>NC_090922.1:779521014-784521014 GCF_040938575.1 Ambystoma mexicanum | reverse complement strand
GATGAGTTTATCAAAAAAATGTTGCTGTTCATATTTCCAGAACGAAGTCGTGAAGGACTGCAGCTCACGACACCAGTCAAGGCTACCCGTCACATCCAGCCCCTGCTTTTAGCTTCCAAGCAAATCGATTCATTTAGGGTCTTCATCTTGTTCTCCAAAACACCAAGTTGGCTGTACCCAATCGTTAATTTTTGTCTAGAGAGGAAGACAAAAACAAAGGAGCACTTTAGAACTACAATAATTTGCATGAGAAGACTTGTGGCTGTGGTAGAGAGATACCGTATACAGTGGGCAACACCAGGCATGATCCTCAGCACCTGCACCTTTACAAACCCAACGGATCTCAATCTCTTCTTGGATGTGCGGAGCCACCAAATCAACACGGGCAAGGAAAGAACCAGACATTCTAAAGTGCAAAAAAATAAGTCTGGATATTCAAAATGAAGTAGTAACAATTTGAGAATGTCATGCTCCCCTTTTTCTCAAATTATTGTGCAGTTCATACAAACAGTGATCTCAGTGATGCTTGGCAATGTTTGTATGTCTCCTGGAATCTCTTTATAGATGTCTAGACATTCCTCAAGTTCTGTTACACCCTCTTGGAATCGCTTCAAATCTTGGTCCACACAGAGGTTCTAATTTTACCAGCTAATAATCGTTAAGCGACGATGCAGTATTTAGAATGAAGTTCTGGATGAATACAGGACTGTGGTGCGCTATAACTTTCACCCAACACATTTATCCTCCACCCAAACAGAAGCAGCAGTCATGCTCAGTGCAGGCATATTCACAAATCTAGCTCAACTGCTACTTTTTAACGGGAAAAGGGGTTGTGCCAGGCTGAACGGTGCATCTAGAAATGGCAAAAGTTGGAATGTTTAGTTTATATTTCACAAATACCCCAAATCATAAGTGTAGGGAGCTAAGTGGCAGGAGATGTGCTGTAATGGTTTCATTGTTGGCTTTAGAGCCAGAAGAATTTGCTTTAAATCAAGGCTTCACACTAAGTGGTCAAAGTGCTCGATACTTGGAAAATCGCCATCTTCCTTCACCTTCACTCTTCCCAGTATAAAAAAAAAATGGAAGTTCTTGAAAACATTTCCCAATTACTTTTCTTTTATACAAAGTAGACATTGTGTAAAGATGTTTGGCACCCATACATTTGCCTCAAATATCCAACATTACTATCACATCTCCATTACATGTGAATTTAAAAGTGTTTGACACTATGAATGGTTGATTAGCAGCTACACTATGTCCATGTCCACCAGAAAGAACATACTGAGAGTTAAGTAATTTGCTCGTCTAATGAAATCCTTACTCTCAATGATTCCTCATCTATGATAGTCTCCCAAAGCAGCATGTACGTAGATTTGGAAGAAGGGAAAGAGAAAGCACACCAGCTAGGCCAGAAATATCAGGAGGATTCTTTACCAAAATGAGCATCCTGTCCAGATTGTTAACTCAACCAGTAATGTTAAGTGAATGTTTGCAAGGAGGCCCAAGTCACTGCCTGGCACATTTTCAGAACAGGGACAACCCTCATTAGGGCAGCTGGTGGCACTGAGTTGTGAGGCAGACCTCCTGACAACCACAAAGAATAAATGCAACCCTCTAGCGAAAAAAGCTTGGAACTCCTTTTGCAAGGATAACAAAGTTTCTACTTCCAAAAAGAAAACTACATGTCAGCAGGGGCATTCAAACCCTACTGCCAGAGCGCGCACTGGTTAGTTCACAGCATTTTAAGGATCAACAACATCTCTCATCTGCACACAGTATATGGTATTATCTTATCATTGTTATTGGTGGGGCCCCCATGTACATAATGTCAGTCCCTTATTGGGCACCAGATGATGAGCTGCAGCTGCTGGTGTCCATCTTCTTCCACATGGTCCTTGGCCTCGATATGTTTCCGCCCTAGCAACACAATTGGTTCATTAGATGAAAAGACCTTTCTTTTTGCATTAAGACCACATGGTGTGCACCTGGTAATTAGACGTAAGCTCTGAGGATACTCTCAAGGTCATGATAGCTCTCAGAAATGTGAGGAGCTTTGTTCGATCCCAGACACTCTGGCGCACCCACCATGCCGCCCCACTGCTGGCTTAAATTGGTTATCCTCACCCCGTGCACCTCGCAGTACAAATCACAGGGCATTTTGTTTGTGCTCTCCACTTGGAGTCTGCCCCCTCCCTGGGCTGCCCTTACAAACACACTAATCAATCGACAGTTGAGGGATTTAGGTGTTTGGATAGTGGGCTTCTGGTAGTTCAAATAGTATGGCTGGGGGTTTGGGCACATGGGTGCTCTAAATCTGGGATACATGTTTTGGCAACTCCAGACTTCTGCCCTGCCGCTCGCTAGATCGCCCCTGACTACCAGGCGCAACCCTACCTGTGCTATGCTGTGCACATTCCTTTCAGATTACATGGGCCTGCCGTGTGAAACAAGAAAGGGCTATGTCTTAATGAACTTCTGGGCTATCGTCTGGGATGGGAGCTGGAATGGAGGTGGGTATTCTTGCCGGGGCCTACATATATTATTCTCTAGTGCTGGGTCCTGCCTCGCTGGGCCTCACTTCCAAAATGGTGGCGGTTCGGTATACATTCGGCACATGGAATGCTTACGGTATACAACTTGACACTTCCTACAAGTGCCTACATCCAATTGTGCCTATTATAGTCCTACCACCTCGCGCCATTAGGTGCATGCACTCTTAGCATATTGCTCTCAGTGTGAACTGCTTGGAGGACTGGGTAGCTGGGCATGCATCCCAATATAGTTCCCTGGTCGAATGAGCCCCAAGAGTTTCAGATACATCCTTTCAAGCCAGATCATAGTATTCTGAAATGCAAAGGATGATCCACCATGAAATGGTCTGTTTGGTCACAGCACTGCCAGTACAGGCACCTGCATAACATGCAAAAAGCTTGTCATCTTTCCTGCCATCACTCTTCTGAGAGCCGTAGTACCCGAGAACTTCACTGGGTCCAGCCAATGGAATCATTCCTCTTCCTTGAAAGGATGAGGCAGTTGAAACAAAAAAAGACAAGACAATGGATCTTTTGTGAGAGATGGAAATCTGAGACTTCCTTCGGGAGACAGGACTGCCTCATTCTCAACATCACCTTGTAATAGGACGGCTTAACAGACAGACAGCGCCTGGAGCTCACTCACCCGTTTCGCTGTGATTTTATTTATTGAGTATTTATAATGTGCCTTTACAGCAAACAGTGTTTTAAGGCGCAAATTGGGATTGGGATATGAACTGAATCTGCCCTGCAGGAGTACACAGGTGAGTAGAGGCTAAAACGCGTACTCAGCCCTCAAACATCTACAAACACAATCAAAGGTAAAAAAGACACAGTTACGAGACATACGTCCTCCTTTGCCTTTTGTGGTAACGTGGGTAGAGGGAAGGCTATACTCTCAATGGGGTGGGGGGGCGGTGAAGGTGATTCAGTAGCTATCTAAACAATGAAGTGGAATAGTCCAAATTAAAAGAATGTACAATTAAGGTTCTACACAAATACATATTTTAATTGAACACACCATATGCAATAATAAGTAAACAGAAAACACTACATAAAACCCACTCGAGAAAAAACACAGAACCAGTGAAGCTGGAAAGATGCAGCACTCCGAGTGATGAATCAGGGATGTAAGGCAAGTCAAAACTACAATGCTCTTTAAAATAATACATTCTTGGGTGCAAAAGCGATCAAAGTTACATAACCAGTTTCCGGGGCGCGGCAATGGAACAAGGGGGCAGTTAGCAGTCAATAATACCTTTTTGCGGCTCCTAGAAGTGCAACAGCATCGAACCAGGCTTTGAGAAGTTGCACAAGTGTTTTTCGGGTAAAGTTTGGGTGCAGCGAGTTGTGTTGATCCAAGGGGCCAGGTGGCGTCAAGCTGGGGCAAATCTGGGGGCTCAGAGTGGCGTTCCATCGACGCAGATTGGAGAATCCACTAGGATCGGTTTGTGGTTGAACCAGTTGGAGTCGTGTTGTAACCTGTAGGTAGGGTTGGTGATTAGTCCCATGGTTCGAGTCAAGGGTCCATGGTGGTTCGAAGTGGTGATCCTGATGCTCCGGTGTGCGGCTCGGCAAAGCGGCAGTTCAAGGTTGACACTGGTTGAATCGTTTGTATAACTGCTATTTCGAGCCAGCAAGTGACACTCCAGCACTTCAAGCTTGGGTCCGGCGAGAAGTTGATTTAAGTCGAGCAGGTGATGGCCTCAGGAAAGCATGATGAGCTGGTTCGAGATGCAAGCATGCTGGTTAGAACAGTTCTGTTGAGTACCAACTTCAGCAATGGAAGAGCAAGTGATTTGGGATGGAGTGAACCTGGTTCGAAAGCAGTTAGACCGGTTTGATGCAATGAAAACATCATTGGCTGTCTTGGCTCTTAGGGTGCAGAGAATACCAATCCAGAAGCTCAAGGACAAGTTTCGTAATTGTTCTCGGGCTCCCAAACACAGTGGAGGCTGGCACAAAACTGCAGGGGTCTTTCAACATGAGGTATCGGGGTACCATTGTAGCTGGCAGAGAGGCAGGTCTTGTCCCAGCAGTAGTTCAGCCCCTCTTGTCCCTGGGGATGGTTAGGGGACAGAGATTCCCTCGGTCTGGGACACTCGGTCTTCACCTCACTGGCGGAGGACTTTGAAAAGATTAGCTCTTCCAACAGAGGTCCAATACATTCTTTCATAAGTGTTTGTGCAAAAGTGAATCAATGGAGGAGTGGGAGACCCCTTCTTTTAAAAGCTAAAGCTCATAAATGATTGGACTGAAGCTAGCCTGTTTTAGGGGTCCAATCCCTGTTCTTGGATCAAGTGGTCTTTGCCCTCTCACATCACACCCAAAGTGCTTTGTGCTCAAGGAAGTGGAGGGGACAGTAAGGAAAGCTAGAGGCAGAGAGAAACGAGCTGGTGGAGCATTCTTTTAGCTGTAAAGATTTCCATCTGTCTACACTAACCCTCCCTTCTCTTCTCAGTAGAATCAAGGGCCTTTAGATATGGAGCACCCCGGTGTGAAACACCTCTGTTTGTAAATGGATGTGTCCTTTGCCTCCTGTTCCCAGGACAGCTTTCAGTGGAGTGGCTGTCTCTCTGGAGAGGGTGTTAGCCGCCCTCACAAAGGAACAAATAGAGGCAACCCCCAAGGCTACAGTCCTGTCAGTAGTGGCAGGTCTGGAGAGAATACACATCATCCTTTCCCAGCTGAGCTGGGCTGCACATATTCTGCTGTCTAGCAGCTGTTCTGGGGTATTGCAAGCCATTTACTTACCAAGTAAAAGTAGGCATCGAAAGGGGTGTTGCTTTCATACTATCTCTGAAACGTGTGATATCAAATGGCTGTAGCTGAAATAATTATGAGAAATAACATCCAATATACCACAAGTTATGGCTTAAATCTATAGATGTATCTGCCACCAGGACAGTAAGTTCATAATTATAGGGTATTAGTACAGGAGGCATGTCTTAAATGCAGTCCCTGTGCTGCAAGGACTTGGCTGTCACTGCAGCTGTCAAATGGACACTTGTGTCCTCTGAACCTGCTCTGTGACACTGGTAGAGCTGGCTCTGCAGATAAGGATATTGATCTAGCGGGGCATAGGTAAACACTATGACTTTGGCAAGGAGCTTATGAAAGGGTAAACTGTTCAGCAGATTTCCCTTACAGAGACGGAATTACCCATATCATTGTATTAATACAAATTTAAAAAGCCAGGGCTTCTACACCCTTGCCAGATCACAATTCCTCAAAGATGGAAAACAGGAAAATCACATTAATGGTGAACAACCGTAAAGAACAAGAATGCAGGAGTCCAAATGGAGTGCCTATTAGAAATGTCAACAATAAATTCAATTTCATTCTTGAAAAACAAACTGGCACGAGGGAAACTGACTGCACAATTCCCGCAAAAATTGCATGGCTGTAGGGATTGTGAAGGACAAGTCCTGCTCAGGGGTATTTGGAAACCGAAATAGCGGCAGAGTACCCCTTCACACTGCCAATCTGAAGGACTGCCCGGGCCATATGATTGGGGGGGATCGAGTTCTGAAAGCACCACTGCGATAATTGTTGGGCCAGGCTGCACAAGGCTGGTGATTTCGTCCCTCCCTTTGTTTTACATAAAACTTGTCTGTCGTATTTTCTGTATAGTCCAGGATCTGGCGGGCCTGCTGCTGCAGTTGAAAAGCCTTCAAAACCAGGCAAGTGTCCTTCAGTTCAAGTAGGTTCATATTATTCTGCTGTTCTTCCACGGTTCACAAGTTCTGTCTTTATCAGTGGAGCTGGCAAGAAGGGAAATAACATCAGGTTCTCTCCTTGCACCCACCAAAGATCTCATGTAGGGAACCTGAATCTGTGAATGGAAGCTATGACGAATCGCAGGATTCAGTCACTTCTCCACAGGTGGCAGCCTTTCCCTGTGAGATTAGGGAGGTGAGGCAGTTACGTGGAGACCCTCCCTAGGGGGTAGAGGCAAGCAGGACCTCACCGGGAGAGACTCCCCTTTGGGGATAAGGACTCTCATATTTATGAGCAACTCTCTAAATACACCATCAATAAACCTCCAAAACATTCTGTGAGGAAAAGTCTGACAAGCATACAAAAATGTGTTATTGTCATCAGGAAATCTTGATGAACATTGAGAGAAATATTGTTTTATACTGAGACGAAGAAAAACAATGATGGAAGAATATAAGTGCCAAGAAAACAGAGAGGATGGACTTTGAACCCAAGCCAGGGAAATCCATGGCATAAAGGAGAAACGCAGGGGGGGGGGGTAGAGAGAGAGGGGAAGAAAGAGAGAGAGGAGGAGAGAGGGGGGGAGAGAAGGGGAGGGAGAGAGAGAGGGAGAAAGAGGGAGAGAGATGGAGAAAGAGGGAGAGAGGGGGAAGGAGAGACAGAGATAATGGAAGAGAGGGAATGGAAGAGGAGAGAGAACCCATGAAATACAAATCCGTGCACAGGTGAACGCGGATGACAAACTGGACATGCAGCGTCCTACAACCCGAGGCGAAGCCGCAGACGTATGGCACCAAGAAGGAGAAGCGTGCAGAGAAAGTGAACTGTACATAAGATGCCCTTACCACAGAGAATAAATAAGTCGTGGCATCACCTTTTGCAAGCCATTGTGGACCAAGCAGTACATTAACAACGCCAAGACCATCCCAGAGGAACGCGAGTCAGCATACAAGATACTGGGTGGAACATGACGGAATACACAGAATACACGGGAAAGACGAATATCAGAAATACTACATGAAGCCAAGCTGACAAAGCACAGAGGGAGTCCTATCCTGTCAAGAAACTCAGTGACGCAGAGCAGGTAACAGGGAAAGCGGGAGAACCAGGTGGGAGATTGATAGACATTACTGGAATGCTCAAACTCATCCCAGTCTGGACAAAATATCCAAAGTAAGTGAAGAAGAGGAAATTAATTATTGGAATACTCCTACAGATTTTTAAGATAGATTCTCAAAGGGTCAGAGTTCATAAGTCTTTGAAATTTCTCAAAGAAGCCAACCTCAAAGGAGATAGATGGCGCACAGGCTGTCTGAGTCCAAGATGATGAAGCCGACAGCGTCCAAGACGTACCAAGTTGGTTGTCCGTCAGGAGGAGCCACAAGTTCATATTGTCGACCATCACAAAATTCCCCTTACTGATCTGTGAGAGGAAGGAGAATATGAGACTGTACCTCAAACCTCCTCTGCTGTACAGGACCCCAAAATAGATGATTTCTTGCACCTGTCCTGTTCCTCGGGGTCCATTTGAACTGTTGCTGTCCCTGTAATGGTGTCACGCTCTTAGAAGACAAATTGCATCACAGGTCCAGTTTTTTCTGGAACCTGTTTTGAGAGGCAAGCTAGAGACACAGGGAGTCTTGCCCAATGCAGATCTCTTTTTCTTTTGAGACCCTTGCAGGTCCTTGAGGCGAACCCCAATGAAAGCAGGAAAGCCCTCAGAGCTTACTCTGGTAGGTCGAGGACCCTCTGACGTTCGGGCCTAAGAGGCGGTTTGTGCCGAGATGTCACCTTAGGTCTGGATGGAGGACCCGGTACAGACCTTGAGAGACACTCAGTGTTTCCACTGGTAAAAGCCTGAGAGGCCACGGTGGCTGCTCTGGTTAATGTTCCCGGGAAAACCTCAGTGTTTAAAGTGGTAGAAGCCAACTGCCTCGGAGCGGGCACTGGTGACGCGGTGGCAAACCGTTTCTCCCTCCTGCTTGCGTGGTAGAGTCCAGAACGAGCAGGTATAACATCAGTTTTAGATTTTTAGTGGGTGAAGTGTGGGTGGCCTCAAGTGGTGAGGTTGGTAAGGCAGAATAATGGAACATGCAGAGAATGCCTGAATTCCTTTCTTATGTGCAATGTTTTTACCACCCAAACTAAAAGGCACAGATGGGCAAAAACATGTATAGTGGGAAAAAGCAACGTAACTGTTAGGGAGAATTCTCATTCTATGGCTAATTTCCCTTACCTAGTGAGTCCCCCAGCAGCTATGCTGGATTTCTCGAGTTTGTTTTTCCACTTGGTAAGAGTGTACCTCTTTTCCCCACTCCTTCATCCGAAAAGCAGCAGATACTTGGACAGCCCTTAGTGGCCTAACCTGTGTTTTTAGCACGCCAGAGTGCACCCACCCCAATAAAGAAACTGTGTGTTCCTGAGTGTGATTATAGTATTGGGCGACCCACAGTAGGAAAACCCACAACAGACCCTTGTAGTTTGTGTAGGACTCCAGAGTACACGACTTCAGTAGCCTCTTCTTTTGTGTGTTGCACAGCACCTTCAGTGCAGTGACACAGGGTTGTCTTTTAGACTTCCCACCAACTCCATTTCTGGGGCTGACTACTGTCCCCCAGAAAAGGGTAAAGTTGCCATTAACTTTAGTCATTTAACCACAGATCCAGTACACCCCATCTTACATGGAGTACTGGAAAGGGTTAATCCTTAGCCCTTTGTAGCTGGACCTCCTAGAGCATTGTTTCGCTCTTAACATTTAGACTTGGCTGGTGGCAGTGGTATCTACCCTGACTTTTCTACCGCGATTATACTAGATAAATGTGGTATTGTTTTAGGCTATTATATTAGCCTCGGACTTAAACCCGCTTGACCAAATACTTTTTATTTTGGCTGCGGTCGGGTTTATTCGCCATTTCTTTTTGTTGAAGTCCTTGTGTTTTGCTTTGCGAGGCAAACCAGGTTTGCCTTCTTTGTTCACTGTCTTTTGGCGGGCTTCTGCCAAGAAGCCCTCCTCTAGGCGCCTGGGTGTCTAGGTGGGCTGAATGTGAGCGAGGGCTGTAGTCACCCCCTGCACAGGGTATCCTAGGAAACCCAAGTCGCACTTTGCCATGATTGGCTGAGGTGGTTGTCCGGGCCGTACAAACCCCCTGCTGCGTGATTGACAGCCAGGCCATGTGAATGGGGGATTTCCGCATAAAAGGCAGGTCTCTTGGGCTAGAAGTCAGAGTCAGAGTTGCCACTGGAACTACAAGGAACCGAAGAGAAGCAGAGAAGAAGTCGACTGCTGCAACTATCCCATCCCGGTGAAGCCCTGCTGTAGTCCTGAGCTATCTACCCTTCGACGATCAGAGAATATCCAGTCCGGAGTCGTCTTCCCTTGAGCTTGGTGAGGATAACCAGCTCATCTTCTACAGCCAGAGGATCCTCTTCGTGGTCGAAATCGCTGCACACTGCTGTAGTGGTCCGGATAGCCATCTGAAGAGCCTCTCCTGTTTTTAAGGAGCGCACCTTTTATTCACCATCGCTGCTGCCGGCTTCAGCCCTGTGTGGTGCAGACCCCTCCAGACATCCTCCTTCGGATCGAAGCTCCAGGAACCGTGGGTCTGCAGGAAACTACCAGGAACAACTGCCGTGGCACCAGCTTCTTCATTGAATAAGATACTGTGTTCTGCTCGAGGACATTTGGGTGAATCCCTTTTTTTCGCCTCCAAGGCTTGCCCTCGTCTTCCCTCCTTCTTAAAACTTTTCTTCCTCTGTTGACAATATCTAAGTACTCCTGGCTACGTTGAATCGTGAACTATCCGACTGTGTGATCCTCGACAACAGGAACCCGGTTCCACTTGACACTGGCTCCGGCCTATTGATTTTCTGTCTAAGAGTGTTCTCTGATTCGGTCTGCCTTGACAAAAGTATTGCCTATGATTTTTGCCCCCACCTCTCTCTAGGTATCTCAGGTACTAAGTGTGTTTTTGCCACGGTAACATTTCTAGCCGCGGATACGCATTTCTTTAGTAAGACCGAACTGTCATTACTGTCAAAAAGTGATCACAAGTGTATTCCCGGTAACGTCTTTTGTTTCACAACACCGGTCCGCTCAAACACAGGGTACTTACCTTGAAGTTATACCGTACAAAGTGAATTGGTTAGTTGTAGTGTATTTTACGTGTGGTTTTTGAATTAATAGAAGTGTTGTGTTTATAACAAATGGTTTAAAAATAAAAGTACTTATATTTTTTACCTGAAACCTTGAGTCAGTGTTTGCTTGAGTCACAGTAATTGTGGTCCCTTTGAGTAATCTCTGCTACTGCTCATATACTCTTGAGATAAGCCTGGCTGCTACGTTACAGCTACCACTTTAACACAGTAGTACAGGTTTGTACCAAAGGTAAAACTTGTATTGCCACCTGTAGTCTTAATTGTGTGTAGTGGTCCCTAAGGGCACTGCACAGGATTCTGCCTAACACTTGGTGAAAACCCTCAGGGCGGAGGTCAGCCCAAATGGCAGAACCCGAAACTGAAAATGAGACCCGCCAACGGCAAACCTCGGGTACCTTCTGTGTTTGAGATAGATCGGCACATAAGTAAGCATCATTGAGGTCCAATGATACTATCCAATCCTGAAGCTGGAGGGCCTGAAGGATCTGAGAATGGGTAACCATCTTGTACTTGTCCTTCCTGAGGAACTTGTTTAAGTCTCGTAAGTCTAAGATGGGTCTCAATCCTGCGTCCTTCTTGGGTATTAGATAATATGGTTACCTCTCCGCTACAGGTACTGGTTCTATAGCACCTTTATCTAGCAGGGTTAAAATCTCCTGCATAAGAAACGGATCTGGAACTTTCAAAGAGTTGTTCCCCGGTGGATGACTCTGAGGTTTTTGCAGAAAAGGTATAGAGTAACCTTGGGCAATTGTTTCCAATGCTCAAGCATCTGAAGTAATAGCCTGCCATTCTGTCAGATGGTCTGTTAACCTGCCTCCCACAGCAGTCTTGTGCACGAAGACTTCAGAGAGGTTTTGGGGCGGCTGACGCAGTGACTGAAGGTAAGGCAGCCACTGCTGTTGCGGTTCTAGTACCTCTCCCCTGTCCACCACAGGGGAATTTTCTGTCCTCTTTGAGCTGGCTGTCCGCTGCGCTTTCTGAATGCAGAATAATAGCGAAAGGACCTACCCATTCAGGGCGCACCTGTGGGGCAGTTTGGAGTTTGCCTTATTGCAGCCCCAAGGGATTTTGCCACTGCTTTGGTGCAGCTACTTCAAACTCTCATCAGCTTTATTTCCAAACAGATGCGTGTCAAAGGGCATGTTGAGAAGCCTGGACTGCACGTCTGGGGCAAATCCTGACTTCCGCAACCAAGCAAATCTGCAGATTACCGTACTAGCCTCCATGGCTCTGCTGATGCCATCAACAGAGTCGAGACCCGTCTGAATGAACTCGCACATAGCGTCCTTCCCATCATTTACAAGATTAAGAAACCAGTCTCATTCCTCCCCTTTGGGGATAAGGTCAGCTGCCATAGAAATGCATTCCCAAAGGGTGTGGGTAAAGCTTGGTAGGGTGCACTTGGCATTGGCAGATTTTAACGGCATACTGCCGGCCGAGAAAACCTTCTTGGTCAAAGCATTGTAGCGTTTATCATCCCTGTCCTGCGGGATCGTGGGATAGGCATTCTGTTTTCCTGAAAAAGTGGCCGCCTGCACTACCAGACTTTCTTGTGTAGGATGCTTTGATAGATACAGAGGGTCGGAACTAGAAGCTCTGTATTTGGCTGAAAGCTTCTTATTTACAGCAGGACGACCTTGGGCGTTTCCCAATTAGAAGTTACCCTTCTCTGTAAAGCCTGGTGAAATGGGACAATTGGGTCCTCCTGTGGTCCCTTGTCCAGTATGTCCGTTAAGTCGTCCTGTTCAAAAACAAGTGTGTGTCTGGACCAACCCATATACTCCATGACTCTCGCCATGAGTGGTCTATACTTTACCTCGGCATGATCTCCTGGAATTGCCTTACCAAAATCAATTTCAGGAGAAGTGTCAATACCACTTGCCTCATGAAGACATGCCTGCAAGTTTTTTTACACGAGACCCTTCGGATAGGAGTACATCCGGTACAGAAGGTGTCCTGTATTGGAGTCCAAGTGGCCTTTCTTCCTTAGAGGAAACCTCTGCATCTTCATAAGTTGAAGAAAGTGTTTTAAAATACTCAGAGCGAGGCTGAGGAGTATATGTCGGAAAATATGTCTTCTCAAATGAAGAAGGTGCTATAGAGGTAATATTGGCAACCGACAACATCGAAATCGTTGATGCTGATGTCGATGGCCTCGACACAATTGTCGATGGCTTCGAAGGTTTTGACGATGTCGTCGATGGCTTCGACGTTAGCGTCGAGGTCTTCAATGGTAGCGTTGATTATAAGGACATATACGGTGTCAAGGAGGTCGACACTCAAGGTGTCAATGGCTTCTCCTTCGAACTTGATACCAACAGCATCGAAGGCGCACCTTTCGGGCTTGCTGTATGGATTTCTTTCGGCGTCGGTGACATCGGTTTATTACGTTTGGAGGAGGCTTTCTCTCGACTCGAGGGAATAGATCGCTCTTGAGGAGGTTCCACAGCCGGGTCCGAAGAAGCACAGCTCTTATGTTTCTTATGTCTTTCGACTGGAGCATCCCCTCTAGGTGTTTTTGAGGGGAGCAAGGCCACGTTCTCAAACACCTTCATCATACAGAGTCTAAATTCCTCCCACTGAGCTGGGGTACTAGACTTAGAGGGGCAAGTAATTTGCTTGGTTGAACTGGATGATGAAGTGGACGGCAACCTGTGACACCTCTTTCTCCCATGCCTCGAAGACGAGGAATGGTGGGAGCCACTTCTAGAGCGAGAACATTTAGATCTTTTGTGATGAGGGGACGTCGGTCTCGACTCAACTGACAATTTACGTTTAGACGTGGGATTTTAGAGGCTTACTTTTCCCAAACTTCCCTCTACGTTTCTCTAAGGGCCTTGGCCGTCATTGACAAGCAGTCCTCGAACTCTGCGGACGGGTGGTTAGGTCCTAAACACCACAGACAGATCCTGTGCGGGTCTGAGAGAGACATTTTGGCTCCACAGTCCCAGCACTTTTTAAAACTGGACCGAGGAGTAGCTGACGCCGATGAAGATGCCATATCGGGTCAAACACTGGAAGATATTTTAAAGAATATCGAAGAATTTCTGACTAGAAATTGAGACGTTACGATACCGAAGCTGTGAAGCGCGGAAAAACAGAACTGAAGGCAACGGGCGCTGCACATGCTACTTATACCTGTTGTGATGTTGTCAGGATGGACGTCTCTGAGGGACATCGACTCAACCACGCTTCGACGCACAGATAATCAATACGTGAGAGGTCACAAGCCATTCGAAGCAGGTTTATTTTGGGACCACAATGAACATTGCATTTCAATTAGAACCCATTTAGGAATCCCCCTCCTGACTTGCCAAGCAAGTGTTTCAATCCATTACAAGGGAAACTGTTCTTAAGCCTGGACTTATAATTGAAGAGACATGTCCATGAAAACCGCTTGTCAATCATTATCCCGAGGCATTTTAACAGAGTTGGGGGGCCTAATGTGAGTGTTAACTAGCAGAGGAATAATAATGGAGGGATTATGCTTTTGAGCCAATGTAATGTCTTCTGCAAAATCCAACTTGTATTCAGATGTTCATGAAGTATTAGCCCTAAATAAACAATGCCAGGACCAGCCAAACATGAATGAGTTTGTGTTCTAGGAATTCAATGTGATTAAACACACTGTTGATGAACTTACCTGTACTCACTTTGAGACAAACATTCATACAGCTCCACAGCTGAAAATTTGAAGTCTGTTACATGTATCTAAAAAGGAACCAAAATTAAATTGTAGTTTAAAAATAAAAACATTAATGAAAGCAATACATTAGCAGATGTTACAGCTCCCAGATCAAAAAGGCACCTACACAGAATCCAACAACACAACATATTTATTTTGTTAAAGCACTGCAAAGACTTAAGTCAATGTTGTGTTATCATTGTAGGATGACACTCCAGTGGCGGTGATGTTTTCTAATCAATAAACAACATTTGTTTGTTACGGCCAGCTATATGAAACAAGCAACAACTATGTTAGAGCCACATGTTTTTAATTAATGTATTTAGCTTTGAATGCCATATACACATACATGTCAGAGGTGTCATTTATGAGGTCTTCAGTGTGCTTGGGGACTGCGCAATGTGTGTCTCAGTTAAGGTGGCTTAGCTTCAAATACCTGGTGAATGGCAGGGGTTTTGTTGCATTGAAATGGCACCTTAACGTCATTTAAATTAATGTTTTTTGACTGAATTGTAGGTATTTTGTTGTGCTATCTCTCCTAGTACTTGTAATTCTTCAGATTTTAATATTGAAATCATACCCAATGTCATAGCCTTTATAATATGTGTGTTCTTGAGCTACGCAACATGAAGTTTTCCCTCATTGTGGTCACTCTGCCACTGTACATGGGCTGTGGACAAGGCCATTGGTCATTTTTGCAGGGGCATGGGTCCTGTGTCCCCAACAAGAAAGATTAAGAGAGACTGGCGATAGGGAAGACAGTAAAGAACAGACATGAAGTACCACTGCGATGAGGGAGAGGTAGAGGGCCTTATGAGAAAGAGGCACTGAGACAAGGATTTGAGCCTGTCATCAGGATATTGTCAATTATATCAACATTAAATGTAAGTAAAGAAAACAAATCAATATCAACCATACGCCTTACCCAGGTCCGATTGTCCTCTCGGACTCACTGAACCTACAAAACCCCTGCTATCCGTCCATATCTCCTGACCCTCCATCTGTAGTCTTTCTTGGCCTTTTCAATGTTTGCTCCATCTGCAAATCCTTGACCTCTTTTTCCACTTAAATCCTCACTTTATGTCTAACCAAGACCTGTATTTCTCCTACTAATACTACTATACCCCTGCCTTCCACTGCATGTCTTCCACTAAGTTTCCTCACGCTCCACACACCACTCCTGATTGAATAGCTCTCACCCCTTCCCCAACAGGCCACACTTCTCTTTTGAATATACATTCTCTTCATTTACTAAACCTCTTGCCCCTCCCATTCCTCAACCTATACTGACCATATTCTGGGCTTCTATGATGATCTGGACTCCCTTCTCTTCTTCTACTGCTAACTTCACCATTCTTTCTTGGAGATGTCAATCTGCACCTCTCATCCACCCATCTCACCTCTCCCTTCCTTATTCCATTTGACCCAGCTTTTCTCTACTCCTTCCCACACCTTCGGATCATCTCTTGATCTACTCTTCTCTTCTATTTCTCCTACTACCACTGTTGCTGCTCATCCTACTTACCTCTGCAACCATTTCCTCCCATGCTTCTCCCCTTCTCTTCCTTCTCATTTGCTTCCTTCTACTTGATCTAGAAGACCTTCCACTTCTCTCATGATGATTTATGATCATTTGACTCACCATATTCCTTTGCTGTCCTTAGCCCCCGTCTCCCCTCAATGATTTTGCCTTGCTATCACCTGATCAGGGGACCTCTTGATTCTACTTTGGTCTCCAACCTTGAATCCCTATATCCTCTGCATTGATTCTGTCCTTCTCACAAGACCCCCGCCCCCAGCCCTGGCTTAACCCCTTCTCTAGTCATACAGCCAATGCAAAGGGCTGAACGTTGCTGGAACAAATCCCAAACTTCACTTGACCTCACCACTCTCTCCTCTCTTCACTCGTCCTACGACTGTTCTTTACTAGCTGTTAAGGAGCTATTTGTCTGATCTTTCCAACTGTTTGTCACACGATCTTCAACGTCTTTTCCAACTTCTCAATAATACTCTTTATCCCCGACTCCCTGATTCCTCCTTGATCTTCCTCACTAGCTTCTTAAGACTTTGCTGATTTTTTCACCTCTAAGTTCTTAACGCTCCATTTCTTTTTTCCTTCTTCCCCCATCCACCCTCTTTCCCCCAGCAAACTTTCACTTTCTTCTCCCCTCCAAGAGACGTATACACATCTGGTCTCCTCTCTGGCACTCACCCAACCTCCTCCTTTGATCCTCTTACGCCATTCCTTTTTATTCCCATCTCATATCTCACTTTTCTCATGAACATCTCTTTTACCACATCTTCCTTCTCATCGTCTCTTAAACATGCAACTATCATTTTCATCCTCAAAGAACCTAATCATGACAACCATTCTGGGTGACTTTCAACCCACCTCTCTTCTCCCTTATCTCTCTAAACTCCTCCAGCATGCTGTCTATCTACAGGTGTCTTCCTAGCTAAATCTATACTCGCCCCATCCATCTCTTCAATCTGCCGTTCGCCCTACTGACTACCAAGACTGTTCTTCTCTATATCACTACTCTTCTTTCTGCCACTTTCAGCAATTTTCTATGTTTGCTCTTCAGGATCCGTCTGCAGCAGACAAAACTGTCAATCACTCCCTCCTCCTTTATGCACTCTCCTCTCTTGGTTTCTCTGGATAAGTCCTCAAGTGGTTTATATTCTACTTGTTGGACAGCACCTATTCAGTCTCTTGGTCTGGCCCTACGTCCACTACTCACAACTTGCAATGCAGTGTCCCACCGCCAGGCTCCATTCTTGATCCCCTTCTATTCTCCTGTTATACTATTCCATTTTCTGATGTTATTTGTTCCTATAATCCATCCAGCCATTTCCATGCGGACACTCAAATATTTTGCTTTTTATTCTCAGACTCTCTCCATTCTACTCTCTTTAATTGCCTCTCTGCTGTCCACTCATGGAGGACCTCCCACTTTCTCTACCTCAAGTCTACAAAAACAGAGCTCCTCTTTTCCTACTAATACGCAACCTCCTTCCCTCTTCCATCCACCCTCTCTACCATTTTCCCCTAACTCCTCTGGCCATTTTCGTTTTACATAGGCATCATCTTCAAGCCCTATCACCTTCTCTTCCCATCTAACAATGCCCAAATCTGTCGTTTCCATTTCATACTATCCATTACACTTGCTCCTTTTTATCCTTTTCTGACACACAACTTATTGTCTCACTTATTTGTTCTTGCATAGGCCATTTTTCTGCTTCGATTGGCCTTCCTAGTTCCCATCTCGCACCTCCTCATGCCACTTATAATGCTGCTACTTATCATGCTTCTATTCGCCTTGCCTTCTCTCTACTTCCAGGTACTTCTATCACCCCATCCCTTTCCTTTGACTCCCGTCTTCCATTTCACTTTCTCGTCATTGTGTTTACATGCTTTCATGGACTCGCTCCCTCTATTTTTCATCTTTTTTCATAATACACCCATTACCGTCCACTGTACTTACTATCCCTCTCACTTCTTGAACCTATACTCTGGAAGACTCTTCCCCTATCTCTCTGCTCTACGTCCTCCCTGCATCTCACCCGCACCCACCTCAAAGGCCATCTTCTTTTCTTGCTCTCTCAATGACCTCCTTACCCCTGGACTACAACATTTGTATCACTGCATACATTTTTTGTACCACTATGTTTGAACTGTACAGAGCTTTGGCGATAGCGCTTTCAAAGTTCAAATAAATACAAACACAGGAGACAAATATCCTCATTGTTTTCTTTTTCATCATCCTTACTGGTTCCGTTTACATGGACAAACTTCAACTAGCCCTTTTCTATGAATTATATATAGATTTCCATTTTTTTTAGATGCACTTTTATATATTGTTTAAATAAAGAACAAGATTAGCAGAATAGGATTCTCCCTTCATGTCCACAAATTTTGAATTGATGTTTACTATAAGATCTTTTAGTATGGTTTATATATCAAGATCGAGATTCTCCTCACCTAAATTTTGATCTTCCAGAGGCCTGTTGCTAGAATCGGAATGGAAATTGAGATTTGGGGAATAAAATGCATATTTTTTCTCCCTCCTCACTGTATCAATTTCTGAAGTGAATGAACCCCTACCTTACTTTAATGCTCTTTACATGTTCCCTTGACCCATTAAATCAAACTAATATGTTATATATGTATTTAAATTCATGGGTCTTATATGAAGATCACAATCTTTCCCACTGATGTGTAAAGAAAACTGAGACCTTCAGTGTCAGACCTAAAACGCTTGTCTAATCAAACCAGAAAATAATGGAAACGTTCCTCAGCACCACTCACGCTTCGGTGGCACATTTTATTTTCAATTCCAATCGGCAAATTAAAGCTCTCTTAGATAATCCCACATCTCCAAAGTATAAAATCTAAATAATACCACAATCCCACAGATTTTAGGTTAATTTAGCAAGCAATCCCCGAATTATTTGAGAATTTAAAAAAACGGGGATTGCTTTCTAGATTCACTTAAGCTTCTCTTCCACTAATAAGCGTAATGTGCTTGTCACATCTTATTTTGTATTTGTGAAGCATTTACTCTTTTCTTTTGCTGCTCGATAGGAATCAAGCTCATGGATCTCTGGAAAAAAACACAAAAACAACAAACCTACACTATCCACAGAGCCAAAACGTTCACAAATCCTATTCTCTCAACCTTCCCACATGGTTCCCCACCATCAAACTTATGCTACTTTCTCCACTTACATCATTTTAGTCGCACTTTCATTAAAAAATCTCAATTTGTTTTGCTCTTGCAAATCTAGATTTCCAATATGGCAGATTTAAAAAAAAATGAAAATGCTTGGGTCCTAAAATGGCTCATGGGAGATATATATATATATACATGTTGGGGGTACTGGGTGTAAAATGAACACTACTGGTCGGATTTACACCAAACCAACAAAGGATTTATTCAAATGCTTTGTGCCCAACTTGTTCCTTACTTGGAGAAAATCCGTTCAGCAGTTTAGGCTGTATACCTATGGGAAAAACAGTGCAAAAAGTGAAAAAAATCTTTTCATTGACTCTTTATATATGTTTTGAACCGTAACACTGATTGCGTACCAGGTTTTACATTTTAGTGGCTCAGGTCAGACAATTTGCATGGAGAATTGTATGCCAATTCATCCTAGGTGTCAAACGTTAGACATAGAATTTCTGCATTTCCCACGATCATATATCATAATTTACTCACTGTAACCATATTTCTGACGCTTGTATGTGCTTAGATTCACATGCTGTGCATAGGCCGACATCTAGTGGAAGCTGCAGAGTATTACAGCTGTTTTTCGAAATTCAAAAAGGGACGTCGACAGGGCGTGCCAGTAATACTATCCCTAGTGTGACGTCCACTGTACCCCAGGTCCTTCACGTGTCAAGGTCCCTCAGATTGTTTTGTTTCTGACATGAGGTGGCTTGAAGTGTAGCGTGAGTACAGCTGTATTAAAGCAAATAAGATAGATAACGCTCATATAAACAGTCTTAGGTCTTGAGTTGCTTCTGGAACCGTTCTCTTTGCTTGTGCTTTCTCTCTTCTCTCTTCCTCTCCCCTGCTGATGACCTGTCTGTTGCACGCACTGGTCACCAGGCCACCCTCTGAACTTGTACCTAGGTCCCTGCCTGTCCAGCTGCACCTTGCACTGCCTCGTGGCTCCCCCATCACTTGTGGTCTGTATCTGTAACCCCACAGCCCCTCTCTGCACGTATGAGCCACCTGTTGGCTGCACTTTCTGATTAGCTGCACTGAGCCACCCACTGGCTACACGTTTGATTACCTACACTTCTCCATCCCCCCCTTTTTGCACATCTCCCCTTCCCCTTCCCCTTCCCTGCGCTTGCGCGATCTGAATGCCACAAGTCCTAGCAAGATCCTTGTTTTGTCCTCCCTCGGTTTCCCCCTCCTCGTCTTGTCACACCTAGAAACACTTGTGTACAGGTGCGTCATAAATGCAAACTTAAACCGGGGACTGTAACTACAGTTTGACTGGCCTTGAGGACGACCCAGTGAGGGTCGAAACACATCGGCTGTACTGACTATGCCAATGGAATGCTATCCACTTTCAATGGGATGTTGAGTTTTATTCAAACCAACTAGAATAATAAGTTGCGCTATTAATTAACAGGGTAGAGTGCTGACATTTCATTACCCAGCCCCCCTCCCCCATTTTTTCACCTGCATTTATTTTCACTTTTGGAGCTGAGCAGGTTATGTGGTGGATCAAACGCTGCTAAAATGTCATCGTCAGATATGCCATTTCTGCAGATGAAACCCAAATAGTCCTGGTTCGCATCATGTTATACTGGTTTCAATTCCTGTTCAACCAAAGCAGCATGTAACCAGGTTTCTGAGATGGCTAGGAGGTCCAGAGTGTTAGCGGTGATAAGGTATAGGATGTCCGATGGGTGTGCAGGGCTAGCCCTGGCATTCACAAACGCGCAGTTCAGAGGAGGTGCTAGTGAATTGGCTAGGCTATTGTTGATGATGCTGATCAGCGTGTGGCTGGTAGTGCAGTCCTTGGCACTGTTGTGTATTGGGGGAGTGCTAGTTGGCGTATGGCTGGGGGCTCAGGTCAAGGAGTGGGCTGGCGAGGCAGTGATAGGAGTTAGGCTGAAGTAGAATTCCGTTTTTGGTCAAGTAGGTTAAGCTGGTTGGTATTGGCAGTAGTGGTCGAAGAGGGGCTGGCAGAGCAGTGCTGGGCGCTGTTCCGTAGTGAGGCATGAGGGTCGTGCTGGCTGATATAGGCTGTGCTGGATGGAGCGTGGCTTGAGGCCAAGATCAGAGAATGGGCTGGCGAAGCAGTGATAGCAGGAATTAGGATGGAGGTTCAGGTAGGTTAGGCTGACTGGTATATAGGAGTGCATGGTACCCATGTGCATGATGGAAGGCTAGTGTACTGAGGATCAAATCTTTGTTATTTAGGCGTAGCAATTCTTTAAAATCCCACTAGACCTGCAGGTCAAGTTCCATAGTTTACATACTTGGCCTAAGAGAAATGCACTTGCTAAATGGTGGTAGGTGACTCAATATTTACCAGTGCTTTCTGTAAAATGGTGCATTTCACCATAAGCACACTTCATAATTGGTGCAATGATGCCAACCAAAGGCCAGCCAAGCACAGTAAAAGTTTTATTTGCCATTTACTGCAAACAGTTTGTTTGCAGTAAATGTCGTTTCAAACATCCCCATACTAGTCATCAAGTTTGAGTACCTTGTAAATGGTACTCGCCCTTTATAAACTCTACTCGCCAATGAGAGTGGGGTAGTAGATTGTGCATGGCTTGTGCAACTGCATTGTATAGCCTCTTTGGAGCAGTTTTACAACCTGGCCTACTGCAGGAACAGGTTATGCAAACAAGTGAGGAAGTGGAAGAAGGATAGATGGTAAGAGTATGATTAATTACTAAGAATATGATGGTATTACTGGGGCACATGAGACCGCAGTTGGCAAATTGGCACCATTAGGACATCTATACCTTACATTTGGTGACTATGCCAAAAATATGACAACAGTAATTGTCCCTTTGAGGCTGCATTCAACAGGATAGCCAAAATATATTGGCTTTGGCAAAGCATGCCACCCAAGTCCTCTTACCTCACCTGGGATAGTGATTTGCGAGCTGCTCATTTGAATATCTTTCTAAAGTACTCGATGTTAAAACAGAAATTGATTTGTCCCCAACACAAAAAGCATCTTCATTGATAGCTTAACTATCAGGCTTCTTCAGACCAATCTATACCAAGACCTCACTATTCGATTAATACAAGTCATCATCATTTATTGATTGGACTCTTTGAGAAGAACAAGTTACTTACCCTATCTGGTAACGTTCTTTCGATGGGATGTTCCTCCGACGTATTCCACATCTATGATAGGTAATGACCCCAGCTGTGCTGCTTCAGAAAATTCTTCGGCGTAGGCGTTGTCCGTCGAGGGTCAATGTCACCAGATGTTATATGTAGGAGGCACGGCGCCCATAGCCTCAGTTGTAGTTTTTTCCCCAGAACGTGTGGCACAATCTCCTGCCACTATGACTGCAGAAAGCCTTGCGGCAACGTAAGCTGCAATCGCATAAGAAATTCTGTAGAGGGGCAGGCTGGGAGGGTTTGATGTGGAATACGTTGGAGGAACATCCCATCGAAAGAACGTTACCAGAGAGGGTAAGTAACTTGTTCTTTGAGGGGATTGTGTCCTCTGACGTATTCCACATCTATGACAGACTCCCAAAGCAGTACCAACGTATGCCGGTGGGAAAAGAATTTACAATTTCATAATTTTCGAATGCCCAATCAAATTGCTGAATACAGGACTGCCTTACCGAGGCCAAATCCTGCCCATGCATAGAGTCCAAGGAATAGTGTCTCATAAAAGTATGGACAGAGGCCCATGTGGGTGCTTCGCAAATATTGCGAATCAGAACGCCCCTCTGTAGAGCCGTGGAGGCAGCCACACCCCTAGAAGAGTGAGCCTGTAAACCTACTGGAGGGTCCTTTCCCACCAAACGATAACACTCAGAGATCGTCAAAATGATCCATCTGGACAAGGTCTGCTTGGAAACAGCCTGGTCTAAACGCCTTCCAGCATAACCAACAAAGAGCTGATCGTCCACTCTGACCCGGGACATCCGTGAGAGATAGAAACTCAAAGCTCTCCTAGGATCCAACCTATGGAGCCTCTCCTCTTCCTTAACAGGATGTGGAGGAGGATAAAATGCCGGAAGAATTACCTTCTGGCTCAAATGGAATTCCGACACAACCTTCGCAAGAACAGAAGGCCGCACCCTAAGGACAACCCTGTCCTTATGGAACACAGTGAAGGGTGGCTTGGCGGAAAGTGCCTGCAATTCACTCATTCTGCGTGCGGAAGTAACTGCAACTAAAAACACAGTTTTAAAAGATAACAGTCTCAACGGACAAGAATGTAAGTGCTCAAACGGAGCTCCCATCAGGAACTTTAAAACCAAATTCAAATCCCATCCCGGCACCTGGAAAGGCGACGGTGGAAACACATTAGTTAGCCCTTTTAGAAACTGTGAAATCAACGGAATCTTAAAATAAGAACATTCCTCAGACGAGTGCTTAAATATAGAGAGCGTCACCAGGTAACCCTTAATGGTACCCACTTGTAGGCCCTTGTAGGCTAAAGAAAGCAAGAAAGACAAAACCAAAGGAATCGAACATTGGAAAGGATCCACATTCTGTACCCTGCACCAGTCGCAGAACTTTTTCCAACGGCAACAGTACAGGGACTTTGTTGCGGGCCTTCTGGCCAAAAGCAACACCTCCATCATGTCTTCGGGTAGGTCCCAATCCTTATACCTCAACCTTTCATAGACCAAGCATGAAGGCTGAGAGACATAACCTCTGGATGGAGAACCCGCCCCCCTCCCCCGTGAGAGCAGATCATCTCGGTAGGGAAGACAGCGTGGTGGGCAGGTCGACATGTCTGGAAGGTACGGGTACCACGCTCTCCTGGCCCATGCCGCAGCAATGAGGATCATCCGGAAACCGAACCTCCGTAACCTCTGCAACACTTGCGGAATGACGGGGACTGGAGGAAACGCGTACAGCAGTGGAGGAAATTCCCACGAGCAGAATCTTTCGCACGTCCGGTTGACAAAGGTGGCGAAGAGATGCACTTGTGGGGTTCCCCAAAGGGTTAAGCTCTCCAACATTACTTCCTGAGCCAGCTCCCACTCGTGAGAGACTGCTCTGCCTGCTCAGAGCGTCCGCTGCCGCATTTTCATCTCCAGACAGATGAACTGCCAAGATCGAAATTTCCTGCTGGATGGCCCAGAACCAGAGCTGCATCGCCTCCCTGCACAACGGGAATGACTCTGCCCCCCCCTTTTTTTGTTGAGGTAGTGCATGGCCATCGTATTGTCCGTCATAATCAGGACATTCTTCCCCCGCACAAACGGCAGAAAAGCCTTCAGGGCTAGCCTGACAGCCCGCAGCTCTAACAGATTGATGAGGAGTCTGGACTACGAAGGAGACTAACGGCTGCTGGCTGTCAACTTGTTGGCATGAGCTCCCCAACCCGTGAGGGACGCGTCCGTCACGATCGTCAACTCCGGCCAAGGTTGCCAAAATGGCGCTTCCTTCATCAGATTGCCTTCGACGGCCCACCACAGAAGATCCTGTGCGACCGAGGGCGGAATCTGAACGGGATCCGACATCCTGCCGGAGAACTGCGACTACTGCATCTTGAGAACGCACTGCAGAGATCTCATCCGCAGCCTGGCCTCTGGCACCAGAAAAATGCAGGATGCCATAAGGCCAAGCAACCTGAAGAACTTGAACGCCGAGAGACTAGGAGCATGTTGAAATTTGTCCACCATCTGCAGAATGCGATGAGCCCTCACCTGGGGAGGCGAACACTGCCCCAGGGATGTCTCGAGCACTGCTCCAATGTATTGGAGCCGTTGGGTAGGTGTCAAATGGGACTTCTTTAAATTGAGGGAGAAGCCCAGCTTGTGAAGGGAGTGGCAGGTGATGGACAGATGATCTAGGGATTGCTTGGGAGAGCACGCCCTGATCAACCAATCGTCCAGGTAGGGGTAGACGTGAATCCCCCCCCTTTCCTGAGATACACTGCCACCACCACCATCAGCTTGGTGAAGACCCTCCGGGCGGAGGTCAATCCGAACGGCAGGAGCCGAAACTGAAAATGAGAGTCACCAACCACGAACCTCAGGTACTTCCTCTGCTTGGGATGAATCGGCACATGAAAGTAAGCATCCTTAAGGTCGAGAGACACCAACCAATCCTGTAAATTGAAGGCCTAGAGCACTTGAGAAAGAGTTACCATCTTGAACTTGTTCTTCCTGAGGAGCTTGTTCAGCCAATGCAAGTCCATGATGGGTCTCAATCCCCCGTCTTTTTACGGGATCATAAAATAAGGGGAATACCATCCCTTGTTCCTCTCCGCTATAGGCACCTGTTCTATGGTGCCTTTCTCCAGCAGGGATAGGATTTCCTGCGCAAGGAGCAGATCCGGACGCTTCAAAGAGAGCTTCCCTGGTGGATTGTCGTGAGGCCTCTGCCGGAAGGGCAGACAGTAGCCGTGGGTTATAATCTCCAGAACCCACAAATCTGAAGTAATGGCTCGCCATTCTCCAAGATGCTGCGCAAGTCTGCCCCAACCGGTGAACCATGGGACATGGCTTCATGACTGAGCTGACGCAGCTGCAGCAGTGCCTGAGGGCAAATAGGCAACTGCCCGAGCAGCTTTGGCACCTCGAGTACCTTGCTTTCCACTTCTGGTATGCCTACGGTGGCCCCTTTGACTGGCAGCTCCTCTCGATCTACCAAAGGTAGAGTAGTACCGAAACGAACCTCCCGTCCATTGCTGTCCCCTAGGACGAAAAGGCAGAGGTTGACGTACTGCAGCGCTCAAAGACTTTGCTGCAGCTTTGGAGGTCTGCAACCTCTCAAGGCTCTTGTCAGCCTTGCTGCCAAACAGATGGACACCATCAAAGGGCATGTTAAGAAGCGGGGATTGCACATCAGGAGCAAACCCCGACTTCCGCAACCATGCAAACCTGGGTATCACGGTGCTTGCAGCCATAGACCGGCTGACACAGTCTGCCATGTCCAGGCGCGACTGAACGGATTCACACATGGCATCCTTGCCGTCTTGCACGAGGACTAGAAAACCATCCCGTTATACCCCCTCAGGAATATGCTCAGCCGCCAAAGATGCACAATTCCACAGAGTGTGAGTGAATCTCGCCAAGGAACAAAGCCATACCCCAGAAGAAAATGCCTTCTTCGCCCAACCATCAAAGCGCTTGTCGTCCCTATCAGGAGGGATGGTAGAGTACGCAGCCTGCTTCGCTGGGGCCGTAGCCGCATGCACTACCAAACTCTCTGGAGTAGGGTGCGTCAACAAGTAGCAGGGGTCACTACTGGCTGGGTGGTATTTTTTCGGAAGCGATTTACCAACTGCCGGGAGACTCTCCGGGGTAGTCCAAGCCGCCGCCACTCTTCTTTGCAAAGCCATGTGAAATGGCAACACCGGGTCAGTGGGTGGACCTTGGTCCAAGATGTCCGTCAGATCATCCTGATCAAAATCAACAGGTGGAGCAGACCACCCCAAGTATTCCGTCACCCTGGACATGAGACGCCTATAGGAGGATTCGGCATGTGTTCCAGGCTCAGGCCTGCCAAACTCCACCTCTGGAGAGGTGTCAAGACCACTGGCATCATGCAAGGACTGACTAAGGTCTTCCATCTGATTGTGATTAGACAAAAGGTCATCAGGAACCTCAGGAGCCAACTCCTCATCAGACCCTTCGTCCACCTCTGAAATATGCTCCAAAGGCTGGAACAAATCCAATCTGGGAGGAGGAACAGAGTAGGCCTCACAGATTTACTGAGAGCCTTCCTCAGAGCTTCCACAGCCCTCCGGGGCCCCCCGGCAAATCCTCCACAAAAGGCGCTGAGGGAATCGGCATTGACGTGGAACGAGGCGCCAACGGCATCGACAACTTCCTCGAGGGCGGAGCCCCGAGAGTGTCCTTCGACGGCCACGAAGGTGTCGACTATGTCTTCGAGGGCGGAGCCTCGAGAGAGCCCCTCGACGGACACAGCGCCGATGGCGTCGACACCTTCTTTGAAGGCTTTATAGGTTCCAACGGTCTGGATGGCGTCGAGGACCGGGACCTGGATCTGGCACGGCTATGGCGATCAACCTTGTCCTATCGGGACCTCGACAGCTCCCGATGATCGCGCTGACCCCCCGAGCCCGAAGGCGTGCGAGCGGTGGACCAAGCCCTTTCCTTGCCGGTTTCTCTCGAAGGCGCGGACGGAACAGTGCATTTCAAATCGAAAATCGCCATCATCTGCTGGCGGAATGCATCCCATTCGGCCGGGGACAAAGACTTGGTGGGACAAGTCAACTGCCTTCTGGCGGAGTCCTCCGACGAGGACAGGGAAGGCGACCGGTGACAGCGCTTCCGAGAATGCCTCAAAGAGGCAGAGGAATGGCAGGAACCACTCCGAGACCATGACCCCCTGGACTTTCGGTGACACAGAAAGTCGCCCCTTGATTCGTCGGTCGAAAGCCCAGCAGATTTCGACTTATGGGGCTTAGACACCCTACCCACCGTTAATTTCTTATTCCGCTCCCGAAAGGCCTTCAATGTCAGGGACTGGCAGTCATCCCAGAGGCAGATATTGTGCGGGTCCATGATGGACTTTCGAACCGCAGTCCCAACATTTTTTAAAGCCCGACTTTGGGGTAGAAGAAGACTAAGACATCGCTTTCGAAGTAGAAGAATCGAGCGTGTCGAGATTCCGAAGCAAACAAGTTTGCGGAAAAAACGGAACTGAGGCTACGGGGGCCGTGCGTCCTACATATAACATCCGGTGACGTCGACCCTCGAGGGACAACGTATCGACGTCATCGACACCTATGCCCAAAGAATTTTCCGAAGCAGCAGAGCTGGGGTCATTACCTGTCATAGATGTGGAATACGTCGGAGGACACAATCCCCTCAAACTCATATTTTAAGGCTCTTCTAAACACTAGTAGCCCTTCACAATCAAAGAGGAGGGGGATATTAAACAGATAATTTGCCCAAATTAGATGCATTGATTTCATTTTATATGAGCAACCTGGAACCTGAAGATGGAGTACGTTCTGCTAGCACGTTTTGTGCTTCGCTAAAACGTGTTATCAGCTTTGGCAGAGATCCATCCTTCTTAATCAAGGACACATTAAAACAGAAATACATGTTTATGGACTACCAGTGATGTGATTTAAAACTGAAACAATGCTGTTAAACTAGTAAGTAATGATTGACTGGTGTTGCATCTCTTGTTACCCTTATATGTTCCACTGCCACTCTCGAAAAGTATTCCAAGACTATATCATTAACATCTTACCTAGAACATGTCTGTGTGTGCAATCTGTTTAATCACTATCCTTTTAGTATGTGGAAAGTTGTTGCATCTGTGCAAGTGCTCTGACAAGTGCTGTTGGCTGTGTTGGTGACAGAGCCATCTTGGACCCTTTGACTATTGGACTTGGTACGCTGCGCCCCGTGCTTTCAAATTGGCTATATTGTGGTCCATCTACCTAAGATTATACTATCGGGCAGCTAAAATGTGCAGGTAATAATTGTAGTTACATAAAAATGTTATTTTCCTCTTTTTACAGGTTGAATATTCCAGCCTCCTCCCCTACCCAGCAGACACCATAAAAACACATCTGTGCGCGCATCTTGCGCGCACGGATCTGTGCAAGTGCTCTGACAAGTGCTGTTGGCTTTCTCGCCACTGCCAGGGCACTCTGCTTGCAAGCTCTGTGTTGACCCATCTCATTAGTTGGAATTGCGTCCGGTTAGTTCAATGCATTGGGGCATGTTTAGCTGATACCATATCATTCAGCGTGACAAGCGATAAAAGCTTTTCGCTTTTTGGCTAAATAGAACTGCATAACAGATAAACGCTGTTCTTGCGGTCAACAAGGCATAGGCTGGTAAGCGTTTTGTAATTCGCAGACTGCAGTTGGTAGTGTCTGCGGTTGTAGCAACACTCCAGTCCGCTGTCTAGTTTCATAGCTTGTGTCAGTTAGCTTTTGGCCAAAATGCGCTTAACCTACAGCGACTACCAGGGTCAAAATAGTTTCTGTGCCTTGCAAAACATCGTAGCACATTGTGGCGTCTAAAAATTGGCATCACATCGCTGAAGGCGCTGAACAGACTGTAAGCAATGGGCCTGGAGGCTAAATTTATTATAGTATGTTTTGTAATCATTTATATAGTTTGTGAATGCCAAAAAAATATTTATATAAATACATTAAAAGCAAGTGTAAGGCTACAAGTGTATGTATCCATTATCTATTATTCATTAAAGTACTGAGAAATTAGTATAAGTACAAACGTATTCAAACAAACTAAGTAAGTTATCGCTCATAGTTGCCTACTATTAGTATTGACATTTTCCTGACCGGTAATATTATAATCTATTATCTACTATGGTCATTACAATGACTGTAAATAGCAATTCCCCATATTACGATAAGACAGAAAGTGTCCCACCACCACTTTCAAAAAGGAGAGCTCGCCGAAAATGTTACGTCGAGGTTGACGGATTGTCACACCCACGACAATCTTTAAACCAAGCACAGGTTGTAAACCTAAACAAATGACAGCATATTTTCCCAAGGTCCAAATGAAACAACAACAATTAGACCAACTAGATGAGGAGTCAGTCACAAAAGAAATAGTAGCTGAACACAGTGAAGCTTTAGGCTGCTTGAGTTATACATTTCTTGAGGGGGTAATGTCATCTTCACCCCTTGTAGGTAGTGACCAAGTTGAAGTACAGCCTGATTTAGATCAGATACATGAGCGTCAATGTTCGCAGGTGCCAATGCTAGGTAGTATCCTAGTATCAAAAGAGATGGCCAAAGCTATGATACATGCCAGTGATAATGATATACCCCATTGCATTAATAATGAGTCTACCAATATTGATCTGGAGTGTGAAATGAGCGATGAAGCTGAAGTAGAATATCTAGGTGACATCATGGCGATGTCCTTTTCATCTAGTTATAGGGATATTGCACCCCACAAACTCTATGCTGCATTGATGAATACTGACCAAAATAACAGAAAGCAGACCCCAAAATTGTCAGTTATTGATAGTCAAGTAAGCAACATTGATAAAGGTTGCTTTGAACAATTCTTAGTGATTGAGGACCCGAGTGAAAAAAAACAGACCTAGATGTAAGTGACAACAGTATGTCTTCTGAAGAAATGGTTGAAGCCTTTGAAAATCTGTTGACCCACCTTCTGCGTAAGTCAGAAAATATTGAGAAGAAATTAGACTTACAGTCACTAATACTGCATAAAAGCATTAACCGTGGACAGAAGTCGGTTTGTGATTGTAGTACTTCTACTGACTGTGCAGAGACCAACCGCTTAGATAATAATACATCTGCTCAGAAGTATGCCACGAAAAAGTCCATCTCTAAGCAGACTAATAATGCTGGCAAATATGAAATAGAAAGGAAATACAGTGAAAACAAAACGGCAAAAAACAAATCCTATTAGCCATGCCTTCATGTATGATAATCACATTGTACTCAGAAAGAATGCTTGTGTTATACCTGAATCGGCTATTGCGATCACGGTGACAGATCAAGCCACAATACCTTCTGACATGGAAAAATCAGGACGACATCAAAACCAAGTAGCCTCTCCTCCTTTAGAAGGCAATCAACTTGTGAAGGGATGTTTGAGTAAAAATGATGTATCCCTACAGAAAAGAAACATAACTGTTGATCAAGATATCGGTCCGATGAGTAAATCGTCTGTGGTAAGTGGCAACATATACTCACAGTGGCTCTTCACTCAATTCAAAGCCATTGAAACAAAGTTCACTTTCAACGAAACCCGTTCTTGAATCCAATACTGAACGAGTGGGTTTCATAAGAGCGCTTCAAATTCAACCTGTATCAATGGATTGAAATATGGCTCTGCTAAATAGAACAGCGGTATTACGTATATTGCACTCGATAGGAGCTTTGAGAGTGATTACTACCGATGATAATAAAATCGTTGATCAGGTAGAACTGATATCTGAATATCAGACAAATATCTGGTTTCAATCTAGTGGAATTTTAGAATATATTCTGCAATCTGATGTGGAGCTCATTCAACTGGGCTACTCTTGCAAAGGTGGTATAGATTCCTGAGATTAATCCTAGAACTATTCCATCTTCCAACCCTCCCCTGAGACTACCTCCCGATAAGTCGAAGTAAGGTTCTGATGCGGCCTAACACAAATAAAGAATGCAAAAGTGTAGTAGGCCATTCTGGTAACACACAAGAAAACCTGACACCAATGAGCGGATCAGTCCGGAATGAAGATGTTTCTGACATCCCGGAAAGTGACACAAATGAAATTCTTGGCTACTGGCAATGGTTGCCAGTCGCCTTTAAACAACACTTCAATTCAATTTTCTGGTGATGATAGTTTTATTTATTCATGGAATAATCGAGGCTATACACATCTTTGGGGAAGACTGGCTCATATCGCAAATTGATTCATTTATGTTGGTGGCCTTGCAGGAAACATGGCTCATGGATCTAGTCCAGTTCAATGGTCGAAGTACGGTGCAACAAGTTGCCTTTAAAGGGCCGAAAGGGAGCCCTAGAGGTGGGTCATTGCTGACTGTAAAGTCCCCATGGGTTGCTACAACACTTAAAGAATCTATTAACTATGTGCAGGTAGTCAAAATTAGTCATTTCAACCATGTCATAATTTTTATTAATATCTACGATCCTCCAAATATAATGGCCACAGATGAAAATGTCAACATAGTAGCTTCTGCCTTATTGAAATATTGTCAGTGATATCCTTTATGGGTGGTTGGTGATCTCAATGCAAAAATAGGTGTCACCCAATACATCCATAAAGGAGGAGGCATGATCACTTCGGAAGCAGTGTGTAATAACATTTCATATCGCCAAGGTAGACCATGGGCCAAAATGACTGATGAATTTGGTTTGACGAGATAAAACGGTCGTTGCCCTGGCGATGCTAAAATGGCTTTGACACGGTCAGATGGGCATGCAATTGACTATGTATTTACTAACAGTGGCCTTCTGCTTACAGTTGACAAGGCCATAGTTCATCGACATGAGAGTGACCACTTTCCGTTATGTGTACTTTTGGCTCCTATGTTAACAAAACAATTACCAGCGACCTATGATAAAAATGGTCGGATAGCCCTGAATGAAGCCCATAACTGAATCAAATGGCATGACAAAAATCTTTCCTCTGTAAATCAACAAGTTGCGATGATCGTACCTAGTTTTGTTATGCAATGTGGTGACAGCACTAATGAATCTAACATAGTCGAGTTATTTTCTGCCATGATGGCAAATATTGGTATTAATAAACGCCCAATTAGGTCCTAGACATCTGCCCTGGAGCGATCAGAAAAGGAGCTGGGCAACCGACAATATTGTGATAAAGACGTATCAGTAGCTAAGAAATTGCTCCGTAAGTCAATTGCCAAAGTGATAAGCCTAGGGACACCCGGTAGCAAGTCATGTGCTACAGCAAAACATATTTCAGACATGTAAAACAGTGTACCAGAAATGGTTGTAAGACCATAAAAAACTTCAAGAGTCAGAACGGTGGAAAACAATTGTAACCCTTGCCATACAGCTGAATAAAACTGCTATTTGGGAAGTATTGCGGGGTGCAAATAAAATAATTAACTATCAACTGCATCTCTGAGGGCCAATGGATTGATCACAAAGTACACCCTAGGATCGAGTGTGGAATGTGATTAAAATGTTCCCCTACCAAATGCGATATGCTGTAGCGAAATAAGTGTACTGGATATTGTGTTAATAATAGAAAAGCTCAATAAGTCTCAGGCATCTAGACCCGATGGGGTGTGAAATGCATACATTTATTTTTAAATTGGTTTATTGGCATTTCTTATTGTTACAATCATATCATCATATCTGAATTGCATATCAATGATAACATTTGAACACAACATATAACCAAACAATACAATTAAACAGCAGTGTTCTCTGGTGTGTAGTCCTTGGTCTAGCTGGGTAGGTGCGGTGGGCGTCTGGAGGGCCCAGGTGGGATGCCAGAGGGTGAGGGGTGGGGAGAGAGGAGGGAGGCGGAGAAGCGTGAATGGTCCTCGTGCCGCCCCTCCCAGGTGGGCTATCCTGAGGGTGGGGCGTTGGTTATCCGCAGGATTATTTACTCAAGGCGGGTTACCATCCGAAGGGTGGAACAAATCACGTGTTAGGGTTTTCCATGCATCCAGCGCCATGCTTGCATCGTCTGGGGACCTGAGGACTCCATCCTCCCAGGCCTGGGTTTCTGCTTCCACCTATCGTTTCATTTCCCGGTACCATGTTAAGTATTGTGGGCCTTTCACCCGCTTCCAGGCCATTGCAATAGTTCTTTTTGTTAACGCGCAGGCCATGTCCATGAGTCTTGTTACATGTTTTATCTTGGCCAGACAAGGGTAAGTGCCCAACAGGCATTCTTTGGGAGACCAGTCGTATCTGATCATGCCGGCTGACCTGCATGTTTGCTCCACTTTAGCCCAGAGGTGGCGTACCCTGGAGCATCCCCAAAACATGTGCAATAGGTCTGCATTATCCGATTTACACCATGTACATCTGTGGGGGGCCTGCTTACTGAACTGGGCTATTCTGTGTGGAGTCATATATGTGCGATATAGCACGTTAAGTTGCATCAGCCTAAACCTGGCATTTCTGGATACTTCACTGGGGAATGCTAAAGCCCTCTCCCATTCTGTATCTGTGATCTCCTGACCTATATCTTGTTCCCATCTGGTTTTCAGGTCACCGCTGCAGGGGTTAGGTCTGTCCATGAGTTGGCAGTATATCTGGGATATCAGTCTCCGGCCGTCCCCCAGATTGTACAGCAATGTCAGAAGAGGGTGTGCCTCAGGCTCTTCAGGCCATTCGCCCCACTTCATACGTGCGGTCCACCTGGCTCGCTGGTACCATAAGAATTGCCCGCTCGGCATACAATCTGCCACCTGGAGCGATGTAAAGTCCCTGAAGTTGCCTTTGTCGTATAAGTCTCCCCATGTATAGACCCCATTCCTTTCCCAGAATCTGATCTGTGCCGGATTAGTGCTGGATTTGCATAAATCTGAAATCATCAGGACCTCAGGGGAGTATGAGTGTTTGAGGTGTAGTAGTACCTGGTTCTAAGCCATATTTGCCGACCTAGAACCACCAACATGCGTGCATTACTTAGGCATATTTGTGGAGCCAGATAAATTCTTTCAAGCGTAGGGGACTAATCAGATTCTGAAGTAATTTGGTTTCTGCTGTGGTGTCATCCGACAACCATCGGGCCACAAAATTTAGTTGTGCGGCCAGGTAATACAGTTCCAAATCTGGGAGTTGTATGCCGCCTGCCTTGTAAGGTAATGTAAGTGTGGACAACGTTAACCTGTGCCTGCTGGACCCCCACAGAAAGCCTCTGAAAATAGTTTCGAGTAAGCGAAAGAATGAGGATTTAATGTAATAGTAGATGCTATGAAAGTGGTAAAGAAATCTGGGTAGGATTATCATTTTGATAATTGACGCCCTGCAGATTACAGACAGGGGAAGCTTGGACCAGAAGCCAATTGACTTGCGCAAGGCTTTCAGTGCGGCTCCGGTGTTACGTTTGTGCATCAACTCTGGGGAATGCATCACGGTGACGCCCAGGTACCGGAATGAGGTCGGTTGCCACTGAACTCCAACCTAAAGAAGATCCTCTATATTCACACCCTTAAGACCTGCTAATGGGAAAAGGCAAGATTTTCATCTACTAAACCGTATGCCTGAGACAGCGGAAATATTGTCTAGAACCTCCAACATGCAGGGGACATTTAAATGGGGGTCTCTAACAAAAAGGAGTACATCGTCAGCATAGAGTGATACTATGTGATATTCCCCACCCAGCCGAATAACGGCATTGAAGAATTGCTTCCTAAAGTAGATTGCAATTGGTTCCAGACCTAATATATACAGCATAGGGGACAGTGGGCAGCCCTGTCTAGCCCCCTGCAAATGCCCCATATCGATGACACAAGTCTGCCGGACTTCACTCTTGCTTTGGGATTAGTGTATAGGATTTTCACCCACATAATAAAGCCGGCCCCAAACCCACATTCTCTGAGCGTGGCTAATAACCATTCCCAATAGATGGAATCGAATGCAAACGAAGATAGCGCATAAGGGCCCTCATGCTGGTCGGTCTGGGCTATGATGTGCTGGAGCCTGCAAAGATTTGCTGTAGTGTTGCGGCCGGGTATGAAGCCATTTTGATCGTTATGTACTAACCCACGGATCTGTCTAGAGAGCCTAGATGCCAGAATCGTGGTCAATATCTTATCATCATAATTGAGCATTGCAAGTGGGCAATAGGAGTCGCAATCATCAGCTGGTTTTCTGGGTTTGAGCATTGGGATAATTAGTGTTTCCCTCATACTCTTGGGCAGGGTCCCTAGTTCGTTTGCTTCCTGAAATACCTTGAGTAGTAATGGTGTGAGTCATGATTTGTAGGTTTTGTAAAACTCTGGGGGCAACCCGTCAGTGCCTGGGGTTTTGGCAGTGGCTAAAGATTTGATGGCCTCTGATATCTTCAGCCGTGATTTCTGAGTCCAGGGCATCTCTTTGTGTTGGTGTCAATTTAGGTAGAACTATTTCCTCTAGTGTGTCTAGGATTTTCTCCCACGGGATGGGGGTGTCCTGTGAATAAAGTTGGGTGTAAAAAGATTTGAACTGGTCATTGATGTCCTGCTGTGTATGGAGTAGGGTGCCATCCGCCCCCTTTAATGAGGTCATAAGGTGTTTGGCATGCTCCTTTTTGCAGAGCCAGGCCAATAGGCGGCCCGGTCTGTTGGCCTCTGTGTGTGCCCTGGTATTTCTGGCCGTGTAGTCGAATTTAGCCAATCTGCCCCATGTCTTGCTGCATTTACCTCGTAGCCGACATAATGTCTCCTCGTCCTGGTATGTGCTAGGGAAGGTGGACTCCACTTTTTTGATTTCATCTTCACATCGTTCTAATTCATTACGCAATAGTTTCCTGATACCGCCGGCTTTTGCAATGAACTCCCACCGAATTACTACTTTAAGGGCTTCCCACACTGTACCCACCCTCTCCACACTGTCCTCATTTTCCTCAACATTTTTCTCCAAAGAGTCCTGGAGGTCACTTTTGAATGCTGGGTCTTTCAGGGCCTCAGTCGGCATTCTCCACAGCGGGATGGGTGGTCTGGGGCCGATTACATTCCATTGTACCTGTAATGGTGAGTGGTCAGATATGGATCGCCCCAAATATTGTGCCAAGTCTATGTGAACAAGACATTCCCTGCCAATGACTATGTGATCTATCCTGGTGTAGAGGTTGTGTGGGGATGAGTAATAGGAGTAGCCACGCCTCCCCGGATGTAATTCTCGCCAGACATCTGCCAGGTCTAGCCTTTCCAGAGCGCAGTTCAGTGCGGTGGAGGCTGCTGCAGCACGATATAGGGGAGGAGCAGATCTGTCCAGATCTAGGTCATGGACACAGTTAAAGCCCCCCCCGCCCAGATGAAAAAGCTGTTCCTATGGTGAGTTACTTTGGTGTACAGTAGCTCTAAGTGGGCTGGGATGTTACAGTTGCCAAAGTAGGAGTTGACTAGGCACACCTCTACCTGTTCTATGTATCCCTGCACTATCACGTATCGGCCCTCTGGGTCTGATTCTTCTTTGAGCAATTTAAAGGGAATCTGGGGGCTAATCCACATGAACACCCCTCGTGAAAATTTGGAATAGCCTGCTCCGAACCCATGGCCTCCCCAGCGCTCCTTTAGGTTGGTCGTGGCCTCACCAGTCAGATGAGTCTCTTGCAGTAGGGCTATCCCTACCAACTTTCTGTTAAGGTATGATTCTATTCTGTTCCTACGGAGGTAAGTGCCCAAACCCCAGACGTTCCAGGTTAACACTGTGACTTGCACTGCCATATTGATAATGAAACCCATTGCAAGATCAGCCGCCTACCGCCCTCGTCATGTCTCTGAGAAACTACTTTACGATAACCCCTGGTAGCTTTGTTGGTGGGATTCATATCTAAAGGGTCTGCCGACACCCACCTTCCAGCACCACCCTCAATTTCTTCTGGAGAACCCGCAACTATCCTAACACCTGCCATTGTGGACAGAAAAACAAACAATAACAATAAACAACTGCTCCCAGCAGCCACCGTGGAGGGGTGGCGCTCAGGTGCCCCCCGCCATCTGTTCCTGTCCAGGCCATTTGGCACGAGGAAAGTGCAGGCAACTGGCCGGCACTGAACTTTCTGTGGGGTGGGTGGGGCTGCACTTTACTTGTGGCTCAGTGGGCTTGCTGTCCAAACCAAGATTAAGTTAACAGTGCATTGATGGTGGGCGACTGTTGCAACTTCTTAGGTAACATGCATTTTGATGTGCCCCCATTTTCCCGCCTCCCTGGTCCCTCTTCGTTCAAGTAATGAGTTTGTCGTCTCCTGATAGGTTATGTTCCAGCCACATGATGGTTGCCTCTGTGTTTCTAGAAAAATCGCCTTCCCTTTGTAGAGCACCTTAAGGCGAGATGGGTAAAGTAACATGTATTTGAGGTTAAGTTTTCAGAGCCTCGCTTTTACTGGCACAAAAGAGTTCCTGGCTTGTTGCACCACTGGCGTGTAATCCTGGTAAATGGCAATCTTGGAGTCACCTCGCTTGATCTCCCTTCCTTCTCTGGAGTACCCGAGTATAATTTCCCTGGTCAGGTCAGGATTTTTGCGATCATCGGGCGTGATCCAGTTGGGGGGTCGCTTTTGCAGAGACCAGTGGGCCCATTCCACTGAGAAGGCCTGGGATAGGTTACTGGCTCCGATCTCTTGCAACAGCATAGTTTCTACGAAGTCGGTTGGGTTTGGGCCCTCCAAGTCCTCCGGAATTCCATCTTCCGATCGTGCCTCAAGGTGCGCCACTCTTTTCTCTAGTTCTTGGACTCTGGTTTTCAGATCTGACGTGGTCTCTGCGGTTTCTTGCAGACCAGCTTCCGTGGTGGACCCCACCTCCGCTAGGTTACGAGAATCCTGGCGCATCAGCTGCATGTCGGATTTGACCTAATCTATTTTGGTGTCAATAAACAATCTGAGTGCTGCGATGGCTTGCAATACCTGGGCGTCTTTAGTGTTGTCTGTGTTGGAGAGCGGCTCCTGCTCCGTGGAGGTTTCTGCTGCTTAGGTTTTACTGCAGAGAAGGACTCCATTATTGATGGTTTGGCTTTGTTTTTGGAAGGGGACATGTCCACTCGAGCTTGTGGGGCTGTTGCCGTGGTGTGTGATGGGTGGTGAGGCCCCAGGTTGTGGGGTGTGTGCGGGTCTGCTGCCCACAAATGATGGCGTAGGAACTTGCGTCCGGTTAACCGCGCTTCTACTGTTCTCGTGATAGGTTGCTTCTGATCAGCATAAGTTAGACCCAAAGGTCCGAGCACGTCTGTGTTTCCAGTCGACTGCAGTGGGTGCTGGTCAGGTGAGCAGGGGGTCCCCATTCGTGCCCTCTGTCTGGCTGGTTATTTCAGTAAGACCGTGATAGCGAGAGTGGTCTTCCCTTATTGGGTTATTCCGATGATGCAATGGTTCGTGGTAGCCTGACCAGGGTGACTATTGCGTGATTGGTTGACAGAGCGCCCACTGTTCCTGCTCTCCTCGGAACTGCATGTGCCGGTTGTCCAGACGTTTGCATGAGGGCGTCCAATATTCGAGGATGCCGGTCAGGCATATGTTGGTAGTGGTGTTCTGGGCATCCTCGCACGACTTCAGTGGCCAGTAGGGTCTTTGCTAGTCTACATGGGGGGTGCTATTGTTGTACCTGGCGCACTCCCGGGTGGCTTTGCTTCCAGCTGAGCGGTTGCTCCTGTGGGTGTGCGCCTTATGGGGCATTATCCGCTCCGGGGTGACGACCTGGGTCTGCTGAGAGTTCTGGTGGTGTGACAGGTGGCAAGAGAAGGTGGTGGCCCACCCTCGCGGGTGTAGTGTTACGGCAAGGAGCCCCACACTGCAATGATGTATATGCTCCCTTGCTGCCTCCTATTATCCACGATCATGCATGAAGAGCCGGACCGCAGGGCGGGGGGGGGGGGCAGCAACGATCTGGTTGGTGCAATTACTGATCACTGGTTCTGCCACACGTCGCATCCCCCTGTGGCTATGAGTCAGGGTCCCCCCCCGTACCTGCGGTCCAGCGTGTCCTCCCACAGCAGGGCTCTGCGCGTGCTCCCATGTCTTCAGCCTGTTGCTGCTGCTCAACTCCGGGTTGCAGTGCAGCGTTGTAGTTCTCATCCGCGTCTTGGAGGTTCCTCTATTTGGGGTTTCGTTGGCCTCTAACTTCCTCTTCAAGCCACCAGGGGTCTGCCTCGGTTGGATCGCTCCGCGTGACACAATGGTGCCCTTTTCAGCAGGCTGGTGCAGGCACGCCTCTGGGCGATTCCACGGCATGGGAAGGGTTGGGGGGGCCCTATTTCAGGGCCGCGCTTCGTGTGGCATAAGCCCGGGACACCCAGGGCTTGTTGATATTGGCTCGCCGCAAGGTAGTCCCGCAGTGCGGGCCCAGAGACAAATACAGTGCTGGCAATCACTCAGAGGTCCGTGGTTGGAATCGCCGGGTTCTTCTCCTCTCAGACGTCTGAGGAGGCGGACAGCGCCATTTTGCTGGGCGCAGGGGGACCTCCCAAGGCAGCTGCTGCAGCGGCTTTCCTAGTCCAATTTTCATCCAGAGGCCCTCCGGGAGGTGGGGAAGGAGTTCGTCCACCTAGGGCTGCGCTCGGTTGAGTAAGGTTATGTCTGTATGCACCGTTTTAGGATCAATTCAGGATCTTGAACAGGAACCCCGCAGATTCACCTCCTCACAGAAATGCGTGCTGGCCATGCCCCCAAAATGCATTAAAGAAACGCTCACCAGAACTATGGGCACACACACTTTACATATTTAAAGAAATAGGTTGCAATGGAAAGATCCCAGTAAAATGGCATGAGTCACTTGCTGGCCCTCTATAAAAAAGGTGCTTGGGACAACCTTGCCAATTATCGCACACTAGCAATGTTAGATATTTCCTCAAAGATATTTGCCTGGGTGTTGTTGGCTGAGCTAAATCAATGGATCAAAGCGAAGAAGATTTTTCTAGCAAATCAGATAGGATTTCAGCCGAGGGTGAATACGATGCATAACATTTTTATTCGGACAACGGCTATCGAATACTCCTGGAAACAACGTGAACGCAATGTTTATTGTGCCCTTATTGACTTCAGTGCGGCATGCGATACTGTTCTCAGAAATAGACTATGGAGGAAACTTAGTTCATAGGATATCCCTATGGGTTTGTTGAAAATGTTAATGTTGCTATATGCAGACACTACTGATCGTATTCGCCTAGATGGCAGGGGCAAACTTTCAGCTCCCATAGACAGGTGTCAGGGGGTTAAGCAGGGTTGTATTGTGGCGGCTACCCTGCTCTACTTGTACCTGGCAGACATGTATGTGCACTTTATGAACTTGTTGATTAACCCGTAAAAGTTGGAACTGCCAAGATAAGCTGGCTTGCTTATGCGGACGACTTGTTATTGGTAGATCTCACCGCTAGTGGCCTCCAAAATCTGCGAAATGCCTTATCGGAATATGCCAATTCAAATGGCTTGAAAGTAAAATACCACAAAAAAGTAAAGGTATGGTGTTCAGTGTGAAAAAAGCCACAAACCATTATAGCTGGAATAGTGAAAACATTAAATTGGAAAGAGTTAAAGTGTACACATATTTGAGTGTCACGATAGATGAAAAGTTGAAGTGGGACTCCCATTGGCAAGCTACCAAAGAAAAATGTACAAAGTCAGTTGATGCAATAAGTTCATTCATAGGGATGAATGTGGTTTTCTCCACGCATGCCCTCCAAAAAAATATTGACACTCTTAGTTGTGCCCCCAAATCTCTCTGCCATATTATATGTGAATGTCCTCAGAAAATTTTACTTTTTAATACCAAAGGGAAAACCCAAATAATCACTCAACAGTGATATTCTACCTTGGTTTTGGGAGAATTATGACCATCAAAAAATAGAAGGTAGAAATGAATTATCAACAGTTAAACCGCTAGATACACATATTCCGAATCAATTCAACATTTTATTAGAAATGATCGAAAAATCTCATCAAGAGATACACAGTACAAAAAGTTCATAAAAACCTCTTAAAACATACACATTAATAGCGGTGACAAACAAATCCTTCTGCGTTGAAGGCTAAGTGTTAAAAACACCTAATTCTTTGTCGTACAACATTAGAGTGGATAAAAAAAACTTTCTGTTGTATAGACACTTCATTGGTTTTAATATCAACTCCTAGATCGACTGTCGCTAGAAGGAAAACTCAACATGTTTCTGTCCTCTCAATTATTACAGGACATTCATCAGGAGATGTCCCAAAAATCAAGAGTGAACAATTAAAAATAAACAAACAATCTTCTTTCACTGAAATCTTGCTCACAAATTTTCGGGTGTCACTGTTGATAAAGCATAAAACAAAATATCAAGGGTAAGCTTAAAATGCTTAATTTCCTCCAGACTAATTCAAGTTGTCATGGCAAGACAGTGACACCCGAAAATGTGTGAGCAAGACTTCAGTGAAAGAAGATTTTTTTATGTTTAATTGTTAACTCTTGATTATTGTGACATCTGATGAATGTCCCATACTAATTGAGAGGACAGAAAGATGTTGAGTTTTCCTTCTAGCGACAGTCGATCTAGGAGATATTAAGACCTATGAAATGTCTATACAACAGAAAGTTTTTTAGAATAGTGTTCTAAAGAACTATGCTAGATTGTAACTTTTGAATGAGGTTGTCACCTATGGTCAATGAGCTTCCACTACTGTATTGTAATCAGTATTGTAACATGTTTACTAGTTCTGTCTGATTTTAAAATGGAAATGTATAATGTGTATGTAATTTTTTGTTGTATATAAAAAGCCTCTTGCTATAAGGGTATCCCTACAAAATATCCCCACCAAAAATATCACCGTACATATGGCTGTTTGTCTCGCCATAGGCAATATTTTTGGGGGATGGGGTAACTTGTGGGAGCTGAGGTTGCAGGGGTGTCCCCCGCAGGGTCCATGGGTCGATATCGCTGGAAAAATATGGCAATATTTTTGTATCGCAATATTTTTGTGGGGATATGAACACATGGAATCGCTATAAGTATATTACTAATAAATGAAATGAAATTAATTAAACTTTGTCCTTTTAGTAGATTAAAATCATGGTAGAAATGTTTATAGGATTTCCTACCAAAAGCATCTGCTAAAGCTTTTTGTGTCAAAAGTAAACAGTCTCATATAAAACCCTGTGGTGCAGAAATCGTATGAACAATATGGGATACATTACTCAACGTAATCTTATTTCTGATGCTTGTATGAGACCAAGATACAATAATGTTCCACCACCCAAGAACTGCTCTTGTTATTAATACCAGCAATGTATGTGGAGAGATATACACAATGCTTTGTACATTATACAAATAGAATATTAGTTCAGAAACCTAATTTAGATGCAGTCTAGTGGCAAAACATACATTTATTTACTGTAATAAGTCACATCATACCTCATTGTTGACTAAAACTTGATACAAGGGCCAGATATCTTCAGAACTACTGTTTACCTCCAAAGTTCTGTGAAAAAACAAAAATAGAAACACATTTACGATGGAATAAAATAGAAAATTATGCACTCAAGCATGGTGAACATGATTAATTAGTTAACATGTTACCTAAATAACAATTGGCTTGCTTTACAAAAAAGGTCAAGTTGCTTTTTAATGAAAGGGCCAGTTTACTAAACATAATAGAAAGTAACATTAATTCCAGTAATTTTACAACAGATTGTGTAACAAATGTAACATACTGTATGGATCATTGCTCCTCATTGGCAAGCATGAAAGTCTAGAATTCTCTATAAAAACAAGTTGGAACTTAAAGAGAAATTAACACGTCACATTACTGCAACTTGTCCTTTCTATGGGTGAGAGCTCAGATGCTTAATGGCCTACAAAATAAATCTAGACTATTTGCAGGCGAGAGAAAAGGGAATCGTGAGCACACGGGAATGAGAGGCCTTGCATAGCCTCAAAGACAGACTATCACTTGGCTCACTCACACAAACTCAATTGAGTGAGGGCATTTGTTAGCACTGTTTAATTTGATAAAGAAATGTATTTTGGAAAAATAAAAAGACTGCAGTTGTGTTGTGGCTTTATTATTCATTGTCAGCAGAGGAACACAAATATATCACTTCACAGGGCAAAAACACACATAGCAGATATCTAGTTATCCCATGGAGTGTTTTCCAACTAACAAAACAGTAAAAGACCAGATATGCCTGATTGAATTGATGTAAAAAATACATGGTGAAAGCAGGAATGAAGTACACCAAGGAACTGCAAAAGATTACAGTTCAGAAGTAATCTATGAACCCATAAAGGAAATCCATTTTATAGATTAAACTTCAAACTCTTTCTTGACTGCATTCACCACACTTACTGGAAACATGAAAACTAAACAAGAATCATTATGGCCCTGGCATATAGCCCTTTCAGATTGACTAAGCAACTCCTCCGGTTGTATGTGATATTAATGTTTTTTCCAAACATCCTGTTGTAGAAATGTCACTGAAAAATGAAAAAATAAAGAGTGCTTAAATATTGTGCTCTGATGAAAATAACAACACGCTTAAAAATATCACTCTTAAAACATGGTTGCAAATGGATGTGTTGGAAAGTTGGGAAATAAAGTAGTGGTTATTTTTTTTAAGCCCTTAAGTGAAAGGAACGGACAAAGTCATAGTAATTAACCAAGCAGTGAAACTGAAAGCCTTGTGTAACTGTCTGTTTACGCAGGCGAGATAAGAACCATGCCACTTCAGCATGAGGCAAGCCTACTCTAGGAAGTGAGATTTACGATCAATGAAGCCCAAAGGTAAGAAGTGGTTAGTATACATAAAATAAGGTGTTTCAGACCAGTAAAATAAAGGGCGAAGCATTGTGCTCTCAACTGTGAAGCAATTCTTTAATAAGCACTACAAACAAACAAACCCTTTGAGGGGGACTTCCCCTGAATCCCTGCCCTATCTTCCTAGTCCCCACCACACCTTGGCTACAATATTCTTTATTAAACAGAATGAGCCTCTATTATTACATTCTTGCACTATTTTCTTGTCTCTGTGAACACCATTACGGGGAACGACTATATCAGTGGCTTCCCTCTACTCCTAGCTCCCCGCCACCTCCCCTCCCCCAACTCCAACTCACTGATCTGCAAACCTCAATTCTCTCCTGCTTCACAAAGACTCCTTTTTTGCCTTCTCTTTTACCTCCAATCCACTCCTCCACTGGGGCTGGGTTCAAAGGTTTGAGGTACGTTATTTTCTTGACTTGCCATTGGTTCAGTTTGAAAATTATAAGTTACTCCCCGTAGTGACTAACATACTCCTAGTCCATAGTCCCCTTTTCTCCATACTGTATGGGCGTCCCTTGCTAGCTAGGGACAGGAGACAACCTTTTTCATCAGAAAAAACGAACCCTTTAAATTTAGAAGTGCGGCCCTGGGAGCATGCTCTCCCCTAACTCCTCCCACCGGCGCCACTCCTCAGTCCCCATTGCTGCATTGACAATATTACCATTGACACCATTTTTATTAGGGGAGGATGGTGGGACCTATGTAGGAAAGGGGACTATCGACTAGGAGTACGTTAGTCACTATGGTGAGTAACTTCTAGTTACTTCTATATCCCGTCCCCTTCCTCCATACTGTATGGGCAATTACAACTGAATGTAGCCCTAGAGTGGAGAGGTGACCCTCTTTAAGAAAACAAGTTCCTTAATACTGCCTGCCCAAATGCTGCGTCTGACCTGGAGCCGGCATCCAAACAGTAGTGTTTGCAGAAGGCCGAAGGAGGGGCCAACGTGGCTGCCCTGCTGATGACGGAACGTGCCGCTGGAATGTGCCTGCCTTGGCCCTAACAGCATGGACATGCATGTTCGCTGGCAGTGGCTTGCGCTGCCCCTCACAGGCCACCTTGATGGCCGAAATCATCCACCTTGTTATAGAGGCCTTGGACACCCGATAGCCCGCCCTTGACCCTCTGAAGGTGACAGAGCATCCAAACTGCAGAATTCTTGGCCCTGTCCAGATAGAATTTCAGAGCGCGCCCGACATCCAGACAGTGCAAGACCTTTTGAGCATCGTCCTTTGTATTCGCAATGAAAGTAGTTAACACCATCTCCTCATTTAGATGGAAAGAAGAGACCACTTTAGGCAATAACGTGGGATGCGTTCTCAGGACCACATTATCTCTGTGAAAAGTATTGTACTGTTCTGACGCCACCAGTGCCTGAATTTCGCTAACTCTACGTGCGGACGTAAGACCCACCAAGAGAGCCGTTTTAATGGTGACGAGCCTGATGTCCGCAGACACCATTGGTTCGAAAGGCTTGTACGCCAGTGGGCCCAACACTACGTTTAGGTCCCACACCAGGTGTGGCTTCTTGATAGGCGGTGAGGCCCGCCAGAGGCTGCTTCACCAATGGGTTGGAGGAAGAAAAAACGTCCTCTTCTGAGTTCCGGTAGGCTCCTATGGCCGCCAGGTAGGTACATCATCTGTTTGCACTCCTGAGTGTGCGAGGTGTGCAGAGAAGGATAGCACATCGTCCAACGTGCAAGTAAGTGGATCAATCTCCTTTAATTCCACCCAGTGGCAAAACATAGTCCATTTGCGTTTGTACTGGCTCCTAGTAGCGTCGCTCCTAGCGCCCTGAATGATGTCTAGGTTAGCCTGTGACAGCTGTAGATGCTTTAGTGTGACCTGCTCAGGAACCGCTCTGCAAGGGCTAACTTCTGTGGGGCCGGGGCCGGGCAGATGACCCTGAAGTAGATGTTGTTCTCCAGGGCCCACTCCCACATGCTGACCGCTAGGCTGCACATAGGGGGGGACCTGGTGCCACCCTGCTTGTTGATTCAATACATGCTGGTGGAATTGTCTGTTTGAATGAGGATCGCCTTGCCCCAGATAAGCGGCAGAAAGGCTTTGAGAGCGAGCCAGATAGCTTTCAGCTCCAGCCAATTGATATGGGACTCCTACTCCTGGAGGGACCAGACTCCATGGACCCTGTGGTTGTCGAGCGTAGCGCCCCAACCTTCCAGGGAGGAATCTGTGGTGATGGTGACTTGCGGTGCTGCTTGTTGGAAGGACATGCCTGTCCGCAGGTTGCAGTCCGTGGACCCCAGATGAGGTCCTGGTGTAGAAAGGGAGGAATAATGACGAGCTCTGCTTGGGAGCCCCGCTCCTGATTCAAAGAGGCTGCGAAGTGCAGCTGAAATCTTCTCATCTTGAGCCTTGTGTGAGGTACTGCCCGTAAGAAAGCTGCAATGATACCCAATAGATGCTGGTACCACCAGGCTGAGGTCACCTCTCTGCTGAGAAAATAACCTGTGGCCCTCTTGATGGCTGTGATCTTCTCCTCCGAGGGGAAAACTTTCTCGGAGCTTGTGTCCCAGATGAGGCCCAGAAAGGTCAGGCTCTGCTTAGGCCACAGCTGAGACTTCTTGGGATTGATGGAAAATCCCAGTTCGTGGAGTGTGTTCATAAGGCCGGAGGAAGTGTGGAGAACCTCGCCCTGAAGAGCCAGTTGTCCAGGTACGGGTAGACCTGGTGATCTTTCGGGCCCTGAGAAGGGCTACCACTGCATTCATAAGTCTGGTAAAGGCCCTGGTGGCTGAGTTGAGGCCGATGGGTAGAACCTTGCATTGGAATTGGAAGCCCATGATCCTGAACGGTAGAAAGGACTGCTGAGGCTGCCAAATTGGGATGTGTAGATACGCGTCCTTCAGATCCAGGGAGCACATCCAGTCTCCCCTGCAGAGTGTCTCCGCAATTAGTGCTGGCGAAACCATCTTGAATTTTTGAAGAGGGAGGGAGAGGCTCAGGGTGGAAAGGTCCAACACAACTCTCAGGTCAACCTGGTTCTTCTTTTGTATGGCGAAAATCCTGCAGTCTGGGACTTCTTCCACCATCTGGCTCTGGATGAGCAAACAATTTTCCGCCAACAGAGTTGTTGTCCCAATCTGTGGGAGTGAAGGAGAGCGGAAATGGAGGAATAGGTAGACGGTAAACCATGGACACTACAGATAGGATCCAGGGGTCTGCGAACCTTTGAAGCCAAGACTGTGTGTGAAGGGCAAGCCTGCCCCCCACTGAAGACACGTGGATCCGAAGGGGCGCGTCATGCCTTCTTTCCCTCTGAGGCTGGGGCAGAGGGTTCCAAGTCATTTCATCGTGGGATGAAACAACGATGGGTTTTTCTCTGTTGATATTTCAATGAGAAAAATCATCCTTTTTTATTATTTCTTTTTCCTCAATCCCCATCCCTTTAAATGATTTAACTATTCCCTAACACACACCCTATCTATATATTTTCAGCAATTTCCAACCCAAGCCTCTGGTTAACGGCTGCCAGAATGGCGTCTGCGTTGGATTGACGCAGGTGCAGTGAGGCGTTGGAATAAACGTTCTTACCATAAGCCTCCAAGTGTTCTCCTCCTTGCCTAAAATCGCTGAAGACGAGGTGGACAAGGATGACTGAGGCTTGGAGTAAAGTGACGCTGCAGCAATCACTGAAGAGTGCGGTAGAGGGGGCACCGACAACAAGAGCGGATGCCCCTCCAGTTGCCTATACTTGGCGTCGAGGCGCCTATTGACAGGCTGGGCCGAATGGGGTTTAAGCCATCCCTTTTTGGCCAAGGCCACAACATCCTTCTGCATCGGGATCCCCATTCTAGCTGCAGGGCGTAGAGTGAGGACCCCGGCCAGGACCCTCGCCTCCGGTTATTCCACCTCGGGTTGCGGAAGCCCCAAGTACTCGGCCAAACCTGAGAGCCATTCATGAAATGCCTTGGCTGAGGATGGCGTGTCGGGGTCCTCCTCCTCATCGGTGTCCACCAGGGTGTCTGGCTGATCCGGTGCAGGTGGAGGAGTGCTGGGCGCCAAAGGCTGCGGTGTAGGAACCAGAGCCAGCGGCTGCTGTGGAACCACCTGAACTGTTGGAGGCAGGGAAGCCAGAACCGAAGGACCTGGAGTGGGCAGCAGGTGCTGTGTGGGGGCCTGAGGCGCTGTAGCCATAGGAGGAATGAATATAGGCGCCGGCGGTGGGACCGGTGAGAGCATGTCCCTGATAACATCACGAAGGATGGACCCAATCTGAGGTGACCTCATGAGCGAGAGGAACTTTTAAAAAAATAACTGTCCTCACAGGCTGGTGGGGTGGTATGTGGTATTGATGAGTAGCAGGTGGCTGTTGGTGCCTGTGCGTACTCTGCCTTGCTGGTTGCGGGATTAAATCTGCCCTGCAACGCTGAAGGATAAACTGTATGCCACGTACCTGATAGAGACCAGTCCCACCTTGAAACTCGTTCTCCCACCTGCTCCGCACCAGGGGGCGGTATCAGACGAGCAGCCACCTTGTCTGGCACGACGGCCATTTTGTAAGGCTGCATGCCACGTGCCAATGTCGTGGTGCTTGCTTCGCTGGGCCCGGCCTCCTCCAGGACCCTTGGCGCTGGAGCTAGAGGCCTACCCTGCACCTCAGGACGGGGCCTGGTAGGCGTATTGCCCTCGGCTGAGTCGCCGGTAGTGCAGTGTATAGGCGCTCCCTCAGACATCTGTCCGGTACAAGGGCATAGCCCCTCGGGTGGACACCCGGTAAAAGAACCTTGCAGCCCCTCAGCACTGTCCCCGGAAGGCCATAACAACCCCTCGGTCTGGCAGCCGGTAGATGAAGCAGCCTTGGTATCTGTGCTGGTGGGAGAACTTAACTGGTCCTTCCTGGTCAGACGTTTCCATGGGAAGGAGTCGCCCTTGCAGTGTGTGATGGAAAAAAGTAGACCTACCTTGGGCCTTGACTTGTGTCTGACGAAGTCCTTCAAGTCCTCTGAGGCGACTTCTCGAAGAGCTCCCTCCACTGTGCTAACCTGTTCTTCAGAGTGTCCGGTGTGAACACGTCACACGTGGTACAACCCTCCCAGCCATGATCGGGGCCAAGGCAGCGGAGGCAAAGAGCGTGGGTATCGGACGTAGGGAAGAGCTCTTCGCAGGCTGGACACCTGCTGAAGCCCGCTGATGTCGACATGCGCCAGGGAGGAGCGTGGCGCCAGAGGACAGAGTACCTGATTAAGACCAAAAAAAACAGAAGACAAAAGACAGAAGACAGTATCCGGGGAAGAGCGCATGGAATTACAAGGTCGAAGCCAAACTCAGGAGCGCTGGTGAAAGTGGTCCATTCCCATCGACGTGGAAAAGGGGACTGGGGAGTGGCACCGGTGGGTGGAGTCAGGGGAGCGCATCCGCCCAGGGCCGTACCCCTACGCGCCTCTAAATTTAAAGGGGAAGAAGGTTTTTTTGTGGTGGAAAAGGTTCAGTCTCCCGTCCCTAACGAGGGACGCCTATACAGTAATGAGGAAAGGGGATGGGACGTAGGAGGAAGTCATTTAGGCTCCACTGTTTCATGAGGAAGAACTACCTTGCATGGAGGCTGGACCACAAAAAATGCCTGCCCACCCTTTTTGAAACTGAATTGAGTGCTTTCCCGCATATGCTCAGTGGACAGTGGTTTTGGAGCAAGCTGTGTTTGCACGCTTTGAATAAGTAAGCACTTGAGAAGAACAGGGCCCCTTTAGTAGGCGGCTGCCAATAATGTATTCTTTACCATTGAAGAGAGTATGTTGGGCATGAGAGGGACAAATATTTCTGGATTTTCCTCACTTCACTATTTCGAGGCAAAGGGTACAGACACTTGGTGGCAGAGTCTTTTAGTCTCCTCCCCTTTAGTAGTTATTCTAAAGGGCAACAGAAACCTTGGAAGTGTACAAGTTACACGTTCCTTGCCTGCTGTAGGGGGCTAAATGGGGGTGACATGAGGATCCTCCGATTTCGCCTCTGGCCCAATCATCTACTGACTCAGGGAGGTACTCCATTTCCTTCGTGACCGCTCTCGAAGTCCCCAAAACGAGGCAGCAGACTTTGTCACGTCCCATTTAAAACTGTGGAAAAATAAAAGTGATCATGGAAATAGTGGAGTCTATTAAGCCCACTGGACAAATGTCACCTCCGTCAAAATATGCCATTTGTTTCTGCTCTGGATCCAGAGGACCATTGGCCTCTCAGACTCCCACACACGAAACGAGGGATGAAAGGATGATGAAATTCTGCTTACAGTGAATAATTTAAGATTCTGAACAATATTAAATTACTCAGAAAAGTGGCACAAAAATAATGATGCTTAGTCACCTGCTGACGTGATCAGGTATGGAACTAGTAACAAAGATGAAAAGCTAACTTCAGTGCCGTCAAGACAGTCCCCCTCTACCCGCTGCAATTTCTCGATTGCTAAAAAACATGCACATATCAGTATTTTTTTTAAAGAATACAAAAACAGCAATTTTTGCAGAAAAACGAAAATAGTCCGGATAAGAGGGGAAAGAGTGAGTGGTGGGCCAGGGGCCCAGCAACCAAGCATTGGGCAAGACGCCCAGGTAGGATGCGGTGGGCAAGAGGCCCAGGGAGTAAGCGGTGGGCAAGAGGCCCAGGGAGTAAGCGGTGGGCAAGGGGCCCAGACGGGAAGCAATGGGCAAGGGTATAGTAAGAGCCAAAGAGGAAGTAGACCAGCAAAGGCCCAGAGAGGTAACGGACGGGAAAAGGGCCCAGAGACAAAGCGGATTGGGAAAGGGCCCAGAGAGGAAGCAGACAGGCAAAGGCCCAGAGAGAAGCGGTGGCTGGCGAATCTTTCATAATCGGAGGGGTGTTAATGTTTTCCAAAAATATACGTGAGCGTAAGAAGGAAGACTAAACTAATGCAAGTTTGGGAGAGTTTCAAACCTTCTTGCGAGAAACTTATTTCAAAATAATGGGTTCAAATGATGCATTCTAAAGCAAACTTTGTGAAAAACTGGGTCAAGAGCCACAAAGTTGCAATCATTTTTATGGGCTAACATGAAAAAAATCCAATAGATGCAAGTCATCAACAGTGCATTGCTACATTTTCATGATTTGTTTGCCCACAATATATGCTATGATAAAGAAAACAAAAAACATTTTCATGCTGGCTGCCAGTACTCCCGTACAAGAACACAATCCTGTATGATTTAGGCATAATTCCAGTAATGATACTATGAGAAAAGTCCATGCTGGTGTAAGGGGGTGGAAGGAGGAGATTGACACACAGGTGGGTATGATTGTTGGCAGAGACTTATTACACAATATAAGGGATGGGGAAATACCTTCCTGAGCCTAATACTAAGAGGGGTTTCCCTGCCTCAAAATAATATTCCATGGAATTTGCCAGGATAGTCAAAATAAACAAGTCCACCGCCGTGTCCAAAATTCCCATTTCCAGCCCTCACACTTAGAACTTTAAAGTTCTGTTCCAGTCGCAAAAACAAAGTTCCAAAAGGGTGCAACAAATAAAACATTAAAAAGGAAGGACAACCTTACCCCCAGATTGTTGTGCCCTCTGAATGTTCAATGAGGGTCTTCCCTCTTTCAATGTTCCAGGATTTGCTTTCTGTGTATATTCCAAATGTGCTTTTTCTTGCTAAACTGCTACTGCTTTGCTGGTCACAGCCAAACCGCTATACTCTCCTGCCAGGTACGTGCACATGAAGATTATTTTGGATCTCTTCACGTGGGTGCCAATCCAAGGATCGCCTTTTAATTGTGTTGTTCTTGTTTGGTTTCTACTGCTACTACTGTGATGCTGGAAATGCATCGGAGGAACAGGGCCCTCCACGTCCTTGTCCTGTACTCCTTTTATCATGTGTGTTCTATGTTATTTTCTGCACAGGAGTCCATGTGGGACTCCTGGCAGTGCAGCCCTTCCACTTTTTGGTTTGGTGAACAGACCCTTGGGATACCCCTATGGCACTCATGGGTGGGGGTACAACCCTGTACCCCTAGTGTATGTTTTTGGGAACCTGTGTGTGGCCCACAAAGCAGGGTATGGGCTGGTGGCAGCTACATCCTGATTTTGACAAGTGCTCCATTTTGGGAACCCCAGACCCTGCCCCATTGGAATCATTTGATTCCTGGTAGAAGACAAGATGGCCACTGTGACCTCTTGCTTTCTATTGCCTGTTACCTTGCTTTCCCAAATTCCTGAGAAGCCCTGCTGCCTCTGTTCCTTCCCCCGACTGGCTGTTGGGTGGAAGTTCCATATATGGTATTGTGGGGAAGTCCAGGCCAGACTGGCTGCAGCCTTCCCAGTGACTGTATGTTGTGGGTACACCCTTGGGTTGGAACCTGGGTGAATGGAGTGTGTGACTAATATACATTTCATATTATGGGCGTCTGGTTTCTGGTGTGCGACACAATGAATGAGACAGCCCTGCCCAAAACTGGTATGAATGCAGTGTGAAGTGCTGAATGGCTGGTTGCTTGTTCCAATCTACATTCCTTGTTGTGAGTGTCTGGGTGGAGAATATTGGCCTGAATGCACTGTGAGCCTGCCTGCCTGCTGAATGCTCCTCTGAATGATTGGCTGCCTGAGCCTGGCTCAGCAGTGTGAATTAGAGACAGAACAGTTTATCTGGGGACCTCTCACTTACTGGAATCGTTCAGACGCTGAAGTCAAAACTTGATGCTTACCTTGAAGCCCAGCTGGAAGAAGGCGGCTTTGCTGCTGCTTTCCTTTGACGCAATCCAAAAGCTGTCGTGTCTCCAACAAGTTTTTCAAAAGAGGACCTGGCTAGGAGACCTCTTACCGAGCTACTAGGGAACATTGTGCACCAGCTAACCTTCACCAAGGCTCCCTGGAAGTCAGTCATCGAAAGGCTGCCGACCGGAGACGGGGATCACCGAGGAATCTGAAGTGAAGCACCAGGACGTCAACCATCACCATCGACTGAGGTTTCGGAGGACCACTGTAACGTCGTCGACCGGAGCCGCTCCGCTCCATTGCCTAAGACACTTTGAAATCAAGGACTCCCTTGCTCATCCAGTCGACCGATTTGTCCCGCCGGAGAAAGACCAGGTAGCTGCCGAACCGAGGAGAATCTGCTGGTGGGTTTCCCGTCACCCCAAGTCCACAAAGACGCTGACGAAGATCCGAAATCCAGCCGTGGTAGAGTCCTGATCGTCAACGCCGACAACCCGACACCCTTGCTGGGCCTATGTTCTGCATTCAGTACTCTTCGCGGCAACAGACTCTCGTCATTGAGGTGCACCTCAGGCCTCATCTTTGCAGGACGTCCATGACCGATCGTCGATGAGCACCGCAAGGACCGAAGCTACTGCCTCGACACTGTTTTCTAGAGGAATCTCGCGATCCGTGGCACCTGCCTTAAAGGGAGTCGACGACCCATTGAAGAACTCTGCTAAACCAGGTACATTGGGGTAGTAGAACATTCCTAGAAGACTCTGCTAAACAATATATGGACCGGGCTTATCAGTATCTCTTATTTACAGGTTGTACAGGTGGGGGAATCCTCACACAGAATTGTGTCTTGCGGTAGGGACCCAGTATTCTGCCAATTGCATAACACAACTTGTTTTCCTCCCATATCTGGTGTTGGTTCACATTGCTATTAGACTTGTATGTCATTTACAAATGTCAGCAGTTGATGCATTTTAATGGAGTCAAGAGTTAACTGTGGTACCACATAGATACTGTACATATTTATCATTTTAGTATTGCCCGAACACAAAGTGTGTTATTGTATGTGTGTATATATTTTGAAACTTATTTATATGAAGAACTGTGTCAACTGTCTTATCACTAACAGTGTGTGGACATTCCTTTGTGGGGGCTTGGGGACTACACTGTACTTAAGAACAAGTCTGCATCCTCTCCTGAGAGCCAAGCCTTGATTGCTTGTCCATTGCTACCCTACAGAGAATCTTGGCTGGGGTGCTCTGTGCTTCTACTCTGTCATACAGAAGTCAGGAGTACAGAAACCCCCCCTCCAGCCTTTACAACTACAACTACTACTCCTTCTTTGGTCAAAGCCAACCTGGTGTACTCTTCTGCCAATTACTATGCACGTGAAGATTGCTTTGGCTTTCTCTTCACATGGTACAGTGTTCTTGTTTTACTTCTACTACTACTACCCCCACCACTACTGCTCCTCCTCCTTCTCCTCCTCTTCCTCCTCCTCTGTTCATCACAGCCAACGTGGTAAACTTTCCTGCCTGTACGCACATGAAGACTGCTTTGGCTCCATCTTCATTTAGTACTATGACTATGATGCTTAGCGAATAGCGTGCGATTCGGAATATGGGTGCGGGTCCCCGACTCTCCTTTTCCCGGTCTCCCTGATCTCTGGAGAGCTTACCGGTTCTTCTCTGTTGCTCATAGGTTGATAGAAAAGAGTTCCATTGCATGTGTAATTTTCACTCCAGTTGTGTACCCCCCCAACTTTTTGCTGATGTTAAACACCATAGTCTGACTTTGCCAGAGGAGCACAGCCTTCTGCTGCACTCCCCTGGGCTTTTCGCTCACTTTATTATGGGGAGACTGACATGCCCTTAAAGACAGTCAGTACTGGGAGACTTTGTTTCCCTTAGTCCTTGTCAATGTTGCAACTTTTCTGCAACATGTTGCAAGTACACAATGTACTTTACAGTACCGTGCACTTTGGTCTTCCCATCATTTCTAAAGGCCCTAGATGCTCTCTAAGGATTTGTTAGGAGATGTGCAGATGTGCCTTCGACAGGGCTGGTGGCAGTTCATCTTTTCATGTATTTTTAACCCTTTCCTGCCAGGTAAACTGCGGTTACCGCGTTTGTCACAAATAGGTGGCCTGTCTCAAAAATGGCCATGCCACAAGGTTCTTTGTCCTGTCCTTTGGCCATCTTGTCCCTCACCTTCCCCAGGTCGGGCCGACCTGGGTCAGTCCTTATTTGTGCATTCATTCTCCTGCGAAACTCCAAGCTTTCGCTGGATTCTGCATGCCTTGTGTGTGCTTCCAGGATGTGGGCCGGACTGTCTGGTTCCAATACTCATCTTGGGTACCAGAGAGTATGGTGTGCTATGAATGCCTGGGACCACCGTGGTCCACGATTGGTCCACGTATGGTAGGCCTGTATGCGAGCAGATCTCCCATTGGGTCCTCTTCGTTTTGGTGTCAAGGAGATTTTGGGTAAGAGAGGGCTCAAAACACCCATACCATGTCGCTCTCTGGAGTTCTCACTGACCGAAGGATAGGATCCAAGTATCCTGAAACTAAGAAGCCGAGTCGAGGAACCGCTGGTGACCCACTAGAAGGTTTGGCACCCTGAGCCCACTGTCGTCCCGCTGGACCCCTCTGCATCTGGTAGTCCTAGAAGGTCTGCGAAGATGCTTCAACCCATTGGAATAGTGGGACCAACTCTTGTCGGTATCTTCATCAAACCCTGCAAGTAAGCCTTCTCGGAAGTGTTCCTGGGCCAACTAGTGGGCTGACCAGCTTGCGCAGACCTTTGCTCTGAAACCGCCGCCGTTTCAAGGAGGCCCTTGAAACTTGGTACATCGAAGACTCTGTGTTCATGGCACTATCACACCGAATTTTGTACACTTGGCGTTCCCATGTCTGGAGTAAAGAGAGCGCCCGAACCAGAGGACACGCGGTTACCGTGTCGCCCAGCCGTGGTGGCGAACTTTGCATGTTCATTGCAGCTGTGCTCCTCGGTGCCCTGAAGCCTGCTACAGCGGAACTGGCCTGATCCATCCACCAGGAGCGGATAAATCGTCACTGTCCCGTTTGGGAATCAACGCTGTAACTTCATCGCTGAAAGCCACAGAGGTGCAATATTGCCGCACTTGAACCTGCAGCCGAAGTGGACTTGACTGCCGAAGTTTGGTCCGAGTGCGCCAGGGGTCGGTGAGTAATTGCAACCCTAATCAGTGGCCCCTAGCGCATCCATCAATTTTTACGCATGAGTGGCCCCTGAGGTCCCCTCTCCTGTCTACTGCTAGTGCGAACTAGAAAACTATTCCCAACTCTTGGAAGTTGCTCTGCCTTGTTGGGGAGACCATCCTCGAATAGTGGGAACTTATTCTGCATCACCTCACCTGTGTTCCTGAGCTGCTACAGACCCTACAAAAGACCCTGATTCAGCCATCTGCACTACTACGTGCGCCAGCATTGCAAGTACATTTGAGCAATAAGCTCCTCTCATCTTAGGGACTGGAACGTTTTTCAGTTAGGATTGTGTTTGTTGCAGAACGGCCTAAAGACTCTGCAATACCTGCTTCCTTCCCTTTTCTAGGTTGTGGACCCATTTCGTGAATGAACCCTTTAGCTCCCTTTGGTCTTGTATATATGTTTTTTAGTAGGATTGTGTTGGTTTAGAAGTGTTGTTTGTATTTGTTTTATTTACTGTTAATAACTATTGTGTTGTAACACAAAGACCTTGAAATAAATGTATTTGTATTTTTAATATATCTACACCTCACTGTGAGTGATTTGTACGTGTCCTTTACTCTGTGTGCTCACTGAGGTCTTTCAGTCATCCTCACCCCTCCTGAGACCTAGTCTTGACCACTGCCAATGCTACCTTGATTAATCTGGCTTTTCAAGAAGGTTAACCTGTTCCAAGAAACTAGGCTGGCCTTTTGAACCTCTGCCCACCAGGTCAGAGTTCAGAAATCCATCTCAACACAGGTGATTCGGGCTTCCACGGCTTCTTGTTGCTGCTTCCCCGGCTCGCGGTGGCTCCGTGCTGACTCCCAGCCTCCGAGTTGCACGTGTTGGCTTCTTCGCGCACTCAAGACTTCCTGGCTGGATGGGAGCTCAAGTGTGTGTTGCTCGCGGTCGTTAGTCTGAGACTGAGCCTCTTATGGGATGCCTTCACCAGCGAGTAGGCATCCCATTCTCGGTGCTCTCAGCATCCTGTCTGTTGCATAGTAGTCAACATTCAAATCTCTCACTTCCTTCCTGAGAGGGTGCCTCTCTTTTGGCAGTCCTTCTCTTTTTATTAGATGAACGACATTAGCCGTTCTATTGCATCTAGCCCGTGCATCTCGGTTCAGCAGAACCTGCCATATGGAGCCATGCCTCTTACTTGTCCCAATAGTGATGTATGTATTCCTTACTAAGTTATTGTTGCTCTTCCTCGTCCCAGTATTTCTTGGATTAGTGTTGTCTACTCCGCACTGTCACACAAAAAGGGGGGGGGTACCCTCAATAAGCAAATTCAGAATATATTTCTATAGAGCCACACCCCCCCTGGAGTACATGACCATCTTCAATTATTTATGAGTGAATCTATAATAAGGCACACAAATGAATATAAAATAAATTATTAATTCAATAGGCAATAAAGTCATACAACAATACATATCAAAATTATGATAACAATCTGCTTCAACTAACACAGATACATGCATCATTAAAAAAGAATTAATGAGACCACATCTCAGACCGGTTAATCTAAAAAACCAATACATGTTTACAAGCCTATTATACAGGCACACTTGGAGGAGAGTACACATCTACTTACCCCCAATTGAATAGGGGAGAGGATCTAAATTAATTTGCCCCTCTGTCAGTATCTGCAGTCAGAGGCAGCCAATGGCCCCTTCGCCCCTCAATTAGTCCAATTTGGACCCACAAGTCTGAAATGTAAATGAAAAAAGGATACATACATATGGCTGATTGGAGGCAGTCCCCTTAAGGTACTGCCACAATATTATGCTGGTGATAGAATAAAATACAATGGTCTTTTGGGAAGCAGTATGGACAAAAAAACTCACTTAACCTAAGGAACATCATAATTAGATATAGACATGTCAAATCGATACTTTTGTCTGATAACAGCCTTAACAGGGCTGGAAAGCCACCAGCCGCACCGTGCATGCTAAAAGGACAACCAAAGGGAACAAAATAATGACCTAATAAACACCTAGGATGGTTTACACATGTACATGCAGTAAAGCCTATGGATATATAACACACTCCACCTGGTGCCTACTGTACCCTGGCCGGCGTGCAATCCACTTTTCAACTTGATCATAATCATCAACATAAGATATTAAGGAGGTTTTGTAAATACAGACAAAAATGAAAGCCCATTTAGAAGCATGGGCTCATAAACCCAGCAGTGGACACTGGAAGCGCAGACCGCTGCTCAATTCCGGAAATGCCATGGACGGCATACATATCACAATACCAAACACCGAATCCTTGCGCTACGTGCTAATAATATTGATGGAACACCCAAAGGACTAGCAAGGCTGGTTACAACAGTAACCGTAAAATAATGTATACCTGAATGAAAATTCATGTCTCGATGGATAAAGGTTCCGCCTCCCGAAGATAACACGATGTAGCAACAGGAAGCTTAGTCCAATGGCTCGCTATATACGGTTGGTGTGGAGATCACGAGCGTAAAATGTACATGTTGCCACAGCCGTAGAGAGTGGACTGATTCTCGTAAAGAGCTAAGTTGACATAACACGAAACTTGGTTCTGTATTCCGATATCGCAACATTCTCTTACAGCATTATATTACATGGAAGTAAGAAGTCATTACTTATTATGATGTCCCGGCATACAGTGATTATAAATATAATCCAACCTATGCCGCGACCGAATAAGACCTGTAAAAGGAGCAATACTCATATCACAGCCTAGACCAGGCTGAATGTAGGTCTAGGGAATTTAAATATTATTGATTTATTAGATGCTCTGGTTAAGTGTCCTGGCATACTGCAGTTCTATTTTCCATTTTGTACACTACTAGCGTGCCGGGGTGGAGTAACCTAAAAGATACTGAGTGTAAGTCGGATGGAATCTGCTAATGTAATAGGGTAAAAGTGATGCTCATCAAGCGTACAGAAATAGGTTAGGGCTGCATAATACCAATTGCTACATCGGTCTACCCTATTAGGGCAAGGCACAGTAGTGCAAGCCCCAATTAGACATATATGAATATAGAAATAAGAAAAGAGCCCCACGGAGGCTGAATGAATGAAATCACAAAACTAGAGGAAAACAGAGTGGAAGAAGGATACAATCCAAACCAAACCTTTACCCGAGTGATCAATGCAACTCTGGGAAGGCAAAAAAAAAATTCAGGTACACACAAGGTGTCCTGTGGAAGGCCTGAGGCTCCTACCAATTCAAAGGGGACTGTTGTCTCCTCCAAGTTGTCGACATATATTACCACTGGTACCAATGCTGTGGTTGCGCCTCATTCAGCCCATTTTCAATTGTATCCAATCGATGTATCTATCTTGCCTCTGCAGTACATAGCCAATGGGTTGTGCATGTGTTCTTTGGGAGTGCTTCCAGAATACACCACGACATATGTTCTGTTGAATGTCCATGTAATGCAATACCAATGGTGCATTTATATTCTTACACCTTATGCGGGACCTGTGCTCCACAATTCTAGTATGCACAGGTTTTGGACGTTTGTCCCACATTTCAGTCCGCATGGCCATCCTAAACAGTACAGCATTGGGAGTCTTACAATTCGTATGTGAAAGTAAGTTCCATTGCCTACCTCGTACTTCAAATCCTTTGGTTTTCTTACAGTATTTGCACACTGAGCAACCCCTGCATGGGAAATGTCCGGTAAGGTCGTAAGTAAGTCCCAACCGGTCAAAGTGTTCCTGTTACGCTCACCTGGTATCCACAGGGACGCCACCCAGCCGGGTTACTCGCTGGTATGCTTCTCAGCTTTGCCCTGATGTGGTCTGCGGGTAAGGTTCTGCCTGAAAATACAGGAGGACTGTGTTCAGGACTGACCAACTGGGGTAAGTATCCTCCCTCCACCCCTGCATGATTTCAGTCCCTCTGGCGCCCTCTCCTCACCTTGTGGTAGAATTAGGCGTGCTCTCCATCCTGCCTTCTTTGCAGGGGCGCGTTGTCTTTCATGGGCGAGTGTGGTCCAGTTACTTCACTGACGCCAGCCCGTTTGATATTGTTCAGATAGGTCTTATTGCTGTTCTTTAGTTTTGTTGCTATCCTGCATGCCTTTCTTTGTTTAAAATGTCTCTTTTGCAGAGCTTCAGCGCGGTGAACTGGCTTGGTTGAGCCCTGCTGGTAAATGATGGCGCATTAAGAGCGCTATGATGCGGTAACTAAGCGCTATGCGCAGCGCTGCAAAGTCTTGCCTTTGCTAACCTGTGTTTTCCTTCCTTGTAGGTCGCTGTGTTCTTCAGCGTGAGCGGAATGTCTCGAGTGGTGCCAGCTGAGAGGCGACCAGCCACGCAATCCTTTTGAGCAGTTCGTAATTTGTAAATGTCTCTACTGCTTTCTTTAATGTTGCCTCTATCTTCCTCTTTCAGGTCGCTCTGTCCGGGAGGCGTGCAGATTCGAGGAAGCTGTTCTCAGTAGCTGCGAGTGTTTAAAGATAAAGACTGTAGGTAAGATGCTGCTGCTAATGATGTTCCTTTGTCTCCTTGCAGGTTCTGCTTCTGCGATGTTCGAGGGAATAGCTGGACACGGTGAGCGTCACATTGCAAGCTGCAAAGTAACGTGAAGCGTGTTGTCTTGCTCGGGTGTGGTTTAAATAGCCCAACCAAAATAGTCCAGGTAAAGTAGTCCCTAGGCTACCACACCCAAAACAATACACCGCATAGCTTGGTTCTTATGAACCAAGCTATGTGGAGGCCTCCATGTTGGCTGACAATACAATAAAGTAGTTCCCAAGCACATTGTTTTTCAGTCTGGCCCCATGAGGGCTTTTGAAGAGGATGCCAGGCTCTAGATGCCCGAGTCCTGACTCCACCTGGCCAATGGGTTTGCCAGAGAGGGTTTTGGGCGAGGGTCGTGACAGTTCCTACTTCCTTGTTGTCTCAAATGTACAAACAAATCCTTAAGATGTTTCTGCCTTGTCACAGCAAATAAAGGCAAGGGTTCATCTTTTAGCTCTAACCTGACCAGAGGCCAACACTTCTTTATGACCTTTTTGATTGCAAAGGTATGTGTAGTATATGGTAGTACACAAACCAATTTATCTTGTTCATGATGTTCTTTCTGGGCAAGCAAACTTTCCCTGGGTGTGTACCTGGCTCTCTATCGCTTTCGTCACTGATTTGGTGGGGTATCCTCTTGCAACCAGACTATCTCTCAGACTATTGGCATGCATGAGATAATCTGAGGTGGACGGACAGTTTCTCCTCAATCGGAGAAACTGTCCAAACAGAAGGTTGCCCTTAAGGCTCCAGGGATGGAAGCTGGAAAAATGGAACAAGGTGTTCCTATCCGTGGGTTTTCTAACTAAGGAGCACTCCAGAGTATCGTTTGTCACCCGGATGGTCTGATCCAAGAAGTGAATCTCGCTGACACTAGTATTGATCGTAAATTGAATTTTTGTGTGGCATTCATTCAGCCATATAAAAAAGTTTTGAAGAGTGTCAGCAGAGCCCTGCCATATCATGACGTTGTCAATATAACACCACCACAGGTGGATATGGGCGAGATAAGGATTGGTATCCATGAGAATAAAATGATGTTCCCACATAGCCATGTATAGAGTGGCAAGGCTGGGTGCAAAGGCAGCGCCCATGGCTGTGCCCTGTGTCTAAGTAAAATTGGTCTTTAAACATGAAATAGTTCTTTTCTAGTGCAATCGAAAGGAATTCTAAGATGAATTCTGCTGCAATACCCCGTGGTGGTGATTTGGTTATGAAGATCTCACGCATACATTGAATTGCCTCCTCCTGCGGGATGCTCGTATAAAGAGCCCGTATATCTACAGTTACCAGGATTTCCAGGTTTGGCGTGAAGGGCTGGCCCTCAACTAGTTGAATAACTGACGTGCTGTCACGGATGTGTCAGTCTTTTGACTCAGAGGCTGTAAGAATTGGTCTATGTATTTAAAAATTGGTTCTAAAACTGAACCACAGCCTGCCACTATGGGGCGCCCTGGCGGTTTAATGGCATTCTGTAACGCTCACCTGGTATCCACAGGGATGTCACTCAGCCTGTTCTGACCTCTTACGACCTCAAACCCTTCCCTGGAGGCTATTCGACTGGAGACTGGGCCTGAAACACAGGATTGGTAGAGTTTAACTCCCTATTGTCTCTGTGTGCTTGAACCCCTTCTTCCCCGGGGTCCAACCCTTCCCTTTGAGCCACAGCTCACCTTGTTTTCTTGGATAGTGTGCTCTCCGTCCTGCCTTCAGCGCAGGGGCGCGTTGATTGATTCGGGCTCGTTGCTGCCTAGTTACTTCACTGGCATTAGTCCGACAGGTAAGTATAATGAGTCTTTTAAACAGTTCTCTAACTTCATTCCTTTCCTTCCTTAGATGATGGCCGGTGTCCGGGGATGGCGGCGTGCTGCTGAGATGAGTAGCACTGAAGGGGAGTGAGAGCGCGATGCGCGATGCACGGTGCACCCCTTTCGTATTTGCATTGAACTGAGTTCTTTTTCTGTGTCTTTTAGGTGCCACGACGTTTTCAGCGTGGATGCCGGTTATGAAGAACAAATGCGGTGGGTAAGCGCGGTAAGCGGCGCCTCTAGATGTTTCCACGCTAACCTGGAGTGCCTTTTCCCTCTTGCAGATGGATGAGAAGTTCCGGAGACAGAGTTCCCCAGAGCGGCTGGGATTCAGATAAGCGTTTGAAGCTCGTACAGTATTTAAAAATAAGCGAAGGTTTGCAGAATGCTTACTAAAGCCTTTTTTCTGTTCTTTTCCCTTTTCCTTAGGAAGCGGCGTGCCGGGATGGGAATGACACCGCCAAAGATGCCCGCAGAACAGAAGGAGCGATGACTGATGGGCAGAAGCGCCGCAAGGTAAGGCTGTTCCTAACGGTGTTCTTGCAGGAGCTGAGCGCAGAAGAAAGATGCAGGCCTGCTGTAGACCGATCCGAACACGGTGAGTGCCACGCTGCAGGTGCAGAAAACGCAAAGCATGTTTCTCAGCCTGGGTGTGGCTTAAATAGTCTCTGGGTATCCCAGGTGCCTCTGGGCTGAACCACACCCAAAAGACTAGACTGCACATGCAGTTCTGGGAACCGAAATATGTGGGGGTATCCATCTTGTCCCCATCAATGCACTACAAGTCCAATCCCCAAAGTTAAACCTATGGGAGTGAGTCTGGTGCCACAAGCCCAAAGTCTGACTCCAAGTGGGTCTTTGGAGGGATGGAGAGGCCCTTGAGGGCCATGTAGGTGATCGTGGCCTGGGTCCAGCCTGACATCTTGGAGGGCTGGGGACATGAGGGGCAGAAATCAGGACACATCCTTGTGGATCTTCGGTATTGCATAAGATGCTGGAGTGTGTCCCTCAGATGTATAGAGGAAATCAAATTCATTGTTGGTAAGCCAACCTTTCTGTTGGGCCAGGGATGTTATTTCCTGTACCTCCTTCTTGAGATCACTATTAGGATCTTTCCTTAGTTTTTTATAGCTGTCACCATCTGTTAGGAGATCAATTACCATCTCCTGGTATTGCTGCTGATTGAATAACACTATCCTCCCCTCCCTTGTCAGCCGGTTTGATCACCAAATCGGGATCATTGGCTAGTGCCCTAATCGCATGTCTTTCCGCATTAGTTAAGTTATATCTCAAACTCTGTTTATTCTGTTCCAGTTTTCTCACTTCCGCAAGTAAGCACTTCTCAAATGTTATGACCTCTTTCAGCACTTGATTATCTGATGGAGTAAAAGTAGTCAGGCACTTCAAGCCCGTGTCGATATCCGCTTCAGGTGGAGAGTGTCTAAAAACAAGTACAATCTGAGTTTTCCCAAAAATGTGCATATGTCAGTCAGGATTAGAAACCAGTCATTGTTAGTAGTTGGAACAAAAGATAGACCTTTGGCCAGGACACTACTCAGTGCTGGAGAAAGTAGTTTCCCCGACAAATTAAACACTGGCAGTATAAACTGTTGAGCCGTCAGTAATTGGTCCTGCATCGCTGTCGGGACCGCCTAGGAGGGGGGTACCAGTTGGGCACTGGATACTGTCTGCAGACATACATGGCAGTGTGTGGGATTTTGTCTTGTGTATGGTAACGGGGTGAGGGAGATTGGGGTGTAGGGGAATACCACTGCGTATCTCCGAAGGTGTCATCCCTTGTCCCATAGAGTGTTATCCTCCCCATGAGATCCACCCGCTGAATAGCATCCTGGCCTCACCTCCCTGGTCTCATTGGAAGGGGCTTCCCCCAGAAAAGCCATGACGACATCCTGGGATTCATCACATGACTCTGTTCTTACTTTGGGATACTGGCATATATTGACATTCTCCTGTTGGCTTTACCAGTAAAAATGTTATACCACAATAAAAAAATGAGAAAAACAGTTTAGCCCAGCTGCATTGATGTAGGCAGTATGGCCACGTACTAACGCTTAAGTTTGCTTTACCCTCCATGTCCAGTATAGAATGCCATGCCACAGAAAGAAAACCTGTCTAGTTTGGATGCCCCAATGTAGGCTAGTCTAGCCATGTAATAACTTATGTAGATTTGCTTTATCTTTGATGCCTAGCAAAAAATGCCATGCCACTGCAAGAAAATAAAACTAGACTGGCTGCCCCAAGTAGGCCAGCCTAGCCATATAACACTTATGCTTGATTTTGTATTGAAGAACAGTAAGAAATGCCATGCACCATAGGAATATTTGTCCACGTGGCTGCCAAATCAGACCCTTCCCTCCGCTCTGCCTCCAATCTGCAGGCCTTGCACTAACGCAAGTACACACACATTCACCTGCTCATTCACTGCACTACCATACACTCGCTCATTCACTGCGCTACCATACACCTGCTAATTCACACGAGCACCCATACAGCACAAGCTATCTTATCCAAAAAGGCATACATAAACGCATGCATGTATACATTTATTTTCCTTACCTGCTGCCCTAGTCCGGACTCTACTCAAATCTGATGCCACCTCACTTGAAGGCCCTCCGCACATATGCACAACAAAACAGGAAGCATGGAGAGTTTCCTAGTTCCTGCACGTGCGCAGGAGCTGTAATGCTCCCATATGAAAGCCCCAGGCTGTCTCAATATGCTTGGCGGAGGCGCAGGAGTGCCACTTATGTACATTCAGACCTGCAGTTCCCCAGCCTGCATCCTCAATGGGCTATGCAAGGCTGTGCAGGCAAAACACCTTCTGCCTTGAATGGCTCATTAGGCATGCACACTGAGGAACCAAACTGTCAAAGAGAAATGTTTCCCTGTAAAGTTTAAAGGCAGCCCATTAGCACTCCTTTTCAGCTGAGGGAGCGTTCAATGTTTTCACTGGGCTGGTTTGGCTCATCCATCAATGGAATATATTAAAGAAAGGGTTTACTCACACAATGACACATCCGCATCCCACCATATATCGATGTATTAAATTATTTAATTTTTTTGCAGTGGTTCTTACATTTTGAAAAAGTAATATCTAAAAACTGCACCGGTCCCCAGCCACCATATCTTGTGATATTCTAATCTGCTGAGTGATTGCCATAAGGTTAAGAGCCCTGGCGGCAATACATTATAGCAATTGCCCCTCTATGTGAAATCAGCAGCTGCAAACACTATGCAACACCCTTGGTCATGATGCTAGTGCATGACAGAGCTAGGCATTCTGTAAGCCTCAGCATAATCACGTTTATGCAGGAAAAATGCAGAAGAGACTCACACATTCAATGAATACCCAGATTTTCTTTTGTTAAGTTGCTTCGCACAAAACTCAGTCCAGGTGTTATTATATCGGTATGTTTTGTATTAAAATGTAAATTTAGAAACCTCAATCGCTGTGTACGCACATCAATATACACAAACTAGGAGCAGCTACCAATAACTTATTTTTGGATTCAGAATCAAGGCAACGACCAGAAGCTTTGTCCGATGTCATAATTCATTTAGCTTTTTTGTACAATTAATTTGTGTCTTCAAGGCATAAAATAAGCAGCATCACATCCCAATTTACGATGCATTAATGATTCATTGCTTTTCATTTTTTGAATTATGTCGCACTAACTGTGAATTGGTTTCAGAGAGAAGCACATTTGCTATTCTGTGCACCATGCTCCATGACAGCACACAGGCCTACACAAAGAGACAAGCAAAGACTCGGGGTTCATGCTGACTCCAAAGTGATCACACTGGCAGAAGGAAATTGGAGAGAATAGTGACTGCAGTGTGGGAGCTTGTCTATGTCCTTGGCTGTAAATATAAGGGAGGGAGCTGCTGGCAGTGTTGTACTAAATGAGATTACCCTCAATGTATCAGTCTTTTTTCTCTTTCATTAATCTTTGCTCATGTTTTTTTTACCCTTCAGTGCTCTTCTATCCCTACTGACACCACTTTTCTCTCTTACCCCTCTGGCCCTTCTAACTTCCTTTCCCTTCTCTTGCACTTCTCTACACATCTTTTCTCAGTCACCCTTTTATCACCTGTTAAGGTAAGATTTTCACAGAACTGGTAAATATTCCTGACCTGGGTGAACCCCAGACATTTTTGCTTTATTATAGGGGTATTTGTCCTTAATACCTCAGTGAGTGGGAACCTTTTTCCACACTCACAGAATATTTTACTCTTTTTATGGGTGTCATTTCTTTGACTCTCCATAGTTCTTTTTAAAGTTATCCTCTTTAACAACTTATTGCCAATAAGAGCCTGTTGTTGGGTTGCCCTAGGTGCTCCCCTTTTAACTTTCTTTTGCTAACCTTGAGTGAACTACACTTCCCAAGGGTAGAAAGGATCTTTGGATCCTTTAACATTTTATTCTGTGAAGCCAGCACACCCAAACATTATGTGGAGTGCTGGGGAGATACAATGTATCCCCTTTCACATTAAAACGGTAACAATTCTGTTACAGGGACAAGCTTACCTTCAATGGCTAGTGGCAGTGATACCTTGTATTCATTTGGTGCACCTATACGACAGGCTGTGTTCACAGCTGCAGTAAAGGCACCTAAGGGTGTTCATTTTACCAAAACGGCCCAGTCTTCTTTTTTTGCCATTTTAGTGTGTCTTGTCCTTTCTTGTTCCTTCCCTTGACATTCAGGGTGGGAAATTCCTTTGTGTGATTTTTATCTTCAGTGGGAGTCCCCTTGACTCCCCGCCCAGGCTCCAGTCTGTCTGTGAGGGCAGGAAGCGAGGGAGGAGTCCAAAACTCCACAGCCCTTTGTCTTCCTCCTTGCCTGAATGGGGACAAATCCCAGTGGGGGGCTGGCTGTCCTGATTGGACAACCATACCGCCCCTTCTTGTAAAATTCAGGGAGAGAATGCAGAGGTTGTGCTGTAGTTCCTGTTAAATACTGCGAACCTGGAAGCTGAAGAAATGTCGACCACTGGAACCAAAAGTGAAGAGGAGGATGAAGGAAAAGCGGCAGAAATGATTTCCAGCGACTTGAGAGCTTGCTGTGTAACAGGAGCCTGCTGTAGCCCTTCCTTCTAATCGACCTTTGGACTCCGTAAACGACGACCCCGACCCAGAGCCTGGTGAGACCCACTAGACTCAAGAAGACTTACATTTTGAGCCATCCAACGTGTTGCTGCGACCATGCGTTGCTGCAATACCCCAATACCCTGGGACCTCGAGCCATTGTGCGGTGCACAGTCTTCCGAATTCCGAATCTCGCTGAAACTTCGTGGGCATCCTGGTGGATCTCCAGAGACACAAATCTGAGTCCAGAAACTCCCCTCAGCAGAGTGCTGGACCTTTGTAACAACGAGAATTCAACTGCAATTTTATGTCTTCTTCTGTGGTCCTTGAAAAGGCGGCAAATCCGCAGAACCGCATTCAGCTGTGACGAACCCTGCTGCAAAGTTCCTTCTGAGGTCTTGTCATCAGTCACCACGACATGGAATTCACTGACCAGGTATTTGGCTGCAGATCCTGAAGTTCTCCTGCTGCAAATTCTTCTTCAATGCTGGAGGTACTGTGTTTGGCTTGGGTATGTACTTACCTTAAGTCTCTTAGGATTTCTGTGTAGCTGTGGGTTGTTCTCTGTGATGGGGAGGCCTCTCATCCAGTGCACCCAGTGCCACTGCTAGAATCCTGCTAGGGGGTCTTCTGTGACCCTCTTCTAACTCAGAAAGTAAAGTACTCACCTGTTTGCCCAGTCTTCCTAAGGAACTCTGACTTTTGCTACTTAAGAACCTATCCTGACACTGCCTGTTGGACACTAGATCCTAGTGACCCCCCCAAACCCCTTCTGCCACTGAGAACACTCCAGCTCCAAGAAAAGGGGAAAGAATGAAAGTAGGAGCAGTTTTATGATGTGTGTGTCTCTGAGCAACAAAATACATAAACTCTCTAACCTGCGTTTGTATTGATATCCCTGGGAGGGATATCAAATAAAATGGCATCATAGTCATTGTTACACGATGGAAAGTTATAATCACAAGAAGTTACTGTAAGTATGCCAAGTGACAAATATAAAACTTTGCAGTACAAATTATGTCAAGTTGCATTGGTATTAATACATTTAAGGCTTGACTGTGAGACATTTTGTATAGTGTAGACATGTCAACTGAATGGCTTGTGGGGACTTCTTTTTGGAAAATAACAGTGAAAAAAAGGCTTTGCCCAGGATCACACCTTCATTTGGGAAGCCAGGATTTGAGATCAGTTTGCAACATAGGCACTTAACCACATGTTTGCCCAGCACTAGTTGGTAGAAATAGGGGTTTGGTTTTCAAGAAGGAACAAGTTACTTAACTGTAACTATCGTTTTCCAGCATGGGTCTGGCATGGATTCACATGCTCACCAATATTCCCTGTCGCCAGGGTGGGAATCCTCAGTAAAAGAAAAAACAGTTTCACTTTCCCTTAATAACTGTATTTCTCCTTTAAACCACTCACTGTCCTCTGGGTCATACTGCCCCCATCCAATAACAGCCCTCTCCCTAATCCCGTCCTCTGGCAGCCATCTTCAGATTTGGAAAGTAGGTAAAGTGGCAGTATGGACAAGTAAAGTGGCAGTATGGACAAGTAGAGCCGCACAGGGGTCGGAGGGAGGGTTTGCATGTGAATCCATTCCAGACTCATGCTGGAGAACAATAGGTACAGGTAAGTAACTTGTTCCTGGTCTGGCATGGAGTCACATGCTCATGAATAACAAATACATAGCAGCACAACATTACACATCCACGGGAGGTGGCAAGGCTCAAGAAAAGCAATTAACTCTTACCTACGGAACAGACTCCTCTCAAGCGAACAGGTTGCCTAGCACTGCTCGGCCAACTCTGGACTCCTGCCAGGAATCCCTGTCAACGCAGTAGAACCCCGTGAAGGTGTGCATGAACCCCCACGTAGCCGCTCTGCAGATGTCCAGCAGGGACACACCAGCCAGGAACGCTGTCGCCACAGCGATCGCTCTGGTGGAGTGGGCTCTCGGACTGCCGGGCAGTGATCGGTTCGTCAAACTTTGACAATGCATTATGCAGCCGGAGAGCCACCCTGAAATGGAAGCCTTGGACAAGGCCTTCTCATGGTTCACAGTGCCAAAGTTCACTAACAGTTGCAAAGTCTTCCAAAGATGCACCACCTTTGATTTGTGGAAAGTCAGGTATGGTTGCTTGCAGGATAGGTACTGGATCTCACCCACCCTCCTGGCAGAGGTTATGGCCACAAGGAAAACTGTTATCCACGAAAGGAACTTGAGAGGTGCCTGATGCATTGGCTCTAAGGGGGCCCCCCATGAACCTTGTCAGAACCACGTGCAGTTCCCACGCTGGAGCAGGAGCCTTCACAGGCAGGAAAGATCGGAAAGGTCCTTTGAGCAACTCCTTGACGAGTCAGTGAGACCACAGTGAAGATCTTCCTGGAACCCTGGTGTAGCAGGAGATAGCCACCAGATGCACCTCGATAGAAGCGTGTGCCAGGCCCTCCTTGGCCAAGGATAGCAAGTGTGGAAGAATTTACGGGTCAGTGACCCTCAGCGGAGTAATCTTCTACAACCGGCACCACATAGTGAAGAGCTTCCACTTTTGACCGTAGGACTTCCAAGTCGACGACGCTCTGGCCTTGGCAAGGATCTCACTAGAGTCTGTAGGCAACTCGTATCCACCAAACTCTAGGATTGCAGGAGCCAAGCTCTCAGGTTCAGCCACCTGGGTCGTGATGCAGGATAGCACCTTCTTCTCTGGAACTAGTGGCAGCTTGACCGGACAGGACACTGACAGACTGAGAAGGTCTGGGAACCAAATCTGCCTCAGTCACGCTGGGGCGATGAGTATCATCCTGCATTGGCACCGTCTGACTCGCAGCAGGAGAGGCAATGGAGGAAACACGTACAGGAACAGGCCTTCCCATGGGCAGGAGAGCACGTCTCCCATGATCCTTAGTTGGTGGAATCTGCTGACAAATTTTTGGCATTTGGAGTTCTCCGACATCGCAAACAGATCGATTTGGGGCCCGCCCCATTTGAAGATGCAGTCCACTTGTTACTGCCAAAGTGCCCACTTGTGGCAGGAGCGCAACTCCCTGCTGAGGGAGTCTGCAATGGAGTTCTTGACTCCCGCTAGGTGAAGAGGAACATCTCTTGTTTCGACGGCCCAGCGCCACAAGTCCTGCGCTTCCTTGGAGAGCACTAGGGATCGAGTGCTCCCCCGTTTTCTGATGTAGAACATTGTGGTGGTGTTGTCCGGGACGATCATCCCCACCTTGCCCTTTAGAGACTCAAGGAACGATTTGAGGGCCCAGAACACTGCCCATAGCTCCAGGATGTTCAAATGGAGATCCTTCTCCTCCGGCAACCACAGGCCTCCGGCGTGCAGACGTCCAGTGCGTCTCCTCAGCCTTCCAGGGAAGCGTCCATGGTGACAGTCTCCCGGTCACAGACACCAACTGTCCCACATTCATATTCCTTTCAGAATGGGACAAGGAAGAGGCAACTAGGGGTAATGCACACTTCCATCGGTGTACACCACTTTGGTACTGGGACGAGGAAGGGGACTGTGGAACACCACTATAAGGGTCAGAGTAATTATGGTCAGGCTAAGGACTTGCACCTGCAGCCAATTGAGAGGCTACAGGTGCATATAAAAAGGAGAGACCCACCTGGGGAGACAGAACCAACTGGGGAGCAAGGTCGAAGTGGAGCAGGCTGGAGAGCGACCAGTGAAAATGACGCCGACAGTGGCAGGAGAGCGAGGAAGACACTGAAGGCAGAACAGTCCATGAGAAAGTCGAGAGCACTCCAGATCCATGAGCCGCGTGTTCTCCGCGGGAGCTGGGGGACAGAGAAGTCTCCAATACACCACAGACAGCAGCAAGAAGGTTCGGAAGAGGCGAGCGCTGCTCATCAGAGCTCCCAACGAGAGAGAGAGGAGAGAGAGCAAAAGCCATGGAGTAACTCGAAAGCACCTAGTGAAGTAGTGAAAACACTCATGCTGGGGCAGTCCAGGCGCTTGGTGTGGGCAAAGGAAGATGCTGATCGAGTGAAAAATTGCAAAGAATGGGTCTGGAGAACGAATGGAAAATATTGAATACTGAACAAGCTGCAAAGTACTTAATAATGAGTTATTGAATACCGAAACAAGGAAAAGATATGCAAAATATATTAAAATACTGCACAAGTCAAAAGAAAGTGATGTACATTTACCAACGGAGTGAAAACCAGTAAAAAGCATTTATGGACAACGTGAAAGTGCAAGCCAAGTAAAAGCTAGTAATGAGAGCTTGTGAAGCAAGCGAAAGGCAAACGATAAGCACTACTGGATAGTGTGAAAGCAAGGTGGTGACAAGGAATAAACACCATGAAGTGAGTTGTGTGAAAGTCACGTGTTAGCAGAGTCAAGAGACTGCCAAGGAGAACCAGAAGTACATATGGACTAATGAAACAGGTGCAGAGAGGAAGCCTGTGCTGACAAGGATATCCAATGAGAATCAATGAACATTACCAAGTGCCACAGGTTATCGGTTGCGTGACCTGTGATGGGTGGACTGTGTGATCCGACAACTGCACCTAGACCGAGTAACCCCTACTTGTAGTGAACCAAGGAAAGTCAAGAGTCTGAAGCTGTTTTGCCTAACACGTGTTAAAGTGACTAAAGAGAAATGCAAGCTAAGAAAATTGTTGAAAAGCCTGAATGGTTATAAAGTGGATTTTTAATCGATATTGAAAGTTGAGTAATCTGAATGTACTGTGAATTTTAAGCTATAGGAGCTACCTTCTTCAAGAAGGGATTCCTGAGATTTTGGAACTCTGTTGAACTTGGGGAAGGGAACCCCGAGGTCTTTTTGTGCAACTGTTGTGAACTTGGGGAAGGAGAAGCGGAAAAGCAAGCCAGGAGCAGGAAGAATCTCAGGAACTTTATTTTGAACACTTTTTTGTTATAAGCTTTATTTATTTTCAGTGTTCACTAGACAGCATTATGACATACAATCAGTTATCATGTAATATAGAGTGGTAGTAGTCTTAGTTCACACACATTTCCATGATGTCAACAACCCTCTCCGCCCACCCCTCCCAAAAAATGCCCAACCAGATAAACCAGTGGTGGTGCAGAGTATCTCCCTTGTATCATCACATTTCTATAGAGGGTTTTCACTCCTGTCAGTGCCATTACATCTCTTTTCAAAGGACCGAAACATTTCTTAACCAAGCAGGCTTTAAATAGTTCTGTTCTCTGGCCGATACATGTTTGTGAAATGGGAGCCATACTGCAAGGAATTTCTGATAAGTGCCGCTAGCCAATGCATACACCTTCTCCATCGCCATGAAGCCCCACATTCTTACCCACCACATAACTAATTGGGCCCGCTCTGTTTTCCAACCATGGGCTAGAGTAATCCTTGCCGCTGTCCGCATACGAGTTATATGAGTGGCGTGAGCCCCACTTGCCGCGTATAAACCCTCTGCCACCGCCCCCAGTATCACCACCGTCGGGCAATGAGGTAGCTGGATCCCCAATGTGCCCTTAATATGGCTCAGTATTTCTTTCCAGTAAACATGTGCCTTTGGGCAAGCCCACCACATGACTGAAATTACCTACCTGCCCACAGTTATGCCAGCACAGGGGAGAAATGTCAGGGTTAATAGAGTGTAATCGGTGTAGGGTCATACACCATCGAAAGCATATCTTATATGCAGATTCTTTGATGGCCATGCATTTGGAACTCTTAAGCGATCGTTGACAAATCTGGCCCCATTCCTCCTCCGTTATAGTGACTCTGCTTTCTTGCTCCCACTTAGACACGTACGGTAGGATGTCCCCAGGTGTAGTCCCAACCAGCAGGCGAAAGTCTTGCCACTCCAGTTTTCGGCAGCCCCTCCCTCATCGCTATTTCTAAGCCTATGGGCTCCCTAGTAGCCGCTTCCCTGACCGATCTATTAGAGATCCAATGTCTGGTCTGGACATAATGGAATTGTTACTGCTCCGTTACCAGAAATGTCGCTTAACAGTCCCCAAACTGCATCGGAGCCCTTGCCTGGTAAAGTCCCGTTGAGCTAATAATGCTTGCCCCACCCAGTTAGCCCAGAAGTTAGGTGATCTGCCTGGCGCGACGTCCATGTTATACCCCATTGGTGAGAATGGCCCCAATCCGAATTTTAGTTTCTTGTCCCGCCGTGCTTCATCCCAATAGCTGAGGGAACCCTTTGTAGTTTCAAGTATTGAGCCCCCTGCTCCACTTGCCGATTGCCCCGAGAATCCTAGAAGTCCTAGCGGAATGTCCGTAGCACCCTGTTCCAATGTGCACCAACCCATTTGACACTCTGCTGAGAATCATTGCAACATAGGGGCTAAATGCGTTGGCAGGAACTCGTGAAACCTCAAGCCCTGAAACCTCAGGGGACAGAAAAGGACCCTCCTGGGCACTTTGGCGCCCCCCCCCCCGTATGAAATGCAGGATTTCCCTCTGCAAAGTTTTTATCATTTGGATTGGAATCCGGATCAGGAGAGAGCTCACAGTATATAAGAAATGCAGGCGTTTGGTCATCTTAATGGCCGTTATGCGTGCAAACCAAGAAAGCACCTGCATATCCCACCTCTTAAGGTCATCTAGCAGGTCTCACCACAGATGCCCAGATTATTGGCCGCATACAGGCCTCCATAGGCCAGAGTTAACTTTACCCCCAAATAGTCTATGGTCTCCCGTTCCCTGGCCAGGGGGAATCTTCTGCTCCAAGTATCCACCTGTGTTGGGTCCTCAGTGACATTAAACACTTTTCATTTGAAATAGTTCATGCGAAAAACCTGATACATTGGCAAAATCTTCCAGGAGCCTCAATACCCTCGGAAGGGAACCAGCAGTGTCTCGGAGGAACAGTAATACATCATCTGCGTATAATGCAATCTTATGTGTGAGCCCTTTAACTATGATTCCCTGAATTTCTGTATCTGCCCTTACCACCTTTGCCAATGGTTCCATGGCCTCGGCAAATATCAGTGGTCTGGGTACATTTCTTTATTGGAATTGGGGTCGAGAGCTGCCCATTGACCTGCAATCTCATGGAGGGTATCTGGAAGTTGGCCAGAACCATGTGTGTGAAAGTGGGCCCACATCCAAACCTCTCTAGCTTTCACTTCAGGATATTCCAATACAAGCCATCAAACTCTCTGGTTTAATCAAGGACTATCATGGACATTTCCTGCCTGTTCTGCGTCCCCACATCATCACATTCACTGCCCAATGGATATTGTCCTAGGCATGCCTCCCCATAGTAAATCCTGCCTGATCAGGATGTATAATCTTTGGTAGCACCCCCATTAATCGCTGAGACAGTACATTTGCCTAGAGCTTGGCATCTCTGTACAGCAAGAAGATAGGACGATAGCTACTACATTCAGTCAGGTCTTTTCCAGGTTTTAGTATTAGAGTGGTTGTACATACCCCTGCCCATTATCCGATTGAACAATTTTGTCAGGGAGGCAGTGAGTATGCTCTGGAAGGTCTTATAGTAAGCACTCCCGAACCCATCTGGCCCAAGAGCCTTATTGCTAGGGAGGGTCGCAATAGCCCTGCCCACCTCCTCCTCCTCCTGCACCTCCTCCTCCTCCTCTTCCTCTGTAAATGGGCTTCCAAAAGCAAACTATCTTCCGCTGTTATTCAGGGTAGTTCCATTTTCCCTAGGAAGGCCTGCTGAACTTTGCCATTTAGAGATTCACTTTGTAAAGCCTGGGTATAAGATGTCCGCATGATTTCCATTTTCTCCGCCTCTCCCCTTATCAAATTCCCTGTTTGGTTTTTCAATTGGGTGATATCGTTTTTGGCTCTTTGCTTCCTTAATTTTGCTGCAAAAAGCGGTTGACTTTGTCCCACCACAGATAATACGTTTGTTTGGTTTGAATTACGAACTGAGCCGACCTGTCTGCCAGGTGTGCCTCCAACCTAGCTCTGGGTTTCATCAAAGCCCGCCAAGCTTTCTTGGAGCCCCGGGCCTTATGCAGATCTTCTGCTTCCTGCACCTCCCGTTCCAGCCCCACCCTTGAAAGCTATTTTTCCCCTCAGAAAGGCCGCTGCATGAGCAATAAATTCCCCTCTTAGGACTGCCTTGCCAGCATTCCAAACCCTGCACCAGTCCACCTTGCCATTGTCGTTTTCCCAGAAATAGTTCCTCATAACTGTTCCATGCGCGATCTGATGGCGATGTACCTAAGCAGCAGGTCATTCAGTCTCCAGGGTCTACGGGCCCTCGAGAGGAGTGTGAATGGATCCACCCGGAGCGTGGCCAGACAGTTATCTCACCCCAATCTCCAGATCAGTCACCTGCGGTATGAAGGCATCTGACACCAAGATCATGTCTATTAGCGAGAATCCTCTATGCGCAGCCAAGTAGTGCGTGTATGTCCTGAACTAGGGAAAAATAAATCGCCATGTTTCAATGAGGTGCATCTCCCCAAGAAAGCGGGCCAGTACTTGCCTGTTCCTACCATCCGTAGGGGTGGGCAGAAGTGTTTTATCCATGGAGGCATCCATAACAATTGAAATCCCACCCCTGCCCACACACCACCCCATTAACTTGCCCAACAGATCCATCAAAAACTGGTCCTGCTTCTCATTCAGCGCATAAACCGCTATCAAGGTTACCAGCTAGCCCAGTAATTGCTCCCCCCCCCAATACCTCCCAAGACCATGCAGCGGCCCTCTGGAGCTCTAAAGTGAAATTGCTTGTAAAAGTCTATTTTTGGCGAACAAAATTGCAACCCTAATCATCTTGGCACCACTGGATGCAAAGTACTGTTTGGGGAACTCTGAGTCTCATACGGAAACAGCTATGGGGAGCAAATGTGTCTTTTGCAGCCACACCACTGAGGCTCGCAACTCTGTTAAGCACCTCAGCACTGATCGTCTCTTGATCGGCGAGTTTAGCCCCTGAACTTTCAGGGAAACCAAATGCATCTCAGCCACCATCATCATTAACGATCCTTCATGTCCCAAAGAAACGGACAGAACCCCCCCCCCCCATCGTAAGAACGTCCAGGACTCATATGTACCCCCACCATATTGTGAACTGTACACTGACACCATAACCCCCAACTCCACTCAAACCTTTTTAATTGAACATAGTGAACATTGTTTCCATTCACCGGGTTATACCTCACCGCTCTGGCAATAAAGGGTTATTTTCCAACACCCTACCCACGCCCCCTTTCACTGAAGATCATTTCCTGATGTAGAAATCCCCCTCAAATGTTAACCTTCACTCTGCATAGCACTGGCGCTGTCATGACCAATAGATGAATCAGCGTCATAAGGCCTAACTACGATGTGCGACTCAAGACTGCCCTGTCTGACCCTTTTTCGGTATTAGTCAAGTGGGGGCTGCGTTCCGGCCTCCTTACTCCTTCTTTCGGGTGCAGCCAGCCCATCTTTTACTTCTCCCTCTTAGGACGTAGCATTGCAAATGAGGACTCCTCTGGATCCACCTCATTGGCCTTAAGACTTGGCTCTCCATCCCCCTCGGTCAGATCCGCGGCCGCCTTCAACTTGGAGATAGTGTATATTTGACCTGTCCACCAAAAGCGCAGGCCACAGGAAAAAGTCTGCCAATATCGTACATCCTTAGACATTGGCCAGCCCGTAACTGTTAGGGAGAATTCTCTGTTAAGGCTAATTTCCCAAACCTAGTGAGTCCCCCAGCAGCTTTGCTGGATTTTTGGGGTTTATTTTTTTCTCCTGCTAAGAGTGAGACTCTTTTTCTCCCACTCTTAGACATGATTTGAGATATCCTTTGACTTTGTAATGTGTTTAATGGGCTATGGGGTCTTTTACTCCATAGGGTTTCATGCATTTTTGGTAAGTGTGTTACACAGCACCCTCAGTGCAGTAACACAGGGGTGTCATAGTGACCCCCAAACATAGACTCCATACCCTGGGACTGACTACTGTCTCCCAGTGCATGTAAAGTCACCATTGACTTAACTAGTCTTAAATTGTGAACAGAACCAGTACCAACCATCATATTGTGGAAGTACTGGTAGGGGTAACTAGATTGCCCCTGGGTCTGTTTCTCGAGGGGGCACTGTGCAGTCCCCCCTCGTCGAGTTTCTGGCTGGTGGCAGTGGTTACCAAGCGAAATATTCCACTGGAATATTTCCTATGGGATTTTCCCATTCATTTTAAACGCACCACTTTTTGGTGCAATGTTAAAGATACCGCCAGGTTATTTATTTAATATTTATTCCCCGGTTGGGTCTTTTTGCCAGGACTCGGTTCTAAAATGGCGTTCGTGTTCGCCTCTGTAACTCCAACCCAAGTCAAGCCCTTTGTTCCACTTTTTGGCGGGCTTCTCCACAGAAGCCTCCAAAAGTGGTGCCACTCTGTCTGGGTCTACAGAATGTGTGGGAAGGGGTTTTAGGCACCCTGGACTGAGTTGCCTCGGCAAGTCGCACTCTTGTGTGATTGGCCCAGTGGTGAGCCGCCCGGCTCACCACTTAGCATGTTTGAGTGACAGCTAGGACTGATGAATGGGGATTTTCTGCATAAAAGCAGGGCTTTGGGGACTGGAACTTCAGAAGTCGCCACAGGACCAAAGAATCCGAAGAGGGAGAAGCTGAGCCGACCTGCAACGACGACACCATCGGTGGAGCCCTGCTGAACCGTCTCACCACTTCCCAACGACAGAGAAGATCTTCATCCCGGAGAGTCTTCTTCCTCTGAGCTTGTGGGGATAAACAGTTTGCTCTCTTTTTCACCTTCCTGGATCGTCTCGTGGTCGAATTGCCCGTGCCCAGCACCCCGGTGGCCGGATAGCCACGCTTGACCACTACCGCGAATAAAAGGGTAGTACCTTTTAACCGGGAAACTCTGCGGCTGGTTTCTTCCCTGGCAGTGCAACGACCTCCAGCTTTCCTCCACGTCGAGATCTCCTCTTCCCCTGGACGAAGTACCCGCTGCCAGGAACAACTGCCACCGCTGGAGCTTTCTCACCATTTCAGGTACTGAGTCCCGCCTGGTCTCCCTTGCAACAAGGTTGCACGGGTGTCTCGTAAATCCTTGACTTTCTATCCTGGGGTGACTTGGGACCTGCTAACTAACTTTTCCCGACTTAAACCAACCCTTTTTGAACTCTTTGCAACGACTCTTTAAACGTACTATTCAACTGTGTGATCTTGGACACATTCCGCCTTGCTCTCTTCAAGAGAGGGCCTGGCCTATGACTTTCTTGCTCCTCAGTAGATTCTGCCTTTTCTGACTTGCTCTGGTTCTCCTAAAGTGTTGGTATTGTGTATGTTCCTAATTCTGCCTTTTTCCCCTCCCTTTTTAATTAACTTATTGGAGTGCCATTTTAGGTTACGCGCTCACCTCTGTCTGAAAATAAGTGGTGTTTTAACTAAGACTTGTTCAATAAGTAATCAGGGATGTATATATATTAATAGTAACTGTGTTAGAACTTGCTTGCCATATTAGTGTTAGTGTATTTTACAAAGTGTGTTTTTAAATAAATAATTATATACTTTTATACCCAAGCTCTGGTCAGTGTTTGCTTGTGCTACTGTATTTTGGTACCTATCTTGTATACTCTATGTACTGTCTAATTCTTCTTGAGAGAAGTCTGGCTGCTCAGCCACAGCTACCAGGTAAATCTGGGTGGTACAGACTGCTACCAATTGGGTTTACTGCCAACACCTGTAGTCTTAAGCCTTTTGCAGTGGTCCCTAAGGGAACTGCACAGGTTTCTGCCTAACAGTAACAATGCAAAGTGACCTCCGCTTCAGCAGTGTTGCCTAAGCCAGGTTTTGGTACAGTGTGAGCGAATTGTCTCCGAACCGTACCAGCTCTTGCTTCCGTGCAGCCTGCATGATTTCCTCCTTCACCTGATAGAGGTGGACTCTAGTCAGCACATCAGGGATCAAGTTCTTGCTAAACTGGTAAGGAGTAGAGGCGGTGGGTTCGGTCCAGGACTATTTCTCGCTCAGCTGATGGATCCAGCATGTATTGGAACAACGCCACCAAATTTTCCTGCATGTCCAAGTCCGGTATTGACTTGGGGATCCCCTGAATGCGTACATTATTCCACTGGGATGAATTTTCGGCGTCTTCCTGCTTGGTAAGTACCTGCTCCATCTGCTGTTCCAAGGAGAACACCCGCTGTGCCAGCTTGTCCTGTTCGTGCCCCTGCACGCTTACTGCAGTTTCTACATGATCCATCCTTCGCTCCACCGCAAGGACATTTTTATTAACGCCCGCTATAGCTCCGGTAAGATCGGCAGCACTGTTTTTAATATCTTTAAGTTCCCGCAGCATTGCCATTAGGTCCGATCTCCTTGTGGGTGGATCATCAGCTTCCGAGTGGAAGGAGGGAAGGGAGTATCTGCGCCGCCGTCAGTTGCTGCGGGTGCTTCTGAGCCCTAGACCCCTGCATGAGCACTTTTGTGTTCCCCGACACAGGCCCTTTCTGCTCAGTGGTCTGCTTTGCCATGCCAATTCTTAGGGGGCCGCTTGTCTCGTACCCAACTTGCCTCTGCAGGGACTTAAGCTCTTCTGAGGTGTACTGTTCACACCCCTCTCAAACACACCCTTGTGTCTCCGCCGCCGCTTTCCCAGATTTCGGCTCACTGCTTCCTGGACTCAGGGCCCACCCACAGATGATGTCCCCTAGGGGTGCTCAGGCTAACTGCCCACGGGGGCAGAGGCCAGCCACGGCGAAAGAGGGCAGTCAGGTCGGCTGCGTCTTTAGGCCCGGGCTGGTCCAATCACTGACCTTCCCATCTCCCGGGGCACTAGTTTGTCCCTGAGTGTCTCAGTCTGTGCAATCTCCCACCATAATCAGGCCACTTTGCTGCCGTCGACTTGGCCAAGGGTCTGGAGAGGCTGACGAAGACCCTATATCCCGGGTACCTTCAAGCAAGGGCGTGCTATGTCTTCGCGCAGGATCCACTTGGACAGAAGGCTTTATTTCACTGGGGTTGCACCTTCACCCAGGCCACTTCTGCCATAATTGACTGGGGCCAGAGGGAACCTCATTAAATGGGGCTCTCCCTTGTCTTACTAGTCTCTTGGCTTCTGGGTGTTGCTCCTTGCCAGGCTCCTATCTGTGTGACTTCCACCAGCCTCCAGTGCACCCCTGCATCTCCCTCCTCGGTATTGCCTCAATTATTGCTTGGTGGCAGATGGCCTGCCGGGTCGGCCTCCACACCTACAGGGCATTTCTGGGCTCAAACTTGGCTCTGCTTCGTTTGCTGGGGACGGCTGCCACAATGCCGCGCCGAGCAGCGCTATCCCGCTCTCATCTGCCGTTAAGCCATCCCGCTGTGCAACAGTCCTGTGGCGGTGCAAACGCCTCTTGCCTTCACCACTTCTGGGGGCCTCTCGGTGGAGCCGGACCCACTCCAGGCATGTTGGCAGGATTCCGACCTCCTCTGACGTAGATAGCCGGCTTCCCCACCTTCTGTTCGGCTCTGTGGAGCCGCTGGCTGCATGCATGGGCTCAGCGGTCCCCTTCAGGGGCGGTGCTGCCCCAGGCCCCTGTGGGCACTAGAGTGCTCGGAGTCCCACTCTCATCAGCCACCAGGGATCCAACTAACCCCTCTTGTTCTGACCCGGTCTGCCCGTTACTTGCTCGCTCCTCGCAGCCGAGGATTCTTGGTAAACTGCGCACTGCTTCCATGATGGAAACACCTGGGCTGGTGTTTCGTTCTTACAGCTAGCCAAAGCTTCTGAGACTTGCATGGGATAGTGGCCACTTAGTCTTGCACCTTACATTCCATTTTCAGGGAACATTATAATTTTGAGGGTTTAGGGGATTGTAGAGCAGGCCCAAGCACGGGAGCTCACCGCAAAGGCATCACATGGCTTCCACGGCTAGCCACGCCCTCTTGAACATGGTTTCTTTGGTTGCCGACATCCCTACACATTTTTTAACTTTAGTTTTGAGGGCAAGTATAGGATTTGGACACAGATGGACTTTTGAGTTGAACTTAACACCACAGACTATCCTTAGTTTCTTTAGGTAGGGAAATCCCACCCTATCATAGGGCAAGTTTGATCCCAATTCCACCCCCTGAAACCTATATTAGACTGGCTCCTAAAATGGGATTAGCCAAGTCGTTTGGAATGAATGTACTAGCTGGGGTTATAGACCCAGACTTCAGAGGTGATGTTAAAGTGTTGTTACAGAACCATGGAAAAAATCTCTTCCAAATCCATTAAGGGAATACAATTGTTCAAGAGGTGCTTGAGAGGGCAATGTTCCCTAGGAATAAGGAAGAGGTTAGGAAGGAGAAAACGGAGGTACTCAGTGTTTCGGGGAGACGGATGATACACCCGACACCCATCCAGAGCCTGAATCTAGAAGCATCAGAAGAAAAAACTGAAACCCTTAAGATCCAGCCTTTGCCAAAAGTAACGATCCGTTGTTGGCTGAAGCCTTTTTACGTGTTACATCTGAACAAGAGAGCCGTCGAAAAGGGGATACTTTTTTCCTTTTAAAACATGATCTGATGTATAGGGGAGATACCACTGCAGAAGGCTTACTAAAAACCCAATGATTTATCCCTAAGAGTCATAAGCGAGTGGTCCTAGAAATAGCGCACTTATATTTGACCAGGGGCCCTTTACGACAAATCAAGACACAGGTCCAAATCACTAATAAGTTCTACTAACCGGGAATAAATGCTGATATTAAACACTTTATCCAGGTCTGCCAGATTTGCCAAAAGACTATTACTGGAATGCCACCAGCAGTTCCCTTAAGTGTACTGCTGATTATTGAAATTCCCTTCTCAAGAATTGGTATGGGCATTGTAGGGCCCTTAGAAGCATCGAAATTAGGGAACAAGAACATTTTGGTAATTATGCTATCCAGAAGCCTTTCCACTCAGACAAAATACCACCCAGCAAATCCTGAAACACCTGCTCTCTTTCTTTTCCCGAGTGGGGTTTCCAAAGGAAATACTGACAGATCAAGGCTCGACCTTCATGAGCTCATCGGGGAAGTTAAACAATTGTTGCGTATCACCACTATGAGGACCTCAGTAAACCACCCAAACACAGATGGCCTTGTAGAAAGATTTACTAAAACATTAAAGACCATACTTGTTACGCTCACCTGGTCTCTGCGGGGACATTGGGGCACGGCTGCAGCCTTCCCAGGAAGTACAACCCCTGTGTCCGCTTTCTCCCGCTGCAAATATGCTGTGGGCTGCTGCGATGAATTGGAACGCTGCTCCTGCGTAGATATGAGAGGACGTAAGTTTGCTGGCCTGTGAGTGAATTTCCTCTCAAACCCTTCTTCCCATAGCATGGCTTCTGTGAGCATGCATCGACCCATTAAGGCTCACCTGTAGATTATTAATGGTGAGCTCTCCAACCTGCTACTTCTGGCAGGGGCGCGTTTAGGATGAGGACCAAGTTCCTTCACTGGTCCTTTGTACGTGGTGTCCAGTCCAGCTGTGACTATTCCACGCCTTTCTGGTAAGTGTCTTTCAGTTTTCTCTTTGTCTTGAAGTATTTGTATTGTTTTTCTCACAGCCTGTTGTCAGCTCTGTAATGTCTTTCTCCCTAATAGGTGTGATTGCGGCCCAGCAAAGCTACAGAGCATGAGGTTGCTCCAGATGAGGAGCGGAGGATCCCGTGGCAGTCCGGCAGCAGGTAAGTGAGCTTTTAAGGATAAGCGCAAAGAATTTTGCAAGCGCAACCTCAAACTGAAAGTTTATCACGTCTAACCTTGCCCTTTGTCCTCTTACAGGGTCCGCCTTCATAGATGAAGAAGATGTTGTGCTGCGGTGCCCAGAGCTGAAGTCCTGCGTGCCGGAGGATGAAGAAGATGTTGTGCTGTGGTGCCCAGAGCTGAAGAATGGACGCCAGGCTCAGCGGTGAAGAATGCAGGTGAATGCCGACTCCAGGAGGTAAGCGTATGGGCAGGAGACTGGATTCCCAAAGGTAAGTGCTGCTTTATCCCAGGCGGCGGTGAGCGTTACGCTGCATGCAAATGCAGATTAACGCGAAGCGTGCGCCTTGGGGATGGGTTGGCTTCTATAGCTGAGCTCTTAAGGCCACTCCCGCTCGTTCTGTTCTGCTTGCCACACCCTGCCACTCCTTGAAGTTGCACGTGCAACTTATAGATGGAAAGTTGCACATGCAGCTCAAGATGGAAAGCCACACCCCGGACTGACTGCACACACGTGGAAAGTTCCTAAAAAGCACTCCTGCCCATAATAAAGAGACTTCCTTATGTTTCTCCATGAGCCTGGCGCCAAAGGCGCCTGGACGGAGTCCAACCAGGCCCCCTGTGTATAAACGTCCCAAAGGGACGTGCGTGAGCCATGCTACCCCTCGCTCCCACAACCTGATGGTGCAGCTCCTGTGATCCTGGGCAAGTAGCCATGACAATACTGCGATTGTTAGTGGGACAAAATGGCAGAAATTGGGATCAAATTTTTCCATGGGCTTTATTTGCAGTTAGAAAAACACCCCAGGCTTCCACAGGATTCTCTCAAGTTGAATTACTTTATGGATGGGAACGCTGAGAGAATCCTGGGAGGAAAGAGAGGAGTTCCCAATACCACTCTCCCAAACTGCCACTAGACTTAAAGAACACATGACAGGAGTTAGATGTTTGGTACAAACCCATATGGCCAAGGCTCAAAAACAACAGAAAGCCTCCTATAATAAAAGGTTTAAGCTAAGATCTGTTTCCATAGGCCAAATGGTATTAGTCTTGTTACCCACTTCAGGGAACAAACTAATATACAAGTGGCAGGGACCATATGAGGTATTAGAACAAATGGGACCTTGTAACTATAACATTTCCCAACCTGATTGCCGCCTTAAAACACAAGTCTGCCACATTAATCTTCGAAAGGAATGGAAGGAAAATCCTTCAGAATCTAATGCCACCATTTTGTCCTGGCTGCTACCAGAGGATTCATATAACACTGCCCTGATACCTCCCGACCTGAATACAACCAAAAATAAGATCTATAGGAACTCATAAAACAGTTTACTGATTTGTTTAGAGAAGAGCCAGGGAGAGTTAAGGATATTTATCATCAAATCCTCACTCCAGAAGGCAAAGTGGTATATTTCAAACCTTACAGACTACCTGAATCCCAAAAAGAAACAATTATTCAGGAAGTAAAGAAGATGATTGGGGCTTATTTTATTGAACATTCTAGGCCACCTGGCCTTCCCCTATCGTGTTGGTGGCAAAGCCCCATGGGAGTTGGAGGTTTTCAAAATGCCATATCTGCTTTTGACACTCACCCAATGCCACGTATTGACGATCCTATTGACCGGCTGAGTAATGCGGTCTACCTCTCTACTATAGACCTTACAAATGTTTATTGGCAGGTCCCACTATATGGTCCTGACAAAGAAAAAACTGCCTTCACAACTCCCACAGGTCTATTTCAATTTAAAGTATTACCATTTGGAATACATGGACCTCTCGCAACATTCCAGAGATTAATGGATACGATTCTACAGCCTGCTTTTGCAGAGCCTATATAGACGATACTGTGATACACTGTACAACTTGGGAAGATCATTTGTACCACGTTTATACTGTTGTGCGAGTACCAAGAAAAGCATGACTAACCGCGAACCCCCGAAAATGCAAACTTGTTCAATCTACGGTTAAATACCTTGGGTTCTTCGTGGTTCAACCCCAGCAAGAAAAATGGTGGCGGCGGTTCTTGACAACCCTACAACAACAACAAAAAAAACACCCAAGAGTCTTTTTGGGGTTAATTGGCTAATACAGCCGGTGTATTCCAAATTTTTCAAGCAAAACCTCTCAACTCACTGACGACTGAAGAATGCAGAACCACAGAAGATCAGGTGGGATGAGGAAGATGAGCTGTGTTAGACAACTCTCAAGTAGACCGCGTCAAAGCTCAATTCTAAAAGTAGCAGATATCTCGAAGGAATTTATTTTGCAAACTAATGCTTCATTAATGAGTCTAGGGGCCGTCCTTTCTCAAAATCAGGACGGGCAAGAACACCCTATACTATATATCAGCTGGAAGTTATTTCCTAGGGAAAAGAACTACTCAGTTATCGAGCTTCAGGCATTGGCTATTAAATGGGCTGTCCTACATCTGAAATACTAACTGTTAGGCCGCAAATTCAGACTGATCTGGGACCACTCTCCCTTAGTTTGGATCAGTCAACATAAAGTCTCTAATCCCAGAGTTATGCAGTGGTTCCTGGACCTTCAACCCTATTGTTTCACAGTGGAACGCCAGAAGGGTTCAGATCAGGGTAATGTCGACTACCTCTTCAGGTTTCCATGTGAGACACCCAGGTCCACACAAAATAGAGGAAGGGCATGTGAGGAACCAGAGGGCATCCTCCCATCTACTCCCCTTGGGTCTTCCTCTCAGGTGGCCAGGGAATGGCCATCACTTTTGGATCCCAATACTCGGGGTGGATATGCTTGGGAAGATAACCTGGGTGGAGGGACCTTGGGGAGTGGAGGAAAGATGCCTTTAGGCGAGGCCTGGTATACCCCTTTCCCTTGTCAGAATACTCCCTACCCTCTCCCTACCTTTGTAGGTTATTACCACTCTTCTCCACTGTCACACATAGCAACTGTACCACATTCATGCTCCTTGAAGACCGGGACAAGGAAGAGGCAACTAGGAGTAATGCATACATCCATCCATCCATCTGTGCACACCACTTTGATATTGGGACGAGGAAGAGGACCTGTGGAACTCCACTACAAGGGTCAGGCATGTCCCAGTGTCAGAAGTAATTATGGTCAGGCAAAGGACTTGCACCTGCAGCCAATTGAGAGGCTACAGATGCACATGCAAAGGAGAGATTGGTCTGAGGGGGAGAGAGAAACACCTGGGAAGCCAGGTCGACGTGGAGCAGGCTGGAGACAGGACTGGTGACAAGGACACCGAGAGCTGCAGGAGAGCGAGAAAGATGGCAAAGCCAGAACGGGCTGCAAGAGGGTCGGTAGCACTATAGATACCAGAGCTGCATGTTCCCCACTGGAGCTGGGGGCACATATGTCTCCAATATGCTGCAGACAGCAGCATGAAGGGTCAGAAGAGGCGAGCGCTGCTCGCCAGAGCTCCCGGCGAGAGAGAGGGGAGTGAGCAAAAGCTGGACAGGAACGCAAACGTACCTGGAGGAGAAGCCGTACACCTGTGAGTGACAGAGAGGGAACACTAATGCCAGGGAGCTCCAGAGGCTTGGTATGGGCAAAAGAAGATGCCATTCGAGTGAAATCGTGTAATGAATGGGTCTGGAGACCGAATGGAAAATATTGAATACCGAACAAACTGCAAAGTACCAGGGATGTCATTTGGGGGTCACCAGGGTTTGCGACCGCAACCCCTTTGTTCTCCCGGGCTACCCCAGTAAAATAAAATTGATTTTTTAACTGAAGCTTCTGGCGTAGCGGGGGCGCATGTCACATTCAGCTCCATCCCCTTATCATCCGGCTTCCTTGCGGCTCATATACAGGAACCAGGAAGCTCTCCCAGCTTCCTGGCTCCTGTTTGTGAGCAGCAGGGAGGAGCAGAAAGGGGCCTGAAGTGACAGACCAAAGCTGGAAAAACAGGTAAGAAGGCTTTTTTAAAAACAAATGTGATGTATATTTTGCATGTGTGAAGTGCGTGTCATATGTATATACATGCTATGGGTCAGTGAGTGGTGGGTGAGGAAGATGAAGATAAAATGTGAAAGTGTGTGTGCTTGAATGTTCATGGTGGGCGAGTGTGTGCCTGTGTAGATAATGCAGTGAGAGTGGATGTAAGTGAAAGTGTATGAGTGAGTGACTGGTGGGTGAATTAGTATGAATGTGATAGTGTGTTTCAATGTTCTGGATGGGTATGTGTCTGTGCGGAGAATGCAGTGTGAGTGGACGCGAGAGGTGGAGTATGGAACAGTGAGTGGAGCGGTGCACTGAAGCAGGGACGGAGCGGACCGCTCGGTGCCCACCCCTACCGGCACCCGTTAAGAGGATCGCCGAGTCGTCTGGTCGGGAGACCGCGAGTGCTATCAACGGATAACTCCTCGCAACACGGTCCCATCGGTTGGAGGCGGAAGGTGAACCGCATCTGGTTGTCGTAACCGGTAGAAGGTACCACAAAGCACCCACAATACGGAGGATTCACAGAAGGTAATTCTATACCTGAAATTTGGCGGGCTGAGTAATACGCCAGGCGAGCCTCTGGACTAGGCGGCTGGGGCCGGACGCATCATCATCATCCGGGAACCCACAACAGTCTGTTACACTGCTCCCTACTAACCCAAATACCGCCCCACAGTGCCACAGATCTCACCAGGGCAAAGTACAGACGGAACCGCCGGAGGCTTCTAACGGTTGGGGAGAATTGAATAATCACACGTGTGCCCAAGAGGTAGGGCTCCCACCCCGCCTGCCGAAAACTAGAGGCCAAACACAGCTCATGAAGCCCGGCGGGTTAGATATTGGATCCGCACTAGATCTGAAACCATATTCCGCCCGAACAAGGGCCACCCGAAACAAACCTCAGGTCACAAGATAAAGCTCATAGCGTGGAATACAAGTCTGGCTCCCCCAAACCGGGCCATGTCGCCTCCGAAGAACAGATCAAAAACTGTGACGATGGACGCCTTCACAACGACTTTGCAAAGGCAGCAACCAACGCAGGAGATCACTCCCCCGACAGAGACACCCACTCCGGTGGCGGACCCCCGAGACACTCAAATCCTGCAGGCTATTGCGGCCCTACGAACTTCCATGGAAGATAAGATAGGAGAAATCAGGTCAGACATACAGCTAATGAGGCAAGATGCCCGCAACCTGACGGAAAGGGTGACCAAAACTGAAGCCTCCCTACAAGAAACCAGTGAGGACACATGTGAACTGAAGGCGAAAGTCCAAGAACTGGAATCAATAGTGGCTAGACTGGAATCTCGCTCCGAGGACGCGGAGGGACGTGCCCGCCGCAATAATGTTCGAATTCTCGGGATTCCGGAAGACATGGAGGGCCTGAACCCCACTGAGTTCATCGAATCGCTGCTACTTCAGGAAATTGGAGCAGGCAATCTCACCCAGGGATTCTCTATGGAACGGGCCCACAGGTCTCTCCAGAAAAGGCCGCCACCTGGTTCACACCCACGCCCAATAATAGCTAAAATCTTAAACTTCCGAGATAGAGAGGTAATATTGCGGTTCTCAAGAGAAGGCGGAGAGATCAGAAGGAACGATTCTCTAATAGTCATATACCCTGATTACACCCCCACGGTGCAACGAGCGCGGAACTCCTTCGTACCGATAAAAGCTAAATTACGGGAACTCAATCTGAAGTATATGCTGCTGTACCCGGCCAGACTCAAAATACTGTACAAAGGGAAGGCAATCTTCCTTGAAACTCCGGCGGCTGCAAATATGTGGCTTGAACACAACAACCTCGCCGATGACACGGAAAAACTCAAAAAAGGAAACAAGCGATAAAGGAACGATTGGAACTGCCTGAGAAAAGGATCACGACACTAAGCAATCACGACATTGTCTGTGGAGCCTGAATTAACGCTGCAACGAACAGAAGTCTTAATTGGGCAGGAGCACGAGGGCCCAAGTGCAGGAACACCAGCGACCCGCCCCACCCAATACAGTGTTGGCCGAATGCCTACACACCACCCGTACCGAAAGGCCTGGAGAGGCCCCGGAGGCTCGGGAGCCCCCGAGCGTTGTGAGTTTGAAACAACTGCTGGGGGCTGTTATTTGTTGTTCCCTTTGGTTAACACATCCTTTGAGATGAAAGTTGAGAAAGTTGGTAAGTCTCCGAACGTCAATATGAGGATAAGAGATGAGAGGGTGGAAATAGAGGACTTGATGGGTTTGAACCTACAGCTAGGGGAACTTCGTGGGGACTCAGCCAAGTTAACAGATGGCCCCTATGAGTGGTGGATTGACCCCGGACCCCTTCTGAAACCATTATGGCTGGTCAATTCAGGATAATGACATGGAATGTGCGGGGCCTGGGCACCTATCTCCGCAGAAATAGGATTAAATCCTACCTGCATAGGAAAAAAGTGGATATAGCTCTGCTACAAGAGACGCACTGGACTGCCGAGTCAGAGGCGAAGATCAGGGAACACTGGGAGGGACAGGGCTTTGGGGCCTCCTACTCCAGATTTGCAAGAGGGGTTTACACCTGGATCAACCCCCAGGTACCGTTCCGACTCACCAAGATGGAAAAAGACCCAGAAGGCAGATATGTGGTAATATGGGGGACCTTTGAGCAGATGGAAATATGTATTGTGAATTCGTACTTCCCCAATCACAATATCCCTACGCACTTGAGGGAGCTGAGTACCAAAATGCTACAATATAGGAATGGCTTCTTTATATGGGGGGGTGATTTCAATTGTGTCCACAACCCAACGCTGGATAGGTCCTGGCCTCCAACAAAGGGGCCCTCCACTGCCACCACGTCCCTGAAAGCTATGACTGATGAACTAGATCTGGCAGATGTTTGGCGGGAAATACACCCAGAGGAAAGAGGTTATTCGTACTTCTCGTCTCCACATGCCCTTCATACTAGATTAGATTATTTCTTTGTGGGTAGAGAGCACTTACCTCAGATAGGGGATGCGCAATATCTGGGAAGGACCATCTCAGACCATTCTCCACTCCTAATGGAATGGAATCACATTGGCCCAAAACCTCCCATCCCCATGTGGAGAATGCCGGTGGAAGCCCTGAAAGATCTGGCATTTAAAGAAAAGCTACATGAGTCCATAGACAATTTCATATCAGAAAATACTGGGAGCGTAGACCACGTCAGTACTCTATGGGATGCCCTAAAAGTAGTAACGCGAGGAGAAGTCATTGCCAAGGCGGGTGGCATCAGGAAACTATTGCGCAGCGAATTAAGCAGGAAGGAACAAGAAATAGTGAATCTGGAAGCTGCCCCCATAGACACCCCGAAGAGGGAAGAAGAACTTAGTACGCTTAGAGAGAATTGCGCTGAAGCATGGAGCAGATTAGCTAAATTTGACTTTGTCGCTAGAACAAACAAAGCACACGCAGAAGCAGACAAACCTGGCCGGTTACTAGCTTGGCTCTGCAAGAAAGAACACCCCAGACACATAACCACCACACTGCGGGATGAATTTGATGAAACTCACAACACTCAACAGGGTGTTAATGATACTTTTACGAGTTTCTACATGCAATTATATTCTCACACTGATCGAGTCCCCCAAGACCAAATACTAGATACTCTTGATGAGATCGGCCTGCCTAAACTAACTCCCACACAATCTGAGACCTTAGACATGGACATCACACCCGAGGACATAACTGAGGCAATTAGATCCCTGGCTACATGTAAAGCCCCGGGCAGCGATGGGCTGCCTCCGGAATTTTACAAGGCATATGAACCCTCCTTAACACCGCTATTACATGAAGTCTTCTTGGAATCTTATGAAAGGGGGACCCTACCGGACAGCATGAGGGAAACTCTGGTCGTCCCAATGCTCAAGCCTAATAAACCTGCAGATAGGTGCGACTCCTACCGCCCCCTTGCTATGCTTAATTATGACGTTAAAATACTTACATCAATTCTAGCTAAGAGGCTATCCAGAGTAATTGGAGACATAATACATACGGACCAGAACGGCTTTGTGCCTGGTCGTAACACGACCATGAATCTGCGCAGGCTCCAGCACATAATAGCTCAAACCGACACAAGCCAGGAATGTTATGCACTACTGTCCTTAGACGCCATTAAGGCATTCGATTCTATTTATTGGGAGTGGCTGGTGGCAGTACTGGAAGGATTCGGCTTTGGCCAGGGGTTCATTAGGTGGATTAAGATCCTGTATAATAAACCGAGAGCACGACTAAAATCTGGGAGATATGTGTCAGAGGCCTGGGACATCTGTAGGGGAACTAGGCAGGGCTGCCCTCTCTCACCCATGCTTTATATCTTAGGTCTGGAGCCCATAGCTATTTACTTTAGAAAGCAGTTTTTTGACGCAGGCATAAGGATAGGCGGGGTAGACCACATTGTTTCTTTATATGCCGATGATGTGCTTATATATGTCAACAACCCTCTTCTTAATGTGCCAACAATGCTGGAAGTCCTAGATAATTATGCAAAGGTCTCGGGCATACAATTCAGCAAAACCAAGTCCTGCTTGTTTCCGCTAGCGGGACTAAAGGGTCGGCCGGCTGAAGAACTTCCTTCGGTAGGCATAAATTGGCAAACCACTTCATTCCGTTACCTCGGGATCCAGATAATGCACACCCCAGAGCTAATGCATGAATGTAACACGAGGGCTGCACTCCCGGGACTACGTAAATCCATGGGTTTCTGGGCTAAGCTACCTCTATCAATGATGGGTAGGGCCTCTATAGTTAAAATGATTGTTCTTCCTAGATTCTTATACGGGTTCCAAAATGTGCACTTCTACATCACTAAACCCTTCTTTCTATTACTTGATGCAATAATCCGGGACTTTTTATGGGGAAGTGGTAGACACCGGGTTGCCCTATCCACATTGGTTCTACCATACAAGCAAGGGGGAATTCAACTACCGAATCTAGAGAAATATTACCTTGCTGCCCAGCTGGGCTTTGTAACTAAATGGCTAGCAGACGAGACCACGTCAAACTCCCCTGCTACAGGACATGATATCTCCGGTAAGACTGAAAGAACTGATTTGGGCCCCCCAAAACCTTGGTGACCCTGGGTAGGAAAATTTGGCATAGAACCGAGTCGGTCATGCAACTAAAGCAGCCATACTCCCCGGAAATGCCATTAATCTCGGGGCAGGACAAGGCCGATACCGATCTGCATAATATCAGACTTTGGGAAAGGAAAGGGGTATACACTTGGGGAGATCTATACGCTGAGGGAACCTTCCGGGAATTCCCCATGTTGCAAGCGGAAGATGGTATCCCCTCTGGCCAATACCTTTGGTACCAGAAGATTCGAAAAATAGCACGAATAAAATGGGTAACCTGGCCAGAGGAACCGGAAATGGACCCCTTCATAACACTACTATACAATCTCGGAGAAGGCGGGAGGGTGGTGTCCCAAATATACGGTCACCTAATCGACACTCCTAACCCCCGGAGTGCAGTACTTAGGTCTAAGTGGGAAACGGACATGGGACTGGAGATGTCAGATAAGGAATGGGATAGGGCACTGGCGTTCCCTAGGGAGGTCTCTAGAAACCACAGATTTCGACTGATCCAGATAAATGTATTATACCGCACCTACCTAACCCCAAGCAAATTGGCTATATTCAACAATTCTACACAACCGAACTGCACCTGGTGCGGGTCGGATAAGGCAAACCTGATCCATATGCTCTGGAACTGCACCAAAACTCAGACCCTCTGGTCAAAAATAAAGCACACGTGTGAAAAGGCGGGTCTGACCAGGTGTTAGGGAGAATTCTCTGTTTAGGCTGAATTTCCCTACCTAGTGAGTCCCCCAGCAGCTTTGCTGGATTTCTGGGGTTTCTTTTTTTCTCCTGCCAAGAGTGAGACTCTTTTACCCTCACTCTTGGACATGTTGAAGTGTGTTTTCTTGGTTAAACCTTGTGTTGAATGGGCTATGGGGTCTTTTACTCCATAGGGCCTCATGTATTTTTGTGATGTGGGTTACACAGCACCCTCTGTGCCGTGACCCAGGGGTGTCCTAGGGACTCCCCAACATAGACTCCATACCCTGGGACTGACTACTGTCTCCCAGGGCATGTAAAGTCACCAAAGACTTTGCTAGTCTTGGATCCTGAACAGAACCAGTACAAACCATCATATTGTGGACGTACTGGCTGGGGCAATTCGATTGCCCCAGGGTCTGTTAGTCGAGGGGGCACGTCTCCGTCCCCCCTGATCGAGTTTTGGCTGGTGGCAGTGGAAACTACTTTTTATATTCGACCGCGAATATTTCCCTATGGGATTTCCCATTGTTTTAGGCTAACACATTTAATTATTTATTTACGGTAGCCTTAAACATACCGCCGGTTTATATATTTATTATTATAACTCCGGTTGGGACTTTTTGCCAACACTTGATTCTAAAATGGCGTTGGCGTTCGCCTCTGTAACTCTGACCCAAAGTGGAGCCCTTTGTTCCACTTTTGGCGGGCTTCTCCACAGAAGCCCTCCAAAGTGGTGCCACTCTGTCTGGGGTACTTAGGAGGGGTGGAGGGGGATTTAGGCACCCTGGACTGAGTTACCTTGGTAACTCAAGTCGCACTTAGTCCTGATTGGCCCAAGTGGTGAGCCGGCCGGCTCACCACTTAGCATGTTTGAGTGACAGCTAGGCTGGGTGAATGGGGGTTTGCTGCATAAAAGCAGGGCTTTGGGGACTGGAACTTCAGAAGTCGCCACAGGACCAAGAATCCGACGAGGGAAGAGCTGAGCCGACCTGCTTCGACGACACCACCCGGTGGAGCCCTGCTGAACCGTCTCACCACTTTTCCCGACGACCGAGGAGAACTCTTAACGGAGTGGCTCCTTCCCTTGACTGGTGGGGACAACCAGTTTTCGCCTTCTTTTCGCTTCTCGAGGTATCTCGTGGCCGCCTTGCCAGTGCCAAGCACCCCGGCAACCGGAACCCCACCACTTTTACCCCAACCACGAAAGTCGGTACAACCCTTTAACCGGAGGACTCAGCGGCTGGTTTCTTCCCGGGCAGTGCAACGACCTTCTTCTTCTGCTCTTCAGCGAGAACTTCTTCTCCCCTGACCGACGTCGAGCCTTGCTGCCACTGCCTGGAACAACTGCCACCGCTGGAGGATCCTTCCCGCTTAAGGTACCGTGTTCCGCCTGGCTTCCCTTGCTACCGACTGTACGGGGTAGATTTAGCCCCCGGCTTTCGACCCTGGGAGTGCCTGGGACACCTTGGCTAAACTTTCTAAGCCACTCTAAACTCTTTCTAACTCTTTGCAAGACTTTGAATCCCTAATAACAGTGTGATCTTTGGCACATTTTCGCTCCGGCTACTCTAAGAGTGGGCCCTGCCTAGTGACCCTTGCTCACTTGTGACTTTGTGCTTCTTTGAGCCTACTGCAAGTGTTCTGGACCTTAGAGTGGTGTGTTTAACCCATTTCTGTTCTTTTTATCCCTTTCTTGAACCTACTAGAGTGTCATCTAACGTTAAGCGCTCACCTCTGTTTTAATTATGTGGTGTTAACTTAGAGTTGTCTAGATAGGAGTAAGGGTCGGAACTGCTTTCATTATAACTGTGTTTGAAGTGTTTTTTTACTATACTTTGCTAGAGTGTTTTCAACTTATGTGTTCTTAAAAATAAATAACTATATACTTTTGAAACCAAGCTCTGGTCAGTGTTTGCTTGTGCTATTGTGTCTGGGTACATATTGTGTATACTTTACATACTGCCTAACTCTTCTTGAGGGGGGTCTGACTGCTCAGCCACAGCTACCAGGTAAATCTGAGTGGTGCGGACTGCTACCAAGTGGGTTTACTGCTATACCTGTAGTCTTAAATCTTTTGCAGTGTTCCCCAAGGGAACTGCACAGGTTTCTGCTTAACACCAGGTACACATGGACTCCGCAAGAATGCCTTTTGGGAACCTACCCCAGACTAGCTAAACTCAAGCACTCAGTTAAACTAATGGACTTAGTGTGCATATTGGCAAAAAGAACTATGGCCATGTCATGGAAAAAACCCACAGGTCCGATCTTCACGGTATGGCATAAAGAACTTGAGAAATGGGCGAACGCCGAAACAAGGGCCTGGGAGGATAGCGTAGCCAGATCTTCCGAAGACTCGAGCATGGCACTAACTGCATGGAAAGACACCATGGTAAAACTGTTCCACTCTCCAGACGACAAACCTCCTTGAATAACTCGCCAGGGCGAATAGCAGATCCATGCGGCCAACTAAGTTGCTTGGAACTAAACCACCACGGCCCAAGAAGGCTCCTGAACTGGTTTTGCCCCCCCCCCATAACCCAAACATCCACCCTGTCGGAGACCAGCAGAACATTGTTCAAGACGACTAAGGAGACGGTTAAAGTTAATTTGTTGTTTGTAGTTACTGTTTAAGATGCTGCTGTACTATGTGGAAATTTGCTCATTTGATATTGACAGATGCACCCGCTGATGGTGTTGTTTTGTAACCCGAACTAAATGCCAATAAACAAATTTCAAAATAAAATGGAACAGTGAGTGGTGGGTGAATGAGTAGTGTGAGACACCTGAAGGTGTCTCACCCGCTAGTCCCAGGGTATCTGTCATCTACGTGGCCAGGACACGGCCACCAATTTTGGATCCAGTTCCTGGAGGTGGACCAGTGTGGGAGGATCACCTGGATGAGGGGTCTTCGCGGAGAGGAAGTGGGACACTGGACTGCAATGCGCGTTATCCCCTTGCCTGTAACATCTTTTAGCCATCCTACCAGTAGGATACCTAGGAATTCAACCCTCCCCCCACTTTTCCAACACAAACACTTTTTCACAGACAGCTCACCGTGAGCGAAACGGGCTACCACCAGAGTCGTATAACTGACATGTCCTAATACAATGGTCAGGCAAGGTCAAGCAATTACTGATCATTAAACACACCCTGCTTCCATAACACTTTCCCACATGGATAAAAGGTGGAGCATGAAAGCACATTCTGAGCAAGGCAAAGCACACGAAGAAGCAGCCTTTCAAAGATAGCAGTTTAAAAAGAGGAGAAAGATGGCGAGACCTGAACGAGTTGCAAGGAGGGACGTGCCCTTGACCACTTCAGACCGTTACTTTCAGGAGCCTTGGAAAATAATAGACCTAAAACCTGGAATTACAGCTGAAGAAACCAGCATTGTGTGTCAGAGGTACCTGGGGTTCTCCATCGATAACCAAGGTGGGGAGGTGCATTTGCCGCTGTGGTACTGTCCTTGGTTCCTACAACTGAGCAGTGCAAGTAAAGTCAGCACAGCCGGAGAGACGGGGAAACTGATACCAGACCGGCCTGTGTTAGATCCAATGTTGCATGCAGCAACATTGTTAGGAGAAATCTAAAGAGAACAGTCTCTGAATCGTATGTGACGGGCGACACGAATATAATTGGATAACAGAGCGACTGAAATTTTGAAGCCAAGAAAGATACCGTATACAGAGTGGTCTACTGCCAAGTGGGTGCTCAATCGAAGGTCTCTTAAGTATCCATCTGGTTGGCAAATGTGAAAAAGTAGTTGTGAGATCGAAGTGGTCCTGTAACGGGTCAAGCTAAACCCTGGGCACATTCAAAAGTCTTTGATAGTTAATACGAACTGAAATTGGTCCGCTCAGCTGAGGGACACTAAATGTGTAACAGGAAGGATCTGAGCCCAGCTGAGGGGGATACGGGGTGAACCGTGAGTCACATGAGAAAGAATATTCTCTGAACATTGTAAAGGGGGATCTGAACCTGGAAGAGGGGGATCAAAAGTAACAATCATTGTATAAAAGGGATCTGAGCCCGACTGAGGGGGATCCAGGGTGAAGAGTGAATCATCCGAATTGAGTCCTTGTGAGAGGAAAATAACTTTGTTTTTGTACATCAGGCCCTCTGAATCAAGAGACTTTGATAAGTAGAGATACTTGGGCCAGAAGGCGCTGATGCTGGTAATTGAAGTGTGTCCTCCTGGTGAGGAAGCCAGCGAGTGAGCTACGCTCGAGTGAAGCACCTTGTCCCATGCTGAAAACGTGGGGAAGGGAGGCCAACGGCTTAAACATCCGCAAAAATCATTTTGAACACGCCTTTCTTTTCATAACATTATTCCCTACACTATTTATATTTAGAGGTAAGGACTGAATTGTTTTTTTTAGTACAGGCCCTTTTATTTTGACAAGACACCAGTAGGACTGCGTTACTATTTGATGGTCGTAGCTTGTTCCCATCAATAGATTTAGGATTAGATGGGCGTTTATCATACCGTTTTTGAAGCTCAATAAACACCCTTGAACTGTGATCATTTGTGTCCGTCTTAATGCTGATACCATGCCTTCCTTACAGTAGGAATGTGATGGTGTGTGTTTGCATGTTCTGGGTAGGTGGGTGGGTTCCTGTGTGGAGAATGCAGTGCAAACAGACGCGAGAGATTTATGGGTGAATGAATGGTGGGTGAGTGAGTATGAGTATGTATGTAAATGCTCTGGGTGGGTACCAGTGGAAGTGGGAGACTGTATATGGGTGAGTGACTGGTGGGTGAATTGGTGTGTGTGTCTCTCTCTCTCCCTGGGAGACGGAGGATCACTAGAGAATGTTTGACATATCCTTTATTGACTTTGCACGCTTTACTGGTATTTTTGGGCAAATCCAAGTTCATGTGTGTTATTACCGGTCTAGACTGGCATTTTGGTACAGCCAGTGTCACCCTTGCTTACTGTGGCATGGCATTAATTACTTGCGATCTTTGATAAAGCATGCATTATAAGTAGTATTACCTCGCTAGAGTGACGTTTTGGTCTAGTGGCCTGTATATGTTTTACTGTAGCAGGACTTTTTATTAACTGAGCATCTATGATTAAGCAAGGATAAGTGTTCTTATGGGTCTAGACTGGCTTACATTGGAACCAGTTTGGAGATGTTTTCTTATTTCAAATTTAGAGGTGCGCGGGCTCCGCCCACCAGCGCCACTCAGTCCCCATTGACATGTTGACAATATTTAACATTGCCTAATGACACCAGTATTATTCGGGGGGGGGGGAGGCGTATGGATCCAACCAACATTAAGAACAAAACCCCCTTCCCACAATTTAAAAAACTGCTCAAAACTACTACTCCCACACCAACCCCCCTTCCTCACTGTATATAAATGTACACAAATGTATATAATTTTGAAATGTAACCAAAAGTGTAATGCCACATTGTAATCTTCATGACCAATACTGTATTTGACTTATACTGTAACTACGCCGTGATACCTCTGGGTCTGGGTGTATAATAAATGTAATAAATAAAATAAAATAAAGGGGACTATGGACTAAGAGTACATTAGTCACTACGGTCAGTAACTATTAATTACTCTTACATCCCGTCCCCTTTCCTCCATAGTTTATGGGCGATTACAACTGAATGTATCCCCAGGGTGGAGAGGAGACCCTCCTTAAGTGAACAAGTTACTTAGAACCGCCTGTCCGAAAGCTGCATCTGATTTAGAGACGGCATCCAAACAGTAGTGCTTACAGAAAGCCGAAGGGGTGGGCAAGGTGGCCGCCCTGCTGATAACCTGCCACAGAACCTGCCGCTGGAATGCGACAACCGTAGCCTTGGCTCTAACAGCATTGGTGTGCATGTTAGCTGGAAGTGGTTTGTGCTGCCCCTCATAGGCCTCCTTGATGGCCGAAACTATCCACCTTGCTATAGAGGCCTTGGATGCCTGAGAAACGGTGACAAACAGAGCATCCGACTTGCGTAAGCCCTTAGTCCTGTCCAGATGGAATTTCAGAGTGCGTCTGACATCCAGACAGTGCAAGACCCTCTGAGCATAGTTCTTAGGGTCTGCAAAAAACATAGGTAAGACTATCTCCTCGTTCAGATGGAAAGCAGAGTCTACCTTGGGTAGGAACGCAGGGTGTGTTCTCAGGACCACCTTATCCTGGCGAGGCTTGTCAAATGTCGCTTAACCACCGGGTTGGAAGAGGAGAAAACTCCCTCCTCCGAATTCCTATAGGCCCCTATGGCTGCCAGATAGGTGCGGCATGTATCCACCTGCATGCCTGACTGGGCAAGGTGTGCAGAAAAGGTGAGTGTGTCATCCAACGTGCACGTAAGTGGGGCCGATCATCTTCAAGTCGGCCCAGTGACAGAAGATAGACCATTTACTCTTGTACTGGCTCCTAGTAGCCTTGCTCCTAGCGCCCTGAATTTCTAGATTAGCCTATGAGAGGCCCAGGTGTTTCAGCGTGACATGCTCAGGAATCACGCTGCAAGGGCTAACTTCTGCGGGGCGGGGTGGATGACTCTGCCCCCATGTTGCACCAGGAGATGAGCTGGGTCCAGTAGCTGGTGAATCGGAGGCCTGTCCGAGAGGCTAAGAAGCTCTGAGAACCACAGTCTCTATCAGGCTGATGCTGAGGTGACCCGATTCCTTTATCTGGCAGAGCACCCTGTGGATCACGGGTGTAGGTGGGAAGGCCTACGCTATCATTCTGCTCCACAGAATCTGAAAGGCGTCGCCCAGGGAGCCTGGACACAAACTGCTGGCACTTCTTGTTGTGCCAGCAGGCAACGAGATCCACCTGAGGAGGCCCCCATCTGCTGAAGATCTCCAGCAGCACCTGATCTTTCAATTGCCACTCGCAATTGTCCGCTCCCAGTCTGCTGAGTCTGTCCGCTTCCAGGTTGGACTTGCCTGGAAGGTGGATGGCCCTCAGGTAGGTGATGTTCTCCATGGCCCAGTCCCACATGCTGACCGCTAGGTTGCACAGTGGGGGAGACCTGTTACCACCCTGCTTGTTGACATAGTACATGCTGGTGGAGTTGTCCATCTGGATGAGGACAACCTTGCCCCCAATGAGCAGGAGGAACGCTTTGAAAGCTAGCCAGATGGCTTTCAGCTCCAGCCAGTTGATATGAGACTCCTGCAGGGTCCAGACTCTGTGGACACTGTGGCTGTCCAAAGTGGCCCCCAGCCTTCCAGGGAGGAATCCATAGTAATGGTGACCTGCAGGGCCGGCTGCCGGAAGGGCCTGTCCGTCCGAAGGTTGCAGTCCCTGGACCACCATGTGAGGTCCAGGCATAGGGATGGCAGAATGCTGACCAGCTGCGCTTGGCAGCCCCGCTCCTGGTTCCATGAGGCTGCGAAGTGCAGCTGCAATCTCCTCATCTTGAGTCTTGTGTACGGTAAGGCCACTAGGCCCTCTGCCATGATGCCTAATAAGTGTTGGTACCATCAAGCCGAGGTCACTTCTCGGATGAGGGAGTGAGTAGTGGCCCTCCTGATGTCCGTGATCTTGTCCTGCAAGGGGAAAACTCTCTCGGAGCTTGTGTCCCATATGAGGCCCAGAAAGATCAGGCTCTGCGTAGGCTGCAGCAGAGACTTCTTGAGGTTGACCGAAAACCCCAGCTCGTGACGTGAGATCATAAGGGTGGAGGAAGTGTGATGAACCGCCTCTGGAGATTTCACCCTGACGAGCCAGTCGTCCAGGTATGGGTAGACGTGGTGGCCCTGCGCCCTGATGAGGGATGCCATTGCATTGTTGAGCCCCATGAATACCATGGGGGCTGAGTTTAGGCCGAAGGGTAGCATTGGAAGTGGCAGTCCATGATCCTGAGTCATAGGAATGAGCGATGCGGCTGCCAAAGCGGGACGTGTAGACAAGCGTCCTTCACATCCAGGGAGCACATCCAGTCTCCCCTGCACAATGTCTCCGCAATTAGTGCTGGCATAACAATCTTGAATTTTCGAAGAGGGAGGGAGAGGTTGAGGGTGGAAAGGTTCAACACAACTCTCAGGCTAGCCTGGTTCTTCTTTTGTATGGCAGAAATCCTGGAATAGGAGCCCAATCCTCACTGGGAGGCTGGGACTTCTTCCATGGCCTGGCTCTTGATGAGCGACCAAACTTCCGCCAATAGAGTTGCTGTCCCAATCTGTGGGAGCGGAGAGGAGAGGAGAGGAAGGGATTGGTAGGCAGTACCCCAGGGATACTACTGAGAGGATCCAGGGGTCAGCAAACCTCTGACGCCAACACTGTGCGTGAAGGGTAAGCCTGCCCCCCCACTGGAGACAAGTTGACCCGAAGGGACGCGTCATGCCTTCTTACCCTCTGAGGCTGTTGCGAGGAGGGGGACAGAAAAAAAGCCCTTGCTCCCCCCCTCTTTTGCTGTTGGCCACGGTGTTGACTTGGCGAACGGTCAGGCTGTCAGGACCTCCGTTCCTGGAAGCGCGGAAGCCTGGGAATGTCTGCCCCTTGTCGAAGCGTTGATGCGACTGGGTGTACGAGTTGGGCGTGGCCTTCATAAGGATAAAGACTTTGCAGTTTGCGAACTGTTTTTCTTTTTATCTAACTCGTCGTCCGTGGTGGAGTGAAAGAGTTCTTCCTCCCCTCGAATGAATGGTCCAATATGTGTTCGTGGATGTCTAGGTTAAATTTAGTAGCCCGAAGCCAGGCAGTCCTTCTCATGTCCGTGGCAATGCATATGGCCCGGCCAGAGGTGTCGATGTGGGCCAGTGTGGACTCCATGATGTCTTGTGCCACAATTTTAACCTCTGGCAGTCCTGCCTTGAAACGTGACTGGCTATGCAACGGAGGTTCTGGAAGGAAGTCGGCTATTTCCCGCCAAAGCCTCTGGTTAACAGCTGCCAGCATGGCATCTACGTTGGATTGGTGAAGATGCAGGGAAGCGTTGGAATAAAGCTTCTTCCCGTATGCCTCCAAGATCTTTTCCTTCTTGCCTAGCAGCACTGAGGATGAGGTGGCGGAGGACAACTGCAGCTTTGAATAGAGTGACACCGCAGCAATCACCGAAGAGTGTGGTTGAGGGTGGGATGGCAGCAAGAGTGGATCCCCCTCGATTTGTCCAACTTGGCGTCCAGGCGCTGATTGACATGTTGGGCCGATAGGGGCTTGAGCCACCCCTTTTTGGCCAAGGCGACAAGGTCATTCTGTATCAGGATCCCCGTTCTAGCCGCAGAGCGTAGAGTGAGGACCTCTACAAGTATCCCACCTCCAGTTGTGCGACTTCGGGTTGAGGAAGGCCCAAGTATTCTGACAGACCTGAGAGTCGTTTGTGGAAGGCCTTGGCTGATGGTGGTGCGTCGGGGCCTGCGGCGCAGGAGCCATAGGACGAATGACTATAGGTGGAGGGGCCAGAGGGAGGATGTCCCTGATTACATCCCTAAGGATGGACCCTATCTGAGGAGATCTCGTGAGCAACTTTTCAAAGAACCTGTCCTCGCAGGCCTGTGGGGTGGCAGGCGATTCTGATGGGATAGCGGGCGGATGGTGAGGCCGTTGCATATTATGTCTAGCTGTTTGTGGGGTAAACCTTGTAACTCTTGCTCTCACCTGCTCCATTCCTCAGGGCAGGATCGGACGAGCGGCCATCTTGTCTGGCACGCTGGCCATCTTGTTGAGCTGAAGTCATGGTGCTTGGCTCACTGGGACCAGCCCCCTCCAGAACTCTTGCCAATGGAGCATGAGACCTACCCTGCACCTCAGGCCGAGGCATGGTAGGCATGTCGCCTTCAGCAGAGTTGCCGGTAGTGCTCCGTGCAGGCGCCCCCTCTGACATGTTGCCATTACAAGGGCGTAGCCCCTCGGGTGTACACTCGCTAAAAGAACCATGCGGTCCCTCAGCACTGTCTCCGGAAGGATCTACAGACCCCTCGGCCTATCAGCCGGTAGCAGAATTAGCTTCAGTTGTCGTGCTGGTGCGAGAACCTGAGAGGTTCCTCCCGTCTGGGTGTTTCCTTGGAAAGGACTCGCCCTTGCGGGGTGTGCTGGAAAAGAGGGGCCCTCCCTTCGCCCTTGACTTATGTCTGACGAAGTCCTTCAAGTCCTCTGGAGGAAACTTCTCAAAAGAGCTCCCTCCACCTAGCTAGTCTGTTCTTCAAAGCACGTGAAGAAAGTGAGTTGCACGTGGTTCAACCCTCCCCTCTGTGGTCAGGGCCAAGGCAGCGGAGGCAAAGGGCGTGGGGATATGATGTAGGGAAGATCCCGCTGTAGTCGATATGCGCCGGGGAAGAGTGTGGCGCCAGATAACCGAGTACCTGAATGATAAAAGAAGACAAAAAAGACAGAAGAAAGTATCCGGGGAAGAGCGCGTGGTATTACATGGCCGAAGCCAAACCCAAGAGCGCTTGTGAAATCGGCCTCTTCCCGTCGACGCGGAAAAGGGGACTGAGGAATGGCGCTGGTAGGTGGAGCCAGGGCCGCACCCCGCGTGCCTCTAAATTTGAAGGGGAAGAAGATTTTTTTCTGGTGAAAAAGGTTCCGTCTCCGGTCCCAAATGCTCTGCTCGCCATGAACAAATTCAAGTGTGATGTGAATGGTTGAGAAGGGCCTCAAACTCAACCAGGACCTTGCTCTGGTGCAACACTAAGAAAATAAGCATTGGACACAGTCTCAGAAGTGATAGAGCCATAGAGTGACCCATCCCTCCCCACTCAAACTGCTTCTTGGAAAGGGCTTCATTCATGGGCCGGTACTGGGGGTGGGTAATTGAATACCGCACCTTGCACAGAGTTCTGAAAACCGTAGATGCATTGAGCCCCACTCTTGAAGGAAGTGCAGCCTCCCAAACACACACCTCCAACAACACCTCACCCCGTTAAAAAAGATTGAATAAGAGTCATGTATCAAAGCCTAGGACATTAAGGTGTTATGTTCAGGTCTGGGTTGTGGGGGACAACATGTGGTTGCTCATCACATAACAAAGATAAATGCACACAGAGACAGATGGCCTCCGGTTATACCACAATAAGTTTCTTCTATCGTAGTGAGAGCCGAGTTATAGATACATTTATAACCAGGGAATTTAGTTGATACTAAATCCTGGTCAATTTTTTTTTACTTTCAGGACTTGCTCGTGCAGCATTCTGCTCCCAGGTAAACAGACAGCGCACGCCTTCCCAGGTCAGTGCTTTTTTGGCTTTTTTAACACATCAATGACACAGATAAGGAGTACTTGTGTGTCCATAGATGTATAGATGTTTCATACACTAGCTGTAGCCTGTGTTAGAGATTTCGGTTACCCTGTTATAAGTACTGCATTATTTATGTTTTACATATAGCCTCCAAGGCGAAAATGACATTCCCCAAATGTGCGATCGTGGACAAATCTCGCCTGCCTCTGTGCCTCGGTTCTTACAGGTGGCTGAAATTAAAGCGGCTGGTAACACAGGTGTTAGAAGCATCTGAAGGTCCCGTGCCATCACTTCCCGTGATGCCACTTAGGGGTGGGGTCAAATTACATCACTTCCTGTGATGTCAGCAGAGGTCAAGGGTCGTGATGCCACTTCCACTACCCCAGGCATTTTGGTGAAATGACGTCCCTGCAACACTTAATGAGTTATTGAATACTGAACTAAGGAAAAGATATGCAAAATATATGAACATAATGCACGAGTCAAAAGAAAATGATGTACATTTACGAATTAAATGAAAACCAGTAGAAAGCATCTATGGACAATGTGAAAGTAGAAGTGCAAAGAGAGAGGGGCGAGAGTGCACAGCTTACTTTCTTGATAGTGTATTTCGTTTCCAATGGAATGTTATTTTGTAAATAAATATGTTAATGGGGTGCAGCCCACTATCATGTGCCACCGTGTTGGGCACAGAAATTGAACATGGAGAAAAAGAGACCGAGGCAAAAGTGCCTTCGGTGTGGGCCGCACACCCTTGATTCCCACTAAGGGTTAATCGATTTCTTTTATGATCGTTATTCAGTTAATAAAATCCAACTTCAATCGTAATTCACAGATATGTATATTTTTTAATTTTTCAATTGCTGTGTTTATAAAGCTCATAAAAAATTGTGCTTAATTGGTTATACTTCACCAAAAAAGCTAATTATCTCAGTTGAGGCAAAACAGAAAACCCATCTGGCTAATGCATTTCAGATTGTATCCTTCGTCAGAGCCAGGTTAGTACTACACACATAATAATGCATTATAGGTAAATTTAGAAGGTTTACAATGTTTAAATTAATAATTGTTCCGTACATCATGTGTAACAACCAGATATTCAAGAATTAATAACCAAAACAATCATAATAAACAAAACAATCATAATAAACAAACAGGGCGCCCACAAGGACAAACAAATATTTAACAAAAAAGTGAGATTGGAGAAAGGAGAAAAAACAAACAAGTAAGCATACACGATTGTAGACAGTAAAAATACAATATTTGCACCGATAAGGATATTGCTATATAATTCAAATAGTTAATGGGACTAATCAACTGCGTACTAGAATTGCCGATTAAGCCTTTTTGGTAACTATGATGCTTAGAGGTAAAGTTAGGCGGCGTGTGCTTATTGTGCCAGAGTGTTGATTGTTGTACTATATTGTGTGAGAATACCTGTGGCTAGTTAAACATTTCACTAACCTGTGTGTCAGTATGCAACCCACGCGTGCTGTCCGCGTGTGGTATTTCTCTATGAAACACTGCCTAGTGTGGGGACAACAAATGTGTTATCTCCTCCGAGTAATTAGCTGCTATTAATCTATACGCGATCTTACTTCGCGTCGCTTTGTACAAAGGTATGGCTTACCTGGAGCGTTCTGAGCTACGTCTTGCTCGATCAACTCCGAACAGCGTCTGAAACTCGCAGTTCGTGTCGTTGCCCTGGGCAACGTTATGTAAACAAAATGGCCGTTTGTGTATAACCAAGTCGGCCATATTGGTAGAGGCAATACTGGGACATAAGTGGCATAGAGTGTGAAATATAAATAGCAAATGTAAGGGATGTAAATGTTAAGATATTATTTGCACATGTAAAGATGTTAAAGCTTCATGATATCTGTGTATTTTAAGTTGTACCTCAAGCACATGTATGTTCTGATAGTAACGTCGTGTACCTCATGGCTAATTGGCTAATTGGCCATTAATGTAAGGTCATATAGCGTAAAGATATACTGTCTAGTACACATCAACAAAGGAAAATACAAACTAATAAATAATAAATGTTTACAACAAATGGTTATAGCAGAAAGCAACAGTGTTTTCAAATCGGGTAGTGATTTATACTTATTGCATGAGCATGAGACAATTTAGCATGTTCATTATTGATATTGCACGGTGAACAAATAGTGACATCATTACAAAAAGCAATTGAGATCAAATTCCTCGTTGAGCCCTCGTGGTGCCAAGGAATCGAGACGATCTATCCAATAGGCTTCTCTTTGTTGCCTTCTTTTTTTCAAATCAGCATATATGCTTGTCATTTCCAGGGTTTCCAAAATTTGGAACTTAACTTGAGAAATGTTATGTTGCTTTGTATTAAAGTGTCTTGCTACGGCTGAATTGATGTTCTTATTGCGTATACATGATTTATGTTCATTCATCCGAATTCTCAGTTTACGCCCTGTTTCACCTACATAGTAAAGTCCACATGGGCAACGTATGCAGTAAATGCAGTTTTCGGTATTGCAGGTGCCATAGCTTTTTATCATGATCTTTTCTCCCGTGTATGGATGTGGAACCAGTCCTCCTTTAATAATGTTATTGCAATTACTGCAATTTAAACATGGAAATGTTCCCGTCTTTTTTGGTTTGATCCTTTTGGTTCTGGTATCTCTTGTATTAACTAGATAATCCCTAAGGTTGCTGGATCTTTGATAAGCAAACGTTGGGGTCTCTAAGAAGAGATTCTTAGTTCTTTCGTCATTTTTAAGTATTGTCCAATGTTTATTTATACATCTTTTGATCTGCATACTTTGGGATGAATATTTAGACACATATACAAGTGATGGGGATTGCTTTTTGTCCTTTGGTGCTAAAGTGCTGGTTCTTGTTATTTTTTGTACCTTTTCTTTTGCTGTCTGTAAATCTTCATTCGGGTATCCCCTATCTTTAAGTTTTTTGCTTAGTTTTTCAAGTTCTTGTTCGTACTCTCTGTCATCACTGATAATTCTTTTTAATCGCAACATTTGACCATAAGGTAAATTCTTCAGAGTGTTTTGTGGATGGAAACTCATACGGTGTAATAGATTGTTCCTATCTGTAGGTTTTGTAAACAAAGAGGTAGTGATTTGTTGGTTGTTTACGTTCACCAGGATATCCAGATAATGGATTCCTGGATTGCCAATTTCTGAGGTGAACTGAATACGCGGGTCTATATTGTTGATATAACTTATAAACTCATTAAGTTCTTCTCTTGTGCCTTGCCAGATACCGAATATATCATCTATATAGCGCACCCATGTTTTCAATTTGTTCTGCCATTCAGGTTTTTGCAAGATATGGGTCGTCTCGAATTGGTACATAAACGCATTAGAGTAAGCTGGTGCCATTGTTGCTCCCATGGCTGTTCCGGAAGTTTGGATGTAAAATTCATTCTTATATTCAAAATATGAATTCATTGCGATAAAAGAGAGTAGTGATAAGATGAATTCTTTCACTGCTCCTATATCGTTCTCCTGTAACAGGAGCCACTCTACCGCTTCCTGTCCCAAGTCATGTGGAATGCTTGTGTAGAGGTTAACCACATCTATGGTGAAAAGTATGTCGTTCTCTGTAAGTTGGACTCCCTCTATGATGTTCAGAAAGTGTGTACTGTCTTTCACATACGTGGATGTCTTCTGTATTAAAGGGTTCAAAAAATAGTCTATGTATGTTCCTAGTGGTTGTAAAATCCCTCCTGTGGCTGCTACTATCGGTCTTCCAGGTGGATTATTAAGACTTTTATGGATTTTAGGCAGCAAGTAAAAATGAGGAATGTTTGGTTTTAAGTTCAATAGAAAGGCCTTTGTCTTATGTGTTATCATCTCTCTTTAGAAGTGCAAGCCAGTAATGAGAGCTTGTGAAGCAAGTGAAAGGCAGAGAATAAGCACTATTGGATTGTGTGAAAGCAAGGTGGTGACAAAGAATAAACACCACAAAGTCAGTTGTGTGAAAGTCACGTGTTGGCAGAGTCAAGAGACTACCAAGGAGAAACAGAAGTACATTTGGACTGATGACACTGTGACGAGCCCACATTGCTGCTATCAGGATTAGTGCAACCTGTTCCTGGTGCATTGTGAAGGAGTTAATCCTCGGGGCTTAGATCACAAGGAGGTCTCCAGCAATAACAGGCTGCATGGCAGGGAGAAGGTGAAGGGATGACATCAAGAGGGCGGTGCTTGGATTGTTGTTGTAGTTTTTTCCCCAGAACGTGTGGCACCAATCTTCTGCCAGTATGACCACAGAAAGCCTTGCGGAAACGTAAGCTGCAATCGCATAAGTAATCCTTTAGCGGGGTAGGCAGGGAGGGAGCGATATGGAATACGTTGTCGGACCATCCCATCGAAAGAACGTTACCAGGTATGAAAGTAACTTGTTCTTTGAGGGGATTGGGTCCTCCGACGTATTCCATATCTATGACAGACTCCCAAAGCAGTACCAATGTATGGAGGTGGGAAAAGAATTTAGAATATACAAATTTGGAATGCCCAATCAAATGGCAGAGTAAAGGACCGCCTTGCCAAAGGCCAGATCCTGCCCCTGGATAGAATTGAGGGAGTAGTGATGTACAAAAGTATGGAGCGAACGCCCAGGTGGCTGCATCACAGATGTTACGATTATGAACACCCCTCTGCCGGGCAGTAGAGGCAGCCATACCCCTAGTAGAATGGGCCTGTAAACCTACCGGAGGGTCCTTACACGCCAAGCGGTAACATTCGGAAATTGCCAAGATAATCCATCGAGACAGAGTGTGCTTAGTAACATGTTTTCCCAAACGCCTTCCAGCGTAACCAATAAAGAGTTGATCGTCCACTCTGACCCGGGACATGCGTGAAATGTAGAAGCTTAAAGCTCTCCTAGGATCAAGCCTATGGAACCTCTCCTCTTCCTTACCAGGATGTGGAGGAGGATAAAATACCGGAAAAATAACCTTCTGGCTTAAATGAAATTCCGACACCACCTTCGGAAGAAAGGAAGGACGAACTCTAAGGGCAACCTGTCCTTATGAAATACAGTGAAGGGTGGCTTAATTGAAAGTGCATGTAACTCACTCACTCTGCGAGCGGAAGTGACCGCAACTAAAAACACAGTTTTAAGGGTTAACAGTCTCAAAGGACAAGAATGCAAAGGCTCAAAGGGAGCACCCATTAGAAACTTGAGGACAAGGTTCAGATCCCAACCGGGCACCTGCAAAGGTGATGGAGGGTACACATTAGTGAGCGCTTTCAGAAACTGAGAAATTAAAGTGATTTTAAAATAAGAACACTCCTCAGATGAGCGCTTAAATATAGACAGTGCCACCAGGTAACCTTTAATGGTGCCCACTTGCAGGCCCTTGTGGGCCAAAGAAAGCAAAAAAAGACAGAACGACAGGAATGTCACATGAAAAAGGACCCACATACTGAACCCTGCACCAGTTGCAGAACTTTCTCCAACGGCAACGGTACAGGGACTTTGTTGCCGGCCGTCTGGCCGAAAGCAACACCTCCATCGCGTCTTCAGGGAGGTCCCAATCCTTATACCTCAACCTTTCAGAAGCCAAGCGTGAAGGTTGAGGGATCTGACCTCTGTATGGAGAACTTGACCCCCCACCCGTGAGAGCAGATCGTCTCGGTAGGGAAGACGACGTGGAGGGCAGATGGACAAGTCGAGAAGGTCCGGGTACCACGTCCTCCTAGCCCATGCCGGAGCAATGAGGATCATCCGGGAACCGAACCTCCGTAACTTCCGCAGCACTTGCGGGATGACGGGGACTGGAGGAAACGCGTACAGCAGCGGGAATGAACACTCCACCACGAACACGGCTCCCAAGGTTCCTCTTGGAGGAAATTCCCGCGATCAGAACCTTTCACACTTCCGGTTGACACTGGAGGCGAAGAGATCCACTTGAGGGGTCCCCCAAAGGGAGAAGATCTCCAGGAGAATCTCCTGAGGCAGCTCCCACTCGTGAGAGATCGTGCTCTTCCTGCCCAGAGCGTCCGCCGTCTCGTTTTCGTCTCCGGCAGTTGAACTGCCGAGATAGAAATTTTCTGCTGGATGGCCCAGAACCAGAGCTGCATCGCCTCCCTGCACAGAGGAAGTGACCCTTCCCTCCCCCTTTTTGCTGAGGTAGTGCATGGCCACAGTGTTGTCCGTCAGAATCAGGACATTCTTTCCTCGCACAGTCGGCAAAAAGCCTTCAGGGCAAGCCTGACAGCCCTCAGCTCCAACAGATTGATATGGAGTCTGGACTCCGACGGAGACCAACGACCGCTGACTGTCAACTCGTTGGCATGCGCTCCCCATCCCGTGAGGGATGCGTCCGTCACGATTGTCACCTCCGGCCAGGGTAGCCAAAATGGAGCCCCCTTCATCAGATTGCCTTTGTCGGCCCACCACAGAAGATCCTGGGCGATCGAGGGAGACACCTGAACGGGGTCCGACATCCTGCCGGAGGACTGAGACCACTGGAGCTTGAGAGCCCATTGCAGAGATCTCATCCCCAACCTGGCCTCTGGCACCAGAAGAATGCAGGATGCCATGAGGCCGAGCAACCTCAAGAACTCGAACGCTGGGAGACTCTGGGCATGTTGAAACTTGTGCACCATCTGCTGAATGTGGTGAGCCCTCACCTGGGGAGGAAAACACTGCCCCAACGACGTGTCGAGCACTGCTCCGATGTACTGGAGCCGCTGAATTGGCGTCAAGTGGGACTTCTTTAAGTTGAGGGAGAAGCCCAGCTTGTGAAGGGAGTGGCAGGTGACGGACAGATGATGCAGGACTTGCTCGGGAGAGCACGCCCTGATCAACCAATCGTCCAGGTAGGGGTAGACGTAAATCCCCCCTTTCCTGGGATACGCTGCCACCACCACCATGAGCTTGGTGAAAACCCTCGGGCGGAGGTCAATCCGAACAGCAACACCGGTAACTGAAAGTGCGAGTCGCCAACCGCGAACCTCGGGTACTTCTTGTGCTTGGGATGGATCGGCACATGAAAATAAGCGTCCTTGAGGTTGAGAGACACCAACCAGTCCTGAAGTTGAAGGGCCTGGAGGACTTGAGAGAGAGTAACCATCTTGAACTTGCCCTTCCTGAGGAGCTTGTTCAAACCGTGCAAGTCCATGATGGGTCTCAATCCGGTCTTTCTTCGAAATCAAAAAATAAGGGGAAATACCATCCCTTGTTCCTCTCCGCTACAGCATACTTGCCAACCCTACTGATTTAGGCGGTAGGATACCGCTTTTTAAGCAGTCCTACCGCCTACTGATTTATTGGCTTCAAATACCAATTTTTATTGTAAAAAAAAAAAGAAAAACTATTTTTTTTACATTTTTGATTTTTTTTGTTTACGCCAGCTCGGGGGAGTCTTTCAAGGGCTACCCCGAGCTGGCGTAGCGGGAGAAGGCACGGCATGCAGGCTTTTGATGTCAAAGGCACCCACGGCGGTGGGCTAAATGCGCCCCTCCGCCGCGGGTGTCTTTGACAAAAGGCGCCATTAGCCCCCCACCACACCAGCTCGGGGGAGTCTTTCAAGGACTTCCCCGAGCTGGCGTAGCGTGAGAAGGCGCAGCATGCAGGCTTTTGATGTAAAGGGCACCCACGGCAGTGGGCTAAATGTGCCCCTCTGCCTCGGGTGCCTTTGACAAAAGGCGCCATTAGCCCCCCACCACGCCAGCTCGGGGGAGTCTTTCAAGGGCTCCCCCAAGCTGGCGTAGTGGGAGAAGGCACAGCATGCAGGCTTTTGATGTAAAAGGCGCCCACGGCGGTAGGCTAAGGGCGCCCCTCCGCCGCGGGTGCCCTTCACAAAAGGCGCCATTAGCCCCCCACCACGTCAACTTGGGGGAGTCTTTCAAGGGCTCCCCTGAGCTGGCGTGGTGGCAGAAGGCGTGGCGGGCGCCTCATTGTCACTGAATGCACCCCTGGCGGCGGGCTCATTCAATGACAATGGGCTGCTGATGCGCCCTATTCCTATCATTACCTCCTCGCCTGACTATTTTTGAAACTTTAAGATTCCTATAGATTTTTGGTCACAGAATGTTGGCATGTATGCTCCAGGCACCAGCTCTATGGCGCCTTTCTCCAGCAGGGATTGAATTTCCTACGCAAGGAACGGATCCGGACTCTTCAAAGAGATTCCCTGGTGGATTGTCGCGAGTCCTCTGCCGGAAAGGAAGACAGTAGCCGTGGGCTATGATCTCCAGAACCCACACATCTGAAGTAATGGCACGCCATTCTACAAGATGCTGCGCCAGCCTTCCCCCAACCGGCGAAGCATGGGCCTCATGACTGAGCGGTAGCAGCGTTGCCTGAGGGCAAAGAGGCAACTGCTCGCGCGGCCTTGGCACCTCGAGTACCTTGTTTTCCACCTCTGGCACTCCTACGGTTGCCCCTATGACTTGCAGCTCCTCTCGCTTTACTAAAGGATGAGTAATAACGAAAGGAACCTCCCCTCCAATACTGTCCGCTAGGACGAAAAGGCGGAGGTTGGCGGACTGCAGCGCCTAACGAATTTGCTGCAGCTTTGGAGGTCTGCAACCTCTCAAGGCTCTCGTCAGCCTTGCTGACAAAAAGATGTTCACCATCAAAGGGCATGTTGAGGAGCCTGGCTTGCACATCAGGAGCAAACCCCGACTTCATCAACCACACAAACCTGCGTATTATGGTGCTCGCAGCCATGGACCGGCTGACACAGTCTGCTATGTCCAAACCTGACTGAACGGACTCACACATGGCATCCTTGCCATCCTGAATAATAGCAAGAAAACCATCCCGTTCGTCCCCTTCGGGAATATGTTCAGCCGCTAAGGAAGTACAGTTCCACAGGGTGTGCATGAACGTGACAAGGAACATGCGGAGTTAGCCGCCTGAAGAGCAAAACCCCCTGAAGAAAACACTTATGTCGCCCAGCCATCAAAACGCTTGTCGTCCCTATCAGGAGGGATGGTATGATACGATGCCTGCTTTGCTGGGGCCGTAGCCACCTGCACCACCAAACTCTCCGGAGTGGGGTGCGTGGTCAAGTAGCAGGGGTCACTACTGGCTGGGCAGTATTTTCGCGGCAAAGACTTGCCCACTGCCGGGAGACTCTCCGGAGCAGTCCAAGCCGCTGCCACCCTTCTTTGCAGAGCCATATGGAATGGCAGTACTGGGTCAGTGGATGGACCTTGGTCGAGGATATCCATCAGGTCATCCTGCACATAATCAACTGGGGGCGCCGACCACCACAAGTAGTCTGTGACCCTCGACATAAGGCGCCGGTACGATGACTCGGCATGGGTGCCAGGCTCAGGCCTACAGAACTCCACCTCCGGAGAGGTGTCCAGACCACTGGCGTCATTCAGTGACTGACGCAGGTCCTCAATCCGGCTATGACCAGAAAGAATCTCATCTGGTACCGTGTCTGGAACCAACCCATCTTCAGAACCCTCTTCCACCTCGGAAATATACTCCATAGGCTAGAACGTGGGCAGTGAATAAGGGAGAAAGACATGTTTTGCCTTGGCCAGAGCCTTTCTAGGGGGTTCCCTGTGCCACGGGGTACCTCCGACACCACAGCCTCGAAAGGTGTCGAGGGCGTCTAGTGAAACGGCGTCGATGTCGAGTGAATTGGTGTCGACGTCGAGCGCCGACAGAATCAACGGCTTTGACACAGGCCTCGACGACGGAGACCTGAGCGTGTCCTTCGGCAGCCTGGGCACCGATGACGTTGATGCCTTCCTCGGAGGCGGAGCCTCGAGAGAGTCCGTCGACGACCTTGGCGCCACCGCGTCGACGTCTTCTTCCAAGACTTCACAGGTGCACACAGGCTCGAGCGCGTCTAGGACCGGGACCTGGAATGGGCATGACTAGAACGATTCCCCTTGTCCAAGCGGGACCTCTCCCGCGAATCGTGCCGACCACCCGAGCCCGAAGGCGTACGAGCCATGTCTCTAGTACGCTCACGACCGACCCCCCTCGGAGGCGCGGACGGACCGGAGCCCTGCAATTCAAGAATCACCAACATTTTCTTCCCGAAGGAAGCCCATTTCTCCAGAGAGGAACGCTTGGCAGGATAAGAAACCTGCCGACGGGCGGAGTCCTCGGATGAGGATGGGGAAGGCGACCGATGATGGCGCTTCTGGGAGTGCCTCGAAGAGGCAGAGTGGTGGCGGGACCCCCTCTGGGACCGAGACCCCCCTAGACTTACGGCTACGATGCGGAGAGTCGCCCCTCGAATCATCCGTCGAAAGCCCAGTGGACCTTGACTTCCGGGGCCTGGACACCTTAGCGACCGAACGCTTCTTCTTACGTTCCCCCAACGCCTTGGACGTAAGCGACTGGCAATCGACACAATCATCCATGTCGTGGGCCTCCCCGAGGCACCAGAGGCAGGCATCGTGCCAGTCTGTCACCGACATCTTGGACCCGCAGTCCCCACACTTCTTGAAGCCCGGACGCGGGGTGGAAGAAGAGGAAGACATCCTGATAATACTTCACAAACGAACAGGTTTGAAGAACCGAAAGAACAGAAACTCCAAAGAGTTGAGGCGCGCCGAGATCTCCGAAACAAACACGTTCGCGGAAAAAACGGAACTGAGGCTACGGGCGTCGTGCGTCCTACTTATAACATCTGGTGAAGTCGGAGGAGGTCCTCGAGGACGGCGTTTCGACGTCATCAACGCAGAAAGATTTTCCGAAGCAGCACAGCTGTGGTGATTACTGTCATAGATATGGAACGTGTGAGGAGGAAAATGTCTGTTACGAGTGGGCTTATTGAAGAACGCCCGCTGTAACTGAGGGAGAGAAATCCAAGAGCCTTTATTTCAGCAACGTTGTGCTGCGTTTATTTAGTTAAGAAAAAGAAGAGTTGCGCCGTTGCGCTGAAGCGCCGGTTTTGGAAGATTAAAGAAAGAAGCCGCTCCTCGCTGTTGTTGCCAGCTGTGGAGCTGACGAGATGCGATCTCAGTGTGATTGGCTGGCTGAATCCTGAAGAGGCGGACCGTTTTGAGAGAAACCTCCACTCGATCAGCTGTGCCGAGGAGGAGAAACCGAAGCCGCAACGTAAAAGTCGACGGCCAAGGAAGGCGTGTCCTAAGGGGGAGGGACTCGCTGAAGCTACAGATTCGTGGAAGAGGTAACAGATGCTGCGGCTAGCTCCACGAGATAGCGACTGAATGAGAAGGCTCACAGGGTTACAATCCGTAACTCGAGAAGTCATTAGAGCCTGTGATACACTCACTTAAGAGTGTAATACGAAGTGTACTAAGGACCACATAAGTACGAACTGAAACCAGGCAACTCGGGGAATCCTAACGTTGGTACGATTTGACAGATACAAAGCTAACCAAAGTGAGAAAACCCTTTAAAACAAATATAGAAAAGAGTACAGTTCTCTCCAGAGTAAATCGTTTGTCACAAGAATTGGGAAAACTTTGTAATAAGAAAAGACACTGGATGAAATGAACTCTGGTAACTGGAGAGTTTTCGCTGAAAGAGCATAGGCCTGCTGGGTCCTTCCAAATAATTAATAAATATAGCTATTGTAACTGGAAAACAAGGAAACAAGGAACAGTGTCCTTTATGCCACAACTCTTTCTCTCACAGCTAAGAAGAAATCCTCTTGCGGTGTAGAAGAAATTCCAGCGAGTCGTATCCTTTTCAGAAATTCAATTAATAAAACATATGTTTAAAGTAATTACTCAGTCTACATGTAGCCTTTTTCCCACAACAAAACTTGTGAACTATCCTCTTGAGGAGAGGAACCAGGGGAAAAGTATAGGCAAATTTCCATGTTATCTAGAGACCGTTCCCCTTGGACTCTCTTTGGGGATACCTGGAGGCGTTATCTGGGCATTGTGCTTTCTCCAGTGTTGCAAAAAGGTTGATGTCTGGATTTCCCCATTCTGCAAAGACCTTGTGTAAAATGTGTTTGCGCAAGCGCCACTCGTGCTCTACGAGTAGTTGCACGTCTCTGCTGAGCTCAACTGCCAGAAGATTGTTTTCCTCTAGAACATGTTGTGAGAAGAATATCATATTGTGTTAGAGTGCCCATTCCAAATGCTCTGTGACAGTTTGGACAGCCCTGGACCGTGAGTGCCCCCCTGTTTGTTCAAGTAATGCATGGCCATGGTGCTGTCTGTATGGACCAGAACGGTCTTCCGTTGCAGTTGTGTTTGAAAGGCTTTTAGGGCTTTGAACACAACAAGGATATGTTTGTTTGCTAATGATTGGGACCAAGTGCCATACGCTGTCTGGTGTAGATGTTGTGCCCCCCTGACCCTGACAGGGTTGGTCTGTGGTGAGAGCGGGTTCTACTGTAGGGGTGATGAAGGATTTTCCCTTCAGAAGGTTGTCCTTCGACCACCACTGTAGAGACTGAACGAGGGCTGTCGAGACAACCATTAGATCGTCCCACTGACCGCTTGCCAGACACCGTTGGCTCAAGACCCACTCCTGCATAGGACGCATGCGCATACAGGCACGAGGAACTAGGAAATTGCAGGATGCCATCTGCCCAATAGCCGCATGGCTTTCCGTACGGTTACCTGACTGGGTACATAATGAGGGATCTGGAACAGCATGTTTTTTAACCCTCTTGTTGGAGGGGAAGACGAGCCAGTCTTCGGTCTGAATTAGGGCCCCCAGTTCCCTTAGGGACCACTGCAAAAGATTTAGGACTACAGGTGGTTGGCAGTAAACCCAATTGGTAGCAGTCTGTACCACCCAGATTTACCTGGTAGCTGTGGCTGAGCAGTTAGACTTCTCTCAAGATGAGTTAGGCAGTATATAGAGTATACACAATAGGTACAGAGATACAGTAGCACAAGCAAACACTGTCCAGAGCTTTGGTGTAAAAGTATATAATTATTTAAAGACACACTTGTAAATTACACTAGCACAAAGTAAATTCAACACACAGTCACTATTACAATAACCGTCGCCCACAGTCTTGAGTATGCACTGATCTGAGGTTATTCCCTCGATGTGTGGGTGAAGCATGTTAATAGTCACTCTGTCCTACTGGAGAGGGATGGAAGGGGACCCGAATCAGAGTCACTTGCTGGCAGGGGCAGAGGAGCCTTTGGCTGCTGCATTTCTTCCCCTACTTTTGCCATGCAGTATTCCCTGTTGTTGAGGGGTTTCATAGGTGCTGGATGCTCCTTGGCCAGAATACCAGGTTCATCACCCTGTACCAGGATCATCACCCTGAAAAGGACTTCCCGCGAGAGGACCATCGGGTATTAAAGGCCCTGTGCTTGTACATACAGTCTAGCAGAGATCTGATTAAGATTTCAATGTCTCGTGCTCCTTCGCTGTCTCAAGGGCATCGTCCACTGCCTTGCCAAAAGAGAGCCGAGTCCTCGATAGGTTTATTAATAAGCGAGGCCTGTGTCTCGTGCTTAAACCTGTAAGATTTAAGCCATCCATGGCGTTTTAGTAGAGCGCCTTCATCCAACACCCCACCCACAGTCTCTGCGGCATTAAGTGTGATTTTCAAGATGTTCTGTGTGACTTGGCGGCCCTCCTCACCCACGCAAGTAGCTGCGACTTTGTGGGTTCAGGCATATTATGCAGACCCTCTTGTACCAGTTCCCATTGGCCATCACTAATGCTAGCAAGGAGAGTGGTATAGTTAGCGATGCAGGTACTGTACGCTGCAGAAGGGGTGATTCTTTTGCCCAGGGCGTAAAGTTTCTTACAGTCTTTATCAGGGGGAGAGATTCATATGTAGACAGGGGAACCCCTGCACATTTTCTAGTAATGGTAACGAGTATGGAGTCCTGGACGGAATGCCCTCGGATATAGAGTGGATCAGAGGGAGCAGGGCGAAACATCTTCTCGACCCATGGATTTACCGCCTGTGTAAGAGAGGGCGAAAGCAAGGAGGGGGCCAATGCGCTTTTTAATGGAATTAAGAAGCGGGATAGCTTGGCTGACTGGAACCTTTTCCTTGAGGATGTCCTCAACAACGTCATAATCTTAAAATGGTCAGCTGCTTTTCTAAGGATGGTATTGAAAAGCATCTGATCATCAATAGGGGAGGCCTCCATGGGTTGGGATACAAGAGGAGTGTCAAAAAAAGGTAAGGCTCAGCTTCATGAGAAAGGGTAGTGGGCCAATTACCCTGGTCATGTGTAGGTGTCCGAGCATCTGGGTCGGGAGAAACAGTTGTAATGAATCCTGTGGCGTCCTCAATGACTCCTGCAGAGTCTGCACAGGATCCTAGCCTAAAGTCTACTCCCAGGTGGCATGGGGAAGGCAGTCACTACCTGATCCTAACCCGGTGGGTGTTATTGACTGGGTGGATCACTAGACCGCTGACTGCTAACAGTCTTTCTGAATACCAAATTCATTAATTAAATTATTTGTTACCTGATATACACACTGAAGGAAAGCGAGAGGCGAAAGATTGCAAAAACCTTTAGCCAAAGAAAAGGGGGGGGGGCTCATTTTTAAACTAAATAACAACCATTGACAAAATAAAGAAGGGGAAATATATGATCAAGTGTGCAACCAGCATCGCCAAAGTAAAGAAGGGACAATATTTAAACCAGATTGCAGCCATCATTGCCACAGTCAAGAAGAGGCAATATGTAACCCGGATTGCAAACATTACTGCCTAAACAAAGAGGGGCAATACTTGAACAAAATTGTAACCACCCTCACCAAAGTAAAGAAGTAGTGATAGTTGACCAAGGTAACGTCGAGCATTGCCTAAGCCAAAGAAAGTTAATTGTAAGTGTACCAGGATACAGTTTCCCATACAGTATATCAAGAACATTATAACAAACAGTATTATCTAAGCCAAAGAGGGCCAATGTTATATAAGAGGAGAAATCGTTTTCCTACGGAGACAAATGTGAATAAGACACTTTACCAACCGTTAACTGGTGTGGTTTTAGAAAACCAAAAGGTGGCAGGAAAGAGGCCCTCTTTGTAAAAAGCCTCAAAGGGGTGAGAAATCTAACCTGCAGTGCAATTGGCAAACATACCAGTGGAACAAACAGCATCAGTATGTATTGTTCCTTATTAAAGAAGTTGTGAAAGAAGTTGTGGCTGAAGTTGTGAATTTCAATGTTGGTGAAAGTCAAAAACATTCTCTAAAGTTTGAAGCAAACCACACCGCAAAGTACTTTGTAGTAGTGGTAGGAGTTTTTGTCCTGGCAGGAGACTATACCAGGAAAGGGACTGTTAGCGGTAGTCCCGTTAGGTCAGTTGACCAGGAAGAAGACATTGAAGTACTTCATTTTGGTGGAAGGTGGTTGGGGAATAAAGTGGAAAGTCCACTAATGTGTTTGATGAACTGTGGTAAAATCATCCTGATGCAAACATTAATTATAAAGAAGAAAGGTGAAGAAGTTGTATTTTCCAAAGAGGAAAAGTTATATTGAAATATTCACTAGAATTGCGAAGTCACAGACCTTTTGGTTTTGACAAGAGCTTGGGGAAAACTTTATTTTGAAAAGTGATGCATCTTGACTGACAGTGGGACAATCTAAGTGCCAAATGAAAAACTCATGGAATGAGAAACTTTGTGTTGGAAAAAAAACATGGCTATTGAGATGAACTTTGTATTGCTTTTGAAGCAGCACTGGATTATGGCAAAGTACTTTGACTATAATCTTTAGTTAGAAAATCCTCCTTTAATCCTGGGGATGGGGGAACTGACCCAGGTTACTAGGATGTATGATTCTACAGTTCATGTGTGACTATAATTATTATTTTGTTGAGTTTGAACGACCATGATAACTATATGATTTTGTTGTATGTATACGTGTGATGATACCTATTGATGTTAGAGTGTTTTCATTTGGTCTTAGCTTCATAGGCAAGGTAAATCCTTGTTAGTTTAGGGAAAGCGAGGCATTTATCACACCCATAAAATGTGTTAAAATGGCTACTTGAGAAAAACCTTTATCAAGTTGTCCGCTTCGCATTTCTGCCTCCATACACAGTGTCTTGGGAGCCCATACACAGTGTCTTGGGAACGATCATCATCTGGGACATAGTAGACATCATCCGGATCATACTGATCATCTGTTTTTGTCTAGGAGAAGATGCGCGAGTCACAGGCGAGTGAAGCCTAGGACACTTTGTGGGACTAGGGCCTTCATTAAAGGGATGGGGCCGTTTAAAGAGGCCATCACATTTTTCTGAAAAGTCAATAAATTCAGACACTCTGTTCATACAGTGTTCAAATCTCTCCCTAATCCAGGGAGTGGGCAGGGACGCTTCTGGTAAAGGAAAGGCTTAGTCAGAAGCAACAGGATCTGAAGGCTCATGTAGACCCTGGGATAAGTGAGAGGAGGATTGGGACTACTTGGAGGGTAAAGAAGGGGTTGTTTGGGGCCCAGAACCATGAAAAGGGGTTTTTGAAAGCTTCTCCCTGAGTTTGGTGTGAGGTTTCATTAAATGAGCGTCTGTCAAAACTTTAGGGACATCACCCTTGGGAATGGAAGTCTTGATGCCATGCTCCAATCGCGATGGCAGAGGCGCAGTGGGCCCATACCATTAGACAGGCATGCGGGTGTCGGAGGACGATGGGTTGTGTGCTTGGCATTTGAAAGAGAGTGTGTGTGCCTTTGTCGCCAGAGTGTGATTTCCCCATCGCACTGCTGATGACATGCTTCGCAGGGTTGGAGACGAACACGTGGGAGTCAAATGACTCCACAATAACATCTTTAGGCTCTGAAATGGAGCTGTGGCTGCTTGAAGAATCCTCGTCCGAGGTGACGGCAGGAGAATGACTCTTGGCCTGTGTAGCATAGGCAACCCACTGCTTTGTGTGCCTTTCTTTATATGTCTTATGCTTAAAGGGTCAACAGGCCTTGAAACGCCACTCATCGTGGTCATGAGGTAGACAATTATTACACTCCATGTGTGCGTCTTTCCACAAGACTTCCTGTTACAGGAAGGGCAACATTTAAATGGAGTTCTCTCCATGATGGTCTCGAAAAGCAGCCAGACGAGGAAAAGAAGAAGTGTCTAGAAAATAAGGGGTCCCCACTCTCCCTACTGTAAGGCGAAGCCTGAAGGCCAAGGCCGACAAATAGCCGTCGGGTTGTTGGAGTCAGCGAAGGTTCGCAGAACAGCAAGAATTTCACTGATAACAGTTGTCAAAGAAGATCGTCGATGGAGGCATCAAAGATGTGTGAAACAGGCATAATTCTCATTAAGATGAGCTATGCATGAAAGCGACTCACCAGAATGGCGGAAAAAAACACACTTAAGTCATATCAGTGCATGGTGCTGGTGCGAGTTATGGTTGCTTAGCTTACCATAACTGGCGAATTTCTGGGGTTTTTCAGCTTTACTTGTAACTATAAAGTCCCTTTAACAACGTTTTTTCTGTGAATTTCATAGTTTTATATGAATGAAAATGTTTCATGATGTTACATCACTGTATATAAGTTATTAATTCCTCTTTTAACATATCAAAGAACTTTAAAACTCCTTTAAGAAACATTTTTTGCAATGCATACTGATGTTTGTCGTAATCAGCAGCGCATGCAAGTCATGGTTGATTTGCCTAGGGCATGAGGCTCGACCATGACCCCAGCCCCACCAAAATCACTCCCGTTATGCACTGCCCCTATCATGCATCCTAGTTCAGTATCCACTATACCCTCATAATGTGGCCAATGGCACAGTCTCCACAATCCATGGCACATGAGCTTCGTCCATGCTGCATTCCCCAATAGGCATATCAGAGTAAATTATGTCCTTGCCGAGGACCAGGCTCACTGCCCAGGCAGCAAAGTTATATCACTGATTTTAGTGCTTACTTTTTGACACTTTCAAAAAAGTAAAACACAGGACAGAGTTGAAAAATGATGCTTTCATGTCCTTGCTCATGCTCCTTGTGCAGGTTTGTTGTAATCCAGTCCAGCACTTCATGCTGTAGCCGCAAGCAGAATATTTTTTCCCAATCAAACCTAGGGCTTCGGCCATGGTGAATGCCCCAATAAGCAAATCAGAGTACACATTTGTCCTTGCTCAGGGCCATGCCCATTGCACAGACACAAAACATATATCCCAATTTGTGTACTTACATTTTGACACTTTAGAAAAAATAAAACAGGACAGATTTGCGGAACCATGCTTTGAGGTCCTTGCTGATTGATGCTCCTCGCGAATGTTTGCTGTAATCCTGTCCAGCACTTCTGGCTGTGGCCACAAGCACAATTTTTTTCTCCATTCTAACCTATCCGGAAAAAAATACGAAATAGCCGGTCCTTGGTGGGCATGCCCACTTTAAGCCCATTGCCAGTCCTTCGTGGCCACGGGCAGTAGCCAGATTGTCACAAATTCGGACAATCTGGCCACTCGCTATACCTCAGTCACCAAATGCATATCACTATTTTTTGTACCAAAATGATGACACTTTCAAAAAATAAAATACGGACACAATTGCAAAACCATGCTTTCGGGGTCCTTGCCAGTGCTCCTTGCACGTGTTTGCTGCAAATCTGCCCAGGTTTTATTTTTTGAAAAAAGTCAAAATGTATATACAAAAACAGGCATATAACTTAGCCCCCACTTGAGAAAATCCATTCAGGCTTTCACAAACATTCAAAGTTGGGTCTATAATCTTTCTGAAAACATTTGCGCAGATTCGTCAAACGGCACCAAATTTATAAGCCTTTCAAATAATTTGGGACCCCCCCCTCTAATTTTGTCCGCTCTTGGTGAAACAGCACCAAACTTTGCATAACCATTCAGGGTTAGGTTTTAAATCACATTGTTCAGTTCCATGCAGTTTCATTCAGTGGCGTCAAAGTTATAAGCCATCGAAAAATGGCTTTTCACCAACCCTGTAATGTAGAAATATGCATGGATGCCCCCGAACATCTCAGATGTTCCCGTACATCACAGGACTGCCCCCGAACATTAGAAATGTTTGTGGTCGTCTTAGAGGAAAACCGCCCGATTTTTGGCTTTTTTTGGCCATATCCCATCCCGTCCTCAGCACCCTTCACCTCCCCAGAGATTGTTTCATTTGTTTGATAAGTGCAATGTTGCATTTTGTAATGTTTTTACTGTGATGCCTGTGCGATGCCTGTTCGTGAATCCAACATGCCAGTCATTTATAAAAGGTTGACGCACCTCACATTTTTAATTGACCAACCAATTGTCCAATGGCTCCTGATTGGTTCAGGTGAGTGTCCGCGAACCGAATAGGGAAGTGAGTCCACTGAATGGACCCCGATATTACTTTTTTCACCAACTTTTTGGCTGCTTAAAAAAAAATACTGGACAAATTTACACCAAATTTACAAAAGCACGACCAAGCCGCTGCTCCTGGCACAAATTTGGTGAAAATCTGTCCAGCGATTTGGGCTGTAGGTGTGAGCAAAATTTGTTTTCCATTGCGTCTTTGAGGATTTCCACACATTTTGGGACCCCCTCTTTAACTTTGTCTCCCCATGGACGAAACGGCACTAAACTTTGCAAATTCATTTTCAGGGGACATGTACTTATTTTGCAAGGTTTGGTGAGGATTCGTCCAGGACAGCAAAGTTATAAGTCGCCCAAAAAGTGCTCTGCCTAGGAGTTGAGCAACTTAACCATAACTACAGGGCTGCTACTACAGGCCCTGTAAAATGTATATATATATTATTTTTTTTGTTGAAAAAATAAATATAAAAATAAATTTAAAAAAAGGACTTTAGTAAAAGATTTAAAGTTAAACAAACAAAAAGTCTACAAAAAACGGAAGTTAAGGTAACAACGTTTTAAACTTTATTAATAAATAAACAGGAGTATGTTTTATAAGTGTGCCCTAGGACTGTTTGTCGTAGGAGCACTTGTCATAGGAGTGTGTTGTAGGAGCACATGTCGTAAAAGTGTGTTATAAGCGCGTGTGTTGTGGGAGTGTGCATTGTAAGAGGGTGCATAGTAAGACTGGTTTATTAGTGTTAACATACTAAATGTTACTATCACAAATGTACATGTAGGGTTTTAATATACAATGTACCTCCATTCTGCTCATACAGTGCACATTTTCGTATGAAAAGTATACATTTATTCCATCACTTCAAAACTGACATCAAAGTCAGCTGACTTGCCCTTGATGTGAGGTTTGAGATTTTAATTGTGTAATGTATGAATAGTAAAACTGACACGCTCTGTGTACAGTCCGTATGGCTTGCCTTTGATGTGAGTTTTCAGAAAACGTTAATTTTGTAAGGTACCAACAGTAAAACTACGTGACTGCAGCATATGTTGTAGGCGCTTGTGGTCCGAGCATGTGTTGTCACAACTTGTGTCGTGGGCCCATATGTCATAGGAGCGCATGTTATAGGAACATGCGTCATGGGAGTGGGTATCATAGGGGCACGTATAGTAGCTGCAAGTGTCATCAGAGCAGGTGTTGTAGGAGTGTATGTCATAAGTGTGTGGTAAGTGTGTGTGTTGTTGGAACATGTGTCGTGAGAACATATGTTGTACGTCCACATGTTATATGTAGTAGGTGCGTGTGTCATAGGAACATGTATTACAGAAGTGTGAATCTTGCAGCAACATGCATCACTGGAGTGTGTATCAGACTGTGCGGTAAGCATGGGCGGTGGTAGGCGCATGCAGTGGTTGCAGCACGTGGCATAGGCACATGTGTCATGGGGGCACGTGTCCTAGGTGCATGTGAGAGCATGTATCTTATGTCCACATGTAAGGTGTAGTAGATGTGCATGTCATCGGAACATGGTACATGTTTTAGGAGCATGTGTCATAGGAGTGTATGTAGTAAGTGTGTGTGGTAGGATCATATGCAATAGGTGCATATCAGAGCATGCGTCGTACGCCCACATGTTGTGCAATAGGCTGGTGTGTAATAGGTACATATGTCATAGGAACATGTATCATAGGAGTGTGTGTTGTATGAGCACTTGTCATAGTAGGCTGTGGCATAGCAGCAAGTGGCGTAAGTGTGTGTCGCAAGAGTGCATTAAGTGTGTGTTGTAGGAGTGTGTGTGGTAGAAGCATGTGTGGTAGGAGTACGTGTTGTAGTTGCGTGTGTTGTATGTGTATGTGTTGTAGGTGCAGTTGGCGTATGGGCACATGTTGTGAGAGCATGTCACAGGAGCACGTGTTGTAGGAGCGCATGCTGTAGGAGTATGTGGCTTTGAGGATGTTGTAGGAGCGTGTGTCATACAAGCACATGCCATACCATACCATATGTAGTAGGAGCGTGGGTCGCAGGATCTTGTGTATGAAGCTTGTTGTAAGATTGTGCATCATAGGAGCAAGTGTCATAGGAGCATGTGCTGTAGGTGCATGCATTGCACGATGTAGGAGCATGTGTGTAGTAGGAGAACGTGTCATAGGAGCATGTGTTGTAGGAGTGTGTGGTGAGAGGGTGTTGCATAGCACATGTCAAAAGAACACAAGTAGCATATGTCGTAGGAACATGGGTTGTAGGAGATTGTGTACTAAGAGTGTCACAAGAGCATGTTTCACCCAAGTGTGTGGTAAGAGGGTGTGTTGTAGGAGCACATGTCGCAGGAGTACTTGTAGAAGTGTTGGTCTTAGGTGCACATGTCCTAGGAGCATCTCTTGTAAGAGTGAGAGTCATAGGAGCGCTTGCTTCAGAACCACTTATCGTAGGAGTGTGTGTCATAGTAGTGTTTGGTAAGAGGGTGTCGTCGGAACACATGTTGTTGGACATTTTGTGGGAGCATGTGGCGCAGACGCATGTCTCGTAAGAGTGTGTCATAGCAGTGTGTTTCATAGTAGCATGTGTCATAGGAGCGCGTGCCATGGGTGAGTGTGCCATGGGAGCATGAGCCAGCGAAGCGTGTTTCTCATAGTAGCGCATGTCATCAATGCTCGTGTCCCAGGAGCACTTGTTGTAGGAGTGCTGTGTTGTAGCATTATGTTGTAGGACCATGTGCCGTAAGAGAGTGTGTGGTAAGAGCAGGTGTTGTAGGAGCATATGTCGTAGTAGCTTTTGTACTAAGAGCTTGTCGTAAGAGTGTGTGTCGTAAGAGTCTGCATCATAGAAGCACGTGTCGTAGGAGTGTGTGGTAGAGTGTTTGTTGTAGGGAACCAGTAATGTACGAACTGTAAAACTCCTATGCGTCGCTGTACAGTTTGTGCACATTAAAGTACGAACTGCATCTTTCATACAAACTGTGCTGAGAACGTATGAGTTTCACAGCTCATACATTAAGCCACTGCATCTTCTGAAAACACATGAAAGTTAGGGCTGACTTTGATGCCAGCAAAACTTTTGTTTGTTTTCGGAATATGCAATGGTGTAATGTATGAACTGTGAAACTTATATGTTCTTAGCACAGTTTGTTTGAAAAATGCAAATAAATTCTGAACATGCGTGATATATGGATAAAATGCCATAATTGGCCAAGTCGATTTTCAGGTTCTTTTTTTCAGTGCACCAATTCCTGATGAACTCTAGGTCCGTGCAAAAAAACAGGGAAAATCGAAGCTATCAATTTTGAGATATTTGGACCGAAACAGTTCCCTATGGGAAAACCCCATGTTAAAAGCTATTCAAAATGAAATCAAAGTACATATTTCTTTAAACTATAAGCCATTAATGTACAATTCTGAAATGTTGCTGCCTTGAAATATTACTGAAGAACATTTTCAGGGCAACAGCCCTATAGTTAAGGAGAAAGACTTGATCCATAGGAAACGCGAACATTCTCTTGCTAATAACTTTTGACTTGCAGGACGGAATTGGCTGATATTTTCAAAACAAAACGTTTGTAATGGAGCTTCCGCCACCACCACGTTGCCCCCACCCCCTTGACTGGAATTTATGTTTTCAGCCTACTCATTCATTTTCTCATAGAAAAAAATGAAAACTGTTGTTGCTGGACAGAATTGGGCACAAAGCGTTGACTCGATTTCCGGCACAAGTTTGGGGTAAATCCATCCAGGAGTTTAAAAAATAGCTAGAATTGGGGGCCTGGCTGGGAGCAGACAGAGAAGCATGGCTCCATGAATGCTCCTGTCCATCCCCGCCATCGGATTGCATTTCTACAGTCTGGAGCCACCGTTTTGATGTGCAAATCTCCCCAAAGAGAGATGATACCCCGCCGCACCTGAATCGCTGGGGGTCTGCTCTCGAAATCCAGCATCAGCTCCAAAATTGCAGTGAAAGCGGAGCCCTGGGGCGAGGAGGAAGACCCAAGATGGCGTCCGTCCCCAATGGGCCGCAGTGGAGGAGGAGTTCCACTTCCCTGGACGACCCGAGATCCCGCCAGGCTGCCGATGTGTAAACCCGACTCGAGGGGAGAAGGTGTAACTATGCCCGAGGCTGCCAAATGATCAGAGCGAGCCCCTGCGGATGCCACACAATCCCCTGGCTGTCGGGGATTGCTAAATCAGCACGCAAGCCTGTCCAGCTCCTGGGTTCCTGGACAGTCTCCGGCCGTGCAGGTAGGAGAGCGATGCACTAAAGCAGGATCCCCTGCGGGCTCTGAAGACTGGGCTCGCCACCAGGGCTGTGGCGGTCCCTGAGGGGCACGTCTAAATCCCACTCACACCCTTCTATGCCAGCCCAGGCCCTCTGAAGCTCCTTTGGACCTCCTGCGCTACCGCTCTCAGTGGGAGCTCTTCCGCTGCACCCTCGACCGGGTGGGGGTCCAGGGGACATTGCGGAGTGCCACTCACCTGGGGGATCTAGGCACCCCTCCGCTCCAGCACCATCAACCTGGTCCTTCGTGATCTGGGCTCAGGAGCACCTCCAACTTTCAGCTCCTACCGGCCCGGTTATAGCACGCCCTCAGGCAGAGAGGCCCGCTACGCTCCTGGTGCTCATCCGAAGTCGAGACACTGAAGCAGGGAGCCATAACTCGGCTGCACCTGAGAGACAATATCCCACACAATCAACACAACGTGGAGCCAGAGTAGATGGGACAGGGCATATGCTAACACCCATTCGGAATAGCAGTGGAATAAGAGTCAGGGAGATATTCACAGTGAAACAACCCTAACATACTCATTAAATTAGCCACTTTTCTGGGGCACATCAAAGTTACCCAAGCACAAAGAGCAAGCAGTTCTGAGTTGCCCCAACAAGTGACAATGGTGTAAAACTATCTGAGACATGTAAGGGCAAGAACCCCAGATGCAGAACATAAGGAGTGAACAAACCCGTCCACATCTAGAGGCGGGAAGCACGCCACCAGAGGCACCCGCAGAACACTACCACTAAGACGCGATACGCAAAACCAGCGTCATTAGCTGTGGATGGTACGAGGTCCAGGAGGGCAGCTACGAAAACGGGAAGGGGTACCTTGATCGCTGTCTGCGCCCTGCGCGTATCCACCTCCTGCAGCACCACCAGCACTCTAGGGCCCCAGGGAGCAGGCCGCTCCTCACCAGGAGACACAGTGGATGACACAGCGCGCACGGCAGGCAGCACCCACACCGCCTTCGAAGGTCGGACTGAACCAGAGCAAGCAGAGGCCCCTCCCTTACAGCCTGGGACATGCCGGAGCACTAACTGGGAGCTGAGCCGGGGGAGCCCCATTGTGTGAAATGTAACTATCATCGCCTGAGGATACGCCCCACCTAAGCTACCCCGAGTCCAGCTTTATCGTCCATGGAACCTCTTCCCCTCACAGTCAACTCACTTTCCCCCTGGGAGCAACATGGCGAAAAGCGGTAAAGCAGCAAAGCAAGCGCACATTGCAGCGGGGTCGGCGGCAGGGGGCGCCCACGCCCTGGAGGAGCCAGAGACTGGACAATTCACCACCAAATCAGATCTCAAAGGCCTATCATCAGCGCCCACAAAAGAAATCCAAAAAGGCACTGATGAGGTTACCAGAAAGATCCATCACTGGACAAACGAGTCAAAGAAGGGGAAAAGCGCAACGAAAGGGTTGAGAACAGCCTGTGCGACAAAGCCTTCAAGCTGGAGCGCGGCATGGACAGGATCGCGACTTTAGAAGCCAGATGCGATGAACTTGAAGCCAAGCAGATGGATGCAGAGAACTGCTCACGCCAAAATAATATCTGCCTTCGAGGGATTCCCACAGCAATAACCGACCCTGAGCTTGAGGGCTTCACTAAAGACCTGTACAGGTTTATCTTAACATTACCGGACAGCTCTCCCTTAGAAATGGACAGAGTCCATCGCACCAAGACAAGCAACATCACCACCGCCGGACATCCTCGTCCGAATTCATTTCTTCAAAGTGAAGGAGGAGATGATGAGGGAGGCTAGATCCTCAAAGCAAATCATCTTCAGGGGAGCAACCATCTCCCTGTATCAAGATCTAGCAAGCATAACGCTCCAGAAACGCAAAGCCCTCAGAAACCTCACAGAATGGCTGCAAGAGCGGAAAGTGCAATATCGCTGGAGCTTCCCTACCGCTTTGAATTTCACACGGGAGGGAACCCGTAGACAGATCTGCAACCCAAAAGAGGTGGACTGCTTCTTGGGAAAGGGATCAGCCGACGAGGGCTCTGAGCCAGACATGCAACCTCAATCACAAACCAGATCATCATCATCCGGCCCTTGGTCGCGGACCAGCAGACGCTGCAGGCTCCGTGGCCCTCAGAAGCGCCATGACCCAAGCTGACACTGCTAGGCCTGATGATCACTTCTTTATCTCTATGGAAGGTTAGTGCCATAACTCTCTGCACATCCCCTCAGCACCCGAGCGCTCTTCCAGTAGCTTTCAGAACCATGACCCAGCCCTGCAAAGACAATCCTACACCCACTGAAGGGACCACCACTCGCGCACCAGGGGACACAAAAATACAATAACCTTGACTTAGAGCTCGGCACGGCCATGGCGCAGGCCAGGTTGATCCTCTACCCACTGGGGCTCCAGATGTAGGATCTCTTACTCTCAAGCCGCAATTAGTAGACGGCGGGGGTTGGTCAGCAACCCCAGAGATGAGCTTTATGGCCTCATCTTTAATGTTTTTGGGACGGGGGGAACAGTTAAGGGGACCGGGAACAGTTCTGAATCTCAGATCACCCTGTTAATAACCAAGTTCAGCACACAGACATCTCCAGACATGGCACACCAACATTAATATGCGGGAACTCCTCGGAGACCCCTTTCTAACAGCACTACGCTGTCACCCTGAGCTAAACTTACTCTTATAGCTCCTGGGTTTGGATAACGCTAAGGACATCCGCATCTTGCCCTGGAATGTCCAAGGTCTCAACTCTCCTAGGAAGCGCAAATCGGCGGAGAACAGACTAGCGGCGCTAAATGGGGACATAGTAATCCTTCAAGAAACTCACCTATTAGCAACTGGTGAGCACCGAATCAAATTTAGCCGCTTCAAACAGGCTTACTTCTCCTCCGGGGGTGAGAAAAAGCGGGGGGGGGAGGGGTGATCCTCTTAAGCGATAAATTCCCTGTAACCATCCCCTCAGTAGAAAAGGATATGGCAGGCAGATATTTCCTCCGACGAGGACAAATCGCTTATCAACCAATTACCATTGCAGGGATTTACGCCCCCAATACAGGCCAGGACAAGTTCCTACTGGAGCTACTCCCGGCATTGCTAACCTTCACTACGGTATACCTTCTGATCGAGGGAGAGTTTAACACAGTTCCTGACCCTGCGAGGGACAAGACTCTGCCCCCCATCCAATTCTGACTTCAGCCGGGCTCTGGCCTTAGCCAGATTACTAAGGGAATCGGGAACTGTTGATGCCTGGAGAGTGGCTAACCCAGAGAGCCGTGATTACACTTACTACTCCAACTCACATGGGGACACTCCCGAATAAACCTCCTGCTAACCACAAGTGCATTATTCCCCTGCCTAAGCAAGGTTGAAATTCACACACGCATGGTATCTGACCACGCGCTAGTCTCTGCCGATCTCCCGATCTTGGGAGACCCAGCCCGCCAAGATATTGGAAGCTTAATGACTCCCTCCTATTAGACCAGGTAATTAGGGGAGAGGTGGACCAACTACTTTAAGGAAAACCTCAAATCCGAAACCCCAATAGGCACAGTATGGGAGGCTATGAAGCCGGTAATAAGAGGAGTGCTCATCAGTTCTGCCGCTGAACAATTTCAGATCTCCAAGCTCCATACATCGGCCCTGGAATCCAAGGTCAGTTCCCTAGAGATGGAACTAAATGCATGGTATTCCAGGAAGGCAGATAGAGAACTACAAAAGGCCAGGAAAGCCCTGGAGATGCACTGGGCCGACCGCACTGCTAAGGCGCTTGCCTATACGAAGCAGTTTTATTAACACAAAAGTAATAAGGCAAACCGCATACTTGCATATAAATTGCAGAACACGCACAGTCAGAACAATATCGTTTGCTTCAAGGGGTTGGACGGGAAAGTCAGATATGCCACCCTAGACATAACAGAGATCCTAGTGGACCACCACAGATCCATTATGACAGGCCCGCCCTCATCTCCGGAAGAGTTAGCCCAGCAGCGCCACTATCTCCAGCCCTGCCGCTCCTCTTCTGTTACCAGCCCCCTTGAATCCCTGGAGACCCCCATCTCCTCAGAGGATGTCTTATAAGCCATAAAATCCTTGAAGAGTACCGCCCCAGGCTCGGACGAGCTGACGTCTAAATTGAACAAAACATTTGCACACCTCCTAACCCCCCAGTTAACACTCCTATTCAACTCTTTCCTGGACACAGAGAGTGACAAAATCCATGGCTAAATCAACTACTATCTTAATCCAAAAGCCAGGGAAGAACCCCGAGCAGGTGACCTCATACAGGCCTAAAACTCTTATGAACACAGAGGGGAAAATGTACTCCAAGGTGCTAGTATCCAGACTGGAAGGGGTTCTCCCCTAACTAATATCCAAAGATCAGACAGGCTTCATACCGGGCAGAGGCACACACGATAGCATCAGGAGAACATTAAATCTTAAAGAATCTGCCAATAGAATGGGGGTAAAGTTACTGATCAGCTCCCCAGCCATGCATAAAGCATTCAATCTGGTAAATTGGGACTACATACAAAACACCCTCACACACATGGGGCTGGGTCACAACTTTATAAAATGGACTATGGCAAATTATGCGACCTCATCCACGCAGCTCCATATCAATGGCATAAGGTCGGAGGCCATTCCCATATATAGAGGCACATGCCAGGGTTGCCCTCTATCCACCCTCGTGTTTACTCTGTCCATGGTGCCATTTGCCGAAAGGATCCGGCAAAACCCAAATATCAAAGGGGTTACCGTGAGAGGGACAGAATATTAAGCGGCACTGTATGCGGATGATGTGCTCTTAACCATCACCAGCCCGGACACCTCCCTGCAACCCCTGCTGAAGGAGATCGAAGCCTTCGGGGCAGTTTGAGGCTTTACAGTAAATTACAAATCCTTAGAGCTGCCGAACAACCGAACGAAGCGTCAACAGGACACCCTCAGCCCTGAACTCTGCATTCCCTTGGGCCGGGTCCACGATTGAATACTCAGGGGTCCGCATTCCCAAATCCAGTGCCCAGATCTATAAACACAACTTTCCACAATTATTCAAAGATCTCCGGATGGACCTGAATCGCTGCAACAACCAAGAGATCTCCTGGCTGGGCCGAGTGGCGGCGGTAAAGATGAACCTGCTCCCCTGGCTAATCTATCAGTGCCTGACGCTCCCAACCCATATTCCAGAGGGGGACCTTACCTCCCTATAGTGGGAGATCATGACATTTATATGGAGGGGGAAAAGACCCTGCATCGCAAAGAAAATTATGACCCGCAGCCGGTGCCTGGGTCCTGGGAGCCCCAGACACATTCTGATACAGGCGAGCGGCCCAACTATCGCACACCTTCACTTGGTCCAGCACTGTGGATCGCCCATGTTGGCTGCAGCTAGAGGAGGCATGGTGCAAGCCACCCCTGTCCAACCTACCGCACATACAAACTTGAAAGGCACCCCCTACCCCAAACCCATTACCGGCAACATGCAATGCTGTGGAAAGCTGGAAAGCAGCCACCAGGAAATGGGGAATTACGAGCTTGATGGGCCCACTGACGCCTGTCTGGGACAACCCAGGATTCTCACCAGGTTTCTGCAACCGCAGCTTCGCTATCTGGAAGGCCGGCAGCCTTAGGAAGATTTCCGACTTCCTTGAAGGAGGCCATCCCCTCACAGTCGAGGACTGCAAAGCAAAGTTCAAGATCCCTGAGGAGGAAAAGTTCCATTATTCACAGATCCACCATTGGATCTCCCAGCGAGTCATTAAAGAACGGGGCTCCAGAAACCTCATACCTCTAGAGCTCACACTAACAACAGCCCCTCAGAGAGGAAACATTTCTGCCCTGTACAAACTCCTGGAAAAATCGAACCCAGAAGTGAAGGAGAGATACATGACCAATTGGGAAAAGGACCTGGGGCGCCCTCTAGACCCATCTGCATGGAGAAGGCTTCACAAAAGTACCCTGTGCATCACTAACATGGAGGGAGGGTACAAGGTGTGCTACAGGTATTATATTACACCAGCGCAGCTGCATAATCAGGATCTGCCCCCACACCGAACTGCTGGAGAGGATGCCCCCTGGAGGAATCTCTCTTCCACCTCCTCTTGGAATGTCCGAAAGCAGCAACTACTGGAGGGGTGTGTTGAGCCATATCCAATCAATCACCGGACTCTCCATCCCATGGGACCCCAGGATTGTTCTGCTAGAAGACACAGGGGACAGGGACATGTCTCTGTCGGGCAACATGGCCCGCCTATGTACTCAACTGCTAACAGCGGCCAAGTTAGCCCTCGCAAAACTTTGGAAGCATCCAGAGGGACCCTCCATACCACTATGGTGGTCTAAGTGCTGGGACATTGTCACAGCGGAAAAGGTTACAGCACTCCGCCTGGGTAACAAACCTTTTCTGGAACATATGGGCTCCCTTTATGGACCACACAGATCGCTTCCCCGGACTCACACATAGGCCTCCGCTGACCCGTTGGTTGGACTGACTTGCGCGGCGAGGGACTATTGCCACGCGGGGATCGCATGTCCCTTGGGAGGGAGCGACACACTTCCTGTACCTCCGAACAATCAGAGTGCCAGGACATGCAAATAATGAATTGTGCCGTACTATGATTTGCTAATGCTGATGTCTGTTTACCATGTTTACATTTTTTTTTTTTAAACTATAAAATATCTATGTTGAAAAAAAAGAAAATTGCTAGAATTGAAAAAGCAGCAATTAAGACTTTCTGGATTGATTTGGATGAACGTTTCATAACAAAACATTTGTCTTGTATTCTCATCATTACATTTAGTAAACAACAAACAAAGACAGCACTACCATATCTCTGAAGCACAATGACAATACAGTAACAGGTTGTATAGGTTATTATCAAGACGTCTGTTTTACAATTTAACATGTTATCTTCCACCCCACATCAAGCTCCACCTTGCCGATCAATTACAATTCCACCCTTAACTTCCATAACTCCGTGAGATCTTTCGGTCTAGCATTTATTGGCATCATATCTCTGTAGTCTGTTTCCATTTCATGACAATATGCTATATTTCGCACCCAGCAGCCTCTGAACCACACCATTGCGACTCACTGCTTAGCCAAGACTAATAGCAGCACAGCAAGATGTCTCAGATGCCCTGGTATTTCTCTCGTATAACCCAACTCGGAGGGGTTTGGGGTGGGGGGAAGTGGACCACCAACTCTTCAACCAACAACTCTTGTATCACCTGGAATATCTGAGCCCAGAACTTCGCCACCAGTGCACACTCCCAAGCCAGATGCAGGAAAGTGCCCAGTGCATGAGGACAGTGTTCACATTCCTCCGCTACATCCGGGTGGAACCTATGAAGATTCACTGGTGTATAATAAGTTTGGTGCAGATGTTTAAAATGGAGGAGCTTTTTAAGTGGCTGTCAAAGGAAACTTGTCTAATTTGTGCACAGCAGTATTACCATAACTCATCCGTGATCAATTGGCCCAAGGACGCCTCTATTTAAGTTGTGCATCCTCCGACCACCCAGCCTTTTCTCGATTATCTTAGCATATATGCGCAATGTAAGCCTGCCCTCTCCCTCCGCTTCAATGACTGAGTGTAACAAGTGTGTGGTTTCTGTCTGGAGTGGAAGCGTACCATACAGCCCACTCACCACGTTATTGGTTCTAAAGTGAAGAAATATATCGAATGTTGAGATGCCAACCAGTTCCTTAAATTTGTCAAGATATATCAATTGACTATCGGGAAATGGGTCCTGAAATCGGGAGAAACCCAGTTTAGCCATACATTGCGCATAAACCTTTTCCTTAGTGAGTGTGACCTTCGGTATATTTGTAATGAGAAGAAGAGGAGAGTAAATTGGCAGCTCGCCCATTTTGCATGCAATTTTCATCCAAGAACTGCATGTGCATTCCACTATATTCTTCATCTTGGCGGACCAGGTTGGTGGAGCAAGAATAGCTGCTCAAAGGAGCTATGGGGCTGCCAGGGATCTGGACAGGAGGTCTATCTACATTTGGGTAATACCAGCAGATATCAATTGAGCCTGAGCAGCTAAAAAGTAGGTCTGAAAGTTGGGAATGGACAACGCCCTCCCCCTTCCAACGGTGCAACCAGTATTTCCGAGCTCACCCGCACTCCGTTACCTGCCCAAAAAAAGCTGGTGATCGTACCTTTCAGTTTCTTAAAAAGAGGTCCATGGGATCATTGATAAAAAGGTACAAGGAATGGGGCAGTAAGACCATTTTAGCAACCGATATTCTACCACACAACAATAGCTGCAATTTCATCCACCGATTTAACACTCCTTCTGCCTGTTCCAACGCTTTACCATCTTTCCCCCTTCATAGTACGCCTGGGCTTCCGACTAGTTCTACTCCCAGATATCGCATGCTGTCGGCAGGCCACTGAAACCCCAGGCCATCAGCCAACCTCACTGCACATTCAGTGAGCGGGAAAAGGACTGATGTTTCTGGCATTAATCTTAAGCCCAGAATAGCGGCTGAAATCACAGATATCCGCTATGATAGGCGCCAAGTTAGTATCAGGGTTTTTGATATAAAGTATCATGTTGTCAGCCTACAGTAAAAAAACAAAACTTGTGTGTGTATAGCCGTATCCCTTTATGTACATCGCCTTCCATGAATAATTCAGCCAGGGGCACCCCCTACCTCGTGCCTCTATCAAATAAGACCTGCTCAGATAAACATCCAGTGACTAGAAGCCTTGCATTAGGCCTGGTGTAGAATAGTGATACTAGAGAGGAGAAACCTGCCCCCAATCCAAGCCTCCTGAGCGCTGCGAGCAGGAAGGGCCACTCACTCAATAGAATCAAAGGCCTTCTCTGCGTCTAGGAGGGCCTCCACCACTGGAACATCCAAGTCTATCACAGTCATCAAACCAAAGGCCCGTTGCAGCCATTTGGAGGTTGATCTGCCCAGAAATAAAGCTGGATTGGTCTGCCTTTACACGCCTGGTCATCATGGACGCCAATCGGGTGGCCAAGATGTTTGCCAAAATGTTATTGTCTGTGTTTCTAAAGGAGATTGGAGGATAGGCCGAACAGTCTGGGGGATCTTTCTCTGGCTTTAGCAGCAGGGTCACACCCGCTTCCCTCATTGAGTCTAGAAGTGCTCCCCCCTCCACCGTTACTTGATAAACCTGAAGCAGATATGCGGCTAATGTCGCGGCAAATGCCTTGTAAAAGTCTGCCTTCAGTCGAGCCGCTGACCCTCCTCCAAGACTGCCTGACTGCAGCCCGCCTACCTAGGTTTTTTACCTCCTGATGGGCTGTTTCCTGAAACCGCCGTAATGTGTTATCTATCTTGTCTAATGTGCCAGTCTCCTGTATTGTCCCCACCCCTTTCCAGACCTCTAAGTGTCTCTTCGTTTTTAACTCCATTCTAATGGTCCTGAGAATTCCAAATTCTTTAGCAATGCAAACACCCCTAATAACACCTAATAACACATTTGAAAGGCTCCGAAAGTGTTATGGGGGAGGCCACTGTTCTTTCATTTTTTCTAAAGAAATTATCAATTCTCTCTTGGATCTCCATCCGAAACACTATGGTCCTAATTCACAGAATGTTTTTCAATAATGTTGCACCATTATAAAAGGCTTCTGTGGAGGCGTGGCCTGGAGCCCCAGCGATGTGGCAGCTCCTCTAATGGCCTCCGTACGGGGCCTGCAGCCTTTCTCTTAACACTCCTGTTCCAGCTGTTTCCCGGGACGCAGAAGGCTGCGGATCGTAACAGAGCACCATGGGCTCAGACGGTGACAGTGTGAGCCCCTGGCGTGTGCAGGACCTCCCGTAAGGCAACTGACAAGTTTGGCGGTGGCAGCCGCCGTGAGACTTCAAGATGGCGCACAGGCCGTGCTGCGGCGACCCGTCAGCGATGATCCTGGTACCGGGTTACAGCCGGGTGTCCCCATGCCTGGGGACCCCCCTCCTTCTTGCGGCCATCCCTGGCGCTGCATGTCGGGTGGCTGGGGTCTCACTTGGGAGAGTGAGCGGAGAGGGGCTGTCAGCGGAGAGGGGCTCCCGCGGCCCCTCCCCCCTTGCCACAGAAGGCTCCTCTGTCCGAGCTCTTCCTCCAAAGTCTTCCTTCCTCCTCCTTCCTCCAAGGCCCGCCGAGGTTGCTGTTGGGTCCGGGGTGCCTGGTGGAGCGGCGCTCTCAACTCCTACATCAGCGCTGTGCTTAGCCCACCGGGCCCCCGGACCAAAGATTACGCGGCCGTTGCTGCTGGGATCCTGCTCTTCTGTGGTGCTCCCGGCGGGGACCCTGCGTGTGCTGGCGGCCTGGGGGCACCCGCTTTGGCTTTCGGCCCCCCTGGCCTTCCGGCATTCTTCCTCTTCCTGGGTCCCCTCTGGAGGGGGGGCCCCACTTGAGACTCTCCAGACTGCACTTCTGCCTCCACAGGCCCCCACTTAAGGCTCCCTCCGCGGAGTTTGGCACCGGTGGGGGCACCAACATAACTACAAGCCTCTGGGTGGGGGCGGTGGCCCTCCTAACATGCAGCCCCCTGCCTCATTAAATTAAAGATTTAACATCGTCTGGGCCTCTGCTCCTCCCAATGGAGGCATCCTTCACTGAGGACCGCCATCATCTGCGCCACATCTGACCGCCAACAGCATATCCTCGTGGGCCTCAACTTGGTGACGACTGGACCCCGGTTCTCTTGGACAGAAGGTGGTCTCCACACTAGCCTCCTGCCCACCGCTCGCATCCTGCAGCAGTATCTTGAGGCCCCCCCTGCCCCTGCTCTCTCTGTCCCCCTCCCTTACCGACTAAAGTCCTAAACCAACGCAGATTTCACAAAGCTCCTAGCGTCCCACCTACACCTTGGACGCCTACCGGACGCATCTCAAAACTTTTGCGTCTTGCAGTGGGAACCACTGACCTGGCTGCTCAGCCTTCAGTCTGCCCTGGTGGGACATCACTGTCTCTATGTATATGGCCAAGCACCTCAAAGCCTCCCAAATCTGTGGACATTTTTACCATGCTGCAGTCAGCAGATAGAGGAAAATAATTGGACCCCCCCGAAACTTACGCCTCAAAAAAATGCCAGAAGACAGAGGGACCCTCGCAACTAAAGACGACCGCCAATCCTTCATGTCGGACATCAAGTCAGAATTCAGATCTTGCATGTCGGAGCTCACTTCAAAACTGGAGCAGACCGACCAGAGTGTCTCGGATGTTGAGCACAGGATGGGGGAGACAGAGGACCTAGTCCAGGAGCATTCCACTACCCTCGTGGAGGAGCAGCACTCAATTCAGGCCTTGATGGAGAAAACTGAGATCTTCGAATTCAAACAAGAAGACCTCGAAAACAGAGCCTGCCGCAATAATCTTCGGATCCGAGGAGTTCCCTCCTCAGTTCCTGATAAGGATCTAGCTGAGCATGTGGGTGACTTTTTTCAATCGCTATTGCCGCACTTGGACAAGTCTCAGCTCCTATTAGATCGCACCCACCGACTGCATCCACGATGAGGGACGGATTCAGACTCCCCCCCCCCAGAAGTGATCATGAGAGTCAACTTTTATACAACCAAGGAAGCCATCTCTGCAATAGGACGCTCTCACGATGAACTAATGTTCCAAGGCTCCCCACTTCAAATCTTTCAGGACCTGACGCTGCAGAAACATAGGGCCCTACGACTGCTTATGCTTTTTCTCCAAGATCACCAGATCCGCTACCGGTGGCTACTTCCAACAGCCCTGCAGGTTTCTCATAACGGAACTTCCCGACCGATTAGCCACTTTGAAGATGCAACGGCAATCCTACGCCCCAGCTCTCCTAGAGGCGCAAAGACCCCCCCCCAGAACCTTACAGAGACCGAACCAGGCAGATCTTCCCCCAAACCGAGGCAGGCATCCTGGTCAAAAGTGCAAAGAAGTCGGAAAATTAGACATTGATCGGGAGCTTCCCTGAGGAACATGTAACACTGGAACACAAATTACTGAACACTGCTGCGGGCCCCATGCGGCCCATGCCCAACTCCAAGGCGCATGCCATCGTATTTCCCTTGGAGTGAAATCGAACTCTTTTGGTTGGCTATAGCCCTGTTGACTGAGGGGAGTTCCGATGTGATGAAATCGGTCCCCGAAGTTCAGGTTGTGGCTTCCCGTTGGAGGTCAATGTTGGAAGACCCTTCCTCCCGTTGGAGGCTACTTAAAAAACCCCAGCTACAGGATGATCCGGGTAAGCACACACCTCACGATTATGGCAGACTCTGGTTCCCCTCAACCACCACCCCTGGGACCTACGACTCCAGAGGCTCCGTCCCTGCACCAAAAGCTAACATTTGTCACCTTAAACAGAGGCCTAACTCCCCCTCGAAAATGAAATCCATCCTTCAACGGCTACAGGACAGGGAAGCCTCGGTGGTCTTTTTGTAGTTAATGCACCTGATCCCAGCTGACTTCTCCCGCCTTTGCAGTAGACTTTTCCCCTTGCAACTTCTGGCTTCTAACGGCACTAAGAAGTGGGGCACGTCTATCCTCTTTCCAAAGGATCACAGACCGCATATTCTGGACTCATTACGTTGCCCGGAGGGCCTCTTCATCAAAGTCAAATGCCTAATCTTCGGCCAACTCTGCTCTCTCATCTCAGCTTACGCCCCCAATGATAGCCAGGAGGGGTTCTACCAAGATTTAGAAGAGGCCCTCCTCCCATTCATCGAGGGGCAAGTCGTCATCAGAGGGGACTTCAATGGAGCGCCCGACCCACTCAGGGACAGGTCACATCCCCGTCCCCCAGAGACTTAAAACTGGCAATAAGTCTGCTTCACCTCTTTCGGACCCTAGAGGTCATGGACACTTGGAGGGTAATCTACCCCGAGGAGAAAGACTTCACATTATACTCGTATGCGCACCGAACCTTCTCCCAGATCAATCTGCTGTTGGCCTCCCCCCAGACCCTGACCTTCACAGACGTCACCATTGGCCCCAGGGTCCTCTCTGATCACGCTCCAGTCTCGCTGACCATGTGAGCACATGATCCCGACCCTCCTCCCCGTCGCCGATGGAGCTTGTATGACCCCATCTTAAACGATATGGCGGTAAGGGACTCCATTGCTAGGTGGATTAAACATTTCTTCAGGAAAAATCAAAATGAGGACATGTCCCCAGCGAACACCTGGGATGCCATGAAGGCGGTGCTGAGAGGGGAATTCATCGCTCAAGGTGCAGCTTTCCACAAATGTAGACGTGTAGCGAAATCCTTGAAGCTGAGACCGCCCATAAGCGGAAGGGTTGGTCCCCAAAATCCTATCGGGCTTTGCAGGCGGCACGAAAGAGACTGGAGGCACATTATGCTGAGGCCACAGCCCTCTTGCTAATCAAAACTAAACAGGGGTATTACGCCAAAAGCAATAAAGCAAATAAACTGTTGGTGGACATGCTCGCCAAGGCCAAGAAAAGAAACATCATATTGGGACTTTGTGACCCCCAGGGCACGGTCCAGTATGCTGACCAGGACAAGCTACGACTGGCGGTGGCCCACCTCTCAGAGATAATGACAGCAGCTCCAAGAAATCAAACTGAACAACGGGACTACCTGCAGGGCGCTGCTCTGCCGCGCCACAAGGCCCCGGCGAGGTAAAGTCTTGAGGTTCCCATCTCAGGTGAGAAAGTCGACAGGCCCATTAAGAGCCTGAAACCCAGAGCACCGGGCCCCGACGGGTTCCCCACTCGATTTTATAAAATCTTTCACCCCCAGCTGGTGGCCCCCCTGACACTTCTCTTTAACTCCTTTGCCACCACAGGATGTATCACTCCCTCCATGCAGGAGTCAATTACGGTCCTTATCCTCCAGAGATAACAGTTCATATAGGCCCATCTCATTGCTAAACTTCAACGCCAATATATACTCTATGATCCTGGCAAATCATATCACATTGGCCCTTCCAGATGATATAGACCCGGACCAGACTAGTTTCATAACTCACAGGTCAACGAGAGACAGCATTCGTAGAGACCTGAATTTAATAGAGGTTGCTAACCAGGAATCGCATCAACTCGCTCTAATGGCCCTAGATGAAACTAAAACCTTTCTGCGCCTCTCCCTTGAAGCTTTCCACTTTGACCCAACATTCCATAAACTGGTGCTAGCTAATTACCAAGCCCCCAAAACACTCCTGAGAGTCAATGGCTTTCCATCTGATCCAATCCCTCTCACGTGTGAGACTAGACAGGGAGTCCCCTTATCCCTCCTGCTGTTTGCCCTAGCCACGGAGCCCTTGGCCCAACGCATCTAACTTAATTAGGCCCCTCCCAGCACAAGATTGCCCTTTACGCTGACGATGTGGTATTGACCATCACTAATATCTCGGCTTCCTTCTTCACTGCTCTCTATATATTACTGCAAGATGACCCCTTCGTCACCAAGGCCTCTTACATGTCTCAATGGGAGGCAGACCTGGGACACGCCATAGAAGATCAGACCTGGGTAGATATCTGGTTGAGAACCTGTGTGTCCTCCCCCTGCATCACTAACTGGGAATGCGCCCATAAACTACTCCTGCGGTGGGACTACCCCCACTCTGCCTACACCACTTCCATCAGGCTTTAGATCACTGATGCAGGCTTCGAGGGTCCTATTACCTCATGTGGTGGACTTGTCCTAACATTAGGGAATTCTGGTCCCAATGCCTCGCCACAATAAAAGACATTACCCAAGTGGCAATCCCCTTGGCTCCTGAAAATGTCCTTCTAGCGGCCACAGTCCCGGTCTCTTACCCAAGAACAGGCAAAAGGGTGGCCCTCATAACCAAACTCCTGCTGGCTGCAAAGTTACTGTAGCCCGTACTTGGAAATCCGCACAAGGCCCCCTGATGACACTCTGGTGGATTAAGCTTTGGGACATTCAGATAGCCGAGAAGGTCACTGCAGCCAAGGTGAGTACCCTTCACTGCTTTGCGAACATCTGGGCGCCGTTCTTGGACTATGATCGGAACTACCAAGTGTTAGGCAGAATCCTGTGCAGTGCCCTTAGGGACCACTACACACAATTAAGACTACACGTGGTGATAGAAGTTTTTCCTTTGGTACAAGCCTGTACTACTATGTCATAGTGGTAGTATTGGCAGAGCAGCCAGGCTTATCTCAAGAATATATGAGCAGTAGCAGAGATTACACAAAGGGACCACAATTACTGAGACTCAAGCAAACACTGACTCAAGGTTTCAGGTAGAAAAATATAAGTACATTTATTTTTAAACCATTCGTTATAAACACAACACTTCTATTAAACTTCAATAAAAACCACACGTTAAATATACTACAACTAACCAATTCACTTTGTACAGTAAGTCTCAAGGTAAGTACCCTGCGTTGGCATGAACAGGTGTTAGGCACAAAAACACGTTACCGCGGATACGATTGCGATCACTTTTTGACAGTTCGGTCTACTAAACAAAAGCGCATCTGTGACATGAAATTCTACCGGGGCAAAAACTCACTTATTACCCGAGATACCCAGAGGGAGTTGGAGGCAAAAACCACTGGCAATATTTTGGTTAGGCAAGCAGAATCAAGAAACAGTCAGAGACAGGAGATCAAAAGTCAAAGAGCCGGAGCCAGGGTCGAAAGACACCGGGGCCAGTTGCCGAAGATCACACGGTCTAACAGTTCACGATTCAATGGAGCCAAAAGTACTTCGGTATTGTCAATGTTCGGAAGCAAAAGTTATAAGAAGGAGGGAAGACGAGGTCAAACCTTGGAAATGAAGAAAAAGGGATTCACCCAGTTTCCTCAACAGAACACAGTACCTTGTTCCAATGCTGCAGCTGGTGCCCTGGCAGATGTTCCTGTTGGTTTCCCGAAGACCCACGGTTCCGGGAGCTTCGTTGAGAAGTACGACGTCTGAGGGGGGTATGCACCACACAGGGATGAGGCCGGAAGCAGCGACACAGAATAAAAGGTGCGCTCCTTAAAAACAGGAGAGGCTCTTCAGGTGGCTATCTGGACCACTACAGCAGTGTGCAGCGATTTCAAGCACGGAAGAGGATCCTCTGGCTGTAGAAGATGAGCTGGTTATCCCCACCAAGCTCAAGGGAAGACGACTCCGGACTGGATCTTCTCTGAGTCGTTGAAGGGCGCATAGCTCAGGACTGCAGCAGGGCTTCACCGGGACGGGATAGTTGCAGCAGCCGTCGTTCTCTCTGCTTCTCTTCGGTTCCTTGTAGTACCAGTGGCGACTCTCTGACTTCTAGACCAAGAGACCAGCCTTTTATGCGAAAAACCCCCATTCACGCAGCCTGGCTGTCAATCACCGAGCAGGGGGGTTGTCCAGCCCGGACAACTACCCTGGCCAATCATGACAAAGTGCAACTTGGGTTTCCTAGGATACCCTGTGCAGGGGGTGACTACGCCCCTCCCTCACATTCAGCCCACCTAGACACGCAGGCGCTTGAGGAGGGCTTCTGGGCAGAAGCCCGCCAGAAGACAGTGAACAAAGAAGGCGAACCTAGTTTGCCGCGCAAAGTAAAACACAAGAAGGACTTTAACAAAAAGAAATGGCAAATAAACCCAACCGGAGCCAAAAGTAAGACGATTTGGTCAAGCGGGTTTATGTTAGAGGCTAATATAATAGACAAGAACAGTACCACATGTACCTAATATAATCCCGGTAGAAAGGTTAGGGTAGATACCACTGCCACCAGCCAAGTCTAAATGTTAAAAGAGCGAAACAATGCTCTAGGAGGTACAGATAAAAAGGGATACGAGTTAACCCTTTCCAGTACTCCATGGAAGATGGGGTATACTGGATCTGTGGAAGATTGACTAAGTAAAGTTAATGGTAACTTTACCCTTTTCTGGGTGACAGTAGTCGCCTCAGAAATGGAGTCGAGGGAAGTCTCAAAGACAACCCTGTGCCACGGCACTGAAGGTGCGGTGTGATACACACACACAAAGAAGGGGGCTACTGAAGTGGTGTACTTCAGAGTCCACAATCACAAAAACAGAGGGAAACACATAGCAAAGAACAAGTTACTCTCTTACCTGGTAACGTTCTTTCGATGGGATGGTCCGACGACGTATTACATATCTACGACAGTAATCACCACAGCTGTGCTGCTTCGGAAAATCTTCGGCGTCTGCGTCTATGACGTCGACACATTGCCCTCGTGGACCTCCTCCGACGGCCGATGTCACTGGATGTTATAAGTAGGACGCACGACGCCCGTAGCCTCAGTTGTAGTTTTTTCCCCAGAACGTGTGGCAGCAGTCTTCTGCCAGTCTGACACACAAAGCCTTGTGGAAGCGTAAGCTGCAATCGCATAAGAATTTCTGTAGCGGGGAAGGCAGGGAGGGAGCGATATGGAATACGTCGTCGGACCATCCCATCGAAAGAACGTTACCAGGTAAGAGAGTAACTTGTTATTCGAGGGGATTGGGTCCTCTGACGTATTCCATATCTATGACAGACTCCCAAAGCAGTACCAATGCAAGGAGGTGGGAAAAGAATTTAGAAAACAGAAATTTAGAATGCCCAATCAAATCGCGGAGTAAAGGACCGCCTTGCCAAAGGCCAGATCCTGCCCCCGGATGGAATCGAGGGAGTCGTGACGTACAAAAGTATGTACAGAAGCCCAGGTGGCTGCATCACAGATGTTACGAATAGGAACACCCCTCTGTAGGGCAGTAGAGGCAGCCATACCCCTGGTAGAATGGACCTGTAAGCCGACCGGTGGGTCCTTACCCACCAAGCGGTAACACTCAGAGATAGCCAAAACAATCCAGCGAGACAAAGTCTGTTTCCTCACAGCTTGTCCCAAACGCTTTCCAGCGTAACCAATGAAGAGTTGATCGTCCACTCTGACCCGGGACATGCGTGAAATATAAAAGCTTAAAGCTCTCCTAGGATCGAGCCTATGGAGCCTCTCCTCCTCCTTACCAGGATGCGGAGGAGGATAAAACGCCAGAAGAACAACCTTCTGGCCTAAATGAAATTCCGACACCACCTTCGGAAGAAAGGAAGGACGAACTCTAAGGACAAGCCTGTCCTTATGAAACACAGTGAAGGGTGGCTTAACTGAAAGTGCCTGTAACTCACTCACACTGCGAGCGGAAGTGACCGCAACCAAAAATACAGTTTTAAGAGTTAACAGTCTCAAAGGGCATGAATGCAAAGGCTCAAACGGAACACCCATCAGAAACTTGAGAACAAGGTTTAAATCCCAACCGGGCACCTGGAAATGTGACGGAGGGAACACATTAGTGAGCCCTTTCAGAAAATGAGAAATTAAAGGAATTTTAAAATAGGAAAACTCTTCAGACAAGCACTTAAATATGGACAGCGCTGCTAAGTAACCTTTAACGGTACCCACTTGCAAGCCCCTGTGGGCCAAAGAAAGCAAAAAAGACAAACCATGGGAATGTCACATGCAAAAGGATCCACATTCTTAACCCTGCACCAGTCACAGAACTTACGCCAATGGCAACGGTACAGGGACTTTGTTGCTGGCCGTCTGGCCGAGAGCAACACCTTCATCACGTCTTCAGGGAAGTCCCAATCCTTATACCTCAACCTTTCAGAAACCAAGGGTTAGGGATCTGACCTCTGGATGGAGAACTTGAACCCAGTCCTGTGAGAGCAGATAGTCTCGGTAGGGAAGACGACGTGGAGGGCAGATGGACAAGTCGAGAAGGTCCGGGTACCACGTCCTCTGGGCCCATGCTGGAGCAATGAGGATCATCCGGGAACCGAACCTCCGTAACCTCCACAGTACTTGCAGGATGACGGGGACTGGAGGAAACGCGTACAGCAGTGGGAATGACCACTCCACCACAAACGCGTCTCCTAAGGCTCCTTTTGGAGGAAATTCCCGTGAGCAGAACCTCTCGCACTTCCGGTTGACACTGGAGGCGAAGAGATCCACTTGAGGGGTCCCCCAAATGGCGAAGATCTCCAGGAGAATCTTATGAGCCAACTCCCACTCGTGAGAGATCGCATTCTGCCTGCTCAGAGCGTCCGCCGTCTCGTTTTTGTCTCCGGCCAGATGAACTGCCGAGATCGAAACCTCCTGCTAGATTGCCCAGAACCAGAGATGCATCGCCTCCCTGCACAGACGAAGTGACCCTGCCCCCCCTTTTTGTTGAGGTAGTGCATGGTCACTGTTTTGTCCGTCAGGATCAGGGCATTCTTCCCTTGCACAGTCGGCAGAAAAGCCTTCAGGGCTAGCCTGACGGCCCTCAGCTCCAACAGACTAATATGGAGTCTGGACTCCGACGGAGAGCAACGACCGCTGACTGTCAACTCATTGACATGAGCTCCCCATCCCGTGAGGGATGCGTCCGTCACAATCGTCACCTCCGGCCAGGGTAGCCAAAATGGAGCCCCCTTCATCAGATTGTCTTCGACGGCCCACTACAGAAGGTCCTGGGCGACCGAGGAAGGCACCTGAACAGGATCCGTCATCCTGCCGGAGGACTGAGACCACTGGAGCTTGAGTGCCCATTGCAAAGATCTCATGCGCAACCTGGCCTCTGGCACCAGAAGAATGCAGGATGCCATGAGGCCGAGCAATCTCAAGAACTCAAACGCTGGGAGACTCTGAGCAAGCTGAAACTTGTGCACCATCTGCTGAATGTGATGAGCCCTCACCTGGGGAGGAAAACACTGCCCCAGGGACGTGTCGAGCACTGCTCCGATGTACTGGAGCCTCTGAGTTGGTGTCAAATGTAAAGTTGAGGGAGAAGTCCAGCTTGTGGAGGGAGTGGCAGTTGACTGACAGATGATCCAGGACTTGCTCGGGAGAGCGCGCCCTGATCAACCAATCGTCCAGGTAGGGGTAGACGTGAATCTCCCCTTTCCTGAGGTGCGCTGCCACAACTACATGAGCTTGGTGAAGACCCTCAGGGCGGAGGTCAAACCAAACGGCAGGACCCGAAACTGAAAGTGCGAATCGCCAACCGCGAACGTCAGGTACTTCTTGTGCTTGGGATGGATCGGCACATGAAAATAAGCGTCCTTGAGGTCGAGAGACACCAACCAGTCCTGAAGTTGAAGGGCCTGGAGGACTTGAGAGAGAGTAACCATCTTGAACTTGTCCTTCCTGAGGAGTTTGTTCAATCCGCGCAAGTCCATGATGGGTCTCAATCCGCCGTCTTTCTTGGAAATCAAAAAAGAAGGGGAATATCATCCCTTGTTCCTCTCCGCTACAGGCACCAGTTCTATGGCGCCTTTCTCCAGCAGGGATTGAATTTCCTGCGCAAGGAGCGGATCCGGACTCTTCAAAGAGAGATTCCCTGGTGGTTTGTCTTGAGGGTTTTGCCGGAATAGAAGACAGTAGCCGGGCGCCATGATCTCCAGAACCCACACATCTGAAGTAATGGCCCGCCACTCTGCAAGATGCTGTGCCAGCCTTACCCCAACCGGCGAATCATGGGACATGGCCTCATGACTGAGTTGAAGACGCTGCGGCGTTGCCTGAGGGCAAAGAGGCAACAGCCCGAGCAACCTTGGCACCTCGAGTAACTTGTTTTCCACCTCTGGCTTTACCAAAAGATGAGTAATAACTAAAGGAACCTCCCCTCCATTGCTGTCCCCTGGGACGAAAAGGCGGAGGTTGGCGAACTGCAGCGCCCAACGACTTTGCTGCAGCTTTGGAGGTCTGCAACCTCTCAAGGCTCTCGTCAGCCTTGCTGCCAAAAAGATGTTCCCCGTCAAAGGGCATGTTGAGGAGCCGGGCCTGCACATCAGGAGCAAACCCTGATTTCCGCAACCACGCAAACCTGCGTATCACTGTGCTCGCCGCCATGGACCGGCTGACGCAATCTGCCATGTCCAAACCCGACTGAACGGCCTCACACATGGCATCCTTGCCATCCTGAACCATGGCAAGGGAACCATTCTGTTCGTCCCCTTCGGGAATATGTTCAGCCGCTAAGGAAACAATTCCACAGAGTGTGCGTGAAACGTGACAAGGCACAAACGGAGTTGGCCGCCTGAAGTGCCATACACCCTCAAGAAAACATTTTCTTCGCCCAGTCGTCAAAACGCTTGTCGTCCCTATCAGGAGGGATGGTAGGATACGACGCCTGCTTTGCCGGGGCCACAGCCGCCTGCACTACCAAAACTCTCTGGAGTGGGGTGCTTGGTCAAGTAGCAGGGGTCGCTACTGGCTGGGTGTTATTTTCGCGGCAAAGACATGCCCACTGCCAGGAGACTCTCCAGAGCAGTCCAAGCCGCTGCCACCCTCCTCTGTAGAGCCATATGGAACGGCAGTAATGGGTCAGTTGTACGACCTTGGTCGAGGATATCCGTAAGGTCATCCTGAAGAAAATCCCCTGGGGGAGCAGACCATCCCAAGTACTCTGTGACCCTGGACCTAAGGCGCCGGTACGAGGAGTCGGCATGAACAAACTCCACCTCCGGAGAGGTGTCCAGCCCACTGGCATCGTGCAGGGACTGCCGCAGGTCCTCAATTTGGCTATGGCCCGAGAGAATCTCGTCCGGCACCGTATCCGGAACCATGCCATCATCAGAGTCCTCATCCAACTCTGAAATAAACTCAAGCTGGCGGTAAGAAGGCACAGAATGTGGGAAAAAGCCATGCTTGACCTTTGCCAGAGCCTTTCTAGGTGGTTCCACCAAGCCTCGGGGAATCCCTGTCGAAACAGCCTCGAAAGGCGGCGAGTTAATCGGCGTCGACGCCGAACGTGCTGCCGACAGCATCGATGGCGTTCACACAGTCCTCGACGCCGGAGCCCCGAGCGTGTCCCTCGACATCCTGGGCGCCGAAGGCATCGATGACTTCTTCAGAGGCGGGTCCTCGAAAGAGTCCGTCGACGACCTCGGCGCCACCGGCGTCAACGTCTTCCTCAAAGACACCACAGGTGCACACTGTCTCGAGCGCGTCGAGGACCGGGACCTGGAACGGGCATGACGAGAACAATTCCCCTTGTCCGAGCGGGACAACTCCCGCAAATCGTGCCGACCACCCGAGCCCGAAGGCGTGCGAGCGGTGTCTCTTGACCGATCACGACCGACCCCACTCAGAGGCGCGGACGGACCAGTGCCCTGCGATTCGAGAATCGCCAACATTTTCTTCCTGAAGGAAGCCCATTCCTCCGGTGTCGCATGCTTGGTGGGGTAAGCGACCCGCCGACGGGCGGAGTCCTCCGATGAGGACGGGGAAGGCGACCGATGACGGCGCTTCCATGAGTGCCTCGAAGAGGCAGAGGATTGGCGGGAGCGACTCCGGATCCGAGACCCACTGGACTTCCGACGACGACGCGGAGAGTCACCCCTCGAATCGTCCGTTGAAAGCCCCGCAGACCTCGACTTCCATGGCTTACACACCTTACCTACCGATAACAACTTCTTGCGCTCCTGCAAGGCTTTGGATGTGAGCGACTGGCAGTCAACACAGTCATCCGTGTCATGGGCCTCCCCGAGGCACCAGAGGCAGGCGTCATGCGAGTCCATTACCAACATCTTGGACCTACAGTCCCCGCACTTCTTAAAGCCCGGACGCGGTGTGGAAGACGAGGTAGACATCTTCACGAAGAAAGACTTCACAATACAAACAGGTTCGAAGAACCGAGAAAGAACAGGAACTTCAAAGAGTCGAGGCGTGCCGAGATCGCCGAAGCGAACAGGTTCGCGGAAAAAACGGAACTGAGGCTACGGGCGTCGTACGTCCTACTTCTAACATCCAGTGACGTAGGCCATCGGAGGAGGTCCTCGAGGGCGGCATCGACGTCATTGATGCAAGATGCAGACGCCGAAGATTTTCCGAAGCAGCACAGCTGTGGTGATTACTGTCATAGATATGGAATACGTCGGAGGACCTAATCCCCTCGAAACACAGGTAAGAGTGGGGGGAAAGCTCTCACTCTTACCAGGTGGAATAAATCCCAGCAAAGTTGCTGGGGGATTCACTAGGTGAGGGAAATTAGCCATAAATGAGAATTCTCCCTAACACTCAGCGCTTACTTATAAGCCGTGCCTAAATGCGAGGGCCCTGCACTCGGACGACGAACTATTGGCACACAGTCTGCCCCAGTCGGACAGAGTAAAAGCGGATCCAGGGAACAAGAGGGGAGGGATGGGGGACATATGGTTCTTTTATGCTGAGGTTTTGTGTTGCATTTGGTTGTTAATTTATATGATCACCTGTGCGTTGCTTTATAAATATACAAAGAAAAAAAAAGGCTTCTGTTAATCAGGCCCTGCATCTGTCTGGGCCTCACTCAAAGCTCCCACGTGTTCTACTCGGCAAAATCCCAGGGACCTCAATATGCAGGCTTACCAGAGAGTGATCAGACAACATACAGGGCATTATTTCACATTGCACTACCCACCTTGCTCCTAGACTAGACATTAGTATATAATCAATAGAAGAGGAAGAGTGATGCACTGAAGATCGGAACATGTATTCCTGCCTCTCGGGGTGTCTTTCCCTTATATTAAACCCAGATAATCTGTGCAGTTGTACAATTTTACTCACTGCCTTTGAAATCGTTTTGGGAGTCCCCCACGGAGCTGTCCATTCTAGGAACCAGTACTGTGTTGAAGGTCCCTCCCCAGATGAAAACACTATCAGTGTGTCCAATTGTGCAATCCAGTGCAAGTACTCTAGGTTATCCACGTTTGAGGCACAGCAGTTGACCAATGTAAAGGTGCAATTGTGAATGACGGCCATGATTATCAGGGCCCTACCCTCCGAGCCACTTCGATGAGCTGGAACCCTAGTGATTTGTGAACCATAACACAGACTCCCCTGGAGTAGGAGTACAAGGAATAGTATCAGTGGCAGACCCATTGTTTTGCAAATCTCACTTCAGTGTCTGAGGTTAGATGCGTTTCCTGTAGGAGGGCAATGTCCACATGATGCCTATCTAACACTCTTTGAGCCTTGGAAAAGCGAGTAAGGCCACAGACATTCCACGAAAGGAGCATATTCCTTTGGCACAATACATTGCTATCAGTTATTATTAACCCCAGTGGGCAAGTCACCCCAGCCTCCTCTTATGAGGCTGGGTCCTCAAGTCAGGTCCCACCTTTGTGTAAGGCCCTTACGCTTCTTAATGCCATGGTATTGGAATGTCACGTCTGTCATAAACATAGAAACATTAACAAACAAAACGAACAACCGTATTCCCATGCCTACCCCCAACCCCACCCCAATTTGTAACCTCAACCCCCTTTCCCCCCGAAGAGCCATCAGATTATGCCTATTTCATTCTGAGGGACTCTCGAGGTTACCACCGACACCGCCCTCAAATGTTTTCAATTATCATCAAAAGGGAGATCTCGAAAGTACTGGTGTGTCCTCTCCCCTCCCCTGAGCCATATCAACCAGAGTCAGGGCTGGTACTGAATACCCATTTCTCCTGGCCAAGGGAACAAGGAGATTGTGGTGGCAGTCTGTCCAAGAAGTCTCTAGCCTCATCCAGTGACTCGAAGAATAGGGCTTTCCCTTTATGTTCCACACTAAGCTTACAGGAAAAGAAGGACTTCTTAAATAAAGAAAGCACAGGAGCCAACACCACCACCAAAAAGCTATTTGAGATCTGGAAGCTTCTAGAGAAGCATACGTCGTTAATACAACCGATCCACCCTACAGATAAAGACTGTGATGATGTCCAATTGGTCTTTGCAATTAAAACAGCTCAGGGCAAAAATTGAAAAAAGATTGAGGCAATGGCCTAATAAAGCAGGGCCTGCCGGCCGATGTCTGGAAACAGTTGATTAAACAACCAAACTTCGCCTTCAAACATGTAACTGACCTTGAGATGGAGTCCATACTGTCCTCTTGTGCTCTGAGAACATGATCCCAGTGAAACTTATCCTGGAGAATGGTAAGGGGTTTGTCCCTTTTTTCTCCGGACTGGTTAACTCCTCTTTCGATCACATCTCAGTCCCAGATAAAATAAAGATTCTTACCATCACCCCCCTGGTGAAGAAAGCAGGCCTGAACCCCAAAGACAAAATATTAAGACCCATTACCAATACAAACTTTTTGCTCAAGATTTCTAGTTACTGTGGCTACAAAACAACGTCAATCCTACCTCGAGTTAGCATCTATATTCAATAAGCAATCTGGTTTTAGAACAGACCATAGCATGGAGACAGCACTCCCTGATTTACACACCAATATGCAGGAAATGGCGGAACAAGGAGAGAATGGGCTTCTGGTTCCTCGACTTGTCCACAGCTTTTGTTCTGCTGAATCATGACCACCTGATTGATAAACTATCTGACACAGGGAACTGTACTCCGTAAACCATGAATTGGATCAAATCATTCAGACAATGTTCGGTCTCTTGGGAAAGTGCCTCCTCCCACTTGGCTCCCATCTTTTGTGCATTTCACCAACACTTTTCAATCTGTATATTAGACCTCTTTGCAGCCTGTTAGAATCTTACAGGGTCAAGTTTACCAACTATGCAGATGACACCCAGCTTTTTCTGGAAATCAGAGAGGATATGATACGGACACCAGGAACCTGACAACAATTTATGGGGCGATAGAACAATGGACGACAGAAAACTGGCTCTGCCTCAATACAGCAAAAACCTAACTGTTATTGTTCGGTAGCCCAGGGACAAGAGCAAAGCTGGGGAATCAATACTGACACTTACACATCAAAGACTGTCCTGTAGCATTAGCCGAAAAGGTTAAGACCCTGGGGGTGTTCTTTAACGCCTCCCTCAGCACCGAGACACAGAACAGACAAGTCATATTTAAAAAAATGCTAACTATTTCAAACTCTTTAGGAACATCAAACCTTTCATCTGAGAAGTGAATTGTACCTCTATTGGCCGAGCCATTATACATTCACGACTACTGTAACTCCCCATTTATTGGGCCAGGAAGAAATGCATACATCATCTGCAAACGCTCCAAAATGATGCACTTCGGTACATCAAGGGCATTCCTAGACAGGAACATATTTATTCTGGGAGGGAATCCCTACACTGGCTGCCCAAATCAGCCCGCATTCACTTTAAAACAGCCACCCTAGTACACAAGTGCTTATATGGAAAGGCCCAAGGCCCAGCTGTACCTATAGCCCTGCACCTTTTTTTACAGCCCTAACCACGCTCTCAGGTCGGTCAATGTGGGAACGATTAGGTCCATCAGGTTTAAAAAGGCAGGTGCACTTGGTAGAGCTTTCCCCATGAGGGCAGCGCAAGTGTGGAACTCGGTCCAAAGCTCGCTCCGCCTGGAAAAAAATGTTAACACTTTTGGTGCCCAATTGAAAACCCTGCTCTTCAAATTAATTTGTAGGTTGGAACCATGAAGGAAGCAGTTAAAGGGTCTGAACCTTCCATGTATGTCCAGTTTCTCACATGTATTCATCGTGTTTGTGTTGGCGCCCTGATGCCTTCGGGTTCCCGGCGCGGTATGAATTAATAAAGGTCATGGCTCACTTTATACCCCTCTCCCTCATCGTTGTTTTAATGTCCATGTAGGATTTCCGTGAGGCCAGGACTTTATTTGAGAAGTCTGAAAAGAAGCGGATCTGGTCTACTCTGTAAACCAAGATCCCTTTTTGACGAGCAAGTCTCAACGCTGTGTCCCAGTCTCTAACTGAGGAGGCGCAGTATGACCAGCCTCGCTGGGGCTCCAGGCATAAGTCTTCTGCCAGGAATGCCGTGCGAACGCTCAACCCAGAAGACTGAGGAGAAGCAATTGACGCCAGGAACCTCCTTAAGGAGCGATTCCACCAGGGTTTCCATTGAACCGAGTATCACTTGCCTTTGGAACAATGCGGATGTTATTTCCTCGGTATCTGGATTCCAAATCTTCCTGTGTCTGCTAGCTCTTTCAGCTTTTTACTGATCTGGACCACTTGTCTCACCATTGCCGTCCCTTTTGTCCTCTACGGTAGATATCGGATGTTCATCTTCATCCAGTCGCCTTCCATGTTTATCCAGCCGAACCTTTGTGTGTTCCACTTTGCAAGTAAGGGAGTCAAGTTTGGTGTCCAGGGAATGTATCCCAGCCTGCAGCTGTATGAGCATCTCCTTAATGACCCCCTCGCCCCCTGCCAAGACCCTGGCCTCTCCATTCGGCCAGTCTTCTTGAGATTCCTGGGGAGAAGTTCCCTGTGGCCTTCCCTTTAGACCCAAGGTGGTTGTATCAAAGGTGATTTTAGCTTGATGCTTATCGGATTTCCCAATTTTCAGTCATAGCAGGTGAGACTGCCCAGTTTCATATTTTGGGCACAGAAGTAGCGTGTTAGAGAGCACCCAGTCTCCCCTTTCAGGATAAGCGGTCCTGATGAAAGACAGGTGTGCTGGCCCCTACAATGCAGTGTTGTCGAGAGTCCATGGGCAGTCGAGAGGGACTTGTCCAGCACCTTCACTCACTACAGAATAGGATCCCCACCAGGGGGGGAAAAGGGCAGCTTGTGGTCATGGGAGTGACTTCCCAGGCCTTCCACCCAACAATACATGCCAGCCCTCCTGACTCTCATACCTTGCCCAGAGGCCTAGACTCCCACCTTGTCGTCTTCTTGGCACCAGGATAACGAATCGTTGCAGACTGGTAATGTTGAGCCCAGACAGATGGCTCAGCCCACGGTTCATAGATTCTTTTGTTTGCCGGGCTTTATGTACGTCCCGGTAGCGCACCTCAGGCTTCCCCTATGCACCTACTTCCTCCCTCGTCAGGCTGCCATGGGCTGAGCTCTGTGGCCCCTGCCAGCTTAGAAGACCAGCTACCTCCTTACCATCAGTGGCGCCCCACTGCTCTGCAGGTTCCTGGTTGTCTCCACCAGGTCGCTCCTCGTGGTCTTCAGTTCTCCCCGGACTGCAGCCCAGTCAACAGATCTGCAGCCCCCCTCCCTCACCCCACAGCAACGCTACCACTGCAGTTTAGTTTTGGCCACCTGTCAAGGGTCCCCCTGTTAGGGAGAATTCTCCTTCTAGGGCTAATTTACCTCACCTAGTGAGTCCCCCAGCAGCTTTGCTGGATTTCTGGAGTTATTTTTTTCACCTGGTAAGAGTGTACACCTTTTGTCCACTCTTACATGTGTTTTGCCATGTGTGTTTCTACTATTTGTGTGATCTTGGGCTCTGGAGCACACCACTCCAGGACTCCCTTCTTTGTTGTGTGTTACACAGCGCCTTCAGTGCGGTAACAAAGGGTTGTCTTTGAGACTTCCCTCAACTACATTTCTGAGGCGACTACTGTCCCCCAGAAAAGGGTAAAGTTACCATTAACTTTACTTAGTCAATCTACCACAGATCCACTACACCCCATCTTCCATGGAGTACTGAAAAGGGTTAATTCGTATCCCTTGGCATCTGTTCCTCCTAGAGCATTGTTTTGCTCTTTTAACATTTAGACTTGGCTGGTGGCAGTGGTATGTACCCTAACTTTTCTACCGCGATTATACATAAACGTGGTAATGCTTCTGGCTATTTTAGCAGCCTCAAGCATAAACCCGCTTGACCAAATTGTCTTTCCGTTGGCTCCGGTTGGGTTTATTCGCCATTTCTTTTTGTTAAAGTCCTTCTTGTGTTTTACTTTGCGCGGCAAACTAGGTTTGCCTTCTTTGTTCACTGTCTTTTGGTGGGCTTCTGCTCAGAAGCCCTCCTCAAGGCACCTGGGTGTCTAGGTGGGCTGAATGTGAGGGAGGGGTGTAGTCACCCCCTGCACAGGGTATCCTAGGAAACCCAAGTCGCACTTTGTCATGATTGGCCAGGGTAGTTGTCCGGCCTGGACAACCCCGCTGCTGAGTGATTGACAGCCAAGCTGTGTGAATGGGGGTTTTGAGCATAAAAGGCAGGTCTCTTGGGCTAGAAGTCAGAGTCGCCACTGGAACTACAAGGACCGAAGAGAAGCGGAGAGAACGACGTCTGCTACAACTACCCCGTCCCGGTGAAGCCCTGCTGCAGTCCTGAACTATCTACCCTTCAACGACTAAGAGAAGATCCAGTCCGGAGTCTTCTTCCCTTGAGCCTGGTGGGGATAACCAGCACATCTTCTTCAGCCAGAGGTCGACTTTGTGGTCGAAATCGCTGCACACTGCTGTAGTGGTCCGGATAGCCAACTGAAGAGCCTCTCCTGTTTTTAAGGAGCACACCTTTTCATTCCTTGTCGCTGCTGCCGGCTTCATCCCTGTGTGGTGCAGATCCCCTTCAGACGTCCTCCTTCACAACGAAGCTCCAGGAATAATGGGTCTACAGGAAACCAACAGGAACAACTGCCAGGGCACCAACTGCACCATTGAAATAAGGTACTGTGTTCTGTTGAGGAAATTGGGTGAATCCCTTTTCTTCATCTTCCAGGCTTGTCCTGGTCTTCCCTCCTTCTTATAACTTTTGCTTCCGAACATTGACAATATCTAAGTACTCTTGGCTACGTTGAATTGTGAACTGTCTGACTGTGTGATCTACGGCAACAGGTCTCCGGTGTCACTTGACCCTGGCTCCGGCCCTTTGACTTTTGAACTCCTGTCTCTGAATGTTCCTCGATTCTGTCTGCTTAACCAAAATATTGCCTTTGATTTTTGCCCCCAACTCTCTCTGGGTATCTCAGGTGCTAAGTGTGTTTTTGCCCCGGTAGCATTTCATGTCACCGATACGCGTTTATTTAGTAGACCCAACTGTCAAAAAGTGATCGCAATCGTATTTGCGGTAACGTGTTTTGTTCGTAACACCGGTTCATTCAAACGCAGGGTACTTACCTTGAGACTTACTGTACAAAGTGAATTGGTTAGTTGTAGTTTATTTAACGTGTGGTTTTTAGTTGAGTTTAATAGAAGTGCTGTGTTTATAATTGATGGTTTAAAAATAAATGTAGTTATATTTTTTTACCTGAAACCTTGAGCCAGTGTTTGCTTGAGTCACAGTAATTGTGGTCCCTTTGTGTAATCTCTGTTACTGCTCGTATATTGTTGAGATAAGCCTGGCTGCTCCGCCACTGCTACCACTCTGACATAGTAGTACAGGCTTGTACCAAAGGTAAACTTGTATTGCCACCTGTAGTCTCAATTGTGTGTAGTGGTCCCTAAGGGCACTGCACAGGATTCTGTCTAACACCCCCAAACTCCAAACTTTGGAAACAATAAGTTACAAAATTAAAAAGTTATAAAGAAAACAAAACATCACAGTTCTCAGCCCATTAATTTTCCCATAGAGAAAAAGTGCAGTTTTTGAACAGATGTAGCGCAAAAATCACTGGGCAGATTTGGAACAAACAAGAAACCACCAAAAAGCATTGACATAATTTCCTTGACTGGTTTGGGGTAAATCCATCCAGTAGTTTTTTTAAATATTCGATAGAGAAGGGGGTTCCCCTGCTCCTTAATATCTTTATACCGGAGTTAGCGCTTTGCAGCAGAGGCACTCAGCAGGGCTAATAACCTTTGACTTACTGGATGGATTTGGATGACATTTTCCAAATAAAAAGGTTGTCAAGGCCCCCATAAAGTGGAAATGTTGGGAACAATTCATAAAACAAATAAAAAAAGTTATTAAGAAAAGGAAAAAACACAGTTTTCAGCGTACTCCCATACATTTTCCCATAGAGAAAAAGATTTGGACCAAATAAGAAACATTTTGGGCACAGAGCATTGACTTTCCTTGACTGGTTTGGGGTAAATCCATCCAGTAGTTTTTAAAAATTTACACAGACATATGGTGGTGCCCACTGTTCCTTAAAACCTTTAGATGGATCAGTCTTTGATGCTTTGCAGCAGAGAAGCTGTGAAGCATTTCAGAAATGTAAAGTGACCATTTTATTTTTTCTCAATGCAGGTGATTACCGCAATATTACCGGGGGAAGTTGCCAATTAAATAACTCAAAACGCAATTTGGAGGAGAGAAAATGGTCCAATCAAACTTTAGAATTAGCTCCCCCACGACCTTACCAAGTCTAATAACGTTCTCAGAAAGACACTCCAAACTCTTCTGTTTATGTAGTCACTCCTAGGGGAACATTGATTGTTTTGAACGACACTGCTTAGATGGCCTCACCATAGGCCCTTTATAAATACCAATACCAATCACATCAGGCCAGAGGTCGGGAGTGGGAAAGAATACACCATGTGAAGTGGGGGATTTGGGGGTCGGTTGGGGAGCCAGTTACGGGTTGAAAACCTTTGGTTTATCAGGGGAAGACCCTGTGAACCCCCCCCGAGATTACAGCGGCAATGCCGCAAGACGTGCTCAGAATAAAATGTGTCTCCAATAAGCAACGAGTGATAGGGGGTAAATGGGAGAGGGTTAGGGAGGGATTACGCATTTGAGTGGAGTGAGGGGACCTGGAAAGAAGAAGGGGGACATATGTTGATTGCCTGTGAGGACGTGGAAGACCTTTCAATTCAGAGACATTGTCCCTGTTATAACTGGAATCGACGACCACCACTCTACCGTAGGAATTTCTGTTATTGTAAATTATTACTGTGAAATTATTGCGGGCATAAGGAATTAGAAAAAAAGGTTTAACATCGGCAGTGTCTACATCAACTGGGCAGGGGTCAATGGGTGTTTGGTAACAAATTAATGGTGTGACATGGCCAGTTGCCATGGTTAGTGTGCCCAAAAGAAAACTATTGGTACAACATGTACATTGGCCATGACTAGTGGGCCCTGAGGAAACAGAGGTATTGAAAAACCCTTGAAATTCAGTGAAAAACTGTTAGTTAAGAGAGAGTTATGGTTATAAGTTTTTAACGCAACAAAGCTACGGAAATTCAGCCCTCACGTTCAATCAAGTCCACCTCAGAGAATAGAATGCATCACACGAACCAAACAGTAATAGGGGGTAATGGCCAGGAGAGGGCCAGGGAAGAAAAAAGCAATTGAGTAGAGTGGGGACAGGGGTGGGGGGGATTGGGAGCGGGAGGGGACATGGAAAGAGGAAGGGGACACTGGGTAAGTGCTTGTGAGGACAGGGAGTACTTTTGGAGTTTCAAGCGTTTTTAGCTGTACCCAGTGAATCCCGCGGGCATAGGTAATTCAATGCCGTTGTATGTGCAGTTTGTTGCCATTATCAGGGGAATCCTATGGGAATGTGGAGAGAATGAAAAAAAGTTATTTTACACCTGTAGTGATCACCTCTCCTAGGAAGGGGGTAATGGGTCTCTGTACCGAAGGTCATGGCTAGTGAAACCTATTGGTGCAACATGTACAGTGGCCACGGCCAGAGGCCATGGCTAGTGGGCTCAGAAGAAACCTATTGGTGTAACATGTACAGTTTTCCAAGGCCGAAAGGCGTAGCCACTGGCCATGGCTAGTGACCCCCCCACCCCCAAAGAAACCTAATGGGGCAACATGTACAGTGGCCATGGCTAGTGGGCCATGAAGAATCTATATTATAACAAAACCCTTGAAATTCAGTGAAAAGAAACCTTTGTTACGAGCGAGTTCAGATGATCAGACTTAACACAAACAAAACCCCTGAAATTCAGCAATCACATTTCAAGTGAATCCACCTTAGCTACACGCCCCCTGTTGCACAGCGTATAACCACAATGATGACATCAATGGACAAAACATTCCACACATCACTTTTTTGGTTATAGTTTGTCTCCCTTTGTGAGAGAGGGTATGCACAGACGTGGGTCCCTTGCTCACTGCACCATAGGGAACCAAACTGGACCTCACTGATGAGGCCCAACAAGGTTTAAAGATATCTGGGGTTGCTTGTGTTTCAGTGCAGAGGGGACCAGGCCTAGCAGTTCAGGCTGAGCTGCTTCCATTGGTAACAGTACCAACTGTTTTGCATATGGCTGGACCCCTTTTGCAATGGCACAGACGGGCTAAAGAAATCGTGTGGAAAGTTGCCCAGAGCAGTGCCAGTGGTTCAGGTTAATTCAAAACCTTCCACCCATCACATTTTTGGTTACTGTGCCTGATGAATGGCATCGGAGTCCTAGGCTTGCTGGGGCAAAAACCTGCTTGCCCCAGACATTGCAGACAGGATGTTTTCATCCTTGTTCAATACGTTGATGATGGACAAGACTATATTGAATAATGAATTAAACCAAAATACTAGTTTGCCCAACAAATGTACATCTGGCAAAACACATGTGATGACAATGTATACATGAACAACATTCGCATAACTATGCATAGACAATTTGCTGTTCAGTACATGCCATCATGCGTCTGCGTTCTGGTCCTGGGTGCTTTGCAATGATGTCACATCTAATCTTGAAGACGACTTATTGAAATTAAAAAATATATATATTTTTCCCATTTTACATTTTTATTTTTTGCATGTGTTAAAACCATGACAGTGATCTTTTTGTTCAAATACATTTACACTATGTACAGTAAACAGTCACCATACAAACAAATGACTTACCTCGCAGTAATTTTCTTTCTGATGGATGTTCCTCCCACAAATTCCTCATCTTTGCTATCAATCTCCCAGTGCAGCTGCTCTTTGGAAACTTTACTGCTGCTAGGGGGTGTAGTGCAGCTCCTCGCCTGCTCCACCCGACGCCTCTATGCACCAGACATGACGTTGTGGCCAGTGTAGATGCGCAGCGCTTGTGACCTTAGTTCCACCCTTTTTTCCTAGCACTCTGATGCTGGGGGACTTCAGAACCAAGGTGTTTTAGCTATCCGCCAAGAGAGTCAAGTAGGGAGGGGGATGAGGAATCAGTCTGAGAAATATCCATCAGAAAGAACATTACCAAGAGGCAAGTAATTAGTTCTTCTAAATGATTCCTTCCTCCCACAGATTCCCCATCTATGATAGACTCCTAAAACAGTACATAGACCTGGAAGAGGGAGGCTAGCAGGGACACCACGCACACCAGAACACTCTGAAGGACAGCTCTGCTAAAACAGGAGCCCTGACAAGAAAAAGCATCCAAGCAGAAATGTTTAGCAAACATGTGCAAAGAAGCACACATAGCTGAGTGGGAAATGTGCTGAGAAGGGACTCGTGTTGCAGAGCGGAGGTGGCAGCCAGTCCTTTGATGTAGTGTGAACCAACGCCCTTGGACACCTCCTTGCCAGCCATATCATAGCATTCAGAGATGTAGAGGATGATCCACCTTGACATGCTCCATTTGGTCTTGGTCCTGCCAGCACGGGCACCAGCAAAACCAACAAAAGGCTGGTCATCTTTCTTGGCCTCTCATATCTGAGGGACATAGTAACTGAGGTCCCACATCAGGTCAAGCCGATGGAAACATTCCTCTGCCTTGGAAGGATGAGGCAGAGGAAAAAAAGACTGAAAGATTGATCTTTTGAGAGAGATGGAAATCAGATACCAGCTTCGGGAGGAAAGATGGCCTCACTCTCAACATCACCTTCTCCTTGGAGACAGCTAAGTAGGGACGATGCATGCAGCTCACTCACCAGTCTAGTGATGGTGACCAGGAAAATCACCTTAAGGATGAGTAATCTAAATTAACAAGAATGGAGGGGCTAAAACGGATGCGCATCAGAAACATCAACACAAAATTTAAATCCCACACCGGGATACCAAACTAGCGTGGGGAAACAGATTACAAAGACCCCATAGAAGCTCCATGACCCTGGGGATCGTGAAACAAAAAGAAAAAGAGCACTGCTGTGGGGATCTCTTGAAAACCGGAATGGCAGCAAGATACCCTTTCTCAGTGTTAATCTGCAGACCTTTCCGGGCCAAAGAGTAGAACATCTAGAATAGAGGATGTGGAACAGGTAAAATGGTCCAGATCCCTCTACTGAAGGAAAAACGTGCACCAACAATAGGCATAAACTGATTTGGTGACGGGTCTCCTAGTAGAGAGGAGCACGTCAAGTACATCCTCTGACAAAGCACAAATGTTCAAGCTGTTGAGGTTTGGATGTAGGACTCGTCCTTCTGCTTGGAAGAGGTGATCCGCTCTCTGCGGAAGGTGCCATGGAGGGCAGATGGCCATGCCCATTAACTGCGGGAACCACATTCTCTGGGCCCAGTCCTGAGTGATCAAGATCATCGTGGACACGAACAGCCTTAGCCTTCTGAAAACCAGTGGAATGACGGGAAAGCATGAAGCAGGTCCAAATCCCACTTGACCATCAGAGTGTCCCCCAAAGCACCCTGTCGAGGAAACTCCATGTGCAATTCTTGATCACACTGGAAGCAAAGGGATCCACATGAGGAGAACCCCAATGGAAACATCTCCTCCAGAACACTTTGACAGAGCTCCTACTCATGGGAGGCCGAGAACTATGTGCTCACGGTGCCCGCTATCACATTCTTTCCGGCCTGAAAGGCTGCCATCAGAGGCACCCGCTTCTCCAGTGCCCAGAACCACAATCGCATTGCTTCACTGCACAGAGATTAGGAGCCCACACTATCCAGATTGTTGACGTAGGGCATGGCTACTTTCTTGTCTGTCTCGACCAACAAAGCCTTGCCTTGTACAGAATGGACGAAAGTGACCAGGGTCAGCCTGATCGCCTACAATTCCAGCAAATCTATGCACTCCCGGGCATTCTGAATGAGACCACTTGTCGCTCTACTCTTAGGCCTTGTAGGTGAGCACCTCAGCACTTCAGGAACACGCCCGTGACTGTAGTCAGTTGGGGCCAGGCTTGTGGAAACAAAGCACTGCTCAGAAGTGGTCTCCTAGGGACCATCACTCCAGGTTGCTGGACACCTTCGCATAGACCTGAAGATCATCTAAGGTACGCCCTTGAAACTGAGAAGCCACTAAACAAATCTCATGAGTAGGGCAGCCTCTGGCACTACAAGGATGCAGGGGGGCATATGATTTAGCAGGTGCAGAAAAGCTGCGGCAGGAACCTTTTCCTGAGGTTGAAGACACACACTGTTTTGGAACTGTTCGCTAATCGGTCCTCAGGGGTGAGTGGGGCTGGGGAGTAGGCCCGGCCCAGGTGTGTATCCAAGACTGTTCCGATGAAGCAGAGGGACTGGAACAGCAAAACCGGAGACATCCTGAAGTTCATGGAGAAGCCCAGGTTGTGCAATAGGCTTCATGTCTGGTAGAAGTGTTCCAACGTCTGGTCTGTGGATTGAGACAGTTGTCCAGATAGGGAAAAGCATGGATCCTTTCCTTCAGAGGCGAGCAGGCTTGACGAAGACCCTGGTGGCCAAAGAAAGGCTGAAGAGCAGGATCTTGACTTGGCAATGGAAGTTCCCTGCCTTGAATCCCAGGTACTTCCTGTGCTTCCTGTGGATGGGCAGATGGAAGTATGCACCGTGGAGATCCAGGGAGACTAGCCAATTCTCCACGCATAAGGCATGAAGAATCTGGGCTAGAGTGACCATTCTGAGCTTGTCCGTGCGTAAGTACAAATGCGAAAGCCTCAGAACCAAGATGGGAGATGGGCTGCTGTCCTTCTGCACCAGAAAATAAGTTAAATACCAGCCCCTGCCTCGTTCCAAGCAGAGTACCGGGTCTATGGACCTCCCTGTGCCAGAAGCTGATGAACCTCCTCCAGCAGATGGAGTTCCGGACGCAAGAACCATCCGTTTGATGGTTTGAAGGACCATGAGAAAAAGGGAGACAGCATTCCCTGATGAATTACCTGCAAGGCCCCGGCATCGGAAGTGGCAAGCATCCATCCAGGCCGAATTTCTGATATTCTGCTTCCCACAAGGAAAGGATGGTGGAAGTCCGATTCAAAGAGGCTTTGCAAATGGGGAAGCAAAGGACACAGTGGTGGCTGAGACGCATCCTCTGGGGGCACTACTACCTCGACCCCTGATAAGGCAGCGCAGCACCGGCTTACCTGAGGGAGCTTGACGTCTTCTTCTGTGGGTGTCAGAGGTGAAGGGGTGAAACCCCCATGCTCCTGCCAGCAAAATGAGCAGGTTTTACTGGTGAACCACCAGTGGCAGCCTTTGAAGCCTGGAATTTCTAGAGAGATTCTTCAGCCTTTGTCCCAAACAGGTTGCTGACATCAAACTGCATGTACAGAAGGTTTTTATGGACATCCGGAGCCAACACTGATGTTCTCAGACAAGAGTATCTCCTTAGCACAGTACTTCTAGGGATTGTTCTGGCCACACATTCTGCTGTGTCCAGCCCAGATTGGAGAATCTGGCGGGATGTCTCTTTGCCATCCGTCACCAGGGTCTCAAAACTATCCCTCATTTTACCCTCAGAGATGTGTTCTGCCGCCTCGGAGATGACAGAATGAAGTCCAAATGAAAATTTGGCTAAGGCACAGGAGGCGTTTACACATCACAGTCCTAGGCTTGCTGAGCCAAAAACCTTCCTGCCCCAGGCATCCAGTCTTCTCTTGCTCTCCCTGTTTAGGGGCAAGGAAGTGGAAGATGTAGTTGTTAGGTTAGCTGTGGCAGATGGTCAACTAAACTGTCTGGTGATGCTTGGGCAGACAGGGACAGTGGGTCAGACGGCACTGGTCAGATCCTGGGCTACAGTCAGGACCAAGGCAAGTTTGAATCAGAGATCACGTACTAGTGACTCTATTGCCTGGTTGAAAGAAGGTAGCGTCTCTCTCTGTGGGGCCTCGTCCAGAATATCCGTCAGCTCGTACTGCAGCTTGTTCCGGGAATAGACTGACAACCCTAAGGTATCTACCACCTTGGCAATCAGATGCTAAAAGGCTGCCTGAGGTTTACCCTGGGTAGGAGCAGGGAGCATGTCTAGTTCTGGCGAGGTGTCCAGGCCATTTGCCTCTTGCAAGTAGGCAGCAAGATCCACCAAGTCCATGTGCTCAGCATAAAATTCCTCTGGGAAGTTCCCAACTTCACAAGGGTGTAGGGGTTTCAATCCAAAATTAATGCGGTCCCCCTCTTCATCATGAATCTATTCTAAACAAGGCATGAATGTACCCTTATGGAGCAGTGCATACTCCAGAGGCATTTTGGTGCCACCTGCGTCCATTGGCGCTGTGGAAGGAAGTGTTGAGGTTGGAGGACTAACTTCTGAAGACAGAGCAGTGAGACCTCTGTACAGGATATCAGTCTTACATGTGGTTGAGCACAAGGGAGCATGGTTGCAGGCTTTTTCAGTGTCTCTGCCAGCTTGTCTGAATGTTGAGGACTCAGACGTCGCTGGTTGGACATCCTTCCCCCATCCCCCTGGAGTTGAGGATTAGGTGGGGAAAACTACCTGAGGTGTCTGGCCGCCAGGGGAGTGTCTGGAGTGGTGGCTCCTCTTCTTCAACGAGGAAGAAGAATGGCATTTCTAAGAACTGTCGGTGAACCAGACCTTGTGCAGTGCTTCCTTTTCTTCAGTTCTTCAGTTTGACGATCAGCACCAGGCAACCTCAAACGAGTCTACCACTTGTCTCCATGTGGAGGAAAGTGAACAGCTTCACCTACCGTTCAGGAAGCACCTTGGGGTGCATCAACAGACACAAGGCACAATCCTGCATGTCGTGCCCCTCACTGAGGCAATAAAGACAGATCCTATGAGGATCCAAGATGAACATCTGGCATCCGCATCCGATGCATGGTTTAAACCTACAAGGCTTTAATGGATTCAGAAAAATGAGAAATGTAAAGACTTCAAAAGAACCCGAGATCCGAAATTGAGCAGCGTGTGTGGTGTGAGAAACCAAAAGGTGTCTCCGCCGCTAGTCCCCGGGCATCTGTTATCCAGGTGGCCAGGACTACGGCCATCGCTTTTCGATCCAGTTCCTGAGGGTGAACCAGTGCAGGAGGATCACCTGGATGAGGGGTCTTCAGGGAGTGGGACACCGGATGGCGAGATGCGGTATCCCCTTCTCTACAACACCTTTTCCCCATCCTACCATGTAGAATATGTAGGAACTGAACATACCCCCCCCTTTTCCAACAACACTTTCTCTTAGACAGTTCAGGAAAACAGACTAACACCAGAGCTGTATACCTGACATGTCCCAACACCATGGACAGGCCAGGTCAGGCAATTACTATTATTACACACACCTGACTTCCATTACACTTCCGCACACGGATGAAAGGCGCAGCACGAAAGCACACTGAGCAAAGAAACAGCTGTTCCAAGAAGGCAGTTTAATACAAGGAGAAAGACATCGAGACCAGAGAGAGTCGCAAGGAGGGAAGTACCTGTGATCTCTAAAGACTTATTTTCGTGAGCCTTGGAAAGTAAGAAACCGAAGACGAGGAACTTGGGGCTGATCAAACCTGCACAGTGTGTCGGAGGAACCCAGAGCTCTCCTGCGTCGATAACCAAGGCGGGGAGGAGCGATTGCCGCTGCAGTACTGTCCTTCGCTCCTACAACAAAGAAGCATCAGAAAAGACAGCAGCGCAGTGAGTCAGAGAGACGGATACCAAACCAGCTTGTGTTTTGAACCACGGTTGCAAATGGCAACATTGTACAAAGAGAACAGTGTGTGAGGCGTTTGCAAAGAGCTATGCGATATAATTGGAAACCAAAAGGAGTAGTTGAACTTTATAATTGAACTTGGGAGAAAAGATACCATACACAGAGTGGTCCGGCGTGACGTGGGTGCTCATTCGAAAGCCTCTGTTAGGTATCCAACAGATGCAGTTGGAGAGCAAGAGGGAGGCTGCAAGGTCGGAGCCACTGACATTGCAACGCTGCCTGGTGAGTCTGATCAAAAGTGAGAGAGAGACTCGGGCGAGCAGGTGAGAAGCGGAGCATGTGGCAGAAGGCACCAAGTAAAGCAGGCAAGTGGCATGAACCCAAAAAGGAAGGTGAAAATTGCTGAAAAGTGCATTCTGAGACATGAAGTCCAAAGACCTTTAAACCTTGTAAATGAAGTTGGTCCGAGGCCAGCTGAGTGTTTGTTAAAGCAAACTGTGAGAAGGGAATTTTGACATAGAAGGCATCTGGCAAATGGTCAAGCTAAACACTGCGCACATTCGAAAGTCTTCGATAGTTTGATGTGAACTGAAATTGGTCTGAGCCCGGCTGAGTGGGATCTGGGGCGAACCGCGAGACACCCAAGAAATTAATAGTTACTCACCGTAGTGACTAACATACTCCTAGTCCATAGTCCCCTTTCCTCCATACTGCAGGGATCTCCCTCGCTAGGGACAGGAGACAGAACCTTTTTCACCAGAAGAAACCTCCTTCCCCTTTTAATTTAGAGGGGTGTGGCCCTGGGAGCATGCGCTCCCCTGACTCCGCCCAACTGTGCCACTCCTCAGTCCCCATTGACGCGTCGTCAATATTAACATTGGCCAAAGACACCAGTATTATTGAGGGGGAGCATTGTGGGATGTGTGGAGGAAAGGGGACTATGGACTAGGAGTACGTTAGTCACTACGGTGAGTAACTTAATTATGCCTACGTCCCGTCCCCTTTCCTCCATACTGCATGGGCGATTACAACCGAATGTATCCCCAGGGTGGAGGGGTGACCCTCTTTAATCGAACAAGTTCCTTAGAAGCACCTGTCTGAAAACCCCATCTGATTTAGAGCCGGCGTCCAAGCAACAGTGCTTACAGAAAGCCGAAGGAGTGGCCCAGGTGGCCACCCCCTGATGACCTGCCACTGGAATGCAACTGCCATGGCCTTGGCTCTGACAGCGTGGGTGTGCATGTGTTAGGCAGAATCCTGTGCAGTTCCCTTAGGGAGCACTACAGAAGATTAGGACTACAGGTATATGCAATAAATCCCCTTTGCTATCAGTCTTTACCACAAAGATTTAGTTGGTAGCTGTAGCTGAGCAGTCAGACTTATCTCAAGAGGGAGATGAGCAGTATTCACGGTTTACACAATAGGGTTACAGTACTATGGAACAAGGAAACTGACCAAATCTTTGTATAAAAAAGAATATGTATATTTATTTTACACACTCTGATGTTCACACAAAAATCACTATTCTTAAAGTAAGTTAAAACAGTCAGGAAAAAATATACACAACTCCCTATTTAAATTGTAGACAAGTTTCAGCAAGAGTGAAAACTGAGCAAAACGGCACATTGTGCACCAAGCAGAAATGGCAATTTCTCAAAAGGGAGGGAAAGGACAAGTTATACAGGGTTAACCTATATAACACACCAGCAACACTTTCCAAGTGGATTGTGAACAAGTTAAGCAAGGCAGTACTTTGGCATTAGCAATACTTTGGTGAAAACTGAGCAAAATGCCACTTCAGCAATATTAAAAAGGGAAGGAAGGGTGGTTATAAGAGTTTAGGTGCACCAACACATTTCTTAGTGAGAAGCAATCTAGAGAAGGCAGTTGTAACAGCTTTAGCCAAAGTCAATAGGCTTGTGCCAGAGTTAGGGGTACAAGACAAAGGTGCCTAGGATCAAACTGTTCTAGTAGCTGCAGTCAAGTCTTTGTTTAACGTTGAAAAAGGAGGTTGCAGAAGGTAAAAGATAATGTTAGATGATAGGGGCGGACAACCCAAGAGGTAAGTAAAGGATTTAAAACACCTTTAGCAGAGGCCTGACAGAACAATGTACCCTGAAAAGTAGAAGAGGCTCCTGCAGTGGCGGTAGTTACTGGCAATTCCTGCAGTTCGGGATATCCAGCAGAGGAAGAGAGGCTCTCGTCGTGGAGGAAGGTTCGAGTTACTGCACTGCCCAGGGAAGAAGCCAGCCACGGTGGTGCCAAGAACGAATAAAAGGTAGGCTCCTTTAAATCGTGGTCGTGGTGGAATGGTACCTGGCTATCCGGGCTCCGAGTGTCTGGCACTGGCAATTCGACCAAGGCAGGTCCTGGAAGGCGATTGGCAAACTGGTTGGTCCCACCAGCTCAAGGGAAGAAGGCTCTTGCAGATGAAGATCTTCACTCGTTGTGTGGAGAAAAATGGTGAGATGCTGCAGCAGAGCTTCAACGGTGGTTCAGTCGTTGCAGATCTCTTTGGCTTCTCTCCTCTTCGGCTTCTTAGTTCCAGTGGCGACGTCTTGCTCTTCCAGTCCTCATGACCCTGCTTTTATGCAGAAAGACCCTCATTCATACAGCCTAGCTGTCACTCACACAATGGAGTGGTCATCCTCGCGGGAGACCCTCCAGCCTATCAGGGCAGAGTACGACTTGGGTTGCTTAGGCAACCCTGTCCAGGGTGCCTGTTCCCCCCTCCCACACAATGGGTCTACCCCAGACTCAGTGGCGCCGAAAGGAGGGCTTCTTGGCAGAAGCCCGCCAAAAGGATGAACAAAGGATCCCCGACCTGGGTTAGGATTTCAGAGAATGACACGAGAAAGAAATATAATTAAAGTTCTGGCAATAAAAACCTACCAGAGTAAAGTTAATATTAAAATAAACCGGCTGTATGGAGGAAAAAGAGTCTCACTCTTAGCCGGAGTAAAAAAAATAAACCCCTCAAATCCAGCAAAGCTGCTGGGGGACTCTATAGGTAAGGGAAATTAGCCTTTGAAGAGAATTCTCCCTAACAGCAGGTTAGCTGGAAGTGGTTGTGCTGCCCATCATAGGCCTCCTTGATGGACGAAACCATCCACCTTGCTATAGAGGCCTTGGATGCCTGATAACCTGGCCTTGACCTCCCGAAGGTGACAGAGCGCCCGACATCCAGACAATGTAAGACCCTCTGAGCATCGTCCTTAGGGTAGGCAAAACTCTCTTCTTGGTTTGATGGAAAGCGGAGACTACCTTAGGTACCACCTTATCTTTGTGAAAAGTAGTATAGGGTTCTGATGCCACCAGAGCCTAGATCTCGCTGACTCTGCGAGCAGAGGTGAGACCCACCAAAAAAGCTCTTTTAATTGTGACCAATCTGATGTCCACGGACGCCATTGGTTTGAAAAGTTTGTGCGCCGGGGCGCCCAACACCACGTTGAGGTCCCACACCGGGTGTGGTTTCTTGATGGGCGGGTAGAGCCTGGTGAGGCTCACCAGATGTCGTTTAACCACCAGATTGGAGGAGGAGAAGACCTCCTCCTCTGAGTTCCTGTATGCTCCTATGGCTGCCAAATAGGTGCGGCACATGTCCACTTGCACGCCTGAGTGAGTGAAACGCTGACCTGGTCTCTGCGGAGGCGTTGGGGCACGGTTGAAGCCCTCCCTCAACCTCAATCACCCCCTTCAGGCCTCTCCCTCAGTAGAAAACCTATGAGCGATGGTACGTGGTGATACTGCTCCTGAGTGGAGATAAGAGTGTGTGAGTGCGCCAATCTGTGATTGTTGTACCTCTCGAACCCTTCACCCCAAAGTACAGTTTCTGTGAGCATACGCCGGCCCATAAAGCTCACCTGTGAATTATGGAAGATAGGCTCTCTGTCCTGCTACTTCTGGCAGGGGCACGAAAAATGGGATCTAGTTCCTTCACTGATCCCTGATAAGGATTAGTCCAGTGCAGCTGCGACTATGCTTTTCCTTATGATTGTTAGGTCTTTCTTGAGCTCTTGTGATGCTGTTCGTTCTGTTTAATGTCTTTAATGCTGTTCGTTCTGTTTAATGTCTTTAATGTTGCTCCTATTTATGCCCGCAATAATGTCCCTCTTCTGTTTTCTTCCCTTAGATGGAAATGCAGCCTCAATGCAGCTGTGAGACGCGAGACGCGGCCGGATGGAAGTTGGATGCTACTGCAATGTTCGACAGCAGGTAAGTGATGGTTTAAGGAAAGCGCGAAGTATGGCGAAGCGCAACCTTAAACTGACTGTTTTTTCGATGTCTAACCTTGTCTTCTGTTTTTCTTTGCAGGCGCAGCTGTCGACGATGGAGCGTGTCGTGCTGCAGTGCCAAGATGAAGATTTCGGCATTCCGGAAAGTGTAAAGATGAGTACTTGGTTTGCCGAACAGATGTACAGGTAAGAACTGCTTCCCGCAGTTGGTAAGTATGCTGGCAGGAAGCAGGATGTCCAGGAAGCAGCATCTTCAAAGGTAAGTCTGACCTCGGGTGACGGTGAGTGTTACGCTGCTTGCAAGTGCAGAATAACGCAAAGCGTCTGTCTTGAGGATCGGGCAGCTTATATAGCTGAGATCGTGGGCACGCCCATTAGGGCAGGCTTACCAGCCACACCCTGCCACACGAGAGTGAGTACATGCAAAGGCAATCCATTAGCAGCCACACCCAAGAATACACTTGGGGCTGCTTAATGGATGGAATGTTCAAGGTTAATGCAGTTGAAGTGCCATGTCCATAATAAAAGCTTTTTGGTGTTAAATGGGTTTTCTCGTTTACTTTTGTTCAGGAGCCTGGTGCCAAAGGCACCAGGACAGTGTCCACCCAGGTCTCCTGTGCATGCGACCCCTGCACGCCTGTTCCCCTGACTTCATGACCATGCCAGTGAGCAAGGTGTGCACAGGAGAGCACATCGTCCAATGAGCACATAAGGTGGTGGAACTCCTTAGAGTCCGCCCAGTGACAGAACCTAGTCCATTTACTCTTGTACTCGCTCCCAGTAACCTTGCTCCTAGTGCCCTGAATGATGTCTAGGTTAGTCTGTGACAGGCCCAGATGCTTCAGTGTGTCCTGCTCAGGAACCACGCTGCAAGGGCTAACTTCTGTGGAGCGCGGTGGATAACCCTGCCGATCTGCTGCGAAAGAATATGAGCTGGGTCCAGAGGCCAGTGAATGGGTGGCCTGTCCGAGAGGCTGAGGAGCTCCGATAACCACCGTCTCACCGGCCACCACGGATCTATCAGAATGATGCTGAGGTGACATGATTCTCATATCATGCAGATTACTCTGTGGACCAGGGGTGTCGGAGGGAAGGCATACGCTGTCATGCTGTTCCACTGTATCTGGAATGCGTCACCCAGAGAGGCTGGGCCTGCCCCTGTCCGGACGCGAACTGCTGGCACTTCTTGTTGACCCAGGAGGCAAATGGATCCACCTGAGGAAGCCCCCCATCTGCTGAAGATCCCCAGCAGGACCTGATCGTTCAATTGCCACTCGTAATTGTCTGCTCCCAGTCTGCTGAGTCAGTCCGCTTCCAGGTTGGACTCCCCCGGAAGGTGGATGGCCGTCAGTTAGATGTTGTTCTTCAGGACCCATTCCCACATGCCGATCGCTAGGCTGCACAGTGGAGGGGACCTGGTAGCCCCCTGCTTGTTGACATAGTACATGCTGGTGGAGTTGTCCATATGGATGAGTACGACCTTGCCCCCAATGAGCAGAAGAAAAGCTTTGAGAGCTAGCCAAATGGCCTTCAGCTCGAGCCAGTTGATATGAGACTCCTGCTCCTGGAGGGTCTGGATTCCATGGACACTGTGGTTGTCCAGAGTGGCCCCCACAGCCTTCCAGGGAGGAATCCATGGTGATGGTGACCTGCGTGGCTGGCTACCGGAAGGGCTTGCCCGTCCGCATGTTGCAGTCCCTGGACCACCATGTGAGGTCCGGGTGAAGAGAAGGAGGAATACCGCCAAGCTCCGCTTGGGAGCCCCGCTCCGGATTCCATGAGGCTGCAAAGTGCAGCTGTAATCTCATCTTGAGTCTCTTGTGGGGTACGGCCATTAGGACCACTGCCAGGATACCTAATAAATGTTGGTAACACCAGGCTGAGGTCCCTTCTCGGGTAAGGAAGTGCATAGTGGCCTTTTTGATGGCCGTGATCTTCCGAGGGAAAGACTCTGTCGGAGCTTGTGTCCCATATGAAGTCCAAAAAGGTCAGGATCTACGTAGGCTGCAGCCGAGACTTCTTGATGTTGATCGAAAATCAGTCGATGGAGTGGGATCATAAGGGAGGAGGAAGTGTGGTGAACCGCCTCTGAAGATCTCGCCCTGACGAACCAGTCATCCAGGTACGGGTAGACATGGTGGCCCTGAGGAGGGCTGCCACTGCATTCATGAGCCTGGTAAAAACCCTGGGGCCTGAATTGAGGCCTAAGATTAACACCTTGTATTGGAAATGGCAGCCCATTATCCCGAATCACAGAAAGAAGCGATGCAGCTGCCAAATCAGGACGTGTAGATAAGCGTCCTTCAGATCAAGGGAGCACATCCAGTCTTCCCTGCACAATGGCTGCGCAATCAGTGCTGGAGTAACCAGCTTCAATTTTTTGAAGAGGGAGGGAGAGGCTGAGGGTGGAGAGGTCCAGCACAACTGTCAGGCCAGCCTGGTTCATCTTTTGTATGGTGAAAATCCTGTAGTAGAAGCCCGATCCTCGCTGGGAGTCTGGGACTTCTTCCACTACCTGGCTCTCGACTAGCGACAGAGTTGCTGTCCCAATCGCTGGGAGCAGAGGGGAGGAGAGGGAGGGATCGGTAGGTGGTACCACTTGGATATTACTGAGAGGATCGAGGGGTCCACGAAATTCTGATGCCAAAACTGTGTGTGAAAGGCAAGCCTGCCCCCACCGAAGACACGTGGACCCGAAGGGGCACGTCATGCCTTTTTTCCCTCTGCAGCTGCTGCAGAGGAGGTGGACTGAAAAAACTCCTTGCTACCCCCCTTTTGTTGCTTGCACCAGTGCTGACAGGGAGACTGGTCAGGCTGCCTGGGCCTCCGTTCTTGGAACCCGCCGAATGCCAGCTCCTTGTTGGAGCGGTGATGTGACTCTGTTTACACCTTGGGCTTGGCCTTCGTAAGGATAAAGACTTTGCAGTTTGCAAACTGTTTTTCTTTTTATCCAGCTCATCGGTGGAGAGAAAGAGGTCACAATCCTTGAATGGAAGGTCCAATATGCGTTCCTGGATGTCTGGGTTGAATTTAGTAGCCCGCAGCCAGGCAGTCCTCATGTCCATGGCGATGCATATGGCCCGGCCAGAGGTGTCAATGTGGGCCACGGTGCACTCCAGAATGTCTAGCGCCACCATTTTAGCCTCCGCCAGTCCCGCCTTGAAACCTGCCTTTCTCTGCCCTGGACATTCTGGAAGGAAGTCGGCTATTTCCCGCCAAAGCCTCTGGTTAACGGCTGCCAGTATGGCATCTGCGTTGGATTGACGAAGATGCAGCGAAGCATTGGAATAAAGCTTCTTCCCGTAAGCCTCCAAGATCTTCTCCTCCTTGCATAGCAGTGCTGAGGACTAGGTGGGCGAGGACGACCTAAGCTTTGAGTAGAGTGACGCTGCAGCAATCACTGAAGAGTGCGCTTGAGCCACCCCTTCTTGGCCAAGGCGACAACGTCCTTCTGCATCGGGATCCCCGTTCTAGCCGTGGGGCGTACAGTGAGGACTGCGGCAAGTACCCCCGCCTCAGGTTGTTCGACTTCGGGTTGAGGAAGGCCCAAGTACTCTGCCAGACCTGCGAGTCATTCGTGGAAGGCCTTGGGCTGACGATGGCGTGTCAGGGTCTTCTTCCTCGTCTGTGTCCAACAGGGGGTCCGGCTGGTCCAGAGCGGGCAGAGGAGTGCTGGGTGCGGTGGGTAGAGGTGTGGAAACCAGAGCAGAGTCTGTAGCGGAGGCTGGTATGGAACCGACTGAACTGTGGGAGGCAGGGGAGCCGGAATCGAAGGAGCCGGAATGGGCAGCAGGGGCTGCACCGGGGCCTGCGGCACTGGAGCCCTATGGCCCTGGGACTATAGGCGCAGGCGGAGGGGCCAGAGGGAGCATGCATCTGATCACATCCCTAAGGATGGCCCCCATCTGAGGAGAGCTCATGAGAGGGGGGAACTTTTCAAAGAACCTGTCCTCGCAGGCCACTGGGGTGGCAGGTGATGTTGACGTGGTAGCAGGCGGCTGCTGGAGCCAGTGCGTATTCTGTCTAGCCGGTTGTGGGGTTAACCTGCCATGCAATGCTGATGGATAAGCTGTAGGCCACGTCACGGGTTGACACCAGTCCCACCTTGTGACTCGTTCTCCAACCTGCTCCGTTTCTCGGGTGGTATTGGACGAGTGGCCCTCTTGTCTGGTGCAGCGGCCATCTTGTCGAGCTGCGTGCCACGTGACAAAGTCGTGGTGCTTGGCTCACTGGGCATAGCCGCCTCCAGGACTCTTGGCGGTGGAGCATGAGACCTGCCTTGCACCTCAGGCCGAGGCCTGGTAGGCGTGTCGCCCTTTGTAGTTTAGCCGTTAGTGCTGCGTGCAGGCACACCCTCGAACATATTGCCGGTACCAGGGCGTAGTCCCTCAGGTGTACATCCGGTAAAAGAACCTTGCAGTCCCTCAGCACCATCTCCTGAAGGATCTACAGACCCCTCGGCCTGGCGGCTGGTAGCTAAACTAGCCTTGGTACCCGTGCTGGTGTGAGAACCTGAAAGGTTCCTCCCGGCCGGCCATTTCCTTGGGAAGGAGTCACCCTTGCGGGATGGTATGGAAAAGAGCGTCTCTCCCTTGGGCCTCGACTTGTGTCTGACAAAGTCCTTCAAGTCCTCTGAAGGCCACTTCTCGAAGAGCTTCCTCCACATAGCTAGCCTGTTCTTCAGAGCACGCGGTGTAAGCACGTTGCACGTGGTACAACCCTCCCAGCTGTTGTCGGGGGCAAGGCAGCGGAGGCAAAGAGCATGAGGATGTAGGGAAGAGCCCCTCGCAGGCTGGACACCTGCTGAAGCCCACTGAAGTTGACATGCGCCGTGGAGGAGCGTGGCACCAGAGGACAGAGTACCTGATTGATAAAAGAAGGCAAAAAGACGGAAGAAAGTATCTGGGGAACAGCGCATGGTATTAAATGCCGAAGCCAAACTCAGCAGCGCTGGTGAAATCAGCCCGTTCCTATTGAAGCGGAAAAGGGGACTGAGCAGTGGCACCAGTGGGCGGAGTCAGGGGAGCACATTCTCCCAGGGCCGCACGCCTCAAAATTTAAAGGGGAAGAAGGTTTTTTCTGGTGAAAAAGGTTCAGTCTCCCGTCCCTAGCGAGGGACGCCCCTGCAGTATGGAGGAAAGGGGACGGGACGCAGGAGTAAGAATATTCTCAGAACTTTGTAAAGGGGGATCTGAGCCCCGAAGAGGGGGATCCAAAGTAACAAGCATTGTAAAAAGTGATCGGAGTCCAGATGAGGGGGATCCAGGGTGAAGAGTGAATCATTCAAATTGAATACTTGTGAGAGGAAAATAACTTTTGTGTTATGTTTTTAATACATTAGGGCCTCTGAATCAAGAGATTTTGATAAATAAAGGGACTTGTGCATAGAAGGCCTAGATTCTTGTAACGGAACTGTATCCTTGTGCCGAAGAAGCCAGAACATGTGCTTTGCTCAAGTGAACTGCCTTGTCCTGTGCTGAAAATGTGGGGTAGGCAGGTTAGCAGCTCGAACATCCTGACTTATCATTTTGTGAACACTTTTCTTTTACATGAACATTACCCCACCTTCATTTGTAATTAGTGGTAAGGATTGGCAATCGTTTTTTTTAGTATAGGTCCCTTTTAATTTGACAAGACTCCACTAGGACTGCATTATTATTATTGGATGGTCGTAGCTTGCTCTCATCTGTAGATTGAGTTTTTAAATATAGGCGTTTATCTCACTCTTGTGAACGTTCAATAAACATGCTTGAACTGTGGTTACTTGTGTCTGTCTTACTGTTGATACCATGCCTTCCTTACAATGGAAAAAAGGAAACAACATCAAGGGACATGGCGCCTCTATATATACTAGTCCTGGACAGCATGTCTGACCTGGGGCATGTAGAGGGGAGACGCGCTGCAAGTGCCAGAAGAGCAGCTGCGTTCAGAGATAGATATCAAAGATCAGTGGGAGGAAGAAACCCATGTGATACAGTTATACACATGGGTGTATATAATACAAATTAAAGGTTGCAATGCACTGCTGACAGAACTTTCTTAAAAAAACAGCAAGCAAATCACACATGGCTTTTAAAGATTTCTATTGCGAAAATAAAAGTAATAGCTTCAAGTATAGCATCTAGCTAGTCAGGTGGCATGAGGGCCGACGTGATGGCCTAGGTGTTGAGGAGGAGAGACTGCTTGAATAGGTGGGTCTCGAGTTCTTTTCTGAATTGTAGGAGCATGGAGAACAGTCTGATGCGGACGGGGAAGAGGTTGCATAGTCTTGGGGCGAAGGCAGAGAAAGCTTGCTTTCTTGTCCATTCCTTTTCGCAGCAGCGGATTTGAAGTTTGCACATGTACTAGGCTTCTGGCGGTGCGCTGTCTGCCGGAGATGCTGAGTTGCTCCGCAAGGTAGATGGGTACCAGCTTGACTTTTCCAGGTGTACTGCCTTGCAAGGACTTTCTCATGTGGTTCCCTTTACACACTTGCAAACTTGACTTTGCCTAGTATACTCTCCTGCCAGGGTTTTTCTCATGTAATTCACTTTCCACACTTGAAAACTTTACTTTGCCTGGCATTCACCTTATTGTATATTTCTCGCATTCACTTTATTATTCTGTGGACACTGGGTCTCAAAATCCCTTTTATTCACCTTGCTTGCATTCAACCATCTTTGATAATGTTTCTGGAGCGCCCCAGTGTCCCAGTTTCCCTTCTCAGGACTCATCAACTTTCCATAGCGTTCTCCAGCTCTTCCGCAGTAAACGGGTTGCAGCGTCCTGCTTTCATTTCACAGGACTGTTGGCTTCGCTCAGCTACTCCCACATCCCTTGCGGTTCCAGCTTTGCTGTGGAGCCCTTCTCTGTGTTCGGATGGCTTCGGTACTGCTGCTCGGCACACGCAGCCGTCAGGGAGATTTCCCTCTTCTTCCTGTCGCGGCTCTGACACAGCGAACCAGCATCTACAGTCTTCCTTCTTTCCTTCACGGTCCCCCTGAGCGGGCTGGCTCCACTGTCTGCTTTGTGGCTCGGTTGTCCCTCGGTCTACACTGAGAGACCAAAGTTTTCCCAAGTAGCATCTCTGCTCCCCATGCTGGTTAGAATTTTTAAAAATCCTGGCACCTATCCCAGGTTTACAAACGTGTGTGATGTGCGACTCATTGATATTCCTTACTTTGTTCAGTCTCCTCTTCCCAGTACTTCTATGCATATGGGATGGATGGGTAGTTCTTGGTATCATATTCATGGAGTATTGAATTTCATTAGTAGGTCTTGTGGTCTGTAGAAAGGGATTACCACAGTATGCCATTAAAGCATGAGGAATAGAGGGAACATCTCTAGAAGGGAAAGGGGAATACCATATCTCATCTGATGTCAACTCCCCCCCTCCCCCATAAGGGTTGCCTCCCCACATGTGATCCTCCCACACGTAGCCTCCCCAAAGGATCAGGTAGTGTCTGCGGTCCCCTGCCACATGAGGAGAGGCCACCCTCAGAAGTGATGACATCAGATTCATCACTCCGATTAAGACGTTAAGGACATCTCTGCAGTTTTCATTTCTTTAGTCTGGGACATGCTGGCATAATAGTATGGGGGGTGCAGGATAGAAACAAATCTGATGCAGCCAATGCATGCTTTTACTACTGCCAGCTGGCATCCCAACCACAGTCTGCTTTAGAACCCCCTTTCCCTTCACTCTCCTTTAAGGCACTGTTTTGGCTACAAGGTGGCGCTAAAACACCACCATAATTCTTAAACCAAAAAACAGAATCCCACCCAATGAGTTATGTGACATGTTCTCATTCAGCTTCTTTACGCATGTCTCTAAAGTACTTTGTTTGGAGTGTCTCTCTGATCAATTGAATATTCTCAGGGTAAACCATACAGATCCGAATTGCTTTGTAGACTAAGCCTAGTCTTCTCAGTTGATTATACTGGAAAGGTCTAGTCTGGCATTAAGTTTAACAAACCCCATCTGAGAGTTTTGGGGCCATGACCCATAAAAAAGGAGACCACTAAGACCTCTGTTAATTTTCATGCCCCACTCAATGTGAAGTCTAACCCCTCCAAAGAATATTCAGACACGCTTGGACAGTGCCAAGTGAGCCTCTGCAAAGTTTTAATGTGTCATTACTCATGGCATTCTCTGTCGGCAAGCCACCCTGCATGATTTCTGTAAACATAACTCCTCGACTCATGTTCAATGCGGTTTTCAGTTTATTGTTTGTTAGGCAGAATCCTATGCAGTTCCCTTAGGGAACACTACAGAAGATTAAGACTACAGGCATATGCAATAAATCCCCTTTGGTATCAGTCTGTACCACAAAGATTTAGTTGGTAGCTGTGGCTGAGCAGTCAGATTTATCTCAAGAGGGAGATGAGCAGTATTCAGGGTTTACACAATAGGTCTACAGCACTATGGAACAAGGAAACCCTGACCAAAGCTTTGTATCCAAAAGAATATATATTTATTTTACACACTCTTAAATCAGCACACAAGTCACTAGTATTAAAGCAAGTTAAAACAGTCAAGAAAAGTATACACAACTGCCTATTTAAACTGTAGACAAGTTTGAGCAAGAGTGAAAACTGAGCAAAATGGCACTGTGTAAACCAAGCAGAAATGGCACTCTAGCAATTTCTTCAGAGGGAGGGAAAGGTCAAGTTATACAGGGTTAGACTCTAACACACCAGCAACACTTCCCAAATGGATTGTGAACAAGTTAAGCAAAGTAGTACTTTAGCAAGAGCAATACTTAGGTGAAAACCGAGCAAAATGGCACTTCAGCAATATTTCCAAGGGAAGAAAAGGTGGTTATAAGAGTTTTTGGTACATCAACCCACTTCTTCATGAGAAGCAATCTAGAGAAGGCAGTTGTAACAGATTTAGCCAAAGTCAATAGGCCTGTGCCAAAGTTAGTGGTACAAGGCAAAAGTGCCCAGGACCAAACTGTTCTACTAGCTGCAGTCAAGTCTTTAGTGTTTAACGTTGAAAAAGGAGGATGCAGAAGGTAAAAGATAATGTTAGACGATAGGGGCGGCCAGCCCAAGAGGTAAGTAGAGGATTTAAAACACCTTTAGCAATACCCCACGAAACGGGAGGCCTGGCGGAGCAATGTACCTTGAAAGTGGAGGCGGCTCCTGCGGTGGCGGTAGTTCCTGACACTTCCTGCAGTTTGAGATATCCAGCAGAGGAAGAGAGGCTCTCGTCGTGGAGGAAGGTTCGAGTCACTGCAGAAACCAGCCGCGGTGATGCCGAAACAGAATACGGGTGGACGGGTGCCTGGCTATCCGGTCTTCGAGTGTCTGGCACTGACGATTCGCCCAAGGCAGGTCCTGGAAGGCAATTGGCAAACTGGTTGGTCCTACCAGCTCAAGGGAAGAAGACTCTTGCAGGTGAAGATCTTCTCTCGTCGTGTGGAGAAAAGCGGTTAGACGCTGTAGCAGGGCTTCACCTGTGCTTCAGTCGTTGCAGATGTCTTTGGCTTCTCTCCTCTTCGGCTTCTTAGTTCCAGTGGCGACGTCTTGCTCTTCCAGTCCTCAGGACCCTGCTTTTATGCAGAAAAAAACCCATTCATACAGCCTAGCTGTCACTCACACAGTGGGGTGACTATCCTGGCGGGATATCCCCCCCAGCCTATATGGGCAGAGTGCGACTTGGGTTGCCTAGGCAACCCTGTCCAGGGTGCCTATTCCCCCTCCCACACATCCTGTCTACCCCAAACTCAGTGGCGCCTAAAGGAGGGCTTCTGTGTAGAAGCCCGCCAAAAGGACGAACAAAGGATCCCCGACCTGGGTTAGGATTTCAGAGAAAGAAATAAACCGGCGGTATGTTAGAGACTGCCAGTAAAATTGGTAGCCTCGAACAATGGGAAAATCCCATAGGAAAATATTTGCGGTCGAATATTTACAGTAGTAACCACTGCCACCAGCCAGAAACATTTGAGAGAGGGACTGGACAGTACTCTCTTGAAATTGAACACCACAGAAAAACTATTAACCCTTTTCCAGTACTTCCATAGTAAGATGGTTTGTACTGGTTTAGTTCATAAATATTGACTAGTAAAGTCAATGGGGACTTTACATGCTCTGGGGGACAGTAGTCAGTCCCAGGGTATGGAGTCTATGTTTGGGGGTCACTATGTCACTGCACTAAGTGTGTTGTGTAACACAAATGTAAAAAGATGATACCTATGTGGATGAGAAAAAACCCATAGACCATAAGCACAAAAAATAGCCTAAAATACACATAGCAACATGCCTAAGAGTGGAAAAAAGAATCTCAATCTTAGGAGGAGTAAAAAAATAAACCCCTCAAATCCAGCAAAGCTGCTGAGGGACTCTATAGGTAAGGGAAAATAGCCTTAGAAGAGAATTCTCCCTAACATTGTTCAACCTCCAAATGCTTGAATTGTTTTTACTCACATTTTCTTTTATCGGATTTTACCACCAATATGCAGATGGTGGTTTGGGATCAGGCATTATTGGTGGGGGTGGGAAGGGTCAGGGTGGGGGAGGCCACACCACACATTCTGTAGAAAAACGATTACATTTCTTTTTAAAATAACCATCGAGCAATAGGCATACATCCTTCAATGGTGGACTTTTAGTTTGTACAAGCCGTTCTGAGAAGGCAGTTCATCATCGGGAAACAAGGTACCTCTGAAACATTTCTTATTTCATTAACCTCTTATATTCTGGAGAATATGAGTGGAAACAGTCCCCTTTCACCAATATGAACCTACCACGACCCCCATGGTTTAATCTCAATTAGTTTAGTCTCACTAGGACTGACTAGGGGAGTCGATTAGGGGCACTCCGATGGAAGAGCAGATGCAGGCCACGTTCGGGGGTGGAGGAATGGAGTCCCTGTTCTTCCTCAATTCACAGCATAACGCAGACACAGCAACTTAAAGAAAGGCCACAACTTTGTTTACAGAAGTAATGACGACACTACAACTTGGTTTAGTAAGGCCACAACCTTATTGATTAGTAGAGGCCTGAAGAAACGAAAAAAAGACCCTGCCTTTGATCACCCGATTGTACCAGTCATTGAATTGGTGACCACTGCCATCCTAGTTAGGGGGTGGGGTTGTATGAGCCATCACCCTCAACCCACAAGGATCATTTTCAGAAGGGTGGTATAACAATCTTCCCACTTGCCCCCACATGATAGGGGTTCTGTTTGCTACCCTGTTACTCCTAAGGGAGCATATAAGGCTACACACTAACGCTGCTAAAGTTGGTCCAACCATGTGACGCATCTACTACAGCTGCAGCAAAATGTTTAACGGCTGCTCCCACCCCCACCAACTATCGAGCCCTCTTCATTGGAACCACCCTACTAAATTGCAATGTTACTCACATGTAAAGATCAGCTTAACACATTTAAACCTCATGTTGCCCCTTATCCAGGATTTTGTATGCAGGGGTTGTTCTATTGAACTTACCTGTAGAGGGCAACAATTAAGGCTTCTGTATAATAACATCCTACTTGCACAAAAAAACATTGTGTGAGGAAAGAATTAGCTTAAGCCCTTTTTGAGCTCTTCTCTCGCATTCATAAAATGTATAACTTACACAGCTTCAAAATCATAGCCTTTCCAGTGGTGGAAACTGACCCCTTTTTGGGGGTAAATGAAGGGAAATCCCCCTGGTCACCCCTAGTGGTGGCCTGGTTGCCAAAACTATGCAGCACATAGGCAAAGAGGTCCCTGTGGTATTCTGTTTCAAGATGAAAATATCTTTTATAATATTTGGATTACCAACTTTCATGACGCTCTCTGCCAGCATGCTTGTAGCAGTCTCAGCCTGGAAGACATCGTGTGCTATATTACCTTGGCTCCATCCCAATCTGCCCAAGTTGTGCTTCAACACAATATTGAACTGATAGAGGTTCACAATTCTTGTAGTTCAACAGTCCCTCTAGTACCTTTGCACCACACCTGGCCTCCTTCCACACGTCCATGTTTGGCCTGCTGGCATTAACTGGGAAGAACCTTTTATCATCGGCAGTCCCTAAAGAAAACATTGCCACTCGGCCTGATTGGTCTGTCTTTGATCTAAGTATCCTAAAACCCATCGTTTTGTTTCTACCAAACAGTCTGCCCAATGTACCACTCTCCTAGTTTTGCACTCCATACATCTCACTAACATTTCACTACCTGCACAGAAACATTCAGGAGCAGGAGAAAGGGACATTGAAAATGATGCCTCAAATTCCCTTGTACACATTCTTCCCAGTTTATTAATCAGCCCATGCAGCATTCAAACTGTGATTCTCCTCTTGCCTGGGTAGTTCTTCATAACCCTGTCCCATCCTGCCAACATTCTCCTCATAGCAAATCTGACGGCCTGTTTTTTTTCCAACACACAATTCGACCACCACCTGTATTGATGCCAATTAACTATATTTTCCTTCTTTCCAGGCTCAGTGTACAAATTGCTGAACTGCCACCTGAAGTGCCAAGTCCTGAAGTCCCTTATACCTCCTTCATACTTGCCTATCATCTCTCTGCAAATCGATAAGCCAGTTGCTTGAGTATTGGGCACCAATGCTCCAGAGATTTTGTGCGACGCAGCCATCATTTCATTTTGTCTCGGGCATCAGTCTACTGAATGGCTCCCACAAAAATAAGCATCGGCAACCTAATTTGTCATGCCCTTAAGCTTTTCTGAAATGCATATATTTCAGATGCAAATACTAACACCAATTCCATTAAAAGTCTGAGAATGTGCGCACAGTCCGCAGATTGTTTATTCAAAATATGTACCAAAGACCAGATGTCTAACCTAAACAATGTCCTTGTTTACTAATTTCTCCCTCCAAATAATCACTGCCACCAAAATGGGAAATCGCGCCAAGAAATTAATGTTCTTTCCCAGCTCCTTTGTATCCATATTGCATCGCCCATTTCTTTGTACATCCGCATTTCTCCAAAACTGTGCTAAAACCTCACTCCATAAAGTGGAGAGAAATTAATCGAAAACATCAAATGATATGATAGGTTATTTATAACGCGCTTAATAACCAGAGTTTTCTAAGCGCGGACCCGGGAATCGAACCTGTGTTGCTCTGTGTCGTCTTCCAAGGCGAGCACGTTGCCCCTGAGCTATCCTCCCGAGACTTACATTAATTTGCTAAGTCAAAACAAATAGTGCATGGGCGTCCTGACATCCATGGTTCTTACTCTCCACCTGGAGAACAGCCCGACCATGGGGGCGTGGGGATGGGGACTGTGGTTGCAAAATTCCACTGCCAAAATAGTGATTCAGTTCGTCTTGAGGGCCATTTTTGAGCTGAAGAGACATCTTACAACAATCCTAATAACAATCTTGTTATGGGGGGATTTGGAGGGAGAGACAGGATTCCTGCCTTACAGCGTCTAGTTCTATTCCCAGAAAAGTCAAGCAGGTGGTTGGGACTGCACACATCTTCTACCAATAGTGCCCCTAGCTTGTGTGGAGAATCTGATGGGATTCCCCCAGGATCCTGGTCTGGGACCCTTCTCATGTAGCCAGGGGAAGGCAGGCGTCTCTGATCTGGACCCTCGGCGTGGTGTACTGCGGGAGGATCACATGAGGGGGGAATAAGACCGCGAGGACTGGGAGGAACCCCTTTTTAACATTATCCGTAACCCCAACCTTCTGATGGCCTTTGCACAAATTGATTTAGAAATGCATTTTTATTTTCTGGAAGAACTTGACTTTGGATATTTCTGGGGGAACGAAATCTATCCAGGACAACTGCAAATCTTTTTTTCATGTTTTTTATGCTTTTTTTAATTGTTCTGTTTAGAGTGAGGGCCAGTTTTGCATATTCTAGGAGTTTTCCCATAGACTAAGTAGGGAAATATCTGGTAGAGTAGACTTAGTTAGGTTTTATGTGCACCCTATTCTAGGAAATAAAATATCAAGTATTCAGAAAACTACAAAGTGTTCGCCTCACATTACTGACCCCTCACACTTGTCTCAGAGGTCACTGAAAGCTTACACCAGCAACTCATTCTCCACATCTATCCCACCAGCAAACACGAAGTCTTAAGGGAATGTATAGCACCAGACAACCCAGCTCTACTCCTGCATTCGCGCTCCACAGAAGAACTCATTCACTCCAGTACTGCACATGAAATGGCACACCCCATGGGGAGACAAATGCCGTAAAGGTTGCTTCCTTTCACTACAAAAACAAGCAGTGGTTAGATGAACGGGTAAACTGACAGGAGTCTGGAAGCAGATTTCATATCTGCTTTCGCCAAAGCGGCTCCCTGACCCTCGCCATCTGGAGTGTCTGGTCAGAAGAGATGCTTATGAAATCATTGGCAGTTATCTTCTGGAAAAGATACATGATGGAGGATTCATAACCTCCCCCCGTCTCTTTTTGGGCACTAGCATGAGATGTGACACTTTGAAGTCTTGCAATGGGGGATCCCGAAAGAGGCCAGCAAACATGCACCTCCCTTATTCTTTGTTCACATTTTCCTTTAAAATCACTGACCTTTCTCCGGACGATTCAAGATTTTCTGCCAACTGGCCGTCTCTACGGCTTCCTCCCTTGTTTGCAAAAGTGCCAAAGGCCATTTTCAAATGAGTGAGATTAACTTGTGAGGAAATTCTGTTCCTTGGCTCAGTCAGCTCATTCGGATTGTTGGCCACCGGCCGGTCTAAGGGGGTGGCCTCACCCCAGTTTCAGCACTCGGCTCACTCTTCGATCTTCCCACTATAGGTCTCTGAACTGTAAATGTACTCCTCCTCCCCTCACACAACCCCATCCTGTCTTTTAGCAATTTCTTACCGCTGGTTCTTGAGAGCCCGCCCTGCATCCACTATACTGATGTGTGAATCAACAAGTAGCGTCTTCAAAACAATTCCCTGTGTCGAAATGCCAGCAGAGTCCCTACGTTTGTGTACCAAACCCTTTTACCCTCGCTCCACCCACTGAGTGCTTGATTTCAGAGGACAAGTACTTTGGTCTGTCTATTGCTGGCTGTCGCAAGCCATTCTGTATCTTTGCACAGTGGCGTGTTCTGCAACTCCTTATTGGTCCTGAAATGGCTGTTAAAATTACATTCCTAGCTGTGAGCAAGAGGCCTCTTACCATAAAATCGTCGATTGTATCCCTAGAGCCCTGCAGCAGTTCGTAATAGTCCAGGAAGGAAGCTCTGTGGCAGCTTCTTGTTTGGATCAACTCAGAACCACCCCCCTCCGATATAAAAGGTTTTTTTCTGCGCCTTCCACTTGGTTGAAAAAGGAACAAGAAAGTAATTCAGGCCCACCGCTTTGCCTACATCAGTGGAGTTATTCACCCCTGATCTCGCCCAGCTCGGGGCTGCCTCCACCTTGTTGAATAGACGTCAATTAGTGCCCTTGCTACCAATAGTCTTAGTTATTTAGTGACCATCCCTGTATGGGGCTCAGCTGTCGATCCAAGAGTCACAGACTGTGTAGTAACCAACGCCCATGGAGGCTATGGCTGCCAACGGTAGTGGACTATGGTTGGCGATGAACGACCATAGTTGCCAATGTTTGGGAATGGTCGATTGTGATTGGTAATGGAAACGACCACAGTGAATGCCCAACCCCGGATACATTTTATTTTTAGAAAAAGGAATTCAAAGAATGCAAAATGCCACCCAAAATGTACATCTGCTTCCAATAAGCAAACACTCCACTCAACACACTACAGCATTCATTTTCACTCATGTATAGGTGGTGTTAAAGTGCCACATAAAAGAGCCAAAACAAAAAATGTAACATGAACTACTTAGAAACTGTTCAAATCAACTGTAAACCAAAACAAGCATTGGCAATACGAACAGTTTGGCCTTTTGTGTAGGCATAGGAAAGGCACTTGCCAGGCACTGCCATAGTTGTATTAACTGGCCATTGATGGTACCAGGTGCACAATGGTGCAAGTCCCTGGGCATTTAATAGCTGTGCCTTTCATCCTTTCATATGCCTAATACTTATGTATAAGCCAAATCTGTTGGCTTTTCCAATGCTCGTTTTTAGCAGGACTTTAGTGAAGGGCACACATAGTACTTATAAATCAAGTGGCTGAAGGCAGACCTGGTTATGATATTTTTAGTCATTAACTCTCAGAAGCCGGTCTTGGTAAAACACTGGCAGGCACTTCAAGTGAAAAGTTTGATGGTAAGGCTTGTTAAAGCGACAACAAAGTTCCATTGAGGGGTACGGACATAGGCATTAGCATGGCCATGGGCAGTCAATGCGTGGGCTCATTACCAAATAATGCCTATAGACTGTGTCCCTCCTCATAAGCAATTCGTCACTGTCTGTACTCTATTCCAATATTTTAGACTTATAGGTGTAAAAAAGCCAAACAAAAAAAAAGGCAATAAAGAAAACGGCTGCACTCAGCTCAACAGTGGTTAAACACATCAGAGCTCGGATCTTGCTAACAAACACTGAAGGTTTTGGCGTTTTCTGTAGAGCCCCTGTGAGCAAGTATTTCATGTCAAGCCTGGCAGAGATTACAGGTGACAGGACTACCATACATTTAAACCTGCAGCTCAAGGCTGACTATTTCCAGATTAGCAAGCAGCAGCATGGTCAACGAAAGCACCATTTCCGTTAAAAGAAAGAACACAAGTCCTCATTATAAAGTGGTGGCCTATACAACGGTGTCAGAACAAACTGTACACTAACACATGGCTAACTTCATTCACAGAGCCCTTTGTTCCTCAACAAAAGCTGAAGCACTGTTTCAACCGCGTTGACAAAACATACTTTGTTAAATTCATTGAAAAGGTCAACGGATGCATATTGTACATTTTTTACAGCCTTTTCTATTATTAACAGCATTGATTTCTAAAAGGGAGCTTTGTATAGGAGCAACTAAGAATGAGTGTCTATTGGAATCACAAACACATGAAACACCTAAAAAGGCTTGTCCTGTACATGCGTAAAAAGATGAACTGAAGGATTCAAACGAGCTGTTGTCCATGCACCAAATGTGGGACTGCAGATGATTGTCTATCTGCAGTATTAGTGAGAATAAAGATACGGTGTTCGTACAAATCGCTGGCCACTATTCTTGCATGAAAAGTAGCATTTTCTCAGAAAAAAAACGGAAGAATGTCCACAACGATTGTATACCAACATGCTTTTCTGCCAAACCTAACATGCAGGAGGGTAGCAGGCGGCCGTGCCCCCCCAGCCCTGGCAGAAAGCAGTGCAGCCCCTCTGGACTCTGCTTGGGAAATAACACCGTTGTGTTTCTGCTTTGGAATGGAGTTCTTGTTCATCTTTTTATCCGCAGACTTCATGTAAGCCATCTTCTCACAAAGTTCCATAACAGAAGGCCAAACGCTGCTTTGGCTAGCTCCTTTCAATCAGCGAGACAGATACCAATCTATGCTAGTGAGTGGGGACCCTGTCCGATGGTACGTCTAAAGCAGAGACCATCGAGCTAGAAGGTCATGGTAGGAGGCTCGATAACGGAGACAGAAAGGTAGCACAATCACTACGTGAGTGCACAAAAGCCACTTCTGCCATCTCCTGCACTAACTACACTAACGATGTACTTCAATCACCCAATACAGCGCGACGCCTCTTGATTCATCGTTCCTCCTCCCCGACCTCCATACCTCATTCACCTAGAAAGAATATTAATAACTGTGGCCCGACACCTCCACTGGGAACCCTTGGATGAGATCATTTTGCCACTGCTCTGCACTGTAGAGTCCTGGCACCTGAGTGTTCCCTGGTGTCAGCCTGGAAAGACTCAGGAGAGACAATGCGCCTTGTTATACGGCTGAATTCATTCATACATTACAGCGGTGGTCAGAATTCTTAGGGCAATTTTGGCAGAAAAATGATTGTTAGTGTTCGTTGTGTCGTCTTTTAATGAGTCTGCAATTATACTGTTTGCATCCTACATGTGCTGTTTTTTCATCTGCTGGTTGTTTATGATTCGACATGATACAATAAATAAAATAAAACATTAAACTGTACTTTTGACTGGAATTATTTGCGGAGGGTCACGCTCATAACTGTGTCGCGTTACCATATGCACACTATATAGGATGCTATGCGAGGTTTGTGTGTAATGCTTCCATTCTATCCTATCAACGCCTCAGTCCTTCAATGGATTATTGTGCACTACAAATACTCATGTACAACACCCAAACATTGCACTGCTTTAATCTCCGTTGCCACCTTTTGTAAGGTGTTTACCCCTTTATCAATAAATACAACACAACTTGCCTCTACCACAGATAAGATGTATAAATGCCCTTTTTCACTTCTACACCAAACTTTTCAATGACTTGAAATGACAACTATCACTAAAGAAAGCTCCTCTTTAGCTTCTGAAGGATGCCAACTGTCAAACCCTTTATAATGTCTTCTGGAGTAAGGCCAGAGGACAGTTAACCGCTGAAGGCACGTTAAAGTGGTTAGTTATGATTTTCTGAATAGTCGATTGCTGATAGTTTTCCAGTAAATTGCCATCAATATGCGTTACAAAGTCTCACGCTTCATACGCCTGTTCTTACTTCACGAGGGCTAGAAAGTGTCTCTGAAGCTATGAAGCAACCGCCCCTACCTGATTTCCTCTTTACAGCACCCAATAAGTACTCCCTCAGTTAAATAATCACATGGCACGTGATATCCCGATTACTTACCGGTAATCTTCATTATTCCGAGTCCAGATCTTCCTCGTTACAGTCCTTCATTCAGTAAGGACTTGTTGGGACAGACTCCCAGGAATTGCCAGAGTGATACTGGAAGTCCGCAGACTTAGGAGAGCCCAACTCCCTCCCCAGTATACACAGAGGACTCAGTCAATGGCAAGTTCAAACTGCGGTTTATTCCAAGTAAAACCAACAGGGATCCTCACAGGAACACAGAAATATTCATGCACAACTCCGCTCCCTCTGGCTCGCAGGCTAGTTTTACCCCCAAAACATGTTACCACTTCGTCATAGCGTGGGCCTTTCTCCAGAAATCTATCGTGATTGTGGATTGGGCGCTGGGGCTTCAATAACCTATATGGGTACCTATAGGTGTTATTCTACTGGCTCTTGCATGTCAGGTGGTTGGCCTGTTCCATCCCCAATTTACTAACTATAACATTGTTGCAGAGTTATGGACTTACCAGTGGTCCTTGCCCGTTGCTACACACCGCTAAGGTATTAAACTGTGATTGGCTAGAGCGGACGTCCCCAGGCCTGGGGTACTCAAAACGGTTCTCAGCTCAATGTGCACCTTTTCAAAGTGATGCAAGCGGTTATGTGTCTGTATTATAACTTGTGTGCACCACCTTTGCCCATGAGAGACCATGTCCCACTTTTAGCAACACTTTGTTACAAATTTGTTGCAGTCCGTGTCGGGCTGCCTGGGATCGGCTCTCTTTTCACACCACCGATCACTGTCCATTGTCTGCTTCAGCTGCATCACGTGTTCAAAGACCACAAAATTGAGCTCTGCAGCTCTGAATTATGAGGATTTATTCCCTTTTTCTGCAGCTGGTCCCTTCTTCGTCTGGGGTATGGAATGTCTTTCTATCTTGTGTCCTTGGCTGTGGACATCGTTTGACGCGTCCTTCTCCCTGTGAGGCCTGAATCAGCTCAACTCGTCCCTTGCTCAGTGGTCTGAGGCCTGCTGTAATTTTCCTAAACCTTATTATGCGGTTTCTACATTTTCCACGTTCTACTATATTCTCCATAGGTTAGTCCCATTTGTCTCTGTCAGGTCCTAGGAAGTGCTCCTGCAGTTCCATAAGGTTATACACATTAAATATCTGAAGCTTTGCTCAGAATCTCTTGTGCCTTGCAGTTTCTGCGGTGCTGCATTTGGCTAAAATAATAAAAGCAATGACAGTATGCATATGTGTCTGTCCTCCAACTATAGAACTGTACGCTCATGTTCTTCATGTATTCGAGTTTTTTTGTGACACGCATTGGGGATTGCACGTGTGCGTCATGTCTAACGCTATGTCGTGGTGTCTTCAACGACGTCAGCAACATGGCTTCTTGGTGCTTAGTCCAGGCTGTCCATATAGATGTCTCTGACCATGGCCTGCGGCTCTTCCTTCACGCATGGATAGATTTGCACCGCACCAGGTCTGTATGGCTGGCTGAAAGGTTACCTCTCAATGTATTTATCGATCATTGGTGCATTCGTGATACGTCTGAAATAGAAGAACAAGTTACTTACCAACTTGTAATGTTCTTTCGACTGGATGTTCCTCCAACGTATTCCACATCTTTGACATGTAATGTCCACAGCTGTGCACTTCGCAAACTTTTTCAGCAGAGGGCGTCCTGCGTTGGTGACGTCGTGTCGATGTCCCTTAGAGGCCTCCGTCGAGGGCAACGTCACTGGATGTTATAAATAAGACGCACGGCGCCCGTAGCCTCAGTTTAAGTTTTTTCCATCAGAACGTGTGGCACCAGTCTCATGCTTGCTTGACAGCACTTAGCTTTGCGGAAACGGAAGCTGCAATCGGATAGGAAATTCTCCATGTGGAATACGTTGGAGGAACATCCAGTTGAAAGAACGTTACCAGTTGGTAAGTAACTTGTTCTTCGAATAGATTCAAATTAGTTAGTTAGTTAGGATTGTGTCCTCCAACGTATTCCACATCTTTGACAGACTCCCAAAGCAGTACCAGCAAATGGAAGAGGGAAAGAATTTAGAATACCCAATCAGATTGCGGAAAAAAGAACCGCCTTACCAAAGGCCATATCCTGACCATGGATTGCATCCAGGGAGTAATGTTTAACAAAGGTATGGATTGAAGCCCATGTGGCTGCATCACAAATGTTCCTAATAGGAACACTGCGTTGGAGGGCGGTGGAAGTAGCCACGCCCCTAGTGGAATGAGCTTGCAACCCCTGAGGAGGATCCTTACCCGCCAATCTGTAACACTCCATAATGGGGAGGATAATCCACCTGGGCAAGGTCTGTTTGGTAACAGCCTGGCCCAATCGGTGTCCAGCATATCCTACAAAGAGTTGATTGTCCACTCTGACCCTGGACATCCTAGAAATATAAAAGCTCAGAGCTCTCCTAGGATCCAACCTATGGAGTCGCTCCTCTTCCTTACCAGGATGAGGAGGAGGGTAGAAAGATGGAAGAACCACCTTTTGACTCAAATGATATTCATATACTATCGGACGTACCCGCAGTACAACCCTGTCCTTGTGAAACACAGTAAAGGGTGGCTAAGATGAAAGTGCCTGCAATTCACTCACTCTGCGAGCAGAGGTTACCTCAACTAAGAACACAGTCTTGAAGGACAGTAATCTCAAAGGAGAAGAGTACAAAGGTTCAAACAGAGCACACATGAGAAATTTCAAAACCAAATTCAAATCCCAAACCGGCACCTGGAAAGGAGACGGCGGGAAGACATTAGTCAGTCCTTTAAGAAACAGAGAAATCAAAGGAACCTTAAAGTAAGAACATTCTTCAGACGAGCGCTTAAAGATAGACAGCACCGCCATGGTACCCACTTGAAGGCCCCTATGGGACAAAGTAAGAAAGACAAAACCATAGGAATGGAGCACTGAAAAGGATCAACATTGTGACTTCTGCACCAGTCGCAGAACGCCAACAGTACAGGGATTTTGTTGCAGGCCGCCTGGCCGAAAGCAACACCTCCATCACGTCATCCGGGAGGTCCCAATCCTTATACCTCAACCTTTCAGATACCAAGTGTGAAGGTTGAGAGTCTTGACCTCTGGATGGAGAACATGAACCCCCCCCTCTCGCACGAGAGCAGATCCTCTCGGTAGGGAAGACGGCGTGGAGGGCAGATGGACATTTCTAGAAGGTCCGGGTACCACACTCTCCTGGCCCAATCCGGAGCAATGAGGAACATGTGGGAGCCGAACCTCCGTAACACTTGAGGAATGACGGGGACTGGAAGAAATGCGTTGGTGGAAAGGCACTGGGTCGGTGAGCAACATTTTCGACTTGCAGTCCTGGCAGTTCTTGAAGCCAGACCGCAGAGCTGGAGGGGTCAAAGAGAAAGACATCGTAACGATGAACACACGAGGTGCACCGAGTTTCACGAAGCAACACGTTCACGGAAAAAACGGAACCGAGGCTACGGGCGCCGTGTGTCCTATTTATAACATCCAGTGACGAGGCCTTCGAGGGATATCAATCCGACATCATCGACGCAGGACGCCCTCTGCTGAAGAAGATTCCGAAGTGCACAGCTGTGGATATTACATGTCAAAGATGTGGAATACGTTGGAGGACACAATCCATTTGCGTGGGTGGTTGCAGTGTTTTCTGGCCTTCCGTCTTGTCATGAACATGATGGGAGGGAGGTGGTCCCAGGATCCCGACTCCCTCTTCAGTCTGTAACGATCAAGCCGGATGGAGGGGTAATGGTGGGAGGTAGGATATTCTGGAATAAGGAAAAACGGTTAGAATATGTCTAATGAAGAGTGATTATTGGGAAATTATAAACACATTACCACTTTGTTCCAGTTGCTCATCAAATATCTCAAAGATGAGCCAGACTAATCACGAGACAATCAACTGAAACGACTGCCACACAATCTCTATCCTGTTTCACCCTCCTCACTCAACCCTGAACCATTCCAACTGGGCAAAATGTTCATTGATACATCTCCTCATTAACTCTGAATAGGAACGTGTTCCTTTGACTAAAAACCTTGAAAGTGCCAATCGACTGGTAATTATCCTTTAATATCACTGCACCAGACAATACCTTTTTGAGTTTGCGTGTTTGTATTCATTTAGATTTGTAGCGCACTTTCACCAAAACGATTTAACGAAATAAAAAACCACCAATGGTACAAAATTCATGACAATTGGTTAGCATACAAACAGCAGAAAAAACATGGAAAGATGGAGAAGATCGAATGTGTAGGGGAAGAGGGTTCCAATGTTTTGAAGCAAGGAGAGCAAAAGGACGAAACTAAGAGGAAGCACAGGGGAGTTTAGGGACAGAAAGAAAAAAGAGGGACTAACGTAGGGACCTAGTGGAGGTGTACCAATATATTAAAGAGGAAAGATAAGCAAGAGCATGTAATGACTTGAATACAAAACATACAAAATGAAAGAAACTATAAAGATCAAAGGAGAGTAATGAAGCAGAAAGAAGGAAGGGGTAACTGAGGTATGGGGAGGCAGCTGAAAGAGTAAACAGATAGCAGAATTATAGACAGAATGCAGAGGTGTTAGATGAGAGGTAAGAAGGCCAAAGAGAAGAAAACAACAATAATTAAGCTGAAACAAACACAAAGAAATAGACCATGAGCTTCATAGCCTGAAAAGAAAGGAAAGGACAAGCATGTCGACGATCATAGAGATGGTAATCAGCACAGTAAGCTGTGCTGTGATATGTAGAGAACATGGGAGAGAGGGGTTGGAGGCAATCCAAGAATTTGAGCGCAGGAAGAACAGGAGAGAAGGGTGTGCGGAAACTAGACACCAGAGGGTGCAGGTAGAGGTGGGAGGTGTGAGGGAGGCATGGTATCACAGGTAGACACTGAGACAAGAGCTGAAAGTTTCAAAACATTTATTGATGGTTTAAAAGGGGTTGGAAAACTCCTATCTTGCCCTATAACTAAGATGGGAGTATTCTCGACCATCAAACAGAAATAAAACACAATCTTAGTCAGTCCTTAGTCAAAATAAAAAGGCCTATACTAATAAATCTAATGCCTGCCCTCTTTCTAATACAATACATATGTAAAGGGAATGTGTAATGCAAAAAGGAAAGTTAGTGTTCAAAAGAAATGTCAGTATGGCTGCGTAAACTCCCTTCCCCACTTTTGTAGCATGGGGTAGTTATGTTATGTAGATTTGTAGAGCGCACAAACGCCCGAAGGCACCAAGGCGCTAAGAATGTGAACAAGAACCTAACAGCCAGGACTTAGAATATAGATGTCTTTAGTAGGCGACGAAAGACGAGGTGATCCGCTGTCTTGCGCAGCAGCAAGAGGAGAGCGTTCAAAGCCTTAGCGGCAGCAACTGAGAAGGCACGACCGCCAGTGCGCATCAATCTGAAGCAGGGTACCACAACGAGAAATGCGGATTGTGAGTGGAGACATCGAGTGGGAATGTAGTGTGGGAATTTGTCCTGAATGTATTCAGGTCCCACGCCGTTGAATGCCCGGTGTACCATACACAAAGATTTAAACAAGATCTGCTTTTCTACCGAGAGCCAATGGAGCTGCCGCAGTAAAGGTGCCATGTGGGTGCCATAAGAAGGCCGTAGGACAGCTCTAGCAGCAGCATTCTGCAACAACTGAAGGCCGTTAATCAGATAGCGTGGCTGAGCTAAATACAACGAGTTGCAGTAGTCTAAGCCACTCATGACAAGCACAGCTACCACTGGAGCCTGGCATTTTTCAGGGACGAAAGGAAGGACTTTCGTAAGTATGCAAAGTTTAAAATGGCAGTTTTTTTATACTGCTGCAACCTGGCCATCCATGGTAAGAGAGGAGGAGATAGTCACCCCCAGATTCTTCACAGATAGCACAAGTACCGGAAAGGGGGCCAAGTGTGGTGGGCAAGCAGTCATTAGTCCAGTAAAGGAGGGGAGCAGTGGTACCTATCACCAACAGCTCAGTCTTATTGCCGTTAAGTTTCAACCAATTAGATGTCACCCATTCCCCAACCTCCTGAAGACAACACCTAAACCGAGTGGCTGTCTCAGCTTGATTTAAGTCATGCCGAACCAGGATTTGTGTGTCGTCAGCGTAAGAATAATAATGGAAGCCATGGCGCAGAATGAGGGACAAAAGGTACCTAATGTAGAGATTGAACAAGATAGGGGAGACAGCAGATCCCTGTGGCACACCACAGGAGAGTGGGACTGGACTCTAGCGAAAAGATGGAAGGGAAACAGATTGAGAGCGATCAGCAAGGAAGACTACGAACCAGTCAAGGACTTTACCAGACAGCCCGGCCAAGGCAGCCTGGAGATCAGGGTGGGATGGTCAACTGTGTCGAACGCAGCTGACAGATCTAATAAAACAACCGCGCGAACACCCCCCTGGTCCACCATGCGAGCCAGGTCGTCCAGCACTGAGTTAAGGACAGATTCAGTGCCCCTGCCCGGCCGAAAACCCGACTGAAAAAGTTCAAAATAAGCTGAAGATTCAAGAAATGTAGACAGAAAGGGAGAGACCAAGGCTTCCAGCAATTTCATGAGGAAGGGAAGCAGTGATATAGGTTGGTAATTGGCCAGTACCTCAGGATCTAACAAGGTTTTTTTTTATTGCAGAATCACAAGAGCATGTTTAAGTGTGGAGGGGATCACTCCATCCTTGAATGAAGCATTTACTGCAGTAGTAATATGTGAAATAATGGACTGGGTTTTCCTTCAACAGGGCCAGGTGAATGGCATCAGTCGGAGAGGCAGATTTCAGACGTTGAATAGCTGCCAAAATGTCAGATTCCGAGAAGGTGGGAAACGATGACCAGGACCCCCGAGCCGGGCGGGGGGGGGGGGGGGGGGGCAGAGGGGGTAGTGGGGCTCAGTAGAGCCAAAAGGCAGCCGACGGAGGTGTAGCTCCAGTATTAATATTAGTACGAATAGAAGAGATCTTAGATACAAAGAAGGCAGAGAGGGAATCACAACGAGCTTGAGACGGGGTAGGCTGAGAACTGTACATTGCGGGAGTGGAGAGTGACTGGACAAGCTGCAATAGAGCCCTAGGCTGGTTAAGGACACCTTCGACCTTGGAGGCAAAGAAAGCTTTCTTCGCCTCAATGACCAGCTTGTGATAAACGGTAAGAGCACAACGAAAGGTGGATTTAGTCTCAGCAGAGTAGTTGACCCTCCATTTTTGCTCGGCTTGTCTCGACCGTAGCTTCTGAGCTTTAAGCTGAAAAGTGGCACACTTGGACCTTGCGCCACACTCTGGCTTCGGGCACAAGGATGCAGTTAGTTTCGTGGACTAGGGCCCCCTTGCCATTCCACGAAAAATCACTAGTTTGTTTCCTTCTGCGTACCACAATTCAGTACAGGTTTCCCTCCGCCAGGCTCAACCCTTTCAATCACAATGTGTGGAAGTTCCCTTCCCCAAGCTTCAATCACACTTTCACATGCTCACCTCCGTCAGGCTCAAGCCTCCTTTCAGTTTCCTTCTGCTGTTGAAGACTTTCAAAACTGCAAGGCCTTTGCTCTTACCTCGACATGACCACTTCAACCTTCTTTCCCCGAACGTCACTTTTTCTCTCCTACACCAAGGCCTCTTGGTAAATGTTGTTTCAAACACAGTACTTATTTCAAAGTTCAAAGTTCAAAGATATCTCGCACATCCAGGTTTCCCCCTGCCGGGATCAAACCTAACCATTCATATCTTGCATCTCACTTTCTTTCTCTTCCCGCCGCTTCTACAGCATTAGACATTTCACAGAGACTTTTGATTGGTCAATCTTCTTTCGGCGGACCACTCCCACTATGTATCTTTAATTTACAGTTCTTTACAATGCTTTGCTTTCTTTCGCGTCTTATCGGTACACGCACGCTTCATTCGTCAGATACTGTTGCCGTCGAGTTTCATTTAACACAGACCAGACTTTCATTGCTTTCATGAACTCGCTGGCTGTGTCAATTCATTTTCGTCTTTCACGGCTTTAGTCCTGAAGTCAAGGCTGATACCACAACTGCCGCTGCACCTCCCCAACTCTGCTGCTTGCCCGGGAGGGTGGCTATTATCCTTGAAACACTTAAAGAGGTTTGTCTCTTCTCTCCAGCTGGGCCTCCCGGTGCAACCTACAAGGCCCTTTGCAAGCAACAATCTCGGGTCGGGATGCCCAAGGTTTCTCCCTACCTCGGCCTGTCGCTCTGCTCTGCCTGGTTCGCCGTTGCCCTGGAAGAACTGCTCCTTCTTGTGCACCACCTTGCTCTGAGTAGGTCTCAGTGTTCCACCTTTTAACCGTTTAGGGAGAGCTAATAGGTACCAGGTGTATGTAATTGAGAGCAAGTGCCTGACCCTGCCCGATCTTATTAACGGGACATGGCCAATTTATTGCATTGGTGCTACCCCTTTGAGCCTCAGACCTCCTCTTCCTAGGCTCCATGTTTGTGTAGGAAAGGGGGGTGGGGTTCTGGGAAGTTGGAATATCCTACAAAATAGGATGGGGCAGAGGTATTTGGAAAGGGGGGATATTATGACTCGCCATCGGGCGTTCCTTCCCGACTCCCTGAGGACCCCTCACCCAGGTGATCCTACCATAATACTCCACCCCCAGGGCATGGACCCCCATGGTCTAGGCAGTGAAACAACCTCTTGTTTTTGACAGAGGCCAGTAAAGGATCTCAGTTTTAGAAGAATTTAGGTGCAGAAAACGGTTACATGTGATTATAACGAATACAAAAACAGATCTTTTTTTATCTGATATAATCACTGGATACCGCACCCAACGGGAAGCCACCCAGGCCTTAACAGCAGAAAGACAGAAAAAGACAGTATCAAAGAGAAGGGGAGAAAGAAGAAAACGAAAAGAAGATCTGGGTGTCATTAGCTTAGTAATGTCAGCAACGGTTATAAGAGCTGATGAGCGCTGAGAGGGAAGCAGTATAGAGAGAATAAAGTAGGGGGCTAAGGACAAAGCCCTGTGGGAAATCAAAAACAAGCAGACAGGAGGGTGAGAGTTGGCCATCCCAAGAAACAGAACATGAACAGTTAGAAAAATAGGATGAGAACCATTTAAGGATGGATTCCAGAAAAACCAAATGAAGAAAGGGAGGAGAGAAGAATTGCATGATCAACTGCGTCAAAAGCAGCAGAGAGATCCAGGAGGATAAGAACAGAGGATAGTTTGTTGTGTCATGCAGAGAGTAATATGAAGAGCCTGTAATGAGACTCAGACACAAGGGAGTCATGGTTTTGGTCAAAGACTTATTAAAATAAAAGGGTGAAATGCCTCTCTGTCCCTGCTCTAAGAGGCGTTTCCCTACCTAAAACCAAAACTAAGGTTCTATCAATGTCAGAATGTCCAAAGCATAACCATCCTGTGTCCAAAGTTCTAGTCTGGTCTTGACATTCTAACAAAACTAAATGTAAGGTGAAAAGGGTTCTTGGCCTTGAGTGTTTTATCAATGTACAAAAATGAAAATGCGTAACTCCAACACAAATGCTCCTTGTTCCAGAGGGTGGTTCCATTCCCCTGTATTTCTCTCTACTTGGTTGTATGTTCAAAATGATCAGTTCCTTGAGTTTCTCTTGATCAATAACACAACTGATACAGAAAAACAACTTGACTCTGTCTTTATCCTGTTAGGATACATGGTGCACTCTCCTGCCAGGTTTGCACTCCTCTTCTCTTGATCAGCACAGCTTTTTGGTAATCCTGATATATCTTTCACAGGACCTCTTTCGGTGATGTATAACCTATACACTGTGCAGCTCGTCTTTGCCTGGTGTACGAACACACTTGCAATTGCCTGGTATACTCTTCTGCCAGGGCTTTCTTATATATGTATTTTCTTGCACCTTTAAATTGCCTGGACTCTCCTGCCAGGGCTTTTTCCTTCATATGCTTCCTTAACAATTATTCGGGTTTAGAATAGCTGCCAAAAGCCCCAGTGTCTCAGCTTCGCTTGAGTGGACTCACCGGCTCTGGCTGGCGTATTCTGTTTCTCTGATGGCGGTCGTTCAGCACTTCGTTCCTTAGGGCTGCATTTATTTCCCAGCTTCTCTGCCTCTTGTGGTCCCTGCTGGGCTCTTCTGCTTAATTTCGGGCTTTGGTAAGGCGAAGGTTGTCTCCCAACACCTATTAACGGCCAGGAGCTTTCTGTCAGCTTCTGGCGTTCCCGCAGCATGTTCTCTCTCACGGTCAGCTTCTCTTTTTCTTGTTCTCGAGCCAGTCGGCTCCATGGAACTCTCTACAGCCCCACTGACTCTCTGTCCGTACCAAGAGGAGCAGCTTTCTCCCAACAACAGCTCACCTCAGTCAGCTGCTTCGCCTGTTTAAATCTCACGGCCACAGGTATGTGCTCGCAACTACAGCACAGCCTGTGTTACTGGTGGTCTTTGATCTGCATTACTTGTCTCATCTTCCTCATCACAGTTTTCTTGTAGTTATGGAATGGAAGTCCATTCTTGACGACTTACATGTAAAGTCTGGGTAAGTGTCTTCAGTGATCTTTAAGGGCAAGTCAGCTCTGGATGACTTTCAGGTAGATTCTGCGAAGGTGTTCTTACGAGTCATAAAAAGAAAGCCACATTTTGACGACTTACATACAGATCTTGTGCCAAAATCTTCAGTACCCTTCCTAGGTGGATGAAGGGAGGTATAACAATATGCCATTGAGGAATTGATCATGGATGGGGTATCCTCAAAAGAAGAAGGGGGATACCATATCACATTCGATGGTGACATATTTTCCAGGACGCTGTCTCCCCCCTGTGATCCTTCCTCATATAGCCGCCCCCGGGATCAGGACCAGGCAGTGGCTGACGTCCCCTGGCCACACGGGGGGAGGTCACCACCGGCAAAGAAGTGATGACACCATCAGATTCGTCACAGTAAGGAGTTTGAGACGAGCAGAAGCGCACATTCCGTGGATTGGGAGGGACGAAAGCCAGATTGAAGGGGAGGAAGAAGTGGGTGGCGGTGCAAGAAGGAAAACATTTGCAAATAAACAACCTGTTCTACCTTTCCTATCGAGAAGTTGGATGGCAAGGAGGTATACAAAGGAGGCTTTTTAAGAATAGGAATGATGACAACATGCTTGAAGCAGGATGGAAAAGTAGAAAAGACAAGAGAGCCTGATTAAGGAAGTGAGATGAGCAACAAGAGGCGGATGAACAGAAGAAATCAAGGCTGAAGGGATAGGATCAAGGGGAGAGACTGTGGGATGAGCATGAACTAAGTATGAGGAAGCATCAGCATCAATAAGGAGAGAAAAAGATGAGAATGATTCAAGTGAAGAGGAAGGAGTGGACAGGAGAGTCAAAGAAAAAAGAAAAACAAGGAGGGGAAGAAGAGAGGAAGAGTAAAGAAGAGCAAAGGGTTGAGACTTTGCATGTGAAAAAGTCTGCAAAATCTGTGGCAGAAAGGGTAGAAGAGAGATGTGTCAGCGGACAGGGGCAAGGATAGTGTTGAGTCGTTGGAAAAGATGGCGAGGATGCGGAGCGAACGTAAGAGAAGTGCTGTTTTACTGTTTTACTTGCTCAATGCACAAAAGCGTTCAACCCTCCATACCAAGACTATATACAATGTTTAAATTAATATAAACCGCTGCTTCCTTTCTGAAATTCACTTTATGTGTTCACATAAGGAGGATAACAAAGGGTTGAATGGATGGACACTGTTGTAATAGTAAAGAAGGTCATCCTAACTGTCAGAGTACTATATTATATATATTTTGAGGGTTTAAATGGCCTTGCATGAGCACTTTACTATTTTGCCTTGTATTGCACAGCACTATGCACTTTTAACTGGTATCCTCTTGAGGCACCTTGCAACTTTATACCATGTAATGACCTGCATAGCACTAAACTGTCAGGCTTATGTCAACTTTTAATTTTGTGGTCTCACATGGAGTTGCAGATGTATTTTAACCTTCATGCCTTATGTTGTAAAGTACCATGCATTGCAGATTAGTTCCTATTTAGGAGCATTAGCGTCACAAGATTTTATAATGGGCTTGCACCAGCTTAAGACTATATTGCCTTGTTTTGCACAGCATCATGCACTTTGTACTGACAGGCCCACTTGGCACATTGCACCCAAGTACTATGTGATGATACTCATCACACTAAACTCCAAGGAGCCATTTCCGCCTGGGAAGGAGGCTCGATAGTGTAATATACCAGTTAGGTCCTCCCCTTTTCCCCCTACCATGGCCAGTAAGTTGCAATATTAGCGTACCTAGGCAAATTTGCCTCTGTTTGATCCATGGTGCAACTGGAAGGAATGCTAAGAGGCTCTTAAGCTGGGATAAAGGCATCGACACACGTTGTTGCAGCTATCTCAGGCACATACACAGTGCAGCATCCCATAAGCATAGATCTAGAGCATGCTCAGCACGAGAGCGCATCACGCAACAATTGCGTTTATCTGACGCCATGCCCTAACATATAGCTCTCAATTCCTGTAAATATCGGTTAGTTCAGGATATTTAGATCCTTTAGTGCAGACACTTATATGCATTGCGATGACAGCTTTAGCTGACGCTAAGCAGGTCTTGCATATTCATACCCACTCAGACCCTGCAGACACACCTGTGCATGTCACTCGGCAGGCGAGATACTAATTTCAGATTAACATAGCCACAAACCATCTCGCAAATGCTCCATTTGGGGACCACCCACTAGGCATTGGGTGACAAGCATTATACACGGTACTTAGAAGCTGGGTCACATGGTTAAGCCTGGTCAATGGAATGCAACATAGTGGACAGCAAAAATGATATGGGATTAGTCCTTCCATTATGTTTATTACCACTGCTACACGTTACTCCTCCTATATATGAACTCTGGTTTTATGGGCAGCCGATGTGATCACGCGACGTGAAACACGTTATGTTGCCAAACTTTCGGGTTACACTGCTTGTGGGAATGCCATATGCTGATGGCTTTTACATTTTCCTGGATACACGAATAAAAGCAACTTTTCTACCCTTTTTGGACTCTGATTCCTGTCTCAGTAACATCGTGACTCTGACACTCATTGCCTGTTGCTGGTTCAGCAGTATATATATATAAATATGTTCTACTTTAGTAAAGCTTGTTCAGTACAATGTACGGTCGAGAAATAGCATAAGCTGCTTTAACAAAAGTGATGTAAACCTCACCCCAAATCCTTTATCACCTTTGTAAAACTTACTGGAAACAATTAGAGCAGGAGTGTGTAGAGGTGGAGCCACGTTCCCCAATCCAAAGCTCCTCCCCCATTTTGCCTATATGTTGGAAGCCAGAGTGTGAGACACGTGCCTTACCAGCGAGACTACCTATACCAAAGAGAATCCAGGAAGTAAGATTCCCATTGAGAACGCCATACATGCATACTCGACTACATGATGGCCATTTGAATGAAATCCCGGAGGAAGTGTGAAAACTGAGCAAAAGGGAAGACTGGTGACATCATGAAAAGCAGAGCTGACGCACCCAGCAGAGATGCAGGGACGAGAGAAAGAGTTGTTTGCAGTTTGCAACACAGATGGACGTCAATAATGACAGGGTTTTAATAGATAACCTCCTATTTTTCTGTGTTGCATTGAGTGTGAAGATCGAGCAAACACGTTGATGTTCGTTTTAACTCCCCGTTTTGGATAATTGATATTAAAACAGTCGCACATTGCCAACTTCCTAAGTCCGTTTTGATTATTGATGTTAGAGTAATATTCTGCATCTCCATCTGTCTCTAATTATTGCTGCCTCGTCTTGAAGGGCTTGGTCAGACACCCTGGTTCACGTGGTAGCAGAGCTGATGGTTAAAAATACATCGATCTAGTAAGCTTTGTGGTCCCGGAAATATCGGACATCCTCCGCCATTTAACTGGAAGAACGTGAGGCTCCCCATAGATAGCGACCGTTAGTTTAAAAACCTTGCAAGTACAGGTTTGACGGGTCCCTCGTTTTCACACGAAATCCCTTCCCGACATCTACAGGAAGCTGAACGGACTGAAGGCTGAAGTGGCTGGTTTGAGGAGGAGACTATCCTGAGGGTCGTAAGTCATAAACGTGAATGGTGAGTAGGCTGAGTGAGGTGAAAAATTGAATGAGCACTGAGTGGAGAAGAGTGATAACGGGGAAAGTGTAACGGAGAGTTGGTTGGGGTATTATATTATTTCTTTAAAGACAAGGAGCGTCATAGTGAGAGACAATGAGCGTCACAATTTAAGGTATATAGACGAGGCGCGATTTATGTAATAATCCCATTAACCTATGTCAAAGACGTTTAGAAGGAGCTCGTCCTAGAGTACAAGTGGACATATATAGGCTATGAACTAACCAGGGTGTTGTTAAAGAGGACAGCTCATACTCCATCCGAGTCATTTTAGGGGCAAAAACAGTCACAAGGATCGTTGACAGAGATATACGTGGGCTGGGGAGTCTGTCAAGTATTGTCTGTTTGTCTGAATGATGTATGTGACAAAGACATGAAATATTGATAAACAAGAAAAGAAATAGACTATGGTGGAAATGATGAGATTTGAAATGTAATTATTTATTAGTTAACTGATAATATTCAGTGAATAGGTAGATTGAAGTAAAACGTGATAAAGATGCTTGGAGCTGCAGTGATTGGTGCACGCGCATATTGTATTATTTTTCTGGAAACTATTTATTTGTGTGAAATAACGGATAATGACAGTCAATTGTGACTAAGTCATGATGGAGGATATTACTCTGATCAAACACTTGTGCAGACAGCTGCCAAAACACGCACCCAAGCTTAAACAATACAGTGCATAATGGGTTAAGGGTACGGCAGATAAGATGTTCATGCCATGGCCACAAGGGGGAATCGCTGTCCAAAGCAGTCCTACAACATATAACCACATATTTGCATGCAGCATATACGGGCAAAAAGTTAGAAAAAATGTTAGCGAGCTTAGAGCTCTGGAAGATGTACCAGGAGGAAAGGGAAGACCCGCTTCCTGAGGACTGGATGCTTAACCAGTGTGAAGAGGGGGGTGAAGAGCCTTCTTCTCCCCCTACCGCGCCTGAAGTAAATGGCAATAGTATAAAAGTTGAAGGATTATATCCTTTGAGAGAGCTAAAGGCAGCGACCGGGTTTAGTAACCCAACTTATAAGTCACCTGCATGTAGCAGCGACAAGAGTCCCGAAAAGACTGAAGAAAGAGATGTGATTTCTAAGGTCCCACAGGACAAGGAAAGAAGTGACCAGCCAGGCATGTCTCTAGCCATAGAGAAAGAAATAAATAAAGATGGAAAGGAGAGAAAGACAAAGCTGACGAGGTAGCGCTCATACAAAATGAATGGATGGGCGGTCAGATATTGCTCAAACCTGATGGAAAGAGCATTAAGGAAGTAAGGCAAAAGGAAGATCAGGACAAGCAAGATAGAAAAGATGAAGAAAGAGAAACAATTGAAAGAGAACGAAGCTCAAAGAAAGAGTAGACAGACGGAACTATCAAGATGAGCAGTTGAAAAAACAAGAAAGAGCAGAGAAGCAAAGAAAGTACGATAATAGACAAAGAGCAATTGAATGAGAAGCTAAAAAAGAAAAAGGAGGAAGAGGAAGAACAGAAGTTAAAGGATAGAAGGGTACACAGACTAAGATGAAGGGTGTAGGGCAAATGAGAGAAAGGAGGTAACAAGACAGGAAGAGGAAAGGGTAAGAGAGGAAGCAAGGAAATGAAGAGAGTTTGACAAGGAAATAGAACTTAAGAGAAGACAAAGGGCATGCAACATTGATTGCATAGAGAAAGAGTTAATGGAACCTAATCCAGTAGTGCCATGGGAGGACAAAGAAGAATTCTCGCCACACATGAACCAATGCCAGGTCTGTCTAGAGCAATTCTAGAAGATGATTTTGATATAAGAAGCATTGGGGAGGAAATTGATAAGGTTTATCATAACATGAGGAGCAAAAGTGAATAGAAAAATAAGGGAAAAAACAATTGATTTGAAAGTACGCAGTCGCAAGGCAAAGAAGGAAGTTTGTTTAGCCTCGAGCATAGAGGTTTGTCTTTGGACAGGCTGACTCTGAATAGAGATGAGAAAGAGGGAAGTCACACGAGTTGGGGACAGGATATGTCAGACGAAGCTAGAGAAACCTGTGGGGAGGAGGGAACTAATGTATACGGTTCTGAAGGGTGTTTTTCGATAGACGGAGAAGTAAGACGGTCAGATCTAGACCTACCTAAATATTGAGCGTCAGAACTTCTGGCGCGGCTAGATCGAACTAAAGGACGGTCCCATAGTGTGAGGGTGGACTCGCCATCTTATGTGAGCAGACTACGGTAATTACCGGGAAGAAGACGGTGTGGAACCATTGTCCCTGCTCTGGACAGACAGACGATGGGGGACAAATGCGATTTTGGAATCTTGCAATTCCCATTGATAGAGAAAGGAGGGGTCAGACCACAGTATATACTGTGGCGCCAGATGGATAAGGATACTGTACGGTGTAAACTCCTGACTTTGACGTCGGGTGCCGGAAAATGGATCCATGAATTAGAGAAAATGACAGGCGGAAATACATTAGCAATAGGAAACATTAAGGGTCTTCTGGCAGCTATACATTGGGAGAGAGCTGATGACATTTGGTTGAGAGCAGGATATCCATGTGTCACTGCTCAGAACACTGCTCACAACGGAGCACAGTTTAATAATTGTAGAGTGGCAGTCTGGAAAACGCTTTGAGAGTACAGTATCCCGATACGTTTGATTATGGTTGCTATAATGGCACATAAGATGCAGGAAGGGGAGGATTTGTTGATTTACATTCAGAATTTCCAAGAGCAATGGAACTTGGAGACACGCGAGCCGTGCAGGAACTCTGTACCTGTATTCTATCATATATTATGTCAAGGGCTGCCAGACAAGGTGCAGAGACAGCTCAAGAAATTGGTGGGTATGGAGGCAACACCTTGGCCAGAAATACAGTTGACGATAGCGCATCATTACCGTTTGGTACAAGAGAAAAGCCAAAAGAAAGAAGAAGGCAGGAAGCTTGAGGAGACCAAATTTGTACAAAAAAAGCTATCGAATTATGCTATAGAAGGGGATCGCAGCAAGCGGTAGGTATGCTGCTGGTGAATAACCAATGGCAGTTCAATCAAGGAGGGAATGGATACCACGAGGTAGAGGAAATTCTGCGGAAGAGGAGGTTTTAAGAACAATCAAGGAAACTCTCAGAATAACCAAGATGGGTTTCGGCCTATAGAGAACGATAATCAAGGCTTTCTGGGAGGACAAATTAGAAAGCTCCCTCCTGTATGTTGGACGTGTGGAATGACGGGCATACAGCACGAACATGTGGGAGCCAAGGATATGTACAGAATGGGCAGTTCTCAAGAAAGGGACCACTTATCTGCCTGCATATGGCACACACAATAGGGAAGGGTTTGCCCAAGATCAAACAGTGTATCAAGCAAAAGTGCCAAGAATACAACAGGCTTTGCAACCACAGCAAGCACCATTGGGTCCGCCACAAGGGCAGTCACAGCATGCACCCGTGCAAATACAGCAGAGTGCAAACTCAGGACAGTTACTGACTCCTAGGATAGGGGGTGTCACTGTTGAGGGAGGGAATACTTTCACGGGCACAGGAATAAGCATGTACCCATAATAGGACAGCTCAGTGGGTGGCTTGATGTGTTCAGTACTATCAGTAACGCCAAATCCTCAAGAGGAACCAAGGGTTGACGTCACAATAGGAGGCAGATATTTTTTCTTTTTTAGTAGACATGGGTGCAACTTGCTCATGTATACGGGAGGGAACATTTTTACTCTCAGGTAATGCCATGAATGCTCAAGATTTCACAGGAGCTACAAGTAGAGCTCCTTTTACAGAAGAATTACCAGTCTCTATAGGAGAATGTGATATGTCTGTACCTTTGTTGTATTCAAAGCAGACACCAGTTCATAAACTGGGTCGAGATTTAATGAGAAAGATGAATATGGCAATTTTGTATACTGATGAAGGCATAGCATGTTCAACACCAGGAATACATTATTTAAATGGGAGCAAATTCATTATGGCATTTACAGCCATACAAGGACTATCGTTAGAGCCAGAGGTGTTTTATAATGGGGTACGTATTCTGTTAAGATGACTGCCTAGCTTAGTAGGTAAGACCAGGAAAATATCTGATGAGTTTCTCTTTAGACTAGAAATCCCTATGGACGAGGAGGGGGGACATATTTTTCCCTTAGAGCTGCAAGTAGCTGTAGTATGAAGGGTTTTGGCTATGCTCCTAGGATTTGATGAGAATGGCAGATCAAGGAGCACAGTAATCGCTATCAGAGAAGGTTATAGATTAACTGATGTCGCCGATGATGAGATGTTTAAAGACGACCCATCTGATGATAAAGTGGTGTTCGACATGAGCATTACATATTGGGTTAGATCAGAAAAACACGAGATCCCATAGCGAATGATGATAGTGAGACAGCGTCCTGCATTTTTTGATGAAGACATGGCGAAAGTGCCAATTTCTTTATGGACTATGGGCCCCTATGACGTAGGCCTATTAAAAAGGGCTAGAGAAGTTAAGATTAAACTGAAGCCAGGAACAATTTTACCTCGAGCACTACAATATCCCATGTCTCGAGAGGCAGACAAGGGTATTTTTAAGACGATATCCGCCATGATGGATCAAGGCATTTTAGTGACGTCAGAGTCACCATGTAATACGGCCGTGTATCCTGTCAAGAAATCAAAGGGGGGGTCGCAGAGTTGAATTCAGGAGATGCGCCCGGTTAATCAGATTGTAGAGGTCCAGTTTGCTCTAGTTCCTAATCCAGCGATGATCTTATGTAGTATCCCTGTTGAGGCGCTATATTTCACTTCACTTGAAAAATGCATTTTTCTCAATCCCATTCTCTTGTATAAAGATTCTCAAGATCTGAAGTCATTTACGTTCAGACAGACGAAGTTAAAAAGCACAAGATTAACTCAGGGGTACTGCGAGTCCCCATTGATTTTCAATAGAGCCCTACAGATGGACTTAAGCAATATTGATTTGCCAAGTACTGTGCTGCAATACGTAGCTGACATTTGGGTCTACAGCATGTAAGAAGAAGAGTGCAGATGTGATTAGGTTCAGCTAATGGTTATTTTAGCAGAGTATATAAAGTGGACAAAGAAAAATGGCAGTATTGCCAAGAAGAGGCGTTTTACATAGGCCAGTTAATTTTTCATGAAGGAAAGAAAGTTACACCTGAAAGGGCTTAGGCCATTTTGAAGACAGGGAAACCGCACACGGTAAAGCATATGCAGCAATTTTTGGGACTATGCATTTTGTGAGGGCATGGATATTTCATTGTAGTTCATACACAAGGCCATTATTGCAGGCCCTGAAAAAGGCTAAAGTCAGTCAGAAAAAGATTGTATGGACCAAGGAAATGGAGGAAGGGTTTGACGAGTTGAAAAAGCCAATTTGCACAGCTCCAGTTTTGGGGATCCCAAATTATTCTGAGTAATTCTTTTTATTCTTGCGCACGAACGGAACAGTTATGACTGCAGTACTTACGCAGAGAACTATGTTGGGGTACAAGCCTCTAGCATATTACAGTGGGATTTTGGACCCAGTAATGAGGGGTCACTTCCCCTGCGAACAGTCTTTGGCAGCCAACGAATTTGCTATTGGGAAGTCTGCCAGCATAGTAATGGGGTATTCCATGACAATGTTTTTTGACATGCACTATGCACTATTTGCGGTTTTGGAAAAACCTAAAGATACACTGATGTCTCAAAGAGCTTCTGCTTATGAGGTGGTCATATCGAATCCGGCAATTAAAATAGTCCAATGTAAAACAGTGAATCTGCCATGTTTGAAGCTGAACCACTGGTAGAAGACGAGCATGCGCATGATTGCTTGAATTATGAGGAATTCTATGATGAGTTTCCGAGAATGAAAGAAAATGCTTTGGCAGCTGGGGAGACCCTCTTTACTGATGATTCATCGCGGATCGATCAAACTGATGGGCAAAGATATTCAGGTGCCGCTGTGGTAAGGCACATGGCTAACAGGGATTTTGAAGTAATGAAAAGTGCACAACTACCATCACACTTTTCAGCACAAGTTGCAGAATTAGTGGCGCTGATTGTCGCGCTCGACAATCACGCAGACAAGGAAGTAACCGTGTACAGTGACTCCGCCTATGTGACGTTGACAGTACATGCAGGGCTAGCACGTTAGAAAAAGAGGGGCTACCTCAGAGCGTACAGCACTCCAGCGCAACATGCAGCCTTGTTCGACAGACTTATTAAAGCACTACAGCTCCGAATAGCCATTGTGATCATTAACTGCGCAGCGTACACTAAGAGAGCAGACTTCATTTCACGTGGAAACCAAGCCACAGACGAAGAAGCAAAACGAGTTGCATATTCAAAGAATATTATGAACTTTGATACACCTGATGTGAATGAAAGAATGGTGGTGGTGGTGATTATAAATTAAAGTTTTAATAACTTGTCGAAGACACAATTAATGGAAGTTCAAGGTGAAGCACCACAGGATGAGAAAGATCTGTGGACACGAGGGGGTGTTCTTTATCCCCTTCCGAGGCATTGTGTCGACAGGAAAGCAGTGGTAAACCAGTGATGCCTGAAGCCTTATTAAAGGTGGTGTTGGAAGCCTTATTAAAGGTGGTGTTGTAACAGCTACACTACCCTGTGCATGTCACTAGCGAAAGCCTTGCAGCAACTATTGCGGAGGTCTGGTTCATACCAAAATTGTTAGAACACGTTGTATTTTATGTTGTAAATTGCATCGTATGTCAAAAATCTACTGTTGGGCATAGGGTGTGAACAGTCAGAGGATCCTACCTCAACCTAAAGGTCCTTTTCAGCATTTACATATTGATTATGTTGACATGCTGCAAGTCTGTAATTGCTATAGATATATGATAGTGGTGGTGTGCCCCTTCTCAAGGTGGGTCGAAGCTGGCCCATACACACATCCAGACGCCACTTGTGCTGCGAAGTTCCTAGTTCGAGAAGTATTTCCGAGATGGGGGAATATCTGAAGTATTAAGATCAGATAATGGCCCATATTTTTTGAATGAAGTATTCGAGCAGATCCGCTTATTGCTCAGTATAAAGCATACGTTTTCTTCGGCTTATCACCCGCAAGTCAGTGGGCTCTATGAGAGACTGAATGGCCTGCTTAAAGAGGATAGCCAAGTTTAAGCTAAATTTGTAGAAAGGATGGCTGCATTGCCTTCCTCTTCATTATATGCGTTGAGGAATCAACCAGGCTTTGACCATCATCTAACGCCCCATGACCTAGTAACGGGGAAGCAAATGAGAACACCTCTTACTCCTCCATCGAGGACTAGAAGTAATGCCCAGACAACAGCAGAATTGTTAGGAGATGAGCTACGTGTGTATTTAACATCTATGACTACAAGTATTTCTGTCATTTCAGACCAAGTCAAACGGACGGGTGTCAGTCTCAGAACACAGATGAAGATCATACAGCAACCAGATCAAATGAACTTCTACTGCCAAAGCTTTTTCCCGGAGATCAGGTTCTGATCCGGAACTTTGTCCACAAATGGCACCAACCCCGGTTTAACGGTTCCTTCATTGTCGAGAACGTTTCTCCATCAGCAGTCAAGTTGTTAGGAAGACGCGCTTGGATATTCCTGGGAGACGTGAAGAGCTGCACTGGCAAGACCACCGCATCCCCACCCTTTTCGGAAGCAAGTAACGTAGAAGTAGTTCAGCATGTGCAGACTAAATCAATGACGAGGAAGAAGGATACAGAGGATGTCCAGTAGACAGATAAAGAGTTCATTGGACTGTAGTTCGTTTGAGACACTCTTTGTAGCTGGTAAAAAAGGAGTGAAAGAAAAAGCTATTGTTCTTGAGCCACAGGTGTTTGCTAACATTGGACTGAGACATAGTGAAGTCTTGAAGGGAAAAAAATGCCAGACCTAGAGTTCATCTTTGACGATTGGAAAAGGGAGCACTTGACCCCGATTCCTTTCTCACTGAGTTTCTCTTTGGAAGTACCCATGGTGGTGCCTAATGGCAACGTTCATCGCATCATTCGTACTGTTTTCCTCTTCATTCTTCGTGCGTATCATCATTTGGTTGGGAGAACTACTGACGTTTACGTATTTTTGCAAGATCCTAAAAATGGTCCAGCCATGAGGAGATTGGTTGTAGCCATAATAGAGCAAATCCTCCAACTGCCTGAGCACTGTATGGAAAACACAGATGCCTCTGTCTGACGAAGACGCTCCTAGACTAGTTGAAAAGGTATTTTATTTCTTGATTGAGGAACGCCCGCACCTTGTTGGACGTCAAACCAACACTAGTACATTCCTGAGAGACCCCAGGAATCAACCAGCAATTAATCAATTGCTACGTGATATAATTGAGCAAGTTCGTCTATTGTCTGAGACAACAAAGTGAGCATCCTAATGAGCTTATCGAGTGAGGATATCCATAATCTGCAGACCTTGATCTTTTGCAATTTGCTGGAAGTTCATCCTCATTTTATTTGGCGACAAGACAACGCCTTTGTCTTTATCCAGAATCCAGTTAATTGTCCTGCAATCAGCCAGCAGCTTGTGGAGCTTGTGGAAAAGATTCAACAGTTGCCAGAATATTGTATGACATTGCACGATTAAATTTCGTTTTTTCCTTCCTCAAAAGTAAAATAGAAAATGGGCAACATTGATGGAAACAATAATGTGGCAAACAACGAGAGACCGTCGCAACGTGCAAGAGGCTATTGTATACGATGGACTTACTGGTACATCATCTAGACATGCATTATGTTCATTATCATTCTACTTTCTCTCACAGTATGTACTGTTTATTATGTTGATCCAAACAAGGCCGTAGTTCCTGTATATCTTCCTATGCAGCAGGAGGCTTCAGAAGTGGCTAGTGTAAGGAACCAAGGCCTTATGTGATTGTTCCTGTACAAGTAACACATGTAAAGACACTGATTGTACTGACAAATGTCCCTATGATTCCCCCAGTGGGAACAAACTATGCAGATATATTTCATGAGATGATTATAAAAGCTCACAAGGCGAGAAGGAGATCTAGGAGAAGTACAAGGGAAGATGATCATGACTTGAATGATTATCTAGACAGCACAGCTCATTTGGGAAACAATATGTGGTATCAGCACATGGAAGAAGTAGGCAAAAGAACCTCAAAGGAGGAATGTATGTGCACTCCTGCCTTATAGTATGTGGAAGTCTAAGATATTCATAGCTATTGAAAAAGATGTTCAGACAGCACACTGCCTATCAGACATTGCACTCTGCCGAGCAAGGGGTCAGTTCATGGGGCGAACAGCTTATTTAGCATGGGCAACTGAATGGACAGATCCAGATGAAGATGATTATGTGCAAGACACAAAGACAAAAGCAAGAACCCACACTAAAATCATGTGATAAGATATGAATAGCCTGGAGTGAAAGGGGTTGGAATCAGATGGGAAGTAAACAGAAGACTTGAAAGTCCAGGAAAATCAGCAGAAGACATTTGAAGATGGACGAACAGAGGCCAGATGCAGATTTGGGGATCAGTACTATCTCCAGATGGATGGGAGGAAGGAGTGGTTATCTGCAGAGCGTGAGTAATAATTGGAGACTACAAACCAACCATTGACATTGTACAAAATGCATGCAAATCTCTATGGCCGAGACTTGCTAAACTACTGACATGGGTCAAAGACAAAGGAGGGCCCTTGCAGGTAGTGCCTCTGGAAAGTACAAAACTATGCTTCAGAAATAATAGGACAAGAGAGCTTGGAGAAAACCAGAATTGTGGTTGAATCTTTGACGTGCCAGGAATGAGCATTGGAACAGCAGTGATAATGGATCACTATTGGGCTTGTGGATCCAGAGCTTACATGAAGCTGCCCAAGGGTTGGGGAGGACTGTGTTCTGTAGTGAATGTTCATGTTCCAGCATTGGTGATTCTTAAAAGTGACCTGAACATTGACGAGTTTCCAAAAGCAGACGCTCACTTGAGGGAGAAGAGATGTGCAGAAATCTTCAATCGAATGAAGAGAGAGAACTATGTCTCAGCCAGGTCGATAGAAGCCTTTGATTCAATTCGATATGAACACAGATTTTTTAGTAGGACTTCCTCGATATTCAAGATAATCTTCAAGCCCAGGATCCAGACAGATGCAAACACTAAGTGGTTACAGATAACCAGATTGGAATTGCTGCAGGCAATCAACACGACTATCAAGGGATTCAATGCAATCAAGGAGGAGCTGAGAGCCATTCGACTGATGACTCTGCAGAATAAATATGTCCTGGACATGATAACAGCCATGGATGAAGGTGTTTGTGCCAAAATTGGAGAACCAGGTTGCACATTCATACCTGTTCATGACGACGAGAATGGCACCTTGAAAGTGGCCATAGAAATGCTGACAAAGTTACACGTCCAAATGATAGACGAAGTGGAAGACATTGCTGATGACAGTTGGTTTGGATCACTCTTTTCGTGGGTTCCACAACAGATGGCAGATATATTCAAGTTCCTTTGAGCCCCGCTAGTGATGTTAATGTTTGGATTCTGTGTGATTAGGATAATAATCTCACAATGTAAGAAGACTGCAAATAAACTGTGGTAATGAAGAACATGATTGATGTTGAATCTGGATGGAAGACGAAAGAGCTGACAGACGAAGAGATCAGAGATTATGTGAAAGCCAAGTGTCCATGCGCCTGAAGGTATAATCCCAAAGAGTCACAAGAAGTTTGTGGGAAAATTGATTTATTGCAGTCCAAGTGGGCAATGCATGCTCATGTCTTGGAGTAAGGATGAGCATGTGAAATCAGCAAAATGCCTGAAAGGAGTCAAAGATATGGGTCCCAAAGAAGCATTTCTCCAGACAAGGATGTCTAGATATGAAGACTGATGAGAGAGTGGTTGATGAATCGCCCAGAGGGGGGAGTGTAGAGGTGGAGCCAAGTACCCCCACCCAAAGCTCCTCCCCCATGCTGCCTATATGTTGTGAACCAGATTGTGAGACACATGCCTTACCAGTGAGAATACCTATACCAAAGAGAATCCTGGAAGTATGATTCCCATTGAGAAAACCATACATGCATACACGACAATATGATGGCCATTTGAATGAAATCCTGGAGGAAGTGTGAAAACTGAGCAAAAGGGATGACTGGTGATATCATGAAAAGCATAGCTGATGCACCCAGAAGAGATGCAGGGACAAGATAAATATTCTATCGTTCTAAAAAGGAGGTGTTGAAGGTGAGCAACATTTCGGGATCAAGATGAAAAAAAGACGCTCATGCTACAGAAATAATTTAGAAGATACGAAGTAATTTTATAATTGTACAGATGCAGTAACGCAAGTAGACAAAGTATTCTTAAAGGCTAGCTATGTAGTAAATAGATTGCAGGGATGTGCCAACATATACACATAGGAAATGTAAGGACTATGGATGATTCCAAAACGCACTTTAGCAGAGCTGGATCCCATGAGCAGAAAGACTTTGTGTGTCACAGTTAGAAATCAGAAAACTTAACCATGGAGGTGAATCAAAGAAAGGCTTGGTTGGATCAGCACCAAGAAGACAAGGCCACTGTGGGCCTGGATGTGCGTACAAACAATTAGAGAATGTGGGAAAAGAACTCTGTCTTAAGTGAGGGGCGAGAACATTGAAGACGTCAGAGGTTGATCAAATAATAGTATTTTAAATGCAGTAAGTCTCGAAAACATGGTCTGCAGTCACGTGGTCAGATGAAAATACACACTATGATGAAAAACAGGGATTGTGGACTCGCAACAAGGTACCTGTGCGCTAATTATCACTGTTTGGATTTAAAAGAAAATAAATCCATGGAAAGGTGTGAGCAGCAGTCCAGTTCCCGCCAACCTATCCACACAGTTTGGTATTGTATTAACAATTATATAATAAAGGTGGTGGAATTGCGCTTGACACCATTAAGATAAGGAACTACAATCAAAATACATTATTTTAATTAAATGAAATGAAGAACAGCCGACACGTGTTTTCGACACTCGGGTCGTCTTCAAGGCTGAATGGTTAAACCACAAACAAATAACATTGAAAACATATTCAGGGAGTAACAATAAATAATAATATTGTGCATCAGTATGTGTGGCAATGTGAAATACAAAACGAAATAGCATATATGGGAGAATATTGCATAGACCAGCATGAGAAATAAAATAAATGAAGGACATACCACATCAGGTAAGGAGGGAAGGACAGCAGTTACGGATCAATATGGGCACACAACAGGAAGAACAAAAATGAGGAAAATATTCATAAGCATAGTTGTGATTGATACTGTGTCATCTTCAAGTATTATTTGTGCCTCGAACACCGTTGCACTCCTCCATGCAGATTAAGCACCAGCACAGTGCAATAAGAAAAAAGTAGAGGTGCCAACACTGGAATGTGGTCAAACTAACAGTAAGGACGGATGCCATCAACAGAAAATGAATAGCACCCGTAACTGGAGTTACGGATTCAATAATTGTAGTGTTAAAGAAGGCAGTTTGATCCATGCACAATGTCCAATGAAGAGTTGCCAATTAAAATAGAGAACCCATTACAAGAAAACCCATGAGCACGGTATCAGTAAGAACTAGTGGGTCGGTGAGGGGTAATGTGACCAATGAAGATGAGCTTACCATAAGGAATGATGAGTGGCAAATAAGTATAAGAATCCTATTTGGAACATAACCCAAAGTTAATTATTAATGGAATCCAGGAAGTACCTAGAATCAAATAATGAAAAGAAGTAGTCTAGACTCACCAAATGGAGTTTGGTTGGGTCGTACCCGTTGAAAGACGTCTTGGAAATGATTAAGATACGTATAGGAAATGCCGAATTGGCTGGGACGAATGTCGAAACACGTGTCGGCTGTTCTTCATTTCATTTCTTTAAAATACTGTATTTTGATTGTAGTTCCTTATCTTAATGGTGTCGAGCACAATTCCACCCCCTTTATTATATAATTGTACACACTATGATGAGCTGTATCGAAACCAAGAAGTCGCTATACTCCCTCATATTCTCCAGCACAGAGAACATTTCCAAGGCCAAGTTCAAAGCCTTAATTGATTAGTAGACTGCAAGAGTGATGATGGAGGCCAGGGCTAAATTGGTGGGAAGCTATGGTTATAACCCGCCCACCAGCACCTGTGTGCCATCATGCATACTGCCTGCGTAGGTAGAATATTACAGAGGGGTACAAGGGTGCCAACTAATTATAGAGGGACATGTAATAGAGAGCCCTATAGTTTGTATAAACCAATGGGATGTTGTGCATTTGATGACGTTCGTAGAAACCTGCACTAGACGAGGGCTTGATGTTAGACACCCAATCGCCTTCCCTGACAAGTATGGAATGTATAACTAGATGTTCCCTGTAAGCCTATCACCATCCCAAGTAGGTTTTTGTAGTTTGCAACGTAGATTGTGGTCTATAATGATGAGGTTTTCATACATAACCTGCTTTTTTATGTGGTGCATTGAGTGTAAATATTAAGCGAACGCGTTGATGTTCGTTTAGAACTCTCTGTTTTAGATAATTGATATTAAAACAGTTGCACTTTGCCAACTTCCTGACGCAGTTTTGATTATTGATGTTTGAGTAATATTCTGCATCTCCATCTGTCTCCAAGTATTACTGCCTCGTCTTAAGGGGCTGGGTCGGACACTACAGTTCAAGTGTACAATTGGTTAAGCTGGCAGGCAGTATGTACCTTACAAGCTTTGAATGGTGGGCTGGATTGCCCAAGGGGTGATGGTTAGGTTCTATAATTTGGGTACAAGAACACACAAGGTTCTGCCTCTATGCCAGGGTCTCATGAAAAGGGGGTGTTAGCATAATCTCATCTTCTTAAAATCCTTGAAGATTAGAATTTCTTGATTGAATGAGAGAAGAACTTGGAGCCTCTTTTCTGTTTTGCTCAATGGATGATGCACAGGATTTTTAAAGTTATTTGATCATTAACTGGTAGACAATGCAGCATCTGGAGGCCTGGCCCTAGGGTCTATGTATTTGAGAGCAAGGGTCATGTATGCTGCTGTATTGCACCGGAAGGGAGTTGTAGGATGGGCGTTTTGTACAGGCCCAAATAAATACTGTTACAATAGATGGGAACACGTTTCTCATCAGGTCTCATCAGGTCCACCATATGAGAGATTTCAAGGAAAAGCAAGATCCATCAGAGAAGATAAATGGTATGGTTGACAGCTTAAATCTGAAAGGGAGTTAAGTTCTGAGTCACAAATTATTGGCCGAGGTCCCATCGTGCCCGACTAAGGATGGGAAGGCAGAAAGGATTACCATAATAGGATAATGAGGCGATATGCCCTGAGGTGGCGTACCGACCTTGTAGGCAATGCAAGGGTCCCTTAACGAGGGTGGCAGTGTCGTTAACGAAAGGGGTGGTACGCCACAGAGGGGCATGTCACCATAAGCACCCATGTAGCTACCTACACAGGTGCTAATGTTGTGTTTTTAAAATTAAACAGACCTTTCTTGTGTGTCCCCGTGCCACACAGCGCTGCTGTTAGGAAGTCCCTTTTCCATGTTGATGATTTATGTCATCAACATGAAAACTGACTTCCTGAGGGCAGCACTGCATGGGGACGGGCCACGCAAGAAAAGTACAGGTATTTTAAAAACAAATGTACAAATAAAAGTCACCATTGGCACCCTTGTGGAACCTACATGGGTGCTAATTGGTGAAGGGGGAGCGGGGATAGAAAGGGGCACTGGCTGCCCAGGCAGCTTGAAACACATGCTTGTACCATACAGTAGAGTCTACCATACAGTGAACCTCCTGATTGGCCAGCGCCCCCAACCAGGGTGCTAATGAGTGTAACAACCTTTGGGCCATGGAAGCAGGCTTGTTAAAGAAAGTTGATAAGACAACGAGCAGGTAGAGTTGCAACGACACCAGTACTTTGTGAAGAAAATGTGGGTAGCTGTGATAAAAGGAGTATTTCTCTACAGGTATACAGGGATCAGGATTGGCTTAAGCAACTACTCAGCCCCGCGCTAGCTACTACTAAAGCAACAGTGATTCCAATCAAAGGTGAAACAGGCGCAGCCCAACATGTATACCTCCTTCGCCTTTTTCAGTAGCACAGGTTGAGGGCAGGCTATACCTTCAGGACGGGTGGGTGTGAGCTGATAACATCAGCAACCTAAAACTCCTTGGTAGAATGGTTCCAAATAAGAAAAGATCCAATCAAGGTTCTTAGGGACTTGAATATTGACACTGCTTCAGAAATATTTATTAAAGTACATGTCCTTAAAAAGTCAGAGAAAGGGGGATTAAAAGTTACTATGGTCCTTTAAGGGGAAAAGGGGGACAGAGCCTTGCCAAGTTCTTGTCTTGGCTGCTCAATAGCATAGAGCTAGGCGTCTGTGTGCTTTACTGCTGTCGAGCCCATGTCAATACCTTGGAGTCGGACTGATCCATAAGCAAGTTGGCTTCGGGTCGATTTTGAAACCGGACTCTCTGCTCGTCAATTATTGCTTGGGGCGGTTTAAGTCAATTAAAGCGTCAGAGGTAAAGCCAGATTGAGACACTGCGTCCGCTGGGTCGAGTTGGTGCTCGAGACAGCCGAGATGATGACTTCCAGGGGGTCGAGTTAGCTCAGGCGATGCATCTGCAAGGCTCGTTGACTGTGAAGGACTGGGTCTCTCCTTGTGGAAGTGATGGACAAAAGGAACAACTATTTCCCAGGAAGAACAGTTTTCCAGGAGATCCTACGCATATGTGCAAATGGATGTACCATCAGCTTCAAAAGGAACACATTGTGTAATCATTTGGAGGGAATTTTCAGAAAGGCCTCTGTAGTGAGGAAGTTATTGAGTAGCGAGCATGTTCAAACTCTGCCCCCTATGTGCCTCAGAAGAAACGAAAATATAAGGTTAGGAAAGATGCATTTGAAACCAAACTTTAAGCTCTCCTGGAAATGTATCTGCCATAAAAGAAAAGTTAGTTGCGCTACACACGTAGGGGACAGATAGGGCCTAGCATGAAGGCATAGCATACATAAGTAGTGTGCTTTAAATAGAATAGATTAGGTGACAGGTAAGTGTGTACACAGTTGAGGGACTCATTACACTAATAGGGCAGATCATACTGCAAGTAGACAAGGATGCTGCATACAGATAGGGAGGGGCGTTAGTGTATGGCAGGCATGCATCAGCGTCCGGTAGACAGGAAAGAAAAAATGTCAGTAGAGAATAGGCGTGACAAGCGATTGCCATTTTTAACTGCAAAGGTATAGCCGAGCATCAGGCTTTAGAAAGTCAGTTAGGCCTGACAGCTCAATGTTGGTCATTCAAAATAAATTCAGTTGATTATGAGAAAATCTGCAGTGGCTGTGATTGCTAGTGAAAAGGGATTCCAAGGTCAAGAGAACCGAAGGGGAGTTTTACATGAAGGAACAGAGCGCACAAGATATCAGTGTCTGTGGCGGCAAGTGCACAACAATTAAAATGAACTAGTTACAACACCGTGGACAGTGTTTGAAGTCCATTGGATGAAATGAGCTGCCGTAGCGACTAACGTACTCCTAGTCCATAGTCCCCTTTCCTCCATACTGTATGGGAGTCCCTCGCTAGGGATGAGAAACAGAACATTTTTCACCAGAAAAAATTGTCTTCCCCTTTAAATTTAGATGCACGCATGGGCGCAGCCCTTGGAACATGCGCTCTGTGACCTCGCCCACCGGCGCCACGCCTCAGTCCCCTTTGACGTGTCGGCTATATTATAATTACGCAATCACACAGGTTTATTATGGGGGAGCATGGTGGGGCGTATGGAGGAAAGAGGACTATGGACTAGGAGTATGTTAGTCACTACAGTGAGTAATATATAATTACTAGTACGTCCTGTCCCCTTCCCTCCCTACTGTATGGGCGATTACAACGAAATGCAGCCCTGGGGAGGAGAGTTGTCCTTCTAAGAAAACAAGTTCTTCAAAACTGCCTGGCTAAATGCTACATCAGACCTGGCGCTGGCATCCAAGCAGTAGGGTTTCCAGAAAGCTGATGCGGAAGCCCAAGTAGCAGCCTTGCTGATCGTCTGCCATGGAACAGGACTTTGGAAGGCCACAGCCGTGGCCTTGGCTCTGCTGGAGTGGGCATACATGTTTGCTGGCAAAGACATGTGCTGCCCCTCATACGCTTCCTTGATGGCCATCACCAATCCACCTAGCTATTGAAGCCTAGGATGCTTGGCAGCCTGGTTTTGACCCGCCAAAAGTGATGAACAAAAGCATCCTATTTACGGAAGCTCCAAGTCCTGTGCAGGTAAAATCTTAGAGCACGTCTGACATCCAGACAGTGCAACACTTTCTGTGCCTCGTCCTTTGGGTCTGCAAAGAATGTCGGGGGTCTGCAAAGAATGTCGGAAGTACTATCTCCTCATTGAGGTGAAAAGATGACATGACCTTTGGGAGAAATGAAGAGTGTGTCCTTAGCACCACCTTGTCTCAGTGAAATGTGGTATACGACTCTGAAGCCACTAGCGCCTGCATCTCACTGATCCTGCACACTGAAGTAAGGCCAACCAGAAGAGCAGTCTTTATAGTAACCAGCCTGATATCCGCAGATTACCTGGGCTCGAAAGGCTCGTGGGTCAGTGCGCCCAGCACCACGTTAAGGTCACAGACCGGATGTGTACGCTTGACTGGGGGATACAGTCTGGTTAGGCCCGCCAAATGCTTCTTGACCACCGGATTGGAGGAGGAGAAGACGTTATCTGTGGAATTTTTGTAAGCCCCTATGGGTGCTAGAGAAGTATGACGGGTGTCAGTATACCTGTACACCGGAAAGAGCCAGATGTGCAGAGAAAGACAAGACATTGTCTAGTGTGCATGCCAGAGGATCTATCTCGTTTGCCTTGCCCCAGTGACAGAGCCTGGTCCATTTGCTTCTGTACTGACCCCTTCTGAAGTTGCTTCTTGCCCTCTGAATGACATCTAAGTTGTCCTGTGACAAGTGCAGATGTTTCAGGATGACCTGTTCAGGAACCACGCTGCTAGGGCTAACTTCTGAACTACTGTACCTCCCTGCTGGGATAGCAGATGGGCTGGCCCAATGGAAGGGGGACCAGAGGTTTATCCGACAGTCGGAGGAGTTCTGAGAACCAAGGTCTGGTTGGCCACCAAGGCGCTATCAAGATGAGCCTGAAGCCTCTGACTCCTTGACCTTGCAGAGGACCCTGTGAATCAACGGAGTGGGGGGCAAAGCGTATGCCCAGATATCATTCCACTGAATCTATAGCCCCTCCCCCCCATCCCTCTAGGGACAAGCCTGTGGTAATGGTGATTACCGGTAGCAGCTGCCTGAATGGCCTGCCCACTAACAGGTTGGTCTCGGCATTCCACGACAAAAGGTCGTGGTGAAGGTGCTGTGGTATGCTGACTAGAGCCGCTTGCAGCCCGTTTTCCTATTCCAAGAGGTTGAGAAATGCAGCTGCAGCCTCATCTTGAGTCTTGTGTGCGGTACAGCCAAGAGACAAGCCGCCATTATTCCAAGCCGGATCTGGTACCGCCATGCCAAAGTGACTGGCCTGCTGAAAAAAAGCCCCATGGCCATCTTGATTGCTGTGATCTTGTCCTCCGAGGGGAAGATCCTCTCCACCCTTTTATTACAAATTAGTCCCAGGAATGTTAAGGACTGTGTGGGAAGTAACTGCTACTTCTTGAGGTTGATAGAGAACCACAAATCGTATAGCATGTGCATAAGTGTGGCAGCTGTGCACTGGAGTCCCTCAGACGACTCTGCTCATAAGAGCCAGTCAGCGAGATATGGGTAAAGGTGGTTGCCCTCTGCCCTGAGTAGGGCTGCTACCACATTCATAAATCTTGCAAAAACTCTCGGGGCCAAAATGAGGGAGGACCTTGGATTGGAAATTAAATCCCATGATCCTGAACCGGAGGAAAGAATTATGTGGCTCCCAAATTGGGATGCGACGGTAAGCATCTTTCAGCTCCAGGGAACACATCCAATCTCCCCCACACAGTGCTGGCATAACCATCTTGAACTTTGAAGGGGTAGGGAAAGGTTCAAGGATGAAAGGTCTAGTACAACTCTCGGGCCAGCCTGGTTCTTTTTCTGTATGGCAAAGATACAGGATTAGAAGCCCATTCCTCACTGTGAGGCTGGAACCGCCTGATTCGCCATGAGCGAGCGGATCTCCGCCAGAAGAGTTGATGTCCCAGTCTGTGGGAGTGGGGGTGGAGGAAAAAGGAAATGGAGGTATCGGCAGGAGGAAGCCTGAGGAAACCACTGAGAGAATCCATGGGTCCGCGAACTTTGCCCGCCAGGAATGAATGTCAATGGCAAGCCTGACCCCCACCGGAGAAATGTGGATCTGGATAGCACTGTCACTGTTTCTTTCCTTCTGAGGCTGGTGCCTGAGAGGGGGCTGGAAGAACCTCCTTGTGCAACAATTTGTGGCAACACAAATAGCCCTGCCTGCGGTCTCTATATGTGCCACTGTCGACTCCATGACATCCTGTGCCACCATCTTTGCCTCGTCCAGACCTGCTTTGAATCTTGCCCGACTGTGCCAGAAGCTCAGGAAGGTTTTGGTTCACCACGGCAAAAATGGCATCGGCATTGCCCTGTCGCAGGTGGAGCACAGCATTGGAATAGATCTTCTTCCCATCAGCCTCCAGGAGCTTTTCTTCCTTTCCTAGGACGGCTGACGTAGCAGCAGAAGCGGAGGCTTGTAGCTTAGAATACACAGAGGCCGCTCTATAACTGAGGAATGAGCTTGAGGGTACACTGACAGCACAAGGGTGCTGAGGGCAGAGCCACTGTAACGATCCTGGGGGCGGGGAGGGTGCGGGAACCTGAGAACAGCTCCCTCCACCTGGCCAAGCAGTTCTTCAACAAACGTGGGGTGAGCGTGTCACATGCCGAGCAGCCTTCCCAGCCGTGGTCTGGGCCAAGGCACCTGAGGCAGAGCGCATGTGGGTCCGACATGGGGAAGGAAACCTTGCAGGTCGGACACCTGCTGAATCCCGCCACCATCGAAATGCGCCGGGGAGGAGTGTGGCAACAGAGGACAGAGCATCTTAAACTCAGAAGAACTGACTAAGGAAAAAACAAGGGAACAAATATCCTGGAGAAGTGCACGTGGAATTACAAAGTCTGAGGCCTCACCCAGGAGCGCTGGTGAAATCAGTCTGCTCCAGTCAATGCAGAAAAGAGGACTGAGGAGTGGTGCCGGTGGGCAGAATCAGGGGAGCGCATGCTCCCAGGGTCGCGCCCCCGTGCGCATCTAAATTTAAAGGGGAAGCCACATTTTTTCTGGTGAAAAAGGTTCTGTTTTCTGTCCCATATTGGTAATTTGTTTAGTGCCACGCTGTGCACTGCTTAAAAGTTGTCACCATGTCAGATACCCCATTAATCCACCTATGCAAGGTGCTCCCTAGATATAGTACTAAAATTACTAAGTATCACACCGAATGGGTGAAAGACTGCTATTAGGATGTTCATGCCATGGCCACACGAAGGCATTCATTCGAAAGATGTACTCCAACATATGTGGACATACCTAGTTACCGTACACAAGGGCAAGAAGAGTAAGAACAGGTTAGGTACATTAGAGCTTTGGAAGGCCTTTGAGGAATAGACAAGAGGGACCTAAGAAATAATGGATGCTTAATGTGCATGGGGAGAGCGTGAGCAGCCCACAGCGCCGCCGTCTCCCCCCTCTGAGGTGAGCACTTGCACACAGCCAACAGCCCACCTTCGCCAACTGAGGCAGGCGTTTACAGACAAGTCCACAGTAAGGCCTCCTTATGAGGAGAGCGCCCCAGCCCCGACCATCCCAGGAATATAGCCACTACAACCGGCAGCTGTGGGATATAGTAATCCCAGTTATGAATCCCTTGATGAGGAACGGGATGACAGGAGAAGGGCAAAAGTAGTCAAAAGAAAGGCGCCATTAGTGTCAATGGAGAATGAAGGACAGTGCAGCTTAGAAACACAGCGAAGGGATGAGGAAAAGAATAGCGGACTTCATAGTTTATAAAAACAGCTAAGAGAAGCTGAGGAAGAGATCCAAAGGGTGAGGAGCATACCGATAGGTAGTGGAGAGACGATCATTATATTTTTTTTATTTGTATTGCGCTCATACACAAGTGTTTCAAACCGTGAAAGTGGGTAGGAGGGATAATATTGCTGGATGGGAAAGGCAAAGAAAATAATTATGTGAAGGTAGTGGAGTATGAAGAAAAGAAGGAAGCACCCCCCTGGGAGGAATTCAGGAGGGGGACACAGGAGTAGATAGAGTAAAATGGGAGAGAGAGGGGGAGAGAGAGAGGGAGAGAGAAAGAGAGAAAGAGAGAGAGGGAGAGAGGGAGAGAGGGAGAGAGGGAGAGAGGGGGAGAGGGAGACAGGGGGAGAGGGAGAGAGGGAGGGTGAGGGAGAGGGAGAGAGAGAGAGGGGGGCAGGCAGAGAAAATGTAGAGCGAAGAACAGGAAAGGCAAAGAAGGAAAAGGGAGGTGGGATAAAGGAATGAGTATACAAAGAGACTGGATTAAAAAAAAACAGAATGACCAGAAAAAAGGAAGACATTGACCAAAGGAGGAAGGAGGTGAGCCAAAATGTGAGCAGAAATATGATGCCATAAATGTAGGGAGAAGGAAGTGGGACAATAACCCCAGAAACTCAGGGCAGATATGTGTTGCCAGAGAAAATGAATGGAACATATGTAAGGGAGCCTGTTAAGGGAGTGAGTTTTGATCTCATACTTGACGGTGACAGGAGTGGAGAAAGTGACAGATTGGATAGACACTGATGATGAAAAAGAGGGACAGGAGGCGCTGCAAGCCCCACCGATTGATACCATAGAACCAGCAGTAAGCGAGAGAGTAGATTTGCTGGTGCCAAATCAAGCATATATGCACCCCTTACATCAGTACTGCCTATAAACGAAGATCATAGATCACCCTATTTGTCAAGACACTTGCCAGAACACCAGCAACACTGTAGCTGAGACATTGAGAAGGAGAACCTGCACAGAGTCACCGTAGCGCAAGAAAGGAATATCACTATTCCCACTGCTCCACAAGGGATTAGGGCTGCCCCACTATACTCCATGGAAACAGACAAATAACTTGATGGATAAGTTGTCATCACTTAAAGTAGGGGCGGGCAAGTGTATCTACAAGCTAGAGTGAGACACAGCTGGGACAGCATTAGCTATAGGTGACATGAAAAGCCTATTTGCATCCATATTGGGAGACCAGGCAGAAGACGTGTGGAAACAAGTGGGTTATTCCATAGTGACAGAACAAAACGCCACCAAATATGATGGGTCACCATTCAATAATTGCAGAGTCAAGGTATGGAAGGCACTGAGTGTGCCATTTTCAGACCAATCTGATATGAGCGCCATAATGACTAGGAAGATGGGGCCTACCGAGGACCCCACTGTCTATATTCAAGACATTAAGAAACGTTGCCCTTTGGAAACTAAAGACCATTGGGATGAAAATATACCAGTGTTTTAACATATTTTATGTCCAGGCCTTCACGAAGAAGTACAGAGACAGTTAAAATAAGAAACACAAGTGACTATTATCCATCATTGTAGGTTAAAGCAGGAGAAGAATCAAAAGAAAATAGGAGAAAGGCAGAAGGAAGAGGCAAAACTGGTGCAAAGACATAATCCAAAATGGCAGTAGAAGGAGCAGTATTGACAAATGCAGGAGCCAGAAATAGTGCACAGGGAGCTTTAATGCCACAGCAGGGCACGGGTGGTCTTTTTGCAGGAAGAGGGAGTTTTTATCCCAGAAGAGGAAGAGGATTTGCACCCTGAGGAAGAGGATTTGCACCCCGAAGAAGAGGATTTTGGTTTGGAGCGCCACAAGGAGGGTTTTGGTAAAACAATGTTCTTCCCATCCTTTCTAATGCACGGCCAGGAAGCGGCAGCAAATGCACACTATATCCAGATAACTAGATGGGAACTGTTACAAACTATGAATGCCAAAGTGAAAGGCTTCAATGCTATTAGAGAGGAGTTAAGAGCAGTCAGACTGATGATCCTAGAGAATAGATATGTTCTGGACCTCCTCATAGCTATGGCGGGATGAGTGTGCGCAAAGATAGGCCCAAGTTGCCATACGTATTCACCCGCACACGATGAGGACTGCATGATAAAATGGGAGGAAGTGAATAATATAGAGAATGATAGCAGGTTCAATTATTTATTCTCCTGGATGCCTACCTGGTTGATAGATGCATTCAAAATATTGTCAGCAATCTTAATACTAGCCCTGATGGCTTTTTGCATCCTGAGAATAGCAATAAGTCCATGTAAAAAGGCTGGTAAAAAGGCACTTCAAAGGACAATGATGGTTAATGTGGGTGACGCAGTACATCAGTACACTCAAACTGATGATGAAGATTACTTTCACATGCACCCATTAGGTCATCCAATTATGGTACCTGGGGCATTGTTTACATGTCCGAAAGATACCCACAACTACACAGAGCACTGGATGAAATGTGACGAGAATGGGGAGTGCTGGTTTATGACCTGCAGTCCAGCAGAATACGCAGCATAAGGAGGTACCTTGAGGGGGTCACCAAAGTGTGGCAGTCCTAGGATGGCTATAATATGAGAAAAAATGAAGGAATGGTCGATAACGCGACCAGAGGGGGAATGATGTGAGGCAATTATTAACTAGAGACCATGTTCAAGCTCTGCTTTCTACCCCCCCACCCCCCCATGTGCCTCCGAAGAAACAAAAATATATAGTTAGGAAGGATATATTTGAAACCACACTTTAAACTCTTCTGCAAATGCAGAAGTAGGAGACAGATAGGTCCTAGCATGAAGGTATAATGCTCACGTAGTGTGCTTTTGATAGAATAGATGAGGTGACAGGTAAGCGTGTACACTGTTGAGGGACTCATTACACTAATAGGGCAGATCATACTGCAGGTAGAAAAGGATGCTGCATACACATAGGGAGGGGCATTAATGTATGGCACGCATACATCAGGATCCGGTAGACAGGAAAGTAAACATGTCAGTAGAGAATAAGCGTGACAACCAGTTACATAAAAGCTTAGCCAAGCATCAGGCTTTAGAAAGTCAGTTAGGCCTCACAGCTCAAAGTAGGTCATTCAAACAAATACAGTTAATTCTGAGAAAATCTGCAATGGCTGCTATTGCTAGTGAAAAGGAATTCCAAGGCCAAAAGAACCGGAGTGGAGTTTTACATGAAGGAACAGAGAGCACAAGATATCAGTGTATGTGGCGGCGATTGCTCAACTATTAAAATACATTTGTTACAACACTGTAGACAATGTTTGGGGTCCATGCGATGAAATGAGCTAACCGCAGGGACGTCATTAAGGGGTCGCCAGAGCGACCTCTGCTGATTGGGCTGCGACCTCTGTCTCTCTCTTGCGACCGCTGATTTCCTCCAATCAGAGGAAGGGGGCGTGGCCACAGCTACGACCAGACCAGCAACAGGAAGCAGCACATGTGTTTTGTTTCTCGGACGCGCCTGCCTCCTGCCCTCGGTGTGGTGCAACTGGAAAACATGGTAAGTGGGGTGGGGGGGTTGCTCTGTGCTGCTGGGTGCTCGGTGCTGCTGGATTGGGTGCTTGGTTGGGGTCGGGATGGTAATGCTTACCGCGGTGGGTCTGGGCGGGTCCATGTGGTGTACTTTAAGCCTGGCAAGCCATTTTTTGAGAAGAGAAACTGGGCCTGAAGGCCTCCCTCTAACAAAGACACAGTGGAGTATACCTTGCCTGCAGCCGCAGTGTCACCGCGGGCCCAGGCTGAGGTGTGTGTGCTGCACTGCTGCTCAACAGCTCGCGCTTGCCTGCGGCGGTGGGCGTCCGCGGCAGGAGTGACTCCTGGTTGTTAGGCTCTGATGATAGTAGTGATAGTGGCTAAAAGAAATGACGCAGCTGGCTTAGGCCTAAACTCACCCAGTGAGAAGCAAAGCCTCTATTTTCTAAAACACAGATGCTATTGCTAATAGAGCGCATTTAATCGAAGAACAAAGAACGTTAGTCTTTTTTCTCATTTTTTTAGGTGGCCAGCGTGTCCTTTGAAAGCACGGCAGGTGCAAACAAAATAACCTCATGGTATATTACTGTCTGGAGGAGGCTCAATGCCACCATAAATCCATACGCAGCCAGATGTGTTGAGAAGTTAATGTTTTTCATTGAAATTCCTGGGCTTAATATAAATGAAACTGGAAGAGACATTTTATGTGGAACCAAAAATGCTACTACGAATAATAAACTTCATACTGTCTTTGTAGAAGAGTATGTTTAAAGGGCTGTGACGGTTTATGGAAAAACAGTTCCAGTTGGAACAACGCAGTATATTTTCTCGGGTTCAGTAGCTCTGCGCCATGTCTGCATTCCTGGTCTGTGCCCATTCACGCCTGCGATGTACTGCGCACAGGACCGGGTCACAGGCACGACTATTCAGGACTGTCAGCATGGGCTGCGAGGCGAGACAGCCGTTCTCCGACTGTGCACAACTCATGGTGTACATAACCTGGCCAGAGCACAAGAAAGTGCATCTGTGGTGCACAACTTTGCAATTGTGATGTGACTCACAGAAAAACAGTATTTTTTCACTCCACTTCATAAACAAGTTTATGGTAAACAACTTTACAGGTTTTTAAATCTCACGTTAAACATGGAACTGTATTTTCCAGTTTTCCGAACCGAGAAGTGGGCGAGAAACTACGTTCTCTGCGCTAGTTTTCAAATTAATTTATCGCCTCCTCCAACTGCGGCCCGCTTACAGTAGGCAAGTTCAGATCCCAGAAGGGCGGGCTCTGCCCTTTATTCTTCAGAGGCCATTAAATTTAGTACCATTTAATTGGGAAACAACGCCCATCAGCGGCAATACACCAGCATGACTATGACGCATTATGTTAAAACATTATTGCAGTAGGAAGAATAGTTCTTTAATCACAATAGGATTATATTTGCTAGAACGGGCCATCAACAAAAATCAGCCCAACTCCCCCATATCACTCTCCTTCATAATTCCATTGAGGTTTAACCTGGGAGCCAACTCTCAGAGTTTCACTTTGATAGAGGTATGAGGCTTTATCTGATACCACCCAAATTTTGCAAAGCGCCCGGATGCAGGGGCCTGGCAATGCGTAGTTATCTCAGCTTTACATGCAAGTCCAGCAGGGTAGACGACCTGTGGCAGAGAAGACCTGCACCAGCTGGGGGCTCCAATGCTGCTGGTGTGTAGACAATGGGGACCAGCAAGCAACAATAGAAATATTTTCCTTAATCCCAAATTGGCTTTGATCCATTTGCCCAAAAGTGATCATGCCTCTACATAGCTATGTCCTTTTCCAAGTGTGATTGTCTCAGAGCGAGGGAGGGTATGGACTCTGGAAGCTATGCACCATCATTTAGAGAAGTCCTAAATGTGTGCAAAGGGTGACCGTTAGGAAGGAGGGAGGCTGTTAACTTCTGAAAAGACACTTCGGGCTAAGTTGATGACTTCAACATCTTTTGGGAGAGGCTCAAAGCAACAATTGATAGAAAACCTATTTCCTGCGGCCCCTATAAAGAAAGATGATTCACAGGAACTGGTGAGACAAGAAAGCGGCCTAGGTTCACTCGTAAAAAGTGCATAATTAATGGATACAGGCAGCATTTAATTGTGAAGCGGCTAGAATCAAGGGCGGAATTTGCATGCGGTAGTCTATGAAGGCTGGAGCTCTGATGTTTTGCATTTAACAGACATTCTGGGAAAAGGGGATCGAGGAATGGCAAACCCCTTGCTTCCTGCTAACAAAAGATGGAGAGTGTAGAGATTTCCAAAAAGGACATCTGACTAGCCAGATGATGTATGGCCCTGATTAATTACGATGATGTATGGGTGGTAATTACCTCCTCCACACAATAGCAGGTGGGTTTTCAGAGTTTCACTTCTGAACTCTGGCACCAAATTTTTTATCAAGCCCTACATATTTTATTAGGATGTTTGTGTTCCTGGTGGTCATGGAATGTCAGGGTGCCCTGGTCTCTGCCAGCACGTTTACTCTTGTTGAAGTTCTTTTGGGAACTTGGTATCAGTTCATACACTTCACATGGCAACATGGGCCTCGACACACTGCTATATCTGATGATCCATTCTTGTATGAAAACTCACAATACAGTGATATTGTAACCATATTTTTCTTAGTGTACTGATGGATAATGCGTTATGATGCCACTTCCTGTGATGTCACGTGGGGGCATGGTCAAATGACATCACTTCTGGTGATGTCATACAGGGGTGTGGTCAAATGACATCACGCCCTGTGATGTCATATTTGGGGGTGTGGCATGGTGATGTCACTTCCGCTCCCCTGGCATTTTGGTGAAATGACGTCCCTGGCTAACCGTCAAAGATTTTTGTATCTTACCAATGGTTACCCCAGCCGATCAGCAAAGCAAAACACACAAGCTCAGATGCAGCTAAAGTACAAAATAAATGCAGAGAGGAAAAGGGGAATCACAACTTCCTCAAGCCCTCAATCCTAAGAAAGCCGCAAGAGGAAAAGGTTTCCTCCACCCAAGGAACAAGACAAACCTAAAAATCACCCTTGTCAGCATGAGATCTCCACGTTATTATTGTTGTCAGTGACCTAGATATCCTGTCTCTCACCGAGACTTGGATCTTGTACACCAGTGGTGCCATGATCGACCTAGCAGTCCCAAAGGGGTTCTCAGTCTTCTGTAAAAATCGAGCCCAAGGCCACGCAGGTGGGGTGGCAATCATTGCTAAGACCGATTTAGGACTTTTTTCTGGCTCCATTTCTTGTCAAGGCTGTGAGATTGTACATGTCAAAATGACCCTGACTAACCATAGCTTCATAAACATAGTCCTAATCTACAGACCACCTTCATTAATGCCCGATTTTAACAAAGAAATTCAAATTTTAAATAGTGCCTCTAGCTCAAACACTGCCACACTTTTCCGGGGGACCTGAACCGCTGGAGGGGAAACAAACAGGACAAAGAAGCGATTGAGTTGGAATCCGCCTTGACTAATATCTACTCAGTTCAGAACAACAAACCCACCAACGATAAAAAGAACATCCTGGCTTGTGTAGTCGCTAGAAAGTCGATTTAAATCAGACCAGACCTTGCATATGGTCGGATCATTATATCATTGACTTCCACATCCAACTCATAGATTTCCCCCCCTCCAAAATCTAACAATCACACCAATGTCATCAGCCGGAATTTTAAAAAGGTGCTCCCTCAAGACCTTCAAACCTGTCTAGACCTAATCATGACTAATACTCTAAACACACATTCAGCCGACTGCATGGTGTCTTCCTTCTCTAGCAACTTCACGAAAATGCTAGATAAAAGCGCCCGTCTCCGATCTAAATTGCTAAGGGACAATATTAGACACCAAAATTGGTTCACCCCATAGCTTGGTGTCCCAAAAAGACAAAAACGTACACTAGAATACTGATGGCGAAAACATCAATCAGAAGAAAACAGAACTGCCTGGAAGGAGGTCGATAAAATATACAAACCTTAACTAGTGGGCACTAAAAATAACTTTTTAATACCATGATCCACCAATCCTCCAACTGCACCGCGAAGGTCTTTGAGATTCTGAAACTATTAGAAAAACCTAAGGCACAAACCACCATTCAGTCCACACGGCTGGACTGTTCTATAGTGCAGGCCGCCTTTGACGCCAACATCTCCAATACAAGAAATAACATAAAAGAATACCCGGATAACTGTCCCCCACACCAAACGACTAGCCAATCATACAACTCCGGGCTCATGAACAACCTTGCCTTCTTTTTTTTCCCTCCAATTTCTACACTAGACCTACAAAAAATGCTATCCTCCATGCACCCAACCTCCTGTCTGGAAAATATTCTTCCACCAAAATTAATCTTGAACCACACGGATATATTTGCCCCTTTAAGCAGATTTGTAAATGCCTCTTTTAAAGATGGCTCGGTACTTGATTCAATCAAGACAGTCACAGTTGCCCCTCTCCCCAAGAAGCCCAATGCAAACCCAAGAGAACCAAGCAATCTGTACATTGTAATTTCCTTCTCAGGATCCTAGATAAATTTGATACCTCTCAACTTAAAGCTCATGTGGTACTTAATGGCATCCTCCATAACAGGCAATCGGGCTTCCGGCCCTTCTTCAGTACCGAAACAGCTCTTGTAGACCTCCAGTACTGCATGTGAAAAATCATGGAGGGGAAAGCTGGTAAGTTGATTCTACTGGATCTATCCGCAGCTTTGACTTAGTAGATCATGAATGTCTCCTGCACTCCTTATCGAATCTGGGTCACTGCTCTAAAGAGGCTGTTGGTTGGTTCCACTCCTTCCTCTCAAATCGTGAGTCAAGAATCCAGTGGGGCTCAGTCTTCTCTCCATCAGCACACACCAGGGAGCGTGCTTATCACCAGTTCTCCAACATTTACACCAGATTGCTGTGCTCACTCCTAGGCAGCTTGTCACTGTGCTCACTCCTAGATGGCTTGGGTGTATTTTTCACAAATTAAGCAGATGATACCGAGCTTGTCCTGGACATCAGCAACAACCACACCAAGGACTTTTGCCTTAACCAACTTCTATGGTCAAATTGAAGACTGGATGTCTAAAAACTGGCTTTGCCTGAACGGCATCGAAACAGAGCTCCTCATTTTTGGTTCGCGGCAAGGCCGGATCAAACCTAGCACACACTATAAAAGCTTCCAAATCGGAAACACCATCCAAGTGCAAAATAAGGTCAAGAACCTGGACGTTCAACTGGAGGCCTCCTTGAATGCAGATGCTCATGTTAACGACATGAGCCAGAATTGCAACTGCCATCTTTGCCTACTTAGGATCATTCGCCCTTACATCAAACATAAGAACTGTGCAATCATCGTCCAAGCAACCATCCTTACCATACCCGATTATTGCAATTTGTTATTAAGTGGAGCCTCACTTTCAACCTAAAGAAATGCCAGATATTGCAGAACGATGCAGTACGCATTGTCGAAAATTTCACAAGAAGGACCCATATTTTGGACCACAGAAGGGACCTCCACTGGCTGCCGATACAGGAATGCATACATTTCAAAATAGGCACCATGGTCCACCATTAACTCTATCGAACTGCCCCTCCCTACCTCAAATTCTTGACCCCCAGTTACACTCCTTCTAGAGCACTATGCTATTCCAACCAGGTGCAGGTGTTTTGTCCAAGCTTCAAAAGCTCCAAAGACCTAAGAAGATCGTTTCCTGTAAAGGCGGCAAATCTCTGTAATACGCTTCCTCCTATGCTCAGATTAGAAGCAGACTTCAAATCTTTTCAGAAATCAATGAAAACACCAGTGATCTGACGAATAGCCAGGTGTTCCTCTGCCTAAACCTGATCGTCCTGTCTTCTGTGTTTGTATGAGCGTGTTAATGTCTCTGCACCCTGATGCATGTGGTCTGCCGGTGCATTTCAAATAAATAAATACAAATAAAAGAGAGTTGTCCTGAACTGTAGGTTGGGGTCCATCAAATATCCCCAGAAGCGGGAGGCATTTCCTCCTGGGAATGTAGGTTCTTTAGCATGGGCCTCATGGAAATCGGAAAATAGGATCAGGTTATGCTTGACTGCAAAATTGCCAGCAGTGACTTGTATTCTCTCATCAAAACTTTGTTTCTGCAAGTACGGAAGGTTCTATTGTCAATAAGACTGCCCTTTGTAACGCCATTCAAACTTTGTGCTTAAATGTACGATCTGAAAACATTCCTGGTAGTATGAAATGCAGTCATGAAAATTGCAGTGTCAACAAATTGTCAGAGCATGAACTGCATGTTCAGTTTGACAAAAATGTGTGGGCCGATCATCTATGGATGAGCAGAAAGGCTTTCTCACCAGATTTGGAGCAAAAAACCTTGGAGGAAACTTGAATCAGAGTGGAAGCACTCTGAACTGGTTGTCTTTTCCGTGAATAACAAATCTCCATCCCCTTCTGCCGGTTTGAAGCCTCCAACAACAAAACAGGTTCCCTAGGTTCATGTGTGCCAGGAAATCACAGTTGTGTAGGGATGTGCGAACGTATGGGATTTATACAGCCTAAATATGCCGAACATACTGTCTCAATACGGTCTAGAGCAGAAATAGACTAAAGGAGCAAGGTGCGGTATACCTGCTCACATGAAGAGCCATATGAATCAGACTTGTAGGAGCAGACGTGTGCCTCAAATTGGGGAGAAAAAACGTGTGTAGCGTAGACCTGCAAGCAAAGGAATGGCCTTGTTAGACAATGGCTTGCAGTAAATAAAGGTGAAGCGTATCTGGGTGTGCACTCGCAGTGCTGATGTATCTTGTTACCTTAGGAAAGGTAAAGGCGAGGTGCTCGTGGGCTTCTCTGCCATGGAGAGTCAGAGTGAGGGGGCTGCTGGCATGGAGGAGCCCAGAGCTGTGTAGTCATAAATAATGCGCATGCCCGGGAGAGCAGTGTTCTCGGGCTATGCGCATGTGTAGTCAGAGCCGAGTTCCGTAGTCATGGATATGGACAGGCATGGCTCGACAGACAGAGCCTGGCATTACAATCGTAAATAACTGTGGTGTATATGTAGAGACCAAGCGGTGCATGGAAAGAGTAAAGAAAAGAAGGTCTCCTGGCTACTGAAGACCCTGGTGAATGAATGTAAAAATGAAGTGAGCAATTGAAGGACAAATCAAGAGCCGGTGAAGCCTGCAGGAAGGGCGATGAAGCTTAAATATGGTAAAGGCTTCATATTTTGTACCCACGCAGCTAAGCTACTTATAAAACACACTATATCCAGCTTTTATAAACTTCACAGGGTTGCATGCCAGGACTGCCCTCTATCATTATTGCCCTATCTTTTGGCTATTCAATCACTTATTTGCTTTGTACTTCCTAAACTTTACAAGTTATACAAATCAACAATATTGACTTAATGGTTTCTGGTATGCAGATAATTTACTACCGATTGTTTCTTTGCAATTTATATATGCTCAATGGGATTGATATTGTTTTGAAAACAATTGATTTGAATTAAAGGAATAGTGCGCTCAAAAGTATTATTGTCCGAGCATTCGTGCATGTGGTTTTAAGCATACGTTGATCGATTGTAAAAACATTTCCTATGCAACGTACCTTAGTTTTCCTCACTTTTACACATGCGAAATCAGGCAGCCGGGCGCGGCCATCTTGTGCTAATCTTATCCGTTGCTGCATCGCCCTAAGGTGAACTGCCCTTGCGGCACTAAATCATATCCCCCGCCTCTGAAGCGGACATCACTCGACGCGTATGGCCCATTTCACAACGCAAATGCACGTCTCGTGTCAACGTTCTCTGTGCCCCAGCTAATGACGTGTCTCCATGGAAAAGGCAAGACGCCTCTTTCCTCAATAAGTATAAACAGACAGCTTCTCATCACACATCATCAGAGTTGCTTTTTCAATCGTTTCACTGTCTTTTTTTGTGCATCCTGTGGCTCATTCATGCTCTGTTCAGCTATCTTCGTTGCTCGTAGCCCGTGCAAACAGATACCAGTACTATCATTACTATCTATTTTACTTTTGTCGTATAATGGCAACAATACGGCCCTACCAGTACGAGCCGGAGTATTCCGAGGCAGAATTAGTCGAAAGAGAAAGATGCAGAAATGATGGGGCTTCGGATGACAATTGGGAGGACGAATCACCGGATGAAGAGCCTGAGCCTAGTCACATGGAAGACGTTTCCACCTGGTGTACCTGCAATCAGTGCGAGGTCATGCCAACCAGGGAGGAGAACTGCTGCTGCACAGATGCTTTTCCTACATATCGGAAGAAGAGCCACCGTCGCTATGCGATACCCAGCTGCATGACTTCAGGGCCGCCTGCCTCACAAGGTCTGTGTTGAGGATTATGATGGTGCTTATGCATGAACATCGCGCAGCAGTTCACCCTCGCAATCCAAGTAACGAGTAAGTGTACTCTAGATATGATGTCACTTAGGCCACTAACATTTCATGTTTGTTTCCTATATTGTAATAACTTTGATCTATCACTGCCAAAAGAATATAGTCTTGAAATTCTATACATCACTCGCGATGTGGGGAAATCATAATGCGTCTTTCACGTACAACCAAGAAAAAATATTTCTCTGTGCCCCAAACGTTATGGAATGCATAATTGTTCACTTTTGTAATGTGTCTACACTTTAAAGCCCAAGTTGATTGATCCATGAAGTAAAATCTGTGCTGGCAACTATGCCATAGGATACAAGATTGCATTTTCAAATAAGGTATGTACACATATCATGTTCATTTAAAAACAGTTTGTATGTTTCTCTTCAACAGGTGGTACAGGCTGGTTGCCTATCGCGCATTTACATGGTGGCTTCATGGGAGGCTTGGATACCGCGTTCGACGAGTAATAACCGCCTGTGCTGTTGGTGCCATTCGAGCCGAATTCCCAAGTGACAGCGTTCAGTACAAGGGATTTTCCCACACTGTGCTGCAACCAGAAGTATACAATGTGTAGTACATTTGTGCTGTCAACATCAGCAACAAAATAAAAGACAACTACACTTTTCTGAATAGTTGTTTCAATGAATCATGGTAACGCTCACTTGTCCTGGCAGGGCTGACTGGGTGGGAATGGCCGACGTGCCAAACTCCATGTACACTTCAAAGGCATGCTCCCCTGAAGCAGTCTGCGCCCCTGCAATCCACCTAAGCGTGTCTCCATTCAGCAGTGTTCCGGCCCTTTTCTGCACACCTCATTTCCATCCATCTTCCGTCCACTATCAATGGCAGTCGGCACCTGTGTCTAGGCCCTCCTGAGGGGGCTGCCAGGATGGGAACGGCCAAGGTGCCAAACACCATGTACACTTCAAGGGTCATCTTATGCGCAGGGGCCATTGTACACATGGCCTCCCCAGACCCTGTGTCTCCAGGCATGCTCCCCTGAAGCAGACCGCGCCCCTGCAATCCGCATGAGACAATGCCATAAAGACGTCACTCATTCACATACACACCCACTTCTCTAATTCTTTAAAAACCCCTTGATATTTATCCTGAACATCTGTGAGCACTGAAAATCAGCTTGTGATCGTGCTACCTGTGAACCTCTTTGAGCACTGGAAGTCAACTCTTGATCGCGCTACCTGTTCTCCTGCTACCAACTACCCTGCTTGCTGAATCTAATGGTTTCTTAGTCAAGGTAAGGGCAGGTCACCTAATCATCTCTTTTTAATCTCTAATTTTCTATCTATTTCGAACGAATGTACCCAGTTGTATAATGTTCATTCATCTCATTGCTACTACCATTGTCTTCTGTTTAATTTGTTCTGTTCTCGATGTATAGCAAATGTCATCGGTGTCAATTGGGATATAAGCATGTTTCCTTTTGATGCATGAAAGTACATTCAATTGACGAGTAACACGTTACGATTTGCGTAACATCAATCAATTCTGTATGAAAGTTATCCTAGTGTATATTCCACTACGCTACACAGTTTTTGCTTCTGTGACCAAAACAAACATAGCATGGAAAACTTACGTATAATTCCATCTTTCTCACGCATTCATGTAAAACATTTTTGTAACTAGATTTCCTTTTTTTTTTTAACATATTTTTCAAGAATGCCGGCTTGTATGGTTTATGGTTGCCGTTCTAAGACCCACAACAAACCTAGGGGCACAATAGTGCATACATTCCCGAGGAATATAGATCTAATAAGAGAATGGGTCAGATATTGTTGATTTCCGGTGGACGAGCTTGAAAGTAGAGACCAGCCTGCACTTTACACAGAGAGATGTATGACCAATCGCAGTACACAAAAAAGCATCGACTCAGAACGTCTCGTAAATTGCTTCCAAATGCAATTTCAACTCTATTCATGCACACACTGGACCAGGTGAGCCCCGGATGATGAATTAGCTGTAGGCCTTGGGGTACTGAACAGGTAACTACATGAACGGATTGGTGCTTTCGGTGTAAATGTTTCTTACTAAACTTTGCATATTTATCAGATTGTATTACTTTATAACTATACCACATTTTGCTAGACATCTGCCCCTGGTTTAAGGAGCATCATAGAAAGTAATTATGACCACAGAAAACTATGCCATAGTGCCATTCGAAATTAGCATAATCTTTTCGTAATCGGTTGCTTCACGTGTCAATTGTTTTAGGAGAGCATACTGACGGAAGCACAGACCCTCGCTAGTGACATCATCGTCTTCATAACATGTTTTTTTAATCTAAAGTGCTATATACTTTATGTTGGATTTACATTGAACATGTTTTTACAACTTATCTCCTAGAGGCCCAGAAGGAAAAGATGTATAAAAACACAGACAACAAATGAAACCAAAGATGCTGCTTGCCAACAGATTTCACCATGGAGCAACTATTATTCGAGGCGCAGCATGGTCCAGTCTATAAGCAGACTAGAGATGCTTATGCCCAATGGCCAGAAAAAGAATTGGATGTTACTGGCGAAGCAAGCAAAGTGTTCTTGGACCATTGCTACAATGTGAGAACTTGACAAGATGAAGATGAAACTGAATATAAGGAAGATGCTTTTGAATTACTCACTGACCACTTCACACAATCTACACCCGCAAAAAAGGGCCACCCAATAAACAATCGACATTGATGGTTTCTCCAATTCGTGTGCAAACAACGCAAGCAGAACTAACGGAGACCGAAGCTTTTACGCAATTGGCCAAGGAACTTGCCAAAGATTCGACTTCAGTGTGTCCAGTTTGGCCGAATTGTCCACATCAGTTGATTCACAAACCACATTCATGCAGGACGATAGTCTAATAAAGGAGTGCAAATACATTGTATTTGACAGCTGCCTGGTACAGATCATACTGATGCTGAAATGTGTCCATCCGGTGAGGGGGAAAATATGCGGGGAGCCATTGGTGAATGTGACTCGTGTATTACAAGGCACTAACCTGAAACTCCAAGCCACCTGTGCCCAGCTCCATGGTACATTTTCATGGTCCGCTCAACCGATGCTGGGCAAAGTGCCAGCTGGAAATCTACTGTGTCCAGCAGCTTTACTTCTCCAGCGTTGGATCTTTCATAGATTCAGATGCTTGAATATTCCCTGTCATCAGACTGGGAATCCTTGGTGATAAATAATAATTATTATTATTATTTTTTTTTAATATACACACATTGCTACCTACCAGTGCATGTACATAGCCCATTATAGTCTATGAGCCATTCTTTTGTGTAGTCCCTCCACCTCACTTTGGTCCTTTATGGGCCCAACCAATGAGGTGGCAGGGCGTAAGCTCCGCCCCCGGCAGCCATCTTCAGATTTTTCACCGCAGTCTAACCGACACAGGGAATCCTCAAGCTCTTTGAGCTTTTCAAATCTTTTCTACTTTTGTGTGGAATATATTTTTTCGTTTTTTCCCCTACTTAGGGGCTTTGGTCTCAGTGAATTCTTGAGACAAAAAACTGTTGTTTTTGACTCAAAATCGTCATGTAAACCTTCTCTTCAGAATGGCTGCACCTCAGGCTGTCAAGAAGCCTTCCCTGTTCAGAGACTGCACGAGGTGCAAGAAGAAATTAGTTTACATGAAAGACCACCACGAACATTACATTTACTGTCTGTACCCACATGACATTCAGAAATGCGATATTTGTGAAACGTTTTCCACCAAGACCCTTCAGGACAGGCACAGAAGACTCCTTTTACACCTGGAAGCCAGGGATCAATCTTCGGGCGAAGAGTCTGTCAGAACAGCTCCTTCCCAATCCAGCATTCCTGAGAGGCAAACTTCAAAGAAAAGGTTGTCTTCAGGGGAAAGGAGTTCCTCTCCCATTGCCAAAAGCAAGAGGAAGCTGGAGTTAATACCCTTTCTGCCTCCACTGGACTCATCAGGCCAGAAGAAGTCACATTCATCAGCAAAATCTACCTCCAGAGGTAAGGAGCAGTTTGCAAAAAACCAGGGGGCAGTCATCGACGGGGAAGCCGTCCACGAGCGAAGGGAAAGGTAAAGGCCCGTCATCGGCCATACCATCGACAAAACCATCATCGACGACGATCACGCATAAGACATCGTCAACGGCAAGATCATAGTCATCGGATTTATCGTCCACGAAGCACACGTCGATGAAGAAAACACCATTCGTCCACGAGGCATTTGTTCACGACGCACTCGTCCATGGAGCACTCGTCAACGGCCAAACCACATTTGTCGACAAAGCCCTCATCGACGGGATCCAAACCATAATCGTGGATGTAACACTCGTCAACGGGATCCAAAACACATCTGTCGACGGAACTACGACGAAGATAGCATTGTTCACAACACCGTCGGCGACACCGCAAGTTCCTGCAGCTACAGAGGAATTGGAGTCCGAGGCGCCTTCTGCGCATGACACACCTGTCATTGAAGACGATCTCCTTGAGGGTACTGAAGCTGAACCACTGGTACCGTAAGTTTCACCTTTGGGGCACATGGCAGAACTCCCTGATGTAATTCTCCAGGAAGAATGTTCAGATGCAGTAGTGGTGGAAGAGAGACATGGTCCCTCCCCGAAACAACACAGTCCTCCTTGGCAGCCGTCCACGGAAGAGGCTTAATATCCTCATGACCAGATACTGATGTTATATGTACAGAGGATCGTAGAGGAGTTTTACAGACGTCAAAGGGAGAAGGACACTCCGACTGATCCCATAGAATCGGAAACCTATCGGAGAGACTCATCTCCAATTCCAGGCACGTCAGGAAGTTTACCTCACAGGAGTAGACCTCAAAAGAGGACGAGATCACCGGAGCCTGCTCGAAGACCTAAGAGCAGCACTCACAGTGCGTCACCGACAAAAGTCCCATCACCACAGTCATTGCATAGACCTTGATCTCCGGATGGGGATCCAACAATGGTGCCGTCCACCGTTTCGGTCTCAGGTTGGCAGAAGGATCCTTTTAGAGAATTCTCTGATCCAGAAGGAGAAATAACACAGGAGCTTGACACAACCAGTGAGTGGGATGACTATGTAGTCGAGAAGCCCAGGAGGAGAGATTCACCAGGCGAGGCCTCACCGCCGGATCATCTGGTTTCTTTCCACACCATAATAGGCAAGGCTGCAGAATTGTTCAAAATTCAGGTTATATTGGAGGAAAGGAAATCGGTGCTTTATGAGCACAGGAACAAACGCAGGAGAACGGTGACCACCATCCCTCTCCTCGACACCATCCGGGAGTCCGGATCCAAGATCCTATCTACGCCCTTATCTACTCTGGCTCTGGTGTCCAGACCATAGAAGAAAGATAAAGCTCCAGAGTCTGCACCGCTTTGTTTGAGAGGTCATACAAGACCGAACTCGGTTATCACAGTTGCAGCAAGGAAGAAGCTCGCCAATCCCGTCTCACCTTTGTCGGCACCACCGGACAAAGACGGGCGTAAGCTGGAACCCATGGGCAGGAAGGTATTATCTTCTGCCTCGCTTACATCAGAGCGGGTAATGCGCTGGCCATGACTACAAGGTTCGATCACGAGCTTTGGCTCTGCATGTCCAAATTGGTGAAGCAGTTACCACCAGAGCTCCAGGAAGAGGCTAGGTCGATAATCGCTGATGGTGAAGCAACATCGGATCATATGATCGACGCAGCGGTTGATGTGGCCGAATCAGGCCTCAGACAGATGGCACACAGCACAGTACTCAGAAGGCAGGCCTGGATGAAGGCTACTAATTTCAGGCCTGAAGTCTAAGCGCAGATATTAAACATGCCCTTTGATGGGCAAGATCTCTTTGGAAAGAAGATAGACAACCACCTGAAGGGAATCAAATCAGACACGGACACAGCCCGAGCCATCAGTTCTTTGAAGGACAAAAATAAGGACCATCGATCTTTTCGTCCCTATACAGGCTCATCTTCCAAATTCAGAGGATACGGTCGTTCCTCATATGGGCAGAAAGCACAAGGTGGCACCTACCAAGACAATAAATATCAGTCATCCAACATATACGCCCATAGAGGCAGGCATGGCTCCGCCCAAGGGAAGTCACAAGGAAAGCAAAACTGACTATCAGACGCTTTCCCCTCAACGCCACACCCCAGTGGGGGGGGAAGGGTGAGCCAGTTCTTCCAGCGCTGGCAGTCAATTACATCTGACAAATGGGTGTTGCAGGTGATCCAAAAGGGTCACACCTTAGAATTTCTAGACCAACCTCCTTCCCTGCCTCCAACTTTGTGCAGGGTGCATATGTTAAGGCAGGTTATGTCCGAAGTAAAAAAAAAAATACTCCTGAAGGTAGCGGTAGAACCAGTGCCGTACTCTCAGAGGGGAAAGGGTTTCTACTCCCGCTTCTTCCTCATCAGAAAGAAAAACAGTCAATGGAGACCCATCTTGGACCTGAGGGCACTCAACAAATGTATCAAACGCATAACATTCAAGATGGTGGCTTTACAAGGGGTGCTACCTTGGTTAAACAAGCACGACTTCTTGGCCACTTTAGACTTGGAGGACGCATACTTCCATGTACTGATCCATCCAGCACACAGACAGTTCCTCAGGTTCACGGTGGGAGAGCTTCATTTTCAGTTTCGAGTGCTAAAATCGGCACCGAGAGTTTTCACAAAATGCTTGGCGCCTGTAGCTGCACGTCTCAGGAGGGCAGGAATGGAAGTCTTTCCATACCTGGACGATTGGCTGATAAAAGCAAGTTCTGCCGCAAGAGCTCGCTCAGCAGTGTCGAGGACTATCAACCTCCTAAAAGAGTTAGGTTTTTCATTAACAACACAAAGTCCTGCCCCGTTCCAAGCAAAACAGCTCTCTTCCTGGGAGCCAAGCTCAATACCAGCATTCCCAGGGTGAGGCCATCGACAAAAAGAGTAGCAGCGATTCTACGCTCAACATCGAGCTTCCTGGAGAAAGAGACAGCATCTGTACGCTCTTACAAATCCCTTCTGGGCATGATGTCATCGTGCATATTCCTCATACCAAACTGCCGGCTGCGCATGAGACCGGTTCAGGAGGCCCTGGACCACCAATGGAAACAAGCTCTCGGATGTTGGGAGGACATCTTCCAGATTCCATCGACGTTGCACAAAGCTCTTTGATGGTCGAATGTTCTGAGGAATCTTCTGCAGGGGATGCCATTTCAAGCACCGACATCAACCCTTCTGCTGAGGACAGACACTTGCTTATCAGGCTGGGGCGCTCCTCTTGCGAACTGCCAAACCAAGGGCACTTGGTCGACACAAGAGTCCCAGCTTCACATCAATGTGTTAGAGCTCAGAGCCATAAGGTTGGCGCTGAAAGCTTTCCTACCAGTGATAGAGGGACAGGTACTTACAGTCCAGACAGACAACACAACCTCCATGCACTACACAAACAGGCAGGGAGGCATGAGGTCAGAAGTCCTATCACAAGGAGCCCAACAGCTATGGGCATGGGCCTTACACCACGGGGTACAAATCAAGGCAGAGCATCTTCCGGGAGTGGACAATGGTCTAACGGACTAACTAAGCAGGGAATACACGTCGTCCCACGAGTGGGAGCTGGACGAAAAGGAAACCCAATGGATTTTTGCCTTATGGGGCCATCCGCATATCGACCTTTTTGCCACCAGGGACAACAAGAAGTACAAGCCATTTGCCTCGAGGTACCCGGAGTACCAATCACTGGGAGACACGTTCTCAGTGAATTGGACGGGGAAGTTCATCTATGCCTTTCGCCCTATTCCCCTCATGGCGAGGGTACTTCGCAGGGTGAAAGAACATCTATGATCCTAACTGCACCAGATTGGGCGCGGCAAGTCTGGTACTCGACGCTGAAGCATCTATCCCGTCGGCCCCCGATTCGCCTCAAGACGCATCAATATCTGGTGACAAAACAGACCCGCAAGGCACGACCCGAGAAGCCTATCTCTCAAGGCATGGTTCCTGAGCAGCGCAAACGGAGAAACCTGAAGCTACCATCAGAATGCTGGGATATCATCAGGGCCGCGAGAGCCCCGTCGACACAAGTTACATACACTAGAAAATGGACCCGGTTTTCCAAATGGTGCGAGAACTCTGCCATCGATCCTCTCACGGTCTCGGTTGATCAGGTTCTACCCTACTTGCTGTACCAAGCTAAGTCAGGGCTCTCATTGTCCTCCATTAAGGTCTGTCAGCCATAGCGGTGTACACAACAATCCTTGCTTTCTTTACCGGCGGTTAAAGTCTTCCTGAAAGGGCTGATGCATACTTATCCTCCTACGCCTTCGCCACTCCCCCACTGGAGCCTCAACACCGTCTTGACAGCCCTCATGCAACCTCCCTTCGAACCCATACACAGATGCGAAGTGAAATTCTTGTCCTGGAAAACAGCTTTTCTGATAGCCATCACATCAGCCAGAAGGATCAGTAAGATACAAGCTTTGTCTTCTGAGCCTCCGTTTACTCTGTTCCAGAAGGATTGCGTCATCTTAAGACCACATCCTAAGTTCCTTCCCAAGGTGCTCTCGGAGACGACACTCTCTGAGCGCATTGTTTTACCAACCTTTTTCCAGAATCAGGCTTCTGAAGCGGAAAGAACATTACATTCTCTAGATGTTACTCGAGTATTGAAGTTTTACTTGCAGAGAACCAAGGAGTTCCGCTCCTCAAACTGACTGTTCATTTCTTTCTCTGGCCGTACCAAAGGTCAACATATCTCTAAACAAAGTCTGGTACGCTGGGTATCGTCCTGCATCACCCACTGCCATCAGATAAAAAGTGACCCTCTAATTAGACAGCCATCTGCACACTCCACCAGAGGAAGGGCGGCGTCAACAGCATTCCACGCAGGGGTGGCCTTGAAGGACATATGCAGAGCCGCCACATGGAGCACTCTGCACACCTTCGCGAAACACTAGTGCCTGGCTGAAGACACCAACAGAGAAACTGCAGTTGGACAGGCAGTGTGCCACCATCTCTTTGCATAAGGTAGGGCCAGCCTCCTTTCCCACCTTTCCCGAAGTATTTAACAGTTGTGTCGCTGCATGGTAAATGTTTGATCAGAAATATGTTTTTCTGTATTTATGCATATATGCATATACGTTTATGATGGTGGCATGTTTTAACTGCTTGGTATTCTATTCAAGCATCTGAATCTATGGAAGATCCAATGCTGGAGAAGTCTTAGTTACTTAACTGTAACTGTATTTCTCCAGCATTGGTATCTTTCATAGATTCACATGCGCCCGCCTCCCCTGAGAGGCTGCTCCTATGCTCGGCATCCATCATACTGTAGTATCTACGGTTCAAAATCTGAAGATGTCAGCCGGGGGCAGAGCTTAAGCCCTGCCACCTCATTGGTTGGGGCCATAAAGGACCAAAGTGAGGTGGAGGGACTACACAATAGAATGGCTCATAGACTTTAATGGGCTATATTCATTCACTGCTAGGTAGCAATGTGTGTATATTAAACAGTTTTTAAAAATAATTATTTATCACAGAGGATTCCCAGTCTGACGACGGGGAATATTCAAGCATCTGAATCTATGAAAGATACCAATGCTGGAGGAATACAGTTACAGGTAAGTAACTAAGACTTTTCAGTGGCTCTACTTTTAGTAACTTGTCCAGTTTCTGTCAATTTGTTGAACTTCAGTTCCTTTCTAAAACGCAGTACTACAAATATCAAAGAGAATTTTTATTCCCCGCTATTAGTCAAGCCTGGAAAATAGAATAAATGTCTATTGAAAGGACATTCTCTGGCAAACGGTTCAGGCTAGCTGGCGATGGACAGTGTGACAGCCCCGGAATTTCAGCAAAGTACTGCACACCACTTTCAGGACATGAAAACTAAAAAAATTGTGAGTTCTGTGGTCGTGCAGGTGTCCCAATGTAAATCCTCAGTGGCCATGGAGAAACATGGCTTTATACAATCCCTGGAAGATCTCCAATCGAGGGGAATGCAAATAGACCTCATAGCCACTGACAGACATGTTTTAGTAGCCAAGGCTATGCGTGAGCAGTTTCCAAACATTCGCCATCAATTTGATGTATGGCACATTGCCAAATCAATCAATAAAAAAAAAATCACAGCTGCTGGTAGAAAAAAAAGGGTTCTGAAAATATTTTACAGTGGTCCCAGTCTTTCAGCAACCATCTTTGGTGGAGCTCCAAAACTTGTGATGGGTCTGTGGAAATTCTACTTAAAAAATGGCGCACATTGATGCACCACTATTCCAACGTTCACTCATGGACCGAAAACCTACATTTTCACCAATGTGCACATGGACCTTTATCAGAGAAACAGGTTACGCAAGAAGAAGTGGTTGGTTCCTTCACCTCCACGGAAAGCTCTTGAAAAGATCGTGTTTGATAAAACTCTTTCAAGAGACCTGAAGGGACTCTCAGAATTCTGTCACACCGGAGAATTGGAGGTGTTCCAGAATATGTTCCTAAAGTACAGGCGCAAGAGATTGCATTTCAGCATAGACGGAAATGAAATAGCGAACATTACTAGCGGTATTAGCGCATAATGAGAACATAGGGAGACAATCGAGAACTGCAGGAAACTTTGGTATGCTTTGTTACACAAGTGCCTTGGCAAAAAGAAGCAAAAAATGGGTGGTCAAGCCAATATACCAGTAAATGGAATTCGATTTTGTGAAAGATCTCACTTTGACTGGGTTGGACATGCATACTCATGGAATCTCTCATGATTTTGTTCCTAGGACACATACTTTGCCACAAAACATTGCAAACGTGCACTGTCCACCGAAAGCAGACCTCGTGGAACAGTTCACTTCACGGTTCAAATGATTAGCAGCTATTTATATGTTCAACAATGCTTATACATTGTACATGACCAATGGAAATCTATTTAACTTGAATTTCAAAGCTATTAAAAGTATAAATTGTCCAAATAATGGTCCAAATTGTCTTTTCAAATCTATACTCTTTGTAACATGTGTTTGCAATAAGTGCCTGTTAGAGGATGCCATACAGTGTAACTCTGCTTTCACACTTCCTGCTTTCAGCGAGCTCTTGTGGGTCCTTCACTTATCGGGGGAGGGTCAGATGAATATCAGCATGAAAGCAAATGTGGGGTCTGCAGTTGCCTTAGCAAGCACGTGTCCAAATAGCTGAATAAATATCCGTCCCACTAAGGAATGAGACCTAGGATTGATAACTAACTTGGCACGCAAGAACTACTGACTGTAAGCAAAACAACGCATGAAAGGGGGCTGTTGGTCTGAAATGGGTGCATTCTGACCCATATTTTTATGGGGGCATGCGTTAGGGGTCGTTGCTATCAGATGCCTTATCAGAAGGGCTGATCTTTGATTTGCGGCCTTTGGAGTCTTAAGATTTCAAACACAGTGGGGATAGGTGTTAGTGTTACCAAAATATATGACCACTCCTGATTAGGTATATGGTAGCTCAATTTGAGGTGGTGTGGGGGTAGAGTCTGGGGACCAGATGCGTTCAAAGGGAACAGGGGTCATGGGTTCAGGGGACCGCGGCATGGCAGGAGGAGGTTTGAGATGGCATGAGTCAGTCAGCAGAGACAGATTGTGCACGAAGGTTGGAGCAGGGCTTGGTCTGACATTCTCGTACGAGCACATTTTGTCAGGGCTCGAGACTCGCTACTTGCAAAAATGAATAGCTGCATTGCCGTGAAAACAGGAGACGGACTGAGCCGACAGGTGGTGGGGGCTGGCTGTGCGTGGCATTGGGAGAGTGAGCAGTTCGCCAGAGGGGCAGAGGCACTCTAAAAATAAGGCATTTGGAAGTAAACCAAATGAGGTTCAAAGCATACAAATTAGCACAGAGTTTATACACTTTTATTAAACATGGGTGATGCAAATAGGTACAGGAGGGCTGGAGGTGTCTCCCACCTTCGCTTAGAGATCATTTGACCGGTACAAGAATGGTTCAGGGGGGCGGGATATACAGTCTCTCCTCCAACATTTGTTAGTGTGTGGGAAGTTCAGTGGCGATGGAAGGGCACTTGTTTTTTTGACTTGTGAGTGTCTCACGTTATCCGCAGAGCACATTCCTCCTCGAAAACAGGGCGCACACAGATGTGACAATGGGGAGGACACTAACTGGTACTGTTTTCATAAAATAAGTCAATCACCATAGATTTTGTGCGGCATTGGTGGATGCCAGCAAACAATTTGTTTGCTTTTCGAAAATATTCATATTCCACGTTGGTCTGCAGGGCTAATCGCTCCAATGGGAGTGAAGGTCACTGCGTTTGATTTTTGCTTGGGAGCTGTGCACACCCACGCATCCTACACAACATGTTTTTGATTTGTGGCTTTCCTTCACCAAAGGCAAACTTAGCATAGGCACTTCTAGGAAGGTTCGATTGTTTTTCGTCCTTGGAAGAAAGGGAGGATTCAGAATGGAATGAATGAAGAGAGGTGTGTAATACCGTCAAATATGATAAGGTTCACCATTCCAAAACTGGACAAAGGAACATGTAATCTCATTTTATGAAAATTCGTTGATCTGAGCGGACACTCTGTGTTACGCAGAGAGAGTGGAAATTGTATTATATTTGTATTGTATTTTGTTATTTATATAGCGCTCTTTCCCCGCTTGTGGGGCCTCAATGTGCTTTGAAATGCCGAATATTATGTACGTTTTACTGTAGACGATCGAGTCAAGGTTTCATTTTTTGACCGGTATTGATGGCCAACATTGTAATGGGTTGTTTGTGGCATTTTGAAACGACACACAAAAACAACCTGTGTGTACTTGTCTTTGTCCCGGGCACATGGGCAGGCCAGCACCGAAATGCATGTAGTCCACGTCTGGGTTCCACCAGTGCCAAATTCTACCATAATATTCCGTTAAAATGCCATCTAGGTGTTCTTCGAATTCATCCGTCAGCTTCCGCATCCCATTGCGAGCTAAATATACTCCATAGCACTAACCTCTCAAGCACATCATAGACTCAAACTATGTTTTCTCTGTGTTTCCATTGTTTCACGTTTGTGTTCATCATTAGTTTTCACACGGTGCAGTATTAATAGGTGAATTGATCAAATTAGAATAAAGAACGGCTACTGAGACACATTTCTGTTATGTTTTCTACACAGCTACTTCCTGCCATTCTGCAAATGTCAGTTTCCAGATACCAATTGATGGCTTCTTCTGCAGGCAGTTGCAGATACACCTAAATGGCTGGATTTCGATCACACTGTTGTGGGATGATCGCCCCGGGCTGATATGCCCTTTTGCGGTACTAGCGACAAGGAGCAACCTAACAACGTTTACGGTGGTCTAGCAACAAGCTGATGCTGAAGCCTTGCGTTTCACGGTGCGTCCAATGCGCTTCTTATACCCAAAGGAACACTGTGTGACTCACAATAAAGATTTGTGGTTTTAAACAAAGAAAGAAATTTCAAATTTGGTTCAATATGGAAATCAGCAGATGTTTTCGGAGCGTTTATTGTGAAATAAAAGCACATTATAAATTGCAGAGTATTATGTTTTCCTTTAAAAAAAAAATGTTTAAAAAGTTTTGTATTCAGAATTGGGACGCGCTGTGCTGTGAGAGGATGTGTGTTGATATTCCGGGTTCTGCATCAATTGACGTCAAGACATAGGTGATGACTGGACGCGTTTATCTACGCTGCACAGTAACGTTATGGAAATAGGCAGAGAATATCGCTAGGAATGGTGATGTCAGCTTCAGGGGCGGGGGATATGATTTAGTGCCGCAGGGGCACTTGAACTTAGGGCGATGGATAAACGGGTAAGATTAGCACAAGATGGCCACGCCCGGCTGCCTGATTTTGCATGTGTAAAAGTGAGGAAAACTAAGGAACGGTGCATAGGAAATGTTTTAAAATCGATCAACGTATGCTTAAAACCACATGCCCGAATGCTCAGGACAATAATATTTTTGAGCGCACTATTCCTTTAACTTGGAAATCCGGCCTTCTTCTGCTATTAAGGACACTGTACAGAACATTCAACCCATTATTTCTAACAAAAATAAGGTGAAAGATGATAATGTGTCTAAATTGGTGGGAAATAATTTGCGGTTAAGATTGTCATTGCTCTATAAATGGTTCCTTTTCCGTCTCTATTTAGGCTTTAAACACCCACATATCTCTTTGTTGTGTAAAACAGAAAATATTCACTACCAATTTAAAAATAAAATATCAAGAATTGAAATAATAAATTCTCAAAGAATGGGTTGGTAAAACCACACCACATTTTGAAAAATACCATACAGCTTTCTTTAGTATACAGGGCACTTTATCATCTTGACAAAGACGGTTGATTCTGAAAAGGTTGCCGATTAGCCCCTTTCGTATATCTTCAATAGTAAAAGAATAACTGTCCTCTTAACGTAAGCCCATTTATAAGAGTTACAAAAATGCATTGCATCACTTTCGATGGAGCTTTTAGAAAAAGTTAATTGTAGAATAACCCCTTGTTCAAATTACAACCGCCACCAAACACTGGAACTCATAGGTTCCACATTACAACTTTGAGTGACATTTGCTTACATACTACTGCTCTTACTGTTAATTTACAGAAAATGCGATCTGTATCATTGAATCATTAAGTTTAAATACTTTACCAAAGTGACACTATTCGTTGATTAAAGGGTATGCAACGACTCTGGATAATTTGTCCCTGCTCCCAAGCCTCCAAGGGGAGCCACCCCCGTTTGAGGCTCAGCCAGACCCTCCCCTGTGGGTCTTGGCAAGCAGGACCTCAAAGGGTGCGACTCCCCTCTTGGGGATAAGGATTCCCATTCCAACAAGGAACTTCCAATCCAAACCACCCTTTCTGCATATATGGATGTTGGAAATAATTTGGCATTTGCGGTTACAAGTAGAATTAACAAAGAATCTTCTTTGGCTCTATTGGCTTCAGGCAATGCTGAATGTCGCCTGAATACAATAATACAATAATCATGGAAGACGGTCACAATTCCCTTCATTCCAATTACATGTATAAGGAAGGAACAGACTGTGAATGGGGGAGAGACTCCAGGAGATGTGGGGGGAATAACCGCTATGCTGAGGTGAGACTCTAGCGCAACAATGTCATGTAGGTGTAGAGCCACATCAAGCTGCAGAGCCAGTGGTGGCGTGCAAGAGGGGAGACTTGCTACCTGGAGACTGGACCCCGGGTGCCTTGACTGAGCAGGAGGCTCCGTTCAGGGGAGGAGACAAGACGGGAAGACAAACGTCTGCTCTGGTGGCACGACCACTGAAGAGGAGTGGTGGGCTGGGCGCTGAGGGAGACACCAGTGAGAACACAGATGACATTGATTTGTGGATGGCAGTGAGGCCCATAGCAGTTGGTTTCACAAAGTACTGAAACCGTTGCAGATACGAAGAACAGAGTGAGAGAGTTAAAGGGGTAGTTCAGTCAAAAATGTGATGATTTGAAAATATTTCCCATAATAATGATATATTGGCATTATTTTAAAAAAAATCCTATGGAAAATATGCTTCAACATGAGGCTCAAAGTCCTGATTTTAAAGGACTTGAAGGTCACCATTTTGTCAGCAGAACCAGTTTCCTCTGTATGAGTTAATGCTGCGCTCTTGCTGCAACAATCAAGCAAAAGCCCCCTACTGGGAGCTTTTGCTTATTGCTGCCTGACAGCAGAGCAGTTACAATCACAAAGCAGCCCGTGCAGCATCGGCTAAGCCGGCGCCTCGCTTTTTTTCTGTGTCTGGGGGTTGTTGATGCAAAGTGGAAATTCTGCTCAAAAGTTAGCATGGAGTGAGGAAGGGATGGAAAGTTAAAGAGGAAGCACGTGGTTTGGGAAGAGTCGATGTAGACATTGAGGGGTTGGCGTAACGTAAAGAATTATGTGTATTTGGGTCTAGGAAAGGGGAAAAGGTTGAAATAGTGTCTCAGAAATGAAGGAGGATTTCTTGTTTTTTATTTTGGCCTTTGGAAAGCAGAAACCTGGACTCTCATGGCCACTGTTGCAACTGTTTAGGTGGCTGACTTTGGTGATTGGATATTTGGTGGATCGTCTTGGAGCTAATAATAAAAAGACGGCCTTGGGCCTAACCATGGGGAAGATGGTTTGCTTAACCCTGACCTGTCAGTAAGAGCCTTGGAGGCACACATCCTGTATTGGGGAGGAAGAAAATAAGTGTGATTAGCTTAGCTGTGGAGTCGGGAAGGAGCCAGTGATGAATAGCAGAAATAAGATACTCACTGTAGTGATTAACATACTCTTAGTCCTTGGTCCCCCTTTCCTCCATACTGCATGGGGCGTCACTTCCCAGGGACGGGAAACAGAACCTTTTTCACCAGAAAAACCCTTCTTCCCCTTTAAATTAAGAGGCATGTGGGGGTACAGCCCTGGGAGCATACGCTACCCTGACTCCGCCCTCCGGCGCCACACCTCAGTCCCCATAGACGCGTCGACAATATATTAACATTGCCTAATGTCACCAATTTTATTAGGGTGGAGGATGGTGGGATGTATGAAGGAAAGGGGACTAAGGACTAAGAGTAAGTTACTCACTACAGTGAGTAACTCATAATTACTCTTACTTCCCGTCTCCTTTCCTCCATACTGCATGGGCAACTACAACTGAGTTTAGCCCCAGGGTGGAGAGGAGACCTTCCTTAAGCAAATAAGATTCTTAGAACCGTCTATCCGAAGGCCGCGTCTGACTTCGAGCCAGCATCCAAACAGTAATTATTACAGAAAGCCGAAGGGTGGGCCCAGGTGGCTGCCCTGCTTATGACCTGCCACTGCAATGCGATGGCTATAGCCTTGGCCCTGACCGCGTGCGTGTTAGCTGGTAGTGACTCTTTGATGGCTGCGACAATCCAACCGTGCAATGGAAGTCTTGAATGCTTGATACTCAGGCCTGCATCCCCCAAAGGTGACAAAAAGTGCATCTGACTTGCAGAAGCCTTTGGTCCTGTCCAAATAGAATTTCAGAGCGCACCTGACATCCAGACAGTGCAAGACTCTCTGAGCCTCGTCCTTCGGGTCGGTGAAAAAAGTGGGTAAGACTATTTCCTCGTTTAGATGGAAAGCGGAGTGTACCTTAGGTAGGAACGCCGGGGGAGACTAAAGGACCACCATATCCCTGTGGAAAGTGGTATAGGGTTCTGAGGCCACCAGAGCCTGAATCTCGCAGACTGTGCGAGCGAAGGTGAGTCCCACTAACAAAGCTGTTTTAATGGTGACCAGCCTGATATCTGCGGACGCCATTGGCTCGAAGGGTTTATGTGCCAAGGCGCCCAACATCACATTGAGGTCCCACACGGGGTGTGGCTTCTTGATGGGGGGGTAAAGCCTGGACAAGGCCGCCCGATGTTTCTTGATTATCAGGTTGGAAGAGGGGAAGACCTCCTCCTCTGAATTTCTGTAGGCCCCTATGGCTTCCAGATAGGTGTGACATGGGTTCACATGCACGCCTGAGTGCGCGAGGTGTGCTGAGAAGGAGAGGACATCATCCAGTGTACACATAAAGGGGTTGATTGCCTGCGAGTTCGCCCAATGACAGAACCTACTCCATTAACTTTTGTATTGGCTCTTGGTAGCCTTGCTCTTGGGCAGCCTGAATGATCTCCATGTTAGCTTGAGATAGGCTCAGGTGTATGAGCGTGATCTGCTCAGGAACCACGCTGCGAGGGCTTACTTCTTAGAAGGGCAAATATTGAATCTAGAGAGGATGAAGGCACAAGGGTGTGATCCGGAGACCAGTAATATTGCTGCCGCTGATACTTGTGTAGTGGATATAACACGCAGTATCCCTCCTACTTTGGCCACGGACAGACTTTCCTCTTTGCTTCGCCTTACAGGCCTAGTGGATGGGTCTAATGTGGTGGACTGTGAAACACAAAATAATGTATCTGTGAATTCTAAACATGAATGTCTTAAATGCAACATTGAGGCGAAGCTTAAAGAACTAGACACTCATAATACAGCAACTAGTTTTGCATTGAAAATCATATTAAGACTATGCTACACTATTGTCTCCCAAGTTAGAAATAATGCGGATGCACTTAAAGATATGTCCAAGGTTGATACAATTGCAGACAAGGTGGTGACGAATACACGGAAGGAAGGCATGCCTGTGTAAGTAGCCATGGTTGCCTTATGTAATGAGAACTTAGAATCAACATTGGTGGAAATCATGGCTGGTAGTGATTGTGAGAGTGTTGATGGATGCCACTTATCTAAAAGAGAGAGGAGAAGGATGCAAAAATTGCCAAAGAAATCTGTGCAAGCTAGTGAAGAGGAAGTGGTGGTAGTTGGGGAGAAGGTTGATCCTGTAGGGAAAAAACCTACCTCTAAAAGAGGCAGAAAGAGAGCAGCAAGGTACGCAAAAAAACGGGCTCTCAAAAAGGGTAATTTAACGACATGGCTGATTGGCTCTGACAATAATAATACTAAGGCTTCAAATCCTCCTGTCATACCTGTGGCTGAGGGGCTATTGGATGGACCCACTGATAGCTCTCTGGATACATCCGATACCTCTGTGGAAAGCAGTGATGACAGCGATGATGAATCTGTGGAAACCACGGTGCCTAAAACGAGGTCTAAGGTTAAGTTCCCAAATTTAGCTCATGAATTGCCTGTGCCTGTGCAGAAGACTGATAAGAATGTTAAGAAATTGTCGGCGAGCCAGGTCCCTGTCAACAATCAGAATGATCATCTACCAAAAAGACAGTTTACTATTTATAGCAGTAATAAGAAAAACAGAAAGTCAATCAATAGAAGTAAACTGCTTGAAATCCTCAATACTCAACTCCCATTGAGAATATTAAAAAGCAGGGATTTTAAGCTTGTAGAGCCTTGTTTCGGCATGTTCAGCCATATACATTGTTACTCGGAAGCAGTGGAAGAAGGGAAGAGACAACAAGGACGAATTGAAAAGGTGTGGATATCTGCTTGATGTTAGTGAAGAGGTTGATGACCGGTTTAAAACTATGGGGGGTCATAATTATGCTGGAAACAGTGCTCTGGGAAAGAGTCCTGGGGTGGGAAATGATGTGATAAAGTCCCACTGGGAATGGTTATGTTCCTTCTTACCACCAGTCTATAACAGTAAATGAGCTGATTCTACTATCATATCATGGATAACACGGGGGCATTGCCATCTCTTTGCAATGCACAAATTGTCTTTTTACAAGAAACTTGGCTCATCCAAAGTGCAGTCTTTGACGGCTAGACGGCCTATCATAATCTTGCTGAAAAAGGAGCTAAGGGCAGACACTATGGAGGACTAACTATCTTGGTGTCTAATGTACTTAACTCCCACGAATGTCTACCTATTTCTATGAATTCCAATGTATTAATGGTTGAAGTGCATATGAACAATGATAGCCGAATTATATTGGTTAATATGTATGACCCTCCTGGCAATGACTTTACTGCCACCATTCAACAGGCTATATATGAATGCTTGTCTGCCAAATGTATTACACAGGGGGAGCTGAATATCATACTGGGAGGAGATCTGAACTCCAACATCCTACCACCAAACTCGGGGGGTAGGACGAAAGCAGAAAGGTGGAAAACCTTTATTACGGATACTTAACTATCAGTGGTGAATGGATGTGGATATGATAAGTCCAAAACTACTAGCACATGGACTAATGGTCTGTATGCATCACTCGATTACACATGTTTGAGTGAGAAACTGTTTGATCATCTAAATGGCTTTGAGCCATTGAAGAATTAATTTAGTGACCACTCCCTGTTGCAATGTACGGGTACCCCGAACATAAAACCATCTGATACCACAGCGGAAATAAATATCTCCTGCAAAGGCAACAGAATTAGATGGTCCGATGCCAATCAGGGAAAAGCAAAAAAACTGTGTGGTGATATTTCAATAGAGCTACTGGCAATTCGATCTGCAGACAATATAGTGAGCTGGCTGTCGGAACATATACATGGTCTGATGCCCATAGGTGGGATGGTAAGAACCCATAAGAATGACCAAGATAATATGAGAATGTATGAGAAGGTTATAAGGGGCATGAAAAGTATGATGCGCAGTAAGCTGCGGGTGTGTGATCGTAGTGCCTTTAGTCCTGTGCTGCTACATAGGGCCAAGAGGCGGATAAGGAACACATTCCATGACAAGATCAGACGGTATCTGGCTTCCGATGACAACATCAATTGGCAACTTATGGTGCGGCTGCTTATTGATGGTGATAGCAAGAAATTCTGGGCCAGTTTCAGATCTATTAGTAATGTGGGTAACCATGAGCTCCTAATTCCCATTGATAGTAGCACCTAGGCCAGGTTTCTCACCAACAAATTCAAAGGCAAAGTAAGTAAACTGGAAAAAAAGCTATTCCTAATATGAACATATGTAGGGACGATATTATAGGGGTAATTAAGAACTTAAAATCCTCCAGAGCCCCCGGACCTGATGGGCTCTGTATCATCATAATTAAAGAAAATCTCGAAGTCTGGGCAGACATACTGGGTGTCATATTTCAAAAGGTGACAGATACGGGCATGATACCGACCTCCTGGAAGAGGTCTAATATTATTCTGGTCTTTAATAGAGGACCACATAATCTCCCAGAAAGTTATAGGCTCCTGGCACTTACTGATGTTCTGAGCAAAATTTTCTGTACCCTAATACTATTTGAAATAACTAAATGGATCAATAGCGAAAACATATTGGACAAGGCTCAAACTGGCTTTCGCAAAGGCTGCTGTACAAAGGACAATATCTTTATTGTGAATGCATTAATTGAGCAGGCCAATGGTGAGGATAAGCTACCTCTGTATATGTTATTTGTAGACTTTTCCTCTGCGTTCGACTCCATTGAGCGTAAGAAACTATGGTCAAAATCTGAATTCTTTGGTATGCTCCCACATCTTCTATACTTTTGCATGATGATTTAATACGAAAGTATGGCCGGGGTCTGCTTTAACAACATGGGTGTGATGTCTGAACCTGTGTCTATTGAAAAGGGTGTAAGGCAGGGATGTGCATTAGCACCCACGTTGTATAATTTGTTTATGGCAGACTTTGGTGAAATCTTTAAAGAAAAAATGAACGCCTTTCCCAGAATTGGACCTCATAAGATAGGATGGATCAGCTGTGCAGATGACATTATTATCTTCGATAATACATTTATTGGAATCTGTAAGAGGGTCTTAGCCACCTGTGACTATGCTAGGAATAATGGCCTAAAAATGTACATGTCCAAAACCCAATTCATGGCGGTTGGCCGCAACTGTTATAAAAAGTCTGGTATATCCTGTCCACTGGCTGTGATGAGGAAAGTTAACTGCTATAGATATTTGGGCCATGAGGTTTGTGGGAAAAAAAGAAAAAGGAATCCCATGGTCCAACAAAGTAAAAGAACTAAAGTAATGCTCACTTTAACAGCAGTAATGACCTTCTCTCCAAAAAAGAACCGGCGGGCTATAGTCTGTTGGGAATAATTAATATATACAAACAGAAGTTGGCCGCAATAATTCTTTATGCCCTGGAGACATCATTGTCCGACTGGGCAGATGTGACGGACGACATGATATGGAGACAATTCCTAGGCCTCAATAACTACACACCGGTTCAGACGCTGCGCCTTGAATTGGGGCTTATCTCCCTGTATGCACAGATAGAGCATAAGGAACAAGTTACTTACCTGTAACTGTTGTTCTCCAGCATGGGTCTGGCATGGATTCACATGCTCATGAATATTCCCCGTCGTCAGGCTGGGAATCCTCGGTAAAGAAAAAAACAGTATCAGTTTCGTTTCTGATCTGTCTTTCGTAGTAATAACCAATCACTGGTCTCTGCGTCATACTGACCACAGCCAATGACTGCCCTCTACCTAAGCACCGCCTCTGGCAGCCATCTTCAGATTTGGAAGCACGTGAAGTGGCAGTATGACCAAGTGAAGAGCCGCAGAGGGGTAGGCGGGAGGGTTCGCATGTGAATCCATGCCAGACCCATGCTGGAGAACAACAGTTACAGGTAAGTAACTTGTTCCTTCTCCAGCATGGGGTCTGGCATGGATTCACATGCTCATGAATAAAGAATACATAGCAGTACACACATGCACAACCACGGGAGGTGGCAAAGGCTCAACATTAAGCATTACATCAAACCCAACATTAAGCATCTTACCTCCTCACCAGGCTCACCTCAGGCGAACAGGTTGCGCAGCACTGCTTGGCCGACCCTGGACTCCTCCCTGGAATCCCGATCGACGCAGTAGAATTTCGTGAAGGTGTGCGTCGACCTCCACGTAGCAGCCCTGCATATGTCCAGCAGGGGCACACCAGAAAGGAACGCCGTGGTGGCTGCGATCGCTCTGGTGGAATGGGCTCTCGGACGGCCAGGCAGCGGTCGGTTTGCCAACCGATGACAGTACATGATACAGCCGGAGAGCCATCTGGAAATGGAAGCCTTCGAGAGAGCCTTCCCCTGATTGACAGGTCCAAAATTCACAAAGAGTTGTGACGTCTTCCGAAAACACTTCGTGCGGTCCACGTAGAACTTCAGCGCTCTAGCCACATCCAGCGAGTGCAAAGTCCTCTCAGCCGGCGACGAAGGCGACGGGAAGAACACAGGCAACACCAAGGGTTCGTTGAGATGGAAGTCCGACGGTACCTTGGGCATGAAGGAGGGGTGCGTCCTGAGCACTACCCTCGTGTCGTGAAAAGTCAAGTACGGGGCCTTGCAGGAAAGGGCCTGGATCTCTCCCACCCGTCGTGCGGAGGTGATGGCCACAAGAAACGCTGTTTTCCACGACAGAAACTTCAACGGGGCCGAGTGCAGAGGCTCGAACGGAGGTCCCATGAGCTTGGTCAGCACCACGTTGAGCTCCCACGCCGGGGCCGGAGCCTTCACCGGCGGGAACGATCTGAACAGTCCCTTCATGAACTCTTTCACCAGACGATGAGACCACAAGGACGTCCGGCCCGTGGTTCTGGTGTATCGGGAGATCGCAGCAAGATGAATCTTGATGGACGCGTGTGCCAGTCCAGCTTTGGCCAGCGTCAGCAGGTACGGCAGCACCTGGGGAGCCGTAATCCGTAGAGGGTTAATCTTCTGTGCGTGGCACCAGACAGAGAACCTCTTCCATTTGTGTCCGTAGCATTTAAGAGTCGAGGACGCCCTGGCCTTTGCAAGAACCTCTCTGCAGTCGGCCGGTATGTCGTATCCTCCAAACTCTAGCGCTGCAGGAGCCAGGCCTGCAAGTTCAGCGATTTCGGGTCGTGGTGGAGGATGGCGCCTCCTTCCCTGGAGAGTAGATCCGCGTCCACCGGCAGCTTGATTGGCGGGGACGCTGATAAGTCCAGAAGGTCCGGGAACCATATCTGCCTCGGCCACGCAGGTGCGACGAGGATCATCCTGCACCGTGACCTCTTGAGCTGGTTGACGAGCCGGATTAGCAGTGGCAAAGGAGGGAACGCGTAGACGAACAGGCCCTCCCAGGGGAACGAGAAAGCATCGCCCATGCTCCTCGCCTGGGGAAACCTGCTGGCGAACCTCCGGCACTTGGAGTTCGTCGCCGTCGCGAACAGGTCGATCTGGGGTGTGCCCCACCGTCGGAAGAGGCGATCCACTAGATCCTGCCGTAGTTCCCACTCGTGGCACGAGCGCAGCTCCCTGCTGAGTGAGTCGGCGATGGTGTTTTTTATCCCTGCCAGATGAAACGGCCCCAGAAACATCCTTTGGGCGACGGCCCAATGCCACAGGTCCTGCGCCTCCTTGGACAGTGCTGGGGACCTGGTTCCGCCCTGTTTCCTGATGTAAAACATGGTGGTGGTGTTGTCGGTGAAGATCCTCACCACCTTGCCCTTGAGGGACGGAAGGAAGGACCTGAGGGCCCAGAACACTGCTAGGAGCTCCAGGACGTTGATATGGAGGGACTTCTCCGTCGGGAGCCAAAGGCCTCTCGCGTGCAGATTTTCGGTGTGCGCTCCCCACCCTTCCAAGGAGGCATCCGTGGTCACTGTCTCCTGGTGGTCTGGGGTCTGGAAGTCCATGCCCGCTGTCAGATGCGCGCGGGTGCCCCACCACCGGACCGCTCGGCGGAAACTCTCGTCGAGTGTGATCCTCTCCTCGAAGCCGCCCGTCGTTTGGATCCAGCGCGCGTCCAGGAACTCCTGTAACGGGCGCATCCGGAGCCTGCACATGGGAATGAGGTAGATGCAAGAAGACATCATTCCGAGGAGGGACTTGATGGACCTCACCTTGGCCGCGTCGGAGACCAACATCCGCTGTACCTTGCCCAGGATGGACCTGGTCCTTTCCTCCGACGGGGAGGCCAGAAGGGACACTGTGTCGAGCTTCGCTCCCAGAAACAGTGCGTTTTGCGCGGGTACCAGGTGGTACTTGGCGTAGTTCACAGAGAATCGCAGGTCCGTGAGAAGTTGGACGGTCCTTGCCGTGTGCTCCACGGCGAGCTCCCTCGTCTTGGCTCGGATGAGCCAGTAGTCTAGGTAGGGGTAGACGTGGATCCCCTCGCGGCGCAGCTGCGCCGCCACCGGTGCAAGGCACTTGGTAAATACCCTGGGTGCCGACCGTAGTCCGAAGGGGAGGGCTTTGAACTGGTAGTGACGCCCTTGGACCACAAACCTGAGGAATTTTCGGTGCCCCTTTAGGATGGGAATATGGAAGTAGGCATCCTCCAAATCCAACGACGACAGGAAGTCTCCTTCCTCCAGCTGACCCAGGACGTGCTGGAGGGTGACCATCCGGAACTTCTGCGCCTTGATGAACTTGTTCAGACGTCGCAGGTCTAGGGTGGGGCGCCATCCTCCCGTCTTCTTCTTCACGAGGAAGTATCTCGAGTAAACTCCGGAGCCCCGAAGCCTCTTTGGGACGAGTTCGATGGCGCCCTTCCTGAGCATCGCCTTTACCTCCAGGAGAAGCTGAGGGACGTGAAGCTCTTTCCTGGCCACGGGGGGGACGCGCGGGCACCTTCTTTGAGACTCGAGCGCGTGGCCCCGGGCTAAGGCGTCCAGCACCCAACGGTCGGTGGAGATGGACTCCCACACGCTGACGAAGCTCGCCAGCCGGCCTCCCACCGGGGTGCTTCGGTGGGGGCCCGACCCCACGGCCGGTTCAATCCTGTTTCGACGAGGCTTTGCCGCCTTGACCTCCTTGGCGACGACGGCGGGGTCCGCCAGACTTGCCTCGTCCTCTGTAGGCCTCCTGAGACGACGAGCGGGCCGCTTGACGGTAGGTGGAGAAACCGCCGCCGGAACCTTTGGAGGCGCCCTTGCCTCCGCTGCTCCGAAAGGGCGTCCGTCGTTGCTGTAGAACCCCAAGGGCCCGGGCCGTCTCAGTGTCCGCTTTAATGGCCTGAAGGGAATCGTCCACTGTTTTCCCAAACAGGTTGTTCCCATCGAACGGCATGTCCAGGACTCTGGTCTGTACGTCTTGACGGAAGTCCGTAGCCTTGAGCCATCCACACCGCCTAAGGCACACGCCGTTGCCCAACTGGCGAAACCCAGTGTCGGCGATGTCCGTCGCAATAGTGATGGCGTGGTCCGACGCCACCTCACCTTCCTGTAGGATCTCCAGGGCATCCGCCCTCTTGTCGTCCGGTAGGAAGTCCAGCAGGGGAGCCAGTTTGTACCATAGCTCCCTGTCGTAGCGGGCCACGATAGCCAAGGCGTTGGCTGCTTTAATCGTCGTCGCTGCAGACGAGATGACCTTGCGTCCCATAGCGTCCAATTTCATTCCCTCGCCGTCCGGTGGGGAAGTCGATGTGGAGGCCGCACCCCCCCCCGCTTTCTTCCTGGCCGCCGCGGAGACGACGGAGTCCGGGGTAGGCTGCGCCCGGAGGCACAGGGGGGCCGCGTCCGGGACCCGGTACTTCTTCTCGTACCGGTCTCTTCTAGCTGGCGTCGTGGAAGGGTTCTTGAGGAGGGCGAGGCCCTCATCCCAAATGTCGTTCAGTAGAGGCACCGCAAGGACGTCTTCCTCTTGGCCTCGCGCCGTTGATAAAGGAATCCTTCCTTTTTCTTCTCCTCAGGGCAGAGTTGGAAAAGCTCGGATGCCCTGGCGATCATGGAGTGGAACGATCCAATCTCGTCGGGCGGAGAAGCCCTGGTGGGAGGTGACGACGGGAGATCCTTGTCGTATACCTCGTCGTCCGTACCCGTCGCTGCCGTGTCAGTCCCCGTATCATCCCCTCGGGTGGACGGGGAGGAGGGCTGGACGGGTCGCGACGGCTGAAAAGGAGGTGGAGGGTGAATCCTTCTTTTCTTGGGCGGGGGAACACCAGAAGGTCCCGGTTTAGGATCCCCCGACGGGAGAGGTTCCTCCGTCGGCAACGGTAGTCTCGTCCTTATCTCTGAGCATAAGGACTGTATAGCCAACAAAATGGCCGCCGAGTTGTCTTGCGGCGCTGGCAGAGGGGAATCCGGCGGGCGATCAGGGGCCCCGTCGGCACCCTCGACGGGATCCATCCCGACGGGCCGGTCTTCATCCACGCCAAGGCCGTGGCTTAAGACCTCGATCAGCTCTTCCTCCGAGGTTGAAGCCGAATCTACGACGACGCCCTGCCCCCCCTTTTTCTTCCCCGCCGGGGATTTCACGGGGGTCCTATCGATGGGCACAAAAGAGGACTCCCTCCGAGGTGGCAGGGAGACTCTGAGCCCCGAGGTCGCCACCACTGGTGTAGCCTCCACAGGCTGAGCCAGGGCCGCCGCGACAGTATCGATAGAGGGCTTGGCCGGATGGATTAAGGCCTTCACCACCTTAGGTGCGCTCACCGCCTTATCCTTGAGGGGGGGGACACTGCCTCGCTCCCCCTCCGATGGGGCCTTCGAGCTCGACCAGGGCCTCTCCAGGAGCTTCGCTGGGTGCTCGCCCTTCCTCTTACCCGACCCAGAGCGTTGGCTCGTGGCTGAAGGTGCCGGGGAGGGTGCGCCCTGCCTGGCGCCCGTAGAGCCCGACCGTTCGGCGCTCCCGGTGCCAGCGGACTCGCGGTGCTTGGCCTTGTGTTGGACCCCCGTCGCCGGGGCGTCCTCAAAGGTCTTAGAAGACCGCTCGGATTTCTTCCTCTTCTTCTCGCCCGACGGGCTCTTCCCTTCCAGCCAGTTGGCGAGGCGTTGGTGGCGGTCCTTCATGGTCCGCTCTGACATATTGCCGCAAAACGCACAGTCCTTCTCCACGTGCGTCTTGTCCCTCCAAACGTAGCTCGACGAAATCTTCACCCTTGAGGGGCGCAGACGAATCCGACACGGGTCCCCGTTGATCGGATGGAGAGTCGGTGGAGCTTGAGGCTCTTTTGACCGGAAAAAACAAAGTTTTTGAGAAAAAACGTGAAAAAATAGCACTAACGCTCGAGAGCAATAGCACGAGGATCCCAACACATGAACGTGCGGTAAAAATCTGAAGATGGCTGCCAGAGGCGGTGCTTAGGTAGAGGGCAGTCATTGGCTGTGGTCAGTATGATGCAGAGACCAGTGATTGGTTATTACTACGAAAGACAGATCAGAAACGAAACTGATACTGGTTTTTTCTTTACCGAGGATTCCCAGCCTGACGACAGGGAATATTCATGAGCATGTGAATCCATGCCAGACCCCATGCTGGAGAATAGAGCTAAGCTCTATGTAAAAATCAAATTTGGCCATCCTGAAACCCTGTGTAGGCTTGGAGGGAAGTAAAACTGATGCCCTGAACAAATATCAGGAGATAAATTACAAACTCTTTGATAGAATTGGATGATCTCCCAAATGGTAATATGAGGAAGCGGCTGTGTTAAAATCTCTCAAGGATTCGATAGCTAAGTGGGACTGGGTTGCCAGCCACGACAAGGTGGCTCCTATGAGTTATCTGTGTACGTTTGCCAAGATGCCTTTCTCGAATAAAAAGCCTCAAAACTATCTGAAATTGATGCCCTCTCAGGCTAATCGTAGAGTATTTCTGGATATTAGACTTAACCGCCTGAATGTATTAGGGGTACGGGGAGCCGGGACTGGTGTTCCAGTTGAGAGAAGAGATTGCACACTCTGTCTAGATGATACAGCGGTGGAAATTGATCATCATGTACTCACCTGCTGTCCGATGATGAGATCGACCTATGACAAATATTTTGCCAAATTTGAATATGATAAGGTATATAATGTAAGTGAAATCTTTTTGTTGCGGTGCCTCTCTGGGATGAATACTAGTTTGGTCATTACTATTACCCAGATTTGGAAGGTGGTCAATGAACGCCTGCTACAATCTGAAGAGGAGGTCAAATTGCTGATGGATCTAGATACCTAGCCTAGAATTACAAATGCTAATGGTAATTATGTTTTCTTATTTGACCTGGCTGGGAGGTCGGGTATTGTATGCCTGACCACTGGGCATCATGCCTTCTGTCATTACATATATCATGTGTTTCGATATCTCTTCTGTTACTCATTATTTAGGAACCTGCTATGGAAGTTTGCTGTGCTCATTGTATTTTATGTCCTTTGTCTTAATTTTTTGATTCAGTTTTAATATCAAGCCTTTGCCTGGTTTTCTTCTTTCGGTTATATGTGTGCTTGTCTTATTTTATGTAATTAACTTTACTCTCTTTTAAAATGTTACTGTAATTCTGTATGAATTTTAATTCTTTTTGATATGTTTGGATATACATTTGTGAAAAGTTCAATGAACTAAAACACAATAAAAAAAAAGTAAAAACATTATTGGGACACGTGTTGAGTTGGGTGCCTTCAAGGGGGCCAAGTTCCTGGTCTTGAGGGTGGAGCGCTGGGTTGAGAGAGCCTGGGGGGGGGGTCTATGGGGAGGAAGGTCCTCAGGCCCCTTCTTCCGTTTGTCACAGCTGTAGTACACTGCTGGGCTTTCCTTTTGCGGTCTTTACCACTCCTCTGGGGCACGGGGGATCTCCCAGACTACTGTCACTGCCCAGGATGAGAGTTGACCTGGGGGGGGGTGGGTCATTAGATGTGAGTATTATTGTTGGTGGTGAGGTTGCATATGGGGTATCAGGGATTCTCCCAACTCTCTCCACCGGGGCGCCGTGGGTAGGCGATGGGTCACAGGATGCCGTGGGGCCTCAGACTGCCCCCCTGCGGTCAGAGAGTGTTGGCAGGAGATCATGTAGGAGGAGAAGGGGGGCACAGCCGAGTCCAGTGCCCTCGGGGTGCTGTGCCAATCACAAGCTTTTAGATGGATTTGTTGAGGGAAGGCGCCCCCTGGTTATAGGTGTGCTGTGCAGATGGCTGCCTTTGCAGAGCTTTGGATGAGGGGAGCGGAGCAAACATACCCTGGAAGTGTTCGACTGGCACGGAGGACTTGCCCTCACTGCTCTCCTTACCGTGGGCTGCAGGAGGCTCTAGGTGCTTCCCACTGCGTCCCTGCAAACTTAGGGACGGGCCTCTGTTGTATTTTCCTTCGCCCGGAGTCTTCAGTTGCCCTTGGTCTTAAAACCCTTACTCCTGCTCACATGGACGGGCGGCACAGCCTCGGATGGTACCCCGCAGCATGGCCGCGCCAACAGTCAAGGTGTGGGTTGAAGAGGGACTGTCTGCGGAAGACGTCTCTGGGGAAAGTCATTTTCGGGTGGTGAGCAGAGCACTGTTCCCTAATAACCGGCGGCATCCAATTTGGTGTGCAGTGGGGGCTCAAGGTGCCTCCCACTTTGTTCCCAGTTTTATGGACGCATGCCTCTGGTCCGTAGTTCCGCCCCCAGGGTCTCGGAGCCCCTCAGTGGCTCAGAGGTCTTTACTGCTCACGAGTGGGGGGGGATGGGGTGAGGCTGGGTCTCAGGCAGCCTCCCATTTCGCGGGAAGCCAACAAATCTCCAGCCTGTGCTCTCCTTTCTTTGCCTTCCGGAGCTCTGGGACGGCTCGTGGTCTCACTGTGCGCCGCTGCAGCTAAACATTTCTCCTGTCTCCCAGGGTCTGGGGAGACACAAGTTGGACCAGGGGGAACCTCCCAGCCTCGGATACCCCAGGGGGGGCTATATCCTCAGACGTGGGCTTTCATGGGGGGCTCTACCTACTTTTCGGCCTGTAAGTGAGGAGGACGCAGGGACTTGACATCTCTACGCCCCCATTTGTGGCCAAATATCCTCTTTCCATTCTTTTAATAAATTAATGTGAGAGATTTGGGCTTTCAGGCAGCGATCAGGTCTTGAGAATATGTAATTACATGGACACGTTTTTTTTCTATTACTTCCTATGGTCCATGCCATTTGGATACAAGTTTATTTTCTGAAGTTGGCAGCAGGACGAGTACCTTTTGACCTATCGAAAAGGACTCGAGGGAAACCTTTCTGTCATAAGAGGTCTTTTGTTGTTCTTGTGCCTTACCTATGTGGACCTGTACCAGAGATCTTGCAACTTCATGTGCTCTTTTAACCTCCTCGCACTTTGGGAAAGGGAAACAGAAGCTGCCTCGCTCTCTTCCCAAGTCTTCCTCAACATATCTAGGACATCCCGTGGTTCCTGTACTAAAGGAGTCCAAACTGGGAAAATCCTGTTGAGGCCTGAGGGGTTTTCCGAACTGCAAACAAGGCCCAGGGTATCATTTTTCCCATATTGTTGAACTCATTTCCAGAGTATAGTTTTCAGAGTCTTATTAAATCTCTCCACTAGGCCATCTGTTTGGAGATGATAAACTGATTTTCTAAGGGTAATAGTTCTTTGACTTCCCCCATGAGCTTGCTCATAAAAGTCGAGCCCTGATACGTCAAGATCTCCTTTGGGAACCCCACCCGGGAGAAAAAGGCGAGTTGATGTATCAAGATCTGCTGTGTCGCATTGGCTCTCAAGGGGAAGGCCTCCGGGTAACGTGTGGCATAATCTACAATGACTAGGATGTATTTATTCCCCAGTTTAGAAGTCTCCAGGGGTCCCACAATATCCATACCAATCCTGGAAAATGGAACCTCAATTATTGGTAACTGTTTCAAGGGAGCTTGTGGTGGTATGTGTGTGCTAGTTTTCTAGCAGACTGTGCACGCTTGATTAAAGGTTTTAATATCCACGTAAATTCCGGACTAATACAACTTATTTGCTAGATGTGCTCGAGTCTTGTACTGCCCCCGATGACCTCCCATCAGATATGAATGTGCTATCTCTAATACCACCCACTTAGGACTCTTGGGGATAACCAACTGATTTTTTTCTAGACCCTCTGAGGTGATATCTCCTCTAAACAGAAGACCATACTTCAGAAGGGACCCTTTTTCACGCCCTTATGGCTCCAATACTACCTGCAAAATGCCTCAGCTAACAGGGGATCATTTCTCTGAGCAAAAGCTAGATCAGGAAGTGTCTCAGACTTTCCTCTGCAGGTTTTCTTGGTTCAATTTGGGGAGTGTCGTCTGTTCCTTCATCAGCTTCCCCAAAATCTTGAGTCCCCCTATCTGCTTTTTCCTTCCAGGATTCTATCCTAAGCTTAGGGAACATGGCTTTTTCAAGTATCCCCTGAGCTACCTTATCCACTTCATGAACCTGGAAAGAGTCTTTTCCATGATTTTGCAACAATATCTTAACATCCCCCCTGAAGTCGGGGTCTATTACTCGTGCTAAAACATCAATCCCAAATCTCCATGCTAACCCTGACTTGGGCTCTACTCTGATGTATGTACCAGTGGTGGAATTAATATTAATTAAGTTGGTTATCAGTCTTCTTTCACCTGGGGGAATTGCCTCATCCCCACTACTACAAATATCCTTTAGTGGCTACTGAGGGCTCTGATGCTCTAGCACTTAGTTTCTCAAACTTTAGGGTCCCCCAACTTGTATCAGTTGAGCCGCACCCCACTACTAACACGATTTGTGAAGGCATCATGAAGTACAAAACTGACGAGAGATATCAAGTTGAACAAAATAATATTTATTAACTTAAATGTCAGGATGGATGAAGGCCTAACTTGCTCTATGCTCATGTGGAATTTCCCTACCTGAGTAAAACTAAGGAAAGTCTGAGTCCAAGAGTTCAACTTAAAAGTCCTATATCCAAAACCTATCCTTGCCCTCACAACTACAATAAAGCAATGTGTAGGGATGTAAAAAGTCAAAAGAAACAGTGTTCAACAAAACTTTCTGAGCAGCTTTGTCTCAGCTCCATTCCCCAAGCATAAAACAGTTTCACAAAAAGTCTCAAAGTTATTTTTTCCCAAGTTGAAGATTGAACAAGTTACTTACCAAACTGGTAACATTCTTTCGATGGGATGTTCCTTCGACGTATGCCTCATCATTGATAAATCCACTTCCAGCTTGCTGGCCTCGGAAATATTTGTCCACAGTAGATGGCGCTGCGTGTCGACGTCCCTCGAGTCGTGTCTCTCGATGGCCTCTGTATCAGCGCCGGCGTCACCATGGGTATAAATAGTCTCGCACAGCATCCGTTGCTCAGTTCCGTTTTGAGGTGCTGTTTTGCTTTGCATGAATTGGTTAATAACCCTGAAGGAGCATAGGCTGCAAATACAAGGGAAGTTTTACTGTGGGGAAGGATGGGAGGGGCGATAAGGAATACGCCGGAGGAACATCCCATCGAAAGAATGTTACCAGTTTGGTAAGTAACTTGTTCTTCAAAGGGATTGTGTCCTCCGACGCATTCCTTATCTTTGATAGACTCCCATAGCAGTAGTATATAGAGGAGGCGGGAGTAAAATGAAATGTTTCCCTTTAAAGATGCACAGAGTGCAACACAGCTTTTCCAAATTTCGTCTCATGGCTAGAGGAGGAATCAAGACTGTAAAATTTGGTGAAAGTGTGTGCGGACGAACATGTGGCAGCCGCACATATGTCCTTAATTGGAACTCCTTTTTGGAGAGCTGAAGAGGATGCGATACCCCTGGTTGAATGAGCCCTGAGATGTTGAGGGGGCTCTTTTCCTGCCAATTTATAGCATTCTATAATGGTTAAAATAATCCATCTTGAAATGGTTTGTTTTGTAATGGGGTAACCTAATTTGTGCCCTGCATACCCCACAAATAATTGGTCTGCTTGCCTGATCTTTGCAAGTCTGCTAATGTAAAAACTTAAGGCATGCCTTGGATCCAGCCTGTGTAATCTCTCTTCCTTTTTCCCTGGATGGGGAGGAGGATAGAACGAGGGTAAGGTTATCTTTTGTGTGATGTGGAATTCTGAGACCACCTTTGGGAAAAAATTCGGCTTCACTTGTAGAACAACCTTATCCTTGTGAAAGATTGTATGTGGAAGTTTTAAAGATAAGGCTTGTAATTCGCTCACTCTTCTAGCAGAAGTTAAATCCCCTAGAAAGCTTGTTTTAAGAGTAAGAAATCTTAATGAACAGGAATGAAGGGGTTCGAATGGAGTACCCATTAGGAATTTCAAGACTAGGTTTAGATCCCACATTGGAACTTGAAAAGGAGTTGCGGGAAAACATTAGTTAACCCTTTCAGAAATTGAATCACTAAGGGCAATTTGAAGAATGAAGGTTCCTCTGCAGTGCGCTTGAAAATTGACAGCGCTGCAAGATAGCCCTTGATTGTGCCAACTTGAAGACCTGAATTTGCTAAATAAAGCAAATACGATAACACCATTGGTGTATTACATGAAAAGGGTTCAATATTCTTTTCTCTACACCAGCTGCAAAATTTGTTCCAACAGCAGCGGTATAAAGATTTTGCTGCTGGCCTTCTGGCTGAAAGCAACACCTCCATGAAGTCATCCGGGAGATCCCAATCCTTGTATCTCAGCCTTTCAGAAACCAGGCGTGAAGGTTGAGGGTTTTGATATCCGGATGGAGAACCTGACCTCCCTTCTGCGAGAGAAGATCCTCTCTTTTCGGAAGACTAATCGGAGGACAGATGGACATGTCTAGAAGATCCGGGTACCACGTTCTCCTGGCCCAATCCGGGGCAATTAGGATCATAGGTTTCCAGAATCTTCTCAACCACCTGATCATTTGAGGAATGACAGGCACTGGAGGAAACGCGTACAGAAGTGTTACCTCCCAGTCCACTACGAACACGTCCCTTAGAGCTCCTCTCGGGAGAAATTCCCTTGAGCAATACTGATCGCACTTCCGGTTGATACTGGTGGCAAACAGATCCACTTGAGGGGTTCCCAAAAGGGCGAAGATCTCTTGAAGGACTTCCTGAGCTAGTTCCCACTCCGCTAGTTTTGTGTTCTGCCTGCTCAGAGCATCCGCTGTCAAGTTCTTCTCCCTGGCTAGATGAACTGCCGAAAGAGAGATTCCTTCTTGAATTGCCCAAAACCAGAGCTGCCATGCCTCTCTGCACAGTTGCAGTGACCCTACGCCGCCTCTTTTGTTGAGGTAGTGCATGGCCACTGTGTTGTCCGTCATTATCAGGACACCTGTACTGATGGCAGGAAAGCCTTCAGCGCTAGTCTGATCGCTCTCAGCTCTCATAGGTTGATGTGTAGTCTGGACTCCGATGGAGACCAACGACCGCTGATGGTCAAGTCTTTGGCATGGGCTCCCCACCCCGTGAGGGAGGCATCTGTGACTATTGTTATCTCCGGCCATGGTTGCCAAAACTGTTCTCCTTTCAAGATGTTCTCCCGACAGGCCCACCACTGAAGGTCTCCAGCCACTCTGTCTGGGATTAGGAGATCTGACATCCTCCCTGAGAATTGTGACCACTGGGTCCTTAGCGCCCACTGGAGAGATCTCATCCTCAGGCGAGCCTCTGACACTAGGAAGATGCAGGATGCCATGAGGCCGAGCAACCTCAAAAAGTCTAAGGCTAGTAGACGTTGGGCATTTTGAAACCTGGTAACCATCTGTAGAATATCTTGAGCCCTCACCTCTGGTGGCGAGGCTTTTCCCAGGGATGTGTCCAGGACTGCTCCAATGAACTGGAGTCTCTGTGATGGTATCATCTGTGACTTCTTTAAGTTGAGGGAGAAGCCCAGCTTGTGGAGGAAGTGGCAAACAATCTAGATGGATCTGAGCTTGCTCTGATCAAGTAGTCGTCCAGGTAGGGGTAGACGTGAATCCCTTCCCTCCTTAGACTTGCAGCCAAAACCGCCATTAGCTTGGTAAATACCCTCGGGGTGGAGGTCAGCCCAAAAGGCAGAACTCGAAATTGATAATGAGAGTTGGCAATTGCGAACCTCAGGTATTTCCTGTGTTTGGGATGGATTGGCAAATGGAAGTAAGCATCCTGAAGGTCTAGAGATATCAACCAGTCCTTAAGTTGGAGGGCCTGAAGGATCTGAGAAAGGGTTACCATCTTTAACTTCATTTTCCTGAGGAATTTGTTAAATTCTCGCAAGTCCAAGATAGGTCTCAATCCTCCGTCCTTCTTTGGTACTATAAAGTAGGGGGAATACCAACCCTTGTTCCTCTACGCTACAGGTACCGTTACTATGGCACCTTTCTCCAGCAGGTCTAAAATCTCCTGCATAAGTAGCGGGTCTGGAAACTTCAAAGAGTTGTTCCCTGGTGGATGGCTCTGAGGAGTTTGTAGGAAAGGCAGGCACTAACGTTGTGCAACTGTCTCCAATGCCCAAGCATCTGACGTAATAGCCTGCCATTCTGCTAGATGTTGAGTTAACCTGCCTCCTACTGGTGTCTTGTGAGGGGAGACCTCAGAGGGGTTTAGAAGTGGCTGACGCAGATGCTCAGGGTAAAGTAGCACCTACTGGTGCGGATTTGGTACCTTTAACCCGTCCACCACGGGTAAATCGTCTCTGGCCCCTTTGAGCTGGCTGTCCTCTGCCTTTTCCGAATGGGGAGTAAAATCAAAAGGACTTAACCCTCCACGGTGTACCTGTGGGGCGATTTGGAGTTTGCCGGATTTCAGCCTCAAGTGATTTCACTGCTGCTTTGGATGTCTGCAATTTCTCCAGGCTGCATCAGCCTTTTTTCCAAATAGAGACGTGCCGTCAAAGAGAATATTTAGAAGTCTGGCTCGTACACCAGGAGCAAAACCAGACTTCCGCAACCACGCGAATCTGCGGATTGTGATACTCGCCGGCATGGGTCTACTGATGCTGTCAGAGTCAATGCCTGTTTGGAGAGACTCTCACATTGCATCCTTCCCATCCTTGATGATGTTCAAGAATGCTTCTCGTTGTTGCCCTTCTGGAAGACAGTCAGCCGCTGATGAAGCACACTCCCAAAGGGTGTGGCTGAATCTTGCTAGCGTGCAAGTGGCGTTGATAGATTTAAGCGCCATTCTGCATGCCAAAATACTTTTTTTGACATGGCGCCAAATCATTTACCATCCCTGTCTTGTGGTATAGTGGGGTATGCCGACTTACTGCTTGATGATGTCGCTGCCTGCACAACTAGACTCTCTGGAGTTGTATGCTTGCTTACATATTCAGGGTCTGAAACTGACACTCTGTATTTAGCAGAGAGTTTTTTATTTACTGCAGGGATAACTTCAGGAGTCTCCCAATTTGCAGATATTTTCCTTTGCAGTGCAGCAGGATCCTCTCGGGGTCCTTTATCTAATATATCGGTACGATCACCTTGCTGGAAAGAGGGGGCAGGTGTAGTCCACCCCATAAATTGCATTATTCTAGCCATAAGGGCCCTGTAAGGTATTTCTGCATGTTCTCCATGTTCTGGTCTAGCAAATTCTGCCTCTGGCGAAGTATCTATACCACTGGCCTCCTGTAAAGACTCTTGTAGATCGTTCAATCTGTTGTCTTCAGAAATGAATTCCTCTGGAATGGGTACTGTTGTTCTTTGTAGTCCAAAAGGTCTCTCATTGTCAGAGTCCACCCCTTCCTCATATATAGAGTATGAGCTCTAAAGTAATCAGATCTTGGATAGGGAGTAAAACCCATTTCCAGAGAAGGAGCCAAATTTGTGGTTACTGCTTGTGAAAACGTCGTGGTTGTCAACGTTGTAGGTTTCGACAAACCCTTAAAAGGCATCGAAAACACCAAAAAAGGACTCAAACTCGAGAGGACCGGAATCCTACTCAGCGTCGTCAAAATTGTCGACACCACTCTCGACGTCTTGTTAGGGGGTTTCGACACCTCTGGTGCCTGTGGCATAGTAGTGGTTTTAGGCGTATCTTTCATTGGAGTCGAAGACGGCGTCGATGATACAGATTTGTGCGTCAAAGGTACCTTAGACAATGGCGTCAATGACGCAGTCTTATCCGATGATGTTTTGCCTTTACTCGATCATGATGCTCGAGTATTTTTGCTTGCCGGGTTCAACGACTCGCAGCGTTTTTGTTTTTCGGGTCTTTCACCCAGGGTATCACCTCTAGGCTGCTTTCTCGAAGACCCTAAGCATTATTTTACAAAATTCTTCCCACTTAGCCTCTTCTTAGAGTGTCTCGATCTCGAAGAGTGATGGGATCCGCTTCGAGATCTCGATCGGGAATGTTTCTTTTGACGGCGAGGAGACGAATGTCTCGACTCAGCCGAGGATAATTTTGAAGGGGTAGAAGTTTTAACAGCCTTACCTCTTTCTAACTTCCCCTTACGCTCCTTCAAGGCTTTCGCCGTCATGGACATGCAGTCCTCACACTCTCAACAGTGATGCTCTGATCCCAGGCACCACAAACAGATCCTGTGAGGATCCGTTAGAGACATCTTCTTTCGACAATCTCGACATTTTTTAAAACCGGATCGTGGAGTCAATGGTTCGGATGAAGATGCCATCGTTAGAAACTTTAGATTTTCGATTTTGAAGATTTTTTCAAAGAATGGAACTGAGCGTTGCGTCTCCGAGGGTCACTAAGCGCGGAAAAACGGAACTGAGCAACGGACGCTGCATCAGACTATTTATACCCATGGTGATGTCAGCACTGATACGGAGGCCTTCGAGGGACAATGACTCGAGGGACGTCGACGTGCAGCACCCTCTACTGTGGAAACATTTTTCCGAGGCCAGCAAGCTGGAAGTGGATTTATCAAAGATAAGGAATACGTCGGAGGACAGAATCCCTTCGAAATATAGTTTTGAAACAATTCTCGGGGTTCCCTTCCCTAAGTACCAAACATCACAGTTCAAAACAGTTCCAAGACTTGTATTCCATCACAGTTTTTAACACAAAAGGAGTAATTAAGTCTCAGGGTTCGTTTCCCCAAGACTAGTATTCCATCACAGTTCAAAGCACACAAAAGGAAAAAGGCCTTGGCAATTTTCTGTATCCCCTTTTGGCCCATACAGGTTCCCTTCCCTTGTTCATATAATAATTCTCTTCAGGATTCCATATGATTAATGGAGTTAACTTTCCAACATTCTGTGGTTTAATTAACCTTGAAAGTTCAGTTGTTTCGTAAATGCAGCAGGCTGTGATGTTAAATGATTGCACAGTTCCATTTACTGCTAAATTCAATATGTGGTGTTTTCTGTTTAAATTGATAACGTTCATATTCAATTCGGCATTCTCTGGACATGGATTGGGCTTACAATCTTTTTTTCATTCAGCCCACTTTGAAATATCTATGCCTGTCAGTTTGTAGAACTTCACAATACTCGCAGACTTTCTAAACCGTTCCGCTTTAAGAGACGTGACCACTCAGATGCAAAATATTTCGGGTACTTTAAAGTTCAACAATGTAAAAAGCCTAGGAGCCGAGACCTTCGAAAACATGATCTTCTAATGTACGCGACCACTCAACTACTAGCTACAAACTATTTCAGCACAATGGAAGTCTTCAGTCGCTCGCTCTTTGCGCAACGGGTTTCTTTTTTCAAAGAAACTCACAGGACTCTTCAGTAGCGGTCCTCGCAGCCCAGAGACATGATCTGCATCTTCGGCTGCTTGGGGTCCAATCTCTACCCCTTAGACACCCATGGGCAAGCTTTTTGGCAATGGGGAACAAGCACTTTACTTGAATGGGAAAGTGGCATCCTTTCTCCCCGGATCCCTTATCTGCTGCCAGTCCGATCCATGGAGCTCCTGCTCCTATGCCAGGTTGTCTCAGATCAGCTCTCCTTTCAATCCTCAGCGTCTCGGCGAGCTGTGCACCTAAGACTTTCCCATGGCAGTTCCCCCAGTGGTTCACCTCTCATCACACAAGGTTCCCTGGTGATTAGCCAGGCCTCCCTGCTGCTACTCTATGTGTTACTTTTTCCTCCCCTTTTATAGATCTACAACCATCTAACAGGTTGCAGGTGTGCTCTCTCAATCATGCCTGACCGTCACACCACCTTGCAAACATCTTCTTCGTCCCAGTACCAAAGTGGTGAAAGTGTGTGCTGTGCATTACTCTCAGTTGCCTCTTCCTTGTCTCAATACTGTCAGGTGTCCTGTATGTTGAATTGAGGGGAACAGACTTAAAATAACCCACAAAAGGTCGGAGGAAGGTAAGGTTGTTCATCACTAGGAAAAGGGGGATACCATGTCTCACCTGAGGTCATCCCACTCCCAATACTCAAGGACCCTCCACCCAGGTGATCCTCCCTCGCTTTTCTGCCCCCAGTGTCAGATCCAAAAGGGATGGCCTTTCCCTGGCCATGTGCGCAGAGGGTGCAAGGGGGTTAGGAACACCTTCAGGTTTCTTACAGGGCCCACTAGAGGGTTCTCATCCTTAACAAGGCACCCGGCACCACGAAAATGCAGAATGCCATGAGGCCCAGCCACCTCAGAAAGACTCGTCCCAGTAGATTGGGCATTTTGAAATCTCATTACCATCTGCAAGATATGAGCCCTCAGACTTTGGAGGTGTAGTGAGAACTGCCAATGGCGAACCTCTCAAACTTTGTGCTTGGGACGTATAGGCACATGTAAGTAAGCATCCTGAAGATTGAGTGACACCATACGGTCCTGGAGCAGAAGGGACTGGAGGATCTGCAAAAGTGTTACCATTTTGAATTAATCCTTCCTGAGGAACTTGTTCAAATTCCTCAGGTCCAGAATGGGTCGCAGTGCTCCATCTTTTTTGGGTACCTGGAAATAGGTGGAGTACCAACCCTGGTTCAGTTCCGCTAAAGGTACCTTTCCCACTGCACCTTTCTCCAATAGGGAGAAAATCTCATGTAAGACGTAAGGGGAGCGGCTCTGGATCCCGAATAGATTGTTGGCTCAGGGCTAGTCTAGAGGTCTATTCAAAATGGGAGACAGGGCACTTGGGCCACTGTCTGTAGAGCCCATGCTTCCGAAGTAATGAAATGCCATTCTTGCAGATACTGAGTCAGTCTGCCTCCCACTGGGGTCTTGTGAGCAAAGTGCTCAGAGAGGTTTTGGTGCTGTTTCTATTGGCATGGAAGGGATTGCTGTCTGGACAGTCTCTACCCCACGACATCTTGGGGCACGTGTAAATCTTCTTTGCTCTTGTTTTTGTATAGTCTGGCCTCTTCCCCTTTGACTGAAGGTAGAACAGTAAAGTTAGGACTGCCCTCTCTGGTTTTGTGAAGGTGGGTGCTGTTGTGGCTGCCTCCAAAGATTTTGCTGCATTTTTTGAAGCCTGTAGTTTTTCCAGGCTGTTGTCCACCTTGAGGCCAAATAGATTGGGCCCATCAAAGAGCAGATCTAGGAGCATTAACTGAACATTGGGGGTGTACCCAGATGTATCCAGCCAAGCAAATCATCTGATCACTGCACTAGAACCCATGCATCTGCCAACACAGTCTGCAGTATCTAATCCTGAGTGTAGTGATTGACATGATACGATACATTTTATTTGCATTGCGCTCCTACACAATTGTTTCAGAGCGCGACAAGGCAAGGGAGAGGAACACGGGAGGACAAAAAACGATCTTACTAGGCCCAGTGACATTGAGTACATGCACGTGCAGGGCAGAGGTAAGGGGGAAAATGCAACGAAGAGGGGAAAAATGGAAAGTGCTGAGACAGGACGCCACCTTTCCGTCAATCAGGTTAGTAAACCCTGCTCTCATTTCCCCTTCAAGAATATTTTCCACAGCTTGAGCAATCCCATTCCAGAACACAAAGATGTGTTGATTGTTTTTAATGCCATACTTCACTCTGAAAAGAACCTTTTAGCAAGGGTATCATAACGCTTACCCGTATCTCGGGGGATGGTAGGATAAGCTGCAGCTTTGGATGTTGAAGTTCAGTCTGTACAACTAATCTTTCAGATGTAGGGTGCTTCGATGAAATCAGGGTCCACAGAAGGTGGCTTGTATTTCTTCACCAACTCATTCACAGCAGTGGTCCATATTTCCATAATTGGATGTGTTAGCACTGTATGGAAGGGCAGCACAGGCACCTAAGAGGGCTCGTTGAAGATGTCCATTAGATCATCTTAGCTAGGTGGGTGGAGCAACTGAGTGGCAGGGTCTGGTCATGTGACCAGCAGCCTACTTAACATGGTCTGTTTGAAGCTGGGCTACAATCCTTAAGTAGAGCCTTAGCAACTGAGTGGCACGGCCTACTCAATGCTGTCTGCCTGGAGCTGGCAAACAGCCCAAAGTCCTTGGGGAAAGCAATGCAGTCACGGAGGATCCGCAAAACAAACCCCCCTCTCACAATTAGTGTCCTGAGTTTGCATCTACTGAGTGCTTGCTCTAATGGCCATTTTGCTTGTTAATGTGTTACACTGTTGACCAGGAATGTGCAGGAAGCAGGGTGGGGTCCAGCGTGGAGCCTTACAGCACACACTCAGGCACTCTGTTACACACTTGCTAAATAACAACTGCACATACCCATTCAAACTCTAGCGAACACACATGGATAGCACAACATTAAAAACACTCAGGCACATACTTTTGTAGTTACACTTTGCTTCATGCCATTTCATCTCTGTCTTCACTCAACTCTCGGTCTGGGGCACCAGAAGCCGCTTTATGGCAGCTCAGGCAAATGGAAATCACGATAAGCCGCAAGGGACAGTCCTAGAAGATGTGGGCCCACCAATATCAACCAATGTCCACATGCAATGTGATCGAAGCCAGTGTAGCTCACAACCCTTCTACATGCGCTGTCAGGAGGGCAGAATGCATGGGGGCTGCACTGGGATCCTGACCTGTCCCACTTAGAGAAAGCATCCCCCCCCAAACGAGCTCCACCAATGGAACCTTCTACTTACCCATATAGTCTCCTGGTGCTCAACCCACCGCCCACCACTCTCACTCACGAAGGGCTATCTGCTCTGGCATACTGCACTCACAACAACCTCCCAAGCACACAGGCATATGTGCCAGTACACACTGTGCAGCAACTAGCCACAGCCTAAGCATCAGAGTGATTGGTGCCAAGTTCAATCCCTGATGTGGCAGGAGATGTAAATGCAGTACTAGAAATGAGCAATGGACATCAGTGTGCTATATAATGGCCAAGTCCACGGCCTAAATTGTTATTAAGGTAATCAAACTTTTCATGAGCTAACTTATAAATGAGGTTATGTCTAATTCCATTTTTGATGTAATCAGTTATATTCAATGTAATTAGTGTCACCAGTAATGGCATCAGGGATGTGATTTGTTGTCAGGAATAAGGGCCTGTGGTGCAGGAGGAAGCAGGTACCCCATATCTAAAAACTACAATTCCCAGCAGGCATGGGGAAATGTGTAGTTCCTTGGGCCTGTCGGTACTCAGCTGCCGGCACTTTGCAATTAGGGATTGGGCTCTTAACGGCTGCCCGCCCGTGCTCATGTGCTGTTGATTAATGTTGGAGAGCATGGGCGGCGGCGACGGCGGCAGGAGCGAAGCAGGAACGCTGAAGGTGTAAGCGAGTGGCGGGATGGAATCACGCCGGTTATGTCGCAAGGCATCTTTATATCCCGGGGTGCGGCGGCACACGCTCCTTAATCTGCTCCAGAGGTACAGGTCTGGGTCAGCCGCAGTAGGCTCCCGGACCATCAGTTAAGTGTTTCTATGTTTGTTTACTTGGCCGGTTTACGGCATTAACATGGAGTAAATCAAAAGCTTCAAGTATTTATGTCCGGACGTCTGAGGAAAACGTCCGGACCAAAAGTTAAGTGCAGGCACATAAATCCTTGGTTTTTGGGCAAGATAAATCCCAGTCTGGTAGCCGGCACATTGATTACCTCACGTTCTAAGCACCAGGGAAAATTCAACTCTTCTAATCCGCATTTCCAGTTATTAAGTTTTTTCTATGTGCAGTGTATTATGTTAATCCATGTTTTGTGAGGCATGTGAACGTCTCAATGTTCTCTGTTCATTATCAGTGTATTATGGTTTTAAGTCATTTCTAGTTATTCGCTTTTCCCAAATGGAGAAAAGCGCCTTTCTATGTGCATTATGTTGTGCTAATCCATGTTTGCTCACGATTTGTGTAGGGTGGCGTGTTATGTGTTAATTAATTACTGAAGATAGAGTCAGGTCAGGTTGCAGGGGTATTAAGCTATCGAGTCAGGATTTGTAGGGGTCTTTTGTCGTTTTATGTCTTGTTGTCTTCCCTTCCTTCCCTTTATTGGTCCATCCCCTTTCCCTAACTCCTTCTCCCCCCCATTGGCTGCCACGTGGCTACCTGTAATTCGAACATCCAGGCGCCCGTGCCAACCACGGTGGGAGGGGTCGATCCATTCGGCTTCTGTGGTTCGGGAGAGGGGATTGAAATCCTCCTCCCTTAAATTCAGTTGTGACAGAATCAACAGCCCCCGATTTCGGGATTACTGAACCACCCAGGCCAAATGGATAACCCTCCCTCGTTAGCGGAAGTGCTAAAGGCACTTCAGGAGATTCAGGTGGAATTGATACATGTCAGACAGGAATCTAGTACTCTGAAGAATCAAGTACAAGGATTGGTAGCACAAGGGACTCCTTTGGAGGAAGCAGGGTCTTCTACCAGTAGAGCAAGAACGCCCACTGTGGTGGTTCAAGCTCCCAGTAGTGTACCATTGGCTGCGCCTAAAAGATTTTCTGGGGATCCCAAAAAATACATGACGTTCTTGACCCAGTGTAGGTTACATTTCCTGTGTAAACCATCGGCCTTTGAGACTATTCAAGCAAGAACTGCCTTTGTGATTTCATATCTAACAGGAGATGCGGCCGCTTGGGCAATGCCATTGGTACAGAAAGATGATCCATTATTGTATAATTGGGATAATTTTCTGGCAGAATTTGGTCGATTATTTGACCGAAGGGAAGTGTCATTGGCACAAGACAAGGAGTTATTGGCACTAAAACAGGGTACCAGGGATTTGGTTTCTTATGTGACACACTTCAATAGACTGGTAATTGAAACAGATTGGCCAGAAAATAAACAGACAGTTTTATTCTATCAGGGATTGAAAGAAGAATTAAAAGACGCTATGGCACAGTTGGAGCCTCAGCCCAACACATGTACAGCTATGATTGATTTGACATTAAGGTTGGACCATAGGATGAATGAACGAAAAGGAGATAGGAAAAAAACAGAGGTGGTACCTTTTGTACGATTGGATAGAGGAAGGGTGAACAGAAACGGTGAAGGGGAACCTATGCAGATTGGAGGGGTGAGGGGACCTTTATCGGCTATAGAAAAGGAGCAGAGGAAGGTTAATAATTTGTGTTTGTACTGTGGTCAACCTGGACATTATATTCGTACTTGTCCAAATACCCCCAAGAGGATAGGTGGTGGAGATAAGAGCAAAAGCGAGTCGGGAAAAGGATTGGGCCGGCCTTAGGGGGAACACAGGTGTCAGGCTCAGTGGTTGAAAAGTTCCCCACTTGGGTAGCAAATACTTCACGAAAAGGTAATTCTCATTTGTATATCTTGGTAACTTTATTTTTTGCTTGTACAAAACAGATGGCGTCAGCCATGATAGTTTCAGGGGCAACTGGAAACTTTATTGACATTGATTTGGCCAAAAGACTGGGGTTACCATTGCGCGAAAAGACTCAGGTGGAAGGGGTGCAGTCGGTGGATGGGTCGCCTTTAATTTCAGGACCCATTTGCCAACAAACTCAACCCATAGAAATGAGGTGTCAGTCCGGACATGTGGAGGACATTGTACTGGATCTAATTGCAGCTCCCCAATTTGGTCTTATTTTAGGAATTCCTTGGTTGACTCAGCATAATCCAAGAATTGATTGGGTAGCTAGAGAGATTTTTTTTGAGAATTCAGAATGCATTGGTCACATTGAGGAGGAGGTGAGTCCTGCATTGTTTTTGGCAGATCAGCCACGGGCAGTGCAAGTGGTGGGGGCTCTGGGGTTACAGGTTCCGGCTCAATATCAAGAGTTTGCAAATGTGTTTGACAAAGGAGGAGCGGAACAATTGCCTCCCCATAGACCATATGACTGTGTTATAGAGTTAGAACCCGGGGCTAAACTGCCATGTAGCAGAATCTATGCATTAACAGAAACCGAAAACCAACATCTGAGAGAGTATTTGGATGATATGTTAAAGAAAGGATTCATTCGACATTCCACATCACCAGTCTCATCTACATTGTTTTTTGTGCCTAAAAAAGAAGGTACGTTGAGGACATGTATTGATTATCGTGCCTTGAACAAAGTGACAGTAAAAAACAGATATCCACTCCCTTTAATTTCTGAATTGCTGGATCAAGTGAAAACAGCAGTGGTATACACAAAACTTGATTTACGTGGAGCTTATCATTTGATTCGTGTCAAAAAAGGTGATGAGTGGAAAACTGCATTTAGAACTAAGTTTGGACTGTTTGAATATTTGGTTATGCCTTTTGGTTTGTGTAATGCTCCTGCGGCATTTCAATTTTTTATGCAGGAGGTTTTGAGTGAGTTTTTGGACATTTTTGTTATTGTATATATTCATGACATTCTAATTTATTCTAATTCACAAGAACAGCATGTGAACCATGTAAGGGCAGTGTTAAAGAAATTGCAAGAACATCAGTTATATGTGAAATTAGAAAAATGCGCCTTTCATGTGAAAAGAGTGGAGTTTTTGGGTTTCATTTTGACCCCGGAAGGAATAATTATGGACAAAAGCAAGGTGCAAGCAGTCCGGGACTGGCCCAAACCCCAGTGTGTCAAAGATATTCAATCTTTTTTGGGGTTCGCCAATTTCTATAGACTATTCATTACTAATTTTTCTCAGATTGTGGCACCGATAACAAGGTTATTAAGAAAAGCAACAAGTTTTTGTTGGGATGTGGGGGCGGAAAAGGCTTTTCAAGAACTAAAAATGGCATTTACCACAGCTCCAGTATTACGACATCCAGATTTGGATAGGATGTTTCAAGTAGAAACTGATGCGTCCAATGTGGCCATAGGAGCAGTATTATCTCAGAAGGATCCAGAAGGGAGTTGGCATCCAGTAGCCTATTATTCACGAAAGCTCACTCAATGTGAACAAAATTATTCCATCACTGATAAAGAATTGTTAGCTATCAGGGCAGCTTTCTTGGAATGGAGACATTATTTACTGGGGGCTAAACTTCAGGTGGTGGTAGTGACAGACCATAAAAACCTACAGTACTTTAAGACGGCTCACAGATTGAGTCCTAGACAACTGGTCTCAATTTTTCAACGAATTTGATTTTGTGGTGACCTTCCGCCCAGGAAAAAGAAATGGAAAAGCAGATGCCTTATCACGCCAACAAAACATGGACAACATGGTATCGGAAACTAAATCTATAATTCCGGCAGAGAAGGTGGTAGGAGCCGTAGTCTCTAAGTTGATAAAGCAGGTGAAACAGGCAATGAGGAATCAAAAGAATCATAGTTGGGGAGTGAATAACCCTTTGGAAACATTTAAAGAGAATCTCCCTTATTATGATGGCAGATTATATTTGCCCACTTTGGAACTCCAAACGAAGGCTATGCATTGGTGCCATAATTCCCCTCTGGCTGGACATTCAGGGAGTAAAAAGACACAGACTTTAGTGGAAAGATACTTTTGGTGGCCCAATTTGAAACAAGAGATAATCAAGTATGTGCAGGAATGTGAAACATGCGTACGAAGTAAAGCTGATCACACCAAGAAGTCAGGGTTACTTAAACCCTTGCCCACTCCCACCAAAATATGGACACACATATCAATGGACTTTATCACAGACTTACCACCGGATGATCAGTATGATACGATTTGGGTGGTAGTAGATTACTTGTCTAAACAGGCTCACTTTGTGCCTTGTGGAGGCATTCCAGGAGCAGGGGAATTGGCAGAATTGTTTTTGCAGCATGTGGTTCGCCTGCACGGACTACCACGTAGTATTGTGTCTGATAGGGGACCGCAGTTTACATCAAGGTTTTGGCGCGCTTTCTGTCAGATGTTAGGAATCAATTGTGCCCTGTCTACTAGTTACCATCCCCAGACGGATGGACAAACTGAAAGAGTTAACCAGATGCTGGAGCAATATTTGCGCTGTTGTTTACATGAAGGAATGGAGTCGTGGGTTCAAGCCTTATGGTTAGCGGAATTCACTTATAATAACGCGGAACATGCTTCCCTGGGAATGGCTCCCAATGAGTGCTTGTATGGGCAGGTACAGGAAATGTTACCAGAACAGCTACCAAATGTTGAGAATTTTCCAACACTCCAAAACAGAAAACAATTGCTTCTAACCATCAGACAGAAGGCGCGAGATAATTTGGAATATGCAAAAACTCAATATAAGTTGTACGCAGACAGAAAGAGAAGGGAGGCTCCGCAGTACAAGGTGGGGGATAAGGTATGGCTATCCACACGCAATTTGCCTCTAATTGGATCTCGAAAATTTGCTCCCAAATTTATTGGACCCTATGAAATAGTAAAAATTGTGTCAGAAGTTGCTGTGAAATTGTGTTTGCCTAAATCTCTGAGAATCCACCCGGTATTCCATGTGTGTCTGCTTAAATCCGCATCGCCTGGAACACGCGTGCAGAGACCTCCAGCTATCCACAAAGAGGGTCATGCGGAATATGAAGTAAAGCAGATCTTGCACTCAAAAAGGAGACGACAAGTGTTATGGTATTTGATCCGGTGGGCTCGTTATGGACTGGAAGATTGCTCCTGGGAACCTGCTAGTGCAGTGCATGCACCTCGTCTGGTAAGAATGTTTCATGCAAAGTACCCGGAAAAGGCAGGTCCTGGGAAGAGCCCTGGAAGGGGAGGTAATGTCAGGAATAAGGGCCTGTGGTGCAGGAGGAAGCAGGTACGGCATATCTAAAAACTACAATTCCCAGCAGGCATGGGGAAATGTGTAGTTCCTTGGGCCCGTCGGTACTCAGCTGCTGGCACTTTGCAATTAGGGATTGGGCTCTTAACGGCCGCCCGCCAGTGCTCATGTGCTGTTGATTAATGTTGGAGAGCATGGGCGGCGACGGCGGCAGGAGCGAAGCAGGAACGCTGAAGGTGTAAGCGAGTGGCGGGAAGGAATCACGCCGGTTATGTCGCAAGGCATCTTTATATCCCGGGGTGCGGCGGCACACGCTCCTTAATCAGCTCCAGAGCTACAGGTCCGGGTCAGCCGCAGTAGGCTCCCGGACCATCAGTTAAGTGTTTCTATGTTTGTTTACTTGGCCGGTTTACGGCATTAACGTGGAGTAAATCAAAAGCTTCAAGTATTTATGTCCGGACCAAAAGTTAAGTGCAGGCACATAAATCCTTGGTTTTTGGGCAAGATAAATGCCAGTCTGGTAGCCGGCACATTGCATACCTCACGTTCTAAGCACCAGGGAAAATTCAACTCTTCTAATCCGCATTTCCAGTTATTAAGTTTTTTCTATGTGTAGTGTATTATGTTAATCCATGTTTTGTGAGGCTTGTGATCGTCTCAATGTTCTCTGTTCATTATCAGTGTATTATGGTTTTAAGTCATTTCTAGTTATTCGCTTTTCCCAAATGGAGAAAAGCGCCTTTCTATGTGCATTATGTTGTGCTAATCCATGTTTGCTCACGATTTGTGTAGGGTGGCGTGTTATGTGTTAATTAATTACTGAAGATAGAGTCAGGTCAGGTTGCAGGAGTATTAAGCTATCGAGTCAGGATTTGTAGGGGTCTTTTGTCGTTTTATGTCTTGTTGTCTTCCCTTCCTTCCCTTTATTGGTCCATCCCCTTTCCCTAACTCCTTCTCCCCCCATTGGCTGCCACGTGGCTACCTGTAATTCGAACATCCAGGCGCCCGTGCCAACCACGGTGGGAGGGGTCGATCCATTCGGCTTCTGTGGTTCGGGAGAGGGGATTGAAATCCTCCTCCCTTAAATTCAGTTGTGACATTTGTGATGTCATCAGTGTTCTCATACAACATGTAATTAGTAATGTCATCACTGTGGTCATAGACAGCGCAACCGGGGGCCAAAGCTAAGGTGGCTTTAGCTGAATTTCAGGGGTTTTGTTGCATTACGTTCTCACCTTAACGGCCCTGCAACTAAAGTGTTTTCCTTGAATTGCAAGGGTTTTGTTACAAGGTATTGCTCACCTTAACTTCCCTGCAACTAAAGTTCTTTCCTTGAATTTGAAGGGTTTTGTTATCGTATACACAAAGTTGCATATTTGTATAGGCAACTACAGCATCAGCCAATGAATTGCAGGATTTTACATGCAACCCTAACATGAGCAATGAATGGAGTGCTTTAATTCGCAGCTAAAATACTGCCCCTCTTAACAGTGTAACTGCAGAAATGAACAAACAATTGGGAGATTTGAATTACTGAAACTGCATAAAATAAATTACAATAGATAGACTGCAAAAATATATTACACTGAGTTCAATTTTATCTATTTTTGTAACTTAAAAGGCGATCCCTAAAAGGTCAATTTCACGGGATGGAAAGAGGGCGATGGAATAGGGGATGAAAACACATAAGAATGAAACATCTAACAAAGGGAATTAAAATAAAAATCTATATATATATACATATATATATATTCAGTAAAAAAACGTTGTTAAAGTGACATTATGGTTAATTGCGCTACTAAAAACCTATGAAATTCAGTAAAAAAACGTTGCTAAAGGGACGTTATGGTTCGAAGTAAAACCGAAAAAACCCAGAAATTCGCCAGTTATGGTAAGCTAACCAACCATAACTTGCGCCGCCACCGTGCACTGCTAAGACTAACACCCAGGACATCAAAGATGACATCACAAATGGCATTGATGACATCACATGTCTGGCTCCCCCTTTTTTCCTTTGCTTACATATCTAGCCACATGGTTTTGTTCAGTAACAGTCAGGAACAAAAAATTGAAAAGGTACCATATTTATAGACTTATACTTCAAGTATGTTCTTACAGTAATTCCCTTAGAGTCAAGTCACATCATATGAAACATATACGTAGGGGAAGACACAGGCTTGAAAGACAGCAATCCTTTCTGTGCATGAAGATAATCAGTAGGATTATCAGCACTTTGATAGTTTATTTTTTATTACTGTACTTTCCCTGTACATGCTCATATTTCTATACATTGTACACACACCACTTTCCTTAGGGTCCAGTCACATCATGTGATACACATACATAGAGTAAGTAGCAGCTTTGAAACAGAGCAATTATTTCTTTACATAAAGATAATCAGTTAGGTTATGAACTCTTTCTGCTACTAATTCTGCTTTTTTGCTTACTTCACTTTCCCTGTATATACTCATATTTGTATGTGTTGTTGCCTCTGTGTTTTGTCTGCAATAATGAAATTATGTAGTAAGTGGGTTTTATTAGCAGCTTATTACATGTTTCACAGTACGCAAAACTAATAAGAAAGCAGTTATTTCACTTTTTAACATGGCAAGATTATGAATATTGCACCTTCATCATGTATGCTGCACACACTGCGTATGTTTGTGCATGAGTAGCTTAGTATACTGGATAGAACTTCATAATAAAATGCTATTAATGTCAATGCATTGCTTAATGCACTAATTAGCTCATGATATTTATTCCAATGATCCTTCACACTTTTTTGTCAACATTATAATAAGAATCCCTTGTACAGAGTTTTCATGAAGAGTAAATGTACATGTGATGTCATCAGTGATGTCATCAATGACATTTGTGATGTCATCTTTGATGTACTGGGTGTTAGTCTTAGCAGTGCGGGGTGGTGGCACGAGTTATGGTTGGTTAGCTTACCATAACTGGCGAATTTCAGGGGTCTTTCGGTTTTACTTGGAACCATAACGTCCCTTTAACAAAGTTTTTTTATTGAATATACATTTTCATAGTGTAAATTTGATAGATGTTTACTAGGATTCCCTTACTTTATATACATGTAACATAGAACATACCGAACACCCCGCTAATGATTTTGATGTCCGCGGACGACATCAAAACTACCCAAACACTCAGGGATTATCTGAAATTGTTCTATCATACCATATAAACACTGCACAAGTTCAAAAGGCAGCACATAAAGACATTATATGTAATAATAAATAAGCAGTGGAACCTCCATATCTAACACATCAACCATCCATTTAAATACAGTATGTAATAAAATGGATTATACTATAACAAAAAAGATATGCCTCCAACATATTTACCTCACAGAAACTGCAGAGCTAGAAGCAACAGTAGACCTACACAACACTACAAATACAATTTACCATAAACTAGTAAGGAAACTTCATTTTTCTTATATATTTCTAAACTTTTTGTATGAGATACAGTATAATTAATATACTTTTTTTTCACACAGAAATGTTTCCACGTGACGAAATGTCTGAAGACAGTGATAATAATGGTAGACACTTCTCTATATAAGCAAATTAATAATCATTACTTTATGTGCACTTAACATATATATATATTTATTTTTAACAGACCATACAAACATTGAAAATATTACACCAAAATACACATTGGAAAAGACTGCAACGCATGGAACAGAAAACCGACATGCTGAAGGAAAATTTCAATGGTTTGAAACAGTTAGTGGAGGACCACATAAAAGAAAAAAATAAATACCATTGTCCCACCTGTACCTGTGCCCCCTCTCCATGTCCCAGTGAACTATCCCCAAACCCTCAACACCAAGATAAACATTTTGATGAGACTTCCATCCCTTCATCCCCTCCCACCCATCCTCTCCAAACCCCTAATTCCCCTGTATTTGTATCGGTTTCTGCTTCCCCCTCTCTTTCATAAATTGTGTATATGTATATAATAAAAACAGATGTTGTGTTTCTTTTAATGAAATTCTTTGTGTCTTATTTTTTTTTTAAAGCAATTAAAATGTCCACGGACAACGCGCCTGTCCGGCCTGTCCGTAATTAACAAAATGTTGATGTCGTAAGGACACTACACCTGTCCGTACCATTCACAACCAAGATGGAACTGTTCGTAGAACACAACTGCTGTCCAAGATATCCGTAAGTGAACAAAATGGACGAATCATATGGACACTATACCTGTCTGTACCGTCCGCAGCCAAGTTGAAACTGTCCTAAGAACACACGTGGTGTCGGGATGTCCGTAGTCAAACAAAATGGAGGTGTCCTAAGGACACTATACCTGGCCGTACAGTTTGCACAACATCTACGCACATGCGCACCACACCCATAAGTCCTGCGAACATCGCGCCTGTCCGCAACTGTCCGTCTCACTTGTTTCGCACTTTTAATTAGCTTCAGGACCCGAAAACTGTCCGTAGAACACCTGCGCGCATGCGCATTCCTGCGCATTTGGTGTCCTTCGGACACCCGGTCCCTTCGAGGACGTGTTCCTGACGTCCTCATGTGACCGCACCCACGCTGAGCGTGTGTCCTAATTTGCGGACTCTGTCCGGTTCCCCAACATTTTAAAATAACTTATTCAGACAACCCAAATTAATTTACTGTAAAAATTCATCATTTCACATGTCCCAGACAATGGTCCTGGCTTTCCACATACTTTTTGTAACTTTTTGAACCTTTTTGGGTGTTCGATATGTTTGCGAGGCGCACCCCTGCACCCCTATAAAAGGCCACACCCTAGAGCTGATATTCATTGTACTTCTGGCTATTGCAGATTGACTTTTGCTGCGGTTGCTGAGATTATCTCATCAACCCTAATGGCATCCATGGCTGCTGTTGCTACATCTGCCTGAGCACCACCCTAAACCCTCCACCACCACCACCTCCCCAAGGGCCTGCAGAGGGGAACATGCGTGAGGATATAGAGAACGAGGATGAAGAGAATGAGGTTGAGGAACTTCCTACTACCAGCACTCGCTGGGAGTCTTGGGTGTGGAGTTTGTTTACCGTTTATGGTAACATACCAAAAGCATGTGCGAACAAGGTCACCTGTAACCATTGCAAATTGGTGCTGAGTCGTGTGCGACGTGATTCGTGCAGCTTTGGTATGACATCCATGAAGCGACACCTAACTTTGTTCCACAATGCGGACATTCGCAAGGTTGTACCTTGTGATAAACGTAGTAGGTTGAGTTCCTCTACAGCATCCTCCGTTTCCGCTCCTCTCACCACAAGAGACACTCCTGTGGGAGAGCGCATCCCTCCAGCTGCTTCACAGGCCATTCGCGATGCTGTTGACCCTTACCTTTCGAGGGTCACAATATTGTGTATGTACTGCGATGCAGTACTCTGCAGGGGGAGCGTCTTCAAAGTGCTTTCGAGACTACGGTTAAGGAGCACCAGAAGACCTACCTAGGTAAGGCCCACCCTACATCTTCCTCTCTCCACCTGCAGTTTCTTATACCCGTGGTTGGTGTCCCTTCCTTACCCTCCTTTCCCCTCCTCTCCTAGTGTGTCGTGTAACAAAACAGAGCCGCCTTTCACAGTTTAAAAATAGAAGTGTCAAATAAACAGTGCAGGGCCCTGTGCATTTTTTGGAAATCCGCGGAGAGTCCTAGGACATATAAAATTTTAGGGTGCTGCCCTAGCAAAACCATTGCACTTTTCTCTGGGAGAAAGTGGTGGCTCTGAAAAGAGCCTTTTGGTTGTGTTTTTGTGTGTTTGAAAAACCTGAAATCGTCAACATCTACTGCAAAATAGGTCATTCTAATTACAAAAAAGATCGCAATGCATTTTGTACATTTCTCAGAAAAATCTGATTGCCAGCATAGGTAAAATGTACTCCATCTCTGCGAAAAATGTATGTGCTATGAAACATAATATTTTCATTGTGAAAAGAGGACATGCCAGCATCTCTTAGAAAGGCACAAACAGCCTTATTGACACTGCGCCGGGCTTTCTCCATTTGTGGACCAAATAAAGAAGAACGCAGCCACATATGTCTTTGCGCAATGCAAGAAAAAATAACTTGGGAATTTGGAAACATGTCCATGACCTTCTCAAGTCGTCCTTTCATTGAAAATAGCAAACAAATTCCAGACACATGTCCTAAACTGTTCCCTCCACAATGAATTATGTCCGGATGATGCTCTGTCTCTAAAGTAGCACAAAGAGGTACCAAGTCCAGCCACTTCATTCCACGCACTTCATGCCAGTGCACTTCCACATGAGGGAATCCAAGATCTGCAGCTACTCCACAACGTTCTGCATGCACCTCCAACCAATGTCCCATGAGTCTCCCAAAATCCAGATAATCTGTTTTTGAAAACACAGAGCCATAGCCATCTGTTCTCTCTGGAAAAAGACGTTCTCACAAAATCTCTCCTTACACAACACACCCACTAAACTTTACTGACCAATCCCTAGCTCCGCTCATTCTCATTTGCATGCCTCTCCACCCCAAAATCCCCTTATGTAATATGCGCTGTCCGCGGACATATCGAAGATCTGAGCATGGTGGATGTACATTTAAATAGTGTGCCCCATTTCCCCTTTGAGGTGGGCTCTGAAAAGAGCCTTATTTTTGTTTTTTTTTGCAGATGCCTGACAGACACCTGTTATTTTGTATTTTTTGGGGTTTTTTTTCTTCTTACTTTACAACTAAAATCTTCACATAACCTTCTCCAAATCAACCCTTACATTCCAAAACAACATGGCATTTCCCAAAAAAGAAAGAAATACCATCTTCTTCAAAATAAACAGCATTACTCGAATCAATATTCTCATTATTACAGAAAAACATAGCAGCACTAAGCATGAAAGCACACATGCCTCGATTGATTGCACACCTAGCAATGTTTTGCTGAGGACAAAAAACAAAACTATTGTCCCATATTGGCCTCGGTAGTAATCCAGAAAAAATGACTTTTGTATTTGGAAGGATGTTCATTACTGCTTGAACCAACTGTTCCAAATCAGCCAACAAAGTAGGGGCACTCACGTAGCACAAATGGAAAGCACCATAGTGCAAAACTACCAGACGGGGACTTGTTCATCCTACGCATATCTTCACAAACTTGTAGAATTCCCTCTATATTTCAATCAGGCAAAGCGTTCCACACCACCTCCACTCCTTTAACATTGAAATTGTTTGCCACATGCCTGCATTGTGCATACTGCTGTAAACCATGGAAAAACATATCTCCGAACACCAACACTCTGACTTTCTCCACCTCTGCCATCTTCACTACACTCAGTCTCTTTCTACACAAATCCACAACGTCAACATCTGATTGGCTGATTCCTACAGTCCCCTTTCCATACTGGATTTGCTGATAACCCCAGATGTGGCACGCCCTACACGCGGACAGCCGCGGTGTGCGCACGGCACGTAACTCTTAGCCAGCCCTTCTACCCTTTCCACATCACTCTCGGTGCCATTCCCTCATTGGATACAGCTAAGCAGTCACACAACCATCCACCAATCACATCCAAGACCTCTACATCTAACTGCATCATCAGAGTTCCGCACTTCAAATGTACTGTTGATCACTCTTAGTATAAGTCTCATATCATTGGAAAGCATCTACTACAAAAACTACTCTACAAGTCTCCAAGATTTCTACTTACAGCTGCATTCATATCCACATACATGAATACAAACTAAAGGTATGCATATTTTATTCACAGTACATGTACAAGTGTTATGAATCCATATAAACAGAGTAATGCCACTAAACCTGCATAACCTATACATACATGCCAACCCTCCCGATTTAGGCGCGAGACTCCTGATTTTTCATTGAAAAATCACACTATTTTTTACTGTCTTCCGCCTAAATTAATGCTAATCCCAATGCAATCCTATGAGAAAAATAAATGTTCCCGATTGCTGTGGTGAAATCTCCCTCTCACGTGCTCCCGATTGTTGGCAGGTCTACCTATAAAATTAACTTATTGAAATTTTTCCCATCTACTATAATCAACTGTCACTTCCAAACTTGTCTGCTATCTACAACACACCTTTAAAAAACTAAGTGATTTTCATGCACTTAAAATTCTACTAATTTGCAAAGCATGTTGAACCAACATATTGTAAATAAAATATAAACGCTGCACATAGTCAAATGAAATGCATGCATACACTATGTTCAGATATCAAACAAGAATACTACCAAAAAAATAAAAATCAACGTCTACATTAACATCAGTGCTATAAACTCACAAAATTACTAACTTCTTTCTTTTACAATTGCAGTGAGGAACACTCTCCTGAAAATCAGCAGCATCTGAACTACAAACATATCCGACAAGACCTGCTCATTGCACAAAAAAAAGATTAAGTACAATACTACCTTAATATTCTTACTGTTCCTCAAAAATACTGTGTGGTTCATTCATGTAATTTGCGCACAAAAATAAACAGCGATTTCTGAACCATTCTGCCCACAAATCCCCATTTATTAAACAAAGATTAGCAGGCAGAATGGCCCACAAATCTCCGTTTTTTTGGAACACAAATAACATACTCAACCCTTACAACGTTAGTACTACAAAACAAAGAACAGTTTTAATTTTATACCATTAGATTTACTATGAATGCTTGTCCTCACCAGTAGCTCACTTTCTACTCTCATCTGAACCGCACTTTAGTAACACACAAATACAAGAATAGCCTTGCCAACTAATTTTAACTGCCCAATGCACAATCACACACCACCACATACATCTTTCCCATCATACTCAGACACTCATGCACACAGCACACATACATTGCAGAACGGCCTAACCCATACCTTCTTTTTTTTTTCAACAGACCCCAAAGAATGCCTACCAAAAAGCAATTCCACAGAAAGCAACGCAGAAATAGAGCAAATGAAAATAAAAGTGTCCAAAATAAGCATCCATCTCGACCAGATTTTGTACAAAACGTTCAAACAAAACAGCTAATACAGTCATTTAGCGAAACAAAACAAGCTTCCAGTACAGAAACTTTGCCTCCTCTATCAAAATGTAAAATGAAACAAAAAAAGCTTAACAAGAATTCGGCTACCACTACTGCTAAAACTGCTCCTATAAATCTTGATATACTAGCAAGTAACCATACAAAAAAAAAGTATTTTAGCAAAAATGTTCCGCCACAGAGTCCTTCAGAATCTTATTAAAAAAAAGGAGACAAATCATGCACAACCCGTCAAACCTACCATAGAAAATTAATCTTAGAAGCTTTAATAGACAGTGCAATCCTTCTCAAAAGAAAGTTATTCATTTTAGTGTTAAACAGAATGAAAGCACTAACAAAATTATCTACTAAATTACAAAACAAACTTCTCAATAAACAAAATGACAACAAAAATAACTTCTTAAATATCTGTGGAGGTGAATGGAGTCACACCACGATCACAGAACCATATTTTAATGAAGAATCATACAAACAAAACCAAACAAACAATTGCCATCCATAGCAGTGGACAAGGTTATGAAAAAATGTATAATACCATAATGAAACAAGAACAGGAAATACTGCTTATAAACATATCCCCAGAAAACTCAGAATTACCTCTCCATTCGACTGAACCAGAACGTCCAGTATACACATGGCCATGCACGTCAATGTGTAACATTCCCAAAAAATCTTTCAAATCTTTACGCCAGTTCCTTAATCAGTATGTGAAAGGCAAAGACAAAATCAAAATGAAAGTGTTGCAAAATATGGATACCTGTCCAGTGCGCAAATACACAGGACTTCAAGGACATTCATTAGCCTGCATTTCAGGACCTATTTGCAAAAGCACCTTCCATCATATCAAAATAATATCAACACATCATTCAACAATAAGAAAGCTAGTCTATAAACTGTACTATGCTAAAAGTCCTGCTTAAGCACTAGCTAATTTAAATAACACTCTTCTACATGGTACACCCAAAGACCTACTCTACTACACACATACAAAAAAGAAATACTAACTTTTAAAAGTACATCCGCTGAAGTACCAAACCATGTGTGTGTTGCCGCAGAACGTTTTATAAAAGTAACACAAAAACTATAGAAGTAACATACAAAATAGAAGACAATGAAGATTCCAAATGGTTTGAATTAGCTCTCTCATCTTGTAGCAGAAAACAAATACGAAATAACTGACCCCTTAATACTTTGCAGTTACTGCACTACAAAACTTAACAACCAAACTCCTTCACGTGCTATCACAAATAACTTGGAATTATTCCCACTACCAAAACCCCTGCAACAACTCAATTTATATGAGAGCATCATAATTCAAACAGTGCACCAATTTCAAGCAATAATACGCCTTCAACCAAAAACAGCAAAATTACCTCCCTCTGAATTGGTTAAAGGCAGAGGCGTTGTTAGGGGTGTTTAGGGGGGCTATAGCCCCTGGTCTTTTGGTTGTAGCCCCGGATAGAATATCAGGAGCTACAGCCAAAAGGCTGGCTAGCCCCCAGTCCCGACAGTTCTGACATCAGCCTAGCCCCAGGTCTTTTCCAGACCTAGCAACACCCCTGGTTAAAGGCATTTGTGGCAAAGTAGTTTATTTACCATTAGATCTGAAAGAAAATGTGCACACTCTGGGATTGCAACGTCCAATAGAGCAATCTTTAATTGTCTTAGTAAATGGTGTACCAACAAAAGACAAAAAAAAATTGGCAACAACTCGTAGACTTACATAAAGTTAGACAAGCCTTGCAATATCTAAAAGACAATAATGAATACTACAAAGAAATAAATATTCAAGAAAACTTAAGGGAAACAACTGAAATAATTCAAGAGTCCCCAGAAACTGGTCAATTTGAACTTCTAGATCCTGCTACAGTATCCAATATTTTAGACCATTATACAATTCATCCATTACACTCTAATGACACCAAAGATGATGCACTAAAACGTACCAAATGCGACAAACCAAAGGATCACCAATCAGCAGATGGGAAAAAAGTATAGAAGCACGTGCTTTTCCTCTACTCTTTCCCACTGGCAAAGGAGGAAGGTATGATGATAGACCCACTCAGATAACAGCATCAGAATACCGCTCCTTACGAATGTATTCTGAAGATCCACATTTTGTCTAAATCTGGGAATACATAATCCACCTACTCTTTGAAAGTGAACTAGCAACTCTATGTTACGGAGTTGCACACATATTGAAATCAGGAACCCACTTTCAAAATATGTCCGCTACGCAATTAATACAAAAAGTGCAGGAAAAAGATGAGGTTTTACAATTCAGCATTACAAATCTGTTAGCAAACATGCGTGGTACTGGTTTCGATGTCACAGAGATGTACTTTGTATGATAAGAAACCTTGGCCCACCCACTTGCTTTGTTACATTAAGTTGTGCAGAATATGCATGGGAAGATTTACATGACTTCCTACGCATATCAAACAAAAACAAAACAAACACAGATATACTAACACCTGGAGAACTTTGCTCTCTAGATCCTATTAACATTTCAAGATATTTCCATCATCGTTTCATTGCTATGCTACACTTTATTTGTAATAAAACTGTTCGCCCCCTCGGAGAAGTGCAACACTTCTTTTGGAGAAAAGAATACCAAGCCAGAGGAGCACCACTTATCCACATGCTTTTATGGATTAAAGATGCTCCGAAATTTGGTCAAGACAGTGTTTCCACTGTTTTACAGTTTATCGAAAAAATTTCACTTGTGAAATTTCATCAAAAGCAACAAATAGTGATCTTCATGCACAAATTGTACAATTTCAAAGACACAAATGTGGCAAATATCGTCGGCGCAATTACAAAAAGAAAGGGAAATACTACACCAAATGCCGCTTTGGTTTCCCTAGACCAGTTACAGAAACAGGTGAAGTGAACAACTTCATGTCTTCAGTTAGACAGTGTTAAATGTAAATCACCCAAAAACATGTATTACATAAAAAGAAGAGAAGAATCAAAATATATCAATGATTACAATGCAATCATTGCCCTCTTATGGAATGCAAACATAGATGTGCAGTACATTGCAGACAATTCCACTGCAGTTGCACGATAAGTTACAGCATACTTAACCAAAGCAGAAAAAACAGAGCTCCAAGACCTCTGGAATGGCCTATAATCGGACAAAACACTATCTCAGAAATTGTACAGTTTAGGCATAAAAATGCTCTCTCATAGAGAATGTGGCTCTATGAAGCTGCAGATCGGTTACCGGTACTGCTTTGTATGGAAAATCTGAAAATATAGTATGGCTAAGTCTTGGTCCTGTTAAATCTAGAAAGAGTTCTCAAATCATATGAGGACAAAGAAACAATAGCCAAAAATGATCCCAACAGCCAAGGCATTTTGAAAAACAATTGACTAGATACTTACTACCCGAACAGGAGTACCACTTTGGAAACTGTGTGTCTATACCACATAGCCCAAAACATTGCATACAAAAATAATATAAAACACGATGAAAGAAAAGGTAGATATAGAGTGACAGATTGTGAAGGCAGCTTAGTGAAACCTACCAAACGAAGCTTAATTAATGATGTCAAATTGTCAATAAAAACTGCTCAACAGAAAGAACTATATTACATATCCCTGCTACAACTTTTTAAACCATGGAGAAAAGAAGAAGAGATACTAGATAACTATGACTGCTATGAAGACGCTTTCAAAGCAAATGAAAGCACCATCACTGATGTAAACTTTATGCAGTACAAAACAATGCTGCACAATGAACATCAACACGAAGAAGAACTCCAGGCCCAACTAGATAAGGACACTCCTGACAGTAGTCAACCTTCTGTAACAGGAAGCCAAGAACTACTGGGACACCCACTGATAGCAAATGAAGCAGAACTAGCTATGACAGAAGTAGAAAACACCATGTGTCACTATGAAAAAGATACAGAAGATTTAACTGTACTACAATCAAAACTGAACAAAGTGCAGCGCACCATTTTTCAAGAAGTAACAAAAAAATAGCACATGGTGTACAACACGAAAAAAAAAAGAATGTACCCGCCAAAATAACAAACCTATACTACTATACGTCAGTGGTGAAGCTGGTTCAGGCAAAACATTCTTAATCAAAATCATCAGCAAGCTCATCTAACAATTGACAAACAACAAACTGTCAGCTGTTGTAACTGCCCCCACAGGTTTAGCTGCCTAAAACATAGGCGGTGTCACTTTACACCGATTACTACTCCTTCCAGTAGAACACCAAAACAATTAGACTATTACAAACTTTCTACAGAAGCTGCAATGGAACTACGCATAGTGTTAAAACAAATGAAAATGCTACTAATAGATGAAGTGAGCATGGTCTCCAACCTAATGTTGGCTTTGATTCACCTCAGAGTGCAATAAGTACTTAAAACAAACTACGAAGAACTCTTTGGAGGAAAACACATTATTGTTTTTGGAGATCTTCTTCAATTGACACCAGTGAAAGGTGAACCTATTTTTAAAACCTTACGACACAAACTCTGCCGTAAAACTGTTGGCAGCATAGGAAATGTCAACCTTTGGCAACATTTCCAATACAGAGAATTAACAGAAAACATGCGCCAATCTGAAGACCTCACTTACGCCAACATTTTAAGAAGTATTAGAGTTGGTGTACTATCTCAAGAAGCACAAGCAATATTAAAAACACGGCACATCCATGCACTTCATGGCGATAACTGTACTGATGTTATGGAACAATTAGCGCACAAAAATGTCAATTGTATGTCCTTAATGTCAACTCTTGCAAGCTGTTCCAAATTCAATGAAACAATGTTGAAAAAAGAAATGCAACCAATAATTGAAATTTACTAAACAGACAAACTGGACGTACATGGTATGACACTACCCATGTGTCAACAAGCCACAACAAGACTAAATACCTTAGAAAATTCTATCTCCAACACGGCTGGTTAGGAGAAAATATTAAAATTATCCATAAACTGTAGAGTAATGCTTAAACATAACAGTTGTTGGCTTTCAAACATACGCACGTGACAACATTCAGTTTGACAATATTCTCTTTGACAAACTTTCAGAAGTAAAAAGGATAGGGCGCTCAACAGCTCGATTCCTTATCTTCAAAGACATGCATGTACGCAGAAAACAATTTTCTCTAACTCTAGCATATGCAGTCACCATTCATAAATCACAAGGTCTTAACCTAGACAAAGCATTGATAGATGTTGGTAACAGTCTTTAAAGAAGGCATGAGCTACGTAGCACTATCACGCTTACGTACACTTGACGGTCTATTTCTAATCAACTTTGATGCAAGTAAAGGAAATGCTGATATTCCTTGCATTATAGAATACAATAGACTACATTCACTATATACCCCCATCTAAAAACATATCCTGTTCCACAAAAAGGAAAACCATGTAAAAGAAAACTAATTCAAACAGAAATGCAACAGTATCTCACTGCAAATCCTCCAAAGAGAGTAAAAGAAGCCAATACTTCATCAATTACCACAACCAAAGAAGAACCTATTACTCAAAGTAACTCAGTAACTCAGGTACTTCTTCAAAGAAGCAACACACACTCCGAAAAAATGACTTGGACACAGCACTATTTGGTCCATTCAAATTTTCAAACATAACTGGTATAAGTTGCTATGCAAATGTAGCAATGAATATTCTATTTCAATTGCCACCAATTGTTAACAACATTTACTTACACAGTACAGACCAATTGTGTTTGCAAATGTTAGTCCTTCATAGAAACGCAAAAACAATCCTGACAACACGTATAGTGTTCATGGAATAAGACAAGAATTGGATTATTGTGCTGGAATGGTGAAATTCACTATAAACTCACAAGAAGATCCACAAGAATGTCTAATGTACTTACTACAAGTACTGGAAAACAAAACCATACCTATAAATGAAATCATCCAGATTTCATACATGTGGAAACATACATGCACTCTCTGCAACAATGTGATACAGGAAGAAATCCCTAATGAGCACTTTGTGTATGTATCCATACCTAATTGTGAATCCGTTACATTTCAGCAACTTGTACAAAATGCAAACCGTGGTAGATTATGTACTACCTGCAATTCAGATAATTGCTCCACCTTACTAATACAAACATAGTAATTACGTAATACTAATGCTTCTACATTACAATGCAAATGGTACCAAAAACAACTGCAAGCTGACTGGATTCACACATGGTCAAGAATCACTTTGTAAGAAAACCTTCACAACAATAGGTATAATCTACCACGGAGGAGCCACAACCAATGCAGGTCACTACAATGCATATATAAAAAAGAAATGTGGATGGTTTGAATGTAATGATATTACCATTACTCTAAAGCAGAGATTACCAGCAAATCTTAAAAACGCTTAATTTAATCTTCTTAAAACCAAAATTTAATAACTAATCTGTACTTAAACATTAACAAAACTTAAACTAAAAAACTATAAACTGTTAGAATACACCAACAGGTATCTAACTGCCCCAAGATTCTATAACAGATAAATGAATACCACTAAATTATAAAAAATAGACAGTTAGAATAGGCCAACAGGTATGTAACTGCTTCAAAAAGCTGCAAAAAGCCAACATATAGAACATTAGCCAGAAACAACAAGTGAACACTGAAAACAAACAAACAAATAGACTGTAGCATAACAAAAAAGTTTTTTTTAATCCGACACAAACCCAATGATTTGAAAAACAAACACAGAAACTGAGCAAATTGCACAGTACACTGGTTTGTAAACTACTAAATATGAGGGTCAAAATGTAGAGTCTTGCGGCCATGCACCCAAGACACTAGGCCCTGGCCACAACGACCGCAGCATATCATACCCATGGTGACTTATAACTTCAGTGCTTATAATTTCGGTCTTGGGTGCATGGCCTTTGGCCATGCACCCAAGACTCTAGGCCCTGCCCACAACCACCTGATAGTGTTACGCTCACCTGGTATCCACAGGGACGCCACCCAACTGGGTTACTCGCTGGTATGCTTCTCAGCTTTGCCCTGATGTGGTCTGCGGGGAAGGTTCTGCCTTGTGGTAGAATTAGGCGTGCTCTCTGTCCTGCCTTCTTTGCAGGGGCGCGTTGTCTTTCATGGGCGAGTGCTGTCCAGTTACTTCACTGACGCTGGCCCGTTTGATATTGTTCAGGTAGGTCTTATTGCTGTTCTATAGTTTTGTCGCTATCCTGCATGCCTTTCTTTGTTTAAAATGTCTCTTTTTTCTCCCTTAGGTATGCAGAGCTTCGGCACGGCGAACTGGCTTGGTTGAGCCCCGCTGGTAAATGATGGCGCATTAAGAGTGCTATGATGCGGTAAGTAAGCGCTATGCGCAGCGCTGCGAAGTCTTGCCTTTGCTAACCTGCGTTTTCCTTCCTTGTAGGTCGCAGTGTTCTTCAGCGCAAGTGGAATGTCCGGAATGGTGCCAGTCGAGAGGCGACCAGCCAGGTAAGCCTTTTGAGCAGTTCGTAATTTGTAAATGCCTCTTTCCTCTATCTTCCTCTTTCAGGTCTTCTGTCCGGGAGGGGTCAGATTCGAGGAAGCTGTTCTCAGTAGCTGCAAGTGTTTAAAGATGAAGACTGCAGGTAAGATGCTGCTGCTAATGATGTTCCTTTTGTCTCCTTGCAGGTTCTGCTTCTCCGAGGTTCGCGGGAATAGCTGGACACGGTGAGCGTCACGTTGCAAGCTGCAAAGTAACACGAAGCATGTTCTGCAGTCAGGGTGTGGTTTATATAGCCCAGGTAAAGTAGTACCAGGGAAAGTAGTTCCCTGCCTGCCACACCCAAAACACTAGACCGCATAGCTTGGTTCTTGGGAACCAAGCTATGTGGATGCCTCCATGTTGGCTGACAATATAATAAAGTAGTTCCCAAGTACATTGTTGTTCATGGTGTATGATCCTGGCGCCATAGGCGCCAGGACTGGCCCCATGAGGGCTTTTGAAGAGGATGCCAGGCTCTAGAGGCCCGAGTCCTGACTCCACCTGGCCAATGGATTTGCCAGAGGGGTTTTGGGCGAGGGTCGTGACAGATAGATATTCAATTCTATGGGTGTGATGTATGGGTGTGATATGCTGCAGTGGTTGTGGCCAGGGCCTAGAGTCTTGGGTGTATGGCCTGCAACCATGCACCCAAGACTCTAGGCCCTGGCCACAACCACCGCAGCATATCACACCCATAGAATCAAACATTTCAACTGCGGCATATGGTCAATTTGTATGTCCGCTGACACGCGCGTGTCCTTAGAACAGTTTCAACTTGCCAGCGCACAGCACGGACGGGAATACTATCCTTAGGACACCCCTCATTTTCACTAATTACGAACATCCCAGACAGTGCGGGCATGGCAAATACATCAGTAGCACCTGCCACCTAAAAAAATACAGTATTTCACCCATCTCTTACTCCCCAAGCACTCTTGCACACCAAAACACTCCCCAAAACTGCATTTCGCCTCTGTTCGCCACCGAGATGGCATGTCCGCAGACATGACGCGAGCCGATTAGCCAATCGGTGTCCTGCCCGCGGAGCGAACAGGGAAGTGTGTTCGCGGAGACATACTTTTGATCGTTTAAAAAAAAACTACTGGACGGATTTTCACCAAATTTACAAAAGCAAGCTTTCAGGACCAAGCCGCTGCTACTGCTGCAAATTTGGTGAAAATCTGTTCAGCGGTTTGGGCTGTAGGCGTGTGCAAAGTTTTTCCCCCATTCAGTCTATGGGAAAAAAGACATTTTGGGACCCCCCCTAGAGCAAACCTCACCAAACTTTGCAGAAAGATTCAGAGTGGGCCATATACTTTCTTTGCAAAGTTTGGTGAGGATTCGTCCAGTGAGAGCGAAGTTATAAGACGCCCAAAAAGTGCTCTTCCTATGGGATTAGCAACTTAACCATAACTACACGGCCACTTCCGTGTAATATTAATATATATATATATGGTGGCAACATGGAAGAAGGACCAATCTGCTATATCTACCTTCATTGTTTACTCGTCCTCCTAACGTGATCAAGCGCTCAGGGAAGCGCAAAACGCGTCGTTAAGGACACTGCCTAGGCGTCCTGTATTGTCTGCTGTGTGTGCTTGCCTCATATTTATATTTTTGCACTTTTCATTAAACTCGATCTTTTTTTTCATCCAGTTGGATTCGAGTTTTTTTATTTTTGTTGGGATTTACTGACTTCATGCATGGAGTGCAGGTTTTTCTATCCTCCATGTCCTAATATTATTTCTACATGGAGCGTTCCATGTTATAAACCAGCACCAGGAATTTCTATTTTTTTGTGGATTATGCGCGATTTCTCCATGCTCGCAATTGTGGGCTCTAACGCTGCAGCCGCCGGCTGACTGTCGGTTTACTGGAGTTTGAGTGTGGCACCCTCTAGGGAGTTAAAACTGATAGCCCTCGGTTGCTAGCTGCTGTATTGTGTGCCGGAGGACGCACGAACAATGGCCCGCAGGTAGGTGTCTATTTTGGTTTTTCTTCGTCTCCCTATGGCTTACATGTTGGTATAGTGCCTTTTACACTCACTCCACGCCGGATTCCACATTTCCTGCGTATTGTTCCACATTAGATTTATTGTGGACGTCTTTTGCTTTGCTGAAGTCCTTCCCTGTGTATACCTCCTCAGTTCATATTTTTGGAAGGTATTAGCCGAGAACTATTGTTTTTTCGAGCTAACCTTACTTTGTGGCAATCACGCGCGCAGGCATGCAGGACGCCAGGGTGGCAGCCCGGCTTCTCCAGGCCAGGGATTTATTTAACGAGAAGCAGGATCTACCGGCAGTGACATCCACCACTGGGGCCAAAAAAACTATCACCACCACTACCACCAAAGTTTTTTTACTCCGTGAAATAGAAAAATTCCGTAAAAAGGAGATATCGAAGTGGTGGGAGGAGCACTCCCTACAAAATTACCTTGATGTGGGTCGTGTACCCCGTGGACTGCGAATCATGATTACACCTTCTTTTGAAGACCAGGATCCTGACATGTTGGAAGAGTGGGGAGGTGCCAGTAGTCACTGTTCTGCGCAGTTTTTGAAAATTTTAGTAAAATATGCTAATTCGGACCGCAAGGCTGTACTTTTAAATCTTGATAAATTGGAATCTGATTTATGTGACATTCCCAGTACTGAAGAGGGTAAAAAACTATGCAGTAAGATTGAGGAAGATCTTATTACGTATGAAGAGGAGATCAAGCAACGCAAACACAGAAGGTTTATCAGAGATAAAATTGACTATGAATCAGGTCGCATTTTTACTTTTGCTAAGCGATTTGATTCTCTGCGTAAAAACTCTACCATTCAATCATCTTCTAAACAATTGGGCGAGGCGGAAACTGTCTCTTCAGAATCTGATGTTTCTGCGTCAGAAAATGAAGAAATGCCTACAAAACTGAATTTTTTAGACGAAATGAGACTTATGTCAAGACGGCAAAAACCAAAAGAGGGGCAGAGGCCGTGGAAAGAACAGAGGAAGAGGAAGAGGGAGAGGAAACGATCAGAAGTTATTAAAAGGAAAAAAACCCGTCGAGGCCGTCGTGGGAAGCGGCTCAGATGTACAACAACAGGGCAGGTCGATGCGCTCTGGGGCGAAGTAGCAACTACAGACAATATGAATCTTCATCGCATTATAAACATGTCCTCCCACACCCTCACGGGTCCACAAGCTTCATTACTTTCTTTAGGCTTGAATTTCTGTCCTACAACCCAGTTTGACTATGTTCAATCACGTTTGGACTTTGACAAATTCTTACGTAAAGTCAGACTAAAAAAATTCTTCTCTCTCAATCCTCCGCAAATTAAATCATCTGTACCACGTCTTGGCCGTACTGACCTTCGTATCTCTGATATTTCGACTTTGACAGACGTGGCCTGTCTCCAAAATGAATTATTTGATCCCTCCACTTTTGATCCAGTTGACTTCGATATTGATCCCAACTGGGATGTACGTACTAAATTGAAAGACAAGTCTAAGTTTAACCCACAATTCTCAGTAGGTGGTTGTATTGAGGCATTTCACGATCTGTGTGTGAATGACTTTCGTAAACTTCGTAAGAAACCCTGTAACAACACACAGAATCTTACTATTTCACAACGATCGGCCCTTAATGAATTGCAGAATTTGTCTAATATTGTGATAAAACCTGCCGATAAGGGCTCCAATATTGTTATTCAGGATAGGGAATGTTATGTGGCTGAGGCCAATCGTCAGCTACGAGATCGATGCTGCTATTCTAGGCTTCTTAAGAACCCTTTTGTTGAAATACAGTTGGGGCTCACCACCCTATGTACCAAATGGGCCGAGAAAGGCCTTATTGAAGATGAGATTGCTAAGTTTTTGGTTCCTGTGAGTTATACCATTCCTACTATATACTTTCTGCCAAAAACTCATAAGTCCTTGATCCATCCACCAGGCAGACCGATTGTCACCTTATGCGGTTCCCTCCTTGAACATATGGCCCAATTTGTAGATGAGACATTGTCCCCGTTGGTGTCAGTTTTACCTTCATATCTACGTGATACCAAGGACTTTTTGAGTCATATCTCTGATATACCTTGGGAGGAGGGTCTAATGTTGGCAACCTTAGATGTTGTCTCTTTGTATACTTCTATAGATCACCCAATTGGATTGGCAGCCTGCAAATATTTTTTGGACACTCGTTCTTTGAATTATTTGGGACACAATGGTATGATTCTGGATATGCTTTTGTTTTGCTTAACTAACAATGTATTTCTTTTTGAGGGTTCTTTCTATCACCAAGTCAGGGGCACTGCCATGGGTAGTACCTTTGCGCCATCATATGCTAACCTTACTATGGGGTGGTGGGAGGCTACTTTCTTGTCTGAGCTACTTTCAGTTAGTTTCCCTACACAAGTTATTTGTTGGTGGCGGTATATCGATGATATTTTTATCATCTGGAAGGGAAACGAGAACGAGTGGGCATGCTTTGTGAACAGCACTAACACTAATGTCGTGAACTTGAGATTCACTGAATGCCACAGTTTTACTCATATTGTGTATCTGGATGTCAATGTAAGATTGGACAATTTAGGCATCCATACCTCTTTACACAAGAAACCCACCAATACTGGCCTGCCACTCCATGCTACGAGTTGTCATCCTCCCTCTTGTAAAAATAGCCTCCCTTATGGCGAATTCATTCGCTTTCGGCGCAATTGCACAGACATTAAGGAATTTGATCATTGTTGCAGGTGGCTGCTTCTGATTTCCTACTTCAAGGATACCAAAAAAAGATTATTGAGATGGCCTTTTTGAAAGCACGGTCACTCTCTAGAGAAATGTTACTACACAATTCCTCTAGTAGGATACAAAATCAGGATCAGGACGAACCACGCCTTATTATTACATTTAATAAGGCCTCATGTGATGTCCGTAAGATTGTTGCAAAACACTGGCATATTCTTAGGTTGGATAAAGACCTTGGTCCTTTACTTCCTAAACGCCCAACATTAACTTATAAGCAGGCACCCTCATTGAAGGACAGACTGGTTTCCAGTTATCTGCCCCAGAAAAATTCCACCGAGAACAGTTGGCTACCTGCCCGACCCAAGGGTTTTAATAAGTGCCAAAAATGTAAAGTCTGCCCTCATGCAACCATTTGTAAATCTTTTGAACATCCGGTCACGGGCATGGAATTTAAGTTGAAACATTTTATTAACTGTGAGACCCCGTTTGTGGTTTATGTGTTAGCCTGTCCTTGCCGGAAATGGTACGTGGGATCCACGACATGTATTCTTAAGCTCCGTATCTTACAACATCTTAGAGCTATTAAGAATTTTGATCCCACGTACCCCATGGCTAAACATTTTAGGCAGGAACACGACAGTGATGTCCGTTTACTCACATTTTTTGCTGTTGCTCATGTACCGGTTGACCCAAGGGGAGGTGACCGCACTTTAAAACTAAGACAGCTCGAAACCAGGTTTATTCTGGATTTTGACTCTAAGTATCCCAACGGGCATAATGTGGACGAGGAGTTATATACCTTTGTGGGAACTTAATTGTATTAATTATATCAGTTTCTTTATGTACCTACATACGCCTCTTTTTTCTTTTCTGTGTTATGTTATTTGATCCTGGTCTTCTATTAATGATATACTGCTTCTTGTTCCCCTTTTTTTCACTCATTTTACTTATTTGTAAAAATGTTTACTGATCTGGCCTGGAAGTGCATATATATATATATATATTTTTCTTTAATGTTTGTTCACTTATTAGGTGAACCTTGGCTGTTATGTCCCTATCTTACTTTTGTCTTTAGGGGGTTCGAAGTTCGTGAGTCCATGGTTGTATTTGTACCCCGATACTCTAGTGGTTGATATTGCTCCTCCATTGCCCAACTATTTGCATTTTTTTCATAATAAGCTCCAATACCATGCTATGCACTTGTACTGTATTATTACCTTATCTTTTTCAACTAGGCTATGCTGCTTAGAGTGACAAGTTTATGACCTCTTGCATTTGCATTTTACACAGCAGCCTGCAACTGGTTTTTATCTTAAAGACTGCATTCATTGATTGCTTAACTATGAATAGTGCACTTGCACCTTATGTTCATCCTACCATTCTAAACAGGCTGTACTGCTAGTGTGACAGGTTTACGATCCACTGCACTTGCACTTTACATTGTAGTTTGCTACATGTTTTATGGATAAGGCTGTATGTACAGATTCTGCTGCTTAGAGTGATAAGTTTATGACCTCTTGCATTTGCACTTTATACAGCAGCCTGCAACTGGTGTTTATCTTCAAGACCGCATTCATTGATTGCTTAACTGTGAATAGTGCACTTGCACTTTATGTTCACCTAATTATTCTAAACAGGCTGTACTGCTAGTGTGACAGATTTACGACCTACTGCACTTGCACTTTATATTGTGGTTCGCCACATGTTTTATTAATAAGGCTGTATATACAGATTATTTTGAAATCCTTAATGTCATGCTTATGTTAACTCTGTTGATTAGGTTACCTGGCGAGAATCATGTGTTTAGGATCTAATGCACTTGCACTTTACATCTTTGTTTGCTACTTGTCTTTAATTTTAAGGTTGCATATAGGTCTGTTCGAGCTGTGTTCCTATCATGTATTATATATTATATACTGCCATTATTAGCGCAGATATGCACTTACATTTCTTAAATGTATATCTTTTATATTTTTCATGTGGGTTTTTAATGCACTTCGCATTTTATTGCTCTGTCTAAGCCTGCACTCTCTATGGTTAATGCAGTATGTGACTACACTCTAAAATGGCCGCCATGGTGGCTTGCATGGTTGTGAGCCCAGTTTTGGTGGCAACATGGAAGAAGGACCAATCGGCTATATCTACCTTCATTGTTTACTCGTCCTCCTAACGTGATCAAGCGCTCAGGGAAGCGCGAAACGCGTCGTTAAGGACACTGCCTAGGCGTCCTGTATTGTCTGCTGTGTGTGCTTGCCTCATATTTATATTTTTGCACTTTTCATTAAACTCGATCTTTTTTTTCATCCAGTTGGATTCGAGTTTTTTTATTTTTGTTGGGATTTACTGACTTCATGCATGGAGTGCAGGTTTTTCTATCCTCCATGTCCTAATATATATATATATATACATATATATATATATACATATATATATACACACACACACACACATATATATACACACACACACACACACACACACTTATTTTTAGAAAAAAAGAGGGGAACTGCCACTTAAAACAAGAGGAACAAGTTACTCTCTTACCTGGTAACGTTCTTTCGATGGGATGGTCTGACAACGTATTCCATGTCAATGACAGTAATTACCACAGCTGTGCTGCTTCGGAACATTTTCGGCGTCTGCGTCCATTACGTCGATACGCTGTCCTCGAGGGCCTCCTTCGAGCCGACGTCACTGGATGTTATAAGTAGGACGCACGCCGCCTGTAGCCTCAGTTGCAGTTTTTTCCCTAGAACGTGTGGCACCAAACCACTGCCAGTATGACCACAGAAAGCCTTGCAGAAATGTAAGCTGCAATCGCATAAGAAATTCTGTAGCGGGGCAGGTAGGGAGGGAGCCATATGGAATACGTCGTCGGACCATCCCATCGAAAGAAAGTCGTTACCAGGTAAGAGTAACTTGTTTTCCGAGGAGATTGGGTCCTCCGACGTATTCCATATCAATGACAGACTCCCAAAGCAGTATCAACGTATGAGGAGGGAAAAAGAATTTAGAAAATAGAAATTTAGCATGCCCAATCAAATTGCAGAGTAAAGGACCACCTTGCCAAAGGCCAGATCCTGCCCATGGATAGAATCTAGGGAGTAGTGACGTACAAAAGTATGGATCGAAGCGCATGTGGCTGCATCACAGATGTTACGAATAGGAACACCCCTCTGCAGGGTGGTAGAGGCAGCCATACCCCTAGCAAAATGGGCCTGTAGGCCTACCGGAGGGTCCTTACCTGCCAAGCAGTAACATTCAGAAATTGCCAAGATAACCCATCTAGACAAAGTCTGCTTAGTAACAGCTTGTCCCAAACGCCTTCCAGCGTAACTAATAAAGAGCTGATCGTCCACACTGACCCGCGACATGCGTGAAATGTAGAAACTTAAAAGTTCTCCTATGACCCAACCTATGGAGCCACTCCTCTTCCTTACCAGGATGTGGAGGAGGATAAAATGCCGGAAGAACAACCTTCTGGCTTAAATGAAATTCCGACACCACCTTCGGAAGAAAGGAAGGGCAAACTCTAAGGACAACCCTGTCCTTATGAAACACAGTGAATGGTGGCTTAACTGAAAGTGCCTGCAACTCACTCACTCTGCAAGCGGAAGTGACTGCAACTAAAAATACAGTTTTAAGGGTTAACAGCCTCAAAGGACAAGAATGTAAATGCTCAAACGGAGCACCCATAAGGAATTTTAGAACAAGGTTCAAATCCCAACCAGGCACCTGGAAAGGTGACGGCAGAAACACATTAGTGAGTCCTTTGAGAAACTGAGAAATTAAAGGCATTTTGAAATAAGAACACTTCTCAGGCAAGCGCTTAAATATGGACAGCGCCGCCAGGTAACCTTTAACAGTACCCACTAGCAGGCCCCTGTGGGCCAACGAAAGCAAAAAAGACAGAACCACAGGAATGTCACATGAAAAAGGATCCACATTCTTAATCCTGCACCAGTCGCAGAACTTTCTCCAACGGCAACGGTACAGGGACTTTGTGGCAGGCCATCTGGCCGAAAGCAACACCTCCATCACGTCATCATGGAGGTCCCAATCCTTATACCTCAAACTTTCAGAAGCCAAGCGTGAAGGTTGAGGGATCTGACCTCTGGATGGAGAACCTGACCCACCCTCCCGTGAGAGCAGATCGTATCGGTAGGGAAGACGACGTGGAGGGCAGATGGATAAGTCGAGAAGGTCCGGGTTCCACGTCCTCCGGGCCCAAGCCGGAGCTATGAGGATCATCCGGGAACCGAACCTCAGTAACCCCTGCAACACTTGCGGGATGACGGGGACTGGAGGAAACGCATACAGCAGTGGGAAGGACCCCTCCATCACAAACTCATCTCCTAAGGCTCCTTTTGGAGGAAATTCCCGTGAGCAGAACCTTTCGCACTTCCGGTTGACACTGGAGGCGAAGAGATCCACTTGAGGGGTCCCCCAAAGGGCGAAGATCTCCAGGAGAATCTCCTGAGCCAGCTCCCACTCGTGAGAGATCGCGCTCTGCCTGCTCAGAGCGTCCGCCGTCTCGTTTTCGTCTCCGGCCAGATGAACTGCCGAGATCGAAACTTCCTGCTGGATGGCCCAGAACCAGAGCTGCATCACCTCCCTGCACAGAGGAAGTGACCCTGCCCCCCCCTTTTGTTGAGGTAGTGCATGGCCACTGTGGTGTCCGTCAGAATCAGGACAGTCTTCACTCCCACAGTCGGCAGAAAAGCCTTCAGGGCAAGCCTGACGGCCCTCAGCTCCAACAGACCGATATGGAGACTGGATTACAACTGAGACCAATGACCGCTGACTGTCAACTTGTTGGCATGAGCTCCCCATCCGTCACGATCGTCACCTCCGGCCAGGATAGCCAAAACGGAGCCCCCTTCATCAGATTGCCTTCGATGGCCCACCACAGAAGGTCCTGGATGACCGAGGGCGGCACCTGAACGGGGTCCGACATCCTGCTGGAGGACTGTGACCACTGCATCTTGAGGGCCCATTGCAGAGATCTCATCCGCAATCTGGCCCCTGGCACCAGAAGAATGCAGGATGCCATGAGGCCGAGCAACCTCAAGAACTCAAACACCGGGAGACTCTGGGCGTGTTGAAACTTGTGCACCATATGCTGAATGTGACAAGCCCTCCCCTGGGGAGCAAAACAGTGCCCCAGGGATGTGTCGAGCACTGCTCCGATGTACTGGAGCCGCTGGGTTGGCGTCAAATGGGACTTCAAATTGAGGGAGAAGCCAGCTTGTGAAGGGAGTGGCAGGTGACGGACATATGATCCAGGACTTGCTCGGGAGAGCGCGCCCTGATCAACCAATCGTCCAGGCAGAGGAAGACATGAATCCCCCCTTTCCTGAGAGACGCTGCCGCCGCCACCACCACCATGAGCTTGGTGAAGACCCTTGGGGCGGAGGTCAATCCGAATGGGAAGACCCGAAACTGAAAGTGCGGGTCTCCAACCCCGAACCTCAGGTACTTCTTGTGCTTGGGATGGATCGGCACATGAAAGTAAGTGTCCTCGAGGTCGAGAGACACCAACCAGTCCTGAAGTTGAAGGGCCTGGAGGACTTGAGAAAGAGTAACCATCTTGAACTTGTCCTTCCTGAGGAGCTTGTTCAAACCGTGCAAGTCCATGATGGGTCTCAATCCCCCGTCTTTCTTCTAAATAACAAAATACAGGGAATACCATCCCTTGTTCCTCTCCACTACAGGCACCAGTTCTATGGCGCCTTTCTCCAGCAGGGACTGAATTTCCTGCGCAAGGAGTGGATCCGGACTATTCAAAGAGATTCCCTGGTGGAATGTCTTGAGGCCTCTGCCGAAAAGGAAGACAGTAGCCGTGGGTTATGATCTCCAGAACCCACACGTCCGAAGTAATGGCTTGCCACTCTACAAGATGCTGCGCCAGCCTTCCGCCAACCGGCGAACCATGGGACCTGGCCTCATGACTGAGTGGTAGCGGCTGCGGCGTTGCCCGAGGGCAAAGAGGCAACTGCCCGAGCGGCCTTGGCACCTCGAGTACCTTTATTTCCACCTCTGGCACTCTTACAATGGCCTCTTTGACTGCTAGCTCCCCTCGCTTTACTGAAGGACGAGTAATAGCGAAAGGAACCTCCCCTCCATTGCTGTCCCCTAGGACGAAAAGGCGGAGGTTGGCGAACTGCAGCGCCCAACAACTTCGCTGCAGCTTTGGAGATCTGCAACTTCTCGTCAGCCTTGCTGCCAAAAAGGTGTTCACCGTCAAAGGGCATGTTGAGGAGCCGAGACTGCACATCAGGAGCAAACCCAGACTTCCGCAACCACGCAAACCTGTGCATTACGGTGCTCGCCGCCATGGACCGGCTGACACAATCCGCCAAGTCCAAACCCGACTGAATGGCCTCACACATGGCATCCTTGCCATCCTGAACCATAGCAAGGAAACCATCCTGTTCGTCCCCTTCAGGAATATGTTCAGCCGCTAATGCAACACAGTTCCACAGAGTGTGTCTGAAACGAGACAAGGTACATATGGGAGTTGGCCGCCTGAAGCGCCATACCCCCCAAAGAAAACACTTTCTTCGCCCAGCCGTCAAAACGTTTGTCGTCCCTATCCGGAGGGATGGTAGGATACGACGCCTGCTTTGCCGGGGCCGTAGCCGCCTGCACCACCAAACTCTCCGGAGTGGGGTGCCTAGACAAGTAGCAGGGGTCGCTACTGGCTGGACGGTATTTTCGCGACAAAGACTTGCCCACTGCCGGGAGACTCTCCGGAGCAGTGCAAGCCGCCGCCACCCTTCTCTGCAGAGCCATGTGAAAAGGCAAAACCGGGTCAGTGGGGGGACCGAGATCAAGGATGTCCGTGAAATCATCCTGAACGAACTCCCCTGGGGCAGCTGACCAACCCAAGTACTCAGTGACCCGAGATATAAGGCGCCGATATGAAGAATCGCCATGAGTGCCAGGCTACGGCCTACAAAACTCCACCTCCAGAGAGGTGTCCAGTCCACTGGCATCATGCAGCGACTGCTGCAGGTCATCAAACTGGCTATGGCCCGAGATAAGTTCATCGGGAACCGGAACCAAGCCGCCATCAGAGCCTTCATCACCCTCAGAAATGTACTCCAGGCGGGGAGAGGAAGACCTCTGGGGACCAAAGCAGTGCCCGACCTTAGCCAGAGCCTTTCTAGGGGCAAACCCCGTGCCACGGGGCCCCTCCGACACCACCGCCTCGAAAGGCGTTGAGGGCGCCGAACGAGTCGGCGCCGGCGTCGACAGAAAAGGGGTCGACGTCGAGCAAATCGGCGTCGACGCCAGCTGCAGCGCCGGCAGCATCGGCGGCGTCGACACAGGCCTCGAAGCCGGAGCTCCGAGCGTGTTTCTCGACGACCTAGGTGCCGACGGCGTCAGAGGCGGAGCCTCGAGAGAAATCGTCGACCTCGGCACCACAGGCGTCGACGTCTTCTTCGAAGACGGCACAGGATCACGCGGTCTCAAGCAAGTCGAGGACCGGGACCTGGAACGGGCATGGTGAGAACGGCTACCCTTGTCCGAGCAGGACCTCTCCCGCGAGCCGTGCCGACCACCCGAGCCCGAAGGCGTACGAGCGGTGTCTCTCAACCGGTGCCGACCGACCCCACTCAGAGGCGTGGACGGACCGGTGCCCTGCGATTCAAGAATCGCTAGCATCTGCTTCCCGAAGGAAGCCCATTCCTCCGGTGTCGCTTGCATGGAGGGATAAGCGCCCTGCCGACGGGCGGAGTCCTCGGAAGAGGACGGGGAAGGCAACCTATGCCGGCGCTTCCGGGAATGCCTCGAAGAGGCAGAGGAGTGGCGAGACCGACTCCTGGAAGGAGACCCACTGGACTTCTGACGATGACGCTGAGAGTCGCCCCTCGAGTTATCCTTCGAAAGCCCCGCAGACCTCGACTTCTGGGGCTTAGACACCCGGCCTACCGACAGCTTCTTCTTGCGTTCCCGCAAGGCCTTTGCCGTGAGCGACTGGCAGTCGACACAGTCGTCCGTATCGTGGGCCTCCCCGAGGCACCAGAGGCAGGCGTCGTGCGAGTCCGTGACCGACATCTTGGACCCACAGTCCCCGCATTTCTTGAAGCCCGGACGCGGGGTTGAAGACGAAGAAGACATCGACACGAACAGATCTTCACAACAAGCCAAACAGGTTCAACAAACCGAGAATTGAAAACAGCAAACTCCAACGAGTCGAGGCGTACCGAGATTCACGAAGCGAACTTGTTCGCGGAAAAAACGGAACTGAGGCTATGGGCGTCGTGTGTCCTACTTATCACATCGGGTGACGTCGGCCGTTGGAGCAGGTCCTCGGGGACGGCGCATCGACGCAGGACGCAGACGCCAAAGATTTTCCGAATCAGCACAGCTGTGCACATTACCGGTCATAGATATGGAATACGTTGGAGGACCCAATCCCCTCGAAACATAATTTTAGGGGTACAGTGCCAAACGTGCTTGCAGTTACTAAAAAGGCCTTTCGTTACCAAGTGCAGAAAGCAATGATAAATGTAAACTTCTTTTTTTGTGGTTGTGGTGATTATTCGCACCTACAGACTTAGGCACCTGCAGATTGGACGGTTTTGTACGCACGGATGTCATGATATGGCCGCGTCAATGATCCGAACATGCGATTGAACTGTCCATACACAGAGCTGGACAATGCCACAAAAAATGAAGCAACCTCTACGAACCTCTCTACCATTTCTAATCTTCAAATAGAGTACTCCAATGGTGCAGATGCTTAAAAACTCTGGCTGTTGCTAGCAGCACCTTTCATGGGTGATGAAAATATAAAATAAAATAAATTACAACTCTTAAAAGAAAATGTCACAAAAAATGAAGCCACCTCTATGAACCTCTCTAGCATTTCTAATGACTCTTCAAATAGAGTGTGCCAGTGCTACTAGTGTTTGAAAACTCTGGCTGTTGCCAGCAGCACCTTTTGGGTGGAGGTTGATTATGCACAACTGCCGCTCAAAGCTACAAACATACATATCGGACCACATATAAGCCAAAAAAGACTGCAGCCCAATATGGTCCAGATCCTCTTATGCAATTTCCAGTACACATCATCCCAAGAGACTTGCACTAAATGTTTTATCATAATTGATGTTCCCAAGCTTCTTCCCACATCTTTTTTTTCTTTTCTCAGTTCTAAAATGCTGGTGTGTCGTTATCCAAATAAATACAGTATTCGTACCACACAATGAAGTAGATGAAAACTTCCAACAGAAGCATGGCATCAGAAAGAAAAGATCCTAGGAAGATCTCTCGCTCATCCAAGTGCTACTACTGCAGATAGTAGCACCACATCTATAAATACTTCATGAAAAGCCTCCTCTCAGAACCTCTCTAGCATTTCTAATAACTCTTCAAATAGAGTGTTCCAGTGCTGCCATTGTTCGAAGACCCTGCCTATTGCTAGCAGCACCTTGAATCAGCGGAGATTAATTCTGCACAACCACTGGTCACAGCTACAGTAAAGATATAACACCACATATAAGCCAAAAAAGACTGCCCTCCAGTATGGGCCCGACCATCTTGTGCACTTTCCAATACACATCATCCACATCATCCCAGGACACTCTCCTCACATGGTTTATTATGACTGATGTTCCCGAGCTTTCTGACAAAACAGTGGAAGGGCCATGTCTTAGTGTTGATCAATGTTACACATATTCAAATGTCCAACTGGTGGCGAAAATGTTAAATAACAAAAATGACAACTCTAAAAAGACAATGCCACAAAAAATGAAGCCACTTCTCTAGAATTTCTAATAACTCTTCAAATGGAGTGTGCCAATGCTGCAGATGTTTGAAAACTCTAGCTGTCGCTTCCAGCACCGTTAATAGGTGGAGGTTGATTATGCACAATCACAGCTCAAAGCCACAGTAAAAATAGAAGATCACATACAAGTCAAAAAAGACTGCAGCCCAGTATGGGTCAGACCATCTCGTCCAATTTCCAATACACTTCATCCCAATACACTTGCACCAGATAATTCATCATAATTCATGTTTGCAATTTTTGTGACGGAACATTAAAAAAGCCACATCTTCATGTTTTCTAACTCAATGTGATTTTTACTGTCCATAACTTCTCTTAAATTTTCAATATCCTTTTGAATTGATTGTACTTCTTTTCCAAAATTAATTCATAATCAATTTAATTGTTTTAATTAATACAGGATTCGTTTTGTGAGTAGTAGTTGTACTGCTTCTTCTTTCATTCTTTGTCTTACTACAATAACTTCTTCACCGGTTTGAAAATATTTCTAATATTTTGAAACAATTGAAGATATAATACACTTTAAAATTAATTGTGTTGGTTGTATAAATAATTTATAGTAGACAATCTATATGTGTTTGTTGACTAATATTTCTTTCTTAAAATATTTGTTAGTCACATTTTACATATACATTTATTTATTTTATTTGTTATACACCCCGAGGTGTCACGGCATAGGTTACAGAATACTTACTTTTCTGGTTACAGGGCAGAAAATCATTACATGGATTGCAGGATGCTTACTTTTAGGTTACATGCACACTCATTATACAATTGAACATGAATCGACATTATACGCCCAGGCCCGGAGGGATCACGGCGCAGGTCACAGGATACTACTTTTCTGGTTACACAGCAATCATTATACAATCAAGCCTAAAGAGTGTGGTTGTTCTAATCAAGGCACAGTTACTTGAGAGAGTCTAAGGTTACGAGAATCATAGTTGTTATAATTCATTCGTACAAGTTGAACAACCAGGTTTTGAGCATTTTCTTGAAATAGATTTTGGCTGGTTATCCCACGATGAGGATCGCAGTATTTTCATTGTTTAGAGAGAGACTATTGTTTGCCATCAAATTTTGGATAATGGCATAGATTTAGTTGACTGTGATTGTGTCTTGCTCATGGTTGCCTGTAATAGGGATAAGTATCTGCGTATCGTCCGCAAAATTCTTGTAGATCACTCCCATGGCATCTAGAGCTGCGAAGAGTAGCTTAGTATAGGCATTATAGAGAGTTGGCGATAAGCAGGAGCCTTGTGGCACTCCTATCGGGACTCGGATAGGGTTGGCTGCTTTCTTTCCAATGCCAACTCTGGAGGTACGATTGGATAGAAATTATTTGACCCAGAGTCTAGCTTCTTGGGAGAAATTGAAATTGGTATGCAATGTACTGCATAGTTTGTCGTGATCTACCAGATCGAATGTGGCAGATAGATCGAATAGTAGTAGAATGCTAAGGTTGCCGGTGTCTCTTATGGTATCCATTTGGATTTTTAGGCCGTTACGGTGCTGTGGTTAGGCCGAAAACACGAATGTCTGGCACCAAGGAGGTGGTTCTCCTCCACGTAGTTTTGAATTTGAAAGTAGGCTAGTTTATCAATTATTTTGAGCAGAAAGTGGATGGTGGTTATTGGGCGATAATTTGTGGTTACAGCAGGGTCAAGAGATGCTTTTTTTTAAGCAATGGGGTGACCCATGCTTCTTTGATGCTAGCAGGTACTACCTTAGAAGCAAATGAGGCATTGATACATTTCGTGATAAGTGATGGGGTGGGAGTGCATAATTTGACGAGTTTGGCTGGGAAGCAGTCTCCTTTGCAATTAATGGCTTTGAATTTGGAGATAGTATCAAGGACTTGCTCTTGGCTGACATGGAAGAATTTGAATGCTGTTGTTGGGTTTCGGAGTTCTGGGTCCAATGGTAGGTTGAGGTTTTTTTTTTGCTGTCCAATAAGGATTTTTTGCCTGTGATTTTGTGGTACACCATGCTTTGCTGGTATTTATGGGGGCAGTCGTAGGTATAGGGCTTTCCAATTCTTTTAATATAGCGAAAAGCTCTTTGGAGTTCGACATAAGAGTGATGTGTAGTTTTAGGAGATTGTGCTATTTTTAGGGTACATTTATTCTTGGATTTGATATTTCAAACATGCAGCTGATTTTTGAAAGAGAGGATTTTCATTGTTCATAACACTTAGACATTATCAGATGGAAAAACTGGATCATGTAAAATAGACACTATTGTCAGAATCAACGGTTCGTTAAGTATTGGTGGCATCGCACTGGGGAAAAAAATCACCTACCCGACGTGCAGCCAATTTCCATACACAACACATGTGCCCCAAGCATTTTATTTTTTATAGTGCTCATGCCATTCCAATACGCATCATCCAAATCATTTCAGGTCCCTGCCATTGCTCCTTACATGGCTTAGCTGGAAATATGCCCATGTTTTATTTTTTTAAAACTGTCAAAATGTACATACTTACAATAGTCACATGACTTAGCTCCCACTTCACAAAATCCATTCAGACTTTGCACAAACATTCAAGGTTGGGTCTATTACCTTTCTGAAAACTTTTCTCCACATTCGTCAAACGTCAAAAAAGTTATAAACCATCTAAAAATGTTGATACCACCCTCTAATTTTGCCCGCTCTTCATATAATCCCACTGAGCCCCAAGCATTTTATTTTTTGTAGTGCTCATGCAATTTCCAATACGCATCATCCACATCATTTCAGGAAACTTGCACCATATAATTGATCATAATTTATGTTCCCACACTTTAAAACAGAACATTAGATGGGCCACTCTTCAGATACATAAAAGAACTATAAAGCTCCTTTAATAAACATATTTTTTGCAACACATACATATGTCTTTTGTTAGCAGTGCATGCTGGGAATGGAAATCATCATTCAATTGACTGTCATAAGGCTCCATCATGAACCCAGCCGAACCAAACAACCCCTAATATTCACTGTACCTACTGTACACTCTAGTTCATTGTCCACTATACCATAATAATGTAACCAATGGCCACTGCTCATGGCTTGCAAACATGACAAGACTCCAAATCCATGCAGCATAGGCATCAGCCATGCAGCATTCCTCAATAAGCAAATCAGAGTACACATTTGTGTTTGCCGAGGGTCATACCCACTACCCAGACACCAACTGTATATATCACTAGTTTTTCTATTTACATTCTTACACTTTGGAAAAATAAAACACAACACATATTTCCAAAAACATGCCTGCAGGTCCTTGCTAATTCTCGTCACACAAGTTTGCTGTAACCTAGAAACAGTTACGTTATCTGATATTGAGGATACTGCATTACTTTTGTCTCTCACCATTGATCTTAGCTCTGAGGGAGGCCAATTGCAACAAGAATTAGGTATTCATCAACTAAATTTGAAATTACGTGAACATAAAAGGTCTTCGAAATTTGTACCAGTATCCCAAAATGAGAATGTAATTGATACATTTTATCAGGCTGTTATACAGGATTTATACCACCTTATTGATCATCCTAAGAAAACATTGTATCAGTATAATAATCTTTCCAATGTTGAGAAACAGGCACTCACTAGACTGATGCAGGATTTGAATATTGTTATTAAGGAAGCCGATAAAGGCGGAAATATAGTCATACTAAATAGAGCTGATTATATTAAGATGGCTAATGACCATTTAGCCACTCCTGGCTGTTATTGATTATTACCTGGCAATCCCACTTCCCAAACAGTTTCGGATTTATGAAACCCGATTCAAAACTGGCACTCATGTGGTTTAATTTCTGATGATGAAAAACAGTATCTATCGACCGTCTCCGGTCATGCCCACTATGTACTTTCTGCCAAAGATTCATAAAGCGTTCCATGAATTGCCACAAGTTAGAACTATTATGAGTTGTTTGGGATGGGCCACTGAAGGTTTGTCGCAATACATTGACACCGCCATCAAACGTTTGGTCACCAAACTACCTGCCTACTTCCGAGACACAACTCACACTTTACAAATGTTATCATCCATTCAATAGTCAGAGCAATTCTTGTTAGCGAGTTTTGATGTTAAATCTTTATATACTGCAATTCAACACAATCTAGCATTGGATACTATTGATTTTTCTATTAGGAACTATTCAGCCTCTTATGCAGAGCACATATTTATGATTAAGGATTTTTTGGCCTTTACGTTAGAACATAACCAGTTTCTGTTTAATGGTCACTATATGTCCAAACCAGGGGAGTGGCCATGGGGGCTAAATATGCCCCTTCGTTAGCAAACCTCTTCATGGGGAATTTTGAACAGCATTACATTTTTAACCCACATAAATTTAATGACCACATTGTAGTATGGAAGAGGTATATTGATGTTTTACTTATATGGAATGGGTCCATATATACCTTTCAAGAATTCACAGAATATTTGAATAAAAATACGATTGGTATTGAATTTGTGGGGCACGCCAGTTCGAAAAGAATAGAATTTTTGTACCTAATTATCAGCATTTCGAATTGTCAAATACATACACAAATGTTCAGGAAACCGACAGCTGTCAATTCAATTTTACATGCTAAAAGTTGTCACAAACGATCAGTCATAGAAAAAATACCTTTTGGTGAATTCTATCGAGCTCGCAGAAATTGCAGTGACCCGTTAGACTTTATCAAAGAATGTGGACTGATTCAAGACAGGTTTAAGAGAAGAGGCTATTCTAACCAATGCATTCAGAGAGGTATACAACGAGCTAGTGATATAGCACGAGGGGACATGTTTTCTGTTCAAGAGGCACATAAGTCCACCAGTTATTCTGATGTGTGGATCATTACCAAATATGTGCAAAATTCGGACATGTTATATGCACTTTTAGCTAAACAATGGCATTTACTTCAGCTTGATTCGGATATATGTCCTTATATAGCGAACAAACCAAAGTTTATCTTCACACGGAATCAGACACTAAAAGGACATTTGTGTCCCTACTTTTTGGCACCCCAATTTAACTCTGCAGTCTCAACATCATGGTTACCGCCCAAACCAAAGTTTTTTTTAAAAAATGCGGCACGTGTAATTTCTGCAAGTTTGTTATAAGCTCTGACACTTTTTCTTGCCATAATGGTCTTTTTATTCAAATTTGTGATTTTATGAACTGCAAGGCCAAATATGTGGTATATGGGATTCTCTGCATTTGTGGTAAAGTTTATGTGGGTTCTACAATACGGGAACTGCGAATACGCATTCGTGAACATTTTGCCAATTTGAAAAAACCTGATTCCAAATTGCCTCTTTCCATCCACTGGCAAGAACATCATCAAATGGATAATGTAATAGATATTAAGTTTATTGGCCTAATGCAAGCGCGAGCTCACCCCGGGGGGGTGACCGCCTTGCACTGTTACGTCAATTAGAAGCACGTACCATATGCCGACTTCGATGACCTACTCTGGGTTTAAACAGCGATACAGAATTACATGTTTTCTTGTAAATAGGCGATAGGATGTGGTACCTCTATTCCAATATGATAGGATTTGGTCATTTATTTGTTCTTTGAAGTGGGTAAAAGCTCATTACATTGTGTTAGATCTATGTGGCACCGCTAGAGCCTGGGAACTGCTGTGGTGTCGGCACTGCACCCGTGGGCCAAAGGTATTGGAACTAGTCAACCATTAATTCTTCCTTTTTTCATATACTACCGTGAGCATTAATACATTTTGCACTCAGAGGTCTGAGGAATTGGATCTTCACAAGTATTCAGGTACATATTGGTTATTTAAGGCACTTGGTTGTTCTAGTAACATTTATGAGGTTGATTTCCTCACTTTCAGCATATGTCACCGTGAGCACTAATAGTAATTTTTCATACAAAAATGTGTATTCTTGCAATTAATTTCCTCATTTTAGTACATGGTTCATTTACTGGTATTAATTATGTAGCGATGAATGGTCTGAATTTCTAACATTCAAACTTCCGGTTCGCTTTATAATAAGGATCAGAAGTCTTTCAGACTTTCACTTTTCGATCACGTGATTGTATTGGGTCACGTGATTAGTAACGTGTCACGTGCATACAAGGTTCTTTTCTTCAATATCGAATCCGGGGACTTGGTTTTTGCATTGGATGACGCAAACAGACGGCAGTACATTTGGGTAAGGCATTAAATAGCTGCGTGCTCAACGTGTGAGATGTAGAATTGCCGTTTTTTAAGTCAAAATTCTTAATATGGATGGGTTCGTTTAACTATCAGGTCATGCCACTTAAAGGCCACTTAAAGGCTAGCTGCTCATCGTTCACATTGATCGACATAGACAAATTGTTTCATGAAAGATCTACATTAATACAAGAGTATGTAACATTTTCGGTACTTATGATTTCAGGAATCTCACTGCATAAGATATTTTGGTATTTGAACTAGTCGTAGTAATTGTTGTTCTTGATTTGGAATGCAGGCTGCCAGAATCTTCATTGATGATTACGTTCGCAATTGCCCTCGATCAGATACAAATCGGAAGGACTTTACACTTGGTAGCAGACATACCCACTCTATCATTATTGTGCATGCGAATCATTGGGTATTGGCATTCAATAATTTCACTTAGGGGTATAAGTGATAATTTTATATCCTTTCACCATTCATTCTGCTTGCTTAGTCTATTTGGCTAGCGAGTGCAGTGAGAGACACTGCGGCTGGAGGCACTGGGCTCTAGTTGGTGGCACACTTGGATGGATTGCATGGGTCTCAATTGAAGATATTACATTAATGGTATATAGACCGTATGCCATACCAATTTGTCTGGTTTTGGTTTTTGATACCAGATGCTCAATGTATATATGTTTCTCCCTTCTTTCTTCCTTTTATACGCTGTTGGGACTGTTACTCATGATGGAATGTTCCTGTTTATTTGTTGACATTGGGACTTGGTAATGTATACTTTATTTTACGGGTTTATGTTTTACCTGTAATCTATGCCCTTGCCCATATGTTGGGGTATTTCACAATGAATTATTTTCCATGTAAATTTTGTTAAAATGTTATGCTATGCATTCATATGATTATATTACTTGTTTGGTACAGAGCTTTGCCTTGAAAAAGACCTGTTGAGGTCGAAACACGTGTTGGCAAATAACTCTGACAATTGAACACGGAAAATGAACAGAATAAAACAACAAAATATCGATTTTAGTCTCTTTTGAGAAGATCTTGTGCATACTGACTTGCAAAAATGTGTGACATTTACAATCACTAACCAATTATATGCTTAATCTGTGTGAGCCAGCAGCGCAGTTCGTGGTGGAACAATTACTGTGTTTTTTGTTGTAATCTAGTCCACCAATTCAGGCTGAAACCACAAGCTAAATATGTTTCCCCATTGAAACCTACCACTTCGGCCATGCCGCATGCCACGATAAGCAAATTACAGTACACATTTCTCCTTGCCAACACCCACGTCCATTGCCCAGTCACCAGAGTTATATCACTCTGTTGTGTACTTACTATTTATACTTTAAAAGGGCATATCTGCAAAACCATTCCTTCCAGTTCTTGCTGACCCCCTCGTACATATTTGCTGCAATCCGATCCCTTTCAAACCTATCCCAATTTCAAAAAAGCTTGCCACATAGCCGGTCCCTTGTCCACATGGCCACTTTAACCCCATTGGTCGTCTCTCGTGGTCATGGCCATTATCCAGATTGTCTGGGTCATGACCTTATGCCAGACCCGGACAATCTGGCCACTACTCATGGCCACAGGCTGTACGTCAATCACCACAGATATCACAATTTTTGTACCTACTTTATGCCACTTATACAAATAAATCATGCTTACAGGTCCTTGCCAATGCTCCTTTACACGACATTGCAGGAAATCCGCCAATGTTTTATTTATTCAAAACTGTCAAAATGTACGTCCATACAATAGTCATATGACTTAGCCCAAACTTCACAAAATCCATTCAGACTTTGCACAAACATTCAAGGTTGGGTCTATAATCATTTAAAAAAGATTTGTCCACATTCGTCAATGTTAATGATAACGGACATTTGTTCCGCGCACTATCACCACCAAAGTGGTCCCCTGGCGCTCTGGCGGCTCTGAAAAGGGAAGGGAAGAGGGTTATTGGGAAGGAGCTGGAAAAGTGCAAGAGAGCAGTGATGTGCTGTTGGCGGCCTCAGCCCGGTGGGTCCGTTGGCTGGGACTGGGGTGTTTTGCAGCCGATAGTCGTCGTGTACTGTTGTGCGAGTCTATGTGTGTTTTTGTTTTGTTGTTGCCATGTAGTGAAGTTTGTGTGGTTTACTGTGCTGTAGGTTTGTGGTTGTGTTTGGTTTGGAGTTTGAGAAATGTATGCCGAGGGGGAAATTGTTAGTGCAGTTGATTAGTTGGCATCTCTATCCCGACTTCAGGCGGTGGGTTTCTGTATTCTCCCCAGATGGCTTTCGGTAGCACCCCTACGCATCTGTCATGATCTGAGTCCATCCAGCCTTCAAGGTCCCTTTTACAAAAAAGTTGTAAACCATTTACAAATGTTGAGACCCCCCCTAATTGTACCCACTCTTCACAATATCCCACCAAACTTTGCAAAAACATTTATATTTATATCTAAAATCTTTTTTGCAACCTTTTCTGCAGATTTGTCAAATGGCACCACAATTATAAACCCATTACAATATTTTGGGGCTCCCCCCTTTAATATTGTTCCCTCTTGACAAAACAGCACTGCACTTTTTGCAAAAACATTCAGAATCGGGTCTAGAATGAAATTCCTGAATTTCATGCAGTTTCATTGAGTGGCGCCGAAGTTGTAAACCATCCAAAAACTGCTTTTCACCAACCCTGTTAGGCAGAAACCTGTGCAGTTGCCTTAGGGAACACTGCAAAAGATTTAAGACTACAGGTGTTGGCAGTAAACCCACTTGGTAGCAGTCTGTACCACCCAGATTTACCTGGTAGCTGTGGCTGAGCAGTCAGACTTCCCTCAAGAAGAGTTAGGCAGTATGCAAAGTATACACTATAGGCACTCAGATACAATAATACAAGCAAACACTGACCAGAGCTTTGGTATCAAAGTATATAATTATTTATTTAAAAAAACACAGTTACTATTATGATATATACACGCCTTTTTCCCTATTAGATAAATCACAGTAAAACACCACTTATTTTCATACAGAGGTGAGCGCTTAACTAGATTGCACTCTAAAAAGTTTGTGAGAAAGGGAGGGAAAAAGACAGAATATGAAGAGGTACACCACTCTATGATTCAGGATTGTTGTAATGTTCTTTTTGCTGGATGTTATTTGCTACAGCAATACTGGCAGTTGTCAATGGCACACAGTTCCGGACAATTCTGTGATGTCCATCTATGCCTATTTGTGTATTACAGTTCTTAGGGAGAATTATCTGTTTAGGCTGAATTTCCTAACCTAGTGAGTCCCCCAGCAGCTTTGCTGGATTTTTGGGGTTTATTTTCTTTCTCCTGCCAAGAGTGAGACTCTTTTACCCTCACTCTTGGTCATGATTTGAGTGTGTTTCTTTGAATCTAGAAGTGTTTTATGGGCTATGGGGTCTTTTACGCCATAGGGTTTCATGTGTTTTTGTGATGTTACACAGCACCCTCCATGCAGTGACACAGGGGTGTCGTAGCGACCCCCAAACATAGACTCCATACCCTGGGACTAACTACTGTCTCCCAGGACATGTAAAGTCCCCATTGACTTTACAAGTAAATCTTTATGAACAAAAACAGTACAACCCATCTTACTATGGAGGTACTGGCAAGGGTTAATAGTTTTTCCCGTATGTTCATTTTCGAGAGGGTACCGTACAGTCCCTCTCTCAAAAGTTTCTGGCTGGTGGCAGTGGTTACTACCCAAAATATTCGACCGCAAATATTTCCCTATGGGATTTTCCCATTGTTATTGGCTACCACATTTACTGACAGCCTCTAACATACCGCCCGTTTATTTTTATATTAACTCTACTCCGGTAGGTTTTATTTGCCAGAACTTTGCTATAAATTCTTTCTCGTGTCTTTCTCTAAACTCCTAACCCAGGTCGGGGATCCTTTGTTTGTCCTTTTGGCGGGCTTCTGCCAAGAAGCCCTGCTTTCGGCGCCACGGAGTCTGGGGTGAATCCATTGTGTGGAAGGGGAGTAGGACCCCTGGACAGGGTTGCCTCAGCAACCCATGTCACACTCTGCCCTGATAGGCTGGAGGGTCTCCCGCCAGGATGACCACGCCACTGTGCGACAGCTAGGCTGTATGAATGGGGATCTTTTTGCATAAAAGCAGGGTCCTGAGGACTGGAAGAGCAAGACGTTGTCACTGGAACTAAGAAGCCGAAGAGGAGAGAAGCCAAAGACATGTAATGACGGAACCACCGGTGAAGCCCTGCTGCAGCGTCTCACCACTTTTCTCCACACGAAAAGAGAAGCTCTTTATCTGCAAGAGCCTTCTTCCCTTGAGCTGGTGGGGCCAACCAGTTTGCCAATCGCCTTCCTGGACCTGCCTTGGTCGAATCGCCAGTACCCTGTACTCTGAGACCGGAAAGCCAGGCACCCGTCCACCCGGACCGCAATTTAAAGTAGCGTACCTTTTATTTGTTGGGCAGCACTGTGGCTGGTTTCATCCCTGGGCAGTGCAGTAACTCAAACATTCCTCCACGACGAGAGTCTCTCTTCCTCTGCTGGACCTCCCGAACTGCAGGAACTGCCAGGAACAACCGCCATCGCAGGAGCCTCTTCTACATTTCAAGGTACATTGTTCCGACAGGCCGCCCTTTTCGCGTGGTAGTACTAAAGGTGTTTTAAATCCTTTACCTACCTGTTGGGCTGGCCGCCCCTATCCTCTAACATTGTCTTTCACCTTCTGCATCCACCTTTTCGAATTGTTTAACAAAGACTTGACTGCTGCTACAAGAACATTTTTGCTCCTGGGCTCTTTGCCCTGTAGCACTGACTCTGGTACAGGCCTATTGACTCTGGCTGAATTTGTAAGAACTGCCTTCTCTAGATTGCTTCTCAACTAGAACTGTGTTGGTGCACCTACTTTTTATAACTACCTTTTTCTTCCCACTTTTAAAACTTGTGAAGTGCCATTTTGCTCGGTTTTCATTTAAGTATTATACATGCTAACGTACCGCCTTGCCTAAACTTGTTCACAAACTTATGGGAAGTGCTGCTAGGGTGTGTAAGAAGATATTCCTGTATAACTTGTTTCTTTCCCTCCCTTGTGAGAAATTGCTAGAGTGCCCTTTGTGTTTGGTTTTCACTGTGCCATTTTGCTCAGTTTTCACTCTTCCTCAAACTTGTCTACAATTTAACTAGGGCGTTGTGTATACTTTTCCTGACTGATTTAAACTTGCTTTAAGAACTGTGATTAGTGTGATAACTTAAAAGTGTGTAAAATAAATATATATATTCTTTTTGATACAAAGCTTTGGTCAGCGTTTCCTTGTGCCATAGTATTATAGCACTATTGTGTAAACCCCAAATACTGCTCATTTCTCTCTTAAGATAAGTCTAACTGTTTAGCCACAGCTACCAACTAAATCTTTGTGGTACAGACTGATACCAAAGGGGATGTATTGCTCATATCTGTAGTCTTAATCTTCTGTAGTGCTCCCACAGGGAACTGCACAGGATTCTGCCTAACACTCATGCACTTATATGAAATAACTGAAAAATAATAAAAATATGTAACAAACTAGGTAGGCTTAAATTCCACAGCCACACAATATAAAAACATAATTGAAAATACACACACTAAAATACATTCTATTGTACATCTAAAACTATACTACAATTCCTCACTTTTAGATTAATGTTGTTAAACTATTTTCTTCTATTTCTCTCCAAAGTCTCACATGCTCAAAAGTCTGAAAACACGGATAGAACTATAATTTATTGTGGGGACGGGGCACCCCCTTCTCCATCAAATGTTAAAATAACCACTGCACTGAATAACCCAAACCATAAAAGGATTGCGAGTCAACGCTTCATGCCCAATTTGTTTCAGACCTTGTCCAAATCCATTCAGAGGTTTAGGCTGTGCGATTTGGCATAAATTGACCTTTTTTTTATCTATGGGAAAATAAATGGGAAGTAGGCCGCACTTTGAGAAAAAATTAATTGTTGACTCTTAATAACTTTTTTCATTCTTTAACTAATATTTGCAGTCTGGGGAGGGGGAGTGGGGAGGCAAGGCCCGGAAACATTTGATCACTTTCAAAATTTCGTCCCAATCCGTTACTCGAATCAAAAGTTATTAACAATAGAATTTTGAGGGGTTCCTATGCATCTCCGACTCACCTTAACTATAGCCAATACTTAAGCAACTATATATATATATATATATATATATATATATATATATATAAAAAATAAACGAACAAAAAACATTGTTAAAGGGACGTTATGGTTAAATTGCACTAGTCAAAATCTTTGAAATTCACTTGAAAACATTGTTAGAGGGACGTTATGGTTATAAGTAAAACCGAAAATACCCCGAAATTTGGCAGTTATGGTAAGCTAAGCAACCATAACTTGCGCCACCAGTGTGCACTGCAAGGACTAACACCCATGACATCAAAGGTGCCATCACAAATCTCATTGATGGCATCACATGTGTGGCTGCCTCTTTTTTATTCATTGACATAAGTAGGTCAGGTGCTTTTCTTCACTAACAGTCAGGAACTAACAATTCAATAGGTTCTATATCTTTGTGTACGGCATCCTTCTCATATGTTCTTGCTCGACTTTCCTTAGGGTTCACATGGTACATTTGTGGATTGCGGCACGCGACAAATGTCCCCGTTCATGGTGCCAATATGTTGTGCGGGGTCTGGGCATGGCCTAGACTTTCTTCTGCTGGGGCCTCCCTCTGGAACAGGCTCTCTGCCTCCCTGGAACCTGAGGAGAACCATCTTAGGATCTGGAAGCACCTCAAAACCTGCTTCTTCTTTGTCCCCTCTTCTCCCCTGCTCACTTCCTGAATAAAACTTATTGTGCACTGGTTTCCTACCCACCCTCTAGTTTGTGCCCCAGGCCACCTCCCTCCCGATAGTTTCACCCCTGCACTGGCTTTTTGCCAACCCCCGCATTTGGGGACTCTTTTCTGTAACCCTAACAGTCCAACCACCACTTGATGTCTGCCAGCACAGGTCATAGTGGCGTTTATTGCTATTTTTTGTTTTTCCCATGTACTCCACTTTGCCCTCCCCCTGTCCCATTCACTTGCGCACACTCTGTCACCTGGCCTAGTGGGATCAATGTCTCTGTGTGGCCTGTGTTCCGCCTCCCTTTCCTCGTCGCGCCTTCGCACACTTGTGTGTAGGCGTGGTACAAATGCCACAGCATACCATATCACATCATAGCATATGATACACACACTGCATTCATAACAGGATGCCTGCCACGTACCTTGTAGACTTCACAGAATGGTCTTTCCAATGTAATCCATGTACTGCAAATGTTGGAAAAGTGATCCCACAAAAGCAGCATGGAATGTATGTTACCAACGTTAAGGGTAGGGGATTGTGTCTTTACTACTGTCTCTGAAAAAAATGTATTTGTTTTTTGTTCGGTTTTTGTTGTGTACGTGCGTGCATACATTTTTTTGTGTGTTTTCTCTCTTTCGCTGACTGTTTGCTTCTCCTCCTGACATTTCTATTGACTGAAGGTCAACGCTTCTCTTACATTTCTACAGGATTCTCTGCAACGCTTCATGCAGAGTGGCAAACAAAACAGCATTGTCAATGGAGGTAAAAAAAATACCATTTCCTTGGAACCACTTGAAATCTTGCTGGTTATTAATGCTTTCATAGTCGTTGCAGAACATCCCAACACTGCACATAAAATCACACATGCTTCTGTTTATCCAACACCTCCCGACCTCTCTGGCTGTGGACAAATTACACTGGCATGGTCCCATGCTCCTCTTGGTGTACTCGATGAGAAAATTACCTTGGCAGTTGGAAACATCTGCATCACTGCTGTCATCAACTTTTTTAGGTGAGCGAGCAAACGTGAGCCTGACATTTACCCCAAATGTAGTGCTCCAAAATGCACGACCACCACATCAACAGTACAGACAGAGGCCACACATGTGCAAAGGGGATCCATGTACCCGAAACCCCACTCAGACTGTGCCCCAAAAAGCCTCCACTCCTTCCAACTGAAAGTTAGCAGCAAAGCCTCTTTCCACGGCATACATGTGCAGATGTTGCACAAAGGTATCACCCACGATTAGCACTCTGCATCTTGCCATCTCTGCCAATGTCACTGCTTCGAGTTTTGGGTGAAAATGTTACCGCCCCTTCCTGTGAACCACACCCTCCACACCTGATTGGATAATATCCACAGTTCCATTTGCAAGGCCACCATGCTCAGAAGGGCTGAATGTACCACGTGCCTCTTCCCAGCTACAGCGAGGGCCGCACCCCAGAAAAGCAGACAGTCCTTCCATTTCCACTATTACATTTGCAACACTCCCTCATTAGGTAGTATGAAATAGTCACACAAGCATGTAGCAATCAAATGCAAGACCACTGCATTGAACACTATCATTTCTGTACAGCACTCCAGACGTACCATTAGACACCCACAGTACACGTGTACTTAGTGATGCTGACAACTTTTTCTCAGGCGCAATGTGTTAAGACACTTCTTCAAGCAAGTGTCTTGTACAGGGCAACCCATAGCAAACGGAAATATTAAGAAATTGGTCCCTAATGTGCAACGTGTTCACTGACCTACACCATTTGCTAGTGAACGCATATTACCTCCCTTTGCTTTTTCTACCAAGTGTCAAATGTTCTCAACAACCACTCTACAAAGGTCACCATCCTAGAAGAGATGCAGAGTTGACCCCGCATGGCGGCTTTATGTGGTGCTGGGTGTGGCCAAGGCCTACTCTGTGTTTTACGCTTTCTTCTTCCCCTATATGTATCATATGATATTCAATGGGTGGTATAAAGAGCAACCCATACCAAAGGCAAATGGTGACATGTGGCTCTCTATTGTGCAATACGTGCAATAATGTACACCATATGATATTGTATGCACATCAGTTTACGTCTGCTCTTCTAACACGTTTAAAATGTCCTGCCCCACCATTCTTTAAACGTCACCTCCCTCAGAGACATGCATACTTTAAACTGAATGCCTGCCTTTTGTTGCCGTGGCAACGGTGCAGGCCTAGGCTCTTTGGTGCCTTGCCTATGGCCTTTCGCCATGCACCCACCAGTGTAGGTCTTGCCCACACCCAGCAGAACATAACAGAGTCATGCAGGTGAACAAGTGGCCAGGTACATACCGTGCAACCCTACCACTTCTAAGCACCCAGTACTTCACCACTGCAACCTATGGGCACACTACATGACGGTTCACTCGATGAGGTCCAGGCATGCAGTAAACACTGTACAATGTGCTACCAATCCCCACACCCATGGAACCAACATTGTATTGCTGTGCCATCAGTGACAACGGAAACAGGTCGCCTCACCAGCTATGGTGCGGTAATGCAGACTGCCTGCAGTCCCCACACATGGTAGTCGCCTGTGGAGGCAGCTGAAAATTGGCGCAATACGCATGGATACTGCAGACACACGACCGTCTACTTCCACCTACTGACATATCACATGAACCACTTCTCATTCCCCCACCATCTCCTTCCCAACACCACATGGCGTAAAGTATGTTTGTCAGTTCCTTTTCGGCACCGCACTGTCCTCCGATACAACATGGCAGCGTTTCCCAAAACCTCTGACACACAGCATGCTTCCCTCCAGCCAACCACCTGCCACATCCAATGTTCGCCGACAGCACGGCGTACTGCAGGTCAATGAGACTTTGATCCGCGGAGCGAACAAGGAAATGGGTCCGCGGAGCGGACCCAGATATCACATGTTTTGGGACGTGCATTTCAGTTCTTTGCAACAAATGTACTGGTCCAATTTCCACCAAACACAAAAGCATGTTTTCTGGCCCAAGCCCACGATCCTGCCGCAAATTTGGTGAAAATCCGTCCAGCCGTTCGGCATGTAGCCATGCGCAAAGTTTTTCTCCATTCAGTCTATGGAGAAAAAAAGAAATATTGGGACCCCCCTCTAACTTTCCCCCCCTGAACGAAACCTCACCCAACTTGGCGAAATAATTCAGAGAAGCCATATACTTTTTTTTTGCAAAGTTTGGTGACGATTCCTCCAGGGGGAGCGAAGTTATAAGCCGCCGAAAAAGATGTCTTCCTATGAGTTTAGCAACTTAACCATAACTACACACCCGCTAACGCGGGCCGCGTCATATATATATATATATATATATATATATATATATATAACTCACCCTAATCGTATTTCTGATGCTTGTATCTGCTTAGATTCACATGCTGTGCATAGGCCAACATCTAGTGGAAGCTGCGGAGTGTTGCAGTTCGCTTTTTTGAAACTCGAAAATGGGCTTTGACACAGGGCGTGCCAGTAATACTATCCCTAGTGTGATGTCCCCTGTGCCCATGATCCCTCACGCGTGTAGGATACTCAGATTGTATTTTTTCTGACATGAGGTAGCATGAGGAGTAGCGCGAGTACAGATTATCCAAGCAGATAGATAGATAGATAAAGACTACAAGCATCCATGCGCCTTCTCTCAGAGGGGAGGAAGGGCAGGCGCATGTGAATCTAAGCAGATACAAGCATCAGCAATACGATTACGGTGAGTAATGTATCCCTTCTGAGGCTTGTGGAATCTGCTTAGATCACATGCTGTGCATAGATTAGCGAGCACTGTTAAAAGGAGGTGGGATGTGAGAAGGGTCATGAGCAAACGGGTGTCTTAGAACCGCTTGTCCCACTTGAGTATCTGTCTTGGAATGAGTGTCAATGCAGTAGTGCTGATTAAAAGTGTGAATAGAGGTCCAAGTAGCTGCTTTGCAAATGGTGTCAAGGGGTACATTTGCAATGAAAGCCAGAGTGGGCCCAGTGCCTCTTGTAGAGTGGGCTCTTGGCGTAAAAAGGCAGAGTTCTTTCAGAAAGGGAGTAACATAGCTGGATACAATTGACTATCCACTTCGAGATGGCACCTTTAGAGACGCAATCTCCCTCTCTGCCTGTAGCTATGGAGACAAACAGTTGGTCTGTTTTCCTTAGCGGCCTGGTATTGTCTACATAGTAGAGGACCGCTCTTCGCACAGCTAGAGTGTGTAGTTTCACATCAGCAGAGCTTTTGGGTTCTTGGAAGAAGGCCAGAAGCTCAATGGACTGGTTAACGTGGAATTTTGAAATTAACTTAGGTGAGAACCTAGGGTGTGTTCATAGAACCAGTTTATCCTCATGAACAGTAAAGAAAGGATCCTGCACTGACAGAGCCTGAATTTCACCGACCCTTCTCATGGATGAAATGGCTAGTAAGAAGGCAGTTTTATAGGTCAGGTGTTTGAGACTGGCTTTATGCATGGGTTCAAAGGGTTGGCCCGTGAGTTTAGCAAGCACCACATTAAGGTCCCATCCTGGTAGTGGGTTAGAAATTGGAAGGTGGAGCCTCTTTACCCCTTCCACGAAGGCTTTAACCACTGGTACTTTCCACCACGAAACCTTGTTTTGGGAGGTGGTGTAGGCTGACAGCGCTGCAAGGTGTACCTTGAGTGAGTTAAATACCAACCCTGCATCCAGCAGGTGGAGCATGTAGGTGACAATATTGGAAGGAGTGCAATCAACCGGGTTGACCTGCTTATTCTGGCACCAGATAACAAATCTCTTCCATTTATCAAAATAACAGTGCCTCGTGTTTGGTTTCCTAGATTCTTTTAGAATGTCCATGCACCTGTGTGGTAAGTTGAGATGCCCAAACTCTCTGATTTCAGGAGCCATGCTGCCAAGTTCAGTGAGTTGGGTTGAGGATGCACTGTTTGACCTTAGTGCTGGGATAGTAGGTTGTGCCAGCACGGGAGTCTGATGGGTTCGCATACTGCTAGTCTGCGTAGGTGTGGGAACCACGGTTGCCTCGCCCACATGGGAGCAACTAGGATGAGAGTTATTGATTCCCTGTGCATCTTGTTGACCACCTTCCTCATGAGAGGGGTTGGTGGAAAAGCGTAGGCAAACATCCATGACCAGTTCATCCACAGGGCGTTCCCCTTGGAGTCTGGCTGAGGGAACCTGGATGCGAATCCTGGGCATTGCCTGTTTTTGCTTGTGGAGAATAGGTCTATAGTGGGGAAACCCCACTGTGAGAAGATGTTTTCTACGACTTCTCTATGTAGACCCCATTCGTGTTTTTCTGGGAGGGGATCTCTGCTTAAAGCGTCTGCTAGAGAATTGAGATCCCCTGGAACATGTTGAGATGACAGGTAAATGTTCCGTCCGAGTGCCAATGTCCAAATTTTCTGGACAAGCCTGGACAGATTTTGCGAACGAGTCCCTCCCTGTTTAACATTTATGTAAAACATCGCTGTCGTACTGTCTGTTAGGATCTGTACTGACAGGTTCAACAGGTGGGGTTCGAACGTTCGAAGCGCTCTGAAGACTGCCAAGAATTCTAGCAGATTGATATGATTCTTGGCCACTGTGTGAGACCAGAGACCCTGAGCTGTGTGGTGGAGGAGGTGAGCTCCCCACCCTGACAGGGACGTGCCTGTAGTGACTACAGCTTGTATCTCCGGATCGTAAAAGTGTTTCCCCTTTGACAGGTTCTCTCTTGTCCACCAGTGAAGACTGTGTACCAGAGTTTTGGCGAAACGACCACTAGATCGTCCCACTGACCACTTGCCTGAGACCACTGTTTCGCCAACCATTCTTCTATGGGTCACAGGCACGCGTGGGGAACCAGGTAAATACATGACGCCATCATGCCTAGCAAACGCATCACTTTGTGCACCCTTATCTGGCGATCGGGCTGATATAGAGTAATTTGCAGTAGTAGATCCCGAATTCTTTCCTCTGATGGAAAGGCCAACCCCTCTAGAGTGTTTAGTACAGCTCCTAGGAACTGTTTTGAGGTGCTTGGCACCAGGCTTGATTTGTTCTCATTGAGAGAAACCCAATTCGAAGAGAAAGTCGATCGTTCTTTGAATGTTTGATCTGCAAATTACTGGGGTCTGCCCCGTGATGAGCCAGTCGTCCAGGTAAGGGTACACTGGGATTTCCTCCCTGCGTAGGTGTGCCACCGCCAGTACCTTGGTGAAAACCCTTGGAGCCGAGGCTATACCGAAGGGCAGCACCTTGAACTGATAGTGCTGACTGTCCACCTTGAAGCGCAAGAATCTTCTGTGCGCCAGGAACATGGAAATATGAAAATAGGCATCTTTCATGTCCAATGTTGCCATGTAATCCCCCCTTTTTAGGAGGGGGATTACTTCTTGGAGAGTAGTCATGCGAAATGTTTGGAGCTTGACATACTTGTTTGCAGGGAGTAAGTCTAATACTGGGCGCATTGTTAAATCTTTTTTTGGCACAAGGAAGTAAGTTGAATAGATACCCTTGTTTACCTGGTTGCCTGGGACGAGTTCTATCGCGTCCTTTGCGAGAAGATTGACGATTTCCTCGAGGAGGATCTTCTGGTGGTCCAGTGAATGTATCTTTTGTCGAGGAGGGTGGTTGCGGGGGCGCTCTAGCAGTTCGATGCAGTCTGCGAACACTGTGGACAGCACCCATCTGTCCGATGTGATCCCTTCCCATGCTTGGGTGAAATTGGAAATGTGCCCTCTACTGGGGATGCGTGGGAAGGGACCCTGAGCGGAACGTCACTGCTTTGCGGAAGGCGTACCGCTCTGCCGGGGCTGCCTCTACCTCTACCACAGCCCCTCTTGTTACCACTGCCGTAATTTTGGGTAGTCTGTTGGTTGCTGCCCCATGATGTACCCTGTCCCTATGTATAATTGGAGCCCTTCTGGGAATTTTGTCCACGTGAGCGACGAAAATTACTATTCTCTCTTTGATTAGTGGGATTTTATCGTCAATTGTCCATGGGACTTTAGAGTATCATACTCGTCTTTGGCAGTTTTCAGTGCGCCCTCTACCGCTTTGCCAAACAAGACATTCGGTTCCACCAGCATGTCAATAAGGGTTGCCTGGGTCTCGGATTTAAACCCTGACTGTCTTAGCGAAGCGTGCCTTTTAATGACAGCGTTCTCTGCTATGAGCCGGCCTGCATTATCTGTGGAGTCAAAGGTTGTCTTCAGAATACAACCGGAAATGGCTCTACCCTCCGACGTGATCTAGGCCAACTGACCCTTCAGTGGTTCCGGTGCGGAGTCAATGAGAGCAGCTACCTGCTCCCACTGGTGGCAATTACAGCTTGCCAGCAGAGTGGTGGTGTTGGCGATCCTCGCGTGGTAAGCGGAAGTGGAGGCTACTTTCTTTCCTAACCCGTAAATTCTTTTGCTCTCCTTGTCTGGGGGAGCCTCAGAGGATGATAGGTGTCCCTGCTCTTTTTCTGGTGTTAGTGATTACCAAGGAGTCGGGCTTCAGTTGACCCCTTATGTAATGAAGGTCTGACTGGGCTGCCCTGAACATCTTCTCAATTCTGGGGTTCACAGCCTTAGTGAGATTAGGAGTGAGAAGGGAAGGATCAATTCTACGTTGGATTGATTTGAGAATAGGAATGGCTGGAGCAATGGGTCTTTTGTCCCCCACTAGCTCCTCTGCAAAGTCCGTTCTTCCTGCGCCCCTTGAGTATCTATGTGGAAGTGCTCTGCAGCTTTAGCCAAGACCTGATTTAGAAGGGGCTGGTTATCTATAGGTGAGTCAGTAACCTGTGGTTCCTTGTTAACCGGGGAGTCCATATTCTAGACTTCCTCCTCCTCATCCTGGCCCTCATCATCTCCATAATACTCGACCCCAGTTTGGTCGTCCAGCACCATTATGTCTGGGTCAGCTTCATACTGTTGGTAAGGCTGAATATACTAAGGGTCTGAAGACAGTCCCTGAGCTTGAGTATCAAGCCGAGATCTCTTATTAGGAGGCTGAGGGTCCTTGAATCCTGAAGGAGTAGAATTGTAAGGGGTATCGCTAAGAAAATGCTGTGGATTTTTTTCATAAAAATTAGCTAAGGAAGACATTCTCCTCATCACCCTGTCTATGTCCTCAGTGCTCCATTCTCTGGAACTGGGGATGACCACCTCCTGTTGAGGTTCATCTTCTAATCCCATATCGTAAGGAGTGGGAGGGGTGGGCCTGGGTGTAGTGACAGGGGTCTTAGATTTGTCCTTATCTGACGACCTGTGTTTGTCCTTGTGTAACTGGGGTGCAGAAGTTGAATGTGTGGGCTTTTTCTGCTGTTTGTCCCCTTTACCGTGAGTGGAAGAGGGTTTCCCTGACGGTTCAGCCTTATCGGAATCTTTCGACGCCTGGCGTCGAGATTCGGGGGTACTCTCGCTCTCCTTTGAGTATGCACGTCGGGACTCGGAGGCAGATGCCGAACGGGCTGCTGGAGCAGACTTTTGGTGTGCGGCTTGGGGATGGAGGTCGGATTCGTCTGACTAACGAACTTCCGTTACTTTAGGGAGTGAGGCACTCTTGGCAACTGTGGACGGCTGCCGTGTGTCTTGCAGCGATCTGGACCTGGAACGCCCAGAGGACACCGATTTGGTGGACCGCTCTCTTTGTGCCTCTTTCTTCCGAGAACTTGACACGCATGTCGAGCCAAGGCTGGATTTAACGTGTTTAGGTGTAGAAGTAGTTTGGGTAGCGCTCGTGTCGCCGGGTGTGTTCCCCATAACTGCCCTACAGGACAATCCTCCGAGGTCGGGGACTAGCGCTTGGGTGTCCTTCAACACCCCTGTGCCCTCGCCGTCCGAAAGGGCGGCGTCGCTGGGATCACTAAAAGCACCCACCGCTTCCATGGCCTCGAGCTGCCTTTCGTGGTGGGCCCAACGTTTAGTGGAGCAGTCCTTGAGTGTTTTTGCTTTAAGAAGCTTACACGCTCTGCAGTTAGCTTCGGGGTGGTCCCTCGGCAAGCAGAGATTACAGGCGCCGTGTTTGTCAACCCAAGGATACTTGTGGTTGCACGTGGGGCAAAATTTAAATGGAGTACTCTCCATATGTCACCTTATGGGAGCGGGCTAGTGTGTGTAGGAAAAATAGTAGAGTATGTTTCCACCTCCCACTCTCCCTACTTGCAGGGCCAAGGCCAGAGGCCTTCCGAGGCCCAAAGTCCATCGTGCAGCTCTCAACGGTTGTTTGTTCTTCGGACCGGTGTCGATGTTGGATGTCTTCGACGTGGGAGTGAAAGAACGGGGAAATTAATATTGATTTTTTGCAAAATGGCTTAAAGCCAGGGAACTCTGCGCAATGCTTCCGACAAGTATGGCGGAAAAAAACAATCTGAGGGTCCTACACGCGTGAGGGATCATGGGTACAGGGGACGTCACACTAGGGATAGTATTACTGGCACACCCTGTGTTGACGCCCATTTTAGAGTTTCGAAAAACAAACTAATATTCTGCAGCTTCCACTAGATGTCGGCCTATATACACACACACACACACACACACACACACACACACACACACACACACACACACACACACACACACACATACATACATAATCCATGTACCAAGCATCAGGTAAACAAAACATGCTTTCAATATCAGAATTCACTAATCTCTCACTTATTTTGATACATGGGCATAGGAACCAGGGTGAACGAGGGGGACACATGCCCTCCTGACATTCCCGAGCTGGGGGTCACATTAAGATGTGTACCCCCGCCCCCATATATCTGAGCTGCGCCTTGGAGGCAGATCGCATGGTGATTTTTCATTTTTGTGTGCTTGCCAGAGCCACGGGTTAAGTCAGTTTATCTTTCTCAGTCTTTAAAAAACAGCCCTGTGTGATGAATCTGATGAAAGCCCTTTTGAGGCTAGGGAGGAGAGCCGGCTAAGCAAAACCCTCCCTAGTGGTTTGGGAAAGCGGGACCTCACTGGGAGTGACTCCCTCTCAGGTGACAGGGACATTCCGTTAAGGAACTCCCGACAACTAAGACATTTTCTGCACATATGGGAATACCAGAAGTGGATCCAACTGTCAGCTGTGGAACGTCAAATAATGTAGAAAGCGCACTTGAACAGTTGCCGCAAGGCAATGCTGGCATCTCAATGGGCTTGATAATTAAACACACCCCTTTGGTATCTGGTAGCAAGAATAAAAGGACTTTCTCCCTTGAATGGAGGTGAAGCGATGCACAGAGACGAGCCTGAGAGGTACCAATGTCATTTGGAGGCAGAGCCACGCAGTCTCATCTATGGTGCAGAGAAGGACCCAGAAAGAGGTCCAGAGTGAGACCGGGAGAAAAGCAAAAGAGAACGAGAAACATGGGCGACGAGGAACAGAGCTGTGCGGAGTCAGCGAGACAGAGCAGAGCTGGCCAAAAGGGAAGTCGTGGCCACACAGAGGACATGGTGGGCCTGCAGCCCACGAAACCAGGCCGAACCCAGCAAGCGAGAGAGGAACGTTACCCTACTCGCACTACGTGAAACCCGAGAGAAAGCAGCAGAGCGGCGAGCAAAGAAACACGCCTGCTTGTTTCCAGAAGAGGATGCCCAGGAGCTGGGGAGAACACCAGCCTCACCGGGTCAAAGCCACGTCGCTGGAGCGGGAACTGCTACAGAGGTATGCAGGTTGCTCACAGTAGAGGGGGCAGAGAGACCATAATTGGAGAAGGAACGAAACATGTCTATATCCCTGCAAAGAGCAACCAAGTCCAGAGAGGGAGACTGACAAACATTATAAGACTGGTTACGGGTGCCCCAAAAACCTGAGCCTTGGAACCAGCCACACGGGTCAACACCACACACAAAAACCAAGAGAAAGATATACTAGGAGGGGATACACATACTCCTACGAACCAAGCAAGATACTAGGAACAAGATAACCAACAGAGCGAGGTGTGCGCTGTAAAGCAAGTAAGGAATCATCCCAAGGGGAAATCAGAATCAAACAAGACTGGAATTTAATGGGGAGAGACCCATAGTTAGTGGAGGAGGATTAAAGAAATATTTGTTTATCTACGACCACTGAGAGATTCACATTTTTTGGGAGTTTTATGTTCTATACCTGAGGAAAACTTTTTCTTTATTTGGAACTCTCAGAAGATGGGCACAAATTGGTAAAGCCAGGAGACGAATCTCCAATTAAACAATTGTGGGAACTGAAACTAGGAAAGAATCCTGGGAACACTAGGAGACAGCAAAGAAAGAAACACAGAAGGCAACCTATATTGCCATCTTTCCCTTTTAAGTTGTTTTTTTAAGTGGCAGGGCCATTTTAGAAGTTCGGATTTGGACAAAGGACAAGGCGTATTATTTTGACTAATTTTGAAGAGCACCATTTGTTAGTTTGGGAGCTTCCCTATTAGCAGTAGGTTCAGTTAGGTATTTTCTTTAATTTAAATAAAACTCCTTTAGTAAAAGTATCTCTTCTCGTCAGAGTCTTTCTTCCGGTATGCCACACCTGGCATTTGCATCCAACTATCCACAAGAAGGATAAGGAAGGTGGCTTAGAATGGAAGAGGGGCTTCTTGGCAGTGACAAAGTGTTCTAGTTGGCTGGAAACCATATAGTTTACATTTCCGTGTCCACACATAAAAAGGTACATTTGTATCTCATTATTTAACTTGCATTTCTGGATGCACAAGAAACCATTACAAATTGTTAATTTAGCCCAAACGGTAAACAGTATCTCATCTGTACATTTGCAGTGTGTCCATTAATGAGATTAGCTTGTGGCATGTTCATTTCAATAGAAACTGCCCATTACAACAGTGTATGGCCACTGAATAAAATGATGCACGTTTTTTCATTTTACTTTGTTACGTCGAATGAATATTCATGTATTATCCGATGAAGAAACGATATGTTTGATAATCTTTCTTCTGTGTCTTTTTAAGTGATAATATAAGTCATGAAATCTATGACTTCAACAGACCTTGGGCCAGATTCTCCCAAAGTGGCTAAAGTAAAAAAGTGAAGAGGATGCGTTTTTATTTTCTTACTTGCAGCACTTTAAGAAATGAACAGGTGATCTTATTCACAAAAGTGGCCTGCACATTTCTTGAGGGCTTTGTAGCAGTGCAAAGTGCTCTTGGCAGTCCCCCTGCATACATTAGTTGCAATCGTGCTCCTGACTAATGCATAACTGGCTCCCAGCCCCCAGGTGGGCGCTGGATGCACATTTCATAGTGAAAGACCCACAGGCCCTTAAATGGCCTGATATTGGCAAATGTTTTTTTTTTAAAGCCATTTTTATCCCTGAAGAACAAATGTTTTTTCAACTGGATGTTCCTCCCACGTATTCTTCATCTTTGCTTGCCACTGCAGAAACTTTCATAGTAGCGGCGCTGTGCATCGTGGACTCCGGGCCCTCGAAGGGACATAGACGCCAGTATAAGTAGCTCGCGTGCCACCCGTTGCCTCTCCGTTCTAGTTTTCCCCCCTATGCTCAGTTGTCTTCAAGTGTTGACCCAGACGTTGAAAGAGAGGCTGTCTCTCCATCTCTTACTTTATTTCCTTGAGACATGTGTCTTGTGTAAGGCCTTTTGACATCACTACAGGAAACCATTACCTGGTTTGAAACAAGACCCCATCACATCTCTCTCTAAAATGAGATGCATACACTTTACGCATAGAAATATTCCCGTAAAGAGCTTCATTCAAAGCCTAACTATCTTTAACAGACTGCCCCCTACTATCTCCCCCCTAAACGGTTTCGGTCAACTCCCACTGCTTCTGATTATATTGCCACAAAGTATTCTAAATGATACTTTAATCCTTAATTATGATTTTAAAGATTAATAACTTGCAAAAAGAAAAACACACCATGGGCTCATTTTGACAAAGTCTCTGTCCGTAAACCAGGTCCGTGCAAGTAAATTCCATCTTTGTGAATGGATGTAATTACAACATGGAAACCTGAGTTTGTCCGGATTTCCACGTTATACCTCTACATAAAGACTCATCACAACAAAGACATTGTTACATTTTGTTTCATGCCCTAGTCATATTAAAATAAATGCAATATTCATATTAAAATACATGTATGCATGCTTAAAAGAGGGACGAGACAGGTATGTCCCTTGTTACCTTTATTATATGCTCTGGTCATGGAGCCATGGGTAAACGGGCCGAGGAATAATGGGGACATATCTAGGGTGCAGATGGTTGGCCAGGAATATAAAGTGAGTCTATTCGTGGATGACACACTGCTCTACCTTACAAAACCCCGGATTTCAGTGCTGGTCCTTTTGCAGGGTCTAAAGGAGTACAGGGAACTATCAGGGTTCAGGGTCCATCCTGCCAAATCAGTAGCATTCCTAGCTGGAAATTGGAATCGGGAGGACAGTGAGTGGTGTTGAATGGGGATTCAAGTTGAATTTTGAGGGATTCCGCTATCTTGGGATTGAAATCACGAAAGAAGCAGAGGATTTGTTTGGGAGGAAAGGAACAAGTTACTTACCTGTAACTGTTGTTCTCCAGCATGGGTCTGGCATGGATTCACATGCTCATGAATATTCCCCGTCGTCAGGCTGTGAATCCTCTGTAAAAAAAAAAAAAACAGTTTCAGTTTTGCTTCTGAACTGTCTTTCTACTAATAACCAATCACTAGTCTCTGGGTCATACTGCCCCAAGCCAATGACTGCCCTCTCCCTAAGCCCCGCCTCTGGCAGCCATCTTCAGATTTGGTAGCACGCAAAGTGGCAGTATTACCAAGTGAAGAGCCGGAGAGGGGCAGGAGGGAGGGTTTGCATGTGAATCCAGGCCAGACCCATGCTGGAGAACAACAGTTACAGGTAAGTAACTTGTTCCTTCTACAGCATGGGGTCTGGCATGGATTCACATGCTCATGAATATAAGAATACATAGCAGTACACATGCACAACCACGTGAGGTGGCAAGGCTCAACATTAAGCATTACATAAAACTCAACATTAAGCATCTCTTACCACCTCACCAGGCTCACCTTAAGCGAACAGGTTGCGCAGCACTGCCTGGCCGACTCTGGACTCCTCCCTGGAATCCCGGTCAACGCAGTAGAATCTTGTGAAGGTGTGCGTCAACCTCCACGTAGCAGCCCTGCAGATGTCCAGCAGGGGCACACAAGACAAGAACGCCATGGTAGCAGCGATCGCTCTGGTCGAGTGGGCTCTCGGACGGCCGGGCAACGGTCGGTTTGCCAACCGATGACAATGCATGATGCAGCCGGAGAGCCATCTAGAAATGGAAGCCTTCGAGAGAGCCTTCCCTTGGTTCACAGGTCCAAAGTTCACAAACAGCTTTGATGTCTTTCGAAAACTCTTCATTTGGTCCACGTAGAACTTCAGCGATCTAGCCACATCCAGCGAGTGCAAAGTCCTCTCGGCCGGAGACGAAGGCGACGGGAAGAAAAAAGGTAACACCAAGTGCTTGTTGAGGTGGAATTCCGACAGCACCTTGGGCATAAACGAGGGGTGCGTCCTCAGCACCAACCTCGTGTCGTGAAAAGTTAAGTATGTAGGCTTGCAGGATAGGGCCTGGATCTCTCCCACTCGCCGTGCGGAGGTGATGGCCACAAGAAACGCAGTCTTCCACGACAGGAATTTCAGCGGCGCCGAATGCAGGGGCTAGAATGGCGCCCCAATGAGCCTGGTCAGCACCATGTTGAGTTCCCACGCCAGGGCAGGGGCCTTCACCGGCGGGAACGATCGGAACAGTCCCTTCATAAATTCCTTCACCAGGTGATGGGACCACAAGGCCGCCCGTCCTGTGGTTCTGGTGTATCGGGAGATCGCAGCCAAATGTATCTTGATAGAGGTGTAAGCCAGTCCAGTCTTGGCCAGCGACAGTAGGTACGGCAGCACTTGAGGGGCCGTAATCCATAGAGGGTTAATCTTCTGTGCACGGCACCAGGCAGAGAACCTCTTCCACTTATGTCCATAGCACTTGAAAGTTGAGGACGCCCTGGCTTTTGCAAGGACCTCTCTGCAGTCAGCCGGGATATCGTACCCTCCAAACTCTAGCACTGCAGGAGACAGGCCTGCAAGTTCAGCGACTCCGGGTCGTGATGAAGTATGGCGCCTCCTTCTCTGGAGAGAAGATCCGCGTCCGTCGGCAGCTTGACTGGTGGGGACGCTGACAAGTCCAGAAGGTCCGGGAACCAGATCTGCCTCGGCCACGCTGGTGCGACCAGGATCATCCTGCACCGGGACCTCTTGAGCTGGTTGACGAGTCTGAGCAGCAACGGCAACGGAGGGAACGCATAAAGGAACAGGCCTTCCCAGGGGAACGAGAAAGCATCACCCATGCTCCTCGGCTGGGGAAACCTGCTGGCGAACCTCTGGCACTTGGAGTTTGTCCCATCGTCGGAAGAGTCGATCCATTTGATCCTGATGTATTTCCCACTCGTGGCACGAGCGCAGCTCCCTGCTGAGTGAGTCAGTGATGGTGTTTTTTATCCCTGCCAGATGAAAGGGCACCAGAAACATCCCTTGGGAGACGGCCCAATGCCACAGATCCTGGGCTTCCTTGGAGAGGGCTGGGGATCTGGTTCCTCCCTGCTTCCGGATGTAGAACATCCTGGTGGTGTTGTCGGTGAAAATTCTCACCACCTTGCCCTTGAGGGACGGGAGAAAGGGCCTGAGTGTAACGCTCACCTGATTCCCGCAGAGGCGCCGGTCTTGACTGGGTGAATGCTGTATCTTCAAAGGTGATGTGTAACACACGGTTGGCTCTTTGGGCTGGACCTCTGTGCACTGTATGTCTGACTCGAAGAGTAAGATGTCTGCAGATAGAAAATATGGGATTAATGAACTGGGGTTATTGGGTGCCTCTCCTCTTCCCTTTCTCTTCTCCTGTAGAACCCCAAAGGTTAACGCCCTCACCTTAGGTAAGTGAACGCCGAGCTCTCCATCTGCCTCGGGGCAGGGTGCCGTAACCAGTTTCTTCACTAGATAAGGGTGCAGGCCTCTTGACCTCAGAGGACTGCTGTCCGTCGTTAACTGCACGAACGGTAAGTTCTGGGCACTTCAAATGTCTTAAAAGTCTTTTGTAATGATATCTCTTGTTTTGCAGGGTTCTGGCGATGGCGGATGGCGGGCTGATGAGAGTTGAGGATCGAACCTGCGTGAGGAATAGAAGCGCCTGGAAGCACGTAAGTAAGCGCTTGTAGCCTGCTTCACGATGCGCACTAACTGTCCCTTTTATCTTGCAGGTACAAGTTCGGAGCTTTAGAGAAGCTGAAGGGTGCTGGAATACCCACTGGATTCGGCGTGGGAAGGAGTAATGGCACGTGAGTAATAAAGTTGCCCAATGTCTTTAAACGCACCTTCTTTTGTCTTTCAGATGCGGGATGCAGCGCCGAAGGCCTCCGGAGCGTGCGAAGAGCTGGTAAGCTTTTGTCTTTCAGATGCCGGAATGCAGTGCGAAGACCTCCGGAGCATGCGAAGAGTAGGTAAGCCTTTGTCTTTCAGATGCCGGAATGCAGCGCGAGGCGTTGGTGACAGCCGATGGACCAGGTAAGAGATGCGCTGCCACTGAAGACCGTAGTGCTAACCTGTTCTTTCTTTGTCTTTACAGGTGCTGCTGAAGACTGGATTCCAGGATGGTAAGCCTTTGTTCCCTTAGGCCCAGGATCAGAAGCAGAAGACACGATGAGCGTTCTGCTGCAGAGAATGCAGAATAACACAAAGCAAGATTCATCCATCGGGTGTGGTTTAAATAGCCTCCTGTAGTGCTTAGGTGTCTCCTTCCACAGCCACGCCTAGGTAAGAAAAGAGTTCCTGCTTTCCAGAAGAGTTCCAGTGTTCTGAACCTAGGGAGTGGCTCCTGCCCCACCCAACAGGAAAAGTAGTCCCAAACAGAAGAGGATCAGGGGTTCAACTGGCAGGTAAGTAAGCAGTATGGTCTGCTGCAGGTAAGTCCACCCAAGCATTATGAGCCCGGCGCTTCCAGCGCTGGGACTGGGCATCTTTATGAGCCTGGTGCCACTGGCGCCAGGACAGGGTCCAAAAGGTCCCAATTGGGACTGGCTGGCACTCGGAACCGGGGTTATGGGTCTGCTTCCAAGGGAGTCGGGCAAGTCCTGATCTTTTGGAAGCAGAGATCATGACACTGAGGGCCCAGAACACTGCACGGAGCTCCAGGATGTTGATGTGGAGCATCTCCTCCTCGGGGAGCCAAAGGTCTCTTGCGTGAAGATCTCCGGTGTGTGCTCCCCACCCTTCCAGGGAGGCATCCGTCGTCACCGTTATCTGGTGGGATGGGGTCTGAAAGTCTGCGCCCGCCGTCCAATGAGCGCGGGTGCCCCACCACCGGATCGCTCGTCAGAAGGTCTCGTCGAGCGGAATCCCGTCCTCGAAGCTGCCCGTCGCTTGGATCCAGCGGAGTCGAGGAACTCTTGCAGAGGGCGCATCCGAAGCCTGCACAGGCGCACGAAATATATGCAGGAGGACATCATCCCGAGGAGGGACTTGATGGACCTCACCCTGGCCATGTCCGTGGCCAGCAGGCGCTGCACCTTGCCCAGGATGGCCTTCGTCCTTTCTTCCGACGGTGAGGCCAGTGCGACTTGCGACGGAACCAGGTGGGATTTGGGAAAGTTGATGGAGAATCCCAGGTCCGAGAGCAGCCGGACGGTCTTTGCTGTGTGATCCACGGCAAGCTCCCTTGTCCCTGCTCGGATGAGCCAGTCGTCCAGGTAGGGGTAGACGTGGATCCCCTGCAGGCGCAGCTGCGCCGCCACCCGTGCGAGGCACTTGGTGAACATCCTGGGTGCCGATTTCAATCCGAACGGGAGGGCCTTGAACTTGTAGTGCCGTCCTTGGACCACGAACCTGAGGAACCATCGGTGACCTTTCAGAATGGGGATGTGGAAGTACACATCCTCCAAATCCAACGACGACAGGAAATCGCCCTCCTCCAGTTGTCCCAGCACGTGCTGGAGGGTGACCATCCGGAACTTCTGTGCCTTGATGTACTTGTTCAGCCGTCGCAGGTCCAGGATGGGGCGCCATCCTCCTGTCTTCTTTTTTACTAGGAAGTACCTTGAGTATACTCCGGAGCCCCGGAGCCTCTTCGGGAAGAGCTCGATGGCACCTTTTCTGAGCAACGCCCTCACCTCCAAGAGTAGTTGAGGGACGTGATTTTCCTTCCTGACCACGGGTGGAATGCGGGGGCACTATTTTAGAAATTTGAGGGCGTGCCCCTGGGCCAGGGCATCCAGCACCCAACGGTCGGTGGAGATGGACTCCCACACGCTGACGAACTTCGCCAGCCGGCCTCCCACCGGGGTGCTTCAGTGGGGGCCCGACCCCGCTGTCGGTTCAATCCTGCTTGGAGAACGCCTTGCCACCTTGGCCTCACTGGCGACGACGGCAGGGGCCTCCCCGACTTGCTTCGTCCTCTATAGGCTTCCTGCGACGAGGAGCGGGCCGCTTGGCAGTACGTAGCGGCGCCACCGCCGAATCCCTTGGAGGCACCCTGCTTGCCTCCGGTGCTCCGAAAGGACGGCCTCCGTTGCCGGAGAACACCTAGGGCCCTAGCAGTCTCTGTGTCCGCCTTGATGGCTTGGAGGGACTCATCCACCATTTTCCCAAATAGGTTGTTCCCATCGAACGGCATGTCCAGCACCTTGGCTTGTACATCCTCGCGGAAATCCGTCACCTTAAGCCAACCTCATCGTCTAAGGCAAACGCTGTTGCCTAGCTGGCGGAAACCGGTGTCGGCAATGTCCGTTGCCACTGTAATGGCGTGGTCTGACGCCACTTTGCCTTCTTGCAAGATCTCCAGGGCCTCGGCCCTCTTGTCATCCGGTAGGAAGTCCAACAGGGGGGCGATCTTGCACCATAACTCCCTGTCGTAGTGGGCCACGATCGCGAGGGCGTTGGCCGCCTTAATCGTTGTTGCTGCCGGCGAGATAACTCGTCCCATTGCGTCCAGCTTCTTCCCTTTGCCGTCCGGCGGGGAAGTTGACGTTGAGACCGATGCTCCCCCCGCTTTATTCTTGGCCGCCGCTGAGACGACCGAGTCCGGGGTAGGTTGTGCCCTAAGGCACAAAGGGGCCGTGTCAGGGACCAGGTACTTCTTCTCGTACCGATCCTTCTTGGCAGGCGTCGTAGACGGTTTCTTGAGAAGGGTGAGACCCTCGTCCCAGATGTCATCCAGCAGAGGCACAGCGAGGACTGACTTCCTCCTGGCCTCGCGCTGTTGGTAAAGGAAACCTTCCTTCTTCTCTTTGTGACAGAGCTGAAAAAGCTTAGATGCCCTGGCGATCATTGCATGTAAAGATCCTATCTCATCAGACAGGGAGGCCCGGGCTAGTGATGGGAGCTCCGTCCCGTCGTCCCCGCCGTCGTCGTCGGTACCCGTTGTGGCCGTGTCTGTTCCCGTGTCATCTCCAGGGACGAGGGACGTGGGTAAAGGCTGAGCAGGCCGCGAGGGCTGAGAAGGCAGGGCTGGGTGTATCCGTCTTCTCTTGTTCAGGGGGCTTCCCGCCGGGACCGGCTCTGGTTCCTCCGTCGGACCTGGTACCAGGTCCTCTGTCGGTGGTAAGAGCAATCTCGTCCTTATCTCTGAACATAAGGATTGTATTGCCAACAAAATGGCCACCGAGTTATCCTGCGGCTTCGGAAGCCACGGGAGCGACGGCTGACTAGGACCCTCGCCGGTGCCGCCGCCACTCTCATAGTCACCCTCATCGGGATCCCTCCCGTGGGGACAGGCCTCTTCGACGCCCTCGTCGAGGCCCTCTAGTACTTCTGCCAGCTCCTCCTCGGATGTTGTGCCCGTGTCCGCAATGGCCACCGCCCCCCCTCTTTTTCCGCCGGGGTCTTCACGGGGGTCTTTTCGATGGGTCTGAAAGAGGCTTCAATCCATGGAGGGAGGGAGACTCTGGACCCCGAAGTCGACTCCACTGGTGTAGCCTCCACAGGCTGCTCCAGGGCCGCTGCGACTCCCTCGATAGAGGCCTTGGCCGAGTGAATCAAGGCCGTCACCACCTTAGGCACGCTTGAGGCCTTCACCTTGGGGGGGAGGGTCACCGCCTCGCTCCCCCTCGGCCGAATCCTTCGAGATCGACCGGGGCCTCTCCAGAGGCTTACCCGGGTTCTCGGATTTCCTCTTCCCCGAACCAGAGCGTTGGCTCGTGGTTGATGGTGCTGGGGAAGGCGCGCCCTCTGCCTGGCAGCCGATGAGCCCGACCGTTCGGCGCTCGCAGTGCTTAGCCTGCTGTTGGGCCCCGTCGCCATGGCGCCCTGACAGGACTTAGAAGACCGCTCAGACGACTTCTTCTCACCTGATGGACTCCTTCCTTCCAGCCAGTTGGAGAGACGAAGGTGTCGGTTCCTGATGGCCCGTTCCGACATGTTCCTGCAAAACGCACAGTCCTTCTCCATGTGCGTTTTGTCCTCATGAAGGCAGTAGAGACATTTCGAATGCTCGTCGTCCTTGAACACATTCTGTAGCTGGCATCCAGGGCAGACCTTGAACAGCTTTCCGGGCGTCGAGCTTCCTTTCTCCTGGGCCATGTTCGTGTAGGCCGCAGAAACTTCTGGAATCCTCCAAAAAGCGTAACTCGACAAAATCTTCACCCTTGAGGGGCGTAGAAAAATCCGACACGGATCCCCGTTAATCGGATGTAGAGACGGTGGAGCTTGAGGCTCTATTTGACCGAAAAATTAGAAATTCTCTGAAAAAGCGTGAAAACGCAGCAAAAGCTCGAGAGCTAAACACGAGGACTCCCAACACTTGAGCGTGCGGTAAACATCTGAAGATGGCTGCCAGAGGCGGGGCTTAGGGAGAGGGCAGTCATTGGCTGGGGGCAGTATGGCCCAGCAACCAGTGATTGGTTATTAGTAGAAAGACAGTTCAGAAACGAAACAAACTGATTTTTTTCTTCAGCCTGACGACGGGGAATATTCATGAGCATGTGAATCCATGCCAGACCCCATGCTGGAGAATATCTCCTTTTGTGGAGTAGAGTAAGGATAGACCGGCTGCGATGGAGATGGTTTGGCCTGTTGTGGATGGCGCGATTAATTTGTATCAAGATGTATATCCTCCCCAAGCTATTGTTCCTCATTCAAATGCTTCCCACAACGGTTCCGGCACTGTACAGAAAAAGCTTGTATGTTTCTTATAGGCTGGAGCAGGGCCCTGGGTAGCCTATAAGACTCTGGTGCTACCGAAAGAGGAGGTGGCAAGGGGTGGATTCCCAAATATAGGAGCATTTTATAGAGCAGCCCAGTTGAGGATTATGGTGGACAATCTGGACCCAATAACAAAGAAACAGATGGTGCACATGGACAATGTGATCGTGCAGCCAGTAACTTTAGGGGAGTGGTTGTGGGTCTCGCAGAGAGATTTCCAGGTGAATCTTGGAGCACCCCATTCTGGCAGTATTCTGGTCAATTTTTAGCGCAAAGGTAGATCTACCCGCTGGCTGTCGACATGGCTTTCCCCTCTTTAGCTGAATTTGGGCACCACCGCAGCAAAATTTCATTGCAGATCCTCTAAGGTTCCAGTCGTGGTATGAAGCAAGGCTCTCGAGGGCGGGACACAGCTATGGGAGAAAGATGAGTTTATGCCATTGACTCGCCTGGAGGAATGCCTAGGGATGACGGGACCATCAGTGTTTAGATATCTGCAATTGAAGGGGGACTTGTTGAAACCGAATTGGGGAGAACATTTAGGTAGAGAGCTCACCTTTGAGAAAGTGCTATTGCAGGAGACCCAACACGAAGGGGAGAATATTACGACTATATGGGGAATTGAGAAGGGGCGAGCCCACTGATATTTTACAGACAGGCGAAATGGGCCAAAGACCTGTGAATTGATCTAACCGACCAAGGGTCCCAAGTCTGCTACTGTTTGGTTTATGGGAAGAGGGAAGCAAGGAGGGTCATATGGTCTGCACTCTGTTGGTAGCAACAAGGAGTTGTGTGGCGCACCCACTGAAAAGGAGCCTGTACAGAAAGCAAGGTCCATATATGACATGGAATATTTGACACCTTCTGGATGAGGCACTGACAGACATTGAAGGGATCTGGCTGCCTTTTTTCTAATATCAAGTATGGACGATATCCTGCCTTGGGAAAACAGTGACTTGATGTAGGGATTGATCAGTAGTGACGGAAAGGTAAAGGGAAATGATTGTTCTGCATGTTGGGTGGTGGAAGGAGGAGGGGGGGGGTTATTTCAGGTGATACATGTGCATTTTGGTGACAATGGTTTGGAAAAAAATGAAAAAATGACAAATGTAATTTTCCACAAAAAAACACATGACTGCAATCACAGACATAGTCTCACGTGTGTATGGAACGTTCCCATCTGCTCCCCTTTTCCTCTTAGAGTTAGTGTTCTAGTTTTCACTGGAACGCCTGGCTGGAACGCTTATTGTGCAATGGAGGCATAGCTGTGACCTCACCAAGTTTTGGCGAATGACACGCGTGATAGACTCAGTTCCCTCATCTGCCATCCTCCTTGCCCGTCAATAGAGGTCAATGGAACACACCTGCAAAAGGAAAATATTCTTGTTTCACCAGCCTTTTCCTTTGAAAAGGTTGACAGGTATGTGGAGGTATGGAGGAACAACTGAGAGGTATGAAAGGGAGGTGTGACCGGGGATGTGTAGCTGATTGATCTGAAAATAAGGTCAGTGTCGTTTACCTGAAGGCCTACCAGCATTTAGCCACTGCCGACAAGTTTGTTCTCTCGCCAGTGACAGGTTCATAATAATGTGAGGATCTAAAGCTACAATATTGATATTGTATTTCTATCGCGCTCCTACACAAGTGTTTCAGAGCGTGACAAGGCAAGGGAGGGGAACAGGGGAGAACAAAACAACGATCTTACTAGACCCAGTGACATTGAGAACACGAAAGTGCATGGGTGAGGGGGAAGGGAAAAGTGCATGGAAGGAGGGAGAAGTGTAAGAGCGAATACAGTTATTCAATACCATCGTTCTAGAAAGTCATGATTCTATTAAAGACACATAGGCGAAGGATTTGCTCCTCTTTAGGTAGGCTGTGATGTTGTCGGGTGGATCCCACTCCGAGGACCTGGACCTGGGATGAATCAATACATCAGGGTCGAACTCCTCCCCTTGTGCCTCGTGGTCGATGGTTTGATCCATTTGCTCCTGTGCCTCCTGGCACTGCTGGAGGATGAGTCCTGATTCTTCACAGCTCAAAGGTATGTGGAGTACAATTATTTTATAAATGCAGTTCACTTGGGATGCCCCGGTCTATTCTTTTTTTTATTTCACAGCTAGGCAGGTCGGTGGGCTTACCATACACAGTTTTACTTGGGACTGCGCCCTTAAGTCAGGAGCGGCTCCTGAGCTTGTGACCCTGTGGAACTGACTGCAATTTCTCTTGGGACTGTGCCCGTCAGGAACACCAAGTGTTAAGCTGCTGTGGGTTCTCTCCAGAGCTATGCGAGCCTTCAATGTGTCTCTGCCACCAGTAGATTGCGTTCACAGGTCGCTGTTCCCTGCGATTATTGTGACTCGCTTTGCGCGGTCAGTGCGGAAACTTACAACCTTGGTTGATATGATTATTACCGCCGAGGCTTGCGGGTCGGGGTGAAGCGCAAACTCTGTGTGCCGTTCCTCACGGAAGTATTCACCAGTGCTGGAACCTCTGGAGGTCCCGTTGTGCCGCGACTTCCGTGAGACTACTGCCTCCTACAGCCCAATACGAATGCCGGGTCTTGAGAGCTATGTTGTGGCGCTGGCCCTTTAAGGGCGCGCACGCGACGGAGTGACGTCTCACTCCGTTGCATGCATCTATAAATAAACGGGGCGTTCCGGCGGTATCAGAGCCACCGGGGAGCCCGCACTACCAACACTGAGTCTGCGTGTCTGTGTTCAGGGAGTGGGGGACTCACGGGGCGGCAGTTCTCAGAGAGCGCTAACAGTGGCAACGAGCTGCGGATCATCACCCGGGAAATGCGGTAACTTTCGAATGTGCGCGAATAATCTATTGTGAGGCGCACTTCAAGAAACATGCCGCGGAGAGGGGACTGATCCACGCGGTCGGCGGCCATTTTGATCCATAGGCCCTGGGAGGTGACGGCTTCCTACGAAGCGTCGGTGAGCCATCCAGGCTTAATTTTTGGACACTCTTGTGGCGGACAGCCACAGGATGCAGTGACTGCATTTTGGAAGTGAATTTTTCAGTTTCACTGTTTTTCGTCAAGTGATTGGGTGTGGAGCCAGGGAAGGCCTACTGTTTTTGTGTACACCCTGGGCCCACCCTGCTCAATTTTTGGAACCTCTACACTGCCTGGCATCTGCACTGCAATACTGAGGAACATTGTGTCTGTGGGGTTGCCATTGGCCACATCTGGTGGCTGTCTACTACTGAAGGACTACCTGCAAAAGTGGTGGTGAGTTGCGGCCCCTATTATTCTTTTACATCTGGGGTGCCTGTGCGCTCGCCATCATGACAAGGACAAGTTGAAGCCGCGGGCCAACAGCAAGCCACTCCAGTAGTGGGCCAACAGCCACCACCAGTACTACCACCAAGACCACTGCCTAAACCACCTGGCACCCTGCAGCCAATGCTTTAGATTGATATCTCGGGAACACCATCGAGTCTCGGGCCAAGGTGGAAGATGTGGATGGACAGGTTAGAAGTGTACTTTAGGGCCACCATGGAGACTAGTGATGACAGTAAATTGGCCACCCTTCTGTACTTGCTGGCCCTGCGGTACATGAGGTGTTTCCTGTCCCTGCAACCAGCTAATGGGTCTTACGCGGCGGCCAAGGATGCTCTCCACAATTTTCTGCCCATGGCAAATGAAGATTATGAACGATTCCTCATGGGCGTGGCACGCCAAAAGGACGATGAGACACTTGACGTGTTTTACGGGAGGCTGTGCAGATTGGCAGTCCCCTGTGCTTGGAATGACCCAGACCCAATGATAAGTAATCAACTCATCCAAGGGTGTGTGTCTGGCAAATTGCGCCGTCAGATCCTGAGGGAACCAGGCATCACCCTTCCCCGCATCCTAGAACTGGGGAGGTGCCATAAGGTCTCTGAGTTGCGGGCGACCAGAATGGAGGCAGGAGTGCGCCCCAGCAAGGGAGAAGACATCTGTGCCATCGGCAGGGGCCGAAGGTCTACGCGCCCTCCTGGTAACCAAGGAATAAGAGGACAATCAGTAGTCAACTCATGTCTGAAGTGTGGATTCAACCTCCCTCATCCGGCAGAGTGCCCGGCCATAGGAAAATCATGTGGCCGCTGTGGGGTGGGGGGGAGGGGCAGATCACTACGCCCGCATGTGTAGGGCCGTGACATCGACAGTTGTTCCCAGAGGGCCCATCCGGGCGAGCTTCTTCCGCCAACAGCGATATTCAAATGTGGCTCAGGCGGACCAAGGGGACGACGGCAACAGTCCCGAGGGTGACGAGGAAGAAGAAGAAATCGTGTTCTTCGTGTCCAGCGTGGGTGTCCTGAAATCCAACTCCAAGCGACAGCCCAGGTCGAATGGGGATTCAATACCGATGCTGGTGGACACTGGTGCATCAGTTAACGTAATGGCCAGGGAACATTATGACACTATGCAGTCCCCACCTGGTCTGCACCAAAGGCACGCATATTCACATTTGGGGGAGAACAGCCAATCCCACTGGATGGTGCTATTGTCGCAAATGTGAAGTATCGCGAGACAACCGTCCGTGCCAGGTTTTACGTCAACCAAGGAGTATGAACACCCTATTGTGCTGTGCTGCGGCAGAGGCTCTTGGCATTGTAACTTTTGTGTACTCGGTGTACCTAGACAACATCCAGGTGTTATTAAGCAAGCACTCACCTCTGTTTGAAGGCATCGGACAGATGGCTGGTGAACCTGTCCGGCTACATATAGATGAGTCCATCCAACCGGTGGCGCTCAAACATTGACGAGTGCCCTTCCACCTCAGAGACCTGGTGGATCAGGAACTAGATAACCTCGTCAGGGTGGACATCATTGAAAAGGTGGAGGGCCCTACCCCATGGGTATCTCCTATTGTGATTGCCCGGAAGCCCAAGCAGCCTGATTCGGTGAGAATCTGTGTGGACATTCGCCTGCCCAACAAGGCGATAAAGCGGGAGAGGCACCTAACCCCCACCATTGACGACATAACTGAGCTGCAGGGTGCTAGGTTCTTCTTCAAGCTGGACCTCAGGGCTGGGTACCATCAAGTGGTTCTCCACCCCGAATCACGCTACATCACCACCTTCACCACTCACCGGGGGCTGTATAGGTATAAAAGGCTCAGTTTTGGGGGTCTCCTCAGCGGCAGAGGTATTCCAAAACATCATTAGAGGGGCCCTTGTGGACCTGGAAGGGGTGCTCAATATCAGCGAAGATATTTTGGTGTTCACAAGATTGGAGGCTGAACACCTGGCCCATCTAGCAAAGACATTTGAGCGCCTACGCTCCTTGGGACTCACTTTGCACAGAGACAAGTACGAATTTCTCAAGACCACTATTGAGTTTTTCGGCTTTGTCTTTGAGGCGGATGGAGTGTCCCCTGATCCGCGCAAGGTGAGAGACATTAAGGACGCCAGGCCACTGGAGAATGTGGCCGAGGTGAGGGGTTTTCTGGGCATGGTTACATACTGTGCCCGGTTCATCTGGAATCTAGCTTCCTGCTCTGAGCTGCTGTGGACACGAAGAAGGAAGGACATAACGTGGCAGTGGGGGCCGCTCGAGCAGGCTGCCTTCAATGACATCAAGGGCGCCCTCCCTGCTGAAGACAACATGGCGTTCTTCGACCCAGCTCTACAGACAGATAATCGTAGACGCCAGCCCCTACGGCCTAGGAGCGGTCCTCACGCAGGTGGGGGATGATCAAGAAGTTCGCCCGATAGCAAATGCCAGCAAGGCGCTCTCTGAGACTGAGCAGCGGTACCTCGCAGATTGAGCAGGAGGCGCTGGCGGTGCTGGGGGCCGCAGGCAATTCCGCCTCTACATCCTGGGACCATAAGCCCCTACTTCATCTTCCAAACCCCCGGTGAGGATAGAGCAACGGATGCTGGCACTCCTAGAGTACGGTGTGTCGCTGATCTACCGCCCGGGCAGTAACAGCGCTGCTGACTGTCTCTCCAGGCACCTGAGTGGGTGTGCTCAACCGTCTACATGCGCGGAGGAGGCGGATGAGCATGTACGGCTGGTGGTTGAGGCGGCCATGCCAAATTCTGTGCAGATGGAAGAACTGGAACAGGCATCAAGGACAGATGAGTGTTTTGGGATACTTAAGGCGGCCATGGAACAGGGAGCCTGGAAAACTGTGATAAGTCCCTGGCCCGGAGGACAAATGAGGCAAAGGTGGCCCTGGAACAGCTCTGGCGGGTTCGCGAAGAACTGGCATTCTCGGACTCGGGACTGTTGCTCAGAGGGAACAGAATCATAGTCCCCCAGGCCAAAATTCAACAAATCATCGCTCTGACTCACCAGGGAAACCAAGGCGCGCCCAAAACAAAGGCTCGCCTCAGGCAGAAAGTGTGGTTCCCCGAGCTAGAAAGGAGAGTGGAGGAGTTTGTAGCCTCCTGTGTGTGGTGGCAGGCAGCCTCACCGGCGCAGCGTGAGCCAACCATCGAGACCATGCCCCGAGGAACAAGGCTGTGGGAGGTGGTCCACGCAGACTTTGGGTCCACGACCAGAGGCACCCACTTCCTAGAGGTTGTGGACGAGTGGTCCCGATACCCGGAGGTAGAGTGTGTGGAGTCTGTGGCGTTTGAAAGAGTGGTGGTGGCACTGGAGAAGATCTTTGCCACCCATGGACTGCCCAGAGTGCTATGCTCCGACAACGGGGCCCCGTTCCAGGGCGAGAGTTTCGCCAATCTCACGAAAGAGCATGGCATCCACCACAGGAAGATCACTCCACTGTGGCCTCGTGGAAACAGTGAAGCAGAGCGAATGATGCGCACGCTGAATAAGGTATTCCGGATCACACAGGGAAGAGGCGAGTGCCTACAAAGGGCACTATGTGTTCCTGCGAGGGTACAGAGCCACTCCACACTCATCCACAGGAGTGGCGCCAGCGGAGGCACTGTTCCAGCGGTGCCCAAGGGACATAATACCGGAGGTGGGGGAACGAGAGCCGGCCGTCATTAAAAATGACCAGGTGGAGGAGGAGAGAAGGGTGCTGACAGAGATGGAAAACACCCGGAGAGGTCTAAGACCACCAAGGCTCACCCCGGGTGATGAAGTGCTAGTGAGAAATCATCACCCGCAGGACAAGTTATCTCTCACCTATGAGCCAGCTCCATTAGACGTGGTGGCGGTCAAAGGGTCCATGGTGACCGCGTCTGATGGAACAGCATCTGTCACCAGGAATGCCAGTTTCTTTAAGAGACTGGGTGAACCAAGGTCACAGACTATGGTGGACATGGACCTGGAGGAAGCACCAGATGAAGGAGGGGGACATTCAGTTCAGGTGGAGTCCCCACCCCGATGGAGTCCCCGCCCCGTGAGGTGCAAGGCGAAGGAACACCAGTCAGAGAGACAGGCAGGAGGTACCCCCTGAGGACAGGGTGAGGGGAAACCTGCCCATTTTACAGACTATGTCACGGACTAAGTGAGAGTTTGTTGTGTGATGAAGACCCCTGAGTCGTTGGAGCATGGTGCCACCTGGGGATCTAGGGTGGGTACCAATAAACAGAGGAATCCGGGGTTGTTGATATTGTGTGCTGTGATGTTTAGTGGGTAGATCCTCCTTTTCAGTTTGTTGTTATGGAAAAGGAGGAGTGTGGCGCTGGCCCTTTAAGGGCTCGCACGCGACCAGTGACATCTCACTCCGTCACGTGCATCTATAAATAAACGGGGCGTTCCCGGTGGCATCAGTGGCACCGGGGAGCCCGCACTAGCAACACTGCGTCTGCGTGTCTGTGTTCAGGGAGTGGGAGGGCTCACGGCGCGGCGGTTCTCAGAGACTGCCAACACCTGTCACGTTCCAAAACAGAATCCTGCAGATGTGCTCCACCAAGAGCAAATGCGACAACGCTCGCTGAATGCTAAATATATACACACTCTCACACTTTATAGACAATAAAGCAAAGTTCAAGAAATAAAGTTGCACTTATCTGCTGCTCAAGCAGAAAAGATAGTCAGGGGATGTTATACTGGACTAAGGACTGTGATTGGCCATATGAATTCATGCAGGAAAAGAAACCAATTAATACACTTCAAAAACACTTATTTTCATGGGAATTGTAGTTCTTTCGCTGTTTTTATGGTTGTGTTGAATTGTATTGGCTGCTCGAGAAGTAAAAAGTTGAGTTGAGAATAATCCGGGCCTCCGGGTCTTGACATAGAATCAGGACATTAAGACGCACATTCCCTCCCTCTCGGCAAAGGCAGGTTTCGGCGTGATTACACACGAATGAAAGGATGAGGATTGCGACTACATACAAGTAAAACTGTGCGTGGTTAAAAAAACAAAACGGAAGCTGCACTTTAACTCATCAATTAAGTACAGCTTTTTTTACCGCGCTATATTCTACTTACATCTAGTGGCATCTTCACCACTATATTCATGTTATCACGCCGAAATGGACCTGCGCCGACAGGACTGTGAACCTGCTGGCTGAGGACAACAGGGCGCGCCCAAAGAGAAAATGAAATACGTCGAAGCAGCGGTGCACAAACTGCCGACGCTAAAGCTATATTTGTGAACGCAAACTGCCGGCGCCCTCTGCTGTCCAGTAGATTAAAGGCGGCGAACGTGGAAAATCAGTACAATTGGTTCAGTTAGACACAAAGGAAAAAAAAAACCTTGTAAATAAATGAGGCATTCTACAGTCTGTCTGTCTAGACACCTGTGACACACACAATTATTCTTAGCAGGAATGGCAAGCATTCCTGGCCCAGCATTGTTTTTACAGTTACCTGGTGAGCCTGGGATCAAATCGGAAAATTGGAAGGAGGAATTCCTTAAATACATTTTGGGAACGTATGGTCCAAACTTTGCAATTAATAAATATGCTGTGCTGTGTCATTGTTGGGGTCATGAGGGACAAATACAGATGTTTGCGAATTCTGTCAGAGCCAGAGGCTTAAGGACTCAATTTTGAAGTGAGCCTGGTGAAACACGAGAAGCACCTTTTGGCAAAGGAAAACAAAATATTGATATCAGTGAGCAGAAAATGGGTTAATCCATTCAGGAGTTTATGACATATTTGAGGGGATTGGCCCTAAATTGACAGTTTGGGCACTGTTGGGAAGAATATCTTAGAGTGCAACTTATGATCAAATATGTCAATTATAAGGTGCCGCATGTAATATGGAGAGAAAAGCACCAACCCTTGAGAGGAGGCGATTGAGATGGCAAAACTGATAGTCCTGAATCAAGGAATTAGACTTGGAAGTGAGCAAACCCAACAATTAAACTACAAGGAAATAGAATGGGGTTGGGACGCTTGGTAGTGCGCCACTGGTTTTGGGTGTCATTGTAGGTGTGTCAAGTACAAGCAAAAAGATTTGGATGTGTCATACAAACCCTGTTGACATACAATGGCTAATACAGATATTTCCAAGACTAATGGTCCCAACTCCTATTTCTAATCATGCAGTTTAAAAGATGTGCTGCAAACTTAAGTGTAAACTGACTTGCATCCAAGTTGTCTGGATACTAATAAAGTCAAAAGAATTTACATAAATTATCTGAAAAAGTGACATCTGTATATGTTCCAATTGGTCATCAAAAGACCATATCAAATCTCTAATCTGTTACAGTACCTCATTGGGTAACCAATGGTTAGTATCATACTTTTACACCTTGTATACATTACAGATGTGCAACAATTGGTTAATCCAGAACTTTTATAAGGTTTAATCCACTGTTGAACCATATATTGAAACATTAAAGTTACAGTTTCAACCATATTCCAAATTGTGCATCATTGATACATTAGCTTTCAAATCTATATCAGCCGTTCATTTGGTAACCCGTTTTAGGTCAGCACCTCAATTAGGTGTGATGAGTGTCACCCTCTTATTGACATGAAAACGAAGTTTTGCACTATATATACACTTTTAAATAATATGCACCCATTGTCATGCCTGTAACTGATACATATGTTAAGTCCATTGTTAAGCCTTGTGCTTATTGCGTGAATTTTAGATAAACCTTAGAATCACGTATTAAGCCAACACATTTTTTTTGCCCATAACAGATATAATATGTTTCTGTGATTAATTCAATTTAAGAATAGGGTCACGTAATATATAACACAAATGAAAACCAACAAGACAGAGACCTACAATTCATCGTGGAAATGCATTATATTTTATCCATTGTATTCTATCAAAATCTATGTTGTATGAAATCACGAAGTTGGAGATTTAAGGGAATTGATTATCACTTTAGCCTTGAAGAAGCCTAGCAGGGTGAAACCCGTGTTGGCTTAGTAAGTGATTTTAAGGTCCAATATGTTGCCAACAATTAAACTAATTTAGTTGCAAGACATACAGGAGCACGGAAGGCAGCAGTATAATAAGTGAGATTACAAGAAAGGGGACATAGATATAGTGAAGGTAATCACAATGTTATAATCATTAAATGCTTCAGATGCGGAAACTTGGAACATATTGCTAGAGACAGATTGCTTTGCCATCCATGTAGCATGCAGAATTTGTGGAAAAAAGCAACATCTCGCCAGGTGCTGTAGAAAACACTGATGTATCCAAGCAGTATCAAAGGAAAATCCATTATTGTCTTATCCAGGACAGAAGACTGAAGACATGTATATCATCAGCGGCGTGCAGGGAGTGATTAAGACCACCAAACCTCTTGCTGTCATTAGAATCAATCATATTGACAAAGCTCTATTCGTGGACTCTGGCTCAGATTATACTTTACTCAATATGCATATGTGATGGACAAGTTTCAGCCTATGTACATGCTGAGTACGTTGAAGGAGACTACATTTACTGCAAAAGTTTAAGGAGAAGTATCAATTGAGATCTTGAGGGAGTTAAATGGTCATTTCGAATTTAAAGGAAGAAACGGTGTTGGAGTAGTGTATGTTGTAAGGTAATTGGTAAACTTGTTGTGGGAAGAACTAACTTGGGTATCTAGATTGATCCAAAATATCCAGTACAGAACTAGTTTGGTTATCTGCGATGTGCCTAAGGACAAACTGGTGGCAGCAGTTACTTTTTAATAGTTTTTACTGTATTTTATTTTATCTCTCTCACATTTACCGTGATCGGCTTCTAACTGTGGCTAGTGTCCTAACATGACCGTGTCACAAGGTTTTTCGTTTGTTCCTTGGCCATCTTATCTTTTTGCTTTATTCCTGCCTTGTCAGGTCGGAAAATCCTTGTAGGGGCATGCATTTGCTTGGGTAAACTAACTTTTCACAGGCTAGTGCAGAGCTTGTGTGATAGAAGCCAGGAAGTGGTTTCTGTATGCATGAGTTTCACCAACAGTGGTCCTGATTTTTGGGGGCGTGGGGGTGGGGTGTGGGTGGGGTGTGGGTGTGTGTGACAGATCTTCCGTTGGTTGGGCTGAGTTTTTCCATAAGAAGAGGGGTCCTGAAGCCATTCCCCAGAGATCATGTGAGGAGCCAAGTATCCTGCATAGACGTGAAGACTTCAGAAGACCTGTGGACCAATCCTGAGAAGGCCTGGTGACAAACATTTGCTGCAGTTCCGGTGGTGCCCTATCTGGCTAGTGAACTTAGAAGACCTTCATCCACCAATCTTGACTTCTTCCCCATCCACAGGACCCTAGTCCTAACTTTTTCTCACTCCCTAAAGATACTGGAAACTTGGTGAACCTTTGGGCACAAGGCAATAATACATCTTAGGGAGGTACTTTACAAGTTAAGGCTTATATTCCTGTGGACTGTTGGTGTAATTAATTATTTACTTACCTTCCCTTTTAGTTTTTTTTTGGAGGGGGGGTAACCGGAATGCTTTACACTAACTCTGGGATTGTATATATGTATTTCACTATTTAGTAATGTGGGATACTACTACCTGTGATTAGTCGTTTTTCATAGTGTGTTCTTTGGCCAGAAATAGAGTATTTTTGTACTTACCTATCTAAGTGCAATCCTTGATGGCTCACTGTGTTGGACTCATTGTGGAACCCTTACCACACTCACCTCGCGAGACTCAGCCTTGACCTCTCCATGCTACCTTGATTGGTTTGGCCAAGTTACCCTGTTCACTAGAACTAGGTTGGCCTCCTAAACATCTGTCCACCAGTCCAGAGTTTACAAATCCAGTCTAACAGTCATCAATTTAAAATCAGTTCATCAAGTGAAGTTTCATCCCAATTCAATGGACTATGCTACGTTTATCACACCCGTGGGGCTTTTTCGAGATAAGCTGAAGCCACTTGGCATGATTTCATTGCCAGTGCTTTTCAAAATACCATGTACAGACTGTTTGGTGAAGTAAGAGGAGTCAAGTTTTATCAAGATGGTATTCTGGCATATGAAGGGAAGTCAGATGAAACATGATTCCAGAGTATTTCAGTTATTCAAGATGCTGGCCTCATGATCTTTTCAGAAAAAGTAAATTCAGAGAAAAGAAAGTAACATATTTGGGTCACAAGCTATCAAGTGAATGGGTGCAGAACAAATTGGATGCAGGGGAAGCCACTATTGCCATCCTTTCTCCCAGAAGCAAGTTACAAATCTTCTCGTTCTTGGGGATGGTTAAATTGTATGGAACATTGTTAGGGAGAATTTTCATTTCTGTCCTAATTTTCTCCCACCTTAGAGACCCCCAGCTCTTTTGCTGGACTTAGGACTTTTTAATGTTAACTCCTGAGTGAATGGGACCTTTTACTCTCTCCCTCCTGTGTTTTTCCCTGACTAGGATTTAATGTTTTCACTGTTTTTGGCATCTGACAAACTCCATAAGCATCTGATTTCGGTATAGCGACACACAGCACCCTCAGTTTAAAAACCTTTTCTTGGGTAAACTACTGTTCCCAAGAATAGTAAGGTGAAATTGATCTTACTTACCTTTTTACTTTGTAGGTAAAGCACACAACATCTTATGTGGAGTGCTGGGGGGTAGGGGGTTACCAAGTAGCCCCTAATCCTACTTTCTCATGTAACATTTTTTGTTACTTTTACTACTTTAAATGGCTGGCGGCAGTGGTTTACCTTTTACTACAAGTGTGCATTTTTAATGCAGGTGGAACTCTAAGCTGCAGTACAGCACCCATGGGTGACCATTTTGTCAAAATGGCGCAGTCTTCTTTTTCCCCATTTTCTATTTGTGAGGTCTTTCTGGGCTTTCACTCTGTACGTTGAAACAGTTTTGAGCCCTTTGTGTGTTTTGCCTTGGGCGGGCTTCAGCCCTGAAGCCAGTCCCTGGCTCCAGTGTGTCTGGAAGGACAGGAAGTGAGGGAGGGTCCCGAAACTCCCCGGTCCTTTGTCTCTAGGTGTACCTGAACGAAACCAGTCCTGATTGGGTGACTGTCTTTCCGGGAAGAACAGCCACCCTGCTTGGTGATTGAAAGCCTAGGGCTGTGAATTAATGAGAACGAGCTTAAAAGGTGACATTCCTGGGACTACAGGCAAAGTCCACCACTGGAAGATACATCCAAAGAAGAAATCGTGAAGAAAAGCCCGCTGCAACCTCCTGGACCTCGAAGTGCCCGGTGAAGCCCAGCTGCTGTGCTGACCTCCTTTTTTGCATCGACAGAGAAGCTCTGGACGGAACGACTTCTCCCCTTGGGCTGGTGGGACAACTAGCCCCAAGACGAAATCCACTTTGGCGCAACCCCTGACTTGCTTGTGCCTCTTCAGTGCTGCAGAAGCCCAATGCCAGGGGTCGAGTGTCCATTATCGAGTGCAACGTCTTCCGCTGAACAAATCCAGCCAAAAGCTCCAGGAGCCTCCTAAAGACACTCCAGTAGCAGGAAATCCCGCTCCAGAGTCCCCTCAACAGAGTCCAGGAACGACAGAGCAAGGAGAGTCCAACCAGGGATATTCATTCTGCATCAGTGCTGTTTGCGAGGCGCTGAAACCACGAAGAGCCGCTGAATCTTAGAAAGTCTGTGGCTGACGAAGTCCTCTACCGAGTACTGCCACAGGAGCCCGCCAGACGTCCTCCCTCTTGTCCCCATGAGTGAGGCCCAGGAACAAGGGTCTGCTTGGCAGTAGCAAGGAGGAATCCAGCTGGATCACTTTCTTCAAACCAGAGGTACTGTGGGGGCTTGGGGTACTTACCTTATTGCCATAAGTCATGCTTTCTCACTTGAGAAGTGCACTAGCTGACCTTTTTAGTTGATTTCAACTCCCCTTGATCAGGCTTAACAGCTTCTGTTTCTTCAGTGATTTTCTTGAACTATCTGACTTTGTGAAAGACTTTATCAAGTGCATCAGAATTATCAACTTCGTCCAATTGACTTTGGCTGTCCTGGCTCCTTAAAGGCACCCTTCTAATCTATTGACTTTGGCATTGCTTATCCTCTCAGGATATTTGTTGAACACTTTTACTGCCGGGAAAGGCTTACCTAGATTTCATTAGAGGATTCTAACTGTCTTCACATTATAAGAAAGTATGTTCTAACCTATTTCCCTAAACCTTCCTTCCTGAAACCCAGAGTCTAAAAAGTATATTGGTGTTTAAGATAAATGCAATACTCTCCTTGTTATTGGAGTCACTTCAGGGTGTAGGAGAAATGTATTAGCATGTCCAAAGAGTATTCACCAACTTATTGCCTTTGTAAAGTGATTCCAAAGTTTGCTCGACTGTTAAAACAATTGCCTTTAAGAATGCTTACCTAAAACTAATGTGTACATAAATAAATACATATAACTGAAACCTTAAGAGTGTGTTACTTGGTTACTTGTATTGACTGATTTCATCTGTACAGCTTACATTTATCGCTCTTGAGATAGGCCTGGCTTCTCAGCCACACTTCCAACTTGTGCAGTACAGACCTATACCAAAAGGTGGGTTACCTAATACCAAGCAGATACGTCTTGTGTAGTCTCACACAGTGTGACTGCACCAATTCTTACCTAACAAACATTGATGAGAAATTTTACCTTCAAGGCAAAATGTCTGCTCATTCTTGCACAGAAGACTAATATTTGGATGGACAGATGAGTGGGAAGTTTCAAAAATATTAAGAGAAATCGCAGGAGCTTAAGTGTTGAAAGTTTATGATGATTAGTTACATCCTATATTGTACACTGATGCAAGGAAAGGCACCTGTGGGGGTTGAGTTAACCATTGTGAGTGATCACAAGCCTCTGGTGGTGATTTTTTATAAGAAAGGGCTGGATGGAATGTCGAGGAGATTGTGAAGTGAATAACCAGTCTACAGGGCTTGCATTTTTAAGTGGTTCATGTAGATTTTCGTAGAAGTGTTGTAGATGACACTGCGTCTCAAAAGCCCTAGGTACGTGCAGTGGGGGAAGTGAGATGGATAGCAAAGAGGAGTAGTGTACTATGGCTATGTTTCGTGTTACAGGTTTGCATAAGGAAGGAGTATGATTTGTGATGTCAGGAAGATGATTTGGTAAGATAAATTATAAGTTACTCACCGTAGTGATTAACGTGTTCCTAGTCTAGTCCCCTTTCCTCCATACTGTAGGGGCGTCCCTCGCTAGGGATGGTTCACCAGAAAAAACGCTGAATTTAAATTTACAGGGGCGCGGCCCTAGAAGCATGCGCTTCCCTGACTCTGTCCACCGGCACCACTCCTCAGTCCCCATTGATGAGTCGACAAAATTACCATTGTCTAATGACACCAGTTTTATTTGGGGGGAGGATGGTGGGACATATGGAGGAAAGGAGACTATGGACTAGGAGTACTTTAGTCACTATGGTGAGTAACTTCTAATTACTCATACTTCCCGTCCCCTTTCCTCCATACTGTATGGGTGATTACAAATGAATGTAGCCCCAGGATGGAGAGGTGACACTCCTTAAGAAAACAAGTTCCTTAATATTGCCTGCCCGAATGCTGTGTCTGACCTGGAGCCGTCATCAAACAGTAGTGCTTGCAAAAAGCTAAGAGAGTGGCCCACGTGACCGTCCTGCTGATGACCTGCAACGGTACGTGTCTCTGGAACGCGACAGCCGTGGCCTTGGCTCTGACCACGTGGGGATGCATGTTTGCCGGAAGTGGTTTGTGCTGCCCTTCATATGCCTCCTTAATGGCGAAAACCATCCACCTTGCTATGGAGGGCCTTGGAAGCCTGATATCCTGACCGTGACCCACCAAAGGTGATAAATAGAGCCTCAGTCCTGCGGAAGCTCTTGGTTCTGTCCAGATAGAACTTTAGCGCTCGCCTAACAACTAGACAGTGCAGAAACTTCTGAGCATCGTCCTTGGGGTCTGCGATGAAAGTCGGGAGTACTATATCCTCATTTAGATGGAACGCAGATACTACTATAGGCAAGAACGCAGGATGCGTTCTGAGGACCACCTTGTCCCTGTGAAAGGTAGTGTATGACTCAGATGCCACCAGAGTTTGGATTTCGTTGACACGGCATGCAGACGTAAGACCCACCAAAAGGGCTGTCTTAATGGTGAACAGCCTGATGTCCGCAGACGCTATTGGCTCAAATGGTTTATGCGCAACAGTATGTTGAGGCCCCTCACAGGGGGTGGCTTCTTGATGGACGGGTAGAGCCTGGTGAGGTCCGTCAGATGTCTTAACTACCAGATTGGTGGTTAAGAAAACCTCTTCTGAGTCCCGGTAGGCTCTGATGACCACCAGATAGGTGCAGCAAGTGTCTATTTGCACCCTTCAGTGTGTGAGGTGCGCCAAAAAGGAAAGCGCATCGTCCAATGTGCAAGTAAGAGGATCCACCTCCTTAGCCTCTGCCCAGTGGCAGAACCTAGTCCACTTGCTTTTGTACTGGCTCCTAGTAGCATCGCTCGTAGCCCCCTGAATGATGTCAAGGTTAGCCTGCGAGAGGCGCTGATGCTTCAATGTGACCTGTCGGGAACCACAATGCGAGGGCTAACTTCTGCAGGGCGGGGTGGATAACCGTGCCCTCCTGCTGGGACAGCAGATGAGCTGGGCCCAATGGAAAGTGCATCAGTGGCTGGTCCGACAGGCAGAGTAGCTCTAAAAACCATGGCCTCGCCGGCCACCACGGGGCTATCAGAATGATACTTAGGTGCCGGGACTCCCTTATCTTGCAGATCGCCCTGTCCACCAGTGGAGTGGGAGAGAAGGCTGGGCGCTCATGCTGTCCCACTATCTGTAACGCATCGCCCAGAGAGCCTAGACCCTGTCTTTGCCAGGAGGGGAACTGAGGGCACTTCCTGTTGTACCAGGTGGCAAAGAGGTCGATCTGAGGACGGCCCCATCTGTTGAAGATCCCCTGAAGGACCTGATTGTTCAGCTGCCATTCATAATGGTCCACCCCAGCCCGCTGAGCCTGTCTGCCTCCAGGTTCGACTCCCCCGGGAGGTGGATTGCTGTCAAGTGCATGTCGTTCGCAAGAGCCCATTCCCAGATGCTGACAGCCAGTGTGCATAGAGGAGGGAACCTGGTGCCACCCTGCTTGTTGATATAGTACATGCTTGTGGAGTTGTCTGTCTAAATGAGGATCATCGTGCCACTGATGAGCGGTAGGAAGGCCTCGAGAGCCAGCCAGATGGCTTTCAGCTCTAGCCAATTGATATGGGCCTCCTCTTCCTGAAAGGACCAGACTTCGTGGATGCTGCTGTTGTTCAGGGTAGCTCCCCAGCACTCCAAGGATGAGGCGTGGTGATGGTAACCTGCGGTGCTGGTTGTCGGAAGGGCCTGCCTATCCTCTGGTTGTAGTCCATGCTCCACCAGACGAGAAAGGGAGGAATGCTGGTGAGTTCCACCGGGGAACCCTGCTCCTGATTCCATGAGGCTGCGAAGTGCAGCTGTACTCTCCTCATCTTGAGTCTTGTATAAGGCACTGCCAGAAGACATACAGAAAATGACTTGTGGCCCTCTTGATGGCTGTGATCTTGTCCTCTGAGGGGAAATACTCTTGCGGATCTTGTATCCCAGATGAGGCCAAAGAACGTTCGACTCTGCGTCAGCTCCAGCTGTGACTGCTTGAGATTGATGGAGAATACCAAGTCATGTAGCATATTCATGAGGGCGGAGGAGGTATGATCACCACCTACAGGGATCTCGCCCTGACGAGCCAGTCGTCTAGGTACGGATAGACATGTGAGCTTGGGCCCTGAAAAGGGCTGCCACTGCATTCATAATCCTGGTAAAAACCCTGGGGCTGAATTGAGGCCAAAGGATAGAACTTTATATAGGAACTGAAAGCCCATGATCCTGAATCTCAGAAGGACCTATGGGGTTGCCAAATCGGGATGTTTAGGTAAGCATCCTTCAGATGCAGGGAGCATATCCAGTCTCCCATGCACAGTTTCTCTGAAATAAGCTCTGGGGTAACCATCTTGAACTTTTGAAGTGGAAGGGAAAGGTTCAGGGTGGAAAGGTCCAACACAACTTTCGGGCCAGCCTTGTTCTTCTTGTGTATGGCGAAAATCCTGGAGTAGAAGCCCATACCCCGCTGGGAGATTGGGACTTCTTCCACTGCCTGGCTCTCTACGAGCAATCGAATTTCCGCAAACGGAGTTGTTGTCCCAATCTGTGGGAGGGGAGTAGAGAGGAGAGGGAGGCACCGGTAGGCGGTAGCCCGTGGAAACTACTGATAGGATCCAGGGGTCCACGAACCTCGCATGCCAATTCTGTGTATGGAGGGCAAACCCTTTCCCCCTCTTGCCCCCCCCCCCCAAACTCCCACCGGAGACACGTGGACCCAGAGGGGTGTCTCATGCCTTTTTGCCCACCAAGGCTGAGGAGAGGCTCTGAAAGAAGCCATTATTCCCCGCCTTGTGCCGTTTACGGCGGTGTTGACTCTGCGATCGGTCCGGCTTGGAAGCCCCAGAACCCGCTGAAGGCCTGGCCCCTTGTCGGAACGCTGGTGTGTTTGACTGTAGGTTTTGGGCGTGGACTTTGTGAGGATGGATAAGAATTACACAGCCTGGGAACTGTTCTTCTGCTTGTCAAGTTCCTCATCAGTGGTGGAATGAGAAAGCTTGCTAACCTTGAATGGAAGGTCCAATATGCGCTCCTGCACATCCTGGATGAACTTGGTGGTCCGGAGCCAGGCAGTCCTTCTCATGTCCGTGGCAAAGCAGATGGATGGCTTGAGGTGTCATGAGCCACCATCTTTGCTTCTGTCAGCCCCCCCTTGAAGCAAGCCTGACTGTGTACCGGAAGGTCCGGAAGGAAGTTGGCTATTTCCTGCCAAAGCCTCTGGTTAACGGCTGCGAGCATGGCATCCGCATTAGACTGACACAGGTGCAGCGAGGCGTTGGAACAGACCTTCTTTCCATATGCCTCCAAGATCATCTTCTCCTTGCCTAGCAGAGCTGAGGACGAGGTAGCCGAGGAAGACTGTGGCTTCGAGTAGATAGAGAGTGCGGTGTTGATATGGAGTTCTGAATTCTGACCTGGAGGGCAGAGGTTCAGAAGGCAAGCCTAATTTCTTGGAAAAGGGTAACCTCTGGACAAGCCAGACCAATCACGGTAGCTATGGCAAGCGGCCAAGACTAGGTCTCAGGAGGCGTGAGGGTGACTGAAGGACCTCAATGAGCACACAAAGCCAGGACACTTACAAATTACTCCAGGCAGGTGTTCTATCAAAATTATAGACACATTTATTACAAGGCCTCTGTAACATAGACCATAGCAAACGAATCACAGTAACACTAAGTAAACCAACACAACACTATCAATACAATGTATATTCAAGACCATTGGGGTCTAAAGGGATTAAATGCAGGAAATATGTTGACAACCTATATGGGAAGGAAACGGGCAGCATAGACAGTGTTTAGACCCCTTCGACATCGACAACACACCTAACTAAGAGGCAGTCCAAGCCCTAAGAAGAGAGAAGCCTTGTGCTTAATAGTACATGCAATACAAGTGCATGCTGCTGTTCCAATGGGCAGAAGAGGGTCTCTTTAGGGGTCTCTAGCAGCTCGGGAAGGTGGATGAGGTGATGAAGAACAAGTTCCCACTATTCAGGGAGGACCTCCACTTGAAGACAGAGGCAGTTCCAGAGTGCAGGATGGAGTCGCTAGTGGCCAATTGAGTGTAAAAGGGGCCCTTGGCACCAGGGGCCACCGGTTAGTGTTGTAAGTACTCACCGGTCCCAGGCGTACTTGGACCCAAACTTCGCCCGTTCAGTCCACTCGGTTTGCAGGTTCGAATGCGGCAAAAATGACATCTCTGCGGCTTTCAGTTCCTGAGATACAGCGATGATTCCCAAACGGGACAGTGGCGATTTCTCTGCTCCAGGTGGATGAATCGACCCAGTTTCACTGCAGCAGGCTTCAGGGGCAAGATGGTCACAAATGCAGCGTACTTGCAAAAGACGTTGCCACAGCAGGGCAATACGGTAACCGTGTTTACTCCGGTCCTGGAGCACTCATCTCACTTCAGACCTGGGAATGCCAAGTGTACGAAATTCGGTGTGAGGGTGCCGGGGACACAGAGCTAGCTGTATACCAAGTTTCGAGGGCCTCCTCGAAACGATGGCGGAGACAGAGCAAAGGTCCTGCGTAAGCTGGTCAGCCCACTGGTTGGCCCAGCGACACTTCCGAGAAAGCTTACTTGCAGGTTTTGGTGAAGGTGCCAAGAATAGTTGGTCCCACTATTCCAATGGGTCGAAGCGTCTTTGCAGACCTTCTAGGACGACCAGATGCAGAGGTGTCAGGGTGCCAAAGCTTCCAGCGGGTCACCAGCGGTTCCTCGACTCAGCTTCGTAGTTGCAGATACTTGGATCCTATCCTTTGTTCAGTGAGAACTCAGGAGATCGACATGGTCGGTGTGTTTTTAGCCTCCTCTTATCCATAGTTCCCTTTGCGCGAAAAAGAAGAGGACCCAATGGGAGATCTGCTCACAAACACACACTCTATACGTGGACCAATCACGGACCATGGTGGTCCCAGTCATTCATGGCACTCCAGACTCTCTGGCACCCAGGATGTGTATTGGACTCAGACGTTCAAGCACACATCCTGGAGGCATACACACAAGGCATGCAGAAGCACGTGAAAACATTGGGTTTCGTGGGAAAGTGCATGACCAAATAAGGACTGACCCAGGTCCACTCGACCTGAGGAAGGTGAAGGGGCAAGATGGCCAAAGGACATGACAAAGAACCTTGTGGCATTGCCATTTTGGAGCCAGGCCATCAATTCGTGCCAAACGCGGTTAACGCAGGAAAGCGTTAAAAAGAATGTGAAAAGATAGCTGCCACCAGTCCTGTCGATGACACATCTGCACAGTTCATTAAAATTCCACCAAGAGTATCTAGGGCCTTTGGAAAAAGACTATAGACCCAAGTGTGCTGTATGTTAAGATACATTGCACACTTGTTACATGTTGCACAAAAGTTGCAACATGGGAAAAGGACTAAGGGAAACAAAGTCTCCCAGTACTGACTGTTTTATGGGCATGTCAGTTTCCCATAAAAGTGAGCGAAAGCCCAGAGAGGTGCAGCTGAAGGCTGTGCTTCTCCGGCAAAGTCAGTCAATGGTGTCTAAACAGCAGCAAAAAGTTTGGGGGTGTACACATGGAGGGACAATTTCATACAATTATGAAATCTTTCCTAACATGAAGCAATCACCGAGGAGTGTGGTAGAGGGTGTGCCGACAAGAGTGTATGCCCCTCCAATTGCCTGTAATTGGCATCGAGGTGCCCGTTGATGGGCTGTGCTGAATGGGGTTTCAGCCATCCCTTTTTGCCCAAGGCAACAACATCCTTCTGCATCGGAATCCCTGTTCTAGCCGTGGGACGTAGAGTGAGGACCTCGGCCAGGACCCCCGCCTCAGGATGTTCGACCTCAGGCTGTGGAAGCTCCAAATATTCGGCCAAACCTGCAAGTTGTTCATGGAAGGCCTTGGCTGAAGATGGTGTGTCCTCCGCATCGGTGTCCACCAGGGTGTCTGGCTAGTCTGGTGCCGGGGGAGGAGTGCTGGGAGCTGAAGGCTGAAGTGTGGAGACTGGAGCCAGAGCCTGTTGTAGAGGCTGGTGTGGAACCACCTGAACTATAGGAGGCAGGGGAGCCAGAATCGAAGGACCCGGGGTGGGCAGCTGGGGCTGCACAGGGACCTGAGGCACCGGAGCCACAGGAGGAATGATTATGGGTGCTGGCGGGGGGACTGGAGGCAGCATGTCCCTGATCACATCCTGAAGGATGGAGCCCACCTGAGGGGACATCATCAGCGTGAGGAACTTCTCAAAAAACCTGTCCTCGCAGGCTGGTGAGATGGTATGTGGTATTGACAGAGTAGCAGGCAGCTGCTGGGGCCTGTGCATGCTCTGCCCTGCTGGTTGCGTGGGATATTTGCTCTGCAATGCTGAAGGATAAGCCTTAGGCCACATACCTGATGAGGACCAGTCCCACCTGAACACTCTATCTCCTACCTGCTCCCCGAACGAGGATGGTGTCGGACGAGCAGCCATTTTGTCGAGCTGCATGCCGCATGCCTGCATTGTGGTGCCTGGCTCACTGGGACCCGCCTCCTCTTGAACTCTTGGCAGTGGAGCTTAAGGCCTACCCTGCACATCAGGCCAAGGCCTGGTATGCGTGGTGTCCTTGGCTGAGCCGCCGGGAGTGCTGCGTACAGGCGCCCCCCTCAGACGTTTGTCCGGTAGTAGGAGTAGAAGAACCTTGCAGCCCCTCAGCACTGTCTCCAGAAGGATCCAGCAACCCCTCGGCCTGGCGGGCGGTAGCAGAAGGAGCTTCGGTACCTGTGCTGGTGTGAGAACCTGAACGGTCCCTCCCACTCGGACATTTCCTAGGAAAGGCATCGCCCTTGCAGGTTTTGATGGAAAACAGCGGCCCTACCTTGGACCTTGACTTGTGCCTGACGAAGTTCTTCAAGTCATCTGGAGGCGACTTCTCGAAGAGCTCCCTCCACCGAGCTAACCTGTTCTTTAGAGCTTGCGGTGTAAGCATGTTGCACGCGGTACAGCCTTCCCAGCCGTGGTCTGGGCCAAGGCAGTGGAGGCACATAGCGTGGGGGTCGTACGTGGGGAAGAGCCCCTCGCAGGCTGGACACTTGCTGAAGCCCAAGGATGTCGACATGCGCCGGGGAAGAGTGTGGCGCCAGAGGACCGAGTACCTGATTAAAGAGTCGAAGACAAAAGACTAAAAAAGACAGTATCCGTGGAAGAACACATGGAATTACAAGGCCGAAGGCAAACCCAGGAGCGTTGGTGAAAGCGGTCCGTTCCTGTCGACGCGGAAAAAAGGGCTGGGGGAATGGCACCGGTGGGTGGAGTCAGGGGAGTGCATGCTCCCAGGGCCGCGCCCCACACGCCTAGAAATTTAAAGGGGAAGAAGGTTTTTTCAGGTGAAAAAGGTTCCGTCTCTGTCACGACCCATATAAAAAAAAAAACCTGGCCACCCCATGGGCCAGGAGGGGCCTTGGATCGGGTCTCAAAAAGACTCAGGCATCCTTTGCTGAAGCCCTCTTGGGGCCAGTCCTGGCACCATTGGCGCCAGGCTCATATTTCATGAGGACTTGTGTTTTGGGACTACTTTATTTTCAATGCCAGCCAACATGGAGGCACCCACATAGCTTGGTTCCCTTGGAACCAAGCTATGCAGTATAGTGTTTTGGGTGTGGTAACCTAGGAACTACTTTACCTGGACTACTTTTCTGAAGCTTTTTAAACCACACCCGACTTGAAGGACACTTCGTGTTACTTTGAAATCCTGCAACGTGACGCTAATCGTGTTCAGCTGTACCTGCGAACCTCGGAAGAACAGCATCTGAAAAACAAAAGGACATCGTCAATAGTAGCAGCTTAACTGTGATTCACCGCTAGCTGCCCTTTGCTCCTGCAAACAGCATCCAAGGAACAGCGAGTCTCCCCGACTGCCGGATCTGCAAAAAAGAGAGAAACAGAACATTAGACATTTTACAATTGTGCTGGCAGCTTACCTCACGAGTCGCCCATCGACCAGCATCGCCTTGGGACTTCTTGCTCCGGGTGAGCACCGCAACCTACGGAAACAAAAGACAACAGGTTAGCAAAGGCAAGGCATCATAGTGCTGCGCATAGCGCCTACTTACCACATCAAGGCGCTCTCGAAGCACCATCAACCTGCCGGCGAGTCACAACTCAGCCAACGTTCCACAGCGAACTTCCGCGCACCTGAGGAGAGAGAAAAGACATTATTTAAATCCAAGAAAGGCATACAAGTATAAACGTAATAAGACCTACCTGAAAGACTCTAAGGGGCGTGCATCAGTGAAGTAACTAGATTGCACTCGCCCACAAAGGACAACGTGCCCCTGCCAAGACGGCAGGACGGAGAGCACGCCAAAACCCATAACAAGGCAGAACCTCTCCGCTAATCATACCTGGGAGTGGCTGAGAAGGTTACCAGAGTCCCCACAGCTAGGTGGCATCCCCGTGGATACCAGGTGAGCGTAACAGTCTCCCGTCCCTAGCGAGGGACGCCCATACAGTATGGAGGAATAACTGGAACAAAGCGTTTCTGAAGGATGGCCGAAGCAGGGGTAGAAGACAGTGTTAAGGACTATAAGAGGGTTAGGTAAGAACCGGTTATCCAAGGGAAGTTTGCTCTCTGGGGCACCTTTGGGTATGATTAATAATGTAATTAATCCAGGACATCAGGTTGTCAATAAGTCCAAGGCTTAAATCGGAGAAGATTTCTGGTGGGCAGGGATGGATACCCGTTTAGAGAATAAACTGAGAATGCTGTGAGGGTGCAGAAAATGAAAACCTTGTGAAGACTAGGGCCCCCACCCTTGATGATACCCAGAGTTCCCAAATTGCTGTGGGAAGATGCTGCATAAGATCTCATCGGGTCATTACATTTCGAAGGTGCAAGGGACACACACCCGATTGCGGTAGTCAACGTACTCTCAAGATGGCTTGAGGTCTGTGTCGCAAGAGATGTCAGTTCTCTGAGTGCCTTGTCACAGATGGAACTAGCAATCACCGAGTACAATGTTCTTTATTTTTTGTCTTTGGGCTCTCGCCCCCTCCCCCAACCCAGGCATCCGCCTCTGAATTCAGACTTGGTCATGCATAACTTCTGCCTTTCTGCTCTTACTCTCTCCGCCTCCTGTACTCCACCGTCCACTCTCCCGTCCCTCTGGTGTTTCGATCTTCCAGACGCTCACCTCCTTCCTTTGATTTTACCACATCTCTTGCTCCTACTCCTCCATTTTTATTACTGCCACTATCAGTCCTCCACCCGCTGCTACCACTCCTCCTCCCACTACATAAATACCTGGCCACTCTGTACTATTGTATCACATTTATTCTTTAGCTGTCCTCTCGATCACACTCATTCACATTGCAGAACCTCTAGTTGCCCTATACGAATACCTCTCCACAAATCTCTGCAAGCCACTGCTCCTTCTGCTAGTCTCTTGGTCCTTCCCCTCATCTCCTGTTGACCTCCCCATGGTAACCAACAACTTCTTTCCTCTGGTTCTTTTTTTATCCCTCTTCCTCTCCTGGGATTGGTGTCTTGTACTGGCCTCTCTTGTCCCTCATCTCTTTCTGGGTTTGTGTGCCTCGGTGCCAGTGAAAAAAGAACTAGACTCTGACCTCTGTTGAGTTGTGATGATCCAGGAGAGGAGGACCCGGAGTTGAGGGATTCAGCAGATAGCTTGTGAACACCTGGACCCGATCCCTTGCATGGCACTGTACCCCAGGGAGAGGGGGCGTGTTTGGCATCAATTTGCCAGTCCGTCTGCTCGAGACAGGAGCTCGAACATGTCCCATTAAGGTAAGGCATGGGTGGGAGATGTGCATTCATGCATCAAAGCACTGGGAAAAGGGAGATTCTTTCACCTCCCCGCCTGACAAGGCCAGTGCTTTCAACTTGTCACAGTCCCTGGATTTCTTGAATCAGTGTTTTGGTGGGAGGGTTTCCCCAGTAAAATTTAACTGACAATGGTCCCCAGTTCATATCCGAAGAAATGGAGAACTTCTTTCAGTGGAATTATTACACATAGCATCACGATGCTGTATCATCCACAAGGAAATGCGTGTGTAGAATGGTTTAACAATACTTTAATGGAAGTGATGCGCACAACAGTGAGCACTGGTGGTGACTATGTTAGGGTTGTGATGGAAAAAGTGTTTGTCATGTCATGTCATCCCATCTACACTGGTTTTCCTCGGTTTGCGGTGTTGAGGGGATGGAAACCCAACAAAGTTATGTCCGGGTTGGAGGACTGGGGCCTGCATAAAGATTGATGATATTCATGGGGTACAAGAAAGAATTAGGGTGATACAAAGATAAAGAGAGTTATAATTGGTTGATTAGTGAGCGAGAAGTGAAGTGTTAGCCAGGATGCGAGTTTAAGGTGAGAATGCCCTGTGGAGTGCGAAAAGGTCACTCATTGATCTCAAAGAGGATGATTGTGCAAGAAGATCTGGGGAGTCCGATTCGATTACGGGGAAGAGGTGTGGAACGAAGTTGCATGCATTGCAGAGAGGGGGCTAAAGTGCAAGTAAGAAAGTTAGGAATTGTGAAGGTTTTTTTGACATGATGAATGGAGGGATCGCCAGTCCCATATGTCATCATGGTCTGAGATATATTTTGGTTAGTATATCAGTTCTTCATTTGGCGGGAACCATTAATCTACTGGCCCCTGCTTATACAATCCTATACCACAACTCTGGGTAATGAACAGGCAGTGTTTTAAAAACTTAATATTTATTTAAAGAAAGTGAAATCCAGACAAAGGTGGTCTCCAGCTTTAAGCAGGAGAAGCCGAGGGCATGGCCAGGCGAGCTATCAAGCAAAACGGCTCCCTATTAGCCTCCGGAAACAGAAAGATACAGCGGTCCCAAAGTCTGGTTTTCCTTCAGCCGAAGGAATGTGTCCATGAACACCTGCTGAGCCCTCAACCAATGGAGCCACATCGACCATCGGAGGTCGCAAAATCGCAGTGATGGGACCCAATGCATGGAGCAAGATGGCTTCCGTCAGAACTTAGCCCCTTGTATACAGGCCAATGGCGTGCCTTTCCTTGCACCGTGTGGGCATAGGTTGTGTGGTCTCTGCTAGCTTTCCTGCAGGGGTGCAACCGGAGGATCCTGAGGCACGGCTGAGAGTTGCAGCGACCTACCACCGCTGCCGCATTGCTCCGGGCGATACGCTGGAACACAAAACGAACAACCTCATTTTTCCACTGCTTTGGTCCGGCAGACCACGGAACCAAGTGCGCACCCAAACTCATTCCTAGCCTGGGCTTTAGTACCTGCCTCCTATCTAAAGCCGCTGCATCTGAATGAAGTATGTAATTGTAATTGGTTATTTATAACACGCTTAATACCCAGAGGTTTCTAAGCACGGACCCGGGGATCGAACCTGCGTTGCTCTGCGTCGTCTTGCTTTCAAGTCGAGCATGTTGCCCCTGAGCTACCCCCCATAAATGACATGAGGGAGATTTGTGACTGAGAAACCCCAATGCATTTAGGTAGGAGTGCTGAAGCTTGCTGGCTGGGGGAGTGCTTGGGTCCCCAGGATGACCGCTGATGTGCTGGGAAAGCTCAATGGGAACCTATCCCTGCTTATAGAAAACACCTGCAATAGCTCAAAAGCATATGAGGCCACAGTGATATTTTAATATCTCCCTCAGCATATTAAAATGTATTACATTTGTGGACTGAATTTTCCCCCTGCTCTATAGGGAAATATACACGGTGGTCTCCCCTAGGGAGAGCACGCCCCTAAGAGGGGCAACACAGGCAGCACATTTATATTAAATAATACTTGCTTCTTTGACAGAACACCACCTCAGTCTACAAGGCTAGCGCCCTACATATAAATATAGGATGATGTTATTTGTGCAAGTTCAACTGCCTGTTGAGACCCGCAGCACAATCTCTGGTTATCAACTGTGGAATTTACCTTGATCTTATCGGCATCCAAATCTAGATCAGTTGCACGCTAGAGCACAGAGTTACACGCAGCATCATTGCAAAAACACTTAAATCCACAAAAACCTCTGATATTGCAATGTTAAATCCAAGATAACTGATAACTACTATGGCTTTAATCCATAGAAAAGACTCCCTTTCAGAGAAAACACCTCAGCCAGTAACAAAGACTGGTGTGCAGCAACTTCTTGGCGAAATTAAATAAGAAATCCATGGTAGTATGGGTGAGATAACACATGAAATATCTACCCTCAACAAGAGGACGGGAGAGTCTGAAAAATGTTTGGAGGAGGTGGAATCCAGTCTGCAAGCAATCTTACAAAACAGGGGAGTGGGCACAACGCATTGAGGCATTAGAAGCATGTTGTGAGGAACTTAAAACAATCCAGGAAGATGCTAAAATCATGTACAAGAAGATCCAAAGCTTTCGTCATTCTATTCTGAAGCTTCGGGACGACGCAGCCATGGAACTGGACAAAACAGACCGCACCTACCCGAGAGCTCAAAAGTCTGCCGGCGATTCACTAGAGATTAACACATTTCACTGTTCCAAGACCTCGCCTCCAGGACTCATGAAAAGGAAAGCCCTCAGGCCCATGACCGAATGACTGCGAGACAAACAGATCCCCTGCAGGTGGGCCTTTCCAAAAGCTCTAGTCTTAAATATCAATGGAGAAAAATGCTCTGTATAATCTCTGAAGGAACGGGGAACACCTACTCACGCCGACTAACCCCAGGAACTTGCATCTCCCATGCCAGCTGAGAGCTAAAGAATTAGACTCACCTGACATACTAACACGTGGTCTAGAGCTGGAAAAATCACGAAAACCTAGAGGCCTGGAAACAAAGACGACATAAATGGTCACACCCTGGGCAGGGCCAGAGAAACATTATGGATACTAATATGAAGACAGACCTCTACTGGCTTTCTGCAGTTTAATGTATACCCGGACCCCAGGGAAAACAGACCATCCCTGGTCCCCACCTTCCTAGCTATGCCCACATAACCAGTCCAGACACACAAACTCATGTTTAGTTTTGGAACGTTAATTGGAAGGGGAAGTATAGGGGTTATTGCGTTTAAAAAGGCTGCAACCTTCTGCGAGACAGTTTACACCCCCTTTAGTTACAGATACAATGTATAGATATTAACATGCATGTCTTTTCACACAATAACCATCAATATACTTATTCCTGATAGTCCTACAATAGAGCTGTTCCACAATGTCATGTGGAATGCACAGGGTTTGAATTCTCCTATGAAAAAAGGAAAGCAGTGTTACTGCAATTGCATGATCTAAGTGCTTCCCTTGTCTTACTTCAAGAAACCCACTTGCTTTCAAGCAATGAACACAGATTCCAAAGCATATGCTTTCCCCTTCAATATTTCGCATCAGCTCATTAGAATACAGCTGGGAGCGCCCCGCGCCATCACACACTAGCAATAACTAAACAATAGATTTGAAGGAAGACACTCCACGACATACCAAACGACTGAGAAATAGCCAAGATAGGAGGACAATAAAGACTGAATACATAGGATGACCAAGACGGAGGTACTAGGACGATCCATCAATAGCACCCTGGCCCTGAACCACACCACGCTCCAACAGACCAATGTTACAATCGCTAGCAAGGAAATAGGGAGCAGCCAACCTCAGCTCCCACACCAGAGGGATAGAAATTAGATATGCCCAATCACACTATACAATGCTCATTAAGATACAGCCGGGAACGCGCAGCACCATCAACACTACAGTCAGATGGCCATTCAACGAAATCAGCAACAACCCCACCCACAGGAATGCAACTCAAATGGAACAAGAAGTGTTAGAAAACAGGATACAGACCCCATTAACCTAACATTCAAATCTCTGCATACCCAACCCACCCAAATCTCACACAACCATCTCTCATCCAGCAATCCGCACGTACTTCACCACACTGCATCAACAACATACAAACACAAACAGCACAAGAAGTCTGGCCCGGTACGATACTCGCAACAAAGCTCAGCGTACAGTGTATACCAAACTGAAGCCACCAACAGCACACCACTTCTCCCACTCTCCTACTCCCCCTCCACCCGACTAACCCTACCCAGCCTCCTTGTTTACAGATCCGCCAGAGCGCCTGGGGACCAATTCCATTGGTGACGGTGCGTATATAAGTACCTTTAACATAACATCAGCTGGCAAAAAAAATAAAGGCGTGACAGTTCTCATAGCTAAGAGGGTTCCCTTTGTTTAAGTCAATATATTATGTGACCCTCTAGGGAGATACATATGTATCAAGGGCCACCTTGTGGGCCATACGACCACCTTGATCTCGTTATATGCACCTAACAAACAACAATATCAATTTGTTATCACAATCCTCCCGCACCTGGTTGTGTTTATAGAGGGACATGTGATTAAAGGAGGGTTTTTTTAAACTTTACCCCAACCCAGAGGTAGACAAGACCCTATAGACCACTAAGGTGGATTAGAAAAATGCAGGTGCATTTAATAGGTCACTAAGGGAATGAAGGGTGATAGACGTTTCGAGAATTTTGAAGGATGACGCAGGAGTCTGCACCCATTTATCTTCATGTACACAGAGGATTGACCTCCTATTGATCTCCAATCCCTTGACAGCATACATTTCGAAAGATTACATTGTAACTAGAGTATGCTCCCAGCACGCCCCGGTAATAACATTTATAGTAAAATGTGCATCCACACCATATAGGCCCCATGGGAGGCTGTACAACCCAATCCTGTATAATTTGGATATATGCATGCATATCAACACCACTATCTGTAACTATTGTTACAATCCTTCAGATGGCGTCATTCTTCCCCAGGGGGAAGCCCCTTCTCATGAAGCTAGGGCGGTGCGGCCGCTTTGCAAAAGTCCCCCTAGGTGTGGGAAAATACTGATGGATCTCATGGTGAGGGACCCTGCTCCTGGGGAGACGGACGCTAGTTAGAAATGCAGCTTCTTTAATTCCCAACCCCATGGACTAGTGGCAACGGCTAGATCTCCATTTTTTGGGTGGGGTTGTATCCGAAACCATGCGTTAGTGTAAAAACTCCAATACTCTTAAGACGACTAAGACAGACACAAAAGAACTTGAAAATGAAACAAAATCAGAAAGCCGCTCGTCCAGCTGTGGTGAATTGAAATGTTACATTAGTGCAGGCCCCGCTATATGAGGCCATTAAAAACAAACAGCTGAGAGGAAGGAGAGTTTGTCTTGCTCAGGCTCCGCCACTCTCTCTGGCTCGATCGAGGGCTCGAGACGTTGAAGAAAGGAGAGATCCCTGGAAAGACAAACAGGACACAGAGGTGGAGAGATTTGGAAGGCAATACCAATTGTTCCACCAATGGAAGAAACCCGGCGGGACACAAGGCTTTTGAATGATGACCCAGGCGAGGACCGTACGAGCAGTAGGAGCAGATACCGAAGTTTGCGTTCCGCACGAAGGCTGAATGCCTAAGGTTATTTGAACAAAGCTTGGTGGCCAGCATGAAAGTATACAACTGAGACCGAAACAGAACGGCAGTTAGCCCCGGCCCGACAACCTTTTATCAGTGAGATGACCAGAAAATGCCTCGTCATTTGGCCGACGGTCAGCCTAACAAAGGATGAGAGAGTGCATGGTGGTGGCGTGACCTGTAGGTGGTGGACCGGCAGGTCCAATAACTGCACCGAAACTGCTACCACAGGCCTGTTACGAAGAAGTCACAGCAAGCTGGCAGTGTATGCAGAATCTTGGCAGCGTTCAGGCACATAGGAGAAAGACTGTCAAGTTGGTGACCAGTGCAGGTGAAACTGATATTGTCGCTCATGTACCCGGCAGGACCAGTGGAGCTTTATGGATTCCAAACAACAGTAACAGGAGTTGGCAAAGTCCACGAGGAAGCCCAATTCTGTTACATCAGGAAACAGACAAGGCGAGTGAACTGTAAATGAAACAAGCGAAACATTCACCTTGGCAAAAGGGAAGTAATTCTAGCATAAGTTCTTCCAAAACACCCAACCCCCCAAAACCGTATTAACAGGATTATTTGCTCGAAGACGGAAAGAGCAGAAAAAGTTCTCGGAAGAGCCAGCTGACGAGAACAGAATGTATGCTCTTCTTTTGGGGACTATTTTCGGCATGTGCAACATCCTGAAAAACACAGACGCCAAGGGAAGGTCTTTTTGCGCATGCCCTATAATCTCTACACCGAGCCCAAAAGATCAGACCAATAAAAGTCTTTTGAGGAACACCTTTATACTGCTATTGGTCCACACTGACCCTGGCAAGAGTCAGGGTTACTAGGTGTACAGTCCCCAGCACAGTCAATGAAGAATCATTGTCTGTGTCATGGTTCGGCTGTCTTTATCGGATAGGTCATTATTTGGACTGGACAGTAAAGAGAATAAGAAAGCCGCAAAACACTTTGTTGCACAGATCCCTGGGCAGTTCCACAAGAATGTGATAGTGATAAGTCAAAAGAAACGGGGAACATCCTACTAGTCCCACTGGGGACCCGCTAAGATAATAAGAAAAGTAGACTATTTGGAATCTCGTCTAGAGAAATACCAGCCATGTTAAAGTCTACACCGAACTTTGGGGAACCAGCTAGGAGAAGAGAGTCATTCTCCTAGCCCCTTGGAAAGCCTATAGAACTCTGTGTGACAACACTTTGTTTGAACATGTATGAACTATCAGTTTGTCGAAAGACTTTGCATCCAGGGGAAGGGAGTCATTCTCCTGGATTAGAAGAAGACTCTGTTCTTTTGGACTTTTATTATTGTAGTGATGGGATAGAGTAGGAGCCCGGACCAGGACAGTGCCTTTTTGTTCGACTTCCCTGGACTTCCTGACACTTGCCCGAGTTTCTCTAGTTCCAATGGGAAACCCTGTTAGAGTGAGATAGATTATCTTTTTGTTGTAATCAATGTTTATAGCAACCACTATGGCACCACTTGATCAGTCTCATCATTCCTTGTCGCCACACTGTTTCCAGGAAAACCTCCATAGGGAGCAATCCTTAGCAACAATATGGGACGCCCATTAAGGGGTGGGGAGTGGGGAGCTCACAGGCTGCACTGTGGCTCTTGCAAGGGCACATGCTCACCTCAAAGGGACATTGGAAAAAGAGGTGTTGGCCAGTGAAGTGGAATAAAAAAAGCGCAGATCCCAGAAATAAAACATAGCAAATAGGATTCTTTTGTTTAAATTAGGTAAATTAAAAACTCACAACATCCCTGGGCTTCAAGATTACACAGGTAGTATGGTTTATGAGGAAAATGGCAAGCCTGAGTGAAATCAATGATACTACATGTCTGGTGCATCTAGATCCGAACAATCAAAAGGAATACATGGAGTAGTCTAACACTTCAAAGATCTACGATATATTTTAACAAGCTTTAGAGGCTGAGTTTTAGTTGAGCAAAGCCCAGGCAGTCAAAGCCCTGATAGATAAAACATCTGGCCCAAATAACTTTACAGCCTTGTTTTACAAGACATATCTGACAACTGGCCCAGCACCCAACTACATTATTCTCACCACTCGCTTGATAACCCCCTCCACAGAAGAACCCATAACCACTCTGAATTTAAAACGTGTCAAAGACCCGTCTAACTGTGAATCATACAGCACCATCTCTATAATGAATATGGATTCAAAGATACAGTCCAAGGTCCTCACCAAAAACGACTCTTGAAGGTGTTGCCCTCCATGATTGATGCCGATCAAACAGGGTTTATCACTGATAGAACCACCCACAATAAATTCAGCCGAACCCTAGATTTATTGAAAATGGGACAAGAAAAGGCATGTAGAGGAACATGCTGTCATTAGACGCCCATAAAACATTCAGCAAAGTTGATAGGAACTATATTAAATTAGTATTGGAATTCCTTAACTTTGGTCTATTCTTCACAAGGTGGGTGAGGTATCCTGGATGATCCACAGGAGACAGGCAAGTTCTTTCTGGGAAAAGCTTAATTGTCAAAAGAGGCCCTACTGTTCTCTCTCAATGTTGTTTCTATCTCTCTCAAAATCTCGCAGAGCCTACATATATATACACCTGAGCATAGAATGTGCTATGATTCAAGGTTACTTGGGAGACCAGAAAACATGTTATGATGCCAGGGTTGGATAACTTTACAACCTCCAAACAAGTAAACTTAAGAAATGTAGCACCCGCTACAACATGTTCACAAAAATTCGGTTGAACAGTGACCACAACATGTTTATGTCTACAGTTTGCCCTTTTATGCAAACTGATACGTGTATCCAACTGTCATTGGCTAATTGCATTTGATATCAAGATTATACTACCTAATAAATAACTTATAAAGTAATGTATTTATACAGAACACACCTCCCCCTATTCACCGAATGAAAATATATATGTATATTTTTAGTATCAGTGCTTTACCTGATCCTTTGAATTGGGTCTCAATGCAATTTTGCACTTTCTCAAGGTATGGCCATCTTCTAATACAACCGCATTATCTAACACTTTGTCAATTCTTTCTGGCCCATAGAATTTGATCTCTCCTTTTACAATATTACCTTGTCTTTGCACCCAGACCTGATTCCCCCAAATTTACTCTAGTGAGCCTGGCATGATATTTATTATCATGTGACCTTTTCATCTCATTTCGCTTGTCAACACGTTCTTTCAATTCTTGCTCATCCCATTACACAAAATACATTCTTCCCAACCATGGGGGGGACACAGTATTTGCAGCGTTCCTCATTCATAAGACTTGAAATGGAATGAGACCTGCAGTTGAATGTGGTGCCAACTTGTAGGCAACCACTAATTTAAGAATGTCTTCTTCCCACTCCCTGGCTGAAGTTATCACCATGCGCACAATTTGCATCCCATTTCCTGATGGGTGAAAGATGTTTTGATATGTTCAACCCCTATAGCTTTTAATATTTTTTAATTAGTTCTTGATGTGAATTGGACACCATTGTCTGTTAATCTCTTAAGAGGAATGCCTTCTCTTTGGAAAATATGATTCAGGAACTGTGCTACCGCCCTGGACTCTGCTTCTGATATTGTTGTTATTTCTACCCATTAGGAGTACATGTCCACAAGGACTATTACACCTCTTGAAATTATTGGGCCTAAAACATCAGGATTAGACATCAAAGGGAGGGTCTGGCAGACATGGATACTTGGATTCTTATCAATGTACATTTTAATGCTAGCAGATCCTCATTGTCTCTCTATTTTAGCTGACATTTCTAAAATTGTCTCATCTTGATTGCCGGAACATGGTGTGAAGTTATTATTGTAGGTGATTTCAATAATGAGTGTCTATGTGGTATGCTCGTCGGCCACGGTCAAGCACGAACGTGAACAGATTGAGAGAGGGCTTTCAATTCATCAAGAATTGGAATTGTGGGATCTACATATCTTAAATGGAAATATTGGGGGAGATCAGCCACTGATGTTTACATGGCAAAATTCCCTATGGAAATCAACTATCGATTACATCTTTGTCTCACGTGGTGTTTTGCCAACTGTGTGAAGCTGCATATTGTTGATAGTGATGCGAGTGATCACAAGATGTGGTTATTAAAATTTGCTTACAAGATTGAGATAGGACAAAGGCTTGAAAAACATTTGTTAGTGGAAGTTAGAGAAAATAACAGCTCCCTGGTTTGGCATCCAAAGTTGGGAAATTATGTTAACACACAAGTGGGTAAGATGTTAGGAAATAACTAGGCTGATTTGGTTAATCCATTTTATTTCGCAAGCCGGATCCAACAGTTATTGGGTAACATTGTTGGTAGGCCCGTTTCTAAAAAGAATCTGACTATATCAACTCATGCCCGGTTCTATGTGATTACAGTGAGATATTTTTCAGCGAAGCAATAACAGAAAAAAAACATTGATTTTGTTTCTATTTGGGGGGTCCCCCCAAACCCTTTTTCCCTATGTGTTTAACCCTAACCCAACCGCTCCCCTCCCGTTTTAACCCCTTACCCCATACATATTTTAACAAAATATTCCATGTTTTTTTCTCTGTTATAGTTTTGCTGAAAAATATCTCTGTTTTGTTTTCTCTGAAATCACTGGATACCCTCATGCCCATCTATATGATGGCCTGGTTCAGGCCAAGAAGAAAGATCTGCATCATAACCTCAGGGCCTTAACCTATTTGAATAGAGAAGATTGTTTGATCAAGGCCCACAAGTTCAAGCGGATCTAAAAAATGGTTGGTGTACATAGGGCATACACGATACAGAAAGACTCTGGAAATATGCTGAGAGGCATCACTACTAAAGACTCCTTTATTTTGGTCCCAAATTAAGAACATGAGTTCCCAATCTGCATCCCAAGCAATTATGATTGATGAAGCAATCTGGATTGAGCATTTTACCACCTTATATTACGGCCCTGTTACTGGTTCTGTGCCCTGTGAATTGGCTGTCAATTGATGATTGAAATTTGACCCGATTACCCTCTCTGTATAATAATGAAATGCAATACTCCTAGGGCTCCCATACCAGATGGGCTATCCAACTGTACAATTGAATAGAATCCGGCTTTATGGGTGGCTTTTCTGTTTACATTTTCTTAACAGTGTATTTTCGCTGTTTGACAGACTCTTGGAAAGATGCCCATATTGCGCAAATTTTTAAAAAGGGGACAAACATCACCCTAGTAATTACTGCCCAATTTCATTGATGGATGCAGGCAGTAAGATATTTTCTAAAATACTTTTGAATAACTTAGAAAACTTGGCTGCTGATGGATAGGTTTCAAGCCGGTTTTAAAAAAAGGATTAGGGACAGCACAAAATTGTTGTATTTTGAGATTACTAATTGCGCACGCAAGAGCTCAGAATAAATTGCTGTTTTTGGCCTTTGTAGATTTATCCCAGGCTTTTGATGTGCGACTAGAAATAAGCTCTGGGATAAGCTAAAACCAAAGAACTTTCCAAATACGTACATATTAGACTTCGAGGTATTTTTAGAAAATGGATTGAGACCAACCGTGGACTAAGACAAGGATGTGGTTTAGCTGTTTTTTTGTTTAATTTATATATTCACAATATATGGTTTGGCTTTTAAGAATCTTACTACTTACCCTCCTGGCTTGGAATAGCATCTATACAATATCTTGTGTATGCAGATGATATTATTTGAGATTATACAGCCATCGGGCTTCAGAGAAGCCTTGTGGCAGTTAATTCAGACCTTAGGGGGTTGAACCTGTCAATTGACTCCACAAAAACAAAAGGTATGGTGTTTGGTAAAGGATGAGGAAAACTGCCAAATGTAATTGGCCCTCATTACGACCCTGGCGGAAAGGGGAAAACGATGGCGGAAAAGCAATACCGCCATCGAAAAGCGCTCGGTGCGACTATGACCCGTCACCGCAAAGTACGAAGCCATTAGCGACACCGTAGTGAACGCCAACGCTAACTGCACTAAGCACGCGCGCGCGCACCATGCCAAACCGCAAACACCACCATGGTGCAACGGTACGCCAATTCCGACCCTAGCGGACATGTACCTAACGCCATCAGGCATGGCGGAATGGACCATCCCGCCATGGCGAGAAATACGGCATCGTGAACCAACCGTAAATGGCCCACTGAGTGCCTGTACTCCACTCCCTGGCCACATTGCACAACTCCTGGCAGGCGCAATGTACTCACACCATGCAACCAGTGAAATCTACAATTCACCCATGCATGCCAACGTAGAAATGCATGCAGGTGTTCAAAGCGCCCCGTGAGTGGGCATCCATGTACGGCATGTCACCATAGCCGTACTGATGCAGCACAGGCATGTGAAGGTACAAGACATCAAAATGGAAATCAAGAACACATGACACAAAACAACAGTAGTCCCCCATCGCTTGCCACCAGCGCAAGGCAACATCCAAAACAGCATCCTGAGGGGGATTGCACCAGCCCTGTACTCTTGCCAGTAAACAAACCAACCATCAGCAGAAGCATGTACCACACAAGTTGGCAGAGTGACTGAGCAGCCAGGCACATCCCAAGAGGGGCCGATGGGAGCTGCAGGGCACAGATGGCATCAATACAGAAGCTATTCCAATGGACATGACCCCAGTCCCCCTCCAACAAACGCACGCAAACACAGGCACCTGTGACCAGCCACATTCTGAACATCCCATCATACCATCAATCGACCTGGCTGACAGGCACCAGTCGGCCAAAAGCCAATCCCCCGCCCCTGAACAGCACATCATGTAAACAGTCACAATGGCAGCCCCTATCCGTGACCACACTGTGCTACGTAGGCAAAAGCGGCCAGTACTGTACCACACAACTCAACTCAGAAGGCGGAACACAATGCAGATCATCTCGCAATACATACCGCCACAAATCGAAAATCGCCACATCACCTGCAAAGAATAACGCAACACGCCAAATATCGGAATACAATTTAAATGCACATCCAAATGACAAAGGCCTCACAGCAATTTGTAAAATAACACCAAAACATCCATCATCACCGAGGGCTGCATCTGCAATAATTGACCAGCTTCCACTTGTGTGACGCCCTGTACCATCATGGCACACAGGGCCAACATCAACGTTCCAAAAGGCAACATGGAAGCGGCAAGAACCGCAGGTCCGTCCCATGAGGCAGGCACTAGTCCAGCTGAAAGGCCGAAATGTTGCACCTAGCCACCAGAACAGCGTAAGGGCATGTGGCCCATTGGCGATCGTCCCATAAGATCGTAATGGTGCTCCACTGATTCACCCGAAGCTGCAGGTGTCGAGAGTAAAATCCATCTGGAGGAGTGGCGTACAGATGGCATCTGCAATAGGGCAGGAGATACCTGTCACCAAAATGAAACACAAATTAACCGATTGCACTACAGGACACATGATGCATCACTATCTTCATTCAACACACCAAATCCACACCCATATGCATGCTAGCCCACTCCAAAGGAATATACACACCCCTAAATCAGTATCGATACATAACGAAACCAATCGAGGTTAATACACCATTGGCAACGTCGGTTACTGTGCATGCGTCCGTCAAGATAGAACCCATGACATGGGATTAGTAACGTGCCTAGACACAAGTGTATGAAGGCGCGTCGAGACAGGGAGGATCCGACAAGGGCAGATAGACGTAAGTCCCACTATGGCAGCCTTGCATCACATAGCGCAGGGGAAGGGGATTGAATCAAAAAACACATGTACATGGCAGACCCTAAATGGAATCATCTGTCCATGCATCCATTCATCATTCCCTCATCCCGCAATGAAAACGCATGAACATTCACTCACATAATATGTGAAACTTCCATCGCGTCTGTGCGTAATGCAGTCTGCAAAAACCACTGTGCTCCTGGCCGGATCTGTAGTGTCGTGAAGCTAGATGGACTTGGGAACGTCCTGCCTTATCGTCCACTACGCTATTGCGCATCCCATTCAATTCATGTCATTCATTGCTTGCTCGTTATGGGCCCTGTCCCAAGGACATTCAACAATAGAACGTTACATTTCCAGGCAGACCTGTGGGCGTCTCCTCACCGCTACTTCGCAACCAAAAATCCTGGCCTTCGAATTCCTCACTTGCAACATTACGTCGAAAAGGCTTCTGTGAACGCTTGCATTCACAATTACATCAATGTAGTGCGGCTGTGTGTCATAATGCTAACTGGCTGCAATCACAAATGGGACGCCACGCCCGTCGGTGAAGTACGATACTGTGCTGCATGAGGGTCGGCCATCGATCGAGCCCTACATACCACTGACTCTTCACAGGTATGTAAGCGGCTGCAATCATAGCATGTGTAACAATGGGAGCATAGCATGAAAATCAGTCAAAGTACATCACACTGCCATCGGGATTTGATACATGATTCCAATCCCAAGATGCCATGCGGCCAAATGCAGCCTTACGTGCGGGACGTGCTCGGCCAGAAGGGATTGCATCCGCCACAGATTCATTCAATCAGCACAGGTGGAGGCCATACAGGCCGACAGCACATATATAGCAGACCCAAACCCCTCCCACAACCACTCCCACTCCAAAATGCTACCGGCAGGACTAGCGATGTTGGGCCTGGGGCACCAGATAGCACTGCAAGTGCTACAACTACAAGAAGACGACGAACAACAACAGGTACAACAACCGGGCGCACAGGGGAGACGGAGGAGAAGGAGGAGGAGGAGGGCAAGGCAGGGTCAGCAAGGCCCACAAGCACTGCCACTACCAACACGCAGGCGGCCCGCAATCCCACGCCTCCGAGCTGATCCGTTCAACCTCACTGCTGAGCAGATCCACACCCTCTACCGTTTGGACCGGGACACCATAATCGCCATTGTGGACATGACACATGCTGACCTCGTGAGCATGATAGATAGCCCAACCGCCATCCCACCCCTACTGAAGGTGGTGTCTGTACTCCACTTCCTGGCCACAGGCACCTACCAGCACACAGTGGGACAGTTGCATGGCATTTCACAGCCACTGTTCTCACGGACACTCTCCCAAGTGCACGATGCCCTCCTGAAGCACGCCGACGACCACATCACACTACCACGCACGTACCAGGAGATTACCAACGCAAAGGTGGGATTCCATGCACTTGGCGGCATCCCGGGTTGCATTGGTGCCATCGACTGCACCCATGTTGAATTGGTTGTCCCACATGCCATGGAGGTCCAGTACCGCAACCGGAAACAATTTCATTCAATCAATGTGCAAATGGTGTGTGACTCCAACAAGATCTTTACGCATTGTTGTGCCAGATTTCCAGGATCTACCCATGATTCTATGGTCCTGAGGAACACAAGAATACCACGCTACATGGAGCGACACGCAGGGCACAGATCCTGGCTACTCGGTGAGTCTCATTCCATGCATGACATCGTGGCCCATTTGATGCGTCAATGACCTTGCAGGAGGGGGGGGGGGCTACTTAGCACTATCATTCCACTGACACCCTTTATTCGTCCCATACAGGTGATGCCGGGTATCCACTGAAGAGATGGCTCCTTACACCAATCCGGAACCCACAGAACCAGCATGAGGAGGACTACAACCATGCCCACTCACGTAGCCGTGTGGTCATTGAACAGGCATTCGGCCTACTGAAGGCTCGTTTCCGCAGCCTCAGCAGGTCTGGCGGGGCACTCATGTACAGCCATGAGAGGGTTTCTAAGATGGTCATGGCATGTGTCATGCTGCACAACATGTGCATACGTAGGAATGTGCCCATGCCCCCTGACGCTGTACTGCATGCACCTGAAGATGATGATGATGAGGGTGGGGATGTGGAGGCACCCCAAGGAGTCCATGAGGCACAGGATGCACGTGCAATCCGACAGAGCATCATAGATGCATGCTTCTAGCAACCACGCATGGTGCCTATTACACGGAAAGGGGACCTGTGGCACTGTGTGTGTGTAGTACAGGCACATAGTGGACTGTACGCCTATGAAGGCCTCGTACGCAAATATCAATGTCCACACATGTCATTGGATGATAATGAAGTGCTGTATTGTTAATGTGATTTGATTCATACACCCTATGGACCCGCCACCCAGTGAAGCCCAACACACCCCCTCCACCCTACTTCCTCCCCCCCCAACACCAGTGTCCAAATATGCATGCTGCCCGTGGGTAGACGCTATTGCAAGCCCCCTCTACGGGTATCAGGGGCACCCCTGCCCGTGGAGCGCAGGTTCCTGCCAGATCTGCGTTGGGGGCTGCCCTGGACGGAACTTGCCACGGATGACGTCTCTGCCTGCTCGCGTCCATGCATGTCTCTGAGGGTTTGTGAGAGCTCCGAGAGCACACGGCGCACAGCAGCAAGTTCAGCACAAACGTCTTTGGACGTCGCATTCAGTTCCCCCCTCAGGCTCTCGGTGCTTTTCTCCATTTGTGCTCTCAGGCTCTCGGTGCTTCTCTCCATTTGTGCTCTCAGGCTCTCGGTGCTTCTCTCCATTTCTCCCCTGAGGCTCTCACTACTTTTCTCTATTTGTGCCCTGAGTGTCTCGGTGGATGTTTCCATGGCTGCCCTGGAACCCCCGCATTCATTCGCATGGTCCTTGAGTAGCGTGGACACTTCCTGCTGTTGCTCGATCAGCAGGTCGAGGGACTGTTGCCTCTGCTGGGCCATGGACATTTGCGGTGGTGTGACAGGGGGGCTGCTCAACACATGTTGCCTTGGCACAGGACTTGTGGGGGTTGGCCAGTCGTCGTCTTCTGGGTGCCCCTGCGTGGTTTCGTCATGGTGTAGGGGATGGGACATGCAGGGGGATTGGGAAAGGTCATGGATGGTACCTACGTCGCCAGCACTGTTTTCCGTGTCGGAGCATGCTGGCATGACAGCTGTGTCACCTATGGTGCTGCTACCACCAGAGGCAGTGCCATCAGATACGTTCTTTGGGGGGACCTGTGGTGCTGGGGTTGTGGACTTGCTGGCTGCTGGGGTGCCTGTTGCAGTCCCCTCCAGTGTGCTGGCACTTGATTCCTGCTGCTGCCGTGTCTTGATCCTTGCACCTGAGGTGGAGGCTCTTGGGACGTTGGTCCTGGCCCTCTTTGCAGGCGTGCTGGTAGGGGTGTCCTGCAGCTCGTCGTTGGTATCGGACCCTGTGGTGGAGTAAAGAGGGGCGAGCGTTAGTTATGGGTCTGTCGGATTTGGAATGGCAACGTATCAAATGCATTGGGGTGGTACATGAGGCTGATATGGGACTGGGCCTTGGAGGTGGTCTCATTTTCGTGTGGATTGAGGATGCATTCATTTGGCTGCCTGCAGTTAGGGGGTGCATGCTGCACATGTAGGGGTTGTTTATGGCATCTTGATTAATTTGTTTATTCATTCTGACTTTTAGAGGGCGCTGTCAGGGCAAAGTATGTATTGCACTATGGGGTCACATGGTACTGCACATGTTCGTGGTTTGTGGATTTCGCATTGTTTCTCTTGGCCAACCTACCTGATTCTCCGGATGTCGGCACTCCTTTCTCCATCCCTCCGACTCCCTCTATGCTCTCCATTCCTATGGTGGAGGCGCAGATCTCCTCCCAGGGGGTCAACTTGATGGGCGACTCTGATCCCCCCCCGGTAGCTGTGGCGATGTTCCTGTTCGCAGAAAGTATGCTGCGTACGCGGATCCGCAGGTCGTCCCACCGCTTGCGACATTGCTGTGGCGTGCGGGGTGTTGTCCCCACCGCACTTACGCGCTGTGCCACAAGGGCCCATATGGCCTTCTTGTTGGCAAGGGCCGTCCTGGTCATTTGACTGGAGAAGACGACGGCGGCATTTTCCTGCAGGGTCTCGGTCAGCACGGTCAGTTCCTCTCGGGAGAAGTGGACCTGCCGCTTGCGATCACACGCTTTCTTGGCTACCTTTCCCATATTTATTTTTTTAACTGGGGTTGCTAACGGGTTGGGATGTGTGTCAGGGTCGGATTTTTAATGGTTGTGTTGGGATTCGGATTTTATAGTTGTGCGGCGTGCTGTTTCCCGTTCCGGCCACATGCTTTTACTTCCGTTTCCGTATATTTACGGTGCCCGTAATTTGCGGTGCCCGCTCATTACGGTGCCCGCTCATTACGGTGACCGCTAAGATGGGTGGCGGTATTGCACCTGGTGCAGCGTACGGCGGCGGTAAGGGCCGTTTTGGGGTCATTTCCGCCATCGCAGCCTTTCGGATTCCGCCATGGCGTAATGCTCGTGCCCGATGGGTCGTAATTAGCCGCACTTTGCTCCTTCGTGCAATGGCGGAAACGCTATTTACGCTGTTGCGGTCCGGTCAGTCAATTTCCGCAAGGGTCGTAATGAGGGCCATTTTGTATTAAATGGTATGGAATTGATGCAGGTTGATGACTTCAAGTATTTGGGGGTTACGTTTTGGCGATTAAGAATAACAGAGGGTTGTCTGACCTAAAGAAGCAAGTGAATATTCTATCGAGCCAAATACGTGACATGTATAAGAAATTCAGGGAATATTAGACCTGTATTGTCATTTTACAATAAAGAAATAGTCCCGAAACATTTCTATGGCGCTCAACTAATGGAGACTTAAGTGGAGTGGGATAAAACTAAGGCTGCGATTTGGAGGAAGACTCTGAATTTGCTGCAGTTTACTTCAATCTGCGTTATAGGACACACAATGGGGTTGGTCTCCTGTATTCTCGTATTGCTTGGCAAAAGTTATTACTATATTCTAAAATCTTGAATCCTCCTTGCTTCTCGACATACAAAGAAGTTCATTATTACGTTAGGACATTCAAGGACGTGGTATTAATGGACTGGATAAACGAATGTGACAAATTGTTAGAGAAGATATAAGTAAATGAGGAGGATTTAGTTACTAATCAAGAAAAAGTGAAGCGTGTACTGATTGAATTCCATTGGTGTAAGAATCCTGCAGTTTTATCTGGTCTGCAGGTTTGGGTACATTTTATTTTTGTCATTAGAAGTTTTAGCAATTTGCCGGCATATCTTTTTAGACATTCATCTCGTTCTTTTAGATTAGGTTTTTTAATGCTCAGATTTTATTTCTTTCCCACAAATGAAGTGGTGGGGGCTAGAACACATGTGCCTAGAGTTGAAAGAACCTGTCGGCTTGGCAATAAGAACCTGGAAAATCTAAAGCATTTAATTATGGAATGTTTTTTTTTTATAACATGAATATAGTGAAATGAGTACTAACCCGGATTATTTCTGGAGTTGTATTTTAAATTCTTATAAATGGACAGTCTGCTTTGCAGCTTCAAACTTAAGACAGTTTTGCATTGGGAGTGTATGAAATAAGAGTTTGTATCTGGGGTAAATGTTTTTACTGTATGTGGATTTTATTCTGAATTGTTTGGTGTAATGTTTTTCTTTATATCAGTTTTTTTAAGGTGCAATAGGTACTTGTTGAGCCACTTGCAATAAAAAATAAATAAAATATCGAATACAACATATAACGCTGGGAAATTCCAATAGCGTGAAGGGTTGTACCCACGTTTTAAGTACTTTGTCAGAGGATGTGCATGAGGAACATTTCTTAATCATTTCCTCTACATCGCTGTCTAACCCCAGCCACCAGTAGTCTGCTCGTAATCTACCTTTCGTTTTGTACATCCCCAAATGACCCGCATGAGCTAGTTCCAACAGCTTTTCCCTTACTCGGACCGGAGGTACAATTCTCCCAGAGCGAGCAACATTATCCTCAACCGAAATTCATCTTTCACTCTATGGAATACGTTGTAACCCATTTCAGGTAGCCACGCATAACAATCGCACAAAGTAAATTCTTTAATTTCTTTTAGTGCAAGATTCTCTTCCGTGGCTTTTTCCCCCATTCATCTTGCGCAACAATCTTCACATACCCAAAACGCATCATGAATAATATCTTTATCACTGATGCATACCAGGTTTCTAGACTATATAATCAGCAATAACATTGTCTTTGCCAGATATTTGCCTAATCTCAAAGTCGTGGCCCTTAACTGCAGTCACCAAATTAATTATGCGACAGGAGACGCCAACCAGGCCCTTGGATGTAAAAACCGCTACCAACCGTTTATGATCCGGGAGCATGTCAAATTTCCTTCCCCACAAAGGTTCTTAACATTTTAATGGCCCAAATAGTTGATCATGCTTCTTTTTCAATTACAGATTATTGAGTTCAGTTTCCTTCAGTGACCTTGAGGCAAAAGCTACAACATAATCAACCTCTTTCAAAAGTACTGCACCTAGGCCAGTGCTTCTTGAATCAGTCATTACATACATTTATTTGGATGTATCAAATGCAGTCAGAATTGAAGCTGGTGCTGTTGCTTGTTTAATATGTGTACATTATTTGTCACAGTCTTGTGACCACACACAATCAGTACCTATTTTGCTCTTATGTGTAAACACTTGTCAGAAAAATTCTGTATGAATCTGGCATAATATTCCATAATATCCACAAGGTGCATAACCTCATGTTTGCCCTTAGGGAGTTTCATTTGTATTACAGCTTTAACAAGCCCTTCCCTAGGCGCCAAGCCATTACTGGATAAACAGTGTCCCAAGTAGTCAATCTGGGGCAGTCTAAAACAACATTTAGATTTTTGAAGTGTCAATCCTGAAATATTGAGTTTATCCAACACAACCTCAAGTTTGTTATCATGATCCTCCAATGATGAACCCATCACTAAAATATGGTCTTGATAGTACAGAAAAACATCTAAATCACCCAACAAATCATTAGTGGCCCTCAGAGAAAATGAAGCAGTGGACATCAGCCCAAAAGGCATCCTTTTGAATCTAAACAAACATGGTCAAATCTCTGGAATCAGGATGCAATTTTATTTGGATGTAAGATGATGCCAAGACTAGAGTTGAAAACACTTTCGCAGCAGCAGTGAGGATAATGAGTTAACAAATGTTTGGAAGTGGGGCGCGATCAACAATAACATTCTTATTAAGTGCTCTGAAATCAATGCATAAGCGGGCACTGCCATTGAGTTCAAAGACTACCACCACAGGAGAGCACCACTCTGCTGCCTAATCAGGTTCAATCATGTCATCATATAATCTTTTGATTTCTTTGCTAACTTCTTCTGTCAGGGCGAGGGATACGCATCTTAATTTGGCAACTACTGGAATGGCATCCTTTTTTAATCTAACCTTGTGACACCTTCCTTTGAGACCACCTAGCTTCTGCCTGAAAACATCAGACATGTTGTCATTTTGACCTGATCCAACAGTAGCTACACTTCTGGGTATTTTAGGGATCATGGTCAACCCAAAGTCACTCTGTTGATACCAACCTAAAAGGCATCCGCCTTTATCAGACACAAACGTTTGCCTTGGTGTATTTGTTTTTGCATTCAAGTTTGGCAACAAAACACTCAAGCATGGTAATCTTTGAACCACCATACGCACTTGCTTTGATGTGTGAGGGTCTCAAATGGACCATGGACAATTTGTTTGTCCAGGCTTCTTTGTTTATAATAGTATGATCTGACCCAGAATCAATTAACATTCTTATGTCAACTCCATAAATCCCAAATATTGCGTGTGGTTTTTGTCCAATCGCTTGGTTGGACCACCCTTACAGACAGACCAGGTCACTCCATCCTCTTCACCATCCGATTTTATTACATCAACACATTCAGATATATATGTATCAGCAATTTCTTTTACCCCTTTCCAGGATAAATACTGGCAACATCTGGAAAAATGTTCTCTTTTGACACACTTACAACATGTTACCCTGGGAACTGGGAATTCAGGATTATTTGTCAGATGCAAAATACTACCACACCTAAAACATTTTCTATTCATGTTGGGTTTGTTGCAGCCTTTTTTGGATTCAGAAATATCAAGACTGTCCTTCTTTGCCTTGGTTTGTTTGGATTGTGAATCAGAGAATACATTTTTTGATGGTTTCCTGGTCTTGTAAACAGATATAGCATTTACACACTCTGTTACCCTTGTCATCCAATTCCTTCACACACGCCATCAGATGCTCAAATAATTTGGCTATCTCCAACACCTCATCTAAACTAGTGCCACCTCTTGCCCAAATATTTTCCCTCATCTTGGTTTCTTTTAATTTTAACATAAACCGATCCCCGAGACGCTCATTATATGATGAGCCAAAGTTACATTTGTTTACAAGCTCTATAAGAGCAGTTAAAAGTGCTCCATTGACGCCTCTTTAGCATGATCTCTAGTGCTAAAATGGAAGCATTGTAAAATAACGCTAAGTTTCTTCTCATAGTGTTTGTCTAATTTCTTCAAGATAACCTCAAGGGAACTTCTGCACCTTCACCAGAGGCTTGGGAGGCAATAGAGCGTTCTGGGAGGCTTCTAAGAATGCACCCTCCCTCGTACCCCAAGCAATGCATTAGGAGGGCCATGCAACACTCCATATTAAAATTAGTGCCATGAAAGGCTGTCACAATCTAAATAAATCATCCTGCCAGGTGTCCCAAGGTACTGTGTGCTGGCCCAAGGACTGCAAAAAGTGAGGGGGTAAGTTGGTCAAGGCCACAAAGCCGAATAGGCAACCAGACAATGCGTCAGAGCCTGGAATAATATGTAGGGAGAACCATACAATTATTGCTACAGTCTCGGCGAACACCTTATATAAACCTGATGGAACCATGGGAACTTTGTGTCTCAAAGGAGATTATGCAGAAGTTTACCCAACAAGTGGCAGAGTTACAGTTATAAATGTAATAAGAGCAGTTGTGCACCAAAATAAATATATATATATATATAGCTTGCACCCAGACAGAAACAGTACAATAAGTGTCTAATGTACAATGTATGCAAGAAACAGTTCTGGAGGAGCGTAACCATGGCGAGAAACTGTACAGGAACCTGGACTCCCAAGGAAAACTGAAGTTACGTGGTATGGAGCACATGTTCCAGTTCAGCAGAGCACTTCAGCATGCAGGGATATATACAAAGCTCCAAAATAGGAGAGATGTGCAGATCAGTGTGCCCAGTTGACTCACCGAATGAGTGTAGGCAGTTGCAGCTGTTCCACAACATAACCTGTGTTGGGGAAGAGCGTTGACTCAAACGGATGCAGGTGGACTTCTCGCTGATGGAGCGACACACGACACAGAGGCTGCTGTGCTGCAGGGAAGCTGTGCAGCGTACTGGAGAAAAGCAAAGTGCAGTTTACATACATGGCGTATATTTCCAGGCAGTCGAAGGAGCAATGTCGCATCAAGTCTACCCAACTTGCGTAACAAACTAAGGGGGAGCCCAGGAGCAAAGGAATCCTGGGCAAAGTACACAAAGTGTATCCCATAGAAAGAAAGCTTTGAAAAACAGCCATTGCGTCCAGCCTACACAAATTGCGTAATGAACAATGCTGGATACTGGAAAAATAAGCAGAAGGCGTATACAATAATAACAAAGCTTTGAGGATCAGCTGAACACCAGCGGTGGAGGTTCCCTTCCTCAGTTGCAGCTTTCACGGAGGTGAAAACAACACAAACTGCACTTAGAATAAAGCAAAGTAAGGAGCAGCCGTGTGAAGAAGAGATGTAGGGACCCAGCAGATGGAACACAGCAGGCAGAAGGAAACACCAGGAGAGCCTCCATGGGGTTCAACTCGTAGCCATTCTGAATTATCCTGAATGATCCACAGGTGACGGATATGTTCTTTCTGTGAAAAGCGGCATTGTCAAATGAGCCCATTCCTGTTCTCAATGTTGTTTCTCTCTCTCTCAAACTCCCACAGAGCCTACATATATACACCTGAGCATAGAATGTTCCAAGTTGCCTGGGAGACCCGACAACATGTCATGCCAGAGTTGATAACTTGGCAACCTCCAAACAAGTGAATTTAAGATATGTAGCACCCGCCACAACATGTTTACAAATTCACTTGAACAGTGATCGCAACATGTTTATGTCTACAACTTGTCCTTGTAAGCAAAATCCTTGTTAATTATCGCCCACTTAACACCAGGTTGAGGCGTAATGGGAAACTCACCCCAAAGAAACCAATTACAGCAGGTACTAGACAGGGGTGCCCCGTCACTATTCATTTTGGATTGTCCATTGAGCCATTTGCCGCAAGGATTAGGGGAAACACACGGATCAGAGGATAACACATGGAGACAGAATTTAAGATCTGCCTTTTACGTGGATGGCCTATTACTGACATTGACCGATGCTCCCACCTCACTCAAGGTATTACTAGATGTGTTTCATAAATATAAACTAGCATCAGGATTCACTATTAATTACTTGAAGTCCAAACGTCTCGAGGTCTCTATCAAGAAATGCTGTACAACAGCTACCCACAATCTCCTCAATAAATGTGAAGAAGGAGCCATCTAATCTCGGGGTCAAAATTCCAGCCAAAATGGACGACTTGCGCCAAATTAACTTTCATTCCATGTTTAAACAGTTAGCAGAGGATATGAATAGACAGAAAAACAAGGACATTTCATGGATTGGCCGGATTACAGCGATTAAGATGAATTTGATTCCCAAAAGTTCATATCACTGCCTTTCCTTGCAAGTGAAAATTCCTGAATCTATCGTCTAGCGGTTTGTTGTAACAGAGAGGCTTGTTTGTTGAGATGGATTCACAGACCAGATATAGACTCAGTGTAGTCGCCAGGTATCTTTTTACATATATACAAGTGTACAGGAACCAGTTACTCTTGTAGTCTATATGCAAAGGACAAGACAGGGGAAACCGGAACACACCCCACCAGCCATCCTCATGCATCCCAGCGCAGGACCCAACTGTCCTCCATAGAACACACAGACACAATCACACAGCAACATCCCCCTGAACTGCCATTCATCAGCATTCCACCATACACTCAGAAGGCCAGAGGGAGGACAAGACAAATACACCATAACATCCTCCTGCATACAATTGCAAACACAACCAATCGGAATCAACCAGAATAACAAACACTACAAACCTCCATCTGTCTGTGACTGCCACCCCAGACACAGGACCTGCCACATCCGACGAAACCCAGATACTTCTTCCCATCACAGGAGACCACACTGCAGACACAAAAGCCCTTAATGTAATCTACTCAGTAATCCAAACCTGGATGGCACACCATGGACTCCGTTTAAACGACGAGAAAAACGAGCTACTAATACTTGGTTCCCACACTAGACTGAACAAACTAGACCATGCATTCAAATCCTTTATTATTGATGCCAACACCATCACGGCCTCTAACAATACTAAAACTCTCGGTATTTACCTTGATGCTACATTATCCTTCACTAGACAAACTAATGCCGTGGTAGCAGCGCCTGCCTATGCCTGTAAGTTAATCACTGCATGTAGGCCATTCCTTACGACACCTAACTGCCTCACCTTGGCCAGAACGTTAGTTATGTCTAAAATTGATTATTGTAACTCTATTTCTAGGGACTAGCCTTAGAAATATCAACTACAAGTGACACAAAATAACGCTATCAGGGCCACCCTCAATATCCCGAAGAAGCTACATATACCTGACACAAGACGCAACCTCAATTGGTTGTCTATCAAGCATAGAATTGCCCTTAAAACACTTGCCTTAACGCACAAAGCCAGGGCCAATCTTGCCCCTGCATACCTCACAAACAGACTCTTACCACACACCTCAACAAGGTCACTAAGATCTGCCCAAGTCCATACTATGTCCGTCCCTAGATTCAAGCTACAGAAATCAGGGGGATCCAGCTTTCCCGTCCTGGCGGCAAAGCTATGGAACACGCTTCTGCCTTCCACTAGGTCTGAACCCTCCTTCCCTCTCTTCAAGAGAAAATCTAAAACTGGTTGAATGAATTGGATCTTGATAGTCAGCATTCTCATGTCTCTCATTAGTACGGCTGCGGCTATGCCCTGATGCCTCTTGTCTTTGTTATTTGTTTGCATTCAATACTGTGTCCTGCCTACTCATGTTGTAACCTGCTTAAATGTAACTGAAATGTATAATCTTGTGTAACTGTACTGGCTGTAAGAGCTGTAAGAGATGCGCCCAGCTGCCCCAGGGCCGGGAGCGCTTTACAAATAAATAAAATACAAAATACAAATACATCTTGGCACACATTCCACGGGGAAAACCACCATACACAACATACGGCACAATAAGGACCGAAAAGAAAACACAGATGGAACTGGTTGCTCCTCAGCAGTACCGCAGCCATACACATGTACCCATTACATTCATCTCACACTCAGGGGTGGTGCCACACCAGACCAAGTGTGGCAACATAAAGCGGGGTCCGTAATCAACACGCTTTCCACCCTCATTCAGAGACCATGCAATCAACCCATCCGCTCAACATGCAGACCAACAACCATGTGATACCCTTAAGCACTTGCTCTACATCCAGACCCTTTCATAAACACACAAACTGGGGGTGGTGTTACACAGCCCAAGTGTAACACAAGACAGGGCAGGCAGACAACTATCTGGCACCCTCCAATCAATACAGACCCAAACGCTACACGGTGCACAGGAAGAACAAGTTACTTTCTTACCTGGTAACGTTCTTTTGATGTGATGGTTTGACGACGTATTCCATATCTATGACAGGTAATGTCCACAGCTGTGCTGCTTCGGAAAATCTTCGGCGTCTGCGTCCTGCGTCGATGATGTCGATGTGCCGTCCCCGAGGACCTCCTCCGACGGCCGACGTCACCCAATGTGATAAGTAGGACACACGACGCCATAGCCTCAGTTATAGTTTTTTCCCCAGAACGTGTGCCACCAGTTTTCTGCCAGTCAGACACACAAGGCCTTGCGGAACGCAAGCCGCAATCGCAAAAGAAATTCTGCAGCGGGGAAGGTAGGGAGGGAGCGATATGGAATACGTCGTCGAACCATCCCATCGAAAGAATGTTTCCAGGTAAGAAAGTAACTTGGTTCGTCGAGGGGATTGGGTCCTCCGACGGATTCCATATCTATGACAGACTCCCAAAGCAGTACCAAGCAAGGAGGTGGGAAAAGAATTTAGAACACAAATTTAGCATGCCCAATCAAATTGCGGAATATAGGACTGCCTTGCCAAAGGCCAGATCCTGCCCTCTGATGGAATCGAGTAGTGACGTACTAAAGTATGTACTGAAGCCCAGGTGGCTGCATCACAGATGTGACGAATAGGAACACCCCTCTGCAGGGCAGCAGATGCAGCCACTCCCCTGGTAGAATGGGCCCGCAAGCCAGCCGGAGGGTCCTTACACGCCAAGCGTTAACACTCGGAGATAGCTAAAATAATCCAACGAGACAAAGTCTGTTTCGTCACAGCATGTCCCAAATGCTTTCCAGCGTAACCAATGAAATGTTGATCGTCCACTCTGACCTGGGACATGCGCGAAATATAAAAGCTCAACACTCTCCTAGGATCAAGCCTATGGAGCCTCTTCTCTTCCTTACCAGGATGTGGAGGAGGATAGAACGCCGGAAGAACAACCTTCTGGCTCAAATGAAATTCCGAAACCACCTTCGGAAGAAAAGAAGGACGAACTCCAAGGACAACCCTGTCCTTATGAAACACAGTGAAGGGTGGCTTAACTGAAAGTGCCTGTAACTCACTCACTCACTCTGCGAGCGGAAGTAACCGCAACCAAAAACACAGTTTTCAGAGTTAACAGCCTCAAAGGGCAAGAATGTAAAGGCTCAAACGGAGCACCCATAAGAAATTTAAGAACAAGGTTCAAATCCCAACCGGGCACCAGAAAAGGTGACGGAGGGAACACATTAGTGAGCCCTTTCAAAAACTCAGAAATTAAAGGAATCTTAAAATAGGAACACTCTTCAGACGAGCGCTTAAATATGGACAGCGCCGCCAGGTAACCTTTAATGGTCCCCAATTGCAAGCCCCTGTGGGCCAAAGAAAGCAAAAAAGACAGAACCATGGGAATGTCACATGCAAAAGGATCCACATTCTTAACCCTGCACCAGTCACAGAACTTTCTTCAATGGCAATGGTACAGAGTCTTTGTTGCCGGCCGCCTGGCCGAGAGCAACACCTCCATCACGTCTTCAGGGAGGTCCCAATCCTTATACCTCAACCTTTCAGAAGCCAAGGGTTAAGGTTGAGGGATCTGACCTCTGGATTGAGAACCTGATCCCCCTCCCGTGAGAGCAGATCATCTCGGTAGGGAAGACGACGTGGAGGGCAGATGGACAAGTCGAGAAGGTCCGGGTACCACGTCCTCCGGGCCCACGCCGGAGCAATGAGGATCATCCGGGAACCGAACCTCCGTAACCTCTGCAGTACTTGAGGGATGACGGGGACTGGAGGAAATGCGTACAGCAGTGGGAATGACCACTCCACCACAAACGCGTCTCCTAAGGCTCCTTTTGGAGGAAATTCCTGCGAGCAAAACCTTTCGCACTTCAGGTTGACACTGGAGGCGAAGAGATCTACTTGTGGGCTCCCCCAAAGGGCGAAGATCTCCAGGAGAATCTCCTGAGCTAGCTCCCACTCGTGAGAGATCGTGCTCTGCCTGCTCAGAGCGTCCACCGTCTCGTCGTCGTCTCCGGCCAGATGAACAGCCGAGATCGAAACATCCTGCTGGATGGCCCAGAACTCGAGCTGCATCGCCTCCCTGCACAGAGGAAGTGACCCTGGCCCCCCTTTTTGTTGAGGTAGTGCATGGCCACCGTGTTGTCCGTTAGAATCAGGACACTCTTTCCTCGCACAGTCGGCAGAAAAGCCTTCAGGGCAAGCCTGACGGCCCTCAGCTCCAACAGATTGATATGGAGTCTGGACTCTGACGGAGACCAACGACCGCTGACTGTCAACTCGTTGGCATGTGCTCCCCATCCCGTGAGGGATGCGTCCGTCACGATCGTCACCTCCGGCCAGGGCAGCCAAAATGGGGCCCCCTTCATCAGATTGCCTTCGACGGCCCACCACAGAAGGTCCTGGGGAACCGAGGGCGGCACCTGAACAGGGTCCGAAAGCCTGCCGGAGGACTGTGACCACTGGAGCTTGAGTGCCCACTGCAAAGATCGCATCCGCAGACGAGCCTCTGGCACCAGAAGAATGCAGGATGCCATGAGGCCGACCAGTCTCAAGAACTCGGACGCTGGGAGATTCTGGGCAAGTTGAAACTTGTGCACCATCTGCTGAATGTGAAGAGCCCTCACCTGGGGAGGAAACCACTGCCCCAGGGACGTATCGAGCACTGCTCCGATGTATTGGAGCCGCTGCGTTGGTGTCAAATGGGACTTCTTTAAATTGAGGGAGAAGCCCAGCTTGCGAAGGGAGTGGCAGGTAACAGACAGATGATCCAGGACTTGCTCGGGAGAGCTCCCCCTGATCAACCAATCGTCCAGGTAGGGGTAGACGTGAATCCACCCTTTCCTGAGATGCGCTGCCACCACCACCATGAGCTTGGTGAAAACCCTCGGGCGGAGGTCAATCCGAACGGCAGGACCCGAAACTGAAAGTGCGAGTCGCCAACCGTGAACCTCAGGTTCTTCTTGTGCTTGGGATGGATCGGCACATGGAAGTAAGCATCCTTGAGGTCGAGAGACACCAACCAGTCCTGAAATTGAAGGGCCTGGAGGACTTGAGAGAGAGTAACCATCTTGAACTTGTCCTTCCTGAGGAGTTTGTTCAAACCGCGCAGGTCCATGATGGGTCTCAATCCCCAGTCTTTCTTCGAAATCAAAAAATAAGGGGAATACCATCCCTTGTTCCTCTCCGCCACATGCACCAGTTATATGGCGCCTTTCTCCAGCAGGGCTTGAATTTCCTGCGCAAGGAGCGGATCCAGACTCTTCAAAGAGAGGTTCCCAGGTGGATTGTCGTGAGGCCTCTGCCGAAAAGGAAGACAGTAGCCGTGGGTTAGGATCTCCAGAACCCACACATCTGAAGTAATGGCTCGCCACTCTACAAGATGCTGCGCCAGCCTTCCCCCAACCACCGAACCATGGGACCTGGCCTCATGACTGAGTGGTAGCGGCTGCGGCGTTGCCTGAGGGCAAAGAGGCAACCGCCCGAGCGGCCTTGGCACCTCCAGTACCCTTGTTTCCACCTCTGGCACTCTTACGGTGGCCTCTTTGACTGCTAGCTCCTCTCGCTTTACTGAAGGACGAGTAATAGCGCAAGGAAACTCCCCTCCATTGCTGTCCCCTAGGACGAAAAGGCGGAGGTTGGTGAACTGCAGCGCCCAACGACTTTGCTGCAGCTTAGGAGGTCTGCAACCTCTCAAGGCTCTCGTCAGCCTTGCTGCCAAAAAGATGTTCACCGTCAAAGGGCATGTTGAGGAGCCGGGACTGCACATCAGGAGCCAACCCAGACTTCTGCAACCACGCAAACCTGCGTATTACGGTGCTCGCCACCATGGACCGGCTGACACAATCTGCCATGTCCAAACCCGACTGAACGGCCTCACACATGGCATCCTTGCCATCCTGAACTATAGCAAGGAAACCATCCCGTTCGTCCCCTTCGGGAATATGTTCAGCCGCTAATGCAACACAGTTCCACAGAGTGTGTGTGAAACGAGACAAGGCACATATGGAGTTGGCCGCCTGAAGCGCCATACCCCCTGAAGAAAACACTTTCTTCGCCCAGCCGTCAAAACGTTGGTCGTCCCTATCCAGAGGGATGGTAGGATACGACGCCTGCTTTGCCGGGGCCGTAGCCGCCTGCACCACCAAACTCTCCGGAGTGGGGTGCCTGGACAAGTAGCAGGGGTCGCTACTGGCTGGACGGTATTTTCACAACAAAGACTTGCCCACTGCCGGGAGACTCTCCGGAACAGTCCAAGCCGCCGCCACCCTTCTCTGCAGAGCCATATGAAATGGCAAAACCGGGTCAGTGGGGGGACCAAGATCAAGAATGTCTGTGAGATCATCCTGAACGAACTCCCCTGGGGGAGCTGACCAACCCAAGTACTCGGTGACCCGAGTCATAAGGCGCCGATATGAAGAATCGGCATGAGTGCCAGGCTCCGGCTTACAAAACTCCACCTCCGGAGAGATGTCCAGTCCACTGGCATCATGCAGTGACTGCCTCGGGTCATCAAACTGGCTATGGCCCGAGATAAGCTCATCTGGTACCGTAATCAGAACCAAGCCGTCATCAGAGGCTTCATCACCCTTTGAAATGTACTCCAGGTGGGGAGAGGAAGTCATCTGGGGACCAAAACAGTGCCTGACCTTAGCCAGAGCCTTTCTAGCGGCTAACTACGTGCCACGAGGCCCCTCCGACACCACCGCCTCTAAAGGCGTCGAGGACGCCGAACGAGTCGGCGCCGACAGAAACAGCGTCGAAATCAGCTGCAGCGCCACCAGCATCGACGGAGTCGACACAGGCCTCGAAGCCGGAGCTCCGAGCATGTCTCTCGACGACCTAGGCGCCGACAGCGTCGACGACCCCCTGGAAGCAGAGCCTCGAGAGAAATAGTCGACGACCTCGGCACCACAGGCGTCGACGTCGTCTTCGAAGACGGCACAGGATCACACGGTCTCGAGCGCTTCGAGGACCGAGACCTGGAACGGGCATGGCGAGAACGGCTACACTTGTCCGAGCGGGACCTCTCCCGTGAACCGTGCCGACCTCCCGAGCCAGAAGGCATACAAGCAGTGTCTCCCGACCGGTGCCGACCGACCCCACTCGGAGGCGCGGACGGACCGGTGCCCTGTGATTCAAGAATCGCTAGCATCTACTTCCCAAAGGAAGCCCATTCCTCCGGTGTCGCTTGCATGGAGGGATAAGCGACCCGCCGACTGGCAGAGTCCTCGGAAGAGGACGGGGAAGGCGACCAATGCCGGCGCTTCCGGGAATGCCTCGAAGAGGCGGAGGAGTGGCGAGACCGACTCCTGGAAGGAGACCCACTGGACTTCCGACAATGACACGGAGAGTCGCCCCTCGAGTCATCCGTCGAAAGCCCTGCAGACCTCGACTCCCGGGGCTTAGACACCCGACCTACCGACAGCTTCTTCTTGCGTTCCCGCAAGGCCTTTGCCGTGAGCGACTGGCAGTCGACACAGTCGTCCGTATCGTGGGCCTCCCCGAGGCACCAGAGGCAGGCGTCGTGCAAGTCCGTGACCGACATCTTGGACCCACAGTCCCCGCATTTCTTGAAGCCCGGACGCGGGGTTGAAGACGAAGTAGACATCGCCACAAACAGGTCTTCACAAAAGACCGAACAGGTTCAACGAACCGAGAAGAAAACAGCAAACTCCAAAGAGTCAAGGCGTACCGAGATTCACGAAGCAAACACGTTCGCGGAAAAAACGGAACTGCGGCTATGGGCGTCGTGCGTCCTACTTATCACATCGGGTGACGTCGGCCGTCAGAGGAGGTCCTCGGGGACGGTGCATCGACGTCATCGATGCAGGCACCGAAGATTTTCCGAAGCAGCACAGCTGTGGACATTACCTGTCATAGATATGGAATACGTCGGAGGACCCAATCCCCTCGAAATTAACCATGCTATAATTATCACTCCATTATACACCTCAGCTAAAACTACCAGTACCTAAACATTGTTGGGCAAGTCTGTTTTGACTGTGGTCTCAGATTTATGTTTAGGTTTATATTTTCATAATGCTTCTGTATTGTTCATATTCGTGTTGTAACTGCTGGCAGAGGAATGGTCCTTAGATAAAATCAGTAAAATAAAATGTAAAATGCAGGGGGACGTCACCACAGTGTTGCACGATCACAGGCATATGGTCTACAAAAACTGAATTAACCTGCCTGTATTAGCGTCACACACATGCACTCATTTTCATAATCAATTCTATAAGGTAAGTTCTGAATAATACTAAACAATTATATTTATATTATATATATTTATATATATGTATATAAAGACATTTGCAAAAGCATCAACATTAATTTGTACTTTCTCCTAATGACACCCACCCTTTACAGAATCAGAAAATTGCAGGTTTCGCAGCTTCTCACATAAATGTGATGCAGGAACTTCTTAACGTGTGCATAATTCTCAATCTACTTATAATAACTGGGATCTACAGACTTTGGTTAAGGAAGTAATGTATTAAATTCAAAATAGACAATTTCATCTCCCAAACAGTGTTCGGAATGTTTTGAATGGTTATAAACACCATTTCCCTCTCACTTTGTACATGAATCCCCCTTTCAGTACAAAATAAGGGGTTGATGGGTTTTATATTTTGCACTATTTTCTGTTAATAGAAATGAAACATCTATGCTCTCTCATATCCACAAAACATTTTAATAACTACCTCTCCCACCATTTGCCAATTGATAATTTACTATCAGGTTATACAACTTCATGACTGCTTCACAGCCCAAACCCTTCCCTATGCCAGTAGGAACACAGATTCTATTTTAATGTTGCATAATTTTACAGGATCAAAACTGCATGTACATTGCATACAAGTATTGTCAGTTCAACAATGCGCACTCAATACAACAATGCACTATGCTTTATGGAAATAAATCTCACTTTGCATTTAATTTCAATTAGGAACAGAGTGCATATCACTGTACACTGTGCCTTTGTCCCTTTTAAAACTAGCATTCCCTTTTTGCTGCCATACCCCTTTCCCCTTCACTTTAGGTAATCATTATGGACAAGACTATAAGGAAATCTGTATTGACATATGGGCTCTAGTTCTTACTTTTAGATGGTGCCTCCTGTTTTTTAGCCTCCTCAGATTGGAATCGCTTCATCAGCAAGGATCCCAAGCCAATCTGGACAGGTTCCCATATTGACTGCTCATCTCCTTAGAATAGAGGTCATACTTTCTGCAGCCTCTATGGAATCCAAACTCCCCAGTTGATCTCTCTCCTCCATTCATGCATCTCCTTCCAATAATAATAATCATTCTCCAGTATATCTGAGTGCAGTCTTTATTATAATCAAAATCTCCTCCCCTTGCCATTATGATGCTGTTTATTTTCATTGACTTGTTCTATAATCAGATGCTCCTACATGATACAACCCTAATCTTTATTGTATAGGTATGATTTTCCGTTTTCTAAAATGAGAAGAAAGTGAGGGGTGATCTCTCTCCCTTACTGCTGAATGCTATTTCGTTCTTTACTTATAATTTCTGGCAGGAAGGCGTTAATTGATTTTTTTTTAAACCAAGAGAATCTGTGCTTCGGGAAGCAAAATTCTACATTTGCCACCAGTCAACTGAATAATTTTATTTTTCATAATTGTATTGATTTTCCCAATTGTGGTAAATTCAACTTTGGTGTTTAGTAAAAGAGGAGTTTTTAAATCTACTGACCATCTCTTTATATAAATATTTCTCATTGTTTTTTTCAATTCTGTACTTTTTTATGCAAAAAGTGATTGTGTAAAAGGTTTATACTAAAATTATAGTAAATGAAAAACATTCTACAGAATATAATTGGTTTATGGTTCTGATCACCTTCTATTAAGATTGTATTTGATTATAACTCTTCTCCATGGTACAACATGGGATATTGACTTAATTTGATGGGAAATGCAACCAACTGAAATGGCATGTATTGCCATCAGGGGTCCTCAGCATCCAGCACAAATTAACAGTTTTTATAAATGGTCTTTACAAGCTTAAACATGTCATTTTAATTCTCGTGGATATAGCCTCATGACCCAAGAAAACATTTTTATGAGGGATTCAGAATGATTGAAGTGAAAGATGGCTTTTGTTTTCTGCACAAGTCCGACAAATGGCAAGAGTTTATTACCACTTATAGTTCACAATTTCATTCTTGATGAATCTTCTTTTGAACTTTGCAATTAAGGCAGCCCTGGGTTTTTTTTATGAGCAAAATATTCTGCAGAAGTCTGAGCTCTGGAATGGCAAGGTATATTTTGTTAAAATATTCTTTCAGCCACTCCAAAGGGTAGGGGTTGGCTTGCCCAGAGTTCAGAAACAGGTTAACTTGCAATCAAGCACAGAAGAATGGAGAAATGCATACAATGTTTTTCCAAGTCATGCAACATAGGTCTTTTCAAATTGTGTGCATAGATAATATATTAATTAAAATCAGTTCGATGTGGCATTCTGGATTTGTACAGTACATTTTACAGTACTTTAATAAATACATGATTTACATGGAAGTGTCTTTGGAACAGTGAAGAGATTGGCAATTTTACTCCACATCAGAACTGTGCACCTTTAAAAAAAAAAGATAGCATTGTTCTATTCTTCTTACAGTGTATGTAGCTCACTTCTCTGCATATTGTCTGATACTGAATTCTCTGCACCAAAGCCCATTAATTTCCTTGCCTAGCCAAGTTGGGCCTTGGTGCTTTGGATGCAAAAGGGATTTCTGAATATTCTGTTGCAATTAACAAGGATAACAAACCCATTCCTTTTGGACTTGCTTTCATGAATGTTCCTGGTGTGTAAAAACTCCAACAGTTTGTGGGGAATCTGCACATTTCTGGTTAGGTGCTGTTCATCACATAAGGCAACACATATTTTCTTTTGTTTTCAAGCAACATCTTTCCACATAGTTAAAGGATTTCTAGAATCTGACCTAGTGAACAGATGTTAAGAGGCCACTCTAGTTATAGGGAACAGGGAACTCTGGGAGGTTTGCCACAACCCAATCAAGGTACGCAGATGAGCAGTCAAAGCTTATTCTCATGAGAGAATGAGTGGGGTCAGGACCCCTCAATCAGTCCACACAGTATGGCATACAATATTTCAATTAAAACAGTAAGTATAAAACACACAGTTTTTATAGGGCTGATGGACACACTGAAAAATTATTCTAACATGTAGTATCATACAATACCCGATAATACAAATATATAATACAAATATATATGTTCACCATAGGTTCATAAATGTATTAAAAATCACGTATTCAACAAGCGGGTAAGTAGATTAAATGCAATAAATCATGGAACCAGGACACACGTTAATTCCCTAACTTAAGCAGGCCAAACCCTAAGAAGACTGGGGCCTTGTGCCCAAAAGCCACAGGAGTCACAATGTCTCTCCCCTGAATAGAGTCTCTGCAGGAAAGTTGCAGTTAATTTTTGTTGGTGATAGTTCAAACATTTCTTCAAAAATTGTACTAAAGGCAAGCAAATGTTTCCTTATATTTCAGGTTACTCTACCCGGGTTCGATGACCAAAAGGTGAATCGAATAGAGGACTGAGGGGGCTGAGGGGGGGCATATACACTGTGTTCACTTACCCCCCCCGACGCAGATTGTCCCAGATGACACGGAGGATCATCTAGGGGTTGTAGTGGGCTCAATCTTCTGCCGTTGATTCTGGTGAGTGATGCCCAGGAGTTGCGGGTTTGAGGATCCTTACGGTTGAGTGCAGCTGCAAGATGCAACCTCTGACGATGAAGCAATGCAAGAAACACGGGTGCAGACCTCTTCAGAACACTTCAAAGGTTGCAGAAAGGTGAGTTCCAGTGACAGTCCCCACACACAGGCAACGACAGGCATCCTTCCAGTCAAGGTCACAGAAGCCGCTCTATGCCAGGATCCCTTGATGCTGAAATTCGGGGAGAAGGAGACTTTTGGAATGAGGTGCCGACCACCAAAGTTTTAGACTTGAACGCAGAACGACACTTCTGGCAAGGTAGCCCACAAGAGCTTGTCAGTCCACCGGGAAGTCAAGTCACACTTCTGAAGGGTCAGAAAGTCAGGATCCTCGAGGAGGCATCAAGACTAGTTTGTGCCACTACTTGAAATGCTAACTGAGATCAGGTACTCACACAGGGCTTCACCCAGCCAGATAGAGGAAGAGATGCTGAGCCACTCCAGGAGTCGTCTTTGGATCTTCAGCAGGCTGTGCTTCGTCGAGGGATTCTTGGCGCCAACAAGGACCTGGAAGCAACTTGAAGCCCACCAAGGGTATGGATTTGCACCATTCAAACAGCCAGTAGTTGTCCAATCAAAGACAACCTCTGCTTACACATTTGCCCCATACCTAGACTATCTGGCACCACGGATGTGTAGTGGGTCTAGACAGTCCCAACCCTTCCTGGGCCACACATAAAGGCATCCCAAGCCTGTAAAAGCAGCAGCTTTCCCGAGCAATTGCATGACCATATAAGCGATTTCCTGACCTAGCAAGGCAGAAAGTAGGCCCAACAATATTATGGGCAAAAAAGCAAGCAAAAATCATTTTAGAGCACTAGCCACATTCAGTAGCCATACGCAGTAAACACAAATGTGCACACTAAACTAATGCAAACATTGTGTCTTTAGGCACATATAAAAGTAACCACAAATCCCAGGTGTAAAAATAAGGTGCAGTGTGCAATGTTAAAAAGTACAGGAATTCACAAGGGAAACTGTTTCCCAGTACTGATAGTCTGAAGGACTGATCAGTTTCCCCATAACAATGAGCAAAGGGGAAGGGGAGCTGAAGGCTTTGATTCCCTTCCAAAAGTCAGGACCGGTTTACAAACAGCAAAAAGAATAGGGGTCCATAGGAACTACGGAGGGAAAGCTGCAAAAAGAGAAATTTGTCCTGACATGTTCCACATTAGAAAGACTTAGCACAGCCTTTTAACACCAGTTTCCGCTAGGAGAATAGTTTTTAGCTCTACGTATCCCTATACAATGCCGGGACTTCTTCCGCAATGCGGTCATTAAAAGACAGTTTATGCAATCAAACACAGATCTACATTTTCACATACATGCAGCCTCAGGTGTGAATCCAAATGTTCCCCCTCTGTTCTCATTTGCTCTTTGAAGTCGGCAGTCTTCATTTCCATGGAACAACGACTGTGCAATGGAGGCACAGTGGGGACATTTAAAAGGGAGCTGTTGTGACAGGGGCCTAACTATATATATATTTTTGTTTCAAAGCAAAAAAGAGTAGCAATTGATAAACATGTTTAATTAACAAAGAAACCATATGAAAGTCAGTGCCTACAAAATAGCTGGTTTGGTGACAACGTTAGTTGTTGGCTTACCTCTGAATTCCAGCGAGAATATTCTTCACAGCCATCATGAGCTTCTGAAGACACACAAATGTTTCTTGAAGTGGCAATAAACTTGCAGTGGGTTGCACAAGTAGAAGAGCTTGAACATCAGTAAATGTGTTGAACACATCATCACTAACAGAGGAAAAAGAAAACGCTTTAGCTTAGTCTAAATAAAACGTAGACAATTTTTCTTGATTGGTTTTCAAAATCACCACAAAAAATGTTGAATCAATACATCAAGTTAAACCACTTTGACGTGACGCTAACACAGCCAACTACTTCAAATGGGTGTCTTAGTGATCATCACCAAAATCATGTAGTTTATATAAGCATTACCTGATTCCAAAATAACAATGATTGAACACTCCCATGGGTGGTGACAAGGAATGAAGAGACTAACCAGGCGGTGCTGTAATGGTTGCTATAGATTTTTATTTAATAAAAACATAAATATCTGTGTCCTTAACTCTAATGGGGTTTCCCTACCTAAACTAAAGAAACTCGGGTGTCGTTAGGAAGTCTGTGTAAGTACAAAGCAAAAGGCATCGTCCCAGTCAAAAAGGCTCTTACTCCATCACTGTCACTTCAACAAATAATATAAAGTTCAGCTCCTGCTCGTAAAACCAGGAGAATGACTCCCTTCTCCTTGTTGTAAAATGTCCCAAAGATGTTCAGGTTGTTGAAAACAAGTTCCACAAACTTTCCAGGCTTCTTGCAACCCAAAAGAAACAAAACGGTTCTACAGGATCCTCGTGGGGCTAGGAGAATGCTGGATCCTGGCAATGTCCTTCACAGTTCTCTGCAATACTTGTAATTTCCTTACAGTGGTTTTTACTGACTTAACTTTCTTTATGCTCCATCTCCAATGGGACGAAGACGCTCCCCGAGTCCCTTTCGACTCCCCAGCCCCACACTCTTGTGGAAATGCTCAGGGAATTGTGTTTCTAAGGTTTTTACTGCTTCACATTCACAGTCTGATGTTTCTAGTTTCTCCGGATGTTACCGGGTTTCTTTCCAACACAGAAGGATTGGATTCTCAGCTTTTTCTGAAAGAGAAGGCAAAGACAAGGATTTTCTTCTTATTTCAACAGGAGTGTTTACCCCGTGAATTGAAAGGACTTGACTCTTGGCAGGATCTGGCGTCGACCAATCCTAAAGTAGACACAGCCCTTTTTGATAGCCGGCGATTGATTTTTACTCAGACGACCAGCCCTCGATAATGCTGAGGTGTGCGTAGGAAAACTTCTATTTTCCACGTGCTTTGGGATGTTACGTCTTTGTCGACGATTGTCCTCTTCAGAACTCTTTTCTCGCCAATGATGCTCCAGAAGACACCTGGATGGGCTTCTGTTCCCTCTGCCGAGTTCGAGAAGATAACCCCTCGAATAACATTTTGGGGAGCTGGGGATTAGAGTTTTAAAGACAGATTCAATTCACAACCACTGAGGTGAGCGTTACTTGTTAGTTAACCATTCTTTATGCTGGACTGCTTAATTGGCATTTCTTTACATTAGCTCGTTGTTGCCGGTTTTCCAAGGCTCTCTTAGCTTTCCCTCGGCTCCCTCCCAGACTTCTAACAACTTCTGCTACCTGCACTTGGTATCGGGATACTTTTCTGGTTCTGCCTGGGACCCTGTGATGCTCAATAGTTTTCTCTCTTTGGGTGCTTGTTTCCTGTGCCCACTACCGTGGGTTGTTCTTCTGTCAGTAAGGGACTCAACCAGACCTTCCGTACAGGTCGTTCAGCCAATACCACCTCTGGATACTTTATAAGCCAGTCTATGCAGCTTTGCTACAGGCTGGTGTTGTCGGCCTAGATGCAGATGTCGGACCGCACAGTCCATCCTCTACAGGTCACGCCACCAAAACCCAATCTGTCCTTCCGCTGGGCCTGTTCCCAGCCGACTGGTACAACGCTTTCCGGGTGTAATAACATGTTTGTTTTGGCGGGTGTTATTCCGATACTCCTCTTTCTCCGCCTCTCGCACACCGGCCACCAGATTTCACTTCTATAATGGCCAGCTTTCTGCCTTCCTGCAGGAAGCCTTCTGCACATTTTGCTTCTACTAATGCCAACATCTGGTCGGCCTGAAAGACGTTCTTGTGTATATATCTATCTCGAGCCTCTCAAGTCTTCCCTAGTCTACTCCCTTCGCCTTAGCCTCAATCTCACATTCCAATTCGACCTTCTCCATCTCTCAATCTCTCCCCTCCCCCCAGTCATTTGTTTCTGGCGTCTTGATATAGTCGGGCCCGCCCTGGTGTAACGTCAGTTCCATTCAACACAGCTGGTCGAAGGTTTTTCCCACCTCACTCTAGCGTTCAAGGTTTCCCTTGTCCCTGTACTTATTGGACGAAGACTGTCTGACCCAGCACAATAACACATGGTTTCGGACATAAGTCTAGGAAAAAGAGGCTTCGGTGATGTTTCAGGAGATAAAGGGGCCATGTCCCTGATTCAAGTCCTTGTCCCCAAGAGGGGAGTTCCATGAGGTACACATTTTACCACGCCCCTCCCCCGCTTCCCACAGGGGAACAATTAATTAGAAGCCCACCTCCCTCACCCCATGGAAAGGGACTCCCCCCTGCAGAAAAGTGACACTATCTGAAGGATCTTCACACATGCCAAAAGTAAAACTCATTCTTTAGCAGTCATATCTCTGGAAGTGTCTGGAGAGCTCAGTTGTAATCCTATACAACTGTCTAGACATGAAATAACCCACTGATAAATTGCCTTTCTTTTGAAAGTCTACAGTTTGGTCTTGCACAAATAATTACATGTATATGTCTATCTGTGTGGGGATATGTGCATGGGGGCTGGAGAGTGGTGGTGCTAGGAAGGGAGGAGGAATAGGGGAGCACCCCTAAATAAAAATAATGGTTGAATGCAGGTTGACCAAAAGTGCACAACCAAAGTGCAGACTCTTTTGAAAGTCTTTTGGAACATGTAGAACCGGATTAACCTTTGACTCTAGTGTATATCTAGAGAGAAGAAAACATTACTTACTATAGTGACTAATGTACTCAAAAGTAACTTTTTCTTAATCGTAAATTCTGTCCACCTTCATCCATACTGAATGGGCGATTACAATGAAAGGAGGAATAGCCATCTTTTAGTGAGGAAAAAGATTCCTCCAAATTACCTGCCTAGCAGAAGGCCGCGTCTGATCTGGAACTAATGTCCAAACAATAATGTTTGCAAAATGCCAAAGGGGAAGCCCAGGTATCTGCCTTGCTTATAATGTCCCAAGGGACTTGTCTCTGAAAAGCCATAGTAGAGGTGTTTGTTTTCTTGCATGATTGTGAAAATTTGAGGGGCACAGCTTAATTTGTAGCCTGTAGAAGTTTGCAATAGCTGACACCATCCATCTCGCTATCAATGCTTTGGATGCCTGAGTGCCTGATGAAGTTCCCCCAAAAGTAACCAGTAAAGAGTCTGATTTACAGAATGGTTTAGTCCTGCTGAGCTAGAACTTAAGCGTTCTTCTTAAATCCAAACAGTAATGCCATCTGTTCATCTGATTGAGGATTAGGGAAGAATGTCAGCAAAATAATTTTCTCATTTATATGAAATGCTAAAACTATCTTTGGCAGGAATCTTGAATGAGTTCTAAGAACTACTTTTTCTTTGTGAAACACTGTAGGGCTCTGTGGCTGCCAGTGCCTGTATTTCACTTACTCTGCGTCCTGATATTAATCCCACTAACAATGACATTTTTAATATCACCTACTTATATCTGTCGAAGCCATAGGCTCAGAAGGCTTATGAACTAAAGCTGCTAGGGTCACATTAAGGTCCGATACCGGATGAGGCCGTTTGATGGGAGGCTATAGCCTTGAGAAACCCTGAAAATCGGACTATTTTATTTATGGATCATTTGTATCGCACCTATACAGCAAAAAGTGTTTGCAGGCGCCACAAGACAAAGGGGAGAGGGACAGAGGAGAAAAAAATAATAACAGTCCTAATAAGCCTTGAGACATTCAGATCGTGCAAGTGCAGTGACGAGAAGCACAGGGGGACGGTGCATGCTGTGGGATGTTTCAACCCACTAGTCCAGGCCCTGGAACATTCTAGAGGAATGCTTGCATCAGGAACATCAGAATGGCCGCTGGAAAGCATGCTGCTTGCTAAAAATCACCCAAAAGTGCGCAGTAAAAATCTGAAAAATAGGCCACCATCCACTTTTGCCTATCTCAGTGTTAACACAGGAGACCACTGCCAAAACCCATCATTTGGCTGCCTACAAAACAAGGCTGATTGCAAAAGAAACAGAACTGTGTGGAAATCTGTTTTTCTTTGTTGTCAAATTTGTAAAAATCATGGCTCACAAACCACCCAAAAGATCCAACCTCCTTGTTGGGTGTTGAACATCATTCTACTTCAAGAATCCACATAAATATAATGTCAGCAGAAGTACATGTTATCAGAACAAAACCCACTTTTGAAGATGGTTGCTGGAAAGAAATCTGTCAAAAATGGGTGCAATACAGTTACTCGCCTCTGTCAGACGCTGGCGATTTCTAAATCTGACAGGAGAAACGTATGTCTAAAAAGCTAAATATGCCAAACAAGGGATTTCCATCAAATGCAATATAGGGTGCCACACATTGATTTTCATGTTGAAAAAGACTGGAATTGAAGATATGTTTGCTTATTTCAAATTTGTAACTGTAATTTTTCACAAGGAACTATGTTATAATTGACCATAAGGTAATCTGATTCAGCTAAGACTTCAAAGAGGCTTTCTTCCCATCCTGTTCCATCCCACCAAAATGAAAGGATATTGCATTGGAATGCAAATGAGAAGGGGAGGAGACTTCCTCTGCTGCTCTTGGAGTGAAGATAATGGGTTCCTTGAACTGAATAGAAAATGCTAATTCGGGTGTGACTAACACCAACTGCCTTGGCAGGAAGAAGCCATGTGACTCTCTGACTCAGCCAAGCTTTGGAGCAGGCCAGACTGAAAATGTGGATTTGAAATTGAAGAAATATTGTTTGAGAAAAAGACTTATAGCAAATGGTACTGAACTGATACAAATATGAAATTTATAGGTTGTCAAAATGAAAAATGTGCTCACAGTTTGAAACTAATCTGGAATCTGTGCGATGTTCTGAGACTGAACCACGAAATTTTGAATATTGTAGCTACTGTGATTGTGCTAGGAACATGAAAAATTACAGGAATATGCCCAGAGGGTATGTGCATGTATGTATAAAAACATTGTACAGATCCGAAAATGTGTAACCAATCAAAAGCGCAAAAAATTGCCATTTATGAACCAAAACTCGTAGGAAGATAAGATTTTGACGGAAATGTACCTTAGGTAATCTGTAATGTGTATATGTATTATTAACAAGTTGTGCATATTGAAAATGTTTTTTGGGAAAAATATATTTTCTGGGTAAAAGCAAAGGAGAGGTTCTTCCCTAGATTGTAAATGGCAGCATCACTCTGACACATCATGACACACTGTTCCTTTCCCAAATCAGGGGACAGGGAATTCTCGGACCTATCAGATCCTTAGAGGGTTGGGCATAGACAATCAGCCTCCCCACCCACTTTGGAAAATGGATAAATAGGGACTGCTGAGGACAGGCAAGACACACATCCACTCATCAACTGACCCATTGGCGAAGCACCCTGCAGGAAGATCCAGACTCCAGAACCTAGATCTAGACTCCAGAACTCTGAAGCAGAAAGGCCAACCCAAAGAGCTGAACCCTTTTCAGTAGGCCTTTAAAATCTAGTAACCTGATTTAACCCCTAAACTTCCACGGGGCTTAATCCATTCAACAGCCTGGCTGAGCTGTTTGCTGCTTCTGGCCAACAACCTTTGCTAGAACCCACGATCCAGATCAGTCCAGCAGAGCTGTAACCCAGAACCTGTCAGATCCAGTCCAAGAGGCCACGCAGAGACCAGAGTGCTGAGAGCAGAACCAAGCACCTGAGACCTGTCCGGTGGCGAGCGAAGTCCAGTCCAAACCTTTGACCAGATCTTTGACGGGTCCATTTTAAACCAGAGTTGTGAGTATTTACCATAGAACTGTCCATAGTAAATCTCTTAGTTTAAAGTAATCCTATCCAACCCATTCCATCACATCTAGAATTGCATTATAGAATCTCTTTTGTCCATTCTGAATCCTTTCTCATCCATCTAATCCTGTGATAATTGTTAGTGTAACCTGTTTGTATGTAATTCAAAGCGCAACTTCATTAGAAATCTTGGCTCCTTTTGAGAAAAATCAACCTCTACTAAAACCTCTAACTTTTGAACCGTATGTGCTACGAACGAAATTTAAATGCAATTCTGAAGCTAACATCCTCAGCTTACAAACGAACACAAAACAACATCCCTTGTAGATTTTCCGTAATCGTGTTTCTCGCACGCGGAAAAGTTGCGCGAATTTGCATTTGGCTCAATTTCTCATTCCATGTAAAACAGCTATTTCTTGCTCTCAACTTCTGAATTTCGTTTTCTATCTGCTAACCATTCAACAATCCTTGCTAGTGTTGACCTGAACCAATCCAAAGCAACTCTCACTAGTTATGAATCTCATTTAGCGAATTAAGATCATTATCATTTTTTCATCCAATTCAATCCACATCTAAAAGCAATTGACCTGTTTAAAATCATTAGTGTTCTCTCTAAGCTTGCTGGGGGGGAGGAAATCGAGATTGAAACTGCAATTAATTGATATTCCCGATACATGCGTGCCCTCATTTCATCTCTTCATATTGCATATTGGGGGGAGTGAGTAACAACAGGGGGAAAGAGCGATTATATTGTCTTTGGTTGAATTCATATCAAGTTTTATTTCTGTGTTGCATTCTTTCGTATCATTGCCTTTCCTTGAACCATACAAAGTATTCTCTGCTACATTATTCTTCCTATTCCTAGTCCTAATTGATTAAAGAGATTGATGATATTGTAATATTACCCATTGATCATTGTTCATATTCATAAGTGTGATATTCAGATATTATCCATATTTATACAAGTCTGATATAAATAAATATTATTAAATTCTTCAAATAAATCTTTTAATTTGCAAAACAAACCTATTTCTTGGTTCAGTGAGACCGGGGGGATTCAAAGAGAGGTGCGTTATATAAGGGTACATCATCCAGAATTAAAAGAACGTTGACATAAAAATATATAAATAAGGGTTTCCATTGGGCATCCTACTAGGCATTGACGTAGTTGGAGTGCTGGATTGAAATCACTTACAGATTGGGGGCTCGTAGCGAGATTTCTGGATTAGAACTACCACTTGTGCAGCTTAGTACAGTGTGCTAACTAATAGGATACATAAATCCTGTTGGGCTACCGCGCTGTGTTACACTGTAAAAGCACCCCTCAAAAGGGAACGCTCTAAGGAAATGGTCTGTTTAGCAAAAATAAAATAATAAACTTCTGTAAGTCAGGTAGGAAATTAATATTTCCAAAATGGCGACATTGGTAGACATCAAGATAGCTAGAGAACACCTTTTACATAAGTTATTTGTGAGAGGTGAATGGACTGAGCAGGACCAGAATGTGTGGTTGCAAGCAATCACACAACAGATCACTGCAACAGGGTTAGATATCTGGAGAGATCAGGGTCCCCTACATGTGGCCCTGAGTGAACTATATATGGCCCCTAAGGCCAAGGATGAGCAAAATAAGATTGCCAAGATAGCAGCATTTTTATATTTATCTATGGGAGCCATACAGGATAAATGTGCTGAAGGCCAAGATCTGGCAAGTAGGCAACTGATGGCATTAGAAAAGGCCCAATCTGATCTGGACTCTTCTGAGCAGAGGCTGCAGAGGAGCCAGGAGTCAGAAAATGAAAGCAGGCAGTATGTAGTTAAAATCAAAGAGGACATGGGTATCCTAGAGCAGATAAAGGCAGACCAGGAAACTAGAATTCTGGCCTTGCAAAAGGAGTAGCAAGAAAGTTTGGACTCCCTACTGCAGAGCCAGAAAAAGCTGGAGCAACAACTGGACTTCAACAGGGCATGCACAGAGCAGGTAGTCACCCTGCAAAGCCACCTAGATAGAGAGAAGGCAGAGAGCAACAAATTCTGAAAGACCTGGACACCCACGCATAGTTTGAGGAAGAGCGCCAGAAAGCTGGTGCCCACAAAGACAGAGGGACGACCTAGCGGCACAGAGGCAGGCTCTCGCTCAAGAAAGGGACACCTTAGGCCAGAAAGTCTGTCATTTAAAAGGGAAACTGGAAGAAAATCACCTGGCCTTCCAGGGACTGGGTGACCTCCAAAAAGAGCATGCTAGATTGTTAGAGCACACCAGGAGGGTGGAAGATGCTCTGGCAAGAAAGGAGCAGGCCAGTAGGGACGGGGCTCAGGAGGTAACCACCTCAGCAGAGACTGGCCCAGTACTCAAAGACAAACCAGGAAGCACATAGAGAAAATGAGGCTCTCTGTGAGAAAAATGATAGGCTCCACAGGCAGGTAGCCATGCAAGAGAGACTGATAGAAACTAGTAAGGCCTTGATTGAGGACCAGAAACCACAGGTTCTTGAGTGGCAACAGGGAGCCGGGGCTGATAGAGATGAGGTTCGCTGGGCAAGGGAAACACCTGAGCATAACCTCAGGAACCCTAGTACCAGAGGCCTTCATCTCTCCCAGTCCCTGGACTCTGCCTATCCCATGTCCACTGGCGCACACGAGCCCAGGGCCACGGGGATAGCAGATTACTATCCAGTCAGAAGTATGGGGCTCACAGACCAGCACCTGCCAGGAATGGATGGGCGGGCATCTGGGTATGGGTACCCAAGTACAGTGAAATTTAGTGGGGAACTCCAGGAGAGTAGGCCCACTAAGGGCATCCTAAAAACCTCTGCCCAGTTAGGACAGTGGGGGGGTACCCATCAAATCCTGGGAGCAAGGAGGAATCAGAAGACTCCTCTGAGCGCCCCAGGACACAGGATACTAGGTCCCCATATTCTGCCAGCCATTCCCAGGCTCGCAGAATCTGGGAGAACCTAGAAGACCAGACAGGCACCTCTGGGAGCAGTGCTTCGAGTCAGAGGATGATTGGACAAGGGTTACCCGAACCAAGAAGGCCAATAAGGCAAAAAGGGCCTTGCTTAAGGACTGCTTAAAACAAATCAAGGCAATAAGGAGTGTCATCACGCCTTATCATAAGAACGCTAAGTATTCTGTTTGGGAGCACTTAGAGCTCTTTGAGCACATGATGGAAACTTTCCATTTGAAAGACAGCAGTAGCTGCATTCAGTATGTGAAATGTACCTTCTCACCAGAGTACTCCAGTTTCTTTGCGGGGCTGGAGGACCAAAATCATTCAAGATGGTCCACATATAGGGCAGCCATCTTGAAGCATTTTTCTGTTCACAGAAATCCCCAAGAGGCTCGCAAGGCAGCCTACAACTTGCAATGTGGGGAGGATCAGGCCCCACAAGAATTTGTGCAGGAGTTAAAGCGTGCCTTTGCGCAGACTACCAGAAGGGTGCGCACGGACAGCAAAGAATTTGTTAATACTTTTTTCCATGCTCTACCAAAGTACATCATGACCCAGCTAGTGAGAGATTTTCATGAGAAAAGATCACTAGACTGGGTCATTGAACAGGCCACCCGAATCTATGAGGTGCAAAAACCCTTAGAAAACAAGAATACTCCTAAAAGCCCCAAACCAACCAACACCCCTGCTGCTGCTAAGGTGGCAGAGGTAAAGGTTGCCCCCATTTTGGATTTGGAGATGGGGGGGCCTAAAAACCGGCCTGCACAGCAGAATAATCCCAAGCCCAGAAGGCCCTCGGGCCAGTCACAGACAGGGAGCCAAGGAGGTAGTCCCACAAATGGGATCCCTCACTCCCCTGACTACATAAGCCCCAGCTACAAGGGGAACAGACCCATCCTGGGTTATGTGTGGACACCTCCAGCCCAAGGGAGGGGTGGGGGGTCCAATCAAGCAGCACCTAACCTAGGGAACTTCCCTCCTCACTTTCCACAGGAGGGCAGAAATTCCCCAAATCCTGGGCAGAACTTTTTCCGCAGGTACCCACAGAACTTCCAACCCCAAAATAATCCATCCTTCTTTCCCCACTTTCCTGAGCCCCAACAACCTGATCCGGGGGAGAGGGGAGGCCAAGGGTGGAGGGGTACCCAAATCTTCCCAACCCGAGGTATTACCAGGGAAGGGATAGCTAGCCTTCCCGGAATCAGCCCAGGGGAGAAATAAGAACCCTGTATCAGCCTGAGCGGGTGTCACAGTTAGAGCACCAGGTCCAAAACATGGCACAGGATCTGGGTTGCATGCTGAGGGCTAAGCAGAACCCTCAGATGAACATGCCGGTGCAGAATGCCCCAAACTCTGGACCTGGTGCTCCAGAACAATGACGGGGGCAGCACCCTGACAACCCACCGGTTCCCAGGGAGGAGGCACAAGGGGAAAGGGGGTGTAAAGCCTTGGAGGAAGCTTTCTTCCCCACTTGTAAAAAGCCCCTGGAAACCCGGGAACCGGAACAAAAATCTCCTGCCCTTGAAAGTCTGGCACCCAAGGAGCAGTGGGGGGGGTTAGGAGAAACAAAGGACCCAAACAGACTCATTTTGTGGAGGAGGAACAGATCTTCTAATTTGAAGGAGAGGTGATCCTCAGAGGATCCTGGGAAAAGGATCTTCTCCTTCAGAGATGGGGGATCTCTTCCCAAGGAAAAATGGGTCCCAAAGGATTCAAATCCAGACTGGGTAGATGTGGGGACTGAGCTAGCGCTGCCCATCATCCAACCCAAGAACCAACAACATGAAAATCTTCTGGTTCAAACCCATCCTGGTGACTGCCTCCAAAAAGGGGGGGGGGCGGCACAGAACCAAGGGAACGCAACACTTCTCCAATCTCTAGTTGCCACAATTTCTTTGCAGATTGCCAAGACTCCCCACAGAATTCTGCCCAAATCTCTTCTCTTTCAATGTCCAAAACTAGAAAATTAACCCACCAGTTATCCAAAAATGTGCATTATCTGTGCCCCCTTGCGGAGAAGGAGGGAAGATGCTATGCCCCGGTTCAAGTACATGGGCAGGGTACAATTATGGCACTGGTGGACACTGGATCCCAAGCTACCCTTCTGTCCAAAAAAGACTTTGATGAACTGAATTCAGGAAGGGGGGAGAAATACCAAATTCCTCTCACCTCTCTTCCTGGACAACTTCAGAACTTTGACGGGAAGGAAATTCCCATCGAGACGACTGCAGATTTGGACATTAAAATTGGGCGACACCAGGTGAAGCACTCGGTCATAGTTGTGACTCCAGAGGGTACCCCTTGTTCACTAGGGAATGACCTCCTTCCGAAGGTTGTCACCCCTAATAGATTGCGTAAACAAGGTCCTCTGGACCCAGACTAGCCGACACATAAAATTAAAACAGAGTGTCAACCATGTTAGTTTAAACGGCACATGCCACATGGTTGAACAAAAATCTGACCAAGTAGAATTTCACTTCCAGAACAACCAAATTCCAGACGTGACAGTAATAGCAGTAGGACAACAAACTGGTTAAGAGGGGTCCTATCTATTTCTGAAAATCAGCCTTCCTTCCAGTCCAAGGTGGTATTCCACACTGGAAGGAAACACTCTGAAATTCTTTACCAATCCACAATCAGACAGTCCCACTCCTATAGTCCAGAAAGATGAGAAATCAGCTCAGAGCCTGGCTGATATTCAGCAAATTGGAGAGCAGTTGGTCATCCCTGTTCAGTTAAATGAAGGGAAATACTCTGTTCTCGCCCGAGTGTGTGTGAACAACGGTAAAAGCTTCATCAGCGAAGCCATGTTTCGCCAACTCGCAAAAGATCCGGCCATTCCCACATTCAAACTGATAGTCAAATGGGAAATGGATCTGGAAGAACCCAATTCCAAACATCTCCTGCCAAGCAGGTGTATGCTCAAAATCTCCATAGGCAACAAGAACATAGTTCATAATTATTGGGTCGTGCGAGACGTCACTGCCGCCTTTTACTTAGGCAGTGACATTCTCAATCGCTTTGCCATTAGTTTGGACCTAATTAACTTCAAAGCTTGGTCCCAATTAGCGGATAATCCCATGGGCTTGGATGATCCAGAGAAAGAATTTAGGTCAGCTCAACTACTGCCATATGCAGTTGAAATTCAGATTGGAGAGGAAGTCACCATCCCAGAAAGGACCTGACAATTCTCCCTGGAAGTGAAAGTTAAAAGAGGACAGAAATTGAAAAACCCTGATGCCTGTTTTCATCTAAATGCTTCTCTCCAACAGCAAGGGTTGGGGGTAAACCGAACACCATTAGTCAATATAGAACATGACACCATTCCAATAGAGGTGGATAACAGTGACTTAAAGAGTATCACTCTAGCCGCAGGAACCATTATTGGAATGGCGGTTGATGACCTACATTTTTCCATTGATTTAGGCAACGAACTGTTAGGACCAATCCCCAAGGACTGTTTTAACAGTGACAGTGATGACAATACAACACCAGACAGGATCTTTACCCGGCATGGGGGGAACTTCCTGGTGTACACTTCCTGCCCCTATGGTAAGGAAGATGTGACCTGTGACTCAGAAGGGATGAGGTGATTTTCCAGGTCCATGAGGGCTGCCTTTCCCACCTGAAGCCAACAGTCCAAATCAGCACTCTGACCAGGGACTTCTCCACCCAGCTGGAGGAGGCCACTGAGATAGCAAAACCAGAAGTCTTTCCAGGCTTCAGGCAGATGGTTGAAGAGAGAGTCAACCTAGCCAATGCCTGTGAGACTGTGGCGCAGAAGCAAAAGTTGAAACAAGTTTTCTTGGATTTTCAAGAACTCTTTGCGGTGGACTCATATGACTGTGGCGCACCGACATCCACACAACAACAATTCCCACGGACCCTGGCATGACTCCAGTGTTTATGAAGCAAATCGCTTGCCTCTCGTATCAATGAGTCCCTTACTGAAATAATGAAGAACCTTGAGTCCCGTGGGATAATCTGTCCAGTCCACAGCAATAATCTGGTGCTGGGGATATTGAAGCTAAACAGCCAGTGGAGACTGTGTGCCGACCTTAGGAAGCTCAACAAACGGGTCCATACTTCCCGATGGCCTCTTCCCTATATTGACCAAGGGCTGGCCCAGATCCAGGGGTCACAGGTATTCACTGCAATAGACCTGACCAATGGATACTGGACTGTACCTGTCAGTACGGAGGACCAATACAAGCTGGCCTTTACCTTTGGGGGGGCAGCAGTACACATGGACCAGGACTCCCTTCGGATACCTCAACTCCGGCAATTAATTCAACATTTTTCTTCATAAGGCCATGCCCGACATGGGTGAAAGGGGTAACCTGGCCTATGTAGATAATGTACTCATTAAAAGCTCAACTGTCGAGGAACACATAGCGGAGATCCGTTATGTTCTGACACAGATGAGGGCTGCCGGAGCAAAACTTTCCTTTCAAAAGGCACAGTGGTGTACAACCCCTGTCAATTTCTTGGGGCATGAGATTACTCATCAGGGTCTCTGTCCCCAGGAAAAGAGAGTGGAAGCACTCCAGAAAGTGAAAGACCCCACAACTCTGCGGGAACTAAGGAGCCTCCTTGGACTGACTAATTACAGTAGAAAGTTCATTGAGGGCTACGCAGAGATCACAAGACCCCTGATTCATCTTTTCAAGGGGGGGTCAAGTGGGAATGGGGTCCAGAACAAGCCGAGGCAGTAAGACAACTCAAAAGAACCCTCTCAAAAGCGCCTTGCCAAGCTTACCCTGTCAGAAACAAGGAGTTCTTCTTGGAGACAGGGTTCTCTAATACATGCTTGACGGCAGTATTGTTTGTGCTTTGTCATCCTAGGATTGATAAACCATGGAGATGGAAACCAAGGAGGACTATCCGGGGACCGGGAGCAAAGATCCGAGGGGCCTGGAGTATCGCTCAATACTCACATCAGGACTGGCGAGGAGAACCGATCGATCCACCCCTGATGGAGGAAAAGATGAGGAAGTTTGCCATTTGTGGAATCAGAAGAGATGAAACGGACGTCCCAGTCTTGCGAATTCCCATTGATGGTCGATCAATGCAAAATCGCAAGGGGGGAGGGGGGCTTGTGGGATGTTTCAACCCACTAGTAGGCCCTGCAACATTCTTGTGCATTGCTTGCATCAGGAACATCAGAATGGCCGCCGGAAAGCATGCTGCTCGCTAAATAATCACCCAAAAGTGCGCAGCAAAAATCTGAAAAATAGGCCGCCATCCACTTTTGCCTATCTCAGTGTTAACACAGGAGACTACTGCCAAAACCCATCATTTGGCTGCCTACAAATCAAGGCTGATTGCAAAAGAAACACAGAGCTGTGTGGAAATCCGTTTTTTCTTGGATGTCAAATTTGCAAAAATCATGGCTCACAAACCTCCCAAAAGATCCGAACCTCCGTGTTGATCATTCTACTTCAAGAATCCACATAAATATAATGTCAGCAGAAGTATATGTTATCAGAACAAAAGATGGTTGCTGGAAAGAAATCTGTCAAAAATGGGTGCAATACCATTACTCGCCTCCGTCAGACGCTGTTGATTTCTAAATCTATCAGGAGAAGCTTGTGTCTAAAAAGCTAAATATGCCAAACAAGGGATTTCCCTCAAATACAATATAGGGTGCCACACATTGATTTTCATGTTGAAAAAGACTGGAATTGAAGATATGTTTGCTTATTTCAAATTTGTAACTGTTATTTTTCACAAGGAACTATATCATAATTGACCATAAGGTAACCTGATTCAGATAAGACTTCAAAGAGGCTTTCTTCCCCTGAGAACACCCCATCCTGTTCCTTCCTACCAAAAGGAGAGCATATCGTATTGGAATGCTAATGAGAAGGGGAGGAGACTTCCTCTGCTGCTCTGGGAGTGAAGACAATGGGTTCCTTGAACTGAATAGAAAATGCTAATTCGGGTGTGACTGACACAAACTGCCTTAGCAGTAAGAAGAAATGTGACTCTTTGACTCAGCCAAGCTTTGGAGGCGGGCCAGACTGAAAATGTCAATTTGAAATTGAAGAAATATTGTTTGAGAAAAAGACTTATAGCTAATGGTACTGAACTGATACAAATATGAAATTTATAGGTTGTTAAAATGAAAAATTCGCTCACAGTTTGAAACTAATCTGGAATCTGTGCGATGTTCTGCGACAACCTCAAAATTTTAAATATTGTAGCTACTGTCATTATGCTAGGAACATGAAAAATTACAGGAATATGCCCGGAGGGTATGTGCATGTATGTATAAAAAATTGTACAGATCTGAAAACGTGTAACCAATCAAAAGCTCGAAAAATTGTCATTTATGAACCAAAACTCGTAGGAAGATAAGAGTTTGACGGAAACGTACCTTAGGCAATCTGTGATGTGTATATGTATTATTAACAAGTTGTGCATATTGAAAATATGTTTTTGGGAAAAATAGATTTTCTGGGTAAAAGCAAAGGGGAGGTTCTTCCCTAGATTGTAAATGGCAGCATCACTCTGACACATCATGACACATCATGACACACTGTTCCTTTCCCAAATCAGGGGACAGGGAATTCTCTGCCCTATCAGATCCTTAGAGGGTTGGGCATAGACAATCAGCCTCCCCACCCACTTTGGAAAATGGATAAATAGGGACTGCTGGGGACAGGCAAGACACACATCCACTCATCAACTGACCCATTGGCGAAGCAGCCTGCAGGAAGATCCAGACTCCAGAACCTAGATCCAGACTCTAGAACCTAGATCTAGACTCCAGAACTCTGAAGCAGAAAGGCCAACCTAAAGAGCTGAACCCTTTTCAGCAGGCCTTTAAAATCTAGCAACCTGATTTAACCCCTAAACTTCCACGGGGCCTAATCCATTCAACAGCCTGGCTGAGCTGTTTGCTGTTTCTGGCCAACAACCTTTGCTAGAACCCAAGATCCAGATCAGTCCAGCAGAGCTGTAACCCAGAACCCATCAGATCCAGTCCAAGAGGCCACGAAGAGACCAGAGTGCTGAGAGCAGAACCAAGCGCCTGAGACCTGTCCGGTGGCGAGCGAAGTCCAGTCCAAACCTTTGACAGGTCCATTTTAAACCAGAGTTGTGAGTATTTAGCATAGAACTGTCCATAGTAAATCTCTTAGTTTAAAGTAATCCTATCCAACCCATTCCATCACATCTAGAATTGCATCCATCTAATCCTGTGATAATTGTTAGTGTAAGCCAACCTGTTTGTAATTCAAAGCGCAATTTCATTAGAAATCTTGTCTCCTTTTGAGAAAAATCGACCTCTACTAAAACCTCTAACTTTTGAACCGTATGTGCTAGGAACGAAATTTGAATGTCATTTTGAAGCTAACATTGTCAGCTTTCAAACGAACCCAGACATTCCTTATAGTTTTTCCGTAATCGCGTTTCTCGCATGCGGAAAAGTTGCAGCGAATTTGCATTTGGCTCAATTTCATTCCATGTAAAACAGCTATTTCTTGCTTTCAACTTCTGAATTTCGTTTTCCATCTGCTAACCATTCAACAATCATTGCTAGTGTTGACCTGAACCAATCCAAAGCAACTCACATTAGTTCTGAATCTCATTTAGCGAATTAAGATCATTTTTAGCATTTTTCCCATCCAATTCAAACCACATCTAAAAGCAGTTGACCTGTTTTAAATCATTACTGTTCTCTCTAAGCTTGCTGGGGGGGAATCGAGATTTAAACTGCAATTGTTAATTGTTATTCCTGATACCTGCGTGCCCTCGTTTCATCTCTTCATATTGCATATTGGGGGGAGTGAGTAACAGGGGGAAAGAGCGATTATATTGTCTTTGGTTGAATTCATATCAAGTTTTATTTCTGTGTTGCATTCTTTCCTATCATTGCGTTTCCTTGAACCATACAAAGTATTCTCTGCTACATTATTCTTCCTATTCCTACTACTAATTGATTAAAGAGATTGTTGATATTGTAATATTACCCATTGCTGATCATTGTTCATATTCATAAGTGTGATATTCAGATATTATCGATATTTATTAAAGTGTGATATATATATTGTTCAATTCTTCAAATAAATCTTTTAATTTGCAAAACAAACCTATTTCTTGGTTCAGTGAGACCGGGGGGATTCAAAGAGAGGGGCCTTATATAAGGGTACAGCATCCAGAATTAAAAGAACTTTTGACATAAAAATATATAAATAAGGGTTTCCATTGGGCATCCCATACTAGGCATTGACTTAGTTGGAGTGCTGGATTGAAATCACTTACAAAGTCAGGGCGGAAGGGATGAGATAAGGGCATGGGGGATTAGGCAGAAGTGCAGAAGGGGTCGCCAGGGTCTGGGCGAGTGCTAAGGGGGGCCTAGGAGGGCAAGTGCTCGGGGGAACCAGAGGCAAGGGTCAAGTAGTGCGAGGACAGGGGTGGATCAGACTCAGTGGTTAGTCAGGGAACGGTGCCCGAGGGCAAGTGCTGGTTATAGGGGTGCTGGGGTAGGCTGATCGAGGATGGCCTGGCCCCTGTAAGACTCATAAGGGTCCAGGCAACCAGTTGTAGTGGCAGGGGAACATTAGCAAGGGAAGCAGAGCGGGAAGGAGGAGGAGAAAAGGAAAGTCTTGAGAAGCTTCAAGAACTTAAGGAGACTCTGCTCAAGTCAGAGGGGCAGGGAGACAGTTTCAGAGGGAGGCTCCGGTCAAAAAAAAATGTACACCCCACTCTCTGCTTGGAGAAACGTGTAATCTGCAGAGAGTTGGAGTTAGAAGACCGAAGGACTCTATCAGGGAGGTATTTGGGAGAGAAAGTTGGATGTAGCAAGCTCCCAGGCCCAGAAAGCCTTGTGGATGATGCAGAGGGTCTTGAATTTGACTCTTACAGACACGGAGCCAGTGGAGAGATTTTAGGGCTAGAGAGATGCGGTCCCTGGGCTTGAGCCAAAGGATAAGTCTGGCAGTACTATTATGGATTAGTTGAAGAAAACAGAGGGAGGAAAGTGGCAGATTGAAGAAGAGGCTGTTGCAGTAGTCCGGCCTGGAGAGGACCAGAGCTCTAGAGACATTGAGTTTCTGGTGTAAGGTGAGGAAAGGGAGAATTAATCTAAGTGACTTTACCGAACCCAAAGGTTCGACTTCCCAAAAGTTCGACTTTTTTGTTTGTTTTTTTATTTTTTTTAATTTCCCGCAAATATATATGTGGGGGGAGACCCCCCACAGCCCCTCCACCTTAACTCCTATACATTTTTTATATACTTTACCCCCCCCACATATATATATGTGGGAAATTGGGGGTCGAACTTTTGGGGTTAGATAAAATTGTTCTAAAGAGAGAATGCCTCTGAGGTGGTGAAACTGAAAGCGAGACTTCTTGACAAGGCCAGCGATGAGTTGAGAAGAAGAGAGGAGTCAAAAATGACACCCAGATTTTTTACCTTACACAAGGGAGAGGGCCCATGGAGGGCGGCCAGAGAGTAGGAGGGAAGGAGGGGGCAGGAGTCCCAATGAGGAGGATCTCTATCTAATTGGCATTAAGGCAGAGATTGTTAGCAACACACCATGCCTGAATAGCAATCAGACAATCAAGAATGAGATGAGGTAAAGGACGGAAGCTTAAAGGAGAGCTGTGCGTCATCAGTATTACACTGGAAATGAGGAGAGAAGGTGGATATCAGGTGGGAAAGAGGGCCAAGGTAGATGTTAAAAAGCCACAGCGATAGGATAGAGCCCAGAGGGATGCCTCAGGTAGCGTGAGGTGGAGGAGAGAAAAGGCCCCAGTTTAACCTGGGAGGGTCGATCAGAAAGGAAAGAGATCAACCAATCCAGTGTCCGGTCCGTGATGGCCAGGGTATCACAGGGCCGATTTATGAGGGTGGCATGGTTGACCGTATCGAAGGCAGAGGACCGATCGAGGAGGATGAGAACAGAGGGAGAGATGGAGTCCAGGTTTGAGAGCAAGTCTGTACGGGTGTTCAGGAGAGCAGTTTACGTGCCTCTGGCTGCTCTGAAGCCTGACTGGTGGTCATGGAGATAGCCAACAGATTCAGTGTGATGGATTTGTTGGGAGATGACCAACTTCCTCCAAGAGTTTGCCCAAGAAGGGGGTAGTAGAGATGCGGTAGTTAGTCAGGCAGAAAGTGTCCACAGATGGCTTTTTTTTTTTTTTTTTAGGAGGGGTGCACAAGGGAGTGCTTGAGGGGTAGTGGAAAAGAACCAGTTGTAAAGGAGTGGTTGCAGAACTCAGGCAAGAAGGGATCGAGGGAGGCAATGTTGTCCCTGATAGTTCTAGTGGAGCAGGGAAGCACCTGCTTGGAGGAGTCTTTCATAGAGCAGACTGTCTTGGTGACCTCATCCGATGCTATGGGTGAGAAGGAGGAATGAAGGAGGGGAGAACAGCAGGGGGGCAAGGGAGGCCTGCAAGCAGGTGGAGGAGGGAGGGCAGTAGAGGAGAGTGAGGACAGGCTGTCCTGAGTTTTGGTTGTGAAGTGGGAGGACAAAATCGTGCAGAGGGCCTAGGAAGGAAGAGGCGAAGTGAAGACTGCAGTAGGACTGGCAAGTTCCTTACAGATTTTGAAAAGTTCAGCCGTGTTGCTGGTGGCCCCAGAGATGCAGGCTTGGATATGAAATGCATCTCCCAGAGCTCCTCTGTGAGGAAATTCTCTTGAGCAGAATAGGTTGCACTTCCTGTTGACACTGGATGCGTAAAGATCCACCTGACGGGTTCCCCAAAGGGCGAAGATCTCTAGAAGGAGTTCCTGATCTAACTCTCACTCATGGGGGGTGGTGCTCTGCCTGCTCAGAGAGTTCGCTGCCATCTTCTCCTCTCCGGTCAAGTGAACAGGCAGCAAAGAGATGCCTTCTTCCAGTGCCAAAAACTCGAGCTCCAAATAGTGATAAACCAGTATGGCGCCCAGATAATTGACTAGGTTGATGACTAGCAGTTAGAATTAGATGCATGAATGTTTTTTTATTAACGCCCATTGCTTGCTACAGTTGTACTTGTGTGGTGATGCCTCCTGCTGCTACATATACTTGGTCCAATGGTTTAGCTTCTACATGGATTGACTATATTTTGTTTCCAGATGCTATGTTTGAGCTAATTGGAAATCTTCAGATTATTTCAACTGAGTGACCATGTGGTAAAGTAATTTACATTCCAAAGTAGCAACATGGAAAAACCAAAAATGATCAGTAATATTTTTCTAAATAATTCCATGGAATAGAATTAGATGGACAGAATCTTAATATGGAGAAATGTTACATGCATCTCCATGATGCCTTTTGGGATGACTTCACTGCTAAGAGTTTTGGTACGAATGACTTAGAAAACGAACAGAGGCAAAGCCTTACATAGTTTAGTTTAGTTTATTTGCTTATTGTAGCGCGCTGAACCCAGAGGTATCTAGGCGCTTAACTTGGTGAACAGCAATTGTTACAGTCATGGCGTTTAGATTACATGAACATGCAGTGTTCTAACACATATACAGATATGGATACAGAATGTTTTATTTACAAGGTTGGTTGTTTAGTTAAAAATTGTCAGAAGAAAAACAGTCAAAAGCAGTCAAATATATACAATATGGATAATATGTGGAGAGTTTAATCATTGGGGGATCCGCGAGAAGAGCTAGGATTTGACTTTGCATTGGAAGTCCGGGAAGGACGGTTCATCTCTTAGAGTAGGGGGCAAAGCGTTCCAGGTCTTGGCTGCCAACACTGGGAAGCTGGAGCCACCTGAGTTGTGCAGCTTAAACTTGGGGATGTTGAGGCAGTGAGTGTAATTCGTTCTGGTTCGTCTAGTGGGGATTTTTCTGGAGAATAGATCAACCAGGTGCTTGGGGGGCGTGTTGGACAGGCATTTGTGTGTGATTATAAGTGTTCTAAAGGTAATTCTGCCTTCTATGGGGAGCCATTTGATGTTCCGTCTGGCTTGAGAGATGTTGTTAGTCTGTGGCATGTTTAGTGCCACTCTGAGGGCATTATTTTGCAATACTTGGAGCTTGTGAAGATTTTGTTTGCTGGTGCCTAACTAGCGGGTGTTACAATAGTCCAGTTTGGAGAGTATAAGAGCTATAGGCAATGTAATATAGCTGGTGGTAGATAAGAAGGGTCTGCAAGCGTTTATTAATTTAGAAGAATAGTCAGTTGAAGACGCTGTTGCTTTTACTTGTCTCGAGAGACAGAGAGAGGGTGGAATTGAGGTAGACTCAATTTAGCATCCTTGGACACTGCAATGTTATTACCATCAATAACATTTAGAGAAAAACGAAAGAAATATTCTCTAAAGATGTTACAAAATAAAATTTTTGATGTTAATATTGCAGAGAAAAAAAAGTTGATAAAATATAAAAAGGAGGACTGTGGAAAAAAGTGATCTAGCTAAACAAAAGAGAGCGATCTCTAAGGTTAAAACTAGATATAAAAACTTTATTAATCAGTACAAGAGATGGGATACAACGAAACATGTATTCAATACATTACTTAATACTGACTCATGAATATTTTGGAACCTGTATAAAAATCACGCATCAAATACAGAAAAAAAAATGTATTGCATATCAGAGGTAGCATGGAAATACATATTGGAAATCTCTATCATAAAGATCATAATATTCCAAAGGATATGAATCAATCTCCTTACTTACGAAATTAGGAGGTATTGCAGTATACAAGTGAAGATTTGGAGCTGATGACTGAAAAACCAAAACCCTCTAGGGTGCCAAGTCCATATGGAATACCCAATCTTATATTTAAAAAAGATCCTAAAAACCAGGTTTATTGGAGAAATGTTTTATAACCATAAAAACAACAGGAATTATCCCTAGAAGCTGGAAGGCTTCCATATTGATCCCTATTTTTAAAAAGGGATCAAGAGATCACCCATTGACATATCTTTTATTAGCAAAGGCAGATGCTTGCTTGATACTCTATTTTCAGAACTTTTACTATAAGAATTAAACGATTTGATTAAGAAAAATAAACTTTTAGCAAATCAACAATCTGGGTTCAGAAAGGGCATGGCACACTATTTTGAATTTTTTTTTTTTAAACTTTTGTTTATTGGCAGAAAGTCAAGACAGGTGCATCACAGATGGCGCAGCGACAAACAAACATAGCAGCGCACAAAGACATTACATCATAACTGTTACAGACATCTCGGGCTGGGGAGAGTTGACGGCATAGAAGGGCACAAATGACACGTTTTTTATAGTGAGTTGGGCTGGACTGGTGGGGGAGTAGAGCTCCATTTGCCCTCTTCCCTATTGTTCAGGTAGCTGCAGAATTCTGACCACACATTTTTGGGGCGGGATGACATGGGTAGGGATCCAATATACTCTTCTTCGCACATTTGCACCCAAGTGAGGACTTTCAACCACATCTTAAGGGTGGGGGGGTCGAGGGGGCCTGCGCTTCCAGCATTGCAATATACATCTTTTGGCGACAATTGCACTTACATTTAAAATTTTTGACATTTTCCTTTCATTTTCTGAAACCCAGATTCCAAACAACAAGGCTAATGGGTCTAGGTCTACTGGGGACCCAATTATCTCTGGCAGAGCCTTTGTCACTTCCCTCCAAAACACATTCAGTGCAGCACAGGACCAAAACATGTGTATATGATCTGCCTCGCTGGATTTACATTTTGGGCATGTGTGGGTCAGGGTGCGTGTGAATTTCGCCACTCTATGCGGTGTGTAATAGAGCCTATTGAGGAGTTTGTATTGTATGCAGCGGAATCTGGCGCTAAGGGAGACTTTACGCGTGCGTGCACACATTTTGCTCCACAGTTCTTCAGTGATTTCCGTTTCCAGCTCCCCAGCCCATGCCTCCCGTGGTTTAAAGGATGTAACCTCTATCTTTTCCAGCTGCATTTTGTACAAAGAGGATATCATGCTCCTGCCGCCTGCGTAGTTTGATATGTATTGGAGTTCAGGTGAGTCTGGGGGTTCGTCCGGGAACAAAGGCCACATCGCCCATACCGATGCTTTCAGCCTGTAGTATTGTAGCATCTCGAGCGCAGAGTTGGAATGTTCGGCGCGCCATGCTTGAGGAGTAATAAACGTACCGTCAGGGAATAGTCCGGTTAGGGCTCGATAGCCCAGGTTTTCCCAGTGCCGCAAGAGGTGTTGGTCGTGTGTGGGGGGGAGGGGAGTCCAGGGAATTGCCATATGGGAAGCCACTTATAGTATGGGTGTTGTTCTTGCCTAGGGTGCAGGATACTCTTCCAAGCTCTGATCGTGGTGGCCACCGGGTCAAATGGAGCGTCCGCCTGGAACGTGCGGTGTAGTAGTAGGGTCATGATGTTGGTCCCATCCTCAGCCAGTTTCTCTAACTTTACGTGTGGGGGGCGGGTTTGGGTGTATGTACCAGTGGGTAGCATGTTGGGCTTGTGCCGCGTTCCAGTACAGTAATAGATCTGGGGCTGTGAAACCCCCTTTTTCATAGGGTAGGGTTATGTGCTGCCACTTCTTACGGACCGCTCCAGAGTGCCAAAGAAATTGGGCGCACCCCGCGTGGAGCCTCTTGAAGTATTGCTTCCCGAGCCACACTGGTACGTTGGCAAAGATGTAAAGGAGCTTGGGGACCACTCATTTTTCTTAGGGAGAGTCTGCCCGCAAGGGATAGTGGAAGATTGCGCCATTTGAGCATCTTGGATTCGATGAGCTTTGCCATTGTCTCGCAGTTATCCGCCAGTAAGGAGGCTTTGGTTAGTGACACTTGAACCCCGAGGTATCTAATGCCACCCGGGGACCAGCGTAGGGGGTATTCGCGTACCGGTTGTTTAATTGCTATAGTGAGAGGGAAGATGTCTGATTTGGAATAGTTGATGGTGAAGCCGGAGTATGTGCCTATTTTTGTTATGTCTCGGATGTTCGGGTCTAGGTATGTGGAGGTGTTTCTGAGGTATAGGAGTATGTCGTCTGCGTACAGTGAGATAATTTCCGGCGTGTTTTGTAAACGGATACCTTTACTGGTGTGTCGTTCCCTCACGTGATCAGCCATGTGGTCAATGGTGAGCGCAAAAAGGATGGGGGAGAATGGACATCCCTGGTGAGTGCCTCTGTGTAGCGTGAAGGGAGAGGAGGGAATAGAGTTGACCAGCACCCTGGCCAATGGTTCTTTGTATAATAGTTTTACATAGGAGATCATGTTAGATCCTACTCCCATTTTCACCAGCACTGCCCATAAGTATTGCCAAGAGACCATATTGAATGCTTTTTGGGCGTCCAACGTTACCGCCACTGCGTCAGCCTTCGGATCAATTCTGGACAGTGCGTTGAATAGGCGGCGGATGTTAAGTGCAGTAGAGCGACCGGGAACAAATCCACTTTGGTCGGCATGGACTAGATGGGGCATGAATGGAAGGAACCTGTTGGCGATTATCTTGGCGAAGATTTTCACGTCTGTGTTGATGAGAGAAAGGGGCCTGTATGACTCACATTCGTCTGGGGATTTCCCTGGTTTAGGGAGGACTGTTATTAAGGCTTCTCTCAAGGGGGGGGAGAGTGTTTAGTCGGAGTAATTCGATCCAGACCCCGTACAGTGCAGGCGCTAGTATGGCAACATGCTCCCGGTAGAACTCAGATGTGAGCCCGACAGGGCCCGTAGCCTTGCCCTTAGGAAGGTCTGAAATTACCTGGACTATCTCATCCAAGGTAAACGGAGCGTCGAGGAGCTCCTTGGTGTCCTGGGAGATAAGGGTCATAGGAATGCCTTCGAGCAGGTCGTCCAAGTCCTGAGTTGTGTGCTCAGGCTGGGGGCCATATAGGTTGGCATAAAAGCTGGCAAAGGTGCCAAGAATGGCTTGGTCCGAACAGTGTCACAGACCTTTTTCATCTATTATGCTATCAATACGAGTCCGGCCGCCCTCCGCCCGCACCAGCCTGGCCAGGGTTCTACCCGGTCTGTCTTTCTCGCTATATCTTCGGGCAGCAACGGGACGAGCATAGTATCGCACCTCGCGCAAGGCATGTGCGTCAAATTTTTCCATTTCTGTTCTGATTTTTGCTAGGGTTGCTGGAGAAATTGTGGATTCGTGCTCTTGTTCTAGGGTTTTGAGCTTGGTTTCGGAATTGTTTAAGGCCTGCCTTATGGATTTGAGGACCCCGGCTTCCCTAGATATACACATCCTGTCATGAGCACTACTCCCGAGGAGCCAGGACTGGCCCAGCGCCCCCGGAAGCAGACCCTTCTTCCACATCTCCGGACCCAGCAGACCCCTACAGGGGCCCTTTGGACCGTGTCCTGGCGCCTTTGGCGCCAGGCTCATAAAGGACTTCAGTCCCGGCGCCGGCCTCATATTGATAAACTGTGTAATAATGCTTGGGTGGACTTACCTGAGGCAGACCATGCTGCATACTTACCCAGAACAATCCAGTCTGGCTGAAGTCCCCAGCCATCAGGGCTGGGAGGAACTATTTCCTCTATTCAGGAACTCTTTTCTTACCTGGGTGGGGCCGGTGGAAGAACACACACCTGAAGCACTTCTCTGCTATTTAAACCACGCCCGATGGAATACACATGCTTCGCGTTATTGTGCATCAGCAGCAGGACGCTCACCGAGTCGGCTCCTGCATCCTGGCTCCTGACACGCCCGCCAGCACCCGGAACACCTGCAAACAGACAAGAAAAGAGAAGGCGAGCATTAGAAATTACTTACCGGAATCCGGCCTCAGCAATCCTACCTCCGACGATCCTGCAAAGGAAAGGTACAAGATTAGCAGCGCTCTCAAACGCTCGCAGCCGCGCGGCCTTGCCTTACCCATCCGTGGCCTCGCCGAACTCCACCGCGGCCACGACGCCGGCAGCATCTCGGCACCTGAAAAACAGAAAAAGACAGTCATTAGAGGTGCCCGCTCTAAAGCGGCCACATTTCTTCCACTTACTTACGTGCCTCATCACGCGCGACAGCAGCTGTGTCGCCGGCAGCATCTCGGCACCTGCAAGCAGAAAAAGCAAATCATTAGAAGTAAGCAGTCGCTTTTCTTTCACTTACCTTCCTCCACCGCGGCTACGACGCCAGCTACATCCCAACACCTGCATAAGAGGAATACATGGTGAGCACTAACTAAGCACGGAGAACAAATACTCACCAAGAGACTTACCAGCTTTAGGTTTCTGGACCACGGCTCCTGTGGAGAAAAGACACTCATACTTACAGCTACCGCAGGAGAGACGAAAGGACACAGTGTCCGCAACTATTTCCCATCCAGTGACGTAACTGGATTCTACGCACCCCTGCACCTGAAGCAGGATGGAGAGCTCATCTTTACAATACCTAAGGTGAGAGCTCGCAGAAACCAAGTTGGGGGTCAAGAAGAGTGAGAAACGGGAGATTGGTGGGAACACATATCCACCCCAGCTGGTAATCAATCCCTTTTCTTCCACCTGCAGAAAACTTACTCTACAAGCCAGGCAATCCAAATTCGGAGGCCCCGTCCAGAGCATCTTCCGGGCCCTGCGCCTCACGATAGAAGAAACAGTAGCAGTCCAGTTCGGGTCAGCATCTCTGTGGGAACCAGGTGAGCGTTACACATCCCTCTAATGTACACGTTAAATGCCTCCCAGCGGATCCCTTCAGGTGCGTCGGACGTGTTGTTATTTTCAAAGAATGTGTTTATGTCCGCTAGGATCTCAGCCTTGAAGACGATGTCCGACAGGGCGTCAGACTTAAAGCGCCAGGCGGGCCGGGGAGACAGTGTGTTACCAAGCTGGATCTGGAGGAGCACAGGGGAGTGGTCAGAGAGCGTGCGTGCAAGGATCTTAACATCCAAAACCCTGCCCACGCGGCTGCCAGACAGGAGGAACAAATCTATTCTTGAGGAACTATCATGCACCGTTGGATAGAAAGTATAGTCTCTTTCCTGGGGATGGAGCATTCTCCACACATCATGTAGGTTCAGGGAGCTCATATGTGTATTGAGTCGCTTGGCAGTTCGCGTTATGCCCCTATGAGTAGTAGTAGTTCTATCTAGGACATTATCTAGTATAAGATTCATATCCCCCCCAAATAATTAGGACTTCTGCATATTTCATAAGGATGGCAGTCAACGTGTCTATAAATTCGGGGGAATCGGTGTTGGGCGCATATGAGTTGACGAGCAAGCATTCTTCGTTGGCTAAAGTACAATGTAAAATCACATATCTAGCTTCTGTGTCAATGTGAGATGTGTGGAGTGTGAAGTTTAACGATTTCTGAATGAGGGTAAGAACTCCCCTGGCTTGAGTGGAGTATTGGGTATATTATCTGTTGGGGCCCCAGGTTCGTGCTAGGTTTGATGATAAGAGTTTCAGACCGTGCGTCTCTTGTAATAGGAGTACTTTGACCCCATGTCTTTGTGCATATGCCGTAATCTTACGAGACTTTGTAAAATTCGTCAATCCCCGAACATTCCATGTCATCATTTTAATAGCCATGCAGGTAATTTATGGGACATCCCTAGTGTAGAATCTGTCTCTAACTCCTGCCATATGCGCTGCAATGGCGCAAGAACGCCTCTCATTAAAACCAGTCTCGACCATCTTGCCATTTTGTGTATAACATTCCCCAACTTCCCCACCCCCCACCCTCACTGCCCTGTACAAACTAGCAGTGTGTAAATACCCACCCTTGGAGCGAACAACCGCGCGCCATCCCCAACTTGGCAACGCCTGAGAAATCGCCCAACCGGGGCTTGAACGCAAACACTTCACCTTAAAGGGCATTGCAGCTGCAGTGAGGGCTGCCGCTACTGACCGACCCACATTAGTTAATGCATTTTTGATGTCACATCATTAATCTTTTGAACGGCTGACGAAAGATAGGTTACGAAGCAAGGTGTTACACTTCAGGCTTCCCCGCGGCCCTCCTTACAGAATACGACTTCTTTACAAGCTCCTCTATGGACCAGATACAGGCTGCCATGGCGCTTGTACAAACTGCGACGGACTCCGGGTCAGCTGACATGTCTTGTACGTGGAAGATGTATGGCAAGACACGCCCCCTTACGGCTATAAAACCACCGTCTTCCAAGGGGCTCGTTGCTGCTAATTAGCGTTACAAGCTACACGCGGTTACGTCCGTTACCTCTTCGTGTCTTCCCACACGATTCCTCATCTGAACTCCTGGTTTTGACCCTTGCCCGACTATTAGATTGGCTGGTCTCCTCCTTTATTCTTGTCGTGCTCGTCTGGCTTTTTTGACTCGGAACGTTACTGGATCCGGCTCCCTTCTGTCTCTTGCGGTACTTCATTCCAGGTTGCCGCTTCTGCATACGGAACCAAAGCCGAGAACTTGCTGTCACCTATCCGGAACTTATTCTACATCTACTCTGGATACATGTTTGCTCAGGTAAATACTTAATTGGCAATTCCCATTTCTACTACTATTTCTCTCCACGACTTGTTTGGATATTTGTCTCCTGTTGGATTCTGGGACATTGAGTGCTATCATGTGAACTTGTCTTCAAGTGCATATAAACGCTCTGCTGAAACTGCACCAACCCGGCACTAGTGCAACCCTCGTGCCATCCGGGGCTACTTCCCTATACTAATATTCCTGTTTGTTATTTTCTCCTTTCGTTGTCTTCTGTCTCCTGGATTCCTTTTCTCAAAATATCCTTATTCAGGTTAGTTGTTTCTTTCCAATTCGATATATATAAGTTGGAACTGATACTTTAAAGGCTGTTTAGACCATTCCCACTTTTGTGTTATATTCCTTGTAGATCCACCCCGGGGAAGCTCCACTCCAATACCTATCTAGGTAGTTTCCCATTTAATTCAACTGTTCCGATTACTTGCCTTAACTTCAACACGGTCTAATATCTTTGTATTCCTTTGCGGCATTGGTATTGGCGGTGTGTGTTCTCCCCGCTCTTTTATTCAATTGACACCTCTGTCTGTCCCAACTGAAACAGCAGAGAGGTACATTTTAGAAAAGAGCCCCTCTTTGAGGAAACCTGAGTCTTGTACTCAGGGGAGCTGGGATGGAAGGCTGAATATCGATTCTTGTACCACCAGCATCTCCAAGGTCACTCCTCCGCATCTTCGGCCTATTTCGGAGTGGTGAGTAACACAAGGACACACATGTTCTAGAGTAGCAAGGTCATGGTTAGAACTGCCTCAGGCCAGTTGTGAGCAGTCAGGTATGGCTACTCGACGTTCGTGCCCAGTGTGTGCTGTTATAATCAGGAGAGCTAAGGGTGTATCTCACTCAGAAAATTGTGTTCTTGATGTGATGTTATTGGGCAGCGATGGGCCCGCAGTGGGGCAGTGAGGGAGAACCTACAGCTCAATGGGGGTGCCGAAATTCAGTCCACCACAACCACTGGGGTCTTCAGTAGGAGCCTGGGAGGCCTGGTATTAGTAGTCGTCCATCGGTTCCTCTGGGGGATCCACCAGTGGGATCTGCGCCTCGATGAACTTAACAGCCTCTTCCGGGACCGTAAAATAGTCAAGTTTATTGCGATGGGTGAACTTCAGACGAGCAGGGAAGAGCATTGCGTACTCGATTTTTCTGTCTCAACATTTTCTTCACCCCACCGAATTGGCGTCTCTCCATCTGCACCCCCACCGAAAAATCAGGGAAAATCCTGATGATTTGTGAGTCCAGCCTTAGTTCCCCTTTTGATCTGGCCAATCAGAGTATGTGGTCTCTATCCTTATAGCTCAATAGTTTTGCAATTATTGGTCTGGGGAAGTCTCCTTGTTTAGGCTGAGGTGCCAGGGAGCGATGTGCTCTCTCAACTGTGAAGAATGGTGAGAGCTTAGGGTTATCGAGGAGATCTTTGAGGAGTTGTTCGACCGCAAGTTCCATGCGACCCTTTAGCGCAGATTCAGGGACTCCCACTATGAGAATGTTATTTCAGCGGGACCTCGATTCAAGGTCATCGCACTTAGCTTTGACCTGTTTCATGTCACGGACGAGCTCTGTGACTGTGGTTTGTAGGGTATGCACGTTGTCCTCATTAGTTCCTATTCTCTGCTCTGCCTCAGTGATCCTGGCCCCGTGCTGGTCGATTTTCGCTTTCAAGGAAGCTACATTTGCGTTGATATCGTCCAGCTTTTCATGGAAAGCTGCAAGGTTTTTGCCCATGGATTCCATCATCGCGGATAGGTCTGGTTGCAGGGGGTCTGGCTGGACCTCTCCATCTTCCTGTGCCGCCGAAGAGGATGCCTGGTCCATTCTAGGTGCCGCCTTGGTGAACCTGTCCATAGCGCCCACCTTGCGCATTGCTGTGGTGAGAGACAACGTCTGATTAGGTAGGTTGGTGGTGACCGCCGGTTGGTGCCCCCGAGGGGAGGATGGTAGTGGGTCAGCGGTTGCAGTGTGTAAGTTACTCAAGAGCGGTGGGATTGGTATTGTCCAGACAGGGTGGAGAAGGCCAGTCTGTAGCGAGGCAGCGGTGGCGGGGCAGCCGCAGGCACAGAGGAGCCAGGGGGTGTAGAGCACTGGACCCCGCAGTGGCCCTGCAGCGGCCAGGCCCGCATCGGAGGGGGCGAGCTGGGGAGGCCCGGCGGGCCCTATGTGGTTAGTGTCCCTTTGAGGTATGCTTGGGTGCGTGGGGCATTGAGCCGCTGTTGAGACAGGTAGGGGGCTCCTCACTGGCCCAGGAGGAGGTGACACTGTATCCAGCTGTGCACGTTGGTAGAGTAGAGCGGCTCACCCTACAATGGGGCTCTGGAAGTCGCAGATCTGCAATAGGGGGAGCCACAACCCGAGACCATGCGGAGCCCTATGAGGTGAGGGCCTCGCGGGACACCACAATACCAGACCATAAAGGGTGGCCACAAGGGGGTGGTGAAGAATAGGTTTCAGCGGATGGGTCCAAAGCACCGTTGGTGGCGTCAGCTGGGAGGGAGTAGCAGGGCGAGCCCCCCTGGAGACAGCCCCACCTTGGTTGTGCTTTAACACTCTGGATGTAGTGAAGTGGAGGGTAGGCAAGACCCCCGCTAGGATGGTGCGGCGGGGCGCAGTGCAGCCACCAACACCCACCTTGCAGCCTATGGGGCGGCTGGGCCCGTAAGTCCCACAGTGTTGGACCGCACCTCCCGGGGGCCACGCTCCACCTCACAAAGCCAGGTCCAGATCGGGGGCCAATGAGGCACGGGCCGCGGCCGGCCGGAGGTCGGTGCAGAAACCTCGCAGCACGGAGCAGCGCAGCAGCAAGCGCCTCCCTGCCCAGGCACGCCCGGGGGCTGCGCTGGAAGGTGCTCAGTGGGGCACTGGGCCCACAGTTGTAGAGGGCCACGGGGGGCAACGCCCGCATCCCGCGACCACCGGCGGCAGAAGATGGCGCTGTCCACAGGGAGGGGAAAGCAGCTCCGCCCGAGTGGCGTCCCCGGATTTCAATGCCGTGTAAGTGGCCCCCGCTCCTCTAGGACCGGGGGCCGTGGCTATGTGTGGGCACGGGGGGGCTCCAGCCCAGCCCGCGACAGCAGGGGGCGATCGGGGCGCAGCCCGGACAGGCAGCCGCCAGGCAGCAGTCTCGGGCCGCCCCAAACGCAAGACCACGGGCAGGGAGGCAGATGGATCGAGGCCCTGCTCCTCGGGGCAGCAGCAGGGGAGCAGATCTCCCAGGCGAGGGAGTGTTTCAGGGGGTCCACGGATGGCAGCACTCCAGGATCCCACCAAGCCGTGCCGCCAGATGGGGGATGCAGCAGACGGCCACTAGCGGCCGAGCGAGGCTCCGCGAGGAGGTCGCACAGCGCCGCAGGCCCAGGTGTCGGTGATGCTGGTTCCGGGCACCGATTTCACACCAGATTTCGTCCACGCAGGAAGGAGAGTGGTAGAAAACGAATTGTGGCTGTAGCGCTAGGAGAAAGTGCGGATTAGCGCCGATGTTCAGCTGATTCTAGCGGGCAGGAACGGAGCTCAGAGGATAGGCAGCCATCTTCCTCGGCTGCTCAACAGCGCCCCCCCTATTTTTAATTTATTCACGTGCATTTGGTTGTCTAAACAACCTTTTACACTAAATCTAAAAAACACACTACATGTCAAAACGCTTCTAAAAATTTACAATAAGGAGAAATATTTCATAATTCACCTATTAGTGCAACATTAAAACATTAGCAATATATGTTACAAAGATAAAAATATTTGACATTTAGAAAAATTCGGATCTTATACACACTGAAATGCTTAATATAAAAGCTAGAATAAAATATTGCACATTACATTATGACAGGAACGCTAGATAGTTAAAGCCTATATAGTACAGTCTATGACTTCCAACTTTCTTTTGGCCCTGAGCCATATGTAATGCGCCACAGATGCCACAACAAGTGACTCAGATAGAACATTCTCCAAAATTGGTCCGTCTCATTTGACGTATATTTTGCGTAACCTTTAACATACAACGAACTTAAAACTGTGCAATGCAACAATACATGATGCACTGTCTCCACTTTATGCTTACATAAGCGACAAATACGCTCATCATAAGGAACACCCTTCCAAGCACCAGTATTTGCATACACTGGACAAATGTCAAATCGGAGATACAGAATAAGACAAGGAACAAGTTATTTACCTATAACTGTTGTTCTCCAGCATGAGTCTGACATGGATTCACATGCTCATGAATATTCCCCGTCGTCAGGCTGGGAATCCTCGGTAAAGAACAAATCAGTTTAGTTTCTGATGTGTCTTTCTACTAATAGCCAATGACTTGTCTCTGGGTCTCACTGCCCCCAGCCAATGACTGCCCTCTACCTAAGCCCCTCCTCTGGCAGCCATCTTCACATTTGGTAGCACGTAAAGTGGCAGTAGGACCAAGAGAAGAGCCGCAGAGGGGTTGGAGGGAGGGTTTCCATGTGAATCAACGCCAGACCCATGATGGAGAACAACAGTTAAAGTTAAGTAACTGGTTCCTTCTCCAGCATGGGGTCTGGCATGGATTCACGTGCTCATGAATTCAAGAATACATAGCAGTACACACATGCACAACCACGGGATGTGGCAAGGCTCAACATTAAGCATTTCAACAACTCAACATTAAGCATGTCTTACCTCCTCACCAGGCTCACCTTCAAGCGAACAGGTTGCGCAGCACTGCCTGGGCGGCTCTGGACTCCTCCCTGGAATCCCGGTCGACGCAGTAGAATCTCGTGAAGGTGTGAGTCGACCTCCACGTAGCAGCCCTGTAGATGTCCAACAGGGTCACACCAGACACAAACGCCTTAGTAGCAGCGATCGCTCTGGTTGAATGGGCATGAAGGAGGCGTGCGTCCTAAGCACTACCCTCGTCTTGTGGAATGTCAGATTTGGAGGTTTACAGGAGAGGGCCCTGATCTCTCCCACTCGTCGTGCGGAGGTGATGGCCACAAGAAACGCTGTCTTCCACGATAGGAACTTCAATGGTGCCGAATGCAGCGGCTCAAATGGCGGACCCATGAGCCTGATCAGCACCACGTTGAGCTCCCACGACGGGGCCAGAGCCTTCACTGGCAGGAACAAGCAGAACAGTCCTTTCATTAACTCCTTCACCAGGCGATGAGACCACAGCGACGACCGCCCTTGAGATCGGGTGTAGCGGGAGATCACCGCCAGATAGATTTTGATGGAGGCATGGGCCAGCCCCACCATGGCCAGCGACAGCAAGTACGGCAGCACTTGAGGGGCTGTTTTCCGCAGAGGGTTGATCTTCTGTGCAAGGCACCAGACAGAGAACCTCTTCCATTTATGTCCATAGCATTTAAGAGTTGAGGACGCCCTGGCCTTTGTAAGCACCTCCTTGCAGTCCGCCGGGATATTGTACCCTCCGAACTCTAGTGCTGCAGGAGCCAGGCCTGCAGGTTCAGGGATCCTGGGTTGTGATGTAGGATGGCACCTCCTTCCCTGGTGTGAAAATCCGCGTCCGTCAGCAGTATGACTGGGGGGGACGCTGACATGACCAGAAGGTCCGGGAACTAAATCTGCATCGGCCACGGCGGTGCGACGAGGCTCATCCTGCACCGGGACCGTCTGAGTTGACGGATGAGTCGCAGCAGCAACGGCAATGGTGGGAATGCATACAGGAACAGGCCGTCCCAGGGGAATGAGAATGCATCGCCCATGCTCCCCGGCTGGGGAAACCTGCTGGCGAACCTCCGGCATTTGGTGTTCGTCGCCGTCATGAATAGATTGATCTGGGGATTGCCCCATCGTCAGAAAAGGAGATCCACCTGATACTGCCGAAGGTCCCACACGTGGCAAGAGCGCAGCTCCCTGCTGAGTGAGTCGGCGATGGTGTTCTTTATTCCTGCCAGATGAAAGGGTAATAGGAACATCCCTTGGGCAATGGACCAGTGCCACAGATCCTGCGCTTTCTTGGATAGGGCTGGGGATCTGGTGCCCTCCCTGCTTCCGGATGTAGAACATCATGTTGGTGTTGTCGGTGAAGACCCTTACCACTTTGCCCAGAGGGATGGAAGGAAAGACCTCAGGGCCCAGACCACGGCCCGGAGCTCAGGACGTTGATGTGCAGGGACCTCTCCTCCAGGAGCCAAAGGCCTCTTGCATGGAGATCTCCGGTGTGTGCTCTCCATCCCTCCAGGGAGGCATCCGTCGTCACCGTTTCCTAATACACTGGGGTCTGGAAGTCCATGCGAGATGCGCTCGAGTGCCCCACCACCAGATTGCTTGACGGAAAGTCTTGTTGAAGGAGATTTTGTCTTCGAAGCTGCCCGCCGCTTGCATCCAACGGGCGTCGAGGAACTCCTGCAGTGGTCTCATCCGCAGCCTGCATAGGCGCACGAGGTAGATGCACGAGGACATCATGCCGAGTAGGGACACTTCATGGACCTCACCCTGGCCACTTCCATGGTCAACGGCCGTTGTACCTTGCCCAGGATGGCCTTCGTCCTCTCCTCCGACGGTGAAGACAACCGTGCCACTGTGTCGAGTCTGGCTCCCAGGAACAGGGCGTCCTGCGATGGTACCATGTGGGACTTCGCGAAGTTGATTGAGAATCCCAGATCCATGAGCAGGAGGACGGTCTTCGCTGTGTGATCGACGGCAAGTTCTCTTGACTTTGCTCGGATGAGGCAATCGTCCAGGTAGGGGTATACGTGGATCCCCTGCAGGCGCCGCCGTGCCATCACTGGTGCCAGGCAGTTGGTGAAGACCCTTGGTGCCGACTTCAACCTGAAGGGCAGGGCCTTGAACCGGTAGTGCTGCCCTTGGACCACGAATCGTAGGAACTTTCGATGCGCGTTGTGTTTGGGGATGTGGAAGTAGGCATCCTCCAGTTGTCACAGCACGTGCTGAAGGGTGACCATCCGGAACTTCTGGGACTTGATGTATTTGTTGAGGCGGCAAAGGTGTAGGATGGGCCGCCGGTCTTCTTTCGGGCGAGGAAGTACAGCAAGTATACTCTGGAGCCTCTTCGGGATGAGTTCTATTACGCCCTTTTTTAGCATTGCTCTTACCTCCAGAAGCAGCTGTGGCACATGGTTTTCCTTCCTGGCCACAGGTGGTAAACAGGGACACTTTCTTTGGAACTCCAAAGTGTGCCCGTGGGCCAGGGCATCTAGCACCCAACGGTCGGTGGAGATGGACTCCCACACGCTGATGAAATTGGCCCGCCGGCCTCCCGCCGGGGTGCTCGGCTGGGGGCCCGATGTCACGGTTGGTTCTTGTTTCGCAGAGGCCTTGCCACGGTTTATAGTGAAAATGTAGAAAGACAAAATGTAGAAAGTCAAAATGTCGAAAAGAAATGTAGAAAAAAACAATGTCGAATTTTATTTAATGACGTTTTTTATTAGAAAAGGGGGGTTCCCCACCAACCCCCCTTTTTGTTTCTTTTTTTTGTTTGTTTTACCCATTTTTTTTTATTCCCGGACCCCAAAATAAATATATAATTTAAAAAAAGGGAATTCGACATTTTTTTTTTCGACATTTTTTTTTCGACATTATTGTCATTCTACATTTTTTTTTCGACATTTTGACCGACCACCCCTTGCCACATTGGCCTCCTTGGCGATGAGTGACCTGCGGTCTTGTTGCGGCCTCTGTAGGCTTCCTGCGACGAGGAGCGGGCCGCCTGGCGGTACGAGGAACTGCCGCCGAATCCTTTGGAGGCACCTTGACACTTGCCTCCGGAGGTCCGAAAGGATGGCCGTCATTGATGGAGAGAACCCAAGGCCTGGGTTGTCTCGGTGTCCGCCTTGATGGCCTGCAGTGACTCGTCCAATGCCTTGCTGAACAGGTTGTTCCTGTCGAAGGGCATGTCCAGTACCCTGGTCTGCACGTCCTGACGGAAATCGGTGGTCCTGAGCCAACTGCACCGGCGAAGGCAAACACTGTTGCCCATCTGGCGAAAGTCGGTGTCGGCGATGTCCGTGGCCACCAAGATGGCATGGTCCGAAGCCACCTTCCTGCAGGATTTGAAGGGCTTCTGCCCTCTTGTCATCTGGGAGGAAGTCCAGGAGGGGAGCGAGATTGAACCACAGCTCCATGTCGTAGCGTGCCACGATCGCGGGGGCGTTGGCCGCCTTGATGGTCGTCACTGCCAATGAAATGACCCGTCGTCCCATTGCATCCAGCTTCTTCCCCTCGCCGTCAGGTGGGGAAGTAGAAGATGATGCCGTCGCCCCTGCCGATTTCTTCTTGGCCACCGTGGAGACCACAGAATCCGGGGACGGCTGTGCCCTGAGGCACATAGGAGCAGAGTCTGGGACCCGGTACTTCTCCTCGTATCGGTCCCTCTTCGTATGGGCCGTGGACGGGTTCTTCAGCAGGGACAGTCCTTCGTCCCAGATGTCGTCCAGTAATGGGACTGAGAGGACAGTCTTGCTCTTAGCCTCCCGTCGTTGGTAGAGGAAATCTTTCTTCTTCTGCTATTCGAGGCATAGCTGGAAAAGCTCAGATGCCCTTGCGATCATGGCGTGAAAGGAGCCAATTTCGTCGGGAGGGGAGGCCCGGGCAGGGGGGTGATGGGAGATCCGTCCCGTCGTCACCACCATCGTCGCCATCTCCATTTCCATCTCATCCCTCGGTGGAGAGGATGGAGTTGAAGGATGGAAGGTGGGGGAGGATGGATTCATCTCCGCTTGCTCGGTGGGCTCCCCGACAATCCAGGAGCCGCTGGATCATCCGCTGGGGGTAAGGGCAACCTGGTCCTTATTTCCGTACACAAGGTTTGCAAAGCCATCAAGATTGCTCCTGAATGGTCCTGTGGCGTAGGCATCCGTTTCGACGGGAGCGACGGCTGGAGCGCGGGGTCCTCCGTTTCCTCTACGGCTCCCGGCTCCTCGTTGGCTCCACCCTTGCTCTCTACGTCTGCCTCGGCGGGATCCCTCCCATAGGCCTCGAACCTCTTGTCCAGGATAGCTTTGATGCCAGCCAGCTCATCCTCGGAGGTGGTATCTGTGTCCGTTAGGGCTACCGTGCCCCCCGTCTTTCTCGTCCTGGGGTTTCACAGGGGTCTTCTCGATAGGCTGGAAAGATGATTACCCCCGGGGTGGCAGGGAAACTCTAGGCCCGGAAGTCGTCTACACTGGAGTAGCCTCCTCAGGCTTCGTCAGGGTCACCACAACCCCTTCAATCTAGGCCTTTGCCAGGTGAATTAGGGCCTTCACAACCTTGGGTGAGTCTGAGGTCCTTCACCTTAGGGGAGGTTCACCCTCTCACCCCCCCTTGGCTTTCTCCGTCGGGATCGACCAGGGCTTCTCCCGAAGCTTACCCGGGTTCTCCGACTTCCTTTTCCCCGAGCCAAAGCGTTGGCTCGTGGATGATGGTATCTGTGACATCTCGCCCTGCCTGGCAGCCGAGGAGCCTGAACCAATGGCGCTCCCGCTGCCCGCAGACTCGTGGTGCTTTGCCTTTTGTTGGGCCCCCGTTGCCGGAGTGCCCTCAAAGATCTTAGAAGACCGCTCAAACAACTTCTTCTCACCTGCTGCTGGGCTCTTCGCCTCCAGCCAGTCAGCGAGTCGTTTACGACGGTCCTTCATGGTCCAGACGGACATGTTCTTGCAGAACGCACAGTCCTCCTCCACGTGCGACTTGTCGCCGTGTAGGCAATAGAGGCACCGGGAGTGCTCGTCCTCCTGAAAGACGTTCTGCAGTCCACATCCTAGGCAGTTCCTGAACAATTTGGATCCAGTAGGCGTCGAATCTCCGTTGTCCTGGGCCATGTCCGAATCCGGGTAGGCCTCAAAGGTCTTCCAGAATCCTCCAAGAAGTGTAATTTGACGAAAATCCACCCTTGAGGGCCGTAGAAAATTCCGAAACGGGTCCCCGTTGATCGGAAGCAGAATCGGTGGAGCTTGAAGCTCGAATTGACTGAAACAAATAAGTGTAAACTTTGAAAAAACACAATACGCAGTAAAAGCTCGAGAGCTACAGCACGAGGATTCCCAACACTTGAACGTGCAGTAAAAATCTGAAGATGGCTGCCAGAGGAGGGGCTTAGGTAGAGGGCAGTCATTGGCTGGGGGCAGTATGACCCAGAGACCGATGATTGGTTATTAGTAGAAAGACAGTTCAGAAACGAAATAAACTGATTTTTTCTTTACCGAGGATTCCCAGCCTGACGACGGGGAATATTCATGAGCATGTGAATCCATGCCAGACCCCATGCTGGAGAAATCAAGAATACGCATCTTAACTAAGTATTGCTGGGGACTTGGACTGAACAGTTGCGCATAGACAATGTATTTATGCATTTTTACCAGCCAGGCCAAAGATAGCACACAATCGTAGTCTTGAGTATTCAGGCTCAATTTGCTTAAAACAGGTATCTCTTGTTCCGAAGTGCAGATTAGAGAAGTATCACGACAATGTGTGAGATCCGAGATCGCCAAATCATTGTACCAAGTACTGTAGGTATATCGCTGAGCATGGGCCATCGTACAGTAAAGAAGCGAGTAACACATATTACCCCCAAAATGAATGTCTGCCCATAGCATGCAAATTGGCATAGTACACAATGACTGCAGGCATTGCAGCCCTAATTCTAATCGTATAGCCTCCACCGGTACTGGGCTCCGTAAACCTATAAGATTTTCCCCCCAAATTTAGGAAACCAAGTAATAAACACACTCTCTAACCTGTGGTCATTACTGTATTTAACTTGTGCCAATTTGAAGAACAAAGAGAGCTCGCTTTATATCCGTTTTATAGATTCCTGTTTTACTGATGTTTACACAAATACAGACGGAAATGAATCTGTTCTCTGTCTGTAATTATGTATATATATATAAAAAAAGAAAACAGGTCTGTCTGGTTCTCTATGATGCCATTCGTACATCGCAGGCGAATTGCATTGCAGACTGGCAGCATGGAGAGTGTAAAGGTTGTATACAAACAGAATTAAAGTTCTTCAAAATGCTGACAGCAGATATCTTAAGGCAGCAGCAGTCACAAGAGCCACTGTTTGTTGTTATAGAAAATATGATGCTAGAATTATTTTCCTATATGTGTTTTAATAAATGCATTTTATTATTAGAATAAATGCTGGAAAATAGTGGTTGTGAATTATCTTTTTATGACAAAATAAAATGTGGATAAATATAGAAAAAAAAAGAGTAAAAAATAAATATGGATAAATACAAATTAAAATGGCAGAAAAATAAATATGATAAAAACCAGGCGCCTTATTATAAAGCATACAGTTGTATCAAGTTATAGCTAACTTGATACAGTTGACCGTAATTTATTGTGGGCTGAATTGAGTGGAATTTAAATCCTATGGTTCTACATTTTATAAAAGAATTCTACTCAGACACAGAGGTGCAACTAAGACTTAATCAAGAAGGGCTCTTGAGTGAAAAAACAAAAAACTAACCATGGGATAAAATAAGGCTGCCCATTAACCCCGATCTTGTATAACATCTATGTCACGAAAGTGGGAAAGACATTGGATGGGTGACATAATTTTCTTCCTCGGATAGGGAGCCAACGTGCATCGTGGCTTGCCTATGCCGATAATACGTTATTACTGGACAGAACCCCGACTGGATTACAACAAAGTATAGATGCCCTTTATAAAATTTCAACGGAAAACACCCTTGTCATTAACCACCAAGAAACAGAAATGATGAAAAGATAAAGCGAATAAAATGTGTATGGAAGACAGAAGATAAGATAGAGGTTTTTCGCCAATACGTTTAATTTGGGCATGCATGTTATGAATATTAGGAGACCATCAGATTTAGAAAAAAATATTAGTCTTAACGGTGGACAAAAAATTCAATGCCATTTGTAATTTAGTTAAATATATAGGTTGACTCTTGACCGAGGGTATGGTGATATTGTATAAAATAAATCTAATACCCAGTCTATTATATGAATTAGAGATCTATACGAATATAGAAACCAAATGAATAGAAAAATGGGAGGGGATACTCTTGCAAAGGGCACTAGGAGTATCACACAACACTGATAAAAGCCATTGTGAATCAGGGTTAACTACCTTAGCACCCTAAAAAAAGATAGACTGGAATTTTTTATGCCAAAATGCTGGCTCAGGAGAAAAACAAAGATCAATATCTGCTTATTTTGCTGAGCTATGGCGACAATAACCCCCTTTAATGTGTTGAGAGAATGGATAAAGGATGCTTTTTAAATTCTTTTAAGAAATTGGTTTTGTTCTGGAAAGGGATATGAATGTTTAATTGGTGGAAAAAAAGATAAAAGAGTTGGCAAAAATGTGCGATAGAAATAACTATGTTAATACTGAGTAACCAGAGGAAATGTGTACTTTATGTGAAGCAAAGTTTTCCAGTCGATGCAACTTGCACCTATCTAAGAAATCTTTACAATGGTAAGATTCATAATGCAGATAAGGCTAGAACTTCTCTCTATGATGTCACGGATGAGTGCACGGAAGAATATCCCATATAAGGAACTCTTATGTTGCATTTGTAATGAAGAGGTGGAAACACCTAGTCATCTTAAATTGCTGTGAATTAAATGAACTATATGTTAAATGTTATTATAATTTACATTATAAATTGGAGAATAATTACACTGATCAATCTTGGAGCCTTTTGTGTTCTGGAAATAGTACGATTTTTAAACTTCACTTTGTATCACATTCGGCTGGAAATTGAGAAACACTTGGAGAAAGTATGAGGACATTTTATCTTTTATATCAGCATTTATTATGATACTGCAGTTACTGATTATGAAATGTTATCCGCATTTTAGATTTATTAATGTTTGAAACAGATAAATTAGAGAACGTGTTTCTTTTATTGATGTATTGATTTAAAATGTATAACAATGTAAGTATTATAAACTGTATTTTTATGTTAAATAGTGTTAAAAGGCTTATTTAACCAAAAGTCACTTAAGTAATGAAAAAAATGCACAGCTGCATTGTTTCTCTGCACAGGGGTAGTGACCCTACACCACCTCTCTTGTTGAGTTATGGCATGGCCACTGTGTTGTCCGTCATTATCAGGGCGTTCCTTCCTCGTACAGATGGCAGAAAGGCTTTCAGCGCTAGTCTGAATGCCCTCAGCTGCAAAAGGTTGATGTGTAGTATGGACTCCGATGGAGACCATTGACCGCTGATAGTCAGAATGTGCCTCCAAACCTGTGAGGGGAGGCGTCCGTTTCTACCGTTAATTCCAGCCATGGTTGCCAAAAGGCTTCTCCTTTCAACACGCTCTCCTCGCAGGCCCACCACAGGAGATCCGGAGCAACCTTGCTCAGGATCTGAATTAGGTCCGTCATTCTGCCAGAGAGCTGTAACCATTGGGATATGTAAGCCCACTGAAGGGGTATCATCCTCAAATGGTCCTCTGGCACCAGGATAAAAGAGGATGCCAAGAGGCCAGCAACCTCAGAAAATTAAAGGCCTGTAGACGTTGGGCACGCTGAAATTTGCTAACCATCTGCGAAATGTGAGGAGCCTTTACCTCGGGTGGCAAAGCTTTCCCTGAGGAAGAGTCCAGGACTGCGCCAATGAATTGCAGCTTTTGGAAAAGTGTCATGTGGGACTTCTTGAAATTAAGGGAGGTTTGTGGAGAGAGTGGCAGGTGCTTTTTAGGTGTTGCAGAGCCTGTTCGGGTGAACGGGCTTTGATCAGCCAATCTTCTAGTTAGGGGTAGAGGTGTATCCCACCCTTGCTTCGATTTGCCACCTCTAACACCATCACCATCACCTTGTAGAAGACTCTCAGGTTGGAGATGAGCACGAAAGGCAGAACTCTAAACTGAAAGTGAGAACTGCCAATGGCGAAACTCAGGTATTTACTGTGCTTGTGATGTATTGGCACATGGAAGTAAGGATCCGGGTGACCCATTGACACCATCCAATCCTGGGGCTGAAGTGCCTGGAGGATTTGAGAACGAGTGACCATCTTGAACTTGTCCTTCCTGAAGAACTTGTTCAAGCATCTCAAGTCCAAGATGGGTCACAATCCTCCGTCCTTTTTGGGTATCAGAAAAAACGGCGAGTACCAGCCTTGATTCCTCTCCGCTGCAGGAACCAATTCGACAGCACCTTTCTCTAACAGATTAAAAACTTCCTGTAAGAGGAGCGGATGTAGATCTTTCAAGGACTGGCCTCTTGGGGGGCAGTTCGGAGGACTTTTCAGAAAAGGAAGGCAGTAACCACGAGCAACTGTTCGTAGTGTCCAAGCATCGGAACTAATACATTGCCACTATTCCAGATGCTGATATAACCAGCCTCTTACCACAGCCCTGTGGATTAAGACCTCAAAGTGGTTTTGGAGTCACTGAGGCTGCGGAGGGCAGAGAGGCAGAGGTTGTTGAAGCACTTCTGCTGCCACTTCCTCATGAACCACAAGGCTGTCTCCTCTGTCCTCTCTGAGAGAACTGACCTCTCGATCTTTCGACCGAAGAGTAAAATCGAAAGGACCAACCCCCTCCAACCCTGAGAAGTCAGTCAGCCCTGCTGAGGCTAACAAATTGCAGCACTGAGAGACTTAGCAGCAGCTTTTGAAGATTCCACTTTTTAAAGCTCTCATCCACCCTAGAGCCAAAAATCTGATAACTCTCAAAGGGCATATGCAAAAGCCTAACTTACACATCAGGTGCAAAACCAGACTTCTGCAGCTATGCAAACCTCCTGCACACACAGGACTTGCTGCCGTTGAGCGGCTGACACAATCTGCCGTATATAACTCAGACAGAAGAGTTTGGCACATGGCATCTTTTCCATCTTGTATTATATTGCGGAAACCCCCTCTTTCCCCTCAGGGATGTGCTCAGCAGCCATTGCAACAACCTCCCACAGAGTGTAAGAAAACCTGGCAAGATAAAAGTGGCGTTAACCGCCTTCAATGCTATGGTCACTGCTGAGAACACTCTTCCCCAGGGCATTAACTCTCTTGTTGTCTCAGTCTGGTGGAATCGTGGGATATGCCGCACCCTTGGAAGCTGAGGTGGCCACTTGTACCACCAAGCTCTCCGGACTTGGATATTTGGAAAGGCACTCCGGATCAACAGAGGAGGGTCTATACTTCTTGGTGAAGTCCTTATTCACCACAGTTTAGAATCTGGTTTCTTCCAATTATCCAGAACTCTATTTTCCACTGCAGTATGGAACGGAAGAACGGGATCCTTTGCAGGACCTTTATCAAGGATGTCTTATCACTGATCGGTAAGATGCATCTGCACGCCCAGCTCTTTCAGGAGAACCAAACTACACCTCTGGAGATGAGTCCAGACCACTAGCATCTTTAAGGGTGTCAACCAGGTCTCTCATTCGCGACTCTCCCGTGATGACCACCCCTGGGATACCAGGTGTGCCATAATCAAGTCCAAACCTAAATAAAGGGCTCTGCTGCTCCTTCCCACTTCATAAATGGAGCTCATTGACAAAGTATTTTTTCGTCTGTGGCTTAAAGACCTTAGACAGGCTCAAAGATGTTGAAGGCTTTAAAAAAGTCAACGTTGAGGGGCTCGAATTCTAAATGACTGAGTAGGCGGAAGTGGACTTGGAGTTGGCTTTGATTTTATCCGACGTGTCCAATTCAGAAGTGGTCCTTCAGGAACCTTCAAGTCCTTTCTGTCTGGGCTCTTGGGCACGCAAACAGAGGTTTTCATCAACAGACAGTCAGCATGATGCGGCACAATGGGATCGAAAGCCTTCTTAGACTTATCCAAAGGGGGAGGTGTTGTTGCCTTCGTAAATACCTAAAATGACGACGCACAGCGCCCTCTGCTGTGGAAAGCTTGCCAAAGCTGCAAGCAGGATATCAGAGTTGATCAAAGATGAGGAATATGTGGGAGAACATAATCCATTCAAAATGTCTGTTCTGATTAGGATGTCCTGCCCTGATGAGCGATAGGAAGGGCTTTGAGTGCCAGACCCATTGCTCTGAGTTCTAGGATGTCTATGTGATGCACTTTGTCTTGGGATGCCCATAATACCTGGACTGAGAAGCCATCCAGGGTGGCCCTCCATCCCTCTAACATTGAGTCTGTCATGATCATTACCAAGATTTCTAGTTGGACTAACGGAGCCCCTCTCATCAAGTTCATCTCCACGTTCCACCACAGTAGATCATGGCTCAAGTCCTGTGGTATGGAAGCATTGTCGGATTGGGATCCACTTTCCTGAAGCCATGGGTTCTCTAGATGCAGATAAAATCTCCTCATTCCGAGTCTGGCAGGAGGCACTGAAAGCATACATGCTGCTGTGAGCCCTAGTATATGCTAGTAACAACAGACTGATCAAATCTGCCTGTTGAAGAAACGACGGACCGACCTCTGAATGTCTGACTCTCTTCCTGTATAGGAAAAAAAAAACTCTTACTTCTCAGTGTGTCCAATCTGATTCCCAGGAAAATTAATGACTGGGAAGGGATCAGATCCGACTTTTTCAACTTGATTGAAAATAACAAATCGAAGAGGTCAGTGAGATTCTGCATAGTCTTGTGAACCCCATCTGGAGAGCTGGCCATGACTAGCCAGTCGTCCAGGTAGGGATAGACATGGTAACCCTTACAGGAGAGCTGCAGCCATTGTGTTCTTGAGCATCGTGAAACCACGAGGAGAGGAATTTAGCCCAAACGGTAGGACTTTGTACTGAAAGTGTAGTCCCATCACAATTAATCTCAAAGACTTTGTGTGGTTGCCATATTGGGATGTGTAGGTAGACGGACGTCAGGTCCAGAGAGCACATCTAATCTCCCTCGCTCGAGAGACTCAGTAATTTGCACTGACGTCACCATCTATGAACTTTTCTAAGGGTAGGAAAAGGTTGAGGAAAGATAGGTCCAACACTCCTGTCAAGCAAGCCTTTTTCCGTATGGCAAAGATCCAGGAGTAATATCCTGATCCCATCTGCGAGGGGGGTACTTTCTCTACTGCCCGATTCTGGATGAGGAAAGCGATCTCTGCCAGTAGACCTGGCGAGCCGATTTGAAGAAGAGGGGATGAGGGAGGCAGGTGCGGTGTGACAGTCAAAACCTGTATAAAAACTGTGTAAACTAGCGATAGAAGTGATGAGTGTGGAGGGCTTGTCTGCCCTAATCAGGGTGCTTTGGACGCGGATGCCGTCCTCATTGTTTCTTGGTCTCTGAGGTTGGTACAGAGGAGGGGGATGATAAAAGGCTGATAGCAGATGTGCGCTACGGTTTGAACCTGTGGACTCTGGAATATCTGCCGGGTTGCCTGGCCCTTCACTGGAAACCTCTAAAACCTCTGAATGACTTGGGCCTTTGCTCTGTTCTGCTATGCGTCTGCCAAAAGCCTTCGGATTAGGCTTAGTTAAAATAGCTAACGATCTGGCAGTCTGCAAGCTGGCTTTCTTTTTCAGTCCGTCAGTCAAAAGGTTCATTTCGGATTATACATGGGATCAGATTCCAGGATAATGTAAAATGGTTCGAGCGACCTCATTCTTTCAGGCGTAATACATACAATAAATTCTAAAACTGCGTATAGGAGCCCACTAACTGTACTGGACGTCTAACTCAGCCAAAGCTCGGTCTGCTGCCCTGCATGGCAGAGAACTTTGGGGGTTTTTGGATCTCTCGCCCCTGATGATAGTGGAGACATTTTTGTAATAAATAAAATACCTAATCTCCCCATCAGTGTATCAACAACTTCACTATTGATGGAAACTTGAACCACATTGAGTTCCCACGCCAGAGCAGGAGCCTTCACCGCCGGGAAAGATCTGAAAAGCCCTTTACAAAGCTCCTTGACGAGTCAATAGGACCAAAGCGAAGATCTTCTAGGCGACCTGGTGTAGCGGGAGATAGCTGCTAGATGTACCTTGATGGAGGAGTGTGCTAGTCCGTCCTTGGCCAAGGATAAAAAGTACGGCAGGATCTGTGGGGCCGTGACCCTCAAAGGGGTAATCTTCTATGACCGGCACCACATAGCAAAACGCTTCCACTTGTGACCGTAGCACTTCAAGGTCAACGCCGCCCTGGCTTTTGCGAGTACCTCCCTGCAGTCCACTGGCAACTCATATCCTCCAAACTCTAGGGCTGCAGGAGCCAACCCCTCAGGTTCAGCGATCCTGGGTCATGGTGTAGGATTGCGCCTCCTTCTCTGGTGGGAAGATCCAGAACCACTGGCAGCTTGGCCGGAGGCGATGCCGACAGGCTGAGAAGGTCTGGTACCAGATCTGCCTCAGCCACGCCAGGGCAATGAGCACCATCCTGCTTTGGCACTGTCTGAGTGTGTTGATGACTCATAGCATGAGCGGTAACTGAGGAAACACGTACAGAAACAACCCTTCCCACAGGAAGGGGAACGGGTTCCCCAGGCCTTTCGGTTGGTGGAATCTGTTTGCAAACTTCTGGCATTTGGAATTTACCACTGGCGCAAATAGATTGATCTGGGGCCTGCCCTACTTGACGAAGATGCGGTCCACCTGGTCCTGCCGAAGTTCCCACTCGTGTCAGGAGTGCAATTCCCTGCTAAGGGAGTCTGCAATGATATTCTTGACTCCCGGTAGGTGAAGAGGGAAGAGGAAAATCTCTTGTGCAACAGCCCAGCGCCACAAGTACTGTGCTTCCTCGGAGAGTGCTGGGGATCGAGTGCCCCCCTATTTCCTGATATTGAACATTGTGGTGTTGTCCGTGAAGATCCTCACCACCTTGCCCTTCAGAGACGCAGGGAACAAATTGAGGGCCCAGAACACTGCCCGTAGCTCCAGGATGTTGATATGGAGATCTTTCTCCTCTGGCAGCCAAAGGCCTCTGACGTGCAGACGTCCGGGCTTCCAAGCCTTCCAGGGAAGTGTCCGTGGTGACCCTCTCCTGGTATGGAGGGTTTTGAAACCCTGTGCCCCCCGCAATGTTGGAGCGGACACCCACCATCCTACCACCTGACGGAACTCATCGAGTGGGATCGTGTCCGCGAAGCTTCCGGACACCGGTATCCAGCGAGCGTCCAGGAACTCCTGAAGAGGTCGCATTTGCAACCTGCGGAGCCGGATGAGGTAGATGCAGGACGACATGCCGAGCAACAACTTGATGGCCGGCACTGTGGCTGTCTTCATCGACGACAGTCGCTGCACCTTCCCTTGAATGGCCGCTACCCTCTCCTCCGAGGGTGATGCCAGGCAGGAGACCATATTGATTCTGGCTCCAGCACGTTCTGCGATGGTGTTAAGCAGGACTTGGATAGTTAATGGAGAATCCCAGATCCGCCAGTAGCTGGACGGTCGTCTCTGTGTGTCCGACAGCCAACTCCCGCCAGCAGGCCCAGATGAGCCAACTGTCGAGGTATGGGTATATGTGTATGCCCCATAGACTTCGATGACCAGCCACCGGCAGCAGGGATTACGTAAACACTCTGGGGTGAACTTCAATCCAAAAGGTAGAGCCTTGAACTGGTAGTGATGACCCTGCACTACGAAACGCAGAAACCGCCGATGTTTCTTGTGAATGGGGACGCAGAAATAGGCATCCTCCAGGTCCAGTGACACCAAGAAGTCTCCTTCCTCCAGTTGGTCGAGCACATGTTGCAACGTGACCATCCTGAACTTTTGGGACTTCAAGTATTTGTTGAGACGTTGCAGGTCTAGGATGGGCCTGCAGCCCCCTTTCTTCCTTCTGACCAGAAAGTATCTGGAGTAGGCTCCAAAGCCCCAGAGCCGTTGGGGAACTAACTATCGTCCTTTTTTTCAGCATCGCCTGTACCTCTTGCAGGAGCTGAGGGATGTGCTGCTCCTGACGGGTAATCAGAGGGCTCCGCAGACACCTGCGTTGAAAATCCAGGGTGTGCCACTGGGCGAGAGCGTCCAGCACCCATCTGTCAGTGTTGATCTTTTTCCACTTGCTGACAAAACTTGTCAGCCGACCTAGTTAGGAAAGATTTCCATTTATGGGTAATTTTCCCTCCAGTTGTGAACCCCCCACCTTTTTGCTATGGTCTGACCATCCTAGCCTGACTTTTGCCAGTGGAGTCCAGCCTTCTGCTGTACTCCGCTGGGCTTTTGCTCATTTTGTTATGGGGAAACAGACATGCTCTTAAGACGGTCAGTACTGGGAGACTTTGTTTCCCTTAATCTTTCACTTTGTGGCTATTCTTTAGTAACATTTTATCAGTGCACAAAGCAGTACAGTGCGCTGAGGACCCTTTTTTAATTTTAAGGCTCTAGACACCCTTGAACGATTTTAGATGAATGAATAAGTGTGCCCTGGACAGAGCTGGTGGCAGCTGTTACGGTTTATGTATTTTCAACTCTTTTCTATGGTCCATACCGCGTTTACCGCGTTTGACCCAGGACAGTGACCAGTGCCTAAAATGGCCATGCCACAAAGTCCTTTATTCTGTCCTTTGGTCATTTTGTCCCTTTGCCTTCCCCAGGTCGAGCAGATCCGGGAAATTCCTTATTTGGTCATGCAGACCATCGCGCAAACCGAAGCTTTCGCAGTCCATCTGGGCTGGAGCTGTCTAGTTCCAATAGACATCCTGGATGCCAGGATGTCTGGTGTGCTGGGATGACTGGGACCACCCTGGTCTGTGATTGGTCCACGTCTGGGATGGCTGTATGTGATCAGATCTCATTGGTTTCTCTCCGTTTTTTTGTGCGAATGAGATTTTGGATAAGAGAAGGCATCTTACAACCAGTCCAGGCCTATCTTCACGCCGAACTTAGTAAAGGAGTCAAGTATCCTGAATGGAAGAAGCAGCTCCATGGCACCGCTGCTGACCTGCTGGAAGGTTTGGCACCCTGACCCCGCTGTTGTCCCTGTTTCTGATCTAACCTAGAAGGCCAGCAAGGGCACGTTGACCCATTGCAATAGTGGGACCAACTATTCTCGGCACCTTCTCCTTAACCTGTAAGCAAGCCTTTTCGGAAGTGTTCCTGGACCGCCTAGTGAACCAGCTCGTACGGGACCTTTGCCCTGGAACCACCGCTGCATCAAGTTTCGACTTGAGCCTTTGGAGACTGTAAGCTCTGCGTATAAGGCACGCTCCTGCAGAGTTTCGTACACCTAGCATTCCTAGGTCAGGAATTAGGAGTACGCCTGAACCTGAGCATACGCAATCACTGTGTTGCCCAGCTGTGGTGATGAACTTCGTGGGTACCTTGCTGCTGTGCCCCTCTGTAACCTCAGACTCGCTGCAACGGAATTGGCCCGATCCCTTCAAAAAGAGTGGAGATATCGCCACTGTCTGCCACTGAATCAATTCCGGAACAGAGTCAATGAAAGCCGCAGCTCAACTGCAGGATTTGAACCTGGGACCGATCCGGACTGGACAAGTTTGGCCTGGAGTGTGCCGAGAGTCGTAAGTACTTGCATCCCTTACCAGTGGCCGCTGGCGCATCCATAGACTTTTACGCATAAGTGTCCCTTGAGGGCCACTCTTCTTTATCGAGATAGCCTGCGCTACAGAGCTATTCCCAACTCTTGGATCCTCTTCTGTCCTCATGGAAAGACCTTCCTCGAATAGTGGGAACTTATTCTTCACTATCTCACCCACCTTCCTGAGTTACTACAGCCTCTTGAAGAGACACTATTTTGTACTTAACTGCACAACCGCGTGCACCATCACTAAATGTACTTTTGAGTTCAAGGCTCAACTCATATTAGGGACTAGACTGCCTTTCAGCTAGGGTTTGAATTGTGAAGGACAGCCTAAAAGCTATTTGCACTGTATGACCCCTTTCTTTGCAGGTTGTGGATATGTACTGTGTAATATCCCTTTAGGCCATTGGTTACTGTAAATGTGTTTCATAGTTAGTGTTGTGTTGGTTTTATTAATACTGCTAAGTAATTACTTTGTGTTTCTCTTAAAAAGGCCTTTAGTAAATGTATATGTATTTTTAAAATATACACCTGACAGAGTAATTTGTGGTGTTTACTTTGTGTGCTCATTGTGGGCTTTCGATCACCCTCACCCCTAATGCAACCTAGTCTTGACCGCCGACAATGCTACCTTGATTGGTCTGGCTTGTCGTGAAGGTTACCCTCTCCCAAGAAACTAGGCTGGCCTTCTGAACCTCTGCCCACCAGTTCAGAGTTCAGAAATCCATCTTAACAGGCCACCCACTGGATGCAGGCATGGGGGCCCGACGTCCCAGCCGGTTCAGGCCTGCTTCGGAGCCGGCGTCCTGCCCTGCGGGCAAAAACGCTGTCCTCCACTACGGTAGGCCTGGGAGTGGCCTGTGTAGGCTTCCTGAGTCATGGATCTGGGAGGGTGGTGGTACGAAGAGGAGAAAACATTGGAAGACCTGCTCAACTTTCCCCTAGTGAAGCGAAAAGAAGAGCTATGCTGCTGGAGTGTGCCCTGGGAACGGGCTGTCTCTGTATCTGCCTTGATGGCCTGGAGGGACTCGTCCACGACTTAACAAAACAAGTTCTCTGTTGAAGGGCATGTCCAACAGCTTCGACTAGACCTCCTGCTGGAAATTTGTGGCCTTCATCCAGCCTTGTTGACAAGGGCAGACACTGTTCAACCATCTGCTGGAAACCTGTTGCAGCGATCTCCAATGCCACTGTGATGGAATGATCAGATGCTACTTTCCCTTCCTGAAAGAGAGCAATTGCCTCCATTCTCTTATCGGCAGGGAGCAACTCCAGAATAGGCCCCAGCTTGTACCACAGCTCTCTGTCGTAGCTGGCTAAGATCGCCAGTGCGTTGGCCACCGCGGTATGAATCACCTTCCTCCCCCATGGCGTCCATCCTCTTTCCCTCACTGTCTGGAGGAGCCGAAGACGATGGGTTAGCCGACAGTTTCCTTGCAGCCACCGATATAACCGAAGCCGGTGATTGTTGCGACCCTTAGGCACTTCGGTGCGGAGTCCAGCACCCAGTGCTTCTTCTCCAGCCTATCCCGTTTGACGGGAGCCGTGCAAGGGTTCATGAGGGTCAGGCCCTCTTCCGACATGTCATCCAGAAGAAGCACTGCCATGATTGTCTTCCTCTTGGCCTTGCGCCTCTGATACAAGAAACCCTCCTTCCTGGTTTCCTCAGGCACAAGCTGGAATAGCTCAGAGGCTCTGGAGATCATTGAGTGGAACAAACCCACCTCGTCTGTCGGGGACACCCTAGGTGGAGCATCCAAATGCAGAGACTCGCCGTCCGCTGCGACGATATATTTGTCCGTAGTCGTGGCCGCATCCGTCCCAGTGTGTCTCTGCTGGGGGAGAAGGGGCGGGACGCAGATGTGGAGGCTGAAATGGGGCCGTCGGATGACGTTTCCTCTTCTTCGTTCAAGGCTGAACGAGGACCTGGGGGACCACCGGAACCAGGCCCGGGGCATCCTCCTCTGGATCTCTGACACCAAGGTGTGCAGGGTCGACAGAATGTCCAGTGTCTCATCCTTTGGCTGAGCTGGCGTGATAGGAAAATTGGGCCCTGTGCCGTCGTCGTCCTCTTCCACGTCCTCGTGCACCGTGTGCAAGGACTCCTGGTCCTCGTCGTCTGTGGACGAGACCTCCAGGGCTTGGGCTACAGCCTACAAGGGCTGTTTCAGGGGCATCCTCAACCCCCTTTTTTCTCCCTCGGCAGGGCTTGAACCAGGGCCCGATCCCGTTTCCCCACTTCTACCGGGCCAGCAGACTTTGGCGTCGCACCTTGGGGGGAGGAATACCTTGTGTGCTCGGGGGGCTACCTTCATAGGGTTAGCCCCCTTCACAGTCGTGAAAGCAGCCGTCGCCAATTCCATCGTCGACAAAGTCTTAGCCTGTGCCGATTGGGCCTGCTTGAGCTGTTGGGCATTCTTCTCCTCCATCCATGGCTTCTCAGACTTCTCCCACAGATTAGCCGGGGTAGATTTCTTTGAGGAGGAGCTTGATTGCCGGCTGGCAATGGAGGCGGAGGGTGGTGTTGATCGTGCCCTATCCACCTTGGGACCTTCTTCCACAGAGAACCCGATGGACTGGGACTTGCGGTGTTTGGCCTTGTCTTGAGCCCTCACATATGAGGCACCCTGAAAGGACATAGAAGACCACTCCTCAGACTGGCCAGGCCTGGGTGAGGCATGACCCCGCTCGGAGCACAGGGAAGAGGCCGTAGCGTTAAGCCATGCCGCCAGTCTACTGTGCCTGTCCCTCGTCTTCTTGGAGAACAAGAGACATATTTCGCACTCCACCTCCTTATGGTCTGGATGCAGGCAGTAGAGGCATTGCAGGTGCTCGTCTTCTACAAACACATTCCTTAGCCTGCATTTGGTGTCGAACATGAAGAGGGACCTTCCTTCCTTCTCCTCGGTCATGGCGGGAGGGCATAAAGTAGGCACGATGGCCTTCTAGAATTTTCGATGACCTTTTCAATTGAAGGGTGCTGAAATTCACCGACAACGGATCCCTGCTGTCAGCAGATGGAGAAGGGAGCACACAAGCACTGTTGGAACAAAAATAGAAATGTTTTCGTTGAAAACACGAAAAAAAGGTAGAAGTAGCTCACAAAGCAAACTCGAGGACTCCCAGCACTGAAGCATGCATAAAAGTCTGAAGATGGCTGCCAGAGGAGGGGCTTACGGAATGGACTGTCATTGGATGGGGGCAGAATGACCCAGAGGACAGTGATTGGTTTAAAGGAGAAATACAGTTTGTAAGTGAAAGTGTAACTGTTTTCTTTTTTACCGAGGATTCCAAGCCTGACGACGGGGAATATTCATGAGCATGTGAATCCATGCCAGACCCCATGCTGGAGAACGAAGGTCCTCCAGTTTTGGATGCGATAAAGAGGGCAATCAAGACTAAACTTGATGTCTTGTACTTTGAGAATACGTTACTTGATACCATTCATTTAACAAGCATTTTATGCTACTTGCCATTTAAAACCGATACAGCTCCTGAACCCTACCACAATTAAATGTTTCAGAGCATCAATAGGGCATTATTTATAAAACTTAGATTAAACGTTCTACCTGTTGCGGAGTGAACGCAGAGATGGTCTCATGATTCTTGTAAATTGTGTCCATTTTGCACCACAGAAATGGAATCAGATATGCATTTTTTATTGTCTTGTCCAGTTTAGGTCCATTTGCCAAAAAGATGGTTTAATTCCGTCTTTTTTAAATACTGTCCAAATTCCATAAGAAATGCGTATACTTTGTGCAAAATGTGCACCTATAAGGATGTTACATTCGTAGTGTATAGCTATTTGAACAAGGCCTGGTGAAAAACCAAGAACTGATTCTAATGCCGACTTTTATTGCCTGTTTTTAACTCTTTGATGATATTGATCATGATTAACATTTGATAAATTATCAATGTCATTTTATCCTTTCACAATTTGATGTATTCTGTACTATGCTTTTATGGGCATTTGCCAAAATAAAGTTATTAATTGAATCAATCCATAAAAGCACATTAAAACATTAATACAACACAGTTAAAAGATAATACAAATTGTACAGTCTATGGTATTTTAAAACCTAAAAGGAGAAATATAACCGTTTACAATCAGGACATAAAACTTCTAAAATCAAATTAACCTGTAACGTTCACAAGATTCTCTCTCCTCCATTTACAGCAATGTTAAAAATCTAATCACTGCAACACAGATGTCCATGAAAATACTGAAAGGAATAATGGCTGCATTTATTTGTTTTTTTTTATAATGCAGGGGTGACCTACTTCTCACCCCACCTTAACTATTACCCTTGCCCCTCCTCTATATTTAAAAAAATAAATAAATCACAAAATTTCGCAAAAAAGGTGCGCTAATTTTTCCATTCGGTATTTTTCTTGCAAACATTTCTGCAGATACCCTGCAACACGTGTAAGTCTATTAGGCAATGTTAAAAGGTGCATTAGTGCCAGTCGGAGCTTCCTTATTTCATATTTCTTCCATATTTTGTATTGAGTCTTTCCGAAAGTGTCAGTATATAAAAGGTGCAAAATAAAGTGCATGAGTGTTTCACAATCATATCCACATAAACACATATTATCCTTAACCTACTTACATCACTGTGCCCCCATGTATGCCTTGGTATACTCAAGGGTAACAACCCTAATCTGAACTGGGTTAGGACTGACCTATGATGCTTTGAAGTCACCAATTTTAAATATTCTGCTCGTAAGGTTTCCAGTGCTAGCGGTATATATGTTCTCGCCTTATCCCTTACTGCAAATTCATGTTCCAAACAAATATTTTCCCCATTTTATTTCCCCTTAATATATTTTCTGGCACCTTAGGGGATGCTTTCCTGCCTTAAGAACCAGGTCTCTAAACCTAGTTCATACAAATGCTTTCTTACGTAGTTCAGCCAGGGTATTTTCACAAAGGGCCTTTTGCATACATCTTTTAGCAACTCCTTTGTGAATACGGTTTTGTGTTGATTCCAAACACTGCCCAGAACAATTAACTAAAGAAATACCTCAACAAGGCCATTCCTAATTCCGAGTGGACATTATAAATTGGTGTATTACGCCTAAGGCCTAAAATAATGCATAAGAACTTATTCTGCGCCACTTGCAATTTCCGCAAATAACAGCACTGTACATCCCTATTGCCCTATATACTTTTTAAAAAAACATCAACGGGAGGATTGTTCACCTTGCATGCAAAGCGAAGTATTGCTCCATTGACCTGTGACAATTTTAATGCCTGGTTGTGTAAATGGTCTACCCATAGCAAGGTGGAATTAAAGTGTATACTCAAATATTTATATTCTGTGCACGTTTCTAATCTCTCATGCTTCACATGCACAGGCTTGGGTTTTACTCTTTTCCTTGATATCACCATGACGTTCTATTTCTTGATGTTCACTATAAAGCCCTTGCAAATCTTGTTCTCTTCGATCAAACACCAATTGGGTTACATAGACAGATGCAGGTTCTGCAATAGTATGCAACTGATAATGGCCTATCACTGAACATAAACAAGACTACGGTTATGGCAATGAAACCTCGAAAGAACAAACTTAACGCCCCATTTAAATGGTCCCTATCCAATAACACTTTAGAACTTGTACCAGAATGCATCTATCTGGGATTCTTAATCGTTGATAACAACTTGCATCAGACTATATGCTTTTTACAAAATAAACTCCGGGTATTATCCACCCAAGCCAAAATGAGAGACAAACATTTTGGGCGATTTTCAATTGTTCTCTTACTACATTGGTATAAGCAGAAAATAATGCCAATTTTAACATATGGGCTGGAGATTGTGTTAACTTGGGACAAGATGCCATGGGAACGTTCTGAGACATTTTTCCTGGAAGAGTGTTTTAACCTTACTACTGGGCACTCCCTTGCCCTTTATTCTTTATGAGTTAGGCTTGCTATCCATCAGGGCTATGGTGAAATGGAAAATCCTATCGTTTAGAAAAATAATGAAAGCAAGAAAGCAATCATAATTCAAACAATTGTTTCAGGTACTTAAACTAAAGAAAATTGCTTCTTTTAACACCTGGGAAAAAGTGTCTCAATTTTGGGCAGCCTTTAAGCTTGAACCGGCACATTAATCGCAAATCCATTACAAGTAAAAAAAAAGTAACTTTAGGAAGCCAAATGGATACACACGATAAGAACTAATAAGTTCTAAACACTCCATCACTACATAATCCTAGATGGGAAACCTATTGGTGTTCTTCCTAATTATTAAATAAAACATTTCCAGATGCTAGAGGAAATACTTTTGGAATATAAGATTGAACCGGTTAAACAGAATCAAGATTCTGGGGCCTAGGAATAAGCTTCCTCAACAAGAGAGAAAGTGTTGTTTTTGTTATTCAAATCAAGTGTAAACTGTCTTTTAGAACTTGAGTGCTCCGATTTTGTGACAGAGAGAATTACATGTTTAGGAGTTTTCCTAAATTATTTTAAATTAACCTCAACCTAGACTACGTGGCATACGTTACTAGAAGACCTGCAAGTCTTGCTGAAGATTGATTCAATGACCCTTCTTAAGATTGTTCTTAAAGAGATTGAGGATAATGTTCACATATGGGTGTAATTGTGTTCATTAAATGTGTACTGCCGTTACCATTTTATCTCCTTTTTAATATATTTATATGCAACTCATGGGTATGATAAACTTGTTGAGATCATTACGATCGTTTTTAACTATTGTTGAATGGGAATTTTTAATGTTTAATATTTGATTTTTGTACCTTGTACTTTGTGAAAAGTTCATTATTTGAACTATACCACAATGAAAATAAATAAGGCCCTTGTTACAAAAGTACGATATATATGTGGCCACTAGGTTATTTCATGCAGCTGAAGTGTACGCTAAAAGGACAGCAACATCTGCATAATTAAGAACGGGAATTTTCCTGTGTTCAATACATGGTACGCCAAAAGAGCCACTCTGCAGATGAGCACTTAATGAGTTGGTGTACAGATTAAACAGTGTCGGTAACAGTACACACCCCTGGCAGATGTCCTTTTCGAGTTATATCTCGTTCCTGACTTCCCACTCTCGCCCGTACAAAACCCCTTACCCTATTTCCTGTGTGTAGTGCAATTATAATATTCAAAAGGCCAGCAGAGGCAGTCATATCATTTAGTGTTTCCCATAATTGGTATCTATTCACATGATCAAAGGCGGCCGTTAAATCCATAAAGGCAGCCTATACAGGTACACTGAGGCCAAACACATTTGGATATATCACATACAGATTGGCCCCCTTTGTATCAAGTACCCAGACCTTGACTGAAGCCCAGCTGAGTCTTGCACACCACATTCATGTATTCTGCCCATTCAAGTAATCTATTATGAATGACCCTCTATGAGGAACCTGAGGGTGTCCTCTCTTTTCCCCCAGTATCCTCTGCTCAGTAAAAAGTCATCGCTTTTGGATCCTGACCCTGGGGGTGGATATGCAGGGGAGGATCACCTGGGGGGAGGAGACTTGGGGAGAGGACATCCTTAGGTGAGTAATGGTATTGCCCATTTCCCCTTCACCACAAACCCTCTATCCCTCAAGCCTTTATGGGCTTTTGTCAGCCTTTCTATGACTCCCCTAAAACATGATCTAAATTGTATCAGTATGGTACTGGCACGAAGAAGAGGATGTCTAGGCCAACACAGCCTCGTGTTGAACAAACATACATTTACCAACCCCAGCTAAGCACTGGGATGAGGAGAAGGACAACAGGAGCAAGACAGGAATACTGCTTTGCTGGTGAGCAGTTCAGTCCTTTTTGTACTCGAAATGAAGGCGGGAACTTTAAAAGGTGGAACCCGAAACCAAATGGAGGAAGGAGAGTCAGCTGTGGAAGCACGATCAGCTGTGAAGGAAGAGTCGGCTGTGTGACCTCTCCAGCGTGGCAGCGTGGCAGGAGCAGCGCTCGGGACCCGTGAAGCAGTGCAAAGTGTATGCAGCGGAAAGAAAAGGAATACAGAGCTGGAGGCCGGTGGCAAGCCGTGAGAAGAAGGTCCCGGCGGGACCGGGAGAAGCGGTTGTGAGTATCCTACTTCACTGAGGAAGCTCTGCTGGGTGTGCGCGAGTCATAACAAGACCAACCAGGAGAAGACACGAGCAACTGCACGGGAAACCAGGGACCGGAGTGGCGGAGGACCTCACAAGGGCCGTAAGATCAACCGGTGAGTGTAACCAGGAAAGGGGAAAAACTGTGCTGGCCGGCAGTGATGCAATTAAAGTGAAGCAAGTTCTTTTTGAATATTGAACGCAATGAAAGTAAGTTAAAGCAAAGGAAGGCATTTCTAAATATTTAATGCAATGAAAACAAAGCAAGACACTTTTGAATATTGAATGAAATGAAACCAAGTTGGAAACACTGTGGCATATTGAAAGGAGTGAAAGAAAGAGTGTGATTCATACAAAGGACAACATTTTGCACTATAATGAAATAGTGAACTCTAATGAAATAATGAACTGCATGAACTGAGACTGTGCTAGCAAAGCCAAGAGAGCACATAGAGCTGTATGCAGGATATCATGAATCCAACATTGGCCACAGCCAAGAAAGTGCAAAGAACTGTGTATAACGAGGAAATAAGCATTGGCAAGAGCCAAGGAAACATAAGAAAGTGTTTAAACAAGCCACTATACAGTGTCAGGAGCGTGTGAAACATATACCTGGGGCAAAGTTCACTGCTAAGAAGCAGTGGACTGGTGTTAAAGAGATGGGTACCGGTTGTGCGATAGGTGCTGGGTGGACTGTGTGGTCCAACAACTGCGCCTAGACCGGGTGGCCCTGAATGGAGAAGCCTCTGAAAGCACCTATAAAGAAGCTTGCGGTGTGCCAAGATCTTGTGGGGATATTAAAGTCAAGTGTTTGTTTGAAAGGTGGAAGATTTGAACTAGGGGAAGGTAACCCCTTTTGTTTGAACAACTATTGTACATTTATATAACATATTGTAAACCTGGGGAAGGGAACCCCTGTATTTGATTAACTACTTTGAACTTGGGGAGGGGGAGCATATTTTAAGCCAAAGAGCTGGAAGAAGCTCTGAACTTTATTTTGAACAGTATTCCTTTTTGATGCTAACATCCCTGACATTGTATGCAGTTAGTTGTGAGGGCAAGTATTACTCCACACTGCCATTTAAGTTACGGTAAAGTTCTTTTGAGAAAACTTGAACCTGTTGTCTGTGTCTGACTCATGATGCCTTCACATTTTCCAAACATCTTGGAAGTTGGAGAAAATAGTAGTATGGGTCTATAAAATTCCGGGATTGCACAACTGCCTTTCTTATATATGGGGACTATTTCACTGTTTTTACAATTTTCCAGCATCTTTGCCCCAGAATTGGGTTTTTATAATCCTTTCCACCTCTCTTCATTGCAATAACATGGGAGCACGATCGCCACTGTGAATACTTAGTTCACTGCGACATTGGACAGTCACCATGAATAATTTTTCTTTGCACAATGTTTTGAGAAGTATGCCACTTACTGCTTACCAGTCACTAGTGTGCCCCTACCCCCTCCCTTTTTCTCAGCTAATCTCTGGCATGATTTTCCAAAACTTGGCGAAATCTTTATAATTGGCTGTCTTTGCAGATTTCTGCAGAAGCTCTATTTTATACTTAAGCCTACTTTCATGCATTGTTATTTTATGGTTTATCGCATTTTAATCGTGGCAAATAATTTTGCTGCAGCTATTTTAACAGTGGTGTTTTCACACCAGTCATTTATTTTTCATTGGGGGACCATTTCTCAACCCCCATCTAACCCATCCCCACCACCACCTCACCCACCACAAAACACCTACACAAACACACACCACATTTTAAAAAAAAAAACAGCCAGGGGTAAAACACCACAGTGAAAATAGCTGTGGTGAAAACCGTATTTTATATGTGGCTCTTGCTGATTTGACCTTCTCTACAAGCATTGGGGTAGATTTTAAAGCCTTAACTAGTTCTTTCTTCTACATGCGTTATTAAACCAGGAACGTTTCCCTCCAGGTATCTTACACCCACAATTATATAGGACTGCCTTACATATTCCGTGCAACTTATTAAAGTTATCTAGCCATGCCTTATCAGGAATATTTTCCTCTAGACAATGCTGGATTTGTGCCATACTTTTCAATATGTGTTCCCTGTAGAGTCAAGAATTCATACGGGGTGCATGTCTAACTCTCCTCATCTTCTCTACTTCCTTGGTATGCAATATTGATCATATCAACCTCCAATAGCAGACTTAGGGGGCGGTGGTCACGTTCGACCCGAATGATGACCTCAAAATTCCTAATTCTATCTCACAAATCCATTGAATACAAAATATAGTCCACTAAACTAGAATGTATCCCATTATTGAAAGTATACCGTATAGCCAATTCAATCAAGAGGTCTCATATCAGTAGGCCTTTACTGCATGATTTCTCAACGCTGACTAGCTGAGAGCAATTATTAGCAATCTCTTCTGCTCTGTCGAATCCTACCACAGGTCCTGTCCCAGTTTAGCATTAAAATCCCCGGCAATTTTTTTTTAATTAGCTTTAAATGGTTAAACATTTTAGAAAAATCTTTTGCCATTTCCAACATCTACAAATAACATCTGGATTATTTAAATCGATCCAATATCATAGCATACAGATACTATGTGCATACTTTGTGCATCTACACAATTTTAGGGCTGTTTACACGGTTACTGTGTGCATCCGCTTGAATATTAAAATGAGCAGGTTAGTTAATGCCAAAGTTATTGTAACTCTGTCCCCCTTCACCAGTTTTCGCCACCATTCGTCCACTGGTGTTGGACTATACTTGGCTATCACGTCTTTCATCAGTTTCTTTCTCAAATCCTGGGTTGCTGAACAGCTCATTACCAAATGCTTTAATGACTCCGTCGTAGATTCTGCTTGGCATAGTCTACAAGATGATGGGCCTGGGGGGACTTCTCTATGCCTCAATATTTCTCTGATGGGAAATAGATTCAAGCAGAATCTCATGAACTGCTCTCTTATGGTACCAATTCGGGAAGAGTTGGAGATATTTTGGCAAGGAGTTTAGATGTCTTGATTCTTACAGAGATCTCCTAAACAATTTGTATTGTTGTCTTTCATTCTGCGTGGTAATCCAGTCTCGGATATAGAGTTTTTATTTTATTTTATCCCGATTATGTAACAATATATCTTCAGATTCACCCAGGTCTGATATTATTGCTTGGCATATATCTCCATTCCAAGAGGGTAGACCACTGTACCTTCTAGAGCTTTTTTTAGTGTCACAAAACCTTCCTTTGGCTGAGCTTCAATACACTTCCTATAGAATGCGAGAGATTTCCATGTCACTATGGCCTGTAATGATGTTAGGCCCAACTCCATACAAATTGATTGAAAATGGGTACTTTGTTGAGGTGAGGTACTTTCTTACAGAATGTGCCTTCGATCTTAGGCCAAATCTCGTGCCTGAAGGTGAAAGAGGTTTCCGCTCCGTATGTTAATATAGGTATCACCTTCAATCCCCGGCAATCACCTTGATGTACGCACCTGGCTATCCTTTTGCTTCATGGTGCTCAATCATTCAAATGCCTTAAGTTTCCAAACTCAAACTCCGTTCTGGCCAATCTTCGTATTATAAAAATGTACAATAATTAGTTGACAATCACTGTCAATACAAATACATTTCACCTGCATGTGCTGTGATACCACAATTTCACTTACCAACCTAAGTTTTGATTTAACTGAAATAAAAATGCCAAGAAAGTTTCCTGTGAACAAATAACGTCATAACCACTGCAGAACTCTAGTACTGTCCATAATCTTTGTGGCCAACAATGTTCCAAGACAATATTCTTAATTATCCATTTGCATAATTAATTGTTCAGTTTTCAATCCTGGCTATGGGGGATGAGGAGGGGCGTAAAACCTAATTGGCCCATTGTCGCTTTAGGGTGTCTTCATGCATGGAATTGTTCCTAATCGCAATACCTCAAGGGTGGTGTTTTGGCCAATAATGCCTGCCCTGTTATGGATCGAAACTGCTTTTTAGACATTCTTAAATGTTAGAACAACACACTCCCCCCCCCCCCCCAACACCACCTTTCCCATTCCCACCCACTCGAACCGTCTAGCCACTAAAAGATCAACTCCCACCTCCCAGTTGCTAAAACATTTGCCAGTGATCCAGTGACAAACCTTATGCATCAGTGCCATAGTTTTCTCCACCTGGTTAGCAATTAGAGGCGGTATACATTCCCTAATACTACAACCCTTGGTGTAGTTCTGGCTTAAGTTGAGTCTTGGGAGATGTAGCACATTGGGTTGTTTTGGGCCTCCATATTCCCTGTCAGAACCCTCAGCATTGTCCGTCTTATAAATCTGTACTTTGTTGTCGGAGAGGGATTTTGTTCCCGATAGGTATGCCTTGTACTCCTCATATGATCCTTCTCTCGTCTAGGAATTCCATAACCAATTTTATCGGTTGCGTCACTTGTTTTTCCTTTGCTCCTGTCCCAGTTATCTGTGCTCCATTAGGACTAAAGAAGCTCATATCATTGTCAGGGTTCATGATCAAGTTTCCTCTACCTAAACCAGTTCTCTTTACTTTCTTAACTTGGGATACAAGGTTATGTGATCTCATTGGCGGAGAGTTATCGACGGTGATGGTGCCTAGGCATTCAATCAGTGATACAGGGGCGTGCGTCCATGCTGTGCGACACATGCCTGTTTCAGCAAATACACCCTGCCTCCAGAAGGTCTTGGGCTATGACCTTCACTTCTTTTAGCCTCACTTTGAAGGCAGCCTGCCTGTGGCTAGGGAGATCTGGCAACACATCTGATATATCCCTCCATTATTTGTATTTAGCAGCAGCTAATATTGCATCTCTGTTGGCATGCTGTAGATGTAATCCGGCATTAAGGCAAACATTTTACCTAAGGCGACATTGTCTTCCTTTGACAAGAAGCATGGTGAGGAAGCCCCAGATGATGATGCAACAAAGAAGGGTTTAGCAAACATTGACGCCGCTACTACCATGGACAGTCTGATGATGATGATGATATGGTCTCCTCCTCCAATTGCCTGTACTTTGCATTATATTTTTTGTTTATGGATTGCGTGCGGTGAGGCTACAGCCACACCGGTTTGGCTAGGGCTGCCAATGATAAGATCTCTACCCGGACTCCAGTCTCCTGCTGCTCCTGTTACGGTGGAGGGAAACCCAGGAATTCGGTGAGACCTTCCGATCATGGAATTACCTAGATGATGCTAACATGTACATGTCCTCTTCCTCATCCGTATCCACCGTCTTTTCTACTTCAGCTGATTGCTTATCTTCCTGGTCTTGCAGAGGACCTTCTGGAGGTGATGTTGGCTGAGGTTGCATGGTATCGGCGGGCATGATCAGCACCGCTGGTACTGTAGGCCCATTGCAACGTGCAGATAATGGAGCCGCTGAGATAGGCGCCATAGTTACCCGACGCAGGGAGTGTAGGAGGTACCGTAACTGGCGGCGGTATAGTTTGACGTGCTAGTAGAGGTTGCTGGGGCTCCGTTGGCCTTTGTGGAATCACCTCTTAGCAGATTTTTTAGAATCCCAGTCATCTGTTGGGCTTTCATTAATCACATTAATATGTCAAAGAATCTTTCCTCACAAGGTGCTTGTGACAACGCTTGAGCTGCTGCTGTTGGGGTCCAAGAAGCTGTTGGAGGTCTGCTTGTTCCCTACCTGGGCTGTATGTACCACTCCTCCAAATAACCTAGCGACGCAGAGGAAGTGCGGTAGGCGGTGCACCATGGCATCTGGGTCGAAGACCATTCGACCCTGGGGCTGAAATCCTGCCTCGGTGGTAACTACATGTTCTACCCTGGTCTGCTAGCTGGTCGTGCCATTTCAGATAGCAAGGAGCTGCATGAGAAATGAATTCTTCCTCTTTTTCCATGGCTGTGCCATCTCAGTCACGCGCCATCTCGGTCACCTGCCATTTTGTCACCTGCAACCCAGAGCCTCATGGTATAGGCTGTTGACGCACCTCCAATGAGTCCTTGGTACTTCTGGAGATCTGGGGTATGAACCTGGTAGGCTTGTTGCTCTTGGACCTGGTAGTCCGAGAGCATGCAGGTGCCCCTTCTGGCCTAGGTCTCGTAACAGAGATGTGATGCCCCTCAGGACCTACCCTGGTGTTCAGATCTGTCAAGCCCCCTCCGTTTCGGTTCCCGTTGGGCAAGTTCAGCCCTCAGCCCATGGGCCAGAAGCTGTAAGAGCGTCAGAACAGAACCGATCACAGGCAGGATCTGATAGACCCCCTGCTCTAGCCCAGTGAACTGGGAAGGAGTCCCCCCCACCCCCCCGACCGGCTCTGGAAAACATAGTACTTACCTTATCAGGTCTAGATTTCCGGCACACAAATTCCTTTAGGTGGTCCGGAGGAGACTCTACCTGAATAATTGATTCTTCAGCGAGCGAGGTGTTCAGGCAACGCACAATGCCCAACTGTCCCACCAGTGATTTGAGTCCAGGCACTCTGGACAGTGCGTGGGGATCCAAGGCCAGAAAGGAGGCGTCACAGGAAGCGCACTTGCTGAAGCTGGCTACACCCAACATGACCCAACATGCGCCGGAGGAAGCGAGGCCGGTGAGATTCAAGAAAATAAATATATATTCTTCTGGGGAAAGCAAATGCGCTATGGAAAACAATAAATCCACAAGCTCAAGCAAGAAAGGCCTGATCCCATTGGTGTGAAAAAGAGGACTGAGGTTGGGGCTAGCTGAAAGTGGTGATGCCCACAACCACCCTCCTACAAGCCTTACATTTAAAAGGGAAAGGGGCTTTTTATGAGAAAAAAAAAGTTTCCATCCCGTCACTGCAGGGACGCCCATACAGTATGTAGTAAATGGGACGGGAGGTAGAAGTAAACATCTGAGACGGCCACTCATCCAATATTTCAGTCACAAAGACTGCAAACAAATGCATTTTTAAATATCTCTGTAGGATCCTACATGTCACTTGCTTTTATATACAGGCAAGACATCACTTGTCAGTACACCAAACTGGATCAACATCAATCGCGTGGGGCCCGGCAAATCCATAGTCTTCATACAGCCCCACCCAAGTCTTAATGCACATTTCAACTCCTCATGTCGAGCACATCTTGAAATATTCCAATCTCTTTAAAACATTTCACACACTCCTCTTCAAACCCTGAAAGGCAACTATCAGCAACTCAACTAGCACCTCAATTCTTCAACCCCTGACCCATGCCAAGTTAACCTGCTCTGAACATTTGCCAAACACTATTCCACCGCTGCTGCAACACCTTTCCATCCCTGCTGCAACACCATTCCATCCCTGCTGCAACACCATTCCATCCCTGCTGCAACACCATTCCATCTCTGCTGCAACACCATACCATCCCTGCTGCAACACCATTCCATCCCTGCTGCAACTCTCCCCACCCCTTCCTATTATAGGCCATTTATTATTATTATTTATTTATTGTGATGTAGTTTAAATTATAAACTTTACACAAAGGATAAGAAATAAATTTCATAAAATTAGCATAACATTAAAATATGCAATAAAATAAACAAAGATAAAATATCATCTTCATGAGTCCAATATTGACCATACAGTTATCTATAATACATATATTGAATTACAATTGTTCGTTCCCTACAATTATTTAGAGTGTTATGTCCAGCCTGACTTCAATCCTCAGCCAGATAGTATACAATGCTGTCAACAAACGCATACTGTTAGAATTGATACAATGGTTCCAAAAAAGATCATCCTTAATATACTCATTGTTGAAAACATATTTGTCCAACAGGGGTTTGAATGTGCTGGCCATCTCAGTGCATTCCGTTAGAAGATGCTTTGCCGTTTCCAACAAATCTAGAACTTTACATAAACGGCATGTTCGCAAAGCAGTTGCTATCTTGGCCTTTCTTCCCGTGACAGTTAGCGTAGGCAATTGATCCAGTCTGAGCAACAGGATAAACCGTCTAAGTCTAACTGATGGACATATATCAAGATATCTCTGTGGTTTCTTAAATTCGTAGAGTCTATGTTGAACGAATTTATAGCTTCTCAGCTTCCCTAGATGCGCAAAGTTTTCAATCCAGTCCCAGAGGTCAATACGTTTACACAGAGCCCTTTGAGCTCTCTCTGAGTAGCCCCCCTCCTTGTTTTGCCACCCAATGTCAGAATACAGTTTAGTCATTTGGTCAATTGTTGTGGTACTCGATTTCTCCCTGGCTATTTCTTGATGGACAGCTGTTAATAAACCATTACTGGTATCTCGAGTCATTTTTAAATAGATTGATGCTCGCTTCTTCAGTACAAGTGCCTTTAGAGAAATCAAGCCCAATTCTAGTCTTATTATAGCCATCGGTATACAAGGGGCAAGGCCAAGAATACTACGCCAGAATTTTCCTTCGATTACCTGTAGCCAGCCTAGATCCATCTCCGATAGAGATTCTAAGCCATAGATTATGGCCGGGGAGAAGGCTTGTATGTACAGCTGCCGAATACCCCATAGCGTAAATCCACACTGCTTAATGGTGAACCTGTGAAACAGGGCCGTCAATTGAGCCGCTCTAATTTCCCGCCCCTGTTTACAGGCCACATAGTCGCCAGTAGTTTCAAAATCTATGCCCAAGTACCGATATTGGGGAACGTAGGTAATATCCTCCAGCCCTACCTTAAGTGATACACGTGATACTCTCTTTTTTGTGTATCTCATAACCTTTGTTTTCCCCGAATTGATACTCAGGCCATTAGCCTCTGCATATTTCCAAAGGGCCGCCGCAGATCTGCGTATTCCACTGATGGTGTAGTCGAAAATCACCAGATCGTCGGCGTAGGCCAGGACAGGGCAAGAGGCTTTGCCAATTTTTGGCGGGCAGTTGTTTACGACGGCTATTACTTCGGGGATGTCAAACACATATAGATTGTATATTAGGGGCGCTGTAACACAGCCTTGCTTAACACCCTTATTTTGTATAATATTAGAAGTTGTGTGCCCTTCTTGGTCGAGTTTCAATTTTACTGTGTTGTTTTGATGTAGAAGTCTCAGATAATATATGAGACCTTTGGGGCAACCCATTAAATTTAATTTCCACCATAGACGTCTTCTGGGGATAGAATCAAAGGCTGCCGCAAAGTCTATGTATAAGGCATATAGGGGAGGGGCCCCCGGTTTTAAGGCTCTAGTTCGTAAGATATCCATGATCATGATGTTTTGGGAGGTCAAATATCCCTGTCTGAACCCACTCTGGAATTTGGACAGTACACCAGCATCCTCAGCCCATGTTTGTAGTTCTTTTAATAGTAATGAGGAAAATATTTTCCCCGTGGCATCTAGCATTGAAAGCAATCTGTAATTACTGGGATCGAGTCTATTTCCTTTTTTAAACACGGGGATCAGTATTGCCTTTTGCCAGGAACTAGGTATTTTACCAGTTTTGATAATTTTCTCAAATAATATACTCAATAGACTGGCCCAAAAAGTGGGATGCGATTTGATAACAATATTGGATAGTCCGTTAGGTCCTGGTGCTCGTGATGATTTTATCACTTTTATTTTATTAAGAATAGATTCATATGATATATTAAATGGAGCAACTGTTGGAGGACTATCCAATGCTGATAGGTTATTGTCCTCCGCCTGCCGGTTTTCCAAGTACCTTTCCCAGACTCTGGTTTCAATGGGATTGGTCAGTATCGCCTTTTGTGGGTCATATGCCTCATTTAACAGGGACCAGATGTCACGAGTATTCCCTTTACATATGGTCCTCACTGTTTTTTGCCAGGCCAATAATCTGTCTGCTCTTTTTTTAGCTTTAATGGCCGCTCTGTATCTGTTTTTAATCCCTCTGACTGTTACATAATATCTTTCCCCCTGGGCCATGTCTTTTTTTACCTTACGGAGCTCAGCTCTTAGCGCTCTTTTCATGTCTCTAACAACTTTGTCATAGGGCATTCTTTTTTTACTTTCCGTACTTATCGTTGGCCCGACTGATGATGATGCATGCCTTTCTGAAAAAGCCAAAACCCAGTCTTCTATGTCTTCAATTGACAGCTCTTTAAAATTAGGCAACTTTATGTCATCTGCCATTCCCAGAGCCTCGGTTGCCAAAGAGATATTTTTATCCGACCAAGAAATCCTAGTACCGGATTTATTCGTTTTTACCATGCCTATGTTACTAGGCAAAGGCAACTCTCCGGAAATACTAATCTTACATTTCAATGCGGCGTGATCACTCCATTCATTAGTGATCACTATCATGTCTGTCACCAATTGTTGGAGCCTAGGGCACACAAAAATATAGTCCAGTGTACTGTATGAAGTCCCATTTGACCATGTGTGGTGGCCAGGGTAATCGCTAGCTGTTCTGCCATTAAGCATCTCCATATCCCAGGACTCGAATAAGTAATCCCAGGCCCCCCCCTCAGGATCCTTCTTATTGTGTATCATAACCCCGCTTTTTTCTAGTCTGGGATTCGACATTTTACTCACATAGCCTGACATATGGCAATTAAAGTCCCCAACGACAAGTACTCCCGAGTCTCTAGATGTATACAACCACTCAGCCAATAGCTCTTGTAGTGAGTCCTGTAGTTGTTCGCTCAACTTTGCCCCAGGCGGATTATATAGAGTGACCAGCAAAAAGGAACCCCTGGGGTTCTTGGGATCCGGAGTTACTTCGACTGCCATCATATTGCATTCAGCATTGCAGTCAACCTGTCTCGAACCCATTGTGTTAGCCACCCCAATGGTCAGGCCACCATAGGGTCGACCTTTTTCACCCCTCTTTGCTGCCACATGATATAATACATAGCCATCCAACAATAAGGGATCTATAGCCCATGTCTCTTGTAGACAAAAACAGTTACATTTGTCCAGTAACTTTATTGAACCCTCTGGGGATAGTAGATGAGTAAAGCCACGGGAATTCCAAGATAGAATCGTTAGTTCTCATTGGTTAGAAATGATCTCAGGAAGCGCCTCCGCTAACCATTTTAAAATTTGTTGAGCTTCTGATGCCACCATCTTCTTACCCTTAAGTAAACTTGGGTAATCTGCTGTTGCTGAAACCGTATCTTCTTCTACTGTAGGCCCGTCTGGCTCAATTTCATTAAGATCAGCGTCGATTTCGACGTCTACTGCTTTTAGCTCCTCTTTATAGTTCCTTAATAGATCTGCAGTAGCGAGGAACTTGCAATGTAATGCCGATACTTTGGAGTTGGGGCCTTGTAAGGGTTCGACAAATACAAAATCGTCAGATTTAAGGACCCGCAGTTGTGGGACAGAGTCTAATCTTGTCAGGAAGTCTGAACGCGATAGCCATTTACTATTTTTGCTATGATATAAGTTCTTTATCAGACAAATCCTATTTCCCCTTGTCCCCCTTTTGGTTTCATCGACAGCCACTACAGATGTTTCCAGATTTTCTGGGTCCATAGGCGTTTCCGTAGATTTCTCTGGTTCAGGCTCTCCATTGTATTCCTCGTCCAACTCTATACTCATTGTCTCTACTTCAGACTCCTTGTCTGCCCCTTGCGCAGGCAGCAGCCAGCTGGTGAGATAACCCTCTTTGATCGCCTTCCGTTTCTTGGCTCTTGCCACTCTTTTTCTACTTTTTTTGGTAGGTAGTCCCGTCTCTCTCTGATCTTGCACCGTTCGTGCCCTAGAACCACCTCTTTTGCCTTTTCCAGCCCTTTTAGCTAGTCTCTGTTGTTTTCGTGAAAAAAGAGGATTAGGGCTTGGCACATCCTGCTCAGCTTCCAGGCAGTCTTGCTCTTCAATTTCATTGGCGATGTAAATTGCATCTGATAAATTGGCTTCAGCCTCTTCGACTGCCGTCTGTCTTCCTTTATTTTCCTTAGCAATCGACTCCGTATTTGCCAGTATTCGCCCGGACATTTTGAGGAGAATCTTGAGCGCAAACTGCAATGATGCTACTGACGCCTGGATTTCCGCTATTTCAGAGGCCCCTGGAAAGGGCTTGTCCTGGGACTCAACTTCCACATCTGGGACATCCTCTGTGGAAACCATTGCCAAGTTAGGTGAAAATGACAGTCTGTCTGAGCCGGGACCCACCACAATTGGTCCTAAAGGTGAGGTTATGGTTCTCTCCATTTGTGTGCCACTATTAATGCTTATGCTAGCCGGATGTGGTGTCATACTTTTTTGAATGTTTAGACATAGATCTAATAGTGAGTTGTTGTCTATGTCCTCAAAGTCTATCGATGCGAAGGCCTTATTACCGCAATGGGCTGGTATATCTTCATCAATAGCAGTAGAGTTAATTTCGCTAACTACATTCAATGGAAAGAATTCTGTAATCACTCCTTGTTTTATGGGAGGTATCTTCATTACTTTCTTTTTTAACCTAGTTTTTTCCATTACAGACCCCTTGTTGGCAAGGGTCTGGTTTACAATTTTCACCTTAGGTTTCCTTAGGTTATATGCGGTTTGTGCCCGTTCTATTCCTGCTTGCATAAGGGCAGGAAGTTATTAGTCTCTTTGCGTTATGATAAATCGTTTTCAGTCCGCACCTGGATCAAAGGCACAAGGCCAACAGTCTCCTGGTGGGGATATTGCAACTATAGGTACTTTTGCCTATATGGGTGAGACCGTCTGTATGTATGTAGTCCTCTGTTTGAATTCGTGGGTGGTGTAGTGTTCCTTCTTTAAAGGACTTAACCGGTTATTTGTCTCCTAATCGCCTCCACCTCCTAATACAGATAGCAAGAGGAGAGGCAACAAGGCTCCGCCGAGGCACTACTCCACCGAGGCACTACTCCACCAACCGACGACGTCACCAACTGGTGAGTCGGTCCTAAGGCGCTTCAATGTGCTCCAGTATTCAGAGCCGTGGCACATATAAGATCTCTGCCTGCTTACAAGCTTTGCAAGGCAGCCGGGATCACCCACAGTTCCTCAGAACACGTTGGGGATCTCACTCCTCTGCGGTCACCAGCCACCCTAGTCGCCTTGTAAGCCCGAGGCTGATAGCCCGAGGCTGGCTATCTGCCTGCCTGCTCACCCCCAGTACCCCCAGTACCTTCACACCGGCGGATTCAGCAGGGCTCCCACAATCCGCCGCCTACTGGGAGTCAACTGGAGGCCTCGCTCTCCAGCCGCCTCCAATGCTGCCGTTGCTCCGCACCTGGATGCGGCACACCTCGGGCAGCCCGCGCAGGGACCAGAAGTTCGCCGTCGGCCTCACTCGCCCGCTGCCCAGCCGCAGGTACTCCTCTCTCCTCTCTCCGGGCCCCGTTCTCGCAGTTTGCGTCCGGGTCGCAGGGTCCGAGGATCCGAGGAAGGGACCTGGAGCCGTCGTCACACACACACACGCGTCAAGCCGCACCTCGCAAAAAAGGATCACGTGACACGCTGTGGAACTCGTTAGCAGAGGCCGCTTCCGACGCCAGTAACATTCATCTCGTAATGCTCTAACCATTGGCTGCACGTCCTCCAATAGGCCATTTAACTTTTGCAAACAATCATCTGTTCCCACTCTTTAACTACACCAGCTCATCCCTTCCCTTTCTAAATTTCAAGGCAGCTGCAAAGCCAGGACAATCAAAGTCACAGAAATGAGATATTGATGCGCTTCCTACCTAAAACGAAAATTATCTCTAGCAAAAATGAGGGATAAATTATAGCAATATTTGCATAACGAAACTGAGAAAATAGTTTATGACCCTGAAGGGCAGGAGATAGATAGACAGAGGGGGCCAACTAGACGTGGACCCAACATAGGAAACGAAAGGTTAAGAAATTGCACATAGCAGACACCACTTATGTTTTTACAATACAGACACAGATAGAATGGTGTTATTTTTTTGAATTTATATAGCGCTCTTTGCCAAAAGCGCTTATACAAGTAACATTTAAACAACCGTACAATTATAAGAGAAATGCAATCCAATTAAAACAGAAAGGGGAAGAACAAGATTCAGTTAATAGAAACAGGAGACAAGAAATTGACTTTACGATTAGTCTGGAAAATACAAAGAGTAGAGAAAGAGGGGAGAGATAGAGGGAAAGAGTTCCAATGCTTGGGTGCAAGAAGAGTGGAGTGGAAAAGAGAAGACTCACAAGGAGAATTCAGAACAGTAAGAAAGAACTGATTCTGAGATCGGAGCGACTGAGTATGAGAATAAAAGGAAACCAGTGATGAGAGATAGGGAGAAGCATGACCATGAATGCATTTGAAGACAATTGAGAGGAAGTGATAGAGAAGACGATATGCAAAAGTGAGGAGTGATATCGAAAATAAGGATGGTGTAATAGAAGAACGAGGAGAAACAGAAAAGAGGAGATGAACCAAGGAATTATAGCTAGAACGAAGAGGGAGATGAGGATAATCCAGAAGACCAAGAAGAAGAGTTGAACAGTAATCAATGTAAAAAGACGAAGCAATAAAGAAGCTTAGTAGCGTGAAATGAGAGCTAGGCTTGAGCAAGATGGATATTGAACACAGCTTAGAACCAGGGATGAGCAGTGGAGGAAACATGCAAAGAAAAAGAAAGAGAAGGGTGTCATGACCCTTACCCCTGGCCCTCACTGGCAAGTCAGCCTTCCAGTTAGGGCCAGGTCAAAGGCCTTAACACCTCATCCAAGACTCTCTTGGAGTCATGCGCCAGGCTCATAACCATCATGCAGACCAACATTAGAATGGGACTATTTACGTGGGACTATTTAACTTGGGGGGGTTCAGCCAACATGGAGGCACACACATTGCTCAGTTAAAGGAACTGAGCTATGCGGTCTAGTCTTTTGGGTGGGGCAGGCCTGGGACTTCTTTACCTGGACTACTTTGGGTGTGGCAGGGCTTGGACTATTTTAACTGGACTACTTTACCTGAGACTATTTAAACCGCACCCAAACAGCAGAACATGCTTTGCGTTATTCTGCTGTGGGCAGCGTAACGCTCACCGTGTACAGTTCTTTGATGCCAGATTACCTGAAACCAAGGACCTGCAGAGAGCGAAAGAACACTCCGAAACTTACCTGGAACAGTATCCTGTCTTCAATCCATCGCCAACTTCAGTTTCACTCACCTGAAGGTACGAACTCATCATCGGGCACCGCATGCATCCTGGAATACCATAACCTGGAAAAGGAGAAAGAAAGACAGCATTAGTAAGCATTTACTTGCCTTTCCTCCCGATCGAAGAAAGCCACACAATTCTTACCTGGGTAGTCATCTCCTGGTCAGTATCATTGCTGGAACATTACGGCACTCGGCGAGGAACATCGCGAACTGCAAGGAGAGAAAAGACACAGGTTAGCAATATAAAAGGCAAAAAAGCGCTGCGCATCGCGCATTACTCACCGGACAGCATTGCGCACACCGCGCTTTCGCCTACCGGCCCATGCTCATCTTCAAACTGCATGACAACACCAAAACACCTTTCCATACATAAAAGGAAAGAAGCAAGACATTATTATTCGAACTAAGAGGAAAATAAGAACTTCAGGCCTGTCACAGCAGGCCTGGATTCCCACAGTGGGGCTTGCATCAGTGATTTAACTGCTCGCCCCCCACATCTACGCGCCCCTGCCACGAGGAGCAGGACGGATCATCCACCTTTTACAATATTAAGGTGAGGAGAAGGCCCAAGGGGGAGGAAGGAGTTGAGCCCAAGGGAGGTGGGAAAAACAAAGACAATCTGGTATTAAATCCAGCTCCTCTATATTGCAGACCCATCTTTAACCAGAGGCCTTACCAAGGGACCAGGAGAGGGTTTGAGAGTGCAAATCATCCAACCAGGGCTGGGTGGCGTCCCCGTGGATACCAGGTGAGTGTAACAAAGGGTCAAAGATTACAGCCAAGTTCAAGCTAAGAATGAAGTAGTTTTATTTATTTAAAGTAGGAGTAGTGTTTTGATCACAAGTACCGAACATCAGAGCTAATACATACTACATGAGTTTGGGATAAGGGTTATGGGGGGTGGGGATATACAGTACAGGGAATCCATCTAGGGAGAGAAGACTGTGCTTGAGGTAGTTTTTACATGTTTGGAGAGTGGATACGTTCTTGATGGAATGGGGTTAGATGTCCCAGTGTAGATGAGCAAGAATGGTAAAGAAGTGGAAAGGGGAGGCATCTCAGAGAAGACCGAGTTATGTTGGGTGTAACTTGGGACCGCACAGAGGGAGGTGGAGAGTAAAGGTATAAGGTGGAAGCAAAGAGTGTTGGCCAAGCCCTTGGATGGTTTTGAATAATAGTAAAATGAAGTTAAAGAGCCATCCCACATGGAGGTAGTGGGATGAGGCGGAAGAGGAGCAATGGATGTTGTAAATAGTGCTTGTTGGAAAGGTCAGAATTGTATCCAGTGGGGGAAAAGGAGAAGTGTGGGAAGACAAAGAGAAGCCTGAAGCACTAATCAAGGCAGCTATGGACCAGAGTAAAAATCAGGGTATCTGTGGGGTGAGAATAGCAGTTGGGCCAGATTTGACTTATAATGAACAGATGGCTGCATTTCTACTGTAGCAGCAGGTGTGATGAATTGTTGGAGCAGAACTCTTGTTTAAGAGGCAAGGTTGCAGGGTTTGGGGGAAGGTACGTGGAGGTCAGGAGGACAGGATTAGGGGGAGGGAAAGATCGAAAATGCAAGAGGGGAGGACTGAAGATAATATGGTAGCTGGTAGGCACAATATTTCATTACTGGATTAATACCCAGAAATCAAAATACCATCTAGTGTGGAATGGTGGAAATCCAATCCAATATTCATTCAGAGATCGGGTATAAAGGGCACCATCTGCAAAAACGTCAGTCACCTGCTTTTGGTTTTCCTATTTTCAAAAAGGGAAGTGTGCAGTTGTGAAGAGAATTCGAACTAGAAGAAAGCCTTGTTGGAGTTCCACTGAGAGATTAATTTTGTTTGACATTCATGTTTGAGGAGATGAAGAAAGAGTGGTCTGACAGGATCCAGATCAGGGCAGAGTTCCCAAATGCTAAGGTTGAAGAGGGTGAGGAGGAGAGCAGGGTGATCAACAGTGTCAAAGTCTACAGAAAGATCAAGGAATATTAGAACTGAATAGTATGTGAAGTGGTGGGCAGTGGTGAGAAAGATGAAGACATGGATCAGGTTTCTGTCAAGTGACTTGGGCGAAAGGAAGATTGGAGAGGGGTGCAGATTTTATGGTCCTCCAGGCAGGCAGTGATTCAGATGAGCACAGCCGTTATAGCATTTCGAAGTAGTGTGGGAGAAGAGAGACCTATCAATAGTTGGAATTGTCAGTTGGGTCACCAGAGAGTCCTTTAACATTGGAAAGGTGGAGGCAATTTTGTAGCTGGCAGGAAAGGTTTGGGAGAGTTGAAGAGAATTGAGAGGTAAAAACAGATAACACACAGAAGACCTTTATCTGTGGTACAAATGGGCCCACTGGAGCACATGAGGGGTTAGATCCACTGAAGATGGGTGAGAGTTAAGAGGGCATGGTATGGAGAAATGAAGTAAAAGCATGAATGAGGAGGGGGAGGGGGTAGGAGTGAGAGGAAAACAAAATAGCGTAGTTAGGGTAGCTCTAATCAAAGTGTATGACAACCGAGTGAAATGGTGTTTGAGTAGGAGTAGTAGAGAAAAGAGTAGTAGCGGGGATGAGGGAGCAGTAGTGGGGAGGAGGGAGCAGAGGCAACATTACAAGGTGATGGTAATAACTAGGAGGTGTTAAACATAGGTGCAACAGAGGATTGTTTTTGAGGAGGAAGAAGAGAGTAGAAAAGGAAAGGTGGGTGTGTGTAAACAAGCCTGAATACAACAGAGAAAGTGCAAGACACTTTCCCCAAGTCCCTAGGAACACTAACAAGTGGAGAGAGTAGGGGCAGATAAGAAATCCCTGAGGGAGTCTAGAGAGTTAGCGTTTCAGGGAGACATTTAGTAGAAAGCAGTGGTAGACTGAAGAGGTTACTGGTCTATAGCACTAATGTAAGGGTAGCTCAATTTACAGGGGTACCCCTTAATTATATGGGTACCCCCAATCATGATCACACCAGATTAAAGTTCACCCCTCTAGCGAATTGAGGCCAAGATTCTACCTTGCAAGGAAAACAAGTTTATTCTATACAGAAATGAGGATGAAGCAAAGAACTCTGCTCCCTGAACGGCACCTTCTATCCCTCTTCCGTTCCAAGATCCTCCTGACTGGAGCTTATATACTCTTAGCTTGGTCACTGCATATGGGCATGGCTCCATCTAAAACTGTCCTCCTTCAGTACAAGGGGTGCTCCAGTCTTCCTCTCTTCATGGTTGGAATTCTGTTTAGGACATACTACTTAACATACTGCTAGCCTACGCAAGAATACACTGGAGCTCCTGATTTTCCTCATTTTGCTTCATTATGAACATCTAATATTAAAACATTTTCCTGTCATGCTCTCCCTATTTCATTCATTGTACTCATGTTTTTATTGGGTCCAGTAATTCCCCTTAAACCTTGTTTTCCATAATTCTGCATTGTGTGCATCATGCCTTATCCTGCATGGGCTTTTTGACAGTTAACAGCTGGTGAGTCACTTCGTGTGCTCTGCCAGAGCTACTCAGTGACACAACCTTGCATGAGCTCTGCAATCTATTTTTAGCGCAGACCACATTCCTTTTGGCAGAGAGCCTGCTTCTGTCGTGCGTTCAGATTTTAAAACTAAATAGAATTTAACATTTACATATGTATTCAGCTAATAGGTATTTACACCTTATATTTAAATAATAACTGCATCCTTTTAGTGCCCCTCCTCCCCCCTGGTCTCTTGTATTGCCTAAAAACAGTTAAAAGAATTCTTGTCTAATTCTGTCATGCGTTGAGATTTTAAAACTAAATAGAATTTAACATTTACAAATGTATTAATCTAATAGTTATTTACACCTTATATTCAAATAATAACTAACTTCTTTTTAGTGTCCCTCCTCCCCCCTGGTCTCTTGTAGTAGCTGGAAACAGTTAAAAGTCATCGTGCCTAATTCTAAAGCACTTGGGAATGAAGGAAGGCGCTAGCTCCTTCCCAACATTAACGCCTTTCGTTACTTCTACAGTAACAAACTCATCCCCACCCGACATAGCTACAACCCCAGAAATATTAGTTTGAGCTTCTCTGTTTATTGTAAGGCAAGGCGTTTTAGATCCCCCAATTGATACCATCATCTTTGCACTATTTGGGACTCTATTAACACAACATCGGAGACCCAATTGGCACGTCTAGAAGAGGACCAAGAAGAATACGATAACAGGAACCAGTATTTTCACTGCTCCCCCAGCCATGACGGGACCCAATCAAAGGCAAGCGATAGCCATTCCGTGTTCTGAACTCCACTTTCTTTCTTCATTTGAACACCTACATTGTGCACCGCCTCGATGACATGGGATAGTGACCCATTCTCAGCATCCTCCGGGGGTACAAATGTTGTAGCACAGGAGCCAAAAAAGATGAAAAGAAAGTCTCTGCTGAGCTAAAAAGTATATACTCGTAAGGTATTCCTCTGAGCAGTGCGGAAGAGTCTTTTGAGATGGTTTGATCTCTTTTTTTCTTCCCTGGCGTTGAAATTGTCCTTTTTCTGGCTGTTAGGCAGAAACCTGTACAGTTCCCTCTGGGACCACTGCAAATGATTTAAGACTACAGGTATTTGGCAGTAAACCCACTTGGTAGCAGTCTGTACCACACAGATTCACTTGGTAGCTGTGGCTGAGCAGTCAGACTTCCCACAAGAAGAGTTAGGCAGTATACAGAGTATTCACAATAGGTCAGAACAACACAGTAGAACAAGTAAACACTGACCAGAGCTTGGCGTAAAAGAGAGATAATTATTTATTTAAAAACCACATCTAGAGAAACACACAGGCACTCATGTTAAGCAGTTAAAAAACACGGTCACTAAAAGATATACACTCCCTTAGGAGAATATTAGACAAGTCTTAAGTAAAGCCCCACTTATTTTCAGACAGCGGTGAGCGCTTAACGCAGTTGGCACTCTAATAATTTGTTTTAAAAGGGAGAGAAAAGCAGAGTATAATTTGAAACAGATCCCAACACTTTCACAAGAACAAAACAAGAGAGGAAGGCAAGTAAAACTGTGAAGTTAGAGTTCAGTAGGCCGGATCCACTTTAAGAGGATCAGAACGAAATGTGTCCAAGGTCACACGGTTGAAATGCACAATAGTCTTGCAAAGTTTCGAAAAGAGTTGGACCAAAAGAAAGGGACCAGTTAGAGGGTCAAGGCGGCCAGCCCAGTCCAGAAGGTTAAGGGATTATTATTACCTTGTAGCAATCTTTAGAAAGGGAGGCCTGGCGGACACGGTACCTTAAAGTGGTGAGAATACTCCAGCGGGGGCAGTTGTTCCTGGCAGCGGATGCAAGTCGGTGCTTCGTCCGGGGGAGGAGAGGATCTCGTCGGGGAGGCAGACAGGAGTCCGTTGCACTGCCAGGGAAGAAACCAGCCGCAGAGTTCTCGGGTAAAAGGAGCGGTCCTTTTACTCGCGGTGCAGTGGTAAGTGGCTATCTGGTTGCCGGGGTGCTTGGCACGGGCAATTCGACCACAAGACGTCCTGGGATGCGAAGAAAAGAAGGTAAACTGGTTGTGCCCACCAGTCAGGGGAAGAAGCCTCTCCAGCCGGGAGATCGTCTCTGTCGTTGGGAAGTGGTGAGTCGGTTTCGCAGGGCTCCACCGGTGGTGTCGTCGTGGTAGGTCGGCCCAGCTTCTCCCTCGTCAGATTCTCAGGACCTGTGGTGACTTCTGAAGTTCCAGTCCCCAAAGCCCTGCTTTTATGCAGCACACCCCCATTCACTCAGCCTAGCTGTCAATCAAACATGCTAAGTGGTGAGCCGGCCGGCTCACCACTTGGGCCAATCACACAAGAGTGCGACTTGAGTCACCAAGGTAACTCAGTCCAGGGTGCCTAACCCCCTCCCTCGCCCCCTGTGGTACCCAGACAGAGTGGCACCACTTTTGGAGGCTTCTGTGGAGAAACCCGCCAAAAAGTGGAACAAAGGGCTCGACTTGTGTTGGAGTCACAGAAGAGAACACAAATGCCATTTTAGAATTGAGTCCTGGCAAAAAATACCAACCGCCGAATTCATATTAAATAAATAAACCGGCGGTATGTTCGAGGCTATGAGAATTAAATAATTAAAGTTGGTAGCCTCGAACAATGGGAAAATCCCATAGGGATATATTCGCGGTCGAATATAAAAAGTAGTATCCACTGCCACCAGCCAAAACTCGGTCAGGGGGGACGGAGACGTGCCTCCTCGACTAACAGACCCCGGGGCAATCGAATTTCCCTGACCAGTACGTCCACAATATGATGGTTTGTACCGGTTTCTGTTAATAATTTGGGACTAGCAAAGCCAATGGTGACTTTACATGCCCTGGGAGACAGTAGTCAGTCCCAGGGTATGGAGTCTATGGTGGGGTGTCACTATGACACCCCTGTGTTACTGCACGGAGGGTGCTGTGTAACACACATAGTAAAAACACATGAGACCCTATGGAATAAAGGACCCAATAGCCCATAAAACACATTATCAGTCAAAGGAACACCATAAATCATGTCCAAGAGTGGGAGAAAAAGAGTCTCACTCTTGGCAGGAGAAAAAAACAAACTCCAGAAATCCAGCAAAGCTGCTGGGGGACTCACTAGGTTAGGAAATTCAGCCTAAAGAGAGAATTCTCCCTAACACTGGCAGCATACAAAGTTCTTGTGTGAGGGGGGGTGGCTTGAGCAGCCATGGATTAGGACGTGCTTCCCGTGTAGCTCCGGAGGATCCGACAGATGATCCGAAAAAACTACCTTTGAAAATGCGCCATTGGTTCCAGAATTGATCATACACGCATGGGAATGTATGCTCTGCTCATTGTGTAAAGATCGACATTGATCAGCAACTAGCAGCGACAAGAGGATGTCGCGACTGCCTGGAGATCACCACGACAGGCGGTAAAGAGCGGAAATTACGGTTGGGAAGAAACTCGGACGCTAGGGAGACCCAACGGAGACCGGAATATGGCAGCGCGAGGGGCCTTGGGTAAGAATAAGAACAAACAACCCACGATGGATATTTTTGCGAAAACACAGCAGTCTCCTGCGGCCAGCACAACCAAAGGCCCGGTGGCACAGGCTGAGGGCGCTACAGCGGCTGATAATCATCAGATTTTAGAAGCCATCACGGAGCTGAAGGAATCTTGGGGGGTTGCGATGATGGACCTACGCACTTCCCTGGAAGCTAAAATTGAAGCAGTGGGCATCGAAGTCTCCCTGCTGAGACAAGATGTCAGGGGACTGGCGGAACGCACAAGCTGCCTGGAGGGTGCGGTGAAATCCAACACGGACACCAGCACCAACAATGCAAAGGAGATCCATGTCCTTAAACAACAAGTGGCCAACTTGGAGTCTCGAGCAGAAGAAGCAGAAGGGAGAGCGAGGAGAAACAATATTCGTGTGGTGGGCTTGCCGGAAGGTGAAGAAGGCCAGGACCCGACTGATTACATTGAGAACTTACTCCTACAAGCAATCGGGGCCGGTACACTCTCGCAGGGTTTTGCGGTGGAGCGAGCACATAGGGCCCTTATGAGGAAGCCGAGACCAGGGGCTCCTCCACGAGCGATAATTGCTAAAATACTGAACTATAAAGACTGTAAGAAAATATTGGAATATTTTTGGAAAGGTGGAACAATTGAGAGGGCCTCGAGCACTATCACGGCATACCCGGATTATACTATGCTGGTCCAAAGCAATGGTACAGCTATGTAACTATCAAAAGGAGGCTGCTGGCAGCTGGGATAAAATATATGCTGCTGTACCCTGCGAAACTGAAGGTCGTGCATAAGAGCAAATTGCATTTTTTTAACACTCCGGAAGAAGCAACAACATGGCTGGATCTGCAGGGCTGCCCGGATCAAGACACGGAAGAGACACAAAATGAACGCAGAAAATGACTCGGATACGGTATGCATATTGCTATGGCAGCGAGCGAACATCCCGAGGGCGCCTAGGCGAAGGCTGAGAACGATGGGCCTGGCTGCAGGAGGCTGATGTTCGATTACATATTTCTGATTGTGAGAGACTTGATGGACTGGAATATAGTGGCAGTTACATATACTTAAATTGTTTGGCAATGTGTAGTTAATTGATGTGCTGTTGGAGCGCAGGGTGGAACTACCCTACCCCCTGAATTATAGTTGTAGTAGGTTGGCCACTAGGGCGGCCTCACCCTGGGGAGCTTCGGGTATAGGCGAAAGCCGGAAAGAGCTAGATGCGGGGGAGCTTGAGATCCAGGGATGGAGCCGGGCAACAGTTGGGGGGGGAGAGTGTTGGGGAAGGGATGGGAGGCGGGGGGGAGAGGGAACGGGAAGTTTGGTGTGTTTGTGGTTAAAGGGGTTTTAGAGTGGGATGCGAGCCTATATGGATTGGATTGGAACTGGAAGCTAAACGACACCTGGGGGGGGAGGGAACGGGACCATACCAGGCCATGGGGGACCTTAAAATACTCACATGGAATGTGCGGGGGCTTATTAGCTATTTAAAAAGGAACAAGGTTATGCTGTATCTGCGCAGGCAGAAAACAGATATTGCATTGCTGCAGGAAACCCACCTCACACGTGAGAGGATGCTCACGATTGCGGGAAAATGGAAAGGGGTGTTGGTGGGCTCATCTTACTCGGCCTACGCAAGAGGAGTACGTATATGGGTAGCGCCACATGTCCCGTTTGAGCGGTTCCAAGTGGTGGCTGAGACAGACGGGAGGATGGTTATGCGGAGGGGATTGGTAGAGAACAGGGAGATAAGTATTGTTAACACGTACGCCCTGAACCAGAACACAGCGGCATACATTAGAACACTGAGTGCTAATCTGAGCGTGTGTGTGGGTAGCGCAGTGATCTGGAGAGGGGACTTCAACTGCGTACTGAACCCGAGGGTGGATAGATCGGATGGGAAATTAGATAGACCGGCCCCTGCAGCCAGGGCGCTACAGACACTGCTGGATGACTTTGGGCTGGAAAATGCATGGAGAGTGTGGCACCCTGGGGAAAGGCAATATTCGCATTACTCGGCCCCACAGCAGTTATCTACGAGGCTGGACTATGTCTTTGCATCACCTGAAATGATAGCGGAGATGGCACACAGAGTACAGGGCCAGGGTCCTCTCGGACCACTCACCCCTGATTCTTGCATGGCAATACTGCTCCCCGAGGGCGAGGATCCCGACATGGCGCCTACGAGCGGAGGCGTTGAGGGACCCCTTCTTTAGAGAGGACTTGCGAGAGGAGATAGTAAACTATTTTGAAACCAACACTGGGAGTGTGGACTCGGCGGGGACATTATGGGAGGCCTTTAAAGTTTTCATGAGGGTGGCGACCATGGTGAAATCCAAGGGCCTACAGGGAGGGGTTTCGGCTGAACTGAGGGAGACGGAAGCAAAATTGGAAGAGGCCTTAAAAGCCGGTGACGATACAACAGAGAAACTAGATTTGATACTTAAGCTACAGCAAAAAATGTGCTGAATACTGGGAGAGGTTGTGTAACCTTAATTATAAAAGGTACATAGAGAGACAGCATGCGGGAGACAATAAACCGGGGAGACTTTTGGCGTGGTTATATAAGAGCGAGACCCCAGGACCACAATTAGAACTATAGAGAGGGAAGATGGTAGCGTAGAGGATACCCAGGAGGGAGTTAATCAAGCGTTTGTGGATTATTATAAAGGGTTATACGGGGAAGATGGGGAAAGCAGCCGTGTAATGATAGAGGAAACGCTGGAGGATATGGGGCTGCCCAAGATAAGCGAGGAGGAAAGCGAGGAACTGGACTCCCCGATTACCCTGGAAGAACTGGGGGAGGTGGTGAGGCAGTTGCCTACTAGTAAGACCCCAGGGACAGATGGGCTCCCGAGTGAATTTTATAAGGTATATATAGACGAGGTCCTCCCCCGCTGCTAGAAATGTTAAACAAAGCATTTGAGATGGGCCGCTTACCAGAGTCACTGAGAGAGGCTGTCATAGTACCACTCCCTAAACCAAAGAAACCTGGGCGTAGCTGTGGTTCCTTTAGACCTGTGTCAATGCTGAACCAAGACGGCAAGATATTAACTGCAGTCTTGGCGAATAGACTGAAGAGGGTCATCAGCAAGTTAATACATCCAGATCAAATGGGCTATGTCCCCCATAGAAACATCACCAATAATCATAGGCGACTCCAAAGGATCATTGAGTTTGGCAGTGGAAGGGATGAGGAAATGGCAATCGTGTCCTTGGATGCGATCAAGCCTTTGACTCCGTCAAGTGGCCGTGGCGGCCCTGAAACACTATGGGTTAGGGCCTGGCTATGTGAGGTGGGCAAAGATTTTGTACAGGGAACCGCTGGCTAGAGTCAAGACAGGATTTGTGATATCAGAGAGGTGGCAGCTTAGCAGGGGTACTAGACAGGGATGCCTGTGGTCTCCTATGCTCTACATACTGGCCCTGGAACCTCTTGCGATCTATCTGAGGCAACAATATGACACTATAGGCATTGAGGTGAAAGGGGCGCGGCACCTTATTTCCCTATACGCAGATGACATGCTGCTGTACCTACGATTCCCAGAAGAAAATCTCCAGTACATCCTAGAAGTGATGGAGAGATACGCTGGGTTGTCTGGTATAGCAGTGAATCCCCAGAAGTCCAGCACGTTCCCATTGGGGGGGCACAAGGGGATTCCATCGGAACGATTACCTGTATTGCAAGTACCATGGGCGGTTCGTACGTTTCGGTACTTGGGGATAAATATATACCATACTGTAGAAGAGGAGCATAAGTGTAACACAGAAGTAGCCATCAGGAACATTGAGAAGTGCATGCGGTTTTGGGCGAAGCTGCCTGCGGCGATGATGGGGCGGGGAGCGATGCTAAAGATGGTGGTCCTGCCGAGGCTCCTACATTACTTCGGGAATATACCGTACTTTATTCCTAGGGTTTTTTTTAACCAAACTAAATAGCATGTGTAGGGACTTTCTGTGGCACGGCACGCGAAACAGAGTGGCGTTATGGAAGCTTCAGAACTTCCATGACAAAGGGGGAACTAAGCTGCCCAACTACGAGGCGTACTATGTGGCGAGCCAGTTGCAGTATGTCGCCAAGTGGCTATCTGATGAAGAGACCTCCGAACATAGGTTGTTTGGGCGGGATTGTGCACCTTTTTATTTGAAAGAAGTCATGTGGGCACCCAGAGCGGAAATGGTGGGGCGCCCTAAAATGATGCTACTAGGGTGGAAGGTGTGGCGCAGGGCATGCCAAATGATTGGGGACGCGTCCCCATGCTCACAGCAGATGCCATTGGTAGTATTGACAGGGGCGGATGTTAGGGAGAATTCTCTCTTTAGGCTGAATTTCCTAACCTAGTGAGTCCCCCAGCAGCTTTGCTGGATTTTTGGAGTTGTTTTTTTCTCTCCTGCCAAGAGTGAGACTCTTTCTCCCACTCTTGGACATGATTTATGGCGTTCCTTTGACTGTTAATGTGTTTTATGGGCTATGGGGTCTTTTACTCCATAGGGTCTCATGTGTTTTTACTATGTGCGTTACACAGCACCCTCCGTGCAGTAACACAGGGGTGTCATAGTGACCCCCCACCATAGACTCCATACCCTGGGACTGACTACTGTCTCCCAGGGCATGTAAAGTCACCATTGGCTTTACTAGTCCCAAATTATTAACAGAAACCAGTACAAACCATCATATTGTGGACGTACTGGTCGGGGCAATTCGATTTCCCCGGGGTCTGTTAGTCGAGGGGGCACGTCTCCGTCCCCCCTGATCGAGTTTTGGCTGGTGGCAGTGGAAACTACTTTTTATATTCGACCGCGAATATTTTCCTATGGGATTTTCCCATTGTTCGAGGCTACCAACTTTAATTATTTAATTCTCATAGCCTCGAACATACCGCCGGTTTATTTAATTAATATTAATTCGCTGGTTGGTATTTTTTGCCAGGACTCGATTCTAAAATGGCGTTCGTGTTCTCTTCTGTGACTCCAACCCAAGTCGAGCCCTTTGTTCCACTTTTTGGCGGGCTTCTCCACAGAAGCCTCCAAAAGTGGTGCCACTCTGTCTGGATAGCACAGGGGGTGCGGGAGGGGGTTTAGGCACCCTGGACTGAGTTACCTTGGTAACTCAAGTCGCACTCTTGTGTGATTGGCCCAAGTGGTGAGCCGGCCGGCTCACCACTTAGCATGTTTGATTGACAGCTAGGCTGAGTTAATGGGGGTATGCTGCATAAAAGAAGGGCTTTGGAGACTGGAACTTCAGAAGTCGCCACAAGACCTGAGAATTCAACGAGGGAGAAGCTGAGCCGACCTACCACGACACCACTGGTGGAGCCCTGCGGAACCGACTCACCACTTCCCGATGACAGAGAAGATCTCCTGGCTGGAGAGGCTTCTTCCCCTGACTGGTGGGCACAACCAGTTTTACCTTCCTTCTTCGCACCCCAGACCTGTTTGTGGTCGAAATGCCCGTGCCCAGCACCCCGGCGGCCGGATAGCCACTCACCACTGAACCGCAAATAAACGGACCGCTCCTTGTACCTGAGAAACTCTGCAGCCGGTTTCTTCCCTGGCAGTGCAACGGACTCCTGTCTTCCTCCACGACGAGATCCTCTCTTCCTCCGGACGAAGCACCGACTTGCATCTGCTGCCAGGAACAACTGCCCCCGCTGGAGTCTTCTCACCACTTTAAGGTACAGTGTCCGCCAGGCCTCCCTTTCTAAAGATTGCTACAAGGTAATAATAACTCCTTAACCTTCTGGACTGGGCTGGCCGCCTTGACCCTCTAACTGGTCCCTTTCTTTGGTCCAACTCCTTTTTGAACCTTTACAAGACTTTTGTTCACTACAACCGTTTGACCTTGGACACATTTCGTTTCGATCCTCTTAAAGCGGATCCAGCCTACTGACTCTGAATTCACGGTTTTACTTTGCCTTCCTCTCTTGTTATGTTCTTGTAAAAGTGTTGGGATCTGTTTCAATTTGTTCTCTGCTTTTCTCTCCCTTTTTAAAACGAACCATTAGATTGCCATCTACGTTAAGCGCTCACCGCTGTCTGAAAATAAGTGGGGCTTTACTTAAGACTTGTCTAATATTCTTTTAAGGGGGTGTATATCTTTTAGTGACCGTGTTTTTGAATTGCTTACTATTAGTGTTTTTCTAGAAATAATTATATCTCTTTTACACCAAGCCCTGGTCAGTGTTTACTTGTTCTATTGTGTTCTCTTGACCTATTGTGAATACTCTGTATACTGCCTAACTCTTCTTGAGGGAAGACTGACTGCTCAGCCACTGCTACCAAGTGAATCTGTGTGGTACAGACAGCTACCAAGTGGGTTTACTGCCAAACACCTGTAGTCTTAAATCTTTTGCAGTGGTCCCAGAGGGAACTGCACAGGTTTCTGCCTAACAGCAGACGCTCAGCTGCGACTGATACTCCGGACCCACTGGGAGCCGGCTGTGGTGGCAATGATGGGGGACATCTGGCAGGAGGGCTCTAGTGTTACTTTTGGGGGGCTGCGAGAAGTAGCTGGGTTGCATGAAGGCCAGTACATTACGTACCACAGAATGTACAGAGGATTAAGAGAACATGGCCTGAAACTGTGCTGGAGGAAGAATTGGATGCCACCATAGATGTGATATATGATATAGCTGAGGGGGGTCATGAGATTTCCAGACTGTATGAGATGTTGATGTCTAAAGTGGGGAAGGAGGTCACGCAGCTGAGAATGGACTGGGAAACGGAGGTTGGGGCCCAAATGGGAGATGGGATGTGGGAAAGGGCGCAGGGGTATCATAACAAGGTGTCTAGAAATGCGAGGCTGAAAGAGATACAGTTGTACATAACACACAGGGCTTGTATGACGCCTTGGAGGATATCGAGGTTCGAGAATGCAGGTCGGCAAGCATGCCCCAAGTGTGACGAAGAGAACGCAGGCATGGTGCATATGTTCTGGTCATGCCCGATCATAGAGAGGTTCTGGAGGGGTGTAAAAGAGAAACTAGAAGGAAGAGGGGTCAAGATTGTAGTGGATACGGTGTGGGCCTGTCTGCTGGGGGGGGTTCCCAAGACCACGGAAACTCAGGCACGTAAGCAAACTAAGGTACCTGGCTTATGTGCTAGCAAAAAGGAGGATTGCCATGGGATGGAAGTCATGCCATGTGCCGAGGATAGAGGTGTCGTGGAAAGACTTGCAAAAATGGGCAGAAGCCGAAACCACGGCATGGCAAGAAGTGTGTAGCAATGGGGGGGAGGAGGAGAATGAGTCCCTGATGGCCTGGAAATCACTGATAGCCGGACTGTTTGGGTCATTAGACGACACAACGGAGCCTGTGGAGGAGGTGACCGAACCACAGGGCGTGGAAACTGAAGGTTCAATGCAATAGACTCGCAAGGGGGTTGGGTAGAGGGAGTAGTGGTTAGGAAGTTAAAAAAAAGTGTATTGAAACTGTTGGAACATGCACTGTTTGTTTGGTTTATTGTTTGTTTGCTTGTAAAGTTATTGTGTGATCTGCAAGTTTCTTTCTGCTTCTTAAAGTGCGGGAGTGGCTGTTGGCATCTTGACGGGTATTTCTTCTACATTCAGGTGTTCTTCCGGGATTACCCATAGCACTGGGTGCAGGGTGGCCAATGAACACTTGCCCCTCCAGGATGGTGGGAATTGCAAGTAGAAGTAATCCATCACCGCTGCAGCACTTTTCGTCATATCAGGCATCACAAGAGTGTGGTTGCAGTGTGCGTTTGCGCCAACGGGAACTGGTCCTTCATTGCTAAAACAAAGTTCATAGTCTATGGCTATATGTATTCGCACTGGCTTCTCCATTGTTGCAATCCATGTCAGCCTAGTGATGCATTGGGACCATATTTGCGCAACCCATAGTCTCTACTTGGGCTATTGCTTCTCTGCTGTACTCGATCAGTCCATCTGCCGGGCAAGTCACTTTGGTGCCCTGCCATAACTGTGATGCTCTGCCATTTGTCGTTGCCATTTGAGCAACCTCCCAAGGAAAAATATGTTTTTTGTAGAAACTAGCAGTATTTCGTATTGCCATTGCATAATGCTGGGTCTAGATCAATGCTCCTCAAATGCAGTTACTAGTGTTGTGCATTTCAGTGCTGGACTGCCATAGGGCAGGACAAAGACCGATATGTTTTAGATATTTCTCCTCTGTGAAAGATAGTGAGTTAAAGACTCGGGGTAGGTCTCCCATAACCGGGACAAAGTATACCAAATTGTTCTTGTGCGATGACCTGCTAATTGCCATAGCATCATGATGCCAACATGCGCGAACATTGTATCATTTTAAAATTGGTAATAAATAAGAGGTTCTAAGGTCTCTATATATTTGGCATAGGAAAACCAAGTGTTCCAATTCTCTCGTTTGCCTCGTTGTAAGCTGGGCATGTCTTGTCCTGTATTTCTTTTCAAGTATGTGTGAACTTCGCAATATCCAGGGTACCTATTTGAAATTTAATCTAAAGTGCACGTGCATACACCAGGGAAATACTCAAAATCCTTTTTACTTGCCCAATAAGCAAAACCTGTAGTTAATCGAACAAAGGATTCCTCTGCTTTTGCTCTGCACATTATTAGGAATGCTTTCTTTACCATGCCCTTGGATTCATAAGTTCTGGATTGTACCACAAATGAGAAAAATGTATATGCTGTAACCAAGGTAGCGCCCATCCACACTCCTGTGCCATTATATCCTGCAACACTTCTCTATATTTAAAAAAGTCTGAGGAAACTAACACGCGTTTCCAATATTGTATGGCTATTACATCAGAGACTGATCTTACGTCTGTCTCCAGGTGCAAAGGCACATTTGGGCTACTCATGGGAAGTTGGAGTAGTTTCTTTAAAAATGTGTTTTCACAGAGAGCAGGGGAGCATTGGAGAGCCGCCCCAAGATGGCAACTCCTGTGTGAGCTCCCAGCTCACCCACCGTATATCCTGAAAACATCTAGTAAGCACTGCAATCACATGCTAAAGAGACAGTGAGTCTGAAATCGGGGGGCTCCGATGTCTACAGGTGCCGACAAGGAGCCGAATACAGACAGGGCTGCTGGAAAGCCTACAGTAAGGAACAGGCAGCACTGAGGGGCAGCGCAATTGCAAAATAGACCCTAGTTGGTGGAGTGGCTGTGGGAAGAGCTGGCTGGGCGGGCAGTAAGTCCTCTTGACCCTGGATCTCTACAGATGGGCCACAGGAGAAGTCATCGGCCCAATGCCATGACCTGATTAACTGTCTTCTGAGGAGGCGGAGGGTGTCGGGCTTGCGTGGCGCGAGCCCTATGGTGAAAGAAAAAAGCTCTGAAACGCATGCCCGATCACGTCAAAGTCACCCCCCTCGATTTTGCTGAGTTGGGGTGGGCAAGGCGCTAAAAGTGCAGCCTGGTGCCTGAGAGCCTATGGCACCCCTACTTTTTGCGGCTACAGGAGGAGGCTGCCGCAATCGCGTGTATGTGGACACCTTCAGTGGCAGGGCAACCAATTATGCTAGGGAGGCAATTGTTTGTCTAACACCCCCACCCCCTAGCCTCAACGGATCACCACCAGCTGGACCTGAAGTAACAATGCTCCCCACCAAGGGGGCGCACTCTTGGTGCAGTAAAGGAGGGGGTGCATAGCTATTGAAGGCCACAGATTTCCTGTATTGGGCCATTTCCTCAAATAAAGCTCTAAACTACACATCTCGCATGTGCTGTGGCACCATGGGAAAAACAGACAAAAAACAATCCAGCTCCCCTATGTCACCCATCCCAGCCTAAGCCCTCAGCACAGGGGACGCCAGATATGGATGCTGCGGGGGCCTCCTACGATGCATTGCAACACAAAAAGGGCATATTGATGCTGCTGCAGGCTGGCATCGTTAGATAATATGCTTGACATTCTTACCTGTAAGGTAGATCACATGCAGGTCAAGTTAAACAAACAGATGACAGGTCAAATGAGGCTGAGCAACGTCTGTTCAATTTTGAGGATGAGTCTGCATCGACCTCGAGGGAACTGGCCCAGCTACGAAAGCAGTTAAAGAACTGTCTGACCTAGAGTCGAGATCCCACCGTAATAACCTTAGAATTAGAATTGCAGGGGTTCCTGAATCATCAATAGAGGCCCCATGGAGATTTTAGTAGATGCGATACTGCGGGAGGTGTTGGGTCAATAAGGCAATAAGGCGTTTGTAATCGAGCGAGCCCATCGTATTCCGGGAGGGAGGCCTTTAGTGCCTGGTGCGCTCCCTTGGCCCATCATCACCAAGGCTCCTCAATTATCGGGATAGAGACTTTACCCTGCGGCAATCCAAGGAGCTGGGTATCCTCGCGCACCAAATCAGACTCCCCCCCCCCGACTCCTCCAGCAGTGTGCAAGCATCCAAAAGGACCTTTCATTGATGTGAATAATAGGCTCAAGGTGAAAGGACTTAAGCATGCCCTGCTTTTTCCAGCACAAATGCATGTTGAACATGATGGAAAAGCCCTATTTTTTCACACTCCGGAAGAGGCAAGCAATTTCCTAGATAGAGTAGATGGCGGCGCAGGAACATCAATGAACAAAAATAACCCAGCAAGCCTCCAAACAGGGACCTCGATTAACATAGATACAAGACTCTAGAGCTCTTTTGTCACTCCCCACAGGAGGCAGCGGCAGCCTCGCGGCAAGGCACAAGTTCACCTACATGGCAGGTGGGGATGACAGAGCCTGGAGAGGTCTGCATCCCTTGGCCAGGATTACCAAAGTGGGGTTGTTGGGGGGGGGGGAACTGGCTAGTTGGGGTTGATGGTGGGGGAGGGAGTGGGCTGGAGAGGGGATATGCTGTTTGGGTTGCATTTGACAACGGATGGTAACCATGCGCAAGTGATCATGGATGGTCATCAGGGACCGGTTACCTCTTATGTTTGGCTGTTCTTCACGGCAGAACATTCCCATATGCTAGTGGTCCTGGCTGAGCGGCAGGGCCGGATCAACTCTGTGTTAGAAGTGGGAAGGCGGGCGGATCCTGGCTCTGAAGAGGGGAGGAGGATTGAGTACCATGTTATAAGATATGTTTGTAGGGTGGGGGCGGCGAACCCAGTCTCATGGGGGTGGATGGTCCACTGCGACATTGCTGTTATAATGATAGCTTTCCGGGATGAACATGTCTAATGCAGGGGTCAAGTGTATGACGTGAAATGTGTGGGGTCTGAACTACCACTCCAAGTCCAGGAAGATTTTGCTATACATGCAAAGGCACCATGTCGATGTAGCTTTCCTGCAGGAAACACACCTCTCACCCTCAGACGAAGCTGCCTTTGTAAAGACCTGGGGCTGTCACAGATAGTACTCCTCCATCTCACGCTACTCACGGGGCGTATATATTGCAATACAGGGTGCGCTAGGGTTCCACTTTCTGGACCTGGTTAAGGACGCAGAGGGGAGGGCTTTGATCCTTTCGGGAGTAAGGCAGGGACAGGGGTTTATATTTGTTCATTGCTCTGGCCCCCAACACAGGCTCGCTAGATATGCTGGAGTTTATAGAGGAGCACCTTCGGAAGCACCCAGCGAACATTGTTATATGGGCAGGGAACTTTAATGCCGTCCAGAGCCGCGAGTTGGATAGGTTCGGCAGGGTGGGAGGGGAGAGGGGGGGGGCAATAGGGTAGTCACCAAAGCCACAACAGATCTGTACCTCTGGGGAACTGCTAGACGAGTGGAGGGGCTGTCACAGGTAGGACAGGGGTTATACATTCAGGTCTTCAGTGCACGGCAACGCATCTAGGCTAGATTACATTTTAGTTTCAGTCAGGGGGGCTGGATGGGTCACAAACTGCAGTATTCTGGCACATACATTTTTGGACCACGCTCCTGTGGTCACGTTGCTCGCTATCCCGGGGAAGCGGCGGGCGGTAGGAGCTGGTTCTTCAAAAATGAGTGTCTCCATGATGTGACCTTTCAGGAGGCGGTTTGAGATGGGATACTACTCTTCTGTCAGGAGAATTAAGGGTCTGTAGCTTCTAGTTCTGTCTTATGGGAGGCTTTTAAGTGTGTAATTTGTGGGATCTGCATTGGGAAGGAGGAGGGGGGGTCGTTAGACCATACGGTCAGAGTTAGTTGCCAGTGAGTCTCCCCTGCGGAATATGGAGGCAGAGTTTCTTACAGACACCCAGCGCCAGGGAAGATTTCACGCAGAGCTGGGGCTGTTCAGGGAGACAGCCGAGAGGGAGGTAACATTTCTCCACCAACGGGCATCGGTACGGTAGTATGGAGAGGGGCAGAAGCCAGGTAAGGTATTCGCACAAGCATTTCGGGTGGAAAGCTCAAAGTCCCACATCTCGGCCATTCGGTCGCCAGCAGGGGACCTGCTGCAGACAGATGAGGAAATTACTGGGGCGTTGTTGAATTATTATAGCACACTTTATTTGTCCAAAACCAGGGTGAGTCAGACAATATTGGATAACTATCTGGATCAGGTTGGGTTGTATTGGTTGGGCCAAGGGGAGACACAATGGCTGGCCAGTCCACTTACTGCACAAGAGATGCATGCAGCCATGAAAGCGCTCCCATCTGCAAAGGCTTCGGGCCCGGACGGGCTATCTGACGATTTCTACAAGGCTTACTCCTCAATCCTGGTCCCTCACATGCTAAACATGTACCAGCAAGCCCTAGTAGACAGGCACCTTTCTGAATCGATGAGGGAAGCAGTGGTCACTCTACTTTTAAAGCCAGAGCAGGATGCTGAAGACTGCTGGTCCTACCGGCCGATCTCTTTGATAAACCTGGAAAATAAAATACTAGCCAGGGTACTCGCAAACAGGCTTACCCCACAGATGCCTATGTGTTTTAGGGCTGACCAGGCTGGGTTTATTCCCCAGCTTTCCACTTTGTATGGGCTGCGTAGGGTGTTCAGCCTTCTCTCTGTGCTGAATCAAAAAGCCTCAGTTGTGGCGGCCCTTGTAGATGCAGAGAAGGCGTTAGATTCTGTGGAATGGCCCTTCTTATTTTTGGGAGTGGGGGAGGTGTTTATATCGATGGTCTCCCAGTTATATACTGCTCCTTTTGCGAAGTTAAGGGTGAATGGAAGACTGTCCAGCCCCACTGGGATGGGCAGGGGCACAAGGCCTGACCCCCTTCTGTTCGCACTGGCAATAGAGCACTTGGCTGAGGTGGTCAGATCTAGGAATATTCATAAGGGAATAAGCGTGTTCACTCACAAATTGGTGATCTCACTCTATGCAGACAATTTGATATTGTGTGTTAACGACCCCAAAACTAATCTGGTGCTGATTATGGTGGATATACTGGAATGTGTGCAGTTCTCTGGGCTCAACATCAACCCCACAAAGTCAGTACTGTTCCCTTTGACTGATAAGTAGAGAGTTTTCACGATGGGATGGGCTTCCAGTGGCATGAGGAGAGTACTCGCTATCTTGGGGTGGAGCTGGCGCTGTCCTTAGATGTGCTGTATTGGGAGAACTACATCACAAAATTAATTCAAGAGTGACCTTGGGGAGATGGAAGCATTTGCCACTGCCCCAATATGGGTGGCTAGCTATAATAAAATTGTTAATTCTCCTCAGGTTTTTTAACACCTTCCTGAATGCACCCCATGGTGGTTAGCGCTTCCTTTTTTGAATCCCTGAAAACTCGATCTCTGGCTTTATATGGCAAGGGAAGCAGGCTTGACCTCAAAGATTACTGGGTGGCGGCACAGGCATCTTTCCTGGCTTACTGGTATGATCCAGTTCCGGACAGATAGCATGTCCAGATCAAAAGAGCAATAGTAGCAGCGTCACTGCAGAGGGCAGTAATACATACTTCCCCCGCAAGGCATAACCAGAGCCAAAAATATGGTTGAGATCACTTGTGGAGCCTGGCGGCAGTTGAGAAAGAGTCACAGAAGGATGTATTTTACACCCCCTCATTCCCGTCATGCATGTCCCAGGTATCCCATTAACGAGTGAGAGGGTGTACACACAATGTATGGCAAAGCTGGGAATCTCTTGTTGGCAGGACATGTTTCCTGGGGTGCAATTTCTTACACTGGAGGAGTTTAAGCTATAGTTCAGGTTACACAGGCTAAAGGGGCGATTCCCCTCCTTTCCCAAGGAGCCACCTGTTGCCCTGGTTCTGCTGGAGTGATCAGTGCGGGGAATGTTCTGGGGCTAATTGAAGGCTTTATGCCAGCATAGTCGACAAATCGGAGGGATGGGCAGACGATTCCTGGGGCAGGTGGGAGCATACCTTGGGTGTCCCCCTCTCGGATGAAGCTTGGCAGTTCTGTTGTGCGCAGGTGAAAAGGGTGGCAGTCAACAGCAGGTTTAAACTGATCCACTTTAAATTTCTACACCAGGTCTACCGAACCTCAGGTGATCTTCATAAGTTATTTCCGGAGACTCTGGATTGTGTCAGCGATGTGGGGATTCACCAGCTACATTTATGCACCTAGCGTGGCACTGTCCTCATATAGACCCTTTTTGGACGCAGGTCTTTGACACTATCAATGGGATTATGGGGAAGGAAGTGGCACCCACCCTCGTGGTCGCTCTGCTTGGGTATACAAAAGAAATGGAGAGGCACATTAGGCACCTTCTCAACATTTTACTGGTAATGGCCAAGAGAAGGGTTGCCATGGTGTGGGGCAGGGGCAGCCCACCTTCACATGTCCAGTGAAAAAAATGACATTCTGTATCCAGTGAAAAAAATGACATTCTGTATTGCCATGATATTGAGGTCGAATATTGCTCGACCTTGCATACCTCTGCCTCTAACAGTTCCGGAGCCTCATCTGAAGTATAACTGTAGTGATATTGTCTCCTTTGTTATGTCTATGGCGGATGCACAGTATGGGATTGGAAACGTACCGCTGTCTTTTTTCGTTTTTCCATTGTTTGTTATGGTTATATAAACTAATTTAAAAAAAAGTTTCAAAAGAAAAAATCTGTTTCCACGGATAGCTAGACCGGCTGTCTTCACGTACCCCCAGATTCTTGCCCCATAGGTAGCTGCTACTTCCGCCTGCGCCTTGTAGACCTCAATTGTGAGATTTACAGCTCCACATCCAGGTCTACGTGCAAACCTCAATATGGCCCCATCATTCCGTCCTAATGTTATTTTTTGCTTTTTCTAGATGGGCCACTCATTTGTAGTCCTCCGTGAACCTAATGTCTACATATTCATACGCCACTACTTGCTCCAACCTCGGGTTCTTGAGAGTGTTTAGTATGGAACACCATTGCTTTTGTTTTCTCAGTGTTTACTTCTGTGCCCGTTTCCTAACATTTTTCGTTAAAGGTTGCTAGAGATTTCATAAATCCAATTGGTTTTGTTACTAACAAGATGGGCGTCATCAGCAAAGAATAGCACTGGAATTCTGTCTCTATTTAATCTTGTAGGGTTGGGACTCGGCTTGGTCAGTGCATCTAGAAGAACAAGTTACTCTCTTACCTGGTAACGTTCTTTCAATGGAATGGTCCGATGACATATTCCATATCGCTCCCTTCCTGCCTACCCCCCTACACCTCTCTGCAGGGCAGTCGAGGCAGCCATACCCCTAGTAGAGTGGGCCGGTAAGCCTACCGGAGGGTCCTTACCCGCCAAGCGGTAACAAACAGAAATTGCCAAGATAATCCATCTAGACAACGTCTGCTTAGTAACAGCTTGTCCCAAACGCCTTCCAGCGTAACCAATAAAGAGCTGATCGTCCACTCTGACCCAGGACATGTGTGAAATGTAGAAACTTAAAGCTCTCCTAGGATCTAACCTATGGAGCCTCTCCTCTTCCTTACCAGGATGTGGAGGAGGATAAAATGCCAGAAAAAAAACCTTCTGGCTTAAATGAAATTCCGACACCACCTTCGGAAGAAAGGAAGGACGAACTCTAAAGATAACCCTGTCCTTATTAAACACAGTGAAGGGTGGCTTAACTGAAAGTGCCTGCAACTCACTCAATCTGCGAGCTGAAGTGACCACAACTAAAAAAAAATACAGTTTTAAGGGTTAACAGTCTCAAAGGACAAGAATTTAAAGGCTCAAATGGAGCACCCATAAGGAATTTTAGAACAAGGTTCAAATCCCAACCAGGCACCTGGAAAGGTGACGGCGGAAACACATTAGTGAGCCCTTTGAGAAACTGAGAAATTAAAGGAATTTTGAAATGAGAACACTCCTCAGATGAGCACTTAAAGATGGACAGCGCCGCCAGGTAACCTTTAATGGTACCCACTTGCAAGCCCTTGTGGGCTAACGAAAGCAAAAAAGACAGAACCACAGGAATGCCACATGAAAAAAGGATCTGCATTCTTAACCCTGCACCAGTCGCAGAAATTTCTCCAACGGCAACAGAACAGGGACTTTGTTGACGGCCGTCTGGCCGAAGGCAACACCTCCATCACGTCTTCAGGGAGGTCCCAATCCTTGTACCTCAACCTTTCAGAAGCCAAGCGTAAAGGTTGAGGGATCTGACCTCTGGATGGAGAACCTGACCCTCGCCCTCCCGTGAGAGCAGATCGTCTCGGTAGGGAAGATGACGTGGAGGGCAGATGGAAAAGTCGAGAAGGTCTGGGTATCACGTCGAGAAGGTCCGGGTAATCATCGATAGAGGCCCCATGGAGATTTTAGTAGATGCAATACTGCGGGAGGTGTTGGGTCAATAAGGCAATAAGGCATTTGCCGGAGCAATGAGGATCATCCGTGTACCGAAACCTCCGTAACCTCCGCAGTACTTGCGGGATGACGGGGACTGGAGGAAACGTGTACAGCAGGGGGAAAGACCACTCCACCACAAACGCGTCTTCTAAGGCTCCTCTTGGAGGAAACTCCCGAGAGCAGAACCTTTCGGACTTCCGGTTGACACTGGAGGCGAAGAGATCCACTTGAGGGGTCCCCCAAAGGGCGAAGATCTCCAGGAGAATCTCCTGAGCCAGCTCCTCGTGGGAGATCGTGCTCTGCCTTCTCAGAGCGTCCACCGTCTCGTTTTCGTCTCCGGCCAGATGAACTGCCTTGATCGAAATTTCTTGCTGCATGGCCCAGAACCAGAGCTGCATCGCCTCCCTGCACAGAGGAAGTGACCATGCCCCCCCTTTTTGTTGAGGTAGTGCATGGCCACTGTGTTGTCCGTCAGAATCAGGACATTCTTCCCTTGCACAGTTGGCAGAAAAGCCTTCAGGACAAGCCCGACGGCTCTCCGCTCCAACAGATTGACATGGAGTCTGGACTCCGACGGAGACCAACGACCGCTGACTGTCAACTCATTGGCATGAGCTCCCCATCCCGTGAGGGATGCGTCTGTCACGATCGTCACCTCCGGCCAGGGTAGCCAAAACGGAGCCCCCTTCATCAGATTGCCTTCGACAGCCCACCACAGAAGGTCTTGGGCGACCGAGGGCGGCACCTGAACAGAGGACTGTGACCACTGCATCTTGAGGGCCCATTGCAGAGATCTCATCCGCAACCTGGCCTTTGGCACCAGAAGAATGCAGGATGCCATGAGGCCGAGCAACCTCAAGAACTCGAACGCCGGGAGACTCTGGCCGTGTTGAAACTTGTGCACCATCTGCTGAATGTGATGAGCCGTCACCTGGGGAGGGAAACACTGCCCCAGGGATGTGTCGAGCACTGCTCCGATGTACTGGTGCCGCTGGGTTAGCATCAAATGAGACTTCTTTAAGTTGAGGGAGAAGCCCAGCTTGTGAAGGGAGCGGCAGGTGACGGACAGATGATCCAGGACTTGCTCGGGAGAGCACGCCCTGATCAACCAATCGTCCAGGTAGGGGTAGACGTCAATCCCCCCCCTTTCCTGAGATACGCTGCCACCACCTTTATGAGCTTGGTGAAGACCCTCGAGGCGGAGGTCAATCCGAAAGGCAGGACCCGAAACTGAAAGTGCGAGTCTCCAACCGCGAACCTCAGGTACTTCTTGTGCTTGGGATGGATCGGCACATGAAAGTAAGCGTCCTTGAGGTCGAGAGACACCAACCAGTCTTGAAGTTGAAGGGCCTGGAGGACTTGAGAAAGAGTAACCATCTTGAACGTGTCCTTCCATGATGGGTCTCAATCCCCCGTCTTTCTTTGAAATCAAAAAATAAGGGGAATACCATCCCTTGTTCCTCTCCGCTACAGGCACCAGTTCTATGGTGCCGTTCTCCAGCAGGGACTGAATTTCCTGTGCAAGGAGCGGATCCGGACTCTTCAAAGAGAGATTCCCTGGTGGATTGTCGTGAGGCCTCTGCCGGAAAGGAAGACAGCCATGGGCTATGATCTCCAGAACCTACACATCTGAAGTAATGGCACGCCACTCTACAAGATGCTGCGCCAGCCTTCCCCCAACCGGCGAACCATGGGACATGGCCTCATGACTGAGCTGAAGCGGCTGCGGCAGTGCCTGAGGGCAAAGAGGCAACTGCCCGAGCGGCCTCGGCACCTCGAGTACTCTGTTTTCCACCTCCGGCACTCTAAAGGATGAGTAATACAGAAAGGAACCTCCCCTCCATTGCTGTCCCCTAGGACGAAAAGGCAGAGGTTGGCGAACTGCAGCGCCCAAGGACTGCGCTGCAGCTTTTGAGGTCTGCAACCTCTCAAGGCTCTCGTCAGCCTTGCTGCCAAAAAGATGTTCACCATCAAAGCCCATGTTGAGGAGCCGGGCCTGCACAACAGGCACAAACCCTGACTTCCGCAACCACGCATATCTGCGTATTATGGTGCTCGCCGCCATGGACCGGCTGACTCAATCTGCCATGTCCAGACCCGACTGAACGGACTCACACATGGCATCCTTGCCATCCTGTAACATAGCAAGAAAACCATCCCGTTCCTCCCCTTTGGGAATATGTTCAGCCGCTAACGAAATACAGTTCCACAGAGTGTGCGTGAAACGAGATAGGTACACAGAGTTGGATGCCTGTAGAGCCATAACCCCTGAAGAAAACACTTTCTTCGCCCAGCCATCAAAACGCTTGTCGTCCCTATCAGGAGGGATGGTAGGATACGACAGCCTCGGAATCGGCGTTGAGCGCGGCGCCAACAACTTTGACGGTGTCAACACAGTCCTCGAGGGCAGATGTAACGCTCACCTGGTATCCACGGGGACGTCACTCAGCCTGAGCCTGTTCTGACCTCTTACGACCTCAAACCCTTCCCTGGAGTCTACTCGACTGGAGACTGGGCCTGAAACACAGGATTGGTAGAGTTTAACTCCCTATTGTCTCTGTGTGCTTCTACCCTTTCTTCCCCGGGGTCCAACCCTTCCCTTTGATCCACAGCTCACCTTGTTTTCTTGGAAAGTGTGCTCTCCGTCCCGCTTTCAGCGCAGGGACGCGTTGATTGATGCGGGCTCGTTGCTGCCTAGTTACTTCACTGGCAAGAGTCCGACAGGTAAGTATAATGAGTCTTTTGAACAGTTCTCTAACTTTGTTCCTTTCCTTCCTTAGATGATGGCCAGAGACCGGGGATGGCGACGTGTTGCTGAGATGAGTAGAGCTGAAGATGAGTGAGAGCATGATGTGACCCTTTCGTATTTGTATTGAACTGAGTTCTTTTTCCGTGTCTTTTAGGTACCGCAAAGTTTTCAGCGTGGATGCCGGTTATGAAGAAGAAATGCGGTGAGTAAGCATGGTATGCGGTGCCTCTAGATGTTACGCTAAACTGGAATGTCTTTTCCCTCATGCAGATGGATCAGAAGGTCCGGAGACAGAGTTCCCCCAGAGCGGCTGGGATTCAGGTAAGCGTTTAAAGCTTGTACAGTCTTTAAAAATAAGCAAAAATGTGCTGAATGCTTACTAATGCCTTTTTTCTGTTCCTTTCCCTTTTCCTTAGGAAGCGGCGTGTTGGGATGGGAATGACACCACCAAAGAAGCGATGAATGATGGGCAGAAGCGCCACAAGGTAAGGCTGTTCCTAACTGTGTTCTTGCAGGAGCTGAGCGCAGAAGAAAGATGCAGGCCTACTGGAGACCGATCCGAACACGGTGAATGTCACGCTGCAGGTGCAGAAAACACAAAGCATGTTTCTCAGCCTGGGCGTGGCTTAAATAGTCTCTGGGTATCCCAGGTGTCTCTGGGCTGGACCACACCCAAAAGACTAGACCGCACATGTAGTTCTGGGAACCGAAATATGTGGGGACATCCATCTTGTCCCCATCAATGCACTACAAATCCAATCCCCAATGTTATCCTATGGGAGTGAGTGAGTCTGGTGCGACAAGCGTGAAGTCTGACTCCAAGTGGGTCTTTGGAGGGATGGAGAGGCCCTTGAGTGCCATGTAGGTGATCGTGGCCTGGCTCCAGCCTGACATCTTGGAGGGCTGGTGACATGAGGGGCAGGAATCATGACAGCGGAGCCCCGAGCGTGTCCTTCGACAGCCTGGGCGCCAATGGATTCCTCGGAGGCGGAGCCTCAAGAGAGTCCCTCAACGACCTCGGCGCCGATGTCTTCCTCGAAGGTTCTCGCGGTCTCGAGGGCGTCGAGGACCGGGACCTGGAACGGGAATGTCTAGAGCGACCATCCTTGTCCGACCGGGACCTCGAAGGCGCCCGGTGGTCATGAAGGCGTACGAGTGGCGTCTCTAGCATGGTCACGGCCAGCGTCTTTCGACGGCACGGATGGACCATAGGCCTGCGACTGAAAAATCGCCATCATCTCCTTTCGGAAGGAATCCCATTCCTCAGGAGTGGAATGCTTGTTGGGACAAGCAACCCGCCTACTGGCGGAGTCCTCGGACGAGGACGGGGAAGGTGACCAGTGCTGGCGCTTCAGTGAGTGCCTAGAAGAGGCAGAAGAATGGCGGGACTGACTCCTGGACCGAGACCCCCCGGACTTACGCTGACTATGCAGAGAATCACCCCTAGAACCGTCAGTCGAAAGGCCAGCGGATCTCGACTTCCAGGGCTTGGCCACCTTACCTACAGAAAGCTTCGAAGTAAGCGACTGGCAGTCCACACAGTCATCCGTGTCGTGGTCCTCCCCAAGGCACCAGAGGCAAGCGTTGTGCGTGTCCGTCAGCGACATCTTGGACCCGCAGTCCCGACACTTCTTAAAACCCGGCCGCGGGGTAGAAGAAGACATGATGAAATATACTTCACAAACGAACAGGTTCGAAGAACCGAAATAACAGAACACAGAAGAGTCGAGGCGCGCCGAGATCTCCGAAGCGAACACGATCGTGGAAACAATGGAGCTGAGGCTACAGGCATCGTGCGTCCTGCTTATAGCATCCGGTGACGTCGGCTCGACGGAGGCCCTCGAGGACAGCGTATCGACGTCATCGACGTAGGACACAAAGATTTTCCGAAGCAGCACAGCTGTGGTGATTACTGTCATAGATATGGAATACGTCGGAGGACCCAATCCCCTCGAATTTCATTTCTATATATACACAGAACAGGGTTGGTGCTAACACACAACCCTACCTGATGCCCTTTTCGACTCTGAATGCTGGATTGTTTCACCCTTGAGCCCCCAACGGACCACAGCTTCACTGTTGGGATATAGTTGTTGCAAAATCTGGAGCAAACAATCAAGCACCCCTTTGCCTTTAAGTATCTTCCAGAGTGTAGACCGGGGGACCCCATCAAACGCTGTTTCCACATCAATAAAAGCAGCGTAAAGGCGAGCCTTTCTTGAAGTGACCAATTTCTGGACAATAAGAAGCCTGAACCCTTGGTCCACAGTGCTCTTACCTCTCTGGAAGCCTGCCTGCAGATGGCTAATGATGTCCTTTTTCATTACCCAAGCCTATATGTGATGCAATACAGCTTTAGCAAAGATCTTTCCAGTCACGTCCAGGAGGGATATTGGGTGATAATTTGCAAGGTCCTCTTCTCCCACGTTTTTTTTTTAATGGATGGGCACTATTTGTGCTCTTGTCCAGGCCAGTGGTATTCCATTTGTAGCTACTATTAAAGAATTAGTGCAAAATTGGTACCCAAATCACAAGTTCTGCCTTAAATACGTCAATGGGGATTTTATCAGGCCCTGGCGCCTTGCCCCCCTCACCCCATTCTAAGAGCAGAGCACTTCTTGAATTTTGGGAATGGTAAAAGTTATATCTTCCAGCGAGTGTAGCCCTTCCTGTGGCACTGGGGAGGTATTGTTAACAAAAGAGTTTGTCTCAATATAAAGCCCCTGAAAGTGGTTAACCCATGCATCTTTTTTAACACAGCCCTGTGTGGCTGAGTCACTGCTTTCCCTAACATCAGGAACCCGTCTCGAAAACGAGTGGAGCCCCCCCTCTTCACTGCTTCCATGCGTTTGTCCCATTTATTGCTCAAAAAGTCTTTATTTTTTATAAATTATCAAGCATTTATATTTAGTCTTATATTCACGCATGGTATGCACCTGTCCATATCTAATCGAGCCCACTTTAATGCATGCCGCGCTTGCACAGCAATAGCTTTAACTGTGCTTCTAACTTTGATCGATTGATCGTTTGTCAGTCAGAACTATTGCTCTCAGAGCGCGCCATGACTTCAAAACTTCCAACACGCTCCTAGTCTCAAGCTAGGATTAGAATTCTATCTATCTGCTCTTGCCAAAGAAGGTATCTTTTGCTGGTTGGTCCTCTTTGCATCTGCCACTGCATGCTCCTAATTCCAGATCATGTAGGATGCATGCAACGTCTATTGCCTGCCCATGTAGCCTAGTGGGTAAATCTGCTACCACATCGGGGATATCCCACAGAAGATCTTCTTTATCCCACAATCCTATCAGATCTCTTATAGGTTTGAATTGCAAATTAAGGTTTCTGCCACAATAATGTGTGTAATTTCCGATCTTGATATGGGCAGTTTTCCATTAACCCTTGCATGATTTTGATTGTGCAGGACCTATGGAGACTCTTCACTATTATAGATATTGAACAGGGAAATCTGGTGCCCACCTTCCATATTTATATTGATCTGTTTGCAGATCAGGCGACCCTGTTTCAATATTAATTACCACCCAGTTTGAGGACAGATCCACCCAAATAATGAGGCTCCCGCTCAAACACCCCTTCATATTCTTTACTGAAGGGACATCTTATGCTTGGTATTCTTGCAAGTCTATCCGCAAATTCCATGAAACTATGATTAGTCTTATCACCAATTGGTGATTTAATAGGAAGAGATGGCCTCAAAAACTGCTCACCTCTAGGTGGCAGTCAATCTACTCCCTCAGCTTCCACCATTGTTTTACTGGGGTGGATTGCTCACAGCGGTCATACTTGTGGGCAGATTTATTCCAGTAGTCAACTATTCAGTCCTCTCTATCAAGTTACATGGGCAGCTGAGTTGAATACCATACACGAGAAGGTATGACTTGAGAACAATTCTAGATCCCTGCGGGGGATACGTGCGCTATTCGTGGCTAGGAAGCTGCGGACCATAAAATCGTTTTCTTTAAACACCTGTATATGGTCACCATCCTTGTCATTAGACATGTGCCCTCTAGTGCAATGAATGATGTCCTCCATGATAACTGTCTAATCCAGTGTATGAATTTGTTTACCAGGGCATCCTGGTTCTCAAATGCATAACCAGAAAGGCTTGGTATGTTATAGATCACTATGAAATGTTGGCCATACTCATACCTTGATCTACCTAGATTAAAGCGAATATCCATTTCCTTTTTATGGTGATTAAAATTATTTGGCGGTAGATCTTTAGGTTGTATAGGTGAGGGGTTGGTATTCGCATAGTTAGCAATACCATTACTAATGGAAAGGGTCGAGTGGGTGGGCATTTTCCCAGAGTTTTGTTCAGGGGATGTTTCCACACAGTTTCTCACCACGCTACATCCCACAGTTTGTTCTTTATTACTACACAATTTCTGGCTTTTTTGGATCTAATCTTCGAATGCCCAATGGGGTTTGCTAATTTAACCTCTCATGACTAATGCATGTATTTCCACCAGCCACCATACAGCTATTGCCTGGGTTTAGCACACGTTTTAGGTTTGGCTATTAGGTGGTGCTGAAGGCGATACTTTGAAGCCGAAACTATTGTCAAAAAAATAAGAGCTTTAACAGAAGAGCTTCAAATAGGGGCTTTGAATGAGGGTCTGTAATGCCTATCAATGCAGATGACATATGAGGATGGATTTGTGGTGTTTGGCTATGTGGCCACCCATTCAACACCCATCTCCAAGTCAAATCTATTTAATTATTGTAGTAAAGTGAACACCAGAGGCTTTTCTCACCTCTTCCACACAAACTTGGATAAACTCTGGAATTTTAACTTTATATGTCTCCAAGAGACCTGGATCTTTGCCATGCCTGCTTGTGATGGTTACCCGATTGCAATGAATCCTGCGATACAACATGAGAAAGGACGCCCGGCATCAGGACTGCTCACACTTATCAAAAAATTGAAGATAATGTACGCATGATAGAATCTATCAATCTTACCCCTTGGATACAATTGACAATCTACGAACACCTCCTTACCAATGCGACAACTGCTCTCTTGATCCCCATGACGTCACAGAAATTATTTTGTATTTTGTTTCTTTATAACGCGCACCATCCGGCCTAGGGGCATAAGGGCGCATCTGCAACCTATATTGGACCTATATTGCAATCCGGCTGCAACCCAGAGCGACAAATTCATCAATACCATATTCTCTGCCATAGATAAAGCATCCAGTGAAAATGACAACATTGAAATAATTATCTGTGGCGATTTAAACATTCACCTTTATGACAGCCAAGGAGTCCCTTTACGGAAATCAAACTTAGCCCCTAGAGCAAACATTTGGAGCAAAGAACTAGAAATTTGAAGTGTACTAAAACGGATACACCAAACAAATCAACAACATGGACCTCTGGAAAACTGTCCGCGACACTCGATTTCATATTTATGTCACCAACTCTTACTGCAAAAATACAAATCGATAGATAATCAGAGATCGGCAAACAGCGATCATCATATCATCAGCACCAAGTGGGACACAATGAATACTCCAACAGAACGATCCACTTTGCCACACATGGAAACACATAATTCAGTAACTAGACTGCGCATCAATGGCAACCAAATCAAACAACTTACTAAAGTTTACACTGGACTGGCTCTGCCAGAGTCGGCATGAACAAACTGAATTATGAGTGGATGTTGAGACCCTTTCTACAAACAAACAAAAAAGACCTTACCAAACGAAACCATACTCATCTATTCAATCCACAGATTGTCGAAAAGAAAAAAAACATAGGAGAAAGATCAGGGAGATTAAAAAAACAACTGCACAATGAAAAAGAATAAATTAAAGCAAAACAACAATACAGAAATTGGACCAAAAATGCAAAAGCATTGCTCCTACAAAAGATGCAGAGGCAATCATAGATTTATTGAAATCAAACAACACAAGAGGACTGTGGAATCTCATAAATGCTCAAGACAATAGTCAACATAAGATGATTCAGGAGATTGTAGAAGCTACCTGGATCAGTCACTATGAGGCAATCTATAAACGAACCTCGTTCGAACAGCTCTCACACACTGAACACCTTCACATCAAAGCCTGGCAGACCTCTTGGGGACAAGATACCATACTAAAAACGATAAAGAAATTAAATACATTGAGAGCCCCTGGGCCGGACGGTCTATGCAATGCTATCATAAAGAAACACCCGGAGGATTGGGCAACTCTTTGTACACACTTATTTGCCACCATCGAAGAGTCTAAACAAATCCCTACCAACTGGAGAACAGCTATACGAATACCAATCTACAAAACAGGAGACAGGAAAAATCCAGCGAATTATCGACCTATTGCCTTGCTGGATCCAATTGGAAAATGATTTGCTAGCCTACTGCTCAACAATCTTAATACCTGGATCAAAGACCACAATAAATTCGATATAAAACAGACCGGGTTCACAAACAACACAGGTACCAATGTAAATTTAATGATCTTGAACCTGCTAAAACATGAAGCATTAACAAACACATCATCTATGCCGCCTTCATAGACCTCCATATGGCATTCGATCTAGTGAACAGAGAAGACTTGGGAAAAACTGAAAAGGATGGAATTGCCCAGCGGAGATATTGGAACCCATTAAACAGCTTTATACCAATATAACATTTAGGATCAGACTAACAAAATGGAGCACTGTCAGCTTCCATAAACTCAGACAATGGGCTCAAACAGGGCTGCCCTCTTGCAGCAACCCTCTTCAATTTGTACACCTCAGATGCTCCAGAACCTTCTCGTTTTCAATCAGCTTTTCCGCACAAACTAAACAATACACAGATCTCACATCTCATGTATGCAGATTATATTGTCACCCTTGACAAAATCCAGATTGGCCTACAAAGAAGTCTGAAGCAGGTGCAAAACTACATGCAACAAAATGATTTGGAAATAAAAACCACCCAATCAGAAATCATGACTTTGACAAAGCTGCAACATTACAAAAACATGCCCTTCAACTTCTACATGAATGAAAAAAAACTTGCACAACAAACCACCATTAAGTACCCAGGAATAATACTGAACCAAACGAAAGTCGAGTCTGATTGCAGATTCATCTAAGAGCCAAGATCTCCTCCCTCACCCGACAAGGTGTAATCCTACATCGAAAATTCTGAAAATTCTCGATGAAACCCATTTTAATTTTCTATCGACAGAAAGTGTCTGCCATCATCACATATGGGAGCGAGGCGATCAATTTTGATCAGATGGCATGGGATGTTCTTGAGGGACTCTTTTGGACGAAAATTCTGAATCTACCTAAATCCTTCCCCATGACTAGAAAAATCAACCTCTACAGGAAAATGAATAATGTCGACAACACTCCAGCATTCAACATATTTTGTGGGGATACCAACACAGTAGCCAACACAGTACTAACAACATGGATAAAATGCAGTCACAATTCTCATGACAGCCAATGAAATAACACAAGAGATGCTAACGAATCGTCCACAATGTGTCAAAAAAAGGATTCAAATGAATGACTGGATACAAACCACATCTGAAAAATCTCAGTAACAGATGAACTTAAATTGTGAACTAGACATTCACGCTCTTAACGTGCTCCCACCATATATGACTCAATTTCTGGATTGGAAGATCAGAGATCAATTTATGAGACTTCGTCTCAATCAACTACCAACAGGACAGCTTTTGGCCACAACCAGACTGATCCCAAAATCGGAAGCACATTGTCGATTCTGTGAGGAAAAACAGATCCTTCAGACACTGTTCCATGTTCTAATGGACTGTCCCGCACTATCCGACAAAAGATCCCTGTTTAGAGAGATGATAGCTAAACGTGGTCCTGACTTGACTCCCCAGGAGAGATGGAATACCATACTTCTGGGAACAAATAGGAGCCTAACCACTGTGATCATAAACTTCTGGAATCACATATCTGCTACACCCATCTCAAGAAGCACTGCCACTTCTGGAATTAAATAAAGCGACGACAACTTCATCTGAAAGTTGACGGGGACAAATTGACATTGAAAATGATACTCCTTCTTTTCCCATGTTGTGTTTTCTGTGTTTGTAATTTTGTTCCTTTTTGTAATCTGTGAATAGGTTTGTACATGGGGAAAAAAGGGAAAGGAAAAAAGAAAAAAAATGAAAAGTTTATCATTTAATAAAAAATAAAAAAAGTGACTTCCAGGCTTACTTAGGTTACAATTTAGGGTTTATTAACAAGCACTTAAGTTAGTTACATTAGGAAAGGACAGGATATAACACTGGCCCCATCACCTAGTCAGGGGGAATCTAACTGCCTCAAGATGGAACCTTAACATTCTGACATCCACACATCAACATTCCATATGACATCACTGGCTTGCAGCCAACTCAGACAAGCACAATACATCACAGACAGGCACTATATAACATCTCCTTCCGTTATCGAAACACTCACACACTGACACAACCAAAGACAGGCAACGTGCAACACACATATACAGCCACATCCTACCTCCACCGCCCACACTGCACACTTTCACCATCGCTGATGTCAGCCACACGTTGGGCGCACCAAGAACTTGCGAAAGAAGATGGGACAGTTCCAACCTCCATGCAGGACAATGAAAACAAGTGGAAGCCATATGTCTTCACCCTCGTACACAGAACGATTGTACCTTCCATCAACTAGCACTCGACCCTGGGATCACCACAACATGCGAGTCATGACATCACAGAACCTACAATCCCCAAACGCGGACACGTAACTCACCCTCACAACAACATAGCAAACAACGAGGAGGAAGGAACAAGTTACTTACCTGTAACTGTTGTTCTCCAGCATGGGTCTGGCATGGATTCACATGCTCATGAATATTCCCCGTCGTCAGGCTGGGAATCCTCGGTAAAGAAAAATCAGTATCAGTTTCGTTTCTGATCTGTCTTTCGTAGTAGTAACCAATCACTGATCTCTGCGTCATACTGACCACAGCCAATGACTGCCATCTCCCTAAGCCCCGCCTCTGGCAGCCATCTTCAGATTTGGTAGCACGTGAAGAGGCAGTATGACCAAGTGAAGAGCCGCAGAGGGGTAGGCGGGAGGGTTCGCATGTGAATCTATGCCAGACCCATGCTGGAGAACAACAGTTACAGGTAAGTAACTTGTTCCTTCTCCAGCATGGGGTCTGGCATGGATTCACATGCTCATGAATAAAAGAATACATAGCAGTACACACATGCACAACCACGGGAGGTGGCAAAGGCTCAACATTAAGCATTACATCAAAACTCAACATTAAGCAATTCTTACCTCCTCACCAGGCTCACCTTAGGCGAACAGGTTGCGCAGCACTGCTTGGCCGACCCTGGACTCCTCCCTGGAATCCCGATCGACGCAGTAGAATTTCGTGAAGGTGTGCGTTGACCTCCACGTAGCAGCCCTGCAGATGTCCAGCAAGGGCACACCAGATAGGAACGCCGTGGTAGCTGCGATCGCTCTGATGGAATGGGCTCTCGGACTGCCAGGCAGCGGTCGGTTTGCCAACCGATGGCAGTACATGATACAGCCGGAGAGCCATCTGGAAATGGAAGCCTTCGAGAGAGCCTTCCCCTGATTGACAGGTCCAAAGTTCACAAAAAGTTGTGACGTCTTCCAAAAACACTTCGTGTGGTCCACGTAGAACTTCAGCGCTCTAGCCACATCCAGCGAGTGCAAAGTCCTTTCAGCCGGCGACGAAGGCGACGGGAAGTAAACAGGCAACACCAAGGGTTCGTTGAGGTGGAAATCCAACGGCACCTTGGGCATGAAGGAGGGGTGCGTCCTGAGCACTACCCTCGTGTCGTGAAAAGTCAAGTACGGGGGCTTGCAGGAAAGGGCCTGGATCTCTCCCACCCGTCGTGCGGAGGTGATGGCCACAAGAAACGCTGTTTTCCACGACAAGAACTTCAACGGAGCCGAGTGCAGAGGCTCGAACGGAGGTCCCATGAGCTTGGTCAGCACCACGTTGAGCTCCCACGCCGGGGCCGGGGCCTTCACCGGCGGGAACGATCTGAACAGTCCCTTCATGAATTCTTTCACCAGACGATGAGACCACAAAGACGACCGTCCCGTGGTTCTGGTGTATCGGGAGATCGCAGCAAGATGAATCTTGATGGAAGCGTGCGCCAGTCCAGCCTTGGCCAGCGTCAGCAGGTACGGCAGTACTTGGGGAGCCGTAATCCGTAGAGGGTTAATCTTCTGTGCGTGGCACCAGACACCTCTTCCATTTGTGTCCGTAGCATTTAAGAGTTGAGGACGCCCTGGCCTTTGTAAGAACCTCTCTGCAGTCGGCCGGTATGTCGTAACCTACAAACTCTAACGCTGCAGGAGCCAGGCCTGCAAGTTCAGCGACTTCGGGTCGTGATGGAGGATGGCGCCTCCTTCCCTGGAGAGATGATCCGCGTCCACTGGCAGTTTGATTGACGGGGATGCTGACAAGTCCAGAAGGTCCGGGAACCATATCTGCCTCGGCCACGCAGGTGCGACGAGGATCATCCTGCACCGTGACCTCTTGAGCTGATTGATGAGCCTGATCAGCAGCGGCAATGGAGGGAACGCATATAGGAACAGGCCCTCCCAGGGGGACGAGAAAGCATCGCCCATGCTCCTGGGCTGGGGAAACCTTCTGGCGAACCTCCGGCACTTGGAGTTTGTCGCCGTCGCGAACAGGTCGATCTGGGGTGTGCCCCACCGTCGGAAGAGGCGGTCCACTAGATCCTGTCGTAGTTCCCACTCGTGGCACGAGCGCAGCACTCTGCTGAGCGAGTCGGCGATGGTGTTTTTTATTCCTGCCAGATGAAACGGCACCGGAAACATCCCTTGGGCGACGGCCCAATGCCACAGATCCTGTGCCTCCTTGGACAGGGCTGGGGATCTGGTACCGCCCTGCTTCCTGATGTAGAACATGGTGGTGGTGTTGTCGGTGAAGATCCTCACCACCTTGCCCTTGAGGGACGGAAGAAAGGACCTGAGGGCCCAAAACACTGCACGGAGTTCCAGGACGTTGATATGGAGGGACCTCTCCGCCGGCAGCCAAAGGCCCCTCGCGTGCAGTTTTTCGGTGTGCGCACCCCACCCCTCCAGGGAGGCATCCGTGGTCACTGTCTTCTGGTGGCCCGGGGTATGGAAGTCCATGCCCGCCGTCAGATGCGCGCGGGTGCCCCACCACCGGATCGCTCGTCGGAAACGCTCATCGAGTGTGATCCTCTCCTCGAAGCTGCCCGTCGTCTGGATCCAGCGCGCGTCCAGGAACTCCTGCAACGGGCGCATCCGGAGCCTGCACAGGCGGATGAGATAAATGCAAGAAGACATCATTCCGAGGAGGGACTTGATGGACCTCACCCTGGCCATGTCCGCAACCAGCATCCGCTGCACCTTGCCCAAGATGGCCCTCGTCCTTTCCTCCGACGGAGAGGCCAGAAGCGACACTGTCGAGCTTCGCTCCCAGAAACAGTGCGTCTTGCGCGGGCACCAGGTGGGACTTGGCGTAGTTTATGGAGAATCCCAGGTCCGTGAGTAGTTGGACGGTCCTTGACGTGTGCTCCACGGCGAGCTCCTTCATCTTTGCTCGGATGAGCCAGTCGTCCAGGTAGGGGTAGACATGGATCCCCTCTAGGCGCAGCCGCGCCGCCACTGGCGCGAGGCACTTGGTGAACACCCTGGGTGCCGACCTCAATCCGAAGGGAAGGGCTCTGAACTGGTAGTGACGCCCTTGGACCACGAATCTGAGAAACTTTTGGTGTCCCTTTAGGATGGGGATATGGAAGTAGGCATCCTCCAAATCCAACGACGACAGGAAATTGCCCTCCTCCAGTTGACCCAGGACGTGTTGGAGGGTGACCATCCGGAACTTCTGTGCCTTGATGAATTTGTTCAGTCGTCGTAGGTCCAGGATGGGACGCCATCCTCCCGTCTTCTTCTTCACGAGGAAGTATCTTGAGTAAACTCCGGAGCCCCGAAGCCTCTTGGGGACGAGCTCGATGGCACCCTTCCTGAGCATCGCCCTTACCTCCAAGAGAAGTTGAGGGACGTGATGTTCCTTCCTGGCCACAGGGGGGACGCCCGAGCACCTCTTTAGAAACTCGAGCGCGTGACCCTGAGCCAGGGCGTCCAGCACCCAACAGTCGGTGGAGATGGACTCCCACACGCTGACGAAGCTCGCAAGCCGGCCTCCCACCGGGGTGCTTCGGTGGGGGCCCGACCCCACGGCCGGTTCAGTCCTGCTTCGATGAGGCTTTGCCGCCTTGTCCTCCTTGGCGACGACAGCGGGGTCCGCCCGACTTGCCTCGTCCCCTGTAAGCTTCCTGTGACGACAAACGGGCCGCTTGACGATAGGTGGAAAATCCGCCGCTGGAACCTTTGGAGGCACCCTGTTTGCCTCCGCCGCTCCAAAAGGGCGGCCGTCGTTGCTGGAGAACACCAAGAGCCCGGGCCGTCTCCGTGTCCGCCTTGTAGGGAATCGTCCACTGTTTTCCCAAACAGGTTGCTCCCGTCGAACGGCATGTCCAAGACTCTGGTCTGCACGTCCTGACGGAAGTCAGTAGCCTTGAGCCATCCACGCCACCTAAGGCACACGCTGTTGCCCAACTGGCGAAATCCAGTGTCAGCGATGTCCGTCGCTATCGTAATGGCGTGGTCCGACGCCACTTCTCCTTCCTGCAAGATCTCTAGGGCCTCCGCCCTCTTGTCGTCTGGTAGGAAGTCCAGCAGGGGGGCGAGTTTGTACCACAACTCCCTGTCGTAGCGGGCTACGATAGCCAAGGCGTTGGCAGCCTTAATGGTCGTCGCTGCCGATGAGATGACTCTGCGTCCCATCGTGTCCAATTTCTTTCCCTCGCCGTCCGGCGGGGAGGTTGACGTAGAGGCCGCGCCCCCCCCCGCTTTCTTCCTGGCCGCCGTGGAGACGACCGAGTCCGGGGTCGGCTGTGCCCGAAGGCACAAGGGGGCCATGTCCGGGACCCGGTACTTCTTCTCGTACCGATCCCTTCTAGCCGGCGTTGCGGATGGGTTCTTGAGGAGGGAGAGACCCTCATCCCAGATATCTTCCAGTAGAGGTACAGCGAGGACCGTCTTCCTCTTGGTCTCGCGCCGTTGATAAAGGAAACCTTCCTTCTTCTTCTCTTCCGGGCAGAGCTGGAAAAGCTCGGATGCCCTGGCGATCATGGCGTGAAACGATCCAATCTCGTCGGGCGGGGAAGCCCGGGTGGGAGGTGACGACCGGAGATCCTCGTCGTAAACCTCGTCGTCTGTACCCGTCGCGGCCGTGTCAGTCCCCGTATCATCCCCACGTGTCGTGGACGGGGAGGAGGGTTGAGCAGGGCGCGATGGTTGAAAAGGAGGTGGAGGATGAATCCTTCTTCTCTTAAGAGGAGGGCTCCCAGAGGGGCCTGGCTCCGGGTCCCCCGTCGGGAGCGGTTCCTCCGTTGGTGGTAACGGCAGTCTCGTCCTTATCTCCGAGCATAAGGACTGTATAGCCAACAAAATGGCCGCCGAGTTGTCTTGCGGCACTGGTTGAGGGGGTTCCGACGGGCGATCAGGAGCCACGTCGGCACCCTCGACGTTCTCGTCGTCTCCCACGTCGGGGTCCCTTCCGACAGGATGGTCTTCTTCCACGCCAGCGCCGTGGCCTAAGACTTCGATCAGCTCCTCCTCAGAGGTTGAGGCCGAATCCACGACGACCTCCTGCCCCCCCTTTTTCTTCTCCGTCGGAGGTTTCACGGAGTTCCTGTCGATGGGCATGAAAGAGGACTCCCTCTGCGGTGGCAGGGAGATTCTGGGCCCCGAGGTCGCCACCACTGGTGTAGCCTCCACAGGCTGAGCCAGGGCCGCCGCGACTGTCTCGATAGAGGCCTTGGCCGGATGGATCAAGGCTTTCACCACCTTAGGTGCGCTCACCGCCTTCTCCTTGGGGGGGGGTCACCACCTCGCTCCCCCTCCAATGGGGCCTTCGAGCACGACCGGGGTCTCTCCAGGAGCTTCGCCGGGTGCTCGGCCTTCCTCTTACCCGAGCCAGAGCGTTGGCTCGTGGTTGATGGCGCCGGGGAGGATGCGCCCTGCCTGGCGCCCGTAGAGCCCGACCGTTCGGCGCTCCCGGTGCCAGCGGACTCGCGGTGCTTGGCCTTCTGTTGGACCCCCATCGCCGGGGCGCCCTCAAGGGTCTTAGAAGACCGCTCGGACTTCTTCTTCTTCTCGCCTGACGGGCTCTTTCCTTCCAGCCAGTTCGCGAGACGCTGATGGCGGTCCTTCATGGTCCGCTCCGACATATTGCCGCAAAACGCACAGTCCTTCTCCACGTGCGTCTTGTCTTCATGCAGGCAGTAAAGGCAAAGGGAGTGTTCGTCCTCCTTAAAGACATTCTGAAGCTGGCATCCAGGGCAGACCCTGAACAGCTTTCCGGGCGTCGAGCTTCCCTTCTCCTGGGCCATGCTTGAGAAGGGCCTGAGAAACTTCTGGAGTCCTCCAAAAGCGTGGCTCGACGAAATCTTCACCCTTGAGGGGCATAGAAGAATCCGACACGGGTCCCCGTTGATCGGATAAAGAAACGGTGGAGCTTGAGGCACTTTTGACCGAAAAAGAGAAAATGTTCCTAAGAAAAAGCGCAAAAAAAGCACTAACGCTTGAGAGCAATAGCACGAGGATCCCTTGAACGTGCGGTAAAAATCTGAAGATGGCTGCCAGAGGGGGGGCTTAGGGAGATGGCAGTCATTGGCTGTGGTCAGTATGACGCAGAGATCAGTGATTGGTTACTACTACGAAAGACAGATCAGAAACGAAACTGATACTGATTTTTACCGAGGATTCCCAGCCTGACGACGGGGAATATTCATGAGCATGTGAATCCATGCCAGACCCCATGCTGGAGAAACACACATAATGCGTCTTTTTATGGAGAGGCGCAACTTGCGTAAATCCTTAAATTCTCAATCCTAAGGTTGGAGGTGCTACCTCCAAGTAACTCTCGTGGTACTCCCAACCCCACTCCCGACTTCAACACGCCCAAATGGCTACATAGGATGTGCTACTATCCAGAAACCATAAGGCACACATGACCACCCATACTAATTTATTGGAGGCACTACCTCCTTGAGACCCTTGTGGCACACTCACCACATTCATACTAAATACCGGATGTACCGCTACCCGGACCTCTGTGGCCCACACGCTACCACACTCATACTTCATACTGGGTCAATACCTCACCCAAACAACTCATACTACATGCGTACATCATCATATATATTCATTATACATCATATCACATAGTGAAACTTTTCAACATTTTTCTAAATAACTAAACCGTTTACCTGGCCATAAAACCTGCACAAAATTACCTAACAATACATGTTGCATTGATGCAACCTATAGCTGTAAAGCCTCCATAAGATTAAATCTAGTAGAAAACTTGTTATCCACACGCCAAACATACGGCATATCTATTCAATTTTTTGCACATTAATAACAATTGTGCATTCAATTGATGCCCAAATTGTCCATAGCCTGATCATGGATCTACCCTGCAATTCCTCAAAGGGTTACCCCTAACATGTAATACTTCAGAAAATGTAATTCTAATATTGCAGCAAATGTTTACTTCTATTCTTCTTCCACTTCGACCTGCTGCTCAAACACTCCCACTTTACATACTCGCTAGTGCACTGGGTTTCTCTAACACCTATGATAGCATCAATGAACAATACATCTATTCATTGAACCCATAACTTTAAACTGTAAATCAGCAGCACGAGGCGAATCCTCCTTCCTCACTTCCGTTACGTTAATGACTATTCAGTTCTACCCATTTCTGCAGTAGAACGCTTGCCATCTACGAGAAACGTCCTTACGCTGTGCACTCGTATGCAGTTGAAATTCACCTTCTCGCTTCTGTTTCCACTCCGTACTAAGTATCGATAGCGATCGATGCATTTCCACAAGAGGATCACAAATAAATATAACTTCTTCCTTCCGACGCTACATAGCCGACACCTACTTGAAGTTTCGGTGCCACGCTTTCTTTAACATTAGGAGTCACTTGACGTTTCCTGCCGCTCTGAGACATGCTTGATGTAGAAGTCTGCAGGAAGTCATTGTCAACGGTCTCCAACGCCGTTGTCAACCGGCATCAGACACCCGAAATGCTATCGCGCACATACCATTATACTGCGGTGCTGTCCCGACGTACTCCTGACAAACATCGGCCTCACACAGACCGTCGTTGCAGGGCCAAGTTCTTGCTTCCTGTACACGTTACGACTACATTGTAAGGTCCTTTACTTTGAGCTTTGTACTTTGCGTCATTACGCTGCTCACTGCTTGCAGATCTCAAGCGCAAACGCATTCCACTGGTCCGCCAACTCCCATGCAGGCACTGTGACGTCACCATTATTACGGTCAGAGCGGAGTTGTGTTGAGCTCCAGCTGTCAACCGTCAGCATATGCCCTGTGACACCTCTCTCTCTTTTATTCATGTTTCCCCTCCCTGCTTGTTAGCCATCTGTGGGTGGGACACGCACATCACCCAAATGCTGGCATATGCTTTGCCCCTTCACCAACAACGTCACTTTATCATAGAGCTCTTTAAAAAAAAATATGAGAACCCCTTTTTCTTCTGCCCTGTATTTATACTCCCCATGGGAACATCTTGTTCCTCATCCTCTTTCTGGGAACTGTACCCCTCACAGCTTCTGGGGCTTCTCATCCCAATTTATGGGCAATGCATCCCTTCTCACTTTATGGGTGCATATTCCCGTTTCACCTTGTGGGGTAGTGTCCTTCTTAAGCATGGGCACTGCTCTTTCCTTCACCTTATGGCCCAGCTACTTTCTTCAGCCCTTCAATTCATGGGCATAACTTCTCTTTTCTAACTTTCTTCTTTCAATTTATGGGCCCAAATCCCTTCTTGAGCTTGATTTCACCTTATGGCCCAGCTACTTGCTTCAGCACCTGGACTCGGCAGCCCCTCCACCTTATGGACAGCTGATCCCTACTGTGGGTTTACTTCCTCCCTCTTTGATGCCCTGGATGATGGGTCTTACTTGCTCTGGGGGCAGTGATGTCCTTCTTGTTCTTATGTCTCCTACACCCCTCCACAGCAAGTTTCTTCATAAATGTTCAGTTTCTTGCTCTGGGTTCTTCTTCTTTAAGACCAACTCGTCGCTATTGTAGTAAAGTGACTGCCATGCTTACTTAGGTTATAACGTATGGTTTATTAACAAGCACTTAAGTTACAGTTAGATTAGGAAAGGGCAGGACATGACACTGGCCCCATCACCCAGGCAGGGGGAATCTAACTGCCTCCAGATGGAACCTTAGTATACACTCCCACACTAACTTTCTGACATCCACACATCAACACTCCACATGACATCACCGGCTTGCAGCCAACTCAGAAAAGCACAATACATCACAGACAGGCACTATATAACAATTATAATTGTTTTTTTATAATGCAGTTAATACCGAAGAGGTTTCTAAGCACCAACACGGGATTCAAACCTGTGTACTCTGCGCCGTCTAGCTTCCAAAACAAGCGCATTCCCAATGCGCTATACTACCTGTGATATATGATTTTCCTCCCATTCCCACCCACCTCCAACCAAAACCACACCACTTTTGCACTCTTTACTTGCATTTGTATTGTGTGCCGAATTGGTCAGCCTAGACAGGCCATCCCATAGATAGTGGAACACCAGAACCTAATCCACTTTGTGGACAACCACCCATAGAGGACATCCAGCTATCATATCGCAAGAGGATAAGAGTGGAATCCAATCAAACCACACAAGACTCCAGAGGCAGGCTACTGCCCCTATAACCTCAATACCCTAACAATCCTACTACTAAGGACCACAAAATGCCCCGACACAGAGTTGGACACCGCCAAAGCAAATCGGAACAAGGAACAAACCGAACAGATCCACACCCTCACTCTGCTCCAGTAGAAACCATCGCAAATACAGAGCGCACCCCAACAAACACTAAAGCCAACAGAACACACATCATGAGAAGAGAAACATCCCTATATCTCACACCATACATCGCTACCACCGCAACACCTCGAAACTCCAACGCAATCAACAGGTTCAGACATGGTGATGACCAACTGGAACCCCGCAAAAAAAGTAGGACCCCAGAAGAGAGGTACGAAACGAAAGTCCTCACTCTGGACATCATAAAAACACCAGGTCACTGCCAGCAACCCCATCAAAAAATAAAAGACGATGAAATAGAAGAATTCATCAACCCAACAGACCACCTTAACGAGAAAGCAGACTCTGCAGATTACCAACCATTCTACGACAACACAGAAGCACTCAAACTTAATCACAAGACAAAACAACGATCAAAAAACAAACCTAAGTGCAACCTAATCAATGTCCAAGCATGCCACAGAGATCTACGAGGACCTGTGTGACACAGTGATCAACATCTCATCCATAACCGAAACATGGGTAAAGGACAATTACAAAATGACACTCCATAACTGCTTCCCGACAACTTCCAGTGCTCCCAAGCAAACAGGAGAAACAAAAGAGTAGGAGGACTTGCAATATCATACAAGGAACAGCAAAACATGTTAACTGAAGAACCACTAAACATCAAAAACTGTGAATCCCTAATCCTTTGCCTAACAACAAACCCAAAGATAAAATTCAAATTCATCTTAGTATACAGACCACCGACATAAGATGCAACCTTCGTGGACGCATTCAATGAAGCCATCACCAACCTAGCCAAGGAGCAGGAACACCTGATAATGCTTGGAGACTTCAACATCTGGTTTGACAAAAACTGCTAAAACACAAAAATCACTAGCCAAACAACTGAGGACAATTAAACTACATCAGCTAGTCAAAGGAGCAACTCACGCAGCGGGACATACACTAGATGCAATAGTTGCCCAAAAAAACCTCATCACTACTCGCCACCAAAACAGATTATCTGGAGCGACCACTTCATCATCCCTTCCGTGATCACGTTTGGCACATCAACAACCAAACAACCCAACAAACTGCCGACTATCATGAAAAGAAACTGGAGGACCATCAAAAATAGCAAATTAGTAGAACTACTTGAAATAAACAAACCACCAGCAACAACTCTGGATGAAGCAGACTTTGACAGAAAAACAGACTACTGCACATGTGGATCACAAAGACAATAGACAAGATCTCCAAAGAAAAACCTTTCACCCACATCGCGAAAGAGAGCAACAGCAAAATGGTTTACCCCGCTACTCAGCGCCATGAAAAGAAAAAACCAGGAAGCTGGAATTTGAATGGAGCAAAAAAAAAAAAAAACGACCTGGTGAAGAAATTACAATTCCAACGACATATCCACTCATACAAAAAAGAAAATCCATAAGGTCAAAAAGAAATACTACCACAACAGAATCACCAAAGCCGCCAACACCCAAAAAGAACGGCTTCAAATCAAACGAAATGAGAAACCCCCCTGGCTGCAGCAACACACAATTAGGCAACAACTTCACAGACCACTTAAAAAAGGAAACAAAATCTGCATCATCCAACAAATCCTACAAATTAGACCAAGCAACTACAACATGCAACCTACCCAGCCATCTGAGTCCTGCCAGAACAAACTCCGAAGCTTCCCACAAATATCAGCAGAGACATCGGTCAAGCTGGTAAACAATAGCTGGCTCCCCCATGGATCCCTGCCCCTCAGATATACACATCAATCCTCATGCAAGGAACACCCATGGAATACTACAGAAACCTTTTCAACCAATCACTTTCAACAGGCAAAGTACTGAGATCATTCAAATCGGTATACATCAAGCTGCTCCATAAGGGCACAACAGGAAACGTGGCAGACCTCTCCAACTACAGACCCATTTCAAACATCCTATACCCAGCAAATCAACTCGAAACATACGTCTACAGAATAACACAAGAACTCATAGAAGAACACCTACTGCTCGATCAAGCAAAAGTAGGTTTCAGAAAAATGAGAGGAACGGAAACGGCACTGCTCGCAATCTCAGACGATCTAAAGGCTAATGCAGACTCAGGCAAAAGCATAGCTCTAATACTTCTATATCTCTCCGCAGCATTTGACACAGTCAAGCATGACATCCTAATTGACACACAGATCGTCTACAAAATCAAGGTACACAGGATTGAAACACAATGCTGGAATACTGCTTAAAAGAACTTTACAGATGGATGAACACTAACAGCCTCAAACTCAACCCGGGCAAAACAGGAATAATGATCCTACCCAAAAGCGGCGAAAACAATTGTACATCTCATGGCCGATAGAAGTTGGAACAGCACCAACTCCATCAACGCGATAGTCAAAAAATAAAAAAATAAAAATAAAAAAAATATCAAGGGATCTTGATGGACAACGAACTAACATTTGAGCCACAATTAAACCCCATAGTCAAGAAATGTTTCTTCCTCCTACACACAGTCAAAAGGAACTCCAGCGCATCCAAAACGCTGCGGCCAGACTCCTGCTCAAGCTACCACAAAGAGAACACATTACCCCAGCGCTGAAAATGCTACACTGGTTACCAATAAAACAGCGAATAAAGTTTGAAACAAGGTGCATAACGCACAGAACAATCCACGCCCAAAAAGCGGAGTTCCTAAAAGAGAAAATAACCATCTACCATCCGACAAGACCACTCAGATCAAGCAACGACATTCGCTTAGAACCAAAACCATACAATTAAAGATAATTCAGAGGATCATCTTTCTCGCACCTGGCAGCAATAACCTGGATGGACCTTCCAAAAAACATATGCAACAAAAGGATAATTTGGAATTCAGGAAACTACTCAAAACTTGCCTCTTGTGTTACGCTCACCTGGTATCCACGGGGACGCCCTTATGCCCTGGTTGCAGGATTCACCCTGGACCCTTCCCGATTCCGGATGGTACCTTCTATGGAGGTCGGGCGGGAAAACACAGGAGGACTGGACTTAGGAACAGATTTTGTTTTCTTCCCCCCACTCCCTGGATTCGATCTGATGGCCCACTCCTCACCTTGTTGTGATATCTGGTGTGCCCTCCGTCCTGCCTTTAGTGCAGGGACGCGTAGTTTTCTGCGGGTTTGAGTGACCGAGTTAACTTCACCGGTGCTAACCCATTCAAGTGTCTTTAAGGAGGTAAGTCTGGTTAAAGCAACTTAAAATGTTCTTGCTTTCCTTTCTTGCTATTAATGTATTTTCCTTATTTATTCCCCCTCAGGTGCACGGAGGTTCGGTGGATGTGCAGCTTGGATCGGGCTCCTACCCGGATGATGGACGCAGGAGCGTTTGATGGATGGTAGGTTAAGCGCGAAGTGCAGCGCAGTAATGTCTTCTTTTGCTAACCTGTATTATTTATTCCTTTTCAGGTCGCGATGGTCTTTCTGGGCTTGTGAAGATTTCCGGAGCGGAGCCGGCCAAGAAATGCCCAGCCAGGTGAGGTTCTCGTGATTACTGCAGTAAATGCTGTGAGTAACCTGTTTTAATGTTGTCCTCCTTTCTCTCTCCCTGCCTCCAGGTGCTTCGTTCTGGTGCGTGCGTGATGTCCCGATGATGCTGCCGACTGGATGGAAGAACCCGAGCAGCAGGAAGACGGATAATCGACGGATGGAAAGTTGCAGGTAAGCAGAGACTGCTAATGATGTTCTTTTGTATCCTCTGCAGGTGTCATGCATGCTGGACATATTACCTCTGGACCTGGAACAACATCTTCACGCAGAACGAGTTATGCTCATAGAACTGCTAGACTGTTCTATTCTAAATGGAGATTGTTTGATGCACTGCCGGGAAAACGACGTCTGCATTATTCACGTTGTTAAATTCACGTGATTCAGGTTAGTCACGTGTGTTATGGCAGTACGTTCATAAGCAGCATGGATACGTCGCTCGCCGCTTCTGATTGAACCAATATGGAGTTTGGTAGCTGAAACCCTTGATCTCAGTCCTCGCATTCGCTTCAGTTACTTCCTTGGCTTCTTTGGCGTGTTTTCTTCCACACGCGAATTCCTGGAGCTGCTGTCTGGAAGTCACAGGTTGGCCGCACTGTCTGCATGCTCTTCAGTCGCGTGTATTCTGACACGCGGGTTCCTGATTTCTTCGCATGCTGCTTTCCTGACTACGTGAAGTTGGTCGCGTGTAAATCCCACGCGGACGCGGTTTCCAAGCGCGGCTGTCCTGGGCTGCGTGTACTTTGTTCACGGGTAATACACACAAGGACTCTGGAACTCTTCAGGTACGGCTGCTCTGACTGCGTGCACTTCTATTTGCGTATCGCACGCGGTCTACTCTACTCTTTACATGCTGCGGTCCTAGTTGCGTGTCCTTGTGTTGCGTGTGAATCCTCACGCTTGCAAGAGCGGCTGTCCCAGCTGCGTGAACTCTGTCGCGTGTAAACCTGCACGCGGGCTTTTGAACTCTGTTGAAACGTGTAATTCCACACACATACTATTCTTTGCTTTGGAGTGAATCCCTGGCACCTGTGATGAGATAACAGGTGGACTCATTTCATCATATTTCTGTTTCTTCGTGGGAAAGGAAGTATTTCTTTGAAGGTGATTGTGCACAGTACTTTGGACGCTATCCTGTGGTGCACCAACCCGGTATCTAGCGTGAGCCTCGTGCCGTTCGGGATAAGTCTCCCTTACTAACCTTCCCCTCCTTTTCATTGTTTCAACTCCTGGATTTCTTCAGAGACTTTGGTGGAGACTTCAGTTCTAAGCCCACAGGTCAGTGTTGTTAATTAGTGCTATTGCTGTTCTATAGTTAGTTGATTTGGGACAGTTTCTCATGATACTTTATTTATCCTAGGCTGACTTCCTATAAAGCTCCCAAGCCCTTTCCAGTGATCCCTCTCTCTGCCCGTTTCATCGGTCAGAGAGTGGTATCATTTGGAAGGTCTAATTTGACTTCACTACTATCAAGTCGTGTGAATAAGGATCCGGAAGAGCCCTACCAATTGTATCCCTTTTGGTTACCGTATCCTTTTCAGAAGATACCTTGGTGATTTATGACAGCAGGTCCGCTGTTCAAGGATCGCCGGATTCTGGTCTCTGGACAAGATGTGCATCACGCTGCTCGCTGCAGAATAACGCGAAGCACGTTCTGTAACTTGGGTGTGGTTTATATAACCCCCTAGTAAAGTAGTCCAGGTAAAGTAGTCCGGGCTACCACACCCAAGACACTGCACTGCACAGTTTGGTTCTAGGAACTAGACTGTGTGGGTGCCTCCATGTTGGCTGCAGGCCTCCAATGAAAAAGTAGTCCCTTCAAGACTGTGTTCCAATCTGAACATGAGCCTGGCACCAAAGGCGCCAGGACTGACTCCAGGAGAGTCCATGAGGATAGTGCAAGGCCATTGGGGCCCTAAGTGAACCCTGAGTCTTAACCCTCCCTAGCATGTGACCATGTCAGTGGGGTTTTGGGTCACGGGTCGTGACACTTTGCTCCAGAAACAAGGAAACGACTAGATAGCATGCACCCAAGGGGAAACAAGAAGGAGTAACCAATGACCCTAACTTAATCTTCCCTAACCGGAGTGCGGGGGGAGGACACCCCAACAACTCATGTCCACATACAGCTAGTCCACAGAGGAAACTTAGGTAGGTAAGGACCCCCGAGGGACCGGCAGGGAGTGACCAGAAACCTCTATCCCAATCATCGCCAACCCATGGCGGGGAACACGTCTGCACCAGCCAGGTAGACATACCACTAGAAAAACAGAGGAAAACGGCCACTCCTCAACATGCCTGCCAACTAAGCGGACAAACTATAATACCATACACACAGGATAATTATAGATGTTAAGCACAGAAACGCAAAGACAAAGAGGTAAGAAAAACCTGCTAACCCAACTCTAAAACTTAAACTTTCCGCATACTCTTTCCATACAGAAACTCACACAACCACATCTCTGCACAGCAACCCGCACGCACTTCACCAAACTGCAACAGACTAACACAACCCCTCACAACAGCAAATGGGAAGTCGCACCGACCCAGGAACCGCACTCAAGCTCAGCGTACGGTGCAAACTGAACTGAAGCTGCAACAGTAAATTGCAACTCTCACTTTCCAATTGCGACTTCACCCTACTAACCCCTGCCACTCCGACCTTTTTTTCCACACCCTCCTTATCAGATCCGCCAGAGCACCTGGGAACCACTCCGGTGGTGATGGTGTGCGATACAAATACATTTAACATTAACATATGTTAATAAAAAGTAATTGGACTTGATTGATGCTTTAAAAAATATTTACTACAGCTTTTAAAATGTTACATAATTTAATGTATTCTGTATTAAAAGAAACTAGTTATGGTTATAGATACTTTTTTTGTAAAATGTCGCTCAAAATGCCCATGTCCTTTTTTGTGGTGGGGTTTGTCTAGTGTGTTGTGATGAGTATGCGATTGGGTGTACAGTATGGGCTTTTTCCCCCCAGGCAGTCATTTTGTTTCAATTAATCATGCAGTCAAGACCACTGTTGGTTAAAGGCAATAAGCAAGGTTCTTAAGGTTTGCTACATTAACGTAAGACACAGATCAGCATCATGTATAAATGAATGTTCAGCGTTTCAGAATATGCACTAAGGCATGAAGCGGTTTGTTGATTAAATGGCATTTTGTGGATAAAACCAATGCAAGTTGTTAGGTTTTTTGTTAGGTTTGAAACATGATGCATGCATCACACCACTCTAGATGGACCACGGCAGTGAGCAGATAGTTAAGATTATCATTCCGCCCTTTTTCACATTACAGGCACTCTCACGCCTCCACAGGTACGTAATAATAAAGGAGTTAAGTGGATTATCTAACGCCTCTAACATTACAGTGAGGACTGTCAAGTACATCTGTCAAGTGACTTTCACCATATGATATGCATTAGGAAATGCTCGCAGCATTCAGAGTGCTAAAAGAGGCAGAAGCACCCGTGGCCGCACAGGTAAGGCACACTCTTAGTGAGGAGCTTTTGATTTTATTATAGATACTGTGAAGCACACGTATCCTTATTCACAGCTTCCCTGTAACAGTAGTTTATTTCTGTGTCTTTCACTGTGTCCTCCGATTATTTTGATGGAGTGGACCCTGTTTGGACTTTAAGATGTTTGGCAGCTGTGATTTGTACCCAACCGATGAAGTTTTAATACCATGGCATTTCTCCATTACAGGAATGCTGCACTGTAAATGTATCCAAATTTGTGTCGGCATGCGCCATGGTGGTCTGCAGCTCATGGCATAGCTCCACAACAACATTGCAAAACGACACAATAGTTTCAAACACAATGCTTCTGTAAACAGTACTGTCAAACAACATTTTACATCTGTAGACTCAGCTGGAGTTGCTAAAATAAAAGGGATAACCAAAAGGCTTGTCTTGTGGACAGGGCAGCACTGAAAACTTCAATCTGCGCTTCCTGACCATATACTAAAATATTCCAATATATGTTTTTTTATATGGAAGCAAAGAATTCTGGCCCTAAAGTTGAAGCACCAACAGAATATACGGTAAAGCACACGGTATGGGATTGTTTTTTTTGTGAGCAATCATATTGCGAAAAGATACCATAAATTATGTCATAAATGTTATATCTTTAACATTTCTCCAAGCTTATTCCTGTAACATATTAAGGCTGCTGCCCAGTGTTGCAACATTAACTTACTTTAAGTGTTAACAGTTTTCGGTAGTACCTGCAGCCTAAGGGTGTGGTGTCCAAATGGATTGGAAAACGTATGTCTTAGGTTGGGGTACTCTAGTGATGAAGACCTAGCTGAAGAAATTACTTTGCATGGTAGAAATGTTCTGCCTCTGCCTGCATCCCAAACCTTGACCAGGTGTTTTAGCAACTACTCTGTTATAAAATGTCAGTACTACTAAACATCCACGGGTTCTTAAGGATCTCCCCTTTTTGGATTCATGTTACATTGCACAGTGCCAAGATGAATCGGTAGCTATGCACTTGTGTATACTTCTCTCCAGGGAATGTGCTCCACCTGTTTTGTGAATTGTCCTCGACCAAGTCACGTAAAAGAATTTATTTTATACCAAATGAATAGTCTCCAAGTAGTGCCCCTTTAAACCTTTGCACCTAATCTTTGTTTGGTGGTAAGTGCTGGTAGGCATGCACTTATAATTTACAGTGGCACACACACGCAAACCATAACAGTCACCATTTCTTCCTTCTTTCTATTCTGGCTGTGCAGGCAGCGAGGAACCCTGGACTTCACCCTACTTTTCATTGGTGCTATGAACAATACGGCCTCCTGGGACTTTTGCACATTTGTCAGAGAACAGTGTTAGTCTGCTGACTAAGGAGGTGCCTAAATCATTGGTCATATAGCCACTCTGATTCTCACCAAAAAGCACACCTACTAAATCAATACGTGGTAAGAATGGGATTGCCAGGTAAAGAGCGCTGTGGAAAAACCATACAGAACTGTCCAAAAGGGTTCAAAGGAGAGTGTCGGCTGCACCCCCGTATAACTGCTGAATTCAAGGCAATGGGATCTTCCCGAACAGCCAGAGTTTAAATAAAAAATTTAAAAAAATACAGAGCAGAACGGATTGAAGCTGGAGGACAGGATTCCCATGAAGCTAGGGGCACCTAGTTGCAGGGAGTTGAAGACAACAGGCGGACAGCAGGTGAGGGGTGCTTGAGGAGAGATGGCTTGCCACTTGGCGAGAGTGCTCGGATACACAACACTTCAATCTTGTATGTGCTGTCTCTCTGAATTATAATTGGGAATAGACATCTGCCTGAGTTTATTGGAAAGTTCTGCACACAAGTTAAAAAAGGACCACACGGAAAGAAGCTATGGATCAAAGATCTGTCGAATGTTTCAGCCCCCTTCATTCCAAAATGACACCTTGGAACAAAGTTAAATGAAACGTTTTCATTTTCATACATTGGGGTGGAGAATACCGCTAATTCATAGTCACATAGTTACTGAATATTGTGAAGCATCATGAGTCAGACACAGACAACAGGTTCAAGTGCTTTCAACAAAGTTTTATTAAATGAATTGAACTCAAAAAGGCAGTGTGCAGTAATGCCTAACTTGCCCTATGCTAAGGGTAGTCTGCGTCAGGAAGTCCAAAGTAAAACATCTGTGTGTACAAAAAACCTATACTTGCCCTCAAAACTAACTACATACAAAGTGTAGAGATGTCAGCATTAAAATGAATAGTGTTCAAAGTAAAGTTCAGAGCTTCTACTAGCTATTTGGCTTGTGTTGGGGCGAATTCTCTCGTTAGGCTGAATTTCCTAACCTAGTGAGTCCCCCAGCAGCTTTGCTGGATTTCTGGAGTTTGTTTTTTTCTCCTGCCAAGAGTGAGACTCTTTTTCTCCCACTCTTGGACATGATTTATGGTATTCCTTTGACTGTTAATGTGTTTTATGGGCTATGGGGTCCTTTACTCCATAGGGTCTCATATGTTTTTACGATGTGTGTTACACAGCACCCTCCGTGCAGTAACATAGGGGTGTCATAGTGACACCCCACCATAGACTCCATACCCTGGGAATGACTACTGTCTGCCAGGGCATGTAAAGCCACCATTGGCTTTACTAGTCCCAAATTATTAACAGAAATCAGTACAAACCATCATATTGTGGACGTACTGGTCGGGGCAATTCGGATGCCCCGGGGTCTGTTAGTCGAGGGGGCACGTCTCCGTCCCCCCTGATTGAGTTTTGGCTGGTGGCAGTGGAAACTACTTTTTATATTCGACAGCGAATATTTTCCTAAGGGATTTTCCCATTGTTCGAGGCTACCAACTTTAATTATTTAATTCTCATAGCCTCGAACATACCGCCGGTTTATTTATTTAATATTAATTCGCCGGTTGGCATTTTTTGCCAGGACTCGATTCTAAAATGGCGTTTGTGTTCTCTTCTGTGACTCCAACCCAAGTCGAGCCCTTTGTTCCACTTTTTGGCGGGCTTCTCCACAGAACCCTCCAAAAGTGGAGCCACTCTGTCTGGGTACCACAGGGAGTGTGGGAGGGGGTTTAGGCACCCTGGACTGAGTTACCTTGGTAACTCAAGTCGCACTCTTGTGTGATTCGCCCAAGTGGTGAGCTGGCCGGCTCACCACTTAGCATGTTTGATTGACAGCTAGGCTGAGTGAATGGGGGTGTGCTGCATAAAAGCAGGGCTTTGGGGACTGAAACTTCAGAAGTCGCCACAGGACCTGGGAATCTGACGAGGGAGAAGCTGAGCCGACCTACCACGATGACACCACCGGTGGAGCCCTGCGGAACCGACTCACCACTTCCCGACGACAGAGAAGATCTCACGACTGGAGAGGCTTCTTCCCCTGACTGGTGGGCACAACCAGTTTACCTTCTTTCTTCGCACCCCAGGCCGGTTTGTGGTCGAATTGCCCGTGCAAAGCACCCCGGCAACCGGATAGCCACTTAGCACTGAACCGCGAATCAACGGACAGCTCCTTGTACCTGAGAAACTCTGCGGCTGGTTTCTTCCCTGGCAGTGCAACAGACTACTGTCTTCCTCCCCGACGAGAACCTCTCTTCCCCCGGACGAAGCACCGACTTGCATCCGCTGCCAGGAATGCCCCCGCTGGAGTATTCTCACCACTTTAAGGTACTGTGTCCGCCAGGCCTCCCTTTCTAAAGATTGCTACAAGGTAATAATAACCCCTTAACCTTCTGGACTGGGCTGGCCACCTTGACCCTCTAACTGGTCCCTTTCCTTGATCCAACTCCTTTTTGAACCGTTACAAGACTTTTGTGCACTGCAACCGTGTGACCTTGGACACATTTCGTTTCGATCCTCTTAAAGCGGATCCGGCCTACTGACTCTGATTCATGGTGTTACTTGCCTTCCTCTCTTGTTGTGTTCGTGAAAAAGTGTTGGGATCTGTTTCAAATTAGTCTCTGCTTTTCTCTCCCTTTTTAAAATGAATTATTAGAGTGCCATCTACGTTAAGCGCTCACCGCTGTCTGAAAATACGTGGGGCTTTACTTAAGACTTGTCAAATATTCTTTTAAGGGAGTGTATATCTTTTAGTGACCGTGTTTTGAATTGCTTACTATTAGTGCCTGTGTGTTTTTCTAGATGTGGTTTTAAATAAATAATTATATCTCTTTTACACCAAGCCCTGGTCAGTGTTTACTTATTCTATTGTGTTCTCTTGACCTATTGCGAATACTCTGTATACTGCCTAACTCTTCTTGAGGGAAGTCTGACTGCTCAGCCACAGCTACCAAGTGAATCTGTGTGGTACAGACTGCTACCAAGTTGGTTTACTGCCAAACACCTGTAGTCCTAAATCTTTTGCAGTGGTCCCAGAGGGAACTGCACAGGTTTCCGCCTAACAGCTTGTTATCAGCTCCTGTTCCCCAAGTTCAAAGTAGTTCATCAAACACAGGGGGTTCCCTTCCCCAAGAGTTCCAATCTTCCAGCTTTCAAAACACTAGTTTCTTTATAGGTGTTTTCAGTGGCTTTTCCATTCAGGGGGCACCTGGCCAAAGCACAGTTGTCAGACCACAAGGTCCACCCATCACAGGTCATGCAACCGGTACCCCTCCTTTTGCTCAACACCAGTCCACTGCTTCTCCTCAGCACTGAGGCTTGCTTCAGTCACATGTGTCACACTCTTCTGACACTGTATTGTGGCTTGGTTTGCCATCATGCCCTTGTTAGATTTTCTTATGTTCCCATGGCTCTTGCCAATGCTTGTTTTTACTGTTTTCATACAGTTCTTTGCACTTTCTTGGCTTTAGCAAATGTTGGATTTCTCATATCATGCATACAACTCGTGCTCTCTTGGCTTTGCAAGCACTTGTTTTCTGTTAATGCAGTTCTTCGTTTCAATACAGTTCAAACACCTCCTTTTAGTAAGACTCACAATCTTAATTTCTCTCCTTTCAAGATGAAAGAGTGTTACCAACTTGCTTTCATTTCATTCGGCATTCAAAATACCTCATATCTGCGTTAACTTAACATAGCCATGCAGGTTTACTATTTATATCAATGTCCATAGCTTTGTTTCTATGACCGCCTGCCAGCCCAATGTTTGCCCTTCTGGTTGCACTGACCAGTCGAGCCTATGGCTGCTTGCGAGGTCCTCCACTGTCATAGTTTTCTTTCTCCCTGTGCGGTCCCTCGTGTCTTCTCCCAGCAGTCTTCTGTGGCTCACACCCCCCCCCCCAGCAGTGCTTCCTCTGCAACGCAGGACTCAAACAACTGTTTCCCTCAGTCTCCCCAGCCTCATTCTTATGGTTTATCACCTGCCTCCAGCGTCTTGTACCTTTGCTTCCCGCTGCATATGCTGTGCATTTTTTCATGGGTCTCGGGCGCTCCTCCTGCCACACCAGAGAGGTCTGCCGGCACCTAGAGGTTTGTGGGTGTTCTCCCACAGCTGACTTAATTTCTTTCGAGATGGCAGCTTTTAAAGTTCCTGTCTCCATTCTCATTCCAAAAAGGTCTAGACCGCTCACCATTAAAGCAGTAGTCCTGCTTTGCTCTTGTTGTCGTCCTCCTTGTCCCAGTACTTAGCTGGGGTTGATTGGTGTTCATTTTCTAAAAGTGAGGATGTGTTGTTCTAGGTGTCCCCTTCTTCATCCAAATAGCATACCGGTGTAATTTGGGGGCTACTTTAGGGGAATCACAGGGTAAGTGCTGACAAAAGCCTGTAAAGGCTTGTGGAATGGAGGATTTCTTGTGAAAGAGAAATGGGAAATACCATGTCTCACCTAAGGCCGTCCTTTCCCCACTCCTGAATTCTCCTCCACCCTGGTGATCCTCCCTCGCATATCCACCCCCAGGGTCAGGATCCAAAAGCGATGGCCTTTCCTTGGCCACCTGAAAAGAGGATCCGGGGAAAAAGAAGTGAGGACGCCCTCAGGTTTCTCTGAATATACACAAGGTAACACCACAGTACATTTTAAAACCAAGGGGGCCGACTAAATGTTCTAAACATGTTTGAACATCTAGTTTCCACACTGAAATTGTGCGCGTTATGTTGCTCCCTCGACAGCCCCACCTCCTCAGACTGAATTCTAATTAGAATTGCATTTATTCATAGGGATAAACCCATTATGTGCGAAGAAAAGGAATTCTATTTCCATGCTGAATGCAAAGTGCTTTCTGATTTTTAAGGGGCTATCTCCGCTTGCATTGTAGGGGAATCCATATGTTCCAGCAGATCAATAGATTGGCCAAAAATGAAACATCAAACAGGTTCACAAAATGGTCCGTAAACAAGCATTGTGCATGCACACTGCACGGTTCCAATCTGGCTAATCTCTACACATATCCACCCCAGTGCACTCTCTCTCTACCCCCAAACACCCATCCTACTCCCTCCCATCCTACCTCCACTCTTTTTACCCTGCCGTACCGCCACTCTTTCTAGCCCCACCCACCCTACTCCCACTCTCTCCCTCACACACCCCCACTCATCCTACCCCCACTCTACCACCACCCACCCTACCTGCGCACTCTACCACAACCCACCTTACCCCCACTCTCTACCCCACTGACATACTCCCACCCTCATACCCCCACTTCTCTGCACCCTACCCACCCACACTCTACCCTCACTCTCTTGCCACACCCTAACCCCACAAAACAGACTCTCTACCCCCACCCACTCTAGCCCACTATTTCTACCCCCAACCAACCCTATCCCACCCAACTCTCTAAAAACCCAACTCTCTCTACCCCCAACCACCTTCCCCTACTCTCTCTACCCCCACCCACTCTCTCTTCCCCACCAACCCTAACCCACTATTTCTACCCCAACCAACGCTATCCCACCCAACTGTCTAAAAGCCCAACTCTCTCTACCCACAACCACCTTACCCCAACTCTCTCTACCGCCACCCGCCCCACCCCCGCTCTCTAACCCACCCACCAAACCACCCACTCTCCCTACCCTCAGTATCCCCCACCCTACCCTCACTCTCCCTACCCTTAATCATTATCCCCAACCACCACACCCTCACTCACTCTCTCTGCACCCACCCTACCCTCACTCACTCTCCTTGCACCCACCCAACCCTCACTCACTCCCCCACACAACCCATACTCCCTCTACCACCAGCCCCTCACTCAACCACAGCCAACCCTACCCCACTGACTAGCTCTAAAAATACAACTGTCTACCCTTACCCACCTTGTCCAACTCTCTCTACCCTCATCCTCTCTACCTCCACCAACTCTACCTACTATCTCTACCCAAACCAACCCTACCCAACCCAACTCTGTAAAAAACCCAATTCTCTCAACCCCCACCCACCGTACCCCTCACTATCTCACCCTTTCTATCGCTACCCCATCCGCCCACCCTACCAACTCTCTGTATCCCCACTCACCCTACCCCCTCTCTCTACAACTACCACTCCTATACCATCTTTCTCTACTCAACCCTACCCCCCTACACCCTCACCATGCACCCAACCCCCTCACAAAGCCTCTCCCACAAACCATACCCCCATCCCTATCCTCCTTCCTCTCACTTTCGCTTTATTTCTTACTCTCTCACTCTGCCTCGCTCATATTTCCTCTTGCTCATCATCAATGGCACCCTCTATCAATGGTCTACTCCCTTACTCTATTCCTCATCTCACTCTATTGCACACCTGCAGCGCTTATTGCATACTCCTTTGAAACTTTGCACTCTTCTCCTTGCACCCTGGTGCCTATAAATGCAAGACGATGCAAAGAATAGCAGTAAACAGCAAAACTATTGGCATTGCCAATGCTTGTTAATCCTCTAGGGTCGTGCGGGAAAGAACAGCGCTGGTCAGTTTTTCGAATTCAGTGTGAATATTCGACATATAGCACAAATGCTATTTAAGGGTACTATTGCTGATTTAGCAATATGATTGGAGTAATCTAGCAGTTCGATTGAATCTCCGCCTGGTGTTATATGGTTCCTGCACCACTACCCCCAGTCTTACCACCATTGTTTTGAGGTTGTTCATCCTCCGCCACATCACCATTTACCTTAAGATCGCAAATCTATTTGAAACTGGTAAAAGCGGGATAGATCATGATGACCCTTTTCAACTCGGATCATGCCGTTTGATTATCATGGTTGGAATGCAACTCAATAACTTTGCACAGACTTAGCCCCTCATTGCCAGGTGCTGTTTTCTCAGTCTCAAAAGAATCCCGTATGCAAGGCCTGATGCTTGTCAGGTGTGTTGCCACCACTCCTTACTCCCCACTCTACCACTTCTGCCTCTTAAAGGCACAATCCCAATCCCTTGTGCCTCGTCGCAAACCACAGTTAGATGGCTGCGGCTTGAGCTTCTTAGTGTGGTCCAACTTGCTACCATCCAGGTCCATAAGAGATCTTTAATCTCTAATTAATACATTCACCTCTTTGATTGGTGCAACATTTTTAGAAAGTCTTCTCTGGAAGGTTATTGGGGGCCAAAATCGAGTTGGCTTTCCTTTTCGACAACTGATGGCTAAATGCCCCCAACTTAATATAATCAATAGTTAATACACGGTTATAACATTTGGTGGCTAACCTAACCCGATGCAGGAAGTACCAAGGATTAAATAACTCTGTTGTCCCTGATTATCACTGGAAATTTCCAGTCCATAATGGTAGCCAGCAGCCGTTTCAAAAAGCCAGAGGCAATAAAGTGCAAATAGTGAATTAACTGTTACTTGATGGGTATTCTTGTAACCAACATTAATATTAGTAATACTGCCTGCGGTTGCAAGTGCAGACTGCACATTTACACATGAATTCCAAATGTATCCACAAATGAATAAATACAGATTCAATTGATGCAATTGTGCTAATAATCGCACTGATTAAAATATACCAATTAAACCATGTATCTACTTATAAAATATTAAAACCATATATCCTTATTAAATAAAAAGGCTGTGCAACTTGATTTGGAAAATAAAACGAGAAACGATAAAAACTTTGTGGCTTTTAGCCCAAGAGAAAATAGCAGCTGTTATAGCACACAGGGGCTGCTGCAGTCAATACCGCAAAGGCTTACAGGTGGGACGAGGAACGCTCAACCGCTTTGAGGGACGCCTTACTCTCTCTCCTTCCGCCCACCAACGGACAACTTTGTCTATTCACAAAATCTGTGAAGGCACAGGGAGCGTCCACCAGCTCGGGCAGCTTTTCTCCCCACCTGCTGTCCTCTTTTCAGATCCTGTCCTGCGCTTCCTTAACGAGCACACTTTGTACATTGCAGGAAGATTAGGCCAATTAAGGCCCTATTTCAGGTTTGTGCCGATGGCAGTCAAACTTCATGTTTACACAAATTCAAGAATTAAAGAACTCGCTGCCTGCTCCCACACTCCTCAAACACTTAATAACTTGACTATTTTGTTAAAGATTAGGAACAATGATGGGATCATACAGAAACTTTTCACTCTTTGATTCAAGTGGCTCTGAATCCTCTCAGTGTTGAACAGCCACAGACGCCAAACAGCCGTGCCACTGACCATCGCGGGATTCACCGTTGCACAGTGAAAGTCTTCTGGAAAAAAGCTCCTTGGAGCATGGCCAACAATAGGCACAGCTCTCCCAGGTTCCACAGGCGCCAAACAGCCGCACCCTTGACTGCTCTTAGAGTAGATTTCCCTTTTTGTGTGAACTTCTCTCCACTTGTGAGCTCCACAGCACGTTTTGCTTGACTCCGGGATTTTGTATTAGTTCACCTGAGTGGGAAAATGTTTCCATAATCACTCATTCGTTTACTCTGCTTTTGGAAACCTCTTTTTGAAGTCATGCTTGCCTCCAACTTTCTGGCATCTACATTTTATTAAAGAGGCACACACCACTTTCTTGTTTCTTCATTTTCCTATCTAACTATTGTAATTACCAGGGCAGGGGGATCTTTTTAATCCTATCTCTGTTTTATTTTGCAAGATCAGTACATCCCACCTTATGTAGGTGTGCCGAGAGGAGACCAATTCCTTTTCTCTACTTTCTGGTAACTTTTTGGTTACTGTGAGAAGTCCTCTGTTCGTACTGGTGGCAGGGTCCCTTTTTGCATGACTTTTTGTGGACTTTTGTGGCAGGGTGTCTCCACAGCTGCGGTAGGGGACACAAGGGACACCATTTACGCAAAATGGTGACTGTACTTTTTAAATCCCTGAACAAGATGACTAGTCCTTTCTAATGTCTTCGTCTACCTTTCTGGGTGGGGGAGGTTTCTGGGTTGGGGAGGATCCTCTGGTCCCTTTGTCTTTGCCAGGCTTCTCAAGGAAAGCCTGCAGTTTCTCTGAATGGATGGCAGGACGGAAAGTGGGTGAGGTGACCAAAACTCCCCTGTCCTTTGTCCTGTAGAGTGTCTGACTGAAACCTTTTCAGACTGGGAGGCTGGCTGCCCCCACTGGACAACCACCCTCCCCCAAGTTTGAATGGTGCATTGGTCACGATTGGTGGACTCGGACAGTGTTTCTGGATAAATTCAGAGATCCTGAAGCTGAAACTCATGGTCGACCACTGGAAGAGGAGATTCCGAAGAATAAGGATAAAAGAGGGATGCTGCAAGCAACTTCCATCAACCACTGCTGCCCCAACCTCAACTTCTAAGCGACAGCGAAGATCCAAACACATCAGTGGGCCTAACTAGTCCCAAGACTAACAACATTTGCACCATCGCTGGAAGAGTTTTGTCCTCCATGACCTGCACTTCAATACCTGGGGACCTGTGCTGTATCACTGTGCATAGCCCTGTGCCGCTTTGTCAGATTATAAAGGCCGTAGCTTCTTGCCAATTCTACTGTTCTCACATTTAACTGGAATACCAGGGTTTGAGAAAATGTTGAAGGAAGAAATGCTCTTAAAGTATAAGTTACTTGATTTTATTTTTCCAGAAGACCTGGCTCATTCATTCACCAAAAATAGACTGTTTTCATGTGTTCACACGGATGCAAAGAAGGGCGCAGTAGCGGGATCTTCCGTAGCTCTTGGTGTGCCTTGTGGAAGACAACCTAGTTTGACCTGAGGCTCCTAGAAAGGGACGAAAAGACCTTCTGCCATGTAAGGCAGTTAATGATCGGGCAGTATCGGAGTCTGCCTTCATTGCCTTAAAGGCCACAACGATTTTGCTAGCAAAAATGTTCTCTCCCTCGAATGGCATGTCAACGACCTTATGTTGCACCTTCTGCCTAAAGTCGGTGTAGCGTAGACATCCTTGTCTTCTCAGGACAACCCCATTGCCAATCTGCTTGAATCCCGTCTCTGAGTTCCACTGCAATTTTGATACTATGGTTTGAGGCCTCCCCACCCTCACATACAATTGTCATGGCCTCCTGTCGCTTTTCTGGCAACTTCTCTAAGATGGATAGCGAGCCACTATCGCTAGGGCATTGGCCGCTTTAACTGTCATTGCCCCGATGGTTAGAACTTTCTTGCCGAAAGCATTGATTTTTCTGCCCTCGTTCTCCGGAGGTGTAGCGACTTGCTGCCGCTGACACTACAGACTCTGGAGAGGGTTTTTCTGAGAAAAACCCTGTCCAGTGCCTTGAATTTTTCATCTAGTCTTCCTTTTACTGCAGATTCGGTGAAAGGATGTTTCAGGGTTCGCAACCCCTCTTTCCAGATGTGATCTAGAATGGGTATTGGAAATACAGCTTTTCGGCACTTACCCATATGATCTTTTCCTCTGCTGGAGTCAGCCCAAATTCTTGGCATGCCTTTGAGACCATGGCGTGGAAAGCACCAATGTTGTCTGGTGGAGAAGGTTGTGCTACAATAAATTGCGCTTCCTGGTCCGGGTCGTCTGTATCCCATGTATCATCTTTGTGAGGAGAGTTGGACGCGGTGGAAGAGCTTGTGTCCCTTGGAGCTGTGTCCTGGTCTGTATCCACTAGCTTCCCCTTCTTGTTCACCTATTAACGGACAATCTTTTCATGGAGGTGGAGGCCTGGGTGGAGATTGCGACCTGTGTGTAGACCGTGAGCGTTTGGCATGGTGCCTGGATGAGTGCCCCTGATCGCTTCCTTGTACTGCTTGCTGACTTGGTGTTACTTGGTCTCTCCTGCATTGAGGGATCCCCTGAGGTTGAGGAGGTGGAGACCTAGCATTGAGTTGCTCCTAGAGACTTTGCAGAGTTGAAAGTATTTTCAGGGACAGTAGAAATTGTGGATTTATAAGAAGGTATATGTTGGTGTCATACCTCCTGTTCCCGATGGTGTAGACAGAAAACCAAGGGATACACTTTGTAGTCTTACTGGTGTTCCTTCCCCTCTTGATTGAAGCCTAATGTAAGATTGTTCCTGTGCATGGGGTTGGATCACTGTGCATTCTTCAGAATCTGAACCCAACACTCCTCCCTAGGAGGTTCAAAGTCAGATGTTATCTCATGTTGTAGGATTTAATCAGTCGTGATTCCGGTGTATTTTATGGGTGACACACCTAGAGGGAGTTGCCTGGGCTCTGTTGGTTTCACTGTTGGAGTTCTCAGTATTCCATTACTGGCAGATAGTATATTTTCCTCTTGTGGTTGCAGAATAGGTTGTTCAGGATGGTCCATGGCTTGAGCCGTGGTAGAACTTGTTGATTGGGGTGCGTACTGCTGCTTCACTCCGTGGAGATTTTTGTTTTTTCATCGCCGGCGAGTGGATCGTCAACAAGTAATGTACCGATTTCATCGAAATATGTACGGTCGCCGATTTTGTCACTGGAGAATGTCTTGTGGACGACTCTTGTTCGGAAGAGGATCTATGCCCCTCTCTGCAGGTACGAGACCATCGATGGGTGGTGTTTCTTCTTCGTCGACGAAAGTGGGGTCTTCGTGGACGATTTGGTCTTATGCCTGTCTTTCGTCGGGGAGGATGTTTTCGACGAATGGGAGGTCGACTTCGTTGACGGGCATGAGCCCTTATCCGTATGCTTTTACGACAATGGTATAGACTGTTTACACGTCGACAGAGCCTTCGCTGCTTACCGGCTTCTTTTTAGTAGGAGACCGGGGTTGTGTGGCAGTCTTATGGCTCACCAACAATTTCGTCTCAACCTGTTTTTTGTTTTTTCGTAGGTTGTTACTCGGACCTGTAGCTTGATGGCAAATGCTTATCAAAGGGGTTGGTAGCTCTCACACTCCTTGACGAGCCCACCTCCGACGGTGGGTATGCCCTTTCCTTTAGCCAACAAATCAGTCGAATCTTCCAGATCTTGAGGGTTTTCTGAGAAAAACCCTGACAGATTTCACATTCTTCTGAGGAATGGTTAGGGTATAGGCAGTATATGCAGTCTAGATGCCTGTCACCTTCATAGACGACGTTTAGGCTCCACATCCCACAGGCCCTGAACAAAGATGTTTTACTTCCAACGGTCTCTATGTTCGTAGCCGACACTGTAGAAGAGTTGTTGGTTGTTCTGGTTTTACGGTATTGTAGAAAGATATATTTTCATATTTTTTTATACAGAGATAATTTCTCAGAGAACTCGAGGAATCCCACCAGCTAGAAAGACGGTTGAAATCTGAGGGGAAGCTGCTGGGGAGGAGCTGTACACTCGACGTCCTATTGGTAGGGACCAAAAGCACCCATGATGTTGATGGGACACTCAAGGTGTAAAAGGTTTTTCCATAGGAAAAGTAGTAAATTAAAGTAACCGGCGATTCCCTGACCACGGGGAATAGTTACAGCATGTGAATCCATGAAAGATCCAATGCTGGAGAAACCTATAACGTGTGATGTCTCTGGTGGATTATGAATAATTTAGAGACTCATCAGGAAAAATAAACTAATTGCATTTCTGAAGCAGAATGGATTACTTTCTATGCTGGCCAATTTAGTTCCTGTTCTCACATAAATACTTCAGGAAATATCCTAAGTTCCCCTGGAAACTTAATTTTTATGAAGAACTGAAGCTGGTACTCTGGCCATGGTGACCCGTGTATCTTAGTATTAAAAAGGGATCCCGGCCTCTGGGGTAGGCTTCTTTGGTGTCTTTTTAGTCAAATGGTAGCCTTATTGGATCTCCCAATATTCGAATTTGTATTAATTATGTTTCTATAGCGCTTCACTCCCAAGCGCTTTACATTATAACAAGAATACATTGAAGATTATAACAGTAGAAGCAAATTAAAAAACATGAATCAAACCAACAAAACAGTATGTAGAACAATTAGCCTCTGAGGATAAACGAGAGGAGGGGGTGAGGAAGGCGAACGAGTGGAGACAGGATGGGGATTAGAGTGAGGATGCAAGGAGGGGGAAGAAAGCGCAAGAGGAAAAGGAGCAGGAAGGGAGAGGTAAGTAGGGGAGGATGTGAGGGAGAGAAAGAGGTGAGAGGAGGGGATAAGGGTGTCAGGGTGGGGAATGGAGAAGAAGAGATTTCAAGGAAGCACAGAAGGAGGAATAGATGGGGATGGAGTGGATATAAAGAGGTAGGGAGTTCCAGTTTAGGGGGGCCAGGAGCTGAAAGGAGCGGAAACGAGAAGAGGCACATGGGGATGGGGGAACAGTGAGTAGGAAGAGATCAGCAGATCGGAGGGAGCGGGAAGGGGTGTAGAATGAAAGGAGAGGGAGGAAAGATTGTGACAAGATTTAAAGACAAGACAGAGGAAATGAAATTTAAGTTGGGAGTGAAAGGGAAGCCAGCCAAGGTAAGAAAGCGAAGAGGAAAAGAGTTATGAGGAGCAAGGAGACATAGGGTACGGATGGCAGAGTGGTAGAGGGATTTGAGGGGGGCGAGTTGAGAGGCGAGAGTCCAAAGAGGAGAGAAGAACAATAGAAGAGGCGAGAGAAGATGAGGGAGGAGATTAAAAGTTTAGTGGCATGGAAGGTGAGAGAGGAGCAGACTTTACGAAAATTGAACAGGTGGTAGCAACATGCACGAGATGTAAGAAATATGGTGGGAAAAGGAGAGGGAGGAGTCAAAGTGAATGCCTAGATTGCGAGCGTGGGCAGAGATGGGAAGATTAGAGGAGGGAAAGTGAATAAAAGGAGGAGAAGATGGAGGGGGAAGAGTGTTGGAGGGAAAGAATAAGAATTCAGTCTTATCAGTGTTGAGAGAAAGTGGGATGACATCCAGTTTTTAATGGCAGTAAGACAGTAAGAGAAATTAAGGTGGAGGTCAGGAGTGAAGGAAAAGAAGGAAAGGAAGAGCTGGGTGTCATCAGCCTAAAAATGGTGAGAAATTCCAAAGGAGAAGATGATAGGGGCAAGAAGCGAGGTGTAACGAGACAGCAAAAGAGCGGAATGAGAGGTAAGAGGAGAGCCAGTTGAGAACAGAGCCTTTGAAACCAAAGGAGGAAAGAGTATTGAGAAGTAAGGGGTGATCGACGGCATCATAGGCAGCAGAGAAGTCAAGGAGGATGAGGACTGAGGATTTCTTAGAGTAGCGAGCGGTGAGGAGGGAGTTGAGAACATAGTAGGAGAAGAAGGGAGAGGAGAGGAGGTAGGAGGCAAGGATGGAAAGAAGAGGGGAAGGTTGAGAGGGAGTAGGGAGGTGAAGGCTGAAGTCGACGAGTACAGTGAAGGGAGAGGGAGAGATAAGAGAGAGGAGGTGGTTGAGGTCATTGTAAAAGGAGGAGAGGGGGGGCCAGGAGGTCGGTAGATAATTAGAAAGGAAATAGGGTGAGGGGAAGTAAAGGATTTGTATAGGTATACGAAGGAAGAAAAAGGTAGGAAGAGGCAGTGATGAGGTAGAAGAAAGGTATTTAGGGTGGAAGAGGACACCGATGCCACCGCCACGACCAGAAGAACGAGAGACATGAACGAAGGAGGAGGAAGAGGTGTTGAGAGAGGCTGGAACAGTAGAGTTGTGAAGGGGAATCCAAGTTTCGGTTATACAAAGGAAATGAAGGTTAAGACAGAGGAACATGTCCAAGACGGCTGCAGTCTTATTGCAGGGGGATCTAGTGTTCCAGAGAACAATGTTCATGAGACTGGGGGATTGGACAATAGGGGGGTAGATAAGGTTAGGACGATGAGGGAGGGTTGGAAGGGGATGGGGAGAATGGGGGAGGGGGTTGAGCGAGGGAATGGTCATGAGGAAAAGAGGGAGGGAAAATAGGAGAGGGAGGGGGTGGAGGGAGGAGGGCGAAGAGTAAGGAGGACGAGGAGAGAGGAGTCTGGCAATGCGCAAGACAGAGGGGAGAGGAGAGTACTGTGATGGAGAGGGTGAAGGGAAAGGGAGAGGGTGTAGTGATGAAGAGAGAGTGAGAGGGAGGGGGATAGCGCTAGGAGCAGACCAGGGGGCCTCAGTTGTGGCAGGGAGGGTCCACAGTCCGGAAGGGCCCAGAATAAAGCAGCCAAGGGCCAGAGTAGGCCGGGGCCCAGGAGGGCAGGCAAACCTCAGATCAGAGTGCCCAGGTGGAAGCAGGGGGTAAGTGGGAGAATAAGAGCTCTGGTGGTGGTAGGGGCCAGCAGTCAGGAGGGGCCCAGATGGTAGCAGGCGGACCGCAGTTCAGAAAGGCCAATAAGGTGGCAGCAGGTGGCCTGTGGGAAATGAAGAACCCTGGAGGTGTCAGGGGGCCAGCAGACAGGAAGGGCCCAGGTGATAGACAGACTACTGAACAGAAGGGCCCAGGTGGTAGCAGGCGGTCCGTGGGAAGTAAAGGGCCCTTGTGGAGGCAGGGGCCTTAAATCAGGGTCTGGTGGAGGCAGGGGTCGAAAATCAGAGGGGCCCGGGTGGTAGCAGGCGGAAATAAAGAGCCCAGGTGGTGGCAGGAGGTCCGCAGATCTGCAAGGCAGAAGGCAAGGTGACCGGTGCCAGCGGGGGAGGACTGTGTGGCGGCGAGAGGCCCGCAGCGGTGGAGGAGCAGCAAACACTGCAGCCAGTATTTGCGAGGCGTGAGGAGCAGGAGCTGGAGTAGACACGGCCAAAGTGCTTTACCAATGCAGAGGGCCGGTGTTGAAAGGAAGGCCAGGTGGAGGTGGCGATCCGCGAATATGAGAGAGAGCGGGTGAAGGAGCCAAAAGCAGCAGGCGGAGGTCCAGCGCTCCCTTTAAGACACAGCAGCCAGTATCCGCAAGGCGTGAGTAGCAGGAGCTGGAGTGGCACAGCCGAAGCGCCCCATAAATGCAGAGTAGCAGGAGCTGGAGTAGGCACGGCCGAGGGAAAGGCCCAGGTGGAGGTGGCGGCCCGCCAATATGAGAGAGAGCGGGTGAAGAAGTCGAGATTAGTAGGTGGAGGTCCAGGGCTCCCTTCGAGACGAGGGCGGGAAGAAGAGTGACCGGTGCTGGCAGGGGAGGGCCCGATGGAATCAAAGGGCTCACAGTAAGGACGGGGCGAAGGACATGGCAGCCAAGCTCCACAAGGCGCATGAGGTGGAAGCTGGAACAGGGACGGTCGCAGTATCTCCACAGGTGTTGTAGGGACCGGTGTTGAGAAAGGTCCCGCTGACAGGAGAGAGAGAGTGGGTGAAGCAGTTCCGGAGCAGCAGGCAGAGGCCCTGCGGACCCGCCCTGGGGTGAGAGCGCGAAGAGGCCTGACAGCCAAGGAAGCGATCAGAGTCCGATTCGCGGAGAAACTTGGTCCGGAGGTGCCCCAAGGAAAGAAGTGCTGGAACGAAGAGTGGGGCTGACGAAAATTGCTGTAAGTACTGATCTATTAGGGTTTGAATCAGCCTGAGGTATGGAGACGCCGGATCAGGTAGCCGAGCTTCTGCACCCCCTGGTGGTACAAAAATGGTACATTGTGGCCTACTGCAATAGCAGCTCAGTTCTGTACCTGAAATCTATAGGCCTATATCTTTTAGATTCAGTTTCCAAGGTTCTGTCCAGTTCTGTTTGTTTTGAGAGATATAACCTCCTGGGTAGATAAGACACACAAATTAAGTATCCATCAGAATGGATTTAGAAAATGGGTAGGTAACTCCACTAATGGAATTTTGATTTAACTTTTACTTTATATGTGGTGAGCTTGGACCTCTCGCCTGCTTTTGACGAAGTGGGCCAAGCTTAGTGGGTGTGGGATCCCCAGAGGTTTAATATCCATGCTGATTTATTTCACTACAAAAATACTCCTAAGCTTAGGTTGAATGCAGAGGGATTACTTTCAAGTGATGTTGTTGCTAATGTTGGTCTGCGTCAGGGTTGTGTCTTTGCTCCTATTAAATTTAATTTGTAAATTTCTGATTTTTCTCAACTTTTTCAGTCTACCTCTATTTCCTCCCAGGTTGGGTACCTAGGAACCTGGGTGGCTTGCCTATGTGGACGATATTTTGCTGATTGACAACACACATAGGCTTGCAAAGGAGATGGAACTTAACCCTTGCATATTTATCTGCAAACTGGCTGCTGGTTAATCCAGCTAAAATCAACAGTTCTTTGTTATAATGTCCCAAAGAAATGTAAGAATTATGCATGGTCAATTGTGGAAACAAACTGCTCCTTCTCTTATTTATTTGGAATATTTTTTTCTGCTTATAATTATATTCAGAATGTGAAAAGCAGGATGAATGTGAAAATGGAAATGTTGCTTAGACAAATCATTATTCAGCGCAAGTTTAGCTTTTTCTCATTAGTTCCTCTGCTGGAGATTTATAAGGCAACCGTTACCCCTGCATTGTTGTATGGGTGTGAATTTCTTTTGAGTCCTAAAAAGAAAATAATTGTGTAATGGAAGGAAAGCTTTGGCAAAAGGTCCTTAATCTTTCTCGACACACTCCAATCGACGATATTAGGTTGGAACTCTGACTTTGGTACTGGTGATTCTACTATAAACAGAAAAAGATACGTTTACTCCATAAGTTTTACAATGATGTACAGCCAACTATTCCCGTGAAATTATGGGAGTCTATTCAGATTATGCCTATTATTGCTTTGACTATGTATAGGGAGGACTGTGCCTGATATTTGAGGGAAATTGAGTGGTTGGGCAATATAAATGTTTTATTGTAAGCAGATGCTTGCTGTTTTGGACAGGAAAGAATCTTTGGAGCACTTGCATAACTTAGTATTATTTAAAAAATCTTGCAAATTGGACGAGTATTGCCTTTGTAGGAACCAACTGTTGTACTATATTTGTAAATCACCTTAAGGAGCATTCAGGAACAGCTTAATTAGGTTTCAATTTAATCATCTTGAGGTTATGAGTCCTGTATTGGTTTAACTGATTTTACTTGCAGGCTATGTAAAATAGAAAGAAATGAATCTTTATATCATTATATGCCACTGAAACGTGAAGCCCTCAATGCTATGAGATTTCATCTATCCCATGTTGCGGCTTCCACAGAGGTATTTTGCCTGGAAATTCTAAGGAGCTTGATGAGCGCCTAATCACTTTCATGTTCAGCAGCTCTTTTAGCATTTCTAAAGAAAATTTTACAAAGTTGAGGTGACATTTTATTATTGACTAGTAATGTTTTTTTTAAATCTCTATTTATAGTTAAACAAAATAGCCGAGTCATAGAAACAGAAAACAACAAATGCAATAGACACCATGCTTATTCTATTAGGTGACTAACTTCATGCCTCCTCGCCCCTTATTACACTTATTCAATCGTATTCATTATCCGCTCTTCCATGTCCCTCCTCTCTTGATCTAAATTTCTTGTCCAATTCCACTCACATCCTGGTTTCCTCTCTTAGATTTACTCATCTGATCACTTTCTTCTGTCCTTCTCGTCTCAACTCCCTCTCTACTACCCCCTCCTCCTCCTCGCCTCCTTTTTTCGATGTGATCTCTGGCAGTGCTCCCCACTCTCTCTTCCAACATTTTCTCTATTTTACCATCTATCAACCTCTTCTCTATTTTATCACCTGATTTTGCAGTTTTTACATTGAATAACATGCTCTTCACTATGGACACACCTCATCCTACATTCATGTTTTTTCACTCTAGTAAACCTTTACAGCCTTGACTATCCCTTGGTCTTCGCTCATCCTTCTGAAAAGCTGAGTGACGCTGGAAAAAATCCCACTTTCCAGCTGTTCACCGACCACCTATCTGTTCTCCATTCCTCTTACGATTCCTCTCTTTTGGCTGCCAAAAAACGCTACTTCTCCTCTCCCACCATCCTCGTGGTCTCTTTCAACTTATTAATACATTACTTTCCCCACTCCTGCTGATCGCCCAACCTTATCTAAACTTTCAGCCTCAGAGTTCTCAAATTATTTCACAATGAGCATTTCTACTATTTGCTCCTCATTTTCTCTGGCTCCTTCCCCTCACCCCTCTTCCTCTGGCCCAACCCTCCACACCTACGTCGTCGTTTTTATCAGTTGACTGACGCTGGCACTTTGAATTTTCTATCTCTTAATTATTCACATCCTAATTCTCCCCTCTTGATCCTATTCCTGCTTCCTGTGTTCCTCAAATCTATCCCTTGTTAGTCTAGCTTACCACGGTCAATAATACTTTTTTTAAAACATCTACTTTCCCTTCTTTCTTCAAACATGCTACGGTTACCACAATACTTAAAAAACCTTCCCTGGATTCCTCAATTCCATCCTATCACCCTTCTTCCTTTTCGTTCTAACCTCATAGAATGGGTGGATTATTCTCAAAGCTCTTCTTACCTTTTTCAACATGCTCTTCTACCCTCTACTCAAAATGGTTTTCATCTGCACACTCAACTGAAACCACTCTTCTCCAAGTATCCTATTCTATTCTCTCTGCTAATCAATTTCTCTTGGATCTTTTTACAGCCTTTGCTACTTTCGATCACCCTACTCTCCTTTCAGCCCTTTCCTCTCTGGATTTCTCAGGTCCCACTCAACAATGGCTCAACTCAAATCTTTCAGCTTGAACTTTCTCTGTCTCTTGGTCTGGCAGCACCTCTTCTCCTAGCCCTCTCCTCTCCTCAAGGTTCATTTCAGAGTACCTTCCTTTTCTCCATCTATACAATTCCCTTTGCATCGCCAATTGAATCCTTTGATCTTTCGTGCCATTTCTACGCAGACTCAGATTTTCTTTTCTTCACTCCTGTTTCTCTCGTCTTTAAGCTCTCTAATGCGGGATGTCCTCATGTTACCTTGCCCTTAACAAATCTACAACAGAAAATTATCCTTCCTCCTCTTTCTTCCTCGGCCCCACTTTCTATTCCTCCTCTTTTCCCACATTCCCATTTCACCATCTCCAACTGCTCGGAACTTTGGAGTTATTTTTGATTCAGCGTTCTCTTTCTCACAACACATCGTCTAGTGATCACACCTGTTGTTTTTATCTGTTTAATCTATGCATAATTCACCCCTTTCTCTCTTTCCAAGCCACTAAGCTCATTATACTCTCTTCTATCTTTTATAGACTTAACTATTGCTCTGCCTTGCTTACTTGTCGACCTTCTCTCCGCTCACCTCAACCCTCTTCGTTCTACCTTCAATTCTGCTGATCTTCTTTTTCAATTGCCTCCTCTCTTTAGAAATCTCTTCTTTCCATCTCCCTTCGACTCTCGCCTTCCTTTCCATTGCTATCCTGGCCTTGCTCGTTCTGATCTCTCCTCCTTTATTTCTCCTTACATACCTGCACGCTCTCTCAGTTCTCAGCATCTTCACCTTCTTAACTCTTAAGCCTCCTTGTGCGCCTTCGTGGTTCTGTTCATTCTCACCTTGTGGCTTCCAAATTATGGAACTATCCCCCACCTGACATCCATGACACCCCCCCTTCATATCTTTGGATCCCGTCTTTAGGCCCATCTTCTACTGTCACTTGTCTCTGACTGATCTATCCTTTATCATGTAACTTATTTTTTGTACGATTCTCAATTTATTGTAAAACGCTGGCAAAAATGCTCTAAAAATGCAAATAAAATACAAAAATACAAAATACCTGCGAGAACATGGAGAAGGTCCAGAGGCTGGTCGAAAGTCACATGGAGGAAGCCCAGCAACAACAAGTTACTAGCCACAACCAGAAGGTCCGACTGCACAGCTTCCAGGCAGGTGACTATGTTACAGTGCTCCTACCCACGACACAGAAATGACTGGTCTGTTGGCACAGACCAAATGTCGTTACAGAAAAGTTATCTGTACAGACCTTTAGAGTAGAACAAGCCGACAGGAGGAAGCCCTCCCAACTCTGCCCTATAAATAAACTCAAGGCCTGGAAAGAGAATAGCAACCTGCAACTCTTAGTGGTATATGCAAATAACACCTGTCAATCTCCACTACCAATTGAAGTACAAGGCATCTCCATTCCCTCCGGCCACAGTATTCGGGAACACCAAGATCTAGCAGAATGGATAAAGCAATGCCCCAACTACAGTTGAGAAAAACCAGGATGAGTCTATGGGGTAGTGCATACAATTACTACACCGCAACGATGAGTGATCATGTTGAAACCATTTAGAATACCTCAGGACAAGAAGACTATCATAAAAGAAGAGCTGAGAAAATGATTGACCTCTGTCATAGAAAGGTCCTACAGCCCAATCGTTCTCATCCTAAAGCCTAACCATACCTGGCAATTCTGCATTGACTTCTGCAGACTCAACAAGCTTTACAATGACATGGATTGACAATCTTGCAGAACACGATCTAATGAAGGGATATTGGCAGATGACCCTGGATGAAGAAGCCATGCCAAAAATGCTGTTTCCATACCAATTGACTGTCAGTTCACAGTCTTGCATTTTGGGCTGCATGGGGCACCAACCACGTTCCAGCACCCAATTGATCAGGTACTAGTATCCTGGCAGTGCAGTGTGCAACCAGCCATGGAAAGCAGGTTTAACAGCCAATCCAGCAAAATGCTTTCTGGTCACACCCACAGTGAAGTATCACAGATTTCAGGTGGGGAATGGGATAGTACTACCTCAGAGTGTCCAGGTGGAGGCTGTGCAAACTGTCATGACTAATCACAAAACAAGATGTCTGGACTATTCTAAGGCTTGTGGGCTACCATCGTCGGTTTATACCATTGATTTCCGACATAGCTAGTCTTGTGACTGATAACTTCTAAAAGGATAACCCCAATACCATACAAAATTACTTTGCCAGTCTGAAAACAGCTCTGTGCCAGAGTCCAGAACTGTTTTCCGAAGCAGTTTATCCTACAAACAGACACGTCCACCACTGGGATCAAGGCAGTCCTATAACAACTCGCCAACGGTAAAGAGAAGCCAGTAATCTACATTAGCCGAAAACTACAACCAGAGAGAAAAATGATTCCATCATTGACCTAGAGGCCGTAGCCATCACATGGGCTATCTATAGCCTTCTGTATTACCTTACAGGGAGAAGATTCAAACTGGTTACAGACCACCCTCCACTGGTCTGGATGGCCAGGAACAAGGATACCAACCATACAATTCTAAGGTGGTTCCTGACCTTACAACACTCCTCCCATGTGTAGCATAGTTCCAGAGCGAAACAGCTTAACAGACCTTTTATTCCACTATGCCTAGTCAGATAGTGTACAGGGAGAGGATCTTCGAGAAGGGGACTTAAGGAAACGGGTGGAGATGAGCGACATGGCTAGTAACTTAACCCTAACAAGGAGGGAACCAATCCTGTCCTTGAAGCAGAATGTGGCACCAGGTAGGGACCAGTCTTCACCCTCTTCCCCATGTGCCTACATGTTTAAATGCAGAGCCTTCCCTTCTGCCAGGACTCAAAGTACAGTAACTTGCTAGTCTTTCTTCTATTTTGCAGAGCAAGAGGCAGCCAGAAGCAAAAGCTATCCCACACTCCAGGTAGTGCCAGAAACATTCACCGCAGTCAAATGCTACAGCAAAAACCCCGATGCTGCCAAGAACCAAGCAGTATGCTGAAGAAAGAACATGGCTGTAAAATGAATGGAAGTGTGACAGCGCTGCACATAACGTGCAGTCGTCTAAATTACACCGCTACCAGCAGAGCCAAGTAGCGAGCATACAGGGAAGATGTGGGCCGGGCTAAATGCTCTCTTCTCTTGCACATACATGCCTCAGGAGGGGGAAGAAGCCAGTTAATTGGTGAGGGTACAGTGGCCAATCAAAAGCAAATAGGGTGATGTAAACAGGAATGAGAAGATGTGGGTTGAAAGGGTGACGTCAGAGGAGAAGGAGATTGATCAAGAGACCAGCTGTTAAGCTCACCTGGTATCCACAGGGACGCCACCCAGCCCGGTTGGATGATTTGCGCTCTCGAACCCTCTCCCGGTCCCTTGGTAAGGCCTCTGGTTGAAGATGGGTCTGCAATATAGGAGAGCTGGATTTAATACCAGATTGTCTTTATGTTTTCCCACCTCCCTTGGCCTCAACTCCTTCCTCTCCCTTGGGCCTTCTCCTCACCTTAATATTGTAAAAGGTGGATTCTCCGTCCTGCTCCTCGTGGCAGGAGCGCGTAGATGTGGGGGGCGAGCAGCGACCAAGTTACTTCACTGGTGCAAGCCCCCCTGTGGGAATCCAGGCCTGCTGCGACTCCGTAGGTTTGCTGCTTTAGAGTCTTTATATGCGTATCTTATGTTCCTCTTAGTTCGAATAATGTCTTGCTTCTTTACTTTTAGGTATGGAAAGGTATTTTGGTGTCGTTATGCAGTTTGAAGATGAGCATGGGCCCGTAGGCGAAAGCGTGGTGTGTGCGATGCTGTCCGGTGAGTAATGCGCGATGCGCTGCACTGTTTCGCCTTTTATATTGCTAACCTGTGTCTTTTCTCTCCTTGCAGGTTGCGATGTTACTCGCCGAGCGCCATAATGTTCCAGCAATGATACTGATCAGGAGAGGACTACCCAGGTAAGGATTGTGTGGCTTTCTTCATTCGGGGGGAAACGTGAGTAAACGCTTACTAATGCGGTCTTAATTTCTCCTCTTTCCAGGTTATGGTATTCCAGGATGCATGCAGTGCCGGATGATGGAGTTCGTACCTCCAGGTGAGTGGAACTGCAGTCAGCGATGGATTGAAGTCCGGATACTGTACAAGGTGAGTTTCGTAGTGTTCTTTCTCTCTGCAGGTCCTTGGTTTCAAGTAAGCTGGCATCAAAGAACTGGACACGGTGAGCATTACGCTGCCCACAGCAGAATAACGCAAAGCATTTTCTGCTGTTTGGGTGCGGTTTAAATAGTCTCAGGTAATGTAGTCCAGGTAAAATAGTCCCAAGCCTGCCACACCCAAAAGACTAGACTGCATAGATCAGTTCCTTGTAACTGAGCTATGTGTGTGCCTCCATGTTGGCTGAAACCCCCCCACCCCCCAGTTAAATAGTCCCAAGTAAATAGTCCCATTCTAATGTTGGTCTTCATGATGGTCATGAGCCTGGCGCCAAAGGCACCAGGACTGACTCCAAGAGAGTCTTGGATGAGTTTTTAAGGACTTTGATCTGGCCCTAACTGGAAGGCTGACTTGCCAGTGAAGGCCAGGGGCAAGGGTCATGACACCAGCATGAGGAAGCAGCGGAGAGTTTTTTATTTGAAAAGGTGAAGCATTGGTTAAGTGTGTGTGTAAGGGTACTGCTGTGTGAGTGCACTTGTTTGTGTGGAGAGTGTATAGAAAGACCAGTGTAGAGTGTATGTTAAGTGTATGGCACCGAGGAGAAAGGAGAATGTTTGAGTAGTAGAGGAGGGTGCAATGGAGGGGAGTAGGCCACAACAGAGTGGAGGAGGCAGCTGTAGCATGGAGGCGGGAGCAGGCGTAACATCAAAGGGTGGAGGTAATAAATAGGACGAATGAAAAATGGTATGTTCGCTACTTGACTCTGCTGGTAGCGGTGTCATTTAGGTGACTGCACGTGATGTGCAGTGGAACCGTATCCGATTGACAGCTTCAGACCTCAGAGACGTGAGCGGCCTCGACACAGCTCCAGACCGTCAAGATTGCGGGAGCTTCTCCTTATGAACTTCCTAACGCAGCTATTTGGGTCAGAATGATTCCTTGGGACGTGGGGCCCCATCCAGGCAAATACAGCAATACGAGTTAACAGACATCTTGGACAGGGCCCAAAAAGGGAAGTCTCTCTCTTTCAACATGGCGGTCACCGACCCGTCTAATCCCTCTGGTGAACACCATACTCTGCACCAACTATGAACAAAGAATATTAAAAAAATGTCAAGCCAGTGTCGACAGCCCCAGTATATTAATCAACGTACCAGACTCCAAAAAGCTTGGTCGTGCAGGCTGGCACAGCTGGGTACAAAGGAACAGTTTTCCCTTACCTTCCTCCGGACAAGCAAAGTAAAAAAAAATAACTACATGCACGTTAGTCAAATGTACACATTGCCTCTGGAAAGTAGTATACGAGGCAACAGAAAATATCCTGGAAAGGGAGACAAGAGATAGATTCAAAGAACTGTTTGAGGACGGCAAAGAAGCAGCATGTCGAGCCCTGCCGACTTGGTTGGACACAACAAACTGACCAGAGCCAGAGGGACAGCCACAGTTGTCAGGAGACATGCATGGATGGGGGCATCGGGCTTTGCAAGAGACGTACAGACCAAGGTTATAGATCTGCCGTTTGACAGAACTCATTTATTTGGATCCTAAGCTGATGAGCCTTTGGAGAAGTTTAAGAAATCCAAGGCCATTGCCAAGTCTTTATGCTTAGCAGCACAACAAACTATAATCTTTGTTTGCATCCATGACATCAGTCTTCTGCAGAAGCCACAGGACCTTTCTTGGAAGCTAGAGGAGTGTGAAGACGATTCACCAGGCAGGGAAGAAGGGATGTGCAGAAGACGCTGCCTCAGAGTGCTTTGACTTGACACCACAGGATGTTCAGCTGGTGAAAGGAAGAATCTGAGTGGTTGGATAGGCATTACCTTGAATGCCTGAGTACAACAGGTTGCCGCATCCGGGTATTGACTACCCTTCATCCGAGGACCCCAAGAGGAGGGTGCAATCCAAGACATGTCCCTCCTGGAGGAAGTTCAGAGCCTGCTACAAATGGCAGCGATAGAACCAGTTCCCTAGGGAGGGTGGCGAAAGAGAATTGTAGTCTATATACTTTTTGGTACCAAAGAAAGACTGCAGATCATGTCGCTTCTTGGATTACTAGTTTCTGAGAAAGTACAGATTGAAGATGGCGATGCTAGTCCAGATACTGCAAGCCCTAGGGATCCAGGACTGGCTTGTGTCCTATCCAGGACACCTATCCATCAAAAGCAAAGGAGGTTGTAGAGGTTATGGATCGGAGAGATGCATTACCACTTTGGTGTTCTCCCGTTCACTCTCCACAAGTGTTTTCACCAGGCTAGTGCCAGTAGGATGGGTCAAGCTCAGAGGGAAAAGAGCCACCTCTTTCCCTACCTGGACAATTTGTATTTGTAATTTATTTTGTGCTTTCACCAACGCAAGGTATGAACAGTACAATTGAATGCATAGGCAGTATAAACCAAAAGAAAGGAACTTAAGACATGTTGGAGAGCAGATGTTTTTTAAGATGTGAGTAAAACAAATTAATTGGGGAATAGATCTAACGTGAAGTGCTTTTTGGCTAATAGGGAAAATGAGTGAAAGCGCGATTGGGCACATGGTGGCCTAGGTACAGTTAGTAAGAACTGGGACCGAGAATTAAGTGAGCGGATGGGGACACAGGGAGAAATGCGAGAGCAGAGATAGAGGGAGGGGGGCAAGACCATGAAGACATGAAAGTAATGCAGAAAAAGCAGAACAATGGACAAGACTCAAAGCATAGCCGAGGGAGTGTGGAGGAAAGGGAGGCAGAAGCACGGGGAGAAAGCCCACAGACAGTACAGATTGCAGAATTGAAAACATAGCATAGGGGACAAGATGAGAGGAAGGGAGACCAACAAAGAGTGAGGTACAATATTAAAGGCGAGGGAAAATCAGGGTAGTAATGAAATTTGGTAGCATGAAAAGTGAGCAAAGGGCAGGCTTTAAAAACAGAAGCGACATGAGGAACGAGCAGTATTAGAAATATGCAAAGAGAGGGGAAAAGAATCAAGGAAGACACTCAGATTTCGAGCCGATGGCAAAAAGGACAAGACGTTGGGAGGGAATAGAATGGATGGAGGGGATCAAGATAAGGGGTGGGATGGTGGAGGCAGGAAAGAATAGATTTTCTATTTCTGAGGCGTTAAAGTGTAGAAAGTGAGTTAATGCAAGATTGGATTGCAAATAGACAAATATTTATTAATTCATTGGTCATTTGTAAGGCGCTTATACAATTAGAAAAACGGTTTCAAAGCGCCCACAGGGCATTAGGGTGGAGACAGGGGAAGGTGAACAATGAATTAACAAAGATAAATAATTGAATTAATCGTACAAACCAATAATGAGAATAGCAGGGAGGGGAGACGTACCTACTATGCCTTGTGAGTGTTCAGAACGTGCAAGTGCAGAGGGGACGGGGGTACAATATAGGTACTGGGGTGTTCACAGAGAAGTGCTCTGGGTGAAGTGCTAAGAAGAGAAGAATGTACATGCAACCTCCCGTGGGGAGGGTGAGCCTAAGTAAGTGCAGTAGATTGACAGCGGCTGGGATGAGAAATGAGGGGAGTCAATGCCCCGAGGATACATAAGGGCCCTGCACATCAGTCACGCTACTGTACGATTAGCAGGGAAGAGTGGAAGAGGTAAAGAGAAGGCTTTTGCAGAACTTAAGGAGGTCCCGCTCAAGACGCAGAGGGAAAGGGAGGCTATTCCACAGAAGGGAGCCCGGTGAGGAAAGTGATTGGCCGCCAGCTCTCGGTTTAGCAAACCGCTTCACGCGTAGGGAGTTGGTGCCAGAGGAACGCAGAAGTCTAGAAGGGGATTATTTGGTCAGGAAGCGTTGAAGATAGAGTGGTGCCTGGCCCCAGATAACCTAGTGGATGATACATAGGGATTTGAATTTAATCTGTGCTAATACCAGGAGTCAGTGAAGGTTTTGTAGGGCAGGAGAGATGCGGGCCCTGGGCTTGAGGCCAAGAAGAAGTCTTGCTGCCGTATTCTGGGTTAGTTGGAGGAGTCACAGGGTGGACGAAGGAAGATTAAGGAGGAGGCTATTGCAGTAGTCTAGTCTGGAAAGCACCAGAGCACGGGTTACATTGAGTCTCTGGGGGAAGGCGAGGAAGGGTTGAGTTCCTTTGAGAAGGAAGAGCTGAACGTGGGACTTCTTGACAATGTCCTGAATATGAGGGATGAAGGAAAGTGAGGAGTCGAAGAGGATTCTGAGATTCCTGGCTTCAGAGCAGGGTGAAGCGGGGGAGCCCATGGAGGAAGGGAAGAAGTAGGGTGCAGGTAACCCAATAGGGAGAATCTCAGTTTTGCTGGCATTGAGGCAGAGGTTATTAGCAGTGCACCAGACCTGGATGGCAGAGAGGCAGTCAGGGATGAAGGACGGTCCAAGGGCATCAGTAGGAAGTTTGAAGAAGTTGTGCGTCATCAGCATAGCACTGGAATTTGGGGGAGGAGGAGGAAATGAGGCGTGCTAGCAGGGAAAGGTATATGTTACAGAGCCAGGGTGAAAAAATGGAGCCCTGGGGGATGCCACAGGTGGAGGAGGAAGTAGGGGAGGAGAAAGGGCCCAGAGTGATTTGGGAGGAGCGGTGGGTAATGAAGGAGGTAAGCCAGTCCATTACCCGATCCCAAATACCAAGGGTATCATGGAGGCTTTTTATAAGGATGGAATAGTTCACTTTGTCAAATTCAGAAGAGAGATCAAGGAGGATGAGGACAGCATGGGGAGTTGGAATCAAGGGATGCGAGCAGTTCTTCACGGGTGTTCAGAAGAGTAGTTTCCGTGCCTCTGGGTGCCCAGAATCCAGACTGGTAGTGCTTGAGGGAGGATGGAAAAGAACCAGTAGCAAAGGAGTGGTTGCAGAGATCTGCAGGGGCACGAGAGGAGAAGTTGTCCTTGATGGTGCTGGATGAGCATGGGGCAACCTGTTTGGAATAAACCTTCATCGAGTTGACAACTCTGAGACTTCTTCAGGGGAGACAGGAGCAAAGGAGGAAGGAGAAGGAGGAGGGTGAGTGGTAGGGGGAGAGAGGGCGGAGGGTTGGGTTGTCATAGTGCGTAACAAGGCTGTTCAGTATGTCCTGGATTTTGGAAACGAAGTGAGAAGCGAATGCATTGCAAAGGTGCTGGGAAGGAGTAAGGGGAGAAGATACTGCGGTCTAGTTGACAAGTTCCCTGCAGAATTTGAAGATTTCAGCCGCGTTGTTGGATGCATTGGACACTTGTGCCTGAACGTGTGGTTTTTTTTGGCACTGATGGCGAGTCTGTAGTGTCTCTGGATAAGGCGGCAGGCCAGTTTGTCGGAGGGTGGGCCTGAGGTGTGCCACTTCCGTTCAGCAGACCTGCACTTACATTGTTGGTCTGCTAGTTCGGAGTCGTACCAGGTGTTACGCTTGGAGGCAGGTTTCAGGCGAATCGTCATGACTGGGGCAAGGTTGTCAAGGGTGTTGGTAATGGACAGATCGAAGTTGTTGAGGGCACAATCCCTGGTGGAGTCTGTGTTGGGTGGGCAAGGGGGAATGAAGGTGAAAGAGAAGGCAGCAGCTGGTACTCGTTTCATTGGACGGATGTTTGTAAATGAGGTTGGCAGGGCTTTAGGAGGAGTTGTCACAGGGCCATAGAGACCCAGAGGAGAGAGTGGTCAGAATAGGAGAGAGGGGTGACCAGGTGAGTAGAGAGAGGTTGGATTGGAAGATGGCATCTAGCGTGTGTCCAGCAGAATGGGTAGGGCCACAGGGAAGAATGGAGAGGGATAGAGAGGAGCAGAGGTCAGTGAAGAGGGTGGTTGCTGCGCAGCGGGAGTCTAGGTGGATGTAGAAGTTACCCAATAGGAGCAGGTTGGAGGTGGTAGAGAGTAGGGAGAACTAGAAGCCCACCCCCTCAGAGAGAAACAGAGAAAAAGAGCCTGGGGACCGGTAGACGGTAGCAATGGTGAAGGTGGTGGAACGAGAGATGACCAATTTGCATACTAGGCTCGCAAAAGATGAATAGGCCTGAGTGGGTAGGATGGAAGGAATATACTCTGGGAAGATTAAGGCAACCCCACGGCCAGCACGACGGGGTCGAGGCTTTGAAGTGACCCTAAAGCTGCTGGGTAGGAGTGAGTCAAAGAAGTAACTGAGCTGGCATTTAACCAAGTTTCAGTGAGTGCAAGTATGTCCAGGTCAGTATCTTCAAGGAGAAGGCAGATGTCAGCAAAGTGTTTGATGGCTGAGCGTGAGTTGAGGGTCAAAAGTTGGAGACGATTGCTGCCTTTGAAGGTTTTTTGAGGCGGAGCGTCGGGGCGTCAGGCTTCCGTCAAAGGTGGTGGAGCATAAGGGGCAGAAGGGGGAGGGGAAGGAAGAAAGAAATTGTTGAGAGATGGCAGAATCCGGTCAAAGAGAAGGAGGTTGGCCTGAGGCCCTTGAATCAGGACTTTGCCTGTGAGATAGACATTGATGCAGCAGCGAGATGAAAAGAAGCCCGTAAGGAGGACTACCCACTTGGTGCTGCCATTAATGGATGTGGAAGAGTAAGGTGGGAAGGTGGTAGTGAGGTGAGAGGTCCATAGGTCAGGAGATGAGGACAGGGAAGAGGATGTCAGTTCTCTTGAGGATGCACCGACATAGGTGTCTGCAATTGGGAGGCCAGGGTTTGCAGCAAGGATGTCTTTTTCATGTTTTTTCCGTCCAGATTTTGTGAGAGAGGGGGATAAGTGATGGTGTGCAGTTGGAGTAGATTGGGGAGATGGAGAGTGCCATCTCAGAGCGAGGGGAGGAAGTGAGAGGCAAGGAGAATGCGAGAGGGGGAGCGTGGTGAGTGTGTGTGCTGCAATGCACAGTCCCGAACCTGATACACAATTGGCCAAGTGAGTGTTAAAGTACAAAAACCAATGTAGGATGTAGGCACACCTAAATTCGATTTTTACACTAACAGACAAATACAATGCAGGCCCAAGGCACACCTAAATTCGAGCATTGAGAGAATCAGAAAATAAAGCACATGAAACAAAAATGTCAGCATCATCATTGTAGAAACGGAAAGAAAAAAAGGACAATAGCAGAAAGGGGGTGGGGAGAAGGCAGTGTAAAGTAAAAAAGAGGAAGGGGCCCAGGGACTAAACTTTGGGGAACACAACGTGCCAGAGGGAAAGTAGGAGAGTTTTGTCACCCCAGAAAGTACAGTACCAGAAAAACCCAAAGAGCACAAGGTAGACAGGAGGGTAGAGTGATCAACAGTATTGAAGGCAGCAGAAAGATCGAGAAGGATGAAAGTAGACGAGAGCATAGAGTGGATAGCAGAGAGAATAGAATTGGATACAGAAAGCAGGGCAGTTGGGTGTAGTGGGCGAAAGAAAGTGGTTTCTAGATATTATGTAACTTGTATGCAGAATACATGTTCTAGAATCTTGGTTAGAAATGGCAGAAAAGATATGGAGCACAAGTTACATGATAAAGAAGGATCCAGGGTGTTTTTTTCAAGAATGGCAAGATAACAGCCCTCTTAAAGTCAGAGGGTAATATAGCAGAAGAGAAACAAAATAATGAGGCAAGTCAGAAATGGGAGCAACAAGGGAAAGATCTTAGTGATAAGGGAAAAAGGGAGAGGGGTCAAGTGGGTGAGGCAGTAGGGTGGGGTCTAGTGAGAGAAAAGTATTATTGTCAGAAAGGGGAGTGAAGGATGCAGAGAGGATGAACCAGAAGGGAAGAGCTATGGGAAAGGTGTCGGGAGCATAGTAGAGCGACTAATGATGAAATAATTGCCAACATCTGTGGGAGTGAGGGAAGAGGGTAGAGAAGGATGAAGGGAAGAGGAAGAAAGGATACAGTTTAGAATTTGCAAAGGTGGTAGGGGTGAGGAGAGTAAGAAAGAATAAAGATCAGAAAAACATTGTTTTCTTGGCATAAACCAGAGAGGAATCATAATTGTATAACTGGTTATTTATAACACATTTATTACTGATGAGGTTTCTAAGCGTGGACCTGGGATTCGAACCTGTGCTGCTCTGCGTCATCTTGCTTCCAAGACGAGCGTGTTGCCACTGAGCTATACTAACCGTGCCATTGTAGGTATAATGCATGGCAGAAAGAGATCAGGTCAGAGGGTGAATGAGTTTTTTTTTCTCTAACAGCGTTAGGCTTGCGTTAGTGTTGTACGTAAAGTGAAGTAGTCAGGAGTGAGGAGGTTGGGTGGGGGGGCTTGAAGGAAGGACGGAAGGGTTGAGCAGGGTGAAGAGAGATTGGCTGCTCAAAGCCATGTGCCCAGAATAGGCTATCACCTATCTACAGAGCAAATGCCACCTCACACAGCCTGGGCTTCTCCCTTAATTTCTAAACCTTCTCAGACACTCCTTTTTATCTGAGCTCTGCTGGACTCTTGCTCAGAGAATAAGGTGCAAAACATTCTGCAGATGGTCAAAGTGCTCTAGAACACACAAACAGGCCTTCTAGGCCTGATTATGCATTTTACTGTTGCTTTCAGTACCACCTCCGGATGAGAACACTGCAGTGATCCCTTGGGTCTCAATTGTACCAGCACTGGGGGAGCATGGGAGACCAACTGGGAGTTTCAACCCAGTAGGCTTAGTTCTTTGGAGGTCACAAGAGAACAACTTGGAGGCAGGGGTGACTTTCTGGCAACCGCGGCCAGAGGAAACTAGCCAAGACCCTTCCTTTAAAGGTTGGGGTGCTCACATTTGGGAGCTCAGAGTGTGCAGAATTTGGTCTTTGGCAAAGTCGAGATTGCACATCAATCTGGTGGAGCTGCAGGCAATAGAATTGAATGAAAACCTTTCTGTATTTCATCAGGGGGAAGGCTGCCCTCATGCTAAAGGATTATACAGTAGCCATGTCCTACATCAAGAGAGGGTGTTTGGGCTTGCCGCCCCTTTGCAGGGAAGCAATGCAGCTGTCATTCTGGGCATTGAAGAACCAGGTATCTGTCGGCAGCCCTTCTGGTCGGAATGGAGAACATGTTTGCAAATGCTCTGAGCAGGTGGAGTATGATCTCCTAAGAGTTTGAGTTATATCCAGAGGTTCTTGCAGAAATCCTCAACCTATGGGGAACTGTGATGCTGGAAATGCATCGGAGGGACAGGGCCTCCGTATCCTTGTCCTTTACTGCTTTTTATTGTGTGTTCTGTCGTGTTTTCCGTGCAGGAGTTCATGTGGGACTCCTGGCGGTGCAGTTCTCTCTCTTTTGGTTTGGTGAACGGACCCGTGGGATACACTTATGGCACCCATGGGTGGGGGGTACAACCCTGTGCCCCTAGTGTATGTTTTTGGGCACCTGTGGGTGGCCCGCAGAGCAGGGTATGGGCTGGTGGCAGCTCCATGCTGAAGTTGAAAGGTGCGCGGAGTATCCTCCATTTTGGGATACCCCGGCCCTGCCATTGGGATCAGTTGATTCCTGATGGAAAACAAAATATTACCTATTACCTTGTTTTCCCAAAGTCCTGGGAAGCCCTGACTCTGTCCCTTCCCCCTGACTGGCTGTTGGGTGGAAGTGCCATATATGGTGTTGTTGTGAAGGCCCGGCCAGACTAGCTGGAGCCTTCCCGGTGACTGTATGTTGTGGGTACCTCCTGTGGGTGGGACCTGGGTGAATGAAGTGTGTGACCAATATGCACTTCTTGTTGTGGTTGTCTGGTTTCTGGTATGAGAGACAAAGACTGAGACAGCCCTGCCCGAAACTGGCCTGAATGCAGTGTGTAGTGTTGAATGGCTGGGTACTTGTCCCAACCCACATTCCTTGTTGTGAATGTCTGAGCGGGAGGAGGATGGCCTGAATGCACTGCGTGCCTGATTGGTTGACTGACTGCATGAATGCCCTTCTGGATGATTGGCTGCTGAGTGTGACCTAGCAGTGTGGATGGGAGACAGAATAGTATATCTGGGGACCTCTCACCACTGGAAATTGTTCAGAAGCTGAAGTCCACTACGACGAGTAACTGCAGTAACTGAAGCTTGACCTTGAAGCCCTGCTGGAAGAGAAGAATTGCTGTTGCTCTCCTTCACAATCTGAAAGCTGCTGTGTCTCCAAGGACTGACCCAGAGAGGACCTGGTAAGGCGCCCTCTTCCCGAGCTACGAGGAACTATCGTGCACAGCTGCTCTTTGCCAACACTCCCTGGTAGACAGGCCTACGACAGGCTGCCGACCGGAGACGGGGACTGCTGCGGAATCCCTAAGAGAAGCACCCGGACTGTTGTCCGCCACTGTCGACGACCGCCGTTGCCGACCGGAGCCGCCGTGCTCCTATTTGCCTAAGAACTTCCTTTGATCATCGGACGCTCTTGTCTGCATCGTCACCCGCTTTATCCCGCTGGAGAAGGCCCGACCGTCGACCCGCCGAGGAGCATCCGCTGGTGGGTTTCCCGCCACCTAAAAGACCACAGAGACGCCGACGACTCGACACCCTTGCTGAGCCACAGTTCTCTTTGCGGTCCAGAACTATCGTCACTGAGGTGCCCCACACGCCTCTTCCTTGCAGGACGCCAACGCTCCGCCGTCGGTGAGCACCGCTAGGAACGAAGCTACCACTTCACCGCCGTAGTTCAACCTGTTCTCCGTCGGACGTTCGACGACCCGTGACTCCTACCTTAAAGGGAGGGCACTCAAGAAGGGCCGTCGATTCCTCGACACCGAACGCTGAGTTCCTCGACGCCTGTCGACGATCCGTGGCTCCTGCTTTAAAGGGAGTCACTCAAGAAGGATCCTTCGACGCGTCTTCGAAGAACTCCACTCCACCAGGTACATTGGGGGGTAAAACCTTAATAGGAGGAAATAAGACTATTGAACAATATATGGACTGGGCTTGTGTTATATATCTTTATTTACAGGTTGCCCAGGTGGGGGGGATCTCTACACAGAACTGTGGCTAAGGGTAGGGGTCAGAAATCTGCCTATTGTTTCAACCATCTTGCGTTCCTTCCTATCTTTATTGCTGTTTTCCTCGTTATTGATCTGTGTGACATTTTAACCGTACAGGTGATGCACGTTAATGAGATTTGCTAACATTGGTGGTACCACTTTAGAATTGTATATATTTATCATTGTTTATTTCCAAGTACAAAGTGCGTTATTGTGATTGTGTACATACCTTTTAATATTAATTATAAAAGACTGTTTTCAGTAATACTGTGTGTGGACATTCTTTTGTGGGGGTTCGGGGACTACACTGTACTTAAGAACCAGCCTGCATCACCTCCCGAGAAGCTAGGCCTTGATTGCTCGTCCATTGCTACCAATTGAGAATCTTGGCTGGGGTCCTTTGTGCCTCTCCTCTACCATATAGAGAGCGGAAGTACAGACACCCCCTACCAGTATCTTCACAGGAACCCCTCAAGTCATTCTTTTCGCAACCTGTGCCAATAGGAAGTGTCAGCAGTTCTGCTCCTCAGAATGTCTCTGAGACGGGAACTAGATGATACATTGATAGTGGAGTGGAATTTCACCTAACTATGCATTTCCCACCGATTCCAGTCATACTACAGATTCCAAACCATGATGATGATTCTGATCGCAGAGGAAGTATGCAGACCTTCTGGAAATGGCAATCTGCTCTCCTCCATGCCTCCTGATGAGAGGAGATCTCCTGCCTCAATGGGGGCGGGGGGAAAGGGGCATGTCCTGCTTCCTAGAGAAAGCACATTGAATATCCATGCTTGGATATTGAGAGGCTAAAGTACAAGGATTGGGATCTGTTCGAAAAGATCATGGAGGCTCTTCTCTCTGCTCACAGGCCAGCTACCAAAGCCATTTGCCACTGGCCGTTAGAAGAAAATGTTGTGCCTGGTGTAGAGAGTGCAATCAAGAGCTCATTGTTTGCCCTACTGCACCAGTCCGCCAGGTTTCGTTGTCCCTCGCCAGACATGGAATAGAGATTGGCACAATGAAAGCCTATCTGCCATCCATCTTAGTGTTGAAGAAAACTTGTGAACAGGGACCATACTTTGGAATCCCCATCATAGTGCCGTTCCTGCAGGGTTTGGTGAATATGTTCCCACCGAGGCAATTCATCGTGCCATCATGGGATTTAAATTTGGTTTTGACACTCTTGATGGCTGCCCATTCAAACCAATGCATTCCTGATCATTTACATTATTGACCCCAAAGACAGCATTATCCCTGTCCGGGATATTTGCCAGGCAGCTCTGTGGGCCTCTGCCCTTACTCGCTAACCACTATGAATACTCATGTAGCCAGATTTGGGCTGTCTTTCAGAGTTATCTGGTTTAGAGTAACTTCATTGCGGTCCTCTACCGTCATTTTATATTCTGTGATGCCGTCAGAGTCTATCTGAAGATGAGGAACCTGTGGGAGGAGGCCATCCATTGGAAGAACAAATTACTTGCCTGGCTCAATGTTCTTTCTGGTGGATGGCTACTGCCACGGATTCCTCATCGTCCTCCCAGCCAACCGCTCTAGCTGAAAGCTTAGAAGAATAGATTTGGTGATAAAAATGTGGAGAGAGAATGAATATACATGAAGAGAGTTTTCATCGTTACAGATCCTGCACCTGAAAAATAGGGGTAAAACGAAGTCACAGGACTTTCTGCTGCTTTTTATTTTGTGTATCAGTTCAACATTAACTTTTCACAAAGACAACATAATATAAAAAGAGACAAAGATAAAAACAGAGTTTTACACCTAATCATACATTAAAATTAAAAAAAGAAAGACACACTTAATCAAAAGCCTCCAGAAAATGAAGTTTAAGCAACACAAGGTACCATTTAAGTGCGCTATTTGAGGCAACTTGTCAGCGAACATAAAATAAAGTAATTCCTTACTTTAAGTTCATAGGTAAAATCTTGCCATACCCTTAGAAGGGCACTAGCTCTTGATAGGTTACAGCCTGAAAGACAATTCACAAAGAACATCTCACCACATATATTGCCCATTTCAGCCGTGAGATGGGTGTCATACCCAATATAATGCTTTAACATGGATTTGCACAAAGTCAACACATGTGTAAGTGATTCAGGGGTCTCCAAATCATTAGACAGACAACATCTGTTCTCTAATACATGTAATTGTGACCATGTACCCTTTACATTCATGACTGGCAATTTATTTAACCGCATCAACATAAATATATGTCTAAAAGTAGGACTGGGAATCTGGTATAAATATTTTTGCTGCATCTTATAGGGAAAAATGCAGCTTTGAGAATGTACAAAATAACGACAACCTTCCTATATGTTCATGATGTATTTACCAATCCCATTCCAAAGCATTCTTTTTGAATGAGCTCAATAAGGCACCCAGACCAGGGGACCATGAGAGATACTGGAAAAATCATTTGTTTTTATTTTTAAATTCCTCAAGATTTCTACATGTTCCCCTTAATAGCTCTTACTTAAGCAACTGAAGAATATTTTGTTTTTCTGCACACATAATTTTAATGTACAAATTACCTATGTTTTTACTTATGAGGGTGTACAATTAAGTTATACCAAGCTCAATTCTTATGGCCTGAATGGGAGTAGCTTTTGAGAGGCCTAAAATACGACACCAAATATGTCCTAATGCATTTGCCAATTTTTGAAAATCTGAGCGCGAACACTCTAGGGCATAAACTATGCTAGTCACTAATTTTGTCGATCAACAGTAATAATCCTGCATCAGAACTGACAAAGTTTTTTATCAACATCATAGTGGCAACAGCCCTGGAGTAGCATTTCTCAAGGTTTTGGCCAAAATTACCGAATCTAAATGAACTACATCACCAAAAGTTCAAAAATAGATACTACTAAATTTCCTACTGACTAAAGGACATTTTGAAGTATCTATTTGGTGGTGTAGGCAGAAAAAAACGAAAAAAAAAACTGCGAGGGCGTCCCCGCTCAACACCCCGCTCACTATACAGTATAGTGAGTAGGGGTTGCGGGGACACCCTTGCAGCTGAACCGACCAAAAGTAAAAACAAAAAGAAAAACCAAAAAAAACCAAAAAGGACCATACGGCCAGGTTCCCGATAACGGAAGTGAAAGGGAATCAGCGTCGCAGGGACACAGCGCGTCAGAATGAAAGGTAAGTAGGTTGCTAGGGGTGTGTTGGGGGTGTGGGCAGGGGTGGGGGTGTCGGCGAGGGTTAGTGTTTGTATGGATTTGGGATTTTTTACCATCAATGTCTGTATGGGAAATGTACGAATAATTTTGTATAACATACATTTCTCATGCAGTCATTTCCGTCACAACTGTTTCAGTAGCGGTAAAACAAACCCCAAATCTTTCTCAAAACCAATGATTCCCTAGAGTTTGACGCCATCTAGTAACTGAGGTACCTATAACTACATTATACCCCCGGAGGTCACAATTTCCCTTTATATTTCTGGACTTCGCTCACATGCATACATTTAGATTTCTCCATACTGATAGAAAGATGGTTTTCCTTTGCATATTTGTTAAGGGCATTTGCACTCCTACAAAGGGCAATATATGTAGTCTCAAATATAGCTAGGTCATCTGCATAAATAAGATATAAAGTCTTAGAGGAGCCCAGCTTCGGTGGGAAATTATGTACTTTCAAAAGGCATTCACCAATGTCCGCCATGAACAGATTAAATAAATCAGGGACCAGAATGCACGCCTGCTTTACTCGTTTACCTATTTTTATGGGACCTGATAAGTCCCCCATGCTATTTAGGTTAGCTGGGGCTTTGTTTTGTTCATGTAAGAGTTGGCAAGCCAAGAGTAAATCCGTTGGCCTTCTCAGTTTTCTTAATTTTTCCCATAATTTACCACGGCTAATGGTATCAAAGGCGGATGCAAAGTCTGGAAACAATATGTATAATGGTACCGCCTGTTTGTTCTTCGCTTGGTGTACAAAAGAGTTGACAATAAATGTGTTGTAGTTGCAAATTAAGCCAATTTCAGAAAGGATTTAGAAAGGGCCTATCTTGCAACTATAGGATATCCAGTTCTCAAAATTCTGTAAAATACATTTGGAGATAATTTTGCTGGGGCCGTCCAGTAGAGATATATGGATTCATTCCATCTTTGCCCGTATCCTGGCATGTTTACTGCCAGGATCCAAGCGAAGGCCGTTACTGTTTTCATCACTCTGTCCGGCAGTATTGCCGCTGGATTACAAGTGCCGAAGGGACAGTTAATCCGCATTCATGGAGTCCAGTAGGACTCCATGAGGGGATTTGTTGTCAGTAATGAGGGCTTTTTTTGCCAGTAGGGCACCTGCCGGTACCCCACCGGCAAACCCGTAGTCAGCCGGTCCGGTAAAGAGCCAGTATCTATGAATACCGACACTTTTTTACCGCACCGGTATGGAATGAGGCCTACAATTCTATCATTCGCTGGATTTTTTTTATTGTGCTTAAATATAGTGATAAAGTGAGAGGACCTCCATGAAATCGGGGAGAACACCAGACACACTTATCTGATTGAAGAGAGTTAGGAGTATGTCCATCCAGAGTTTGGGATTCGCCAATATTACCTCATTACAGACCCCATCTGGTCCTGGTGCTCTCAATCTCTTTAAATTCTTGATGAGGGAAATAAGATTATCCCCCTCAAAACTAAGGGTGTTCATATATCAAATACAGGTTACAAGTTCCAGGAGTATCATATTTATCACCCAAATATATTTCCCACTCTTGAGGCAATCGGATTTGCAATAGATTTCCCTTGTTCCTTACCTCTGGAGTTAAAAATATTCCACGTTTGTTTAGTGTCACCCTTATAGTTTCATACATGGTTCTCCACGTGGCAGTGCTAGCAGTTAATTTATTCCATCTCAACCAGTTATGATATCTATTTTTCCCTTTTGGAACACAGGAGTGCACACTATCAGCGATGGTAGCACTCAAGTGTTCATACCCGATATCCGGTCTCATTGCCTGCTTAGTCCCCAAACTATACGATCTCGACAAATAGCGAGAGGTGATTGTGCTGATCGAGCAGATTATTAAATTGGGGTCAGTAACGTTTTCATATATCTTATCCAGCCTGTCCATGTGAATGGTAATGGCCTCTATTTTTATCAGACCAGCCTATTTTATTATGACCATTATTCACTTTAATTTCCCCCAGCCTATCTCAGCCAATCATCTGACCATTTTCCAAGGCAACCACGATTTTTTTTTTTACAACTTTATTTAAATTTGCACACAGATTATAAACATACATTTGTGACAATTTTTTAAATCATACAATTTGCACCGATTGGCTTTCTTCTTTGTTTGAACACTCCCGTTCTGTTCATTTTGCCAGGTATTGTTCATATGTTGCCCATATGTTCCTGTGTTTGGAGTAGGGCAACACTGAGTCAATATACAGTTCCTCATTATCATTAACCCACATCATATCTCTGTTCCAGTCTTCTATGGTCGGTGATCGAGCCTTCTTCCATCTCATTAATATGGCCCTTTTGGCTATCAGTAGACTCAAATTTAACAATTTACGCCACGTCGGGTTCATTTTCCCCCACCGCCCCCAGCATGCACATTCGCAGAGACCATTCCATTGGTTGATCCGCCATCCTATCCGGTGCTCCGGAGACCTCTGCCCAGTATTGTTGCAGTTTTGTACAGTCCCATAACATATGAAATGTATTAGCATTTTCACCTTGGCATCTAGGGCAGGTGCCGGGCATGGTGGGGTATATTTTCTTAAGCTTTGCCGGGGAGTAGTGTGTCCTATGTGTTATCTTATAGTGAATCAGTTTAAATCTTGAATTGCACAATATTTGCTTGGTTAGTGAGCATATCTGGGACCATTCCTGATCTTCTATCAGTTGTCCCAAATCTTGCTCCCATCTGCCCCTAGCTGCATGGACCACCGCTGGTCGTGTCTGTATTATGATTTTGTACAAAGCAGAGGTTATTTTCTGAGTCTCCCCTGTGTATGTGTAGCCTCTTGCCAGATTGACTTCAGGCTCATTCGGGAATGATGGAAACATATGATGTGCGACGATTGCCACTCGGTCATATTGTTGCTTATACGCATTTGTGTTCCCCACTATGGTTTTGATGTCTTCCCAGGATATAAAGTTCTTTCCCGGAAATAGCTGCCCCCATTGTGTGACACCTCTCGTGGCCCAATGCCTCGCCAATTCGCTCTCTATAGATAGGGGTGTATTTGGGTCGCCCCAAATAGGCATGCTCGGGTGGTATAACTTACTCACATTGAAGATGTCAACTATTTTGGACCATGCAGTGAGCGTGACCTTAGTTGGGTCTATCGTGTTGTAGTGTTTGGGAGTGGGTCTAGTCAGCCTTTGTAAAGTCGACACCGCTTCGCGTTCCACTGCGGTGGGGGGCCTGGGTTGATGAAGGATGCGGCCCAGTCCGCAGCATAGTGGGCCTGCGCTGCGAGGTAGTATAATTCCATGTCGGGTGCCATCAGCCCACCCCTGGGGTACGTGTAGAACAGGACCCTCGAGCTCAATCTGGGATGTCCACCCCAAACGAAAGCTATGCAAGCACTGTTGATTTTGGAGAACACAGCACGGCCCGGCCATACTGGGACCGTACAAAACAGGTATATGAGTTTGGGAAGTATTATCATTTTAATCAGCGCTATCCTCCCCATCATTGATATAGGTGGGCGCTCCAACGCTTCATTTTGATGCAGAGTGCTTCTGTCAAAGTACTGTAATTCAAGGAACGGGATAATTGAGCGGTCCTGGCTATGTGGGCTCCTAGATATATGATGTGTACCGGGCTCCAAATGAGGCCATACAGGTTCCGGGGCTGGACTGTGTTGTCAGTCAGTGGAAATATCTCCGACTTGACTCCGGGTTGAGGCGTAAGCCTGAGTATTCGCCAAACTTTTCCACGTCTGCCAGGACCGTTCCAAGTGTGTGGTCGGGATTTTTTAGATATAGTAACACGTCGTCTGCATACAATGTTATAATTTGTGGTTTACCATCAATCTGGATCCCGAATGTGCTGTAGCGTGATCTGAGAATATCCGCAAGTGGCTGGCAACCACGATTTTTAAGATTGCATGGTCACTAAAACGATGGAATGCCACCGACATCGATTTTACTCTACTGCATAGGGCACTATTCCCAAATAGATAGTCCAGAGTAAATTTTTGTTTTGTACCCATTCTCCATGTATTGTTTGCTGGACAATCTCCTGGTAAAGTCCCGTTTATCATCAGTAGCTCCAGATCACTAAAAAATTCGACCCATGAACATGCCGTTATTATGGCAAGCTCTTGATTTTTCGATTGGGAGGAATGAGGGATAACGCCTTTCTCAGTTAATCTGCATTCTATGCAAGGGGAGTTGAAATCACCCCTGATAAGTACATCGAACTCCTGATGTTGTTAAGCATATAAACAAAGTGATTCATGGATAATTTATTGTATATTATCAGTTTCTTTGCCCCCATAGGGGTCATAGATGTTTACCACCAATATGCTATAGTTATCATGGCATAAGACCTCAATCATCAGGACGTTCGGATTACAAGTCACAGGAGCGATCTCTCTTAACTCCCATATATTAGAACATACAGTTAATAGGCACCCAAAAGGCCTTCCACTGGTGCCTCTTCTGGCGTGATAGTTAAAACAAGTACAACCATCAAACAATACCTCTCCCATCTCCTGAATTATCATATCAGGGGTTTGTAAATTTGAGAATAAAACCTTTTTAGCAAATAAATGGGTGTGGCCTCTCGTATTCCAGGAAGAGATATTGACATGATTTTTTAGGAACGCCGACAAGGAAGAGGTAAGAAGGACAAGAGCCACTCCCAATGGCACTTTGCAATAGCCTCTCGTGCTGATGATTTTTCCCCTTCTTCAGCTATAGGGTTCACTGATGGATTCACAGACTCGACCCCAGTGTTCAAGGATGTCACCTCTTTTTTGTTAATAGTACACATAATCGATCTTGGTCACTCACTTGATCAATATCATATCCCCATTTCAAAAGAGCAGCTGAGTTATTTCTGATGAAGGTTACAATTTCAGAATCAGAACAATGTATTTTAGTTACAAAAGCAATAAAGCCTGCAAGTTGTTCCACATAATCAAAATCTGAACTTTGTAGAACTCGAAGAGGTGGTAAATGCTTAAACAAATCAAAAACAATTCTCCCACTTATTGGAACACTACCATCTTCGGACAGTCTTGACATGATAAATAACATAGGGAGTAGGCAAGGCTTGGATACGTCAGGTTCGATCTATTCACTTTTGAAACAGTCCTCGTTATACAGTATTTTTTGGGCAGCCTCACCTTCAGATTTTGATTCAAAATCGGAAACCATCCAATGTTGTGTCCGCCGAGTGATCTGTTCTAGGTGAGGTGTGCACTATTGGTTTTGATGATTCTTTAACATTTATCGCTTGACCTGATTTAACATGTTTGCAGTCATCAGCCAAGAGGTGAATCTCCATTTTATTGTTGGATCTTCTGAGTCTTCTGGCTGCTTTTTTAAAGGCTCTTTTCTGGCATAGGGCCGGTTTTGGCAACTGTACAGTAGGTTCCTGGGCTACAGTATTATGGATTGTATTTGGTGTCCTACTATTTTTTTTGGCCTGCCATTTTTTTTGTAACTTCCTTCTTTTCCTTCTAGTCTTACGGGACAAGATTCATAGGTAGGGTCAATAGCCACACCCTGGTCCTCAAAGATTTCCACTAAAGTAGATTCCAAATGATCAGCACCAATCCTACAGGGCTCTTTTACTGCTACCTCGACATGTGTGACAGTCTTTTTTAAAAAAAACTTCATTTAACATGCACAGGTATACTACAGTACAGCATCATTGGGTGAGAAAAGCGCAGAAATGATATAACTGAACACATCTTCTGACAGATACATCAGTTTACTTTGTGTTGTTCACAGTTCAGCCACCTCTACCTCCACCTCTATTCTTTGACATGCCAAGTTTTGTCGAAAGGCGCCCCAAATATCTCTCAGGCGATTCATCGGCGGCATCAAGGCTGCATACACTTCTTCTGCCCATACCATATTGCGGAGCCAATTGTCATAAGTTAGGGCCACCCTGCTCTTCGATCGTATTAAAATAGCTCTCTTTGCCAATACTCGCCCAAGATTTACCAATTTGCGCTTCAGTGGATTCAGCCTATTCACGTATGCCAATATACATCGAGGGTTCCCATACCATGGGCTGTTCCACCATTTCTTCCAATGCATGACACACCTTATCCCAGTACCCCAATAATGCCTGGCATTTCCACAAAATGTGTTATATTTGTGTCTAACATTTTGCATCTGGGAGACTTCCCTTCTACTGTGGGATACATCTTCTTAAAGCGGGCCGGGGTGAGGTTCATTCTATTCAATATTTTAAAGTGAATCAGTCTGTACTTGGAGTTTAATGATCATTGCCTTGTCAATCCGAATATCTACAGCCAATGAGTGTCTGTGAAAGTGACATCCAGGTCCCTCTCCCAATTGCCCCTAATGTATATCGTTTGCCCCCACACCCCCGCCAGGACATCTGCGCCAGTTTATACATCTCTGAGGCTGACTCCCCCCCACCCCCGTCTAAGGTCAGTACATAGTTAAGACTCGGGTGTGATGCCGGTTCCTGTGGATATTCAGGCCACACAGAGGCCATGGCTGAGCGGATCCGACAGCACTGGAGTTTCTAAGTGGTGTGTCTCCCACATGCGTCTTAACCAAGTTCCATGACATAAATGACCCTTCGTGAAATAAGTCGCCCATGTTCAGTATGCCTGCCTTACGCCGGTATGTTACCAGTAGTTTTTTCCTTTGCTGGACCAAGGAATGGTGTGCCCCAGATCAGCAGGACTCAATTATATAATACAGTATTCTTGGGGCGTTTAACCAACCTAGCCCATGCCTCCTGTCTAACTGACATTGGATTCAGCTGATTAGTGTTGCACCACTTTCCCCCAGCTAGTGCGTGTATCAGAGCAGGCGGCTCAACCCAATACACCACATAGTATGCCTGGGTTGCGAGGTAATACAACTCAAAGTCAGGTGCTGACAACCCACCCAATTCGTACGGTAGTGTGTGGCGTCTCCAGCAAATCCGTATCTGTCCCTTCCAAACAAATGAAGAGCACGCTCTGGCCATTGTAACAAAGAAGGATCTGCCCGCCCATAGTGGGACGTTGCTAAATAAATAGAACAGCTTGGGCAGGATAATCATTTTTATCAACGCAACCCGCCCCATCAATGAAATGGGGAGATGGTTCCACCGCTTCAATTTAGTACACAACTTGGTGACCAAGGAATCTTAAGGGTCTTTAATAAGTGAGGGTGATCGGGCAATCTCCATGCCCATGTATCTTATATGTAACTGTGTCCATTTTAGCGCGAACATGTTCCCAGGCTCCAAGGTGACTTCAGTTAGCGGGAAGACCTCAGGTGTAAGCCCGAGTATTCCCCAAACTCATGAACCGCAGCTAATTTCCTCTGTAGGCATTTCCAGGGTCTCTTATGTACATCATTATATCGTCTGCCTATAGTGCTACAAGTTCCAATCACCCGGCAATGTTAATGCCAGCACAAGTGTGTCGTGCCCACATAAGATCTGCCAAGGGTTTGATTACTAATGCAAACAGCAGGGGCGACAGCGGGCATCCTGCCTGGTGCCTGCCGCCAATGCCAGTATCGGCGAGCGGATTCCGTTCATGCACACCCTGGCATATGGCTGTGTGTATAGAATCCTTACCCACTTCGTAAAATTCGGCCCAAACCCATAGTTGTATAGAACCCTAAATCGGAATGGCCAATACACTGTGTCGAGCGCTTTCTGCATGTCTAAAGACACAGCGACCCCCTCAGCATACTGCGGCATACGCGCCATTACATTATACAGCCGGCGAATGTTAGATGCCGTTGATCTCCGCAATACAAACCCAGCCTGGTCCTCGTGCACCATATAGGGCATTGATGGGTTCAGTCTCGATGCCAACATTTCTGCAAATACTGTTGCATCAGTGTTTATTAAGGATAAATGGACTATATAACCCGAAATCGTCTGGGGGCTTGCCGGGTTTCAGCAGCAGAATAATAACTGCTTCGCGCAGTGACTCAGGTAAGGCTCAAAGTTTTTGTGCTTCCGAATAATAGTGATAATAGTCTAGGGGATAACCCATCCATGAAAAATTCAGCCCCAAGTCCATCCGACCCCTGGACCTTCCCGGCTGGGAGATTTCTAATTGCTTCCTTAATTTTTCTTTGCATGATCAGTTCTTCCAGCGCAGTGCGCGCTTGCGCCGACGACAATGTTGTGGGAATTTTTGCAAAATAATCATCTATTTCGGCAGTAGTGGCTGTACTTTGGGGGGAATATAGGTTTCTATAAAAGTCCTAAAATACCTCACTCACCTCTTCCACTCAGTTGACCACCATGGCATCAGCCCTTATTATGCTTGGGATATTAGTGCTGCCCCTCTCGCTGCATAATGTCTGTGCCAGAAGTTTCCCAGGTCTTTCTTGTTCCCCATAGCGGCACACAGCTGTTGGCCTATCAAAATATCACAACTCCCGGTCTGCTGAGTCCCGGTATTTATCTAGCTGTGCCTTTATGTCTTTGTTAATCCATGGGGACGGGCAACTGGCGCTCTCTGCTTGTAATCGCGCCAGAGTCTCTTCGCTTCTCTATAGGTCACTTCTGATATCGCGTAACACTCTAAATTCAGTGCCCCGAATGTATAATTTGAACGCCTGCCAAAGGATGGCATTGTGTTCACCGACCCTTTGTTATTTTCAAAGTAGCTGTCTATATGTTGTGCCATATTTGCTCGGAAGATCGGGTCACCCAGGGATGTAGCCTTAAAGCGCCACTGTGGTCGCGGAACGCCTCTTCCAGGGATACTTGGCAATAGCGGCACGGGGGAGTGGATGGACAAAGTTCTAGGTAGTATACGACTCTAAGCCACCAAGTTCAATAGTTTGTGTGATGCCAGCCATAAGTCAATGCGTGAGTGCATATCATGCATCGATTAATAAAAGGTAAAGGCGCAGTGCGTGCTATTGAGTGTTCGCCACACATCCCTCACAACCCCAAGTCCTCAATGTGTTTGTGTATAGTGCGTGCCACATTTGTTAAAGGCCTGGGTGCAGTGGATGTGCGATCAAGATGTACATCTAATATCGTATTAAAATCTACTACGCAAACGACTGACGCAGTGGGATACCTAGCACATATTTGGAATAGCGCATCATAGAACTCAATAGTCATCTACATTGGGTCCGTAGATATTTATCAAAAGAACTTCTGCACTTCCCATGGACAAGCAATACCTGCCGCAGACATCACCTTCAGTTGCGAAGTGGGTAAATGGCAGTGACCGGTGCACTAAAATCATGACCCCCCCCGCACCCTTGTAGAGTAAGACTTATAATAACGTTGATCTCCCCACCCCGGGGCCACTTTATGTGCCTGGTGTTCTAGAAGGTGCTTTTCTTGCAAAAATAGAAGCTTGACCTCCAATCTGTTGACATATGATATTACCTTCCGCATCTTCATCGGGACACCCAAGCCCCGAACATTCCAACTTAAGAACTTTACTTTGGTTGGGTCATTCCCTGCCATCATCCCTTGTATGCAACTGACCGTTCCCACCCTGTTCTGCACCTCCTCATGCCCAGACCACAATATACTATACGTATCCTGTGCAGTTTTATAACAATTTCAACCCAACTCCCCTGCAAGCCCCATCCTCCACCACCTTCACAGTACGCCGAACTTCGACTATGCTTATCCGTTCCCCATTGTCCCCTCCCACCCTACCCAGCCCAACAGTAACATGCACTCGCATTGGGGGCGACTGCTATCGTGGCGAGAGGATTTCCCCGCTTTAGTGATAAGTTGCCTTGACACATCTCATAAAATCAAACCAAACGTTGCCATTAACCCATCCATATTGCATAGTCACAGGTGAGAAATTCTAGAACTTTCATGTGTTATTTTGCCCATGGGGCTTGCCCCGTTGACAGCACGATGTTGGTCTCTACAAAGGATATGGCTTCTTTGGGAAAAGTAAAGAAATAGGTCTTATTGTTTAATTGTAGACGCAGTCGGGCGGGGTAGAGCCTAGCATAGGGTATTCCTCATTCCCCGAGTAACTTATTTACACCAACAAATGTACATCTCTCTTGCTGCACCGCCAGCGTATAGTCAGGGAAAATACGGACCACGTTTGAACCCATCTTCAGTTGCTGTTTCTCTCACACTGCTTTCAGTACCATGTCTCGGTCTCTATAGTTCATTAGGCGTGCTATTATTGGCCTCGGGTATCCTCCCGATCTCGGCTTTGCCATCAGCGCCCTATGCGGCCGTTCCACCATGAACATCTGAGACCAGCCAGGATCCCACAGTAGTTCCTCAATTGCAAATTCCATGGGCCCTTTCAGGGCATCCTCCGGAACACCTATGATGCAGACATTATTCTGCCTCGATCTCGCCTACAAATCCTCATGCTTTATCTTGATGCTGCCTAAATCCTTAGCCATGGTCGTCACCGTTCGCTGTAGTGCTGTTATTGCATCCTCTGCCATGATTATCCGTGTCTCAGTTTCGGTAATTCGTAGCATGGCTTTTTCCAGCTGAGCACGGATTATAGTGACATTAACAGTGATGCCGTCAAGCTCATCACTGATGGACATAAATCCGTGTTGCATGATGGCCATGACACCCACAAGGTCAATAGGCGGCGGTAGCACCACTCCCTCGGTCTGTGCCAGATTACTTGACCCTTTGCCCGCTGTTTCCACTTGCTTTGGGGTGGGCTTTGTGACTTTATCCATGGCGCCACTTTTCCCGGGCCCAGCCGCTTTAGCCATAATTCTGCGTCCTCCGATCCGGACACCCCACTCGCACCTTAGTAGACACCTGTTACGCGAAGCAGCAGACCGTAATGTGCCCAACCGGGAGGGATCTTCACTGGGCAATGAGGCAGCAGCATGCCACTTTTATCCACAACGCGACAGCGCAAAAGACAACTGTACCCACTGGACTTGTTCAACAGCCCCCTCAGCATTCACCCTACAAGTTGTCCCCACAGCTGCGTTTGGGTGTCTCCTGGGGCCACCAGCATGTGTGCGTTGTTGATCTACTCTCTATTGCCCTCAGGTAGAGATACAGCTGTAGTCGAGAGAAGGGGGGAGGGGACAGGTGAAGGATAAGTCTGCTGAACACCCCTGTCCACTCAGTCTGCGCACCCGGACTGCAGCTCAATAGCCACAGAGTCCCGGGACAAGCGAAAACCACTTTATGTACAACAGTGGGGATAGTACCTGTGTAGATGGGGCAGAAGCGCGGCGGACCCTCAGCCTCCAATCACTAAGCAATCTTATCTGGAGTACACTTCCGGCAATCCTGTCATAGGTTCTCCCATTCAGGCTGCACTCACTGGTGTACTTTAGTGTGTCACAGGGCTGGTGGCACACGCAGTTTCACAGTCCACTCTCCGTGTCACCCTACGCCGACCCACAGTAAAATTAGTGATAGCAGCAGATGCACGGCAATAAACAAACAAAAGTGAGGGAGGGAGCGGTAGGTTCATAGGGTCAACTGGCTCCTGCATGGCATGTCTGACAGAGGGCTTCCTCTGAGCCTATTCTCACGTGTCTGCGTAGCACTTTCACCAAGCCAGTAGAGTCTATGAAGGCTCCCCGGAGATGATTTCAATGCAGCTCTGCGTCCACACGTATGCAGCAACAGTCAACCTCAGTCGCACACAGAACTCGGACAGAGGCCAGTCTGAGAATCTCTACGGTGCACATCCACAGCGCAGAACAGCTTCAGCAGCCCTCATACGGGCCGTCTTTCCGGCCAGTCGACAAACGCTCCAATTCAGAGAGCTGCCCGCACAGAGGGGCTCACCCACCGCAGGTACAGCTCTCGTGGTGCATGCAGCGAGTACGTTCTTTGTGCCTCCTGCAGTCACGCTGTTCGGGAGCCTCTGCTGCCGGTCACCAGTTCAGTCGCCAGCTTCTTCCCCAACTCTGAGCAGACGGGGCCTCCGGCTATGCTGCGGCTGCGCCACAGTCCGCCCACGTTGCCAGGGCCCGCAGGCGTATACAGCCCCACGCCACGGCCGGTGCCGATGCTTTCAATGTCCAATCTGGGCTATCCAAGCTCTCACCCTTACAGCAACTTTTCACCAACTGTTAGGTCGGGCCCGCCACATTTCACGCCACAATTCCGCAGGGGAACTCCTCTACCATGGAGCATACGCAAAAGCCACCATCTTGGCAGTCGCACAACAGCGCCCCCCATGTGTGACAGTCTTAGCAGTATCTAATTTTGTTTAATTTTTGCTTCTTACCGTTCACATTTACCATCTTATTTCCATTAACGGTCTATGTAATCATAATAAATTCAAGCATAAGGGTTTGTCGACGTGCTTGTACCGATACAAAGTTGCACAATTTCAACAGAATTTTTAAGGCAAAGTTAAATCTCTCGAAAGTTAGTAGCGCCATTTCCATCAACGATGTTGACCTTGTTCAAGTCAACGGACACATCATTCAACAGGCTTTCGCTTCCAGCGTTATAACTTCATTCATCAATAAGGCCAGTTAAACATGGTGTCCCAGCAAGTATTTGAGGGATTCATGTTTAATTGCGCAGGCTTTAGGTTAGCATTAGCTACATGTCGTTGACCAAAGGAAGTAGAATGATTAGTGCTAGATAAATGGAGAATGTCAGCCTGTAGGGATAGACAAATTGACTAACAAATTGTTATTGTCCATCTCTGTGGAGGCACCCCAGTTGTCACTTGGATTTGCATGCCTGATGTTGAAGGCATTTCCATCCATCACTCTAGTATTTTGATTTTCACACTATCACCACTAGTTGGATTAGGCGAGTGTACTGGGGCAGGAATTTCTGATGTAGATTCTTTGCCCTTAATCATTTCATTAATTAATTAGTGTCTCTTGCTTCTTCTGAGGAATTTTGTTCTGGTTGTTCAAATTTTTATCACACCGCAGATTGTAATTCCTTTTTCCTGCCATTGATTTAATAACTCCAGAGAGTTAATACAAGATGCAACAATGTCATCGGAGAATGGGCTAATTCGGCAAATTTAGCTTCAATTGCTATCAGCTGAGACTCCAATGATGAATGGCTACTTCACCTACGTCAACGACGGCAGTTCCAAGAATATGAAATGCATACTGCTTGTTTAATTCAGTTTTAGTCATTTAGCAGTCGGTATGCAAGTGAGAATACTGCAGATCAAACAAATACAAATTACAGCTCTAAGCACGCTCGATTCAAATGGCTGCTACTTGCAATCAACAAGCTTCGTACAAGTTCCAAAGCCCGCCGGTCTTGATACGGTTGATGATACAATCTGTCAAGTACCGCTCAGGCGTGCCACATGCACGGGCTAAATCAGACAAATGCACTGCCTTAATATTATATCTTAGATGCCGGCTAGCAATAGATGCAGCAGTAACAGTATTTAGGGTATTTAGGTGGTTGCTTCTCTTACTAACTGCAAGCCCTGCTGAGATCTCTCCTGGTAAAATTGTTACATGTTTAATGGCACCTGACCGCTGAAAGCGTTGCTACCAATGTTAAAGACAATACGTCCATGTGCTGGTTACTCGGTAGAAGGATTTCGCCACATGTAATAGTCAACAGATGCTTACCGCAGACATTAGTTCACTCCGTTCCCATGCGCTCCTTAAAGCAGCAGCTGAGCACACCATCCACTATGCACCTCGCGATCCCAGCAGACCACACGCCTCTCTGCCCCACTCCGCGGTGTGACTGAGCTTATGTAGCTCTGTTAGAAGTTCCAGATTCAGTGCTCCGCCTTCACAATAGTAACTGAAAAGTTACTCGAATAGCCAACAGCAGTATAGTGATTATGGCAGACGCAAACTCCATTCTGCCCGACTTGTGCGACTTTTTGGTACCGGTGGAGTCGTCACTTCTTGAGTCGAGTAACGGACCTGCTGACAAAGTCTATGCAGATATGTAGAAGGCCCTCAGCTGCGGTACAAACGTTTCCAGATGCAGCTGTGCAAGAGGCTAATATCTGAAGATGAGGAATCTGTGGGAGTGGCCATACACCAGAAAGAGTATTATCCCAGATAAGTAATTTCTTCTTCGGATTTGTTCCTTGGGGATGGACACCACTAGATGGGGACTTAAAAGGGAGGCCCACCATTTTGAAGTCATGAGTTTCCTCCTTGCGGATCTACAGTACAGGGGCTGGTCTCTCTGGTCGTCTTTCAGCGATTTGTTTTCTTTTTCATTAGCACAGAGTAACATGATTTCTCCATCACAAGCCTGTGGTTACCTATGTATGGTGCTTGCTATAATGATGAGTCAGAGACCTGGCACTGTCAAGAGGATATGAGGACCCCTTTGAGCCTGGAGTGGAAGACATACCACAAGGATTCCCAGACTCAGTCTTGCCCCAAAGGTGGGGTGTGGGTGTTGGCAGGGCCCAGCCCCTTCAAGTGCCTGCATGTTTCCAATGGGTACCACTGTAGATCACCAAATGCCTGCACTGCTGCCAAATTCTGGCCATTTGTTTGTGTTTGTCTGTAGGATTTCAAGTATCAGCAGCCTTAGATGTGGAACTGCCAGTGAATAGCCGTACTGTGAGAGAGATAGCAGGATGCTGGAAGGCTTCAAAGAGACCTGAACAGTGAACCAGAATAACAAGGGACAGTTTGAAATAAATGTATATAGGGGTAACCCCTGCTGTCAGTGGTGGCTGGGGTAAATTATCTGTACAAAACATAGAAATTCACCACTGGTATAACTATTAGTTTGAAAAAATCCACTAATTTAACAATTGCGTGTATCTAACACGGACATCCCGCTTGGTGAGATTCTGAAGTGACACTGTAGAACACAACAGTATAAAGTAATTTGTACTGTGTTAAAAAAACGTAGCATAAGCACTCCTTTAGTTTGATTATTTGTGGGACAGTTTGACAGCCTCACTGCGTATGCAGAGCGGACCCCTCAGCCTAACAACAACCTCTGCACAACATGTGAGATTGACACAGACGGTTCCCTTACCTGTAAATGGACACGATGCAGCTCCCTCTGCAAACCAGCTTGAACATTTTTGAAAAACACCAATACGAACTGGGATGAGATAGCCACCCTTGTATACAGACAGCATACCTACTTAATGGAAAGAGGCAGGGATTAAGTGCCCTTTTATGTTTTTGTCCAACTGTAACATCTCTCCTTGGGAAAGGAATGCCAGCAGGTAGACCAGTGAACTAGCTGGTGGATAGAGACAATGGTGAGGGAAGGGGGTAGATAAAGGGGACACAGGAAACATGACGGTGTGGATTATTCGGGTGAAGTCAAGGGTAGATGAGGAGGACCAACAGATTAAGCTGTGGGGAAGAGCACAGAGGTGAGTTGATGAAGGAATGAGCAAGGTGAGGTATTAGTTGGTGATAGTGGTACAGTTGTTTGTGTGTGCAAGGTCTGCAAGTGATTTCGGGAGGTGATTGGGGAAGAAAGGAGAGTGCATGCGACAGAAGGTGGGGGTGGAGTATTAGTGGTGTGGAGGGGGAGTAGTAGTGTGGATGGGTGTAGTAATAGTGAAGAGGGGAAGTAGTGTAGAGGGGGAGCAATAGTAGGGAGGGGAGTAGTACTAGAGAGTAAGATTAGAGGGTGTAGGTAAGAAGTAGCAATAGCAAAATCTGAGGAAAAGATCAGGAAATTGAGGAAGCATAAGAGAAAAGAGAGACTATGAGTGTATTAGTCGGAGGGGAGTGTGGGGGGGTAGTAAGAAAAAAGGGAGAGGAACACAAAAGTGTGGAAGGAAAAGACCAAATGGGTTCCCATTGTCTGAAGGCACCTATCCTGATGGGATACCACATTGGGGAACTTCGAATAGGGACAACAGGGATTGTTCCCGGAAGGAGTTTAGAGGGAGACGTTGTTAACCTTTATAGAATTATGATCAGATTTTCAACTTCTTAGGTAGTAGGGGTTACCGATCTTGAGTGACAAACCAGGAGTTGAGGGATGCTTGGGTTACGGAAGGAAAGGCCTGCTCTAGACAAGAGTGCAGCATGGCCCTCAATGAGCCACTTCACTCTTCTACAAATAACCCTTAAACTGTCTACGAGAGTTGGTGTGTTCTGTGACACGTGGCAATTCTGTGGGTTCATCCATACCCACATACTGAGGTTGCCCAGAGCAAAGAGATGCCAGTGATAGTATGCCTGGCCAAGAGGATCTGTGTGGGGACGAGGAGGTCGTTCGTAGTCCCCCACTTTTATTTTTTATAACTGTTGTTATTGAATTTAAAACATAGACATAGGATGCACCAAGGGTGACCTCCCATTTAGCCCATGAATCCCCGGCCCACCCTGCCACCCGGTCAATTGTTGCTGCATATAGCCTGGAGATCAGTTTGGACCATGTTCCTGTGCTGATCAACCGGTGCAGAACAGGTGCAATGGGGGATTCCCTGGGAAGCCTGCAAACTTATCTTTCAAACCAACACACAGCCTAAAGTATACAAAAACATCTAGCACGGACTCCTCACGATTAGCCTTGAATTCTTGCAGTGTGAGGTACTGCCCATTCGGGAAAATATCCAGGCATCACAAGCGTCCAAACTTATCCATGCATTGGACAAACACCTTCTCTCCCGTGAGTGGGATCCTCGGGACATACCCGACTGGGAGAAGCAGTGAGTAATGTAACTCATTACGCAAGACACCCTCTATCCTGTTCCAGGCGCTACAGGCAAGTTCTACAATACTACGAGCGCTGACTATTGGTTGCGGCGAGGTAAGGACGAATGCCCTCAAGTGCGAAGGAGCAACCATAGCACTCTCAATTTGCACGTGTGCCCTATCTGGGGGCCAGGTCATACCAATGCAGCAGAAAGGAGGCCTGGGCTGCTTTCCAATCGGCCTCAAAAGGGCGCCACTAACTTAACCCAGTGTACACGGGCCTGCTTCCCTTGCCAAATAAAATGTGTTATGACAGACTCCAGCGATTTACTAGGCACATTAAGGAACATGTAGAGAAGTTTAAGCAGAATTACCTTTTTAATTACCGAAATGCGACCAAAGAGGGACAGAGGCAGGCTCAAGCTTTTCTCAGTATTTCTTTTGATAGAGCACTTCTGGCGACCTGGCCACCATCACCCCAAGGTAATGAGTATCGCTGGGGTGCCACTGGAAGTCAACCTCCCTCCTCAAACTTTTCAATCCTGTCAGTCAGAGGAAACAGTACTGATTTAGAAAAGTTAAAATTAAGCCCAGAGAAGCAGCCAAAACCAATGTATCCCTCAGAACCGGCGCTAGATTCACATCCGGGTCTGAAATAAACAGGATGAAGTCATCCGCATACAATGAGATCACCAGTTTATGCATGAACAATTGCACACCCCTATTGATGTGCTTAGAGTGGACCAGCTCAAGAGGCTCCAAAGCGAGAGTAAATAGCTGGGGGACAGCAGGGACCCCTGCCGTGTTGCCCTTTCCAACACAATGGGGCCAGAGAGCCTACCATTCACCCCGAGCCACGCACCTGGGCCCACATACAGCAGGGAGACCATGTTCATGAATCCCTCTCCCACAGCAATGCGTCAAAGGACAATGAAAAGAAATGGCCACTCAATGTAGTTGAACGTTTCCTCAGCGTTGAGAAGGGCCGCAACCACTGAGGATCGTTGCTTCAGAGCCAACAGGAGGCTGAATACTCTGTGGAATATGTAAGACGTGGACCTCCCAGAAATAAACCCAACCTGATCGGCCAGTACACATCTAGGCATTATAGGAGCAAGCCTATTGGCCAGCGCCCCAGCAAATATTTTACTATCCAAATTTATGAAGGAGATAACAGTTCTCTGCACTCTTCCCCTGGTTTGAGCAGAAGTGCAACCACCACCTCCTCGCACATTGACTCGGGCAGCACCCCATCACGCAGCACCTGTTGATACATGCGCAGCATGTGAGAGACCAATATATCCACATAGGCTTTGTAAAAATCATCCTTAAGTCCGTCTGAGCCAGCAGTTTTGCCAGCGGGAAGGGCTTTGATGGCCTCATGGATCTCCTGTTCTGTTAAAGGCCTACCCAGTCATTCCCTCTCCCCCTGTGCAGCCCACATGCAGGCTGACCTGTTCCAGATACTCGTCAATCGCATCTTGCCCTACCGTGATTTTCGAGGAATACAGAGAATGATAAAGCTCTCCAATGATCTCATCAGTCTGCAAAATATTCCCCACCCTCCCACCGTCATGCTTCTATTAAGAAACCTAGCCTCCGGTTCTGCTATATACTGAAACAGCCCCAGTTCCTCTCGGAATCTAGCATGCATACCCACATCTGTAGAGAACCCTGCTCCAGATTCCAGCTCCCGCAATCGAGTTTCCTGCAATGCCAATTCTGCCCTGATAGACCTAAGGATACCAGCCTCTTTAGCATTGCAAATACCCCTTTTTACACACTTGACTTGAAGCCCCCCCCCAAAGCGAGGAATGGGATGCCAGAGAGCCCTTGTTTTCTCGTAAGAAGCAAAGCACCCCCCCTGCATCTCCTCCCAGCATCCTGCAAACTCTCATTCTTAAAGTACCAACTCCTACCCCCTGCCACTTGCCAGGGACTAGGAGGGATGCAATAACAGGAGCAGAGTCAGAGAGCATACACTCGGAGAACCAACCCAACCTATTTTCAGAAACATGTATATAGTCCAGCCGGTAAGGTGAGCAGTGCACAGAGGATCTAAATGTATAGCTTTTTTCTAAACCATGGTGATCCCTCCATTAATACACTTATCCTTCATTTGCACAGATCTGAAATAATTTTCTGGTGGCTCTAGTTGCTCCTATACTGTGAAACTCCAACCTGTCCATGTTCTCCGGGTATTTCCGAATGTGCTCGTAAATAGATTCCAGGTTCTCTAAAGAGTCCGTATTAGGGCTGTAGAAATTCACAAGACAGAGAATCAGCGCCCTCCAATCAGTGTCCCTCCATGCACCTAAACCCAAGTACCCTTGAGGATTATGCCGCATGAGTACCTGTAATACGATGAGAAATACCTGTGACAAGCCCATGATTTGGCAAAAACAGCCTCTCCAGTCGGCGAACGGTGCATCTCTTGTAAAAACGTAATATCCACCAGAAGCCCCTGCATGCAAGCAGGATCTTTCTTGCTTTGGAGGGACAATTCAGGCCAAAACATTCCAAGTCACACACGTGACCCCCTCTCTCCCCTGTTAGCCATCCAACCTCTGCCTAAATGTAAGCGTCACACAGTGCAGTGAACCCCCACCAATTATTGTATCCCTCCTTTCTCGTCCAGGCTGGAGGCCTGTGTGCCATCAGAACCATACCAACAATAACCAAACATCCAACCAGACCCCTCCCTACTGCCCCACCCCCACCGACAATCCCAACCTGCCAGTTAGAATCCCACTCCCGGCCTCCTACCTCTAACCACATAGCCGTTGCATGGGAGCCTCTCAAGGCTTAGCCACCCCACCACCATCTCTACAGCTTCAGACCACAACAGTAGGTCACCCCATCCTCCTACAATCACCACCAAAGATAAGGGCATTAGCCCTCCTCCGGTTCCTTAACCTAGGTCCCTGGGCGAGGGTCTACCTTGGCCTCTCCTGTTCCTAGCTGGACCTGTGCCACTATCCAAGAAGTCCAGGAAGTCACTGGCCTCTTCTGGTTTTTGCCATTGTGCGCCACTCGTAGGCGTGCCGGGAACAACATGGAATATTTGCACCCCTTCGCTTGGAGTCTCTTCTTCACCTCTATAAAACTCTTCTGGGAAGTTTGCACCCTGTTGGAGAAATCCAGGAAGAGTTGAACCTGGTCACCACCGTAGTTGAGGGCACCCAATTCTCTGGAACGGCACACTGCAAAGTCTGTGTCGCGATGATTAAGAAGTCTGGCGATAATGGATCTGGGTGGTACCGCCGGCGCTGGCAGACGCCCGCCTGGTATGCACCCTTTCCACCACGAATGCTGATGAAAAGCCTGTCTCACCTAGCACCTCACGTAGCATCGACTCCACCCATTGCTCCATGGGCCCCCTTATCTGAGGGCTCCGGCACTCAACTACGGAGTATGTTGCTTACCTGTAAACTTCTGTTCTTCAGCATTGGTATCTTTCATGGATTCACATGCTTTGAATATTCCCCAATGACAGGCTGGGAATCCTCGGTAATATTTTATTATAGCTTATAATAGAGTTTTTAGGCTCACTTTAGTAGCCCATCTAAGTCCTTTTGGGTGTATTGTGCCTCAGCCAATGGGACGTCGAGTGACAAGCCCCAGGAAGGAGGCCATCGTCAGATTCTAACCCCAGAGAGATGAAAGTTGGAAAAATTGAGCCTTTCTCCCATAGGGGTGGTAGGTGGGCGCATGTGAATCCATAAAAGATAGCAATGCTGGAGAAGAACAAGTTACTTACCAACTGTAACGTTCTTTCGACTGGATGTTTCTCCCACGTATTCCTCATTTTATGATAGTTCTCTCCAGCTTCACTGCTTCGGAAAAAAAAAATTCTCAGCAGAGGGCGCTGTGCTCGAGGCGTCGATTGTCCCTCGACGGACTCCATACTCTGTCGACGTCACCGATGGTATAAATAGCTCGAGCCACGCCCGTTGCTTCAGTTCTGTTTTTTCGATGAACATATAGGAGGAACACCCAGGCGTGCCCCATGACAGATACATTCTTCGTGAGAGGAAAGTGTAAGAAAATGTAAACAGTACTGCGGGGAAGGATGGGAGGGTCGATGAAGAATACATGGGAGGAACATCCAGTCGAAAGAACGTTACAGTTGGTAAGTAACTTTTTCCTCAAATGTATTGTGTCCTCCCACGTATTCCTCATTTTATGATAGATTCCCATAGCAGTGGCAATTGTGGAGGTGGGAGTACTAATTAGAGTTTTCATGGACAGAATGCAGAATTGCCTTGGCAAATAACCCCTCATTGGAAGAGGCCGTATCCAAGCAATAATGCTTGATAAAAGTATGCATTGTTTTCCAAGTTGCAGCTGAACAAATATCTGCTGTCGGGACTCCCCTCTTTAGAGCCGCTGAAGTAGCCATTCCCCTTGTAGAATGGGCTCGAAGCCCACCTGGTGGGACCTTTCCCGCCAATCTGTAGCATTCAATTATGGCCAAAATGATCCAGCGGGATATGGTCTGTTTTGTTACTGATAAGCCCAGTTTATGACCAGTATAACCCACAAACAATTGGTCATCTTGTCGTAATTTAGACATCCTTGATATGTAAAAACTAAGAGCCCTCTTGGGATCTAGTCTATGCAGTCTCTCCTCTTCCTTGCCCAAATGAGAAAGAGGATAAAATGTTGGTAGAATTATTTTTTGTGACAAATGGAAGTCCGAAACTACCTTTGGTAAAAAGGAAGGTTCAACTTTAAGGACTAAAAAATAGTATATGGTGGTTTGCATGAGAGAGCCTGAAGTTCACTAACCCTGCGGGCTGATGATAGGGCCACAAGAAGGACAGTTTTTAGTGTTAGAAGCCTCAATGGACAGGAGTGCAGAGGCTCAAAAGGTATGCAAGTCAAAAATGTTAGTACTAAATTTAAATCCCAAGTTGGGACATGAAAAGGTACTGGAGGGTATACATTAGTAAGCCCTTTTAAGAATTGAATGATCAATGGTATTTTGAAATATTAAACCTATTCCGAGGTGCGCTTGAAAATGGACAGTGCAGCAAGGTATCCTTTGATTGTTCCTATCTGGAGCCCCAGATTGGCTAAATGTAATAGAAAAGAGAGCACTACTGGAGTGCCACATTGAAAAGGGTCCACATCCTTATCTTTGCACCAGTTACTAAACCTGTTCCAGCGACATCAGTACAAAGATTTTGTTGCTGGCCTTCTGGCTGAAAGCAAGACTTCCATTACGTCATCCCGAAGATCCCAATCCTTGTATCTCAACCTCTCAGAAACCATGCGTGAAGGTTGAGTGTCTTGACCTCTGGATGGCGAACCCAACCTTCCTCTTGCGAGAGAAGATCCTCTCTTTGTGGAAGACGTATTAGAGGGCAGATGGACATGTCTAGAAGGTCCGGGTACCAGGTCCTCCTGGCCCAATCCGGGGCAATTACGATCATGGTTTTCCTGAACTTTCTCAACCTCCTGATTACTTGAGGAATCACGGGGACTGGGGGAAAATGCGTACAGTAGTGGAAACTTCCACTCCACTACGAATGCATCTCCCAAAGCTCCTCTTTGAGAAAATTTCCTTGAGCAGTACTGATCGCACTTCCGGTTGATCGCGGTGGCAAACAGATCCACTTGAGGGGTTCCCCAAAGGGCAAAGATCTCCAGAAGAACTTTCCTGAGCTAGCTCCAACTGTGCTCTGCCTGCTCAGAGTGTCTGCCGCTGTGTTCTTCTCTCCGGATAGGTGAATTGCCGATAGAGAGATTCCTTGCCTCGCTGCACAGTGGTAGTGACCCTACACCTCTTGTTGAGGTAGTACATGGCCACTGTATTGTCCTTCATTATCAGGACATTCTTTCCCTGTACAAAGGGCAGGAAGGCCTTCAGCGCTAGCCTGATTGCCCTCAGCTCCAAAAGGTTGATGTGTAGTTTGAACTCCGATGGAGACCAACGACTGCTGATTGTCAGATCGTTGGTGTGTGCTCCCCACCCCGTGAGTGAGGCGTCCATCACTACTGTTATCTCCGGCCATGGTTGCCAAAAAGATTCTCCCTTGAGAATGTTGTTGTTGCAAGCCTACCATAAAAGATCCTGAGCAACTGCACTCGGGACTTGCAGAAGATCTGATATTATTCCCCGAGAACTGGGACCACTGAGTTCTGAGTGCCCATTGAAAGGATCTCATTCTCAATCTGGCCTCTGGTACTAGGAAAATGCAGGATGCCATGAGGCCAAACAACCTGAGAAAATCGAAGGCCGGTAGACATTGGGCATTCTGGAAATGTGTTACCATCTGCTGGATGTGGAGAGCTCTCACTTCGGGAGGCGAAGCTTTTCCCCGAGGAATTATCCAAGACTGCTCCGATAAACTGGAGCTTTTGGGATGGTATATGGGACTTTTTGAAATTGAGGGAGAAGCCCAATTTGTGGAGGAATTGGCAGGTGATCGAAAGATGTTCCTGAGCTTGCTTTGGAGAACTTGCTCTGATCAACCAGTCATCCAGGTAGGGGTAGATGTGAATACCCCCTCTCCTGAGACTTGCTGCCACAACCGCCAACAGTTTGGTGAAAACCCTTGGGGCGGAGGTCAACCCAAATGGCAGAACTCGAAACTGATCGTGAGAGTTGCCAATCGCGAACCTCCGGTATTTTCTGTGCTTTGGTGAATTGGCACATGAAAGTAAGCATCCTGAAGGTCCAATGATACCAACCAATCTTGGAGTTGGAGAGCCTGAAGGATCTGAGAAAGAGTCACCATCTTGAACTTGTCCTTCCTGGGGAACTTGTTCAAGTTTCTTAAGTCCAAGATGGGTCTCAATCCTCCGTCCTTTTTTGGGATGAGAAAATATGGGGAGTACCAACCCCTGTTCCTCTCCGCTACAGGTATCTGTTCTATGGCACCTTTCTCTAGCAGGGTTAAAATTTCCTGCAACAGGAGCGGGTCTGGAATTTTTACAGAGTTGGCTCCCGGTGGATGATTCTGAGGCCTTTTTTGGAAGGGGAGACAGTAACCTTGAGCTACTGTTTCCAGTGCCCAAGCATCTGAGGTAATGCCCCGCCATTCCTTCAGATGCTGAGAGATCCTGCCTCCCACTGGTGTTTTGTGCAACAAGGTCTCAGAGAGATTTGGAGACGGCTGCAGGAGTGGCTGAGGGTAAAGATGCCGCTCCTGATGCTGATTTTGCACCTCTTCCTCGTGCACCACGAGGGAAGATTCTTTTGCCCCTTTGGGAAGTCTGTGCTCTTCCTCTACTAAATGAGGAGTAGTAACGAAAAGAACGACTCCAGAATAGGGTTTTAGAGGCTGGCGCGCATGGAGGCACTAAGCGATTTAGCTGCCGCTTTCGAGGTCTGAAGTTTTTCTAGGCTTTCATCAGCCTTACTGCCAAACAGCCTCGAGCCATCAAAGGGCATGTTAAGGAGTCTGGCTTGCACGTCTGGTGCAAACCCCGACTTCCTCAACCACGCAAATCTGCGTAGCACAATGCTTGCAGCCATGGATCTGCTGATACTATCAGCAGTATCCAGTCCAGACTGGAGACATTGCCCCATTGCCTCCTTCCCGTCTTTGACTATATTCAGGAAGCCTTCCCTTTCCTCGCCTTCCGGAATATGATCAGCCGCCGCCGAAATACAGTCCCACAGGGTATGGGTAAACCTGGCCAGGGTACAGGTGACATTTGTCGATTTAAGGGCCATGCTGCCTGAAGTGAAAACATTACGTGCCCAGGCATCAACTTTTTTATCCTCTCTATCTGGGGGGATAGTGGGATATGCAGTTTGTTTTGATGTGGATGCTGCCTGAATAACTAGACTTTCTGGAGTCGGATGCCTGTTTAAGTATTCAGGATCCGTACCAGCTGGTCTGTATTTCTTAGGGAAATTACTATCTGCAGCAGCAATGCTCTCAGGTTTTTCCCAGTTTTTCTCCACCGTCCTCTGAAGAGCCCTGTGAAAGGGGAGAACTGGATCTTTTTGAGGACCTCCGACAATTATATCCGTCATGTCGTCCTGTTCAAAAACAGGTGAAGTGTTACCCCAACCCATATACTCAATTACTCTGGTCATAAGACTCCTGTACCCTGAGTCTGCATGTTCTGCAGGATCAGGTCTGGCAAACTCTAATTCTGGGGAGGTGTCAATTCCACTGGCAGAATGTAGTGTGTCACTCAGGTCTCTCATTTTAGACTCTTGATCAATGAGTTCCTCAGGAACTTGTTTTGTGCCATATGAAACTCCAAAGGGAGTGACTTCATCTTCCTCCGAGCCAGATTCCTCATAAATTGAGGACATGGACTTAAAAAAGTCTGACCTGGGCAACGGAGTAAATCTACTTTCTTCCTCTACCATATGCGTCGAAGGAATGGAAAAATCCTTTGAAGTTGTCGAAGGAATCTTCGATGACTTCGAAGATGACTTTGATACAGGCGTCGAGGTTGTTTTTGGTTTCGATGCCGAAACGATCGACGCCGATGAAGTTGACGAAGACTTTGACGACTTATGTTTTTTATATGGCACCGGTGTTACGCTCACCTGGTTCCCGCAGGGGCGTTGAACGGAACTGAACAGCAGTGGTCTCCACCAGCGTGACTCGTAGGGCGGAGATGGCTGGCCGTCCAATTTTTGTCTGCTTGACCCGTAAGAGTAGTTTCTTGAAAACAATAGAAGGGAGTTAGCCACCCGTGGATTGCGAGGATACCTGCACCCAATTCGTTCCCACTGAACACCTCCGATATTCCCTTTATGTCCTCACCTTAGTGCTTGAAATGATGAGCTCTCCATCCTGCGCCGATTGCAGGGGTGCGTAGAATGCCAGTTACTCAACTGGATCGAAGGAATAGGGTGAGTTCCAGACGAAATAGGGCTCTGGGGAATATGGCGTGGAACCGTAATTATATATTCTTTAGAGTTCCAATGTCTGCTATTCACTCATTTCCCTTTTCCTTTATTTATCTTGCAGCTTGGTCCAAAAGGAATTCTCCTGATTGGCAGCAGGTCGCGCTAAGGCAAGAGTCTGTATTACCCAGCATTGTCCGGTAGAAAATAATGATGCTAAATGTCTCTAACCAAGTGCTTTTGTCCTTTTACAGGTGCGGCATAAGAAGATGCTGGATGCCGAAGAATTATACCTCGGGCGGCAAATCAAGTAAGTGCCTGGCGGTAACCAAGATTGTCTATGTTTGCTCTCGGCTCACCTTGTTTTTTCTTGTCTTCCTCTAGGTGCCGAGAATGCAGCTACGAAGAGATGTAAGCTGTGCCGAATCGTGTAGATGCTGTGGAGACTGGTAAGTATGGCGCGGCGCAGCTGCTAGCGGTGCAACGCGTTTATTTTTTCAAAGTCTTTTTTCCTTGTGCAGGAATGCGGTGGATTCAGGAGCCGATGAAGATTAGAAGGTAGGTTCTTGCTCTAACCTCTTCTTCTTCCTTCCTTTCTTCCCAGGATGCGGTCTGGATTCAGAGCTGGCATGGCAGGTAACAGGATGCTGGCTGTAGACACGGTGAGTGTTACGCTGCTCAATGCAGAATAACACGAAGCGTGTTCTGCTCTTCGGGCGTGGTTTAAATAGCTTCCAAAGTAGTCCCAGGTAAATAGTTTCAAGCACCACACCCAAGTAAAAAATAGTCCCTGAAGAAAAGTAGTCCTTCCTTGGCCTCACAAAGGCCAATGCTTGAGTTCCTTGCGGCATGGTCTGCATGAAGTAAGTTTGACTGTATGAGCCTGGCGCCTACTGTGCCAGGACTGAATCCATAGAGCCCCTAACCGGGGCTTTGTGGGTTCCAATAAGGGGCTGGATGTCTGCCCTTTGGACTGATGGACTTGATCCGGAAGTCCGGGGGTAGGCATCATGACAACCGGAGAGATGCTCGACTCTCGAAGAGTCCTCGACGACTTGGCGTTGACTCGAGTTTTTCGAGTATCCTCGACACTACTGGTTTTTACCATGGTAGTTTTAGACTTCCCTTTGTCGTCCAATGGAGCGACTTTAGGGGTATGGCTCTTCTGAGGTTCATTCGAGGGGGTCGGGCCGCATTCTCAAATACCTCCATCTTTTTTTGAAATTCCTCCCATTTTCTGGGGGAATCCGATTTTGGCGGACATCGAATTTCTTCGGTCGACTCAGAAGATGATGATGAGGGAGATCTACGTCTCCTCTTAATTTTTTTTGGACGAAGAAGAAGAGTGTCTCGATCTACTCCTAGATCGAGATCTCTTGGAATGCCTATGGCGATCGGATTCCTTTGAATCAGTCGCTTTTTTATGTTTTTTGGACGTAGCCTTCTTAGAGGCTTCCCTCCCCACCGACAGTTTACCTCTCCTCTCACAAAGAGCTTTCTCGGTCATGGATTGGCAGGAACCACAGTCGTCGGTTCGGTGACTAGAACCGAGACACCAGAGACAAATCCGGTGAGGATCCGTGATCGCCATTTTCGATCCACAATCTACGTACTTCTTGAACCCAGTCTTGGGTGTCGAAGGAGTCGAAGACAACGACATTTTCTTCACAGAAAATCTCAAGCGCGCCGTTCTCGATAGCGAAACGATCGGAAAAACGGACCTGAAGCTATTTATACCATCGGTGACGTTGACAGAGTATGGAGTCCGTCGAGGGACAATCGACGCCACAAGCTCGAGCACAGCGCCCTCTGCCGACAAAATTGTTTTTTCCGAAGCAGCGAAGCTGGAGATAACGATGTATCATAAGATGAGGAATACGTGGGAGGACACAATCCATTCGAACAGGAGTTACAAGTAAGCAACATACACCTTTTCCAGCATTGGATCGTTCATGGATTCACATGCTTTGAATAGATTGGCACAGCAGTGAACATCTTGTAATAGCTGGTGTAATGGGAGAACGCATACCTTATTGAAACAAGTGTTGCAGGACGGCTCTTCCGACCTTTGCTTCAGCCTCCCTTTGTCCCTCAATGCAGTAATGCTTGAAAAAGGTGTGCAGGACTAGCCAGGTTGCTGCCCAGCATATGTCTGACAGGGGAATCCCTGCCCATTGCGCTACTGAAGATCCCACTGCCCTAGTTGAATGAGCATGAACAGGTCCCTGTAGCGGCCGATTGGCCCGGGTGTGCACAGTGGAAATTGCGGCAGAGACCCATCTGGCAATACCTTGTTTTGAAATAGGTCGACTTTTGTCAGAGGGGCCCAAAAGCCACAAATACTGGAGATGTGCGCCTGAAATATTTTGTTCCGTCTATGTAGAACTTGATAACTCTTTGAAGGTCTAGCGAGTGTAGAGCCTATTCCACTGGGGTGGATGAATGTGCGAAGAAAACTGGTAGGGTAACCTCAGTTTGTAAGTGGAAGACGGATAGCACCTTGGAAATGAAAGTAGGGTTTGTTTTCAGGATGACTTTGTTCTTTTCAAATCAGAGATATGGAGGTTTAACAGGTAGCGCATTTATTTCTGACATACGTCGGAAGGACATGACTGCTACTAGAAAAGCAGTCTTCCAAGACACAAACTTTATGTGTGTGGCCGCCAATGGTTTGAACAGAGGTTTCATTAGTGTGGCAGCACAGTGTTTAAGCTCCACTGGGGTGGTGTTTTTTTCTGAGGGGGGTGGGGTAGATCCAGAATAGTCCTCTCATGAAGTGTTTTACGATGTGAACTCCAAAAATGGGAGCTTTTCCTTCTTTTCTGGTGTATCTAGAAATTGCCGCTAAATGTACTTTGATGGATGAGTGTGATAAACCATCTTTGTCTTATTTTAACAGGTACGGTAGTGTTTGGTGAGGCTCCACACAACAGATCCAACCGTTCCTTAAAAAAACCAAGTGCAAAACAGATTCCACATGTACTTGTATGATTTGTTTGTAGACTCCGCTCTGGCAGCCTTAAGGATGTTTCTACACTGCTGTTTAAGTGGGACTTGTCCGAACTCATTGAAGTCAGGAGCCAGGCCTTTAAGTTGAACACCCTTGGATTGTGGTGTTGCACCTGTTGGTTGCACATGGTCAGCAGATCGGGGTCTTGACCCAGCGGGATTGGACAGTCCTGGGACAGGTGAACAAGCTCTGAAAACCATGGTTGTCTCGCCCATGTTGGTGCTATGAGAATGACTGTGCACTTGTACATTGCAATCATTTGTAGGACCCTGCGCATGACTAGAGTTGGAGGGAATGCATAGGCGAAGATTCCTTCCCATGACATTGCAAATGCATCACCAAGTGATTGAGGGTGCAGATATCTGCTTGCAAACAGCTGGCATTTCTTGTTCACCCCTGTTGCAAATAAATCGACGGTCAGTGTTCCCCCATCTGTTGAAGATTTGTAGGAGTTTCTTAACTGCCAGTTGCCATTTGTGTGACTGGTCATTGGCCCTGCTCAGTTGATCTGCAGTTTTGGTTTCTTTTCCCTGGAGGTGAAATGCTTGTAGTTGCATGTTGTTTTCGATGGCCCAGTGCCTCAGCTGTTGGGCTGCTCTGGAGAGTGCCCTTGATCTCATGCCTCGATGTTTTCGCACATAATACATTGTGGTCGTGTTGTCTGAACACTCGCACAACTTTGCCTTTGAGCACTGGCTGGAATGAGTGGAGGGCATGAGCCACTGCTTTCAGCTCCAGTATGTTGATGTGGAGTTGTGCCTTGGTCAGGGACAAACAGCCTTTCACTAACAGTTGGTGTGTGTGCACGCCCCATCCTGTTAGTGAGGCATCTGTGGCCAGGGTTTCTTGAAATGGCGGATCCCTGAATTGGACACCCTTGGAGATGTGAGATGGTATGAGCCGCCACTGCAACCTGTCTGTGAGCGACTTTGTTACTGTCAACTTGTCATTCCATGTTCCCGTTAGCTGGGACCACCGATCCACTAAGAATTCTTCTAGCAGTCTCATCTGTAACCTGAAATGTTGTATTAAGGGAATGCAGGACGACATGTTGCCTAAGAGTTGCATGACGGTTCTGACTGATCTCGGCACCCGAGGAGAATTTCATGATTAGACAGGGTATTGACGCGGCCATCACTACTGAGGGATGTACCCAGCCCCCAGTGTTTAACTGTGCCCCTAGGAACACTAACATGTTTGATGGCTTGAAGCAGGACTTGCTTGAATTTACTGCGAAGCCGAGGCTTAAGAAGGTGCTGGATACCTGCTGGATCGCTCTTTAAGCCACTTGGTACGATGGTGCTCGTACCAACCATAAGTCGAGATATATATATATATATATATATATAGTATCCTTTTTTCCTGAGCGACGCAGCTATAGAAGCTAGGCATTTTGTGAATGTTATTGGGGCTGAGCAAATGCCAAATGGGAGTACTTTGAATTGGTAGTGGTTTATGGCAATGACGGATCCTAAGAACTTACAGTGACGTTTGCGAATGGAGATGTGAAAGTATGAGTCTGAGATCTAGTGACGCTTGGAAGTCGTTCTCCCTTATTGACTTGATGACATCTGCCAAGGTGACCATTTTGAACTTTTGTTTCTTGACATTTGTTTAGACTTCTTAGGCCAAGATTGGTCGCCATGAGTCTTCGTTTTTTTTAACGACGAAGAATCTGGAGTAAGTTCCTTTGCCCTTTTGATGTTGTGGGACTTTTTCGATTGCGTTTTTCATGAGCAGTTTCTCCACTTCGTCCTTTAAGATGTTTAGGTGCGGATGGTGTTGAAACATTGGGGGCATTGGAGGGGGTTTCCCTTGGAATTCAATTGTGTGACATCTTTTTATGATGTCTAACAAACACCTGTCTGTGGTTAACTGTTGCCACTGCTGTAGATGGTATTGTAAGTTACCCCCTACTTGCTGCAGTTGGACCGTGGGTGTAGGTGTCTGGAGGAGGTCAGGCTTGTTTTTGCTGCCTGCCCCTGTAGGCGTATGTTGTTTGTCATCTTCTTGAAGCTTGATTGTAGCCTTTTTGTTTGTATAGTTACGTCTTGCGATACCCCTGGTAGTACGCTTGCGAATATTAGGATGCCCCCTGGTATGCCTTCCCACCTCTACTTGTTGCTGTAGAACAACCAGAGGCTCCTCGTAAGGAGAGAAAAGTGTGCCTCACCGTCAGTGTGGTGAGCGATCTTGCAGTATCAGTGTCTGTTTTTATGGCTTTTTCAGTGTCATCAATTTTGGGACCAAAGAGTTGGTCTCCATCAAAAGGCATGTCTAACACTTTTGATTCGACACCCGTTCTGAAATCTGTGCATTTTAACCATGTCCGTCTCCCAAGTACCTCCCCATTACTAATTTGATTAAAACCTGTTTCCGCTATGTCAACTGTGATGATGATAGCATGGTTTGAGGCGTCTTCACCCTCTCTGAGGATGTCCAGGGCCTGTTTTCTATTATCTTCCGGTAGGTAGTCAGTGTGAGCCGGTTCCACATCGGGATTGTTGCCAGTGAGTTAGCCGCTTTTATTTTCATGGCACCTGTGGCTAGGACTTTTTTACCGAAAGTCTCGTTTCCTGCTGTCAATGTCAGGTGGTACTGTGTATTTTTTTAACTTGCGCGTTTGTCTTTCTGCACTCTACTGCTGATACCTCGGAGTCAGGTGTCGGCTGAGATGTTAAGCATCTAGCGAACACGTCAGGTGCCTTAAAAGGTTTTCTCATGTGTAACAGCCCTTCTTCCCAAACGTGGTCTAGGATGGGAGTTGACATTACCGCTTTCCTGCTTGTGCATTAAATCAAAAAGGAAGCAATCCTTTTTCTGCTCCGATGGTATTAGGCTAAATTCCTCACAAGCCTTTTGTACAGTATTGTGAAATGCAGTTATGTGATCCGGCGGAGACTGACGCAACGGTTCCCTAGAGTCTTGGATCAGACCCAAGTCTGTGTCCTCCCAGTTATCTGGCTGCGTAGATTTCGAGGTAGAGGTATCAGTGTCTCGGTTACCTTCCTCATCGTCAGTGGTAGAGGATTGGAGTTCACCTTCCTCTTGACTGTACGGGGAATGGTATGGTCTTGGGGAGCCCCTTCATGTTCTAATGGGGCTGCTGGTCCTGTTGGGTCATCTGTGCCTCATAGGGTTGACAAGCTGTTCTCTTTGTTCGTTCACCAGGTTTCCTGTAGCCGTTTTGTCAGGCCTGCTGGGTTCCCCCAAAGGGCCTGGCGCCTCGTTGGCTGTTTGCAGGTGGGGCTGGTACACTCGTAGCCTGGTATACAGTTGTTGAAGTAGGTTCTGAAGAGTAGAAAGTACTTGTAAAAATAACACAGACTGTGAGTTGAGTAACGGTTCTGTTGGTTGTTGAGGAGCAGCCGGGGTTGGTAATGTTGGCTGCGGTAACTCCAATAACCATGGTTCCACTGGTGTTTCCCATGGCGAATATGGTCTTTCTTCAGATGATTACGGCGAGTACCCCTGTTCAAACTCTGAATTAATGTGGTGCTCCAGTATCTGGTCTGGAAGAATTGACGAGACCGGAGACAGTGTTGGACACTTGGGTGCTTTTGGGTCATCCGTGTTCCCTTGGGGCGATTGAGGTTAAGAATGTTCCCCAGGTTCTGCTGCTATGTCCTGCTCTTCCGCGACATTAGGCAAGTGCAGGTGTCCGATAGGCAGTTTAAGAACTACTGGGCCTTGTTGTACAGGTGCAGAGTCCTGTATTGGTTCTTGTTCATTTCTATTTGGCATACATTTGTTGTCAGACTTGTGTTGGTGATTTTGATTTTCTAATTTTCCTTCACTAGAGACGCCGTCTGCAGTAGTTTTCTGACGACATTTTTTTGATGGAGCGCTTATTGGGGACTCCCTCACCATTTTCGCCGGCGGCGGGTTGCTCACCTGCGAGGTTGTCGACGGACAGACAGATTTTTCAGTTTTTCCTTCCTTTTTTCTCCTCCGACCTGGCCCTTTTACAGGCTTTTAGCCTATCTGATCTGTCTTCCACCACACTTCTAGAGGATTCAGCCTCTGAAGGGGGTATCTGCCCCCATTGAGCCAAAGGGCTAGTCTTCTTTTCCTATCCGCCCTCTGCAACTTATTCTGAACAGGACTGCGACTGGCCTCTCTTGGCCCTCTTCGTGCACCCACAAGGCTAAAAACCTCAGGGTCATCTTCAACTCCACACTCTCCTTCTCTCCTCACTTCTCTGACGTCTCTAAGAAGTCACACTATCAGTTACACCTCCTCAGAGCCCTGGTTCTCTCCTTCCCCCAGAAGCTCACGGTCTCCAGAGCCCTGGTTCTCTCTAGGATGGACTATTGTAACAGCCTCTATCTAAATCTGCCTCCCTCTACTCTCCGCCCTTTGCAACATATCCAGAACATGACTGCGAAACTTGTCCTTGGCCTCAAGCCCAGGGATCGTATCTCTCCAGGACTGAAATCTCTGCACTGGCTCCCAGTGGCTGTGAGGACTAAGTTCAAAACCCTCTGCATTGTCCACAAGGCCTTCTGGGGACTGGGGCCGCAATACCTTCAACTCTCTCTTCCCAAATATCTTCCTTCTCGAGCTCTTCGCTCATCCGCCTCCACTCCCTCAGGGTCAGTCACTTCGCCAAGAAACGAGTTGGTGGCAGATCTCGCTCTTCGGCAGGGGCCTCCCCCTCTGGAACAGCCTTCCTGTCACCCTGAAATTTGAGGAGAACCATCTCCGGTTCCGGAAGCACCTCAAAACCTTCCTCTTTGCTTCTGCTTTCTCTCCCCCTTTCCCCTGCTGAATTCCTGGTTGAAACTGCACTGGTTACCTGTCCACCCTTTCCGATCTCGGGCCCAGGCCCCGCCAAATGCACACCTGCACTGCCTGCCTGGCAACCCCCGCACACGGGGACTGTTATTCTGTATCCCTACAGTCCCCCTACCAGCAATTATGTCTGCTCTTACCTTGCATTTGCCACCATCTGGCGGTTTTATTGATTTTATTTATTCAACTATCCCATGTACTGCACTTTCCCCTCTTTCTTCCCACACACACTTTTCCCATTCCCCCTTCCCATGGACTTGCGTGATCTGAATGACACCGGGCCTAGTAGGATCGCTGTCTGTCGTCCCTCCGTTCCCCTCCCTTGCCTCGTCACGCCTCAAAAGAATTGTCTATAGGTGCGTTATAAATGCCATATCATATATCATATCCTTGAGGGTTATTTGTGCTAAAGGTGACACACATTTCACAATCCTCCTGAAGGTGATTAGGATAGAGGCAGTATATGCATTCAGAATGCTTGTCTCCCTCATACACATTCGTAATCCCACATGACTGGCATGCCCTGAAAAGAGCTTTCTGTTTTTCCTCCAAATTATGAAAGTAAGAAGCACTTCTATGTACAGATGTTTTTATCAAGTTGTGAAGAAATATTTCGAAGTTTTGAAGAAATATGTACGTTTCTGGCTTTATTTCTCCAGGAAAGACAGCCTTGAGGACTCCTCAGCACAATGTGCAGTTATAATCTGAAGGTGGCCTCCTGGGTGGGGCTTGTCACTCGACGTCCCATTGGCTGAGGCACAATACACCCAAAAGGACATAGATGGGCTACTAAAGTGAGCTTAAAAACTCTATTATAAGCTATAATAAACTGTTACTGATGATTCCCAGCCTGTCGGCGGGGAATATTCAAAGCATGTCATTCCATGAAAGATCCAATGCTGGAGAATCTGAGGTTATTTAGCCGGGAGCTGGGTTTCAAGTCTTCCTGCTTCTCCAGCAGCTCTTTGACCGCCTTCTTCAGTTGAACCACTTCCTGCAACGTTGACGCAGATTCATCCTCCACTGTGGACTGGCGCTGCTCTGCGTCAACCAGCAGGTCGCGATGTCTGTTAAGCCTAACCTGCATATGATCGACTTTGCAGATGAGGGTGTCCAGGCAGTTGATACCAGATTGCAACTGCATCAAAATACCTTTTATATCTCAGAGTGTCTGGTGAAGGGGCTCCAGCACCTTCTCCATGTCTTGCAACCCTTTTGTAGCCTGTTTTGACTCATAGGGTGTGACATATGGAAGCTTGGACTGCATCTTTTTTAATTTTCCCCATCCTGTCTGCAGCCCAGGTGGTCAGTCAGGGACTTGGAGGGGTATCTGGTTCCAATTTACCTGGTTCAACCGTGTCACAGCAGCCTACCACCAATAGCAGGGACCACTCCTCTGCCCTCAAAGCCACCAGCAGACCAGGCCCCCAATACAGTGCCACAGCTCAGGCCGCTGAATCAACGCCAAGGCTCAGCCTCCAGAATCAGAATATCATGCGTGGGTGGTGGTGGGGTGGTGGGGCTGCGCTGGGGAGAGATCAGTCCTATCAAGTACTGCGGACATGCCACCGGGTACTCACTTGGCAAAGTCTGTTGCACCTGTCCTTCCCCCTTACGAATTAACAGCAACCTCTCCTCACACTGGCAGACACCCTCCACCCCCACTGCAGCCTCTTACCAGTGTTACTTGAACGCCGGGCCACGGGGAACATGTGCTTGCATCAGCCTCTCCAGCGGATACACTGGGGAAGCACCCCCAACCTCTGGTTCCTCCTGCTCCTATGTTGCTGGGGCCGGACGCTCCGCGCAGGAGAAGAGCATAGCTGGTGACCGCCCCAGGCAGGCAGCGACGCTGCAGCAGAGCCTGCTGCACCGCAGAGGGTGGGCAGGAAGCCCAATGAAGAGTGCCGCCCGTCACAAGGAGGTAGCCCACCAGATTCCTTGGGGCTGCCGCCAGCAGCGGAGCCGTTCCGGGTCTGCCACACAGTGCCCTGGTTCGTCTCAGGCGTCCCCGCCAGGCTCCGTCACAGCCCCCGCTCCGCTGTAGCCGGAGACGTGGCCACCCAATGAAGGAAGCCCAATGAAGAGTGCCGCCAGTCACAAAGAGATAGCCCACCAGATTCCTTGGGGCCGCTGCCAGCAGCGGAGCCGTTCCGGGTCTGCCACACAGTGCCCCGGTTCGTCTCAGGCGTCCCCGCCAGGCTCTGTCACAGCCCCCACTCCGCTGTAGCCGGAGACGTGGCCACCTCACCACAGGGGCACAGTGCCCAGGGGGTGCCTACTCCAAAGCCGCGGCTCTCACTTGCCATCTGGATTCACAGTGAATCTCCCGACGAGGGACGATAGGCGGACATCGCTGGAGGCCCCCCTCGCTGTGCACACCGGCCAGGAACACAATTGCAGAGGCCAGTCACTGCAGCCCACAGTGCCGGACGCCCCTATGTTTCGCCTGCAGGGCGCAGGGGACCGCTCCCACCTCACCGCTCACATCTTTCTAGGCCTCACAGCTGGCAGGCCAACGGTTTCCACCTTCCAGATGATCAGGGGCCAAGAAAACTTGCAGGCAGCACCTCGACCATGCCAGCAATGCCCACACAGTTGTTACTGGAGCAACGAAGCGTCGATGGCCAGGATAATGACAGGATATTCAACGGGTGAACAGGAGCTCAAATTAGAGCAGCCATCATGGCAAGGCTCTCGAGTGAACCACCATAACCCGACTTCTGACCTCCCACCCCATTCTAAGGCAAGGACCTAGTCAAGACTGGTTTGAGGTTAGAAGTACCGGAAGGAACCTATGGCAAATTGACCTCAATCCTGAATGGTCCATAAACATTCCTTGGCTGTCGGAGCTGGAGTCATCAATGGGGATTACATAGAAGTAAAGGTGGTCTTTTAACCTCTAACCTGGGGAACCTTGCCTAAGTCATAAAAACCTGTCAACCCATAGCTCAACTGGCGTGCCAGAAGATCTCACTACCAAAAATGTAAGGAGTAGAATATCTAGACAATATAGAGCCTAGGCTGGGTTTGGAAAGATGACGGATGGACAAAGGGATGACTCACAAACCAGAGTGGCTACAGGGCCAGCATCAATGGAATTAATTGAGGAACAGAGAACGGATCAGCTTTTGGAACAAGCCTGCAAGAATGCATTTTCCGAAGCAGAGAGCCGAACTCTGAAGACCCACAATTTCATCAAGAGGAAGGGGCAGAGTTGATGTAAACCAGAGGGGGACGATACCAACCATTGCCAATTCCAGGTCCTGAAACCATTTAGGAAAGCATTGATGGAACAAGGTCACTCCCACCTGATGGTGGAGCACCACGGACAGGAGAAAACACAGAAGACTCTCCTCAGCTGCTTCTACTGGCCCAGGGTGTAAGCCCAGGTCAAACATTTGTGCGACATGCCATACCTGCCAAAAGACCTTGTTGGATGAAGTAGCAAGAGCCCATCTCTAGCTACTCCCAATCATCAAGGTCTAGTCCTACTGAATAGGCATGGGCATTGTGGAGGCACTGGAACCATCCAGGAACAAGTACATCCTGGTGATCCTAGATTACACCACCCAATATCCGAAGTAGTAGTGTTAGTAGCAGTAGGTCATTTATATAGCGCCTTTATCCCATTAGTATGGCCTCAAAGGATTGTGGGAGTGAAGGCTCTCCAGGGACCATTGTCCAAGGTATAAGATTTTTCTGAAGGACTATTAGGCCTGTGTGCATTAGGCCGGGCTAGGCAGTTAGATGGGCTTGCCATGTCCCAGTAAGCTTCACATGATGGTCAGGCATGTGGATGGGTGTTGGGGGGGTGGTTAGGAGAAAGTGCAAGAGACTGGTTTATGTGTCCAGCTAGACCACATTTTTTGTTGTAGGTCGTAGCTGCATTCCAAAGCAAGAGAATTTGTTATGTGTCCAGCTAGACAATTTTTTCCTAGTTCGTCACTGCATTCTGATGGGAGAGATGTTCTGCTTCATGTATTAGCCTGGTGTATGGAGGCAAATGTGTACGAGTGGGTAGTCATTCTTACGTCTGGTGTATACCGGAGTGGTGCCTGGCTACGTGCCTTGAGGCTCCGATGGAGCACTGCCTTTGGTGTGGCTAAGTGTTCTGAGACATGCAGTCTGCTCCAAGAATTGCACTTTACGTTTAAGCAACAAGACCAAGGCAATCCTCAAGTTGCTTATGCGACTTTGTACCGGGGTCAGCTTCAAAACAAATACTGTATGGGTGCAGAAGGAGGACAATAACACATGTGGCATGATTGTTGGCATACACATGTATTGTTTTTCAAATTATAATAGCTATCTTGCCCTAACTAAGAGGGGTTTCCCTCCCTCAACTTAATGCTAAGGATTCAGTCAGGATGTCTGCTTAACTCAAAAGTCCACCATCCTGTGACAAAGTCCTACTTCTGTCCCTTACACTTATAACTAAACTAAAAAGGTAATGGATCGCCTCCATCCAGAAAAAGGACTCCCTTCTTCTGGATAATGGATCACAGTTTCACTTGTGGACAGCACCTTGGCCTGAGGAATTGGCTTCTTTCCCCAGGTTTCAATCCCTTCCCAAGGTACACAGTAAAGTACGAGGTTGAAAAGTCAATAAGTAGCAAAGTTCTCTGTTCAACTCAAAAGGATAAAGTTCTAGCGCTAACTCAAACACGATTCCTTATTGGCCCCAGTTTTCACCACTGGGTTCCTGGAGAATGCCTCCCTTCTCCATGCATCTTGATCTCAGTACTTTCACACTGTCAGGGAAATGACTCCCTTCCCCTGGTCTTCCTTGGTGTTGTTCTCACGCTCTGTGTGTCTTTACTCTCACAGTTCACCATACCAGGGGGAATGCCACCCTTGCCCTGGCCTTTCTCAGGCTCCTTCTTACAATTCACGGGACCAGAGGGTATCGCTCCCTTCTTCTGGCCTTTCTCATCTCTCAGGGCATTGGGGCATTTTCCTTCTCCCCAAACATTGGCAACTAGGTTTACTCGCTTGCCAAGTATGGTTAGCTCTGAATTAATGTTTCTCTTCACTTTATGAGGGCCACCCTCATATGACACAGGGTTCTATGTCATTTCATCAACAGTCGTTATTTCAATAGGTTTTTTTAACGAATATTTAATGAAAAAACGAATTGAAATTGATTTTTAGGGAGTGGTAGGTCGCCCAAGTCCCCCCCAACCCTGTTTTTTTTCTTTTATTTTTTTCAACTATTCCCGGCCCCCACGAACCCCTTATGTACACTTTCCCAACCCCCTAAATATTATGATGCTTTTTCATTGTCTATGAAAGTACGGTGTACCATTACAGTTCTTATAACCTAAGGGAATCTTTATTTCCTTCTGGCTTTCCCTTTTCACCTCACGATTTTAGAGTACTTCTCCTGCTCCAGGTTCCACCAACTTGGTTTACTCCCCTGCTAAGTATGGTTGGTTTTTCTCAGTAGCTTTTCACTGGGATAACCACTCACCAAGTATCTTTCGTTCTTCAGGATTTGGTTTGTCCCACTGGGGCAAGGAGGATCTCTCCACTCTTACTCAGTTGACCATAGCCCTCAGAGTTCCCCAGCACCTTTCCGGGCACCCTCTGCATACCTTATTGCTTGGTCTGTTAGGTTTCGGATATTTTCTGGCATCTCTGGTTCGCCTCAGCTTCTCTTTGGATCTTGCAGTCTGCTCTCGTGCTGCAGCGGCTTTTCCACATTGGTCTCTCCCCAGACGTCAAGTCTCAGGCAGAACAATCAGTTCCCAGCTTCTCTGGAACTGGACGTCGGGTTCTCCAACCCTCGGGTACGTGTCTCTTACTTCAGTCGTCTTCAGACGCTGAGTGTCTACCACAAGCGTCCTTCTCTGCAGCATCTCCCGTCAGCGCTGCAACGCTCCCCTGCTCAAAGATCCTCCACGGCCAGGCTGACACTAGCAGTTGTCCGTTCTTGCTTTGTACCTTGTGATTTGCATGGGCTTTCTCTGAGCAACCAGTCTACTCGCTGTAGTTTTTTCCCTACTTTGATCTTCAGTGCTCCGCGCTTCTCCCTCGTCTCAATATTACCATTGTTTCTCCACTGGGTCACTTGGATTCTTCTTCGTCCCAGTCCTTGAGTCAATGTCAAGTGGATAATCCATATTCTTCTTCATCTCAGTACTTCTGAGGATGGAGGATGGATTTCCTATTTTACACACATCCATAGAAAAGTGGGGTACTGAAGTGACCTGTACATTATAGGAGGGTGCAGGAGGATGTGATGGAGCAAGGGAATAGCATGCCTCCCATGGATGATCGTCTCTGTTCCCAGATGTGGTGGGGAATTGACTACTACCCCCAGGGGGACTATCACTAACAGGTGATAATGGAAAGGAAAAGTTGCTCAACGTGGTGGCTACTGTACTCAAGTCCAAAGTCCTCTTTCATCCAAAATAATGGGAGTCCCCACTTAGACAAGGGCAGAGCCTAAGTGCGGCACTGCTCGCTTCCCCTTTACATTTGTACACTCTGAGGCAGCTGCACATGTGAAAAATGACCACACCTTTGATTCCGCCACCACACGTTCCGTACTGTGAGGAACCTGAGGGCATCCTCCCATCTACTCCCCTTGGATCTTCCTCCCAGGTGGCCAGGGAAAGGCCATTGCTTTTGGATCCCGTTCGTGGAGCTGGATAAGCGAGGGAGAATCACCTGGGTGGAGGGACCTTGGTGGGGAGAAAATGTCTTTAGGTGAGGCATGGTATCCTCCTTTCCAATGTCAGAAGAGACCCTCCCCTTCCCCTGCCTTTGTAGGCTATGGTCAGTCTTTCCCCCTTTCGCACATACAAACTGTCCCACACATTCATATTCCTTTAAGACTGGGATGAGGAAGAGGCAACTGGGAGTTATACACACGTCCATTCATGCACACCACTTTGGTACTGAGAAGAAGAATAGGACTATGAGCACCACTACAAAGGTCAAGCATGTCCCACTAGTAAAGGTAACTATGGCCAAGCAAAAGACTTGCACCTGCAGCCAATTGAGAGGCTGCAGGTGCATAAAAGGAGAGACAGGCAAGAGCAGAGGAAAAAAACGCCTGGGGAGGAGGCAGCGGCAACCCGACAGAGCAGGCTGGAGAAGGGCCAGTGAAAAGGACGCTGACCACTGCAGAGGGGCGAGGAAGATGCTGAGGCCTGAAGGGGTGTGAGAGACTCGAGAACCCTGCAGTCCCCTGTGCCGTATGTTCACAGCCAGAGCTGTGGGACACAGAAGACTCCAGTATGGCGCCGACCGCAGCAGCAAGGTTCTGAAGAGGCGAGCGCTGCTCACCGGAGCTCTGGACAAGTGAAAGGGAAGCCAGAGAAAGCTGGATAAGCAACCGAAGGCACCCGCATGGAGTGTCCGTAAACCAGCGAGTGACAGAGGGAACGCTCATGCTGTGGCACTGCAGGGGTTGGATTTGGGCAGAGCAAAATGCTGATCGAATGAAAACTTAGAATGAATGAGTCTGGAGACCGAATGGAAAATGTTTGAATGCCGAATAAGCTACAAAGTACTTTAGAGTTACAAACAGTATTAGTGAATACCGAACTAGAAGAAATATATGTAAAGTATATGAAAACAGTGCACAAGCGAAAAGAAAGTAATTGAAATTATGAACAAAGTGAAAACCAGTGATGGAGAAATTACTCACCGTAATGATGTGTCTATAGATTCTTTTCCTGCAGATTCCTCATCTTGATAGATATCCATCATCCAGCTCTGCTGCTCGGAAATCTTTCGCCAGGGGGCGTAGTGGACCTCGACTCGGCCATCGACCGTCAATCCGTCTTGCTCAAACACATGGGTTAGAATGGTTTGTGGACTGTCAATACCACATTCAGCCATCATGAGACTGAGAATAATATGCCATTATGTCATGTATAACATTACCTGTTTAACTGTATGATGTTGTACCTACATGGTGGCTAGAACTAAATTCAAATATCTAAGCTCACCATATTGGTATTGTATGCGGAACTACTTGTCTAGCTATGCTTATCAAAATTCCAGACTATCTTGCTTAAATAGGTTTAGCCCGAAAGTTGACACATGATCTGCTCACCCAAAAGCGAATGCTTTGAGATTAGCACTTCAGTCCCAAATCGCCTTTAATTTTATTTGTACCTCACAAGCTGTTCAATATCTGTAATAGCTGTGTGAGCTATTGCCTCACAGTCTCTGCTAACGGCACAGTATAACCAAGCCATTGCTGTCTGACATGCCCAGATAGCTCAGCGTCACCCAACACCAAGTCAGCCTGCTCAGGCCCTTTATCACCCATTACCCTATTTGCTCCTGTGCCTCAACCTTCATATTGTTGGCCCTACCCCTATTACGTCAATAAAGGCTACGGTACCAGTAATCTCAACCCAAGAATCCCAACTCTAATCTTAGCCAGTATGGCCCATAAACTGCTTAACTCAGAAGACATTCTCCCCCCTCCCCATTCCTGCCCTCCTCCTGTACACCCCATGCTACTCACGCCCCTTCCCCCGCCAGCTCCAATCTCCCTCTCTACCGCCGGACAGTAGACCTACTGACCCATCTTATTGCTCAGAACCCACCCACCCTATCGTGAGGCATAGGTCCACCCAAACTAGAAATCAACTACTAGGATTAAGCACCGGCCACACAGTTACGGCCATCAAAGCAAAGTCTGAGGCTCAACCACAGCTCCCCCTAAGCGTAGGTTAACAGTTCCACCCAAACCTAGCAAGGATACCAGGAAACTAAGTCCCTACAAAAAATCATAACAGTCACATCAGCCTCCACCCCACTTCAATGTGCCCTTATTAATGCTCGCTGACTCCCAGCACATGCTACTGAAATATATGACCTTCTAAAAAGACCTGGATCTCGATGCTCTCGCCATTACGGAAACATGTCTTCATGAAGCCTCAGGTCCAGCTATTTGTTTAGCCCTCCCACCAGGTTACACTTTGTTCTGATAAGAGAGAACCACCACCAAAGAAGGCGGGGGGGGTGGCCCTCAAAGCCAAGGACGCACTTGCCATTAGACAAATCAATTCACCATTAGGGGTGAATGCAGACGTCTTATCGGTAAAACTCTCCTTATCACATACTGTTCTCCACGTCATCTACCGCCCACTAGGCCCACTTCTCGACTTTCAGACTAATCTTCTCCATTTGCTAGGAACCTAAAAACACCACAAAAGCCATCCTGTTAGGTGACCTTAACCTTGGCTTCAACTATCCCAAGGACAAACAAGTCAAGTCCTTGGCCTAAGCGCTCCTAGACATGGGTTTCCTTCAAAGAAGTAATCTCCCGACCCATTAGAAGGGGCGGATATTAGATTGGGTAGCCAACCATAACTGCACAGCAGATATCAGTTCCATCACACCCACCCATGGAATGACCATTTTATACACTTCCAGATCCTGACTAGAAACCCTACCACCTGTCCCGGCAGCACTAGCTAGATGCTCATGGCTCCTTACCAGAGACAGAATGCTTCAATTTTTTAGAGATCACCAGGTGTGTTGCTAGGTCTTGAAAAGATCTGGGGCTACGCTAATGGTGGGACGGTCAGGACACAGGGCTAGCAAACCTTTTGGTTGTAGCACCTGAGATTCTATCCGGGGCTACAACCAAAAGACCCGGGGCTATAGCCACCTAAGCCCCCCCTAGCAACGCCTCTGGAGATCACAACCCTGAAAACCCCATTCTTCAATGACCTTCTGGCTCTGGCAGATCTCTACAACACCTCAATCAAAGCTGTGGTAGATGCCATTGCTCCTTTATTGAGGAAATAAGCTAAAAAGAAGAAACACTAACTCATGGCTCACTCAAGAACTCCTAGAACTACGCTCACATAAGCGTGCTGCGCTCACTAAATGGCAAACCCTCCCACAGAACTCCATATTAGAGGTCTATACAGCTCGTGCTACAGAGTACAAAAAAGCAATAACTCTAGCAAAATCTTTAACCTATAATGCAAGAATTGCAATTGCCAAATCCAAATCGAAAAAACTATTTGCCATCTTCAAGGAAATGGCCACACCAGCCACCAACACCTGAGAAACCGTTCAAGACGAGGCCTGGTAGACCAATGTTCAAACTGCCATGTTAAATAAAATCAACCTCCTCCAGGAAAAAATCCAGTCGCAATATAATGCCCTGCCTATAACTAGCTTCCCACTGCGACAATCTCTAATCCTAACATTAATAACAAAAAGCTATTCTCATTCAAGGAAGTTACTGAGACGGAAGTTCTAGTTATCATGAAACCAATCAAACCATCTTTCTACAAAGGAGATGCCTGCCCCCCCCAGCCTTATAAAAGACTGTCCAGACTCACTAGCCCCATTTCTGACACCCTTCATCAATGCCTCGTTCACCTCAGGTATCGTCCCTGCAAGTCTGAAAGAATCCTGGGTTCGCCCTTTACTAAAATAAAAATAAAAAAAACTCCCTTGACCCTGATTCACCCAATAACTGCAAACCCATCACGACCAATCCTTTTTTGCTCAAAATACTAGATAAAGCTGCCTCTTTACAAATTCAACATTTTCTGGAAATCAACAATATCTTGGGCAAGAGGCAATCAGGCTTCTGCCCGCGCCATGGCACAGAATTTGTCTTACTCTATCTCAAGAACCAGCTAGGGGAAATTATGGATAAAGGCAAGCCAGCGCTGCTCCTGCTCCTTGATTTGTCTGCAGCTTTTGATCTTGTAGATCATAAGACCCTCTGCAGCCACCTCAGGGATGCTGCCCAAGTCTCCCCGGGAGCCACTTCATGGATAACCTCATTCCTTGAAGGAAGACTGATGGGTTTTCTCAGACCATGCTTGTGCGGCTCCACTGGTGTGTTCCTCAGGGCTCCTGCATATCGCCCACATTGTGTAACATTTTTACATTGCCACTCTTTAATGACCTGGACGATCACAGCACAACAACACAAACTATGCTGATGATACTCGGGTCCTCCTCCCCCTTTCCGGTACCTACAAACAGGACTTAGCTAGTCTCCGTAAAATAAACACCCGAATCCAGGCCTGGATGGCCGCTAATGGCCTGTGTTTGAATGGGGACAAAACAGAAATCCTTCCGGTATGCCCAAAGGAAATTCTCAACAAGCTGGACAGTCGATACAAATCCTTCAGCATTGAGAATACTGTAATCACTGCCTCTGCTGTAGTCAAAACCTCAACTCTACCCTCTCCATGACGTGTCAGGTCAGCGCCATTTCATTATACGCAGCACTTACTACCAAAGTCATTAATGCAGTGAAACCGTACCTCTCCACCAAAAACTGTCTCACCGTTGGGGCCAAATTGGACTATTGTAATGTCCTCTTTCTAGGCACTTCAGCTAAAAACCTCAACAAATTACAAATCACCCAAAACAACACCCTCAGAGCGGTGTTAAGCATCCCAAAAAGGGAGCACATCTCTCAGGCTAGACGTGATGCCCATTGGCTCCCAGTCAGAGAGCGCATTCTCTTCAAATCCCTCGCCATCACACACATGTGCCTCTCCCTCACAGCCCCGCCCTACCTGGCAGAAAAGATGTGCTGTGCCACCACGGATAGGACCAGGCGAGCCCAGCACTCCAATCAGCTCCTTGCTCGTACTGATAAAAGAGCCAAAGCTGGAGGATTCAGTTTTCCATTTTTAGAACCTGGAACGCCCTCCCCACCTCTCTCAGGAACAAGACCTCCCTCACAGCCTTTCGGAAAGCACTCAAGACTAAGCCCTTAAGCTAGTCATGCCCTCCTACACAATACTATCTATAGGCTCATCTGTAAGATCAGAACCAAATTAGTACTGATCCAACATTAACTGCATCATAACAGCTACATTGTTATGTATCTATGTTTTCCTGTGCTGTATATCTTGAAACCACTGTAATTAAGTAAGCCCTGATTGTAACAGCGCCTTGATGCCCGAGGGCCATATGTGCGCTTGTTAATGCAAATAAATAAATGAAGAGATGGCGTGTGTGTGCAGGTGGGAAGTATCTCTTCAGGGCAGGATTGGAGCTATAGTCCTTTGATCGTTCGTTAAATGCACCCCTAAGAGCAGCGAGGTAGGTTCTACAAGAGGAAACTTGCTTCCATGAGTGCGCTAGACTAGAAAGGAAGGACAAACCATTGCTTTCAGAGGATGTTTTGATTTGTTGAGCATCCAATGGCAGAAACTCAGCCATTTCCCCATACACTGGCATTGGGTGGATCCTTTCCTAGGCGCCACCAGGATGTGCATGTTTGTAATCTTCTGATAGGCATACAACAAGCCACAGAAGCAGTCAAGCGCACATTAAGTCCCAACAAAACCCACTCAGTAGGATCTGGTGCTCGAATCAGCAGCTATCAAATTAGACCCTCCCAAACCTTTTGCTGCACATACAAAAGGAAATTCAGAGCAGCAACATCAAGCTATCCCAGTAAGTCCCATCTTTAGACAAAAAGATGTTAGGGACTGAAAGGAATATTGATAAGGTGGAGAACACTCCACTGTGAGCAAGACTATGCCATCTCAGAAGTAACAAATAGGGTTGAAGCCCCGGAAGCACTTTGTGAATCCTTAGAATTTAAGTTGGTGTATGCCCAAAACCACTATAGGCATAACATTCAGGTTCATTCAGGATGCAGACTGGGAAGGATTCATCCAGGACTTCCTAAATATCCTTTCACTGGACAAGTAGCAGATTCTTGAGTGAACCCATTGAGTATATCCATCCTTTCAGTAAGAGAATGGCTTGTTCCCACAGATGTCTTCACACGGCTCCACTTATAAAACTAGGGAACATATTCTGAAAGCTTTCAGGACCTTCGTTATCTTATTCAGGGATGCCAATATTACACAATACCAGTCCCCTCATTATTCCACATTAACCAAACACAGCGCCCTGCATGAGTTAAACTTCTGGTTGCATAATCATAGCAAGGCTCTACTGGTGCTTCCTTTGTACTCTCTTGTTCACCTACAATGATTGTCCATTTCTTCCTTGAAGAATACAGAGCCTCTCCATCCAAATCGGTCGGATCCTCTCGGGGACTCTGTTGGGTGACTTTCAGCTGGAAGATATATGGAGGCTACATCACCCATATGATGGACATGTCTTGCACTACTCGGCCCCGGAAAATTTGTACACACGACTAGACTTTATGTTTGCTTCAACTGTAGTGACAGGAGAGATAGTGCGGTCGAAATACAAAGCAAAGGTCCTCTCGGATCACTCGCCATTGATCTTAACATGGCAATACTTGCCTCCTAGAGCTAGGATCCCAATGTGGCGGCTCAGAGCCGAAGCACTGAAAGACAGTGTTCAGAGGGGACTTGAGGGAAGAAATAATAGAATACTTCAAAAATAATACCGGAAGCCTAAAATCAGCAGGCACTGTATGGGAGGCCTTTAAGATGGTGGTGAGAGGAGCAGCTATATCTAAATCCAAAGGGCTACAAGGAGGCATAATCCAAGAACTCCAAAAGGCAGAGGCAAAACTAGAAGCAGTCATGTGTAGAGGATAACACACTCTGGAGGAGGCCGAGACTATAAGCCAATTACAACAAGAATGTGAAGGGCACTGGGAAAGATTATGCAACTTAAATTACAAGAAATACATAGAGAGGCAGCACGCTGGCGGGGACAAGCCATGGAGGATGCTAGCATGGCTGTATAAAAATGAGACACCCAGATCAACAATCAGAGCAATTCAGAGGGAAAATGGACAAATACTTGATACCCAAGAGGGCGTGAACGAAGGGTTCCTTGAATTCCATCAACAATTGTATGGGGGCGTAGATGGGGGAGAAAGGAAAGAGGTATTGGAAACACTAGAGGATATTGGCTTACCTAAATTGAGTACAGAAGAAAGAGCCTAGATGCCCCAATCAAGTTGGAGGAGCTAGAAGCAGTGATTAAGCAATTACCTACTAGTAAGGCCCCGGGAGCGGACGGACTCCCCAGCGAGTTTTATAAAACGTATAAAACAGAAGTGCTCCCCCCGCTAGTGGCAATGTTGAACAAAGCGTTAGAAACAGGGACACTGCCAGAATCCCTGAGAGAGGCGATCATCATTCCACTCCTGAAACCTAATAAGCCAAGCATGGACTGCGGGTCGTATAGACTGTTCTCCATGCTGAACCAGGACAGCAAAATACTCATGGCTGTGCTGGCGAATAGATTGAGACCGGTCATAAGCAAACTCATGCATCCTGACCAGACTGGATATGTTCCGCACAGAAGAATATCCGACAATCTTAGAAGGCTCCACAGTGTCAGAGCAAACGGAAAGGGATTTGTACGAAGTTGCAATAGTTTCACTAGATGCGGTGAAGGTCTTTGACTCTGTCAAATGGCCTTGGCTGATGGCAGCCCTAAAAGAATATGGAATAGGGCCCGGGTACCTGAAATGGGTTAAACTACTATACAGCTCACCAAAAGTCAGGGTCAAGACGGGAACGGTCATTTCAGAGAGGTGGCAACTCAGCAGGGGAACCAGGCAGGGATGCCCTTGGTCCCGATGCTGTACATCCTCGCACTGGAACCCTTAGCGATATACCCGAGGTAACAATGTGAGAAGGTGGGGATCTACACGAAAGGAGGGCCACACTTAATATCGTTGTATGCTGATATGCTGCCATTGCTCTCCGGCATTGCAGTTAACCCTAAGAAGTCATGAATTTTCCATCTGGGGAGATATAAAGGGATCCCACGCAAAAACCTACCAGTATTCCAAATACCTTGGGAGACTAGAACCTTTAGATAACTGGGAATAGATATCTATCACACGGTGGAGGCGGAGCACAAACACAGTACAGAGAAAGCGGTGGCAAACATTGGGAATAGCATTACATTCTGGACTAAACTCCCCTTGGCCATGGTGGGAAGGGTGGCACTGCTGAAGATGGTTGTATTGCTGAGGTTGTTACACTTTTTTGGGAATATACCATACATGATACCTAGGCGATTCTTTGTTAAACTGCAGAGCATATGTAGAGGTTTCATTTGGCACAATACCAGAAATAGAATAGCCCTGTGGAAACTACAGAATATGTATGACAAAGGGGGCATTAAAATGCCCAACTTTGAGGTCTATTACTTGGCCAGTCAACTACAATATGTGGCGAAGTGGTTAAAGGAGGACTCAACATCGGAGTCCAGATTGTTTAGGTCCGAATGTTCCCCGTTCTTCCTGAAAGAATGGATATGGCTGCCTAAACCGGAGCCAAAAGGGCGCACGAGGAGGTTAGAACTGGGATGGGAAATGTGGCGTAAGGCTTGCCAGGCCATGGAGAACCCGACCTCGTGCTCTCCACAGGTGCCGCTAGTGGCATTGACTGGAGGGGACGAGCAACTAAGGAAGACAATTCGCAAGCACTGGGAACCAGTGGGCATTGTAGCACTGGGGGATGTCTGGCAAGATGGGAAAATAATGGAATTTAATGCACTGCTAGAAGATACTGGCTTACACCCAGGACAATACATCACTTATACTAAATTGGTACGGTGGGTGGGGGGGGACATGGTCGGAAATAGTGCTGGAAGATCAGCCTGACACGGCTATAGCAACAATTTATGACATTTCAGAGGGGGGGGGGGGCACGAGGTCTCCTGGATCTATGTCTAATGTCTAGGGTGGGAAGGGGGGTGACTCGGCTGAGACGGATTGGGAAAGAGGGAGCCGGGGAGCCCATGAATGGCGGGCTGTAGGAGAGAGGGTGCAAAGGTATAAAAAAGTGTCTAGGAATGCGTCACTGCAACAAATCCAGCTAAATGTAACCCACAGAGCGTACATGAATCCCCAGAGGATTGCTCGATTCAAAAACGCAGACATACAAACATGTCCCAAATGTGGGGAAGTGAACACAGGAATGGTACATATGTTCTGGGCATGCTCAAAAATCTGAAAATTCTAGGACGAAGTAGCCCACCGACTAACCGAGAAGGGGATCACGCTAGATGTGGAATCCGTATGGGCATGCATGGTAGGGGTTTTTTCTAGACTGTGAAAAACTGAAACACGTGAGCAAACTCAAGGACTTGGCCTATATACTTGCCAAGCGCAGAATTGCCATGGGTTAAAGAACGCAATAGACCAAAGGTGGAGGTATAGTGGTGTGATCTCCAGAAATAGGTGCAAGCAGAAACAGCAGTTTCAAATGAAGCGGCCAATAGGGGTGGGGGGGGAGAAGCAGAGACCCTGGTGGCCTGGAGACACTTAGTGGCTACCCTGTCTGGGTCTGCCCAGGCCGGTCCAAGCGAACATGACGCCTCCGGGAATACAGAGGGGGGGAAGTACCCCTGGAGGAAACAGCGGTGGAGAACGAAGTGGGGTAGGCTCGAGTTAGAGGGGGTTAATGCGAAGCCAGTAGATATTTTTTTCGAAATTGCATATGATGTTTGAAGCTATATGACATGTACTGCTGGGTTTGGTTTTTGATGTTTGGTTGTTATAAAAGTTAATAAAAAATGTTTTAAAAAAACAATCATCTTCAATGAAGGACACAAGCATTGGCAGCAAATGCCAAGGTTAGTCAAAAGCAGGCAAGACATGCTGTAGGAGATTAGGGAGGAAGGGATCCAACTCTTCTAGAAATACTATTACTTGAACAGTTTTAATCCCATGAGACTAACAGTTAATCACTTTTGGGTCCTGGGTATCACTGCTGTTGCAGATTCACCTGATAAAGCTTTTAGGATTTCCTCACAGAGGTTGTAATTTTGACTGCCTTTTGTAGAGGGTGGAGGAATGTACTGCCATGCAGCCTGCCCACCTCTACTGTTTCATCGTTAATCATTTCTGACATTCTTCCTCATGATTGCATGAATGATTCCCCTTCAGTAATTCTGTGGTTACTTACCTTTGCTCAGGGGCTGATAAGTTGCCTGGGGTTGGTGGGTGGGAATTGGGTCTGGTCGGATAGTCTAAATGAGCTAATGATTGGTTCATGTTTGCAGGACTTTCCAATTTGTTTTGGTCAGGTTTACTGTAAGGGGCGTGGGTGATTCTTCACTTGTACTTTTTCCAAAACATTCATGGACATGTATTTGTATTTTATTGAATGTATATAGCCCTTTAATCCAAAGTGCTTTACATGAGAACACGCAAAATACAACAAGCATAATATGGAAATTGAATCATAACTTAAAAACAGTGTAAAGAACAATTTACAATATTGCAGAGGTGAGGAGGGAGTAGGAAGGGGCAGAGGAGAGTGAGGGGAAAAGGAGATGTTAGTGGAGGTAAGAGCAGGAGTAAGAGGGAATGTATGAGTGTGAGAGGAAGAAGAGAGAAGAGTAGGACTAGAAGAGAGCAGGGAGTGGGGGGAAGGAGGTAGGGCGGGATAGGGAGAGTAGTGGTAGGAGGTGAGGAATGAGGGGGAGGGAGAAGAGCGAGAGGAAACAAAGGGAGTTAAGGAGGTGAGTGGAAAAGATAAGATTTGAGAGAAGAGCGAAAGGAAGGGGAAGCAGGGGGAAGAGCGGATGTGAAGGGGGAGGAGGTTCCAGTGGAAGGGAGCAAGGAGTTGGAAAGATCGGAAGCGGGAGGGGGCACAGGGAGGAGGAGGAGAGAGTAGGAAAAGATTAGCAGAGCAGAGAGAGCGAGAAGGGGTATAGAAAGTGAGAAGGGAGGAGAGGTAGGGGGGGCAAGACCATAGAGGGATTTGATAACAAGACAGAGGAACTTGAATTTGAGCTTGAACTTGAATGTGCATGGGATGATGAGGCTCAGTGTCCAAGGAAAAGTTCCACTGTCTCAAATATGGCATTTTTGAGACAGGCATGTTATCAAGAGATGACACAGACAACAAACTTAACACGTTTCAAAAACCTTTATTAAAATATCAGGATGTGTCCAATGCTGAACTTGCCCCATTACTATGGTGGTAATTGCCGTACCTAAAGAAACGTTGATGTCTAAGAGTCCAAAACAAAAGTCTGCCTGTGTCAAAACCTATGCTTGCCCTCAATTTAATACTTCAATGTAGTGTAGGAATATGCTAACTCAAAACAGTGTTCAAAGTAAAAGTCTGGAGCAATCTCTAGCTCCCTTTCCCAAATTCAGGAAGCAGTTCCAAAGGACAATATTCTCAAGATGCTGGGGCTTCCCTTCCCAAGCTTCAAGCATTAAGTCACAACACCATGTTCCAACAGAGCTCAGGGCTCTTTCGCAAGCTTAAGTTCTGATGCACAATCAACAAAGTTCCAAAGGGGCTCAGGCATCTTCCCCAAGCTTCAAACCATAGTTCACAATGCAATAGTTCAAAAGGAGCTCAGGGGTTCCCTTCCACACGCTTCCAGCCTCCTTCTGAAAGGGCTTGGACCTCCCTGGTCTAGGCGCAGTTAACAGGCTGCAAGGCCCACCCATTACAAGTCACGCAACCAGTGGTCGCAGCCCCAATCTCTGCCACCTTGGTAATTCCTTCAGGCTCACAAATTCGCAACCACTCATAGAAGTCTATCTGGTTTGTAAAAGTCTATGGTTTTTAATATAGTGGTGGCTTTCTATCAAAGCCTTTGCTCTGTTGCATTAATATGGGTTTGCTGGTTAAACGTAGTTCTACCCCTTCTATAGTTTGCTTCCACTTCATTGGCTCCCTTCGGCTGCACATTCACTCTGTCAGCGTTTTGATTCAAGCAACTTAGTTTCTCTTGCTTTCTGAACTTCAAGCCTTTTCCATTAACTTCAATCCAAGGCCTTTCGGCAACATGCCGTCTGCATGCGATTACTCCGATACAATGTAATGCCTTTTCTTGCATACATGCACTGGGTTTCAGCACATCTCATTGAAACTCACTGGTTGCTGCGTTCCTTTCTTTAGTTTCTCCCAATATCTGCTTTGTAGGACTTGAGGTCAGGGTCTTACCCACCTACCCTCAGACACCCCTGAAGGACTCCTCCATTCAGGGGAATGAGCATTTCTCGGGCACGCCTAATGGACCATTAAGCTCCACGGCTCCCTTCTCTCTCGTTCTCCGGCTTCTAGGAGACATGGCTCCCTCGCCACATGGTGACACCTTACCATACAGTGTCCTCCTCCAGCGTCTCAGCGTCCCGTTCTCCTCTGGTCTCCTTCAAGCTGTGTTGGCCGTCCTGCTGCAGAACTCACGCCTGCTTCACCTCTTCTCTTCAGACTTGGGCCTCTCCTTTTATAAACCTGTGCCTCTTCAATGGGTTTCAGGTGTGCATAATTCTCCCTGTTTGGCTGACTGCAATTAGGCCAATTATTGGGACGTGCCTGACCTTCAGATCTGTAACCTTTAGGCTCCCTCTTCTTTGTCCCAGTACTATAATGGCATTCCTCGTAGGTAACCTGCACTACTCTTGGAATGATCTTCTTCCAAGTACTGGCCTTCACTTTAGGGGGAGAAGTAAAATAAGAACGACAATATCCTACAAAATCTGAGGGCGGGTAAATTATGTCACCGTCAAGAAAGAAGGGATACCGTGTCTCGTCCTCTGGCACGCTCTCTCCCCAATCCCCAAGGACCCTCCACCCAGGTGATACTACCTCGCTAGTCCACCCTCAGGGTCGGGTTACAAGAGAGATGGCCCTTCTACAGTCACCTGAACAGAAGATCCCTAGGGAGTAGATGTGAGAGTGCCTTCAGGTTATCTCACACATTGGAAGTTCTTTCTAAGCATGGTAATGGCTTGACTACTAGGCATGGCTGAGGTTTCTAGTCTCCCTAAATTTCCAGGGCTTAAGCACTGATGAATACCAAAAGGTACTATGTCTCACATTCACAGTTTGGGGGCCGACATCGCCATATGTCCTGAGACTTATCTGTCCCTTCAGGTTGACCTCCATCTGCACTGCGCACAATTTCCCATTCAATGTTTCACTTCGTAAGGCGAAAAAAAAAAAAAAGTGTGGCATCCTCAAACATCTGAATGGATGATTTTTCTTGGTCATGGTATATTTGGTCACCTTGATTTCACTTTATGCCCCAAATGAGAAGTAAGCAGACTTTCCTAGACCTCCTTTCCAGAAAAGCTGCAATTGGCGGGTCAAGCTCTTGTGATAAAAAATAGATTTGGGAAATGTTCTCTGAAGGCGGTTTTGCGATTTTATCAACAAAAGGTAATACCAGTATTAACGTAAGGGGCAGAAAATGCTCTGGGCTGCTCATGGGAGGTGTGGTCCACGCTCGAGAATATCTTTTGGACCAAACTACTGGGTTTACCGAAAGGGACAGGAACGGCAGCCATACGATATGAATTAACGCTAATTTCAATCCATGCAAGAGTTTGTTGGAGCCTGTTATCACAATATCGCAAAAAAACAAAAATATGCGAACAAATTCTGCAATTTGAAATCTTCCATGGTGCTACCTCGGCTGCACCAGGCGTCTTGTCAATGTGGTTGAAACGTTGCAAAACCCTAATGGCGGAGTATGACATCAGGCCTGAGCTGCTCCAGGGTAATCCGAAAGCAGCAAAAACAAAAATTTGGCACAGAGACTGAGATTTGACATGTTCCAAAAGAGCGACCTCTAAAATGTTGAGTGAGGCTCCACCGGAAGCTCGAGCATTTAACAGCTTGCAAAAATACATTGAATTATTCCCTGAACCAAACGCGTGAAGGCTGTTCATGCGATTTCGGCTGAATGGGTTTCAAACTAAAGAACAGCTACGAGCTTGGCCAGCCTACGCAAATTTGAACCCGATGTGTCGATGCTGCACAGAAGAACTCGAAACCTTAAAACATTTGGTGTTATTCTGCAGTAGTCTACGAACGGAAAGAACTCGACATCTGGGCCTTTGAAAGTGAATCCCACCAGTTTCTTAGCGCAGAAGAGTGGTGGCAACATATGTTTGAGGGAAGAGACATGAAACTGGTTCTGCCTTTAACACACTTTTTAGCGATAATTGAAAATCGGCTGCTAGTCCCAAGTGTACCGGAGTGATGTGAGGGCTTAGAAAATCTCTTTAGAAATTCTTTTTCAAAATATGAGACTATGAGAAAGTATAAACACCCAAACCAAATGTGAGTGGCTACCTTCCTAAAGAACCAGTCATTTAGCCGTGGTCGTTCTCACAGAGGGGCACCTATGACTATTTTTTGATTGTTTAAGGGACTTCGGATTAGTCATCCTAAATTACCTGGGGGAAGCCATACATGGACCCATTGGCTGACTGTGCTCAGAGAGGCACATCTCCATCTCACTGATGAGGCCCAACAAGGCTGAGACACGTGTCTGGGGTTGCTGTTGGTAGTCTTCTTCAGAAGAGAATTGCCATACAATTTTGGTGCTGGACTGCCCATGTGGACAAAGACTGATGTGCTAATGGATATTTCCCTTCTGTGAAAGGTACAGTGAGCTAAAGTGTGGCTGCAGACTCTCTAGTGGGTACCTTCCCAAAGAACAGGTCAGTTAGCCGTGTTCGTTCTCGAAGAGGGGTACCTATGACTATTTTCAGAGACTTTACAAAGGCATTCATAATGGAGAGGCTTCTGAAGCAGCTTGATCTAGTTGAGATATATCAATTCAAGCGGAAGTCAATTACACTTTTTTTCACATGTAAACAAGGGTAATTCTGGATTTATTGTCAGTCATTCTTGGTTACCCCATCTGCGATTGACAATGGCATTCAGATCCTTCTAAATCACTCCCCTGTTATAGCCTCCTTGAGGGCCGACTACTTGGCTCCTTCCTCGAAACCGCTTTGGCATTTGAAAGCCACTCTGCTTATAGATATTGAGAGGCACAAGTCTGAATTTTGTATTCAACATACTCAAGGAGGTCCAACGGGGTGGATTGATTAGTCGAGAAACAGCTTTTGTTAAGGCCAGGGGAAACAAAATAATCCAATTGGGGAGGGACGTTCACTCCTGAGAGTAGACACACAAGCATAGGGGCTCACTTTGTGCCCTGAGGGACTTGTATAAAGCAACTGTAAAGTTAGAGGCGCATATGGCTGAAGAAACCGCTCACTAAAACAATTCTACTATTCACGTGGGGGTAAGCCTAACAGACTGTTAACTTAGGAACTCAGGGCTACCCATTCCAGAATTGTCATCCCAAGCACGACAGATGGCAAGGTGGTCCTTAGTTACAGTGTGGAGAATAAAGCAGACATTCTATCCCAATTCTTTGGCCAACTCATGACCAGGGACTGCGTTTCCTCTGTTAGTCAGAGGGCATATCTTCCTTGTGCCTCAATTTGCCATTTATTAGGATGATCACCTGTCCTCAGATTTCATTTTGCGTAGGAGATTGATTTGATGATTATGTCACCTGAGCCTGCGGTTTCTCCCTTATGTTTTTAAAAACATTTAAGCCCCAACTATTAGACCCCTTGGAAAAGCTTTTTAAGTCCTTTTGTGAGTTTGACTCAGTTTAGTTTCTTTTATGATGGTGGTGTCCATGACCACACTTCCTTTAAAACATGGGAACGATGGATCTCGGTGCGGTGCCCACTTCCCAATTGCTTTGCTAAAGGTGGCAATCAAGATATAGTACCACCAGGGGGTGCAGATCCGTCGTCTACTCACTTCAGGCTGATTCAAACCTTACAAATCTAACATTTATTACAATTTTCCTAGCCCCACTTCTCAGATCCTGCCTCTCTAACTTCGGTGCACCTATGATTCAATACTTATCCTGAATCGGACACTCCTTCAACTTAAACCCAGCTCCAGGACCTCTGTCGCATCCTCAGCTGCAGGCCTCTTCCCACTCTTAACTGAGTGGGCGCATTGGAACTTCATCTGCCGCTCCCCGACAACCCCCATTGGCTCTCTTTACTGCCTGTGGACTACCCAACGCCTACCTGATTGCTGCCTTCACCGACGTCAACTGGGCCCCCCTCATCTCTGGCCTTCTTCATTTGCTTTAGCCGCCTGTTCCTCCGGATTCCTCACCTCCGGTCATCAGCGCTCCTGTCATCTGCCTTTCGATCCTCTGGTTGTTGAGGCCTCCCGCTCAGTTCTTACAGCGGGCCGCCTGCTCCAGCCCGGGCACTCCACTAGCATGCGCAGCTCCTCCTATCCAGGGTCTCTTCCATCACCAGCACTGCCGTCCTGCTGGAGGCATTGCGGCTTCCAGCTGCCTTCAGGTCGACTGGTCGCCGGTGGCCTACTGCTCCATCACTGACTGCCACCTCCTGCTGCAGCCCGGGCACTCTACTGGCTGCGCCGTTTCTCCTCACCAGGGCCCTTGACCATTGCTGGCCCGATGGCGCTGCCGGAGGTTTGAGACCCGGTGGCTGAAGGCGCTGAGTCCGCGTCCGCTCCGGCTGAACTTTTGCAAACTGCCTCCTATCACTGCGGGACGCCTGCTGTAGCCCGGGCTCTCCACTGGCCGGCACCGCTCCTCCTCTCCAGGGCCTCATCCATCCCTGGCCCGCTGTCCCTGGTAGCGGTGCTGCAGCCGCGTATGCTCTGGCACCTGATGCGCATAATTGCCCGTCTGCCTGCTCCGCCTTGACACAGACCTCCTGCATCTACCGTTCCTCCTCTCCAGGGCCTCATCCATCCCTGGCCCGCTACCCCGTTGGCGGCGCTGCAGCTGCGTATGCTCTGGCACCTGCTGCTCATAATTGCCTGTGCCTGCTCCGCCTTGACACAGACCTCCTGCATCCACCAAACCTCCGTAGCCGTCATCGACCCTCTAGTCTTCTACCTCCTGGACGTCGGCTGTGGAGACAGTCAGCTCCTTCCTCACTGCGGAGCCTTCACTGCCTTGCTGACGTCTGCCTCCTCCTGAATTCGGTCTTCCTTCTCCACCAGGCCCTCCACCTCCTGCCAGACCCTCTGGTCTCCCGCCTCCTGGACGTCTGCTACGGAGAACCCCAGCTTCTTCCCCACAGCAGGAGCCCTCTTCCACCAGCATCAGGACGCTGTGCTGCAGAGGCTGCCTGCCCTGTCCTGCCCTTGGACCTCTCCTGTCCTGCTCTAAAACTGCATCACCAGACCCCCTCCATCCTGGCAGTGGATTTTTATCCCCACCTGTGCCCTCTTCTGGTTTACCCTGCCCTCTCCCACCAGAATCAGGACGCTCTGCTGCTGAGGTTGCTTGCCCTGTCCTGCACTCGGACCGCCTACCCTCACCTGACCCCCCCCTCGTACTCTCTACTTTGACCTTTAGTGAAGTGCCCCACTTTTCTTACATCCCTTGCTTCCTAGAACTCCGACTTTCCCTCTAACACTCTGCCTAACCCTTCTAGTCCTTCCCTCCCCGACCACTCCCTTTACTCTTCTATCCCAACAGCTCCCCCTTAGCCTCTCTCCCAACTCTCAATTCTTCTCTGCTCATCACTTTCTCATTCCCCCTCTGTCATGTGCATTGCCAGTCTCTCCTCGATCACCCTCGTCTCCCCCTTCTCCTTTCTCTTCATCTCATCCTCATGTCTACCCCCATGACTTACCCCTTCCCCGGTTCTCCCCTCCTACGATCCCTCTCCGTCCCAACCTCATCTACCCCCCCTACTGTCGAACCCTCTAGTCTCATTAGCACTGCCCTCTGGAATGCCAGATCCCTCTGCAACAAGACTGCTGCAGCACTAGACCTGTTCTTCGGACTTAACCTTAATTTCCTCTGTATTACTGAAACTTGGATTCCTCTTATCAATTCTACTGTGCTGCTTCTCTCACCACCCCCTCTTCCTCCTCCTCATGTCTCACGCTCCTCAGGTCGCAGAGGCGGCATTGGTCTCCTCTACCACCCTAAATGTCTTTCCTCCACTCCTACTCTATCTTTCCCTACCTTCCCTTCCTATGAATACCTATTCAAATCCTTCACTTACTCTCATGCTAACTCCTCCTTATTATCTACAGACCTCCTAGCCCCCTCTCTTCCCTTTATGATGACCTGGATCACCTCCTCTCTCCCTCCCCTACTCCCCTCTCAGTACTCTGTGATTTCAACCTTCCCCTCTGCGATTCTTCTCAACCTTCCCCTCCCCTCTCCATACTTGACTCCTACCTTCTCTCTCCCCTCCCTACTACTCCTACTCACTCCTCTGGCTCCACTCTTGATCTCATCTTTATCTCAACCTACACCTCCTCACCTGTTTCTTCTCTTCTCAACTATCTTTCTGATCACGCCTTACTCTCCTTCTCCCTCACCCCCTCCCTCCTCCTCGTCCACTCCCTCTTCCTTCTCTTGACGGGATCTCTTCAACGTTGGCCCTTCCCTCTTTTTTGACTCCTGCCCCCCTTCCCTTCCCCCTCTCTCCGACTTCTCTTCTCTCTTGGCCAATGACGCCCTCTCCTTCCTGTCCTCCTCTATCTCCTCCAGTCTCGACCAATTCCACCCCCTTACCTCCTTCTGCCCTTCTCACAAACCTTCCCAACCTTGGCTTTCCCCTCACCTTCTGTCCATGTGTTGTCTCCGCCGTCGCCTTGAACAACGGTTCAAATCCCACTCTCTGGCTAACCAAACCTCCTATTTCTCATATCACTCTTTATGACTTTTGCCTCAACTCAACCAAACGTTCCTACTACTCTAACCTTCTCTACTCACAAGCCTCAGACCCTTGCCGTATTTTCCAAACCCTCTCTCGTCTTCTCTCCCGCCTACTCCTGACCCCTCTGCCAACTTTTCTCTCTCTCCTTCTGACTTCTACTCTTCTAAAATTCTCTCGCTATGCCAAAACATCCTCCTCTCCCCTTCCTATTACCCTCCTCCCTCTTCTCTCTCCCCCTTCTGCTTGAATGTCTAACTTCTCTCCTGTCACTCTGTCCAGTGTTTCCCTTCTCTTGTCCAAAACTCACCCTACTGCTGCCCCCCTACGATCCCCTTCCCACCCTCCTTATTCCTAAGATTTACCCTATCCTCATTCCCTACTTAACCACCTTCTTCAACATTTGTCTCTCCTCCGCTATCTTTCCTTCAGCCTTCAAACACGCTACCATCATCCCCATCCTGAAGAAACCTTCTGCTAACCCTCTTCTTGCTTCCAACTTTCGTCCAATCTCGCTCCTTCCATTCCTCTCTAAGCTTCTTGAACACCTAGTCTACTCTCAACTCTCTGCTTTTGCATCCACTCATTCTCTCCTTCCCACCCTCTCAATCTGTATTCCGCCCTAAACACTCTACTGAGACAGCTCTCACTTATGTGCTCAACTCCCTCCTTACCGCTCGCTATGCAATCCTCTGTCCTTATCCTCCTCAACCTTTCTGCTGCCTTTGATACCTTTGATCACCCCTTACTCCTCAATACGCTTTCTTCCTTTGGCTTCAAAGGCTCTGTCCTCAATTGGCATTCCTCTTACCTCTCCAATCGTTTCACCTGGGGCACGGCACCCCCTCCAACATCCCCTTGGACTACGGTGTCCCCCAAGGCTCTGTACTCGACCCTTTTCTTTCTCACTTTATACCTCCCTTCTTGCCTCTGTTATCTCTTCATTCGGTATCTCTCACCATTTCTACGCAGACACCCAGCTTTTCCTCTCCTCTTCTTTTTTCTCCTGACCTCCATCTCATCTTATCTTCCTGCCTTATGGCTATCAAAAACTGGATGTCATCTCGCTTTCTCTCCCTCAACACTGACAAGTCTGAAGTCCTTTTCTTTCCTTCTAACACAGTTCCCCCTATACCCCCCCCCATTTCATCCACTTTCCCCCTTGCAATCTCCCCATCTATGCTCATACTCACAATCTAGGTCTCCACTTTGACTGATCCCTCTCCTTTTCCCACCCTATTTCTCTCACCTCTCGCGCCTGTCGCTACCATCTCTTCAATATTCGCAAGATCTGCTCCTCCCTCACCTTCCATGCCTCTAAACTCTTAATCTCTTCCATCATCTTCTGTTGTCTCTTCTACCGCTCTTCTCTGCTTTTTGGACTCCCTGCCTCTCATCTATCTCCCCTCAAATCCCTCTACCACTCCTCTATCCGTACCCTTTGTTTACTTGCTCCTTGCGACTCCATGTCCTCCTCGCTCTCTTACCTTGGCTGGCTTCCCTTTCACTCCCAACTTAAATTCCAATTCCTCCGTCTTGTTTTCAAATCTCTCCATGACCCCGTCTCCTCTTTCTTCTCTCCTCTCCTTTTACACTCCCTTCCGTTCTCTCCGCTATGCCGATCTTTTCTTACTCACTGTCCACCCGTCCCCATGTGCCTCTTCGCATTTCTGTTCCTTTCAGCTCTTGGCCCCCCTACATTGGAACTCTTCTCTATCTGCTCCATCCCCACCTACTCCTCCTTCCGCACCTCCCTGAAATCTCTTCTTCTCCATTCCCCCTGACCTCCTTCCCTACCTTCACTCCTCTCCTACTTCCCTATTCTCCCTCCTACCCACCTTCCTACCCTCTCCTTTCCCTTCTCCTATCCCCCTTGAAATTTGAAATGTCATCTTTCCCCTTGACTACCTCCTCTTTTCCCTTACTCCTCACCCCTCCTCACCTTCTTCGACCTAGCTAAATTGTTCTACATATTGTTTCATTGGTTTGTTTCATGATTGTAAATATGCTTCTTTCATTATTCTTGTATCCTGTTATATTGTAAAGCGCTATATAAAGCTAATAAATACAAATATATATTTTGTACGAGGATACTTAACCACTTAGCACTCCAGGGCATCTTCAACTACAAGCAGTGCCCCCAGAATGAAATCTACATACACAGCCATACCAATACTGCCCACTGTTCGTATGCTTGCACAAGCGCCTTATATAGCACCTACATTCTCAGAGGCCTCATGATACATATCAATTGTTTGATAGTGTGTTTATTCAAGGTGGCTTTTACGCTTTCACACATTGGTGCATCTTAAATTAGTTAACCCCTCGATGACGGCCAAGGGCAGGACAACCCAAACATCAGACACGTAGCATTAGGCTACAACACACTGCAAGTGCCGGCCTAGTGGTTGGGTATGCTACGTTTACTGCGACCATGCACGTTGCAGTGTGCTTGGTTACCATACTATGGGTACCATGGTTACTCTTAACAGTAACCAGAGACGCGAGGCTCGCACAGAGCAAACGCCATGAGCTGACGCTGCAACAAACACAAGGTAGGCTTAACCTCTGCCACACCAATCCAACTCAATGACATATCCACCGTTTCCGAAAAACAGTTCATATGTACCCATTTTCACTTTGATTTAATTCAAACAATGTATCCCTCTTGAGAGCTATGCATGAATGCTGCAGCGGAGAAGTCTCCACACTCACCCCAACAGTGCTGAGAAGTGTCCCCACATACTATAGGTAAGGTGTCTCCTCCTGGTGACCACATAATGGATACTCAAAATTTATTTAAAACATTTGCAGCAACTTTTTTGCATCACAAATTAGGTTCCGCTTCACGCTGGGGAAGACTGAGTGCTCACTTAATTTGCTGTATTGTATTCCCCCCAAACAAGAAGGTCCAGACCCATCTCCCCATAAACTAAGGACCCTACCTCAGGGCGGGTAAGAACATATACATACACTTTTTTCCGACAGTAGCAGAGGTTAACACCAACAATAACTAGAAACATACTCCTGTGTTGCAGGTCTGACAGAAATAACAGGAACATGGTCCCCTCCCCATGGAAACACTGAGAGGCCACTATACTCTAAATACGATATCTGATACTGCGCGCTGACTACACTCGAAACACTATCTAAGGTTAGTGAATGTTCAGGATCACTCCACGAAGCTCAAGTCCCTTGGTAATATTATATAAACACAGACAATACATGTCTTTAAAGGGTTCGCTAGCAAACAACTGTTTGACGACAAAGGCGAGCAAAGATCGCCAGCTCGTCAAAATGTTGCTACACTTAATTTAGCAGTGGGGGTGGGGGAGGGCATACCTCACTAGGATTGCTCACTTGAGACTTCGACCCCTTAAGTGACCCTTCCTGATTCGTTCTATTTGTCCTGTTGTCTGAGTACCAGAATCACAGACTCCTTAAGTGACCCTTTTTGAATAGTTTTTCCTGTTCTGTTGTTGCAGTAGCAGTACCAAAGTTACATAATACTCAATGTAGTAACAAACATAAGATGTTCTCATTTGAATGACAAGTCACATGGGGAAAACAGTAACTTTACCCTGTCTTTAACTAACACACTTTTCTTTCACACTTTTAAATTTTCACTTGGGATATGAGTGATATTCTAATTACATAATACCAGTGCAAAGCAACTTTGTACGGCTTTTTAAATACAACACTATTTTTTCATACTTGATAGTCTGTCTTATTGTTATTCAATTCAAGGATGTATTTCAAGTAACTGAGAAATTCAAAACATTTTCAAAAACTGTTTCTCTAGATTTGGTGGCACACTAGAGGGGCCTGAGCCTTCACATCTTTCTGAGGCATTTAGAAATATTTAAATAATTGAATAATGCATTTGGTCTTGGCACCCCAATGTTATTTATCAGTGTACGCTTGCACTAGCCAACACCTGTAGGGGCACTCCCTTCAGTAGCTATATAATGGAGCTCTCATGGTATACATTTGGATATCCAGGGGCAGTCAACAGGCGCTCCCCCCTGACCACGCTGATCTTAACCCTTTCCATGGAGCCATTTGTCTTGAGCATTAGAGCCAATGGAAACATTCGGGGAATGATGGTTGGGGAAAGAAACACAGAAAATTGTACTTCATGCAGACAATGTACTTCTGAACTTGAAAACTCGTGTACCTCTCTCTCCCATTTGCTGAAGGTATTGGTGTTTTTTTTTTAGGGGTTTCAGAGGCATCTCACCATGACTGAAAAAGCTGCATGTAATTAATTTCAGCTGCACACATGCTGCAATCTGATATGTCAGTCAGGGACAGTCCCCATCAGCCCTCCTATTGCCACCTATATGAAGACACTCCATCACATATCATACAAGTTGATGGCCAGAGGAGCAGGCGTAGAGCAGCCTGAAAATAGTTACCTTGCTTTCAATGACTCAACTGCCAGGACTATTTTGAAGACGGTAATCATGGCAGCCAGGTGATGTCACTCTGTTCTTCTCCAACTTCCTATGCCAGTGCTCGGTAATCTCACTCAAAAGGACCTCTATGAATCCCACTCTATTACAATGTGGGAGCAAACAACAAATGTAATCAAATTCTTGATAGGTCTATTAAATCAGCCTGGAACGTTAGATGTGTGTGCGTTTGGCATTACTATGATAATTGCACAAAGTTTAACAATAGGTGTAATCCTTTTTGCATATGTTCTTTCTCTTTCTTGCGCATGTACTACTTCAAATTGAATTGCACAGGCTATGCCTAACATGTATTTACAGACATGTTTTAGGCAATGTGAATACTGTGCATGTTCTGTTTTATCAAACACAGAATTGTGAAGAAACCTGTGGATCCCTCATTAAAACGCTGCCTAAATAAAGTCTGCTCCCAAGACAGTGGCCAGGAAAAGGCAGTCACTTCCAGATTCTGACCTTGGGGGTGGTGTACTGACGGAGGATCACCTGGGAGAAGACAGGGCTGAAGGTGGTGAGGAGATCCCGTGGTATGAGACACATCATTTGTCCTCTGAAAGAAGGTGCCTTTCTGGGTTCCCAAAATAGGTGATGGCATACTGCCATTATAGTGTCCCTAACACTTACAAAATGTGTGACCCGGAGTACAAGCTCTGTTAAATCTGAGCACCTCTTGTCAATAGAAAGATCTTTTAAGAATAAATACCCTCTTTGCTCCCTAATGTATGATATAAAAGTATCTAAAGAAAATGCCTTAAATCCAAAGTACTCCTCTAACAACTAGTCCTAACACTATCTTTTTTTCTGAGTTTAAGGGAAATAGATCTACCCTTAGAAATATCTCAATTGTTGGAAAAACTAACTTAACTGATGGGGACTATAAATCCCATAATCTCAGAAGTACTGGGACGAGGAAGAGGGTTGAAGAGGCATGCTGTAACTGTAGTCAGGCAATTAAGCCTAACAGCTCACCTGCAGGCAAGTGGAAGGAGCTGGAACTGTGACTGGAAAGCACGCTGTGGAAGAAGGAACATCTAGCCGAAGTTGGAGGACAAGAGGGATGGCGGAATGTGGAGACACCAGATTTCACCTGCTTGTTCTGAGAGGTTCCTGTTCCCCTAAACTCTGAAGTGTAGAGGCTGCGCAGCGGAAAACATGCAGGAGCACTGTCTTTCTTCATGTGGGCCTGATTGCCTCCTGCACACCTGCAACCACATCAGAGGCAAGAAGCAATTGTCAAGCCGTGGGTCGCAAGAGAGAGAGGAGTTCCCAAACCGTGTGGCCGTACCCGAGAAACCTTTTCAGGAGAAGGGTGTAGTTCTGCAGCGAGCCAGAAGCAGTAGAAGTTGTGGCAGAAGCCAGGAAAGCAGTGCGACCCGCAAAGCAAATGTCTAAGAAGCTGGTGAGTGAAGCACAGCGTTCTAAAACATTGCACGAGCATTGCCGACAACATTATCCAGATCTGTGTCATCTGTGTCTTTGTGAGTAGAAGTTGTTTGTTGCATCTAAAATACTTTGAACAATGGAAATGCAGCACTCGTGTATAAAGTGAAAGATCTTTTTACTTGCGTGAGAAGCCGACATTACTAAAATCCATTGGTCCATTATTACTGCTTGAAGGTGTGGTTGCATGCCCCTAATTAAGGAGAGGGAACGCTGCTAGGTCCATTACCGAATACCTAACTTTGACAATATAAAAGTAACAATCTTTAACTTGTGAAAACTACATCAGAGAATGTATATGTGCGAGAGTGGGTTTGAAAAGAGGCCTGTGCGCTTATTAACCACCTTTTAGGCTAGTAGAATTTTGGTCATGCAGAGTTTACCTTTCCACAAAGCCCACCCAAACCAGAGCCTTGATATTGAAGTATAGTGAAATTGATTTGGAAAAGAGTGACTCGCGCACTGCCTCACTGTAAGTTCACAATTAGAGTAACATAATATTTCAAAGTCATATTTCCAACAACATGTTCTAAAGTTTCAGTTTATTCCTGGTGATTCAGCCGGCCGAGAATGGTCACGTGTACTTAATTGTGATTCCCAAAGGCGGCCTGTACTTTCATACGGGAACACAATTACATACCAGTCTTTAAACCTTGAAAACTATATCAAGAAGTGGTCACGTGTGCCTAATTCTGATTTTAAAAGAAAGATTGAATTCTATTCTTTATCCTAACAAGGCATACCTTTCTTTTGAAGAAGTTAAAGTGTATAACAGTTGAAGAAAATACGCATTACCCAAGCCAAGAGTCTCCCCATATTCACACTGAAAACAACCATTCCCAGAGTTAAGAAGCAATCTAACTACAGTAAAGTTGATAACACTTTAGTGGACTAAAATACAAATGTGCACGTATTGCATGAAGCTAAGAGAGTGGCACCAAGGCATCTGGGTAATTAACTGGGCTGATAACTGGTAGAAAGGTCCAGGTAAAGTTGGGGAAGGGAAACTGGCTGCTTGTAAAGACTATTTTAAAGTTGACACAACCTGTAGTGCCAGAGACTGTGGAAGACCGAGAAGTGAGTCTCAAAGGCAAACCCAGGTTGTTATTGTGGCAGACAGACGAGAGAGGAAAATAGTCTTTGAGGAGAATTATTCAGAGGAAGAGTGCCTGGTCTACTTAAAGTTGTTGAAGCACTTTGAAGTATATTTTTTCGAAGCCTGTCTAAAAGTACAAATCACTGAAGCTGTGGTAGTCGGTGGTATATCTGGTTGTCCGTGGATCCAGTACTGTAGCAGTCCAAACAAAGAAAAGTACTGTGAGACAAATTTCAGCAGCAGCAGCACTAAGAAGTAATCCTGACAAATATACCTTTGTGAAACACAAAACTGTTAACCAAGGACTGTGTATCACTGGTAGTTGTGGATATTGCATTTTGTTTGCACTGTGGCAAGTCGTCTTGAGGAAGGTGAAAAAGCATTGTGGCTAGGATTACCATTGATGCTATTTGGAGAAGCTGGAAAGTGGATATTTCAACAAGAAGAAGAGATTTGCTAGTGGAACTTTGGTTGAAAAAACATTTACATTGGGCCGCATTACGAGTCCAGTGGTAACCTTTACATTGAGCCTCATTACGAGTTCGGCGGTAGCCGTGCCGGAAAAACCAGCAGGCTGCCGCCAGACCCGAAATACCATTCTGCCTCCGTGATTGTCAGAATCACTGGGGCATTACAACCCCGGTGACCCAGTAATTCCAGAGGTGGAATTCCGTAAATCCCCATTCCCATTAGTCCCATAGGACTTCATGGGGATGGGTACAATGGAGAACACCGGTTCCGTCTATGACGGAGCCAGTGTTTCCACTTCCGCCTGCAGGCGGGTGGCGTTACTCCCACCAGGTCAGCTGGTCCGGAAATAACGATGGCAGTGGATTTACCGCCACCGTTGTTTCCGGACCGGCGGGGTCATAATGAGGCCCATTGACTTAGAAATACAAAGAACTGATTGGAGACATTTCTTTCTTTGGTTGAACACCAAATTACCTGACTTTGAATCCTGGTGAAGGGAAATCACCCAGGACAATAAAAACTTATTCAGATAATGTGAATGTTGTTCATGTGATGTTACATTGCCATATATTGTCTTTGTTCATTTGTTGCTTAGTGTGAGGGTCAGTTATCTTGTGTTAGAGTTTTTCCCCTTAGCTTTGATTAGGCAGGGAAATCATCAGCAGAGTTGGGATAGTGAGGCATTTTTAAATATATTCTCTTTATTAATAAATGTAATATGATAAAGAATCATCAAGCAGTGGTCTGCCTCGCATTACTGGCCCCTCACAGAACTCACAAAATGTCTGCACAAATATTTAGTTGTAAAACTAATAACAGCTGTAGTCTGTGGTACTTGGAAACTGTTGCTTACTGTGTGATCGTGAGCAAATCATGTTGCTTCACTCTGTTACTTTCCATATGTTGAAAGAAACGATGGCCCAGTGCTCTACAAGTGACTCAATGACATTGTGCATATTAGAAACAAGCACTTCCAAAGCCAAAAGTGTTGGCTCTCTAGCGGGTCGGAAGAAACAGGCAGTCACTTGAAGGACATTTTTGAGTGTGGTTTATTCAAACAATAAAAATAAGGCCCATCTTTCGCTATCGTTAAAGGAGTTTCCCTGCCTATAGAAATAACTCCAGGTGCTTGTCAATCAGAATTTAGAAATTAAGATGTCCTCCGTCCAAAACTAATTCTAACTAACCTACCATTATTTGACTAACTTAAAATGTCTCTTCCTTCCGATTTTTCTTTAATGGCAATGTCTCTATGCGTTTCATAATTCTCGTTAGCAAGCTATCTCCAGACAGTCTCTTGTCACCTTCTGGACAAGGTTCTGTAGTTCTTTTATAATTTACTTAGGTTTGCACTCCCCACTTATTTTAATTTCTATAGCACCAACAGCCTACAGGCATCAGGGCTCTGATAAAACAAACAGAAGGACACAGTCAAAAATAAAAATCCAGAGGACAAGATGAGCAGCGGGAGAGGCACTTAGAGTCTAATTATGCAAATAACCAGGTTTTTAGATGTTTCTTGAACAGCGCGTGGCTTTCCTTGGAGCGAAGATTCAGATTGGGATAGTTATTCCATAAGGCTTTGTAATTCCCTTTCTTACACTCTGTCCTAGGTGTATATGCCTTTCTGATCTCTGTAGCTCTGGCCTTTTTAAGTTGGCTATCCTTTCTATAAACGTGAGGGGGTATCTGAACTCCTGCCCTCTATATGGCAGAGTAGAAGCAAAGAGCACACCAGCCAAGATTCTCTAAATGGTAGCATGGGCGAGCAACCAAGGCTGCTCTCAGGTGGTGATGCAGGCTGGTTCTTAAGAACAGTGTAGTCCCCAAGCCCCCACAAAGGAATGTCCACACACTATGTTATGTGCTAACATTTCTTTATATAAAAATTAGGTTCAAGATATATACATCAATGAATAACACACTTTGTACTCTGGCAATTCTAATACAGCAAATATATACAATGTCTATGTGGTACAACACTTAGCTATTGATTCCTTTAAAATGCATAAACTGCTGGCAGTTACACATTGCTGCATGATTTGTATGCCATTATAACAGCATAGATCGTAGGAAGGAAGGCAAGTTAGATAAAACAATGGCAGAATGGTTCTTTTGCTACTAAGACAGTTCTGAGTGAGGATACCCCCCCCCCCCCAACCTGGGCAACCTGTAATAAAGAGTGTTAACAAGCCCAATCCATTTAATGTTTAAAGAGTCTTTTTTTCCGGTAAAAATGTTCAACTTCCCCAATGTCCCCGAGTTAGAAGTGTTTCTTCAACGGGTTGTCGACTGATCCCTCGAGAGTGCACTCCCTTTAAGGCAGGAGCCACAGGGCATCAAGATTCCTTGAAGAAAGGTGAACACTTAAATTGAGACTGCAGCTTTGTCCTTCGCTGTGCTCTTCGACGATCAGTCGTGGAAGTCCTGTGAAGATGAGGCGTGCAGTCTTACTCAAAAAGAGTTTGGCACAGCAAAGAAGACTCTGTGATGAGCGTAGGCCCAGCAGTGGGTGTCGGGATAGCTTTGGCGATCGGGACTCTACCAGTGTCTTTGTTGGCTTCGGGTGGCGGGAAACCCACCGGCGGACTTTCCCCGGTCATAAGACGACCCTGACTTTCTCCAGAGGGATAAAGCGATTGACTGAGATGGCAAGGGAGCCGTCGTTCAAATATTCTTACGCAAATGTGGAGCGTTGCAGCTCTGGTCGTTGAGCAAGCACAGCGTCAAGCTGTCCCCTGCTTCTGGGCAGCATGACTCGACTGGCTTCCAGCAGTTACAGAAATCCTCCGAACCCCATTCGATGGCAATTGACTTCGATGACCTTGATGTTCTGGCCCTTTACTTCAAGATTCTCCGGTCGACAGCCTATCGGGACTGGCTTCCAGTTTAGCTGGATGAAGATCAGCTTCTGCACGATGTTCCTGCGTAGCTCGGGGAGAGGTGTCCTAGCCAGGTCCTCTCTTGTATCAGTCCTCGATAGAGACAACAGCTTTTAGATTTCGTTGAAGGAAATGCAGCAGCAATTCTTTTTTTCCAGCTGGGCTTCAAGGATAAGCAGCTTCAAGTTTCAACTTCAGCTTCTGAACACATTGGGAAGTGAGAGGTCCCCAGATATACACATCTGTCCCTCATTCACTCTGCTGAGCCAAGCTCAGTCAGCCAATCATACAGAAGGCATTCATGCAGGCAGGCAGCCAATCAGGCTCTCAGGCATACAGGCTATTCACTTCCACCGAGACCCATAACAAGCAATGTGGATTGGGGCAAGCACCCAGCCTTTCAGCACACCACACTGCATTCATGTCGGTTTCAGGCAGTGCTGTCTCATTCATTGTGTCACAGACACAGAAACCAGACACCCATAACATAGAATGCATAATTGGTCACACACACTATTCACACAAGTCCCACCCCAAGGATGTACCCACAACATACAGTCACTGGGAAGGCTCCAACCAGTCTGGCCTGGACTTCCCCACATTGCCATATATGGTTCTTCCACCCAACAGCCAGTAGGGGGAAGGGACAGAGTCAGGGCTTCGCAGGAGGTTTGGGAAAACAATGTAACCGGCAATAGAAACCAAGAAGCCACAGGGGCCATCTCGCCTTCTATCAGGAATCCACTGATTCCTATTGCAGGGCCTGGGTATCCCAAAGTGGGGGATACTCAGAGCACCTGTCAAATTCAGCATGGAGCTGCCACCACCCCATACCCTGCTCTGCGGGCAACACACAGGTGCCCAAAAACATACACTAGGGGTACATGGTTGTATCCCCCCCCATGGGTGCCATAAGGGTATCACAAGGGTCTCTGTTCCCCACAACCAAAAAGAGGAAGAGCTGCACTGCCAGGAGTCCTACATGGAACCCTGTGTAGAAAACAACACAGAACACACATGATAAGGGCGTACAGGACAAGGACATGGAAGCCATGTTGAAAGGGGCTCCTAGGGGACCCTGACGTCTATGGAAACAAGGCGAGTCACCATACACGGTAGAGACGCCAGATACAAGGTTGTATTCCCAAAGCTAGGGTTTTATTGCAAAGCAAAAGTCTCAGTTGGCCAACTCGGTCTCACGCCCTGCGACGTGCATCTCTAGACCTCAAGGGACGCAAGAGAGTGAATTACGTACATCAGTTACATATATACAAAATGCATATCAAACAATCAGCTATGACATGTTTAACACCCCCCCCTTTATTGTTTTTTTTTTTAACTTGGTGTGATGATGGACATCTCCGACCACTATGACACCTTCAAACATCTATTCTTGTAACAATTTGCAATTTGTGAGTGCGAAGGCATCTTTCGGTTATTGAATAGAACACAGCGCTTCTGTTCTTGGAAGCAAACTACATACGGGGGGAGGGGGCAACGGAGAGGGGGGGGAGTTGCATTCCGGACCTTGCTATCCATCAGGTGCTATTCGCGTCCTGGGAGCCGACATGCTCTAGCGGGCTCAGCAAAGCATAATTCATGCCTTTAGCGGTATTATTCTAACATATTCTACCATATAACGAGACTGGCTGGCAGCTGTGAAATGATTAAATGCCCTGCAGCTCTGCTTCAAGGCTACATTCGGGAGGGAGCCGGGCATTCTTCCTGGCGCTGCCTACGTTTGTGTTTCAGCGAACTCTTGTTATCCTCGCGGCCCTGCAGCCTTGTCCTTTTCACATACAGACAACAATGTTTCAGAGTCGAGCAGTGTAAGCGGAAAATATACTGCGAAGCAATAGGAACAGAAAGCAATGAGCAATGGTTTAGAAAACAAAATGGCGATTCTTGTTACATCAAAATGGCCGTTCATTGGCAAACTCGAAAACCTATATTTTGTCATATCGTGTATGAGACGGTTGGCCCACGGCCACCAAAATGCGTTTGCGGTCTCAAAGTAGAGGTATCCGTATTTCTAGACTGACAAAGTCCCTCCAATGCATTTCCAGCATCACAGTGAGCCTTCCCCTTTCCTGGCGTGGCTCAGTTTGATCACTTTCTTCTCTGTCCTCCTTCACTTGATTTCAGTTCCCATTTATATTCCCACCCTTCTTCCGAGTGTGTTTGTCTCCAGTTCTTAAACACCTTCTCTTTCAGGTTTGGTTACTATTCTCGGGATCACCTTAATACAGTCCAACTTCACAGTTTTTATATTTAGGGACTCATCACCTTCACTGGGATGACTTACTCTTGTTATCCATTCCGCGATACCTTCTCTCGCAAGCTTATTCGTAGTTCTTGTGGATATTTTCATACAGTTCCACTTTACTGGCATCATTTTCAGTATCTCGTCAATTTCAGGGAGACAAGTTTCTCCTCTTATATAGCAATGCCCTAGTGGCCTCCTGGGAATTCCCGTTCACCCCGTTACCTCTGTGTTTGCAGGGGAAACTCTTTCAAGCTCACCACTCGCTTGGTTTGTCTCCCTCTATTCCGCTACTCACATTTCTCCTTGGCATCGGTATCCCTCACTCGGTTCTCTTCCTAAATGTGACTGCATAAGAAAAAAGGTTGTAGCGTCTCTCGTGGACTCTCTCGCTTGGTGGTTTATGCGCTGTTCGACGGGTAGACTGCCCACCACCAAGTCCTTGTGGTCACACCACCACAGGGATAAAGCTTCCCCTCTTATTTGTTGCTCTCTCCTCAGAAATGCTGAGCTTCAAACATTTCCCTCTGCTGCCCAGGACTCCTATTAAAGTTGCAGGCTCCGCTGTTCTACTTAGCTTTCCATCCTCCCAGTGTCACCTCGTAGAGGGCTTCCCCTGTTTATGCTCTTCGCTCTCTGGTCGTGCTTTGCCTTTACTCGGCGTACTCTCTCTCTCCAGCCTCCTCATCTCAGATAAATGTGCAGATACAGATCCTCTTTTTTGTACACAATGGGGTATTTTAGTTTTGTCTTCAGCGAAGTCCCTGCAGCTTACAATTTTCTTTACATCTGGTAATCCTATATATGCCATTATGGCGGATGGTCTAAGGAGTTCATCACGGGAACGGGAGTCCTTGTCCCCTACTTGGGAGTCTCTCCCAGTGAGGTCCCACCTGCCCAGACCCCTAAGGTGGGTCTTACAGAGCGTTTCCCCTCTCTAGCCTCAAAGGGGGAGGCTCCCCCTTGGGGGAAGGGACGAATATTGTGGATTCATAACATCTTTTAGCTAGGTATCAGATAGCCATTTGCAAGACACTTATCTCCAATGTTTCAGGCACAGCCCTCATATGACCTACGATATGTTTAATCAAAATTGACCCTAACATGACCATGTTTACATCATATGCCAGGGGGATATATATTTTTTTTATTTTTTTTACAGATAATATTTTTTTAAATGTTCCCTTCTGTATTTAAGTTTCTTTGCACTCAATGTTAAAAACAAAATGTGTTCTTAACACTGGGAAATATGTAAAGTACCGGGATGTAAGCACCTCTTCTCGTCTCTTAGCAATATTAAAGATCAAGATGTTGGGTCATATGGTTTACTTTAGACTTTTAGCTGTTTATTGAAACCTGTCCAATACCATAAAAAAAACTCAGTAGGTGCCGTTAGCTGTGGTTACTGTGCTATGCTGCTGTTTGGACTTTCCTGGACATTACCAGATTTGTGTAGCTATCATTGGAGACCATGCCCACTTGATACCGGAAACAGTACATAAGGATTAACCCACGCGCATCAGCGCTCATCACGGTAGTGCTCCATGAGTGCTGGTAGCGGTTTGCGGGCTAACGGTCTCTGTGGGATTATGGTCTTGTAAAATTGTAGGAGCAGGGGAAGTGTGAGCCAGCTATAGAACATCTGTGACACAGAGGAAATATGTTGTGTTGAAGACACTGTACTCATGTCTGCATCTTCATCTCATGTGTCACAAGAGGAGGTGAGCATGAGAGACTATCACGAGGGAATTGTTACTGAAATCGTCTCTCCAAGTATGCCATGCATACCTAAGCAAGTAAGTGGATGTACACATTTGCTGAGACATCGTAAAACATGTACCCCTAAAATTATGACAGCCCTCCAAAATACAATGGAAACCACCAAAATTACTAAATACTACCCGAAACTAGATGGAATTAGTATACATGAAGGGGAAGCTGCTACAAATGAGATTATGTCCGACCTTAACATCTCATTAAAATGTATTGGATCTAAATTAATTGAAAAGGTATTAAGCCCAAGTGTGCATAATAAAGGTGTAGCTCAGATGTATATAATGGAAGCCAACATTGAACATAGGCAAGAGAACAAATGTAAAAGAAACAGCAGAAAATGTAGACTTTTTGATGGACCAAATTTTTTTGAATATGCCAAATGAGGTCATCGAAAATATACAACGTGCACCTGCAACGGTCGGTGTGACGCACTGCCATGACAAGACATTGATAGACAATGGCATATCTACTAGGAATCAAGAATGCCATTGTAAAGTCACTGAGTGTCAAGGGCAACACTATAGAAGTGAACATACCTCAAATAGTGTAGTAAAAATAAGCACAACTTCTGAAGTTTCTGCAGTAAACGATTGGCTATCTGCTGATAACCATGTGATCGCTTATATGCCCCGCAGACACTACTAGTCAGTTACGTTATGGGTTTGTTAAAAAAGAAGGCGAAGTCAGTGGAGGATATGTAGAATGTAGCCAAGGCACTTTAGGTGCTTTACAAAGGTATGAGTATGGTTGTGTTAAGAGAATGGCTCTGTGAATGATTCGGAGGGGCTCACAAGAAGAGAGACCTCTGAAATAAATACACAATAGAATACACAAGATATTGCACAGGAACTAAACACTAGCGATATGAGCGACATGAGTACTACTAGTATTACATCGATAGCTATGTTTGAAGTGTTTGAGAAACTAATGACCACAGTGGTCAATGTGAGTTGAAAAAAAAAAGTTAGATATGCAATCATTGCTTCTTCATAAGTGTATAAATCAAAGTAAAACAAAAACACTTCAAGAACAGAGCATGAGCACTGAAAGCGAAATCAGTAATCCACAGAATGCAGCTGAAATGGCAATGCAGCAAATGCGCTGTGGAGATGACAATAAGCCAGAGAAACTATGAATATCAGTGATGAATCTGTTAGCCAGTGAACGGGCAGTTACTGAACCAGCCTCATGAGAAAAAGATAAATGTAAGCAAGAAAAACAAAAATAGGCAAACTAAAATCTCACAGGCAATAATGTATGATAAACCTGCTAATGTGAAAACAAATGTGATAACTAAAAACGCTTGTGTTATAAGTGAAAACTTGGAGATAGTGGAATTAGACTTAAATGATGCTCTGAAACAACGTAATAAAAAGAGCCTGATAAAAAGGAAATCAAAGAATAACAGAAAAATTACAGTGGTAGAAACCGTGACTGCCATGAATCCAGTGGTGTACATAGATAGACAAGGATAGACAAGCTGTAGATTATCATAATGTGAGAAGTGAAAATCAGCCATGTGATATCCACAGCTATATGCTTGATCATGGGCATGACCATAGAGCCGGCAGAGGAGCAAAGAAGCAAAATGGTAACCCTGACATTGCTAACATGTGTAAAACTAGTAAAAGGGGGAAATATAGAGTGCAGTAATGCGGAAGAATGTGCACTTGAAGACGTGCATTGTCTGTTTATGGGTGAGTGTGAAGTTGAGGAGGTCCCCTGTATAAAAGGTAAGAAAAGCAATATAGAAAATAGGAATGTGTCAAAAGGTGGTAGTGGTGAGAGTGCTAGACGGATTGTTAACTCTGCCTCCCAACTGGTGCGAATGAATGTTACGACCATACATCAGTGAGACAAATTGAAAGTAGTATACAGATTAAACATACTAATATTAGCCCCGAAGCTGAAATAATATAGAAGGTAAAAGCTCTACAATTAAAAGGCCTTTTTTCTGTCAATACACATCCCCCGCCCCATAAATCGTGCTGCTGTATTGCGGATACTCCATACTGTAGTACCGCTACGAACTATAACGACTGAAGACATTCAAATTGTGGACCAAGAAGAGCATAACAATATAGTAACTAGTAATATATGATTCAAAGCTGAGGCCACGCTTCACAATATACTTAAATACGAAGATGCGCTTTTTAGACTTGGCTTTAGCTGTAGGATCACATATATAATGTAGAGTAAAACTAGACCTGTACTTACCCCCCAAAATAGTGACCCAGAAAGGGGTCACACCTATGCCTCTGGAAAAAAAAACATTGAAAAAGAGAGTAGGTATAAAAAGAAGGTTGTAAGAGAAGGGAACTTCGAGATCCATGCTAGCAAAAACATCAATGAAGAAATCCACAGAGAGGGTTAGTGGCAATGGCTTCCCAAAGCTTTCAAAGCCCGTTTCATGAAATCATCTCGATGACAGGACCATGCTTTGCTCTTGGAATACTAGAGGGATCTCTCATCTTAATGCAGAGAATGGTCGGTTAGCAAATATAAATATATTTGGGATAGTCGCACTACAAGAAACATGGATGACAGCACCCTATGAATTTGATGGGAGAAGCACTTCTCAAATTATGCCTACTAAAGGACCCATCGGGCCACCTAAGGAGAGTTACTAATATCTATTGAGCACTGAAGAAATTTAGATTCTACAACCATGGGGCAAGTAGTTAGAGTCCATTGTGACATAGCAAAAAAAGGCAAAATGGTGGTCATTAATGTTTACAACCCTCCAAATACTACAGCATATAGAACGGAAATTAAACTACCAACAATACTAGACAATTAATATTAATACTCCAGTATGGGTTGTAGGAGATTTTAACGCTAACATTGAAAATTAGATGCACTGCCAGCACTTGAAGAATCATCCTCAGTCAGTATACTTCAATCTGATTATAAAGGCATAGCCTGGGCTGAGGTGTTATATTATCATTTTATAATGCTAAATGGATCCTGTGCTGGTGATACAGAAAAAGCCTTCACTAGAATAGGTGGGAGTAGTGCCTCCACTATTGATTATATATTTGTAAATGATGCAGCCTTTGAGATGGTAGGAGATATGGCAAGAATAACTTGCAAAAGAAAGTGACCATATGCTGCTGTGTTTCAGAATAATATGGTTTAGGTAGATTTGACCGTTTGCAATTCGTATGTAGCAATTTGACCAAAAAACAATTGCACAAGGGAACTAATTTAAACACATATGCATTTTATTTTTTTGCCCCCGCCTCCAATTTTAAGGAATCAGGGGGACACCGCTGCACCCCCAAAATTACTAAATACCAACCCTGGGTAGCGGGGGACACCCCCGCAACCCCTGCTCTCCAGGGTTGGTATTTAGCAATATATGTGACCAAATTGGCCCCAAGATCAAACCGCCCATGTCAAATTCAACCAAATTGGTCGTTAGGTCAATTTCTTTCGGTCAGAAGGCTAATACCAATAATATCTGGTGTAAGAAAGCAAGTGATTGATGCTAATGGCAATACTTTTGTAAACAATGGAGCAAATTGAATTCACTGGAATCCAGTAAACCTAGAGAAGGCTAGAATGGTAGCCGTTTCAGAGCTGCCCCGTTTAATCAAATATTGCAACAACGTTAGTGGGGATGAAGGCTCGCTACATATCTGAGTTTTCGATACTAACATCTCATATGAAAAAAGTTACCCAGACAAAAAGGCAATGTAAAAGCTTAACTGAACGATGGAATGCTGGAAGTGACCATAGGCGTACATATGATCACAGAATTTAAGTAGGTAAAAAACAATTATGTTTGGATATTGCTTAAATACATGGTAAACAAGAAATTCAGACTGAAGTAAATAAGAGCATTAAAGCTGCAAAAGCGAAGTATCGTCAATAGTTGAAGGGTCACCAAGTGAAATGTGAGATTGGGGTTTGGCAACAACTAGTGAGGCATACAAGATCTGGTGACAATATTAGGATATGGAGAGTAGTCAGAGGTGCAGCAAAAAAAGATTTATCCATAAATAGCGTGCCTGAGGAGATATGGCGTAACCATGTTGAGAAAACATTAGGTGCCATGCAACCTGCCGACCCTGGTGTAATAGTTTTATATTTAAGTGCCTCTAGTTACATTTAAAACATTTTACATTCTACATTAATAAAAATAATTAAAATCATGATGTTTGAGAGAAAACAAACCACAGTTCTTTGTGAATTCACATTAAATAAATAGCATGAAAAGAGACATGCTCATAACAACATTAAAATCATACAACACCACAAGGCCTCCAGTCAGGCCATTTAAATCGAAGTTATGGCAATCCTATAATCAGGGCATCAATCACTATGGCCTATGCGCCAGGTCAAGCTTCTTTATTGCCCTCTGTCAGACATGGAAGGCTGGAGCTACAAATAACAGAGCTTCGGCTCCAAAAATGGTGGCCCAAAATTGGTCAGAAGTGTGCGAGCAAATTTCATTATATACCTTACTGTACTCTAGGCCGCACACTGAGTCAGAATGTCGCAAATGGTCTAAATTTGTTTGCCGCACAGTCTGCATATTCTTTCGGTTCTAGGGACACCGACCCATGCTTCTGTGTTTTCAAAGATGGGGAGGGTCTGAAAGAGCATGGCCACAATAAATCTCAACAATTTTGTCAGGTAAGATTCGGTAGTTCCAATTGTGAAGGCCTGGTGGGAATAGGCCTAATACTTTCGGAGCCCGGCTAAATGATCTATAGATGCTCCCATGTCCAGATGGCTGAGTTTCACGTCAACCTTGCACAGATAGAATTCCAACCACGTCTCAGGGACCCTAGCGAGGCCAAACTCCCCCAAGCATTGTTGGTCTCTGAACCATGTGCTCTTAGAGAACCTCTCTGCATGTGTCACCACTTGTCCTAGCAGAGAGGGAGCCTCCAGGATGTTGTACTACATCTTGGCCCAGAGCTTAATGGCCGCAGACTTCCAAACCATTAGCAGGGGAGAGAGTCCCAACTCCAACTGAAAGGCCTGCACCGGGCCACACCCTGGCACACAAGTAATGAGTGAAGAATCTTAGCCTCTAACCTGGGGAGCCTGGTGTAATTGTACCCTATGAAAGATCGTTGTGTAAATCGTCTGTTGCTGATATAATCAGAATTATTAAACAACTTAAGAACTCTAGGGCGGCAGGCCCAGACGGCACATATAATTGTCTCATAAACCGATCTACACACAAGTGGGCCGAGGCACTGAATAAGCTATTTGATACCATAGATAGCTCAGGGGCAATGTGCTCGCCTTGGAAGCAAGATGGCATGGAGCACCAGAGGTTCGATCCCCCGGTCCACGCTTAGAAACCTCTGGGCATTAAGCGCGTTATAAATAACCTATTATATCATATCATAGGACAATATGGCGTTGTCCCCGACACATGGAGAGAGTAATATCGTACCAGTTTATAAAAAAGGAAGTTGGAAAGATCTGTCAAACTACCGGATGCTAGTGATGCTAGACATTACGGGAAACATATTTGTGAGAGTGTTCTTAGATGAACTTCTGGATAACAACATCATCCTACCAACTAATCAAACTGGTTTTAGAAAGAAATATCGGACAGTAAATAATTTGCTCATTCTTGTTATAGTAATTGAATATGCGTGGTACCAACGGCAACTCCCTGTATATGCTGCCTACATAGACTTTAGTGCAGTGTTCAATACTGTCATGAGGAATTGTCTCTGGAAAAAACTAATAGCAATATTCCCAATGGATTGTTAATTCTGATAATGCTGTTCCACCAGAACACTAATGTTAGAGTCCGCTTGGACTGCGAGGGCAGTTTGTCCAACCAGTTCCCCACCATGAGAGGAGTTAAGCAGCGTTGCATGTTAGCCGCAACCCTCTTTAAGTGATTTAATCACTTTAATCACTTTTAGATCTTGTTAAAGCCTTTAACATCTATGGAGCTAATCCAGTAAAGGTGGGATCGCTGAATATAGGTTGGCTTGGTTAAGCTGATGACCTACATTTACTGGACTACACACCCAAGGGATTTCAATTAATGCTTGATGCATTGGGAAAATATGCTGTAGTGAATGGGCTACGTATCATTGTTAGTAAGACGAGGATCATGGCTTTTCCTGTGAAAAGATAGGTTATGCCTAAATATCTTTGGAAGATCAACACTGAACCTGTTGAAATAGTTAGACACTACAAATACCTTGGTGTAACTATTGTCAATAGATCAGAATGGATGGTACAATGGGAGCAGAACAAAAACAATTGTATAAAAATTGCATATACTCTCAGTCTCTTTATTAGTAGTGCGGTGGATGATCGATCCAAACAATACTATTATTGTATTGTGCAAAAATAGTCCCATGTATGATGTATGGTGTGGAAGGGTGGGGAGCAAAGCTATCAGTACAGTTGGGCAAACTTGAGGCAAAAATTCTATGCTGTTTTTTAGGATGCCTAAAGTCCATTCAATACCTTGCCCTAGAATTAAACAAGATGAGTATTAAGGTAGAATGCACGTTTAATTTAATTACGTGCCTTGAAACCAAATTAACCCTAATAATGGAACCATAATGGTTTAGGTTTTCCAAGCATATACGAAGATAGATAGAAATGTACAGTTTGGTACTCTTGGAAATCTACTATGCGTTCATGAAAGATGGCTTGCAGGTTATGACAGAGAGATACATGGAGCGCCACAATTGGCATGTAAAAAGTGGGTTAAGCAGAAACTAAGCGTGTTCGGTAGTGATACTGGTATTGTACGGCTGGCAACTAATGCCAATAGTGGGCCGTTTACCCAACACTAGATGAGCCGCAATCAAGTGCCCTGTTACATAGTCGCTTTTCCAAAAAGTTTCTTAGCTCAGCAATATCTTTTATTGACATTTAATATCAGTAAAGCTTTAGAAATTATAGGAGGGGAAATTGGTATATCGAGATCAGATCATTTATGTAGGCTATGTGCAGAAGCCAAAATTGAATCCATTCAATATAACTTAATCTATTGTGATCATAAGAAAGAACCATCAAAGAGCCTATTATAAAATATTAATATGTGAAGAGAGATCACAGTTGTGGAAAAAGCTCATGCAAGGAAATTAGATTCATTTTATGTTTCATATGGTTACATTTTACTTGTCATGCATTTAAATTTTAGCTGAATTATCATGGGGGCTTTTATATTGATTCTGTGAATACCCCATCATGAAAAATATAGTTTAAAAAACATGTTTATGTGTTTATTTAGTGGTATGTGTATATATACACAAAGCCGTTTGTATGAAGGTATATTAATAATAAATGAAAAATAAAAAAGCTCAAATGTAATTCTAGTTTGTAGGAGTGAGCTAAAGAAATCACTGATCAAATAACTATATCTTCCTTAGTGTGTGGTGTTCTCTACCAAGACCCACATGATTATGGTGCAGGCCCACCCAAACAAGAAATCCTTGTTAAACCACTGACAGGGATCTCAGGGACCTCTATAAATCATCACAAATTGAAAGGATTAAATACTACCGAGGTAACCTTGACATTACTTTCTCTAAAGCGAACATTCCCGTTACATTGGGATGATTCTTCTATCGAGTAATTGTAAGTTAAACTGATAACAAGGTTTTCAAACCTCTTTCAGGCTAATATCCCACCAATGTTTCATGAACTTAACCAAGATCTTAATAAATGGCAAATCAGAAAAATTCATTGTGCTGTCAAAATTAGTTTAATTCACAGGGTGTTATGTGTTTCGAAGCCTCCCAGCGAAGATCCCAGAAAGTAGTTTACAAAGACAACATAAAACCATGACCATTATCTTGGTACCTAGAATCTCCTTCTTAAAACAGCCGCTCTGGGTGCACTCATGGTAAACTATATATCTCATGGCAACAGAAATCTTCTTCACGATTGGGCACACCATCTGAGGGAACAGAGCTGGGTGACAGCAAGCAACTAGTACTTCACTCAATTTATGAGCAAGCCAAATAGACTTATGGGAGGGATGACGCTGTTTGCCACACAGACCTTGCTGCTGTGCTGGGACAGGGCCTCCCATTCATAAGAAAAAAATCATTAAGGAAGCATTTGCCAACCAACTCCATTATATGACAGTCCGGCTCCATAATTACCATCTGGGTTCAGACCAATATGAAGCACTGAAGCAGCCGCCATCGAGGTTATAGATGACACTCTTAAAAAAATGGACAGAGACGACTCATGCTTCCTAGTCCGACTCTGCCCCTCTGCTGCGTTTGGCGTAGCATACCTCCTGCTCACTAACAGAATGGGTTAGCTGGCACAGTTGACTGGTTCGCATCTTAACTTTCAGACAGGCAGAAAGGCATCCAGATGAGAAACTTCAAGTCGAACCGCTGCCCGGTCACCTGCACAGTCCCACAAGCCTCAGTACTCTTGCCGTTGATCTTTAATCTATACATGGAGCCGCTAAAATCTCTTCTCAATGATGCAACAACTCACTACACCAATACGTAGATTTATTTAACTGTTAAAAAAAAGCGAACAACGGTGGTGTTTTAGGACCCTCTGTGACGGGGTCGGAGATTTGACTGCCACAGGGCGTCTACCAGGGTTTTTACAAGAGCCAGTTCTGCCACAGAAGCAAGGTAAGGGAGTTGGGAGGGTCGACGACTATGCCCCCTTTGTGTGCCGCGATGTCACCCCTGGTACCATTTTACATCACCCAATGCCTACCACTTTGATGCTGGGCTCAGTTGTTTGTTTCGTTACAGAACCTCCAGTGCCAGAAAGGCTAGCTACCACTGGACGCTGTAGGAAAATGCAGAAAGAAACCAGCAGTCCAAGCTCAAATCCAGAAACAATTGAATTAATTTGCTCAACAGTACTCACCACAGCAAATGGAGAAAGAAGCACTGAACGAACAGCGGGCCACAAAGGGCCAAAGGCATAGTGGAATCCCACGCAAGAAAAGTGGGCAGGGCCAACATGAGTTTCTGAAGGCTTGCCTTGTAAATACCCATCTTCAGGGGAAAGAGCAGGCATAGATTGGTCCTTAGGAAAGAGTGTGGTACCAGATAGTGAGAGTGCAGCAAAAGAGAGTTGGAATGTGGCAAGAGAAGAGAGTGATTGTTGCGAGAGAGAGCAAGTGTAGCGCAAGAGAGCACAGAGAGAGTACCAGGCGAGAGAGTGTACAGCGAGAGCGTAGCAAGAATGTGTGTTGCAACAGAGTAGTGTTGGGAAGAACTAGTGCCATCAAATTAGGCAAGACTTCTTTTGAGTGCTTCTAGGCACTACAAGAGACCAGGGGGAGGAGGAGCACTGAGAAAGCTTTTTCATGCAAATATAATCACAAACACAGACATGGGCAGGCACTAAAAAACAGTAGTTATTTAAATATAAGTGTCATGATCTCTACCCCTAACCCTCATAGGCAAGTCACTGGAGCCAGGTTACGATCTCCCACTATGGCCTCAAAGGCCTTGCCATCTCATCAAAGACTCTCATGGAGTCAGTCCTGGCGCCAGGCTCGTACTCAATGTGAAGATAACATGGGGTCTGGTTTTCTTAATGGGCTTTTGTTCAACATGGAGGCTCCCACATAGCTCAGTTCCAAGAACTGTGCTATGCGGTCTAGTGTTTTGGGTGTGGTCGGGCCTTGGGATACCTGGGGCTATATAAGCCACGCCCAGGCAGAGGAACACGCTTCGCGTTACTCTGCGGTTAGCAGCGTGACGCTCACCGTGTTCAGCTCAGTCTCCTGAGTTCCTAACCTGCCTTATCCTGGAGCCACGCACCTGAAAGAACAAGAACATCGTTAATACGACACTTACCTGTGAGTAGTATCCTGTCTTTGGCCCATCGTCCAGAGAACACCAGCATCTTGGCGCCACATCCTTCTCCGGAACACCGCAACCTGTAAAGTAGAGAGCAAAAATAGCATTAGTAAGCGTTTATTTATTCCAATTCAAGAACAGCATAAGACTCTTACCTGATTCGAGTGTCTCTCGGTCCGCATCCATTCCGGAACATCACAGCGACCTACAAGAAAGAGGGGAGACACAGGTTAGCACAAGAAAAGACAAGGTAGCGCTGCGCACAGCGCATTCACTCACTGTCTCCTGCTCTCTTGGTTAGCATCCATTCCGGAACATCACTGCGACCTACGAGAAAGAGGGGTGACACAAGTTAGCACAAGAAGAGACGAGATAGCGCCGCACATTGCACATTCACTCACCATCTCGTGCTCAACTCCAATCAGCACGACAACGCCAATAATCTCTTCCCACATCTAGAGGAAGAAGCAGAGACATTATTACAAAGAAAAAGACAAGTGACAAGAGAGAGAAAGAAGCGACAGAATATCAGGACTCTAAAACAGCAAAAACTACCTTAACGAGCTGGAGTCACAGCAGGTCTGGACTCTAACAGGGCCCGCACCAGTGAAGCAACTAGGTCGCGACGCACCCGCACCAGCTACGCGCCCCTGCACTGAGAGGCAGGATGGAGACCGCATTGTACAAAAAAACAAGGTGAGGAGAAGGTCGAAGGGAAGGTTTGGTTTTCAAGGGAGGCGGGAGCCAATCAGCAAGAGACAGTTAAGTCTTGAATCCGATATTCCTATATTGCAGGCCCAATCCTCAGCTGAACCTTTATCCAGGGAGGGGTCCGAGAGTACGAGTGGTCCAACCAGGGCTGAGTGACGTCCCCGTGTATATCAGGTGAGCGTTACAATAAGGTGCAAATACGCATTAGCTGAATACATTTGTGAATGTCCAATTCTATGCAGTTCTAAACTCTTAAAGCACGGTAGATGCAAGCAGGCTCTCTGCCGGAATGAATGCAGCATGTGCTAAAAATGAATCGCAGGGCTCATGCAGTGTTGTGCCACTATGGCTGGCAGAGCAGCAGGAAGTAACTCAGTAGCTGTCTGCTTTCTGTGAAAAGCCCATGCATGCTAAAAGGGGATTTTAACATGCTTAATGCATAACATACAGAATTATGAAAACCATGTTTAAATGAAATTACAGGACCAGATAAAAATATGAGTAGAATGAGTTGAGTATGAATGAAAATTAGTTGGAGAAATGTTTAGATTTTCCTGGGGTTAGGCCTAAAGGTTTGTAAAAGTCTGCAGGGCTGCAGTGTGAGTCTATGTAAGGTAGCAATATGTAAAGTAGCATGTCCCAACAGAAATGAAATCGCTGACAATGAAGAAAGGAAGACTGGAGCATCCCTTGTATGGAAGCAGGACGAGTGGGGATAAAACCATGCCCATATCCAGCGATGCCACTACAGCAAGTCATGAGTATAAAAGCTCCTGCCTGGCACCAGTTTGCAGGAGAAAGGAACAGAAGAGGGACATAAGGCTGTTCAGGGAGCAGAGTTCTTTACGCCCATTCTCATTTCTGTAAAGAATAAACTTTGTTATCCTTGCAAGATAGACTATTGGCCTTACTTCCTTCGAGAGGTGCATTTACTCTGGTGTGAGCGTGATTAGGGGCACCCATATAATTAAGGATACCCCTATAAATTGGGTTACCCTTACAGTGGTGACGACCCAACATGCTCTCAGTTTTTTGCCCCTGTACTTTGCGAAGACCCAGGCCAGTCACCAGAAAAGAGCCATGCCCATCTATAGCGACCGGTCGCTTAAAACACGTGTATCCTGAGCAGTTTCAGTAAGAGCCATTTTAATAGAAATCCCCTCTGCTCACTAAAGTGGGGCGGGACTCCAGAAAGAAAGACAGGCCAGCATTGGGACTTCGTAAATGGAGGAAACTCTTGTGAACATGCATATGTGAGTATACTCTTGCAAGTGATGACAACAAGGGGAGATGTATGTATGCATGATAGTATGGTAATGTGGATGAAGTACGAGGTCAATTGAATAGACGGAATCAGAATTTTGGTGACGTGTTATGAAATAGATTGGATAGAATTTCAGGTGCTGTGTTAAGGAGTAGATTGGATAGGAGGTGGGTTATGTATTGAAATTGTATTTCTGTTTTTCTACTTTTTATAATGGAAAAAGGGAGCCTCTGCATATAACGACTGATAGGTAAGGGATCCTCAGCCATAACAGGTTGAGAAGGTAGTACCACGCATTATTCTTTTAGAAGGATAGAAGCGATGGCATCCTCAGCATAGTAATTAAAAAAGCTGGTATTACAAGCATATGAAGGAAAAAAAAAGTAGTGGCCTGGATTTTAGTCAATTATTTTTGTTTATTTTATCTTGCTGCCTTTTGTGATAAAAAAAAAAGGAAGGAACGTGGATTGGGGGGGGGGGGGGTGGTGGTGTGTGTGTGTGCGCGTGTGTGAGTGCGTGCAAGGGGGGTGGGGAAAAAGTGGGTTGATCTGTATTTTTGTGTAACAACCAGCAGCGTTCGGAGGGTATAATAAGTATCACAAACAATGGATAGTAGAAACAAAGAAAGGGGGGGTGTCCTGCTCCTGGCCAGAGCAGAGCTCCCATAACAGAATCATGCTAGAAAAAATCTTTTTAGCAGCAAAATATAAAGGGAAGGAATTCCAAAAAAGAAAAGCGATTTTAGATCTCTGGCGATTATTTCGAGGATATGGAAGATCAGGAAGATGGAAAGGAGATCAAATGCAAGGGGCTATACCCCGTAACGCCTAACCCTGCAGCAGGGTTTACAAACCCAGTCTATAAGGCTCCAGTGGTAGAGCGAGTGTCAACAACAGGATTATCCGGATTAGCAAGTTGGGGGGGTGGGGGGGCGGGAGAGAAGTGCTTTTGCACCACCACATAACCCGTTCACAAGCACTGACATGCCCACAGAATCGGCGTACCCAGAGGGTCCACAAGTAGACATAGACAACAAGTTAAAAGCATTTCAGGAAAGTTTAGTCAGGTTACAAGAACCTGAAAAAGTATCACCAGAAATAAGGGTAACGGTGCAGAAAATAGGGGATTGGAAGTCGGGGGATTTTTTTGTTTAGATTCAACCCTGGGGCAATAAGAAACGTTTGTGTTGAAAAAGATGGGGACAGGGTATGGACGGTCCTGGGACAACAAGTAGAACAAGCAAGGGAAAATGAATGGGAATATCAAGGTGGTAGAAATAATGAAGAGGCAGGGCAAGAAGGTGATCAAGGGGTTGAGGAGGCGAGAAACCCGTCCCTGTCACAAGAGGCAGTGAGGAGGGATAGACCAAGAAATACACCAGATTTAATGGTAGTACAAAATCAGAAGAATACTAAAGGGATAGAAGGTAAAATAGATATGCAGATGCCTCTAATACATAAAGGAGTAGGGATAACACAGTATGTGCCATAGCCTCAAATGGACAAAAATAATTTGATTAAAGCTCTCCCCCAGCTTATAGCTGGAGCTAGTAAATGGATCTATGAATTTGAAAACCAAACAGCCGGGGTAGCCTTAACACTAGGAGAGCTTACTAGTCGCTATAGTATTGGACCAGGATGGGGACATATGGGCAAGGACTGGGTGCTCTGGGGTAAATCTAGCAGATAATGAGCACGATGGAGCAGCCTTTAATGAGGTAAGGGCAAGGGTATGGGATGTCCTACGAAGGATGTACTCAGATATCCCTGACATACATTCTTTAATGCAGTGCACAATGGGTGATGATGAGGACCCAGTTAGGTTTATTCTTAAGTTACAGGAAATGTGGAGAGTTGAGACATTACCATTTTTCTATTTGATTGTAAAAAGGGGATTATCAAAAGAGGTCCAGAAGGCACTAGATACAATTGTGGGAATTGAAGTCAAAGGGTGGGCAGAGATACAAAGTATAATAGTCCACCATTGTAAGAGAATCAAGGAGCGAGACAGGGAGACAGCCCACAAGCGGAAAACGGATGAGGCAAAACTAGTGAAAAAGAAACTAAATAAGGTTGTCATCCAAGCACCAGTGACGGCACCGGTTCAGGGGGAAAGGACAGGGACAATGGGGTGGGGGGACAGTAGCCCAACCCACAGTGGCAGTATGACGTAGCATCAATGGTAATAGGAGGATTTTGAGGAGCAAGAGCAGGAGGCTTTGGGGGGAGAGGGCCCCAGGGAGGAGGATTGGGAACATCATAGTGCTGGTATTGCGGGAGATGGGGGTATTTCGGAAGGGAATGCAGGAACAGGCCTGGGATGGGACTTAATTATGGGCCCTCATCTGCAAGGCAGGCATTCCAAGGGCCTCAAGAAATGGGACAGCAGCAATTTGGGCGAGGGGGTCAAAAACATTTCCCTGGTGTGGCTGAGAGGCAGGGGCAACGTGGGCAACAACCACAGCAGGATGAGGGAACAGTTCAACAGAATGACAGGGGGAACATGCGTCCCATTCCAAGGAGTTAGAATGGTGGGGGAGGCCTCTTTTCATTCCCCGGTACAAATATTTTGATTAGGACAGCCCATAGGGAGCACTTGTGTGTCCAATCCTAATGACAACTGCACACCCTGAAGAGGAGGCCTTGGTGGAGGCAGAAATAGGAAACAAGCAAATTATATTTATGGTAGATTCAGGTGAAACTGCATCATGCATTATGGAGTGGAACTTTCCATTATAAGGTAAAACTCTTGACACGCAGGTATTCTCTGGGGTTATTTCTACGGTTCCATACACTGAGGAGCTGGATATAAAAAGGGGGAGAGAGGGTAGTACGAGCCCCCTTAGCATATTCAGCAAGTTCCCCTGTTAACTTGATGGGTAGGGATCTGTTCATTAAAGTAAATACAACTAGATCATTAACAGATCAAGTGGTAGTGTGTTCCACTACAGGGATGTGTGTAGCTCGAGTAATGGTAATAATCAATGCAATGGCAAGGGAGTCAGTGTCATGGTGCATGCTCAAAAACCCCTGAAACTGGTGAGCCCACCCCTGACTCTGGCATCCTTGGGGGCTTATCAGGCCCCAGCTAGGCTCACCTGGCGCCAGGCTCATGGTAGGTGTTAACTACATAGTCTATCTACTCGGCTCTGGGAGGCTGAGCCATTCAGTGCAGGGTGTGGCTTGGGACTACTTTACCTGAAGAGGCAGGATACGGTTAAGGGGACTATTTGCATGGAACTACTTGCAAGGCTATTTAAACCGCACCCTGCAAACTGAACACGCTTCGCGTTATTCTGCACTCCTGCAGCGTTACGCTCACTATGTCAGTTCAGCTCTTGCTTTACTTCAGCCACGCCCGTCCAGAGTCTTCTATCCATCGGCACCTGTGAGAAGAGAAGAACAGGAGTTATTAAAGCGTTGAAGGCCTTACCTGCAGAACATCCTGGCCTCGCCTTCTGCTCAACCATGGACCGCTGCATCTGTAGAAGAGCACAACAGAAGGTACCCTCTCGGGTAGCTACTCACCTGGGGTCGGCCTCCTCCAGGAACTCCATCGAGCAGTTCTTCATCATCCTGAATTGCGCTGCATCTCGACACCGTCAAGTAACTCCGTCGAGTGGTTCTTCCATCTTCTTCCTGGAATTGCGCCGCACCTGCCGAACAGAAAAGACAAAGCAGGTTAGTCGCACACAGCAAAGGAAAGATAATTAAAGCGAACATTAGCGTGCCTCGCACAACGCTACACTCACCGGCAGGAATCCTGCTCATCATAGTCAGGAGAGTCAACCCATCATCTGAAAGCCGCTTAACTCAGCGCCTGAAAGACAAGAACGAACATTAGTTACTTTTGAGCGAGAAAGACTTAAGGCAGCTATTCCAAGAAATTATTGGGATAGAGACTTACCTGCTTACTCCAGTCCTTCCAATTCAGTAACCTCCATCGGATCAGTGAAGTAAGTTGATCTTGGAAAGACTGTATATCCGCGCCCCTGCCAGAGTGTGCAGGACGGAGAGCTCACCTATAAAAAGACCAAGGCGAACGTCTCCTGAGGTGACAACGAAGGGAAGACGCGGGCAAGCACCCTCATTTAAGCAGCGCAACACCAGTGCAGACATCATCCTTCGGACACGAGTATGCCCCCGTGGAGACCAGGTGAGCATGACAGTCAGTAGTCCGTGGGGTTCCTGTGGTCCCCAACATATTTATCTATGGTATCAAAGTATTAGCAAAAGCAGTGCCTCAAATTGTGACAAAATGTTGGCGAGTGTCCACAGATTTTATTTTCCGACCCATGGTGCCATCTGAGATGGTGGCAGGGACAATATTGTCATTAGATTTGCAAGGACTAGTAGTGTCAGACAAAATAGTAGTCCTGATTGGAACAGACCAGGATGGGTGCAAGTGGAACACAGTACTATGAGTAGACCCAACAGTACAATTGAAGGAAATTACTGGTGAGTTATTGAGGACAGTGAGAAGAATGGGGAGATCATTTTGGAAATCTGCATCCCCTGTGATATCATGGTGCAGTATAGGAAGGTACAGTGCCCCAGGATGGCAATAGCGACCCTGTCTTTATTTTTGAGGAGGACATGCGACATGTGCCAGCACAATTATGCACTGTTAATCCACATGCTGCTGGGTTACTGAGAGATGTGACCCCAGTACAGATTACATTGAAGTCGGGAGCAGTACTCCGGAGGGTGCAGCAGTACCCGTTGTCAAGGGAAGCAGACGAAGAGATAAAAAGCCCTATTCAGGCTCTATTACAGCAAGGGATCATTGTGCCATCCACGTCCCTGTTTAATACGGGCATATACCCAGTCAAGAATGCAACAGGGGGTAGTTGGAGGATGATGCAGGATCTACGTCCTCTTAATGACCAGGTGCAGAAGGAGTTTCTGGTAGTTGCAAATCCGGTGACAATCTGATGTAGCATTCCGAAGACAGCAACAATATTTCACAGTGGTGGATCTGAATAATGTGTTCTTCTAAATCCCACTTCACACTGATTTATGGTATCTCACCGCATTTACGCATGGTCAACAGCGCTTTGAGCACCTGAGATTGGCTCAAGGGTACTGTGAATGTCCAAGTATTTTCAATAGAGTACTGCATACCGACTTGGGAAATATTCAGGTGTCTAGCACAATCATCCAGTATGTGGATGATCTGCTGGTATGTAGTGAAAATGAACATGCAGGAGGGATTCAGTTGCATTATTGCAATTGTTGGCTCACATAGGGTACAAGGCAGATAAAAAAGAAGATACGATACTGCCAACATGAGTTACTATACTTGGGACAACTCATTTCTGCAAATGGAAAAAATACTGGCAGATGGGGTGGCACTTACTATCGCCACCCTTAATCGCAGTACTGTCAAGGAAATGCAGCAGTTTTTGGGCTTATGTAATTATTCTAGGGCATGGATCCTTGACTACGCAGCCTACACAAGGCCGCTGTTACAAAATCTCAGAGATGGAAAGAAGACAGAAAATGGTAAATTGGAATGGACTGAAGAAATGTCTAGACAATTTGAGGACTTGAAAGAAGCTATTTGCAATGCCCCTGTTTTAGCAACTCTGGATTATACACAGGAGATTTATTTATTTTCCCACTCTGATGGACGGCAGTATTGACACAAAAGAGCACAATGGGCCACAAGCCATTGGCTTATTATAGTGGGACGCTCGATTCAGTCTTGCAGGGACAGGTCGCGTGCAAACAAGCACTCACAGTGGCAGCATTTGCAATAGAGAAAAGGTCCATGATTGCGATAGGCTGCTCTGTTACCTTGTTTGTTGAACATTCCCTATTCGCCACTTTGGAAAGATCTAAATCAACCTTGACAACTCAGAGTACCTCTGCATTGGAGATTATAATATCCAAACCTCATATTCATATAGTCAGGTGTAGGACGGTAAATTCCGCCACATTTTTGACAGAGGCACCCACTGATGATGACCTAAAAATGCTTAACTCTGCTACATACGAAGTTGAAGAGGAGGGTACATCTAAAGCTAGAGACAGTGCACTGACAGAAAGAGAGATACTATATGTTGATGGGTCATCAATAATAATAATTAGCATTTATATAGAGCTACAAACCCTCATGCATCTGAGCGCTGCTCATTACCCACAGTGCGTGGTGCTCATTTATCACCTTGGAATGATGAAAGGCCGAGTTTGGCCCTGCCGGGATTCAAACCTGCGTCAGCAGGCTCTGCACCGATGTCAAAGCGAGTGCTCTAATCGCTTTGCTATCTGACCGGCTGTCAGATAATTGACCAAGAGACGGGACGGAGGTACACAGGGGCAGCAGTGGTGCAAGTAAAGCAGGGGCAGCATGAAGTTCTGATCATGAAAAAACTACCTATGCATTATTCAGCTCAGGCAGCAGAACCTGTCGCTCTCACTGAGGCATTGAGAGCCTCTCAAGGGCAGTGAGTCACCATCTACTCAGACTCTGCATATGTCACAACAGTGCATGCTGGTCTGTCTCATGGAAGAGGAGAGGGATTCAGAGGGCAGATGGCTCTCCAGTGCATCATGCAAGGCTGTTGGAAGAACTGATTGGAGCCTTATGTCCCTCTGCTGTGGCAGTCGTCAAATGTGCTGCTCATACTAATGCCACGGATGAAATCTCCAGCTGCAGACCAGGCAGCCAAGTTGGCAGCCTATCTCCCAGTTAAAATGTTAACAGAAGGTACAATGACCACCCCTATAGAGAGCGAGACCACAGTTCCAAACACAGTATTGCCCATATCACAGATAAGAGAGTTGCTAGGGAAAGGGCCTGAGGAGGAAAAGGAGCTATGGCTGCACAGAGGATGCAAACCGTATCCCACTGATCTATTGTGGAGGCAGGAGAGTTCTGGGAAGGTGGTGATGCCCCAATAACTACTCTGTGGCATTTGAGCAACTCCATTACTCCATTTCCCCTCTGACAGCTCCAAACAACATTGTGGCAGATATTTAGGAGGACTGGTTAGTGCCAAACCTTTAGTCGAGCATTAAAAAAAAGCAATGCATTGTCTGAAATGCCAAAGTATCAGCACAGGGATGACATTACGGACATTAAGAGGTATATTACCCCGCCCTATAGGGCCATTCCATGAACTGCATATAGATTAGGCAGATATGGGGGAAAGGTGCAATGGATATAGATACCTTATTGTGGTGGTTTGCCCCTTTTCAAGGTGGGTGGAGGCAGGACCATGTGCACACCCACATGCAAAGTGTGCAGCACGGTTCATGGTCAGAGAGGGGTTTCCACGATGGGGCGTGTACGAAGTCTTGAGATCAGATAATCATACACATTTCTTTAATGTGCTATTTCAGCATCTCACAGTGCTATTGAGCATAACATGGGTGCACTGTTTGCCCTTTTCAGTTTATGCACACAGCCAAGTAAGGACTACCATTTGACACCACATGAAATAGTCACAGGCAGGTGCATGTAGACCTCAATATCCCCTGTGAGGAAAGCGTCAGATGCACCTCAAGCAGCAACAGTATTAGGAGAGGAATTTAGGGAATATTTAACAGCACTAACACCTGCTATCAAATATATCTCTCTAAAGATTGCACCACCAAGGAGCGAAAGACAGGACACACCAGAAGGGACAGCAACTGCAAACATAACTGCCACAACTGGACCATTATTACCTGGGGAGCTGACCTGCGAGAAAAACTTTGTACGTAGATGGAGCAATCCCAGATTTCAAGGCCCCTATGAGGTGGTGTTCTGTACTCCTCTCGCCGTCCGTGTGAAGGAGTTAAGATGTTGGGTGCATCTCTCAGATGTCCGAAGAGCACCCGAGACAAGGCAAAATTCAATGAGGACATAGCCAAAGAAGAGACATTTTTTTTAAAAGGATCCATGCCAGGGTGGTGTTTAGTTGCACACGCCCGATTTCTCTTTTTTAATTTTTTATTGTTCTTATATTTTTTTTATTTTTTTCAATTTTTACAGGTCCAGAACCCAGTCGGCCCTGGTGGGAGAAGTCACTCACTCACTCACTCACTCTCGTTTTGTGTGACACTGATCATGGTTGTTGGTGTATGAAGGTATGTCTGTTATATGGGGTGGCCATATAAGAGGGAGGGAGGACAGTTGGTAAATAATACTAGTATGACTATGTCTTTGATGAAAATGATGAAAAAGAATCACACGTCTCACTTGTTGCCGGCCACCGCTACAAGTTTTCTTTGACAAATGAAACGGGAGGTACAAATGATGTATGATTTATATAAGGGAAGGGAAATGGTCAAGTAAGGCCACTGAGGATTCCAGCGCTATTGCCCCAAATTCAAAATTATAACATACGGGAGAGTTCAACTGTTGGATTGTGGGAGCCTTGACCAACACCCCACAGAGACACTTAAGATAAAGGTAAACAGTGAAACTGCACCACGTTAAAGAAAGTCCAAGTACAATTGTACTGTATTTTAATTTTTGTTCAAGACAGCCTGACACGTGTTTCGAGCGAAGTTCTTCCTCTGAGGCTGTACAGATATAATCAATTTAAGTTATATGGTGCATTAATAAGTACATTATCATTCACAGTGTATAGTCCAGACCAAGGGGTCATTTGAGGTTGTGCCACATGTATACAATAAATAAAATACCCAAGTAATACATCGTAAATATCCACATTAAGGAGAATAATGCATGTTGGCATAATGAGTAATTATGAACAATAATTATGAAAAATACAGATAAGCAGTTACCATTCCAGTAGTGACATCAAAGTAGTCCCAGAGTCAGGAGAATGAAATAACAAAAACAACACCAACAATTAGTCAAACAAGGTGGATAGACAACCGAGGGCAAATCTATAGTAATTCCGAAATTATATTCAAGGGCAAAATTATATTCAAGGGCACAGTAGGAAGGCATATTTACCAATAGATCCTTGTCCAATGTGATACTCTGCACAATAAATAATCATGGGTTAATGCCGACCAAGGTTAGAGATTACTTGCTAGTCCAGATATGTTGCTAACATACACTTACCAAATACTCAAAGTAACCTGTATATAAGTCTAATTCTGGAATCTAGGTCATAAAGAGGACAAAATGTTTTTTTAACTATACCTATTCCACTAACTGTAAAAACATTAACTTGTGGTAAAAACCGAAAATATTAATGATTTACCTGAATTAAGGTTGCAATTGCAATTGCTCAATGTTAAAGAACTTCATCAATTCCAAAGTTGCCGCCGTATTTGAAATAAATTATAGTCAACAAGTATAGACGGGGTCCACACAATTAGTTCAACCAATCCGTCAAAATCAAATTGAAGGCAGGGGGTGAGAGAAAAAAAAAATCACAATTCTGGGATGGGGGCGTGGCCGGAGCTCATAGAGTGAAGGCAGGTCTCAGAGAAGCTCTGCCCGGAACCCACCACGATCCTTAATAATCGCAGCGTTTCTTCATATTGTGACATATAAACACCATAGGACAGCAGAGGCAGCATTTCTGCACGCCACAACCGAAGAAACGGAAGAAATCGGAGCGGGCTTCAAGTGTTACGAAGCCCCAGAAAGTGGACCCCCAGACAAACAAGATCGCGACAGGAGCGGCCGCCTGAGGAGCAAAGGGCACAACAGAAGCGGAGCGCCTTGGCGGACGCCGGGACCAGACGACGTCGCCGCCAAACCCTGTGCCTCCCGCGCGGACTGCTTGCCCTGGGAGGACATCACACAGAGGCTCCAACCACAGCGACAAAGGACTTCGGAACTACCACAGGGTGAGCTGCGGCGGAGATAGCCAGATGCGGGAGCACCCGGCGAGACCAACTGAGAGTGGCCACCCCGACCGACTTCGTGGAGACACAAAACCGGCAGGAGCTCGAAACATGACAGCGCCAGTGACCCCGTGCAGAGCAGCACAAAGAAAGAAAGCTGGAGCCCGAGCGACGTCCAAGGTGAGGGCACGCACAAGGGACAATTGGCACATCGAGCACGGGGGGCCCCGACAGGAGAGCGAGCCAGAAAGCGGGAGGGGCAGGTAGCAGTAAACAGAGGCCCCGGCCCGTGTGGCGGCCCATGCATCAGGCGGCCAGGATAAGTTGGCAGCGAACATTTGGCTAGAATCCGGGGAAGCAGCGGAAGACTGGGGCCCAACCGGGAGCCAGGAGGTGACCTGACCAGGGGGAAGCAACTCACCCACACAGAGGACCACTTCCCACAGCCTGCTGAGGGTGAGCACTCATGGGACACCAGAGGCCGAAGGCTAATGGATAACCATGGCCAGCCAAGCCGTAACAAGGCCCAGATGGGTGCACCGCTAAAATGAAACTCCCGACCCTGGAGCGGGTGCGGGATGCCAGCTAGCACCATAATCAGACTCATCGGCAAATACCAATGGCCAGGACACAGTGGAGCACTGCTAGACCCCCCCCTCCACCATATATCACTACCATCTGCAAAACCTAGACCCAGGGAAAGCGGGGAAAGACCCGCAGGAGTACTGCTGCACAAAACCCTAAGGTGCACCAGCGGAACTGAAACACCCCTGAGGCGGCAACAAACCACACAACCCCAGGATAAACACCCTGAATACACTATTGTCATATTACCACAACGGAAAGCACCATAATTCCGCAAGAAACTGCCAAAGCTCCCCTAAGACTGAAAGAAACCCCACTTGGGACCTGCACAGCGGCCACACAATCACCAGATAACAGCAGTCCCTCACCCAGGACAATACCAATGCACCAATCCGTGAAGCCATATTAAAGATGTCCCCCCAGAAACAAACCTAAATCTACTATAATGGAGTCATTTGCAGCGGCAAAGCCCAAACCACAATCACAGACGGAAGCCGTCGCGGATGAAGAACCAACTGCCTCTGGTGAAGAACCCAAAGACACACAGGTACTCCAAGCCATAGCAGCGCTCAGGTCATTTATTGATACCAAGATCGAGGAGGTCAAGACATGCAGCTGATGCGTCAGGATGCGCGCAACCTGACAGAGATGTTGCGGGCCAGAAGCCAGTCTGCAGAGCAATGTCGAATCCACCTCTGACTTACAAGCTAAGGTCCAAAAGCTTGAGATGATGGTGGCTCAACTGGAAGCACGATCAGAAGAACCGGAGGGACGCGACCGCCGCGGCAATATACGAATCCTAGGAATACCGGAAGATTTGGAAGGGGCGAACCCAACAGATTTTGTGGAGACCCTGCTCCTACAGGAAATCGGGGCCGGAAAACTCACCCAGGGATTCTCTGTGGAACAGGCCCATAGGTCTTTGCAAAAACGATCCCCGCCGGGATCGCACCCTCGCCCAATAATTGCGAAGATCCTACACTTTCGAGACAGGGAAACAACACTGAAGTACTCGAGGGAAGGAGGGGAGATCACACGAAACAACTCCAAGATAGTAATGTATCCGGACTATACGCCCACAGTGCAACACGCAAGAAATTCTTTTGTGCCAGTGAAGGCGAGGTTGCGAAAACTCAACCTTAAATATATGCTGCTTTACCCTTCTGGCCTGAAGGTTATCTACAATGGTAAGGCGGTATTCCTGGAGACACCAGCTGCAGCAAATATGTGGCTGGAACATAACAACTTAGCCGGAGAAGAAGAACACAGACCGCAAAAAGATGCCAGATGAAAAAGAAGCAGAATGCACCCAAATCCACATACGATTATGAAAGAGTCAGCGACGCAAGCCAACCAGGCCCGACTGCTGCTGCAACAATATCAGCTACAAATGTCAAAGGGAACACAAGTTGGCACATAAGCTACAAGCTGGGACACTGCTTCCAACTACTCCGGACGAAGCCCCGAGATTCACACATGCTGCTCAATACAAACCTACCCCAGAACCTGCGCAGGCCAGATGCCGGCACAGAGCCCGCGCCTAATGACCTGGAGTGGTCCAGATGACGCGGGAGCCTCAGAGCGTTGCCCGTTAAAAGCAACTGCTAGAGGCAGTTTTTTGTGTTTCAGTTCTACTTCACAGTTGCGTTACTACGATAACCCTCTCACCAGAGTGGCAGTTGAAACCGTTGAACTCTCTCAGAGATCTAGAGTAACACCTTCGACGAGGGCACGGGTGAGAGGGGAAGATGAACTGACACCAGGCAACCTGGAGGGGATGCGTCCGAGCTCCCTCGACCACCATGCAGGGGGAGGGGGATAGCAGGGGACGAACACTTGAATCCTTCCCCAAACTATCATGGCCACACGCATTAAAGTCTTAACCTGGAATGTGAGGGGTCTGGGTACCTACCCTTGCCGAAACAGGATATTGCAAGAAACGCACCTGACAAGGGAATCTGCTGCAACGTTACAAACGCAAATAATACTGTCCAAGGCTGAAACAGATCCGGAGGGAAGGTATGTGATATTGTGGGACCATATTGAGTAAACCGAAATATGCATCGTGAACTCCTACCTCCCCAACAGCAACATACCAGCGCACCTAAACCTAATGTATGCCAAGGTCACGCAATATAGGCACAGATTCTTCATCTGGGGAGGGTGGGGGGATTTCAACTGCGTCAGAAACCCAGACCTTGACAGGTCCACACCTCACCCCGGAGGACTGCCAGCGTGTACTACGGCACTGAATACCATACTGGACCACCTAGACCTAGTGGACGTCTGGCGAGAGCTACACCCAGAAGACCGAGGTTACTCCTTTTACTCATCTCCACACTAGAATCGACTACATGTTTACGGGCAGAGAAAACCTGCCCCAGATCGACACGGCACAATACCTGGGTCGGATCATCTTGGATCACTCGCCATTGATGGTTGAATGGAGCATCATAGGCCCCAGATCTCCAATACCCACACGGAGAATGCCCACAAAAGCGTTAAAAGATCCAGCGTTCAGGGGAGACCTCGGAGATTCCCTAGAGAACTACATAGCAGAGAACAAGGGCAGTGTGGACCATCTAAGCACGTTATGGGATGCCCTAAAGGTAGTTATACAAGGAGAAATCATAGCAAAGGCCGGGGCATCAGGAAACGTCTACGCACTGAGCTAGAGCAGTGGGAAAATGAAATCAAACAGTTGGAATCCGACACCCAGGGCACCCAGTAGGAAGAGGAAAAACTCAAGCAAATCAGAAACAAATGCAGAAAAGCTTGGGACAGACTAGCCAAATTCGATTACACCACCAGAACTAAGAGTCCATACTGAAGCAGACAAGCCCAGCAGACGATTAGAACACCCCAAGCACCTAACCACAGCCCTGAAGAAATCAGAGGGCACGTTACATCAAACCCATCAGGGCATCAATGACACTTTAAGACAATTCTACGCCCAGCTGTACTCCCACGAAGACCAAGTACCCCCAGACAAGATCTCAAACACATTAGAGAGGATAGGGTTGCCTAGGCTGTCGCCCATAGACAGTGAAGCCCTAGATGCAGACATCACTACGGAAGACATAACTGAAGCAATTAAACCCCTGGACACGTGTAAAACCCCGGGTAGCGATGGGCTACCATCCAAATTCTACAAGACTTACGAACCAAACGTAACCCCGCTGCTGCATGAGGTCTTTCAGGAGGCATAGGAAATGGGGGTTTTACCTGAGAGCATGCGCGAAACGATGGTGATCCTGATGCTTAAACCCAACAAACCTGCAGAAAACTGCGACTCCTACCACCCACTTGCAATGCTCAATTACGACGTCAAAATATTGACCACGATCCTGGCCAAACGACTCTCTAGGGTAATAGAGAAATAGAGCACCCAGATCAAAACGGCTTTGTGCCAGGCCGTAACACCACCGCCAATCTTCACAGGCTCCAGCATGTCATGTCCCAGACTAATCAAAACGGGGGATCCTACGCTCTGCTATCCTTGGATGCCATCAAGGCGTTCGATTACATTTACTGGGAATGGTTAATAGCAGTCCTCCGTGAAATTGGCTTAGGGGAGAAATTCATCAGGCACGAGTAAAGTCTGGATGATTTATCCCTGCGGCATGGGACATACAGAGGGGCACTAGGCAGGGTTGCCTACTTTCCCCCATGCTTTACATACTCAGGCTTGAACCTATTGCCATCTACTTCAGAAAACAATTCTTCGATGCAGGCATACGATTGTATGGGGCAGATCATATAATCTCCCTATACGCAGATGTACTATCATATCAAAGCCCCCTTCTTGCGCCTACTCGAGACGATACTCAAGGACTTCCTATGGGGTAATGGCAGACACAAGATGGCGGTAACCACACTAACTCTCCCACACAGACAGGGAGGCATCCAACTTCCCCGACAAGGAGAAATACTACCTAGCAGCTCAGCTCAGCTTTGTAGCCAAATGGCTGGCGGATGATGCCACTTCGGAAACAACACTATTACAGCAACCAATCGCCCCAATACAGCTGAAGGAACTTATCTGGGCACCCCAACACCTCCCAAGCGAAACACCTTTACTGGCCACCCTGGGAAGACAAGTGTGGCACAGAACAAAGGCACTTCTCCACTTGAAACACGCATACGCCCTGGACATCCCGCTGCTCTCAGACCTGTGCCAGAACAGCGTTGACTTAGCAACCATCAGATATTGGGAGAGGAGAGGAGTGTACACCTGGGGAGACTTATACAACGAGGGATCCTTCCGCGACTTCTCCTCACTGCAAACCAAGGACGACATACCCAGTGGTCAGTTTCTTTGGTATCAGAAGATTTGAACGCTAGCGCGAGACAAGTGGGACACATGGCCTGAGGAACCCGAGCCCAACTCCTTTGTAACACTACTATACAATTTGGGAGAGGGCTGGAGACCAGTGTCTCAAATATACAGACATTTAATAGACAAGCCTAATCCCCGTGGCCCTGAACTGAAGCTCAAATGGGATAGAGATCTGGGACGAGAAATGAACGACGGAGAATGGGAGAGAGCCCTGGCGTTCCCAAAGGAGGTTTCCAGGAACTCCAGATTCAGATTAAGCCAACTGAACGTACTGTACCGCTGCTATCTAACACCGAATAGAATAGCGAAGTTCAGCAAACAACCCCATCACAACTGCCCATGGTGCAACAGGGACAATGCAGGTCTACTGCACATGTTCTGGGAATGCACCAAAACCCATCGGCTCTGGGCCGAGGGGGAGCAAACCCGAGGGAGGGCGGGCATGACCAGATACGAATGGACCCCTAGCAAGTGCCTCCTGGGAACTTACCCAAGACTAGCCAAAATCAAACACTCTGTAAAGCTCATGGACATGGCATGTATCCTGGCACAGAACCGATCTCTCATTCCCATGCTCCTACCCTCTCCCCTACCGCCTGACCCTAGCCCCCCCCCACTTCGCCCCCTGCTGGCCCTCCCACGCTGAACTATCCAGTAGCCATAAGGAGACAATCACGGTTGTTGTTAAACGTTGTATGTTAAAGTTTTAAATTGTTTTATATTAATGGTGAATCTTATAATGATGTGCTCATACCATGCCGAAGGTGGCAACCACTGTCACACTGCCGTTGTATCCATAACAAATGCCAATAAAGAAATTTTAAAATAAATAGGTCTAATTCTGGAATGTAGGTCATAAAGACGACAAAATAGTTTTAAGATATACCTATTCCACTAATTGTAAAAACATTAACATGTGGTAAAAACCGAAAATATTAATGATTTACCTGAATTAAGGTTGCGATTGCAATTGCTCAATGTTAAAAATTGTGGGATTAATAACATCCCCAAAGGAGAGTATATTAGAGCGAAAAGGAACTGTGTGCTTGATGCTGATTTTGTGGTGGAAAAGGCCTTCATCCATGGTCAATTTCAAACACGGGGATACAAGCCCTCATTACTAAGGTTGAATGTGAAGTGTCTAGTATGAAGAGAGCGGATTTGCTTAAACCAAAGAACAGATCAGATTTTGCTAATGAGCACATAATAAAATCAGACTCATTACTCGGTACATCAGGGTCAGCAATAGTATCTATGCTATTCTTAAACGCCACTGGCATTTACTACAATTAGATCATGATTTGGCAAAATGGCTCAAACCCAATCCTTCAATTACCTTTAGTAGAGCACCTACATTGAAAAACATCTTATGTCCATCTTTCATGTCCCGACCACCCTGTGGTGAGACATGGCTTGCTCAGGGGAGGGTTAAAGGCTTTCACAAGTGTGGGAGCTGCAATATGTGTCTGCATACATTTGAGACTGAATCGGTTGATTTTGGTATAACGGGAAAACATGCAATTGACTCATTCATTAACTGCAATACGAAATTCATAGTGTACTGTATTATCTGTACCTGTGGATTAATGTACATTGGCAGCACAATTAGGCCTCTCAAGATTCATATTTGAGAACATTTCTCCACATTATCTAAACAGGAATCTAAATACCCCTTGGCGCTGCATTGGCAGACGTGTCATCAATTGGATAATATGAATAATATTCGTTTCACAGGATTAGCTCAGATATGTCCATCTAAGAGAGGAGGTAATATGGAACTTAAGCTTAGGCAGCTATAAGCATGACTTATCTGCAAACACAGATTGGTTACTAGAGATCTAAATTCGGACCATGAGTTTCATGTATTTTTAAGAATCAATATGTGGGATGTAGCAATGATATGTTTTCATGCCTCGTTTGTAATTATATCCATTATAATCATTACATTATGTACTGTCACAACATGTAACACTGGTGATATAATGTTGTTATGTCTGTCAATGCGCTATGTTTCACTCACTTGTCATTGTTGCACTGCGAATTGCCAGTGGGTTTTGGAATGGAGGGATACTATTCCCTTGTACTCTGGGATGATACTATTCCCCTGTACTTGTATGGATATATGATCCAGCATGTATTTTGTTTCAGGTGGATAAACAATCATGGCCATGTCTTTCTGCGAGATATTTCTTACTAAATCCCCAATTCATTAATTTAGGATCCTGAACTATCCTTAAATATGGAGCAAGTACTCCTTTTAATATCCGCTGTAGTTGGAGGTTTTGTTGTCAATCAACTTTCACTTACAGTATGCATACTTTAGTGTGCTACACAATTTGTTATCCGTTATTTCCTAAATGGCCCGCAATGACATGTGTAAATCATACAGTGAATTCATTGTCTTGGCTCAGATACTTACCCTGTAAACGTTTATTTGGTTGTGTAAGGTTGATTTCCTCACACATGATGGTGGCCACTGGGAGACTGCAGAGCCTCCCATGGCTCGCGGTATAGTGATTCATTATAATCCCTGGGAAAGCACTCACGCGCTCTCCCCAGAATCATTTGTATGCCGGAAGGCAGGTAAGCAAGTTGTTCGTACACATTGACACGGTCCCTGACTATACTCAATGTGCGTTAAATTGTTTAATTGAGACCCTGTTCTAATTCAGGCTTGTTTGTGATTTTTTCTCTCACCCCCTGCCTTCAATCTGATTTTGACGGATTGGTTGAACTAATTGTGTGGACCCCGTCTATACTTGTTGACTATAATTTCTTTCAATTACGGCGACAACTTTGGAATTGATGAAGTTCTTTAACATTGAGCAATTGCAATCACAACCTTAATTCAGGTAAATCATTAATATTTTAGGTTTTTACCACAAGTTAATGTTTTTACAATTAGTGGAAAAGGTATAGCTAAAAAACATTTTGTCCTCTTTATGACCTAGAATTCAGAATTAGACCTATATACAGGTTACTTCGAGTATTTGGTAAGTGTATGTTAGCAACATGTCTGGACTAGCAAGTAATCTCTAACCTTGGTCGGCATTAACCCATTACCTATTCTATCTGTGATTATTTATTGTGCAGAGTATCAAATTGGAAAAGGATCTTTTGGTAAATATGCCTCCTAACTGTGCCCTTGAATATAATTGTGCCCTTGAATATAATTTTGGAATTACTATAGATTTGCCCACGGTTGTCTATCCACCTTGTTTGACTAATTGTTGGTGTTGTTTTTGTTATTTCATTCTCCTGACTCTGGGACTACTTTGATGTCACTACTGGAAAGGTAACTGCTTATCTGTATTTTTCATAATTATTGTTCATAATTACTCATTATGCCAACATGCAATATTCTCCTTAATGTTGATATTTACAATGTATTACTTTGTTATTTTATTTATTGTATACATGTGGCACAACCTCAAATGACCCCTTGGTCTGGACTATACACTGTGAATGATAATGTACTTATTAATGCGTATTTCAACAAAAGGAAGGAATATACAACAAACTATATCAAACAATGAACATATACCCTCAGATAGCAGTTTCAAATAACAGCCGCTAAACCAATATAGGCTGCATTATGTGTTCTCAATGATCATCAAACAGTATTGTCAAAAATATCATTTTTAATATATTAATCTCTAATTCAGCACAAGTAATACAAAAATTGTTTAAAAAACATATACACATTACATAGTCATATACATGTTAAAAACATTCCACCTCACAGTATCGAAACATTTATGCCGAAAATTCGATCAGCATACCACAACAATGGCAACTCAATTAATCTCATTTCCCATTGTGTGTACCAGCCCAACTTATATAAATTTTTGTCCTCTGTGTTCCTAGTAACCGGACATTCATCAGGGGCAGAAGTAGTCCCATGCTTCAGGTAGATTCTTCCTATTCAACCATCAAATTGCTATTTCTAAGGGTAAAAAAGACAAACATGTATCACTAACACGGGCATAATCGGTTTAATCACCATAGCCATACCCTAATCACCAATAGGGTATCAAGTATACAGTAAATCATATACCTGATCAAGGGTCTCAAGAAATATATACCTTCGACCTCAAAAGCCAACCCATTTATGGCTCTTCACTGCTAAAGCAAGTGGGATTCAACATTAAGTACCACGAATCATCTACCAAAAAGCTAAGATGTAGGTCTCTCTAACTCATAATTGCTGTCCTTTCCCCTGAGTACAAGGCTTCTTAGCATGTCCATCCCCAGTTGGGTACCAATACAACCAAAAATAGATATTTTATTATATATAGACTGCTCACCATAGGATGTAGAAGCTGTTCTTTTCCTAGATACAACCAAGTCTAAGTCGCGGTAGCAACCAGTGTCCCCCTTTCGACTTCCTATAGGCCTTCAGGTGCCTAAAATTAGGGGAGTAGAAGATAAGTTCCATTATCCCAACAAATACACATTACTCCCCTCATCCACCTACAAAGAGGGCTCTTCTAAGCCAACCAATATATGCTCAAAATAGAGTCCATCTGAATCAGGCCTCTTCCTCCTCATGGATGTAAACCTCTCGCTCTGTAATTGAAAAATACTAGGTAAGCGAAAAGCGCGAGGAAAATGTAAGGGAGTACACCCACGTTGGACTCGAGTAGTTAGACAGCAACCCCTGGCTCTTACCTACTCTGGAAAGGATATACTCCTAGCAACCAGCTGTGTATCGAAATTCAGGCTCGGGAAAAGGCAGACACATCCACCGCAAACTCGGCAAACAGCCGTTCAAAAATCCTCATCGCGCGTAACTGACGTACCGTGATGACGTCATCGCGCTATACAATCCCCGTTTTTCTCTGTAGCAACGGTTGCCTGGCAACCTTGCCATTTCCAGGGATTTTCAAGCCCGGCACTATTTGGCACATACGGGCGTGAGGACGTATTACGTCGCCACGCTACGTCTAGCAGAACACAGCCCCAGGTATGTGTCGAGCACTGCTCCGATGTACTCGAGCCGCTGGGTAGGTGTCAAGTGGGACTTCTTTAAGTTGAGGGAGAAGCCCAGCCTGTGAAGGGAGTTGCAGGTGACTGACAGATGATCCAGGACTTGCTCGGGAGAGCGCGCCGTGATCAACCAATCGTCCAGCTAGGGGTAGACGTGAATCCCCCCCTTTCCTGAGATACGCTGCCACCACCCCCATGAGCTTGGTGAAGACCCTCGGGGCGGAGGTCAATCCGAACGGCAGGACCCGAAACTGAAAATGTGAGTCGCCAACCGCGAACCTCAGGTACTTCTTGTGCTTGGGATGAATCGGAACATGAAAGTAAGCATCCTTGAGGTCGAGAGACGCCAACTAGTCCTGAAGTTGAAGGGCCTGGAGGACTTGAGAGAAAGTAACCATCTTGAACTTGTCCTTCCTGGAGGAGCTTGTTCAAACACGCAAGTCCATGATGGGTCTCAATCCCCCGTCTTTTTTTGGGATAAAAAAATATGGGGAATACCATCCCTTGTTCCTCTCCGCTACAGGCACCAGTTCTATGGCGCTTTTCTCCAGCAGGGATTTGATTTCCTGCACAAGGAGCGGATCCGGAATCTTCAAAGAGAGCTTCCCCGGTGGATTGTCGTGAGGCATCTGCCGGAAAGGAAGACAGTAGCCGTGGGCTATGATCTCCAGAACCCACACATCGGAAGTAATGGCACGCCATTCTACAAGATGCTGCGCCAGCCTCCCCCCCCAACCGGCGAACCATGGGACATGGCCTCGTGACTGAGCTGAAGTGGCTGCGGCAGTGCCTGAGGGCAAAGAGGCAACTGCCCGAGTGGCTTTGGCACCTTGAGTTCCTTGTTTTCCACCTCTGGTATTCTTACGTTGGCCCCTTTGACTGGCAGCTCCTCTCGATCTACCAAAAGAAGAGTATTATCGAAAGGAACCTCCCCTCCATTGCTGTCTCCTAGGACGAAAAGGCGGAGGTTGACGTAGTGCAGGGCTCAACAACTTTGCTGCAGCTTTGGAGGTCTGCAACCTCTCAAGGCTCTCGTCAGCCTTGCTGCCAAAAAGATGGTCACCGTCATGTTGAGAAGCCGGGACTCTACATCGGGAGCAAACCCCGACTTCGGCAACCACGCAAACCTGCGCATCACGGTGCTCGCCGCCATGGACCGGCTGAGACAGTCTGCCACGTCCAGACCCGACTGAACGGATTCACACATGGCATCCTTGCAATCCTGAAAGAGGGTAAGAAAACCATCCCGTTCCTCCCCTTTGGGAATATGTTCAGCCGCCAAAGATACACAATTCCACAGAGTGTGAGTGAATGTTGCCAAGGCACAAACAGAGTTGGCTGCCTTTAAAGCCATAACCCCAGATGAAAACACTTTCTTCGCCCAACCCACAAAGCGCTTGTCATCCTTATCCGGAGGGATGGTAGGGTATGCAGCCTGCTTTGCTGGGGCCGTAGCTGCCTGCACCACCAAACTCTCCAGAGTGGGGTGTACAGACAAGTAGCCGTGGTCCCCACTGGCTGGGAGGAATTTTTTCAGTAGCGACTTATTCACTGCCGGGAGACTCTCCGGAGCAGTCCAAGCTGCCTCCACCCTTCTTTGTAAGGCCATTTGAAATGGCAGCACCGGGTCAGTGGGTGGACCTTGGTCCAAAATATCTGTCCGGTCATCCTGCAGAAAATCCACGGGTGGAGCAGACCACCCCAAGTACTACATCACCCTCGACATGAGACGCCTCGACGACGACCAGGCGCAGGCCTGCCAAACTCAACCTCGGATAGGTGTCCAGACCACTGGCGTCATGCAAGGATTGACGCAGGTCTTCCATCTGGCTATGACCTGATAATAGGTCATCAGGAACCTCAGGAGGAACAAACCCTTCCACATCTGACCCTTCATCCACCTCCGAGATGTAATCCAAAGGCTGGAATAAATCCCTGGATGAGGGTACAGAAAAAGGCTCAAACACAGGCCTCACTGATTTACTCAGGGCCTTCCTCGGGGATTCCACCGGTCTCCGGGGAACCTCCGATAAACCCTCAAAAGGCGTTGAGGGAATCAGTGGCGACGTCGAGCAAGGCGCCGATGACTTCGACAACGGCTTTGAGGCCAGAGCCCCGAGCGTGTCCTTCGACAGCCTCAGCGCTGATGACGTTGATGGCTTCCTTGGAGGCGGAGCCTCGAGAGAGCCCCTCGACAGACATGGCACCGATGGCGTTGATGCTTTCTTAGAAGGCCTCACAGGCTCCAACGGTCTCGAGGGCGACGAGGACCGGGACCTGGAGCGGGCATGGCTAGAGCGATCTAAGGGTCCCGATGATGGTGCCGACCGCCCGAACCTGAACACGTGCGAGAGGTGGCCCTAGCGCATTCCTTGCCGGCTTCTCTCGAAGGCGCGGATGGAACGGAGCTCTGCGATTCGAAAATCGCCATCATCTCCTTGCAAAATGCGTTCCATTCTGCCGGAGATTAATGCTTGTTAGGACAAGCTATCTTTGGCGGAGTCCTCGGATGAGGACGGGGAAGGCGACCGGTAACTGCGCTTCCGAGAGTGCCTAGAAGAGGCAGAGGAATGGCGGGAACCACTCCAGGACCGAGACACCCTCGACTTACGCAGAGAGTCACCCCTCGAATCGTCGGTGGAAAGCCCAGGGGATTTCGATTTACGGGGTTTGGAAACCCTACCTACAGATAGCTTCTTCCGCTCCAGGAAGGCCTTCGACGTCAAAGACTGGCATTCATCGCAGTCATCGGTGGCGTGGTCCTCGTCGAGGCACCACAGGCAGATGTCATGCGGGTCCGTAAGCAACATCTTGGTGGAACCGCAGTCACGGTACTTCTTGAAGCACGACCTCAGGGTAGAAGACGACGAAGACATGATTCTCACAAGAAACCAAGAAGGAAGAACCGATTTAACAGGTTATTTTTTAGAAGAACCGAGGCGTGCCGAGATTCTGAAGCGAACATATTCGCGGAAAAAATGGAACTGAGGCTACGGGCGTCGTGCGTCCTGCATATAACATCCGGTGATGTCGGCGCTCGACGGAGGCCCTCGAGGAACAGCGTATCGACGCAGAATATTTTTCCGAAGCAGCATTGCTGTGGTGATTACTGTCATAGATGTGTAATACGTTGGAGGACACAATCCCCTCGAAACTGTAGTTTGTAAACCTATTGGAGCCACAAACCAAAAATGCCTAAGGTTATAGAGTAATTTATTGATGTCAGAAAATATATGGTTGGATTGAACTATCCATTTTAAATTTTGGGAATAGTGTGAAAATACCATTGTTGAAGTCCAAATTCATCTGCACGGAGCACTATGCAAGGCGGTCAAGTGTTGCCATCACTAGGTCCTCCCCTGCTCTTTTAATGAAATACCCTGGTGGCATTAAATTGCCCACAAAAACATGTCTTCTGTTGGAATGCTTTAAATTTGTGTAATTAGACTTGGTTGAGCTTTTATAATTTTCACTTGCTTTTATCAACAATCTGCTTGGTTCCCTTGACTAACAGCACCAACTGTTTAGTGTGTTGTGAGCAACTTATAAATTAAGTTCCAGGTGGCATATTTTCTCCATAACCTTATACTGATGTTTAGGTGAAATGATTTTTTTGGTCATTGGCACCGGGCCTCTCTGTACAGTGCCTAGTGATTGATAGTCTTTAAATTAATTACAGCAACAATGCCTTTGTGGTACCTTTGTTAAAAACACGTCAACAGGCCAGCAGCATCAAAGGTGGGTGCATACGATGGGAGCTTCAGCAAGATCTCCTGTCCTGTGGGTTCCAAGGTGGCACAAAGATGATGTAGGTGGCAGGAACTGACAGGAATGAAGCATAATCACAGGGTGCTACGACAGAGGAGCTTGAGCAGAGGTGGTACCGGGCAAACGTGAAGGGAATGCAGGCTGGAAAACAGGCCTGCACACATGCAAGCAGCCCATAGCGCCGCAGGGACTGGCTGTTCAACTAAGTGCTGCTGCGCGTGATTAACTGGGAAGTAAACATACAGTGCACCCATTCAAAGGTAATAAAAGGGGGAAACCAGACACAACCTGATGAGGTGGTGATTGGAAGAGGTGAGCGGGTGCAGATTCTGTTTTTTTCTTTCTGATGTTGATTCGGGGCCCTAAAACTGAGTCAGAGTCAAGCTGTTAAACAGAGTTGACTTGGTGAGCCAGCTTTGAAAGGAACTTCAACATTAAGGAAAGGGAGAGGATGTCACATGTGATAGGTGAACTAAGACAGCACCTACTAAGGACTCTCCAGATGAAAAAAAAAGAGGGGGTATGGGTAGGGGAAACACAATGCCCCATATTTGTAATAGCACAATCCCACAAAGTAACCTTTCGAATGGGAGGTTAACCAGGTCAAGGGGGAGGTGAAGGTGAAATAATGGTGAGCACCAGAAAGGCAAATTACAAGGCGAAATTCAACTGTATGGCTCCTCTAAATAAACAGGACCTCCAGTCATGCATGGCATCCTTTTAAGATGACTGGAGTGAAAATATTGAGGAGGAGAATAAATCTGCTACAAACGTTATCCACTCAACCCTGGGGGAGAAGAAACAGGAATTGGAAACAATGGAACACAGGGTGGATACGAATGAAGAGGAAATCAAGGAACTTCAAATAGGTTTGGAGGAGGCAAATACCAACCTGATGCAACAAAGGGAAGCTTGGGATATAGCAGCGAGCAGGCTTGAAGACCTGGTAAATCACCACACACGTGAAATGATTTGCCCTCAGGACTGATTGAAGGCAGGAAAGGGGGAATAGAATGGAATGTACTAAAAGTTTATTGAGGCATTTGGTACCGGATCTGCATGAGTCTGGTATCTTAGTAGATCGAGTACAAAGAGCTGGCCACAAGAAAGGTGATGGCAACAAAACAGATATTATAAAATTCCATTCCTTCACAGTCAAACAGAAGATCCTCTACATTCCAAGTTGTCTACATAATAACCCTGCAAGAGAGACAGACATTTCTTCACATCAAGTATAAGCTCAGATCAGATGTGATGAGATGTATATGAAAATTTTCATTTGGACTTGCATTTACATGGCAGGATAAACCACAAAGGGTTGCGACGATTGTAGTGGAGGCAGAAAAGCTATTGAGCCTATCGGGAAACAAGGCAGTGAGCGAGCAAACAGTAATTTCAGGATGGAGACGCCCTGGGCAATCTAAGAGGCAGAATTGGAAGCTTAAAAGTGGAAGTATCGATGAGCTGATCAGAGCATGGACCCGCATCAGAAGGAATAGTGAATTAACACAAAGCAGGCAAAATTATGGGGTGCAGAAAAATAAATTGGAACTAATCTATAAAGGGGATGTCGAGGCCCGAGAGATGGGTGTGATAGATCAACATCCAGAGTAGAGGGACTGGACATGTAATACAAATAATATTACAGATATGGGAATTGGGGAGGAAAAGGCAGATCAATGGTGAACAAAGGGTGGTAGTACATCACTTTCTCTTGCGGTGTCAGTCGGCATCCCAGGGATCTGTCACTTTGGCCCTAAATATGCCTTTCACTATTTTAGATTGTAATTCATTGAAAAGGGAAGGGGTCAGAGGAATTCTTTTCTCCATATTACAGCTTCAATGGTTTAGGCCAGAAAATCTACAACAGGTTTTGGCTTATATATACACACAGTATCATTTAAGTTCTACTCACTACATTCAGACTATGTCTCCTCAAGCTCCTCAGGGAATCGAAAATTGACTTAGCCTGTATTGAGGAGACATCTGCTCAAGGCGCATAAAGGACTCTATCCTGCTATCAAGGACCTTTCCATCCAACATCACAATTGTCAGTATAATTTCTGTACTACGTTTCACATAGAAGCTTGGAACATGTGAAACCTGTGAATCAAACCCAATTACCTAGTCCATTTAACCTGGAACATTTTATATAACATTCATACCTTAATCATGCATACCTTCTAGCCTATAGCACAGCTTTTCCAGACAGTGTAGACAGATGTAATCCTACTGTGATGAATCAACTTCCGGGCTACCAGTGGTCCAAGGGTGAACATCAATCAGCCCCACACCTCTAACACACCAGAAGGGATCGGAACAACAAGTAAATTATAAATCTCTTGTCCAATTTTGGTAACATGGAGGGAACCACAGGCTTATCTCCTAAAGGTTGTGGATCGTTGGTCAGTTGCAACACAGGGAAAATACAATTACCCAATGATAAAAGGAGTGTCCAGTCAAGGTTGCACTCAAGATATCTACTTTGTTAATCACAAAAGACAATCTAACCCTATGAAATACAACCCCCACCCTATAAAGGAATGCAAAGGGCAGACAGTTCTAAAGAAGGAAAAGGGATGCACTCTGGATACTGACAGGAGGGTAGTCGGTATGGTTAATAACCACAACAGTTTGTTAAGGTTTTTGGGCTTTAGCACAAAGGTGGAACATGGGTCTTAAAATGTCTCTAGGGGCCTTCTTGGAAGGACAAGGGGGACAGAACCATAATGTACCATGTGCTGTAAGTGTTCTTGGTGCTCGATAGGATTGAATCAGCTTCAGGGTGCTTTGCAGGCTTCTGTGTCAGAGCTTGAGATGGGAGTCAGCTGCGGGTATCGGACAGCAAGACAGTTCAGCAAGCGAAACTGGACGAACAGCTGCAGGCTGGCCTACACAGCGGCTCAGGGTCAGGAATAGTCGTCTACGTGCTGATCAGCAGTAATGAAACACTGGTGAAGAAATCTCTAATGTCTTTAAGTGACAGTGGTTTCACAACAGTCAGAGTTGCCGTATGTTGCAGACCGAGGACCTCAACTTGCTCGGAAATGTCAAAGTCGAGCTGTGGTAGATGCTTGTCGAGGCACTTCTCCGAGCTTCTTCAATGTGCTTGTTTCGTCTTTTAAGGCAGATGTCCCACAGCTGTGGAGTGTGTTGCAAGCAGCTGCCTTGTCCCTGGTTGTAGGTTCAGAGACTTTCTGGCACTCCCTATCCAAGAAGCTTGCTGCAGAGTCTAGCAGGGCACGCTGGGTACTGGTTCTGGAGCAGCTGGAGGGTCCTCCGAGTTCTGATTCACCTTCTGTTCCCTGGGAGAAGTTTAGGGGAGGGATCTTGCTTCCCTTTTTGGATATCCTAGCCTTCCTTCACAGGCGGAAGATGTAAGGCAGACTGGACCTTCAGCCAGGGTCCAAGGTTCAGTTCTTCTTTCTTACTTCTTGTGAAGTCTTAAGATGATCTCCCAAAAGAGGGTCTCTGCCCTCTTTTAAAGCCAAGTGGGCCACATTGATTGGTGTAGCCTAAGCCTACCTTAATGAACCAATCCTGGGGTCCCTATCAACAATGTCTTGTATGCATCAGGTCATAACCAGAGTGCGGTGCAACAGGAAAGGTAAAGGGATGAAAAAAGGAACACGCTGTGTCCCAGAACTAATATGGCTGAACCCTTTTCTCAACAGAAAGAGCTCTGGGCTCACTCCCTTGTGCTACTAAGTCCCACCCATCTTCATGTATGTTGTGTTCAAAGAGTCTCTCTGGTTAATGGTCCTCCCTGTGTGGTCCCTGTTAAAGCAGCAGGTCTTCCCTGAAGCTGCAGCGAGACCAGACTCCCTGGCTCCTGCAAACCACATTATCGTACCTCATGAATGGGGTCCCCCAAGCGGGTGCCCTACTGTAAACAGACCCAGACATGACAGTTCACTGCCATTGATACTGTGAAATACCTGAAGGTACCTCACATAGCAAACCACAAGAAACCCTTATTCAGGTGGCCAACGTATGGCTGATCCGCTCAGAACCCAACTCTAGGGGTGATAGAGTGAGAAAGGCTCACTGGGATGGGGAAGCCCAGGGTTGTATTCAAGAGAATATCCCAAGAGAGACGCAGTATTCTACCAGGGACATCATCCCTGAAGCTTTATCTGGTTATTCTGCATCCACCTCCCTACCAACCAAAGAAGCTCCCTTAATAATATCCTACCACCCAACAACTCTAGTAGACCAACTAGGGACCTTGTTACCCTCAAAACCCACAACTCTCACAGTCATTGTTTTCCTGTTTTCTGCCCGGATACTCCCAACCATTCATTTTCACCTATGATTCTTTCCCGCATACCCAATCGATCATGACAAAACCCTACCAATCCGGTCAGTTTGATTATCATTTCCTGCATTCTTAACGTGCTCAGATAAAACACTACCGTTCCCACTAACCCCCAGGTTCTTTTCTGACAATAATGCTGGTCATTCCAGTTTATTCCACACACCCTACAAATCTCACCCTTCCAAACTTACCCAAACCCCTGGCAAGAAAACTATAATACCATACAACACCTCTTCCTCTCTATACCCCACAGAATACTTGAATTCTCCAACTTCCCCCCCCTTTGCGACACAAACACCTCTTTCCCTTCTGACCCTGTAGGATATCTAAACACTCTACCACCTTCCTTCACCCAACATAAAACACAAAGTTTTAACACGAAAGCTGTTTACCTGACATGTCACGACACAAGGGTCAGGCAGAGTCAGACAAATAACCAGAATCACACACACCCGACGGCTCTTTCCTTTCCCCACAGGGATAAAAGGTGGAGACAGAGAGCACAGTATGAGCGAGGTAGACATCACAACGAGATGGCTATTTAGACCCAGCAGTTCAAAAGTAGGCAAAAGGCAGTGAATATCGAGAGGCTAACAAGGAGAGACATGACCATGGCCTTTTCGACGCAAACCCGTGAAACCTCCATAGAAAGAATCTTAAGACCAAGGACAATAGACAGGAGTGTGTTGCAGCAGATGCAGGCAGTACTCACAGCGTGTCTACGCTGATAAGCAGGAGCGAGGGTAGCTCCCACGGCTGTGGTACCGCCTTGATTCCACTGAAGAGAAAAGCAAAGCCATTCATCACAGCCGGTGAGTCAAAGGGAGAACAGATGACAACCAGGCTGTCTTGGGTGAAAGTTGCGAAGTGGCAAGTTGAAATAAGTTCAAAGAACTGTACATGTGATAAGGAAAGACCAGCTGCAGATGGAACCAGCACCACGTGGGTGCTAACTCGAGAGACTGTGGTCGATCCCATATTGAGTAAAACAAGAGATACCAGAAGGCCATAGGAAAACCGCCAAAAGAGGTCAAAGTGGTCATACGGGAGGTCTAGAAAAATCCCTGTACAATCGAAAGACTGATCTACAGTTAGGCGGAAAAAGGGAAGTGAATACTGCCAATATTGAAAGTACTGAATCAGCAAGAGTGAACCCGAAGGAGGGATGCCAGAGAAGAGGGGCAAAGTCTAAAGTCTCAAGAAACAGTGTGTTGACAAACATGAACCCAGCCGAGGAATGTCCACTATGAACTGTTTGAAAAGACATTGAGAAAACAAGGGAAGTAAATCCCGCTAACGAGAACAGAGCCACATTGAACCCAGAGGAGGGAGGTTGAGATCCGAGAAGGGTCAGCGCCCATAAGAGGGAGAATCAGGGGTGAAGTCGAGACCCAATGTATATGTGGAAAAGCCACAGTAAACCTGGCAGAAAGGTACTAGCAGTCAAGAGGGGTCCCAGCCCAAACGAGGGAGACCCAGTGGTGAAGCTATCACTCAAAGTTCATTGAGAAAAGAACTGGTATATAATTGGTAGAATATGATACGTGAGTGATCGGCGCCCGGAACTAGGGGACGCAGGGGTGAAGCCGTCACCCAACGTGAACTGTGGCTAAGAATTGAGAAGCGTCAGCGTCCGGTAGAGGGGGACCCAGGAGTGAACCATTAACACCCTAAAGAACTTTAATTTGGTTAAAGGAACTTTTGTTTTTACTATTTGAACACGTCAGACCCTCGAAGGCAAGATACTTTCAAAGGAAACAAGACTTGGCCATCGACTGCCCTGACAGCTGGAACGGAACAATCAGGTTGTGCTAAGAAAGCTTGAGCGTGTGATTTTCTCCAAGATGCCACCTTACCCCATGCTCAAAACGTGGAGAAGGGAGACCCAAGCTACCGCATGCTGACTTATTATTTATGAATACTTCTTTCTTTCTTGAAAACTAACCCACACCCTTTTTGTACTAGTTGTAAGGTTTGGTAATAGGCTTCTTAGTATAGGCCCTTTTTATTTGGCACAATGCCACAAGGACTGCCTTAATTTTAATTTTATTGGTTGACGCTTGCTCCCATCTTAGACTTAGGTTTAGATTAGGTGTTCTTCCAACCTGCATACACTTTAATAAACACCCTTGAACTGTGATCACTTGTGTCTGTCTTTACTGTTGCCACCCTGAGTTCCTTAAAATACTGAGAGGCAGTAGCTGGCTTCAGGTTGACACAGTTGCATTTGAAAGGCTGTTGGGTTTCCTGCCTCCTTTGTTCACCTCGGCAGCCAGGCCCCATAGGGACTGTTTGAAGTATATCCTGTTGGTATGATAATCGCTGCCAGAGCTGCAGGGCCTAACAAAAGAGTAGGGCAGATCCATGGAGCCTTTGTCAAGTAATCAGGCTGACCATGGCAGGGGGACGGTTAGTCCTCCCCCTCCCTGGAAATTACATCGTGCACTCCTCGGCTGTCACATTCCCACTAAATATGACAGAGGAAGACCGTGCCTGTAGGCGTAGTCTAGCCCGGAGTATGCAGATTTATTCTTTTGTCGTGGTCTGAGCATAGGAAAATGTGTGTGGATTAGCCCCACACATTTTCCTGAGGATGGTCTACCATCATTCCATTTAATAAAATGTTTTAAAAAAGCCAAGACATGCACACGCCCACCCTGCAGATGGTTAAATTCCTCACACCTACCTTTGGAATCGATAGAAAGAATTTCCCTCTCTTTAATCAGAGCCCTCTGTCTCATGAAACCAATCGTATGATACAGCCCCCAATATTTACACCAATACATTTATGTCTGTTGCTGTTTCAACTCTTACTACGCATTCCATTGAAAACTATTCCTGGACAGGCAACCATTTAATTATTTTCCTCCTCCACTTTAGCACACTCGTTGGAATCAGGTCTATCCAACATTGTGCAAGGAGGTTATTGAATAGTATCAAGCCCAAAGAGACTACTTTCCGAGTTCTTTTGCATTTCTTGTCCATTGGAAAAAGACAGAGCAAAAAAACCCTTAAGTCTGCGTACATTCTTCACACCCGTGTAGTCAAACAGTCAGCCAGTCACTCTGCCCCATTCACACTGAATGCTCTCCTGTCCACACCATGTGTAAAACGATTGCCCCTTGTTAGGCAGAATCCTGTGCAGTGCCCTTAGGGACCACCACACAATTAAGACTACAGGTGGCAATACAAGTTTTACCTTTGGTACAAGCCTATACTACTATGTTATAGTGGTAGAAGTAGCGGAGCAGTCAGGCTTAACTCAAGAGTATATGAGCAGTAGAAGAGATTACACAATGGGACCACAATTACTGTGACTCAAGCAAACACTGACTCAAGGTTTCAGGTAGAAAAATATAAATACATTTATTTTTAAACCATTCGTTATCAACACAACACTTCTATTAAATTTAAAACCACACGTTAAATGCACAACTGACCAATTCACTTTGGACGGTATGAATCAAGGTAAATACCCTGTGTTTGAGAGAACTGGTATTATGGAACAATACACGTTACCGTGAATACAATTACGATCACTTTTTGACAGTTCGGTCTACTAAATAAACGCATATCTGTGGCAAGAAATGCTACCGGGGCAAAAACACACTTAGCACTTGAGATACCCAGAGAGAGTTGGGGGCAAAAATCATAGGCAATATGTTAGTTAGGCAAACAGAATTGAAGAACACTCATGGACAGAAATACAAGAGTCAAGAGGCCGGTGCCAGTGTCAAGTGGAACCGGGTTCCTGTGTCGAGGATCACACATCGGATAGTTCGCGATTCAAAGTTGCCAAGAGTACTTTAGATATTGTCAAATGTTCAGAAGCAAAAGTTATAAGAAGGAGGGAAAAATAAGGGCAAGCCTTATAAGCGAGAAATAGGGATTTCACCCAAAATTCCTCAAGCAGGACACAGTACATTTTCAAAGAAGAAGCTAGTACCACAGCAGTTGTTCCTGATAGTTTCCTGCAAACCCACGATTCCTGACTTCGGCACGAAGCCGGACGATGAAGGGGGTCTACACCACACAGGGATGAGGCCGGCAGCAGCGACGATTAATAAAAGGTGCGCTCCTTAAAAACAGGAAAGGCTCTTCAGGTGGCTATCCGGACCACTACAGCAGTGTGCAGCAATTTCGACCACAAAGGGGACCTCTGGCTGAAGGTGAGCTGGTTATCCCCTCCAGGCTCAAGGGAAGAAGACTCCATACTGGATCTTCTCTTAGTCGTTGAAGGGTAGATAGCTCAGGACTGCAGCAGGGCTTCACCGGGATGGAATAGTTGCAGCAGTCGACCTCTACTCTGCTTCTCTTCGGTTCCTTGTAGTTCCAGTGGCGACCCTCTGACTGCCAGCCCAAGAGAACTGCCTTTTATGTGAAAATCCCCTATTCACACAGCCTGGCTGTCAATCACCCAGCAGGGGGGTTGTCCAGCCCAGACAACCACCTCAGCCAATCATGAAAAAGTGTGACTTGGGTTTCTTAGGATACTCTGTACAGGGGGTGACTACACCCCTCCCTCACATTCAGCCCACCTAGACACCCAGGCGCTTTGAGGAGGGCTTCTTGGCAGAAGCCCGCCAAAAGACAGTGAACAAAGAAGGCAAACCTGGTTTGACGCGCAAAGCAGAACACAAGAAGGAGTTTAACAAAAAGAAATGGCGAATAAACCACACCGGAGCCAAAAGAAAAAGCATTTGGTCAGGCGGGTTTAAGTTTGAGGCTAATACAATAGCCTAAAATATCACCACGGTTATATAAGATAACCGCGGTAGAAAATTAGGGTAGATACTTCTTCCACCAGCCATGTCTAAATGTTAAGAGCGAAACGATGCTCTAGCAGGTACAGATTAAAAAGGGCTAAGAGTTAACCCTTCCAGTACTCCATGTAAGAGGGGGTGTACTGAATCTTTGGTTAATTTGACTAAGTTAAGTTAATGGTAACTTTACCCTTTTCTGGGGAACAGTAGTCAGCCTCAGGGGGCGTGGCTTGGCGCCGATGGCGAGCGGTAGCTGATCCGCCGAGCTCCGGCCGAGACGCCGTTTCCTGATCCTTTTTCTCCGGCTCGCGTGCGACCCCGACTTCTGAAAAGGAACGAGCGGTTGGGCGAAGCAGCCCTGCACCTGAATAGTTGCTGGGCCCACCAAATTGGACCCCCCTGAGACTCCGGTGGCCCTGAATCGGTTCTCCCCCCCTCCCGTTCTTACTGGATCCAAGATGGCGCCCCGCACAGCATAGCGGTGCCTGCGAGGGGTACCCCCTCCCCCAACGGATTCCAGGGCCCGGCGGGGAGAGGCAGCAGCAAAAGAGAGGCTCCGCTCTTCTAGAGACCACCTCTACGGACCACACCATCACACACGGGGGCAGACCACAGCTCACGGCCCGATATTTGGCCAGGTGAAGGGCCCCACCAGTGATCTCACAAGTGAACTAACTTTTGAGGCCTAAAACACCCGCAACCATCGCCCCAAGATGGCCGCCAAGAACAAGACCAGAGCCGCCACCATGGACTCCTTTGTTTCCACCAGGGCGAAGACCCCCACTCAATCCAAGGCCAGCTCCTCTGAAGTTGCCCAGTCGAGCGAAGAGGTGGCGGCCGATAACCACTCTCAGATACTTGATGCTATAGCCTCGCTAAAGACGCATATAGACTCCAAGATCGACGAATTCAAAGTCGATATTCAACTGATCCGCCAAGACGCTCGCAACTTAACGGAGAGGGTCGCGACCGTTGAACAGTCGGCAGAGGAAGCCTCCACGGCCATCACAGCCATAAAGTCCGAAGTTGTCCTCCTGAAGAGGAAAGTCACCTTTTTGGAGGAAAAGGCGGAGGAGGCCGAAGGTCGGGCCAGACGGAGCAACATCAGGATCCTGGGGGTCCCGGAGGGGAACGAGGGAGTAAATACCACATCCTTCGTCGAAACCCTTCTGCTACAAGAAATAGGGGCCGGCAAATTGACCCAGGGATTCTCTGTCGAAAGGGCCCACAGATCCCTTCAGAGGCGCCCTCCCCCCGGATCGCACCCCAGACCCATAATCGCTAAGATACTGAACTTTCAGGACAGAGAAACTATCTTACGGCGATCCAGGGAGGGGGGCCCCATCGAGCGAGGAGACTCCAAAATCTCCATTTATCCGGACTACACGCAGAAGGTACAAAGAGAGCGGAACTCATTTGTCCCGATAAAAGCCCGGCTCCGACAACTGAACCTAAAATATAGACTACTTTATCCATCGCGCCTAAGGGTTGTCTACAAGGAGAGAGTGGTATTTCTCGAGAACCCAGATGCAGCCAACATGTGGCTTGAGGATAATAACCTGGCGGATGGCAAGGACAACTCACAGACTGAGACCTAACCCCCCAGCGACCCCCATGTAAGAAACATCGCACGTGAGACCGGAAAACAGAAGATAATCCAACTACAGTTTTTTCACTTGGAAACGGCCTCGTTCGGCTCTGCCGCCAGGCCCTTGCCCCACCCCCAGCGTAGTATTTACCCGGTCTGGGCACCCGCCTGACCCAGCTCGCGCCCGACTCCCGGATGGGCTCCGACGGCTCGAGAGCGCCTGAGCACCGCGACAATGTTGTAGTTGCTGGGCGCACCAGTTTAAGTTTTGTTGTTAGTTTTATTAGTTGTACAGTCTTCATGCCTCTTTTGCCAACGCAGACCGAGATGGGTCTGGGACATGACACCGATGAACGAGATGCAGTGGTATCCCCCCTGCAGCCCACCCGAACAAGACTAAAGTGGAGTCGGACCCCAGAGTCCCACACCAAATCTGAAACTCGAACCGGATGGCGGCACAGCTTACTGTAATGACCTGGAATGTGCGGGGCATGGGCTCATACCTCAGGCGCAATCGTATACAGTCCTACCTCAGGAGGAAGAAAATCTCCATTGCACTCCTTCAAGAGACTCACCTCACGACGGAGGCCATGTCTAAAATTGCAGACCGATGGGCTGGGACTGTTAGAGGGTCCCCCTACTCTAAATACGCCAGAGGGGTGCTAATATGGATAAGCCCGGACGTCCCCTTCCAGATGGAGGGAAGTGAACAAGATAAAGAAGGGAGATTCACAGCGATTTGGGGCACATTGGAACAAACCCCAGTCTGCTTCATCAACTCTTACTTCCCTCATCACGGGATATCGGCGTACCTCGCCACATTGATAACGAAGCTGACTCGGTACCGGGACCGCACCTTCATATGGGGAGGGGACTTCAACTGTGTTGCTGACACGAGTGCAGACAGATCGCTGCCCCCCCCACGCCCGAGCAGCCTCACATCCGGTGCCTTGAGGGAAACTCTGGAGCAACTCAACTTAGTGGACATCTGGAGGGAACACCATCCGACCGACAGGTCCTACTCCCACTACTCAGCTCCACACGGAGTTCACACAAGAATTGACTATCTGTTCATCAATAAGGAACTTACCCCACACATAGCAACCACAGAATACCTGGGGCGGACGATCTCCGACCACTCCCCACTGACCATGTTATGGCAAATGAGAGGCCCCAGACCCCCGATCCCCATGTGGAGGATGCCGACCGCGGCACTTGCGGACCTCGAGTTCAGGGAAACCCTTGCCGAAAAATTGGAAGAATACTTGGAGAACAACATCGGCTCGGTCCCCTCCTGGGGCACATTATGGGAAGCAATGAAGGTGGTGACCAGAGGCGAAATCATATCGAGAGCCGGCGGAACTCGCAGGCAGTTGCGGAGAACCCTGGAAGCACAGGAAGCTGAGATCTCCCGACTGGAGTCCACATGCGACAACTCTATGGAGACAGAGACCAAGCTGAAGGAAGCCCGCACAGAATGTCAGCAGGCATGGGAAAGACTGGAAAAATTTGATTTCGCCACGCACACCGCCAGATCTCATAAAGAATCGGACAAACCGGGAAGACTACTAGCATGGCTCTGCAAACGGGAACACCCCAAACATCTCCCAGTGGAGATACGGGACGCTAATGGGTCATCCCACTCGACTCAGCTAGGGATCAATGAAGCCTTTGCTAAATTCTACACAGAACTGTATACCCACAAGACCCAGATTCCTGCTGCAGACATCATAGACACACTCGAGGAGATAGAACTTCCCCACATTTCGCTCGAGCAGAGAGAGGAGCTGGAAACCGAGATCACTCTTGAGGACGTTCAAGGGGCAATCAGGTCCCTCTCCAACAACAAAGCCCCTGGCAGTGACGGCCTCCCACCTGAGTTCTATAAAGCGTATGAGTCCATCCTTGCCCCAGTTCTCCACGAGGTCTACCAGGAGGCACACACGGATGGGATTCTCCCCAACACCATGAAGGAAACCATAATAGTCCCCATGCTCAAGCCACACAAATCGCCCACCGACTGTGAGTCCTATCGCCCTCTGGCTATGCTAAACTACGATGCCAAGATCCTCACATCCATATTGGCCCGCAAGCTAGCCAGGGTGGTGGGTTCCATCGTTCACGAAGATCAGAACGGATTCGTTCCTGGGCGCAACACCACTGCTAACCTCCGGAGGTTGCAGCATGTAATGGCCGAAACATATGACAGGGACGAGGACCTGGCGGTGTTGTCGCTCGACGCCATCAAGGCCTTCGACTCCATATACTGGGAGTGGATCAGGGAGGTCCTGAGAAGATTTGGCTTTGGAGGGGGCTTCATCAGGTGGGTTGAGGTCCTCTACAATTCCCCGACGGCGAGAGTAAGAACGGGAAGAGTGGTTTCAGCGGCTTGGGATATACAAAGGGGAACAAGGCAGGGCTGCCCGTTATCACCCATGCTGTACATACTGGGCCTGGAACCGATTGCATTATACTTCAGGCAGCAGCTTTTCGATGCTGGCATTAAGGTGGGCAATGCACACCACATAATATCCTTGTATGCAGACGACGTCCTTCTTTACCTAAGCTCCCCCGAAGTTAACGCGCCAACCGCGTTGGAGATACTGGACAACTATGCGAAGTACTCAGGGATCCGCTTTAGTAGGAATAAGTCCTCTGCCTTCCCCTTGGCGGGCTTACGCAACATCCCGGAAAACAATCTCCCAGAGATAGGAATAAGCTGGCAACTGGTCCAGTTCCGTTATTTGGGGATCAACATAAGCCACACCCCGCTACTCATGCATGAACACAACACCGAGGCCGCCATCACGAGTCTCCGAAGTTCTATAAAGTTTTGGTCCAAGCTCCCATTGGCCATGGTGGGCAGGGCAGCGATTGTCAAGATGATCGTACTCCCCCGATTCCTGTATTTCTTCGTAAACATTTGCCATTACATTAGACCGTCCTTCTTCAAGAAGCTGGAGGCCATCATCAGGGACTTCCTTTGGGGCCCACACAGGCATAAACTGTCGCTGTCCGTCCTCTCTCTCCCACACAAAGAAGGCGGAATAAAGTTGCCGGATCTCCAGTTGTACTACCTGGCTGCCCAGCTGAGTCACATAACGAGATGGCTCTCGGATGAGCCTTCAGCAGAGACCGAACTGCTGAGGCAACCCTTGGACAATGTGATCCCCAAGGAGATCCTATGGCACCCTACATGGCAACCCCCGGTCCCCTCCATGGTGATTGACCTGGGAAGAAAGATATGGGCCAGGTCCTGCTGCATCAGGCGAATACGACACCCATACTCTCCGGACAATCCCATCCTAGCAGACACCTGTCGAACGGCTGCAGACATCTCTACGGCAAGGAGGTGGGAAGAGGCCGGCATTTACACATGGAGCGACATGTATGAGGAGGGAGAATTCAGGGATTTCGAATCTCTTAAGGCTGCCGATGGAATTCCCCCGGGCCAGTTCCTCTGGTACCATCGCCTCAAACAAACTGCTAAGAAACAATGGACCGGATGGCCGGAGGAGCCCTCCCCTGACCCTCTGCTACAAGAGATGCATGACCTCTCGGACGGCTGGAGACCTGTCTCCAGGCTTTACAGCAGACTATGTGATAAAACCAACCCTAAATGCGAAGATCTGAGGACAAAATGGGAGGCGGACCTTGAGACCCCGATTTCAGATAAAGAATGGGAAAGAGCGCTGATATTTCCCAAAAAAGTATCCAGGAACACCAGGTTTGGCCAGATCCAATTGAACGTTCTCTACAGGACATACATGACCCCACATAGGGTTGCCTCCTTCAATAAGACATCCTCCCCTGCATGCCCCTGGTGCGGGAATGATAAAGCAGATGTGATTCACATGTTCTGGACCTGCACCAAGGCGATGGCACTGTGGTCCAAGGCCAAACAGACCTGCATGGACGCCGGAATGACAAGATACGAATGGACTCCTGGCGAGTGCCTCCTGGGGACCTACCCCAGACCTAGCAAATCCAAGCACGCTGTTAAATTAATGGACATATCATGTATCCTGGCTAAAAGAACAATAGCGATGGCCTGGAAGACGCCGTCGGGCCCCAGGCAAGAGAGATGGCTCAAAGAACTCGAGAGATGGACAACAGCTGAAACCAGGGCCTGGCAGGAAGGAATCACGAACAGTGGCGAAACCGAAGGTGGCACTTTGGAATCATGGAAGGCCCTCCTCAGAGACATACGCTTCAGCGCTGACTACAAACCCCCCTGAAGTCCCACACCACTGCATTGACACTGCTCGGATGCCGGCATTGGTGGAACCACCCCTGTGTTTGACCCCTCTTGCTTCCTGAAACTTTGGGTCATTGCCCCTAACCCACCCGTCCACTGTAAGTTTGCTACAACATGAAGACTGTTGTTGATTTGTTCGTTCCCCCCCCCTTGTTTCCCCCTCACCGTCTCCTCCCCAGTTCAAACCAATGTTGATTTCTTGTTGTATTGCACGTTTTCTTTTTCTTTTTTCTATCAAAACCAATAAAATACGTTTTTAAAAAAAAACAGTAGTCAGCCTCAGAAATGGAGTTGGTGGAAAGTCTCAAAGACAACCCTGTGTCACTGCACTTAAGGTGCTGTGTGACACACACAAAAGAAGGGGGCTACTAAAGTGGTGTACTCCAGAGTCCACAACTACAAAAACAGGTAAAAACACTTAGCAAAACACAAGTAAGAGTGGGGGAAAAGCTCACACTCTTACCAAGTGGAAAGAAATAACTCCAGAGATCCAGCAAAGCTGCTGAGGGGCTCACTAGGTAAGGGAAATTAGCCATAAAATGAGAATTCTCCCTAACACCCCTTCATACTCACAATTATGGGAACGTTCTGGTCTAAGCGTATGCACCATTAATTGGGTGTGGTATGTCTTATGCAATATATTGAATTAGATCAGATTAAAACAGGCATGTGCCAATTAGTTTTTTTATATAGCGCTTTAATCTAAAGCGCTGTACATAGGACAGATTTACATACATTACTATTATTACCCAATTCAAATTGGTACTCATCTATCAACCTCGGAAGGATGAAAGATCACAGCAACGAGTGTTTAATCTGCTGAGCCATCTTACCTATACTTATCACACATATAGCTTTCTTTTTTGCATCTGTGTGTGTGTTATCTTGCTGCTGCCAAAACTGAATGTGTGTTTGGTGTGCTTTAATTGAAATTGAAGTACCTTTGTAATAACTTGTGAGGTTCCATCACATTCTGTGGATTGTGTGCCTGACTGCATGCAAGGTTAGTCTACTCAGTTTAAAAGCAGCAAAAAAGCAGCATTTGGCTTTATGCACTCTGCTGCAGCTACTTGACCAGGGGAACTACATTTTTCCCAGCAGCCCCAGGTTGATCTGGCGCACCTGAGACGGCGCATTTGAGATAAGCGCAGTCTTCCCCAGTCATCGTCCAGCGTCACGACAGTACAATATGTACTGATTGCTCTGACGCCAGACACCTTAAATCTGATGCTGCAACAGGTATTGATTTTGCTCCAGTCCTCCCCTTGTTACTGGCTGCGCAAAAAGCTGCAAGACTTGCCTAGCCTTGAAATCAAATAGCGCTCCCACACCGGACACTCAATAGGACGTCGCCTTCCCTCCGAAAAGTGCGACAGCACGCTGAGGTTGGGAATGAAATAATCACCATTACGCCGGATACTCCCAGTGTCCCGAAAAACCACAGTATCTCTGGCTGCTCCCCGTTCTTGGCAGACAGATGGGAAATTAAAGTAGCATTGTTGAATACAAGATCACTTAAACATGCTATGGATGTTCATGATCTACTGCTTGCACAAGATCTGGACATCGTCTGCTTAACGGAAACATGGCAATACGAGGCCAACAGCCCGACCATCACCATGGCTGTTCCGGAAGGTTACTCTATCAAAAGTCATAACCAACCCAGAGGTGTAGGTGGTGGGGTGGCAGTCATTGCAAAAACATGCTTCCAGTTTTTTGAGGGCAGGAGTACGTGCGAGGACTAAAGTATTGCATTTGAAACTCTCCTCCCCCCGCAGCTGTTTATATCTCATCCAAGGTCATTGGCCGCCCCAGGACATGGAACATTAACTGCCCTAATTGCGCCGCTTTTGTAGTTGGTGGTCTAAATCGCTGGCTGCCCAATTCTAAAGATAAAGAGGAAATATCATTGGAAGAATCGTTCCTGGAACTAGGGTGTAAAATAGAAAATGACGAACCCGCCGCCATTTGGTGAAACATCTTAGACTGGGTGATCTCCAGAAACTGAGGCTAAAATAACAGGTAGGACTCCATGCATTTGGTCAGACCATTGCATTGTAGAATTTCCACTCTACTTTAAAAGAAATTCCTAAAAATTCCCTGAACCCGGTCTCTGCAGTTTATAACAGGAATTTCAAGAAGGTTAAGTCACATCATATCAAAAATTGCATACAGGGAATTATGTCTTTCAAAACAGCACTGATAACACAGGTAAGATCGTAGAAATATACAATGAATCTCTCATCAAGATGCTAGACCAAGTAGCCCCCATTGCAAGCAAAAGAGTTAGAGAGATTACTAATCACAATAAATGGATTACGGATGAACTCGTCAGTTTGAAAAAACTGAAAAGCACCAAACAAGCATGGGTAAAACATCCGTCGGTACCTAATAAGAAATGATGGAAGATGCTAGAAGCAGAGTATAAAGTGAAGGTTATTGCAACCAAAAAAAGACGACTTTGAGAAGGAAATCGGGGGAGCAAAAACAACACTGAAAAACTCTGAGATCTTAAAATTGCTGGAGAAACCAAAGGCCTTATCCCAGCCCTTTCATCCCACAGAAAAGGATTGTCATGAGGTGTAAATGACCTTTGCGAATTAAATCGAGGCTGCCCGGGATAAAATAGAGAAAGATTTGGTTAATAAACCATACAAACAGCCCATGGCTGGTGACAACCAGGATAGGCCACCGGATCAATTATGCTTTGCATTTAAACATGTGACCATATTTGAAATGGAGTCCACCCTGTCCTCTATGCATCCCACCTCATGCAGTGAAAACACTATCCCTGTGAAGGTTATCCTAGAACATAGCAAGGAATTTGCCCCCTTTTTTTACCAACTCATCGTTTGACCATGCCCAAGTTCCTGACAAAATGAAGGTTGTTACCATCTCGCCCTTAGTGAAGAAAGCAGGCTTGCACCTAAAGGAGTTGAAGAATTTAAGGCCCATCACTAAAACTAACTTCTTGCTGAAAATCCTTGACAAAATGGCCACAAAACAAATCCAGGGTTTTTTGGAGCCAGAGCATAAACATCATAAACAATCAGGCTTCAGGGCACATTACAGCACAGAGACGGCCCCGTTAGACCTACAAACAAACATGTTAGAACTAGCAGATGAGGGAAAGAATGCACTATTGGTCCTTCTCGACCTATCTGCCGCGTTTGATCTGTTCGATCACGACCTCCTCACAGATGCGCTTCAGACGGTAGGCAAGTGCGAGTCACTTGCCATAAATTGGTTCAGATCCTTCTTATACAATAGGCAATCCATCTCTTGGGATGGTGTCTCCTCTCCATTTGGTGTGGAGTCCTGCAGGGGACATGTGTCTCACCAACCCCATTTAATCTGTACATCACATCACCACGTGACCTGCTTGAGCCACTTGGGGTTACGTTGACCAACTATGCGGACGACACGCAACTGATATTGGAAGTAGTTGGAGACTATGAGAAGGATAGCAAGAACTTGACTACCATTCTCGAAGTAATAGCGAATTGGACGACGGAGCATTGGCTCTGCCTTAATGAAATAAAGAACGAATTGCTACTGTTCGGGAGCATTGGGGCGAGAGCTCAGCTGGGGTATGAATACCGACAATTTAGCATTAAAGACTCTGTCATTACAGTGGCAGACAAAGTTAAGACCCATGGGGTATTCTTTAACGCAGACATCAATACAGAGGCACAGACCTCTTACACTGTGATAATCTGCAACTGCTATTTAAAACTGATGAGGAATATTAAACCACTCATCTCAGAAGAGAACTGTGTGTTGATTGGGAGAGCCATCATTTTATCACATATTGACTATTGCAATTCTCTGCTGATAGGGGCTAAGAAAGAATGTACACAGCAGTTGCAAATTCTTCAAAAATATGCAGTTAGAGAAACTCCCGAGACCTCGAGAGTCGGCGACATAAGATTGTGCATGGTGTCCACTTGGAATCTGATAACTCCAGCAAAGAGAACAAGGCTCCCTCATTAGAAGGACAACCATCAGAAAATTACATAACTATCATTAATCGCTTGGGGTAGCGCTCTTGACAGAGAACTATCTAGAGCCAAGACTAAGAGAGGGAATACTGCCTCCTACCAGAACCTATTGCTACCTAAACCTATTAGGTTAGAGACTCTACTAGCCGAGGTCCACCAAAGGGCATTTATCCCCTAAAAGGGAAACCATGCCTAGAGAAGACATTTCTTGCTTAATTCAAGATTGCTTCTCAACCGACTCCACAGATTAGACCAGTTACAACAGTTTTATACTACGCAAGAATCAGCGTGTATACTGTTTACAATACGCTTGAGGAAACTTCAGCAATAAATATTTAATGTATATATTGTATGTTTTAACTATATCAAGTGACAATACTCCTGAAGAAAGTTCCGTACACACCTGAAGAGAACTGAAACATGTTGAGAACACCACAATGGCTTATGTTGTAACCATTGATAATGCACAAATGTCAAGTTAATGACAATACCAATCCAGAGACTATTATTTTAGCCTCCGAGACTACTAATAACACGATCTACTGAGATTCCCGTTTAGCCAAATAGGCGACGTTTTGTCACAAACTGCGGAATGGTATTTTTTATACAGTGTTTTATAATGTAAATTTTGATAAATATGTAATTTTTTATGTCATAATTGAATCAAATCTTATGTGTTTAATGAACAGTTTGTGTTTAATGATTGTAACTGTTGTGTAAATATGAGCTATCCATCTCTTGTTTAAATTAGTTTCTACTTCCCAGGAAAAGATAGAGCTACCACCTAGGTGGATTTTTTTGGGATTCCCTCCTACATTTAGTATATCTCGAGAAGGGAACATATCTACACAGGGAGATAATGACTACACTGGCTGCCTCTTGTGGCCCGGCTCCACTTCAAAGCAGCCAATATCGTCCATATGTGTCTTTATGGTCAGGGCCCAAAGTATCTAAAGACCCGCACATTCCCTTATGTCCCCAACCGGGCACTGATATTGGCCAATTTTGGAATAATAAATTTGCTCAGATTCAGAAAGTCGGGAATATTTGGTCGAGCTTTCCTGACTAGAGCAGCACAGATCTAGAATAGGCTTCCAAGCAAACTGTCTGGAAAAAAATATCAACAACTTCTGTGCCTAAATGAAATTGTTACTGTTTAAAGGGGTTAACTAGCACGGTTTATAGTCATAATGTCGACAACAAAAATGTCGACAGTCTAAAAGTGGGAAAAAAAAATGTCGAAAAAAAAAATGTCGACTTTTTTTTTCAATGCATTTTTTTTTCGAAATGGGGGGGTTCCCCCCCAGCCCCCCTTTTTTTTGATTTTTCCCTTTTTTTTTACTCCCGAACCCCTAAAATAAATATATAATTAAAAAAAACGAAAGTCGACATTTTGTTTTTCGACATTATTTTGTCGACATTTTTGTCTGTCGACATTTTTTTTCGACATTATGACTCCCCACCAACTAGCACCACCTAGCATTCACCTGAGACAAGCACATAAATGTTCAGTCCCGTTTAATAAATGTCCTTCGTGTCTCTGTGCGCAGTGATGCCCGAGGGTTCCCGGTGCTATGTAAGTGCTATATAAGTAAATACATGAAATAGAATTACCATATTCTTTGCTATTCCCCGTCAGACAAGTCAGTGCCACTGTCTTGTTCCCATTTATGTTTCAAATGTATGCAATCGTGAGTCATTAGCAAGACCAATGCCTCACCGATGGCTGTAACTTTCTTCCATTCGCCCAACAATATAGAGATCGTAATAACACTGATCTGGGGGGGGGTTCAGCTGGACAATCAGGCCAACACTTCATTGCCACCATTGTATCCTTCCATACATTAAGAACTGTGCTGCCAGTACACCAAATCCCAGTTGTATAATCACAAACAAATGAATGCACCTTTGTAGAACAGTTTCCCCCAAATAACACAACCTTTAAACCTCCGACAGACAGGTCACCAACCTTGAAATACTACCACGTAATTGTTGTGTGAATGGCCATTTCCTATCTGGATCATATGGGGTTCCCAAATGCATTTGGTTATGTACACTGTTCCACATATGCCGGAATTCCATTTTTGGATCAATGGCTCCGTCAAGCAAACATTCCAATGGTAAATCTGGGTACCATCTATTCACTAACTCCCCCATATTTAGAGCCAATATCACCTCTAAGAAATTCTGCAGCATATTACAACTGCGCTGTACTGTAAAATAATTCAAAGCTCAGGATGCCCAGCCCTTCTGTATCCAATTGCAGTTTCAGAGTAGCTAAGTTCACACTGGGGACTTTCCCTCCCCATACCAGCCATGTTAGAACTCCATCTTTTAACTTAAAATGATGAAGTAGAATCAAAAAGGGGAGAGTCTGGAAAATATATAACATGAGAGTCAGTGTAATCATTTTTGTGAGGGATACCTTGGCCCATTAAGGAAAAGGAAGCTTATTCCAGAACTCCACTTGGTTCTTTATTTTGACTACTTTATTGTATACATTGACACGCAAGTTATTTTCGATCAAGTGGCATATTTCTATCGCCAAATATTTAAAAGTATTTGGTGACCATATGAGAGGGAAAGATGAGCTAGGTCTAACTCACATTTTCCCAACAGGGAACAATAGATTGGACCAATTTATATGTATTCCAGATATTATCCAGAAATCTTCTATTTCTTTTAATACCTCCAGAAAAGTGCTCTCAGGGTTGGCAAGATACAATAAAATATGTAAGCAGAGCAAGAGGACCTGAAGAGCTCTGGAGAAGTGCAGATCATTCACCATAAACATATTCCTTATTCTACACGCTAGTGGTTCCAACACCTGACAAATCAAAGTGGTAAAAGAAGCCATCCCTGTTGGGTGCCCCAATGAAACTCCCACTAGAGTGAATACATCTCTTCGGTTTGAATTCTCGCCAATTGTTTAGTATAGAAAACCCCAATTCAATTTTCAATACTGGTCCAAACCTGAATCTCTTCAGATTTTCAAATAAGAATTATCCTTTCTAACTGTTTAACGGCAAAAAGGGTCTATATGATGTTGGTTAAGAGCATTCCTTTCCCTTTGTTAGTAGGACTGCAATCAAAGCTTGTCGCATTGAGGGTGGAAGTAGAACACCATCATACAAAGCCTGATGAGCTCTTAGTAATAGTGGGGCTGTTTCCCTGAATGCTCCAGAACATTCAGCAGGGAGCCCGTCCATGCCAGGAGTCTTACTGGCTTTCAGGTATGTGATGGACTTCTCCATTTCAGTTTCCGTGATGAGAACCTGTGTCAATGTTGGATCTAGGCTCGGACACTGGGCTTCAGTTAAATATACCTCTATCTGTTCCATATCCACCATTGTCACTTAAATAGATCATTTTTGGTAAAAAATTCAAAATACTTAATTGATCCCCTTCTGGATATACAGTGTGGTCCAATCCGACCCTGTGATTGGAGTATGTCCTTTCGTATCACACTCTCCAAGATTCTTCCAGCGTTGTCCCCCGAATTATGGTATCTCATTACAGATCTTATATAATCATATTTCCCAACTCTGCTAGTGCATGGGAATATGATTTTCAACCATATATTTTTCCTGGGCGCCTTTATCATAGGCAGCAATGGTCTTATTCCTATAATTTAATAATTCCAGCTCCTGTTTCGCAAGAGTGCGCAACAATGGATTTCTCACACCGGAAGTCAATTGAAATGCAGTCACTCTGTACATACACAGAGAGCTTCCCAAATCCCCTGCATGGTCTGTTCCTCTAACTTTCACATGTAGAAAGTCCACTATTTTGCGACACAGCATTGTTCTTCTATGTAAATCACTTAACATTGCCACATTCATTTTCCACTCTAGGACCGAGGTTCTACAGGCCTGCACCTCCCACATACAAGTGCAGAGGGAGTGTGCTGATAAAAACGGACCCGACACTCCACATCTCGTATTTGTTGACTAGTGGCCCCCCTGGCCAAACTTAAATCAATACAGGAATATATTTTGTGAGCAGGTGGATACAAATAAACTCTATCCCAACTCTTATTTGGCATAAATCTCTCATGTCTACCTCTTGTAATGTACCCATTAACATTTTAGCCTCTATGGTTGAGCTACACAGTTGTGGAGGATGTCCATCTACTGCCTGATTGGGCGTAATATTAAGAGCGCCACCCCATATTACCAAGCCATGCATGGCTAAAACAAGGTGGAGGGCAACCTTGTCAAAAAAGCCCTGTATGGTATTGTAAGTGATTTCAATCCGGCACTCACCTAAGTCAACGCCTAGCGTGTAATGCACAACTGAAATCCTTATTTATTTGTGTCTAAAAGTTATTTTATTCTGAACGATGTACCACTCACATCACGCCCCTCTCCTGGAACTCCCCCCCGGTCACACTGAACCAGGAATCGGGCTGGTTTGCAAAGTTAAAATATGTATTTATATTGTTACAATTTAATATAAAACACTAGGTTTAATGGGTACACAATAATCACCAATGGGGTCATGTAACACTAAACAATCTCTTTAATCACAAGGAGTAATAGTAAGCAAAACAATTCAGCACAGAAATAATACTTTTGCGTGTCTGTTCAAATCAAAGAGCAGTGTGGTTACTATTTCCCCTTGCAGACCCCTCAACCCCCCAATAGGCAATGTAAAGAGATAGGAGGAGAGAGCAGGTATTCAGGAATGGCAGAATTTAAACAGAATATCAATCCCAATTTCCCCCCCAGCAACACAAGAGAAAAACAGAATTGCTTGGCAAGCTGTCAGAATGGCTTTTAAAGTTAACTGAGAATGGAATGTGCAACACTAAATATGGTTTAAATTGCTGAAATTGTTTAAATTGTTTAAATTCTTATGGGAGCTGCTTTAGATAGTTACACACAAACACTAGCAATGATTTAATACTAAGAAACAACATGAAATCTTAAAATTAAGGTCGGGAGCAATCAAAAGCTGTTTTACACGTGTCAGAAAACAAATGAGAAACTTAGCACATGAAAAGTTCTGCCAATTCAAAGTACTCCGACCAATATCAGGTTCTGAAGACAAAATAGGATGGGTTAAAATAGGGATTACTATGGGCACTACATATGCTAGTGACACAGTCATATCTATAGATACTCACTAGATATGTCTTTAAACAGAACCGTCAGGATTCTGGTCCATCAAGATTTCTGGTCAGGGAAGGGAACCTGGTTCTGGGATAGATAGCTGGGCACACCAGATTGGACTGGGTCTGCAATCAGCAAGGCGCTCCAGTCATAGCACGGCACAGGACTGGATCTGCAATGGCTCTGGTCACAGCACGGCACAGGACTGGATTGGATCAGCCACTTCCGGTTCTGTTGATAATTATTTTCAGCGGGCAAGCAGTACAGCACAGCCTGGCTGTATATTTTGATTCCCCTTAAGGTTTGTGGGATTCTAGTTCTGGGATTTAAGGCCTAGCTAAAAATGATTCAGCTATGCAATGGGCCTTTCGGCTTGCCAAGTTTCTGGAGGCTGGAGCAAGTAAGATGGATAGTTCTGCTGCAGGGTGCTTCGCCAGGATCAGGATAGTGAGTGAATCTGAGCTGTCTCTATTTATGCTTATGATAAAGGGGTGTGTGTGCTGGTTTATCCTAAGCACGCCCCTTGGGCAGGCGATTGGCCAGAGTCTCCGCTCTACCTTGATAGGAGAGAAACAGGGTGTCACCTTGATGGTGTGGGTTTATGAGGCCTAGAGTCCACCCCTAGCCTCTTGAACACAAAATCTACTTTTGGTACAATACATATTTCCACATGTGCAACCTCAATAACAATCATATATACAAAATACATATTTTGTGTAGCAGATACTCCCCCAAGCCCTGTCGCTGTAGGATCTTGTGTCTGCTTTCCACAGAATTTCGTCCTTTTTATCAGGAACACACTGTCCAGTTTATCAGTAAATTTGTACAAATGTGTGCGTATAACATGGGCATAAGTGTATAACATTTCATACTTCTAGCTTAAATACATTTGGTGTAATATCACATTTTCCGCTGTTTCTTCCCAGAACATATCACAGAGTTCTGGCGCCTCTTAAAACGTGCAGCCAAAAATTAGATTCACAAATCTGTCATTTACATATTTTTCACAATTTTAAACAGTAAGTTATCAGTTTTTTTTAAAATGTGTCTTTTGTCCTTTTTAAGCAACAAATGGTTGTTTGTCTCCGTCTCTTTCTCTCTCCTTGCAGTTCAGAAGCAGTCTCCTCCCAGTTTCTCCTGGGCAGAGGACATTTACGACCCTTCAAAATTAGCATCTCCTTGAGCTGGGGGAAGTCCTTGGTCTCCTTCTGGCTCCCCAGCAATTGGCACCATCCCGTGAGTTTCAGCTGGGGGGGGGGCAAGTGTCCTCCTCCTGGGAAGAAACCTGCCTTTAAAGTTCTTGCAGATCAGCCAGGCTTAAATTTAATGTTAATCTGTTACATTTTTCCTTAACTTAACCAAACTTGGGATTTCAAAATATCAGATAGAATTCTCATTATAGGTTTAACTCATGGGATTAAACAATTACCACATACGTTACTCAATGTAACAGGCCATTTACATTGCAAACATTTGCTTTCAGCATATACCTTTTTAAAGTTAATCAGGCAGGCTTCTGACAGCTGTCATTCAGGCGGCCGAAGGTACTGCGCCCAGATTTTGACAGATTCCACAGGCAGGCAACTTTTGCTGTGGGTGTTTTTATGACAAATTCAGCTTTTCAGGACATTATAAGTTCACCATGATTTCTTGAAGTAAGTGAATTGTAGCACCCAGCAAGAATATTGGATGTTTGAGGGTGGTTTGTACTGGCATTCTGCAGTTTCAGCAACAAAGAAAAAGATTTGAAGCACCATTTTGGGGTTTCCTTCAGAAAAGCACTGTTTTTTCCTTCAGTACTCCAATTCCACTTGTTGTGGAGCCCAGTGACATGTCTCAGGAGTGAGATCTCTGTTCCACCACTGACAACCTGTGTGGTATATTGGGCAGCCATCTTTTTGTGTTACAAAGCTTGATTTACAGCAGTTTCGGTGGGCACAAGCGTTTTGCGGCCATTTTGATGTTTTCTGGCACCATCAGAACACAGAGATGCCACCTGGCAGAGCAAAAGTGGGTCAAGATATCCCACAGTATGTTAGGTGGGTCAATGTTTATGGGGCATAGATCCCTCCCATTCAATTGGCCAGAAGCCCACACCATCTGACCACTTGCATTCATACCCATATTTTGAACCTTGAAGGGCACCCCAGTGCTATCCAGAATACCACACATGCCCTGCAAGAAAGACTTGATAATATAAAAAGAACACCCCTTCGCTATTGGTATGGTTACACTGGCCCCTTACATTGCAGGTTAGAATTCTACATCCTGCCATAATAAATTACGTTAATTATGTTCAAAGCTGTCAGATATTGGCCATACAACCTTTGCCAGTCTTCCCATACAATCCCATCATTCCTCCACTAGAAATAAATGGTGCACATTAACTGGAGTCCAGAACAGGACCCTACAAACAAGGGCTTTCTGGCCTTTAGGGAACTGCGGAGATTTCCCTGTGGAGATTTCCCAGTAGGGCTTTGCACCCTGGGTCTCTTGTGTGGTAACCTATTTTATTTTCAAATGTTCTCATAGGAAAAGTGTTGGGCATGCTGAAAACTGGTAATATAGGGCCACGTTGAAAATTATTTCCAGGGTTCCTAGTCAACCCCTGCCTACAAAGCTCCCACCAATCTGCACATTTCCCCTTGCCCTCCCCACTAGGGTAGCTCACCAACAAAGTACCCCGCTAAATGATACTCAATGGCCTGACTACATACTGCCTTTTATGACCAACTGTACAACCCACTTCCATAACCATAACATTTTGCATCTTAAATAAAGCACAGTTTAAAACCAACATTAAATTCCATGTGCCAAAACTTTCTAGTGAGGCATGTATCCAGTGGTTATTGATAGGGAACTTAATAAACAAGAAGAACAGGATACCAAAACTGAAATTCTTGTTGTATACAGATATATGCTAAAATCCAACCCAAACATGTCTCATAGGATACAGTATATTCATACTTTAGCAATTAGGCATCCCTACTCTGCCAGTCATGTAAGGCCAGGGCTAGACCGTTCTGGTAACAATACCAACTAAATGAATGTGAAACTACTCCAAAAGATCTGCAATCCGACGGGATACCACCCAGTGGGTTCTTATAGCTAGATAAAACTTTCTGATTTTCGAGAAGTCAAAGTGAATCCCAGTACAATCGCATGATTCCAGCAGTGTTTGGAAGAAAATTGGTACGTCTTCCTTCCATGACCTTAAATTGGGTTGGGAATAGCAGCATGTACTTTGTGGAGGATGCCCGCAATCTCTTATTCACTTCCTCATATGAACATCGCACTTTCTGCACGGCCGAGTATTGCCTGAATAAAAGTGAATCTTACAATGTTGATATTGAAAGGACCCTTCTCTCTCGCTGCCTTTAGTCTACTATCCCTGTGCCTATAGTTCAAGAATTTTATTATCACAGATCTTAGAGTTGCTCCTGGCGATGGTTTTCTGGCCAAAGCTCAATGGGCCCCCTCTACCATGAAACCCCAATAGCAAGCTGGTATTTAGGAGTTGTCGCAAACATTTCTCAAAGAATTCTCCAGGGTTCTGCTCTTCTCGGTTCTCCGATAGGCCAACAATTCTTATGTTACTGTGCCTGGAACTCCCTTCAGCATATTCCATCCGCTCCTCTAAATGACACGATTGTTGCTTGCGCATTGTACTTCTGCCTGCAAGGTCTTCAGAGCATCTTCTGAGCTCGACATTCTTTCCTCCACCTCAGTGACTGATTTTCTGAAGGTCTTAACTTATAAGGAATACATTGGTTGCCGCCAAGCTTATTCACTATTACAAGGGAGATTGTGATGCCTGAATTGACAGCATCATATGCTGATGAAAATGTGGCGCTGCAAGGCGATTGTTGTATTTGTATAGATGTCCCTTCAGGTTTCCTCATTATGAATTGTTTGTTCGTAAATCTGTCAATTTTTGACTGTTGAGTATTCGGTTTATCGCTGCCCATATTGTGTTTTGATTAATAATAACATGCAAGAGATCGAGTAGTGTGTTGCAATGTAGCTGCAATCGGAATAATGCAGTGTCGATTACCTCCTCGGAAAGCTCCACTTTCAATATTTAACTTGGAACTAAGTGCAATAAAGGGTCCCAGTTAGGAGAACGTGTCGCGTACATGTCTCAGCGTATCTCTGACCAGAGGTGCATGACATGGAGAATGCTTGCAGAAGCGGTTATCAGGAAGAATTAAGAAGAGATCACCACACCGCCAGTAGGAGCAGTACATGACTGTAGTTCTCTGCCCTGGCAGTGGCAAAAAGTTGCCTAGCTGACCCAATGTCAGCAGCTTCCTTCCAATATAGTATCTGGACTTTCCATCGAAATTACATCCATCGAACTGATATCCAACAAATTTCCATCAAAATGCACTTTCATTGAATATAATTCATTGGATTTCAATTAAGGGTAGGGGTAGGGTAAGCAGGGATGCCCAAGGGGGTTGGGGTGGGTGTTTGGAGGGGAAACCCCCCCCTCAAAGAAAAAAAAAAACCTGAAACCTTACATGAAGCTGGTCACTGCTGAAATACTTTGAAGATTTCAGCACTGGACAGCTCCATGTACCGTTTTAATGTGCAAAATAAATTAATTGAAATGCTATCTTTTACATTTAAAAGCACATATCCATCGAAACTTGTCCATCCCTATATTCGATGGACATGTACTTTTAAATGTAAAAGATAGCATTTCGATGCATTTACATTCAGTCGTTTTTCATCGATGCATTTTTTTCGATGAATAGACCATAAACCTTCCAATATCCACCTCTATCGGCAAAGCCCAGCACTCCAGACACAGCACGCACCTTCCACAGTATAGTGCAAGTGGATCTAGGTCACCTGGCCTAAGCCCCGCCCACCTGGTGCCTTCCTGCCTGCCGCTCTTTTTCACCACTTAGCAAGCCCCGCCCACCTGGTGCCTTCCTGCTTCACGCTCTTTTTCACCACTTAGCAAGCCCTGCCCACCTGGTGCCTTCCTCCTTCCCTCTCTTTTTCACCACTTAGAAAGCCCCGCCCACCTATTGCCTTCCTGCTTCCCGCTCTTTTTCACCACTTAGCAAGTCACGCCCACCTGGTGCCTTCCTGCTTGCCGCTCTGTATCCCTACTTAAGGAGCCCTCCAGCTTCTTTTCCTTTGCAGATGGGGAGCAGGTGCAAGTGGATCTACGTCACCTGGCCTAAGCCCGGCCCAACTGGTGCCTTCCTGCCTGCCACTCTTTTTCACCACTTAGCAAGCCCCACCCACCTGATGCCTTCCTGCTTCCCGCTCTTTTTCACCACTTAGCAAGCCCCACCCACCTGATGCCTTCCTGCTTCCCGCTCTTTTTCACCACTTAGCAAGCCCCGCCCACCTGGTGCCTTCCTTCACCATCACTGTCTTGTGGCCAATGCTGGATTTGACTTTTATGGACTTCATTCATTCACGGTGTGTCACTCTTTCTCAACTCTCATGCTGGACTTCCTTTGCATCTTGTACTCATGGTGGCCCTGAATCATGCTGTTCCCATCTTCATCTTGTATCCTGGCTTGCAAAATTATGTGTTACTACTGATTTCTGCAATTGTATTTGCTCTCCACTCTTGCTTCTCCACTCTTTTTTGACTGCTTACTCTCTTTTCTCTCCTCCTTCCCCTTCTCCCTTTTCTATCTCCTCCCCTTAATTTCTTCTATGCACTTACTCTATCAGAATTGTCCCTGGACCTAATATGATAGCAAGCTCGTCTGTTTCCTCCACCCTCCCATTACTGTTTTTTTCCTCCCCACCATCCTTCCAGCACTATCTGAAATGTCGTCAGGCCTAGTATGATAGTCGCTTGTTTTGTTCCTCCCCTCCCTTTCTGCACCCCTCTCCCTCACCTTTTGTTTTTCTCCGGCTCTACCAGAAATGTCGTCAGGCCTAGTACGGTAGTCGCCTGTCTGTTTCCATTTCCTTCCCTCTCTCCCCCTCCCTTCCTTATCTATGTCTTAGCTCTTGCACTATCTGAAATGTCGTCAGGCCGAGTACGATAGTTAATTTCACATCCTTACTGTTCATGTCATGTAAGAATGTGGTTGTATTTTCCCTTGTTCCCTCCCTTGCCTTGAAGCGCTTTGAAACACATTGTGTATAGGCACTATATAAATAAACGATCATATTATATCATATGGTCAATAGTCTGTGACACTAGTCATGAACGAGCACAAATGCTGTGCAACTCCAAACAGTAAAAGGGAAACAGCAAAAGCTGACGCGTTTCGCGACACCTAGTCGCTTGTTCACATAGATTAGTCTTTGTTAGCCCGCCCATTTAACAAGTGTGTACCATACACAATAGAAAGAGAAATAGGTATTTCGTTTTCAAAACATACTCATCGTCCCATGTTTATATCCATTGCATACAGTGTCTCTCATTTATGTCCAACCTTACTAGGCGCTGCAGAGAACTATCGTCATGCAAAAGGATAAGTTAACCCTATACACCATCATTAAGATACGCATACCGATGACAAAGTTCGCAAATATGCCATCTAACGTGAACCTTCAAAATTAAATACACATACGAAAATAACTCGATACATGAAGTTAGTTCACACCAAATGTAGAATGTTGCATTACTGCATTCATTAGCTGGATACGTGGAGTTAGTTTGTACCAAATGCATATTTAATTGCTGCATTCATTCAGGCATTCAAAGTTCTTTTAGGGCATTTTTGTGTAGGCTCCGTCTCATGACATATAGATATATACATACACACACGCAGATTTGAAAAATACTTTTTTTTTTTTTTTTTTTACAAAAGAGTTAAGGTTAAACCAGCTAATACTTCTACATTAGCAATAATAACGTTAAGGTAAAAACCTAATGAATATTAGTAATACATTTACAAAAACATAATTATGTTTAAATCAAACATAACAGTAACCTTAACTCTCACCCTTTTTGTTTTGTAATATTAAGATTTGGTTTTAAAATGTTTTACGGTGAAGGTGATGTAATTTGTTTTATGAATATTTGTTTGTGTTTTTATAAATAAGTGAAACCGTTTCAATAGATTGTAGCTTTTAATGGGTATTACATTCATGCTGCTTTTTTAGTGTTTAAAATTAGCATTACTTAGTAAATCTTAGTTTGCATAAGTTAGATGTTTGCATTTATGTTATGTGAAGTATGACGGTGTCCAGTTAAAGTACCAAATACAAAAGGATCGAATGTCAAAGGTGAGAGTGCATTTTTTCGAAATTCAATAGGTTCAAATAGTGAATTATGAGAAACATTTTCGAAACTTTTTTGAATTTTTTTAACATAATATAAATGAACTAACCGTTATTGTTTGCATATTATGCATTTATTTTGTTATATATATTGTTTTAATGTTTTCGTAAATATAGTATAATATAGTTTGTTAAATGTAAAACGTTTTTCAAATGTCATTTTAACATTTTTTATTTACTTTCAAATATATATATATATTTAATGCATTTCAACATTTGTTAAATAATTAAATATATTCAATATTTTGTAACTTTCAAACAAACGTATTACTTTTTCACCAGTAGATGGTGCTGTAGGTTTACTTTTAGTATATTAAAGTTTTGTATACGTTTTCATTTGGGTCCAATGTGTGACGTCTTCAGTTGCGTAAGGTTAAGTAGTCGCCATTTTTTGAGTTCTTCATTCCTGGTCCGGTTGCTTTTTGTACGCGCTCCCCTTTTTCAATGGATTTGATTTTTTTTTCCAATGGATTGCTTTTTCTGGGTTTTTTTCTGCTTGGATTATTTATTTATCTATCTATTTATTTATTTTTTCCTGTGGATTGTTGTTTTGGATCAGAGCTTTTTTGCATGGATTTTATGGTTGTATGCTTTTTTCATTTTGCATTCATGGATTTTTTTTTACTACGGAGTTCAGAATTGGATTCTGTTTTTCTTATGTTTTTTTTCCATGGATTGTTGGGTTTTTTTTGTTCCTTTTCTATGGATTTTCCACTTGGATTATGTTTCGTACCTTCTTCTGATGTGTTTTTCACTGTTTCCTGCCTTGGTGACTTTATCCGGTGTACAGAACTGGCGGTTTTTGGTGAGTTTATTTTACGTTTTACTAGCATTTTAAGTTGTATGCAATTGCTTCCAAGTATTGCATTTCAATTGTTTCAAAACTGTTTAAAATTCTATTTATGCGTTCCTCGTAGTCTCTTATTTTCTTTTGATTTTAGGGATGTTTTTCATTGAGATTGTTTGCGCTATTTTTATTTCCTGTGTGGTTTGTTCTGATTTAAGGTGGTTGATAAAGTGCCACACGTTTGGATTGTTTGTATTGAATTCTTTATTGATTTTGCTATGCCATCCTCCTTGTATGTTATTGGTTCTTGGCCAATTTTCTTTAACTGTTTTGTGGCAATTCCATATTTTTATTTCGTATTTTGCTCTTCTTCTAGTGTCTTATCGTGTTAGCTGGCCAATCCATGTACTTTCTAAATAGTCCATTAAATTACATAATTCCTCTTCATGATCGGTAAAGTACTGTGATGAAATCAATGTGTCATAATATACTACACTGTCCTCTCTCACAAATGCCAATGCATATATTTTCTTGATTTGATGTTGGAATTCACTGTCCTCTACGTATTTTGTTCTCAGTCCTATTTTCTGTATTTTTTTCCACAATGATTGTCCGAAATGAAAAAAACAGCCTTGAATGTGAGTATCCGGGTGTATTTTTTCACAAGCTCTTATTTGTCCTTGTTCAAAATCCATAATTATTGTCTTTGGTGATTTTTCTGTCAATGATTCTTTGATTAATGTATATATCTGTACAGTTCTTCTGATTAACCTGGCATTAATAAATAAACGGCATAACTGTCCCATTGATTGTTCCGTGAATACTATAAAATTGATGAAATGGTGCTGGACATGATTTAAAAGTTGCCATATAGTTTAATCTCCCAGGTGCGATAAATTAGTTAAAGTAGCAAAAAATCAACATTTTCTCATTTTTAACATCAAATGTTTTCCAAAGAAACGGTTCACCTTTGTCCGTTTTCTGTAAAATTTCTGGTACATTTATCTTTAAATATGTCTGTGGTGCCAGCGACAAATTCTCGTTGAGTTGTTTGTCTGTTTACATTTCTTTTCATTAGCTTGGTGTTTGGCATCTGTGCGGCAACATGTATTGGCAATTTCTCATATGCTCTGTTTACTAGCGAGCTAGTCGCTTCATTTTTATTTTCATCCACATTTTTTTAATTCACTTATCAATTTTTGTATTAATATAGTTGTAGTGTCTGGCATATGATTATGCTCCCCTGTACATCTTATATTTTCATTCTGTTATTGCCCTTCCCGTACACTGTAATTTTCTATACTCCGTGCATTTCCAGTAACTTGTTTCTTTCCATGTAGATTCTCTACTGTAGATATAGCCTTCATATACTAACTGCGAACCTCCCATTTGCGATTTTATGTATTCCGTATCAAAAGGTATCTGAAAGTCAATTTTAGAGATTAGTGTTTGACTGTAACATGCTAACGATTTAATTATTTTGTCTTTTCTATTTGTTTTACTTACCTCTTTATTTTAGTCAGGAAATACATTATCGGCTCGGTCGTTTGTGTCACCTGCTGTCTCCTTTTCACCTTCTCTCATGCACTGATAGTTTGTTTCCAACCGTCACCTGTGCATTTGCTTTGTATACAAGGTTCTTTATTCTTTGTTTAGATCTCGTCTTTTAACCCTTTCTCGATTTCACTTTCATTCATTATGGTTTTCAATGTTCGATCCTTTTCTTTCGAGCAAATGACCTATTTACATTATTTGTACCCGATATCGAACCTTTTACTTTTGATCCTTTTGATTCGATACTTTTGTTTTTCGGTCCTTTGTTTTCAGTAATTTAACCTATAACCAAGTATGACTATTGTGATTTGAATGTTAATAAGTTTGTACATTATATAAGGTGCATATATTTATGATTGAAGAAAATGTGAGTACATGTTTATTATATAGTAATTGTTTTTAGCTTAGTGTACATTTCATACTATGTGTATGTTTATTACTTGCATTATATTTTTGTAAATGTAAAATATAGTTTATGTGATGTAAAACATACAATGTATTACACACTTATACATATTTAAGTGAATATTTTTATTTGAAATATGTTCAGTATTTTATTATGGAACTGACTGTTGTACAGTAATTGCATGTGCATATTAAAATGTAGGTTTTTAATCCTATAGTAGTTTTGATATTACAAAAGGATATTATTAGTACTGCAGATAAGATTTTGTTTTGAAGTTGGAGTATTTTACTCCCTATTTTTTAAGTTGGGAGTAAAATGATTTTTTAGGGAGTAAAAATGTAAGCCCAATTCCTAATGGTAGTATTTTATAAATGAGTAAAAATATGTTTTAACTGGGAAAAGGAAATGTTTTCGTAATAAATATTTCTTTGCATTTAGGTATTCATAGACATTAAAAAAAGATACATGTGTACATCTTGCAATCAGGCTGTAATAGCAATTTCTTCCTGTGGTGTTGGTGCACTGCTGGTCCAAACGTATTCATGGAGCTGTGTGAGTGGAAGCAGGGGCACAGTCACGTGTGTCTGTTCCCCATTTGTTGTTGGGAGTATTATTACGTTTATGTTTATTGAGTTTATATAGCACTTTACACCAAAGCGCTTTACAGAATAACAGGTACAGTAATGAATGAAGCATAATTTACAAACATGAAACAAACCAGTGGTACAGCATTTAGACAAATTTACTCAGAGGAGGGAGGGGGACGGAGGGAGGGAGGGGAAGGGGAGGAGCCCCCAGGTGACCTCCTACGTACTATGGTGGTTACAGTATCCAATTTGAGGTCATCGGGAGGAATGGAAAGGGGGGAGAGAGGAGGGCAAGGGAAGGGAGGGCAGCGGTATGAGGGGGGAGAGAGGTAGGGAGGAGAGTCAGGGGGAAGTGGAGAAGGAGGGCTTTCAGGGAGGAGCAGAAAGATTGGTAGGTGCGGGTGGAGCACATAGAGAGAGGTAGGGAGTTCCAGTGGAGGAGGGGCCAATAGTTGGAAGGAGCGGAAGCGTGAGGAGGCGCAAGGGGCTGGCGGTACAGTGAGAAGGTAGAGATCAGCTGAGCGGAGAGAGCGGGAGGGAGAGTAAAATGAGAGGAGGGAGGAAAGATAGGGGGGGCGAGGTCATGGAGAGATTTGTAGACAAGGCAGAGGAATTGAAATTTCAATTGTGAGAGGAAGGGGAGCCAGCCGAGTTGAGAGAGTGAGGTAGAAATAGAGTCTCGAGGGCCAAGAAGACAGAGTGAGGATAGAGGACTGGTAGATGGATTTTAGGGGAGTCGGGTGAGAGACAGGGACTCCAAAGAGAAGAGAGGAGCAGTAGAAGAGACTGGAGAAAATAAGGGAGGAGATTAGGAGTTTAGAAGCGTGGAAGGTGAGGGAAGAGCGGATCCTGCGGATGTTGAAGAGGTGGTGCCGACAGGCAGGAGAAGTTAGAGAGATGTGGTTGGAGAAGGAGAGAGAGGAGTCAATATGGAAGCTAAGGTTGCAGGCATGGGTCAAGATGGGGAGATTGGAAGGGGGAAAATGGATGGGGGGAGGTGAGAGTGTGCTAGGAAAGAAGAAAAGCACTTCAGTCTTGTCAGTATTGAGGGAAAGAAAATGGGATGACATCCAATTTTTTATGGCCATAAGGCAGGAAGAGAGTGTGTGGTGGAGGTCAGAGGTGAAGGAAGAGAAGGAGAGAAAGAGTTGGGTATCATCTGCGTAGAAGTGGTGGGAGATGCCGAAAGAAGAGATGATGGGTGAGAAGGGAGGTATAGAGAGAAAAATAAAGGTCCGAATACAGAGCTCTGTGGAACGCCATAGTTCAGGGGGACGTTTTTTGGGTGTATTCGCCTATTTTTAAGGAGTAAAAGTGGCCGATACAACCCTTATTTGTAAGGCTGGATATTATACTTCCATTTAAGAATTTGTATTAACAGTACATTTAATTTACTTTTCAATAATTTTACTTATTTTACAATTACCTTTTATTATGCACACAATTCTATTTACTGTTTTAAAATATTTTATGTTTCTACAGGTATGGTTAGTTAAGGTTACCAGGATATTTGATTTAAATATATTTTGTTAATAAATGTACTGATACTATTTAGTATGTTTTTACCTCAATGTTATTATTTCTAATGCGTGTAGGCTATGTTTTTGCTGGTTTAAGCTGGACTAGATGCTTTCCCTATTATCAACCCTTTTTTATAACTGTTCACTACTTGATTATTAATTAATTTGAAGTACTGTTATATTTGGTAAATTAAGGTCTATAAAACATTATGAAATGCTGGTTGTAATTATGTCCACTTTATGTATTTAGTTGTTACAAATATACACTAATCATTTAGGAAATGTTAATTTTGTTTGTATGACTGCCACAACATTGCTTATTACAGTCCATTACCTTTAATTTGAAAAGTTTCAATTATATTACATTTGTGTGCAATATCTTTTTGAAAAATACCAATTTAAGGTTCTTTATACATACAGTTTATAATAAATAATTGTATGCACTTTTTCAAAGGTATCATTACTAAAATCGACAGAAATTGAGGAAGTATGTAAAAGTATACTTCCATGTTTTTAGTAAATGTAGATTTATTGTGAATATTTAATTTGGTATCTGTTTTATTATTAGAAAACTGAGATTTTTAAATTGCAGTCGTTCTGAATAAAATGATGGAAGCATCTTTTAAATTCTGGTAATTTGCTTATTACTTTCAACCCAAAATGAATCATCTTGTACTTAGATCATATAACTGACCCCAGCTTGTGTTGTTACCATGATAAATACTTTGTTTTAAAAATTGTTGCACAAATAGAAACTTGAGAATGTGTATAGTTTGCAATTAAAGTGTTTCATATCACAGCATGAGGTCTATATCAATTAAATTAAAATTAGATACAGAACAAAAATAAACTTGAATTGTTTAATTGGTTGGTTACAACGTACACAAGGGTCATCTGTAAGACTGTTTGTGGACAGGTCTTTAAATGGGAACTTGTTAACATTAGGAATGTGGAACATTTTAATTATTAATAGGGTGCATGTTGGAAAAATGAAGAAATGCACTGATATATCTATCAGAAACAATGGTCCAGCCAAACAATTTTTGTACTTTTTCCTGTTCATGCTCATGTTAACAATTCGTTTTTACCAAGTTAAACGAGGGTCCATAGCCAATGGTTAAATAAATACATTTATATTTTTTGCACTTTTCTATGAATTCAAGTGCCGGTGTCTTTCTTCTTTTTGCAACACAAGAACATCACATTGATCCTGAATGGATGTTTCTTTGGCTGGACCGGTGATCCTGCTCTACTGCAAGAGTAGGCTGACTCTTTGACCCGAGGCACCCACTTCTGAACAAGTAGGCAGAGCGCTCTTCACGACTTAAGCCAACAGTTGGCTTATATATATATATTATATACACATGCATACATAAATAACTTATGCCTACTGTTTTATTAACATTTATTCCAGCTATAAGTACATTTTGAAATATTGTCAATAATTCATAAGGATCTTGCTGCTGGTTGTGGTAAAATAAGTTTGTTCTAACATGTTGTCTATTTCTGTACGCATAGAAGTACAAGTATGCGCTTTTTGTGCATTGTAAGCAATGTTACCTATTAATGATTATTGCGTGTAAGCGGTATTTGATTAACAAAATATTGTACTTTTAATGGCATATGCAAAGTTACACTGGCATTGCAATTCACTCCAGTATCATGAATAAAACCAGGTGAGCTAACTTTAGCGGAATGGGAGGTTTTGCCGCGATGCATTTAGTTGAAGGAGAATTAATTGCGTTTTTTACAACGGCCATTGCTGCATATATATGTGCGGTGTGAGTTTAGGGAAATAATGTAGGGAGTTTAAAGAAGGGCTTGCAAGGGGTCTGCCCTGCATATAGATGCAGCAAAACAACCTATCAAAAATACTTATTTTGCGATGAATTCTCCTTCGAGGAAATTTATTTGATCAAATACCCATAAACCATTTGTAGAACTGTTAGCTGTCCTAAACCTACTTTATCTGCTCTACTTTGTTTTTCCCTTATTAGTTACTTTGGGATTTATTTCTTGTGTTTTTAAAAGTTTGGCTTTACCTTTTGATAGAAGTGATTCTACTTGTATTTGTATATCAATTGGTGGTATGTGATTAGCAGTGGCAGTCTGTTTTATTCTTTTATACATGTAATATGAGCTGCAATTTGTTTTGTGCATCCATATTTAGTAAAAAACCAGCATGTGTTTACACTCTTGACAAAGCAACGCAAGTCATTACATCTATACAAATCTTAGATCCTATATCTACTAATGCTGCAGTTCGACATTAAGATGTATGTATTGTTACTGAATATTAGTTTCGGTTATCTACTAGTATGACGCTTGTGCACATCTTATATGCATTTGCTTTATTCACTGAAATGCGTAGTAGGTGTAGTCCGCACGTTTTGCTTTAGATACAATTGTGATTTACTGAATATGTATTGTTCACCATGAGTGCCGACATGCGTTTCGACCATTTGCGGGTCTTCATCAAGGCTGCAGTGATTAACAGGTTTATTTTTTATTTAAATCTTTTTTTTCGTATCATATTTCAAACCAGACCATTATTGTGACAAGTGCAAAGTGATAGGTGATTTGGTGCATTGTGTGAAGACAAAAATTATATATAATGCAATATTTGAACAAAGCGAACGGTTGGCCAAATGGAAAATTCAGACAAACCACATAATGTCACAATATTGTTATCAACACAATCAAATAAATATTAGATAATCTAAGAATACATCACAATTGTATTAGTGACAGAAGACATTTTGCTAATATGCGCATACATCACAATTATATTAGTGAGAGAGAGAATGGTGCACAAGGGAAGGAAGAAGGAGAGTAGAATGGGTTAGCTGGGTTATCGGATGCATACAGTAGGTTCAATAAAGCATATGGGTTAAATAAGGAGTAGACAATCATGCTCACCTAGGGTTTAGGTGTGTCTTGCGTAGTGAAATTGGAAAGGGCGTATAGCCTCGGGCTAATGATCACTTCCTAGTTAGGTGCATCTGTGAAGAGGAAATGACATGGGTTGGATTGCAGTTGCGCATTGGCAATTCCGTTCGTATGGTTGGGTTGGAATTGTAAGGTTGTGGTAAGTGCCTGGATGCTGGTGAACCATGCCAGGGACTGAATTGTTAAGTTGCATCAAGCCTGGGGCTGGGAAAAATATACTTGTTGCGTGAGCTGGTCACAGAATATTTGCGCCAATGGGATAGGATATTGATTAATGCAGGGCCCATGTTATCAGATGCATAGTGCTGGCCCTGGGTTGATGACCATGCAATGTCACACGTGAAGTGTAAAATCCATTAATGTGTGCAAGGATTTGAGGAGGGTGGGTGCTGGTGTTAAGGCACATATGTAATGGCAGGCGTTCAAGAGGTTGCTAGTGAATGCGTTAGAGAGGCGCGAGCGTGGCTTTGTCTATGAATTTTTATTAAAAATAAGGTGTTTGTAATATGGCGCGGTTAGTCGCATCCTTGGGATCTAGGTCTTCCTTTTTTAAAAGCAGGGTCACTGCCACTTCTTTAAGAACTTGTGGAATCTTACCAAAGTTAAAAGTAGCATTCGCAAACCTACTTAAAAACGGGGCAAAATATCTTTATGTTCTAAAATCAACTTAGATGGGAGAGATTCTCCGGGCAGCTAGTGGGGGGTGCATTGTTTTCAATGTGTTTAAGGTATCTACAATGGTCATCCTGGAAAACCCAAAGGCCTCATTTGAGGGCCTCAGGGTTTGATCCTCTGTTTTGTTTTCCTTATTGGTGCAAGTGTTTTTTTTCCAGAACTCTCTATCTGCCTCATTAAGTTTCTGTTTGTCCCGCTCTTCCTTAATCTTCGTTTGGGCATGGAAGGGCTTCTCTGCAAAAGCTCTTTGGACGTGGGCACTATCTTTGTTTTTGGGTTTAATAATTTGATTGAGGGTTTTTGGCTTCTCCCAACCCTGAATAATTTGAAAAGTTCTTTAGAGAACCAATACAATCATTGAAATCATTTCTTTTTGCTTCAATTTTTATTCATGCTCTTTTTCCCTGGTTTTCCATAGAGTTTTGTTTTCAGGAGTTCTGTCCTTCGTCCATATATGTTCTGTCTGCCTTTTGCAGGCTTTTAAACAAGCTAAGGCCGGGGAAAACCACTTATGATTGTTGGGATTGTCTCTGACTTTGAGGGTTTTCAGCGGAGCTGATGTGTAAAGCAATCCTTAAGTCATCATTATATCGGGTGGCCAGGGTGTCTGGGTCATCAGAGTCATCCGTTTCCTTCATCACTTTATTCATGACGTTGGTCAATTCTGATAGTCCGGTAATTCCTACATTGTTTTTTACGCAGGGGTTCATGCTGTGGTTTTATGAGCTTTGAAAGTTGTAAGTGGCAGGATAAGGATAAGTGATCTGACCATATACATGGGTTCGTAACAACCTCTGTCAATGTTGCATTGCTACATCCTACCCAATCAAGGACATTGTCCTCGATATCTGTTGGCTCAGTATTATAAATCGTAATGTTGTTGTTTATTTTAGATATTTTTCTAACTTTAGTGCTTTCTTGTGCTTTGGGTTTCCCTTCCAGAGGTTTAAATCTCCTAGTAATATGATGGCAGAATTAGTTAATGGAAAGGGAATAGCACTTTAATGAGATTATTATGAAAGTCTTTTTTTTTAAACAATTTTTATTAATTTTCTTCAAACAAACATACAATCAACTTGCGGTACATGTCACATTTCTCAGAGCGGCACGAGTCAATGAATGTCAATTGCATCCCCCTACCCTCCCCCCTTACGAGCTTACTCTACCTCGCGCTCTGCAACTGCTTCATGCGCAGGGGTTTCCTCATCTATATTTTCAGCGGAGTTCTGGTCACTTGACCAGTCCTGGGCGGGCCCATACAGTGTAGCCACCAACTGTTTCCAGGCCATCAGAGTCCCATTTCCTCCTCCCCTCCTGTATTACCAGCATCTTGCCACACCACTGTTTCAGCTTCTGTCCATTTCTGGAGGTCTTTCCACCAGACCTCTATCCTTGGTCTGTGCCATGCCTTCCACCCGATGGCAATTCTGCGCTTTGCAAGTATATACACCAGATCCTTTAATTTGCTTGGGTTATGTATAACTGTATCTACTGTAACCTCGCATTCCTCGACACTTTCTTGTGATACCTTTGGGCCCGTTCCCACATCCCGTCACTCATAGGGGCCCCCACATCTTCTTCCCAGTCCTGTCTTAGTTGTATCACTCCCTTCTCCTCTTTGGACATCAATAGCTCATATATTCTAGATATCTTGTGCTCTCCTTCTGCTACGTCATATTTTTTCTATGGCGGCGTCCGGTAGTTCCTCTAGTATTATTTCTGACCATGTCTCTTGGATCCTCTTCCTCATCCTAGTATATGTAATGTATTGCCCGTTATGCAACCCCGTTTCCTCCACCAATTCCTTGATGCTCCCTTCTTGTATTACATCTCCTACCATTGCTATTTCCACTGGCTCCCCGTGCCTCCTAACCGTCATCATTAGCTGGCCATCTTTTCCCGCCATTGCAACCAGTGGCGCCTGCGGGGAGCATGAGGTTGGGTTTTCCATGACCTGGCAGGCTCCATGCCACAACTTCCATCCCAATGTCAACATCTCTGGCCGGTCTCTCATCTCCTCTTTGGCAAGCCATATCACCTCTCTCAGGAAGAACGGGGTACATTCCTGTCTCAATAATCTAGATTCTGCGGTTGGATCTTCTGATAGTCATTGAGCCAAATATTGTAGCTGGCTAGCGAGGTAGTATAACTCCTAGATTGGCAATTTGATGCCCCCTCTCTAATACGTATTTTGTAGTTTCCAGAGGGCTACTCTGTTCCTCGTCCCATGCCAGAGGAAGTCCCTGCAAATGCTATGTAGTTTGACAAAAAATCATTTTGGTATTAAAAGTGGTATGTTCCCAAAGTAGTGTAATAATCTCGGCAGGACCACCATTTTGAGCACTGCCCCCCTTCCCATCATTGCCAGGGGGAGTTTCTCCCAAAACCTCATGCTTTTTTCTATGTTCCATACCGCCTTCTCCGTATTGTGGTAATGTTCTGCCTCCACCGTGTGGTATATATCTATCCCTAGGTATCTAAACGTGCCTGTCTCCATGGCATTTGTAGGATTGGTAGCAGATCTCGTGGTGTCCCTACATACCTGCCCAGTGGAAATATACATGACTTCTTGGGGTTCACCGCTATACCCGATAGCAACGCAAATCGGTCCATCACCTCCAAAATATGCTGGAGGTTCTCTTCGGGGTATCGTAAGTAGAGCAGCATGTCATCAGCGTACAATGAGATTGGGTGCGGCTCCCCCTTGATGTTCATTCCTATTATGTCATATTGCTGCCTCAAGTATATCGCCAGGGGTTCCAGCGCCAGGATATATAACATTGGGGACCACGGACATCCCTGTCTAGTACCCCTGCTGAGTTGCCACGTCTCCGATATTACCACTCCCGTCTTAACTCTGGCCAGCGGTGCACTATATAGCAATCTGACCCACCTAAGGTACCCTGGACCTATCCTGTAGTTGGCCAGAGCAGCCATCAGCCAAGGCCATTTGACTGAATCAAATGCCTTAATTGCGTCTAGTGATACTATCGCTATCTCCCCCGAATCCTCTCTAGTATGTTCTATAACTCAATGCAGTTGCCAAAGGTTATCAGATATGTTCTTGTGAGGGACATAGCCAGTCTGATCTGGGTGTATTAGTTTATTAATAATCCCTTTCATTCTATTGGCCATCACCGTCGTAAGTATTTTACCATCTTGGTTGAACATCGACAGTATGAGCCACAATCTTTGCCAACTTGTTGGGTTTGGGGAGAGGGACTATGATCGCCTCTCTTAGGGATTCTGGCAATCGTCCTATGTCATATGACTCGTTCAACATTTCCAATAGTGGGGGGAGTATTCTTCGCTATACGCTTTATAAAATTCGCTAGGGAGTCCGTCGGCCCCGGGGGTTTTGCTAGTGGGCAACTGCCATACCACAGCCTCCAGTTCCTCTAAAGTTATAAGGGCATCCGGTATATCTCGCTCTTCTGTGCTAATTCTCTGCATGCTTATGTCTTCTAAGACCTCCTGTATTTTCCTGTGGTCGCTTCGTTCTGCGTCCCCGTATAATTGCTGGTAATATCTCAGAAACTCTCGGTTCACACCCTCCTGGGTATCCTCTATTTGCCCATCTTCTCCCACGATCTCTCGAATTGTGGTTCTGGCAGTGTCGCTTTTGTATAGCCATGCTAATATCCTCCTCGGTTTATCAGGTTTGCATAGTCTCTCCCAATGCCCCATGCATTTCTGTTGCAATTTAAGTACGGTTTCCGCATCTTCTTTGGAACCCCTCTCTCTACTTACTCCCCCACAGTTTCCTGCAGTTCCTCCTTGCAATCCTTTGGGCTTGGCTATGGCTATCCCTCTTACCACCACCTTAAAGGCTTCCCAGAGCAAGCCGGCTGACTCAACGCTCCCAGTATTAATATCAAAGTAGTTTGTGATTTCTTCTCTCAGGTCCTCCCTAAATGTCACATCTTTCAGTGCCTCGGCTCTAAGTCGCCATGTTGGAATCCTAGCTCTTGGGGGTCGATATTGCTACCTCAGGATCAATAGTGAGTGGTCTGACAAAACTCTCCCTTTATATTCAGTCTGTGCAGTTTCCACCAACAATCAAGCCTAGTGTGCAGGTTTTGCAGGGTAAAGTAGTGAGAGTACTGTTTATCTTGTGGGTGGTGCACTCTCCATACGTCGGCCACCAGCCCAAAATCCGTCAGTATTGACTGCAACGCCCTGGTGGCTGGAGTTGGCATCTCTATTTTTTTGTCTGATCCGTCTATTTTCTGGTCCAACGTGCAGTTGAAATCCCCGGTCCAAATCATCGCCCCCCCCACAGGTACATACTCATTTTACCGTATTGTGTCTTGAAATATGCCACTGTATCCTAGTTCGGGGCATACGTGTTTATGATGCATATTTCTTTATTTTCCACCAGCCCCTTTATTGCCACCATCCTCCCGTCTGCATCTGCCTTGGACCATAGAACCTGGAATGGCACATGTGGTGCCACCCAGGTGATCACCCCCTCGCATAGGCCGAGTATGTAACTCCCACCATAGTTCCCCTCCACTTCTACAGGACCACTCCTAGTTTTTCTTTCGTGAGGTGGGTCTCTTGTATCAAGGCTATATCTATCTTCTGTCTGCGCAAGTACATCATAACCTTGTTTCTTTTGATATAGCTATTGAGCCCCCTGACATTCCAGGTGATTATCTTAAGCTCCCCCATAGCCTCTTCGCATCCTGCCCCTCTATTTGTCTATCTCCAAGCGCTGCTCAGAGACCATCGCTCGTGTATGTAAGCTCGCCCCCCCAACCTATCCCAACTTTCCCCAATGCCCCTTGCCCCTGCTTCCTCCATCCCCCCACCCTTCCCATCCCCAACACAACACTCAGCACCCCACGCCCCCTTCCCCTCCCAACTGTTGCCCAGCTCCATCCCGGGATCTCAGGCTCCCCGCAAATTCTAGCCCCTTTCTTGGCGCCTGCTGTACTCAAGACTCAGCAGGGAGATGCTGCACTATTGGCGCACCTACTCCTTCTACTAGTGGGGATATAGCGCATGCGTCCTGTGGCTCCGATATATATCTATAGGTCGCTGCGCTGTGCATCACTTGTCTAAGTACTTATCACTATATTCCAGTCCACAATGTTCATTTTGTAAGTGTATATGGCAGGTGGTCTCAGCTTAACTACCAGCCAGTTCTAACAATCACTGCCCCTTCACCCCTGCACAATACCACTCCCCTCTCTTTAGCCCCCGTGTCGTCGGATCACTTAGCTCCTCCGTCTCGATCCTGGTCCCCCTCCGGCTCTGGGCATCCATGTGTGTCCAGCCAACTTGTCGCTTCCTCTGGGGTCTCAAATAAATGGGCTTTGCCCATGTGCAAGATTTATAGCTTTGCAGGGTATAGAAACATGTATTTCATCCCAGCAGTGCGTTATCTCCTCTTGACTGCCACATAGCTGTATCGTTGCCTCTGTACTAGCATAGTGTAGTCGGGGTAAACCGTGATCGTTGCTGCCACTCGGGTGATTGTTCCGCCTTTACCAAAGAATTCTAGGATTTTTCTCGATCTCTATAGTTCAGTATTTTCGTTATGATAGTGCGAGGCGGAGCCCCTGGTTGTGGTCTTCCCGTCCGGGCTCTGTGTGCCCGTTCAACCGCAAACCCTTGGGAAAGTTTGCTAGCTCCAATTTCCTGGAGTATCATGTTTTCGACATAATCCGTACAGTCCGTGCCTTCTTCTCCTTACGGTAGGCCCACCACTCGTATGTTACTGCGCCTTGGGCGTCCTTCCGCTTCTTCCGCTCGAGTTTCGAGATTGGCCACTTGTTGTTTTAATATATGGACCTCTCTTGCATTGGCGGTACTGGCCTCCGTATTCGTCTTAACTGCACTCTCCAAACCACTTGTCCGGTCTGTCAACGCCCTCACATCTTGTCTCAACAGGTTGACATCCATTCCCACTGCGTCTATCTTAGGTTCGAGTGCTTCTTTCAGTTCAGCCATTGCCGTCCCCTATGAGGATCTTAGTTCCGTGAGTGCTTCGAGAATCCTTTGATCGTCTCTTGGCGAGTTCACGTTCTCTGGCATCATAGCCATGGCCTTTGCTGGCGTGGTTGGGGGCTGCTGTGCTTTGGTGAATATGTCCATTGTTGGCTGCTTCACTTTGCCTTTACTTCCTTTTTAGGCCATTGCTTGGGTGTCCCACGTGCCTTAGTGTATAAGTTCTCATGGTGGTCGTTGCTTCGCCTACCCCGCCTTAGGCTCTTAATGATGGTGCTTCCTTCTTCGCTTTTGTCCGGGGCGTAGGTACATTCCTCCCAGGGATCAATCTTGTGCCGTGTGTGCTTAAGATCTGTGTGTTCTTGGTTCGCCAAATGAGCTTGGGTGCTGCAACTGACCAGTTTTTGTCTTCAGCTTTTCGTGTTCGTAGACCCTTGCTTCCGTAATCTCTGTGCAGCCTCACCACTGGCTCCAGTGTCTGCCACTGTTCATAGCGTGTGGGCCCTCACACTATGCAGCCATGTCACTCATCTCTTCTTTTTTGGAACAGGCCAGTCTCAGGACGGGTTGTGTTATGGGAGTATGTGGGGCTGCCTACGGTGCACTGCTGTGCTGCCCATTGCAGGTTCCTCCGTGCGTCCCTCAGTCTCGCCCTGGGCATCTACCATGTGCAGTGCGGCCTCTGTGTTTGCTACCGTCCTCCAGGGGATACTCTTTGTTGATTAAGGTTCGTCCCTTGGTGACCCCTGTTGGGGTCTCCATGTTGCTAGCCATCTCCTGTGCTGTGTCATGTTGCCTGTGTAGTCCGCACGTCTTAACTGATTTCCGTTTTTAATGGGTTGTTTGTCTGCCACCTCTATATTATAAAGATGCTTGCAGCTTTCAGGGATACATCACAGCCCCTGGCCATGTACACTCTGCTGCGTCCGGGCTGCTTTCTTCTGCCGCATTTGTTTTATTGTGAGGGCATTCAGTATAGACTGCTTCCATAGCATTGTCCCCACCTCTGGAGGGCTGACAAACCGGGTCCAGCTGTTGTCTTTTCCACAACTCGCCATTTATGTCCATGCGTGCGCCCCCGCCGCGCTCGTTTCCAATGTTCGGACCATGAATGTTGGCGACCATCCGTTTAGCCGGGCCACAGAGATTATGAATGCAGCTCTGCACGTCGGGTCGCCTTCCACCCGCAACGCGTGTACACAGCGGGGGTCTCTTACTGTTTATTTATTTTAGGTATTTGTTATTTTTCCTCCATCCTCTGCTTCAGTGCATCCCAGGCAGCCCCGTGCAGCTAAGGCTTCCAGCTCCGCGTTACTTCGCAGAGTTTCTCCCTCTGCTCATGGCCAGTGTATTAAGGCTGCTCCTCTACCCAACACCCTTTCAGCGACGTGCTGGCCTATTCTTCCTCGGCGGCGCGCTCCTCCTCTGTTGTGTTCGTTTCAGAGGATTTCTTTGTCTCGGTCGCCGCCATCTTGGTGTCGATTTCATGGCTCCCGACCTAGGATACAAAGTAGCATAATGCTTGCTACCCTGCACCTATCTTCCTGTTGACTCGCGTATTCCACTCATGTGTTCTCACGCTTCTGGTAATCTTTTGGTGCTGGAATTAGCTTATGGGCTGCTCGCGCTTTCTCAAATCAAGGTGCGGATCACGGAGCTCTCAGGAGAAGCAGCCTAGTCCATGGCTGCCTAGCCACGCCCCCGGATTATTATTATAGTTTCCCAGATCTCCTGGTGGCCTATAGATCAATATAAAGTGTATGCTAAAGTTAGAATGAAGTATCAATTTAGCATGCAGCATTTCACAATCTTCACAGTTTATCCTGATCTCATTGATGCCTAATTCTTCCTTACAAATAAAAGGCAATTCCGCCTCCTAATCCATTCTCCTGGTGTTTACCTATAAAAACATATCCAGGTGGGGTTACTTGATCAATGGTGGGAGCATGTGCCTCCGAAAGCCAAGTTTCGGTAATGCACATGTCATCGACCTTGTGCTCAAGGATAAAATCATGGACATTATCGTATGCTTAACAAGGGATCTTGTGTTTAATAGGGTTATGTTCAAATGTGTAACTGCGAGTCGTGTAGATAAGACTCTTTAATGGTGGCGGTTGTTTAAATGTGGCATCAATGGACTGAGGGTTATGTAAGTGCGAGTCATTTACAGCTATGGTTTGATCGCAAAGAACAGTAGGGTTGCATTCATTTGCAGACATGAGTAGGTCATGCTGCGCAGTGTTTGCGGTCCAGTTTAGAGCATCCGATTGTTTTTGCTCTGTAGGCAGGGAGACAAGGTTGCTAGTTGGCTATGTGCCTCCCCGACTGCTGTCTTCTAACCCAGAATATATGTTAGTGCTTCTCCTTGTTTTGCTTTCAATCAGAAGGAGCTCATTATAACCCGACCTAGTTCCTTGAGTGCTAGTCATATCTGCATATTGCATCCATAGAGCATTAATAAAATGTTTAAAATAATGACATTTCATGTGTTTTTTGAATGTGTAAATGTTGCTTCTCAACTATTTCAATGTTCTATTAATTCATATTCTTTCTGCCAAAGTAAAAACCACTGTAGTAAGCAATGGTAATACAGCTCCTTTTTTTCTAATGAAGCACAGGTTCGTTTTTGGCGATTGGCTTAAACACCCATCACTGTTTTTACTTGCATAATTTCCCTTTTCAATGTTTTCTTTAACACCTTCATAATAATTGTAATAGAGTAGGTAATAGCGCAGGATTTCGTATAGATTTCTAAATGGTCACATTTATTAGGGTTGTGATTATCAAGCATGTGTTTTTACTATATCCTCACTGTCTGGCTTATGAATAACTAACATTTCTATTTCATGATAAGGTTTTAAAACCTTATGTCTGCTTTCTTGATAGTGTGAGGAAGGCATGGTATTATACTTTTGTTTGGGGCGGTAGACTAACTGGCGCCAACTCTAAAATTGGAATAATCTTGACCATTAAATAATAACAACTTTGGCTTACTGGTACAATTGAACAGTTCATTCTTAGGTTTTCAACCTCTGGTAGCTCAATCACTTCCTTAGGCTTCACCCGCCTTGCCATCAATACTCAGTTCATATATTCTCAATTTCTCACAGTTCTGCAAAGGCTTCCCTCTGGAGGGCTCGAGCCCGTCTCTCCTTCGTGGGGGTTCCCTTCCCCACGTTTTATCTCATATCTTAGGCTGTGAAAGACTCAAGACTGCAAGGAATTTACATAGACCTCTGCATGACCATTTCGACCTCTCAACAATCCTTCAGTTGACCATTTTCTCTGCTAGCACCAATGCCTCTTGGTACTTGTAGTTCTTATTCCTCTCTCTCACTTGCCTTCTTGGCCTTTCTCCACAGTTCCTATAATTTACTTTTGCCCTCTTGGCATATTTCATAGTTCACAAATATCACTATCCTCTTAATCAACCTTCTTTCCTTATTACGGTTTCCTTTGACCTCCGCTTGCAATGTCTTTTTAATTCCACAAAAATTTCACAGAGACTTTTGAGTGTGCAACTTTCTTTTGCAGGACCACTCTGTTACTTTGTATCCTTGTCTCTTAATAATTGTTATCTTCATTCACGTTTTATCAGCACACGTGTAACCTTCAACTTTCAATTTATAGTCACTTTCCCTTTAACATCAACCAGACTTGTTTCCCTCAATAACTCACCGGCTATGTAATATGATTTCATTCATCTCATTTCTGCAGCTTGAGGCTGTTACAAACACCTCTTCTGCTCCTCCCCAACTCTGCAGTTCGCCCGGGAGGATCGTGTGTGGTTTTCTGGGAATTTAAAGGTTTCTTTCCTCCACTCCCTCGGCTTTGCTTTTCAAATGCTCACGGCCTCCCAAAAGCATGGAAATCTTGCCTGACTTTCTCTTGATCCTTTCCACTGTCCATCAGCCCGTTGGCCTTCCACAGCCTGGCTCGCAACAGCCTCACAAGAGCTGTTCCTTCTCGTGCTCAGCCTCTCTCAAAGTGTGCTTGTGTGCGCCACCTTTTATGTTCACAGGGAGTGCTAATAAGTGTCAGGCAATGTTCCCTCTAAACTGTGCGCATGTGCGCTTGCCCCGCTTCTTTCTGGGTGCCGCTCAGAAGACTTTTAGTAGGGCACACAGACAATTCTCACCTATTCAAAAAGATTTAATAAGGCACAAGCCAAAGCAATTACCTGTTCTTTATCTTAAAATAAGCAACTAATCTTGATCACTACAAAGCACCTAGAATACCTAACAGAAAAATACAACACAAGAGGTTAAAAATGAATATGAAAAATTGCTCCATGAACAGTGGTATCTAACCACATATTAACCAAAAAATGTTCCCTCCCCACCCATGACTCCTAAACCTGAATCTACCACACTTTTACCTTAGGACTAACTTCTACGCCAGAGTACATTGAGTTACTACCAGACAACTTTGACTCTTCCTCTCTTGGCTCTGCGAAAGGTTAGCAGACGTCCACCTACATCCACTTCTTTTAGGTTTGTTGTTACAAGAATAACATTCACGCGCCAGAATTTCTGATACTCATTGTGCCTTACCAAATGAGTCACCCACACCATATAATCAAACTACCAGCTCAAATATCGGATACTGACTGTAAATTAGCAGGCTACTTGGATGTGTAACCAAATCCCATGCTTCCATTTCTTTGTACATATGTCACGCTATGAAGCGCCCCCCTTGTAAGTTAACGCATTATAAAACTAAAATATTAATTTGCCCTCTAAAGATTATGAAAAGACAGATGTGATGCTCAGAATCTCCTACTTTAGCATTACTAACATTACCCTATAAGTAGAGAGCAACATTGCAATATAATTTACTTAGCCTACAAGGGATAATGGGTATGGAATATGCCTGGGATTATTCATCCATAGTATCAGGGCACCGGATATCCAGATAGGAGAATACTTTTCACACAATCTGTATTGTTTCCAAGTGTTCAGAGTTCCTTTGGGCATAGACCTTCACACGTTATATGTTAACTCGCTTCTATACAAAAACAGTTTCACTGAGCACTTTGCGTAATCCTACACAATGATATAAGGCTGGGATATAGTAAAATAAAAATCTTGTATGCACTGCAAAAGAATTGCTTATATACAGTGCCCTGACAGTCTTAAAATGCACATCATATGCTGAGGTATTTAAATATGCCTTGCTTGCAAAGAATTGTGGGTCTCCAAATACCCCAGTCAGTGTTTCCTGCTACAATCCCTCACTTTTTACACAGTGCTCTATCAACTAATATTGGAGGCAAGCAGAGGGGCCGAGGAAGGGTATGGGTAGAAGCATCACTCCTTGAGGGTGATGAACAAAGCAACATATTTAAAAACCCAAGTCTCACGTTTCGGCAGTACACCGAAGGAAATGTGTTGCGCGTTTGCTAAAGGATAGGAAATTCTAGTACCCATCTAGACAACAGCACCTTTTTTTCCATTCTATGTTCAGCTGCTGAGGACTTTTCAATATAACCATGTGTTCTGTGTGTATCATCTCAAGCACCCCCCTGCATATTATTGAACTGATAATGAAGAATTACAGAAGAGGGATCCATAGTTACAGAAGAAGGCACTCAATCAGGTGTATCTCTGATGAATTGATGCTATTAACTTAAAAGGCATATATGATTTTCTTCAACAGGGCTCCATGTTTAATTTTATCTAGGCTGTGGTGCGGAAGGGTGGGCAAAACTATACACTTTATTATGTGCCCTGTCATTTCACTCCCTATGTCAGGGATACAAGCAGGGCTCTAATCAGATTTTGCTCCCTACTTGGTGTCATGATTTGTCAGGGAGTAAAAAGTAATTAGCTTTGCCAGTAGGGATACTTTCTGCTTATTAAAAGATTGTCTTTCCCCATAAAATTCCTTTAAAAATCGGGCATTAATATTATTAGAGTTGCTTCCTTCCTATGCCAGTGCTCTACTGGTCACTAATTCGAAACAATATGACTGGATCTTTGTGGGTTGAAACAATGATAGGTTCATTGTTTTTCGTTTTTGTTAGGCACATTTTCCTTTTTTTAGGGAGTAAACATGCATGGTGCATATGTCTCTTAGCTGTAAGGATGGTGTTATCACTACCCACAGGAGAACATAATGTGGATAGTAAGCAGAGGCACAGGAATTTTGGATAATCCTATTCTAAGGTGCAGTTATTATGATGCAATTATCCATCCTTATACAAATTATTAGAAGCATGTTCTCCTGGCCCGTGAATTACTTCATTAAAGTGGCACTTAAACTCCTTTCAGCATGTTTTTGACACATTGCTTTTAATTGCCATTAATCCATCAGCAAATGTATTCTGTCAGAGTTTCTTGACAGCCACATCAGTTATGACAAGAGATATTTGAGGGGCACAAATGCCAGGGGCTTTGTTTGCAGCTGTAACAGGCTGACAAGCCAGCCTATTAAAGAAGTGCAACCGACCTACCCCAACCCACCACCAGGAGCCAATCCACCCAACGGTCAATGATCAATACCACACCATCCTTGATAAAGACCCCTTAGGTCGAAACACGTGTCGGCTGACCAAGAGATTATCGCATCAAGCGTAAAATCTCCTTTTTTTGAAAAATCAGAATACAAAGAAAAATGTCTTTAATAAATATTGTTTGCGCGAGCTATCTGGGAACACAACTAAGATATTTGTGTTTTTAATAAAATTGAGTGATTTTCCAGTGACATAAAACATACAGGGCCTTATTACGACTTGGGGCGGTATCCCAGCGTAAATCCACCATGATACTGCCTAAATTGATTACTGTTATCGTCACTTGGTCCGGAGGAATTTCTGCTGGATTACAACTGGTGGTGTCAGTGTAATTCCCCATTCATATTGAATCCATATTGAGTCTATTGAATTCAATGTGGCCTTTTTGGCGGAATTACTGCAGTGGAAATTCTGATGATTTCGGCGTTGAGTTGGAGGATTTACCTCCAGGATTTTCCTGGAAGCAAATCTTCCACTCCAGGCCCGAAATCGTAATTTGGCATAGTGGTAAAGTTGGCGGTAAAACAATTGCAACTTTACCACTTACCGCCACACTTGTAATGAGGCTGACGTTTTCTCTGTGCAGAAGTACATTTGCAAGGTTCTGTGGCAGATATTGTAGTCTTGGACTGGTTGATGAGTTTTCTATATAATCAAATATGACATTTTATTTTAGACTATGTGTTTAGAAAAAAGTGTTAAGATTTTTAAAGAATTGCAGTGGCTGGGAAGAGGAAATGCCTTTCCAAACTCTATTCTGCGACGGTAGTTCACAAAGTGGCTTATCTCATTAGTACATTGCGCACATGGAATACAATGTGCGCACAAAAGCCAACTGCTTCCGCACATAGAGAAAAATAATTAGAGGGAACATTGCACTGGCAGGTGTACATTGTTGGAGTTAAATGTTGTAGATATGTAGCATGCAAGATTTGCTACATCTACACAAATAACTATATAAATAGATGTGTATATTTCCACCTGTACGATTAGTAATGTATGGTAATATAATGTTGGATTTCCACACATCATTTTATGTATAAACAGCAGGAACAAGTGTTGCTGTTTTCCACTTTGTAAATCTGCCACAAAGGTACCATAAAATCACTCCAAAGTTTCAGCAGCCGATTGGTTATATTTCAGTTTGACATCAATAAACAAAGTCTGACGCGTTTTAATCCTGACTCGTGGGCTTGCTCACAGGATGTAACAAACTGGCCTTATTGGGCTACTGAGTGCTTGAAACAATTTGAAAACTAACTTGAGTCCATCATCTCTTTCCAAACTATTTTAAAGATAGGCTGATATGCAAGTCTGCCAGCCATCTTAGAACATTGCCAGACATCTTAGAACATATACCCCATGTTGTATGTTGCTATATGAGAGCAGTAACATCCAAGCACCCATATCCAGATGTATCATTTCATTATGTATAATATACAACTTGTTATTGCTAATGCATTATTAGTTATTTTGCCATTGGCACTATAGGCACCATAATGAGGACATTTAGGCGAAATGCCCTTTTTTCATACATATGTGCATGAGCCAGCATACGTGCAAGGGGTAAATCCCAAATAAAAAATATATGCCGAGTATTGACGTAAATATCAATATCTCCATAAATAAAGTGCAACAAAGTCATGCTTTCGAGCCCATATTTTATTCAGGTGCCATATTAAAAGGATTTAGGACAACTGGCCCGATTTCCAAATAAATAGAAAGTTAAATGCCTGACTGCCTGGCCTCATTACATGGACAGGGCCAATGCAAGTCAGGGGAGGTAATCCGTCTAACCTCGCTCCTCATCTTCTTTGGTGCATTACATTTGTCAAGGAGAAGTAGGGAAGAATTATGGGAGTTGTAGTTTCCCATAAAATAAGCAAGGTTAGATGGGATGTGGAAAAAGAGGCATATCAAGTCTCACCTTTGGGCGTTTCTCCCCTACTCTCTACCCAGGTGATCCACCCTTGCCTGTGCACCCCCAGAGCCAGGATCCAAAAGTGATGGCCTTCCCCTGGCCACCTTAGTACGGGACCCCAAGGGACTAGGTTGTGAAACGCCCTCTGTTTTTTCACAGTAGCAATGACTAATCCAATTCATGTCTAAATTCTTTCAACAAAGGTACATTCCTGTTAACCTATCTGCTACTTTGTATGTACCACATTAGCAGTGTGAATTATTTTTTTAACTACTAAGCTAAATAAACACAATGAAAGTGACATTTCATTTGTAAATTCCTCCCAAAGATCTTTCAGTTCGCATGTTTCTGCTTTACTTGTGGGTAATGTCCCCACTATTCTACAAATTTTAAAAATCTATCAAAATATGATATTTTCAAGAACACCTGACCAAGTAACAATTCTAATGGACGCACATATCGACGCACATACCTAAACTCACAGCACTGTACTGCCGTTAATAGATGCCAGCCCAAATGCTGGCTACATACACTCTGTACATTGCTCCATTGCTCTTGAGCTAGGTCTGCGCATTAAACAGTGTAAAAAAAAAAAAAAAAACGTATTATGTTATGTATCTACTTACATAGAATTATCAGCTACAAATTGAATACCTATGTTTGCATTCCACATATTTAAAATTAAAGGGAAGTAGTCATTTATATTAATGCTTTTTAAACTCTTTAATTCAAATGATCTTTTGGGAGTTTACGTTTGACATGATGTCTAACAGCTGAAAGGTAGTCCTTTATTACAGATGCTTCATGCCCCTTTCTTGGAAAACCCAAGTTGACCTATTTGGTGAAAGCAGTTATTTGATTTTTTATGTTCTTTTACAATAAGATGTGGATTTTTTTTTTTTTTTAAATGCAGTACTTTGGCATACAAATTTCGGCTTTTATCAGAGTTTGTAATTGTGCATACTTTTCTATAAAACTGCTTACTGTATTTGAATTTTCTTCAACTCTAGGACCACCTTCAAACCATGAAACCATATGTATATGCAGTGCTCCTCAAGCCTGAAATTCCTTTCTCCAAAAGTAATGTGTAACTTTACATAATGCTGGACACTGTTTAAAATAAAGTTTAACATAGCATGGAATCTATTGTGAAAATGTCTTGATGCATTTACTGGATCAAATGCACAAAATTAATTTGAAGCTACATGTTTTAGGAAGATGTGTATTCACTTTAAAAAAAAAAAAGTAATAGTTCTTCCCATGCATATTTGGCAAAGCTTAAAGTATCAAACCACAGTGCCGTGCAAAGGGTTTGCAACATGCAATTTAATTCTGATAAATTCCTATACCGATATTCTCTTATTGCTCGCATATTGGCTAACATTTTTGGAATGCTACTACATAAAACCTGATCTTTAGCTTCAGCTTTTTCAACTAGTGTTCAAGCAATCATTTTTCGATAACTCTTTCCTGTATTTAGGGTATAGGCAACTCCAAAACAAAGGTTTGCAAATTCACTTTCATAAATCAAGTGAAAAATATATTCATGATTCAGTTTAAATCTAGTGTCTGTTGAATACATGACTGTTGTATATTCAGAAGCAGACATTTGTACCAGTCTGCCATGTAATCTTGTACCCTCTACTGTTGGTAACAGTTGAGCAAAGTATCTTTCTTCCAAGTGCTTATGCCACACAATTCCTGGTCCCATTTGAAATAATTCTATTGAATCACCTTAAACTTCTTTTGAATTTAAAGGTTGCATAGTGTATTCTTCATTTAGGTTTTCTGAATTTTGTATTTGAACTGTTTTGAAACTTCATATATTCAACATTTACCTTTATAAAATGTTTATTATTTGCTTTTAACCATGTTAAACATTGTAATCCTGTGTAAATCAACAAGATCTTGCTAAATTTGATAACTTTATGGCAATGCATGAATTAAAACTATTTTCAATAGCATGATTTACACCTAAACTCTCAACACTATCCTGTACTACTTTGCCTTTTAATGGTTTTGTTAGGTCATTTATAATTTTTTGTACTTTGTAAGTGTACAATTCTTTTTCAAAAGGCACCCAGAGTAATTATATGTTCATTTAAGTTTAAATGTTGTAAAATGTTTGGACTAGATTGGGGTTTCATATTGTTTATAATAGTATGCATAGGCCGTTTATTTTCATCTAAATATTTACAAACTAAACAGTTACTTTTTTTTCTCCTGTGATTCTTTCTTCTAGAAATAAATACATATATCCAAGCCACATTTTACTGTCCTCATTGGTGTTTTCTTCATCTACATATATCATCCTGATGAAATGTGTATAGCATGTACATCTATAACATTCACATTCATGTAAAGGTTGTTTATTTCAAAGTTGTATATTTTAATTTGTTTGTGTTGTAAATCAATATTTAACCTACTGTTTTCATTTGTTTCTTGTAAACTTCTATTCCAAAATATCTGTGTTGTAGATCCTTGCAAAGGTTTACAAGATTTAGTACACTTTGCGATCCATACATAGTTGCAATTGCAATTGTAAAAGTGATTCTGCTGGTTGTTTAGCAAATATACATTTTCCAAACTAAATGTCTGGCTGTATTATGCGCACCAAGCATGTGACAGACAAAATGTACTAGTGCAATGAATTCCAGAAGAACACGAAATATGATGTCTTCGTAATCCTGTACATTCTCTCATGTAAACATTCTGCCGCAGTTTTGGACTTATTCCTACAACAAAACCTTCTGCTGTTTATTACAGAAACTTGGATTCTCCCTCATGAGACTACTGTTGTTGCCTTTTTAACCTCACCTTTCACCTCATTTGACCATGTCCCCCCCTGCCACTAGTTATGGAGGGGGCACTGGCATACTTTACCATTCTTCTCTTTCCTCTCTCTCTTCTCCTCTTGCTCTCCCGTCTTATTCCTCATTTGAATTCATCTATAAAATCTTCTTTTAAGCCTTTTCCTATCTCTTATCATTGTGCATCGTCCCCCAGGTCCCGTTGGCTCTTTTTGTGAAGACATTGATCATCTGCTGTCTCACATCCCCCCTTGTAATATTAGACAAGTTTAATCTCCATCTATCCTCAATTCACTCTACCATTCCTTTTCTCTAAATTATTAACTCCTACTTACTTCTGCCTCTTGCGACCCCTCCATCTCACATGTCTGGCTCCTCTTTTGATCTAATTTTCATCTCAACCTTCACTGCCTCTTCTGTGCTAGACCTACTTGTTTATCTTTCTGATCACTATCTGCTTTCAGTATCATTACTTTTTCCTGAACCCCTCCTAGTTGCCCGGTTCTCTTCCCTACATCAACCTTTTTTTTGTGTGATCTGCGTCACTTCAACGCCACACTTTAACACTAATTGCATCTCTGCTCTCCCCTCTCCTCTTTCCTTCTCTGCTCTTAATGCTGTTGAGACTGCGTCTGCTACTACCTCATCCATCACTTTCTCTCTAGAGCAACTATCCTCCTTTCACCCCACGAGAGAACCATCCCAACCTTGGCTATCCCCTCATCTTCGTTCTATGTGTTTTCTTCGCAGTCTTGAAAGGTGCCGGCTTAAGTCTAAATCAACGCCTGATCATTCTTCCTGCTTTTCTTATCATGCTCTCTATGACAAATGTATATTTTCCGCAAAGCATTTTATTTTTCTGATCTCTTGCACACTCAATCTACCCACACTAGGCGTCTCTTCCAAACCCTTGCACGGCTTCTTTCTCCTCCTACACCGGTGTATCTACTATCCATATCCTAAAGAAACCCACTGCTGAACCTTTGACCGTTTCCAACTTTCGTCCTATTTCTCTCTTACCATACCTCTACAAACTGATAGAACGTCCTGTCTACTCCCAGATTTCTTCATTTGTTTCTAATGCTTCTATTCTTCCTCAATCTGGTTTTCATCACTTTCATTCTACTGAAACTGCTCGTTTCCGTTCTAAACTCCCTTCTCTTGGTTCGCTAATCTAAGCACTCATCCTTTCTTATTCTTCTAGATCTATTGGCTGCCTTTGACCCTGTGGATATCGATCTACTCTTGGCGTCACTTTCTTTTTTGTGTGTTACTGGTTCTGTTTTGTCTTGGTTTCACTATTTGTCTAATCGAATTTGTCTGGGCGGGCAAGTCCGCTATGTCTCTTTCGCTTGCCCATGATGTACCTCAAAGGTCGGTCTTAAGTTCTTTTCTCTTCTCTTTGTACACATCGCAGCTATTATTTCCTCTTTAGGTTTATCTCACCACTTTTACGCCGATGACACTCGACTATTTCTATCCTTCTCTTCTGAAGTTCATCACACCCTCTCGGCTTGTCTAGTTATTAAATCTTGGATGTCTTCCAACTTTCGTACTCTTAATGCTGGGAAGACTAAAGTACTGTTCTTTCCTGCTAACACTGTTCCTCCCCACCTTCTTTTATATCCTTTCCTCCCAAGTTCCCAATCTCATCTACGGGACATAATCTTGGTCTCTACTTTGACTCAGATCTCTCTTTCTCTCATCACATTTCTATAACTTCTCGCTCTTGTCATTTGCATCTTCACAACATCTGTAAGACTTGCCCGTTTCTCACATTTCAAGCATCTGAACTCTTAATCTCTTTAATCTTTTCTCTACTTTTCTACTGTTCTACTGCTCTTTTGGGCCATCTAATTTTCATCTTGCCCCTCTTAGATGAGTATTTAGTTCTATTTATTTACTGTGTCTTCTCACTTATCGGGACTCTATTACTTCTTCTCTTGCAACACTCGGCTGGCTGCCCTTTCACTCCCAAATTATATAACATTTTCTCTGTTGTGATTTCAAGTATCTTATATGGTCGTGTCCCTAGCTACCTTGCTGCACTAATATCCCTTTATATCCCCTTTCGCTCTCTTCGGTCTTCTCAGTTCTGACTTTTGGCCCCTCGATCTCCCTGTGCTCAGTCTCGTTTTTGATCTTTGGAACTTCTTGCCCCCCTTCACTGGAACACTCTTCCACTGTTTCTTAATTCTATCTCTATTTACTCTCTCTTCCATGGTTCTTTAAAATCTCATTTACTTCAATATTCATGAGTGATCATTTCCTGTACCTAACTGATTATTCACTTATATTGTACTGTTTCTTATTTTTATGCTCAGCGCTTTCGCTTAAGGCTCTTAATAAAAAGCAAATAAAATAAAATACAAATGTAACAAAAGTCCATTTGTTACACAAGTTTAATTTCCCTTTGTCTTTTCTTTGGCAATACTTAACAGCCAACGTATCGAAAGCTTTGAAGTGCAATTCCTGAACAGCACTTTTGATTACATTTACTTCAGTTTGGTTGTTGTACAAGTTTCAACTTTGATTAAATCATGAATGTCTTTTCATTTATACATTCAAATGCATTACCTTTGCAGTAAAAGCATGTCTGATTATTTACTGCTTAAGTTTCATCAGCAAAAAAAAATTCTAAGAGGAAGTATGTATACAATGGCCAAAGATCCTGTTTTAAAAAATGTTAAAATTGTAATTTCTAACATTTGAAATGGTCTTTAAACACTTGAAGAAAAATAGTTAATTCCTTTTGATCATTTACAGTGTGCTTAAATAACTTCTTTTGATTAGCTAATGCTTTGTCTAAGACATTTTGAATGTAATTTTCTTTGCTATGTATCTACGTGCACCTTTGCGAATTTGAACTTGTTTTGTTATCCTTACAAGTATTTTAGTTGATTTAGCTAAAAAACATGTTTGTATTGTTTTTGAAAAGCTAAATAATTACCTTTGCATACTTTATTTTTAATTTTGTTTTGTATTAGTTTACTTTTCATTGCATTTTTGCAATTTATTGGATTTATTTTCACTTTTGTTTTGCTTTTTTAAATGTTGATACCACTGAGTTGTTGGTGATGCTTTTTAATTCTTTATTGTTGTAGGGGTTGTATTATGTAAACTCATTTTCTTTTATCGTGTGATATGTTTTACGTGCATTTGCTCTCGACTCATTTTCCTCATTGTAGTAATACAATTGTCTGTAAAACATTTTTCAAAAATAACAGTATTGTTTATTGTATAAATGTATTTGCAATTAAATTCAAAATAAATGTAACATTGATGCATTTAGAAATTATATATTTATACATGTAATTAAAAAAAGTACAATACATTTTACAGTAAAATGCATATAATAAATGTGTGCATTTTAGACTGTTTTGTAACAAACATACTTTTTGTTTACGTTATATGCATTTTGCTTTATGTACATTTAATGGAAACATACAATTGTAAAGTACATATTAATGACGTTATGTGAATAATTACGTATAGTGCAATTAAGTAGCACTGCCACCGTTTTACAATTAAGTAATTTGATTAGCAATACTACATTTGTTTCTTAAAAGTACGATTTGGATGATATACATAGTACATATGGAGTACTACTGTTTTGCAAGTGATGTAATTTGATTAATACATTGTTAATGTAAGAATACAAATTTGCTAATATACTTAGTGTTAATACATGTATTTTTAAAATGTTTTATTATATTTTATAATAGTATTTGTTGTAGATATGTAGCATGCAAAATTTGCTACATCTACACAAATAACTATATAAATAGATGTGTATATTTCCACCTGTACGATTAGTAATGTATGGTAATATAATGTTGGATTTCCACATATCATTTTATGTATAAACAGCAGGAACAAGTGTTGCTGTTTTCCACTTTGTAAATCTGCCACAAAGGTACCATAAAATCACTCCAAAGTTTCAGCAGCCGATTGGTTATATTTCAGTTTGACATCAATAAACAAAGCCTGACGCGTTTTGATCCTGACTCGTGGGCTTGCTCACAGGATGTAACAAACTGGCCTTATTGGGCTACTGAGTGCTTGAAACAATTTGAAAACTAACTTGAGTCCATCATCTCTTTCCAAACTATTTTAAAGATAGGCTGATATGCAAGTCTGCCAGCCATCTTAGAACATTGCCAGACATCTTAGAACATATACCCCATGTTGTATGTTGCTATATGAGAGCAGTAACATCCAAGCACCCATATCCAGATGTATCATTTCATTATGTATAATATACAACTTGTTATTGCTAGTGCATTAGTTATTTTGCCATTGGCACTATAGGCACCATAATGAGGACATTTAGGCGAAATGCCTTTTTTTCATACATATGTGCATGAGCCAGCATACGTGCAAGGGGTAAATCCCAAATAAAAAATATATGCCGAGTATTGATGTAAATATCAATATCTCCATAAATAAAGTGCAACAAAGTCATGCTTTCGAGCCCATATTTTATTCAGGTGCCATATTAAAAGGATTTAGGACAACTGGCCCGATTTCCAAATAAATAGAAATCCAACAATATATTTCCAGGATAAATCCAAGGGAAAGTGATATTAATAAAACTGCCAATATTTCTACAGATGGAATGTAGAGAACACAGGCTGTGTAGCTTGATAATGGTCACTTGCACGATAAATATGAATATTTTGGAAACATGTCACCAATGACTAGAAGGTTCATCCTGCCATATGCTTTTATTTTTGTGGATGTTTTCTCCTTTTATATTTTTTTAAACTTTAACCTTTTACATATACACAAATCGTAACATTTGTTTTCCCAACACATAATAAACACATAATAAACATAAAACATACAGGATATTAAACATATAAAAGAATCTGACAACCGTGCCATAAATCCAATATCTAAAATGAACACAAGATGTTGCAGAACAGAAAAATTCAGGGTGATTACAATAACCAACCAATTAATGCCAAATTAGACAGGGCAGGGAGGGAGCTTAGAGTGGTAACGGATCAAACCTCTCCGAATGCTTGCAAGTATACCGGGGGCAACCCTATACATGCTTTCCAAAAGCTGTGCTCTATTAGAATATTAAATTAGATCTGTACAACACCGGCACTGCTGCAATTGAGAGTGTGTGAGATTGTCCTGAGATTAACCGATCCCAAAACATGTCCGGCACAAGGCTCGCCGAATTCACTCCATATCTGGCAAAAAGCATGGACCTTAACTGCCATGTTCCCTCGCAATCCATTAGTAGGTGTTTAAGTGTTTGTTCCTCAGGGGTTTTACACCCGATGCAGCAGAATTTAGTTATTTCCTTCATTCCTCTTTTTGAAAGCACCTCCCCAGTTTGGGCGATATTTAGCTGTAGTCTGAGTAATTTTTTCTTTATTTTCCAAGCAGGAAATTTCACTAAGTATTTTGATATGTACCCCAGTTTTGTATCTACAACTGGAAGGAGTTTGTTCAATCGTTGAGTGTATATTCTCTATTGTGAGAATCCAGTTCATTGTGTCCATGGCCTTTTTTGCTTTCACTGGGTTCTCAACTAATGTTTGGAAGTCCATATCGGCTTTAGTTAATCCTTCAACAACCCAGGACCCCAGATTTAGCAGCATTTTGGATCTCTTTATCTCCATATGAGATCTAATATCTGCGTAGAGTGTCCCGTCCTGAGCCATCATGGTCAGCCAATATGAAGAGGCCAACTTCCAGTCGGCTTGGACCTTTAGCGATCGCAGACCCAGTTCAAATCTAATGCAGGATACTGGTAGGCTAGCTGGAAGGCTAAGGACTTTTTTCCACATCAATCCCTCCCATCTTTGCCAATCTACAAACCATAATTGTGCTTTTGCCTCTAGCCCATATAGAACTATTTGTATCACCTTGGCTTGATAGTATTTAACTAGGGGTAGGATCAAAAATGTAAAATATCTGCCTAGAATATTTTTCATCTGGGAATGATTTGCATGATCTTGGTTTGAGAGTATCATGTTCCACTTTACATTTAGGTGGGGACGCATAGATCTTATACCCCAGATGAACCAGATCTTCCATTCTTGTTAAACGTTGACCTCCCATCTCCCAATTAGATAAATTGACTTTTTTTTGTCTGCGTCTAAAAATCATTATCCTGGATTTATTGGTATTTAAAGCAAGCCCATTCTCTCTGGCGTAGCAGTCGAGTTTATTCAGGAGGTGCTGAAGCCCCACCGCTGTACAGTCTTACAAGACCACGTCATTGGCGTACACCGGTCTACATTTTCCCTTTTATGTAGAGGCATATATTGTTCTCAAATTAGCATATACCTATATTTATAACAGAATGCCTGTCGGTTTGTATTTATATTTTTGTACTTTTTCAGTTCAGAGCCGTTTCAAGCACACTGCAATAGCTCCGCTATAAAGGATTACAAAAATATTTTGCATATTTTTTCAAATGTTGTCCTGGCCATATTTTATTCTATAATTAGATATATGTTCACTATACTATTATATACATGACATTTACTCTGCTAAACCATAGGATGTTGGTTAGCCAAGGGTATTTAGCCTATCCATGTATGTAGTTCTTCATCTATTGTGGCCAGGTGGTGTTTTAGTTTCAGGATCCATGAGGTCAAGATCTATGATTTATCTAGTTTGTTTATCTAAAATTGAGTTTGCGATTGCCTCATCAAGGATGTACATGCTGGAGTACAAAAAAGAGAAACATTTCAAATCTTTAAGAATTTCACTATAGTGTTTGGCAATTGGATAACTTTGGTCCTCATTTTTAATTGCCCTCATATGCTATAGTATCCTGAGTTTTAGCTTGCACGTTGTGCTACCTACATACCATTTTTCAGGAACATGCTAGAACATATACAAAATATTTGTTTCACAAGTGATTCTTTTTTTTCACTAGGGTACCTGTGACTGGGTGGATATATTAGTCACAATCATGGGCTTATTGGCATGCCTTACATGTCCTGCTACTTTGTGAAATCCTGTGTTTTTCCAGTGATCCATGTGGATTGTTTACTTTTTGTTTTGGCACTGAAGAAACTATGAACTAAAATCCCTCTAAACGATGGTGTACTTCCGATAGGATACATGTGGATTTTTCAGACATCTCTGTTCGTAGTGTGTCACACGTCATTAGGATGTGTCAATGCTTTTTTTTTTAAATTGCCTTTATTTTTTGTGATTGGTTTGTATATGTAATGATTATTCGGATTGTATAGTGTTGATAGCTTGAAATGGTGCTATGCCTAGCTTGGTTCTATCTATATTTTGTGGTCATCAAAGTGTCCATCCTCTTGATATTGCAAACATTTGAGAAAGCAGTTTCAATGATAATTTTGGGATATCCTCTCTTTATGAATTTTGTGCAGCGAATCTAGATTGCCCCAGAACAACAAGTTACTTACCCCTGGTAATGTTCTTTCGACTGGATGTTCCTCCAACATATTACTCATCTTTGACATTTAGTGCCCACAGCTCGGCCGCTTTGGACAGTTTTCGGTAGAACGCGCCCTGCATCGATGGCGTCGGGCCGATGTCCCTCGAAGGCCTCCATTGAGGGTGACATCATCGGATGTTATAAGTAGCACGCACGGCACCCGTAGCCTCAGTTCGTTTTTTCCCTTCCTCGTGTATCAGAAGTGGCTACAAATCGGGCCTGACCGTACTCAACATTGTTTGAACGAAAGCTGTAATAGTGTGGGAAATACTACAGAGGGGTAGGTTAGGAGGGCGATGAGGAATACGTAGGAGGAACATCCAGTCGAAAGAACGTTACCAGTGGTAAGTAACTTGTTCTTTGTGTCCTCCAATGTATTCCTCATCTTTGACAGACTCCCAAAGCAGTATCCATGATTGGAGGAGGGTGAAGAATTTATTAAGATTTGAATTTAAAGGGCAGAATAAAGGACTGCCTTACCAAACGCCACATCCTGAGCATGGGAAGTATCCAGGGAATAATGCTTGCTTAACGTGTGCATCAAACACCATGTTGCAGCATCACATATGTTTTTTATAGGGAGACCCCTTTGCAGGGCTGTCTACGTAGCCATGCCTCTGGTTGAATGAGCATGCAAGCCCTCAGGAGGGACCTTGCCAGCCAAAGTATGGCATTCAGAAATAGTGAGGATGATGCACCGAGACAAGGTCTGTTTAGACACAGCCTGGCCTAGTTTGTTCCGGGTATACCCCAGAAACAGCTGGTCATCCACCCTCACCTTGGACATTCTGGAAATATAAAAGCTTAAAGCTCTCCTAGGGTGGAACCTATGAAGCCTTTCCTCTTCCTTACCAGGATGCAGAGGATGATTGAAGGCAGGTAGCACAATTTCCGGACTCAAATGAAAGTCTGAAACTACCTTTGGGAGAAAGGAAGGTCTGATTCAACACAACCCTGTCCATATGGAATACAGTAAAGGGTGGCTTGGAAGAAAGTGCCTGCAACTCGTTCACTCTACGTGCAGATGTGAGAGCAACCAACATAATAGTCTTAAAGGTTAACAACCTCAATGGACATGAGTGCAATAGTTCAAATTGAGCACCCATCAGAAATGTTAAGACCAAGTTAAGGTCCCAAACCGGAACCTGAAACGGTGAAGGCGGGAACACATTCATGAGCCATTTTAGAAATTGAGTAACCAAAGGAATCTTAAAATAAGAGCATTCCTTGGATGAGCTCTTAAAGATCGAGAGCGCTGCTAGGTAACCTTTAATGGTACCCACCTGAAGACCCTTGTGGGCTAAAGAAAGCAAAAAGGATAGAACATACAGAGTTAAACACTGAAAAGGATTAACATTCTTTTCTCTGCACCAGTTGCAGAACATTTTCCAAAGGCAACGGTCCAGATCATTTGTTGCCGGCCACCTGGCCGAAAGCAACACCTCTATTATGTCATCTGGGAGTCCCAATCCTTGTATCTAAGCCTTTCAGAAACCATGTGTAAAGGTTGACAGTTTTGACCTCTGGATGGAGAACCTGACCTTCCTCTCGCGAAAGAAGATCCTCTCTTTGGGAAGACACATCGGAGGACAGATGGACATTTCCAGAAGATCCGGGTACCACAATCTCCTGGCCCAATCCGGAGCAACTAGGATCATGCGGTACCCAAACCGCCTTAACCTCCTGAGAACTTGAGAGGAATGACAGACTGGAGGAAACGCGTACAGTAGTGGGAATTCCCAATCCACCACGTCTCCTAGAGCAGTACTGCTCGCACTTCCGGTTTGCACCGGTCACGAACAGATCCACTTGAGGGGTTCCCCCAAAGGGTGAAGATCTCGAGAAGGACTTCCCAAGCTATTTCCCACTCTGCCTACTCAGAGCGTCTGCCGCCGTGTTCTCCTCTCTGGACAGATGAACTGCCGCTAGGGAGATTCCTTCTTGAATTGCCCAGAACAAAAGCTGCATCGCCTCTCTGCACAGTGGTAGTGACCCCACACCACCTCTCTTGTTGAGGTAATGCATGGCCACCGTGTTGTCCGTCATTATCAGAACATTCTTCCTCCATACAGACAGCAGGAAAGCATTCAGTGCTAGCCTGATTGCTCTCAGCTCCAAAAGATTGATGTGTAGTTTGGAGTCCGATGCAGACCAACGACCGCTGATGGTCAGATCGTTGGCATGAGCACCCCACCCTGTGAGGGAAGCGTACGTCACTATAGTGACCTTTGGCCATGGCTTCCAAAAAAGGTTCTCCCTTCATGAGATTTTCCTCGCAGGCCCACCACAGAAGATCCTGTGAGACCCGGAACCTGAAGGCGATACGACTTCTTGGCTAGGAATTGGGACCATTGAGTCCTGAGCACCCACTGAAGGGACTTCATTCTCAGACGGGCATCCGGCACCAGAAAAATACATGCTGCCATGAGGAAGAATTCAAAGGCTGGAAGACTCTGGGCATTCTGAAATTCGGTTACCATCTGGAGAATGTTCTGTGCCCTCACCTTGGGTGGCAGGCACTTCCCCAAGGACGTGTCTAAGACAGCCCCAATGTACTGGAGGTGTTGGGAAGGTGTCATATGGGACTTCTTGAAATTGAGGCAGAAGCCCAGTCTGTGAAGGGAGCGACAGGTAACGTTGAGATGATGCAAGGCTTGTTTGGGAGAATGCGCCCATATCAGCCAATTGTCCAGGTAGGGGTAGACATGAACCCCCCTCTCCTGAGATGCGCTGCCTCTACTATCAGTTAGGTGAATACCCTCGGGGCGGAGATCAACCCGAATGGCAGGACTCGAAACTGATGATGCGAGCCAGCAACAGCGAACCTCAGGTATTTCCTGTGCTTGAGATGGATCGGCACATGAAAATAAGAATCCTGAAGGTCCAATGACACCAACCAATCCTGAAGTTGGAGGGCCTAAAGGGTCTGAGAAAGATTGACCATCTTGAATTTGTCCTTCCTGAGGAACTTGTTCAAGTATCTCAAGCCCAAGATGGGTCTCAGTCCCCAGTCCTTTTCGGGAATGAATATATAAGGGGAGTACCAGCCTTTGTTCCTCTCTGCTACAGGCACTGGTTCTATAGCACCTCTCTCTAGCAGGGTCAATATTTCCTGCACAAGGAGCAGATCTGAAACCCTCAAAGAGTGGATGGTTGTGAGGCTTCCGTAGAAAAGGAGGCAGTACCTATGGGCTATTGTTTCCAGAGCCCTGTCACGCTCACCTTAGCTCTGCAGCAGTACCTGGATCCTCTGTGCTGGGTCTATTCTTGGGCCGCTTCTTGGGATGACTGGATAACTGTCTAAATCAAGAATTAAACATAGGGTGGTAAATGATCAGGCCTGTGAGCTAACTCTCCCAGCCCTCCCCCCCTTTTCTGCAACCTCCCACTGTGTATGAACTGTGTGTACGCTCACCTTGGGTGATTAATTGGTGGGCTCTCCGTCCTGCTTCTCTCTCTTTCTTAGCAGCTGCGCTTTTTGTCCAGCAGTTACTTCACTGATGGCGCTGAATAATTCTATAACAAGTCCGATCACTTGCTTTAATTCTTGACTGGGTGACTTGCTTTGGCTGTGACTTGCTTTGGCTGGTAGACCTTGATTGTGACACCTGCCTTGTAGCTGTTTCTATGGATATGTCCTTTACAGAGGTTTCCCCTCAATGCAGCATGTTCAATACAATGTCTTGGCACATCTGTGCATTGTCTTACGCGTGTGTCTTTACTTATATTCTGCAGATTCCAGCAGGCTGGGAGTTGCCGGGCTGTGGATGCTGGGCGTGGAGCGTAACACAGCGGGAACAAGAGCTGGCAGTCCGTGAGAGCGCCGGAGCGCCAGAAGAAGCTGGAGAGGGGCCGATGCTGCAGGAGCAGGAGCCGGAGTTCCGTGGAGGGGCCGGAGCCCCAGAAGAGTCTGAAGAGGGGCCGGCGGTTCATGCGCGCCCAGCGCACCTGGAGGAACTGCAGAATAGTAGGCGTTTGCGAGCGCACTGGAACGCCTGAAAGTGCCGGTGATGATGCCGAGGCTCGAGTCAGGTAAGTAATGGGCTCAACAGGATGCAGAGCTTGAATGGTTGCGTGAAGAGCAGCGGGAGTCCAACTTTGCTGAACACTGCTCCGGAGCTACGGTAAGTGTGCCGTTGCCACTAGGCAAGATAACGCTAAGCATGGAGTTCTATCTGGGTGTGGCTTATATAGCCAGCCACACCCAGAAACTAGACTGCTCCCTCAGTTCCTGTTTTGGAATAAAGTTCCTCCGTGTTAGTGATCCAAGTATGCCATGCCCTGGACCAACTGGGCGTTTTCTTAGTTCCCCATTTTTAAATGTGTAGTGAAACTATGAGCCCCAAGAGAGATTGCAGGGGTTTTTCTATGTGAGTCATGGTTTGGAGAGGCGGGTGCTAAGGAAGTTGTGACAGTACCCCCCCCCCCCCCCCAAGACTCCCTGTAAAGTGGAACCCTCGGATCTAGGTTTAGTTGGATGTGCACAATGGAATCTTTTTATTAGTCGGGACGCGTGGACGTGTTCACTGGGTTCCCAGGATGCGTCTTGCGGGCCAGATCCTTTACATTCAACTAGATAATACAACTTGGACTTCATAAACTTCTAGTCCAGTATGTTCTTGACCTCATATTCTAGTTCTCCATCTATGATTAAAGGCAGCAGGGGCACTTATAGGCAAGCGCCAGGAAGAACTAATTTTAGGAGCGACACATGAAATACCAGGTGGATTCGCATTCTTTTCGGCAAGGTTAACTTTACTGCCACCGGATTGATGATTGACTCTATAGTGTATGGGCCTATGTATCTTGGGCGAAAAGTTTGAGTGCCTTTCATTGGAATGTATTTTGAAGCTAACCATACAGCATCTCCAACTTGATGGCCGGGGATTCTTTTCAATGTCTGTCTGCAAATTCTTTATATTTTTCTTTGGCTTTGGTCAAGTGTTCCGTGGCTTCCTTAAATGCTTGTCTAATGGTTGCATGCAAAGACTTTACTGCTGGCATTTCCAGCTCCTCTGGAGGGTCGAAAGCGGAGGTTTGTGGGTGTCGTCCATGTAAAACGTAGAATGAACTTTGTCCAGTAGATGAATGCTGCGAGTTATTTTAAGCGTATTCTGCAATCCAAAAGATGTCCTTCCAGGTTTCTTCTGATTGGTGAAGTAGATATCTGAGGTATTGCTCTAGTGTCTGGTTGATTCGCTCTGTTTGGCCATCGGTCTGATAGGCGTCCATCCACTTGTGCTAGTTAACAGCTCCTTTGCCAGAATTTGGAAATAAATTGACTGCCCCGGTCAGACACCAAGAAGCCATGCAGCCCGACTATCTGCTCCAAGAAAACTTTCGCCAAGGTGAATGCCATTGGTAAACCTTTTAGCGGAATGAAATGGGCCATTTTCGAGAACAGGTCCACTACAACCAATATGGTATTATACCCATTACAGGGGGGGGGTAGATCCGTTATAAAATCAAGGGACAGTGTGTGCCATGACGTTGGTGGAATGTCCAGAGGACGCAAGAGGCCTTCTGTTTTATGGATTTGTTTTGAGCACAGGTGCCACATGAGAGTACAAATTGGGTGATGTCTTTTCGCCAGGTGGGCCACCAGAAATTCCTTTAAGTCTTGGCCAAGGTCTTTTCTACTCCAGGATGTCCTTCCACTAGTGTATCGTGATAAGAGGCGATGAGCTTTTCCCGTTGGTTTACAGTTGGAAGATTAAGTGGTCCTGGAAGTGTGGTAAGTCTTTGATTAAGGTGTGTTGACTGCTTTTAGTGACCCATGTCTGGAGTTCTTCTTGGCTTATATGATGTAGTACGTCAGACTTTAGTTCATCTAATCAAGCTATGGTTACGACACTTAAGAGTTTGCTTTCAGGTATTATGGCAATGGGTTCGGCCTCCTCGTAGACCTCGTCTTCGTTTCCTAGCCCCGACAATGCGTCGGCCTTGCTGTTGCGTCTACCCGGCCGATATGTAATGATGTTATCATATTCCGCAAAGAATAGCGCCCATCGAAGCCGACGTGACAATTGTGCCTTTGGGGTTTTTAGGTACTGGAGATTGCGATTGTCTGATGACTGTGACTGTGTGTCTGGCCCCAAATAGATAATGTCTCCACTCCTTGAAGGCAGCTTTGATGGCAAGAAGCTCCTTATCAGTAATTGCGTAGTTCTTTTCAGCAGGAGAAAATGTCTTCGACCAGAATGCGACCGGATGTAACTGGCCTGTGTCAGGATCTCTGTGAGAGGACCGCTCCCATGGCTGTGCTAGAGGCATCGGTTTCCACTACGTAGGGGAGGTCAGGTTTTGGGTGACGTAATATTGGAGCTGAGGTGAATCTGGATTTCAGAGCCTGGAAGGCGATTTCCGCTTCTTCGGGCCAGTCGAATCGTTTGTTCTTCCTTAGCAAGGAAGTGATTGGGTGAACTACCTGGGAGAAGCCAGGTATGAAGTGGCGATAGAAATTCGCAAAGCCTAGGAAACTCTGGATTCCTTTGATAGAGGTGGGGGACGGCCAGTTCAAGATTGCGTCCACCTTCCTATTGTCCATTCTAATTCCCTGAGGCGATAGAATGAATCCCAAGAATTCTACTTCCGATACATGAAAGGAGCATTTCTCCAGTTTGGTGTAGAGTCGATGATGTCTGAGTCTGTCCAGAATGGCCCGCACATGGCCGATGTGCTCTCGTTCGGTGGCAGAATACACCAAAATATCATCGATGTAGACGATGGTCCATACGTCGAGTAGATCCCTTAACACATCATTTATGAATTTTTGAAAGGCAGCCGGTGAGTTGCGTAACCCGAAAGGCATCACCTGGTACTCATAAAGGCCGTATTTTGTTTGAAACGCTGTTTTCCACTCATCTCCTCTTTTGATTCGTACCAGGTGATATGCCCTCCGCAGATCTAACTTGGTATATATCCGAGCGTCTTTCACCTGATCCAGCAGCTCTGGAATGAGCGGCAGAGGGTACCTGTTCTTAATCGTTATCTGATTCAGTAGCTGGTAATCGATGCAGGCCCTAAGGTCCCCCTCCTTCTTCGGGACGAAGAAGAGAGGAGAGGCTGCTGGGGATTTCGAGGGTCGGATAAACCCGTTTGCCAGATACTGTTCCAGGTACGTCTTCAGATGGGTGTTCTCTTGTTCGGTCAGCGCATAAATGCGGCTGCACGGAGCCTGGGCGCCGGGGACAAGGTCAGTCATGTGCCCGATGTGATGGCAACATGTTAGCCTGTTCCTTTTGAAATGCGTCCTGAAAATCTGCATATACCTGGGGTAGAACGCCTAATAGGCCGAGTACCAAATCCTTCATATGGGTGACTTGAGTCTTTGGTTCCTGAGTGTTGGGTTTTTTATAACAAACATGGATGCACTCCTCAGAGACGTTTAATTCTCTCATACGCCAATCAATCCGCGGGTTATGAGCCTCCAACCATGGGATTACCAGGATCAGCCGAAACTGGGGAGCACTGATCAGGTCGAAGACGATGTCTTCTCTGTGGCCATTCTGGCAAAGGAGCGTTACGGTTTCAGTGCAGAGAGTTACTGGTCCAGAGGATAACTGCGTGCCATCGACCGCCATAACATTCTACGTCTTTACCTTTGACTGTGAGAGGAGACCGATTTGTCCCGCCAGACCCTGGTCAATGTAATTGCTGATTGCCCCACTGTCTATGTATGCCTCGAGGGCATGCATCCGAGAGGGCTGTTGCTGACTGATCAAGATCACTGGGGTGACGAAGTGAGAGGTCTGTCAAACCTTCTCCCTGCTAGACAAACGGACCTCTACGTTTGCCGGGCGTTGGAGTTTTCCAAATCAGGCTTGGGGTCTTCTCTATCCAGTGCTCCTAAGCTTTTTCTCAGCGGCTTCACTGGGCAATCACACAGGAAGTGTCCAGCTTTACCACAATATAGACACAACTGCTGTTGTCTCTTTTCTCGTTCGGCTTTCGTGAGTGGGCTTCGTATGCCACCAATCTGCATGGGGTCTGGTTGGTTCTCTGACTGGCGCGACTGTACTTCTCTCGTGCGTACAAACATGGCTCTACTCTCAGAACGTGCCCGGTCAGTTTTCCGATCCTGTAGTCTATGATCAAAATGTACCACTAGGTTGATAAATTCCGCGCAATCATCAGGAGGGTTCACCACTTGAGCCAAAACGTCTTTCAACTCCCCTCGTAAACCTCGATGAAAGAACGTTCCTTTTTTTTGTTCGGGCCAGTTGGTCTCTGCCACCAATTTGTTAAACGTGGCTATGTATGTTAACAGGTCCTGATTCCCTTGCCACAATGACAGGAGTTCATTGTCTAAAGTTTGGCCCCTGGTGTGGCGGGCGAATAGTTTTTCCAACTCTCGCTGAAATCCTGTGAAATTTCCTAACAATGGATCGTCCCGATTCACAGAGGGATGGACCAATCAGCTGCTCTCCCCCACAATAGGACAAAACAAACGCTACTCGGGATTGTTCATTGGGGGAAGGCCCCAGGTCTGCACAGGAAATGCAGACAACACTGGTTCATGAAGACAGCAAATTTATTGGGGTCCCCAGAAAAACGTTCGGTGGGAGCCAATGGAACCGCCCCTGGGAGTACTACCTGCAACGGGGCTACCGGGGGGGGAGGGTGGGGTGAGGGAGGGATGACTACCAGGTAATGGGGACTGCCCTGCTTGATGCTGTAGCACTTGCTGCGCTAATTCCTCAGTTCGGTTTCTATTCACAACAAGTTCCCTCCGCAAGGCATTAGTTTCCTGCCGTGCGGCATGAACCTCGGCCCTTAGTTCCCCTAATAACTGCGCTAAATGGTCAGTATCAGAGGTGTTAGGCAGAAACCTGTGCAGTTCCCTCTGGGACCACTGCAAAAGATTTTAGACTACAGGTGTTGGCAGTAAACCCACTTGGTAGCAGTCCGCACCGCACAGATTCACTGTGGTAGCTGTGGCTGAGCAGTCAGACTTCCCTCAAGAAGAGTTAGGCAGTATACAGAGGATACACAATAGGTACAGAGACCCAGTAGCACAAGCAAACACTGACCAGAGCTAGGTGTAAAAGTATAAACTTATTTATTAAAGGTACACTCATAAATTACACTAGCACATTAGAAAAGGTAAGCAAGTCAAACACAGTTACTATTACTCATATGTACATCCCTAATCATTTGTTGGACAATTCTAAGTTAACCCCACTTATTTCCAACCAGAGGTGAGCGCTTAACGTTAGATGGTACTCCAACAAGTATTACCAAAAGGGAGGGAAAAGGCAGAAATAAAGAGAGCAGTAGGGTAAAACACTTTTCGCATAAGGTTAGCAAAGACAGTCAATGGTGGAACAAGGAGAATTAGTTCGGGGCCCGCTTTAGAGGGAGCCAGGCGAAAAATGTGCCCAAGATCACACAATGTCACAAGTCTTTGCAGGTGAGAAAAAAAGGTTTTACTACGGTTCTGAAAAGTTTAGTTAGGGTGACCCAGACCTACCCAGGTTCGAGAGCCGAGGGTTAAATCTACCCCGTACAATCGGTGGCAAGGGAGGCCGGGCGGAACACAGTACCTTTAAAAGTAGAAAGATTCCTCCAGCGGTGGTAGTCGTTCCTGGTAGTGGGTGCAAGTCACGGCGTCGTCTCGAGGAAGAGGTGATCTCGACGTAGAGGAAAGCTGCAGGTCGTTGCACTACCAGGGATGAGGCCAGCCGTGGAGTTTTCCGGTCACAAAGGATTTTTACCCCTCTTTCGCGGTTGAGGTAAAAAGTGGTATCCCGGTTGCCAGGGTGCTTGGCACAGGCAAGGCGGCCACGAGATGCTTCGGGACGGCGAAAAGAAGGCTGCAACTGGTTGTCCCCATCAGTTAAGGGAAGAAGACTCTCCGGCGGGAGATCTCCTCTGTCGTCGGGAAAAGTGGTGAGACGGTTCTGCAGGGCTTCACCGGTGGTGTCGTCTTGGCAGGTCGGCTCGGCTTCTCCCTCTTCGGCTTCTTAGGTCCTGTGGCGACTTCTGAAGAACCAGTCCCAAAAACCCTGCTTTTATGCAGCAAACCCCCATTCATACAGCCTAGCTTCACTCAAACATGCTAAGTGGTGAGCGGGGTGGCTCACCACTTGGGCCAATCACACTAGAGTGCGCCATGAGTTGGCAAGGCAACTCAGTCCAGGGTGCCTAAACCCCCTCCCACACCCCCTGTGGTACCCAGACAGAATGGCACCACTTTGGAGGGCTTCTGTGCAGAAGCCCGCCAAAAGTGGAACAAAGGCTCGACTCGGGTTCAGGGTTACTGAAGTGAACCTAGACGCCATTTTGGCGGCGAGTTCCGGCAAAAAGTCCCAACCGGTGAATTTATATTAAATAAATAAACCGGCGGTATCTTTAACATTGCACCAAAAAGTGGTGCATCAAAAACAATGGGAAATCCCATTGGGAAATATTCCGGTGGAATATTTCCGTGGTATCCACTGCCACCAGCCAGAACTCGGCGAGGGGGGACGGGACTTTACCCCCTCGACAACAGACCCAGGGGCAATCTAATTGCCCCTACCAGTACTTCCACAGTAAGATGGTTTGTACTGGTTAAGTTCCTAAGTTAAGACTAGTAAAGTCAATGGTAACTTTACAGACCCAGGGAGACAGTAGTCAGTCCCAGGGTGTGGAGTCTATGTTTGGGGGTCTCTAGGACACCCCTGTGCTACTGCACTGAGGGTGCTGTGTAACACACATTCAAAAACCAATGATGGCCTATGGGGAAAATTACCCCCTAGCCCATAAGCACATAGCAAGTCACAGAAAACACTCTCAAGTCATGTCCAAGAGTGAGGGTAAAAGAGTCTCACTCTTGGCAGGAGAAAAAAAATAAACCCCAAAAAAATCCAGCAAAGCTGCTGGGGGACTCACTAGATTAGGAAATTCAGCCTAAACAGAGAATTCTTCCTAACAAGAGGTCTCCATGATACTCGGGCAGAGATTGCAAAGCCGGCTTAGCATTCTGTCACGCTCACCTTAGCTCTGCGGGAGTACCTGGATCCTCTGTGCTGGGTCTGTTCTTGGGCCGCTTCTTGGGATGACTGGATGACTGTCTAAATCAAGAATTAAACGTAGAGTGGTAAATGATCAGGCCTGTGAGCTAACTCTCCCAGCCCTCCCCCCTTTTCTGCAACCTCCCACTGTGTATAAACTGTTTGTACGCTCACCTTGTGTGATTAATTGGTGGGCTCTCCATCCTGCTTCTCTCCCTTTCTTAGCAGGGGCGTTATTTGTCCAACAGTTACTTCACTGATGGTGCTGAATAATTCTACAAGTCCAATCCCTTGCTTTTATTCCTGACTGGGTGTGACTTGCTTTGGCTGGTAGACCTTGATTATGGCACCTGCCTTGTAGCTGTCTCTATGGATATGTCCTTTGCAGAGGTTTTCCTCAATTCAGCATGTTCAATACAATGACTTGGCACATCTGTGCATTGTCTTACGCGTGTGTCTTTACTTATATTCTGCAGATTACAGCAGGCTGGGAGTTGCCGGGCTGTGGATGCTGGGTGTGGAGCGTAACACAGCGGGAACAAAAGCTGGCAGTCCGTGAGAGCGCCAGAGCGCCAGAAGAAGCTGGAGAGGGGCCGATGCTGCAGGAACAGGAGCCGGAGTTCCGTGGAGGGGCCGGAGCCCCAGAAGAGTCTGAAGAGGGGCCGGCAGTTCGTGCGCGCACAACGCACCTGGAGGAACTGCAGAATAGTAGGCGTTTGCGAGCACACTGGAACGCCTGAAAGTGCCGCTGATGGCACTGAAGCTCGAGTCAGGTAAGTAATGGGCTCAACAGGATGCAGAGCTTGAACGGTTGCGTGAATAGCAGCGGGAATCCAACTTTGCTAAACGCTGCTCCGGAGCTACGGTAAGCATGCCGTTGCCACTAGGCAAGATAACGCTAAGCATGGAGTTCTATCTGGGTGTGGCTTATATAGCCAGCCACATCCAGCAACTAGTCTGCTCCCTCGGTTCCTGTTTTGGAATAAAGTTCCTCCATGTTAGTGATCCAAGTATGCCATGCCCTGGATCAACTGGGCGTTTTCTTAGCTACCCATTTTGGCATGTGTAGCGAAACTCTATGAGCCTCAAGAGAGATTGTAGGGGTTTTTCTATGTGATTCATGGGTTGGAGAGGCGGGTCCTAAGGAAGTTGTGACAGCCCAAACTTCCGAAGTAATGGCTCGCCATTCTTCCAGATGCTGAGACAGCCTTCCCACCACCGGTAAGCTGTGACCGAAGGCCTCAGAGCGGTTTTGAAGCAGCAGTAGCAGAGCCTTATGGCAAAGAGGCTGCTGCTTTAGTGGCTTTGGCACCTCTACCTCGTCTACCACGAGGAAACTTATGTTGGCCTCTTTGACTGGCTTTCCTCTCGCACTTCCAAATCAGGAGTAGTAACGAAAGGATCTATCCTTCCATTGCTGGCTGCTAGGACAAAAAGGCTAACCAAGGACCACAAGGCCACCAGGAAAAATCCCAAACACGAGGCCAACAGGAAAATGATTTTGTGGGTAGGTGGCCGCCACAGGCTAAACAGCCCCCCGCCCTGAAAATTGCCACAAAGATAGCACAATGTTGTTTTGCATTCTTTGGGGACGGATAGGTGCTGTCTTGCACTATTTTGCCTCCCCCGCCCCCAGGAAAGCAAAACATTCCACTTCATGTAGAGTGGCAAACCTGGGGACATCAAAGGCTGGGCCTGTGCCCGTGGACCAGCTCTTATGCAAATCTTACCCACCCACCCCCAAGGAGGTGTACATCCTTGCTGCTTCCCTGGGGGGGAGGGGCGAATTGGGGTTTAGGCCCCATTTAGCCACACCTGGGTCAAACAACCACTAAACCACCAGGGATTCTTTTTGGGGGATGCTTAGCATATAAATGGCTCTCACCCCCTCGGGACCCAAAATAAATGGGATAGGCAATTTTGCCCTCCCTGGGGGCAGATTGGCAGTGTTATCTGGCAATCTGCCCCTTGGGAGCGCAAAATGTGCAATGTTTTCTTTTAAATGGGGGTTTATTTCAATGGGCTGGCCCACAATTGCAGGGTTAGCCCACGAAATGCCCCCTGGCTGTAGAACCTTGCTGCTCCCTTGGGGGGGGGGGCAATTTGTGGATATTTCCCACCATTTTGCTATCCCCAGGGAGCTGGAAAAGCTGCTAGACCAAGCCCAGCGGTCTCCGTCCCTCCCTGGAGGGAAAAGCTGTTACATGGCCCTGCCAGAGTTCTAGGACAGGCAGTAATGCTGTCCCTGGGCACCTGCCTCACACGTGGGTCGACTGCCTCCAAGACCAGAGGTGATCCTAGGGTACCACAGCGGGGTCCCCGTCCCTCTCTGGAGGGAAAAGCTCTAACACGGCCCGGCCAGAGCTCTAGGAGAGTTGTAGATGCTGCCTTGGGAGCCCTTCTCCCATGTGCGTTGACTGTCCTCAAGGCCAGCGGCAGTCCCAATGGGCCCCGGCAGTGTCCCCATCCCTCCCCACAGGGAAAAATTAATGCACCCCAGCCAGAGCGGCAGGACCCACTGGGACCAGGCCAGTGGACCCACACATGTGAGGGACCATTTTTATCGGGACACCTGTGGCAAAGTGAGCCAGTAGGTCCTGAAATGTTTGCCGAGCATTTCAATGTTTTCCCAGTAGCAAATCTCAAAATACTGTATTGTTTCCACTTTTTCGCATTTGCTGTGCATTCTGGTAAGGACATTCTTGTGCCAACAATGCACCCTGGGTGTATTTGAATTCCCACAAGTGTTTTCTTTAAAAAAAATGATGAGGTCCCTTGTTTTCTTTTGTGGGAGTAATACCCTAGCCCTAAATCTATTGGATGTCCACAAGGCCCAATACACTATTCGCAGAGCATTTGCCATACCTGTGGTTTAGCCATTTCTTTTTAGGCCAAGGAAAGTGCATCCATACATGTGAGATACCATTTTTATGACACCTGTGGGAAGGTAGGGCATTTGTTATTTTCTTTTGGTTGTGTTAACATTTTCATACAGCTCCTACTGTGCTTTGTTACACTACCCTTTCATTTCCCAATGTGCCCTACATTCAGTCGCTGCTTTAGGCACTGCACTCTTTTCTGACCTGCGCAAGTCACCCATCGTTCAAAAGATGAGCATGTGTTCTTTCAAAAAATGTGTGCTTGGCATTCTTCTCATTGATTTTCGTTATTTTGAAATGCTAAAAAGGTCAGTTTAGGCCATCAGCATGAACATACTGTGTTGGTTTTTGGCTCATGGTATTGCTTGTTTTGTGAAACATTACGAAAAATGTGCGATTTCCAAACTAGAAGAGTCAGGGGAACGTAGCGGGGCATTGCTGCCAAAGTATGGGATTTAAGGGTGGATAGTGGGTGTCTGATTTGCGAAAATGACCACTTCGTAAACTTGGAATGGCATCTACTTTTCAGAAATGTATACCTTTCTGTGTTCACATTGAGCTTTCAAACCCTCCTCTTCCATTCCGTGCAAACATTTCCTATTTTAAAAAGAGGGAAACATTGCCGCTCTCTCACTAAACTGAAGGTATACTTATGAAAAGTAATGTTATTTGTTTCAACTCAACCTGTTCTTAAAAGCATGATAAATGGCAAATTCAGAACTGCAAACCTTTTGTTCCTAGCGCTTACAAGAAAATAAACACAGGCTTCTTTGTACATCATTGTATTATCATTTTCTGAAAAAACACAACATGTCACTTTTTTGTTATTTCCCCTTACAGCAAACCATAACTCCTTGGTGGTGTTAGGACTGCCTACATGTGGGAAGAAAAGGGTGCAAACCTAGCCAGGAAATCAATTGTAACAACAAAGTTACAAGGGACTGAATGCCAACATACCAAAATGTCCAAAAAACCCTAAGCAGTTAATATTTGCCTTTATTGTTCTGAGCTAACCTGTTTTACATTCTAAGTATAAACACAAGTTACCTATACTTATTATGATATATAAACATACACTTACCATGCTGTAGTTCTTTTTGAAGAGGAAAGTGATAACATTTGACTAACAGTGTCAGGTAAGTTCAACAGGTGCATTGAAATGTGTTCTTTCTCTGTCGACTTGTTGTTCATGAGGTGTATATTTTATCAGTTTGCGGGTGACACTGGCAATAGTTGGTCCAGTGGCAACAATGTCACTGTATTGTGAAGACATGTCGTTTCAATTTCCTCATCACCAATGATGTCTTTACTTTTCTTTTCCTTTTTTTGGGTCCTTTTTGGAGGAATGTTTATAGTTTATATTTTTTTACAGCTTTTTCATGCTTGTGTTTTCAGGCTGAAATTAAATTAAGGACAATTTTGTTTATCAAATGATAATGTTATTTTTCTTTTGGTATCAATAAGAAATTGCCTTTAAGAAAAGGCAATTGGGTTTTTGTATTTGGAGACAATGAGCAATTTTGATTGACTTTTGTTACAAAATGATTTGCGTATTTACCTGTATTGTATCATTACATTTGTTTTAACAAAATAATGTTATACTTTTATTGGACAAAATAAAATGTTTACTTTGTTTTGTAGTAAATGGTTTAATTTGTTATTAAAGTAAATTGTACATCTAAAGTGTATGAGTTTTATGGTTTAACTTTTTTTCAATGTTTGTCTCAATTGCATTTTTAGCCTGTCTTAAAGTTGATGTTTAACCTATAAATAAAATAGAAATGTTAGTAGAAAAAGTGTATTGTAGTGATAGTCATTACAGTAACATTGGTATATATTCATTATTGTAAAGAATGTAATAGGTTATATTTGACAAATTGTTAAAAAAAGATGTATAATGTTTAAAATAGTTTTATAAAAATATTTAACCAATTTTTAAACAAAACAACAATCTCCCCCAACCCACTACCTCTCTCACTTCCCCCACCAGAGAGAAACACGTCCGAATAAGAATCTTCCATATGTCCCAAAGCCATTCAAAATAGGTCCAAAAGTCTCAAATTATGCGGACACCAGTGTTGCATATAGTCCCCTTGTAGCAATGACAGAACATTGTCCCAATCTTGTCTGAAAAACTCCTGATCCCCTTGAGCTGTATAATATGCCCACTCCAAAGCCACCAATTACCATACTTTCCACAACCAGTCTAAATCGGAAGGCGGCTGACTTTTTCCAATTCTGCGCTATCATCAACCACGCAGCTACAAGGAGGATCATAAATCCCCTCAGTTGACTCTTAGTAAGCCCCTTGCAACTTTCGTCCCAGAGGCCACAAAACCCCACATTCCCATCTGTGATGTCCACTGCTGGAAACATACCCTTCAGGAGCATTTTTAGTCCTGCCCCAAAAAACTGGCGGACCAGACAATTCCACCAAATATGCCTCCAATCTCCCTTAGAATTACAGCACCTCCAGCAGGTTAGTTGAGTCGAGGGGTATATTCTATGAAGCCTGGCCAGGGTATAGTTGCATTGGTACATCATTTTGTACCACATTTCCCGTTCCTGAATCGAGTGTGCTAATTTCGGTATATTCCCCCAAAACAACTCCCAAATTTTTCCCCCTATGGTAATACCCAATGTTCTTTCCCACTTCTTCTGATATTGCCAATTTATCGGGGCTGGGAGCTCATTGAAAAATCTATAAAGAGTTAATACTCACTTTTTCGACCCTGAGTGGGTTGTAATGTAAAGCTCACAGGGAGTTACCTGGCCCGTTGCCGCCTCCCTAAGAGCCCGATTAGCCAACCAATGGTGCAGCTGGACATATTGGAGCCTGTCGGATTCAGTAAATACCAGGATTATTTTACATGATTCAAATGTCCTTATGTCCTGCCCTTGGCACAAGTCCCTCAGCTTCAGGCATCCTGCCTCTTTCCAGGCCTTAAATGCACCCCATTCCATACCCAGTGGAAATTGAGAATTCTGGAACAGCAGCATAAATGGGGAAGGGGAGGCTGACAGCATACCTCTGGTGACAGACTTATCCCATATGTTCACCGGCAGACCCACTATCACACTTCTCCCTAGATTTGGTGGCCTAGTCTCCTCCTCTATTCACATTAGACCTGACGGAGAAGTACCAGCTACAGCCTCATCTTGTCTCACCCAAGTTTCTGCATATCCCCGAAAACCATTCCCTCGTTATTTCATAGTACGTCTGGAAATAGGGAAACACCAAACCACCCCAATTTCTGGACGCCGTCAAAATATTCATGGCCACCCGGGGACATTTTTTCTGCCATATGTAAGAGGACACCATTTTATTAAGAGACCTAAAAAAGGACTTCAGAACTAGGATGGGGAGAGCTTGAAAGCACCATTTTTACAACTGTGATCCTCCCCAACCATGGGATCGATAAGGGGCTCCACCTTTGTAGATCTAATTGTATTTTCCGCAGGAGAGGGGGGTAGTTCGCCTCGTACATGCCCTCCATAATCTTAGCTAGTACAACCACTAGGTACGTGATTCGCGAAATCGCTTCCCTTAGCCTAGTGGATCCCTTGACCCGGTCCAGGATGTCAGAGTGGGCAGTTAGGTTTAAGATTTCTGACTTCTGTGTGTTATTTTTTAATCCTGCTATCACCCCAAACTCTTGCAGCTCCAATATAAGTGCTGGGATCGATATCTCTGTGTCTGACAAGGCCAACAACGTGTAATCGGCAAAAGCTATCACCTTTTGAATTTCCCCTGCCATCACAATCCCTTAAATACCCGCCAGGGAACAGAGTCTAAGCAGCAAAGTAAGTATATGGCATATAGTAATGGGGAGAGCGGACAACCCTGTTTGGTACCTAATCGTATGTTAATTCTTCTAGATAAATAGCCATTTATCGCCAGCCGAATCAAGGGGTCTGATAATTAGCTTGCACCCTGCTAAGGAATTTCGACCTAAACCCCATTTTTTAAAGTATGAAACAGGAAGGTCCATTCAACCCTGTCGAAGGCCTTCTCCGCATCCAAGGCAATGGGGAGTGCTGGCCGTTGTTTTACTTCCGTTTTTTCTATTAAATCACAAACTCTACGCACATTATTGTGCGTTTGTGTTAGCGGTATAAAACCGGACTGGTCGGGGCCGATTAGTTTGGGCAGAAGATGGAGGACCCTCTTCGCCAGAACTTTTGTGCACATTTTAGCATCTAAATTAATCAGTGAAATAGGTCTGTAGGGGCCCGGAAGTGTCAGATCTTTACTCTCTTTAGGAAGTACCACCACCTTAGCCTCCGTTTGCCATATAACCACCTGGGCCTGGAGCTTTGTTAGCGCGAAGATCTTTAATCACTGCCAACACTTTGCTTCCCTGAATATCCCCCTTAAGGCCTCCCCCCTCCAAGGGTGGCATTTTTGTAAATGGGATAGTATCTAAGTAAGCTCTTTGCCTATCCTCCTCGGGTCGCTCTGAGGCATAAAGTTTTGCATAGAAATCATCAAATACTACCACCATCGAATCTGTAGCTGTAATTCTGCCACCTTCCTTATCCTTCAATTTCAGAATAGTACGGGACAGGGTCTTATTCTTCAACTGCCTAGCCAACAGTCTTCCAGCTTTATTTGCCCTCATATAAAATGTTTGCTTTGTAAACAATAGAGCTCTTCCCACACTTTTTGTACGTAACAGATCCAGTTGGCCCGGGCTGTTTCAAGAATCTCTGAACCCTCCTATTTGGACCCTTCTCTAATTCCTGCAAGATGGCCCGCACCTGGGTCTAAAGTTCCCTTTCCAACTGTCCTTTTTGCTGGTCCCTCCCTTCTTTCATCGCTATAATATGCCCCCGTAAAACTGCTAAATTGATGCCAATGCCATAGCCGGGGTCTCATTTACTAAACAATAGGAGTCAATTATCTCCTATGTTGAGTCCACCACCAAGGGGTCCTGCAGTAATTCTATTGGAAATCTACATTTCTATAGCCACCCAACTTTCCCTTACACTTCAAAAGCTAGGGCGTGATCTGATAATGCAATGGTCCCCAGCTCAAGTTCTTTTATTCTCCCTACTAGGAGTGTGGAGACCCAGATATAGCCAATCCTTGACACTGAGGAATGAACATGTGAATAATATTTGAACCCCTTCTTTTGGCCTTTTGTTACGCTCCATGTGTCATGTAGCGCCAAAGTCGTGATTAATTGCTAAGAGGTTTCGAGGGAGCTTGTACATGGTGGGCCGCGTGCAAGCTTCTATCGTCCTGGGGCACCCACACCATATTGAAATCCCCTGTCAATATTACTTCTCCCCCTTTGCAAACCCCTCCAGGTGTAGTAGCATATTACTCAAGAAACCATCCTGACCCATATTAGGGGCAGACAAAGTAGCTAATGTGTAGGGGCAAGCATCTATGCACACATTTAAAAAGAGAACACTCCCTTCTGGGTCTGATTATCATGTACCTGAACTGTCAGACCATCTTTAAGGCTATTAATATGCTCTCCATTCTTCTCAGTGCATTTGATTGATGAGGCAGACCATATCCCCTTATTTTCAGCTTCAATTTATCCCTTTTCCTTATGTGGTTTTTTTGAAACATCACTAAAACCGATTACTCCACCTGCAAGAATGCCTCCAGCTTTTTTTTTTCTTAACAGGGCTATTCATACCCCTTACGTTGTATGTCAAAATATTTAACCTAGCCATCTTAATTAAATAGTGGTTCCTTTGCCCCTGTCCTGGCCTCTGGACCCCTCCCACGTGTCCCTCTCCAGCAGTTCCCCTTCCCCTAACCCCTCCCCTCTTATTCCCATATTCCTTCTCCATCCCTCCCCCCAACCTCCACCCCTTTCCTGAGGAGAGCCAAAGTCCCGAAGGATGCTAGAGCATAGTGCCCCTCGCTCTTTGCCCTCAATCTAACCCAGGACACCATGCAGGGAGTCCTAAGGAATCCAAGGATGACTTATCACTGCGTCCCCACCCGCCGCTCATCCTATCAACCTGCGGCACACTTCAAGCATTTGTCTGCGGAAGCATCCCAAATCTCAGTTCCTACCCCTTTCCCACTGACCCACCCTAGAACCTTTATTTTATTTATTTTAATTTTTCTAACGTGCCACATGCCCGTGGACCTCAGGGCACAGCATGAAACAAGACAAACTAAGGGCAAAGAGTCAGATCACAAAAGAGCAAAGAAAAGAGTCACACATTAGTCGGGACTAAGATAAAAGAGGTGAGACTAAATGGCTTTTTTAAATGAATAACAGTCATCAATAAGACGAACGGAGACAGGAAGAGAGTTCCAGAGAAGGGGTGCTTGAACATCAACTTGTACCGCCAAAACGCACCAGTTTAAATCTTGATTGAGTGAGTGTGGGTGCTGAAGATGACTGAAGATTTCTGGTGGATGTCTTACGCTTCGTACGATCACATAAGTATGTAGGGCATGACAAGGACAAGCATTTATGGGCCAATGTTAGAATTTTGTGTGAGATCCTTTGTTTCACAGGAAGCCAATGTAGGGCTTTCCTAAAAGAGGAAACGTGTATGACGAGAAAGATCAAATGTTGCACATACTGCATTAATCTGCGTGACTTGAAGGGCTTGAGTGTTCAGAGCGGTGGTGCCGACCAACAGACTGTTGCAGTTATCAAGCCTGGAATTGATTAAGGCAGTGGAAAGCAGAGCGCAATTTTCAGTGGTGATGAAAGGGCGAATATAGTGTATGCGTCTGGTGACAAAGCCGCATGTAAGATACATGGGGCTTCATTGATAGTTGATCATCCAAGTCCACTCCTAAGGTTTTGACCTTCTTGGAGACTTGGATAATGTGATAGAGAAACTTGAGTAATCAGATGTAGGCTTGCACAGACCAGCTTTGGTGGCTACGATCATCCGTCCGGTCTTCTTACAATCGAGGGCCAGAGTGTTACTGGCCATCCACTTCTGTACGGCATTATGGATGGTATTAGGGGCCCAGAGGTGCTGCTTGTAGAGCCCATGAGCTGGAGAACAACCTGGGTATCATCAGCATAGTTGGTATATTGGACACCCAGGCAGTACAACAAGTCCAGCAAAGGCCGGATGTAGCTATTGAACAGGAGCAGGGACAAACAGGAGCACTGGGGGACACTGCAAGTTTGTGAGATGGGAGAAGAGTGTTCCTTCCCTATGCAAACTCGTACAGTACGAGGTACCAAGAATGAGGCAATCCACTTAGATTCTGAGGTGGAACAGTTAGTGACCTCTCCGTCCCTAGTCACTAATAGTGCATGAACAACAAGATCAAAGGCTGCGGAGAGGTCTAAAAGCATCAATAGTGCAAGATGACCTTTGTCCTTATAATATCTTTGGAGTCCTACCAACCAGGGGCATCACCAAGTGATTAGGGTCTCTCCTTCCCCCTCAGCCTGGAACTCATCACTGTTTTTCATCCGCTGGCCATCGTTTTGCTCTTGTTGCCGTCCTCTGTCGTCTCCTCTAGGTTCAATATTTGCATTCCCTCATCGCACGTTGTGATCCTATACGGTCGGTCATCCCATGTGAATAGAAGACCAACGGAAATGTCACTTATACCTCACTTGCTTTTACGGCAGGAATATGACCACTGGGCCCATCGCTCTCCTTTTTCTGTACTTTGCGCCAAATCTTGAAATAACTGAATTTCCTGGCCATTGACCGTTATAGGGCCTGAGGTTCGCGCTGCCATAAGTATCCTCTCTTTTTGTGCGTATGAAGTCGCTGCCAAAATTATGTCTCTCAGCCTCGCCCCGGGTTCATTTCGTCGGGGGCCTACTCTATGTATGCGATCAAAATCAAAACTGATTAGGCCATCTGCCTCACTTGTCAGAAGGTCAACAAAAACCTGCTGCAACATAGTTCTTAAATCCTTGTCTTCCACCAAGTCTGCCAGATTCTCAATCTGAATGTTTGGTCGACTGGACCTGTTCTCCAGGTCCACACACTGCAGGTCTAGCTTGTGGGTTAGTCTGGTGACCTGTTCTAGAACTTCCTCTGACTTTTTCGCATCTTCTGACAGTTCCTGTTGGGCTCACTCAGTTGTGTCCATTCTCTCCCCAAGCTTCACTACATCAGCCTTTAATTACTGAATGGATTGCTTCATCTCCGCTTTCAATTGGGTAAATTGGGTTTGAAAAGAGGACATACATTGATCCTGGAACTCTTAGCCTTTGTTGCATACATTACCTACGGACTGACATTCGATACCCCTATGTCCTCTTCCCCCTCTATGTGTCAACCTTGCCCAGCACTTCTTCCATCTGAGGCGTAGCTTCCTGGGCCCACAATTTTGCCAAACTGCCCTCCAGGTGCTTCAGGAGGGATTTCAGGCCTGCTGACACTATTGTACCTCTAGCCTTGGACATGGGGCTCAAGTGGTCAGCCCGAGGTACAGAGATGTGTGCAAGGTACTTCCTTACTCCTGGCCGATGCAACAACGTACTAAATGGAGAGTTAATTGTACTTTTCACCCAGGACTGTAACTTCAGGTGATGAGGGGTCTTATTTTACTAAGAAGGTTAACTCAAAGCGCCCCAGGCTCTGACCAGAGGGGCTCCTCAGTGCAGATAGCTTATAACCACTGTTATGACCACCGTAGAATATAAGTATGATGCCGTGTCACTTACATATTCAGAGCTAGGCTTGGGTCCCCTAACTTTGTCAGTCCCAAACGGTATAGATTTGGGGCGATCATCTTTCCCCTGCACACCTTCCCCAGTCACAGTTCCAGCCTGCAGGGACTTTAAAGCTCTTCTCCCAGGGAGGATCGACCAGGAGGCCATCGCTCCCAAAGGGTCTGAATGCCCAAATTCCACTGCTGCCCAAACTCTGCTCTTCCCACAGAGCCAGCACTCTAATTCTTGGTCGCCTGCCAAGTAACCGGGGCCTTTGCACACTTGACCCACCCCCGGCTTTTACCTCCACACAAGGTTGCTCCAAAATCTCAATGGGCCAGGAGGTACCACCTGGGAGGGCTATCACTCCTGTGCCACTCCCCTCCAGGCCTTCTAGTACTCCACAGCGGCCTCTCTCATTTTCCCCTGGGAAAGCTGGACTGGGGCCCGTTCTACATGCCAGGACCCATTCCAACGGAATCTTCTCATGCCGGTTGCTCGATTGCTCCTCCTCCTCAGTCAACACCTCCTTCCAGTTGCCATGTCAAGCTGGGAACGTGGGCCAATGTCGAGTCACTTAGGCTCCTAATTCGGAGGTCGATCTATGAAAGCTTATGATGCAGCAGCCCGATGGGGGATGAGGACACGTTACACACGCCCTTCTGCGCCGGCCGCCATCTTAGAATCACAGTCTTGTCATTCTTTTAAATTGTTTTTAATAAAATATTTTGTTAAACCTTAACTAGTTGTGTTTTGCAGCTAAAGGGAAGAGTTGTAGTTAGTATGCAAATAAATACATGTTTGGTGAATTGTATGATATGGCATTTATAACACGCCTATACACAAGTGTTTCAAGGCGTAACAGGGCAAGGGAGGGGGGAACAAAAGGGACGACAGACAACGATCTTACTAGGCCAGGTGTCATTCAGATCGCGAAAGTGCATGGGGAGGGGGAGAGGGAAAAGTGTGAGGGGGAAGGGAGAGGGGAAAGTGCAGTACATGGGATAGTAGAATAAATAAGATAAATAAAGCAGCCAGATGGTGGCATGTGCCGCTAAGTGCAGACATGAGTGCTGGTAGGGGGACTGTAGGGAGACAGAAAACAGTCCCCAGGTGCAGGGGTTGCCAGGGAGGAAGTGCAGGTGTGCAACTGGTGGTGCCTAGGCCCGAGATCAGAAAGGCTGGCCAGGTAACCAGTGCAGTTTCAGCTAGGAATTCTGCAGGGGAGAGAGGGAGAGAAAGCAGAAGCAAAGAGGAAGGTTTTGAGGTGCTTCTGGAACCAGAGATGGTTCTCCTCAAGTTTCAGTGGGCAGGAAGGCTGTTCCAGAGGGAGGCCCCTGCCGAAGAGAGATCTACCACCAACTTGTTGCTTGGAAAAGCGACTGACCCTGAGGGAGTTGGAGGCGGATGAGCGAAGAGCTTGAGAAGGAAGATATTTGGGAAGAGATAGTTGAAGGTATTTCGGCCCCAGAAGGCCTTGTGGACAATGCAGAGGGTTTTGAACTTAATCCTCGCAGCCACTGGGAGCCAGTGCAGAGATTTCAGTCCTGCAGAGATACGATCCCTGGGCCTGAGGCCAAGGACAAGTCTTGCAGTCCTGTTCTGGATACGTTGCAGAGGTCGGAGAGTAGAGGCAGGCAGATTTAGATAGAGGCTGTTACAAGTCCAGCCTAGAGCTAACCAGGGCTCTCGAGACGGTGAGCTTCTGGGGGAAGGAGAGGAAAGGAAGAATACCTCTGAGGAGGTGCAGCTGGTAGTGTGACTTCTTAGAGATGTGAGATGAGAAGGAGAGTGTGGAGTCGAAGATGACCCCAAGGTTTTTCGCCTTGCAGGTAGGAGCAGGAAGAGGACCAAGAGAGGCCGGCCAGAGAGCTGCAGGGAAGGAGGGAGTGGGTGTAACAATGAGTAGAATCTCAGTCTTACTGGCATTAAGGCAGAGGTCATTGGTGGCACACCACTCCTGGATAGCAGACAGACAGTCAGAGATGAGGGAAGGAGAGGAGGAGGCCGAGGGTAGCCTGAAAATGAGCTGGGTATCATCTGCATACCAATGATAATTGGGGCAGAGAGCGGCGATGCAGTGGGCAAGGAGTGCCAGGTACTGGTTGAACAGCCAGGGAGAGAGGTTAGATCCCTGTGGGACACCACAGGTAGATAAAAAGATATTGGAGAGGAAGGACCCAAGTTGGACCTGGGAGGGTCGGTCGGAGAGGAAAGAAGTCAGCCACGCCAGAGCCTGACCAGTGATACCCAGGTTATCACGGAGACAGTTGAGCAGGATGGCATGGTTGACAGTGTCAAAGGCAGAAGAGAGATAAAGCAAGATGAGGATGCACAGGGTGTTGGAGTCAAGGTTGGAGAGCAGGTCTTCACGGATGTTCAGGAGAGCAGTTTCCGTGTTTCTGGCAGCTCTGAAGCCAGACTGATGGTCATGAAGACAACCAACAGATTTGGTGTGAAGATTTAGCTGGGAGATGGCCAGTTTCTCCAGGAGCTTGCCCAGAAAGGGAGTGATGGAGATTGGGCGATAGTTAGCCGGGCACTGCTAATGTTATATTTACTGTTCTAGTGAGTAAATGTACATTATTAGAATTAACAGAATATTTGTAAACATTGAACCTATTTAGCATGAGTACGCCGATACTAAAAAGTTTTAAAAAATTGCACATTGCGAATGATATTCGCACAGGAAAGGTAAACGAAAGTGTGTCCTGATTAAGAGAATACTTGTTAAATATAAAGTGTGTCTATTGGATGTTTATTGAGCATACACACCAGTGGGGGCAATAAAGGGAATAAAGCGTACAAACCGATGGAACCTATAAATTGCAGTTAATATTTATAAGTACTGTTATCATTACTACACTGGTAATAAAACATTTAGAGAATGTTATCTTACTCATCTTATACGTACAACAGGGCTAAACAAATGTACATCAAAATTACTAGGACACTTGTTCAATATTAAGTTTACCTAACACATGATTATTGAGCTGTTGAACCCAAGAAGCTTAAGAATCATACAAAGCATTTGAAGGTATAAATAGTAAGCGAATACATGCCTTTATATTTGCAGTTAATATTTAATGCAATATAATAACCAGGACACTTGTTAAATATGTACTTTACCTAATTGGCTGTTATTGAGAACATACACCGACTGAAGCTATAAAGCGTAATAAGCGTAAAAATATATACATTTTACGCTAATACGTACATTCATATTGGCAAATAATATTTTGAGAATTGTACATTACTGATCTTATCCATAGAAAAGGGGTAAACAAATGTACATTATAATTACTAGGAAACATGTTCAATATTAGGTGTACCTAATGGATGGTTGAGCGTACATAACTGTTGAAACTATACAGCTTAAGAATCCTCCAAAGTCTTTGCAGGTATAAATAGTACACTAATGCATACCTTCATATTTGCAGTTAATATTTTATAATTATCAGGACATTTGTTCAATATATAGTGTACCTAATGCACGGTTTGAAACTGAGGGGACCTGGGAGCTACTTAGCTCCTGCTTGTAGCTTAGAAGAGTATGGTTAGCTTGACATGAAAAGCTACCAGGAGCTACTTTTGGCTCACTATGGCAACTGATGCTAAACGAACACCTATGTGAATTTAATTCTGTGTGTTACGGGGAAATATGTAAACAAAAATTAGAACTAATCTATATGGCATTTACAGCACAAGGAGTCATAAATAATGGAAAAAATTATAATTTTGCATCTTATGTGGAAGTAAGACATGCAGAACGTTATGTACTAGCTTCCTAGTTCCATAGTGATTGCTACTGTTCACAGGCTAATGCTGGATACCCAGGAGCTGCATTTAGCTCTCGTTTATCTAATATTAATTTTGATCCCTGCCTAATGGCCGATTGAGCATATTCACTGGTTAAAGCTAAGCGTAAAAACGTATTAGATGTATATATTGTGCAACAATACATTCATATTAGCAATTAATGTTTAGTGCAATGTAATTACTAGGACACTTGCTAATTATGTAATGTACCTAATCGATGGGTATTGAGGTATACACCCGTTGAAGCTATAAACTGGATGAAGCGTAGAAAGTTAAACGTATTCATTTTATACTTACAGTAGGGGTAAATGAATGTACGTTATAGCTTTAAGTACATTTGTTCAATATAAAGTAACTAATGGATGGTAATTGAGCGTACATACCTGTTGAAGCTATAAAGCGCACAAAGCATACAAAGTAATTGAACACATAGACAATACCCCAATACATTGATTTGTATTTTCAGTTCAAATTTAGTGTGATATAATTATCATGACACTTGTTAGTGTGCCTAAAGGACGGTTAAGCGTACACACCTGTTCAATCTATAAAGCGTATGAGGCGTACAAACTAGCTAAATGTATAAAGAGTACGCTCTACATGAATAGGTATTTGTAGTTAACATTTAGTGTGATGTAATTACCAGGGCACTTGTAGTCTACCGAATGGAAGGTTGAGTGTATACACCATTTTGAAGTGATAAAGGTGTACAAACTTGTTGAACATATAAATAGTACGCTAATACATTCATTTATATGTTGAGTTAATATTAAGTGTGATTAGAACATTCAAAAAATAACTAGGCATACGTTTGTATTGTTTAACAATGTTAACATATGATTATTCCATTCACTAGTATAATAAGTAGTTTACTAACCTACCTCAGTAGCTATAACATCCAAAGGAGTTGTTGACATTTTTAAATTTGCTGAAAGAAGCACACATTTACTTTTACAGAATTATTAATTATACAAGTGCAAAACTTGTAAATACTACTACTGGGTGGTTTTGTTTAATTATTTTAAGAGTTTGTAAAAGGGTACGTACTTTGTATTCGCATGGTTCACCGCCTTCAATCGAAGTGCTACTTTTGTTAATAGGCATGATTAAAAAGGTGGCACATTTGGACGTGTTTAAAAGCATAAACGGCACATGCTTTTGTTGTGAAACAAGTTTGGTGGATTGTTTCTGGATGTTAATTGGTAATTACTATAGCAATAAAGTTGTAGAGTACATTACAAATGCGCTGTTCGGTCTTGCAGGCATGGGCGTTTGTGAACTAAAAAGTCAAATTTAGTCATTTGGCATTATTTATCATTGAAAATGCTAGGGATAATTTAGAATCAAATGTGGCATGAATCTATAATTTGATTTGTACTTGCATATTTTTTTAATATGTTTTTATCATGCTTTTGTACCAAATTATATGCATCCGCAATATCGGTGTATTTTACATTACGCATGTGTTTGTTCTGTTTCCACCTGCCTATACAGTGCAGCGTAATGAAACTGAACCTGTGCACAATGTAACTCTAGTAATATGAGCATACTTTACATTACACACGCGCACCTTCTTAATTTATTTATATAGCTCGCAAGAAGCCCAGGGGCATTACTTTTATGTATGGACATTGTGATACTGCTTTAGTTAAGTGAGTGTTTACTGTCTGTAACTTGGAAAAGGTAAGTGTATACACAAATGTGTGTTAATATAATTATTTTTTGGTAATTATTGTCGTGAAGTGTGTATGACAGGGGAAGCTCTCTGGTCATGAATGGAAATAATGAGCCCTGTATTATATTTTTTAATGTCCTTTGGATAAAGATTGTCTCGATCATGGTGGATTGTACCAACTAGTGACTCATTGAGAGTTATTTAAATGTTCATGTTTCATTTGGGGATTGATAATTCCTTTAATGTCTTTATGCTTGTTTGTGTAATTCTAAGTCATGTTAAAATCTGTGTGACATGGTGATAAACAAAAAACATTATTTGCATTTGTGTATGTTTTGTACCTTTTATTTAATTTGTGTTAGGTGCATATGAGTATTGGGGCAGCATGATTACATTATACATGTGCACAATGTTTCTATAGCATATGCATATTTTACATTTTGCATGTGTGTACGTAAAGTGTATTGTATCTAATTTACATCACTCATGCGCTTGTAATTTTTTTCCATGTGCGTATGGAGAATAATAAGTGCTTATGTTAAAGATGTTGGTGTTGCAATGTATGTACTTCTATGTACTGCAAGAGCGCCCAGATACCTCCCGGTTTGGCGCAATTTACAAATAAAAAAGGTTTACAAAACAATACATGAAATGTGGAACAGTAAAGTGCTGTAAAATATGTTATATGTATACATGCAGGTACTTGTGTGCGAAATAAGTTAAAGGTATTATATATATCAGTCCATTAAAGGATAGTTCCGGGACTTTTTTTTTTATTGTCCCTACGGTTCGGCCATGTGTTTTTAAGCATAAATCGGTAGATCGTAGAAAACTTTCCTATGGACCTTACCCGACTTTTCGTCCATTAACGCACTCGAAATCAGCCGCCATTTTGTGATAATCCTATCATTTCCCCCCATCGACCTGGCTCACCTGCGTTTGCGGCACTAAATCATATCCCCCGCCCCTGAGCCTGACATCAGCAGACGCGTACCGCCCATTTCCCAACGCCAAAGCACGTCTCGTGTCAACAATCGCTGCGCCTCAGCTAATGAAGTGTCGCCATGGAAATGGCAGGACGCCTCTTTCCTCAATAAGTATAAACACACCATTTCACAACACACAGCAGCAGATTTCCGATTCCATTCCTCTCTCTGTGTTACTTTGAGTATTCTGTGACTCGTTTCTGTGCTCTGGTCAGCTACCTTCGCCGCTTCTAGGCCTTGTGAACACCTGTACCATCTCTGTAAATTATTTTACTTTCTTTACCACACAATGGCTACAATAATGCCGTATATGTACGAGCCCGAGTACACCGAGGAGGAACTACTGGAAAGGCAAGCACGCGAAAACGATGGGGATTCGGACGGCAGTTGGGAGGACCAGTCAACGGATGAAGAGCCTGGACCATGTCGCATGGACGGCGTCTCCACCTGGTGCACGTGCAATCGGTGCGAGCTAATGCCAACTGAGGAGGAGAACTGCTGCTGCCGTGAAAATTCCGGGTGCTTGGCCTACATTTCGGAAGGCGAGCCAAGTCCGCAATGCATCACCGAGCTGCCAGAGTTCAGGGAAGCCTGCCTCTCACGGACCGTGTTGAGGATGATGATGGTGCTTATGCACGAACTTCGCGGCACTGTTCGTCCGCGTAATCCGAGTAACGAGTACGTATACTCTGGTTGTGATGTCAGTGATGCCACTACTATTTCATGGTCGTCTCCCACATATAAAATTACATCTACATATCATTCGAACGCATGTAAATTGGTTCCATATTGTGCATTTTCTAGATAGAATTTTTTTCAAAGCAGAATGACATTTTTTACCTGAATCGACATTGATAATAAAGTTTTGTCATTTTAATACAGTTTGCATCTTTCTTTTTCACAGGTGGTACAGGCTGGTGGCCTATCGTTGCTTCACTTGGTGGCTTCACGGGAGGCTCGGACACCGCGTTCGGAGAGTAATACCTGCCTGTGCGGTACTTGCCATTAGACAACATTTCCCCAGCGACAGTGGACAATACCGCGGATTTTCCCTGGATGTGCTGCAACCGGAACTTTACAATGTGTAATGTTTATTATTTATGTTCAATTGAAAATAAGATCTAAAATAAAACCCAACATATATTTTAACAATGGTTGTTTTGGGGGCGTGGCTAGCGCGCGAGCGATGCGGACGTGAGCTGAGTGAGCTCCCGTAAGCGCCGACACAATCCTGTACCTTTATCCTGATTCCTGGGGACATCGAGCGACATCAACGCCACGATTGTGCCCGTGAAGCTGGGGGCTACGACCGGCGGAGATCCGGGCTGTGGTCTGCCCGTTTGGAGGGCCATAATCTGCAATTTACTGAAGGCCGGGGGCCCCGAACTGCGAAACCAAGATGGCCGCCGGAGCTTGAGGGCAGACCACCTCCTGTCTGATTGGGGCTTGAAGCGGCCTGGTGTGGTGCGGCACACGCAGTGGACACTGACTTTTCTTACAACCGGAGGTCGCCCGGACAAACGGCTCCTGCTCTTGGGCTGTTTCGACCCAGCCCCGAGTGGTGGAGGACGGCAGCGGCCTGGCCCGACAGAGCTAGAGGTAGGTGGGATTAACTCTCCCCCCCCCCCTGCTCCATACAGACGGTGGATTCGTGGAACCTGCGTGTTGGAAGGTGTTTGGAGGACCCCGAGGCCTTCCACCTGGCCTGTTGCGGGGCTGCGACACGGTACACCGGAGTAGATCCATAAGGGCGTAATTAGCACCGTTCGACCTGCCGTGCCGGACGCCCCACGCCTCCCCGGAACTATGGGGAAAGAAAGGCAGAAGAAACCCTCCACACAGAGCAGCATGGACCAATTTGCCGTCGCCACCACCCCGGCCCCGGCGGCCCCAGCAACGCGACCGAACTCCCCCAATGGGGAGGGCCCTCTTTCTCTCCATGATGTAATGGCGGCCATTGCTAATTCCCGATCCTCCATGGAGACCAAAATAGATAGCATGGCGGCAGACGTCTCCTTCCTACGCCACGATCTACAGAAACTAACCTCCAGAACGGGAGAGGCGGAACAACGTATTTCTGAAGTGGAAGACAATATAGGCGGGATTAACCGCCAACTGTCCCAGGCCTTAAACCGCCTTAAGACCCTTGAATCAAGAGTGGAGGATGGAGAGGGGCGATCCCGTCGCAATAATGTCCGTATCCTGGGTCTGCCAGAAGGGGAGGAGGGACAGTGTATGGAGCTGTTCTTGGAGCAGTGGCTTGTAGACATCTTCGAGGCCACATCCTTTTCAAAGTTCTTCTCAGTGGAGAGGGCTCATAGAATGCCGGCGGGTAGACCACCCCCGGGTGCCCCGCCACGTACTATCATCGCCCGCTTACTCAACTACCGAGATAGGGATGCCCTCCTGCAACTGTCGCGGGCACAAGGCTCGATTACCCATAACGGCTCCCGAATCGCCTTTTTCCCGGACTACACCCGAGAAGTGCAGCGGGCACGACAATCGTTTGAGCCACTCAAGAGACAGCTGGCCCAACTAAATGTGAAATATGGCCTGCTCTTCCCGGCCCAACTGAAGATATATCATGGTGGAACCACGGTTCATTTCAGCGACCCGCAGGAGGCATGGAAATGGGCGGAGGCCCATATAGAAGGTGATTGGACTGCGAGACCGAGGAGGCCGAGAGGAAGACCGAGGCCCAGGCACGCCTCCCCGAGAGGAAACCCGGAGAGGAATGAACAGGGGGTCCTGGACCCCGATGCAGATCAGCGAGGACATTGACCGGACTGTCGCCCCTCTGGCCTAGTAATGGCGCTTTGAAGTATTCTTTCTTTGTTTGTATTCTTAAGCCGGACGCATGAGTAGTCCACCATGGAAGATGTTGACACTGGCGCATGGGAGGGGACTCTGGAGGAGCCTCTGAAAACCCCCCCCCCCTAGCCGAACTTCCTCCTTTCCTTCTCCTTCTCCTTCTCCCTTTTCCCCCCCCCTCTTTCTTGTTTATCTAGACCCGGCTCTAGGGTCTGGGTTTTTGAGCTGCTACCTTAAGTTGAAGGTCCAGCTATGTTTGGGCGACAGGTACTTCGTGTTGGGGTGGAGTATAGGGTGGGGGTAAGTTGGGAATGTTTGGAAGTTTGTTTGTTACTTCAAGACTGTCATATGTTTATAACGGACACGAACCACTGTCTTTGGTCGAAGTTACCACTTCACCATCTCTCACTGATTGCTACAATCGTACAGACCCCCATCATGTGTGATAGATATCCTGTGCACAGACTCACGGGACACCCATGCGCCACACCAAATCCCTGAAGTTCCTCACCTGGAACGTGAATGGGATGGGGTCCGGGATTAAACGGCGCCTGCTTAGGCAATTTCTAAATAGACACTCCCCTGATGTGGCCCTTTTGACAGAAACCCACCTGGCCGGATCACACTGTGCCTTTTTTCAGAGGACTAATTACCACCTTGCCCTTCAGGCGGGGTACACAATGGGCTCCAGGGGCACCCTCATCCTGATACACAAGCGCATTCCATTTACTCAGCAATTGGTTGAGCGCGACCCAAGGGGTCGATACGTGTTCGTCATGGGGACCATCTGGGGTCAGACGATGGCCATTGCCGCAATTTATTCCCCACCCGGGTTGGGACAGGAATTACTGGACGATCTTACTACCCTTATAGGGAAACACCATCCTGATACGTTCATTCTGGGGGGTGATTTTAATGACACCATGAATGATAACTTTGACCGTTCCCATCTCCGAAATCGCAACCCTGACACCTCGACTAGATTGGCCAGTTTTGCATCGGCCCTTGGGCTCCGAGATGTATGGAGAGAGTTACACCCGACTGATAGGGAGTACTCCTTCCATTCCGGCGCTCACGGCTCCATGTCCAGACTGGACTACTTCTTCTTGCCACATACCGACCTCCATAGGGCAATGTCCGCAGATTTACTCCCCCGGGGCATTTCGGACCACTCCCCCCTCTTAGTTGAATTGCGTATGCAGGGTCCCCTTCCCCCTAGAACGTGGAGACTTAACAATTATTATCTGGGGTCCCCGGAACTGATAGATCGCCTCGAGGAAGTTTCTGGTGAATATTTCGAAATTAACGAGAAGTCGGTGGACAGCCCCGTGATATTATGGGAGGCCTATAAAACAGTGCTAAGGGGTGAAATCCTTTCTTGGACGACACATAAAAGAAACATCCGGTTCCGGGAAATATTAAAGGCCGAAGAGGAAGTGAGAGACAGGGAGATTGAGCATATATCCGATCCTACGCCTGAGACCCACCGATCCCTCCAGCGCGCCCAGGAGTGCCTCCGTAACAGAACGATGGATGACGCCAAGCAGGCCCATTGGCAGGCTAGGGCGAGGGTGTATGAACTTGGGGATAAGTCGGGTAAACTGCTCGCTTGGTTGCAGAGGAGAGACGAGGGGCAGCGCCATGTCCGGGAAATTGTCACGGCACAGGGCGACACCCAACATTCGGACTCTGGGATTGCCGAGGCCTTCACAGAGTTTTACGCAGATTTGTATCGGGCTCCGACCTCACCGCTAAACCCCTGCCTCCTAGATGAGGTGACGCTGCCGATCCTTTCGGGGCAACAGAGGGACCAGCTGGACTCTGCTTTATCAGAGGCTGAGATTGCAGAGGCACTGTCTCAGCTCCAGTCGGGAAAGGCACCGGGCCCGAACGGATTCCCAGTTGAAACTTGGCAGAAGCTAGGAGTAGACAAAATGGCCGGTCCTCTACATAGGATGTTTCTTGCTGCCCGGGAACAGGGTACCCTCCCACCAGATCTTTGCAAGGCCACCATTGTGGTCATTCCCAAGCCTGGCAAACCTCCACATGATTGTGCTTCTTATAGACCTATATCGCTGATTAACGGGGAAGCTAAGGTCCTTGCTAAGCTATTAGCGAATCGGTTGCAGTTAGTCACATCCTCCTTGATCCATCCGGATCAGTGTGGTTTTATGCCTGCCAAATCGACTCGGATGAATCTGCGCCGCCTCCATTTAGCATTGGAGAGATCCCCGATTATAAACGAACCCTTGGCCTTGTTGGCAATCGATTTTGAAAAGGCGTTCGATTCCATTCGATGGGACTACCTTTGGGAAATAATGCGCCGCATGGGGTTCGGAGAGGCCTACTTAGGCTGGGTGCAGCTACTTTATGTTAACATCAAGGCGGAAGTGAGAGTGAATGGCTGGTCCTCTGGGTCCTTCCCCCTGGGCCGTGGTACGCGACAGGGATGCCCTTTGTCCCCTCTTTTGTTCGCCCTTGCTATCGAGCCATTAGCTCTTTGGCTTCGCCAAAACACCGCCTGGAGAGGATTCAGATGGCCGGAGGGACACGAGGATCGTACATCCCTGTATGCGGATGACCTCCTGGTGTACCTGGGTGACCCACTAACATCCTCTGCCATTGTAACGCAAATGTTAGTCCGCTTTGGGGAACTCAGCGGACTCAGAATCAACTGGGGGAAATCAGTCCTCTTTCCGGTGAAGGGTGGGGAACAGGCAATCCCCCAGGACTGCCCGTACCGGGTGGAACGACAGGGGTTTCGTTACCTGGGAATATGGATATCCGGGGATTTAACAAGCTATATAAGGAACAATCTCCGACCAATCACAGACCGCTTTATTGTTGATGTCCGGCACTGGAAACTCCTCCCCCTGACACTTATGGGAAGAGCGGCACTTTTTAAAATGATGACCCTTCCTAGATTCCTCTATGTCCTTCAAAATGCCCCACTTAAAGTCCCCGACTCGGAGTTCCACCAGGTGGAGACACTTCTCAGAGACCTCATATGGGGGGGAGGCCAGTCACGAATTGCGTTAACTACACTTCAAAGATCTATTTGGGAGGGAGGAATAGGAGTTCCCCGCCTTCAAACGTATTACTGGGCATCACAACTGGTGGTGGTTAATGACCTTCTCCACGGGGACCGAGACCTGCCCCATATACGGGCTGAGATAGCCACTATGCGCAACACTGACCCGCTGCTTCTCCTCTATCAGCCCCTTTCGAGAACCTCTCCGCCCACAACCACTACGCATATGATCACAGTGTGGAGACAGGCACACCGATTCATTGGGTGGGAAAATAAAGCTACTAGAGCACAACCCCTCTGGCGGAACAACAACCTAGCTGAGACCCAGAAGTTGGAGCCGTGGCCTAGGTGGGTGAATGCGGGGATTGCCAGGATTGGGGACATGCTTACACAGGGGTGTTTGGCCTCATTTGATGACCTACAATTGCGATTCCAGATTCCGAATACGGAACATTACCACTACATTCGCCTCGCCCATGCTTTGAGACCCTACCTGACAGCAGATACGCAGTTACCGGACTATACCCCCATAGAGCGTAACATCCTTCCGGCGCATATCCCTACCAAATGCACTTCCATCCTTTACAATGCTATATCCTCCTTTGCTACCCCCGAATTGAATGAACTAAAGGCAAAATGGGAAGTAGATGTGGGGGTGATAGATCCTGAGGATTGGATACAAGTCCTTATGCATCCCCGGGAAATCGCCATTTCCTCTAGGCTTCGATTAGTGCAGTTGAAAATACTACACCGGGTTTATTACCCTAGGACACGTCTATATGGCTGGAAACGGGCTTCTGACCCAAACTGTTTGCGGTGTGGGGATGGGGAGGGGACCTTTATTCACATTTTGTGGCTGTGTCCCCAGATACAAACTTTTTGGAACGCATGCTGTAGGGAACTCTCCCGAGTTCTGACTCGCACCATACCACTGGACCCAAGGGCTTTGCTTCTGGGCGTGCCCGATGAGATAGAAGCTAATAAGTGGGAAAGATTGCTCCTACACACGGCGATGGGGCTGGTTAAGCGCAATATCGCGCAGAAATGGGGTGCCCCTGACTCCCCAACGCTGGAACAATGGAAATTGGATATGGACATATGCGCTATGATGGAGCGTAGGATTTACTCGGCGCGAGGCTGTCCCAACAAAGCGTCGAAAATATGGGACAGGTGGGAGGAAGGTGTGGCCTGAGTGTCCCATGTACAGGCGGGGGAATGTGCACTGGGGGTTTTGTTTTGTGCTTGTACCATACTATACATTATTGCATGTGATGAGATGATCGCTCAACTGTTGATGCTCAGGGTACCTTTTCTGATTGTGAACGACTATGACAGTCTGAAGTTGTTTTTGTTTGCTTGTTGCTTTGTTATTATGACCATTGTACTATGTTAATAACAATAAAATACTTTATAAAAAAAAAACAATGGTTGTTTTGATTTTTTAAATAAATCTAGTGTGTCTCAATTGAATAGTCTTCCTGTGCCTTGTCTTGTCACACCACGTGTCTCCTGCCAAGCATCCCCCCTCACGCTGGACGCCCCCCTGCAATCCACATAAGTGTGTCTCCATTCACGAGTCTTCCTGTGTCTTGTCTGCACGACCACTGCCCCAATCCACCCCCCCGCCCTATCAAAGGCAGTTCGCACCGGGGTACTTGCGCTGGCAAGTGGAGCTGTCAGGGAGCGATAAAGGCCAAGAGGTGCCAAAGACCATGTACACTTCAAAGTGGTCTATAGAGCATGGGTTGTTGTTCCCATGTCTACCTCCAGACCCCGTGTCTCCTGCCAAGCATCCCCCCTCACGCTGGACGCCCCCCTGCAATCCACATAAGTGTGTCTCCATTCACGAGTCTTCCTGTGTCTTGTCTGCACGACCACCGCCCCAATCCACCCCCCCCGCCCTATCAAAGGCAGTTCGCACCGGGGTACTTGCGCTGGCAAGTGGAGCTGTCAGGGAGCGATAAAGGCCAAGAGGTGCCAAAGACCATGTACACTTCAAAGTGGTCTATAGAGCATGGGTTGTTGTTCCCATGTCTACCTCCAGACCCCGTGTCTCCTGCCAAGCATCCCCCCTCACGCTGGACGCCCCCCTGCAAACCGCATAATGCCACGACATATTCACGTCATTCATTCACAAACACACCCCTGTTTCGAATTCTTTATAACCCACTTCATATTTCTAATGAGAACTTCTTTGCGCTTTGCTAGTCAACCCGCGAAGGTGCTGGTTATCTGCTCTTCGTCTCTGTGAACTTCCGTGACCACTTCGAGCAAACTCGTCAGTTTGCAACCTGTGAACTGCTCCCTGTTCTACGACAAGAAACTACTCTGATCCCTGCATCTAACTGTGTGTTCGTCAAGGTAAGGCCATGTACCATAATCATTTTGCGTCCAATTTTTTAATTTATATCTATTTGCTAGTAGTCATCAAATTGCATCCATGTTTTCTTTTCGTTCAAGACAGTACATGCAAGGAACTAGTCACATGTTCTGAGTTTAGTCAAATTATTTTTCTATTTATTTAAAGTTATTCAAATACTTATCCGCATGTGAATAACTTGTATAGTTCCAAGAACCAAAACGAACCTTGCATTGAACCTTTTATGTGTCATTTAATTTTTTTAACACATTGGTATTCATAGAGAATTGTTGATCTTTACTTTTCAGAACTTTCCACAATGCCTGCCTGTTCCATTGGCGGTTGCCCTTCGAAGACCCATAAAAAATCTGAAGGTACTATAATGCATGTTTTCCCTAAGACAATAGATCAGATAAGAGAATGCGTCCGATGTTGCGGATATCCACCGTCTGAGCTTGAAAGTAGAGTCCTAGAAGTCTTTGCGGACAAGAGGGGTGATCGATACCGCATCTGCAGCAGGCACTTTACCTCAGACATGTACTCCACATCATTGCTAATAAAGAAGAACACACCGCGAGCGAAGCGAAAATTGCTCTCAACCGCTATTCCCACTCTATTCGTCCACATCCCTCCACTGGTGAGTCAAGTTTACGGATTTAGCTCTCGGCCTTGCGGTAGTGTGTAGCATTAGCTAACAACAATTTCCCCATTTATGTATCCACTCAATATGAAGGCGGAAGATTCTCCATCCGTGTCGTTATTGCAGTCATCAGCCACTTCAAGCGCCTATCGGGTAATCTTACTTAGCTATTCTGCCACTGACTTGTTTTAGGCATGTAAATCAATAGTTTTAATTTATCGTGTAATTATTTTACCTAATGGTACACCCTAGTACTCGTCCTCTAGTCTCTGTTTTCAGTTATAATTATTGTTATCCAAAATAATGCAAGTACTGTCTTTCAGGGAGATGCTGAGGAGTCCAACGCATTGACGACAACCGTTGATGTCACTCAGATGCTCGAGGTACGTTTCCGGACAGTTCCATCGATGGAGATCATCAGATCTTGCATTCTTGTAGCGTGATTGTTACACACAATGTTTCTTTCGTTTTTAGCCATTGATATGTCCTTCTGTCGTCGCCCTATGTGTCTTCTTTTTTCAATATTGTGTTCATTACTAATGAAAGTCCTATGTTTCAGGGAGTCGATGGAGCATTAGTCCAAGAAGAAGGGGGAGCATGCAGTTACGGGTCGGCGCAATGTTCTACAAGAACATCACCCCTAGTAGTTGATGCAGATCTCTGGGTGGTGACACTTCCAACGATCGAGCAAATCGAATCATATTTAGATATCCATTACTTATTTTAGACAACTGATCATTTGTGCAGGTCTATTTAGATGAGCCGTTGACGCAGGACAAAGTTTATGTTCTTTTTAACAAAATAGAAAACCATACTAATGCAATTACTGTGTTTCAGGGAGTTGCTGAAGCGTCATCTTCAATAATATCATCAATGGAAGTCTATGCGGAGCCCGAGGTATGGATCTTGACAGTTCCATCTAACTAGATCAACAATGCGTGAATAATTGTCGTTTGAATGTTCTACACAATGCGTTCATTCGTGTTTTGCTATTGAGATGTACGTGGGTATTGGTCCCCAAGTACATTTTGTGTTTTCAATATTATTATACATACTAATGAAAGTTCTATGTTTCAGGGAGTCGATGGAGCGTCAGTGCGTGATGGATGTGCTTATCATGAAAATATAGTCGTTGCAGCGCAAGAGGAAGTGGAGACATGCACACACGAGTCGGAGCAACAGCGTCCTGATGTTGAAGTTCGAGGCAAGAAAGTTTCAAAGAAAAGAAAGCAAAAGAAGGTTAGTGTCCTGGTCACTATATTATGTTGTTTTTCACTGTTAATAGTTCAATACTGTAAGTTGTGTTTAAACTGAACATCCCTTTTCCAATCTGTCCTCTAGTTGCGAGTGGGTGTACGAACTAGATCTACACAGACAGTGAAGCGAACGAGAGATGTTGCTTGTCAAACCTTTTGGCAGGGACTTGAGACTGGAGATGCATCGTGCCAATGGGAAGAATATGAAGTGATTGACAACGGAGCTATACCACCACCAGCCATTGATAGTGAATGTCCTCCTGGTAGTTCGTATGCAGTCGGAGATCAATTCACAGAATCCACACCCGCAAAAACTAAGACCGCGAGAAAGTTGAAGAAATTGTTTTATTCACCCATCGCCGGAGAAGGAACAGATGTTGCAATGGAAGAGAATGAAGTGGACGACAATGAAACACCATCAATATCACTGAACATAGCGGAAGACGATATCAGAGATTCTACCTTTCATGTGAGTGACATGTCCTCAACGTTACAGGCCGAACCAGCTGGGATGCAGAGTGACAGTATAAGGAAAGAGGCCAAATTCATTGTATTCGATAGTTGTTGGATTGATATTATTATTAGGATGAAATGTGGGCATTCGGTTGGTGGGGAAGTATGTGGGGAGCCATTGATTAATGTGACTCGTGCAATTCGAGGCACTAACCTTAAAATACATGCCACCTGTACAAAATATCATCCTTTCTCATGGTCTGCACAACCCATGCTGGGGCAACTGCCAGCTGGCAATCTACTTTGTGCAGCGGCCGCACTTTTTAGTGGTTCAAGTTTTAAAAAGTTAGTCTTTCTTTCAGTTTGTGGGAATCCATTTCATTGCGAAAACTCAGTTCTACAAATACCAAATCGATTATCTATTTCCAGCCATTAGCGAAGCTTGGAGAATGGAAAAAATGTCTATTGATAGTACATTCGCGGGCAAACGGTTCAGGCTAGCCGGTGATGGACAGTGCGACAGCCCAGGATTTTCAGCCAAGTACTGCACCTACCACTTTCAGGACATGGAAAGTAAGAAAATTGTGAGTTCGGTGGTCGTGAGGGTGTCACAAAGAACATCCTCAGTGGCCATGGAGAAAGTTGGCTTTGTAGCATCATTGCAAGAACTACAATCGCGGGGAATGGTGATCGACCTGATAGCCACGGACAGACACGTTTCAATTGCCAAGACAATGAGAGAAGAGTACAAAAATATAAATCACCAATTTGACGTGTGGCATCTTGCAAAAACAATCAATAAAAAAATGTCGGCTGCAGGTAAAAAAAAAGATATGCAAGGTATTTCACAGTGGTCCAAGTCAATCAGCAACCATCATTGGTGGAGCTCAAAAACATGTGGAGGGTCGTTGGAAATTCTACTGGAAAAATGGCGGTCAGTAATGCTACACTGTAGCAACGTTCACCGCTGGACCACAAACCAACATTTCCACAATTGTGAACATGGCCATTTGTCCACAGAGGAGGCACGGAAGAAGAAGTGGTTGATTCCTTCATCACCCACTCACAAAGCCATTGAAAAGATTGTATTTGATAAAACTATAACAAGAGATTTGAGGGGACTCACGGAATTCTGCCACACAGGAGATTTGGAGGTGTTCCACAATATGTGCCTAAAGTACAGGCCAAAACGATTGCATTTTGGCATGGAGGGCATGATAAATCGGACTCTTCTAGTGGTCTTGGCACATAACCATAATGTTGGCCGTCAACAAAGTAGGACGACCGGAACTTTAGGGAAGCTTCGCTACAATAAGGCCTTCACTAAAAGAAGTAAACAATGAGTGAAACCAGTGTTTCAGGATATGCAATATGAGTTTATTGAGAGACTTATTGTTGATGTCCTAGATAGGCACATACATGGAGTTGTGAACGAACCTGTGCAGGGGACAACTGCATTGCCACCCAACATTGCCTCTGTTCCATGCCCACCTAAAGCAGAGCTCATTGAGAAATACACATCGCGGTTTAAATGATTGTAATTTGATTGTCTGTTCTCTCGAGTCTCCTCATGTTGCAGGCCCATTGAATATGTGTATCTATGTAATGTGTAAATAAAAGTGATTGCTCAGTGTACATGCAATGTGTCTCTCCACCGTTGCCCCTCCCTTCACCGTGCAGTAGTGCGAACCACCCGGGTGTTACCTGTGACTTTGCTCTCGAGTCTCCTCATGTCGCAGGCCCATTGAATATGTGTAGCTATGTATTGTGTAAATAAAAGTGATTGCTCAGTGTACATGCAATGTGTCTCTCCAACCTTGTTCATTTGCGCATTGAATTAAACCAAACAGTAATATAAATCATTTTTCAAAATATATAGAATGTCTCCGTATTTATGGTTCTCTGGGGCTGCAAATACACGCACACAAAATGCAAAGATGGAGTGTAAATTTCAAGTCCTGTGAGATGGCCTTACACTGAATGTAGCTAACTAGGAATGTGTGCTCGTTCAAAGTGAAGGTCAGCTGCTTTGATTTTTTGCTCGGGTGCCGGAATGGCCCATTACTATACAGTAGCTTTAAAGACGGGTTAAGTTGTACTTGTTTGTTCTATGTGGCATATTGTTTTGTACCGCGCACTATCTTGAGGAGAACCATCTCCTTTTACGGAAGCACCTCAAAACCTTCCTCTTTGCTTCTGCTTTCTCTCTCCCTCTCCCCTGCTACAACTGGTCCACTGTCTGCGACCTCGGTCCTGGGCCCTTCCACTCTCCACCTGCACTGCCTCCCTGTCAACCCCTGCACTGGGGGACTGTCTCAGTACCCTTGCACTGTCCTAGCTATGAAATAATTTCCCGACCTAATATATAAAATGAATAATTTTAATAAAGATCTGATGGTGAGACTAATTTCATTTTTTATGTTTTTAAAACAGGTACATCCTTCATTATTGTCTGTGTCACGAGTACCAGACACCGGCGGATGGCTTTTACAACCGCCAGTTGCTTCTCCGCGTGAACAACGTTACCACCCTGACCATTTTATGGGACGATCGCCAAGTACAAGTATGCCCTTACGTGGTACTAATGGCTAGATGCAACATACATACCGTTGTGGTGGCCTAGTGCCTCGTTGTTGGAACAGCCATGCGATTATCAGTGCGACCGAAGAGCTTATTTTATCGTAAACCGACACCCTATGTACTGCACACGAACATCGCTTGCCTCAAGACTAACTATTTTGGATCGAGAGCAAATAAAAATGCAAATCGCTGAATATTCTCTAAACATTCGATGTCCAATAAATGTACTTTGCCAAATGTACAATCTTGCCGTTTGCTTTTAAACCACAGTTTCATATTCCGAATTGTGGCGCTGTATTGTGAGATGATCTAAGACCCTGTGTACAGCAAAGGAACATCGCGTGCCTCAAAACGAACTTTTTGGAACGTGAGCAAATAAAAATGCAAATCGCTGAATATTCTCTAAACATTTGATGTCAAATAAATGTACTTTACCAAATTTACAATCTTGCGGTTTGATTTAAAAGTACAGTTTCATATTCCGAATTGTGACGCGCTGTGTTGTGAGCTGATCTGTGTTGGTTTCCGGGTTCTGTGTGGAGTCGCGTAGAAGACGCCTGGGCGCGTTTGCCTACGCAGCGCAGTCACATCACGGATAGAGGCGGGGAATATGAATGTTTTGATAAAGTCTGTTTCAGGGGCGGGGGATATGATTTAGTGCCGCAAACGCAGGTGAGCCAGGTCGATGGGGGGAAATGATAGGATTATCACAAAATGGCGGCTGATTTCGAGTGCGTTAATGGACGAAAAGTCGGGTAAGGTCCATAGGAAAGTTTTCTACGATCTACCGGTTTATGCTTAAAAACACATGGCCGAACCGTAGGGACAATAAAAAAAAAGTCCCGGAACTATCCTTTAAGGGGTGATGCTTTATATCTATATACATGTTTATGAATGAGTCTCTCTTTCCTATCTATACTCTTTTTCCTCTGCAATATAGGTTTGTATTGCACTTGACACTTTGTAGGCATCAGAGAGTTGCAATTGGGAGATGCCTTTTGTCTGCCTCATATTTGCACTTAATTGTCCTGAATAATTACTGCTATGCTGCCATGCAATCTGTTCCTCTAATTACCCATATTAGCTTTTGTCGTATGCTGTGATGGCACAGTGATATCGTTATATGCCAGTTCTGTACATGCTTTATATTTTTGCCAATTAGGGCACTTGACCGTTATTTGCTGAAAAGTTATTCATTAATGCAGGACATTGACTTTGTGTTCATGATAGGTTGTTTAGGATTTCCAAACACACGATTTTCAACATTTGTTGATGAATAGACTGTTTGAATATGCTTTTATTTTGAAATTGTGATCATGCCTTTGTAATTAACTTTTGGGTACTTGCCTTAGCTGCAAGTCACTAGTCCAAGATGGCCTTTTTTATCACCATTGTGAGTCTTTTCACTAGCATTTTCACAATCTTGCAGTGAACAGGAAGTCGACTTGTCCATAGTCTTATTTACACAAACAATGCAACATTTACACTGTTTACTAGCCTACTAGCCTCAAGAAGCCTGAGTCAGAGGTGGAACGTGTGGCGATTTTTCCTGCTACCTAGGGGTAGTACTTTGCATTAGCCATGGTACTTAATTACAGTTCTCATATTGCAGACTTTTTTTTAATGTTTAAATAAACGTAGAGCTGGGAGCTGTGATTTTTGCTACCTTACCCTATGTTTGCACGGGTCATCTTTTGGTGCATTTGCGGTACTGAACACAAATACGAATAGTATCAGCAAGTCATCCTTTTGTGTACATCTCTGGAGCCAGTGCGATTAAGCAGGCAAGTGAGAGTGCACTCCCAGTCAGAGTTTTTCAAGGCAACGTCAATGAGTCTTAAATAATTCACAATGAAGACTTAAAATGTCATTCTTTATTTCAAAAAACCACAAAATGTTAAACTATATCTAGGCAGCTCCACAAGTTAGCCAGAGGAAGCAGCGGCAAAAAAGAACAAGTTACTTACCAACTGTAACCTTGTTTCAACTGGATGTTCCTCCCACGTATTCCTCATCTTGTGATAATTCGTTTTGCCAGCTTCGCTGCATCGGAAAAACATTTTCGGCAGAGGGCGCTGTGCACGAGGTTGTGGCGTTGAATGTCCCTTGACGGGCTCCGTACAGAGTTGACGTTACTGATGGTATAAATAGCTCGAGCCGCGCCCGTTGGCTTCAGTTCTGTTTTTCCGAGGAAATACTCGTGGAACATCCAGGCGTATGCTGTGACTAATAGGCCCATCATGAGAAGAAATTGTAAGAAAATATAAACTGTACTGGGGGGTAGGCTGGGAGGGTCAATGAGGAATACGTGGGAGGAACATCCAGTCGAAAGAACGTTATAGTTGGTAAGTAACTTGCTCTTCGAATGGATTGTGTCCTCCCACTTATTCCTCATCTTGTGATAGACTCCCATAGCAGTGACCAATTTGGAGGTGGGAGTGCTAGTTTTTGTTTTCATGTACAGAGTGAAGTACTGCTTGGGCAAAAAGTCCCTCATTTGAGGATGAGGTATCTAAGCAGTAATGTTTGATAAAAGTATGCATTGATGCCCATGTTGCAGCTGAGTAAATATCTTTTGCAGGGACTCCCCTCTTCAAAGCCGCAGAAGTAGCCATTCCCCTTGTGGAGCGAACATGTAACTCATCCGGTGGGTCTTTTCCTCATAATCTGTAGCATTCCAATATAGCTAGAATAATCCAGCGGGATATGGTTTGTTTTGTCACCTTTAACCCCAATTTACGACATGTGTAGCCCACAAAAAGTTGGTCGTCTTGACGTAATTTTGTCATTCTTTCAATGTAAAAGCTGAGAGCCCTCTTGGGGTCCAGCCTATGTAATCTCTCCTCTTCTTTTCCCAAATGAGGAGGAGGATAGAATGTTGGTAAAACAATTTTCTGCAACAAATGGAAGTCGGAAACTACTTTCGGTAAGAAAGATGGTTTAACTTTCAGAATTACTTTGTCTTTATAAAAAATGGTGTATGGAGGTTTACTTGAGAGAGCCTGTAGTTCACTAACCCTGCGGGATGATGTTAATGCCACAAGAAGAACCAAGTTACTTCTTGCCTGGTAACGTTCTTTCGATGGGATGTTCCTCTGACGTATTCCTTATCTTGATAGATCATCTCCAGCTTGCTAGCCTCGGAATTTTTTTTTCAGTAGAGGGCGCTGCGCATCAATGTCCCTCGAGCCGATGTCCCTCGACAGCCTCCGTATCGGTGCCGACGTCATCATGCGTATAAACAGACTCGTGCAGCGTCCGTTGCTCAGTTCCGTTTTGACGTTAAGTTGTTTTACATGAATTGGTTAGTGACCCAGAAGGAGCGTAAACTGAAACCACAAGGGAAGTTTTACTGAGGGGATGGATGGGAGGGGCGATTAGGAATACGTCGGAGGAACATCCCATCGAAAGAACGTTACCAGGTAAGAAGTAACTTGTTCTTCGAAGGGATTGTGTCCTTCGACGTATTCCTCATCTTGATAGACTCCCATAGCAGTGGTGTGTAACTGGCGGCGGGAGTAAAATTGCCATGTTTTCCTTCAAGAGTGAACAGAGTGCAACACAGCTTTGCCAAATCTAGTCTCTTGGTTAGAGGAGGAATCCAGGTTGTAAAATCTTGTGAAGGTATGTGCAGACGACCATGTGGCAGCCGCACATATGTCTCGAATCGGTATCCCTCTTTGGAGGGCCGAAGAGGCTGCGATACCCCTGGTTGAATGAGCCCTAAGATTTTGGGGAGGCTCTTTCCCTGCCAGTTTGTAACATTCCAGAATGGCTAAAATAATCCATCTAGAAATGGTCTGTTTTGTTATCAGTAATCCCAATTTGTGCCCTGAGTAACCTACGAACAGTTGGTCTGCTTGCCTAATCGTAGCAAGTCTGCTGATGTAAAAGCTCAAATCCCGCCTTGGGCCCAGCCTATTCAGCCTTTCTTCCTCTTTCCCCGGAAGGCAAGGTAATCTTCTGAGTGATGTGAAATTCAGAAACCACCTTTGGGAGAAAATTAGGCTTCACTTGTAGGACAACTTTGTCTTTATGAAAAATTGTATGAGGGGGTTTACAAGATAGAGCCTGTAATTCGCTCACCCTCCTAGCAGATGTCAATGCCACTAATAAGACAGTTTTAAGGGTGAGAAACCTTAGTGAACAAGAGTGGAGTGGTTCAAAAGGAGTACCCATTAGGAAATTTAAGACTAAATTTAAGTCCCATACGGGAACTTGGAATGGTCTTGGAGGATAGACATTGGTTAATCCCTTCAGAAATTGTATTACTAAGGGTAACTTGAAATACGATGGTTCCTCTGCAGTGCGCTTGAAGATCGATAGCGCTGCGAGATAGCCCTTGATAGTGCCAACCTGAAGGCCCAAATTTGCCAAATAGAGTAGAAAAGATAACACCGTTGGTGTACCACATGCAAAGTGGTCAATATTCTTTTCTCTACACCAGCTGCAAAATTTGTTCCAACGGCAGCGGTATAAAGTCTTTGTTGCTGGCCTTCTTGCCGAAAGCAACACCTCCATGACGTTATCTGGGAGGTCCCAATCCTTGTATCTCAACCTTTCAGATACCAAGCGTTAAGGTTGAGGGTTCTGATGTCTGGATGGAGAACCTGACCTCCTTTCTGTGGAAGAAGATTCTCCTCGAGTGGAAGACGAATTGGAGGGCAGATGGACATGTCCAGAAGGTCAGGGTAACACGTTCTCCTGGCCCAGTCCAAGGCAATTAGGATCATTGCTTTCCGGAACCGTCTCAACCTCCTGATCATTTGAGGAATGACAGGGACTGGAGGAAACGCGTATCAAAGTGGAAACTCCCAGTCCACTACGAACGCGTCCCCTAGAGCTCCTCTCAGGGGAAATTCCCTTGAACAAAACTGATCGCACTTCCTGTTGATGCTGGTGGCGAACAGATCCACTTGAGGGGTTCCCCAAAGGGTGAAGATCTGTTGAAGGACTTCCTGAGCTAGTTCCCACTCGTGGGAGACTGTACTCTGCCTGCTCAGAGCGTCCGCTGTCAAGTTTTTCTCTCCGGCTAAGTGAACTGCCGATAGAGAGATTCCTTCTTGGATTGCCCAAAACCAGAGCTGCATCGCCTCTCTGCACAGAGGCAGTGATCCTACGCCGCCTCTTTTGTTGAGGTAGTGCAGGGCCACTGTGATGTCCGTCATTATCAGGACATTTTTCCCTTGTACAGATGGCAGAAAAGCCTTCAGCGCTAGTCTGATTGCTCTCAGCTCTAACAGGTTGATATGTAGTCTGGACTCCGATGGAGACCAACGACCACTGATGGTCAAGTCGTTGGTATGGGCTCCCCACCCCGTGAGTGAGGCATCTGTGACTACTGTTATCTCCAGCCATGGTTGCCAAAACAGTTCTCCTTTCAAGATGTTCTCCTGGCAGGCCCACCACTAAAGGTCTCGTGCCACCTTGTCTGGAACCTGAAGGAGATCTGTCATTCTCCCTGAGAATTGCGACCACTGAGTTCTTAGTGCCCACTGAAGAGATCTCATTCTCAGGCGAGCCTCTGGCACAAGGAAGATGCAGGATGCCATGAGACCTAGCAACCTCAAAAAAAGTCGAAGGCTGGGAGACGTTGGGCATTTTGAAACTTGGTGACCATCTGCAGAATATCTTGAGCCCTCACCTCTGGTGGCTAGGCTTTTCACAGGGAAGTGTCCAGGACCGCTCCAATGAACTGGAGTCTCTGTGATGGTATCATCTGTGACTTCTTTAAATTGAGGGAGAAGCCCAGTTTGTGAAGGAAGTGGCAGACATAAACTAGCTGGATCTGAGCTTGTTCCGGAAATACAGCTCTGATCAGCCAATCGTCCAGATAGGGGTAGACGTGAATCCCTTCCCTCAGACTTGCAGCCACTACCGATATTAGCTTGGTGAAGACCCTCGGGGCGGAGGTCAGCCCAAATGGCAGAACTCGAAATTGGTAATGAGAGCCGCCAATTGCGAACCTCAGGTATTTCCTGTGTTTGAGATGGATTGGCACATGGAAATAAACATCCTGAAGGTCCAGATATACCAGCCAGTCCTGGAGCTGGAGGGCCTGAAGGATCTGAGAAAGAGTTACCATCTTGAAATTGTTCTTCCTGAGGAACTTGTTCAATTCTCATAACTCCAAGATAGGTCTCAGTCCTCCGTTGTCCTTCGGTATTAGGAAGTAGGGAGAGTACCAGCCCTTGTTCCTCTCCGCTACAGGTACCGGTTTTATGGCACCTTTCTCCAGCAGGTCTACAATTTCCTGCAAGAGGAGCGGATCTGGATCTTTCCGAGAGCTGTTCCCCGGTGGATGACTCTGAGGAATGCATAGAAAAGGCAGGCAGTAACCTTGGCCAACTGTCTCCAATGCCCAAGCATCTGACATAATAGCCTGCCATTCCGTCAGATGTTGCGTTAGCCTGCCCCCTACTGGTGTCTTGTGAGGAGAGTCCTCAGAGTGATTTAGAGGCGGCTGATGCAGGTGCCGAGGGTAAAGAGGTACCTGCTGCTGCTGCCGTGGCTTTTGTGCTTTACCCCGTCCACCTAGGGTGAATCTTTGACCTCTTTGAACCGACTGCCCTCTGCCTTTTCCGAATGCGGAATAAAAGCGAAAGGGCTTATCTCTCCAAGAGGTTCCTGAGGGGCGATATGGTGTTTGACGGATTGCAGCACCCATGGATTTTTCTGCTGCTTTCGATGTCTAACTTTTCTAGGCTGTCATCCGCCTTCTTACCAAACAAAGAAGAGCCATCAAAGGGCATATTTAAAAGTCTGGCTTGTACATCTGGAGCAAACCCAGACTTTCGCAACCACGCAAATCTGCGGGTTGTAGTACTTGCCGCCATGGCCCTACTGATGCTGTCAGCAGAATCAATGCCAGTGAAGGGATTCGCAGATTGCGTCTTTACCATCCTTAATGATGTTTAGAAACGCTTCCCTTTCTTCTCCCTCTGGGAGTCAGTCAGCCGCTGATGAAGCACACTCCCAAAGTGTATGGCTGAACCTTGCGAGCATACAAGTAGCGTTAATAGATTTCAACGCCATGCTACATGCAGAAAAAACTTTCTTAGCCATAGAGTCGTATCTTTTGTCATCCCTGTCCTGTGGAACAGTAGGGTATGCCGATCTACTGCCTGATGCAGTTGCTGCTTGAACAACCAGACTCTCTGGAGTTGGATGTTTATACAAAAAATCAGGGTCAGTAGTAGATACCCTATATTTGGCTGATAACTTTTTTGTTAACCGCCGGTATAACCTCAGGGGTTTCCCAGTTACCCAATATTTTTCTTTGTAATGCAGCGTGAAATGGAACCACAGGATCCTCCTGTGGGCCTTTAACTAAAATGTCTGTAATGTCACCCTGCTGGAATGCAAGTGAAGGTGCAGACCAACCCATGAATTCTATAATTCTTGCCATTAAAATTCTGTACGGGGTGTCAGCATGTTCCCCTGGGTCTGGTATGGCAAATTCTATTTCTGGGGAAGTATCTAACCCACTTGCCTCATGTAAGGATTCTCGAAGGCCCCTCAACCTATTTTCCTCAGAGGTAAATTCCTCTGGTTCTGGTGTTGCAGATCTCTGCAACCCAAAGGGTCTTTCTTGATCCGAATCCTCCCCTTCCTCATAAATTGAAGACAAAGGTCTGAAATGATCAGACCTTGGAAATGGCTTAAATCCCATTTCCAGAGCAGAAGGGGCTAAATTTGTCATAATTGGTTGGGAAAACATCAACGTCGTCGGCGCGGATGTTAAAGGCTTCGAAAACACCGAAAAAGGCGTCGAGAAGATTGGAAGTGGCCTCGAAGAACTCGAGAGGATCGGGATCCTACTCGAGGTTGTCGATGACCTTGAAGTCATGTTAGAGGCTCTGGGTATGACCACTGGCTGTGAGGTAGCGACGGCTGTGGGTTTGCTCTTTTTCAGCGCCGACGTCGAAGACGGCGTCGATTCGATCGACCTATGCGTCGATGAGCCCTTCAACAATGGCGTCAATGACGCAGATTTATGCGTCGAAGGGACCTTCAACGATGGCGTCGATGGCACAGTGCCTTTGCTCGAGGGTTCGTGACGCTCTCGAGTATTTTATTTCGCCGGGTGCAACGACTCGCGGCGTTTAGATTTTTTGGGTCTTTCACCCAGGGTGTCACCTTCAGCTGTCTTCGAGGGGGTCGAGGGCGCTTTCTCGAAGACGCTAAGCATCCTTTTACGGAATTCCTCCGACTCAGCCTGAGAGCTATGTTTTGTGGGGCAGGTGACTCTTTCCGGAGAAGCAGAAGAAGACAAGGAAGGGGATCTTCGACGTCTCTTACTTGAATGCTTGGATCTCGAAGAGTGGTGGGAACTGCTTCGAGACCTAGACCGAGAATGTTTCCTGTGTCGGCGAGGAGACGAATGTCTCGACTCTGCCGAGGAAACTTTCGAAGGAATTTTAACTGTCTTACCTCTCTCAAGCTTCCCCTTACGCTCCTTCAAGGCTTTCGCCGTCATGGACATGCAGTCCACGAACTCCAAACATTGGTGCTCCGATCCCAGGCACCACAAACAGATCCTGTGAGGATCTGTCAACGACATTTTCTTTCCACAGTCTCGACATTTTTTGAAGCTGGACCGTGGAGTCGTCGGTTTGGATGAGGAATCCATCGTGTAAGAGTTGGTATTCTCGAAGAATAATGAAGAATATATTCTCTGACTAACGAACTGAGCAACGCGATTCCGAGGCCCCCGAAGCACAGAAAAACGGAACTAAGCAATGGACGCTGCGCCAGTCCATTCGCATGATGACGTCGGCGCCGATACGGAGGCTGTCGAGGGACATCGGCTCGAGGGACATCGACGCGCAGCGCCCTCTACTGAAAAAGAAATTCCGAGGCCAGCAAGCTGGAGATGATCTATCAAGATAAGGAATATGTTGGAGGACACAATCCCTTCGAAGGACAGTTTTTAGTGTTAAAAGCCTCAATAGACATGAGTGCAGAGGCTCAAATGGTATACATGTTAGGAATTTAAGAACTAAATTCAAATCCCACGTTGGAACATGAAATGGTATTGGTGGATATACATTTGTAAGTCCATTCAGGAACTGTATGATTAATGGTATTTTAAAATAAGAAACCTCTTCTGAGGAGCGCTTAAAAATGGACAGCGCAGCAAGATATCCTTTGATTGTCCCGATCTGGAGCCCCAGATTGGCTAGATGTAATAGAAAAGAAAGCACCATTGGTGTGCCACATTGAAAAGAGTCCACATGCCTATCCTTGCACCAGTTACTGAACTTATTCCAACGACACCGGTACAAGGATTTAGTTGCTGGTCTTCTGGCCGAAAGCAAAATCTCCATTACGTCATCCGGAAGATCCCAATCCTTGTATCTCAAACTCTCAGAAACCATGCATGAAGGTTCAGCATGTTGACCTATTGATGGAGAACCCGACCTTCCTCTTGCAAGAGAAGATCCTCTCTTTGTGAAAGATGTATTGGAGGGCAAATGGACATGTCCAGAAGGTCTGGGTACCATGTCCTCCTGGCCCAGTACGGGGCATTAAGGCTCATGGTTTTCCTGAACTTTCTCAACCTCCTGATTACTTGAGGAATCACGGGGACTGGAGGAAATGCGTACAGCAGGGGAAAATCCCAATCCACTACGAACGCGTCTCCTAGAGCTCCTCTCGGGGGAAATTCCCTTGAGCAATACTGATCGCACTTCCGGTTTACTGTGGTTGCGTACAGATCCACTTGAGGGGTTCCCCAAAGGGGCGAGGATCTCCAGAAGGACTTACTGAGCTAACTCCCACTCGTGGGAGACTGTGCTCTGCCTGCTCAGAGCGTCTGCCGCCGTGTTGTGCACTCCGGCTAGGTGAACTGCTGATAGAGAGATTCCCTCTTGTATTGCCCAGAACAAGAGCTGCATTGCCTCTCTGCACAGAGGTAGTGATCCTACACCTCCTCTTTTGTTGAGGTAGTACATGGCCACTGTGTTGTCTGTCATTATCAGGACATTCTTTCTCTGTATAGAGGGCAGGAAGGCCTTCAGCGCTAGTCTGATTGCCCTCAGCTCCAATAGGTTGATATGTAGTTTGGACTCCGATGGACACCAACGTCCGCTGATTGTCAGATCGTTGGTGTGAGCTCCCCACCCCATGAGTGAGGTGTCCGTCACTCATGTTATCTCCGGCCATGGTTGCCAAAAAGGTTCTCCCTTGAGGATGTTGTCGTTGCAAGCCCACCATGATAGAGCCTGAGCAACTGCGCAGAAGATCTGACATATTCCCCGAGAATTGGGACCACTGAGTTCTGAGGGCCCACTGGAGGGATCTCATTCTTAGTCTGGCCTCTGGCACCAGAAAAATGCAGGATGCCATGAGGCCGAGCAACCTCAGGAAATCGAAGGCCGGCAGATGCTGGGCTTTCTGGAATTTTGTTACCATCTGCTGGATGTGGAGAGCTCTCACCTCGGGCGGCGAGGCTTTGCCCGAGGAAGTGTCCAAGACTGCTCCGATAAACTGGAGTTGTTGGGATGGTATCATATGAGACTTCTTGAAATAAAGGGAGAAGCCCAGTTTGTGGAGGAAGTGGCAGGTGATCGACAGGTGTTCCTGAGCCTGTTCTGGACAACGTTCTCTGATTAGCCAGTCGTCCATGTAGGGGTAGACGTGAATCCCCTTTCTCCCGAGACTCACTGCCACTACCGCCATCAGTTTGTTGAAAACCCTCGGACTGGAGGTCAGCCGAATGGCAGAACTCGAAACTGATCGTGAGAACCGCCAACTGCGAACCTCAGGTATTTTCTGTGCTTGGGATGGATTGGCACATGAAAATAAGCATCATGGAGGTCCAATGATACCAACCAGTCTTGGAGTTGGAGAGCCTGAAAGATCTGAGAAAGGGTTACCATCTTGAACTTGTCCTTTCTGAGGAATTTGTTTAATTTCCTCAAGTCCAAGATGGGTCTCAATCCTCCGTCCTTTTTGGGGATGAGAAAATATGGGGAGTACCAGCCCTTGTTCCTCTCCGCTACAGGTACATGTTCTATTGCACCTTTCTCTAGCAGGGTTATAATTTCCTGCCAAAGGAGCGAATCTGGAATTCTGGTAGAGCTGGCTCCTGGTGGATGGTCCTGAGGTCTTTTTAGGAAGGGCGGGCAGTAACCTTGGGCTACTGTCTCCAGTGCCCATTCATCTGAAGTAATGCCCCGCCACTCTTTTAGATGCTGAGAGATTCTGCCTCCCACTGGTGTTTCGTATGATAAGACCTCAGAGATTTGGAGGCGGCTGCAGGAGCGGCTGAGGGCATAGATGCCGCTCCTGAAGATGGCTTTGTAGTCTTTGCTCATCCACCACGAGTGACATTCCTCTTGCCCCTGTGAATAGCCTGTCCTCTTCTTCTACCAACAGAGGAGTAGTATCAAAAAGGACGCCCCCTCCAGGAAAATGAGCCCAAATAGGGTTTCTGAGGCTGTCGCATGGAGGCACTAAGAGACTTGGCTGCCGCTTTCGAGGTCTGTAGTTTTTCTAGGCTCTCATCAGCCTTACTACCAAACAGCCTCAAGCCATCATTTTCGAGCCATGAAAGGGCATGTTGAGAAGCCTGGTCTGTACATCTGGTGCAAACCCAGACTATCTCAACCACGCAAATCTGCATAGCACTGTGCTTGAATCCATGGACCTGCTAATACTATCAGCAGAATCCAGTCCAGACTGGAGACATCCCCACATTAGATCCTTACCGTCATTGACTATATACAGGAAGCCTTCCCTTTCCTCGCCTTCCGGAATATGCTCAGCCGCGGAAATGCATTCCCACAGGGTATGTGTGAACCTAGCCAGGGTACAGGTGACATTGGTCGATTTCAAGGTCATACTACCCGAAGTAAATACTTTACGAGCCCAGGCATCAACCTTCTTGTCCTCCCTGTTCGGAGGTATGGTTGGGTATGCTGTTTGCCTGGAAGTAGTAGCTGCCTGAATAACCAAGATTTCTGGAGTTGGGTGTCTACTCAGGTATTCTGGATCAGAAGTAGAAGTTCTGTACTTCTTTGGGAGATTGTTGTCTACTGCAGCAATGCTATCAGGTTTTTCCCAGCTCTTTTCAACTGTTCTTTGTAGTGCCCTATGAAAGGGAAGAACTGGATCCTTCCGGGTTCCTCGGACTATAATGTCCGTCATATCGTCTTGTTCAAATGTAGGGGAGGCTCTTCCCCAACCCATATATTCAATCACCATACTCATCAAATTCCTATACCCTGAGTCTGCATGTTCTGCAGGATCAGGTGCAGCAAACTCCAATTCGGGTGATGTGTCCACACCACTAGCAGAATGCAGAGTTTCAGATAGGTCTCTCATTTTTGTTTCAGGATTTATCAGTTCCTCTGGAACTTGTCTAGTGCCATATTTGACTCTAAGTAGAGTGACTTCCTCATCATCTGAGCCAGATTCTTCAAATATTGAAGACATGGACCTAAAGAAGTCCGATCTTGGTAAAGGTGTAAACCTTCTCTCTTCCTCCTGATAATTTGTCGAAGGAATCAGTGTTTTCTTCGAGGGAGTCGAAGGAACCTTTGACGCACTCGACGAAGCCTTCGACAAAGGCGTCGAGGATAAAATAGGCTTCGTCATCGGAGCAGTCGGCACCGATGGTGTTGACGAAGTTGTGCTCGACTTCGATCATTTTTGTTTTTTATGAGGGATTGGAGACACTTGACCGTCGAGGATCTCTCGACGACTTGTCGACTCGAGATCTATGGATACTACTAGGCTTGACCGTCGTAGTTCCGGACTTCCCTGCATCGTCCAATGGAGCAACCGGGGTCTGGTTTTACTGAGGTTTCTTCGAGGGGGTCAAGGCCGCGTTCTCAAAGACCTGCATCATTTTTTTCCTAAAGCTCTCCCATTTTGAAGGGGGAATCTGATCTAGTCGGACATCGAACCAATTCCGTCGATGAATCGGACGATAACGATCTGTCTCCTTTTGAGCTTTTTATAGGAAGATGAAGAAGATCGTCTCGACCTGCTACGAGATCGGGATCTCTTCGAATGTTTTTTATGGCGTTCTGGCTCCTTTGAATCGGATGATTTTTTAATGTTTTTGAGACAAGGCTTTTGAAGAGCCCTTCGACGCCTCCCGCCCCACCGCTAACTTACTTTTCCTCTCACGGAGGGCCTTCTCCGTCATTGTCTGACAGGAGCCACAATCGCCCGTTCGATGGTCTGAGTCCAGACACCACAGACAGATATGGTGAGGATCGGTGATGGACATCTTTGACCCACAGTCATTACACTTATTAAACACAGTTTTGGGAGTCGAATCGGTCGATGAAGAAGACATTTTCTTGACAGAAAATCTCGAAGCGCGCCGTTCACGAGAGCAAAGCAATCGGAAAAGCATAACTGAAGCCAACGGGCGCGGCTTGAGCTATTTACACCATCGGTGACGTTGACACAGTACAGAGCCGGCGAGGGACATTCGACGCCACAACCTCAAGCACAGCACCTTCTGGCAAAAACAAATATCCGATGCAGCTAAACTGGCGAAACAAATTATCACAAGATGATGAATACGTGGGAGGACACAATCCATTTGAAGACACGTTTCTCTATAACTTGTAGCATGGTCACATATAATCTGTTTCTACTTCACATAATAGTTTTGGGTGTTGAATACTGGAGCATGAGTGCGGTCCAGGACATTTTGGAGTGTCTGTAATTTTTGAAAATATATGTATTTGCGATGTCATCTTTCGTCTTTCATGTCCTAGGTTTTAGCTTACCATAACTGGTGAATTTCTGGGGTTTTTCGGTTTTACTTTAAACCATAACGTCACTTTAACAACCTTTTTTCAGTGAATTTCATAGGTTTTTATTAGTGCAACTTAACCATAACATCCCTTTTACAAAGTATTTCAGAAAATTCATAGGTTACCAGTGCACCCTTAATTTGCTACCACTTACTAATATCATACTTACCCCAATATAGCAACATTTGTGTCCAATTTACAAAAGGTCCGCCTTAAAACTGCCATTTCCCACCTTTTTGCAACTTTTTCCCCACTGTTTTTGTATTTGACGACATACGCGAACTTCTGACGTCATCACAGACTTTCTGGACAGTGTCACATGACCACACATACTGCGAACAGTTCGGAACTGCATTTTTTGCTGATCTAGGAACTTTGAAGCTCAAAGCGTACCCTTGCACAGCTCCTACACCTACTCTTACTCATTATCCATTAACAATCTAGCACAGTGCACATACTGGGAAGAATATTAGCAAAACTGCTATTTACTTAAAAATGGCATCAGCTATTGTCATCCCTCTTCCCCAAGAGCCACCACCACCACCAGCACCAGCTGGAGGACCTACACAACGAAACAAACACAGTACTTCAAAAAATTATGAAAAGGACCCAGACGATCAGATAGAGGAAGTGCCTACCTCTAGCACCCAGAGAGAATCATGGTTGTGGTAGTTCTTTACCACTGTTGGGAATGTACCAAAGGCTAAAGCTAACAAACGGAAATGCACAGAGTGTAGTCGCGGACTATATGGGGAGTACTCTTACAGGAACACCTCCATGTGCCGGCAGACAAAACCCAACCACTGTAATGCTCTCAGAAAGCTTGTTTCTTTCTTAGGAAGTAGTGGGCCATCTTCCTCTTCCTCAACCAATATGGTAACCACACAGTCTACTTCTGTGGGACACAAAATCCCACCAGATACCATGCAAGCGATAAAAGAGGCTGTTGATCTATATCTTTCAAAGACAACATTAATCTGTATATACTGCAACACATCACTCTGCAGGGGGCAGCAATTTCGAAATGTGCTTTTGAAGCTGTAACCAAGGAGCATGAGAAACACTGCGTCCTGTCTCAGACGCAACATGCGCAACATCTTCCCCTGTACACATTCGTCAAATGGCAACAAAGTTATAAGCCATCTAAAAAATGTTAGACCCTCCCCTCTACTTTTGCCCTCTCTTGACAAAATCGCACCACACACTGCAGATCCATTACATTCTGGGTCTATAAAATCTATTTGCAAACATTTGTGCATATTGGTCAAATGGCACCAAATTGATAAGCCTTTCACATATTTTGGGACCCGCAACGCCCTCTACTTTTGCTCCCTCTTGGCAAACAGCACCAAACTTTGCAGAACCATTCAGGGCCAGGTCTAGTATGGTATTGCAAAATTGCATACAGTTTCATTAAGTGGCACCAAAGTTATAAGCCATCCAAAAACTGCTTTTCACCAAACTCAGAAATAGGCATGGATGTCCCTGAACCACATGGATGAAAAAAAGTTTTTTGGCTTCTTGCGGACATATCCCATCCTCATCGACCCTCACCTCCCCAGAGATTGTTTCATTAGTTTGACAAGTGCGATGTTGTTTTTTTAATATGTTTTTACTGTGATGTTCCCGGACAACGTGCACTGTCTGCGAATCCACCATGACGGGCGGTTCCCAAAAATCGGACGCACCTGATGCTTTTCACCATCCAATCAGCGCGCACGTCTGAACAGGGATGTGAGTCCGCAGACCGAACCCAGATATTACATTTTTTTAGCTACTTTTTGCCCATTTTAAAAGAATCTACTGGACTGATTTACACCAAATCTACAAAAGCACACTTTCGGGACCAAGCCGGCACTCCTGCTGCAAATCTGGTGAAAATCCTTCTAGCGGTTTGGGCTGCAGGCGTGAGCAAAACTCGTTTTCCATTGCGTTTATGGGGAAAAAACCACACATTTTGGGACCCCCCTTATAACTTTGCCCACCCCCCTTGATGAAACCTCACCAAACTTCACAGAATCAATCTGACAGGGCCATTTACTTTTTCTACTACTGCCCCGCCCCCACCCCCCAAACCCAATATTGCAGATATAGAGTCTGCGGACATTGAGCAGCTTTTACAAAGCTCAGAATCATAGGGGAGACCCAAAAAAGATGTACCCAACAAACAGATGTACCTAAAATCACAACTAATGTTTACAACATGCAAATATACCTTTTTGTACAAAACACTCACGTTAAAAAATACAATTTATTTTATATATAACACATTACAATGGAATGCACCAATCACAAACCATAACCAGTGGTCTAAGTGTACGATAAGAATTAGTGAAATCTATATTCCCTGCTGGCCTGCACTTGTTCCCCGCAAACCCCATCACCATGCCCCCTCCCACACACAATACAAACCTCCAAACACATGCACCTGCTGTTTAAGGGACTGGATGGTGTCCGGGGACAGCCGTCTGGGCCGCGGACATCCCCGGACGTCATCATGTGACAGCAACCTTGTGGCGTGGCAGCAGAGTTCGCGAACGAGGTCCGTGGCCGCAGACAGTTTAAAAGTGCTTTTCCAGCCAATCTAGGCTGTTTCAAGCAGAAACCTTACCCATGCACAGCTCCCAGACCCATTCAATGTTGATCTGGTAACTTTTTAGAACTTTTCAAGGCCTTTTTGCGACTCAGTAGTCCACGGACAGTACCACTGTCCTCAGACTTTTCCTTAAAAGGGATCCACCCATTACTTTTTCCTCATTCTCAATCTTGCTATCCAGTAGGAAGCACCTGCTTTGCAGATCTGTTTTGCAGAACTTCTTGGAGACCATCATGGCATCTGTTAAGACCATCCCTCCTTCCCAGCCACCCCCACCTCAACAACCTGGAGCGCCTGGAGAGGGGAACAGGCGTGGAGATACAGAAGAAGAGGATCAAGAAGAAGAGGATGAAGTGGAGGACGTCCCTGTCACCAGTACTTGGAGGGGGTCCTGGGTGTGGCAATTCATTACGACCGTTGAAATGTCCCAAAGGTTCGTACAAGCAAGATTCAATGCACTGACTCATTCGCAGGAAACCTGGCTTGTATTCCTACAGGACTACTTCCATGAGGCGCCACACCAAATCGACCCACCAGAGTGCTCTGAGAAAGGCGATATCTTTCTCAGGTAAGAGCAGGTTGACTTCCTCCAGCCCATCATCATTTGCTCCTGTCACCACAAAGGATACTCCTTTGGGGCAGAGGATCCCAGTGGCACCTTCACATGCCATACAGAACACCATTGACCCTTACCTTTCGAGTGTTACAGTGCTATCCATGTACTGTGAAGCACCGATCTGTAGGGGAAGCAGTTTGAGTGCTTTCGAGGCTGCGGTCAAGGAGCATGAGAAACACTGCCACCTACCTGATTAAGGCCCGCCCAACATCTTCCTCTCTTCCACCTGTCCCTTCATCCCTGTGGTTGGTTCCCCTTCCCCTTCCCCTTCCCTTGCCTCTCCTCAGAGAAAAATGCCAAATAAATACAAAATTGAAATAATTATTTAAAAAAGGTTCCTTTAGGAGCCACCTTTCAAATTAAAAAATGGAAGTGTGAAAAAAAGTCATAGGCCCCTGTGCATAAAGCAAAGTCCGCAGACAGTGCGGTAGTCCGCGGACATCTAAAAACGTCAGGGTGTGGGACAATTGAAATCATTTTAATTGTTTTGCGTTAAAAAAGGGTAGCTCTTAAAATAACATTTTTGGGGGGTTTTGGCTTTTATTTGATTTATTTGGTTTTACAAACTGAACTAATAAAACATTTCACAGAAATTCATTATTTATTCTCACTTTCACAAAAACTGCTTCAAAGCATTTTTAATGTTTTCCACAAAAATCGGATAACCCACACTGGTTAGATGAACTCCATCTCGCCGAAAAATGTTGGCCCTATCAAATGTAATGTTCTCATTATGAAATTATGTTATGCCAACATCGCGAACAAAAGCACACACAGCTTATTGAGGTTGTGCCTCGCTTTTTTCATTTGCGGACGGAATGACCTGGAACGCATCCACATCTGTCTCTGCGCAATGCATGAAAAAATATTTTTGGAATTAGGGAACATTATCTTCAACTTTTCCAATGTGCCCTTCAAATTCTGGTCATCTTCCCCAAACTGTTCCCAACACAATGAAAGATAATATACGGATGTTTCAAGTGAACCATATAGCATGAAATGGGAGCAAGTCAACCAACTTCATGCCTCGCAGAACACTTCCAATGCAGGGAATCCAAGTTTTTGGCTATTCCACAATGCTCAGCATACACCTTCACCCAGTGGACCCCAAAAGTCCCACAAAATCCAAACACTCGGCCTACTGAAAGACATTGCAATGGTCATTTTCAATCCTCTCTCAACTCCTAACAAAACTCTTGCTACTCTCTTCCTGTACACCACACCCAGGAAACCCGATTGGCTGTTCCTCCGATGTTCGCAGACACCGCAGTCCCCTTACCATGCCAGGCAACCTTAAAAGACCCGGATGTGGCACATGCCATCCGCGGACTACCACAGTGTCCACGGACGTTACGGCCACCAAAGGTGTGGGTGGTGAATTAAACATAATTGAAGTTATTTATAGTGGTGGCTCCGAAAAAGAATCTTTTTGGCGTGGGGGGGTTGTTAAACACCTTTTATTCCCTTTTTTTGCTTTTTTGTACATGCTACATCTTCCTTTACTATTTCTGTACAGGAAATGCTATGCATTCCTAAGATTGTAAAGGGAAATTGCATTTCTGACATCTGTGAAAATCAACTCCATCTTGACAAAAAAAATTCACACCATGAGAAAAAAGCAGATACACCTTTATTGACAATCTGCATTGATTCTTCAATTTGAGGACTGAAAATGTTTGATGGACATCTCCATTTATTTCCGAAAAAATTATCTGACCAGCAGGAAACAGTTGCACTAGGCTTTTAAAGAAATCCTTCAGCGCAACTTGCAAAGACACTGGCGTCACAAACCCCAAACTGTCCATTACACAACGCATAATCCCAACGTCTGGATATTTAAAGTGAGCCATACTCTGACAGAATGAAAGCAAGCTTGCTCACTTTAAGCCAAAAACTGCATGCCAGAAAAATTACACTTCTGCCAATCCAATATTTCCAAGTATACCATAATTATCATCATACACTTGCAATGACTGAATTGAGGAGTCCCCCATAATCCACAATCTGCCATCTCAAATACACAACTCCTAGTACCCTCTCTTCCTTACACCACACCCAGCAAACCTGATTGGCTAATCCCCACTGTCCTCTTTCCTTTCCATCCTCAAAAGACCCAGATGTGGCACACGGTGTATGCGGACCCAGTAACACAGGGGCAGCCTTTCTACCCTTTCCACTTTCATGTTCTCAACACTCCCTCATTGGCTGCTTTCAAAGAGTCACACATCCATCCATCAATCACATCAAAAACCTCTACACCTAATCCTATCATCTCACTTCAACTCTTCAGATGTACACTTGAACTCTCCGGGTACATATCTCCTGTTAATGAAAGACATCTGCATTAAAAAAGTACCCCACAGCTGTCCAAGATATATAATTCCAGATTCATCAAGATCTGCATCCAAAAGAACATAGTACAGCAGGTATGCTTATATTGAAAATAAAATATATATATATATATATTTCATGCTACTTACCCAGCAATAAGCGTCTTAATAAGGATATTCTCTTTAACCACTCTAGCAAGGGCCATGCATTCCAGCATTCATCACCTGCTCACATGAAGCAGCAAAGAATTGCAATGCTCTGCGCTTAAAACTGTTTCCGTTTACAATCCTTGTGATGTAAGGTAAATAATGCATACTTGCATATATAGCAGCACTGTGTTACTGTTCCATAAAATAAGGGAAAAGTACATGAAATACATCTGTAAACCATTTTTAAATGGCACTTAGTGTCTGCCAGTTTAATATGTTGGCAGCAGATGCATACATTTCAACATCACCAATTCCAATTTTTTTTTCCTTTGCATTCTGTCACTTTCAATTCCACTCCTCCAATAATAAAACACAAAATACAAGTCTAGAATGGAAAGAAAAAAAACACGACTAACTTCAAGATTCTAAACTGTAACATGTACATCAAATAAAAAAAATGCTGTGCTTTTTCAAAATATTTTTTGGAAGCATTTTTAAGAAAGTTAAGAAATGCATATCTGCATTTACAGCAGCAGTGTCACTTTTTCATAAAAGAAATCACAAGCAGATAAATAGATGTGTACAACATTTTATTTGGCACTGTGTGGCAGTTTAATATATTGGCAGTACATGTATACTTCCTAACATAACCCATTCCAATCTTCAGCTGCTTATGCTGACCAACTTTTACTCCAACTTTCAGAATGGTAAAAGTGGAACTAAAAGTCCCATAGTGCAAGGACTACATAAACGCCTACATATTACAATGCATCATGTTGGCAAGTATGCATATACTCCGAACATATTACACTTCCCCATACCAACTGCCATTTAAAAGTGCACTACAAATCATTTCCATCAACATTTCTTTTCTTTTACAAAACATTACAGAGCTTCTACAAATGCACATACACATTTCTTAACTTTCATGAAAAAGCTCCTAGAAGCAACCATTTTTAACCGTCCACCAATTTTATTAACTTTTTCCTCCACCACTCCTCCTACCATTCTAAATATGAACCTTGCTTACTAAAAGTACTTCACCATTACCACATATCCCCACTAACTTTCTTTTACAATTACAGGAAAGAAGCAAATGACCGAAATCAACAACCAAAAAAACGAATACCCTTTGCAGCCAAGAGAGTAAGTACGTTAATGTACCAGGTATATGTATGTAATTATAGCAGCACAGTTCCACTACATATACTCCCCCAGACTACTCTTTGAAAACCAACATTTCTTCCACTCTATCCCATTATATTCCGGTATCCAGGCATTGTTTCGAAAAAATAGTTTCAAATACCAAAAGTTTAGACAAAAATGCATCAAAAAATGCATTTTTTTGTGGGTAAAGTTTTTTTTTTGTTGCTAAAATGGATGTTAAGGGGTAAAAAAACAGGAGTTGAGGGGGACCCACCCATTAAAAAAAAATGCATTTTTTCGACGCATTTGTTGTCAAAACTTTGCCATTCGAAACTATGGCTGTCGAAATAATCACTATAAACCTATATTCCACCATTCACTTTGTTACGATTCCCATCTACACACCACTGTTGCAACACCCACTCTGTTCCTCAAAACAGCACAATCAATGTACAGATTCCATCACACCACCACTGCCTTACTCACTAACCCAATACCATCACATCTGTACACTCGTATTCTCACAACCATGCCAACCACACCTAATATGCCTACTAAACAGCAACTCCATAGAAAAGAAAGAAAAAGTTGAACAGATAAGACTAAAAGTACACCATATAGTCATCCACCTCTAAAACAATGTATAGAAAACATTAAAACAAAGAGCTAGTAACCTCACTGAACAAAACTACACTAGCCACACCTAAAGAAAGTAACGTCCGTCTTGCAAAAACAAAAAGTAAAAGAAATAGGTACAAAGAAGAAAATCATACCTACTAATGAACCCAATCATCTATCTACCAGTGTTTACGTAGTCACGGTAAAGCAATCCAAAAAAATGTTACAAAAAAGTTCCACTGTAGAGTTCTTCACAATCTTATAAAAACAACTGAAAAGTCACAATCTAACCTTAAAAACTACAGCAGGTGACTGACTAATCCTGCACGCTCTAACAGTGCTTTTTTACTGGAGAAAATTGTTTGATTTTAAACAGAATGAAACCACTAAGTAAATGAATTAAAAAATTACAACAAGTAATTCTAAACATGTGCAGTGTCAATATAGAGACATTTTCAAACTTCTGTAATGGTGAATGGATTCACACAAGGAGCACAGAACCATACTTCAATGAAATATATAAACCATTGCCATAGACACTAATGGTCGAGGGTATGAAATGGTCCAACAAACCATTATGGCAAAAGAAACCCTTATAGAAAAAAAGTCCCCAACAAACTTTGAACCAAATGCTCCTTTTCACCAAACAAACCATCCAGTGTACAAATGGACATGCAGCTCAATGTGTAATGTACGCCAACAATCCTTTAAGACAATTCCACAATCACTATGTGAAACTAAAAGACAAAAGTAAAATGAAAACTTTACAAACCATAGACTCATGTCCAGTGCACAGCCACACTGGTCATTAGCCTGCATTTTAGGAACTGGTTGTAAAAGCACTTTCCACCACATCAAAATGTTAGCGACACACTATTCTACTATACGTAATCTTGTGCATCGACTATAGTATGCAAAACGTCCTGCCCTAGAACTGCAAAATTTAAATAACATTCTCCTGCATGGAACAGCCAAAGAACTCCTTCAAGAAATAGAGCACATCCAATGTAAATAAGGGGACTTAGAAAATTCTGTACCTTTAGATAACATTACCGAAAAACTCAAACACAAACATCCTAATAAAAAAAAGAAATAGCTAAATTTCAAAACACATCTGCTGAAATACCAGACCAAATATGTATCTGTTGCTGCAGAACGTTTTATAAAAAAAGAGCACAAAAAAGTAGATCTAGCCTACAAAATAGAAGACAATTAAGAATCCCAATGGTTCCATTTAGCTTTATATCTAACAGCAGAAGCTAAATAGAAAATAACCCCTCAAGAGTGTGCATAAGGTGCTATCACTAATAACTTAGAAATATTCCCACTTCCGAAAGCTCTCCAACAGCTTCACTTATACGACAGCATTATAAAACAAACAGTCCACCCATTTCTAGCTATAATACGCCTTCAACCAAAATCAGCCAAATTACCTCCATTCAAGTTACTAAAGGGCATCCGTGGCAAAGTAATATATTTATCATTGGATCTAAAAGAAAATGTACAAACTCTTGGAGTACAACGGCCAATAGATCAATGTTTGATTTTACTAGTTAATGGTGTGCCAACAAAAGACAACAACATTTTGGCAACACATAGTCGACTTCAACAAAGTTAGACGAGCCCTAAAATATCTAAAAAGAAAATGATAAATACTACAAAGATGTAAACAGAGGAAAAATTAAGAGAATACCACCCCATTATTCAAGAGTCACCAGAAACAGGCCAATTTGAATGTGTAGATCTTGTTACAGCAGCCAACATTTTAGACCAGTATACATTTCACACAATACACTCCAAAGACACCATTGACAATGCATTATAAACATCAAATGCATCAAGCCAAAGGATCCCCAATAAGCATATGGGAAAAAAGTGTAGCAGCACATTCTTTTCCTCTACTCTTCCTACAGGAAAAGGAGGAAGCTATGATGAAAGGTCCAGGCAAATTAGTGCATCAGAATATTGCTCTTTACGAATGTATTCTGAAGACCCCAGATTCAAACAAAATGTTGAATCCATTTTCCGCCTCCACTTTGAAAGTGAACTAGCAACTCTATGTTATGGAGTTGCACACACATTAAAAACAGGCTCAACTTTTTAAACATATCCGCTACCCAACTGCTTCAAAAAATAAAAGACAAAGATGAAGTTTTGCAATCAAGTATCACAAGTCTCTTGGCAAACATGCATGGTACAAAAGAATACTGGTTCCAACGTCACGCTGAGGTACGCTGTAAGCTAAGGAACCTAGGCCCACCCACATGGTTTGTTAGTTTAAGTTGTCCAGAGTACTCATGGGATGACTTGCACGACTTCTTGCGCACTGCAAACTAAAATAAAGATGAATAGACATTAAAACAGCAGGAGAATTCTATTCTCTTGACCCTGTAAATGTATCAAGGTACTTTCACCATAGCTTCATTGCCATGCTGCATTTTATCTGCAATGAGCACCACACATCCACAGGCTTGTGTGAATAAAAGATGCTCCAAAATTTTACCATGATAGTGAGGCCAGTGTTTTACAGTTTATTGAAAAATACATTGCCTACGACATCCCTTCAGAAACCACAGATAGTGAACTACATACACACGTTACACTTAAAAACATAAATGTGGCAAATACTAAGGGATATACTATACCAATTGTCGCTTTGGCTTCCCTAGACCAGTTTGTACAAAAGGACAAGTAATAGCTTGATGTCTTCTGTTAGAAAGTGTAAAAGGGACATCCCTTGGACATACATACAACATTAAAAAGGAACGAAGCATCCAAGTACATCAATGATTATAATCCAATCACTGCCCTACTGTGGAATGAACACGTAGACATATACTATATTACAGACAATTCCACTGCAGTTGCAAAATATGTCTCAGCAAAGCTGATAAAACAGAGCTAAAGGTCCTCTGGGATGACATATCATCTGACAAAACACTATCACAGAAATGGTATAGCTTCGGTATAAAAATGCTCTCCCATTGAGAATGCGGGTGCTACGAAGTTGCAGACCATTTAACAGGTACCGCCTTATATGGCAAATCAGAGCACATTGTCTGTCTGAACCTTCGACCATATTCATCCCGAATAAGAGTACTAAAATCCTACCAAGAAATAGAAACCATAGCCACAAATGATCCCCAGGACATTTTAAAAAAACAATTAAATTGACACTGCCCAAACAGAAGTATTATATATCAATATAAACAATCTGAGAAAGACTTATCAGTTCTGGAATCACAGCTAAATGATGAACAACTCACCATTTATCTAGAAGTCACTCACAAATTGAACATGGTTTTAAACAGGTAACTAAAACCTGTAGCTGTAAAAATTATAAACCTTTGCTCCTGTATGTAAGTGGTGAAGCTGGTTCTAGTAAACCTTCTTAATTAAAATAATCAGCACATTTCTACAAAACTTAAACAACCTCCTTTTGGCTGTAGTAACAGGTTTGGCTGCCTACAACAAAGCAGGTGTAACTCTACACCGACTACTACTCCTCCCCATAGAACACCAAAACAAATTAGAATACTACAAATTATCAGCAGAAGCCGCTACTGAAGTACACAAAATTACCAGGTTACTCACCGTAGTGACCACCTTACTCCTAGTCCATAGACCCCTTTCCTCCATACTTGTGGGACATCGCTCCGTCCTGTGGGACGGGACCGGAGCACTTTGTAAAAAGCATCCACATTTTTCCCAAAATGTGTCCCTCCTCTCTTTCCTGCACGGGGCCCGGCACGCGGCCGTAACCCCGCCCACTTTGGCTCCGCCCCACGCATCACCCCTCAGTCCTTTTCTTTGCCAGGTCAGAGACCCATTACCAATACAGAGGAACCTTATTAGAGGGGACGGCGGGCGGGCGTATGGAGGAAAGGGGACTAAGGACTAGGAGTAAGGTGGTCACTACGGTGAGTAACCTGGTAATACTCCTACGTCCCGTCCCCTTTCCTCCATACTTGTGGGAGATTCCCAAGTACTCCTTACAGGAACTACGGGTGGATGGAAATACCCCTTACTGAAAAAGTTTCTTCAGCACAGCCTGACCAAACTGAGCAGCAGCTCTAGAACTCATATCGAGGCAGTAATGCTTACAGAAAGCAGATGGAGAGGCCCAAGTAGCTGCCCTAGCGATGGACTCCCAGGGAACATACTTCTGAAAAGCAACCGCAGCTGCCTTGCCCCGCACCAGGTGTGCATGAATACCTTTAGGAGGTTTCAGCTTTTGGACAGTGAAAGACTCCATGATGCAGGCGGCAATCCACCTAGAAATAGTTGCCTTAGACGCCTGCTTGCCTTGAGGGTTGCCGAAAGTCACAAAAAGAACTTCTAAGCTCGGAAGTCCTATCCAGGTAGAACTTAAGAGCTCTTCGGACATCAAGACAGTGTAGAACCCTCTCCGCCTCAGAGGCGGGGTTCGGAAAAAAGACCGGTAGGGAGATTGATTGATTCAAATGGAATTCGGTCACTATCTTCGGCAGAAAACCGGATTAGTTCTAAGGACTACCTTGTCCTTGTGAAAGACCAAGAAAGGATGCTCCACCGACAATGCCTGGAGCTCACTCACTCTCCTTACCGATGTGACGGCGACCAAAAAAGGACACTTTCCAAGACAAGTACTTGAGGTCCACAGTAGCCATCGGCTCAAAGGGTTTATGGCACAGGATAACATTCAGGTCCCATGGCGGGTGCGGATTACAAACTGGAGGGTAAAGGCATGTTAAACCAGCAAAATGCCTCTTTACCACTAGGTTAGTCAGAGAATACGAACACTGATCTGTAGAAAGATAAGCGGAGACCGCTGAAAGGTAAGTCCTGCATGACAGAACTTGAACGCCTGACTCTGCTAGGGAGGACACGAAGGACAACACTGTGTCAACCGTGGCCCCTCTTGGATCCAATTTCTTCTGTAGACACCAATGACAGAACCTGAGCCATTTACGCTTGTACTGAGATCTGGTTGAGGGTTTTCTGGCTGCCTGGATAATACGAATGTTATCCGCAGACAAATTCAGATGCTCTAAAGACCTGAACTCAGGCACCATGCCGCCAAGCTGAGCGATTGTGGGGAGGGGTGCCACAGCTGCTGCTCCCCCTGGTGGAGAAGATCGGGAGTTAGCAGTAACCTGATCGGCGGATAAACCGACAGGTGTTGGAGTTCTGAGAACCAAAAACTGGCCGGCCACCACGGGGCTATCAGTAGAAGAGAACAGTTCACCGAGTTCTTCAACTTCCAAATTGCCCGGTGAACTAGAGGCAGAGGCGGGAAGGCGTAAGCTCTCATGTTGTGCCATGGAATCTCTAGGGCATCCCCCAGAGAGGAGGCTCCCAGCCCCCCTCTGGAGGCATACAGAGGAAGCTTCTTGTTCGCCGCCGTCGCAAAGAGGTCCACCTGCGGTGTGCCCCAGCGCGAGAAAATCCCTGAGAGGACCTCCGCCTTCAACTCCCACTCGTAGCTGACCACTGTCCGCCCGCTGAGAGCATCTGCTGTGACATTCAGCTGGCCCGGGATGTGCACTGCAAGCAGCCAGACACCATGAAGCATGGCCCACTCCCAAATCTGGATGGACAGGTCCACGAGGAGGGGAGACTTTGTTCCCCCCTGCTTGTTGATGTAATACATTGACACCACATTGTCCGTTCTTATGCGGACCACTTTGTTGACAATGACCGGTCTGAACGCCCTGAGCGCCAAGAAAATCACCAGAAGCTCCAAATGATTTATGTGCATGAGCTTGTCCTGAGGCGACCAGAGGTCCGAGACCTGAAGGAGATCTAACGTCGCACCCCACCCGAGGAGGGAGGAGTCCGTCGTGATCGTCACCATAGGGACCGGGTCCTGAAACCCCACGCCCCCAGACAGATTGCTGAGAGATGACCACCAGTCCAGGTCCACTCTCATGGAATCCGGAATCATTATCTGCATGGAGTCTGGGTCCACCGCCTGACGCCATGAATTCCGAAGTGGTCTGGAACCACCAGGCCGACATACTCTCCGACTGCGCAAACATCTGACACGTGGCCAACAGATCTGCCATTCTGTCCCCGGTCAGGTATACTCTGCAGTCGATCGTGTTCCAACGAAAACCCTGAAAAATCAGGTCCTGAGAGACCGTCATGGAGGATTTCCGCCAGTTCACCGATAGCCCAAGATGGAACAGGAGCTGAATGAGAGATTGGAGGTTGCCCGCTGCCGCCAGCGGACAAGGGCTGCGTAAAAGCCAATCGTCCAAATAAGGATACACATGGATACCCTGAAGACGAAGATAGGCCGCAATCACCGACATCATCTTCGTGAAGACACGCAGCGCCGAGCTGAGGCCAAAAGGAAGCACCCGAAACTGGAAGTGCTCCTCTCCCAAAGAGAAACGGAGGTACCTCCTGTGTGGAGCCCAAATAAGGATATGCATGTACGCATCCTGAAGGTCCACCACGCTGAGCCAATCACCCGCCTGCAACGAGGAGCGAATCTGGCCGGGCGTGATCATCTTGAATTTCTCTTGGGGTAAGGAAAGATTGAACTGAGAAAGGTCTAGGATGGTGCGCAGGCCAGCCTGGTTGGGTGTGGGCACCGTAAACAGCTGAGAGTAGAAGCCCTCCCCTCGCTCCCCAAGGGGAACAGGCTCCCTAGCTCTGAGGAGCAGAAGTTTCTGAACCTCGGCCTTGAGGGAGGGTGAGCCCGACAGCTGAAAAGGAGGGTTGAGGGGTGCGGTAGGGGGTAAAGGTAAACAGAAGCCCGCCCGAGCGACTGACAAGACCCATCTGTCTTCTGTGATGGTCTGCCACGCCTCCCAATGAGACGCAATGCGTCCTCCCACCAGAGTCTCGTGCGAGCACGAAAAACCTCATTTGGCAGGTTTATCGGTGGCGGTGCCACCTGAACCTGATGAGGAGGCTGAGGAGCAGGAGAAATACCACGTACGCTGTTGTCTACGGCGGTTATTCCCCGCAGGAGTATCCACTCTGCACGATTTGCGGTCGAGGAAGCCCCTGAAACCAGAAGAAGGTCGACTCTGCGATAACAGTCTCTGAGGTTTGAAAGGAGCTTTAACCAGAACAGACAATGATTTAGCCGTCTGAGTGCTATCCTTGGTTTTGGTGAGCTCTACATCAGTAGAAGAATGAAAAAGCTCCTTACCATCGAATGGAAGGTCCAATACTTTGTCTTGCACTTCCTTCGAAAACTTAGTGGCATGCAACCACGCTTGCCTCGAGGTATCAACCCCAAGCATCATGCCCCGAGCCGAGATGTCTACGTGATGAGCCGCAGCCTCGAGGAGATCCTGGGCCAAGATCCTGGCATCGGAAAGGCCACCTCTGAAATCTTCCAACTTCTCGACCGGAATGTGCTCCTCAAACTCCGACAGACCTTTCCACATCCGCATGTTAGCTCCTGCAAAAATCAATTCGGCATTGGCCTGCCTGAGCTGCAAGGCCGAATTGGCAAAGATTTTCCTCCCTAGGGAGTCCAGGAGCTTGTCCTCCTTTCCCAAGACCTGAGTAGACGTCGCGGAAGAATATGCTGCAGGTCTGGACTGCAACGTGGCCGCAGCCACCACTGTGGAGGAGGGAGGGGGACAAGACGACAAGGCCACTTCCTCCGAAGAGTGCAGCCTGTACCTCGCGTCAATCTTTTTATTGACAAAAAGTCCTGAGTGTGGCTCCTCCCAGACTCTTCGGACCTCGGCCAAAACATCCTTCTGCAGGAAAAGGCCAGTACGCTCCAAATCCAAAAGAGACAGGGTGAACGCCCCAGAAAGCACGCCCTCCTGTGGAGCAGGTGCCTCGGGAACCGGGACATCTAAGAAATTCATCATGTCCAGTACCCGGTCATGAAAAGCTCTAACATAGCGGGGGAGGTCCTCGTTGTCCTGCTCGCCTTGAGGGTCATCTGACAGGTCAGGATCCTGCTGAACCGTGTCAGGCACTGCCTTGTCCACTGGGGAGAACGGTAGCAAAGGCGGAAGAGCAGGGGCAGGCACCATGGGCAAAGGAGGCACCGGCGGAACCACCAGAGGAACTGGTGGAGCCGGGGGCGCTGGTGGACAAATTTCATTAAAAAGCCCTTTGAAATACTCCCTCATGGGGTCGGTGCGCATAAGCGCTTGAAATTTACCGAAAAAAGCGTCCTCAGGAGATTGCTTTGGAACCTGAGGAGGCCTCTCATGAGGTGGACAAATCCAGGGACGTAACGGAGAAGGGTGCCACGCCGGGCCCTCTGCCGACGAATCCACATAAAGGGGCCGCCCTTGCAGGCAACGAAACATTGTGCGGAAGAGGCATCCGGGCGTTACAATCATAAACAGGCTGGTAAGGATACGCACAAGTGACCTTAGGTTCACCCAAAGGACCGAACCCTACACCAGAGGCCGATGGCGTAGTTTTAGTGGTAGTACCTAAAATGGCTGCCGTGGTCGTGGCGGGAACGGCCGCCATTTTGGCTTCATCTGAGGGGAACTGCGGCACGTGAGAAGGTGAGTCAGGGGTCCCCGTCGATGGATCAGGGGTCTTAATTTTAGCCTTAACATAAGGAACCTCGGCAGAGCCGGTACTATGAGGCCTGGAATGTTTCTGCGACATACCAACCGCCAACTGAGCCTTCGAAGGAAGGACCTCGGCACTGCCGGTAAAAGAAGAACCTTGCTTCTTTGCCCCCTCAACAGATCTGGTATCACCACAAGAGCGGGAACGGTGAGAAACCGCTTTCACCGACAGGGCCCTGCCCGGCCCCTCAGAACTGTTGGTAGCCTTAGCCTCTGTACGAGGGACCTCGGGCCTAGGCCCAGTAATAGCCTTATCGGCACGGGCCTCGAACATCCGTTCGGTAAACACAAGCCCAGCCAAGGCCTCGGGCGCACCCTGGTCTTGTTTTTGAGGGAAGCCGAAAGAGGCCTCAGAGCAAGCTCTGTTACCCTGTGACTCAGCAGAACTGGGTCTACACACAGCCCCCACAGGAGGGGCCTCGGAAGTTACTCCGGTGTACACAGGCCCCTTACGGAGACCCTCAGAGAAAACTCTGGTAGAATTATTAGGCCCGACAGGCACCTCAGGGCGAAACCCGGTGACAGAGCGATCAACGCCACTCCCGGCTCGAGAGGAACCCGGGAAGGTATCCCCCGGCCGGGGTGCTCTGAAAAGTAAAGAACTTACCGGGCGTTTCTTCTTCTCGTCGATGAACGCCTGAAAATGAGATGGAGGAGTGCGTCGGAACACCTCCTCCCACCGTTCCAACCGACGTTGAAGAGCCCGGACCAAAAGGGAGTCACAGTAAAAACAGGAGTCCCAACGGTGTTCCGGACCCAAACACTCTAAACAAAGAGGATGGGGATCCGCCTTCGCGAAGCGACGATGACACGAAGAACAGTCTGGAAAGTCTAATTTAAAAGACAGACAAAATACAAAAGCCCCAATCGTGCGGAGAAAAGGACTGAGGGGCGAGGGGAAAGAGAGGAAGGACGCATTTTTGGAAAAATCTGGATGCTTTTTACAAAGTGCTCCGGTCTCGTCCCACAGGAAGGAGAGATGTCCCACAAGTATGGAGGAAAGGGGACGGGACATAGGAGTATTCTAAAACAAATGAGTGTTCCTGATAGATGAAATAAGCATGGTTTACAACCTCATGTCGGCTTTAATTAATCTCAGAACGCAAGAAGTCCTAAAAACAAACTAAAGAACTGTTTGGCGGAAAACATTTATTTAAAAAAAAAAAGTGTTGGTTTATTTCAAACTTTACAAAGAGAAAACATAACAATCTTCTTCAAATCCACCAGTAATCCCCATCCCTCCTTTAAAATAACCCCATAAAAAAAGCAAAAAAGACATGAGAAACACACATGAAAAGCAACACCATCTCCGAATCCCAGAACCCAATTTAGCCACTGAGTGTAAGGCCCAACCAAGCCAATTCGCACACAATCTGGACCCAAGATCCAACTGCAACTCATGAATTCATTTCTTCCTGATCCATCACCCATTGGGCCCCTCTATCATCCTTAGCTGGTTCCAGCAGTAGTTCAAGAAACTTCATTGCAGCCAAAATCATGGAATTACTTTCCCCCAGAATAAACATATCCTACCACTTTTCAGATGTCAGAGTTTTACAACTCCTAGTTGACTCACTCATGTAAAGCCTTCTTGCATCCTCCAAACGTTGGCACGGTCAGTAGATGTTTAAATTACGCTACTGTCACTTCATCATTACAATATCTGCAGAATGAGTCATTTTGGGGGATTTGTCGCCTATGACTAAGCATCTCCCTGGTGGGGAGAATGCTCATTCTTAATCTCATAAAAAATCACTTATAGTGTTTACTTGGAAATTTTGATTGATATTTCAGGAGGGTATACAGAGGTCTTCCTTCATGCTCCAAATTTAAGGCCAGAGTGTACAAACTTCTCTGATGGAGCGTGTTAATCCAATCCAGTCTCTTGAGCTGAAGCTTCACTTTCTCTGGATTGGAAAACAAGACCACCTCTGTTAAATGTAGATAGCGAGCAGATCTCTACAACAGGCTTTCCAACCATCCACTATGTAATCAGTGCCCATAAAAGCACCTTTAATGGGGGAACTCTTTCCTTAGTCACACACTTGGAGTACAGAGTCAGTGAACGCCAACATATTATTCATCTGAGCGACTGCAAACCAAGTTCAAATCGAACAAAGAAAATTGGTAAATATTGTGGAATCCCCAACACCTTCCTCCAAAAAAGACCCTTTAGTCAGTCCCAAGTTGCCTCCGGGAGGAGGGGGCACATTCCGCACCATATGTCAATATTGGCACAACCTCCAGTCTATAAAAGGCAATCATAGGTTTGACCGTGAATTTACCGAACTTACTATCTATTTTCATCGTTTGTGCAGCCAATCTCATAGATTTGAGTCTCAGGGCATCCACCCAAGGTTTTTTCATTAAAATAGAATTGAACAAAACTCCCAGGTAGGTCATAACATCAACTCTGCCTGTTTTCTCAGAGTTTATTAAACAGCTGAGTTTTACCTTTTTCCCTGTTCCCGATTTAGGTAAAATCATGATCTTAGTTTTCTTTGTATTCACCCGCAGACAATTTTCAGTCAGGAAAATCTCCAACTGCTTTAGGCGCCTTTGTAGCCCTACTGGTGTATAGTCAATCAAAACCAGGTTGTCGGCATAGACAACCCACAAGATAGAGTGGCTATATATTTTAGGAGGAAAGGCAGTAACTTCTTCCCGACTCTTCTCCAAATCAGATAAGTACAGGTTAAATAATTTGGGCAACAACGGGCAGCCCTATTTAAATTTAAAGCGTTATTGATTTTGTTGGTATGCTTGCACCCGACATCCTAATTTGAGGTTGAAGAGTAGAGATTTTTTTTATTGCTTCCAGAAGGTCTTGTGGACAGTGCCAGCTAGCAAGATTTTCCCAGAGCCTTTCCCTGCAAATGGAGTCGAAAGCTCGATCCATGTCATTAAAGGCTAAATAGATCTTCTGCCCTGACCTGCAAGCTTTCGACTTTAGAATATTAAGCAAGAGAAGGTTAAGGGCAGTGCCCACCCCAGGGATAAACCCAGTTTGTCGTTTATCAAGATGGCCTGCATTAATTGACCAATTGTTAAAATGTACAAGCAATATTGACGCAAAGATCTTACCAAGCGTACCTAAAAGGGCAATGAGCCTGTAGTGTTTTGGATTTTCTCTGTACCCCATCTTGTAAAATGGCACTATAATTGCGGCCTTCTAAGAAGAAGGGACCTTTCCAGTTGCTAAGATCTGATTAAATAGAGCCCAGCCGAAATCTGCCCACTCCTCAGGATTACGTTTTAACATCTCACTTTGTAAGCCATCCGACCCCGCTGCTGTAGATGAATTAAAAAAAAGTGATTTTGCCAACGATATCCTCACGCATACATTCGATAGACCACTCAACGCTCTATGTGGGTGTTTCAGCAGTACTTGAGAAGAGATCCCCAAAAAACTCAATACAGACCCCTTCAGTCACATCCGGGATCATGATAGCCAGTTGCAGGGTGGAGTTGTTATGCCTGGGATTTTTTAATCTATGATTTTCATCATAATCTCAGCATCTGTTTGAAGGCTTTGTGCCTTGGTGGACAGCAGCCAATTGGTATTCTGCTGTTTGCGCTGTTTTTTCATCATGGGCACTTTATCATCAGCTTCACAGCGTTCTATATTTCTAAAATCTGCTCTCAGTTGTCTTTTGCTTTTTAACTTCTTCATTGGGAAAATATAGTCTGCTAACCTTCTGGGTAATTCCAGGCCTTGCATTGTCTGAAACTTCAAATGAAGGCCAGAGTAATTCACACCCAGCGGGATAGCAACCACAGATTTTTTGTAGCCAACAGTAATTTCTGGAACTTTGCCCGCTGGTATTCGTAAGCAGTTTCTCGTCTGATTTGTTTGGACCACCATCCCCATTTTACTTGTCAGCTCCCTGTCCTGTTCCTTAAGACAGAGGTGTAAAAGAGCATGATCACTTGCGGTAGTAGGCGTGACATTCAGGGAGTGCATATGGCTAACCAGACCAACAGATGCAAAGTAATAAATGGGCACTTTGGGTGCCCCACGCCCAAGTTGCTCTTCTGTGCCATTCATCATATAAACTCCCTCTTCCTTCATCTCCGACATCCATAGAGCTACTTTTTTATGCATGTAGCTTTGCCGTAGTATCTCCCCCGAATCAAACAGAAACCTTACATTGAAGTCTCCACAAAACAAAAAAAGAAGGAGAGCTTTTAGATCCACCCAAGATTTATCCATCACGCCGGTAATCAAATCGATAAATTCCTCATCGCTGATCCCAGCCGGATTCCAATGCACATTGAATATGACCAACAGCATTGGATCCAGACCCCGGGGTCACTTTCCACTCTAATTTGACCATCTCGACTCCACTGTGGGACTACTCGGGATTCCCTTGGTCATCACTCGCATCCTTATTCTTCTTACTTTGTTGTAATTAGTGTCATATGATACTTGATTGGAAGCAGGCGAATGTTGGTTACATTTTCCGCCTATGCGGGCTATACCATTTTTTAAGTGTGTTGATGGCTTTTTTTACCCCAAAACATAATTATTTGAAAGCCCCCTTGTAGCTGCTGATTTCCTGCCATTGGGAGGTTAATTGGGTTGATTGTTCTCCATAATATGAACGTTACCCAAGGCCACATCTGTTAATTCGAACCCCAGAGGTAAGAAGTCCGCTGACATCTCCAGTGTGGCTTGCTTTACAGTACAGAATTCAGGTGCACAGTTGCATGGTCCATATCCCTTTCATTGACAAATACAATAATTTAATGTAATTTTGGCCAATGAATCAAAGCTTCGGAGAACAGCATTGAAGCTTTAGGACATTTCTTCTGTTCATTACTAAGCCATCCTTCTCCCTAATGATCCTCTCAATCATTATCTGGGGTATGGCAAGCAGCCTGGATCTCCCTCCAATCAGACTCAGGGCCTTCACATCTCTCTGTGTATTCTTCCTTTGGTGGAGAATTACCCTGGGATTCCTTAAATAAATTAGCTCTTCTTTGCTGTAGTGTAATGAATGGGAAATCATCGCTTTGGGCCTGAGGCCAGTCCAACTTTCTGGTGACCAATTTTGGACCAGGGGAGAAGCCAACTTCTTCCACTACCGACTCATCCTGGCCCGGTTCATCCATCACATATGTCCAATCATTAGTTTCTGCGAGATCTTCCGGGGGATCATCCATGTAGGTTTATAAGTCCAACAGGGTTTGAAGAAATTCATCATTCTCTGGTTCTTCGATCATTTCTGGCATGGGGGCAGGATCTACCCTCTTGATAGGTGGCTTGATAGAACCCCGGCCTCCTCGATCTGCCTCATATCAGAGTTAGCTTCTGGAGCCATTCGATTTCCCCTTCTTAGGCCCCGGAAGATGCTTAGTTTTCCTTTGCGGGATTGGTTTGACCACCTGCTTTGAAGCAGGGTTCGTGGTGAGTTCAGTCTGCAGCAGGGAGACTTGGTGAGAGGAGCTGCAGCTACGGTGTGTGGACTCTGTTTCAGTGACCTGGTTGGTGTGGTGTGGCTTTAAGGAAAAAAAAAGCCCAATTCACCTTAAAAATCCCTGGAAAGCGTGGAGCGCGCGCGGAGTTCGTGTTGAGTTCAGTCTGCAGCAGTCCGCAGCAGACAGCAGTGACAGGAGGTAAGAGGGAAAGAGTGAATCATGGCGGATAATGGGCCGTTGACCCGCCTTAAGTCTAAACAAGCCCAGAACTATTTCCTCTCTATCCTATCTCATGGCTGATAATGTACTGCATACGGATATAGACAGTGAAACTGATACTGCAACTGAGAGAGAAATGGAACAGGGCGTGGGGAAAACTGTTGCGATATGTTATCCGACGGGGTGAAACTGATACTGCAACTGAGAGAGAAATGGAACAGGGCGTGGGGAAAACTGTTGCGATATGTTATCCGACGGGGTGTAGCCTCTGAGTATTGTCAGTGAAAATCAGACACGTCTGGCTCTCGATGTGCAGGAGGCGCCCCCATTTCTAACAGCAACATTAACTGTGCCATTGAATATGGTGCCCACGGCTCAGAATGACGAAGCCGTGTTAGACGATGTTGACATTGTAGCAGCTTCGGCTGCGGCCCCGACTTTAACAGTGGCACAGATCCCGAAACTGCCTTTAACACAGCAGCAACCATATTCGGGAACCGTGCAAGTGCACGAGAAGACATGTAGGGCGAATGACTCTACATCTAAAGAAAATGTTTTTCAACGCGCTCTGCCAATCACTCTCCCCTCCACTGGAGAAGTCAGCGCTGATGATAGAATATCCTCTGGCGCTGGAAATAGTGCTGACATTGCGGACATATCTTTATCAGACACAACTTTGAATGGTCCTCCCTCACATGTCATCAATCAGGAGGTGATTGAGATAAATGCCGGAGCATTTCAATCGCCCTTTGATGTGACAGACATGGAACTGCTGGCCCTAGATGTTCCACGCGTCTCCCTGGACACAAATTTGCTGAGGTTTACTTTTCCACAAGTACACGCAGCTTACCCAAATTTAGGGAATGAGAGTACTCCCATACAGAAGACCGTAAGTAGCAAGAATGATGGAGGCACTTACAGCCTCAAAAATAAGGTTTACAGCAGAAGAGTGGAAAACGAAATAAATATGCAAAACAGCTTGGAATCAGGAACTGGTGGTGAGACTAGTGGGCTTGCTGGTGACATGCACTGGGGCCTTGAAATGGGCACATGTCATAAAGGGATTGACCTAGCGGGGCATGAGGCACGGTTGACGGTGAGACTGCAGGCAGACTTTGAGAAAATGAAAGCAAGATTGGCTGAAAGCTTTACAAATGTAAAATCGGGAAAGATTACACTCCCTGAAAATGGCACTGGAAATGTCACTGCCATTGACACATCTCCAGCTGAAAGGAGTGGGAGAAGCTCGGCAAAAATGTCATCCTACCGCACCAGATCTGGTGGCGTCGGTGGAACACCTGAAAAGGGCGGGAGGCAAATGTGACTCATGAGAGTGAAGAAGGGTCAACATCAGAGAGACATGGCAAACAGCAACAAAAAACAGCAGATTATTGTCATAGAGAAAAAATAACTTCAAATTGCTCGATGGTGATGAATTTTGGGGCGAGGAGTGTGGACTATCAACAACGGCTAAGGCCGAAAAGCCTGCCCTCACATGGAACGTGTGATCAGAGAAATATGAGCAATGAAAATACATGTAGTCCTGTCAGTAAAGACACTGATTTAAAATCAAATCTGTCAGCCGCAGCAGCAATTCAGATTCATAATGATGTTTTGGCTGCCGCATCATTGGCCCTAATTCCATTCATAAAACTGTATGAACGTTTAAACAAGGCTATACAAAATAACAAAGATGTATTGGGACATCTGAATGAAAAAATAACAAAAATGGAATCTAAAATTCTGGCCTGTCAACCACGACAAGACTCAGAAGGGAGTCAGTTTGAAGCGTGAGTAAACAGGCAATATGAGTTGACTTTGAAAGATAGTAGAGAAAAAAATGCTCTAATGGAGGAAACGTTTGGTGTTTTGAAACAGATGGCTGGGCAGACTACTTCGCCGCCAACAGTAATACCAAGCGCGGAGGAGCGTGGAACAGATGTGGCCATACAATGCTCCATGGACACAGATAACATGAATAGGCTGAGCAGAAAAAGTGCCACTGTTACTGAAATCAAGGCAAATGGACACTCCGACCTAACAAGCAAAAGTGTTAACACAATGATTGTCGTGATGGGAAATAACTCTCTCGGTACGGAGGAGAGAATTCAAAGTAGGACACAAACGTCCATGGCTTGCAACATTGAGGTGAATGCTCAATCAAGAAAAACAACAAACAGGTCTGAGTCCTCCCATGAGAAGCCCCGGGAAATTCCATCTTGCTCTTCGTCTAAAGCTTTGTATGGGATCTTCAGTGGACCTGCAAAAAATCTCCCAATCAATGAGAGTAAAGTCAAACCGCAAGCAGTCCCAAAGGGACATGCAAAGAAAAAACTAGAAAAAAAGAAGCACATTCAGGATCTAACAAAACAAACCAGCAACTCAAGGAAATTTATAAGAAATCTGACTGCGCCAGTTAAACCAAAGCTATTTGTAAGGGAAAAACCTGATAAATCAAAGAAAAATAATACTGACGAAAATGCTGATAAAGGAGTGGGCAAAGTTAGCAAAGGAGCCATAAATCCCAAAAAGCAAATGAGAATTGACTCTGACCAGAGCGCGTCTTCTTTAGTTGATCAAACCGAGGACTTATGCAATCTGTCTACATACACTGACAATGACGAAGACGATTGCACACGGTTGTCTGAAGCAGCGCTGCTGAATGAGACCATCTGCAGTTCAGCATTATCGACACAGAGCACACATGAGAAACAGCTGCTGGGGAAAACACGATCTAATGAGAATGTAAATGGCGATGAGCTGGTGGGAGAAAGAACTCCGGCGATTCAGCCAAACAAATCGACAAAATGGCAAGCAAAAACTAGTTCTGAGCCCAAAAACAAATCTATGTCTTTGAATCCGAAACAAACATCAGCTCAAAATCAGAAAATACTCAAACCAGTGGCAGAAAACTATCGACAAGAGCAGAAAGCGCTTGCACGAAAAATAAAGATCGAAAACGTATTCAGCAATGACATTGATGTCAACTTGAATCGAGGTAACATAATGCGTTTGTTGAACTCAGTGACGGTGCTACGAACCATTAGGTCTGAAGACATTCGCATAGTTGAATACACATCGGAAGATCGTGTTGATTGTGTATTACTACACATTAACTCGCAAGCAGTTCGTTAGATCTGGATGGCTGCAAAAGATGAGCTCTTGTGCTTGGAGTTTGAGATTTCGGAACAAGAAGTGTCTGGAAGCAAAAACTCAGCAAAGGGCAATGAGAAACAGGGTGCAAATGTAACCATGGAATAGCGACGACAGGATCTTCAGAGGCATTTCAACACTGAATCATTCCCAAAAAAGCAGAATGAGAACTCCATGTTCGAGATGAGGAAGCACTAGCTAGAGAATCCTGGCCTTGATGTTCCAGTAACACTGATCTCTTGGAACACAAGGGGGTTCAGTCACATTTATAATGACTTCCCAGCGGCCCTGACTGATAATTTTGCAATTTGTTTGCAGGAAACTTGGATGTGCTCGCCTCCAGCAATGGACGGGTATCGAATACTGATAAACCCGGCTGAGAAAAATTCAAAAGGACGACCATTTTCCGGTTTAATAACTATGCTGAAGTCAGGCACAAACTGGAAAGTAATCGAAGAAAACAATCCAAATAGCCATGTTCAAGCGACCTTACTTCAACATTCCAACGGACCTAAACATAAAGCACAAACCTTGCTCTTGTTAAATGTCTACTGGAATGCAGTAAAGATCTCTACTGGATCATTTATATCCTCGGTGATGAAGATAACTGATAAAAATCAAAGGAGTCGTCAATACTTATCAATCATCGTGTGCGGAGACTTGAATATTTCCTGGTTCGATGGAAATAAGGAGCTAATAGAGGCTAAAACTTTAGATGGACAAAATGGAAATACAAGAAGATCTCAATGGTATGATGAAATGGAAGCACGTGACTGTCACATATGGAAGTTTAAATGGTGACATACCACCAAATGACACCTGGCATAACATGAGACAACAGGATCCTAGATTACATCTGGACGTCAAGAAACGTGTTCGATAAAATCAACAAATTGAGTATTGTACCAACTGTAAATAGCGACCATCACGTATTGGTAATGTCGTGGCTGCTAAGGTGCAAACGTGAGTCTGGGGTGGAAGGCCAAGTGCTGGAAGTGAACCATGGGCGAAACAGACTCAGAATAAAAGAAAAACAAATATATAAGTTGACTACTGAGATATAGGCGGCAAACAAAGAAAGCTCTGATCCGACAGACTACGTCGCACTTTTGCCATGTTTGAGTCTTGGATTTTCTCAAAAACATTATACTGATAAAGATCATAAGTATAACTGGAGTGTGACATTAAGGAAGGAAAAGAAGCTGTTAAAGAAAGACATATCCGACTTAAAATCACTTGCCAGCACTTCCAGACCAAAAAGCAAAGATATTGAAACTGGTTGAAAGCTTTCTCCTATCAAAGGGATCAAGAGCGTGGGGAAGAGATGCTGACCCTAGTTAAAACAAACACAAGAGATATATGGAGCATCTTGAATAGAGGCTCTGTGTACCAAGTTGCTTCGTTGGCAAATGGCGTGGATGAAAGTGATTGGCTATTGCATTTTCAGAAGGTGTTTTCAACAACCGAGAAGCCAATGACGAAGGCAGGTGTAGAAGATGAAATTAGCTGGGGCATAAATGAGACTAGTGAAGAGATTTGTACTGCCATCATAAAGCTAAAGAACTCAAGAGCGGCAGGACCGGATGGCATCACGAACGTCATGCTTAAAGAACACAAACATGCGTGGTCCATATTCATCAAAAACTTGTTCGTAGTGATGGCAGAAAGCCAGAAAATTCCAGCCTCATGGAATAAGGCGATAATACTTCCAATTTTTAAGAAAGGCAGTCGGGATGATCCTGCCAACTATCGCCCGATTGCCCTTGTGGACACTATTGGAAAGGTGTTCGCGACGTTCCTACAAAAAAAGGACTTTCAGCTTGGGCTCTGAAAACTGACACATTTGAAGCAAGGCAAACAGGTTTTACCAAGAGCGTCGGCACCAAGTGTTAGGCAGAGACCTGTGCAGTTCCCTTAGGGACCACTGCAAAAAGTTTAAGACTACAGGTGTTAGCAGTAAACCCAATTGGTAGCAGTCTGCCCCACCCAGATTTACCTCGTAGCTGTGGCTGAGCAGTCAGACTTCTCTCAAGAAGAGTTAGGCAGTATAGAGAGTATACACAATAGGGCCAAAAATACAGTAGCACAAGCAGACACTGACCAGAGCTTTGGTATAAAAGTATATAATTATTTAACAACACACTTGTAGCAATACACTGGCACTAATATGTCAAGCAAGTTCAAACACAGTCACTAGAAATATATACACCTCCCTAATTAATTATTTGACAAGTCTAGGTTAAGACACTACTTATTTAGCACAACAGAGGTGAGCGCGTAACCATAGATGGCACTCCAATAATTTGTTAAAAAAGGGAGAGAAAAGGCAGAATAGGAAAATCACACAGTACCAACACTTAAGAAACCACAGCAAGTCGAGAAAGGCAGGGTCTACTGTAGAGCAAAAAGTTCATAGGCCAGGCCCACTCTTGGAGAGAGAAGGGCGGAATGCGCCCAAGATCACACAGTGGAAATGCACTCAAAGTCTTTGCAGGAAAGTCAAAAAGAGGTTGGATCAAGTTAGAAAGGTAGTTTTAACAGGTCCGAGGTCACCCCAGGATAGAGAGTCAAGGATTTACGCGACACCTTGGACAGTCTGTTGCAAGGGAGACCACGCGGGACACAGTACCTGAAATGGTGAGAAAGCTCCAGCGGGGGCAGTTGTTCCTGGCAGCGGGTGCAAGTCGGGGCTTCGTCCAGGGGAAGAGAAGATCTCGACGTGGAGGAAAGCTGGTGGTCGTTGCACTGCCAGGGAAGAATCCAGCCACAGAGTTTCCCGGTTAAAAAGGTACTACCCTTTTATTTGCGGTAGTGGTGAAGCGTGGCTATTCGGCCGCCGGGGTGCTTGGCATGGGCGATTTGACCACGAGACGATCCAGGAAAGCAAAAAAGGCGAACTGGTTGGTCCCACCAGCTCAAAGGGAAGAAGATTCTCCTGGAAGAAGATCTTCTCTGTCGTCAGGAAAGTGGCGAGTTCGTACAGCAGGGCTCCACCGGTGGTGTCGTCATTGTAGATGTCTCAGCTTCTCCCCTCTTTGGATTCTTTAGGTCCTGTGGCGACTTCTGAAGTTCCAGTCGCCAAAGCCCTGCTTTTATGCAGAAAACCCCCATTCATCAGTCTAGCTGTCAATCAAACATGCTAAGTGGTGAGCCGGGCGGCTCACCACTGGGCCAATCACACAAGAGTGTGACTTGAGTTGCCAAGGCAACTCAGTCCAAGGTGCCTATTCCCCCCCTCCCACACATCCTGTAGACCCAGACAGAGTGGCACCACTTTTGGAGGGTTCTGTGCAGAAGCCCGCCAAAAGTGGAACAAAGGGCTCGACTTGGGTTAGGGTTTCAGAGGCGAACACAAACGCCATTTTAAAACTGAGTCCTGGCAAAAAGACCCATCCGGGGAATAAATATTAAATAAATAACCCAGCTGTATCTTTAACATTGCACCAAAAAGTGGTGCGTTTAAAATGAATGGGAAAATCCCATAGGAAATATTCCAGTGGAATATTTTGCGTGGTATCCACCGCCACCAGCCAGAAACTCGACAAGGGGGGACTGGACAGTGCCCCCTTGGAAAACAGACCCAGGGGTGTTAGGGGGAATTCTCTGTTTAGGCTGAATTTCCTAACCTAGTGAGTCCCCCAGCAGTTTTGCTGGATTTTTTGGGGTTTATTTTTTTCTCCTGCCAAGAGTGAGACTCTTTTACCCTCACTCTTGGGCATGATTTGAGTGTGTTTCTTTGAATCTAGATGTGTTTAATGGGCTATGGGGTCTTTTACCCCATAGGACTTCATGTGTTTTTGTGATGTGTGTTACACAGCACCCTCAGTGCAGTGACACAGGGGTGTCATAATGAACCCCAGTATAGACTCCATACCCTGGGACTGACTACTGTCTCCCAGGGCATGTAAAGTCACCATTGACTTTACTAGTATTAAATTCTGAACAGAACCAGTACAAACCATCATATTGTGGACGTACTGGCTGGGGCAATTCAATTGCCCCGGGGTCTGTTAGTCGAGGGGGCACATCTCCGTCCCCCCTGATCGAGTTTTGGCTGGTGGCAGTGGATACTACTTTTTATATTCAACCGCAAATATTTTCCTATGGGGTTTCCCATTGTTTTAGGCTACTATCTTTATTTAATTATTTACGGTAGCCTCGAACATACCGCCGGTTTATTTAATTAATATTAATTCTCCGGTTGGTATTTTTTGCCAAAACTTGATTCTAAAATGGCGTTTGTGTTCTCTTCTGTGACTCCAACCCAAGTCGAGCCCTTTGTTCCACTTTTTGGCGGGCTTCTCCACAGAAGCCCTCTAAAGTGGTGCCACTATGTCTGGGGTACTTAGGAGGGTGGAGGGGAATTTAGGCACCCTGGACTGAGTTGCCTAGGCAACTCAAGTCGCACTACATCCTGATTGGCTCAAGTGGTGAGCCGGCCGGCTCACCACTTAGCATGTTTGAGTGACAGCTAGGCTGAGTGAATGGGGGGTTTGCTGCATAAAAGCATGGCTTTGGGGACTGGAACTTCAGAAGTCGCCACAGGACCTAAGAATCCGACGAGGGAGAAGCTGAGCCGACCTGCCACGACACCACTACCGGTGGAGCCCTGCTGGACCGTCTCACCACTTTTTCCCAACGACAGAGGCGATCTCCCGCCGGAGAGTCTTCTTCCTTTGACTGGTGGGGATAACCAGTTTCACCGTCTTTTCGCTTTCCCGACGTATCTCGTGGCCGTCTTGCCCGTGCCAAGCACCCCGGCAACCGGGATACCACGTTTTACCACGACCGCGAGACAAAGGTACCACCTTTAACTGGAAAACTCTGCAGCTGGTTTCTGCCCTGGTAGTGCAACGACCTTCATCTTTCCTCCAAGTCGAGATCTTCTCTTCCCCTGGACGACGACGCAACTTGCACCCACTACCAGGAACAACTGCCACCTCTGGCGGATCCTTCCCACTTAAGGTACCGTGTCCCGCTTGGCTTCCCTTGCTACCGACTGTACGGGGTAGATTTAGCCCCCGGCTTTCGAACCTGGGTTAGCCTGGGACACCCTGGCTAAACTTTTCTAAGCCTCTCTAAACTCTTTCTGAACCCTCTGCAAGAGTTTCTAAGCCTAGTGTAACTGTGTGATCTTGGGCGCATTTGTGCTCTGCTCTCTCTAAGAGTGGGCCCAGCCTTTGGACTTTGGCTCACCAGTGACTTTTTGCTCTCTGCCTTGCTAACAGTGTTCCTGAATCGTAGAGTGGTGTACCTCTTCATATTCTGTCTTTTTCCCTCATATTTCACAAACTTATTAGAGTGCAATCTAGTTAAGCGCTCACCTCTGTATGAAAATAAGTGGTGTTTTACTGTGATTTTTCTAATAGGGAAAAAGGGGTGTATATATCATAATAGTAACTGTGTTTAGGATAAGTTTACAATAAGAGTGCTGGAGTGTTTCAACTGTGTGTTTTTAAATACATAATTATATACTTTGATACCAAAGCTCTGGTCAGTGTTTGCTTGTATTATTGTATCTGAGTGCCTATTGAGTATACTTTGCATAATGCCTAACTCTTCTTGAGAGAAGTCTGACTGCTCAGCCACAGCTACCAGGTAAATCTGGGTGGTACAGACTGCTACCAAGTGGGTTTACTGCCAACACCTGTAGTCTTAAATCTTTTGCAGTGGTCCCTAAGGGAACTGCACAGGTTTCTGCCTAACAAGGGGCAATCGAATTACCCCTACCAGTACTACCACAATATGATGGTTTGTATTGGCTCTGTTCACAATTTAAGACTAGTAAAGCCAATGGTGACTTTACATGTCCTGGGAGACAGTAGTCAGTCCCAGGGTATGGAGTCTATGTTTGGGGGTCACTATGACACCCCTGTGTTACTGCACTGAGGGTGCTGTGTAACACACTTACCAAAAACACATGAAGCCCTATGGAGTAAAAGACCCCATAGCCCATGAAACACATTACATAGTCAAAGGACATTCTCAAATCATGCCTAAGAGTGGGAGAAAGAGTCTCACTCTTAGCAGGAGAAAAAATTAAACCCCAAGAATCCAGCAAAGCTGCTGGGGGACTAGGTTTGGGAAATTAGCCTTACCAGAGAATTCTCCCTAACACCAAGATCAACTTAGTCCTGGTGAACCTACTGATGTTGGAAGCCTTACAGAAGAAGGACAATATATTCCTTGCCTTTATCGACATGCAGCAGGCATTTGATACTATAAATCGGGAGAAACTATGGCAGAAATTGGAAAACTGGAAATGCCCAAAGGCCTTGCTGCAGCCAATAAAGGGCCGCTATTCAAAAACATCAATCAGAACCAGGTTAAATGAAAGGGGAGATCTGTCCGAGCCCATTGACACCAACAAAGGGGTGAAACAGGAATGTCCCTTGGCAGCAGCCCTGTTTAAGCTATATATTGCCTAGGGTTGCAACGGTATACCGGTATAAATACTGTGAATCATTTCATTTACAACTAATAACCGTTATCTGATCTACACCGGTTTACCGTGGGGCCTGCTGTGAAGCCTTCCCCTGATTTTGCAGTTGTGTTCACAATTGGCTGCACACAGAGTAAAGCCTTTAACACGTTCAGTGGGATTTATGGCACCCAAGCTGGGAGGCTGTGTGCCTGGGCAGTTTCAGTAGCAAGACTTGCGTTGAAGACTGAGGTGGTGGCAAGCACACAAAAACAGCCAACGTTGCTGTTGTTTAACACTTCCCCAACTGTCCGAGATAACAGCTACAGGTCCGGACCATGGGCCAGCAACATGAGAGGCTCACTGAACAGAGCATGCATGCAATGGGCAGTTTGAAAAGTGCCCGAAGTCTCCTAACAATGTGCGACGTGTAAAATACTGAAGGAAAAAATGCTCACTTGGAAAACGAACAGGGGAGTGCTCTGATCTTTGAAGCAAGCTCTGGTTGCCCATGTCCCCCCTGCTCCCTGGGCAAGGCTTGTGCAATTTAGATGGTAATGGTAATGGATAAACATCCCTGCTGCCTTCACCGTGACCCCAGCACTGACACTTGCAGGAGCTGCTAAATCGTTCCGGGCTGGCGCAGAAGGGGTGAAGTGAAGAAGCAACAATACGCCATGGGGAAGTGATCTCCTATTTCAATCATAGAGTTAACTTCCCCATGGCTTTATTGCTGGCTTCTTATCTTCACTTCACAGGCGCCAAGCCCTGCTGCTAAGTTTCCTTTGAGGGCTGTGCAGCTCAAGGAACAGAGAAGGGCAACGCTGCAGAATAACCCAGTAAGATTGATTTAAATACACCATGCATGAATATGTGGTTTATTCTCCAATCCTTTTCTGTATTTCCCATTTTAAGCATTGCTCACTTAGCAGGTTTTTTGCACATCACGTGTTCCGCTCATGAGAAAAGGGTGCATGCTGGCTCACCCTTATTAACACTTTACCACACTACATACAGTCACCATTTAACACCATGACACCTTGTGCATGCAGTTTATAAACAATTCCTGGGGCAATAGGTACAGGTAAATTAAGCGCCACATCATGGTTACCAGCCTAGTTGTAGGTAGCACCGACCATCACTACCCAGAATTTCCAAATAAACGAAAATACCTCCATCTCAGCCCGTTCTAGGGGCTTCAATTGAAAGAAAACCATCTTTATTCGGACTGCCTTTTTGACGCTAACGGAAGAAACTGCCCCATTCCAGGAGCAACGTAAGGCAGCACCCTGTACTTGCAACCATTCCCCAAGGCCCTCTTGTTGTAGGTTTCCAACTTTCCAGACTGGTAGGGCAATGAAAGCTAGGCCTTCTAGCACTATGCACTCGAAAGATCACCCCACCTCGCCAGGCTGGGAGGGAGAAAAATGGACTGCAGCAGTATGACTGGTGCTAGTAGCCACAGACTAGTTATTCACAGCACAGGCTGGGGATAACACTAGCAGCTCGCATGACAAATGGCACAAACCAAAGCGCACGCTGAAACTGGACGCAGAAAGTGCTTGGATGCCTGGGGGTAAGCATTATACAAAAATCTAAAGACGAAAGCCTTGTGTGCTTCCACTCCACTTTCAGCAGCCCACAAACGCTTTGACCCCCGCCCCCATTGAAGGGTTCGTTTTTCCAGCAGCCCCCATTCACCAGTGAAAGCTGCCTGGAGAAAGTGGGCTGGGATTCCGGCAGGACAGTTCTGAAGTACAACAGCACCCCCGAGCAGGCAGGTCCGAAGGCTCAGGACCCGAGGAGGACTATATTTTAAACTTGACAACTAAAAGGTGGAAGGAAAAGATACCCCGATCCTATTCCAAGTAAGTGTACAAAGTCCACTGAAAGCATTTAATTCATACATGAATTTAACAAGGTGGTTGATTATCGAAAATAAAGCAGCGCTGTTCATATTAAAAGTCTGCGGGAAAGGAGGAGGAGTTTCTACTCACTATCGGCTATCCGCGGAGCGGAGTGCGAGCAGAGTGAGTAGTCCTGCAGAGCCCTGCTGAGTCTGTCCACGGTTACTGCTGCGGGAAAGGAGGAGGAGTCTCTACTCACTATCGGCTATCCGTGGATCGGAACGCGGAGCGGAGCGCGAGCTGAGTGTGAGCACTCCTGCAGTCATGTCGGGCAGGACGGCAAGAGTCGACCAATTCACCTCAGAGCCACATTCATCGTGTCCATCGCCAGAAGAGGAAGAGAGCCGTTGCTTGAGGAGCTCGAGGTTGTGTGGGGGCACAGAAGGTGTGCAACTCGTAGCTCCCAAGCCCACGGGACAAAAAAACAGAGAAGAAGCCAGCCCTGCAGAAGGGTAGACCGGAGTCCTTAAGTGCATTGTCAAGTACACCGGACGAGCCGCAGAGAAGTCAAACAGCCGGCTACGACAACGCTGGCGCAGCTCTAAGGCAGCCCAAGCCTTCACAACCATCGGGAAGCAGTGCAGAAGAGCAGCTAGCAAGTGCTCAAGATAAAATACTGGTTTTATTGCCTAGAAACGGGTCTCCATCAAACGTATCCCCCACCGCAGGACTTGGCCGAGGTGGAGAGTTGGAAGGACAGAATGAGGTCCGGGTGGAGGGGAGAGAATGCGGCAAGGTCACGGTGCAGGGTGCGGGGAAACAACAGGGGAAGGACACGGAGGGGATGGCTGAAGAGGACGGGGTGTTGCACAATAAAGGAGCAGGCAGCATGGAGCAGCAGCCCAGCTCCTTGATGAACAAAGAGGGATGCCCAACAAACGCCCAGATAATAAAAGCTCAGATTCATGTGCCACCGCAGTCAAATACAGAACTTTTGGAACATGATATCACAGAAGACCCGGATGAAAACATAGAACTAGCATTAGATCCAAACAAAACGACAGAAAAAAATCACAAGAGAAAAAGAAATCAGAGTGCAACACAGCCAAAAGTGAATCGTGAGAGGAAGCGAGGGAAAGGGAAAAACAAACAATTTAAGCTAAAAACGGCAAAAAAAATAGAGAGATGACACTACTCGTGACGAAACCCTTAAAAATGGGAGTGCCCAAAAAAACAACAGAGGGGCACAACTTAAAGAACTACTTCCAGTTAAGCTCTAAAAGTTTGAGTAGAAACAGAGTGGAATTTTCAGATGAGGAAATCCTGCAAGCGCTTCAAGAATGCTTGCCGCAAGTCAAATGTAGACGAACCGAGGAAGCACAAGTCTTACCGCACAGGGACTCGATAGAAGCAGGAGAAGTACCTCAGGAGTCAGAGCTGACTACCAAGTCGGGAGATGAACCTAGGCTCCAAACAATGATGAAAGATCCGCAGATCGGCGAACAGCAGGCGACTCCCAAGTCGAAGAGCCTAAAGGGGCCACAGAAAGTGGGTCTAAAAGGAGAAGAGCAAGAATTAATAGGGCCACGCTGCAAGAAGAAATCCCAAGTATTTCCTCGGAAGACAATGAATCGAGCCAGGAGAGAAGCCCCAATACACATAGAAATCCACTGCTCCAAAAGTCGAATATGGAAGTGGAAGTAGTAGTAGCAAAGGTGGTGAATGGCAATGAGAAACTGAGCACAATCGAAATAACCAACGAGAGAATTACGAGACAGGGTACATTTGAAAGCTTCAGGAACAGGATTTTGACGTTAACCCCGAGTGATTCATGTAATCGGAGAGCCTCACTGGACTGTCCGAGGGGGCATTCTACTCACGGTCTTACAAAAAACTCGGGCCAGAAGGACATGTCAAGTGATTGGCGACCTGAAGCGTCCTTAGGCTTGACAGCATCGGAGACATCGGCTAAGAAAGCAGACATCTTTTCGACAATGTCATCGATCACCATAGCCCTATCGCCATTCATGAAACTTTATGAATCAATCAATGAAAGCCTAAAGATCATACCTCAAAACAGGCTATGATGAATAGCAAACTGATCTTCCTGGAGGCATTCATTATTACAAAAGAGAAAAAATTAACAAACTTTACATCAACTGAAAATTGCAGTATTTTGGACTTAACTGCAAAGCCTGTTGGGCCATATCCAATGGGAGGTAGTAAGTCCGTCAGTACGCAAAAAGAAGCCACAATTGACCTGACAAAAGAGACAACGATAGAGACAGTGAGCGGAATACCACGAACAAAAAACTTTAGACCAACTTTTCAAGGAACGGAGGATAATTAATACGGACCATCAAGTGAGCGAAAAGGATAGAAAAGACCTGAATAAGCACCTAGTAGGAGACACACCATTGGGAGACAAAAACAAATTAACAACATTGACAATCGACCTGAGGGACAACAGTAAGATCCAAAAACAAGACCCAAAAGGGAAAACGCCGAAGAGACAACTAATAAATCGACAGACAACGGATGAGATCAAGGATCATGAGGATCAACGCACGAACACAACAAAAGAAAGATCTATTAGCCCAAGTCGGGGTGAATCGCCTAAGACGATAGAGGACTTTCTGGAAGATAAAAACATGATGAATCTGAGCTAACACCTTAGTGAGAACAACAGTCCGGCCTCAAGTGCATTGAATACGACGCATCCTAAAGAGAAAAGTCTACCAAGACGACATTGTCCAAGCAAGAGAGCTGAAGTCGAAAAGTACCAGGGCCTTCTTACCCCAGATGATCGACGTAAGAAAGTGACAAAAAAGATAAAGCGAGACGAGGAGACCAAAATAACATCTAAGAAGGAAGAAAAAAGAGACCCAAGGAATGACCCATTAAGATCAACTTTTCGACCAGAGGAGAACTCGGGTACACATAGAACAGTGCATTTTGTAACGAGAACAGCAATACCACAAGAAGATGAAACTCGTCGATAAAAGGAAATGGATCTTAAAATTGGAACAGATCCTTGGTAACGACGATGATGTAATTCTAAATCGTGGGGCAGTTTTGGAACTTCTGGGTTACGTCCCGGGCCTAAGGAGAATTAGGACAGAAGATTTTCTCATTGTAGACCCGAGTCATCGGCATAACAAGCCAATAGCGCACTCGTATATTGCGTCTGAAGCAGTGTACGAGTCACTAAAAGAAGAAACAAGGGCCCTGTTGAAATTGGGGTACGATTTCTATGAGTCTACAAGAGCATCAGGCTTTGAACCCAGTAAGAAAAAAAAAGAAAGTCGGACCCTTACAACGAGGGGCCAACAAGAGAAGGATCTGAAGTGCCCCAAGAGACTAGACCACCAATGAAAAGAACCCGGGACCTATCCAACGAGAAAGGAGGGTCAAAAATGGGGTGGACACAGGTGGAGCAAGAGGAAAAATCACAGGGCCATAGAGAGATAAAAAAAAAAATACAGAGAAGTTACAAGTAGACACAGGCGTACAAGCAGAAGTTCGGTTAGAAAGCAGTCGCCAATATTATACCAAGAAAGTCGAAATTCCACGATAACAAAAACCTTCACGGAAGACACACAGGTAAAAAAATCAAGTGCGGCCACAGTAAAAACGAAGCAGGGTATTTGGTCCTGGTTACCTAAAGTCCTGTCGAGGGAGACAAAAAGATAGCGACCCCGGTCCAATGAGCCCACCCTTAAAACAAGATTGACAACGGCAACAGTAAAATCACACATTCGGTTGGGCTCTTGGAATACTAGGGGTTACTCCCATTTGACGAGAAAAGGGGACATTGCGCTTGCGGACTACGAGATTCTCTGCCTGCAAGAAACTTTTCTCACAGAGGCCCCAATCTTGGAGGGATACGAAATAACCCTAGCACCAGCAAAGAAAGGCAAACTGGGAAGACCGTCCCCTGGAATATTAACTGCGTGTCGCCAAGGAAGTGGCATCACTTTAGAAGCGACACTCCTAAAAAACTCTTCAATCCTGATGACCAAAGTAACCTGGTCCTTTGAGAATGATCAAAAAGTAACTACTTTACCGGTTATTATCATTAACACCTATTGGAATCCGGCAGTGATAAGCGATACAGAGTATTTGGACATGATAGAACAGGCAATTGACGTCGCACGGATGGAGCACTTGACCCCATACCTCTTGATTTTTGGCGACATCAACGCCACCTGCCCAACGTCAAATAAACATCAGAACACGAACGGTCGTGCAGCTCAAAGAGGAAGGGAGTGGTTAAAACTAATTACCTTGCGTGATTTTCACAATTTAGACATAGTATACCCGGACCCAGAACGCATAGCAACGTGGTCCAGAGACACAATCAGTGCCACGATAGATTACATTTTCATGACAACAGCATTTTTATCTGTAACGGCATCGTTTGAAGTCAAAAAGACGTCAGCTAGCGATCATAATCTGCTAGCTACAACGTGGCTGACGAAACAGACCAAGATAACCTATGCACAGTCACAGCTGTGTGTGAATAACCAAAGAACAAGATTGAAAATTTCAGCTGTAGCGATATGCGAGATCCAAGCAAAGTATCAATCACAGTCCCATGTGGCAGCTACTGAACAAACTGATTACTTGCCCTTGTTAGAAATGTATAAACAGACTGGAACAAGAAGTTCACAATGGAACACCAACCAATTTATGATAAAAATCTGGTGACAAGGAGAAAAGAAATGCGTTGACTAAAACGACAAGCTAAGCTGAAGGGGACTCAATCGGCAATAGTGAAGGCCACAGAAGCAAACCGCCAATACAAAGCGTGGATAAAAGATCACTGACGTATACTTTATCAACAAGACGCAGAGAACATTCTAAAAGCTATGTCTCTCACTAACAATAGAGAGTTTTGGCAGTTGTTAAAATCAGCCACCTCTACAGGTGAGCCGGCCTTCATATCAAATATCGGCGCATCTACGTGGTCGAACCTTTTCGAGACCTTATTCAAAGCATCAGTAACAACAACAAAGCTCCTTAGCAAAATCTTCCAGAGATATGCAACGTTGAGATCTATGCCGCCATCCTGGAAAACAGCAATTGTGGTCCCTATATACAAGAAGGGAAATAAAGAAGACCCGAAGAACTACAGGCCAATCGCCTTACTCGATTGCATCGGGAAGATATTTGGGTCACTTTTACTGAAGAGATTTAACGAATGGGCTAAACAGGCACCATGCAGGGACCACCTACAAACTGGCTTCAAAAAAGGCACAGTAACATCGGCTAACATTTTGGCGTTAAGCGTTTGAAAAGCAGTGTTAGAAGGAGGTCCTCGATTGTTTATCCGTTTCATCGACTTGACTCAGGTATTTGACAAAGTGGAACGCCCGATGTTATGGTCAAAACTGGAGACCTGGGGTTGCCCGTCGTCAATCTTGGACCCGATTAAAGAGCTGTATACGGGAACCACGATGAGAGTTAGATTAAATCAGCAAGGGCTCCTTTCGCCTGAAATACCAACAACAAGAGGAGTCAAACAGGGGTGTCCCCTGGCTCCAGCGCTCTTCATTGCATTTATGGGTGACCTTCAAGAGTCAAGTGGTACATTGTTTTCCACCTAAATTGGGAAACTGTCATGTAAACAGATTGCTTTATGCAGATGACTTGATCCTCATGGATTACACTTCAGTGGGCCTGCAACGTCAACTAGCCAACTTATCGGAATATACAAAAACCAATCACCTACAAATCAACGAAGAAATGACAACATTTCTTACTATGGAGAAAAATGCTAAACGAAGTGAACACATTTCTGTAAATCTCGAAAGTCATCGTGTGGAAAAGGTGAAAGAATTCAAATACCTGGGGGTAATTTTAGACAGTTCACGAACAGAATTGGCAATGCAGGACCACCTAATAGCAACAACCAAAAAGCTAACAGCACAAGCAAAGACCATTAACAGAAAGTTTGGTTGCTTCTCGCTAATTCCAGTTTTGGACTTTTACAAACAAAAGGTGTTCCCCACTCTTACGTATGGAGCAGATGCATTGCTAAATTTACCGTCGACTGTGTGGCCAAAATTGGAAGCGACTTTCTGGAGAACGACGTTAGGCCTCCCAAATTCCACATCTGTGACGATAATAAGACAAGAACTAAGATTATTATCCTTGAGAGGTCTAGTGAGAATTAATACTCTGATGTTATACCGCAAGTGCATAATGTCTGATGAATCAACAGTACTGCACTTAATTCTCAAGGAAAGCAGGAGCGGTAAAAATAAGACGCTCATGGCTTGGTTTAAACAAAACCAAGAGGTACTGGCCACCACGGAATGTGACGAAGACACCTTAGTAAGAAATCCAACTAAAATTCAAACAAGACTAAAGGATACAAACTCAAGCAGCAGCAGCACAAAACAAATTGACACGTCACTTACCGTTTAACATCAGGAAGTATAATGAACCGCAACCATACGTCAAAGAATTCCCGTGTAGGCAGGCGCGTGACTTGTTAATGAGAGCAAGGCTGAACCTTCTACCGACTAATTAAGTCTTGGCGATCAGAGGAGAGTCGTTGTCTAAGGATTGTCGCTTTTGCAAGGGGTCACCAGAAATAGAATCAATCCAACATCTACTCCTGTCATGCCTTTGCACACGCCAAATAAGAACAGTGCATTTGAAGGGAATATTCTCAGAGTTCGAACTTAGTGATCCAGACGTGTGCTGGGCTAAACTGATAGCAGGAGACAGAACCTCATGGCAATTAGCGGCTTTTAAGATCCTAGAATATATGAATTAGACGCTCTTTCAGCTGCTTCGGCCAACAAACATTCTGTGATCCCTTCATCTTCTCTTCCTTTAGCATCATGAAAAGACTTGAGTAGACAAGTAGTGTTGTTTTGATTGGAACAAGCAATGCACTTCTTTTTTGTAAAAATCTTTTAGATTAAATCAAATTAAAAAAAAAGTTATTTTATTGTGACCATTTCATCTTGGTCGAAGTTTGCCTTATTTACAATAACTTGTATTTCACTTAGCACCTGCACTGTAGACTGTGGCTTCGTAGCGCTGTAAATAACAGGCATTACTATTATCCAGCACACTTAAAATATAGTAACTTTGTATCTTTTTCTTTCTTTCCGTTTTTTCGCGCTGGTGTCAGGGGTACATGGAATAGCCCTCATAGCCTTCTTTACTGACTGGGTGCAAGTCTTTCTTAAAATTAAATATGCATAATGCAAGAGGTGTGCATTAGCGGTTATGTGGATCCATGAGATCCGGGTACTAATCCCGCCTTCCCCACTTGAACGACATTGTGTGAACCTGTGCAAATGGCTTGGCCTCTCTGTTGTTCGACCATGTAAAGCTTTCGTGTTAAAAATGCTGGGAGAAACCGAGAATGATCGCTGCAATGCGCAGAGCTGCGGCACTGAAGGGGTTCCCCAAAGCAATACATTACAGCTCTACAGAGGAGCGCTAGGCTTTTTTTGGGCCATATTATAATCACACGCCACAAACTAGTCATTTGGTGCTAAAACACGTGTTTTGTTTCACTTCGGCTAACCTAACTCAAGGGTCCTCATTTCAACGACCACTGAAGAACAAAAAGGCACATTCTGCACTGATAGGATTCGAAACTCTTGGGCACATGTTACAATTGTGCCTCTGCAGTGAGCATGCAAGTCACAGCTATCTTTCCAGGAACATTTATTTCAGAGTGACACAGCGTAGGGACACGGGTCCCGGGGGGATGGTTGGAAGAAAGAACCCCACTGCCCACCCTCCTACAGCTGTTCTCCGGTGGTATCTAACATTGAGCACAGATACACATTTACGGTACATAGTGCATAAATATTCTGTCACTGTCTCACACACACACACACACACACAGACAGACACAGACGCGCACGCGAACAGCTATGCGTGCATAACAAGAACGTGCTCTTTTTGTCTTCAAGTAATTAAACAGTTGAAATAAAAGAGGTTTTAAAATATACGCAAATGAGATGCATTGGCACGCATACAATAGTTTTAGAAGCAACGTGAAAATGCTATGAAATAAAAAGCAAATGTGGGATGAGGGGAAACAACTAGGCAGAACCTGCAGGTTTAGTTGTTTATAATATAACAAGTACCTGCAGTGGCGTCACTAGGGTTGCATTAACTCATGGTGTCACCCCTGGGGGGATGACACCAACCGTAGTGACGCCACTGGGTAGGGGTCAGGCTCCCTCAATTTGTTTGCTTTCTTGCTTGTATTCAGGGCAGGGGGATTACTGCTCCCGTAGTGAAAATCAAAAGTTGGCAGCAATGGTTCTGGTTCTGCATGTTCACTACACTGACCCACTTTGAGATAATAGAGCGATTGCCAGGAAGAAAGCTTCAATTCAGAGAGCTATCACCAGTGTCTGAAATTGAATTACACGCCTCATTGCCAAACGCCAGAACTTACCCTCACAGAGAGATTACTTACTTTTGTTGCAGTGGTGGTTCAGAGCCTGTTTGTAAGAAGAGTACAGGTCTCTGAGAGCGGGGTACTGCACAGTTTACACATGCGCAAATAAATGAAGGCAGCCTTAGCAAAAGATATGGGATAGAGATTCTGAATACTTTATTTTTGCAACTTTAAGCGTGGTGGATTCAGACCAGTCAGAGTCGTATGGGAAAATGTAGTACGAAAAAAAAGCTGCTTGTAATTTACTGACACACCGTTGAGAGCATGTAAAAACTGTGGCTCCCAAAAAACATTTAAAGACGGGTCGGTTAAGTCATATCAGCTCCCTTAGCAATGACTGAACAAGACAGGTATTTTAATCCCATTGAGGGCTCTTACTGCACAGCATTGTGAGAAAATATGCCATTTATTATATGTTAACCTTTGTTGAAGGAGCACAGCAAATCACTGAACAAGCACCAAACAGGGCACACACAACAAAAGTGCATCAGTAATGGGTACTAGTGCACGCTGCATTGTTCTGCAGCGCTTCGTCCTTCTGAAATAGGTATATAAACTTCTGCAAAGGTTGTATTTTATATAACAGTTAAACTGGACTACCAAACTACATTTGGGTGTCTTTTCCTAGCAATATAAAATTTAAGTAAATGTTTAAGCATGTGTGTGCTATACTGCGATAACCACGGTATACCGTATTTTCATTAGAAGGTTATCATACCATCAAAAAATCAATACCGTGACGCCCCTAATGCTGATGTGCCAATTGCCCTAGCTAGTGCAAATTGTTTTTCACCAAAAGTCAACGGACAACACATAAACTGTGCAATTTATGCGGATGACGTGGTACTGTTTGATCGGACCCAAATAGGTCTACAGCGACTGTTGTCAAAATTAGAAACTTATATGGTTGAAAATGATTTAGCAATAAATGTGAAAAAAACAAAAATCATGAAGCTTGGGCCTTTCAAGGGCAGCAGAAATAACAACTTTAAGTGGCAAGTATACAAGGACAAGATTGAGGAAGTCGCTGAAATCCGCTATCTGGGGATTATGGTGAATACCTCAATACCTGTGAGTGGAGCTGGGTGAAAGATATATATCATCGGACTAGAACCCTCTCTTTACAAGGATCAAGAATCCAGACTCTATTTGGAAAATTCACATTAATACCGATACGCACGTTCTACTTGCAGAAAGTAGTCCCTGCAATAGCATTCGGGGTGGAAACAGGATGGAACATCGACCAAAAGATATGGTCTCAATTGGAAGGAATCTTTTGGCAGCGTGTCCTGAGATTGCCAAAGTATTTATCCATGACCATAATACGACACGAGCTAGCTCTGGAGAGCTTACGTGGAATTGTAATATGGAAGTCTATGGCACTACTGAGAAAGATGGTTATCTCTAACCCTGCACCAGCGTTTAAAATACTAGCACCTGACGAAAATCATCCATATACAGGCTTACTTCTGTCCTGGTCAGAAAAGGTGAAAGTAAACATGCAAGCCGCATATATTTTGATGGACATGTTGTTGGAACGTCCACAAATTGCAAGAAAGAAAAATCTTAATTATGGAAAGCTACCCACAGCTTTACATCTGGGGACGACGATGAACAAAGTTGACAATATGCCAAAGTACTTATTACAATTCCCATCTAGATACCATCGAGACAGTTTTATCTCGATTACGAACAAACGTATATAAATCGAAACACATGATGGTGATGCGACACATTGGAAATGTAAAAGACGATGCTTGCAGACACTGTCTACTACACTGGGAGACAATAAAATATCTATAAACTGAATGTCCGTCGCTCAGGGATTTAAGATCTGTCCATCAGAGTAAATTCAAGGCCAAAACTGACATGGACGATTTGTGGGCTCGCATTTTAAGTGGAAGTTCGGTACACTTAATTTGGTCGTTCAAACGTTCTTGATAAAGCCGTAAATTGATGGGTTAAAGAAACAGCAACCAGAATTGATAAATGAAGTAGGACTGAAATAACTAAATAAAATGTTGTAAAAAAAGTTTGAAATAAACTAGATGTTACAAAAAAAAAAAATTATGACATCTGAAGGTCTCCCCACTTTCCTAGTTATAGCCGGATTAAAACATATCTCATAGTCTTCACAGAGTGGTTTGGCTACCAACCAGGTCTCCTGAAGGCATATGAAACCAAATCTCCTTTACTACGCAAATTAGCAAAGCCCCGGTGTTCCATGAGGCTATGCTTGGTGTGCAGGTCACCACAGAGTCAGGAAGTTAGAGGATTTCTTTGGCTGCAATGTCCAGCCAACCATGACCAGTCCACTGTGGGACTACTCGGGATTTCCTTGGTCTTCACTCGCATCCTTACTCTTCTTGCTTTGTTGTAATTAGAGTCATATGATACTTGAATGGAAACAGGCGAATGTTGGTAACATTTTCCGCCTGCGGGGGCTATAGCATTTTTTAAGTTTGTTGATGGCTTTTTTTTGCCCCAAAACATAATTATTTGAAAGCTCCCTTGTAGCTGCTGATTTCCTGCCATTGGGAGGTCGATTGGGTTGATCGTTCTCCATAATATGAACGTTACCCAAGGCCATATCTGTTAATTTGAACCCCAGAAGTAAGAAGTCTGCTGACATCTCCAGTGTGGCTTGCTTTAACAGTGCAGAATTCAGGTGCACAGTCACGCGGCCCATATCCCTTTCATTGACAAATACAATAATTTAATGTCATTTTGGCCAATGAATCAAAGCTTCGGAGAACAGCGTAGAAGCTTTAGGACTTTTCTCCTGTTCATTACTAAGCCATCCTTCACCCAATGATCCTCTCAATCATTATCTGGGGTATGGCAAGCAGCCTGGATCTCCCCCAATCAGACTCAGGGCCTTCACATCTCTCTGTGTATTCTTCCTTTGGAGGAGAATTACTGTGGGATTCCTTCAATAAATTAGCTCTTCTTTGCTGTAGTGTAATGAATGGGAAATCATCACTTTGGGCCTGAGCCCAGTCCAACTTTCTGGTGACCAATTTTGGACCAGGGGAGAATCCAACTTCTTCCACTACCGACTGATCCTGGCCCGGTTCATCCATCACATAGGTCCGATCATTAGTTTCTGCGAGATCTTCCGGGGGATCATCCATGTAGGTTTATAAGTCCAACAGGTTTTGAAGAAGTTCATAATTCTCTGGTTCTTCAATCATTTCTGGCATGGGGGCAGGATCCACGCTCTTGATAGGTGGCTTGATAGAACCCCGGCCTCCTCGATCTGCCGCGATCAGAGTTAGCTTCTGGAGGAAGACTCTGGAGCCATTCGATTTTCCCTTCTTAGGCCCCGGAAGATGCTTAGTTTTCCTTTGCGGGATTGGTTTGACCACCTGCTTTGAAGCATTGTCTATGAGGCCCAGTTGTTCGAAAGCGGGTTATGTTTTTCCCACAGAGAAATTTATTGTCGCCCTAGAGGCCTGACTGCCACAGTCAATGACTTCACAGACAGTGGGGCCTGTCCCTCCATCTCCTCAAGTTGTTGACAGTTTGGAGTATTTGCTTGTAATGTCATTCTTCTAGGATGAGTATGCTGATGGCCCTGCTGAAGCGGGAATTCCGGAGGATGATCAAGAGCCTCTACCGGTGGGGAAGTGGCCCTTTCTTCTTTAGCATCAAAGCTTTGGGACTGTGTCCATTGATAACCTGATGTCTACTAGGGTGGCCCAGTACTTCCAGACCATCGCTGCCTTTATGGCCGTTTGTCCATTTCAATCGAACCAGTATGCCTGTCATCACTGAAGTCTTCTCCCAAACCTCCCCACAAGCCAGATCATAAAAACCGCACCTGCCATTGAGCGGACAGTTCCTCTTCTTTATCCAATCTAGCGTGAACGGTCTCCGCAAAACGATCCAGGGAAGAGAGTTTAGTATGGATCATCGCCAAAAGTGAGGCCTGATCTTTTAAAGACTCATTCAGTGATTCATAAAGTTTCACAAAGGGATTGAGGGAGACATTTAAAGCCGTCATGATTAAGCTCTGTAGTTGAATATACCCCAACCCTCCTGTTGCATTTGCAGATTGGAGCTGCCAGATCTTGTTCTCTCCGAGGAGACAGTGGCACGAGATTCAGCCGAGGAAATCGAGGAGAGGTTAATGTTCTCATTTGGGCTGTACGAGGGAGTATCAGGTGGATCCAAAAGCGGGAGAGCCTGCAACAACTTCGGAAAAGGCCCCGGTCCCGACCCCAACCCCACTTCAGTGTTCTCACTCAACCTCATCATAGCTGAGGCCTTTGGACTCAAAGCGGGCTGAGTGGTGGGGACCCTTCGGGCTTCCTGGTGTCCCTCTGCCGTTAATGTTCCCAAAATGCATGAGTTGGCCTCCAAGTACAGTGGAGCCACAATGTCCCATCATTTAGGTGTAGAGCCCGTTAGGTCACTCAACCTGCGTTGGGATTGTCTTGCGAACCTCAACTCTGCGATGTCCATGTTGTTGCTCGAGCTTCAAGACTGAGGAGAGCTGGCCTTCTAAGGGTTTGGGGTTTGGCCTGGCTATAGGGATTGGCAGAACAGCGTAGTCCAGTGAATCTGGACGATTAAAGACCACCTCCAAATAGATCACGTACTCTTTAAATTCCCAGTCATCAATGTCTTGTTCTCTCACTCTATGCTCCACCTCGGATGGTTGCGGCCCCGTAGCCAAAATCCCAGGTGAAGAACGCCCATCGGCACACTCGCCAGACAGAGCGGAGACCCCGACCGAGGGTGGCAAGGCTGGCGGGCCCAGGCCAAAAGACACAGAAATGGGGAGTAAAAGCACCAGAGTGGGAGGATTCAGACCCATCTCGGTATGGGATCCCATTACTCGCCTAAATATGAGAAACGTGAGGCTCCGTTAACCATGATCTTGCCCCGCACTGCTGCTTGAGCTGGGAAGTGCCTGTTCAGTTTAGTCCACCAAGGTGCTGTTTCCGTGCTCCACTCACAGAATTTCAGGAATTAACCTTTCAGGGTCAAAGTACAGGCCAAGACAAATTGGGTAGGTCAGGGGTGGGGCACATCCTCATACAATTTGCCCATATGCCGAGAGCGTGGGCCCTTTTCCAGCATGTTGTCAAAAAGCCCCTTTTTCCTTTTTATTTGTTGTTAATTTTATATGCAGTCAAGCGAGCTCAGTCTAAAATATTTGAGCTGACGTGAAGACAGTGAAATATGTTTCCTGCAGTGCCCGCAACTCGGTTCACAGTTAAACAGTTTCAAGGATCCTTCTCACCTTCAGTTTCCTTCGGCCTGCTCCAGTGCTCAGACTGCAAGACTTTGTTTACGAAACATTATTGCATGTACATATGTTGTTGGTGGCCTCAGCCTTTAACCAACAGCCAGCGGACTGCAGACTAAAACTTTTCATCCACTTCGTGGGAAATACAGCTGATATGGGACAACCTGTGGGTGGAGCAAGGTAGCAGCAGCCAGCGAGGCAGATTCAGCAGACTGACACTTTCCGTCCACATGTTATTGTTTTCAGAGACCTCCTACAGTTAACACCAGTAACAGGGCAACTTATTGTCAAAACATTAGGACACAAACAGTGCCACAATACCCTTGGCAGCATTGGAAATCTCTGGCAACATGTTCACTACAGAGAACTAATTCAAAATATGCGCCAGTCTGCAGACCTCACATATGCTAACATTTTTAAAAGCCTTAGAGCTGGTCTGCTTACCAAAGATGCAAAATCCATCTTAAATAGTAGACTAATCCATGAACTGTATGAACACATCTGCTCCTGATGTCATGGAACAATTAACACAATCTAAAATGCATGTCCTTAATGCCAACTCATGCAAGCTGTAGTCCATTCAACGTGACAATGGTGAAAAAAGAAATGCATCCGATACTGCATATCAGCTCCGCAGACAAACTGAAGTGCACGGCATGACACTTCCTATGTATCAACAAGCAACAGCACAACTAAATAGCTTAGAAAAATGTGTCGCCAACACAGCTGTATTGGAGAAAATATTGACTGTGTCTAAACTGCATAGTAATTCTAAAACGTAACCTTGACAAAGAACAAGGTTTAGTCATTGGAGCAATTGGTACAGTTGTTGGCTTGCAAACATATCTACATGACAACAACATTCAGTTTGTCAACATCCACTTTGACAAACTTGCAGAAGTTAAACAAAATTGGCTGGACAATAGGATGTTTCCTTCTTTTCAAAGACATGTATGTACGCAGAGAGCAATTTTTTCTCTTGCATATGCTGTCACTATTCGCAAATCCAAAGGTCTAACCCTAGATCAAGCATTGATTGGCATTGGCAGCACAGTCTTTAAAGAAGGTATGAGTTACGTAGCACTTTCACGTCTGCGTACACTGAATGGTGTCTATTCAATGCTGACTTTCCTTGCATCCTGGAATACAACAGGCTACGGGCATTATACACCCCCCCCCCCAATCTAGATATGTATCTGTACCTCAAAAAAAAAACCTTTAAAAAGACAAATAATAGAAACAGAAGCTATAACATTTCTCAACAACACCACTAAAAAAACAACCAAATCCTGCATTAAACAATACAACCACAAAACGGTCTAGTACAAAATCAATTGCACATCCATCACAAAAGAAACACAAATCTCTTCTCCAGAAACATCTGCAGGCCCATCAAATTATCCACAAACACAACTCTATGGTCCATTTAAATGCAGCAACACAACTGGAGTAAATTGCTATGCTAATGTGACAATGAATATTCTCTTTCAATTGTCACAAATTGTTCACAAAATGTACTTAAACGGCTCGGGCCAGTTGCATTTGCAAATGCTCGTCATTCACAGAAATGCCACAGATAATCCTGACTAAACGTACAGTGTCTGAGGTATGAGGCAGAAATTGGACTACTGTACAGGAATGGTAAAATTGACAAACACACAGGAAGATGCACAATAATTCCTAATGTACTTGCTGCAAGTACTAGAAACATACCTGTTAGGGAGAATTCTCCAGAATGGCCAATTTCCCTTACCTACTGAGTCCCTCAGCAGCTTTGCTGGATTTCTAGTATTTTTTTTTCACCTGGTAAGAGTGTGAGCCTTTTTTCCCACTCTTACATGTGTTTTGCTGTGTGTGTTTAACATTTTTGTGTTCATAGACTATGGAGCCTCACCTACTCCATAGGCATAATCTTTTTACTGTGTGTTACACAGCACCTTTAGTGCAGTGACACAGGGTTGTCTTTTCCAGACTTCCCACTTTAAACTCCCTTTTCAGGGACTGACTACTGTCTCCCAGAACATGTAAAGTTGCCATTGACTTTATTAATCTTTTTAAATTCACAGACCCAGTACAAACCATCTTACATAGAGTTCTGGAAAGGGTTAATAGTTATGCCTTTTTGTGTTTCTCATGGAACATTATTTAGTTCCCCTTTCTTTAAGATTTGGATGGTGGCAGTGGCATCTACCCTATTTTTCCTACCACGGTCTATTTAAATAGCATTGGTACTGTTTTAGGCTAAGTAAGTAGCCTCATCTTAAATCCGCTGGAACCCATTTACTTTTATTTGGTTCTGGCTGGGTTTATTCTCCATTTCTTTTTGTAAAGGTCTTTCTCGTGTTTTACTCTGCGCGCCAAACCAGGTTTGCTTTCTTTGTTTGCCGTCTTTTCGCAGGCTTCTGCACAGAAGACCTCCTTAGGTGCATGAATGTCTGAGAGGGACGGGATGTGAGGGAGGGGGTTGAGATTCCCTGCACAGGGTCTTCTTGGAGACCCATGTCGCACTCTGTGTGATTGGCTGTGGTGACTGTCCCGCCGGGACAGCCACCCTGCTGTGTGATTGACAGCCAGGCTGTGTGAATGGGGGAAAACTGCACAAAAAGCAGGTCTCTGGGACTGAGAAGCCACTGGATCGAGTGAACCGAAGAGAAGCTGACAGAAGAGGACCTCTACCACGATTGAATCTCCCGGTGAAGCCTGCTGCGGGACCGAATCTCCAAACTTCGACGACAGGGAAGATCTGCAAGGAATCTTCTCCCCTTGAGCTGGTGGGACCAACCAGTTAGCCAAACTGCAAACCAGGCCTCCCTCCTCTGGTCGAATTTGCTGTGCACAGCTACAGTGAACCGGATAGCCAGGAGGACCGGACCCTGCTTGTGTTTTAAGGAGCGCACTTTTTATTCATTGCTTTGCTCTGCTGCAGGTTTCTTCCCTGGGCAGTGCAGGACCCTTCAGTCTTCCTACTTTGTGTCAGTCCGACAGCCGCTTCAGGAACTGTGAGCCTGCAGGACCTGCCAGGAACGTCTGCCCCAGCTACAGCCGCCTTCTTCATTTAAGGTACTGTTCAAACCTGGTTGTTCGTTCTGTCCGACCGCAGTGAAAGTGTTTGAATTCTTTTGCCAATCCAAGGGCTTGTCCTTCTCTATTCTTTAAAGTAACTTTTCATCTGACCAACTTCGTTCTGACCTCTTGGCAAAGACATAACAGCGAACTACCCTGAACTGTGTGATCCTCTGCAAAGACTTTGGTCCATTGACTTTGGCCCAGGACTCTTGATTCGATTTCCTCACTGTAGTTACTTTTTCTAGATTGCCCGGCTAACTTACTTGCTGGTGCTGCTCAACTTTTGTCTAACCTTGTCTTTCCCTCCCTTTTAAATTGCTGGAGTGCCATTTTGCTCACACTTCATGTTGTGCTTAACTTGTCCAGAATCTATTGGGTGGGGTGTAGTATATTAAGAGTGTGATTTTTCTATTGCTTTACTTTGGTGAATTGCTTTACAACTGATGTGTAAATAAATGTATATTCTTTTACTCAGAAACCTTGAGTCGGTGTTTGTTTGAACCATAGTAATTGCTGTCCTTTGTGTAACTATTGGTACTGCTCACTTTACTCTTGAGGTAAGTCTGGCTGCTCAGCCATCGCTACCACTTTACTGTGTAGTACAGGCTTGTACCAAAGGTGAATTTGTACTGTCACTTGTATTCTTAATTGTGTGTGGTGTTCCCAAAGGGTACTGCATATGATTCTGCCTAACAATCCCTATAAATTAAATCTTCCAGATTTCATACACGTGTAAACATACATGCACTCTCTGCAACCATGTTTCACAAGACCACATCTCTAATGAACGATGAGTATATGTATCCATACCAAATTCTGAATCCATTCCATTTCACCAGCTTCTGCAAAATGCAAATCATGGCATATTATGCCCTTTTTAAAATGTAGAAAATTGTTGCACCATACAAATAAACTCACACAGCCACTAAGTCATATTAATGCTTCTAAGGTACAATTCAAATGGTACCACAAATAACTAAGTTTACAGGCTTCACACACGGCCAGATATCTCTTGGAAAGAAAACCTTCACAACAGTAGGTATAGTATACCACACTGGTACCACAACCACTTCAGGGCACTACACTGCATAAGTCAAAAAAAGAAGTGGTTGGTTTGAATGTGATGATACCTCTGTTACTCCAAAACATAGGTTACCAGCAAATTTAACAAATGCCCACTTAATATTCCGCCAACCCAAATTTAGTCACAAAACTATAGCACAATTAACAGTTATAGTTCGATACCTGCTGGCGAATTCTATCTATAATACTAAAATAGCACTTTTGAAAGTCAATCTAGTTAGAATACACCAACAGCGCTTTGAAGCACATTGTGCATAGGCGCTATACAAATAAACAATCAATCAATAGGTATCCAACTACTTGAAAAACACCCTTCATTGCAAAGCACCTCAAATACGCCATCTCAATTCTTATACGTCAAAACATCTTCTAACCTCTAATGTAGTTACAATCCGCCAACAGGTATCAAACTACTTCAAGCATTGCTTCAAGCACAACATAATTCAAACAAACATACTATAACCCTTACACTCACGTCACTGTAATCATTTTCTTTTTAATCCAGTACGGGATTTTTTTCCAAAGATCCAATGATTATTTTACGTCAATACAACAGCAGTGTATCATACACTAATGTTGTACCAAACATAGTACTTAGAATGTACTGTTTATGAGGGTCTAAGGAAAGAAAATGTATATTTAAATTTATATACTACATTTTTTCAACTATCATGCTTACCCAATTCTACAGTTTTTTCCACAGAAAATAAAACAGATTGCAGCTTCATAACGTTACAACAGTAAGTAACCACAGCAATTATTTACTTATTTTATTTATTTATATAGCGCGCAAGCAGCCCAAGGGCATTGAGGCGCTGTTACTTGCATGAGCTTAGTTACAGAGGTACAGACATGATAGCAGTAAATGGCAATAATCACATACATATTCTATGAGCCTTATCCTCACTTGTACTACAATCATAAGTACCATGTACAGTTCAATTACATCATTGCTCCATATTACAAACACGTTGTACGCCCCCTACATTACCTATAATTACTATACACATATGTTTGCTGTGGTGGTGCCCAGTTCACGTATTCTTGGGGCCATCGCCTGCGGCCATGTCCCTTAGAATTTGGCCACCGGCCTCAACCACCACAATACAATTAACTATGTAAAAAGTACATACCATACACCATCAACTAATAAAACACACCCTGACCACCTGCAATCAAAATGATGTCCGCAGACACTGATATTGAACGTGGACTTGTCAGCATTTCCAAACCATTTTTTCACCTATAAAACAGCTCCACATTACTTTCATTCCACTTCCCTACCATTTCTTTGCTCTCTTCCAGCCATCAAATAACCGCAAATGTCTTTTCCAAGCCATCCGTTCGCAGTGCTGTCCACGAACTACTGTGGTGTCTGCGGACAGTGACACCTATCCGGCCTTTTTCAACATACAAAAACAGCCCCATATCATCTTTTTTTAATCCCTCCCAGCCTTCCCATCCCCTCTTTCCACCACCAAATTACCCAAAATGTTTTTCCAAGACTTTTTACCCAGCATGCTCTTTGCGGACACACGTGTCTGTCCAGGGATCCAATATGGCGGGCATTTAAAAAAATATGACGCACATTATGCTCTTCACCATCAAATCAGCAGGTGCGTCGTATGTCCGCGGACCTCACGTCATCCTCTTGGCCAATCGAAGGCCTGTCCGGGGAGCCTACAGGGAAAGAATGCTTTTGAGACCAAGCCACAGCTCCTGCCGCAAATTTGGTGAAACTGTGCCCAGCAGTTTGGGTTGTAGACGTGAGCAAATTTCTTTTTCCATTGGGTCTATGGGAACAACCACACATTCGGCAGTAGTTTTGTTACCAACCTCGGATAACAAAATGGTATTGAAATGGTTCGTACCTTACCAGATCTTTGAAAAAAAAAGGTCCTTTGAACAATAGTGTGGCACGACCGGATAGAAATCAATTTCCAGGTATGGCACATGAACCTCATTAAAGGAGTGGAAGGTTGACCCAAGGGAAGATACCACTATTGTCATGGTCACCCTTCTTACAGAAAGGGAAAACTCCTTAATTAATCCTGGCCTTTATCCTTCCCAATAGGCCGATATTAGGGATTCGTTCGCCCATTTCCTTGAGGTATTCAATAAACAACGAGGTAGGGTTGCATTGTAGTAGTTATTTGTATAGCGCCTTTTCCGATTAGTATGGCCTCAATGCACGTTGCAGTAGGAACACGCCCTCTGGGACCAAAGCCCGGTATGGGAACATTCTTAGGGGGGGTGAGTGTGAGAGAGTGTGTGAGAGAGAGAGAGTGAGAGAGAGAGAGAGAGAGAGAGAGAGAGAGAGAGAGAGAGAGAGAGAGAGAGAGAGAGAGAGAGAGAGAGAGAGAGAGAGAGAGAGAGACTGGCTAGGCTCCAGTAAGCAACCCAAGAGGTTAGGCATGTGGACGGGTTTCAAACTTCTCATCATATCTGAAGTCCACCAGGAAAGATTGTTATTCTGAAACCCTATCGAATCCCTGAGGCTAGGAAGAACATAGAGAAAGAAATAGAGGAAATGCTGAAGGCCGGCAATGAGCCGCCCAAGAGCCCCTCGTCATCTCCCATTGTACTGGTCACTAAACCAGGCAAATCAAGGTGGTTTTGTATTGATTTTAGAAAACTCTATATAAATATTTGGCAATTATCCAATGCCACGCATAGACGAGCTAATGGAAAAACTAGGCTCAGCTAAGTGGATATCCACAATTGACATGCCGAAAAGGTTACTGGCAGCACCTGGTGAACCCAACAGAAGAAAAAAAAACAGCATTTTCAATACCTCAGGGTCTATTTCACTTTCAGGTTCTACCTTTTGGGCATCACGGAGCACCTACCATCTTCCAATGCCTTATGGATAGAATATTAAAGCCATATGGGGCCTTTTGTGGAGCATACTTAGACAATGTAATGATACACAGTCACTCTTGGCCAGAACATGTAAACCATCTTTATGAAATCACTCGAGCCTTAAGGAAGCATGGTCATACAGCCCCAAAGCGAAAAAGTCAAGACACTGCAGCAGACTTCACCTCTAAGACAAAGAGGGAGTTTTAAGCCTTTTTGGGGCTGATAGATATTACCGCAGGTTCATACCCAATTACTCGAGCATAGCAGCAAATCTTACTGACAAGCTGAAAATGCCCAGCCCCAGAAAGTTTGATGGAAATCGGAAGATCAAGCCAGTTTCCAAGCCGTTGAAGAGAGTATCATGCAATTAACCGGTATTGAAAATGCCAGATTTTAATAAAGACTTTATTCTTCAGGCCAATGCCTCCAAAACAGGACTGGGTGCAGTTTTATCCCAGGAATATGATGGCATTGAACAACCGGTGTTAGACACAAGTCAGAAGCTTTTTCCAAGACAGCAAAGCTATGCCACCATCAAGCTTGAGGCCCTGGCCATCAAATGGGCGATCTTCAATCCGAAGTACTGGTTGACTAGTTGGAAATTTAGATTAGTCACTGATCATTCTCCATTAACCTGGATGATTTTAAGAAAAGACACCAATGCCTGAATAATGAGGTGGTTCTCCATCCATATTGTCTCACTGTCTAACATCGAAAGGAAATGTGGATTTCTTAAGCCAGTTTGCAGTCAACGAAGGAGAAGCCACCGACTTGAGGGGCAGGGTATGTGACGAATCTCTGGAATTCATCCCTTCTACCCAAGGGATAGCCCCCTTCACCACCATGAGGTTAGGGAGCTGAGCCAGCTATGCAATGCATTTCCTAGGGGTTGAGGCAATCAGGACCTCACTGTGAGAGACTCCCCCTTTGGGGAGAAGGATTCCTGTTCTCAGGAACTTCCTAGAAGACCCTTCAAACTGACAGCAGTATGCCTGCCTGACATAGCCTCGAAGAACAAGTTGACATCTGTTATTGCCATCCTGAAACAGAAACTGTCCATTCTATTGGAACGAAGAAGACGCTCTATGGAGGCAGAGAGAACCAAGCAGAGAGAGAAGGAATGTTTTTTTACCCAGGGGAAGCCCTTCAGCTACGTCATCCCAGAGAAGTGAGGAGTCTTGGGAATCAAAAACATAGCCTGCGAGGTTCAAAGAGAGGCACACGCTAACTGCGAGCAGCGGAGACGAGATGTACAGCATTCTGTAGTCGAGCAGAGCCATGGGCTGTCAGAAGTAGGGGTGTACCAAATAGCAGATTTAAGTATTCTGTCCGAACAGTTGGACAAGCATTCGGCCGAAGCCGAATAGTTGCAATTTTAAGGAACAGTTATGGAGACAAGAAAAACACTTTGTAAATTAAAAACACACTTTAAAATATGTATATGCATTCTTTACTGCATTTCTTTACTTTGTTGTCCACAGAAGATGATTGTATAAACCTTGTTTATTTATTTGTGGCACGCACCAGACCCAAAGGTATCATGGCGCAGGAAAAAGAATGCTTTAGAGGCTTACAAGTTGCTTATAGGTTACATAGACAAAATGCAGATTAGTATGAATACAACAGGTAATACATATGCATTACAAATGAGGATTCAATACAGTAGGTAATCCAAAATGCAGTGCAGGTGTGGGTCGCGCACGAAGTTCAAAAGTCCAATTTGTTTGCTAGGTCAACTGGGTCGTGTGGCTTGACTATAGGTCATTTTCTTTAAGCCACTTAATCACATTTGTTCTAAAATGTGGGTATGATTGGTCCGTCCTTAATGTGGGTGGGAGGGAGTTCCACAATTGGGCAGCTTTGACGGGGAAACTATTTCCACCAATTGTGATAATTTTGAATGGGGAACTGATAGGCAGTTTGTATAGGCAGCTCTCGTGGGTCTAGATGTAACTCTTCTTTTAAATCTCTCTGTTAGGTAGCTTGGTGCTAGGTTGTTGAGACACTTGAATGTTAGAGAAGCAGTTTTGAGTTTAATTTTGTCAACTGTGGAGAGCCAGTTAGATTGTCTTCTAGTCTTTGATATCTGAGCTCTCTTGGAGATTCCTAGTGCCGCTCTAAGGGCATTGTTTTGCAGTATTTGGATTTTTTGCGTGATGTATTTATTAGATCCCAAATAGAGGGCGTAGCAATAATCCAGTTGGACAGCACGAGTGCTCTTGCCAACGTGGTGCAGCTATTTGTAGAGAGGTACGGTCTAGCTGATCTGATCAATTTACAAGTATAGGCTGTGGAAGACGCCATAGTCTTTGCTTGCTTTGCCAAGGTAAGACAGGAGTCGAGGTAAAAACCTAGTGTTTTTACCTCCTTGGCAACTTTAATTGTATGGCCGTCTATGACAAAAGTTATGTAGTCTTGACTAAGTTTCTTGATGTTCAATGTAGTCCCCAGAATGATGAGTTCCGTTTTGTCATTATTCAGGCATAGACCATGACATGCCATTCATGCCTGGATGATGAGGTATATCTTATTTACCAAGGCCAAATCCTGTTTGTAATTTCCAGAACGTGGGATGAGAATCTGGGTGTCATTTGCATAGTTAGTGTAGGTGACACCTCGAAGGTCCAGATCATCAAATAGGGGCTTAGTAAAAATGTTGTACATGGTAGGGGGGACACATGATCCTAGGAGCAGGGTCTGCAGCAGCTGAGGTGGAGAAGACACTCATGGTTCTTTTACTTAAGAAAGATTTGATCCATGCTACAGCCTGGGGTGAGAAATGTGCTGCAGAGCACTTTATGATCCACCAGGTCGAAAGCTGTAGAGAGATCCAGAAGAGAAGCAGGGCAGTTTTTCCTTGGTCTCTCAGCACGTCAACCTGTGTCTTAGGATCAACAACTGCTGTTTCGGTTCTGTGCTGTGGTCGGAAACCTGATTGCCGTGAACCTAGGAGCTGGTGCAGTTCCAAGAATTTCTGGATCTGTAAGTAGGCCACGCTATCTAAAATCTTTAGTAAGAATGGCACTGTGGTGATGGACCTATAGTTTGTGGGTATGGCTGGGTCTAGTGATTGCTTCTTGACGAGGGGGAGGACCAAAGATTCCTTAAGATTGCTTGGTATAATACCTGATGAGAATGAGGATTTGAGTTTTGAGATAAATGGTGATAGGTCTCTAGCAGCATCTTTTATTATTTGCGCCGGGCAGTTATTGCCTTGACAGTTTGATGATTTAAGTGATAGGATTATTTTTTCAACGTCCAGTATGGACACTTTGATGAAGTTGAATCTTAGTTAAGGTTTGGCTGTAGTACAAGGTATGTTATTTTGGGTAGTTGTGGGAGGTAGGATACGTTTTTTCTCATCAATTTTAGCTTGGAGGGTGGCAATTTTGTCGCCAAGGGTTTTCTGTATATCAGAACACCATACCTTGTTTTTGACACAGTTATCAGGTACCGGATAGGGTTCTTTTAGGATTGTAAAGAGCTCCTTAGTTCCTGATTTGGTTTGCATTATTCTAGTGTCAAAGCTTTCTTTTTTAGCTTGATTTCAGATTTGTATTTTGTAGATATATTGGTAAGGGTAGCTTTGTTCACCTCTGTAAGTGCTAGTCTCCAGGAGGATTCACACTTGCGTTTTTCTAGCCTTAGTGATGTCAAAGAGGGAGTAAACCAGGCATTTAGGTGTGCTCTAGGTTTGCGGTTTCTCATTTTTTCGCAGGGCAATATTGTCAAGGGCATTGGCCATAATTGTGTTCAATTCCTTGACTACAGATGAGGGATCAAGATTGTCGGGCAGTGAGTTTAGGGTAGGTAGAATTAGCGGTAATAACCTGTCTGTGGTTATGTTTTTTCTGTTCCTTGTTAGGGTTGGAGGTGCTATACTGTTCTGTTGGGTTTGGGGGATTTTAGCGTCTATAGAGAAGGCTATAAGAGCATGGTCTGTCCAAACTTGTGGACTGATGGAGGTAATAGTTGTGTTGCATTTATGGTCAACCACCCAGTCAAGTGTTCGGCCTTTCTCATGGGTAGGCTGGGTCACTCTTTGGGTATAGCCGAGCTCCGATAGGACATTAGCAAAGCTTGTGGATTGTGTGTCTTTGGATCAATGGAGCCCAAGTTCAGGTCTCCTAATAGAATGGCTTGAGATGTGTTTTTTAAATTATCAGAGTATCGTAGAGATGTCCTCTTCGAAATAACCAATGGGTCCTGGTGGCCAATAGATAAGGTGTATGTTAATGGTTTGTGAGTTGGAAGTTAGAAGCTTGATAGTTAGGGACTCACAAGATTTGGTGTGCAGGGGTGTTTCTATTCTGATTGACAGATCAGTTTTGGCAATGAGTGCCAGGCCTCCTCCATGGGAGTTAGTTCTGTCTTCTCTGAAAATAGTGGAATTAGTGGGCACAGCGAGCATCAGGGCTGGGTCGGCTGCTTGGTGTAACCAAGTTTCGGTAATGGCTAAGAAGTCGTAGTTGCCTATTTCTATGTCATCAGCAATTTCTGTGGCATGGGCTATTAATGACCTGGCATTAATAATTGCTCCTTTAACGGTAGGGCTGGGTAAGGCAGATCTATTGTGTTTGGCTGGGCTGGTATGTCGTTGGTAGTGTTTGTCTGTCTTGTCTTTGTGGATGGTAGCAGCATTTACAGAGGAGTAGTTTAGTTTTACAGTATCCTTGTGATGATTCCTATTATGAGGTTTTACGTACGTATTACGGTATCTAGCAGGCAGTTTGTATATCTTCGGTAATCTCAAGCATAGCTTGGAGTTCCTTTGTGTAAGGTCACATGGAATGTTAGTTATAATGAGTTTAGGAGTGGGTTCATTTCCTAGGGTCTGTTCCGTGCTTGGGGAGGTCACGTCCAGTCTAGGAGTGCATTTGAGGATTTTAGTGGACATATCTGGGCGGGGGGTGTTCATAGGAGACATTATCAACCTAAGGGCAGTCAGATGCAGGAAGACAGTAAACATCAAAGTCAATAGGCTGATCAAACTAAGCAGAAACTTGAACAGTGCATAGGCCAGCTGCAGTTGAATTAAAGAATCTCTAGGGTAGCAAGGTATAGTTCTCAAAAATGAACATTATAGTAATGCTAGATTATGTAGGTAAAGGCTGGCAGTATTAAGGAGTCAGATATAAGTATAGGCGATAGTATTGATAAACAACAATGGCGATTTGTATATGCAGGCATTCAATATCAATGGATAGGCAACAGGTTATAGATGTCGTACATGTGCTAATCGTATAGACATTGTGGGGAACACATATTCTCACACGCTAATGTGCAAAAGCTAAGCGTGGTGGTCGCTGTCAACAATGAGTGTACTAAATTAGGCATAGAGAAGCAATTTGTTATCAATGTCCATAACGCTGCGACTGGAAGATGTAGCAGCAAGATAATAGTCGGTAGTCTATATGGGACTTGCGTGATAATGTTTCCGTCAGCACAGGCCTTCTTTCCTAGGCCTTACTTCATAGGCCGGCTAGAAGCCTGTCGGTTATTGGGCTAAAGTAAAAACAAATGCAGCAGCCAATCCGGTGCGAGTGAGGACAGTCACACGGCAATACAGGGTCAGGCAAATGAGCAAATCTGGGCACGGCCATCTTGGATGTTGTTTGCTTTGTAGTTTCCAGTAGATCTGGGTCGGGGAGTCCAAATATGTATGCAGTTTGATGCACGTGGACTGTTAGAGGCAACAGGATTGTGGATGTCAGGAAATACCTAACGGTTAGTAGTGTGGATCGGGCGGGGATCAGGTGTGCACTGAGGGGTTTCAAGGCAGTGGATTAAGATGCCTGGAGCTTACCTCCTCTGCACGGCGCTTTTCGGTTGGGTGTGCTGCCCCTGCAGCACACGGCGGCGACGCTGGGGGGCTCCTGTTCCAGCATAGGAAGGGGTGGGAGCCTTGAAAGGAATACATTATCAGAAAATAAACTGTTCAATAACAGCAGTTTGTATTTTGTGCATTAATAGGTATTGCTTGTTCGGCAGGGCCCAACTAACTAAGACTAGCCCAAAAGTATAGTTTTTTTAATTTACTTGTTTTAATTTACTTGTTTTAATTGAAACACAATTTGTACAAGAATAGTTATCCCAACAATCTGTCGGTATCCTTTCTCAACTCTCCAAAGATTTAATTGAAAATGAATAGGAGCAGTTTCTTCAGGGGATACTGCATCACAGGTGTGCAAACAAGTAACGAGTTTAAGTTTTTGTAGTTTCACAAAGAGGACCTGGATTCATGTTGGAGGTCCTTATTTCCTCCTCGACTTCAGAAAGTTGTTGCAGGCCTATTGCTTGAAAAAATCTAGAAACTGCAATCACCCAAGAGGTCTTTTCCTCACTCATTAGGCGAAACCACCACTCTTCTTCGCAGTTGTGGAAATCAGAAAAAAATATGGCCATGGTAAGTCGAACGTGCTTCTGAGTCCCTTGGCATACTAGTAGCAGGTGTCTTGTTGTTTCAACTAAGTCTATCTGTTTACAAAACAGACGCTTATTTGAAGTTGCTTTGCCACTTATTGCCAAAATCTCATTTGTTTTAGCAATTTTAGGCGTATCCGTAGGAATCTTTCTCGTAACCCTGTGTCTGGGAATTTTGTCAGGTAGCTCGTTGTTTGATTTATTTTTTTAGTGTTTGCCAGCAAAGTTCTCATCAGCTTATTTTTAGCTGCGGCTTCCAGTGTATTTATCCAGTCAAGTTCTGACAGTTTCTTTTTGACTTGCACAGCAATTCTTCTCTTGAGCTTCCTATATTTTCCAGAAGCTGCATGTTATCCAATGCCCACTTTATCAGCATTTTAGTGTTGCCTCAGTCCATTTCTTTCTTTATGATTTTAAAGATCGGTGGGCATGAGGGAAGGATGACTTTCCTGTATAAAATTATGGTGTTGCGTGCAACAGTCGCACTCAGTGACATTAAACTCAGTTCCCTATGGATCGATGCTACAGGGGTCGACTGTGGTAAGGCCAAAACTTTATGCCAAAACAGGCCCTCTAGTTTGGGCCAAAGATCTTCCGGTATGGAGGGCTTGGCTTCCCCTGCGTAAATTAAGCCTGGAACTACCTTCTATTTATAAAAGTTCAAGGCTGGTATGAGAGAGAAGCGGCCACATTTCCTGTCGACCGCTTTGGTCTGTGCCATCAGTGCTTTGGTCTTTTAATACAAAGTTGTTTGCATTGGTTGCTCCTTAGGGCTGTTCCTAAATGTTTTAAACTCTTGACCCTTTTCAGGCAGACTCTGTCAGTGAAGCATTTTAGTTGTTCCGTCGTCTTTGATGTTTTTTCGAAAGACATTATCTTTGTTTTCAATTTATTAAGTTCTAAGTTGTTTTCTTTAATAAAAGCTGATAGGTTGTTCAATTTCCTCTGGAGACACACTGCCGTTTGATCCATTATGATAATATAATCGACGTATAAAAAGTCTTGACACTTTCACGTCTCCCAAGGTCGAGGGAAAAGCTCTTACCTTTTGCTCATGGATCTTGAAGTCGGCGATGTAAGAGTTATACAGAGCTGGGGCCAAAGGATATCCTTGTTTTACTCTCCTGGCTGTGATGATAGACTTCGATAGAAGTCCAGCTCTGCTCGGTCCAACTCGCATTGTTGTTTTCGTATAAAGAACTTTTATTGGTTCTAATATTGACCCCGGTCATTTCCCGTTATCCAATTTCCACTATAGTGTTTTCCGGTTGACCTGGTCGAGGCTTGGACCAGGTCAACGAAGGCCATAAAGATGCAGGGTCTTCCCTCAAAGGCCTTTGCTTTCAGGATACTCAGTAGGAAGATGTTTGCAGTAGTTCCCGTGGCCTTAACAAAACCCGTCTGGAAAGGGTTGTTGCATCAAACCTCATCTATTCATTCTTGGAACCTGTCCAATGTAAATGACTCAAAGATTTTTCCAATAGTGTCAGGAAGCGCAATTGGACGATAGTGTTGTGGATTATCCTTAGCGCCTTTTTTAAAAGATTGGCACTATATTAGCAGTTTTCCAAGAGGCGGGTATCAATCTTGGTTTGACACACTTCTGAAACACTTCACTGATAAATGAAGCCCAAGCCTCAGGGTGTTTTTTCAAATCAAAGTTTGTAACCTCGTCTGGACCAGGAGCTCTAGACCGATTCAGCCTCTTGATCTTTGCTAAGATTGAGTTGATGTCATATTGAATCTCCCAGGCGTTGTCTGAATACAGTTCGAGCTTTACTTGTTCACCCTCCAATTTTTTATATAGGGTGGTGAAATGGTCTATCCATTTCAATTCTCCCACATTATTTTGAAGGGTATCGTTGGCATTCTTTACGGATGACTTTATCAATTACCAAAAGGCACTGGCTTTTCTGCCACATACAGCTCGTAACATTAATTCTGAATCCTCTTGGTACATGCCGATTCTATGTTTTCGCACCCAGCTTCTGTAGTTCTTTTCGGTCTCCTTTGCCTTTTCCTTTATTTCCGAAACTGCTTTTCTTCGCAAGCCTTTTAATTTCACGTAGGGATCTCCTTTTTAGTGTTCATGTATGCAAACATTGAGGGGCGACTGGGATATGTGTACATGTACTTTCAAATTGTCCTTTTAGCTTATGAGTGGCTTGCCCCTTCACAGGGGTACATGTCTACAGCTTAAACATCAGTTCTCTGGCCACTTCCCTTGAAATAAATGTGCTATCATGTCAACCGTGCACAATAACCCAGGGAAGCCTAAATGGCCTGTATGATCCTCTTACTGTATTTTACTGACACCACAGGTTTGAAAGGTTTTGCGTCTCTGTAAAAGGCCAGCCCATGGCCAGGGCGCATTTGTAAAAGGTTTTTGGTGTTCGTTCACATCCCCCTCCACATCCCATTACCTCGCAGGCCTCTGTCTTCAACCAAACGGACTGGGATCCAATGTGTCTGGCGATGGGAGGAGAGCAGGGTAGAGCCTGTGTGTGCGTGGGAAGGGACGTGATTAGAATGTGCACATCTCCTCAGGGGGCTTTGTTCTAGAAGTACGGAGCATGAATTAATCGTAGCCTCTGGACCTGGCAGCATAACATTCTACATGCAGAGTGCATGCGATTTTACCCCTTCTTTTAAAATTAAAGTGGAGCAGTGGTCACATTTCGGAGTAAGGGACAGCAAATGGGGAGTTGCACACAGCAGCATCCTGCTACTTTGACCGAGAATGTTTAAGCATATTTGCTTAGTGCTTTCATCGTAAAACTTCGGGGTCATCTTCGACTCCACATTCTCCTTCTCTCCTCACATCTCTGACGTCTCTAAGAAGTCACACTACCAGCTGCACCTCCTCAGAGGTATTCTTCCTTTCCTCTCCTTCCCCCAGAAGCTCACTGTCTCCAGAGCCCTGTTTCTCTGTAGGCTGGATATTGTAACAGCCTCTAGCTAAATCTGCCTGCCTCTACTCTCCACCCTCTGCAACGGTGTCCAGTCAAAGTTACGAATACAAAGCTTCGAAATGCAATATGTTCGAAACAAAAGGATCGAGAAAAAAAATGTTTGAATGCCTTCATGTCCTTCAGGCTGTCCGTACTCTTACTGTGTTACTAATTTGGGTTACTTTTGTATCACTTGTGGTAACGTTATCATTGTGCACAGCAGCTTACACTGCAGTACAATGGGGTGCATTTTTTGTTTTGCCCTAGACTAACACTCTGAGGATTTTTGGTTACTCTAGGTGTGCTAAACGTATAAACTGGTGGCAGCAGTGACTTTTCCCCACTTTGAGAATTTTCGTTTCATCCTTACTGTGTTTACCATGTTTGGCTACTAACTGTGGCTACTGGTCAAACATGAGCGTGCCACGAGATTTTTCACTTGTCCTTTTGCCATCTTGTTCTTTAGCCTTCTTCCTAGCCTGAGCGGCCAGGAAAATCCTTATAAGGGCTTGCCAGGGCTCGAGAAAGCAGAAGCTTTTGGTGGGCTACTGCAGTGCTGTGTGTGTTTGCTGGCAGGATGTGGGCTGGGACTGTCTGTTCCCAATCCACAAACTAGTTTCAGTGTGTCTGAGTGTTATGCATGAATGTTCCCACCAGTGGTCCTGATTGCACCACTGCTGGGGTGGGTGTGTGGGCTAGTCCTGCTATTGGCTAATGAGAGTTTCAGCTCTTACCTGGCTTTTAGGATAAGAAGAGGACCCATTCTTCAGACCTGAATGAAGGAGGCCTGGCAACCAACTTCTGCTGCTGTGCTGGAGGAGCCCTGTCTTGCTTGTGATCTTTAGCAGTCCTGCGAAGGAGCTGCGACCCTTGGAGTGGAGGGACCATCAATACCTGGCGTCTGCTCAGTGCCCTGCCAAGGGAAGCCTTTGGAAGTGCCCTGGAACCGTCCTGTGGCTGACCAGCTTTGATTTTGGGCTACCATGCTGCCAGCGTCACCGTTCAGAGTTTCGGCCTGAAACCTGGGAGATCCTCAGCTGACCCTACGAGGCTAACCGCTGCAAAGTTTCGGCATCCTAGCACTGAGGATACATGAGATAGGAGGGGAAAGTTTGACTGTGGCTGCTGAGTCCTTTTGCGTTGCCATGCTGCGGTGACCACTGTCTGAAATCGCTTACCTGACCCGAGTCCAGTCCTGATAGGGGTCCTGCATGGAGTTTTGCTACATTCTTCAATCAACACTCCTTGCAACAGTGAAAGACACCAACTGGAGATCAGCTCGAACCTGCAACCCCTGGGAATCAAGGACTGCGACTTCCGGCGGGAAAAGCAACCTTGGACCATCTTCCTTTGTCCAGCCAGGTCTGGGGAAGAATCAGAGTACGGGGTAAGTTACAGAGGTTCTAACCAATCCTTCTACTCCTATTATAAATCAATGGGCTTATAATAATCCTTAATTCTAACAATATTGGCTTTGCCATTGCTTGCTTGCACAAGACATCTGAATTTTGGGGCTACTTTTGGTCATTAGTGTGACTTGTACCCTAATCCTAAGTACCCTTCACTGGACCCCTGCCCCCCCACCCCCCCCATCGACACCCTACCTGCATTTCTTCCTGCTTCATAACTTCTGTGGAACTTTTACCTGAACTATTGGGCAAAAGGCCCCAGACAACTTATGGCTGGACAATTTTAGTTAGGGATCATCTCTGTGGACCTTGAATACATAATACTGATCTAACCTTTCCTTTGCAGGAGTTTCTGATGTGTATTAAGCGCTATAACAAAGTGAATGTATATATGTTTTTAGTTTAATGGTCTTGTGTGATATCTCTACTTGCTAGTAGTCATTTTTCACAGTGTTTCTGGCCAATAAATAATATTATTTTTATACATTCTGTCCAAGTGTCATTTTTTATTCACATTGTGTGACCTCATTGGGACCCCTTACAGGCTCTACAAACAAAACAGGGATAGTATTCACTTTTTGTTACACCTCATATGGGGTATTTGACCTTCCTGTTATATACAGTACATAGTATCACACAAAACAAAGGACAGGTACAGGGTCAATTTGTTCTTTGTTTACTACCAATTGTTATTGTGTTCCCTATGGCTTACCCTGGTCGGAAGAACACTGTGTTCCTCCGTGATATTCTCGCCCTCGGTTGTGCTGGTGCGTCGCCTATCTAAGAGGGATAGGAAGAAGAGCAATCGTTGCCCTGGGCTACAATGAATGTGTTATAAAAAGATTCATAAAAACACAGTCCAGGCTGGTTATTCCCAGACTTTTGTCATGGAAAGGTCCAGCAGTTCACATGGGTCTATTTGCAATTGGTAAGGTACCTTGCAATTTATTCACCCTCCGTAAGGTGTGCTGGGCTCTTCCATGGCATCAATTCCCTAAAACATTTTGAGGGGAGACAACAAAAAAAAGTTGTAGCCTCTCCCATTAGGTAAAAGACTTTTTTTTTTTTATACACTTGATTAATACTTTCTTTTTCATCACTCTCAAAAATAGTCACAATGCTCCTTATTGTATTTCTCAAGCTATGGTTTCACCAAGCATGATTAATGCAAATACGATCTTATGTCCTGTCATTTAGGCACGGGTCAGTAATAATGATTATTTTGTATGCATGTGTCCCGCTTAGTTCCGAACCCTCGGCTAAGTCTCTGGTCGACCGGTTTCAATGACTTCATTCTTGCATCATCTTCTTCAGGACCGATTTCTTGGGGATATTTTAGGTAATCAGTCAATCCACCCATCTGGTTTGGCAAGGCACCAGCTCGATCTACAGGACAAAGTCAAAAAAAGTCAGACCTGACTTCTTATAGACCGGGTTACTTATTCCATCGTGGAACTTTACTTGTTTTCTGCATATAATGCTGTTAATATCATAGTGTTCAAGGACATTCATTTTTGGCCCCCTCCCACATACACTGGATATACACCAAATCACAGTGTTCTTTTTTTGTCATGACCTTAGCATATCGGGCCAGTGTGGTCTTGTTACAGGACAGAGTGCACGTTTAGTATGGATGTGGCTTTGTTGCAACCATTATATTTACCTTCTTTTTGCATGTGTGACATGCTTCTTTAGATCGATCTGGCGTGTGTTTTCTCTTTTTTTCACCCGTTTTTGCTGGATACCAGTCTCTGTGCGGGGTGAAGCTGTAGGGTGAGAAAAGAAAAAGGGGGAACTCCATCTAATTCTTTTTTACTTCATGTAAAAGGCTCATGACACAGCTGGAAAGGTAATCTAGCCTGACGACAATGAGTAAATGCTAAGTTTGTATCAGCAAATTCTGTGCGGTCTACCAGCTGCCGCATGGGCTCTTATTGGGTAGACAATTTGTGTGCTGTGATAATGCCAATGGCCCTGTGCACTCCCACAAGGACCAATTTCATACCGTGTGGAGCATTACGTATGTCTTTGTTTGTAATGAAGAACACACGCGCTGCTGTGCTTTGTTGAAAGGCATTCAAAAGAATTTGCGGTAAACAGTTGACAGACGCGCCGCAAAGGACTATTGAGGAACACATTTTAGTAATTTCGCGGGGAACTAAATAGATCTTAACATCGCGGCTTACCTTATTCGCCTCAGCGGTTTGAAACTAGTATGCAGCGAGGCTCTGTGAGGAATCTCATGCTGCTTGTTTATTTTTTCAAAGGGTTGTCATGGCAGCGCCTGCCTACTTTTATGTTGGCGGCCCTAGTAACGCTACTGTTACATGCACTGCACCGCACCTCGTGGCGACCATCTTTAATTAGTTGTTTATAGGTTTAGAAAATCATGCTCGTTAGCAACCGCTAATTGTTATTGATTTATTTAAATTTGTGATTTCAAACCAGCAAATAGCTGCATTGTTAATTACATTCAAACCAATGATTAAATAAAGAGTAGTCTCTATAATTTTGCAAGGTGCATTCTTGGTTTCCTGTTATGGATCACACAGCTTTCCCTTTGCTCATAAGCAGATATTAATGGCAAATTCTTACAGTGGGGCCAAGGTTGTGCTGTTGGTGTGTGTCTGATCAGCCCACGGTGTGGATTCCAATATTTTACATGTGTACTAGAATGTGTTATTCCATTAAGGCCAGTATGTTCCATGGAATCGCCTCATTCAGGCCGTTATTCACTGTATGTAAATGGAAAATCCAATTTTGTTCCTTTTTCAGCAACAAATTATGGTAGTTACCCCCTCTGCGGGGTGGGGCAATCTTCTCTAGGACCGTCCACCTGAAGTCTTCTGCAGTGTGTTGAAGCAGTTTAAAGTGTGCTGCCAAGATCGCTGTAATTTTTTGTGTCCTAATAATGTGTCCTAATACAGGATAAGTCTTTTTTTCACAGGTCGGCAGGACATGCCTACGTACTTTAAATTACATGGGCACGTTATAAAGTAAATGACCCTGTTGCAGTTGCTGACCGCCTTTGTTCCCAAGGTATCTTCCATCCAATGTCTACACAGTTACTCTTTACTGTCTGCGTTGCACATAATACTTGCTCCACATGGGGAGTGGCCGCTCGGTGCATTTGTACCGCAGATGGTATTGGGATTGGGCTCATCATTAGATTCTTTAAATGTATGTACCAGTCGTTCGTGGATGTTTTGACTCTGCCTTATAGCGAAAGTAGGATGGGGCAGTTCCCTCTTGCCGGTATTTAGGATCGCCCAAAGTTTCTTCATTTCTCTTTTTAGGTTATTAAATATCAGAATAGCTCAACACTGCTGTGATGGTTTCAGATTGGGGTTTCTTTCCATGCTGCTGTAGCGCAATTTCAGGTGGGATGTTATTACGCTCACCTGGTATACACAGGGACGCCACCCAGCCCTGGTTGGATGATTTGCACTCTCGAACCCTTTCCCGGTCCCTTGGTAAGGCCTCTGGTTAAATATGGGTCTGCAATATAGATTGTCTTTATTTTTTTCCAGCCTCCCTTGGCCTCAACTCCTTCCTCAACTCCTTCCTCACCATTGGGCCTTCTCCTCACCTTAATATTGTAAAAGGTGGATTCTCCGTCCTGCTCCTCGTGGCAGGGGCGCGTAGATGTGGGGGGTGAGCAGCGACCAAGTTACTTCACTGGTGCAAGCCCCCCTGTGGGAATCCAGGCCTGCTGCGACTCCATAGGTTTGCTGCTTTACAGTCTTTATATGCAGTTCTTATGTTCCTCTTAGTTCGAATAATAATGTCTTGCTTCTTTACTTTTAGGTATGGAAAGGTATTTTGGTGTTGTCATGCAGTTTGAAGATGAGCCTGGGCCGGTAGGCGAAAGCGCACTGTGCGCGATGCTGTCCGGTGAGTAATGCGCGATGCGCGGTGCTGTTTCGCCTTTTATATTGCTAACCTGTGTCTTTTCTCTCCTTGCAGGTTGCGATGTTCCTCGCCGAGCACGGTAATGTTCCAGCAATGATACTGACCAGGAGATGACTACCCAGGTAAGAATTGTGTGGCTTTCTTCATTCGGGAGGAAATGTGAGTAAACGCTTACTAATGCCGTCTTTCTTTCTCCTCTTTCCAGGTTACAGTGTTCCAGGATGCATGCAGTGCCGGATGATGGAGTTCGTACCTTCAGGTGAGTGGAACTGAAGTCAGCGATGGATTGAAGACAGGAAATTGTTCCAGGTTAGTTTCGTAGTGTTCTCTCTCTCTCTGCAGGTCCTTGGTTTCAGGTAAACTGGCATCAAAGAACTGGACACGGTGAGCGTTACGCTGCCCACAGCAGAATAACGCAAAGCATGGTCTGCTGTTTGGGTGTGGTTTAAATAGTCTCAGGTAAAGTAGTCCAGGTAAAATAGTCCCAGGCCTGCCACACCCAAAGTAGTCCAGGTAAAGTAGTCCCAGGCCTGCCACACCCAAAAGACTAGATCGCATAGCTCAGTTCCTTGTAACTGAGCTATGTGTGTGCCTCCATGTTGGCTGAACCCCCCCCCCCGCACCCCCTCTCCCCAAGTTAAATAGTCCCAAGTAAATAGTCCCATTCTAATGTTGGTTATGAGCCAAAGGCACCGGGACTGACTCCAAGAGAGTCTTGGATGAGGTTTTAAGGCCTTTGACCTGGCCCTAACTGGAAGGCTGACTTGCCAGTGAGGACCAGGGTCAAGGGTCATGACAGATGTTGCTCACTCGCTTTTGTGTGTTTTTAACTACTTTCCTTGGGGACCCCCCCCTCGATAGTAGTTGGTTTTTTAATTCCGCTGATTGTGTATTGAAGTCTGATGTTGGTACACATACGTCTGTATCGGAGAAACTGTCCGAATGGCAGGTTATCTCGCAGTGCACGTGGATGGTAACCGGTATACTTCAATAATGCATTGCGGTCAGTCTATTTTTTTTGTAGGCTTTCGAATTCAAGATCCATTCCTGGGCCATGATATGGAAATCCAAAAAGTGTTTCACTTTTGTTGTAATCTATAGTGAATTTTAAGTGTGGACTGCATGCATTGATCCATTGATGGAAAGATACTAAATCTTCCTTGGTGCCCTAAAAAATCATTAAGATGTCATCGATGTATATCCAAAAACACACGAAGGGCTACTTAAATTCGGACCACTTGTCCTAGTTGCTTTCCAACAGTTAAAGATTCACACTTTAACACAAAAGAACGGTTTTGGAGAATAATGCGAAGAAGTCTTGTATATCGTTTGTTGGTTGACTTTTTCATATAAACAGACTGTCCCCACTGGAACTGACCCAGTCCCTGTTCATTAATCTGTTGTTTTTGCAACAGGGATATCTTTGGAGGCAGAGCTGATAAATTCTCCATAGTCAATTATACATAACCCATACAGCATTAGTTAAAAATCAGGTACGGTCTGAACAAGCTGGTGGTCTTCTGAGATTCAAATTTGTATTATATTGTGTCTCAATCTTAGTCATTGTGGCATAATCTGCTCCTGGATTTGTTATCTCCATTTTAATGACCAGCTAGCCCGATTGTAGCCTTAGGCTAAAGACCTTTCTCTGATGAAGGTGTTGCAATTGGGCTCTGCTAGGCAGAGTACAACAGCTTTAACAACTAAAAATCACTATGTGATAATAGACAAACTTTTCTTTGTACTGAGTGTCCTCGTTATTCTTTGACGGACATTTTCCAGGCATGAGAGGGCTCACGCCTTGCAAGGTTGACCGGTTTCAATGATCTGATGGCTAGGATAGTCTTCCTCAGTACCAGTAATTTTGTGAGAGGAATTTAATTCAATAAGATTATATCTTCATGAATCTCCTCTGGTTGCACACCTCCTGCATCCTTAGCATCAGGTTTGCTAGAGAGGACCGTGGGGCATGCAGCCTCCTTGTTCTTTGGAAAGCAGTTCTTGCAGGCTGTCTTGTTGTCGCGGGCAAGTGGTGTGGGAGCCGCTCCGGTGGTAGGTTATTGATCGCAAGAAAATGGCAATTCCTTGCATCAAGTTACGCCATGTGTATGTTGCTAGGGGAACGGGGGCAGCTACTTAGATCTGTTGTTGTGGCACGGCTCGATGTTCCTATGAAGAGGACGCACCTGATTAGTGTCTAGGTCTGGAAACAATGTATATACGCCACACTTTGATTTTATCACGGGGCAGATTTGTGGTGGAGTATACATTCTCCCTCTCAAAATGATCCACATATAAATTCGCAAGACTTGGAGCGAAAATGGCACCCATGGCTGTGCCAGAGATTTTCTGGTAGTATTCGTTTTCGCACATGAAAACGTTCTTTGTTGTGGCCAATTCAGTGATGAATGCTGCATGTCCCTGTGATAGGTTGGGGTCATTATCTAGATGTCCTCTTACCATTTCTACAGTCTCTTGTTGTGGAATACTGATGTAAAGTAATTTGACGTCCATTGTTACTAATCATTGAGTGTTGGTATCAAAGGTCAGAGCTTCCACCAGTATAAGCATTGCTGTGGAGTCTTTCACAAAGGATTGCATTTTGGGTATATCATCTCTCAAAAAAGTATCCACATATTGCGACAAAGATTCCAGAATAGATTGGATACCGGAGACTATTGGTCTCCCTGGTATTGGCACTACCTCCTTATGCACCTTTGGAAGGGGCATGAAACACTGGTAATCTTGGATGTGTCAGTGTCAAGAATGCTGCTTCTTGGGATGTTACATAGCCTTTGGCTAGTGCTTCCTCTATCGGGGCCATCATGGCTCGTATTGTAGCTGTCGGGTCTGTTGGCAACAGTCTAAATTTTTCCATCTTGTAGAAGGGAATTCACCATTCTATCGTAATCCTCAAGGATCCATGATCACAATGGCGCCGCCCTTGTCTGCCGGCTTTATGATTATGTCATCATTTTTTGCTAGAGCATTGAGAGCCTGTAGTTGTTCCTTGGTACAATTATTGTGAATTAATGGTAGTCAGCCCTCAAGGTCTTCAAGTTTCTTCATAAGCGTCTGTTCAAAAGTGGCTGATTCGGGTGTATTACTCTGCGAGAGAGGCACAAACTGTGATGGTGGCCGTAGGCCTGCCTCTGTTGTGGTCTTCTCCATTTTTTCGGTGAAACATTGTTTGAGTCTTCTCTTATGCATCAATTGGGTGATTTCGATGCACACTTGGAAAGGGTCATTTCTTGCTGTCAGAACAAAAGATAGCCCTTGTGGCAGAATATGTTCTTCCGATGTTGACAATATGTGTTTAGAGAAATTCATGATTAGGGAAATGTTGGTTGGCGTAAGTTCTGTCCTCTGCTGCAGGTTATTCTTGGCGAAAATGTCTACCCCACCTGGACCTGCCTCGGTTGTTGCCGCACTGGCCTAAAAAATGTTGCTGTTGTTGGTTCCCGCCAAAGTTACCAGGGTGAGCCTGTGCGTTAAACCGCACTTGTTGTCTTGGGCGGTAGAAGAGGCCCGCTGCTGCTCTGGCGTCGTCATCGGGACCCCGTGCGCGAGTTGTTCGAAGAGCCAGACATTGTATTTCTAAAGGCTCTGTTGCCACCTTGTATGTTCTGCAGCTAAGCATCTCATTTTGCCTGCCTGGCTGGCTTCCGGTGTGAAATAATCATATGTCGTGTATGGATAAACCTTAGTGTTTTTCGAAGGCTTCCTGGTCCTTCTTGAGTTTTGTGATTTTTCTTAAAGTATTCATGTCTTTAAATTATTTTAGGGTGGCATCCAGAGCAGCCAATTTTGTTTTTATACAAGTTGAAATCTATTTGATCTTTTATAGATTTTAGTTTCAGTTCCAGTTCACGTACTAGGTTTTCTGATATTGATTTGGCGGTGTTGGTTATCAACACCAACCAGTCTCGTGTGCATTTTTTCGCAATGTACGACCAATCCTTACGGAACTGTAGAAGTTCTAAGAAGATCCTTGGTTCAATGCAAATGATTAGCCCGTTCTGTGCGGCATGGGCCAGATGTATTCAGTCATTAAGGCCCCATGCAGCTCGGCCCGTCTCAGTTTCTTATATCTTCAACCTCATTCCATTCGTCTATATTGGTTATGTTTTCTACTGGTATATTGAGAACCAGAAGGGAGGGTTTGGACAGTATCCCTGTCATGGGCGCTACTCGCGAGGGGCCAGGACTGGCCCAGCGCCCTCGGAAACAGACCCGTCTTCCACTACTCCGGACCCAGCAGACCCCTACAGGGGCCCTTTGGACCGTGTCCTGGCGCCTTTGGCGCCAGGCTCATGAAGGGCTCATATTGATAAACAGTGTAATAATGCTTGGGTGGACTTACCTAAGGCAGACCATGCTGCATATTTACCCAGAACAATTCAGTCTGGTTGAAGTCCCCAGCCATCTGGGCTGGGAGGAACTATTCCCTCCATTCAGGAACTCTTTTCTTACCTGGGTGGAACCGGTGGAAGAACACACACTGGAAGCACTTCTCTGCTATTTAAACCACGCCCGATGGAAAACACGTGCTTCGCGTTATTCTGCAGCAGCAGCAGGACGCTCACCGAGTCGGCTCCTGCATTCCAGGTCCAGAGTCATCTTCAGCTTCCGCGCAGCAACCTGTGGATGAAGAAAGACACAGAACAATACTTACCAGATCCCGGAATCCAGTCACCGGCAAAACCTGCAAAGAATAAACATAAGGTTAGAAAAGTGCAACTCGCTCGCAGCCGCGCCCGCTTACCTGATCCATCCGTGATTGCAACGGAGCTAACCGCAGCCTTCTCTTCGGCAGCTTCTCTACACCTGAAAGGCAAAGGACATAATTAAAAAGGGGTTCGGGTGAAGGCAGTCGCATTCATCTTAACTTACCAGTTTTTGCATGCGCAGAAGCGGCCGCATCCCGGCACCTGAAAACTAGAAAAAGGACATTATTAGAGGTGCCATTAAAAGCGGCCAACAAACATTATACTTACGTGCATCGGCACGTGCAGCAGCAACGGAAAACTACGCCCACAGCATCCCGAGGCCTGAAACAAAGGAAAAGGGACATTATTGAAGTGCCCATCTTTTAAAGCCTAAAGACTACAGTATACTTACAGGCATCCGCTCGTGCAGTAACGGAGGCATCGCTCTTCGGCATCCCAGCACCAGTGCCACAACTAAGGCCGCAAAAGACTTGAGCCTCAACACTGAACTCATCCAGTGACGTAACTGGAATCCACGCACCCCTGCACCAGACGCAGGATGGAGAGCTCAGCATTTATACGCCTAAGGTGAGAGCTCGCCGAGACAAGTAGAAAGCTAGGCTGTGGGAGAAACTGGCGATTGGTGGGAGAAGGAATCCCATCAAACGGTGATTAACCCTTTTTCTTCCACCTGCAGAAAACTTACCCTGCAAGTCAGACATTCGATAAGAGGAAGCCCAGTCCTGAGAGTTGTCCGAGCTCTACGCTTCTCAATTGAAGAAACGATAGCAGCCCAGCCGGGATCAGCGCCTCCGTGGGAATCAGGTGAGCGTTACAATCCCTTCCACCAGCTCTTCCGCATATGCTAGGTAGTTCTTATCTGCAATGCTCTGAGTGGGTTGGTAGGTGTCTGTCTAAAATGGTGTATACCCTATATCTGGGGAGGAGGCCCACTTAATGTGGACACATGGCTTTTTAAAAGCAAGAGGATCACTCCCGTTGTATGCAAATAGTCCCACGTGAACTACTGGACCTTTCAATGACAAAAGTCTGTGAATAACCATCCTGTACTGTGTTTTTACAAATCCTTTCATAACACATTAATTGTAGCACCAGGGCAAGGATTGCTCTTCTTCCTATACCTCTTAGATAGGCGACACCAGCGCAACCTAGGGTGAGAACAACACAGAGGGACAGAGTGTTCTTCTGACCAGGGTAAGCCATAGGGAACACAATAACAGTTGGTACTAAACAAAGCAAAAAATGAACCCCGTACCTGCCCTTACAAACTAGCCACCTCTGAAGAACGTATCCTAGACCGCCAGTCACTGCTACCCAAACTGGTTTGGCTACAGTTCCCCAGAATTGTCCCTGTCACAATATAGGTTGGCCTTATATACATCTGTCCACCAGGCCAGAGTATAGAAAATCCGTCCTAACATTAGGAGAGGAGTAACATGTGAGCTTTGGGAGAAGAGGATGCAGGGGCTGAATAAGAGGGCATGGACGTGTGATGGCAGTAGGAGGAAGATGCTCAGAGAGTGATGCAACTGTACTTAAAATGATTTCTACATTGACAGCATGCCACTGTGCATTAAGGGCACTGCAGATTTGGTCAGTACATGTGACAGTTACTGAATGCTGGTAATTGGTGTCCAAAGTGGAGTCGTACAGAGCTTCAGCCATCAGTCAGGAGCACCAAGAGGTTAATACAGCACAATGCATGAGGTGCAAATTCAGTTTACAAAAGAGTTATCATTAAGTGACCGATTGCGTGCAGTAATATCAAGTGCAATAGCTTTACTTTTCTCTTCTGCTTCAGCCTGTTTAGCGACATTGAGAATAAGAATTCTGCCTATAAATAGAAGGATTCAATTAAATTATTTCGTCTTGGATACTTTCCTGTTTTAACACTGGTATTGGTAAAAAAAAATAAACATCTTCACACCTCATACTTTGCTACGGTTTCGTTTAATTTAGAGGCACTCTGTAAGAAGAACAAGTTACTTACCAACTGGTAACATTCTTTTGGCTGGATGTTCCTCCAACGTATTCCACATCTTTGACACGTAATGTCCACAGCTGTGCACTTCGGAAACTTTTTCGGCAGAGGGCGTCCTGCGTCAATGGCGTCTGGTTGATGTCCCTCAAAGGACCCCGTCGAGGGCGACGTCACCGGATGTCATAAATAGGATGCACAGCGCCCATAGCCTCAGTTCATGTTTTTTTCCCCATAACGTGTGGCACCAATCCAATGCCTGCTTGACTGCACCTAGCCTTGCAGCAACGTGAGCTGCAATTGTTAGGCAGAATCATATGCAGTACCCTTTGGGAACACCACACACAATTAAGGCTACAAGTGCAAGTACAAATTCACCTTTGGGACAAGCCTGTACTACACAGTAAAGTAGTAGCGATGGCTGAGCAGCCAGATTTATCTCAAGAGTAAAGTGAGCAGTACCAATAGTTACACAAAGGACAGCAATTACTATGGTTCAAACAAACACTGACTCAAGGTTTCTGAGTAAAAGAATATACATTTATTTACACATCAATTGTAAAACAATTCTCTAAGTAAAGCAGAAAAATCACACTCTTCATATACTACAAAACACCCAATCAATTCTGGACAAGTTGAGCTCAAAATGAAGTGTGAGCAAAATGGCACTCCAGCAATTTAAAAGGGAGGGAAAGACAAGGTTATGCAAAATTAAGCAGCACCAACAAGTAAGTAGGCAGGGAAATCTAGAAAAGGCTTGCTACAATGAGGATTCAAATCAATAGGCCTGGGCCAATGTTAATGGTACATAGTCTGTGCAGAGGATCACACAGTTCAGAGTAGTTTGCGGTTAAGTCTTTGCCAAGAGTTAGAAACTAAGTTGGTCGGAAGAAAAGTTACTTAAAGATTAGAGCAGGACAAGCCCTCGGATTGGCGAAAGATTTCAACACTTTCACTGCGGTCGGACGGAACATACAACTGTGTTAGAACAGTACCTTAAATGGAGCAGAAGGCTGTTGCTGAGGCAGAAGTTCCTGGCAGGTCCTGCAGGCTCACGGTTCCTGAAGCGGCTGTCGGACTGACATGAAGTAGGGAGACTGGAGGGTCCTGCACTGCCCAGGGAAGAAACCAGCAGCAGAGCAAAGCAACGGATAAAAGGTGTGCTCCTTAAAACCCAAACAGGGTCTGAGCCTCCTGGCTATCCGGTTCACTGCAGCGATGCACAGCAAATTCGACCAGGGGAGGGAGTCCTTCCTTGGTGTTTGGCAAACTGGTTGGTCCCACCAGCTCAAGGGAAGAAGATTCCCTGCAGATCTTCTCTGTCATCGAAGTTTGGAGATTCGGACCAGCAGCAGGGCTTCACCAGGAGGTTCAGTCGGGATAGTGGTCCTCTTCTTTCAGCTTTTCTTCGGTTCTCTTGATCCAGTGGCGACTCTGCCTTCCTAGACCCAGAGACCTGCTTTTTATGCAGTTTGCCCCCATTCAGACAGCCTGGCTGTCAATCACACAGCAGGGTGGCTGTCCTGGCAGGACAGTCACCTAGCCAATCAAACAAGAGTGTGACTTGGGTTTCCAAGGGAACCCTGTGCAGGGGGCCTAAAACACTTCCCTCACATCCTGTCCCCCCAGACTCTCAGGCGCCTAAGGAGGGCTTCTGTGCACAAGGCCGCCAAAGGACGGCGAACAAAGGAACCAAACCTGGGTTGGCGCGCTGAGTAAAACATGAGAAAGACCTTTACAAAAAGAAATGGCAAATAAACCCAGCCGGAACCAAATAAAAGTAAATGGAGTCCACCGGATTTAAGTTTGTGGCTACCAAGATAGCCTAAAACAGTACCAAGGCGGGAGGAAAAATATGGTAGATACCACTGCCACCAGCCAAATCTTAAAGAAAGGGGAACAAAATAATGTTTCATGAGAGACAGACAAAAAGGGATCACTATTAACCCTTTCCAGTACTCTATGTAAGATAGTTTGTACTGGTTCTGTGAATTTAAAGAGACTAATAAAGTCAATGGAAACTTTACATGTTCTGAGAGACAGTAGTCAGTCCCAGAATACGGTGTTTAAAGTGGGAAGTCTGAAAAAGACAACCCTGTGTCACTGCACTAAGGGTGCTGTGTAACACACAGTAAAAAAATGATGCCTATGGAGTAGGTGAAGCTCCACACTCTATGAACACAAATGTTAAACACACACAGCAAAACGCATGTAAGAGTGGGAAAAAAGGCTCACACTCTTACCAGGTGAAAAAATTAATCCTAGAAATCCAGCAAAGCTGCTGCGAGTAGGTAAGGGAAATTAGCCATTCTGGAGAATTCGCCCTAACAGCAATCGCATAGGAAATTGTCCAGAGGGGCAGACTGGGAGGGCGAAGTGGAATACGTTGGAGGAACACCCAGTCAAAAAAACGTTACCAGTTGGTAAGTAACTTGTTCTTCGAATGGATTGTGTCCTCCAACGTATTCCACATCTTTGACAGATTCCCAAAGCAGTACCAGAAAATGGATGAGGGAAAAGAATTTAGAGTACCCAATCAGATGGCGGAATAAAGAATCGCCTTACCAAAGGCCATATCCTGACCATGGATCGTATCCAGGGAATAATGTTAAACAAAGCTGTGGATAGAAGCCCATGTGGCTGCATCACAAATGTTCGTAATAGGAACTCCCCAAGGTATGGCTGTGGAAATAGCAACGCCCGAGATTGCTGCCCTTCAGGATGATCCTTACCCACCAATCGGTAACATTCAGTAATGGCGAGGAATATCCACCTGGACAAGGTCTTTTTTGGTAGCAGCCTGGCCCAATAGGTGTCCAGCATATCCCACAAAGAGGTGGTCGTCCGCTCTGACCATGGACATCCTAGAAATATAAAAGCTCAGAGCTCTCCAAGGATCCAACCTATGGAGTCGCTCCTCTTCCTTATCAGGATGAGGAGGAGGATAGAAAGAAGGAAGAACCACTTTCTGATTCAAATGGAATTCAGATACTACCTTAGGTAGAAAGGAAGGACATACCATTAGTACAACCCTGTGCTGGTGGAACACAGCAAAGGGCGGCTTAAAGGAAAGTGCCTGTAATTCACTCACTCTGCGAGCGCAAGTAACCGCAACCAAGAACACGGTCTTCAAGGGCAACAATCTCAGAGGACAAGAGTGCAAAGGTTCAAACGGAGCACCCATAAGAAATTTGAAAACCAAATTCAAATCCCAAACCGGCACCTGGAAAGGGGACGGCGGTAACACATTAGCCAGTCCTTTAAGAAATTGAGAAATCAAAGGCATCTTAAAGAACATTCTTCATTGTTCAGAGGGGACATTATTTTAAAAAATGTATTGTGGCTAGTTACAACTATATGTCAATGGATAACATCTGGCACGAAATATCTAACAACCCGAAATTGGCCATGCGTGTGGCCATAGTGCATTTTCTTAATGCAATTTTTCCGAGATGTCCGTTTAATGATAGGACCCCATTAATGTAAAAAACAAAAGCCTGAGTGGACATGTTGCTGGCATTGAACTATGCATTGATTGACATCCTTTTATGCTTACCTATTTTTCTGTCTTTTCTTTGTTTATAAAGTAACTTGTATGTATTTTTCATATATGTTTATGTACATTTTTGATGTAAAAATGATTTGTCTTTGATTTATTATATGTTTGAAAGGATAATTGTATTATCCAAATCAAATAAAAAATAAAAAAAAACATTCTTCGGACGAGCGCTTAAATATAGACAGCGCCGCCAGGTAACCTTAAATTGTACTAACTTGAAGGCCCCTGTAGGCCAAAGAAAGTAAGAAAGACAAAACAATAGGAATGGAACACTGAAAAGGATCAACATTTTGTCCTCTGCACCAGTCGCAAAATTTAGGCCAATGGCAACGGTACTGGGATTTTGTTGCTGGCCTCCTGGCCGAAAGCAACACCTCCATCAAATCATCCGGGAGGTCCCAATCCTTATATCTCAACCGTTCAGATACTAAGTGTGAAGGTTGAGAGTCTTGACCTCTGGATGGAGAACCTGCCCCCCCCCTCTCGTGAGAGCAGATCCTCTTGGTAGGGAAGACGCCGTGCAGGAGAGATGGACATTTCTAGAAGGTCCGGGTACCACGCCCTCCTGGCCCAATCCGGAGCAACAAGGATCATGTGGGAACCGAACCTCTGTAACTTCCGTAACACCTGAGGAATGACGGGGACTGGAGGAAACACGTACAGCAGTGGGAACGACCAATCCACTACGAATCTGTCTCCCAAGACTCCTCTTGGAGGACATTCCCTTGAGCAGAATCTCTCACACTTCTGGTTGGCACTGGTGGCGAAGGGAACCACTTGCGGGGTTCCCCAAAGGGTGAAGATCTCCAGAAGGACTTCCTCAGCCAACTCCCACTCGCGAGAGATCGTGCTCTGCCTGCTCAGAGCGTCCGCCGCCACATTTTCGATTCCGGCCAGATGAACTGCTGAGAGCGAAATTCCCTGCTGGATGGCTCAGAACGAGAGCTGCTGCATCGCCTCTCTGCACAACGGGAGTGACCCTGCCCCCCCGTTTTTGTTGAGGTAATGCATGGCCACTGTGTTGTCCGTCATGATCAGGACACTTTCCCCGCACAGATGGCGGAAAAGCCTTCAGGGCCTGACGGCCCTCAGCTCTCACAGGTTGATGTGGAGTTTGGAATGAGCGACCCATATTGTGGGGGAAGCATCAGTCACTAGAGTCACCTCCGACCATGGTTGCCAAAAAAGCTCTCCCTTCATCATGCTCCCTTTGTTGGCCCACCACAGAAGACCATGGGAGATCAAGAGTGGAATCTATACAGGATCCAACATCTTGCCTGAGAACTGAGACCACTGCATCTTGAGAACCCATTTGCAGGGATCTCATCCTCAACCTGGCCTCTGGCACCAGAAAAATGCAGGAGACCATGAGGCAGAGCAACCTTAAGAATTCGAAAGCCGGGAGACTATGGGCATGTTGAAACTTGTCCACCATCTGCACAATGTGATGAGCCCTCACCTTGGGAGGCGAGCACTACCCCCAAGGACGTGTCCAACACAGTCCCGATTGAACTGGAGCTGTTGGGAAGGTGTCAGATGCGACTTCTTGAAATTGAGGGAGAAGCCCACCCTGTGGAGGGAGCAGCAGGTGAGATCAAGGTGATCCAATACTTGTTCAGGAGAATGCGCACGGATCAGCCTGTCGTCCAGGTAGGGGTAGACGTGAATACCCCCTTGCCTGAGATACGCTGCCACCACCACCATTAGCTTGGCCACCATTAGCTTGGTTAAGAGCCTCGGGCGGAGGTCAATCCGAATGACAGGACTCGAAACTGAAAGTGCGAGTCGCCAGCCACAAACCTCAGGTACTTTCTGTGAGCTGGATGAATCGGCACATGAAAGTAAGCATCCTTTAGGTCCAGAGACAGCAACCAATCCTGAAGTTGAAGGGCCTGGAGGACTTGAGAAAGAATGACCATCTTGAACCTGTCCTTCCTGAGAAGTTTGTTCAACCAATGCAAGTCCAGGATGGGTCTCAATCCCCCGTCTTTCTTTGGTATAATAAAATAGGGGGAATATCATCCCTTGTTCCTCTCCGCTACAGGCACCAGTTCTATAGTGCCTTTCTCTAGCAGGGTGGAGATTTCCTGCACAAGGAGCGGATCTGGAGTCTCCAAAGAGATTCCCCAGTGGATTGTCGTGAGGCCGCTTTAGGACGGGAAGGCAGTAGCCGTGGGCGATTGCATCCAGAACCCAGGCATCCAAAGTAATGGCTAGCCACTCTTCAAGATGCCGAGACAGTCTGCCCCCTAACCGGCGAACCATGGGACATGGCCTCATGACTGTTTTGGAGCGGCTGCGGCAGCACCTGGAGGCAAAGAGGCAGCTGTCTGAGCGGCTTTGGCACCTCCATTTCCCCGACCACCACAGGTACTTTTACGCTGACCCCTTTGACTGGCAGCTCCTCTCGTTCTACCAAAGGAGGAGTAGCCATCGACCGACTAACACTGTCGCCTGTGTCTAAACCCGACTAAAGGGATTCACACATGGCATCCTTGCCATCTTGCACGAGAGCAAGGAACCCATCCCTTTCTTCCCCTTTGGGAAAATGTTCAGCCGCAAGAGAAACAATTCCACAAAGTGTGTGAAAATCTTGCCAAGGCACAAGTTGAGTTGACTGGCTTCAGCGCCATACTCCCCACAGAAAACACATTGCGTGCCTAACCATCAAAGCGTTTGTCGTCCCTATCAGGAGGGATGGTAGGGTACGCCGCCTGCCTCGAGGTGGCCGTAGCCGCCTGAACCACCAAACTCTCGGGAGTGAGGTGAGACGAAATGTAGCTGGGGTCGCTACTGGAAGGGCGGTATTTCTCGGTCACCGATTTGTTAACAGCCGGAAGAGATTCCAGTGATTGCCAAGCAGCTGCCACCCTTTTCTGTAATGTCAGATGAAAAGGTAAGACCGGGTCTGAGGAGGGACCTTGATCTAAAATGTCTGTAAGATCATCTTGCACAAACGCTTCAGGAGGACTGGACCAGCCCAGATACTCCGTGACCCTAGCCCTGATCCTGATGTAGGACGACTACGCATGAGCCCCAGGCTCAGGTCTGCCAAATTCCCCTTCCGGAGAAGTGTCCAAACCACTGGCATCATGAAGAGTTTGCCTCAACTCTTCCAATTGACTGTCTCCAGCAAAGAAAGGAGCCACTTCAGGCTCAACAGGGTCCATATCAAAGTCTGACCTTTCCTCCTCCTCATATATGTTATCGAGAGGGAGTAAAGCCCTGCCTCGGGACAGAAGAAGGTCTGGAGCCCACCACCAGCCTCACAGACTTAGAAGTAGCCGTCCTTGGATGATCCACAGCATCAGGGATCTCCAGCTGTACATTCGGCCAAAAAGCCCTAAAGGCGTCGAGGGTGCCAAAGGCTTTGATGTCGATGAGGGCACCGAGGGCTGGAACGAAGGCAAAGCTTCAATGTCGGTATTCGACCTTGAGCCCTTACCAGGCTTCTGCGGTCTCGCAGGAGATGAGGACCGAGACCTGGAAGCACGTCTCTTGCGACTATGCTTAGCCTTGTCCGAACGGGACCTCAAAGGTTTCCAATGAGCATTGCGTTGAGGACCCGAGCCCGAAGGCGTGCGAGCCACAGTACGAGATCATTCCTTGCCGGCTTCATCAGAAGGCGCGGACCAAACTGTGCCCTGCAATTGTAAAATCGCTACCATCTGCTCCCTAAACGCAGGCCATTCCTCCGGAATCGAGGACTTTGTCGGGGCAAGCTACTTTCCTCGCGGCTCCATCCTCCGAGGACGGGGAAGGCGACCGGTGACATTGCTTCCTAGAATGCCAAGACGAGGATGATGAATGGCAGGAACCACTCTGGACCGAGAACCCTGGGACTCCTCCCTCGCCCCTCGAATCGTCGGTGATCCCCTTCGACTTATGGGACCTACTGTGTTTAGAACACCTACCCACCTGAAGCTTCCCCTTACGCTCCCGCAAGACCTTAGCAGTCAGCAACTGGCATTTGGAACAGTCTTCTGTGTCGTGACTCTCGCCCAAGCACACAAACAAATGCGATGCGGGTCGGTAATCAACATTTTCGACTTGCAGTCCCGGCAAGTCTTGAATCCAGACCGCGGAGTTGGAGGGGTTGAAGATGATGACATATTCACGAGGAATAGACGAGGCACGCCGAGTCTCCATAGCAAACACGTTTGCGGAAAACACAAAACTGAGACTACGGGCGCCGTGCATCCGATTTATGACATCTGGTGATGTCGCCCTTGACGGGGGGGGGCCTTCGAGGGACATCAACCCGACGCCATCGACGCAGGACGCCCTCTGCCGAAAAAGTTTCCGAAGTGCACAGCTGTGGACATTACATGTCAATGATGTGGAATACGTTGGAGGACACAATCCTTTCAAAAGCTTTGACAGTTTGCATGATATAACGTAGTCTTGTATTAGTTAAAACTGTGCAATGTTCCTCAACAAAAACTACATCTGGAAGCCCTCTGAAAGGCACCAATACAGCATCGAACTCCGCAATTCCTGTGGTAAAGGGAACTCTAGACAGGGTGGGCCTGGTAAACCTATGGGAAAACCCCTGTAGATGCAGAATGCATTATAAATCTGTGATAAAAGGCATTCGATGGGTAGTTTCTTAGGGAGATTTGGGCCCCTCTTGAAAATGAAAGTTTGTCAAAAGTAGAACAAGTTACTTTCTTACCTGGTAACGTTCTTTCGATGGGATGTTCCTCCGACGTATTCCACATCTTTGACAGTAATTACCACAGCTCTGCTGCTTCGGAATTTTTTTTCGGCGTAGGCGTCCTGCGTCGATGTTGATATGCTCCCTCAAGGCCCTCCTCCGACGTCACCAGATGTTATAAGTAGGACGCACAACACCCATAGCCTCAGTTGTAGTTTTTTCCCCTCGAACTTGTAGCACCAATCTTCTGCCAGTATGACTACAGAAAGCCTTGCGGAAACGTAAGCTGCAATCGCATAAGAAATTCTGTAGAGGGGCAGGTAGGGAGGGTACGATGTGGAATACGTCGGAGGAACATCCCATCAAAAGAACGTTACCAGGTAAGAAAGTAACTTGTTCTTCGAGGGGATTGTGTCCTCCGACGTATTCCACATCTTTGACAGACTCCCAAAGCAGTACCAATATAAGGAGGTGGGAAAAGAATTTAGAAATTTTAGAATGCCCAATCAAATTACAGAATAGAGGACTGCCTTGCCAAAGGCCAAATCTTGCCCATGGATAGAGTCCAGGGAATAATGTTTCACAAAAGTATGGACAGAGGCCCATTTGGCCGCTTCGCAAATATTGCGAATCGGAACACCCCTCTGTAGTGCAGTGGAGGCAGCCATACCCCTAGTAGAATGGTACCGTAAACCTACAGGAGGGTCCTTCCCCCGCCAACCGATAACATTCAGAGATTGTCAAAATGATCCATCTAGACAAGGTCTGCTTAGAAACAGCCTGACCTAAACGCCTTCCAGTGTAACCAATAAAGAGCTGATCGTCCACTCTGACCCGGGACATCCGTGAGAGATAGAAACTCAAAGCTCTCCTAGGATCCAAACTTTGGAGCCTCTCCTCTTCCTTACCAGGATGTGGAGGAGGATAGAATGCCGGAAGAATTACCTTCTGGCTCAGATGGAATTCCGACACAACCTTCGGAAGAAAGGAAGGCCGTACCCTAAGGACAACCCTGTCCTTATGGAACTCAGTGAAGGGTGGTTTGGCAGAAAGTGCCTGCAACTCACTCACTCTGTGTGCGGAAGTAAAGTAACTAAAAATACAGTTTTAAAAGACAACAGTCTCAATGGACAAGAATGTAAGGGCTCAAATGGAGCTCCAATCAGAAACTTCAAAACCAAATCCCAACCCGGCACCTGGAAAGGTGACGGTGGAAACACATGAGTTAGCCCTTTCAAGAACTGAGAAATCAAAGGAATTTTGAAATAAGAACATTCCTCAGACGAGCGCTTAAATATGGACAGCGCCGCCAGGTAACCCTTAATGGTACCTACTTGGAGGCCCTTGTGGACTAAAGAAAGCAAAAAAGACAAAACCAAAGGAATGGAAAATTGGAAAGGATTCACATTCTGTACCCGGCACCAGTCACAGAACTTCTTCCAAAGGCAACAGTACAGGGATTTCGTTGCGGGCCTTCTGGCCGAAAGCAACACCTCCATCACGTCTTCAGGGAGGTCCCAATCCTTATATCTCAGCCTTTCAGATACCAAGCATGAAGGCTGAGAGACTTGACCTCTGGATGGAGAACTCGACCCCACTCCTGTGAGAGCAGATTGTCTCGGTAGGGAAGACGACGTGGAGGGCAGATGGGCATGTCTAGAAGGTACCATGCTCTCCTGGCCCATGCCGGAGCAATGAGGATCATCCGGGAACCGAACCTCTGCAACACCTGCGGAATGATGGGGACTGGAGGGAACACATACAGCAGTGGGAAGGACCACTACGAACGCGTCCCTTAAGACCCCTCTTGGAGGAAATTCCCGCGAGCAGAATCTTTCAAACTTCAGGGTGACACTGATGGCAAAGAAATCCACTTGTGGGGTTCCCCAAAGGGCGAAGATCTCCAAAAGAACTTCCTGAGCCAGCTCCCACTCGTGAGAGAACGTGCTCTGCCTGCTCAGAGCGCCCGCCGCTGCGTTTGTCTCCGGCCAGATGAACTGCCAAGATCAAAATTTCCTGCTGGATGGCCCAGAACCAGAGCTGTATCGCCTCCCTGCACAGTGGGAGTGACCCTGCCCCCCCTTTTTGTTGAGGTAGTGCATGGTCACTGTATTGTCCGTCATAATCAGGACATTCTTCCCCCGCACAGATGGCAGAAAAGCCTTCAGGGCTAGCCTGACAGCCCGCAGCTCTAACAGATTGATGTTGAGTCTGGACTCCGACAGAGACCAACGACCGCTGACTGTCGACTCGCTGGCATGAGCTCCCCAACCCGTGAGGGATGCATCCGTCACGATCGTCACCTCTGGCCATGGTTGCCAAAACGGAGCCCCTTTGAACAGATTTCCTTTGACTGCCCACCACAGAAGGTCCTGGGCGACCGAGGGCGGAATCTGAACTGGGTCCGACATCCTGTCAGAGAACTGCGACCACTGCACCTGTAGAATGCAGGACGCCATGAGGCTGAGCAATCTCAAGAACTCGAACGCCGGGAGACTCTGGGCACATTGAAATTTGTTCACCATCTGCAGAATGTGGTGAGCCCTCACCTGGGGAGGCGAACACTGCCCCAGGGATGTGTCTAGCACTGCCCCGATGTACTGGAGCCACTGGGTAAGTGTCACATGCGGCAACGACTTATTAACTGCCGGAAGACTCTCCGCAGCAGTCCAAGCCGCCGCCACCCTTATTTGTAAGGCCATATGAAATGGCAACACAGGGTCAGTGGGTGGACCTTAGTCAAGGATATCCGTCAGGTCATCCTGCAGAAAATCCACAGGTGGAGCAGACCACCCCAGATACTCAGTCATCCTCGACATGAGGCGCCTGTACGAGGAGTCAACATGCATACCAGGCTCAGGCCTGCCGAACTGAACCTTCGGGGAGGTATCAAGACCACTTGCATCATGTAAAGATTGACGAAGGTCTTTCAATTGGCTTTGGCCAGACAACAGGTCATCAGGAACCTCAGGAGGCACCTCATCCTCAGACCCTTCCTCAACCTCTGAAATATACTCCAAGGGTTGGAACAAGTCCACCCTGGGAGGAGGAACAGAGTATGGGTCGAATATAGGCCGCACAGACTTGCTGAGCGCCCTCCTAGGAGCTTCCATAGCTCACCGGGGTGCCTCTGGCACAAACTCTTCAAAAGGCATTGAGCGCGCCGATGGGAGTGGCCGACTCCTGGAACAAGACCCCCTGGACTTACGCCGACACGGAGAGTCGCCCCTTAAATCGTCAGTCGAGAGTCCAGCGGACTTCGACTTGCAGGGTTTGGAAACCCTACCCGCCGACAGCTTCTTCTTCCGCTCCCGCAAGGCCTTCAACGTCAAAGACTGGCATTCGTCGCAGTCATCCGTGGCGTGGCTCTCGCGAAGCACCAAAGGCAGACGTCGTGCGGGTCCGTCAGACAAATCTTGGAACCGCAGTCCTGACACTTCTTGAAGCCCGAATTCAGGGTAGCAGAAGACAAAGACATCATTTTGTTTAACACAACGATATTCGAAGAACCGATTCACAAGCGAGAACCAAGGCGCGCAGAGTTTTCGAAGCGAACATGCTCGCAGAAAAAACGGAACTGAGGCTACGGGCCTCGTGCGTCCTACTTATAACATCCGGTGACGTCGACCATCGGAGGAGGTCCCCGAGGGAAGCATATCGACATCATTGACGCAGGACGCCTACGCCGAAAAAGTTTTCCGAAGCAGAACAGCTGTGGTAATTCAAAGATGTGGAATACGTCGGAGGACACAATCCCCTCGAATACCTTATTTTAAATCCTACTCCGAATTTTCAAAGGCACTTGGATGCACCTTGTCAAAAGGCTAACAAAACATTGACAAAGATGCGTTTTGGTACTCTTGCACAAAATAATTATGTTGCTAAATGGAATAATTATGTACCAGAAAACTGAATTTTGTGGTATCTGGAAGGGGGATCCCTTACATTTTATACTTCTATGCCCCCATTACAGCTCTTTTAGAAAGTTTTATCTTAAGCCCATTTTTTTGCCTCGTGAGATGCCGAGGATTGCGTCCCAAGGAATTCAAATTGTTCTGTCTCCTGTATTGCCTGTGACTGATCTTTCATTTTTACTGCTATCAGAGAGATCATTTACCCCCTCAACAGCGTCTTGTAACCCTCCCATAGAGTCACTGGATTGTCTGTTGAACCTTCGCTAAGATGAAAATACCAATTTTACTCTAGCTAGAAACTTAGCTGAGGCAAGCTTGTACAGATCGCATTAAAGGATTAAAAAAAATTATCGATTCTAGACATGGAGCCATGCCCCAGAAAGGAACGAGAAGCTCTGTTCCAAACCATGCAGTGTCTTCCACACATCCAAAAACCCAAGTGCCACTGAAAGTTATGCAATTTCGTGGGCGTGTTAGGATTCCTGCATCCGAGTGGAGTCCGGTCCACGGCTGGGAACATCACATCATTGAAGTCGCCAAGGAAGACCCAAGTGTCTACATGGTTACTCAGAAGGACCAACTGAAGATAATCTTAAGAGGTCAAGTGTTGGTTTGGTGGTGGAGGGGCACACATGGCCACAATACCCCGAATGGTACCCCAAAGTTCCCCTTGCAATAACACAAATCACCTGTGAGGATCTTGTTTCACAGTCAGGAGTTTAAAGGGGTGGGACGGCTATGAATCAACATTAGGGCACCTCCTGCACTAACAGAGAATCCAGTGTGGGCTGCTGTCTTATAATTGGTTCTTCTGAAAAAACAACATTTAGACCCAGCTAAATGCGTTTCAGTGAGAAGAACCACATCCGGTGAGTATCCATTGAGATGCTGCAACACAAGTCGCCTTTTAATACTGGATACCAGTCTGTTCACATTCCAGGTGAGTAAAGAAATTGGCCTATCATGTTACACAGTGCCTATACATTTGGGTCAAAAATTGCCTAGTGATTCCAACCTTGTTACCATGTCTCGGGCGGGTGAAACCCATACTAGTACCCCAATCAACAAAAAGCAACATAAAAACATTTCCCACCCTTCCCAAGCTGTACTTCAACCCAACTTGAAGCACCCGTCGACCGAACTTCGTGATAAACATACACAAGCAAACAAATGCAACTAACTGCAGGGGTAATGGAGAGGCAGCCAGTGTTCGGACTATTGCATCCTTAGGAGCCCCCTTTCAGAGAGCCATAATGTTTGGAATCGCAAGTGAAGAAACGCATCCTTATGTCAGGGTAGAAAATGAGTCAGGTGTCATCCGGCTTGTCATCCCATCTTTCCAACGTGAGCGGGGTGAGTGGCCAGCTGCACTTGGTGATTTTAGTGTTTTGCAGGCAAATTTGTTTTATCTACTTGTCCAGGGTTACCCATGCCCCTTAGTAATGCTGCGTTCCCAACTGCGGCCTTTGCCTCCCTCCACCCCGCCTACCATCCCCGCGATCCTTATTTCCTGGTTTCTGCGGCCTTTGCGTCCCTCCACCCCGCCTACCATCCCACCCACCACCGACCCGATTGGCTCCGCATCCTTCCCTCCCAAGTTAGTCAGCTGCACCACCCACCTCGGCTCTTTCCAACGCGAGCGGGGTGAGTGGCGCAGCTGCACTTAGCGATTTTAGTGTTTTGCAGGCAAATTTGTTTTATCTTCTTGTCCAGGATCCCCCGTGCCCCTTAGTACAGCTGCGTTCCCAACTGCAGCCTTTACGTCCCTCCACCCCGCCTACCATCCCGCCCCCGTGATCCTTATTTCCTGGTTTCTGCTGCCTTTCCGTCCCTCCACACCGCCTACCATCCCACCCACCACCGACCTGATTGGCTGAGAAGAAAGATTGCCCTCCATTACCAGCTCTCCCAGGGCAGCCCTCTGCCCGGCACCCCATCGAATAAGGACCTGAGGCAAAGGACGGCTCCTACAGAGACGGCTCCAAATCGTATCTGCAGGTATCAGCAGGAGAAGCAAGAACCTGACAGACAACAAGTAAGTGTGGCAAGGGCGGCATTAGAGGCAATTACTTCACGCCTTACTACCCTACCACCCAACCCTAGAAGCTAAACTACTGTAATAATCTTCATACTGTGGTAGCATTGCATTTAGAAAACCCTCCCAACAGTATTGCTGTGATATTATTGCTTTGAGAAAGTGTGCCGAATGGCATATCTGTGTTATAGATGTGCATAGAAAAGGGAATTCACAGTGGAATTTAGAATTGTGCCTAACAACATCTCTGTACACATTATATTTGGGTGGCTAAATCTCCTCTCTGTGCAAAGTTGCATTTAGAAGGGTGCCTAGTATCCACTCTGTGCAAAGTTGAATTTAGAAGTGTGCCTAATATCCCCTCTGTGCAAAATTGCATTTAGAAGGGTGCCCAATATCCACTCTGCGCAAAGTTGCATTTAGAAGGGTGCCTAATAGCGTGCCCTAGTTGATCTGAGAATTGTGCCTAATATCCCCTGTGTGCAAAGTTGAATTTAGAAGTGTGCCCAATAGCGTGCCCTGGTGATTTTAGAATTGTGCCCAATATCCTCTCTGTACAAATTGTATTTGGTTAGCTAAATATCCTCTCTGTGCAAAGTTGAATTTAGAAGTGTGCCTAATATCCCCTCTGTACAAAACTCGAATTTAGAATTGTCCCTAATACCATCTCTGTGCAAAGTTGAATTTAGAGGTGTGTCCAATAGCGTGCCCTGGTTGAATTTAGAATTGTGCCCAATACCATCTCTGTGCAAAGTTGCATTTAGAAGTGTGCCCAATAGCGTGCCCTGGTTAAATTTAGAATTGTGCCTTATACTATCTCTGCGCAAAGGTGCATTTAAAAGTGTGCCTAATATTGTGCCCTAGTTGATCTGAGAAGTGTGCCTAATATCCACTCTGTGCAAAGTTGAATTTAGAAGTGTACCCAATAGTGTGCCCTGGTCGAATTTAGAAGTGTGCCTAATAATGTGCCCTAGTTGATCTGACAAGTGTGCCTAATATCCTCTCTGTGCAAAGTTGAATTTAGAAGTCTGCCTAGTAGCGTGCCCTAGTTCATCTGACAGGTGTGCCTAATATCCTCTCTGCGCAAAGTTGAATTTAGAAGTGTGCCTAATAGCGTGCCCTGGTGAATTTAGAATTGTGCCTAATATCCCCTCTGTGCAAAGTTGAATTTAGAAGTGTGCCCAATAGCGTGCCCTGGTGAATTTAGAATTGTGCCTAATATCCCCTCTGTACAAAACTCGAATTTAGAAGTGTGCCTAATATCCACTCTGTGCAAAGTTGAATTTAGAAGTGTCCCCAATAGCGTGCCCCGGTTGAATTTAGAATGGTGCCTAATACCATCTCTGCGCAAAGTTGCATTTAGAAGTGTGCCTAATAGCGTGCCCTAGTTGATCTGAGAAGTGTGCCTAATATCCCCTCTGTGCAAAGTTGAATTTAGAAGTGTGCCTAAAAGCATCCCCTGGTTGAATTTAGAATTTTGCCTATTACCATCTATGTGCAAAGTTGCATTTAGAAGTGTGCTCAATAGCGTGCCCTGATTGAATCTAGAAGTGTGCCTAATATCCTGTCTGTACAAATTGTATTTGGTTGGCTAAATATCATCTCTGTGCAAAGTTGAATTTAGAAATATGCCTAATGTCCCTCTGAGCAAAGTTGAATTTAGAAGTGTGCCTAATATCCACTCTGTGCAAAGTTCAATTTAGACGTGTGCCCAATAGCGTGCCCTGGTTGAATTTAGAAGTGTGCCTAATAACGTTCCCTAGTTGATCTGACAAGTGTGCCTAATATCCTCTCTGTGCAAAGTTGAATTTAGAAGTGTGCCTAATAGCGTGCCCTAGTTGATCTGACAAGTGTGCCTAATATCCCCTCTGCGCAAAGTTGAATTTAGAAGTGTGCCCAATAGCGTGCGCTGGTTGAATTTAGAAGTGTGCCTAATACCATCTCTGCGCAAATTTGCATTTAGAAGTGTGCCTACTATTGTGCCCTAGTTGATCTGAAAAGTGTGCCTAATATCCCCTCTGTACAAAACTCGAATTTAGAAGTGTACCTAATATCCACTCTGTGCAAAGTTGAATTTAGAAGTGTACCCAATAGCGTGCCCTGGTTGAATTTAGAATTGTCCCTAATACCATCTCTGCGCAAAGTTGAATTTAGAAGTGTGCCCAATAGCGTGCCCCGGTTGAATTTAGAATGGTGCCTAATGCCATCTCTGCGCAAAGTTGCATTTAGAAGTGTGCATAATAGCGTATCCTGGTGAATTTAGAATTGTGTCTAATACCCTCTATGCGCAAAGTTGAATTTAGAAGTGTGCCTTATATCCTCTCTGTGCAAAGTTTAATTTAGAAGTGTGCCCAATATCGTGCCCTGGTTGAACTGACAGGTGTGCCTAATATCCTCTCTGTGCAAAGTTTAATTTAGAAGTGTGCCCAACAGCGTTCCCTGGTTGAATTTAGAAGTGTGCCTAATAACGTTCCCTGGTTGAATTTCGAAGTGTGCCTAATAGCGTGCCCTTGTTGAATTGAGAAGTGTGCCCAATAGCGTGCCCTGGTTGAATTTAGAATTGTGCCTAATATCCTCGCTGTGTAAAGTTGCATTTAGAAGTGTGCCCAATAGCCCCTCTGTGCAAAGTTGAACTTAGAAATGTGCCTAATATCATCTCTGTGCAAAGTTGAATTTAGAGGCGTGCCTAATAGCGTACCTTGCTTGCATTTAGAGGTGTGCCTAATAGCGTACCTTGCTCGAATTTAGAAGTCTGCCTAATAGAGTGCCCTGGTTGAATTTAGAAGTGTGCCTAAATATCCCCTGTGTTCCAAGTTGAATTTAGATGTGTGCCTAATGGCGTGCCTTCTTTGCATTTAGAAGTGTGACTAATAGCGTACCTTGCTGGAACTTAGAAGTCTGCCTAATAACGTGCCCTGGTTGAATTCCGAAGTGTGCCTAATATCTCTGTGCAAAGTTGAATTTAGAGGAGTGCCTAATAGTGTACCTTGCTTGCATTTAGAAGTGTGCCTAATGGCATACCTTGCTCAAATTTAGAAGTCTGCCTAATAGAGAGCCCTGGTTGAATTTAGAAGTGTGCCTAAATATCCCCTCTGTGCCAAGTTGAATTTAGATGTGTGCCTAATGGCGTGCCTTGCTTGCATTTAGAAGTGTGCCTAATAGCGTACCTTGCTCGAACTTAGAAGTCTGCCTAATTACGTGCCCTGGTTGAATTCCGAAGTGTGCCTAAATATCCTCTCTATGCAAAGGTGAAATTAGAAGTGGCCGTAATACCCTCTCTGTATGTCTAATATCCCTCTCTGTGCAATAGTGTGCCTATTAGCGTTGAGTTATTAGTTGAATATAGAAGCATCCCTAATATCCTCTCTGTACAAAACTCGAATTTAGAAGTGTGCCTAAAAAGTCAACCAAAAAGCATATCTGTGGCGTTGTTGCATTCAAATTTCTCCCTAATAGCTTACCTGTATTCCAGCTTGCTAGAAGAAACTCTACCCAACAGGGTAACTGTGCTGTAGTTGTAACTAGATAGGCCGCCTAACAGCATATTATAAGGTCTAACTACACTTCAAAACGGCCTAAAGGCATATCTGCAGCCTAGTTACAATTAGTACATTAAAACCTAGAATAAGTGAATAATATCACCATGCTTAACGGAACCCAGAAAGCAAGAATAATCTCAACCAGTGGTATAGCTGAACTTATAAAGTCCAAATATAAAGTGTAATTTGCATCTGAAACTATACCCAATAGCAGGTACTGCCGTGGTACTATTAATCACAGAAAGAGTCAACAATTAACACCCGGTGTTATAGCTAAAGTAGGATGGTGAGAACGATATCTTCGAACCTATCTATATCACCGATACTAACCATGAGTGCACCCAATCCACCAAGATCTGCCGGAAACGACCACCGTGGACCACCTCCGCCCTCCGGCCAGTCCTGCCGATAATCCCCCCCTCCCCAAATCATCTCACCCTTCGGTATGTAACGGTAGAACGGTATACCGTTAAAGATACAGTGAACCACTTAATTGAACAATAATAACCGTCACATTGTTTATACTGGTATACCGTTTATACCGTTAAGTGTGCTTTTCAATCTGATTTGGAAAGGCTGCAGTAAGCAAGTGCTGCACAGTCTTGGTCTTGCACTGTTGGATGTGCCGTCTGCCAAGTAGTTTCAGTTGGAGCAGTTTTTAATGCCATTCCATAAACCACACATCCCTGACATAAAATCAATATGTTAGCAATAGGAAGAATAAATACAGTGCCAAGAAGGAAAAGGGTTTACTTTGGGATGGCGGCTTTGGGGTTTATATATTTATAAAGGATAATGTTTGCTAAACATATGACAATGGGGGATTTCCATGGTTCCATCATTGAATTTACATATAATAAGTCACACTGCAAAATTCACTCAGCTCTGTGGGTATTCCCTGCTGCCATACCAAAGGGTAACATGTCCGTGATTACTGAACACCTTTTGGCTCGCAAGTAAACTAAAGGCTGTAACGTAAAGAGATGGAGTGTGTGTGTGTGTGTGTGTGTGTGTGTGTGTGTGTGTATGCGCACACTCGTATACTACCATCAGCCTCCATTGATCTGTGGCATGCGGGTTATCAAGATGGCAACATGTTCATCTTCACCAGTAGCCAGTGGGGGAGCTAAAAGCCTAAATGACCACTTAAGAAAAGCTATTCAGTTTGCTTTGCCAGTCGCAGCAGGGCTTCCCCCCTCCTCCTCCTCCTCCTCCTCCTCCTCCTCCTCCTCTTCTGCACACGTGTGTTTGGTGGAAGCAAGGGGTGGCATTTCAGTGGAAAGTAAGTTGAAAAGCCCAATTCTGGCCCTGGGTGCCTGGTTTTGTTTGTGATGATAAATCTGACAATTTATGACCTTTTAGAAAATATTTGTTAAAATTAGTTAACTCCACCTGCTATACCGCGATAACCATGATATACCGTCATTTGGCAAGAAGGTTATCGTACCGTCATAAAACTAATACTGTGACACCCCTACCCACCCTCCACCACATCCCCTACCCATCCCCTTTCTAAACACCAAGCCAGAGGGGCACGATGGCGAGCCAACCACCCTAAGACCACTGCTCCCCCGAACCCACACACCGACCTGCCTATTTTTTTTTATTATTATTGTTTCGGTTGAAATTAATCAACCTTTCAATATTTATACTGTACATGTTAAAACATTAAAACGTATAAAATGAAACAAGACATTTGTGTTTGAAAGACTAAATAATTAATTCAAAGCCAAATTACCACTACAGTACAGATTATTTCTATTATTACATTTGAATGCATTTGACGACCCATGCACATAGTTACATGGTCATATATACAGTTAATCAAGCAGTTAAACAAAGACACAGTGAGCACATCAGCACCTACTCACACAAAATGGTTAGTAAATTGGTTTGGCTGCAAAACACATGACACATAGATAGCTAAGAATTGTATTGCCAGTCAAGACTTGTAGAGCATCTATTCACCGATTCCTATTTGCAGACTGTCCAGGAAGTTGATGGTTGCTATCTGAAGCACTGGTTGAGCATTACCCAAGATAATGCCCCAGCATGCCTCATACTTCAGATTACCCAGATATCTGCAATGTTTACTGAAGTGGATCTGTCTTAGATGTCTCAATTCTTCACATTGTGTGATCAGATGTTCTAAAGTTTGAGGGGAATTGGTAAGCTTACAAAATCTACAAACATTTGCTTGCGGATCTATCAATCGACGCCTAGCTAAGATGTCTTTAACGGGCCACAAATTGAAATGTAATCGCAATATTGACTGCCTATAATATGGTGAAGGCATTTTTATCAAATAAAGTGGCAATGTTTGTGACTTTTTTGGAGGAAACCTACTGTCATTGCCATCTTTATATTTTACACATCTATCACATGTGCGAATCCAGTCAATTTCATATAGCTTGCTTTTTGCTTTCTCAGGATTTTTAACCAGTAAGTCAATACTTATATTGTTTTCACTTAGTACGTTGTATAGATGTTTTAGCCACTCGGCCATAAAAGTGTGTTTTGTTGAAAACATAGAAGTCGATAGCGCATTTAGCACAATATCTCTGTTTGCAGACATTAAACATTTCCGAAAAAGTGAGCAGCATCTCCAATTATAGAGGGCATATAGAGACACCAAACATATTCATATTTTATCTATGAATGTGGTACACAGTTTGGAATGTGTAATGTCTTCCTCCAATATCTATTTTCCCATTTATCTACTTGGACTATGCTTAATACTGGAAGAGCCTCTAAGCCATATAAAATGGTGGGTACCGCTTTTTGTTTCCAATACATCCAAGCAGGTTTAAGCGAAAACTTGCCGTATCTATGCAAAATTATATGTGTTTGACATATTGCAGTGTTGATTTTCCTCTCAATGCACTCAAATTGAGTTTTCGATTTTTGAGCTCCTTCAAAACAAGTGCCTAGGTAGTTGTACATGTTGAGCATTTGTAGCTGTACTGTATTTACAAACCAAGAGAATTTTCGCGTGATTATTTTTGTCGGGAGATATTGAACTATCTGTGTTTTCTCATGGTTTATTTGTAGTTCATTAAAAATGGTCAGCAGCACTTGAAGGCCTCTCTGTGTTTTAGAAATTAAAACAAGATCATAGGCATATAGAAGATGTTTAATGGGAACATTTGCAATTTTGGGTGAATCTGAGCATGTCACAGTAAAGACATCTTTCACGTCTTGGATGTAATACCTGAATACTGAGGAGGCCAGAGAGCATCCCTGTTTCAGTCCTCGAAATGTGTAGATTGGTGCTGATAGAATCTCATTACAAGGTAGTCTAACTTGAATCGATGTGTATGTGTGCAGTTCTTGTATCAAGTCAGAGATGGTATGTGGACAATTGTCTCTGCTCAGTTTCTCAAACAACTTCACTCGGGAGACCGAGTCGAAGGCAGAGCGTAGGTCAACAAATGTGAAGAAGATAGATTGTTTTGTAGAGTGACACTGCGCTTTAATCGCATTCAGACACATCAGATTTACATGTGTCCCCATTCCCCGCACAAAGCACGTTTGATTTGGGTCGCATTTATTATTGGTCAGTGTCCAGTTGTTAAAGTCTCTCAATAGCAACTTCGAAAAGATCTTCCCGGGCGCATCTAGGAGTGCTATTGGTCGGTAATTCAGTGGTGACATACGGTCACCTTTCTTGAAGATCGGAATGATCAGGGATGTTTCCATGACATTGGCACTTGCTGAGTTACTATGATGTTCTTGAATATGTTAAATAGTATTTTTGCCCATTGGTCCAAATTGCTCTTAAAGAGATGATTAGATAGGTCATCCGGCCCAGCAGCCCTGGAAGAGCTTGAGTGTACAATTAACTGTTCGATATCTATTAAGTCAAACTGTAATTGCCACTTACGAGAACTTCGAGAGCTTTTTGTGCTTGCATTGTACCTAGAGTCAGCATATAGATCAGTGTAGTGGTCTATCCATGTTGTTTCACTAATCATGTTGAGTTGTGCATCAACTTGTTTTATCAGATGATAGACCATTTAGAAGCTGCCACATTTCTGAGGAGTTCTTATTGCTCATCGCTAACCCCATGCGCTCACCATCATGTTGTAATTGTAAATATTTATGACCTTTAAGCCAGTTTTTGTATCTTGTCTTTGCGTGTTTTAAGGGTAACTCACACCCTGGAAAACCCACAGAAGCTGCCTTCTTTCTTTCCTATATGCTGCCCGTCTATTTACAATTTCACGATCATACACATGAGAGTGTTTCGGGCGACTATGTTTCATTATAGTAATCGTGTTGGCATAGTAGGCAAGTAGTTCCGTATATGGTGTTGGTCGTGATGTTATGTTACTTTCTAGTTGGTACATGAAGGCTATGATCTTAGGTGTTGTCCAACTAATTCTATTTTTTGTCATATTTAATACTAAACCTGTTGGAGCAAGCCTTTCTTTATAAATAGATGTTTCACTTGACATTGTCATTGATAAAAGTTTGTGATCACTATATGGCAGGGTGACTACTTCAAACCTTTGAATCCGTTGGATTAGTGAGGAATCGACATATATATATATATATATAATCAATTACACTTTCTGACGTATTACGAGACCATGTTGCCTTTGCTGGTATATCGCCCTGAATGGCTCCATTTAACATGATATAGCATCTCTCTTTCATGAACGAAGACCAGTTCTGAGCTTGTTGGTGGTGGTATTTGGTGTTAATACAATCCAAATTAATGTCTCCTAGTATGATGGTGTGAGTTATGTCATTGGAGATATTGACAAGATGTAATATTCGTCTTAGACCTTTATAAAAGGCCTCATCATTTAGGGCAGCAGGGTTGCGATATACATTGATTACAGCAAATTTGTCTTTGTAGGTAGAGATTTTAACCAGCAAAATATGATCGCTTACTGCCTCCCACCTCTCAATAGAGAGTCCCATTTTTAGATTTACCGCCACCATCAGACCTGAAGCTGGTCTTCCCCCAGTGGTTCGTGCAGGCAGTAATATCACTTCATAACCGTCCCACACCGGAACAGATTGTCAACCAGGTTTCCTGGGGTGCTATAATATGAAATTCATGTGGAAAAAAAGATATGGCAGCCTTCAAGTGGGAGTTTCCTCTCGTGTTCCAGCAGGCTATATTCAATGTGTTGTATAATGATTGTGATGGTTACTGGTATAGCATTGTGTTAGACTTTATGTTTCTGTTTACATTTTCTTCTGCCCTTTGATAGATGTTTGATCTAGGTGTATTTGAAGGCATATTTCTTTCACTTCTTGCTCGATCTTCAGCTAAAAAAAATCCCATTTCGAACAGATGCATCTTTGCTTGCCAGATTAAATTGGCAACTATACCTGACGGTATCCATAGGCGGACAAAAGATGGATTTTTATCCGCAATAAATTCAATTTGTTCGATATCATGAGAAGTTATTTCTCGCAAGGTGTGGACATCATGAAATATGTTCAATACGCACTGTCGATTCAAATCATAAGTTGGAAAACCACCTTCTCTACACTTAAAGATAAATGAGTGAATATTATCTTTTGACTGCATTGATTTTTTAGGATTTTGCGCCTGACTACCAATAGGGCCATTAACATTCACTTGGCATGGCATATTATTCTGTGGATTGGTTCTGATTTTATCGTAGTTGTCTACAAGATTCCCTGATTTTTCAGCAGTGCGCGAGTTGAATTGGCTAAAGTTGTTGGGTCCCACATGGGGTATATTTGAGCCTTGAGACATGGCTCTTTCCAACAAATAGGTCTCAACCATGTTCTTAATAGCTTCAGAGGATTCAATTGCTCGTTCTTTATGGTCCACTAGCTGTTTGCGAGATACATCAAAAGTGACTACTTTCTTTTGTTGTGGAGCACCAATATTCAATTCTGTTAACTTCATTGTTTCAAAATTGTATGTGCTATTATTTGCCTCCACATGTTTTTTTTTTTTTTTTAACTTCAGCTTCTTTAATTGTGCTTATCAATTGATTCAATGGGGAGTGAGGTATCGGAGCGGTGTACAAACTCTGTTGCTCTGTATTTGCCGAGCTCAAAGCTTTCCCTTCTGTCACTTTCGAATTGCTCGCTATTTCAGAGAGAGCAGTTTTTTTGGGTTTAAGTGGAGTTCCACCAATTGCTTTGAAAAACGCATTTAGTGTGCTTTTTGGTCCTTTAGTGGTAAGAATATTTTTGTTTAATTTTGCTATGGCTCGAGGGCCTTTAATCTGAGATTTAGCAGGTTTCTTTTTGTGTAACAAATTGCCGGCTAATCGTCGTTCCGTGTTAACATTTTTCACTACCTCGTCTCTCTTCTCTGCATCAAGTGTTTTGCACGATAGATCAATGTAAGATGAGTTCTGCCCATTGTCAGCAACATCAATTACAGACGATGCTTCAATCGGACAGATCACATTTTCGACAATTGGAAGAGCTGGTGTACGTGTGTTTTTATTGTTTCCATTACATCTTCTCATGTGTTCAGCAAGACAAATGTAATTGTCGTTTAGTCTAGAGGCGATGTTGGACACGATAGCAGCCTGTGATTCAAATTTTCTATCTAGGGTTTAAAATAGCCTTACTAGTGTTACCATCGATGTATTGAAATTCAAACGCCACAAGGGTGACTTGTACAAGTGGGGTGTGGTCGATCTATGTTAGCATTTTGCATTACAGGGAGGTCTAGGTGTGGGCAAAGCAAAGGACGGTAAACATGAGACCGAACCAGATAGAGAGCATGCAACTTGGTTTGTTAGGTTTTCGATTTCATTCAGTTCACCCACTATTGTTATAGGGGACTCGCACTGACTCGCATATATGGAGATTCCTGAATTGTCCCCACCTTCAATTGTAAAAGGGATGGGGATAGAGCAAGTGGTCTATTGAATTTAGAATTAATCCCATGGCCTTTAAGAGAGGCGAGTATTGTTTGATCAGATACACCACGCAATTGCACATTTGGTAATTTAGTCGATTCAAGTTTACCCTTTGAAGTTGGTCTAGCAGGGGTACCCAGTGAACGTTCATTTTGAAACATGGCGGTGGTAGGCTTAGCAACTGCAAAAGAAGTCCACACGTTCTCGATGATTAGCAATGGTTTACCGAACAAGCAATCACACGTATCAAACGCCGCGGGCATCTGCGACTTCAAATTGTATACTCCAAACGCCATTGAAAGATTAATTGAAATCAGAGAAATTAATTCACAGTGTTATACAGAAGTGGAGCAATTCAGTTCACTTCAAAAAGTGTAGCACACGCGTATATTTACCCACCGAGCAGCACTAAACAACACGAGGATTTGAATGAGCTGTTTATTAACAAATAACTCGCACTGACCGCACATCCGCCGTGGCGAAGCGGCAAAGCGGTACGTACGAGTACTTGCTCGTGTGCGTGCGCGCTGTGCGCGGGTGAAATGGTTGATATAGCAGAGGAGCTTGGGAAAGTCCCAGCAGCCAATGCACTGCAGTGGGCGTTTTTTTCTTTGAATAGGGTGTCAATCGCGTACACAGAAAACAGGGAAAACAGTCTCTGAGCACTGTTTCACACAGAAATTGGAGCTTGTGAAGTCCTCTCGCACAGGATAGAAGCAGGATACAAAAGCAAAAGTCCACAGTCCAGAGCACATGGCAAAGCGGTACTTACTCTGCCTATTTTGACCACACCTGCTCCCCTCACTAGCATACCGGGCACACACTGCCCAGAAATCATGCTCCCTCCGCTTTTCCCACTAACCCCCACCATCATTGCCCCAGACCACACCTTCCCCTCCCTAAAAATTGCACGCCTAGCCCTAGCAAGAACAGAAGCCTCATCCCTCTCCCCCCCTGAACCCCCTACCCTCTCGCACACACCAATCGCAACTAAAGAGGAAATGTACCTGGTCCCCCTCAATCTCTCAGCACTCATCGCCTCCCCTGTCTCGACCCACCACCTAATTCCCCGAATCACCACCCTCCCGCCTCGCTTCGCCCTGACTGAAACCCCTCTCCCACGATTTCTCACCGACTGCAGCTGAAACTGCTAACCCCCCCCCCTCAGCCCACCTTCAAATCCCCAGTGCTAAACCCAATCACCCCAACACACGCATCCATCCATTCCCACCCGAAACCCGCCAACTATTCTGCTTGTCCACTTTTCTCATCGATCAACAACCACCCCACCCCTCTCCAGTTTCCACCCTGTCCCCCTCACCCCCCATCGCTGCAGCTCTGACACCAACCTCACCTACCAAAGTGAATTGCATCCTGTTTAATGCCCGATCCGTAGCAAAAAACAGACAGCATCTTTGACCTCCTCGCCTCTGACAAACCAGACCTGGTTTTCATCACCTACAACCCCACATAAACGGCCCGACTCACTATAAAGGACACACTCTTGATGCCATCTTCAGCTCCCACAACCTCCCACAATCGGATTCATCTAAACCCCCTCCCCCCCACCCCTGTGATCTGGTCTGATCTCTTCATTGTTTCTTTCGCCATTCCCTCATCCGACCCGCTTCCCGTACTTGAACCTGAACCTCTGAATCTACGCAAATGCTGGAAAAAACGAATAATCCTTCCTGACCTATACGACACACTCCTCCAGTTTCCTCCACCAACATCTCAACTCGATAATCAACTAACCACCGACGCCTTTGACTCATGGCTCAACACCTCACTAATGCGGCTCACACCCTCTTGCAAACCATCAGCCCGCAATGGCCTGTTCCCTAGATGGTTCACACCTGAATTGAAGACCACTAAACAACTATTTAAATACCTAGAACGCAAATGGCAGAAAGACAAAACCCAAGAGAGCCGATCGACCTGGGCCCGGCACCTTCATCAATACAAGGCCAAAATCCGGAAAGCAAAAAAAGCCCATTACAACGCCTGAATCCTAAACTGTAAAAACCCCAGCAAAGAACTTCACAAAATCATCACAGAATTCACCAAACCATCATGCACTACAACCGTCCCGAGCCCCTCACAATCGATGTGTGACTCACTCTCTCTCCACTTTTACACCACAGCTCTCGAAAGAACAAACACTCTAACCAACAAACTAGCTCTCTTACATCCACCAGGCAACCCTTCCCCCCCCATACCGGCCAACCCAACACTTACTACCACTATGCAACCAACGTTCGACTCCTTTAGTCCAATATCACCCAACCAATTTCTCAAACTTCTCTCTGCCCGCAAACCATCCGGCTCTCCGCCTAGACCCTTGCCTGGCCACAACCCTCAAAGACATTTTAGCTTCTACCTGCGCAGGAGAACACGCAAGATCCATCATAAATGACTCCTTTTCCTCAGGAATTTTTCCCGACGCATTCAAAATGGTTCATGTCAAACCTCTAATAAAAAAACCTTCCCTCGACCCTCTCGAGCCCAAAAACTACTGCCACATTTCAAACACCAGGTTCCTGGCCAAACTCATTGACCGAACTGCTTCCTCCCAACTAAATGCCTTTGTCGAAGCCAACAATCTCCTAGACCCCGCACAATCAGGTTTCAGAGCCCGATACGGAACTGAAACCACCCTAACCTCAATCTGGGATGACCTTAAAATCATGGCAGACACCGCAGGATGCGCCACGTTAATCCTTCTTGACCTATCCGCCGCCTTTGACACAATCACTCAATCCTCCTTGACCGCCTCCACTCCCTAGGAATTCGTGGAACCGCTCTCAAATGGATAGCTTCCTTCCTCAAAGATAGGTAGCAAATAACGCTACTCTCCACCTATTCATCCCAAGACCGACCAGTCGACACGGGAGTTCCACAAGGAGCATGCCTATCAGCCCTCCTATTCAATCTCTACTTGGTCACCCTCCCACAAATAATTCGTTCATACAACATCCTGTGTTACAACTACGCTGATGACACTCAACTAATTCTAAAACTCCTGAACTCAAAACCCAACTTCCGACCTGACCTCGCTTCCTGCCTCCTCGACATAGAGCTCTGGATGACCAGAAACCACCTCTTACTAAACCCCTCCAAAACCGAAATCATGATATGTGGCAACTCTGAACTTCTTCCACACCCACTACCCTGGCCATCTGTCATGGGCAACTCACCGACTCCCTCTAATTCAGTAAAAAACCTTGGATGCACCCTTGACTCTGACCTAACACTCTCGCGCCATGTCTACAAAGTCTCAAAGTCCTGCCACTACCACCTTAAAACTCTTAGAGGCATCTTTCCATACTTCTCCTTTCCCAACCGACTCTGCGCGGTCCAATCAATTGTTATATCAAGACTGGACTACGCTAACCCCCTCTACCTCGGAGTCCACACTTACCAACTGAATAAACTACAAAGAGCACAAAACGCTGCAGCCAAACTGCTAATAGCGCTTGGCCCGAGAGACCACATCTCCCCAGTCCTCAAAACTCTGCACTGGTTTCCGGTTGCCCAAAGGGTGACTTTCAAAACCTTATGCATTTCCCACCGAGCACTACATAAAACCAGAACTCAATATCTTCAAGACAAATTAAAACCCTATCACCCTCCACGTACCCTAAGATCAAGCTCAGCCGGCCTCCTAGTCATACCTAAAACAAACTCAGTCAGGTTAGGCGGATCATCATTCTCAGCCTTGGCCCCCACGCTGTGGAACGCACTCCAGCTCCACATCCGCCTAACTGAAGACCTGTCTTTCTGCAAATTACTGAAAACTAGGCTCTTCCCCTAAAACCAACCCCGTACTCAAACTGAACAACAGCATCTCAATCACAGCATCTCAACAAACTACTAGATCTTAATAACTATAAGACAAATAACAATACAACATCAAGATCCAAGCGTGAAATAGACAACTAATAACCGATAATATAAACTAAAAGGACAAACAGGATAGAAAGAGTAAAGTAGATCACAGCAGTGAAGTGGATAAAAAGAATAAATCGTACGAAAACAGTAATGCGGTTGAAATTAGTGAAATGGATGTAATGATTTTAATGGACAAAATGAACAAAATGTTCGAAATGAATAAAGAGAAGATGGAAAGATGAATACAGGAGACTAATGAGTACACAGACAGATGGCATGGAATGTATGAGTGCATGGCATATATGGAAAACACAGAATAGACGTTTCAAGTACATGAGACGGGTGCAGTGCATGAGACAGATGGAGAGCACGGAACGGATCGGGTGCATATGACAAGTGACATAGTCTGAACCGACAATGCATGATGAACGCAATTAATAGAGCGGATGAAATGCGTAGAGCGGATGAAATGCATAGAGCGGATGAAATGCATAGAGCGGATGAAATGCATAGAGCGGATGAAATGCATAGAGCGGATGAGGGAATGGAGCGGATGAGGGAATGGAGCGGATGAGGGAATGGAGCGGATGAGGGAATGGAGCGGATGATAGCGTGGAACAGATCGGAGCGTGCTGCAGATGTAGGTTGTGGTGCAATTATGGGTTGTGTGAGTGGTTAGTGGAGCAGATGCAGATTGTCGAACAGATTTACAGTGATGAGAGGATGTAGGGCGTGATGGTCTTGAACAGACGTAGGGTGTCAAGCGTATGTAGTGTGCGGTGGTGTTCAGCCATTGTAGGGTGTTGAGCGGATGTAGAGTATGTGTGGGTGCGGAGCGGGTGTAGAGCGCAGAGCGGGTGTAGAGCGCAGAGCGGGTGTAGAGCGCAGAGCGGGTGTAGAGTGCATAGTGGGGGTCAAGCGTAGAGCAAACGGGTGAAGTATGCGGATGAACTGGTGAAGTGGTTGGAAGGAACAGATGTAGTAAAACGAAAAAACGGGTGTAGTGGGTGCCAGGAACGAAGGATGGATCTGGAAGAACGGGTGATGTATACAGATGAGAAGGGTAAAGTATGAGAAAGGAATAGGTGAAATGTGTGGACAAAATGGATCAAATATATTTTATAGAACGATAGAAGTATGTGGATGGAATGGGTGAAGTGGATCGATCAAAAGAAAAATACAGTTGGAAAGGAGGAAGTATGGAGTTGGAACAATGGTACTATGTGGGTGAAACGACCGAACCGGGTGGAGCGGACGAACCGGGTGGAGCGGACGAACCGGGTGGAGCGGACGAACCGGGTGGAGCGGACGAACCGGGTGGTGCGGACGAACCGGGTGGTGCGGACGAACTGAGTGGAATGAATGAACAAGGCAGAAATTATGAACATAGTGGAACAGGTGAAAAGGATGCAACGGGTGAAATATGCGGACGGAAAGGCTGAAGTATGTAGAATGGAAAGGTAAATTATGTGGATAGAACACGTTAAGTATGTGGATGGAACGGGTGAAGTTTGTGGATGGAATTGGGTGAAGTATGTAGTGCGAACGAGTGAGTACATAGAACGGGTGAAGTATGTGGATGGAACGGGTGACATGCAGAAGGTACTGGTGTAATATGTGAAAGGTACTGGTGAAATAAGTGGAAGGAACGGGTGAAATATGTGGAAGGAACGGGTGAAATATGTGGAAGGAACGGGTGAAATATGTCGATAGAACGGATGTAGAATAGGTGAAGTGAATGGAATGGGTAGAATGGTAAAACCAATCTAGGTAGAACGGGTGATGCGTTTGGAACCGGTGAAGAGGGTGGAACCGAAGAAGTGGATGGAACGTGTGAAATGGGTGGAACCAGTGAAGTGGATGGAACGTGTGAAGTTGACGTATGTGGATAGATGATGCATGGAAAAATGATAACCCAGGTAGAAAGAATGAAAGAAGCATTGCATAAAATGTTGGCGTGCATAAAATGGTTGGATACCAAGTAAAATAACTTTGAATACACGGACGGATCGGAGTACATGGTACAGATTAGAACGCATAGAATTGCAGGACTTACATGGAATGGTTTGGAGTGCATGGAACGTTTGAAAAAGCATGTAAACCATCATATCACATCTCCACGCTTAGTCTCTTTTTACACCACCACTCAACTAGAACACAGCGATACTATGACACCATTCGGTATAGCTGTCCTCATACCAACATCTGCCTCATACTCCCCATCAATCTAACTAAACACTGCTGGTTACACACCTTCCAGCCAGGCGTTCTACTCAGGCCTAACGCAGCCAGAATCGGTCTGGATAAAACCTACCAGAACAAACACATACTCTTGATCTCTCAACCACCACACCTACCGCCAAGAAGCAGCTATCACACGAGTGCCACACCAGCTGCACACATATCCGGTGCTCACACGTACCTTTGACTCTCTCTATTTTCTCTACTGACTTGAACTTCGGTTCCCGAGCGTTCAACCTACCAGTGCCTTGAGACCATACCAATGGTACATAAGGCACTATATAAATGCAAAGTAACATAACATATCCGCTGCTGTTTGTGATTCGGTGCCCATGTCGGTGAGTGTCAGACGTAAGGATCAGGCAGACCCAAAGACAGCTCTTGGTCATGTCGTTCTTGCGTGTTTTAGGAGGTGGAGTGGCTACGATGTGTGTTTCAAACCAGTCCCAGGACTCATGTGGATTGTTGAAAAGATGGGTGTTCTCTTTATGATACACAGAGATTTGCTGGAAAGAACAAAGCATACTTAATACCCTGGGAGTGCTGCTTTTTCTTGACTGAATCAAAGGATTGTCTAGCTCTCTGCATCTCTCTAGTATAGTCTGGGAAGAAGGCAATCTTGGACCCATTGTACGTGATTGGGATGGTGGCTCATGCCATTTGCAGTAGAACATCAAGGTCTCGATAGTCCAATAGTCTGGCCATCCCAGTACGAGGGGCAGCGCCCGGTATAGGTCGCCCCACAGGAATTAGGTGCGTTCTCTATGGAAAAGAAATTGGAAAGTTTCTTCAGTGCCATCAGCTCAGTCAGCCATGATTCCAAGAAGAGCTCCATACGAAACTGCAGAGGTAGTTGCGTCTAGATCGACCCTCACTGCCTTCAGCTTTTTTTTCTTCAGTGCCTTAAATTGTTGCGATGTTGATGAGAGCGGATGTTCCATTGTCTTAATGTCATCTTCAGAGTCCGAGATACGTTTTTCTGCCTCTACTAATCTCGAAGACAACTTGCAAAGGTCATGACGTAATAGGGAGACTTCGGAAGAGAGCCCATCTATCTTCCCCTCCATCAAGGTCCTGGAGTCTGCAATAGCACCCATTACATCCCCAAGAGAGAGGGAGCACTCCTGTGGGTCTGCGTTGGTGGCCTTATCAATGGGCGAATGAGGTTCAGCAGGCGGTGGATTACATACAGTGCTGCGATGTATCCTGCAGAGTCATCACGAAACCCCAGCCTAAAGTCTCCACCCATTTGGCCAGGGGAAGGCAGCTGTTATCTGATCCGAACCCTGGGGGTGAAAATGTATTAGGGGTCCTCTAAGAGCATGTAATCGATAATTTACCAGCAGTAATCCAAAAAGGAGCATAAACCAGGCAAGAAGTAGCGCTGTTTATTACAGCCGGGCAAGCACAAATCAAACAGCACAGTGAAACAAAACTGATTAATGAGAGCTGACAAAACAGCCCACTGTGGTCAGAACTTTTATACAGCAAGCACAACGTTTGCATGGTTAGAAATAGTTCCACTTACTGTATCAAGTTTTTGCGTGCCCCACAAAGCTGACTTGTTGGGACACGTCAGTCCCCTGTAGCTAGAAATAGGTTAGTTGGAAATGATTGGAGAAAAAAAGACCTACCCACCCCAGGCTCATTCCTTCCCCTTCTGGCGCAACATTGCCTCCCGCTCCCCCTCCGTAAACTAACTGTTATAACAAACTACGTAATCGTGATGACCTCCTGATCTTAATTTTTTTTGTAAATGTTTTAATTGGCATTTCACACATTTACATAACTATCTCCCCCACCCAACCCAGCGCCCCTGTCCCCCAGGCACACTCCCCTTTCCCTCGCTTAGCAGTTCTTTAGAGAGGCAATAGTAGTGTTCCACCATAATATTTTATATTAGTGAGGTCTTGGGTAATGTCCAAAATCCCAAGGTTTTGAGGGCACATCATGATGGGTTGGAGCCATCTCTTTCTTCCAGTCCCGAGCAATCACGAGTAGGGACGCCAACATCAAAACCATGCCCTTAGTCCAAATGCCCAGAAGGCACTCCCCAGCTCCCACGGGTGCATTTGACCCTACCACCATCCGCAGTGCTCCACACACCTGGCCCCAAAATAATTTCAGAGCCGGACAGGACCACCAAGTACGAAGCCATCCCCCTGCCCCTTACACTTTTGCCAACAATCCGGCGATGTTTCCGTAAACATTGCTTAGAGCCTCACCGGGCTATAATAATGCCATTGAATACGGATTTTGTACCATATTTCCCTTAATTGGATGGATCAAGTTAGCTTCGGAATGTTGTACCAAATAGTCTCCCATTCCTCTTCATATATTGGACGATCTAAAGTGCCTTCCCACTTGCATATATATGACCACTTTACCCGGGACCCCCTTCGGAAAGCAAAGGATAAAATGTTGAGATAAGATGCGTGTTCCCCGTTTGCAACGGGGTATATTTCTCAAAGTCAGTGAGCTGTCTACCAGCCAAAAATCTATTGACGGGGTGCGAAGCCCAGTGCCGGAGCTGATCGTAGCAAAACCGATCCCTTTCTGTAAGGTCAAAAAATTGTTTGCCATGCATTAAATCTTTAAGCGTTCAGCTCGAATATACACCAAATCCTTCAATTTGCTAATATGCGTTGCTCTCTTAGGGCACAGAAAATGGGCCAAAAGGCATGCCCCGGGGGAAGAACATCTAGTCTCATCCCTCCTCTATTCAGTGTGCCTGCCACATCCTGCCAGTATCGCCCCACTACCGGGCACGCCCAAAACATATGTAATATCCCGGCATCCATTGCCTTGCACATGGGGCATGTCTGTGCCTCAACGCCTGGGAACGTAGAGATCCTCAGAGGCGTCATGTATGCCCTGTGTGTTACCAGCAGTTGTATGAGCTGCCATCGTGAATTCCGTGACACTTTATGATAGCTCAGTACCCCCTCCCCATTGTACATCAGTCAAGGGTGCACCCAAGTCCTCTTCCCTTTTTAGACAGTCAAAACTTGCATATCCGTGATATAGTGTGCCCACCCTCCGATATGTCATACAGAGTGTCAACTATGGAGTTTTTCTCCTGCAGTTAACTGAACGCGGGCCACCTCAGTATAATCTCCCTCTTGATTGTGCTGTGTAGTAAATATTGGCCTGTGCGTTCCGCCAGTTCTGCAAAGGGTATGAAAGAGGTTTCATGCAATATGTCCCCTACCGTGGCCACCCCGTGTGATTCCTAATTTGCTTGTATTCCCAGTCTCACCTGCGCTGTGGATGCCGCTACTGAGACCAGCGGGACCTGCAATTAGAGAGGGTCTGTGAGCACCAGCACTGAGAGTGCCCTCTCCCATATTTTCACCCCCCAGGACACTAGGTGCAACCTACTCGCTTTATTCCCCTCTAAATGGTAATGTTGTTTGGCTCAGAGTAGGGTCCTTTCTGCTTTTTTTGCCCTTAGTAATTCAAGCTGTCCTCTGATTGCTCTATACGTTTTTATTGTATCCCTCGTAGGGTAGTTACCCATTTTCGGCATTATATTCTTGAGTTGTGACTAAGTCCTCCTCTAGTCGCCAATTCACCTTTTCCCTCAGGGCTTTGCATGCTATCAGTTCCCCCCCCTAATTACGGCGTTGAAGGCATCCCACCATATCCACGGTGGAGGTATCTGCCATTACATTTTCCCCAAAATAGGCCTGAATTCTTTCCTCTATCTCCCCCAAGAGGACCGTATCCGTGAGGATACAATCCGGTAAAACCCAATTTCAAAGCCCCCCCCCATTACCAGATGTCATGGCCAATAGCGCCCCCACAGGTGCATGATCAGATAGTGCAATCGCTCCCAGAGACTTCCTGGATTTGTCCCGACAATCTGGCCGATACCCAAATACAGTCTATACGCGACTGAGCAAAAAAAAGCAGTGATTACTGCCAAAAGAACCTATCTTGATGACAGGCTAGCTAAAGCTCAGTCCAAACCAAAGGAGCTGTTCAAGGTGTTTAGAGAGTTGGAAACAACCACTAATACTACACGGGATCCTATTGTTAAAGACACCAAATGGTGTAATCAAATACAGGAGGCGATGGATGCTAAACTCACCAGAATTAACGGCGGCATCGCCGAAGCCAGAGCCACTCTATCGCTCAGGGGCTTTAAAGATCCGGCGACCCCTGCTAAATGTTGGAATAATAAAGAACTGTTCTCATTTAAGCCCATCTCAGAGGCCGACCTTACAGTATTAATTAATAACCTCAAACCATCTAACTGTAAGGGTGACGTATGTCCGGCACTTACAATAAAAGTCTGCGCTTCCTCTCTGATCCCTACTCTCTGTAAGTTTGTTAACGCTTCTTTCAGAGACAGTGTTGTTCCTACCTGTATTAAACACTCTTGGGTAACTCCTCTTTTAAAAAAACCTGATCTCTCTCCGGACGATCCTCTGAATTATCGTCCTATCTCCAACTCAGCTTTCTTGCTTAAAATTCTTGATAGAGTTGTGTACACTCAACTCCTTATCCATCTAAGAACTAATGACATTCTAAATAAGAGACAATCTGGTTTTCGGGAAAAACATGGTACTGAGACTGCTTTGCTGGATTTAAAATCTAGGCTCCTTCGCCATATGGACCAGGGTAGCCCCTGCATGCTGATGTTGCTTGATTTATCTGCCGCCTTCGACCTGGTAGACCACTCAGTTTTGGTCTCCAGGTTGAAGGAAGTGGCAGGCTTCTCGACCTCGGCTGCCGCCTGGGTTAACTCTTTTCTCATGAGGCGCCAATGGCGAGTGAGCAGCAACATTGCGGAAGCTAATCCCATGGGCTTGACACAGCGAGTCCCGCAAGGAGCCTGTCTTTTGCCAATTTTCTATAACATCTTTACGGTACCCTTTCTTGATTTTTTGGAAATTAATGACAGAGTTCACTAATTACGCTGATGATACTCAGTGTATTATTCCTATTACGGGCATTTTCTCGGACGATGAAATTAAAATCAACCAGATATATTCGCTCATCCAAAGTTGGATGTGCGTTAATGGACTGGCCCTTAATACCAACAAGACAGAACTCATGCTTGTGGGTACTGACCTGAAAATTCACAGATTGGAAGATTTATACTCCCAGCTTGTGATTGATAACTGTGTCGTAAAGATCAAGAAAAAAGTTAAGACATTGGGGATTTATTTGGACTGTAATTTGAGTATGAAAGCCCAGGTCAGTAATCTGGTCTCCTCATCTTCGTATTACATTAAATTACTTTCTCATGCACGCCCCTTCCTTTCTCAAACTAGTCGAGAGACGCTGGCCCGAGCACTGATCAGATCTACGATAGACTATTGTAGCAGTCTTCTCATCGGTCTGCCAAAACGCGAAGTGAATAGATTACAGGTAGTGCAGAATAATGCGGTCAGGGTTGTTATGGACAAAGAGAGATCAGACCACATCTCTTTACCTAGAAGGGAACTTCATTGGCTTCCTATTAAGGAATGTATTCTCTTTCGCCTTTTGTCCATCTCCTTCAACTGTTTGACAGGCTCTGTCCCCCAACTACCTTAAAGAAGAACTTAAACCTAAGACCAGTAACTATAGTCTCCGATCTAATGGTTTCTCTCAACTTGTTGTTCCAAACTGCAGACTATCTCAAACAAAGATGGGAGCCTTCTATTCTGCGGCTCCCATCACGTGGTACAACCTTCCACTTAAACTTAGAACTGAAAATTCTAATAGAGTGTTCAGGAAAGGACTTAAAACCTATCTGTTTAATTAATTTCCTTTTTTGGTCTAAGATCCTGCCTTCTGGTACATCTTTTATTACCTGTGACCTCTTTCTTTCTCTGAACGTTTTTTGTATGTTGTTAGCGCCCTTAAGCCTTAGGGTCAGTGGATTTGCGCTATATAAATTATAAATAAATAAATGAGTCCTATGGACAAGCAAGTTAAACATGAATCCCACCGCCTTGCCCCCATTAGCTCGCCACACAACAACTAACCCCAATCCTGTAAATTTGTCTTTAAGTTGTTGTTAGATTGATTTTCTATACTCTGGCCTGGTGGACAGAGGTATAAGAGGCCAACCTATATTGTGAAAGGGACAAATCTGGGAAGCTGTAGCCAAACCAATTTAAAGTAGCAGTGACAGGCGGTCTAGGCTAAGTTCTTCAGAGGGGTGAGAGTGTAAAGAGTCCACAATGAGGTCACACAATGGGAGTCACAAATTGCACTAAAATATGTTGTATAAAAAGACAGTTATTTAATTATGGCCAAAATACAATAAGAAAATTAATACAAGCAGATAGACTTATCAACCAATACCATCAAACCAAAATACATATATACAGTCACAGGTTCAAATGCACAGTACAAAACAAAATACTACTGCAAAGGAATGAATAGGTAAGTATCATACACAAAAATGTCCACAGAGATGATCCCTAGCTAAAGTTGTCTGGGGCCTTGTTCCCTATTGTTCAGGATACAGTTGCACAGAATTTAGGATGCAGGAAAAAATGTAGATAGGGTCTCTGGGGTCCAGTGATGGATTCTTAGAGTCAGGGTTAAATGTAGACAAGTGCCTAAAATTACCCCCAACAGTCAGAAGTCTTGCCAAGGAAAGTAATGGCAAAGTCAATAGTATAAGAAAAAGGATTATTATAAGCCCATTGACCTATAATGGGAGTACAGGGGTAGGTTAAAAGCTCTGTAACTTACCCCCCTTACTCTGAATCTTCCCAAGTCTTTGAGGAACAAATGAAGGGTGTCCTGGCTCGCTTTTCATGCCGAAGTCCGCAGTCCTCAATTTCCAGGGGTTGCAGGTTCGACTGATTCTCCGGTTGGTATCTTTTGCTGGTGCAAGGACTCTCGGTGAAGAAATGTAAAAATCAACGACGCAACACCCCTCTCGGGACTGGACTTGTGTCGAAAAAGCAGGTTTCGGACCGTGCACAGTGATACAACCGGACTCTGTAGCCGCAGTCAAACTTTCCGGTCTTTCTCAGGTCCACTTAGTGCTAGGATGCCGAAATTTCACAGAGGGTGCTGTTGCAGTGGCAGCTGAGGGTGTGCCAAGTTTCAGAACGGCAACAAAGTTAACCCGGTAGCCCAAAAACTAAGCTGGTCAGCCACAGGATGATTCCCGGGCACTTCCGAAGGCGGTTTTTGTGCTGGGCACTGAGTAGACGTCTGGATTGGATGGTCCCTCCTTCGCAGGCCTACTGAAGATCACAAGGCTGACAGGGATCCACCAGAGCTGTAGCAGAAGTCGGTTGCCAGGCCTCCTTCAGTCAGATTTCAGGTTTCTTTGCGGGTCTTCTCAGCTGGACAGGATACTTGGCTCCTTCAGGTTCAACCAGGATCTCTGAAAAATGCATGCAGAGGTCCTCTTCTTACACACACACACCCCTCCCCCCCACAGTGGTCCAATCAGGACCACTGGCAGAACACCTATGCATACCACTCAGGCACATAGAAATCAGTATGTGGATTAGGGTCTGACGACCCAGCCCACATCGTGCCGGTCAAACGCACAAAGCCCTGCAGTAGCCTGCCAAAAGCTGCTGCTTTCCTGGGCACTGGAAGTCCTTATAAGGATCTTCCTGGACTCTGAGGCCATGAAGAAGGCTAAACAACCAGATGCAAAAAGAATGGCCGAAAAACCTTGTGGCAGGCCATGTTGACCAGTAGCCAGAGTCAGTAGCCAAACACGGTAAATGTGGTTAAGCTAAAACGAAATTCCCCAAAAAGAGGGGAAAAGTCACTGCTGCCACCAGTCCATCTTTTAAGCACATTTAGAGTAACCAAAACATCCTTTAAGTGTTAGTCTAGGGCAAAACAAAAATGCACCCCATTGCACTGCAGTGTAAGCTGCTCTGTGCAATGATAAAAAAGTTACCACAAGTGATACAAAAGGAAGTTGCAACATAGTAACACGACTAAGGGAGACACTGTTTCCCAGTACTGATAGCCTTAAGCACATATCAGTTTACCCATAACATGTGAGCAAAAGCCAGCGCTTAACTTTTCACTGTACTGCAAAAAGTACAGGTCAGGGTCAATAATAAAAGCAAAAGGTTTGGGGGTTCCAAAAAGATGGAAGGAAAGGTGCAGTAAAGAGAATCTTTCTTAACAGTTGAAGTGATGGTGTGCCCCGTGGCATGTTTCCCACTCGGCTACTATAAACCTCTGCTTTCCAAATCATATTAAAATCACCCGTTAATATTACATAACCCTCAGCAATACGTTCGAGTGCTGCCAGCGTTTCCTTCAGAAACCCTTCCTGTCCTGTATTTGGTGCATATACTGTTGCTAAAGTGAATATTTCCCTCTGAATGCAAAGTTTCACAAATCGGTATCTCCCCTGTTTATCACTCACCGAGTTCAAGATCACCAAATCTGGATTATTTTTAAACGCCATTTGCTTTTTTCTCATTCATATTCGCCTGAAATATCTTTGGGTAGCCTTGTAATCTTATGTACGATTTCCCTTTCCTAGATATGTGGATTTCTTGGAGCATTAGAAAATCTGGTTTTTCACGCCACAGGAAGGATCCCAGATTGCATCGCTTTGCCGGCAAATTTAACCCTTGAATGTTGTACGTGAGTATTTCAAGACCCATGATGAGTACCCTGGCCATCCTGTCCCCTACCCTTTAGCGAGGCCCTTGCCACTCCTCCCCTTTGGGATCACCAAAGAACCACACCGACCCTGTCTCCTTTGAAATAAAATGCACACATTTGGCCCATTGAATCACATTTTCTAGCCCATCTCCCCCTGCCATTTCTTCGCGTTAATCCTGCTGATCTCCCTCCCAACCCCCCATACCACCCCTGCCCCACTGCACCCTCCCTTTCACTCTCCAAATCCGCCGGCCAAACTTTGACCCAGGCCGGTACATGGGTCCTAGTGACAACCACAAGGAGACCCCATCCATGGTCCTGTTAACTACCTGGGACTAACCAACTGCGGAGAGATTTGCTAACCCTCTCCAATAGATCCCATCCAGTCCCCTGCTTTGACCCCCAGACACGACCCACCATACCCAACTCTGTTCCCCCTCCTCCTTTTGTTTCCTGATGTCGCACCTATACTCTCCAGTGGACCTAGTTTACCTGGTCTGCCCACCTTCACCCCTTGGAATGTGGCATGTCCTTCAATTTGTCCCATCCTTTCGGAGGGCGGGTTTTCTTGTCTCGCTTTGCCGCGGACCACTCCCATTGCCGCCTCTGCTGGGAGTTCCTGCCTCCCACTTCCGACATCACAGTCTGTTCTCCACTTTCAGGTGCCACCACATCCAAACCTCCTTCACACGATGTTACTCAAAACTGTCAACCCTTCCAGAAAAATAGCAAGCCAAATAGAACAAACCTTCTCCTGGTTTAAAATGTTTGTGACTGGATTCATCTGAATAGTGTGGAATATGCCAGATCCTCATATAGCTGTATTTCTGAGGCCATTTAGGATTAAAGATGTACCGGTGCGTGCTGCCCTCAGAATTTCTTCCTTCTGCCCTTATGACGTAAATGCCACCAGCATGTTGCAGGGTCAAACCCCGGGTTCTTTCCAAAGTGGGCCCACTCTGTGGATTCTGTGTAGCAGAATTTCGTCCAGGGGAATCTCCTGGAGCAGATCTGCACAAAGAGTCTGAATTGAGAGCTTAAGATCTTTGTCTGCGATCTCCTCGGGGACATTCTTAATGCAAATGTTTGAACGCCTTAATCTGTTCTCGAGATCATTGCACCGAATTTCAAGATTATGCGTCGTCCGTGCAAGTTTTTCCAAGGTTTCATCATTCCTCCAGGAATCGTCTGCCAATTCTTCTAGAGCACATTCAGCTGTGTTCACACAGTCTCCTAATTTAGTAATGTCCCCTTTTATTTCTTGAACCGTGGTTTTTATGTCCGTTCGTAATGCAGTGATCTGCTCTTTATAAGATTCTTGGTGCGTTTCTTGTAAGCGCTGTTGATGGTCTGCTAGGCATTGCATCAGTTCCTCTTTAGTGATCGCCATCGCGTCCCCTTGTTATGTACTCTCGGTATGTGGTGACCGAGGTGTTGGAGATCGGGTCCCACAGGGCATTCCCTTCTCCTCCGTTTGCCAACACTTGGTGATAGTCCCCACTATCTTCCGAGTATTCACCTTGGGGGGGCGCCAGGGTGCCTTTGTTACGTCCTCGACCTTTGGTGCTCGACATATACCTCCCTAGAATCTTTCCACTTGGTAACCCTTACTCTGTTGATTGCTGCTTTGATAATAAAAGTTACCACCTGTACACAGCCCTGCATCACAATGGTGTCTGCTTTCACATACAATGTTAGTGCTCACTGGTTGCGCCAATAACGTTCTGGTGTGGACAAAGCAAAGTGCCAAAATCCTTCAGTCCCTTTCCCTTGACTCCACTCTTAGAGAGAGCGCATACAGCTATGTGCTACCAAAATGTAACAGTCTCTTGTTTTGTCTCATCTTCTTTTCACCTAGGACCATGCAACCTCAAAGAACTGCCCCAGCCAACCTGAAGATCCCGGAGTAATATCCTGGAGTAATGAAGGTATTCCCCTTCTGACGTCAGTCTTATATATTTGCTAGGGATCACATAGCTATTCGCCAAATTGTGAGGATCCCGGGGCCGCCTCATCTCTCACATCCAGCCTGCTTCAGTCCTTATTTGACCCAAACTCCAGCTCCTCACTTCTGTCGCTGGACTTGGGGACTTGCAGGCACCACTTTTTCTGCAAGCTCCAGTCTTCATTCAGTTTATAAGCTAAATATGGGTGTGTGTAGGCACCGCCCCCTTCTTTCCATTTTTGTCAGCAGTCCCGAGGGGTTAATTAATGATGCAGCCCCTGGAAAGACGCTGTCTACAATCACCAGTCCATATACCAGAGGGTCTTGCACATTGATTCCTCCTCCGTTATAAGTTTTACAACACCTCCATGATCACGTGCCTGTCACTTGTCGCACTCACGCGTTGCACGTCGCCCCTCAGCCACCTTCTCCTCAGCAGCTCTGCCACGCCCACTACTTCCTCGGTCAGCGTCTCGTGGCTGCAGTACTTCTGTACACCCTCCGATTACCGGATCTATTACGCCTTTGCCATTCGAACGAGGGTCGGGCTGCTTAATGTATACACTCCCACAGGTGGGAGGGGGAGCGCAAGAACATAATATTCCCCTTTTCAGTTGGAGCCAGAGACTAGCTGTGATCAGCATGTACTTCCTCTACAGGCGGCCATCTTGGAATGCTCCAGAGATTTATTAACAAGCCATTGATCAGCACACAGGAAAAACACGAGACACCCTGAGCTGGTGGGAAGGGAGACATTCATACAGCATCCGACCAATGAGGGACCTCATAGAAATCAGAGAGGACACAGTATACTTGTTGCTGTTCAGAGAGATCGAAACTCACCTTCTGAAAGGCTCCTCCTGGATCGCCCCTTCATTTAATCACCCTTCTTCCCAGGCCCACCTGCCAAAGGGCAATTTGACTCCGCTGATTGTTCTACGAATGTGTCTCCCTGGACATAGCTTGGGGAATTTTGAATTCCCCTTGTCCATTCGAGCACCTGTGAGACCGGTCCGCTGACCTTGTGTGTATTGCCAGGTTCTGTTCCCAGCGACTGCTGTCTCCTGGGGATGGTCAACCTGAATGAATCTTCACCCACCACACTGCTGTGGAGTGCTCGTGCAATTTTCTAGGTGGCTTACTGAAAATGTCCTTCCTGCAGCATCCCCATACATGTCACTCACCTGTGGGGGTTCACCTTACTCTAGCTGTGCAGCAGTACCCCATGTGTTTGGGTCCCTTTATTTACTGTACGCCCCAAGTGTCCCCCCTTGAGCAGCTCCACCCATGGCTTCTTGGGCCACATGCATGCTATAGGCACTTGCATTACAGCCGTCAATGATACCTTGTTCCAACCCAGGGGTGTCTCCCCCTGCTATTCCCACAACTGGTAAACATGCTCCCCTCGGCGGCGCTGTATCAGCACCTTTGTTGCAGTATCATGAGGGAGGATCACATGGGAGGAGACGGCTGTCAGGGGGACATGGCAACTCCTCGAGGAGAATCGCAGTATTCATCTTCAGAGGATGAAATGTCCCCAATACCTACATACCTAATGGCATGCTGTCAATGTACCAACCATTCTCCTAGAATTAGCCCAAGCACAGACTATGAAATATCTACTAAACAAAGTTAGTATATTGGGGGTTCAGGAAGTAATCACAACCTCCCAATTGTAATGATTCCGCCTTATGTAAAGGTTTCAAACCCAAGGGTAAATCAAACTCCTTTTAGAACCTCCCATAAGATATGTTAAATTTAACTAAAGATAAGAAGACCAAAAAAATGATGGACTGCAGAACCCATAATGCGTGTGGTACTGTGACGAGGAGGAGGAACTCCGAGTTAATGAAGAGAAAAAAAACTGAAACGTAATGAGCAGTCTAGTTGTTCTAACAAGAAGCACCTGAGCGGGACATTTAAAAACAGGTCAGAGTTTCAGGTGAGAAGAGGAGATGATGATCAAGTGGTACAAGCGGCAGCAGTATTACATGCAGGATAACAGAAAAAGCAGCAGCTGAGGCCAACGCGAGAGAAGCAGTGTGGCCGTGCAGAGAAGGCGCAGATAGAAGCAGCGCTGTGGAAAGCTGTGCCGTGTGGGAGAAGAGCTCCCAACATGCCATGAACCGCTCCGGGCAAGAAGTAGGACTGGAGACCATACAGAGCTGTCAAGGCTTCCCAGGAGAACTGTACTCATCACTGGAGTCATACAGGAGCTGGCAGCGGTACAAGCAGACCTGAAGCGAACCTCTGTAGTACCCGCAAGTGAACCGGAGATGGAAAGGAAGACTGAGTTGTCTTGAACTGCCAGGCGAACCAAGGGCGCTCAGAGTTAAACCTTTAAACTAGTGATTATGAATACCAAACTATTTAAGTAATACTAAGGTAGCCAGGGCGCAACACTCCGGATAAGGGATACCGATTGGGGGATATTTGTAACCTGCATTGCCAGCAGTCAAGAGATCGCATAAGAGTAATACAAAGGTCGCAGGAACACAACTATCCTTATATGAGACCGCTGAGGAGAAACCTATAACCTGCATTGCCAACAGCCAAAAGGCTATAGAAGAATAATATAAAGACAACGGTGCAACTCCCCTTTTATGGAATACCCATTTGGGACCATCTGTAACCCACTTCGTCAAGAGTAAAGAGGCCATAAAGAGAAGCAGTTATTGTTCAAGCCTCCTCACATAGGATGTTGGTGTGGAGAATCTTGGAACAAGTTATCCTGGCAGGCGAGTATACCAGGAAAGAAGAAGATCATTTGAAGTACTGTTGTTGTGGTTACAAGACGTGTTAGAAAGAACTTTATTTAATTTACTTTAGTGAACTGTTGAATTGGTGTGCTAGCCTGAAAAAAGTGTTTCCTTGGAAGGCGAAGTATGACGTGCTAATGAGTACTTGGCCTGTTGAAAAGAAGAAGTACTTTGATTTATTAACTTGTTTTATGAGGAAGAAACCTTTACATTGTCAAGTCGAAGACTGCGGAAAACTAACAGTCTTGATTCGCAACTAAGCATTTGCGAAGGAGACATTTTATTTGCCAAGTGGAAAAATACAGTGAATGGAAAAGACTTTGGGCCTCATCACGAGTTGGCCGGTATCCCAGAGGTATTACCACTGGGGCTAATAGCATTACAGCCAGACCCCCCAGCTCTATTAGCGCCGGATCACGGGTTTGGCGGAACAGTAATTCCCCATTGGGCCCATTCGCGAATTGCCTATCCCCATTGGGCCCAATGGGGAATTTTCTGCGGTATTACCGTGCGGTAGTTGCACCGAAACTCAGCAAATTTCTGGCGCATTTACCTCCAGCTCAGAGCTGGGGGTAAATGCAGCCAAACTCGTGATTTGGCGGACCCTTTAATGCAGCGGTAATAGCGTTACTGGCGTATTTAAGGGTTACTGCCAAACTCGTGATGAGGCTGTTTGTGCTACGTTGAACAGAACTTAGTTATTTCATAGAACTTTATTGAATCCAAACCTTACTCAAGGGATTCCTGAATTGAGCCAGGGGAAGGGAGTCCAACCCTGGTCACAAGGAGTACTTTCTAAAACCTTTGAGTTTGAATGTTATTTTGTGTACTTGACAATTGCCAAACATCCCTTGTATAATTGTGTTGTGTGTGTAAGTGTGAGGGCAGATACTTTTTGGACACTAGGTCATTTTCTTTAGTTTGTCAGGGAGGGCCATCCTTATTAGATTAGGGAAAGATAGGTGTTTATCTTACCCCTTTTCATTTAATAAAAATTGCAACTTTTGAGAAAACTATATCCTTTTGTCCATCTCACCTTTCTGACCCCTCACAGTGCATTGATCCATCTTGTTTTGCGATGCTGCTTTCTTGAGTTTGTCCTTCACAATGGTCACAGGTGCAGTTGGCAGCGCAGACCCTTAAATCAATTATGTACTACACAGGTTTTAAACGGCCACAACAAAAGTATGTGTGCAGCCCCGTTGCGATCCCAAGGAAGAGTTCAGGGTTTGAATCTAGGATTCAATGACATCTCGGACCACAAAGCAAGTGCTCTACACTCAACCCTATCCGATATGAATTTCACACAAATTGTGAATGCACCCACCGATATTAAAGGCAGAACGCTAGCTTGGATACTTACCCTAAACACAAACGTATCCATCGACTCCATCTCAGCCATCAACTGGTCTGATCACCACCTCATTCGCTTCCAAATTCTCACACAAGGAACAGCCTCAAGGGACAAGACACCCCTTAATCCCACTGAAATAAGGAACACTAAAAACCTCTCCTATGATACCATCTCCCATGTCCTACTAGAGGCACTCACAGCACAATCCTGCATAGATACAGACCCGAATTGCCTCGTTGACATCTACCATACTTGCCTCACAACTACCATCAATGCTCTAGCACCTATCAAAAAAAACATACCAACGCCAGCTAAACCCTCCAACCTCTGGTTCAACGATGAGCTAGTAGTGCTAAGGCACAACAAAAGAGCGCTGGAACACATCCACACAAAAACAAGAACTCCTGACTCCGCTAAGGCATTCACCATAGCTAACCAAACCTACAAATCCACAATAATAAAACAGAAAGCTAATGCCCTTAATACACGCATAAATAACGCAGCACCAAACGCCAAAGAGCTATTTGCCATATTAAAAGAACTGGAAAATCCCATTCCCACCTCCTCACACACAAATACCAGCAAAGCTTGGTGTACCACCATACAAAATACACTGGCATCCAAAATAGATACGCTCCAAAACAAAATTACAGCAACAAAAAAAACAAAAAAAAAACTCTGACAGTAGAGAGCCACTCACCTCAGTGGTGGGCCCTGAGCCCAGAAACAAATTGACAGAATTTAAATTTACCCCAGTCAACAAAAAGCAAATCCTTGATACCATATCCAAACTCAAAGCCTCTACCTGCAAAAAAGATTCCCTTCCAAACTAGTCAAATTATGCGCCCCTACAGTAGCTCCAATAATGACAACATTTGTCAATGGCTCTTTTGCTTCTATGGAAGTCCCGGCCAGCATCAAAGATGCTTGGGTCTCGCCATTGCTTAAAAAACCAACACTAGACCCAGCAATACCCACAAAATATCGCCCAATAACGACAGTTCCCTTTTTGCTCAAAATAATTGATAAACTAGCCTACTCCCAAAGTAAAAATTATTTGGAGGACAACCAGCTCCTAGGTCTTGGACAATCAGGCTTTCTGCCAAACCACAGCACCGAAACGGCTCTCCTAGATCTAAAAATCCAAATGGATACAATAAGAGACACAGGAAACATTTGCATTCTTCTACTATTAGACCCATCTGCTGCGTTCGATCTGGTAGACCACGACAACCTATACAATTCCCTGCTCTCCAACTTCAACTTCTCCCAAGAAGCCACACACTGGGTCAAATCATTTCTCTCCGACCGTACCTCTAGAGTCAGCATTGGTAAAGAAGCACCTGACCCTATCCCAGTCCCGATAGGAGTGCCACAATGTTCTTGCTTATCACCTATCATCTATAATGCCTACACTAAGCTACTCTTTGCAGCACAAGATGCCATGGGGTGTGAGCTATACAAATTTTGCTGACACACAGATTCTTATCCCAATTACAGGTAACCATAAGCAGGACACCATCACAGTCAATAAAATCAACGCCATCATTCAAACTTGGATGGCCAATAATAGCCTCTGTCTAAACGACAAAAAGACAGATCCTCATAGTGGGGTCACCAGCTAAAATCCAAGCACGCGACAAAGACTATAACTGTTTTATAATGGCGCAGTCCCATAGGAAAAGGGTCCATTAATCAGGCCCTTGGAGTCCACCTAAACACAAAACTTACACTGACTAAACATGTCAATGCTCTCTCATCAGCCACCTCTTACACCTCAAAGCTCAATGCACTGAGTCAAAAATTCCTAACGCCTCAAAAATGCATTACTCTAGCCAAGGCCCTCATCCTGTCCAAGCTAGACTATTGCAACATATGACTACTAGGTGCATTTAAAGCTAACATCGCCTAACTCCAACTCCTACAAAACAAACCACTGCAAGCAGCTCTAGGAATAAAAAATAAAAAAATCTGATCTCTAAGATCAGAAGGGAAGCCCATTGGCACCTATCCAAGTCATAATCTCCTTCAAAACACTGAATCACACACAAGTGTCTCAACAACACAGCTCCCCACTTACTTGAACAATGCCATCACCTATAAAAAGAGTCCTCAGATCTAGCAACAACTCCCTTCTCAGAGTTCCCCGTTACCAAAGATCCAAGGCAGGGGGAAATAGCTTTGTGGTTTTAGCCCCGACATTATGGAATGCCCTTCACCCCCACCATAAGAGGTGAACAGTCTCATCAGGTTTTTAAGAAAATGTTAAAAACCTGGCTTTTCAACCAACAGGAATGAACCATAACAATCTCATCGCATTGTACCGTTTGATACACCCGTGCCCTGCTCAGAATTATACCATTTCTCCTGTAGACTTACAATTTTGATTGGCTTTTAACAAGAATCTTAAGCATTTTTTTTCTTAACACTTGTATTACTTTGCTTTTTTTTTCTATGTATTGTAACCAGATAAGTAAACACTCTAACCTACGCCATGATACCCCAGGGTCTGGGCATATAACAAATAACAAAAATAAATAAACACACATCCCAGAGGACTTTATTTTTATTTCCAAAATGTCATTCTAGGCGGTTTATCAGCCCATAGAAAACACTGCAATAGACCATTAAAATACGTCCTCTGGACTGGATGTTACAAAATAAAGCTGTTGATTGATCAAATTTAGTTATCAATTTCCAAAATGTAGAGTGACTATTTGATTACTTTGCCTTTGTTATATCTAATTTGTCCCCTCAAACATCTGTCGGCTTAATTTTGGTAATACTTTTTGATACAACTAGCTGTTTCCATTTGTTGCAGTACTGTGGGCAATATTTTCTACAAGCTTCTTCATTTTGGTGGGTCAAATCCTTCCATAGCTATTCAATCCAGACCACCCAAGACTTTCTTTTGCGAGCAGTTATTACCATATTTGATATCTTGCATAATTGAACAACAATACTATTTGGGAATCTTTCTCATGCATAGCTTCCAAATTCTAGATAACTTGCAAAAAACAGCCAGAGCTCCATTTCACTTTTCTTTAGGAGCACTTCTTGGGGTAAATTATCATAACAGTAACATTGTCGACTTCCAAGATGGCCGCGCTGCCTTAAGGTCCGTGTTGCCCGGGCTCCCGTCCTGCAACGGCTAAATCCACTCATCAAGCGGTAGCGGCCCTCCCCGGCACCTGCAGCCGTCGGAAAACGCCCCGGGGCTACAGCGGATAAGCAGAGGCGAGTGGAGCGGCTCCCGATCTCATCTGGGGAGGTCTGTTATTTCCGGCCTCGGCCCTGGTCTGCCGTGTCTTGCGTCGTTCTGCTCCTGACATCGAGCGGCCAGCAGAGCAGCATATCGGACGCGGGAGCCGGCGTCTTCTTTCGCCCTTCAGCTTTGGCAGACCCATCGAGCCAGACGTGGACTGGCGCTTGGGGACACCATTCTTTGCCCTCGACCCTCCCCGGGGGAACTGCGACAGGCAGCTGGCTCCCCGGGGGGCTGAAGGTATGGAGTGTGGGGTGGGGGGAGTGGGGTGGAGTGCTCGTGTCGGGGCTTTGCCCCCACCCTCCCCCACCCTGGTGAGGAGCCCGCCTGGAGGGCGGGTGGACTCTACGGGCTAAAGGAGTTCTGTAGCGTCGGAGACTGCGCCACCTTGGGCGAACTGCTCGTGAGGCGGTGGGAGCGTTCGGCTTTTGTCTCGAGTTGCGCGCCACAGGTGGGCGACAAACACGGGCATCTGCAGGCGGATTCTGGGGGTGTTTCTACGGCACCCCCCCCCCCCCCCCCCCGGAGCGCCTTGAAGTAATTGGCACCCCCCCGGACGTTCTCTGCTTTCGGGGCATTAGCCCTTTGACGACTTTGGGGAGGGACGGAGCCCACTGAGTTGAAATTGCTTGGCCTTAAGTGCCCCTGCATCGCTCCCTCCCCCCCTCGGTCCCTCTGTGTCATGACCACTGTGTTCCTCTTTAAAACGGTGCCCAAAGTTTCCTGGTCAGTGGCATACAATTCTTGGGCTAAGGGTAGGTAGGACCTTGAGGGCTACCAACTTCAGTCACTTCCTCATCTTCCAACATGGCCGCCCTGTTTGCGTTCCTTGTAGGATGCTCTGCTGTCTAGTTGTTGTCACTCCCGGAGTATTTAAGCCCCTCCACTTTGTGGTTCCGTGCTTCTCGTCTTTTCTGCTGCTGCAGTGATGCTTACCGCGGTTCCAATTCCTGTCAAGATTCCTCAGCAGCCTTCCACAGAATTTTTGTCATAGTTTCCCCCTTGTTAGTAGCCCTTGTTTCCCCCCGGTGGTTCCCTCGTATTTGCAGCCCCCTGGCCATTCATTCTTTTGTCTCCCGCACTTCGGGTGCTTGTGAAGAGAACGTCTTTCTGTGATAATATTCCTGCCTTCTGACGTTTTCTCATCTTCCTTGGGAGTTCGCAAGTATCCTTTGCATGATACTATTATTGCGGTGCATTTATACTTTGTTGCGTGTGTAGTGTTGAGAGTTCTCCTCATTCACACAGTTGTTGTCCGTGGTTGTGCTGTTATGCACGTTAGTTGCTGAGAGAATTCTCCTCATTGCGCGTGGTATCGGAGCGGCTTGCATTGAGCGCGCATGAGGAGCCTTTTGTGACACACATATATATGCAAATACTGATTAACACTATTGTCATGATGCCCACTCACGGGGAGCCGGTTCAAGCCCTGCGTCCCCGAAAGCAGACATCCAGTCCCCAAGGAAGGACCCAGCAACCCCATATAGGGGCCCTTTGGACAGTGTCCTGGCGCCTATGGCACCAGGCTCATTATGGAAGTGCTTGGGTGCACTTATCTGATGCAGACCATGCTGCAGGATCCCGGCCTCCTTGAGGCCTGAAAGGAACTACTTTACCTATGGGACTAATTTACCATCCGGGCGTGGTCGGGGAAGGATACATACCTGGAACTTCTTCCAAGGCTATTTACACCTCACCCGAACAGCCACACGTGCTTCGCGTTGTTCTGCATCTAGCAGCTGGACGCTCACCGTGTCTGCTCCTGCATCCTGACTTCTGCCACGCCTGCCAGCATCCTGGATCACCTGCAAAGGAAGAGAAGTAGAGAACAGAAGAAGGAAAAGTCCTTACCTGCTAAATCCGCATCCCAGACACATCTCGCCGACAATCCTGAAAAGGAAGACTTTTATTTAAAAGCTCATTGCGTCGATCGCTGCAGCGCCGCATTCCACTCACCTTTACAGGGCGCCTCCATGTTCAGCAGCGATCATCCGGATTCGCAGTCACGCCCCAGCGCCTAGGGAGAAAAAGACTAGAACAAAAGGTGAGAGAGAGAAGGGAATAAGGAAAGCTAAATCTCCATGTTAAGACTTACCTGTTGATTCATTCCCTCTTCATTTCGGGTCCGCGCCGCATCCTGGCATTTCCGGACCCCGGCCCCTAAGGGGAAAAAGAGACATCAGCGTTAATGAGCGAATGAAAAGACATTACCAAAAAACACTCATTAAAGACTTACCTGATTTCTACAAGGATTTCACCTCTCATATCGGGTCGGTGCCTGTTCCACGGCATTCCGTACCCCGGCCCCTATGGGGAAAAAGACACTAGCATTAGTACATTAATGCATGGACACAAGGGGAACCTCTTATCAAAAAACTTACCTGGAAGCCAAGCAAGTTTGGTTCTCACCAATCCGAAAATCCAGTGAAGTAACTGGATACCAACGCGCCCCTGCATCAGAAGCAGGATGGAGAGCTCGTCCTTCCAGACCCTAAGGTGAGACGCTACGAGGAATCACAGAAGGGTTTCGAGGAGGGTGAGAGGGGAAAGTGGGAGGCTGATTGCATTACCCCGCAGACAGTTAATCCCCTATTTTCGCCTACAGAAGGATAGTTCTGCGAGCCAGACAAACCAGATTTGGGGGCCCGGTCCAGTCCATCTTCCGAACCCTGCGCATCACCTTAGAAGAGGTCACAGCAGCGCGAACCAGTCCAGCGCCTCCGTATGAGTCAGGTGAGCGTTACAACTATGTGCGCATGTTTTTTCTGCAACACTTTAGTCAGCATTTTAGGACGATAAGTGCAACATTCTGTTAACCTGTTATTACGAGTGACTTGAAATTTCTTTCGTTCCGTTTACAGTAGGAACGTGAGTTGCTTTAGCAGTTTTCCTTAGTATTAGGATTAGAGCTGTTTAGTCACTCTTATTAGTGTGATATAAGGAAATTATTTTTTTCCTGATTTTGCCCATTACACTATTGTGTTTGGTTGTTAGCATTACGTGATTCCACTGTCAGGAGTCAGTTGGTTTATTCCTTTTGCCAATCATTTTTAGCACCAGTGTAAGGAAGTCTCTTCCCCAGTTCCTCCCTGCCAGTTCCCCTTCTACAGAACATGTGCCCCTGCACAGAAGCAGGATCGAGAGCTCATAATATCATAACTTAAGGTAATAGTGAGTGACAGTGGTGTATGCTTGGTTAAGAGGGTTTTTGTTTATTCCCTAGCTTAGCCTTAGAGGAGCCATCATATTGATTTCCCCTTTGTATTCCTTCCTAGGTTCATGGGTGAATAGGAGATAGTTTAGTCAAAAGAGAAAAAACAACGCACCCTGAGAAGAGTGGTCTTAGTCATTTGAAGTGGTGTCCCCACAGAGTCTAAGGTAAGCGTTACAATCGGCACTGCTGGGTCACTGCTGGACTCTGTTACAAGCCCCATCACTGAACCTCACACACTGTCACTGATGGACTCTGCTACACGCCCTCATCGCTGAGCCTCATGCACTGTAACTGCTAGACTCTGCTACACGCCCCATCACTGAGCCTCACACGCTGTCACTGCTGGACTCTGCTACAAGCCCCATCACTGAGCCTAACACGCTGTCACTGCGGGACTCTGCTACAAGCCCTCATCACTGAGCCTCACGCGCTGTCACTGCGGGACTCTGCTGCAAGCCCCCACCACTGAGCCTCACACGCTGTCATTGCTGGACTCTGCTACAAGCCCCATCACTGAGCCTCGTGCACCGTCACTGCTGTACTCTGTTACACGCCCCCTTCGCTCCTTCATAACGGCTGGGCAGCTAGTCTGATTACATACATAGAGCAAGGGGGCCGGGGATGTCCAGGAACAGGAGAAAGGATGGGCAGCCCCCCTTGAAGGGCCCTAAAAAGTCAATGGATGGCCCCCTCTCGAAGATGTGGGCGAAAGATCTCGAAACAACTGAACCCCAAAAGTCAGGGGACTGGTCCCGTGAACATCCCGTTTCCTCTGGTCAAGATGAGCCAGACAGGCCTGTTTCCCAAGCTATGCTCACCAAATTTAGAACTGGTTGACAAGATCACGGCTGAGGGGCAGGTGCAGATGGACAAGCTACGTGAGGACTTAGCGGAAGGTTTAAGAGAGATTGAACGTGATATCAACAAAGTGGAGGAGAGAGTCGATACTATCGAGAAGGCCATCCAAGAACTCACTGAAGATGCCAGGAAAGTTGACAACCTCCTGCAAACGTTGGCCGCTGCCACGCAGAATCTAGAGTTACAAGTTGAAGACTTGGAAAATAGGTCATGGAGAGTTAAGGCTCTGCCTGAGGACATTCCAGACCAGGAGCTAACTTCAACCCTTAGGTCAATTTTTGCGGACTTCCTTGAGTCTGGCCCAGATTTGGAGCTGCAATTTGATAGAATCTACAGGGTTGGCCCGCGCAGATCGGAACCAGGGGCGAGGTAGAGCGATGTCTTGGTGGCCTTCCATAATTACACCGTGAAAGAAAAAGTTCTGGAAAAGGCGAGGAAGGCTGCCCGCATTGCTCATAATGGCCACAATATTTTTTTGTATCGAGATCTGGCACAAATAACTGATTAAAAGGCGGGGTATGGGACCGGTCCTGAGTTATTTACGTTCTCATCAAGTCCGCTACAGATGGTCCCATCCGTTTGGGTTGACCTTCACCTGGCAGGGAACCCAGCACAAGATTACTACCTGCGATCAAGGATTGGCCCTTTTGGGTCTGGAAAAGCAACTATCGGCACCTCCTGAAAGGATCGAGGCCTACCAGGCTGTGCGCAAACCTTGGGAATGGTCTTCAGTTAGGTCTAGGAGGGCGAAGAAAAGCCAAAAAAACTCTGCATCCAGGAAAACTGTTAATGCTTCAGTTGGGAGCCCTGGCGAGGTGGTTGGGGGTTCCTCCATTGCTACCTGATCCTGTGGGATCTCATGTTGGTCTAAGGTTGAGGCTGGGGAGGGCACTCGCTAATGTTGTTGTCTGTTACTGTTGAGTGGTCCACTGGAGTTTGTATTACGTGGCAGGGAAGGGGGGTGGGTTGGCGTCTTGGAATGGGATTGGGCTATCCTGCGTGGGGGGTTCTGGGTTAGTTATAGGGTCCTGCTCTCGTCTCAGGCTACGAGGGGGGGTCGTGTACCAGTCGGATTCACCCGGAGGGAGGGGGGGTGACAGGGTGGCATGAGGGGGGGGGAGGCGGGAGGTCCCAAGAGCCCCCAACCAGGGGATTCTCAGATGTTTGTGAGACCAAAGGCGGCACCCTTCCAGGGCTGAGGGAACACGGGGGCTACCTCGCGGTGAGGCTAAAAGGATCATTTTAACCATCTGAATGTCTAGTGCTGATTCCCTGAAACTGCTCTCTCTAAACGTAAATGGTCTTAACTCACAAATTAAAAGGAAAAAGGTGGAGAGGTTTCTGAAGAGGGAGCGGCCTCATATAGTTATGTTACAAGAGACTCATGTTCGTTCAAAAGACATGCAGAGGATAAAATTCTGGGGGTTATTCAAGAATGGTTCAAGCTACTCAATCAAGCAAAAAAGGGGGAGTTTTGATTGCTCTGCAGGATGGATTGGACTTGGAGTCATCGTGGGGAAGCAAAAATATGACCAAGGGAGATATCTAGCGGTGATTCTGGAGGGAAGGGGAGAGACCTTTACACTGGCGACCCTTTATGCACCAAATCAAGCTCAGGACCCCTTTATTCAGAAAGCTCTCTCCTGGTTGGGGAAATTTGCCCAGGCTAGCATTCTTCCAACGGGGGATTTCAATCTGGCATGGAACCCCTCGGAAGATAGGAGCTCAACTTCTTGGGGTATGCAGGAGAGACCCTCCGGCGACCTGGTTAAGAAGATGCAGGACTTGGCCTTGGTTGACACCAGGCGGGAGCTACACGGAGATAGGGAGGGGTATACCTTTTAGTCACATGTACATAGGGTTCATTCAGGTATTGACTACATATGGGTGTCGAAAACGATTTTGGGGAGAGTCACTGACTTAGACTTAGGTGCTATTTCCTTGGCCGATCACGCGCCACTGGTGCGAACGTTAACTAGGACAAGGGGGACTCCGGGGCTATGGAGGTGGAGGTACCCGATCATGCTCTTCAAGGATCCTATTTTAGTTAGGGAAGTCGAGGAGGAAATAGCTGAATTTTCTAACCACAACTGTTGGGATGACCCGTCCCCGCTGGTGTGGTGGGATGCCTTTAAGGCAACCATCAGAGGGAGAATCATAGCCATCAAGGCCAGAAGAGAGCGGGAACTAAAGCTAGAAGAACAGCAATTGGAAGCCAAACTCAAAGAAATTATGCCGCGAATGGGTTCCTTGCAATCGGCAGCGATAAAAAGGGAATATAGAGCAGTCAGAGGGCAGTTAAATCTTATACAAACAAGAGCGGCTGAGCGCAGCCTTCTTAAGCTGTGCCAAAGATATTATGTCAAAGCAAATAAATCTGACATTCTTCTGGCCAGGCTACTACGAAAAGAGTCGGGTGACAAATCCATTTTGAAGATCAGGGGGGTGGGAGGGCAAGTATACACAAATAATTTAGATCTAGTTAGCGAATTCAGCAGTTTCTATGCAGGCTTGTATTCCTCAGACGCCCCGTTCTCCCCGAGCAGGTGGCTTACCTAAATACGATCGACTTACCTCAGATTTCATCCAAAGATAGAGATCTTCTGGATGCTAAGATAACCTCAGATGAAGTTAGAAGGGTCATTATCGACTTGCCGCCAACAAGGCTCCAGGCCCGGATGGGCTCTTGTCAGAGTTCTATAAAGCACACAAAGAGGCCTTAATTCTCCTTCTTACTAAATTGTTATTTTATGGGCTCCGTCGGGGCCCTCCCCGAATCAATGAATGAATCCAAAGTGATTTTAATTCATAAAAAAAGTCAAAGACCCGACAGATTGTGGATCCTATCGCTCTATAGCTTTAATGAATACGGATGCTAAAATTCACGCCAAGGTCCTAGCGAACCGCCTGGTTAATATCCTTCCTAAACTGATCCACACAGATCTGTCCGGGTTTGTCAGTGGCAGGCAAACATCTGATAACGTAAGGCGACTGACCCATCTTATTGAAAAGACCCAGAGGAGGGAAATACCGGCTCTCTTGCTGGCAATCGACGCCGAAAAGGCATTTGATAGGGTTGAGTGGGGATTCCTTTTTGCTGCTGTGGCCAAGATGGGCTTCGGCCTGGGTTTTCTCGGACGTGTTAGGGCGAGCTACCAACACCCTGTTATCAGATTAGCAATCAATGGCCAAATTTCTTCCCCTATTTCGATAGGGAGGGGCACCAAACAAGGTTGTCCATTGTCACCTCTTCTATATGTGCTTCATTTGGAACCTTTTCTGGCAGTGGTGCGGGAAGCTGAGGATATAAAGGGAATTTCGTTTGGTGGCTCAGTTCATAAGGTGGCAGCCTTTGCGGATGACTTGATTCTAGCACTCACTCACCCCGACACGTCCCTACAGGCTGTGTCTAGAGAGCTAAGCAGGCTTGGCCAGGTGGGAGGGTTAAAAGTCAATTCCCACAAATCTGAAATCCTTCCCCTCTCGCTTTCGGATACAATTATCCACACCCTTAGTCAAAAGTATAACTTCAGATTGGTCAGTAGTTCCCTGAAGTATCTTGGTATATAACTGACCAAAAAGGTAGAGGACCTTTACAAGGCAAATTATCCCCCTCTTCTTCAGAAGCTCAAATCAAAGTTAGTTGACTGGGGTCCCCTGACAATATCCTGGTTGGGTCGGGTTAACGTTTTAAAGATGGCGATATTGCCCAGTCTGCTTTATTGTTTTTCGGCTCTTCCCGCGCCCGTTCCAGCATCCTTCTTTAAGGCACTCAGAAATTAACCAAGGGGTTCATCTGGTCCCACAAAAGACCAAGGGTTTCTGTCTCGTTAATGTGCGCTCTCCTAGCAAAGGGGTGGCGTGGGCGAGCCAGATTTCAAGGCCTATTACATAGCGGCGCAGCTCCGCTTTATTAGGGATTGGCTGACAGGGGGACACCTTGAGGGAATACTCTGGCTGCCGAAGCCTGATAGACCTATTCAAATGTACTGTAGTGTTATAACCGCAACAACTGGACGGGCATGGGACCAAGCGATAAAATGAGCACACATCACCTTTTTCCTTCCCCCATACATGCCCTTGCAGGGCAACCCGCAGTTCACACCAGCATACGCTCATGACTCAGCCTATCGTGTCTGGCACCAAGGGGGATGTAGAATGGTGAGAGATATGTTTGTCAGCAATGAGGTTAAACACTTTGAGCAGTGCAAAATTGACTTTGGCAGAGGGGAAAGGCAGAGGTTTTCTTACCTCCAGCTGAGACACTGGCTATCTCACCCGTCGATTAGGCATGCCGGGTCTCGCACTCACGCACCGTTCGAAAAATACCTAGACACAAACTCGGGGGATAAAGGGGTTTTAGCTTCTATCTATAAACACATCAAGCTGGGAGAAGTCCTGTCGAGTAGAAGTTATGTCAGAAAATGGGAGGGTGACACGGGAACGGTGATTCCAGAGCAGGCTTGGGTAAGTCTCTGGTCTCAGATCCCTAAACTTACACGGTCTATTCAAATTCGGGAAATGTGGCTGAAATTGATGTTCCAATGGCACCTGACCCCGGTCAGGTTAAATAAAATATTTCCGGATGCGTCTGGGTTGTTGTAACGCTCACCTGACTCCCACGGAGGCGCTGGCCTGGTTTCGATTGCTGTGGCCTCTTCTAGGGTGATGCGCAGGACTCGGAAGATGGAATGGACCGGACCCCCAAATCTGGCTTGTCTGGCTCGTAGAAATATCCTTCTGTGTGTGAAAAGGGAGTATTAACAATCTGCGGGATAATGCGTAGGCCTCCCACTCCCCTTCTCACCCTCCACAAAACCCTTCTGCGATTCCCCGTGAAGTCTCACCTTATGGTCTGAAAGGACGAGCTCTCCATCCTGCTTCTGATGCAGGGGCGCGTTGTTATCCAGTTACTTCACTGGATCTCGGATTGGTGAGAGTTCAAGTTCGCTTGACTTTTCCGGTAAGGTATCGTAAGAATTCTGTTGCAAGTTCAAGCTTTAAATAACCATTGTCTGTTTTCTCTATTTCAGGTGCTGAATGAAGATTCCGAGTTAGGGAATGGAACCGTCGAAGGAAAATTCTGGTGAGTTTTTGATGAGTGGTTCCTCTAGTGTTCTTGCATTAATGCACTAATGCTTGTGTCTTTTTCCCCTTAGGGCCCGGGGTTCGGAAATGCCGAAGATACGGCGCCGACCCGAAGTGAGAAGAGATGTCCCAATAAATATCAGGTAAGTCTTTGATGAGCGTTCCGCTAATGTCCTTGCATTCGCTCACTAATGCTAATGTCTTTTTCCCCTTAGGGGCCGGGGTTCGGAAATGCCGAAGAAACGGCGCCGACCCGAAGTGAAGAGGGATTGACCCAACAGGTAAGTCTTATGGTGGAAATTAAGCCTTTCTTATTCTCTTCCCTAGCTCACCTTTGTTCTTGTCTTTTTCTCCTTTAGGCGCTGAAATGCGGCGGAAGATCCAGATGGTCGCTGATGGGCAAGAAGGCGCCTAGTAAAGGTGAGTGGAATGCTGCGCTGCAGCAAGCTATGCGATGTGCTTTTAAAAATTAATGTCTTCCCTTTAGGTTCGTCGGCGAGATGACTCTGGAATGCGGATTAAGCAGGTAATGGCTCTTCTTTCTCCTGTTCTCCTCTCTTCTCCCTTTACAGGTGTTCCAGGATGCTGTCGGGCGTGGCTGGAGTCCGGATGCAGGAGCAGACACGGTGAGCGTCCAGCTGCTAGGTGCAGAACAACGCGAAGCGTGAGTTGCTGCTTGGGCGTGGCTTAAATAGCCTTCAAAGTAGTTCCAGGTATGTATTCTTCCTCTAAGGTATGTATTCTTCCTCCGGCCACACCCGTGTGGTAAAGTAGTCCCATAGGTAAAATAGTCCCATTCAGGCCTCTAGGTGGCCTGGATGTTGCAGCACGGTCTGCATCAGGTAAGTTCACACCAAGCACTTCTTAACACAAAGTCATCCTTTATGAGCTTGGCGCCAAGGGCGCCAGGACTGAGTCCAAAGGGCCCCTACCTGGGGCCGCTGGGACTTCCCTCGGGAACATGATGTCTGCCTCTGGTGTTGCTGGGCCCCAGTCTGGCTCCTTGGGGGTAAGCATCATGACAGTTGTGCTGGAGGGGGTGTGGGGCGGAGGGCTCCTGGGTCCATGTCTCATGGGAGTGTCCAAAAGTCGACTATTTCTGGATCCAGGTTCAAAGGGCGGTTACCCAGGTCTTAGGAGTCAAGGTGGGCCAAAGCAGAGGGTTGGTCTTGTTGGGACTAAATGGCGTCTTAGCAACCCTCACAGTGAAGGCAGATTGTAAGCTCTACGTGATGATGGCGGTAGCTCTGGTATTGGCTCGGAAATGGAAATCCAAACACTCACCACAGAAACATGAATGGTTGGTTAAACTTTGGTCGCTTGTAGCCTTCGAATGGCTTCGGTATTCCATTCAGGCAGACCACCTACGATTTGTCTCGGAGTGGTCTAAGTTATTGTCCTACCTAAGAGCGGGGGCCCGCCGGGCTTGGTGTCCCAAGGCTTTGGAGCTCCTTGGCAGAATTGCCCCGCAGGATGAATCAGACTTGTGAGGGAGTGGTCTAGAGGAGCCAACACAGGTCCTGTGTAGTAGACTTATTTAGCATTAGCTTCCGCTGGTTTCATGCACAAAGTTGTAATCTGGGTGGCTCTTGGAGGGAGGTTGGGGGATAAGGGGGTGTGGGGAGGGGAGGTAGGGTTGGGGGGGCCTCGTTGGTTTTCTGTATTTTGATTAAAACTGTTAATAAAAATGTATCTTAAAAAAAAAAAACAGTAACATTGTCCCCTACTGCCATGAGCAATAATGTCCGTTAGTGAGGAGAAGTTGTGCTGCAAATTGTCATCTTTCTACATTATCGTAGCCTCCTGCACTTATGTATATTTGAAGACTGCTAATACAATTAGGGTTGCAACCTACATGTTAGACAGCAATACACTTCTCACTATAAACATTCAGTAAAATCGTAGGATATTTTGAGATTATCAAGGTACAACTTTGTGGTTCATGAGGCCTATACTTGGTTATGGGAACCAATTAGTGGATTCATGTACACTTTATTTCAATTCGAGCAATGACATTTATTTTTACTAGAAACATCTCTTTGGGGAAAAGTCCTTGCCAATGTGGCAGATATTCTAAAGATAGCCCATTACATTGCAATTATGATGAAAATATATATCAAAGCTGTTGGCTTTCTGACTGCTATGTTTGGTGAAGGGAACAGCTAAAAAGCAAGGCTATACTTACTGCTGTGGTAAATCAGACATAGGAGAAGGACCAAAGGATAGGTTTGAAAATAGGAGTCTATTAGTAAACTGCTACAAAACCTACTTGAAAGCCTACTCCTTTGACGAGTTGCCTGTGCTAGAAAATAACACAAGGAACCCAGTCCTTTATTAAGCCTAAGCTAACGCTATCTCTGTCCAACCACTAATCAAGGAAAACCGAAACAAAGCCAAGTTCTAACTTGGCATGCATGTTACTCTCTTTTGGAATATCAGCGATGGCCGATTATCTGACCTCCACCAACAATGTTCTTACAGTTTCTTTCAGCTCCAGGCTTTGTAGATTTGCCATAAATGAAAATCCAAAAAACAAAAGAAATGTCTTTTAGTTTCGAATAGCACAATGTACTCGACAAGTAGTCCCAAAATGTTATTGTTTATCCCTTCGCCAGGGATGTACTCTTGTAAATCAAGTCAGTCGCTATTCACAAGGGAACAACTTGTAGCCTCAGATAGGTACGGTTTCCTTCAGTAACTCCCCACAGGGATTTCCGTTTTGTGAGCCTCGGGTAGGCTATGGTCACCACTATGTTCTTCATCCCTCCTGAGGGGTTTAGGCTTCTCAGCCCTGCTGAGCTACAGGTATGTTAGCCATATAAAACAGCTTTACCCACTCGTGGGGTCTTCACTTTCTCGGCCCAGGTGGGCTATGGGTTCACTCAGCCCAGACTATTACATTTCTCTCATACCCTCGCAGTATCTTTACTTTTTCAGCCCCCAATGGACTATGGGCTTGGTTACGCCTACTCAATGTGATTCTTTTCCCCTTTAGTGGGGTCTTCAGTTTCTGCGGCCCATGTGGCCTACAGGCTTGTGCCAGTTCTCTCACCCCTTTGCAGAGTCTTCAATGTCTCAGCCCATGTAGGGCTATGGGTTTGCTCAGTTGTGTTTGGCATTGGTCTCACTGACCTAACAGTCCCCCTCCAAGCTCGTACCTTCCATCTCACAGCAGGGCTCGGCACTGGAGTCGGGTTATCTGGCTCTTACAATTCCATACCATGAAGTCTTCTTTGGTCTGAGTGGTCAGCTCTGCAGACAATATAGCTCTGCAGACAATCTTCTTCCTGTTCGGGAATTCAGTGTCCGGGCAATGGGGTGTTGGTTCCTCTGGTTGTTTGGTGGCAAGCTTCCTGCCTTAGCTTCCCTGCCTGGTTGGGGACGCCGCTTTCGCCAAAGCTGCAGGGTTTCTTGCAGAGCCTTCACTCTCTGCCCACTACATCCTCTGCATAGCTCTACTTTCGTTGGAGGAATGCTTCCCTCCTCCGCATCTAGCGTGGGCTGGCGTTCAGTGTTCTCTGCCAGATGCCCTCTCTTCTGGCTGGTTTCCTGCTGGTCTTAAATTCCACCCTGGAGAGAAGGGGAGAATTCCATTGGTCCGCAGTTTCTACAGAAGGTGGAATAGAGTACAGTCCAGTAACCCAGCCATCTACTTTAAAGCGGCCCTGTATATTAATAACAGGTTTACTTCCCATATAACCAACAAACATCACGGTTTTGGGCAGAAGAGGGTGGTGGGGAACCCTGACTTGGGTATTCCTTGTCCCCAGGGGGGCGAGAGGTTCACGCCCAGTGGGATCCCGCTTGCTCTGAACCCTTATGAGGGTCATGCGCAGCTGACTCACCTCCCTAGTCCCAAAGGGGTTGGTAAACCCTTAGGGAGAAGGGCTGAATTCCTAGAGGTGAGTGAAATGTTCATCTGCAAAGCGAAAAGTGCAGGATACGCACTGGATTCCACTTCCGCCTGTTCTGCAAAATTAGCATTGTGGTTCCACTGCGATTGAAGTTCTGCCCAGTTTAATGTGGTTTTGCGCGTATGGTTCGTGTAGCACAGCAAGAAACTTTGCACATGTCTTTTTCCGTGTTAGTTTCGTGCAGCAGCACAAGAAGCTTTATGCGGGTTTTTCCACACCATGCTAGTTTAGCGCAGTGCCACGAGAAACGTTGTGCAGGTCTTTTATCGATCCGTGGTAGGTTCATGCAGCAACACTGGAAACTTTGTGCAGCTATTTGTTTGATTCGTACTAGGTTTGCCAGCGGCACAAGAAACTTTGCGCTGGTCATTTCGGTTTGCGAGACGGCACGGGAAGCTTTGCGCCGCTCTTTTCGATACACCAGGGTTGCGGAACGGCAGATTTCAGTTAAATGGATCAGATTTCACTTCAGTGGCTGGCAGAACGGAATTTCACAGTTGCTCCCAGCCCTATTCATCACATACCTCTTCCATTGCTTTGGAACCCTCCTCTAGTCGACCTAACACCCAAATTAGGACACCATTCGGCCAGATCCACAGGGTTCTCAAGTGTTCTTCTGGGAATTCCTCCCATGATAATAGGGAGTTTGTTTCACTGTCTTCTTCCAACCGTGGAGCCAAATCATGGTCTTGGCTTTTCTGAGAAATCCCCTGAGCAATCAGGAGCATCCACTGATGGAATTGTGGGGTGCCACAATCTAGGATCAATGCTTTGGTAGGATAGGAATTAAGGCTGCCTCCATATAAAGTTTCCCCCCCAAGATGGTCACAGGTACCTGGAGTCGATGGATACGTTCTTGTGTGACCATGGATACATTAAACTGACCCCCAAAGTGATTCCTTACATCCCAATGGTATTAGTTTAGGATGTACACTCCCTGCTACCAGTTTCTAGATAGGCCCAGACTTTCAGATGAAGGATGCTGGTGGGGACCTTGTAAGTTGTTCTTTTTCCCCCGCATAGAGGCATTTACTACTGCTCTTTTTCTCTGGATTTTCTACTCTTAGGGAAAGACAGTGGAGGTTCCATCTGTGTTTGGGCATAGAGGGAGATTGCAAGAGATGCCTTGAGGTTTTCTGTCTCATTGGACAAGGTCTTCTCAGAACATGTTCCCTGTTGTGGATGGCCAAAAATGTAGGTTATAGTGGGACTTCCTAGTTCCCCACAAGAGTAACATTCTGGTTCTCATTTTCATTTCTATGGTGCAAGGAAAAGACACCAATCGGTTTATTGGGCCTTCAAAGACTTCTCAATCTGATGCATAGGTAGAGTTTCTACTTTCTAGGGGTATTTCCGGCACGCACCTCCTTAACACAGTTTTGATCTATCTGACCCCTGTGAGAGGTTAAACTCTCTGGGTTAAGTTGTTGTTCCTCCCACTCAACTTACACACAGTAAAACTACTTTGGCTGGAAGACAGATGGTTTAGCTTCAGGATTCTCTCGTTTCCTCCTCCTACTGAGGGAGGAACTTTTTGGGACATTAGAGGGTACTAAGTTCCCCCAGACAGGTGGCGAGTCACGCTTACATTTTTTTCTGGTTAGTGTACTGTTCTGTCTCCAACCCAGGGGGAGTTAAAAGAAATGTTGCAGTCTTGCAATAAGGGGTTTTCTCACTGGAGTCCCGACACCGCTCTCCCAGGTTTCCTGGCACAACATGTTTTCTAAGGAAGACCTCATATTAAATACCCCACCGATTCTTTTCTCTGAATCTCAATGCTTTGGGGAGAGAAATTTAGAAAGATACATTTAAACTCTCCTTCACATGTCAGAAACTTGCAGCCAAAAACCACTTTATGCATTTCAAACTGGCTTATGATACTACCTCATAAAAGGAAAGCGGGCAGGAAGGTTGATTTGCAGGAACTGGATTGAATAAACATTTCCCATTATCTATAAGACACAAACAATTCTGCTATTAATCCACTTAAAATAAAGAGATTGGGCCTTTCCACCCACCAGAACAGAAGAATGTGGGTGAGACCCTTCAAAATGGTTGCCCTCTGCAACACTTAGCAAGCCCAATTTCAGCTGGCATAGAAGAGGGCTCAATTTACAGGGTTACATCTTGGGTGACTGACTGATGATTGCCATTTATATAGCACTTTCTCCAAAGCTCTGTACATGGAACATTTACACACAATGATCACCCAACCGGAGATGGGACTATTTATTGACCTCGGATGGTTGAAACGATGAATTGGCCTAGACTGGATTCAAGCCTGCAGATCACAATCCGAGCAGCAGCGAGAACTTAATCCGGTGAGCTAACTTGCTGGCATACCCTCTCAAAATCCATGCATTTCTACCAAAGTCCATGGAGATCAGATCCCGACTGCTGTCTAGAGCACATATTGCAAGCCGTTGCAATCTTTTAGCCTATTTAGGGGAGAAATTAAAATGTACATAGCCAACTGACGAGAAAGCCCTTTTGCAATTACATAAAAACCGCTAGAAACAAAAGTGGTTGCACAAGTTAATAGAACTGCTGCGGAGCAGTGCACACAGTAACAAAACAAAAAAGATTGAAAATGAAATCGTTTTGACATAAGGTTGGATCAGCAACTAGTGATTTTTATCCTGATGGAGGTGATGAAAGAAGTAAAAGCGACCAAACAAGACTGCTGAAATAGGAAGAATAGTTCAGTAAGCACAAGTGATCATGGAATTCTGGGCAAATGCTAGTGTATTGCAATAAAGGTATAACATGTTTACCATTGAGTATCAAGGATAAAGGTCTCAATGTGAGAAGAGATGTAAAATCATGTCTGTACATAATGCTGTACAATAACCATTCACATACATTGATAACACTATTGCTTATAATAAGCATACAATATTTCCCACCTCAAAAATACACCTTAAACATTTTACTTTTGCTCAAAAAAATACATAGTGCACATTAGGGTAAAACGGCAGACACAAACATGTTCTTTAGTGGATTACTTTGTCAGCCCTGCATTTATGCAGGTTTATGCACATTGCGGGTTTTGGAAAGGAATACCGTTACTTACCTATAAATTCTGTTCTCCAGCATTGGTATCTTTCACATGCTGTTTAAATATTTCCCGTCGTCGGGCTGGGAACCCTTTAACATTAGAGTCATTTTCATTTGAATTTGAAACTGCAGTCGTTTTTGTGCCCTTTTAAGTGTCTTTTGGTGTTATCCTGCCCCGTAGCCAATAAGCAGAGTTTCCCGTATCTCCACCCCTGGAGGCCATCTGCAGTTTAGCAGAGCGCACGTGAAAGTGGCAAGATGAGCCAAGAAGAGCCATATGTGGGGCAGGCGGGAGGGCTCTGTGTGATTCTATGTAAGATACCAAAGCTGGAGAACAGGCGTTACGGTTAACTTATTCCTTTTCCAGCATTGAATCTTTCATAGATTCACATGCTGTTTGAATACATTATAAAGCAGTATACACAGAAGCATACAATGCAAAAAATGCAGAGAAAATAGTCTCACCTTAACGAAAGCTCACCTTATGCGGACAGATGGCGAAGCACTGCTTATACCACCCTGGAATTCTCAGTGGAATCCGCGTCGATGCAGAAGAGCCTTGTGAAGGTGTGGACAGACCTCCATGTGGCCACCCTGCAGATATCCAACAGCGTGACAAAGGAGACAAAGGCAGTGGTGGAAGAAACAGCCCTTGTGCAGTGCACCCTAGGTCGACCAGGAAGCAGCCTGTTAGCGATGCAGTAGCAGTAGGAGATGCAAGCCGATAGCCATCGGGAGATGGAGGACCAAACATCACAAAAAATTCAGATAACATGCAGGACTACTTGGTACCAGCAACTTAATACTTTAAAGTCTGCATGATATCTGAGAAAAGCAGAGAGGGTTCCACCAGAGAAGAAGGAAAGTAAAAGAAGGCAGGCAGGACCAAAGTTTCATTAAGATGGAATGACAAAGGCACCTTCGGCATGAAAGTAGGATTTGTCTGTAACAGGACTGTGGATTTGTGGAAAGAAGGGATGGGAGGATTGCAGGATAAACCTTAGATCTCCCACTCTCTCCTGGCTGTGGTAATGTTGACCAAGAAAGCAGTCTTCCAGGAAAGAAACCAGATTCTTGCCTTGTGCAAGGGCTCAATGCTGGATCCATTAACTTGGAAAGAACAATGTTTAACTCCTTAACATTAGCCGGTGACCGCACTGGAGGAAAAGCACGGGAGAATCCCCTTCAGGAATGACTTAACAAGTAGATGGCAACATAACAAGGGTGTAAATCTGGAAAATGCAGTCAGATGGACCTTAAAAAAGTAAGGCACAAGACCACTGTGGGCCATTGACAGAAGATGTGGTAGAATGTCCTGAGGTCGGAATTGGAAAAGATGAATGTTATTGTCAGAACACCAAATCATGAAACGCTTCCATTTGCCATTACAGGAAGAGGTGGTAAAAGGCGCACGAGTCTTAGCAAGAATGTTCCTGTAGTCTTGTGGCATGGAGCCATGTCTAATTTCTAGAGTAGTAGGAGCCAGGCCATCAGATTGAGAGAGGCTGCTCATGTTGTAGGACCGCTCCCTTGTCCCTGGAAAGAAGGTTGAATATTTGAGGCAGTCAGATGGGTGGGGGTGACGAGAGGCTGAGGAGCTACGAAAACCAGCATTGTCTCGGGCAGGTTTAAGCCACCAGAATCAGTTTGCATCGCTTTCATCTGAAAGCATGCAAGACCCTGGGGAGGAACAGTGACTGAGGTAACACAGAGAAAATGGTTTATGCACAGAAAACGTGAAGGCGTCTTCTAGACTTCTGGCCTGCATTTCATGTTTTCCTTGGTGGCAAAGAGATCTATGGAACACTCCACAGTCGAATTTGGTCATGGAGGAGTTCCCACACTCGTGGCAGGAGCATAGTACACTGCTGAGGGAGTAAGCAACTGTATTGTGGATGGCACCTCTAGAAGCACTGTGCTTCCGAAGAAATGAGGGGCGAATGGGTGCCGTCCTGTTTCCGTATGTAAAACATGGTAGTCATGTTGTCCGTGAACACCCGAACCACCTTCCCCTGGAGATGGAGGTGAAAGGACTTGAGTGCCCCTGATCATCGCTCTTAGCCCAAAAACTTTGATGTGTGTAACAACTTTTCTTCTTGCAACCACAGGCCTATGGCGTGGTAGTTGCTGTTGTGGGCTCTCCAAACCCTCCAACGATGCATAAGTCGTGAGAATTATCTGGTGGACTGGCGGCTGGAAGATGCTCCATGGTTGAGATTGGTTGGTACAGACCCCCACGCAGGGTGTTTTGGAAAGGGTATGAGAGTGACAATTTGTCGTCCCAGTTGCCAGAGATTTGCATACAGTGGGTGTCCAGATGAGGCCTCTTCAGGAGTTCCTGAAGCAAATAGTGCTGTATCAGGGGAATTCAGGTGGCCATCTCCCGTAGAAGAGAGTTTGGAGTGTGTACTGACATTACATGTTTCTGTGAGAGCAAGTCGGTTTTTGCATGAATGGCTCTGACCCAGTCAGCCGACGGGGTAGCAGTGCAAGAAACCGGTTTAGCTGTCCCTGTTAGGCAGAATTATATGCAGAACCCTTTGGGAACACTACACACAATTAGGACTACAAGTGACTATACAATTTTACCTTTGGTACAAGCCTGTACTACATAGTTATAGTGGTAACAGTAGCAGAGCAGCCAGACGTATCTCAAGAGTAAGTGAGCAGTAAAGATAGTTACACAAAGGACATCAATTACTATGATTCAGGCAAACACTGACTCAAGGTTTCTAAGTAAAGGAATATATATGTATTTACTTATCAGTTGTATAACAGTTCACCTTTCTAAGCAAGTTAAAAATCACAATCATAAATACACCACACCACTTCCCTTAAATTCCAGACAAGTTAAGCTCACAAAATGAAGTGGGAGCAAAATGGCACTCCAGCAATTTAAAAGGGAGGGAAAGACAAAGTTATTAGAAAATAGGCAAAACTAACAGGTAAGTACTCAGGGCAATTAAACAAGAGAGACTACAGTGAGGAGAGCAGATAGAAAAGGCTTAGGGACAAAATCAATGGGTCAAAAGTCTTTTGCTCAAGATCACACAGTTCAGAGTAGTTTGCGGTAAAGTTCGTTGCACAGATTCCGGTCGAGGTTGGTTGGTAGAAAAGTTAGTTCAAAGATAAGAGAAGGACAAGCCCTCAGATTGGAGAAAGATTTCAAACACTTTCACCGCGGCCGAGTGAAACGCACAACCGGATTAGCACAGTACCTTAAAACGGAGAGGGGGCTGTAGCTGAGGCAGACGTTCCTGGTAGTTTCTGTAGGCTCACGGTTCCTGAAGCAACTGTCGGACTGATCAGAAGTAGGAAGACTGGAGGGTCCTGCACTACCCAGGGAAGAAACCAGCAGCAGCACCATTAAAACGAAGAAAAGGTGCGCTCCTTAAAACCCAAGCAGGGTCCGGCCTTCCTGGCTATCCGGCCCACTGTAGCTCTGTACAGTGAATTCGACCAGAGGAGGGATCCTGGCTTGTAGTTTGGGCGAACTGGTTGGTCCCACCAGCTCAAGGGAAGAAGTTTCCTGGAGGATCTTCTCTGTTGTCGGATTTGGAGATTCAGACCTGCAGCAGGGCTTCACCGGACGGTTCAGTCGTGGTAGGGATCCTCTTCTTCCAGTTCCTCGTTGGTTCTTTCGTTCCGGTGGTGACTCTGCTCTTCCAGTCCCAGAGACCTGCTTTTTATGCAATTTTCCCACATTCATACAGCCTGGCTGTCAATCGAACAGCAGGGTGGCTTGCCTGGCAAGGCCAGTCCCCTTAGCCAATCAGACAAGAGTGCGACTTGGGTTACCAAGGGAACCCATGGCAGGAGTCCGAAGATCCATCCCTCACATCCTGCCTACCTAGACTAGCAGGCGCCTTAAGGAGGGCTCCTGTGCAGAAGCCTGCGAAAAGACAGCGAACAAAGGAATCATCCCCGGTTTGGCGCGCAGAGTAAAACACGAGAAAGATTTTAACAAAAAGAAATGGCGAATAAACCCAGCCGGAACCAAAATAAAATGTATTTGGTCAAACGGGTTGCTGTTCGAGGCTAATATAATAGCCTAAAACAGTAGCACGTTTATATAAGATAATCATGGTAGAAAAGTTAGGGTAGATACCACTGCCACCAGCCAAGTCTTAATGTTAAGGGAGCGAAACAAGGCTCCAAGAGGCACATACAAAAAGGGATACGAGTTAACCCTTTCCAATACTCCATGTAAGATGGTGTGCACTGGGTCTGTGGTTTAAAGTGACTATATAAAGTTAATGGCAACTTTACCTGTTTCTGGGGGACAGTAGTCAGCCCCAGAAAAATGGAGGCAGTGGGAAGTCTCAAAGACAACCCTGTGTCACTGCACTGAAGGTGCTGTGTAACGCATACAAAAAGGGGTGCACATGGAGTAGATGAGGCTCCAGTGTCCAATATCACACAACAAGTAGAAATACACATAGCAAAACACATGTAAGAGTGGGAAAAAGTCTCACACTCTTACCAGGTGGAGAAAAAGAAATCCTAGAAATCCAGCAAAGCTGCTGGGGGACTCACTAGGTAAGGGAAATCAACCATTTATGAGAATTCTCCCTAACACTCCCCCAAGAATAGCATCTACTGGGAAGGACTCAAGAAGGATTTGCTGTAATTGATGGAGAATCCCAGCAAGGATAAAGAGCGATTGTTAAATTGGTGTCTGTCTCAGCCTCATGAAGGGAAAGAGCACCGACTAACCAATCATCGAGATACGGGTAAACGTGATAAGCGGAGGTGAGTTACCATTGGAACTAGGCACTTTGTGAATACCCTTGGGGCAGATTTAAGGCTCAAGGGTAAGCCCTTGAATGGATAGTGTAGGCCTGCCACGATGGATAGGGGCATGGAAGTGCGTGTCTTTCAAGTCTAGTGATGACAAAAAATCCCCTTGTTTGAGGATGTGTTGAAGTGTGACCATCCTAAAAGTCTGGAATCTTATTCATTTTTTTTTTTTTAGGAGACCAAGCTCTAGAATCTTTCTCAAACTGCTTGTCTTTCTTTATAAAGAAATATCTTGAGTAAACGCTTTGGCCCCAATGGCCGCAAGGGAGGCGTTCCATTGCTCCCTTGGAAAGGAGGATGTGCACTTCACATCAAAAAGGTAAGAGTTGCTTCTCCACATTTGCAGATGGAGGAATATTCAGGGGTTGTCAGACATTCTAGGGTGTGTCAGTGTTGAAGCAGGGAGCACACCCACTTGTCGGGATGTTTTTCCCCTCGCTTAGGAAACAGGAAAGGCGCCCTCCCACTCGAGGGTGGAAGTGGAGGGGCAGGCCCCTGACTCAAGTAATGGCTGCTTACCGACTTGACCTCTTGCCTGGGAGAAATCATGGCGATGTTGATTGCCCCTGCAGGACAATGACTTTCCTCTGTAGTTGTCACTAGAGGTATATGTATTGATCGCTACGATTACAACCGAGAATTTGTAGTCTCGGGCGTTCTGGAAAAACAGGATTTTCCAGAACACCACAACTGCCAGGGGGTTGCGGCATGGTATGCAAAGTCCTAGCAGTGCCAGTTTTTATGGCCTGGAGGATATGGTTGACTTTCATTCCAAAGAGATCCTTGCCATCAATGTCCACAATTTTTGCTGGCACCTCTGACTGGGAATTGGAGCAATCCCTGGTGGCGGAGAACCACACCATTCCCCATCTGGCAAAAAAAGGCATCAGCAATGTCTGCAGCCATGGATATGGCGTGATCGGAACCAGCCTCTCTCACAATGGAGCTTGAAAGCCTCCTTTTTCTTGTCGTTGGGCAAGAAATCTAGGATGGGATCCAACTTGTACCACAATTCTGTCGCAGCAGGACAATTGCCATGAAGCTAGCAGCTTTAATGGCAGTGGCCACCGTAAAAATGTGATTTCCAAAAGCGTTTAGATGTCGTCAGTCCTCATCAGGTGTTACAGTACATGGAAGAGAAGGGTTGGCAAAGCATTGGCGAGCTTTCCCAGAGACCACAGATCCCGGACTGGCAGGGTTTGCAGCCACAAGGTTGCGCTGTCTGGTGCCCTGTATTTCATCTTTAACCTGACCTTTGGAGGAGCCTTAAAAAGAGTTTGTCACGGTCAGGAGACCATATTTATTTTTTTATTATTTATTTATTGCATTTGTAAAGCACACAAAACCCAGAGGTATCAAGGTGCTGTTGCAGGAACCAGTTACATGTGTCCATTTAGGCAAGGAAGCTTACAGTCAGGAAGATGCAGTTGCATACCGGCACAGGTGGTAGATTACAAAATGGAGTATTACATGCAGAAGAACGGAAAGGTTGCTCATCCACTATGTGAACAGCAAGGTTTTGAGAGCCCTGCGGAAAACCCAATAGGATTCTTCGGCTCTCAGCGCTCGAGTGAGGGAGTTCCATTGTTTGGCTGGAATGGAGGGAAAGCTTGAGCCTCCCACTTTGGCGCGTTTGAATTTGGGCTTGACCAGCTGATGGGTATAAGAAGTTCTAGTGGGCCTAGACGAGAAGGTCTTGCAGATTTTCTGGGACAAGTAGGGCGGGGCAGATCCCGAGATGCACCTGTGGGAGATGGAGGGTCTTGAATCTGATCCTTTATTGGATTGGCAGCCAATGGACAGCTCTTCGGGCGGTCGAGATGTGTTACGTTTTGGGGATATTTAGTGCCGCACAAACGGCATTATTTTGGATTGTCTGTAGTTTCTTATGTTATGTGCAGACGTGCAAGCAAAGAGTACATTGCAGTACTCTAGCCTGGCACCTACCACAGCCCGAGCAATTGTTGGGCAACTATCCATGGCTAGGAAAGGTCTGGCGGCATTTATCAATTTGGTGGTGTATGCTGCTGAGGAGATCACATTCAAGGGTGAGTCAGGGATAGGGTAGCGTCAACGTATACTCCAAACATTTTCACTACAGGGGAGACGGGGATCTGAGTGCCGTCAATCTAGAATGCAGAGTATCATGGGTCAAGTTTTTTTTTTTAGCACTAATGAGGGACCGAGCAGAAGGAGCTCGGTCTTCTTGTCATTCAGGCTTAGGCCATGCATTGCCATCCAGGCTTGGATGGTCGCGTAGGCTGAGCTCCGGGTGCCTGTGTCATTGATGCAGCTCCCATATAGGGGCAGAAGTACTTGCGCATCGTCGTTATAGTTTGTGTAGGCTATGCAGAGGGAGTGCAAAAGGTCAAAGAGTGGTTTGGTAAATATGTTATAGCGTGGGAGATACACAAGATCCTTGTGGAACTCAGCATTTGATTGCTGCTGGTGAAACACTTGCATTTTCTGCAAAGACCCTCATAGCTCTTCCTTTTAAGAAGGAGGCGATCCAGGTCGTAGCTTCCGGTGAGAATGACGCAAAGGTGGTCAGATGACGACAGAGACCTTTGTCATCGACTAGATCGGATGCCGCAGATAAGTCAAGGAAGAATAGCAAAGCAGGCTTCCCTTCGTCCCTAAGTTCGTCAATCTGGTTTTTAAGGTCTAGGAGTGCTGAATCAGTGCCATGGCCTGGCCGAAAGTCAGACTGATTCCCAAGATGTTGCTGGTTTCCAGGTGAGCTGGATTTGGGCATACGCTGCTCCTGTCCAGGATTTTTACGGAGGGGATTTACGATTTTTAAGAAGGGGACTGTGGTGATCGGCCGGTAGTTGTTAGGGAGGGCTGGGTCCAGGGTGGGATTTTCTTTAGTCGGGGGGAGAACCCAGGCTTCCTTGAGGGTGGAGGGGTACTATGCCTGCCTCGAAAGAGGCATTAATGAAACATGTGATGAAGGGAGTAAGGGATTCCGCACAGTCTTTGATGAGAGATGCAGGGCAGAAGTCGCCTTTACATCCAGAGGCTTTGAGACGCTTTAGGATGTGAAGAGCTTCCAATTCTGTGACTATGGAAGCAGAACAGTGGGATGGAGAGGCTGTTGGTCATGGGAAGGCGAGAGTCGGTAGTGGCTTGTTACGGCGGTTTCAAAGTGGATCGTTTGGCGAGGATTTTATTATTTAGATTGTCCATTTTCTAAAGCAAAGCATTTTGGATATTGGTACACCTGGCTGTCATTTGTAAGGGTTGAGGGTGGGGTACTAGGAGTTCCAAGCTCTTTGAGAATGTTGAAAAGTTCTCTGATGTCAGATTTAGCTTTACTATTCTAGCATTGAAGGTAGTAGCTTTGGCCTGAATAATGGCTAGTTTGAAAAATTGTGCAGTGTGTATGTGTTTTGCTACAAGTGACGCTGTGCTGCAGACTGCCTTACTTGACTCTGCCTGGGGGCATTTTCTGAGTCTTTTCTCCCTTTCCATGTCCCTGCCTGGAGGTGAGACTTAAAACCTGTCACACACTTGGACCGTCCGGTGTGCGCAGTGTGTTTTGGTGTTTAAGGGTGAAGGGCTAAAGGGTGGACCCGACGGTGGCCAGTCAATTGAGGACTGGAGTCCACCCACCACACCAGACCCCCATCAGCGCAACTCGGGTGAGCTTAAACCATTGCACTGCCGTTACTCCCGTCTGCTTATCCCGTGTATCCATTGATAAGCATAGTTGTGTTGGGTGCTTGTGGCTGACGGAACTCTCGACCCGAACTCCACTGAATAGGCGCTGATAAAGCACTCCATAAGACAACTTAGGCGGTACGCCACCACTCATTTTTATTCAATCTGAAGCGCTCCCCAACTTCAGTCATAGTCACGCGAGCCGCCAAACAGACTGCGTTGGCTATACAAGGTCTTATGTCCTCCACTGAGCAGCACAGTGCAGAAATGGATGTCATTGCAACTGAAGAGCTTGCCTCCGTTGACGTCAATGGAAAAAACTCCACCTAATTCGACTCCAACCAATCCACACCTTTCTGCGCAAGGAAAAAAAGCGCAAGATGATCCGGGCATGCATGTACACAACAGTGAAACTAGTAATCAAAAAAGAAATCCTCAGTAAAGATGCTGCCCATAACAGACTATTACTCAGGCTCAGGGCACACAAGAGCAGAATGTGACTGAGAATGAGGAGTTAAATGAGGTGATCGATCTCTGCTCTAATCATTGTTCTAACCTGGTGGAGGAATTCACAGATGAACTTACAGCTGGTTGCGCCTTGCCTTGGCTCAAAGACCATTGAGACGGTCGTGAGAGCTCTGATCATTCCACATCGAGTGGAGCACTTGACTCAGACCATGGATATAAAATACCTCTCTTTTTTCCACCCCCCATGGCCAGTGTTCCTTCCATTCGCCTTCCTTTTCCCACCACGCAGCACCAGAGGGACCATGATGAGCTTCTTGAGTAATATCTCGATCAGAGAATCCAACCACCATACCAACCAAGGCAGGTGGAACCTGCGGTCGCATTGAACATAGCAAGTGAGAGATTAGCTCTCCCAGCAGTCTCCCCCTGACATAACAGGAGCCCAACCTCTAAGGGGAAACACCAGTAATGACAATGGTGACGTGGTCACTCAAGAGGACATTAGCTCTCTGGATGCAAATGATAACAGCTCTTCTGCAACTATCTTCTCCAAATTGGAGACCATATTGAGACAACTACTGAATAAAAGTGACTGACGACACCAAATTGAATCTGCTGTGCTCCAATCTCAAAAAGGTCACAACTTCCCTAAACAGCATACATATGCTTATGAACACCTTCATCAATCTAACTGATCAGATGAGCAATGATATCAATAGCTTGATCAATTGCCCCGAGATGCAATTGGAAACATGCCCCCCCCCCTCCTATTATACTTGCTCCTACACCCACACGAGCAACAAAAGGACCGGACATAGAACAGAACGCATGGTATCAACGTAAAAAGAAAAAAGTGGTGAGGCAAGCCTCAAATATACGATCATCTTTCTGACAAAACTAAAAGAGCTCACAAAAAGATGTGTCGACTAATTCCAGTGGAGCCTGGCAATCTTGTGACGACATCTGATGGAACCAACCCTAATCTGGAGGTTAATACCAACACACTGACTCCTAACCCATCAAAAAATGGGCAACCTTCTGCCGCTCTCAATTGTGTGTCCCATATTCCACCAACAGTGGACGATGACTCCAACTCCATCTTCACTGGCGATACAATGGGACGCCAACAGCAGCATGCCACAGAAGAACTAACAACAGCTCCTCAACTATCCCAGCTTACCACTGAGAAGGAGAGTTCTCCCAGGGATGCTCCAACCCTGGGGAAAGATAACTCCGACATAGATGTCGCTTCAAGCTCACAGCAGGGGCAAAGCACTTTGGAGAAACCAGACTACAATTGCCCTAAGCCTCTGGACAAAGTGGGCACTGTGAAAGCAATGAGAATTGACACATGAACAGAACTTTTATCTGAACCGGTCCTTTATAATTGATCTTTTCCATAACGCCATTCCTTTACGCTTTGTCAACAGTAGAGACATAACTCTGGTCGACATACATGAGGATGCCAGCACGGCCACTCCAATAGTCTACTTTCTTACCGAGACCACACTATCACATGTCCTGGACCACTGGTATTCCATCTACATCTAGGTATGAGTGCTCGATGGTCGCAACAAGAGATCCATTCTTGCATGGGCCTACCACACAGGCAAACAGAGTAACCCCTGCCCATGCTCGACCTGCTGCGCCAACTAACCTCAACTCTGGTCAACACCTCAACATTACCACCCCTGCAATTCAATCAGATATGACTGCTCGCCCTCCGTTATGCAATCTGTCTGCAGAGGAAAGCAGCCGCATAGGGGAAAATACTCTAGAAGAGTCTCACTGGTCGTGGCTAGCCAATATCGTGGCCAGCCAGGGGATTTGCGATCCCAACCCTGGGTTTACATCCCAGTTTCTTCTGATAAACTGGAACACGCATGGCTCATCGCATCTATTTAATGAGGACGGACTATTAGAGCAAATAGATCGATTGAGCAGAAAAGCCTTACAGGAAACCTGACTGATAAAAAAACACCTTAGTTGTGGCTGGCTGGCATTTGATTAACCATCCTGCGGTACGGGGCACAATGGGTCGCCCCAAAGTGGGCCTGATATTGGGAGTCAGAAGCCCAATCAGAGTGGAGGAAAAGACCATCTCTTCACCTAATATTCTTATTGGGAAAAATCACTCTACCTCAATATCAGTACCCCGCCTCTATCTCTAAATTCTACGTTATCAACATCTACGTACCACCGTACGTTACGAGCCACCGTGTGGTGATGAGGGACCTGGAGGAATCATTCTGTCAACTGAACAAGTCTAGCCCAAAATTGATATGTGGTTACTTCAACGCATCGATTCCCAATTTCATACGCTCTGAAAACAGCGATCCATTAGTCTCCACACCAGTGCCTCTGAAGAATGGACTGAACAAAACCAAACAGGGACAAATTGATGGCTGAAGCCGGGCTCTCTATGGTAAACGGTGAGGTCCCTTCTGACTCTCCCCCCAACTTCACCCGTCTAAGTGGCACCTCTTGCAGCATATTTGTCTCTACCCATTCGCCAATAATTGAGGATATGTGGGTATCACAGACTGGAAAGCCATCACTATCCTGTTATAGTGAGATTAGGCCTTCCTGGGCTACCCTATAGTGACTCACAATCTGGCAACTTGTCTGCAAACATCGCCTTGACCAGGATATCCTGGAAAGAATAATATTGAAAAGTCTATACTTGCCATTTCCCATGAATTGACCACATATGGGGAGACATTTGGTGAAACTGATGCATTAACAAGTGATGAGCTTGCACGGACAGCCCCTGATGCTTTCGTAGACATAGGGAGAACATCCCCTAATGGGGTATGGTCAATACTAAGTTCACTCACAGAGCTTGCGCGATTGTTAATAAAAATCATGTGCATCCCTACGACAAGGCCATAAGAGACAGAAAAAGGGCCCTAAAAAGTGAGATACACCTGCTTGCGAACAATGAACCAGACTGAACCACGCATAGTTAAAATGCAAAGTCGTAAAAAACGCTATTCCATCTGGCTGAGAAGGCACAAGCATCCGAAAGAATGCAATTAACGGAAAGCCCTGGTCGTTGCATCTCAAACAAATGACTGGCAACTTTTAATGGATTATTGGTGATGGGACCTCGAAGGGAAATGGCACTCTAAACGGTGTAACTGAACTAGCATGGAAGGCACACATCGAAAAGGTTCTAGGGGCTGTCCCGGGGATGAAAGCGAACATTGTTGAGCTACACTCCAACTGGTCCTATTCCTTCACACCTGGTGACCTCTCCAGCCTGATTAAAGCAACCAAAGCCTCAAGGGTACCAGGCCTGGATGGTATATGTAGCTCCCTTATAAAAGCTGCTGCTGATGCATGGTCAGGGAACTACATGTCTTGTTCTCTTCCATCAGAATCTTACAAAAGATCCTGCCCTCCTGCCGTGACTGTATTATAGTTCCAGTCTACAAAAAGGGAAGCCCAGTGGATCCAGGTAGCTATCGGATCTTGTTGGACCAACCGGCAAAGACCTTTGCAAGAATTCTTCTTGTGGAATTGGAAACATGGCCCAAGGCCAGTATCATCACCCCCTTTAATCAGAATGGCTTTCTGAAGGGTCACAATACTACTAACAACCTCTTGGCAAGTAGTACAATCATTCAGCAGGCCTGGACGGCAAGACAAACACCGGTCTACGCGGCTTTCATAGATCTCAGTGCCGCTTTTGATACCATTGACCGTAACCGTCTCCGGCATAAACTCGCAGGATGGGGCTTTCTACCAGGTCTACTGAGCATGATCATCTCCCTTCACGACAACACACGAGTTAAGATCAGGATGGACCAACATGGCAAAACCACAGCGTGGTTTCCAACATATAGGGGTCTAAAGTAGGGTTGAATTTGGCACCCATACTTTTTAACCTCTATCTTGCCGACATGGATAAGGCCTTGCAGAGCGCTGCCTCAATCCAACCATAACTGGGCAACGTAGCGATGAAATAGCTGGGTTACGCATCTGCCATTGTGGTTCTTGATCTAACCCTGCGGGGCCTGCAGGCCACCTTGAACGATCTAAAGGATTAGACTGATCTGAAATCTCTGAAAATGAATTACGAAAAAAAAAGACCAAGATTATGGTCTTCTGTCCACCCAGAAGAGCAGTGAAGAAGGCCAAGTGGTAGATGGAGGGTCGAAAAATTGAAGTAGTGAATATGTACAAGTACTCCTCCTTGACAACAAGCTGCAAGGGGTAGCCCACTTAGACCAAGTACGTTACAGAACAGCTACTCTAATTACACCATCAATTCCTTCGCTAACAAAGGAGCGGGTTTCAAAATGGACGTACTGCTCAAACTTTACCAAACAAAGGTGACTTCTATCATCCTCTATGGAGCAGAAACATGGCCATCTCAAAACCTGGAAATGGTTTGTAAATTGTAGCGTACTTTGCTTAAAAGGCTCCTTAGACTTCCACAACGAGCCTCCGCCAATATGATTTATTTAGAGTTTAATGTGCTACCCATAGCTGCAAAAATCCAACTTGGCAGTATGACCACCACTTGGAAATTGGCTAACGTGCCATTTCAGACCATGATGCATTTACTCTATACAGTAATGACAACATGCACTATAACTATGCCACAGAGCATTCTAGCAACTATGAACAATCTCTTGAATCAGCGGTCACAGCAAGGTGTCTCAGCCTCCGTGACGCCACTGGCCACCTTTCAGAATCATCTTAAGATATCACTGAGGAAGAGCTCCTATGAGAACTCTATGGCTAACCTCAACAATAAAAACCATGCCCTGGAATTTCTCCAGTATATCCAGCATCAGTCTCTACCACCACCATACGTACAGCAATTAATTGCCAACTTTCTGCTTTGGGACTATATCAAAATTAAATTTAATACTGTTAAAACCAGGGAAATTGTGGGTGCCTGGGATGGCGTACCAAGGCGAAACAGGAAATGTCAGCTATGTAGGGTGGAAACCCAAGAAACAGTGAAACATCTTCTGTTTGAGTGTGAGGCCCTGGGGTCACTAGGAATTTTCGACAAAGCTGGCCATGAATATGTCGAACGAAGATACATTGAATGAAGGATGGAACCTGTACCTGAGTGGATTGAGCAAATCGTGTGTCATTTACTTCACCCTATTGTGGAGGAGGATCGTCAACATATTTGAAACTTGCTGCTAAGCAACATCTCTAGAGACACATCAAACATCAACCATACCTCTATGTTACAGACTCAAGCATGTGAAACTACGATCTCCTTGTTGGTTTACATTTTCCTTTTTTCTCTTCTGCTTTCTTTCTTTATTTCTTTTCTCTTCTCTTTTAAATTCACTAATTTCAAATTGTGAAACGTTTTGTTTATTCAAAACTATACCACAATAAAGAAAATAAGTTTAGCCACCTTTGTAAGTGCTAGCCTTCGGGCGTCTGGGGGCATTGTTTTCCAGGATGTTTCAACAAGTCGTTTTTTTGCTCAGAGTTCAGGGAGGTCAAGGCTGAACCAAGAGTTGATGTGTTGTGCCAGTTTAATTTTTTTAAGTTAGGGGGGCGAAGTTGCTGACGGCAGTTGTAAGAGTCGAGATGTATAAGTCTGCTAGGGTGTTATGATCTTGAGAGCAGAGGTGCTCTTGTTGGAGAGCCTCGAGGTGAGGTAGGGTCCAATCCTTGCTAAGTTTACAAGAGCTACGTACCATAGGTTGACAGTAGTGGTGGGGTCGGTATGGTGGCCTAGTGGGATCATGAAAGCAAAGTTATGATGGTCTGACAATGTAAGGGAGTGTTGGTTCTAATGGTGACAGGGCAGTTGAGGTCAGCGACCCAGTCCAGGGTGCAGCCTTTGGCATGGGTGGGTGTGCTGATGCAGTGGCTAAATACAAGGGCATTCCAAGAACTAGTCAAGGGGGAAGCTTGTAGGTCTGTGGGGTCGGTCAAGTCGTCAAGTGCACGTTCCAGTCACCAAGGATGATACCTCTTAAAGAGGGTTTAATGTTATCACCTACCACGTGTAGGTGGTCTCCTTCGAAGGTAAGGGTAGGACCTGGTGGACGGTAGATAACATGGACTACGATTGTGGTGGTAGGGGAGGTAGACTGCTTCACAGAAATTAAGTCACAGTTCTTGATGGAGGTGTCAAATGGCCTCATTCAGAGGTGATTTTTGGCTAGAATGGGCCACTTCTAGCATTGAGTCTGTCATTCCAGAGGATGGTGCAACCTGCTGGGTTAGCCAGGGAGAGGGCAGGACAAGAGGCTGCATGGAGCCATGTTTCCGTGATCGCGAGTGCGTCAAGGTTATCTATTAGGATGAGGTATTGGATCTCCAGCGCATGGGCTGGTAAGGAACGAATGTTGAGAGAGAGCTTTGTAGGTTTGGTGCATTTGCTAGCGTTTACGTCATGTAGTTGGCTTTCCTGACAATTACCATTTGAGTCCTGACTGGGTGCAACAAATGTGCAGGCAGTGGAGATAGGATCGGTCTCATTTGAAAGGCGGCAGGTGTCCCTGTGTGGACTGGGAATGTTGGTCTCTGTACTAGCAGTATGGATAGTAGGGTGGTTGGCATCGGTATTGTGGTCGTGGACAAGGACATTATTATTGGGTACAAGGCAGGCAGTGACATTAGGGGTGTCAACACTAGGTGTAGTGCAGGCAGTAACATTAGCAGCGGTATTGTTAGCAGCAGGGCAATCACTCACCTTAAAGGTGCTGTTATTAGGTGTACAGCAGTCTAGGACATTGGTAATAGTACAATTCGTTGTGGGGCAACCAGATACATTTGCAGCAAATTTGTTTAGGGTAGGGCATGTAGTGGCATTCGTAACAGTATGATGCAGGACAGGCACCCAAAATATTGAGCACTGGAATGGAACTATATTTCTGTGCCTCTTCCTTGAACTGATACAGGAAACATTCTTTCCTCTGTTCCTCAGGAAGAAAATGAAAAATGTTGGTGGCCCAGAACATAGTATTATGGAATGTCCCAATTTTGCCAGGAGGAGAATCCCTGATAGGAGGGTCGTCAGGTTCACCATCCGCCAGGGACTAGGGCCTCAAACTCATCCGAGGTGGCGGTATGAGTACACGCCCCAACCTGGGAAGCGTCACCCTCCGATTCAGTCACAGAGAGTCCTGCAAGGAGATGAGGGGCCAAAGGAGAGACACGGTTGTGGCATCTAGGCATAGCAGGAGGTAGACCTTGCGGAATGACGAACAACTAGGATACAGGACCGTCATTTCCGACACTAGAGTCTGCAATGTAGACAAAATGTCCATTGACAGATTGTGTGCTTCTGGATGACTGGGAGAAGACATTGGCTGATGAGCAGTAAATGCACGAGGTGCACGTGGAGGCTGCATGACATGAAGTGGTTGGGCTGGCAGCAATGACAGCAGGTATTCCTCATCGTCTGAAAACACTCCTTTCAGCCCTCAAAATAGTATGGACTACAGGTTCTAAAATATCCTCCAGAGGTACTTGGGAAGGACCAGGATCAGCAGGGGGGCCAGTAGGTGCCAGTGTGAACAATGGTGGTTTGTGCTGAGTAGGAAAGCTTGAAGTAGTGGACTGAGTCTGTGGACAGGCGACAGGAGGCATGGAAACAGATGTTGCAGCTGACAGGATGGTTGCTGCTGTCGACTTTTTGTCGTCGACAAAGTTATCACCTTGAAAGAGGTGCTGATCGTTGACTGGACCGTCGCTGACTGAATGGTGTCAAAAGGGTGGCTGAAAAGGTAGTCGATAGGGTGGTTGACTAGGTAGTCAATAGATTGAATGGAGACATGGTGTCTGTCTGCCATCAATAAATAGGGCATCAATGGGATTGTCGGTTGCAGGGTATCATCGTCGAATGGTTCATGACGAAGAAAGAGATGTGGGTGCTAAGGGTGTTGTTGAAGGAGCCATTGACAAAGGGCTCTGTTGGCCCAGGCTGCTAATGTGAGCACTTGTGTGTGTTAATTACCTTGTCTGGGGCAGTCTTGAGCATGAATGGCATGCCCCTTTGTCACTCTTTCCCCACGGGAAGCCCCCTCGTGGGACCTCAACCTCTTAGAAGAGGGAATACGCTTCAGCAGTCTAATGTGGTCAGAGTGAAGCATGGCTCCAAACAGAAGCAAAGTCTGAGGCCACAGTCCAGCCAAGCCACTAACCCTTTGCTTCGGGTCTTCAGGGTTTTGTTCAAAGAGGAGTGGCAGATGGAACACGAGTTAATGTGGCAGGCTGGGTACAGGCAATAGAGGCATGCTGGTCTTCAATGTAGATGTTCTTCAAATAGCTGTTGGAGCATGCCTTCAAAAGGCTTATTTTAGCCTTAGAATCAGCAATAGTGGGATAAGCAGACAGTCTTCACATGCCTCAACCTTTAAGTGTCAGAGATCAGCTAGCAGGGGAGCACAAAGGATATAGGGTTCCCAAAACCACCACAATTGGAAAGTACTTACTTCAGGCTTTCCAGAAATATGAAAAAGTCAGAAATCGTAAAAAATAGTATGGCGAATGTCGAATGAAGCAAAGAACTTCAGAGGACTCCCAACGGTTTATAGTCACTTTTTCGACAGTCATAGTGTCGAAATACAACAGTTTTGACTCAAAAGCATCGAAAAAACATTTTTTAGAATGCATTTTCTTTCTGGCGGTCCCCCCAATCTCCTGGTTTTTTGGGGAAAAAAAACACTAATTTTACTATACGAAACAAAAAAAAACATTTACACTAAAAAAATGCATTCTAAAAAAATAATTCTATGCTTTTGTTTTGAAATCATTGTATTTCGGAACAATTTTTTCGAAACTTTGATGGGACACCCTCCGAACACTTCAAATCTGAAGAAGGCCTCCAGAGGTGGAGCTTAGGGAGACTGTGCATATTAGCTATGGGGCGAGATGACCCAAATTGAGTCCAAGAGAACACTAAAGTGACTGCAGTTTCAAATTCAAATGAAAACTGCTTTAATGTTACTGAGGATTCCCATCCTGACAACGGGTAATACTCAAACAGCATGCAAATCTATAAAAGATCCAATGTTGGAGTATTCTGTTTTAGGAGTTTTATTATGTGTACACAAATATTAACAGGCGTACAGTCACATGGGGCGGAATACAAAGTGTTTGGTGTATTGGAAGGCTAACTACGTGGAACTGCAGAGATACCTGGGCTGCTTTTTACTCATGGAAGATAGTCGCTGTAATACGCTGGCTGTGCATGAACACTAAAAGCCCAACTGTCAACGAAAAAGCGGAAATTGGCTGAACCCACGGCTGTAAGCACACCTGCACCTTTAACAGCATTGGGAGCCGGTGCTATATTAACCCAACACCTACGCGAAGCGCTTGCGTGAAGCGTATTCGCAAAGTGTTTGGTGGCTGGTTGCTGAGTCATTGGGAAAAAACAAAATGTCTTTTCTAGATTTAAAGAGAAACCCCCAGTTGAAGCAAAAGCAACAGTCCCAAAGGAAACCCCCATTCCAAGAGACACAACATCCGGGGAAGGCGAAAGGAGTGATCAACCTGGAGCAGTAATGAGTGGTCCGGAAGCAGCACCGAGTCAGATGAATAAGAAAACTAAAAATCAATCAGTTAAGAAGAGGGAGCGATTCAATGGCTCAAGGGCTTTTTACGGAACCTCAGGACTCCACAGCCCTCCACGTCTCACAAGCCTGTGAAAAAACCCAGGAAAGAACTGACGATACAAGTGGAAAAATCCTCCCCTTCAGATGCTTTTAGGGGTTATCGTGATTCTAGAGGAAACATGCTCAAGTGATCTACTGGAGGCCATAGATCACAAGCAAGAGGGAAACGAACAGAACGATCTGAGCTCATCTGAATGGGCTGAAATAGAAAGGCATGCAAATTTAATAACTCACCCTGTCCATAGTCCACACCCTCGTGAGGGCAGTATCGCAATCAATATAAATCTACCTCACCTTTGCCCCCCAGGGAGCGATTACAAACAATGGAAGAGAAAAGAGACAAATGGCTGCTTGAATGCAGAAAGAGGAACCGATGGTCTTAAAAGGGGAAAAAGAGAGATTTCCGACCGGGAGAAGGCAAACAAAATGATCATAATCCTCAGGGTGTCAGGAAAGTTGATTGGACCCGATCATCTACAGTAGCGAAGACGGAGGGCTCATGTGATGAAAAACAGTAAAGTCCAATTGGAAAGAATCATAAAAGGTTCAAACTTGGTGATCCTAAATCGCTATCATGTAATGAAGCTGTTCAAATGTGTCTTTGCCCTCTGCCATATTACATCTGAGGATACAAAGGTGGCAGACTTATAACAGAAAAGAAGATGGACAGGGGGATCCTTCACTTAACCTCTCAGGAAGTAAAAACAAAATTAATGTCGGCCAGTGAAAAGCTATACCCATTAGGCTACGATTTGAGCGAGGTTGGGGTAGAGGGGAGAAAGTAAAGGAGGCCCTATATAATCACGACATAAAAAACAACTGGAGGAAGATCTGAAACAAGCTGAACCTCGCTATGCTGGCAACACAATGAAAAATGGGAGCGGAAGCTTGGACACGAGTCATGATGGCTCTCGGGTAAAAGATTCTGGGACAGGAAGATCTATTCCCATTAAAATTTACAGTGGACAATCTGAAAAGCTGCAGGAAGTCAGAACAAAAGTCCAATGATGGTCACATGAATGGCCAAAGGGAATCAAACTGAGTGGTTGTGGGGAGACTTGGCTACTTAGAATTCGAAATGGACTGATCTAAGAGATGACAAACTGGATTTGTACATTGGCTCGTGGAACACGCTGGGTTTTAAACCCCTGTTTAATAAAAAGCTTAAGGAACTGAGCCAACTCGATATCCTTTAGCTGCAGAAAACCTGTCTTAGTATGTGAACAGCCTATGATGGCTACGAACCATTTTTAAATCCTGCTGGCAAGGGTATCTTTGGTAAACCCTATTCGGGTCATCTAACTCTTATTATTATTAAAGTCGATGTGGGCTTCAAGGTGTTGAGTACAGTAAATGTTAGCCCATATATTCCGATTATAAAACTTGACCAGAAACTGCTAGAAGGAATGATCTCTTTGCCTTGCTGAATGTATATTGGACGGTCAACATGGGCAAAAAACGGAGGAATTCGATTGACCTAATACCATGTGCGGATGAGAAAATGAATATCATTATATGTGGAGACCGTAATGTTTCCTTATTGGATGGGAGTGGCCTGTCCAAGGAACAAAGTAGTCTAGTAGGACCAGCATTGGACTGGGTCCAGCAAAGTACGGCTCGTGGGTTACAAATGCTAAAAGGCCAGACACTGGATATCCCTGGAGCCTGCACATGCGGCCCAGGTGATCACAGATCTTGCTTGGATTATTGTTTTGTGTCGAGGGATTTGGCGACCAGAGTCGCCGGATTTGAGATTTTAAAGCAAACTCCAAGTGATCACGACCTGGTGTCCGTGTCCCTAATAGGTTTTAGAGATCGGGGCCCCTCTAAAAGTATGAGGTTAAAATGTCTAAAAACCGAATAAAAGTAGGTAGGAGAGAAATTGACATCATGACTGGACTCTATGCGGAAGCAACTAAAGGGGACTTAGTCGGTCCAGACTATGAATGGATGATAAAAGAATATGTAATCACTTCCAAATAAATAAAAAAATCAGTGAAATCAAGGCTAGACCCTATGGTGGCTAATAAAAGGAAATAACAGAGTAGATGTAAGAAAGATCAAATCCTCACTAAAGCCCGATAGAGTTAAACTGATAAAACAACGTAAAAAGAAATTCAGGAATTGGCTCATAGCCTCAAGAGCATTAAGAGCCCATAGGGATGCAGAGGTGATGCTAGAAGCGGTCTGTCAAAATAACACGTGCAACCTCTGGGAAATCCTGAACAATGGAGGCCAGTTTAGATCGTGTCATCTGCTTGGACAAGTGAAAGGCAACATGGATTACTCTTCCCTGTTTGCCAACACAAAGACTCGGTGGGAGACCAACGTTGGCTCAAAAAGAGGTTGTTGGAACATTGAGTTTGATAAAGACGAATTGGCCCTCTTGATAGGAGGTCTAAGCTCCTCTAGGGCAGCAGGCACGATGGCATCTCTAACAAGATGCTCAAGGAAAATCCTGGTGGCATGGGGGATTTGGCAAAGCTAATTTTCGAGCAGATCCTATGGACAAAATGCCCGCCCACGACGTGGCGGGAAGCAATTGTAGTCTTGGTTTACAAGAAGTGAGATCAGAGCGATCCCCGGAACTATTGCCCAATCGCCCACTTAGATTCACTGGGAAAACAGTTTGCCACAATATTGTTAAGGGCCCTTGAAATATGGTCCACCAAAACAGGAAGATTAAAAGGCGTGGGGACATCCCTAAATGTATATATTTTGGGTCTCTTTAAACAAAAAGCACTTGAGTCGAAAGCCTGCGTCTATATGGCCTTTATGGATCTGGAGCAGGCCTTTGACTCTGTCAACCGAGAATTGCTTTGGAGGAAATTGAGAGATTGGGGCTGTCCGGGTGATCTCTTAGAAACAACCAGGTCCCTTTATTCTGACAACTCTTTGAGGGTTCGACTAAATGAGGCAGGTATCCCGACTGAGAAATTTGCGACATTTTGCAGCTTAAAGCACGGGTGCGCATTAGCCCCCCTGCTGTTCAGTCTGTATATCTCGGATCTGGGAGCCTCACAAGTTGGAATTAGAGCTTTTCCACCAAAGGTCAACGGCATGGCGATCCCGCGGATTATCTATGCCGATGGCCTTGTCCTCATGGATCTTACTCCAATTGGCCTCCAGAGAAGGATTGATGGATTCAATTAATTCCTGGAGAATAATTAAATGAAAATCAATGTAAAAAAAATCCAAGATATTGATTATGGATGTGGCATGTACAAGAACCATGAAGGGGTGTAAGGAACAAGTTACTTACCTGTAACTGTTGTACTCCAGCATGGTTCTGGCATGGATTCACATGCTCATGAATATTCCCCATCGTCAGGCTGGGAATCCTCTGTAAAGAAAAAATCAGTTTCAGTTTCGTTTCTGAACTGTCTTTCTTAGTAGTAACCAATCACTGTTCTCTGGGTCATACTGCCCCCAGCCAATGACTGCCCTCTCCCTAAGCCCCGCCACATACGGAAGCAGGGGGGCACCAGATCCCCAGCCCTATCCAAGGAGGCCCAGGATCTGTGGCACTGGGCCGTCGCCCAGGGGATGTTTCTGGTTCCCTTCCACCTGGCAGGAATAAAAACACCACCGCCGACTCACTCAGCAGGGAGCTGCGCTCATGCCACGAGTGGGAACTGCGCCAGGATCAAGTGGATCGACTCTTCCAACGATGGGGCAAACCCCAGATCGACCTGTTCGCGACGGCGACGAACTCCAAGTGCCAGAGGTTCGCCAGCAGGTTCCCACAGCCGAGGAGCATGGGCGATGCTTTCTCGTTCCCTTGGGACGGCCTGTTTCTATACGCGTTCCCTCCGTTGCCGTTGCTGCTCCGCCTCATCAGCCAGCTCATGAAGTCCAGGTGCAGGATGATCCTCGTCGCACCGGCCAGTCAGGCTAATGGCGGACGCGGATCTTCTCTCCAGAGAAGCAGGCACTATTCTACACCACAACCCACAGTCACTGAACTTGCAGGCCTGGCTCCTGCAGCACTAGAGTTTGGAGGGTACGATATCCCGGCTGAGTGCAGAGAGGTTCTTGCAAAGGCCAGGGCGTCCTCAACTCTCAAGTGTTACGGTCATAAGTGGAAGAGGTTCTCTGTCTGGTGCCGTGCACAGAAGATTAACCCTCTGCGGATTACGGTCCCTCAAGTGCTGCCGTACTTACTGTCGCTGGCCAAAGCTGGACTGGCTCATGCCTCCATAAAAATACATCTGGCTGCCATCTCTCGATATACCAGGACTACGGGACGGGCGTCCTTGTGGTCTCATCGCCTGGTAAAGGAATTTATGAAGGGACTATTCCGATCATTCCCGCCGGTGAAGGCCCCTGCCCCGGCGTGGGAACTTAATGTGGTGCTGACCAGGCTCAGGGGAGCCCCATTCGAGCCTATGCATTCGGCGCCTTTGAAGTTCCTGTCATGGAAGACAGCGTTCCTCGTGGCCATCACCTCTGCACGACGAGTGGGAGAGATTCAGGCCCTATCTTGCAAGCCTCCATACTTGACTTTTCATGACACAAGGGTAGTGCTTAGGACGCACCCCTCTTTCATGCCCAAGGTGCCGTCGGACTTCCACCTCAACGAGCCCTTGGTGCTACCAGTTTTCTTCCGTCGCCTTCGACGCCGGCCGAGATGACTTTGCACTAGCTGGATGTAGCTAGAGCGCTGAAGTTCTACGTGGACCGCACAGAGTTTTCGGAAGACATCACAGCTATTCGTGAACTTTGGGTCTGTGAATCAAGGGAAGGCTCTCTCGAAGACTTCCATTTCCAGATGGCCCTTTCCGGCTGCATCATGCATTGTCACCGGTTGGCAAACCGACCGCTGCCCGGCTGTCCGAGAGCCCATTCGACCAGAGCGATCGCTACTACCACGGCATTCCTGTCTGGTGTGCCCCTGCTGGACATCTGCAGGGCTGCTACATGGAGGTCGATGCACACTTTCTCAAGATTCTACAGCGTTGATCGGGACTCCAGGGAGGAGTCCAGGGTCGGCCAAGCAGTGCTGCGCAACCTGTTCGCTTAAGGTTAGCCTGGTGAGGAGGTAAGAGATGCTTAATGTTGAGTTGTTGTATTGCATAATGTTGAGCCTGTTGCCACCTCCCGTGTTTGTGCATGTGTATACTGCTATGTATTCTTTTATTCATGAGCATGTGAATCCATGCCAGACCCCATGCTGGAGAAGGAACAAGTTACTTACCTGTAACTGTTGTTCTCCAGCATGGGTCTGGCATGGATTCACATGCGAACCCTCCCTCCTACCTCTCTGCGGCTCTTCACTTGGTCATACTGCCACTTGGCGTGCGGTAACAATCTGAGGATGGCTGCCAGAGGCGGGGCTTAGGGAGAGGCCAGTCATTGGCTGGGGGCAGTATGACCCAGAGATCAGTGATTGGTTACTACTAAGAAAGACAGATCAGAAACTAAACTGATACTGATTTTTTCTTTACCGAGGATTCCCAGCCTGACGACGGGGAATATTCATGAGCATGTGAATCCATGCCAGACCCCATGCTGGAGAATTGGTATGTAAAGAAGCAGAAGTTAGAGGTGATGAATCTCATGTTCTATTTGGGGGTCACAATTAATAAAGACAGATGAGAAAGCCCATCTTCATGTCCTGAGGTTGAAGACTATGAACTTGGCTAACCCAGGAATGACGCTTATGCAGAGATATTTTAAGTACTCCTTGTCTACGATTATGACATTCTATCGCCAGAAGGTCACTCCGGTCTTGACATACGGAGCTGAGGCGATGCTCAACCTACAGTGGAATATTTGCTAAACACTGGAGGGACTGTTTTACCGAAGGCTGTTTAGGCTCCCAAATTCTTTAATGATGTCCACGCTCAGATACGAGTTACGACTCCAATCACTGGAGTCAATAGTGCTGTGGAAGTCGTTGACCCTGTATAGAAAATGTAAGTTAGGAGACAAGATAGAGCCATTTAATATCTTTAGACTGGAGAATTTCAAAAGTGACCAGGGGTTAACAAATTGGGAGAGAGAAAATAGAGGATTGGTGATTGGGGATCTTATCTCTAACCCGCAGATGGTAAAAAAAAAAATGCAAACAAATGGATTGGATCGATACATGTAACAGGAGATATGAGGAGATATGAGGACAGGCTTAGACCTCTAATAGACTGAGTAAGAAGAGGCCTTAATGATCCTCCTCTATATCTCCTTAAGTTTCCATCTGCCCATTACAGGGACCTTCTACCTAGGTGCCGGCTCAATATCCTGCCGACCAAAGAGGTTTTGTTATCTCGAAAGATGATCAGCCCGAATGACATGGAATGTAGGTATTGCGGAACTATGGAGGTGGTAGAAACCATTTTGCATCTGCCCACCTCTTGCAGGGTATTGTCCGGGTTACGTAGGGAAAGATTGAAATCTTGCAGAAATTATGACTATTACAGCCGCTGAACGGTGGGACTGTATATTGATGGGAGAGAGACCTCGTCTCACCATAGCTGTGTTAAAATTGATAGAGTCCGTACTAATAGACCCCGATGCATAATAAAGTACTGCTGAGTAGCTATTGAGAGAAAAAGACTGTGGTAAGCAGTGGATATAGGATTCAATGACAGAAAACTGCCTAAATATAAGATACTGCAATAGACTTTTTTATTGAATATTATTGGATTGGAACTGCCTCTTTGTGTGTATTTGCTTCTTTTTTCTGTTCTTATTTTCCTTGAAGGTGAGGTTTTAATGTGATTAATATGTTTTTTCTTCTCTTCTGTTGGAAGTGCAAAAGGAATTGTGATAATGTAAATGGTTGTTTATTCTTTTCTTTTGACTGTATGTACATGAGTAAGACAACCAATAAAAATTAAAAAAAAGAAAATCTCTCTCAAAGTTCTGTTTTTCCTACCTGTATTTGGCTACTGTGTTACAAAGGCTCTCCAGGACAGTCCATATTTCTCGGAACCTTTCATTGTTTTGGATATTTTGAGTTTCTGATGATTTCTCTTCATAAGCCATCCTTAAACCTTCGAGTTCACATTTTTCAAGCACAGATTTTTCCGGCAGGATTTCTTTTGATTTTGAAGAGTTTTGCAAGCAGACGTTATTAACCTTGCAAAGTAAACACCAAATGATTACAACAGGATGTAAAAAAAGAAGTATACAAAAACACAGAATACAGCTTTTGTAAATCAGAATGGAAAATTGAAAATAATTGACAAATGCTACCCTATTTGTTGGATACCAATATTTTGTTCTATGAAATATCAGTGATGGGATCAACCACAACAAAACATTGTCCCAAATGGCAGCCAGAAAAACAAATGCTAGCAGAGCAAGCAAAATTAAACTAAGAAACTATTACAAACAAACAATAACATCCTATGTCATCAGAATAATATTATTTATCTACATCGATAATCCAATTATACCCTCAATTTAAAACACCAGCATGCTACCATCCTATGTGAATAATAGAAGAAAGCAAATATAATATCCCACACATAGACATACAATACATCACATGAAACAATGGAGGAGAACAAAAGGGGGGAAATCCTCTCACTCCCTTTCCTCCCCTCTACCTCACTACTTTATCAGCCATATAAGGCATTACAAATAAGCCCCATAAGGAAAGATAATCATCCTCTCTATCTTTGTCTTTCAACGATATCTTTTCACATTTAGACAAAATCTGTAATTCCACCAGGCAGTCTTCCACAGTATGTTTCTTCTGGGTCTTCCAGACTCTAAGAATCAGCTTAATCGCTACCATCATAGCTTTATCAATCCAGATATTATGCTTTTTAGTATCTAAACACCTCCCTTTATGAAGGAGCAAAATCACATTTGCAGCCGACCTCTGAATGGTTATACCAAAAGTCAAATTCTATCAATAATTTCCTTCCAAACGTCTTGTACCCTCGGGTAATTCCAGAGTACATGTAATAGGGTACCTCTAACGCAACTCCAGCATTTCTCATCTATCCTTAGCTTAAATTTAAACAGCTTGACTGGTGTCCAATAAATCCTACCAACTACCTTCTGCCTAATTAGACGTAGACTCATTTCCATACCGAATTTGTGCCCACTCTCAGAATATCGTTCCATTCCTCCTCCGATATGACCACATTAACATCATTCGACCAAGTATCCCTTAGCTTAATCCATGCATCTATATAGCCTACTTCCATAGGCATGAAACGCATATATGTACACACATTGTATTCTTGTCCAATCAACAGCTTACACATCTCTGGTCTCCCTTCCAGTGCATTATTGATCATACTCTACCTTTGATTAATCAATTAAATCAGTTCCATATATCTACTCAGCTCCCTCCTCCCCAAGTTATACTTATCTTGCAGTTCCTCAAAATTCAGTAGCCTCTCTCTATCTAGTAAATCACTTATTTGCAATACACCTTTCCTAATCCAATTCTGCCAATGCAAACATCTGTTATTGAGTTGTAGTGCCTCATTATGCCAAATGGATGCATCACCACTGAAACCAAAACTTTGACCATTCTCCCTGAACCATGTAATTAAAGCTTGTCTAGTCACTACTATCAATGGTAATTTTAACCTTTTATTCTACAGCTTTCCCATTGTGTAAAGATTATCCAAGTGGTAAGGAACACATCTCTCTCCATGTGTAACCAAATCGGGCCTTTAACATCCTCTTTATCAAAATAATGCGAACTTTTCTTGAGTAAAAAGGCCTTATATTGTTTCACCAAATCAGGGTAACCAAATCCACCCTCCTTAACATCCTGCAATAAGATACATTTTGGGATACAGGGGCTCTTGCCTATTCCCCACAAAAACGTTTGAAACACTTTATCAATCTTCTGTAATTGTTTCTTTGAAACTAATAGAGGTATTGACTGTACAATGTATAATACCTTAGGTAACCGTACCATTTTAATAATGTTCATTTTTGCCCGTAGATTCAAATTCCACCTTTCCCATTTTTTAATAGTCATCACAATTTTGTCCATTACTTTAAAATGTTATATTGAACAATGTTATTGTTTGGTATAAAACAATCCTTTTCCTGCCAGTGTTTGCCATGATTCTTCATCTCACCCTCTAACTTTCTCAATTTCCTCTTATTTGATTCAGTATCAACAATTGCACATGTCTTCTGTAGTTCCATAACCTCCTGCTCCATCCTTTCAATTATCTCCAGATTTTTCCCCTTAACATGTGCCGACCTACTTATCAATTCTCCTCTAAACACTGCTTTAAAGCAGTCCCAAGCAATTTTAATATCTACTGAGCCCTCGTTCTCCTCAAAATAATTCTTAATAAAGGCCACTAGTCCTGTGGTTACCGATGGGTCCTTGAGTACACCCGCCTGCATAATCCATCTTTTGGATTTATCCCTCATATTACATTGCATGTCAAGCAATGCATGAAAAGAAAAACCTCTCTCCTTAATACTCAAGCCCACCATCTGGCTAACCAGTCTACTACTAATAAGGCAATAGTCAATCCTCGAGTATGAATTGTGAACTCTCTTTGATGCATTTCCCACCATACATCAACTAATTAATATTTAGATACAAAAGCACAAAACTCTTCACTAACCTTTTCATTACTAGATCTACAATCTGATTTTCGATCTAGTTTGCTATTCATTACCACATTAAAATCACCTCCCAAAATTATATCTTTCACCTCCATTTCATTCAGCAGATCACTCAACAAAGCAAAAAACTGTACGTTTGGGAAGCACGGAGCATATACCGTCACTTTCCTACCATCACAGAGCTTGTCAATTAAAAGTATACTACCTTCATCATCCTTTATTGTTTTCTCTATTTTAATCGGTAACCCTTTTCTAAACAAAATACTCACCCCTCTCGACTTGGAATCGTAACAGCTAGAAACAACCTGTGAATATCTGGAATTAGTCAAAAATCAATCAGACTGCTCGTTTAAGTGAGTTTCTTGTACGAAAATGATATCCCCCTTATTTCTCAAAATCCTCGCCATAACCTTCCTTCGTTTAACAGCACAACCAATACCCTTCACATTCCACGAAATAAAAGTTAACAGTTTCATACCTCAGTGTCCCACACTAACTTGTCTATAATACAATTCAAACAAATATACAACTTTAGATTCATCAAGCTAACTAACACTGCAACATGGAAAGTGAGAGGAAAGGAGGAGAAAAAAAACCCACGACATTACAATATAAACAGACAGACGAACACTTAAAAACCAAGAATAATAACTCACTATGCAAAATCTGATAACCATCAGACCATAAATGAGTTCATATATATATAAACAAGTAACATTCTCCCAAACTATACTCACCAGTAGACCCATGCCCAAACAAATATAAATTATAATTATCACTACTCTTCCCAACTTATAGTCCCAACATACAAACTCCCCTCCCCTTAATCACCATCAATCTATTTTAGTACAACCAAAATCAAACTATTGTCCCCAATTGAGTGTCAACTACCCTCACCTAATGAAGCTATATAGTCATTCCCCGATCAAAACCGATATATATCTACAAGATATCAATGTAGCAATATCTCATTTTAAAATCCCAGCATACTAAAATTTCAAAAAAGCAAACCTTGTATTATATTTCTATGTCTACCATCTACAACTTAGCATGACCTCATTAACCCTTATATATTATTCCTCCATAACCAGTTCAGATATTATATCCCCTACTTCCAATAATTCCCTTCCCCCAACCTCAGTTATCCTTATCACATCTCTTGCAGCTACAGATACTTCATATAGTAAATAAAACACCAAGAAAAAAACTTTACCTACCTCCTATTTCTTCCCTGCCCAATGAGATTGCCTTAATATCTACATTATCCAAATATATCAAAAAAACATCATACTGCAACCCCTCCAGCTATTAACTAAATGAAGACTTTGCATCAAGACAATTATAACACTAGTAACACATGCAATGTCTTTCCCTAAAGGTAGGCAATACAGTCCATCTTCTCCCTCTCCTGAGGATATATCCATCCAAGAAGTTCATGTCTCTCAGATAGGTACCATACTTGACTGCAGTACATAAAATATGAAGCAGTCTATAAAGATCTTTGTTTAGCCCCCAATATCCTTTGCAAAATGTCAAAAGAATTCCAATGAAAAATGCACCTCACAGCGCATTCCGTCAATTTCCCAGCTCTATCAAAGCAACCTTATAAGCTTACCAAAAAAGATCATATTCTATAAGAGATAATGGCACCAAGTGTTTCTTCCAAATCAGGCCACCACATTAACTCCATTATAGATAGTCAGCTTGATCCTTAGCACCAAGAGAGTTAATGTGGTTTTGACAAAAACAGGCAATTGATTGCTAGGTGGAGGATTGACATGCAGCAGTCCAGTAGTATGTAAACCCTATTCACTTGGTGGGTGATACATACGTAGCTCCATTCATCCATTATAGTCAAAAAATAAAATAAAGGCCCCTATTCACTCCCTGTAGCTCATTCAGCCCATATGTGTGTCTTGGGTGCATGAACAGGGAAACCACAAATGAAGGTTAGGCAGCTGCCGCTTCATTAAACCCAGGTAGGTGTAGGCACTATATTGATTCCTGCATATGCATTATAGTCAAATGCACGTCAACGTTTGCCAACCACATTACCATTAGCAGATGCTGTCTACAAATCCATGTAACGGCTGACATGAAAACCGTCATTAGTATCCATGCTAAACAGTGTTTAGTCTACAGCATGAACTGGCAAAACTATATCACTATGCATTTTATCCTTTCACTCCGCCATAAACACCCAGATGGCTGCAGCATTTAGCATGTCGTTTTCTTATCGCTGCCCTCATGTATAGAATAAACCGCTGAATGGAAGACATTTGTGAATGCTACGCAGTAATATTTCTGTATCAAAAGAATCCATGAACACCCAAAGATCATGTCTATTGGCAAAAGGCAGCCAGGGAGTCAAAAGTGACGGCAATGTAGAGAGGCACAGGGACCGCCTAAGTAGAAAACAAAAGGTAATAGAATACCTGCAAATGCTTTCCCAGTGACATGTTAATAATTAGAGTCACTACCGCGGGGAGGACAGAATCACATCTGGCATACTTCAAACCACTGACAAAGTAACTTCCTACAAACTGTCATATGCCGTTATGTGCCGTCCTTCATTGCACTCACTGCCGTTCGCCATCTCGCACGCTGATGAAGCCTCATATGGGTGCACGTCTCCTTTCTCTGCTGCTCTGCGTTCCACCGTCCACTCCCGGAATCTCCTCACACGGGCGAACATCAGATCACAGGTTTTCCATCACCGAGCAGCGTTGGGAAAAACGTATGCAGGTGCTCTTTCCTCAGTTCAAAGCCATAGTATTCTTGCAACTTGTCATTGTTTGCTTCCAACACATGTCAAAAGATTCTAAGTGGTTAAAGAAAATGGTATTTCCACTGCGGCCATCTTAAAAGTAATATTTAAGGTAAAAACTGATTTATAATTATAATAATAAGTTACATTAAAAAAATAAAGGGAAGTAAACAACAACAAAAGTAGGGTAAAGGTCTAGTTCTAATTCCTGCAGCCATTAATCTACCAAAATGGTTACAAACTTCCATTTAAAGCTGTTCAGACCTTCCTTTTTTCTTTGATACTTTTGTAAATTCCATATCAGAAGACATGCCCTCCATGGGGTCTGAATCCTGTCAGACAAAAAAGCTTCTGTAGATTTATTGTCAGTGAAGGAATGTAGACAGCCATCAATCACAACTCTGAAAATGGCAGGGTAAATCATAATATTTTAAATGTTTCTCCCGGGCTTTCATCTTGGCTTTATCAAAGGCACGCCTCCTCTCCAATATATCTCTACTTAGATCAACACAATCATTATCTTATTGCCTCCCCATGCAAGATCTTTCAGCTCACTGGCCTTTTTCAAAATAAGTTCCTTTGAAAGGGGGCCCTAGGGGTCCCTTACGTTTATAGAAACAAGGCAAGTCACCACACACGTTAGATACGCCAGACACGAGGTTGTATTCCCAAAGCTAGGGTTTATTGCAAAGCAAATAGTCTCAGTTGGCCAACCCGGTCTCACGCCCTGCGACATGCATCTCTAGACCTCGAGGGACGCGAGAGTGAATTACGTACATCAGTTACATATATACAAAATGCATATCATAAATCAGCTATGACATGTTTAACACCCTCCCTTTATTGGGTTTCTTTGAACTCGGTGTGATGATGGACACTTCAGACAATTATGACACCTTCAAATATCTATTCTAGTAACAATATGCAATTTGTAAGTGCGGAGGCATCTTTTAGTTGTTGAACAGAACACAGTGCTTCTGTTCTTGGAAGCGAGCTACATACGGTGAAGAGTCACATACTAGACCTTGCTATCTATGAGGTGCTATTCGTGTCCTGGGAGCCGACACGCTCTACAGAGCTCAGAAAAGGGGGGCCGTAAGAAGAGCATAATTCAAGCTTTTAGCTGCTTTATTCTAACATATTCTACCATATAATGAGACTGGCTGGCAGCTGCAAAATGATTAAATGCCCTGCAGCTCTGCTTCAAGGCTACATTCGGGAGGGAGCCGGGCATTCCTTCCTGGCACTGCCTACGTTGTGTTTCAACGAACTCTTGTTATCCTCGCGGCCCTGCGGCCTTGTGCTTTCATGTTCAGACAACAATGTTTTACAGTCGAGCAGTGTAAGCAGAAAATGTGCTGCGAAGCAATAAGAACAGAAACAAATGAGCAATGGTGTCCCTTGTTACATCAAAATGGTCGTTCATTGGCAAACTCAGAAACCTATATGTCTGTCATATCGTGCATGAGACGGTTGGCCCACGGCCACCAACATACGTTTTCCGTCAAATATGAGAGGTATCCATTTTTCTAGACTGACACCTTTACTGGAAATCAACAATAAAATATCTTGGTTTCTCTCCCAGGGATGGTTTAGGTCCCAGAGACTGATGAGCTCTCTATTTCTAAGACAATTTTTTAGTCCAAATTCAATATCTTTGGTAAAGTTTTTTGTAGAAAAAGTCAATTGCATTACCGCTCTCTGCATTTCCAGGGAACCCAGTAATTGGAAGGTTATTCCTCTGGGAAAAATTATCCTGCTGAGATAGTTTCAAAGTGATCTTCTCATTCACCAATTTTAGCTCTCTTACTAGATCCATCAATATTGGAGTCCTTTCATCCACTGTAGTTAGATGTGCCTCTGTTGAATCTGCTCTCTTGACCACTTCCTCAAAATGTTCTTCTGATTTAAAGAAACCTGCCTTTATTTCTGCAACATCCAATGTCACTTTGGGCAGCAACTCCAGTAGTTTATCCTCTCTGCTTTCCCCTTTGTCTTCTCGCTCCACTCCTTTTTGTCTCTTGGCTGGCTGAGTCGCCTCTGGGGCGTTTGGCACAGACATTAATATTAATATAATATATCAGGGAATCAGCACAGGGCACAGGCGCACAGCTGTTATGCTGCCATCCCTGGAGCTGACAGTTCTAGAACCTAGATTTAAACACTTTCTTAACCGGAGCGGTTAGTTTGCTCGAGATTTGCCAAGAAACCTGTGATGCCAGCAGATGTCATCTGTTTAGTACTCTGAAGATCGTGGGTAAGTGCGTGGGAGGTAGGGGGCAGTAGGAGTTACAGCCTCTAAGTGCGCAGTAGGCCCAGAGGCAGTGCAGGAAGACTAGTTATGGAGGGGCCTGGTACCCTATGAGACTCTGAGGGTACCCGGCGAACAGTCAGGGCAGGCAGACAGACAGGCAGGAGGTTAGCAAGGGAGAGAGAAGGCAGAGGAGATTATGAAGGTCTTGAGCAGCTTCCAGAGCTTCAGGTGGTCTGGCTCAAGTTTGAGAGGGGCAGGGAGGCAGTTCCAGAGTGAAGCACCTGCAGAGGAGAGATATCTACGCCCCACTTCCGGCTTGGAGAAACGTTTGACCCCAGAAAGTTCAAGGTAGCTGAGCGAAGGGCTCTAGAAGAAGGTATTTAGGCAGAAAGAGAATAAAGGGTCTTGAACTTGATCCTTGCAGCCACCGGGAGCCAGTGCAGAGATTTCAGGGCTGGAGAGATGCGGTCCCTGGGCTTGAGGCCAAGGATAAATCATGCAGTCCTGTTCTGGATTAGTTGAAGGGGGCGAAGAGCAGAGTTAGTCAGATTGAGAAGGAGGCTATTGCAGTAGTCGAGCCTTGAGTAAACCAGAGTTCTGCAGACAGTGAACTTCTGGGGGAAGGTGAAAAAAGGTTGATTAGCTCAGAGGAGGTGCAGCCTTCTTGGCAAGGTCTATGATGCGAGGAGAGAATGGAGTCAAAGATAACACCAAGGTTTTTTGCCTCCGAGGAGGGCATGGGTAGAGGGCCCAAGGAGGGTGGCCATAGTGCAAGAGGGGAAGCGAGAGCAGGGGTCCCAGTGAGCAGAATCTCAGTCTTACTGACATTGAGGCAGACCTCATTGGAGGTGTATCCATTTCTGAATCGCGGACAGACAGTCAGGAATGAGAGAGGAAGGAGAGGAGGCTGAGCGAAGCCTGAAAGAGAGCCGTCATCCACATAACATTGGAAGTTGGAAGAGAAGGTGGAAATCCGGTGGGCCAAAGGGGCCAAGTAGACATTGGAAGAGCCAGAGTGAGAGGATAGAGCCCTGGGGGACACCACAAGTGGAGAGAGGTGTGGTAGAGAGAAAGGACTGATGTTTGACCTGGGAGGGTTGGTCCAGGAGGAACGGCACGCTAGAGCCTGATCCGTGATGCCCAGGTTCTTGCCGGGACAATTAGTCAGGATGGCATGATTGACTGTGTCAAAGGCAGAGGAGAGGTCAAGGTGGATGAGGACAGTGGGAGAGCTGAAGTCAAGGTTAGAGAGCAGATCTTCACAGGCTGCTCTGAAGCCAGACTGATTGTCATGTAGATAACCAACAGATTCAGTATTAAGGATTAGCTTGGAGATGGCCAGCTTTTCCAGGAGCTTGCCCATGAAAGGAGTGATGAGATCGGGTAATAGTTTGCTGGACAGGAAGGATCGGCAGAAGGCTTTTTGAGAAGGGGGTGCACAAGGGAGTGTTGATGAGAGAGGGGGAAGATCCAGTGGGGAAAGAGTGATTAATGAAATCAGCCAAGGCTGGAGCAAGGGAAGCAATGTGGTCCTTGATAGTTCTGGAAGAGCAGGGGAGCACCTGTTTGGAAGATACTTTCATAGATCTAGAAACATCATCAGGTGTTATCCGAGAGAGGGAGGACAGTAGAGGAGGGAGAGAGTTGGCCAAAGGGGGCCTGGGAGAGAGGAAGAAAGTAAGGACAGGATGTCCTGAGTTTTAGTAGTGAACTGAGAAGCCAGAACCGAGCAGAGGGCCTGTGAGGGAACAGGAGAGGTGGAGACTGCAGTAGGATTGGCCAGCTCCTTTCAGATTTAAACAGTTTGGCCGTGTTGTTAGAGGCCGCAGAGATGCCGGCTTGAATATTGACCCTTTTTTTGGAGAAGACAGTCTGTATTGCCTTTTGGAGCATGCGGCAGGCCAGTTTGTCAGAAGAGGCGCCCAATTTCCTCCACTTCCGCTTAGCCATACAGACATTATAAGTTACTCATTGTCGTGACTAACGTACTCCTAGAACATAGTCCCCTTTCCTCCATACTGTATAGTGCGTCCTTCGCTAGGGACATAAAACAGAACCTTTTTCACCAGAAACAATCATCTTCCCCTTTAAATTCTTCCGCCCACCGGCGCCACTCCTCAGTCCCCCTTTGATGCGTCAACGATAATGCCATTGCCTAATGACACTAGACGTATGGGGGGGGTGGAACGTATGGAGGAAAGGGCACTATGGACTAGGAGTACGCTAGTCACTATGGTGAGTAACTTATAATTACTCCTACGTCCCGTCCCCTTTCCTCCATACTGTATGGGCTATTACAACTGAATGCAGCCCCAGGGTGGAGAGGTGAACCTCTTAAGAAAACAAGTTCCTTAACACTGCCTGACCAAATGTTGCATCGGACGTGGGGCTGGCATCCAAGCAGTAGTGCACGCAGAAGGCCAAGGGTGTAGCCCATGTAGCCGCCTTGTTGATGACCGGCTATGGGACGCGCTATTGAAAAGCACCCACTGTGGCCTTGGCTCTGATAGCGTGGGCACTCATTTTTGCTGGAAGAGGTTTGTGCTGCCCCTCGTACGCCTCATTGATGGCCATAACCATCCACCTTGCTATGGAGGCTTTGGTAGCCGGATAGCAGGGCTTTGACACACTGAGGGTGACAAAGGGCATCTGATTTGCAGTAGCTCTTGGTTCTGTCCAGGTATAATTTTGGAGCGCACCTCACATCTAGACAGTGCAGTACTCTCTGAGCGTCATCTTTAGGGGCCGCGAAGAAAGTATGTAGCATTATCTCCTCATTCAGGTGACAAGAGGAGGCTCTGAAGCCACCATTGCCTAGATCTCACTAACCCTGCATGCAGAGGTAAGGCCCACCAGGAGGGCTGTCTTAATGGTGACTAGCCTGATGTCCCCGGACGCCATTGGCTCGAATGGTTGGAAGGCGCCCAAGAACCCGTTAAGGTCCCACACTGGGTGTGGCTTCTTGATAGGCGGATAGAGCCTGGTCAGGGCCGCCAGGTGTCTCAACCACCGGGTTGGAGGATGAGTTCCAGTAGGCTCCGATGGCCACCAGATAAGTGCGCATGTGTCTATCTGCACCCCGAGTGTGCAAGGAATAGCACGTCGTCCAACGTGCAGGTCAGTGGATCGACCTCCTTTGATTCTGCCCAGTGACAAAACCTAGTCCACTTGCTTTTGTACCGGCTCCTGGTAGCATCGCTCCTTGCACGTTGCATGATGTCTAGGTTAGCCTGTGACAAATTCAGATGCCTTAGTGTGACCGTTCAGGAACCACGCTGCAAGGGCTAACTTCCTGGGGTCGGGGTGGATGACAATGCCTCCCTGCTGTGATAGTAGGTGAGCTGGGCCCAGCGGAAGGTGCATCGGAACTGATCCAAACAGAGCAGTTCCGAGAACCATGGCCTTGCTGGCCACCATGGGACTATCAGAATTATACACAGAGGTGTTCAGACTCCCTTATCTTGCAGATTACCCTATGTACCAGGGCAGTGGGAGGGAAGGCATATGCGTTCATGTTGTTCCACTGGATCTGCAATGCATCGCCCATAGAGCCCGGCCCTGTCCCTGCCAGGACGTAAACTAGGGGCGCCTCCGGTTGGACCAGGTGGCGAAGAGATCCACCTGAGGATGACCCCATCTGTCGAAGATCCCATGAAGGACCTGTTCGTCCAACTTCCATTCGTAGCACCCAGCCTGCTGAGCCTATCTGCTTCAAGGTTGGATTTCCCGGGAGGTGAATTGCTGCCAGGTGTATGCGGTTTTCCAGAACCCACTCCCAAATGTTGACTGCTAGAGTGCAAAGGGAAGGAGACCTGGTGCCCCCCTGCTTGTTGATGTAATACATGCTGGTGAGCTGTATGAATGAAGATGAATGAATGAAGATCACTTTGCCACTGATCATCGGGAGGAAGGGCTTGAAGCGAGCCAGATGGCCATCAACTCGAGCCAGTTGATATGGGCTGCCTACTCCTTATGGGATCACACCCCATGGACATTGGCTGTCCAGGGTAGCTCCCCAGCCCTCGAGGGATGAGTCCGAGATGATGGTAACCTGTGGAGCTGGTTGACGAAACAGCCTGCCTATTCGCAGATTGTCCTCCATCCTCCACCAGACTAGGTCCAGGTGGAGATGAGGTGGGATGCTGACCAGCTCCGCTTGGGAGCCCTTCTCCCGATTCTAGGAGGCTGCAAAGTGCAACTGCAAGCACCTCATTCTGGCCTGGTGTAAGGCACGGCCAGGCGACATGCCGCCATGATGCCCAGGAGGTGTTGGTACCATCAGGCCGAGATCACTGCTCTGCTGAGAAAATGCCCCATGGCCTTGTTGATGGCTGCGATCTTGTCCTCCAAGGGGAAAATTCTCTCAGAGCTAGTTTATCAGATGAGGCCCAGGAACGTTAAACTCTGCGTGGGCTCCAACTGTGACTTCTTGAGATTGATTGAAAATCCCAACTTGTGTAATGAAAGCATGAAGGCGGTGTGGTGGACTGCCTCCCGCGACCTCGCCCCGATGAGCCACTCGTCCAGGTATGGATAGACGTGGTGACCCTGTGCCTTGAGTAGGGCTGCCACCGCGTTTATCAGCATTGTAAAGACCTTGGGGGCCAAATTGAGGCCAAAGGGTAGGACTTTTGTATTGGAAATGAAAGTCCATGATCCTGAACCTCAGAAAGGACCGATGGGGCTGCCAGATCGGGACGTGTGGGTACGCATCCTTCAGATCTAGAGAGCACATCCAGTCTCACATGCACAATGTCTTTGCTATAAGCACTGTGGTAACCATCTTGAAATTTTGAAGAGGAAGGGAAAGGTTCAAGGTGGAAAGGTCCAACTCAACTCTCAGTTCTGCCTGGTTTTTCTTGTGTATGGCGAAAATCCGTGAATAGAAGCCCAGAAACCAGTGGGAGGCTGGGACTTCTTCCACTGCCTGACTCTCTACGAGCGAGCAAATTTCCGCCAACACAGTTGGTGTCCCAATCTGTGGGAGCAGAGGGGAAGGAGGAATAGGCAGGCGGTGGCCCGTGGACACAGAGGATCCAGGGTCTGCGAACCTTGTGCGCCAGCACTGGGAGTGAAGGGCAAGCCTTCCCCCACCAGAGACACGTGGACCCGGATGGTCGTGTCATGCCTTGTTTCCAGCTGAGGTTGAAGAGTGGGACTGAAAAAACCCCTTCTGCGTGGCCTTGTGTTGCTTGCGCCGGTGTTGGCTCAGGAACCTGTACGGTTGCCTGGACCTTCATTCCTGGAAGCCCCGGAAACTACTGAAGGACCGACCCTTGTATGAACGCTGGTGCGTCTGGCTATATGCCTTACGAGTGGCTTTAGTGAAGATGGATAAGGATTTGGCAGTCTGGGAACTGTTGTTCTTATCAAGTTCTTCGTCTGTAGTGGAATGGAACAGGTCACCCCCCTCAAAGGGAAGGTCCAGTATGCGCTCCTGGACGTGCGGGTTGAACTTGGTAGCCAGGCAGTCCTTCTCATGTCCGTAGCAATGCAAATATCACGTCCTAAAATGTCAATGTGCGCCACCGTGGACTCCATTAGGTCTTGTGCTACAATTTGGGCCTCAGCCCGCCCCGCCTTTAAGCGTGCATGGCTCTGCACTGGAAGTTCCGGAAGGAAGTCGGCGACATCCCGCCAGAGTTGCTGGTTGACTGCAGCGGGCATAGAGTCCGCATTCGACTGACGAAGATGAATGGAAGCTTTGGAATACATTTTCTTCCTGTATGCTTCCAGGATCTTCTCCTCCTTACCCAGGAGTGCAGAGGCTGAGGTAGGTCAAGATGATTGTGGCTTCGAGTAGATCGAAGCTGCGGTGATCACGGAGGAGTGTGGCTGACGGTGTGCCGATAACAAGAGGGGGTCCCCCTCCATCTGCCTAAACTTGGCATCAAGGCACCTGTTGGTAGGCTGCTCCGAATGGGGTTTAAGCCATTCCTTTTTGGCAAATGCCATTAGTCTTTTTGCATTGGAATCCCTGTTCTAGCATTGTGGCTTAGAGTGAGGACCTCCGCCTAGACCCTCGCCTCTGGTTGTTCGACCTCGGGCTGAGGAAGTCCCAAGTATTCAGCCAATCCGGCGAGCTGCTCGTGGATGGCCTTGGCCGATGAAGGTGTGTCCAGGCCCCCCTCCTCTTCCGTGTCCACCAAGGTGTCCTGTTGGTCAGGTGCATCTGGAGGGTGCTGTCCGTCGGGGGCTGCAGCATACTGACGGGAGCCGGCGGCTGAGGCAGCGGCTGTGGGGCTGCCAAGAACGATGGAGGCGTGGGAGCCAGTGTGGTGGGAACTGGCATGGGCAGCTGGGGCTGCATAGGAGCCGGAGGCACTGGAACCACGGGAGGAGTGGCCGTGAGTGCTAGCGGCAGAACTGGAGGGAGCATGTCCCTGATCACTTTCTTGAAGACGATGCCCATCTGCCGAGACCTCATGAGGGTCAGAAACTTTAAAAAAAAAAACGTGTCTTCACAGGCCAGTGGGCGCTTGGCGGTGCGAGCATGGGCTGAGACCTGGACACACTCTGCCATACTGTCTACAGGGCATATCTGCCCTGCGAGGACGACTGGTATGCCTTAGGCCACGTGACCGGTGAAGACCAGTCCTACCTGAAAACTTGTTCCCCTACCTGGTCCCCAAAGGGGGATGGTGTTGGACGAGCTGCCATTTTATCTGAGCCGGCGGCCATCTTGCCAGGCTGCTTGCCACTGTCACGCTCACCTGGTCTCCACGGGGGCGTAGCACGTAGCCACACGAATGATGTCTGCACTGGCGTAGCACTGCTTGAATGATGATGTCCTCTCCCTTGTTGTCACCCCAGGAGGCGTTTGTCTGCAAGGTCGAAACAAGTTATTAGCTATTGAGTGGGGCTGGATAGGTCCCACCTCCTTTAACCTCCTGATGCCCAGCTCCTCTTCTGTCTCACCTTGGAGTTTTGTGAGGTTGGCTCTCCGTCCTGCTTGTCTTTAGAAGGGGCGCAGTAAGCACAGTCTTTCCCCGGACCTAGTTACTTCACTGATCCAGTGTGGCTGTTGCAGAGTCTGGAATAGCTGGATTAAGCAGGTAAGTCTCTATGCCAATGGATGCTTGGTATAGGTGCTTAAAGTCTTTATTGGGCAAGTTTTAAACGTGTTTTGTCTTTTTTTTCAGGTGCGGTCTTATGTGGATTTTGGATAAAGAATTGACTCTTCCTAGGATGCTGAGCAGATTCCCTTCAGGTGAGTATTAGCGCGAGTGAGTGGCGCTGAATGTCTGAATAACTGTTTGTTTTCATGCGTGACTAACCTGCTGTTTCTTTTCCTTCTTTGCAGGTGCGGCGCGGTTTCAGGGCGGCGATGGGAAGAACCGCTCCAACGTATTCCGGGTGAGTATTGGATGCCTGCGCAGATACCTTCTTCTCTGCAAGGAAGGCGGTCTGAAGATCAGCTGAAGGAGCGACCGACTGGATGAGAACTGCAGGTAAGGCCTTCGTTGCTGTACTAACTCCTGTTCTCTTCTCTTTCTTCTTTCAGGTACCGATAGGTTGAAATCTCAGAAAGGGCATGGCAGTAGAAGTTCGAGGACAGAGCAGACGCAGTGAGCGTTACGCTGCAGGAGTGCAGAATAACATGAAACGTGCTCTGCCTGCATGGTGTGGCTTAAATAGCCTTGCAAGTAGTTCCAGGTAAAGTAGTCCCTTTACCACACCCTGCCTTTCAGATAAAGGAGTCCCTCAGCCACACCCTGGGATGCAGAAAGGCTCAGCCTCACTAGGCTGAGTAAGTAGTCCCATGAAGTTCAACACATCTTATGAGCCGGGCGCCAACAGCGCCAGGACTGAGTCCAGTAGATTCTATGAAACTTCTTTGGGGATTTATAAGCCCTTATGGGTGTCAGTGACTGGGGTGGGCCCATCAGTTCCAGGGGTTTTGGAGCACGCATCATGACAGCCACGTGCCTGCGTCATGGTGCTGCCCGCACTGCCAAAACTAATAAAAGGTACGCTCCTTTAAATCGCGGTCGTGGTGGACGGGTGCCTGGCTATCCGGTCTCCGAGTGCAGGGCACTGGCGATTCGACCAAGGCAGGTCCTGGAAGGCGATTGGCGAACTGGTTGGCCCCACCAGCTCAAGGGAAGAAGACTTTTGCAGAGGAAGACCTTCTCAAGTCGTTGGAAAAAAGTGGTGAGGCTCTGCAGCAGGGCTTCACCGGTGGTTCAGTCGTTGAAGATGTCTTCAGTCAGCTTCTCTCCTCTTTGATTTCTTAGTTCCAGTAGCGACGTCTTGTCCTCCAGTCCGCAGGACCCTGCTTTTATGCAGCAAGACCCCCATTCATACAGCCTAGCTGTCACACAGTGGGGTAGCTCTCCTGGAGGGAGAACCCCCCCAGCCTATCAGGGCAGAGTGTGAATTGGGTTGCGTAGGCAACCCTGTCCAGGGTGCCTATTCCCCCTCCTACACATCCTGTCTACCCCAGACTCAGTGGTGCCGAGAGGAGGGCTTCTGTGCAGAAGCCTGCCAAAAGGACGAACAAAGGATCCCCGACCGGGGTTAGGATTTCAGAGAAAGACACGAGAAAGAAATATTATTAAAGTTCTGGCAATAAAAACCTACCGGAGTAAAGTTGATATTAAAATAAACCGGCGGTATGCTAGAGGCTGTCGGTAAAGGTGGTAGCATTGAACAATGGGAAAATACCATAGGAAAATATTTGCGGTCGAATATTTATGGTAGTAACCACTGCCACCAGCCAGAAACTTGAGAGAGGGACTGTACGATACCCCCTCGAAAATGAACACTAGGGAAAAACTATTAACCCTTTCCAGTACTTCCAATGTAAGATGGGTTGTACTGGTTTGGTTCATAATTATTGACTAGTAAAGTCAATGGGGATGGAATCTATGTTTGGGGGTCGCTACGACACCCCTGTGGTACGGCATAGAGGGTGCTGTGTACCACACATGTTAAAAAGATGATTCCTATGAGGGTGAGAAAAACCCCATAGACCATAAACACACAAGACACACTAGCAATCTGTCTAAGAGTGGGGAAAAAGGGTCTCACTCTGAGCAGGAGAAGAAAATAAACCCTTCAAATCCAGCAAAGCTGCTGGGGGACTCTATAGGTAAGGGAAATTAGCCTTAGAAGAGAATTCTCCCCAACAACAACTTATAAAGCACACGGTCACGCAAAGGTATCATGGCGCTAGAGAGGGAGGCAAAGTTGGAATATCCATCACCAACGGACTTCAAAACAGGTAAGTCCTCAAAGCCCTTCTGAATACCAAATGATTTGTGCTAGTGGAAGGTCATTCCATAATTCTATGGCAAGACTGGAGGCGAGCATTATGCTTCAACTTCATTAATTACTACTCCTCAGCAGTTTCAACAAACCAATAAACCAACAACAAACTTAAATCAAATCTCGATAGGCTTTCTTCTTTTGAACTACAAACCCCATAGTCTCTGTAGTCCATCTTCTTCCATGCTCAGCTATGGCCACTTCCTGTCCCTGAGCTCCTCCTCCTCTTTTACTTCTCTTCAAGCAGATAAGTACTATTTCTAATCATCTCCCTGTATGATGTGAAAGGATAGAGATTGGTTTAGTAGAATTGAGCTATTTATGTCAGCGCAGGAACGAAGCGAAATGCCTTAGGGACACAAATCAATCGATTTTATTTGTTGCGCTACAGGGGAGCGCAGTTTTATGACAGCGTGCGCGGGTCGAATTGCGAGCGAGCAAATTTATAGATTGTTAGCCCGCTCGTGCAGGCCTCACTCCCACGGCGCGATCACCCCGTGCGGCATGTCCGGCACTTCAGGGGTTGTGGCCCGGCGCTGTGGGAGCCTAAGGACGCCTACGGAGCGGCAAGCGAGAGCCAAGGCCCTCCAACCCCCACCCCCTTTGCGGAGGAGGAGCCCGCTGCGGCGGGCGAGCGTTGAGGCCCTCTGACCCCCTCCTTTGGGGAGGTGGCGCCTGCCTACGGTGCGCTAATGCCGGAGCTCCCGGCCCCCTCCTTTGCAGAGGCGGGGCCAGAGTGCAGTGCTAGTTTCCGCTTCGCATTGTTTCATGCGACGTGGAACGTAGCACATCTTCAAAGCCGGGCCCGGCGGTGATTAAGCTACTCCGTAGCATTTGGAATACAATAAATTAACATACCGGAGCGGGGAGCGCCGCTCGACACGCTCACCTTAAAGGCTGGAGATCAGCTGAGCACTGAAACACAGAGATACAAGGCGAAGGCTTGCAGCCTAATACGAGACACAGAGCCCTCTCTCAGTGGGCAGATTGAAGAAGGAAGCCTACCAGTCTATTAAGATAATACATTCCTGTGCAGCCACAACCTTAAAGAAGAAAAAAAAAGGATAATATTTATTAAGGTTAAGATACCAGCAGAGAAAAGAACTGAGATTCAACAAGTATTTCTCTCACTAGAAGCACCTAAATAGTGAAGGGGCGTGCTCAGACACCTGTTACAGGTATACCAGGCACACAGCAACCTCCCAGAATGTCTGAATTTGAATAGAGCGAAGAGGAGCAGTCATTAGACTTAGCTGCCAGCTTCAAGGAGGTGCTGGGAAACACACTAATGGATGCTGTGGCTCAAGGGGTGAAACCCCTACAAGACAGTCTGGAGACTTTGGAAGCAATGCTTCAACAGCCCTCATATAGCACCTTAAGGACAGAGCGCATGCTCACAGAAACCTCAGAAGCAGGGTCTAAGGGGAGTACTAAGGCCCGAAAGATAAAAGCCTCTTGTGATCCCCAGGGCCCTTCGGATGGGGCGAAAGAAAAGGCTCCGGAGGTAGCCGACGCCTTCACAAAGCTAAGAGAAGCGTATTTGCAGCGTCAGGCAGTGCTGAACCTCACGACCCCCACTCCAGGGGAAGAAGATGATGGAGAGGAGAACCCTAGCTCAGAAGAGGAGCCGATAGAGAGAGACCTCCCCTCCCAAGACGAAGAAGAGATAGAGAAGGAGGAGGAAGTAAAACCCAGCAGAGGGAAGAGAGCCCGCAAAGAGAAACACCTCGAGGAGGTGGAACAAGACATGATCGATCCGGACAACATACGAAATCCGAGGTCATCGGACTGGCAACCATCACCAAGGGTGACAAAGTACATGACCATGAGACTCAGAAAAGCGCTCAACAAAGAGGTCCGACAGTGCCTTCGAGCAGAGTGCCCGAGACCAGACCTTCCGGGCAAAGTGGCCGAGACCTAGACCCCAAGATGCTCACATTCGTATCTAAGACGAGCAAGGATCCCCCTAAGGGTATCGATTAGATCTTGGAGGCGCTGCCAAGAGAAAGTACTCGACCTAGCCGGTCCACTCGCAAAAACCATGGACCTAGCGGAGAGAGCCAAAGACATGGGGGAAGAAGCAAACCCGACGCCCTAGCAGGCTGGGCACAGAGAGCGGTATGCCTCCTAGGCAATGCGAACTGCGCCATCGCCTCAGAACGAAGGAGGGTGCTGCTACTGAAGATCGATGCCAAGCTCAGTGACCTCACCTGATATGAAGCAGGAGAGGCAGCCCAAGGACTCCTCTTCGGAGAGACTTTCGAAATGGAGATGGGACGCTTTCTAGGGACCTACACTTCCCTGGAAAAGGCGCAGACGTCCATCCGCAAGATTTTTCCCAACCAGGTTTTTGCCGGGGCCAGTCGACACAGGGGCCGCTCGGCTGGTCCAAACCAAGGAGGTAGAAGATCCCCAAATCCCAGAGCCCAATACTGGGAGAACAGGCAGCAGGATTCCTTCTTCCCAACCAGAGAGCGCAGAGGAAGAGGATCCGGCCGAGGGCAAGGATTCACACAAGGTGAGAGCAGCGCATTACCCTCCAGTAGGGGGGGGGGGGGACTGGTATGTTCTGGAGAATCTGGCGCACGTTTTCCAGTGATGCCTGGGTGTCGCAAACAGTCCTAGGTATGCATCTAGAATTCGTGGAGACACCCGTCCAAGAGCGCAGACCTCACCAACAGCGATTAGAGCGCGTAGAACAAAGACTGGTAGACCACAAGCTATATCAGCTAGCGAGAAAGAACGCCATAGAGAGTGCCAGAGAGACCCCAGTTTCATAAGCAACATGTTTCTGGTGCACAGGAAGGAGAACGTATGCCCAGTTATAAACTTGAAAGAGATGAACGGTTGGGTAGTCTACCGTCATTTTGAGACTCTCTCAGAGAAGGAGATTGGTTGACCAGACTAGTTCTGAAGGATGCCTACCTAACGGTCCCAGTAGCAGAGGAATTCAGAACCTTCCTGGCTTTTTGCTGGAAGGGACAGTTCTGGAGATTCAAGACCTTACCCTTCGGGCTTGCATCGGCTCCTTGGGCCTTTACCAAGCTGATGAGGCCAGTAGTGGCAGCGATAAGGGAGAAAGGTATAAGGCTGATCATTTATTTAGACGACCACCTGCTGTTAGCTGAGGAGCGAGAAGTGCTGATTTAGCAGACAAAATGGGTTCAAAACCTACTGTCGTCCCTATTCCTAGTCAACATAGAGAAGTCGGACACCGAACCAGCGCAAAGGCTAGACTTCCTAGGTTTCGTCCTAGACACGAGGAAAGCCACGCTGGAACTTCCAGCACGGAAAATACGCGATATCAAGAGAGAAATAAGAGGGTGCCTACAGAAGCAAATAGTGCCGATCAAGACTTTGGCAAGGTTTGTGGGGCTTCTAGCAGCTTCCATTGAAGCCAGATTTCCCGGACTCTTACACTATCGCGCACTGCAGAGGCTAAAGATAAGAAACCTGCAGCAAGGCCTGAGGTATCATCAGTCGGTACCTTTGGATCGAGAATCCGTAACAGATCTCGAATGGTGGTTGAAGAATATGGACACCTGGCACGGGCGGGGCATTTTCAGAGATCGGCCGGACCTGATTATAGAATCCGACGGCAGCCGGTTAGGCTGGGGAGCACGGTGCGGGAACCTGCAGACAGGGGGGAAAAGGAGCGAAGAGGAACTTTGCCTCCACATAAACTGTCTGGAGCTGCTAGCAGGGTCCTTTGCGATCAGAACCTTCAAAAAAGGGAGGATGAGATTGTGCGTCTTACTGAAAATGGAAAACATATCAGCAGTTCTGTATATAACCCATCTAAGCGGCACCAGGTCCAAGATGCTAGCAGAGCTAGCGAAAGATTTTTGGCATTTCTGCCTTCAATCAGAGACATCAGTGACGGCGGAATACCTCCCCGGGACACTGAACGTGGTTGCAGATTGGAAATTGCGCTACCTCACAGACTCCAGTGATTGGAAGCTGGACCCAGCAGTGTTTCAGAGGATGAACCAGAGATGGGGGCCGCTACACATAGACCTCTTCGCATCCCAGCTACTTCAGCTGGAGGCTGGACCCGGGTGCTCAGGGCACAGATGCGTTCCTGCAAGAATGGAGCGACGGCCCTCACTACGCTTTCCCCCCATTCATGATGCTGAGCAGAGTCCTAGCGAAGTGTCGGAGGGAGAAAGCAGAACTGCTGTTAGTAGCACCACTGTGGAAGTCACAAGTGTGGTTTCCAACTCTTATGGAGGTAGCAGTGGATTATCCGAGGATACTCCCAGAGGGAGAACACCTGCTCACGGACCCAGATGGGTCGTATCATCCTCTGATGGTGAAGGGGACACTCTCGCTCATTGCGTGCAGGATATCAGATGACACTGTGCACTGCCAGGCATTTCGACACAAGCAGCTCAACTCATCGCGGAATCCTGGGCTCCGTCCACTAGAAGGAGCTACGATGCGGCTTGGGCCAAATGGACTAGCTGGTGCAAAGGGAGAGGTGTTTATCCCATTTCTGCACCTGTAGTGTCAATACTAAATTTCCTGGCACAGTTGCTACAAGATGGAGAGTTCCGCACTATAGGAGTGTACAGGTCTGCGATATCCGCAGGACATATACCAATCGAGGGAGTGCCAGCGGGAGACCATCCAGCAGTGGCTAGACTCATCCGCGGAGCCCGATTTAAAATACCTCCGGAACCTCGATATAAGACAGTCTGGGACGTATCAGCAGTCACACTACTAGAAAGTTGGCTGGGGGATAGATACTTATCCCTTATGAAATTGTCAGGGAAACTTGCAATGCTTTTGTGTCTAGTTTCCTGTAAGCACGTATCATACGTGAGAGCCCTAGAGGTGGATAGGAGGTCCTTTGGACCAGAAGGGGTAACCTTTGCAATAGTGAAGAGAACTAAGAAAGGTACTTCTTCAGTACACTATCCATATTTTCCATACAGACCTAAATGGTGTGTGGTGAGTTGCATCAAGGAATATGGAAGCAGGACAGCAGAATGCGGAGCAGCCGGTACCTCGCAATTACTTATAGTGCGTAGGAAGCCTTTTCAAGGGGTATCCACAGCTACCATTGCTAGATGGGTTAAGGAAGTTATGCAGGTGGCAGGCACTGATGTAGGGAAATACGGAGCACACTCAGTTCGAGAAGCTATGGCATCTAAACCCTTTATGACAGGAGTGTCGCTGAGAGAAATTATGTTAGCAGCAGACTGTTGAATGATCACACATTTAAAGAGTTTTATTTTAAGCCGACCGAGAGCCTAGCGGTCGTTGTGTTGGGAAGCTTTGAACAAGCATAATGCTTGCTTCCACTCTTACCATAGAATGAAGATTACCCCTGCTAACTGCGCAGGGAGTATTAATTCTATTAAAGACTAGGAGGCGAGCATTAAATTCCCGCCCAAGTTATCTATTGTGTATATAGCATTTGTATATTGTAATGGATAAATGCTGTATATGATGGTAACAATAGATGAACGCCACCCTGAATTTTCTGTTTGTATTATTCCTAGGGGAAGAACAGAAGAACAATTGAGATAGGAGACTAACTGTTATGGTCGTCTAAAGTTGAGGAAGATCGACATTCGGTTTGGAGTGATTTAAGTCTTCGCTCTGTTGGCAGGATGCAGTGTGGATTTTATTAAAGAGTGACAGTTTGGAGCGAGTAAAAGAGGAGGAGCTCAGGGACAGGAAGTGGTCACAGCTGAGCATGGAAGGAGATGGACTACAGAGACTATGGGGATTGTAGTTCAAAATAAGAAAGCCTATCGATATTTGCTTTCAGTTTGTTGTTGGTTTATTGGTTTGTTGAAACTGCTGAGGAGTAGTAATTAAAGAAGTTGAAGCATAATGCTCGCCTCCTAGTCTTTAATAGAATTAATACTCCCTGAACAGTTAATCTTCATTGGGATGCAGCCACCGAAAAAGCCCGATCTCCAATACGCAAGCGGCGGTAGGACAGTACGCACAACCGACCAGCCAAGGTCTAACATAATGTCCGATTGGGAAAATAGCAGAATAATTTAGCCCGGAGCTATTCCACCACTAGGTTGTGCAGCGCACGGTGAACCAAGAAGAGTGCCTTAAACATAATGCGTTGGCCCACAGGCAACCAATGCAGGAAGCGCAAGACTGGAGAAATATGGGCCCCATAAGGGGAACCCGTAGCTGCACGCGCGGCCAGGTTTTAAGCACTGCAGCCACTGGACAGTGCCCTTAATTTGGGCCAGATATAGTGAGTTACAATAATCCAAGTGGCTCAGAATCATGGCCGCTACCACTGGTGGACAGAGATTCCGGGGAAGAAATGGAAGCACCTTTCTCAATATATTAAGATGAAAGTGGCCAGCCTGACAAACCGCTGATATTTGTGCTTCCATGGAGAGATTAGCAGAAATCACCACCCCCCAAGTTCTTCCCTGTGACAACCGGAACAGGAAGAGGACCCAAAGAGGAAGGCCAGAAGGATGAAACCCAGCGTGAAGGTTCGGGAGGAGAGCCCACCACCAACACCTCTGTCTTGTCTCCATTGAGTTTAAGCCAATTGTGGTTCATCCAATCTCCCACGGCAGACAGGCACTGATGAAGGCAGGATGACATCTCAGCCTGCTCAAGATCTAGACGAATCAGGATCGGAGTGTCATCGGCATATGAATAGCAACTGATGCCGAAGGAGCAGAGGCACACCAAAGGCCAAATGAAAATGTTAAAAAGAATGCAAGACAAGGCGGAGCCTTGCGGCACCCCAGACGTCAGTGAACAAGATCCCGAACCGAGCAGCGGAAGTGATAGAATTTGAGTTCGGTCAGCCAGAAAAGTCGTGAACTTGGCCAGAAATTCCTGCCTGAGCTAGGCGGGCCAGTAAGGTAGGTTGGTCGACGATATCAAAAGCCGCCGAGAGATTGAGTACTATCAAGGCGCCAACCCCCCCAGCAACCACCAGCTTAGCCATGTTATCCTGAACCGACACCAACACCCTTTCTGTCCCTTGCCCAGGCCTAAAACCTGACTGAGCAGCATCCAAAAGATCAGAAGTCTCCATAAAGCATGATAGGAGAGGAGAAATCAACACCTCTAAGAACTTCATAAAGAAGGATAGAAGGGAGATAGTGTGAAAATTAGAGAGGAGTGTGGGGTTCAGCGTTGGCTTTTTTTACATTTTTTTTAGATGGGGACCACTGTAGCCACCATAGATTCCTGTGGGATATTGCCTGTCTGGCAAGAAACATTAATGGCTGTTGTGATCTCACTCGGGAGATCCGATGAGATGTCAATCATAACTACCAATGGAACCACATCGAATGGAGCCACTTACTTGATTTGATGGATAGCGGCAGAGATCTCCGACTCAGAAAAAAAGAGGGAAAAGAGGCCATCCTCTAGATGCAGTCGGGTCATTAGGGGCTAACGTTACACTCCCGGCAGCAGATGAAATTGCAGCCGCCGATATACTGGCTCGAATAGTCTCAATTTTGGTGACCAAAAATTGAGATAACGAATCACAGAGCTCCTGGGAGGGACTAAAAGTCGGCACACAGTTAGCCGAAGATGACACAGTTTTCACAGCAGCGAACAGAGCTCTAGGCTTACACAGGGATAGCTCAATTTTCTGAGTTAGCTTTCGTAGCAGCCAATATTGCCACGGAGTAAGCTGCTGCACAAGTTTTGTACTGCAATCTAAGCCCAGGGTTGTAGGATAGCCGCAATTTTCGCTCTGCCTGATGTAGTTCAAGTCACGCAGATTTAAGCGTTCAGAGAACTAGGGTGCCGACGGAAGCCGGTGTGGCTGGATTAATCTTAAAAGGGCCACCTCATCAGCTGCTATTGACAAGATAGCACAGAGAGGGTGTCTTCTGAGACAGCGCAGCATATAGCTCTAACTGAGGAGACAAAACCGTGAAGATCAGCTGAGCGCCAACAGCGCTGCCAGACTCTGGGAGGAACAGTCTGTGTCTCGACCCAAGCTACTTTAAAAAGGCAGGACACAAGATAGTGATCCGACCATAATACGGGATCAAGTGAATGGACGGACGGTTAGTAAAATTTCTTTAGCCAGGACCAAGTCAAGAGTATTCCCTAACTCATGAGGTCTTGACAAGTCATTCAAGGCCCAGGTCGGCCAAGCTATCAAAGAAAATATCAAGTGAAGGATCATAAAATTTCAGATTAAAATCTCCCAGCACAACATAATTTTAACATTTTGTTTGTAGATCGGCTAAAAGATCTAGAAAGGGCTCAAGAAACCCTACATAAGATCCTGGAGGATGATAGATGATCAGAAGATGGCAGGTATAGCAGGGAGAGATCACACATCTCAACAGCAATGCTTCCATAGGCAGAGAGTGGTAAAGCAACATCTGCGTGACTATGAGGTTATTTTTAAAAATCATTGCAACCCCAGCCCCTATCTGAGGTGAAGGCAGAAATAGCCTGGACTAAGACCGGCGGCGAGCCCTCCTGCAACCACGTTTCAGAGAGGCAGAGCATGAGAGGGCTACGGTCATACAAAAGATGGTACATTTCAGTTGCGTGCGCCGACAGCGAGCGGGTGTTAAGTAGCAACACTGCCAAGCCCGCCATACTCTGAACCTGCAGGGGTGTAGGATTATGTGCTACCTTGCGAATTTGAGGAAGAACCATCCCACCATCCAGCACGCAGTTAAGTCTCCAGAGGCACTAAGGACCTCTTGGAGGGTCTAGGGTGTGGGGGAGGGAGGAATACAAAACCATTATATTAAAAAAAGACAGTCACAAGGGTGTGGGGGAGGGAGGAATCACCCCCCCCCCGTGGGATCCCGCTTACCCTGTCCCCTAGGGGGTCTTGAGCTGAGTGGGCTCCCCTCCCTAGTCCCAAACGTGAAGCCTCCCCCTTGGAGAGAGTGGATGAATTCCCTGGATTTGTCACAGTTACCACTGACAAATGAGACCCCTTGTGGAGGGAGTCAGATCCTGGACAATTCTGGCTTGTCTGGGAACTTAGATGAGGGGGTAACCATAATGATTGTGCTGGCATTTTAACACTTTTTCTCTGACCACAGATATGACGGATACTTTGCTCTTTTCGGACAAAGCAAACCGAGTACTTCACCATAGTCTAGTTCTTCAGAAACCAGGTTATTTAGTTTTTTTTACAAACTTTTTTGAGTTCTCAAATAAAATAAGTACAGAACAACTTCCATAGCCATCTCCATATCCCCCCACCTCCTGTGTGAAGTGCCGTCCACGCCCCTCTCATCCATTTGTCTCATGCCATTTCCCCCAGATTTGCTCGGGTTTGCGGGAGCAGACGGTCTCTATACACCTGTTGCTCCATGTTGGTCCATTCCCTCCAGCCAGGTTGAAAACCTCGGGGCTTTCCCACTGCCCCAGTTCGCAGCAATGTCCCTCTTGGCCACCATCAATGCGGTCCTTATCAAGCATAGCTCCTTGCTGGTGAAATCTGTCTCCCCACATATGTGGAGCACACAAAACCTTGGACAGTTTGGTATCCGTTTCCCCACTGCCTCCTCCACAGATTCCTGCACCCTCCCCTAAAACCACTAAAGCCTGACCTTGGTAAAGTATACCCTATGCATGACCTTAAATTGAACCTGCGTTCATTTACTAGAGATCCTACCTTTCCTTGCCAAGCCCAACACCCCAAAACAGCCCTCCTCAGTTGCTCCCAAATCCCTTTCCTAGTGTTCCTTAAGCTTGCTCATGGGAGTGGCGGTGAAGTTTTTGATCGCCTGATATACTGTGGTGATCACTTCCCCGGCAGTTTAGCATCTAACAGATAAGCCTCCAACAGGGACCGCTAAGGGAGGTCCCACTCCCACCTACCCATTTGAGTTAAAGCATGGTGTAGCCGCGTGTAGATGAATTTCTCATTAACCCCTAGCCCATGAGAAGCCTGTAAGGGGCAGAAGGGGACCAAGCGTTTATTTTCAATTGTGTGTTTCATTTGTTGCACACCAGCTGCAGCCCACCTGAGTAGATCCCCGTATTGAGATAATTAGGCTAGGTCTTTGTTTCCCCAAATGTACGCTTCCCTTGTCACCACCACCCCCATCCCATCGCCCTTAGGGCTGCACTCCACGCCTCCATTGTGCGGACGCCAAGCAGTGGCAGTAAGGCCCTCCACGGGTGCCCATAACGCAGAAGAGCCAGTGGGAGGTCGCCCACAGTATGTTTCTCCTCCTGGATATGTGAAGCCCTCCCCCTCCCCCTGTCATCATGTACCCATTTGTTCACTGCCACTAGCTGTGAAGCAGAGTAATATTTACTGGCGCCAGGTAGCCCCCCCCCCCCCCCTCCCAGACCGACATGACCAGGGTAGACAGTGCCACTCTTGGCTTTTTATTGCCTCATACCGTCTCTTTTTGAATGCCCCTGAATGGTTCAAACCATTTTGTTCGGGATCTTCGCATGAGTATTCTGGAGGATGTATAGCCTCCTTGAAAGTTAGCATCTTGAATAAATTTGCTGGCCCCAGCATCGACACTGGGAGGGTGTTCCAGTGCAGGACAGCTGTCTTGGCTCTGGCCAGCATCGGGTACAGATTGTTCCAGAGAAAGCTGTGTTCATCCAGACCTATGTGGATCCTCATGTATTGCATCGTTTCCTGAGCCACTGTCAGTGGACAGTCGTGTGGCACCACCTCCTGCCGCCCCTTACTGGCAGAAATTCTGATTTATCCCAGTTCACCCGTAGGCCACTGAAGTCCCTGAATTCCCGAATTAGTTCCATTACTGCTGGGCCCGATACCCTGGGCTCCCCCAACTAGACAGGAATGTCATTGGCGTAGAGGGAAATCCGGTCCTCCCTCTTTGCCGCCATCAGAATCCCCCGATCCTGGGTCCCACCAGATCTTGGCCGCCAGAGGCTCCACTGTCATGAGGAACAGTAAGGGGGAAAGTCGGCACCCCTGCGTAGGGCCCCACTGTAGTGAGAATTCCAGGGACATCACCCCGTTCACCCAGACTATGGTTGTGGGCCCTGCATACAGTAGTTTCACCCAGCTCCAGAAATTAGGACCGAAGCCCATCGTGTATAGTACTGCCCACAGAAAACCCCATTAGACAGAGTCGAAGGCTGTTTCTGAATCTAAAGCCATAATGGCATGCAGCCCTTCCAGCCTATTTATCATTCCCAAGGCAGAGGTTCATCCTCGTGGCCCTTCCTGGTAAGAAGCCGCATTGGTTGCTATGGGTAAGTTTGCTCAAGACTCCCAGGAGACTATTGGCCAGCACTTCAGCCAGAATTTTGGATTCTCTGTTAAGTAGTGAGATGAGCCTGTAGGCCCCACAGCTCTCTGGGGGTTTCCCTCTCATGTATGACCACTATAGTGGCCCGGCGTAGGTCCTCTGGCAGCAGACCCGCCTCTCGGCTACCCCGGAACGTCTCTAACATGGCCCGCCCCCCTGACTTTTTAACTCGCTGCATTCCAGAATTCTACGGGAAAGCCGTTTGGTCCTGGGGTCTTGCCCGTTTGCAGCTGGCCAACAGCGAGCTGTATCTCCTCATCTTTCAGTTCCACCTCCAGGTCCGCCCTCCCAGAGTCCCCCACCAAGGGCAAGTTGATGACCTCTAGGTAGGCCACAGTCTCCTCCTACCCTTTCCCACCTTGTTCCCCGTTAAGGGTCTGGCAATACTGCAAAAGCCTCTGCTATGTTCACGGCTTGTGGAGTGTTCCCTGCTTTGTTCCATATTTCTCAGACCCATTGATTCCCTTCATCCTTTCTCTCCAACCAGGCTACCATCCTTCCGCATTTATCCACCATCTCGTACATTCTGGATTTCCTGTCCAAGCAGGCCACCCTAGCTTCATCCCTCCCAAACATACTGTGTTGAAGGGTGCTCCCTAGCATGGCCATCCTACTCTCCTCTGTGGGGTACTCCACATGGGAGGCCGCGGCCTCTTCCTCCCGTTCCACTATCTGGTGCCTCCTGAGCTGCTTATGGTGCCCCACCACCGAAGAGATCTCCCCCACATCACCACCTACTAGGCCTCCAGGGTGCTATTCACCAATCCCTCGTTATGTGTATAATATTCCTGGGATGCCTGAGGAATCAGCTCTGCTATTTTGGGATTGTGTAAGTGATATGCATTTAGACTCCAACTCCCCTGCGGACGGTTACCCCTTCCCCTCCACCGTTACCATCAGAGGGGAATGGTTTGAGATGCCACTTGGCAGAAAGGTGACTTTGAGGACCCTACTTATATTGGTGGTTGGTAGTAAGAGGTAATCAATTCTCGTGAAAGAGTTATGTGCATTAGAATAGAAAGAGAACCCCATCTTTGCATGATGTGGCTTCTGCCAAGGGTCCCACTGTTTCTATGAAGGTGTTAAGCTTCATGTGGGGTCCACTGTGCCCCATCCCCCCTAACATGTGGGGACCTATCACCCTTGGGTGAGATCATTTAGTTGAAGTTGCCTCCCAGTATTGTGAGGCCCCCTGCATAGATTGCCAGCAGGGATTGCACAGAGTTCTATGTGTCGGCCTGTAAAAGGGGGCAGGGGGGTGCATATACTGATACTAAGCATACTTGCTCCCCCTGTAGTGACCCTGTGACCATCAGATACCTCCCACCCTCATCCCACACCACATTTTCTACCAACATGGGGAGGGACCTCTTCACCAGTATAGCTACCCCTCTGGACCCTTGCATGTACCCTGCATGTATCACCACTGCAAACTTGGACTGTCTCAGAAAAGCACAGTTCGACCCCCAGTAAATGTGTTTCTTGCATGAACGCTGTGTCTGCTCGATGAGCAGTAAGGAAGTTGGAGACCAGTCCCAACTTGACTTTGTCTAATAGCCCGTTGTTCTATGACATGCGAGTCAGCCGAGGAGCCTCTGCCCCCATCCCCATCCCATTGTCAAGCCCCCCCCCCCTCATACCCTGGCTATTTTGGATGGAGGGCCCCATCCCGTCACAGCACTCACATTTATCTGCCTCTGGCTGTACCTTAACTTCCCAATCAATCCCCCTGAACTGAACCTTTTGATTCCCCCTTGCCCCACCCTACTCTTACCCCCCCCACCCAATCTGAAGCATCTGTTGTCCCCCCCCCTTATACCAAACTCTTAAACTGAACTTCATGTGCAAAAACCCCCTGGATGCATGTCAAGGAGAGGGTTCTGTGCAAGACCCGAGACCCCGCTCCAGCAGGAACCTATGCTTGCGGTTTCTTCTGCCAGGGGCAATTTCCCCAGTCCACTACCGCTTCATTCCTCTGAGTGTCTGTGTTGGCCGAGGCACTCGGGGCAGTCTTATTCTGGGGTGGGGGTAGGGGATCTTCCCCCCCATGCAACTTGGACCTCTGGCAGGCCGTCCTTTTGTCCAACCAGTCCCACGCCTCTGTCGGGTCAGTGAAGAACTGCGTCCCCTTATTCTCAGAGTAGCCGGGAAGAGCATAGCATATTTATTGTCTGCGAGAAGCAGCCTCCTCTTCAGCGCATTGAATGATTGTCTCGCCTTCTAAACGGCCCTTGTAAAGTCAGAGATCACCAACACTCCTGCCCAATTTACCTGGATGGAGCTGCTCTTCCAAACTGCATGGAGAATGGCGTCCCGGTCCCTGCAGTTAAGGAGTTTGGCAATAACTTGTATGGGTTGCACTCTGGATGGGCCCCCTCTGCTAGGGATCCGATGGGCCCTCTCCATCGAAAAGAAGTGCGACAACCCGTGTGGCATCATCCACGTCTCCAGCCAGTCTGTGAGGTATAATTCCAGTTAGGGCCCCTCACTTCTATCGGGGAGGGCCACTATATGAATATTGTTGCGGCAGGCCCGACCATCTGCCTCCTCCACCCTCAAAACCAAGCTCGCCATTCTACTCTTTAGCTCTGCCATATCCTTTTGGACCGGACCCATTACATCTTCCACTTCAGATATTCTTTGTTGCACAGATCTTTCCTCAGGACAGTGACCTGTTCCCCGATACTATCCATCTTCAGTTCTAGTGCCACTTTAGACTCCCAGATTGCCCAGAGGAGGGCCTGGGATGAGGGGGGCTATTGTACTTCTTGCGTGGCCACCTTGCTTCCCCCCCCCCCATCTGTCACTGCCCCCATGGAGGTCACCGAATAGGGGTCTATTTTGGTCTGCAGGTTGGACTTCTTGCCCTTTTCTTCAGCCATGTCGGCTGACCTTCACTGTCCGCAAGTGTTGTTCTGGCTGTATGGGTTTTGCCCCTGTTCCCCTTCAGTGCCCGCACTCTTCCTCCACTGCACCCGCACTTCCCAGTCTTACTTGCAGCGGTGGGCTCCTGGTTACGCTGTATGTGTGCTGGTCAGGGCTTCCCCTCTGGTGGGACCCTGTCAACTGCTCTCCGGGGGGTCCTCCTCATGCCACTGGTTGGGGCAGGTGCAGCGGTGCATGACTGGTATACGCTGCTTACCCAGTTAAAGACCTCTCACCGGTAGAACATGTTACAAGTTACAAGTTGTTTATAACGTCTGGCGGGAGCTGGAGTCTGGACCACACGGGTCCTTGAGGGCTCAGTAGGATTCGGTGCAGAGGCTTTGCCATGGTTGTGGCCACAGATTCTGTCAGTTTTCTTGAATGCTGCTTGTGTTGGTGGCCTGTAGTTAGGCAAAGTGTTCCGGATCGCAAGTTGGGATAACGGCTCTTGCTAATATGTTCTGTTTGCCCCTGGGGGGCCTTCTCTGGCTCCCTCCTCCCTACCTCCCCCCTTCTCCAGTGTTCACCTGGCATCTCTCTGCCCTCTGTCTATATTGGGCCTGCTGGTCTCTGATTGGGGTCTCCGGGCACTATGGTAGTACTGGACTCTCCCCCTTGACTCCCTTCACGCTGCTTGTGCAAAGTCGCTGGTAGGTCCGGGCAACTTAACTTTGCTTCCAGTCTGCCCTTCATGCCGCTCTCTGCCATCCCAAGCTGCCCTTCACGTAAAAAAGAGCTTGGCCCACAGGTAAGCACCTGGGATGGGGATTAGAAAGTCACAAATGTCCCAATGTCCCCCTGTTAAGATGGATTTGTGAACTCTGACCTGGTGGGCAGAGGTTCAGAAGGCCAGCCTAGTTTCATGGAACAGGGTAACCTTCCGGACAAGCCAGACCAATCAAGGTAGCATTGGCGGCAGTCAAGACTAGGTCTCAGGAGGGGTGAGGGTGACTGAAAGACCTCAATGAGCACACAGAGTAAAGGACACTTACAAATCACTCCCAGTCAGGTGTATGTATATTAAAAATACAAATACATTTATTCAAGGCCTTTGAGTTTCAACACAGTAATCATCAACAGTAATACTTTTAAACCAATACAATCCTACTAAAATACATACATACAAGACCAAGTGACTTAAAGGGGAAAATGCACAGAATGGGTCCACAACCTAAAAGAGAAGGAAGGAAGCAAGCAGTGCAAATTATCTTTAGGCAGTTCTGCAACATTCAATTCCTAACTGAGAGGCAGTCCAGTCCCTAAGATGAGTGGAGCCTAGCGCTCAAATGTACATTCAAGTTCTGGTGCACGCGATAGTGCAAAAGTGCGAAACGGTGTCTCTTGTAGGATCTGTAGCAGTTCAGGAAGGTGGGTGACGTGATGCAGAATAAGTTCCGACTATTCGTGAAGGGTCTCCCTAAGAGGGCAGAACAGGTTCCAGGAGTTGGGACTGGTTCGATAGCTCAGGCTATCTGTGGAAAGGAGAGTGGCCCTCAGGGGACACTCATGCGTAAAAGCAGGTGGAAGAGCTGAGGGCCACCGGTTAGGGTTGCAGGTACTCGCTGAGCCCCGGGGTACTCTGGACCAAACTTCAGCAGTCGAGTCCACTTCGGCTGCAGGTTCAAATGTGGCAGTTATGTGGCTCTGCAGCTTCCAGTGGCGAATTTACAGAATTGATTGCCACACGGGACATTGGCGCTTTCTCCGCTCCCGGTCGATGGATCAGGCCAGTTTCACTGTAGCAGGATTCAGGGCACAGGGAGGTACAGCAGCAAGGTACCTGCGAAGTTCATCACCACGGCTCGGCGACACGGTAACTCTCGGGCGCTCTCTCTTTACTCCAGACCTGGGAATGCCAAGTGTACGAAACTCGATGAGAGTGCCGTGAACACAGAGCTTGCGATGTACCAAGTTTCAAGGGTCTCCTCTAAATGGCGGCAGTGTCAGAGCAAAGCACCTGTGCAAGTTGGCCAGCCCACTGGTTGGCCCAGGGACACTTCGGAAGAGTCTTACTTGCAGGGTTTGATGTAGGTGCTGAGAATAGTTGGTCCCACTATTGTAATGGGTCGAATAGTCTTCGCAGACCTAGTTCGACCAAATGCAGAGGGGTCCAGCGGGACGACAGCGGGCTCAGGGTGTCAAACCTTCCAGCGGGTCACCAGCGGTTCCTCGCCTCAGCTTCTTAGTTTCAGGATACTTGGATACTATCCTAGGTTCAGTGAGAACTCAAGAGATCAAACTGGTGTGGGTGTTTGGGGCCTTCTCTTATCCAGAATCTCCTTCGTGCCAAAATGAACAGGAACCAATGGGAGATCTGCTCACATACAGGCACACCAGACGTGGACCAATCACGGACCACTGTGGTCACAGTCATTCACAGCACACCAGACTCTCTGGCACCCAGGATGTGTATTGGAACCAGACAGTCCAGCCCACATCCTGGAAGCACACACACAAGGCATGCAGAAGCCTGCGAAAGCTTGGCGTTTCGCAGGAGAATGCATGCCCAAATATAGACTGCCCCAGGTCGCTCGACCTGGGGACGGCAAAGGGGCAAGATGGCCAACGGACAGGGCAATGAACCCTTTGGCATTGCCATTATGGAGCCAGGCCACCTTCCTGTGCCAACCACGGTAAACACGGCATGGCAAGAAAGGGTTAAAACAACGTGAATAGATAAGCTGCCTCCAGCCCTGTCCAAGGCACAAATGCACTTCTCCTGAAAAATCCTTTGAGGGAGTCTATGGTCTTTGAAAATGAAAGGAAGACCCAAGCACATGCACTTTTAACATGTTGCAGAAAAGTTGCAACAGTGGAAAGGACTAAGGGAAACAAAGTCTCCCAGTACTGTCTTGGAGGGCATGTCAGTTTCCCCATAATAAAGTGAGCCAAATCCCAGTGGAGAGCAGCTGAATGCTATGCTCCACTGGCAAAGTCAGACTGTGGTGTTAAAACAGCAGCAGAAAATTGGGGGGTACATAACTGGAGGGAAAACTTAACATAAATGGGTATCTTTCCAAACACCCCCTACACAAGACATGGCCAAACCCAACAGGAACATTATTTTAAAAAGTTAGACCCATGCTGGCTGTAGTTGGTGCTACCTTCATGGAGGAGGAAGAGGTGGTGTGGGCTTCACAGATGAATTCCCACTAGGCCAGGGGCTGGCCAAATGTACCCTTGTATCGCTGAGCAGGAAAGGTGATGAGTCTCAAACAGATACCCTGTTCCTGCCAATACTGAGATATTTTTGGATCATTTTGGGGGAATAACCTGCCCAAGGAAGAAATCATTTATTTTATTGCTTCTAGCGCGAACCTAGCTCAACAGCAGCGGATCACTTAACAGGAGGATATCAGGACTGGGCCTGGCATTTTATACAGTACTGTTGGTACTGAGATAGAAAGGGATTTTTATTTATCCGGCATTGCAGCAGTAACTAGATCTAGGGCCATGGAAGCAGCACGAGAAGTAACCCAACACTGGACCTGCCCAGTCCAGATCCAGAGTCCACAGAGGCACCTGCTCTGGCCAGAGAGGGCCTAGTGGCTACCGATGCACCTACTGCAGTGGCACTAGGCTATATCTCAGGGTTGTCTATTGGCATAGAACACAACATGGGATAGAGGACACGGTTTCAAACCTCAAAAGCCTGCCATAACGGAGTGACCTGTCAACTGGTGGTCCCAGTGAGGCTGTCTTTTGCCAGGGGCAGCAAGATTGCCCCAACTCTAACTGATCTGCATGAACAGGTAGACAAACAGGCCAAGCGATATGGGGGGGGGGGCTAGGAGAGGATTTGGGGGTAGTCCTTGGGATGTTCAGATAATCCTGGGGAAATGGCTTCCTGCACAGTAAACTCAAGACTTCCGAGGCACGGCCCAACCAGAGGTAGGTTGTTCCCCATTGCCACAGGAGGTTACTACTGAATTTGGCTCATGATATTTCTTTGGAAGTAACTTAGAAAAGACCAAGAAAGTGGACAGGATGTCTGCCCATTTTATGCCAATTTGTCAATGGAGATAGCCAGAAGAACTGCAAGAATTTATAAAGAAAAGCACATTTATGCCACCAATAAATGTTCCGTCTATAGACATTTTTCATAGATAAGTACTAAATGATTTGAAGAACATTTCATTCAAACGGCCTAAACATTGCAACCTGAAACCTAATGAATTTAATGTACTAAAAGGACTGTTTGTGGATGGCAACCTCACCATACGACCAGCGGACAAGGGGGGGAGTGCTTGTCATCATGGATAGCAAGGACTACCATAATGAATGCATGAATCAACTGAGGAACACGGATGTATATTCAGAACTGGATGGTGATCCCACTGTAGAAATATTGAGTAACCTCGAAGAACTATTGAGCAAGGCGGAATAATTAGATTGGATAAGTGATAAGACAAAATCATTTCTTATTAATAAACACCTGAGAATTCCAAATGTTTATACTCTGTCGAAAATACACAAACATCCAAGAAACCCACCAGGTAGACCCATTGTCTCCGGTGTGGACAGCTCATTACAACCACTGGGGCAATACATCGACCAGTTGCTACAACCATTAATACAGAAAACTGATACCTACATTAAGGACACTGCTCATTTTCTAGAAAAATTTAAAAACATCAGACATACAAAGAATTCAATTTTGTTTACAATAGACGTAAAGAGTCTATACACATGTATCCTGCACAATCTGGGCATGGAAGCAATCGAATGGTTGCTATTGGAAGGAGATCTGAAAGCTATCAAGGAATTCATACTGGTACTATTACAATCCATTTCTGAAAATTCCTATTTTCAATATAAGAACACATTTTTCATACAGACATCAGGAACGGCCATGGGTGGATCCATGGCCCGACATATGCAAATACCTTCATGCATAAATTCGAAAAGGACCATGTATTAGAACACGCTATATGGAGGAATTACATATGTATGTGGGTTCGATTTATAGACGACATTTCCGGTATTTGGACCGGAACAGAAGAAGCATTGAATGTCTTTTTCATCTATTTAAACAGTATTGACCAACAAATACAATGTACACACAAGATTTCAAGAACCAATATTCATTTTTTGGATGTTGCAATTCAAACTCATGAAAATTGTTACTTAAACATCTACAGGAAAGAGACCGATCGGAACAATTTATTGCACCGCTTGAGTTTCGACCAGCCAAGTCTGATCAGGAATTTACCCTACAATCAGATGATGAGAGTAAAACGAATAGTGAATGATAGAGCAACATGTGAAAAAGAGATTGAAAACATGGGTGAAAGATTTATAGCGAGAGGGTACAAACCTTTAGGGATAGGTGCAGCACATGAACATCTAGCAACTTCTGTAGACAATCCAACACTGAAAGAAAGAAGCACACCTCCTCTGGTCTATGTATCATGTTACTCTCTACAAAGCAATAGAATCAAATCTATAATCAAAAAGAATTGGTGCATAATAACAAATGATACAAGAGAGGAAAACCTGTTTAAAGAGATTGCCAAAAGGGTTCTCGCTTCAGAATATTTTCCTAGCAGGCCCACCACAGAAGATCCTATGAGACTCTGGTTGGAATCTGAGGTCGGTCCGACATCTTTCCTGAGAATTGAGACCATTGTGTTCTGAGAACCTATTGAAGGGGTCTCATTCTCAGTCAAGCCTCTCGCACCACAAAAATGCAGGATGCCATGAGACCTAGCAACCTCAAAATAAAATTGAAAGCTGGAAGACTCTTGGCACTCTGAAATTTGGTAACCATGTGAATAATGTCTCACCTCGGGTGGGCGAGCTCTTTCCCAAGGATGTATCTATCACAGCTCCGAAGTATTGGAGCTTTTGGGAAGGTGTTATCTGGGACTTCTTGTAATTGAGGGAGAAGTCCAGTCTGTGGAGAGAGTGGTAGGTAATGTTGAGATGATCCAGGACTTGTTCAGGAGAACACGCCCTGATCAGCCAATCGTCCAGGTAGTGGTAGACATGAATCCCCCCTCTCCTGAGACTGACTGCCACAACCGCCATCAGTTTGGTGAAAACCCTTGGGCGGAGGTCAGCCCGAATGGCAGAACTCGAAATTGATAATGCGAGCCGCCAACCGCGAATCTCAGGTATTTTCTGTGCTTGAGATGAATTGGCACATGAAAATAAGCATCCTGGAAGTCCAATGACACCAACCAATCCTGGAGTTGTAGGGCCTGAAGGATCTGAGAAAGTGTGACCATCTTAAACTTGTCCTTCCTGAGGAACTTGTTCAAGTATCTCAAGTCCAAGATGGGTCTCAGTCCTCTGTCCTTTTTGGGGATCAAAAAATATGGCGAGTACCATCCCTTGTTCCTCTCCGCTACAGGTACCGGTTATATTGCACCTTTCTCTAGCAGGGTTACATTTCCTGCACAAGGAGCAGATCTGGAGTCATCAAAGAGTGTTTCCCTCGTGGATTGTTCTGAGGCTTCTTTATAAAAGGAAGGCAGTAACTGTGGGCTATCGTTTCCAGAGCCCAAGCATCTGAAGTAATCTGTCGCCATTCTTCTAGATGCTGAGACAGTTTGCCCCCCAATGGTGATTTGTGACTCAAGTCCTCAGAGTGGTTTCGCAGTGGCTGTTGCAGAGGCAGACGGTAAAGTGGCTGCGGCTTGAGCTCGCTTGGCACCTCTACCTCGTCCACCACGAGGTAACTTTCTTTGGCCTCTGACTGGCCATTCCTCTCGCCCTTCCAAATGAGTAGTAGTAGCAAAAAGATCTACCCCTCCAAGGTTGTCCAGTAGGACAAAAAGGCTGAGGTTGCCTAACGGCAGTGCCTAAAGATTTGGCTGCCGCATTTGAGGTCTGCAACTTCAAGGCTCTTGTCAGCCTTGCTGTCAAAAAGATGAGACCCGTCAAATGGCATGTTGAGAAGTCTAGCCTGCACATCAGGTGCAAAACCAGACTTTCACGACCACACAAACCTGCGCATCACGGTGCGGGTAGCCGCGGACCTGCTGATGCTATCTGCAGAATCCAATCCAGATTGAAGGGGATCACACATGGCTTCCTTGCCATCCTAAACAATAGCTAAGAAGCCGTCCCTTTCATCCCCTTTGGGAATATGCTCAGCCGCCATAAAAATCCACTCCCATAAAGTATACAAAGATTTTGCAAGGGCACAAGTGCAGTTGGCAGATTTTAATGCCATGCTCCCTGCAGAAAATATATTTTGTGCCAATCCATCTATGTGCTTGTCGTCCCTATCAGGAGGGATGGTAGGGTACGCTGCCTACTTTGGCACAGCCATAGCTGCCTGGACCACCAGACTCTCCGGAGTGGAGTGCTTTGACAGGTAGCCGGGGTCACTCTGGAGGGACAGTATTTCTTGGTAAGATTTTTGTCAACAGCCGCATTTGTTTCCGGAGTCTCCCAATTCCTGGCCACCCTTTTATGAAGTGTCACATGAAAAGGCAAAACTGGATCAGTAGGTGGACCCTTGTCCAGAATGTGTGTCTAATCATCTTGATCATAGGGTGCTGGATTCTAGACCAACCCAACTTTTCAACAACTTTAGACATGAGCTGCCTGTAAGAGGAGTGAGCATGCTCCCCTGGTTCTTGTCTTCCGAACTCCAGCTCTGGAGAGCTGTCAATTCCACTAGCATTGTGCAAATTGTCAGATAGGTATTGATTCTTGCTTTCCTCTGAAATACAGCATTAGGGACATTAGGTGTTCCATACTTAAGCCCAAAGGGAGCATCTCTGAACGCTCTTCCTCCTCAAAAAGGGAAGTTAAGTACTTGAAAAAGTCCTTCAGGAGAGGAGTATATATTTTTCTGGTTTTGAGACCAGCGGCCAAGTTGTAGACGTTTTCGTAGACAGTGCCTTTTTTGGAAGGTCACTAGGTTGTAATGGTTTGGTTGGCAAAATTGGAGCAGCTGGTTTCAGCATTTCAGCGTTGATGTTGACACTTGTGCCGATGGTATTGACGGTTTAGTCGGGGGTCGAGGGCCTGATGGGCGTCATAGGCACCAACGGCGCCGAAGGCGTCAACGACCTTGATCTCTCCCCATGCCTGGAGTGATCCTTCGATTTTTCAGATCAAGGCCTTGAGGGCTCTCTATGGGATCATGGCTTTTACTCAGGCGCGTGAGTTTTAGGACGAGACCTCTCCTTTCCGGCTTCCATAGAAGGTTCAGTCGGAGCATGACTGTCTTTCAAAGATTTTCAGCATTTCCACACGGAAAGCTTCCCATTCGGCAGGTGTGCTCTTTTTGGACAGGCATGCAACCCTATCGGGAGAACCGCCAGATGAAGACTTCGACGAAGGCGACCTTTGGTGCCTTCTATTCGAGGAAGACGAGTGGTGGGAACCGCTCTTGACCTTGAACGCTTGGCCTTCTTCCTCAGAGGAGCGTCGCCTCTCGACTCATCAGTCGAAATGCCCAGCAGGTCAGGGCTTAAGGGACTTGGAAACTTTTCCTACCTTAAGCTTCCCTTTTCATTCCCTCAAGGCTTTTCACGTCATAGACTGGCGCTTGGAACAAGCATTTGTAACGTGGTCCTCTATTCTATGTGGGTCGGTTGAGGACATCTTCGATCCGCAGTCTCTAAATTTTTTGAAACCGCACTTAGGTTTTGAGGGTGTAGACGAAGACGACATATCGCTGAGTTGTTTGAAAACAATCGAGAAATAACTTTTATAAGTATTGCACGCGCCAAATTTCTCACGAAGCAAACTAGTTTGTGGAAAAATGGAACTGAGGCCAACGGGTGCCACGCATGCTACACATAACCTCAGATGAAGTCACCCTCGACAGAGGCCTTGGAGGGACATCGACTTGACGCCATCAACACAGGGCGCCTTCTGCTGAAAAAAAAATGTCTGAAGCAGTTGAAGCTGGACATTACAAGTCAAAGATGAGGAATACGTTTGAGGACACAATCCAGTCGAAGGTGGGTTTCTTCTTATCCTCCGCACTTATGGGTATTTGCCAGTACCATTTGGTGAGATAGATTATATATATATATATATATAGAGTATTCCCCAATCTGTCCAGACAGTCTTCAATTCTCGGCATGGGACAGACATCGATCTTAGAGATGGAATTTAGATGGCAAAAGAACATTCAGAACCGTATGCTTCCATCTGGCTTCGGTACTAGGACAATTGGGAGCACCACTGGCTTGTAGAGGATTCAACCACTACCAATTTCCATGCTTTGGATCTCTGTCCAGTGCTTGTATACTTGAATCAGAGATCCTATAAGGTCGTAAACACGTGGTTTGGTCAGGTGGGGTGTTTTTGCTATGCTGTGTTCATCTTGTCAGTACAGGTTGTGTCGAAAAGGTGGCTTCGAATTTACGTAGGAGTTTGTGTTACTCGTCCTTTTGGTTGGGGACAAGATCTGGGTTGATCCGCAGCACTTCAATCAATGCTTCTTCCGCTTCTGGGTACATTACTGGAGTGTCAGCGTCTCTGTACTGATCATTGCCACCATGGTACGGGCTCTGTCCATTTCTTGAGAAGTTTATATGAAAGGTTTGTAGGATGGATTTCCGGTCTCCTTGCAGGACTTTATATGCAACTTTTCCCATTACCTGCTGAATCTCCAAGGGTCCCCTTCAGGAGGCCTATATGTTGTTCTCTGTAGTGGTAACAGTACCAACACCCTTCAGTCTGCAAGGGCTAGACTTCGCCATTGAGCATAGACCAGGGAAAAGTCATGTTAATGCAGATGGCCTTTACAGATGGTATGTTGACCATTGAGGGTGACAATCTTGTGGGAGATTAGCTCACCTTAAGTCTGAAGAGGGGTGGGTGTGAATGTGATGCTGGAAATGCTTTTGGAGGGACGGGGCCTCCTTGTCCTGCCACTTCTCAGTTGGTGTTTTCTGTGTGTTCTTCTGCACAGGAGTCCAGTTTGGACCCCTGGCAGTGCAGCTCTTGATTCTTCCCTTTTGGGGAACAGTACCTACAGGATATATTTAGGGCACCCATGGGTAGGAGTACACCCTTGTACCCCTAGTGTATGTTTTTGGGCACATGTGGGTTGCCCACAGAGCAGGGTATTGGCTGGTGGCAGCTACATGCCGACTTGACAGTGGCTCTGGGTATCCTCCATTTTTGGGATACTCGGGTCCTGCCATAGGAATCAATGGATTCCTTGACAAAGGGAAGACGGCCAATGTAGCCTCTTAGTTTCTTTTGCCTTTACCCCTTGTTTCTGAAAGTTGTGAGAAGCCCTGGATCTGTTCCCTTCCCCTGAATGGCTGTAGGATGGAAGGACCACATTTGGCTCTGGGGCTGCCTCCTGCCAGACTGGTTGGAGCCTTCCCAGGGACTTGTTTTGGGTACACCCTTGGTTTAGGACCTGTATGAACGAGTAAGAAATCAACGCAGCTCTGAAAGGCTGGGGAGTTGACCCCAATCCACATCCTGTGTTATGGGTGTCTGGTTTTGGGTGAATGGCCTGAATGCCTGATTGGATGCTGCCTACATGAATGCACTTGTGTGTGATAAACTGGCTGAGTCTGGCTGAGCCTGAGTGAATGGGAAGTGTTTTGTTTAACACAGGACCTCACACTCACCTCCTTATCAGAACCTGAAGCAAGAAGCTGATGTCATCTTAAGCTTGTATCCTGGGTGCAGCTGGAAGAAGTCGTCTGCGGCTGAAACTCTTCAAGAAATCCAAAGACTGCTTTGCTGACTCAAGGACTGAACTAGAGAGGACCTGGATAGGCGACTTCTACCTGTAGCTATGAAGGGACATTGTGCAACTGCTGCTCTTCACCCAAAGTGTCCTGGAAGCCAGTTCTGTGTGCCTACTGTCTGAAGATGGGATCTTTGTGGGTCAGAAAGAGGAGTGTCTGGTCATCTTGAAGCCATGAAGTCCATCTGTGTCACCCAGGGTTCAGGAGTGTTTGTGACCGCTGGAAGCCAAGCTGCTGAGTATCACCCGGAAGAGGGGGTACCCTAACATAATTCTGCCAGATACCCAGAGCTGCCAAAGTTCCAAGTAACTGAAGAAACCTTCAAGTGGCACTGCAGCTACGACATCTATGCACTTTACCGTGCCACAGAAAATCCAGGGTCGCTGCCTGCAGAGGAGTGCCAGTTGGTGGGTTTCCCGCAACCAATCCACAAAGAAAGTGTCCCGAGTGTCCAGACTTGGTGAGGGTCACCAGTCCAGCCCAGTGGTCGAGTCCAAGTAGCCAGAAGCCACCCCGTCATTCGTGCTGCGGCTGCAGCTTCAAAGAACCGCTAGGCGGCCAACCGCAAAATCACAAAACCTGTTACTGCCACTGCACTCATCACTGACGACCACCAAAGGAATTACCTTCTTCATCCAAGTTTTGTTGAGGTCCACAGCAAGTGTCATCTTTGTGGGACATCAACAGCCGGCATAACAACCTGATAATGGAAACCAATGCGATAGACCTGCATTGCTGCCTTTCCGACACTGCTTGGTACCCTTCTGGAAGACAGCGACATCTCAGCAACAACTTGTTCCAGAGGGTGTCCATCCTCGAGGGGTCCTGTAGAGAAAAGCCAAGAAACTCCACCAATTCACTTGCCAAAGCACCAGTGTTACTGTGATGAGAAAGAGCATCTTCCATACTCAGGATTCATTAAGGGGTCCCAGATTCATCTTGGGTCCTATTCTCCTTTGGCTTCCAAGGTACTTGGGTTAGTGGGATCTGTAGAAAGAGTAGCACACTATTCATACAACATAAAGTACATCTTAACTTTTCTCTACAGGTTGCCCAGGTGGGAGGATCCGCACACAGCAATAACTTTTTGGTCTTAAAGATATGATTCTGCCAATGTTCTGAATATTGCCTGCCTTTCTACATTAATGTCTATGAAGTTACACAATGCTTTGTAATTCCTATGCTTTTTAATAACTGTCAGCAGTTGGTGCGTTTTTGTATATATTATTGCCAGTAGTAGAATAGTGTTGTCCGAGTACAAAGGATGTTATTTATTGGTATAAGATCACTTGAACTTTATTTTACTTAATAAAAGAAATGTGGTAGCACATAACAGTGTGTGGACATTCTTTTGTGGGGAGCTTGGTGACTCACTGTACTGATGTACCTAAGAACCAGCCTCCTGGTCTCCTTACCTCCCTTTGTTCTGTTGGTCATCCCTAACCAAATTGGTAACCCTCTTTACTCATCTCTTCCTTGTACCCATGAAGCCCCAACCCTCAGAAGTTCAGACACATGTTCTGCCGCCATGATGCCGGGTGTGGATTATGGCGTCACCCTCCCCACAAGCTTGGTTCCAACAGAGGGCACCACACCCAGCAGCTATTCCTAAACCCTCCGTTGTCACCTGGGACTGCCCGAGAGGCCCTCTCCTGTTAAGTGTTGGCATGTTATCCAGCCTTTTCCCACAGGTGTTCCTGCCCCCTCTGCACATTAGGAACCATCACCTGTTTGCCTCGGAAGGTGTTGCTTCCTGTCCCTCTGTTGTCACTGCAGTTGGGAACGGCTGGCTTCCTGTGTGTCTCTTCTCCTGGCGTATGCAAGGCTATCTGCCGGCAGGAGATGCATGACATGCCGGCATGTCTGTTTCTCCATGCATCCTTCGTGTCACAGGTTATTTTTGTTATCCCAGACAGTCAAGTAGGAGATGTTCCCCACTACTCAACTGTCGTGGCATTGCATGAACAGTCATATTTTGTAATTTGGGTAAAAGGATGAGCTTTGAAGAAAGGCTGGCACACTAATAAAAGGCTGGGACTACATCTGTCTTGGCGTTTCGTATGATCCTTGGCCCAAGCTTGAAAGCCACACGAATCCAGCATCCTTGCACAGTGGAACAGCAGAGTCTCATTGAATGGTAAATCAAGCACTTTAACTTGTGCTTCAGGTAGCAGTCTTGTGTCCAGTATCCATGCTTAATGATGTACATCAAGGTCACAACACAATTTTCAGTGTTAACGTGGTTGGCCGCTGACTGTAGCTGGCCCACAGACACCTGTTTTGTATATCATTAGCCGATATAAGAAGCCTCTGCCAAAGATGAAAAACACAGGCAACAAACAGTGTCTGAATTGACTATGTGGAATGCAAATCCCCCTTTTCAAAAGTTATCCAGAAGCTTATCCTCTTTACTTGGCTGAGCAGTAATGGATGCTGCTGAAGTCTCGAACTGTAGAGAGAAACTGTCAACACAGATTACTTTGCATTTAGATGTGCTGCTGGACACTTTTAAAAAAATCTTTAAGGTGCCCATGTTAACCATCCAGCTTTTTATTGCTCGTCATAATAAAATGTAGATTTCCTGCCAATTTCTCAGCCTCTGAACAGGTCAGCTTAAAGTAGAATGTGAGTTTTGTCAGACTTTGGGTTTAGGATAGGCGCATGTAACACCGTTTTGAGCAGAGCAAAATATGGAATTTTAAGTCTTGGGAATATCATGACCCCTATTTTACACTCATGTAAAGGAGCAGTAGGTTGGTATTCCATGGCAAATGCATCAAGGGTGAAGCACTGAATATTCAGGATGTGTAGGTAAGGATTTAAACACAGACATGGTAATCAGTGTTGCCTGTACCTGAAGCTGGAAACATTGAAGAACAGAAGCCAGAGGAACATGAAGAAGGGGGAACAATATCCATAAAGCGCAAAAAATATTCTCTCACTGGTGGAGTGTAACAGTGGACACCTCGGATCAAGAAGGCTGCCAAGACCCAGCACTTAAAATTGAACACTTAATTAGGTATGTGTGTAGAAATAACGAGAAAAAACAATAAGAACAGGATTATCTTCATCACTCTCCTAGTCTGTAGAGGTCTTCTCCAGAACTCCTCTGTACACCCCACCTCTTTTGCCCTTTAGATCACCTCTGCAGGTGCTTCCACTTGCTTATAGCTTGTTGCCCCTCCCAGTGTCACTTTGTCCTCCAAATTCTGGCTATGGCCTCTGGCTGTTCCTGCCACCACGAGCACCAGTGTAGGGACCCAGTTAATCCATCCTGCAGAAGTTGCAGAACCCCACTAACCCCACCAGAATGTTCAACTTGCCCAATCTTCAAACACAGACCCTTCTGCAGAACTTGAGCTCCAAACTCACGCTATGCCGCACCTCCTCAAGCTGGTGAAGGCAAGCTCAACTGTCAAATGTACATGTGTTTTAGAGGGTTGCAGGTCAATTAGATTCTCAGGTTATCCCCTTCACACTATTTACAATATGACACGATATGATGCTCAGTCTCTTACACTACTCTACTCTTATTCAGTAACTATTTTACAAATTCACTTAGCTTATATTTATGGTGATCTTCTGCTTGTGTCCATAAATGTTCTGGATCCTTTCTGTGATTTCTTTTTCAGGATTCCTCTCAAAAAGGGGTTGCTTATTCAGCCCATGTATACTGCGCCCTTCTAGCTCAAGGATTGAGGATGAAAGGAAATTTAGAACCTTTTCAAAGTTCCATTCTACCTAACTTGAGAGCTCCTGACCAATGTTGAGTTGGTTCCCCTTCATCTCGGAAACCGATCAGCCCTCCTTCCCTAATGCACCTTGGTTAAGGAAAATAATAAAATAATTAAGCACTCTTCACAAACCAGCAACTCATTAATACTGCCACTACACAGTTCTGGAACACTTACACGAAGCACACTCCCATCTTGTGGACCACCTGATCTGTCCCTCAAGGGAATATGACAAATGAGCTGGCACCATTAAAGGGGGGGGGGTCTACAAAGACACCAAGGCTAATTTGCATAAGGTCTTTCCAATTTCTGTAATGGCTTGGCAGTCGAAGAATGATGGTCTGGAGTGTTGCCCTGATCAATTGCCAGAGGGTCAATATCAATTCTTTTTAGTTTATGGTGATTTACTGTCCTGGTCCTGTACTCCATCAGTAAACATGAGGATAGTAGGGGACACAGATGACACATCATCATAAGGGAAACACCGGGCTCACCCCCACATCCATACTTCTCAGCTCCTCAGCTTTCTCTCTGTCCAACGCTCACCCAGTAGAACACTCCGACCCTCACATTCCACCAGCTCATGACATCACTCACTGCTACCCCAAGCCACATTACAACAACTATCCCTCCCCTAGGGAAACACAAGAGAATGACTAAGGTAACGCGACCAGCACCAAAACCCCAATCATCCAAACACAAACACGGTACCAGAAATCTCACACACAGCGGCCGCCTATGCCCAGAACCCCTGGCAACCTAAACATAAAAGGAACCACACGCAAAGGGAACCATTCACAGGCCAAACCTTCCAGCCATCACCTCTGTTTTGCTACAAAGAGACAAAACCTCTAAAGCCAGTAGAAAAATTGGTGTTACAACACTACATTTTACAGTACTTGTAGAAGTGCTGGGCAGTGATTTCAAAAAAGAAATGTGAAACAGAAATGTATAAGGGCAGATGAGCAGCAGAAATCAAACAGTAACTTAAAATAACAATAGTCTCTATAAAAGATTCAGATCACATTTAAAGCAAACAGCAAAAAATCAAATTCATATTATGCATAACACAAATAATGACTGTCACTATAGAGTGCAGCATATAGTGTTCATAAGAAAAATGAAATAAAGATGGTTTCTTCCTAAAACTGTAATTGTATTTATAAGGTCCCGAATAGGGCAGCCTGAAATAGCTAACGCCGAAACGTTATACAAACCGAAGTACTTCTAATTGTACTAACTTTGACCAATTGGAATCGCCGATTTAGTTGTCTCCATATAATTTGGCATGGATACACAATACAAATTGTAATAACATGGTTTGAATAGAGTGATATATAAACATGGTACGAAGCGGTCTGAAAGTTTTACAAATATTGTCTACATGTACTATTGATTGTTGATTTGATGTCAGTGGTTGCAATGTATTCTATATGAATGTATTTTGAACTATTTCTGCACTTTCCTGGAGGTATGTAAGCTCTGTAGTATATATTTTTGTGTCTGATCCTCTTTAATTCTAAGACAAGACCGGAGGCAAGCATTATGCTTCAACTTTTTTAATCTACTCTTCAGCAGTTTCAACAATTTTAACAGAAAAACGAAACTCTCATTTCCATTTTTTCTTTTGAAAACTACATTTACTCTTATCTGTTCTTGTAGTCCATCACACTTCCTGTCTGTAGCTCTTCTAGCTACTTCCTGCCTCTGGCCCCACCTCTTCTTTAGCTGCTCTTCAGACAGATAAGTGGTTTTCTTTCTTTTTTTTTTGTTAGCATTTAATTCACTGTATTAGGCAAAAATATATTTCAATGATATAAATAAAGTAAAGCTGTTTAAATAACAGGGGTGCAGAGCTGTGAGCATTGAGTGCAGGGCAATTGATTTGATTGCTCGATTGTTGTGTGAAGGCTTATCTTCAACAATAGAGCAGGCAGCAAGCCGGCTTGTAGCGAAGCTCCGCAGGCGAGCGTTTGCTACACCAATCGTGCTGAATGGGTCCCGTGCTGTACTTCCAGCATGCCACAGGACCTGCTCGGAAGCAGAGGACCGGGGCCCCCTCCCTCCGGGAGGAGAGAAGCTGCGTTGCATACACTGAATACAAGTCCCCAAGCAGAGTGCACCGGAGGCCGAGCGCGGTCTCAGCAAAGCAGAGGTTGGCGGTCTCAGCAAAGCGGAGGTTGACTGACTCTCCAGTGAGCACGAGGAATTTACCGGTGGCACCAGGAACGCAGCCTGCAAACTGGACAACAAAAGTTTCATAACGGCAGCACCGAAGTGCACAGGCAAGCAGCATGCATAGGCCACATGTGCGTTCTGCGCAGCATTTTGGGCAGTAACGGCGGAGAGTCCAGAAAGATGCTCAATTAAAGAGGAGTGTTAGGAGCTCATAGCAGAGCTCCAACAGCAAAGCTAGGAAGCTTTTAAAAGGACAGCCAAAAATAAAATATAAATATATAAATAATAACATTAACAGCTTAAAGCTGAGGGTGCAAGACCACAGACATTAAGCTAATCGATCCCCACAGATGTGCGTCTCAGCCTGCACCAGTTCAGGCACTGGCACTCCACACCACAAGTATGCCTTCCAGTCCCCGAAATGTCTCATTATGAGTGGAGCGAAGTGGAGCACAGAGAGGGACCTAGCGCTCAGTTTCAAGCAGGTGCTTGGGGACTCAGTAGAAGCAGCGGCAAAAGGAGTCAGGCCTATACACTAAAGACTGGCCACCCTAAAGTCTATTCTAGGCCAAAAGAGTAAAAGCACACAGGGACATGAAGAAAGCACACCCACGAACGACACCACAACGAAGGAGAGCCTTCAGGGGAGTAACACGACCCGGAAGAGGAAATCCTCTTCTACTCCCCCGGGTCCACGCATTGGGGTACAACAGCAGATCCCAGAGGCAGCTGAAGCCATTGGTAGGCTAAAAGACAGCAGTGCCAAGCCTCCTTACCCCCACCCCAGGGGACAATAGGGGAAATATGGATGAGGATACAGGTGGAGAATCACCAGAAGCTGCTGCATTCTCACAGGACAATAAGCCGAAACCAGTCTCTGCAGGGGGCAAGAGCCAGGAAAGAGACACCTGGAAACTCTAGATACAGATATGTCAGATATGGTTAAATCCAGATGACATCTAGGACCTCGGATCGGCAGCACTCGCCAAGAGTGGCCAAGTATATGGAACAAAGGATGAGAAAAACCTTGGATAAAGATACCAGGTCATGAATTCGAGTGGAGTGCCCGCATCCAGACCTAGCAGGGAAAGTGGCTGAAGCACCCAAACTGGGCCCCAAAATAATGACAAAGACCTTGAAAGATATCAGGAAGGTTATGTACAGGTATTGGAGAAGTTGGCAAGAGAAATTGCTGGATATCACGGGTCCCGTGGCAAAGATCATGGATCAAGCAGAGCAAGCCAAAAACACAGGCGAAGAGGTGCACCAACTAGCTGGGCCCAGCGAGCCGTATGCCTCCTAGTCAATGGCAACAGTGCCATTTTCTCGGAAAGACTAACGAGTCTGCTCCTAAAAAATAAAATAAAATAAATAAAAATAAAACAAAAAAAACAGGACCCAAAACTGAGCAACCTTGCAACCTACGAAGTGGCCGAGGCAGCGCAGCGCCTCCTATTCAGAAAGGCATTTGGCAAAGAGATGGGGAGATTTGTGGGCACATACACCTCCATGGAGAAAGCACAAGCTTCTATAAAAAAAAAGAAGATCTTCCCAGGCAGAGTTCAGTTTTTGCCAGGACCAGCCGCTATCGGGGTCGATCGCCAAGTCGCTCCTCGTCCTCACCAAGACCCCAAGGTGTCAGGGCCCACTACTGGGAATAGAGACAGCAAAACTCCTCGGTCCCCTCCAGAGGAAGGAACACCAGAGGCCGTAGGGGTAGAGGAGCAGGAAGAGCACAAGGAGCCATCTCAGCTAAGGGGGACACGCTTTGCATAGCACCTGTGGGAGGGAGGGAACTGATTTTGGCAAACTGGCGTGTGTTATCCAGCGATGCGTGGAAGTTGGAAACGACCCAAGGGTTCCACCTAGAGTTCATACAGGCGCCACTCCAGGTAGCGCAGCCAAACACAATTTTCATGTCACAAGCGGTAGAGAAACTCCTCCTACAACGAGTTTGCGCAGCTCCAAGGGAAGGGAGCGATGGAACGCTGCAGCGCGAAGGGACCCCCGTTTGTTGGCAATATGTTCTTAGTGCACAGAAAGGAGAAAGTGCAGCGATGATGAACCAAAAGAGCTCAATGGCTGGGTGGTCTACAGGCACTTCAAGAGCGAAGGCATTCACCAGCTAAGAGATATTATCAGGAAGGACAACTGGATATCGAGAATAGATCTAAAAGTCGCTTACCTGACAGTCCCAGTGGCACCAGATTTCTGCCCTTTGCTGGCAATTCAAAACGCTGCTGTTTGGTCTCGCGTCGGCCCCATGGGCTGTTACCAAGCTGATGAAGCCAATGACAGTGGCGTTCAGAGAAAAGAGTATTCATTTAATAGTTTACCTAGACTATATCCTCCTCCTAGAGGACAACAGGGAAACCTTAATATACCAGACAAGTTGGGTGAAGAACCTGCTGTCGTTTCTAGGCTTTCTAGTGAACCAGGAGAAGTCAGACATGACTCCGTCAAAGAGGATTGACTTCCTAGGCTTTGTGGTAGACACAAGGAGAGCAACGCTGGAACTCCCAGCGAAAAAGATACGAGATATCAAAAAAAGAGCTCGGAGCATGCCACAACAAAGAGGTAATTTCTCTCTCTCTGCTTGCTAGCAAGAGCCATAGGGCTATTGGCGTCCTCCATACCGGCTATATTTCCAGAGCCCTGCAGAGGCTGAAGATCAGAAGCTGCTGCTGATGATGTCTGAGGTACCAACAGACAGTTCCTCTTGATCAGTAATTGCGCACAGAACTGCAGTGGTGGCTGCAGAACATCGAGGCGTGGAACGGGTGTGCCATCTTTGGAGATGGACTCTATGACCAAAGTCTGGTCTAACGCCAGCAGGGCACGCTGGGGAGCTCAGTGCAGCGTCCTAGAGACGGGGGGGAAGTGGATGCCTGGAGAGCTGGAGCTACATATACACTGTCTAGAACTATTAGCTGGGTCTTTCACAATCAAAGCTTTTATGAAAGACAGGGCGAACTGTTGCATCCTGTTGAGGATGGACAACATCGCGGCAGTCAGATACATAAACCACCTGGGAGGGACGAGGTCGACTCCTCACAGAGCTGGTGAAATGTTTTTGGCATTACTGCCTACAATCTGGAATTTCAGCGACGGCCGAGTACCTGCCAGCGTCCCTCAGCTTGGTAGCCGATTGGAACTCTCGTTACTGGACTGACTCCAGCTTGACGAGAGCATCTTCCAGCAACTCTATCAGCTGTGGGGACCAATTCATACAGACCTATTTGAATCCAGGCTAAATGCGCAGACACTCGGGTTCTTTAGCTGGAGGTTAGACACCAGCGTGCAAGGGACAGACGCGTTCCTCCAGGACTGGAGTGGAGAAGTGCATTATGCGAGTACTAGCAAATGTGCGCAGGGAGAAGGTGACGGCAGTGATGATGGTGCCGTCTTGGTAATTGCAATTATGGTTTCCAGCTCCGATGGAACTTTCCTCAGATTTCCTGCGGATCCTCACATCAGACATACACCTGCTCACGGACCCAGCTTGGTTGTTTGATCCGTTGATGGCCTGCAGGGTGTCCGGAGAAGATGAAAAATGCCTGACATTTCGGGCCACGCTGCCCAGCTTACCTCAGACACCTGGGCCCCTTCCACACGCTGGAGCAACAACGCGGCATGAGCAAGTGGGAGTGCTGATGGAAGGGGAGAGGTATTCCTCCCGTTTCTGCCCATTTTTTATCAGTCCTTAACTTTCTAGCCACCCTCCTGGATGAGGGCAAGGCTTTCAGGACAGTAGGAGTTTACAGATCATCTATATCGGCCGAATATGAGACTGTGGACGGTGCGCCAGTGGGGGGATCACTGGGCAGTAGTTAGGCTCATGAGAGTTGCACGGTTCCGCACTCCTCCAGTGCCGAAGTGCACGCGCCTATGAGATGGCACCGTGGTATTACAAGTTCTGCCATAATGGATGGCAAACCGGTACATCTCAACGACAGAGGTATCAGGGGAGTTAGCAATGCTGCTTTGCCTAGTGGCCTGTAGGAGTCTCTCTGATGTCTGAGCACTGGCAGTGGATAGGAATATGTATGGCCCGAAAGGGTGTTATTTTCACACTGGCTCGGGAGAAGTTGTCTAGGAAGGGTAGCTCAGGGGCAACACCCTCGGCTTGGAAGCAAGACAACGCAGAGCCAGGAATACAAGAGCAGGGTGGCAGTATGCCCTCCGGCAGGAGTGTCACAGTTGCACGCAGGAAGCCATTTTAAAACAGTAGCAACAGCCACCATCGCCAGGTGGGTCAGCCAGATTATGCAACAAGCGGGGATCGATACAGCCCGGTTCAGAGCCCACTCGGTGAGAGGTGTCATGGCATCCAAGGGTCTCGATTCTATTAAAGACACAGAAGTGAAGCATTCCTTTCCTGCCCGGCGCATGCACTGTATGTTACCGATGTAGTGACTCGAGTTCTCCCTTACTATGGAACAGGGCAGTGCATTTTCCCTAATGGTGTCCTTCTGATTTCACAGGAGACAACCAGAATAACGGCTGAGCGGCCTGACTGACCGATTGGCAGCAAGAGTACTCTTTCCTTGGAAAAGGAGCAGAGTTTGGCGTGGCAAAGTTCATCCCGGAGAAGTTTGTCAGGAACACTGTTGGTTTCAGTGTGACTTTGTTTCGATGGCATTTGTACATTTCAGTTCAGAGCAACTAAAGAAGAGGTCGAGCCAAAGGCAGGAAGTAGCTAGAAGGGATACAGACAGAAGTGTGATGGACTACAAGAACAGATCAAAAGAAAGGGAAATGTAGTTTTAAAAAAAAAAAAATAGAAACATTGAAATGAGAAAGTTTTGTTTGTTTTCTGTTAAAAGTATTCAAACTGATGAAGAGTAGATTAAAGAAGTTGAAGCATAATGCTTGCCTCTGTGTCTTTAAAAGAATCATCACTCCCTTTGCTGTAAGCAGGGGTAATCTTCATTATTGTATGTAAACCGTATTTTTTCTTTCCTTTACAAAAATTGAATAAAATTGCTGCTATTGAGGTTTTTGGGCAGGAACATTTTTTTATAGATGTTGGTATAGTCCTCATTTTCTTGCCAGTTAGAGGAGACCCATAAGTATAACAGGTATAACTTAAACAGGCAAGTTTAGTTTCAACTACTTTACAAGGGCATGCGAAAGTGAAAAGCAATTCAAAATGTATAGTAAATTGCAGAAGTATTTCCAGAATAAAGGGGCTGTTCTGAAAAATCCACGACTCGAGGGGACAAAGGGACTGGAGCAATTGCATGCAAACAAAAGGACAGTTTTAAGAGTGCCAGAACGTTTGTCCATAGGGTTTAGTGGGAAATTCTCAAGCGGTTTTCCCCAGTTATGTTACTTACAGTCCCTTAGGTGTGGCGACTATGGCAAAAATCCAGCTACAGAATCAAAATGACCCCACTAGAGTAGCTCAGGACAGAGGTTTCACTCACGACGGCATGCAGAAGGACGGCTGTACTGTGGAACTTAAGCTTGCAGAATAAAGAAGATTGCGGTCTGAAGGGCACGGGAGACACAAGAATCCTGGAGAACAGGACCAGAGACGGTGTCAAAAGACCTAAAGGCAGTGACCAAACGTGATGGAAGCAAGTAAACATCCCAGGAAGGAAGGTGCCCAGCTAAGTCTCTATGTTGAGATTGGGTCTTCCTAGACAGCCGGTGGGGTCTCTGGGTGGGGTGCAGAGAGTCGAAGTGGTACCAGAATCCAAACAACAGAATCCATACAAGGACCCTTTGCAGAAAACCCAGGAGAAGGAGCGCACTACAGCAGCAAAAAAGGAGCAGCACAGAGGGCACCAGGCAAGCAGGTCAGAGGTGGATCGGGATGGAAGCAGGATTGTCCCACAATGCGCAGAATCTGCAGGGATGCAAGTACACACATGCCACGATGTGAGGATGTAGATTTGCAGAGCAGCATCTCGGGCAACTCAGTTTCAAGACCGCAGTAGGGTACCCACTTCTGTCATAGTCGTAGACAAAGGAGGCAGGAAAGTCTCCAATAAGGACACAGGGCTGTAGTGACGGAGAATCCAGCTTCTCCCACTGGATCAAAGTGAGGAAGAGCCAGAGACAGGATTCCTCTGGATGGAGAGGAATACAACATTGCCTTTGGAAAACATGACCGAATTAGTGCAGGAACAAAGCAAGAATATTCATGACAGAATATTACGTCTTGTCTACAAGGTTGTGACTTCAGGTAGGATCCGACGCAATGTGGACTGCAATCCCCACAAACATGTGCAGGATTGGGGGCTACCCCCACTCCTCCAATCAGCATTGATGCCCCCTTCAATGTATTGGTGGCTATCTTTTTGAGGCCAGCCGAACACCACGTTCCCCAGGCATTCATTTAAAGGATGTAGGTTGGAATATCTGGAATAGTTACACCTCAAAACCCATACCCACAGCGCAAGGCAAATTCCATGAAAAAGAAAAAAAAAAAACAAGCAATAGGAAACAGGATAGTCGGTAGGCCTTCTGCGACCCTTTAGTTCCTTTAGTTTCAGAAAGGAATTAAAACTTACCGTCCACTAACACCTCTACATTTGGCTTCTGGAATTTGTCAAGCATGCGCCTAGCAGACTTCTACACTACTTCTTACAAAGTATGGGCGTGTTGGGTCCACATGTGAAAGAGGGGTTCACGCTGCGTGTGCCATATTGGTGACTGGGAGAACGACGATATTGACACGATGTTGCAATTTTACATGCATTTACTATAGTTAATAAGAATGGGAGATGTGTTGTTTAGTGTTACTTTGTGTTTAAGTTGATACATATTAGATCTGCACACGCATAGCAAGATGAATGTGAAAACTGTTGATGCAAGTATAAACAGCCTAGGTATGGTGTGCCACATAGCGTCTAGAAACCAGGCAACGAGGAGCTTCATATGCGCATGCAAGAAAGGAGATTAGTCATGAAGAAACCAATGCGAAGAGGATGCAGTAGTCTTGAACATATATACATACATGGTGAATATGTAAAACCTGTATGCCTCGAACTCTCTCACAGTTGTCTAGGCAATCCTTACACCAACAAGCATTGCCTAAGCCAAGGAAGGGAAAATGTGAAGGACATTATCAGGTATTTGATGTCGAGTTAAGAAATAAAAAGTGGCAGCAGAGACACCTTTCATGTAAGAAGTATCAAGGAAAAAGGAATATAACCTGCCTTTCCAATGGCAAATAAATCAGTGCAACCAACAGCAACAATGTGTATTGGGTTCTTATAGAAGAAACTGTTTATCTTAAATGTTGTTTGAGTTAAGACATTTGAGAGTGTTGAAGAAAAACCTTACCTTACCACTAAGTACTGGTAGTAGTGTTTGGAGTTTTGAGTCCTGGAACAAGAGTGCACCAGAACAGGAATTGTTAGTGTTAGTCCTGGCAGGTTAGTGGACCAGGAAGAAGATATTAAAGTACTGCATAGTGGTTAAGGTTACAAAGGAAAAAAGGTGGCAAGACCACTGTAGTGTTTGATGAACTGGGATGAAAACTATTTAGATATACATTTTGATGTGGAGTCAGAAGAATTTAGAATGTGTTTTGTGGTTTAATAAAGCCATTCTGACAAATCATTATGCTCAATACATGTCCCCCATGAGAAAGAGGGGTTGACAATGGGAAAGGCGATATTGACGTGATGTTGCAATTTTACATGTATTTAGTATAGTTAATAAGAATGGCAGATGTGTTATTTTTAGTGTTACTATGCGTTTAAGTTGACACATTTTAGATCTGCATGTGTGAAGCAAGATGTCAAAACTGATGATGCAAGTATAAACAGCGTAGGTATGGTGTGCCACGTAGCCCCTAGAAACCGGCCAATGAGGAGCTTCATATGCGCATGCAAGAAAGTAGATTTGTCATGAAGAAACCACTGAGAAGAGGGCGCGGTAGTCTTGAACATACATAAATAGACATAGATACATGGAGGTCTTGAGGGATACATGTTTGGGACAGTTTTGGGTACATGGTGAATATGTAAAATATGTATGCTGCAAACTTCCTCATAGTTGGGTAGGCTCTGAAACCTGTGTTGGCTAGATGAAGTCTGTGTGACTGGGAAACTGGTTGAGCAAGGTTGGAGGCCGAGGAAAGGCAACGAGCAGCTGCGATAATATCAGATGGTCGGTTGCGGGCAGGCTCAGGGATTTTACGACTTGGCCCTATTACGGAAAGGAGATGCAATCTTTTCAAGTGCATGGGGGCTTGCTATTCATTGTCCAGGGGAGTCTGGCCATCTTTTTGTGACCGAGTATTAAACCTGGGGTGAAGGTACACCCAAGGGCAGAGTTGACAAATACTTTATGGGTTTCGATTAGTTTCTCCGGTTGTTTCCGGAGGCCATGCATGTTGAATTGGCAGTCGTTTAGATTAGAGTGAAACAAGGAAGTCAGCAAGTCTGGGCGGGTGAGATAGTTATTGCCAGTTCAAAGGTGTCTTGTTTATTTTCCCCCTTCTCATATTGTTTAAGTGTTCTTGCAAACCATGTGCAACACATCTGGGGTTAGAACGTCCCAGGCCAGCGGGAACTTGTAATTAATCAAGTTTATTTTTTAATATGTCACTATGTAATGGTGTCATGACCTACCACAGAAGACTCCAGAAAAGGGGTGTGTTGCGAATATGAGCGGATGATGGTGGCTAAATAAATACGACCAATGAGAAGATTGGATTTCTTTTGTATAGGTTTGACCAATCACGTGTGGGCAATCACGTGTGGGAGGGATGACTTGTAATAAAATGTGGCAGTGTTCAACTGATGCCAAATGTATACAATGTGTAAACATGTGTGGTCCAGAGAGACTCAGATACTTTACAGCGTCATTTATCTCCTCCCAGCCGTTTGTAAAATAAACTTGTTTTACAGACAAACATGGACTCCCTTGTTAAGTGGTGTGCCTATTTTGGGTTAAGGTGATCAGAGGCCCACCCGCACAGTTGTGAGAAGCGATAGTGCATGTCACACTAGTCATACACAATCCCAAACTATTGGAGGTGCATTTTGTGTGAAACAGTCCAGCATCTTATACTCCCAGTTTACAGGACATTTTGAAATGATATTGGGCTTAGGACAAGCACTATGCGTGGACCCCAAGCCACTCAGGTACATTGTATGTGGTGAAGCACTCTTGATCATCAGCCACAGCGCTATTTTTCTTCACTACTCTTCCATGCACAAAATGAACAGAGCAAGGCTTCCCACAGCGAGATATCAGGTTTCTGTAAAAGCCCCAACAAGGGGGATTTTTTTCATCCAGCTTTGGCATATTCGTCAATTTTGTATTCACTGTGTTAGCCAAAAGCACACACAGTCCAAGACAGTCTGCAGCTTTGTGCATTATTAATTAGAAGACATAATCCTCTGTCATTTCAGATCTGCTTCAGTTGTACCTTCCTTCTCCAGGCCCACAGGAAGGACCTCAATGATAGAATTGACCTGATCAGCCCAAAAAACATTCAAAATCAGCATCAACCATTACGTGCGTTCAAATGAGTGAGACAGTAGCGTGTGGTTGGTTAACGCCCAACAATGCCACAGCGCACCCAAGTCCTAATCTACCCAAATGGAGGTCAGGAGTAGGCGCAATTAGTATGAGAAATGTGGTCAAAGGGAGTTGGAGGATGACACAAGAGCACTTCAGAGGAGATGGACATTTATTTGCACCTGGTATTAGGGACAGATTTGGGGGAACCTCAAAATGTTACCCACATGCCTGCCCTAATACTGGTTCTGTTGGAGTTTGACATATGGGCACAGACAATATGGCATACTGATAATAAATGTCAGGGGGTGGGGGTGGGGTTAGGGGGAGTGTTGCTAGGGCATTTTTCCATAAGACTGCAAGCATGTATTGCCTATAAATCCCCAGGCCAACCAGAGTGAACTTCTTTGAAGGGAAAATAACTGCCTGTATCGTTTCTAAAATAGAGCTGGTTGGCTCCGCATGGCTGTGCCCACACATCTCGAGAAGGACATATGGTGTCCATCTGCAAAGCAAAAGAGGAGTTGTGCTGCTGCGCCTTTTTTCCCCCTTTGTGCACCTGCAATCCCTCAGCAGGACCTGCAATCCCTCAGCAGGAAAGGCTCACGGTCAGAGTTGTGATACAGCTCACTTGTTTTGTTGCAGGAATGACCTAGGGGGGGCTACACTACCTCAATCTTTTTGGCACATTCTAAGTCCATGCACACCTGCTGCCAGATGGTCATGTGATGCACAGCAATGCACCATCCTCTTCAGGATCTGGAACCAAGCACCAAATGGTGCCAGACCGGCAAAAAAATTGACATTTGCCATATGGAATTCCTGCAAAGCTTATGAAGTCTTAGAGGGTGCATATTCATTGATTGATAATTTGTAGAGCAGTTTCTGTGGAGCAAACTACTTTAAAATGTAAGAAATAAAAGTGTCCAAAACAACAAAACAAAAGTTGCAAGTTCCGGTGGGTGCTTCTGTGGTACACACAAAAGGTAGATGAAGGATGCCGTTAAGTTGGCTTTGCATACATCACTGTTACATCACTAAGTGACAGTGGGCCCCATGACAGACAGGGCTTGCAGTGGCGCATCTCCTCCCTGGTGGCTATATACATTTTGCTGGACACAGTTTGCCATTTAAAAATACGATGAATCTATTTAAGAAAGGGATGTATTACAACATGGCCTTCCATCAATATATTGAAGTAATTTATCATTGGGGAGGAATCCTCCATGGGTTTTTACTAATAGATAACATCACTGAATGTTTTAATATGCCCAGGATGGCCCTATGTTTTGAGATTGCAAACTGGGAAAGCAACATTCAGTCTTGCAGTGCTGGGTCAGTGGGATATGTTGAACATTAGAGGTTGGTGGTACAGTTGGGACTTAGTATTCAGTCAACATAATTAAATTTCAGTGAGCACCATATAAATAACCAGACTCACTCTTGGTAGACTCAGTGTAGATAATTCTCCTTGCATACTATCAGTAAATATCCTTGGAGTGAACTGAAGATTATATATTACCCTTGCAAAGTAACATAATACATGAAGAAAATTGTGAGCAAAATGCATAGAATCAGTATCGTCGGCCTTCTACCTTATTCTGGCATGGATAGGTTTTGATAGCTTCACTTTCGGCATGCTTGCAGAGTAGACTACTAACCATGATTAAAATTCCAAATAAGAGTGTTACGTTGGCAGTTCAAATCAGAGTCTTGGTGTCCCTCTCAAAACAATCAATCTTGACAAGACATGGTCCCTGCTTATAATTCAGGGCTAATAAGAGTTTAGTCAACCTTACTGAAGGTGCATGATAAATCAGAAAAGTAAAAATAAAGTATAGCAAGGTAAAAACCGAGCATCCACTAAGCTGAGCTGTCAAGCAACAGAAAACGTGGGGCAGTCAAAACACGCCAGCTATCAAAAAAGGAGTGGACCAAATGGGCTCCTTTCTTGACAGGAATTTGCCATTTAAGACTACATAACTGGACATTTTAAAATTACTTTCTGGCATACCCTTTTGCTCAATGAAAAACACTCCTCATCTTACAGTCACTCATTATAATTTCATAGTGACCGGCCTGGTTTTAACCCCAAGGAAAATACTCAAGCGTGTATCTAGAGATCAAGAGAACAACAGAACTGGTTTGAAACCAATTCAGAAAACACTGATGTCAAACCCCAATGAGTATCTAAGATGCACCACTGCCAGCAGGAATTTGAAAATATCCACTGGGTTTGGGTTAGGAGCTCCAGATGGCTTACCAAAAAAGTATAAATGTCAAGGCCACTTAAATCTTGGTCTTACCTCTGAGACAGTCTTAAGAAGCTGGCCAATTCGTGCACATGCTTCTGGAAGAGCACCATCATAATTTGCTCTTGAACTGAATCCATTTAACAATATGCTGGATTGTTTTAGCAAAAGTCCCATCAATAAGTAGTCTACAGTTGCACCTGAAAATGGAAAACGGGGAGATTAGGCAACATATGTAAATCACATTATTTTTTTCATAAACTATTTAATCATGGTCCCATTCCAGCTTCGTGAGGAAGTAGGTCAATCAGGGTGATGGGGCGCGCGCGCACACACACACAAACACACCACAACGAGCATTGTTGGAGTTTTTTTCTTTGTTTCTTTTAGTTATGGCTAATTTTGTTGGTGCCAAGCAGCACTACCAGAACACCAAAACCGTTGCTACTGAGAAGGGATTAAGAGATGAAGTTTTAGGACAGTGTATGGATGGCATGGCATTACCCTAAATTATAAGTTACTCACCGTAGTGACTAACGTACTCTTAGCCCATAGTCCCCTTTCCTCCATACTGTATTGGTGTCCCTTCCAAGGGATGGGAGACTGAACCTTTTCCACTAGAAAAAAACAACTTCCCTGCTAAATTTAGAGGCGCGTGGGGGTGCGGTCTAGGGAGCATGCGCTGCCCTGACTCTGCCCTCCGGGGCCACACCTCAGTCCCCATTGACGCGTCGACAACAGATTTAACATTGCCAAATGACACCAGTATTATTAGGGGGGAGGTTGGTGGGACATATGGAGGAAAGGGGACTAAGGACTAAGAGTACATTAGTCACTAAGGTGAGCAACTCATAATTGCTCTAACGTCCCGTCCGCTTACCTTCATACTGTATGGGCGATTACAACTGGAATGCTGTGCAGTGCCCATAGGGACCACTACACACAATTAAGACTACAGGTGGCAATACAAGTTTTACCTTTGGTACAAGCCTGAACTACTATGTCAGAGTGGTAGCAGTGGCGGAGCAGCCAGGCTTATCTCCAGAGTATAGGAGCAGTAGCAGAGATTACAAAAAGGGACCACAATTACTGTGACTAAAGCAAACACTGGCTCAAGGTTTCAGGTAGAAAAATATAAGTACATTTATTTTTAGACCATTCGTTATAAACACAACACTTCTATTAAACTCAAATAAAAACCACACGTTAAATATACTACAACTAACCAATTCACTTTGTACAGTAAGTCTCAAGGTAAGTACCCTGTGTTTGAATTAACCAGTGTTACGAACAAAACACGTTACCACGAATACGATTGCGATCACTTTTTGACAGTTCGGTCTACTAAATAAACGCGTATCGGTGACATGAAATGCTACCGGGGCAAAAACGCACTTAGCACCTGAGATACCCAGAGGGAGTTGGAGGCAAAAATCACAGGCAATATTTTGGTTAGGCAGGCAGAATCAAGAAACACTCAGAGACAGGAGTTCAAAAGTCAAAGGGCCAGAGCCAGGGCGAAAGACACTGGGGGCCTGTTGCTGAAGATCCCACAGACAGTTCACGATTCAACGAAGCCAAAAGTACATCGATATTGTCAATGTTCAGAAGCAAAAGTTATAAAAAGGAGGGAAGACCAGGGCAAGCCTTGGAAATGAACAAAAGGGATTCACCCAGTTTCCTCAAGTAGAACACAGTACCTTGTTCCAATGGTGCAGCTGGTGCCCTGGCAGTTTTTCCTGTTGGTTTCCCGCAGACCCACGATTCCTGGAGCTTCATTGTGAAGGAGGACGTCTGAAGGGGATCTGCACCACACAGGGATGAAGCCGGCAGCATCAACGAGGAAGAAAAGGTGTGCTCCTAAAAAATAGGAGAGGCTCTTCAGGTGGCTATCCGGACCACTACGTGCAGTGATTTCGACCAAGGAAGAGGATCCTCTGGCTGTAGGAGGTGAGCTGGTTATCCCCACCAAGCTCAAGGCAAGAAGACTCTGGACTGGATCTTCTCTAAGTCGTTGAATGGAAGATAGCTCAGGACTGCAGCAGAGCTTCACCGGGACGGGGTAGTTGCAGCAGCCGTCGTTCTCTCTTCGGTTCCTTGTAGTTCCAGTGGCGACTCTGACTTCTAGCCCAAGAGACCTGCCTTTTATGCAAAAAAACCCCATTCACACAGCCTGGCTGTCAATCTCCCAGCAGGGGGGTTGTCCAGCCCGGACAGCTACCCTGGCCAATCATGACAAAGTGTGACTTGGGTTTCCTAGGATACCCTGTGCAGGGGGTGACTACACCCCTCCCTCACATTCAGCCCACCTAGACACCCAGGCGCCTTGAGTAGGGCTTCTGAGCAGGAGCCTGCCAAAAGACAGTGAACAAAGAAGGCGAACCTAGTTTGCCGCGCAAAGTAAAACACAAGAAGGATTTTAACAAAAAGAAATGGCGAATAAACCCAACTGGAGCCAAAAGAAAGACGATTTGGTCAAGCGGGTTTATGTTCAAGGCTAATATAATAGCCAAGAACAGTACCACGTTTATCTAATATAATCACGGTAGAAAAGTTAGGGTAGATACCACTGCCACCAGCCAAGTCTAAATGTTAAAAGAGCAAAACAATGCTCTAGGAGGTACAGATAAAAAGGGATACAAATTAACCCTTTCCAGTACTCCATGGAAGATGGGGTGTACTGGATCTGTGGTAGATTGACTAAGTAAAGTTAATGGTAACTTTACCCTTTTCTGGGTGACGGTAGTCACCTCAGAAATGGAGTCGCGAGAAGTCTCAAAGACAACCCTGTGCCACGGCACTGAAGGTGCTGTGTGACACACAAAAAGAAGAGGGCTACTGAAGTGGTGTACTTCAGAGTCCACAATCCCAAAAACAGGAAGAAACACGTAGCAAAAACACAGGTAACAGTGGGGGGAAAGCTCTCACTCTTACCAAGTGGAAAAAAATAAACTCCAGAAGTCCAGCAAAGCTGCTGGGGGACTTACTAGGTGAGGGAAATTAGCCATAGATGAGAATTCTCCCTAACAACAACTGATTGTAGCCCCAGGGTGGAGAGGTTGCTGAGAACCGCCTGTCTGAAAGCCGCATCAGATCTAGAGCCGGCATCCAAACAGCAATGCTTGCAGAAAGCGGAGGGCGAGGCCCAAGTGGCCGCCCTGCTTATGACTTGCCAAGGGACATGGCGCTGGAATGCGATGGCCGTTGCCTTGGCCCCAACTACATGGGCATGCATGTTGGCCGGAAGCGGCTTGTGCTGGCCCTCATATGCTTCCTTGACGGCAGAGACCACCCAGCAGGATATGGATGCCTTAGAGGCCTGATAGCCTGGTCTTGAGCCTCCAAATGTGATAAACAGGGCGTCCGATTTGCGGAAGCCGTTGGTCCTGTCCAAGTAGAATTTCAGGGCACGCCTGACATTGAGGCAGTGCAGCACTCTGTAGTTCGTCCTTGGGATCGGGAAAAAACTTAGGAAGTACTATTTCCTCGTTCAAGTGGAAAGCAGACGAGACCTTGGGCAGAAATGCCGGGTGTGTCCGCAGGACTTTGTCCTTGTGAAGGACAGTATATGGCTGAAGGTAGTATATGGATCCAAGGCGACCAGCGCCTGTATTTCGCTGACTCTACAAGCCTCGGTGAGGCCGACTAGTAAAGCCGTCTTGATGGTGACTAGCCTGATGTCCACAGATGCCATAGGCTCGAACGGTTTGTGCGCCAGAGCGCCCTAGTGTATGTTAAGGTCCCACACAGGGTGCAGTCCCTTGACGGGTGGGTAGAGCCTTGAGAGTCCCGTCAAGTGTTTCTTGACGATAGGATTGGAGGGGGAGAAGATGGCTTCCTCCGAGTTCCTGTAAGCCCCAATAGCTGCGAGATATGTGCGGCAGGTGTCCACCTGCACGCCTGAGTGGGAGAGGTGCGCTGAGGAGAGCACGTCGTCCAAGGTGCACGCCGGGGGAGAATTCCCCTGGAGTCTGCCCAGTGGCAGAATCTGGTCCATTTGCTTTTGTACTGGGCCCTGGTAGCCTTGCTCCTGGTGCCCTGTATGATTTCCATATTGGCCTGTGAGAGGCTGAGGTGCCGCAGCGTTACCTGCTCAGGTACCACGCTGTGTGGGCTAGTTTCCCTGGCACAGGGTGGATGACTCTGCCCCCCTGCTGCACCAGAAGATGTGCTGGGCCTGTCGGGAGGTGAATCAGGGGCACTTCCGAGAGACTGAGCAGCTCCGAAAACCATGGCCTGGCTGGCCACCATGGAGCTATTAGAATGATGAGGAGTTGGCGAGATGCCTTGATTTTGCAAATTACCTTGTGAATAAGGGGCGTGGGTGGAAAGGCGTAGGCCTTCATGCCGGTCCACTAGAGGTGAAATGCGCCAGACAGAGAGCCAGGGCCCTGACCTTACCAGGATGCGAACTGGGGACACTTCTTGTTGTGCCAGGTGGCAAAGAGATCCACCTGGGGTGACCGCACCTGTTGAAGATCTCCTGAATAACAAGGTTGTTTAGCTGCCACTCATAATTGTCCGGTCCCAGCCTGTTGAGCCTGTCCGCTTCCAAGTTGGATTCACCCAGGAGGTGGACTGCTGTGAGGTAAATTTCGTTTTCCAGGGCCCACTCACACATGCCGATAGCCAGTCTGCACAGAGGAGGGGATCTGGTGCCTACCTGCTTGTTGACGTAGTACATGCTGGTCGAGTTGTCCGTCTGGTTTAGGACAATCTTGCCCCCGAGTAGTGGTAGGAATGCCTTGAGCACCAGCCAGATGGCGTTCAGCGCAAGCCAATTGATGTGGTATTCCTGCTCCAGACAAGTCAAGGTGCCATGGACAGAGAGATTGTCCAGGGTGGCTCCCCAGCCCTCGAGAGAGGAATCTGTGGTGACAGTGGCCTGCGGAGTGGGCGTTCGAAAGGGCTTGCCCATCCGTAGTTTGCAGTCTCTGGACCACCAAGTTAGGTCCGGGTGGAGAGATGGAGGAACGTTAATCATCTCGGATTGAGAGCCCCGCTCCTGGTTCCATGAGGGCGCGAAGTGCAGCTGAATCCTCCTCATCCTTAGTCTCATGTGCGGGACTTCTAATAGGACCGCCGCCATTAGACTCAGGAGATGTGGGTACCACCATGCCGAGGTCACCTCTCTGTTGAAGAAGTGGGTGGTGGCCCTCTTGATAGCAGAGATTTTGTCCTCCAAAGGAAATACCTTCTGGGAGCACGTGTCCCAGATGAGGCATGAAAATGTCAGTCTGCGTGGGTTGCAGCTGCTACTTCTTGAGTTTGAGCGAAAAGCCCAGATCGTGCAGTGTGTTCATAAGGGCATGGGAAGAGTGGTGAACCACTTCCGGAGATGAGTCCCCGACGAGTCAGTTGTCCATGTATGGGTAGATGTGGAGGCCCTGCGCTACGAGGAGGGCCGCCACTGCATTCATTAGCCTGGTGGAGAACCTGAGTTGAGGCCAAAAGGAAGGACTTGTACTGAAAATGGTAGCTCATGATCCTGAACCGAAGGAAAGAACGATGGGGCTGCCAAATCGGACGTGGATCACATCCAGTCTCCCTTGTCCAATGTCTTCGCTATATGGCGTAAACCATCTTGAATTTTTGCAGGGGTAAGGAGAGGTTGAGGGTGGAAAGGTCCAGCACAACTCTCAGGCCCACCTGGTTCTTCTTCTGAATGGTGAAAATCCTGGAGTAAAGCCAAGGCCTCGCTGGGAGGCTGGGACTTCCTCCTCTGCCTGGCTCTACGAGCGACCAGATCTCTGCCAAAAGAATTGCTGTCCCAACCTGTGGGAGTGGAGGGGAGGAGAGGGTGGGATAAAGAAGCCGTACCCCATGGATACTACGGAGAGGATCCAGGGGTCCATGAAATTCTGGCGCCAGAAATGTGCATTGAGAGCAAGCCTGCCCCCCCACCGGAGACACATGGACAAGAAGGGGCGTGTCATGCCTTCTTTCCCTCAGAGGCTGTCGCGGAAGAGGGGGACTGGAAAAAGCCCTTTCTCCCCCCCCCTTTTTGTTGCTTGCGCCGGCTCTGAGACGGCAAGCGGTCCGGCTGCCTGGATCTACGCTCCTGGAAGCCTCGGAACCCTCCGTACATACGACCTCTATGGGAGTGCTGCTGAGATTGGGTGTACGATTTGGCCGTGGTCTTTGTCAAGATGGATAAAGACTTGGCCGTTTGTGAGCGGTTTTTCTTTTTGTCCAGCTCTTCGTCCATGGAGAAGTGGAAAAGCCCCCCACCTCCGCCCTCGAACAGTAGATCCAATATGCGTTCCTGGACATCCGGGTTGAACTTTGTTGCCCGGAGCCAGGCTGTCCTTCTCATGTCTGTGGTGATACAGATGGCACAGCCAGAGGTGTCGATATGGGCCACAGTGGATTCCATGAGATCATGCGCCACAAGCTTGGCCTCAGCTAGCCCGCCTTAAAGCGTGATTGGCTCTGGGTGGGGAGTTCCAGAAGGCAGTCCGCAAGTTCCTGCCAGAATCTTTAGTTGGCGGCAGCCAGTATGGCGTCTGCGTTGGCCTGACGAAGATGTAAGGACGCGTTGGAATAGAGTTTCTTGCTGTACGCCTCCAAGATGATCTCCTCCTTGCTTAGCAGCGCCGCAGAGGAAGAGGCTGAGGAAGACTGAGGCTTGAAGTATAGTGATGCCGCAGCGATCACAGAGGAGTGTGGCAGAGGATGGCCAGAGAGTAAGAGTGTATCCCCCTCCATCTGTCTGTACTTGGCGTCCAGGCGTCGATTGACCGGCTGGGCTGAGTGGGGTTTGAGCCAGCACTTCTTGGCCACAGAGACTACATCGGTCTGCAGAGGAATCCCCGATTTGGCAGAGGGGTGGCGTGTGAGGACTTCCACCAGAACCCCTCTGCCGGCTGCTCCACCTCAGGTTGGGGTAGGCCCTGATACTCAGCCAGCCCAGCAAGACGTTTGTGGAAGGCCCTGGCTGAGGATGGGGCATCCAGATCCTCCTCCTCATCATCATCATCATCAATATCCTGTGGATCTGGGGGATCCTATGGAGGAGGAGGAGTAGTAGTTGGCGCTAGAGGCTGGGGAACAGGGACCGCGGCCAGAGGCTGAGGAGGCGGCAGAGGCTGGTATGGAGCCACCTGAGGAGTCGGCTGGGGAGCCGGGGGAGGTGGCTGCGCCGGGGCGCCGACAGAGAAGTCTGTGGTGCCGCTAGCATTGCGAGAAGGCCTTCCCTGATGGCGTCTTTGAGGATAATCGCCATCCGAGGTGACTTCATGAGACTGAGGAATCTCTCGAAGGAGACCTCTTCACTGACCGAGGAGGTGGCAGGGGGTGCTTACGAGGTAACGGGGAGCTGCTGGAGCTGCTGCGTACCCTGCCCATATGGACGCAAAGGAAAGCAGCCCTGTGCAAAAGAGGGGTGGGCTGTAGGCCACGTACCTGTTTGAGGCAAGTCCCACCTTGACACTCGTTCTTCGCCGAATTCCTGGAATGGCGTCGGACGGGGGCCTCTGACTGGCGCGGCGGCCATTTCACCGAGCTGCCTGCCACGTGTCTGCGACGTGTTGCCTGGCCTCGTCCAAGACTCTTGCGTGTGGATCACGAGGCCTACCCTGCTCCTCGTCCTAGGCCCGGTAGGTATGGCACCCCCGACCCATGGGTCAGTAGAGCTGCGTTTAGGCGCCCCCTCAGATGTATTGCCAGTATTAGGGCATAGCCCCTCAGCCAGGGTGCCGGTACAAGGGCGGAGCCCCTCGGGTGAAGACCCGGTAAAAGAACCTTCCGGTCCCTCAACACTGTCACTGGGAGGATCCGAGGATCCATCGGCCCGGAGGCCAGTAGCTGCAGCAGCCTCGGTGCACGTGCTGGTAAAAGGACCTGATGGTCCCTCCTGCGCGGGAGAGTCCCTGGAAAGGAGTCTCCCTTGCGGGGTGCGATGGAGAATATCGCCCCTACCTTGGGCTTGCTTCAATGTTTCACTAAGTTTTTGAGGTCCTCTCGAGGAGACTTCTGGAAGAGCTCCCTCCACCTAGCTAGTCTGTTCTTCAGCGCTTTTGAGGACTGCGAGCCACATCCTAAACAAGCTTGCCAATCGTGGTCTGGACCAAGGCAATGTAGGCAGAGGGCGTGTGGGTCTGAAGTTGGACACCTGCTGAACCCTGTAGAAGTCGACATGCACCGGGGAGGAGTGCGACACCTGAGGACAGAGTACCTGAATGACAAATAGACAAAAAGGAAGACAAAGAAGTGTCTGCACGTGGAATTACATGGCAGAAGCCAAACCCAGGAGCGCTGGTGAATATGGCCCGTTCCCGTCGACACGGAAAAGGGGACTGAGGTGTGGCACCGGCGGCAGAATCAGGGCAGCGCATGCTCCCTGGGTCGCACCCCTGCGCGCCTCTAAATATGAAGGGGAAGAAGGTTTTTCTGGTGAAAAAGGTTCCATCTCCCGTCCCTTGGAAGGGACGCCCACACAGTATGGAGGAAAGGGCACGGGACATAAGAGTAAGATATTTACTGTGCTTCATGGGTAAAGCAAACATGGCAAGTGCTATTGCATGGTTAGACTGGCCTAGATTGAATGGCCAGTCTATCCACACAATAATACTTATGAATTGGGCCAGTCTGCATATACTTTAATTTGACATGGAATGTTTTACTTGGCATCAAGGATAAAGCGCCCCTTCCCCCTGTACTTCCATTTCTCCCCCCTCGCACCGTCAAGCGTCCTTCCCCATGCTAATGAGGGCAAGTCCCTGTTACGCTCAAGCCAGAAATAATACAACACTCTAGGGAAAAAGGCCAAGATATTGCTTGCAAGGGTAACAAGGTTTAATTGTACAAGGGGTCAGCAGAGGACTATGTTGCTCAAGAGGGTTCTGAAAGAATCACCATTGGCAGTAAGTTATAAGAATCCACATCATCACAAATTAAGTCATCCATAGGGTCTAAACCCGCATAGCTGATTGGTGAGACATTATACATGGTCCTGCTCCATACGGGATGCCAGGCTATGATTGGTTCTCATCTCCGCCATCGGTCCCTCCCTCACGTGGGTCAGCTGGGTTCATCTCTCCAGGGACTGAAGGTCAAGCCCTTCACATGTTGCTGTTCCAAGGCTACTCTTGTGAGCTAATGCTAATACTCCATCTTTATGGCATGCACCTGGGAGGCTTATGAACTGGCACCAGGTGGGAGGGAAGAAATACAATCATGCTGACTGACACATTCAGTGCTCTGGCTATCTCATACCCCTCGCACACAAGGCTTCCACCCTCTTTTTGATCTATAATGTATACCTCCCTGTACCTCGTACTCCAAAGTGTGTTTTTATGGGACCAAGTGAAATGGTCGCACATGTTCAGCTATTTTATGACCATTGGTTTTATGGCTGATGGGCGGGGGTCACTCACTATCATGGAATGCAGGGGCTCCTGGACTGGGTCAGTGCCAAATTACATTTCTTTTTGATTAATTCGTTGTGTTGGGTTCATAATGTTCAATTTGTTTAATGTGTAACGTTCCATCACTCGAAACACCTGGGCAATGAAAAGAGGGGTAATCAGATTCACTATAGACTTTTTCCTTCTGTTCTAGTTCCCTTTGAGTCTCGATCATCCCCCTGCTCCCCCACCCCCGAGAACAAAAAATTGGGAACTTTACCTGGTTTGGGTAATACTAGACCAGTTCAGGACTAGAAGTGAGGAAAAAGGAATATGTAGGAGACATGTATATTGAGTAGACTCAGGAAATAGTAGTAATTCTTTCTTTTTTTAACACTTTTTATAGGTCGGCCCAGAAGGGGCCAGGGTGAGGTGAATGTGAAGGGTGAATGAAGGGGAAAATACAGCATTTATGAAAGAGGGTAGAGAATATAAAAGGATATCACAAATATATGTTTTGTGTTCTTTGTTGTCAGTAAGGTGCGTCAGTCTGACAGTTCTGTCTTTTAAGTTGTATATGTTTCTATGGTTTTTGTTCTTCCTATGAAATGATCAAAGTGAATTAAGGTGTAAGAAAAATGGTTTGAACTGTAATGTTGAAAAATGTATGCTAGAAGATAAGGTTATTGGAGTATTGACATCGGTAACTGACACATACACACCCGCCCACACGCACGCATCCACACAGTGTGAAGAAATAATGGGAGCAGATACACCATTTCTGCCAACACCTCCCCATATACAGTGAGAAAAAAAAACTATCATGACCAGTGGGTGACCGAGGTTAAGGGGGAAGGAACGTCTCAAATATGGCCAGAAGGAGGGTATTTGATAAGAGGGTGTTTGATCTTGTTGCAACACACTTAATGGCCAAATATAAAGGGAAGCAGCTCCAAATTAGAAGGGAGAAGGAACAAGTTACTTACCTGTAACTGTTATTCTCCAGCATAGGTCTGGCATGGATTCACATGCTCATGAATATTCCCCGTCGTGATATGATATGATATGGTATTTGTAACGCGCCTATACACAGGAGTTTCAAGGCGCGACGAGGCAGGGAGGGGAGGAACAAGGGGAGACAGACAACGATCCTACTAGGCCAGGTGTCATTCAGATCGCGCAAGTGCAGGGGTGGGGGAGGGGGAAAAGTGCAAGGGGAAGGGGAGGGGGGGAAGTGCAGTACAAGGTAAGTGGCGTAAAGTAATAAATAAATAGGGTCAGCTGGTGGCAAGTGCAAGGTAAGTGCAGAACAAGTGCTGGGGAAGGGGGGGGGGCTGTAGGGATAAAGAGACAGTCCCGCAGTGCAGAGGGGTTCCAGGGCATCAGTGCAAGTGGAGAGTGGCTGGGCCCAGGGCCGAGGCCGTTTAGAGAGGTCCAGTTGCAGGATCAGTGCAGTTTCAGTGAAGAATATTAGCTGTTTAGCAGGGGAGAGGGAGAGAGAAAGCAGAAGCAAAGAGGAAGGTTTTGAGGTGCTTCCGGAACCGGAGATGGTTCTCCTCGAGTTTCAGGGAGGCAGGAAGGCTGTTCCAGAGGGAGGCCCCTGCCGCGGAGAGAGATCTACCCCCAGCTCGTTGCTTCGAGAAGCGGCTGACCCTGAGGGAGTTGGAGGCGGATGAGCGAAGGGCTCGGGAAGGAAGATATTTGGGAAGAGAGAGTTGAAGGTATTTAGGACCCAGGCCCCAGAAGGCCTTGTGGACAATGCAGAGGGTTTTGAACTTTATCCTCGCAGCCACTGGGAGCCAGTGTAGAGATTTCAGTCCTGGAGAGATACGATACCTGGGCTTGAGGCCAAGGACAAGTCTCGCAGTTCTGTTCTGGATGAGTTGCAGAGGGCGGAGAGTGGAGGCAGGCAGATTAAGATAGAGGCTGTTACAGTAATCCAGCTTCGAGAGAACCAGGGCTTGGGAGACAGTGAGCTTCTGGGGGAAGGAGAGGAAGGGAAGAATACCTCTGAGGAGGTGCAGCTGGTAGTGTGACCTCTTGGCGACGTCAGAAATATGAGGAGAGAAGGAGAGTGTGGAGTCGAAGATGACCCCAAGGTTTTTTGCCTTGCAGGTAGGAGCAGGGAGGGGGCCAAGGGAGGCAGGCCAGAGAGCTGCAGGGAAGGAGGGAGTGGGAGTACCGATGAGTAGAATCTCAGTCTTACTGGCATTAAGGCAGAGGTCATTGGCGGCACACCATTCTTGGATAGCAGACAGACAGTCAGAGATGAGGGAAGGAGAGGGGGAGGCTGAGGGTAGCCTGAAAATGAGCTGGGTATCGTCCGCATAGCACTGGAAATTAGGGCAGAGAGCGGCGATGCTGTGGGCAAAGAGTGCCAGACACTGGTTGAACAGCCAGGGAGAGAGATTAGATCCCTGGGGGACACCACAGGTGGAGAAAAAGATGTCGGAGAGGAAGGACCCCAGTTGGACCTGGGAGGGTCGATTTGAAAGGAAAGAGGTCAGCCACGCCAGAGCCTGACCAGTGATACCCAGGTTTTCCCGGAGACGGTTGAGCAGGATGGCATGGTTGACAGTGTCAAAGGCAGAGGAGAGATCGAGCAGAATGAGAACACACGGAGTGTTGGAGTCGAGGTTCAAGAGCAGGTCTTCACGGATGTTCAGGAGAGCAGTTTCCGTGCTTCTGGCAGCTCTGAAGCCAGATTGATGGTCATGAAGACTACCAACAGATTCAGCATGGAGGTTAAGCTGGGAGATGGCCAGTTTCTCCAGGAGCTTGCCCAGGAAGGGAGTGATGGAGATAGGGCGATAGTTAGCCGGGCAGGAGGGGTCGGAAGAGGGTTTCTTGAGAAGAGGGTGCACAAGGGAGTGCTTGAGGGGGGAAGGGAAGACTCCAGAGGCGAAGGAGTGGTTGCAAAAGTCAGCCAGGGCAGGAGCCAGGGAGTCGATGTGGTCCTTGATAGTTTTGGAGGAACAGGGGTGAACCTGTTTAGACGAGACTTTCATTGATCGGACTTGTCTGGAAACCTTGTCAGCAGAGAAAGGTGGAAAGGCAGAGAAAGAGGGAGGAGGGGTGACTGCAGAAGGGCCAGAGGAAGAGCCGGGAAGGGAGGGAGGGAGGTGAAAGGAGGAGAGCGAGGACAGGATGTCCTGAGTTTTTGAGATGAAGTGAGAGGCCAGTGCAGTGCAGAGGGCCTGGGAGGGGACAGGAGAGGTAGAGACTGCAACAGGGTTGGCCAGCTCCTTGCAGATTTTAAAGAGTTTGGCGGAGTTGTTTGATGCCGCAGAGATGCGGGCTTGGATAAGGGCTCTCTTCTTGGTGAGAACGGAGAGCCGGTACTGCCTTTGGAGCAGGCGGCAGGCCAGTTTGTCAGAGGATGAAAATGATGCACGCCATTTCCTCTCGGCAACCCTGCACTTGCGTTTTAGGGTGACGAGATCCGAGTCATACCAGGAGTTACATTTGGCTTTGGGCTTCAGGCGGATTCTCATGATGGGGGCAAGGATATCAAGAGTAACAGATATAGCAGAGTGGAGCATGGAGAGGGCTGTGTCAGGGTGGGAGTCAGCCGAAGGGGCAGGGGGGGGGCGAGAAGGTAGCAGCGAAAGCCTCAACTGACACACGCTTCATGGGTCGGATGACCGAGAAGGTGGGTGGCAGTGAAGAGGGTGGCTTTGCCTGTGGGGTAGGGAGGGTGAGGTGGGAGGATAGGAGAAAGTGATCACTCCAGGAGAGAGGAGTGGAGAGAGGGACGGAGAGGGGAAGGTCAGAAGAGATCAGAGCATCAAGAGTGTGCCCAGCAGAGTGAGTAGGCCCAGACGGGAGAATAGAGAGTGAGAGAGCGTCGCAGAGGTCACGAAAGAGACCAGTGGGGGGACTGGAGGCATCAAGGTGGATGTTGAAGTCGCCAAGAAAGAGGAGTTGAGTGGTTGAGGACAGGAGTGAGGAGGAGAGGTCAGCCCACTCAGAGAGGAAGGAGGAAATTTGACCAGGTGGCCGATAGATAGTAGCCACGGTAAGGGAATGGCTAGGAGAGAGAGAGAGTCGGCAGACAAGACATTCAAAAGAGGAGTAGGTCTGCGTAGGAGTGACAGTGGCAGGAATCCACTCAGGGAAGATAAGGGCAACACCACCCCCTGCACGGTTAGGCCTGGGCATGGAGAGGATCTTGTAACCGTCAGGTAGGAGTGTGTCAAAGCTGGTGGCAGAGCTGGCTGTGAACCATGTCTCAGTGAGACAAAGGACGTTGAGGTCCAGTTCCTCAAGAAGGTGACAGATATCGGAGGAGTGCTTGATGGCAGAGCGAGTGTTTAGAGTGGCAATGTGGAGGAGGCTGCCATCCTTGAAGAACTTCCGGGGAGGGGTACAGATCAGAGGTATGCCCTGCGGAGGTATTGAAGAAGGAGGTGAAGAAGGAGCACGAGAGGGGGCAGGGAGGGAGGGTAGAGGCAAGGTAGCCAAGGATAGAGGAGGGGGGACAGCAGGAGAGGAGAGGAAGTTGATGAGGCGTGGGAAGCGTCTATCGAAGAGGTGAAGGTTGGCCTGAGGGCCTTGGACCAAGACGGTCCCATTAGCGTAGACATTAATGATGGCCTTAGAGGAGCGGAAGGGGGCCAAGAGGACATCCCAACGGGTGCCACCATTAATGGGAGAGGAGGAGAAAGGAGAGAGCACAGAGACCATATGAAGGGTCCATAGGTCAGGCGAAGGCACGAAAAAGAGGATGTCAGTGAGAGTTTCCTTAGAGCAGGCATTAGTGTAGGTGTCAGCGATAGGGAGTCCTGGGTTGGAAACCAGGATGTCCTTTTTAAACTTTTTCCTACCAGATTTAGTGAGGAGAGCAGGATAGTCAATGGAGAAGCAGTTAGAGAAGATAGGCGAGACAGAGAGCACCATGGGGTAGAAGGGAGGGGAGGGGTGGGGGGAGACAGACGAAACGAGAGCACGCAGACAGGAAGTGAGCGGCAAGCACAAGTTACCACAATTAGAGCAAACAAACAATAAAGCGTATTAGGTACCGGGCCACCTAAGTTTGAGAATCCTGCGAGGGGAGAAAAGCACCCTAGTTTACCACAGTTCAGAGCAAACAGTAAAGCGTATTAGGTACCGGGCCACCTAAGTTTGAGAATCCTGCGAGGGGAGAAAAGCACCCTAGTTTACCACAGTTCAGAGCAAACAGTAAAGCGTATTAGGTACCGGGCCACCTAAGTTTGAGAATCCTGCGAGGGGAGAAAAGCACCCTAGTTTACCACAGTTCAGAGCAAACAGTAAAGCGTATTAGGTACCGGGCCACCTAAGTTTGAGAATCCTGCGAGGGGAGAAAAGCACCCTAGTTTACCACAGTTCAGAGCGTCGTCAGACTGGAAATCCTCTGTAAAGAAAAAATCAGTATCAGTTTTGTTTCTGATCTGTCTTTCTTCGTAGTAACCAATCACTGGTCTCTGGGTCATACTGCCCCCAGCCAATGACTGCCCTCTCCCTAAGCCCCGCCCCTGGCAGCCATCCTCAAATTTGGTAGCACGTAAAGTGGCAGTATGACCAAATGAAGAGCCGTAGAGGGGTAGGAGGGAGGGTTCGCATGTGAATCCATGCCAGACCCATGCTGGAGAACAACAGTTACAGGTAAGTAACTTGTTCCTTCTCCAGCATGGGGTCTGGCATGGATTCACATGCTCATGAATACATAGCAGTACACACATGCACAACCACGGGAGGTGGCAAGGCTCAACATTAAGCATTACATAAAAACTCAAAATTAAGCATCTCTTACCTCCTCTCCAGGCTCACCTTAAGCGAACAGGTTGCACAGCACTGCTTGGCCGACTCTGGACTCCTCCCTGGAATCCCGGTCGACGCAGTAGAATTTTGTGAAGGTGTGCGTCGGCCTCCACGTAGCAGCCCGGCAGATGTCCAGCAGGGACACACCAGACAGGAACGCCGTAGTTTCAGCGATCGCTCTGGTCAAATGGGCTCTCGGACAGTCAGGCAACGGTCGGTTGCCAACCGATGACAGTGCATGATACAGCCGGAGAGCCATCTGGAAATGGAAGCCTTCGAGAGAGCCTTCCCCTGGTTCACAGGTCCAAAGTTTACAAATAGTTGTGACATCTTCCGAAAACTCTTTGTGCGGTCCACGTAGAACTTCAGCACTCTAGCCACATCCAGCGAGTGCAAAGTTCTCTCGGCCGGTGACGAAGGCGACGGGAAGAAAACTGTTAACACCAAGGGCTCGTTGAGGTGAAAGTCAGATGGCACCTTGGGCATGAAGGAGGGGTGCGTCCTCAGCACTACCCTCGTGTCGTGAAAAGTCAAGTATGGAGGTTTGCAGGATAGGGCCTGGATCTCTCCCACTCGTCGTGCGGAGGTGATGGCCACGAGAAATGCTGTCTTCCACGACAGGAACTTCAACGGTGCCGAATGCATAGGCTCGAATGGCGCCCCCATGAGCCTGGTCAGCACCACGTTGAGCTCCCACGCCGGGGCAGGGGCCTTCACCGGCGGGAACAAACGGAATAGTCCCTTCATAAATTCCTTCACCAGGCGATGAGACCACAAGGACGCCCGTCCTGTAGTTCTAGTGTATCGGGAGATCACAGCCAGATGTATCTTGATGGAGGCGTGCGCTAGTCCAGGCTTGGCGAGCGAAAGTAGATACGGAAGCGCTTGAGGGACCGTAATCCACAGACGGTTAATCTTCTGTGCGTGGCACCAGACAGAGAACCTCTTCCACTTATGTCCATAGCACTTGAGAGTTGAGGACGCCCTGGCCTTTGCAAGACCCTCTCTGCAGTCAGCCGGGATATCGAACCCTCCAAACTCTGGCGCTGCAGGAGCCAGGCCTGCAAGTTCAGCGACTCCGGGTTGTGATGAAGGATTGCGTCTCCTTCTCTGGAGAGAAGATCTGCGTCCGCCGGCAGCTTGACTGGTGGGGACGCTGCCAAGTCCAGAAGGTCCGGGAACCAGATCTGCCTCGGCCACGCTGGTGCGACGAGGATCATCCTGCACCGGGACCTCTTGAGCTGGTTGATGATTCGGAGCAGCAAAGGCAACGGAGGGAGCGCATAGAGGAACAGGCCGTCCCAGGGAAACGAGAAGGCATCTCCCATGCTCCCCTGCTGGGGAAACCTGCTGGCGAACCTCTGGCACTTGGAGTTTGTCGCCGTCGCGAACAGGTCGATCAGGGGTGTGCCCATTCGCTGGAAGAGTCGAACCACTTGATCCTGCCATAGTTCCCACCCGTGGCACGAGCGCAGCTCCCTGCTGAGTGTGTCGGCAATGGTGTTTTTTATCCCCGCCAGATGAAATGGCACCAGAAACATCCCTTGGGCAACGGGGATCTGGTTCCGCCCTGTTTCCTGATGTAGAACATTGTGGTGGTGTTGTCTGTGAAAGTCCTCACCACCTTGCCCTTGAGGGACGGAAGAAAGGACCTGAGGGCCGAGAACACTGCCCGGAGCTCCAGGATGTTGATGTGGAGCGGCTTCTCTTCCGGGAGCCAAAGGCCTCTCGTGTGAAGGTCTCCGGTGTGTGCTCCCCACCCCTCCAGGGAGGCATCCGTGGTCACCGTTACCTGGTGGACTGGGGTCTCAAAGTCCGTGCCCGCCATCAGATGAGCGTGGGTGCCCCACCACTGAATCGCTTTCCGGAAAGTCTCGTTGAGAGGGATCCTGTCCTCGAAGCTGACCCTCGCTTGAATCCAGTGGGCGTCGAGGAACTCCTGTAGCGGGCGCATCCGAAGCCTGCACAATCGTACGAGATATATGCATGATGACATCATCCCGAGGAGGGACTTGAGGGACCTCACTCTGGCCCCGTCCGTGGTCAGCAGACGTTGCACTTTGCCCAGGATGGCTTTTGTCCTTTCTTCTGACTGAGAGGCCAGACGCGCCACTGTGTCGAGCTTGGCTCCCAGAAACAGTGCGACTTGCGACGGGACCAGGTGGGATTTGGCGAAGTTGATAGAGAACCCCAGGTCTGTGAGCAGCTGGACGGTCTTCGCTGTGTGTTCGACGGCGAGCTCCCTTGTCACCGCTCGGATGAGCCATTCGTCCAGGTTGAGGTAGACATGGATCCCCTGTAGGCGCAGCCACGCCGACACTGGTGTCAGGTACTTGGTGAAAACTCTGGCAGCTGACTTTAACCCGAACGGAAGGGCCTTGAACTGGTAGTGCCGTCCTTGGACCACGAACCTGAGGAACTTTCGGTGACCTTTCAGAATGGGGATGTGGAAGTACGCATCCTCCAAATCCAACGACGACAGGAAATCGCCTTCTTCCAGCTGTCCCAGCACGTGCTGGAGGGTGACCATCCAGAACTTCTGTGCCTTGATGTACTTGTTGTCGCCGCAGGTCTAGGATGGGGAGCCATCCTCCCGTCTTCTTTTTTACGAGGAAGTACCTTGAGTATACTCCGGAGCCCCAGAGCCTCTTTGGGACGAGCTCGATGGCACCTTTCCTGAGCATCGCCCTTACTTCCAACAGTAGTTGAGGGACCTGATTTTCCTTCCTGACCACGGGTGGAATGCGGGGGCACTTCCTTAGAAACCCGAGGGAGTGCCCCTGGGCCAGGGCATCCAGCACCCAACGGTCGGTGGAGATGGACTTCCACACGCCAACGAATTTCGTCAGCCGGCCTCCCACCGGGGTGCTTCGGTGGGGGCCTGACGCCACGGTCGGTTCAGTCTTGCTTGGAGGTCACCATGCCGCCTTGGCCTTCCTGGCGACGATGGCGGGAACCGTTTGACTTGCCTCGTCCCCTGTAGGCCTCTTGCGACGAGGAGTGGGCCACCTGGCGGTAAGTAGAGGAGCCACCGCCGAATCCCTTGGAGGCACTTTGCTTGCCTCTGGAGTTCCGAAAGGATGGCCGTCGTTGTCGGAGAACTCCCAGGGCCCGAGCCGTCTCCGTGTCCGTCTTGATGGCTTGGAGGGACTCATCTACCGTTTTCCCAACAGGTTGTTCCCGTCGAAGGGCATGTCCAAAACCTTGGCTTGTACATCCTGGCGGAAATCCGTCGCCTTAAGCCATCCTCGCCTTCTGAGGCAAACGCTGTTGCCCAACTGGCGGAAACCGGTGTCGGCAATGTCCGTGGCCACCGATATGGCGTGGTCCGACGCCACCTCGCCTTCTTGCAAGATCTCTAGGGCTTCCGCCCTCTTGTCGTCCGGTAGGAAGTCTAACAAGGGGGCGATCTTGTACCACAATTCCCTGTCGTAGCGTGCCACGATAGCCAAGGCGTTGGCCGCTTTGATCGTCGTCGCTGCCGACGAGATGACCCGTTGTCCCATTGCATCCAGCTTCTTTCCTTCGCCTCCCGGCGGGGAAGTTGATGTTGATGCCGATGCCCCCCGCTTTCTTCTTGGCCGCTGCTGAGACGACCGAGTCTGGGGTCCGTTGCGCCCTAAGGCACAAAGGGGCAGCGTCAGGGACCCGGTACTTCTTCTCGTACCTGTCCCTCTTCTCAGGCATCGTAGACGGGTTCTTGAGAAGGGTGAGATCTTCGTCCCAGGTGTCATCCAGGAGGGGTACGGCGAGGACCGTCTTCCTCTTGGCCTTGCGCCGTTGGTAAGGGAAACCCTCCTTCTCTTCGGGGCAGAGCTGGAAGAGCTCGGATGCCCTGGCAATCATTGCGTGGAGGGACCCAATCTCGTTGGGCAGGGAGGCCCGAAGGCAATGGGAGATCCGTCCCGTCGTCCCCTCCGTCGTCATCCGTACCCGTCCTGGCCGTGTCCGGTCCAGTGTCATCCACATGGACGGTGGACGGGGAGGAAGGTTGAGCAGGCCGTGTGGGTTGAAAAGGCGGTGCTGGATGGATCCTTCTCTTCCTTGGGGGACTCCCCGACGGGCTTGGCTCCTCCGTCGGGCCTGTCTCCTCCGTCGGAGGTAGGGGCAATCTCGTCCGTATCTCTGTACATAAGGACTGTAGTGCCATCAAAATGGCCGCGAGTTGTCCTGCGGCACTGGATGCGAGGGTTGGCTTGGGCCTTTGTCGGCACCGCAGTCGCCCTCTTTGTCTTCTTCGTCGGGATCTCTCCCGAGAGGCCGGGCCTCCTCAACACCCTCGTCGAGGCCCTCCAAAACTTCCACGAGCTCCTCCTCGGAGGCTGTGTCCGTGTCCACGATGGCCACCGGTCCCCCCCCTCTTTTTCTGCTGGGGACTTCACAGGGGTTTTCTCGATGGGCTTGAAAGAGGATTCCCTCCGCGGTGGCAGGGAAACTCTGGGCCACTGAGGTCGCCTCCACTGATGCAGACTCCACCTGCGCCAGGGCCGCCGCGACTTCCTCGATAGAGGCCTTAGCCGGGTGAGTCAAGGCCCTGACCACCACCTGCGTACTCACGACCTTCCCCTTGGGGGAGGGGTCATCGCCCCGCTCCCCCTCGGCCGGAACCTTCGAGCTCGACCGGGGCCTCTCCAGAAGCTTACCCGGGTTCTCAGACTTCCTCTTTCCCGAGCCAGAGCGTTGGCTCGTGGTTGATGGCGCCGGAGAGGGTGCGCCCTGCCTGGCAGTCAAGGAACCCGACCGTTCGGCGCTCCATGTGCCCGCAGACTCGCGGTGCTTAGCCTTCTGTTGGGCCCCCGTCGCCGGGGCGCCCTCACAGGACTTAGAAGACCGCTCGGACGACTTCTTTTTCTTCTCAACCGACGGGCTCTTTCCTTCTAGCCAGTTGGAGAGCCGAAGAGGACGATCCTTCAAGGTCCGTTCCGACATGTTCCCGCAAAACGCACAGTCCTTCTCCACGTGCGTTTTGTCCTCGTGAAGGCAGTAGAGGCATTTGAATGCTCGTCCTCCTTGAACACATTCTGTAGCTGGCATCCAGGGCAGATCCAGTACAGCTTTCCGGGCTTCAAGCTTCCTTTCTCCTGGGCCATGTCCGGGGTAGGCCTCAGAAAACTTCTCGACTCCTCCAAGAAGCGTAACTCGATGAAAGCTTCACCCTTGAGGGCCGTAGAAAATCTGAAACAAGTCCCCGTTAATCGGATGTAGACACGGTGGAGCGTGAGGCTCTATTTAACTGAAAAAATTAGAAAATCTCTGAAAAAAGCACGAAAACGCAGCAAAAGCTCGAGAGCTATAGCACGAGGACTCCCAACACTTGAACGTGCGGTAAAAATCTGAGGATGGCTGCCAGGGGCGGGGCTTAGGGAGAGGGCAGTCATTTGCTGGGGGCAGTATGACCCAGAGACCAGTGATTGGTTACTACTAAGAAAGACAGATCAGAAACTAAACTGATACTGATTTTTTCTTTACCGAGGATTCCCAGCCTGACGACAGGGAATATTAATGAGCATGTGAATCCATGCCAGACCCCATGCTGGAGAAGTACTGGATCTCTGGAGGATGTTCGAAGAGACACCTCCTGTAAGTAATAAGGAAAAGGAGTTACCACCTGTAGTGGCCACAACCCAGGAGGGAGGAGGGGGAGAAAAGGATGGAGAGTAACCAAAAAAGCTGTACCCATTACTGACGAAACCTGCAGAGGGATATTGTGACCCATTGTATTTGCCCCAACCAAGTGCACTGACCACACTGGCAGTAGCCCCCTCCCTCCCACTTTATGACCCCAAAGGTTTGAATGGTCCAAAAAGCACACCTCCAGTTCATCTAGGACGCATCACCCGGGAGTTAGAAACACAAATGACCACTACACAAGCAGAATTATCCCAACTAAAAACATTGTGTGAGAGTACCCAACTTCTGCCAGGGGGCAGACAGACACCACTGCCACCGCCACTGACAAACCCCTCCAGCATAGAGGAGGATGAGTAGGAGTCCGGGGACTTCCTCTTTTCCGTATCTATAGTGCACCAGTTAAGGTAATACGAGTAGAACGGGAAGCTTAACAGGTGAGTACGGGACAAGGTAGTGTAACATCTGACAGGGAGGAAGAATGTTGGAGCAACCTTTTTGAGTAGGAGGAAGGGGCAGCTGCAGGGGGCTTGCCACTGCCACTGCGGACACAACAGGGAGAAGGGGATGGAGAGGAAGGGTGGCAAGGAAGGCTGAGGAACAGGTTGGGGAGAATGGCACTGACAAATAAAAAAGGAAGAAAGGTAGGTAAAGGGAGGGGAGGACAAATCTGCAGATGCCTCTCATGCACAAGGGGGCGGGAAGGCCACACTATGTGACTTGGACACTGATGGACAAACCAAATTTGTTGAAGTCACTACCCCCACTTTCGGGAAGGGCGTGGAAATGGATATACACCTTCGAGAAACACACCGCAGGGGTTCCTTTGGCTTTAGGGGATGTCAAGAGCTTGCTAGTATCTGCAGTGGGTGACCAAGCAGACGGCGTGTGGTCGAAAGCAGGTTTCCCGGGAGTAACAATGGACTGTGACCGGCACAATGGGGCATTATTTAACAACGTGAGAGCACAGGTGTGGAATGCACTGCTGAGAACCTTCCCTGACACCCCCGATTTACACTCAGTGATGCAATGCACAATGGATGACGAAGATGCTGCGCAGTACATTTTTTGGGTGCAGGATATGTGGAGGGCAGAGACAGGCACTGCCTGGGACCAGTCAACCTCCCTCTTTTATTTCATTATCAAAAGAGGCCTCTCGAAGGAGGTGCAGAAGGCCCTAGATAAAATTGCTGGGATGGAAGACAAAGGTTGGCCCGAAATACAAAGCATCATAGTACACCATTGTAGGAGGATCAAAGAAAGGGAGAAAGAAATGGCACAGAAAAGATTGGCAGACGAAGCAAAACTCGTACAAAATAAGTTGGTGAAGGTGGAAGCAGTAACAGCCGCCCTACCCACAGACCGGCAGGGAGGAGGGGCCAACAGCAATACAAACTAGGATGGCAGCCACCTGGGCAGGGAACGGGCGAGAACAATGGGCCGGAGAGGAGCTGTACAGAGGGCACCAGTGGCAAGGAAGACCTAGAAGAGGTGGGTACCGGGGACAGAGGGGGATACGGAGGATAAGGACCCCGAAGAGAGGGACAGGGAGCATGTTGGTCATGTGGGAGGTGGGGCCATTTTGCGAGGGAATGTTGCACCCGTCCCATGGCATACTATCAGAATACACAAGGATTTAATAATGAGCAACAGTACGGACATCCCCACCCAGGCAGTCCCTATGGGTTGCCTATGGGAGGATACAGAGAGGGAGAACAGGTTGACACACGCTTCACAAAAGAACACAGAGCACCACCACAAACACCACAATGATTAACACGCCAAAATCAGATGGGGAACACGCACAGTAACCCTTTCGCCACCACTGCCAATGGCGCACCAGCACCGTTCCGGGGAACAACCATGGCTTGGGAAAACGTCTTTTCTTTACCGGGGACAAACACAGACCCAGATTAGGACTGCCCACAGAGAGCACTTGAGTGTCCAGTCCTATCAACTACCCTACGCCCAGACGAGGAACCACTGGTGGGGGCGGAGATAGACAGACAGTTCATCTTCATGGTGGACTCAGGAGCGGAAAAATGTGCCTAATGGAAGACAGGTTTCCGCTGTCTGGCAAAAATTTGGAAACACAGGGATTTTCTGAGGCTGTGGTCACAGTCCCATACACTAAATATTTGGATATAATGGTGGGGGGGGGTGGAGGGGAGGAAAAGTGTGAGCACCCTTTTTGTATCCTGAAGACTCGCTGATAAACTTGCTGGGGAGGGACCTCCTTAGCAAGTTCAATATGACCATTTTGTTCACTAAAAGGGGTATAAGTGTGTTCAACCCAGGAATATGCCCCCTCTGGGCAATGCTGCAGATTAAAACGATAGCCAATGAAGTAGCCGTCCGAGGGGTCCCCACCAATGCGGACATGTTTGTGTATGGGATATAGGTTCATGCAAGAGTGGTACCTGAAATAACACGAAAGGAATGGAGAATACCTTCTGACTTTGTTTTCGGCCCCATAGCCGACCCTGAAATATTACCAGGTACCATCCTCTCCCTAGATCTACAGGGAGTGCAAGTATCAGCTGGACGTACTGTGGTAATAGGTCTGGACACGCATGGCTGTGAGTGGTGATCAGTGTTATGCATAGACCCAAATATAGCACTGCGCGATCTGACTGACGAGGAGCTGTTCAATGACAATGACAGGGAAATAATAATGGAAATATGTATGCCTTGTGACATAATGGTCCAAAACAGGCGAGTGACAAACTCCCTCATGGCCATTGTCAGTGCACCACCGTCATTTTTTGATGAAGACATGCAACAGGTACCCACTAAGTTATGGACCACCAATTCCCACGATGTAGGGCTCTTGCAAGAGGCGAAACCCGTTAAGATTAAACTCAAGCCTGGCGCAGTGCTGCCCCGCGTAAAACAATATCCCCTGTCACGGGAAGCAGAGGAGGGAATAAAAAAAGACAATACATGCACTATTACAACAGGGTATCAGTGTGCCATCAGATTTGCCATGTAATACAGCGATTTATACAATTAAAAAAGCAAACGGACAGGCTTGGAGGATGATACAGGATTTACGCCCCCTTAATGACGTTATGAAGAAGGAGTTTCCCCTTGTCCCCAATCCTGCATCCATTTTGTGCAGTATCTACCAAATCTGGCACATGCTTCACAGTGGTAGACTTGAAAAATGCTACCACTCGATCCAAGCTCACAATACTTGATTGCATTTACACTAGTAGGGAAAAGGTACGAACATTGCAGGTTACCACAGGGATACTTTGAGAGCCAGAGTATTTTTAACAGAATATTGCATGAAGATCTTGCCAATATTGATGTCAAAAGCACAGTGATACAATACATAGACCATCTTTTGGTTTGTGGTGAGAGTGATGAACAATGCAGAGCTGACTCGATCACATTATTAAATTTGTTGGCACACAAGGGATACAGGGTGGACATAGGGAAGTTGCAGTACTGCCTAGCAGAGGTACTATATCTGGGACAATTAATATCAAAGGATGGTAAACAAATAATCCCAGACAGAGCAGCAGCAGTACGTGCGGCAATTAGGCCGCACACAGTGAAAGACATGCAGAAGTTTCTCAGTATATGTGACTATTGCCGACCATGGATATTTGACTATGCAGCATACACAAGGCCCCTACTGCAAGCACTAAAGGAAGCACAAAAGGAAAAATCAGCCATCACATGGACAAAAGAGATGAACACTGCCTTCAACACACTAAAGGAACTTATTTGCGCAGCCCCCGTTCTAGCGACCCCACACTATGTACGAGAATTCTACTTGTTCTCACACTGCAATGGACCACTCATAACAGCTGTCCTAACACAGAAAACATCCTTAGGGCATAAGCAATTAGCCTACTACAGCGGCACCCTGGACTCCGTGATGCAAGGGCACTTTGCGTGCAAACAAACTCTCGCAGCCGCTGCCTTTGCGATTGAAAAGAGCACAACCATAGTGATGGGATGCTCAGTGACATTGTTGGTTGAACATTCTTTGTTAGCAATTCTAGAACGGTCTAAGTCCACACTTAAGACACAAAGAGCAACAGCTTATGAAATAATACTTTCTAGCTCCAACATTCACATAGTGCGCTGCAAAGCAGTAAATCCAGCCACATTTATCACTGAGCCATGCACAGTAGAAGACATGCAAAATCACTATTGTGCTACATACCAGGGGAGGGTGACGACATTCCCAAAGTAAACGACAATGCTTTAGAAGGTGTTGAAGTGTATTTTTTTTGGATGGGTCAGCATCTATTTGCCCAGACACAGGTAAGAAGCATGTAGGTGCAGCAGTAGTGAGACTGGAAGAGGGAGAGTATGAGAGCATTGTACAAAAAAGTCTACCAATGCACTAATCAGTGCAAGCTGCAGAGCTTGTCGCACTAATTGAAGTGCTGCATGCAGCAAAGGGGTGTGCGGTAACAATTTATTCAGACTCGGCATACGTAACCACAAGGGTACATGCTGGATTGTCTAAGTGGAGGAGGAGAGGTTTCAGAAGAGCAGACGGGTGCCCAGTACAGCATGCTGAACTTTTAAATGAGCTGATAGAAGCACTAACAGAACCATTGGTAGTGGCTTTGGTAACATGCCAAGCCCATACCAATAACAGTAACGTGATCTCCTTAGGAAATGTGGCAGCAGACGCTGCTGCAAAGCAAGCAGCATATTTTCAAAAGCCCCAACCAACAGAATATTTACTAAAGGGTAACGCACAAGAGGAAAAAGAAGTTGGCTATAACTCACTGCCCATTACACAATTAATTGACTTACAAAAAAGGGCCCCAATCGAAGAACAAGAAATGTGGTCAAAGAGGGGGTGAATACAGTTGCCCACTGATCTCCTCAAGAAAATACAGGTAAAGTAGTTATGCCTGTAGATTTATTACAGCTTGCATTCCAACACCTTCATTTCCCGGCACACACAGAAAAACAACACATAGCTGTAGACATCCAAGAGGACTGGTGTGTCCCAAAACTGCAGGAACACCTCACGAAAACGACAATTGAATGTGTAACGTGTCAAACATACAATTCTGGAATGACCCTCAGGACACTAGGAGGGATGCTGCCCCGCCCTATCGGACCTTTGTGTGAATGGCACATTGACTATGCGGACATGGGAGAAAGGTGCAATGGAGCAAGATATCTAATAGTGGTGGTCTACCCCTTTTCACGTTGGGTGGAAGCAGGACCCTGTGTCATACCAGATGCGAAATGCGCTGCCAAATTCTTGGTGAGGGAAGTGTTTCTGCATTGGGGCATTTGTGATGTCATACGCTCCGACAACGGGACTCACTTTGTAAACAACCTCGTTAAAGTAGTAACGTCCCCGTTAGGAATTAAATACAAGTTATGTTCAATTTACCACCTGCAAGCGAACGGGATGGTTGAGAAAATCAACGGCCTCCTTAAGAGCAGGTTGTCAAAGTTATGCCACACCCTCAAAAAGAATTGGGTATATTGCCTGCCCTTAGCATTGTTTCAGCAAAAACAACCAAGTAAAGACCACTACTTGTCCCTGCACAAAATAGTTACAGGAAGACGCATGCAAACCCCATTAATCCCAATAAGAAGAGCATCAGATGCTTATAGAAATGCCACAAATCTGGGGGAGGAGTTTAAGGAATATCTGACACAGCTCACACAGGCAGTAAGTAGTATAGCTAAACAGGTGACACCACACTTCAAAAGGGAAAGCAAAACTGACACAAACACTGCAGCAACAGACAGTCCCATGACACTTTTAATGCCTCGGGATTGGTGCATCTTCGAAGTTTTGTGAGGAGATGAAATTCTCCAAGATTTCACGGCCCTTATGAGGTGGTATATTGCATCCCCTCTGCAGTGAAGGTTAAGGGCCTGAAATACTGGATACACCTCTCAGATGTTAGAAAAGCCCATGGCAGCGTAATACGAGAAAGGGAACAGCCAAATAAACAAGAAGTGGCTGTACACTGAGAGGAGCAATTGAGAAGAAACAAAGTATGTGTAAAATATCAGCTATATGAAAAAGTGTAAATATAAATACAACAAAAAGATTAATGAGTAGTTAGAATGGAAAAATTATTAATTGTACACAGATGTCTTTATTTCTCTCCCTCTCTCTTTATGGAATGAAGTTTATTTTGTATAACTGAAAGTGCACTTAACCCATTGTATTTCACTCTGTAGGTACAAACATTGCAGAAACGAGGGTCCTTAATGACAACGCAACAAATATAGTTCGTAATAGGGGAAATGTTAGTGCTACTAGAGCGTATTCATATGAGTGTGGCCTTTACTTCATGGCCATTGTTTTCTCAACTATATTATTATGCTTAGGACTTTACCGGTCTATTTCTTTTATTTTAGAGGGTATAAAAGAAGGTGGAAATGGGGAAAACTGGTACAGGAGGGAACCCACTTAGTATGTGACCAGGCTGATATTGATATGGGCCCACAATGTCTCCACGAACGTTACCTCTTTGCACACAAATCGCACAATGAAAGCCCCAATGTTTACGGACCCAACAATGAATAGTGATGATATTGTACTGGATGCTTACAATGAAGACAATTCAATTTCAGATGTATTAATGTAGTTGCATGCAAACACACAAACAACCATTGAACCTACCTCAAATGATGGTCACATGCACTTCATGTCCCAAACACATAACCAGCGCTAGCCAGGGTTCTGAGGGAAAAACTGCCCTTCCCATTATCAAGTTCTTTTAATGCTTGGGCAGAATACTTGGGCCACCTTCCCAACCTCACCTTTGTGGGAACATATCTTACCTTACTACAACAACCAAGGTTCTCTGCAGACTGTCCCAAACAGGCCACAGGCTTCGCGTCAGCGCAGATCACTGACGTGTGTCAGTTAAAGCCTATGTCGCCCTGTGTGATGCACTGCAAGGCGCCCGCGCATGGACATTAGTCCTTGAAGTCCGAACCCAACGCGGATATTAAGGTCTATGCCGGCTTCACCCTAAGCCTGCTGCGATACTACTGGTCAGCACAATTAGCAGGTAGGGAGGCAATTCCCCACATTTCTAGTGTTGCCAATAGATCCCCGTGCCTTATGAAGAGAAGTGATTAAGAACCAGCAATCACATAAAATTTACACATTTAAAATGTAAAAGTCAAGTGATTTAAAATAACCCCCAGAGTTCAACCAAACTGTATTAGCACAGAGATAATGTTTCCAAAACACCCTCAATCATCATAGCACAACTAAAAGGTAGCACTTCTTCAGTATTAGCATGATTAAAGTGGGTGGCAGAAGATGATGGTAGAGTAGACCGAGTGTAGAATGTAGGACGACGACATGTGAGGAAGGTCAAGAGTCTCTAATTTTGGAAGTTTTAATAAAGTATTCAGCTAGGTAAATTCACCAATGCCTGTTTTCCTGCTTGAACAGAACACTCACCTTCATCCCCAGTCTCCACTCCTCCATTTCATTTAAGTCAAGGCTGCTGACATTGATGATGGTCAAAGCAGGACCCTCCCATCGCTCCTGCTCCAGAGGCGGAACTGGTGAGCCATCTCCTGTGATAAGGGTCTCCCTGCGGTGGGTGGAGACTAGCTTCCGGACACACCTCTTGATGTAATTCCATCGCTTCTGTATTTGGCTCACCCCTGCACTGACATTCTGCCAGATGGCCTTACACAGCTTGTTACACTGATGGGAGGGATCTTCTTATACTCTGGACCTATTAGATGCTTTGTTCCATCTGCCCTCTGACTAGCACTATCAACTCAGAGACATTTGGGTGTCTTCCACTTGACATGGTCCTTGCGGCTGCCCGGTAGTGTGGGGGAAAGGAAGCAAGGTGGCCAGGCAGCAGGAGCAGGGAACTGGAAAACAGACTGGTATTTTGGTGATGGTAATTGAGCATTGTGATACAGACAATAGATTACATTTTCTAATTAAAAGGCTTTATTTTACTTAAATGTCAGGATGGAGTAAGGCCTAAATTGCCCTATACTATGGTGGGATTTCCCTACCTAAAGAAAACTAACGATAGTCTGTCAGCAAGTTCAAATCAAAAGTCTGTCTCCAAAACCAATATTTGCCCTCACAACCAACTGTATACAATGCTTCTTCCAGCTCTTGGCTTATAATGAAGCTTCCCTTTGCCCAAGTTTAGAACAGTTCCGTAAAGGCCTTGGGGTTCCATTCCCCAAGAGTGCAACCCAGTTCACAGAGTCTCAGGGATCTCTTCCCCAAGAGTTCAAATCTTCCAGCCTTTAATAGCAATATCAGTTCAAATCTTCTAGCTTTCAAAACAATACCAGCTCACATCTTTCGTCATTCCAGGATGTTCAATAGTGCACATAGATTTCTCAGTTTCTTCATTTACAATTCACTTCAGCAACTTTTGCAAAAACACGAGATTCTTTACATTTACTTTACTTGGCTCTTGCCAAGTAGGGGTCAACCAATCTAGCCGCAGTTGTCAGACCACACGGTCCGCCCATCACAGGTCACACAACCAACACCCCATGCACTTTGTTATGCTTTCTGTTTTCGCTTGTCTTTGCCAACACAGGTTTTCTCACTCTTGACCTGTAGATCCTTGGGTATCTTTGTATTTGGCCAATACTTAGTTTCTCATTTCCCATACTTCTTGCCAATCTTTTGGCTTTGCCAGCACTTGTGGCTCACCCTCTCATTTCATATCTTTCTTCGTAATCTTCTAGCTTTGCCCCCTACTTGTGGTTCACACTCATTCCATGGTATTTACCATTAGTACCACCTTGCTTTTATTTCACTCATAAGTGCTCATCACTTGCTTTTGTTCTATATGCATTCAAATATACTCTTAATGTCTTTCAGTCGCTTCGTTATTCAATGTTACTTGTTTCAACTTTCAAAATTGATTGTAATAGCAGCAGATATTCAAATATACTTGCTTTGGCCTTCCATAGGACTTATAACAGTTCTCATATTGTTCTGCATTCATACATGCTTGTTTCTAGCGCCCCGGTACAAGTGTTCCCTTAATTTCACTCAGCGGTGATATACAGCAGCTCTTTCAGGTTTCTCCACTTCGTTTTCCAGGCTTCTATTCACTCAACCTACCTTTTGCAGTAGTCCCAGTAAGCAGCACTCGCCGTACTGTCATTCTGCAGCGTACAGCCCCACTCTTCCCCAGCGGGAGCTACTGAGAGCATCACTCGCTCTCTCAGAGACCTGCGGCGATTGGGAGGCTTTGGTGCCCCGCAACTCCTGCTGTGGGCATCGGGCAGGGAGGACAGCAGGATCTCAGACCCTCTCATGGCTTGGCCCCAGCATCTCTCTCACTCCTGCTCGGCACAGCATTCTCTCAAGCCTGTTCCTCTCCAGCCGCTCAGATTCTCCAGGCCGCCTCTCCCTCTCTGCTGGGCGGTCACCATTTATATACACCTGGAACTTGTTACATGACAGCAGGTGCCAGTCTTTAACTTTAATTTCCTGACCATGCCTGGCTATTACAACTGAATTACTCAAAATCCCTCTTCCTCATCTCCGTACCAAAGTGGTGTTTAGGGAGGTTCGAATGAATGGAAGTATACACAACTCCTGGTTGTTTCCTTCTCATCCTGGTACTAGGCTGATATCTATCTGCACTAACAAGATTAGGGTGACATGTGTTTATCCGCCCAAATGAGGATGTGTCCTCCAAATTTATCTCTTCATCGTCCCAGCATAAAAATGGCATTTGAGGATCATTTTGAAAAGGGGAAAGGTTGAGAGTAACCTACAAAGGCTGTTGGGACAGAAGGTTCATTGTGAAAAGGGAATGGGGGGATACCATGTCTCACGCAAGGAAGTCCTCTTCCCCACTCCCCAGGTTTTCTCCACCCAGGTGATCCTCCCTCACATAGCCACCACCAGGGTCCAGATCTAAAAGCAATGGCCTTTCTCTGGCCCCCTTAGCAGAGGATGCCGGGGGAAAAGAAGTGAGGACGCTCTCAGGTTCCTCACAGCATGAGGAGGATGTGACTCAGTGAGGGAGATTTGGGGGGGAAAGGGAAGAAAGATGGTAGTGCCAGGAGTAAGGGGAGAGAGCAAGGGGGATGGAGCACAGCAGTCAAGGTGGGGACAGAGTGGTCAATGAGGGCTGCAGAGCAGTAGAGATGAGGGTAAAGTGGTCATACAGGAATGAACAGCAGTCATGGTGGAGGGTAAAGGGGTGAAAGAGTAGCACAGGTGCTGGGAGGGACTGCCAGTATTAAGGGGAGGACACTGTGCAGGGAATTGGTAGCAAGAAGATAGAAGGGTCCACAGGAGGAGTACAGCAGCAGTCAGCGAGGGGTGCACTGGTGCATACAAGGGGAGGCAGGGTCAGGTGAATGGAGTGACTGTGTGGGAAACCAAAAATAAATGAAGATGTTATGCAGGTCATGGCTGTTGATGGGACAATTACTTTTAAGAGCAAAATGTGCAACAATCTTGCTATCACAATAAAAAAGGCTGGAAGAAGAACTGGAACAGGGGATTTATCAAATTTATGATACAAAAAGGTAGTGACAATTCAGACACAATTGCTGAAGAGTCAAGACTAGACTTGTCCTGGGGTTGCTCTGCTCCCACCCAATGTTTTTTACTCCTGGTTAGGAGTGTCCGGGTTTGGCTGCATAAACTCCAATTTACGGTTCTATAGCTTTTATTGAATAAAACACAGCTGGTTTAGTATCTTAATTGTTTGCTTCAACATTGGGCACTTTAATGGATGTCTATGCCTATACCTCCCGTGGGCTCCCTCCACCGTAGCCCAGATTTTCCTAAAACACCAAGTCGACTTCATACTAGAGATTGGCAACACCTATCTATTGAGTTAGAGAAGAGGGCCCAAATGTAGTAGCCTTATCTACCAAACTCCCTAAGGGCTTCCCAACTGTAAAGGTTATTTTCTAAGTTTCACTATCACATGAAAAGGTTTTTGACTACTCATTTGCTCTCTCTGCCACTTGCTCCCTTTCTCTCCTGTCCCAGTTATCGTCTGTTCCTCACTCCCCCCACTATTCAGATCTGTCTGTCAATCTCCAGCTCTCGGTTTCCCCCCTCTCAGTTGCACTGTTTCTCTCCCACTCTCTCTTGCGTCTCCTGTGAGGATCAAAAAATCTCTCCCTCGCTCTCTCTCCCTCCCTCCCTCCCTCCCTCCCTCCCTCCCTCTCTCCCTCTCTCCCTCTCTCCCTCTCTCCCTCCCTCCCTCCCTCCCTCCGATGGTATCACTCTCTTTCCTTCTCCTCCTCCTCCTCCTCCTCCTCCCACCCCCACCCCCCCAAAACCCCTAGTCAACTCTCTCTCTTTGTATATGTATTACTACTACAGACTATTGTATGTACATATATTTTGACACTTTTAAACAAATAAAACATGGGCGGATTTCCAGCAAACTTGTGTAAGGAGCATTGGCAAGGACCTGAAAGCATGGTTTTGCAAATGTGTCGGTTTAATTTTTTGACAAGTGTCATAATGTAGTGATATACTTTTGGTGACTGAGGTATAGACTGTGGCCAGATTGTCCGGGTCATGGCATAAGGTCATGACCCGGACAATCTGGTCACTGGCCATGACCACGAGGGACGACCAATGGGGATAAAGTGGCCATGTCCACCAGGAACTGGCTATGTGGTTAAGTTATTTGAAAGTGGGATAGGTTTGAAAGGGGAAAAATGTGCTTGTGGTAATATGGTCATAGGGTTCTCACTTTCCCTTCTGCAGGCCGCCATGGAAAGGGAAGAGGGGCTCTGTATGGAGCCCCACCTTCCCTTTCCATGGTGGCCATCTTGGAAAAGGATTCTCCTTCCTACTGTGGGACGCTGCGAGCGTCCCGGTGTAGTAAGAAAAATCCTTTTTTAGCACCCCGGGTTACCACTTTGGCAACCCGGGGTGCTAATGGCCTTCATCCCCCATTGCAGGGGCTGCCAGGGGGATAACGGTCCGGAGCCCTCGTTATCCGCCCTTACTTCGGCCGATAACTTGGACTGGTGGGCCGTTATTCCCCAGTTCCAGGGCTGAACGTCACATTATTCTCATTAGCAGAACACAAAATGCAAATGTAAGAAAATCTTATTGAGTGTACGTACTTTGCTGAGATATGCAAAGTAGATTGATTCTCCTGGGGGGGGGGTGAGTGTGAGTGAGAGACAGAAAAAGAGAGAGAAAGAGAGAGAAAGAGAGAGAAAGAGAGAGAAAGAGAGAGAAAGAGAGAGAGAGAGAGAGAGAGAAAGAGAGAAAAGGAGAGAGAAAGAGAAAGAAAAAGAGAGAAACAGAAAGAGAAAGAGAGAGAGAGAGACAGACATCTAAGGTAGCGGTAGTGTTTCTCATGCTCCTTGAATACAACTTCAAAAGCACTTTGAAAATGCTCCCCCCTATAGAGTGGTGTGTTGCAGTATATACAGAGGACTGTTGTCTCTGAAAGATATGGACCAACAGCTTATTTTATTGCTTGCAAGGTAGCTGGTGGGTTTTGTGTCTCACAGAAGTAGGTTGTGTTGTTACAATAGTGGTTGAGGAGGTTTATGTGGAGGAAGAAAGCCTACTGCTTGGTAAGAAAGGAACAGAATTTCTTAGAGCATTGCAGTGGTTGGATTGGGTGTGGTGGCGCATGGAGGTGGTTCCGTCGGAGTACTGTCCCGGTAGTCCACGACTCCGTACAACGTTGCACTCAGTGCATTTCACTTTGGTAGCTTTAGCCTTTGGTACATTGCCAACAGTGCTAAATAACTGCCACAAACATGATTCTTTGTGCTAGAGCAAGGCACTTCCTCTACCTCATCTTCTTGGTCCTATTCAGTGTCTTTGGAAGTATTGCGCTTTTTTGGTTGTGAAGGTCCTCCAGCTGGTGGTGGTGGCTCTTGGGGAGGAGGGACGGCAATAGTGGATGCCATTTAAGATAAATAGCAGTTTTGCTAATATTATTCCAAGTATGTCCTCTGTACTAGATTGTTAATGGATAATGAGTAAGACTAGGTGTAGGACCTGTGTAAGGGGACATTTTCTTAGCTTGAAAGTTCCTAGATCAGTGGAAAATCCAGTTCCAAACTATCCGCAAAGCACGTCCCAATCACAAAGGGCGGACACATTCACAAACGCAGCATCATGCCGCGCACGCAATGTCACGTGAGACTGCCCAGAAAGTCTGCGATAAGGTCACACGTTCACGAACGCTGACTAACACAAAAACAGTGGAAAAAGTTGCAAAAAGTGTATAGAGTGTTAGAAATGATGCTAGAAGGTGGGAAACAACAAAGTGTTAAGGTGACACTTTGTAAATTGGACAAAAATGTTGCTATACTGGGGTAAGTATGTTATTAGTAAGTTGTAGGAAATTAGCATGCGCTGGTAAAAACACATGAAATTCACTGAAGAAAGACGTTAAAGCAATGTTATGGTTCAGTTGCACTAATAAAAACCTCAGAAATTCAATGGAAAACATTGTTAAAGGGACATTATCGTTACAAGTAAAACCAAAAAACCTCAGAAATTCCCCATTTATACTAAGCTAAGTACTTTGTGTGTGTGGGCGGTGTTTTGGGACCCTCTTCTTTGTTATAGGGGGACCTGTGTCATGAGGGTAATGAACTGGGTAAAGTGGAAAGAACTTGGGCTACCCCACCCTTTCGGCACTTACAGATGTTTTTCACAACACGATTGACAGATCCTGTAATTTAATTTGTGCGTGTATTCAAAAAATCACCAATGTTCCATTTATACAAATTGAATCTTTGTTTTTCTCATATCTTAATTTTTGTAAAAACCTACTGGAGGGCATTTAAGCCACATTCTGTATTCTCCTTAGTTTCACAGAATCTACAACACTGATCGTCCATTTCATTTTGCCCCCTCCTTCGTAGAATCTCAAGAGTGGAGTTGCAACGAAAACATAAGAACACTGCTCTTTGTGTAATACAGGGGGAGAAGAATTAAATAAGGAGGGGTTGTGCCCCTTTTTTATATTCATGGCTCAAATGACTCATGGACGGGTAACAGGAATGTATCAGTTGTCTCAACCCAGTCTTGATCGTATAACCTGTTTTTTACAATAGCATGGTTGTCAACAAAGGGCAGTATGTCCACATTTAGCGCTTCCAGAATTGAGTTACAATATATGCGGAAATCAGACAACAGGTTTACTCTATTCCCCCTCGGGATCACGCCCATAGCTTTACTCAGTACCTCATATAGCGAAGCATCCATAGGAAACAGAAGTTTTTAGTATAGTTGCAGGCAATTCCATTGTACTCGGGCTCTTAAACATGTTAACCCCAACTCAACATGTTAACCGCAACTCAAACCTAATTGCTGCAATGTTTGGTACTCCCAGTATTCTCCTCCAAACCCTAGACTATTCGATCAAAAGATTTTGAATCCACCCTGGAATATGGTTCAAGGCCATAAATGATTTTACGGACAAGTTTCCCCTTGTAGAATTTTAGTGTTGGTTTGATCTAATAGCAACCAGATTTTTGGTTCACAATTTGACAGCTGGTTTGACATGAGAGAGGCCTTTTGTGACAAAATTTGCTGTAGGTTAAGTGGAGAGGGGCGAGATGAAACAAAAAGGACAAGTAGATCAAACTAGGGCAAAGTGGAAGAATAGCCTTTTCAGCCGGCCATGCCAAAGGAGTCGTTTTGCACCCTCTACTGAAGCAGAGGATCTTAGTCTTTGCAGAGTTAATAGGCCATTCCCACCTGCAAATACTGAGAAAGCAGTTAGCAGCCTCCTTATGCCTACACGTGTATGGTCGAACAACAAAAAGTCGTCCGCGTATGCTAACCAGGTGATTTTTTCATTGCCCAGTTTTGGAGTGACAAGAGAGGCCGACCTTCGGTACGTTGGTACATCAGATGCATACAGATTGAATATAAAAGGAAGCTAGTTTGCATCCTTGCCTTAGGCCGGACGGAGTAGAAATAAAATCTGACAAAAGGCCCTCCGTATTCAATCTAACCCTTACCCCCGACCTCTCATGGAGGGCCATTATGAGTTTTAACATGCCACTCGGCATACCACCAAGAATCCAAATTCCACCACAGGCGGCGGCGGTCAACTCGATCGAAGGCACCTGATAGATCTATGGAGGCCACATCAGTAATACCAGTTTTATCTGACCAAGCACTTTCTTGGATAGCCCTTACCACCAATCCATCAAGGTTGGTAGTGTGTCCTCTTCTAACCCCTGTTTGGAAAATTGGAAATCTGTTTGTTGCTTTGGCCCAAGGCTCAAAATGGAGCATCAGGAAGGAAGCAAAGCTCTTAATATCCAAGTCCAAGAAGAATATTGGTCGATAATTACTTGGTTCCGATCTTGCTCCCCTCTTGAAAATAGGAGCCACTATGGAAGTATGCCAGGATGGAAGAAGAGAATTTAGCTCAATTATACTCTTAAAAGAGAATTACCAGAGCATTCATCCAGTTAAAGGGGTCAGCTCTTAAAGTGTTGTTAGTTAGACCATATGGGCCCGCAGCTCTAGCGGGCTTGCAAGCTTTAATTAAAATGCTGACACTAGTGTCCACCCTCAACTCAAAACCTGACCATATTTCCATCGGAGGTCTTAAATCCTGCGATTCCTGTTTTGCTTTCCCCAAAGAGTAAAGATCAGTAAAGTACTTAACCCAGTCCTTCTCCAGGACTGGGTTAGACTGGGAGAGGAATAGCGTCGCATCAAGCCCGTTAATTAGTGACCAGAACGCACCTGCATCTTCGCTGTACAATACTTGGAGCATATTGTCTGTATCACTTTTTGTTTGCAGAAATTCTTGAAGCTCTTTTTTAGTAATCTAATCTTGTCAGCTTGCTATGAGCTATGATATCCCCCGTCCCCAAGCACTTTCACATCACGCCTCTCAGCCATTTTCCTCTTCTGTAATGTTTCATTGTATGTATGCAGGTGTCTCCTATAGCAATGCCTAGGTCCATTACTAGCACCTCTCGCTAAGTTCATCATTAAATCCTCTATAGTAGAGTCAAAATGAAATGCATTAAACCCCCTCTGCTTCCATTCAAATGACGAAGTGGACATTGCCCGCTTAAGGGAGTCATTTAAGGAATCTATATTGCATGGATACCCTTATGGATAGATTTATAATTAAAGTTGACTTCAAATGTAGCACTGAGAATGCAATGGTCACTCCATGAATTTTTAAGAGGGAGTGGCTCACAAATATGTAGTCCAATGTTGACTCACTAGTACCCCTGAACCATGTGGAGTTGCCGTCCACTTGATTACAGATCTGATCATTCAGCAGTTTAGGCACCGAAGAGGCAGCTGCACAGCGCCATTTCTGCCCAGCCTGTGATTTATGCATTACATTTGTTGAGGGTGACAGCTCGTCCCATATGTTGGCTGTAATTTCGGGTAAGATGCAATCAGCATTTAGGTCACACCGCAGAACAACCTGCCAAGACCCATTCTTCATCGGCCAGGTGGAAATAAGATAATTTAAGACATTAATGAAATCCTCCAGTACATGTTAACTAATAGAATACACAGTTTCCCACCAGGAATAATAACTTCCACAGCTAAAATCCTATCTTAAGCTCACAGGCTAATAAGCCGGGTGTAATGCGAAAGTTGTAAGGCCCCCAGATGGACGTCCACCTGTACTGGGTTTTGCTGCCTGTGCAAAAGTGCAGAAGCCATCTAGTAGTGGTGTAGGGTGGAGCCAGGTTTCCTGCAAGAAAATAACGGATCCCCTTTTCGAGCTCTCTATGGTTTCCACATTGCTTAAAAGATGGCTATTGCCCCGAGACAGCATTTCCAGGACAGCGGTTTTTTAATTTTAATATTCTGACTGTCAATGAACAAAACCACTTGCCAAGATATGTAATTGAACAAAAACAAGAGGCCCAGATATAATATGTCATCAGTTATGTAATCAATGACATTTGTGATGTCATCTTTGATGTCCTCAGTGTTAGTCTTAGCAGTGCACGGTGGTGGCGCGAGTTCTGGTTGCTTAGCTTACCATAACTGGTGAATGTGAGTTTTTTCGGTTTTACTTGTAATCATAACGTCCCTTTAACAAAGTTTTCATTGAACTTCATAGGTTATTAGTGCAATTTAAATATAACGTCCCTTTAACAAAGATCTTTCAGCGATATGTGATATATATATATATATATATATGATACATTACTCACCGTAATCGTATTTCTGATGCTTGTATCTGCTTAGATTCACATGCTGTGCATAGGCCGACATCTAGTGGAAGCTGCAGAGTATTACAGTTTGTTTTTCGAAACTCGAAAATCGGTGTCGTCACAGGGCGTGCCAGTAATACTATCCCTAGTGTGACATCCACTATACCCATGATCCCTCACGCGTCTAGGACCCTCAGATTGTATTTTTTCTGACATGAGGTAGCATGAGTAGTAGCGCAAGTACAGATGATCCAAGCAGATAGAAGATAGATAAGATAAGACTACAAGCATCCATGCGCCTTCTCTCAGAGGGGAGGAAGGGTGGGTCGCATGTGAATCTAAGCAGATACAAGCATCAGAAATACGATTACGGTGAGTAATGTATCCCTTCTGAGGCTTGTGGAATCTGCTTAGATCACATGCTGTGCATAGATTAGCGAGCAGTGTTAGAAGGAGGTGGGATTTGAGAAGGGTCATGAGCAAATAAATGTCTTAGAACCGCTTGTCCCACTTGAGTATCTGTCTTCGAATGGGTGTCAATGCAGTAGTGCTGAGTAAAAGTGTGAATAGAGCTCCAAGTAGCTGCTTTGCAAATGGGGACAAGGGGAACATTTGCAATGAAAGCCAGAGTGGCCCCAATGCCTCTTGTCGAGTGGGCTCTGGGCGTAAAAGGCAAAGTTTTGTCAGAAAGAGTATAACACAACTGGATACAGTTGACAATCCACTTGGAGATGGCACCCTTAGAGACGCAATCTCCCTCTTTGCCTGTGGCTGCGGAGACAAACAGTTGATCTGTTGTCTCGCCCACATGGGAGCAACTAGGACGAGCGTCGACTCTATTCATCTTGTACACCACCTTCCTGATAAGAGGAGTTGGTGAAAAAGCCGCCGCTCCACCAACCCGCGCTCGCACGGCACACAACCATGCACCGCCACTGGTTAACACCAGCGCACACCCACCTGCCAATCATCTCGAAGGCAGTTCCCGATTGGGTGCAGCGCGAGTTGCCGGTAGCTTCCACTACGCCTTAGAGGCACGCTTCCTACGGTTGTCAAGACAACCAGTCCCTTTCGGTACACCATTGCCGTAGCCCGCATTGCATACGGCAGCCGCTAGAAGAGCAAGACACATCGCGGTTTTCCTCCACACCTCATGGCCACGTCCTACTAGCGTCACCATTCATCAATTCCGACAAGTCTTTCTGAACCCCCCCCCCTGTTTTCATCTTGCCATTTTTCCCACCAATACATGGTGTATGGTGTGGACACTTCTCAACAGAATCAGTTCTCCTGATTTGCACCTCACACCAGTTGTCTGTAGGTGCGCATAGCAATTAACTTTGCTCCTCCTTTTTCCTCATGTCAGCCTCCCACGCAGCATCGCGCTCGGGGACAATTCCCGTTACCAACACCTACCGACTACAGGCTCCATCCACGAGCACACTGACGTGGACCTAGACATCTCCAGCCTCGGATCAATTGGCGGTCCTCATTCTTTTCTCTCTTCACTTCCTCCTGAGAAGACACTGCCCAGGTAATTTCTTTTCCTGACCATACCGTGCCCAGCACTTTCCTTGGGTTCCCTTGGTCCCAACTAACTCTTTCCATTTATTGCTGGTTATTTCCCTCCTTCAGGTTCCAACTGCCCTGTCTAGTGTTGATGACCTATGGACCGTTAAGAATTTCAAATGGACTTTTCCATTTCCCCGCTTCAGCAACAAGTACCCCCCTCCCAGCCTCCTACGGCTCCCATCCATTCTAGGTAAGTTTATCATTACTCCTCTAGCCTGTCCTGCCTCACCCACTTGGACCTTGGCCCTCTGACCGGCGGGTAGCAGCCAGTGACCCTTGCATTACTCTTCCTAAGGGGACCCAATGCCACAATCTGTTCTCTCGGCCCCCTGTTTGGGGGGAGATTCATCTGAACTTTTCCCGAGACTTCCCTCTCCACATAGGGGCTTGTTTGTATGTGGCTATGAGATATACCTCAGACTCGACTAGGATCGAAGTCTGTCTTCTTGACTTAATCCCTATTTTTGCACGCCAAGTAATTCTGTATAGATCCACCTCCATGTTTGATTTATTTCACGTTTTTATCTATTCTGGTGACTCATCCCCCTTTTTTTTTCCTTTTTTCCATTTTCTTTTTCTTCTCTCCCCTTTTCACCCACACAGGGTCCTGCTAATTATCGCCCTGATGAAGGCAGAGTACATTCTCTTCTCATGAAAAGTACCTATTTAACAATTCTGTTCTGCCGAAATGCTTTCTTTTATCAGAGGGGAAACAAGGTCCTTCACAGCAACATTTTTGGACCACCAGGACCATCTTGCTCATGTGGCTTTTTCCACTGATGGGATCATGTCACCTATGTAAAGCACCCACATCTCATGTTGCTTATCCATTCCCCCTGTAGCGTTGGCAGACCCTATCCCGACACATAACATCCTCAGCTTTGGGAATTGATTCTAATCACTATAGAATACTGCTTATTTGCTCTATTTCTTATTATTTTGAATAGAGGCACAGTTGTACTCATCACTGTGTTTTTGCTTTCTGATTTAATCTAAGCATCCCAGTGATGAATAACTGGTTTTTCTGTCAATATTGAAAATTGTTTATGTCTTTTTCGTTTATGTATTCTTTTTGATGTACTAATTTTCACCCTTTTTTTTGTTTGTTTGAAAGTTTCAATACTCAACTTACAAATGGAAGATTTACATTTATGTTTTTGATTGTATATGTTCTTCCAAGTTGGATTTTACTATATGTACCATTTTTTGATATAAAGGTTTAACATCAATCTTTCTGAATATCTGTTCATTGTCAAGGAGTGTTTCAGTACACATATTTGCATGCAAAATTGATAACCATTTAGGTTATGTGGGTCTAGACCGGGTGAAAATTTCTAATTCATTTATATTTCACACTGGCTAACCCCAAGCATACCAGTACCCTTGTTTTGCTGGGAAAAGCGTACGCAAACATCCCTGACCAGTTCATCCGCAGGGCGTTCCCCAGGGAGTCTGGTTGGGGAAACCTGGATGCGAATCCTGGGCACTGTCTGTTTTCGCTTGTGGCGAATAGGTCTATAGTGGGGAAACCCCACTGAGAGAAGAGATCTTCTACGATTTCTCTGTGTAGACACCATTCGTGTTCCTCCAGAAGGGGATCTCTGCTCAAAGCGTCCGCTAGAGAATTGAGATCCGCTGGAACATGTTGAGATGACAGAAAGATGTTCCGTCTGAGTGCCCATATCCAAATTTTCTGGGCAAGTCTGGACAGATTTGGCGAACGAGTCCCTCCTTGCTTGTTCAGGTAGAACATGGCTGTCATGCTGTCCGTCCAGATCTGCACCGACAGGTTCAGTAGGTGGGGCTTGAAGTGCTCTGAAAACTGCCATAAGCTCTAGCAGGTTGATGTGATTCTTGGCCACTGTGTGAGACTAGAGACCCTGAGCTGTGTGGTGGAGATGGTGAGCTCCCCATCCTGTCAGGCATGCGTCCGTCGTGACTACCGCCCGTATCTCGGGATCGTAAAAGGGTTTCCCCTTGGATAGATTGTCTCTTGTCCACCAGTGGAGGCTTTGTACAAGTGTTGGCGAAACGACCACTAGATCGTCCCACTGACCACTTGCCTGAGACCACAGTTTCACCAACCATTCTTGCATGGGGACGCATGCGCAGGCGCGCGTGGGGACCAGGTAAATACATGACGCCATCATGCCCAGCAAACGCATTGCTTTGCGTACTGTTATCTGGCAAACGGTTTGATATTGCGGAATTTGCAGTAGTATATTCCGAATTCTTTCCTCTGAAGGAAAAGCCAACCCCTCTTGAGTATTTAGAACAGCTCCTAGGAACTGCTTGGAGGTGCTGGGCACCAGACTTGATTTTTTCTCGTTTATGGAGAAGCCCAATTCGAAGAGGAGGTCGATAGTTCTTTGAATGTTTGTCCTGCAAATTACTGGGGTCTCCCCCGTGATGAGCCAGTCGTCCAGTTAAGGGTACACTGGGATTGCCTCCCTGCGTAGGTGTGCCGCCACCACCGCCAGTACCTTTGTGAATACCCTTGGAGCCGAGGCTATCCCGAAGGACAGTACCTTGAACTGGTAGTGCTGACTGTCCACCTTGAAGCGCAGATATTTTCTGTGCGCTGGGAACATGGAAATATGAAAATGGGCATCTTTCATATCCAATGTTGCCATGTAATCCCCCTTTTTTAGGAGGGGAATTACCTCTTGGAGAGTAGTCATGCGAAATTTTTGGGGCTTGACATACTTGTTTGCAGGCCTTAAGTCCAATACTGGGCGCATTGTCAAATCTTTTTTTGGCACAAGGAAGTAAGTTGAATAAATACCCTTGTTTACCTGGTGTCCCAGGGCGAGTTCTATCGCGTCCTTTGCGAGAAGATTTTCAATCTCTTCGAGTAGGATCTTCTGGTGGTCTGAGGAGTGTATTCTTTGTCGTGGAGGGTGGTTTCGGGGACGCTCTAGGAGTTCTATGCAGTATCCTGCGGACACTGTGGACAGCACCCATCTGTCTGATGTGATCCCTTCCCAACCTTGGGTGAAGATGGAAATGCGTCCCCCTACTGGGGATGCGTGAGAAGGGACCCTGAACGGAGCGTCACTGTTTTGGTGGAGGCGTGCCCCCTCCTTTATTGGGACTGCCTCTACCCCTACCACAACCTCTTTTGTTATCCCTGCCATAACTCTGGGTAGACTGCTGGATAGTGTTCCATGTAGTACCCTGGCCTTGGGAATAGTTTGAGCCTCTTTGGGAGTTTTGTCCGCGAGGCCGTCGAAAATTGCCATTCCCTCTCTGGTTAGGGGGTTTGTTGGTTAGTTGCCCTAGGGACTTCTCGTACTCGTCCTTGGCATTCTTCAGCGCGTCCTCGACCGCCTTCCCAAACAATAGATCCGGCTCCACCGGCTTATCCATCAATGATGCTTGGGTCTCGGCCTTGAAACCAGACTGCCGTAGCCAAACATGCATCTTGATGACTGTGCTTTCAGCAATTAATCTGCCGGTGTTATCCGCGGCATCAAAGGTTGATTTTAAAATGCAACCTGACACGGCTCTCCCCTCTGCCGAAACTCGTGCTAATTGGCTTTTTAAGGCTTCTGGGGCGAAGTCTATGAGAGCCGCGACTTCTTCCCACTGGTGGCAGTTGTAACTAGCCAGCAGGGTGGTGGTGGTGGCAATCTTTGCCTGGTAGGCGGAAGTGGAGGCTACTTTCCTGCCCAAGCCATAAATCTTCTTGCTCTCCTTGTCGGGGGGAGCTTCGGAAGATGACAAGGGTGTTCCCGCCCTCTTACGGGTGTTTGTAACAACTAGGGAGTCCGGTTTGAGATGTCCCCTTATGTACAGTGGGTCAGAATGGGCTGCCCTGAAAAGCTTTTCAATTCTGGGGTTTACTGCCCTAGTGAGATTGGGGTTAACAAGGGAAGGGTCTATCCTCCTTTGTATTGACTTAAGGATAGGGATGGCCTGAGCAACAGGTCTCTTTTATCCCACCAATTCCTCTGCAAAGTCCTTCTCTTCCTGAGCACCTTGGGTGTCAATGTGAAAGTGCTTTGCCGCTCTGGACAGGACCTCATTCAGGAGAGGCTGGTTGTCGACAGGGGAGTCGGTAACCGCAGGCTCTTTCTCTACCGGGGAATCTACCCTGTATGCATCTGGGTCGTCCTCCTCCTCCTCCTCCTCCTCCTCCTCCTCCTCCTCCTCCTCCTCCTCCTCTTGGTCCTCATCATCCCCATAATAGCCTGTCCCAGTTTGTTCTTCGAACATGCCCACGTCTGGATCCTCACCAATGGATGGATCTTTGTGACATTGAGAATAGGGCTGTATATGGAAGGGGTTTGAAGACTGAGTTGGTGCTTCACCCCGGGACTTCTTACTTGGGGGTATTGGATCCTTAGAGCCTGAGGGAGTTGACCTTTCTGCAGTATTAGAGTGTGTGTTGCGGGTTTTTGGCATAGAAATCTGCCAATGATGACATCCTTGACATTACTCTGTCTATGTCATCACTGGACCATTCCCTTGAACTGGGAATAACTCTTTCCTGGAGTGCTTTCCCTGTTTTATCCTGACTAGACCTACTGGTTTGAACAGGGGTCTTAGGGACAACAGACTGAGATTTGTCCTGACTAGACCTACTGGCCTGAACAGGGGCCTTAGGTACAAGAGACTGAGACTTGTCCGTCTGTTTAGGTGGAGTAGAATGTAGTTTAGGTGTGGAAGTAGGCTGGGACTGCTTACTTCGTTGTTTCCCCACCCCGTGGGTGGAAGAGTTTCCCTGATTTTTGGGCCCTATCAGAGCTTTTCGATGCCTTGCGTCGAAATTCGGGGATAGAGTCCCTGTCTCTGGAGAGTTTAAGGGATTCGGTAGCAGCCTTCGTGCTGCCTGCAGACGCCGACTCCTGGAGTGCGGCCTGGGGGTAGAGGTTGGCGTCGTCCTCCGACGACTGAACCTCAGTCACTAAGGGGAGTGAGGCACTCTTAGCAACAGTGGAGGGTTGCCTGGTGTCATGAGGCGATCTCGAACGCGAACGCCCAGAGGACACGGACTCTGTGGACCGTTCTCTACGTGCCTCTTTCCGAGAACTCGACGTGCGCGTCGAGTCTCGGTTGGACCTTTGTTTGCTGGAAGTGGTGTGGGCAGCGCTCGTGTCGCCGGGGGTCTTCCCCATAGCTGCCCTGCCGGACAACCTTCCGAGGTCGGGGACTTGCGCTTGGCTGTCCATCAACGCCACATTGCCCTCGTCCAAAAGTACGGCGTCGCTGCCATCGCTGAAGGCACCCTCCGCGGCCATGGCCTCTTGTCGCCTGGCGTGGTGGGCCCAACGCTTTGTCGAACGGTCCTTAAGGGTCTTCGGTTTAAACCGACTGCACGCTCTGCAATTCGCCTCGGGGTGGTCCCTCGGCAAGCAGAGGTTACACGTGGCGTGTCCGTCAACCCAAGGATACTTGCGGTTGCACTTGGGGCAAAATTGAAAAGGGGTACCCTCCATACGCACCCTGTGGCAGCGGGCTGGGAGTGTAGGAATATAAGTAATGTACCTATATTAATCAGAGTATAGGATATGTGCCACCCCCCACTCTCCCTACTTGCAGGGCCGAGTCCCGAGGACTTCCGAGGCCCGGGCCGAGGCCAGAGGCCTTCCGAGGCCCAAATCCGTCGCTGTAAACCGACGGTTGAATTTTCTCCGATCCGGCGTCGAGTGTCGATGTTCGGAGACTCGACCGATAGGTGGAATAAACGGGGAAATATATAACAATATTAGCAAAATCTGACTAAGTCAGGGAACTCCGCTCAGTGCTTCCGACCAGCATGGCGGAAAAAAACAATCTGAGGGTCCTAGACGCGTGAGGGATCATGGGTACAGTGGACGTCACACTAGGGATAGTATTACTGGCACGCCCTGTGTCGACGCCCATTTTCGAGTTTCGAAAAACAAACTCTAATACTCTGCAGCTTCCACTAGATGTCGGCCTATGCACAGCATGTGATCTAAGCAGATTCCACAAGCCTCAGAAATATATATATATATATGCTACACTACTCACCGCGTAATTGTATTTTGATGCTTGTCTCTGCTTATATTAACATACTATGCATTGGCCAACATATAGTGGTAGCTTGAGTATAAGTTTTTTTGTTTTCGAAACACGAGAAGGGACGTCGACAGGGCATGCCCGTAATATTATACCTAGTGTGAAGTCTATTGTACCCATGGTCCTTCACGCGTCAATGTCCCTCAGATTGTTTTGTTTCTGAAATGAGGTAGCATGAAGTGTAGCGTGAGTATGGATGTAATAAAGCAGATGATAGCAGATAAAGCCAGAGAAATATATTTCTGTTCCCCTCCAATTATGTGAAATGCCTTCTAAGGGCGAGCACATGTCCTTGAATACATTTCTCCTTCCAATGGATACCAGGTCATTGCCCCCTAGGTGTATGACCAAACATTGTGGCGGGTCTCTGTATGCGACCAGTTCTGCTAGGGTTTGGTGGATCTCGGCCCAGCGTAGGCCTCTGTATCCCCACCATGAAGAAATGGTGTTTCTGAAAGGTGGCCTTTCTTTGGTCTCCTCTGCCCATCGGCCCGTCCTGAAGATAAATGAGTGGCCGACTATCCATGCTGATTGGAGAGCAGTCCTCCCTTCGCCTGTTTCTGTAGCAAGGGGGAGAAAGAAAAGTGAGGGAGGATGGCTATATTAGCTGTGGTCTGATGCATCTTTTGTAGCAATCTGACTTCCATCCCCCTATGTTTTTTAGTTGTTGGGGAGCTAGGCCTCCTTGCCATGCTGAGGAGGCGGCACCTATTCTGAATGAATGTGTGCCAAAACCCTTGGGGTCCCACCCTGCTTTGCTGATTGCTTTCATCAGCACCCCTGTGAATTGGTAGCGGCTTAGTGCTGAGGCGTCCTGGTGGATTAGAAACCTCCCCCCTACTGTGTGCCGTTGCATGTGATAAAGGTTGTTGATACATACCGGGCAGTTAGCTGCCTCATCAATGCAACAAATGTTGATGGTTCTTTTGGCCCCAGTTTTTGATTGTTGCGATTTCTATGCTGACGCTCTCTTGTCTCACCCTGACCTCCATGACACCCAGGCCGTTGGTAGCCTTGGTGCTGGAGGCAATGAGCTCTCCAACAGGGAAAGCCCCGAAGTATGCCAGGAAAAAAGCTGTTTTGAATAATAAGATCTCGTATGGATGCCAGCATATGGCATCCAGCTGGTTTGCTATTCGTACCAGTTTGTTGAAATCCAGGAAGCGGCGGGTGTCCACCTGGGGGCCCTCTGGGCCCTCTATTCTACCACATCCTTTCTTTGCTTAGGAAATAAGAGCGCTCTGCGTGGGGTCTGAATCACCCCGTATTTTTGAAAAATACGAGATTGCAACTAGGTGTCTTTTTGCCCAATCTCTCTTAAAGCCTTGTTCATGCGTCCATTTTAAAAATATTTCGATGTCTTTAATCATTATTAACTCTACATGGTTTACGCCTGTGGCTTTAAATACTGTTTGTAAGCATTTACTGTACTGCGCCGCGGTGGTGCTTGCCAGTGCTTTCTCTGCCATCTGTTAGGAAGCCTAAGTAGTTGTTGGCACCCATTTTTGAGACGTCTGGTTCTTGTTGGGCATCTCAGCCTGGGCTCTCTGATGCTGGCTTTGATGCCGTTATTTTTGATTTTCCATTATTGACCAGCATTTGGTGTATGATTTGATTTTTAGTTCCAGACTTCTGGAAAATACCCTCCCTTGGGGGATCATTCTAGCAGCGAAGTTGAGACTCCCTGCTAATGATTGAATTTCTCTTTCTGTGCCCTTGTCTTTTGTTGTCAGGCTTTATATTTTCTCCAGGAGTTCTGCAATGTTTGTCTTTGGGATCTTGCATAGGCCCTGTACAGAGTCAATTTCAATGCCCAGGAAAATTATGTTGGTGGCAGGTTTGGTTGTTTTATCCTTTTCTAAAGGTATACCCCACTGTGCAGCCATTCCTTCTAATTTAGCCAGGGCCTTGTTGCATTCATCAGAATGTGCTGGTCCCATTACCATGAGATCATCGAGGTAGTGTACTACTTTGGTCCCTGGTCTCTGTTTTTGGAAAGCCCACTGAAAAAAGGAGCCAAATTGCTTAAATAGGGCGCAGGATACTGCGCACCCCATGGGGAGGCATCTGTCTACATAGAATTTGTTGTTAAAAGTAAAACCTAACCATTGCTGGGAATCTGGGTGGACTGGCAATAGTCTGAAAGCGGATTTGATGTCTAGTTTGGCCATCAGGGCATTCCTGCCACATTCCTGTATGACTCTTACTGCCTCCTGGAAGTGTGTGTATGATACCGCAGATTCCATGTGTGGAATGCCATTGTTTAGTGATTGGCCTTTGGGATAGGAGAAGTGGTGAATTAGCCTCATTTTCCCAAGTTCTTTTTTGGGGACCAGCCCTAGTGGTGATATTATGTAATGTTTGAGGGGCATGTAGTCCCAGGGTCCAGCAATCCTGCCTAACAGCAATTCCTTCTTGATTTTGCTCTCCACTATTTGGGGGTTGTCCCTGGCCGACTTCAGGTTCATTGGGATGTTCTGTGACCCTGTGCCCTTAGAAGGGATGGTAAAACCCTTGGTGAAACCCTGCCAGATTGCCTCGCTGGTTTCCCTGTCTGGGTAATTCATGAGTGCTTCTCTAAAATTGTTTGGGTTGATGGGGGTTCTGCCTGGTGCCAAACCTGGGGTTGAAAGGGAGTGGATGGTGCTAATCTTTTGTATTTTTGTTGGCAGTCTGGTGCAGTTGCTTGCTGCGTGGTCACTGTTGCAGTTTGTGCAAGCGTGTTTGTACCAGCAGTCCTTACCCCAGGTGCACTGGTTTTTTCCAAAATTCCTGCATGGAATGTTGGCTTTTGGAGAGTGTTTTTTTTTCTGCCTGTGGGTATTAGACTTAGCCACCCATGGCTGGTTCTTCCGAAAGGGCTGTTCCCCTTTTTATGTTTCACGTTATCGTCATTTCTGGGACCCTATGCATTTTTGCTATTTTTGGAGATGATTTTCTGTGATGCCTCTTCCTCTGATGGGGGCTCAGCGTTTAACATGTATAAGTCATTTTGGACCTCGTTCCATTCTATGGTGGCCTCTCTGACATGCTTCTCCTAAATCTGATATCATATGCTAGCCAGGTCTTCCCTTTTTGAGTGATTTTTACTTCTTATTTTATCCATGTAAGCCCATAGTTTTCTGCCATCATTGGGGAATTTCTCTTCGTATATTGTTGCCAAGATGGCGAAGGTCTGTAGCCAGTTGTCCCAATTCTGTTCTACCTGGCCATTTATGGCTATGGCTTTCTCTTCTATCTTTTTGGGATCCCTAAAAGCATCTTTCCGTTTGCGTTGGGCTTCTGTAAGTGAACTCTTTGCCCCATATGGCCTCTTTGACTGTGGTGTCAATATTCCATGCTAGCATCTTTTACATCTATTCAGTATTTCAGTCTGGAAGGATTTCAATTTTAATTCTAATTGGGCATTGCAGATCATTGCTATGTCTGTCGGGTTGCTGTTGCTTTGCCCTGTCTGTCCCAGTGGTTCTGTACTGGGGGTTGCCCATGCTTTTAAAGCACCTGTTGGGTCTGCCGTGGCTGCAGTTGTGCTCGCAACTGTTGGCATTGCTCGCACCTGTGGCAGTGGTGTGGATGGGGCTGCTGTTGGGATCGTTGCTGGTGGGGGGGTCACCGTTATGGTAGGTTCTAGGGGTATGTTGGGGTTTGTGGGTCCCTGCTCCCCTGTTTGAGGTAATTGTTTCCCCCTCATTTCGCACAATTGTTGCATTTCCGACATGTTCTTGCACAATTTCGCCAGTTCTTCGTTACATTTTTTAGGGCCATCTGTCACTTTCTGTCTCTTTGGTGGTGTTGTGACGTCATCTTGATTCGGTGGTATGGGTGTCCCTTCCCTTGGTAGGCCGTACATATTCTCCCTGACCCATGCCCAACCGTAGTGTTCCGCTGCCTCGTTGGCTGCCATAAGGTGGGTTGATTTGGGTTTCTGTGATTTTTGTTTGGGACCCATATTTCCTTTCAGCCAGAAATTGACGCTTGACTGAAGCCACGGCCTACGGCGGGCTGCTCTGCAGGTTCCTCCTTCCTTCGTTCATGCTGGTAAATGGAGTCCTGCTTCCCTTCGGTACGTCCCGGGAGACTTTCTTTGTTTGTTCAGTGTTCGCCGCTCGCTGCCGTGCAAAGGTTCATGAACAGTGCAATGTTCAAAGGGAAACAAAGACGCTGCGAATGCAACGAACTTCAGAGTTTGCTAAAGAAGCAAAGGTTTGGAAAGCACTGAGTAAGCAGTGCACCTCCTGTGTGTTTGGGTCCCCGTTCAGGGTCCACAAACTGTGTTTTCTCAGAGCATGCCGCTCTGTATTTATAAGACCCAGGGGAGCCCTGGGTCTTTGATATGTATAGTAGTGGGGGCTGTTGTGTTCCAGCCCCGGCCGGATAGCCGACTGTCTGGCCCCCATGGGGGGGGGGGCAGGTCTTTGAACCTGATCCCTGCCTGACTGTTGGTTTCCTTAGGTGCTTAGCACCTTGCTGTATGGAGGAAGGGTGAGGTGATTGTGTTGCACAGACTGTGTCTCTCTCTGGCTTGGGGGAAGGAGAGGAGCAGAGAGGGGGAGAGGTTGGGCTGCCCCTCTCCAGGCCTGCTGATGGTAACAGCAGTAACCCTGTCTCGCTTTGGGCGGCCCTGCAGCATTGCCCATAACTAATATACAGCCTTTCGCACAGTTAACTCTTCAAGAATAAAAAGATGTTGGTAATGGTGTCAAATTAATGAGGCTGCAACAGTGCTCAAAGAGGGAAACTCTGCAGTCACAGCATAGCTAATATACAGCCTTTTACAAAGTTATAATCAAACACTTGTGTTCACCGCATTTACGGGATGCTTTGCAGCCACCATGTGCAAAAAGGAAGAAGAAAAACTCTTTCAGTTACGTTCTGGAAAGCCTCCAATATCCTGACTTCTGCTGCACAAATGATGTCTCTCCCCACCGGCGCAACCAATGTGTTTCAAATGCTTTTACACACGTGTTAATAGTTTGGGGTTCAAAGAGCCATAAAGCTCCGAAGTCACCGCTGATAGTTATTTGGTTTTATATATCAACTGTGCCTGCATGAGTGCATGTTAAATTTCGCGCACTTCAGAGTTGAACAGAAGCTTTCTTTGCGGCACGGATCAGGTGGCCATTAATCATTCTGGGCTCTAAGAGCTAAAACGCTCCGCAGTCACCACCGATGTTTAGTCATTTTTATTTGTTAGCCGTGCTTAGATTCATGGGCGCATTATGTTGTAAGCCCTTCAAAATTATGTGGAATCATCTTTTTCCAGGCACACTATAATGTTCAAAAGGCTCCACTGTCAATCATGCAATTATAAACTGCTTATTAATTCCACCATCATAAGGAAAAGCACCATTCGCCTGTCGCCAGTTCACAGGCCCAAGACACACTGCTCTACAACCGGTCAAAGGTCACCAGTCACAGGTCTGTCGCACTTCTCATGATCTTTGTACAAACTGCCAGACTGCGTTCAGTTTTCCACAGTCCTTCGAGGTGAATATCACCCAGTTTGTTTTGTCACAGAACACCTTATGAGGCCAGCTATGTCCGCCGATCGTTGCTCCACCGCCTACCCAGGTACCACAGGCAACAAACTCCTGCCACACTCCACGACGCTCAGCGTCCAGAAGCAGCTCTGGTAAGGTAACTTGTCCTTGCAGCAAACAGAATTTATGCTTCACAGTACTGTGAGCACAAATGGGTTAGTATTGTAAGTCATTGCGTCATGAGGGTAATTTTCTTCCAGCCACTCTAAGGTGCTTGTCATTGCTATGTAAAAAATGAAACGTCATGCTTCTCTACTATTGGATACTGCAGCACCTGTGCAATTATTAGACAAACTTTAGTGTGCTTACTACATTGTAGTGACTTTCTGGTCTTAGTACTTTCCAGTCCGTACTCTGGCCGTTCGTTCTTTGTTCCCATGTACAGTAGAAGTGCGGTAAGATTGTTGAAGGCAGATGTCACTTCTCTTCTTGGTGCATTCCATTATGGTGTACTCCCTATGACTTTGTCCTGTTTGCTTCATAAGTACAAAATTTCAGACCTACTCTATTTTCCCTTGCATTTTCTTGTACATGGTGCTGTTTGTATATTTTCCTTGTGTTTGAGGATTGGTACGACTATGTAAGAGAGCACCTGCCTTCCTGAGCAGGTTGGATGCCAACCAGACGCATAGTCCGCGACTGCTGTGCGCATTAACATGGTGCTAGCAGCTTCACTATGTTGCATAGTACATTTTTACAAACTAAGGGTATCCTGCTAAAAACCAATGAAAATGACTGAAAAAACATTGTTAAAGTGATGTTATGGTTACAGGTAAAACAAAAAAAAAAAACAGAAATGTGCAAGTTATGGTAAGCTAAGCAACCATAACTCGCGCTAGCACTGTGCACTGCAAGGACAAAACCTATGACATCAAAGATGAAATCACAAACGCCAGGCTGCCATCCTTTTACATCATGGAAAACACACTCTTTAAAAAAAAATGTACCCTTCTTGTAATAGGATGTTTCCCTGGAAAGATTTGGGCTGGGTGTGCAACCTTTGTCTCCCCTGGGACCACGCCGATGAACAGTGCAAGTATTGCAAACTGTTCATGCCAAAAACCCTAAAGGACCGCAAGACCAATCGCTGGGCCCACCACGCCACGCAGGCAGAGGCCACCATGGACGTCGAGGGAGCCTCCAGCGGTGGCTGCATCGATGTCGTAAGTGACGCCGAGGGCGATCGGGATCCATCAAATTTCCACGTGCCAGCTCCCTACACCAAAGGCGGGCCAGCAGTTCTGCTACGGGGACGACACCCAGTAGCTCAAGCACTACCAAGATGCATCACACCAAGCACATCCCACACGGCTGAAAGTTGACCACGTCGTAGACCGATAGGCTCAAGCAAAGTCGACGGGGAAGTTCCCAACATTCCCTATCCTCTGGTCCATTGCTGTTGTGATCACCACAAGACAGGCCCCAAAACAGGCGGGAACGTCAGTTTCCGACACTGCGTCTAAAACTAGGAAGTCCTCGGTGCCGACGACCGGGCGTCGAAAGATGCGTTGACTACCTCGAGAAAAAGCTCAAAAAACTCAAAATTGAGCGAGTTGATTAAAAAAACACATCCCGGAAACCCTACTAAAGACCAGAACGTCGAAAAACCATAAGTCTTCAATGCCCCAGGATAAAAAAGTTCAGCCTACTAAAAGCAGGCATTACACTACCCCAAAGGGGCTATGCATCAAAAGAAAACCCCTGTCCCTGTGGGATGTATTGACCTACTTTTGCTCTGCTATGCTGCATCACCCTATTCTGATGGTGCCAGAAATAGCAAAATGCCTGCAAAACCATTGCACGCGCCAAAACACCTGAAAATCGCGCTTCTGAACGCACAAAAGATGGCTTCCCAATCTGCCATGCATGTTGTCAGTGGTGGAACAGAGTTCTCACTACCGGAATGTGTCACTGGGCCCCAAAACAATTGAAAATGGAGTACAGAGGGAAAAAGCAGTGCTTTGCTAAATGAAACCCCAAATCTTGCTTTAAATCATCTTTTTCTTTGTTGCTGAAACTTCAGAATGCCGGTACAGAACACGTTCAAATATTCAAAATTCTTGCTGGGTGCTACAATTCACTTAGTTTAAGAAATCATTGCAAACTTACAAGGTCCTGAAAAGCTGAGAGCACAAAGAGATTTCAACGGCAAAAAGCGGCCTGTTTGTGGATCTGTCAAAAATCTCTGTGATAACAGCTGTCAGGAGCCTGCCTGATTAAACTTTAACATGTATAACTGAAAATCAAATGTTTGCCATCTAAGACTACTGATAGTAACCCATATTATAATTGTCTTGATCCCATGGTTTAAAATCTTTGATGAGAATTCTAGCTGTGATTTGATACAAGTTTATTTTGTGCTAAGGAAAAGTCAACCAAGTTAATAATTAAATGAAACCTGGCTGAAGCTGCCAAACTGGAATAGCAGGTTTTCTCACAGAAGGAAGGTCTTTCCCCCAGCAGGAAATCACGCATAGGCGTTAATTACAGGGTAGGAAAAAACCTGGTCTACAGAGGCAAGAGGTACCATGACCAGCTGCAACTGAGGAAATTTTAAGTGTGAAGACAGTCGTAAATGGCCTCCGCAAGGAACAAACAGGGGGGATGGCTCCTGGGCTTCCAGGGAGAGACTAACGGGTGAAGCTAAACAACCATTTGTTGCTTAAGAAAGACAAAGAACACATTTTAAAAAGACTGATAGCTTACTATGTAAAATTGTGAAAAATATAAAAATAACAACATTGTTAATGTATTTTCTGGATGCACGGGTGAAGAGGCGCCAGAACCGTGTGACACGTTCTGGACAGATATGGCAAGAAATATTATTTTATACAAAATGTATTTCCGCTAGAACTGTGAAACTGTATACACTTATTCCTATGTTAAACATGCACACTTGTAGAAATTTGCTTAGAAACTGGACATTGTGTTCCTAGTGAAAAGGGCAAAATTCTGTGAAAAGCAGAGACAAGATCCCACAGCCATGGGGTTTTGAGGAGTAGCTGCTAGGTAAAATATGTATTCTGTATATGTGAGTTTTAGAGAGGTTGCACATGTAGAAATATGCATTTGGCCCAAAAATAGATTTTGTGTTCCAGGGGCTAGGGGTGGATTCTCAACCTCATAAAATCACACCAAGAAGATGACTCTGTTTCTCTGCTCCTATCAAGGCAGAGAGTAGACTCTGACCCAATCACCTGTCAAAGGGTCAAGCTTAGGCTAAACTGGCCCACACACCCCCTTTATGACATAATTTTATAGCATAAATAGGGACAGCTCACCACACATAAGGACACACAGATTCACACACTATCCTGATGCTGGCGGAGCACCCTGCTGCTGAACTCTACATCTTCCTTGCTCCAGACTCCAGAAACTTGGAAAAAGCAAAAGGCCCACTGCATAGCTGAACCATTCTCAGCTAGGCCTCAAATTCCAGAACAGAACCCCACAAGCCTTAAGGGGAAGCCTCATAATACAGCCGGGCTGTGCTGTTACTGCTTGCCTGCTGAAAATAAATCTCTGCAGAACCAAGAAGGGCAGATCCGATCCAGTCCTGTGCTGTGACCAGAGTGCTTTGCAGATCCAGTCCTGTGCCATGCTGTGACCAGAGCGCCTTGCTGACGCTGCCCAGTCCGATGTGCCCAGCCGTCTTTCCCTAACCAGATCCTATCCCCCTGACCAGAACTGACGGTCCCATTTAAAAAAACGTATCCAGCGAGTATAAATAGGAAGAATTGTGTCACTAGCATATGTACTTTACACAGTCTTATCCCTAGCATAGACTCATCTTATCTTGTATTCAGAACCTATATTGTTAGGAGTATCTTGGCATTGTCTGAACCCTTTTTTCTAAACCATCCTATCTTTCTTCCATAACCAGTATTGTTAAACTATCTTTGCGCTGATCTTTTCTCATCTGAAGAAGGCGAGTCTCCTTAGAAGGCAGTCACCCTGATCAAGTGACTGTGTTCCTGTGTGGTATTCATTTTGTTCATAGTCATCCTCTAGTGTAAGAAACCCTTGTGTCATTTTAAAAGCGCATTCCTGTTTTCCATTCTCGCGCCTATCTCGAAAAAACTACCTCTATTAAAACGTCTAACTTCCTCAGTTTTTGTGATAAACAAAATTTCAATTTCTGCAATTTCTGCTTGTAGCTAACATCCATATCTATCAATCACACCTCCAAATCCATGCGATTCTCCTGTTATCGCGAATATCGCAGAGTGAAAAGTTTGCCGCAAATTTTCATTTTGGGAAATTTCTACACGTGTAAAACAGCTTTTAATTGCTTCTGACTTGAATTTTAAGATTTCAAATGTTTGGCTTTACATTAAATCATTGCTTGTGTTTGTGTGCAACTATCCAAAGCGGCTCTCATAAGAATTTAGAACAATTTCAGGAATTTTGATCATATTTGGTGTTTTTGCCCAGTCCATTCTAAAGATAACTTTAAAAGCCATCCTGACAGCTTGACGGTCAATTCCGTTTTTCTGTTATGTTTGCTGGGGGAAAGATTGATTCATAATCTGTTTGAATTCTGCCTTCCTGAATACCTGCTCTCTCCACCTATCTCTTTACATTGTCTATTTGGGGGTTGAGGGGTGTACAGGGGGAACCTTTAACCACAGTGCTATCAGATCTGAACCCACACACAAGTATTATTTTCTGTGCTGAATTGTTTTGCTCACTACTTCCTCCTTGTGTATTGAAGAGATGATTCCGTGTTACATCACCACATTGATGATTGTTGTGTACCTATTAAAACAGATTGTGATAACATTTTAAATACATAAATAAATATTTACCTTTGCAAACCAGCCTGATTCCTGGTTCAGTGTGACCGGGGGGGGGGGGGGGGTGGGGGGGGGGGGTGGAGGGGGTTCGAGGAGAAGGTCGTGATATGAGTGGTATATCGTTCAGAACAAAGAACACTACATGCTAGGCGTTGACTTGGGTGTGTGCTGGATTGAAATCACTTACATCCCAGAGCCCCCACCTAAACCTGCTCCTCCTACTCCTGCTCCATCTGTATTGCCAACCTCCTCACAATGGACCGCAGAACAATTCGGTAGTCATGCAGAGAATGTCCTGTTTTATAAATGTGTTTGACAACCACCCCGAAGTCCTCCAAAACATTCACGGAACCCCACAGAGCGGGGCAGCAGTCCCTCAGCCCGCTTCCAAAAAAGCCTGCCTAGACACTGAGCAGGCTACCGCCTCGTCACATCATGACCTAGGTCAAGACACCCATTACCACAGCATGCAAGGCTATCAAGACCCTGGCACGTACACAGACCCAGAGGACGAAGGCGACATGGGGACTTGGACCAATATTATGATGATGATGTACAAGTCATGCAGTCCCCAGACCACACCGACCCGTCGGTGGCTGACTCCCCTGTAGACAACCAGTTGCAATATAATGACCTCCTCCTAAAGGCTGCAGAGCACTTCAAAATAGACACCCAAGAAGCCCAAGTTGACAAAGACTTCGTGGAGGACATCCTTGGGGATATAAAATCGGCAACTCGGTTTATCCCCCCGTTACAATCGGTACAGAGGCGTGCGTGTTCAACCTTCTCTGTTTACACCCAATTTGACATGGGCAGTCAACCCGCGTATCGAGAAGATGTTCAGAAACCTCTTATACATTAGGAGGCAGCTAAAGACAGACTCTTTAGTAGTTACCACTACAAGAAAGAGGACAGGAACATCTCTGGCCTCTGCCGAAGCCCCTCCTGACAAGGAGAGTAAGAAAATCTGCATCCTGGGCAGGAAAGTAGCTTCCTCGGCAGCCTATCAAACAAGAATAGCTAATAAAACAATGCTATTACCAGTTATAATTGTCACAAGTTGGATGAGATTGCATAACAGATACTCAGTCCCAGAGCCCCTAAAAACACAGCACTCACTCCCCTTTGCTGAGGGGAAACAGGCAGTCAACTGCATCCTTGGACGCAGCAGACAATGCAGGAAGGAAATGCACACTGGCTACATCAAACAGGCTTCAAACTAGAAACCCAGGCTACCCTCTTAAACATGCCCATTGAACCCAACGCTTTGTTTGGCAAAGCAGTGGAGGATGCACTTAAAAGCGCAAAAGAGGAATACGATGCTTTCAAATCCCTGGGGAAGCTCACTAACAATCCCTTTGGGCAGAACTCACGCCGGTTTAGAGTACAGAACTCCCAACGGTCCTCTAATTACAACCAAAGTGGGCATGGTTCATCCTGGGGCGGTCCTCCCAACAGGTTTTTCAAAGAGGCCAAAGAAGGTCTAGGAGTAGGGGCAGATCCTCCTCCTCAAGAGGGGGCTCAACCCCCTAAGCAATGACCACCCGCTACAGGTTCCCTCCCATACCACTCCAGTAGAAGGTTGTATTTTACATTTTACCCACGCATCGACGGGGATCAATTCAGTCAAGTGTGTAACTTCCACCATGGCAGGGGGTATTGCATAGAGTCGATCCAAACACCAGCCAACCACCTGCCAAGACAAAGACTGCCTTCACAGGAAGAACAATGTATCTTGTTGGAAGAGGTGAAGGCACTGCTTCTAAAGGATGCCATAGAAATCGTCCCGGCAAACCAGGTAAACAAGGGTATTGTCTCAATGTACTTCACTGTGCTGAAAAAAGACTTATCAATGCACCCTGTCCTAGACCTGCGCCCTGCCAACACCTATGTCAAGCCACAAAAATGTGGCATAGCAATGCTACAGGAGGTAATCCCACCCCTAAAACAGGGGGACTACATGGCGACCTTGGATATGAAAGATGCATACTTTCATATTTCAATGTTCCCAGCGCATAGAAGGTTCTTGCTTTTCAAAATAGCATACCAACACTTTCAATTCAAGGTGCTACTCTTCGGCATAGTCTCCGCTCCAACGGTATTCACTAAGGTACTATCGGTGGTGGCACTGCATCTACGTAGAGAATCAATCCCAGTGTACCCTTTTTGGGACGATTGACTGATAACAGGGGAATCGCCTCAAATTTGCAAGCAAAGATCAAGTCTTGTCCAAGCAACACCAAACAGTTCTTAGGAGCTATCATAAAGGCAGAAGAGGGTCTAGTCTTTCCGTCAAAAGAAAGAGTGCAAAACATATGCTGCGAATACCTCAGTATCTAGCCAGTCGCCAATTAACCTTACGCAAAGCAATGTGCTCGTTTGTGATGATGGCATCATGCATTTACCTTGTTCCGCACGCACGGCTACACATGAGTCCAATGGAAGAATGGTTAGTGAAACAGTGGTCTCAGTCAAGTGGTTGGTGGGACAATTTAGTGGTTGCTTTGCTAACCCCAATTCAAGCGCTACGCTGGTGGACATAGAAAAACCTGTTAAAGGGAAAACCTTTTCACAACCCCACAGTGCAAGCAGTTGTCACAACACTCACCGGGTGGGGAACCCATTACCTTCACCACACAGCGCATGTTTTACGTAAACAAGTAGGGGGGCACACACTCTCCAAGTCTGTCCAGGCTAGCACAAAGAATTTAGAAGTGGGCACTCAAGCGGGGCATGTTCCTAACATCACAACATGTTCCAAGGGAACTAAATTCTCTCGCAGACTCATTAAGCAGAGATCCTCTACCCGAGGAGCACGAGAGGCAGCTCGACAAAAATATCCTAAATGATGTCTTCTCCCTATAGGGTTACCCCCCTTTAGACTTGTCCGCCACAAGCCAAAACACGCAATCCCCAGACTATGCATCCAGGTTTCCCCAACACTGGGCCAAGGGGAACGCCCTGTGTGTGAACTGGTCGGGGAAATTTGCATACGCTTTTCTCCCAACACTGCTTCTGAGCAGGTTGGTGAACAAAATGCACCAGGAACAGGTGACACTAATCCTAGTTGCTCCTATTTGGGCGAGACAACCTTGGTTTCCACATCTGCGCAAACTGGTGATGTGCAACCCAATCAAACTCCTGCACTCCTACAGCATGCTCACACAGCACAGAGGGACAACGTTCCTCCCACAACCCCAGTCTATGAACTTGGCAGCCTGGCTCCTAAAGTCATAGAATTTGGCCATTTAAGACTACCTCAAAGGTGTATGGCCATCCTCAAGGAGGCGTGCAAACCAAACACCAGACGCTGTTATTTCAACAAATGGAAAAGATGTGTTGCCAGTCAAAAAATATAAACCCGATAGAATGTACTGCATCACACATTCTCCAATATATGCTCCACTTACTAGACTCTGGGCTAGTATTTAACTCCATCAACGTTCACCTAGCAGCTCTATCCGCGTACACCACTTCTCAAAGCAAGGTGTCCTGGTGGGAAATCCCCGTCATTAAGGCATTCATCGAGAGACTAAAACAATTTTACCCTCCCATTTTAAGCCCACCTCCAGGGTGGGACCTAAATATGGTACTTGTAAAGCTCATAGGACCCCCCCTTTGAGCCCATGCACAAGTCTAGGCTTAAACACATTACATATATAATGGTTTTTCTGATTGCTATCACCTCCATAAGAAGAGTTGGTGAACTACAAGCTTGGTCAGTGCAAAACCCTTTCTTTGTTATCCACAAACACAAATTGGTACTAGGAACAGACCTAAGTTTTTCACTTAAGTTCATATCTAAGCTCCATCTCAACCAATCCATCGAAGGAGCAGCTTTCTTTCAAAACCCTTCAAGCTCAGCTGAGAAAAAACTCCATGCACTAGATGTAAGGAGGGCTGTCCTTTATTTTAGTTTTTAGGTAGGGTGCTACATGCCCCAAGTCCTCAGAGCGCAGCAGGTAAGAGGAGAGCAGAGCAACAAAGGAGGTAAAATCAACAAGATTATAGGTTAGTCGACCCTATCGAAGATAAGGGTTTTTACGCATTCCTTTACTTTGTAAACAAGACAAGACCACTAAGAAAAACAGACCAACTGTTTGTTTTCATAGCGCCTGGCAGTGAAGGTGATCACGTTTCAAAAACGCCATCTCCAGATGGATAGTGAAATGCATACAGCTCTGCTACTCACCGTCAAATAACTCTGCCTTTCACACGGAGAGCTCACTCTACCAGGGGTACAGGAGCTACTTTGGCTTTTATTGCGAATGTCCCGCTGGACGCCATCTGCAAAGCAGCTACATGGAGCTCTATTCATACTTTTACTCTGCATTACTGCATTGACACACATTCTAAAGCCGATTCACAGGTGGGACAAGCAGTGCTAAAACATCAATTTGCCGCTGTACCTTCTCACAACCCACCACCTTCTCCAGACCCTGCTCGCTAATCTATGCATAGCAGGTGATTCCACAAGCCTCGGAAGGGATACATTACTCACCGTAGCTGTATTTCTGATGCTTGTATCTGCTTAGATTCACATGCGCCCACCCTTCCTCCTCTGTGGAGTAGAAGGCGCATAGATGTTTCTTGGCCATCCTACCCAGAAAGAAATGGCAAGGGGCCAACTGCTACAAATCGATAGACATTTCTAGAAGAAAACTCAACAGGGGGCTAGAGAAATTCTGTACAGCAAGAGGACTGGGCTTCATAAAGCACCCAGCCATTACACTTGGTGACCCGGACCTTTTCACAAAGACGGCACCCATTTATCAAACCAGGGCATGGAACATTTCTTTGGAGAAGTTACAGCAACTCTAGCCTCCAGGGGTTGCCACTAGGAGATACTTTCGGGGGAACGTGGTCAGCCGCCAACCTGCCCACGTGTGGCGGCATGGGCCAGAGGTATGCCCAAAAGTATGTTACTAAGATGATATGTGATTATTGTTATCTCCATAAACATATCTGTACAATAAAAACCTACAGCCTTTTATTGCCAACACTTGACAACAATGTTTGAGCCAAATTATTCCGGGTGAGGGTATGGGGTCGGCAAATAATTATGCATGCATATTGGATCAGCAGTTATGGGCAATGCTGCAGGGCTGCCCAAAGCGAGGCAGGGTAACTGCTGTTACCATAAGCAGGCCTGGAGAGGGGCAGCCCAACCTCTCCCACTCTCTGCTCCTCTCCTTCCCCCAAGCCAGAGAGGCACGCAGTCTGTGCAACACAAAGCTGAGGAAGGGTGAGGTGTGAACAATCACCTCACCCTTCCTCCATACAGCAAGGTGCTAAGCACCTAAGGAAACCAACAGTCAGGCACGGATCAGGTTCAAAGACCTGCCCGTCTCCCCCCATGGGGCCAGACAGTCGGCTATCCGGCCGGGGGCTGGTACACAACAGCCCCCACTACTATACATATCAAAGACCCAGGGCTCCCCTGGGTCTAATAAATACAGAGCGGCATGCTCTGAGAAAACACAGAGTTTGTGGACCCTGAACGGGGACCCAAAAACACAGGAGGTGCACTGTTTACTCAGTGCCTTCCAAAGCTTTGCTTCTTTACCACAAAACCCTCCCACCCTACAAATAAGGGAGAAGAACAAAGGAAAAGAAGTACAAGGCACTGTACGGTGCCCACAAGTCGTGGGACATGAGAAGGCGAGCACGGGCCAGAGGGTTAACCCCAAGACCCGGTGCCAAAAAGTATGTTACTAAGATGATATGTGATTATTGTTAACTCCATAACCATATCTGTACAATAAAAACCTACGGCCTTTTATTGCCAACACTTGACAACAATGTGTGAGCCAAATTATTCCGGGTGAGGGTATGGGGTCGGCAAATAATTATGCATGCATATGGGTTCAGCAGTTACGCTGTGACTGCGGAGTTTCCCTCCTTGAGCAGCGTTGCAGCCTCATTAACCTGATATTACTGACATCTCTTTACCTTTGAAGATCTTGTTTCCCGACGGCGCACACATTAGTGTATTAAGCCCCTGCAGTGGCTGTGGAGCACTGCTCCTTGAGCAGCGCTCGGACCCATTCAAAATGACATGTTAACAACAGTATCCTACCTGAATATTTGTCGTTGCGTTTGTGAATGAGAGATCATTCGTGCAGCCCTGCTGCAGATGTGAAGTATATCTACATGAGCAGCATTGGAGCTTTAATAATCTGATTTAGCTTTTAATTAATGGTGATCAAAAACGATTGGTTGTTGATAGATCAGTGAATACTTGGTGGATGTTTTGAATACACACACATGCCATAGCTGTGATTGTTAATTGGTTTGAACATAACATTGACTGTAAATTTTGTTTGAGACCTGTGACAATAGTGTGTCGTTGAAGTGCAACTATAGTGCACTAAAATTGGTATTTAAATTGAGTTTCACTATTTAAGTGTTCAAAGGTCTGGCGCCAACTACATATTCGTTAAAAACTGGAATGCCTAAACACATTGTGACTACAAGCAGTACTATTGAAATAAACTCCTGTACAACCATCTCCTTTAAATGCCGTAAAACATAAATTGCTGGGTCAAGGGAACTTAGCAAGTGATAAAAAAGCGTGCGTGGGGGACATCAGAGATTTTTGTATACTGTGTCCCATTTTGAATGCACAATTACTAGTGGATAGTATTAACAAAGTAGTTACACCCGATATACGATCAGTGGTGCCAGAAATGGAGCTAGACATGCAAGCTCATTTGAGAACGTCAATCACCGACACTCAGTTTTTCAGCTTTGGTCCTTTCTCTCCACCACTCTCTGATTTTGAGTGAAGAGAAACGTTCAGCAACATTGAGCCCCCACTCAAATGTTGTTGTCATAGTCACACAAAATGTCTTGATAGAGAAACAATCAGTAGATGGAGTCCTTCCTGTTTGTCAAAATAAACCTAACATGCCAGAGATGCTACAAGAAGGTACACCTATGTTGAAGTCGGCAATCTCTACACCAGGTCATTTTGTGGGAAATATATCAATAATAGCATTATCCTCATCACTAGATTCTGAAGACAATAGTTTATATCAGTCACCCGAGCTATTTGAAAATCAGGATCTGAATATAGATGTGTCAGATGTAAGTGATGTCCAAAATACAACCCAAAAACAGGGCAACCTCCTTAGTCTCAAATATTATGTCCTTCTCCGGTACAATCGCAAACAGTGTTACTGGAAATTACTCTCAAAGCCATGCAGATGACAATTGAGACCTTGACAAAACTATTTGACACATTGAATGATAAGTTAATGCATCAAACAAAACAAATAGACTTAATAGTCTCATGGATGAACGACTTAGCTAAAGATAGGAGATTCATAGATATAACAAACATGATTGCTTACCCTAACCTTGATAATAATCAGAAGTGTAAAGAACGAGAATTGTCTGTAATGGTGAATGAATGGGAGAAAAAACGGACTCATCGAATACGTGTGTGAATGATGCTCCATTTTGCGAGAGTGGAGCTTCACCGTGTGCCACACCTCACTTTGAGAGTGCACTTCCAGTGTTCTCTGCTGTTATAGGAGAAGTTGAAAAAAACAAAATACACACTCCTTTGCCTAAAGTATTAATAACAGAATTACATGAAAACAAAACACAAGTTGTTAACCAGCTGCCGTTGAAAAAAACTATGACCTTTGGCAACTTAAATTACATATAATCTATTCAAATAAAAAAAATAGAAGTAGAGAGATTACAAAAAAAACAAAGAATCAAAAAAGTTTGTTGACACATTCGAGAGCTAGTATAAAGCAATTTGTTAAGAGGATACTTCCAAAATCATCAACTTTAAAAGTGAACAGAGGGTTGGCCTCAAAGAGTAGAGAAAGTCAAAACAATGACAGTAATAAAGCAAAATGCCTGCAATAGATGTGAGCGACTATTCGCCACTAAATGATTTGGTGTCTGCCATTGCGAAATTGGAACCAAACTCATTAGCTTCTCATCCCAGTTCATCTGATGTGATACCAGTGATATCGCGGCAGACGCCAGACATTACTAAGGATTCTACATCAATACATGCAACTGAACAAACGTCAACAGAGGCCATTTTGTTGGACGTGAGGGCTCAGATTGACAAATCAATTCAAAACTATCTAAAATTGCAGCAAAAGATGACATCATCTACATTAATACAAAAGAACTCAGCTGAGTCTGTTTTGGATCGAATTTTGGATGAACCTTTGTGTGTCAGCCAATCATCCGCAGTGCATTTAAAATCCCAATCTCAGTTCCCTCAAAAAAAGAAAAAAGAGATAATACAGTTACGGAAAGCGAACACAGGCATAAAAATCCAAACTAAGTGTAACAGTGGCCTAGTTGAGGATCTAGTATCTTACAATCGTGAAGTGTCTAACATCAAAATTGCCTCACATAGATGCAATCAAAAAAGACCCCGATATGGAAGTTCAGTTTGTAAGAAGCTTAACTTGTGCTGATGCCACTGGTGGTAGAATCACAATAGATGATGGCAACATACCATTGACATCCACTGGTACTTGCAATGGTCATTTGTTTGGCACATCTCCTAGACAAGATATGCTTTCATCTACAGTAACTTAGATGCCAAAGGGATGCCAGCCGCCAGACTTTCAGGGCCCAATTGCGAAAGCGCTTGCAGATTATATAAAAAGGAACCATGTGAATCTGGAGAACAATGGTCCTAAATTGGTAACTGATTCTCAGACTCACAAGAAACAAGTGTGATTTGATCAGAATTCACAGTTTACAAAGGAGTCGGGTCAACAATGCGAAGGGTTGAGACCTGCAGAAAATACAAGGAATAAACAGAATTTTTCAACCCTATATTCATCACACGCATCTAATAATTGGAACAAATATCTTCGTTTCATCCTCAAGTGTCGAACAGCTCCATTTGGCACATATCACCTAAATCGAAGGAGTGTTATGGCAATACTGGAAGAAATCTCAACATTGCAAGATGTCAATTCATTTGACATTGAACAAGTGGAGTTTCTCAATCAAGACAACTTGTCAATTGTACGATTATGGATACAATCTAATGTGGCAGGCCCGTATGGAGCTGTTCGCATTGGGGTTTGTGCTGGCACTTAATCCCACCATAATCGATACAAAAGAGGATCAGAAAAATCTTAAAAAGATGGAATCAACACAAACCGCCAAAACACAAAATGCACTAAGAAATAGGAGGATGGAACCTCCAACTCGATTCATTCCAAATGAGTCGCAACAATGGATTATGAATTATCAATCATAACAATCCCAGACATCTCAACCGTACGAGCTGGCATTAGCTAGTTGGAATACATGCAGCTATTCACATCTGCTGGGGGCCAGTGCGGAATTCCTTGGAGCCTTTGATATAATCCTTATACAAGAAACATTGTGAATGGAGAAACCGATATGGGAAGATCACACCTTGATCTTGCATCCTGCGAAAATAGCCTCCAAGGGCAGACCTTCGGGCTTACTTGTAGCGATCAAGAATAATAAGGGACTACAAATCCTCCTCTGGGAAACACCCAATTTGTATTCACAATTGGTGAAAGTAATGCACTCAGGAGGAGTACTTGCGATAATCAATATTTGCAGAAATCCAGCAGGGATAACTGATTAAGTTTATTGCAGATTTGGAATCTCTATTAAATTAGATATCACTTACCACGCATATATCCAGTATTATACTGGCGGGTGAATTAAACCTGCAGTTACTAGTTTATGAAACAAAACTTAAAACTAATCCTAAAGACTCAATGTGTAAAAAATGGTTGACAAGAGTGAAACAAATTAATTTTATTAGGTGTAATGGGTCATTTGTGGGAAACATCCTCATGCACTTGGCTAAGAGGGTGGTGCTCCTCCATCATCGACTATATATATGTAGACACTAACACCTTTAATAGAGTAATAGAATTCAGGGTATTAGCACAAATTCATAGTGACCATGAATTACTAGTATTACGATGGACTCCAAAAACTCATGTAGAGAAATTAGCTCCAGATACAAAAGAGCCCGATTGTTAACTCTAGATTGAGGTTCCACTGGAACGGGCCAATGTTGGCATCATTGAATAACATCATTGAGCAATGGTCTAATGACAGGAACGAGAATAGGAAACCGTACAACGCCTATCTACAGCTTTATCAAGTACATTTAACTACCAAGTCGTATGCATATTCTAGTCCCAAACAGGAGTATGATGAACAAGTCCAAAAAAGGAAGGTAAACCTTCGGCCTGATAAAAGAGCTGTATTGATGTCAAATTGTTATGACAAGAAGAAATTAATTTGGCAATTAAATTGCAGATATAAGAATTGGCTGAACGCTTATCGAATGCAACCTAATCAGGCAGATGGGGAGTGTATGTTAAAAGCTACAGCATCCAAAAACACTGCCCAGATTTGGACCCTGCTCAATGTCACTAGTCATTCCTCTCAATTGTCAGTGCAGGTTAATGGAGTTAATGAAGCTCAGTGGATGGCTCACTTTTCTAAGTTGTATGCCCTCCCTAACGCTGATAAATGTACATTGACACAAAAGCAATCTCACTATGAAAGCCTTATTATTTCAGGAGGAGGATGTTCCGTTTTATATTGGCAAATTGAGCAGGTGAAGAGCCCCGGGCCCGACGGCTTAAATAATTATATGCTTAAACAATATCCAGATCTGTGGGCCATGATCTTGTATAACATTTTTCAGCAAGTTTTAAGATCTAACGCTATCCCAGGCTCTTGGCGTCACTTTATCACTGTCCCTATCTTCAAGAAGGGCGATCGGTCGTGTGCAAACTACAGACCAATCGCTATTCTTGATGTCCCGGACAAAATCTTTTCTCGGTTTATACTAAGAGACTTTAATAGGTGGACGTTCGAACAATTCCATCGGGATCCCAACAGACAGAAAAATCCCGTACTTGGGAACCAGCATTAACTTAATGACATTAACAGCGGTCTTAAATCATCATGCAATTATAAAACAGCCCTTAAACCTGGTATTCGTCGACCTACAGGCCGCATTTGATTCGGTCTCTAGGTCGATATTAATTAGAAAGTTAGTCTAACGAAATTGTCCATCGTATTTAGTCTCTTTGATCAGAGACATTCACACTGATAATATAATCCAAGTGAGGCTGTCTCAGGAGGGGAAGCTAACATCCCCAATTGATACACATAGGGGGCTGAGGCAGGGGTGTACGCCTGCCTCAGCACTATTTAACTTCTTCATTTCCGACATAGGAGAACGTTTTTATGATATTGTGACTGATTCCGCAAAGTTAGCAAACAAGACAGTAACATCCTTGCTTTACGCGGATGATTTAGTTTTGATCTCAAAAATGCCACAGGGTTTACAAAAACTGTTAGATGCCCTTGCAGATTATATTCAAGAGAACCTCTTGTCTATACATTTGAACAAAATTAAGATAATGAGATGTAATGTTAGCAAAAGGATCAAGAACAGAATCCACAAGTGGCATCTTGAAAATGTCCAATTGGAATGTGTACACCGATATACGTATTTGGGAATTGACATTTGTGACACAAATGATTTGGCACACTATAATGAAAACCTAAAGACCAAGCTTACTTGTGCTGTTGCAAGCCCAAATTATTCAAGCGAAATACGGTAAATTTTACAACTAAACCGGCGATCACATATTACTTACAAAAATTGTCTCCCATCTTGTTGTATGCACCTAAAACCAAACCGGTATTATCAGAAAGGCTGTGATCACAATTGGAAGCAAAATATTGGTGATGCATTCTTCATCTGCAAAAGTGTATACCTGTGGCATGGTTGAGATATGGATGCATTATGGCTTTTTGGGAAACCACTATTATAGGTGTGCTATCCAACTATATATTTTCTTCTAAAGATGTGACTATCTTCAAATGGCGACGACTGGTAATACATACACCGGCCAAGGCTGATCTCACCTTGCTTGATTTAATATATAATCTAGTTCGAGAAAAGCAAATCTTTCAGGGTGACTGGATAAGGAACACTGGAAAATGTAAGATGCATGTCGACCTCAGGGAAAATCCATTCCAGATCAAGAAATACAGTTCACCGGAACAATATGTACTCAAGTCTCCCTCTGTTACTCAGAGCAGATTTCATGAGATTACGTTTCAATATATGGCAAACAAATGATGTTAAAGCAAAACGTAAACTAATATCTTCAATACGAGATATATGCCGAAATTGTAAGAGCAGCTCGCAGAAAGAAACGCTTAACATCTATTGGTTGAGTGTCCTGGTTTAATTGATGCGAGAATAAAATATGTAAAAAATGTGACAAAGGAATATTGAGTAGTTACCCAAGAACATCTGTGGGAAAGACATTGTGGACACTTGACACGTGGGAGACGATTGCTCTTCTTTGATTGTTGAATTTAACAACTAGCTACCATCTATAGATTTATGAGAAATTGTTATAACCCTATTGGGAAGAGTACATAAATGGTTATTTTTCCTTTTTATTGTTTGACGAATGTATTTTAGCATTGACCATGAATTTTATTTGAATTGTAGATATGTTGAATTATCACTGTAAAAAGCAATTCATTTTATTGTTTCATAGCATGTTGTATAAATATTGTAAAGTTGACTTAAGTCAGCTGAAACAATAAAATTTTTTTTTTTTTTTTAAAAGAAGCATAAATTATGTAATATATGTTGCTACATGTACACCAAACACGTTTTCATTTCTGTAAGAGAGCATATTGGAAAGGAAAGCAAGGCAGTACAAGCAGCAACCATTCCACAACAGCATACGGCCATAGGAAAGGAAAAACTCTGTGCATAGCAAAATGGACAGCCCGTAAGCCAAAGTGGAAAAATTGGTGAACAATTGTGCCGCCTTAAATGTTGCGTACAAGAGTATATTATGGACAAAATAAAACAGCACTGGCAGACCTGCACGTGTACCCCTTTCCCATGTCAGGTCCCGCCATCCCCTCAAAATCTGTGTGATGGAAGATGTTACAGTGATACCTCAATCTCTTCCTCCCCTTACAACCACCTTGTGCAAATCCCCAATTCCCCACAATAAGTATCCATTTCTGCAACCCCTTCCCTTTCCTAATGGTATGTATGAATGTGCACAAGTAAATGTTAATAATTAAAATGTTGCTGAGTGTATATGTGGTATTGTTTTTTTGTTGAAATGCCGTTCTGACTCAGCGGCACACAGTCCTCGTTAGAATGACCACAATTAAGGAAAAGGTAGGTGTCCTATGGACATCGCAGCTGCCCGGCCTATCCACAATGACAATGGAGGCATCCATACTACGCTCCGCATGTCCGCATGTTGTCCACCACCTACGATTACATGTGGGAGCAGACGTTTTTTCGTTGTGCAAGTACACGTATTTCTGTTCCTCTGTGTCCTGGTAACACTGCTACTGTGCAGCATATGCGAACGAACGTTTATTAGGTCAAGGCACTCACCCACGTCCTACAGGTAGCTATACAAATAAACATCCCACCTGCTATACTCTATAAACAGCCAGTGTCTCCCAAAATGGTCGGCGCACGTGTGGCGCACCATTATTCAGCAGAGAAGTGGCAAGGGTGTGCATAGGACACCTATGCACATGCGCACAACGTATTATGCTCAAACCACGTCCTGCGGACACCCGTCCCAAAGGAGAACAGTGGCAACGTCATCATGCGACCGCACCCACGCTGCGCGTGGGCCCTTATTTTAGGGACACGATCAAGACGCTTGCACAGCGGCAAAGTAGTGTTGAGCAAAGTACAGAGTGTTTTTCAGAAAGCACACGCTTATAAACACCACAATGTGCCGTTGTACATGGATGTATGTTTTTGAACAATGTAGGCATGTTTTCCGGGTGCAAGTTCTCCATAGCAGACCTACGAAAGGCCACACCTCAAAGCTGCTCCGCAATCTGTTTGTAGCTGTTCAGAACAAAGTAGCAGGCCACAGAGGTTTGCCGTGTAAGTGGTGTTGGACCAAATCTGCTGTGCTACGTTGCATTTGCAACTAATAGCAACAATGTCAGTCGGTCTCAGTGCGCACAGTAATGGAGAAAATGAACAGCCCGTCCTGTGACCCACACCCACGATAGTCCTCACTTTCCCAATCTCATGGGTAGCATGCTGAAAACGGGATTATGTGCACGTGCGTTTCCCCAATGATGGCGAGGGCCGTGCCCCAATAAAGCAGACCCATTCCTTCTTCCCTTTCCACTTTCTTCTTTCCAGCATGCCGTCATTGCGTACTGTTAAAAGGTTCCACACTCTTCCACCAATGACATTGAAGAGCTCTTAATGTAACAGTATCAGTACTGTACAACAGTCCTCTGTGTACACACCACGCCCAGAAAGTCATTGCGCAATCCCTCTGCCTCCACAGTCCCATTTCCATGGCCGCCATCCTGAAAATCCCCAAATGTGGCTTTCGTGCTGCGTGCAGGAATAAATTGCAAACAGAGTAGGGGGGGGGGGTTTGTTGTAAGGGGCGGCTCTGAAAAGAGTCTTTTTTTTAAATGTTGTAGATACTTCTAGAGAAACACCTTTTTGTCGGTTTTTATTTGTTTTTGTGTTTTCTTATGCTTACATTGTTAAAGTAAACTCTTCACTGCATCCTGTAGATGGGCAAACAAAACAGCATTACCAATGGGCGAAAACAAAATGCATTTGCTTGGAAAAACTCTGCATTTCCACAACTAATGAGGTAATTGTTGCAGAAGAACATCCCACCAGCGGACAAAAAAGTATACATGCTTCTGTTGATACAACACCTTCCGGCCTCTGGAACATCCATGTGATCCCTCACTGTCACAAGCACTACAATGCTCCTGAGCTGTTGTGCACTATACAAATCCGAATAAATAAATGAATAAATGAGCATTGTCCCATTCACATCGTGGTGTTATGGATGAGTAAAGTACCTTGGCAGTTGGAAAAGGCCTCTTCACTACATTTAGCAACCTCCTCAGTCAACGGAACAAACCTGAACAAGCCATGTAACCCATATGCATGCCGCAATATTGGATGACGATAACATCAACAGTAGCAAAAGTAGCCAGGTCTTTGCAACATGCATGCATATCGGTGAAACTCTGCTCAGACAGCGCTCCACAATGTGTCCATTCCTTCCAAACAAAATTGCCATCAACGTGTCTTTCCAGGACATACTTGTGCAGATCTATCACAAAGGCATCACCCAAAGTTAACACAATGCGTTTCGCCATGTCAGCCAGCCTCACTATGCAAAGTAATGTACAACAGTAGGACCGCCCCTTCCTGTGAATCACACCCACAGTACCTTATTGGATAATCCCCAGAGTCCCATGTCCATTGGCCAGTATGGTGAGAAGCGCAGATTGTGGCATGTGCGCTTCCCAAAGTACTGCGAGGGCCACACCCCAGTAAAGCAGGAGAAGTCCTTCCCTTTCCACTATCTTTTGTCCACCATTACCTCAATGGGTATGGGTAAATAGGCACACACATGCCACCAATGCAATCCAAGGCGTTAGCACCTAACATTGTCAGTTCAGCACAACACTTCATAAGTACAGTTACAAATTCAGCCGACAAGTGTCCTGTCACTCAAAAGCACGTCCAGTAGAAAGTTCAGTAAAAGATTGCAAGAGTTGTGTATCCACATTCATCCACATGAGCACCTATCGCCACAAAACGGAGGTATGAAAACTTTTTCAGCAGTATGTTTACAACTGTGTTATAAGTGCCTCTGCGCACGGTATCTGCCACTGAGCGTCCATTACGTTCTTTAAAAGCCTACTGTTTTTTTTCCCATCCCCTACCATCAAGTGGCACTTCAGTGGTATGTGCTGCAACGTTTTCGTTTACCCATATCATGCATTGTTATACAGGAACTGTGCTTTCCTTCCGACAATGCTAGGAAATCTTTTCCCCACTAACCCATCTACATAAATCGTAAAAAATATGCCACCAAAAGCAGCACTGCATGTATTTTACCAACCTAAAGCAAGTTTCCAAAAGGTCACTGTCTGCACAGCTGTGCTTCTGTCTAGGCTGCACTATTGCAACAAGCTCTTTTTAAATCTGCCTGCTTCTATTCTCTGCCCTCTGCAACGCATCCAGAAGAGGACTGCGTGACTTGGGATGGTATCTCTCCTGCACTGAAATGTCTGCAATAGCTCTCAGTGGCTGCCAGGAATAAGGTGAAAACCCTCTGCATTATGCACAATACCTTCAACTCTCACTTCCTATATATCTCTGTGCTCGAGCTCTTCCCTCATCTGCCTCCAACTCCCTCAGAGTCAGTTGCTTCTGCTAGCAACCAGTTGGTGGTAGATTTTTTTTTTTCCAGCTGGGTCTCCCTTTGCAACAGCCTCCCTGAAACTTGAAGAGAAACATTGCCGGTTCCGAAAGCACCTCAAAGCCTTTATCTTTGGTCTGCTTTTTCTCCTCCTCTCCCCGGCTCACTGCCTGGCGTAAACTGATTCTGCACCGGTTACCTGGCGACTGAAGTCGGGCCCATGCGACCTCCCCCCGCCAGGCGAACCCCTGCACTGCCTTTCTAGCAAACCCCGCACTTGGGGACTGTTTTCTGTATCCCAACAGTTCCTCCACCACCTGATGTGTGCACTTATCCTTGCACTTGGCACAATCGGCCCGTATTTTTACTTCGTGCACAGTCTACAAAAAAATGGTACTGCCAATGGCGTTCAAAGAAATGTCATTTGCATGGAAGCAGTGTATGTTTTGGAAATTCATGCTCTCATAGTGGGTGGAGAACATCCCATCAGTGCACAAACGCAGGCATGCCTCTGTTCATAAGACACCTTGCGAGCAGTTGCTGGGGACAAATGACACCGGCATGGTCCCATACTCCTCTTGGGGGAATGGGTGAAAAAACAACCTTGGCAGTGGGAAAAATCTGCATCACTGCATTTATCAACTTCTTCAGGCGACGGGGCAAACGTCCACATGACATATAACCCAAATGTAGACCTCCATAATGCATCACAAAAACTTCACCGGTAATGATAGAGGCCACATATCTGCAAAGGCGAACCATCCCGCCAAAACTGCATGCATCGAGACTGGCCAACAAAGCGTCCACTCCTTCCAACCCGAAATTAGCAGCAACGCCTCTTTGCACAGCATACCTGTGCAGATCTTGTACAAATGTATCACCCACGATCAGCACTGTGCGTCTCTCCATGTCCACCAACCTCATTATACAGAGTAATGGGAGAAGTAGTACCACCCCTTCCTGTGAACCACACCTTTGACACCTGATTCCATAATGCCCACAGTTCCATTCGCATGCCCACCATGCTGAGAATGGCAGGATGGGGCGCATGCGCTTTCCCAGCTACAGCAAGAGCTACACCCCAGAAAAGCTGGACAGTCCTTCTTCCCTCTCCACTGTTCTTCTTCCAGCACTCCCTGCATGCATGAATCACAGCCAAGAAGTCTGCATCCAAAACTATCATTTCTGTACAGAACTCCATATTTACGGTTCAACACTCAGAGTACGTTGCGTGTGCTTCCAAAGCACCTTCCCTACAAAGGAGTGGAGAAAAAAAAAACACGTTTCAGCATCCAAAATCGTCCAGAGCGGCACCCATCACGCCTTTGACCATGCACACAAGAGTGTACTGCTTGCCGACACCCATCACAACATAATGGAGCCACGCATGAGAACATGTGGCCATAAACCACAATCCACAAACGTAACAGCCAGCAGCACTTCTAACCAACCCCAGCACCATAACACAGCAATGCATGGAAACATGTAACAGTTAGATTCCACAAACATACCACTGCCTCCGCCACCCATACTCACTTCCATTCACAAAGTATTATGTCACTGGCAAACAAACCGCACAATCTTTACAACATTGGGCCTACTCCCAGGAAGCTACACAAACTAGAATGTCCAAGCACATACAAGATTAACTTCAACCCTACCCTCTTCTATACGGACAGTGTTCCAACACTGCATCCAGTGGGCACAATGCAAAACTTTTCACTGCACAATCTCCAGCCATACACTGAAAAACGTAGGATGTTCCAACAATGACCGCACCCACGGGACCAACAATGTATGCATGTCAGCGCACTTCTGGTGCTCTATGAAGAGTAAAATGTGCTCTACAACCATTCTGTGAAGGTGACCACCCTCAGAGATGCAGTCAAAACTGCAGTGCTGCGATGGGTGTGGTGAAGGCCTTGGCTTTTGGGTGCATGGTCTATGGCCTTTGGCCATGCACCCAATAGTCTGGGCCTTGGCCACACCCACCGCAAAGTAATCCAGCCATGCATGGCAACATGTCACCAAGTACCACAATCCACACACATACCACATCCACCGGCACTCCTTACCAAGCTCTGCACAGTTCTACAGCTATGCATAGAAAGATTCACCTTCTACCAGAATCTACAAACTTAACACAGCCTCCGGCACCCCTACACACTTTCGTTCACATACAATGGTGTTACTGCCAACCAAACCAACCAACAGTATATGCATGTCAGCTGACTTCTGGTGCTCTATCAAGTCTACAATGTGCTCCACAACCATTCTGTAAAGGTGAGGAGACTCTGACAGATGCAGTCTAAACTGCATTGCTGCGGTGGGTCTGGGCAAGGTCTAGACTTTGGCCATGCACCCAATAGTCTAGGCCTTGCCCACACCTACCGCAACGTAATGCAGGCACGCATGGCATCATGTGCTCACATACCACAGCCACCGCCACTACTACCCAACCTCTGCACCGTAATACAGCTATGCATGGAAATATAAAACAGCCTCTGGCACCTATACCCACTTGTTACTGTCAAGCTCTGCTCCCCGGACCCATTTCCCGATTTGCTCTGCGGACAAAAGTCTCATTCACATAGTACGTCTCGCAGCACTCTATTCAGTACACAAAAGCAATAAGTCATACTACAGTACAGTAGTCACCACTCTGCGCAATGGACACTACGCAATCCTATGCGATTTGCAGTTTAGCCCGTATTCACTTCTATGCTCTCACTATTGAAGAATTGCACCCACTTCACACACTGCAGTATCCATGCACATAGAAGGTGCACTTCAACCCTACCCTCTTCGATACCGTTATATACATAGTCATGGTTAAGTTGGTAAACCCATAGGAAGACCACTTTTTCTGTGGCTTATAACTTCTCTCCCCCTGGAGAAATCCACACCAAACTTTGCAAAAAAGTATATGGCCCGCTCTGAATTATTGGGAAAGTTGGGAAAGGTTTTGTGGATGGGGGAAAAGTTATAGGGGGGGGGGGTCCCAAACATTTTTTTTCTCCATAGTCTGAATAGGCAAAAACTTTGCGCACGCATACAGGCTGGATGGATGATAGGATTTTAACCAAATTTGCAGCAGGCCCGGGGGCTTGGTTCCGAAAGCATGCTTTTGTGTGTTTGATGGAAATCCGACCAGTACTTTTGTTGCAAAGAACTGAAATGTATGTCTCAAAAGATTTGTGATATCTGGCTCTGCTCCCCGGACCCATTTCCCAATTTGCTCTGCGGACAAAAGTCTCATTGGCTTGCAGTACGCTGTGATGTCGGCGAACACGGGACACGGCCGGTGGTTGGCTGGAGGGAAGCGTGCTGTGCGTCAACATTTTTGGGAAACGCTGCCATGGTGTATCAGAGGACAGTGCAGCACTGAAAGGGCCTGGCAAACATACTTTACGCAATGTGGTGGTGGGAAGAAGGGATGGAAAGGGTGCAGGAGTGAGAAGTGGTTCATCTGAGATATGTTATTAGGTGGAAGAAGACTGTGGTGTGCCTGCAGTATCTGTGCGTGTTGCGCCAATTTGCGGGTCCCTCCACAGGCGACTACCATGTGTGTGGAATTCAGGCAGCCTTTGTTATGACACGGTAGCTCATGCCGGGACCTCTTACTGCGGCGACTAGTGGCAGCGCAATTGCAGAAGGGTAGTGCACTGCACATGACAAACATTGTAACATAGCGTGTTCTATGTTGTGTTACGTGTGGTAAGCCCGTAGCCCCTGCCATGCATGGCTGGAGGCCTTGCTCTGACCACTATGGGCCCTGGTTGCAAGTAGGTTTGACATTGTTGCCTTGTGTGTGGTTTGTCAGCATTGCATACATTGTTGGTTCTATGGGAGCACCAGAAGTGAGCTGACATGACTATATTGTTGGTTCCACATCCTACAGTTTTCGGTGTATGGCTGGAGATGGTACAGTGACAAGTCCCACAATGTACCCACTGGGTGCAGTGTTACAATACTGTCAGTAAAGAAGAGGGTAGGTTTCAAGTGCATCTTCTATGTGCTTGGATAATGCAGTGTGTAAACTGGGTGCAATGTTCTAATAGCGTGTTCATAGAAGTGGATAGGGTTGAACTGCATATTTTATGGGCTTGGCTAGTGGCTATTGCGCAGATTGCAGACTACTGTACTGCACTGTAAAGTATTGGTTTTGTGCACTGAATAGAGTGTTGGGGGCAGGGCCACTGTTCTGAAAAGTAATTTGGTTTGGTTGGCAGTAACATAGTATATGAATGAAAGTGAGTAGGGGTGCCGGAGTCTGTGTTATGTTTGTAGATTCTGCTAACTGTTGCATGTTTCCATGCATAGCTGTATCACGGTGCAGAGGTTGGGTAAGAGTGCCAGTGGCTGTGGTATGTTTGTGGATTGTGGTACTTGGTCACATGTTGGCATGCATGGTTACATTATGCTGCGGTGGGTGTGTCCAAGGCCAAGACTATTGGGTACTTGGCCAAAGGCTGTAGGCCATGCACCCAAGAGCCAAGGCCTTGACCACACCTACCACAGCAATGCAGTTTGGACTCTGCATCAGTCAGAGGGTGGCCACCTGTAAAGAATGGTTGTGGAGCACATTTTAGACTTGATAGAGCACCAGAAGTGAGCTGACCTATGTACATTGTTGGTACCATGGGTGTGGTCATTGTTAGAACATCCTACTGTTTTCGGTGTATGGCTGGAGATGGTGCAGTGGCAAGTCCTGCAGTGTGGCCACTGGTTGCAGTGTTGGAATACTGTCAGTGTAGAAGAGGGTGGGGTTGAAGTGGATCTTCTATGTGCTTGGATACTCTGGTTTGTTCAGATTGGTGGGAGTAGGGCCAAAGTTGAGAAGATTTTGTGGTTTGGTTGGCAGTGACACAATACTTAGTGACTGGAAGTGGGTAGAGGTGCCAGAGGCTGTGGTATGTTTGTGGATGCTGCTACCTGTTACATGTTTGCATGCATCGCTGTGTTATGGTGCGGGGGTTGAGTAGAAGTGCCGCTGGCTATATTACATTTGTGGATTGTGGTATCTGGCCACATATTCACATGCATGGCTCCATTATGTTGTGCTGAGTGTGGGCAAAGCCTAGACTCTTGTGTGCATTGCCAAAGTCTTGATGGGATCCGCTCTGGATGATTTTGGATGCTGAAATCGTGGCTTCTTTCGCAAAACTTTCTACACGAGGTGCTTTGGAAGCACAAGCGACGGGCAATCAAAGTGTTTAACAGTAAATATGGAGTGCTGTACAGATATGATAGTGTTGGATGCAGAGGTCTTGGATGTCATTGGTGCATGCGTGTGTGAATATTTCACAGTACCCAATGAGGGAGTGCTGGAAAAAGAACAGTGGAAAGGGAAGAAGTACTGTCCCTGCTTTACTGGGGCGCGGCCCTCGCTGTAGCTGGGAAAGCGCATGCGCCACGACCTTGGCCGTGAAGCCGGCGGTGTGGGCTGCACTCCCAGATACCACTAAGGTGTATATTAGTAGTGTTGTTCAAATAAGCTGTGGTTTGTGTTCAAAATTTTATATATATATATGGTTAAGTTGCTGTTTCAATAGGGAGAGCTCTTTTTGGGCAGCCTATAACTCCGCTGCTCCCCCTGGACGAATCCTCACCAAACTTTGCAAAAAAAGTATATGGGGCACTCTGAATTTTCTTTGCAAAGTTTGGTGATGTTTGGTCCGGTGGGGGGTCGGGGTGGGAGGAGGGAGGAGTTATAAGGGGGTCCCAAAACGTCTTTTTTTCCCATAGACTGAATGGAGGAAAAACGTTGCGCACGCCTACAGGTCAAACCATTGGATGTATTTTCACCAAATTTGTGGCAGGGGCAGGGGCTTGGTCCCGAAAGCATGCTTTAGTAAATTTGGTGTCAATCCGTCAAGTATTTTCCTTTAGAACGACCAAAAAATATGTCTCAATAAATTTGTGATATCTATGTCTGCTCCGCAGTCACATTTCCCTGTTCGCTCCGCGGACATGATACCAATTGGCCAGGGGGGGTGGCGTCATCACAGCGGACATGTGACGTCTTCGCCGATTGGCTACAGTGAGCCGTGATGTGGGTCAGAATGTGTGGAAGCGCCCGACATGTTGGATCCGAAGACAGCGCGCTACCTATCAGAGGCGAAATGCTGTTTTGTAAACGGTTTTGCTCTCTTACAGTGCGCGGGGAGGATCACAGAGTAACAGATGGGTTAAATTCTGTACTTGTTTGGGCGGTAGATGTTAATGATGTGTTCGCCATGCGAAATGGTGTTTGGGAAATGATTTTGATTTCCTACAGTGCTTGAGGAAGTTTAAAGAGTAAGAGACAGATGAAATACTCTACTTTTTTGGGCGGCACCTGTCAATTATGTATTCTGCATTGGCGCCTTCTTCAGGATGTTTGTACGTGCAGAAAATGAGGAATCTAATAAGGATACTATTTGCGTCCGTGCTGTGTACAGGCACCTTGAAAATGTGCGCAGGACAAGCATGGTGTTAGCGACCATTGAATTTGAGTACATGTCACTATTATATTACATTTTGCTATGGGTGTGTTATTGGTCTACAAGAACTGGAAGAAAGTGTATAGTAAGGAGAATGGTGCCCCCCTTGTGGCTTTCAAAAGAAGTCAAAATTTGAGAAACATTCTCATCAGGAATGACATTTCGGCCAAAAAACAACCAATAGTCAAACAAACAACTTTGTGGGGTTTTCCTCCGGCAGTTGTCAATTACCCATGTCGTAATTGTGTAATGTGTAACCTTACGTTTTCCACGAAGGAGGTAGACATAGGGCTGGCAAATAGATGGAACATTACTGAATTTTGTAATTGCAACAGCACAGATGTGGTTTACATGATAACTTGTCCATGCGGTTTGCATAACATTGGGAAGACAAACCGTAAATGTAAAACTCGCATGATAGAGCACAGGAGCTGTATCAGGGCCAAGACTTTACAGGCACCCATGGTCAAACATTTAATTGCTAATGGCCATTCACACGAAGATTTGAGGTGGGTGATCCTTAAACGGGTCAATGGACCCAGCAAAGAAGTTATAGATCAGAGACTAGTCACCTTAGAACAAAAACTCATCTTTAAAACCCGTAGCCATTTGGTTGGATTAAATGAAGATGTCGAGTGGCATAAAGTTAGGGTTATGTAATGAGGGCCCATGCTTCTGGGTGCCCTAGTCCTCCCTGTGCAGTTTGCCGTGCTCTTCTTATCATGCGAGTTATAATGGACATTATTGGCTGTATCCATTGTATACAGCTGTCATGCTCTGTTGTCTTTGCCTTATACTAACCTGAGTTAAGATGATTAATTATGTTGTTCCCTGTTCCATGCCCGTTTGGGGCTCTAGTCTTACTGTTCTCATTGGTGTAGAGAGGCCAAGGATTTGTCTTTCTGAATTACTCGGACATAAAAACATTTTTTGATTACTCCCCCGCCCCCGTTTTTTTAGACTAAGTGTGGTATTTCTCCATGCCCTTTGTTGTGGGTGATTGCCTTGACAGAGTATTTTCCATTAGTGGTTGTTTTCTGCCTTGTCCAAGTTATTTTCTTTTTTAGTCAGTTTGTAGGCTGGCATGAATTTTCAAAATGTAGAAGTGCTAAGTGCCTTTTTCACAGTTCGTTTTCTACTTCATGAGTCCCTTTTTAGTGTTGTTTTACCTTGCCATTTGCATTATGGGTAAAAGCTACTTGTAGACAGTCTTTCCTGGCGTTTTTTTTGTGTGTTTACAACAATGGCGTTGAGAGGATTGTATGGTGGCACATGAACCACGGCAATCGGCGGTTGAAAAAGAACTTTGGGCTTTTGTTGGTCCATTACGGGTAAGTTTACCGTTATGAGGCGTTGTAACTTGTGTTTTGTTTTGGGGATGCATGCAGTAGTTCTTAGGTAACGTGGGTACATGCATGCAGGCTCTTTTTTGAAACTGAGTAGAAACTGGACAGTGGATGCAGCACTGATTTTAAGAATTCTTGCGATGCAGTATGGAGATGAGTCTTTGAGTTAAACAGTTTTCAGAGGCTCACGAGTGTGGAGCATAATGTGCATGTGTTGTTTTCAAACAGAGTGATATTGCACTTTGGAGGCGGCACAAAGTTTAACAACATTTGACAGGCGGCATGTAAACCCTTTTTTTGGGATAAACACTATACGGAGGCTCAGCAGTGTGTAGCATTTTATTATGCTAGGCTAAATGGAGATGCGTTTTTGTTGGGCTAAATAACATATTGAGCTTGGGCTTAGGATGTGTATATTGAGGCTCACTATTGGCGTATATGCCTTTATTTGGGGACACACTTTGTAGATCATTTATGTGCCTTTTTTCGTGGCCTTGGAACTGCAGAAAATTGTTTGTTTAAATAATACCCTAGTGAACACAGCGGTTGATTGTGTTAGAACTTGACACAGTAGCCGTTTCACTTTAAAGACTGATCATTTTCCTCAAAGGTTTATTCTCTTTTGGGAACACATTTAGCTACCGCATTTTGCAAGGTATGTGCAAGCATGTTCCTTGGGGGTGTTTTGACTTTTTATACTCCGGTATGATTATAGTGTGACGCAGTGTGTCATTATGTTTTGTTCTCTAGTGTGTTCTTACTCAAATCCATTGAAAAGGATTACTAATATAAGCAGCTGATATCCGGCTGGATGGGACTGTATTATTGCCGACATTGGATCCTTGGAATACACAGATCCCAAGGTATATATGTTTACAGCAGATTTTTGGTGCTAAGGGTTCCCGAATGGGGACTAGGTATGGGTGGCTTTATTAATTCAGGCTTCCATGTTTGTGTAATGTTGACATATGACATTAAAAGTAGGTAAATCTTGGGAAATGTTGGTGCACACACAATTTTTTAATATGGTTGTATGTTTTTATAGATTGCATTAAGGATCAAGTTCAGATTCATGCCCACCAGGACTGGAGGGGACGATCTCTGTAGAATTTTAAGAAGAGCTACCCCTGATGAATGTCAGACATCTAAAAGTCAACAGACAGAAACATGTTGGGTTTTATATAGATTGCAACACATTAATTTTTCACTGATATTTGTATGGTAAATGTTTTTTTAGTTAATGTGGTATGGTTGTTTTTTTATTTTTACATTGATGTTGTGTATGTAATCGTCCTGTTTTTTGATAACCTGGTTTTAGGGTTGTTCCTTAATCTGTGTATTATTTAACACAGTTTTAATGAGAATTATGTCTTTTTTCTATAATAAAATATTTTTCTTAAAGATATAGCTTTTGTGTGTTACACCTTTCCTTCCCATTAAAATGTGAATTTGAACTCTTTTCTTCTATACTATAAAATATTGTCTTGGGGTCCCCAGACAGTGAAAACAGTAGGTCTATGTAACGGACCTTGCTGTGGGGATTGTTTTTGTTTTGATTTGACCTCATTTGTACTGCTATTTGTTAGTACGCCACCATGGTCGTGACATGCTGCGGTGGTTGTGGGCAGGGCCTAGAGTCTTGGATGCATGGCCGCAGGCGTAGGCCATACTTCCAAGACTGTAGGCCCTGCCCACACCCACCACAGCATCTCACGACCATGGATACACGTGTAGTATTGAGGCCATTCACACAAGAACAAAGTTATAAGCGCTGGAGGTATAAGCGAGTACACATCCACACATTGCAATATCATCTATGGGCATACAGCTAGGAGTGCAGTCTCTGACCAGAACAAGTGCAGCATACCATACCCATCAATACACCCGTACGACTGTACATCACTGGGGTGGTTGTGGCCAGTATGTAGAGTTTTGCTTCCATGGCTGCAGCCCGTAGCCCATACATCATACGCCTAAAACTCTAGGCCCTGACCAGACCCACCACATCACATTACTGCAGTGCATACACTCGTCCTAGAGGTTAGCATGTCAGATGGTTCTGGGGAGGGTGTGCAGTCTTTGGTGCATGGCCGAAGCCCATGCACCCAGAAACGAACTTGTTAGCGGTGGAGGTATACGCCAATGTACACCTATACATTAAAAAATATGTGGACAAATATCCAAATCTCTAGGTCCTGCCGTCACCCACTGCAGCACATTAGACAGGCACGTTAGTGACTGTTGCTTTGGTGGAGTGGCTGTTTCCATGCACAGAACACTTTTTGGCTGCCTTATACTTGTCCAACCCTTAGACGAATCGCTGCCAAACTTTGCAAAACAAATATATCGGGCACTCTGATTTTGTTTGGAAAGTTTGGAGATGTTTGGTGTAGGGGGGCGAAAGTTATAAGGGGGAGGGCTTCTGAAAACATCTGTTTACCCCTTAGACTGAATGGGGGGAAAAAGGTTGCTCATGAACATGTGGCTCTTTCCCTGATTGGTTGAAGAACAGCGTGACCCAAGTCAGCTTTCTTCAGTGCCATCCTATCTTTAATTAATGTTTTCGTGTGCGCGGATATCGCCAGAAATACCTCCAAAACAAGAGAGCATTGGACTTCTCATACTCAAGTAATAGTATTTCAGAAGGTGAACTTTGAGGGGGGCCAATGAGCCTTGGAAGCACAAACTGAAAAATGAGAGTTTTTTTGTCTCTAAAATGATACGTTTACATGGAAGTTCGTGCTCACTGCACCACAACCAATTACAGCGTGTGGGATAAAATGTATTTTGGAATAATATTTCCCTCACATTGGCCTAGTAAGTTTTGAAAATGAAGGCCATCATCTGCAGTGTTTGTTGGAAACAGCGCTTCAGGGGGTGTATGGGAGTAGTGGTTCTCATAATTGAATTTCAATATGTTGTTTCAAAGAAAGAATGTATTTGGCTTCTGAGTGAAGGCCACATGAGTTGCTTTTTTGGTTCACCACCCGCGCATCCGAGTGAAGGTAAAGGGGCAATTGTTTTTGATGTCATCAATGATATTTGTGATGTCATCTTTGATGTCCTGGGTGTTAGTCTTAGCAGTGCACGGTGGTAGCGCGAGTTATGGTTGCTTAGTTTACCATAACTGGCGAATTTCAGGGGGTTTTCCATTTTACTGTGAACCACAACGTCCCTTTAACAAAGTTTTTTTTTAGTGAATTTCATAGGATTTTAGTAGCGCAACTTAACCATAACGTCCCTTTAACAAAGTTGTTTTCACTGAATATAGATATAGATAATATAAATATTATAAATGTTTACTAAAACTCCCTTAGCTAACATACATATAACATAGAAAATACTAAACCCCCCTGCCATGCTATTAATTTTGAAGCCCGCGGACCGTGCGCATGTCCGCGGATGGACGCGATCACCATCAAGACTGCAAAAACTCAAGAGGTATCTTACATTATTGTATCATACAATAATAACACCAAAAAGCATCACATAAAGACATACATTACATTCAATAATAAATAAAAAGTGCAAACTGTATATGTAACACACCAACCATCCAATTACATAACATATGCAACATAATGCAATATACCAAAACAAAATAATTATGCCTCCAACAGAATTACCTCACACAAACTGCACAGTAAAACTTAGCAGCACACGTACGCAGCAGTAACACCAAAACCTAGCAACAAACTAGTGAGTAGACAACATTTATTTTATATATTTGTTAACTTTCTGTATTAGGTACAGTAAACATATATGAATTTCTTTTTACACAGAAATGTCTACTACTTTGGAATGGCTGGAACAAAATTTTTCTCATGATGAAATAAGTGAAAACATGGATACCATTGGAAGACACTACACTTCTTTATATAAACAAATTATTACCCAACACACCATACAGACATTAAAATAATACAGAAACAGACGTTAGAAAATCATCTGCAGCGAATGCAGCAAAAGATGGATCTATTAAAAGAATAGTGCACTCAGAAATATTATTTTCCCAAGTGTTCGGTCATGTGCTTCTAAGCATACGTTGATCGATCGTACAAACATTTCCTATGCATCTTACCGTAATTTTCCTCTTTTTTTTTTTTTTTTACGCATGTGAAATCAGGCACCTGGGCGCAGCCATCTTGTGATAATCTTATCCGTTGGTGCATCGCCCAAGGTGGACTGCCCTGGTGGCCCTCATTCATATGCCCCGCCCCTGAGGCTGACATCACCAAACCTAGTGAAATTCTCCACCTATCTCCAGGACATTCCTATACAGCTTAGTAAAACGCACCCAATCATCACCTACGTTATAACATTACTTGACGCAGAACCTGGAATATCAACACACATCTCACAACACAGCGCGTCCCAATTTTGAATTTAAAACCATACTTTTAAAGGAAATGGCAACACTGTACAATTTGTTAAGTACTTTTATTTCACAATAAGCGCTCCGAGAACATCTGGCAATTGCCATATTCAAGCAAAGAGGTAATTTTTTTCTTTGTTCTTGATCCACAAATGTTTATCGTAAGTCACGCAGTGTTCCTTTTGGGTATAAAAACGCATTGGACGTGATGTGAATCGCAAGTCTTTGGCATGAACTTGGCGCTAGGCCACCGTAAACTAGGTCAAGTTGCTCCTTATCGCTAGTATGGAGTACGGGCATATGGGCCTGTGGCGATCATCCCAAAAAAAGCGTCACTGTGATCCACCCATTTACGTATACCTGTAGCTTACAGTTAAAAAAAACATCTGTTGATATCTGGAATCCATGACAATCGCAATAAGCCAAGATGTAGCTGTTTAAAAAAAGATAACAGAAATGTGTCTCAGTAGCCAATCTTTATTACAGTTTACAATTTAACCATTAATTTGGCCCTATATATTAACTCAGACAAAACAACGTGCAAAGTGCTCTTCAGTTTACTTTAGAAGTTACTGTATGGACTATGGTCAGCTCGAAATGGAATGCTGAGGCTAACGCTGCAATTAGGGAGCAAGATAAAACCAAGAAGAACACAGACTGAATTTTAATAAATATTAGCATTGAATTACGAGTTTGTGCAACTTGGGGAAGCCCACTGCGGACTACACGCATCTCGATGCTCCACTGCCCATGTGCCTAGAACAAAAGAAACTACACACACAAGTTGTAATTGCGTGTCGTTGCAATATGCCACACACAACAAACAATACAATGTAACCCACCAATAATGTCACCGAATGATAATTTGACTAGTTTGTATATAAAATCGTCCAAAGTAAAACTTACATAATATTCAGCATTTCCATTCTATCGACACAGACACTCCGTTCAGTTCAACACATTTTCATGAAATTAAATAACATGTTCCTTTGTCCAATTTTTGAATGGTGAACATTATCATATTTTAAAGTTTTACAGCCCTCCCTTCATACATTCCCTTCGAATCCTCCCTTTGTTTCAAGGTCGAAAAACAATTGAACCTTATACTGTGTACCATGCGTGGGTTTCTCAGCTAGCAAACAAAAATTCAACGGCACTGACCTTCGCTCAGAATGGTAGCCGATAGCCCTTCAGACCACAGTGGCATGACAAATATTTTTGAAAAACATATCAATTGTTTGCTACCATTCACCAATGTGGGCGACATTTCTACAGATTTATTTTGTTCCTCTGCACAACTTCGCACTCTCCCAGCGACTCCCACAGTCAGGCCACACCACCCGTCACCTCATCTCATCTCTAAACACGGAAAATCACGTAAACATTTTTGAAAGGAGCAAGTCTGGAGCCCTGACAAAAAGTGGTTGTATGAGAATATCCGAGCAAACGCTGCTACAACCCCCTCCGGCCACGCCGCAAACCCTGACCCCATTGACCACAGTTATTTATTAGTGGCCTATAATTTGCACACATGTATTTGTACCATCCCACTTTCGGTTGCTAGCGAGATGAACAGTGTGGGCGTCTTGCCACCTTACAAATACAAACACATAGTAAATACATAACAATAATGCTTTCACGTTAGAATACAGATGGTCCCAAAAACAACTGCAAGCTAACTGGATTTCCACATGGTAAAATATCACTTGGTAAAAAACCTTCACAACAGTAGGTATAATCTACCATGCACCAGCCACAACCAAAACACGTTGCTACACTGCATATATACAAAAAAGTGTGGATGGGTCAAATATAATACCAACATTAGTGTAAAACAGAGAATGAGAAGGTCTGCGACCTACCTCAATAAACCACACACTACATCATCTTCGTTCCACCTGCGGAGGACAAAAAACAAAACTAATGTCCCATATTGCCCTAGGTACTAAACCAGAAAAAATAACCTTGACATACATGTGCAATATTGACCCTGCCCATATCTCCACAAACTTGAACAATTCCCTGCACATTAAAACCAGGCACAGTGCTCCACACCACCTCCACTCCTTTAACATCAAAATTGTTTGCCACATTCCTACATTTAGCATACTACTCCAAACCATGCACAAACATATCTCCAACCACCAACACCCTGATTTTCTCCACCTCTACCATATTCGCTACACACAACCTCTTTCAACACAAACCACAACATCTGATTGGTTGATCCCTACAGTCCCCTTTACATGCTGCATTTGCTGAGAAACCCCGGATGGGGCACGCCCTGCCCGCGGACACCTGCGATGTCCATGGAGCACGTAACACTGGGGCAGCCATTATACCCTTTACACTTCACTTTCTGCACCATTTCTTCATTGGCTACTGTAAAACAGACACAGAATCATCCACCAATCACATCCAAGAACTCTACATCTAATTATCATCACACATCAGCACTTCAGATGTACTATTGATCACTCTCAGTACAATTTGGCTGTCACAGCAACAGACCTACAGCAACATCTACTATAAAACTGGCCAATATTTCTACTTGCAGATTCATGCACATCCACATGCATGAACACAGACTACAGGTATGAATATTTTCTACACAGTTCATGTACAGCTCTTCTAAGAATACATATAAACAGAGTAAATGCCACTTACCTGTATAAACTGTAAAATGACCTTATTGTCATTTATCCCATCTGCTATGATGAAGTGTCAATTGCAAACCTGTCTCCTCTCCAAATGTTTGTTTACTCACACAGATATCTAAAAATGTTTTATTTCATATTAAGAGATGGCAGAAATAACAGTATAATTATAAAAAGACTGTCCAGTGTGTTATAAAATTACACACAACCAGGATAAGTACATGCATCTTCATTGAAGCACACACACAGACAATATAATTACAAAGGCTCCCAGCTCAAACAACACCACTGCCTCTATATGAAATCCTACTCCTTATTAGCCAAACACCTTCACTAATACATACATTGCATGCTTTTCTGTACAATCTCTGCCATTTACCCTGTAAAAATAGCAAAACATGCATATGATTATTTCTTCTACCTCTTACCATCCAATAACATATCAAAAAACAAGTGTGCTCTATACGTTTACTATTATACTCATTTGTAAAACATACTTCGCTAACAGATTCTAAATAAAATCTACAGGATGCACATAGGCAATGAAAGTGCATATGCATACTATGCTCAGTTCTAAGAAAACACTACTACTACTACAAAAACAAACAAAAAAAGTCTACATGAACAAAAGTGCTATAAAAACATATATTCACTAACTTCTTTCTTTTACAATTGCAGTGAAGACCACTCTCTTGAAAAGCAGCAGAATCTGAAGTACAAACAACAACTTCGAAGAAACCTACTCTTTCCATACAAAAAAGTAAGTCCAATACTAACAATGTTCTGTTACTCAAACACACTAGCATTATTACTGTTGTAGATCAAAGAAGTGTATTAACCCTTTTCCATTAGATGTATTATTAGCGCTTCCCCTTACCAGTTATATACTTTATATTGTCATCTGAAGCCCAGTATAGTAACACACAAATACAAGAATAACCTTCCCAACTTGATATAGCTGCCCATTGCACAATCACACACCTCCACAATCATTCTTTCCATCATACTCATGCACAAAGCATGCATACACAGCACAACAGCCCAACTCACACTTTCTTTTTTTCTCCAACAAACCCCAAAGAATGCCTACCAAAAAGCAACTCTGTAAAAAAAGCAACGCATAAGTAGAGCAAATCAAAATAGAAGTGTCCAAAATAATCATCCATCTCAACCAGATTTTGTACAAAAACTTCAAACAAAACAGCTAATAGAGTCATTACGCAAAACAGAACAAGCTTCCCGGTAAAACGAAACAGAAAGTTATTAACAAGACTTCAGCTACCACTACTGCTAACGCTGCACCTATACATTTTGATATAGTAGCAACTAACCATACCAATTTATTTATTTTTTACAAAAGTTTTTTCGCCACAGAGTCCTTCAGAACCTTATAAAAACAAGAGAGAAGTCCTGGACAACCCTTAAAACCTACCATAGAAAAGTAATCCTAATAGCTCTCATAGACAGTGCAATCCTTTTTAAACAATGAAACCACTAACAAAACTAACTAATAAGGGGCCGATTCATGGAACAAACGTGCGCCGAAAATCCATGCGCAAGCAGGCGCAAGCGAGCGCAAGCGTGAGAAACGCAGCGCACGCGTGCGATTCAAGGAAGATGCTGCGCGTGTTTCCCGCTGTCCGTGCGCCCAATCCAGCCATGGCACACGCAGGCATACACGGCGTGCGCTACGCGCACATCAAAAGCGCACATACCGCGGCGCACACCACCAAAGTGGGCGGAACAGTGGGCGTAACACGCGGAATGGGGAACAACGCGTGAAAAAAGGCGTAACTGGGGAAGTACTGCAGGGAACTACACGGAACGCCCACACGCACGCGAACAACCCGTATTCATGGATTCGAATATGGGAAACCCGCGCACGGCAAAAGACGCGCACAGGCGTCAACGCGTCCGCCACACGAAGGCAGGCGGAAGCGTCCCCACGCACAGTACAAAAGTGCGCACAGTACAAAAGCGTCCCCAGCACAAACAACAAACACGTATATACAGCTACGATGAATGCCCCATTTGTCGCAGCACTGATCGTGGGACACCGCAGGAGGAGGAGAATAGCCAGGGCACGCATTTTCGTACCACGGACAAGCCTTTTTGGGATGCCCGACGACCAGGTCTATGGCAGGTATAGGTTTCCACCCCATATCATCCTAGACCTGGTCAGGGAGTGGGAAGATGACCTTACATCCCCCACCCTTTGCTCCCAAGCATTGAGCCCCTTGGAGAAGCTGCTCAATGTCCTATATTTTTTGGCCACTGGGTCATTTCAGCGGACTACTGCCATAGTGGGGGGGGTCTCACAGGCCACGCAGTCACGCTGCCTACACCAGGTACTGGCAATCATGATAGCGCGCCCCTCAGTCCGCAGGCACATATACATGCCCAGAACACCCGCAGAAAGGCAGGCGGTTGTCCTGGATTTTTCAGGGTGGCACACTTCCCCAAAGTGCTCGGTGCCATAGATTGCACCCATGTGGCCCTACGTCCACCGAGGGCCACTGAGCACATCTACCGAAACCGCAAGCACTGGCATTCCATCAATGTACAGGTGGTATGCGATGCAAAGGGAATCATCACCTCTGTCTATGCAAACTACCCTGGCTCCACCCATGACAGTTTCATATACAGAATGTCCGCCCTGAGCTGGGCCCTGGAAGCTGGGCAGCATGGCGACACATGGCTCCTAGGTGAGTACAAATGCCCTTGCACATGCATGCAAGTCACACACAGACAAATACACAAACCCTAATAATCTCAACTATTATCACCTCCCCAGGGGACAGTGCCTACCCTCTGAGCAACCACATGAGGACGCCAATCCGAAACCCCACCACACCACCCCAGGTAAGATACGCCGCCCATATTGCAACCAGGGCCATAGTGGAGCGCACATTCGGAGTGCTCAAGTCACGTTTCCGCTCCCTTGACCGCTCTGGTGGGCAACTACTCTATGCACCACCAGTAGTGTGCAGGATCATTGTGGCAGCATGTGTCCTGCACAATGTTGCAACACGGCAGGGCGTCCCGGTGGACATGGTGGTGCCCCCACATCCCCAACCACAGGCACAGGCGCTGCCCATGGGAGGGGACAGGGCACGTGGCGAGGAAGCCCGGACCCAGCTTGTGGCCACATTCTTCACCTAAACTCCCACCCCTGCGGAGTGCACACATGCCTGGCACATAGCAGGTGACAATCGATGATGACAAAGAGACAGTCAACTGTCACAACCCTACCACCCTGAGACAGTTGCCATGGAAGTGCCACATCGTCTGCATCCCTAGCTACTTAAACACAAGCTATCCTGTGTGACCAAAAGGCACACATATGACATATGACATGATATGGCCTATACACAAGTATTTCAAGGTGCGATGATGCAGGGAGGGGGGAACAAGGGAAGACAGACACCGGTACTACTAGGCCAGGTGTCATTTAGATTGTGCAAGTGCAGGGGTAGGGGGAAGGGAAAAGTGCAAGGGGAAGGGGAGGGGGGGAGTGCAGTACAGTGGAAGTAGACCAAAAAACAAATACATAGGTCGGCTGGTGGCAACTGTAAAGGTAAGTGCAGACAAGTGCAATGAGGCAGTGCAAGTGGAGAGTGGCTGGGCCAGGGACCGAGGTCGGTGAGAGTGGCCCAGTTGCAGCTCCAGTGCAGTTCCAGTGAAGAATTCCGCAAAGGAGAGGCAGAGAGAAAGCAGAAGCAAAGAGGAAGGTCTTGAGGTGCTTCCCGAACCGGAGATGGTTCCCCTCAAGTTCAAGTGAGGCAGGAAGGCTGTTCCAGAGGGAGGACCCTGCCGCGGAGAGAGATCTACCCCCAGCTAGTTGCTCTGAGAAGCGGATGACCCTGACATGCAAGGTGTGCATCACACACCTGCAAAACAGGCCATGGCCATCACTGTCATGTCACTCAAACCCTCCCAAACCACAACATGACATGGCAAGCAATACCTATACACCAACACAGTAACGATAAGGTACACATTGCCATGTCCAAAATCTACAGTGGCATCAGACAATGATGCCTGACCTGGAATCAGATGAAATGACAGACCAACAACCTCCCACCCAAAATAAGTCATTTCAAAATGCATTACAAGAGTTGTAGACGTAACATAACAATGAATGCTTGTATACATGCACATTGTGCATTGCAAAATCAACACTGAGCTTCTGTGTGCTGTGTCCTACTCCTGCAACGCACTGCTCAGCGCACAGCACAGTGAACAGCCATGGTGTGTGATGCACACCCTGAGCATCACATCTAAGTGACAGACCACATCAAAAATCAAATTAGGCATGTACAGGATCCATAATTGGTCACAGAACATGTGCTGCAGGGACACAGTGGCTACCAGAAGGCAAACAGTGTACACGTGGATATGCAAGGGTGGGAGTACACGTAGTGCATCAGAGTGGAAGTGTGTGGTTCTGCAAGGACATGCACTCCACATATGCATGTGCACTCAAGTGACCATCGGTGTTCTCTACATATCACATGTGAACATTCACCATGTGTACACCCCAGCATGTCAAACCACAACTATCCCCTCGCACCTGAAAGGTAAACACAACACATGAACAGGCATTGATCAGCAGAACACAACATGTACATAGGATACCACCATTACAATGTCAGAGTTCCCATCACACTGCAGGGCAAGGCAACTATCAACAACAACCCCCCCCCCCCTCACAAATGACCATGACCCACTGAACAACTGCACCTGGGTCATGGAACCTTCAAACCTCAATTCCACCTGGCCAAAGGATCACCTTCACCCTTCGTCACCATCTCCCACCTTGTGTGTAAAAAGGTGCCTGCACCCTCAGAATCCACACTCATTTCCAAAATGACAAAATCCAAGCCAGAAAAACGAACCAGAACACCCTCCAGTAGATGTCTTGACGTAGCAGTACCTCACAAAGGCCAAGTACTACCACAATGATGCAACAACCAAGGTAGCACAGTAAAACAATGTCACAACAGGAAGTGAACCATGTGTGGTACATGACATAGGATGATGCACCATGAACGGATGTGTACTGTCACAGGTCCCGTGTACAGGCCCGGGAGTGTCACGAAACCACCACCCCCACCGTGTCCCGGGTGCCTGCAAGGTCAAACTCACACAGGCCCCTGAGACCCTGGTGGGGAAGGAGGTTCAGGGATATGCAGTCGGGACATGTGTTGACACACTGGATGACTGGAATGAGTGGCAGGAGAGGGGAGGAGGAATGACACATGAAACCAGGGAATGCACGAAAATGTACTACCTGCATGAACACATACACAACCCAAACAAACTTGGACATCATTGTCATGGCCTTCTGTAGTCCAGGCTTAGGAGTGGTACGAACCAACCACCCCCTCTAGGATTTTGGCGCCTGCAAGTTCGGGGCTTACACAGGCATCCGAAACCCCAGCGGGGAAAGAGGGTTAGGGAACGTTGCTTGGATAGGTACGGGAAGCAGGAACACCGGGTAGAGGGTACAGGGTTCAAAATTGCATAGGATTCCGGGTGATTAGGGGGGAAAAACATACCAAATTGAACCACACATACATCCATGCATTAGTACACTCCCCAGCAAGCCTATGCAGAGCAGTTTGAAAGAAAAACAACAAGACACTTAGCTCTGGTTTTGAGTGCTGGCCTCCTGCCTGCGCAATCTCAGGTCCGGTTACAGGAGCACTGCAATGCTGCAAAGAGAGCCACAGTCAACAACCTGTATGTGCCAATTACACAAAAACACAACACCAAACATGCCCCATAGCAACAAACTACTCTCCAAACAGACAATCTGGTGTAGATGCTTCGTACCCATATGTAACATTACCCCTGTGACGGGTCATACACAGTCAATGCAGTAAGTCAGCCGCCGGTGGGTGCTTGGCAAATGGAACACCAATGTGTCACAATTCACACAACATGCAATGTTCCCTGGGTAAGCAGACAGACCCATATAGCAAGCCATGACTTCTGAGCAAGTTGCGTACCACCATGACCGAAAAAAAGTTGGCAGTGCATTTATCATAAATTACATGGAAATGATATGCACTGCACCCGAGTATGTCCCTTGCTGTATGTCCCTGTGAGCTGCCCCTTTCCATGTCTCGGAAGGCTACATGGTTGATACAAGTGCCTCAATGGACCTTGGTGTACCGGAGGGTATGTGCCACTGCCCCTGCATGTGTCCCAGACAACCTTACAATCAACAGCCATCAGTCCACCAACACATGTGAGCTGCATTGTGTGCTTCAACACCAATATTCGTCTAAGCTCACCCTCAGTGCTGTGACTAAGCCTGCATGTGCAACTCGCCTGGTGCAAGCTTTGCTGTGTTGTGGTCCCCCTGTGCTGCTCACCTTGCCTGGAGTTCCTTGGAACACGTCAGCAGGTCTAGGATATAGGTCTGCAATCCCTGTGCCTCTGCTTGTGCACACATGTGCATGTGGGCACCAACAAACGTGTCCAGAATTCCGTCGTCCAATGGGCCATGTCTGCTGGCAAAGGTGCTCTGGAGGCTCATCCCCCTGCAGAAAGGACATGAAACACATGATTAATGCTTCAAAGTAATCTGTGTGTGTCTCATCAGGCATCTCATTACTTGAGCATGTCAGAGAGTCACATCATAAATCACATCATCAGTCCATCTTCCACATCCAAAGTGTGGAACACTATCTACAGCATGAATTGCAACAAGCACTTGTACAGTAAAGATAAGAAACATACTACACAATGCATAGCAATTAATGTACACATTAATCATGACACACCCCATCTAGCAAAAGCTGCACAGTGGACAATAACACCAAAATCATCCCCACTAGGGGTGTCAACACAAGTCACACAGCACCAGACATACCACAGATATGACAGTCCAAAGCCCTTGTGTAAAAGTCTGACACCGAACCATCCTTGCGAGCCCATGTATAAGGGAGGCAGGAGTGGCATATGTGAGTCAAGGACCCCAAGCAGCAAACACATACACAAGACAAGCCTGAAGGGCCCAGCTGGAACAGACAGTGGATGCCTTCAAAAGCCACAAAGAACTGCACGGTCACATGAAAGCACAATAGACAAGCAATTTTAAACTAAATCAACTATTAACTAATTACACTAACAATGGAAAACCTATATTACCTAATTAAACTAACTATCAAACAGAAACTTAACTAACTAAACTAAAAGAAAAATCAAAAATGGCCACATACGACCCGGGGGGGAGGGGAAGCACCCAGGAGGGGGGAGGTACAGGGTGCTGCTCAACATCCACATGCAATGATACTGAGCCAAAAAAAAAAACCTCCATGGGCTCAACGCCTGCACAGCCCGACCTATGTGGGAGATAGATGGTCGTCCGAGTCTGGCTCATCCTGGAAAGGAGGACGTGGCACAGTAGCCTGGCCACGCCTAGCCGCAGCTTGCCCCTCGTCGGCAGCAATTCTGCCGGACGGGTGAGCCTGGTTCTGTGTGGCGATGTGACGTAGGTCTGCATGCAGAACCTCACGTGATACACGTGCTTCCTCTTGCAAGGTAGCACGTGTAACACGGAGTTCCTCCTGCAAGGCCTGGCTGGACAACCGCTGCACCTCCCGGCAAGCCTGTAGCTCAGCCGAGATGGTACGCTCAAGCTGTGCAAACCTCTCCTCTGCCTGCTGCCTCTGGGACATCATAAGGACACCCAGAGTGGATCTGAGTGAAGCATACTCCTCCCTCAGGGCATCCATGTGCGCCTCTGCGTGAGCAGCAATTGCTTGACGCAGAGACGACATTTCAGCCTGGCGTGCCTTGTCTGAGGCCGCCATGCCCAGCATGAGTGAGCGGGCCGTGCCGCCTGCTGCTGGAGAAGCACCTGCCTAGCAGGGGGGAGCACAGATCGGGCCACACGCTTCATGCTCTTAGCGATGTTCTCCATTGCTGCCCCCTGCCGTTCAGAAATTGGCAGTCATGTCTTGCTCCCACTCAGTATACTGCGGTTGCGCGCGGCGACCGCGTTGCCGGGCTTGACCCCTGCGGGACCCAAGAACCGGGGGTCCTCGCTGTGTTGGCACCGCCCGCGGCTGCACGACTACATGCCCCAGTCGACGTGATGTCCCAGGTACATCAGTGACTGGTGTGGGTGACCCTGCGTCCCGATCCACCACGGGCGGAGGAACCAAGACTGTGTGATCCCTCAGTGCAGGGGTCGCAGACAGAGGAGTGTCCACATCAGAATCACTCACCCCTGACACATGGACTTGATGCTCATCCAACTCAACATGGACGTCGGAGTCGTCATCAAGGCTGGACTCATAGGCAGCCAGAGACAAGATGGACTGCAGCACTTGGGGGTTTTCGTGGCCTACCACCCCACGACCACCACTAGTGCCGGGTTGATGTGGTGGTAACAACCCTGTGTCTGGCATGACAACACCATCCTCCGCCTCCATTGCGTCATCACCTGAAAAATAGAGAAAAAAAAGGTCACTACACATGTCGGAAGCACACAAAACACACACACACCGACAGCAAACGCATCAGGCAGACATGTGACACACAACACAAACTGGCATGCATGCTGGGTCAACTTTGAATAGCTTCTGTGATCAGACCTGTTGAAAGGTGGCAGTTTCCATGGAAGTGGGTCTATGCAGTGCAGAAAATGTGTACGCCACTCACTACCTACATGTACAAGGACTCCATGGTGTGTGCCAGGAAATGTGAAGGCAGTGCAATGTCAAATTCAGTCATCACGTGCATTGTGCATTCAATGTGTACCATATCTAAAAGCCAAGCACCCCTCCACCCCAGTACCAAAGCAGGGATGCCTAGCATGGTATCAAAAGTCTGACCATACACCTGTGTATTGACAGGCAGTGTTGACTGGCATCAACAGCTTAATGTGATTCAAGTGACAACACTGCAAATGATGCTGGGACAGTAAGCAGGACACATGATGAAAACTCTGGATTCCGCCCATGTGTGAAAAAGACACAACAACAGTTGGACAGAGTCATTGGCCATTGAACAGGCTGAGGCCTGTGAGCCACACAGATTGACAGACCCTAAACATGTGTGCAACGCAGGACTGAGCCACAGTTGACATGGGAAGGCTGATGAGATGGCAGGCAATGTATGTAACCAAGGACTTGTATTACAGTGATCATCCAATCAAGGACACATAGGGGCATGCGTGCAATGCACATGGAGCATGAATGGGCACTCATGTCCCTGCGGGACATCTGACCTATGCACAGTACAAGTGAGATACCCTGCATCGAGTACTAAGGCTGTACCACACGGCATATGTCTGGCAGATTCTACGCTGGAAGTTATCATCTACACAGGACACATGAACAAGAATGTACACATTGGCAAGATTGAAGCAGACCAGTGCAAAGGTGGAACTGGGGTGCAGAGTGGCGGAGGAGGGGCGTGGGAGCATGCCTACATGGAGTCCCCGCATGCAGGCAGAGGAGATATGCATGTCGGAAGCATTGCATTACTTACACATCAGAACCATGTACACGTCACATGTAGCGGCAATCATGCACAACACATTCCACAAGTGAAACACACACGTCCTCATCAAATACGCATCAACACTCACTGGACTGCGCATCAAAGTCCAGCATCTCTCCCACTCCTTCGACCAATTCAGGTGGTATGAACTCCGCAACGAGAGCCTCATGCGGAGTGAGCTCTTCCTCCTCTGGTGCAGGCCCACCGCCAGTCACCAGAGTCAAGTTGTAATTAGAGGCACGCTTAGCCTTAGTGCTGCGTTTGATGTCATTCCAAGGCTTCTTGCACTCTTGCGCCGTGCGCACCTCTTGGCCGAATGAACTGACATGTTCCGCAACATGCTTCCAGTGGGTGTCACGTTGGGCAGCCGTAGTCTGACTATTGGCACCCACTAGCATGTCACGGCTGTGGCCCCGCACATAGTCCACGAGGAAGTGCAGTTCCTGCTTACAGAAAGGCTTCTTCCTCGACGTGCAGGAGGTCGTGGCTGTGTGTGGGGTCCCAGCCTGTGCTGCAGGTGCAACCTTCCTCCTCTTGGACTGTGGCGCAGACCCTGGCTGGCTAATGCCGCCCTGACCAGTATGGCCAGTGGGTTCGGTGGATTGAGCCAAGGGAGTGGCAGGTGGAGGGATGACCAAAGGCCTGACTTGTGTCAGTGGCAGCTGGGTGCCCACTAATGGACCCTGCGCAGCAACATCAGCTTTGGCAGGGTCACTGACCGCAGCGGTCCTGGTTGGCAGACTCACAACCGGGGTGCTGTTGGGTGCATCTGCCCCTGCACTTGTACTTGCCAACACCCGGCTGTTCTGGGCAGCAGATGACATGACTGCCCCAGGGACACATGTCTTGGTCTGAGCAGCCCGGCCTGCCCCTATGGTTTCCCCCCTGGCCTGTTGGAGATCTACCAAGGGCTCTTCAAGTGCCAATGCAGCCTGCGCTGGCAGACCCTGAGCCTGGGTGGCGGTGTCCACAGCTGCACCTGCAGCTACCACTACCCTTGGGCCTGTGGCAGTCGATGGAACGGACTGCTGGGTCAAATGGGTGCCAGTGCCAGATGCAGGAGCTGCATCCCCCGGAACCACAGGGGGTGGTGGCATGACTGCACCGACACATGGCACAACATTGTGCTCAAGTGGCGCACCCCTGCCTCTTCCCCCTCTGTGGCCGCCCTGGACACCCTGGAGTCCCCCTACTCCCTGGTCACCACGGCCACGTCCCCGACCACGCCCGTCACGAGGAGGACGCCCAGCTGAGGCGCCCCTCACTTTTGGTGGCCTCCCAACCATGGCACAGATGTAGTAGTGCTGGCACAGATGGAGTGGTGCCAATGGGAGGTGTACACCACAATTGACCTGGGCAATTGGGGTGAAGGGGGTGGGAAGCAAGATGTTAACAGCCCCCCTGCTCCTGCAAGGCTGTATGTGACCCCTTTGATGTGGTGACGGGTCACGCAACGCTCAGGCACCCCAAAACTGCAGTAAAACCGTGCACGCAACCCTGCAGCCTACGTGCGTGGATTCAACCTCCCGCAGTATGCGGTGGCACCCAGTAACAAGAATAACGCGTACGCGTGGGTCACGCAGGCTACTATGACATCGAAAATGGGTGCGATACACAGGGGCACCCGCAGTGGGAAAAAGAGCGTGTGCGACTCACCGTCTGACTAGCGCGATGCAGAAAAACACGCGTAGCCAATACCCCCGCCAAAAGAAGAGATACGTCCTTGATAGCTGTGAAGTTGTGATGGCGAGCAAAACAACAGGAAGCAGCAACACACGTCAGTCTCCACGAAAGGCACGTACAGCGAACTGCTGGGCCCGCTCACCTTTAACCCTTGCTGAGGGAAACGCACGCGCGCGTCACGTCACTTAAGCGCATGGGCCCTTTCCTCGTATTACACACGGATGTGCAGTTTTTCACGCGCGCTGAAATGCCCATGCACGCCTGTGCGCGTCACATCACAGGGGCGCTTGCGCTTCAGGGGCCTTCTGTCCAATAAAATTGCGTATGCGTGCAGACGCGCTTACGCGCTAAGGGCCTTTCCTCGAATTACACGCTGACATGCCGAATTTTCACGTGCCAAATCACTCCGTATCAAGCTGGCCACGCGTAAGCACACGGAAGACCACGCTCCTGCCCAGAAGGCCGAACTACTGCCCCCCAGAGCCCCGAGCACGCTCCCACCTGCCATCTGCTGCTGCCTGACTGCCTGCTGCCCATGTGCCCTGCCATTTGCTGCCTGCACATCAGCCAGGGGTGCTGTTGCTGTGACCACCCCTGCTGGAACCGAAGACTCCCGACTGGGATTCCATCGCTCCACAGCCCAGCCCCAGGACCCAGTTGCCCACCCACTCCTGCCTCTGGGGTTGTCATGTCGGGCACTGCAACATCTGGCACCACTGACAACCCCCGGCCAGAGAGGCAGAGGGGCACCAGCTTCAGTGCCACCGAAGTTGGTGTCCTGGTGGAGCAAGTCCTGGGGCAGTATGATGCCCTCTTCGGAAGTTCCCGCGTCGACAAGGAAGGACGGACTCGGATCTGGACTGACATCGTGACTGCCATCAATGCGGAGGGGGTGGCAGTCTGCGACTTCCAACATGTCAAGAAGCGCTGGGAGGACTTCAGGTCCAGGACCCTGAACAAGGCCCGGCGCCTCTTGAAGGCAGCGGATGCCAAGGGGCGCCGGGGCCACTTGTCGGAAGATCAGATGAGGGTCCTGGAACGCATATCCCCAGCGCTCCACGTCCAGGTCCTTGAGAGGCAGACCCGTCTGGAGTCGAGCGGTAAGTGTACATGCATCCTGATTGTGAGCTGTGCGTGTGGTGATGTTTCAGTAGTGTGCAGGTTGCACATCTGTTTGTATGGGTTCGAGTATGGGTGGGGGTGTACAGGGCGGTGGGGCTAACACATGCGAGGGCTGTAATGTGTGAGACATGGATGCTGCTTGTGTGTGTAGGCTTGCATGCCAAATGCAGTTGTGTGGGCACACATGTTTGGATGAATGTTTATGTAAGTAGACATCTCTGTGATGTCACGCATGTATGTTGTTTTCAGCTGCATGTATCGGCACTGTGTACATGTGCATTTGTGTGTATTCGACAGGGGTGCAACAGTGATGCAACATGGATGCATGTGACAGCCGGATGTGGAAGCCTGATTGGCAGTTGTGACATGGATGCCCATCCGAACACTGCGACACTTGGCAGAGGTGTACACATGCAAGTGTGGTGTTGTATGTACATGTGTGGTGCACTTCCTGTGTTGCATGTGATGTCTGGCTCAGCTTTGCCTGCTCATGCTGTTGTCTGGGTATGGATGGTGCTGGCAGTTGCGATATGGCTGTGGTATGGCTCATGTGTGCGAGTTGAAATGACATGTGTGTTGGGGATTGTGATGGCATGTCTGAGGTTTGCCAATGCCACTCATGTACAACTGTCATGTGTGTATGTGTCCATTGTACAGTGCCCTGATGCCTGTGTTTTGTTTCTCCCTGTCTGCAGCGTCAACTGATGAAGAGGGCGGAGAAGGTGCTGTGGAGCACAGCGGCGTGATCCCACCGCCAGCCGGAGACGCAAGGCCCGGTTCCCCTCCCATGTTGTCATCTCGTCGGGGAGTGAGGAGTACGGTGCCGCGTCCCAGGCCGCAGCTGCCGGGGGGTGGTCCAAGAGGCGGAGGTTGGAGCTGGACTCCTCGGCAGCAGAAGGGGCAGCTGGGACCCCACAGGGCCCAACGGGGGAAGAAGGCCAGGAGTCATCCAGGTTGGTGGGGGGTTTGGTGGAGGAGGAGGCCGTGCAAGCAACAGAGACGGGGTCTGGAGGTGGGAATCCCACTGGTGCTAGTGGTGCAGTGCAGGACCAGGGACAGGAGGCAGCACAGGCCGCCGCGGAGGTGCCTGTGTGCAATCCTGTCCCTGAATCATCTTGCACCAGCAGGGATGCTTACGTCCAGACCCGTTTTCAGGCAGGGGATGAGCAAACGACCACTGGCCTTCCTCTGCCTGCGGACGTGGCTATCCGGGTCCGGGTTGAGCCTGTCCTGACTGGTGTGGCGTTGCGTCAACGGGCCATGCGAGGTGACCTGCAGTCTTTTCATGAGGAGACTGCACGTCATCTTGAATGGCTCGTTGACCACGTCAGCCTGCTGGGACAGGTCACCCAGTCCGGATTCCTTCGTTTGCTGGGGCTTGCTACTACCCCCTCCTCAACTGAACCCCCAACGCGCCAGTCGTTCTCCGTGCCATCTTCCCACCCATCAGTCACCTGGGTGCTGCCTCTGACGGTGCGGCCAGGCTGGTGGAGGAGGCATCCCTGCCACAGTCGGGAGTCAGACGTCCAGCAGGGGTGGCCACATCAACGACTGCACCCCAGCCGGCGGAGGATGTGCAGGCAGCAGGAGGCAGTGCACGGGCAGAGGCACAGCAGCAGCAGCAACGTCGTGGGAGCCATGAAGGCTCGGGGCCTTCAACATCGGAGGGGCAGGCATCGGCCGGAGGGCAGGAGGACCCAGGACAGAGAGTGTCTTCCGTGTGGCAGCGGTTGGGCCATGCCATAGATGCGGAGCGGCAGCGGGCGGAAGAGGCACGGCTCACAATGGTCAGGGCGGAGAACTCCATGCGGAGGGCCCTGAGGCGGGCCGAGTGCCTCGAGGCAATCCGCAGGGGGTTGGAGGTGGACACGGCGACGGCCCTGCGGACCCTCGGGGCCATGGAGGAGGACCGCCTCCGGGACATTGAGCAAGAGTTCGATGATGCCCTGGCCCGGGACATCCAAAAGTGAGCCGTCAGACTAGCCTGCTGCCCTTGTACATAGTTATGTAGGTAGTGTTAGGTTTCCTTTGTTTTTTGCTTTATTTTGGACCTTTTGGACATTGGCCACATTTTTGTATATAGTTTATTTTATTAGTTAGTGTAGTTAGATAGGTTTCATTTCTTTTGTTGGGATAATGGACCCTGGCTTGTTCGTCTGTACATAGTTCACTGTTGGATTTTATTTTTCTTTCACAATTTACCCATGGAGCAATGGCTTTCAATTATTTCCCATTGGATTTTCTTTTGTGGACAGTGACTTTGGACACCATTACTTTGGATTATGATTTTTGGTTTTGCTTTTTTTCACGGACATGCTTCTTTTCATTTTTGTACATTCCCATTTCTGTTTCTTTATTTTTGATTCTATTTATGTTTCCTTTAATACATATTTTTTAATCGAACTTCAATGTGTAGTATCATCTCATTGGTTTCATGCATATCATGATATGGGTTTTGTGATTCACTGACACCCATTGGGTGTATGTGAGGGACATGTGTTTGTTTCGAAACTTGCAATTGGTTTTCTGTCATGTAATTGCCAATTATGAGTGGGTGGATGCAATACTCGTGTGGGTGTTTTGCATTTGGAGGCTGCCCATAGGGACCAGGGATCTAGATTGTGATGACATGTTGGCTGGGGAACATCAGTTGGGGCCTGCTGGCAGGTGCCCCACAGTGCTGGGGGGTGGGGGAGTGGGTAACATGAGTTGGACATGGGTGGGGGCCTGCTGGCAGGTGCCCCACAGTGCTGGGGGGTGGGGGTGGTGGGAGACATGATTTGGACATGGGTGGGGGCCTGCTGGCAGGTGCCCCACAGTGCTGGGGGGTGGGGGTGGTGGGAGACATGGGTGGGGGCCTGATGGAGGGTGCCCCTGCACTGCTGGGGGTTGGGGGTGGTGGGAGACATGGGTGGGGGCCTGGTGGAGGGTGCCCCTGCACTGCTGGGGGGTGGGGGTGGTGGGAGACATGGGTGGGGGCCTGGTGGAGGGTGCCCCTGCACTGCTGGGGGGTGGGGGTGGTGGGAGACATGGGTGGGGGCCTGCTGGCAGGTGCCCCACAGTGCTGGGGGGTGGGGGTGCAGGGGGACATGAGTTGGACATGGGTGGGGGCCTGCTGGCAGGTGCCCCACAGTGCTGGGGGGTGCGGGTGGTGGGAGACATGATTTGGACATGGGTGGGGGCCTGCTGGCAGGTGCCCCACAGTGCTGGGGGGTGGGGGTGCAGGGGGACATGAGTTGGACATGGGTGGGGGCCTGCTGGCAGGTGCCCCACAGTGCTGGGGGGTGGGGGTGGTGGGAGACATGATTTGGACATGGGTGGGGGCCTGCTCGCAGGTGCCCCACAGTGCTGGGGGGTGGGGGTGCAGGGGGACATGAGTTGGACATGGGTGGGGGCCTGGTGGAGGGTGCCCCTGCACTGCTGGGGGGTGGGGGTGGTGGGAGACATGGGTGGGGGCCTGGTGGAGGGTGCCCCTGCACTGCTGGGGGGTGGGGGTGGTGGGAGACATGGGTGGGGGCCTGGTGGAGGGTGCCCCTGCACTGCTGGGGGGGGGTGGTGGGAGACATGGGTGGGGGCCTGCTGGCAGGTGCCCCACAGTGCTGGGGGGTGGGGGTACAGGGAAACAGGAGTGGGGGCCTGGTGGAGGGTGCCCCTGCACTGCTGGGGGGTGGGGGTGGTGGGAGACATGGGTGGGGGCCTGGTGGAGGGTGCCCCTGCACTGCTGGGGGGTGGGAGACATGGGTGGGGGCCTGCTGGCAGGTGCCCCACAGTGCTGGGGGGTGGGGGTGCAGGGAGACAGGAGTGGGGGCCTGGTGGAGGGTGCCCCTGCACTGCTGGGGGGTGGGGGTGGTGGGAGACATGGGTGGGGGCCTGCTGGCAGGTGCCCCACAGTGCTGGGGGGTGGGGGTGGTGGGAGACATGATTTGGACATAGGTGGGGGCCTGCTGGCAGGTGCCCCACAGTGCTGGGGGGTGGGGAACATGAGTTGGACATGGGTGGGGGCCTGCTGGCAGGTGCCCCACAGTGCTGGGGGGTGGGGGTGGTGGGAGACATGATTTGGGCATGGGTGGGGGCCTGCTGGCAGGTGCCCCACAGTGCTGGGGGTGGGGATGCAGGGGGACATGAGTTGGACATGGGTGGGGGCCTGCTGGCAGGTGCCCCACAGTGCTGGGGGGGTGGGGGTGGTGGGAGACATGGGTGGGGGCCTGGGGGAGGGTGCCCCTGCACTGCTGGGGGGTGGGGGTGGTGGGAGACATGGGTGGGGGCCTGCTGGCAGGTGCCCCACAGTGCTGGGGGGTGGGGGTGCAGGGGGACATGAGTTGGACATGGGTGGGGGCCTGCTGGCAGGTGCCCTACAGTGCTGGGGGGGTGGGGGTGGTGGGAGACATGATTTGGACATGGGTGGGGGCCTGCTGGCAGGTGCCCCACAGTGCTGGGGGGTGGGGGTGGTGGGAGACATGATTTGGACATGGGTGGGGGCCTGCTGGCAGGTGCCCCACAGTGCTGGGGGGTGGGGGTGGTGGGAGACATGATTTGGACATGGGTGGGGGCCTGCTGGCAGGTGCCCCACAGTGCTGGGGGGTGGGGGTGCAGGGAGACATGCATTGTTGATCAGTAGTGCAAGGTGACATGTGGCTTGGCTGGGGGTCATGCCCATGGTGGATGGGCTGCCTGCGGGACATGAGCAGGGGTGCAGGGTAGTCCCCCGTGGTGTGGGCTGCCTGCAGGGGCATTGGAGGTTGTAGAGCGAACACCTGGGAGGACCCACACGGCCAATTCACGTGTAGTACTCCCCAGGACCCCTGAAATACACGTACCCTGCTGAAATCGCGTGTGGAACTTCCCGCGCACCCCTGAAATACACGTACCCTGCTGAAATCGCGTGTGGAACTTCCTGCGCACCCCTGAAATACACGTACCCTGCTGAAATCGCGTGTGGAATGTCCCGCGCACCCCTGAAATGCACGTACCCTGCTGAAATCGCATGTGGAACTTCCCGCGCACCCCTGAAATACGCGTACCCTGCTCGCACGGGGCCAATCGCGTGTGGAACTTCCCGCGCACCCCTGAAATACACGTACCCTGCTGAAATCACGTGTGGAACTTCCCGCGCACCCCTGAAATACACGTACCCTGCTGAAATCGCGTGTGGAACTTCCTGCGCACCTCTGAAATACACGTACCCTGATGAAATCGCGTGTGGAACTTCCTGCGCACCCCTGAAATACGCGTACCCTGCTGAAATCGCGTGTGGAACTTCCCACGTACCCCAGTGATACACGTAGCCCGCTTGCCGTGCTGGTACAGGGTTAGCACAGCCCTTTGCGCTGGATTGGGGATTTTGATGGCTTTTCCCTGCGCGAGAGGCGTTCTTGGGGGCGTAACTGGCGCTGCTGCAGGGTCGCTGCGCCACTGTGCGCCACGGCTGGTTTTGGTAGCTGGAATCCATGAATACGCTGTGCGCGGAAATGGATTTTAGCGCACACGGCTGGCGCAGGGATTCGCATGCGCACACTGTGCGCCAGCCGCGTGCGCCACTTGTGCGCTAATTTCTATGAATTACCCCCTAAATTACAAAAAACACTTCTCAATAAACTGAATATCAACAAAAATATCTCCTTAAACATCTGTGGAGGTGAATGGAGTCACACCACAAGCACAGAACCATATTTTAATGAAGAAGCATATAAACCAACGCAAACAAACCCAATTGCCATACATAGCAGAGGAGGGTATAAAAAACGTAACACCATTATGAAACAAGGAACTCTGCTCACTAAAATATCCCCAGAAAACTCAGTATCGCCTCTCCATTCCAACAAACCAAAACGTCCAGTCTACAAATGGCTGTGCACATCAATGTGTAACATTACCAAAAAATCTTTCAAATCTTTACGCCACTTCCTCAATCATTATGTAAAAAGCAAAGACAAAATCAAAATGAAACTACTACAAAATATGGATGCCTGTCCAGTGCCCAAATACACAGGACTACAAGGACATTCATTAGCCTGCATTTCAGGACCTATTTCCAAAAGCCCCTTCCATCATATCAAAATGATATCAACACATCATTCAACTATAAAAATCTGGTCCATAAACTCTAGTTAATTTAAATAACAATCTTCTACATGGCATAGTCAAACAATTACTCAAACAAAGAGAGCATATCCAGAGAAAATATTTTGGAAGTGAAAGCCACTTACAAAATGCATTACCTTTACAACAAACTACCAACTACTGTACAAATAGCAACCTTCTATTAAACACATACAAAAAAGAAATACTAAAGTTTAAAAGTACCTCCGGTGAAGTACCAAACCATGTGTGTCTGTTGTGCAGGACTTTTTATAAAAGTAGCACAAAAACTGTAGACATAACGTACAAAATAGAAGACAATGAAGAATCCAAATGGTTCCAATGAGCTCTCTACCTTATAGCAGAAAACAAATGCGAAACTACTGAGCCCTTAATACTTTGCAATTACTGCACTGCAAAACTTAACAACCAAACGCCTTCACATGCTATCACAAATAACTTGGAATTATTCCCACTACCAAAACCCCTGCAAAAAATAAATTTATATGAGAGCATCATAATTCAAACAGTGCACCCACTTCAAGCAATAATACACCTTCAACAAAAATAGCAAAATTACCTCCCTCTAAATTAGTGAAAGGCATTTGTGGCAAAGTAGTTTATTTACCATTAGATCTCAAAGAAAATGTACACACTCATACACGATAATCCACAATATTTACTTCCAAAGGTATCTTATAACACAGTCATATTACAAACTCTACAATCTTAACTGCACAGCCTAACCAAAACTTCACATACAAACTGTACAAATGAAACAGTACACAAACTTTTGGGTTCTGGATATTTGATGGGTGTTTGATTCTATGGGTGTGTTATGCTGCGGTGGTTGTGGCCAGGGCCTAGACTCGTGGGTGCATGGCCTACGGCCTTCGGCCATGCACCCAAGACTCTAGGCCTTGGCCACAACCATCGCAGCATAACACACCTATGCTACCAAACATTTTGACTGTGGTATATGGGCTGCTTATAGGGGATATTAATTATAATCAATCCTCTACTAACAACCCAAAACCAACATCATACTAAAGTAAAATAGCTACTAGTGCATTTGTTATGTCCGCGGACAACCGCGTCGAATGCGGACATGGCGAACACATCAGTGGCACCTACCACCTAAACAAATACAGTATTTGACCTATCTCTTACTCCCCAACCCCTTCTGCACACCAACACACTCCCCAAAATTGCATTTTGTCACTGTTCGCCGCTGCACTGTCAGCGGATCTAAGATGGCGGCCACATCGAAACAATGTGAAGCACCTCACACCAGCCAATCGGTGAACACTTTGACATAACGCAAGCCGATTAGCCAATCGGTATCCTGTCCGCAGAGCGAACAGGGAAGCGTATCCGCGCAGCGGACATAGATATCACAAATTATTTTGCCTTACGTTTTGGCCATTTAAAAAAGAAAAACGACTGGACTGATTTACATCAAATTAACAAAAACACGCTTTTGGAACTAAGCCGAAATTTGGTGGAAATCTGGCCAGCGGTTTGAGCTGTAGGCGTGCGCCATTATGTCTAGGGGAAAAAAAAGAAATGTTGGGACCCACCCCTGTATCAGTCTGCACCCCGAACCAAACCTCACCACAATTTGCAAAGAAATTCAGAGTGGGCCATATACTCTTTTTGCAAAGTTTACTGAGGCTTCGTCCAGGGGGAGCAAAGTTGTAAGATGCCCAAAAAGTGCTCTTCCTATGGGATTAGCAATTTAACCATAACTACACAGCCCCTACCGTGGGCTGTGTAATATATATTCTTATAATCCAGGATTTTGCAGATGCATCAAAGGTATGGCCTATGCATTTCGGACTCGCACGTCCTTCGTCAGGGCCAGAGATTGATTATTTTTGGTCATATACCAACTGAATACAGCATTATCACATTACAAAAGTCCCAGAGTAATGCCAAATGAATTGCATCCAATTTCACACAACACCAATGTTTTCAATGTTCCCCCATAAATCATGAAATTGTCAATTTGTCCACCATATAGGGAATTCAATTGCATGCACCGTACATTACACAGTCCCCGTGATCACCATAATGATCCATAAGTTATCCTTAATGTATGCATTATCCCCACATTATTGTTTATCATAGACGTTATAACATGAAGTTTAAATCGTTATAGTATAATTCACACATACATTTTATGGCGGTGAGACAAAGTTGTAATATAGAGTGTGGAGAAAGTGGAACAGAAAATAAAGAAAAAAGTCAGTAGACATGCAAAAGTTCTAATTAATGAGCACTGCTTATAGGTATGCTGTATTCACGAACCTGATGCTATTCTTAATGGTGGTGATTCTAGAAAAGGACAGATGTATGCTGATTATTAACATCACAGGTAAATCTTAGGTATAAGTGGGAGTAAAATATGCACCAAGTATGTTTCTTACCAAAAAGCATGCAATGTCTTATCTCGTGTGTCAAAATGCATTGTGTGTGTTTGTGAAAAGCGCTGCCGTTCAACTGTAAGAGATATATATAGAGGCTATGTGTCAATTTGCTTTTAGCATTGCAGCAAAGTGGTCTAGGTGACACTGTTTGCATCTAGTGGGGGCTTACCTTGCTCGTACAGCAACTGCATTGAATGAACGCCACAAGAACGCGCGTTCACACAAAGTGAAGATATTTTTTAGGTGGTTGTCATAGAAAAGTATGGTGATGTGGCCCGATGGTGGCGGCCATCTTAGAGTGGTCATTGTTATGCTTCTATTGCACGTTAATACATAACTAAAAGCACTTGGATCATGAAATGACTGCCACCTAAGAAATGTAATACTGTGTTAACGCAATAATATTCAGCCCACACCGCTGGCTTCATGGCCAAGGTCTTGTTTTCTTTCTAGTTTGTAGTGCCATTTCACAGAGGCACCTCACCAGTGGGTTTGCACCCCAAGCAGAATTAAGTAATCTTTTACACAGATTTAAAGAACTGACAAGTAAGGTTGGGTACGCTCACTTCTCCCTGCGGTTCTATTTTTTCCCAATACTCTCCGTAGTGAAGTTATTAAAGATGGAGAGACACACAGTGCTGATTGTGGGCGATACCTTTGTACATCATCTGCACAGGTGCGCTGTGCAAAGAGGCGCTGCTGTTAATTTCGTGTTGGAAGGAGTGGACGCTTTGTGGGGCAGTCTCTGAGTTCAGTTTCCGCGGGATGGTTCGCCTTTGCAGATATGTGGCCTCTGTGGCTACCGTTAATGTTGTCGTGGTGCATTATGGAAGTCTATATTTGGGTTACATGTCATGTGGACATCTGCTACGTCACCTGAAGAAGTTGCTGAATGCAGTGTTTCGGAATTTTCCCACTGCCAAAGTCGTTTTCTCATGCATAACACCAAGAGGAGTATAGGACCATGCCGGTGTAATTTGTCCTGATCCAGAGCTCGGAAGGTGTCTTATAAACAGAAGCATGTGTGAATTTATGTGCACTGCTGGGATGTTCTCCACCCACCATGAGATGAGGTCGCAAAATATGCAGTGGTTCCATAGAAATGGCATATATTTGACCGTCATGGGCAATGCCATTTTCTTTTACACTGTGCAAGAAGGATTGCCCAGAATTCGATAATAATGTAAGGAGGAGAAGCAATCAGAAACACATATGAAGAGAAAAAAAAATAAAAAGTTGTTTGCAAGCACGTAAAAAAAAACACGAAAAAAAGATATCTTTTCAGAGCCACCACTACAGACCCAATCCCCTACCCCGTTTCAAATGTCTTTCCCCCCTCCCCTTCCTAGCACGATAACTCAGTGGATTCTGCTGTAGTTTCAGGATTACACATGCCACATCCGGGCCTTTTCAGGATGGCAGGCATGGAAATAGGACTGTGGAGGCCCCAACGCATTGCTCAATAAGGTTTCTGGTTGTTGTGTGTACGCAAAGACTGTGGCAGAAAGTCTATTTGTACACGGGACTGCAGAAGGCTATGGTTGAAGTGTGCAAGGTAAGGGGAAGGCATCTTGTTTGTATGCATGCACTGTATGTACTTGTTGTACGTTGCTAACAAACATTGAATGCTGCTTTTGAGCAATATTTTTCCGAATTTTGTAGGAGATGGGTAAGTGCAGAACAAAATTTGTAGCATTGTCGGAAGGAAAGAAGGCTGTTACTGTTTGAATATTAGAATGGCTAACATGGGTAAATGAAAATGTTGAAAGCATATTTCATTGCAGTGGCACTACATGGTAGGTGATGGTAGAAAGAACAGTACGTCTTGAAAGTACGTTGTGGACGTTCAGTGGCAGACAGCCTGCTCAGAGGCACTTATAACAGAGTTTTAAAAATAGTGTACAGAAAATATTTCTACCTGTACTTTGCGGTGATGGGTGGCCATGTGGATGAATGTGGATGCAGAAATCTTGGATAGTTTTACAGAACTTTCTACTGGAGGTGCTTTCGAATCACACGCCAGTTGCACTCTGAATGTGTAACGTACAGATGAAGTGTTGTACAGAACTGACAGTATTACATGCTGACATCTTCGTTGTGATTGGTGGATGCGTGTGACTATTTAACAGTACCCAATGAGGTAGAGGTGGACAAAAAATAGTGGAAAGGGAAGAAGGACTGGTCCTGCTTTACTGGGGCGCAGCCCTCGCAGTAGTTGGGGAAGCGCACGTGCCACATCCTGCCCTTCTCAGCTTGCTGGGAACGGGACTGTGGGTATTATCCAATCAGGTCCTGCGGGTTTGCTTCACAGGAAGGGACGGTAACATTTATTTTCATTACTCTGCATTGTGAGGCCTGCAGACATGGAGAGACGCACAGTGTTTGTCGGTGATGCCTTTGTGCAAGATCTGCACACGTATGCCGTACAGAGAGGCTTACATTGCAATTTTGATTTGGAGGGAGTGGAGGCTTTGTGGGTTGGTGCCGACATGTGCAGTTTCGGCAATGTGCTTGCAACGTTGTAGAGAAGTGGCCACTTTCGCTACTGTTGACGTAGTGGTGGTGGTGCACTATGGAGTGTTCCATTTGGTTTTCATGACTTGTGCATGTGTGTTCCGTCAATTGAAGAAGTTAATGAAAGCAGTGAAGCGCATTTTTCCCACTGCGAAGGTGCTTTTCTCATGCATCCCACCAAGAAAAGTATGGGACTATTCGAATGCATTTTGCCACCAGCCAAAGCTCGGAAGGTGTCTTATCAACAAAAGCATGTGTGAATTTATGAGTCCTGCAGGGATGTTTTCCTGTGACAATGACATCATTGGCGCTGGAAATTTGCACCTTTTCAATGCAAATGGGATGTCTTTGTCCATTGATGGCACTGTTACATTGCTTTACAACATACAGGCTGCATTGAAGACGCCATTGTAAGAATGTGAGGAGGAGAAGAAAATACAAACCTGTATAAACACCAAGCAAAAAAGAAGCTTCTTTGCAAGCACCAAAAAAAATTCAAAACGGCTCTTCTCAGAGCCACCACTACTAATGAAATCCCCTCCTCTGGTTGAAATTATTCACCCAATCCAGCACACACACAGCACGAAAAGTCTGCGGACATCGCGGCAGGTCTACGATTACACGTGCTACATCTGCGGCTTTTGAGGATGGCGGGCATGGAAATGGGACTGTGGAGGCTAAGGGATTGCGCAGTAAGGTTTGAGTGTGGTGTGTACGCACAGACTGTGGTAGAAGGTGTATCTGTAGAGAGGGTGGCAGAAGCGTACGGTTGCGGCTGTGTGCTGCAAGAGTCAGACTGTATGATTTTGGGGAAGTCCTACATACATGGATTGCCAGTGAATGCAAAACACTGCAGTGGCTGTGCATTTTGGATTCTATCACGTGGATGAGCACTGGTATGGAGTACTTGCAATATAGTGGCTGAGCGTAGTTCCTCTTTGTTGCATTTTGGTGACGTACAATCATCCACACAATACATTTTTTCATTGTGGAGGGAAAGTTTAGGACATGTTACCGGAATTTCCCTGCAGTTTGCGATGGACGCACTTGGATCAGTCATGCGTATGTCTCCAAACTACTGTATAATTTTTTGTACCATTATGCAGGCACGACTGTGGCTGCGTTCTTCTTGATTTGGTCTGGAAATGGAGAAAGCGAGGCACATTGCCAAGAAGGATATTTGTGCCTTTTTGCGATATTGTGACAATGTCCTACTTCCACAATGGAAATATTACGTTTCACAGCCCAAACATTTTTCCCACCAATGGCGTTCATCTCCCTGATCCTGGAATTCAGGTTTTTCTGCCATGTATGCAAAATGCATTGCTGCCCTTTTTGGAAGAACAGCACGCATTTCTCCATTAGGTCTTGTGCACTTCAACCCTTTGTAACGCAAACAAACACAAAAGGAACCCTCTGTTTACAGGCTGCTCTTTGTACCCGAGCTGACAGCAATGTTTTCCACAGAGCCACGCCTACCATTTTTTGCTGCACAATGTGTAGAGCATATAGATAGCATGGCAGCCTGCATCCTTTCATTGGCAAATCCATTTTTTACCTCTGAAAGGAGCTTTTTCTTTAATGTTTTACTTTTTCCATTGTTTTGCATGTTTCTTGGTCTTCTAACTTACAACACAGAATTAAAGGAAGAAAGGGAGGGTACGGAAGGATCACCACCCACAAGGATAAAATAGGGCCAGTGCAGACAGAGGAAGATGTTGGGTGGCCTTCCCTTAAGTAGGCGGCAGTCATGGTCATGCTCCCAGACCGAACATTTTCAAGCACTATGAAGTTGCTGCCTCCTGCAGAGTACAGCGTCGCCGTACACGCACAATACAATGCCCTTTGATAGGTAATGGTGTGCTGCGCTGCATATGTTCTGCAATGGTGCTTTAGGACTCTGCTGCCCTACAGGAGTGTCCCTGGTGTTGGCAGGAGCAGATGCCGAGAATGGTGTACAGTAAAGTAACCTACTACACTGTTGGAAGGGCAGTACACTGCACACGGCTGCCTTGTATTTCACTTTGAGGTTTCGTTGCATGCAATATGGTGACTTGATGGTTCGGCATAAGCCGAAGCACCAGCATTGACTGAGATGAGTAAATTGTGAAATACAAGAATGCTTTCAACAAGGACAAATGCAGATTCATTACGTTGAGCAAGAACATAATTATTCAGGCAGCGCCACATGGCCACAGTTCCTTTCAAAGCAACACATCGTTTGCATTCCAAAGGTTCTGCTGTTTACTTAGCTGTCAGTACATTTGGTTGTATGGAACTAACCAAGCAGGAACATCGATGCACTTTTCCAGACTGACTACAGACTGTAACACTTGTAGTGACATCCGCTCTCTAACACTGGAAACTGCAAGTGAGAACTTGACACTTTACCGCACGGTGCTCAGTGAGGAGATGCTGTGTCTGTTTCACGGGTCATTGAAGGGCTAGCAGCACATTAATCAAAATAATGGGCCATTTAACATGCCCACTGTAGACTGGAGGATGATGCTGCTCCTTGCTTGCACTGGGCCTCAGGCAGCAGCCATAATTCGGTAGGTTTGGACAGCAAAATACATAGGCGGTATGACTGCTTTAAATGCGGTAGCCTATAGCATGATTGGTAGGGTTGGAGACAGGGGCGGTGTTACCAGTACACAGAGGATGAAACGCGTTTCTGCATAGCTGTGGAATGGACATACGAGCGCTCCCACAACTAATTAACAGCGCATTAGCAGATACGGACATGCAGCCAGTACTCGAGTCCTGCGGATACCTGCATTGTGATTGCAAATACGCCGGGCACGTGCAGTCTCCCTAGGAAACCTCAATTTTGCTTACCCACTCCCATATCGCACATTATTCTGCACCACAGACTCACCATGCAATTTCAACACAAAAGGAAACGCTACTTACACACTCACCAACACTTTACATGTACATGTTTAATGTGCACTATACATACACCCTACTAGCAAAGGGAAGGGGTAGCACAAATCGATACTTACACATGGGACTTTGGGATGTCAACAAATTAGTCATGAGGGCAGCCAAGGATTGAGGTCTCATCATAACGTCTCTGCTCACAGGGATGTTGTTGGGAATGGCGCGCTGGGAAATGGGGAAGGGGTAGACGCAAAGGTGGGGAAGTGGTATTTCATTTCTCCAATAATATGTCCTTATACACCATCTCTTAAGGCAGCTAAATTGTTTAGTAATTCTTCTACTATGACGGCCAGGCTGCATAGGTTGCCTTTCAACGCGTTTCCTTCATTTCCTGTGGCCATATGCTGTTCTGCAGGAGGTGCCGGATCGGATGCATTGCTTTCATTTCCAGTATGTCCTGGTAAAGAAAAAATATCTGTTAGGTGTACATGAAGCAATACATATTAACTGTCTTACTTTTCGGACTGTGCTACGTACCAATGGCGTTACTATCGTTACTCATTTTGTGAAGAGGGAAATTCTCTTCCAGCCATTTTTGGGTGCTTTGCATTGCTTCATACAAAAAAATTAAAGAAATGCAAAAAAATAATGTTTTCCCACTGTTGCACACTGCACAAGCTGTTCAATTATATGAGAAGCTTCAGTGTACTTACTGCGTTGTAGTGACGTTCTGCTCTCAATACTTTGCAGTCCTTACTCTGCCATTTCCTTCTTCGTTTCTATGTAAAGCAGGAGTGTGGTAATATTGTTGGACGCAGACCTCACTTCGCCTATTGGTGCATTCTATTATGGTGTATACTCTATGCTTTTGCTCTGTTTGTTTCAAAAGTACAGAGTTTGCAGATCTACTCCATTTCTCCTTGCAATGCACATACATGGTGCTCTTTGTACATGTGCCTTCTCTTTGCTGGATGCAACCACTATGTACGAGCACCCCTACCTTTCTCAGCACATTGGATGCCACCCGATGTCCGCCAACTGACGGACAGTTCGCAACCACTGTGGCCATTACTATGGAGCCACCGGTTTCACTATGCTCTATAGTACATCTATAAATATTAAGAGTATCCTGGTAAAACCCTATGGAATTCAGTGAAAAAACCGTTGTTAAAGGGATGTTATGGTTAAGGTTAACATGCAGTAGTAACAGGGTTGAATCCCATGATGCAGTAATAACAGGGTTGAATCCCATGTGTTGCAGTTCCAATTCTTCTGTTGATTTTCTCCTCCTAGTACTTTCCTGTCGCAAACATTCTTCAGGGAGGCTGTAACCTTTTCAGGTGCTGCTAATTAGTTCTTGATTTCAGTCTCAAAGGATTCTGGTACATGTAGTGATAAAGTTCAGTCATTTCAGGTGGCCAGGAATCAACAACCCTTGTAGTAGAGACGGAATTTAGACCATACAACTCTGGCTGCTAAATAAATCAACCCAAACTTATGTCGAATTGCACAATTTGGGACGCAAAGTGGCAAACCTAAATCCTATCTTCCAGATTGTGCCCTCAATGTAAATCAAATATGGGCCATGATCGTTCGTATGAGGAACATTCAAGACTATAGATTAGGCTTGGCACCACTTTGGCCAAGTAATATTCTCGTAGCAAATAAAAGCTGCACATCGACAGGCAGAGTCTCTTGATCTGGGCAATGAAGGGTAATATTTCACTCTCAAGTGATCGCCAACAGTCCCCCTGGGTTCCATATAAGTTCAAATTAAACCCAAGTACCTCATGGAATGGGCACAAGAAAGACGTGCATTACCCACTCCCCATCCCATCACTTTAGGCATTTGTTTTTTGGTAAAAATGACAATTCTCGACTTGTTCGCATTGACTATAAGGTTGTTTTCTTCGGCATAGAATGCAAAAGCTGTTAATTTGCGTTGTAAGCCAACCAATCTTTTGTCAATTAGCCAAGTCTGATGGCATGGGAATTTGTGGATTCCCATAGGTTTTCCATATCTGCTAAATATATGTTAAACAGAAGAGGGGCTAGAAGACAGCCCTGTCCCAAACCCGGAGCGGTAGGAATAGATCTAAACAATGCACCATCTTAAGAGAGCCTGAACTTGACACATACGTTATGATGTAGCATTGAGTTCAATTTTACCAACGGACGTGGCACCCCTTTTTGTATCAGTTTGTGCCATAGCTTATGTCCGTTTACTCTGTCAAAGGCACTCGTGGGTTCTAATGAAGCCATGTAGACAGTGCCCATAGACCCCCTGCCACCCACCTTAAGGCCTGAATGTCGGTAATAATAGTGCCATTCAATGTAGTGCCAAAACTTTTTCGGAAGCCAAAGTGTATTCACCCAAAGCTCTAATTCCCTGAGGACAATGGCAGCAAATATTTTACTGGCCACAGCTAGAAGAGCGCTAGGTCTATAGTTAGATGGATTAGACCTATATAGGGATTACATAGGCTATACTCCACGGAGGAGGCAGCACCCCTGTCGTAAAAATCTCTCAAAAGAGGTGGGCAAGAATGGAGTCCCAAAGTACATGCACATGCTTGAAAGTCAGAGGGGCCACTTTTTTGGGTTCTGTAGCCCTGGACCCTTTATTTTTCTTTATTAACTGAGCAATGTCCTCAGGATATAGAGAGGTCAATGAAATAGCCTCCGATAGATTAAGTGGAAAGTGAGGCGACCCTATCGTCCCAGGCTTCTTAAAGGTAGAAGCATAATGGGCTACCCAGCTTTTCTAAAAAATTATAGATCGTTCAAAGATTCACATCTTGTTTCAACAAAGTTTTCGGTGTCGATTGGCTATCCTTAATGTGCAATTGAAATTTTTAGTTTTTAACAAAGTTTCGATATCTCCGCTTAATTTTTCTGATTTCAGCATCAGCTTGTTCTTCTGATATTCTACCACCACGCAGATTTCGAAGCTGGAGGTTTTTAAGTGTTTGAGCTATTAGTAAGTTGTTATCATAGTAATTTAAGTGGTTATTATGCTTGAGTATTAGTCCCCTCTGGGAAACTCTCGCCAATCAGCCACAATAGCATTAAGATTCTTACAGGAAAAAAACTAGCATATTCGAACTCGCTACAGCCTCCCTTACAGGTCTCGTAAATCTATTTAGGAGAGAAATATTAAATTTCCCCTTCGAGACTTTATTGCAGGTTTCTAAAAATGAAAACCAAGGATAGAGTTCCAATTTGTTAAATGGAACGGCTAGTTTCAAAGACAATGGTTGATGGTCACTAATATAAAATGTTAGTACAGTTACAGACAGGACAAAAAACAGTCAAGGCGGACGAAACAAACAAATGGTCAATCCATGAAGTAGTTACCCCACGGGTCCATGTACAGATGGAAGTTGCATGATCCGTCACCTTAGGCACAAGTAGAGACAGGACCTAGATCTTGAAAGTCCTGCCAAGACCCCCACCCGCTCCCAAACACCTGGAGGCAATGTTCTTTTTCCCCTTTAATTGCCTTTTCTGCTCACATATATTCCCCGCACAGTCGGCATTAAGATCTCCTCCTGCTATTATATTAGCAGCATGCCTTGTGCCCAGCCAGGATTCCAAGATGGTTGCCAAGTCCTTTTTTGAATTCATAAAGCGCAGTTTTGGCAGGATTCCAATAAAGATTTAAATACAATATTTCATCAATGTTTGTTTTAGGTAATTTTAATCCAATGGCCAAAATCCCACAAGAGCTGTCGTCAAATAGCAAAGCCTCAAATTCCATTCTTAAATCAATGGCAATAGTTAATCCCCCACTAGGTCTCCCAAGTGATGAGATAATTGCTGGCTGACAGAAGACCGGGAAGCCATTGATAAAACATAGTTGAAGAAGCCAATGTCTCTTAAAACACGTACACATCATGATCAAATTGCAAAGACCTAGGGTTGATCATTTCCCTCAAATAGTTAAATCTGCACAATTCCAAGAAGAAAACGAAAGATTGGTGGTTAAAGATTAAACTGGATGCGGATTCTAGAACTGTTAGCTCCAGGAATGACAGTGTAGAAGCTGTGCTCCTGTGCCCCGAATATTGAATATTGATCCCTTCTTACTTTAATATGCCTGTGCCTGATACTCCAGAGAACGACTCAGCCAGCAAAGAGGCAAAAAGGAGTGGAGAAGAAAGATGATGATGCTGGCAGAGAAGATCAACTGTAAGAATTGCTGACCAAAGTGACTCTGGACATTGAAAAAGCTTGGTTTTTATTTCTGCAATCAGAAGAAAAGGTAATGGAAGTGGTCCAAAGAGTGGACTCAGCAGAAACTAATTTGAATCATTGGATGTAAAGACTCAGAAATTAACTGATCAGGTGGTAGATCTGTAGATATTCAATGAGAAACTTACTTTGAAGATCTCTGAACAGGAGAATTTTTCAAAGAGAAATAACCTCAGGATTGCTAGTTTTCCTGAAAATGCAGAAAAAGGTAAAGCAATTGACTTTTTCAAAGGGGTGCTACCTAAAATATTGGATTTGGATTCCAAATTAACTTTGGATATTGAAAGGGCTCATAGGACTTTGGGTCATAAGCCATCCATTAGAGAAAGAACAGGACATTTTATTATTAGAATCTTGAGGTTCCCCATTAAGGAACTCATATTCAGAAGAGCCCGAGAAGTAAAGGACATCAATTGGGGAGGCAACAAGATAATGATTTTTGGTGATGTAAACAGAGATGTCCTGGAAAAAAGGCGAGCGTTTAACAAAGCTAAAGTTAAGGCACGAGATAAGAACATTAGACATTATATGATATAGCCTGCTATATTTAGGGTAGTTCAAGATGGACGAATACACTCCATCGCAGATCATGAATCAGCGTAGGCTTTTTTTAACTGATCTTGATTTCGACCCTATGGAAGGCACATCATCTGAGCTGGGTCATACAAATGCTGCAAGGAAGAAAAAAGATACGACTGCTTCATTTCTTACTGTTGGAACCTGGATGGACTCTTTGTTGTATTTTTATTTAAATGTTCTTCTTTTTGATATTTGTTTTTTTATTCTGCTCTACTATATTCCCTATATTAATATAGGGAAAAGATGCCTGCCAAGAAAAGTTTGTTAGATCGAACGTTTTGAAGCAGGTGTTGTTTTTCAAGTTCTGCGGCCCACTGCATAGAGGAAAGCACCTGTGGACTTAATGAAAAGGCTTTGTATTGACGCGCGTTGGAATGTCCGGAAATTCAATGGACGTGATGGTGGATGTAGATTGGAGCTCGGGAGACATATGCAGTGTGAACTCTGCATTTGCCTGAGTTTCTGGAGGCCTGATATGTATGCTGACGGCAGGAATATGGCAACGCTCTTAGGTATTGTTTACAAACTCTTACGGCTGACATTAGAGAAGAGGAAAGAAGGCAGAGCTAGGCGGGCTGGATCGTGGATTCTCAAATATCAGAGAAGTTAAGTTTAATTGAAATACATGAGGTAAGAGTTGGAGGGGGGCTTTTTGTACAGAATAAAATGTATGCCGCCAGCCTGAGATCCCCTGTGGGGGGGTACAAGGCTCCCTCTCTGCAGTAGCGAGTTAGACTCCAGGTTGGAAGGTTGTGTGCTCAAATCAAATCAGGCTCATATTTGCTTTTCCCACTCTGAAATATACGATTGCTCATCAGTATCTCGTTATTCCAGTCCAACTGCATTTTTTGAACTCTTGGCCTATTGTTCTGGTGTTTCGTATGATGAATTTGCATGAAGTAACATATTGACAGACACCGTTCTAAGACATGATCAACATTTACAGCAGGCCAACCTCTATGAAACAAGTACCGCCAGTCTGAGATTACCTGTGTTGGTCTCTGCCCTGCTGGCGGCTCTGGAAATATGGCTGAGATTATTTAGGGGCCAGCAACGGGCAAGAGGATGATCCCTTACTCCCTTACTCCCTTCCTCCCTCCTCCCTTCCCTCCCAGCTACAGCATGATTATATGGTCACACCCATCACTCAGGAGGCACAGGCCCTGAACAGTGGTAAGAGAAGGAATGACATTCCACCTCCTGGTTTGTGAATCTGTATAATGTGAGTGCACTTTTATTGGTAGCCAAAGTCCCAAGTCTGTAGTAAATACATATTGTTTTGATGTTAGGAGCTAATATGGACACCAGCTCTAGACGAGGGATCTGGAATACGCTTAGTATATCAGAGGTGGGTATGTGGCATGGACTCTTGGACAGTTTTGTTTTTTTGCTACTGACCTCAAGTGAGGTGGACATGTGTTGTGGATGGAAGTTATATGTCCAAAATTCGAAAGAATATTTGTGGATAAGTTGGTCTTGTGCTATTATGATCATTAGGCAGAGCAGTAGGTGTCTCTACCTTACATTCCTACATCGCTATTCTCTATGGGGAAAAGAAAAATGTTTGAAGGCACTAAATAGGACTTTGCATCTGCACGGAGATCCCGAGTAAACGGTCATTAGTTATAAACGTAAATGGAATCTATTGGTGGAAAATGAAATACTAAGTTACTGGGAGTGAAAGATGACTTACGATATGTGGTTCATCGCATATTAAGCTCCTCATGAAGGGAACATGCTAACATGCTACAGTGAGACTGATTATGCTGCAATGTGTACTACCTAATCAAATAATTCATCAAAGTATATTTTGTGGGGTGATGCTGTTTGGATATTTGCAGAGGTTTTCTGTTGCTGTTTCCCAAGTTATTATGACTGATGGGGTTGTGAAGCAGATGGATTGTGTAGTACACCGAATGCTAATACCAAATGATCAGGTGCTCTGTATCATAGGGATAGTAAAGGTAGCATTGAAGATTTCGTTATTTGTTGTGGGCTACATTGCAGCAATTGATGCGGCATGATTCGTTATTGGGACAATTGGCAGTGCATGGGCATTTCTATGAAAACATGATGTCACATGGGGCAGATCGGGGGTGATGGATGTGGTGGGGGCAGGTCACGGATCTAGAATGTTGCATGGGACAGATTTAAGAGTAGTGAGAGTGATGGAACAATTCAGGAGGTAATGTGATATGGCTTTACGCAGTTGTACTTGAAATCTGAGGGACATGATCTAGGCTAGTTCTAGAGCCGATTCAGTTTCATATCCACATTCAAATGTTGCCTGAACAATATGGGTCAGTTCTATTTAATAATGTATATGATGCCGTTATAATGACCTATGTGTGCAATCATTGCAGCTCTCTTTTTGCACCATTTTATCCTCCCTATATGTTGTTAGTGTTAACATATACAGTATGAGCAGGACTGGGAGGTTTAAGTATATGCAGAGCCATGTTAATTTTTGAGATTAGGTGTTACAATGTATGATTTTCATCCTGAATGATATTGATAGCTTTGTTGATCTGTGGGGGATGTATAAGGTTTATCAGTCATCTGTAATACTTGACTGTTTGGATATTACATATGTATATGCATGACACCAGAAGAAGTTGAAAGGATTATATTTGCATAACGATGGAAATGAAAGACTGAGGGTGCAGATCTATACATGGGTGCTTTCTTTTAGGCAGCTGGGGTCATTAGACAAATTCTAAGATATGGTTCTTTGATAAATATGTCTAGATTTATATTGCAATTTGATACAGGTAAAAAAAGATTAATATATAACTTTTGTAAGTGTAAGATAGTAGGGGAGATGAATACTGGAGTGGGAGAACTGGGAAATGTTAAGGAAGACTGATTTAAGTTCGATCTGGAAGGGAGATAGCTGGATATGCTTCGGCTTGAAGATGAAGTATACTGTATTTAGTATTTAATGCTTAGAATATTCTTATGATTAGATGAAAGGAAACTAGTGAATAGGTCATGTGGAATTGTGAGAGTTATTGTAGGTGAGAGGTTAGGTGAAATAGTACAGTTATGCAGTGTTATATATTAGGAATTGCTGCACAGTTTAGATACTATAGGTCTATTTAAAATTTTGTCTGGTTGGCTTCTGTATGATAGGCTGATAGATGTAAGTTTTCTCTAGTGTAGGGTAGTTACTTAGGGGTTTCGGGGTGTAATTATTATGTTAGATAGGAGGGAATGTAAATATTGTGGTCACATGGAAAAAATAGATTGAAGCTGAATAGTAGTTAGTTGAGGATACTATTGGTTAGATACAGAATGAAACTGAATTGTATGGGATGAAGGGAATAATTATTGACGGAAGGTTAAAATATTGGTCATAGGTAACTGGTGGGTATTGTTCGGGATACTATAGGTCATGTAAATAAGAACTTATGATATGTCTGATGGGCATCAGACTACATTGTTGGATCCATGCTTAAATTATTTGTTAACCATCTGTATGTCTTTTTGTGGGGTACTGTTTCATTTGTCTTTTTTTATTTTTTTGTTTCTTTTTCCCTTGATGTATCTAATTTTTATATAGTGGACTACATTTTTGTAAACATTATGATATTATATACTAGGTTCTCTATTACAAAAATGGTTACTACAATTTAGTATAAGATGTCGTTGAATTTTGTTTCATGGAATGTGAAGGGTGTGAATTGGTTAGTTAAAAGGAGGAAAGTATTAGCAAGAATTTGGAGGAGTGGAGGTTATATAGTTTTTCTTCAAGAGACCCATATGACTGAACAATCTGAAAAGTGTTTAGTTAATTCTAGTTATACGCAGACAGCGTCTAATTGTTAAGACTCTAAGTGGAGAGGAGTGAGTATTTTGTTCAGAAGGGACTGGCAGTGACAATTGAAAAGGTAGTAAAGGATGATGAGAGCTGAATCTTGCTTCAAGATTTAATACATAATGGGGAAAGGATGACTATAGGGTCTATTTATGCTCCGTGTTCTTCAAATACACAATTTTTCAACACATTAAGTAATTTGTTGAAGGAAATGAGAGGGGAAAATATGAATACTATGAATATTAATACTGTACATGATAGTAAACTTGATAGGAAATCTAGTTGTAGGTATAGTGGTGAAGGAATAAGCAGTATGTTTAGTGAATTTACAAGAAAATATAACTTAGTGGATAGATGGTGAGAAATGCATCATATGGAGACATCATAATGAAATTATATTTTATTCATATCGCGCTCGTACACAAGTGTTTCAGAGTGCGACCAGGCAAAGGGAGGAGATCAGGGGAGAACAAAAACAACGATCTTACTAGGCCCAGTGATATTGAGAATGCATAAGTGCATGGAAGGGGGAAAAGGGGTAAAGTGCATGGAAGGGAAAGAGGAAAGTGTGGAACAGAGGAGAGAACAGAATAAATAAATAAAAATAAATAATTAAAGGTGGTAGTGCAGGCAGCAAATGGCAAGTGCTAGTTTAGACAGATAGGGTGTATCTGATAAGTGCAGAAGAGAAGTGGGTGGGGGACTGTATGGATACAGACACAGACCCCAGTGCAGGGGGTGGCCAGGAGGGTGGTAGGGTGAGCAGGTATCTGTGCCGGAAGGACAGAGGGTGGCCAGGTGAACGGTGTCGAGAGAGAAAACACATCAGCAGGGGAGAAGAGTGGAAAAGGCAGAAGCGAAGAGGAAGGTCTTGACGTGTTCCGGAACTGGAGGTGGTTCTCAAGTTTGAAGGTGGAAGGGAGGCTGTTCCAAAGGGAGGCCCCAGCAGAAGAAAGATCTACCCCCAGAGTGTTTCTTTGAAAAACGACGGTCCCTGAGGGAGTTAGAGGTAGAGGAACGAAGGGCATATACTTTTATTCACCGGTGCATGAATCATGTTCGCGTATAGATTTTATTCTTATGACTGACCGATTAGTTAATAATGTATTGAGTTCAGAAATTTAGGAAAGAGGGATTTCTGATCATTCGCTTATTGATATGAAGATGTCAGACGTGAGTTTGAGAGGTACAAAGAAAAGATGGACGTTACAAGCAGGAATGTTAAAAGATCTGGAATTCATTATGGGATTGGAGACGTTTATTAGTAAATATTTTGAAGAAACTGTGGATACAGCTGATATTAAAGTAGTTTGGGATTGTTTTAAGGCAGTGATGAGAGGGGAACTGATAGATCGGCTACTAGTAGAAGGATGAACTTGGAAAAAATTAAGAAGATGTAGGAGGAAATAAGGGATCTGCAGAGATTATGTGCTCTTTCGAATACTGAAAAGAATAGAAAAGAATTAAGATTATTGGAATGAGAGATGATGTCAACATTGGATAAAATGGCAGAGAAAGGGATATTTTATGGTAAACAAAATTTCTGGGAATATGGGGATAAAAATGGGAGACATTTGGCGAGCAGGTTAAAAGGTATGGTGGAAGAATCGTGTGTTACGTCTACTAACAGATGAAGGGAACATACTACTTAGAAACACAGATGTGTGATCTTTTGAGAATTTTACTCGCAATTATATAGGGAAAACAATTTCCCAAGGGATAAGGATCTGAGAGCATTTTTTTGATAAAGTCAAGCTTTCAAAGTTATCTTCAGAGGGTTTTGATAAGGTGAAAGTGGATATTGAAGTATGTGAAGTAGTTGAGGAAATAAAACATCTTAATGTGGGGAAGTCATCGGGGCCAAATGGATTGATATCAGAGTTTTATAAATTGTTTGCAGATCAGCTGGCGTCAGTATTATGTAAAGTATTTAATATTTTTTTATTATCAGGGACTCTGAATCTATGAAAGACGCTTTAATAACAGTAATTCCAAAGCAAGATAAAGATAGTCAGAAGTGTGAGAATTATAGGCCGATATCGTTAAATATAGATTTAAAATTATTCACGAAGATATGGTCAAATAGATTATATAACTATATGGGAAACCTGATTGACAGATCACAAGTAGGCTTTATTCCCAGCAGATATGGCTATGATAACATTAGGACAATTTTAAATGTAATAAGTTCGAATAATAGTAATGATTCAGATACCCTGATTTTTTTTTGATGCAGAGAAGGCTTTTGATAGGGTCAATTGGAAATTTCTAGATTACACATTGCGAGAAATGGGATTTGGTCCCAAAATTCTTCGGGCGGTTCATTGCATACATTTGGATGTATCTGCAAAAGTGTGAGTTAATGGAAGAAATCTGGGGCATTTTCTTTATCCAAAAGCCACTATGCAAGGGTTCCCAATATCACCTTTTTTATTTGATTTAGCACTAGAACCCTTGGCTTTGTATGTTAGGCAAAACAATGAAATAGAAGGGATTTGAGTAGGTAATACAGAGCTGAAGATATTGACTTACGCAGATGGCATGACTATACTTCTCTCGAATCCTTTGGAATGTGGTTTGGTTCTGAAAACAATATTGGAAGAAGCGTGACTGGTATCGGGTCATAGGATGAATTAGGCTACAACAGATCTTTCCGATCTCCAGTGTATATGATAAAGTGTTGGAATTGTGGGAGCGTAAGTGGTCTCCAAATGGAGTAAAGTATTTGGGGGTTCATGTTATGAGGGATTTGAAGGACACTGTGGTTTAATATTGATAATGTTTTGAACAAAATCTCAACGGTCGTTAAAAAATGGGAAAGGCTAAAATAAATGCAATCAAGATGGTACTATTTCCTATCACTCCCTTTATTAATTACAAAAAAGAATCTGAAAATAATTGATAAGGTTTTTCAGGATTTCTTATGGGGAATTGGAAAAAGGCTACGTTTTCCTAGATATATTTTGTTGCGCAAGGTACGAGGTGTGGGGTTTGGGTATCCAGATCTTTTTAAATATTATCATGGCTTTCTCATTAAAAAAGGCTCACATTATTTTAGTGAGGTAGGTGATAGCCCAATTTGGTTGGAAATGGGGCAGGAAACCCGCAGAGGTTCGTGTGGGCGCAATCTGAAATTACCTATCTTTGAGTGGTGGTTACATGCCAAAAGAACCTCTTGCATTAAGTCAATTTTGGGAAGTACATCAACATCCCTAGCCGAAAGTGCACAGGCTGGGCCAGATTACCGATCTCGCTTGCTGGCGAAAGCACTATCCTCAAGATGGTGGTGCTACTCCAGCTCTTATACACATTTTTTTTTTCAAAATTGTATTTCTTATTTTCAACAAGAAAGAAGCATATCAAGTACAAAGCAAATGTTACTAGGCTAGCAGGCTATCATCCAGGTAACAACAAACCTGAATCAAAGAATACAATAAACAATAACCTCGAAATACATAACCCCGACACATTTAAAAACGTAGCCATGAGCGGTGGCCTGACATTCCCAAACATAACAGACAACACAAAACAAGAGAACATAACAACACAAGCACCCTCCCCCCCAAAACGTATTCATTAGCCGTGATGCAAACCCATTCTATTACACAATTCCGATCAAGATGGTTTACCCATAAAAATCATTGAAATTCCCCCATTGTTCATCATAACGTGCTTCTTTGCATTGCTTATAAAACATAGTCTTCTCATATTTAGATAGAACTTGCACATCTAAAATCCAATCCTCCACTGTTGGTTTCTTTCTTGTCTTCCAGACCTTTAATATCTGCTTAGTAGCTACTAACAGAACTTTGGCAATCCAACACGATATTACCCAATCATATTTGCAACCATTCCTTGGTAATTGCAAAATGATTGCTAATGGATTCCGTGAATAGTTGATGCCCCAAACCTGGTCACTCCTATCAACCACATCTATCCAGAAATGTCACTCTTTCACAACTCCGCAACGTATGAAGCAAACTACCCCTCTCTTTTCCACAACCTCAACAACTGTCACTATCCACCATTCCTAAAGCAGACATACGGGCCGGGGTCCAATAGGTTCTACTCAATATTCTCTGATGAGTGTAACGCAGCTGTAAATCCGCTTTAGCTTTAACCGAAACTCTCCAGACCCTTTCCCATTCATCTTGTGTCAGTTCTCTACCCAGCTCATCCGTCCATGACAACCTCAATTTTTCCCATGAGTTCAAACACTGTACATCTGTTTGCATAACTTTCAAAATCTTTGATACCTTTTGTGATCCACAGGCCAATATTTTGAGGACTTCAAGTTCCCGACTCCTTTCAGATATTAAATCCACTAATTCATTGTACCTTCATAACTCTCTATTATGCAGTCCAAATTTCTCCACTAGTCCCTCAAAGGAAACCACCCCTTCATTGCTCCAAACATCAATAACCTTTAAAATACCTCTACTAACCCAACTTCTCCAATTTAACATTGTATTATTAATCTGTAGACAAGGATTATGCCAAAGTGAGGCCTCTTCATAAACAAATAATCCCTGCCCACTTCCCACTATCAGCGACGGCAATGCATCCTTTGTAGCCAAAACTGTTTTTAAACTCTGCACCTTCCCAGGTAATGTTCCAAATTAATACAGACACTTAATGTCATACGGCAAAACCTTCTGCATTTCAATCTGAACCCACCAAGACATCTGGCTTGGATCCCCAATAAAATAGCTAGACATCTTTTTCAATAAAAAAAGTTACTATAATTCTTAAGGACCGGGGATCCGAAACCTCCATCTTTGACGCTGCGGACCATAATGTACCGTGGAATTTTGGCTCTTTTCCCCTCCCCCCATAAAAAGTCCTGGAATAATCTATCTATCCGTCAAAGTACTTTCTTAGTAAAATGTAAGGGCAACGACTGAATAATATACAGGACTTTTGGTAATAAAAGCATTTTAATTGCATTAATTTTGGCGCGTATGGACAATATGAAACGCCCCCATTTCCTAATGTCTTTATGGATGACCTCTACGGTTCTATCTACATTATAATTGACTATCTTTTTTATGTCGCAAACAATGTAAATACCTAAGTATTTTACGCTTACATTCTCCCATCTACAACTCCAGGCTAAAAATTGCCCCTGCCTTGGCGAGTCCCTTACCAGAAATACTTCTGCTTTCTTCCAATTGATCCGGTAACCTGATAACTTCCCCACTTCTTCAAAAACACCTTTCAACAATTGACCCCCCTCTGCAGGATTACTCAAAATAACTACATCATCCGCATAAGCTAAGGCCTTAATTTCTCCATCCCCCACACATAAACCCGTAATTCCCTTATGTTGCCGAATATATGCTAACAAAGGCTCTAATACCAGATTAAATAACAAGGGGGACAAGGGACATGATCCTGAAAATCCATCATTCACCCATACCTTAGCCGTTATTTCAGTTTGCAAAGCTTTAATAGCCTTAATAAACAAAGGCCCAAATCCCATTTTTGACAGTGTATGGTCTAAGAACTTCCAATTTACTCTATCGAAGGCCTTCTCAGCTTCTAAAAAGACAAGCAAAGCATCTTTGATCTCTGAATCAGGAAAACTCAATATATCCAATGACTTTCTAACATTGTCATACCCATAACGTTGTTTCATAAACCCAGACTGAGATCGTTCTATTAATCTTACAATATAGTCAGCCTAACCGTTAGGACCCTAGTAAAAATCTTAATGTCAACATTGAGCAAGGAAATTGGCCTATAGTTGCAGCACTTAGTTGCATCCTTCCCTGGTTTCGGAATTATACAAATTACACAGTATAGGCGCCAACACCTCATCAAACTCCTGATAAAATTCTACTGTTACACCGTCCATCCCTGGGGACTTCCCCCTTGTCAGTTCCCCAATCGCCGACAGGACCTCCAAGACAGTAAACAGACTTTCCATAAAATTACTACCTTCCTCAGAGATGATGGGAAGAGTAATTTTTCCAAAAAAACTATTCAATTCATCTACCTGTGGGACAACCCCCTCAGTATACAAGTCTGCATAGAATAAACAAAAACATTCACTAATGTCATCCTTTTTGACCAGCACATCTCCATAGTCGTTCACAATTTTCTGGATATAGAGCCTTTCCGAATAACTGTTTAATCTATTAGCTAATACCTTGCCACCACGATCTCCTTCTTCCCAAAATTTCTGCCTCATAGAATATAATCCCTTTTCAACCTGCAAATTCAACTCACATTTCAGATTTTCTTTGACACTCGCTATCTTAACTCTAATATTCTCATCATTTGTCAGCACATAGTTCCTTTGCAGACTCCCTAGTTCCTCCTCTAGACCCTTTAGTATAGGATCCCCTATCCGTTGCACCCTAGCAGTCCAGTTCATTAGTTCCCCCCTAATAGATGCCTTAAAGGAATCCCACACTACCACACTGTCTGCTGACCCATTATTCTCCTGAAAGTAATGAGGAATGAACATGTTTAAGGCTTTTAAAACATCTCCATTTTTCAGCACAAAAGGCTTCAACCTCCATCTGTAAATTCCTCTTCACGCTGTAATGAAGGACAACCTTGTTGTCACCATAGAATGGTCCGGAAGATGCCGTTCTCCTATTCTCGCCTCTAGAACGGTCTCAACTAGTTTATCTGACATTAGTATATAGTCAAGCCTAGAATATGAATTATGCACCGGTGAGAAAAATGAGAATTCTCTATCCCTCCAATGTAGTCTCCTCCAAATATCAACCATGTCAAATATTTCCATAAATTCCCGAAACTCTTTACTCGATTTCTGTCCAGTGGAACTACATGTCGAAGACCTATCCATGTTAGGATCTATTACACAATTGAAATCACCCCCTAGGATGATTGACTCCCCTCTCATGTCACGCAACACATCTTTCAGTGTAACAAAAAACGTCCCCCCTCCCGCACATGGACCATATATAGACCCAATTGTTAACATTTTGCCCTCGTATTTCAAGTCAATCAGGATAATACGTCCCTCATTATCCATACTCACTTTAACAATACTTCCATTGAAACCTTTCCTCAACAGGACCCCTACACTTCTAGAATTTGACTTGTAGCAATTCAGAAATACCTTTGTATATTTAGCATTGGTCAATAAGTTCCCAGTACCATCCATTAAGTGCGTTTCTTGCAAGAGAGCCACATCAACTTTTCCTCGCCAAAGTTTAGAAAGTACCTTCTTCCTTTTCTTCTGGCAATTTAACCCTTTCACATTCCAGGTACACACCAAAAATGGATTCATCTCAATTTTAAACCAACTTCATGCATTTGAACTCCCTTCAAGTAACCACCAGTATTCATTCATCCCTATAACGCATCCAGTCTCTGTGATACTTAAGTACTCTCCTCCCACATACACACAACAAAAGACAACATATAAAGATACAGCATGAACATAGATCGAACGAATCCAAAGTTCTATGGACTTTAACAAAGTATCATTATATACACAACTCAACCCATTCCTAACCATCTCTCAGAGTCCTATACCCATTATATGTTTGCATTTCTTCCTCTTAACATTGGCTAATCTATAAAAAAAAAAACTTAACTAAGCAATACCAGCAATACCAAGTATACTACACTTTCAATACAAACCTACCCTTCCCTGATAATTAGAGCAAGCCTGAACATTCCCAATGCACTCTAACCATACAATGCCTCACCTAAACCAACCCCACCCTGCCTCCCCTCCATTCCCCTCAATCCCAGTATTCCGTTCTAACCAGAAATAAACAGTCTGTGCCCACAATCCCATCTGCACCAACTCTATACCTCAAGACCTTCCTCTTTTCTTCTGCCTTTGCTCCCCCTCTCCCCTGCTGATCTGTTCTCTCTTGGCACCGTGCAACTGGCCACCCTCTGTCTTTTGGGCCCAGGTACCTGCTCATCCTGTCACCCTCCCGCACTGCCTCCGGGCCACCCCTTGCACGGGAATCTGTATCTGTACCCATACAGCCCTGCCCTTTTTCTTCCTGCACTTATCGGGCCTACCCTGTCTGCTGACTTAAACCTAGCACTTGCAAATTGCTGGTTGCATTACCACTGTTTGTTGCCTTTATTATTTATTTATTGTTATTTATCTGTTTCTCTTCTGCTTCGCACTTTCCACCTCTCCCCCCTTCCATGCACTTTTCCCCTCCCCCCTCTCACATGCACTTGCGCGTTCTCAATGTCACTGGGCCTAGTAAGATCGCTGTTTTGTTCTAACCTGTTCCTCTCCCTTGCCTTGTCGCGCTCTGAAACACTTGTGTACGAGCGCGATAGAAATAAAATATCCATCAATCAATCATATAGAAATCTTAGATGTATCTACTAATAATAAACACAACTCTCATCAACTAATACTCTAAACCCCTGTCACTGGAATAAAACTGGAATATCTGTGTATAACTGCAATTCCCAGAAACCATATACTACAGATTTGAAGAAGTCTGCCATTATTATAACAGACTCCATTCATATATCAAAAACGTCGCATGACCAGCTTATCTGGTTCTGACCTCCTATCAAACTAATAATTGACTTCTAATGCACTACAACCATGTTCGCCCTCACTCGGGATGCCCCAAAAGTCATAATGATGATGAAGTCTTCATATATTCCTTTTTCCCTTATTTAAGACACTCAGTTAACATTTCCTTATCAAGGTTCCTGTGCCTTAATAGAAAACTATTCTGAAACTAAATAATCTGTTAGTGGAAAAAGGAACTACCCCATGAGATGCTTGCATAACTGAAATAATGGCATTAACCAGCAACCAACAGGTATAGCAATCTCTGTAACTCATGCCTTATTCCGCATTCAACCCTAAATGATAACTACTTGAGACGTTTAGGCACTGAACAGTTGTTGCATGCATTGCACTTTCCCAGTGCCCAACGATGCATTATGTATCTGGCATGCGATGCTCTATTTTACATGAATATACCAGATTCAGAGTCCCACATGCTCAATCTTTCCCTGATTTTGCCACTCCTAAATTTCCTTCAGCTATAACCATCTCCACGCAATTTACATGTTCATTCATGTAATGGTCACCTTTGAAAGGAACAGAGCGATAATACAAACATACAGTATTGGTGAAGGATAGAGCCATAGATTGCAACATTACATGTATACTTGTCAGAGTTCTCCGGAACTGCAGCATATAAATGCATCCTTGCTTCATACAGAACAATCTTGGAGAAGCGAAGTCCCTTCTGTTGTACCGTCATCTTTTAAAACTGACCTTCCATTGCCAGACACATAACATTTAAGTTCTCTCTCCTAGACTGTGGGACTCCTAAAACAAGTCTTCCGATCATCCCCCTCTATTTACTGGCTTTGACTGGAAATACACTTTGCCTTGACTTGTATGGAATTTCAAATACCTTTGAAATGTGATGAACTTCGTATGCTTTTAAATAAGGCTTGTGCGAGTTAGGAAGACTGCGCAAGCAGTAGTGGGGCCATGCTCCCACCTAGCGGTGAAAATAAGAGGATGCAGCCTACTGAAATGATATAGACAATTCTGCTTTAAAAACAATGTAGTATTTTCCATTCCCACGATAATCATCCACACATATAATTAAACAATTGTTATGAGTCATAATTTGCTAGCAAACCACGATTGGAGGCATTTATCGGGCTGGTCTAAATATATTGTTCTATATTTATATATATGTTCTTATACAAATTTCAAAATATTCCGATGTGGCCAGGTCATGAATTCTTTACAACACTGACCCGAATCATCAACGCTTTCTTATGGCACTCTGGCACGGTCCGACTGAAATTAGAAACACTAGCTATCCCAATATCACGGGGCGGAATCAACGCCCCTAACTTCGAGAGGTACTGGATGGCTGCCCAAGCTCATTTTGCCTCACACTGGTTCACACCTACTGATCCTCCTGTCCACGTTAAACTCAAATGTCTTGGCGTGGATGGTCGGGATATCTGCTCCCTGACCCTCCATCAAATTTGGACCTCTCGACTCTGTGGGGTCCACCGTACTGGCCCTGAATAAGTTGTGGAAGCAAGCTTGCACCCCCACGCCCCTTTCATGGTGATGTCCCCCTTTGGAACTTTTTTCCAGAATCTCCCTGTGTAGACTCCACAGCAACACGTCTCTGGTCGGAAAAAGGTCTAGACTCTTTACGAGCCGTCTTTGACCAGGGATTCTTCATTGAATGGCCCGGCTTAACAGAAGCCCTGTGGGGCAGACCCTCATACTGGCTGAAATATGCCGGCCTGCGCCGCTCTCTCAAGAAGAGGTTTCCTGACTTCCCCTCATTCCCTTCAGATGACTCGATATTAGCGGACATTCTGAATACCACAACGTTTAAGGGGAAAGTCTCTAGGTTATACACCATCCTCCAGGGTAAAGGGGCCACCCCCTTCGCACAGTGCAGGGAATCCTGGGGTAGGGATCTGGGTGTCGAGATCACTGACCAACGTTGGGACCCCATGTGGGCTCGCACTCATGAAGTCTCATTTAATTCAGGATTGAAACTGATCCAATTTAAGGTACTCCACAGATTCCACTATACCCCGATCAGACTACACCACATGTCGAAGGACCACCCACCTACATGCCCTAGATGCAGTTCAGACGACGCAAACTACATACACATGTTATGGTCATGCCCACGCCTTTCTCTATTTTGGGAGGAAGTATGCAAAACGATATCCGTAATGTTGGACGGTGCTATTACCCCCTCCCCATTGATATGTCTTTTTCATGAACTTCCCCAGCTCATACGGGATTCTAGGAAACTAGCTGGTCCATGTCTGCTGCTAGCCACCCGCTGTATATTGCTACTCTGGCTTTGCCCTAGGGCCCCCACACACAACCAGTGGCTCCGGGCTGTCACCTGGGCCTCTGATAACAAGGAGCGTTGGTCAGCGACCCGATCTCTCCAGCACCCAGCTCCACATAATCTATTTCCTCCGATTGTTAATATGTTAAATATCTCACTGGCTACGATCCCCCGACCTGTTTTACTACTATATGTAACCCTCACCCGGCATATGTACAGGAAAGAACAAGTTACTTACCAACTGGTAACATTCTTTCGATTGGATGTTCCTCCAACGTATTCCTCATCTTAGATGTATTCCATCCAGCTTTGCTGCTCTTCGGAAATTGTTTCGGCAGAGGGCGCCATGTGCCAATGTCGTTGAGTCGATAGTCCCTCGAAGGCCTCCGTCCAGGGTGACTTCATCAGGCGTATAAGTAGCACGCGCGGCGCCCGTTGGCCTCAGTTCTATTTTTCCCCCTTTTTTTGCCTGTGATCTTGTACTGTGTAGATTGTGCCGGCAGACAGGTATCAGCCTTGCGAAATTTGAGATGGCAATAACCCTGAAAAATCTACAGAGGGGTAGGTTGGGAGGGCGATGAGGAATACGTTGGAGGAACATCCAATCGAAAGACCATTAGCAGTTGGTAAGTAACTTGTTCTTCGAGTGGATTGTGTCCTCCAACGTATTCCTCATCTTAGATAGACTCCCAAAGCAGTATTTTGTTACTTTCTCTGGAGGAGGGGACAGATTATTATTTTTTTCTTTTTTTAATCAATGCCTTTAGATGGTGGAATAAAGCACTGCTTTTCCAAAAGTCAGCTCCCTAGACTGGGAAGCATCCAGGCTATAGAATTTTGAAAAGGTGTGAAGTGAAGACCAAGTTGCTGCTTTGCAAATGGACCTTATTGGGACACCTCTTTGAAGGGCCGTGGAAGAGGCGATGCCTCTGGTGGAATGAGCCCTCAACCCTTCTGGTGGGTCTTTTTGTGCTAGTCTGTAGCATTCTGAAATGCAAAGTACAATCCAGCGTGAAATTGTCTGTTTTGTTACCGATTGACCCAGTTTCCTTCCTGTGTAGCCTATAAACAACTGGTTGTCCACTCTAAGCCTAGAAAGTCTAGAGATGTAAAAGCTTAAAGCTCTTTTTGGATCCAGTCTGTGTAATCTTTCTTCCTCCTTGGAAGGATGAGGTGGAGGATAGAATGAGGGTAAAACAATTTTCTGACTTAAATGAAAATCAGTGTCATAAATCACCAGGGTATCTTCTGAAAAGGATACGGTAACCAAAAAGGATACAATTGGTAGGGCTCTTCCGGATCCTTATTCACACGACTTGATAGTAGTGAAGTCAAATTAGACCTTCCAAATGACACCACTCTCTGACCGATGGAACAGGCAGAGAGAGGGATCACTGGAAAGGGCGTGGGAGCTTTATAGGAAGTCAGCCTAGGTTAAATAAAGTATCATGAGAAACTGTCCCAAATCAACTAACTATAGAACAGCAATAGCACTAATTAACACCACTGACCTGTAGGCTTAGAACTGAAGTCTTCACCAAAGTCTCTGAAGAAATCCAGGAGTTGAAACAACGAAAAGGAGGGGAAGGTTAGTAAGGGAGACCTATCCCGAACAGCACGAGGCTCACGCTAGATACCGGGTTGGTGCACCAGAGGATAGCGTCCAAAGTACTGTGCACAATCACCTTCAAAAGAAATACTTCCTTTCCCACGTAGAAACAGAAATATGATGAAATGAGTCCACCTGTTATCTCATCACAGGTGCCAGGGATTCACTCTAAAGCAAAGAATAGTATGCGTGTGGAATTACACGTTTCAGCAGAGTTCAAAAGCCCGCGTGCAGGTTTACACGCGACAGAGTTCACACAGCCGGGACAGCCGCTCTTGCAAGCATGAGGATTCACACGCAACACAAGGACACGCAACTAGGACCGCAGCGTGTAAAGAGTAGAGTAGACCGCGTGCGATACGTAAACAGAAGTGCACGCAGTCAGAGCAGCCGTACCTGAAGAGTTCCAAAGTCTGCGTGTGTATTACCCGCGAACAAGGTACATGCAGCCCAGGACAGCCGCGCTTGGAAACAGCATCCGCGTGGGATTTACACGCGACCAACTTCACGTAGTCAGGAAAGCAGCAAGCGAAGAAATCAGGAACCCGCGTGTCAGAAACACGCGACTGAAGAGCACGCAGACAGTGCGGCCAACCTGTGACTTCCAGACAGCAGCTCCAGGAATTTGCGTGTGGAAGAAAACACGCCGAATAAGCCAAAGAAGTAACTGAAGAGAATGCGAGGACGCCGATCAAGGGTTTCAGCTACGAAACGCCATATTGGTTCAATCAGAAGCAGCGAGCGACGTATCCACGCTGCTTATGAACGTACTGCCATAACACACGTGGACTAACCTGAATCACGTGAATTTAACGACGTGAAAAATGCAGACATCATTTTCCCGGTAGTGCATCAAACAACCTCCATTTAGAATAGAACAGTCTAGCAGTTCTATGACCATAACTCGTTCTGCGTGAAGCTGTTGTTCCAGGTCCAGAGGTAATATGTCCAGCATGCATGACAGTGCCACCCCCTAAAGGAGCAGCCTCTCCCCTTTTCAAATGGAATGTTCTTAATAAAGCGGGAGCATGGATATTGAAAAGAGGTTCCCAGGATCTATCTTCGTGACCATAGCCTTTCCAATCCACCAGATAATACGGCCTACCAGAACGTAGTCTCATATCCAGTATTTCTTGTACCTCGAATTCGTCCGAACCTTTCACAGAAACAGCAACAGGCCGTATAGGTAATCTAGTAGCATGGCTTGATGAGTGACACGTGAAATACTGGATGCACTCGCCATCGTTTTGGCAATGCCAGACAGACAGCAGCTGGGTTAATCACGTTGATCACTTCATATGGCCCAATGTACTTCGGCAACAGTTTCTTTTTACGATGTATCCTCAAGTTCTTAGTAGACAGCCATACTTTCATGCCTGCTTTGTAAACTGGTGCAGGGACTCGATGAGCATCAGCATAGGTCTTATCTCGTTTTTTAGCCTGCTCCAATTGCTGTTTCACCTTCGTCTGTAGACTCTTTAGATCTCTGACATTACGAACTGCTGCAGGAGTATCCATAGACAAACCGGAATCCAAAAGGAATGGATCGGGGGTGTTGCCCATAAAGAGCATAGAAAGGTGAAGTACCTATGGCACTATGGTAGGAATTATTGTAGGCAAATTCCGCTGCCGGCAGGACATTGACCCAGTCTGACTGGGACTGCAGACACAAACACTGCAGGTATTGTTCCATAGTGCTATTGACCCTCTCAGTCTGTCCGTCCGTTTGAAGGTGATAAGCACTAGACATCCTGTCATCAATTAGTAATGCCGAGTTTAGTGCTCTCCAAAAACGTGGCGCAAATTGAGAGCCCCTGTTGGTAATTATCACTGAAGGTAGACCAAAAAACCGGAATATATGCCGGATGAATAGGTCAGCTAGGATAGCAGCTGTTGGTAACCCAATACAGGGAACAAAAAGAGCCAATTTCGTAAAGTAGTACACCACCACCCATATAGTATTGTAACCATTATTTCTTGGGAGTTCTACCACAAAATCCATCGATAACATCTCCCATGGTTTGTGACGAACAGGTAAGGATTGGATTAAACACACTGGTTTGCCAGGAGTGTTCTTGCATTGGATGCATACCGAACATGTTGAAACATAATCTATAACATCTTGTGTTATGGAAAGCCACCAACACCATCTTTTGAGCATCTCTAGGGTCTTCTGTCCAGGATGGGCTGCCATCAAGGAATCGTGTCCCCAACTGAGAGCCTTGTTCCGAGTGGTAACTGTTGGTAGATAAAGCACCCCTTGTGTGAAAGGCAAACTGTTGTGTATATCTAGATTCAGTTCCTGAACCAATCAGGGATTTTGTTTCACCCATTCCTGTAATTCACATTTTAGGGAAGGTTGTGCAGAACAACTACATATCATATGGTCTGCCAACAACGTATTTTGCACCGGTGGTTCTTCCTTCAACTCCTCACCGATGCGGGATAAAGCATCCGATTTGACATGTTGTCTGGCAGGGCGAGAAGTAATCTGGAAATTGTATTGAGCAAAAAACACATGCCATCTGGCCTGTCGAGGCGTAAGACATTTCATAGTTTTGAATGCCTGAAGATTCCGATGATCAGAGTACACCAACACCTAATGTTTGGCCCCAAGAAGAGGATGTGGCCATTCTCGGAAAGCATCCTTGATCGCAAGTAATTCCCGCTCAGTAACCGTATAGTTCTGTTCGTATGAAGTTAGCTTACGAGAGGAAAAAAGCAACTGGATGCTCCTCCTTGGTTTCTGCACAATCTTGCGATAGTACAGCTCCTATAGCGACACTGGAAGCATCCACTTCAACGATAAACTGACAATCAGGATCAGGATGTTGAAGTACAGGTGCAGTGGTAAATGCTTCCTTTAACATCTCAAAAGAGGCGTGGGCGTTCTGGTTCCAACAGAATGATACTTTGGAACTAGTTAAAGCTGTCAATGGGGCCACTGTTTTGGAGAAGTAACGAATAAATCTGCGATAAAAATTCACAAAACCTAGGAATGATTGTAGTGACTTGACATTATGTGGAATGGGCCAATTCAATATGGCCTTCACTTTGGAACGGCTCATTCTAACACCATGATTGGTAATGTCGTAACCCAGGAATTCAACTTCTTGTGTATAAGAGACACATTTCTCGGCTTTAACAAAGAGTTTGTTCTCTCTGAGCCTTTGTAGGACAGCAGACACATGTTTAACATGTTCTGGGAAAGATGATGAATATATCAATGTGTCATCTAAGTAGATCACCACGAATTGGTACATCATGTCTCTGAAGATGTCGTTCATGAAGAACTGAAATGTGGCGGGAGCGTTACAAAGGCCAAAGGGCATTACCAGATATTCATAAAGGCCGTACCGCATTTTGAAAGCAGTCTTCCATTCGTCGCCCTCACGAATGCGAACCAGATTGTATGCTCCTCGTAAGTCCAATTTAGAAAAGTACATGGAAGTACCTAGCTGATCTAACAAAACATTTATCAATGGTAAAGGGTACTGGTTCTTTATGGTGATGTCATTCAGGGCTCTGTAATCAATACAGGGCCTTAAATCTCCCTCTTTCTTTGGAACAAAGAATAATAGGGAGGCAGCAGGCGATTGGGATGGCAGTATGAATCCCATATCAAGAGCTTTATCGATGTATTCTTTCAGGACAACATCTTCTTTGGGTGTTAAAGAGTAGACACGACCAGTAGGGATTTTAGCCCCAGGAATTAGTTCAATCGGACAATCATACTGTCTATGTGGAGGCAGCTGTTCTGCCTGGCCTTTGTCAAAAACATCAGCATATTCCTTATATTCACATGGTATATGGGTACCGATCTGATGTACCACACTGATAGTGGAATCTCCCTCCATAGAGGCCAAAATATGTGATTTGGTTGACACCTCCTGACTGGCAAAGCAATGTTCATTGCAATAAACGGAAGGATATTGGATCAATCCCGTAACCCAGTCAATGGTTGGATTATGAAGAGTCAACCAGGCAAGACCAAGCAATAGTTTGTACTGAGGGGCCGCAATGACATCAAAAATCATTTCCTCTGAATGACCATTTGATAAAGTCATCCGAATAGGTACAGTCTCCTGGGTTACCATACCTGAAATCAAGACTGACCCATCTACAGTATTAACTGTTTCAGGTTTGTTCTTGTTTACAAGGGGTACAGAACATTTCTTAGCATACGTGATATCAATGTAATTTTTTGTAGCTCCGGAATCAACCATAGCCCTGGAAACTAATTCTTGGTCAGCAAAACGTAACGTCACCTCAACAACTATAGGTGCGTACTCTGGAATGGTATGGGAGTCCGATGTAGCACTCGACACAGGGACTCCTGCTACTGTCGAGTTTTGGCGTTTCCCGAACGCTTAACTGGTTTCTTGGGACATGCCGCCAGTAAATGCTCAGATGAACCGCAATACATGCATACATTGTTTTTTCTTCGGTTCTCTCTCTCTGCATTAGATAACCGGCCTCTCACGGCACCAATCTGCATTGATTCAGGGTCATTCGAGGAAGCTGCCGGTGCCTCCGGACGAACCAGTGTTTGCAAAAAAGGTTTTCTCTCTCCTTTGCGAGCATTTCTTCGAGCATCGATTTGTAGAATCAAATCGAGAAATTCTGTGAACCCTGTAGGAACCACAGGGACCGTAGACAAGGCGTCTTTTAGCTCTTCTGAAAGACCCCTGTAGAAAACAGCCATTTTCTTGTCTTCAGGCCATTGGGTTTCGGCTGTTAATTGATTGAATCTGGCTATGTAAGCCAACAGAGTTTGACTACCTGTTGTAGACTTAGCAACTCCAGATCTGTGGCTTGAGTGGCGTAACGCATATCAAAGACCTTACTCATAGCAGCCAGAAGATCATCGCAATCGTACAGCAAGGGACTGTTTGATTGCAATAAAGGATTAGCCCAAGCAGCAGCTGTACCCCCCAAATGAGGAAGCACGAATGCTGCTTTTGTAGTTAAATCGGGAAACGAGTTAGGCCTGCACAGGAAATGGAGTCGGCACTGATTGACAAAGGTTCTATAGGTTTTAGGATCACCTGTGAACCTTTCCGGGGGAGCCAAAGGAAACTGTGTTGGCATGACTACTTTAAGGGTCTCTTGTGGTGGTGCCGATGTCCCAGATCCAGATGCAGTGGCCACTGGAGCCTGTGCTCCCTGAGGACTGGCATGAATGGCGTCTTGCATAACATCCATGCAATGCCGTAATATGTCCTGTGCCGTAATCATTTTGTTTCTCAAGACAGTTAAAGGATCCGTACCCTCCATGGCTTCTGATTCTGTCAGAAATCTCCAAGGTATCTTCTGAAAAGGATACGGTAACCAAAAAGGATACAATTGGTAGGGCTCTTCCGGATCCTTATTTACACGACTTGATAGTAGTGAAGTCAAATTAGACTTTCCAAATTATACCACTCTCTGACTGATGAAACAGGCAGAGAGAGGGATCACTGGAAAGGGCTTGGGAGCTTTATAGGAAGTCAGCCTAGGATAAATAAAGTATCATGAGAAACTGTCCCAAATCAACTAACTATAGAACAGCAATAGCACTAATTAACAACACTGACCTGTAGGCTTAGAACTGAAGTCTCCACCAAAGTCTCTGAAGAAATCCAGGAGTTGAAACAACGAAAAGGAGGGGAAGGTTAGTAAGGGAGACTTATCCCGAACAGCACGAGGCTCACGCTAGATACCGGGTTGGTGCACCACAGGATAGTGTCCAAAGTACTGTGCACAATCACCTTCAAAAGAAATACTTCCTTTCCCACGTAGAAACAGAAATATGATGAAATGAGTCCACCTGTTATCTCATCACAGGTGCCAGGGATTCACTCTAAAGCAAAGAATAGTATACGTGTGGAATTACACGTTTCAACAGAGTTCAAAAGCCTGCATGCAGGTTTACACGCGACAGAGTTCATGCAGCCGGGACAGCCGCTCTTGCAAGCGTGAGGATTCACACGCAACACAAGGACACGCAACTAGGACCGCAGCGTGTAAAGAGTAGAGTAGACCGCGTGCGATACGCAAACAGAAATGCACGGAGTCAGAGCAGCCGTACCTGAAGAGTTCCAAAGTCCGCGTGTATTACCCGCGAACAAGGTACACGCAGCCCAGGACAGCCGCGCTTGGAAACAGCGTCCGCGTGGGATTTACACGCGACCAACTTCACGGAGTCAGGAAAGCAGCAAGCGAAGAAATCAGGAACCCGCGTGTCAGAATACACGCGACTGAAGAGCACACAGACAGTGTGGCCAACCTGTGACTTCCAGACAGCAGCTCCAGGAATTCGCGTGTGGAAGAAAACATGCCGAAGCAGCCAAGGAAGTAACTGAAGAGAATGCGAGGACGCAGATCAAGGTTTTCAGCTACCAGACACCATATTGGTTCAATCGGAAGCAGTGAGCGTCGTATCCACGCTGCTTATGATATACTGCCATAACACACGTGACTAACCTGAATCACGTGAATTTAACAACGTGAATAATGCAGACGTCGTTTTCCCGGCAGTGCATCAAACAATCTCCATTTAGAATAGAACGGTCTAGCAGTTCTATGAGCATAACTCGTTCTGCGTGAAGATGTTGTTCCAGGTCCAGAGGTAATATGTCCAGCATGCATGACAATCAGATATTACCTTTGTAAAATGATGGTTTAACCCTCAATACAACCCTGTCCTTATGGAACACAGTGTAGGGTGGCCCAGAAGACAGTGCCTGCAATTCGCTCACTCTTCTTGCTGATGTTAGAGCAACTAAAAAGGCTGTTTTCCATGTTAGAAATCTTAATGGACACGTGTGCATAGGCTCAAAAGGGGCACACATTAAGAATTTTAGGACTAAATTTAGATCCCAAATCGGTACTTGAAATAGGTGAGGAGGAAACACATTAGTATGACCTTTCAAGAATTGTGTTATCAAAGGAATTTTGAAGTAGGAGCATTCTTCCGATGAGCGCTTGAAAATGGAAAGCGCTGCAAGGTAACCGTTTATTGTTCAGATATTCAGACCTCTATGTGCTAGGGTCAGAAGGAAAGAGTACTTCCGGAATAGAACATAGAAAAGGATAGACATTCTTTTCCCTGCACCAGTTGCAAAACTTTTTCCAACGGCAACGGTATAGAGACTTTGTTGCTGGCCTTCTTGCCGAAAGCAACACTTCCATATCATCATCTGGAAGGTTCCAATCCCTGTACCTCAGCCTTTCAGATACCAAGCATGAAGGTTGAGTGTTCTGACCTCTGTGTGGAGAACCTGACCTTCCATTTGATAGAGAAGGAACTCTCTCTGAGGAAGACGTACTGGAGGACAGATGGACATATCTAGAAGGTCCGGATACCACGTTCTCCTGACCCAATCCGGAGCAATTAGGATCATGCGGTTCCTGAAGCATCTCAGCCTCCTGATGACCTGAGGAATGACGGGAATCGGAGGGAACGCGTACAATAGTGGGAAATTCCAATCTACCACGAACGCGTCCCCCAGGGCTCCTCTCGGGTGAAATTCCCTTGAGCAATACCTTTCGCATTTTCGGTTGGCACTGGTTGCGAATAGGTCTACCTGAGGGGTTCCCCAAAGGGAGAAGATCTCTTGAATGACTTCCTGAGCCAGTTCCCATTTGTGGGACACCGTGCTCTGCCTGCTCAGAGCATCTGCCGTCATATTCTCTTCCCCAGCTAGATGAATTGCCGTTAAAGAGATTCCCTCCTGAATCTCCCAATACCAGAGCTGCATTGCCGCTCTGCACAGGGGTAGTGACCCCACACCTCCTCTTTTGTTTAGGTAGTGCATGGCCACTGTGTTGTCCGTCATTATCAGGACATTCTTTCCCCTGACAGATGGCAGGAAGGCCTTCAGCACTAGTCTGATTGCCCTCAGCTCTAAAAGGTTGATATATAGTTTGGACTCCGATGGAGACCAACGACTGTTGAATGTCAAATCATTGGCATGAGCTTCCCACCCCAGGAGCGAGGCATCCATCACTACTGTGATCTCCGGCCATGGTTGCCAAAAAGGTTCTCCTTTTAGGATGTTCTCTGTACAGGTCCACCATAGAAGGTCTTGTCTGACCTTGTTCGGAATCTGAAGAAGATCCATCATTTGACCCGAGAACTGGGACCAGTGAGTCTTTGGGGCCCATTGAAGGGATCTCATCCTCAAGCGTGCCTCTGGCACCAGGAAGATGCAGGATGCCATGAGGCCGAGCAACCTTAAAAAGTCATAAGCCTGGAGATTTTGGGCATTTTGGAATATGGAAACATCTGAAGAATGTCTTGAGCCCTCGTCTTGGGAGGCAAGCTCTTTCCCAAGGATGTGTCTAGTACAGCTCCTATGTACTGATGCTGTTGGGAAGGTGTCATTTGAGACTTCTTGAAATTGAGGGAGAAGCCCAGTTTGTGGAGGAAGTGGCAGGTGACTTTCAGATGATCCAGTGCTTGCTCGGCAGAGCGCGCTCTGATCAACCAATCGTCCAGGTAGGGGTAGACATGAATCCCCCCTCTCCTGAGGTGCGCTGCCACTACTACCATTAACTTGGTGAAGACCCTCGGGCGGAGGTCAACCCGAATGGCAGGACTCGAAACTGATAGTGTGAGTCACCAACTACGAACCTCAGGTATTTTCTGTGTTTGAGATAAATCGGCACATGAAAATAAGCATCCTGGAGGTCCAATGACACCAACCAGTCCTGAAGTTGAAGGGTCGAAGGATCTGAGAAAGAGTAACCATCTTGAATTTGTCTTTCCTGAGGAACTTGTTCAAGTTTCTTAAGTCCAAGATGGGTCTCAGTCCTCCGTCCTTTTTGGGGATCAAAAAATACGGGGCATACTTCCCTTGTTCCTCTCCGCTGCAGGTACTGGTTCTATATAACCTTTCTCCAGCAGGGTTAGAACTTCTTACTGTAGGAGCGGGTATGAAAACTTCAACAAGTGTCTCCCTGGTGGATTGCTTTGAGGTTGCTTTAGAAAAGGAAGTCAGTAGCCTTGGGCTATTATTTCTAGAGCCCAAACATCTGAAGTAATGGCTCGCCATTCTTGCAGATGCTGCGACAGCCTGCCTCCTACAGGTGTTTTGTGGTGCAAGTCCTCTACGTGGTTTTGTGGCGGATGTTGCAGCCGCTGATGGCAAAGAGGCTGCAGCTGGAGCTGGCTTAGCATGTTTTCCCCGTCCACCAGTAGTGGCCTTTCTTTGGCCCCTTTGACTGGCCATTCCTCTCGTCTTTCCATATGAGGTATAATAACGATAGGATCGTCCCCGCCATGATTGCCCTTGCGCATCAAAAGGCTGAGGTTGCCTAATAGCAGCTCCTAAAGATTTGGCTGCTGCTTTTGAGGTCTGCAACCTCTCAAGGCTCTCGTCAGCCTTGTTGCCAAAAAGGTGAGACCCATCAAAAGGCATGTTCAGAAGGCGGTTCTGTACGTCCGGTGCAAAACCCGACTTCTGTAACCACGCAAACCTGCGCATTACCGTGCTAGTGCCCATGGACCTGCTTACACTATCCGCAGTGTCCAATCCAGATTGAAGGGTTTCCTGCATGGCCTCCTTTCCATCTCTTACGATGGCTAGGAAACCTTCCCTTTTTTCCTCTTCTGGTATATGCTCCGCCGCCATTGCGATGCACTCCCACAGAGTGTACGAAAATGTTGCCAAGGCACATGTGGAGTTGGCAGATTTTAATGCCATGCTCCCGGCTGTAAATAGCTTCCGTGCCCAACCATCCACCCGCTTATCGTCCCTGTCTGGAGGGATAGACGGGTACGCAAGTTTGTTGGAAGCTGTGGCTGCCTGTATGACCAGACTCTCTGGAGTTGGATGTTTTGACAGATAGCCGGGGTCACTACTGGCTGGGTGGTATTTTGATGCGAGGGACTTATTTACCGGAGGAATAGAATCCGGAGTTTCCCAATTCTTGGCCACCCTGTTTTGTAAGACTACATGAAACGGTAGTACTGGGTCTTCAGTGGGACCATGGCCCAATATGTCTGTTAAATCGTCTTGGACGAATTGGGCTGGTGGTCTAGCCCATCCCAAGTAATCTACCACCTTGGTCATTAACTGACGGTAAGATGGACTGGCATGCTCTCCTGGATCTGGTCTACCAAAGTCATTCTCAGGAGAAGTGTCAATGCCACTTGCATTATGTAAAGACTCCACCAAATCCCTCATTCTGCTTTCCTCTGAGATCAAGCATTCTGGGACATTTGGGGTGCCATTTTCCAATCCAAAAGGTACATTTTCCTCCTCGGATCTCTCCTGTTCCTCAAAAATTGAGGTCAAGGATTTGAAAAACTCCTTCCTAGGGAGAGGCTTGAAAACTTTCTCTGGGAGAGGAGGAAGAGGTGTAGTACCAGGCTCTGAAGAAAACACATGTTTTGTAACTTTCTCCTTCTCTTTTTCTGGCTGCCCTGGCTTGGTTGGAGCCTTTGGCACCGAGGGTTTCGGCATCGACGTCGATGAAGGCGTCGACGGCGTCAACGACAGTGGTCTTCGACAGGGTCTGCTTCGAGGGCGTCGATTTTCCCTTCGAAGTGTGACAGGTCTCGGTTGGCGTAGGTGACCTCGAGCGGTCGACTCGACTCGACACCCTGGTATCGCTAAAACGGAGGAAAAAATCAAACGCCACTTCTGGTGGCCTTCTTGGAGAAAAGACAAAGTCTTTTGTTTTGTCTTGCGGAATTTGCGCCCAAAACAAGGGTCAAAAGAAAAGGCCAGCCGGCCCACTTCAACCCTTGGATATTCTACCAGCACCATGGCACACCTTGTCAATGGACTTTATAACTGATCTGCCTCCTTGTGCTGGTTACAACACTATCCTTGTAATTGTGGATCTATTCTCCAAAATGGCCCACTTTATCCCTTTAAAAGGTTTGCCTTCAGCTTCCACCTTGGCCAAGGAATTTCTGGAGAATATAGTTTGCATACATGGTTTCCCTTCCATATTAGTCTTGGATCGTGGAAGGCAATTTATCTCCCATTTTTGGCAGAAGTGTTGTCAACTAGCACAAATAGATGTGCGGTTATCCACCAGCCACCACCCCCAGACCGACGGACAAACCGAGAGAACCAATCAGACTCTCGAGCAATATCTTCGGTGCATGTTACACCAATCCAAGTTAAATTGGAAAAACATCCTTTGGATCGCAGAATATGCATACAACAATTCAGTGCATTCTGGAACCGGACAAACTCCTTTTTATACTTTGTATGGTCACCATCCTCGGACCTCTGACCTAGATCCACCTCTGACCCTGGAAATGCCCGCAGTATATCATCTGCATTCCACAATAACCCGAGCCTTCAAAGAAGCTGCAACTCATTTACAGCAAGCCAAGAAAAAGTATAAAGAAAACGCCGATTTGCACCGAGGTAAAACTCCTCCTTACCAAGTAGGAGACCAGGTATGGCTAGCAACGAAACATTTACCCCTCAAGGGCCCGCGAACCTTCAATCCCAGATTCATAGGACCTTATCCCATCAAGGCTATAATCAATTCCGTGGCCTTTAAACTGGATTTACCGTCCAACATGCGTATTCATCCAGTTTTTCATGCATCACTTTTGAAGCCAGTACAACCAGGGACCCGACTGTCCAAGCCTCCAGACCCAGTTCAAATTGAAGGGGAATTGGAATTCGAAGTTAAAGACATTTTAGACTCCAAGGTGTTAAGGTCGAAACTCTTCTATCTTGTTGACTGGAAGGGATATGGACCTCAGGAGAGATCGTGGGAGCCTAGTAACCATGTTCACGCACCTCGATTAATACAAAGGTTCCACCGGAGATTTCCGAACAAGCCAAAACCCCCGGAGGGAACAACCTTGGGAGGGGCCTTGAGGGGGGGTACTGTCATGATGCCTACCTCCAAGGAGCCAGGTCCAACCCAGCAACCCCAGAGGCAGGCATCATTCCCCCCAGGGAAGTGCCAGCGGGCCCAAGCTGGGGCCCTTTGGACACAGTCCTGGTGCCTTAGGCGCCAGGCTCATGTTGGACCCCTGTCCTGGCGCCTTAGGCGCCAGGCTCATAAAACTAGACATGTGTTCAAGTGTTTTAATGTGCACTTACCTGAAGCAGACCATGCTGCTACATCCAGGCCCTCTTGAGGCCTGAATGGAACTACTTTACCTGTGGGACTACTTTCCACCTGGGTGTGGTCGGGGAAGGATACATACCTGGTCGGTGGAAGGATACATACCTGGAACTTCTTCCAAAGCTATTTAAACCACACCCAATCAGCAACTCACGCTTTGCGTTGTTCTGCTCCTCGCAGCTGGACGCTCACCGTGTCAGCTCCTGCATCTGGACTTCAGCCACGCCTGTCAGCATCCTGGGTCGCCTGCAAAGGGAGATAAGAGAGAATTGGAGAGAAAGAAGACCTTACCTGCTAAAGCTGCATCACAGAGAGATCACACCGACGATCCTGAAAGGGAAGACATCATTTTAAAAGCATTTTGCTTCGATCGCTGCAGCGCTGCATTTCACTCACCTTTCCTGGGCGCCTCCATCTTCAGCAGCGATCATCCGGATCCGCACCCACTTCCCAGAGCCTAGAGAGAAAAAGACAAGAAAACAAGGTGAGAGAAGGAAGGGAATAGGAAAAGCTCAGTTTCCTTCTAAGACTTACCTGTTGGGTCATTCCCATTTCAATTCGGGTCCTGTCGCTTCCTGGCATTCCGGACCCCGGCCCCTATGGGGAAAAAAGACAGACATTGAATGAGTGAATGCAAAGACATTACCTGAACGCTCATCCAGAACTTACCCGTCATTTACTGGAACTGCACGTTTCACTTCGGGTCGGCGCCATATCTCCGGCATTCCGAACCCCGGCCCCTAAGGGGAAAAAGACATAAGCATTAGCGCTTGCTGCAATAAGACAATGAACATTATTATTAAGCTTGAACTTTTGAACTTGCAACAGAACTCTTACAGCGCCTCACCTGAATAGTCAAGTTTATTTTGAACTCCCATCAAACCTCAATCCAGTGAAGTAACTTGGTTTCAACGCGCCCCTGCATCAGAAGCAGGATGGAGAACTCATCCTTCCAGACCCTAAGGTGAGACTTCACGGGGAATCGTGGAAGGGTATCGTGGAGGGTTGGAAGGGAGTGGGAGGCTTGAGCATTATTCTGCCAGTAGGTAATACTCCCTTTTCACGCACAGGGGAATATTCCTGCGAGCCAGAAAAGCCAGAGTAAAGGGGCCCTTCCTGTCCATCTTCAGAGTCCTGCGCTTCACCATTGAAGAAGCATCAGCACTCGAAGCCAGACCTGCGCCTCCGTGGGAATCAGGTGAGCATGACAGAACGCAAAGCCAGCCCACAATTTCCCACCCGGGCGCTATGGAGACTTCCGAGACAGATCAGCTGGCCCAGCTTTTGGGGGAATTACGGGCAGAAGTGCACTCAGCCTGCCAGGAGACTAACACTCTCAAAAGAGAACTGATCCTATCAAAGGAAAGAACTGATGACCTGGCCAAAAGGTTATTGCAGGCCCAGGCAGGGCACACTCCTTTACCTAATTCCAGAGGTACTTCCACATCAATGGGTTTGAATAACCCGGTACAAATCAATCTACCTGGACACATGCCTTTGGCCCCGCCTAAACGTTTTGCGGGGGATCCCAAGAAATATGCCGTCTTTATGAACCAATGTCGTTTACACTTTCTATGCAGACCCTGGGCCTTCCCTAACGACCAGACCAAGGTAGCCTTTATACTATCTTACCTCAGTGGCAGTGCTACCGATTGGTCTATTCCATTGGTAAATCAGGATGATCCCATTCTCCAGGATTTTCAGGGCTTCCAGGCCAGCATGGAAAGATTGTTTGCTCGACACTCTCAAGGACAGGCCCTTGATAACGAACTGCTATCCTTACGACAAGGTAATCCGGATCTCCTGTCCTACGTTGCCACCTTTAATAGACTGGTTGTGGAAACTGGATGGCCAGAAAACAAAAGGATCACATTGTTTCATCGAGGCCTGCGCGGAGAGCTTAAGGATGTTCTAGCTCAGATTGTAAATCTACCCCAGGTCTGCGCAGACTACATAGACTTGGTGGTTCAACTTGATCACAGACTTCAAAATAGAAAAGCAGATCGGTTCAAGTACGAAACCCGAGTACCGATCAAAACCCACGCTAACTCCAAGAGTACCGACGCATACGAACCTATGCAAATCGGCGGTGTTAAAGGACCATTAATGCAGAAGGAACGAGAGAGAAGGCGGCAAATGCAACTTTGTCTGTATTGCGGGACTTCCGGTCACTTTCTTCGAAATTGTCCAGTCAAACCACCTAAGAAGGTGGTTGGAGCCACTGATAACGATTTGACACCTGATTCGGGAAACGACCTAGCCCAAGGTCCGCTTGCCGAGCTTGAAAACAAACTCTTTGACCTCGCATTTTGTCATGCCAATGGTGCTCGTTGACCCAAAACAGCCTCAGCAGGTTGCATGCTATAAAAGCGTACATCGACAGTGGAGCTATTGGAAATTACATAGACCGTGAATTGGCTTCCAGGATTAAGCTTCCTCTCCGCCCAAAAGTAACCCAAGATGTCATTACTACAGTAGATGGAACCGAAATAGCCTCAGGGCCTGTGATGCATTCCACTGTTGAAGTGACACTGGTGGGTCAGGATGGACATTGGGAAGCAATCGTGTTTGATGTGATCAAGGCGCCACAATTTCAAGTAATTCTTGGAATTCCTTGGTTAGAAACACATAATCCCAGAATTGACTGGCGAGCAAAGAAGATAAGTTTTCATGATTGTGAACCAACTTGTTATCCAAGAAATCCAGCTATGGGTCTAGCCTCAGCAACTTCCACCCCTGTACAGCTACCATCAGAATACCAAGAATTCCAAGACGTTTTTCAGAAGGAACAGGCTAACACGTTACCTCCCCATCGGTCTTATGATTGCCAAATCGATCTGGTACCCAATGCACAACTACCTTGTCGTAGGATTTATGCTCTTACGGAACCGGAGAACCTGCATTTGCGTCAATATTTAGATCAGTACCTAGCCAATGGTTTTATTCGCCCGTCTAAGTCTCCTGTCTCCTCAGCTCTGTTCTTCGTGCCGAAAAAAGAGGGCGACCTAAGAACATGTATAGACTATCGCGCCCTAAATCAAATAACGATTAAGAATCGTTATCCTCTGCCCCTGATCCCTGAGCTTATCGACCAGGTAAAAGACGCTTGTGTGTACACCAAGTTAGATCTCCGAGGAGCTTATCACCTGGTGCGTATAAAAGAAGGCGACGAATGGAAGACTGCATTTCGCACCAAATTTGGGCTCTTCGAATATCAGGTGATGCCCTTCGGGTTGTGCAATGCACCTGCCGCCTTTCAGTACTTTATGAATGATGTTCTTCGGGAACTTATCGATGTCTGTGTCATTGTTTATATTGACGACATCATGGTGTACTCTTCTTCAGAATCCGATCACAGAAAACATGTTAGGGCAGTTCTTGAGAAATTGCGCCAGCACAGACTATTTGCAAAGCTCGAAAAATGCGTTTTTCAGACCACAGAAGTTGAGTTTCTCGGATTCATCCTGACACCTCAAGGAGTCCGAATGGACTCGCGAAAGGTGGATGCCATCCTCAAATGGCCATCTCCTAGCTCGGTGAAGGGAGTTCAGAGTATGCTCGGCTTCGCCAATTTCTATCGAAGATTCATCCCGGAATTTTCCCGAACAGTCCAACCCATTACAGCTCTCCTAAAGAAAAACAAACGCTTTGAATGGACTCTTGAGGCCGAACAAGCCTTACAGGACCTGAAAACCAAATTCACCTCTGCACCTGTATTGAAGCACCCACACCCGGATCTCCCTTACATTGTGGAAACCGACGCATCCAGTTCGGCCATGGGAGCTGTCCTGTCGCAAAGAGACCCAGAAACTAACCAACTACACCCTGTGGCCTTTTGGTCCAGGAAATTTTCTCCTCCTGAAATCAACTACGCAATTACCGACAAGGAGTTACTGGCTATTAAATCTGCTTTCAAGGCTTGGCGTCACTACCTTCTCGGGGCAAGACACACCATCACCGTAATTACGGACCACAGAAATTTACAGTATTTAAAGACGGCTAAAGCTCAATCTTCACGACAACTCCGATGGGCTCTATTCTTTGCGGAATTTGATTTTGTAATTACCTATCGCCCTGGCTGCAAGAATGGTAAAGCGGACGCCTTATCCCGGATTGGCATGGAAGAACCCAATTCGAGTTTAGAACCGGTGCCAATCATACCTGAACAAAGAATCTTAGGCCTAACTTCATTGCAAACTATTGAGGACATCCAAACGCAAGTAAAACAACTTCTAGACTCTTCAGCCTTACTGGAATGGAGTCAAAAGGGTCCTCATTACACCGTTAAGGAAGATTTACCCTACTTCCAGGAGCGGTTGTTTCTGCCAAGTAAAGAATTGCAAGAACTTGTTATTGCCCATCATCATGAATCATTAATGGAAGGACACCCTGGTATCGCTAAAACGGAGGAAAAAAATCAAACGCCACTTCTGGTGGCCTTCTTGGAGAAAAGACAAAGTCTTTTGTTTTGTCTTGCGGAATTTGCGCCCAAAACAAGGGTCAAAAGAAAAGGCCAGCCGGCCTACTTCAACCCTTGGATATTCCACCGGCACCATGGCACACCTTGTCAATGGACTTTATAACTAATCTGCCTCCTTGTGCTGGTTACAACACTATCCTTGTAATTGTGGATCTATTCTCCAAAATGGCCCACTTTATCCCTTTAAAAGGTTTGCCTTCAGCTTCCACCTTGGCCAAGGAATTTCTGGAGAATATAGTTCGCATACATGGTTTCACTTCCATATTAGTCTCGGATCGTGGAAGTCAATTTATCTCCCATTTTTGGAAGAAGTGTTGTCAACTAGCACAAATAGATGTGTGGTTATCCACCAGCCACCACCCCCAGACCGACGGACAAACCGAGAGAACCAATCAGACTCTCGAGCAATATCTTCGGTGCATGTTACACCAATCCGAGTTAAATTGGAAAAACATCCTTTGGATCGCAGAATATGCATACAACAATTCAGTGCATTCTGGAACCGGACAAACTCCTTTTTATACTTTGTATGGTCACCATCCTCGGACCTCTGACCTAGATCCACCTCTGACCCTGGAAATGCCCGCAGTAAATCATCTGCATTCCACAATAACCCGAGCCTTCAAAGAAGCTGCAACTCATTTACAGCAAGCCAAGAAAAAGTATAAAGAAAACGCAGATTTGCACCGAAGTAAAACTCCTCCTTACCAAGTAGGAGACCAGGTATGGCTAGCAACGAAACATTTACCCCCTCAAGGGCCCGCGAACCTTCAATACCAGATTCATAGGACCTTATCCCATCAAGGCTATAATCAATTCCGTGGCCTTTAAACTGGATTTACCGTCCAACATGCGTATTCATCCAGTTTTTCATGCATCACTTTTGAAGCCAGTACAACCAGGGACCCGAATGTCCAAGCCTCCAGACCCAGTTCAAATTGAAGGGGAATTGGAATTCGAAGTTAAAGACATTTTAGACTCCAAGGTGTTAAGGTCGAAACTCTTCTATCTTGTTGACTGGAAGGGATATGGACCTCAGGAGAGATCGTGGGAGCCTAGTAACCATGTTCACGCACCTCGATTAATACAAAGGTTCCACCGGAGATTTCCGAACAAGCCAAAACCCCCGGAGGGAACAACCTTGGGAGGGGCCTTGAGGGGGGGTACTGTCATGATGCCTACCTCCAAGGAGCCAGGTCCAACCCAGCAACCCCAGAGGCAGGCATCATTCCCCCCAGGGAAGTGCCAGCGGGCCCAAGCTGGGGCCCTTTGGACACAGTCCTGGCGCCTTAGGCGCCAGGCTCATGTTGGACCCCTGTCCTGGCGCCTTAGGCGCCAGGCTCATAAAGCTAGACATGTGTTCAAGTGTTTTAATGTGCACTTACCTGAAGCAGACCATGCTGCTACATCCAGGCCCTCTTGAGGCCTGAATGGAACTACTTTACCTGTGGGACTACTTTCCACCTGGGTGTGGTCGGGGAAGGATACATACCTGATCGGTGGAAGGATGCATACCTGGAACTTCTTCCAAAGCTATTTAAACCACACCCGATCAGCAACTCACGCTTCGCGTTGTTCTGCTCCTCGCAGCTGGACGCTCACCGTGTCAGCTCCTGCATCTGGACTTCAGCCACGCCCGTCAGCATCCTGGGTCGCCTGCAAAGGGAGATAAGAGAGAATTGGAGAGAAAGAAGACCTTACCTGCTAAAGCTGCATCACAGAGACATCACACCGACGATCCTGAAAGGGAAGACATCATTTTAAAAGCATTTCGCTTCGATCGCTGCAGCGCTGCATTTCACTCACCTTTCCTGGGCGCCTCCATCTTCAGCAGCGATCATCCGGATCCGCACCCACTTCCCAGAGCCTAGAGAGAAAAAGACAAGAAAACAAGGTGAGAGAAGGAAGGGAATAGGAAAAGCTCAGTTTCCTTCTAAGACTTACCTGTTGGGTCATTCCCATTTCATTTCGGGTCCTGCCGCTTCCTGGCATTCCGGACCCCGGCCCCTATGGGGAAAAAAGACAAAGACATTGAATGAGTGAATGCAAAGACATTACCTGAACGCTCATCCAGAACTTACCTGTCATTTACTGGAACTGCACGTTTCACTTCGGGTCGGCGCCATATCTCCGGCATTCCGAACCCCGGCCCCTAAGGGGAAAAAGACATAAGCATTAGCGCTTGCTGCAATAAGACAATGAACATTATTATTAAGCTTGAACTTTTGAACTTGCAACAGAACTCTTACAGCACCTCACCTGAACAGTCAAGTTTATTTTGAACTCCCATCAAACCTCAATCCAGTGAAGTAACTGGGTTTCAACGCGCCCCTGCATCAGAAGCAGGATGGAGAACTCATCCTTCCAGACCCTAAGGTGAGACTTCACGGGGAATCGTGGAAGGGTATCGTGGAGGGTTGGAAGGGAGTGGGAGGCTTGAGCATTATTCCGTCAGTAGGTAATACTCCCTTTTCACGCACAGGGGAATATTCCTGCGAGCCAGAAAAGCCAGAGTAAAGGGGCCCTTCCTGTCCATCTTCAGAGTCCTGCGCTTCACCATTGAAGAAGCATCAGCACTCGAAGCCAGACCTGCGCCTATGTGGCAATCAGGTGAGCGTGACATAAACCAGGAAGTTCAACAACACATCGCCAAATGTGAAACCTGCTTGAGAAATAAGTCGGAGCATCAGAAACTGGCGGGGGTTTTACAACCACTCCCAACACCACCCACCCCATGGCATACCGTGTCTATGGATCTGATAGTGGAACTACCACAAAGTCAAGGTTACAATGCCATCTTGGTTGCAGTGGACTATCTCACCAAAATGGCACACTTCATTCCCTGCCAAGGTACCCCCTCGGCCAGCACAGTGGCAGACCTGTTTCTACAACATATAATCCGGTTACATGGTGTACCCTATAGTGTAATCTCGGATCAAGGACCACAGTTCACATCGAGGTTCTGGCAGGCCTTTTGCAAATCAGTGGGAATGGAAATAAGGCTCTCAACCAGCTATCACCCGGAGACAGACGGCCAAACTGAACGCTTGAACCAATCTTTAGAGCAATACCTTCGTTGTTTGACACAAGGTTTAGAGAACAATTAGGCAAAGGTGATATGGCTGGCCGAACTGGCGTATAATAACGCATTTCACACATCAACAAAAACCTCGCCCTTCTATAGTATATGTATGGGCATCATCCTCGCTTTCAGCCGGTGCCTCAATACGAGTACCCAGAGGTACCAGCAGTGGTGACAAAGAAGAAGCAGCTAGAGGTTATCTGGCAACAGGTACGAGACAATTTGGATAAAGCCCAACAGGCATACAAACTACAGGCAGACAAGAAAAGGCGTCCCAGCCCGCAATACCGGATTGGGGACAAGGTTTGGCTGTCAACAATGAATCTTCGGTTACAGGGGTCGCCTAAGTTCAAACCTCGATTCATTGGCCCATTTAAAATCACAGCTCTGATTGGTCCAGTAGGAGCAAAACTGGATCTACCCGCAAACATAAAAGTGCACCCAGTATTTCACGTTGCTTTGCTCAAACCAGCCCCGTCTTTCATTCCGCCCAAGAAACCTCCACCTGTCCTGATCGATGGGTACCCCGAATTCGAGGTCCAGGCTATCCTAGATTCACAAGTAAAGCGAGGTGCACTGTGGTATCTGGTGGATTGGGTGGGTTATGGCTCCGAGGATAGGTCCTGGGAACCAGCATCTAATATTCATGCTCCTCGGCTCCTCCGCCAGTTCCACCGAAGGAATCCCTCTAAACCTGGGCCTACAGGAGGGAGGGGAAGTACTGTCAGGACCCTGGCAAGTGTTGGGGTGGTGGCAGGGAAAAGGGCCCCTATGTTGGGTTTTGGAGGGAGGAGGGGGCCTCTTCGGCGCCCAACTGGCTTCTCAAGACGTGTTCTCCACCCCTTTAGAAGGTCGCGAGGCCACGGGTGGAGAACAGCCAAGAAACTACGTTTCCCAGCAACCCCGGCGGCAGGACACATGGGAACCGCGCCCACGCGAGGGCGCATGCACGAGCCGTGCCCCACGAGCGCCGCTCGCAATCCTGACCGGCAACCTGAGCTGACGTGTATCTGCAGAGTTCTGGTCGGCAAGCATCAGCTTGCCTGAAACATACCGCAGGCCCCGCGTCACAATTGAGATAAGTAGCGCATGTTCCTACGCGCAGCGGCTAATTGCATGGAACTAACAAGAAAACCACGAAAACCAAGTCGCGTGCAAAACGAAACTAACTCTTGGGGCACAAACTATTAATCCTGCATGGGTAGTGCTTGCATAACTACTGCATGCATCTTGGGGGGCATTGCATGGTCCAGACTCCTTAAGACCCGTGTGGGGAACGAAAGACACGGGCCGCTCGATCTCAGAACAATTAACCCTTTAAGGGTAGAACTAGCGCACGCATCCGTTCTGACATTCCTTGTTTGTTTCTAGTGGAAGACGACTCCGCTGAACGGTGCGTGGACAGAAAAGATGGCAGTCGCCGCAGATCACCTGAGAACGAAGCTAAGTTCATGTTTATGTTTCTTGTTGCAATTAATGACAGAGTGAGCCTAGTGAGTCACGTCTAGCAGAACTGCACCTCACATGAAGCAATGTGGGGAACGCTTATTTCTACATGCAGTAATGTGGGAATCTTGCATGCAATAATCTGAGAAATATTTTGCAGGTGTTTGTGAACAACATTGGCATCCTCACTGGCTCTGCAGAAGCAGTAGGCCAAACTGGATGGAGCTCCAGCACAAAGGCTCCCATATTGAGTGTTTACTAGATGTTGTAAGGAGTATTGGAGTGACAGGTTACAACTCCACCGAAAGGAAGCAGGAGCCAAGGAGCATGTTACCCTAATTTCCCCATTCCTTTCCACAACTCCTTCCTCTTCCTCTTTCCGGTGATCCTAAAACCCTCAACCTATCCACTCCACGGACCCTAACCCTCTTTCCCCGAAGGGTCGCGGAAGCCTGCGATGGTGTAATCTCCAGGCCCCAAGACCTAGCGGGAAGGGAGGCGTTTCTGTTGCCTCTGCGCCAGGAGAAGAAGACTGAAGGCTCTGACACAAGGATTTGGAATTGCAATGTATCCAATGACCCCTGAATGCATGGATCTCAAAGCTGATATCTCAGCAAACATGACCAAAAGCTTTGAACAATTGAGGTGCATAGGTTGAGATTCTCAAGACCAATCGCTATTCAATCAAAGTCCTGAGGATTGTTAAGGATCGTAGGAGTCCTCTCCATTAGCCATAGGATCCCCAATCCTGGACCTGTGAACCTCTGAGGTAGGAGCCACAATGGATTTTGAACTGGTAATTGTAGGCCATTCCACATTGGATGGAGTAATCACATTGCAGTAATCACATTGCAGGCTGTCTTTCTGCACTGATTTCCGTCAGGCAGGTGCTTTTGATCAATAGCCGGTCAAGTGGCACAGCGAGTAGAGCGCTCGCTTTGACATCAGTGCAGAGCCTGTTAACGCAGGTTCGAATCCCGGCAGCGCCAAACTCAGCGTTTCATCCTTCCGAGGTCGATAAATGAGCACCACACACGTGGGTAATTATAACCAGCGCTCAGATACCTGAGGGTTCGTAGCGCTATATAAATGCCAAATTATTATTATTATTATTTAACACATGGACTCCATTTTACCACACTCTGCATTCAACTTATAAATCGCAGGTAACCTGTCATTTCTCCATTTTATTCAACCAATGGACATCTATATTTCACAGCAAATCACCAGCTTTCTTTTGTTTGTTTTTTCCTTCTCTACTCATCCACTTCCACAACTAAATGGTATGTTCTTAACCTTACTATGTTGTTATATGACACCAATTGAATACGTATTTGAAGTTTTTGTTTTTTTTGTGTGTGTGTGTGAAATTGAATGGATTATCTTTAGACTGGCCCTGATGAAGGAAATCTATTTCTGAAATGCATTGGCAACTTTGGTCTGATTGATATAATGGATTGTGGAAAATTCTTCCTCACTAAGAAAATATTAGTGACTTCTCATTTTTGAGATTATTTTTGATAAAAATTGTTTTGAAAAACAGCAAAAAGCTTTCCGTTTTTGTCTACTCTAAACTCGAGATATTTTTTTACTACACAGTCGAACTGACAGTAACTTCGACTAAGCACACACCCAGTCTGGGTTATATAAGAGAGCGGCTACGTGACTTGGTATATCACCTGGTCTTTTACTTCACGTCTCCAGGTCCAGTTGCCATTTGGGTGATTTTAAGGGCCAAGCTTTTGTATAGGTCGCATTTTTATTGTTTTCCATCTGTCCGAGATTCTCATCAGGAAATCAGTATCGGATGCAATGGAACCATGATGTTGTCATATACTCCAATGAGAGATTCCAATACTAGATGAAGTGCATCCACAGTGGAAGGCCCCAATGTGTTCACGTTTGATAGTTTCTCCATACTCCAGGCCTGGTGCCTGTGGGAATGACAAAGGACTCTAGTAGCACAGATTTGGTTTTTGTTTCAATGCCTCTCCCCTCGTTAGTTCCAGGATTCTCACTCTCAAACGACAGGGGATCTTCACACATTTCCTGGCAACGATGCATCTAAGACGATGGAATCAGATATGTCCACATAGAGGGGGGTTCGACACACACCATCTATCAGAGATGTTTTTCAAATTCAACATTCATTTTCGACTTTGTAGTACAAAATTCTAATTTTTCCCTGTTTGTGTCTTGAGTGGAGTCTGTGTTGGTGTCTTTCACATCAAAGGTGGAGACCACCACTGGATTAACACTCACGACAGGCAAGCCCTGGTCAACCACTGTCGGTGGCTCAACTGTCAGATTGGTGGAATGAGAGGGTGAGAGGGAACTGCATAGGCTATAATTGGACAAAATAAAGGTTCAATTGGAATCTGCTAGACCTGTTAAGCCTGCTTGGAGAGTAACCCCCATTAAAAAACCCACAGGTGCAGGCAGCCACTTGCAAGCAGGTGGTAGATTGAACACCACTCGAGGGTGCTCCCTCTTATTTTTTTTATTTATTTACTTTTGGCATTTATTAAGCAGACTAAGCCCAACGGCATCAAGCCCCTGGTTACAACAGAAGAACAAGTTACTTCTTACCTTGTAACGTTCTTTCGATGGGATGTTCCTCCGACGTATTCCTTATCTTAGATATCTCCTTCCTGCTCTGCTGGCCTCGGAAAATTTTTCTCTAGAGGGCACTGCGCGTCGACGTCCGCCGAGTCGCTGTCCCTCGACAGCCGCCGTATCGACGTCATCCTGCCTATAAAGGCCACGCGCAGCGTCCGTTGCTCAGTTCCGTTTTGTAGCCCACAGTATTTCTGTCTGGACTAGACTAATCACCCTGAAGGAGAGTAAACTGCAACAACAAGGGAAGTAGAACTGCGGGGATGGATGGGAGGGTCGATAAGGAATACGTCGGAGGAACATCCCATCGAAAGAACGTTACAAGGTAAGAAGTAACTTGTTCTTCGAAGGGATTGTGTCCTCCGACGTATTCCTTATCTTAGATAGGCTCCCATAGCAGTATTCTATTATTGGATGTGGGAGTACTGACTTCATGCTGCCTTCTATTGATGAATAGAGTGCAATTCTGCCCTTCCAAACCTAGTCTCTTGACTGGAGGAGGAATCCAAGTTGTAAAATCTTGTAAAGGTATGGACGGACGACCATGTGGCGGCCGCACAAATGTCTTTAACCGGCACTCCTCTTTTGAGGGCCGATGAAGCTGCAATACTTCTGGTCGAATGAGCCCTAAGGTTTTGAGGGGGCTCTTTTCCTGCCAGTTTATAACATTCCAAAATGGCTAGAATGATCCATCTGGAAATGGTCTGCTTAGTTATCGGTAACCCCAGCTTGTGACCTGTGTAACCTACAAACAGCTGGTCTGCTTGTCTTATCCTGGCCAGTCTATGATGTAAAAACTTAAAGCCCTTCTAGGGTCCAGCCTGTGTAACCTCTCTTCCTCTTTCCCCGGATGAGGAGGAGGATAGAAAGATGGCAGGGTAATCTTCTGAGTGATATGGAATTCAGAAACCACCTTTGGGAGGAAATTAGGCTTCACTTGCAGGACAACTTTGTCTTTGTGAAAGATTGTATGAGGGGGTTTACAAGAAAGAGCTTGTAACTCGCTCACCCTTCTAGCAGATGTAAGTGCTATTAATAAAACAGTTTTAAGGGTAAGAAATCTTAACGAACAAGAATGGAGTGGTTCGAAAGGTGTGCCCATCAGGAAAGTTAAGACTAAGTTTAAATCCCATAGGGGAACCTGGAATGGTCTTGGGGGATAAACGTTGGTTAACCCCTTTAGAAACTGTATTACCAAGGGTAACTTGAAATAGGATGGTTCTTCCGCAGTGCGCTTAAAGATGGATAGCGCTGCAAGATAGCCCTTAATGGTGCCAACTTGAAGGCCTGAATTCGCCAAATAGAGTAGGAAAGACAAAACCATTGGTGTACCACATGAAAAAGGGTAGATATTCTTTTCTCTACACCAGCTGCAAAATCTGTTCCAACGGCAGCGGTATAAAGACTTTGTTGCTGGTCTCCTTGCCGAAAGCAACACCTCCATAACATCATCAGGGATGTCCCAATCCTTGTACCTCAGCCTTTCAGAAGCCAAGCGTGAAGGTTGAGGGTTTTGATGTCTGGATGGAGAACCTGACCTCCCTTCTGTGAGAGTAGGTTCTCTCTGAGTGGAAGTCGAATTGGAGGGCAGATGGACAAGTCTAGAAGGTCCGGGTACCACGTTCTCCTGGCCCAATCCGGGGCAATTAGGATCATGGTTTTCCAGAATCTTCTCAACCTCCTGATCATTTGAGGAATGACAGGGACCGGTGGGAACGCGTACAGAAGTGGAAACTCCCAGTCCACTATGAACGCGTCTACCAGAGCTCCTCTCGGGGGAAATTCCCTTGAGCAGAACAGGTCGCACTTCCTGTTGACACTGGTGGCGAACAGATCCACCTGAGGGGTTCCCCAAAGGGCGAAGATCTCTTGAAGGACTTCCTGAGCTAGTTCCCACTCGTGGGAGACTGTGCTCTGCCTGCTCAGAGCGTCCGCTGTCAAGTTCTTCTCTCCGGCTAGGTGAACTGCCGATAGATCCTTCTTGGATTGCCCAAAACCAGAGCTGCATCGCCTCTCTGCACAGAGGTAGTGATCCTACGCCTCCTCTTTTGTTGAGGTAATGCATGGCCACTGTGTTGTCCATCATTATCAGGACATTCTTCCCTTGTACAGATGGCAGGAACGCCTTCAGCGCCAGTCTGATGGCCCTCAGCTCTAACAGGTTGATATGTAGTCTGGACTCCGATGGAGACCAACGACGGCTGATGGTCAAGTCGTTGGCGTGGGCTCCCCACCCCGTGAGTGAGGCATCCGTGACTACTGTTATCTCCGGCCAGGGTTGCCAAAACTGTTCTCCTTTCAGAATGTTCTCCCGACAGGCCCACCACTGAAGGTCTCGAGCCACCCTGTCGGGAACCTGAAGATGATCTGTCATTCTCCCTGAGAATTGTGACCACTGAGTCCTCAGCGCCCACTGGAGGGATCTCATTCTCAGGCGAGCCTCTGGCACTAGGAAAATGCAGGATGCCATGAGACCTAGCAACCTCAAAAAGTCGAAGGCTGGGAGACGTTGGGCATGTTGGAACTTGGTAACCATCTGTAGAATATCTTGAGCCCTCACCTCTGGTGGCGAGGCTTTTCCCAGGGAAGTGTCCAGGATCGCTCCGATGAACTGGAGTCTCTGCGATGGTATCATTTGTGACTTCTTTAAATTGAGGGAGAAGCCCAGTCTGTGAAGGGAGTGGCAAACGTGATTTAGCTGGATCTGAGCTTGTTCCGAAGATAGGGCCCTGATCAACCAATCGTCCAGGTAGGGGTAGACGTGAATCCCTTCCCTCCTTAGACTTGCAGCCACTACCGACATTAACTTGGTGAAGACCCTCGGGGCGGAGGTCAGCCCAAATGGCAGCACTCGAAATTGATATGAGAGTTGCCAATTGCGAACCTCAGGTATTTCCTGTGTTTGAGATGGATAGGCACATGGAAATAAGCGTCCTGAAGGTCCACAGATACCAACCAGTCCTGGAACTGAAGGGCCTGAAGGATCTGAGAAAGAGTTACCATCTTGAATTTGTCTTTCCTGAGGAATTTGTTCAATTCTCGCAAGTCCAAGATGGGTCTCAGTCCTCCGTCTTTCTTTGGAATGAGAAAGTAAGGGGAGTAACAGCCCTTGTTCCTCTCCGCTACAGGTACCGGTTCTATGGCACCTTTCTCTAGCAGGTCTAAAATTTCCTGCAAGAGGAGCGGATCTGGAGCTTTTTGAGAGCTGATCCCCGGTGGATGACTCTGAGGTATGCGTAGGAGAGGCAGGCAGTAACCTTGTGCAACTGTCTCCAATGCCCAAGCATTTGACGTGATAGCCTGCCATTCCGCCAGATGACAAGTTAACCTGCCTCCTACAGGTGTCTTGTGAGGGAAGTCCTCAGAGTGGTTTTGGGGCGGCTGATGCAGATGCCGATGGTAAAGAGGCACCTGCTGTTGCTGCGGCTTTTGAATATCTACCCCGTCCACCTCGGGTAGTTCTTCTTTGTCCCCTTTGAGCCGGTCGTCCTCGACCTCTTCCGAATGCGGGGTAGAAGCGAAAGGACTTGCCCCTCACAGAGGTTCCTGTGGGACGAAAAGGTGTCTGACGGATTGCAGCACCTAGGGATTTTGCTGCTGCTTTTGATGTCTGCAGTTTTTCTAAACTGTCATCCGCCTTTTTCCCAAACAAAGAAGAGCCATCGAATGGCAGGTTCAAGAGCCTGGCTTGCACATCTGGGGCAAAACCAGACTTTCTCAACCAAGCGAATATCCTGGTTGTTGTACTTGCCGCCATTGCTCTGCTGATACTGTCAGCCGAATCAATGCCCGTCTGGAGGGATTCGCACATAGCGTCTTTACCGTCCTGTATGATATTTAGGAACGCCTCCCTTTCTTCTCCCTCCGGGCTGCAGTCAGCCGCTGTAGAAGCACACTCCCAAAGTGTATGGCTGAATCTAGCAAGGGTGCAAGTAGCATTAACAGATTTTAACGCCATGCTACATGCCGAAAAAACCTTCTTTGCCATAGCATCGTATTTCTTATCGTCCCTGTCCTGTGGGACGGTAGGGTAAGCAGTCTTGACGTCAGTAGAAGATGCTGCCTGTACCACCAGACTTTCTGGGGATGGGTGTTTTGACAAAAATTCCGGGTCTACAGAAGATACCCTGTATTTTGTAGACAGCTTTTTATTTACTGCCGGGACGACATCTGGGGTTTCCCAGTTCGTCATAATCTTCCTCTGAAGAGCTTTATGAAAGGGCACTACAGGATCCTCCTGTGGACCTTTGTCAAGAATATCCGTGAGGTCATCTTGTTGGAAAGCCTGTGAAGGTGTTGACCACCCCATAAATTCTGTGATCCTGGCCATGAAGGCTCTATAGGGGGTTTCAGCATGCTCCCCCGGGTCTGGCCTAGCAAACTCCACCTCAGGGTAAGTGTCTAACCCACTTGCGTCATGTAAGGAATCATGAAGATCCTTTAACCTGCGGTCTTCTGAGGATAACTCCTCTCTAACTGGGGTTGCAGGTCCCTGCAACTCAAATGTGTCTTCCAGTTCAGAAAGTTCTCCCTCTTCCAGAATTGAGGACATAGTTCTCAATTGTTCTGAGCTCACAAAGGGTGTAAAACCCAGCTCCAAGGCAGAGGGTGCCAAACATAATCGGCCTCGAAAACGTCGATGCCAAAGGCTTCGGGCGTGGCATCGAAAACAAAGGCGGAGGCCTCGAGGTCCTCGATAGAATTGGGATTCTGCTCGAGGAAGTCGACAATCTCGACGCCTTTGTCATCGAGGACCTGGGGATAGTCACTGGGTGCGTCGTGACCGTGACTTTCCTTGGCGTCGACGCCGGTGTCGAAGATGGCGTCGAGTCGACAGACCCGTGTGTCGAAGGTCCCTTCGACAACGGCGTCGAAGACACCGACCTCGGCGTCGATGGAACCTTCGTCGACGTCGTCGACGGAACCTTCGAAGAAGGTTTCGAGGTCATAGCTTTACTCGAGGGTTCGTGACGCGCTCGAGAAGCTTCCTTCGCCGGGTACTGCGAATCGTGGCGTTTTTGACCTTTGGGTCTTTCGACCAGAGCATCGCTCTCGGCAGTCTTCGAGGGGGTCGAGGCCGCTTTCTCGAAGACGCTCATCATATTTTTGCGGAATTCCTCCCATTCAGCCCGGGAACTATGTTTCGTGGGGCAAGGGATTCTCTTAGGAGAAACAGAGGAAGAGGAGGACGGAGAAGGGGATCTTCGACGTCTCCTCTTCGAGTGCTTCGATCTCGAGGAGTGATGGGAACCACTCCGAGACCTGGAGCGCGAATGGTGACGAGGAGACGAATGTCTCGACTTCGTCGAGGAAGAAGAAGCTTTTGAAGTCTTACCTTTCTCCAGCTTCCCCCTACGCTCCTTCAGGGCCTTAGCTGTCATGGACATACAGTCCTCGCACTCCGAACAATGGTGTTCAGCTCCCAAACACCACAGACAAACTCTGTGAGGGTCAGTCAGCGACATCTTTTTCCCACAATCTCGGCATTTTTTGAAGCCGGACCGAGGGGTCGTCGGTTCCGACGAGGAAGCCATCGAGTACGGATTGAATATCTCGAGGTAAATAGAATAAAATGTCTATGAAACTGAGCAACGGTATTCCGAGGCACTGAGTAAGCGCCGAAAAACGGAACTGAGCAACGGACGCTGCGCGCGGCCTTTATAGGCAGGATGACGTCGATACGGCGGCTGTCGAGGGACATGGACTCGGCGGACGTTGACGCGCAGCGCCCTCTAGAGAAAAATTTTCCGAGGCCAGCAGAGCTGGAAGGAGATATCTAAGATAAGGAATACGTCGGAGGACATAATCCCTTCGAAAGAATGTTACACAGAAGGCAAGTCTGTACTTGTGCATTTAGCGCGTTGCAGGAAAGCTTATCGATGACATTACGATGGCCTTCCGGCAATCTCTGATTTCTTGATCTTGTGAGAAGAGCCAAGTTTTTAGGTGCTTGCTGAAGATACAGTATGAGTATTCTGATCTTAAGGTGTAAAGTTTGTATCTCGTTGTGGTAAGGTGGTGCATTTAAGTTGATCTGGTGGTGTGTACTTTATTGAATTTGTGTGACAGGTATTTTGGGGCAGTGTTGGAGATACATTGGTGGGTAATAGCCAAGGTTTTAAACAATATGCGCTTGCGGATAGGCAGCCAGTGTGCATTTCTTCTGGCTGCAGAGATGTGGTCCTTTTTTGGGATGTTCAGTGCTGCACTTAGCGCATTGTTTTGTATAATTTGCAGCTTGTTGATGTTGCGCGTACTAGTGCCAGCAAATAATTATAATTTACTCACCGTAGTGACTAGCATACTCTTAGTCCATATTACTCTTTCCTCTATACTGTATGGGCGTCCCTCCTAGGAACGGGAGACGGAACCTTTTTCACCAGAAAAACCTTATTCCCCTTTAAATTTAGAGGCACGCGAGGGTGCGGCCCTGACTCTGCCACTCCTCAGTCCCCATAGACACGTCGAACATTAACATTGCCCAATGACAGTAGTTTTATTAGGGGGGAGGTTTGTGGGACGTATGGAGGAAAGGGGACTGTGGACTGTGGACTAAAAGTGTGTTAGTCACTACAATGAGTAACTTATAATGACTTTTAAGTCCCGTTCCCTATCCTCCATACTGTATGGGTGATTTCAACTGAATGTAGCCCCAGGGTGGAGAGGTGACCCTCCTTAAGAACACAAGTTCATTAATACTGCCTGCCCGAATGCCAAGTCTGACCGGGAGCCGGCATCCAAACAGTGGTGCTTACAAAAGGCAGAGGGAGTGGCCCATGTGGCCGCCCGGCTCATGACCTGCCACGGAACGGGTCTCTGGAATGTGACCGCCGTGGCCTTGGCTCTGACAGCATGGGCATGCATGTTTGCCAGAAGTGGCTTGTGCAGCCCCTTATATGCCTCCTTAACGGCTGCCACAATCCATCTTGCTATTGAGGCCTTGGAAGCCCGATATCCGGGCTTTGACCCCGCCGAAGGTGATAAATAAAGCCTTAGATTTGGGAACGCTCTTGGTCCGGTCAAGATGAAGAAGTTACTTACCCATGGTAACGTTCTTTCAAATGGATGTTCCTCCCATATATTCCTTATCTTTGAAGTTCCCATATCCAGCTTGCTGCTTCGGATAATTTTTTTTCAGTAGAGGACGCTGCGCATCGTTGCCTGTCGAGTCGATGTCCCTCAGAGGCTTCTGTCTCGACAACAACCTCATCACGTGTATAAGTAGTTGCGCGAAGCGTCCGTTGCTCAGTTCTGCTTTGAAGTGTTAGACATTGTCCAGGATGAGACGGTTACTACCCTTTAGAGAGCGCAAACTGCAATTACATGGGAAGTTTTACTGCGGGGAAGGATGGGAGGGGCGATAAGGAATACGTGGGAGGAACATCCAGTTGAAAGAACGTTACAATGGGTAAGTAACTTGTTCTTCGAATGGATTGTGTCCTCCCACGTATTCCTTATCTTTGATAGACTCCCAAAGCAGAAATGTATATAGGAGGAGGGAGTAAAAATGCAATTCTTCAAGTATGCACAGAATGCAAAACTACCTTCCCGAAATCAGTTTTTTAGCTAGTGGAGGAATCCTCGCTATAGAAACTTGTAAGTTGTGTGCAGATGACCCTGTGGCAGCTGCGCAAATGTCTTTTACTGGAACTCCCCTTTGAACAGCTGATGAAGCTGCGATACCGCTGGTTGAATGAGCCCTCGGATGTTCCAGAAGGCCTTTACCTGCCAATTTGTAACATTCTACAATAGTTAGAATGATCCATCTAGAAATGGTTTGCTTGGTGATGGCTAGGCCCAGTTTATGACTTGTGTATCCCACAAACAATTGGTCAGTTTGCTGTAGTTTTGTTAGTCTACTAATATAGAAACTCAATGCATGCTTTGGGTCAAGTCTGTACAGCCTTTCTTCCTCTTTCCCCGGACGAGGAGGAGGGTAAAAGGAAGGCAAGGTTATTTTTTGAGTGATATGAAATTTCGAAACAACCTTTAGGAAGAAATTAGGCTTCACTTGCAGAACAACTTCATCCCTACAAAACACAGTGTGAGGTGGTTTGCAGGATAAGGCCTGTAAGTTACTCACTCTTTTCTTGCCACCAAAAAGACCGTTTTAAGGCTAAGAAATATCAACTGGCATGAATGAAGGGGTTCAAAAGAAGTACCCATTAAACATTTTAAGACCAAATTTAGGTCCCACAGAGGAACTTGAAAAGGAGTTGGGGGGTAAACATTGGTCTCAGAAACCATGCGTGAAGGCTGAGAGTTCTGATATCGGGATGGAGAACCTGAGCATCCTCTCGCAAGAGTAGATCCTCTCTTTGTGGAAAACGAATCGGAGGACAGATGGACATGTCTAGAAGGTCCGGGTACCATGTTCTCTTGGCCCAATCCGGGGCAATACGGATCATGGTTTTCCTGAACCTCCCTATTACATGAGGAATGACGGGGACTGGAGGATACGCATAGAGGAGTGGAAATTCCCAGTCCACCACAAACGTGCCCCCTAGAGTTCCTCTCGTGGGAAATTACCTGGAGCAGTACAGATCGCACTTCCTGTTGGCATTCGTTGCAAACAGATCCACTTGAGGGGTTCCCCAAGAGGCGAAGATCTCTTGAAGGACTTCCTGAGCTAGTTCCCACTCGTGGGAGACTGCACTCTGCCTGCTCAGAGCGTCCGCTGTTGTGTTCTTCTGTCCGGCTACGTGCACTGCCGATAGAAAAACTCATTGTATTGCCCAAAACCAGAGCTGTATTGTCTCTCTGCACAGTGGTAGTGACCCCAGACCTCCTCTCTTGTTGGGGTAATACATGGCCACCATGTTGTCTGTCATTATCAGGACATTCTTTCCCCATACAGACGGCAGGAAATCCTTCAGCTCTAGTCTGATTGCTCTCAGCTCTAAAAGGTTGATTTGTAGTTTGGAATCCGATGGAGACCAACGACCGCTGGTGGTGAAATCGCTGGTATGAGCTCCCCACCCCATGAGTGAGGCGTCCATCACTACTGTTATCTCCGGCCATGGTTGCCAGAAAGGTTATCCTATCAAGATGTTTTCCTGACAGGCCCACCACTGAAGGTCCAGTGAGAGACTGTTCGGAATTTGAAAGAGATCTGACATCTTTCCTGAGAACTGTGACCACTGGGTCTTGAGAGCCCACTGGAGAGATCTCATTCTCAGACAGGCCTGAGGCACCAAAAAGATGCAGGATGCCATTGGGCCAAGCAACCTCAGAAAATCGAAGGCCGGAAGATATTGGGCATTTTGGAATTGTCAATCATCTGAAGAATGTTTTGAGCCCTCTCCTCTGGTGGTGAGGCTTTTCCCAGGGATGTGTCCAGGACTGCTACAATAAACTGGAGTTTTTGTGATGGTATCATGTGGGACTTCTTGAAGTTGAGGGAGAAGCCCAGCTTGTGGAGGGAGTGGCAAACAGTTTAGATGATCCAGAGCTTGTTCCGGGGAACCCGGCCTGATCAACCAATCATCTAGTTAGGGGTAGATGTGAATTTCCCCCTCTCCTGAGACCCTGAGACTCGCTGCCACAACCGCCATTAGCTTGGTGAAAACCCACGGGCGAGGGTCAGCCCAAATGGCAGAACCCGAGACTGATGGTGAGAGTTGCCAATGGCGAATCTCAAGTACTTTCTGTGCTTGAGATGCATTGGCACATGAAAGTAAGCATCCTGAAGGTCCAGAGACACCAACCAATCCTGAAGCTGGAGGGCCAGAAAGATTTGAGAAAGTGTAACCATCTTGAACTAGTCTTTCCTGAGGAACTTGTTCAATTCAAGTCCAAGATGGGTTGCATGCCTCTGTCATTTTTCGGAATTAGAAAATATGGGGAGTACCAACTCTTGTTCCTCTCCGCTGCAGTTACCGGTACATTAGCACCTTTATCTAGCAGGTCTAGAATCTCCTGCATAAGAAGCGGGTCTGGAAACATCAAAGAGTTGTTCCCCAGTGGCTGACTCTGAGGTATGCGTAGGAAAGGCAGGCAGCAACCCTAGGCAATTGTTTCCAATGCCCAAGCATCTGAAGTAATAGCCTGCCATTCTGTCAGATGTTGAGTTAACCTGCCTCCTACTGATGTTTTGTGACACAAGACCTCAGAGTTATTGCAGCGGCTGACGCAGATGCTGAGGGTAAAGCAGCACCTGCTGTTGCGGTCTTAGTACCTTTACCCCATCCACCACGGGGGAAACGTCTCTGGCCTCTTTGAGCTGGCTGTCCTCTGCCTTTTCTGAATGCAGAATAATAGCGAAAAGACTTACCCCTCCAGGGCGCACCTGTGGGGCGGTTCTGAGTTTGTCTTAATGCAGCTCCAAGGGATTTGGCTACCGCCTTGGAAGTTTGCAACTTCTCCAAACTGTCATCAGCTTTCTTGCCAAATAGATGAGTGCCGTCAAAGGGCATATTCAGAAGTCTGGACTGTACATCAGGAGCAAATCCAGACTTCCGCAACCAGGCAAAACTGTGGATTGTCGTATTAGCCGCCATGGCTCTGCTGACGCTGTCAATCGAGTCGAGACCGGTCTGGAGGGCTCACACATAGTGTCCTTTCCGTCCTTGATAATGTTCAAGAAACCGTCTATCTCCTCCCCTTCAGGGAGACGGTCAGCAGCCATTGAAGCACACTCCCAAAGAGTGTGGCTAAATCTTACCAGCGTGCATGTGGCATTAGCAGACTTTAGGGCCATGCTACATGCCGAGAAAACATTCTTGGCCATGGCATCAAACTTTTTATCATCTCAATCCTGTGGGATTGTAGGGTATGCAGTCTGTTTACCTGACAAAGTTGCAGCTTGAACAACTAAGCTTTCTGGGGTTGGGTGTTTTGACGAGTATAGGGGATCTGCAGCTGATGCCCTATATTATGCTGTCAGTCTTTGTTTGGGAGAATTCTCATTATATGGCTAATTTCCCTCACCTAGTGAGTCCCCCAGCAGCTTTGTTGGATTTCTGGAGTTTATTTTTTTTCACTTGGTAAGAGTGTACATCTTTTTTCCCACTCTTACCTGTGTTTTGCCATGTGTATTTCATCTGTTTTTGTGATTGTGGACTCTGGAGTACACCACTTCAGTAGCCCCCTTATTTTGTGTGTTACACAGCACCTTCAGTGCAGTGACACAGGGTCCCACCGACTCCATTTCTGAGGCCGACTACAGTCCCCCAGAAAAGGGTAAAGTTGCCATTTACTTAGTCCAATAACCCCAGATCCAGTACACCCCATATTACATGGAGTAGTGGAAAGGGTTAATCCTTAGCTCTTTTTATCTGTACCTCCTAGAGCATTGTTTCGCTCTTTTAACATTTAGACTTGGCTGGTGGCAGTGGTATCTACCCTAACTTTTCTACCGTGATTATACTATATAAACGTGGTATTGTTTTAGGCTATTAGCCTCGAACATAAACCTGCTTGAGCAAATACTCTTTCTTTTGGCTCCGGTGGAGTTTATTCGCCATTTCTTTTTGTTCTTGTTTTTTATTTTGCGCGGCAAACCAGGTGTGCCTCCTTTGTTTGCTGTCTTTTGGGGGGCTTCTGCCAAGAAGCCCTCCTCTAGGCGCCTGGGTGTCTAGGTGGGCTAAATGTGAAGGAGGGGTGTAGTCACGCTTGCACAGGGTATCCTAGGAAACCCAAGTTGCACTTTGCCACGATTGGCTGAGGTGGTTGTCCGGGCTGCACAACCCCACTGCTGCGTGATTGACAGCCAGGCTGTGTGAATGGGGGATTTTCGCATAAAAGGCAGGACTCTTGGGCTGGAAGTCAGAGTCGCCACTGGAACTACAAGGAACCGAAGAGAAGCGGAGAAAACAACAGATGCTGCAACTATCCCTTCCCGGTGAAACCCTGCTGCAGTCCTGAGCTATCTACCCATCAACGACCAGAAAAGATCCCGTCCGGAGTCTTCTTCCCTTGAGCCTGGTGGGGATAACCAGCTCATCTTCCACAGCCAGAGGATCATCTTCGTGGTTGAAATCGCTGCACACTGCTGTAGTGGTCCTGATAGCCATCTGAAGAGCCTCTACTGTTTTTAAGGAGCACATCTTTTATTCACCGTCGCTGCTGCTGTCTTCATCCCTGTGTGGTGCAGACCCCTCCAGACGTCGTCCTTCTTGCCGAAGCTCCAGGAACCGTGGGTCTGCAGGAAACTACCAGGAACAACTGCCGCGGCACCAGCTTATTCATTGAATAAGGTACTGTGTCCTGCTTGAGGAATTTGGGTGAATCCCTTTTCTCCTCCTACAAGGCTTGCCCTTATCTTCCCTCCTTCTTGTAACTTTTGCTTCCTCCGTTGACAATATCTAAGTACTCCTGGCAATATTGAATCTTGAACTGTCCGACTGCGTGATCCTCGACAACAGGAACCCGGTTCCACTTGACACTGGCTCTGGCCTATTGACTCTTGAATTTCTGTCAATGAGTGTTCTCTGATTCTGTCTGCCCTGACAAAACCATTGCCTATGATTTTTACACCCAACTCTCTCTGGTTAACTCAGGTGCTAAGTGTGTTTTTGCCCCGGTAACATTTCTTGCCGCGGATACGCATATCTTTAGTAAGACCAAACTGTCATTACTGTCAAAAAGTGATCACATATGTATTCCCGGTAACGTCTTTTGTTTCACAACACTGGTCCGTTAAAACATAGTGTACTTACCTTGAGTTATACTGTACCAAGTGAATTGAATGGTTGTAGTGTATTTTACGTGTGGTTTTGAATTAATAGAAGTGTTGTGTTTATAACAAATGGTTTAAAAATAAATGTACTTATAATTTTTTACTTGAAACCTTGAGTCAGTGTTTGCCTAAGTCACAATAATTGTGGTCCCTTTGTGTAATCTGTGCTACTGCTCATATACTCTTGAGATAAGCCTGGCTGCTCCGCTACTGCTACCACTTTAACATAGTAGTACAGGCTTGTACCAAAGGTGAATTTGTATTACCACTTTTAGTCTTAATTGTGTGTACTGTTCCCTAAGGGCACTGCACAGGATTCTGACTAACAGTCTTTTGCTGACTGCAGGGATCATCTCTGGCGTTTCCCTGTTTGTAGACACCTTCTTTTGTAAGGCCTTGTGAAAGAGGACGATAGGATCTTCTTGTGGTCCCTTGTCAAGTATGTCAGTGAGGTCATCTTGCTGTATACAGGTGTGGGCCTAGATCACCCCATATATTCATCCCATCACCCTATTCATATGTGTCCTGTAATTCCTGTCTGCATGATTCCCCTGGTTCAGCCTCATTGAAATAAATCTCTGGGGAAGTATCAATCCTGCTTGCTTCCTGTAAGGACTCTTTTGCAATTCTTTTAATCTGGCCTCTTCTGAGACCAATTCTTCAGGTATGGAAGGCCTCACACACTTGAGACCAAAGGGTCTTTCTGCATCAGAATCCTTTCCCCCATATAAATTGATACGGTTTTAAAGTAATCTGAGTGCGACAGAGGAATGTAGCTCTTTTCCAATGAAGAAAGGGCAATAGCAGTCACTACAGGTGGAGAAATACTAGTAATTGTCGATGTGGACGTCATTGGCCTCGATGGATTCGTGATTGGCTTGGAGGACGTCGATAGAATCGACTTGACATCGACTTATTCGATGAAGTCGTTGAGGGTATTGTACCGACTGGTGTCACTGGGGTCGCCGTTCTAGGTGTCGATGACCTCTCCTTCGATGGAGTCGCCATGGGCGTCAATGACGTAGTCTTCGGCTTTAACATGTGAGTCAGTGGTGATGACGTCTTGTGCGGCACAGAGGCTTTAGCTTGACTTGAGGCTTTTTCACGCTCTCACAGAGTTTGTTTTGCCGAGGTGGAAGACTCAAGGCTCTTATGTTTACCAGATTTTTCTCCTGGGGTATCGCCTCTAGGGGCCTCATTACCACCCTGGCGCTAATGGTTTAACGGCGCCGTAAAGAGCGTCGGCACCGTTAAACCATTAGTGCCTGATTACAAGGTCCCTAAGCGGGTTGGAGGCTTTAACGCCTGCTTTTTGCAGGCGTTAAAATCCAACCCGCTAAGGGACCTTGGAGCTAATTACGGCAACCGTAATTTACGGTGCCGTAATTAGCGCCTTCCCCATCCCCATTATGCCCTATGGGGCAAAATGGGAATGGGGAAGGGCAAATGGTGAATGGGGAATTACCGCCCCCGCCAACCTTGTGATGGGGCGGTAATTCTGCCATCCACCATGCCGGAGACCGGCATGGACCATGGTGCTAATAGCACCATGGTCCAGCGCCTGGGTCATAATGAGGCCCTAGGTGTCTCTGAGGTGAGCAAGGCCGCTTTCTCAAACACCTTTAGCATTTTTATTTCAGAAATCCTCCCACTGAGCCGGGGAGCTGTGCTTAGTGGGACATGTAACTCTCTCCAGTGAACTGGAGGATGAGGTGGAAGGCGATCTGCGACGCCTTTTTTACTGAGCCTCAAAGCAGAGGAAAGTTGCGATCAGCTCCGAGATCGTGAACTGGAGACGAGGCGACGATGGTCTCGACTCGTCTGAGGTACGTTTAGTAGGGGTAATGGAATTTTGGGTCTTACCTCTCTCCAACTTCCCTCTGCGCTCTCTTAAGGCTTTCGCCGTCACCGACTAACACACTTCACATTCTGAACATGGATGCTCTGCCCCAAAGCACCACAGGCAGACCCTGTGTGGGTCTGTCAAAGACATCTTTGCCCCACAATCTCAGCTTTTTTTAAAGCCAGATCGTGGCGTAGATGGAGCCGATGAAGAGGCCATCTCGATCGCAGGATTGAAGGATTTTAGACGAAAAATCTTGAAGTTCTTCGATTTCTTCACAGAACCGAGCGTTACGTTCCCGAAGCTCATGAAGAGCAAGAAAAACGGAACTGAGCAACGGATGCTGCACGTGACTACTTATACCTGTGATGATGATGTTGTCGAGACGCAAGCCTCCGAGGGACATCGACTCGACAGGCATCGACGCGCAGCGCCCTCTACTGAAAAAGAATTTCCGAAGCAGCAAGCTGCATATGGGAATATCAAAGATAAGGAATACGGGGGAGGACACAATCCATTCGAAAGCACTTTAGCGCTCTCCTAACATCTAAGCAGCGCAGAAGGGTCTGCAAAGAAAGTAGGGAGTACTATCTGCTCATTCAGGTGGAATGCCGAGACTACCTTAGGAAGGAATGCGGGATGCGTTCTGAGGACCACCTTGTCCCTGTGAAAAGTAGTGTATGGGTCAGAAGCCACTAGAGCTTGGATCTCGCTGACACGACGTGCAGACGCAAGACCCACCAAAGGGGCTATCTTCATGGTGACCAGCCTGATGTTCACGGATGCCATAGGCTCAAAAGGTTTATGCGCCAAGGCGCCCAACACTATATTGAGGTCCCACACGGGATGTGGCTTCTTGATGGGCGGGTAGAGCCAAGTGAGTCCCGTCAAATGTCTTAACCACCAGATTGGTGCAGCATGTATCTATCTTCACTACAGAGTGTGCTAGGTGCGCAGAGAAAGATAGCACATCGTCCAGTGAGCAAGTGAGATGATCTACTTCCTTGGACTCAGCCCAGGGGCAAAACCTAGTCCACTTGCTTTTGTACTGGCTCCTAGTTGCATCGTTCCTAGCACCCTGAATTATGTCTAGATTAGCCTGCAAGAAGCGCAGATGCTTCAGAGTGACCTGTTCAGGGACCACGCTTCAAAGGCCAACTTCTGGGGGCGGGGTGTACCCCTGTGCCCCCCTGCTGTGACAGTAAATGTGCCGGCCCAGCAGAAGGTGCATCAGAGGTTGGTCCGACAGGCTGAGTAGCTCTGAGAACCATGGCCTCGCCGGTCACCACAGAACTATCAGAAAGATGCAAAGGGGCCAGGACTCTCACATCTTGCATACCACCCTGTGTACCAGTGGAGTCGGAGAGAAGGCATAGGAATTCATGCTGTTACACTGAATCTGTAACGCATCGCCCAGTGAGCCTAGACCGTGTCCCTGCCAGGGTGCGAACTGGGGGCACTTCCTGTTCAACCAGGTAGCAAAGAGGTCCAACTGAGGATGACCCCATCTGTTGAATATCTGAAGGATCTGGTCATTCAACTGCCATTCATAATTGTCCGCCCCCAGCCTGCTGAGCCTGTCCGCCTCTAGGTTCAACTGCCCCGGAAGGTGAATATCATTCTCCAGGGACCATTCCCAGATGCTGACCGCAAGGGTGCGTAGGGGGTGGGACCTGGTGCCACCCTGCTTGTTGAGGTAATACATGCTGGAGTTCTCTGTCTGTAATGATCACTTTGCCGCTGATGAGCAGTAATAAGGCCTTGAGAGCCAGCAAGATGGCCTTCAGCTCTAGCCAATTGATATGTGCTTCCTGTTCCTGCCGGGACCAAACTCTGTGGACAATGTGGAGCACTTGCCCTGATGAGACAGTCATCTAGGTATGGGTAGACATGATCACCTTTGGCCTTGAGAAGGGCTGCTACTGTGTTCATAAGCCTGGTAAAGACCCTCTGGGCTGAATTGAGGCCAAAGTGTAGCACCTTGTATTGGAAATGGAAGCCCATGATCCTGAACTGGAGGAAGGACCGATAGGGCTGCCAAATCGGGACGTGTAAATAAGCGTCCTTCAGGTCCAGGGAGCACATCCAGTCTCCCCTGCACAGTGTCTTCGCAATAAGCGCTGTGGTAACCATCTTGAACTTTTGAAGTGGGAGGGAAAGGTTCAGGGTGGAAAGGTCCAACACAACTCTCAGGCCCGCCTGGTGGTACTTGTGTATGGCGAAAATTCTGGAATAGGAGCCCATACCTCGCTCGGAGGCTGGGACTTCTTCCACTTCCTGGCTCTCTACGAGCAATCGTACTTCCGCCAACAGAGTTGCTGTCCCAATCTGTGGGAATGGAGGAGAGGAGAAGTAGGTACCGGTAGGCGTTACCCCGTGGACACTACTGATAGCCTGTCCCCCGCCCCCACTGAGGACATGTGGCCCCGGAGGGGAGTGTCATGCCTTCTTTCCCTCTGAGGCTGAGGATGGGGACTGAAAGAAGCCCTTATTCCCAGTCTTCTGCTGCTTGCAGTAGTGTTGGCTCGGAGATCGATCAGGCTGTCTGGACCGTCGTTCTCGGAAGCCCCGGAACCCGCCGAAGGCTCGACCCTTGTGGGAACAGTGGCGCGTTTGACTGTAGGTCTTGGGTGTGGACTTTATGAGGATGGATAAAGACTTCACAGTCTGGGAACTGTTCTTATCCAATTCCTCATCGGTGGTGGAATGGAAGAGGTCGCTACCCTCGAATGGAAGGTCCAATATGCGTTCCTGGACACCTGGGTTGAACTTTGTGGCCCGGAGCCAGGCCGTCCTTCTCATGTCCGTGGCGATGCAGATGGCCCAGCCTGAGGTGTCAATATGCACCACTGTGGACTCCATGATATCTTGAGCAACCATCTTCACTTCTGCTGGCTGTGCCTTAAAAAGTGCCCGACTGTGCGCCGGATGTCCCGGAAGGAAGTCTGCTATTTCCCGCCAAAGCCTCTTGGTTAACGGCTGCGAGCGTGGCATCCGCATTAGACTCACGAAGCTGCAGAGAGGCGTTGGAGTAGACTTTCTTCCCATACGCCTCCAAGATCTTCTCCTCCTTGCCTAGCAGAGCCGAGGACGAGGTGGACGATGACGACTGAGGCTTCGAGTATATGGAAGCTGCAGCAATCACTGAGGAGTGTGGTAGAGGGTGTGCCGACAACAATATCCCCCTCCAACTGCCTGTACTTGGCGTCGAGGCGCCTGTTGGTGGGCTGTGCTGAATGGGCTTTCAGCCAACCCTTCTTGCCCAGAGTGACAACGTCCTTCTGCATCGGAATCCCCGTTCTAGCCGCGGGGCATAGAGTGAAGATTTTGGCCAGTACCCCCGCCTCCGGTTGTTCAACCTCCGATTGTGGAAGCCCTACGTATTTGGCCAAACCTGCAAGTCGATCATGGAAGGCCTTGGCTGACGATGGCGTGTCGGGGGCCTCTCCTCCTCATCAGTGTCTGACTGGTCTGGAGACGGTGGAGGAGTGCTGGCAGGTGTAGACTGAGGTGGGGGGACCTGAGCCGGAGGCTGCTGTGGAGGCTGTTGTGGAACGGCCTGAGCTGTGGGTGGCAGGGGAGCCGAAATCAAACGACCTTGCATGGGCAGCGGGGCTGTGCAAGGGGCCTGAAACACCAAAGCCATAGGTGGAATGACTATTGGTGCTGGCGGCGGGACTGGAGGCAGCATGTCCCTGAGAACATCTCGAAGGATGCAGCTCATCTGAGGGGACCTCATCAGCTTGAGGAACTTCTCAAAAAACATGTCCTTGCAGGCTGGTGGGGTGGCAGGTGGTATTGACGGTATAGCAACTGGGAACTGTGCTGCCTTGCTGGTTGCAAGTCTTATCTCCCTAGCGATGAAGAAGGCTAAGCTGTAGGTCATATACCTGGTTGACACCAGTCCCACCTGGACATTCGATCCCCTACCTGCTCCCCAAAAGGGGTCGGTGTCTGACGAGCAGCCAACTTGTCTGGGGCGGCGGCCATCTTGTCGAGTTGCGTGCCACGTGCCTGCGTCGTGGTGCCTGGCATCGCTGGGACCGGCCTCATCCAGACGGTGGAGCTTGAGGCCTACCCTGCACCTCAGGACCAGACCTGGCAGGGATAGAGCCCTTAGGTGAATCGCTGGAAGTGCTGCACACAGGCACCCCCTCATAAGACATTTGTCCGGTACTAGGGCGTAGCCCCTTGGGAGGATACCCGGTAAAAGAACCTTGTGGTCCCTCAGCGATGTCTCCGGATGGATCTAGCGACCCTTCTTGCTGGCGGCCGATAGCTGGATGAGCCTCGGTACCTGCGCTGGTGTGAGGATCGGAACGGCCCCTCCCGGTCAGACGTTTCCTAGGGAAGGAATCGCCTTTGCAGGTGTGATAGATAAGAGGCCTTGCATTGGACCGTGATCTGTGCTTGACGAAGTTCTTCATGTCCTCTGGAGGCGACTTCTCGAAGAGCTCCCTCAACCTTGCTAAATTGTTCTTCAAAGCTGGAGGTGTGAGCGTGTTCTATGCAGTACAGCCCTCCCAGCCGTGGTCGGGGCCAAGGCTGCGGAGGCACAGAGCATAGGGGTCGGATGTAGGGAAGAGCCCTTCGCAGGCTGGACACCTGCTGAAGCCCAATGACGTCAATGTGCGCCGGGGAGGAACGTGGCACCAGAGGACAGAGTACCTGGTTAAAGAATAGAAGAAGAGACAAAAAAAAGACAGTCTCGGGGACGAGCGCATGGAATTACAAGGCCAAAGCCAAACTCAGGAGCACTGGTGAAGCGGTCCGTTCCCATCCACGCAGAAAAGAGGACTGAGGAGTGGCGCCGGTGGTCGGAGTCAGGGGAGCGCAAGGTCCCAGGGCCGCACACACGCGCGCGCCTCTAAATTTAAAGAGAAAGAACATTTTTTATGGTGAAAAAGGTTCCGTCTCCCGTCCCAAGGAGGGACGCCCATATAGTATGGAGGAAAGGGGATGGGACGTAAGAGTAAGGACTTTGAGCAATCAAGTGTGGATCCTATGAGTGCTCTAGCGATGGTAATGCTTAGTGGTGTAGGCGGCTGTGGTGGCTATTGAGTTAACTTGCTTAGTTAGAGCCAGATTGGAATCCAAATAGACACCGAGGCCCTGATTCATGGAATTATTTGCGGGTAAAAAGGGGATTCACATGCCATTCTGGCCGCAAATCCCTGTTGGACGAATGGGGATTTGCAGACAAAATGGCACGCATAAAATTCCATATATCCGGGCCTGAGGGTTTTGACTTCCTGCAAGACTAGAATGGAGTTGCAGTCAATACGGAAAGATTTGTAGTTTGTGTAAAGTTTATTTAGGTGAGCTTGTGATCTAACCAGGAACAGTTTGATCTTGTCATCCTTAAGGCACAGGGAGTGTTGTGCCAGCCAGGCCTGTGAGGGGGAAGCGGGGTGGGGGGTTAGCTCAGGGGCAACGTGTTTGTCTTGGAATCCAAGACAACGCAGCGCAACACAGGTCCAAATCCCGATCCCGCACTTCGAAACCAATCTCTGGTATTAAGCATGTAATAATAGAAATTATGTTACTCATCGTAGTGACTAACGTACTCTTAGTCCATAGTCCCCTTTCCTCCATACTGTATGGGGCGTCCCTTCCAAGGGACGGGAGACGGAACCTTTTTCACCAGAAAAAAAATCATTCCCCTTTAAATTTAGAGGCGCGCAGGGGTGCGGCTGTTAGGGAGAAATCCAATTTATGGCCAATTTCCCTCACCTAGTGAGTCGCCCAGCAGCTTTGCTGGACTTCTGGAGTTTATTTTTTCCACTTGGTAAGAGTATGAGCTTTTCCCCCACTCTTACCCATGTTTTGCCATGTGTATTTCTCTGTTTTTATGATTGTGGACTCTGAAGCACACCACTTCAGTAGCCCCCTTCTTTCTGTTTGTGTCACCCAGCACCTTCAGTGCCGTGGCACAGGATTGTCTTTGAGACTCCTCCCGACTCCATTTCTGGGGCCGACTACAGTCCCCCAAAAAAGGGTAAAGTTGCCATTAACTTTACTTAGTCAATCTACCACAGATCTAGTATACCCCATCTTCCATGGAGTATTGGAAAGGGTTAATTCGTATCCCTTTTTATCTGTACCTCCTAGAGCATTGTTTCGCTCTTTTAACATTTAGACTTGGCTGGTGGCAGTGGTATCTACCCTAACTTTTCTACTGCGATTATATTAGATAAACGTGGTATTGTCCTTGGCTATTATATTAGCCTCGAACATAAACCTGCTTGACCAAATTGTCTTTCTTTTGGCTCTGGTTGGGTTTATTCGCCATTTCTTTTTGTTAAAATCCTTCTTGTGTTTTACTTTGCGTGGCAAACTAGGTTTGCCTTCTTTGTTCACTGTCTTTTGGCGGGCTTCTGCTCAGAAGCCCTCCACCAGGCGCCTGGTTGTCTAGGTGGGTTGAATGTGAGGCAGGGGTGTAGTCACCCCCTGCACAGGGTATCCTAGGAAACACAAGTCACACTTTGCCATGATTGGCTGAGGTGGTTGTCCGGGCTAGACAACCCCCTCGCTGGGTGATTTACAGCCAGGCTGTGTGAATGGGGGTTTTTCATATAAAAGGCAGGTCTCTTGGGCTAGATGTAGGAGAGTCACCACTGGAACTACAAGGAACCGAAGAGAAGCGGAGAGAACAACGGCTGCTGCAACTATCCCGTCCTGGTGAAGCCCTGCTGCAGTCCTGAGCTATCTACCCTTCAACGACTAAGAGAATATCCAGTCCGGAGTCTTCTTCCATTGAGCCTGGTGCGGATAACCAGCTCATCTTCTTCAGCCAGAGGTCGCCTTCGTGGTCGAAATCGCTGCACACGGCTGTAGTGGTCCGGATAGCCACCTGAAGAGCCTCTCCTGTTTTTAAGGAGCACACCTTTTATTTTTTGTCGCTGCTGCCAGCTTCATCCCTGCGTGGTGCAGACCCCCTTCAGACGTCGTCCTTCACAACGAAGCTCCAGGAATCGTGGGTCTGCGGGAAACCATCAGGAACAACTGCCAGGGCACCAGCTGCACATTTGGAAGAAGGTACTGTGTTCTGCTTGAGGAAACTGGGTGAACCCCTTTTCTTCATCTTCAAGGCTTGTCCTCGTCTTCCCTCCTTCTTATAACTTTTGCTTCCAAACATTGACAATATCGAAGTACTCTTGGCTACGTTGAATCGTGAAGTGTCTGACAGAGTGATATTCGGCAACAGGCCCCCGGTGCCACTTGACCCTGGCTCCGGCCCTTTGACTTTTGAACTCCTGTCTCTGAATGTTCCTCGATTCTGTCTGCCTAACCAAAATATTGCCTGTGATTTTTGCCTCCAACTCCCTCTGGGTATCTCAGCTGCTAAGTGTGTTTTTGCCCGGTAGCATTTCACGTCACGGATACGCGTTTAGTTAGTAGACCGAAATGTCAAAAAGTGATCGCAATCGGGTTCGTGGTAACGTGTTTTGTGCCTAACACCGGTTCATTCAAACACAGGGTACTTACCTTGAGACATACTGTACAAAGTGAATTAGTTAGTTGTAGTATATTTAACGTATGGTTTTTGTTTAAGTTTAATAGAAGTGTTGTGTTTATAAAGAATGGTTTAAAAATAAATGTACTTATATTTTTCTACCTGAAACCTTGAGCCAGTGTTTGATTGAGTCACAGTAATTGTGGTCCCTTTGTGTAAACTCTGCTACTGCTCATATACTCTTGAGATGAGCCTGGCTGCTCCACCACTGCTACCACTATGACATAGTAGTACAGCCTTGTACCAAAGGTAAAACTTGTACTGCCACCTGTGGTCTTAATTGTGTGTAGTGGTCCCTAAGGGCACTGCACAGAATTCTGCCTAACAGCGGCCCAGGGAGCATGCGCTGCCCTGACTACGCCCTCCGGCACCACACCTCAGTCCCCATTGACGCGTCGACAATAGGTGTAACATTGCCTAATGACCCCAGTATTATTAGGGGGGAGGTTGGTGGGACGTATGGAGGAAAGGGGACTATGGACTAAGAGTAGGTTAGTCACTAGGGTGAGTAACTTATTATTACTCTTACATCCTGTCCCCTTTCCTCCATACTGTATGGGCGATTACAACTGATTGTAGCCCCAGTGTGGAGAGGAGACCCTCCTTAAGCAAATAGGTTCCTGAGAAGCGCCTGTCCGTAAGCCGCATCAGATCTAGAGCCGGCATCCAAACAGTAATGCTTGCAGAAAGCCGAGGGAGAGGCCCAAGTGCCCGCCCTGCTTATGACTTGGCAAGGGACATGGCGCTGGAAGGAAATGGCCGTTGCCTTGGCCCTGACTGCGTGGGCATGCATGTTGGCCGCAAGCGGCTTGTGCTGGACCTCATATGCTTCCTTGATGGCAGATACCATCCAGCGGGATATGGAGCCTTAGAGGCCTAATAGCCAGGTCTTGAGCCTCCGAAAGTGACAGAGCGTCCGAGTTTTGGAAGCCCTTGGTCCTGTCCAAGTAGAATTTCATGGCACGCCTGACATCCAGGCAGTGCAGCACTTTGTGCTTCGTGCTTGGGGTCGAAACAAAAACATAGGAAGTACTATTTCCTCTTTCAAGTGGAAAGCAGGCAAGACCTTGGCCAGAAATGCCGGGTGTGTCCGTAGGACTACTTTGTCCTTGTGAAAGGTAGTATCTGGTTCCGAGGCAACCAGCGCCTGGATTTCACCGAATCTACGAGCTGAGGTGAGGCCGACTAGTAAGGCCGTCTTGATGGTAACCAGCCTGATGTCCACAGACACCATCGGTTCGAACGGTTTGTGCGCCAGAGCACCCAAGACTATGTTAAGGTCCCACACAGGGTGGGCTCTCTTGACGGGTGGGTAGAGCCTTGCGAGCCCAGTCAGGTGTTAGACGATAGGGTTGGAGGAGGAGAAGATGCTTCCCTCCATGTTCCGGTAAGCCCCAATGGCTGCGAGGTATGTGCAGCAGGTGTCCACCTGCACCCCTAAGTGGGCGAGGTGCGCTGAGAAATAGCATGTCGTCCAAGGTGCACGCCAGGGGGTCGATGCCTTTGGAGTCTGCCCAGTGGCAGAATCTGGCCCATTTGCTTTTTTACTGGGCCCCGGTAGCCCTGCTTCTGGCGCCCTGTATGATTTCCCGATTGGCTTGTGAGAGGCTGAAGTACTGCAGTGTTACCTGCTCAGGTACCACGCTGTGAGGGCTAGTTTCCCTGGCACAGGGTGGATGACTCTGCCCCTCTGCTGCGCCAGAAGATGTGCTGGGCCTGTCAGGAGGTGAATCGGGGGCCCTTCAGAGAGACTGAGCAGCTCCGAAAACCATGGCCTGGCCGGCCACCATGAAGCTATTAGAATGATGAGTTGGCGAGACTCCTTGATTTTGCAAATTACCCTGTGAATCAGGGGCATGGGTGGAAAGGTGTAGGCCTTCATGCCGGTTCACTGGACGTGAAATGCGTCACCCAGAGATCCGGGGCCCTGACCTTGCCAGGAAGCGAACTGTGGACACTTCTTGTTGTGCTAGATGGCAAAGAGATTCAGCTGGGGGTGACCCCACCTGTTGAAGATCGCCTGAATAACGAGGTTGTTTAGCTGTCACTCGTAATTGTCCGCTCCCAGCCTGCTGAGCCTGTCCGCTTCCAGGTTGGATTCCCTCGGGAGGTGGACTGCCGTGAGGAAATTTCGTTTTCCAGGGCCCACTCCCAGATGTTGATCACCAGTCTGCACAGAGGAGGGGATCTGGTGACTCCCTGCTTGTTGACGTAGTACATGCTGGTCGAGTTGTCTGTCTGGATGAGGACAACCTTGCCCCTGAGAAGGATGGCTATTAGGACCGCTGCCATTAGACCCAGGAGATGTTGGTACCACTATGCCGAGGTCACCTCTCTGTTGAAGTGGGTGGTGGCTCTCTTGATAGCCGAGATTTTGTCCTCAGAAGGAAATACCTTCTGGGAGCACGTGCCCCACACGAGGCCCAAAAATGTCTGTCTGGGTTGCAGCTGCGACTTCTTGAGATTGAGCGAAAAGCCCAGATCGTGCAGAGTGTTCACAAGGGTATGGGAAGAGTGGTGAACTGCTTCCGGAGATGAAGCCCTGACGAGCCAGGTATGGGTAGATGTGGAGGCCCTGTGCTCTGAGGAGGGCTCCCACTGCATTCATGAGCCTGGTCAAGACCCTGGGGGCCGAATTGAGGCTAAACAGAAGGACCGTGTACTGAAAATGGTAGCCCCTGGTCCTGAATCGAAGGAAAGAACGATGGGGCTGCCAAATCGGGACATGTAGGTATGTGTCCTTCAGGTCCAGGGAGCACATCCAGTCTCCCTTGTCCAATGTCTCCGCTATAAAAGCTGGCGTAACCATCTTGAATTTTAGCAGGGGTAAGGAGAGGTTGAGGGTGGAAAGGTCCAGCACAACTCTCAGGCCCACTTGATTCTTCTTCTGAATGGCGAAAATCCTGGAGTAAAAGCCAAAGCCTCGCTGGGAGGCTGGGACTTCCTCCACCCACTGCCTGGTTCTCTAAGAGCGACTGGATCTCTGCCAAAAGAGTTGCTGTCGCAACCTGTGGGGGTGGAGGGCAGGAGGGAGGAGAGGCTGGGATACTTCGGAGAGGATCCAGGGGTCAGCGAAATTCTGGTGCCAGAAATGTGCATGGAGAGCAAGCCTGCCCCCATCTGAGACACGTGGACGAGAAGGGGCGTGTCATGCCTTCTTTCCCTCAGAGGCTGTTAGGCAGAATCCTGTGCAGTTCCCTTAGGGAACACTGCAAAAGATTTAAGACTACAGGTGTTGGCAGTAAACCCACTTGGTAGCAGTCTGTACCACCCAGATTTACCTGGTAGCTGTGGCTAAGCAGTCAGACTTCTCTCAAGAAGAGTTAGGCAGTATGCAAAGTATACACAATAGGCACTCAGACACACCAATACAAGCAAACACTGACCAGGGCTTTGGTATCAAAGTATATAATTATTTATTTAAAAACACACTGTTTGAAACACTCCAGCACTCTTATTATAAAATATTCTAAACACAGTTACTATTGTAATATATACCCTCCTTTTCCCTTATCAGATAACTCACAGTAAAACACCACTTATTTTCATACGGAGGTGAGCGCTTAACTAGATGGCACTCCAATAAGTTTCTGAGAAAGGGAGGGAAAAAGACAGAATATGGAAAGGTACACCACTCTAAGATTCAGGAACACTGTTAGCAAGGCAGAAGAGCAAAAAGTCACTGGTGAGCCAAAGTCCAAAGGCTGGGCACACTCTTAGAGAGAGCAGAGCACAAATGCGCCCAAGATCACACAGTTACACTAGGCTTAGAAATTCTTGCAGAGAGTTCCAAAAAGAGTTTAGAGAGGCTTAGGAAAGTTTAGCCAGGGTGTCCCAGGCTAACCCAGGTTCGAAAGCCGGGGGCCAAATCTACCCCGTACAGTCGGTAGCAAGGGAAGCCAGGCGGGACACGGTACCTTAAGTGGGAAGGATCCTCCAGCGGTGGCAGTTGTTCCTGTTAGTGGGTGCAAGTTGCGTTGTCGTCCAGGGGAAGAGACTATCTCGACTTGGAGGAAAGATGAAGGTCGTTGCACTACCAGGGAAGAAACCAGCCGCAGAGTTTTTCGGTTAAAGGTGGTACCTTTGTTTCGCGGTCGTGGTAAAACGTGGTATCCCGGTTGCCGGGGTGCTTGGCACAGGCAAGGCGGCCACGAGGTACTTCGGGAAGGCAAAAATATGGTGAAACTGGTTATCCCCACCAGTCAAAGGAAGAAGACTCTCCGGCGGGAGATCTCCTCTGTCGTTGGGAAAAGTGGTGAGACGGTCCAGCACGGCTCCACCGGTGGTGGTGTCGTGGCAGGTCGGCTCAGCTTCTCCCTCGTCAGATTCTTAGGCCCTGTGGCGACTTCTGAAGTTCCAGTCCCCAAAGCCCTGCTTTTATGCAGAAAACCCCCATTCACTCAGCCTAGCTGTCACTCAAACATGCTAAGTGGTTTTGGGCCAATCAGGACGGAGTGCGACTTAAGTTGCCTAGGCAACTTAGTCCAGGGTGCCTAAATTCCCCTCCACCCCTCCTAAGTACCCCAGACAGAGTGGCACCACTTTGGAGGGCTTCTGTGGAGAAGCCCGCCAAAAAGTGGAACAAAGGGCTCGACATGGGTTGGAATCACAGAAGAGAACACAAACGCCATTTTAGAATCAAGTTTTGGCAAAAAATACCAACCGGAGAATTAATATTAATTAAATAAACCGGCGGTATGTTCGAGGCTACCGTAAATAATTAAATAAAGATAATAGCCTAAAACAATGGGAAATCCCATAGGAACATATTTGTGGTTGAATATAAAAAGTAGTATCCACTGCCACCAGCCAAAACTCAATCAGGGGGCCCCCGCGACTAACAGACCCCGGGGCAATTGAATTGCCCCAGCCAGTACGTCCACAATATGATGGTTTGTACTGGTTCTGTTCAGAATTTAAGACTAGTAAAGTCAATGGTGACTTTACATGCCCTGGGAGATAGTAGTCAGTCCCAGGGTATGGAGTCTATACTGGGGGGTCACTATGACACCCCTGTGTTACTGCACTGAGGGTGCTGTGTAACACACATCACAAAAACACATGAAGCCCTATGGAGTAAAAGACCCCATAGCCCATTAAACACATCTAGATTCAAAGAAACACACTCAAATCATGACCAAGAGTGGGGGTAAAAGAGTCTCACTATTGGCAGGAGAAAAGAAATAAACCCCAAAAATCCAGCAAAGCTGCTGGGGGACTCACTAGGTTAGGAAATTCAGCCTAAACAGAGAATTCTGCCTAACTAAGTCAGACTTCTCTCAAGAGGAGTAAGGCAGTATATAGAGAATACACAATAGGGCTAAAAACACAGTGGAACAAGCAAACACTGACCAGAGCTTTGTATCAAAAGTATATAATTATTTATTTAAAACACACTTGAAAAACAAACTAGCACTCTAAATCAAAAGCAAGTTCAAACCCAGTCAGATAAAGTATAAACACCTCCCTTGATAACTATTAGACAAGCAGAGTTAAAACACCACTATTTGTTAAAACAGATGTGAGCGTGTAACCTAGATGGCACTCCAATAGTTAGGTTAAAGGGAGAGAAAAAGGCAGGTCATAAAAATAAAACAGTTCCCAACACTTTTCTAAGTTCAAAGCAAGTCAGTGAAGGCAGTATTTGCTGTAGAGCCAAAGTTCATAGGCCAGGCCCACTTTAAATGGAGCAAAGCGAAATGTGCCCAGGATCACACACTTTAAAATGCACTAAAAGTCTTTGCAGAAGATTCAAAAGAGGTTGAGGTGATTCACGTAAAGTTAGAAGGTCTGGGGCCAAACCCAGTTGGAAAGCCAAGGATTTAAGGGTCACCTTTAGCAATCTGAAGAAAGGGAGGCCAGGTGGAACACAGTACCTTAAAGAGAGAGGAAGCTCCAGCAGAGGCAGTTGTTCCTGGCAGTGGATACAAGTCGTGGTTTCGACCAGGGGAAGAGAAGATCTCGTCGAGGAGGAAACTGGTAGTCGTTGCACTGCCCAAGGAAGAGACCAGCCGCAGAGTTCGTCGGTTAAAAGGTGTGTTCCTTTTATTCGCGGTCACAGTGGTGAAGCTTGGCTATCCGGCCGCCGGGGTGCTTGGCATGGGCGATTAGACCAAGAGACGTCTTTGGAAGGAGAAATGGCGAACTGGTTGATCCCCACCAGCTCAGAGGGAGAAGACACTTCCAGCAGAAGGTCTCCTCTTGTCGTCGGGAAAGTGGCGAGGTCGTTGCAGCAGGGCTCCACCGGTGGTGTCGTCGTTGCAGATGGCTCAGCTTCTTCCCTCTTCGTATTCTGTGGTCCTGTGGCGACTTCTGAAGTTCCAGTACCAAAAGCCCTGCTTTTATGCAGAAAAACCCCCATTCAACAGCCTAGCTGTCACTCAAACATGCTAAGTGGTGAGCCGGGTGGCTCACCACTGGGCTAATCAGAATAGAGTGTGACTTGAGTTGCTAAGGTAACGCAGTCCAGGGTGCCAATTCCCCTCCCAACACATCCTGTGGAACCCAGACAGAGTGGCACCATTTGGAGGGCTTCTGTGGAGAAGACCGCCAAAAAGTGGAACAAAGGGCTCGACCTTGGTCAGAGTTACAGAGACGGACACAAACGACATTCTAGAAAAGAGTTCTGTCAAAAAGACCCAACCGAGAATTTAATATTGAATAAATAAACCGGTGGTATCTTTAACATTGCACCAAAAAGGGGTGCATTTAAAATCAATGGAAAAATCCCATGGGAAATATTCTGGTGGAATATTTCGCGTGGTAACCACTGCCACCAGCCAGAAACTCGACAAGGGGGGACTGGACAGTGCCCCCTTGAAAACAGACCCAGAGGCAATATAATGAACCCCTTCCAGTACTTCCAAAATATGATGGTTTGTGCTGGTTCTGTTCACAATTTTGGACTAGTAAAGTCAATGGTGACTTTGCATGCCCTGGGAGACAGTAGTCAGTCCCAGGGTATGGAGTCTATGTTTGGAGATCACTATGACACCCCTGTGTTACTGCTACTGCACTGAGGGTGCTGTGTAACACATGCACGAAAAAACGGATGATACCCTATGGAGTAAAAGACCCCATAGCCCAAAATCACACAAATAGTCAGGGACATACCTCAAATCATGCCAAAGAGTGGGAGTAAAAGAGTCTCACTCTTAGCAGGAGAAAAAATCAAACCGCAAAAATCCAGCAAAGCTGCTGGGGGACTCACTAGGTTTGGGAAATTAGCCTTATAAGAGAATTCTTCCTAACAGAGGCTGTCGTGGAGGAGGGGGACTGGAAAAAGCCCTTACCCCCCCCCCCATCCCCTTTTTGTTGTCTGCGCCGGCTCTGAGATGGCAAGTGGTCCGGCTGCCTGGATCTACGCTCCTGGAAGCACCGGAACCCTCCATACATACGACCCCTCTCGCAGCGCTGCTGAGATTGGGAGTACGATTTGGGCATTGTCCTTGTCAAGATGGATAAGGACTTGGCCGTTTGTGAGACGTTTTTCTTTTTGTCCAGCTCTTTGTCCGTGTAGGAGTGGAAAAGCCCACCCCCCTCGTCGAACGGTAGATCTAATATCCGTTCCTGGACATCCGGGTTGAACTTTGTTGCCTGGAGCCAGGCTGTCCTTCTCATGTCCGTGGCGATACAGATGGCACAGCCAGATGTGTCAATATGGGCCACAGTGGCGCGTGATTGGCTCTGGGTGGGGAGTTCCGGAAAGAAGGAACAAGTTACTTACCTGTAACTGTTGTTCTCCAGCATGGGTCTGGCATGGATTCACATGCTCATGAATATTCCCCGTCAGGCCGGGAATCCTCGGTAAAGAAAAAATCAGTGCCAGTTTCTTTTCTGATCTTTCTTAGTAGTAACCAATCACTGATCTCTGGGTCATACTGCCCACAGCCAATGACTGCCCTCTCCCTAAGCCCCTCCCCGGGCAGCCATCCTCAGATTTGGTAGCACGTAAAGTGGCAGTAAGACCAAGTGAAGAGCCGCAGAGGGGAAGGAGGGAGGGTTCGCATGTGAATCCATGCCAGACCCATTCTGGAGAACAACAGTTACAGGTAAGTAACTTGTTCCTTCTCCAGCATGGGGTCTGGCATGGATTCACATGCTCATAAATACAAGAATACATAGCAGTACACACATGCACAACCACGGGAGGTGGCAAAAGGCTCAAAATTAAGCATTACATAAACTCAACATTAAGCAACTCTTACCTCCTCACCAGGCCCACCTTCAGGCGAACAGGTCGCGCAGCACTGCTTGGCCGACCCTGGACTCCTCCCTGGAGTCCAGATCGACGCAGTAGAATCTCGTGAAGGTGAGAGTCGACCTCCACGTAGCAGCCCGGCAGATGTCCAGCAGGGGCACACCAGACAGGAACGCTGTAGTAGCAGCGATCGCTCTGGTCGAATGGGCTCTCGGACGGCCGGGCAACGGTCGGTTTGCCAACCGATGACAGTGCATGATGCAGCCGGAGAACCATCTGGAAATGGAAGCCTTCGAGAGAGCCTTCCCTTGGTTCACAGGTCCAAAGTTCACAAATAGCTGTGAAGTCTTCCGAAAACTCTTTGTGCAGTCCACGTTGAACTTCAGCGCACTAGCCACATCCAGCGAGTGCAAAGTCCTCTCGGCCAGCGACGAAGGCGACGGAAAGAAAACGGGTAACACCAAGGGCTTGTTGAGGTGGAAGTCAGACGGCACCTTGGGCATAAAGGAGGGGTGCGTCCTCAGCACCACCCTTGTGTCGTGAAAAGTCAAGTATGGAGGCTTGCAGGATAGGGCCTGGATCTCTCCCACTCATCGTGCGGAGGTGATGGCCACAAGAAATGCAGTCTTCCACGACAGGAACTTCAACGGTGCCGAACGCAGGGGCTCGAATGGAGCCCCCATGAGCCTGGTCAGCACCACGTTGAGCTCCCACGCCGGGGCAGGGGCCTTCACCGGTGGGAACGAACGGAACAGTCCCTTCATAAATTCCTTCACCAGGCGATGGGACCACAAGGACGCCCGTCCTGTGGTTCTGGTGTATCGGGAGATCGCAGCCAGATGTATCTTGATGGAGGCGTGAGCCAGTCCAGCCTTGGCCAGCGACAGTAGGTACGGCAGCACTTGAGGGGCCGTAATCCGTAGAGGGTTAATCTTCTGTGCACGGCACCAGAAAGAGAACCTCTTCCACTTATGTCCGTAGCACTTGAGAGTTGAGGACGCCCTGGCCTTTGCAAGGACCTCTCTGCAGTCAGCCGGGATATCGTACCCTCCAAACTCTAGTGCTGCAGGCCTGCAAGTTCAGCGACTCCGGGTCGTGATGAAGTATGGCGCCTCCTTCTCTGGAGAGAAGATCAGCGTCCATCGGCAGCTTCACTGGTGGGGACGCTGACAAGTCCAGAAGGTCCGGGAACCAGACCTGCCTCAGCCACGCCGGTGCGGCGAGGATCATCCTGCACCAGGACCTCTTGAGCTGGTTGACGAGTCGGAGCAGCAATGGCAACGGAGGGAACGCATATAGGAACAGGCCGTCCCAGGGGAACGAGAAAGCATCGCCCATGCTCCTCGGCTGGGGAAACCTGCTGGCGAACCTCTGGCACGTGGAGTTTGTTGCCGTCGCGAACAGGTCGATCTGCGGTTTTCCCCCCCATCGTCGGAAGAGTTGATCCACTTGATCCTGACGTAGTTCCCACTCGTGGCACGAGCGCAGCTCTCTGCTGAGTGAGCCGGCGATGGTGTTTTTTATCCGTGCCAGATGAAAGGGCTCCAGAAACATGCCTTGGCCGACGGCCCAATGCCACAGATCCTGGGCTTCCTTGGAGAGGGCTGGGGGGATCTGGTTCCTCCCTGCTTCCGGATGTAGAACATCGTGGTGGTGTTGTCGGTGAAAATTCTCACCACCTTGCCCTTGAGGTACGGGAGAAAGGACCTGAGGGCCCAGAACACTGCACGGAGCTCCAGTATGTTGATGTGGAGCGGCTTCTCCTCCGGGAGCCAAAGGCCTCTCGCGTGAAGTTGTCCGGTATGCGCTCCCCACCCTTCCAGGGAGGCAACCGTCGTCACCGTTATCTGGTGAGATGGGGTCTGAAAGTCTGTGCCCGCCGTCAGATGAGCGCGGGTGCCCCACCACTGGATCGCTCGTCGGCAGGTCTTGTTGAGCGGGATCCTGTCCTCGAAGCTGCCCATCGCTTGGATCCAGCGGGCGCCGAGGAACTCTTGCAGAGGGCGCATCTGAAGCCTACACAGGCGCACGACATATATGCAGGAGGACATCATCCCGAGGAGGGACTTGATGGACCTCACCCTGGCCACGTCCGTGTCCAGCATACGCTGCACCTTGCCCAGGATGGCCTTCGTCCTTTCCTCTGACGGCAGGGCCAGACACGCCACTGTGTCGAGCTTGGTTCCCAGAAACAGTGCGACTTGCGACGGGACCAGGTGGCATTTGGGAAAGTTGATGGAGAATCCCAGGTCCGTGAGCAGCTGGACGGTCTTCGCTGTGTGTTCTACGGCGAGCTCCCTTGTCCTTGCTCGGATGAGCCAGTCGTCCAGGTAGGGATAGACGTGGATCCCCTGCAGGCGCAGCCGCACTGCCACCGTTGTGAGGCACTTGGTGAACACCCTGGGTGCCGACTTCAATCCGAACGGGAGGGCCTTGAACTGGTAGTGCCGTCCTTGGACCACGAACCTGAGGAACTTTCGGTGTCCTTTTAGAATGGGGATGTGGAAGTACGCATCCTCCAAATCCAACAATGACAGGAAATCGCCCTCCTCCAGCTGTCCCAGCACGTGCTGGAGGGTGACCATCCGGAACTTCTGTGCCTTGATGTACTTGTTCAGTCGTCGCAGGTCCAGGATGGGGCGCCATCATCCTGTCTTCTTTTTCATGAGGAAGTACCTTGAGTATACTCTTCGGGACAAACTCGATGGCACCTTTTTTGAGCATCGCCCTTACCCCCAACAGCAGTTGAGGGACGTGATTTTCCTTCCTGGCCACGGGTGGAATGTGGTGGCACTTTTTCAGAAATTTGAGGGCGTGCCCCTGGGCCAGGGTGTCCAGCACCCAACGGTCAGTGGAGATGGACTCCCACACGCTGACGAACTTCGCCAGCCGGCCGGCCTCCCACCAGGGTGCTTCGGTGGGGGCCCGACACCACGGTCAGTTCAATCTTGCTTGGAGGACGCCTTGCCGCCTTGGCCTCCCTGGCGACGACGGCAGGGTCCACCCGACTTGCCTCGTCCTCTATAGGCTTCCTGCGACGAGGAGCGGGCCGCTTGGCGGTACGTAGAGGAGCCACCGCCAAATCCCTTGGAGGCACCCTGCTTGCCTCCGGTGCTCCGAAAGGACGGCCTTCGTTGCCGGAGAACGCCTAGGGCCTTAGCTGTCTCTGTGTCCGCCTTGATGGCTTAGAGGGACTCATCCACTGTTTTCCCAAACAGATTGTTCCTGTCGAACAGCATGTCCAGAACCTTGGCTTGTACGTCCTGCCGGAAATCCGTCGCCTTGAGCCACCCTCGTCATCTAAGGCAAACGCCGTTGCCTAGCTGGCACAAACCGGTTTCGGCAATGTCCGTTGCCACCGTAATGGCGTGGTCCAACACCACTTCGCCTTCTTGCAAGATCTCCCGGGCCTCAGCCCTCTTGTCGTCCTGTAGGAAGTCCAACAGGGGGGCGATCTTGTACCATAACTCCCTGTCGTAGCGGGCCACCATCGCGAGGGCGTTGGCCGCCTTGATCATTGTTGCCGCCGACGAGATAACTCGTCATCCCATTGCGTCCAGCTTCTTTCCTTCGCCGTACGGCTGGGAAGTTGACGTTGAAGCTGATGCCCCCCCCCTACTTTCTTCTTGGCTGCCGCTGAGACGACCAAGTCAGGAGTCGGTTGTGCCCTAAGGCCGCATTGGGGACCCGGTACTACTTCTCGTACCGGTCCCTCTTGGCAGGCGTCGTAGACGGGTTCTTGAGAAGTGAGGCCCTCGTCCCAGATGTCATCCAGGAGAGGCACGGCAAGGACTGTTTTCCTCTTGGCCTCGATGCCCTGGCGATCATTGCATGCAAAGATCCGATCTCGTCGAGTGGGGAGGCCCGGGCTGGGGGCGATGGGCGCTCAGTCTCGTCGTCACTGCCGTCATCGTCGGTACCCGTCGTGGCTGTGTCCGTTCCCGTGTCATAACCAGGGACGGGGGACGTGGGCAAAGGTTGAGTAGGCCGCGAGGGCTGAAAAGGCGGGGCTGGAGGGATCCGTCTTCTCTTGTTCGGGGAGATTCCCGCCAGGCCTGGCTCTGGCTCCTCCGTCGAGCCTGGTTCCGGTTCCTCCGTCGGTGGTAAGGGCAATCTCGTCCTCATCTCCGAACATAATGATTGTACTGCCAACAAAATGGCTGCCGAGTTGTCCTGCGGCTCCGGAAGCGACGGGTGACTAGGACCCTCGTCGGTACCGCCGTCGCTCTCGTCATGACCTTCGTCGGGATCCCTCCCGTGGGAACGGGCTTCTTAGACTCCCTCGTCGAGGCCCTCTAAGACTTCTACCAGCTCCTCCTCGGATGCTGTGTCCGTGTCCACAATGGCCACCGCCCCCCCTCTTTTTTCGCCGGGGTCTTCAAGCAGGTATTTTCAATGGGTCTGAAAGAGGCTTCCCTCCGTGGAGGCAGGGATACTCTGGGCCCCGAGGTCGCCTCCACTGGTGTAGCCTCCACAGGCTGCACCAGGGCCGCCGCAACTTCCTTGATAGAGGCCTTGGCTAGGTGAATCAAGGCCTTTGCCACATTATGCGGGCCTGTGGCCTTCACCTTGGGGGGGAGGGTCTCTGCCTCGCTCCCCCTCGGCCGGATCCTTCGAGCTCGACCGTGGCCTCTCTAGAAGCTTTGCCGGGTTCTCGGCCTTCCTCTTCCCTGAGCCAGAGCGTTGGCTCGTGGTTGAGAGCGCTGGGGAGGATGCGCCCTGCCTGGCAGCCGAGGAGCCAGACTGTTCGGCGCTCCCGGTGCCCGTGGACTCGCGGTGCTTTGCCTTCTGTTGGGCCCCGTCGCCGGGGCGCCCTCACAGGACTTAGAAGACCGCTCAGACTACTACTAGTCTGATGGTCCGTTCCGACATGTTCCCGCAAAACGCACAGTCCTTCTCCACGTGCTTTTTGTCCTCATGAAGGCAGTAGAGACAATAGGAGTGCTCGTCCTCCTTGAACACATACTGCAGCTGGCATCCAGGGCAAACCCTGAATAGCTTTCCGGGCGTCGAGCTTCCTTTCTCCTGGGTCATGTTCAGGTAGGCTGCAGAAACTCCTGGACTCCTCCAAGAAGCGTAACTCGACGAAATCTTCACCCTTGAGGGGCGTAGAAAAATCCGACACGGATCTCCATTAGTCGGATGTAGAGACGGTGGAGCTTGAGGCTCTATTTGACCGAAAAATGAGAAATTCTCTTTGAAAAAGCGCAAAAACGCAGCAAAAGCTCGAGAGCTAAACACGAGGACTCCCAACACTTGAGCGTGCAGTAAAAATCGGAGGATGGCTGCAAAGGGAGGGGCTTAGGGAGCGGGCAGTCATTGGCTGTGGGCAGTATGACCCAGAGATCAGTGATTGGTTACTACTAAGAAAAACAGATCAGAAACGGATACCGATTTTTTCTTTACCGAGGATTCCCGGCCTGACGACGGGGAATATTCATGAGCATGTGAATCCATGCCAGACCCCATGCTGGAGAAGTCTGCAATTTCCTGCCATAATCTTTGGTTGGCGGCAGCCAGCATGGCATCTGCGTTGGCCTGACGAAGATCTAAGGACGCGTTGTAATAGAGTTACTTGCCGTATGCCTCCAAGATCTTCTCCTCCTCCTTGCCTAGCAGCACCGCAGAGGAGGCGGCTGAGGCCGACTGAGGCTTGGAGTATAGTGATGCCGCAGGGATCACCGAGGAGTGTGGCTGAGGATGCCCGAGAGCATGAGTGTATCCCCCTCCATCTGCCTGTACTTGGCATCCAGGCGTCGATGGACCGGCTGGGCTGAGTGGGGTTTGAACCAGCCCTTCTTGGCCAGGGAGACTACATCGTTCTGCAGAGGAATCCCCGATTTGACAGAGGGGTGTCATGTGAGGACTGCCACCAGAACCCCCTCTGCCCGGCTGCTCAACTTCGGGTTGGGGTAGGCCCAGATACTCAGCCAGCCCAGCAAGATGTTCGTGGAAGGCCCTGGCTGAGGATGGCATGTCGGTATTTTTCTCCTAATCCATATCCTGTGGATCTGGGGGATCCTGTGGAGGAGGAGGAGGAGTAGTTGGCACTGGAGGCTGGGGTACGAGGACAGCGGCCGGAGGTTGAGGCGGCGGTGACTGGTACGGAGCCACCTGGGGAGTCGGCTGGGGAGCCGGCTACACCGGGGTCTGGGGTGCCGACGGAGGAGTCTGTGGTGCCACTAGCATTGCGGGAAGGACTCCCCTGATGGCGTCTTTGAGGATACCCCCATCCGAGATTACCTCATGAGTCCAAGGAACATTTTGAAACTTCTTCTGAACCCATCGTCCCCAGGATCCGACCGAGAAGGTGGCAGGGGGTTCTGACGGGGTAGCGGGGAGATGCTGCATACCCTACCCATATGGACGCAAAGGAAAGCTGCTCTGTGCAAAAGAGGGGTAGGCTGTAGGCCACGTACCTGGTTGAGGCCAGTCCCACCTTGACACTCGTTCTTCGCCGAATTCCTGGAATGGCGTCGGACGGGTGCCTATGTCTGGCGTGGCGGCCATTTTGTTGAGCTGCCTGCCACGTGCCTGCAACGTGTTGCTCAGCCCGCTGGGCCTGACCTCGTCCAAGACACTCAAGTGTGGATCACAAGGCCTACCCTGCTCCTGGGGCCTAGGCCCGGTAGGTGTGGCACCCTCGACTTGGGGGCCAGTGAAGCTGCGATAAGGTGCCGCCTCGGACATATTGCCAGCATTAGGGCGTAGCCCCTCGGCCATGGTGCCGGTGCAAGGGCAGAGCCCCTTGGGCGAAGACCCAGTAAGAGAACCTTCTTGTCCCTCAACACCGTCACCGGGAGGATCCCAGGATTCCTCGGCCCGGAGGCCAGTAACTGTGGCAGCCTCGGTGCACGTGCTGGTAGAAGGACCTGACCGGTCCCTCTCGCGCAGGTGAGTCCCTGGGAAGGAGTCTCCCTTGCGGGGTGCGATGGAAAATATCGGCCCTACCTTGGACTTGGTTCGATGTTTCACAAATTTCTTGAGGTCCTCTGGAGGCGACTTATGGAAGAGCCACATGCTGAACAAACCTGCCAACCGTGGTCTGTGCCAATGCAACGTAGGCAGCGGGCGTGGGTTTCTGAAGTTGGGAAGAGCCTGTTGCAAGCTGGACACCTGCTGAACCGTGAAGAAGTCGACATGCGCCGGGGAGGAGCATGACGCCTGAGTGACAAAAAATGAAGACAAAGAGACGAAGTATCCGCGCGTGGAATTACATGGCCGAAGCTAAATCCAGGAGCGCTGGTGAATTTGGCCCGTTCCAATCGACGCAGAAAAGGGGAATGAATGTGGCGCCGGAGGGCGTCGTCAAGGCAGTGCATGCTCCCTGGGCCGCATCCCTACGCCCCTCTAAATTTAAAGGGGAAGAAGGTTTTTCCTGGTGAAAAGGTTCTGTCTCCCGTACCTTGGAAGGGATGCCCATACAGTATGGAGGAAAGGGGACAGGACGTAAGAGTACAATAATTATGGTGAAGTAGACCGTTGGTGTCAGTCACATAGTCTCCTGTGATGGGTAAGAGGATCTGGGTATCGTCCGCCTAGTTTGTGTAGGAGATACCCTGCCTGACTAGGTGGTCAAAGAGGGGTTAAGGTGTAGTTGAGACAAGAGCCCTGAGGGACACGGCAAGTGACAGGTGCTGGCGGGGCTGAGGCGGGTGTGGAAAACATTAATGGTTCTATTGGATAGGAATGATGAGATCCAAGTGGTTGCCTCAGCCACAAAGTGGGCTGCCGATGAAAGGTGTTTGCAGAGGATTTGGTGATCCACCAAATCGAAGGCACCTGAGAGGTCAAGCAAGAGAAGGAGAGCAATCTTGCCTGCATCTTTGAACTCATTCATTACATTCTTTAGATCCAGTAGTGCTGATTTAGTGCTGCGGCCGGGTGGGAATCCTGATTATTGTAGCACTAGAACAGTGTTAGATTCCAAATGTGCCGGCATCTGTAGATACGCTGCTCTGTCCAAGATTTTGAGGAGAAAGGAGAATGGGGGGGGGGGGGGTCAGAGTCAGGGCAGATGTCTCCTTAACATATTGAAGGTTTAAGGTCTTTGATCATTTTAAATTACTTCAGGTTATGAAACTGGTTTGAAATTGAAGCAGTGTGTGATGTGTTGGGAAGGTAGTGGCCTAGGGTGTGGCAGGGGATCTGGTGTGGTCATGTCTTTCTTTATCGAGATCTTGTTTTGGAGAGATGAGATTTTGTCCAATAGGGCAGTTTAATATTTAGACACCAGGTGTTGTGTTTCAAGCAGTTATCAGGCTAAGTACTGGGGATTCTAGTTCCTGTAGTATGGCAAAGAGTTCCCGGGTGGATGAGTTGGCTTTGTTAATTCTGGCGTTGTACGTGGAGCTTTTGGCCACAAGTAAAGCTAATGAATCAAAGTAGTGAATCACACTTTGATATCAGCTATTGGGTGATTTCTCCATGCGGTTTCTGCAGCCCACTTGTTTATGCAGAGTGCTTTAAGGGCAGGTGTAAACCCTGTGTTAAGTTGGCCCGAGGGTTTGGCTTTACGTTTCCCCATGGGTGCAACAGTGTCTATGGACCGTAGTAAGGCCTGGTTATAGGTATCGACCATCTTGGATGGGTGATCGGACGTGTCTATTTGGTCGGTGAGATCTTTCAGCAAGGGCAGTATGCATGCTGGAGTTATGTTCCGTGAGTTTCTAGAGAGAGTGAAAAGCAAAGATGTAGAAGTGTTAATCAGCTAATTGTCGATGGCGATATGAAAGTATATGGATGTTATGATACTACCAGGGGCAAGGCACGTTTGAGGTGATCACGATATTACAGTTGAGATTGACTAGCCAATCTAGAATGCACCCTTTGTCATGGGTAGGGCTTGAAATACATTGAGTGAAGCCCAAGGCTTCAATGGCGTTTGCTAAGGCGATGGCATTAGGGTCAGCACTGTCATTAAAACCTACATTTGAATCACCCATGAGGACCACCCTTGATGGGGGCTTGGCATCCACTGGAAGGTGGTGTGTGATGTCCTCTTCAAAAGAGTGTTGGGCAGGGATTCGATACATGAGGTGCAAAGTCATGGTGGCAGTATGTGATAGTGTTCATTTCAAAGTTAGTACTTCACAAGATAGGAAGGCTAGACTAATAGCTTCTCTTATTTGTAGCAAGTCTTTGGCGATAATGGCAACCCCAATATTAAAATATTAATATTTTTAGATAGATACATTTTCTTTCCCTTGCACCAAACAATATTTGCTCAGTAGTGTTAAAGTGCACTCAGCTCAAAAGGGTCCCCTTTAGAGGGGAGCCTAGCAGTCACTGAGTCACTGGTGCTGGGGAAAGTCTAAACACCACTCAAGGGTACTTGCTCTTTTTTTCCTGATCCAACAGAATTTATTCAGTAATGCTTGCACATACTCCGGTCACTAAAACGCATACAATTTATGCATTTCCTATGAACCGGCCGGGGTTGGCCATGTATCAGGCAGCTTGGGTGCTGTCCGCACCATGAACCTACGTGCTTCACGGTGCTTTACCAACCCCAGGGCCCCTGGTTTACTATGATCTTTGTTCAGGGCACCATTCAGCAGACGCTTCAGCAGTTTAACAGCTTCCTAGCTGGAAATCGATGTCAGGAGGCATGCAGCACACGGCTGGGGCGGGCAGGTCGCTCTTCTCTTTGTCAGGCGCCGTTAGACTCACTCTAGCATCTGCTTACATCCCACTAATCGTGCCGCTCTGCTGCCTCTCTGCTGCCTCTCTGCTAGCTTCACTGATACTAGAATCGGAGAGGAAACTACCTTGCACGCCGCACATCCTTTGCTAGCGCTCTGCTACTACGGATTAGTCCAGCAGCACCACCAGATCTCGCATTGGCCGCTTCCACCAAGTCTCAGTTCTGTAAAACCTAGCAAGATGGAAAATGGTACCAGGGGTAGCAATCATGGCACATACAGGGCGGCAATCCAAACTCGGCTCACCTGCCTCTGGTAAAAAATCCCTGGGAGGACTCCTGTGCCAGGTACGCAGGTGTTGGGGATCACCTGCCATGTCCATCCGGCAGGCGCCCCAGGGTGCTGCTTCCTCACAGCACTAAACAGGCGCAGTGCCTGTAGGAGTCTGGGGCCTGCCATGGACATCGGGCAGGCCCCGTGGCACTATGGGGCACCAGCGCCATCGGGGTGGGGGCACAGCCTGCCAGGCTCCTGACCATGCGGACCTAGGCCACCGTCCTGGCAAAGGGGTCCCATGGCAACAGGACCTGCAGGCCTGTGCCTCCACGTGTAGGCCTGCCGCCTACATCAATAAGTGAGACACGGACTCAGACCAACCTCTTATGGAGTCTGCAGCCGTTCTGTCTCACGTGCCTCCAGGGGCTCCCTTTACTCATCTTGGGCCATGACGCAGTCATGGCCCATCTTAAAGGGGCAACACACGTGGGAGGGACACATCCCTTTAAAGGGGCAATACACATGGGAGGGTCACACCTAACACTGGGGGTCCCTGTTCCACCCTCAAGTGGGTTGAGTCCCTAACAGGAAGAAGAAAAAAAAAAAAAAAAGGAAGACCTCAATTTCCACTGCCTTTCATTTGAGTTTAGCCCCAAGCAGGTTGTGTTTTCTAGAGAATCTCATTCTAGGCCGAAAAACACTATAGTCATCAAAAGAAATATCCAGGAAGAAAGACGCGGGCAGTAGGAAAGCGCATTCTGAGTAAAAGACGACTTCAAGTGGGAGTGCAGTTTTTTAGAGTGTGACTGTTCAATTCAAGCTGAAGCATGTTTGTATTGAAAGCAATAATTCATGTTTTGGAGTCTGAAATGTAAAGTTTTCTTTTTTTTTTTCACATGAGAAAACAGTTACTCAAACGTAGCAGCATGCTGTTGGTTTCAGTAATTATCAGTGTCATGTTCGCTGAAGGAGTTTACTGTGGTCAGAAGACGCCGCTGCGAGAGAGAGGCAGGTACGCACACGAGTGCAAAGCTCGAGGGGGCTTCATCAGTTCAAGGAATTCCGCGCGTTGGGGTCCCGAGTGCAATACCAAAGAGTTTCGTTCAGCGGAGGCTACAGCTCGTCGCAAGGTGGCGCAGTTTGAATCCATTTTGTCGTACATGCACTGTGAGCATAAAAAGGATTCTTTGAAGATCGTAAAAACGAGTAATAGGATTGACAATGCACCCGTCCCAGTACATTATGGGATATTACAAGTACAACTTGAAAGCCTTTGGAGAAAAAAGCAAACGTAAAAGAAAAACAAAAAATAAAGACAAGAATTCATTCATAGAGCATGTAAAAAATTCTTTGTAGAATAGATTAGTTATAGGGAATATATAGTAATTCAAGTTAAGAGCCACAAGATATTCAAAAGCCTATACTCGCGTAACAAGGACGTGGAAATGCAAGGTTTTGTAAGCACACACCCCTCAGCTTAAAGCTGAGGTTTAACAGGTAAAGAAAGGGCCTAGGAGGGAGGAGATTATTTTGACAAGAGACAAGATTACAGAAAGAAATTAAAAATGTATTTTGCTTTGTAGTCACTACTGCAGATCTCAAGAGACCAGATGAGAGGAGAATCTGTTTGTTGTTTTATCCACTACCCTGTTCCCTTTCCTGCATCACCGACTGAGATGATATTAAGGTTGAGTTTGGAATGCTCACAGATGGTCTCTGTATGATTCAGCAGCTCCTGCGAATTTGGCAAGACTGACCCGACATGCAAGCACAATGATCAATCTTGAATTAAAACAGATCTAAGAAATAAATCAAATTGTCGAGAAGGCTGCAAAGTATTTTTAAACAGGACATTTATTTACAAAAATGTTTGTACACATGAATTGGATTCGGCTTCACAGAACAGAGGCCTTTTACACACATTAGCAGAAATACTGCTATGAGAAAAGCATATGACAATATTAGAATTATGATTATAAAATACATATTTCTTTCTTTGACAACACTGCTGGGTTGTGTGCTTTCTTTAAGGATATGTAGTAAGTAGCCAGTGAGTCTACATATTTTTGCAGACTCTTGTCTCTTGTTTTATAGTCTCTCAATTCACCCTTGATTAGATTACGTGAGACTTGATCCCCTTGCATAATGTCTCTCTCCTGGAATCTTTATTTAGTGCTTGCTCTTCTATTCTTGTACTATTATACCATATTCCTTAAAACACAGCTTTGGGTCGTGTTTTCTCCAGTCTTGCTCTCCTGGTTTATGAGACTGTATCCCTTTCCTCCCAGGGTTTTTGTATCCAGTCTCTCTCTATTACCCTTTTGGGTTTATTTGGTATTCGCTCTGAGATCTCCACATTGCCAGTTATACAACTTTAGTCCTTGCATCTCTTCTATGGGACTAGGACGAGTTCAACCTTTCATGCCCACTTTCGCATTGGTAATTCAACAATTACATTCCTCTTGACTCGTCATTATGACTGGGACAAGTTGTACTCTTCATGTGTTCCTTCCTCAGATGCCTCCCACTTTTCCAGTGTTCCCTGGTACCGTCAGGCAACTATGGCAGCCTTGCAGGCTTGTGTGATGAATCGGAGATGATTCCACAGAAACTGATGTGGGACACCTCTCGTGGCCAGGCAGAGGCTTTTTGATCCTGACCCTGGGGGTGGTGTTCTGTGGGAGGATCACAAGGGGGACGAGGGGAGAACAGGCTCTGAAGAATGGGAAAATCCTTTTTATAATTTCCCCAGAGACCCAACCCTTCTGATGGCACACTGTAAAATCGAAAGTATGACTTTACGTACCTTCATTTACCATCCCCAGACAGATGGATTAGTAGTGAGATTTAACGAAACCCTGAAACACATCTTAAAGAAAGTAGAAGCCAGAGAAAAAATTTGGGACATGATACAGTGGGAGTAGGATGGGGAAAGCGACCGGTAACGGCGCTTCCGGGAATGCCGCGATGAGGAAGAAGAATGGCGAGAATTACTCGGGGACCGAGAACCCCGAGCCTCCTCCCGACATGGAGAGTCGCCCCTCGAGTCGTCGGTGGACACCACCTTGGATTTCGACTTGGATTTACTTGACTTACTGGGCTTAGAGCCCCAACCTACCTGGAGCTTCCCCTTACGCTCCTGCAAGGCCTTGGCAGTTAGCGACTGGCATCTTGAACAGTTGTCAGTGTCGTGACTCTCACCCAAGCACCACAAACAAATGCGATGCGGGTCGGTGAGCGACATTTTCGACTCGTAGTCCCGGCAAGTCTTGAAGCCAGACCTCGGAGTCGGAGAGGTCGAAGAAAGAGACATCTCAACGATGAAACACACGAGGCGTGCCGAGTTTCAGGAAGCTGAAGAGTATTACAGTTTGTTTTTCGAAACACGAAAATGGGCGTCGACACAGGGCGTGCCAGTAATACAATCCCTAGTGTAATGTCCACTGTACCCATGATCCCTCACGCGTCTAGAACCCTCAGATTGTAATTTTTCTGACATGAGGTAGCACGAGGAGTAGCGCGAGTACAGATAATCCAAGCAGATAGATAAGACTACAAGCATCCATACGCCTTCTCTCAGAGGGGTCGAAGGGTGGGTCGCATGTGAATCTAAGCAGATACAAGTATCAGAAATAAGATTACGGTGAGTAATGTATCCCTTCGAGGCTTGTGGAATCTGCTTAGATCACATGCTGTGCATAGATTAGCGAGCAGTGTTAGAAGAAGGAGGTGGGATGTGAGAAGGGTCATGAGCAAATAAATGTCTTAGAACCGCTTGTCCCACTTGAGTATCTGTCTTGGAATGGGTTTCAATGCAGTAGTGCTGAGTAAAATTGAATAGAGCTCCAAGTAGCAGCTTTGCAAATGGTGTCAAGGGGTACATTTGCAATGAAAGCCAGAGTGGCCCCAATGCCTCTTGTAGAGTGGGCTCTTGGCGTGAAAGGCAGAGTCTTTTCAGAAAGGGAGTAACACAGCTGGATACAGTTAACAATCCACTTGGAGATGGCACCTTTAGAGACGTGATCTGCCTCTTTGCCTCTAGCTACGGAGACAAACAGTTGGTCTGTTTTCCTTAGCGGTCTGGTTTTGTTTACATAGTATAGGACCGCCCTATGCACATCTAGGGTGTGTAGTTTCACCTCAGCCGAGCTGTGTGGATCTTGGAAGAAAGCCGGAAGCTCGATGGACTGGTTCACGTGAAATTTAGAAATAAACTTACGTGCGAACCTAGGTTGTGTACGTAAAACCAGTTTATCTTTATGAACCGTAAAGAAAGGATCCTTCACTGACAGAGCCTGAATTTCACTGACCCTTCTTATAGATGTAATTTCTACTAAGAAGGCTGTTTTATAAGTCAGGTGTTTGAGACTGCTTTTATGCATGGTCTCGAATGGGGGGCCCATGAGTTTAGATAGCACCACATTAAGGTCCCATCCTGGTGGTGGGTTTGAAATTGGAGGGTGAAGTCTCTTTACTCCTTCCATAAAGGCTTTAATTACTGGTACTTTCCACCACAACACCTTGTTATGGGAGGTGGTGTATGCTGACAGCGCTGCCAGGTGTACCTTTAGTGAGTAAAAAACCAACCCTGCGTCCAGCAGGTGGAGCATGTATGTGACAATTGTGTAAGGAGTGCAATCAACTGGGTTGAATTGCTTATTCTGGCACCAGATAACGAATCTTTTCCATTTTTTTCAAAGTAGCAGTGCCTCGTGTTTGGTTTCCTAGATTCTCTTAGGATGTCCATACATCTCTGCGGTAAATTGAGATGTCCAAACTCTATGACCTCAGGAGCCATGCTGCCAGGTTCATTGAGTTGGGTTGAGGATGCACTTTCTGACTTTGGTGCTGGGACAGTAGGTTGTACCAGCCCGGGAGTTTGATAGGTTCGCACACCGCTAGTCTGCGTAAGTGTGGGAAGGAACAAGTTACTTACCTGTAACTGTTGTTCTCCAGCATGGGTCTGGCATGGATTCACATGCTCATGAATATTCCCCGTCGTCAGGCTGGGAATCCTCGGTAAAGAAAAAATCAGTATCAGTTTCGTTTCTGATCTGTCTTTCTTAGTAGTAACCAATCACTGATCTCTGGGTCATACTGCCCCCAGCCAATGACTGCCCTCTCCCTAAGCCCCGCCTCTGGCAGCCATCCTCAGATTTGGTAGCACGCCAAGTGGCAGTATGACCAAGTGAAGAGCCGCAGAGGGGTAGGTGGGAGGGTTCGCATGTGAATCCATGCCAGACCCATGCTGGAGAACAACAGTTACAGGTAAGTAACTTGTTCCTTCTCCAGCATGGGGTCTGGCATGGATTCACATGCTCATGAAAAAAAGAATACATAGCAGTATACACATGCACAACCACGGGAGGTGGCAACAGGCTCAGCATTAAGCAATACAACAACTCAACATTAAGCATCTCTTACCTCCTCACCAGGCTCACCTTAAGCGAACAGGTTGCGCAGCACTGCTTGGCCGACCCTGGACGACTCCTCCCTGGAGTCCCGATCGACGCAGTAGAATCTTGTGAAGATGTGCGTCGACCTCCACGTAGCAGCCCTGCAGATGTCCAGCAGGGGCACACCAGACAGGAACGCCGTGGTAGCAGCGATCGCTCTGGTCGAATGGGCTCTCGGACGGCCGGGCAGCGGTTTGCCAACCGGTGACAATGCATGATGCAGCCGGAGAGCCATCTGGAAATGGACGTCCTAGAGAGAGCCTTCCCTTGATTCACAGACCCAAAGTTCACAAATAGTTGTGACGTCTTCCGAAAACTCTTTGTGCGGTCCACGTAGAACTTCAGCGCTCTAGCTACATCCAGCGAGTGCAAAGTCCTCTCGGCCGGCGTCGAAGGGACGGGAAGAAAACTGGTAACACCAAGGGCTCGTTGAGGTGGAAGTCCGACGGCACCTTGGGCATGAAGGAGGGGTGCGTCCTAAGCACTACCCTCGTGTCATGAAAAGTCAAGTATGGAGGCTTGCAAGATAGGGCCTGAATCTCTCCCACTCGTCGTGCAGAGGTGATGGCCACGAGGAACGCTGTCTTCCATGACAGGAACTTCAAAGGCACCAAATGCATAGGCTCGAATGGGGCTCCCATGAGCCTGGTCAGGACCACATTAAGCTCCCACGCCGGGGCAGGGGCCTTCACCGGAGGGAATGATCGGAATAGTCCCTTCATAAATTCCTTTACTAGGCGATGAGACCACAAGGACGCCCGTCTCGTAGTCCTGGTATATCGGGAGATGGCAGCCAGATGTATTTTTATGGAGGCGTGAGCCAGTCCGGCTTTGGCCAGCGACAGTAAGTATGGCAGCACTTGAGGGGCCGTAATCAGCAGAGGGTTAAATCTTCTGTGCACGGCACCAGACAGAGAACCTCTTCCATTTATGTCTAACACTTGAGAGTTGAGGACGCCCTGGCCTTTGCAAGAACCTCTCTGCAATCATTCGGGATATCGTACCCTCCAAACTCTAGTGCTGCAGGAGCCAGACCTGCAAATTCAGCGACTGTGGGTCGTGGTGTAGAATGGCGCCTCCTTCTCTGGAGAGAAGATTCGCGTCCGCCGGCAGCCTGACTGGCGGGGACGTTGACAAGTCCAGAAGGTCCGGGAACCAGACCTGCCTCGGCCACGCCGGTGCGACGAGGATCATCCTGCACCTGGACTTCTTGAGCTGAATGATGAGGCGGAGCAGCAACGGCAATGGAGGGATCGCATACAGAAACAGGCCGTCCCAAGGGAACGAGAAGCCATCGCCCATGCTCCTCGGCTGTGGGAACCTGCTGGCGAACCGCTGGCACTTGGAGTTCGTCGCCGTCGCGAACAGGTCGATCTGGGCTTTGCCCCATCGTTGGAAGAGTCGATCCACTTGATCCTGGCGCAGTTCCCACTCGTGGCACGAGCGCAGCTCCCTGCTGAGTGAGTCGGCGATGGTGTTTTTTATTCCTGCCAGGTGGCAGGGAACCAGAAACATCCTCTGGGCGACGGCCTAGTGCCACAGATCCTGGACCTCCTTGGATAGGGCTGGGGATCTGGTGCCCCCCTTCTTCCGTATGTAGAACATCGTGGTGGTGTTGTCAGTGAAGATCCTCACCACTTTGTCCTTGAGGGACGGGAGGAACGACTTGAGCGCCCAGAACACTGCACGGAGCTCCAAGATGTTGATGTGAAGAGACCTCTCCTCCGGAAGCCAAAGGCCTCTTGCGTGGAGATCTCCGGTGTGGGTCCCCCAAACCTCCAGAGAGGCGTCCGTAGTCACCACCTCCTGAAACGCCGGGGTTTGAAATTCCATGCCCGTCGTGAGGTGAGCCCGGGTGCCCCACCATAGGATCGCCCGACGGAACTCCTCGTCGAGGGGGATCCTGTCCTCAAAGCAGCCCCTCGCCTGAAACCAGCGGGCGTCGAGGAACTCAAGTAGCGGACGCATCCGAAGTCTGCAAAGGGGTACAAGGTAGATGCATGAGGACATCATCCCGAGAAGGGACTTGATGGACCTCACCCTGGCCACGTCCGTGGCTAACAGTTGCCGTACCTTGCCCAGGATGGTCTTGGTCCTCTCCTCTGAAGGGGAGGCCAATTGCTCCACTGTGTCGAGCTTCGCCCCCCAAAAACAGTGCTACTTGGGACAGTACCAGGTGGGATTTGGGGTAGTTGATGGAGAACCCCAGCTCTGTGAGCAACCGGACGGTCCTCGCCGTATGATCGACGGCGAGTTCCCTTGACCTTGCCCGGATAAGCCAGTCGTCCAGGTAGGGGTAGACGTGGATCCCCTGCAGGCGCAGCCGCGCCGCCACTGATGCCAGGCACTTGGTGAAAACCCTGGGTGCCGACTTTAATCCGAATGGTAGGGCTCTGAATTGGTAGTGGCGTCCTTGAACCACGAACCTGAGGAACTTCCTGTGCCTTTTTAGAATGGGGATGTGGAAGTAAGCATCCTCCAGGTCCAACGACGATAGGAAGTCGCCTTCCTCCAGCTGTCCCAGTACGTGCTGGAGGGTGACCATCCTGAATTTCTGCGCCTTGATGTATTTGTTTAACCGACGCATGTCTAGGATGGGGCGCCAACCGCCTGTCTTCATTCTGACGAGGAAGTACCTTGAGAATACTCCGGAGCCCCGGAGCCTCCTGGGGACGAGCACGATGGCACCTTTCTTGAGCATCGCCTTTACCTCCAACAGCAGTTGAGGGACGTGATTCTCCTTCCTGGCCACGGGAGGAATGCGAGGGCACTTCTTTAGGAATTCCAGCGAGTGCCCGTTGGCCAGGGTGTCCAACACCCAACGATCGGTGGAGATGGACTCCCACACCCTGACGAATTTCGTCAGGCGGCCTCCCACTGGGGTGCTTCGGTGGGGGCCCGACCACCCGGTCGGGTCAGTCTTGCTTGGAAGCGGCATTGCTGCTTGGCCTCCTTGGCGGCGACGTCGGGAACCCCCTTGCTTGCCGCGACCTCTGTAGGCCTCCTGGGAAGAGGAGCGGTCCGCCTGGCGGTAGGTGGAGGAGCCACCGCTGGATCCTTTGGAGGCACCCTGTCTGCCTCCAGGGCTCTGAAAGGGCCGTCGCTGCTGAAGCACCCCAAGGGCCCGGGCCGTCTCAGAGTCGGTCTTCATGGCCTGTAGAGACTCATCCACCGCCTTACCAAAGAGGTTGTTGCCGTCGAGCGGCATGTCCAACACTCTGGTCTGGATGTCCTGGAGAAAGTCTGTCGCCTTGAGCCATCCTCGTCGTTGGAGGCAAACTCCGTTGCTCAGTTGGCGAAATCCGGTATCGGCAATGTCCGTTGCCACCGTAATGGCGTGATCCAACGCCACCGTAATGGCGTGATCCGACGCCACCTCGCCCTCCTGCAGAATTTCTAGGGCCTCCGCCCTTTTGTCATCAGGCAGGAAATCTAGCAGGGAAGCTATCTTGAACCAGAGCTCCCTGTCGTAGCGGGCCATGACCGCTAAGACATTGGCCGCCTTAATCGTCGTCGCCGCCGACGAGATGACTCGTCGTCCTGTAGAGTCCAACTTCTTACCCTCGCTGTCCGGCGGGGAAGTGGAAGTTGAAGACGCCGCGCCCTCTGCCTTCTTCTTAGCCGCTGCCGAGACGACCGAGTCCGGCGTGGGCGGGGCCCTGAGGCACAAGGGGGCGGCATCGGGGACTCGGTACTTCTTCTCGTACCTGTCCCTCTTGGCGGGTGTCATGGCAGGGTTCTTGAGGACAGCAAGCCCCTCGTCCCAGATATCGTCAAGTAAAGGCACCGCGAGGACCGTCTTCCTCTTGGCCTCTCGTCGTTGGTACAGAAACCCCTCCTTTTTCTGTTCTTCAGGGCAGAGCTGGAAGAGCTCGGATGCCCTGGTTATCATGGCGTGGAAAGAGCCAACCTCGTCGGCTGGGGACGCCAGCGGTGGGGGGGCGACGACGGGATGTCTGCTGTGTCATCACCGCCGTCATCGTCCGTCCCCGTCACCAGGCCTGGTTCTGGCTCCTCCGTCGGGGTGCGTGGTAATCTCGTCCTTATCTCGGTACATAAGGATTGGATTGCCAACAAAATGGCTGCCGAGATATCCTGGGGCTCGGGCAATGGCTGCGACGGACGGGGTGGCTGCTCCACTGGGCCCTGTTCATCGTCCTCGTCGCTATCTTCGATCACGTCAGCAGGGACCGTCCCCTGGGATCGAACCTTCTCAAACCTCTCGTTGAGGTTTATGAACCTCTCGTTGAGGCCTATGGACCTTTCGTTGAGGCCCTTCTCGGTCTCCACCAGTTCCTCCTCAGAGGCTGATTCTGAGTCTGTAACGGCCACTGCCCCCCCCCTCTATTTCAGCCGGGGGCTTCACGGGGGTCTTAGCGATGGGCTGGAAAGAGGATTCCCTCCACGGCGGCAGGGATACTCTGGGCCCAGAGGCCGTTTCCATTGGCGTAGTCTCAGCCAGCTCCGCCAGGGTCGCAGAGACCACTTCGGTAGAGGCCTTAGCTGGATGGATCAAGGCCCTCACCACCTTAGCTGCGTCCTGGGCCTTTGCCTTGGGGGAGGGTCAATGCCTCGCTCCCCCTACAGATCGACCGGGTCCGCTCCAGCGGCCTACCCGGGTTCTCGGACTTCCTCTTCCCCGAACCAGAGCGCTGGCTCGTGGTCCAACGTGCCAGGGAAGTAGCGCCCTGCTTGGCAACCGAAGAGCCCGACCCTTCGGCGCTCCCGGACTCGCGGTGCTTGGCCTTCTGTTGGGCCCCCGTCGCTGGAGCGCCCTCAAAGGACTTAGAAGCCCACTCAGACTTCTTCTTCGCCTTCTCACTTGCTGTGCCCTTCTCCAGCCAGGTGGCGAGGCGGGAACGATGATCTTGTTTGGTCCGTTCCGAAAGGTTCTTGCAGAACGCACAGTCCTTTTCCACGTGCGTCTTGTCCCCATGGAGGCAGTAGAGACATAGCGAATGCTCGTCCTCCTTGAAAACGTTATATAATCCGCATCCAGGGCAGTTCCTGAACAGCTTGGATCCGGGCGTCGAGCTCCCTTTGTCCTGGGCCATGTCCGTTGAGGTAGGCCGCAGATCTTCCGGAATCCTCCAAGAAGTGTAAACTTCACCCTTGAGGGGCGTAGAAGAATTGTGAAACGGGTCCCCGTTATCGGAAGTAGAAGCGGTGGAGCTTGAGGCTCGATTAAACCGAGAAAATGAGAAATTCTCCTGAAAAAACGTGAAAACGCAGTAGAAAACTTGAGAGCTAAACACGAGGACTCCCAACACTTGAGCGTGCGGTAAAAATATGAGGATGGCTGCCAGAGGCGGGGATTTGGGAGAGGGCAGTCATTGGCTGGGGGCAGTATGACCCAGAGATCAGCGATTGGTTACTACTTAGAAAGACAGATCAGAAACGAAACTGATACTGATTTTTTCTTTACCGAGGATTCCCAGCCTGACGACGGGGAATATTCATGAGCATGTGAATCCATGCCAGACCCCATGCTGGAGAATCACGGTTGTCTCGCCCACATGGGAGCAACTAGGACGAGCGTCATCGATTCTCTGTTCATCTTGTTGACCACCTTCCTGATGAGAGGTGTTGGTGGAAAAGCTTAGGCAAACATCCCTGACCAGTTCATCCACATGGCGTTCCCCTGGGAGTCTGGTTGGGGTTCTAGGTCTATAGTGGGGAAACCCCACTGAGAGAAGAGATCTTCTACGATTTCTCTGTGTAGACACCATTCGTGTTCCTCTGGGAGGGGATCTCTGCTTAAAGCATCCGCCAGAGAATTGAGATCCCCTGGAACATGTTCAGATGACAGGAAGATGTCCCGTCTGAGTGCCCCTATCCAAATTTTCTGGGCAAGCTTGGACAGATTTGGCGAACGAGTCCCTCCTTGCTTGTTCAGGTAAAACATGGCTGTATTGCTGTCCGTCAATTTCACTAGTGAGGGTCACACAGGAAGGACTTTGGGATGCCTTTAAGTCAGTTTTGCGAGGAGAACTAATAGCACTTCGGGCCCACAAGATGAAAGGGAGGCAGGCAATGGAAAAGGAAGTAGAAACCCAACTGCAAGAGGTCATGCAGGCTATGATGGGGAAAAAGAATAGCGCCTTATATAAGAAACTAAGAGATCTGGGGCCAGCTTAAACCACTACGCACCAGTAGGGCAGAAAGGTCCCTGCTGGGGATTAAACAGATACTACATTAAGGCCAATAAAGCTGACAGATTATTGGCTAGACAGTTGAGAAAGACTAAGACTAACCAGACCATTCTCCGTATAGCACAACCAGACAGGTCAATGGCGACTAACTTGGAGGCTATAACCGAAACCTTTGTGAATTTCTCTAACGGCTCTATACACCTCAGAGAGCCCGGCTCCACCTGCTATTAAGAAGTATCTGTGCCAACTGCCCATACCAAAACTGTCACTGGTAGAAAGAGAACGACTAGACTGGACAAAGTCTGAGTCATATCAACCCATTGCACTACTGAATATTAACACAAAACTGTACACAGGTATTCTGGCGGCAAGATTGACGCCCTGCCCCCAAACGTAATAGGAGTGGATCAATCAGGATTTATAAAGGGGAGACAAACATGGGATTACACTAGGAGAATAATCCACGTGGTAAAGAAAGCAGCCATACAGCAGGTTCCCAAAGCACTGATATCACTCGACGCCGAGAAGGCTTTCGACAGGGTGGAATGGCCATTCCTGTTTGGAGCCATGGAGCATATTGGGATGGGCGCCAAATTCTTACAAATAGTCGGACAATCTACAGTAGCCCCTCAATGCACCTTTCAATCAACTCCCTAGTGTCCCGGAGCATAAATATTGAGTGGTGTACAAGGCAAGGGTGTCCCCTATCCCTGCTTCTGTATGTAATATACCTGAAACCGCTCCTAATTTCAAACAGGTAAAACCAACTCATACAACCCATTCCGTTTGGGGGAGAGGAACATAAAATAGCTGCTTTCGCAGATGACTTGATGATGAAGACCAGAAACATCAATTCCTGCGCTAATAGCAGAAGTTACCGTATTGGAAAGGATAGCAGGACTCCAGTGAATAGGTCACAATCAGAACTGCTGAGTCTGGGACTGACCCAGGTCAGGTGGTATTAGGAAATGCGTTCGTTTTTATTTGGCCGAATGGTACATTTGACCGAATTTGTCCTGTACCACTTGACCGAATAAAAATGTACAAATTGGCTAATACATACCGAACATGTGGAGCAGGGGTCATGGAGGTGCCCCCCGCTCCTATAATTGGTATGTATTAGCCTTGGGTGGTTGCAGGGGTGTCCCCAGCTTCCTCAATAATGGAGGCGGGGACCAAAACAACTAAACAAAGCACAAAAAGGGACCCTGCAGCATCAGATCCGACCCACGTTTGAGGGACGGATCTGACGCCTCAGGGCTGCAATCAACTAAGCGGCGAGCGAACAGGGAAGGGGATTTAGGGGTTGGGGAATTGGTGCGAGTCCGTTTGAACCTCTGAGAACTGATCGCATGCGGGCTATTTTTTTCCGAAAAGTTTGCCACAATAATTTCTCAGACGGTCAAACACACCTAAACCGGCCAGGTTACAGCTTTATCCACATACTCACTGTTCACAATAGCCAGAGACAGCAGAATATACTTGTGGGTAAATATAGCCAATGTTATTGCAAAACTATATGAAATGAACTACCCAGAGGTGCTTCGACAGGTAAAAGTGGACTTAGGGAAATGGTTGCCTCTGCGGATCTCGTGGCTGGGCCGGAGCACAACGATAAAAATTATAAAACCGCCTCGGCTGCTCTATTACATTCAGGTGCTCCCAATTCAGATCCTGCAGTCCTTTAAAGCAGTTACCAAACCGGTGTTGCAATTTGTATGGCAAAACAAACGTCCGAGGGTAGCCCTAGAAACCTTGAAGGTGCCCAAACAGAGGAGGGTGGGGTGTAAGCCCCCCGAACTTCACAAAATACTATAAGGCAGCCCAAGTACGGGTCGGGTAATGCAGGAGTGGTTTTCAGGGGAAACAACCAAATCTTTGGTACGAATGGACAAGGGAGTTGCAGGGAGCCCATTAGAGGGGATTATATGGTTGAACAGGTGAGACACCCCAGAATACCAGTCTCAGCCAAGTACTAGCAATGACATGTGACATATGGGACCGGCAAGTCAATAAGGGGATCATACTATGCGCCCGTCCCCCTTTACCCTGCTGTTTAGGAATCCATTATTCTACCCGGGAATGGTGCGGGGCTTGTTTAGGCAGTGACACAGGGAGGGGTGAAAACAGGGGACATGTCGGGCTCAGACATTCGAACATTTTAAGACTGCAAACAACATATGGGGCTAACCGATGGAAAGGAATACAATCAAATGAGGCACTGGCTGATGTAACCAGAGCTAAAGCAAGCAGCAGGTCGGAAACTAGCGATATTCTAAGGTTTATCACCACACATACCAGGGACAGACAGATGGTGTCTAAGCCGAAACAAAAGATGCTGATGGACTCGGCATCAACTCCTACATGGGGTATATGAAGAAATGGGAAGTAACACTAAGGAGAGAGAGCTCGAGAGAACGTTGGGAGAATCTGTGGGGGAATATTCTGCAACTAACTAGATCTATTCAGCTCACGGTGGCCTGGTACAAGGTTATGGTCTTGTGGCATTACACGCCAGAGAGGCTACATAAAATGTTTTCTACTACTTTGCAGAAGTGCTGGACAGGTTTTACAGGGAGAGGGGATTGCAGACACATGGTAGAGTTGCCCGGTACTGGGGTCTTCTGGGCTGATATTAGAGCCCAATTACAGTTAAGGATTCAGTGCTCTTTCACATTTCCCCCCAGGGAATGGATGGGTGGGCTGTTTGACCAAGAGTTTATACTACCCTCTAAATCTCTGCGCAAAGCCTTTATGGTAATGCTCCTAGCAGCCTGGCTAGTACTAGCCAAGAAACAGAAGCAGAAATCTCCCCAAACATGTGTTGAATGGCTGCACAAATTGTGGGGATATTAGCAACTGAATGGGTTACCTACAGGATGCAATGTGAGGCTGCCAAATGTTGACAAGACTGGTGGCTGGCTCTGGATTACCTCTGGGGAGACTTTATGCAACAGTGGTGTCCTCAGAACCTGCTAAAATTAGAATATTAGACAATGTGATGGAAGAGGCACCCTCTAAGGGACGACACAGACATATTGGAACTATGGGGATGGAAGAAACTGTGGGTGTGAGGGAGGAGAGAAGGGAGGGAGCAGGGGTGCTTTGAGGGGGGTTGTTTGTATATGAGAAATGTTTTTTTCCCATAGTCTGAATGGGGAAAAAAACTTTGCTCACGCCTACAGCAAATTTGGTGAAAATCCGTCCAATAGTTTTTTATAAAATGATCACAGAATAGGTCAAAAAGAATTTGTGATATCAATGTTCGGTCCGTGAACACACTTCAATGTTCGCTCTGCGGACAGTGTCCTGGTTGGCCAACCGGCTTGCGTCATGTCCGCGGACATGCAACGTGTTCCCTGATTGGATGGCGAAGACCGTGAAGCGCGTCAGATTTTCGGGAACGCCCGACATCTTGAATTCGCGGACGTCCGCGGACAGCACAGTGAAACTTGGTGGAGAAATGCTATTTTTTTTTTTATTTGTATTTAATCAAAATTAGATTTTTACAAAAGAAGAAAAAAAAAGTCTTTTTGTTTTCAACTGAAGAGAAAAAAAAAAGAAAAAAAAAAATTCTACCATTTCCTGTGTACACTGGCGTGCTCATACCGCTGGTTGATTGAGGGTTTCGATTGCTGAATTTTTTGCAGGATTTTCTCCAAAGCAATGTCTATTAGCTTAGAAGCCGCTATTAGCCATCTAGTTTTGGCTCCCGTGATCAAACGATTCCACAAGACATTGTTGTCGATGACATGAAGATTTTAACATGCCATTTAGTAGAGTGTGTTGGTGTGTAAGACTGTTTGGGGAGGGTGGGAGAGTAAGAGATGGGTTAAATGTTTTATTTATTTAGGTGGTAGATCTCCTTGTTGTGTTCGATTTGCCCGTGGACAACACAGATGTCCTGAAATGTTCTAAATAAATGAAATGCGGGTGTTCTGAGGACACTATGTCCGTACGTATGGGTCGTAGGCAAGTTGAAACTGTTCTGGGAACACACGCGGTGTACTGATGTGTTCGAAAATAAACAAAATGGGGGTGTCCTGAGGACGGTATGATTGTTCGTACTGTTCGCAAGCAAGCTGAAACTGTGCTAAGAACACTCGCGGTGTCCTGAAATGTTCGTAAATAAACGAAATTGAGTGTCCTGAGGACTCTGTCCGTATTGTTCGCTGGGAAGTTGAAATTGTTCTAATAACACATGATGTGTCCTGGGATGTTCGTAAATAAACAAAAAGGGGGTGTCCTGAGGACGGTATGCCTGTCCGTTTTGTTCGCAGGCAAGTTGAAAGTGTTCTAAGAACACTCATCATGTCCGCGGACATTAAAAGTGCCCATATGGTATAGTCAAAATGTTTGACTCTATGGGTGTGATATGCTGCAACCACCGCAGCATATTAAACTCATAGTGGCTAATAACTTTGGGATCCAAGAACAAATTTATAAGCAACGAAGTTGTAAGCCACTACGGGTGTGATATGCTGTGGTGGTTGTGGGCAGGGCGTATAGTCTTGGGTGCGTGGACAACACCAAAATTATAAGCACCAAAGTTATAAGTCACTATGGGTGTGATTTGCTGCGCTGGTTGTACTTATAATATACTTACTGTTTGGTTTAGTAACTGAAGTACATGCATTTCTTGTTCATTTCTGTGATGAAAGAAAAGATCATGTTAGTATTGGTATTTTGTAATGACTTATAACATTGAATAATCAACATTTCTTTTTTGACCCTCATATTTTTTTTTTTTTTTTTTACGCCACTTACCTTGTTCTGCACTTTTCCCCCCACCTCCTCCCCCTGCACTTTCTCCTTTTCCCCTTACCTCTGCACTTGCGCGATCTGAATGACACCTGGCCTAGTAGGATCGTTTGTCCGTCTTCCCCTTGTTTTCCCTCCCCCCCTGCCTCGTCGCGCCTTGAAACACTTGTGTATAGGCGCGTTACAAATACCATATCATATCATATCATATCATATCATATTTAGTAGATTACAAACCAGAGTACTGTGCAATTTGCTCAATTTCTGTGTTTGTTGCTAAAATCATTGGGTCTGTGGGAGAAAAAAAAAAAAAAAACCTTTTTTTGTTTTGCTACTGTCTATTTGTTTTTTTTTTTTTCGGTGTTCACTTGTTGTTTCTTGTTTCTGGCTAATGCTCTATATATTGGCTTGTTGCAGATTTTTGGAGCAGTTAGATACCTGTTGACATATTTTAACAGTCTATTTTTTGTTATAATGTTGTGGTATTGATTTATGTTTGGTTATTGAAAATCTTGGGGTAGTTCGATACCAGTTGGCGTATTCTAACTATCTATTTTTTGATATAACATAGTAGTATTCATTTATCTGTTTAGTTGTTGTAGAATCTTGAGGCAGTTAGATACCTGTTGGCATATTCTAACAGTGTATAGTTTTTTAATAGAAGTTTAGTTAAGGTTTAAGTACAGTTTAGTTAATACATTTTGGTTTTAAGAAGATTAAATAAGAATTCGTAAGATTTGCAGGTAATCTCTGCTTTAGAGTAATGGTACTATCATTACATTCGAACCATCCACTTTTTGTAAATATATATATGCAGTATAGTGACCTGCATTGGTTGTGTCTCCTGTGTGGTAGATTATACCTATTGTTGTGAAGGTTTTCTTACCAAGTGATACTTGACCATGTGTGAATCCAGTCAGCTTGCAGTTGTTTTTGGTACCATAGGCATTGTAACGTAAAAGCATTAGTATTACGTATTTAGTAAGTTTGTATTAGTAAGGTGGAGCGATTATCCGAATTGCAGGTAGTACATAATCGATCATGGTTTGCATTTTGTATAAGTTGCTGAAATGGAACGGATTCACAATTAGGTATTGATACATACATGAAGCGCTCATTGGGGATTTGTTCTTGTGTCACATTGTTGCAGAGAGTGCATGTATGTTTCCACACGTATGAAATCTGTTAGATTTCATTTATAGGTATGTTTTTGTTTTCCAGTACTTGTAGTAAGTACATTAGAAATTCTTGTGGATCTTCCTGTGAGTTTATAGTGACTTACACCATTCCAGCACAGTAGTCCAATTGTTGTCTTATTCCATAAACACTAAATGTGTTATTAGGATTGTTTGTTGCATTTCTATGAATTACTAACATTTGCAAACACAATTGGTCTGTACTGTGTAAGTATATGTTGTCAACAATTGGTGGTAATTGAAATAGGTTATTCATTGCTACATTTGCGTAGCAACTTACACCAATTATATTTGAGAGTTTAAATGGATCAGGTAATTCTATATCTGATTTTTTTTGAGTTTGTCTTCCTTCTTTGACGAAGTACCTGGGTTACTTTCCCTAATTAGTTCTTTTTTGCTTGTGGTACTTGATGAAGTATTAGTTTCTTTTACTCTCTTTGGAGGATTTGCAGTGATATCCTGTTGTATTTTTGTTTGATTTAGTTTTCTTTTACAACGTTTTACTTTTTGTGGAACAGGATATGTTTTTAGATGGGGGTGTACAGTGAACGAAGTCTATTGTATTCTAAAATGCAAGGAATATCAGCGTTTACTTTACTTGCATCAAAGTTGATTAGAAATAGACCGTCAAGTGTACGTAAGCGTGATAGTGCTACGTAGCTCATGCTTTCTTTAAAGACCGTGTTACCAATGTCTTTTAATGCTTTGTCTAGGGTAAGACCTTGTGATTTATGAATGGTGACTGCGTATGCAAGAGTTAGAGAAAATTGTTCTCTGCGTACATACATGTCTTTGAGGAGAAGGAATCGAGCTGTTGAGCGTCCTATCCTTTTTACTTCTGAAAGTTTGTCAAAGAGAATATTGACAAATTGAATGTTGTTGTCACGTGGGTATGTTTGCAAGCCAACAACTGTACCCAGTGCTCCATTAACTAGTCCTTGGTCCACGTCAAGGTTACGTTTAAGCATTACTCTGCAATTTAAGGATAATTTTAATATTTTTTCCAACCCAGCTGTGTTGGAGATTGAATTTTCTAAACTATTTAGTCTTGTTGTGGCTTGCTCACGCATGGGTAGTGTCATACCACGTACGTCTAGTTTGTCTGTGGCGCTAATTTCCATTATTGGTTGCATTTCTTTATTTAACATTATTTGATTGAATTTGAAACAGCTTGCAAGAGTTGGCATTAAGGCCATACAATTTAAATTTTTGTGGGCTAATTGTTCCAAAACATCTGTAGCACATACATTATAGCCATAAAGTGCAAGAATATGCCGGGTTTTCAATATTGCTTGTGCTTCTTGAGATAGTATACCAACTCCAATACTTTTTAAGATGTTGGCATAAGTGAGATCTGCAGATTGCGAAGGGAGCGGGTGTCCTCAGGACAACAAATGCACTGAAACTGTTTTGCGCATGCGCGTTGGTGTTCTACAGACACTGTTCGGGTCCTGAAGTGATTAAAAGTGTGTCACAAGTGAAACGAACAGTTACGGACAGGCGTTTGTTCTTAGAACAGTTTCAACTTACCTGCGAACAATACGGACAGGCATAGAGTCCTCAGGACACCCCCATTTCGTTTATTTACGAACATTTCAGGACACAACATGTGTTCTTAGAACAGTTTCAACTTGCCTGCGAACAATACGGACAGGCATAGCGTCCTCAGTACACCCCCATTTTGATTTTATTAATGAACATTTCAGGACACTGCATGTGTTCTTAGAACAGTTTCAACTTGCATGCAAACATTACGGACAGATATAGTGTCCTTAGGACGCTCCCATTTTCGTTTCTTTACGGACATTCCGGACACCCGCGCTGTCCGCGGACACCTGAACTGCTTTTAAAAAAAAAGACAAGAAATGAATTAGGACACAATATAATAATTTTACTTTATTTTACATGGATGTTAAATTTATGACAGAGAAGGTGAGGCAGAAACAAACAAAAACAGGAGAATTGGGGGTTTCAATTGGATTTATATGAGGTGAAGAAGGGATGGAAGTCTCATCAAAACGTTTTGGTTCATGGAGAGGTTTTGGGGATAATTGAGTGGGATATGGTGATGGGGACAGGTGCATGTGGGACAATGGTATGTCGTTTTTTTCAAGTGATCCTCCACAAAGTTTTTTTAAATTGTTAAAATTTGCCTTGAGTAGCTCCATTTTATCTTCTATGTGCTGAAGAGTCTTATCCAATACTGCTTTTTCTTTAGTATTTTCAATTTTTGTATGGTCTGTACAAAAAAAATGTTTGTTAAATGTATATAAAATAATATTTATTAATTGGTTTATATAGCAAAGTGTCTACCATTAGGTTCACTATCTTCAGACATTTCCTCACATGGGAAATGCTCCTCTAGCCACTCCAGATTACTAGACATTTCTGTGAGAAAAAAAACATAATATCACTTTTTTTGTATCTAATACAGAAAGTTTACAAATATATGAGTAAAATACAGTACACTTACTAGCTTCTGGTAAGGTGTCTTCTGACTGGTCTGTAGATCTGCTGTTACTCTTAGTTGTGGAGTTTCTGTGAGGTAATCTTGTTCGAAGACTAATCTTTCTTCTTTTGGTATATTCCATTTTAGAACATATTGTATTTAAATGAATGGTTAGTGTGTTATATATATGGGTTACAATTCTTATTTATTACTACATATAATGTGTATGTGTGCTGGTTTGTGAATTTGTAAAATGTTCATATATTATGATATAACAATTAAACATAACCCCCAGACTTTTTGGGTAGTGGTGCTGTTGTCCGCATATGTCCGCAGACATTAAAAGAGTTCGCGGACATCAAATTCAGTACAGGGGGTTCAGTATGTTCTATGTTACTTGTACATAAAGTCAGAGTTATTATTGTTAAGTTGCGCTACTAAAAACCTATGAAATTCAGTAAAAAAAAACTTTGTTAAAGGGACGTTATGGTTCGAAGTAAAACCGAAAAACCCCTGAAATTCGCCAGTTATGGTAAGCTAAGCAACCATAACTCGCGCCACCACCGTGCACTGCTAAGACTAACACCGACGACATCAAAGATGACATCACAAATGTCATTGATGACATCACTGATGACATCACATATGAATATACTTTTCATGAAATGTCTGTATGAGGGATTCTTATTATAATGTTGAGAAAAAAGTTTCAAGGATCATTGGAATAAATATCATGAGCTAATTAGTGCATTAAGCAATGCATTGATATAAATTGCATTCTATTATGAAGTTCTATCGAGTATACTAAGCTACTCATGCAGAAACCTAGGCATTGTGTTCAGCATACATGAAGGTATAATATTCATAATGTTGATATGTTGACTAATGATATGATAACTGTTTTCTTATTAGAGATTTGTGTATTGTGAAATATGTAATAAGTAGCTAATAAAACCCACGTATTACATAATTGTATTATTACAGACAAAACACAAAGACACAATAATGCATACAAATATGTGTATATATATATATATAGGGAAAGTGAAGTGAGCAAAAAAGCAGAAGTAGTAGCAGAAACAATTCATAACCTAACTGATTATCTTTATGCTAATAAATGATTGCTCTGTTGCAAAGCTGCTATTTAACCTATGTATATGTATCACATGATGTGACTGGACCCTAAGGAAAGTAGTGTGAGTAGAACAAGTTACTTTCTTACCTGGTAACGTTCTTTCGATGGGATGGTCCGACGACGTATTCCATATCTATGACATGTAATCACCACAGCTGTGCTGCTTCGGAAACTTTTTCCGGCGTCTGCGTCCTGCGTCGATGACGTCGATGCGCCGTCGTCGAGGGCCTCCTCCGACGTCATCCGATGTGATAAGTAGGACGCACGACGCCCGTAGCCTCAGTTGTAGTTTTTTTCCCCCAGAACGTGTGACACTAGTCAACTGCCAGTCAGACACAAAGCCTTGCGGAACGTAAGCTGCAATCGCAAAAGAAATTCTGCCGCGGGGAAGGCAGGGCGGGAGCGATATGGAATACGTCGTCGGACCATCCCATCGAAAGAATGTTACCAGGTAAGAAAGTAACTTGTTCTTCGAGGGGATTGGGTCCTCCGACGTATTCCATATCTATGACAGACTCCCAAAGCAGTACCAGAGCAAGGAGGAGGGAAAGAATTTAGAATCAAAATTTAGAACAGCCAATCAAATAGCAGGGCAAAGGACCGCCTTGCCAAAGGCCAGATCCTGTGCTCGGATGGAATCGAGGGAATAGTGACGTACAAATGTATGTACTGAAGCCCAGGTGGCTGCATCACAGATGTTGCGAATAGGAACACCCCTCTGCAGGGCAGTAGACGCAGCCATACCCCTGGTAGAATGGGCCCGCAAGCCAGCCGGTGGGTCCTTACCCGCCAAGCGGTAGCACTCCGAGATGGCCAAAATAATCCAGCGAGACAAAGTCTGTTTCGTCACAGCTTGCCCCAAACGCTTTCCAGCGTAACCAATAAAGAGTTGATCGTCCACTCTGACATGGGACATGCGTGAAACATAAAAGCTTAAAGCTCTCCTAGGATCAAGCCTATGGAGCCTCTCCTCTTCCTTACCAGGATGCGGAGGAGGATAGAATGCCGGAAGAACAACCTTCTGGGCCAAATGAAATTCCGACACTACCTTCGGAAGAAAAGAAGGACAAACTCTAAGGACAACCCTGTCCTTGTGAAATACATCGAAGGGTGGCTTAACTGAAAGTGCCTGTAACTCACTCACTCTGCGAGCGGAAGTAACCGCAACTAAAAACACAGTTTTCAGAGTTAACAGCCTCAAAGGGCAAGAATGTAAAGGCTCAAACGGAGCACCCATAAGAAACTTAAGAACAAGGTTTAAATCCCAACCGGGCACCAGGAAAGGTGATGGAGGGAACACATTAGTGAGCCCTTTCAGAAACTGTGAAATTAAAGGGATTTTAAAGTAAGAACACTCTTCAGACGAGCGCTTAAAGATGGACAGCGCCGCCAGGTAACCTTTAATGGTACCCACTTGCAAGCCCCTGTGAGCCAAAGATAGTAAAAAGGACAGAACCATGGGGATGTCACATGCAAAAGGATCCACATTCTGAACTCTGCACCAGTCGCAGAACTTACGCCAACGGCAACGGTACAGAGACTTTGTTGCTGGCCTTCGGGCCGAAAGCAACACCTCCATCACGTCTTCAGGGAGGTCCCAATCCCTATACCTCAACCTTTCAGAAGCCAAGCGTGAAGGTTGAGGGATCTGACCTCTGGATGGAGAACCTGACCCCCCTCCCGTGAGAGCAGATCGTCTCGGTAGGGAAGACGACGAGGAGGGCTGATGGACAAGTCGAGAAGGTCTGGGTACCACTTCCTCCGAGCCCACGCCAGAGCAATGAGGATCATCCGGGAACCGAACTTCCGTAACCTCCGCAGCACTTGCGGGATGACGGGGACTGGAAGAAACGCGTACAGCAGCGGGAACGACCACTCCACCACGAACGCGTCTCCTAAGGCTCCTTTTGGAGGAAATTCCCGCGAGCAAAACCTTTCCCACTTCCGGTTGACACTGGAGGCGAAGAGATTCACTTGAGGGGTCCCCCAAAGGGCGAAGATCTCCAGGAGAATCTCCTGAGCCAACTCCCACTCGTGAGAGATCGTGCTCTGCCTGCTCAGAGCGTCCGCCGTCACGTTTTCATCTCCGGCCAGATGAACTGCCGAGATCAAAACTTCCTGCTGGATGGCCCAGAACTCGAGCTGCATCGCCTCCCTGCACAGAGGAAGTGACCCTGCCCCCCCCCCCTTTTTGTTGAGGTAGTGCATGGCCACTCTTTCCTCACACAGTCGGCAGAAAAGCCTTCAAGGCTAGCCTGACGGCCCTCAGCTCCAACAGATTGATATGGAGTCTGGACTCCGACGGTGAACAACGACCGCTGACTGTCAGCCCGTTGGCATGAGCTCCCCAACCCGTGAGGGGTGCATCCGTCACGATCGTCACCTCCGGCCAGGGAAGCCAAAATGGAGCCCCCTTCATCAAGTTGCCTTCGACGGCCCACCACAGAAGGTCCCGGGCGACCGAGGGCGGCACCTGAACCAGGTCCGACATCCTGCCGGAGGACTGCGACCATTGCGTCTTGAGCGCCCACTGCAAAGATCTTATCCGCAGGCGAGCCTCTGGCACCAGAAGAATGCAGGATGCCATGAGGCCGAGCAACCTCAAGAACTCGAACGCTGGGAGCGTCTGGGCATGCTGAAACTTGTGCACCATCTGCTGAATGTGAAGAGCCCTCACCTGGGGAGGAAAACACTGCCCCAGGGAAGTGTCGAGCACTGCTCCGATGTACTGGAGCCGCTGTGTTGGCGTCAAATGGGACTTCTTTAAATTGAGGGAGAAGCCCAGCCTGTGAAGGGAGTGGCAGGTGACGGACAGATGATCCAGGACTTGCTCGGGAGAGCTCCCCCTGATCAACCAATCGTCCAGGTAGGGGTAGACGTGAATCCCCCCTTGCCTGAGATGCGCTGCCACCACCACCATGAGCTTGGTGAAAACCCTCGGGGCGGAGGTCAATCCGAACGGCAGGACCCGAAACTGAAAGTGCGAGTCGCCAACCGCGAACCTCAGGTACTTCTTGTGCTTGGGATGGATCGGCACATGGAAGTAAGCATGCTTGAGGTCGAGTGACACCAACCAGTCCTGAAGCTGAAGGGCCTGGAAGACTTGAGAGAGAGTAACCATCTTGAACCTGTCCTTCCTGAGGAGTTTGTTCAAACCGCGCAAGTCCATGATGGGTCTCAATCCCCCGTCTTTCTTCGAAATCAAAAAATAAGGGGAATACCATCCCTTGTTCCTCTCCGCTACAGGCACCAGTTCTATGGCGCCTTTCTTCAGCAGGGCTTGAATTTCCTGCGCAAGGAGCGGATCCGGACTCTGCAAAGAGAGGTTCCCCGGTGGATTGTCGCGAGGCCTGTGCCGAAAGGGAAGACAGTAGCCGTGGGTTATGATCTCCAGAACCCACACATCTGAAGTAATGGCTTGCCACTCTACAAGATGCTGCGCCAGCCTTCCCCCAACCGGCGAACCATGGGACATGGCCTCATGACTGAATGGGAGCGGCTGCGGCGTTACCTGAGGGCAAAGAGGCAACTGCCCGAGCGGCCTTGGCACCACGGGTACCCTGTCGTCCACCTCTGGTACCCCTGCGTTGGCCTCTGACTGCCAGCTCCTCTCGCTTTACTGAAGGAGTAATAGCGAAAGGAACCACCCCTCCACTGCTGTCCCCTAGGACGAAAAGGCGGAGGTTGGCGAACTGCAGCGCCCAACGACTTCGCTGCAGCTTTTGAGGTCTGCAACCTCTCAAGGCTCTCGTCAGCCTTGCTGCCAAAAAGGTGTTCACCGTCAAAGGGAATGTTGAGGAGCCGGTACTGCACATCAGGAGCAAACCCCGACTTCCGCAACCAGGCAAACCTGCGTATTACGGTGCTCACAGCCATGGACCTACTGACGCATTCAGCTAAGTCCAAACCCGACTGAACGGACTCACACATGGCATCCTTACCATCCTGGACCATAGCAAGGAAACCATCCCGTTCGTCCCCTTCGGGAATATGTTCAGCCGCTAATGCAACACAGTTCCACAGAGTGTGTGTGAAACGAGACAAGGCACAAATGGAGTTGGCCGCCTGAAGCGCCATACCACCAGAAGAAAACACTTTCTTCGCCCAGCCATCAAAACGTTTGTCGTCCCTATCAGGAGGGATGGTAGGGTACGACGCCTGCTTTGCCGGGGCCGTGGCCGCCTGTACCACCAAACTCTCCGGAGTGGTTTGCCTGGTCAAGTAGCAGGGGTCGCTACTGGCTGGACGGTATTTTCGTGACAAGGATCTGCCCACTGCCGGGAGACTCTCCGGAGCAGTCCAAGCCGCTGCCACCCTTCTCTGTAAAGCCATATGGAACGGCAGTACCGGATCAGTTGGGGGACCAACATCAAGGATGTCCGTCAGATCATCCTGCACAAACTCCCCTGGGGGAGCAGACCATCCCAAGTACTCAGAAACCCTAGCCATAAGGCGCCGGTACGAGCAATCGGCATGAGAGCCAGGCTCAGGCCTACAAAACTCCACCTCCGGAGAGGTGTCCAGTCCCACTGGCATCATGCAGTGACTGTCTCAAATCGTCAAACTGACTATGGCCCGAGACAATGTCATCTGGAACCTGACTAGGAACCAGGCCATCAGAATCCTCATCTGCCTCTGAAATATAGTCCAGGTGGCGAAAAGAAGGCACCCGAGAGTGCTTGCACTTAACCAGAGCCTTCCTAGGGGGTTCTCCCGTGCCACGGGGTACCTCCGACACGAAAGGCGTCGATGGCGTTGAGCGAATCGGCGTCGAGAGAACCGGCATCGGCGCCGAGAGGATCGGCGTCGAGGAATTCGGCGTCGACGTCAGATGCAGCGCCTCCAGCATCGGCGGCGTCGACACAGCCCTCGAAGCCGGAGCCCCGAGCGTGTCCCTCGACGACCTGAGCGTCGACGGCTTTGACGACTTCCTCGGAGCCGGAGCCTCGAGAAAGCCTGTCGACGCCCTCGACGCCTCAGACGTCGATGTCTTCCTCGAAGACCTCACAGGTGCATTCGGTCTCGAATGCGTCGAGGACCGGGACCTGGAACGGGTACGTCGAGAACGAGTCTCCTTGTCCGAACGGGACCTCTCCCGTGACTCGTGCCGACCACTCTTGCGAGCGGTGTCTCTAGACCTTCCACGACCGACCCCACTCGGGGGCGCGGACGGCTTAGTACCCTGCGACTCAAGAATCGCCAGCATTTTCTTCCCGAAGGAAGCCCATTCCTCCGGCGTCGCACGGCTGGTGGGGTAAGCGACGTGCCGGGCAGAGTCCTCCGAAGAGGACCTGGAAGACGACCGGTGTCGGCGCTTCCGAGAATGCCTCGAAGATGACGCGGAGAGTCACCCCTCGAATCATCCGTCGAAAGCCCCGCAGACTTCGACTTCCTGGGCTTGGACACCTGACCTACCGACAACTTCTTACGTTCGCGTAAGGCTTTGGACGTGAGCGACTGGCAGTCGATACAGTCATCCGTGTCGTGGGCCTCTCCGAGGCACCAGAGGCAGGCGTCGTGCGAGTCCGTCACCGACATCTTGGACCCACACTTCCCGCACTTCTTGAAACCCGGACGCGGGGTCGAAGACGAAGTAGAAGACATCTTCACACGAAGGATTTTCACAAAACGAACAGGTTCGAAGAACCGAGAAGAACAGAACTCCAAAGAGTCAAGGCGTTAACCGAGATTCACGAAGCAACACGTTTGCGGAAAAAACGGAACTGAGGCTACGGGCGTCGTGCGTCCTACTTATCACATCGGATGACGTCGGACGAGGCCCTCGACGACGGCGCATCGACGTCATCGACGCAGGACGCAGAAAAAAGTTTCCGAAGCAGCACAGCTGTGGTGATTACATGTCATAGATATGGAACACGTCGGAGGACCCAATCCCCTCGAACAATGTCTACAAATATGAACATATACAGGGAAAGTATAGTATAGTAATAAAAAAACAACAGAACTATCAGAAAGTGCTGATAACTCTACTGATTATTTTCATGCACAGAAAGGATTGCTGTCTTTCAAGCTTGTGACTTCCCCTATGTATATGTTTCATATGACTGGACCCTTAGAGAATTACTGTAAGAACATACTTGAAGGATAAGTCTACAAATATAGTATGTTTACAATTTTTATTCCCTGACTGTTACTGAAGAAAACCATAGGCCTAGATGTGTCACTAAAGGAAGAAAGAGGGAGACAGACATATGATGTCATCAGTGATGTCATCAATGACATTTGTGATGTCATCTTTGATGTCGTGGGTGTTAGTCTTAGCAGTGCACAGTGGTGGCGCGAGTTATGGTTGTTTAGCTTACCATAACTGGCGAATTTCAGGGGTTTTTCGGTTTTACTTGGAACCATAACGTCCCTTTAACAACGTTTTTTCACTGAATATATATATTACACAGACACGGTAGTGGTTCTGTAGTTATGGTTAAGTTGCTAATCCCATAGGAAGAGCACTTTTTGGCTGGCTTATAACTTCGCTCCCCCTGGACGAATGCACACCAAACTTTGGAAATAAAGTATATGGTGCACTCTGATTTTTTTTGAATTTTTTTGCAAAGTTTGGTGAGGTATGGTCCAGGGGGGGAAAACGTATAGGGCGGTCCCAAAATTTCGTTTTTTCCCATAGACTGAATGGGGGAAAACTTTGTGCACGCCTACAGCTCAAACTGCTGGACGGATTTTCACCAAATTTGTGGCAGGAGCAGCGGCCTGGTCCCGAAAGCGTGCTTTTGTAAATTTGGTGAAAATCTGTCCAGTAGTTTTTTTTAAACAATCAAAAAGTAGGTCTCAAAAAATTAGTGATATCTATGTCCGCTCCACGGACACACTTCCCTGTTCGCTTCGCGGGCAAGATATCGATTGGCTAATCGGTCGCGTCATGTCCACGACATGTGACGCGTTCGCTGATTGGATGGTGAAGAGCGTGAAGTGCGTCAGATTGTTCCGATGGGCCCCCCATCTTGGATCCGTGTTTTGGTGTCCACGGACATCGCCGCAAAAACATATTAAAAAACTCAACATTGCACTTGTTAACTTATCAAATACTGTCTGGGGAGGTGAGGGTTGAGGAGGATGGGATGGGATATGGAAGCAAGAAGCAAAAAAGTGGTGTTTTTTTGTCACGAAAGTCATACAGTACATTTGGAGGTGTCCCACAATATAATGGGCGTAAAGTACAGGCGAAGGACTAATGTGTCTGTGTTAAAATGTATTTGAAATAATAAAGGAGTCAGACTGCCGCCCCTAGAGTCTGGCATCTGAGGCAGCCACCTGCAGTGTCTGATGGAAAGAGAGGCCCTGCACGTGTATGAGAATACGAGTTCTCATGGATGCGTTGAGCCATGTGGTTGCAAAGTGAGAATGTATTTAGATTCTGAGTGAAGGTCACCAGCTTTGATGTTTTGGTTGCGAGCTAAGGAAGCCCACGCATGGGACACAAAGTATAAGGTTCAATTGTTTTTTGACCTTGAGAGAAAGGGAATATTCCGTAAGGAATGCAGTGAGAGGTGGTTTGTAATAATGAACATTTGATAAGGTTATGCATTCCAAAAGTGTGTAAGGAACATGTAAATTCAGTTCATGAAGAGTCTTTGGTGTGAGCGCAGTGAGCGTTACGGTCTGATTTACGCCAAGAGAATGGAAATGGTGAATATAATGTAAGTTTGATTTTGACGACTGTTTACCGGAACAAGCATTATCTTTTTATCTGAAGATTAATTTTGGGTTATATTCTATTTGTTTGTTCTGTGCTTCTTATTGTAACATCTTTCTGTGTGGTTGCCTTTTTTACGTGGTTATGGGGAGTGCAGGATCTAGGTGCATGTATACTATCACTAGGTTCACCCAGGCTCAACGCTAATATTTCATTAAATTGTCATGTATGACCATATCAAATTGTGTATCAGTTTCCACGTTGCTTTCTCTTTGTTGAGATTGTTTGATGTGTGTGCGAATCGTTAGTTTAAACTCTATGCCGAATTAAAAAGTCAATAGATATATTGTAATAAAGTTTGGGTATTGATACACATTTTCGGTTATGTTTTCCAAATAGCTAAATCCTGCCTTTCTGTGATTGTCATAGATTCCAGATGCCAACTGATGGCTTCTTCAATCGGCAGGTGCACGTAGTTGTCAATGGCTGGATCACAGTGACTGTTTTTTGGGACGATCGCCCAGGGCCAATGTGCCCGTACGATGTACTAGCGATTAGGAGTAACATAACATCCTTTATGGTGGTCTAGGCCCAAGTTGATGCAGAAGCCCTGGAATTCACTGTGTGACCCAAGCAGTTCTTTTATCGAAAACAAACACTTTGTGTACGGAAAAAGAACAAAGTGTGCCTCACGATTAACATTTTGGATCACGAGCGAAGAAACAAATTTGCAATTTGATTGAATATGGGAATAGTCTCGGAGCGTTTATTGTGAAATAAAAGTACTTTACAAATTGTACAGTGTTATTGTTTTCTTTTAAAGAACGGTTTAATATTCCAAATTGTGACGTGCTGTGTTAGTCGATGTGTGTTGATTTTTGTTTTCTGCGCTACGTCACGTAGGTGATTATGGGCACGTTTGGCTACGCTGAAGAGGAACGTCACCAAGAAAGGTGTAGAATATCACTAGGGTTGGTGATGTGAGGGTTAGGGGCGGGGCATATGATTTAGTAACGTCAGGGCAGTTTACCTTAGGCAGATGCAGCAATGGATAAGAATAGCACAAGATGGACGTGCACTGCTGCCAGATTTCGTATGTTTTTAAAAGAGGAAAAGTGAGGTAAGGTGAATTGGAAATGTTTGCGATAGATCAACGCATGTATAAAAATACATGGCGAACCCTCGGAACAATAATATTTTCTGAGCATTGCACTTGTGAAACTTATGAAATAATGTTTGGGGAAGTGAGGGGTGATGATGGGTGGGATATTTCCGACGTGATTTCGAATGAGTTTACAAAGTTTGGTGGGATTTTGTGCAGAGCTTATATGGCGATTGTATGTCCATTCATTTGACAGTTTTGAAAAAATAAAACGTGGGTGGATTTCCAGCAAACTTGCGTAAGGCGCATTGGCAAGGATCGAAAAGCATGGTTTTGCAAATGTGGCAGTGTTTTCTTATTTGACAAGTGTCATAATGTAGTTAAAAAAAAAAAAGCGGTATAGCTTTAGTGACTGAGGGGTAGGCTGTAGCCATGGGCAGTGGCCAGAATGTCCGGGTCATGGAATAAAGTCATGATCCGGACAATGTGGCTACTGGCCATGACCAGAAGGGACAAAACATAGGATTAAAGTGGCCATGTCCACCTGGGACTGGCTAAGTGGTAAAGTTATTTGAAATTAGGATAGATTTGAAAGGGAAGAAAAATGTGCTCGTGGTAATATGGTCATAGGGTTTTCTTTTTGCCTTTTGCAGGCTGCCATGGAAATCGAAGAGGGGCCCTGTATGGAACCCCCGCCTTCCCTTTCCATGGTGGCCATCTTGGAAAAGGATTTTCCTTCCTAAACCGGGACGTAGGACGAAAAATCCTCTTTTTTAGTACCATGGGTTACCGTTTTGGGAACCGAGGCTGCTAATGGCCTTCATCCCCCATTTCATGGGCTGGAATGGAGAGTAATGGTCCAGAGACCTCGTTATCCGCCCTTGCTTCGCTTGGGCTGATAACTTGGGCTGCTGGGCCGGTATCCACCGTTCCAGTCCGTGGAACGGAGGATGAACTCCCCAATATTCCCATAAGCACACAAAATGTAAATGGAAATGTTGGAAAATCTTATTGAGTCTAAGTACTTTACTGAGAAATATAAAGTAGTTTTTTTTTTCTATTTTTTAACTGTGAAAGGTGGTTCCTAAAGGAACATTTATTTAGTTTTTGAATGGATTTTTTTTGGCAGGAGGGCTTAGAATGAAAGGTGGGGAGGGAAATGAGGGAAGAGGCACCAAACACTAATATGGAGGGGCAAGTGGACAGGGGAAAATGTTGCACCTGTGTTATTTCAAAGGTAGGGGGCAGTGTTTCTCATGCTCCTTGATTACAGCAGTGGTGGTGTCTCTTGGGGAGGAGGGATGGGCTTAGCTGATGCCATTTTAAGATAAATAGCAGTTTTGGTAAAAGTTTGTACTGTGTACTAGGTTGTTAATGGATGAGTAGGAATAGGTGTTGGAGCTGTGCAAGGGACATTCTGAAGTTGAAAGTTCCTAGATCAGTAGAAAATGGAGTTGCAAACTGTCCGTGAAGCACATTTTATTGTGAAGTGCGGACGGGTTCTCGGATACGTCATCATGCTGCGCGCCAGCATATGGGCATGTGGCACTCTCTGGAAGGTCTGCAATAAAGTCAGATGTTCGCAGACATTATGGTTAAGTTGCAATAATAAAAACCTATGAAATTCAATGAAAAAACTTTGTTAAGGGGACGTTATGGTTAAGTTGCGCTACTAAAAACCTATGAAATTCAGTAAAAAAACGTTGTTAAAGGGACGTTATGGTTCCAAGTAAAACCGAAAACCCCCTGAAATTCGCCAGTTATGGTCAGCTAAGCAACCATAACTCGCGCAACCACCGTGCACTGCTAAGACTAACACCCAGGACATCAAAGGTGACATCACAAATGTCATTGATGACATCACTGATGACATCACATATCTGGCTCCCCCTTTTTTCCTTTACTGACATATCTAGGCCACATGGTTTTCTTCATTAACAGTCAGGAAATAAAAATTGAAAAGGTACAATATTTGTACACTTATCCTTCAAGTATGTTCTTACAGTAATTCCCTTAGAGATCAGTCACATCATATGAAACATATACATAGGGGAAGACACAAGCTTGAAAGACAGCAATCCTTTCTGTACATGAAGAGAATCAGTGGGGTTATCAGCACTTTCTGATAGTTCTGTTTTTTTATTACTGTACTTTCCCTGTATATGCTCATATTTGTATACAATGTACTTACACTACTTTCCTTAGGGTCCAGTCATATCATGTGATACATATACATAGGGTAAGTAGCAGCTTTGAAACAGAGCAATCATTTCTCTGCATTAAGATAATCAATTAGGTTATGAACACTTTCTGCTACTACTGCTGCTTTTTTGCTTACTTCACTTTCCCTGTATATACTCATATTTGTATGTGTTGTTGTCTCTGTGTTTTGACTGTAATAATGCAATTATGTAGTAAGTGGGTTTTATTAGCTACTTATTACATGTTTCACAGTATGCAAAACTCTAAAAAGAAAGCAGTTATCCTTTCACTGTTCAACATGGCAAGATTATGAATATTGCACCTCCATCATGTATGCTGCATACAACGCCTAGGTTTCTACACGAGTAGCTTAGTATACTGGATAGAACTTCATAATAGAATGCTATTTATAAAAATGCATTGCTTAATGCACTAAGTAGCTCAAGATATTTATTCCAATGATTCTTGACACTTTTTTGTCAACATTATAATAAGAATCCCTAGTACAGACTTTTCATGAAAAGTAAATGCACATGTGATGTCATCAGTGATGTCATCAATGACATTTGTGATGTCATCTTTAATGTCCTGGGTGTTAGTCTTAGCAGTTGTTAGGCAGAATCCAGGGCAGTTCCTTTAGGGAGCACTACCCCAGATTAGGAGTACAGGTGAGAGCAATAAATCACCTTTGGTATCAGTCCGTACCACAAAGACTTAGTTGGTAGCTGTGGCTGAGCAGGCAGACCCATCTCAAGAGGGAGATGAGCAGTACTCAGGGTTAACACAATAGGTAATACAGTGCTATGGAGTAAGGAAACACTGACCAAAGCTTTGTATTAAAAAGAGAATATATATTTATTTTATACACTTCTAAGTCAACACATAGATCACAATTAATGAAGTTAAGTTTAGTCAAAAGAAAAGCATATACAACTCCCTATTCAATTGTAGACAAGTTTGCGGTAGAGTGAAAACTGAGCAAAACGGCACAGTGAAAACCAACTACAAATGGCACTAACAATTCAACGAAAGGGAGGGAAAGCACAAGTTAAACTGAAATATCTTCAGACACCCCCTTGCAATGCTTCCCTGAAGTTTTCTGAACAAGTAATGCACAGTAACACTTTGGCAGAAAGATAAGTGAATGAAAACTGAGCAAAAGGGCACTTCACAAGTTAAAACAATAGGAAGGAAGAGGGGTTTAGAAGATTGAGGTGCATCAACATATTTCTCATTGAAAACCAATGTAGTGAGAGCAGATCTAACAAATCAGCCAGAGTCAATAGGCCTGAGCCAGAGTCAGTGGTACAGGACCAAGAGCTTAGGAGCAAAAATGTTCTTGTAGCTGCAGTCAAATCTTTAGTAGAAATATATTGAAGAGGTAGATGCAAGGCGAAAGACAATGTAAAGAGAGAGGGCGGCCGACCCCACAAGTAGTTAAAGGATTTAAAACACCTTTTGGGCTACCACAGAGAAAGGGCGGTCTGGCGGAACAATGTACCTTAAGCGTGAAGAAGTGGCTCCTGTGGTGGCGGTTGATCCTGGTAGTTCCTGCAGGTCAAGGGATCCAACAGAGGAAGAGAGGCTCTCGTCGTGGAGGAAGGTTCGAGTCGCTGCACTGCCCAGGGATGAAACCAGCCGCGATGCTGCCAAGCGAACTTTAAAAGGTACGCTCCTTTTAATCGCGGTCCGGGTCGATAGCTACCTGGCTATCCGGTCTCCAAGTGCTGGCACTGTCGATTCGACCAAGGCAGGCCGAGGAAGCGATAGGTGAACTGGTTGACCCCACCAGCTCAAGGGAAGGAGGCTCTTTCGCTGAAGATCTCCTCTCGTCGTGGGGAAGAAAAGTGGTGAGACGATCCGGCAGGGCTTCGCCGGTGGTGTAGACGCTGAAGATGTCTCTGGCTTCTCTCCCCTTCGGTTCCGTAGTTCCAGTGGCGATGTCTTGCTCTTCCAGTCCTAAGGACCCTGCTTTTATGCAGAAAGAGACCCATTCATACAGCCTAGCTGTCACTCACACAGTGGAGTGGTCATCTTGGCGGGAGACCCTCCAGCCTATCAAGTTAGAGTGCGACCTAAGTTGCTGCGGCAACCCTGTCCAGGGGTCCTACTCCCCCTCCCACCCCAGACTCAGTGGCGTCGAAAGGAGGGCTTCTTGGCAGAAGCCCGCCAAAAGGACAAACAAAGGATCCCCGACCTGGGTTAGGAATATAGAGTAAGACTCGAAAAAGAAGTTCTATCAAAGTTCTAGCAAATAAAATGTACCGGAGCAAAGTTAATATTAAAAAGCATCGGCGGTATGTTAGAGGCTGTCAGAAAAAGTGGTAGCCTCGTACAATGGGAAAATCCCATAGGAAAATATTTGCGGTCGAATATTTATGGTAGTAACCACTGCCACCAGCCAGAAACTTTAGAGAGAGGGACTTTAAGGTATCCCCTCGAAAATGAACATAGGGGAAAAACTATTAACCCATTCCAGTACTTCCATATTAAGATGGGTTGTACTGGTTAAGTTCATAAAAATCGACTAGTAAAGTCAATGAAGACTTTACATACCCTGGGAGACAGTAGTCAGTTCCAGTGTATGGAGTCTATGTTTGGGGGTCGCTACGACACCCCTGTGTCACTGCACGGAGGGTGCTGTGTAACATGTGCATAAAGATGGTTCCTATGGGTGAGAGAAAAGATCCCATAGGCATTAAAAACAAAAATAGCACAAGCTCCCTGTATGGCTCTGGGAGACACGCGGAGTGCATAGCAAAAAACAAACTTTTTCCCTTTATTTTGTGGAAATCCAGCTGGCTGAAACTTAGGGGAATCCAGAGACACCGGAACGAGACTCAGAGCCTCGCTGGACACAGAGATATCAGCCGAGGCCTTTTGGTGCCTGCCACTCCCCCATCGGACCTCGCAACACACGCAAGCTGATAAGCCCGGAGCTGCCCTGCGCCTGTGAGCGGGCGATTTATGAGCTGCGACGCGTGCTTTCATCGATCCGCCTACGCTGCAACTGGGAGACCCGGTGAGGGATTTGGAGCACCCCCCGAGCGCAACATCAAAGGAGGCGCAGGCCGTGACGCCACACCGCTTTAGGCTCGCCGGAGCTCCCGTTGCCAATAGAGGCTCCTGAGGTATTGCCTTGCCCCCATCACCCACACTGTTACACTTCAGGTTTCCCCCGCGGGCCTCCTTGCAGAATATGACTTCTTTACAAGCTCCTCTCTGGACCAGATACAGGCTACCATGGCGTCTGTACAAACTTCAACGGACTCCGGGTCACCTGACACGTCTTGTACGTGGAAGACGTATGGCAAGCCACGCCCCTCTTGTGACTATAAAACCACCGTCTTCCAAGGGACTCGCTGCTAATTAGCGTTACAAGCTACACGCGGTTTCGTCCATTTCCTCTTCGTGTCTTCCTACACGATTCCTCATCTGAACTCCTGGTTTTGACCTTTGCCTGACTTCTGGATTGCCTCGTCTCCTCCTCTATTCCTGTCGTGCTCGTCTGGTTGTTAACTTGGAACGTTACTGGATTCGGCTCCCTTTTGTCTTGCAGTACTTCATTCCTGGTTGCCGCTCTGCACTCAGAACCAAATTGCAGTCTACTATTCCAGACCATTTTCTACAGCTACTCGGCATACTTGTGTGTTCAGGTACATACTTAATTTGCCATCCCCATCTCTGCTATTGTTTACATCCACAACTTGTTTGGATTTTTGTCTTGTGTTGGATTCTGGGACATTGAGTGACTCACCTGTGAGATTGCCCTTAAGTGCATATAAACGCTTTCCCGAAACTGCACCAACCCGGCACTATTGCGACCCTCGTACCGTCCGGGGCTACCTCCCTATACTAACATCCCTGTTTGTTATTTTCTCCTGTCGTTGTCTTCTGTTTCCTGGATCCATTTCCTCAATATATCCATATTCAGGTCAGTTGTTATCAATTCTATACCTATAGTTGGGACCGATATTGAATTAGAGCATTTCCACTCATTTTGTGTTATTCCTTGTAGATCATCCCGGGGAAGCTCCACTCCAATATCTATCTAGGTAGTTGCCCATTTAATTCAACTGTTCTAATCACTTGCATTAACCTCAACACTGTCTAATATCTTTGTATTCCTTTGCAGCATTGGTATTGGCGGTGTGTGTTCTCCCCGCTCTTTTATTCAATTGACACCTCTGTCTGTCCCAACAAACAGCAGAGAGGTACATTGTGGAAAAGAGCCCCTCTTTGAGGAAGCCTGAGTCTTGTACTCAGGGGAGCTGGGATGGAAGGCTGAATATCGATTCTTGTACCACCATCATCTCCAAGGTCACTTCTCTGCATCTTCGGCCTATTTCGGAGTGGTGAGTAACACACACCTGTGGAGCTTTGTGCCTGCCCGTGCCGTCGCAGGCACCCGCCCTCCGCCTCCTTGCACCCGACCAAGCCCCAGCGCCACTCGACAACAGGTGAGTGCGGCGAGTGGAGCCGCGGCCGAGATTAGCCAGCTGCTGCCGCGACCCTCCCTGTGCCGCCTCCTCCTAGGCCCGGGCCGTCACCGAGGCGCGCCTGGGCCCCCCCGTGGCCTATCAACACCCAACGGCCCTGGGCAAACACTCGCAAATGAGTCACTGCATGAGCTGGCCCTTCCCCCTAATCGGGGCCACACAAAACACTTTCAGGGAGAGCAACCTTCGCCCCATTATCCCGTTCCAGCACCCTAGGGGAACCCCCAGACAACGACAAGGACAGCTGGACAGTGGGAAGTGCTGCATGGTATTGGGTTCAGGGGCTCAACCAGGGGATCATCAGAGGCCCCCAACATATTGCCACAGAACAGAACGCTTCAGACCAATCTTCTGGTCTCCGCCTGGGGGCTGACTTAAGAAGATCGAAGGAGCAGGGAGGGTTCAAGGGGAAACGGGCGCGGAACCACAATAATCGGGGACTTGGCTCCGGGCGGATCTGCTCTCCGGATCCCTGGTGCCACAAAGGTTACTGTCAACCCTGCTGAGGGCCTAGAAAGTACGTGTGCGCCTGCTGAGACACACAGCGTATTCCTCCTCACCCACTCAGCCTGAGGCTCAGTATAGTACATTACCCAACCCCTGCCTGCAAACCATTCACCCCGCTACTCTACAGGGTTGGACTGGACCAATAAACACTTAGCAAGCCCCTACACTATTGCCTGCACTGTAGCGTGGAACGCAGAGGAGTTCACGTGTTGGTCCGGGATGGGGGGGTCCTGACCCAGACCATTGATTGGAGAAGCTGCAGTCACTGAATACCGCTAGCCCCCTGCAATCTATGAGCCAGCACACCCAGTACATTTAAATCAGTGAGTTTTCTGCTTCTGCTAGTGCTGGGATGGTCAGTGGAACGCAGTGTTTGTGACCTCCAGCTGTCCCTCACCTATAGCACAGTGTGCGGTCTGAAGAGATTCCCCCCCCCCGCACTCTGAAACGACTGCGCTAGTGGGCGGAAGGAAAACCCATCCAAACCTACTGAAATCCACTACAGCTACGGTCTGCTACCTACTCTTAGCAATCACATAGTCTTACTGCCTGCAGCCTGCAGGACTCTTCTATCCCTATCGCTGTTTATGTTGCGGGAATTTCATAGCAAGACCTGCCGCTAGCCCACGTGGTCAAAGAGACATACGGATCAAGGCACAAGCCCAATATTATTTAAAACTGAGTCGAGTCCGGCCCCCATTAGCATCCAAGTTCTGTGGAATCGCTCTGAACACTCTCTTACCACCACCAGCCGGGAATCACACCAGAACGACACAGGAGCGGCGTGTCCCATTGCTCCTCCTGTAAGGTGGGCGCCACCTGTCTGACGAAACCACCCCCCTCCCATCCTTAATGGCACACATCACAGGCAAATCTGCATAGTCCCCCAATCTGCGTGAGTCCTCCTCTCCCCGTACTGCTGGTGCTCCAGGCGGACCTGTCGAGCGCTAGCGGTCAGTGGGGAATCTGGAGGTGAATTCCTGCAGCTACGCGACTTCAAGAACAATTGGTAAGACGCGCTTAGCGAGTGTATAGCTGCGCTCCAGCGACCGAAGCGGTCAGCCCTGATGCCAGGGGTCAGAGGTAGATCTGGACAGTCAAAACCAAGAATCCAAGCCAAAACTCAAGTGGGCCAAATTGAAAAGTGCTGGGGTCAGAGTCGACGAGAGGTGAGTCAGTCACCCCCCTCGCTGGTTGAACGTACAGTATAAACAACTCCACCCACAATGTTGTCAGATAAGGAGGAACTTCTGAACTGTCTGAAAGGGATGGAAGCCCGCCTGACAAACTTGTTCCACAACCAGCTGGAACAGTTGAAAGAAGAATTGAAATCCTCCCTCCAGGAAGTAAGCAGAGAAATGACGGACCTGGGAAACAGAGTAGATACAGTCGAAGATGGCTTATCAGCCATGGCAGAAGAATCTAACCAGAATAGTGTCCTCCTGCAACAGCTGGCCACCGCAACATCCAATTCAGAACTACAAGCAGAAGACCTTGAAAACCGCTCAAGAAGGTCCAACATCAGGGTCAAAGGCCTCTCCGAAACGATCCAAGACTGTGACCTTAAAGAAACAATCCAACTGTGCTTCAGCAGTCTTCTGACGGAAACTCGATCACACCAAATTGCCTTTGATCGTATTCATCTGGTAGGCCAAAAACGGAATGACCCTGGTGCAAGACCCAGAGATGTACTAATAGCGGTAACGTTTTACTGTCAGAAAGAAGAAATATTGAGGGCAGCAAGATTCCACAATGACGTCACAATCAATAGCTCCCACATCCAACTGTACCAAGACCTGGCACTTATTACGCTTCGCAAAAGAAGAATGATGCAGCCAATTACAAAAGTACTACAAGCTAAACAGATGCGATACAGATGGGCTCACCCTTTCGGCCTCGCATTTATGTGGGAGGGCAAACAGCAGAAGATCACTACTTGTGAGGAGGGCGGTGCAATCCTACAGCTGGAAGAAATCCAAGATCAACCGACTGCCCGAACACGTCCCAATTCCCAAAACACAGCGAGTAAACCATGGGAATGGTCAATTGAGAAAAAGCGTAAATCTAAAATAACAGAGAAGGCCAAAATCCAGCAACAGAGCCAGGAATGATAAGTTGTGGTAGGAAACTCGCAGAGGCGGATAAACGGGGATCAAATAGCAGCAGTACAATGATGGAGGCCTACAACACATCAAAACATACGAAACCTACACCGAGGAGAGGGAACTGCACACCTAGAAGGTGGGAGCTGAGAGGGAGAACTGGTAGGCGGCGAGAAGAGCAAAACGAATCAAGAACTACAGCAACAGCACCAACACGAAGCCTAGGGCACCAAAAAGTAAACGTGGAAAGCTCAGACATAGCCCAATCCAAGCCTATACCAGCGCAACCCCTCCTATACCAAAATGGCTGAGTCAAGAGTCATAGCTCTGAATGTACGGGGCCTGAACTCACCAATAAAACGCAGGGCGATACTAGACAGGCTGAAATCAATGCAGACGGCGATTGGGCTCCTGCAGGAGACACATCTCCTCCCCAAAGACGAAAAGCACATGGCCAGTCGGTGTTTTCCACAACAATACTTCGCTTCAAGCGGTGAGAAAAAAGAGGAGTGGCCCTACTAATTGGGAAAGCACTAAACTTTAAAAAACTACAAACTCGCAAAGACAAAGGGGGTCATTCCGAGGTTGGAGGTAAGGTATTACCGGCGCCGGTAAGGGCACCGATGCCGGTAATCTCTTACCTCCGTATTCCGAGTTCCCTTTGCGGGTCCCTCTTTACCTCCTGCTTTGAGCAGGAGTAAATTACGGGACCCGCAAAGGTACCTCGGAGGTAATTACGGTACCGTAATTTACGGTGCCGTAATTACCTCCTTCGCAATTCCCATTGAGCCCTATGGGGCAGGAATGGGGAAGGGAAAAGGTAAATGGGGAATTACCAGTCCCGCCAACCTTGGAATGAGACCGGTAATTACTCCATACACCATGCCGGATTTCTGGCGAGTTGGGAGGCAACCATGGAGCTATTTACTCCATGGTTACCTCCTAACTCGGAATGAGGGCCAAAGAGGGCCGATACTTGGGGCTGAAAGGGCTGATAAAAGGTAAATTGTACACAATTATTGCAATCTATGCTCCAAATAGTCGTCAAGATGTGTTCATAACGGACATGCTGGGCAGTCTTGGCAGCTGGTGTGAGGGCCAACTGATAGTGGGTGGGGACTTCAACTGTGTTATGGACCCGATGCTGGATAAGACTCTTCCCCCAAAAACCACTGATCAGAATAACAGACAAGCCCTGGGCCAGTTCTACAGAGAATTAGGAGTGATTGAAACCTGGCGATTTTTCCATGGAGACCGGATAGAGTACACCCACTACTCAGCTGTTCACCTTGGTTATTCCAGGATAGATATGATCCTAGTATCCACAAAATTAGTTCCACGAATAACAGAAGTAGAAATTGGCGTGGAATATCACTCAGACCATGCACCAGTGATGGTGGGTGTGGACTGGGGGGTGGAAGGAAACAGAGTTAAACCACCTTCGAGATTAAATGAAATCCTCCAACAAGACATTGCACTAAGAACCTACATGGAGACCGCCATCAACAACTACTTTAAAGAAAACTTTAACAGGGAAACGGCCTGGGGGGTAATATGGGACGCAGGAAAGTCAGTGATCAGGGGAGAACTCATGTCACAAGCCGCGGCATACCACCGCGAAAGAGCACTAGTGACAAACCAACTAGAAAAGAGGTGAAAGCTGCAGAAGCCCAACATAAAACTCGAGGCTCTAGGAAAACCTTAAGAGCACTATGGAAAATCAGAGCTCAACTGGAGAAACTGTCATGATCTCTGCTTCCAAAAGGTCAGGGTTTTCCCAACTCCCTTGGAAGCAGATCCATAACCCAGGTTCCGAGTGCCAACTAGTCCCAATTGGGACCTTTTGGACCCAGTCCTGGCGCCAGTGGCACCAGGCTCATAAATATGCCCAGTCCCAGCGCTGGAAGCGCCGGGCTCATAATGCTTGGGTGGACTTACCTTCAGCAGACCATGCTGCTTACTTGCCTGCCAGTTGAGCCTCTGATCCTCTTCTGTTTGGAACTACTTTTCCTGTTGGGTGGGGCTGGAGCCACTCCCTAGATTCAGAACACTGGAACTCTTCTGGAAGGCAGGAACTCTTTTCTTACCAGGAACTCTTTTCTTACTTAGGCGTGGCTGTGGAAGGAGACACCTAAGCACTACAGGAGGCTATTTAAACCACACCCGGTGGATGAATCTTGCTTTGCGTTATTCTGCAACCTCTGCAGCAGAACGCTCATCGTGTCTTCTGCATCCGGTCCTGGGCCTAAGGAAAAAGGCTTACCATCCTGAATCCAGTCTTCAGCAACACCTATAAAGACAAGAAAGAACAGGTTAGCATTCCGGCATCTGAAAGGCAAAGGCTTACCATCCTGAATCCAGTCTTCAGCAACACCTATAAAGACAAGAAAGAACAGGTTAGCATTCCGGCATCTGAAAGGCAAAGGCTTACCTACTCTTCGTGCGCTCCGGAGGTCTTCACACTGCGTTCCGGCATCTGAAAGACAAAACAAGGTGCGTTTAAAGACATTGGGGAACTTTAATACTCACGTGCCATTAATCCTTTCCACATCTAATCCAGTGGGTATTCCGGCACCCTGCAGCCGCTCCGAACTCGTACCTGCAAAATAAAAAGACAGTTAGAGCGCATAGTGAAGCAGGCAACAAGCGCTTACTTACGTGCTTCCAGGCGCTTCTCTATTCATCACACGGGCTCCATCTTCAACTCACTTCAGCCCGTCATCCGCCATCGCCGGAACCCTGCAAAACAAGAGACATCATTACTAAAGACTTTAAAGACATTTGAATGACTCGAAACTTACCGTTCGTGCAGTAAACGACGGACAGCAGTCCTCTGAAGTCAAGAGGCCTGCGCTACCTATCCAGTGAAGAAACTGGTTACAGCACCCTGCCCCGAGGCAGATGGAGAGCTCGGCATTCACTTACCTAAGGTGAGAGCGTTAACCTTTGGGGGTCTACAAGAGAGGAGAAGAGGAAAGAGATAGGGACACCCCAATAACCCCAGTTCATTAACCCCATATTTTCTATCTGCAGACATCTTACTCTACACGTCAGGCATACAGTGCACAGAGGTCCAGCCCAAAGAGCCAACCGGGTGCTACACATCACCTTTGAAGATACGGTAGTCGCCCAGTCAAGACCGGCGCCTCTGCGAGAATCAGGTGAGCGTTACAGAACCACACGGCGGACCGGGTGGCTCAGTCGCTACTAAAAAGAAAACAATCCTACTACATACATGGGGGCAAGGTTAACCGATTCCTGGCAGCAAAACTGAGAAAACAAAAAAATACATAGTGCAGCTAAATGGCTCCCATGGGAAATCCCACACAGCAGAGCTGGACAAAAAGGAAATAATGAAGCGATTTCACATGGAAATATTAAAGGGGAAAAATCTAGACCCAGACCCTTCCCTTCCCTTCCCCAGTCCTTAACGATATCAAATGCTGCAGGACGCGCTTTCTTTCTTATCAACACTCTTTCCAAGTTATCTATTCTCGCTATCTCAAAACTACCATTAATCGGCCACTGATGGTCTTGTTGCTTTCTGGTTTGCCTATGCCAAGTCTCACAGAATATTATTGCACCCACTCCATACTTCACATACATCTCATATGCCGGGGTTCCCCCAGGTGGTGCAATTTGGCCATCTTCCAAAGATTGTCTACCTCAGCAGAAAAACCCTGCTAGGGTGCACAATACACCAGGCATGTTTCAACCTTACCCCTGGTTAATCAACCTTACCTAGGGCGTTTGATTTTGCAAAGTCAACTCTCAACAAATATCAGGATTACTGTGAATCGGGTAATGACTCACCTGATAAATCAATTTGTCCTTCCGGACACAAGTCGTCTGTATACTGACGCAACCAATGACGTCGTGTCTGCGTTTCTTGGCTTCCGCCTCGTTTCGGGACCCTCGCCTCCTTGTTCTCTAGCCAGGCACGTCGATCAGGTATCAGATGTGTGCAGATCTGCAAAGGAATCTCTCATCACTTCTACAGAGCGCCCCGAACACCTCTTGATCCCAGCTCGATCGTCCCGTCCTCGCCGTTCTCCGCCTTGACTCAATTACAAAGTATGCGATGGAACAAGTGGGGGAGGGTCCCTATTCGGGTGCCATCTTGAAAGGGGCCCCTAAGGGTCCCTTACGTCTATGGAAACAAGGCAAGTCACCACACACGATAGATTCGCCAGACACAAGGTTGTATTCCCAAAGCTAGGGTTTATTGCAAAGCAAATAATCTCAGTTGGCCAGCTCGGTCTCACGCCCCGCGACGTGCATCTCTAGACCTCGAGGGACGCAAGAGAGTGAATTACGTACATCAGTTACATATATACAAAATGCATATCATACAATCAGCTATGACATGTTTAACACCCCCCTTTATTGGGTTTCTTTGAACTCGGTGTGATGATGGACACTTCCGACAATTATGACACCTTCAAATATCTATTCTAGTAACAATATGCAATTTGCAAGTGCGGAGGCATCTTGTAGTTGTTGAACAGAACACAGTGCTTCTGTTCTTGGAAGCGAGCTACATACGGGGGAAGAGTCAAATTCTAGACCTTGCCATCTATGAGGTGCTATTCGTGTCCTGGGAGCCGACAAGCTCTACAGGGCTCAGAAAACATATTCTACCATATAACGAGACTGGCTGGCAGCTGCAAAATGATTAAATGCCCTGCAGCTCTGCTTCAAGGCTACATTCGGGAGGGAGCCGGGCATTCCTTCCTGCCGCTGCCTACGTTGTGTTTCAACAAACTCTTGTTATCCTCGCGGCCCTGCGGCCTTGCCCTTTCACGTTCAGACAACAATGTTTTACAGTCGAGCAGTGTAAGCAGAAAATGTGCTGCGAAGCAATAAGAACAGAAAGCAATGAGCAATGGCCAGAAAACAAAATGGCGATCCTTGTTACATCAAAATGGTCGTTCATTGGCAAACTCGGAAACCTATATGTCTGTCATATCGTGCATGAGACGGTTGGCCCACGGCCACCAACATACGTTTGCCGTCAAATATGAGAGGTATCCATTTTTCCAGACTGACAAACCCTCCTTTGGCCGTATGCCAAACATCTCATCCATTCATTGTATCCTCCTCTGATGACGATAAGTCTGAAGTACTTATGTCTGAATTTTGCATGCTATTGTAAGCATCATCTTCATTAATATCTATAGCCATCAATTCTTTTACTGTTTTCATCTCATTTGTGTCTTGGTCAGCCCGACCATAAATTTGTTTTCTTTTTGTCATCATATGCATACATCCCTTAGTACATCCCTCAGTTACCTCAGTGCAAACTATCGGTAGGCAGTGTATGCAACAACAGGACGTTATGAATATTCCAAACACCACTAATAATATCGAGATCAACTTCCATCCCCAAGAACGCAATATTCCCCAAAACCAGGACTCTATTCCCCAGCCTCCTTCTCCAGTAGGGAGTTCGGAGCTTAGGACATGCATTTTCTTTATTGTTTCAAAAATCGTAGGGGAATAATAATCTACAAATACACAACACGCTGATCCCACAATCTTGCAAATTCCCCCACGATCAACCAGGATCACATCGAGAGCCATTCTATTTTGCAGCGTCATTAACCCGATTCCTTTTTCTTCCAACGTCATGTTAAATAGTATATCTGTTGTTGTGTTTATGGTATTTTTTAGTATTCTGGACTATAGGAGTTCACTATTTGGGACAAAACTGGAATGAATGTTTTTGCTACATCAGTCGCTATCAAAACGCCTTCGCTACTCCTTTTGGCTCTAGATCTGGATAGTCTGGCCATGTCTGCTGTTTCTAAGAGGAACACTCCTGGGAACAGTAGACCTAGGTAACATGTACCTCCCCAGTTTCTGGGCAACCAAGGATATGCTTTCTCTCCACATATAAAATAAACTGGATCTCCCACATATACTGGTTCCATTTCCCATTTTAATACCACTGTATTCATGCATCCAGTAAATGTTCCGACTGAATAGGAGCCTTTCTTTTTAGACAAAAAGGGACAGTTCTTGGGTTATAATTCACCGTGTAAGTAGGGGGAACTGCATCTTTGTTCCCGTCTGTTCTTACACGAAACGTCATCACAGATGTTTTAACTGGTGGGGACAATCTATCTTGTCTATTTTGTCGTGTTATTTTTCGCGTACTTTTCCTCGTAGGCTCTGGGGTCATCACTTGTGCTTTATGGAATATGGAACAACCCACAGGCCTCATAATTATTTCCTCAAACTCATTCATGTTTGTTCCGTCTAATTGACCCGTACTACTCTTATTCCATTTCCCATAAAACATTGCACTTAAAGATGCACTACATGCAGAACTTAATGGTAATGGCTTTATCCAGTCTTGTTGTTGAAGCTTGGTTTTTACCCGGCCTGGGTTTGAGACTAGGGTTTCTTCGTTACATGCCACTTCCTCTAAACTGGCTTGGATTTTTTCAACCCAGTTAGTTAGAGGTTTGCAGGACCCTTTGCAGATTTCAGAGGCTACAATCTGGAAAATGGGAAGTGAGTTTGGCGTCAATATTTTTCCGTAGAGTTGGATAGCACTTTGAGTCACCACAGAGGCTAAGGACTGTAGGCCAAGGTCACGCCGAATTGCTGGCGTTGGAGCTGATTTGGGCAAGCCCAAGACCGATTTCCATAGGAAGCCTTCTAGCTTGGACCAGAACTCGGTCGGCAGGTTTAAGTTTGCCACCATCCCGTAGGTTATTGCTGGGACTACTTTCGATTTGTAAAACTGAAGGGCTGGAATCCATGAGAATTTTCCAAATTATTTGTCCACAGCTCGTGTTTGCGCAGTTAGATTTCTCATTTTGTCCCAAAGGGAATTTTGGAGTGAGATTTCTTTCAGTGTGTTATCAAGCATCACGCCTAGGTATTTGTATTCACTGACCACTTTGATTTTTGTCTTTTCCAGAAACCAAGAGTTGTTGGAGTGGCACTTGTTCAATGTTTTGGATAGGACCAAGATTTTGTTTTTTGTTATGTTGATTTGTAGGTTGTTGCTTGCCATGTATGCCGCTAGGTTAGTTAGCTGTCTTTGTAACCCTATTGCTGTCTGATCCATGAGGATCAGGTCGTCAGCATACCATAGTCTTGACACTTTGTGAGTTCCCACTTTCGGCGGGAAGGATCTCACTGTTTTGTTGGATTCCTGGAAGTCCCCGATAAAGGCTATGAACAGGGCAGGGGGCAGCCCTGTTTGACTCCGCGGTCTGTGTGGATCTGATCTGAGAGAATGCCTTGTTGAATGAGCCGCACCGTCAGGGATGTAGATGTCTGAAGGGCCATTATCGGTTCGAGTATTGCACCCGGGCAGTTCCAGGGTGTTAGTTTAAGCCATAATTTGGTTCGGTCCACCATATCAAAAGCTTGGGATAGGTCTACCATCGCCATGTAGACCTTCGGTGCGCTGCTCTTCATTTTCTCCTTGATATTGAGAATGAGCAGGTTTATCGTTGTACCCGCGCCCTTTAGGAAGCCAGTTTGAAAGATGTCTGTCGCTGGCGAGTTATTGGCCCATTCTTTGAAGTGGGACAGCAGAAGAGATGCAAAGATCTTGCCGATAATGTCTAATCGCACTATTGGTCTGTAGTTTGCCGGACAGCTTCTGTCCCCTTTTTTGAAGATCGGGACCAGGGCTCCTTCTGTCCAAGTTTTCGGGATTTGCTTTAGCTTGTGGCAGAGATTGAATAGTTCGCCGATTGCATGAGCCCAGGCATCAGGGTGTTTTTTGAGATCCAGGTTTGTCAGCCCGTCAGGTCCTGGAGCCCTTGACGATTTAAGGTTCGAAATTGTTCTGGAGATATCTTGGGTGTTTGTCAATTTGATCCATGGTTCCGCAGTCAAAAATGTCATCTGTGGGGCTGAGAATGGAGGTGGCCGGTAGAGTTCCGAGAAGTGTGTAATCCAGTTTTATTCCGATACCGAGTTTGATAGCAAGGGAGTTTTTTTGGCCGTTTATGCTCTTGATAAGTGACCAGAATTCTCTAGTGTTCCTTGAAAGCCAGGTGTTTAGCATAACTTCTGCGTCGTTCTGGTATAAGATCTGTCGCTGCTGCTTGAGCCATGATTTATAAAGCTCCGCGCCTGTGTGGAATGCGGACCAAGATTCTGTGGTTCCATCTTTTCGTGCCAGTTTTTTTAACTTTCTCACCTCTTGCTGTTTTTCGACCACCACGTAATTGAATGTGTGGGTGTGATTCAGTAGGTTTTGAGTCTTGCCGGAGAAGCTCACTATGTGGTCTTCTAATATCGACATATACTCCAGTCTTTCTGATCCTGAGTCTCTACTTGCCCAACCATGTTTCGACCTTAGGTTGGTCGAGAAGCGTCTTACATTTTCAGATGAAAGCCGGAGACGATTTTGTTGTTTATTGGGATCGACATTGGGTAGATAGTAGAGTCTTTTCTGTGCTGCACCACCCCATGACATCTGGAGAAGGTTGTGGTCGCTATCTGTTGTTTCTATCACTGTAATGTCCATAAAGTACGGGATCAGGCCTTCCGTGATGTAGATGTGGTCTAATGTGGCAAATGCCCCTGGCCTTTCCCACGTTGGGATTTGGCTTTTCTGATCTTGTAATGTTGCTATGTTGTAGAGCTTTCTTGACTTCATTAACTTAGTCCATGCTCAACCTCGATCGTCCATCGACGGCCGCGGCGTGTTGCCTTTGCTAATAGTAGTTTCGACCCCGCATTTTGCGTTCAAGTCGCCGCATATTATCATATTTGTGACGCTTCGGTCGACTGTAATTTCTTCGATGATGGTGGTTATGGAGTTGCAAAAGTCTTTGGTTGCTGTTCTCGGCGGGTTCCAATACAAGTTGATTATGGCCAATTCTGTGTTTGCCCAACAGTCTTTGTCTTGGTCGTAGTGGTGCCATGAGGTGAGAGTGGCAAGCGTACCGTAGCCCTCTGCAATTTTCCCCTTCGGGGTGATCCCTGATCCCAGGCGGATGGCAGTCAGTGTGCCTACTGACGGTCGACCCACAATAGACTTTGTTGCCGGCAAGACTTCAATGTCGTAACCGTCTAATGATGGTTTGTCCAGGAGCCAAGTTTCTTGCAGACAGATGAGGTCGAAGGAGCTCAAGTATGCCTCGTACGGTTTAGTTAGGTGGCGGTACCCTCTCGTATTCTATGATGCCATTAGCAGGGTACTTTCTTTGGGCTGGGTCGAGGAATTCTCCAGCTGGCTCTTGTTGACAATGGAACACGGGGGTCGTTGCCATTTCTTTTGGGTACGTGAGAAAGTATCGGAAATCCATTTCCATGGATTGGATGCAGGAGTTTCATTCAGGCCTCTCCTAGGGGGCGACGCCTTTGTTTTCGTGCGTTGTCTTGCCTGGAGGGTCTCCTCATTGTTATGCGGGGCGTCAGAAGCTGTGTGGATTCCGCGAGCCCAGTTCTTTTTAGAGTCACCGTGATTTCTTGACCACTCCTCAAGCCTTCTTTTTTTATGACCGATCAGTCCAGTGTCGTTAGAAGTCGCTTCAGAGTTGAGTTTTGTGCGGTAAGGCCTGGGAGCACCCCCTTTTTTCCCCTCCATGGGGCGACTTGGCAGATGTAGGCTTATGTAACTGTTGTAGTTTTAGACCAAGGTGGTGCAGGTCTTTTGTTACTTCTGGGGGGAGTTCACTGATCGCCTTATTTCTTATATGGAGGTAAGCTTTAGCTCTGTGTTCCCGATGGTAGGGTTCGACGAGTATAAAGTCGTCAGATGTTAAGTGTCGAAGTTTGTTGACTTTTCCCAGTATTTTTAACACTGTTCTACGATTGAGGACTATGTAACTGTCCTTTGCTGAAATCTGTTCCACTTTGTAGAGTGACGATTCTTCTAAATTGATAGGCTCTTTGGCCGCTGCCCTATTTGCTATTTTATTTTCTTTGTAAGAAAGAGCTCGGTGCCTGCCCTGCCGATGCGTTTGTATGCGTCTTGGGCTGTTTTCCCTGTCAGATCTATTGACGGGTGACTTTTCTCTTTTCTTTAGCTCTTTTAGTGCTTCAAGGGCAGCGCTTGGAGAATTTGAGCGTGGTCTGTAGGTACGATCTTCCTCCTTGCGTTTTTTCCCCTCCAGAGGGGCTTGCATTGGTTGTTTAGTTGGCGTTGTTTGGGATGTCTTGGCTGCTGCCATTGGGTTTCCTAGAGGTGTAGGAGTTGTGTCTTCGGTGCCTAGGTGCTGAGAGGTTTCCAACAGGTCCTGTGATAAGTTCCGGTCCACGTTCGATCTCAGAATGAGGGCTTGGTCCAGTTTGTCTTTGGTTCTTGTCATTTTGGATCTGTTGTTTAACTGCAGCTTTAGAGGCATATCGGCTGTAGGGCTAGAGCCAGATGGTGGCCTGGCTTCTGGCAGCTTTTCTTGAGTAAGAGGGCGAGTCTTGGGTATGTTTTTCTCTTTAGTCTGTGTGACGGGTCCGTTTTGCCGGGCTACGATGTCCAGGGTTGGTGTTGCTACAGCAGACTTTGTTGGTTGTTTTTCGAAAATTGGGGCCATGTCCTCCTGCTTCTCACTCTCTGAAGTCTGAGTGGATCTTGTTGCAGATCGGTAAGGAGATTGGTTCGCTTTCTTGCAATGTTTCAGCAATTCGGCTCCCAGTTTTTCTATTTTTTCTTCCAGATTCGATTCAATCCTATTTGAGTTGCGCTCAACGGCAGTTATGTATCCTTCTATGAAAGTCAATTTGTCTCTCATGGAGCTTATCATTGAGGTATTGTCTTTGAGAGCTTCGTGAATTGACTCATAGAGCTTACCAAATGGGTTAAGAGCTATCGTGAGAGTCAACATGATTGACAGCAAGTCCGCTTTTTTTTTTTTGAAGGAGTCTCTTTTTCTGACATACTTGGGATTTCGCTCATCTGCCTGGGTTTTTGTGAGGTATTTAAACCTCTTTCAAGTTTATACTGGGCCGATCTATCCAAAGACCTCTCTACGTGAGATAGTTCTTCTTGGGTGGCGGACTGAGTTTCCCCCGAAAGTCTGCTAGAGTTGCCTTGAATATGAGGATGGGTCCAGACATACTGGTCTACAGGGTGGGCTTTCCTACAGTCTGCTCTTGCCCTGACCCTAGGAGCGAAGCCAGGGGACTGGGCGGCTGTTCCTTCATATGTTAAGTCGATCTCTGCAACCTCTTTTGGTGGCACTGTGGATTTGTGAACGGTGCCCGTTTCAATCTGTGGGCTCCCGGTTTCCTTGGGCTTGTTGTTGAGGAGGGGAACTGAGTCCTCTGTCTCTGGGCTCTGACCCATGGGCGTGGATTGATTCAGCAAGGATTTTTGGCTTGGAGTGGGACCTTGGGAATTTGAGTCCGTTTTTCGTGCTTTCATCCTTGGAGAAGACTCTCTGATGGCTTCCAAAATGTTGGCGTCTGAGAGTTCTGGGTCCTGATCTAGTTTTCTTTTATGTTGTTTGATGAAGTATTCTTTCAAGGAGGTAGATAGCAGTGGGGCTGAAATGCCTTTAGCGCCCTGCTGGGTTTTGGCTGGTGTTTTCCGATATTTCTTTGTTAGTGTTTTTTCAGCCCTAGGTTTGCTTTTGACGTTCCCTTTTATAAGCCAAGTCTTTTCAGCCGGATTCGAGATTTTTGGCACTGTATCCGGGAACTCCCCGGCCCTCGGTTGTGCTTCGTTAGTGCCTACGGTGGGGTTTGGATTTTGGGCTGTGCCGGCCTGAGGTGGAACCTTGCCTATCTTACCCACGTCACTTGTTGCGATTTGGACTGGCGACTCATTTCGGTCTGGTATCGGTAGGTCGAGGAGGGAGTTTCCCCCGGGTGATACTTCAAAGACGGAGTCTTCTTCTGATCGCCTAGATGGAGAGGATCGCTCATCTCCTGAATCCGTGTCCCAAGAGTCATTTGTGTTACTTTCAATGGGAATAACATTGTGAGTATTATGCTTTGAGCGCTTGGTTAAGTTGTTTGTTAAAGTTGCGCTTTGGTGAATTTGCGCTACGGTTTCATTGCCTCCATTCCCTTGGGGGGGTATCGCCGTTTGGAGGGTAGTTGAGTCGCCAGCGCAGGTCTCACGATTTACGGCGGGGAAGCGCACACCTGCTGTGAAGAGCCGCTTTGGCGTGACATCGTTGGGTGGTCCGTCCAGGTGCAGTGCACCCGGCCGTTGAGACTTCCGTCGCGCCTGCCCTCCGGTGGACTCCGACAGGGAGTCGCTCGTCCAGACGGTTGAACGGCCGGGCCCGTTGCTCGTCGAACAGTCCGCTAGCCCCGGCACTCCTGCGGGTAAGGAGCTCTTCAGGCGAGTGGTCGCGTATGTGTCTTCTCCTCAGTCCCGCCCCGCGCCTAATCCGGGGGGGGGGAGGAAGAGTACGATTTTTCCGAGGGCCTCACTCTCTTTGTCCACCACTGCGCGTGGGATCGAGCCCTCGAGCTGGGTTCCAGAGAGCGACAGGATCGAGTGAGGCATGCGGGGAGGGGCGGTCTTGGTGTAGACGGGCACTGTCTGTGAAGCCGGAGAGGAGGCGGCTTTCCCTGTTTTTCGCTTAGCCGCCTCCCTAAATTCTTGCAAATCCTGCTGGTCTCCTTGTTCTTGAGGCAGTTTACTGCTACGGAGACAGCGGCTTATGTCCTCTTCAATGAGGGAGACAGGCGCCATAGAATTTTTTGTTTGTTTGGATAGGAGAATTCTGGAGCGCAAATGATCAAGTGTAATTCCGTGGAGAAGGGACGGTGCTCACTCGGTCGGGGGGGGGGGTGGGCTGCTTACCTCGCCACCCGTCCCCCGGCACCTGACACCAGACACCCTGCTTCGCACACCGCACATGTACTTTTTATGATCGCACTGAGGAGCCGCGAGTCTTGAATTATCAGACTTGCACAATTCTCACACTTCTTTCCTCTACACCTCTAGTTCCTTCTCCGTCCATGAGCAGAACCAGAGGTTGACATAAACACCAAAGAACTGTGGATCACTTTGTCTTTCAAGGCCGCAAATTATATCGCCACACTCCTGGTATCCAGGCTCAAAGTCAGCCTGTGGCGCTACTGCAGGTGATGGTGTGCGCCGCGCCAGTGATGCAGATTCGGTCTTTGGCGTGCTGGCAAGTGCTGGTGGGTGCCAAAGGGGTACACGTTTAGTGTCTGCCGGTATTTGCAAGGCAGATTTCGTGTCGGCCAACAGTGATGTAGATTCTGCTGGGCAACGTTGGGGCACTCTTTGCCCTTCCCCCTTTTTGGCAATCGTCTCAAGCTTTGTTTCGAGTTTCACTTCTCGCTTGGGCAGATTTGGTGGCTGCTTACTGGCAACAGTGTCTTTCGTTTCTAAGACCGCTGTCTCTTCCCGGTCGTCTGGGTCAGGCAATCTTTCAGTGAAGTTGGAATTTTTTTTGCATGGGTGGCATGGATCCACGACTTCCGTCCATCCACCCGTATTGCCGTCTGCGTTGCCAAGAGTACTTGATAGTACCCAGGTGGCGCGGCCCCTAACGATGACTTTCTTTCAAAATTTTTAAGCAGCACCCAGTCTCCTGGCTCCAGCGCGTGCCCCGGACCGGTGTATCTCAATGGTAAAGCCTCCTGCACCTGCTGATGAATCAAACGCAATTTCTACATTAAAAGGCCACAATAAGTACTAAGCACAGGATGTTCTACCTCTCGAAGTCGTTTTGGCTGAGGTGCGCACCAAACATTTGCCGGCCTCCCCATTACGATTTCGTACGGGGAGAGCCCAGTTTTAGCCTGTACAGACGTACGCATGCATAATAGCGCTATTGGTAATGCATCCACCCAACTCAACTTGCTTCCTGCACATATCTTACTTATTTTTGACTTGAGAATCCCGTTGTGCCTCTCCACAAGACCGGCCGAACTCGGATGCCTTGAACTATGGAATCTCTTATCAATCTGAAGACCTGCACATATCTGTAACACCACTGGGCCCACCAAATGTGGGCCATTATCTGACCATAGGACACGGGGCAAGCCAAATCGGGGAAAATATTCTTTAAGCATTACTTTTGCCGTGCTCATTGCTGTGCAGTCTTTTAAGGGATATGCCTCCACCCACTTGCTGAATGCACAGATCACCACTAAGACATATTTCAAATTTTGGCATCCCTCCATCTCTATGAAATCAAAATTGATTACCTCAAAAGGCATAGAGGGCGGGCCAAAACTGCCTATTGGAGTCACTGTTCCCTTTCCTACATTGTGTTATAAACATGTGATACAGTTCTGCACCAACCTCTCTGCATTCTTCTTTATGTTTACATTCTGCCATACTGTAGATAGGTGCTGTATTATCTTTTTCGCACGGATGTGAGTAGGGCTGTGGGCCATTGTGACCATTGCAGTCACATACGAATTTGGCAACATCCAGTTTCTAGTTCCCTTGTCCACCCAACAACCCTCCAAATCTAACTCAGCAGAGCCCTCTGCCCACCCTTTTATTTCATCGGCCGTAGCTTCAGCCTGCATTTCTTTGACAGTGGCAACTCCATTTTCTATCATCATTTTGGTATTTAAATCAGTGGCAGTTTGTTTCTCAATTCTGTCTGCAAACGCATTTCCCTCTCCTACTTTGCATGTTACCTTTTTGTGTGCCTAGCATTTCACTATTGCTAGGCGCTTTGGAAACGTGAGTGCAGACAGCAATCGTACAATCAAACAGCCATGTTGAATTCTGGCGCCATGTGATGTCAAAAACCCTCTCTCAGCCCAGAGTCGACCAAAGTTATGAACCACCTCAAAAGCATACTGACTATCAGTATATATATTCACATTCAAATGTTCAGAAATCTCGCAGGCTCTGGTCAATGCTATTATCTCTGCGGCTTGTGCCGAGTTGTAGGGGATTCTTTTGCTCTCTACAATGCTTTCTAGGGTAGTGATAGCGTAGGCGGCAGTTGTCGTGCCATCAGGTAATTTAAAACAAGAGCCATCACAAAACAACTCTCTATCTGGCTCTTTCTGTGGGGTATCACTTAAATCAACTCTCCCCTTTGTTTCTTCCTCAGTGACCATTAAGCAATCATGGGGGGTGATTCATTGTCAACAATTTCTTTTATGGGTAGTGTCATTAATTGTGCAGGATTCAAAGTGCTACACCTCATAATTTGGATATGGGGCGTGAACAAGATAATCTCATATCTTGTCAATCTAGCAGAGGTGAGGTGTTGCGTCTGTGTTCTATTTAATAGAACGTCTACGGCATGTGGCACCATCAGAATTCAAGTATGCCCCAATACCATCCCTTCCGTTTGTTTCACCAACGCAGCAGCCGCCGCAACAGATCGCAAACATCAAGGTAGTGCGCACGCTACAGGGTCCAGCGCAGAAGAAAAATAGCCGCATGGCCTATTTCTTCCACCTTGTTCCTGTGTCAAAACCGCAAATGCACATCCTTCACTTTCACACACAATCTAAAAACCTTTTCATAATTTGGTGTGCCCAAAATTGGAGCAGAACATAATGCAGTTTTCAATTGATCAAATGCTCTCTGACATTCCTCATCCCACTGTAGAGGCATAACCGCATCCTTCTTAGTCAAATTCACCATCGGTTTCACAGTTAACGCAAAATTAACAATCCATTGTCGACAATATGAAGCCATACCTATTATGGCTCTGACTCCTTTCTGTGTCTTTGGAATAGGCATACAAGAAATACTTTCTATTCGTTCTGGCGTTAGCCTTCTCCCTTCTTTCGATAGTAGGTAGCCCAAATAAGCTACCTCCTTTCGATTATATTGAAATTTCTTCAAACTAGCTTTATGGCCATGTGCCGCTAGGTGTGACAGTAGTAATGCAGTGCTTTCTTCACAAATCTCCTCTGTGCCAGCAGCTAATAATAGATTGTCTATGTATTGCAAGAGTACGCAACCCACTGGTAATTCTAGCATGTCTAGCTGCTCTTTCAATGCTCTACTGTAAATACTCGGACTTTCCGTGTAACCTTGCGGAATCCGCGTGAATGTAAATGATCGTTCTCCTAATGTGAACACGAACAAATATCTGCTGTCCTTGTCCATCGGAATGCTAAAGAACGCATTTTTTAGATCAACTACACTAAAGTATTCTGCTGAAACAGGTGTCATTGTCAATATTGTAGTGACATCTGGCACTAAAGAAAATTGTGGATCTACTACTTCGTTTAGCGCGCGCAAATCAATTATGAAACGGTATGGTACATCATTGACTCCTTTTTTATAAAGTGGAAGAATCTTCAATCACCCCTAATTTCACCAAATCTGTAACAATACTCTTCAATCCTTTTTCACCTTCAGCCGAAATTCTGTATTGGAGAATTCTCGGTAGTGTAACACCCTCTTTCAAAATTATCTTTATTGGCTCTATTTTCAAGCATCCTACATCGTTGTCATGCATTGCCCATATACAGGTTGGCACTTTACTTAGTTCTCCTGGCAAAGTTTGAGACATGAATTCTGACACAGGGGCATCTTGTGGCCAAATCGTTAGGAACACCCCGTCTGCCGTGTAATGTATAACGGTACCTAATTTTTCAACAAATTTAATCCCAACAGGTTCTCCCCACAATTTTCTGTTAAAAGGAAAGGACAATGTTCAGTGAATGGTCCTATAGTAACTGGGACTGGTTGGGAAACTGGGTTTATGACTGGTGTACCTGCAAAACCTATGGAAACATTCTTTTGCCCCGACAGTGGTATATCCGGAACCAAGTGATGGTCTATTGAACACTTTTGTGCTCCTGTATCTACAAGAAAGCGGTGCTCCTCATTCCCGACTCATTTCTACGTAGGGTCCTCTATGATTCACGGGAATAGACACTGGTTCCGACCCCTGTCCTGGGCTGTCCTATTGGGGAAATAACACATCGTCCGAAGTGTAATCATTACTATTACTGCAATACGTGTTTGGCTGTTTATCGAAAACGTTCCCACTCTTCCCTCTATTTCCCCCATTCTGGTTTCCATACTGTTGGTTTCGCTGTCCCTGACTCTGGTTAGGGGCACTTTGGTTTTGGGCTTGGTTTTGATTACCTCCATTATTGTGGTGCTGCTGCATACTATTCCTATTTGGTCCATTCGCTCCTTGGTGCCCTCGGTGCGGTCTCCTCTGACCAGACCCATTTCTATTCTGCAGATGTGGACATTGCCCTCGCCAGTGTTCTTCCTCCTTACAATACGCAAACTGATTTGGTCCCACTGGTCCCCCATGCATATTCGAATTACTCCTTCCTTGTGCATTCCCTCTCCCTCTATTATGTCCTACTACTTGCTGCAGTAGTACCCGTGTTTTCAGATTTACCCTATCCTTCTCCTCTTTTTCTTTCTCCGCAGTCACTCTGTTCTCATAATATTGGGCATGTGTAATACTTCGCCCAGCGTTTTTGCTTGCCATGCACTCTCCGATGTCATTATAAGGTTCTGGATTGGAAGTTTTAACCCCCTCACATATTTGTCAACAAATAACCTCTTTCCCGCTTCCGAGCTCACATCCTGCCCACTGAAGTCTGCAAATACTTCTTCAAATCTGTTAAAATAATCTGTAGCTAACTCATCCTTGCCTTGTACACATAAAGTCAATTTGTCCCATTGAATTCTTTTCTCTGGGACAAATTATTTTAATTTCTGTACTATGCGTGCTGGTAATGCTACCAGGTTCGGTCCCGGTGTTCCTCCAACCGCTTTATTCCTGTCTTCTATTATCAAGTCCGCCCATGTGGCGCCAAAGGTCGCTAGGTCATCCACCTTTCTTATTTGCTTCCATATGTCTGTTGGCAGGATCACTGGGAATATTAGGTCTATGTCACCCATGGTAAGCACGGATGATTGCAGGCAGGACTCTACTTCCTTGTAAAACCCTACAGGATTCTTTCTTATATCAGGAATCGTCTGCTTTATGTTGTTCACCTCCTGTCTGGAAAAGGGGACATGCACATATTGGGCGGTATAATGGGCTGGTGTTACCTGTGCCGCTACGTTGCCCGCTGAGGGAACCTCTACTTTGGACACAAAGGTAGGTGGGACCTCTCTCATAGGAAATGCCCCACTTACTGTCCCTCCCCGTTCTCTCATGTGTAACAATATTCCCAGATCAAGCGATAGGGCTGTTTCTCCTGACCCTCGCTCTAGTGCTCTCTTATATACTGCCATTATTTCGGGTGGGCTGGCCTTATCGTTTTTTGTTTCTTTGTCTAGTAAATTTTCAGCCATCGACTGCAGTGCTTTTCTTTTCATGGGCATGGAATATTCATCAAATATCTCATGTTTCTCCATTGTGGGGATACTGGGATCCGACATCCATCTAAACGCTTCTCGTATACATACTTTCAACTTGTCGCCCCTCTGCACTGACGACATTGAATGTCGTCGTTGTATATACGGCTCTACAGCTTCCTTCCTATGTCTCCCGATATCCTTACCCCTGTACCCCGGTGCAGTAAACATTTCGGCATAATCATTATCTAATTCATTTTTAAGTTCAAAAAGTCCATATACATGTTCTCTCACTTCTTCATCCATCTCCCTACAGCGTGCTAATGCATTCAAATCTAACAATCACTGCAGTGGTAATTTCCCAATTAACTGTTTCCATCTCTCCACCAAATATTCACCCATGCATTCCAACACTACCTGTCTTTCGTTGCTTCTTCGGAAGTCATACATCGAAGCCAATGCTGCCGTCCCATCATTCCCGTCTATATACATTTCTGCCTGTTGCTGCAATTCCACCTTCCTTTCTTTGCTGATCGCACTGCGAGTTACCCTTGTGCATCTACTTTGTTCAGTCCTGCCTCTCGCTCCCGTGGTTTCAATTTCACCCCCAGGAGGGATGGACAGTACCGAGTTTGTATCTAAGGCGGGAGGTGCGGATGGGACAATGGGAACAGGGAGTGTTACGTGTGCGGTCTGTGGCTGTGGGAGGGCTTGAGCTACAGGAGGGAGAGTTTGGGCTTTGGGCGGGGTTTGGGCAGTAGTTACTGACGTGTTTGGACTCGCTTCTGATCTTGGGCCTTATTTTGTATGGGTCAATATGTTTTCTATCAATTCATCTGCTATGTGCAATTCTCGTTTTGGGTATATTTTTTCTATATTCAACTGGTCAGGTCTACCTGACCTCCTTAGACTCTCAGTCCACTCCTCCTCTTCCTTTTCTTCCGCTACTTCACCTTTCGATTTATCCCTGCGCGCATGTTTCGCTCTACTTCTAAATCGGAGCATTGCTTCCCTTCTCCAGTCCTTAACGATATCAAATGCTGCACTTTCTTTCTTATCAACACCCTTTCCAAGTTATCTATTCTCGCTATCTCAAAACTACCATTAATCGGCCACTGATGGTCTTGTTGCTTTCTGGTTTGCCTATGCCAAGTCTCACATAATATTATTGCACCCACTACATACTTCACATACATCTCATATGCCGGCGTTCCCCCAGGTGGTGCAATTTGGCCATCTTCCAAAGGTTGTCTACCAAAGCAGAAAAACCCTGCTAGGGTGGACAATACCCCAGGCATGTTTCAACCTTCCCCCTGGTTAATCAACCTTACCTAGGGCGTTTGATTTTGCAAAGTCACCTCTCAACCAATATCAGGATTACTTTGAATCGGGTAATGACTCACCTGATAAATCAATTTGTCCTTCCGGACACAAGTCGTCTGTATACTGACGCAACCAATGACGTTGTGTCTGCGTTTCTTGGCTTCCGCCTCATTTCGGGACCCTCGCCTCCTTGTTCTCTAGCCAGAGACGTCGATCAGGGATCAGATGTGTGCAGATCTGCAAAGGAATCTCATCACTTCTACAGGGCGCCCAGAACACCTCTTGATCCCGGCTCGATCGTCCCGTCCTTGCCATTCTCCGCCTTGACTCAATTACAACATATGCGATGGAACAAGTGGGGGAGGGTCCCTATTCGGCGCCATCTTGAAAGGGGCGCCTAGGGGTCCCTTACGTCTATGGAAACAAGGCAAGTCACCACCCACAATAAATACGCCAGACACGAGGTTGTATTCCCAAAGCTAGGGTTTATTGCAAAGCAAATAGTCTCAGTTGGCCAACTCGGTCTCACGCCCCGCGACGTGCATCTCTAGACCTCGAGGGACGCAAGAGAGTGAATTACGTACATCAGTTACATATATACAAAATGCATATCATACAATCAGCTATGACATGTTTTTTTTTAAAACATGTTTATTTTTGATCGACACACCAGAGAAAAGTACATTACAACATATTCTTTCATGACACTCTGTGCAGCTCATTGATCATCTCCTCCGCCATCAACCCCATTCCCGTCCCCCTTAGTCAACTCCGTGCTCCTTGCCGTTAGAGCGTTTGCTACCGCTCGTGGCTTAAAAGTTAGTGCTGGATAGCTCTGGTCATAGTCTATTACAGGGGACCAGATGTTCGTGAAGCGGTGAAGGAGGCCTCTGTTTGCCGCCGTGATCTTTTCTGCGACAAAGATGTCCCAAAGTTTCAGCCATCATAGGATCATCAGGGATCCCTCCGGCGATTTCCAGGTGCGTGCCACTGTGATTTTAGCGGCCAGGAGGAGGTGAGTGACAAGGGTGGCACTTCTACCCGACCTTGGGTATATGCCTGGAAGCAGGGCTCCTAGTAGGATTGATTCTGGCTCCAAGGGCAGCTTTATCCCAGTCATGTGTGCTATGGTGGCGATGCATTCGGCCCAGAAGTTTGCAACCACTGGGCAGGACCACCACATATGGATGAACGATCCCTGTAGGCCGCATTGACGCCAGCATCGAGGGTCCAAGGCTGGGTTGATATGGTATAGTCTAAGTGGCGGGTAGTACCATCTTAGAAGTAGTTTATGGGCACACTCCCGATTAGTGATGCAGAAGGAGGAGGCCTGCGTGCGAGACCAAATGTCTGACCAGACCTGGTCTTCTATTGGTGTCCTAGGTCTGTTTCCCATTGGTTCATGTAGGTTGCTCTAGCTACCAAGAGATTTGTCTGCAACAGCTTGTACATCGCTGAGATGCGCCCTCGGTGTGGGGGGGATCTGCGATTGTCAGCTCTGTAGGGTCTAGATCTCGGGTCGCTGCCTCGCGCGTTGTTGGATGGGAACACCAATGCCGCAGTTGCACGTATGTGAATCTGTCTGTTTCCGCCAGGTCAAAGGTGTTTTTGCATTGTTCAAAGGTGAGTGGTTGATTCCTCTTAGGGAGCTGAGGCCGCCGGCGATCCAGTTCTTAAAGTTCACTAGGTGGGTTCCTGGGGAGAACGCTGGGTTATGAAATACCGGGGAAGCTGGGCCTGGGCCTAGGCCTCTAGGGATTCCCCTCTGTTTACGAGTCCATTCCCAAGCTTTTACAGTCTGCCTAGTGGAAGAGAGGATGTTCGGCCACGTTCTTCGGAGGACAGGGGAAAGGTGCAGGAGGAAGCAGAGGGGGAGGGGTAAGCAGGATTGTTCAAGCTTGACCCATCTAGGTCTGTTCGAGGTTATCGTCCAGCCCACAGTGTGAGCCAGCTGGGCTGCGATCTGGTATTTCTGGAGGTCTGGGACTCCTAGGCCTCCCAAGTTCGGATTGCTCAGCATTGTCTTGAGCGGGATCCTTGACTTTTTACCTTTCCAGATGAAGCGTAGTACCTTCCTTTGGAGGCGCAATAGTTGGGACCGGGGGACCAAGACTGGAATGGCCGAAAAGGTGTAAAGCAGGCGTGGAAGGAGGTTCATTTTACATGCCGCTATGCGGCCCAGTAGTGAGATCTCCTGCGAGAACCAGCGAGTGAGGTCCTCCTCCAAGGTCTTGAACAGTGGTTGAAAGTTTGCTTGGTAGGTATCCTCCGGTCAGGCTGTGATCTGTACTCCTAGGTAGGGGATGAACTTTTCGCTGAGCTGGATCGGGCAGAGGGCTCTGAAAGAATCCTTATCTTCCTGCTCCAGTCTAACCCCCAGGGCCGATGATTTTGCGAAGTTTATCGCGAATCCTGAAACTTTACCAAAGTGATGAATTTCTGTCAGAGAGGACCTCAGAGAATGGGTGGTGTCCGATATGGTTAACAACACATCATCCGCATATAGTGCAAGTTTATGTTGAGTGGGTCCTACTTGGAGGCCTTTGATTCTGGGGTTTAGTCGATCCTTTGGGCCAGTGGCTCCATAACCAGAGCGAAGAGCAGGGGAGACCAGGGGCATTCTTGTCTGGTGCCGCATGATAAGGGGATCGGGTTAGATAGGAAGCTGTTAACGCGTAGCAAGGTCTTCGGTGATTGGTAGTTCGCTAAAACGAGTTTCTGAAATGTGGGTCCAAAGTGAAAGGACTCTAGGGTGAATCGGAGGGGTGAATCGGAGGAATGACCAATCTACTTTGTCAAAGGCTTCAGTCGCATCTAAAGCTAGCACAGCCAATTTACGTGCATCTCGTTGAGTGACTTCGACCAGGTTTAGGACCCTGCGGACGTGGTCTGCAGCAGATCTATTCAGTACGAATCCTGTCTGGTCTGGGTCGATGATGTCCGGGAGCACTCTCGCTAATCGGTTGGCCAAGACCTTTGAGTAAATGTTAGCATCCATGGTTATTAGAGAGATAGGTCTATATGCTGTGATGTCTCTGGGGTCTTTTCCAGGTTTCAGGGCGAGAACCGTGATCGATTCCTGCATGGATGAGGTGATGGACCCCGAGGTAGCGAAGGAGTTAAAGAGCGATGTGAGGGGGGTCACCAGCTGTGAACGAAAGACTTTGTAAAAGCGGGTCGAGAATGCGTCTGGACCCGGGGCCCTTGGTTTGAGACTTTTGATGACTTTGTCGACCTCTTCGCTCGTGATCGGGGTCTCCAGCTCATCTCGCACCATAGGAGCGATCCGGGGAAGCGCTGCGTCTCAGGTATGAGAGCTGCTCTTCGGGTGATCTCGGGGAGGCTGTCATCTTGTCTGTGAGGTGAGTGACTGCGATGTGTTGCTCGTCTCCCTCTGCGAACTGGACTCTGCCCTGGGAATCGCGGAGGCCTAGGATGGAATTTCTCTTTCTAGTCTTTGCCAGTTTTTCCACCAGAAATGTGTTGGCCTTGTTCCCTTTAGCGTAGTAGCTCTGCTTAATTCTGGCAAGAATCTGAGCCATGTCCTCAGCGTAATGTGCTTCTAGCTTCTTTCGAGCTATCTGCAGGGCTCGATGGGTTCTGGGCGTCCAGTTTTTTGCTTTACATATAGCTTCTGCTCTCTCTACGTCCTTTTGTAAGATCTGCGAGTCTGGCGCTTCTTTTTGTGATAGGCCGCTCCTTGGTAGATTAGGACCCCTCTCACAACCGCTTTCATTGCGTCCCACGTGTTGGCCGGTGAGGTGTCCTCGCTCTTATTTTCTTTGAAGTAGTCTTTGATGGCTTTCGCTACCACATTCCTTAATGACATGTCATTCAAGATCGGGTCGTATAGGGACCACTTGCGTTTTGGGAGCGGATCAGGGTCATGGGCTCCCAATGTTAACATGACCGGGGCATGATCTGATAAGATTCTGGGACCTATGGTCACCTCATCGGTGTAAGCCAGGATTTGGGGGGAAGCCAGCAGCAGGTCGATGCGAGAGTAGGTTCTGTGTACATAAGAATAGAATGAGTAGTCGCGGACCTCTGGGTGTAAGACTCTCCATGTGTCCACCACATCGTTTGACCCTCCACGAAAAAGGCCGGAGGGCATCTTCCAGAGCTGAGTAAAACACTTCCTGTTTATCATTTGGGGCCTAGATCGAGATAAGGGAGTATAGCTGGCTGTAGATCCGGCATTTAATTGCTACAAAGCGGCCATCTGGGCAAAGCAAAGTGTCTAAAATGTGTGGTCTAAGTGTCTTAGCGATGAGTAAAACTACTCCACCTTTTTTGGTGCCGTTCGATGCCAGGAATTGTAACGGGAATTGTCTGTCGCAGAGCCTAGTGAAATCTGCTGGAATCAGGTGAGTTTCTTGAAGGAATACGACTGAGGCCTCTTCGTTCTGTAGACACCGTAGCATAGATTTCCTCTTCTGCGGCGCGTTTAAGCCTCTGACGTTGAAGGTTAGGAACTTCACTTTCAGGTGTGGTTGAGGGTCATCGTGGGCTTTCCTCGACGGCAGGGGTGGGCTCTGTGGGGGAGAGTCATGAGTTTCAGGCATCATCCAAGAGCTTGGTGGCAATGCGGTTATCTGGTGGTCTTGTTTTATAACCTCTCCAACGGGAGGGTGAACATGGATGTGTGTGGGGGGCCGGGGTTTTCTGTGCGGGCTTCTCCACGGCCAACAGGGCCAAAACTGTTTTCCCCGCCAATAGGGCCGGGGTAGAACCATTGGACTTGGTTCACCTCCAAGGGCGAGTTGGTGACATACTCCTCGGAGTGGGGTGTGGGCCGCTCGGGGCCCGCAGCATAGTTATGTTCCGCCTTAGTTTCGGGATCGGCGAGATCACGATAGAGGGGTATGACTGGATCATCGTATCCTCCGGCGTCTGTGCTTTAGACCAGGATTGTTGTTGCTGTCTTTGGGGCGATTGGTCCGGTTCTTCTCGCGGGAGATGAGGACTGGAGGAGAGCGAGGCCTCCGGGGAGTTTGGATGCAAGATGGATTTTGCGTCCTCAAGATGGCTGATTTTGCGCCGGGTTCCTTGGTATGTGAATTGGAGAGTGGAAGGGAACAGCCATCGGTAGCGGATCTGCTGGCTTTGGAGGAACAGGGTCAAGGGCTTGAGGGCTCTTCTTTTCTGAAGTGTCATCAGGGAGAGATCCTGGAATATCTGAAGTGGGGTACCCATGAATGACAGCTCGTCCTTGGTGAGACTTATCACCGAGATGGCCTCTTTGGTGGCGTAGAAATGGACTCTAGTGATTACGACCGGGGGGCCATCTGAGTCTACTCCTCACCTCGGGCGCAATCTGTGGGTTCGGTCCAGGACGAGTTTAGCTTTGTCCGTGAGCGGGAGAAGGGCCTGGAAAAAATTGCTTATATATTCTGGTAGTTCTCTGTCTTGGACAGACGACGGGACCCCTCAGATGCGCAGGTTATTCCGTCGTGCCCTATTCTCCAGGTCCTCCTGCTTAAATTCGAGCACTTCGCTTCAAGTCTGGAGCGCTTGAATCTCGTGTTGCATTTCTATTAGCGTTGCGTCATGGCTCTGGTTTAAGTCCTCGACTTCTCCTAGCCTCTGTTCGACTTCTGTGAGTCGTTGGTCTGTCTGTTCTAGACATGTGGTGAGCTCTGACATGCAGGACCTAAACCCAGCTTTGATGTCCCGCATGAAGGCCACGATGTCATCTTTGGTGGCCAGCTTAGCTTGTTCTTCCCGGGCCTTCTGTGGGGTGAGCCTAGGGGGAAGGTCTGGCTTCTTTGCCTTATCCAGCGCTAGGAGCATGGTGGAAATGTCCGAGGACTTGGGTGTTTTAGCGGGCTTCGACATCTTGCCAGTACAATGACCCTGGGGTTTCTTTTCCGGATGGGTCGCAAAGGGTAGGGAACTGCCCGCCGGGGAGCTGCTGTTTCAGGCTCTACACCGGGCTGAGATCCGGGATATCAGGGTGACGGTGGGCAGGGGCACCCCAGGAATTCGCCAGGTGGCTGGGCCAGCGGAGGATCGATGTTCAGGCTTCTATGGCGGCGTGTCCGGGATCCTCTGTCGTAGCTGGAATGGTGTTGGGGGAGGGGAAGCCGGAGTTCAGCTACTTATCAGGGACACAGGTGATTCACCCCCGTTGGGCCGAGTTTAGAGCAAGGCCTCAGGGCCCTCAATTAGTGAGTGCCTCGGGGGCCGAGCGCTTCGCTCGCACCGCAGGGCCGATGCTTATGGGGGATGGGCTCACCTCTCTTTTGTCGCCGCTCTCGGATGCCGCAGTTCCTCCAGTCCTCGGTTCGGATCTGGCTCCAAAGCTGCTCGCCGGTCAGCCACGGAGAGAGGAGCCCTTTGTTTTCACAGCTCCATCCGCGTCAGTACCCTGGAAATCTTCGGAGCGAGCCGCCAGTGACGGGGCGAGGAATCTCTCCTCACGGCTCCACCTCCACCTCCTCAGCAGGTCTCCTCCGCCATCTTGAAAACGTTGCAGCCGGACTGCGAGCGCGGGGAAGTTCGATCCATTTCAGTGCTTAATCGGGGAATAATGGAGCCTTACTGCACATCGGCGAGTGCCCCAGAATATCAGCTTGCCATAGCTCCATCGGTCGATTCGATCCGTTCGCTAGGGGTTGATTAAATGCTAAATACCGCGGGTCTCGGGCAGAGGCCCTCAGGGAAGCAGCCGCATCACTGGCGCCCCAGGCCCAGCTATGACATGTTTAACACCCCCCTTTATTGGGTTTCTTTGAACTCGGTGTGATGATGGACACTTCCGATAATTATGACACCTTCAAATATCTATTCTAGTAACAATATGCAATTTGCAAGTGCGGAGGCATCTTGTAGTTGTTGAACAGAACACAGTGCTTCTGTTCTTGGAAGCGAGCTACATACGGGGGAAGAGTCACATTCCAGACCTTGCTATCTATGAGGTGCTATTCGTGTCCTGGGAGCCGACACGCTCTACAGGGCTCAGAAAAGGGGGGGGCCGTAAGAAGAGCATAATTCAAGCTTTTAGCTGCTTTATTCTAACATTCTACCATATAACGAGACTGGCTGGCAGCTGCGAAATGATTAAATAGCCTGCAGCTCTGCTTCAAGGCTACATTCGGGAGGGAGCCGGACATTCCTTCCTGGCGCTGCCTACGTTGTGTTTCAACAAACTCTTGTTATCCTCGCGGCCCTGCGGCCTTGTCCTTTCACGTTCAGACAACAATGTTTTACAGTCGAGCAGTGTAAGCAGAAAATGTGCTGCGAAGCAATAAGAACAGAAAGCAATGAGCAATGGTTAGAATACAAAATGGCGATCCTTGTTACATCAAAATGGTCGTTCACTGGCAAACTCGGAAACCTATATGTCTGTCATATCGTGCATGAGACGGTTGGCCCACGGCCACCAACATACGTTTGCCGTCAAATATGAGAGGTGTCCATTTTTCTAGACTGACGGAGGTAGCATCCATGCGCTTTCACTCAGAGGGGAGGAAGGGCGGGCGAATGTGAATCTAAGCCGAAACAAGCATTAGAAATACGATAACGGTGAGTAATGTATCCCTTCTGAGGCTTGTGGAATCTGCTTAGAACACATGCTGTGCATAGATTAGCGAGCAGTGTTAGAAGAAGGAGGTGGGATGTGAGAAGGTTCATGAGCGAACAAGTGTTTTAGAACCGCCTGTCCCATTTCAGTATCTGTCTTGGAATCAGTGTCAATGCAGTAGTGCTGAGTAAAGATGTGAATAGAGCTCCATGTAGCTGCTTTGCAAATGCTGTCAAGGGGTACATTTGCAATTAAATCCAGAGTGGCTCCAGTACCTCTTATAGAGTAGGCCCTTGGCGTAAAAGGCAGCGTTTTATCTGGAAGGGAATAGCACAGTTGGATACATCTGATTATCCACTTAGAGATGGCATTCTTAGAGAGGTGATCTCCCTCTCTGCCTGGAGCTATGGAGATGAACAGCTGATCTGCTTTTCTTAGCGGTCTGGTCTTGTCTACATAGTAGAGGACCGCCCTCCTCACATCTAGTGTGTGGAGTTTCACTTCAGCAGAGCTCTTGTGTTCTTGGAAGAAGGCTTGTAGCTCAATAGACTGGTTAACATGGAATTTGAAAATGAACTTAGGGGAGAACCTAGGGTGAGTGTGTAAAACCAGTTTATCCTTATGAATAGTAAAGAAAGGATCCTGCAATGACAGAGCTTGAATTTCACTGACCCTTCTTATGGAGGTAATGGATACTAAGAAGGCAGTTTTATAAGTCAGGTGTTCGAGACTAGATTTGTGCATGGGCTCAAAGGGAGGTTCCATGAGTTTAGCAAGCACCATATTAAGGTCCCAACCTGGTGGTGGGTTAGAAATTGGAGGGTGGAGTCTCTTTACCCATTCCATAAAGGCCTTGACAACTGGCACTTTCCACCATGACACCTTGTTATGGGAGGTGGTGTAGGCTGACCGCGCCGCCAGGTGTACCTTGAGTGAATGAAATACTAACCCTGCATCCAGTAGGTGGAGCATATAGGTGACAATATTGGAAGGAGTGCAATCAACCGGGTTGATCTGCTTATTCTGGCACCAAATAACAAATCTTTTCCACTTATCAAAGTAACAGTGCCTTGTGGTAGGTTTTCTTGATTCTTTTAAGATGTCCATACATCCCTGGGGTAAATTGAGATGGCCGAACTCTGACTTCAGGAGCCATGCTGCCAAGTTCATCAAGTTGGGTTGAGGATGCACTGTTTGTCCTTCGTGCTGGGAGAGTAGGTTGTACCAGCACGGGAGTCTAATGGGGTCGCACACCGCCAGTTTGCGTAGGTGTGGAAACCATGGTTGTCTCGCCCACATAGGAGCAACTAGGATGAGCCTCATCGATTCCCTGTGTATCTTGTTGACCACCTTCCTCATCAGAGGGGTTGGTGGAAAAGCGTAGGCAAACATCCCTGACCAATTCATCCGTAGAGCGTTCCCCTTGGAGCCTGGCTGGGGGAACCTGGATGCGAAGTATGTGTCATGACCCTTGCCCCTGGCCCTCACTGGCAAGTCAGCCTTCCAGTTAGGGCCAGGTCAAAGGCCTTAAAACCTCATCCAAGACTCTCTTGGAGTCAGTCCTGGCGCCTTTGGCGCCAGGCTCATAACCATCATGAAGACCAACATTAGAATGGGACCATTTACTTGGGACTATTTCATTTGGGGGGGTTCAGCCAAAATGGAGGCACACACATAGCTCAGTTACAAGGAACTGAGCTAGTCTTTTGGGTGTGGCAGGCCTGGGACTATTTTAACTGGACTACTTTACCTGAGACTATTTAAACCGCACCCAAACAGCAGAACGTGCTTTGTGTTATTCTGCTGTGGGCAGCGTAACGCTCACCATGTCCAGTTCTTTGATGTCAGCTTACCTGAAACCAGGGACCTGCAGAGAGAGAAAGAACACTACGAAACTTACCTGGAACAGTATCCGGTCTTCAATCCATCGCCGACTTCAATTCCACTCACCTGAAGGTACGAACTCCATCATCCGGCACCGCATGCATCCTGGAATACCATAATCTGGAAAGAGGAGAAAGACAGACAGCATTAGTAAACGTTTACTCACGTTTCCTCCCGAATGAAGAAAGCCACAAAATTCTTACCTGGGTAGTCATCTCCTGGTCAGTATCATTGCTGGAACATTACAGCGCTCGGCGAGGAGCATCGCAACCTGCAAGGAAAGAAAAGACACATGTTAGCAATATAAAAGGCGAAACAGCGCCACGCATCGCGCATTACTTATCGGACAGCATGGCGCACACCGCGCTTTCGCCTACCGGCCCATGCTCATCTTCAAACTGCATGACAACACCAAAATACCTTTCCATACCTAAAAGGAAAGAAGCAAGACATTATTATTCGAACTAAGAGGAAAATAAGAACTGCATATAAAGACTGTAAAGCAGCAAACCTACGGAGTCGCGGCAGGCCTGGATTCCCACAGGGGGGGCTTGCACCAGTGAAGTAACTTGGTCGCTGCTCGCCCCCCACATCTACGCACCCCTGCCACGAGGAGCAGGACAGAGAATCCACCTTTTACAATGTTAAGGTGAGGAGAGGGTCCAAGGGGGAGGAAAGAGTTGAGGCCAAGGAAGGTGGGAAAACAAAGACAATCTGGTATTGAATCAGCTCTCCTATATTGCAGACCCATCTTTAACCAGAGGCCTTACCAAGGGACCGGGAGAGGGTTCGAGAGTGCAAATCATCCAACCAGGGCTGGGTGGGGTCCCCGTGGATACCAGGTGAGCGTAACAGTATGGGCATTGTCTGTTTTCGCCTGTGGCGAATAGGTCTATAGTGGGAAAACCCCACTGAGAGAAGAGATCTTCCTCGACTTTTTCGTGTAGTCGCCATCCGTATTCCTCTGGGAGGGGATCTGTGCTCAGAGCGTCCGCTAGTGAATTGAGATCCCCTGGAACATGTTGGGATGACAGGTAAATCTTCTGTCTGAGTGCCGATTTCCAAATTTTCTGGGCAAGCTTGGACAAATTTGGCGAACGAGTGCCCCCTTGTTTAAGTAAAACATTGCCGTCGTGCTGTCTGTTAGGGTTTGCACTGACATGTTGGATAAGAGGGGTTCGAATGCCCGAAGCGCTCTGAAGACTGCCAGAAGTTCTAGCAGACTGATGTGGTTCTGAGCCACTTTGTGAGACCAGAGACCCTGAGCTGTGTGGTGAAGGTAGTGAGCGCCCCACCCTACCAGGGAGGTGTCTGTTTTGACGACGGCTTGTATCTCTGGATCGTAAAAGGGGTTTCCCCTTTGTAAGATTCTCTCTTGTCCACCAGCGAAGACTTTGCACTAGTGTTGGCAAAACGACGACTAGATCGTCCCACTGACCACTTGCTTGAGACCACGGTTTCGGCAACCTTTCCTGCATGGGTCGCAGGCGCGCATGGGGAACCAGGTAAATGCAAGATGCCATCATGCATAGCAAACACATAGCTTTGCGTTCCCTTATTTGACGACCGGACTGATTGAGGAATTTGCAGCAACAGATTTTGAATTCTTTCCTCTGATGGTAAGGCCAACCCCTCTTGGGTGTTTAGGACAGCTCCTAGGAACTGTTTTGAGGTGCTTGGCACCAGGCTTGATTTTTTCTCATTGATTGAGAAGCCCAATTGGAAGAGGAGGTCGATTGTTCTTTGAATGTTTAATCTGCAAATTACGGAGGTTTCCCCTGTGATGAGCCAGTCATCCAGGTAAGGGTGCACCGGGATTGCCTCCCTGCGTAGGTGCGCCGCCACCACCACCAGTACCTTGATGAATACCCTTGGAGCCGAGGCTATTCCGAAGGGCAGCACCTTGAACTGGTAGTGCTGGCTGTCTATCTTGAAACGCAAGAATCTTCTTTGCGCTGGGAACATGGAAATATGAAAATGGACATCTTTCATATCCAAGGTTGCCATGTAATCCCCCTTTTTTAGGAGGAGGATTACCTCTTGGAGTGTAGTCATGCAGAATTTTTGTGGCTTGACATACTTGTTTGTAGGGCGCAAGTCTAATACTGGGCGCATCGTTAGATCTTTTTTTGGCAAAAGGAAGTAGGTTAAATAAATACCCTTGTTTACCTGGTTGCCCAGGACGAGTTCTATTGCGTCCTTTGCAAGTACAATGGCGATCTCCTTGAGGAGGATTTTCTGGTGCTCCAAGGAGTGTACTTTCTGTCTTGGAGGATGGTTGCGGGGGCGTTCTAGTAGCTCTATACAGTATCCTGCGGATACTGTGGACAGCACCCATCTGTCCGAAGTGATCCCTTCACATGCATGGGTGAAGGTGGAAATATGCCCCACTACTGGGGATGCTTGGGAAGGGACCCGGAGTGGAACTTCACTGTTTATTGGGTGGCGTACCATCTCTAACGGGGCTGCCTCTACCCCTAATGCGGCCCCTGCGCTGACCTCTGGTGAAACCCTGTGTAGGCTGGGATTGATTGTTGCCCCATGAGGTTCCTTGATTTGATAGTAGTTGGAACCCCTCTGGGAGCTTTGGCCGCGAAAGTGACGAAAATGATTATTTCCCCTTTGACCTGAGGGCTTATTTGTCAGTTGGCTGAGGGATTTTAAGGTCTCGTATTCGTCCTTAGCCGTCTTTAGTGCCTCTTACACTGCTTTCCCAAATAGACCGTTCGGCTCTACCGGCATGTCTATGAGGGTGGCTTGGGTCTCAGGCTTGAACCCGGACTGTCTTAGCCAAGCACTGCGCTTTATTACTGTGCCTTCTGCTATTAATCTTCCTGCATTATCTGCTGCATCGAAGTTTGCTTTAAGGATGCATCCAGACACAGATCTTCCGTCTGATGCAATTTGGGCCAAATGGCCCTTTAGTGGTTCAAGTGCAGAGGCTATTAGAGCAGCTACTTGTTCCCAAAGGTGGAAGTTATAGCTTGCTAACAGTGTTAGCAATACATGCCTGATATGCTGACGTGGATGCCACCTTCCTCCCCAGAGCATATATCCTTTTGCTCTCTTTATCAGGGGGTGCTTCTGAAGAAGCTAGTGTTGCACCCGCCCTCTTTCTGGTGGTTGGTACTACCAATGAGTCAGGTTATAACTGACGCCTTACGTACAAGGGAGCGGGCGAAATAATTTTTGCACTCGTGGATTAACTGCACAAGTAAGATTAGGGGTTACCAGCGAGGGATCAATTCTGCGCTGGATTGATTTTAATATGGAGATAGCTTGGGCAATGGCTCTCCTGTCCCCTAGGATTTCTTCTGCGAAATCCATCGTCTTGGACACCCTGTGTGTCTATTTGAAAATGGGCTGCAGCTTTAGCTAGTACCTCATGGAGTAGAGGTTGATTATCAACCGGTGAATCATTAACTGGGGGGATCTTTCGGAATAGGGGAGTCAAGACTGTAGGCTTCCGCCTCATCTTCCTCTTCCCTGGTCCTCATCATCCCCATATTATTCAACCCCTGTCTGGTCGTCCAGCATCTGTGTTTCTGTCTACTCACCATATGACTCTGGATGGTAAGGCTGTATTATTAAAGGGTCTGAAACCAATCCCTGCGCTGGAGTCTCAGAACGGAGCCTTTTAGTAGGGGGTTGAGAGTCCTTGGATCCCAAAGGGGCAGAGGTAGCGGGTGTCCTTTTCGTAGAAGTCTACAAAAAAGGACATCCTTCTCATTCCCTATCAATGTCCTCTGAGTTCTATTCTTTGGAACTGGGAATAACCCTCTTGCTGTGGTTCCTCCTCCATGCCCATATAATGAGGAGTGGGAGGAACAATCTTTCTCTTGGTGACAGGGTCAGGGACCTTGAATTTTCCTAAAGATTTAGGGTCTTTGTTTTTCCTTTTGAACCTGGTGTTCTGAGGTTCTTTTATGTTGTTTCTCCCCCTTCCCAGGACTAGAAGAATATTCTCCTGAACCTTTAGGGTTTTCTGAGGGCTTCGACGCCTGGCGTCGAGATTCAGAGGTGGTGGTACGAGATTCGGAAGTCTTGGAAGAGGGGCGTTGCATCTCGGAAGTAGACTTCGAACATGCTACTTGGGGGAAGCGGTCGGATTCGTCTTCTGACGCCCGGGCCTCAATGACTTTTGGTAATGTGGCACCTTTCCCAACCGTGGACGGTTATTTGTCTTGAGGCGAACGTGACCGGGAATGCCCAGAGGACACAGAATCAGTGTTCCGCTCTCTCAATGCCTTCTGTTGCCGATCGTTCGACATGCATGTCGAATCTCGGCTGGGGCTCATGTGCCTTGTGGAAGTGGTGTGTGTTGCGCTCTTGTTGCCGGGTGTTGTCCCCATAACTGAACCGCTGGTCAGTCCTCTGAGGTCGGGGGCTTGCGCGTGGGTGTCTGAAGTCACCCCTGTGCCCTCGCCATCCTGTAAGGCGGCGTTGCTGCCATCGCTTAAGGTTCCCACAGCGTCCATGGCCTCTAGCTGCCTGGCATAGTGGGCCCAGCACTTCGTGGAGCGGTCTATGAGTGTTTTGGGCTTGAAGAGCTTACAAGCTCTAGAGGTAGCCTCGGAATGGTCTCGTGGGAGGCACAGATTACACGTATTGTGTTTGTCTACCCAGGGAAACTTCCTGTTACACTTCGGGCAGAATTTAAAGGGAGTACTCTCCATATGTTACTAATTGGCAGCGGGCGGGTATATGTAGGAAACGAGTGTATGATCACCCCCCACTCTCCCTACTTGCACAGGTCCGAGGCTAGAGGCCTTCTGAGGCCCGGGCCGAGGCCAGAGGCCTTCCGAGGCCCAAAGTCTGTTATGTAGTCTCGAGGGCCGATTTCCTCAATCTCGATTCACCGACGTCGATCTTCGGCGTAGGGTGGGAGAAAACGGCGACATTTTGTAATAATATTGATAAATGGCTAAAGACAAGGGAACTCCGCGATATGCTTCCGACAAGTATGGTGGAAAAAAACAATGTGAGGGTCCTACACGCGTGCGGGATCATGGGTACAGTGGACGTCACACTAGGGATAGTATTATTGGCACGCCCTAATTCGACGCCCCTTTTCGAGTTTCAAAAAACAAACTAATACTCCATAGATTCCACAAGCCTCAGAAATATATGACAATGCATTACTTACCGTAAAAGCATTTCTGATGGTTGTATCTGCTTAGATTCACCTGCTGTGCATAGGTCCGACATCCAGTGGTCACTGCTGAGTGTTGCATTTTGTTTTTCGTAGTCGAAAAGGGGATGTCAACAAGGCGTGTCTGTAACACTATCCCTATAGTGACGTGCGTTGTACCCACAATCCCTCACGCGTCGAGGTCCCTCTGTTTGTATTTTTTCTGCCCTGAGGGAGCCTTCTATACGTGAGTGAGTACAGAAAAGAGATGTAGAAAGATGTATGTTCCTTCCATCCGAATGGGGAGGAAGGGTGGGCGCAGGTGAATCTAAGCAGATACAACCATCAGAAATGCTTTTATGGTAAGTAATACATTGTCTTCTGATGTTTGTTAAGCTGCTTAGAATCACATGCTGTGCATAGACTAGCGAGCAGTACCCGGAGTTGGCGGTGGGTTATGAGAAGGAACAGTAGAGAAAAGATGTCTTAATACTGCCTGTCCCACCTGGGAGTCAGATCTAGAGTGTGCATCTAGACAGTAGTGTTTTGTAAAGGTGTGCACAGAACTCCAGGTAGCCGCTTTGCAGATGGACTCAAGGGGAACATTTGCAATGAATGCTATGGATGCCCCAGTGCCTCGAGTAGAATGTGCTCTTGGCTTGAAGGGTAGTTCTCTCTTAGCAAGAGTCTAACAGAGAGTGATGCATTGAACAATCCATCTAGATATAGTGGACTTTGAGACTGCATCTCCTTCTCTTCCTGCTGCCACCGAGACAAAGAACTGATTAGTCTTTCTCAGTGGCCTGGTTCTTTCCATGTAGAACATAACAGCTCTGCGTACATCCAGTGTATGCAGACTTTTTTCTCCCAAGTTGGAAGGGTTTTGAAAGAACGTTGGTAGTTCTATTGACTGGTTTACATGGAATTTCGAGATGAATTTCAGTGCAAACCATGGGTGTGCGCGTAGAACCACCTTATCTTTGTGAACTGTTACGAAGGGGTCTAGAACAGAAAGAGCCTGTAGTTCACTTACTCTCCTAATGGAGGTGATAGCTATTTAGAAAGCAGTCTTAAGAGTGAGGTCCTTAAGAGTTGCCTTGTGAATTGGTTCAAATGGCGAGCCCATGAGTCTGGTAAGTACCACATTTAAGTCCCATCCGGGAGCTGGGTTAGCTATCTGGGGGTGTATTTTCTTTACCCCCTCCATGAAGGCCTTGATAACTGGGATCTTCCACCACGACACTAAGTTGGGAAGTGGTGTATGCAGAAAGTGCTGCCAGGTGGACTTTAATGGAATTGAACACTAGACCTGAATCTAATAAATGGGTCAACTAAAGAACAATATGTGTGGGAGAGCAGTAAACCGGGTTGATGCTCTTTCCTCTACACCAGATGACAAATCTTCACCACTTGCTAGAATAGCAGTGGCGAGTATTAGGTTTTCTGGCTTCCCTGAGGATGTCCATACATCTCTGCGGGAGTTGTAGATGTCCAAATTCTATGATCTCAGGAGCCAGGCTGCTAAGTTCATGGACTGAGGGCATGGATGCAGTGTCCTGCCCTTGTCCTGTGACAGCATGTTGTACGGGCAGGGAAGTTTCACTGGAGGAGATAGGGACATCTCCATCAAGTGAGCGAACCATGGCTGCCGGGCCCACATCGGGGCCACTAGTATCATGGTAACTTGTTCCTGGTGCATCTTGTACACCACTTTGTTGAGAAGGGGAGTCGGGGGGAAAAGCGTAAACAAATTTCCCTGACCATTGAATCGACAGACTGTTCCCCTTGGACCGGTTCTGGGGGTACCTGGAGGCGTAACTTTGGCATTGTGAGTTCTCCAGAGTTGCGAACAGGTCTATTTCGGGGAATCCCCATTGCGTGAAGACATCTAAGACGATGTCTTCGTGCAATAGCCATTCGTACTCTTCGGGCAGGGGGAAGTCTCTGCTGAGTTCGTCTGCTAGCAGATTGAGTTCCCCTGGTACGTGTTGTGACAGTAGGAACATGTTGTGTCTGAGAGCCCACTTCCAGATATTCTGGGACAGCTTGGACAGTCCTGGAGAGTGGGTGCCCCCCTGCTTGTTGATGTTGTACATGGCTGTGGTGCTGTCTGTAAGGACCATCACTGTCTTCCCTTGTAGGTGTTATTGGAAGGCATTTAGTGCTTTGAACACCGCCAGTAGCTCCAGTAGGTTTATGTGCTTGGATGCTACGCTCAGAGTCCACACTCCGTCAGCAGTCTGATGGGATAGGTGAGCCCCCCATCCTGTGAGGGATGCGTCCGTGGTTAGAGTGGCCTCCACCGCAGGTGTGGCAAAAGGTTTCCCCATTATCAGGTTTTCCTTTGTCCACCACCGTAGCGAGAGAACCAAGGCCTGCGAGACCACCACTAGATCGTCCCATTGTCCGCTGGCCTGACACCACTGGCTGTTGAGCCACTCTTGCAGTGGGCGCATGCGCAGGCGTGCGTGAGGTACCAAATAAATACACGACGCCATCATTCCTAGCAAGCGCATTGCTTTGCGCACCGTCACCTCTCGACCTGCTACATATTGGGGGATATGAAACAGCATGTTTTGGACCCTCTCGTTGGAGGGGAAGACAAGGCCATCCTTTGTTCGAATTAGAGCCCCTAGGAATTGTTTGATTTGGGTGGGGTCTAAGCTGGACTCCTTCTCGTTGATGGTGTTTGAGAAGCATGTCTCGCAAGTGTCCCCTGTTATGAGCCAGTCGTCGAGGTAAGGGTATACTGGGATGGATAACCTGCGCAGGTGGGCCGCTGCCACTGCCAGTACCTTCGTGAATACCCTTGGAGCAGATGCTATTCCGAAGGGTAGCACTCTGAACTGGTAGTGTTTGCCCTCTATCATGAACCTGAGGTATTTTCTGTGCACTGGATGAAAGTATGCATCTTTCATGTCCAGTGTCGCCATGTAATCTCCCTGTGATAGCAGTGGGATCACCTCCTGTAAGGTCACCATACGAAACGGGGTTTGACAAACTTGTTCTCTGGGCGCAGATCTAATTCTGGGCGCAGATCTAATACAGGGCGCATGGTTAGATCCTTTTTGGGTACAAGGAAGTACACTGAATAAATACCTTCCGTTACCTGCGATAGAGGCACGACATCTATGGCTCTTTTTTCCATCAGTTGGTCCACTTCTTGGAGAAGACTGGCAAGATGTTCTGGTGTCATGCGGCGTTCCCTCGGGGGTCTGTATGTTGGGGAACTGTTGAACTCTATACAGTAGCTGCGGGCTACGGTGGAAAGCACCCAGCAGTCTGATGTTATTCCCTCCCATGCTGGAAGAAAGGATGTTAACTGGCCCCCGACCGGCGTTGCATGGGAGCCTCTGGGGGTGGAACCCCGGCCTCTCCCTTTGCCACGGCGTTGACCCCTTTGATTGTACTGGCCACTATTTCCTTGGTAGTTGCTGGCAGAATACTGTTGGTTTTGTTGCTGGCGTTGGCCACGAAAAAAGCGCTTATTTCCAAATCCCCGCCTGTTAGGGGGTTTTGAAATTTGGTCTAAGGTCTTTATTGTGTCAAATTCTTTCTTCGCATTCTCCAGCGCGTCATCAACTGCTTTTCCAAAGAGGTTGGACTCCTCTATGGGCTTATTAATAAGGGACGCTTGTGTTTCTGCCTTAAACCCGGAATTGCGAAGCCAGATTGAGAGGGAGAGAACAGTTTCTCAATCCTCGGATTGACCCCTCTCACCAGTGCAGGAGTGGACAGAGAAGGGGTAATATGTCTCTTAACTGAGGCGAGGATGGGGATAGTTTGGCTAGTGGGGGGTTTTTCTTTGATAATCCTCTCCACAAAATCGGTGTCTGGGGTGACCTCCCCAGTTTCAAGTTCAAAATGTGCTGCTGCCTTCTTGAGCAGTGCATTGAAGGTGGGTTGATCATCAACAGGCGAAGGGTTCCTGACTGGTGTAGTTTCAGTAGACCTGATGACTATACTGCTACTGCCTGTGTCTGTAGACCTAGCTGGTGACTGCCAGGGATTTGGGTCGCCCTCGCCTGTGTCCTCCTGGAATCCCTCCTCACCTAAGTTAGTGTCCTCGTGAAAACCTTCCTCTTCTTGTTGGTCTTCACCATAGGTGAACTCATCTTCCTCCTGGAAGAGGGTGTCTTCCTCAGTGAGGTCGTAAGAGTATATGTCCTCCTGTATGGGGTTATAAAACCTCTGGTATTTAGCCTTTGGACTCTCCAGGGGTGCCTCCCTTGGTCTCTTGGGTGCCCTGTCTTCTGGGATGGACATGAACATGTCTAGTTTATCCATACAGGTCTGGAACCTTTCAAAGGGCCACTGAGGTCGGCCAGGACGGTCTGGGAATGAAAAGGAGTTTCTTCCTCCTGTAGTCGTCTGGTTCTGTCCCATAACGTCGAAGAAAGAGTGCCTTTGCCTTCTGAGAAGCCTTCTCGCTGGCTAGGGCCTTCCGTCGGCGTCGGGAACTGGCCTGATCTGTTTTCCGGCGCTTTCGGCGTATCTTTGGCCTTGTGCACGGTTTTCGGCGTCTCACTCGCCGTACGTCTCTGGCCGTCCTTAGATGATATGCGCGCGAGGCTTTTGGCGATCATTCTCTCTTCCGAGGGATCGGTCGCCGTTGCGCTATGTAACGTCGAGTCCTTGCTCGTCGAGTCCTTGCTCGTCGAGTCCTTGCTGGAAACGTGAGCGCTCTCACGATGCGTGTCGCTGGAGGTTTTGGTGTTAGCGCCCTTATCTTTAGAATGCCCAGTCGCCTGTCGCGGAGGCGGGGAGGGCTGACTACCCTTACGGTCGGCGGTAGACGCTGGTGGGCCCGGCGCCCCCGTTGGCGCTATGGCTGCCTTCGTCTTCAACGAATGCATGCCGGGGGGTATGTGCTTTGGTGTTTTTCCGTGTGCGTCCTTGTCGCCGGGGTGTTCATCCCGGGCTTGTCGGGGCCGGGGACGGATGAAGAGGAGCGTGAACGCTCCTTTGAGAGGTCTACGACCTCCGTTACGGGGGCCGTATAGTCACTGTCCTCGTCACATTCGGCGGCAGCGGGCGAGGAGTCAGGCCTAGACATGGCGTAGGCCGCCCACCTTTTGACCCTGCGGTCTTTTAGAGTTTTGGGCTTTAGTAATTTACAGGCCGCACAGCCGTCCTCCTGGTGATCGAGGGATAAGCAACGGTTGCACCGTTTGTGCTTATCCTTTCAGGTATATTTACCCTTGAAAGCGGGCAAAACCTAAATGGCGTCCTCTCCATAGCTGAGGGCAAGAAGTGTGACTACGACCTCGAAAGAGAGGGAGGGGAAAGAGAAAGGCATTCTTAAAGAGAAAGAAAGACCACACAACCCCACTCTCCCTACTGTGTATGGCCGGCGAGGCCAGGCCACGTGTTAGGCAGCGCCGAAGGATCCCCTCTGCTCGTCCTTCCGTCGAAGATCTTGCTCGGCTGAGAAACAGCTCTGCGTCGAGGGAGGGATCTACGTTATTGATATTAATAACAAACGACCAAAGGTCGAAGAAACTATTTGGCAATGTCTCTCGAGGAGCTCCGCATAAAGGCGACCAATAGCTGGGCAGAAAAAAACAATCTGAGGGACCTCGATGCGTGAGGGATTGTGGGTACAACGCACGTCACTATAGGGATAGTGTTACACACACACCTTGTCGACGTCCCCTTTTCGACTACGAAAAACAAAATGCAATACACCGCAGTGACCACTGGATGTCAGACCTATGCACAGCATGTGATTCTAAGCAGATTAACAAACATCAGAAATATATATATTTTTTTTACACTGCCTGCTGTAGCAGCTGTGTCATTGTTAAGTTGCTAAACCCATAGGAAGAGCACTTTCAGCGGCTTATAACTTTGCTCCCCCTGGAGGAATCGTCACCAAACTTTCCAAGAAAAGCATATGGCCGGCTCAGAATTTTTTCAACAAGTTGGGTGAGGTTTCGTGCAGGGGGGGGGGGGCAAAGTTATGGGGGGCCCCAATTTTCTATTTTTCATAGACTGAACAAAAACTTTGTGCATGGCTACAGGCTGAACGGCTAGATGGATTTTCACCAAATTTGCGACAGGAGCGGGGGCTTGGGTCAGAAAGCGTGCTCGTGTGTGTTTGGTGGAAATCGTACCAGTACTTTTGTTGAAAAGAACTGAAATGTACGTCCCAAAAAATGTGTGATATCTGGGTCCGCTATGCGGACCGAAGTCTCATTGGCCTGCAGTACGCCGTGCTGTCGGCAAACATTGGACACGACCGGTGGTTGGCTGGAGGGAAGCGTGCTGTGCATCAAAGGTTTTGGGAAACGTCCCCATGGTGTATCGGAGGATAATGTTGTGGTGTGTGGGGCACTGCACCAAGTCATTGTGTGCATGGCTGGGCCTCTTGTACGTAGCAGTGTGCGCAGTAAAATGCGTCATATCTGGCTCTGCTCTAGCTTCCCATTTCCGTGTTCGGCGCACAGTCAAAATGTTGATTGCAACGCAGTGTGCAGTGACGGGATCTGTGTCAAAAGTGTTCCATGATGGCAGCATGTTGTATCGGAGGACAATGCAGCGGCTAAAGGGGCTGAAACAGTGTACGGCATCTGGAGGTGGGAAGAAGGGATGGAAAGGGTACTGGAGTGAGAAGTGCTTTATGTAATATATCTCAGAAGACGACAGTGGTGTGCCAGCACTATCAGTGCATGCTCCACCAATGTACGGATACCTCAACAGGCAACAATCTTGTGTGGTCATTGCAGGCAGCCTTCGTTAAGGCATGCCAGCAGCAGTGGCAATGTCTTTCTGTGATGAGTGGTGGCAGTCACATTTGCAGAAGGAGAGTGCATTCCATGAGACATGAGGATTTAAACATAGTGTGCACTATGGTGTGCTCTGTGAGGTAGGTCCGTAGCCCACTGATGCATGGCTGCAGCCCTAGCACAGAAAATGATGTCCACTGGTTGAAAAGTTATGCCCACTGGTTGAAAGCAGGTGCCACATTGTTGCTTTTTGTGTGTGGTTCGGCTGCAAATCACACAATGTTGGTTGCACGGGGGTGGTGATTGGTAGAACAACCTACAGTTGTCGGTTTAAGGGTGGAGATGCTGCAGTGACCAGTTGTGCAGTGTGTCCACTGGGTGCACAGAATAGTGTACATATGGAAGAGGTCATGGTACAACTGGTTCTTATATGTGCTTGCCTAGTGTGCATTGCTCAGATTAGTAAGTGTTGCAGTGCACTACACACCATTGGTTTTATGCACGTACTAGAGTGTTGGGAGCAGGCCCAATGTTGTGAAGATTGTCTTGTTTGGTTGACATGCTTATAATGCTTTGTGATTGGAAGTAGATAGCAGTGCTAAACACAGCTATATGTTTCTGCATTACGGTAAGTGGAACACGTGTCCTTGCCTCCCTGCTTTATGGTGCGGCGGTTGGGTGGAAGTGCTGGTGCGTATGTTGTCTTTCTGATTTCTGGCACATGCCTACATGGTCACATGCATGGCTCTGTTATGTTGTGGTGAGTGTGCCCAAGGTCTAGACTGTTGGGTGCATGGCCGAAGGCCGTAGGCAATGCACCAAACAGCCTAGACCTTCATCACAGCCACAACATAATGCAGCGATGCATTAGTCACTCTGCATGCATTTGAAGTTGGTGAGCAGCACCCAATGGTTGCAGAGGATATTGTACACTTGGTAGAACAGCAGATGTGAGCTGCTATGCATACATTAGCATATGGTGTTCACAATTGCCCCTGTTGCACAATAGGGAGCCACATGTCACCATTTGCTTTTGCAATGGTTAGGCACTTATAAGACCCTTGCTTGAGAAAGTGTTTGACCACATTGACCCATGAAAGGAAGTCATCAGCAACCCAACGTCATGGAGCCATGCATGCAAAGATGTGGCCAGGGTGAAAGGTGGCAGGCGCTTTTGCAGATGGGGAATGCATTACACATGACATGAGGAGTAGAACTTGGGGTGCACTAGGGAGTGCTGTGTGTAGCGAGCGCCTAGCTTCTTGGATGCATGGCTGGAAACCTTAATCAAACAGCTATGTGGGTTGCTTGCAACTACTCCTCAGATTGTTGCGTTTCGTGTGTGGTTTGTGAGTTGTGCATGCATTGTTGATTGCATGGGTGTGCTCATTGTTCACACATGGTACATTTTCCAGTGCATGGCAGGAGTTTATGGAGTGAACAGTTCTGCAGTATGTCCACTGAGTGCTGTAGTGAGAATGTGTTTGTGTACCAGTGCATAGGGTACAACTGCATAGTGTATGTGCTTGAGTAGTGAGCATTGCGCAGATTACTAACTACTGTACTGCACTTTGAAGTATGTTATCGTTGGAGGAGTGCTGTGTAACGCTCACCTGATTCCCGTAGAGGCGCCGGTCTTGACTGGGCGTATACCGGATCTTCAAAGGTGATGTGTAACACACGGCTGGCTCTTTGGGCTGGACCTCTGTGCCCTGTATGTCTGACTCGAAGGGTAAGATGTCTGCAGATAGAAAATATGGGATTAAGGAACTGGGTTATTGAATGTCTCTCTCTTCTTCCCTTTCTCTTCTCCTGTAGAACCCCAAAGGTTAACGCTCTCACCTTAGGTAAGTGAACGCCGTGCTCTCCATCTGCCTCGGGGCAGGGTGCTGTAACCAGTTTCTTCACTGGATAAGGGGAGCAGGCCTCTTGACTTTAGAGGACTGCTGTCCGTCGTTTACTGCACGAACGGGAAGTTTCAAGTAATTCTAATGTCTTTAAAGTCTTTAGTAATGATGTTTCTTGTTTTGCAGGGTTCCGGCGATGGCGGATGACGGGCTGAAGTGAGTTGAAGATGGAGCCCGTGTGATGAATAGAAGCGCCTGGAAGCACGTAAGTAAGCGCTTGTTACCTGCTTCACGATGCGCTCTAACTGTCTTTTTATTTTGCAGGTACAAGTTCGGAGCGGCTGCAGGGTGCCGGAATACCCACTGGATTAGATGTGGAAAGGAGTAATGGCACGTGAGTATTAAAGTTCCCCAATGTCTTTAAACGCACCTTGTTTTGTCTTTCAGATGCCGGAATGCAGTGTGAAGACCTCCGGAGCGCACAAAGAGTAGGTAAGCCTTTGTCTTTCAGATGCCGGAATGCAGCGCGAGGCGTTGGTGACAGCCGATGGACCAGGTAAGTGAAGAGCTGTCACTGAAGACCGTAATGCTAACCTGTTCTTTCTTGTCTTTATAGGTGTTGCTGAAGACTGGATTCAGGATGGTAAGCCTTTTTCCTTAGGCTCAGGATCAGATGCAGAAGACACGATGAGCGTTCTGCTGCAGAGGATGCAGAATAACGCAAAGCAAGATTCATCCATCGGGTGTGGTTTAAATAGCCTCCTGTAGTGCTTAGGTGTCTCCTTCCACAGCCACGCCTAGGTAAGAAAAGAGTTCTTGCTTTCCAGAAGAGTTCCAGTGTTCTGAATCTAGGGCGTGGCTCCTGCCCCACCCAACAGGAAAAGTAGTTCCAAACAGAAGAGGATCAGAGGCTCAACTGGCAGGCAAGTAAGCAGCATGGTCTGCTGCAGGTAAGTCCACCCAAGCATTATGAGCCCGGCGCTTCCAGCGCTGGGACTGGGCATATTTATGAGCCTGGTGCCACTGGCGCCAGGACTGGGTCCAAAAGGTCCCAATTGGGACTGGTTGGCACTCGGAACCTGGGTTATGGATCTGCTTCCAAGGGAGTTGGGAAAACCCTGACCTTTTGGAAGCAGAGATCATGACAGTACCCCCCCTCAAGGCCCCTCCCAAACCGGGCTTCTCCGGGGGTTTTGGCTTGTCAGGAAATGTTCGGTGAAATCTTTTGATTAGGCGAGGAGCGTGGACATATTCAGCAGGTTCCCAGGATCTCTCTTGGGGACCGTAGCCTTTCCAGTCAATTAGGTAAAATAGTTTAGATTTGGAGATCTTGGAGTCCAGAATGCTTTTGACTTCAAACTCGAGTTCTCCATCAACTAGGATAGGTTTTGGAGATTTAGTTAGTCGGGTTTGAGGTTGCACGGGTTTTAATAGAGAGACGTGGAAGACCGGATGTATCTTCATGTGCGGGGGCAAGTCCAACTTGACCGCTACTGGGTTTACTATGGTAGTGATGAAATAGGGACCAATGTATCTTGGGTTGAATGTGCGTGGCCCTTTTAGAGGTAGATATTTGGTGGATAACCAGACTTGATCCCCTACTTGATATTGAGGGGCTTCCTTCCGATGTTGATCTGCTCCTTTCTTGTATTGTTCTTTAGCCCTTTGAAGGTGAGAAACAGCTTCCTTAAAGGCTTGGGTGATTGTAGAATGCAGGTAGTCTACTGCTGGTGTTTCAAGATCTTGGAGGGGATCCAACTCCGAGGTTCGAGGGTGACTGCCGTACAAAAGAAAAAACGGGGTTTTCCCAGTTCCCGAATGGACAGAGTTATTGTAGGCATATTCGGCTATCCAAAGGATGTCTTTCCAAGTTTTTTCAGTTTGTTGCAGCATGCAGCGTAAATACTGTTCCAGAGTTTGATTGGTCCTCTCGGTTTGTCCGTCGGTCTGAGGGTGGTGACTGGTCGATAGTCTCACATCAATTTGAGCCGACCGACAGCAACTTCGCCAAAAATGAGAAATAAATTGACTACCTCGATCCGAAATTAGAACCGAAGGAAAACCGTGCAGTCGGACGATGTTTTCGAGAAATTCTCGGGCCAGAGTTGCTGCTGTTGGCAAGCCTTTGAGCGGAATGAAATGCGCCATCTTGGAGAATAAGTCCACGATTACTAGAATCGTATTGTATCCGGAGCATGGAGGTAGATCGGTGATGAAGTCCATAGAAAGCGTATGCCAAGGGCGAGGTGGGATGTCAATAGGGCGTAAGAGGCCTGCTGGTCTTTCCTTTTGACTCTTGTTTTGGGCGCATACTCCACAGGACATTATAAAGTCTCTGATATCTTTTTTCCAAGACGGCCACCAGAAGTAGCGCTTGATCTTTTCTGAGGTCTTGGCCATACCGGGATGTCCTTCCATTAAAGAATCGTGATAACAAGAGATTACTTTTTTCTGTAAATCTGTGCTGGGTAGGTATAATCGTTCTTGGAAATACAATAAGTTGTCCTTTACTGCAAAGTCCTTTCCCTGCAGATGCCAATTCTGTATGTCTGCTGGAGTTACAAGTTGCCTGGCTTTATCCTTAACTTCCTCTATGGATTCTGTGGCGATTACACCCAGAATTCTTTGTTCAGGAATGATTGGTACAGGTTTAGGGTTGATCAAGTGTTCTTCCACTCCCATCCGAGAAAGGGCATCAGCTTTACCGTTCTTTGTACCAGGTCGATAGGTAATTATGAAGTCAAACTCGGCAAAGAATAATGCCCAACCGAGTTGTCTAGAGGATTGGGCTTATGCGGTTTTCAAATATTGCAGGTTTCGGTGATCCGTAATCACAGTAACGGTGTGTCGGGCCCCCAGCAGATAATGCCGCCAAGCCTTAAAGGCAGACTTGATAGCCAGAAGTTCCTTGTCAGTAATGGTGTAATTGATTTCATGAGGCGAGAATTTGCGGGACCAAAATGCCACGGGATGCAACTGATTGGTTACCGGGTCCTTTTGTGATAGAACTGCCCCCATGGCAAGGCTTGAAGCATCAGTTTCCACGATGTAGGGGAGTTCGGGGCGAGGGTGTTTTAAGATTGGTGCAGAGATAAATTTAGTCTTCAAATCCTGGAAAGCTTGTTCCGCCTCGGTAGACCATTCAAAACGTTTGTTTTTCTTTAACAAGGCAGTGATGGGCTGGACTATTCGAGAGAATTCGGGGATAAACCTGCGGTAAAAGTTAACGTAGCCTAACATGCTTTGCACACCTTTTACGGAGGATGGTGATGGCCATTTGAGAACTGCCTCGACCTTCTTTGAATCCATACGCACTCCGCCAGGTGATAATATGAATCCCAAGAATTCAACTTCAGTCACGTTGAAAACACATTTTTCCAACTTAGCGAAAAGTTTGTGTTGACGCAATCTTTCGAGGACCATTTTCACGTGTTTCCGATGTTCAGATTCCGATGAAGAATAAACGAGGATGTCGTCAATGTAAACCACAACACACACATCTATGAGCTCTCTGAGGACATCGTTCATAAAATATTGAAAGGCGGCCGGGGCATTGCAAAGTCTGAAGGGCATGACCTGATATTCAAATAGCCCAAACTTGGTGCGGAAGGCCGTCTTCCATTCATCGCCCTCTTTTACTCGTACCAAGTGATAAGCTCCTCTAAGATCCAGCTTTGTATATATGCATGCTTTTCTGACTTGGTCCAGGAGTTCAGGGATCAAAGGTAACGGATATCTATTCTTAACGGTGATCTGGTTCAGGGAGCGATAATCTATACAAGTTCTAAGGTCTCCTTCCTTTTTTGGAACGAAGAACAAAGCTGAAGAAGCAGGGGACTTGGAAGGACAAATAAACCCATTTGCCAGGTATTGATCCAGGTATTGTCGAAGGTGAAGGTTCTCAGGCTGGGTGAGGGCATAAATTCTACTACAAGGAGGAGTAGATCCAGGTATCAGGTCTATCTGGCAGTCATAAGACCTATGAGGAGGTAGAGAGTTAGCCTGATCCTTCCGGAAAACATCTTGGTATTCTAGGTATTCGGGAGGTAACTGGGGAGTCTCTGAAGAAATTGCTGCCAGTGCAACACCAGGTGGAGGGTGACAAGTAGAGACACATTCTGGAAACTGGACCGTTCTTGCTCGCCAATCGATCAGAGGATTGTGTTTCTCTAACCAAGGTATTCCTAGAATAATCTGAAACTGAGGGGCCTTGATCACATCGAACACGATCTTCTCATGGTGTCCATCTTGACTTACTAGCGTCACCTCTTGAGTGGTATGCGTTACTGGCCCGGAGGCTATCTCCGTACCATCCACCGTAGTAATGACTTCCTTTACAGCCTTGGGACAAAGAGTTAGATTCATCCTCAAAACCATTTCATGATCCACATAATTGCAGATGGCACCGCTGTCGACGTAAGCTTCAATTGCATGTAATCGATCCGGATTATCAGGGCTAATGAGGACCATAGGTATCACGAAATGCGAGGTCACGGAACTGGTTTTCACGCTCGGCAAGAGGACCTCTATTCTTGTCGGGCGAGGTCGTTTCCCTGCTCAGAGTTTGTAACTTTGGTAACTGCAGCTCTTACTGCCTTCTTGGCAGGTTTCACCGGACAGTCTCGAAGAAAGTGCCCTGAGTTTCCGCAATAGAGGCATAATTGCAACTGTTTTCTCCTTTCCCGCTCCTTTTGTGTTAGAGGACCTTTCAGACCCCCTATTTGCATGGGTTCCCCGGAGTCTACTCCTTTGGAAGGAGTTGGCGGTTTGGAAAATACTCGAGCATCAAACTTGGAACGATCGGCCTTCCTGTTCTGCAGTCTGTGATCTATTTGAACGACTAAGTCTATATAGTCCGAACAATCTTGTGGGGGATTCACTACTTGGGCTAACACATCTTTGAGCTCTCCACGTAGACCTCTATAAAACAGCGTAATCCTTTTGTCCTCAGGCCATTGAGTTTCCACTATCAGTCTGTTGAAAGACGCAATATAAGCCAAAAGGTCTTGATTACCTTGTCGCAACGAAAGAAGCTCATTGTCCAAGGCCTGCCCCTGTGAATGTCTTGCGAACAGTTTTTCCATACTGAGCTGAAAAGCTTGAAAATCATGGAGGACCGGATCATCTTGATTTACTAGAGGGATCGACCAGCCTGCCGCATTGCCACTAAGGTACGAAAGCACGAAAGCTACTTTAGCTTGATCAGTTGGAAAGGCTGCTGGCCGGCATAAGAAATGCAACCGGCACTGATTGATAAATACTGCAAACCTCTTTGGGTCACCAGAAAATCGTTCGGGCGGAGCCAGAGGTACATTCCCAGGTAGGTTGATCTGCACTGGATTCATAGAGGATGTAGAAGGAAGATTTCCCCCAGATGCGGGTAACGGGGTCTGTCCGGCTTGTGACTGTAGCAATTGTCTAGCGAGATCATCTGTTCGCTCCTTGGAAATAATCAGTTCCCTTCTTAGAGCGTTCGTTTCCTGACGGGCTGCATGCACTTCTGCCCTTAGTTCCCCAAGTAACTGGGCTAGCTGGTCGGTATCCAAGGTTTCCATAGCGCCTGGACGGGAGTTTTGTGGTAGGCTTTGCGTTCTGTAACGCTCACCCGATTCCCGTAGAGGCGCCGGTCTTGACTGGGCGTATACCGTATCTTCAAAGGTGATGTGTAACACACGGCTGGCTCTTTGGGCTGGACCTCTGTGCACTGTATGTCTGACTCGAAGGGTAAGATGTCTGCAGATAGAAAATATGGGATTAAGGAACTGGGTTATTGAATGTCTCTCTCTTCTTCCCCTCCTCTTCTCCTGTAGAACCCCAAAGGTTAACGCTCTCACCTTAGGTAAGTGAACGCCGTGCTCTCCATCTGCCTCGGGGCAGGGTGCTGTAACCAGTTTCTTCACTGGATAAGGGGAGCAGGCCTCTTGACTTCAGAGGACTGCTGTCCGTCGTTTACTGCACGAACGGTAAGTTTCAAGTAATTCTAATGTCTTTAAAGTCTTTAGTAATGATGTTTCTTGTTTTGCAGGGTTCCGGCGATGGCGGATGACGGGCTGAAGTGAGTTGAAGATGGAGCCCGTGTGATGAATAGAAGCGCCTGGAAGCACGTAAGTAAGCGCTTGTTACCTGCTTCACGATGCGCTCTAACTGTCTTTTTATTTTGCAGGTACAAGTTCGGAGCGGCTGCAGGGTGCCGGAATACCCACTGGGTTAGATGTGGAAAGGAGTAATGGCACGTGAGTATTAAAGTTCCCCAATGTCTTTAAACGCACCTTGTTTTGTCTTTCAGATGCGGGATGCAGCGCCGAAGGCCTCCGGAGCGTGCGAAGAGTTGGTAAGCTTTTGTCTTTCAGATGCCGGAATGCAGTGTGAAGACCTCCTATGCGCACAAAGAGTAGGTAAGCCTTTGTCTTTCAGATGCCGGAATGCAGCGCGAGGCGTTGGTGACAGCCGATGGACCAGGTAAGTGAAGAGCTGTCACTGAAGACCGTAATGCTAACCTGTTCTTTCTTGTCTTTATAGGTGTTGCTGAAGACTGGATTCAGGATGGTAAGCCTTTTTCCTTAGGCTCAGGATCAGATGCAGAAGACACGATGAGCGTTCTGCTGCAGAGGATGCAGAATAACGCAAAGCAAGATTCATCCATCGGGTGTGGTTTAAATAGCCTCCTGTAGTGCTTAGGTGTCTCCTTCCACAGCCACGCCTAGGTAAGAAAAGAGTTCTTGCTTTCCAGAAGAGTTCCAGTGTTCTGAATCTAGGGAGTGGCTCCTGCCCCACCCAACAGGAAAAGTAGTTCCAAACAGAAGAGGATCAGAGGCTCAACTGGCAGGCAAGTAAGCAGCATGGTCTGCTGCAGGTAAGTCCACCCAAGCATTATGAGCCCGGCGCTTCCAGCGCTGGGACTGGGCATATTTATGAGCCTGGTGCCACTGGCGCCAGGACTGGGTCCAAAAGGTCCCAATTGGGACTGGTTGGCACTCGGAACCTGGGTTATGGATCTGCTTCCAAGGGAGTTGGGAAAACCCTGACCTTTTGGAAGCAGAGATCATGACATGCTGGGAGGAAAAAAAACTATGGCTACCTGCAGTTCGTGGTGCTGGGTGCCACTCTGGGTGAATGTGGATGCTGAAAGCGTGCATCGGTTTGGAGAGCTGTTACCTGGAGGAGCTTTCACATGACAAGACCTGTACTGTGAGTGTGTAAAGGTACGTCTGCAGTGCAGTGCAGAAATGATAGTTATTCGATGCAGAGGTCTTGGATTTGAATGCTACATGCGTGTTTGACTATTGCATACTACCTAATGCGGGAGTGTTGCATATACATAATAGTGGAAACGGAATAAGGAGTGCCTGTGCTTTAATGGGGTGTGGCCCTCGCTGTAGCTGGGAAGGCGCACATGCTACAATCTTCCCTTTTGAGCATGGTGCCTTTGCAAATGGAACTGTGGGGATTATCCAATCAGTTGTCGAGGGTGTGGGTCACAGGAAGGGGCAGGGATATATTTCCCCAAACCTCGATGCAGTGAGGTTGACAGAGATGGACAGACGCAGAGTGCTCATCGTGGGTGATACCTTTGTGCAAGATCTGCACAGGTATGCTGTGGAAAGAGGCTTTGATACTAACTTTCAGTTGGAAGGAGTGGAGGCTTTTTGGGGCACAATGTACGAGTGGGCTTTCGGTGCCATAGTTCTCCTTTGTGCAAGTGTGGCCTCTGTCGGCTGTGTGGATGTTGTGGTCATGTATTATGGAGCACTACATTTGGAGTACATGTCGTGCTCACATTTGCTCCACCACCTCAAGAAGTTGATGACAGAAGTGATGAAGATTTTTCCCACTGCCAAGGCGATTTTCTCCTCCATACCACCAAGAGGCGCATGGGCCGGTGTAATTTACCAACAGCCAGAGGTCTGGAGGTGTTTCATAAACAGAAGCATGTGCGACTATGTGCAGTGCTGGGATGTTGTGCACCGACTAGAACAGCATTATCAAGCAAGATTTGCAGTGGTTCCAAGGAAATGGCATTCTTTTGACCTCCATTGGCAATGCTGTTTTGTTTGCCACTCTGCATGAAGCATTGCAGACAATCCTGTAGAACTTTAAGAGAAGCGTTGGTGTCCAGTCCATAAAAATGTGAGGAGAAGCAAACAGAAAGTCATCAAAAAAGCACTTACATGACAAAAAAATAAAATAAAAACCTTTGTTTTCTGAGACAGCACTATAGACCCAAACCCCTACCCTGTTTACATTTAAACCGCCCCCCCCACCTACCTGCCCTCGCAAGCACAAAAAAAACGTCACGGATTACGCTGCACTTTCACGCTTCCACATGCTACATCCAGCATGTAAAGGGCATGGAATCCATGGAAAAGAAATTGTGGAGCGAAAGACACTGCTCTATATGGTTGGCGGGTCTAGTGTGTACGCAAACACTGTGGCAGAAGGCCTTTTTGCACAAAGAAGTGCAGAATGCTATGGTGGCAGTGTGCAAGGTAAGGGGCAGGCATCCTGGGTGTATGCATGTATTTATTTGCAGTTAGTAACATGCAAGCTGTGCTTCGTGTGCACAATATTTTTTGAAAAGTGTGCAGTAAGTGGGGTACTGCGGAAAACAAAACTTTACAGTGTACAGAGTAAGTGGCAGGCATCCTACTGTTGTGCATGCATTGTGTGTATGATATCATATGATGTGCAATTGTATGCCATGGCATTCGTAATGTTCCTACACACACGTCTAACAAAGCGCAACGTGGCAAGGGAGATGAAACAGACACAACAACCCTACTAGACCAGGTGTGACTTAGATCGCCCAAGTGCATGGTTGGAGGGAGGGGAAGGTCCAGTACATGGGAATAAGAATAAATGACAATAAGTAAAAATAACGGCCAATTGTGCTAAGTGCACGGATATGCGCACACAACAGGTGGTGGATGCACTGTTAGGCATACAGAAAACAGTCCTAAAGTGCAGGATTTGCTAGAATGCCAGTGCAGGGGTTCGCCTGGCGGGGAAAGGTGACATGGGCCCGACATCAGAGTCGTCAGGTAAGTAGTGCAGAATCAGTTTATGTCAGGCAGTTAGCTGGGGAGAGGCGCAGAAACAGCAAACGATAAGAGAAGGCTTTGAGGTGCTTCCGGAACCGGCGATGGATCCCCTCAAGTGTCAGGGAGCCAGGTGCAGAGGGAGGCAGCTGACGAAATAGCACAACTACCACCAACTGGTTTTTTGCAGAAGCACCTGACCATGAGGGAATTGGAGGCAGATGAGGGAAGAGCTCGCACACGCAAATATATAGGGAGTTACAGTTGAAGGTATTGAAGTCCCTCCGCATAATGCAGTCTTCTCACTTTATTTGTCGCAGCCACTGGGAGCTATTGGCGACATTTCAGTGCAGGCGAGATACCATCCCAAGTCGAGCACTCCTCTTCTGGATGTGTTCCAGAGGACGGAGAGTAGAAGGGGGCAGATTTAAAAAGAGCCTGTTGCAATAGTGCAGCGTAGACAGAAGTACAGCTGTGCAGACAGTGATCTTTTGGAAAGTTGCTTTTGCTTGGTACCATACATTCAATATTGCTATTGGTGTCATTTGTTTACGATTTACGTAGGAGGTGGGTTAGTGGGGAAAAAATCTGGTAGCATTGTCGGAAGGAAAGCAGAGAGTTCCTGTTTCGATATTACACTGTATGATATGGCTAAATGAGAACGTTGCAAGCACATATCAAAAACATTATGCTTTTAAAGAACGTAATGGCCGCTCAGTGGCAGATACTGTGCGCAGAGGCAATTATAACAGTCATACACACAGTGCAGAAAAAGTTTCCGTACCTCCTTTTTTTGGAGATCGGTGCGCAAGTGGATGAATGTGGATGCATAAATCTTGCCATGTTTTAATGAACTTTCTACTGGATGTGCTGTCCAGTGACAGCACACTAGCATACTGAATTTGTAACGTTACCTTTAAAGTGTTGTGCAGAACTGATAGTGTTAGAGGGTGACGTCTTGGATGTCTTTGGTGGAATCGTGTGTGCCCATTTACCCATACCCAATGAGGTCGTGCTGGACAAAGAGATAGTGGAAAGGGAAGAAGGACTGCTCCTGCTTTACTGGGGTGCGTCCCTTGCAGTACTTTGGGCACCACACGTGCCACAATCTGCACTTCTTACCTTGCTGGACAAGGGACTTTCGGGATTATCCAATCAGGTACTGTGGGTGTGGTTCACAGGAAGGGGCGGTCGAACTGCTGTACACTACACTCTGCGTAGTGAGGCTGGCTGACATGGCGAAAAGCATTGTGTTGCCTATAGGTGATGCCTTTCTACTAGATCTGCACAAGTATGCCCTAGAAAGAAACGTTGTTGACAATTTCGGGTTGGAAGGAGTGGTCGCATTGTGGAATGGTGTCTACGAGCGCAGTTATCGTCATCCACTACAGTGGCATGAATATGGGTTACGTGTCTTGTTTAGGCTTGTTCCGTCGACTGAACAGGTTGCTTAATCTAGTGAAGAGGCTTTTTCCCACTGCCAAGTTGCTTTTCTCATCCATAACACCACGAAGGGTATGGGACATTGCTCCTGGAAGTTGTTCCGAGCCAGAGGCAGGAAGGTGTCTCATCAACAGAAGCATGTAAACTTTTTTGTCCACTGCTGGGATGTTCTTCTGCAACAATTACCTCATTAGTTGTGGAAATGCAGAATTTTTCAAAGCAAATGCCATTTCTTTGTCGCCCATTGGTAATGCTGTTTTGTTTACTCGTCTACAAGATGCAGTGAAGAGTTCACTGTAACAATGTCTGCACAAGAAAAAACAAAATCAAATAAAAACTGAAAAAATGTGCATCTAACAAAAAAAAAAGCTCTTTTCAGAGCCGCCCCTTACAACAAACTCCCCGTACCCTGGTGGCAAGTTATTCCCCCACGCAGCACGAAAGTCACATCCAGGGAATTTCAGGATGGCGCCCATGGAAATGGGACTATGGAGCCACAGGGATTGTGCAGCAACATTTCTACGCGTGGTGTGTACGGAGAGGACTGTTGTACAGAACTGATACTGTTAGATGGAGAGCTCTTCAATGTCATTGGTGGAAGTGTGTGGAACTTTTTAACAGTACTCAATGACGGCATGCTGCAAAGAAGCCACTGGAAAGGGAAGAAGGAATGTTTCTGCTTCATTGGGACACGACCCTCGCCATCCTTGCGGAAACGCGCATGCGCATACTCCCCTTTGCCGCAAGCTACCCATGAGATTGGGACAATAGGGACTATCGCAGCTGCAAGTGTGAGTCACAGCAAGGCCCGTTCATAATGTTCTCCATTACTGTGTGTACTCAGCCGGACTGACATGGTTGCTATTAGTTGCAGACACACTGTAGCACAGCAGATCTGATGCACCATTACTTACAGGGCAAACCTATGTGGCCTGCGACTCTGTTCTGAAAAGCTGCAAACAGATTGCACAGACCTCTGCGGTGTGCCCTTTTGTAAGGTTGCTGTGGACAACTTTCACCCGGAAAGCAGGCCTACATTGTTCCAAAACATTCAAACAAGTGCAACGGCACATTGTGGTGTGTTTGTAAGCGTGTACTTTCCGAAAAACACTCCGTACATTGCTCAACCCTGTACTTTGCCGCTGTTCAAGTGTCCGGTCCTGTCCCAGAAATAAGGGGCCACACTCAGTGTGGGTGCGGTCGCATGGTGACATTGCCAATGTTCTCCTTCCGGACTGCTGGACGAGTTTTGGGCAAAATGCTTTGTGCGCATGTGCATGGGTGTCCTTTGCAACACTGTTGCGTCTTCTCTACTGACAAAAAGTGTGCCACAAGTGCGCCAACCATTTTGGGAGATGCTAGATATTTATAGGGTACAGCAGGTGGGATATTTATGTGTATCCCTGTAGGTCGTGGGTGGACGCCCCAACCCAATTAACGTTCCTTTGCATATGCTGCACAGTGGCGATGTTACCAGGACACAGAGGAACAGATACACATGCATGTACTTGCACTACGCAGAAACTTCCGCTCCCACACGCATTGATAGGTAGTGGACAACATGCAGAGCCTGCTGGCGGCGTACGGATGCATCCATTGTCATTGTGGATAGGCCGGACAGCTGCGGTGTCCGTAGGACACCTACCTTTTTCTTACTTGCGGTCATTGCAATGAGCACACTGTGTGCTGTTGAGTTTGAACCCCATTTCAGGTAAAAAAAAGAATACCACACAAACACTCAGCAACATTCTCATTATTACCATTTACTTGTACACATGCATACACCCCATTTTGAAAAGGAAGTGGTAGCCGAAGTGGATACTTATTGTGGGGAAATGGGGATTCGCACAACTTGGTTGTGAGGGGAGGAAGTGATTGATGTATTACCATAACGTCTCCAATTAAACGGTTTTTGAGGGAATGGCGGGCTCTGACATGGGGAAGGAGTACATGTGCAGGTGTGCCAGTGCAGTTTCATTGTGTCCAAAATATATCCTTGTACGCAACCTTTAAAGCGGCACAATTCTTCACCAATTTCTCCACTTTGACTTCCACGCAGTCCATTTCCCTATGAACAGAGTTTCTTTCCTTTCCTATGCCCGTATGCTGCTGTGGAAGGGTTGCCACTTGTACTGCCTTGTTTTCCTTTCCAATATGTTCTCTTACTGAAAAGAGAATGTGTTTGGTGTACATGAAGCAATATATATTACATAATTTACAGTTCACAACATTGTGCGTACCAATGGGGTTACTATAGAAACTCATTGTGTCATGAGGGACATTTTCATCCTGCCACTCTAAGGTGCTTGCCATTGCTGCGTTACAAAAAGACACATTATGCTTCTGTACTATTGCACACTGCAGCACGTGTGCAATTATTAGCCAAAGTTTAGGGTCCTTACTACATTGTAGTGACGTTCAGGTTTTAGCACTTTCCAGTCATTACTCTGGCCGTTCGTTCTTTGTTTCCCTTTACAGTAGCAGTGTGTGTGGTAAGATTGGTGAAGGCAGACGTCACTTCTGTTGATGCATTCCGTTATGGTGCACTCCCTATGCCTTTGTCCTGTTTGCTTCATAAGTGCACAATTTGCAAACCTACTCTATTTTCTCTGGCAATTCTTGCACATGGTGCCGTTTGTCTATGTTCTTTGCTTTTGGTGATTGGCATCACTATGTAAGAGAGCACCTGCCTTCCTCAGCAGGTTGGATGCCAAATGATCTGTGCAAACAGACGCATAGTCCGTGACTGCTATCTGCATTAACAAGGTGCCAGCAGTTGCACTATGCTGCACAGTTCTTGTTTACAAACCAAGGGTATCCTGCTAAAAACCAATGAAATTCACTGACAAAAAGTGTTGTTAAAGGGACGTTATGGTTAAGTTGCATTAGTAAAAACCTATGCAATTCAATGGACAAACGTTACAAGGACGTTATGTTTACAGGTAAAACTGGAAAACCCCAGAAATTGGCAAGTTATGGTCAGCTAAGCAACCATAACTTGCGCTACCCCTGTGCACTGCAAGGACTAACACCCATGACATCAAAGATGACATCACAAATGTCATTCATGACATGACTGATGGGATCACATGTGTATATAGTTTTCATAAACACTCTCCACAAGGAACTGTCGTTGTAATGTTGGCAGAGGACTATCAGAAATCATTGGAAGAACTATCATATGATACATACTTCTTTAAACAATACATTGCTATAAACACGATTGCATTACAAAGTTCTTTCCAGTACATGCGCCCAGTCATGTAGAAACGTTGCAATTGTCTATAGCATGCATCATACAGGTGTAATAATCAACATCTTCGGATGTTGGATTGTACAATGATGAACGCTTTCGTTTGAGAAGTAGCTACAAATGCCTTTCTTACTACATTACTGTACTACTATACACAACACAAAGAGACCACAGCGTATACAAATATGAGCATACATAAAGTAAAGTCACAAAAAAGTAGGGGTACCACCAGAAAGTGTTCATACCCTCACCGCTTATGTTCATGCACAGAATTGATTGCTGTGTTTCAGGCTTGCTTCTTCCCCTATGTATATGTATCTTCTGATGTGACTCAACCCTAAGGAAAGTAGTGTCAGAACATGTGAGAAGGGTAAGGTCAACAAATATAGCACCTTTCCCACTTTTAATTCCCGACTCCCAGTGAAGAAAAGCATCCGGTGTACATAGGTCACTGAACAAAAAGAGAGCCACACATGTGATGTCATCAGTCATGTCATGAATGTCATCTTTGATGTCATGGGTGTTAGTCCTTGCAGTGCACAGGGGTAGCGCGAGTTATGGTTGCTTAGCGGACCATAACCTGCTAATTTCTGCAGCTTTTCGGTTTTACCTGTAACCATAACATCCCTGTATCAACGTTTGTCCATTGAATTGCATAAGTTTTTACTAGTGCAACTTAACCATAACATCCCTTTAACAACGTTTTTGCCAGTGAATACATATAAAAGTAGTCATTCCCCTTAACAAGTCTGTTATTCCAAAAAAGAACTTGTGTTTGTAATTTCTCTATTATTAGAGTTACCAAAAATGCTTTAAGACAACCTTTTCTTAAACTCCACTGATGTTACGATGGTTCCATGTCAATTCATCATCTGCCTTTTCATCCCCAGGCTTTTTAACTTACACATTCCATCGAATGTGCTCATGGTTTTTTTATTTTTTTTATTTTTGGGGGGGCCCAAACCACCCACCCACACTTATTGTTTGCTATTGCCCACCCACCCAAACCCTTATTTGCCCTTTCCCACCCACCCTAAAAAAATGTGATGTGCACATTCGATGGAATGTGCACGTTTAAAAGCCTGGGGATGAAAAAGCAGGCGATGAAAGGACGTCGTACCGTTATGATATAGCCCATGTATCATGAACATGAAACAAATTTTGGGAAGTTTTGGATGAATTAAAGAATATTCCATCTCTGTGAGATTTGGTCTTTATTATCTTATTTCATTCGCCAAACTCTATGCAAACTTTGGTCTCCCGTGACTAAAAAGTGAACATTGTCTCTTCGTAAAATAAAATTAATAGTACTTTTAATGTGTGTCAGTAGTATTTTGACCATGCTGCCTCCAGAATCTACACAAAACTAAGTAGGCATGAATCAAATTGCTTAGGACTGCCTAGTTAGCCAAGGTAGTACATCAAATTGTAGACTAATTCTCCACACAAAAAGACTGGGGAAAATGTGGCTTATGAAATAAATTGGGATTTCTTACTCCAGTCTAACATGTTATTGAATGACTGTTTTGGCACTCCGCAAAAAGCAATTGGATCTAAATTAGAAAAATACACATTTTAGTACATTTGACGGCTCGTTAAGGCATACTTATTTTGAGTCTATGACGAGTAAACCTTTCTGGAAAGATGTATGCTAAACTCTGTGGGTAATTCGGCAGACTGTAAAAGGGTTGGCATCTCCAGTTGAGAAGAAATAGTTTGTTATTTAATAACTCCTGCTAAGAAAGTAAATTAACTCCAACTGGAAAGCTTTCCGGTAACAAGTCTAAGTCCCAAAGTGAATTTCTGAAAATTAGAAACTACTTGACTCCCCAGATGTTAACTGTAAACATTAAATGTCATATATTGTATTCTATTTAAACGTATGTGTTATTCTAAATAATTTTTTAGATTATGATGCATTATTGTAAGTTGTTTTATAGAAAACCATATTGTTTTATAAATACTGTTATACTATATATAATTTGTAATCTGTAAACTTTTTTTTTTTAGATATTTTCCAATTCAATTTGAGCAAAGAGTATTGAATACAAACAAATGTAATACATTGCTTTTGTATTGTTCTAGGTTGCACAATTTCATGTGAATGCAAGAGCAACCCTTTGTTTGTAGATTGAGTTCCCTAAAAGTGCAAAACTTGTTCACAAGATATGTTGTGCAAACAGTTGGTTTTGAAAAATATGGATAGCGATCACATACCTTTGCACATATTTTCATGCAAGAAATCAATTGACTCAAGCAAGTCTCTTTTCACAACCATTCCAAACACAGCAAGCCAGTGTTTCTTAAAGCACTGCAGCAGGTCAGACAATGTCCATGGGGGCTTCAAAAACAGTACCTTAAAGAAAAATGTATAACATTTTAATATTTCCGTTTGTAAGATTTTAAGTAGTTGGTCTTATTCATTTTACTTAAAATGATACATGCAAGCGATACATAATTGTACATATGGAATAGTGTTGCAATAGTATTGTTAAAGTTGCATAATTCTTGAAAATTACAACACGTTTTCTTCTGCAACTTAACACATAATCCATGACAGTTCACAACATTTTGAAAAATAACTGGTTGTCCACATCAGAATAAAAATGGAAAGGTTGATGCATCTTTTAAAAATAAAGAGGGTTGGAAAAAGGGTCTCACTGTCCCTAAATCTATGAGGGGTCTCCCTGCCTCAACAATAACTAATAGACCAGTCGTTGTCAAGATGTCCAAAATAATGATATCCACTGCCCTGTGTCCAAAGCCTATTCTAACCATCACACTACAATCCTACAAAAACCCCTATGAGAAAGAAACAATACAATTGGCTATTGCGCTGTAGCCGCCGTTACAACCCTTTCCCAGATCTCTCCAACTACCAGGGGAACAAGCCCCTCTCTGGTCTTGGGTGTGCCAGGGGGACAAGCCCTTACCTGGTCTTGAGTATGCAATATATATCAATGTTTTGAAAAAGACCGGAGTTAGGTCGAAACATGTGTCAACAAAAGGACACACCATACGATAAAGGCACTATTGTACACCAATTTCTTTTTTTGTTGCAGTATATTTTCTTTTTTTTTTAAATCTCCATTAGATTTTCAGCAATTCATAACAACGTCGCATAGATCCAATAAAATATTGCAATAAGCATTCAATAACCAAAGTTTCCGAACATCTCACATCGTATATTTCATTAACATAACCACTCTATGTGAAACATAAAATAATAAAGCATTACCAAAGGTACTCACTAAACCACACTAAACATCACAAAAGACAACATGAACAAATAAGAGAAAGAAAAAAAAGAAGAAAAATAAAAAATAAAAAAATAATAAAAAAGGGGGGGTGGGAGTAAACTTAAATGTTCTCACATCTATCTTACCCACCTCTCACAGTCTCAATACTATATCGATCATAAAGGGCTTCAAACGATCCCCATGACCTTAAGTAGTCTTCCTTTTTACCCTTATTCTTCATTGAGACCTTATCATACTTTGATAGAACCCGTAATTCCACCAACCAATCTTCAATATTAGGTTTCTTCCTTGTCTTCCAAATCCTAAGGATTAGTTTCATCGCTACCATCACAGCCCTGTCAATCCAGAAAGTGTGTTTTCTAGTGTTCACACATTTATCCTTATGTAAAAGCAAGATTATGTTTGCCACAGATCTTTGTAAACTGATTCAAAAAATTAAATCAATTCTATCAACTACATCCTTCCAAAAGACTTGTACTCTCGGACAGTCCCATAATAGATGCATAACAGTACCTCTATCAGTACCACAACTCCAGCATATCTTGTCTAATCTCAGTTTCAATTTGAACATCTTAACTGGTGTCCAGTATATTCTTCCAATAATTTTCTGTCTGATTAGACGCAAGTTCATATCTTTCCCCAAATTCATACTCACCCTTAGTATATCTCTCCAATCATTTTCGGAAATAACCATATTGACATCATTCGACCAATCCTCCTTCAACCGATTCCAAGCTATAAGATGTCCTATTTCCATGGGCATGAAATGCATGCAAGTCCGCACACTATACTCTTGTCCAATCAGTAATTTACTAATTCCTGGTTTCATTCCAAGTGAGCCACCTGCCATATCTTTCCTTTGATTAATAAGGGAAGCCAAGTCCAAATATTTACTCATCTCTCTTTGTCCTTGTTAGGAAAGATTTCATAATTGTATGCAATTTTCCCTCCATGTGTCAACCCCCAAACTTATTGCTGCTGTTTTACACCCTGATCTAGACTTTGCCAGAGAAGCACAGCCCTCAGCTGCACTTCTCTGGGATTTCGCTCACTTATTATGGGGAAACTGACATGCCCTTAAGACAGTCATTACTGGGAGACTTTGTTTCCCTTAGTCCTTTCCTCATGTTGCAGCTTTTGTGTAACATGTAACAAGAGTGCAATGTAACTTACTTTACAGCACCCTTGGGTCTCTAGTCATTCCAAAGGCCCTAGAAACTCTCACTGGATTTTTTATGAACTGTGCAGATGTGTCATAGGCAGGACTGGTGGCAGCTATCGTTTTCATATATTTTTTAACACTTTCTTGCCATGTAAAACGTGCTTACCGCGCTTGGCACGGATAGGTGGCCTGGCTCCAAAATGGCCATGCCACGAGGTTCTTTGTCCTGTCCTTTGGCCATCTTGCCCCTTCACCTTCCCCAGGTCGAGCCGACCCGGGTCAGTCCTTATTTGGTCATGCACTTTCCCGTGAAACCCAATGCTTTTGTGGGCTTCTGCATGCCGTGTGTGTGCCTCCAGGATGTGGGCTGGGATGTCTGTTCCCAATACACATCCTGGTTGCCAGAGAGTCTGGAGTGTCCTGAATGCCTGGGACCACCGTGGTCCGTGATTGGTCCACGTATGGAGCGAGTGTTTGTGAGCAGATCTCCCATTGGGTCCTCTCCATTTTGGCGCAAAAGGAACTTTGGATAAGAGGAGGCTGGAAACACCACTAGCATGTCGATCTCCTTAGTTCACACGAACAAAGGATAAGGAGCCAAGTATGCTGCAACAAGAAGCCGAGTCGAGGAACCGCTGGTGACCCGCTGGAAGTGTTGGCACCCTGAGCCCGCTGTCGTCCCGTGGGACCCCTCTGCATCTGATCGTCCTAGGTGGTCTGCGAAGACGCTTCGACCCATTGGAATAGTGGGATCAACTATTCTCGGCACCTTCAACAAACCCTACAAGTAAGCCTCTTCGGAAGTGTCCCTGGGCCAACCAATGGGCTGACCAGCTTACATGGGATGTTTGCTCTGATACCGCCGCCGTCTCGAGGAGGCCCTCGAAACCTGGTATACTGCTTGCTCTGTGTCCACGACACCCTCACAATTTCGTACACTTGGCATTCCCAGGTCTGAAGTGAGAAGAGTGAACCCGGACCGGAGTAAACGCGGTTACTGTGTTGCCCTGATGTGGCAACGACCTGTGCAAGTTCACTGCATTTGTGACCCCCTTGCCCCTGAAGCCTGCTGCAGTGACATTGGGCTGATTCCTCCTCCCAGAGCGGAGAAATCGCCAGTGTCCTGTTTGGGAATCCTCGCTGTATCTCAGAGTCTACATGGTGTCGAGAAGTCCTGATTGTCGCATTCGAACCTGCCAGCGAAGTGGACTGTACCGGCGAAGTTTGGGTCTGCCTGTGTCGGGGACCGTTAAGTAGTCCTTACCCCAACCGGTGGCCCCTAGCGCAGGAGCCCATTTGTATGCACTAAGTGGCCCCTGAGGGCCCCTTTCCTTTCCACCGCTATTGCGAAATAGCAACTCCATCCCGCACTTTCAAACTGCCTCTGCCCTCAAGTGGAGGTCCTGCTTGAATAGTGGGAACTTGTTCTTCATCGCCTCATCCACCTTCCTTAGCTGCTAGAGACCCTTGAAGAGACCCTATTTTGTCCATTGGCACAAGCGTGTGCATGTACTATTGAGCATAAGGCTCCTCTCTTCGTAGGGCTTGGACTGCCTCTTAGTTAGGTGTATTCTTGATGTTGAACCGGGTCTAAAGATTACCTGCACTGCCCGTTTTCCTCCCCATCTAGGTGGTCTACATATTCCGTGCTTATAATCCCTTAGACCCCTATGGTCTTGTATATATATTGTGTTGGTTGTGATGTATTGGTTTACTTTATATTATTATTGTGATTCTTTGCTATGGTCTATGTTACAAAGGCCTTGTAATAAATGTGTCGATATTTTTAATATGACACCAGTCTGAAGTAATTTGTTAGTGTCCTTGCATTGAGCTCTTTCAGTCACCCTCACCCCTCCTGAGACTTAGTCTTGACCGCCTGCCATAGCCACCCTGATTGGTCTGGCTTGTCCAGAGGTTACCCTGTTCCAAGATACTAGGCTGGCCTTCTGAACCTCTGCCCCTCCAGGTCAGAGTTCCGAAATCCTTCTTAACAGTCCTAGAACATATTTATTTTGTAATTCCTCAAAACGCAACAACCTGTTCCCATTCAGTATATCACCTAACTTCAAAATTTCCTTTTTAATCTAGCTCTTCCAACTCAGACATGTATTAAGTTGTAATGTCTCATTATGCCAAGTAGATGCATCTGGGCTGAAACCGTAAATCTGGCCATTTTCCCTAAACCATAACCCCAAGGCCTGTCTGGTTGCCACTATTGATTGTAACTTTAGCTTTTTATTAGACAGTTTTCCCACAGTATAAATATTTTCTAGATGATACGGTGCACAAATCTCTTTCCATACGTAGTCAGATTGGCTCTTTAACGCTTTCTTCTCTAAAATAATATGAACTCTTCTTAAGCAGAAAGGCTTTATAATATTTCACTAGATTTGGATATCCAAATCCACCCTCTTCAGTTTTTTGCATCAATATGTATTTTGGAACACAAGGTTTTTTGTGGATTCCCCATAAGTAGGATTGAAAGAGTTTATCAAACTTCAACAGCTGTTTTTATTTATAGATTAACAGTGGGACTGATTGAATAACATACAACACATTAGGCAATAGAACCATTTTGATTGCATTCATTTTTGCCCACAGATTCAAATTCAATCGTTCCCACCTTTTAATTATTAATGATATTTTGGCTATTACCTGATCTAGATTACATTAAATTATTTTATTTAAATCTCTTATAATACGTATTCCTAAATATGTAACACCCCTGGGCGACCATCTACAATTCCAAGATTCCAAATGTTTTTTTATTGCATGTCCTAGATAATGGAACAATCTCAGTTTTGTCCCAATTTACCTTGTGTCCGGATAATTTGCCCACTTCCTAAAAAATGTCTTCATATAGATCCACATACTTCTGGGTTTGACAGTAAAAGCAGCATATCATCTGCATAAGACAATATTTTGACCTCAGTATTCCCCACACTAATTCCTTCAACCATTTCACATTGCCTGATGTACGCAGTTAAAGGTTCCAGTGCCAAATTAAACAAAAACAGTGACAATGGGCCTACTTGTCGTGTACCTTTAGATAGAGGAAATGACCTCAAAATCAATCCATTAACCAATACCTGAACCCTAACATCACGATGAATACACTCAACCATCTTCATAAACACTGGTCCAAACCCCATTTTCAACAATGTGTATTCCAATTTCTAATGTCTCATTGCTACAATACTTGTTAACCAGCCCCATTTTAATTAGTAGGGACCAGCGCCAAACTAAGGTATTTAACCAAATATAAGCATAATCTGGTTGCACTTTTCAGTTGACTTCTCAGAAACCCTCAGAACCCCCCTAAACAACTAATTTCTCTGCCAACTTTGCCTCAGTTCACAACAAAAATTGTACATAACATGAAACCCAACCAATACACACCCACCCATGTTTTACCACATCACTCACACATCCAAAACTAGCATCACAACAATCGGTGCACAGATTTCCAACCCGACCCACGTGTACGTAACCATATTCCTCACAATACACATCTGCAAATGCACGGTCACCCACGTATCACTCAAAATATTACGTTACTATTTAGAATACAAATCTGTAAATGCACCCTCAATCCATGTCGCATTGTATCACTTGCACCTACAAACACCAAATCTATTATTAATAAACACCTGCATCCTAAAAAACTGCACTCCGATGTCCACTACCTACACAAATGGTGCCTTACCACTCACAGTAAACACAGCCTCATCCGTGTCACACTGTATCGCTCAACACCTATAAACAATAAAACCATGATACACACTTGCGACCAAGTAATTTAAAATACACAAAATGCCTTCCAACAATGTGCAAACAGTTTGTATCCGGAATTACTCCACCACCCTTTAGAAAATATTTAGAATCAACTTACACAACCAGTGGCGACTTGGTTAAAACGACTCACTAAACAGAGTACACATCCACAGCCCGAACAAATAGCATGGCACCACCACAACCATTCTGAAGGAAAAATCACAATATGTTTTTGAAGCCATACATGTTAAGCACATGCACCATACCGGTATTCATTATACCAGGAATGTATACAATGACTCTGCATTTACTGACCATTAAATAGGTTATTTCACAAACAATTTACACATCTTCAACAAGCACTTTAATTTACGCAACCATCCACCACCAACGAGTCCAGTAGCGTAAACGTGTCAACTTTATCATCTAGTGGTAGCTCCTTAATGGAACCTACAAGGAATATAGAACCACCAGAAATAAATAAATCAACAAGTCACAAATATAGTTACAAAAGCACACAACATAACAAAGTTATAAATGTGTACATATATTTACAAAAGCTTAATCAACAAATTTGTAGCAACTGTAATAAAAGCTATGATTTATGGAACATGTCTGAACTTTGAAAACTCCTTTTACAAAGTTGGCAGGCCCAGATCTAACACACCCTATCAACACAATCCGACCCCAACATTCTGGGATAGGAAGCAGGCTGCATTTAAACTGAGTATTCAGTTTAATTTAAATAACAAATTCAAACCAAAAGGAGGTTGCTTAACTACACAATCAAAGGCAGTTTAACTACAAACGAAAAGTAAATTTCCTGTTTTTTACTCACTAAAGGTCAATGCAAATCCATTCATATAAATCAAATTGATGTATATGCTTCTAGACAACAATATGGAATGACATTCACATTGTCACGGCTAATCAGCTTCTGCACAGAGTGTCTTGGTGTGCACAGTGTGCAGGAGGATACCTTTGAACCTCACAGCCAACAGAAGTCTTTTTTCTTGCTTCATCACTTGCACCCGCCTACTAATCCACCCTGTAGAGCGTAGCAGAGTTTTTCAGAATGTCTTGGTCCTTGGGCCCTTAAAGGGGAGATCTATCAGCCATGTCTCGTTACTGCAGCTTGCTCACCAGCACTAAGCACTTTTTGAATTGGTTTGCTTTGATTACTGTTGAACTTGAACTCATGAGGCTGCAGCTTCGAAGCTGTATTCGTAAGAAGTGATGTGCTCCGAATTAGTGCCTGCTTCAATTGTGCTAAATTCTTTTACTGTCATTGACAATGCCTAAACACTACCCACCATCAGCTGCCATTGCTGTAAATGCCAAACACGCCACGCTGGGAAAGCGGCACCTCCGAACCAATCTTTCTCAATCATTTGATCCATATGCTACTGTGCCGGAGGGGCTTGGGGGATTCTTGCAGAGAAATCACGTTCAAGACCCCTCCCGCTCTGAACTAACAATAAGATCTCCACGCTCATTATAGACGCTCCTCCTAAAAAGGAGTGCACGAAGACGTTGAAGCGTCTGAGCCAATCATCACATGAATGCCCACAAAAGACGGTGATCCTCAGTGACTCAATGGGAGTAAACAAGCCTGTTAAGAAAATGACTGACAACTATCTGCTTCAAGGCACTAAGAATGGTGAAGCAGCAACTGAGCTGTGTTCGGACTTAGTGGACAAACTCAGGGCCTCAGTGCCTTGTCCCGGATCCAAGACTATTGAGATAGTTGTCCAGGCACTGATTACAGCTAGTGGGTCCCAACAATCAGAGATAATTTCCAGTTCACCTCTATACTCTGTGCCACCAATACAAATTCCATCAAGCTAGGCGACCTCTGGGCAAGTGGCACACTAACACGGATGGCCTGGATCTACCGCATACATGAAGGTCTTCTCTGACCAAGCCAATGCAGAACCATCTACTATCCACTGCGGAGTCCCACAAGGCTCCTGCACAGCTCCCACTCCCGACAACTAGTTCACCAAACCTCTCTTTGACAAACTAGACTCCTTCGGCATAGCTTACACCATCTATGCCGATGATACGCAGGTACTCCTGCCACTCACAGGCTCGTATGACCAAGACACTGCAGCCCTCACAAGGATTTACTCCACCATCCAAGCCTGCATGGCAGCCAATGGACTATGCCTAAACGGCGACAAAACTGAGATAATCATCATGCGCCCCAAATAAACATTAGCCAAACTTAACCAACAATATTGCAACTTCACCATAGACAACTCCACTATCACTGTCTCCTCCTCAGTTAAAACACTGGGGGTCTACTTAGGATTCCACCTTGTCCATGACACGACAGGTCAGCGCCATTGCTTCTGCATGTGCCCACACTACTAAGCTCATAAACGCAGTAAAACCCTTCCTATCAAACCAGAACTGCTTATCGATAGCTAGAGCCACCATTGGAGCTAAATTAGATCACTGCAATGTCCTCCTAGCAGGCACATCCGCAACAAATCTAAATAGACTTCAAATAGTCCAAAACAATGCGCTCAGAGCAGCACTCAGAATTCCAAAGAGAGACCACATCGCGCATGCTAGGCGAGCTGCCCATTGGCTTCCTGTAACAGAAAGGATTACATTTAAAACTCTCACCTTAAAGCACAAATGCTTAAGTCTCTCAGATCCGCCATTCCTATCATTGCCAGAGACACCTCATCCCGTCCCAAGAGAACCTGCCACGCCAACAAACTACGCATCTCGCATATTCTTAGAGCCAAAGCAGGAGGTATTGGCTTCCCACACATTGCTCCAAAACTATGGAACTCCCTTCCTAACACACTCTGAGCAGAGACCTCCATCTCAGCATTCCCAAAATAATGCTTACAACCACCTGATTCAACCAACACTGCCACCCGCCCCCCTCCTGCTTCTGTACTGTAACTAAGTCGGTATTATGCCTTCATTTTGTAACCTGAATGTATATGCAATCAAGCTCGCTATCTGTAACAGAGCCACAATGCCCTCGGGCTGCTCAACGCTTTATAAATGTTAAATAATAAATAAATAAATCAATACTGGCATTAATCCTATTTCCTGGAATGATCAAGGCACTGCCAGTTGCACGTGACATATTGGGTACCTTTGTTTGGTCTGAGGCGGGGTGTGCACACTCTGTGGTGTCTCTATTTGAAAAGGCCATGGCAACCATTCGAGCATGTTCCATGACACCTAATGCCACTGCAGGCAGGGTGGGCTTGGGCTCCAGGAATCCTCATTCCCACTCTATGACAGAGAAATTGGAGATAGGAAGAGGATTTTGAGAGAGGAACTACGGGCTATTGCGAAGTTTGAAGTTGTACCAGATGCACACGGCCAAAAGGGAAACTTTGCTAATCATAAATACTGTATATGGTTTAAGAATCAGAAGTACATCAAGGACTGTCTACGCTGGCATGAATTAGTACTGGCATCAACTTCCAATGATACTCAAGGTTTCTAGAAGATGGTAAACGGCAATAACCAGAGACTGGGTGTCGTAAATGGCATATCTGAGTTGGGCTGGACCCAGCATATCTTAGAGGTGCTAAGTATCCCTCATGTGGTTCCCTATGCCCCCTTGGCCAATTGGTCTTAAACCATTGGACCTAATGACATACTGGGAATAATAGGAGCCAGTAAATCTACTAGGACACCTGGTCCCAACGGGATATGCAGTACAGTTATCAAATCGGATCCTGGAGTATTGTCGCTAACCCTGTATCGTCGCTTCCGTAGTATTGGGACCTTACAGAATATTCCTATAGCCTGGTGCTATAGTATAATTGTGCCAATACTGAAAAAGGGCAAGCATGACGATCCAAGAAACTAGCATCTGGTTTCCATAATGGATGTGTCTGCAAATGTTTTTGCTCGGGTCCTTCTCAAAGAGCTTGACGACTGGGCAGAACAATTTAACATAATTCCCTACAATCAGACATGATTCAGGAAGAATTCTAGTACCAGTGTCAATGTTCTCACGCTTTCCACGCTAACCCAACAAGCGGGAATATTTAGGAAGCTCCCAGTTTAAACAGCATACATCTACTTCAATGCCGCTTTTGACACCATAGACCGCAACAGGCTGTGGGGAAAGCTGTCCAAAAATAACATCCTGCCAGTGCTTCTAAAGATATATTTTTCTATTGCATTCACAAACCATGGTAAAGGTTAAATGAGACCAACAAGGCAGGACCACCTCTTGGATACCAATGGACAGAGGCCTGCATGTTGGCGCCTATTTTGTTCAACCTCTAACTTTCTGATCTGGGTGATGCCCTGGGTTCTATTGCAGCAACGCCCCCCAAACTAAGGAAGACACCAATTCAGTGGTTATATTATGCGGACGATCTTCCTATCTTGGACTTCTCCCCTGGTGGACTACAACTGTCCTTGAATAGACTGAAAACCTATGCTGAACACAATTCCCTTGTCAAAAACATCTCAAACTAAAATCATGATCTTTGATACTCAGAGGAGCAAGAGAAAAATCAGGAGATGGGAGATAAATTGGCATACGTTAGAGGTGGTATCCTCATAAGTATTTGGATTGGTTTCTTGATAGCAGGCTGAGAAGTACTACTCACATGGATTACATTGGATTGAGGATCAATGCGACCCTTGGAGGTATCGCTCCCTTGCCCAGAAGGGCAGGAGATTTTCTGATGGCATACGGATCCAGTTGTACCAGGCTAAACTGGCATCTCTTGCACTACATGGTGCTGAAACTTGGTCTCTGTCAATTGTAGATGATGGGTAAATTCGAAAGGCGTGTATTTTACGCCTTCCCCACCGCACTGCAATTGAGATGATGCTATTGGAGTATGTGATGCCTATTCAGTCTAGAATCTATCAGAGTTGTTTAACTCTATTATGGAAGATGTCCAACTCTCCAGCTGAATCCCTCTTCTTGGCTTTGATATTTCATGTATATAAGACAAGAGCAATCTTGATGCCTACTAATAATTTGGTAAAAATCTGTTCAACGGCTAATAAATGGCTAAAATTAGCCCCGGGGAGCCTGTTAGGATCACCTTTTCAATATTTCAAGAAAACCATGAAAGATATCTTGATCAACTATGGCCAAGAACAGCTCTTAGTGAATCTGTACACAAAAAAGTGCCACAGAGTATGTGGCCTACATAACGACAAGGAATGCCACTCACACATATATATCCAACAATTTGTGGATAATTACTTGGTGTGGGACTACCTAAAGCTCAAATTCAATATCGTTAGAACAAGGGAAATGGAGGGGGCGTGGCATCAGGTTCCAAGAGCAAGAAGGGAATGGCGACTTTGCAGGGATGGGGCACTGGAAACTGTAAAACATCTGCTATGTGAATGTACTTCACCGTTGTCCCTTAGGGTGGGTGTGTTGCGTTCTGCAGGGATGATGGCAACTCTCCCTGAGCCTTTGTTATGCAAGGAGTTCATGAATGGGAATAATCATGTTTGCATTATCTTTTTCACCCTCCTCTGGAGGGAAATCTTTACTATTTTAAAAATTTTGAATTGAGGGGAAATATCGAGATCGTAATAATTTTTCTTAAACTGAGAGGGTTGAACTCTGAGGAATGTCTTAAACTGCCATCTTTATTGCACCACTTTCTCTCCTTTCCTTTTTATATTTGGGAAGTTTTTCTTCTTTACTTTTAATACTTTAGCTGTTATTCTGTATGTGAAAAATGTAAAACACTATAACACATATATATATATTCAGCAACAGAATTTAAAAAACTATTTTATGTAACTTCGACAAGAGTTGGCATAATTTCAAATAAACATGTTTCTGGATTTTCTCAGACACCATTTACAAGTATTGGCATCACAGAAAATCTACATCTACCTCAAATACACAAATAACTAATTCCCTGAAGACTTCTACAATATGTATAGGGTTATGGTTTCTAGTGTTCTGTGCATTTCACATAATGCCTACATTATGTAAAATACACAGAGCAATGTGTTAAACTAGTAATCTATATACTTGGGTTAGGGAAATGAGGTTTTATTTTTGGAGAGTCCAAATATTGGTTCATTTAAAAATGACACAAACTAAAGAACAAGTTACTTCTTACCTTGTAACGTTCTTTCGACGGGATGTTCCTCCGACGTATTCCTCATCTTAGATATCTCCTTCCAGCTCTGCTGGCATCGGAAAAAGTTTTCTCTCTCTAGAGGGCGCTGCGCGTCGACGTCCTCCGAGTCGATGTCCCTCGACAGCCGCCGTATCGACGTCATCCTGCCTATAAAGGCCGCGCGCAGCGTCCGTTGCTCAGTTCCGTTTTGTAGCCCACAATAATACTTTCTGGACTAAACTAATCACCCTGAAGGAGCGTAAGCTGCAACAACAAGGGAAGTAGAACTGCGGGGATGGATGGGAGGGTCGATGAGGAATACGTCGGAGGAACATCCCGTTGAAAGAACGTTACAAGGTAAGAAGCAACTTGTTCTTCGAAGGGATTGTGTCCTCCGACGTATTCCTCATCTTAGATAGGCTCCCATAGCAGTATTCTATTATCGGAGGAGGGAGTACTGACTTCACGCTGTCTTCTATTGATGAATAGAATGCAGTACAGCCCTTCCAAATCTAGTCTCTTGACTGGAGGAGGAATCCAAATTGTAAAAACGTGTAAAGGTATGGACAGACGACCATGTGGCGGCCGCACAGATGTCCTTAACCGGCATGCCTCTTTTGAGGGCCGATGAAGCTGCAATACCTCTGGTCGAATGAGCCCTAAGGTTTTGAGGGGGCTCTTTCCCTGCCAGTTTATAACATTCCAGATTGGCTAGAATGATCCATCTGGAAATGGTCTGCTTAGTTATTGGTAACCCCAGCTTGTGACCTACGTAACCTACAAACAGCTGGTCTGCCTGTCTTATCCTGGCTAGTCTACCGATGTAAAAACTTAAAGCCCTCCTAGGGTCTAGCCTGTGTAACCTCTCTTCCTCTTTCCCCGGGTGAGGAGGAGGATAGAAAGATGGTAGGGTAATCTTCTGAGTGATATGGAATTCAGAAACCACCTTTGGGAGGAAATTAGGCTTCACTTGCATGACAACTTAGTCTTTGTGAAATATTGTGTGAGGGGGTTTACAAGAAAGAGCTTGTAATTCGCTCACCCTTCTAGCAGATGTAAGTGCTATTAATAAAACAGCTTTAAGGGTAAGGAATCTTAACGAACAAGAATGGAGAGGTTCGAAAGGTGTGCCCATCAGGAAAGTTAGTACTAAGTTTAAATCCCATAGGGGAACTTGGAATGGTCTTGGGGGATAAACATTGGTTAACCCCTTTAGAAACTGTATTACCAAGGGTAATTTGAAATAGGATGGTTCTTCTGCAGTACGCTTAAAGATGGATAGCGCTGCGAGATAGCCCTTAATGGTGCCAACTTGAAGGCCTGAATTTGCCAAATATAGTAGGAAGGACAAAACCATTGGTGTACCACATGAAAAAGGGTCGATATTCTGTTCTCTACACCAGCTGCAAAATCTGTTCCAACGGCAGCGGTATAAAGACTTTGTTGCTGGCCTCCTTGTCGAAAGCAACACCTCCATAACATCATCAGGCAGGTCCCAATCCTTGTACCTCAGCCTTTCAGAAGCCAAGCGTGAAGTTTGAGGGTTTTGATGTCTGGATGGAGAACCTGACCTCCCTGCTGTGAGAGTAGGTTCTCTCTGAGTGGAAGTCGAATTGGAGGGCAGATGGACAAGTCTAGAAGGTCCGGGTACCACGTTCTCCTGGCCCAATCCGGGGCAATTAGGATCATGGTTCGCCGGAATCTTCTCAACCTCCTGATCATTTGAGGAATGACAGGGACCGGTGGGAACGCGTACAGAAGCGGAAACTCCCAGTCCACTATGAACGCGTCTCCCAGAGCTCCTCTCGGGGGAAATTCCCTTGAGCAGAACAGGTCGCATTTCCTGTTTAGGCTGGTGGCGAACAGATCTACCTGAGGGGTTCCCCAAAGGGCGAAGATCTCTTGAAGGACTTCCTGAGCTAGCTCCCACTCGTGGGAGACTGTGTTCTGCCTGCTCAGAGCGTCCGCTGTCAAGTTCTTCTCTCCGGCTAGGTGAACTGCCGATAGAGAGATTCCTTCTTGGATTGCCCAAAACCAGAGCTGCATCGCCTCTCTGCACAGGGGTAGTGATCCTACGCCTCCTATTTTGTTGAGGTAATGCATGGCCACCGTGTTGTCCGTCATTATCAGGACGTTCTTCCCTTGTACAGCTGGCAGGAACGCCTTCAGCGCAAGTCTGATGGCTCTCAGCTCTAACAGGTTGATATGTAGTCTGGACTCCGATGGAGACCAACGACCGCTGATGGTCAAGTCGTTGGCGTGGGCTCCCCACCCCGTGAGTGAGGCATCCGTGACTACTGTTATCTCCGGCCAGGGTTGCCAAAACTGTTCTCCTTTCAGAATGTTCTCCTGACAGGCCCACCACTGAAGGTCTCAAGCCACCCTGCCGGGAACCTGAAGATCTGTCATTCTCCCTGAGAATTGTGACCACTGAGTCCTCAGTGCCCACTGGAGGGATCTCATTCTCAGGCGAGCCTCTGGCACTAGGAAAATGCAGGATGCCATGAGGCCTAGCAACCTCAAAAAGTCGAAGGCTGGGAGACGTTGGGCATGTTGGAACTTGGTAACCATCTGTAGAATATCTTGAGCCCTCACCTCTGGTGGCGAGGATTTTCCCAGGGAAGTGTCCAGGGTCGCTCCTATGAATTGGAGTCTCTGCGATGGTATCATTTGTGACTTTTTTAAATTGAGGGAGAAGCCCAGTCTGTGAAGGAAGTGGCACACGTGATTTAGCTGGATCTGAGCTTGTTCCGAAGAAACAGCCCTGATCAACCAATCGTCCAGGTAGGGGTAGACGTGAATCCCTTCCCTCCTTAGACTTGCAGCCACTACAGACATTAACTTGGTGAAGACCCTCGGGGCGGAGGTCAGCCCAAATGGCAGCACTCGAAATTGATAGTGAGAGTTGCCAATTGCGAACCTCAGGTATTTCCTGTGTTTGAGATGGATAGGGCACATGGAAATAAGCGTCCTGAAGGTCCAGAGATACCAACCAGTCCTGGAACTGAAGGGCCTGGAGGATCTGAGAAAGAGTGACCATCTTGAATTTGTCTTTTCTGAGGAATTTGTTCAATTCTCGCAAGTCCAAGATGGGTCTCAGTCCTCCGTCTTTCTTTGGAATGAGAAAGTAAGGGGAGTACCAGCCCTTGTTCCTCTCCGCTACAGGTACCGGTTCTATGGCACCTTTCTCTAGCAGGTCCAAAATTTCCTGCAAGAGGAGCGGATCTGGAGCTTTCTGAGAGCTGATCCCCGGTGGATGACTCTGAGGTATACGTAGGAAAGGCAGGCAGTAACCTTGGGCAACTGTTTCCAATGCCCAAGCATCTGACGTGATAGCCTGCCATACCGCCAGATGTTGAGTCAACCTGCCTCCTACAGGTGTCCTGTGAGGGAAGTCCTCAGAGTGGTTTTGGGGCGGCTGATGCAGATGCCGATGGTAAAGAGGCACCTGCTGTTGCTGCGGCTTTTGAATATCTACCCCGTCCACCTCGGGTAGTTCTTCTTTGTCCCCTTTGAGCCGGACGTCCTCTACCTCTTCCGAATGCGGAGTAGAAGCGAAAGGACTTGCCCCTCGCAGAGGTTCCTGTGGGACGAAAAGTAGTCTGACGGATTGCAGCTCCTAGGGATTTTGCTGCTGCTTTTGAAGTTTGCAGTTTCTCTAAACTGTCATCCGCCTTTTTCCCGAACAATGAAGAGCCATCGAATGGCATGTTCAAGAGCCTGGCTTGCACATCTGGGGCAAAACCAGACTTTCACAACCAAGCGAATCTCCTGGTTGATGTACTTGCCGCCATTGCTCTGCTGATACTGTCAGCCGAATCAATGCCCGTCTGGAGGGATTCGCACATAGCGTCTTTACCGTCCTGTATAATATTCAGGAACGCCTCACGTCCTTCCGGGATGCAGTCAGCCGCTGTAGAAGCACACTCCCAAAGTGTATGGCTGAACCTAGCAAGGGTGCAAGTAGCATTAACAGATTTTAACGCCATGCTACATGCTGAAAAGACTTTCTTTGCCATAGCATCATATTTTTTATCATCCCTGTCCTGTAGGATAAGCCGTCTTGACATCGGTAGAGGATGCTGCCTGTACCACCAGACTCTCTGGGGATGGGTGTTTAGACAAAAACTCCGGGTCTGTAGAAGATACCCTGTACTTTGTAGACAGTTTTTTATTTACTGCTGGTACGACATCTGGGGTTTCCCAGTTTGTCATGATCTTCCTCTGAAGAGCTTTATGAAAAGGCACCACAGGATCCTCCTGTGGGCCTTTGTCAAGAATATCCGTGAGGTCATCTTGTTGGAAAGATTGTGAAGGTGCAGACCACCCCATGAACTCTGTGATCCTGGCCATGAAGGCTCTATAGGGGGTTTCAGCATGCTCCCCCGGGTCTGGCCTAGCAAACTCCACCTCAGGGGAAGTGTCTAACCCACTTGCCTCATGTAAGGAATCATGAAGATCCTTTAACCTGCGTTCTTCAGAGGAAAATTCCTCTCTAATTGGGGTTACAGGTCCCTGCAACTCAAATGTGTCTTCATGTTCAGACAATTCACCCTCTTCCGAAATTGAGGACATAGTTCTCAATTGTTCTGAACTCATAAAGGGAGTAAATCCCATTTCCAAGGCAGAGGGTGCCAAACTTGTCATTATCGGCCTCGAAAACGTCGATGTCGTCGAAGGCTTCGAGCGTGGCGTGGAAAACAAAGGCAGAGGCCTCGAAGACCTCGACAGAATTGGAATTCTACTCGACAATCTCGAAGCCATCAACGTCGAGGACCTGGGGATAGTCACTGGGTGTGTCGTAACCGTGTCTTTTCTTGGCGTCGACGCCGGTGTCGAAGCTGGCGTTGAGTCGACAGACCCGTGTGTCGAAGGTCCCTTCGACAACGGCGTCGAAGACATCGACCTCCTCGTCGACGGCGTTGACGGAACCTTCGAGGAAGGTTTGGAGGTCATAGTCCTACTCGAGGGTTCGAGACGCGCTCGAGAGGTTTCCTTCGCCAGGTACTGCGACTCGCGGCATTTTTGACCTTCGGGTCTTTCGACCAGAGCATCGCTCTCGGCAGTCTTCGAGGGGGTCGAGGCCGCTTTCTCGAAGACGCTCATCATATTTTTGCGTAATTCCTCCCATTCAGCCCGGGAACTATGTTTCGTGGGGCAAGGGATTCTTTTTGGCGAAACAGAGGAAGACGGAGAAGGGGATCTTCGACGTCTTCTCTTCGAGTGCTTCGATCTCGAGGAGTGATGGGACCCACTCCGAGACCTGGAGCGCGAATGGTGACGAGGAGACGAGTGTCTCGACTTCGTCGACGAAGAAGAAGCTTTAAAAGTCTTACCTTTCTCCAGCTTCCCCCTACGCTCCTTCAGGGCCTTAGCTGTCATGGACATACAGTCCTCGCATTCCGAACAATGGTGTTCAGCTCCCAAACACCACAGACAAACTCTGTGAGGGTCAGTCAGCGACATCTTTTTCCCACAATCTCGGCATTTTTTGAAGCCGGATCGAGGAGTTGTCGGTTCCGACGAGGAAGCCATCGAGTACGGATCGAATGACTCGAGGTAAATAGGATTAATCTGACAAGAACTGAGCAACGGTATTCCGAGGCACTGAGTAAGCGCGGAAAAACGGAACTGAACAACGGACGCTGTGCGCGGCCTTTATTGGCAGGATGACGTCGATACGGCGGCTGTCGAGGGACATCGACTCGGAGGACGTTGACACGCAGCGCCCTCTAGAGAGAGAAAAAAATTTCCGAGGCCAGCAGAGCTGGAAGGAGATATCTAAGATGAGGAATACGTCGGAGGACACAATCCCTTCGAAATATAATTCTCTGAAAAAATATGAACTACCCCCTTCCCCAATCCTACTTGGTATTAGACATCCACAGAGTAACTTCTTTTCTGTGTAATGTTATTAGAATGATGGCAGTCATTTACATTGACAATGTTCTTGAACATAAAAATAGACTAGCATCTCCCTCTCATCTAGAATAGTATGGCTTTACTCATTATTTCTCTTTATCTAAGCAATGGCATCCACAGGTCAAGGAGTTTAATAACCTGCGGAACAACTGAATTTGTTGTACACCATTTCACAGTTCATTTTAAAATACACCTTTTAAAACATAGGCTTGGATTTATTTGGCTACTGAATGCATTCCCCGCTCAAAATACTATGGCATTATATTTTAAATAACTTCCCCAACTGCTTTCTTACAGCCCAGTCCCCTTCAATGTCTTAGCTGGTAGATGGATTCCCCTAAAGGATTTCTATTTCTGTTAGGGCTCTTGACTCATTTGTGGGATATATTTTTGATTTCACAGGGAATATTATATTTGCTCTTGGTTTGCCTTTTAAAGGCCCAGGACAGGTGGGACATTAAAGCTCCAGGCAGCTCCAAATCTGTCCTCTACTTCCAAAATCCATCTATGGGGATATAATTTTAGGCAACCTTTTCTGCATCAGGCTTTCTCTGGACCAAATCCCAGACCAAAGAGCAGTTTCCAAGATATAATACCCCCATCAGCATTTCTCTTATCAGACAGGCTCCACCGTCCTGTCTGCGGACTTGAAAAGAATTCTCTCTACTTCCTGTGTATTTGGGCCTAAATGGATGCAATACTGTATCTATGCAGTGTCATTTAAAAGAGTAATTTGTCATTGGTTACTTTTAAATGTTGACATTCCCGGAAATGCACCTTATTAGAATCTGTCCAAAATATTTAGTCATGTGACAAGGGAAGGGTCTCACCAGATTTGGACACAAATCAATTTTTCTCCCGTAACTTCCATTCTGAGCCTACCCCATTACAGAAAAGCACATTTTTGGAATCTGACAACAAACCCGGATCTATGGATATGTGACATGCCCCCACAGCATGAAATATGACAGTTGTTGAATTCTGAAAATAAATTAAATTTTGATGCATATTTGTAGACTTTGTGATGGATCCAAGGAATGTGTCCCCTCTCCCCAAAGGGGAGCCACCCCCTTTGGGACTAGGGAAATGAGCCGCTTGGCTTAACACCCCCTAGGGGAAAGGTAAGCGGGATCCCTTGGAAGGGGGCTCCCCCTTAGGGGACAGGAAAACCCCAGACTTTAGGAACCATCACCCACCAGAAACTAACACTGTTATGGGGTATGTAGGAGCTAAGGTATATGATAACCTTGTGACCCCGCATATCACTGAGAAAGTCGGATAGCTTGCACATCGGCGAAATGTCATTGTAGAATTCGGGGTCATCTATATTGGGATTATACACATTAATTAGTACCACCTCATGCCCACACAACCGGCCATGTACCTTCACAAACCGGCCCAGTTCATCTATTGTAGAGTCTAAGCATTGGAATATGAGAGAGCCATGTACCAATATCATAACACCACATGCTCTGGATGAGAACGATGTGTAATATCTATGATTTCCCCACCCCGGTATCTGATGACTCAGCATATGCGTCTCTTGTAGGTATAGTACATTTGCTTCAAGTCTATTCGCATATGCAATAATCTTACGTGCCTTTATTGGGCACCAAAGCCCCTAACATTTCAGCTCAATAACTTGACGACTGAGCGGTTATCTCCGGTTTGCATCATCCAGTGTCAAGTAATATTACTATGTTCACCAACTCAACAACCTGTGTGTTTTTCATCCTCTAAACCATCACCAAGTGCATTTTGTAAATGTGTCCCTCAACACCCACCCCCGCCCCGTCCTCCACCTCCCTCATAGCCTCTGCAACTTCGGCTATGTAGATCCCATCCCCCCGGAAAACCAATAAAACTATCAAAAACTGCAAAAGCAAACATAAAGAGGGCGGGAAGTTACTGCAGAGAGTGGGGAACAGCTCTAGCACATGTGGCCAAGCGCTACAACAAACCATTGTTTGTTCAGTGTGTGACAGGGATGTCAATGGATGCCATTAGCCCATAGTAGACAGATCCATTCAGGCTGGTGGCTACGTTCAGTCTGTCAAGTCTGAGGCACGATCCTGCTTGGTGGAAACGGGATCTGTGCTTCTATAACTACTGTCGGCTGTTCTGGAAGTGTGAAGAAATTATAAGTTACTCACCGTAGTGACTAACGAGTGCGCTTTCCTCCATACTGCAAAGGCGTCCCTTCCAAGGGACAGGAGACAGAACCCTTTTCACCAGAAAAAACCTTCTTCCCCTTTAAATTTAGAATCGCGCGCGGGGGTTCAGCACAAGGAACATGCGCTGTCCTGACTCCGCCCTTCGGCGCCACACCTCAGTCCCCATTGACAATAGATTTAACATTGCCTAATGACACCAGTATTATTAGGTGGGAGGATGGTGGGACGTATAGCGGAAAGGGGACTAAGAGTACATTAGTCACTACGGTGAGTAACTTATAATTACTCTTACGTCCCGTCCCCTTTCCGCCATACTGCATGGGCAATTACAACTGAATGTAGCCCCAGGGTAGAGAGGAGATCCTCCTTAAGCAAATAGGTTTGTGAGAACAGCCTTTCCAAAAGCCGCATCAGATCTAGAGCCAGCATCCAAACAGTAATGCTTGCAGAAAGCTGGGGGAGTGACCCAAGTGGCCGCCCTGCTTATGACTTACCAAGGGAAATGTTGCTGGAATGCGATGGCCGTTGCCTTGGCCCTGACTGCGTGGGCGTGCATGTTGGCCGCAAGCGGCTTGTGCTGGCCCTCGTACACTTCCTTGATGGCCGAGACCATCCAGCGGGATATGGAAGCCTGATAGCCTGGTCTTGCTCCTCCAAAAGTGGCAAACAGGGCAGCCGATTTGCGGAAGCCCTTGGTCCTGTCCAAGTAGAATTTCAGGGCATGCCTGACATCCAGGCAGTGCAGCACTCTCTGTGCTTCGTGCTTAGGATCAGCAAAGAACGTAGGAAGTATATTTCCTTGTTCAAGTGGAAAGCAGACGGCACCTTGGGCAGAAATGCTGGTTGTCTCCACAGGACTACTTTGTCCCTGTGAAAGGTAGTATATGGTTCTGAGGCGACCAGCGCCTGGATTTCGCTGACTCTACGAGCCGAGGTGAGGCCGACTAGTTAGGCCGTCTTGATGGTGACCAGCCTGATGTCCGCACACGCCATTGGCTCAAACGATTTGTGCGTCAGGGAGGCCAAAACTATGTTGCAGTCGCACATGGAGTGCGGCCTCTTGACAGGCGGGTAGAGGCTTGCGAGCCCCGTCAAATGTTTGACGATAGGATTGGAGGAGAAGGTCCCCTCCTCCGAGTTCCTGTAAGCTCTGATGGCTGCGAGGTATATATGGCAGGTGTCAACCTGCACACCAGAGTGGGCGAGGTGCGCCGAGAAGGAGAGCACATCGTCCAAGGTACATGCCAGGGGGTCAATTTCCTTGGCATCTGCCCAGTGGCAGAATCTGGTCCATTTAATTTTATACTGGGCCCTGGTAGCCTTGGCTCCTCGCGCCCTGTATGATTTCCAGATTAGCCTGGGAGAGGCTGAGGTGTTGCAGCATTACCTGCTCAGGTACCACGCTGTGAGGGCTAGTTTCTGTGGTGTGGGGTGGATGACCCTGCTCCCCTGCTGTGCCAGAAGATGTGCTGGGCCCGTCGGGAGGTGAATCAGAGGCATCTCCGAGAGGCTGAGCAGCTCCAAAACCCATGGCCTGGCTGGCAACCATGGAGCTATTAGAATGATGTTCACTTGGCGAGACTCCTTGATCTTGCAAATCACTCTGTGAATTAGCGGTGTGGGCGGAAAGGCATAAGCTTTCATGCTGTTCCACTGAAGCCGAGATGCGTCGGCCATGGAGCCGGGGCCCTGTCCCTGCCAGGAGGCAAACTGGGGGCACTTCTAGTTGTGCCAGGTGGCAAAGAGATACACCTGGGGATGACCCCCACCCGTTGAAGACCTCCTGAATAACAAGGTTGTTTAGCTGTCACTCGTAATTGTCTGCTCCCAACCTGCTGAGCCTGTTCGCCTCCAGGTTGGATTCCTCCGGGAGGTGGACTGCCGTGAGGTAGATGCCGTTTTCCAGGGCCCACTCCCATATGCTGATTGCCAGTCTGCACAGAGGAGGGGATCTGGTGCCTCCCTGCTTGTTGACGAAGTACATGCTGGTTGAGTTATCTGTCTGGATGAGGACAACCTTGCCCCTGAGAAGTGGTAGGAAGGCTCTGAGTGCTAGCATGATGGCGTTCAGCTCTAACCAATTGATGTGGTATTCCTGCTCCTGTCGGGTCCAGGTGCCATGGACCGAGAGATCGTCCAGGGTGGCTCCCCAGCCCTCGAGCGAGGCGTCTGTGGTGATGGTAGCCTGCAGGGTGGACGGCTGAAAGGGCTTGGCCGTCTGTAGGTTGCAGTCCATGGAACACCATGTTAGGTCGCTGCCACCTTCTCGCCCGCTCCTCCCCCTTCGGCTGACTCCCACCCTGACACAGCCCTCTCCACTCTGCTATATCTGATACTCTTGATATTCTTGCCCCTGTCATGAGAATCCGCCTGAAACCCAAAGCCAAATTTAACTCCTGGTATGACTCGGATCTCGTCACCCCTTAAACGCAAGTGCAGGGTGGCAGAGCGGAAATGGCGTGCTTCATGTTCATCCTCTGACAAACTGGCCTGTCGCCTGCTCCAAAGGCAATACCGGCTCTCCGTTCTCTCGAAGAAGATAGTCCTCATCCAAGCCCGCATCTCGGTGGCATCTAACAATTCGGCCGAACTCTTTAAAATCTGCAAGGAGCTGGCCAATCCTGCTGCAGTCTCTATCTCTCCTGTCCCCTCCCAGGCCCTCTGCACAGCATTGGCCTCTCACTTCATTTAAAAAACTCAGGACATCCTGTCCTCACTCTCCTCCTATCACCCCCCTCTATTCCCTGCTCTTCCTCTGGCCCTTCTGCAGCCACACCTCCTCTCCCCTTCTCTGCCTTTACCCTTTTTTCTGCTGACGAGGTTTCGAAACAAGTCCAATCTATGAAAGTCTCGTCAAAACAGGTCCACCCCTGTTCCTCCAAAACTATCAAGGACCAAATCAACTCATTGGCTCCTGCCCTTGCTGACTTCTGCAATCACTCCTTCGCCTCTGGAGTCTTCCCATCCCCTCTCAAGCACTCCCTGGTGAACCCCCTACTTAAGAAACCCTCTTCTGATCCCTCCTTCCCAGCTAACTATCGCCCAATCTCTATCACTCCCTTCCTGGGCAAGCTCCTGGAGAAACTGGCCATCTCCCAGCTTAATCTCCATGCTGAATCTGTTGGTGGTCTTCATGACCATCAGTCTGGCTTCAGAGCTGCCAGAAGCACGGAAACTGCTCTCCTGAACATCCGTGAGGACCTGCTCTTGAAACTTGACTCCAACACTCCATGTATTCTTATTTTGCTTGATCTCTCTACTGCCTTTGATACTGTCAACCATACCATCCTGCTCAACCGTCTGTGTGATAACCTGGGTATCACTGGTCAGGCTCTGCCGTGGCTGACCCGTTTCCTCTCCAATCGACCCTCCCAGGTCCAACTGGGGTCTTTCCTCTCTGAAATCTTTTTCTCTACCTGTGGTGTGCCCCAGGGATCTAACCTCTCTCCCTGGCTTTTCAACCAGTATCTGGCACTTCTCGCCCACCGCATCGCTGCTCTCTGACCCAACTTTCAGTGCTATGCGGATGATACCCAGCTCATATTCAGGCTACCCTCGGCCTCCTCTTCTCCTTCCCTCATCTCCGACTGTCTTTCTGCTATACAGGACTGGTGTGCCACCAATGCCCTCTGCCTTAATGGCAGTAAGACTGAGATTCTACTCATCGGCACACCCACTCCCTCCTTCCCTGCAGCTCTCTGGCCGGCCTCTCTTGGCCCACTTCCTGCTCCTACTTGCAAGGCAAAAAACCTCAGGGTCATCTTCGACTCCACACTCTCCTCACATATCCAACGTCTCTAAGAAGTCACACTACCAGCTACACCTCCTCAGAGGTATCCTTCCTTTCCTCTCCTTCCCCCAGAAGCGCACTGTCTCTAGAGCCCTGGTTCTCTCAAAGCTGGACTACTGTAACAGCCTCTATCTAAATCTGCCTGCCTCTACTCTCCGCCCTTAGCAACTGATCCAGAACAGGACTGCGAGACTTGTCCTTGGCCCAGGGACCGTATGTCTCCAGGACTGAAATCACTACACTGGCTCCCAGTAACTGCGAGGATCAAGTTCAAATCCATCTGCATTGTCCACAAGGCCTTCTGGGGCCTTGGGCCAAAATACCTTCAACTCTCTCTTCTCGGAATGAGAGTCCCGCTCCTGGTTCCATGAGGCCGCGAAGTGCAGCTGAATCTTCCTCATCCTCAATCTCGTGTGTGGGACGGCTAATAGGACCACTGCCAAGAGACCTAGGAGATGTTGGTACCACCATGCCGAGGTAACGTCTCTGCTGAGGAAGTGGGTGGTGGACCTCTTGATGGCCGAGATCTTGTCCTCCGACAGAAATACCTTCTCGGAACACGTGTCCTAGATGAGGCCCAAGAATGTCATTCTGCGGGGGCTGCAGCTACGACTTCTTGAGATTGAGCGAGACATCCAGATCGTGCAGTGTTTTCATAAGGGCACGGGAAGAATGGTGAACCGCTTCCAGAGATGTAGGCCTGATGAGCCAGTCGTCCAGGTATGGGTAGAGGTGGAGGCCCTGCGCTCTGAGGAGGGCAGCCACCGTATTCATAAGCCTGGTAAAGACCCTGGGGCCGAATTGGGGCCAAAAGGAAGGACCTTGTATTGAAAATGGTAGCCCATGATCCTGAACCTCAGGAAAGAACGATGCGGCTGCCAAATCGAGACGTGTAGGTACGCGTCCTTCAGATCCAGGGAACGCATCCAGTCTCCCTTGCACAATGTCTCTGCTATAAAAGCTGGCGTAACCATCTTGAATTTCTGAAGGGGTAAGGAGAAGATGAGGGTGGAAAGGTCCAGCACAACTCTCAGGCCCGCCTGGTGGTTCTTCTGAATGGTGAAAATCCTGGAGTAAAAGCCCAAGCCTCGCTGGGAGGCTGGGACTTCCTCCACTGCCTGGCTCTCTATGAGTGATCGGATCTCCGCCAGAAGAGTTGCTGTCCCAACCTGAGGGGAGGAGGGAGGAGCGGCTGGGATAGGTAGGCGGTACCCCATGGATACTATGGAGAGGATCCAGGGGTCCGTGAAATTCTGGCACCAGCTCTTCGTTAGTGGTGGAGTGGAACAGGCCCCCCCCCCCACCCTCGAACGGTAGATCTAATACGCGTTTCTGGACGTCTGGGTTGAATTTCATGGCCCGGAGTTAGGCTGTCTTGCTCATGTCCGTGGTGATACAGATGGCACGGCCAGAGGTGACGATATGGGCCACGGTGGATTCCATGAGGTCCTGCGCCACCAGCTTGGCCTCTTCCAGCCCCGCCTTAAAACGTGATTCGCTCTGTGTAGTGAGTTCCGGGAGGAAGTCTGCAATCACCCATCATAACCTTTGGTCAGCAGCAGCCAGCATGGCATCGGCATTGGCCTGACGAAGATGCAGGGATGCATTGGAATAGAGTTTCTTGCCGTACGAATCCAAGATCTTGTCCTCCTTGCCTAGTAGAGCCGCAGAGGAGGCGGCTGAGGACGACTGAGGCTTATGGTATAGTAATGCCGGCGCGATCACTGAGGATGTGGTTGAGGATGGGCCGAGAGCAAAAGTGTATCCCCCCTCCATCTGCCTGTACTTGCCGTCCAGGCGTCAATTGACCGGCTGGGTCGAGTGGGGCTTAAGCCAACCCTTCTTGGCCAGGGAGACTATATCGGTCTGCTGAGGAATCCCTGTCTTGGCAGAGGGGTGCTGCGTGAGGACTTCAGCCAGAACCCCCTCTGCCGGCTGCTTGACCTCAGACTGGGGGAGGCCCAGGTATTCCGCCAGCCTAGCAAGACGTTCGTGGAAGGCCCTGGCTGAGGACGGCGTGTCTGGATCCTCCTCGTCATCCGTGTCCTACGGATCAGGAGGATCCTGCAGAGGCGGCTGGAGCCGGAGGCTAGGGTACAGGAACCGCAGCCGGAGGCTGAGGAGGCTGGTACGGAACCGCCTGAGGGGTCGGCTGGGGAGCCGGGACCAACGGCTGCAGTGGGGCCAGGAGGGCCGGCAGAAGCGCTTTTGGTGCCGCTAGCATAATTGGGAGGACTTCCATGATGGCGTCCTTGAGGATAACCCCCATTCGAGGTGACTTCATGAGCCAGAGGAACCTCTCGAAGAACCCCTCTTCACTGGTCTGAGAGGGGTTAGGGGGTACTGATGGGGTAGCCAGAGGCTGCTGGAGCCGCTGCATACCCTGCACGTATGAACGCAGTGGGAAGCTGCCCTACACATAAGAAGGATAGGCTGTCGGCCATGTAGCTGCTTGAGGCCAGTCCCACCTCGACACTCGTTCTTCACCAAACTCCTGGAATGGCGTCGGACAGGTGCCTCTGTCTGGCATGGCGGCCATCTTGTCGAGCTGCCTGCCACGTGCCTGCGATGTGCTGCTCGGCTCGCTGAGCCCAACCTCCTCCAATACTCATGTGGATCACGAGGCCTACCCTGCTCCTCGGGCCTAGGCCCGATAGGTGTGACACCCTCAACCCGGGTGTCAGTAGAGCTGCGTTTAGGCGCCCCCCTTGGACATACTGCCGGTACAAGGGCAAAGCCCCTCGGATGACAATCCGGTCCAAGAACCTTCCGGTCCCTCAACACTGCCACCAGGAGGATCCTATGATCCCTCGGCCCGATAGCTGAAGCAGCCTCAGTGCCTGTGTTGGTAAAAAGACCTGAACGGTCCGCGTGTCCTTGGGAAGGAGTCTCCTTTGCGGGGTGCGATGGAAAATAGCAGTCCTTCCTTGGACCTGGCTCAGTGTTTCACGAAGTTCTTGAGGTCCTCTGGAGGCGACTTCTGGAAGAGCTCCCTCCACCTGGCTAGTCTGTTCTTCAGCGCTTTCGATGACAGCGAGCCACACGCTGAACAAGATTGCCAACCGTGGTCTGGGCCAAGACAACATAGGCAGAGGGCGTGGGGGTCTGAAGTTGGGAAGAGCCCATTGCAACATGAACACCTGCAGAACCCTGTGGAAGTTGAAATGCGCCAGGGAGGAGCGTGTTGCCAGAGGACCTGAATGATAAAAAAAAAAAAAAAAAAGAAGACCAAGAAGTATCCACGCGTGGAATTACATGGCCAAAGCCAAACCCAGGAGAGCTGGTGAATTCGGCCCGTTCCCGTCAGCACGGAAAAGGGGAAGAAGGTTCTTTCTGGTGAAAAAGGTCCGTCTCCTGTCCCTTGGAAGTGCAGTATGGAGGAAAGGGGACGGGACATACGAGTAATACGTCTACTTGTCATGGTATTTGCAGAGACTTGCAGGGAATAGAATGGCATACGCAGTATTGCACTCCCCGACTAGCTGTTTTACTACGAGAAATGTTCGCCTCTCCTGTTGGACCGCCACTGTAGTCTGAAAAGATGCGCACAACGCTTGAGCCAATCTAGAATTCTTCTTTCTCGTGGGCAGAACGTAGTACCAGCTCTCTATCACGATAGTTAATTAGACGAGCTATTATTGCCTCGGGTAATCACCGGGTTTAGGCTTTGCTGTTAATGCTCTGTGTGCTTTTTCAGCCTCCGTTATACGCTGGGTTTCCTTCTCCAGTTGAGTACAGATTGTGGTGACTTGGCAGTTATGCTATCCAGCTTGTCATTGATCGAGTCAAATCCTTGTTGCACCAGCTGGTGGTGAATTGCTGCACATGCTGCCAGCAGTCTCTGTGGGCCTCAGGCTGGGTTTGGTGAACTGCACTATCTTGCCACTTTTCTTGCTTCCAGAGTCTTTTGTCATAGCTCCCACTTCCACCTACTCTCGTGACTGTGGTTCACCCAGATACCGGCCGGGGCTCCAGGCACGCCGGGTACTTTAGAGGCCGGTTAAGTCTTAATGTGTCCAGATGGGACACCCGGGCGTGTACATCCACTGGGCACAGGTCGTACAGATAGCCGTACAGTACAATGGGGAATAGAATTAATAAAAACAGTAAGAGAAGTAGGGCCATTTTGTGGCAAGTGCAAGGTTAAGTGCAGACATCAGGTGTCAAGTGCTGGTGGGGGCTGTAGGGATACAGAAAACAGTCCCCAAGTGCAGGGAGTTCCAGGAGGCAGTGCAGGAGTGTAACTGGCAGGGGAAGGGACCTGGGCCTGAGATCAGAGGGTGGCCAGGTAACCAGTACAGTTTCAGCAGGGGAGAGGAGGAGAGAAAGCAGAAGCAAAGAGGAAGGGTTTGAGGTGCTTCCGGAACCAGAGATGGTTCTCCTCAAGTTTCAGAGAGGCTGTACCAGAGGGAGGCCCCAGCCAAAAAATGATCTACCACTAACTTGTTGCTTGGAGAAGCGACTGACCCTGAGGGAGTTGGAGGCAGATGAGAAAAGGGCTCGAGAAGGAAGATATTTAGGAAGAGAAAGTTGAAGGAACTGAGGCCGCAGGCTCCAGAAGGCGTTGTGGACAATGCAGATGGTTTTGTACTTAATCCTTGCAGCCACTGGTAGCCAGTGCAGAGATTTCAGTCCTGGAGAGATACGATCCCTGGGCTTGAGGCCAAGGACAAGTCTCGCAGTCCTGTTCTGGATGAGTTGCAGGGGGCGGGGAGTAGAAGCAGCCAGATTTAGAAAGAGGCTGTTGCAATAGTCCATCCTAGAGAGAACCAGAGCTCTAGAGACAGTGAGCTTCTGGGGGAAGGAGAAGAAAGGGAGAATACCTCTGATGAGGTGCAGCTGGTAGTGTGACTTCTTAGAGACGTCAGAGATGTGAGGAGAAAAGGAGAGTGTGGAGTCGAAGATGACCCCGAGGGTTGTAGCCTTGCAGGTGGGAGCAGGCAGAGGGCCAAGACAGGATGGCCAGAGAGTGACAGGAAAGGAGGGTGCGGGTGTGCCGATGAGGAGAATCTCAGTCTTACTGGCATTAAGGCAGAGATCATTGGCGGCACACCACTCCTGGATATCAGACAGACAGTCGGAGATGAGAGACGGAGAAGAGGTGGCCGAAGGGAGCCTGAAAATGAGCAGAGTCATCCGCATAGCACTGAAAGTTGGGGCAGAGAGCAGCAATGCAGTGGGCAAGAAGTGTCAGGCATTGGTTGAACAGCCAGGGAGAGAGGTTAGACTGCTGGGGGACAACCAAGGTAGAGATAGGGACAGAGGAGAGAAAGGACCCAAGTTGGGTCGATCAGAGAGGAAAGAAGTCAGCCACGCCAGGGCCTGACCGGTGATACCCAGGTTATCACAGAGACGGTTGAGCAAGATGGCATGGTTGACCGTGTCAAAGGCAGAAGAGAGATCAAGTAAGAGGAGGACACAGGGGGTGTTGGAATCAAAGTTGGAGAGCAGGTCTTCACCTGTGATACCAGTTCTGCCCTGCTAATCTCCCACATTGTGCAAAGTATACTGTTTTTAGGGTTTTTTAATAGCACAAGCGTGCCTCCAAAGGCAGTATCAGGATGGTTGTGAATGGCAGAGCTACATGAAACAAGCATTGGCAACAGTTGGACTTTTGTGGAAGCATGGGAAAGGCACCTGCTGTATTTGTGTCTCACAATCAAAAATTCATATTCATTATCCCATGTTAATGTTCAGTGTCAAAATGAAGGGCACTCTCCTAAATATTGCTCTCTCAAAGGCTTCAATTGCTGATTCATGATCTATTTCCAACAACTGTGCTCACTCTCTCTCACCTGTGCGTGCTGTTGCAGTCTTTCCCAAGCGCGCTGTTGCAGTCTCTCTCTCTCTCCTGCGCGCTGTCACTCTCTCCCACGCGCACGCTGTCACTCTCTCTACACCACACACGCTATCGCTCTCCCTGCGCAAAATGCAAAGAACAGTAAACGCCAAAACTATTGGCATTGCCAATTCTTGTTTGTACTGTGACCTTTGCTGGCAAAAAATATAATTCTCTTTTGGGACAACCAAACACAAACATTTTCACAGATTGGTCCGTTTCAAACCATGCATTTATGATAGTTAAAATATTTTAGGTAAAATCACACTTTATTTACCCACCAACTCCCAAGAGACTCTTAAATGCATTACTATTACATTGGGCATTACTTACAAATTGCAAGTGCATGCAAGCATAATTTTGTTTTGTTATAATTATTAAATGTAATAACTTCCAGTAATATGCAACAGAGAAAAGCATACCAATTAATTACATATGACATGTATAAAACTACAGAACATATATAAACAATTACATGTATGATGCATACTATACCATTCATGCACAATTATCTGATATAATCAACATAAAAATGACAGATAATGTGGGACCAAAAAAAATAATTATATATGCATACTCAATTCATATAACATGACTACAACCTTTGAAACAAATGTCATGCCATTTTGGTTCTCTGTGTTTTACTGTGCAATTTTTCACGGCAGTTAAAAAAAGAAAAATGTAAATCGCAGTATGTGGGATGGAAACCTTGCGCCTCCCTTTCCCCAACTGCCTACCCTCTCCAACTACTGCCCTATATTGCCATATCTAAACACATCCCTGAAAAAGGCAATAATTCGTGCTAAAACAATAAGGTACAGTTGTCCTCAACAATAACTTGGGCCACACTTGGTTCTTCTTTTAGTACATGGTTTATTCATACACAAACAAAAAATTGAAACTCCCATTCAGGAGGCCCCTGGATGATTACACGCGTTTCAGCACGCCTGGTTCCTTTCTCAAATCAGGGCATTAGTATCATAAATCAAAAGCTATGCAACTGTTACGTCCAGTTTCAATATAGTTATGAATAATCACAAGTAGACAGAGATGAGGAGTGCTGTAGGGGAGGAGTGTAGAGGGTTAGACAAATAAAATAGCATAATAGTAACAAAACAAAGAATTTAAAAAAGCATTAGAATATTGTTGTATGTATGTAACAATGGTTCAATAGCCTGACAATTACAACCATTAAACAATTTGAGCATCAAAATCACCTATCTTAATGGCTTGAGGAGAACCATCTCCGGTTCCGGAAGCACCTCAAAACCTTCCTCTTTGCTTCTGCTTTCTCTCTCCCTCTCCCCTGCTAAATCACTGAAACTGTACTGAATCAGCAACTGGGCAACTCACCAATCTCGGTCCTTGGCCCAGCCACTCTCCCCTGCACTGCGGGACTGTCTCTGTATCCCTACAGCCCCCTTCCCAGCACTTGTCTGCACTTAGCTTGCACTTGCCACCAGCTGGCCCTATTATTTCTCTTGTTCATTACTAACCCTGTACTGCACTTTCCCCTCTCCCTTTCCCCCTTGCACTTTTCCCGTCCCCCCTACCCATGCACTTACGCGATCTGAATGACACCTGGCCTAGTAGGATCATGGTCTGTCTCCCCTTGTTCCCCCCTCCCTGCTCGTCGCGCCTTGAAAGACTTGTGTATAGGCGCGTTACAAATGCCATATCATATCATATCATATATCATATGGATCAATCCTAAATAATTTGATAATACCTCTTTTGTGCTTATTCCAGTGGTTTCATTAAATGTGTATGTAACCTGTGTTGACACTGTTGACCAACAGGTCAGTGTACATAAAACCAACCCATTTTTTGTCCCTTATTTTATTGCCCTATGTGCTACCAAACTAAAGCTCTATGCTCCTTCTTGAGCCATAATATCCTCTTATGCTAAGAAACTAATCATATACATGTCTTGATATAAATGAAAAAAAGTTGTTTCGTGTCTTACCACAAGTGTGTATGTTTAGAGATCCCTTGACGTTATAGAAGTGAAAATTACGGGTTAAAACCCACATGTAACAATATATACTTTTAAAGTACATAACATTGTTAGTACAATCTGATTTTACATTGGTTTGCTACCGCATAGGAGAAGAAGTCGTTAAAGAAAGATTTGGTTTAGTTTGACATTGTTAATATGGAATCTCATGGTCCCAGCCTATAGTATTAAACAGCAAACTATTCAAAATTGCTTATTTTTTTATCAATCAGTCGCCGAGCGTGGCTGATTATGCCACTCGTTTCCAGTATTATGTCTATCTGATCAATGACAGAGTCCCGACAAGAACATAGACAGTGTCTTGCTTGTCATTATCCCGAGTAATACGAATATAAGCATCCTCAATGGTTAATGCTAAATATTTCCCGTCCATAATCAGAGGTCCTCTCATCTGTCTGTCCTGTTTCCGTGCGGCGTCGGCGCTGCAAGAAACAGTGAACGTCCCACTGTGACTGGTATAGGTTCCTATGGTTACGTATGGGAGGCCGCCTTCACTTTCTACCCTGTACTGTGAGCGGCTGCCATATTTTGGGCATGTGTGGACTTAAAGTGTGTGTTAAAGGGTTAGAATCACCCATCTGGTCTCATGAGACACATACAATTAAAAATATTAACCAGGAAACTGTTAAAATGTATGTGTGCTTCGCCACAAATAAAACTCTACAGTTTGAGCTACTAAATCATACGTTCGCAAATTGCATTCCTAAAATCGGCCTTTATTCATATGTAAGGAATGCAATGCTAGGTGTTTGCTGTGGACATGGTTTGTTATAGTTTCCGTCTGGGTCCACATTGTTAAGTATAATGGACCGTCTCGTGTTCTTAAAAAACGTGTCCAAATCCAAGTATGCTGCTCATGGAGCCATATACGACAAACCTGTGATGATGATATAGATAAGATTGTGTTTAATTAAATGACAGCGAATCATGAGTGATATACGGTAACCTTTTCTGCCTTACTATCAGGATTGAATATTAAATAAATTATGTCTATTAAGGTGAGAACAAGCATTGTCTAGCGTAAAATCACCTGGCCACCATAACTGTGGTTGGTGTATCTATGGTACAGAAGAACTCTTCTTCCTTTAAGTTACTAGCACATATGTTGTGCTTGTGATTTTCTAGCTGAGTGCTAACCTGATTACCAAAGTCCATTGATTGTTACTCATGTTAGGGAGCCACAGGCTGTCCTTCGCATTGTTTAGACCATGCCTAAATAATATACCCAAATCACACTACAAAAATTAATACATTTAATTGTCTTTGCTTAGACCCTGTTCAAGAGTACCAAATTTACAGATTAATCTTGCCTCTGTCGCAATGCAGTCTCTTGGCTTCTCCCTCTTCTACCAAGGGTGACTTTTTTTATTCCGATGAATTTAATATCTTGTTTTCGATCCATCTGGTGTTCATTCTGCCAATGGTTGGCAAATGGCAGCATAGGGTTTTGGCTACCAATTGATGTTCTCTTATGCGTGTGTGAAGTTCTACCATGTTTGTCTTGGAACATGTTGGAATTCAAATGAGCATCTTTGCTCACTGAGCAAGTCCCACATTTTCTGAAGCCAGATACTTCCGATTTTAGCCACGTCTGTGTTGGATCAGATTTATCTTGAGGAAGCAATGATGGGCTCAATTTGTTTCTTAAAGTTTGTGCTCTCTTGAAAATTAGTTGTGGGTCTTTGGCCACGTATTTTGAAATATGCGGGTCCAGTTGCAGTAAATGCCAGTTTTGTCTGAGTATTTTTTTGATGTTGCGATTATCCGGACAAAATGAGGTTACAAAGGAAACTTTGTCATGAATTTTCCGGTAGGGATATTACGTTTGACTGGCTGATGGTGGCAGCTTGTCGCGTATAAGGTGGAATTGACTTCAGTTTCTTTGCAGTATGTTTTAGTAAAGAGTTGTTTGTACACTACATAGATGTTTAGATCCAGGAAATAAATACAACTTTAGCTGGCATCCATAGTAAACTCTATTCCCGCATCATTGTGATTTAATCTCTCAATGACTTCATCTAATTCTTGTGCGGTCCATTTCCAGATCATTATCACATAGTCAATGTATCGAGCCCCTAGGGCCACCTGTCCAGTAAATGACTTGTCCGTATATACCACTTTTTCCTGGAGCATTTCCATAAAGAGATTTGCCAGTGCTGGAGCATACTTTGTACCCATCGCCACTCCCTGTCGCTGAAGATAGTTGTCATCCAACATGAATACATAGTAATCAAGGGTTGCTTGCAGCATTTCTTTGAGCATTGTTACCTGATGATATGAGGCAGTAGTTGCTTTAAACACATAGTCAATTGTCTTGATTGCCAATTCGTGTCTAATCGACGTATATAGGCCAGAAGTACCAAAATTGAAAGCTTATCTCAAAGATACAACTGAAACCATCAAGATTTTACAGAAAATAGTTTGGCAATGCGATTACATTTTTGCCACCTTAGACGTGCATGCCCTATATCTGTCGATTAAACACAAATTGGCAATCAAGACAATAGACTATGTATTTAAAGCAACTACTGCCTCACATTATCAGGTAACAATGTTCAAAGAAATGCTGCAAGCAACCCTCAATTACAATGTATTCATGTTTGATGACAACTACTATCTGCAGCAACAGGGAGTGGTGATGGGTACAAAATATACTCCAGCCCTGACAAATCTCTTTATGGGAATGCTCGAGGACAAAGTGATATATATGGACAAGTGCCCCTAGGGGCTTGATACATTTACGATGTGATAATGATCTGGAAAGGGACCGCAAAATAATTAGATGAAGTCATTGAGAGATTAAATGACAATGATGCGGGTATAGAGTTTACTATGCATGACAGCCAAAGTAGTATTAATTTCCTGAATCTAAACATCTATGTAGTGGACAAAACTCTTTACCAAAACATACCGCAAAGAAACTGAAGTCAATTCCACCACATACGCGACAAGCTGCCACCATCAGTCAGTCAAACGTAATATGCCTACTGGAGAATTCATAAGGGCACGCAGGAACTGCCATGAACATCCCGTATTTGAAGAAGAATGTGAACTTCTGAATGAGCCCATCATTGCTTCCACAAGATAAATCTGATTCAACACAGAAGTGGCTAAAATTGGAAGTATCTGGCTTCAGAAAATGTGGGACTTGCTCAATGTGCAAACATGCTCATGTGAATTCCAACGTGTTTCAAGATAAACATGGTACCACAATAAAGATCAAAGAGAAAAACTGCAGGACGAAGTTTGTTGTTTACGCTATAATTTGCATGTGTGACTGTATATACATAGGAAGTACAATAAGGGAACTTCGCGCCTGCATAAGTGAACATCTACCGGCAATGGTTAGCCAAAACCCTATGCTGCCACATGCCAACCATTGGCAGAAAGAACACCAGATGGATCTAAAACAAGATATTAAATTCATCAGAATAAAAAAAGTCACCCTTGGTAGAAGAGGGGGAAACCAAGAGACTGCATTGCGACAAACAGAGGCAAGATTAATCTGTAAATTTAGGACTCTTGAACAGGGTCTAAAACAAAGGCAATGAAATGTATTCATTTTTGTAGTGCAATTTGGGTATATTATTTAGGCATGGACTAAAAAATGATAAGGACAGCCTGTGGCTCCCTAATCTGAGTAACAATCAATGAACTTGGGTAATCAGGTTAGCATTCAGCTATAAAATCACAAGCACAACATATGTACTAGTAACTTAAAGGAAGAAGAGTTAATCTGTAGCATAGGTACACCAACCACAATTATGGTGGCCAGGTGATTGTACACTAGACAATGCTCTCACCTTAATAGACCTAATTTCTTTAATATTCAATGCTGATCGTAATGCAGAAAAGGTTACCGTCTATCACTCATGATTCGCTGTCAATGAATTAAATGCAATTATATCCATACCAACATCACAGGCATGTCGTAAATGGCTACATGAGCCTTTTCCCAATTAAATAGACATAACATCTTTAATAATCAATCCTGATTGTGAGGCAGGACAGTTTACCTTTCACTATTCATGATTCACTGTTATTTAATTAAACGCAATCTTATCTATATCATCATCACAGGTTTGTCCTATATGGCTCCATGAGCAGCATACTTAGATTCGGACACATGTTTTTTAGGAACACAAGACAGTCCATTATACTTAAGGTGGACCCGGGCGGAAACTATAACAACCCATGTCCACAACAAACACCTAGCATTACACTCCTTACATATTAATAAAGACCGATTTTAGGAATGTAATTTGCGAACGTATGATTTAGTAGTTCAAAATGTAGATTTTCATTTGTGGCGAAGCACACATACATTGTAACAATTTCCTGGTTAATATTTTTTATTGTATGGGTCTCATGAGACCAGATGGGTGATTCTAACACTTTAACACACACTAAGTCCACACATGCCCAAAATATGGGGCCGCTCACAGTACAGGGTAGAAAGTGAAATATTTAGCATTAACCATTGAGGATGCTTATATTCTTATTACCCGGGATAATGACAAGCAAAACACTGTCTATGTGCTTGTCGAGACTCTGTCATTGATCAGATAAACATAATGCCGGAAACGAGCGGCATAATCAGCCACGCTCAGCGACTGATTGATTAAAAAAATTAGGAATTTTGAATAGTTAACTAAACCGAATCTTTCTTTAAAGACTTCTTCTCCTATGCGGTAGCAAACCAATGTAAAATCAGATTGTACAAACAGTGTTATGTACTTTATAAAGTATGGGATACATTACTCACTGTAATCGTATTTCTGATGCTTGTATCTGCTTAGATTCACATGCTGTGCATAGGCCGAAATCTAGTGGAAGCTGCAGAGTATTACAGTTTGTTTTTCGAAACTCAAAAATGGGCGTCGACACAGGGCGTGCCAGTAATACAATCCCTAGTGTGACGTCCACTGTACCCATGATCCCTCACGCGTCTAGGACCCTCAGATTGTATTTTTTCTGACATGAGGTAGCATGAGGAGTAGCGCGAGTACAGATAATCCAAGCAGATAGATAAGACTACAAGCATCCATACGCCTTCTCTCAGAGGGGAGGAAGGGTGGGTCGCATGTGAATCTAAGCAGATACAAGTATCAGAAATAAGATTACGGTGAGTAATGTATCCCTTCCGAGGCTTGTGGAATCTGCTTAGATCACATGCTGTGCATAGATTAGTGAGCAGTGTTAGAAGAAGGAGGTGGGATGTGAGAAGGGTCATAAGCAAATAAATGTCTTGGAACCGCTTGTCCCACTTCAGTATCTGTCTTGGAATGGGTGTCAATGCAGTAGTGCTGAGTAAAAGTGTGAATAGAGCTCAAAGTAGCTGCTTTGCAAATGGTGTTTAGGGGTACATTTGCAATGGAAGCCAGAGTGGCCCCAATGCCTCTTGTAGAGTGGGCTCTTGGCGTGAAAGGCAAAGTTCTTTCAGAAAGGGAGTAACACAGCTGGATACAGTTAACAGTCCACTTAGAGATGGCACCTTTAGAGACGCGATCTCCCTCTTTGCCTCTAGCTACAGAGACAAACAGTTGGTCTGTTTTCCTTAGCGGTCTGGTCTTGTTTACATAGTATAGGACCGCCCTAAGCACATCTAGAGTGTGTAGTTTCACCTCAGCCGAGCTTTGTGGGTCTTGGACGGAAGCCGGAAGCTCGATGGACTGGTTCACATGGAATTTAGAAATAAACTTAGGTAAGAACCTAGGGTGTGTACGTAGAACCAGTTTATCTTTATGAACCGTAAAGAAAGGATCCTGCACTGACAGAGCCTGAATTTCACTGTCCCTTCTTATAGATGTAATTGCTACTAAGAAGGCTGTCTTATAAGTCAGGTGTTTGAGACTGCTTTTATGCATGGGCTCGAAAGGGGGGCCCATGAGTTTAGATAGCACCACGTTAAGGTCCCATCCCGGTGGTTGGTTTAAAATTGGAGTGTGAAGTCTATTTACTCCTTCCATGAAGGCTTTAATCACTGGTACTTTCCACCACAACACCTTATTATGGGAGGTGGTGTATGCTGACAGCGCTGCCAGGTGTACCTTTAGTGAGTTAAAAACCAACCCTGCGTCCAGCAGTTGGAGCATGTTGTAAGAGGATTCAATTCAACACTACAGCTAAGTCAATGCCTAGTCTGGGATACTGAATGGAAACCCTTATTGATATATCTTTATGTCCAGTTCATGCGTTCTGGATGACTACCCCTTTATAACACCCCTCTCTTTGAATCCCCCTGACCCCACTGAGCCAAGAAGTAGTTCTGTTTTGCAAGTTAAAAGGTTTATTTGATAATTTAAACAATAGAGATATATATCACACTTTGATAAATTAATAATTGAATATAACACTTAATCTGAGCAGTAATCAATAATGGATAGTCTGGCACTAGCACACTTGTGAATAGGAACAGAAGAATAAGGTGGTAGAGAATGCTTTATATAAGTCAGATGGATGTAATGTTGAATGAAAATGCAATACAGAAAATACTCAATATGATTTCAACAAAACAATGTAATCACTTTTCTCTGGCAATCCCCTCCCCCCTTTATGCAATGCAAGGAAATGGAAGGAAAGCACACAGTTCTCAGAAATGCAATCAAATGTAATTCAGTTCACCCCAGCAAGTTTACACTACAGAAGTTGGAAACACAGGCCCAAAATGCTTTTACATGTGCTGGCAATGAAGTGAAAAATATGCTAAAATGCTTTTAATTCCCTCTAGGAGGTTCAGGGTGAGTGAAATATACTTGGGATGAGTTCAGGATCACTTTAGCAATGCTCTATAATGGTTGTCAGGTTGCAAACAAATTTTTTGCAACGGAAGGCAAGCAGCAGCAGATTTTTACACGTGGAGAAATTGGCAAATCGCGGTAAAATTCGCGAGTGCGCCGGGCGCGATTACAGAAGAACTACAAGGACTATCACTATAGTTTTGGGGTCCTAGGACAGCCTAGGATCTCAGCTTCCAGATGAAAGTTACTGCAAGTCTCTAGCACAAACGGTCAGGGAGATATGAGCGATTAAATAAAGGTCGTTTTTCAGATTTGAAAATTTAAAGTTCAAAAAGACAAGTGCAGCTTGCAACTAGAAAATGACAGGTGACAGTTAGGAGGCAGTTCTACTTAGATTAAAAAAGGATTGAATTATATTATTTTAACTAAGAGATTGGTTCTGCACAGTTCTGCTAGGTACTCACACTATATTCTTGAATTAGAATGGGCCTCGCCACGGATCTGGTCAGGTTTTAGACTGGACTCTGGTCTCTGCACTTCACAGTGATCTGGGTCAGCTCTCTCTGGTTCTGCTAACAGCGGTCTGGTCTGGGTCTGCTCTCTCTGGATTCTGGAGATTGATGGATTTGAAGTCTGGATCTTTCTGCACAGCTTTCTCTAGAGATTGATGGAGGTAAAGTATGGATTTTCCCGGCAGAGCTTCCAGCTGCAAATGGATTTGAAGGTCCCTATCTGTCCTGTCTGTCTGCTTTTATCTGTTTTTAAAATGGGTGTGTGTGCAGCATCACTAGGCTCTACCCCTCTCCACTTGTTATTGGCCACTTCATCCGCTTCCACTTGATTGGGGGAATGAAATGAAGTGTCATCATGATGAGGTCTGTTTATGATACAGAGAACCCACCCCAGTCAACTTTACACACAATCTATATTTGCTCAAAAAACATATTTGCAGAGGTACACATTTGTTTAAAATTACATGCACCCCTCACATATCACAGGAGGTATCCCCTGTTCAAACTCTGCTCTTCCTGGGGGCTTGCATTCAGAAATGGCAACATTTGCACTTTTTAACTGATTTTGCAATTTCGGACATTAACCCAAATTTACACACATGTGCGCAAGGAGTATGGACATTAGTTGATGAAGTGTCAGATTTTTCACATGCACACATTTTGAGTAATATCCTCTTTTCCGCTAAAACCCCCCTGAACATACCACCGGGTCCTAACACGTCTTAAAATGTGGGCAGAAAAATCACAAGAATTATGGTGTCATTTAAATAATGTTCACAAGTCCGTACTATGAGTTATTCATCTTTTTAGAGTTATGTTCTGGCCCCAAAGGGGTGTGGTTTCCCCCCAGCACAAGGTTGAATTTCTGGTTTTTCCAGTTCTGCCAAGCCAGCTTGCTCTCACAGGCAGTGCTCCTCCCCTGTCCTTCCAGGAGGAAGCTCCATTTACGACTCCCGCCAATAAAACATTTGCCTGAGTCAGGACAGGGCTTTGTTCAGAGCTCCTGTATTCTGTGGGGGCTCCCCTTAATTCAATTATCAGAGAGATGGCATATCCTTAGTGTGGCCAGCAAAAGGCAGATAGGCCTGGGAACACAGCTGTGACTCAAGTTTCATCTCCTGTCGGGGGTAGCTGGTGGGCAGAATTCAGTTCCTTAAGCCAGGTTTCAGATAAACTGGGTAACAAAAAGTGACATTTTAAGTCAAGACAATGTTTACATATGCAGCTAGAATGCTGATTCTAAGTTTAAAACTATGACATTTAAACAATTGCAACCTATGTGACACTCAAAGTAGGTCACTCATTTCTTTTAAACATTTAGATTTTTAGTGTCTTTCAGTCCAAATTTACTTAAACTGCTGAAATCCACAGCTCAGCCAGTCTTGTTATAAACCTTCGAGTCACTTCAGAATATAACTTTACATTGGATCCACCTCTCAGTAAGTCTTTCTTTGGCTTGCTTTAGGTTCATTTATTCAGTTTTACACAAAAAAAATAAAATCTGGTGTTGTTTTAAAACGCCGGCTTTTTGATAGTGGTGAGTACTGGTACTGCACCCCTTTTTGGGATTTAAGAAAATGAATTCCCAACAGTTATGGGTTTGCTTTTGGCAATCAGCATTGCCATTCCCAATGGTTTCAGACTACTGTGTGGGTAGTCCAATGGTGGTTTTAGGCAGTGTTCTTCTGTGCCCATAACATCGGCAAAAATGAGTGGCAGCCTATTCTTCATGCATTTCCCTGTGCATTTTCTGGGAAGCTCTGGCCATCATGATGTTTTCCATGTCAGTACTGCACAGTTTTGAGGTAGGGCTTGGATGCGTGGATAAAAACATCCCACAAGCCCCCCTCTTGCGATGGCCATTCTATTTCACTAATGGGACTCGCAAGACCTGGGATGTTTACTCATCTTCTTCCTATAGATGGCACAGTTCAGCATCTTTTTCTCCATCCGGTCGGATCGATCGGTTCTCCTCGCCGGTCCTGATGAGAATATTGGGCGGTACCCCGGGCCCGTTGTGTCTCTGCTCCCGGTCTCCGGATCGTCCTCCTTGGCCCGTCTCCCGGTTTTCTTTCTCCTAGGACGACAAAGGAAGAGCGGCAATACCTATTCATGGACATTTCTTCCACCACTGTTGAGATAGTGGGGCAGCATATGCATATCATAACGAAACATTACATTCTTATTTTGAAAAAAAAACAGTATAACTAAGAGACCGTTTCATGCAAATCACAATATTTTAGAGACTAGATGTGGTATGTTCTATGGTTGGAACTGAATTAGTCTGAGACAGTACCCGCTAGGATTCCAGAGGATTCCTCCAGTTGTTGCAGAGTGTGCCTGGGATGGCAACATTTCAACTGGTTTATGTGGACCCACTTGTCTTCCCCCGCTGCCAAAGGACCTTTGGGGATGTGGATTTTGTAGGCCACAGGGGAGATTTTGTCGATGATCTCAAAGGGTCCCTTCCATGTAGGCAAGAATTTCCGCTGTTTTGCCTGGTTCCTTTGGAAGTTGTATAGATAGACCTGGTCCCCCACCTGATATTCCTTCCTGGAAGTCTTCAGGTCATAGTGGGTCTTCATGCTATCAGCCGATCTTTCTAGATTCCGCTGAGCATAAGCAAAAGCATGTTGAAGGTGTTTCCTTAAATTCTCCACATACTCATGAGTTGTGGAGGCATTTATCAGTGTCTGCTCTTGGGTCCTATAGAGCAAATGCTGCGGAAGCACCATCTTGCGCCCAGTCATCAACTCAAATGGTGACATTTTGGTTGCAGATGAAGGGGTAGATCTGATGGCCATTAGGACCAGAGGTAATCGGATATCCCAACTTGGCCCAGAATCTGCCACAAACTTCTTTAAGATGCTCACAATGGTTCGGTTATATCTCTCTACTGCCCCAGAAGAAGCTGGCCTGTAAGCAATATGCAACTTCCTTTTGACCCCCAGTATCTCCCACATCTTTGTCATTACTTCACTGGTGAAGTGGCTACCCCTGTCTGACTCAATCCTTTGAGGGAGACCAAAACGGGAAAAGATGTGGTTAATCATCAAGGCAGCTGCCGTTTCTGCCTTGCAGTTTGGGGCTGGGAGACATTCCACCCACTTGGTAAACAAGCATGTCACAGTCAACATGTACTTATTCCCCCTAGCAGAGCGAATCACAGGGCCTACAAAGTCGATTTGTAAATCTGACCATGGCAGTGTCATCCCCCGCTTTTGGAGAGGCGCACGGTGTGTGAGGGATGATGGCTGAAATTGCGCACACACAAGACACCCCTTCAAATATTGGTCGAGGTCCTGGCCCATGTGTGGCCAGTATGCAACCTCTCTTAAGATTTCCAATGTTGTGTGAAACCCCCTATGACCGGCGGTGGCCGCATCATGGGCGTGACTTAACATCAGGCTTCGGAATGAGGTAGGAACCACCCACTGATCGTGGCCAGCTTTGGATTTCCTTACCAGCAAACCGTCTTGGATTCGGAACATTTTTGAACATTTCATCAACACTCTTAGGTCCTCTTTCCCAATATAATCGGTATCCGTCAGGGGAAAGTTCTCAGGGTCCTCAAGGTGCTGGTAAAATTTACCAATTATTGGATCCCCCTTCTGAGCGGTAATCAAATCAGCATCAGGGGTCTCCTTACTCCATTGTGCAATTGAAAGGTCGTTGTGAGCATTTGTCTGGGACCTAGTGATAGCAGTGACCTGGATCTCCCCCAACAGGGACTCAATCTCAATTAGATCCCCTTGGATGGCCCCGGTTTTGGCCAGCTGATCAGCTAAGTCATTTCCAGTTTTGTCTGGTCCCTCTACTTTGGAATGACCCTTGATCTTTTTCCAATAGATGGTCATCTCATTCGAGGTGACCAGATCATCAATGTTTTGGATCAACTTCCCATGTTTCAAGGGTTTGTTGTTAGCACATAACATGCCTCTGGTTTTCCAATTAACCAGGTGCTCCACGAACCCGTTCCGTACATAATCCGAATCTGTGATTATGACCAGTTCGTGGAGTTGATGCTGGACAGCAGCGAGGATGGCCTGATGCACAGCCATCAATTCTGCCACCTGACTACTTCGGGGACCAATTTTGTATCCAGCGGAGGGTTCTGGGAACTCCTTCACCCATGCATTCCCTACGCCAGCCACCAGTTCTTTCTCCCCGTTGTTGTCAACATGGTAAGAGCATCCATCCACATAGACAGTGGGCATTCCCTCACACTTGTCCTCTTCAAAGACTTTGTGTGGGGAATTAAGGTATGCCTCCATGTTGTCCTTGATTTTTAGACTTTCGTCCTCGAGACAGTTTTCTCTGGCACAATCATGCAAGTCAGCCAGACCTTGCGCGAGGGGACTCTTCTTGTTTTGGCCATATCTGACCTCCACAGGAAAGCCTTGCATTGACAGAATCCAGGAAGTAATTCGGGAATTACTCACATTTCCGGCCCGGATTCTGTCACTTTGGAGATATTGCAGAGGCTGGTGTGGAGTCTCCACTTTGATGTGTTCCCCCTGGATAAACGGGCGGTAATTCTTCAATGCCCACACCGTTGCCAGGAGTGCCTTCTCACAATCGTTGAATTTTTCCTCCACAGAGGATAAAGTTTTGCTCGCATAAGAGATTACTTTATTGACCTTGTCATGCTTTTGGTATAATACTGCCGTCAAGCACGTATTAGAGAACCCCGTCTCCAGGAAGAACTCCTTGTTTCTGACAGGGTAAGCTAGGCAAGGTGCTTGTGAGAGGCTTCTTTTGAGTTGTCTTACTGCCTCGGATTGTTCTGGACCCCATTCCCACTTGACCCCCCCCCTTCAGGAGATGAATCAGGGGTCTGGTGATCTCTGCGTAGCCCTCAATGAACTTTCTGCTGTAATTAGTCAGTCCAAGGAGGCTCCTTAGTTCCCGCAGAGTTGTGGGGTCTTTCAGTTTCTGAAGTGCTTCCACTTTCTTTTCCTGGGGACAGAGACCCTGAGGAGTAATCTCATGCCCCAAGAAATTAACACGGGTTCTACACCACTGTGCTTTCTGAAAGGAAAGTTTCGCTCCGGCGGCCCTCAACTGCGTCAGAACATAACGGATCTCCGCTATGTGTTCCTCCACAGATGAACTTTTGATGAGGACATCATCTACATAAGCCAGGTTACCCCTCGCACCCAGGTCGGGCATGGCCTTATGTAGGAAAATGTTGAATTCATTGCCGGAGTTGAGGTATCCGAAGGGAGTCCGGGTCCATGTGTACTGCTGGCCCCCAAAGGTAAAAGCCAGTTTGTATTGGTCCTCCCTACTGACCGGCACGGTCCAGTATCCATTGGTCAGGTCTATTGCAGTGAATACCTGTGACCCCTGGATCTGGGCCAGCCCTTGGTCAATGTAGGGCAGAGGCCATCGGGAAGTATGGACCCGTTTGTTGAGCTCCCTGAGGTCGGCACAGAGTCTCCACTGGCCGTTTGCCTTCAGTATTCCCAGCACCGGATTATTGAAGGTGCTGTGGATGGGACGGATTATTCCCCGGGACTCAAGGTTCTTAATTATTTCAGTAAGGGACTCCATTGATGCGAGAGGCAAGCGATATTGCTTCACAAACACAGGAGTCATGCCAGGGTCCGTGGGGATTGTTGTTGTGTGGATGTCGGTGCGACCACAGTCATATGAGTCTACCGCAAAGAGATCTTGGAAATCCAAGAAAACTTGTTTCAACTTTTGCTTTTGTTCCAGAGTCACACAGGCATCAGCTAGGTTGACTCTCTCTTCCACCATCTGCCTGAAGCCTGGAAAGACTTCTGGTTTGGCTATTTCAGCGGCCTCCTCCAGCTGGGTGGAGAAGTCCCTGGTCAGAGTGCTGATTTGGACTGGAGGCTTCAGGTGGGAAAGGCAGCCCTCATGGACTTGGAAAATCACCTCATCCCTCCTGAAGTCACAAGTCACATCTTCCTTACCATAAGGGCAAGAAGTGTACACCAGGAAGTTCCCCCCATGCCGGGTAAAAATCCTGTCTGGTGTTGTATTGTCGTCACTGTCACTGTCAAAGCAGTCCTTGGGGATTGTCCCTAACAGTTCATTACCTAAGTCTATGGAAAAATGTTGGTCATCAACCGCCATTCCAATAATGGTGCCTGCGGCTAGAGTAATACTCTTTAAGTCGCTGTTATCCACCTCCATTGGAATGGTGTCATGTTCTATGTTGACTAATGGTGTTGGATTTACCCCTAACCCTTGCTGTTGGAGAGAAGCATTTAGATGTATGTAAGCATCAGGGTTTTTCAACTCTTGTCCCCTTTTGACTTTCACTTCCAGGGAGAATTGTCGGGTCCTTTCTGGGATGGTGACTTCCTCTTTGATCTGAATTTCAACTGCATAAGGTAGCAATTGAGCTGACCTAAATGCTTTTTCTGGATCATCAAAGCCCATGGGATTATCCGCTAATCGGGACCAAGCTTTGAAGTTTATTAGGTCCAAACTAATGGCAAAGCGATTGAGAATGTCACTGCCTAAGTAAAAGGCGGCAGGGACGTCTCGCACGACCCAACAATTGTGGACTATGCTCTTGTTGCCAATGGAGATTTTGAGCATACACCTGCTTGGCAGGAGATGTTTGGAATTAGGTGCTTCCAGGTCCATTTCCCATTTGTCTATCAGTTTGAATGTGGGAATGGCTGGATCTTTTGGGAGTTGGCGGAACATGGCTTCGCTGATGAAGCTCTTACCGTTGTTCACACACACTCGAGCGAGAACAGAGTCCTTCCCATCATTTAACTGAACAGGGATGAACAACTGCTCTCCAATTTGCTGAATATCAGCCAGGCTCTGAGCTGATTTCACATCTTTCTGGACTATAGGAGTGGGAGTTTCTGATTGTGGATTAGTATAGAATCTCAGAGTGTTTCCTTCCAGAGTAGAGTACCACTTTAGACTGGAAGGAAGGTTGATTTTCAGAAATAGAGAGGACCCTCCATCACCAGTCTGTTGTCCTACTGCTATTACTGTCACGTCTGGAATTTGGCTATTCTGGAAGTGAAATTCTACTTGGTCAGGTTTTTGTTCAACCATGTGGCAGGTGCCGTTTAAACTAACATGGTTGACACTCTGTTTTAATTTTATTGGTCGGCTAGTCTGGGTCCAGAGGACCTTGTTTACGCAATCTATTAGGGGTGACAACCTCCTCAGGAGGTCATTCCCCAGTAAACAAGGGGTGCCCTCTGGAGTCACAACTATGACCGGGTGTTTCACCTTGTGTCGCCCGATCTTAATGTCCAAGTCTGCAGTCCCCTCAACGGGAATTTCCTTCTCGTCAAAGTTCTGCAGTTGTCCAGGAAGAGAGGTGAGAGGAATTTGGTAATTCTCTCCCCTTCCTGCATTCAGTTCATCAAAGGCCCTTCTGGACAGAAGGGTAGCTTGAGATCCCGTGTCCACCAGCGCTGAAATTGTACCCTGCCCCTGTACTTGTACCGGGGCATAGTATCTTCCCTCCTTCTCCTCAAGGGGGCACAGATGATGCACATTTTTGGACAACTGGTGGGCTAATTTTCTGGTTTTGGACATTGCTAGCGAAGAGATTTGGGCAGAATTCTGTGGAGAGCCTTGAGAATCTGAAGGAAAAAGTTGGCAACTGGAGATCAGAGCCATTGTGGGTTCCCCTGGCTCCGGTTCTGGGCCGCCCCCCCCCCTTTTTGGAGGCAGTCACCAGGATGGGTTTGAACCAGGGGATTTTCTTGCTGTTGGTTCTGGGATGAGATGGTGGGCGGCGGTAGCTCAGTCTCCACATCTCCCCAGTCTGGATTTGAATCCCTAGGGACCCATTTTTCCTTGGGAGGAGTTCCCCCCTCTCTGAAGGAGAAGATCCTTTTCCCAGGATCCTCTGAGGATCCCTCTCCCTCAAATTGGAAGATCTGTACCTCCTCCTCAAACTGAGTCTGTTTGGGTCTTTTGTTTCTCCTACCCCCCCTCTGCTCCTTAGGAGGCAGACTTTCAGGGGCAAGAGATTTTGTTTCCGGTTCCTGGGTTTCCCGGGGCCGTTTACAAGTGAGGAAGGAAGCTTCCTCCAAGGCTTTACACCCCCCTTCCCTTTGTGCCTCCTCCCTGGGAACCGGTGAGTTATCGGGGTGCTGCCCCCGTCATTGTTCTGGAGCACCAGGTCCAGAGTTGGGTGCGTTCTGCGCCGGCATGCCGATCTGAGGGTTCTGCTGAGCCCTCAGTATGTGACCCAGATCCCGCGCCATGTTTTGAACCTGGCGCTCTAACTGGGACACCCGCTCAGGCTGATACGGGGCCCTGTTTTCTCCCCTGGGCTGATCCCGGGAAGGGTAGCTATCCCTTCTTTGGTAGTACTCCTGGTTGGGAAGATTTGGATACCCCTCCACCCTTGGCCTCCCCTCTCCCGGATTAGGTTGTCTGGGCTCAGGGAATTGGGGAAAGAAGGATGGAGGATTTTGGGGCTGGAAATTGGGTGGATACCTGGGGAAAAAGTTCTGCCCAGGATTTGGAGAATTTCTGCCCTCCTGTGGGAAGTTGGGAGGGAAGTTCCCTGGGTTAGGTGCTTGGCTGGATCCCCCCCCTTGGGCTGGAGGAGTCCACACATAACCCAGGATGGGCCTGTTTCCCTTGTAACGGGGGCTTACATAATCAGGAGAGCGAGGGACCCCATTTGTGGGGCTGCCTCCCTGGCCCCCTGTCTGTGACTGGCCCGAAGACCTTCTGGGCCTAGCATTATTAGGTGCAGGTAGGTTTTTAGGCCCCCCCATCTCCAAATCCAAAACGGGGGTGACCTTTACCTCTGCCACCTTGGCAGCAGCAGGGGTGCTGTTGGCTTTGGGGTTTTTGGGCGCATTATTTTTATTTTCTATTGGCTTCTGCACCTCATAGATCCGGGTAGCTTGTTCAATGACCCATTCTAAAGATCTTTTCTCATGAAAATCTCTCACAAGCTGGGTCATTATGTATTTGGGCAAGGCATGGAAAAAAGTATTAACAAATTCTCTGCTGTCTGTGCGCACCCTTCTGGTGGTCTGCGCAAAGGCACGTTTCAGTTCTTGCACAAACTCTTGTGGGGCCTGATCCTCCCCACACTGCAAGTTGTAGGCTGCCTTGCGAGCCTCTTGGGGATTTCTGTGAACAGAAAAATGTTTTAATATGGCCGCCCTATAGGTGGACCACCTGGAATGATTTTGGTCCTCCAGCCCTGCAAAGAAACTGGAGTACTCTGGGGAGAATGTCCACTTTACATATTGGATACAGCTTCGGCTGTCCTTCAAATGAAAAGTCTCCATCATTTGCTCATAGAGCTCCAAGTGTTCCCAAACAGAGTACTTGGCGTTCTTATGATACGGCGTGATGACACTCCTGATTGCCTTAATCTGTTTCAATGGGTCCTTAATCAAGGCCCTTTTTGCCTTATTGGCCTTTTTGGTTCGGGTAACCCTGGTCCATTCATCTTCTGACTCAGAGGCACTGCTCCCAGAGGTTCCCGTCTGTTCTTCCAGGTTTTCCCGGATTCTGCGAGCCTGGGAATGGCTGGCAGAATGTGGGGACCTGGTCTCCTGTGTCCTGTACCGCTCAGAGGAGTCTTCAGATCCCTCCTTGCTGCCAGGATTTGATGGGTACCCCCCCCCACTGACCTAACTGGGCAGAGGTTTTCAGGATGCCCTTAATGGGCCTACTCTCCTGGGGTTCCCCATCAAATTGCACTGTGCTTGGGTGCCCATACCCGGATGCCCGCCCCTCCATTCCTGGGTGGTACTGGCCTATGAGCCCCATGCTTCTGGCTGGATAGTAATCTGCCATCCCTGTGGCCCTGTGCTCATGTGCGCCAGGGGACATGGGGGTGGCAGAGTCCAGGGACTGAGAGAGATAAAGGCCTCTGGTACTAGGGCTCCTGAGGTTATGCTCAGGAGTTTCCCTTTCCCAGCGAACCTCATCTCTATCCGCCCCTGCTCCCTGTTGCAATGCAAGAGCCTGCGCCTTCAGTTCCTCAATTAAGGCCTTACTAGACTCTATCAGTCTCTCCTGCATCGCTACCTGTTGTTGGAGCCTATCATTGTGCTGGCAGAGAGCCTCATTCTCTCTCTGCGTTTCCTGATTGGTCCTGGAGCACTGGGCCAGTCTTTGCTGCAGGAGGGTTACCTCCTGAGCTGTGTCCCTATTGGCCTGCTCCTGTCTTGCCAGAGCATCCTCCACCCTCCTGGTGTGCTCTAGCCAGTCCTGGTGTTCTTTTTGGAGGTCACCCAGTCCCTGGTGGGCCAGGTGATTTTCTTCCAATTTCCTTTTTAAGTGGCAGACTTCCTGGCCTAAGGTATCCCTTTCCTGACTAAGAGCCTGCATCTGTGCCGCCAGGTCGTCCCTTTGCCTTTGGAAGGCACCAGCTTTCTGGCGCTCCTGGTCAAATTCTGCCTGGGTATCCAGGTCTTTCAAAATCAGTTTATTGCTCTCTGCCTTCTCCCTATCTAGGTGGCTTTGCAGGGTGACTACCTGCTCAGCACATGCCCTATTGAAGTCTAACTGTTGCTCCAGCTTTTTCTGGCTCTGCAGTAGGGAGTCCAAACCTTCTTGGTACTCCTTCTGCAAGGCCAGAAATCTGGTATCCTGGTCAGCCTTTTCCTGTTGCAGGATGTCCATATCCCTCTTTATTTTAATGATGTGCTGTCTACTCTCATTTTCTGACTCCTGGCTCCCCTGCAGCCTCTGCTCAGAAGAGACCAGGTCAGATTGGACCTTCTCTAACGCCATCTGTCGCTTATTCGCCAGATTTTGGCTTTCAGTACATTTATCCTGCATGTTTCCCATATATAGGTACAGGTATGCCGCTATCCTAACCATCTTGTCTTGTTCATCCTTAGCTTTAGGAGCCATGTATAGTTCACTCAGGGCCACATGTAAGGGACCCTGATCTCTCCATAAATCTGACCCTGTTTCCGTGACCTGTTGCGTGATGGCCTGCAACCAGACCATGCGGTCCTGGTGAGTCCACTCACCTCTCACAAATAACTTATGTAAGAAGTGCTCTCTGGCTATTTTCATGTCTACTAAGGTCGTCATTCTAGAGATTGGTCTCTGTCCTGACTTACAGAAATTAGTATTTTATTTTTGCAAAACAGACCTTTTTCTTAGAGCGTTCCTTTGAGGAGTGCTTTACAGCGTAACACAGCGTGTGATCCGACCGGATATGTGTATCTGGTCAGCTGGCACGCTGTATTAATCTGCACAAGTGATAGATCTAATCCAAACGTCCGGCACGAGCCCCCAATTTGTAAGAGGATTCAATTCAACACTACAGCTAAGTCAATGCCTAGTCTGGGATACTGAATGGAAACCCTTATTGATATATCTTTATGTCCAGTTCATGCGTTCTGGATGACTACCCCTATATAACACCCCTCTCTTTGAATCCCCCTCACCCCACTGAGCCAAGAAGTAGTTCTGTTTTGCAAGTTAAAAGGTTTATTTGATAATTTAAACAATAGAGATATATATCACACTTTATGATAAATTAATAATTGAATATAACACTTAATCTGAGCAGTAATCAATAATGGATAGTCTGGCACTAGCACACTTGTGAATAGGAACAGAAGAATAAGGTGGTAGAGAATGCTTTATATAAGTCAGATGGATGCAATGTTGAATGAAAATGCAATACAGAAAATACTCAATATGATTTCAACAAAACAATGTAATCACTTTTCTCTGGCAATCCCCTCCCCCCTTTATGCAATGCAAGGAAATGGAAGGAAAGCACACAGTTCTCAGAAATGCAATCAAATGTAATTCAGTTCACCCCAGCAAGTTTACACTACAGAAGTTGGAAACACAGGCCCAAAATGCTTTTACATGTGCTGGCAATGAAGTGAAAAATATGCTAAAATGCTTTTAATTCCCTCTAGGAGGTTCAGGGTGAGTGAAATATACTTGGGATGAGTTCAGGATCACTTTAGCAATGCTCTATAATGGTTGTCAGGTTGCAAACGAATTTTTTGCAACGGAAGGCAAGCAGCAGCAGATTTTTACACGTGGAGAAATTGGCAAATCGCGGTAAAATTCGCGAGTGCGCCGGGCGCGATTACAGAAGAACTACAAGGACTATCACTATAGTTTTGGGGTCCTAGGACAGCATAGGATCTCAGCTTCCAGATGAAAGTTACTGCAAGTCTCTAGCACAAACGGTCATGGAGATATGAGCGATTAAATAAAGGTCGTTTTTCAGATTTGAAAATTTAAAGTTCAAAAAGACAAGTGCAGCTTGCAACTAGCAAATGACAGGTGACAGTTAGGAGGCAGTTCTACTTAGATTAAAATAGGATTGAATTATATTATTTTAACTAAGAGATTGGTTCTGCACAGTTCTGCTAGGTACTCACACTATATTCTTGAATTAGAATGGGCCTCGCCACGGATCTGGTCAGGTTTTAGACTGGACTCTGGTCTCTGCACTTCACAGTGATCTGGGTCAGCTCTCTCTGGTTCTGCTAACAGCGGTCTGGTCTGGGTCTGCTCTCTCTGGATTCTGGAGATTGATGGATTTGAAGTCTGGATCTTTCTGCACATCTTTCTCTAGAGATTGATGGAGGTAAAGTATGGATTTTCCCGGCAGAGCTTCCAGCTGCAAATGGATTTGAAGGTCCCTATCTGTCCTGTCTGCTTTTATCTGTTTTTAAAATGGGTGTGTGTGCAGCATCACTAGGCTCTACCCCTCTCCACTTGTCATTGGCCACTTCATCCGCTTCCACTTGATTGGGGGAATGAAATGAAGTGTCATCATGATGAGGTCTGTTTATGATACAGAGAACCCACCCCTGTCAACTTTACACACAATCTATATTTGCTCAAAAAACATATTTGCAGAGGTACACATTTGTTTAAAATTACATGCACCCCTCACATATCACAGGAGGTATCTCCTGTTCAAACTCTGCTCTTCCTGGGGGCTTGCATTCAGAAATGGCAACATTTGCACTTTTTAACTGATTTTGCAATTTCGGACATTAACCCAAATTTACACACATGTGCGCAAGGAGTATGGACATTAGTTGATGAAGTGTCAGATTTTTCACATGCACACATTTTGAGTAATATCCTCTTTTCCGCTAAAACCCCCCTGAACATACCACCGGGTCCTAACACGTCTTAAAATGTGGGCAGAAAAATCACAAGAATTATGGTGTCATTTAAATAATTTTCACAAGTCCGTACTATGAGTTATTCATCTTTTTAGAGTTATGTTCTGGCCCCAAAGGGGTGTGGTTTCCCCCCAGCACAAGGTTGAATTTCTGGTTTTTCCAGTTCTGCCAAGCCAGCTTGCTCTCACAGGCAGTGCTTCTCCCCTGTCCTTCCAGGAGGAAGCTCCATTTACGACTCCCGCCAATAAAACATTTGCCTGAGTCAGGACAGGGCTTTGTTCAGAGCTCCTGTATTCTGTGGGGGCTCCCCTTAATTCAATTATCAGAGAGATGGCATATCCTTAGTGTGGCCAGCAAAAGGCAGATAGGCCTGGGAACACAGCTGTGACTCAAGTTTCATCTCCTGTCGGGGGTAGCTGGTGGGCAGAATTCAGTTCCTTAAGCCAGGTTTCAGATAAAATGTCACTTTTTGTTACCCAGTTTAAGTCAAGACAATGTTTACATATGCAGCTAGAATGCTGATTCTAAGTTTAAAACTATGACATTTAAACAATTGCAACCTATGTGACACTCAAAGTAGGTCACTCATTTCTTTTAAACATTTAGATTTTTAGTGTCTTTCAGTCCAAATTTACTTAAACTGCTGAAATCCACAGCTCAGCCAGTCTTGTTATAAACCTTCAAGTCACTTCAGAATATAACTTTACATTGGATCCACCTCTCAGTAAGTCTTTCTTTGGCTTGCTTTAGGTTCATTTATTCAGTTTTACACAAAAAAAATAAAATCTGGTGTTGTTTTAAAACGCCAGCTTTTTGATAGTGGTGAGTACTGGTACTGCACCCCTTTTTGGGATTTAAGAAAATGAATTCCCAACAGTTATGGGTTTGCTTTTGGCAATCAGCATTGCCATTCCCAATGGTTTCAGACTACTGTGTGGGTAGTCCAATGGTGGTTTTAGGCAGTGTCCTTCTGTGCCCATAACATCGGCAAAAATGAGTGGCAGCCTATTCTTCATGCATTTCCCTGTGCATTTTCTGGGAAGCTCTGGCCATCATGATGTTTTCCATGTCAGTGCTGCACAGTTTTGAGGTAGGGCTTGGATGCGTGGATAAAAACATCCCACAATGTATGTGACAATTGTGGAAGGAGTGCAATCAACTGGGTTGATTTGCTTATTCTGGCACCAGATAACACATCTTTTCCATTTGTCAAAGTAGCAGTGCCTCGTGTTTGGCTTCCTAGATTCTTTTAGGATGTCCATACATCTCTGCGGTAAATTGAGATGTCCAAACTCTATGACCTCAGGAGTCATGCTGCCAGGTTCATAGAGTTGGGTTGAGGATGCACTTTCTGACCTTGGTGCTGGGACAGTAGGTTGTACCAGCCCGGGAGTTTGATGGGTTCGCACACCGCTAGTCTGTAAGTGTGGGAACCACGGTTGTCGCAACTAGGACGAGCGTCATCGATTCTCTGTTCATCTTGTTGACCACCTTCCTGATGAGAGGTGTTGGTGGAAAAGCGTACGCAAACATCCCTGACCAGTTCATCCACAGGGGGTTCCGCTGGGAGTCTGGTTGGGGGAACCTGGATGTGAATCCTGGGCACTGTGTTTTCGCTTGTGGCAAATAGGTCTATAGTGGGGAAACCCCGCTGAGGGAAGAGATCTTCTACGATTTCTCTGTGTAGACACCATTCGTGTTCCTCTGGGAGGGGATCTCTGCTCAAAGCGTCCGCCAGAGAATTGAGATCCCCTGGAACATGTTGAGATGACAAGAAGATGTTCCGTCTGAGTGCCCATATCCAAATTTTCTGGGCAAGCTTGGACAGATTTGGTGAACGAGTCCCTCCTTGCTTCTTCAGGTAAAACATGGCTGTAGTGCTGTCCGTCAGGATCTGCACTGACAGGTTCAACAGGTAGGGCTCGAACGCCTGAAGCGCTCTGAATACTGCCAGAAGCTCTAGCAGATTGATATGATTCTTGGCCACTGAGTGAGACCAGAGACCCTGAGCTGTGTGGTGGAGATGGTGCGCTCTCCACCCTGACAGGCATGCGTCCGTTGTAACTACCACCTGTATCTCGGGATCGTAAAAGGGTTTCCCCTTGGGCAGATTTTCTCTTGTCCACCAGTGAAGGCTTTGTACAAGTGTTGGCGAAGCGACCACTAGATCGTCCCACTGACCACTTGCCTGAGACCACTGTTTCGCCAACCATTCTTGCATGGGATGCAGGCACGCGTGGTGACCAGGTAAATACATGACGCCATCATGCCCAGCAAACGCATTGCTTTGCGTACCGTTATCTGGTGACCTGCCTGATATTGCAGAATTTGCAGCAGTATATTCCGAACTCTTTCCTCTGATGGAAAGGCCAACCCCTCTTGAGTGTTTAGGACAGCTCCTAGGAACTGTTTGGAGGTGCTAGGCACCAGACTTGACTTTCTTGTTTATGGAGAAACCTAATTCGGAGAGTAGGTCGATCGTTCTTTGAATGTTAGTTCTGCAAATTACTGGGGTCTCCCCCGTGATGAGCCAGTCGTCCAGGTAAGGGTACACTGGGATTGCCTCCCTGCGTAGGTGTGCCGCCGCCACCGCCAGTACCTTGGTGAATACCCTTTGAGCTGAGGCTATCCCGAAGAGCAGTACCTTGAACTGGTAGTGCCGACTGTCCACCTTGAAGCGCAAGTATCTTCTGTGCGCTGGGAACATGGAAATATGAAAATAGGCATCTTTCATGTCCAATGTTGCCATGTGATCCCCCTTTTTTAGGAGAGGGATTACCTCTTGGAGAGTAGTCATGCAAATTTTTTGGGGCTTGACATACTTGTTTTCAGGCCGTAAATCCATTACTGGGCGCATTGTTACTTTTTTTGGCACAAGGAAGTAAGTTGAATAAATACCCTTGTTTATCTGGAGTCCCGGGACGAGTTCTATCGCGTCCTTTGCTAGAAGATTGGCAATCTCTTCGAGGAGGATCTTCTAGTAGTCTAATGAATGTACTTTTTGTCATGGAGGGTGGTTTCGGGGACGCTCTAACAGTTCTATGCAGTATCCTGCTGACACTGTGGACAGCACCCATCTGTCTGATGTGATCCCTTCCCAAGCTTGGGTGAAGATGGAAATGCGTCCCCCTACTGGGGATGCGTGAGAAGGGACCCTGAACGGAACGTCACTGTTTTGGGGGAGGCGTGCCGCCGCCTCTATTGGGGCTGCCTCTACCCTTACCACGTCCTCTCTTGTTACCCCTGCCATAACCTTGGGTAGACTGCCGGTTGTTGTTGTTCCATGGTGTACCCTGCCCCTGGGAATAGTTGGAGCCTCTTTGGGAATTTTGGCCACGTGGGCGACGAAAATTGCCATTCCCTCATTGATTGGGGGGATTTGTTGGTTAACTGGCCCAGGGATTTGAGAGTCTCGTACTCATACTTGGCATTCTTTAGCGCATCCTCTATTGCCTTGCCAAACAGTAGATCAGGCTCCACCGGCTTGTCTATTAAAGATGCTTGTGCTTCGGGTTTGAACCCAGATTGTCGTAACCAAGCATGTCTTTTGATTACAGTGCTGTATGCTATGAGTCTGCCGGCGTTATCCGCGGCATCAAAGGTTGCTTTAAGGATGCAACCAGACACGGCTCTTCCCTCCGACGCAACCTGTGCCAACTCGCCTTTTAAAGGTTCCGGGGCGGTGTCGATGAGTGCCGCGACCTGTTCCCACTGGGGGCAGTTGTAATTCGCCAGTCGGGTGGTGGAGTTGGCAATCCTTGCCTTGGTCGGCAGAAGTGGAGGCTACCTTTTACCCAAACCATATATCTTTTTGCTCTCCTTGTCAGGGGGAACTTCAGACGATGATAGGAGCATTCCCGCCCTCTTTCGGGTGTTCGTCACTACCAGGGAGTCCGGTTTCAGTTGCCCCCTTATGTACAGCGGGTCTGACTGGGCTGCCCTGAACAGTTTATCGATCCTGGGGTTTAAAGCCCTGGTGAGGTTGGGATTTAGAAGGGAAGGGTCTATTCGCCTCTGTATAGATTTGAGAATAGGGATGGCCTGGGCAACAGGTCTCCTTTCTCCCACTAGTTGCTCGGCAAAATCCCTCTCTTCCTGTGCTCCCTGGGTATCTATGCGGAAGTGTTCTGCCACTCTGGACAACACCTAATTCAAGAGAGGTTCGTTGTCGACCAGGGAGTCAGTTACCGGAGGTTCTTTGTCTACTGGGGAGTCTACCCTGTAGGTTTCTGGGTCATCCTCGTCTTCCTCTTGGTACTCGTCATCCCCATAGTAGTCCATCCCAGTTTGGTCTCCCAACGTGCCCAAATCTGGATCCTCAATCAAAAGTGGATCCCCACTATACTGAGAGTAAGGCTGTATACAGAAGGGTCCGAAAACTGACTTTGTGTTGGTGCTTCAACCCGGGACTTCTTACTTGGGGGTACCGGGTCCCTAGACACTGAGGGTGTAGCCCGTCAGGGGTATAGGAGAGGAAGTGCTCAGGATTCTTGGCATAGAATTCTGCCAAGGATGACATTGTAGACATAACTCTGTCTGTCCTCACTAGACCATTCCTTAGAGCTGGGGATTACTCTTTCCTAGGAGAGTTTCCCTGTTCTATCCTGACTGGACTTCTGGCCTTGTGCAGGGGTCTTGGGTAAAATAGCAGAAGACTGACTTGTTTGTCTGTCTCTGTGGTGTAGAAGAAGGGTGAGAGTGCTTCTTTTGCTGTTTTTCCCCCTCCCGTGGCTGGAAGAGTGTTTCCCCAGTGTTTTCGCTCCTTCGGAGCATTTCGACATCTGGCGTCACTATTCGGGGGTAGTGTCCCCATCTCTAGAGTGTGGAGGTCGAGACTCTGGAGCAGCCGTTGTGCGGTCTGCTGATGCCGACTCCTGGAGTGCGGCCTGGGGATAGAGGTCGGCTTCGTCTTCCGACGATTGAACCTCCGTTACCTTAGGGAGCGAGGCACTTTTGGCAACAGTGGATGGTTGCCTGGTGTCATGCGGCGATCTTGATCAAGAACGCCCAGAGGACACCAATTCGGTGGACCGTTCTCTGTTTGCCTCTTTCCGAGAACTCGACGTGCGCGTTGAGTCTCGGTTGGACTTTGCGTGCTTACTGGAAGTGCTGTGGGTAGCGCTCGTGTCGCCGGGGGTTTTCCCTATAGCTGCCCTGCCGGACAACCTTCCGAGGTCAAAGACTTGCGCTTGGCTGTCTCTCGACGCCACGTTGCCCTCGCCGTCCAAAAGCACGGCGTCGCTGCCATCACTGAAGGCGCCCTCCGCTGCCATGGCCTCTTGTCACCTGGCATGGTGGGCCCAACGTTTGATCGAACGGTCCTTTAAGGTCTTCGGTTTAAACCGATTACACGCTCTGCAGTTCACCTCGGGGTGGTCCTTCGGCACGCAGAGGTTACACGTGGCGTATCCGTCAACCCAAGGGTACTTGCGGTTGCACTTGGGGCAAAATTAGAATCTGGTACCCTTCATACGCACCCTGTTGCAGCGGGCTAGTGTGTGTAGGAATATATATATATATATATATATATATATATATATATATATATATATATATATTCAAAACAAAAGGAAAAGATAATTCCACTTTTCCAACGAGGACGGCACTCAAAGCGGTCAGGATGTCAAAAAAATCTTCTAAATAAATCCACCATTCGCCAACAAGGTTACTTATGCCATATCCAGTTTTATTAAAGGCATAACAGAGCTGACGCGTTTCGCAACGATCCCGTTGCTTGATCACATATGATATATAGATAGATATATATAGTGTAGAGTATGTGCCACCCTCCACTCTCCCTATGCCAGAGGACTTCCGAGGCCCAATTCTGTCATGCAGCTCTCGACGGTTGTTTTCTTCTCCGGGCCGGCGTCAAGTGTCGAAGTGCGGTGACTCGACGTTGTGGTGGAGAAAATGGGGAAATATAAAGATACGTTTGCAAAATATGGCTAAGGCCAGGGAACCCCGCTGGATGCTTCCGACCAGTATGGTGGAAAAAAACAATCTGAGGGTCCTACGCGCGTGAGGGATCATGGCTACAGTGGACGTCACACTAGGGATAGTATTACTGGCACGCCCTGTGTCGACACCCATTTTCGAGTTTCGAAAAACAAACTAATACTCCGCAGCTTCCACTAGATGTCGCCCTATGCACAGCATGTGATCTAAGCAGATTCCACAAGCCTCAGAAGAACAAGTTACTTCTTACCTGGTAACGTTCTTTCGACGGGATGTTCCTCTGACGTATTCCTTATCTTTGATAATACGTTTCCAGCTTGCTGGCTTCGGAATTTTTTTCTGTAGAGGGCGCTGCGTGTTGACGTCCGCCGAGTCAATGTCCCTCGACGGCCACCGTATCGGCGCCGACGTCACCATGCCCATAAATAGACACGCGCTGCGTCCGTTGCTCAGTTCCGTTTTGTAGTATAAGAAAAGACATGCCTGAATTGGTTAGTAACCTTGAAGGAGCGAAAGCTGCAACCACAAGGGAAGTTATCACTGCAGGGATGGATGGGAGGGGCGATAAGGAATACGTCGGAGGAACATCCCATCGAAAGAATGTTACCAGGTAAGAATTAACTTGTTCTTCGAAGGGATTGTGTCCTCCGACGTATTCCTCATCTTTGATAGACTCCCATAGCAGTGGTATGTAATTGGAGGAGGGAGTGATAGTGTTATGTATCCCTTTAGGGATGGACCGAGTGTAATACGGCCTTGCCAAATCTTGTCTCTTGAGCAGTGGAGGAATCCAGATTGTAAAATTTTGTAAATGTATGTGCGGACGACCATGTGACAGCCGCACATATGTCCCGGACCGGTACCCCTCTCTGGAGAGCCGAAGAAGCTGCGATACCCCTGGTTGAATGAGCTCTGAGGTTTTGGGGTGGCTCTTTCCCTGCTAGTCTATAACATTCCAGGATGGCCAAGATAATCCACCTGGAGATGGTTTGTTTTGTTATGGGTAGTCCCAACTTGTGACCTGAGTATCCTACAAACAGCTGGTCTGCTTGCCTGATCCTAGCCATTCTGCTGACGTAAAAGCTGAGAGCTCGCCTAGGGTCCAGCCTGTGTAGCCTTTCCTCCTCTTTCCCCGGATGGGGAGGAGGGTAGAATGAAGGCAAGGTAATTTTCCGAGTAACATGGAATTCAGAAACCACCTTTGGGAGAAAATTAGGCTTCACCTGGAGGACAACCTTGTCCTTGTGGAAGATTGTATGTGGGGGTTTACAGGAGCGAGCTTGTAGCTCACTCACCCTCCTAGCAGATGTTAGTGCTACAAGTAGGACAGTTTTAAGTGTGAGAAATCTCAATGCGCAAGAGTGAAGTGGCTCGAATGGAGTGCCCATTAAGAAGCTTAAGACTAAATTTAAGTCCCATAATGGAACCTGGAATGGTTTTGGAGGGTAAACATTAGTTAGACCCTTGAGAAATTGTACCACTAGAGGAATTCTGAAATACGATGGTTCCTCTGCAGTGCGCTTGAAGATAGAAAGCGCTGCGAGATAGCCTTTTACAGTGCCAACTTGAAGGCAGCGGTATAAAGACTTTGTTGCTGGTCTTCTGGCCGAAAGCAACACCTCCATGACGTCATCAGGGAGATCCCAATCCTTGTACCTCAATCTTTCAGAAGCCAAGCGTGAAGGTTGAGGGTTCTGGTGTCTGGATGGAGAACCTGACCTCCCTTCTGCAAGAGAAGATTCTCTTTGAGTGGAAGACGGATTGGAGGACAGATGGACATATCTAGAAGGTCCGGGTACCACGTTCCTCTGGCCCAGTCCGGGGCAATTAGGATCATGGATTTCCGGAATCTTCTCAACCTCCTGATCATTTGAGGAATAACAGGGACTGGTGGAAATGCGTAGAGGAGTGGAAACTCCCAGTCCACTATGAACGCGTCTCCTAGAGATCCTCTCGGGGGAAATTCCCTTGAACAGAACAGATCGCACTTCCTGTTGGTGCTTGTGGCGAACAGATCCACCTGAGGGGTTCCCCAAAGGGCGAAGATCTCTTGAAGGATTTCCTGAGCTAGCTCCCATTCGTGGGAGACTGCTCTGCCTGCTCAGAGTGTCCACTGTCAAATTCTTCTCTCCGGCTAGGTGGACTGCCGATGGAGAGATTCCTTCCCGAATTGCCCAAAACCAGAGCTGCATTGCCTCTCTGCACAGTGGCAGTGATCCTACGCCTCCTCTTTTGTTGAGGTAGTGCATGGCCACCGTGTTGTCCGTCATTATCAGGACATTTCTCCCCTGTACTGATGGCAGGAAAACTTTCAGCGCTAGTCTGATCGCTCTCAGCTCTAATAGGTTGATATGTAGTCTGGACTCCGATGGAGACCAACAATCGCTGATGGTCAAGTCGTTGGCATGGGCTCCCCACTCTGAGCGAGGCGTCTGTGACTACTGTTATCTCCGGCCATGGTTGCCAAAACAGTTCTCCTTTCAAGATGTTCTCTGACTAGGCCCACCATTGAAGGTCGTGGGCTACCTTGTCTGGAATCCGGAGGAGGTCTGACATTCTCCCTGAGAATTGTGACCACTGACTTCTCAGTGCCCACTGAAGAGATCTCATTCTCAGGCGAGCCTCTGGCACAAGGAAGATGCAGGATGCCATGAGGCCTAGCAACCTCAAAAAGTCAAAGGCTGGGAGACGCTGGGCATTCTGAAACTTGGTGACCATCTGTAGAATACCTTGAGCCCTCACCTCTGGTGGCGAGGCTTTTCCCAGGGAAGTGTCCAGGACTGCTCCAATGAACTGGAGTCTCTGAGATGGTATCATCTGTGACTTCTTTAAATTGAGGGAGAAGCCCAGTCTGTGAAGGAAGAGGCAGACATAATCTAGCTGAGTCCGGGCCTGTTCCGAAGATATGGCCCTGATCAGCCACTCGTCCAGGTAGGGATAGACGTGGATCCCTTCCCTCCTTAGACTCGCCGCCACTACCGACATCAGCTCGGGGCGGAGGTCAGCCCAAATGGCAGAACTCCAAATTGATAATGAGAGTTGCCAATTGCGAACCTCAGGTATTTCCTGTGCTTGAGATGGATTGGCACATGGGAATAAGCATCCTGAAGGTCCAGAGATACCAGCCAGTCCTGGAGCTGGAGTGCCTGAAGGATCTGAGTAAGAGTTACCATCTTGAACTTGTCCTTCCTGAGGAACTTGTTCAATTCTCGTGAGTCCAGGATGGATCTCAGTCCTCCGTCCTTCTTTGGTATGAGAAAGTAGGGGGAGTACCAGCCCTTGTTCCTGTCCGCTACAGGTACCGGTTCTATGGCACCTTTCTCTAGCAGGTCCATAATTTCCTGCAAGAGGAGCGGATCTGGAACTTTTAGGGAGCTGTTCCACGGTGGATGACTCTGAGGGATGTGTAGAAAGGGTAGGCAGTAACCTTGGGCAACTGTCTCCAACGCCCAAGCATCTGACGTTATAGCCTGCCATTCCGTCAGATGGTGAGTTAACCTGCCCCCTACAGGTGTCTTGTGTGCGAAGGCCTCAGAGTGGTTTGGGGGCGGCTGATGCAGATGCCGAGGGTAAAGAGGCACCTGCTGCTGCTGCAGTCTTAGTACCTTTGACCCGTCCACCTCGGGTCGATCTTCTTTGGCCTCTTTGAGCCGGCTGTCCTCTGCCTTTTTTGAATGCGGAATAATAGCGAAAGGACTTTCCTCTCCCAGAGGTTCCTGAGGGGCGAAAAGGAGTTTGGCAGATAGCAGCTCCTAAGGATTTTGCTGCTGCTTTAGAAGTCTAACTTTTCCAGACTGTCATCAGCCTTTTTTCCGAATAATGAAGAGCCGTCAAAGGGCATATTCAAAAGTCTGGCCTGTACATCTGGAGCAAAGCCAGACTTTCGCAACCACGCATGCCTGCGGATTGTTGTACTAGCCGCCATGGCTCTGCTGATACTGTCAGCAGAATCGATGCAGGTTTGAAGAGACTCGCACATGGCATCTTTGCCATCTTGAATGATGTTAAGGAAGGCTTCCTTCTCCTCTCCATCGGGTATGCAGTCAGCCGCTGATGAAGCACACTCCCATAGTGTGTGACTGTACCTGGCGAGCGTACAGGTGGCGTTGATGGACTTCAACGCCATACTACAGGCAGAGAAGACTTTCTTTGCCATAGAGTCGTACCTCTTGTCATCCTTGTCCTGTGGGACAGTAGGGTAAGCAGTCCTACTGTTGGATGAAGTTGCTGCTTGGACCACCAGGCTCTCTGGGGTCGGGTGTTTTGACAGGTATTCAGGGTCAGCAGCCGCTACCCTATACTTTGTTGCCAGTCTTTTATTGACTGCTGGGATGACTTCGGGAGTCTCCCAATTGGATGCAATTTTTCTTTGTAAGGCTGCATGGAAGGGGACCACCGGGTCCTCCCTTGGGCCTTTGTCCAATATATCCGTTAGATCATCCTGTTGGAAAACAGGTGAAGGCGCAGACCAACCCATAAACTCAATTATTCTTGCCATCAGGGTTCTATATGGTGTTTCGGCATGTTCCCCTGGGTCTGGCTTTACAAATTCCACTTCTGGGGAAGTGTCAAGTCCACTGGCCTCATGAAGTGAGTCCTGTAGTTCCTTCAGCCTCCTTTCTTCAGAGGTGAAATCCTCTGCAGCAGGCAGTGAGGATCTCTGTAAACCAAAAGTTTCTTGGTCAGAGTCTTCTCTTTCTTCATAAATTGAAGAAAGACCAGGGTATTCTGATCTCTGAAATGGAGTAAAGCCCATCTCTAGGGCCGAAGGAGCCAAACTCGTCGTTATTGGACGAAAAAATGTCGAAGTCGTCGACGCCGATGTAACCCAGCCTCAAAGGCGCCGAAAATGGCGTCGAAAAAACTGGAAGGGGTCTCAAAGAATTCGAGAAGATCGGGATCCTACTCGAGGGCATAGACGACGGTCTTGGCGTCATGCTGGAGGCCCTTGAAAACACCGTTGGCTGTGGAGCCTTGGTCCTCTCTTTCATCGGCGTCGACATCGAGTCGATCGACCGATGCGTCGAGGAACCCTTCGACAACGGCGTTGATGACGCCGACCCATGCGTCGAAGGAATCTTCGACGATGGCAAAGGAACCCTCGACGACGGCGTCGAAGACGGTGCCTTCTTACCCGATGGCTCATGGCGCTCTCGGGTGGAATGTTTCGCCGGGTGCTGCGACTCACGGCGTTTTGATTTTTTGGGTTTTTCACCCGGGGTATCACCCTCAGCTGTCTTCGAGGGGGTCGAGGCCGCGTTCTCGAAGACGCTTAACATTTTCTTTCTGAATTCCTCCTACTCAGCTTGAGAACTGTGTTTGGTGGGACAGGAAACTCTTTCTGGGGACACCGAAGCCGACGAGGAATGGGACCTTCGACGTCTCTTTTTTGAGTGTCTAGATCTCGACGAATGGTGGGAGCTGCTTCGAGATCTAGAATGGGAGTGTTTTCGACGGCGAGGAGACGAATGCCTCGACTCAGCCGACGAAACCTTCGAGGAGGATTTGGCTGACTTACCTCTCTCGAGCTTCCCCTTTCGCTCCTTCAGGGCTTTCGCCGTCATGGACATGCAGTCCTCACACTCCGAACAATGGTGCTCGGATCCCAAGCACCATAAACAGACCCTGTGTGGATCCGTTATTGACATTTTTTTACCGCAGTCTTCACATTTCTTGAATCCGGATCGCGGCGTCGTCGGTTCTGATGAAGAAGCCATCGAGAACGATAAGGAATATTAGTCGAAATAGATTTAGATAAACCTGACTGAACTGAGCAATGACGTTTCGAGGCCCCACGAAGCGCGGAAAAACGAAACTGAGCAACGGACGCAGCGCGTGTCTATTTATGGGCATGGCGACATCGGCGCCGATACGGTGGCCGTCGAGGGACATCGACTCGGCGGACGTCGACACGCAGCGCCCTCTACAGAAAAGATTTCCGAGGCCAGCAAGCTGGAAACGTATTATCAAAGATAACGAATACCTCAGAGGACACAATCCCTTCGAAATATTGTTACATGTGGGTTTTAACCCTTAATCTTCACTTCTATAACGTCAAAGGATCTCTAACCATACACACTTGTGGTAAGACACAAAACAACTTTTTTTCATTTATATCAAGACATGTATATGATTATTTTCTCAGCATAAGAGGATATTATGGCTCAAGAAGGAGCGTAGAGCTTTAGTTTGGTAGCACATGGAGCAATAAAATAAGGGACAAAAAATTGGTTGGTTTTATGTACAATGACATGTTGGTCAACAGTGTGAACACAGGTTACACATTTAATGAAACCACTGGAATAAGCACACAAGAGGTATTACCAAATTATTCAGGATTGATCCATATGTCCATTAAGATAGGTGATTTTGATACTCAAATTGTTTAATGGTTGTAATTTTCCAGCTATTGAACCATTGTTACATACAACGATATTCTAATGCTTTTTTTATTCTTTGTTTTGTTACTATTATGTTATTTTATTTGTATAACCCTCTACACTCCTCCCCTACACCACTCCTCATCTCTGTCCACGTGATTATTCAGAACTCTGTTGAAACTGGGCGTAACAGTTATATAGCCTTTGATTTATGATACCAATGCCATGATTTGAGAAAGGCCCCAGGCGTGCCGAAACACGTGTAATCATCAAGGGGCCTCCTGAATGGGAGTTTCAATTTTATGTTTGTGTATGAATAAACCATGTACTAATACAAGAACAAAGTGTGGTGCAAGTTATTGTTGAGGACAACTGTACCTTATTACTTTCTGGGGGTGGGGTCTGGACCTCCGTTTCCCCACATTTGCGACACCACCCTTACTTAAAGGGGCATTTCTATGAATAGGTCGCACGGCATAAGAAGTTGATGCAAAAACCCTGCGTTCAATTCAAACTGGTGCTAAAACGATACTGCAGTGAAAAACATGGAGTAAAAAGACTGAGTATCGCCATTTTAACTGCCAAAGTGATACATTTTCACTAATATTAATATAATTTAAAATATTAGACCAATAATACATTCTTTTTTCCTCTAGGGGATTCACACATACATTTAATATGACAAAAAGATCATATAAGGCAAAGAGAAAACGATACCGAACAAATAAAACAAACATGACATTCAATCATTAAACAAACAGGCATAGGTAATGATGCAAACAGTTATGTTAAGATGGATTTTCAGAACCAGCCCTGTGGGAGCGGTCAGAGAGGCCAACCTAATCAATGAACACTGTTAATGACACTTAGTCTAGCCAAACTCAATGTAGGTAATGGGAGCTCAACAGTAAGGCATAGTGACGTGGTTGTGTGTAGGTAACAACTGCCCCGGGATATAATGTGATGCACTCAACTGCCGGGCGGAGCAATTCCAAAGCACCTTCGAGGCAGCTGTGATGGCGCATGAAAAAATAGCTTCCCTTTTCCAGCGGTCCCTCCTTTACAGTGGTTGGTTAGTGCCCCTGCACACCCCTATCCCTCCCTTCCTCACTCCTTCTGCTGTAAAAAAAAACATACAAACAAAAGGTAAGTTCCATGGGAATTACCTTTCAAAGTCTAAAAATAGAATGTCAAAAATACAAACATGTACAGTAGATCCCTAAGGAGTGCACCTGCTTTATGCTAAGAAGCTCTAGATTTGCACCGGCATGAAAGTCCATGCTAGCGCAGATACTGGAGCATTTGTATGGCACAGAGAAAAAAGTGGAAGAAATGAAGTTGTGTTCCACTCTTATCCTCTGTCACATGAACAATTGAAATTGTAGCGTGGCGTGAATGGAAGGCGTTCAAGCCTTACTCCAGACTTTTACACCTTCCATTCACATTACCCCAACAAACGAGCTCCATTTTTCCCGTTTCCACCCATGCTGTCCGTTGACACAAGAGTATGCAAGCAGACTCTACGATCAAAAAAATGTGGAATGGAAGCCGTTTCATGTACTCTTTTATATTGGCACTTAAGAGCCTTTTTGTTCTTGTAAAAATGTGACCTTAATATGTACACATACAAATTACATGTGGTGTTCTTCCAATGTAATGTGTTTCTCACAAATATATTCACTGCAGTCTTACCAATGGAAAGAAAATGCACATTTCCAAGGTTTGTAAGTTGTACTCAATCCTTCTCACAAATGTTTACTCATGTTGTATATCATTTTGAAAAGGAGGACAATCCCAAATCTTGTAGAAATGCACATGTCTTTGTTCACATTCCGCCTTGCTTTTTCTATTTGTGGACCAAACAGCATGAATCTTTCCCATACTTGTCTTTGTAATTTGTGTATACGTTGGGTTGTGGTTTGTGGAAAAAGATTCATCAGACTTGTGTATGTATCTTTTTATAGTAAACTGCAAAGAGGGAGAAATGACTTACCATAATGTTCTTGGTATGGATTCTTCTCCCACAGATTCCTCCTCAGATCGATATCTCTTCCAGCGTCAGCTGCTCGCCACAACTCATAGAAAAAAGTAAAACCTAACAAGAATTAATATTTTATTTAAATAGTGAGGAACGGAACCGCAAACTGATGCAGAAATACACAAATAGGTTCCATGGCAGCCCTTTAAACGAGAGCTTGCCTCTTTCTCCCAACAGAGAAGTTAGTCATCAACTGCAGGCACTTTCCTTTCGAGGTTTGTTCTGAGGGCGCTGAGGAATCTGTAGGGGGAACAATACATAGAAAGAACATTACGATAAGTGATTTGTCCTTCAATGGATTGCCTTTCTCCCACAGATGCCTCATCAGATAGACTACCACGCAGTTTGTGAATGAGGCTGGATGAAAGTCCCTATACAAAATAACGTTGTAAAACGTATCTCCCAAAACAAGCGTCGGCTCCATGTGTTACATACAGGTAATAGTGTTTGGTGAAGGCAAATGTCCCTCGCTGTCATTCCCTTAGCTGAGCCAAAGAGGCTGCCACTCCTGTAGCGGAGTGGCCTCTGATGCCCAGAAGCAATTCCTTCCCTGCATTGAGGTAACATTTTGAAAAGCAGAGTGTGATCCATCTAGGGACTTATTGCTTGGAGACAACCAAACGCTTACTTCCTAATGAGAAGGCTACAAACGTTCAGTTTTTCTAAATTCCGCATTTCTTGCAACATAAAAGCTAAGAGCCCTCTTCGGGGCCAGCATATGGAACCCCTCCTCCTCCTTGGAGGGATGCAGGGGCAGGTAGACAGGTAGAAAACCAGCAGTTCAATAGCCTGCGACAGATGAAACTCAGAGACAACTTTGGTTAAAACCCTAGTCATATCTTAAGAGAAATTTTCTCCCTGAAAAAACAGAGATATGGCGGCTTGCACGACAGGGCCTGCAGCTCACTGGCCCGTCTGGCTGACATAATGGCCACCAAAAAAGTAGTCTTCAGAGTAAGCAAGCGAACGGAAGGAATACAAACGCTCAAAGGGAACGCCATGAGGAAAGTGAGAACTAAGTTAAGGTCCCAATCTGGGACAACAAAAGGAATGGGCAGAAATGTATTCACAAGGCCTCCAGGAATTGGGCCATAACTGGGCTCACAAACAAAGACCCTTGATCCGGAGACCTTTTGAAAACAGACAAAGCCGCAAGTACCCTTTGACTGTTCCAACCCAATGGCCTGACAAGGCCAGTGATAGATGGAACTCCATCACTGTAGTGGTGGGGAAAAAGATAGGGACAGTCTTGCGTTCCCTCCACCATGCTTCAAATCTTCTACACCTGCACGCTGTGATGAGTCCTGTGGAGTCATCACTGATCCCCATCCTAAGATCTCCTCGCATGCGGCCAAGGGAAGGCAGCCGCTACCTGATCCTGACCCTGGGAGTGGAATTATGAGGTAGGATCACATGGGAGGAGATGGCTATCAGGAAGATGTGGTGAGCCCATCAGGAGGGACGCAGTTTTCTTCCCTTCCAAATGAAGAAGACCCTGCAATTTCTAAATTCCTGATGTCAAGCTGTCATTATACAAATCCTTCCAGTTGTAAACCCCTTAAACGCCTTCTCGTCAAACACCCTAGCCAGGATACAATTCAAACTTCATATGTACATTTTGGTTTTGATTTAAACAAAAATCCAAAGCAATACAACTTTAAAAAGCACAATAATCCTGTGGACTCCAACTCCCAAAAAACCTCAAGTGATTAGGAAGAGGAAGGAGGAGTTAATGTGGATAAAAAGAAACACCAAGCTAAACGTGCAAACTAGTTGTCATGGGAATCAGCTGTGCAGGACATTTAAAAATGGTGTGCCTTTTCAAGTTAAAAGTGAAGATGGAGACGAGAGATGCAAAGCGGGCGAAGCGGGAAGCAGAACCGAAAGCAGACAGCCAAAAACCGACTGCGCTCAAGGAGGCAGGCACTTCCTACCAGAAAGGCGAGAGACTGGGAGAAGCACAACGGATACTGCAGGAGGAGCGCTGGTGAGCCGGCAGCAGCGGAGAGGCTGTCGGGGACGCGGTTGCATTGAAGAGCTGCAGTTCAACCGACGGGTGAATGAGAAGCCAGCAAGCAAAGTGCAAAAGGGTCTGCAGAGCGGAAAAGAAAAGTTCCCAAAGCAAGGACTTTGCTGCAGCCATACACCACGGGTCGGAAACGCCAGCAAACACTGGTGAGTCTGCCCAGAAGTATTGGGAACACTGGAACGTACCGACAGGCATACAAACAAATGGAATCTTGTTTTGAAGATCAACCAAGTAATATAGGAAGACAGAATTTACACAAGTCTCCATATATGATATGTCGATATGGGGAAAACTGGAGTAAAAGTTGTCACAAGCAATTGAATACTAATGAAGTTGAAAGGCACATTTTGTACAAGTCTCCAGATAGGAGATAGCAATTGGGGAAAATTGGAACAATCACTGCCACAAGCAAATAATTACCAGTGAAGAAGGTAACAGATAGAACTTGTACTAGTCTCCATATATGCGATGTCAATATGGGGAAAGTTAAAACAAGTAAAACCTAAAGTCAAAACCGCATAAACCGTGAAGGAGTACACCTGTGTTACACTGAAAGAGAACATTGTACAAAGTCCTGGTGAAAGGCGCACATCAAGCAGTGAGCCTTTGGGAGAAAGATACCTGGCAGGAGAGTATACCAGGGATCTGCAAAAATGCCAGATTGATTCCTGGCAGGGCAGTCTACCAGGAAAAACATCAAGAAGGTGTTGCGTGAAATAGACATTTCTGCAAATCTTGAGGCATCATTGTTTTTAAAAAGACACGTTCGCATTTCTTGCCATCCTTTGAGAGTTGTTGTGGAAAGGAAACACTTTTGCTATTCTTCAAAAGGCACGTTTTGCCATCCTGAAGAAAGTGTTGTGTGGCAGACATCTCCGCTGCTCCTAAGGAATCATTGGTTGAAAAGGACACACTTGCTATTCGAGTGGATTGTGTCCTCCAACGTATTCCTCATCTTAGATGTATTCCATTTTTTCGGCAGAGGGCGCCGTGCGTCGCTGTCGTCGAGCCGATGGTCCCTCGAAGACCTCCGTCGGGGGTGATGTCATCGGGTGTATAAGTAGCACGAACGGTGCCCGTTGGCCTCAGTTCCGTTTTTCCGCAGTTACGTTGCTTCGGACATTCGGCACACCTCGAGTTCTGTGAAGAATATATATATAAACAAGAAGAAATATGTCCTCGTCATTGACACCGACCATGACCCCGAGATCGGGTTTCAAGAAATGCAAGTCGTGCAGCTCAAAAATGTCGATCACACCGCGAGTGTTTGTGGTGCCTCAGAGAAGGCCACGACATGGAGGCCTGTTCGAAGTGTCAGGCGATGACGGGGAAGGGCTTGCGAGAAAGGAGGCGAAAGCTACAGGTAGGTCGGAAGGATCGAAAAGCCTCTAGCGTCGAGTCCCTATGAGGAGAAATCTCCTAGACGCGAAAGGCATCGAACTAGATCCCAAAGCGATTCTCATCGCTCGTCGTCTTCGGCAAAAAAAAAAAACAAAACAAAAAAACAAAATCAGAGAAATGGCGCCACCGGTCTCCCTCCACCTCGTCGTCAGACAAGTCTCCGAAAAAAATGAAATGCCCCACGAAACATTAGTCTTCTGAATAGTGGGAAGCATTCAGGGTCAAAAGGATGGAGGTGTTTGAGAAGGCGAAGCCTCTGTCCGCGCCTTCTTCGGAAGCGTCATCGCTCCGACACTCGCGCGCCCTTGAGCCCGGGTGATCGTAAAAGGAAGGATAGGGAACCTTCCAGGATGCCGAGCGATAAACGCTCGAGTCGAGTCGACCGCTCGAGGTCACCGACGCCGTCCGAGACCTGTCACACCTCGAAGCGAAAAACATCGAAGACTGCCTCGACGCCCTCGAAGCAGACCCTGTCGACGACCACTATGTCATCAATGCCGTCAACGCCTTTATCGACGTCGAAAAACTCGGCGCCAAAGGCTCAAACCAAGCCTGGGCAGCCAGAAAGAGAGAAGGAGAAAGTTACAAAACATGTAATTTCTTCAGAGCCTGGTACTACACCTCTTCCTCCTCCTCTCCCATAGAAGGTTTTCAAGGAAGGAGTTTTTCAAATCCTTGACCTCCATTTTTAAGGAACAGGAGAGATCCGAGGAGGAAAATGTAGGAGGAAGGAAAATGTACCTTTTGGATTGGAATATGGCACCTCAAATGTCCCAGAATGCTTGATCTCAGAAGAAAGCAGAATGAGGGATTTGGTGGAGTCTTTACATAATGCAAGTGGCATTGACACTTCTCCTGAGGATGACTTTGGTAGACCAGATCCAGGAGAGCAGGCCAGTCCATCTTACCGTCGGTTAATGACCAAGGTGGTAGATTACTTGGGATGGGCTAGACCACCAGCCCAATTGGTACAAGACGATTTAACAGACATTCATGTAGCCTTACAAAACAGGGTGGCCAAGAATTGGGAAACTCCGGATTCTATTCCTCCGGTAAATAAGTCCCTCGCATCAAAATACCACCCAGCCAGTAGCGACCCCGGCTATCTGTCAAAACATCCAACTCCCGAGAGTCTGGTCATTCAGGTAGCCACAGCTTCCAACAAACTTGCGTACCCGTCTATCCCTCCAGACAGGGACGATAAGCGTATGGATGGTTGGGCACGGAAGGTATTTTCAGCCAAGAGCATGGCATTAAAATCTGCCAACTCCACATGTGCCTTGGCAACATTTTCGTACACTCTGTGGGAGTGCATCGCAATGGCGGCGGAGCACATACCAGAAGGGGAAGAAAGGGAAGGTTTCCTAGCCATCGTTCGAGATGGAAAGGAGGCCATGCAGTAATCCCTTCAATCTGGATTGGACACTGCGGATAGTGTAAGCAGGTCCATGGGCACTAGCACGGTAATGCGCAGGTTTGCGTGGTTACGGAAGTCGGGTTTTGCACCGGACGTACAGAACCGCCTTCTGAATATGCCTTTTGACGGGTCTCACCTTTTTGGTAACAAGGCTGACGAGAGCCTTGAGAGGTTGCAGACCTCAAAAGCAGCGGCCAAATCTTTAGGAGCTGCTATCAGGCAACCTCAGCCTTTTCGTGCGTAAGGGCAATCATGGGGGGGACAATGCTATCATTATTACACCTCATATGGAAAGACGAGAGGTATGCCTATCAAAGGAGCCAAAGAAAGGCCACTCGTGGTGGACGAAGAAAATGTGCTAAGCCAGCTCCAGCTGCAGCCTCTTTGCCATCAGCGGCTGCAACATCCGCCACAAAACCACTTTGAGGACAGGCTGTCGCAGCATCTGCAAAAATGGCGAGCTATTACTTCAGATGTTTGGGCTCTAGAAATAATAGCCCAAGGCTACTGCCTTCCTTTTCTAAAGCAACCTCAAAGCAATCCACCAGGGAGACACCCATTGACGTTTTCAAACCCGCTCCTACAGCAGGAAGTTCTAACCCTGCTGGAGAAAGGTGCTATAGAACCAGTACCTGCAGCGGAGAGGAACAAGGGATGGTACTCCCCATATTTTTTGATCCCCAAAAAGGACGGAGGACTGAGACCCATCTTGGACCTAAGAAACTTGAACAAGTTCCTCAGGAAGGACAAGTTCAAGATGGTTACCCTTTCTCAGATCCTTCGGCCCTTCAACTTCAGGACTGGTTGGTGTCATTGGACCTCCAGGATGCTTATTTTCATGTGCCGATTCATCTCAAACACAGAAAATACCTGAGGTTCGTAGTTGGCGACTCACACTATCAGTTTCGAGTCCTGCCATTTGGGTTGACCTCCCCCCGAGGGTCTTCACCAAGTTAATGGTAGTGGTGGCAGCGCACCTCAAGAGAGGGGGGATTCATGTCTACCCCTAACTGGACGATTGGTTGATCAGAGCACGCTCTGCCGAGCAAGCACTGGATCATCTGAAAGTCACCTGCCACTTCCTCCACAAACTGGGCTTCTCCCTCAATTTCAGGAAGTCTCAAATGACACCTTCCCAACAGCTTCAGTACATAAGAGCTGTACTAGACACATCCATGGGAAAGAGCTCGCCTCCCAAGACGAGGGCTCAAGACATTCTTCAGATGGTTTCCAAAATGCCCAAAATCTCCAGGTTTATGACTTTTTAAGGTTGCTGGGCCTCAAGGCATCCTGCATCTTTCTGGTGCCAGAGACACGCTTGAGGATGAGATCCCTTCAATGGGCCCTAAAGACTCAGTGGTCCCAGTTCTCTGGTCAAATGACGGATCTTCTTCAGATTCCGAACAAGGTCAAACAAGATTTTCTATGGTGGACCTGTACAGAGAACATCCTAAAAGGAGAACCTTTTTGGCAACCATGGCCGGAGATCACAGTAGTGACGGACGCCTCACTCCTGGGGTGGGGAGCTCATGCCAACGATTTGACAATCAACGGAGTCCAACGGTCTCCATCGGAGTCCAAACTACATATCAACCTTTTAGAGCGGAGGCCAATCAGACTAGCGCTGAAGGCCTTCCTGCCATCTGTCAGGGGAAAGAATGTCCTGATAATGACGGACAACACAGTGGCCATGCACTACCTAAACAAAAAAGGAGGTTTAGGGTCACTACCCCTGGGCAGAGGCAATGCAGCTCTGGGATTGGGCGATTCAGGAGGGAATCTCTAACGGCAATTCATCTAGCCGGGGAAAAGACTGACGGCAGATGCTCTGAGCAGGCAGAGCACGTTGTCCCACGAATGGGAACTGGCTCAGGAAGTAATTCAAGAGATCTTCGCCCTTTGGGGAACCCCTCAGGTAGACCTATTTGCAACCAGTACCAACCGAAAATGCAAAAGGTTTTGCTTAAGGGAATTTCCCCCGAGAGGAGCTCTGGGGGACGCGTTCGTGGTGGATTGGAATTTCCCACTATTGTACGCGTTCCCTCCGATTCCCGTCATTCCTCAGGTCATCAGGAGGCTGAGACGCTTCGGGAACCGCATGATCCTAATTGCTCCGGATTGGGCCAGGAGAACGTGGTATCCGGACCTTCTAGATATGTCCATCTGTCCTCCAGTACGTCTTCCTCAGAGAACCTTCTCTCTCAAATGGAAGATCAGGTTCTCCACCCAGAGGTCAGAACACTCAACCTTCATGCTTGGTATCTGAAAGGCTGAGATACAGGGATTGGAACCTTCCAGATGATGTTATGGAGGTGTTGCTTTCGGCAAGAAGGCCAGCAACAAAGTGTCTATACCGTTGCCGTTGGAAAAGGTTTTGCAACTGGAGCAGGGAAAAGAATGTCGATCCTTTCCTATGTTCTATCCCGGAAGTACTATCTTTCCTTCTGACCCTAGCACTTCAAGGTCGGAATATCGGAACAATAAAAGGTTACCTTGCAGCGCTTTCCATTTTCAAGCACTCATCGGAAGAATGCTCCTACTTCAAAATTCCTTTGATAACACAATCTTAAAAGGTCTCACTAATGTGTTTCCTCCTCACCCATTTCAAGTACCGATTTGGGATCTAAATTTAGTCCGAAAATTCTTAATGCGTGCCCCTTTTGAGCCTATGCACACATGTCCATTAAGATTACTAACATGGAAAACGGCCTTTTTAGTTGCTCTAACATCAACAAGAAGAGTGAGCAAATTGCAGGCACCGTCTTCTGGGCCACCCTATACTGTGTTCCATAAGGACAGGGTTGTATTGAGGGTTAAACCATCATTTTTACCAAAAGTAATATCCGATTTTCATTTAAGTCAGAAAATTGTTTTACCCTCATTCTATCCTCCACCTCATCCTTCTAAGGAGGAAGAAAGATTACACAGACTGGATCCAAAAAGAGCTTTAAGCTGTTACATCTCTAGACTTTCTAGGCTTAGAGTGGGCAACCAGTTGTTTATAGGCTACACAGGAAGGAAACTGGGTCAATCGGTAACAAAACAGACAATTTCACGCTGGATTGTACTTTGCATTTCAGAATGCTACAGACTAGCACAAAAAGACCTACCAGAAGGGTTGAGGGCTCATTCCACCAGAGGCATCGCCTCTTCCACGGCCCTTCAAAGAGGTGTCCCAAAAAGGTCAATTTGCGAAGCAGCAACTTGGTCTTCACTTCACACCTTCTCAAAATTCTATAGCCTGGATGCTTCCCAGTCTAGGGAGCTGACTTTTGGAAAAGCAGTGCTTTATTTCACCATCTAAAGGCATTGATAAAAAAAAAATAAAAAAAAAAAAAAAAAAAAAAAAATCTGACCCCTCCTCCAGAGAAAGTAACAAAATACTGCTTTGGGAGTCTATCTAAGATGAGGAATACGTTGGATGACACAATCCACTCGAAGAACAAGTTACTTACCAACTGGTAACATTCTTTCGATTGGATGTTCCTCCACCGTATTCCTCATCGCCCTCCCAACCTACCCCTCTGTAGATTTTTCCGGGTTATTGCCATCTCAAATCTCGCAAGGCTGATACCTGTCTGCCGGCACAATCTACACAGTACAAGATCACAGGCAAAAAAAGGGGGAAAAAACGGAACTGAGGCCAACGGGTGCCGCGCGTGCTACTTATACACCCGATGACGTCACCCTCGACGGAGGCCTTCGAGGGACCATCGACTCGACGACATCGACGCACGGCGACCTCTGCCGATAAAATTTCCGAAGAGCAGCAAAGCTGGATGGAATACATCTAAGATGAGGAATACGTTGGAGGAACATCCAATCGAAAGAACGGTACCAGTTGGTAAGTAACTTATTCTTCTACCTGACACAATCCAGAAAAGAAAACCACTTTCTGGATTCAAGGATTGTTTATTGAATTGTCACATTTGATTTTTACACAACTGTTGCAAAATCAAAACAGAGACATATACCCTACACCTTTGATTGTTTGTTTTAGTTTGAGGGTCAGATAGGTTTTGGACACACGGACAGTTTGCATAATTTTGACGACCAGAGACAGACTGATTTTTAGTTTTAGCTTCCTAAGAAGGGAAACTCTTTAGATTAGGGACAGAAAGGTCTTTATCCAACCCCTTTTCTTTAATAAAGATGTCTGCTTATGAAAATATTGCAACTTGGGTCCGCCTCTCATTTCTGACCTCCTCACAATGCCTACAACAATCTTGTTTTTTTAACCTTTATTTGTATCTGACAACAGAGCAGCATACCGTGTGGGACGTGTCCTGTAGTACATTCAATTGGTACATTTAGTAACATTAAAATCAAGATGGGTTGCGGTGCAGAACACTTAATACATTATCAACTGGGTTCTGTAAGGGATAGACAAAAAAGTATGTTAAACTGATCAATTCGATTACTTGTCACAGAGGTAAGTACGGAAGCCAGCCCACGAGTCACGTGGTCTAGCTCTAGCAGGGAGAGTAGATAGATGCATGCTTTCACTTTCCTGAGACCAAGTCAATGCATTAAACCACTCCTTGTCAGGAGCGAGTTTGTCTGTCCAGTGTAGTAGGATGGTTATTTTTGCAACCATACAGGAAGTTTTGGCAAAGGGTCACTCCTGCGCATCGTTGGCCACATACTAAAGAGTGGGCCCATGAGTTCATGTTCTAGGTGAGTACCTATAATCTCTGATATTGTGTCAATGACATAGGACCAGTAGTTCACCAATGTTGCCATTCCCAAAACTTGTGCAAGTGGTCTGCGCCGTCCCGCCTACATTTAGGGCAGCAACGAGGTTGTGACTTAAACATTTTAGAGAGTCTAGTTAATGTGTAGTAAAGTCTGTTGAAGATTTTGAATTGGAGGGATGTTGGTGTATAGTGATATTATATCCATGCCCACTAGTAGATGTTTTTACTGTTAAATTTCAGGTTTTCAAAGCATCTGTTAGCTGCTGAGGTATCCTTCAGATATGACCATTGTTTATACATATCCCTTAAGATAGTGGTCTGCGTATTTCAACAGTGGTTCCAGCGCTGAATTAATGCCTGATACAATTGGCCGCCCAGGAGGAGAGACTCATCTGCGCAAGCACATTTAGAGATTTGAGCTTGAAAATCCGAAACGCGATTCAAAAACATTGGAAAATATTTGAGAAATCCGAGACACCACTCACATGTCCAATGTTCGCATACAAGAACAGTACCTCTATAGGTAATAGAGTTAGTAACAGCAATCTCAAAAGCACTCCCAAACAGAATCACCACAACTCTACCCTCTGTAACACTGGAATACCAAAGGGCCACCACCCTTGCAGTACATGCAGGATTTGTAAAATGACCAAAAAGCCAGAAAGTAAACATCGGTACCAGTAAAAACTGGACACAATGGAACTTCTCCAACTGCAACACAACCCATGTGGTATACCTGATAAGATGCCCCTGCGGATTACCCTTGTAGGCAAGGCTAACCGAAAAATCAAGACCAGAATCATAGAACACTGGAGCGGTCTAAAGAATAAAACAGAGAAGGAACCTTTAGTCAAACATTTCCTAGAGAAAAACCACCACTGAAGAATTTACCTTGACGGTTCTCATCGTATTGAAGGGCGAGAACACCACCCGCCTTGAGAACCTACTCATAAAAAAGGAACAAGAGATTATCTATACTATGAGAAGCGACACACAAGGACTTAATGAAGCAATAGAGTGGCATACAATCAAGCAATAAGAGCTTCAGTACCAACCAGCAAAAACAAACCCGCGACGCACGGGCACCCCTCCATGTAAAAACCCAAAAATGTAAACCACCTACTGAGACCGTCTACAAATGCAATGTAAATAAAGGAATCCCCATTACAATAAAGGGTAATACTTAGTACTCTAACACATGAGACATATGCAAACCCAGACTAAGTTCGAACTACTGTTGATCTGTCAATCCTATTTGTATATTAATTGGCGACACAAACTGAGGTAATCTAACAATAACCGTTGCACTGCTTATCTGTTTCCCATCGGACGACATCGATAGAGATACTCGTAATAACATCTCTACCACTACCAATGGCCCATGTACAGGCGCATAGATTAACAAGTCCCCCATCTACTGCCCAAAGGCCACCAGTACAAAACCTGAGAGAATATTCCAACCCTGTATTCATTCCATTAATACTAAATCCTAGTAAATAGGTCTCTAGAATTACCTCTCACAAGGGCAACTCCAAGCCGAATTAATTGCTCGATACACTGAAAGCTATAGACCTATAAGCCATTGTAAAATGGCGTACAGGTATTCCCCACACCGGAGCCACACGCGGGCGAAATAGAAAACGCCTATTATAGCACGTCCGCCACATCTCCATAGCAACATATGCTAACAGAGAGAGACGCACACAAGAGAAGGCAGACAGAGCCATACCGCCGCCAGAGATCGTTACGAGTCTCAGGAAGCTGCACACAAGGTAAGCGGTCTAAAGCTACCCACACAGGGTGCCATTACACTGCCCAAATAGAAACACTTAGTTCCACACTGTTATGTTCCCAAATAGACGCAGAAAGGACCCGATAAACAGCTGGACTTACTGATAGAGAAGACACCCACAGCAAAAACCGGCTGTAACGTAACAAGTAGGTAAGACCTGCACCCAATGGGAATGTTTATGCAATACTTCGAGATAGATCACTAAAACACAAACTATCTTCCACCACAATTGATCTCGACCCAACACGGGAACGTTGACCCAGCGCAGTACATTTAAGAGTCACAATGCCTTCACCATTATCACGCTATAGATCGAGCGACTCGCCTGAATAAGGTGAGTACGCCTAACCAACGCCCAAATACTCCTCTTAGCAACGGGACATACGAGTCACACCATGGCATTGCTTTTAGCGAATAGAAAAGCATACCTCATATATACTTCACCCTCCAGGGATTAGGAAGGACGCATTCTGCACCTACCGCCGTCAACCTAGACCGGCTCTCCCTCATACTACAACATTACAGGTAATAAACCTACCCGAGTGTAGCTCTCTACTATAGAGCACAATGGTAACTGAGAAGTAATGAGCTCATACCAATTTTTCAAAATTTTTGTCTGATAGGGGAAGGTTACAAAGAAAATCACCAATGGGACAATAGCGTAATCTATAGGCCTGCACAATATACATCAGGGCACCACTCCTGATGAAAGTTCCGGATTTTGTCCTTTGAGAACTGAAACATGTTGAGACATCACTGTATAATGTTAATACAGTGAAAAAGAACTAACGCAATGAACTAAAAAATTGCTTATGCAAAATTCAAGTATTTTTGTAGAAGCAGAAGATCTAGAGACTAACAAAGCACATGAGCCTTGTATGACATGACTCCCTGGCCACAGAAGTGGTAGTGTATGGCAAAACTATTAATGAATATGCTATATATGTGAACTGCTATGTTCTATGTGTTTTTAGAAAATGAATTGTACATGGAAAATGTTTATATGTTGATTAAGTTAGTTTTAAACTACTGAAAGCACCCCCCCCCCCTTTCAGTCTACTTCTTTTTCGAACCCTCAGACTTGCCTCTATTTTCTCTATCTTATCCCTAATGTACTCCGCCATGGGCTCTATGGCCAGGGCGAAAAGGTTAGGGGAGAAGGGACAACCATGTTGGGTGCCTTTCTCTAGCTGGAATTGGGAGGATGTGAGCAAGTTGATCCGACTCTGGCCAATGGTTGTGTGTATAATAATTTGATGTACTGTCGCATATTGGACCTATACCCATTTCGTCCAGGGCTAGAATCATGCAGTCCTAGGTGACCATATCGAAAGCTTTTTGAGCATGTATAACGACCGCCACAGCCTGGGCATACGGATCTAGTCTGGCCATTATGTTAAAGAGATGTTAAGTGGATCTCCCAGGAATGAATCCCGTCGGGTTGGGGTGTAACAGCTGGGGAATTAAAGGGAGGAGTCTATTGGACAGGATCTTAGCGTATATTTTCGCATCACAATTTATGAGGGAGAGGGGCCTATAGGAGCTACATTCGTTCTTGGGCTTACCCGGCTTCGGTAGCACCGTGATCACAGCTTCTCTAAGGGATTCAGTGCGGATGTGGCGCCGCAGTGATTCCTCCCACACCTGTAGGAGGATCTGGCCTAGTATAGAAGCATATTCCTGATAGAATTCAGTCGTTAGGCCATCTGGGCCTGGTGCCTTCTTTTTAGGGAGTGAAGCTATGATGTCCATAATCTCTTCTAGCGTGAATGGGCTTTCAAGCTCTTCCCTAGCCTGGGGGTTCAAGGATGGTAACGTGATTTTGCGGAGTAGAGATTGAATATCCGTGTCTCCTTTGGAAGGAAGGGCCTTGTATAGGTTATGGTAGAAGTCCCTAAACACCTCCACCACCTCTAAGTCAGCCCATCTGTTACCCTGTGCGTCCAGTATAAAGTCCACTTGTTCACCTCCCCTCTCAGAGCGGACCGCTTTCGAAAAAGTTCTATCACCTTCATCATATCTCCTAGCTGCAGCAGGAAAGGCAAAATATCGGGTTTCCCTGGTGGCGCGGGCCTCGAATCTCTCCAGCTCGACATGCATCTGGCCCAATATTGTGGGATCAGGGTTCAAGGTGTGTCCCTGTTGAAGGTTTTTAAGTATACTTTCCGTCTGATCCAGGTCTCTTCTGATACCATTAAGCACCCCGGCCTCTCTTGATATTGACATACCCCGGATACATACCTTGAATGCCTGCCATCTAACGGCCTGGGATGTGTCCGCTGATGTATTACTTGCAAAGGTGGTGTCAATATCATTCCTGATGTCAGCCTGAAACACTATATCCCGTAGAGCCTCGGATTTAAATCTCCAGGAGCACCTTTCAGGGCCATCTCTGTATTTCAGGGTTAGGAGCACTGGGGAATGGTTGGATAATGTGCAGGGTTTAATTTCCATCTTTAATACCGTCCCCATTAGTGAGCTGGAAATTAAGAAGAGGTCAATTCGGAATGACATTTCATGACCGAGGAATAGAGAAAAAATTATTTGGCAGTGGGGTAGATAGTTCTCCATGCGTCTAGGAGATCGTATGTGTGCATAGCGGAGAGTAGTTGGCGGGACGCTTCTGTTTGGGGGCCTGGGTGCTTTGGTTAGACCTATCAAGAGTACGATCTAATATCAGGTTCATGTCTCCTCCCCAGATTTGGGGTATCTCAAAATATCCCGCTAAGAAATGTTGTATGTTCATGAAAAAATCAGGAGTATCCGTGTTCGGGCAATATGTGTTTATTAATATGGTGTCAAGCCCTTCAAGGACACAGTGTATAATTATATACTGACCCTCAGGGTCCATATGGGAGCGTTTTACTGCTAACTTTAGGGATTTATGTATAAGTATGGTACCCCTCTGGCCTGAGTGGAGTATGAGGTGGATTATCGGTTTGCTCCCCACATTGGTGCAATGTTGTGGCATGTGGCCTCAGTTGCATGAGTCTCCTGAAGGGATAGGATATTGGCTTTCTGTGTTTGTGTGCAGGCGATAATTTTCTGAGATTTAGTAAAGTTCCCCAAACCTCCGATACTCCAGCTCAGGATTGTCACCTGTTGTGCCATCTCTGCATATTTGGATACTATCTCGATGTGTACCAGTTTCATATGAGTGTTAGTTCCGTTCCTGTCTCTGTCCGTAAGTGTTTCAATGGTTTGTGCCCAACTACCCCCCCTGTGTAGCGCAACTGGCACTTCCGTGACTTCCCAGCTCTCAGAGGGATCCCATAACTGTTAGCCTTACCCCCTCCCCCACTGCACCCCCCAACCCAGCAGTGTAAACCCCCACCTCTTTAACAACCCCATTGGACCAATGGGCCCTAGGGAACCATACATCAAGCAGTTGCTAGCAGGAGCGCTGTTACCGTAAGGCCAGTGCCAGGGGGGTGAGCCCCTTTACTGAAACAAGTGTCAAGGTGAGTGGCCCTGCACCCCCCAACCCAGCAGTGTAAAACCCCACCTCTTTAACAACCCCATTGGACCAATGGGCCCTAGGGAACCATACATCAAGCAGTTGCTAGCAGGAGCGCTGTTACCGTAAGGCCAGTGCCAGGGGGGTGAGCCCCTTTACTGAAACAAGTGTCAAGGTGAGTGGCCATCTTAAAATACTATCTTCACATGTTACAGGTATAATCAGTGGATTAGCACAAATTGCATGTTTCATAGCGTGCTAGTCACTGCCATCAACTGGATCTTCCGGTGGATTTGTTTCAGGGATCTGCGCCTCAATGAATTTGATGGCTTCACTTGGGACAGTAAAGAAATAAAGCTTGCCCCAGAATTGCAGCTTCAATCTCACCAGAAACAGCATAACATATTGCATATTTATTTCATGGAGTAGTTTCTTCACCCCAATGAATTGCAGGCACTCCAGTAGCACTGGGACAGATAAGTCTGGAAAGATGCGGATCGTCTGGGAGCCCAGCCTTAACTCTTTCTTTTCTCAGGCTAATCGAATGATCTCAATAACTTAGGATTTTGGCAATTATGGGTCTGGGAAAGCCTCACGGTTTTGGTTTGGGCGACAGGGCCCATGATCCCTCTCAACAGTAAAGAATGGTGACAGATCAGGTTGGTCCTGAAGGTCTTTAAGCAGATTTTTGATAGTCAGCTCCATCTTTAAGTGCATTTTCAGGGACCCCCACAAAACGTATATTTTTCCTGCAAGAGCGCGATTCTAAATCATCGCATTTGTTCTTTGCTAATCTCGTTGGAGAGTGTGGCCACTGTGTCTTGCAGTGAACGGATATTGTCTTCATTGGTGCTTATTCGATTTTCAGCTTCCGTTATGCGGGCACCTTCGTGGGCTAGTTAGGTTTTTATCGAGGCCACAGTTGTGTTGATGTCATCCAGTTTCTCATGCACTGCATCAAATCCTTTCGCCATAGCCTCTATAATTTTGTATTTACTAAGTTTATATAGCGCTTTACATTTCAACAACAAGAATACATAGGATAATAGACGCATAAAATTAAAAGACATGAAACAAATCATTAAAAACAGTATACAGAACAATTTACCGCGGATAATGTAAGAGATACAGATCAGGGGAAGGAAGGAGGGATGAAGTAGGGAGGTCGGGGTAGGTGAGGAAGATGCGATTACAGGGGGAGGGGAAGTAGGAATGGGGAAGTTGTAGGGAGGAAGGATGGAAAGAGGGATAAAAGGGGGGATAGGAGAAATTAAAGAGATGTCAGGACAGGGGTGAAGAAGAAAACATTTCAAGGAGGCACGGAAGGAGGAGTACGAGGAAATGGAGCGGATAGAGAGAGGAAGAGAGTTCCAGTGCAGAGGTGCAAGGAGCTGAAAGGATCGGAAACTAGAAGAGGCAAAAGGAGAAGGTGGAACAGTGAGTAGGAAGAGATCAGCAGACTGGAGGGAGCGAGAAGGAATGTAGAAAGAAATGAGAGAGGAGAGGTAGGGGGGAGCGAGATCATGAAGAGATTTAAAAACGAGGCAGGGGAAGTTAAACTTAAGTTGGGAGTGAAAGGGGAGCCAGCCCAGTAAAGAAAGGGAAGAACAGATGGAATCATGAGGGGCAAGAAGACAAAGGGTGCGAATAGCAGAGTGAAAGAGGGATTTGAGGGGGGCAAGATGAGAGGCGGGGAGACCGATGATGCCAGACAGGTCAGGTAGGGGGTGGGGCGGCGGAGGGGCTTCATTGCCACCCGTGGACCGTCCTGGAAGGGACTGTTCTTGCTTATTTGCTTCACTGTGTGAGCTTGATTTTGCGAATGTATCCATTGCATGAGTTCTCTTGCCACTGCCAGAGCCCTTTGTCATAGTAGCTTTTAAAGGAGTGTACCCAGCGGGGCACTACCGTGTAAGAGACCTGTACAAGCAGGCACCTCTGATGAGGAGTTGCACAATGGGTCTGCCTCCTGAGAAGGAGGAGTGCAGCACTGTCCGGGGTGGGTCTGAGTATTTAGTTTGTTAGTCTGTGCCCGGACGATACCCCCAGTAGTGGTACCCCAAGTACTGGGGACAGAACTTGACAAAGCTGCAGGCGCTGGTTGTTCCTCAATCCCTCCTTTGAAGGATCCTATATAAATTGCTCGGCCTAGTCTTGTCTGTCGGGTATAGAGCGCTGATATTGCCCCTTATTAGCGGCTTGGACCAAGGCCGTTGCAGGTCCTGGGCAAGTCGGTGTCTTATCACAGCTACCTGTACTCCCACTTGTACTCCCACTTGCATGTACGAGAGGGAAGAGAGCACTTATCTATGTATTTGAGAGGCTGGCGGGCCAGTAGATTCCAGATCTTGACAAATTTAGAAGCCCTGATGAACTCTGTGTCCTAGCAGGTTTGCAGCCACTTGGCAACGCCCCGGCCCTGTATAGAGAGCCGTGACTGTTGATCTGCGTCACAAAAACGGTTCCCGGGGCACCAACCAGTCTCTGCGCCAGTGGATGTAGTGGCTTCAGGGGTAGCAATGAGTGGTCACAACAGGCTACCGGGGTTGAATCTGCAAGCTCCGGGTCCTGTGGGAAGCCTGTATCTTATGTCTGCGGCAATGTACTCCAGCAGGCGAATGGGTGCTCAGGAATTGAGGCGGGGAGCCCCGGCCTAACCGCAGTTTGTGCTCCGCCAGCCCCTCCAGTGGTCGCAGTGACAAAACAGTACACCCGCTCTTTTCTTTACTTTAGTTTATTTATAATGCACAATCATAAACCCGTAGGTGTGAGGACGCGGACAAGACGGGAACATGACACGCAACAAATAAGGTCCGGGCAAAAAAGGGGAGAACAATGTCTCACCAGGCAGATAGGGGCAAGAGAAGAAAAGGAGACTGGCTACTTATCGAAACAACCAGGTTTTAAGCTCTATAATTAGCGGCCCCTTTTCATGTAAGGGAGGGATTAAGTGTGGCCTCAGATCAGGCATGCTAGGGGCATTCGCGGGCCTTGGAGGTCTAGACCGGGCCCGGTATTCCGTGACGAGTATTAGCAGGCGGGCCCGGCAATTTATTGTTAGTGGGGGGAGTAGGTAGCAAATGGCGCTAGCTCGCGTGCTCACCTCCCAATTGTCGGGCATCTGATGGTTTCTGCATCAGTGTATGTAGCTGGTCAACTGCAGACGGGCAGACTCGCTTCAGGCAGACGCTGATCGGTCCCAGCTTGCAGCGCATGGTCATACACTCTGTGTCCGTTTGAGCAGTCCACGCGCTGGGGATGATCAGCCGGTCCCGCTGACTTCATGGGTCACAATCCCCGTCTTGGCTCTTATCCCCTCTCGATCGCACCAGCCACTGTCAATTCTACCCCCCCGATATGTCGCACGCGGGGGGGTCCATGCCAAGGTAGACGCCAGATTGCCCCCCCCGCTAGCCTGCTCGTTGGGGGGGAACCAACAATCGCTCTCCGGCGGCACCCTGGCTCCTGGAAGATGTCTTCGGATGGTTGCCGTGCAGTGGGAGTGGCGAGGTTCACTGACCTCTCACGCTGTAGTTGTCAATAGCGGAGGACGCAGGGTTCTCGCTCGGCTTCACGGGCAGGTCCCTGCCATCCATGACCTCACTGCAGCCTCGATCCGGCCTCAGCGCCCCACCACAACGGGTCGTATTACTCAGCTCTCCGGTCACCGCAACTCACAGGAGCGGGCTGCCGAACGCATCCAGGCTTCTCCTTAAGTTTCCAGCAATGTGGGCTGATTTGGATAGATGGTGCCACACCAGCTTCTTCGATCAGCAGCTGTAGTACGGAGCCTCAGGTTAAGCAGTCATTTTAATTGGCTGCTCAACAGCGCCCCCCCCGTACACCGATCTTGTTGATAGTCTGCATGCAGCCAGTAGCACAAGTACCTCCTCTGAGAGGTTCCAATCATTTCTCATCCTCAAGAGCCACGCATGTAGATTGAGGAACTACGGGTCCGGGTGAAGTACCCGACCTTCCAACAGAGAGGAGATCCAGCTGCCAAGGAAAGCAGCGAGGTGGACAGATAGCCAAGTCTAGGAGGTCAGAGTACCATGTTCTCCTAGCCCTGTCCAGGCAATCAGGGTCACTTGAAACATCCTCAACCTCCTAAGAACCCACAAATGATAGAAATAGTGGATGTTGAAGACACTCCACCAAGAATGCATCCCTCAGTGCACCTCTCTCTGGGAATTCCCTAAAGCAAAACTGTTTGCACTTCCTGTTGGACTGTGAACAGATCCACTGTCGAGGTCCCCCAGTGAGCTAAGATCTCTTCTAGGATTTCCTGGTACACTTCCTACTCATGTGAGACTGCTCTGCCTGCTCAGAGCATCCACCAAAACGTTCTCCCTCCCTGACAGATGTACTGCCGAGACTGAGATCTGATTCTCCAAAAGCCAGAACCACAGCTGCATCGCCTCCCTGCACAGTGGAAGAGAGTGCACACCACGCTGCGTGTTCAGGTAGTGCATGGCCACCGTCTTGTATGTCATAATCAGGACGCGCGTCCCTTTGAGAGAGGGCACAAACACTTTCGGGGCCAACCAGATAGCTTGCAGCACTAGCCTGTTGATGTACCATTGGGCTTCCATCACGGACCAAAGGCTGCTCTCACCTGCAAATCCTCGCAGTGAGCAACCCAACCCTTCAGGCACGCATCTGTGACCACTTTGACCTGGGTGCACGGAGGCCAGAAAGGTTCGCCCACCAACATTCTTGCTGCTGGCCCACCAAGAAAGATCGTTGGCCACCGACCTGGGCACTTGTAGGATGTCTTTTAAAGTGTGAAGTACTGGGACCATTGACCTAGCAGGAGCCAATGCAGAGACTGCATTTGCCTCTGGCACTAGAAAAATGCAGGAGGCCATGAGACCTAAGAGGCGGATAAAGGAAACTGCTGGCCAGGTAGTTTGGCTCTGGGACAGTTGAACCATCAGCTTGAAACTGGCGACTCTCACCTCAGGGTGGCTTGACATGGGGGGGAACTTCCCCACCCGAATGTCCAGGACCGTCCCGATGAACTGGAACCTTTCTGTTGGTGTCAAGTGAGACTTCTGAAAAGTCGGGAAGAAGCCCAGCCTGTGGAGTAGCAAGCAAGTGTCCTAGAGATGGGACAAAACATGCTCCGTCGACTTCCCTCGACTCAACCAGTCATCTGCGTTTGGGAACACATGGATGCCGGCTCTCCTGAGGTGGGCCGCGACTACCACCATTAGCTTATTGAAAACACTTGGAGCGGATGTCAACCCAAAGGGGAGCACCTTGAACTGGGTTAGTGCTCGTCCCCTATGAGGAATCGCAGGAATTTCCTGTGCTTTTGGTGGATCGGCATGTGGGAATATGCATCCTGAGATCTATGGACATCAGCAAGACCTGAAGTCAAAGAGCGTGGAGAATATTTCTCACAATCACCATCTCGAACTTGTCCTTTCTCAGGAACTTATTCAAGTCGGGATGAATCTTCCCCTTTTCTTGGGTACCAAGAAATACTGTGAATACCAGCCCGATGCGCTCTGCTCGAGAGGTACCTCTTCCACAGCACTCTTCAAAAGCAGGGCTTGCAGCTTTCCGTGTAGCTCCTGTTCCGGTTGCTGCTAAGGAGGCTGAGGAGGGGGGGTAAGGAGGTGTTTCCGGTGGCATTTTTAAGAAAGGCAGACAGTAACCCCATTGGGTGAGCTGGAGCGCCCAGGCATCATAGGTAATCTCCTGCCATTGGGGCCAGTGCGCGCCTTTCCATCCTCCAACTGGGGAAACATGGGGAGATAAATCAAAGCGGCTTTGATGGCAGAGTTGCCTCAGACGCTGCTGCCGCTGTCTGCTGGTGTTTGGAGGACCCCTTCCCGTTCCCCTTGCAGAGCGCGGGAAAAACCTCTGCCCCTACCTGGGTTGCAGGAGCTGAGCCTTCCCGCCAAAGTGGAAATATCACCTGTATCCTCTTCCCCTTGAGGCGAAGCCAAATGCAGGTTTTGCCAGCTGCTGGACAGCTTAGCCCAGAGACTTGGCGGCAAGTTTTGAGTCCTTAAAGTTGACCAGGGACTCGTCGGCATTAGGGCAAAACAGATTCTCACCGTCAAAGACTATGTCTAGTAACTTGTTCTGGACATTGGGTGTGAATCCTGACGTGCACAAAAATGCCCGTCTCCTCAAGACAGTTGGCGACCCCATAGACCTTCGGACGCAGCCCGCGATGTGCAGGCTCGTCTGCAATGACTGTTGGGCCACCCCCTGATCATCATCATCCTTAATCCTCAGGAATCTCTCCTGCATCTCACCTTTGGCAACGTAAATAGAGGCTTCCGTGATAGCCCTCCACAAGCCAAATGTGTGGTTCGCAAATGCGCAGGATGCATTAACTGCTTTAAGGGCCACATTGCCCAACGAGAGCACCTTCTTGGCTAGCGTGTCAACTTTCTTACCTTCCCTATTCATAGGGCGTATAGCCATGGATGTGTCAGGCCTAGTTTTACCAGTAGCCACCTATACCACTAACATATCAGGCGTTGATGAGTAGAGACATAACCTGGGTCCCCCCCCTTGCCAGCCTATTTCTTTGTTTTATTATGTATTTGTTTTTGATTCTAAAATAATCTTTACAAAACATACAGTTTAATCACATTTAACATCTCAACTAAAACCATTTCAACCATATCATTTCATTTAGACTACAACTACGGCTAATATACAATCCAATCCATTCGGAAGGGTCCGTACAAATACATTTACGGGTAAGAATACATTCATAATAGAATACACATTTATAAAATATGTTACATTTATAAAATCGTGACATAGCATAGTACACTCAGCAGATTCACTAAAGATACATTCTCAGATTACAATACTGTACAGTCCATTTAAAATCTGAAGGCTCCATGGCGACTGATCTTTGGGGTACTCTAACCATGTAATTAAAAACCCATATTTATACAAAATTATCATCATTAATGAATAGGTAAAATAGGATTCACTCATACCGGCACCTCAATACTGTTGATCAGCCATAAATTGGTAAGCCTGAATGGGCATATAGTCACTGAAATTTATCAGTCTCACCGTAAGTGATATATCTTGCTATATATTGGTAATCGTTTTGCAATATGTCGCCAGATCCAATACAATGCGATGTGGAGACTCTGGGATTCACAGTTTAAACAATCATTCAAAAATGAGTCACTTTTTATTGAGTCATAACTGTGCACATATTCGCTAGTCATGTAAATGGGACTCAGTACTTGGCATTTGGTGAAAACATGCATAAGGGTCTCAATCGTGCCCGATAGTCTTCATATTCGACATTCTCTTTGTGCTAAGGGAATCTTAAAAAAGGCACCACGATAGACAGAGAGGTAGTTTATTTGTACGTAGTCCTAATATTAGGCTTCGGACCGCAGTGCTTGAGGTCTGGCACAGGTAGGGCTGCATTCTTAGATAACTATGGGTAACATTAGATACATATTGGTAAGATTTCAACATCGATAAACGATCATAGTGATTAGTCCATTCCCATTTTTCGTACTTCGTGGTAAACAAGGCTTTCATAGTCGCGTACTTTGTTCCCAATTTAAAGTTAGGATGCCAATCTATTGCCTCACATGTCATGTTATTCATACAAGTAAAATCACCTCCACCACTTGCCCATTTAATCCCGCAGTCAGACCCCCACAAATGCTAGCAGCTGAGTTGGCCTTTCAATGGAGCCTGCATTGCCCACACTAGGTCTCAAGTCAAGACCCAGGTAGGGATACTGACAAACTTACGATAAGGCAACCAGGCTTGTTGAAAAGGTGGGTCGGGGTACCTTCTGGGCTGTAACCTGCATAACTTTAGTCTTGGCCAAACTGACCAGCAAATCATTTTCAGCCACATAATAAACCAGGGTATGAAACATACTCTTTGCTCCATTATAAGTGTGATTAAAAATGACAAGTCGTCAGCATACAATAGTCCAGGAATATGCACACTGACCTTCCTCGGGCCATATCCACAAAGCGCTGTGGCAGATGCGCCAGGTACAAATTACACAACATGGGGGCCAAAACACAACCTTGTTTGACACCCCTTGTTGATCTGCACCCGAGCCGTTGTAGTGCCAGAGCCAACAACTCTCACTTGGCCCCCGTGTTTTAATGCAAACCCTTCAAAATGGACAAGAGTCATCTTGGGTATCCCCACCCCTCCATTTTAGCGCATAACTTGGTGCAGCAAACACAATCGAAAGTGGTCTGAAAGCTAATAAAGATGGCATACAGCACTGGCCCTCCCTTGGCAGCTGACCTGCGAAATGGTATGTCCAACACCCTTAAGTTATGGGTTTTTGAACTTCCTAGGCGAAAACCAGTTTGGGTGAAACATAGTAGGTGTTTTCCATCCACCCAAGCCTGCAAATACCTCAGGACGATAGGTGAGAAAATCTTACCGGTAACGTCCAATAGGGACAACAGTCTGCAGTTAGCTGGCAACAGTCTATCTCCCTTCTTATAAATAGGAAGCAGAATTGACTGCCGCCAAGAAACAGGTATTTTCTGTGCTAAGCAGACCCTATCGAAGAGAATTTTTAAGAGCCGAGCCCACCCAACGGGTCTTGTTTTAGTACAATATTGGCGAGTCCATTTGGACCCAAATCCCTAGAACTCTCATTACTTCAATGCTCTCTATTGAAAACTGCAAGAGCCAACCTCCGGGGCAATATTCAGCCCTAGCTACTTTAGTATTTACACCTGTTTTATTACTAAGGTGAAACAACCACTCTTTTTCCTTAATGGGATTTTACAAAAGCTTCTCTCGATCGCCCTTACCCCGAGCCTTGGATCTGCCAAATGTTTCTAATATTTCTACTTCGTAATGCACAAATCATACCATGCCAGTTACTATTTTTGGTTGAATATCACCAACGTTTCACCCACTGTTTGTATTCAACCTTAATCACTTTAGTCTGCCGGCTCATCTCATAGAGCGAACCACCTGCGCCAAGAAGCCTTCACAACTTGCCCGTTTTGGCCTTGCAAATGGAGATATCAAATTTATTTCTAGGTTTATCGACAACTGCCGAGTTGCCCAATGGGACAGCCCCTGACGTCACTAGCTACTTTAACCAGTCTTCAATCGCATTACCATTCGTAAATGACAACCAATTAATACCCCTCTCAAAGGCTTGCGTAAATAATTGGTTGGCTTTGTGGATATGTCTAGCACTCCAGCAGAGGCGGTTATCCATATGGTTTGGGAGAGCCCCACTACAACTTCGGGGTTTTATCATGGCCTTAGGACAGGCTATACTTAGGGCCAAGATGGCATGATCCCTAAATCCATTTTGCTTGATCCCAAGTTCATTCGTTTTCAACAAGCAAGTGTTATTTCCAAAGAAATAGTAAGGAGTTGCTCTGCTCTTACCCATGGCCCATGTGTACTGACCAGGTCTGTCCCCCCTAGTTCTGTCATTCATCAGCGTGAGCTCACAATTTCTCAAAAGTTTTACTCATTGGGTGCCCTGATCATTACCCTTTTTTTTACAACATTTGGCAGTTTTTAACAACATTATAAAGGAGCACACTCCAGGTCATCAGTGCAGTGGGCATTAAAGTCCCCACCGAGAAAGTTCATCTGATCCTCAAGTGTGCCAGCCCCACAGGCCAAGACCTTGCTTAATAAATAGAATGTCCCTTCCAGGGAAGTGTCATCAGCAGGAGGGGAAACAAATCTATTATCAGGAAACTACACTTCTCGCCAATGTCACCCAACATCAACTCCACAGCTTGTAAAGAACCCCTAGGTGACAAGGTAAATATGCCGAGACTCTATGGCTTGACTAACACCTATTATGAACCCCCCCATATGGTCTACCCCGGGGCCCCCTTTTTGCATTTAATTGATATAGGTGGTAGACCCCAAAATACATGGTAAACTCAAGCGAAGCTTCCTGTAAGAGGCAGACTTTGTATTTGGTAAGCAAGGAGGCCGAACTATCCTTGCTCAAGAGGTGGCCATGACCCCTCATATTCCAACATGCAAAGGCACAGCTTCAATTCCCAGTGCTCCTATATTCCCCTGTGGAGGCCCGGTCCCAAGACGGTTGACCCCAAGATAAACTCACATTTCCGGTAATCTCTTATGGAAAACAATCAAAACTTGGACCCCTATGATGCCTAACGTGGGCTCCGGTTAATGGCTTATTGTCATCATCAAAGTCAATTACCTGAGAACCGGGACGGACATTCATCAGCGCAGGTTGATTACAAAATACTGTCAGTTTGTACCCAAGTATTTGCAAAGCATCAACACAGATACATAATAATGTCGGGAGCCCAATTAGGCACACTGTCCTAAGGCGGAAGTGCAACTTGTGCCATATCACTGCTGCTGATATTGGCCAATCCAGGGATTTACTTCCAGATCCGAAACAGGGATGATCGATTCAGGAATGGGCTGTACAATCTAGGGGACAGTTCTTCCAGTTTTACCAGGGGACAAAGGGTAGAGCACCCCATAATCGTATAATCAAGGGGAGGACATTTAGACATAACTTGTGCATCGGGCCATGTAGCCATCAGCAATTACGGCACCATGACCCTCTAGAGGCAATTCGACCCTTCAGCCAGCCCCATGGGAGCTGAACTCCTCATTATTTAAGACCCAGTCTACCAATGGACAACCAACTGAAGGCCGTAGTGACTTGATATCACGGTTGTTCACCATACTGCGATGAATCGCCAAATACCCCCTTTATGCTGAGGGGCTTTTACCAAACATTTACGTGATGCATTCTCAGGTAGCAGGGAGGACTTGGCTCTTGTATAGGCCCATTTGTCCAATGGACCTCTCAGAATTACTTGCTTTGTCATACCATCACTCTGGATCCTAGAGAAAGATTTTTCACTACCTGTCACAGCAGATACACCACTCCCTGGACGCCTGGAAACACATGGTGCAGTGGATTTAGTCTGAAAAGTAACCTGTTTAGCAACTTTCTTTGCACCTCCAGAGAATCGACTTTGTGGAACTTTCTTATCACTTGTAGGTGACTGACTTTTCATCATTAACAGTTCGTTACAGAGACCATCTAGTGCACCAACTTCATTGCAGGCAGCCATATTTAGTGAGTCCTGGCTAAAACGGGAGGAGCCAGGCGAGAATGCCCAGACTCCCAGATCATCCAATATGTCAGTAGGGTGGTCCACCGGGATTGCCCTTCTGTTTGTGGATTTAAATATTTCGACTTGGCCACTTATCACATCCTGAGGTCTGGACCCTCTGGTTCCTTCCTGGATTACTATTTTTTTGTGTTCATTCAGAATTCACTGGGAAAGCGGTGCATGGCATCTGCCATAAGGTGGCGATGGGGTCGGCAATAGCAACATTAAAGAGCTTAGCCCTCTCAGTAGAGGTTCCTTCCTCCAGAATGCCTGTAACCCGCCAAAGGTCTGGCTGGGGCACTCCAACCTAGGGTATCCACCCCCCTATACACTGTGGCAGATAATTCTTCATTTGAATGCCCATAAGGATGAGCCTGCTTCGTCTCCAAATAGGTAGAGGTATCCAGGACACTTGCATCATGGAGGCCCTCAGCCAAGGTAAGTAAATCTGCTTGGTTAGTGAAAAGATCTCTGCCTCCAGAGCCTGCATAAGCAGGGTCAAAGCCAAATGACATCTGGTCATCAGTGTCATCGAAGATTGTCACCGTAGTGTCAGAAAACTTGGTTCTCGACTGTGGGACAAACGAAAGTTTGGATATCGGTGCTGATATGGACAGTCACGTGCCAACCGGCACCGAAAAAGGCTTCGAAAACCGGTCCGCACTGGCAACAATCTGCACTGAGCCCAAGCGCTTCAACAACGACAATGAGGTGGTCAGCTTGGGGCCGTTCCCATTGGAGCCACCAGAGCCTGCTTCTTTGAGCGATCACCCGTACCCGGAACCGATTCTGAAACATGTCGATGTTCTGCTCTTTTAAAGCTTGGATGTAAGCCCCACAGCCAACTTACTGGGTTCATCCAACAAGTCGGATCCGTGCCTGCGTCAATGACGCCTTTTCTTTTTATGGGAGGAAGAGGAGTGGCCCTGAGAGTATGACCTCTTTTTCAATTTTTTACGATGCCTAACCTTTTTAGGAGTAGGCCCCTCAGTTTCAGGCTCAGATGACCGGACGGTCTACTGGGCCGGAAATTAAGATGGGGGCCGGCCTACCGTGAGTTTCACAGACCTCTCCCGTAGTGATTTCGGGTTCACTTTTCTACAAGAACCACAGTCCGCAGTGACGTGATCGACACCGAGGCACCACAGGCAGACTATGTGTGGGTCCGTGATAGACATTTCGGAACTGCAGTCCTTGCAACGCTTGAAGCCCGACACCTCGGGAGTGGAAATAGTGTCAAAATCACATCGAGCAAAACAACAAATTAATCGGTTGAAAATTCTCTTAAGGGAGTTGCTCCGTGAAGAGAGTGCCGAGTGCGTGGAAAAAAGGAACTGGGGTACGGGGCATAGTGATGCAGTGTTAGGGAGAATTCTCTGTTAAGGCTAATTTCCTAAACCTAGTGAGTACCCCAGCAGCTTTGCTGGATTTTTGGGGTTTATTTTTTTTCCTGCTAAGAGTGAGACTCTTTTTCTCCCACTCTTAGGCATGATTTGAGTATGTCCTTTGACTGTGAATGTGTTTTATGGGCTATGGGGTCTTTTACTCCATAGGGCTTCATGTGTTTTTGGTATGTGTGTTACACAGCACCCTCAGTGCAGTAACACAGGGGTGTCATAACGACCCCCAAACATAGACTCCATACCCTGGGACTGACTACTGTCTCCCAGGGCATGTAAAGTCACCATTGGCTTTACTAGTCTCAAATTGTGAACAGAACCAATACAAAACATCATATTGTGGAAGTACTGATAGGGGTAATTCAAATGCCCCTGGGTCTGTTTTCCAAGGGGGCACTGTCCAGTCCCCCTTGTCGAGTTTCTGGCTGGTGGCAGTGGATACCACATGAAATATTCCATCTGAATATTTCCTATGGGATTTTCCCATTGATTTTAAACGCACCACTTTTTGGTGTAATGTTAAAGATACCGCCGGGTTATTTATTTAATATTTATTCACCGGTTGAGTCTTTTTGCCAGGACTCGGTTTAAAATGGCGTTTGTTTGCGCCTCTGAAACTCTAACCCAAGTCGAGCCCTTTGTTCCACTTTTTGGCGGGCTTCTCCACAGAAGCCCTCCAAATGGTGCCACTCTGTCTGGGTTTTATAGGATGTGTGGGAGGGGGATTAGGCACCCTGGACTGAGTTGCTTTGGCAACTCAAGTCGCACTCTTGTGTGACTGGCCCAGCATGTTTGAGTGACAGCTAGGCTGATGAATGGGGGTTTTTCTGCATAAAATCAGGGCTTTGGGGACTCGAACTTCAGAAGTCGCCACAGGACCTAAAGAATCCGAAGAGGGGAGAAGCTGAGCCATCTACAACGATGACACAACCGGTGGAGCCCTGCTGTACGAACTCACCACTTGCCCGACGACAGAGGAGATCTTCTTCCAGGAGAGTCTTCTTCCCTTTGAGCTGGTGGGACCAACCAGTTCACCTTTTTCGCCTTCCTGGACGTCTCGTCGAATCACCTGTGCCAAGCACCCCGGCGGCCGGATAGCCACGCTTCACCACTACCGTGAATAAAAGGGTCATACCTTTTAATCGGGAACTCCGCGGCTGGTTTCTTCCCTGGCAGTGCAACGACCTCCAGCGTTCTCCCTCGTCGAGATCATCTCTTCCTCTGGTTGAAGCCAAGACTTGCACCCGCTGCCAGGAACAACTGCCACCGCTGGAGCTTTCTCACCATTTCAGGTACTGTGTTCCGCCTGGTCCCCCTTGCAACAGATTGTCCAAGGTGTCCCGTAAATCCTAGACTTTCTAACTGGGTTGACCTCAGACCTGCTAACTCTGCCTTTCTGAACTGATCCAACCTCTTTTTGACTTTTCTGCAAAGTCTTTGAGTGCATTTCCACTGTGTGATCTTGGGCACATTCCGCCTTGCTCTCTCCAAGAGTGGGCCTGGCCTATGAACTTTTTGTTCTACAGTAGACCCTGCCTTTCTTGACTTGCTGTGGTTTCTTAAAAGTGTTGGTACTGTATTATTTTCCTACTCTGCCTTTTCTCACCCTTTTAAACAAATTATTGGAGTGCATCTACGGTTACGCGCTCACCTCTGTTTTGCTAAATAAGTGGTGTCTTAACCTAGACTTGTCGAATAATTAACTAGGGAGGTGTATATACTTATAGTGACTGTGTTTGAATTTGCTTGATATATTAGTGCCAGTGTGTTTTAAATAAATAATTATATACTTTTATACCAAAGCTCTGGTCAGTGTTTGCTTGTTCTACTGTATTTTTAGTCCTATTGTGTATACTCTATATACTGCCTAACTCTTCTTGAGAGAAGTCTGACTGCTCAGCAACAGCTACCAGGTAAATCTGGGTGGTGCAGACTGCTACCAATTGGGTTTACTGCTTACTCCTGTGGTATTAAACTTTTTGCAGTGACCCCGAAGGGAACTGCACAGGTTTCTGCCTAACATGCAGTATACCTAAGACGACAGACGTTACATCTGGAGTCTATGACTGCTGCATCGAGTCACGAGGGATCAACGGCCGAGTCAAGGTGCACTACGCCCCCCCTGTCGAAACGTTTTCCGAGCAGCTGACGCTAGAAGGGATATCTATCATGAGAAATCTGTGGGAGAAATGATAAGTTACTCACCGTAGTGACTAACGTACACTTAGTCCAAAGTCCCCTTTCCTCAATACTGTATGGGCGTCCCTTCCAAGGAACAGGAGACGGAACCTTTTTCACCAGAAAAAACCTTCTTCCCCTTTAAATGGAGAGGTGAGCAGAGGTGCGGTCCAGCGAGCTTGCGCTGCCCTGACTGTGCCCTCTGGCGCCACACCTCAGTCCCTATTGACGCGTCGACAATAGATTTAACATTGCATAATGACACCAGTATTATTAGAGGGGAGGTTGGTGGGACGTATGGAGGATAGGGGACTATGGACTAAGAGTATGTTAGTCACTACTGTGAGTAACTTATAATTACTCTTATGTCCCGTACCCTTTCCTCCATACTGTATGGGCGATTACAACTGATTGTAGCCCCAGAGTGGAGCGGGGATCCTCCTTAAGCAAATAGGTTCCTGAGAACCGCCTGTCCGAAAGCCGCATCAGATCTAAGCCGTCATCCAAACAGTAATGCTTGCAGAAAGCTGAGGGAGAGGCCGAAGTGTCTGCCCCGCTTATGACTTGCCAAGGGACATGGCGCTGGAATGCGATGGCCGTTGCCTTGGCCCTTACTGTGTGGGCAAGCATGTTGGCCGGAAGCGGCTTGTGCTGCCCTCGTACATTTCTTTTATGGCAGAGACCATCCAGCCGGATTATGGAAGCCTTAGAGGTCTTATAGCCTGGTCTTGAGCCTCCAAAAATGACAAACAGGGCGTCCGATTTGCGGAAGCCCTTGGTCCTGTCCAAGTAGAATTTCAGGGCACGCCCGACATACAGACGTGCCCTGAAGGATAATTTCCTTGTTCAAGTGGAAAGCAGACGGAACCTTGGGCAGAAATGCTGGGTGCGTCCGCAGGACTACCATGTCCTTGTGAAAGGTGGTATATGGCTCAGAGGCGACCAGCGCCTGGATCTCGCTGACTCTACGAGCCGAGGTAAGGCCTACTAGTAAGGCCGTTTTGATGGTGACCAGTCTGATGACCATGGACGCCACTGGCTTGAACGGTTTGTGCGCCAGAGCGCCCAAGACTACGTTAAGGTCCCACACCGGGTCTTGACGGGCGGGAAGAGCCTTATGAGACCCGTCAGATGTTTCTTGACGATGGGGTTGGAGGAGGAGAAAATGCCCTCCTCCGAGCTCCTTTAAGCCCCAATGGCTGCAAGGTATGTGCAGCAGTTGTCCACCTGCGTGCCTGAATGGGTGAGGTGCGCTGAAAAGGAGAGCACGTCATCCAAAGTGTATTTGTATTTATTAGGTTTATATAGCGCTTTACGCCAAAGCGCTTTACAATACAACAAGAATACATAGTAAACATGAAGCATAAAGTTACAAAGACATGAAACAAACCATCAAAAACAGTATGTAGATCATTTGACCAGTTCTAAAGGAGGAATGGATAAGAGGAAGAAGAAAGGGAAGTAGAAAGGGAGGTCAGAGGGGGGAAGAATACAGAGATAACAGGAGGAGGGAAGGAGGTAGGAGAAAGAAAGTGAAGTAGGAAGGAGGGTAGAGATAAAGGAGGGATAAAATAGGAGAAAGAGTGAAGGTAGGGCAGGGGTGAAGAAAGAAAGATTTTAAGTGATTCAAGATTTCAAAGTGCATGCCAGTGGTCGATTTCTTTGGAGTCTGCCCAGTGGCAGAATCTGGTCCATTTGATTTTGTACTGGGCCCTCGTAGCTTTGCTCCTGGCGCCTTGTATGATCTGCAGATTGGCCTGTGAGAGGCTAAGGTGACAAAGCGTTACCTGCTCAGGTACCATGCTGTGAGGGCTAGTTTCCCTGGCGCAGGGTGGATGACTCTGCCCCTGTCATGGGTATCCGCAGGTAGTTGGTGCAAGCTGGGTGGAGGCTTACCAGGCCTGGCATAGGCACACAAAGAACCCATAACAAATCCCTACTTTCATTCCTTCCTAGTGTTTGTAGTAACTTCCTGGTTACCACTTCCTGTTGCCAAACAGGAAGTGCATGATAACTCATGAGCTCTCTAGTGTTTGGGTGTGGCTGACTATATAAGCCACACCCAAGATTCTTCCAGTGCTTCGTGTTGCTTACTGTGAGCTGTATCAGCAACAAACCTGCCGTGCTCTGGATCAGCCAGCATCTGCTTACCTGCTCCGAATCATCCTGTTTCTGCTTACCTGCTCCGGATCATCCTGCTTCTGCTTACCTGCTCCGGATCATTCAGCTTCAGCTTACCTGGTTCTTACTCCACGCTGCAGCCATCTCCAGTCAAGAGATGACTTCTACACCGGCACCTGTAAGAACAAAGAAGAACAGCGTTAACACGCACACATCAGTAACACTGCGCATACTCACTGAATATTCCTGCGACGCTGGAATCCAGGTTAGTTGTACGAGCACACAAACCCCTGTAAAAGAAAGAAGAGACATTATTCATTGCGCTCGCTCCAATAACGCGGACCCTTATTTCACTGCGCTCTCGCTCTCCCTCCGCGGTGCATACTTACCAAAAGCCTCCGTGCAAACTTACCTAACCATGAAGTCTCCAGTAGGTCTGAACCCGGACGCGAGGCGCTAATACCACATAATTTTTTCCTGCAAGGGAAAGGGAGAGACATTACCAGGCGGGCTTGAATTGAAAGCGCTGCGCAAACCTACCAGCAGCTAGCTTCTATACGCAGCGCTACTAACCCACAAAAAATACCAGCAAACAAAGACAATACGGACAATTTTGGACACTCAACATTCTCCGCACAACTTTCCCTTGTGGGAAGGACTTTCTAGCCAGTGAAGAAACTGGCGCCTTGAACTTTTTAAGCCTCGCTGTGAAGGTATAAAACAGCGTTTGGCATCTGAACTCTACAGACATTGGCACCAATCACATGAGCGAATCGCACCCCTGCGAATGCAGGATGGAGTGCACACCCTACTAAAGATCAAGGTATTTCTCTGGGTGAAACAGGCGAAGTGCAGACTCTGGGTCAAGGGAGGCTCGTCAATCGCTCCTGCAGCAGAGACACAGGTGAGTGTGACAGCCCCCCTGCTGTGCCAGAAGATGTGCTGGGCCCGTCGGGAGGTGAATCGGGGGTACCTCCGAGAGGCTGAGCAGCTCCGAAAACCATGGCCTGGCGGGCCAACATGGAGCTATTAGAATGATGAGGAGTCAGCAAGACTTGATTTTGCAAATTACCCTGTGGATCAGGGGAGTGGGCGGAAAGGTGTAGGCTTTCATGCCGGTCCACTGGAGGTGAAATGTGTTGCCCAGAGAGCCGGGGCCCTGACCTTTCCAGGATGCAAATTGGGGACACTTCTTGTTGAGCCAGGTGGCAAAGAGATCGAGGTGGGGGTGACCCCACCTGTTGACAATCTCCTGAATAATGAGGTCGTTTAGCTGCCACTCATAATTTTCCACTCCCAACCTGCTGAGCTTGTTCGCTTCCAGGTTAGATTCCCCCGGGAGGTGGGCTGCCGTGAGGTAAATGTCATTTTCCAGGGCCCCCTCCCACATGCTGATTGCCAGTCTGCACAGAGGAGGAGATATGATGCCTCCCTGCTTGTTAACGTAGTACATGCTGGTCGAGTTGTCCGTTTGGATGAGAACAACCTTGCCCCTGAGAAGTGGTAGGAATGCCCTGAGCGCCAGCCAGATGGCGTTCAGCTCTAGCCAATTGATGTGGTATTCCTGCTCCCGTCGGGTCCAGGTGCCGTGGACCGAGAGATCGTCCAGAGTGGCTCCCCAGCCCTCGAGCGACGAATCCGTGGTGGTGCTGGCCTGCGGAGTAGGCAGCTGGAAGAGCTTGCCCGTCCACAGGTTGCAGTCTCTGGACCACCAAGTAAGGTCCGGGTGGAGAGCTGCATGAACGATCATCTCGGATTGAGAGCCCTGCTCCTGGTTCCACGAGGCCGCGAAGTGCAGCTGAATCCTCCTCATATTTAGTCTTGTGTGCGCTACGGCTAATAGGACCACTGCCAGTAGACCCAGGAGATGTTGGTACCACCAAGCCGAGGTCACTTCTCTGCTGAGGAAGTGGGCGAAGGCCCTCTTGATGGCCGAGATTTTGTCCTCCGACGGGAAGACCTTCTCGGAGCATATGTCCCATATGAGGCCCAGGAATGTCAGAGTCTGCGTATGCTGCAGCTGTGACTTCTTGAGATTGAGCGAGAAGCACAGATCGTGCAGTGTGTTCATAAGGGCATGGGAACAGTGGTGAACTGCCTCCTGAGATGTAGCCCTGATGAGCCAGTTGTCAAGGTATGGGTAGATGTGGAGGCCCTGCGCTCTGAGGAGGGCTGTCACGAGTCTGGTAAAGATCCTGGGGGCCGAGTTGAGGCCAAAAGGAAGGACCCTGTATTAAAAATGGTAGCCCATGATCCTGAACTGTAGGAAAGAATGATGGGGCTGCCAAATTGGGACATGTAGGTACGCATCCTTCAGATCCAGGGAGCACATCCAGTCTCCCTTGTCCAATGTCTCCCCTATAAAAGCTGGCGGAACCATCTTGAATTTTTGCAGCGGTAAGGAGAGGATGAAAAGGTCCAGCACAAATCTCAGGCCCGCCTGGTTCTTCTTCTGAATGACGAAAATCCTGGAGTAAAAGCCAAAACCTTGCTGGGAGGCTGGGACTTCCTCCACTGCCTGACTCTCTACGAGCGACCAGATCTCTGCCAAAAGAGTTGCTGTCCCAACCTGTGGGAGTGGAGGAGAGGAGGGAGGAGAGGCTGGGATAGGAAGGCGGTACCCCGTGGATACTACGGATAGGATCCAGGGGTCCGCGAAATTCTGGCACCAGAAATGTGCATGGAGAGCAAGCCTGACCTCCACCGGAGACACGTGGGCCTGAACGGGCGTGCCAAGCTTTCTTTCCCTCAGAGGCTGTCGCTGAGGAGGGGGACTGGAAAAAGCCCTTACTCCTACCCTCCCACCCCCTTTTGTTGCTTGTACCGGCTCTGTGACGGCGAGTGGTCCGGCTGCCTGGATCTGCGTTCCTGAAAGCCGCAGAACCCTCCATATGTACGACCCCTCTCTGAGCGCTGCTGAGATTGGGTGTACGATTTGGCCGTGGTCTTTGTAAGGATGGATAAAGACTTGGCCGTTTGGGAGCTGTTTCTCTTTTTATCCAGCTCTTCGTCCATGGTGGAGTGGAAGAGGATCCCCCCCGCCCTCGAACGGTAGATCTAGTATACGTTCCTGGACATCCGGGTTGAATTTTGTTGCCCGGAGCCAGGCTGTTATTCTCATGTCTGTGGCAAGACAGATGGCACGGCCAGAGGTATCAATATGAGCCACTGTGGATTCCATGAGGTCATGCGCCACCAGCTTGACTTCAGCTAGTCCCGCCTTAAAGTGCGATTGGCTCTGGGTGGGGAGTCAGCAATTTCCCTCCATAATCGCTGGTAGGCAGCACCCAGCATGGCATCGGCGTTTGCTTGACATAGATGTAAAGAGGTTTTGGAATAGAGTTGCTTACCATACGCCTCCAAGATCTTCACCTCCATGCCTAGCAGCGCCGCAGAGGAAGAGGCCGAGGATGACTGGGGCTTGGAGTATAGTGATGCCACAGCGATCACTGAAGAGTGGGGCTGAGGATGGGCCGCAAGCAACAGTGTATCCCCCCCTCCACCTGCCTGTACTTGGCGTCCAGGCGTCGATTGACCGGCTGGGCCGAGTGGGGTTTGAGCCAGCCCTTCTTGGCCAGGGAGATTACATTGGCCTGCATAGGAATCCCCGATTTGGCAGAGGGGCATCGCGTGAGGACTTCAGCCAAAACCCCCTCTGCCAGCTGCTCGACTTCCCGTTGGGGGAGGCCACGGTATTTCCGCCAGACCAGCAAAATGTTTGTTTCGTAGATGGCCATGATTGAGGATGGTGTGTCTGGATACTCCTCATCCGTATCCTGCGTGTTTGGAAGCTCCTGTGGAGCAGGAGGAGTAGTTGGCGCCGGAGGCTGGGGTACAGAGCCCGCGGACAGAGGCTGAGGAGGCAGCGGAGAGTGGTATGGAGCCCCCGGTGGAGTCGGCTGGGGGAGGTGGCTGCGACGGGGCTTGGGGCGTCGGCTGAGGCATCTGTGGTGCCACTTGCATTGCGGAGAGAACTTCCCCCGATGGCATCTTTGATGATAACCCCCCCGTCTAAGGTGACTTCATGAGGCCGAGGAACTTCTTGAAGAGCACCTCCTCACTGGCCAAAGAGGTGGCAGGGGGTGCCAACAGGGTAGCGGGGAGCTGCTGCGTACCCCGTCCATATGGACGCAAAGGAAAGCTGCCCTGCGCAAATGAGGGGTAGACTGTAGGCCACATACCTGGTTGAGGCCAGTCCCACCTTAACACTCGTCCTTCGACGAATTCCTGGAATGGCGTCGGACGGGTGCCTCTTTCTGGCACGGCGGCCATTTTGTCGAGCTGCCTGCCACGTGTTGCTAGTACCGCTGGGTGTTAGGGAGAATTCTCATTTATGGATAATTTCTCTCACCTAGTGAGTCCCTCAGCAACTTTGCTGGATTTCAGTTTTTTTTTTTTCCACCTGGTAAGAGTGTGAGCCTTTTTTCCACTCTTACATGTGTTTTGCCCTTTGTATTTCCATTGTTTGTGTGATCTTGGGCTCTGGAGCTACACCACTCCAGGAGCCCCCTTTTTGTGTGTGTTACACAGCACCTTCAGTGCAGTAACACAGGGTCGTCTTTGAGACTCCTCCCCTCCCCCCCCCCCCGACTACATTTTTCAGGGGCTGACTACTGTCCCCCAGAAACAGGTAAAGTTGCCATTAACTTTATATAGTCACTTTAAACTAAAGATCCAGTACACCCCATTTTACATGGAGTACTGGAAAGGGTTAATTCTATCCCTTTTTGTCTCTGCCTCTCTGAGCTTTATTTTGCTCTCTTAACACTAAGACTTGGCTGGTGGCAGTGGTATGTACCCTAACTTTTCTACCGCAATTATACTATATATACGTGGTACTGTTTTAGGCTCTCATATTAGCCTGGAACTTAAACCCGCTTGACCAAACACTTTTTATTTCGGCTCCGGTTGGGTTTTATCGCCATTTCTTTTTGTTAAAGTCCTTCTTGTGTTTTACTTTGTGCAGCAAGCCAGGTTTGCCTCCTTTGTTCGCTGACCTTTGGCGGGCTTCTGTCCAGACGCCCTCCTTTGGCATCTGGGTGTCTAGGTGGGCTGAATGTGAGGGAGGGGTGTAGTCACCCCCTGCACAGGGTATCCATGGAGACCCAAGTCGCAATTTGTCTTGATTGGCTGAGGTGATTGTCCGGGCCGGACAACCCCCCTGCTGAGTGATTGACAGCCAGGCTGTGTGAATGGGGGACTTATGCATAAAAGGCAAGACTCTTGAGCTGGAAGTCAGAGTCGCCACTGGAACTACAAAGAAACGAAGAGAAGCGGAGAAGAAGATGGCTGCTGCAACTCCCGAGTCCCGGTGAAGCCCTGCTGCAGTCCTGAGCTATCTACCCTTCAACGACAAGAGAAGATCCAGTCCGGAGTCTTCTTCCCTTGAGCCTGGTGGGATCAACCAGTTCAGCTTCCACAGGCAGACGATCCTCTTCTCGGTCGAAATCGCCGCACATAGCTGTAGTGGTCCGGATAGCCATCTGAAGAGCCTCTACTGTTTTAAAGGAGTGCACCTTTTATTCACCGTTGCTTTTGCTGCTGCTGGCTTCATCCCTGGGTAGTGCAGATCGCTCCAGACGTCGTCCTTCTTGTCCCCACGACTGAAGCTTCTGGAACCGTGAGTCTGCAGGAACTACCAGGAACAACTGCCATGGCACCAGCTCTTCTTCATACGAATAAGGTACTGTGTGTTACGCTCACCTGGTATCCACAGGGACGCCACCCAGCTGGGTTACTGGCTGGTATGCTTCTCAACTTTGCCCTGATGTGGTCTGCGGGGAAGGTTCTGCCTGAAAATACAGGAGGACTGTGTTCAAGACTGACCGACTGGGGTAAGTATCCTCCCTCCACCCCCGTATGCTTTCAGTCCCTCTGGCTCCCCCTCCTCACCTTGTGGTAGAATTAGGAATGCTCTCCATCCTGCCTTCTTTGCAGGAGCGCGTTGTCTTTCATGGGCAAGTGCGGTCCAATTACTTCACAGACGCCGGCCCGTTTGATATTTTTCAGGTAGGTCTTATTGCTGTTCTTTAATTTTGTTGCTATCCTGCATGCCTTTCTTTGTTTAAAATGTCTCTTTTTTTCTCTCTTAGGTATGCAGAGCTTCAGCGCGGCGAACTGGCTTGGTTGAGCCCCGCTGGTAAATGATGGCGCATTAAGAGCGCTTTGATGCGGTAAGTAAGCGCTATGCGCAGCGCTGCAAAGTCTTGCCTTTGCTAACCTGTGTTTTCCTTCCTTGTAGGTTGCGGTGTTCTTCAGCGCGAGTGGGATGTCCGGAGTAGTGCCAGCCGAGAGGCGACCAGCCAGGTAAGCCTTTTGAGCAGTTTGTAATTTGTAAATGTCTCTGCAGTTTTCTTTAATGTTGCCTCTATCTTCCTCTTTCAGGTCGTTCTGTCCGGGAGGTGTGCAGATTCGAGGAAGCTGTTCTCAGTAGCTGCGAGTGTTTATAGATGAAGACTGCAGGTAAGATGCTGCTGCTAATGATGTTCCTTTTGTCTCCTTCCGAGGTTCAAGGGAATAGCTTGACACGGTGAGCGTCACGTTGCAAGCTGTAAAGTAACACGAAGCATGTTCTGCAGTCAGGGTGTGGTTTATATAGCCCAGGTAAAGTAGTACCAAGGAAAGTAGTTCCCAAGCACATTGTTGTTCATGGTGTATGAGCCTGGCGCCATGGGCCCAGGACTAGCCCCATGAGGGCTTTTGAAGAGGATGCCAGGCTCTAGAGGCCCGAGTCCTGACTCCACCTGGCCAATGGGTTTGCCAGAGGGGGTTTTGGGTGAGGGTCGTGACACTGTGTCCTACTTCGAGGAACTAGGGTGAACCCTTTTCTCCTCACCAAAGGCTTGTCCTCATCTTCCTTCCTCTTATAACTTTTGCCTCCCTTTTGACAATATCTAAGTACTCCTGGCAATCTCGAATCGTGAACTGTTCTAACCTTGTGATCTTCGACAACAGGACCCCTGTCCCATTGACACTGGCGTAGGCTGATTGACTTATCTACATTTTAGAAAGTGTCATGATTCTATCTGCCTTAACAAAAGTATTGCCTAGGATTTTTATCCCCAAATCTCTTGTGTTAATTCATGTGCTTGGTGTGTTCGACTACGGTAACATTTCTGTTCGCAAGTACGCTCTCTTTCGTAAGACCGAACTGTCAAAAAGTGATTGCGTGATAACCCCTGGTAACGTCTTTGTTTCAAAACACCGGTCTGTCAAATCCAAAGGTACTTACATTGAAATGTTCTGCACTAGGGGAATTGGATGTGTGTAGTGTATTTTGAAGTGTGGTTTTAGTTAATAGAAGTGAAGTATTTTGTGAACAGATGGTCTAAAAATAAATGTACTTTTACTTTTTAACCAGAAACCTTGAGTCAGTGTTTGCTTGAGTCACAGTAATTGCAGACCTTTTTGTAATCTCTACTACTACCCATTTGCTCTTGAAATAAGTCTGGCTGCTCCGCTACTACTACCACTATAACTGTGTAGTACAGGCTTGTACCATAGGTGAAATTGTACTACCACCAGTAGTCTTAATCTTGTGTAGTGGACCTTAAGGGCACTGCGCAGGATTCTGTTTAACATTGGGCCCGGCCTCCTCCAAGACTCTTGCGTGTGGATAACAAGGCCTACCCTGCTCCTCAAGCCTAGGCCCGGTAGGTGTGACACCCTCGACCCGGGTGTCGGTAGAGCTGCGTTTAGGCACCCCCCCCCCCCGACGTATTGCCGGTATTAGGGCATAGCCCCTCGGCCACGGTACCGGTAAAAGGGCGGAGCCCCTCGGATGTAGACCCGGTAAAAGAACCTTCCGGTCCCTCAACACTACGCCCGGGAGGATCCGAAAATCCCTCGACCCGAAGGCCGGTAGCTGAAGCAGCCTCGGTGCACGTGCTGGTATAAGGAGCTGACCGGTCTCTCCCGTCCGGGAGAGTCCCTGGGAAAGAGTCTCCCTTGCAGGGTGCAATGGAGAATATCGGCCCTACCTTGGGCCTGGTTCGATGCTTCACGAAGGTCTTGAGATCCTCTGGCGGCAACCTCTTGAAGAGCTCCCTCCACCTGGCTAGTCTGTTCTTCAGCGCCTTAGACAGAGTGTGACACGCCGAACATGATTGCCAACCGTGGTCTGGGCCAAGGCAACGTAGGCAGAGGGCATGGGGGTATGAAGTTGGTAAGAGCCCGTTGTAGGATGGACACCTGCTGAACCCTGTAGAAGTTGACATACGCCGGGGAGGTGCGCGACGCCTGGGGACCGAGTACCTGAATGATAAACAAGACAAAGAATAAGTATTGCGCATGGAATTACATGGCTGAAGCCAAACCCAGGAGCGCTGGTGAATTCGGCCCATTCCTGTCAACGCGGGAAAGGGGACCGAGGTGTAGCGGCGGAGTCAGGGCAGCGCATGCTCCCTGGGCCGCACCCCCGCGCGCCCCTAAATTTAAAGGAGAAGGTTTTTTTCTGGTGAGAAAGGTTCAGTCGCCCGTCCCTTGGGAAGGGACGCCCATACAGTATGGAGGAAAGGGGAAGGGACGGAAGAGTAAGGCAATCCATTGAAACTCTAGTTACATACTCTAAATTATTACCTCCACAATGTACTATAATCATTTCAGGATGTTTCAAATGCACCATATCTTCAAACACAGGCAAGAGTCCATTCCATTTCATACAACAAACTCCATACCACACAACCTACAATTTTACAAAGCCAAGATTATCTGAGATACCAAGCTGCTCTATGTCTGAGGCCAATGAACACACAAATCCAAAGAGTCTTCTTGCTGCGCTCCATGCTTTCAGCAATTCAATCAAGAAATGAAGCACTTGCTGACCTGTGCTTCTCTGCCGTTCAACTTCTCCACAATGAGAAGTCCTGATTTGTTGAGCTTCCCGACGTTTACAGTCTCTGTAGTGCTCTTTCCCTGCAACGCATGTTAAAAGGGCCCTGATGGCACGTGTGGTCCACCCACAAACAGTTGCGTACATCCACCGACATCGGGGCACAGGGCAGACCCCCTTATTTGTACTCCCCGGTTGGCTACATTCAGTCAAAAATGAACCGGCCTTACGTCAAAATGAAAACAGAGCTTCATATTCCAATATACCATGCCCATACAACCAACCTTTAACTTCAACTATAACTGGTTTTGTGTGCTGCAAAACCTATTTCAAAGCAGCACCAACTCCAATAGTTCATTTCTGCTTTTGAAAGTACTTCTGGTTGCATGGTGACTGCTACTACATGCTTCTAGAAGTGCACAATTATATCATTAAAAATACCTCAATTTCCAAACTAGAGTATATAAAAGAAATATGTATCTTAAAAGAGACCTGCCTTCCGTCAAACGTATAAGAAACCTACATATTACAGTATACAATACAACTTTGCCTTCTCACCTTTAACTTCTTGTTGTGTTGCAAACCATAATTCCAAGCAAAACCCATCCCAGGTATATATAAACATTCATGTATTATACACTTACTTACATTTCTCAAAGTTGCCAACAATCTTTCTTTTACATTTCCAGATAAAAGAAGATTACCAAAGAAACCTACTTAACAAAGCAAGCTCTTCACTTTCTGAAATGTAAGTATATTAATGTGGCATATACGTCAGTGACATTATAATAACAACTATACTGTATATATGTGTATTATCCTAACCTATGTTTAGCTTATTTAACTATCCACACATACTATACTCATTTCACTTCCTCATTCCATTTCTGCAATCACTCTTTTCCATTACAGCCACACCACTCTTCTTTATCTTATAATACCACGACTTAACCAGATAACTATTTTATCACAACTCCCCATCGCCAATACATCCTTCATCCACAAAGCAATTCCAAATTACAACCCATACCATTTACCCAACGCCCCTCTTTCTTATCCCAGGACACCAGAGTTCTACAACCTCGCTCTACAAAAAACCTATGTACCACACCACCTGCAGCCTATACTTCTTTCAGTCTCATGTTACTTTCAAAATTGAATGCTTCTCATTCCCCCCCCCACCCAACAACCTTGCTCCTCATCCCTTATGTCACTACACTAACAATGTACTAATTTCTGTACTTCCCCATTCCTCATATTACTGAAATCCCACCATTTTGCATTATGCCCACATGCCTCTTCCCCATACCACTTCCTCAGAGGTGTACAACCTCTTACTCTACAAATATTTTAGGCCACAGCTCACATTATCTATACATTCCTCTTCCACAACCTACTTCGCATTCATAATCCATAAATATACACATGCTACTCTTTCTCGTCATAGTACACCAGCCGTCTACAACTCATCACTGAAAAATGTTTTGACCTATAGCTCCCATTATCTATACATCACTCTTCCTCATGCTACTTCCCAATCATAACCCATTTCATTACTCAAACATCCCTCTTCCTCGTTTCAGTTCCCAATATTGACCCACATTATCCACGCACCACTCCCTCTTCCTCGTTTCAGTTCCCAATATTGACCCACATTATCCTCGCACCACTCTTCCTCACGCCAGTAAAATAACACCAAAGTTATTAACTGTACATTCATCTTCATCATCCTATTACTCAATATTCATCCATATCACCAGCTCAACATCCATATTCCTTATTCCACTATTTGATATCACGACATATCTTTACCGAATCAACCCTTCTAAGAGATTACAGTACACACTTTATTTTTTCCAAAAGATACAAAAGAATGCCTCCTAAAACTTAGCTTGAAGAAAACAAAAAAGATTGAGCAGATAAAAAGGGAATGTCATATACTCAACCTCCACCAAATCAATTTATAGAAAACGTACAAGCAAGAGAACGAATAACTCTGCTCTTGCAAAGTGCACTAACAATCACTGTTAACAGTATTGCTCCTAGGTTCGGCGCTCGAGAGCTGCGCCAAGATGGCCGCTCTTATGTGAGCTCCCGTGCTGCCTGCCATACATCTGGCAAAAATCCTGTAACATTGTGGGCTATACACCCTGGAAAGCTGGTTGAGTGCTGCTGGTGTGTGAGGAGATTGACTGTCGAACTTGCGTGGTTCTGGTGGCACCCTGCGGGTAGCCGTTGGCATGGATTATTGGCGAGGCCTGAAGGTGCGTGGAGGCCTAGGCTCGGATGGCTGCCTCAGGCAGGTATCGCCACAGTGTTGCTGCTATGACTGAAGTCTCCAGAATGCAATTCCTGCGCCTGTGGTGGCACGGCGGGTGCTGCAGTGGCTCAGATATCCGCCATGCGAAGAGGCGAGCATAGGATCCCGTCTTGGACTCGGACCGGGTGTGCAGCGCCAGACAGCTTTGGACCTTAGCGCCTGGGACGCCTACACTGGGGATCCTGACTCCAGGGGGAGCGGATGCCTGCAGCTGCAGCGCAGAGCACTTTTGCAGCTCTGTCTGGGCCTCTGGCCTGACACAAAGTGGACGTTGGCGAGTGGTGCAGCTCGCTGGAGCGGGTCGTACCACGACAGGCTAAGCTTCCAGTGGGTTGGGCTGGAGGGCTTGTGGAGCTACGGCCACATCGCTGCCTGGCTGCATTGAGAGGTTCTTTCTTTGCTGGAGGAGACTTAGGATATATTTACACCGGAGTGAGTGCCCTGGCTGCTGTGGGGGTGAGCTGCTTCCCCTTGGACATTGCACTGTCAGGTGGATGAGGGATGCCCGACGTCCCACCTGTGAGAAACAATGTGGTGACTCTTTTGAGCTGAGGATATCCACATACATGCGAGAGTCGATTTAGTTGTTGGGTGCTAGCATTAGACAGTAAGGTACTGTCCGAGCAGTGGGCTTCAGCAAACACATTCATATACTGCTTGCACCTGCTTGCTCCCCTGGGTATTCCCGGTCTGGTACCTTCATCGTGGTCGTGGGACTGCTGAACACGCCCATAGACCCCTGGTGCTCCTTCGGAGAACACATTCATAGGAGGTCACGATGGGGAAGCAAGGCAAGACGCAGTCTAAGCTACCATACAGCACCCCTTTGCAGAGGTGGAGGCAGTGGAGGAGAGAGCGGAACCTTCGCTGGACACGCTTAGGGACATTAAATGTATCCTGACCCAGCTGCAGTCCGGTATCAGTTCCCTAGATATCGAAATGGACACGCTTACCTGCAAGGAGGATAACATGCAGGACCGACTCAACAGGAATGGCAACAGGCTGGACGAAGCAGAGCAGTGCATCTCAGCAGTAGAAGATGTATTTGCCACAGCATACAGAGAAATAGTTCAACTTAGGAAGGCTGTTAAGGAGCTGCAAGAGAAGCAAGATGACCTGCAGTCTAGGTCCCGCCGTACCAATCTAAGGATCATCAGCGTTCCGGAATGAGCAGATAGGGGGCCCATGGAGCAGGCAGATGGTGGAGGTGCTGTTGCACAAAGTTCTTGGAAAGCCTGGATTTTCGACAGCCTGTGTTATCGAAAGGGCCAACTGGGTTCTAGGGGGGTGGGAGGTGCGCCCCAGTGCCTGAGGCGCTGCCTAGACCCATTATCGCTAGGCTCCTTAATGCGACAGAGACCATGCTTTGCAGTGACGAGAGTTGGGCTCCCTTATCTACCACAGCGTCCGGATTCAGCTTTTCCCAGATTTCCCGAATAAAATGCAGGCGTCGTGGAAATGTTTTATCGAGGTGAAAAAGCATCTCAACGCCAAGGGTTTCGAGTACGCAATGTTGTTTCCGGCACACCTACATGTCGAGCACAATGGAAAAGCCCTGTTCTTTCATTCCCCGGATGAGGCAGGAGTTTTTTGGACAATGCAGATACTGGAGCCAGGCCATCGAGAAGCAGAAATGGCCAGGGGAGGCAATCGCCCAGGGACCCAGACTGAAGCGACAGCCTATCAGTGACACTCCCAAGTTGCTCTGTTTTCTTATAATGAGGGGTGGTTGGCCATTGAGCTCACTTCTTGTAGAAATGGCGGGTGCGGGTGGCTAAGCCTCAAGAGGCTCCTATGCTCCAGCTGATGGTGGTGGTGGTTGTGTTTTGGGAGGGGGCTGTCGGTGGGGGTTGCGGGTTGCTGGGTGCTCCAATGTTTGGCTTGGGTGGGAACAGGTTAGTTGAGACGGCACACAGTCCTCGGACCTCTATCCGTCTCACTGTGGTCACACACACAACAGGGGTTGTTTGTTGGGAAGAGTGTAAATGGGACAGGTCTCGCCTGGCTTGGGAGAAGGAGTGAGGGTGGCTGTCCTGGGTTCAATGGGTGGCAGCCGGTGTTGAGTACTTGCTGCATTGTTCCTAGGCATACTAAAGCAGTTGTTAATCTCATGTTACAGGGGTAATGGCTGGTAGGGGGATCACATGCATGACGTCGAACGTTTGTGGCCTGAATTGCCCTTCGAAAGCAAGAAAGGTCCAACTATATATGCAGAGGCACAGAGTGGACATTGCCTTTTTTCAAGAGACGCATCTCTCGCAAGCGGGGGAGGCTGCATTTGCTAAATCTTGGGGCGCCACAGGTTCTCAAGGTATATGTACCCAATACCGACTCCATTGAATTCATTGAGGAACCTTCTGGTGGGCACGGTATGCTGGGCGGGGCACTTTAATGTGGTCATGAGAGATTCACTGGATAGGTCGGGGTGAAGCAGCATGGGGATGACCAAGTCTACCCATAAATTACAACACATTTGTGCAAATGCTGGACTGATTGACATATGGTGGGAGCATCATGGCTCAGGAAGAGGGTACACATTCAGGTCATCGGTACACAGGACAGATTCCAGGATTGACTTCATTTGGATGTCCGCTGATAGCTCAGGGTGGGCTCTGGGGTGTAAGATCCTGTCACACAACTTGTCGGATTATGCTCTGGTTATGGTGGACCTCTTAATCCCTGGAAGGAGGCAGGGGGATAGGACTTGGTACTTTAAGAATGAGGGCCTGCAAGACACAGTGTTCAGGGAGGAGATACGGGAGGGGGGATGCTCTGTTATTTTCAAGAAAATGTGGGTTCTGTTGCATCCTATTCCACCTTTTGGGAAGCCTTCAAGTGTGTGATAAGGGGTTTAGGTATCGCTAAGGAAGCTGGCATCCTTAAGACCATAAGAGCAGAACTGGCGGTTTACAAGACTAGGTTGCAGGAGCTGGAATCTGGAGAGCGGTTCTCCACGGATGCGGGAATGCAGGCTAGGTTCTGTGAGGTGCTGGGTCTGTTTAGGGATGCTGCTGAACACAAGGTCCGGTTTCTTAATAGGAGTGCAGCCGTGAGACGGTATGGCGAGGGTCAGAGAACAGGGGCCCTACCCTACTGGCTCATCTGATTAAAACCAAAACCTTTAAATCACATATAGCGGTGGTTGAGAACCGTGCGGGCAAGCTTCGCCAGACGGATGAGGGAATAATGGGGTTGCAAGTTGATTTATAGAAGTCGCTATACTCCTCTAGGCTTACGTCGAGAAGAGATGCACGAGTACTTGGAGCATGTGGGTCTGTACTGTGTGGTGCAGGAGGAAAGAGTGGCTGGGTAGGCCGTTAACAGAACAAGGAGGTACATGAGGCTATTAAGGCCCTTCCTGCTAGGAAAGCCGCTGGTCCAGAAGGACTCATTATAAACCTTATCCAGATCTATTGGTTCCTCATATGCTGCGCATGTATCAGCAGGCTATACAAGACGGTGCACTGCCTGGGTCAATGCGAGAAGCGGTGGTCCCTCTACTCCTAAAGCCGGGGAAGGATGCAGAGAGTGCCCCTCCTATCGCCCTAATTCTTTGATAAACTTGGGCAATAAAATGTTATCCATGGCGCTAGGCTTTCCAAAACTATGCCTAGACGTGTACTGGCTGATCAGGCTGGGTTCATTCCCGGGAGGTCTACTTCATATGGGCTTCGCTGAATTTTCAGTCTCCTGTCGATCCTTGAACAGCGTTCCTCTGTAGTTGCTGCCCTTCAACGCCGAGAAGGCGGTTGGCTCCATTGAGGAGTGGCCATTCCCTTTCACTGTGCTAAGGCGCATGAGGATTTTGTAAGAATGGTTTCCTTGCTGTACGAACGTTCAGTGGCATGCCTTCGGGTGAATGGTAGACACTCTGATCCCATTTTGATGGAAAGGAGTACGCGGCAGGGATGTCTGCTGTCCCCCTTTCTGTTTGCAGTTGCACCCTTGACGAAAATGTCTTGTTTCAGGCATATAGACAAGGGGGTGCAATTGTTCATGCATAAGTTGGTCAACTCACTTTATGCTGATGATTTAATCCTTTTTCTCACGGACCCCGAAGTAAATCTGGCACCGGTTTTGAGGGACATTTTGGTTTTTGGCCGCTTCTCTGGGCTCCATGACAACCCGTCAAAATCTGTAATGTTCCCCTTGATGAACTTCCAATGGCATGCAGAAGCTACTCGATATCTCAGGGTGATGACGGACAGGTCGGCTGATGTGCTCTATTAAAACAATTATGGGGAGAAGTTGGCACACACGGAGGCACTTCCCTGGTGGTGGATAAATCTACTGTTGTCCCTTTTAGACGTATATCAGTAATTAAGATGGCGATACTACCCACATTTCTCTACGCATTCTTTAACATGCCCATCTTGATCCCGGCTAAGTTCTTTAAATCACTGAAGTCCATCATGACACATTTTATCTGGTGGGGAGGCAGGCTTGCATGCATTGGGAAAAGCTAGCGGCCGCTTTGGAGGGAGGAGGACTTGCCCTTCAGAATTTCAAAGCTTATTGGATGGCAGCACAAGCATCTTTTTTGCCGTATTGGTACGATTTGATCCCGAACAGGGCACACACACAAATAGAGAAGGAGATGGTCATCCCCTCACTCCTGAGGGCTGGTATTCTTACAGCCCGCAGCAAATATAGAGGCCACAGAATATGGTCACGCTCACCTGTAAGGCCTGGAGAAACATCGAAGGAGTGGCTGGCAACGGGTTACTCGATTACCCACTTCTTCCGATTAAACATATCCCAAGGATTCCACTTACAGAGACGAAAATGTATGGACAAGTTGGGCCTCATTTGTTGACGAGATCTTTTCCCCAACAGGCAGTTCCTCATACTGGAGGACTTCAAGGCCAAGGGGGAGGTGCCGGATCTGGATGTTTTTGTGTATTGTAGGCTGCAGGTTGGATCAAAAGACAGGTTTGCAGACTTCCCCCAGGAATCTAAGGAACAAGTTACTTAGCTGTAACTGTTGTTCTCCAGCATGGGTCTGGCATGGATTGACATGCTCATGAATATTCCCGTCGTCCTCGGTAAAGAAAAAATCAGTTTCAGTTTTGTTTCTGAACTGTCTTTCTTAGTAGTAACCAATCACTGGTTTCTGGGTCACACTGCCCCCAGCCAATGACTGCCCTCTCCCTAAGCCCCTGCCCTGGCAGCCATCCTCAGATTTGGTAGCACGTAAAGTGGCAGTAGGACCAAGTGAAGAGCCGCAGAGGGGTAGGAGGGAGGGTTCGAATGTGAATCCATGCCAGACCCAGGCTGGAGAACAACAGTTACAGGTAAGTTACTTGTTCCTTCTCCAGCATGGGGTCTGGCATGGATTCGCATGCTCATGAATACAAGAATACATAGCAGTACACACATGCACAACCACGGCAAGGCTCAACATTAAGCATTTCATCAACTCAACATTAAGCATCTCTTACCTCCTCACCAGGCCCACCTTCAGGCGAACAGGTTGCGCAGCACTGCTTGGCCGACTCTGGAATCCCAGTCGACGCAGTACAATCTCGTGAAGGTGCGCGTCGGCCTCCACGTAGCAGCCTTGAAGATGTCTAGCAGGGGCACACCAGATAAGAACGCCGTGGTAGCAGCAATCGCTCTTGTCGAATGGGCTCTCAGACGGCCGAGCAACGGTCGGTTTGCCAACCAGTGACAGTGCATGATGCAGCCGGAGAGCCACCTGGAAATGGAAGCCTTCGAGAGGGCCCTCCCTTGGTTCACAGGTCCAAAGTTCACAAACAGCTGTGATGTCTTCCGAAAACTCTTCGTGCAGTCCACGTAGAACTTCAGCGCTCTAGCTACATCCAGCAAGTGCAAAGTACTCTCAGCCGGCGACGAAGGCGACGGGAAGAAAACAGGTAACACCAAGGGCTTGTTAAGATGGAAGTCTGACGGCACCTTGGGCATGAAGGAGGAGTGCGTCCTCAGCACCACCCTCGTCTTGTGGAAAGTCAGGTATGGAGGTTTACAGGAGAGGGCCTGGATCTTTCCCACTCGTCGTGCAGAGGCGATGGCCACAAGAAACGTGGTTTTCCACGACAGGAACATCAACGGTGCAGAATGCAGAGGCTCGAATGGCGGCCCCATGAGCCTGGTCAGCACCACGTTTAGCTCCCACGCCGGGGCCGGAGCCTTCACTGGCGGGACCGATTGGAACAGTCCCTTCATGAACTTTTTCACCAGGCGATGGGACCACAGAGATGAGCGCCCTGGAGTTCTGGTGTAGCGGGAGATAGCCGCCAGATGGATTTTGATGGAGGCATGGGCCAGCCCCGCCTTGGCCAACGACAATAAGTACGGCAACACTTGAGGGGCCGTGATCCGCAGAGGGTTAATCTTCTGTGCACCGCATCAGAAAGAGAACCTCTTCCACTTATGTCCATAGCACTTAAGAGTCGAGGACGCCCTGGCCTTTGCAAGCACCTCCTTGCAGTCCGCCGGGATATCGTACCCTCCAAACTCTAGTGCTGCAGGAGCCAGGCCTGCAAGTTCAGCGATTCTGGGTCGTGGTGGAGGATGGAGCCCCCTTCTCCGGCGAGGAGATCCACATCTGTCGACAGCTTGACTGGGGCGGACGCTGAAAAGTCCAGATGGTCCGGGAACCAAATCTGTCTCGGCTACGCGGGTGCGACGAGGATCATCCTGCACCGGGACCTCTTGAGTTGGTTGATGAGTCACAGCAGCAACGGCGGCAACGCGTACAGGAACAGGTCGTACCAGGGGAATAAGGCGGCATCGCCCATGCTCCCCGGCTGGAGAAACCTGCTGACAAACCTCTGGTACTTGGTGTTCGCCGCCGTCGCAAATAGGTCGATCTGGAGACTGCCCCATCTTTGGAAAAGCTGATCCACTTGATCCTGCCGCAGCTCCCACTCGTGGCACGAGCGCAGCTCCCTGCTGAGCGAGTCTGCAATGGTGTTCTTTATTCCTGCCAGGTGGAAGGGCACCAGAAACATCCCCTCGGCGACGGCCCAGTGCCACAGATCCTGGGCCTCCTTGGATAGGGCTGGGGATCTGGTGCCTCCTTGCTTCCGGATGTAGAACATTGAGGTGGTGTCGGTGAAGATCCTCACCACTTTGCCCTTGAGAGACGGGAAGAACGATCTGAGAGCCCAGAACACGGCGCGAAGCTCCAGGATGTTGATATGCAGTGACCTCTCCTCTGGCAGCCAAAGGGCTCTGGCGTGGAGATCTCCGGTGTACGCTCCCCACCCCTCCAGGGAGGCATTCGTCATCCCCGCCTCTTGATGCCCCGGGGTCTGGAAGTCCGCACCCGCAGCCAGATGCGTGCGGGCGCCCCACCACCGGATCGCTTGGCGGAAGGCCTCGTTGAGCGGGATCCTGTCTTCGAAGCTGCCCGCCGCTTGCATCCACCGGGCGTCGAGGAACTCTTGCAGCGGCTGCATCCGCAGTCTTCACAGGCGCACTAGGTAGATGCACGAGGACATCATGCCGAGAAGAGACTTGATGGACCTCACCCTGGCCGCATCCATGGCTAACAGCCGCTGCACCTTGCCCATGATGGCTGTCGTCCTTTACTCCGACGGGGAGGCCAGTCGCGCTACTGTGTCGAGTTTGGCTCCCAGAAACAGTGCGACAGAACCAGGTGGGATTTTGCAAAGTTGATGGAGAAACCCAGGTCCGTGAGCAGTTGGATGGTCTTCGCTGTGTGCCCGACGACTAGTTCTTTTGTCTTTGCACGGATGAGCCAATTGTCCAGGTAGGGGTAGACGTGGATCCCCTGCAGGCGCAGCCGCGCCACCTCTGGTGCTAAGCACTTGGTGAATACCCTGGGCGCCGACTTCAATCTGAAGGGAAGGGCCTTGAATTGGTAGTGGCGTCCTTGGACTACGAATATGAGAAACTTTTGATGCCCTTTTAGAATGGGTACGTGAAAGTAGGCATCCTCCAAGTCCAGCGACGATAGGAAGTCACCCTCCTACTGCTGCCCCAGCACGTGCTGGAGGGTAACCATCCGGAACTTCTGGGCCTTGATGTACTTGTTTAAACGACGAAGGTCCAGGATCGGGCGCCAACAGCCGGTCTTCTTTCTTACGAAGAAGTACCGCGAGTATACTCCACAGCCCCAGAGCCTCTTTGGGACGAGCTCGATGGCTCCTTTCTTCAGCATCGCCCTTACTTCCAGCAGCAGTTGAGAGACGTGGTTTTCCTTCCTGGCCACGGGTGGAATGCGGGGACACTTCTTTAGAAACTCGAGATTGTGCCCGCGGGCCAGGGCATTCGGCACCCATCGGTCGGTGGAGATGGACTCCCACACGCTGACGAACTTCGCCAGCCGGCCTCCCACCGGGGTGCTCAGGTGGGGGCCAGCCGCTATGGTCGGTTCAGTCATGCTTGGCAGCGGCCTTGCCGACGACGAGATCCTCCTGACTTGCTGCGTCCTCTGTAGGCTTCCTGCAACGAGGAGCGGGCCGCCTGGTGGTACGTCAAGGCGCCGCCGCCGAAACCTTTGGAGGCATCTTGCTTGCCTCCAGAGTTCCGAAAGGGCGGCCATTGTTTTTGCAAAACCCCCAAAGCCCGAGCCGTCTCCGTGTCGGTCTTGATGGCCTGCAGCGACTTGTCCACTGTCTTGCCAAATAGGTTGTTCACGTCGAAGGGCATGTCCAAGACTCTGGTTTGCACATCCTGACGGAAATCGGTCGCCTTGAGCCAACCACACCGTCGAAGATAAACACTGTTGCCCAACTGGCAGAAACCGGTGTCAGCAATGTCCATGGCCACCATTATGGCATACAGTACGGGCTGGTGGCAGCTCTGTGCTGAAATGACTGGTGCCCTGAGCGTCCTCCATTTTGGGATGACCAGGCTCTGTCATTGGAATCGGTAGATTCCTGATGGAGACAAAATGGCCCCCATGGCCTCTTACCTTCCATCGCCTGTTACCTTGATCTTCCCGAAGTCCCGGGAAGCCCTGCCTCTGTCCCTTCCCCCTGACTGGCTGTTGGGTGGAAGTTCTGTATTTGGTAGTGTGGGGAAGTGCTGATCAGACTGACTGCAGCCTTCTCAACGACCGTATGTTGTGGGTACGCCTGTGGGTGGGACCTGGGTAAATAGAGTGCGTGACGAATATGCATTCTATGTTATGGGTGTCTAGTATATGGTGGTTGACACAATGGTTGAGACAGCCCTGCCCGAAACCGGTATGAATGCAGCTTGGAGTGTTGAATGGCTCGGTACTTGTCCCAATACACCTAACTTGTTTTAAGTGTCTGGAGAGAAGTGAATGGGCTGAATGCACCGTGTGCCCGACTGGCTGCCTGCATGCCTGAATGCCCTTAGTCGTGATTGGATGCTTGAGTGTGACCCAGCGGAATGAATGGGAGATCAACAGTATATCTGGGGACCTCTCACTGCTAGGAATCGTGTTCAGAAGCTGAAGTCCACTACGATGAGTAACTGGAGTAACTGAAGCTTGACCTTGAAGCCCTGCTGGACGAGAAGAATTGCTGTTGCTCTCCTTCGCAATCTGAAAGCTGCTGTGCCTCAAGAACTGACCCAGAGCGGACCTGGTAAGGCGCCCTCTTCCCGAGCTACGAGGGACCATCGTGCACAGCTGATCTTTGTCTAAGCTCCCTGGTAGATATACCTTCGACAGGCTGCCAACCCGATACGGGGACTGCTGCGGAACAACAACGAGAAGCGCCCGGACTGTTGTCCGTCACTGTCGCTGACAGCTGTCGCCGACCGGAGCCGCCATGCTCCCGTTGCTTAAGAACTTAATTGATCCAAGGACGCTCTCGTCTGCATCGTCACCGCTGTATGCTGCTGGAGAAGGCCTGACCATCGACGCACTGAGGAGCATCCACCGGTGGGTTTCCCGCCACCCAAAGACCACAGAGATGCCGACGACTCGAAGCCCTTGATGGGCCACAGTTCTTCCAACTCTTTGCGGTCCAGAACTATCGACACCGAGGTGCTCTGCATGCCTCTTCCTTTGAGGACGTTCACGCTTCCCCGTCAACGAGCACCGCTAGAAACGACACGGCCACTTCCAACATCGTAGCTCGACCTGTTCTCCATCGGACATTCGACGACCAGTGACTCCTGCCTGAAAGGGAGGACACTCAAGAAGGGCCGTCGATTCCCCGACCAGGAACGCTACAACGCCAAGGTACTTTGGGGTTGCAGAACTATTGGAAAGTCTAGGGTGAACAGTATATGGACTGGGATTGTGATACATCTTTGTTTTACAGGTTGCCCATGTTGGGGGGGATCTCCACACAGAACTGTGTTTAACGGTAGTTACCAGTACTCTGCCAATTGCTCAGTCATCTTGCCCGCATCACCTCCCAAAAAGCTAGGCCTTGATTGCTCGTCCATTGCTACCACAATAGTGAATCTTGGCAGGGGTCTCTATGTCTCTCCTCTACCAAATAGAGAGCGGAAGTACAATCCTTCCCCCACCAGTGCGCTTCTTTACACCCTCCCGGATGACAAGAGGGCGAAGTCCAGCAGAGGAGCTATCTTAAACCAAAGCTCCCTGTCGTAACGGGCCACAATCGCTATGGCGTTGGCCGCTTTAATCGTCGCCGGCGACGACGAGATGACCAGTCGCCCCATGGCGTCCAGCTTCTTCCCCTCGCCATCCGGGGGGGGAGGTGGAAGACGAAGCAGTAGCCCCTGCCGCCTTCTTCTTGGCCGCCACCGAGACGACCGAATCCGGGGTCAGTTGCGCCCTAAGGCACAGAGGGGCCGAATCAGGGACCCGGTACTTCTTCTCTTACTGGTCTCTCTTGGCAGGAGTCGTGGACGGTTTCTTCAGGAGCAACAGCCCCTCGTCCCAGATGTCATCAAGTAACGGGACCGAGAGGACCGTCTTCCTTTTGGTCTCATGCCGTTGATAGAGGAAACCTTCCTTCTTCTCTTCTTCGGGGCAGAGCGCAAAGAGCTCGGATGCCCTGGCAATCATGGCGTGGAGCCAATTTCGTCGGGCGGGGAGGCCCGAGGGGGTGGTGGTGATGGAAGGTCCATCCCGTCATCACCACCGTCGTCATCCGTCCCCGTCTCCGTTCCTGTGTCCTCCCTAGGATCAGGGGAAGGAGATGAAGGCTGTGAGGGCCGCGAAGGCTTGAAGGGCGGGGGGATGAACTCTTCTCCGCTTGTTTGGAGGGCTCCCCGATGGGCCAGGTTCTGCTGGATCGTCCGTTGGGGGTAAGGGCTACCTGGTCCTTATCTCCGTAAATAAGGCCTGGATCGCCATCAAGATGGTTCCCGAGTTGTCCTGAGGCTCAGGTACCGGCTGCGACGGTTGGGGAGTGGAATCCTCTGGCTCCATGGGAACCTCGTCGGCACCACCGTCACTCTTCGTCCGCGGACTGGTGGTGCTTAGCCTTTTGTTGGGCCCCCATCGCCGAAGTGCCCTCAAAGGACTTAGAAGACCGCTCGGACCTCTTCTCACCTACCGCCGGGCTCTTCGCTTCCAGCCAGTTGGTGAGGCGGATAAGCCGGTCCTTCATGGTCCGTTCTGACATGTTCTTGCAGAACGCACAGTCCTTCGCCACGTGCTTTTTGTCTTCGTGCAAGCAGTAGAGGCATGCTCATCCTCCTTGAAGACATTCTGCAATCCGCATCCAGGGCAGTTCCTGAACAGCTTAGATCCGAGCGTCGAGCTTCCTTTGTCCTGGGCCATGTCCACGAGGTAGGCCTCAAGGTCTTCTGGACTGGAATCCTCCAAGAAGTGTAACTCGACGAATACTTCGCCCTTGAGGGGCGTAGAAAATTCCGAAACGGGTCCCCGTTAATCGGAAGTAGAAACGGTGGAGCTTGAGGCTCGGTTGACCGAAAAAATGAGATTAAACTCTTTGAAAAACCACAAAACGCAGTAAAAGCTCAAGAGCTATAGCACGAGGACTCCCAATACTTGAACATGCAGTAAAAATCTGAGGATGGCTGCCAGGGGAGGGTCTTAGGGAGAGGGCAGTCATTGGCTGGGGGCAGTATGACCCAGAGACCAGTGATTGGTTACTACTAAGAAAGACAGTTCAGAAACGAAACTGAAACTGATTTTTTCTTTACCGAGGATTCCCAGCCTGACAACGGGGAATATTCATGAGCATGTGAATCCATGCCAGACCCCATGCTGGAGAATGTTGCACCTGTCCTGCATGGGTTGATTAGCTCAGGGACAAAGATGATCTCCAGGTTATATTCTGCTATAATTGATGTAGATACGGGGTGGGCGGAGGACACTGGCTAAATGGGAAGACACTCTGTGTGCCCCCCTGTCGGACGAAAACTGGAGGTACTGCTGTATGCAGACACGCACGTTGGCTATCAATAGCAACTTCAAGTTATTCCAGTTTAAATGTTTGCACAAGTACTATCTTACCATGAAGGACATACATAGATTCTTCTCAGAGTCTCCAGACTCGTGCCGGAGATGCAGTGTGGCCCCCGTGTCTTTTCTACACCTGGCCTGGGACTGTCCCCAAATCCAGTCGTTTTGGGTGCAAGTGCTTGAATCTATCTAAGGGATTGCGGGGCAGCGGGTGGCCCTGTATCGTATTGTGGCGTTGCTGGGTTACACACTCCAACTGCCTAAGCATGTCAGGAAGTTGCTGGGCCTTCTGTTGCTGCTGGCCAGGAGGAGAGTGGCCACGGTGTGGGGTAGGAGCCATTCACCTTCAATTGAACAGCAAAGGTCCTGCATTTTATACTGCTACAAAACAGAAATGGACTATGGAACTTCTGCGCATCAGATGTCGAGGCCAAAGGTCATTTGGGGCCCGTATGTCACTTATTTAATGTCACTCAGCAATGGTGCATCTCAGGGGTCTGATCATCACTCTTCCCGCAAAGTCTGAAAATGTATATTTTCTTTTTTCTTGTTTCTTTCTCTCATTTGCTGTAAGTCATTGTGTATGCGGGGCTGGCGGTGGTGTGGTTGTCTGAATGTGAATCATGCGTTTGTTTATGCTTTAAAATTAAATAAAAAACGTTTTTTTTTTTTAAAAGAAGTATTGTTCCTGTTTCAAAAAAGAAAAGCAACCAAATACATAGTAAAATAATTTCAACCAAAAATGAACCCCAAACTATATCTAGCAATGTCAATCTAGTCACAATAAAACATTCCCAAAAATGAATGTTACAAAACAAATTCCGACGCAGAATACTTAGCAATCTCAAAATAATCTGAGAGTCAAATTCCTCTCTGCCTAATTACCAAAGAGAACTGGTACTTGACACACTGACAGAACATTCAAACTAAAAAAAGAACATTATTTATAATAGTTTTAGGCAAAATGAAACCACTAACTAAATTTATTAAAAAACTATAGATAAACTTGAAAACATGCGCAATGTCAACAAAGTGTGAAGGCATCATGAAGCAAGACAGACAACAGATTCAAAACAAAATGTTTTATTAACTCAAATGTCAGGATAGTTGGAGGCCTAACTTGCCCAATGCTAAGGTGGGATTTGTTTCCCTACCTGAACAAAACTAAGGAAAGTCTTGAGTCAGAAAGTTCAACTTAAAAGTCTGTCTGTGTCCAAAGCCTATCTTTGGCCTCACAGCTAAATACCTATTCGAAAATCATACTTATAGATGCCACAATATAAAACAAAGGGTACATATCAGAAACAACCAAAAAATAATCACCCATTTATGTTCGAGCAATAGGCGATCTGTGTGGGCTGTGTTGAGAACCAGCTCACTTAAACAAGTAGACAGTTTTACTTCTCCAAAACCTGCCATAAAATGGTCTTCCTTTTTCCTGGATAAATACAAAATGCCTAACCGATTCAAAAATGTAATTCCTCCCAGATACCTGCAGACAATCTTTACGACCTGTCCTTGGACAACTACTGATATTGAATAGGCAATCTCACGGTTGAAATACTCCAAGGCGCTGGGCCCAGACGGAATTCCAACTTGTGTAATCAAACATAATCCAAGCTGCTGGGCATCGATATTTAAAATAAAATTTAATAATATCTTAATTTCAAACAAAATACCCATCTCATGGCAAGCCTCAATCATCGTACCTATTTGGAAAAAAGGCGACCGGGAAGATCCAGCGAATTACCGTGCCATTGTTCTATTAGATGCCTCAGAAAAGGTATTTTCTATATTTATCCTAAATCACATCCTATCGCGTTTCCAAAATAATCATCCATTTATGTTCGAGCAATAGGCGATCTGTGTGGGCTGTGTTGAGAACCAGCTCACTTAAACAAGTAGATAGTTTTACTTCTCCAAAATCTGCCATAAAATGGTCTTCCTTTTTCCTGGATAAATACAAAATGCCTAACCGATTCAAAAATGTAATTCCTCCCAGATGCCTGCAGACAATCTTTACGACCTGTCCTTGGACAACTACTGATATTGAATAGGCAATCTCACGGTTGAAATACTCCAAGGCGCTGGGCCCAGACGGAATTCCAACTTGTGTAATCAAACATAATCCAAGCTGCTGGGCATCGATATTTAAAATAAAATTTAATAATATCTTAATTTCAAACAAAATACCCATCTCATGGCAAGCCTCAATCATCGTACCTATTTGGAAAAAAGGCGACTGGGAAGATCCAGCGAATTACCGTGCAATTGTTCTATTAGATGCCTCAGAAAAGGTATCTTCTATATTTATCCTAAATCACATCCTATGGCGTTTCCAAGTAGGATTCCGTCGCCAGATGGTAACTCCTTTGAAGGCAACTATTTTAGGACATCTGCTAGAGAAGAGCAGAAATGCCAGTTCTGTCCCCACCTATATGGCGTCCCTGGACATAACCGCAGCGTTCAACTGCGTTATTCGTAATGTCCTGTGGAAATAAGTGACCGAAATAGGCTTTTCACCACATACAATCTGGATGCTGTCTATGCTACACAATGACACGACTGTTAAAGTACGAATTAATCAACAGGGAGCCACGACTGACTCCAATCCTATTCATATCGGGGTCAAACAGGGTTGCAACCTGGCGGCAACTCTATTTAATTTATACTTGTGCGACATGGACACAATATGGTCTCAGAGAACAAGTTTTCCGGCCAAGTTAGGTAAACTAAAGATTCACTGGCTAGCATTCGCCGATGATATTTTACTCTTCGACCTTACTCCGTTTGGACTACAGCCTAAATTGGAGCTTTTTGCCCTATATGCCTACCAATTTATTCTGCAGGCCAACCCAAAGAAATCCATCATCATCTTTAACAATCGCAAAAGGAAAATAATAACATATAAATGGAGTCTTTGTGGCACAAAAATAGAGCGTGCCCTTTCGGCTAAATACCAAGGGTATAACCTGTGCAATACTTCTTCAGTCACCATGTGGAAAAGCGCTATCAAAGACAAAATAAAGCCTCTGCGCTCACAAATGAAGATCATATATGGCAGGTACTGTGAGTTTTCGATGTCTCCACTGTGCCAATATTACTCTCTGAAAGTTGAGGCTGTTATCGTTTACGGCCTGGATATGTGTCTCACGAATCTTGATACCATTCTAAACCGAGCCCAGGCTATGCTATGGAAACTCTCTCATGTTCTCTAACGCACTTCCGAATGCTATTTTACGCCATGAGCTAGGGATGGTGTTTCTTGCCGCAAGATATAATTGGAGGCTGTTAAATAATTTCTTGAAAATGTTGGAGCCACCGAGTAATTCCCTATACAAAAACATCGCCAGCATGATAGAAGAAATCACGCCATACTCTATAAAATACAATATTGAGATGTCAGCACTGCTAGGTAGTATTAGCCTGAATGTCTTTGATCTAGTGCAAAGACCTAACTACGTAAAAAAAAGGGTTTTTTGAATAGGATTCGCTATTAACCCTAGACTTGCTTTCAAAGTATACACAATACAAAGAAATTGCATGTTTTCCGACTAAGCGCATCCCTCGCCAAAAGTATTTAATATGCTCTCCTGGCAACAGGGCACGCAATCTATATCTACACTGCAAATTCCAGACCAACAAAAAGATACAATACTGGGTTAAGGGAAGCATGAATGCTTCTAATGGGATGTGTCGATTTTGTAAGAACATATATCAAAAGGAAACCCTAAAACATCTACTATGTACTGTGACTACTTTGAGACTCAGAGTAAACATCATTGGCAAAGCAAACATCGGCTCTACAGTGAGCGGCAGGGAATAGCTGTGGACCCGATGCATGTGGGGGACAAGCACAACCCTGGTACTATCTTTGACTCATCTATGGTCTATAATAAAGAGATTCAGTTTAAATCCTCGATAGATCTTTAATCACATGCTTGGCTGACAGTTAAGCAACATCTGAATCGACCAAGACCTTAAATCACGTTGGCTAACCGTCCCCAGTATTCTAGCTGTGTGTAGCTCTAATCAATACAATATATTTTAAACACGCACTTCAATGGTTTTGGAATATCCTGGACTATTTCTATCTCTGTACTTCTAGGGTTCGTGCAACCTGAAATGTGAAAAGGAGGGAAGCTTTGCCCTCAGTGGGTAAAGCTTCCCTCCTTCCATTCGGTAAATGAACTTACATGCAGTTGCACACAGAAATGTTTTAATAATGGCGATGTTCTTACAATGGCGATGCTTTAGAATTTATCAACATAGAAAAGAATATGTGAAAGTAGCTTCATATCCATGAAATAGACAATTGAATGCATGTGGGACACTGTGTTACTTAACGAAATGTACGGTTTATGATGTTTAATTGCCTATTCTTGATGTTGACTTAATGCAAGGAAGCAGCAAATGTGACCAAGAATAGTTTGTACATATTTAACAGCTACTGCTCTAAAGTGTTTTAACCAGAAAAATAGGGAGAAGTGTGCTGAGGAATCTATCTCCCCTTTCTTTTTAAATGTTAACTTCTGTGAAGTTATGCAGTAATATTCTGTGATATGGCGAAGACCACATTTCAGGCACTTTGTTATATAGGTTTGACTTGTGTTGGAATTTTTTCTGCAAATTGTATAAAGAATAATCGAATTGTTGTAAAAGTTTGTTAAGCGAACTAAAAAGAAAAAAAAAGAAAAAAGCTAAACAATGTGTAGGGATGTCAACAATAAAAGAAACGTTGAACACCACAAAGTTCTGAGCTTCTTTCAGCTCCTATTCCCATAGTTCAAGAAAGTTTCACAAATCCTTGGGGCTCCGTTCCCCAAGTTCAAGGCACCACAGTTCCAAATAAAAGGGTCTCGAGGCTTCCGTCCTCAAGACAACATTGTAGTTCATCAAGTCTCAGGGTTCCCTTTCCCAAGGTGAAGGGGGCCCTGAGGGACCCTCGCGTATGGAAACAAGGCACAATCACCACACACGAACTGATACGCCAGACACGAGGTTGTATTCCCAAAATCTAGGGTTTATTGCAAAGCAAATAGTCTCAGTTGGCCAACTGGGTCCCACGTCCCGCGACGTGTGTTACCAAACCTTGGGGGACGCAAGAGAGACGAGAATCGTACAACAGTTACATATATACAAAGCAAGCATCTTACAATCAGTAGTGACACATCCAATACCGCCCCTAGTTCATTTCCTTTGAATTGGGCATGATGATTGACAATAGTGACGAGTATGTCACCTGCAAATATTCATTTAGCAACAGTTTGCAATTCTGCGAGCCTACAGACATAAGTCTTTGTTTTTGTTTTAAAGAACACAATGCTTCTGTTTCTGCAAGCAAGCTGTGCGTAGGAGAGAGACACATTCCAGGCCTTGCTATCTCCTGGTTTCTATTTGTGTGCTGGCGGTCAACTTGCTCCCCAGAGCTCTACAGGGCTCAGAAAAGGGGGGTTCCGAGACTAGCGTGCACCTGCTGTACTGATTAGAATGCCTTGCTGCTTACTCTCCAAGGATATGTGAGGGAGGAGACCGGGCATTTCTGTCTGGGTTACTGCGTTATGTTTCAACATGTCTCTCGCGGCCTTGCGTTATGCACTAGTGGAGCAGAATAGTATTTCAGCAAAGCAGTTTTAACAGAAGGCAAAAGGCAAATGTTAGAGAAAACAAAATGGTGATTTCAGTCACCTTAAAATGGCTGCATTTCAGTCAAGCTTATGGCTACATATCTCCAATACTAAACACTTGAGGCGGTTGGTCTTCGGCGAACAAAGTACATTGCCTTACAGTCGAGGGGTGTCTACTTTTTCTGGACTGACAAAGGCTTCAAATTGCCAACGTATACTTGGTTGCAATGTTCAACACAACTCAAGATCAACTTGACACTCCTTCTGGATTGATTAACAGTTCACTTAAATTACACCTTCTTGGTTTAATTCAACAATGTTTCCCTGGTCTAGGCACAGTTGTCAGACTACACAGTCCTACCATCACAGGTCGTGCAAGCAAGAACCCTAGGCTCTTCAGCCCATGCAGGTTCATCTGTATTTGCCCCTGTGTACAGATTCACACTCACTTAGCTTCTCCTGGTCGGCCACTTGGCTTTATGTGAAGGTTCATGCTCTCTTGGCTTCTCCTGGTCAGCCTCTGGCTTTGCCACAATAGGTCTCATATCCTTTGTCAGTCTTTGGCCTTGCCGTACTGTATTCATGCCTAAGGTTCACTTTGTGGTGTTTTTATTTGTTCCCCACCTCGCTCTCCGATTTCATATGTTGCTTTCAAATAAGCACTTTCACATTTATCTTTCACCAGATTGTAGCTTTGCACATAAAGTTTTCATTCAGTTCGGTATTCAATATCAGTTAATATTTTCTTTTTCGCTTAATTTTCAATCAACCCGTGCCTTTGGGTTTATGTCAATGTGTACTTCTCATTTGCTTCATTCCGCATTTGTCTCACTTCGATGCAGTCTCAAGGAGCGGCCCGGTTTTGGGTTACACTCCCTTTCACTTACCAGTACTCTGCATTCCTTTTAGGCAGCTGCGTTGCTCCACTTTTGATCGGTCTGCTGGCTTGCTTGTACCCACGAGCACCGCACGCACTTGAAATGCTTCTATGTGCTCACTGGCAGCTCCGCTTCCCTTCCGCGGATGCTGGTGGCGACTTTGTTGCTTTGTCTTTGTCTGCAGCGCCAACTGCAGCTTTCCGACCACGAAGGGTCCAACAACTGTGGAATTATAACGGCCCAACTTTAGCTGGGCTACAAAGGTCTTCAGGATCGCCTGCTGGCCACACCTGCAGGACCCACCACAGCTGCCTCCTCTCGAACAGGATTCCCAACTGGTGTCTCCCACACAGGCCTCCCTGATGGTCTCTGTTAGGGAGAATTCTCATTCTACGGCTAAATTCCCTTACCTATAGAGTCTCCCAGCAGCTTTGCTGGATTTGAAGGGTTTGTTTCTTTCTTTCTGCTAAGAGCGAGACACTTTTTCTCAACCCCATAGGAACCATCTTTATTCACATGTGTTACACAGCACCCTCAGTGCAGTGACACAGGGGTGTCCATAGTGACCCCCAAACATAGACTCCATACCCTGGGACTGACTACTGTCTCCCAGGGCATGTAAAGTCCCCATTGACTTTACTAGTCAATTTTTATGAACTAAAACATGTCCAAACCATCTTACTATGGAGGTACAGGAAAGGGTTAATAGTTTTTCCCTAATGTTCATTTTCGAGAGGGTACCGTACAGTCCCACTCTCAAAAGTTTCTGGCTGGTGGCAGTGGTTACTACCATAAATATTCGACCGCGAATATTTCCCTATGGGATTTTCCCATTGTTCGAGGCTACCACATTTTCTGACAGCCTCTAACATACCGCCGGTGCATTTTAATATTAACTTGACCCCGGTAGGTTTTATTTACCAGAACTTTAAGATAACTTCTTTCTTGTGTCTTTCTCTAAACTCCTAACCCAGGTCAGGGATCCTTTGTTCGTCCTTTTGTCGGGCTTCTGTCGAGAAGCCCTCCTTTCGGCACCACCGAGTCTGGGGTGGGTCCATTGTGTGGGAGGGGGAGTAGGACCCCTGGACAGGGTTGCCTCAGCAACCCATGTCGCACTCTATACTTATAGGCTGGAGGGTTTCCCGCCAAGATGACCACTCCACTGTGTGAGTGACAGCTAGGCTGTATGAATGGGGATCTTTTTGCATAAAAGCAGGGTCCTGAGGACTGGAAGAGCAAGACGTCGCCACTGGAACTAAGAAGCCAAAGAGGAGAGAAGCCAAAGACATCTGCAACGACTGAACCACCAGTGAAAACCTGCTCCAGCGTCTCACCACTTTTCTCAACACGACGAGAGAAGATCTTCATCTGCAAGAGCCTTCTTTCCTTGAGCTGGTGGGGCCAACCAGTTTGCCAATCGCCTTCCTGGACTTGCCTTGGTTGAATCTCCCGTACCCTGTACTCTGAGGCTGGATAGCCAGGCACCAGTCCACCCGGACCGCGATTTAAAGGAGCGTACATTTTATTTGTCGGGCAGCACCGCGGCTGGTTTCATCCCTGGGTAGTGCAGTAACTCGAACCTTCCTCCACAATGAGAACCTCTCTTCCTCTGCTGGATCACCCGAACTGCAGGAACTACCAGGAACAACCGCCACGGCAGGAGCCACTTCTTCATTTCAAGGTACATTGTTCCGCCAGGCCGCCCTTTCTTTGCGGTAGCTCTAACGGTGTTTTAAATCCTTTACCTACCTGTTGGGTTGGCCGCCCCTCTCTCTTAACATTGTCTTTTCAACTTCTGCATCCACCGTTTCAAAATCGTTAACCAAAGACTTGACTGCAGCTACAAGAACATTTTGCTCCTGGGCCCTTGCCCTGTACCACTGACTCTGGCACAGGCCTACTGACTCTGGCTACATTTGTTAGACCTGCCTTCTTTAGATTGATTCTCAACTATAACTGTGTTGGTGCACCCATTTCTTATAACCACCCTTTTCTTCCCATTTTTAAACCTTGTGAAATGCCATTTTGCTCAATTTTCATTTAAGTATTGCCTATACTGATGCACTGTCTTGCTTAAACTGGCTCGTAAACTTATGGGAAGTGTGGCTAGGGTGTGTAAGAACTTATTTCTATGTAACGTGTGCTTTCCCCCCCTTGTGAGGAATTGATAGAGTAACCCTTGTGTGTGGTTTTCACTGTGCCGTTTTGCTCAGTTTTCACTCTGGTTCACTTGGTCTACAATTTAACTTGGGGGTGTGTATTTTTCCTTTGATTTAATTTAACTTGCTTGATGACTGTGATACATGTGTTTTATTAGAAGTGTATAAAATAAATATATATATCTACTTTTTAATACAAAGCTTTGGTCAGTGTTTCATTGTGCCATAGTACTGTAGGCCTAATGTGTAAACCCTGAATACTGCTCATCTCCCTCTTGAGATAAGTCTCACTGGTCAGCTACGGCTACCAACTAAATCTTTGTGGTACAGACTGATACCAAAGGGGATTTACTGCTCTCACCTGTAGTCTTAATCTTCTGTAGTGCTCCCTAAGGGAACTGCACAGGATTCTGCCCAACAGTCTCTCTGCTGCTCTTTTCCTCTCTTTTTATACACCTGCAACCACTTGACAGGTTGCAGGAGTAAGGTGCCAATTGGACTTGCCTGACTGTAATTAGAAAGACATGCCTGACCTTAACAGCACTCGGCAGGCATCCTCCCCGTCCCAGTACTAGAGTGATGAAATGAGTTACTAGTGTTCACTACTCCTAGTTGCCTCTTCCTCGTCCCAGTACCGTCATAGCTTGAATGTGGGAAAATGAGGGGAGATGTTTTACAATAGCCATAGTGGCCAGGGGAGGGTCAGGTTGGTTCTCAATAGAGAAAGGGGGATACCAGGGCTCACCTGTAGCTGCTCTCTCCCCAATCTCCAAGGACCCTCCACCCAGGTGATTCTCCCTAGCTCCCCCCACACCCTCTGCCAACCCATTGTCAGGGTCCAAGAATGATGGCCTTTCCCTGAACACCTGAGAAGAGGATCCAGGGGAAGTAGGAGTGAGAATACCCCCAGGTTTCTCATAATAGATAACATATTTAACTTCTAGGCAGCACACCAGTAGCACACAGAACCGTACTTCAAAGAAGATGCAAGAAACCAAAAACAAACCCAATTGCCATCGATAATAACGGAAGAGGCTATGAAATGGTAGGGGACACCATAATGGCAAAAGAAACCTTCATTGAAAAATCTTCCCCAACAGATTCTCAACCAAATGTTCCGCATGTCCACACTTCTCGTCCAGTGTACAAATGCATGTGCAAATATGCAATGTGCACCAAAAGTCGTTCAAATGTTTACAACAATTTCTCAATCAATATGTTAAAATAAAAGACAAAAGTAAAATCTAAATTTTACAAAACATGGACTCCTGTCCAGTTTGCATCCTCACTGGCCTACGAGGACATTCATAAGCCTGCATTTCAGGAGCAGCTTGTAAAAGCACCTTCCATCATATAACAATGTTAGCAATACACCATTCTACAATGTGCCACTGTAAGATAGTGAAGCACACAGGACACCATAGGTAAACAGACTTATTTGGGTTCTTTATTGATTGTCTTCTCTTTAAGGCCCTCCTTCCCACACGTCCACTGAAACAGTCTTCTCCTGAGACCCAGGTGGTCACTGTGCATATGTACTCTGTTACAATACCTGTTTATTAAGTGAATATAAACAATAACAAAAGAAAACACCCAGATTAAAAGAAATCACATAACGGCAACCTTGTGCAAAAACTCAATGAGGGTCTCCTAAATGGAAGAGCCCAAGAAGTGCTGAGACAACCATTGGATGACTACCAATAGCCTTACACTTAAACAAGACAAAACAGAAATCATGATCGCGCCCAATGAGCCGTCTAAACATCACCACATTGTACGGCCTGCAGATTTGGGAAACCCAGCAGAACCATACGAAGTACCAAATAATCTTGGAATATTAAATGGACAAAAAACTAACACAAGGGAACCGCAAGTCAACGCAGTAGTAAAGAAATGCTTCTTCCACCTACACACAAGAGGATACTCCCCTTCTTCACCTTCCCACACAGAACACTCACCGTCATTTCTCTCATGTAAAGAATAGACTATGCCAACAGCATGCATCACAGAAGGGAGTAGTTTCTTACCTGTAACTCAATTTCTCCAGCGTTGGTATCTTTAATTGATTCACATGCTGTGAATATTTCCCGTCGTCAGGCTGGGAAACCTCAGTAACTTTAACTTAGCGTTTTTCCTATGGAAATCTTCGACACTTTAGTATCCTATCAATGTTCTTTTTGGGTGTTGCAGGCTACACCAATAGGACGTCTGATATAAATAGCCCCGGCTCAGCGGCTTCCCTTCAGATTTTAACCTCCAAAATAGAGGAAACCATAACCCAAGTTTGCCTGCAGGGGCAACCGGTGGGCGCATGTGAATCCATGAAAGATGCCAACGCTGGAGAAATGGAGTTACAGGTAAGAAACTACTCCCTTCTCCAGCATTGGCATCTTTCATGGATTCACATGCTGTGAATAGATTAGATAGCAGTATGACAACTTGGAGGTGCATGACAGGCAAACCACACCCCATGCCCTAAACCATGATAATGAACCCAACAAATGACATGTACTCACAGGCATGATAAGGAACAGCAAGGCAAAAAACAACAGAACACCACCTGAAGCTTCCTAGCATACCGAAACAGGCGCTGGAGGACTGCCGTCCCACCAGCTCTTCTTCCACATGTTGTTGCCCCAGACAGTAGTGCCTGGTGAAGGTATGTGGCACCGCCCATGAAGCTGCCTGGCAAACGTCCTCGAGCGGTATACCAGACCATAGCGCCGCCGACGACGCTGTGGACCATGTAGAATGGGCCTTAGGAGTGCCCATCAAAGGCTTGCCAGCTTTCGCGTGACAAAATGAAATTGTAGAGGAGACCCAACGGGAAAGTACGGTTCAGATAAAACTTTTCCTGCCGGCGTGGTCGCATTAGCAAAGAACGAGGGTAAGGTGTTAGGGAGAATTCTCTTATAAGGCTAATTTCCCAAACCTAGCGAGTCCCCCAGCAGCTTTGCTGGATTTTTGGAGTTTGTTTTTTTCTCCTGCTAAGAGTGAGACTCTTTTACTCCCACTCTTAGGCATGTCTCTGACTGTGTGATCTTGGGCTATGGGGTCTTTTACTCCATAGGGTATCAACTGTTTTTTGTGTAGGTGTTACACAGCACCCTCAGTACAGTAACACAGGGGTGTCATAGTGACCCCCAAACATAGACTCCGTACCCTTGGACTGACTACTGTCTCCCAGGGCATGTAAAGTCACCATTGACTTTACTAGTCTTAAATTATGAACAGAACCAGTACAAACCATCATATTGTGGAAGTACTGGAAGGGGTTAATTATATTGCCCCTGGGTCTGTTTTCGAGGGGGCACTGCCCAGTCCCCCCTTGTCGAGTTTCTGGCTGGTGGCAGTGGTTACCACGCAAAATATTCCACCAGAATATTCTCTATGGGATTTTCCCATTGATTTTAAACGCAGCACTTTTTGGTGCAATGTTAAAGATACCGCCGGTTTATTTATTTAATATTAAATTCACGGTTGGGTCTTTTTGCCAGAACTCTTTTCTAAAATGGCGTTCGTGTCCGTCTCTGTTACTCTGACCAAGGTTGAGCCCTTTGTTCCACTTTTTGGCGGGCTTCTCCACAGAAGCCCTCCAAATGGTGCCACTCTGTCTGGGTTCCGCAGGATGTGTGGGGAGGAGAATTGGCACCCTGGACTGCGTTGCCTTGGCAACTCAAGTTGCACTCTGTTCTGATTGGCCCACTGGTGAGCCGCCCGGCTCACCACTTAGCATGTTTGAGTGACAGCTAGGCTGTTGAATGGGGGGTTTTCTGCATAAAAGCAGGGCTTTTGGGACTGGAACTTCAGAAGTTGCCACAGGACCTAAGAATCCGAAGAGGGAAGGAACAAGTTACTTACCTGTAACTGTTGTTCTCCAGCATGGGTCTGGCATGGATTCACATGCTCATGAATATTCCCCGTCGTCAGGCTGGGAATCCTCGGTAAAGAAAAAATCAGTATCAGTTTCGTTTCTGATCTGTCTTTCGTAGTAATAACCAATCACTGATCTCTGCGTCATACTGACCACAGCCAATGACTGCCCTCTACCTAAGCCCCGCCTCTGGCAGCCATCTTCAGATTTGGAAGCACGTAAAGTGGCAGTATGACCAAGTGAAGAGCCGCAGAGGGGTAGGCGGGAGGGTTCGCATGTGAATCCATGCCAGACCCATGCTGGAGAACAACAGTTACAGGTAAGTAACTTGTTCCTTCTCCAGCATGGGGTCTGGCATGGATTCACATGCTCATGAATAAAGAATACATAGCAGTACACACATGCACAACCACGGGAGGTGGCAAAGGCTCAACATTAAGCATTACATCAAAACTCAACATTAAGCATCTTACCTCCTCACCAGGCTCACCTCAGGCGAACAGGTTGCGCAGCACTGCTTGGCCGACCCTGGACTCCTCCCTGGAATCCCGGTCGACGCAGTAGAATTTCGTGAAGGTGTGCGTCGACCTCCACGTAGCAGCCCTGCATATGTCCAGCAGGGGCACACCAGATAGGAACGCCGTGGTAGCTGCGATCGCTCTGGTGGAATGGGCTCTCGGACGGCCAGGCAGCGGTCGGATTGCCAACCGGTGACAGTACATGATACAGCCGGAGAGCCATCTGGAAATGGAAGCCTTCGCGAGAGCCTTCCCCTGATTGACAGGTCCAAAGTTCACAAAGAGTTGTGACGTCTTCCGAAAACACTTCGTGCGGTCTACGTAGAACTTCAGCGCTCTAGCCACATCCAGCGAGTGCAAAGTCCTCTCAGCCGGCGACGAAGGCGACGGGAAGAACACAGGCAACACCAAGGGTTCGTTGAGATGGAAGTCCGACGGTACCTTGGGCATGAAGGAGGGGTGCGTCCTGAGCTCTACCCTCGTGTCGTGAAAAGTCAAGTACGGGGCCTTGCAGGAAAGGGCCTGGATCTCCCCCACTCGTCGTGCGGAGGTGATGGCCACAAGAAACGCTGTTTTCCACGACAGAAATTTCAACGGAGCCGAGTGCAGAGGCTCGAACGGAGGTCCCATGAGCTTGGTCAGCACCACGTTGAGCTCCCACGCCGGGGCCGGAGCCTTCACCGACGGGAACGATCTGAACAGTCCCTTCATGAACTCTTTCACCAGACGATGAGACCACAAGGACGTCCGCCCCGTGGTTCTGGTGTATCGGGAGATCGCAGCAAGATGAATCTTGATGGACGCGTGTGCCAGTCCAGCTTTGGCCAGCGTCAGCAGGTACGGCAGTACTTGGGGAGCCGTAATCCGTAGAGGGTTAATCTTCTGTGCGTGGCACCAGACAGAGAACCTCTTCCATTTGTGTCCGTAGCATTTAAGAGTCGAGTACGCCCTGGCCTTTGCAAGAACCTCTCTGCAGTCGGCCGGTATGTCGTATCCTCCAAACTCTAGCGCTGCCGGAGCCAGGCCTGCAAGTTCAGCGATTTCGGGTCGTGGTGGAGGATGGCGCCTCCTTCCCTGGAGAGTAGATCCGCGTCCACCGGCAGCTTGATTGGCGGGGACGCTGACAAGTCCAGAAGGTCCGGGAACCATATCTGCCTCGGCCACGCAGGTGCGACGAGGATCATCCTGCACCGTGACCTCTTGAGCTGGTTGACGAGCCGGATTAGCAGTGGCAAAGGAGGGAACGCGTAGAGGAACAGGCCCTCCCAGGGGAACGAGAAAGCATCGCCCATGCTCCTCGCCTGGGGAAACCTGCTGGCGAACCTCAGGCACTTGGAGTTCGTCGCCGTCGCGAACAGGTCGATCTGGGGTGTGCCCCACCGTCGGAAGAGGCGATCCACTAGATCCTGCCGTAGCTCCCACTCGTGGCACGAGCGCAGCTCCCTGCTGAGTGAGTCGGCGATGGTGTTTTTTATCCCTGCCAGATGAAACGGCACCAGAAATATCCTTTGGGCGACGGCCCAATGCCACAGGTCCTGCGCCTCCTTGGACAGTGCTGGGGACCTGGTTCCGCCCTGTTTCCTGATGTAAAACATGGTGGTGGTGTTGTCGGTGAAGATCCTCACCACCTTGCCCTTGAGGGACGGAAGGAAGGACCTGAGGGCCCAAAACACTGCACGGAGCTCCAGGACGTTGATATGTAGGGATTTCTCCGTCGGGAGCCAAAGGCCTCTTGCGTGCAGATTTTCGGTGTGCGCTCCCCACCCTTCCAGGGAGGCATCCGTGGTCACTGTCTCCTGGTGGGCTGGGGTCTGGAAGTCCATGCCCGCCGTCAGATGCGCGCGGGTGCCCCACCACCGGATCGCTCATCGGAAACTCTCGTCGAGTGTGATCCTTTCCTCGAAGCTGCCCGTCGTTTGGATCCAGCGCGCGTCCAGGAACTCCTGCAACGGGCGCATCCGGAGCCTGCACATGGGAATGAGGTAGATGCAGGAAGACATCATTCCGAGGAGGGACTTGATGGACCTCATCCTTGCCGTGTGAACCACGGCGAGCTCCCTCGTCTTGGCTCGGATGAGCCAGTCGTCCAGGTAGGGGTAGACGTGGATCCCCTCGCGGCGCAACTGCGCCGCCACCGGTGCGAGGCACTTGGTGAACACCCTGGGTGCCGACCGTAGTCCGAAGGGGAGGGCTTTGAACTGGTAATGACGCCCTTGGACCACAAACCTGAGGAATTTTCAGTGCCCCTTTAGGATGGGAATATGGAAGTAGGCATCCTCCAAATCCAACGACGACAGGAAGTCTCCTTCCTCCAGCTGACCCAGGACGTGCTGGAGGGTGACCATCCGGAACTTTTGCGCCTTGATGAACTTGTTCAGACGTCGCAGGTCCAGGATGGGGCGCCATCCCCCCGTCTTCTTCTTCACGAGGAAGTATCTCGAGTAAACTCCGGAGCCCCGAAGCCTCTTTGGGACGAGTTCGATGGCGCCCTTCCTGAGCATCGCCTTTACCTCTAGGAGAAGTTGAGGGACGTGAAGTTCTTTCCTGGCCACGGGGGGGACGCGCGGACACCTTCTTTGAAACTCGAGCGCGTGGCCCCGGGCCAAGGCGTCCAGCACCCAACGGTCGGTGGAGATGGACTCCCACACGCTGACGAAGCTCGCCAGCCGGCCTCCCACCGGGGTGCTTCGGTGGGGGCCCGACCCCACGGCCGGTTCAATCCTGCTTCGACGAGGCTTTGCCGCCTTGACCTCCTTGGCGACGACGGCGGGGTCCGCCAGACTTGCCTCGTCCTCTGTAGGCCTCCTGAGACGACGAGCGGGCCGCTTGACGGTAGGTGGAGAAACCGCCGCCAGAACCTTTGGAGGCGCCCTTGCCTCCGCTGCTCCGAAAGGGCGTCCGTCGTTGTTGCAGAACTCCAAGGGCCCGGGCCGTCTCGGTGTCCGCTTTAATGGCCTGAAGGGAATCGTCCACTGTTTTCCCAAACAGGTTGTTCCCATCGAAGGGCATGTCCAGGACTCTGGTCTGAACGTCTTGACGGAAGTCCGTAGCCTTGAGCCATCCACGCCGCCTAAGGCAAACGCTGTTGCCCAACTGGCGGAACCCAGTGTCGGCGATGTCCGTCGCAACGGTAATGGCGTGGTCCGAAGCCACCTCACCTTCCTGCAGGATCTCCAGGGCCTCTGCTCTCTTGTCGTCCGGCAAGAAGTCCAGCAGGGGAGCCAGTTTGTACCAGAGCTCCCTGTCGTAGCGGGCCACGATAGCCAAGGCGTTGGCCGCTTTAATCGTCGTCGCTGCAGACGAGATGACTCTGCGTCCCATAGCGTCCAATTTCTTTCCCTCGCCGTCCGGTGGGGAAGTCGATGTGGAGGCCGCACCCCCCCCGCTTTTTTCCTGGCCGCCGCGGAGACGACGGAGTCCGGGGTAGGCTGCGCCCGGAGGCACAGGGGGGCCGTGTCCGGGACCCGGTACTTCTTCTCGTACCGGTCTCTTCTAGCTGGCGTCGTGGAAGGGTTCTTGAGGAGGGTGAGGCCCTCATCCCAAATGTCGTCCAATAGAGGCACTGCGAGGACCGTCTTCCTCTTGGCCTTGCGCCGCTGATAAAGGAAACCTTCCTTCTTCTTCTCCTCAGGGCAGAGTTGGAAAAGCTCGGATGCCCTGGTGATCATGGAGTGGAACGATCCAATCTCGTCGGGCGGAGAAGCCCTGGTGGGAGGCGACGACGGTACATCCTCGTCGTATACCTCGTCGTCCGTACCCGTCGCTGCCGTGTCAGTCCCCGTATCATCCCCTCGGGTGGACGGGGAGGAGGGCTGGAAGGGGCGCGACGGCTGAAAAGGAGGCGGAGGGTGGATCCTTCTTTTCTTGGTAGGGGGAACACCAGAAGGTCCCGGTTCTGGGTCCCCCGACGGGAGAGGTTCCGTCGGCAACGGTAGTCTCGTCCTTATCTCTGAGCATAAGGACTGTATAGCCAACAAAATGGCTACCGAGTTGTCTCGCGGCGCTGGCAGAGGGGAATCCGACGGGCGAACAGGGGCCCCGTCGGTACCCTCGACGATGTCGTCGTCACCTGCGTCGGGATCCATCCCGACGGGCCGGTCTTCTTCCACGCCGAGGCCGTGGCTTAAGACCTCGACCAGCTCCTCCTCCAAGGTTGAGGCCGAATCTACGACGACGCCCTGCCCCCCCTTTTTCTTCCCCACGGGGGATTTCACGGGGGTCCTATCGATGGGCACAAAAGAGGACTCCCTCCGAGGTGGCAGGGAGACTCTGAGCCCCGAGGTCGCCACCACTGGTGTAGCCTCCACAGGCTGAGCCAGGGCCGCCGCGACAGTTTCGATAGAGGGCTTGGCCGGATGGATTAAGGCCTTCACCACCTTAGGTGCGCTCACCGCCTTATCCTTGAGGGGGGGGACACTGCCTCGCTCCCCCTCCGCCTTCGAGCTCGACCGGGGCCTCTCCAGGAGCTTCGCCGGGTGCTCGGCCTTCCTCTTACCGGACCCAGAGCGTTGGCTCGTGGTTGATGGTGCCGGGGAGGGTGCGCCCTGCCTGGCGCCCGTAGAGCCCGACCGTTCGGCGCTCCCGGTGCCAGCGGACTCGCGGTGCTTGGCCTTATGTTGGACCCCCGTCGCCGGGGCGTCCTCAAAGGTCTTAGAAGACCGCTCTGATTTCTTCCTCTTCTTCTCGCCGGACGGGCTCTTCCCTTCCAGCCAGTTGGCGAGACGTTGATGGCGGTCCTTCATGGTCCGCTCCGACATGTTGCCGCAAAACGCACAGTCCTTCTCCACGTGCGTCTTGTCCTCATGTAGGCAGTAAAAACAAAAAGAGTGTTCGTCCTCCTTGAAGACGTTCTGCAGCTGGCATCCAGGGCAGACCCTGAACAGCTTTCCGGGCGTCGAGCTTCCCTTCTCCTGGGCCATGACCGGGCCTGAGAAACTTCTGGAGTCCTCCAAAAGCGTAGCTCGACGAAATCTTCACCCTTGAGGGACGAATCCGACACGGGTCCCCGTTGATCGGATGGAGAGTCGGTGGAGCTTGAGGCTCTTTTGACCGAAAAAACGAAGTTTTTGAGAAAAAACGTGAAAAAAATAGCACTAACGCTCGAGAGCAATAGCACGAGGATCCCAACACATGAACGTGCGGTAAAAATCTGAAGATGGCTGCCAGAGGCGGGGCTTAGGTAGAGGGCAGTCATTGGCTGTGGTCAGTATGACGCAGAGATCAGTGATTGGTTATTACTACGAAAGACAGATCAGAAACGAAACTGATACTGATTTTTTCTTTACCGAGGATTCCCAGCCTGACGACGGGGAATATTCATGAGCATGTGAATCCATGCCAGACCCCATGCTGGAGAAGAAGCCGATCCATCTGCAACGACGACACTACCGGTGGAGCCCTGCTGCAACAAACTCGACACTTTCCCAACGACAAGAGAAGATCTTCTGCTGGACGAGTCTTCTTCCTCTGAGCGGGTGGGACCAACCAGTTCACCCTTTTCACCTTCCAAAGACGTCTCTTAGTCGAATCGCCTCTGCCAAGCACACCGGCGGCCTGATAGCCAAGCTTCACCACTTTGACAGCAAATAAAAGTAACGCACCTTTTAACCGGAGAACTCTGCGGCTGGTTTCATCCCTGTGCAGTGCATCGACTCCAAGTTTCCTCCTCGATGAGATCCTCTCTTCCCCGAGTCGGAGCAACGAACTGCAACCACTGCCAGGAACAACTGCCACCCCAACCTCTTTTGAACATTTTGCAAAGCCTTAGTGCATTTTAAACCGTTTGATCCTGGGCACATTTCGCTTTGCCCCATTTAAAGTGGACCTGGCCTATGTACTTTGGCTTTACAGTCTATACTCCCTTTCTCCCCTTGCTGAGAACTCCTAAAAGCGTTGGGACCTGTGTTATTCCTATGCTCTGCCTTTTTCTCTCCCTTTAACTGAATTATTGGAGTGCCATCTAGGTTACGCGCTCACATCTGTTTTAACAAATAGTGGTGTTTTGACCTAGACTTGTTTGATAATCATTAAGGGAGGTGTGTATACTTTATCTGACTGTGTTTTAACTTGCTTTTGATTTAGAGTGCTAGTATATTGCCTAAAGTGTGTTTTAAATAAATAATTATATACTTTTTATACAAAGCTCTGGTCAGTGTTTGTTTGCTCTACTGTGTTTTTGGCCCTATTGTGTATACTCTGCATACTGCCCTACTCTTCTTGAGAGAAGTCTGACTGCTCAGCCACAGCTACCAGGTAAATCTGGGTGGTGCTGACTGCTACCAATTGGGTTTACTACTTACTCCTGTAGTCTTAATCTTTTTGCAGTGTACCCCAAGGCAACTGCACAGGATTCTGCCTAATGTAAGGCAATGGAAGCAAGCTTGTGAAATGCTGACGGCACTTTCGGGATAAAGTGCAGATTAGTAGCTAGGAGAACCTTGTCACTCAAATCTCAGATACGGCGGGTCAACTACCATTGCCTGCAATTCTGACACCCTTCTGGCCGACGTGATCGCAACCAGAAATGCGACTTTCCACAAGAGGAACTTTAAGGAAGCCGTCGACATGGGTTCAAACAGTGGTTTCATCCCAGCAGAGAGAACCACATTGAGGCTCCACACCGGTGCAAACCTCTTCTCCGGGGGAAAAGTCTGAAACAGTCCTTTCAGAAAATGTTTAACCAACCGATCACTAAACAGGGGCGTAGCATGGTGTCGTCTTGTGAACCTGGAAATCGCAGCCAAATGCACCTTGATCGATGATAAAGCCAGGCCCCTTTGCGCAAGCTGTAACAAGTACAGGAGATTCTGGGCAGGAGAGACGTCCAATGGCTGCACTTCTGGGTGCCCCTCACACCAGGCACAAAACTATGCCCATTTATGACCATACGATACATTGGTAGAAGGGGCCCTTGCCGCCTCCAGGATCCGACGACACTTCTGAAAGATACCTAGATGACCGAACTCCACGTGGTCAGAAGCCACGCAGCCAGGCTGAGAGATGCTGCATCGTGAACATAGCGGTGGTATTGGCCATCAACACCCGCACCACTGCTCGTTGAATGCGAGGTAGAAACAACTTCAGAGCCCAATGCACCGCTCTCAACTCCAGCACGTTGATATGCAACAATGTCTCCTCCCAGGACCATAGGCCCCGTACCTGTGACTTGGCGAGGGGCGCCCTCCACCCCACCTGGGAAGCGTCTACCACGATCGTGAACTGAAACTCTGGTTCCAGCAGGGGCATACCCCATACGAGATTGTCCGTGCAAGTCCACCATCGAAGAGCTTCCACCAGCTCCTGGGCAATGACCACTTTGTCCGACCACAACCCTTGACTCTGCAACCACCTGTCTGCGAGGAATTCCTGCACTGGTCTTATGAACAGGCGGCAATTTGGAATGAGCGGAATGCATGACGCCATGGCTCCCAACAGCGACATGTAACTTTGGACCGATAACACTGTACCATGGCCCCACTCGCCAGCTTTGGACCGCAACTTCACCACTCTTTCGCTGGAAGGTTTCACCAGATTGTCCTGGGTAAGAAACGGAGCCCCGAGAAACTTCAAATCCCTGGACAGCGTCAGATAAGATTTTTCAAAGTTGACGGCGAATCCCAGCCTTTGCAACAGGCCCATGGTCTCCATGAGAGACTCCAACATCCGTTCCGGTGACAGACCCCTTACCAACCAATCATCCAGGTAGGGGTACACATGATGGCCTTCCCTGAGGAGGAAGGCAGCCACCGGAGCCAGGCACTTTGTGAGTGTCCTGGGAGACTTCAGGCCAAACAGGAGGACACCGAACTGTTAATGATCCTCCCCAACCACAAAACGCAGGAACTTGCAGTGTTTTTGCCTCATCAGGATGAGGAAGTAGGCGTCTTCCAGATCTAACAACGCCAGGAACTCTGCCGGTTGCACAGAGCGGATGACATCCTGAAGTGTAAGCATCAGGAACTTCAGGCGTTGCAGATTCTTGTTTAGCGGCCGAAGATCTAGAATAGGCCTCCACTTGCCATTGTGGTTTTTTTTACTACAAAATACCAGGAGTACACCCCCTTGCCCCATTCCGAGACCAGAACTGGTTCTATTGCCCCTTTTGCTAGCATGATTACCACCTCCTGCCGCAAGAATGCAAGATGCGGTTGTGCCACAAATACGGGGGCAATGGGGACTGGAGGACGCCGAAACTCCAATGAGTGGACGAGACGTACTGTATCCAGCAGCCAGTGGTCTGAAGTGATAGGTTGCCACTCGTCGATGTGGTTCGCCACCCTGGCCCCCAGCAGATTTCCCATATGGCAGTCATTGTTGACACTTCGACTGTCTACCTTTAGCAGCCTAGGCGTGTCTACCCTTCTTACACTGTGCTTGAAAGTCTCTGCTCTTTTGAGCCGACTGGAACGAGCACCTATAGCCTTGAGACGAAAAGCTTGAGCGCCCGTAACCTCTGTCTCGGGAGGCGGCAAACGGGGCATTACCAGAGGCTCCTAGAAAGGCCCGAAACTAACAAAAAGAATGGTCACTCTGCAGGGAACCTTAAGACTTCGCCGTCTCAGTGTCCTCTTTCATCCCCTTCAGTGCCTTGTCTATCTTTTCCCCGAACAAATGTTCACAGGGCATATCCACAACCTTATGCTGGACTTCCGGGCAAAAATCTGTGCACCTCAGCCAAGCCTGCCGCCAGAATACACCACCATTATTGATTTGCTTAAAGCCTGACTCTGCCAAGTCCACTGCAATGTTGATGCTGTGGTTGGGCCCTCCACCCCCTCACAAACCAGCAGCATTGCCTCCTTGTGGTGTTGCTCCGGGAGATGATCAAGTATCAGGCCAGCCTGTGCCACATCTCCATCATACCTGGCCATAATAGCCAAGGGATTTGCAGCTTTCACCGTGATAGCCCCCACAGTCAGGATCTTCTTCGCAAATTCGTCCTGCTTCCTGGCTTCACTGTCCGGGGGCGTAACAGATTTGTGTTGGCTTCTGGCCTTACAGCTAGTGGCCGCCGAAACCAGAGACTCGATTTGCGAGCCTTGAACTTCTTTTCCAGATGTCCCTTCACCGCAGGTTCAGAAAAAGGGTGGAGCATCGTGCGCAGTCCCTCCTGCCACACGTGTCAAGAATCGGAACAGAGAAGACCGCCTTTCGTCGCTTTCCCATATGGTCAAAGAGAAAGGAACAAGTTACTTAACTGTAACTGTTGTTCTCCAGCATGGGTCTGGCATGGATTCACATGCTCATGAATATTCCCCGTCGTCAGGCTGGGAATCCTCGGTAAAGAAAAATCAGTATCAGTTTCGTTTCTGATCTGTCTTTCGTAGTAGTAACCAATCACTGATCTCTGCATCATACTGACCACAGCCAATGACTGCCCTCTACCTAAGCCCTGCCTCTGGCAGCCATCTTCAGATTTGGTAGCACGTGAAGAGGCAGTATGACCAAGTGAAGAGCCAAAGAGGGGTAGGCAAGAGGGTTCGCATGTGAATCCATGCCAGACCCATGCTGGAGAACAACAGTTACAGGTAAGTAACTTGTTCCTTCTCCAGCATGGGGTCTGGCATGGATTCACATGCTCATGAATAAAAGAATACATAGCAGTACACACATGCACAACCACGGGAGGTGGCAAAGGCTCAACATTAAGCATTACATCAAAACTCAACGTTAAGCAATTCTTACCTCCTCACCAGGCTCACCTTAGATGAACAGGTTGCGCAGCACTGCTTGGCCGACCCTGGACTCCTCCCTGGAATCCCGATCGACGCAGTAGAATTTCGTGAAGGTGTGCGTCAACCTCCACGTAGCAGCCCTGCAGATGTCCAGCAAGGGCACACCAGATAGGAACGCCGTGGTAGCTGCGATCGCTCTGGTGGAATGGGCTCTCGGACGGCCAGGCAGCGGTCGGTTTGCCAACCGATGGCAGTACATGATACAGCCGGAGAGCCATCTGGAAATGGAAGCCTTCGAGAGAGCCTTCCCCTGATTGACAGGTCCAAAGTTCCCAAAAAGTTGTGACGTCTTCCGAAAACACTTTCTGCGGTCCACGTAGAACTTCAGCGCTCTAGCCACATCCAGCGAGTGCAAAGTCCTTTCAACCGGCGATGAAGGCGACGGGAAGAAAGCAGGCAACACCAAGGGTTCGTTGAGGTGGAAATCCGACGGCACCTTGGGCATGAAAGAGGGGTGCGTCCTGAGCACTACCCTCGTGTCGTGAAAAGTCAAGTACGGGGGCTTGCAGGAAAGGGCCTGGATCTCTCCCACCCGTCGTGCGGAGGTGATGGCCACAAGAAACGCTGTTTTCCACGACAAGAACTTCAACGGAGCAGAGTGCAGAGGCTCTAACGGAGGTCCCATGAGCTTGGTCAGCACCACGTTGAGCTCCCGTGCCGGGGCCTTCACCGGCGGGAACGATCTGAACAGTCCCTTCATGAATTCTTTTACCAGACGATGAGACCACAAAGACGACCGTCCCGTGGTTCTGGTGTATCGGGAGATCGCAGCAAGATGAATCTTGATGGAAGCGTGCGCCAGTCCAGCCTTGGCCAGTGTCAGTACTTGGGGAGACATAATCCGTAGAGGGGTAATCTTCTGTGCGTGGCACCAGACAGAGAACCTCTTCCATTTGTGTCCGTAGCATTTAAGAGTTGAGGACGCCCTGGCCTTTGGAAGAACCTCTCTGCAGTCGGCCGGTATGTCGTAACCTCCAAACTCTAACGCTGCAGGAGCCAGGCCTGCAAGTTCAGCGACTTCGGGTCGTGATGGAGGATGGCGCCTCCTTCCCTGGAGAGAAGATCCGCGTCCACTGGCAGTTTGATTGACGGGGACGCTGACAAGTCCAGAAGTTCCGGGAACCATATCTGCCTCGGCCACGCAGGTGCGACGAGGATCATCCTGCACCGTGACCTCTTGAGCTGGTTGATGAGCCGGATCAGCAGCGGCAATGGACGGAACGCATATAGGAACAAGCCCTCCCAGGGGAACGAGAAAGCATCGCCCATGCTCCTCGGCTGGGGAAACCTGCTGGCGAACCTCCGGCACTTGGAGTTTGTCGCCATCGCGAACAGGTCGATCTGGGGTGTGCCCCACCGTCGGAAGAGGCGGTCCACTAGATCCTGTCATAGTTCCCACTCGTGGCACGAGCGCAGCTCTCTGCTGAGCGAGTCGGCGATGGTGTTTTTTATTCCTGCCAGATGAAACGGCACCAGAAACATCCCTTGGGCGACGGCCCAATGCCACAGATCCTGTGCCTCCTTGGACAGGGCTGGGGATCTGGTACCGCCCTGCTTCCTGATGTAGAACATGGTGGTGGTGTTGTCGGTGAAGATCCTCACCACCTTGCCCTTGAGGGATGGAAGAAAGGACCTGAGGGCCCAAAACACTGCACGGAGTTCCAGGACGTTGATATGGAGGGACCTCTCCGCCGGCAGCCAAAGGCCCCTCGCGTGCAGGTTTTCGGTGTGCGCGCCCCACCCCTCCAGGGAGGCATCTGTGGTCACTGTCTTCTGGTGGCCCGGGGTCTGGAAGTCCATGCCTGCCGTCAGATGCGCGCGGGTGCCCCACCACCGGATCGCTCGTCGGAAACTCTCGTCGAGTGTGATCCTCTCCTCGAAGCTGCCCGTCGTCTGGATCCAGCGCACGTCCAGGATGAGATAAATGCAAGAAGACATTCCGAGGAGGGACTTGATGGACCTCACCCTGGCCGCGTCCGCAACCAGCATCCGCTGCACCTTGCCCAAGATGGCCCTCGTCCTTTCCTCCGACGGAGAGGCCAGAAGCGACACTGTCGAGCTTCGCTCCCAGAAACAGTGCATCTTGCGCGGGCACCAGGTGGGACTTGGCGTAGTTTATGGAGAATCCCAGGTCCGTGAGTAGTTGGACGGTCCTTGCCGTGTGCTCCACGGCGAGCTCCTTCGTCTTTGCTCGGATGAGCCAGTCGTCCAGGTAGGGGATCCCCTCTAGGCGCAGCCGCGCCGCCACCGGTGCGAGGCACTTGTGAACACCCTAGGCGCCGACCACAATCCGAAGGGAAGGGCTCTGAACTGGTAGTGACGCCCTTGGACCACGAATCTGAGAAACTTTCGGTGTCCCTTTAGGATGGGAATATGGAAGTAGGCATCCTCCAAATCCAACGACGACAGGAAATCGCCCTCCTCCAGTTGACCTAGGACGTGTTGGAGGGTGACCATCCGGAACTTCTGTGTCTTGATGAATTTGTTCAGTCGTCGTAGGTCCAGGATGGGACGCCTTCCTCCCGTCGTCTTCTTCACGAGGAAGTATCTTGAGTAAACTCCGGAGCCCCAAAGCCTCTTTGGGACGAGCTCGATGGCGCCCTTCCTGAGCATCGCCCTTACCTCCAAGAGAAGTTGAGGGACGTGATGTTCCTTCCTGGCCACAGGGGGGACGCGCGGGCACCTCTTTAGAAACTCGAGCGCGTGACCCTGAGCCAGGGCGTCCAGCACCCAACGGTCGGTGGAGATGGACTCCCACACGCTGACGAAGCTCGCCAGCCGGCCTCCCACCGGGGTGCTTCGGTGGGGGCCCGACCCCACGGCCGGTTCAGTCCTGCTTCGACGAGGCTTTGCCTCCCTGTCCTCCTTGGCGACGACGGCGGGGTCCGCCCGACTTGCCTCGTCCCCTGTAGACTTCCTGTGACGATGAACGGGCCGCTTGACGATAGGTGGAAAATCCGCCGCTGGAACCTTTGGAGGCACCCTGTTTGCGTCCGCCGCTCCGAAAGGAGAACACCAAGAGCCCGGGCCATCTCCGTGTCCACCTTGATGGCTTGTAGGGAATCGTCCAAAGTTTTCCCAAACAGGTTGCTCCCGTCGATCGGCATGTCCAAGACTCTGGTCTGCACGTCCTGACGGAAGTCAGTAGCTTTGAGCCATCCACGCCGCCTAAGGCACACACCATTGCCCAACTGGCGAAATCCAGTGTCAGCGATGTCCGTCGCTATCGTAATGACGTGGTCCGACGCCACTTCTCCTTCCTGCAAGATCTCTAGGGCCTCCGCCCTCTTGTCGTCTGGTAGGAAGTCCAGCAGGGGGGCAAGTTTGTACCACAACTCCCTGTCGTAGCGGGCTACGATAGCCAAGGCGTTGGCAGCCTTAATCGTTGTCGCTGCCGATGAGATGACTCTGCGTCCCATCGTGTCCAATTTCTTTCCCTCGCCGTCTGGCGGGGAGGTTGACGTAGAGGCCGCGCCCCCCACGCTTTCTTCCTGGCCGCCGCGGAGACGACCGAGTCCGGGGTCGGCTGTGCCCGAAGGCACAAGGGGGCCGCGTCCGGGACCCGGTACTTCTTCTCGTACCGATCCCTTCTAGCCGGTGTTGTGGATGGGTTCTTGAGGAGGGAGAGGCCCTCATCCCAGATATCGTCCAGTAGAGGTACAGCGATGACCGTCTTCCTCTTGGTCTCGCGCCGTTGATAAAGGAAACCTTCCTTCCTTCTCTTCCGGGCAGAGCTGGAAAAGCTCGGATGCCCTGGCGATCATGGCGTGAAACGATCCAATCTCGTCGGGCGGGGAAGCCCGGGTGGGAGGTGACGATGGGAGATCCTCGTCGTAAACCTCGTTGTCTGTACCCGTCGCGGCCGTGTCAGTCCCCGTATCATCCCCACGTGTCATGGAAGGGGAGGAGGGCTGAGCAGGGCACGATGGTTGAAAAGGAGGTGGAGGATGAATCCTTCTTCTCTTAAGAGGAGGGCTCCCAGAAGGGCCTGGCTCCAGGTCCCCCGTCGGGAGCGGTTCCTCCGTTGGTGGTAACGGCAGTCTCGTCCTTATCTCCGAGCATAAGGACTGTATAGCCAACAAAAAGGCCGCCGAGTTGTCTTGCGGCACTGGTTGAGGGGGTTCCGACGGGCGATCAGGAGCCCCGTCGGCACCCTCGACGTTCTCGTCGTCTCCCACGTCGGGGTCCCTCCCGACAGGATGGTGGTTTTACACGCCAGCGCCGTGGCCTAAGACTTCGATCAGCTCCTCCTCAGAGGTTGAGGCCGAATCCACAACGACCTCCTGCCCCCCCCTTTTTCTTCTCCGTCGGAGGTTTCACGGGGGTCCTGTTGATGGGCATGAAAGAGGACTCCCTCTGCGGTGGCAGGGAGATTCTGGGCCCCAAGGTCGCCATCACTGGTGTAGCCTCTACAGGCTGAGCCAGGGCCGCCGCGACTGTCTCGATAGAGGCCTTGGCCGGATGGATCAAGGCTTTCACCACCTTAGGTGCGCTCACCGCCTTCTCCTTGGGGGGAGGGTCACCACCTCGCTCCCCCTCCGATGGGGCCTTCGAGCACGTCCGGGGTCTCTCCAGGAGCTTCGCCGGGTGCTCGGCCTTCCTCTTACCCGAGCCAGAGCGTTGGCTTGTGGTTGATGGCGCCGGGGAGGATGCGCCCTGCCTGGCGCCCGTAGAGCCCGACCGTTCGGCGCTCCCAGTGCCAGCGGACTCGCGGTGCTTGGCCTTCTGTTGGACCCCCGTCACCGGGGCGCCCTCAAAGGTCTTAGAAAACCGCTCAGACTTCTTCTTCTTCTCGCCTGACGGGCTCTTTCCTTCCAGCCAGTTGGCGAGACGCTGATGGCGGTCCTTCATGGTCCGCTCCGACATATTGCCGCAAAACGCACAGTCCTTCTCCACGTGCGTCTTGTCTTCATGCAGGCAGTAAAGGCAAAGGGGGTGTTCGTCCTCCTTAAAGACATTTTGAAGCTGGCATCCAGGGCAGACCCTGAACAGCTTTCCGGGCGTCGAGCTTCCCTTCTCCTGGGCCATGCTCGAGAAGGGCCTGAGAAACTTCTGGAGTCCTCCAAAAGCGTGGCTCGACGAAATCTTCACCCTTGAGGGGCGTAGAAGAATCCGACACGGGTCCCCGTTGATCGGATAAAGAAACGGTGGAGCCTGAGGCTCTTTTGACCGAAAAAGAGAAAATTTTCCTAAGAAAAAGCGCGAAAAAAGCACTAACGCTCGAGAGCAATAGCACGAGGATCCCAACACTTGAACGTGCGGTAAAAATCTGAAGATGGCTGCCAGAGGCGGGGCTTAGGGAGATGGCAGTCATTGGCTGTGGTCAGTATGACGCAGAGATCAGTGATTGGTTACTACTACGAAAGACAGATCAGAAACGAAACTGGTACTGATTTTTCTTTACCGAGGATTCCCAGCCTGACGATGGGGAATATTCATGAGCATGTGAATCCATGCCAGACCCCATGCTGGAGAAACAGTATTTTCGTTCTTCTTCAGGAGTCAGCCCAAACTCCTGAGATGCCTTTGCCATCATGGCGTGGAAAGCCCCAACATCATCCGGTGGAGAAGGTGGAGTTGGGTTACTAGGCTGTTCCACCTCAGGATCTGTATCCCATGTATCGTCCCTCATTGGCGATGAAGACACAGTCGACAGGGTATCACGCGGAGTACTCTCCCGGTCCTAATCTGGCAACTCTGCTTCTTCCAGATGACTTCTGGGACGATCCAACCCAACCAGCAACGGCAATGGCAACTGTACCAGAGGTGACTTCCTAGGGGCCTCACCAGGCACACTCTCAACCACCGGAGCAAATGGGCTCGGAGGCGGTGGAAGACTTGCATCCAGTTGCACTGTTAGGGAGAATTCTCATTTATGGCTATTTTCCCTTACCTAATGAGTCCAAGTGAGTCCCTCAGCAGCTTTGCTGGATTTCTGGGGTTTATTGTTTTTCACCTGGTAAGAGTGTGAACCTTTTTCACACTCTTACATGTGTTTTGCCATGTGTATTTCAACTTTTTGTGTGCGTTACACAGCACCCTCAGTGCAGTGACACAGGGTTGGCTCCAAGACTTCCCACTGACTCCATTTTTCTGGGGCTGACTACTGTCCCCCAGAAACAGGTTAAGTTGCCATTTACTTTATGTAGTCATTAAACCTGCAGACCCAGTACACCCCATCTTACATGGAGTATTGGAAAGGGTTAACTCTAATCCCTTTTTGTCTGTACCTCCTGGAGCCTTGTTTCGCTCCCTTAACACTAAGACTTGGCTGGTGGCAGTGGTATCTACCCTAACATTTCTACAGCGATTATAGTATATCAATGTGGCACTGTTTTAGGCTATTGTGTTAGCCTCGAACATAAACCCGCTTGACCAAATATGTTTCATTTTGGGTGTCTAGGTGGGCTGAATGGGAGGGAGGAGTTTAGTAACCCCCTGCACAGGGTCTCCTTGGAGACACAAGTCGCACTTTGTGTCCATTGGCTGAGGTGGTTGTCCAGGCTGGACAACCCACCTGCTGTGTGATTGACAGCCAGGCTGTGTGAATGGGGGGTTTTGGCATAAAAGGCAGGACTCTTGGGCTAGAAGTCAGAGTCGCCACTTAAACTACAAGAACCGAAGAGAAGCGGAGAGGAAGACGGCTGCCACAACTCCCGAGTCCCGTTGAGAAGCCCTGCTGCAGTCCGGAGCTATCTCCCCTTCAACAACAGAAGACCCAGTCCGGAGTCTCCTTCCCTTGAGCCTGGTGGGATAAACCAGCTCACCTTCTACAGCCAGAGAATCCTCTTCTGAGTCGAAATCGCTACACAACGCTGTAGTGGTCTGGATAGCCATCAGATGAGCCCTCTCCTTTTTTAAAGGAGCGCACCTATTATTCACTGTTGCTTTGCTGCTGCTGGCCTCATCCCTGGATAGTGCAGATCGCTCCAGAAGTCCTCCTTGTCCCCACGACTGAATCTTCAGGAACCGTGAGTCTGCAGGAACTACCAGGAACAACTGCCGTGGCACCAGCTTTCTTCTTTCGAATAAGGTACTGTGTCCATTTGGTTGTTCTCTCCGTCCGACCTTGCCAAAGGCTTGTCCTTTCTTCCTTCCCTCTTATAACTTTTGTTTCCCTTTGACAATATCCAGTACTCCAGGCAAACTTTAATCGTGAACTACTCGAACTGCGTGATCCCCGACAACAGAGCCCTGCTCCATTTGACACTGGCGCAGTCCTATTGACTTTATCTGTCTCTTAGAACACGTCCTCTGATTCGAGTGCCTTGACAAAAGTATTGCCTATGATTTTTTATCCCCTATTCCTTTTTTTAAAATTTTTTTTTATTCAATGTGCTAAATGTGTTTTGACTACGGTGACAATTCTTCCCGCAGGTACGCTTTTCTTTCGTAAGACCGAACTGTCATTACTGTCAAAAAGTGAGCGCTGCTTAAACCCTGGTAACGTCTTTGGTTTCTTAACCCCGGTCTGTCAAATCTTAATGTACTTACCTTGAATTGGCCTGAACCAAAGAAATTGGTTGTGTGGGGTATATTTAGAGTGTGGTTTTGTTTAATAGAAGTGAAGTGTTTTATGAACAGATGGTTTAAAAATAAATGTACTTCTATTTTTTTTTAACCTGAAACCTTGAGTCAGTGTTTGTTTGAGTCACAGTAATTGTAGTCCTTGGTGTAATCCCTATTACTGCTCATTTGCTCTTGAGATAAGTCTGGCTGCTCCGCTACTGCTACCATTATAACTGTGTAGTACAGGCTTGTACCAAAGGTGAAATTGTACTACCACTTGTAGATGTAATTGTCTGTAGTGTTCCCTAAGGGGACTGCAGAGGATTCTGCCTAACATGCACCAACGACGACTGGAGCGTATTCAACACCTGCAAGTGAATCACCAATGCGTGAAGGGGCGGCCCAGCCCCCACCCCACTCGACAGACGGACGTGCACCTTGCAGACCCATAGATGACAAATCAAAAATCGGCTCCTGTTCCTCCTCCATACCCGAGGAAACAGAATAGGCAGCCGGTTCCTGTTGCAGAATGTCCACTGGAAGCATGGGCCCAAAGCTGGCAGACGTTCACGGTCCTCACGTCGGCAACAAGCCCTCCGAATGCATCTGCGCTGACGACAACAACAGTGGACCACTGTCAGTCACTGCCGTGGACGGAACAGACGACACCACCGTCGACGAAAGAGCAGATTGTACCAACACTGTCGACGACACTCTCGTCGTCGGAACTGAGGCCTCCACGGGCTTAGACTTCTCCAGTGAAGCAGAATTTTTGGAAGAAGAGCCAGAACGGTGCTTCGACGAGTCCCAGCTGGACGATGATGTATGATGGTCCTTAGACGAGTGCTTCGAGGAGGAAGACTCCCTCGGCTTTGCATGTCCTCTGACGCCGCCTTTGACTTCTCGGGCATACCACCGGACACCTTTGACTTATCTGGCCGATCCAACTTGGACAGCGAGGAGCCACTCGCCCCTTTTGAGTGATGCGACCTGGACGTAGAGGACTTGCTACCTCTCCCCACCTCCGACGTTGGCAACTCAGTCCATTGCTTCTTAACAGGGGGTTCTGCCGACGATGCCGTCAGTGCGCAGAGGCCTTCTCTGCCGTCACCGAAAACTGGCTTCCCCGGGCCGAACCCGCCTCCGACGCCGGGTAAGTGCCCTCGTTCAGCCAATAGATGAGCCGGCGGTTGCAGTCCTTCAAAGTCTTCTGCGAAAACCCTTGGCATATCTCGCAGGCATCTGCCGAATAATAGGGGTACAGACAGTAGAGACAATCCTTATGGCTATCCCCTTCGAAGACCTTTAGGCCGCAGGTAGCACAAGGCCTAAACAGTGATTTTTTCTGGGCCACAGGTGACATGCTGGCCGGAATACGAAAAAGCATGTGCAAAACAAAGAGAAACACAAGGTGATCCCAACAGTTTGGAGACGGTTGAAATCCGAAGGGAAGCTGCAGGCGTGGGGCTATTTATATCAAACGTCCTATTGGTGTAGGCTGCAGCAACCAAAAAGAACGTGGATAGGACACCAAAGTGTCAAAAGTTTTCCATAGGAAAACGCTAAGTTAAAGTTACTGAGGTTTCCCAGCCTGACGACGGGAAATATTCACTGCATGTGAATCCATGAAAGATCCAATGCTGGAGAGTTAGGCAGAAACCTGTGCAGCTCCCTTAGGGACCACTGCAAAAGATTTAGGACTACAGGTGGTTGGCAGTAAACCCAATTGGTAGCAGTCTGTACCACCCAGATTTACCCGGCAGCTGTGGCTGAGCAGTCAGACTTCTCTCAAGATGAGTTAGGCAGTATATGGAGTATACACAATAGGTACAGAGATACAGTAGCACAACCAAACAATGACCAGAGCTTTGGTGTAAACGTATATAATTATTTAAAGACACACTTGTAAATTACACTAGCATAAAAAGAGGTAAGTAAATTCAACACACAGTCACTATTACATATATACAACCCTGATTACTTATTAGACAAGTCTTAGTGCGAAACACCACTTATTTTCAGACGGAGGTGAGTGCTTAACCTAAGATGGCACTCTAATAAGTTATAAAAAAAAAGTGAGGGAAAAGGCAGAGTTATGAAAGCACACAATTGCAATACTTTTAAAAGCACCACAGTGAGGCAGGTTAGGCAAAGTCTACTGGGGAGCAAGGAAGTTCAAATGCCAGGCCCACTCAGAGAGAGCAAGCGAAATGTGTCCAGGATCACACAGTGGGGTTATGCCCAAAAAGTCTTTGTAGATTCACAAAAGATTGAGATCAAGTCAGGAAAAGTTAGTTAACAGGCCCCAGGCTAACCCAGGTTAGAAAGTCGAGGATTTACTGTCACCCTGAACTATCTGTCGCAAGGGAAGCCAGGCGGGACACAGTACCTGAAATGGGAAGGACGCTCCAGCAGGGGGCAGTTGTTCCAGGCAGCGGGTGCAAGTCAGTGTTTCGTCCAGAGGAAGAGGAGGTCTCGACGTGGAGGAAAGATGAAGGTCGTTGCACTGCCAGGGAAGAAACCAGCCGCAGAGTTTTCCGGTTACAAGGTACTACCCTTTTCTTCGCGGTAGTGGTAAACCGCGGTATTCCGGTTGCTGGGGTGCTTGGCACAGGCAAGGTGGCCACGAGATGGTCCAGGAAGGCAAAAAGACGGGCAAACTGGTTATCCCCACCAGTCAAAGGAAGGAGACTCTCCGGACTGGAGATCTCCTCTGTCGTCGGGAAAAGTGGTGAGACAGTTCAGCAGGGCTCCACCGGTGGTGTCGTCGTTGCAGCTCGGCTCGGCTTCTCCCTCCTCGGACTCTTTAGGTCCTGTGGCGACCTCTGAAGTTCCAGTCCCCAAAGCCCTGCTTTTATGTAGAAAACACCTGTTAGGGAGAATTTTGTGTTTAGGCTGAATTTCCTAACCTAGTGAGTCCCCCAGCAGCTTTGCTGGATTTTTGGGATTTATTTTTTTCTCCTGCCAAGAGTGAGACTCTTTTACCCACACTCTTGGACATGATTTGAGTGTGTCTCTTTGATTCTAGATGTGTTTAATGGGCTATGGGGTCTTTTACTCCATAGGGCTTCATGTGTTTTTGTGATATGTGTTACACAGCACCCTCAGTGCAGTAACACAGGGGTGTCATAGTGACCCCCAGTATAGACTCCATACCCTGGGACTGACTACTGTCTACCAGGGCATGTAAAGTCACCATTGACTTTACTAGTCTCAAATTCTGAACAGAACCAGTACAAACCATCATATTGTGGACGTAATGGCCGGGGCAATTCAATTGCCCCGGGGTCTATTAGTCGAGGGGGCACATCTCCGTCCCCCCTGATCGTGTTTTGGCTGGTGGCAGTGGATAACACTTTTTATATTCGACCGGGAATATATCCCTAAGGGATTTCCCATTGTTCGAGGCTACCAACTTTAATTATTTAATTCCTATAGCCTCGAACATACCGCCGGTTTATTTAATATTAATTCTCCGGTTGGTATTTTTTGCCAGAACTCAGTTCTAAAATGGCGTTTGTGTTCTCTTCTGTGACTCCAACCCAAGTGGAGCCCTTTGTTCCACTTTTTGGAGGGCTTCTCCACAGAAGCCCTCCAAAGTGGTGCCACTCTGTCTGGGGTAATTAGGAGGGGTGAAGGGGGATTTAGGCACCATGGACTGAGTTGCCTAGGCAACTCAAGTCGCACTCCGTCCTGATTGGCCCAAGTGGTGAGCCGGCCGGCTCACCAATTAGGATGTTTGAGTGACAGCTAGGCTGAGTGAATGGGGGTTTTCTGCATAAAAGCAGGGCTTTGGGGACTGGAACTTTAGAGGTCGCCACAGGACCTAAGAATCCAATGAGGGAGAAGCTGAGCTGACCTGCTACGATGACACCACCGGTGGAGCCCTGCTGAACCGTCTCACCACTTTTCCCAACGACAGAGGAGATCTCCAGCCCGGAGAGTCTTCTTCCTTCGACTGGTGGGGATAACCAGTCTGCTTCCTTTTTCGCTTCCTGGAGCATCTCGTGGCCGCCTTGCCTGTGCCAAGCACCCCGGCACCGGGATGCCACGTTTTACCACTACCGCGAATCAAAGGGTAGTACCTTTAACCAGAAAACTCTGTGGCTGGTTTCTTCCCTGGCAGTGCAACGACCTTCATCTTTCCTCCACGTCGAGATCTTCTCTTCCTCTGGACGACGCCGCGACTTGCACCCGCTGCCAGGAACAGCTGCCCCCGCTGGAGGATCCTTTCCACATAAGGTACCGTGTTCCGCCTGGCTTCCACTGCAACCGACTGTACGGGGTAGATTTAGTCCCTGGCTTTCGACCCTGAGTTAGCCTGGGACACCCTGGCTAAACTTTTCTGAGCCTAACTAAAACCTTTCTGAACTCCCTGCAAGACTTTTTAAGCCTGTTGTCATTGTGTGATCTTGGTTGCATTTGTGCCTTGCTCTCTCCAAGAGTGAGCCCGGCCTATGGACTTTGGCTCACAAGTAACTTTTGACTTTCCTGCCTTGCTTAAGAGTTCCTAAGTATTAGTGTGGTGTATTTTCCTACATTCTGCCTTTTTCCCTCCCTTGTTCGTTAACTTATTGGAGTGCCATCTATAGTTAAGCGCTCACCTCTGTCTGGAAATAAGTGGTGTTAAATAAGACTTGTCTGATAAGGAATAAGGAGTGTATATATAATAATAGTAACTGTGTTTTAGAGTGAATTACAATAATAGTGCTGGAGTGTTTCAATAAGTGTGTTTTTAAATAAATAATTATATACCTTGATACCAAAGCTCTGGTCAGTGTTTGCTTGTGCTATTGTATCTGAGTGCCTATTGTGTATACTTTGCATACTGCCTAACTCTTCTTGAGGGAAGTCTGACTGCTCAGCCACAGCTACCAGGTAAATCTGAGTGGTACAGACTGCTACCAATTGGGTTTACTGCCAACACCTGTAGTCCTAAATCTTTTGCAGTGGTCCCCAAGGGAACTGCACAGGTTTCTGCCTAATAACCCTCATTCATCAGTCCTAGCTGTCACTCAAACATGCTAAGTGGTGAGCCAGGCGGCTCACCACTGGGCCAATCACACCAGTGTGCGACTAGAGTTGCCAAGGCAACTCAGTCCAGGGTGCCTAAACCCCCTCCCACACCCCCTGTGGTACCCAGACAGAGTGGCACCACTTTTGGAGGCTTCTGTGGAGAAGCCCGCCAAAAAGTGGAACAAACTTGGGTTGGAGTCACAGAAGCAAACACAAACGCCATTTTGGAACAGAGTTTCGGCAAAAAATACCAACCGGTGAATTTATATTAATTTAATAAACCGGTGGTATGTTCGAGGCTACATTAAAAAGTGGTAGCCTCGAACAATGGGAAAATCCCATAGGAATATATTTACGGTAGAATATAAAAAGTAGTATCCACTGCCACCAGCCAAAACTCGGTCGGTGGGGGGACTGGACAGTGCCCCCTCGAACAACAGACCCTGGGGCAACCGAATTGCCCCGACCAGTACGTCCACAATATGATGGTTTGTACTGGTTTGGTTCACAATTTAAGACTAGTAAAGCCAATGGTGACTTTACATGCCCTGGGAGACAGTAGTCAGTCCCAGGGTATAGAGTCTATGTTGGGGGTCGCTACGACACCCCTGGGTTACTGCACGGAGGGTGCTGTGTAACCCACATACCAAAAAAACACATGAAGCCCTATGGGGTAAAGGACCCCATAGCCCATAAAACACATACCAAGTCAAAGGAACACCTCAAATCATGTCTAAGAGTGGGAGAAAAGAGTCTCACTCTTAGCAGGAGAAAAAAATAAACCCCAAAAATCCAGCAAAGCTGCTGGGGGACTCACTAGGTTTGGGAAATTAGCCTTTACAGAGAATTCTCCCTAACATGGAGAATGCCAGATTACCTTATGAAAAAGCTACAATGAATATAGAACGCAGCAGCAAGACTACTCTTCAAAGCCACTAAGATCGAACACATTACACCGGCACTGAGAACCCTACACTGGCTACCAGTCAAAAAACACATTTTCTTCAAAATGCTCTGCATGACACAGAGCAATCCACACCCAAGGAACAGAAGTCTACAAAGAAAAATCTCCATCTACAAACCAAAACTAACATTAAGGTCCAGCAAAGACATTTGCCTCGAACCAAAACTATACTCCAGCCATAAATTCGAGGGTATCAGCATTCCTCTACATATCTGCATATCTCTCCAGACCTAGAATCTATCCACTGGATCCCTGAGGCTGCAAGGATCAGGTTCAAGACCCTTTGCATTGTCCACAAGGCTTTCTGGGGCCAGGACCCGCACTACATCAAACTCTCTTCCAAAATACCTTCCTTCTCGAGCCCTTCGTTCAGCTACGTCAAAATCTCTGAGGGTAAAACGCTTCACTAGGAAGAGTTGGCGGTAGATCAGTCTCTTCTGCACTTCCCTGATCACTCTCACTGGCACTTCCCCCGTCTCCCTCCCCCCTGTACTTTGCATTGTTGCACTTGTCCGATCTGAATGACAAGGCCTAGTGAGATAGTTTGTCTCGTCTTCCCTTTGTCTTCCCTTCCTTTCCTTTCCTTGTTGCGCCTAGAAACACTTGTGTACAGGCGCGTTATAAATGACATATCACAGCGGCAAGACTTTGTAACTTGCTCCCAAAGAAAATACCAACAGAAGATCACCTAAAGTTCCAAAAATTGTTAAAAACATGGCTCTTTAACTCACCAAGTTAAATAGGAAAAACCATTGAAGCGAAACCGCCAGCACAGCACATGCAAAATGCCAAAAACAATGTAAATGTAATTGCCCGAAACAGGGCCACCCAAAGAAATAAAGCATCCTACTGCTAATCATCATAGACTAATACTAACTTGACGGATCAACACAACCTGCAGAAAAGGTCTCAGACAACTGCCCACTAACCCTAATAACTTTTTAATACTCTCACCCTCAAACACTGAACAGATCAGACACATTCCTCCACTGCAGAAAAAACAACAACTGCAAACTACAGGCCCCCGAAAACACCCAAAAGGAAGATAAAACAAATGCAAACAAATCACCCCATGTACACTCATGCACTAAACACCACATAACGTCCACCAACTAAAAACAAACCAACACATTTCCTCCAAAATGAAGCTACCAACAGCACATTAAAGCTCCCGTCTGCTTTTCCCTCTCAATCCCACTAAGCAAGCCCTTCTAACCCCTTCATTTTCAGATACGCCAGAGCGCCTAGAGACCATGAAAATGGTAGCGGTGCATGGTGTAAATAATAATAACATAACACATAAAATTTCAGACCAAGTGTCTGTTGTTGCAGAACTGGCTATAAGAAATGCACAAAAAAGGCGAATATGTCCTACAAGATAGAAGACAAAGAAGAATCACAATGGTTCCAGTTGCCCGTGTATCTAACAGACATTAAATGCAAAATAACCGATCCCTTAATAGTTTGCACATACTGAAATAATAAGCTTGAGAATGCCATCTTTAGGCATTAATATTAACTTTCCATTTCCAAATGCCCTGCAACAACTATGAGAGTATAATAATTTAAACAATACACCCATACCAATCTATAATACGCACGCAGTCCAAGACTGCCAAATTGCCTCCATCAGAATTACTCAAAGGTATTCGTGGCAAGGTAGCATATTTATAATTGGAGATTAATGTACATGTGGAAACACTAGGAGTAGGGTGACCAGTACATCAATCTTCGATTGTACTAGTTAACAGGCTTTCCAACAAAAGGCAAATAAATTGGCAGAAACTAGTTAAAGAAGCCCTAGAGTATCTAACACAGAACAAGGAATACTACAAAGATAAGATATAATCATAGAAGAGAACTTAAGGATTGGTCACCAGGGGGCGTAGAGCTGTAGTAGTCTAAATTCTGCTCCTCATCTAAGGGCCGAATTGTGTCAAGAGCCCCCCCCAGGAAGCCCCCACGTGAGGAAGCAGCTCCCCCCCCGGGGTACGCGAAACCAGCGAGCACCCTCCCCACTCCCCCGGCCCAACTCTTGTCTCTCTAGGCGCAGGGAGACCAGAGAGAACAAAAAAACAGCAGCAGGACGTGCCGAGACCACGAGCCGCCCCAGAGTTCCAGGAGGCACAGTGAAGAGAGCGCAGGCCGGAGCTGGCCTTGAAATACCGTGCTGGTCGGTAGACCTTCCGTGGTGCGGGAGGCTGCCCGAGACTACACCTCGCGCCCCTGCCCAAGAGTAGAGACGAGGAAAGAGAAACTGAAGGACACCGGGAATGGGTAAGCGAAACAGAGGCCCACCCCCGGGAGATTCGAGAAACAGTGGGAGGCAGCCAGAGCCCCTATCCACCCACCGAAAGGAAAGCGAGGAAGACAGTACGCCACCCCAGAGACTATAACAGAGACCCCCTCTCCCCAAGTAAAGTGCTGCAACCGCCTCCGGCCGCCCAGCACGGCATGCGCTCAGACACCCTTACCCTAATAGAGGCCTTGAAATTGCTAGGTGGTCGGTGGACCTTCTGTGGTGCAGGAGGCGGCCCGAGACTCTGCCACCCCCGAGCCTGTGAGCGGGGGCAAGGCAAGATTAACTGAGTGACACCAGGAGCTGGAAAGCGGATCAAAGGCCCACCCCCAGGATAGCCATGGCACAACGGGAAGCAGCCAGAGCCCCTATCCACCCATAGAAAGGAGAACGGGCAAAACAGGTACGCTGCCCCGGACGGCATCATGTATACTATAACGAAGCCCCGCTCTCCCCAGGTAAAGCGCTGCAACTGCCTCTGGCCGCCCAGAGGCGCCCTCACCTAACAAAGCCATTTAAACCCTTGAGACTGAGCGTGGTGCCCCGAGGGCACGTGACCATTCAGGGAGGCCGTTGCTACCCCACATGAGCCCCCGCTAACATTGCCTTCACACTGAAGGAGGGGCCAGAGACCCCATATCGGCCCGTGACCCCAGCTTACCCCCATCGCCTAACCAAAGGAACCCCTGAGACCTCGGGGAGAAGCCTAGAGACCTTTGGTGTAACCTCTCTGCTACACAGTTTATGCAACTAACAAGCCCGCCTGGAAAGCGTCCACTCAGGGCCCTGACCCCATGTGGCAGTGACAATGGCCCTCTGTCCCAGCCCTGCGAAACAGAGCCCCCCCACCCAAGGAACCGTAAGGGGCACAAATGAAGCTCCCAGCAGCGTAGCACACCAGTGACAGACAAAGAAAGGGGCTTGTGAACCACCACCCCCACGCACCCACAGCACTTTCTCGAGTTGATCCAGACTCTTTACAATCATCCATGAGCTGGGCCGCCTCGCTCGAAAATTTTCAGTACGAGCAGAGCTCCACCTCAACACAGGCAATCATGCCAATTACATCTGCGGCCGCCTCGGAGAAGACCCAGTCAATGAGCAAAGGCCTGGTGGCACTCCTTGAAGAAATAAGGGGCTTTAGGGCGGACATTGGCAAAAGGCTCGATGGGTTGCACAAAAAAGTAGACAGTATGGATGACCACATACAATATCTTGAAGCCAACAGAACATCCATGGACCTATTGGAAACCCAAATCGACATGAGACTCTTGGCGCTGGAGAGGAGAGACGAAAAGTGTGCACTAAAGATGGACGATTTTGAAAACCGTGAACGCTGCAATAACCAAAGGTTTTTCCAGTTCCAGGAGCAAGGAGAAACCCAGAGCGACATCATTAAAGCTATAAATGTGGTGGTCAGTAAGCTGTTTCATTAAGGAAACGCCAATGAACCTACCATCGACAGAGCCCATAGAGTGGGAGGGAGCTCTAGGGGTCCAAGATCAATTTTGTCAAGATTTCGTAACTTTTCTGAGAAATTTGGAATTGGCAGGGAAGATGGGCCTGATAGAATGGGGGAACTCACAAATAACTGTATCAGGATCTTTCTGCCTTCACCCTGACAAGGAGGCGGCTTTGCGGGCCTCTAACAAAGTGGCTCAACACCAAAGGAGTTAGATATAGGTGGGGATTCCCCTTTTCCCTTACCTTTGAGTATGAGGGGTACAAATTCAACCTCATAACAGAAGATGATATACACAGAGTGACTCAGGATCTGCTAGGCGATGCCGCCCCAGCGACCGCATCAGAGCCCCGAGTTGGAGAACTGAGTGAATCCCAGAAGACCAACGGATCTGTGGACAGACACCATGTTTGTGGCCATAGGAAATCTAAGAAATTAAAGCCTGTATCCCCGCCGCTCCCCGAGTACTTGATGCCTCATTGAGAAGGTAACACGGCCTAACACTATTGGAGGGCCCGGAGTCTCCCCGTAGAGGAGATTGTTCTCTATCTAATAAGGCAGATCAGAGGAGGCTTCCCTCGCGAGAGGCCGGGGGTTTATCTGGGCCACTGACTATGACCCTGATGGTGAGGCGGTGCCCCAGTGTGCCGTCCAGCTCTCTTTTGTGGAAGCAATACCGGTTTGAGACCTCTTGGGGGGGAGGGGGGTGATTGGAGTAAGTTCATCGAATCTGGGCTAACGGGGGGACGAGAGGTGCTGCCTCACTTTATACAGGCCCAAAGAAGGGGTAGAAAATGGTGCAATGGTCCAGCGACGCATTAAATGTCGCAAGTAGTCCGGGCACCAGAGAGGGAAGGGGGAAAGTTTGGGGTTTTGTTGTTTACCAAAGGGAATTTCAAGTTTTGCAAGCTACCAAAAACCAGGTCTGTCCAAAGGGGAGTGGTGCCACTATCAGTTAGACGAAAGAGATTGCGGCCCGGGGGGAGTGTACATCATGGTGCTAAATCGGGGAGACACAAGAGAAGTGCACCCCCCCGAAACCCCACCCCCCCGGATGGCCGACACAACGAATACACTAGCGTAGGGGTTGTTAAATGTAAGAGGTTTGAACTCCCCGCACAAAAGGTCCTTAACTCTTTGTGAATTCAACTGGTTAAAGCTGGATTTTATGTTTTTACAGGAGACCCGCTGGCACTGAAAGTCAGGTCAATAGAGGAGGTATTTCATGCATCCTGCCTATCCCAAAAAAAGGAGTAGCTCTCCTGGTATCTAGCAAGCTACATTTAACTCTGAAGGCACACTCAAAAGACCCAGGGGCCGTCTTGTTATGGTGAAGTGGGAGGTCAAGGGCTACATGCTCACAGTGGTTTCCATCTACTGCCCAAATTAAGCTCAGGACTAGTACTGGGAATCGGTCAGGAGCAGAATCCAAACCTTTGTTGAAGGCACGCTGATAATAGGAGGGGACTTTAACATGGTCTTGCATCCCGAACATCACAGAAAGAGAGCAGGCCCACACACCACAACACAATCACAACTGAGAAAGTCCTCCCGCTTCCAGAAAGTCAAAGTGGAGTTGGGAGTGATGGACTCCGACACGAGGGAACAGGGTCGGGACCCCTATTTACAAAAGACTCAAAAGGTACAGGACACTTTCTCAAGGATAGATTATATCCTTGTAGAAGCACCCCTACTGGAACGTGCGAGTGAATCAGCCGTAGAGATAATCCCGTTGTCTGATCATGACCTGGTGAAGGTTAGTATTGGTGTACTCCCCTGAGTGAAGCACAACACTACGTGGTCATGCAATGACCAGTTGCTACAGGACAAAGAACTAGCCCAGGCATTAATGAAAACGATCAGAGAATTTCTTGAAATTAATGGCAACAGGCAAGTGGGGACCACAGGGCTCTGTGGGGCATTCAAGGCCACAATTAGGGGAGTCCTGATAGGAATGGGGTCAAGCCAAAGAGGGAAAGGGCGCTTGAGGAGAGGGCCCTAAGCGGGGAAATTGAGTCCCTTCATCTGGGGAGCCCAGGGTGCAGGGATTGAAAACCCAAATGTTTCCAGGGAAATGGGCCAAACTACAAGAATACAAAGCTAAGTTGAAAGCTCTCATGGTCGGCCAAAGAGTAAACTGGCATTCCTAAAACAAAAATACATGTAAAGAGGGGAAAACGCTGACAAAATACTGGCATGGAGGTTGAGAGCACAGAAAAAGAGTGGAAGAGTGGACGCAATCCGACCAATAGGAGGTGAAAAGCTCCTTGAGGACCCCTAGATGTCTGAGGCGTTTCGAGTATATTATGAAAAACTCTACACCTCAGAATACAATGGGGACGAGTCAGACATAGACCAATGCCTAGACTCCCTTCCGATACCGTGTCTCCCAGTGGAAAAGGCAGAACCCCTGGAAGAACAAGTTACTTTCTTACCTGGTAACGTTCTTTCGATGGGATGTTCCGACAACGTATTCCACATCTTTGACAGGTAATTACCACAGCTTTGCTGCTTCGAAAACTTTTTTCGGCGTAGGCGTCATGCGTCGATGACATCGATACACTCCCTCGAGGTCCTCCTCCAATGGTCGACTTCACCGGATGTGTAAGTAGGACGCACAACGCCCTTAGCCTCAGTTATAGTTTTTTCCCCCAGAACGTGTGGCACCAATCGACTGCCAGTATGAATACAGAAAGCCTTGCGGAAACGGAAGCTGCAATCGCATAAGAAATTCTGTAGAGGGGCAGGTAGGGAGGGTTTGATGTGGAATACGTCGTCGGAACATCCCATCGAAAGAACGTTACCAGGTAAGAAAGTAACTTGTTCTTCGAGGGGATTTGTTCCTCCGACGTATTCCACATCTTTGACAGACTCCCAAAGCAGTACCAACATAAGGAGGTGGGAAAAAATTTAGAAATTTTAGAATGCCCAATCAAATTGCAGAATAGAGGACTGCCTTGCCAAAGGCCAAATCTTGCCCATGGATAGAGTCCGGGGAATAATGTTTCACAAAAGTATGGACAGAGGCCCTTGAGGTCGCTTCGCAAATATTGCGAATCGCAAACACCCCTCTGCAGTGCAGTGGAGGCAGCCATACCCCTAGTAGAATGGGCCCGTAAACCTACAGGAGGGTCCTTCCCCGCCTAATGATAGCATGCAGAGATCATCAAAATGATCCATCTAGATAAGGTCTGCTTAGAAACAGCCTGACCTAAACGCCTTCCAGCGTAACCAATAAAGAGCTGATCGTCCACTCTGACCCGGGACATCCGTGAGAGATAGAAACTCAAAGCTCTCCTAGGATCCAACCTATGGAGCCTCTCCTCTTCCTTACCGGGATGTGGAGGAGGATAGAATGCTGGAAGAATTACCTTCTGGCTCAGATGGAATTCCGACACAATCTTTGGAAGAAAGGAAGGCCGTACCCTAAGGACAACCCTGTCCTTATGGAACACAGTGAAGGGTGGTTTGGCGGAAAGTGCCTGCAACTCACTCGCTCTGCGTGCGGAAGTAACCACACCTAAAAATACAGTTTTAAAGAACAACAGTCTCAATGGACAAGAATGCAAGGGCTCAAAGGAACTTTAAAACCAAATTCAAATCCCACCCCGGTGTTAGGCAGAATCCAGGGCAGTTCCCTTAGGGAGCACTACCCCAGATTAGGACTACAGGTGAGAGCAATAAATCCCCTTTGGTATCAGTCTGTACCACAAATATTTAGTTGGTAGCTGTGGCTGAGCAGTCAGACCTATCTCAATAGGGAGATGAGCAGTATTCAGGGTTGAAACAATAGGTAGTACAGTACTATGGAGCAAGGAAACACTGACCAAAGCTTTGTATTAAATAGAGAATATATATTTATTTTATACACTTCCAAGTCAACACATAGATCACAGTTAATAAAGTAAGTTAAGTTTAGTCAAAAGAAAAGCGTATACAACTCCCTATTCAATTGTAGACACGTTTGCAGTAGAGTGAAAACTGAGCAAAAGGGCACAGTGAAAACCAACTACAAATGGCACTCTAACAATTCAACGAAAGGGAGGGAAAGCAGAAGTTAAACCGAAATATCTTCAGACACATCCTAGCAACACTTCCCTGAAGTCTTGTGAACAAGTAATGCACAGTAACACTTTAGCCAAAAGATAAGTGAATGAAAACTGAGCAAAATGGCACTCCACAAGTTAAAACAGTAGGAAGGAAGAGGGGTTTAGATGATTTAGATGCATCAACACATTTCTCATTGAAAACCAATCTAGTGAGAGCAGATCTAACAAATCAGCCAGAGTCAATAGGCCTGATCCAGAGTCAGTGGTACAGGACCAAGAACATAGGAGCAAAAATGTTCTTGTAGCTGCAGTCAAGTCTTTAGTAGAAAAATATTGAAGAGGTAGATGCAAGGCGAAAGACAATGTTAAGAGAGAGGGCGGCCAACCCCACAAGTAGTTAAAGGATTTAAAACACCTTTTGGGCTACCAGGGAGAAAGGGCAGCCTGGCGGAACAATGTACCTTAAACGTGAAGAAGTGGCTCCTGCGGTGGTGGTTGTTCCTGGTAGTTCCTGCAGGTCGAGGGATCCTAACAGAGGAAGAGAGGCTATCGTCATGGAGGAAGGTTCGAGTCGCTGCACTACCCAGGGATGAAACCAGCCGCGGTGCTGCCAAACAAACTTTAAAAAGGTACGCTCCTTTTAATCTCGGTCCGGGTCGATAGCTGCCTGGCTATCCGGTCTCCAAGTGCTGGGCACTGTCGATTCAACCAAGGCAGGTCCGAGGAAGCGATAGGTGAACTGGTTGACCCCACCAGTTTAAGGGAAGGAGGCTCTTTCGCTGAAGATCTCCTCTCGTCGTGTGGAAGAAAAGTGGTGAGACAATCCGGCAGGGCTTCACCGGTGGTGTAGATGCTGAAGATGTCTCTGGCTTCTCTCCCCTTCGGTTCCGTAGTTCCAGTGGCGACATCTTGCTCTTCAAGTCCTCAGGACCCTGCTTTAATGCAGAAAGAGACCCATTTGTACAGCCTAGCTGTTACTCACAAAGTGGAGTGGTCTTCTTGGCGGGAGACCCTCCAGCCTGTCAGGTTAGAGTGCAACCTGAGTTGCTGCGGCAACTCTGTCCAGGGGTCCTACTCCCCCTCCCACACAATGGACCCACCCCAGACTCACTGGCGCCGAAAGGAAGGCTTCTTGGCAGAAGCCCGCCAAACGAATGAACAAAGGATCCCCGACCTGGGTTAGGAAAATGGAGTAAGACTCGAGAAAGAAGTTACATCAAAGTTCTAGCAAATAAAACTTACCGGAGTAAAGTTAATAATAAAATAAACCGGTGGTATGTTAGAGGCTGTCAGTAAAAGTGGTAGCCTCGAACAATGGGAAAATCCTGTTGGAAAATATTTGCAGTCGAATATAAAAGATAGTAACAACTGCCACCAGCCAGAAACTTTGTAGAGGGGGACTTTAATGCACCCTCTCGAAAATGAACATAGGGGAAAAACGATTAACCCCTTCCAGTACTTCCATATTAGGATGGGTTGTACTGGTTAAGTTCATAAAAATCGACTAGTAAAGTCAATGGGGACTTTACATGCCCTGGGAGACAGTAATCAGTCCCAGGGTATGGAGTCTATGTTTGGGGGTCGCTACGACACCCCTGTGTCACTGCACGGAGGGTGCTGTGTAACACATGTGCATAAATATGGTTCCTATGGGTGAGAGAAAAGATCCCATAGGCATTTAAACACAAAAGTAGCCTAGAACACACATAGCAAAAATGCCTAAGAGTGGGAAAAAGAGTCTCACTCTTAGCAGGTAAAAAGAAATAAACCCTTAAAATCTGGCAAAGCTCTGGGGGACTCTATAGGTAAGGGAAATTAGCCATAAAATGAGAATTCTTCCTAACACCCGGCACCTGGAAAGGCGATGATGGAAACACTTGAGTTAGCCCTTTCAAGAACTGAGAAATCAAAGGAATTTTGAAATAAGAACTTTCCTCAGACGATCGCTTAAATATGGACAGCGCCGCCAAGTAACCCTTAATGGTACCCACTTGCAGGCCCTTGTGGGCCAAAGAAAGCAAAAATGACAAAACCAAAGGAATGGAACATTGGAAAGGATCCACATCCATATTGGAAAGGATCCACATTCTGTATCCTGCACCAGTCGCAGAACTTCTTCCAACTGCAACGGTACAGGGATTTCGTTGCAGGCCTTCTGGCTGAAAGCAACACCTCCATCACGTCTTCAGGGAGGTCCCCAATCCTTATATCTCAGCCTTTCAGATACCAAGCATGAAGGCTGAGGGATCTGACCTCTGGATGGAGAACTCGACCCCCCTCCAGTGAGAGCAGATCGTCTCGGTAGGGAAGACGACGTGGAGGGCAGATGTACATGTCTAGAAGGTCCGGGTACCACGCTCTCCTGGGCCATGCCGGAGCAATGAGGATCATCCGGGAACCGAATCTCCGCAACACCTGCGGAATGACAGGGACAAGAGGAAATGCGTACAGCAGTGGGAAGGACCACTCCACTCCACTACGACCGCGTCCCCTAAGACTCCTCTTGGAGGAAATTCCTGCAAGCAGAATCTTTCACACTTCCGGTTGACACTGGTGGCGAAGAGATCCACCTATGGGGTTCCCCAAAGGGCGAAGATCTGCAAAAGAACTTCCTGAGCCAGCTCCCACTCGTGAGAGACCATGCTCTGCCTGCTCAGAGCATCCGCCGCCGCGTTTTCGTCTACAGCCGATAAACTGCTGAGATCGAAATTTCCTGCTGGATGGCCCAGAACCAGAGCTGCATCACCTCCCCGCACAGTGGGAGAGACCCTGCCCCCCCTTTTTGTTGAGGTAGTGCATGGCCACTGTATTGTCTGTCATAATCAGGACATTCTTCCCCCGCACAGACGGCAGAAAAGCCTTCAGGGCTAGCCTGACAGCCCGCAGCTTTAAAAGATTGATGTGGAGTCTGGACTCCGACGGAGACCAATGACCGCCGACTGTCAGCTCGCTGGCATGAGCTCCCCATCCCGTGAGGGATGCATCTGTCACGATTGTCACCTCCGGCCATGGTTGCCAAAACGGAGCCCCTTTGAACAGATTTCCTTCAACGGCCCACCACAGAAGGTCCTGGGCGACCGAGGGAGGAATCTGAACTGGGTCCGACATCCTGCCGGAGAACTTCGACCAATGTATCTTGAGAGCCCACTGCAAAGATCTCATCCGCAGTCTGGCCTCTGGCACCAGTAGAATGCAGGATGCCATGAGGCCGAGCAACCTCAAGAACTCGAATGCCGGGAGACTCTGGGCACGTTGAAATTTGTCCACCATTTGCAGAATGTGGCGAGCCCTCACCTGGGGGGGGGGGGCAAACACTGCCTCAGGGACGTGTTGAGCACTGCACTGATGTCCTGGAGCCGCTGGGTAGGTGTAAAATGAGACTTCTGTAAATTGAGGGAGAAGCTCAGCCTGTGAAGGGAATGGCAGGTGACGGACAGATGATCCCGGGCTTGCTCGGGAGAGCTTGCCCTAATCAACCAATCTTCCAGGTTGGGGTAGACGTGAATCCACCCTTTCCTGAGATACGATGCCACAACCACCATCAGCTTGGTGAAGACCCCCGGGCGGAGGTCAATCGAAACAGCAGGACACGAAGTGAAAATGCAAGATGCAAGTCGCCAACCGCGAACCTCAGGAAATTCTTGTGCTTGGGATGAATCGGCACATGAAAGTAGACACCAACCAATCCTGAAGCTGAAGGGCCTGGAGGATCTGAGAGAGAGTAACCATCTTGAACTTGTCCTTCCGGAGGAGCTTGTTCAAGCCACACAAATCCATGATGGGTCTCAATCCCCCGTCCTTTTTCGGGATCAAAAAATATGGGGAATGCCATCCCTTGTTCCTCTCCGCTACAGGCCCCAGTTCTATGGCGCCTTTCTCCAGCAGGGATACGATTTCCTGCGCAAGGAGCGGATCCGGACTCTTCAAAGAGAGCTTCCCCGGTGGATTGTCGTGAGGCCTCTGCCGGAAAGGAAGACAGTAGCCGTGGGCTATGATCTCCAGAACCCACACATCTGAAGTAATGGTACGCCATTCTACAAGATGCTGCGCCAGCCTTCCCCCAACCGCGAACCATGGGACATGGCCTCATGAGTGAGCGGAAGCTGCTGCGGCAGTGCCTGAGGGCAAAGAGGCAACTGCCCGAGCGGCTTTGGCACCTCGAGTACCTTGTTTTCCACCTCTGGTACTCCTCTGTTGGCCCCTTTGACTGGCAGCCCCCCTCGATCTACTAAAGGAAGAGTAGTATCGAAAGGAACCTCCTGTCCATTGCTGTCCCCTACGACGAAAAGGTGGAGGTTGACGTACTGCAGCGCTTAACGACTTTGCTGCAGCTTTGGAGGTCTGCAACCTCTCAAGGCTCTCGTCAGCCTTGCTGCCAAAAAGATGGACACCATCAAAGGGCATGTTGAGATGCCGGGGCTGTACATCAGGAGCAAACCCCGACTTCCGCAACCACGCAAACCTGCGCATCACGGTGCTCGCCATCATGGACCGACCGACACAGTCTGCCATGTCCAGACCCGACTGAACAGATTCACACATGGCATCCTTGCCATCCTGAACGAGGGCAAGAAAACCATCCAGTTCCTCCCCTTCGGGAATATGATAGCCGCCAAAAAGACACAATTCTACAGAGTGTGTGTGAATCTTGCAAGGGCACAAACGGAGTTGGCTGCTTGTAAAGCCATACCCCCAGAAGAAAATACCTTCTTCGCCCAACCGTCAAGTCTTTGTTGTCCCCATCAGGAGGGATTGTAGGTTACGCGGCCTGCTTTGCTGGGGCCGTAGCCGCCTGTTCCACCAAACTCTCCGGAGTAGGGTGCATGGACAAATAGCAGGGGTCACCACTGGCTGGATGGTATTTTTTCGGCAAAGACTTGTTCACTGCCGGGAGAGACTCTGGCGCAGTCCAAGCCGCCGCCGCCCTTCTTTGTAAGGCCATGTGAAATGGCAATACCGGGTCAGTGGGTGGACCTTGGTCAAGGATATCTGTCAGGTCATCCTGCAGAAAATCCACAGGTGGAGCAGACCACCCCAGATACTCAGTCACCCTCGACATGAGGCGCCTGTACGAAGATTCAGCATGCGTACCAGGCTCAGGCCTGCCAAACTCAACCTCCGGGGAGGTATGAAGACCACTGGCATCGTGCAAAAGACTGACGCAGGTCTTCCAGCTGGCTATGTCCAGACAACAAGTCATCCGGAACCCCAGGAGGCACTTCATCCTCAGACCCTTCCTCAACCTCTGAAATGTACTCCAAGGGTTGGAACAAGTTCACCCTGGGAGGAGGAACAGAGTATGGGTCGAAAATAGGCCGCACAGACTTGCTGAGCGCCTTCCTAGGAGCTTCTACAGCTTTCCGGGTACCTCCGGCAAAAATTCCTCCAAAGGCATCAAGGGCATCGATGGGAGCAGCGTCGACCAAAGCGCCGACGACTTCGACAGCGGCTTCAAGGCCGGAGCCCCGAGCACGTCCTTAGACTGCCTCGGCGCCGATGGCTTCCTCAGAGCCAGAGCCTCAGGAAAGTCCCTCGACGGACATGGCGCTGATGGTGTCGATGTCTTCTCCGAAGGACCGGGACCTGGAGCGGGCACGATGGCGATCATCCTTGTCCGACCGGGACCTCGAAGGTTTCCGGTGATCGCGCCGACTGCCCAAGCCCGAAGGCATGTGAACGGTGGCTCTAGAGCGTTCGGTACCAGCTTCTCTCGAAGGCGCAGTCGGAACGGTGCCCTGCGATTCGAAAATCGCCATCATCTCCTTACGGAAGGTGTCCCATTCCACCGGAGATGAATGCTTGGTGGGACAAGCAACCCGCTGTTTGGCGGAGTCCTCAGACAAGGACGGGGAAGGCGACCGATGACGGCGCTTCCGTGCATGCCTCGAAGAGGCCGAGGAATGGCAGGACCCACTCCTGGAACGAGACCCCCCTGGACTTACGCCGACGTGAAGAGTCACCCCCCGAATCGTTTGGAAACCCTACCCGATGACAGCTTCTTCAGACATCTTGGAACCGCAATCACGACACTTCTTGAAGCCCGATTTCGGGGTAGCAGAAGACGAAGACATATCTTCTCGTACGAAAACAACGATATACGAAGAACCGATTCACAAGAGAGAACCGAGGCGCACCAAGATTTCAAAGCGAACACGTTCGCGGAAAAAGCGGAACTGAGGCTACGGGCGCTGTGCGTCCTACTTATAACATCTGGTGACATTGACTGTCGGAGGAGGTCCACGAGGGAGCGTAATGACGTCATCGACGCAGGACGCCTAAAAAAGTTTCCGAAGCAGCACAGCTGTGGTAATTACCTGTCAAAGATGTGGAATACGTCGGAGGAACAAATCCTCTCGAAACTCCCATTACCGCCAGAAAGTGATGAACACAATTAGTGGTATGAAGGGGGGTACTACTACCCCGCGGGAAGATGGTTTTACAGTATTCTTCTATACAAGATTTCACTCCACCCTGGCTCCATTGATGGCCAAACTGTTCAACAATGCAATGGAGACGGCCTCCCTCCCAAAGACTAAGCTGGCGGCTTTGAGGATAGTGATTCCCCAGCGCCAATTGTATAGACCCATCTCCCTACTGAACACTGGCGTTAAAATAATGGTGAAATTGTTGGCCAACAGACTCGGTCACCAGTTGACTTCACTGGTTCATGGAGATCAAGTGGGATTTATCCCGGGTCGGCAGGGAGCAGATAATATAAGAAAATCAATAAACCTAATACACGAGGCAAAACGTAAGGGCCTAAAAGCACACCTAATATCCATAGATTCCGAAAAGGCCTTTGACCGAGTCGAGTGGCAGTACATGGGTAAAGTCTTGCAGAAGACGGGGTTCGGGAGGAACTTTAGGTGGTGGATCTCAGCTTTATACAACAGCCCCACTGCAAAGGTGGCAGTGCATGGCCCCATCTCCCCCCCCTTCATCTTCCTAGAAGGACGAGGCAGGGCTGCCCCAACTCCCACCTGCTGTACGCCCTGGCCATGTAGCCCCTGGCAATCGCTATTAGGGAGAACCAAGGGATTACGGGAATCCGGTGTGGGGACGTAGACTTCAAGCTCTCCTTGTTTGCCAATGATATTGTCTGCCATATGACAAATCTTGCAAAATCCCTCGCCGAGCTCTTAAACCAGATACAATGCTTTGGCAGGGTCTCAGACCTAAAAATTAACCTTCCCAAATCAAACATGATGCCCATAGGGGAGGACGACTCGTGACCAGAGGCAAGAAGACAGTAGGTGGAATGAGAGTTGAGGTCTCATTCTCCCCGTACCTGGGCATTTGCCTCCCTAGAGACCTGAGAAGACTAGTAGAGCTTAACTATACTCCCATTCTAGAAAAAATAAGGTTGAACCTCCTGCGCTGGGGTGCCCCTCACCCTCTCCTGGTTTGGGTGAATGGTATCAGTGAAAATGAACATTCTTCCCTGCCTCCTATATTTGTTCACGTCCCTACCCTCATCCCTTCCGGAGACGACCTTTGTGAAATTACAGGCCATGGTGAACCAGTTTATATGGAAAGGGAAGAGGTCTAGAATTAAACATGCCACATTGACTATCCCCAGAGATTATGGGGGTTTTGGCCTCCCTGACTTTAGATTATATCATAAGGCAGCACAGCCGGGAATTATGTTACAGCACTTACGGGACGATATGGGAACCTACTGCACGTACATTGAGGACATACATAACCATCCTAAAATAGTCAGGGACCTTCTGTGGGCCCATGCCAATGAGATACCGACACATATTAGACTCCATCCCACCCTATCAGTGCTATGGGGCCTGTGAAAAAAAGCGAACTTGCGCATCTCCTCCTGGCCATCACCTCAGAGCTCACTGTGGGGCACCCCCGCTGGATTTGGGAAACAAAGGCTTCCAAAACAGCCAGCAGTGGTCAGACAAAGGCCTGGAGAGAGTAGCCCAATTATTCAGGGGGGGAACTGCTTCAGAGAGTATGAGGCCCTATCAGAGGCCCTCGGGAAGAATAAAATGAATGTCCTCTAATACCTCCGCCTGAAGGGTATACTGACTGACCCTAAGTGGCATATTACTACCTCCTGTGCCCTCACACCTTTTTAGAAAATCCTTTGCGAATCCACCTCGAGGAAGGGAGCACTGTCCAGAATGTATAGGGTATTGGTCACAGCAGAGCTGGAGGGAAGGCAGAATTTCAGGCAATGTTGGAAGGCAAGGGCAGGGGAAGAGATGACAGACACCTCGGGGAGAATGTATAAAATGTATACATTAATGATTGCTGGCAACCTATACACATCAGCCATGGAGCACAATTTTAAAATCCTTCACTCATGGCACATGCCCCCTGTGAGACTGTCCAAAATGTTTGTGGGATACTCCCCATTCTGCCCCAGGGAGTGTGGGCAGCTGGGAACGTAGTACCATATGTGGTGGGAGTGTCCTAGTGTTCGTATATACTGGACCGAAGTCCTTAGTTGGATTAAAGAACTGGTTGGTGTGACTCTGCCCGCCTCCAGGCTTTGGTACACGTCCCAGCTATTGATTCTGAAACCTTCAGGTTCCCAAAAATTATTGAAGCTATGCTAAGGGTGGCAAGGGTAGCGTTTGCCCAGAAATGTAAAGACAAAACCTCCCCAACTAAGAAAGAACTGTCAATCAAATTGTGGGACATATTTTCAGATAAGTTGACCGTGATGGTAAACAAGATGGAAAGTTTTTTAACCGAGCGGGGAATTTTCTTGTTGAAAGAGGGAGTTGAAAACCTTAATCGCTAAGTCTGATTGTAAGAATAGGTTTGATGGTCCTCTGGCCTCTCCGGTTGAATGGGACAGCCGATCTACCCAGGCACAATACAAAGAATCCGCATCACCAGAAAAAAATGATCTTATGGACGCAACTAGTCGCATCAACGTCCCAATGGATGGCTGATCATGGTAGCACTTGTGATGGGGTGGGTCAAGAGGAGGGGTGTGGGGATAAATAAGGTGGTTAATGTTACTATTGTTATATGAAAACGACTATTGCCTAATGAAAAATAACAAAAAACAAAGTAAAAAAAAAAAAAGAAGGGCACTCAAAAGAAACACAAATATAAGCTACACCACAAACTGGTCCATTTGAACACATTGATCCCATCACTACGGAGTCAAGTCTTACAAATCTTGTGGAAAATATGCATGGTACAAAAGAATACTGGTTCCGACGGCATGCTGATGTCTGCTGCGTGTTCATTTTATTTTTGTTTTTTTATAACACGCCTAAACCGTACCAGAGTTTGGTTTCTAAGCACAGATCCAGGATTTGAACCTCTGTTGGCCTGTGTGGTCTTGCTTCCAAGACCAGCGAGTTGCCCCTGTGCTAACCTAGCCTCCCCTGACCCCCCCCCCCATGGTTTGTTACTCTCAGTTGTGCAGAATATGGATTGGATGACGTACACAACTTCCTACGCACTGCAAACCAAAATAAAGAAGCAATGCACACAAGGTGCAGGGCAATTCTGTTCTCCTGATTCTGCAAATTTCTTGAGATACTTTCACCATTATTTTATTGCCATGTTACACTTCATCCGTAATAAAAAGATTCCTCCACTTGGAGAGGTAGAACACTTCTTTTGGAGAGAAGAATAGCAGTCAAGTGGAGCACCACACATCCACATGTTTGCGGATTAAAAATGCTTGCAAATTTGACCACGACAATTATGACACTTTTATTGAACAGTACATTACCTGTGACATCCTTTCATACATAATAAGCTACAGATTTTTTTTTATGTACCCAACATCATAAGTGTGGCGAATACTGCCAAAAGTCAATATAGAAACAAACAGGAAATACTTCCCCAAATGTCGTTTTGGATTCCCTAGACCAGTGTGTATCAAAGGTCAAGTAAATAATTTCATGTCTTCTGTTAGGCATAGTGTGAAAGGCATATCTCCCAAAAAACACACACAACATTCAAAGAGATGAAGCATCAAAGTACATCGATGATTACAAACCTATTATTGCACTGTTGGAATGCAAACATAGAAATTCAATACACTGCACAGTGCACCTCTAGGATGGCGTATCATCTTACAAAACTGTTTCACAAAATGTGTACAGCTCTGGTATCAAAATGCTGTTGCGGGTCCTAAAAAGCTGCATATTGTTTAACAGGTAAAGCCTTGTATGGGAAATCTGAAAACATTCTCTGGCTCATCCTTGGTCCTGATTCATCGCGAAAATGAGTACTGAAATCCTACCAAGAGATCTAATCTATAGCGGAGAAAATCCCAAAAGCCAAGACATCTTAAAAACAATCATATTGACGCATACTATACAAAACAAGTACTGCTTCGGAAAACATGTGTTTGTATGGAATAGCCCCCATACAAACATGTCATGCCAATTGAGACAAGTGGCAAATACTCAGTATTAAATTTTGAAGGAAGCCTAGTAGGACTTTCACAAACCAGTATAATTAACCATGTAAAACGTATCTTTAAATCTACACATCACAGATAACTATTACATGGCCTTACTGCAACTATTCAAACCTTGGAGAAAAGAGAAGAATTGTTGGATGACCATAACGCATTTGATGCTGCATTCAAGGCAAATGAAAGCAGTAAACAAATGCCAATTTCACATGGTAAAAGAAAATGTTAGATATGAACATCAAGAAGAAGAAATTGAAAGACAACTAGATACACTCCTGAATGGAATCAACCATCTCTTGCAGGAAGACTAGAATCACTTGGAGAACCGCTCATTCAAAATTAATCAGAAATAGAAATGAAAGAAGTAGAAAACTCCATGTATCCATCCAAACAATCTAAAGATGATATGTCCGTGCTGAAATCACAGTTAAAAGATTAACGACTCACATTTACCTAGAAGTCACTGTAGAAATTGAACAAGGATATACAACACATTCTTACAGTTGTAAACATTACAGACCTCTGCTGTTGTATGGAAGTGGTAAAGCCAGTTCTGGCAAAATCTTAACTAAAACAATCCAGAAATGTTCAGAAGACAATACAAGTAGCCTTTCAGCTGTTACAGCCCACCAGGTCTAGCTGCTTACAACATAGTAGGTGTAACATTACACTGATTACTCCTCCTCCCATTGGAACACCAAAACAAATTAGAATATTACACAGCCAGCAGAAGCTGCAACTTAAGTATGCATAATTGTACGACAAATGAAAGTCCTCCAAGTAGATGAAGTAAGCATGGTTTCCAACTTGATCCTTGCTTTAATACATCTAAGATTACACTAAGACCTAACAACTAGATACAAAGACTTAAAAACTGGATACAAAGACCCTAAAACTGGATGCAAAGAACTGTTTGGAGGAAAACATTGTCAATGTCTTTAGGGACCTCCTACAGTTACCAGTGAAAGGGCAATCCATATTTAAAACATTAGTTAAAGAATGCTGCACTACACTCTGCAGAATAAATGAGCTGTATGGACAAAATACATCTGCCCCTTACGTAATGGAACAATTAACAGAACAAAATCAACAATGCATGTGTTTAATGCCAACCCTTGCAAACTGTGAACAATTTCATGAAACAATGCTCAAGAAGGGGGGGCGTGGGTTGGAAGCCATGCTGTAGGTGGCATAACCCAAGAGCTCAGACGAGAGCCTGAGAAACATACAATAGAACTGGCTTGCTGGAACAGATATCACAGCTAAAATATAACAGGTGTCGGAACACCGACAGAGCAACTGGAGCAACCTCCTTGTCGAAATACGGAGAGGAAAACGGACGCATTTGGCTTCATAAGATTTCACTGCCGAGGACCAAGATGGCAAACGCAGCGGCGAAGAAGGAACAGAGGGAGAACACTGACGAAGGGAGGAAAACAGCGCCGTGGAAGGCATGACAGCAGAGCAGTGAGTAAAGCTCCGGGGCATGCCGCCCAAGGAGAGCAGCCCACAGACCCTGTGGTCCCAGTCCGCATTGCGGGGGTGGCTGACACCACGAAAGAAGAGCCCAGGGACCGCAGGAAACGCCGCAACCAGCGGGCACTGAGACTGGGAATCCCCAAAAAAAAAAAAATCTGGGCTCATGGTGCTGAGGCCCCAGACTGGCGGTCCCTGAATTCCAGCGGGAGCGGATCCAGCGAGGATCCGGGGCATCAGCCCCACCAACGTCATTCGGTGAGCAAGGAAGATGCAGCATTTGAGGGAGAGAGGCAAAGGGGAGAACGATTCCAGTTGCATCACAGGAGGAGACCCTGGACCCATTATGTGCATTGGACTGCAAACGGGAGAGGAGGAGGACCCGAAACTCTGCGGGGACCTGTTGGTTCCAAGGAAGGTCAGGAGGGAAAAGCGGACACCATTGGGGGGTGGGGGGCACAGGGGGCTGCTACCAGCAGAGCTGGAACTTAACTAGAAGGGTGAGCGGGTAACACCCCACCACAGTATTGTACCGTGTACAGCGGCCCTTGAGCGAACGCAACACCGGGGGAGCAGGCAGGGGACAGAGCAGTGGTGCCCCTCCCCCTGGACTACACAGGCCCCCAAGCAGCTCCAAGTTGTCAAAGGTAGTGAAGCCCTCTGGCCCGGAGTAGTCAGGCGGATGAAGAGAGCGGCTGCTGCCATCTAATACTGCTAACAGCCCTGAACGAAGTAGAGTAGAAGGGGGAGAAAACTGTACAAAGGGAATGAACTCCTGCATAAACCACAAAAACACGGCATCGGGGGGGGGGGGGCAACTGGTTGGAGTCTAAACAACTGCTACAGAGTGACAGAACACTAGGAGATCGGCTCAGAAAGGGCCTGCGGTACCACCATAATATCCGTGGCTAACGGGCCATAACAAGACAAGAGGAGACCAACCACTGGGGCAGACGTACAGGAGGCCTGCCTGAAAAGGCTTCTTGAAACAGCAGGGAGCCAACAGACCAGGGTGACAGAGAAACGCCATCAGCCACGAGACCCAAGCAGGCACCCGGAACTGATTAAGGGATTAAGGGACACCTCCCTGGAGGGACACATCAGGGGGAGGATGAGACCCCCGGCCTAGAACGCTCAGGCCACCGCTCTACAGAGATGCGTACCGCAGATGGAACTCTGGTACACACGCAGAGGGGAGAGAGAGCTACCCCAAGGGGGGGTGAGGACACAGATGTGAACAAGAGAAACGGGAGAGTGTGGGGGAATAAGACCCGCCTGAATTGCATCACAGAGGGACAGGCCAGGTTCGAAAAGAACAATACCACTGGAATCACACGCCATGGAGACAACGTGCTGTGACGAGAGGCGTAGCAGCAACCAGGGTACGTGGGAGAGCACAACCCACTCGAGGGCACCAAGGGTACGTCCGAGCAAGGGGTCAAATCGGCAGAAGCATTCCACAGAGACTAGTTTGAAGGAGATATTGTCACGTCAGACAGCAAACAATGTCAAACAGGCCGAAAGGGGGAAGGGGCAGACAAACCAGGATTGAACCCTTTTCTAAGAAGTCAAACAATGGACTGCCTACGACTCATCCTAAGATTTCACTGCCGAGGACCAAGATGGCAGACGCAGCGGCGAAGAAGGAACAGAGGGAGACCACTGACGAAGGGAGGAAGTCCCAAAGTGAGGAAGTGAGGACCCAAGTGGGGATTAATGGAGTGTTCTTGACGTTCTTTGAAGAACTTTATTCCATGAAACAGTTCGGAGCGCTGCGCAGCAGGAGGAGACAGAGGGCAGAAACCCAATACTACAAGCTATAGCGGCGCTGAAGTCGTCCATGGAAGACAAGCTAAATACAGCTATAGCAGCCTTAAAGACGTCCCTAGAAAACAAGATGGATACAGTGATGGTGGACGTGGGCCTCCTCCGACAGGATGCGCGGAAACTTGCCGATCGGGTGGGCACGACAGAACAAAATACCACAACGTGGCAGCCACCCAGACCCAAATGTCAAACATGCTCCGACGGGTGAAGATCCTAGAACAGGGGGCGGAGGATGCAGAAGGGAGCACTCAAAGGAATAATATCCAGATAGTTAGGCTGCCAGAGAGAGAAAAGAGCCAGGACCCCACGAACTATGTTGAGAACCTTCTGTTACATGAGATCGGGGCAGGGGTGCTGTCCCAAGGCTTTGCAGTAGAGCGCGCCCATAGGGCCCTGACCAGGAGGTCCCAGCCAGGAGGTACCAGCCAGGGGCTCCGCCAAGATCAATGACTGCGAGAATCATGTACTTTGAGGATAGAGAAGATATTGACATTCTGCAGAGAAGGGAGGGTGATGACTAGAAAGTCATCCAGAATAACAATCTACCTAGACAACACCATCATGGTTCAGAGGCAACATGCTCGATACGGACCCACCAAGGAACGCCTCAAGGCAGCGGGACTACATTACATGTTGCTGTGTCCAGAAAAATTGAAGGTGATCCGTGAGGGTAGATCACATTTCTTCGATACAACGGAAGATGTTCAGGCGTGGATGGACTGGCAAGGCATCCGTTACATTCACCTGGTATCCACAGGGGCGCCACACGATAATGGATGGAGGTCTAAGTGCTATCCCGGACCCCTCTCTGCTTGGTTATGTTCCAGACGTTAGGTAGCGCCTAGGACAAGAGAATGGAGGATTAAGATACTGGGTTCTGTCACCTCCCTCTGGTCCAAATCCCCTCCCTTGGGGTTATTGCTTACCTTAGGTTTTTGTGCATTGAATTCTCGGTCCTGCGTCTCTGTGCAGGGGCGCATGGTTGGTGCGGGCGTTCCATGTACCTCGTTGCTTCACTGGTCCGTGTGCCCTTATGTCGGGTCCAGACCGGCTGTCACTGCGACTCTGCTTGCTGTCTTCCAGGTTAGTTATTATGTCTTTTCCGTCTTTATTCTGTCTTTCTTTGCCTCTGTTTTCTCCATCTTCTCTGCATCTTGCTCCACTTTGCTGTTCACTAACAATGTCTCTTTTTGTTTCCACAGGGGTGGATTGCGAAGCCACAGTATATTATTGATGCGCTATTTATTGGTGTTAATTGCTAACCTGTGTTCTCTTCCCTTCTTTGTAGAGGTTGCGGTGATGTTCCGGAGTGATGAGCGATCGAAGCGCTGCTTGCCCAGGTAAGTGCTTTGTTAATGCTGACCTTGTTCCTTCTCCCTTGCAGGTTGCGGTGAAACCCGGAGATGGGCGAGGTAAGAGAAGCGCAGGGTGCTGCCAGGACTCGCTGCTTGCCCAGATAAGAATTATTATTAATGCTGTCCTTGTTTCTTTACCTTTGCAGGTTGCAGCGAACTCCGGAGACGGGCGAGGTAAGCGAAGCGCAGGATGGATTCATGACCGGTTACTTCACAGGTAAGTGTTCTTGCTTGCTAATGCTGTTCTTGTTCATCCAGGTTATTAATGGAATCCAGAACTAGGGGCTTCAGGATCAGGTCGCCGGAGAAGCAGATGAGCAGGAGCTGGATACGGTGAGCGTTACGCTGCATGAGTGCAGAATAACACAAAGCGTGTTCTGCTGTTTGGGTGCGGTTTAAATAGCCCAAGTAAAGTAGTTCCAGGCCAAGTAGTTCCAGGCCAAGTAGTTCCAGGCCCAGCCACACCCAAAACACTAGACCACATGGCTTGGTTCTAAAGAACTGAGCTGTGTAACTGTAACAGGCCTCCATGTTGGATTAAGGTCCAAAACTGGTATTGCTTTATTCCTGATAATGAGCCTGGCGCCATGTTTCTGATCGAGTTTTAAGGCCCTTGAGGCCAGTGTGAAGGGCTTTAGCCCCACTGCTGCCAGGGGGCTGTTATAACTGAGGGGGTCAGGGGCATGGATCATGACAGCATCCCGCAGGGGAGATCCAGAAAACAACGACGAGAACCTCCCCGGAGGGCAACAAGAGTGGACTAATCATAGGAAGATGGCTCCGACACCATAGACACTATGGAAGTTAGCAGACATTTCAATGAGCAATGAGATTTGCAATTTCCACGGATGGCGATGAGACACGCAACCCCAATACTTTTGTTAGTTAGGATGTCAGTTTGGCGGTATCATGCTGCTACGAGCCTGCCCCACCTCGGTGGGCAGTGCAAGAAAAGCAACGGGGCCTGAGCAGGGGGAGGGAGGCTGGGCGTTTGGTTATTAGTTATGGTTAGTGAGTGGTTAGATAGGAAGCGTGAAGGCACGAGTGAGGAAGGAAGCACCAAGCAACAGGAACGAAGCACAAACGGCAGGCAGGTGCACACATATCCCAATTAAGGCTACCGAGGAAGCACAACAAGGAGGCAATTCTGCAATGACTCCACGCAAGTGAGGCACAGCACACAAAGGAGTTGTCGGTCCCACCCCATGCGGAAACAATCAGCGAGGGAGGGAACAGGAAGGCCCACCGACAGATATGAGCTGACAGTCCGGCCTATGGGAAAGGAGGGGCCGCGGGACAATGCAACCCAGTGGGCCAGGAAAAAGTGGTCATAGCCACCTGGAATGTCAGGGGGCTAAATGCTTACGTCAAGAGGCTGAGAGTCTACGCCTGGCTAAACAGAGCAAAAGTACAAATAGCCATGCTACAAGAAACACATCTGATGGCGGAGAAACTAACGAAGATAGCCAGTAAATGGGAGGGAGGTCAAAGGTACAGGTCAACATTCTCGAACTATGCCAGGGGAGTTCTTACGTGGACAGCCCCGGGAGTTCCCTTTAAACTGATAAAAGCAAAACAAGGACAGGCAAGGCAGAATGGGGAACGTACACGGACTACTGGAGAAGGAAGAAGTGTGCTTGATAAACTCGTATGCACCCAATCACGATGTAACAGAGTTCAAGACGATTGCACTCCGACGAGCCCCCTACAGAGGAGCGACATTCATATGGGCAAGAGATTCCAACTGCATGCTGAACCCGCAGAAGGACTGGTCCGATAGCAAGCAGAAGAAACCAGCCACGCCGGCCAGGGCCCAACAGAAGACCCCAGACCAACTGGAGCTGGAAGACATTTGGAGGAAGGTAGATGCCAACACCAAGGGATACACACACTATAGCGCCCCATACGGCACACATACCCGCATAGATTATTAATTCACAGGGAGGAGTCCCTAGGGGAATTCACAGGAATACATATAAAAGCGAGAAAGCTATCCGATCATGCCCTGGTCGTGGCAACGTGGACATACACGTACAGGGGAGACCCTATACCCACCTGGAGACTGAGGGCAGAGGCATTGACAGACTAGGTCTTCCAAGAACATATTGGAGAGCAGATTGAGGAGTATTTTGAACACAATGAGGGGAGCGTAGACAGCATTGGTACGATCTGGGAAACCTTCAAGGTGGTGGTCAGGGGTGCGGCAATAGGGAAGGCGGGCGGACTTCGGGGGTCCATTGCTGCGGAGCTAGTAGAAGTGGAAAAAGAAATTGAACGTCAGAGGCACGGGTGGGGGAGAAAGTGGAAGAACCGGAGGAGCTCACAGCACTGCGACTGCAGTGTTGCGCAACCTGGGAACGACTAGGTAGGTTAGACTATGGGAAGTATATACAGAGACTACACGCTGAAGGGACAAACCTGGTCAAATCCTGGCCTGGTTTAGCAAACAAGAGAATAGGCATGCACCAATAACTGCGATTACGGACGAACAAAGTGAGGAAGTGAAGGCCCAAATGGGGATTAATGGAGTGTTCTTGACGTTCTTTGAAGAACAGTTAGCAGAATGTGAGGCTATGCCTCGGCTAGAGCCGCGGCGTGCTCGGGACACGCCTCGGCTAGAGCCGCAGCGTACACCAAACACACCTCGGCTGGAGCCGCGACAGGCTGCGCCTCGGCTGGAGCCGCGGTGTGCTCCGAGCGCGCCTCGGCTTGGCTTACCTTGTCTTCAGGCCTGCCCAGATGGGGGTGAGCGAAGGGAGGAGCGGCCGACCCGCCACCGCCGTGCTCCTCATGGCGACCCCAGGGCTAACCATAGCGGGAGGGAACCACCCAGCAGCCGACCATGCCCGTACTCGGCGCGGTCACGGGCACGTGACCGACGCGAGTGTCTTCCATTGCTTAAAGGGGAATGGCAATACGCCAGGACGGCGTCCTTTAAAGGAGGCAGGTCAAAGCCTCATGAACCAATAGAAAGGGGGCTAGGCTGGACGCTCAGTGATTGGTGGGGCCCTAAGCCCAGCTGTTATGATAAAAGCGCGCCAAACCATTCTGATGGGTGTTCGTTCTCTTTCCACAGGATATCGGGAAGAGAGAGAAGGGAGAGTCAGAGTGGTGGGCCTACCCGGATACTAAGGGATAGAAGCAAGCTGGGACTAAGGCCAGCATACTCTGTGAAGCAAGACACCGGTGAAGCAAACCGGAAGGACTTGTTTATTTTGTTACCTTGCGAAGTCTTCTGCCTTACCAAGAATAAATATACTTTCATCATCCGCCCGTATCCCGTCTATAATTCCACACTGGCGACGAAGGTGGGATTTTAGACAGCGCTATGGAACCTCTGATTAAAACCCTGGCCGAGGGCCAACAGCAACTACAGCAACTGATCCAGCTGCAATCCCAACAGGCAGCCGCGGATAGGCAAGCCTTTCAACAGGCCATTCAGTTACAGAGCACCCTACAATCCAATGCGAGGACAAACAGCATGAGACGATATCCCGTCTAACAGATGCCGTAGCCAACACCAGAAATCAACCACTGGTACCTTCGGCGCTCCTACAAAAATATAAGGAGGGAGAAGACCCTGCCTTTTTTTTCACTAGTTTCGAAAAGATTGCTAGGAACGCATAGTGGCCCCCGGATCGGTGGGGACAGTACGTTGCCCCCCTACTGTCTGGAGGGATGCAGGGCGCATACCAGGCGGCGAATCCCAACGGCAACACCCCGTATGGGAAGATTAAAACCGCAGTGCTGAATTGATAAGGCCTGGATGATGAAGCCTACCGAATCCAATTGAGGGAGACCCGTCTCAAGGCTGGGGAAAGCCCGCGCCAGCTGTTCTATAGAATAAAGGACCTGGTTGAGAAGTGGCTACTGGCTCCAAACCCCGCTAATCAACCATTGCTTGACAAAATCATCTTGGAACAGTTCATAGAAGCCCTACCAGGGCATATGCAGAGGTGGGTCAGACAGCACCACCGGCCCTCCCTAACCAAAGCCGTGGACATTGCGTTGGCATTCCAGAAGGCCGGCCAACCCCGACTACAGCCCACCGGAGTATCCTCCCGCATAGCCATTCCAGTACCCGACCCCCTTATGAGTAGGGGTAGCCGAGCCCTGCCCATACGATGGAGATCCACCGTTGAGAACCCCAGGAGACTAGAGGACAAGAGACCAGGAGTAGACGAGAAGACCCCGTTGTTGACCCCTGGTTATAAACAGCTGCAATGCTAGGACTGCAATGAGTGGGGCCATATCGCCAGATTTTGTCCCAGGAAAAGATCCGTTGAGCCAATGGACATCGGTTAACTGCACCCGGTAGACGAAGCGTGCCTCCCGGGTCCTTATGTGGTGGACATCCGAGTCGACGGCAGACCAACACACGCCCTCCTGGACAGCGGCAGCAGGCTGACCGCCATATCACCTATCGTGAGTAACACACCCTGCTTATCTAATATCACGGTACCTATTAGATGCATTCATGGGGACATTAAGTGTTATCCGATGAAGGATGTGGTGATTGACTTGAATGAAACATCCACTCCCTTAAGGGCTGCCGTCCTACCGTATCTCCCTGCCCCAGTGGTGATCGGGACCGATCTCCCCAACTTTAATCAGGCACTCAGGGCCCTAGAGGAACAGGAGAAGACACCGCCCGAACCCAAGGTTACGGGGACGGCCTCTGGTTCCCGGGAATCCCTCCCGGGCGAAAAAGGCGAACCCGGACGGCCTGGTGTCAGGCTAGTTATATGACACGTCCCATCGATTGGAAGTTGGAAGACAACGAGGACACCATATGAGGGGAGACCCTAACCGATCCCACTCTTCGAGTAGCCAGGCAACGGGCCGCCCAAGAAGGGGAACCCAACCTGGCCGGTGGTCCAGGATTCCTCTTACGTCAGGGTCTCTTTTACCGGAAGTATAAGGGCAACGACGATACCATGAGGGAACAGTTGGTGCTTCCAAAAGGTCACTGCCCCCTAGTGCTCCAACTAGCCCACAACCATACCTGTGGGGGTCACATGGCCTCTCTTAAAACCCAACAAAACCTTTTAAAGAGGTTCTACTGGCCTGGCATTTATGGGGAGGTTGCCCAATTTTGTAAAAACTGTCCCACTTGCCAGCTAACTAGCGGGGTCCTACCCGCAAAGGCGCCGCTACAAAAGATGCCTTTTATAGTGATCCCGTTCCAGAGGATCGGCATGGATATAGTTGGACCCCTGGAACCCGCCAGCCGGGGATATAAGTACCTATTGGTCGTAGTAGACTACGCCACCCGATACCCGGAGGCCTTCCCCCTGAAGGGGACGTCAGCCCGAGTGTTATGCGACCAACTGATCCAGTTTTTTGCCCGAGTAGGGTTGCCTTCAGAAATAATCACAGACCAGGGTACCAACTTTATGTCGACCCTCTTACGACAGATAAGTGGACAACTCCAGATCAAACTATTGAGGACCCCGGTATACCATCCCCAAACCGATGGACTGGTAGAACGCTATAACCAGACGATTAAGAAAATGTAACGAAGGGTGACGGGACCAACCGGGAAAAACTGGGATAGGGTGATCCCTTTGGTGTTGATGGTGCTAAGAGACACCCCCCAGTCTTCCACCGGTTTTTCCCCCTTCGAGCTCTTATTTGGGAGACAACCAAGGACCATACTGGATCTGGTGAAGGAAGAGTGGGAAGCGGCTGAAGAGGTGTCCTTAACTGAGTACACCGAGGCGCTAAAGGAACATCTGACTGCATTACACACGCTGGCCCAAGCCAACCTCGGCCGTGCCCAAACAACCCAAGAGACGAATTACAACAAGGGGAGTCGTATGAGAACCTTCAAGCCAGGAGACCAGGTACTGGTACTCCTACCTACCAGCGCCAACAACTGTTGGCCAGATGGAGAGGGCCTTACAAAGTCACAGATGCACTAACCCCAGTGACCTATCGGGTGCATCAACCCGACCGGGCCACCCCAGATAGGGTATATCACATTAATCTTCTGAAGAAATGGAATGCGCCTCTCATAAGCGCCTTTGTAAATATCGAGGAGCCAGAATCAGAAGTGATTCTGAATACAGACCCCGATTCCCTGGAGGCTGTCAATTCGGGAGACGCACTGACCATGGAGATGAAGGAAGACGTCAAAAGCAGGCTGTCGCCCTATGTCAACGCCTTTTCTGCCTTACCTGGACGTACTAATGTACTGGTACACGAGATCAAGACGGTACCCGGGCCACCCGTGAGACTTAGGCCTTACCAGATTCCTGAAGCCCGACGGAATGTTATCAAATCCGAGGTGGAGGAGATGCTGCGGATGGACATCATCGAACCCTCCGTCAGCGTATGGTCATCCCCCATAGTGCTGGTTCCCAAACCGGACGGCTCGGTCCGTTTTTGTATGGACTACAGACGATTAAACGCAGTGTCCAGTTATGAGGCTTATCCAATGCCTCGAATGGACGAACTTCTAGAGGGCCGGGGTGCAGCCCAATACTTGAGCACTCTAGACTTAACCAAGGGCTACTGGCAAATACCCCTTCAATCCCAGGACAAGGAGAAGACTGCCTTCTCCACCCCAGAAGGACTATACCAGTACAAGGTTCTGCCCTTTGGACTTCATAGAGCACCCGCCACGTTCCAGAGATTGATGGACATCATACTGAGACCGCATGATGGATACGCTGCTGCTTATTTGGATGACATTGTGGTGTACAGCCGTTCCTGGAGAGAACATCTGGATCATCTGGAACTGGTAGTGGCCGATTTGCACAAGGCAGGGTTGCACATCAACCCCAAGAAGACTACATTGGGAACCCACGAGACCAGATATCTGGGACATATAGTGGGTGGGGGTATCCTGAAGCCTCAATTGTCTAAAACCCAGGCCATACTTGACATACCGACCCCCACTAACAGGAAGCAGATTTGTGCTTTCCTGGGATTGGTCGGATATTACCGGAGATTCATCCCCGACTTCTCCTCGGTGGCCGCCCCCTTGACCGACGCTTTGAGGCTTCGGGGAGTTCCGAACCTAACCAACAACCTGAGGGCCCTAAACGCCATTTCGTACTTGAAACAAAGAATCACATCGAACCCTGTCCTATGCTGTCCGGACTTCCAGGAGCACTTCTTTTTGCAAACGGATGTCTCAAACCAGGGCCTGGGGGCCGTGCTTTCGCAGGATAAAGGAGGGGACCTGCAGCCGGTGTGCTTTATCAGCCGGAAGTTACTGTCCCATGAGATGGCCTACTCGACCATTGAAAAGGAGTGTCTGGCCATCAAATGGGCCGTTGACTCGCTCCGATACTACCTACTGGGTCGCCAGTTCACGCTCTACACCGACCATGCACCCTTGCAATGGCTGGCTCTACAACCAGGACTAATGTCTGGCAGAGGGACTCCCAGGACCCCCTTGTTAATTTGGCTCTACATAAGGACACGAACCAGAGGGTTCTCCGCTGGTTCCTATCACTCCAGCCTTTTGACTTCGTCACGTTGCACAAACCTGCGAAGTTCCAGCTAGTGGCTGACTATCTGTCCAGGTGTTCGGCCTGGGATTGGGGGGGGGGGGGGATGTGTGAGGCTACGCCTCGGCTAGAGCCGCGGCGTGCTCCGGACACGCCTCGGCTAGAGCCACAGCGTACACCAAACACGCCTCGGCTGGAGCCGCGACAGGCTGCGCCTCGGCTGGAGCCGCGGTGTGCTCCGAGCGCGCCTCGGCTTGGCTTACCTTGTCTTCAGGCCTGCCCAGATTGGGGTGAGCAGGGGAGGAGCGGCCGACCCGCCACCGCCGTGCTCCTCATGGCGACCCCAGGGCTAACCATAGCGGGAGGGAACCACCCAGAAGCCAACCATGCCCCTCCTCGGCACGGCCATGGGCATGTGACCGATGCGAGAGTCTTCCATTGCTTAAAGGGGAATGGCAATACGCCGGGACGGCGTCCTTTAAAGGAGGTGGGTCAAAGCCTCATGAACCAATAGAAAGGGGGCTAGGCTGGACGCTCAGTGATTGGTGGAGCCCTAAGCCCAGCTGTTATGATAAAAGCGCGCCAAACCATTCTGATGGGTGCTCGTTCTCTTTCCACAGGATATCGGGAAGAGAGAGAAGGGAGAGTCAGAGTGGTGGGCCTATCCAGATACTAAGGGATAGAACCAAGCTGGGACTAAGGCCAGCATACTCTGTGAAGCCAAGACACCGGTGAAGCAAACCGAAAGGACTTGTTTATTTTGTTACCTTGAGAAGTTTTCTGTCTTACCAAGAATAAATATACTCTCATCATCCACCTGTCTCCTGTCTATAATTCCACACTGAACCAGGCGATATAACTGATGCTTTAAAGGAAATTCCCCTCCCTCGGCTATCGAAGGAGCAAGTGCAGACACTGGATGCACCCCTTACACTAGAGGAGTTGACTGCTGTGATAGCTGACCTCCCCACAGGCAAATCCCCAGGACAGAGGGGCTACCCGGGGAATTCTATAAGAAATATAAAGACATCTTGGCCCCCCCGATTGCCTGAGATGTTTCAGGAAGCATATGTGAAGGGTATGTTGCAACAGAGCCTATCAGAGTTGGTCATTCTACCCATATTGAAACCGTGGAAGTCGCCCCTGGAGTGCGGCTCCTACAGACCGATTTCTCTGATCCATCAGGACTCTAAAATCCTGAATGCAGCCCTAGCGAATCAGCTCAAGCATGTGATATCCACACTGGTACATCCCGACCAGACAGGATACATACCAGGGAGGAACACGACATGGAATATGCGTAGACTCCATCACGTCATTGAGAGTTAGAACAGGGGACAAGGGTACTGCCTGGTGGCGTTGCTTAACGCGGTGAAGGCATTTGATTCAGGAAACTGGGAGTGGCTTCTTGGGGCCCTTGCCCACTTTGGGATAGGGGAGGGGTATCTTCGCAGGATATGGCTTCTTTATAAAGAAGCTAGTGCAAGGGTAAAAAAGGATAGGCACATCTCGGAGCGGTGGAGGATTGGTAGGGGTACAAAGCAGGGATGCCCACTGTCCCTGATGCTATATATACTGGCCCTAGAGATATTTGCTGTCTTCCTAAGGGCAGAGTACACGAACGCGGGAATCGAAATAGACGGGGTGGTACACCTAATTTTGATATGTGCGGATGACACACTCCTCTATGTCGGCAATCCTAGGGACAATGTGCCAAATCTATTGGAAGCATTGGGGGCGTTCGCTAGACTGTCGGGTATCACGATCAAAAGGGAGAAATCCTCGCTCTTCCCCCTGGCAGGACTCAGGATGGCCACCCCCGATCAGTTGCAGAGTCTAGGACTCACATGGATGCCAACCACTTTCCGCTACCTGGGAGTGGGCATATACCACAACACCACAGTAACACATACAGCTAATACACAGGCAGTCCTAGCCAAGATAGAAAAAGCTATGATATTCTGGAAGTCACTCCCACTGGGGATGATAGGAAGAGCAGCCTTATTGAAGATGATGGTCCTACCCAGCCTACTGTACTATTTCACTAATATCCCATACAACATCCCTATGCCCTTCTTTAGACTGCTACACGCAATGGCAAGAAAGTTCTTATAGAGTGGAGGGAGGAACAGGATAGATATGAACACAATACAGAGAGGGTATGAGGGGGAGGGATCAGGCTTTCAGATTTCGAGCACTACTATCTGGCGGGGCAACTCCAATTTGTCATAAAATGGTTGGGGGATGACACATCCATTGATGCACTCCTTTTTCAGCCAGCAATACGACATTATTACCCGAGAAAACTCCCATGGATGGATAAAACCACAGCTAAAACACTCACCACCATAGTTCAAATGGGCCTGACCCCTGTGGCAGAGAGTGTGGAAGATGCAAGGGGCACAGGACCCATACTACAAGCAAATTCCTCTTGCAGGACTAGTCGACGCCCACACAGCGTCCCTGGCCCTGCTTCAAAGAGCAGAGAGGACGTCTCTTAAATTGGCTCTTGCTAAACCACATGGAACATGTGTTTTTTCGGGACCAGTCACTGTAGGTGGCCACGGCTCCTTCTGGAGAAGCAGCCTGAAGTACGGGGGGTGCTGAGATCACATCTGGGTCAAAAACTGAAGTTAAATGCCTGAATGCTCACATCAGAGAGAATATGGAATAAAGGCCGAAGTCGATCTTGTAAGAATAACAAATCTCACATGCAGATGAGAGCAACAGAAAAGAACTCAGCTGCTCAGAACGTTCTGCCAAAAAGTAGTGCAAGCAGAATCTTATAAGGAAAACATCACAGATGACTGTTAGGAAGAATTCTCATACTATGGCTAATTTCCCTTACCTATAGAGTCCCCCAGTGGCTTTGCTGGATTTGAAGGGTTTGTTTCTTTTTACCTGCTAAGAGTGAGACTCTTTTTCCCCACTCTTAGGCATTTCTGCTATGTGTTTTCTAGGCTATGTTTGTATTTAATGCCTTAATGGGATTTTCTCTCCTCCATAGGAACCATCTTTATTCACATGTGTTACACAGCACCCTCAGTGCAGTGACACAGGGGTGTCGTAGCGACCACCAAACAGACTCCATACCCTGGGACTGACTACTGTCTCCCAGAGCATGTAAAGTCCCCAATGACTTTACTAGTCGATTTTTATGAACTTAACCAGGACAACCCATCTTACTATGGAGGTACTGGATGGGGTTAATAGTTTTTCCCCTATGTTCATTTTCAAGGGGGTACCTTAAAGTCCATCTCTCTAAAATTTCTGGCTGGTTGCAGTGGTTACTACCATAAATATTCAACTGCAAATATTTCCCTATGGGATTTTCCCATTGTTCGCGGCTACCACTTTTTCTGACAGCCTCTAACATACCGCCGGTGCATTTTAATATTAACTTTGCTCCGGTAGGTTTTATTTGCCAGAACTTTAATATAACTTCTTTCTCGTTTCTTTCTCTATGATACTAACCCAGGTCGGGGATCCTTTGTTCATCCGTTTGGCGGGCTTCTGCCCAGAAGCACTCCTTCCGGCGCCACTGAGTCTGGGGTGGGTCCATTGTGTGGGAGGGGGAGTGAGACCCCTGGACAGGGTTGACTTAGCAACCCATGTCGCACTCTATCCTGATAGGCTGGAGGGTCTCTCGCCAAGATGACCACTCCACTGTGCGAGTGACCGCTAGGCTGTATGAATGGGGATATCTTTGAATAAAAGCAGGGTCCTGAGGACTGGAAGAGTCGCCACTGGAACTACAGAACCGAAGAAGAGAAGCCAAAGACACCTGCAACGACTACCACCACCATTGAAGCCCTGCTGCAGCGTTTCACCACTTTTCTCCACACAACGAGAGGAGATCTTCATCTGAAAGAGCCTTCTTCCCTTGAGCTGGTGGGGTCAACCAGTTTGCCAATCGCCTTCCCGAACCTGCTGTGTTTGAATCGCCAGTGCCATGCACTTGGAGACCGGATAGCCAAGCAGCTATCGACCCGGACCGCGATTAAAAGGAGCGTATCTTTTAAACTTCGTTTGGCAGCACCGCGGCTGGTTTCATCCCTGGGTAGTGCAGTACCTCGAACCTTCCTCCATGACGAGAGCCCCTCTTCCTCTGCTGGATCACCCGAACTGCAGGAATTACCAGAAACAACCACCACCGCAGGAGCCACTTCTTCACTTTTAAGGTACATTGTTCCGCCAGGCCACCCTTTCTTCGCGGTAGTGCTAAAGGTGTTTTAAATCCTTTTCCTACCTGTTGGGTTGGCCGCCCCTCTCTCTTAACATTTCTTTCGCTTTCTGCATCCACCTTTTCAACATCGTTAACCAAAGACTTGACTGCAGCTACAAGAACATTTTGCTCCTGGGCCCTTGCCCTGTACCACTAACTCTGGCCACATTTGTTAGACCTGCTTTCTCGAGACTGATTCTCCATTTCAACTGTGTGGTGCAATCCTTTCTTAGAACTACCCTTTCCTTCCCACTGCATAATTATTGTGAAATGCCATTTTGCTCAGTTTTCATTTTAAGTATTGCTTATACTGATGCACTGTCTGGCTGAACTGGTTCACAACTGATGGCAAGTGTTGCTAGGGTGTATAAGAACCTATTTCTAGATTACCTGTGTTTTCCCTCCCTTGTGAGAAATTGCTAAAGGATACCTTGTGTGTAGATTCTCGGTGCCGTTTTGCTCAGTTTTCACTCTGGTTCACTTGGTCTACAATTTATATTGGGAGTGTGTATATTTTTCTATTGGCATAATTTAACTTGCTTGATACTTGTGATACATGTGTTTGCTTAGAAGTGTATACAATAAAAATAACTACTTTTTAACTACAAAGCTTTGGACAGTGTTTCCCTGTGCCATAGTACAGTAGGTCTATTGTGTAAACCCTGAATCCTGCTCATCTCCCTCTTGAGATAAGTCTGACTGCTCAGCCACAGCTACCAACTAAATCTTTGTGGTACAGACTGATACCAAAGGGGATTTATTGCTCTCACCTGTAGTCCTAATCTGGTGTAGTGCTCCCTAAGGGAACTGCACTGGATTCTGCCCAACAATGATCAATACATACAGTAAAAACCGGCGCAGCTGGTTGGTGTGCGCCTGTACATGATACGCCTGCTCCTTAAGAGATGCCAGGTTATTGGTTCCAGCCCAGTCCGTCTGTCTTCCATCACATGGGTGCTGCGGTGATCATCTTCTCACATTGAAGGTCAAAGAAGGAACAAGGTACTTTCCTGTAACTGGTGTTCTCCAGCATGGGTCTGGCATGGATTCACATGGTCATGAGTATTCCCCCGGCGTCTGGCTGGGAATACTTGGTAAAGAAAAAATCAGTATTAGTTTAGTTTCTGATCTGTCTTTCTTAGTAGTAACCAATCGCTGGTCTCTGGGTCATACTGCCCCCAGCCAATGACTGCCCTTTCCCTAAGCCCCTCCCCTGGCAGCCATCCTCAGATTTGGTAGCACGTAAAGTGGCAGTAGGACCAAGTGAAGAGCCGCAGAGGGGTAGGAGGGAGGGTTCGCATGTGAATCCATGCCAGACCCATGCTGGAGAACAGTTACAGGTAAGTAACTTGTTCCTTCTCCAGCATGGGGTCTGGCATGGATTCACAAGCTCATGAATATAAGAATACATAGCAGTATACACATGCACAACCACGGGAGGTGGCAAGGCTCAACATTAAGCATTGCACAAAGTCAACATTAAGCAACTCTTACCTCCTCACCAGGCCCACCTTCAGGCGAACAGGTTGCGCATCACTGCTTGGCAGACTCTGGACTCCTCCGTGGAATCCCGGTCGATGCAGTAGAATCTCGTGAAGGTGTGCGTTGACCTCCACGTAGCAGCCCTGCAGATGTCCAGCAGGGGCACACCAGACAAGAACGCCGTTGTAGCAGCCATCGCTCTGGTCGAGTGGGCTCTCGGACGGCCGGGCAACGGTCGTTTTGCCAACCGGTGACGGTGCATGATGCAGCAGGAGAGCCATCTGGAAATGGAAGCCTTCGAGAGGGCCTTCCCCTGGTTCACATGTCCAAAGTTCACATACAGTTGTGATGTCTTCCGAAAACTCTACGTGTGGTCCACGTAGAACTTCAGCGCTCTAGCTACATCCAGCGAGTGCAAAGTCCTCTCGGCCGGCGACAAAGGAAACAGGAAGAAAACAGGTAACACCAAGGGCTTGTTGAGATGGAAGTCCGACGGCACCTTGGGCATGAAGGAGGGGTGCGTCCTCAGCACCACCCTCGTCTCGTAAAAAGTCAAGTATGGAGGCTTGCAGGATAGGGCCTGGATCTCTCTCACTCGTCGTGCGGAGGTGATGGCCACAAGAAAAGCAGTCTTCCACGACAGGAACTTCAACGGCGCCGAATGCAGAGGCTCGAAGGGCGCCCCCAACAGTCCCTTCATAAACTCCTTCACCAGGCGATGAGACCATAGGGATTATCTTCCCGTAGTTCTGGTGTAGCGCGATATCGCCGCTAGATGTATTTTGATGGAGGCATGAGCCAGCCCTGCCTTGGCCAGCGACAGCAGGTACGGCAACACTTGAGGGGCCGTAATTCACAGAGGGTTAATTTTCTGTGCACTGCACCAGACAGAGCACTTGAGAGTTGAGGACGCCCTGGCCTTTGCAAGCACCTCCTTGTAGTCCGCCGGGATATCGTACCCTCCAAACTCTAGTGCTGCAGGAGCCAGGCCTGCAAGTTCAGCGACCCCGGGTCGTGATGGAGGATGGCGCCTCCTTCTCTGGAGAGAAGATCTGTATCCATCGATATTTTGACTGGGGGGGGAGGCTGACAAGTCCAGAAGGTCCGGGAACCAGATCTGTCTCGGCCACGCCGGTGCAACGAGGATCATCCTGCACCGAGACTTCTTGAGTTGGTTGATGAGGCCCAGTAGCAACAGCAACGGAGAGAACGCATACAGGAACAGGCCGACCCAGGGGAACAAAAAAGCATCGCCCATGCTCCTCGGCTGGGGAAACCTGCTGGCGAACCTCTGGCACTTGGAGTTCGTCGCCGTCGCAAACAGGTAGATCTGTGCTTTGCCCCATCGTCGAAAAAGTCAATCCACCTGGTCCTGATGCAGTTCCCACTCGTGGCATGAGCGCAGCTCCCTGCTCAACGAGTCGGCAATGGTGTTCTTTATCCATGCTAGGTGGAAGGGCACCAGAAACATCCCTTGGGCAACGGCCCAATGCCACAGATCCTGGGCCTCCTTGGATAGGGCCGGGGGACCTGGTTCCTCCCTGCTTCTGGAAGTAGAACATCATGCTGGTGTTGTCGGTGAAGATCCTCACCACCTTGCCCTTGAGGGACGGGAGGAACGACCTGAGAGCCCAGAACACTGCTCGGAGCTCCAGGATGGTGATGTTGAGTGACCTCTTCTCCGGGAGCCAAAGGCCTCTCGCGTGAAGATCTCCGGTGTGCGCTCCCCATCCTTCCAGGGAGGCATCCATCGTCACCGTCTCCTGGTGTGCTGCGGTCTGAAAGTCTGTGCCTGCCGCGAGATGCGCGTGGGTGCCCCACTACTGAATAGCTTGGCGGAAGGCTTCGTTGAGCGGGATCTTTTCTTCGAAGCTGCCCGCCGCTTGCATCCAACGGGCGTCGAGGAACTCCTGTAAAGGATGCATCCACAGCCTGCATAGTCGCACCAGGTAGATGCAAGAGGACATCATGCCGAGAAGGGAATTGATGGAGCTCACCCTGGCCACGTCCGTGGCCAGCAGGCACTGCACCTTGCCCAGGATGGCCTTCGTCCTTTCCTCAGACGGAGAAGCCAATCATGCCACTGTATCGAGCTTGGCTCCCAGAAACAGTGCGACCTGCGACGGAACCAGGTGGTATTTGGGGAAGTTGATGGAGAATCCCAGATCCGTGAGCAGTTGGACGGTCTTCGCTGTGTGCTCGACGGCGAGCTCCCTTGAACTTGCTCGGATGAGCCAGTCGTCCAGGTAGTGGTAAACGGGGATCCCCTGCAGGTGCAGCCGCGCCGCCACCCGTACTAGGCACTTGGTAAATACCCCGGGTGCTGACTTCAATCCGAATGGCAGGGCCTTGAATTGTTAGTGCCGTCCTTGGACTACGAATCTGAGAAACTTTCGGTGTCCTTTTAGAATTGGGATGTGGAAGTAAGCATCCTCCAAGTCAAACGATGATAGGAAGTCGCCTTCCTCCAGCTGTCCCAGCACGTGCTGGAGGGTGACCATCCTGAACTTCTGGGCCTTGATGTACTTGTTTAACCTGCACAGGTCCAGGATGGGACGCCAACCGCCTGTCTTCTTTCTGACGAGGAAGTATCTTGAGTATACTCCGGAGCCCCAGAGCCTCTTGGGGACAAGCTTTATGGCACCTTTCTTGTGCATCGCCTGTACTTCTAACAGCATTTGAGGGACGTGATTTTCCTTCCTGGGCACTGGAGGGATGCAGGGGCACTTCTTTAGAAACTCGAGAGTGTGTCCGTGGGCCAGGGCATCCAGCACCCAACGGTCGGTGGATATTGACTCCCACACGCTGACTAACTTCACCAGCCAGCCTCCCACCGGGGTGCATCGGTGGGGGCCCGATGCTGCGGCCGAATCAATCCCGCTTGGCGGCGGCCTTGCCGCCTTTGCCTCCGTGGCGACGGCGACAAGCTCCTCCTGACTTGCCGCGTCCTCTGTAGGACTCCTGCGAAGAGGAGCAGGCCGCCTGGCGGTAGGTAGAGGAGCCGCCGCCAGATCCTTTGGAGGCAACCTGTCTGCCTCCGGAGTTCCGAAAGGGCGGTCGTCTTTGTTGCAGAACTCCCAAGGCCCGAGCCGTCTCCGTGTCGGCCTTGATGGCCTGAAGTGACTCATCCACTGTTTTTGCAAACAGGTTGTTCCCGTCGAAGGGCATGTCCAAAACTCTGGTCTGCACATCCTGACGGAAGTCTGTGGCCTTGAGCTATCCCCGTCGTTGAAGGCAAACACTGTTGCCCAACTGGCGGAATCCGGTGTCAGCAATGTCTGTGGCTACCGTTATGGCGTGATCCGACGCCACCTCACCTTCCTGCAGAATTTCCAGGGCCTCAGCCCTCTTGTCATCTGGTAGGAAGTCCAGCAGGGGAGCGATCTTGTACCACAACTCCCTGTCGTTGCGGGCCACAATCGCTAGGGCGTTGGCCGCCTTAATTGTCGTCGCCGCCGACGACGAGATGACTCGTCGTCCCATGGCATCCAGTTTCTTTCCCTCACCATCGGGTGGGGAGGTAGAAGTTGAAGCCGTCGCCCCCGGCGCTTTCTTCTTGGCCGCCGCAGAGACGACCAAATTCAGGGTGGGCTGGGCCCTAAGGCACAAAGGGGCGGAATCAGGAACCCGGTGCTACTACTCGTATCGATCTCTCTTGGCAGGCGCCGTGGACGGGTTCTTCAGGACCACAAGCCCCTCGTCCCAGATATCGTCGAGCAACGGTACCGCGAGGACCGTCTTTCTCTTGGCCTCACGCCGTTGGTAGAGGAAGCCTTCCTTCTTCTGTTCCTCGGGGCAGAGCCGGAAGAGCTTGGATGCCCTGGCAATCATGGCGTGGAAGGAGCCAATTTCGTCGGGAGGAGAAGCCTAAGGGGGTGGTGATGGAAGGTCCATCCCGTCATCACCACCGTCGTCATCCATCCCCCATCGTTGAATCCATCGCCGCGTTATCTCTGGGATCCGGTGAGGGAGATGAAGGCTCTACGCGCCGCGAGGGTTGGAAGGGCAGGGGAGGATGAATCCTCCCCCGCTTGATTGGAGGACTTCCCGACGGGCCCGGTTCCGCCGGTTCGTCCGTCGGGGTTAGTGGCAACCTCGTCCTCATCTCCGTGCATAAAGTTTGGATTCCATCAAAATGGCCACTGAGCTGTCCTGAGGCTTGGGAACTGGTTGCGACGGGCGATATGGCTGCTCCTCCACTGCAGCCTCGTCGTCGCCACCGTCGATCTCCTCGATCACCTCCTCAGGATATCTCCCGTGGGATCAAACCTTCTCAAACCTCTTGCTGAGGCCCTTCACGGCTTCCACCAGCTCCTCCTCAGAGGCTGTATCCGTGTCCGTAATGGCCACCGCGCACCCCCCCTCTTTTTCCACCGGGGCCTTGATGGGGGGGTCTTGTCGATGGGCTGGAAAGAGGATTCCCTCTGCATTAGCAGGGAAACTCTGGGCCCGAGGTTGCCTCCACTGGTGTAGCCTCCATAGGCTTCGCCAGGGTCACCACGACTCCCACGATAGAGGCCTTAGCTGAGTGAATCAAGGCCCTCACCACCTTGGGTGTGCTTGGAACCTTCATCTTGGGGGGAGGGTCACCGCCTCGTTCCCCCTCGGCTGATCCCTTAGAGATCGACCGGGGTCTCTCCAGAAGCTTACCCAGGTTCTTGGATTTTCTCTTCCCCGAGCCAGAGCGTTGGCTCGTGGTTGATGGTGTCGGTGAAGGTGCGCCCTGCCTGGAAGCCAAGGAGCCCGACCCTTCGGTGCTCCCGGTGCCTGCGGACTCACGGTGATTTGTCTTCTGTTGGGCCCCCGTCGCCGGGGCGCCCTCACAGGACTTAGAAGACCGCTCTGACTACTTCTTCTCAGGCGGACCCGGCGATCGTTCATGATACGTTCCGACAGATTCTTGCAAAACGCACAGTCCTTCTCCACGTGCGTTTTGTCCTCATGAAGGCAGTAGAGACATCTCTTATGCTCATCCTCCTTGAAAACATTCTGTAACCCGCATGCAGGGCAATTCTTGAACAGCTTGGATCCGGGCGTCGAGCTTCCCTTGTCCTGGGCCATGTCCAGGAGGTAGGCCTCAGATCTTCTGGAATCCTCCAAGAAGCGTAACTCGACGAAAACTTCGTCCTTGAGGGGCGTAGAAAATTTCGAAGCAGGTCCCCATTGATCGGAAGTAGAAATGGTGGAGCTTGAGGCTCGATTGACCGAAAAAATGAGATTAAACTCTATGAAAGTTCGCAAAACGCAGTAAAAGCTTGAGAGCTAAAGCACGAGAACTTCCAACACTTGAACGTGAGGTAAAAATCTAAGGATGGCTGCCAGGGGAGGGGCTTAGGGAGAGGGCAGTCATTGGCTGGGGGCAGTATGACCCAGAGACCAGTGATTGGTTACTACTAAGAAAGACAGATCAGAAACGAAACTGATACTGATTTTTTCTTTACCGAGGATTCCCAGCCTGACGACAGGGAATATTCATGAGCATGTGAATCCATGCCAGACCCCATGCTGGAGAACAAATTAACTACACTACTAACATAATGCTACTTTATCAAAATACTGTGCACCTGGGAGGACTCAGGACAGGCACAAAGAAGGTTCTGGGGCACTCCAACCTTCACACACACATTTCACTCACTCCCTTGCACGCCATCCGGCTCCAAGTTCTCCACCCTTGTTTTGAACTAAAATGTATCCCTCCCAGCACCTTGCAATACTAATCATACGATTCTCGCTCAACGATTTGGCCTGGTCAACCCTCTTTGAACATTCCTGTTAAGGATAGCAATCGGGCATCACACACCGGACCAGGACACTTAGTCTTATCCTGTGATGTAGCGCTCAATAGGAATGCTTTTTCTTTAATTTCAATTAATTCAAATTGAGCCGATACCTGTCTCACACCCCCTTTTACAAATACCCTGGGTCACAATGGACCAGGAACCAGGCCGGTGAAAAATACAATATTTATTTATTTTGAAAATTCACAAAAATCACGCAACTTTTAATATTGGGCAGCAATCACCAATGGGGTGATAATTACAATAGGAATGGAAGCAATGCACTTGGTTAACCTTCTAGTAGAACATATCCAAAGCCCAATTGAACAGGAGCACTTTTTGAATTAGGATAGATTGCACCCAAGTTAAGGTTTCCCCCTGCAACGTTCCCTCAACCCACAAATAACCAAATTCTCAGTGGATAGAAAGAAGCAACAGGTAGTCAGGGATGGGAGGCAGCAAACCGAATCAAAATCCGACCTTCCTCACAAAACAAGAGGCATTTTAACCCTTTGTAATAGCATGAAATGACACTCGCAAAATTGACAAATAATTAATGTGTGGTTAAATCTTTGAGAGAAATAGGACTTCTCACACCAACAGTAATGCATAAACCCTAGCAATGACAGGGCAAGGGATCAACAAGAAGCATACAATTATTGGCACAAATGCCTTTAAAAAACAGATAAAACATTGCAATTATCCTCCTTTCCCTCCTTAATATGTCTGTATATCCCTCGGCTATCCAAGCCTTAACGTTGTTTGCTCACGGGCCGTGTTCGAGCCTTCATCAACTAGGGCCTTCTTTGGTGCACTGTCGGAACTATTTTCTTGCTTTAGGTATTACGTCAGCAGATTTTTCAACAGGCTCAGAAAGCGAATTAGGGCATCGTTCAGTTGCTTCTCCCGGCTATCAAACAAGGCTTGCCACAAGTCATCCGCACTTGGCGTTTGGTATTTCATTAACTGTGGCCCCAATGTCAAGGATCTTTCTCGATGTAAGCCCTTGCAATAGAGTGTCAGGTGTTTTAAGGTTTCTTCCGTCTGATTGCAAAATCTACACTCTGCGTTGGAGTGTTCCGTTATGCGTAGCTCTCTTGACCACTCTCTTGTTTTAAAAGCGTTTAGTCGAAATGTATAAACAGTGCTCTGCTGCCATTATCTGGGTACATTTCAATATGATTCTGCAGCATATTTAGGTTTCTGGCTTCGCACGGGACATCTTTCATTAACTTGTTAGAAGAAGCACACAATTCAAAAACAAGTGGAAAATTAGAACATGCTACAGCTGTATGACATGCTGGAAAGTTGCAATTTTCTCAATTCCCGTTTAAAATGACACAAACGAATGAGAAAAAATGGGTGAAATACTTGAATTTTCGATGCAGTGTTTGGGTTGGGTGATAGATATATATCACAGGGACAATAAAGAGGTGAAAATAGGTCTCTAGCTGTTGATTTGAGAGAGATTTGGAAGGTAGAGAGGTTCATTTTTAGGAAAATGGAGCAGTGAAAAAAAAAGAAAATCGATTTTAAAAGTGAGAAGCAAATTTTACTTAAACTAGATTTAATGGCTAAGAAAAGATGAACGTTAAAAGTTACGCTGCAGTTGTAACCCTTCGCGCAGTGTACCCCTTTTCTTTAGGGAAAATTAATTTAACCAAAATATCGCTAATGAATTATGATCTATGCAGAACAAAAGGAAAATAGCAAAGTGGCGCCAACGCTGGGAAAATCAATGACAGGGTGCACAGAGAATTTGAACAGTTTTAACAAGTTACCAGGGTGGGGATATGATTGTTTAGAGAGTGGAACAAAGAAAAACGGGTCAAGATGGGGTAGACTATGTGTTATGGGATGTGGGGTACTGTCACAATTTTGTAAATGTGATGAAGACAACAGACTCTTTTTAAGGATTCAAACAGTAACTTGTGTTTATTTTAATCACCGCTATATGAAGGATACACTTCTGGAACTACTTCTTCTTTACTTGTATAAAGTGGTATGGTAGCAGTATGAAACAGGGGCTCTTTGAGAGGAACTATTTGTTCTTACTCAGGACTCAGCCAGTTATTATAGGTATAAGTTTTCCGAGTTTACTCATTAGCCAGGATCTCTCCAATTTACTGTTTTATCTTGGCAGAGCTTGTCGGCATCCCGCTGGATTCCTCAGTTCTCTTTCTGGTCTTTTCTCTTTTACTGAGGTGAAAGTTATAAAAAATAAACCTTTCTCAAGGCCTTCTCCTTTTAGTATGGTGTGGCGATTTTTCTTCTACAACTATTCTTTATAACTTGACTTCTTTCAACTCAAATCGTACTCTGAATTAAACTTTGACATTTGACATTTGCTTCAATAATCGACAATCTCCTCGCCTCTGGAGCATTTCTCCCACTCACATTCTCTCATTTAAACCTTTGCTTGATAAGGATTTTTTTTCTGTCTTTCGCTATTCCGGCTCTGACCTGCAAGTGGCGGCGTTGGAATGCTTTGGAGTCAGCTATTCGGGCTACGGCCGTATTTTTATTTAACTCTCGGCCGACACTCCCCTCTCAGCTGATCAAGTCCCCGCTTCCTCCACGTTTGTCGGATGCCGCACAGCTGATCGGGTAACGGTCCTCCAACGAACAGTCAGGCCCCTGGCAGCAATGTTCGTATCTCGATAGGTAATCTAACGTTTGTTAAGAAGGATTTCTGAACTCTGACCAGGAGGGGCAGAGGTTCAGAATGCCACGCTAGTTTCTTGGAACAGGGTAACCTCTGGACAAGACAGAGCAATCAGGGTAGCTATGGCAGGCGGTCAAGACTAAGTCTCAAGAGGGGTGAGGGTGACTGAAAGACCTAAATGAGCGCACAAAGCAAGGACACCTACAAATTACTCCAGAGAGGTGTTATATTAAAAATAGACACATTTATTACAAGGCCTTTGTAACATAGACCATAGGAAAGAATCACAGTAATACTAAAGTAAACCAATACATCACAACCAACACAATATATATACAAGACCATAGGGGTCTAAGGGATTATAAGCACGAAATATGTAGACCACCTAGATGGGGAGAAAAACAGGCAGTGCAGGTAATTTTTAGAACCAGTTCGACATCAGAAATACACCTAACTAAGAGGCAAGCCCTACGAAGAGAGGAGCCTTATGCTCAGTAGTACATGCACGCGCTTGTGCCAATGGACAAAATAGGGTCTCTTCAAGGGTCTCTAGCAGCTCAGGAAGGTGGATGAGGCGATGAAGAACAAGTTCCCACTATTCAAGCCGGACCTCCACTTGAGGGCAGAGGCAGTTTGAGAGTGTGGGATGGAGTCGCTATTTCGCAATAGCTGTGGAAAGGGAAGGGGCCCTCAGGGGCCACTTTGTGCGTAAAAATGGGCTCCTGCGCTAGGGGCCACCGGTTGGGCTAAGGATTACTCACCGGTCCCCGACGCAGGCAGACCCAAACTTCGCCAGTACAGTCCACTTCGTTGGCAGGTTCGAATGCGACAATCAGGACGTCTCGACACCGTGTAGACTCAGAAATACAGCGAGGATTCCCAAACGGGACAGTGGCGATTTTCTCCGCTCCCAGAGGAGGAATCGGCCCAATTCCACTGCAGCAGGCTTCAGGGGCAAGGGGGTCACAAATGCAGTGAACTTGCACAGGTCGTTGCCCCAGCAGGGCAACACGGTTACTGCATTTACTCCGGTCCGGGCGCCCTCGTCTCACTTCAGACCTGGGAATGCCAAGTGTACGAAATTCGGTGTGAGCGTGCCGTGGACACAGAGCAAGCAGTATACCAGGTTTCGAGGGCCTCCTCGAAACGGCGGCGATATCAGAGCAAATGTCCCATGTAAACTGGAGAGCCCTTTTCAAATGGAATTTTGGGCTTTGCAGCAAAGCAGCGCTGCTTTTTCACTCCTTCTTTTGTACATGTAAGAACACACTGGCAAGCTTTTTCAGTGGGCCCCCTTGTTCCATCCTGCCCAATATGTGCTTGGCAAGGTGGTGCAGCCATCTTTTTGTCGTTGCAAAACGCAGTTTTAGTGTGAGGCAATGGTGTTCACCGGAGCCAGCACAGCCATTTTGCTGGTTCTGCTGAAGTGCAGCTTGGTGATGTGGAGTGTTAGGAAGAATTCTCATTTATGGCTAATTTCCCTTACCTAGTGAGCCTTTTTCCCACTCTTACAGTGTATTTTGTGTGTGTGTTGTACTTTTTGTGCCCAGGGGCTATGGAGTGTCACCAACTTCCTAGTCATCTTTTTACTTGTGTGTCACACAGCACCTTTAGTGCAGTGACACACGGATGTCTTTTAGACTTCCCTTGTGAACTACATTTCTGGGGAGGACTACTGTCCCACCAGAGACATGTAAAGTCATCATTGGCTTTATTAGTCCTTTTAAAATACAGATCCAGTACAACCCATCTTACAATGGAGTACTGGAGGGGAATATCTTTCCCCGGTCCTTCTGTAACTCAAGGGGCACTTTATGTCCCCCTTCCCGACTCGATATGGCTGGTGGCAGTGGTAACCATCATTTTTACGCGGATTCCCGTGTTAATGTTAAGGCTGTGGTATATCGTTTTTATCGTGGGTCCGAGCGTGGTTTTTTGCCATTTCGTGTTGGAAAGGTCCTTCTTGTTGTTTGCTTTTCACGCCAAACCAGGTGTGGTTTCCTTGTTCGCCGTCCTATGGCGGGCTTCTTCACTGAAGCCCTCCTTTGGCGTCTTGGTGTTTTGGTGGGCTGAATGTGAGGGAGGAGTTTAGTAACCCCCTGCACAGGGTCTCCTTGGAGACCCAAGTCACACTCTGTCGACTGGCTGAGTGTAACGCTCACCTGATTCCCGTAGAGGCGCCGGTCTTGACTGGGCGTATACCGTATCTTCAAAGGTGATGTGTAACACACGGCTGGCTCTTTGGGCTGGACCTCTGTGCACTGTATGTCTGACTCGAAGGGTAAGATGTCTGCAGATAGAAAATATGGGATTAAGGAACTGGGTTATTGAATGTCTCTCTCTTCTTCCCTTTCTCTTCTCCTGTAGAACCCCAAAGGTTAACGCTCTCACCTTAGGTAAGTGAACGCCGTGCTCTCCATCTGCCTCGGGGCAGGGTGCTGTAACCAGTTTCTTCACTGGATAAGGGGAGCAGGCCTCTTGACTTCAGAGGACTGCTGTCCGTCGTTTACTGCACAAACGGTAAGTTTCGAGTAATCCTAATGTCTTTAAAGTCTTTAGTAATGATGTCTCTTGTTTTGCAGGGTTCCGGCGATGGCGGATGACGGGCTGAAGTGAGTTGAAGATGGAGCCCGTGTGATGAATAGAAGCGCCTGGAAGCACGTAAGTAAGCGCTTGTTGCCTGCTTCACGATGCGCTCTAACTGTCTTTTTATTTTGCAGGTACAAGTTCGGAGCGGCTGCAGGGTGCCGGAATACCCACTGGGTTAGATGTGGAAAGGAGTAATGGCACGTGAGTATTAAAGTTCCCCAATGTCTTTAAACGCACCTTGTTTTGTCTTTCAGATGCGGGATGCAGCGCCGAAGGCCTCCGGAGCGTGCGAAGAGTTGGTAAGCTTTTGTCTTTCAGATGCCGGAATGCAGTGTGAAGACCTCCGGAGCGCACGAAGAGTAGGTAAGCCTTTGTCTTTCAGATGCCGGAATGCAGCGCGAGGCGTTGGTGACAGCCGATGGACCAGGTAAGTGAAGAGCTGTCACTGAAGACCGTAATGCTAACCTGTTCTTACTTGTCTTTATAGGTGTTGCTGAAGACTGGATTCAGGATGGTAAGCCTTTTTCCTTAGGCCCAGGATCAGATGCAGAAGACACGATGAGCGTTCTGCTGCAGAGGATGCAGAATAACGCAAAGCAAGATTCATCCATCGGGTGTGGTTTAAATAGCCTCCTGTAGTGCTTAGGTGTCTCCTTCCACAGCCACGCCTAGGTAAGAAAAGAGTTCCTGCTTTCCAGAAGAGTTCCAGTGTTCTGAATCTAGGGAGTGGCTCCTGCCCCACCCAACAGGAAAAGTAGTTCCAAACAGAAGAGGATCAGAGGCTCAACTGGCAGGCAAGTAAGCAGCATGGTCTGCTGCAGGTAAGTCCACCCAAGCATTATGAGCCCGGCGCTTCCAGCGCTGGGACTGGGCATATTTATGAGCCTGGTGCCACTGGCGCCAGGACTGGGTCCAAAAGGTCCCAATTGGGACTGGTTGGCACTCGGAACCTGGGTTATGGATCTGCTTCCAAGGGAGTTGGGAAAACCCTGACCTTTTGGAAGCAGAGATCATGACACTGAGGTGGTTGTCCGGGCCGGACAACCCCCCTGCGATGTGATTGACAGCCAGGCTGTGTGAATGGGGGATTTTGGCATAAAAGGCAGGACTCTTGGGCTGGAAGTCAGAGTCACCAATGGAACTACAAGAACCGAAAAGAAGCAGAGAAGAAGACGGCTGCTGCAACTCCTGGATCCCGGTGAAGCCCTGCTGCAGTCCTGAGCTATCTACCCTTCGACGACAGAGAAGATCCTGGTGGGATCAACCAGCTCAATTTCAACAGCCAGAGAATCCTCTTCTGGGTCGAAATCACTGCACAGAACGGTAGTAGTCCGGATAGTCATCAGAAGAGCCCTCTCCTGTTTTTAAGGAGCACACCTTTTATTCATCGTTGCTTTGCTGCTGCTGGCTTCCTCCCTGGGCAGTGCAGATCGCTCCAGACGTCGCCCTCCTTGTCCCCACGACTGAAGCTTCAGGAACCGGGAGTCTGCAGGAACTACCAGGAACAACTGCCGTAGCACCAGCTTTCTTCATCCGAATAAGGTACTGTGTCCATTTGGTCATTCTCTCCGTCCGACCTTGAGGAATCGAGGTGAACCCTTTTCCTTTCCAAAGGCTTGTCCTTTCTTCCTTCCGTCTTATAACTTTTGTTTCCCTTTGTCAATATCCAGTAATCCAGGCAAACTTTAATCGTGAACTACTCTAATCATGTGATTCTCGACAACAGAGCCCCTGCTCCATTTTTACTCTGGTGCAGGCCTATTGACTTTTATCTGCCTCTTAGAAAACGTCCTCTGATTCTACTGCCTTGACAAAAGTATTGCCTATGATTTTTTTATCTACTATTCCCTTGTTTTAATTCTATGTGCTAAGTGTGTGTGACTTTGGGTGTATTTCTTCTCGCGGGTACGCTTTATTTTCAGAAGAGCGAATGTTATTACTGTCAAAAAGTGATTGCGTATTAAGCCACAGTAACGTCTTTGTTTTGAAACACTGGTCTGTCAAATTCAAATGTACTTACCTTGAATTGACTGGAACAAGAGGAATTGAGTGTGTGTAGTATGTTTAGAGTGTGGTTTTATTTAGTAGAAGTGAAGTGTTTTGGAAACCGATGGTTTGAAAATAAATGTACTTATATTTTTTAACCAGAAACTTTGAGTTAGTGTTTGTTTGAGTCACAGTAATTGTAGTCCTTTGTGTAATCCCTATTACTGCTAATTTTCTCTTGAGATAAGTCTGGCTGCTCAGCCATCGCTACCACTTTACCGTGTAGTACAGGCTTGGACCAAAGGTGAAATTGTACCATCACTTGTAGTCTTAATTGTATGTAGTGTTCCCTAAGGGTACTGCATACGATTGTGCCTAACATGGGAAGTACTGCTGAGTGGGTAAATATATCCCACATTACAGGACTTGTTACTTTGGGGTTGGTGGTCAAAGGGCACCTGGTGCCATAGAATTCAGGCATCTTAAGGTTTAGTCAGTTATATGGGCTCAAAACTCGTGGACGCCTGGGGATGGGCCGGGTCATGCTTTGGGCAGTGTGAGATAACATGCACACCAGGTGCTGGTCCGGATTCATGGCCTTGTAGGGCACATTCCTCTTGAGTAAAAAAACACCTCTTTGCAACACTGTTAGAACAATGAATCAGCGTTGTGTCGGTTGGGGGTGTGGGCTGTACTCATGGGGGCTCGGGCATGGCTGGAGATTTACCTCATCCTGCAATTTGGGCCTAGTGCATGCAATGCTGCATACACGGCGCAGGCCTTACCTTCTACCTATGATTACCAATATCTATGCATAATAGCAATGGTGCTTGTACCCTGCACTACACTCTGTGGGTTGATTATATTTAATTATATTGAAGTGGGGTCCTTTGTATTGGTAGGTGGTCCTTTCACCGTCCCACTCTTCTCCCACCCCCCCCTCCCCCCAATTCCCCCTGGCTCCTCATAGTGCTTCAAATGCATGTCGCCTCAGTCTAAAGTGCTTGGGGGTTTGGGGGTGGTACAGGGCTGCCCCTTCCCATCACTCCCATGGATTCCTCATCTATGATTGACTCCCAAAGCAGTATGAAAATCTGAGGGAGGAGAGCAAGGACACCACCCAGACCAGCAACCTACATAAATGGGCACCATGGCCTGAAAGGGAATCTAAGCAGTACTGGGCCATGAGAGACCCTGTGCTGAGATGCGCGTTATTTCACTTACCCGGGATACAAGTGACTGCAGTCACTGATGAATCTTTGAAAGGCTGGGAGCTCACCTGTCAGAACTGACCATGAGCAGACCCTGGTCTCCCCCAGAGTCTCGAAACACATCAATTGTCTTTAGCGTAACGCGATCAGGTTACCCCAACCCCCCTCTCTATCCATGCACTACCTCAGACTGGGTGGTGTAGGGTCCTTACTGCTTTGCAGAGAAGCAATGCGACTACTGTTCTGGGCTCTGGAGAATAGTGTCTCGGACGGCTGTCCATCTGGCCTGAAGGGAGAAGGAACAAGTTACTTACCTGTAACTGTTGTTCTCCAGCATGGGTCTGGCATGGATTCACATGCTCATGAATATTCCCCGTCGTCAGGCCGGGAATCCTCGGTAAAGAAAAAATCAGTATCAGTTTCGTTTCTGATCTGTCTTTCTTAGTAGTAACCAATCACTGATCTCTGGGTCATACTGCCCCCAGCCAATGACTGCCCTCTACCTAAGCCCCTCCCCTGGCGGCCATCCACAGATTTGGTAGCACGTAAAGTGGCAGTATGACCAAGTGAAGAGCCGCAGAGGGGAAGGAGGGAGGGTTCGCATGTGAATCCATGCCAGACCCATGTTGGAGAACAACAGTTACAGGTAAGTAACTTGTTCCTTCTCCAGCATGGGGTCTGGCATGGGTTCACGTCCTCATGAATATAAGAATACATAGCAGTATACACATGCACAACCACGGGAGGTGGCAACAGGCTCAACATTAAGCAATACAACAACTCAACATTAAGCATCTCTTACCTCCTCACCAGGCTCACCTTAAGCGAACAGGTGGCGCAGCACTGCTTGGCCGACCCAGGACTCCTCCCTGGAGTCCCGATCAACGCAGTAGAATCTTGTGAAGGTGTGCGTCAACCTCCACGTAGCAGCCCTGCAGATGTCCAGCAGGGGCACACCAGACAGGAACGCTGTGGTAGCAGCGATCGCTCTGGTCGAATGGGCTCTCGGACGGCCAGGCAGGGGTCGGTTTGCCAACCGGTGACAGTGCATGATGCAGCCGGAGAGCCATCTGGAAATGGAAGCCTTCGAGAGAGCCTTCCCTTGATTCACAGGTCCAAAGTTCACAAACAGCTGTGATGTCTTCCGAAAACTCTTTGTGCGGTCCACGTAGAACTTCAGCGCTCTAGCCACATCCAGCGAGCGCAAAGTCCTCTCAGCCGGAGACGAAGGCGACGGGAAGAAAACTGGCAACACCAAGGGCTCGTTGAGGTAGAAGTCGGACGGCACCCTGGGCATAAAGGAGGGGTGCGTCCTCAGCACCACCCTCGTGTCGTGAAAAGTCAAGTATGGAGGCTTGCAAGATAGGGCCTGGATCTCTCCCACTCGTCGTGCGTAGGTGATGGCCACAAGAAATGCTGTCTTCCACGACAGGAACTTCAACGGCACTGAATGCATAGGCTCGAATGGGGCCCCCCATGAGCCTGGTCAGCACCACGTTGAGCTCCCACGCCGGGGCAGGGGCCTTCACCGGCGGGAACAATCAGAATAGTCCCTTCATAAATTCCTTCACCAGGCGATGAGACCACAAGGACGCCTGTCCTGTAGTTCTGGTGTATCGGGAAATGGCCGCCAGATGTATCTTGATGGAGGCGTGAGCCAGTTCAGCTTTGGCCAGCGACAGTAGGTACGGCAATACTTGAGGGGCCGTAATCCGCAGAGGGTTAATCTTCTGTGCACGCCACCAGACAGAGAACCTCTTCCACTTATGTCCATAGCATTTGAGAGTTGAGGACGCCCTGGCTTTTGCAAGAACCCCTCTGCAGTCAGCCGGGATATTGTATCCTCCAAACTCTAGTGCTGCAGGAGCCAAGCCTGCAAGTTCAGCGACTCCGGGTCGTGATGGAGAATGGCGGCCCTTTCTCTGGAGAGAAGATCCGCGTCCGTCGCCAGCTTGATAGCTGGGGACGCTGACCAGTCCAGAAGGTCCGGGAACCAGATCTGTCTCGGCCACGCCGGTGCGACGAGGATCATCCTGCACCTGGACCTCTTGAGCTGGTTGATGAGACGGAGCAGCAACGGCAATGGTGGGAACGCGTACAGGAACAGGCCGTCTCAAGGGAACGAGAAAGCATCGCCCATGCTCCTCGGTTGTGCGAACCTGCTGGTGAACCTCTGGCACTTGGAGTTAGTCGCCGTTGCGAACAGGTCGATCTGGGGTTTGCCCCACCGTTGAAAGAGCCGATCCACCTGGTCCTGGCGTAGTTCTCAATGGTGTTTTTTATTCCTTGAAGGTGGAAGGGAACCAGAAACATCCCTTGGGCGACGGCCCAGTGCCACAGATCCTGGGCCTCCTTGGATAGAGCTGGGGATCTGGTGGCTCCCTGCTTCCGGATGTAGAACATCGTCGTGGTGTTGTCGGTGAAAATCCTCACCACTTTGTCCTTGAGGGACGGAAGGAACGATTTGAGCGCCCAGAACACGGCTCATAGCTCCAGGATGTTGATGTGAAGAGACCTCTCCTCCGGGAGCCAGAGGCCTCTTGCGTGGAGATCTCTGGTGTGGGCCCCCCATCCCTCCAGGGAGGCGTCCGTCGTTACCGTCTCCTGATACGCCGGGGCCTGAAAGTCCATGCCTGCTGCGAGGTGCGCACGGGCACCCCACCATAGAATCGCCCGACGGAACTCCTCGTCGAGCGGGATCCTGTCTTCGAAGCTGCCCGCCACTTGAATCCAGCGGGCGTCGAGGAACTGCAAAGTCTGCAAAGGGGCACAAGGTAGATGCATGAGGACATCATCCCGAGGAGGGACTTGATGGACCTCACTCTGGCCACATCCGTGGCTAACAGGCGCTGCACCTTGCCCAAAATGGCCTTCGTCCTTTCTTCCGACGGAGATGCCAATGCTTCACTGTATCGAGCTTCGCTCCCAGAAACAGTGCCACCTGCGACGGGACCAGATGGGATTTGGGGTAGTTGATGGCGAATCCCAGCTCCGTGAGCAGGCGGACGGTCCTCGCTGTGTGTTCGACGGCGAGTTCTCTTGACCTTGCACGGATTAGCCCGTCGTCCAGGTAGGGGTAGACGTGGATCCCTTGCAGGCGCAGCCGCGCCGCCATCGGTGCGAGGCACTTGGTGAACACCCTGGTGCCGACTTTAATCCGAACGGCAGGGCTCTGAATTGGTAGCGATGCCCCTGGACTACGAATCTGAGGAACTTTGTGTCCTTTTAGAATGGGGATGTGGAAGTAAGCATCCTCCAGGTCCAGTGACGATAGGAAGTCGCCCTCCTCCAGCTGTCCCAGCACGTGCTGGAGGGTGACCATCCTGAATTTCTGTGCCTTGATGTACTTGTTCAACCGACGCAGGTCCAGGATGGGGTGCCAACCGCCTGTCTTCTTTCTGACGAGGAAGTATCTTGAGTATACTCCGGAGCCCTGGAGCCTCTTGGGGACGAGCTCGATGGCACCCTTCTTGAGCATCGCCCTTACCTCCAACAACAGCTGAGGGGACGTGATTCTCCTTCCTGGCCACGGGAGGGACGCGAGGACACATCTTTTGAAATTCCAGCGAGTGTCCGCGGGCCAGGGTGTCCAGCACCCAACGGTCGGTGGAGATGGACTCCCACACGCTGACGAACTTCGTCAGCCGGCCTCCCACCGGGGTGCTTCGGTGGGGGCCCGACGCTACGGCCGGTTCAGTCCTGCTTGGAAGAGGCCTTGCCGCCTTGGCCTCCTTGCCGACGGCAGCGAGACCCTCCTTGCTTGCCGCGGCCTCTTAGGCCTCCTGGGACGAGGAGCGGGCCGCCGGGCGGTAAGTAGAAGAGCCGCCGCTGGATCCCTTGGAGGCTTCCCGTCTGCCTCCAGAGATCCGAAAGGGCCGCCGTTGCTGACGGACTCCTAGGGCTCGGGCTGTTTCCGTGTCTGTCTTGATGGCCTGGAGGGACTCATCCACCGTCTTTCCAAACAGGTTGTTGCCGTCGAACGGCATGTCCAACACTCTGGTTTGGACGTCCTGGCGAAAGTCTGTCGCCTTGAACCATCCTCGTCGTCAGAGGCAAACCCTGTTGCCCAGTTGGCGAAATCCGGTATCGGCAATGTCCGTTGCCACCGTTATGGTGTGATCCGACGCCGCCTCTCCTTCCTGCAGAATCTGTAGGGCCTCCGCCCTCTTGTTGTTCGGTAGGAAGTCTAGCAGAGGAGCTATCTTGAACCAAAGCTCCCTGTCTTAACGGGCCACAATCGCTAAGGCATTGGCAGCCTTAATCGTCATCACCGCCGACGAGATGACTCGTTGTCGCATGGAGTCCAACTTCTTGCCCTCGCTGTCCAGCAGGGAAGTGGAAGTTGAAGCCGCAGCACCCGCTGCTTTCTTCTTGGCCGCTGCCGAGACGACAGAGTCCGGCGTGGGCTGGGCCCTGAGGCACAAGGGGGTGGCATCGGGTACCCGGTACTTCTTCTCGTGCCTGTCCCTCTTGGCAGGTGTCGTGGAAGGGTTCTTGAGGATAGCCAGCCCCTCGTCCCAGATGTCCGCGAGGACCGTCTTTCTCTTGGCCTCTCGTCGTTGGTAAAGAAAACCTACTTTGTTCTGTTCCTCAGGGCAGAGCTGGAAGAGCTTGGATACCCTGGCTATCATGGCATGAAAAGAGCCAATTCCGTCGGGGGCGGGTGGGTGATGATGGGATGTCCGTTGTGTCATTGCCGCCGTCATCATCCGTCCCCGTCGCTGTATCCGTCGCCGTATCCTCCCGAGGGTCCGGCGAGGGGGATGAGGGGTCCACAGGTCTCGCGGGCACGAAGGGCTGAGTGGGGTGGACTCTCCTCCGCTTGTTCGGAGGGCTTCCCGACGGGCCTGGTTCTGGATCCTCCGTCGGGGTCTGTGGTAACCTCATCCTTATCTCAGTACATAAGGATTGGATCACCAACAAAATGGCTGCCGAGCTATCCTGGGGCTCGGGTAATGGCTGCGACGGACGGGATGGCTGCTCCACTGGGCCCTCGTCGTCGCCATCATCGCTATCTTCGATCACATCAGCAGGAACCTTCCCCTGGGATCGAACCTCTCGTTGAGGCCTATGAACCTCTCGTTGAGGCCTTTCACGGTTTCCACCGGATCCTCCTCGGAGGCTGAATCCGAGTCCGTAATGGCCACCAGCACTCCCCCTCTTTTTCCGCCGGGGTCTTCACGGGGGTCTTAACGATGGTCTGGAAAGAGGATTCCCTCTGTGGCAGCAAGGAAACTCTGGGCCCCGAGGCCGCCTCCACTGGCGTAGCCTCTGCCGGCTTCGCCAGAGCCGCTGCGACAACCTCGATAGAGGCCTTTGGCGGGTGGATCAAGGCCCTCACCACCTTAGGTGAGTCCTGGGCCTTCGTTTGGGGGGAGAGTCATCGCCTCGCTCCCCCTCGGCTCCCTTCGAGATCGACTGGGGCCTCTCCAGAAGCTTACCCGGGTTCTCAGACTTCCTCTTCCCGAACCAGAGCGCTGGCTCGAGGTTGATGGTGCCGGGGAAGTCGCGCCCTGCCTGGCAACCGAGGAGCCTGACCTTTTTGCGCTCCCGGTGCCCGCTGACTCGCGGTGCTTGACCTTCTGTTGGGCCCCTGTCGCCGGGGCGCCCTCACAGGACTTAGAAGACCGCTCAGACTTTTTCTTCGCCTTCTCACCTGCTGTGCCCTTCTCCAGCCAGGCGGTAACGACGATCTTGCTTGGTCCGTTACGACAGGTTCTTGCAGAACGCACAGTCCTTCTCCACGTGCGTCTTGTCCTCATGAAGGCAGTAGAGATATCTCGAATGCTCGTCCTCCTTGAAAACATTTTGCAATCTGCATCCTGGGCTGTTCCTGAACAGCTTGGATCCGGGCGTCGAGCTTCCCTTGTCCTGGGCCATGTCCGTTGAGGTAGGCCACAGATCTTCTGGAATCCTCCAAGAAGCATAACTCGATGAAAACTTCACCCTTGAGGGGCGTAGAAGAATTCTGAAACGGGTCCACGTTATCGGAAGTAGAAACGGTGGAGCTTGAGGCTCGATTAACCGAAAAAATGAGAAAATCTCCTGAAAAAGCGCGAACGCGCAGTAAAAGCTCGAGAGCTAAAACACGAGGACTCCCAACACTTGAACGTGCAGTAAAAATCTGAGGATGGCTGCCAGGGGAGGGGCTTAGGTAGAGGGCAGTCATTGGCTGGGGGCAGCATGACCCAGAGATCAGTGATTGGTTAGTACTAAGAAAGACAGATCAGAAACGAAACTGATACTGATTTTTTATTTACCGAGGATTCCCGACCTGACGACGGGGAATATTCATGAGCATGTGAATCCATGCCAGACCCCATGCTGGAGAATGTTACAGCAGATGCCTTGATCAGACAGACGTCAGCCTCCCACGATTGGGAGCTGTGCCAGGAAGTTCTGGAGAAGATCTTCTCCTTTAGGGGGGTGGAGGGTAGTAGATTTCATTGCTTCGAGTGTGAACAAGAAGTGCAAGATGTTCTGCTCCAGGGAATTTCCTAGTCAGGAAGCTCTGGAAAACAGACTAACAGTCAAATAGACATTCCACATCCTTTATGCGCTCCAGCAATCACAGTCATTCCACTAGTTCTCAGGAGATTATGCTTTCGGAAACACGTTGATCTGGGCCCAGAGGATGAGGAACACTGCAAAAAGATTAAGACTACAGGAGTAAGCAGTAAACCCAATTGGTAGCAGTCTGCGCCACCCAGATTTACCAGGTAGATGTGGCTGAGCAGTCAGACCTCTCTCAAGATGAGTAGGGCAGTATACAGAGGATACACAATAGGGCTAAAAATACAGTAGAGCAAACAAACACTGACCAGAGCTTGGTATCAAAAGTATATAATTATTTATTTAAAACACACTTTAGGAAATACATGAAAATAAAACAGTTCCCAACACTTTTCTAAGACCACAGCAAGCTAGTGAAGGCAGAGTCTACTGTAGAGCCAAAGTTCATAGGCCAGGGCCACTTTAAATGGAGCAAGGCGAAATGTGCCCAAGATCACACAGTTTAAAAATGCACTCAAGTCTTTGCAAAAATGTTCAAAATAGGTTGGGTTGATGCGAAAGGTAAAGTTAGAGGGTCTGGGGGCCAACCCAGTTGGAAAGCCAAGGATTTAACGGTCACCTTTAGCAATCAGTGGAAAGGGAGGCCTGGTGGAACAAAGTACCTTCTAAAAGGGAGGAAGCTCCAGCGGTGGCAGTTTTTCCTGGCAGCGGGTGCAATTTGTGGTTTCAACCACGGGAAGATAAGATTTCGTCGAGGAGGAAACTTGGAGTCGTTGCACTGCCCATGGATGAGACCAGCCGCGGAGTTGCTCGATCGGTTAAAAGGTGCGTTCCTTTAATTCGCAGTCCCAGCGGTGAAGCTTGGCTATCCGGCCGCCGGGTGCTTGGCACTGGCGATTCGACCAAGGGATGTCCTGGAAGGCGAATGTCGAACTGGTTGTTCCCACCAGCTCAGAGGAAGAAGACTCTCACAGCAGAAGATCTTCTCTTGTCGTCTGGAAAGTGGTGAGGTTGTTGCAGCAGGGCTCCACCGGTGGAGTCGTCGTTGCAGATGGCTCAGCTTCTCCCCTCTTCGGATTTCTTAGATCCTGTGGCGACTTGAAGTTCCAGTCCCAAATGCCCTGCTTTTATGCAGAAAAAACCCCCATTCAACAGCCTAGTTGTCACTCATACATGCTTAGTGGTGAGCAGGGCGGCTCACCACTGGGCCAATCACGACAGAGTGCGACTTGGGTTGCTAAGGCAATGAAGTCCAGGGTTCCAATTCCCCCACCCACACATCCTGTGAATCCCAGACAGAGTGGTACCAGTTGGAGGGCTTCTGTGGAGAAGCCCACCAAAAAATGGAACAAAGGGCCTCACCTTGGTTGGAGTTAGAGACACAAACGCCATTTTGGAAAATTCTGGTGAAAAGACCCAACCAGTGATTTTATATTAATTAGATAAACCGGCGGTATCTTTACAATGCACCAAAAAAAGTGGTGCGTTTAAAATGAATGGGAAAATCTGTGGTAACCACTGCCACCAGCCAGAAACTCTGCAAGGGGAGACTGGACAGTGCCCCCTTGGAAACAGATATGATGGTTTGTACTGGTTCTGTTCACAATTTTGGACTAATAAAGCCAATGGTGACTATACATGCCCTGGGAGACAGTAGTCAGTCCCAGGGTATGGAGTCTATGTTTGGGGGTCACTATGACACCCCTGTGTTACTGCACTGAGAGTGCTGTTTAACACATATACTAAAAACAGATGATACCCTATGGAGTAAAAGCCCCCATAGCCCATAAGCACATACCAAGTCAAACACATACCTCAAATCATGCCTAAGAGTGGGAAGGAAAGAGTCTCACTCTTAGCAGGAGAAAAAAACAAACCCCAAAAATCCAGCAAAGCTGCTGGGGGACACTATAGGTTTGGGGAATCAGCCTTTTAAGAGAATTCTCCCTAACAATCCGGAGTTGCTGGACATGTTTATCTGCCCTCCCTGGTGTCTTACGAGGAGAATCGACTTGCTTTCCCAAACAGAAGAGTGGGTTCTCCACCCAAACCTCATCAGCCTGAATGGATGTTGAAGGTCTGACATGTGACCCTGGAGACCCTGAAATTGTGACCACTGGCAATGGAGGAGCCACTGAAGTGATCTCATGCGCAGCTTCGTCGCTGGAACCAACAGGATGCACGCGGCCATTAGGATCCATAGGCACAGAAAGACTGAGGCATAGGGGACTGGACGACATTGACCATCCAAAAGGTATTCGCCACTCTGTCCTCAGCCATGAATGCCCTGCTCAGGCAAGTGTCCAAGACTGGTCTGATAAATTGGAGTGACTGGGATGGCAAAAACAGACTTTTTGAAGTTCAGGGAAAAGTCCAAGATATGCAATAGAGTGCATGTGCGGAGCAGGTGCTCAGATACTAGATCTGGGGAGCTTCCAGGTATTGAAATGCATGAATGCCCTCCCTCCTGAGGCGAGCTGCCACCCCTGCTACCAGCTTGCTGAAAACCCTGGGAGCCAAAGAAAGACAGAGTGGCATGACTGGACTGGTAGTGATACTGGTCCACTACGAACCTCAGGTACTTCATGTGCTTTCGATGAATGGGCCCATGGGCGTAGGAATCCTGAAATTCCAGTGATACCAACCAGTCCTGCAGGTCGAGGTCTTGCAGGATCTGGGCAAGAGTAACCATTCTGAATTAGTCCTTGCATAGGAACAGAATCAGAAGCCACAGATCCATCATTGGAAGCAACCCCCTGTCCTCCTTCAGCACTAGAAAGTAGGTTGAATAGCAACCCCCAGCCATTTAGTGCAGCACCAGCTCTATTGCACTCTTTGAGAAATGCCGACGGATCTCCTATAAGAGGATGGAGTCGAGGGCCAAGGGGTTCCAGTGAGGGCCATCCTCCAGGTCACGCTTCAGTCACATTGCACGAAAAGGAGACAGTAGCCCTATCAGATGACCTGCAAGGCCCAAGCATCAGACATGGTCATGGACCAGGGCGAATCTCACCTCACGAGGGGATTTGCGATTGAAAACTCAGAGGTGTTGCACCTTTTGGTGCTGAGGAGACCGTGGCCGCAGCCTCTCCTACTCTGGAGGCACATCTACCACTTTCCCTGAAGGAATTTCCAGCTTTGCAGTCTTCCCGGGACTGCCTGGCACTGACCTCGTGGGACTTAGGAGGTTGATATACGAAACCCTTGCAGAAGGAGCAGATTGTTGTTGTACAACCAGATCCCAGACCTTCGCCATTACCTTTGATTTGAACTTCTGGAGGGCATCCTCAGCTTTAGCCCCAGACAGGTTCTGTCCATCAAAATGCCCGTCCAAGAGCTTAGCCTGCACATAATTTGCAAATCCAGCCACCCTCCTCCACGAGTGACACCTTACCACCATACAGATGCCCATGATCTACCGACACAATCAGCTGTGTTAAATGTGGCAAGAGGCTTCCCTGCCATCATTGACCATAGATAGGAAGCCCACCCGCATCTCCCCCTCAGGGATTTGTTCAGCCGCATTGGCCACAGTGGACCAGAGACTGAACGAGAACTTTGCCAGGGTACAAGAGGCGTTAATTACACAGAGGACATGCCACCTGACGCAAAAACTTTTCTCCTTTTCTCCAACCCCCCCCCCCCCGTCCAGCCACTTGATCGCCCTTTTAGGGGAGGAAGGAAAGGTGGAGGACTACAGGTTCGCAGTTGCAGCCTGTACCACTAAGCTCTCAGGGGAGAAATGAGGGGGCAGGATGATGCTTCCTAGCGAACACACTTTCAAACACTGTTGTAGAGGCAGGCCTCTTCCACACCTCTAGCATTCAGGATGTCCACCAACTCAAATTGAATCTTGCAGCTGGATGGCACAGATATGCCCATAGTATTGGCCACCTTAGCCATCAGTTAGTGAAAATATGTCTGAGGCTTACCAGGAGTGGGAGCTGGAAGAATGTCCAGTTCAGGGGAGGGGTCCAGACCACTGGCCTCGTGGTGATCAGAGGCCAGCCCCTAGATATATTCATCCTCCCCATAGAACTCCTCTGGTAAATTATTTTCTTGCCTGGAGACAAAATGTTACAAACCAAAAGACACCTGGTGTCCCTCTTTTTTGTAGATGTCCTACATCTTAGACATGAAGGGCTTCAAACGAAAAAGAGCATATTCCAAAGGGGCCTCTATGCCAGCAGCACCGATGACATCGAGGACGAAGTAGAAACTGACACCAAGACCTCCATGCCCGAGGATAGTGCCTGATGGTGGTGCGGAATTGTGTCCCTTTTTGGGACCAGCTCTGAGCCTATAGGTGAGCAGGAGTGATCTCAAGCAGGTAACCCTGCTGGTCCCCAAAGGACACATTGGGGCTAGTCAGCGCTGAGGCCATGACCAACGGCGCTGAGGCCAAAGCCACTGTCATCTTGGCGAAGAGGTCTAAAATCTTCAGGTGAAATTGTTGCCATTCCTCCGAAGTGGGACAGAGATGGAAAGGGTACCTGAGCCGCCTTCTCTGGGGAGTCCCTGGAGTGGTGGATCTTGGAGGATGAAGAATTCTGGTGCGAAGATCTGCTTGGGGAACGGGATCTCTTGTGGTGCCTCTTGTCCTCCTTGCATGGTTCTGCGCTGCAAGACTGCACAACTTCACCCTTCGGCTTGTGGACGTAGGTGAAGAACTTTGGTGTCCGGTCCAGTTGGGCCTTCGGGTGCATGGACTGGCACGACCCGCAGTCTTGGGATATAAGAAAGCATAAACTTTGCAAAATAAGATCATTCCAAGCTTATTTTATGACAAAGAAAAGCAGAGAGCACCTGGTTAACAAAACCAAAGGTTTTTCTAAAAAATGTAGGGAGTGTATAGCGTGTCCTTATGCACTTGATAAGGCCAAAAACATTTTTGCTCAATGGAAAATAAACTGCAATAATATAATTTATTAATTGCATCACCACATTTTTAATTCATGGAATCCGATGCATCTGTGATTAATATTATATAGGAACTATGATACAGAAATTGAGGGAACTTATTAAAGTACAAAAGAAGTATTCCAAACAAAGATCATCGACAACTACTTAGTGTGCTTCGGGGGGACTAACAGTCCAGTTAATCTGAAATTTGTAGATTTGGAATGCATCAAACCTTTAGAAAGGAAGGGTAACCGAGAACGTAAACTAAGTGTAACGCTCACCTGATTCCCGTAGAGGCGCCGGTCTTGACTGGGCGTATACCGTATCTGCAAAGGTGATGTGTAACACACGGCTGGCTCTTTGGGCTGGACCTCTGTGCACTGTATGTCTGACTTGAAGGGTAAGATGTCTTAGGTAAGTGAACGCCGTGCTCTCCATCTGCCTCGGGGCAGGGTGCTGTAACCAGTTTCTTCACTGGATAAGGGGAGCAGGCCTCTTGACTTCAGAGGACTGCTGTCCGTCGTTTACTGCACGAACGGTAAGTTTCGAGTAATTCTAATTTCTTTAAAGTCTTTAGTAATGATGTTTCTTGTTTTGCAGGGTTCCGGCGATGGCGGATGCCGGGCTGAAGTGAGTTGAAGATGGAGCCCGTGTGATGAATAGAAGCGCCTGGAAGCACGTAAGTAAGCGCTTGTTGCCTGCTTCACGATGCGCTCTAACTGTCTTTTTATTTTGCAGGTACAAGTTCGGAGCGGCTGCAGGGTGCCGGAATACCCACTGGGTTAGATGTGGAAAGGAGTAATGGCACGTGAGTATTAAAGTTCCCCAATGTCTTTAAACGCACCTTGTTTTGTCTTTCAGGTGCGGGATGCAGCGCCGAAGGCCTCCGGAGCGTGCAAAGAGTTGGTAAGCCTTTGTCTTTCAGATGCCGGAATGCGGCGCGAGGCGTTGGTGACAGCCGATGGACCAGGTAAGTGAAGAGCTGTCACTGAAGACCGTAATGCTAACCTGTTCTTTCTTGTCTTTATAGGTGTTGCTGAAGACTGGATTCAGGATGGTAAGCCTTTTTCCTTAGGCCCAGGATCAGATGCAGAAGACACGATGAGCGTTCTGCTGCAGAGGATGCAGAATAACGCAAAGCAAGATTCATCCATCGGGTGTGGTTTAAATAGCCTCCTGTAGTGCTTAGGTGTCTCCTTCCACAGCCACGCCTAGGTAAGAAAAGAGTTCCTGCTTTCCAGAAGAGTTCCAGTGTTCTGAATCTAGGGAGTGGCTCCTGCCCCACCCAACAGGAAAAGTAGTTCCAAACAGAAGAGGATCAGAGGCTCAACTGGCAGGCAAGTAAGCAGCATGGTCTGCTGCAGGTAAATCCACCCAAGCATTATGAGCCCGGCGCTTCCAGCGCTGGGACTGGGCATATTTATGAGCCTGGCGCCAGGACTGGGTCCAAAAGGTCCCAATTGGGACTGGTTGGCACTCGGAACCTGGGTTATGGATCTGCTTCCAAGGGAGTTGGGAAAACCCTGACCTTTTGGAAGCAGAGATCATGACACTAAGATGACGTGAAGCAATTTGGATTGATATAACAGGAATCAGTGGGGCTTAATCAGGACCACGAACACAATGCATTTTTAGAATTTTATAGTTATGAGAAAATGTATACATCTTGGGTCTACTAATATGCATTTATACCTTTTATTCTTATGTAGTAACAGTACAATCTTATATACATACTTATTCACAATCTGTGCCATATTTGATAGTACAATATATGGAATGCTGTAGAAAACTAGGGTAATGAAGCAACCCGTCATGTGGTTTTACTGAGTTGTACAGGAGGATTTAAGGATGATCACTCTATAGTAGTGAAAACATTAGATCTATGCATAATGGAAACTAATATCTAATTGTAAAATTGGAATGTATTTGACTTTAGATGTCACAATACTCAAAACGGCCTAAATATTATTAATTGAAAAATTATTGATTTATGAAGATCTTAAGATTTGGTCAATAAGCAGCCCCTCCAGCAAAGTTTGGAAGTGTGCGGGTACATTGCGTTTAGCCTCTCTGTGGTATAGTGCCATTGGGTCACCACCTTTACCCACATTTCCCTCATTTGGACCAAATGAGTCAGTTTAGGAATGCTATTGCAGAGCTCCTCCCCTGTGGTCTACTGATGACTTCCCCCAGTATGTTTTCCCATTTCAACATGTAAATCCACCTGATGTCTTCTTTCTGCATATTAATGAACTTGTACAGTGACGACACCAGTTTCTTGGACCCTGAGTCAGTCGATATGAATTTTTCGAATGGATATAGGTTCCTTGCAGCCGCCTGTTTGATGATTGGTTATCACCAGCCAGTGCCCTCAGCTGTTCATATTTGTATCTTTCCGTCTCCTTGAGATTCAGGTGTAATTTACATGCTTCGAAAGATCCAATTTCCTGATCTTGTATAATTTCTCCTATTTTTGTACACCCTGCTAACTCCCATTTATTGAACGCCCCCTTCTCCATACCCAGTGAGAATTCTGCGTTCCCAAACATGGGTGTGAACGGGGCTAGGACCTCTGTCAGGATGCCCTTCCGCATTCGATCGTCCCAGGCTTCCAGTGGGGCCCTCAGGACTTCGCTAATATGAAGATTAGGGTGCCTATATTATTTCCCTTTCCACAGCATCTCTACAAGTGAGGATCTCTCCACTGCCCTGTCCTGCCTGGCTCAGATTTCTTGATGTCCTCTGCCATCCATTCTTTTAAAACCCACAACTGTGCCGCTTGATAGTACTTGTGAAAGTGTGGCAGAGACATTCACCCCTCCCGAATTAGGGCTGTGAGCACTGCTCTAGCTACTCTTGGGGGTTTCCTTTTCCAAATGAATGAAGAAATTACTTTTGTGAGTGCTGTGAAAAAGGACTTGATGACCCGTATCGGGACAGCCTGAAAGTAAAACACCAACCTTGGGAGAATGGTCATCTTTACCGACGCGATGCAGCCCCACCATGAAATTGTTATGGGATTCCACCAGTCCAGGTCCCTCTTGCTTTTCGTCAGCAGTTCCAGATTGTTTGCCCCATACAGGAGGTGCACCCTGCCCGTTGAGTGATGCCCAAGTATTTTATCCCCTTATCCACTATTTTTAGGTTTAGGGAGGTCGCATTACGTTTTATTTCCCCTGCCAGAATAACAAGTTACTTTCTTACCTGGTAACGTTCTTTCGATGGGATGGTCCGACGACGTATTCCATATCTATGACATGTAATCACCACAGCTGTGCTGCTTCGGAAACTTTTTTCGGCGTCTGCGTCCTGCGCCGATGACGTCGATGCGCCGTCGTTGAGGACCTCCTCCGACGTCATCCGATGTGATAAGTAGGACGCACGACGCCCGTAGCCTCAGTTGTAGTTTTTTCCCCCAGAACGTGCGACACTAGCCAACTTCCAGTCAGACACAAAGCCTTGCGGAACGTAACTGCAATCGCAAATAAATTCTGCAGCGGGGAAGGCAGGGCGGGAGCGATATGGAATATGTCGTCGGACCATCCCATCGAAAGAACGTTACCAGGTAAGAAAGTAACTTGTTCTTCGAGGGGATTGGGTCCTCCGACGTATTCCATATCTATGACAGACCCCCAAAGCAGTACCAGAGCAAGGAGGAGGGAAAGAATTTAGAATCAAAATTTAGAATAGCCAATCAAATAGCAGAGCAAAGGACCGCCTTGCCAAAGGCCAGATCCTGTGCTCGGATGGAATCGAGGGAATAGTGACGTACAAATGTATGTACTGAAGCCCAGGTGGCTGCATCACAGATGTTGCAAATAGGAACACCCCTCTGCAGGGCAGTAGATGCAGCCATACCCCTGGTAGAATGGGCCCGCAAGCCAGCCGGTGGGTCCTTACCCGCCAAGCGGTAGCACTCCGAGATGGCCAAAATAATCCAGCGAGACAAAGTCTGTTTCGTCACAGCTTGCCCTAAACGCTTTCCAGCGTAACCAATAAAGAGTTGATCGTCCACTCTGACCCGGGACATGCGTGAAACATAAAAGCTTAAAGCTCTCCTAGGATCAAGCCTATGGAGCCTCTCCTCTTCCTTACCAGGATGCGGAGGAGGATAGAATGCCGGAAGAACAACCTTCTGGGCCAAATTAAATTCCGTCACTACCTTCGGAAGAAAAGAAGGACAAACTCTAAGGACAACCCTGTCCTTGTGAAATACAGTGAAGGGTGGCTTAACTGAAAGTGCCTGTAACTCACTCACTCTGCGAGCGGAAGTAACCGCAACTAAAAACACAGTTTTCAGAGTTAACAGCCTCAAAGGGCAAGAATGTAAAGGCTCAAACGGAGCACCCATAAGAAACTTAAGAACAAGGTTTAAATCCCAACCGGGCACCAGGAAAGGTGACGGAGGAAACACATTAGTGAGCCCTTTCAGAAACTGTGAAATTAAAGTGATTTTAAAGTAAGAACACTCTTCAGACGAGCGCTTAAAGATGTACAGCGCCGATAGGTAACCTTTAATGGTACCCACTTGCAAGCCCCTGTGGGCCAAAGAAAGTAAAAAGGACAGAACCATGGGGATGTCACATGCAAAAGGATCCACATTCTGAACTCGGCACCAGTCGCAGAACTTACGCCAACGGCAACGGTACAGAGACTTTGTTGCTGGCCTTCGGGCCGAAAGCAACACCTCCATCACGTCTTCAGGGAGGTCCCAATCCTTATACCTCAACCTTTCAGAAGCCAAGCGTGAAGGTTGAGGGATCTGACCTCTGGATGGAGAACCTGACCCCCCTCCCGTGAGAGCAGATCGTCTCGGTAGGGAAGACGATGCGGAGGGCAGATGGACAAGTCGAGAAGGTCTGGGTACCACGTCCTCCGAGCCCACGCCAGAGCAATGAGGATCATCCGGGAACCGAACTTCCGTAACCTCCGCAGCACTTGCGGGATGACGGGGACTCGAGGAAACGCATACAGCTGCGGGAACGACCACTCCACCACGAATGCGTCTCCTAAGGTTCCTTTTGGAGGAAATTCCCGCGAGCAAAACCTTTCGCACTTCCGGTTGACACTGGAGGCGAAGAGATCCACTTGAGGGGCCCCCAAAGGGCGAAGATCTCCAGGAGAATCTCCTGAGCCAACTCCCACTCGTGAGAGATCGTGATCTGCCTGCTCAGAGCATCCGCCGTCACGTTTTCGTCTCCGGCCAGATGAACTGCCGAGATCGAAACTTCCTGCTGGATGGCCCAGAACTCGAGCTGCATCGCCTCCCTGCACAGAGGAAGTGACCCTGCTCCCGCCTTTTTGTCGAGGTAGTGCATGGCCACTGTGTTGTCCGTCAAGATCTGGAAACTCTTTCCTCGCACAGTCGGCAGAAAAGCCTTCAGGGCTAGCCTGACGGCCCTCAGCTCCAACAGATTGATATGGAGTCTGGACTCCGAAGGAGAACAACGACCGCTGACTGTCAGCCCGTTGGCATGAGCTCCCCAACCCGTGAGGGATGCATCCGTCACGATCGTCACCTCCGGCCAGGGAAGCCAAAATGGAGCCCCCTTCATCAAGTTGCCTTCGACGGCCCACCACAGAAGGTCCCGGGCGACCGAGGGCGGCACCTGAACCGGGTCCGACATCCTGCCGGAGGACTGCGACCATTGCGTCTTGAGCGCCCACTGCAAAGATCTCATCCGCAGGCGAGCCTCTGGCACCAGAAGAATGCAGGATGCCATGAGGCCCAGCAACCTCAAGAACTCGAACGCTGGGAGCGTCTGGGCATGCTGAAACTTGTGCACCATCTGCTGAATGTGAAGAGCCCTCACCTGGGGAGGAAAACACTGCCCCAGGGAAGTGTCGAGCACTGCTCCGATGTACTGGAGCTGCTGTGTTGGCGTCAAATGGGACTTCTTTAAATTGAGGGAGTGGCAGGTGACGGACAGATGATCCAGGACTTGCTCGGGAGAGCTCCCCCTGATCAACCAATCGTCCAGGTAGGGGTAGACGTGAATCCCCCCTTGCCTGAGATGCGCTGCCACCACCACCATGAGCTTGGTGAAAAACCCTCGGGCGGAGGTCAATCCGAACGGTTGCCAGACATTTGGTCGAAAAAAATTGGTCGAGCAGACAAATGGTCGAACCAATTTGGTCGAAAACCAAATGGTCGAAATTTTTTATTTTTTTATTTTAACCCTTTTTTTTTATTTTTTTGGGGGGTCCCCCCCCAACCCCCTTTTTTTCTCTAAAAACCCCTTTTTTAACTAAACGAAAACCCGAAAAATAAATATATAAATAAAAAAAAAATTCGACCATTTGGTTTTCGACCAAATTGCGTCGACCAAATTGCAGTCGACCAGTTTTTTTTCCACGAATTGACTGGACACCAATCCGAACAGCAGGACCCGAAACTGAAAGTGCGAGTCGCCAACCGTGAACCTCAGGTACTTCTTGTTCTTGGGATGGATCGGCACATGGAAGTAAGCATCCTTGAGGTCGAGTGACACCAACCAGTCCTGAAGCTGAAGGGCCTGGAGGACTTGAGAGAGAGTAACCATCTTGAACTTGTCCTTCCTGAGGAGTTTGTTCAAACCGTGCAAGTCCATGATGGGTCTCAATCCCCCGTCTTTCTTCGAAATCAAAAAATCAGGGGAATACCATCCCTTGTTCCTCTCCGCTACAGGCACCAGTTCTATGGCGCCTTTCTCCAGCAGGGCTTGAATTTCCTGCGCAAGGAGCGGATCCGGACTCTGCAAAGAGAGGTTCCCCGGTGGATTGTCGCGAGGCCTGTGCCGAAAGGGAAGACAGTAGCCGTGGGTTATGATCTCCAGAACCCACACATCTGAAGTAATGGCTTGCCACTCTACAAGATGCTGCGCCAGCCTTCCCCCAACCGGCGAACCATGGGACATGGCCTCATGACTGAGTCGGAGCGGCCGCAGCGTTACCTGAGGGCAAAGAGGCAACTGCCCGAGCGGCCTTGGCACCACGGGTACCCTGTCGTCCACCTCTGGTACCCCTGAGTTGGCCTCTTTGACTGCCAGCTCCTCTCGCTTTACTGAAGGACGAGTAATAGCGAAAGGAACCACCCCTCCACTGCTGTCCCCTAGGACGAAAAGGCAGAGGTTGGCGAACTGCAGCACCCAACGACTTCGCTGCAGCTTTCGAGGTCTGCAACCTCTCAAGGCTCTCGTCAGCCTTGCTGCCAAAAAGGTGTTCACCGTCAAAGGGCATGTTGAGGAGCCGAGACTGCACATCAGGAGCAAACCCCGACTTCCGCAACCACGCAAACCTGCGTATCACGGTGCTAGCCGCCATGGACCTACTGACGCATTCAGCTAAGTCCAAACCCGACTGAACGGACTCACACATGGCATCCTTACCATCCTGGACCATAGCAAGGAAACCATCCCGTTCGTCCCCTTCGGGAATATGTTCAGCCGCTAACACAACACAGTTCCACAGAGTGTGTGTGAAACGAGACAAGGCACAAATGGAGTTGGCCGCCTGAAGCGCCATACCACCTGAAGAAAACACTTTCTTCGCCCAGCCATCAAAACGTTTGTCGTCCCTATCAGGAGAGATGGTAGGGTACGACGCCTGCTTTGCCGGGGCCGCCTGCACCACCAAACTCTCCGGAGTGGGGTGCCTGGTCAAGTAGCAGGGGTCGCTACTGGCTGGACGGTATTTTCGCGACAAGGATCTGCCTACCGCCGGGAGACTCTCCGGAGCAGTCCAAGCCGCCGCCACCCTTCTCTGTAAAGCCATATAGAACGGCAGTACAGGATCAGTTGGGGGACCAACATCAAGGATGTCCGTCAGATCATCCTGCACAAACTCCCCTGGGGGAGCAGACCATCCCAAGTACTCAGAAACCCTAGCCATAAGGCGCCGGTACGAGGAATCGGCATGGGAGCCAGGCTCAGGCCTACAAAACTCCACCTCCGGAGAGGTGTCCAGTCCACTGGCATCATGCAGTGACTGTCTCAAATCGTCAAACTGACTATGGCCCGAGACAATTTCATCTGGAACCTGACTAGGAACCAGGCCATCAGAATCCTCATCCGCCTCTGAAATATAGTCCAGGTGGCGAAAAGAAGGCACCCGAGAGTGCTTGCTCTTAACCAGAGCCTTCCTAGGGGGTTCTCCCGTGCCACGGGGTACCTCCGACACGAAAGGTGGCGATGGCGTCGAGGAAATCGGCGTCGACGTCAGATGCAGCGCCTCCAGCATCGGTGGCGTCGACACAGCCCTCGAGGCCGGAGCCCCGAGCGTGTCCCTCGACGACCTGAGCGTCGACGACTTCCTCGGAGCCGGAGCCTCGAGAAAGCCTGTCGACGCCCTCGACGCCTCAGACGTCAATGTCTTCCTCGAAGACCTCACAGGTGCACACGGTCTCAAACGCGTTGAGGACCAGGACCTGGAACGGGTACGTCGAGAACGAGTCTCCTTGTTCGAACGGGAACTCTCCCGTGACTCGTGCCGACCACTCTTGCGAGCGGTGTCTCTCGACCTCTCACGACCGACCCCACTCGGGGGCGCGGACGGCTTAGTACCCTGCGACTCAAGAATCGCCAGCATTTTCTTCCCGAAGTAAGCCCATTCCTCCGGCGTCGCACGGTTGGTGGGGTAAGCGACGTGCCGGGCAGAGTCCTCCGAAGAGGAGCTGGAAGACGACCGGTGTCGGCGCTTCCGAGAAAGCCTCGAAGAGGCTGAGGAGTGGCGAGACCGACTCCTAGAAGGAGACCCACGAGACTTCCGACGATGACGCGGAGAGTCACCCCTCGAATCATCCGTCGAAAGCCCTGCAGACTTCGACTTCCTGGGCTTGGACACCCGACCTACCGACAACTTCTTCTTACGTTCGCGTAAGGCTTTGGACGTGAGCGACTGGCAGTCGATACAGTCATCCGTGTCGTGGGCCTCCCCGAGGCACCAGAGGCAGGCGTCGTGCGAGTCCGTCACCGACATCTTGGACCCACACTCCCCGCACTTCTTGAAACCCGGACGCGGGGTCGAAGACGAAGTAGAAAACATCTTCACACGAAGGATTTTCACAAAACGAACAGGTTCGAAGAGCCGAGAAGAACAGAACTCCAAAGAGTCAAGGCGTTAACCGAGAATCACGAAGCAACACGTTCGCGGAAAAAACTGAACTGAGGCTACGGGCGTCGTGCGTCCTACTTATCACATCGGATGACGTCGGATGTCGGAGGAGGTCCTCGACGACGGCGCATCGACGTCATCGACGCAGACGCCGAAAAAAGTTTCCAAAGCAGCACAGCTGTGGTGATTACATGTCATAGATATGGAATACGTCGGAGGACCCAATCCCCTCGAATTAGTATTTCTGATTTGTTTCTGTTAATTTTCAGCTCGGATATTGCCCCCAACTTGTCCAATTCATGTATTGCTTTGGGGAGGGTGTGTGCCGGGTCCGTGAGAGTGACCAACAAGTCATCCACGTAGGCCACTACCCTATGCTGCCTGCCTGCGATTTCTATCCCTGTAAGGAGGGGCGACACTCTGATTCTAATTAAGAGTGGTTTTAGGAAGATAGCATACAACAGAGGGGACAGCGGTCAACCTCGTTTTGTGCCCCTTGTTATCTCCACTCTGCCCATGACTTCCCCGTTAATGGCTATTCTGCTGGAAGGAGTATTGTAGTTAGCCCTGACCATTTTCACATATTGATCCCCAAACCCCATATATTCTAGCGTACGAAACAGCAGTGACCATTCCACCTGGTCAAAAGCCTTTTCTGTGTCTAATGATAGTAATATGGCCAGGAATTGCTTGATGCCAGTTTTCTCTACTAGATGGATTATTTGTCTCATATTATCGTGGGTTTGTCGGCCGGGAATAAAACCTTATGCGTAAGTATTATCGGTTTAGGGAGGAGCGGTGCGAGTCTAGCTGCAAGGATTTTTGTGGATAGCTTAGCGTCAAGGTTGATTAAGGAAATTGGGCGGTAGGAACCCCGGGTGAGATGGATCTTTTTCTGCTTTATGAAAGACTAAAACCTTGGCTTCACTCATGGAGGACGTCACGTTCCCCACTTCCTTGAAAGAGTTGAATAGCTTTGTTAATTCAGGGGTTAAGATGTTTGTGTATTTCTTGTAAAATGCAGACGTATACCCACCTGGGCCCGGTGCTTTGTTCATCAGAAGTCCTGCTATTGTCCTTTTCACTTCCTCTACCCTAATTTCCCCGTCGAAGAGCACTCTATTTTCCTCTGTTATTTGTGGTATGGGTAGGGTTTTTAAGTAATTATCTTGGTCTAGCTGTCTAGCCTTTCTGTAGCGTACAGCGACTGGTAGAATTCTCGAACGACCTCCCCTATGACGCTTGTGCGTGTTAGTGTCGCTCCCTGTGCATTCCTTATGTTCTTTATCGAAAGCGCTTGTTGATTGACCCGCAATTGTCCGGCTAGGTGTTTATCGCCTTGTTGGTCTTCATCTAGTACCAATGTCTAGGCACTTCTCCGCTTTTTTTGTACAGAGCACATCCAGGTGCCCCTGCACATGTCTCAATGCATTCTTCGGGGCAACCGTGGGGTTTCGCGTGATTTCTCCTTGTTTGTGTGCCATCTTCTTCTCCAGCTCTTTTAACCATAGATACCTCTGTTTATCTTTCGATGCCTTCAGGGCTATTATGTGGAACCCGCAAGACTGCTTTAAACGCCTCCCCAAACTATTCCCGGCATGACGTCCCCCGTATCATTTTGAGCAAAGTATTCTTCTATCTTTCCACTGATAGAATCTCCTAGGATGGGATCTTGAAGTACCTCTAGTGGGAGCCTCCATCTCCATAGCCCTCTAGTTCTCCCCGGTGTTGAGATCTCCATCCATAGGGGGGGTGTGGTCTGATAATGAGATTTGGCCTATTCCCAACCCTAGGACTTTCCCCAACAGCCCCACTGAGACCCAAAAGTAGTCAATACTAGACAGAGTTATACGTGTGGGAGAAGTAAGTAAATTCCCTCTGCTGCAATTTGAGTTCCCGCCACACGTCGCATAGCGCCAGATGTTCCATCTTTTGGCGGAGATAATTTGTAGGCAGCCCTTGCCCCGGTTGTCCTCCCGTGCTCCTATCTGTTAATGGGTGCCATGGAAGATCCCCTCCCAGTATTATCTCCCTGTTTGCAAATTATTCCAGTTTCCCCAGTGTCTCCCGCATAAAAAGCTGTCCTGGCCCGTATTAGGTGCAGCGTGAGTTGAAGGCCATCTATCAAAGCGTTGGCGAATACGTAATGCCCCATCTTGTCTACCAGTGTATTTTGTAGCTGTGTGTCCAGGCCATCCTCAAACGCTATTAATACTCCTACTTTTTTATCTCGTGCGTTAGATTGCACTGCATGTTTGTACCCTCTTAGATGTAATTTCATTTTGTCCTGGGACCTGATATGCGTTTCTAGCAGCAGTAGAATGTCCCCTCTTTCCCTTCTTAACAGATACTCCATTTCCTCCTTTTTACAGGGGTATTTAGGCCCCTTACATTAAATGTGAGAATTTTCAGCTTCCGCATGTCCTCTTAGCCCTTGATGGATGATGCATCTCTCCTAGATCCTACTTCCGTAATTTCTTCTGGTCCCCCTCCCCTTCCCCCCTCTCCACCCGCCTGCCCCCAACCCCTTAACTCCCTTAACATTTTAACAACTGTCCCGAGGAGGGCCCAGGGACCTAAAGTGGCTAGAGCGCTTGGCCCGTCGCTCCTGACCCTCTGCATACTCGGGATTAACCTCGCAGGGGGTCCTAAACCCTGCATTACCTCTATCTTTGCTGGATTCTGACTGGGAGGCCCCTCGCCGGGCCGCAAATCCAGATGGTCCATTGGTTTGCTTGTGTCATCATTCCTCTCCGGTCCTGCGCCTGCTTCTGCCTCGCCATGAACAACACATTCTTTTCTATGGTTGTATTTGTCCGAGGCAATCACTGCTTCCCTCCCCCCTCGTTGTTTCTTCTTATGTTGCAGTTTTCCATTCCCATGGCTTCCTGCGTGCCTCCTCCCTGGTCCGGCGGGTCGCATTGTCTCTATCCTCTTTTTGAATGTCCATCAGCTGCAGACCTTCCGCGCATGAAGTTACCCTTCGCTGCTTGCCTTCCAAGGAGAAGAGAAGACCGAAAGGGAATGTCCATTTCTACCTTCTTTTCCTTGTCACCAGTTCCTTAACCACTGGTGCCATTTCCCTCCTCTTCGGAAGTGTCACCCGGGCCAAATCTTGGTACAATTGGATTTCCACTCCAATCCATCCTGATGTGGTCCATCCCTCGAGCCTTGCTTAGAATCTGTTCTTTCGGGGGTACGAGGACAGGGCTACCAGCACATCTCTGGGGCGCCGGTCTTCTTTGGGCCCACCCGATGTTCCCTGTCGATTTTGATGTCCTCAGCTTCTTCAGCTGCCAGAATGTGTTGGAAAACTTCATGAACCACTGTCTTGAGATCCTTTCTTTCCACTGACTCATTGTTTTTTATGCGTTTTTTGGACCTTCGGGAGCGATTCTCTAGGTCCATGCATTGCAGCTCTAAGTTGTGAGTTAACCTCACCCTGTTTTCTTGCGTTTCACTGTATTGCTGTGCATCATCTTCCACATTTTGGACGATTCTCTCTAGCGTGTGTCAGTTCTTCTAGTTTCATTACATCTGTCTGCAATTCCTGAACTGCCTGCTTCATGTCTTCTCTCATCGTTGCAAACTGGTCTTCCACCGTGGTCAAGAATTTGTCCTGGAGTTACCTAAACCATGTCTGCATGTCGTCTTTCGAGACCGATGACGAAAGCTGTGGGGACGGGTTCTGGGCACCAGGTGGTTCCTCCTGCGATTTTCCTGCGAATAATTCTTCCAAAAGCACATGAGTCATTTGTGCCTCGTACTCTGCTGCGCCCCACTCTTCGTGACGGCGTATAGCCTCACTCACTTGCTGCTTTCCTGTACCGCGTGGGGACCTCTTCTGAGGGCTGGGTCCCTTTATTCTCCTGACCCCCCAGTAGGGGGATGCCGGGCTACTAATTCGTCTGTTACGAAGTCTCAATGGGCAATTTCAAGGCTGGTAGCGCCTCCACTCACTTTCTCCCTTATTCTCCTCTCCTTGTCTTGCAAGCTTCTGGCCGCTGATGGCCCCTCCCGTGCAGCACCGCAGATCTATGCCTATTAGAGGGTTAATGGCCCCGTCGTTCCCGGTGGAGTGGGATGGGGATTGTTTTGGCCTCTTCCCGGCCCGAATAGGCGGCCTTTGTCTCTCCCCCCCAGTCGTTACCTCCACCCCAGTTTAGCTGCAAAAGGTCTCCGGGTCTGCCGCCGACGGCTCATGCAACCTCCCCTGAGGTCGTACGTGTCTCTCCACTACTTCTGGTGCGGTGCCCCTCCCCGACAGACACCGGCTCCTATGCTTGGAATCACCCCCCGTTGGAGGTGTTCCTTTCCTCTGCTTCCGGCACTTTGGAGATGCCGGGGGGGGTATCTCCGATTCTGCAGACTATGTTGGGCCTTCTCTGCTGGATCGGCATGGTGGCGCCACCCATCTTCCACCACCGGATAGGGGGTATTCCTCCATGCCTCCTGAGGTGCCACCCCGCCTCACGATGCTCCTTGGGCTGCCTTCTTGAGGAGGTATCTGCCCGGGCAGGGGAGCCCCTTCCTGGTCCAGGGAGGGTGCCCGGGCCCCCTCCTGGGGCTGTTCACACTCGCTATATTGATGCTTTGTCTCAACCTCCCCCTCCGCTGTATATGGGGTCGCAGCGTGACTCCCGTTGTTCCACAGTCATTGCTTCTGCAGCCCCGCTGACTGCCTGCGATCTGGGCCCGGGGATCACCCGAACAGAGACACACTGTGGTACCATGCGTCTCACTGCTATGACCTTAGACGGGGCTCCGATGGGAGTTGAGGAGGTTGCCCCTTGCTTCCCCGAAACCCACGGTCTCGGAAGAGTCTCCGTATCCACAGGTGCCGGGAGTAGACAGGAGCTAATTTCCGATAGCCAATGCTTGATTTATGGTGCTTCATGTTCGCGGCCCGGCGGGAGACTACTACACACATCTCACTGCCGCAGCCACCATCTTGGAATCACCTGATTAATTTCTATTGCAACATTTTGTAAAGGACAGGTACTTTACCCTCATGACATCAAATGGAATTTTGCTACGTTTTGAAAAGGAAATAGTTGAATCAGTTTCCATGTTTACCAAAAAGACTTCTTTCTTCTGTATTCTCTCCTTTCATTAATGCTTTAATCGCACAAATATATTTTTATAGAAATGCCACAAAAAAAATCCCACTCGAATCAAAACAAAACATCAAAAGCAGAAACATGATCAACATTCTGAAGAAGGTAGATCAAGACCATGACGCTGATAGAATTCAACATGTATGCTTTCAGACAGAACAATGAAAGTGATCAAGAACCTAAAGCAAGACTTACTAAACAGAGAACTGTTGCTGCTAAAAAAACAAAGCAGCCGGGTAGTTTAGCTAGCATTCATACATAAGAAAACAAATCAAGTAAAATAATGAAACCCTTAGAAGATCACAATTCAATATAAAATGCAGTACAGGTGTTTAAGATATCTTACTAAATCTTCTTTGAAAATGGGTTCAATAATCTAAAACCTTAATCACAAAAATGCATTTAGAGGTCATAGTATAATGAAAATCTACACTATATTTCAGGACTTTTAGCAATCGAGTGAAAGATTGCGTATTTGTTTATTGGCCAGATTTGCCAATACCACTTGCATATATACATATGCGCAAATATTTAGCATTGTGTTACGGTAGACCTTTTATTGTAAGCATGTAATTTAATTTTTTTGTCACAGAAAAGGGTGCAGAGGAATCCATTTGTTCTTTTATAGTCACTACACAACTCCTATCAACACTTTTAATATACTGTCAATTATTGACTTTTCAGCCTTGAAAAAGTGCTGTAAAGGCTCGAAACATGTTTTGTCATCCAGGGATATTGGCAAAAACATTGACTGATATGGAGTCTGAAGAGGTTTATGTATGGAATTATGATCAGAATAAATGTACTCCTTATTATAGATATAAATAAAATATCAATATTAAGCAGATATGTTGGAACGCTTTAAAGTACCTATGACACAAGAATGTATATGAATTATTGTAAAATTTGACACTGGACACCTGAACGTATTTACTGGACACCCAAGTGGCGTTTGAGTGGACCAGTGCAGGGGACAGTGGGTGTTTCTCCCACAAACCCGCTGTTTTTGCTTATTGTAACCGTTTATTGAACTCAAAAAGATGTTGGGCTGCGTAGCCTCTAGTACTGTGCTAATTTGCCTTAGTATACACAAATGTAAGGCCCATACGGTAGAGTATTTTTCTGAAGGCAACCGATCTTCATACTTTTGTTATAGTGTCCATGCCTTATAACACTGAATACAATAAACTACTTGTATTGATCTATGTTGTTGGGGCACCCAAGTGTTTTTATTTCAAATTTTACAATAATTCAAATAAATTCTTGAGGCCTGGGTACTTTAAAGCGTTCCAACATATCTGCTTAATATTGATATTTTATTGGGGGCGTGGCCTGGAGCTCATGGTGGACAGAGGCTGAGGCGCTGAGCTCCGGCCGAGACGCTGCATCTTGATCCTTTTTCGGCGTAAGCAGGCATACCTCCGGGGACACATCGGACCATGGTGGTGCGGAAACCGAACCTCATCAAGGGACAGTGCCTCCGATAAGAAATAGGGACGCAGAATGTCCACAATCCCGCCCGTTCTGTCCTACCCCCTCGTCCCCGCCGACACCTAAAATGGCGGCCGTTCCATGACGCCGCATCAACTCGAGACCAGGCAGTCAGCTATTCCCGCCACAGCGCCCGCAGAAGGAGAGAGGCACACATGAACCCTGCTGAGACACTGAAGACCGCTGCGCTTTACCGCCCTCTGCAACCTGTCCCTGTGAGGGGGAGAGACTCCACACGAAACGCACCGGGCATCGGACGGCCCTGACACAACTCCCCCCCCCCCCCCCCCCCCCGAGTCCGACCGCGGGAGCCCGAAACACGAGAAGTGAGGGGGAAACCGTGAGGAGACACAGCATCGGCTACCTGCCATCTACGAGACCATTACGTTGCCGAGTCCCGTAGAGAGTGAAGCCAAAGTCACTGAGATGAGGAGACCTGGGGGGCACGCTACCAGACTAAGGGGGCTATTTGAACCACTGCACTGTCTTGTGCCCCACGGCACCCTGACCACAAGCCCACGGCGAACTACTTGAGAAAAGAGGACAATCCCAACCTGCTGTGCGAGACCCCAAGCCCCATTGGGTACTCCCCAAAACTCATTAGCAACAAAGAAACATCAAAATCATTTGGAGCTCTCACGCTACTGCGCCACAGGCGCCACAATTTGAGTGGAGTACGCGCCTCTCCAGGCAACTGCAGCAGTGCAACCCCCACGCACCTACCGGACCCTGAGACTCAGCATAAGGGCCATAAGTGAGAACTGAGGCACGAATCTGACTAGATGGGCCCAGCGCTAAAGCGCCAAGACTTTAACATGTCCTCCAGGAGCAAACCAAAACCCTCCACAATGGACACGTACGTCACCACCAAGTCAAAAAACTCAGCCACCCCACACCTTCACACTCCAGAACCCGCACAAACAAAGGGCGCTGATTTCGCCGAAAATCAAACCAAAGTACTAGAAGCCATAGCATCGCTGCGCACATTTATCGATTCCAGAATAGACTAATTCAGATCAGACATCCAACTGATGCGCCAGGATGCTAGAAACTTAACAGAAAGGGTGACGAACTCCGAAACAGCCATAAAAGAGACGACAGAAGAAACAATCGAATTGAAAACCAAGGTCGCAGACCTCGAAAGGCAGGTCGCCATCCTCGAGGCCAGAGCCGAGGAAGCCGAGTGACGTGCCAGACGGGGCAACATCAGGATACTGGGAGTGCCAGAAGGCGACGAAGGCCCGAACCCAACAGCATACATAGAGGCCTTCCTACAACAAGAAGTAGGTGCAGGAAAACTTACACAAGGCTTTGCAGTTGATAGGGCACACAGGTCCCTCCAGAAGAAACGCCCCAGGATCCCACCCTTGCCCGATAATCGCCAAAATACTTAATTTCCAGGACCGAGAAACGATCTTGAGGCACTCCAGGGAAGAGGGCCCCATAGAACGTGGCAACGCTAAAATCTCTGTCTACCCAGACTATACTCCAAAGGTGCAAAGGGAGAGAAACTAAATTCGTACCCATCAAGGTCAGACTCCGGCAACTGAACCTAAAATATATGTTACTCTATCCATCGAGACTAAAGGTCATCCACAAGGGCCCTGCGATCTTCCTAGAGTCCCCAGAAGCCGCCAATATGTGGGTGGAAGACAACAACCTAGCAGAAGACGGGGACACCTATCCCAAGGGTAAATGAGGTAATCCACCTGAACACGCACTTGACACATAAGCGCATACCGCATCACAACTCTACGACAACCAAGGAGGTAACCTACACCACTATTTATCAAACAGATGCAGCCCTCGCTTGGCCTCACACCAGGCACAGGACCTAGCCCCCACGAACAGACCAGGACAGGCCAGTTGCCTGCCAGACCCCGCTCGAGCCTGATACCCGGATGGGACCTGACGGCGCAAGAGCGCCTGAGCACCGCGAGAAAAACGCAGTCGCTGGGCGCACCAGTTCCAGTTTTGTTAAATGTTACTCTAGTTACACAGTCTTCACACTAGCGCAACCAACAGGGCAGAGGGCAAGACCACCGCAGATCATAAGCAAAACCAGAACTAAGAACCGAGATCTGGGAACCACTGAGAATAATCAACAACCGCTGAGAAACACACAAAAGGGCAGACGCACGGAATCCAACACTCCATCCCAATGGCGACACAATTGAAAGTGATAACGTGGAATGTACGTGGTATGGGATCATACTTGAGAAGGAATCGGATCCAATCCTATCTTCGCAGAAAGAAGGTATCCATTGCACTACTCCAAGAGACTCACGTGTCGAAGGAGTCTTCGTCCAAGTTAGCGGAGTGGTGGGGGGGGGGCACCGCGAAAGGAGCACCCTACTCTAGCTATGCTCGAGGAGTTTTCACCTGGGTGAACCCAAACGTGCCATTCTGCCATACAGCGGTCTGTATAGTGAACTCCTACTTTCCACAACACGGAATTCCCTCACACCTCAAAACGCTCTGTGCCAAAATGACGCATCACAGGGAAGGGACCTTCATATGGGCTGGCGACTTCAACTGCTACAGAAACGGAAACATGGATAGATCCACACCCCCCCAGCAACCAAGAAACGCCGCCACTCAAGCACTCAACGATGTGCTGGATCAACTCAACCTGGTTGACATTTGGAGGGAACAACACCCCACTGAAAGAAGCTACTCATATTACTTGGCCCCTCACAAGATCCACACAAGGATCGATTATCTGTTTATCAACAGAGAGCAAACCTCAATGGTAGACACAACAGCATACCTAGGCAGATCGATCTCTGATCATTCACCATTAATTATGGTATGGAAATTAAGGGGACCCAGACCACCGATCCCGACATGGAAAATGCCCATCACAGCCCTTACGGATCAAGAATTCAGGGAAGCCCTCAGCAACAAACTTGAGGACTACATGGACAATAATAAAGGTTCTGTAACAACCTGACAACCTGGAGCACGCTCTGGGAGGCGATGAAGGTAGTGATAAGAGGAGAGGTGATAGCGGGGGCTGGAGGCATCCAGAAACACCTGACGGCAGCGCTAGAAGAACGAGAAGCTGAAATAACACGCCTTGAGGCATGCACTGTCGCCACCCCGGAAATAATGAGACCTTACAAGAAATTTGCGAAGAATGTCGCACAACCTGGGACAGGCTAGCCAAATTTGACTTCACAACAAACACCGCCAAGACCCACAAGGAAGCCGATAAACCAGGCAGGATACCAGCCTGGTTATGCAAACGCGAACAACCAAGACACACTCCTACAGAGATCATAACCGAGAACGGGACAACATGCAGGACCCAACAGGACATTAACAACGCCTTTGCGGAGTTCTACTGTAAACTATACTCCCACAACAGGCAAATATCCAGAGAAGAAATCAAGAACACCCTGGAAGAGATTGGGTTACCGAGACTATCCGAGGAACAGAGAGAAGCTTTGGAAATGGAGATCACTGCAGAAGATGTCAGGAAGCTATCAGGTCACTGGCCACCTGTAAGACTCCTGGCAGTGACGGCCTCCCGCCTGAATTTCACAAAGCTTATGAAGATATCATCACTCCGATACTACATAAGGTCTACACGGAGGCATACGAAGTAGGGATACTCCCCAACACTATGAAAGAAACAATCATAATCCCCATGCTTAAGCCCAACAAACCACCCATGGACTGCGATTCATACCGCCCATTAGCAATGCTAAACTACGACAGTAAGATCCTAACCACTATCCTAGCCAACAGACTCGCAAAGGTGGTGGGAACCCTGATTCACGACGACCAAAATGGCTTCATCCCGGGACGCAACACCACAGCCAACCTAAGAAGACTTCAACACACTATGGCGGAAACCACCACGAGAGACGAGGATCTTGCGGTACTCTCACTCGACGCCGTCAAGGCCTTCGACTCCATATTCTGGGAATGGTTGGTCGAAGTGCTGAGGGAGTTTGGATTTGGAGAGTGTTTTGTGAGATGGGTCAAGGTGCTCTACAACACACCAATGGCAAGAGTGAAAACTGGAGGGATGATCTCGAAGCCCTGGGAGATTCAGAGAGGCACCAGGCAAGGATGCCCGCTATCGCCGATGCTATACATCTTAGGCTTGGAACCAATTGCCATCTATTTTAGACAACAGTTCTTCGACGCAGGCATTAAACTGGGCAACCAACACTTCATAATATCCCTATACGCCGACAATGTACTCTTGTATGTGAAAGACCCACAAATAAATGCACAAGTCATACTAGACGTCCTCGACAACTATGCACTTTACTCAGGAATCAAGTTTAGCAGATCGAAATCCTGTGCATTCCCGCTGGCAAGTCTCAGAGGCCTAGCAAAAACTGACTTGGCAGTAGTGGGGATAAAATGGCAACCCGAAGCATTCCGATACCTGGGAATAAACATCCAACACACCCCAGAACTCACACACGACCACAACACCGAAATGGCGCTGAAAGGACTCCACAACTCTATGAAATTCTGGTCAAAACTGCCACTTGCAATGATGGGTCGGGCGGCCATTACAAAAATGATGATTCTCCCCCACTTCCTATACTTCTTCACGAACATTTGTTACTATATCCGCCCCACTTTCTTCAAGACACTTGAAATATTAATCCGGGACTTCCTATGGGGCCCCTCCAGACACAAACTACACCTCTCAATCCTCACGCTACGACACAAAGAAGGCGGAATACAACTCCCCGACTTTCAGATGTACTACTTAGCTGCACAGCTCAGCCACGTGACAAGGTGGCTTCAAGACGAACAAAACAATGAATATGCGCTACTAAGGCAAATACCCTCCAATCTCTTCCCCAAGGAAGTACTCTGGAACCCACTCAGGCAGACACAGAATGTCCCCATGATTGCGAAAATAGGCAGACAGATCTGGACCAGAACTCGCTCCATCCTACAATCGAGCCATCCATATTCACCCAACTCTCCCATCCTAGCGGATGCATGCAAAACCACGACGGATCTGAAGGTAGCAAGAAGCTGGGAAAGTGCCGGGATCTATGTATGGGGGGGATATGTTCGAAGAGGACAAATTCAGAGACTTTGAATCGATACAGGAGGTTGAAGGACTCCCCAGCGGCCAATTTCTATGATATCACCGACTCAAACAGATAGCCAGAAGCAAATGAGACAGCTGGCCCGTGGAACCCACCCCGGATCCGTTATTACAGGAGATGCACGAGCTAGCAGATGGATGGAAACCGGTAACCCGGCTCTACAGCCGATTGATGGACAAACCTAACCCCAAGGGCATAGCACTCAAGGAGAGATGGGAAGTGGACCTGGGCATCACACTAACCGACAAAGAATGGGAAAGAATCCTATTGTACCAAAAGAGGTGTCCCGCAACGCCAGATTCAGGCAGATACAACTGAATACCCTATACAGGACGTACATGACCCCACATCGGGTGGCTAAATTCAACAAGAAAGTCTCACCAAATTGCCCCTGGTGCGGCAACGACACAGCAGACATGATCCACATGTTTTGGACCTGCAATAAGGTAAAGACACTCTGGTCCAAAGTTAGGCAGACTTGCACAACTGCTGGCATAACCAGATATGAGTGGGACCCGAAAGTCTGCTTATTAGGAGCTCACCCCAAAATAAGCAAATACATACATGTAGTCAAACTGATGGATCTATCCTGCATCCTTGCGAAAAGAACCATAGCTATGGCCTGGAAGTCCCCAGGGGGACCGAGGTATGAACGCTGGATTAAGGAACTAGAAAGTTGGTCCGAGGCAGAGACCAGAGCATGGCAGGAAGGGGCCAACTATGGAACAGACGAAGCAAACCCCACCCTTGAATCGTGGAAGGCCCTCCAAAGAGATGTGCCCTTTACTGCAGACCACAAACCCCCCCTGAAGGGAACCCCAGAAACAACATAATGCCAGGAAGAAGTTCACCTAAACTGCCATAGACGCCCGACTTGACCCAACCTCGACACCTGAACTCACGAATTCACCTATCTCTGCCCCTGCATAGTCACTGAAGATACCACAACATCTAATGAAGACTGTTTTGTTTGTTCTTTTAATACCTTATTTTTTGTTAAATGTTAACTATATTTAAATGCTAATAAAATACGTTTAAAAAAAATATTGATATTTTATTTATATCTATAATAAGGAGTATATTTATTAATTCCCACCATCTATTGCTCTCTTGCCTCCCAGTTTGCAACATCTTGCTTCTATGCCGCCCACCCCATACACCAGCTCTCTGTAGGTGGCAGAAATATCAGTAGGCTCAGGCAGGCCACCAGTTTCTCAGGCTGCCCGCAGGCGTTTGCGTCAAGGAGCACTAAAGGGTCCAGGAAGAGTGGCAATAACATGTTGTACTTGCGTCACTATCTGTATATTCCAAAAAGGGTAGAAGGGCAGTAAAAAAAGGAGCCAGTAAAAATCCGATTTGACAAATAATTAGTTCTGCCCCTTCTACTAGATCTTCATTTTGTAATTCACAACACTAATCGATAGTCGATTTTCTATCCATTTGAGTCCCTTCCACTACTTCCACCCCCCCAACTCTTTCCTCATTCAGATGATCAGCTAAGTTTTATTTGCCAAAGACCTTGTGCATTCTCCTTTTCATCAAAATTGTTCCTTGACATTTTTTTTTTTAGTTTTAAGAAATTTCTTATTTTTTAATATATTTATTTATTAGATTTTCAAACAATCAGAATACATATCACCAAAAGCTCAAAGAAAAATCTTAAGAGTTGCATTCAAAAGAACTGTTTCAAGAGTTGTACAGCTTTTGCTTGGTGCCAGCATTCTGGTAATCATCAATCAACGACTTGTAGAGAGAGACTGCTGTTGGCCAGTCACTAAAAACAATTTGTTTTGATTATGTAATAAAAATTCAAGTACTGCGCAGTGAAAAGGTTGTAAAAAGGGGGGTTGGGGGCTCCTTTGAATCGTTAATGAAACCCAAAATATAAGCAATTTACGTAGAATATAAATGTAAGGGCACCGTTAAGTATAACCAAACCTAGAGATGTAGGCTAAAAAGCAGCAAATGGGCCTTGTAGCATGCATTTGCAGCCAACGTGCATTTGTTTTTTTATTAATCTGCAACGGAGCGGCAGTGGCTGGTAACACATCACAGGTGCCACGATCCCAGGCTGGTATGGCAAGAAACAAAACTTTTATTTTCTTCAAGGTCACTGATTAAAACCCAGAGGTCCAGCCGACAGGCATGGAGAGCATAACTATTTAATATTTCAAAACTTTTTAGATGGAGTCAAGGGAACCACAGCAGTTTCAAATAGCCCCTTTGCACACTGTGCTTGGGAAGAAGGTGAAAGAGTTTTTAATATGCAACATTTGTATAGCGGTATGTCCGTGGTTCAAGGCTCTGGCAGTGTCGTGGTAGGGAGTGCTTCTCACAAGAACTTGTATGAGATAGCCGGGGCACCTCAAAATGTTTCAATGAATTGTCATTATGATGTGGGAAATGGGGGTTCGATTGTGACATCACACATTCTAATTGTGGAACGTGTCGGAGGGTTTCTGGACACAATTACAGAACATAATTATTTTTTTCTAGAAGGGTCTGATGTGCAAGCACCAATCAGCTCAGTGTGGGGAGATTCTCATATTGCAAAGTTACTAATGTTAGCTTGATTATTAGAAAAGTCTTAGATTTAGGGGCATTTCTTTGACAGTGCCTTTGCATGTAGTTGTTCTGCAATCTGTCTGAATATAGCTGTCCTCAGCCTTTCGACCGAGGCGTGGGAATTCCAGCCATGCTCCCGGCGGAGTGCAGGACAGCATCCATTGTACAGGAATCCGAGTGATTTGCCCACAGCCGAAATTACTGCAGGCAAATCGTTCGCATGAGAAAGGTGCGAACTACCATAAGTTTGCACCACTCTCATGCAAACACACTTACATGCTACGGTGGCTGCAGGGGTTTTCCCCCGCAACCCACACTCTCTATACTGTATACTTTTTTCTTTTTGCAGGTGTGTTGCAGGGAGGGCCACCGCAAAACCATGCTCACTATACCACACAGTATAGTGAGCGGGGTGTTGCGGGGGGCACACCCGCAGTTTAAAAAAATATTGGTGTTCGAACTTCTGGTGGTAGCACTTTCAGGACTTTGACCATGCGAATTTTGCATGCAGTCAAAACGTCTTAAACCGTTGTACAGTACTAAGAGTTCGAGCAAGAGGTCGTCTGCGGACGCCACTTTACCAAAGGTCTGCCTGGTGCGGCGCTGCCTTCACAACGACTGAAGTGCAGGCCTTTAAAGGGAGGCTCAGAGGTCAAGTACTTGTGCATGAAAAGCGCAAGGGGTGGGAGGGACTACTTTTTGGTGTATAGCGACACACCCTCAGAGTGGTGGAGGATGATTGAGCGTAGTAGTCTTAGATTTTAGGTCTGGCGATACGATAGGGAGCAGGCAGACGGTGGCACATCTGCATTAGAGCTGAGGGTTGTGTGTTAAGTGGCGGGCCTTGCTAGACAAGAGTTGTGCGTATTGCAGGGAATTGTTATAGTTACGTCATTTTCTTTTCTTTGGGGACGATCATTTTGAGGGACATGTTTTGTGAGTAGCAGCAGTTTATTTTATAGTGTTGTGGAAAGTGGTCGTAGTATTAGTTTAACATGACTATGGAGATGATGGAAGGTCCAGAGCCGAAATAACGTGTAAATATTTACAGAGCTGCATAGCACAAGTTAAAGGTGCAGTCGAGTGAAGTGAAGAAACACTTGTGTACTGGCGCAATATAAATGACTTATCATAAGGGAGGAGTAACTGTTCTTTTGCCGTACTAACGTAGGGCATTTTTAATAGTGTTGGGCCTGGGAAGAAGGCCACTTGTGTACTAATACAATCTAACAAGGCAGGCCTGTGTATGTAAGCATGGAGTGCAAGGTGAGAAAGGGCGGGGCATGTGGAGAGGACCAGCGTGAATGAAAATAGCGCAAACGAGTAAGCAATAAGTATAAAATTGAGTGAGTGGGATGGATTGATTGAATAAGGGTTTGAGAGTTTAAAGGTTTAGAATTATAAAGGAGAAGAGGAAGAAGGAAAGAGTTTTGCAACAATAAAGATTAAGGTGCAATAATGACATCCTATTGGATGGGTGCACCACTAAATCACATGTGTAGGAAACTGCCCCAATGGCGTGACAAAATAAAGTACCATTTAGAGTGGGTACATGATACAGTGGGGAAATGTTACAAGGACTGGCCTGCAGAGGTAACATTCGACAAAAATATTATCGACAGTATGTCTTCATATTTGTTGGTTACCCACAAGATGCAAAGCTTAAAAAGAGGCAGGACATTTTAGAACTTTGGAAGTTGTACGAAGAAAAGGATAAAGAGACAGAGCAGGCGGAAGAGGAGCAGGATAGTGCCACGCCCTCTCCATATACAATCTACCCATTACTAAAACCAGCTGCAGGATAAACGAATCTTAAACGAGTGACTCAAGCTATGGCAGGAACACATAAAAGGAAATATGAGGGTGAAACGAGTGCCAGTAGAAAGGATGAGAAGGCCAGGCAGAAATACTTAATGGACATTAAAAAGAGCACCCAGCAGCAACTTGACTGTTCAAGAAAGCCATGTAAAAGGAGATAGAGAAAAAAAGAAAAGAACAAGGAAAGGCAGCTGACTAACAAGGGTGGACATCACGACACATACAATTTAGAATCGACAGCTGGAGACAGGACTCGGACAATGGTGACTATGACACGACAGAAGGTGCGCACACCGTCAGATTGGGAGGATAGTGACGACAGCGATCATGGGCATGACAAGTTAGAGACATGCAATTTGACGGACGTGAGCAGAGTAAGGATACGAACTGAGGGAGAGGAGGAAAGAGAGGAGACGTTGGGAGATTGGGGAAATAGGCTTTGGAGTAGAAAAACGAGAATTAGAGTAGCAACAAGACCACAATGTGGCAATAAACAGAGCTCGCACACAGATGCCCCTTTTACAAAAAGCGAGGGGCAAGTTTCGGGTTAGGAAAGACTCCTCTTTACTGCACTTTTCCTTCCATCTTTATGGAGCCCCCAAACTTTTTGCTTTTATTTTCGATTCTGTCCTGATCTTTTTGCAGTGCAGTGAAGCCTTAAACTTAACTACACTGGCTTTTGCTCATATGTTATAGGGAAACTGACATGTCCTTCAGGGTGTCAGTACCGGGAAACATTGTTTCCCTGAGTCATGTTACTGTGTTACTACTTTTGGTTGCTTTGAATCACTTGTGGTAACTTGTTACACTGCAGTACAAGGGATACACTTTTTGTTTTGCCCTAGACTAGAGGATTTTTGGTTGCTCTAGGTGTGCTAAAAGGATAAGCTGGTGGTAGCAGTGACCTTTTTCCACTTTTTGGGACTTTTCATTTTAGCTTTACCAGCGTTTGGCTACTAACTGTGGCTACTAGTCAAACATGGCCGTGCCACAAGATTTTTCACGTGTTCTTTTGCCATCTTGTTCTTTAGCCTTCTTCCTGGTCAGGAAAATCCTTATAAGGACTTCCAGTGCCTGGGAAAGCAGAAGCTTTTGGTGGGCTACTGGAGGGCTGTGTGCATTTGCTGGCAGGATATGTGCTGGGACTGTCTGGTCCCAATCCACAAACTGGTTTCAGTGCGTCTGCGTGGTATGCATGAATTTCCGCCAGTGGTCCTGATTGGAGTGGTTCTGTTTGGGCTAGTCCTGTCATTGGCTAGTGAGGGCAGCAGCTCAGACCTGGCTTTTAGGATAAAAAGAGGACCCCTGCACCCATTCCTCAGAGATCCTGGAGAAACCTGAAGGAGCCAAGACTTCTATCCAGCTGTGAGAGCTTCGAAGAAACCGGATACCAGTCTGAAGGGGGCATGGCTACCAACTTCTGTTTCTGTCCTAGAGGAGCCATGTCTTACTAAAGATCTTTAGCAGTCCTGCGAAGAAGCTGCGACTTCGGAGTGGAGAGACCATCCATTCCTGATGCCTGCTCGGTACCCTGCAAAGAAGAGCCTTCGGAAGTGTCCCGGGACTGTACCGAGTTTGGGATACCTTGCTGCCGACATCACCAAACTGGAACTTCACTGGACCCCAGAGACCCTACGTGCATTTTTTTCCTGCTTCAAAGATTATGTGGAACTTTACCTGAATTATTGGGCAAAAGGCCCCAGACAATTTAGGGCTGGACAATTTCAGTTAGGGATCCTTCTCTACAGACCTTGAGTGCATAATAAGAACCTTACCTTTCCAGGAGTTTGTGATATATATATTATACCCTCTTATAAGGGAATGTATCTATGTAATCGATTGTGCTAGTGTTGTGTGATAACGACTTGCCAGAAGTCATTTTGCTATATGGATTTTTGGCCAATAAATCATAATTGTATTTGTATACATCCTTGTCTAAGTATAATCTGTGATTCCCAGTGTGTGAACTCATTGGGGACACTTTACAAGCTCACCACCTATGAAAAACGTAGCCTATACCGCCAGTCACTGCAACCTGAACTGGTTTGGCTACAGCTCCCCAGAGCTGTCCCTGTCACAATATAGGTCGGGCTTCTTTATCTGTCCACCACGTCAGAGTATAGATAATCAGTCCCAACAGATCACTACATACAATGGCAGACAATGGATAGGGACAATTTGGTTTACAGTCTGCCTTCATTTATGGAAGGGGCGAGCAAGTGGATTTGTTTTTTTAAAAAGAGACAGCAGGTATCCCATTGGCTATGAGAGATAGAAAACGTTTATTGGCAGTGTTAGTTGGGGAGAGAAGTGGCAAAATAGGGCAACAGGCTGGATATGCTGGTAAAGTAAAGCCCTAACATACCTGATGGAGTACCTTTTAACAACTATCAAGCACATGTTTGGAAGGCTCAAAGCTGTATTGAGATACCTCAGACATGGGTTCAACATTGGCTTGCAAAAAGAAGCCTGATGAGTACCCAGCGGAATATATACGATCCATACAAGAAATGTTTACGCAGGAAAATAAACAGTTATCGAATGAAAAAATACCTTTGTTTTATCACATCTTAGTGAGGCGGCTCTGCGCAGATGTGCAGACCCTCTTTAGAGAAGATGGTGGTAATTGAGGCAAACAGCTGGCCTGAGATACAGGAGACCTGAGATACAGGCGACAATCGTACATTATTGCAAAAGAAAGCAAGAGAAGGATAAGGAGACAGCTGACTATGCAACAAAAGCTGAAAACAAGTTAGTTCAGAAAAAACTGGCTAAAATAAACATGAAGGGGCAATGCTCACAGGGCCAGTTATCGTTCCGCAGGCACAGCAGGGGGTGTTCAAAGTGGCAACGGTAATGCAACCAGGACGGTACACTAAAGTACCGCCCAATAAGCAGTGGGGAACAGTGCAGATGCCGCAAGAGCCTGCATTTGTAAACATGCAGCAACAGACAGGGGTTGTGCAGACAGGTGGAGTAAATGGTTACATGGGAACATATCAAACAGGGAGAGGATATTACACACGAGGATAGGGCATGGGGCATGGGTCCACGGTTTGGCGCACAGTGTTTTACATGTGGATAATTTGGTCATTTTGCACAGACATGCCCACTAATAGCACAAACAGGGCAACAACAGCAGCCTAATACACCAGCACCACAGCAAGTACAGGTAATGAATAGCAACAATTACAGATGCAACCCACACAACCACAGGGTATATCCACCCAGGGACAAATGCATGGTGGGACGGTGGCAGGAACCCCAGGTATGGAGAGCCTACTGCGGGCACAAGCACAGACACAAGTGCAAAAGGGGATACACTACTGGGACAGAACGCTGTGCCATAATACACCGGAGTGACAGTGGTGAGTGTGTCCTGTTCTAGCAGTAACTGAGGACTCCGAGGAGGAACCGGAGGTAGCAGTTCAGAAAGGACAAAGGGGATTTTCCTTTCTTCTAAATACTGAAGCAACCAGATCATGTTAATGTTAATGATAAAGGACATTTGTACGGCGCACTATCTCCACTGGAGTGGTCCATCATGCATAAAGGAATAACCAGGTTACTCACCGTTGTGACCACCTTACTCCTAGTCCATAGTTCCCTTTCCTCCATACTTATGGGACAGCTCGCCGTCCTGTGGGACGGGACCGCAGCACTTTGTAAAAAGCATCCAAAATTGTTTTCCAAAAACGTTGTCCTTCCTCTCTTGAAGGCACGGGGCCCAGCACGCCAACGGAACCCCGCCCATCTCAGCTCCGCATCGCCCATCAGTCCTTTTCTATCGCCAGGTCAAAGACCTTTTAGCAATAACAGAGGAACCTTATTAGAGGGGACGGCGGGCGGGCGTATGGAGGAAAGGGGACTATGGTGAGTAACCCGATTATACTCCTACGTCCCGTCCCCTTTCCTCCATACTTATGTGAGATTCCAAAGCATTCCTTACAGGAACTATGGGTGGATGGAAAAACCCATTACTGAAACACATTCTTCAGCACAACCTGACCAAACTGAGCATCAGCTTGTGAGCTCATGTCTAGACAATAATGCTTACAACAATCAGATGGGGAGGCCCAAGTAGCTGCTCTCGCGATAGTCTGTCTCCCAGGGGACATATTTCTGAAAGGCAACCGCAGATGCTTTGCCCAGCACCAGGTGTGCATAAATGCCTTTAGGAGGCTTCAGCTCTTAGACGCCTGCTTACCCTGTGGGTTACCAAAGGTTACAAACAATTGAGAAGAACTCCTAAACTCCGATGTTCTGTCCAAACAGAACTTAAGAGCCCTAATGACATCAAGACAATGCAGAACCCTTTTTGCCTTTGAGACAGGGTATGGAAAAAAAAACGGCAGGGAGATTGACTGGTTCAGATGGAACTCAGACACCACCTTTGGCAGGAAAGCAGGATTTGTCGTAGGACCACCTTATCCTTGTGAAAGGCCAAGAAGGGATGCTCCACCGACAAGGTCTGGAGCTCACTCACACGCCTTGCTGACGTAACGTCGACCAAAAAGGACACTTTCCAGGACAGGTACTCGAGGTCCACCATGGCCATTGGATCGAAAGGTCTATGGCACAACGCCGTCAGGACCACATTTAGATCCCACGTCTTGTGCGGATTACGAAATGAAGGATAAAGGCGTATCAAGCCTGCAAAATGCCTCTTAACCACTGGGTTACACAGAGAGTAAGAGCATTGGCCCGTAGAAAGGTAAGCGTAAACCGCTGAAAGATAAGTTCTGCATGACAGAACATGAACGCCCTACTCTGCTAAGAAGGATACAAAGGACAGTACTGTGTCAATTGTAGCCTCTCTTGGGTCCACTTGCTTGCTTAAACACCCATGACAGAACCTGAGCCATTTGCTTCTGTACTGGGACCTAGTCGAGGGTTTTCTGGCTGCCTGGATAATACGCATGTTATCTGCAGACAAGTTAAGATGTTCTAAAGACTTGAACTCAGGCACCATCCCGCCAAGCTGAGCTATTGTGGGGAGGGGTAAGACAGTTGCTGTTCCCTCTGGTGAAGAAGATCGGGGGTCACCGGTAACCTGATCGGTGGATACACCGACAGGTGTTGAAGTTCCGAGAACCAAAACCTGGCCAGCCACCACGGGGCTATGAGTAGAAGAGAACAGTTCACAGAGTTCTTCAATTTGCAAATTGCTCAGTGAACTAGAGGCAGAGGCAGGAAAGCATAAGCCCTCATGTTGTGCCATGGAATCTCGAGAGTATCCCCCAGAGAGGAGGCTCCGAGCCCCCACCTGGAAGCATACTGTGGAAGCTTCTTGTTTAACGCCGTAGCGAAGAGGTCCACTTCCGGTGTGCCCCAATGCAGGAAAATCCATGAGAGGACCTCCGCCTTCAACTCCCACTCGTAGCTGACCATTGTCCGCCGGCTGAGGACATCTGCTGTGACATTCAGCTGGCCCGGGATGTGCACTGCGAGCAGCCAGAAACCATGAGGAACAGCCCACTCCCAAATCTGGATGGACAGGTCCACGAGGGGGGGTGGGAGGGAGACTTGGTTCCCCCTTGCTTGTTGATGTAATACATCGACACCACATTGTCCGTGCGTATACGGACAACCTTGTTGGCAATGATCGGTCTGAAAACCCTGAGCGCAAGGAAGATCGCCAGAAGCCCCAGATGATTTATGTGGAGGAGCTTATCCTGAGGCGACGAGAAGATCTGAGAAGATCCAACGTCGCGACCCCACCCTAGAAGGGAGGAGTCCGTCGTGACCATCACCGTAGGGGCTGGGTCCTGAAACCTCGCACCCACCGACAGGTTGCTGAGAGATGACCACCACTCCAGGTCCACTCTCATGGAAGCCGGAATCATTATCAACTTGGAGTCCGGATCCACAGCCTTATGCCAAGAACTCCGAAGAGCCATCTGAGTCCGCCTCATCTTGAGACGAGCAAAAGGAAGAGCCAACACGCACGAGGCCATGAGGCCCAGAAGCCTGTGGAACCACCAGGCCGCCATGCTCTCCGACTGCGCAAACATCTGACACGTGGCTAACAGATCCGCCATTCTGTCCCCGGTCAGGTACACTCTGCAGTCGATCGTGTTCCAGCGAAAAGCCAGGAAAATCAAGTCCTGCGAGACCATCATGGAAGATTTCCGCCATTTCACTGACAGCCCAAGATGGAACAGGAGCTGTAGGAGAGACTGAAGATTGCACACGGCTTTCAACGGGCAAGGGCTACGCAAGAGCCAGTCGTCTAAATACGGATACACATGGATACCCTGCAGACGAAGATAGGCCGCAATCACCGACATCTTCGTGAAGACACGCGGCGCCGAGCTGAGGCCAAAGCAGCACTCGAAACTGGAAGTGCTCCTCTCCCAAAGAGAAACGGAGATACCTCCTGTGTGGATTCCAAATCAGAATATGCATGTACGCATCCTGAAGATCCACCACGCTGAGCCAATCGCCCATCTGCAAGGAGGACCTTATCTGGCCGGGTGTGATCATCTTGAATTTCTCTTGGGGTAGGAAAAGATTGAACTGGGAAAGGTCTAGGATGGTGCGCAGGCCAGCCTGGTTGGGTTTGGGCACTGTAAACAGCCGGAAGTTGAAGCCCTCCCCTCGTTCCCTGAGGGGAACGGGTTCCACAGCTCTGAGGTCCAGAAGTTTCTGCACCTCTGCATTCAGGGAGGGCGATCCCGACAGCTGGAAAGGAGGGTTGATGGGTGGGGTGGCGGGTATGGATAAGCAGAAGCCTGCCCGAGTGACTGACAAGACCCATCTGTCTTCGGTGATGGTCTGCCACGCCTCCCATTGAGACGCAATGCGTCCTCCCACCGGGGTCTCGTGTGAACGCAGAGAACCCTAATTTTGTAGGTTTTTCAGTGGTGTTGACAGCTGAACCTGAGGAGGAGGCTGAGGAGTGGGAGAAAAACCGAGTCCGTTGTGGCCTCCGGTGGTTATTCCCCAAAGGGGTATCCACCCTACAAGATTTCCGGTCAAGGAAGCCCCTCAAACTAGAGGAAGGCCGACTCTGCGACAATGGTCTCTGGGTTTTAAAGGGAGTTTTAGGACCGACAAGGACTTAGCTGTCTGAGTGCTATCCTTCGTCTTGGTCAGCTCTACATCCGTTGTAGAATAAAACAGCTCCTTACCGTCAAACGGAAGGTCCAACACCTTGTCCTGTACTTCCTTTGAAAATTTGGTGGCATGCAGCCACACCTGTCGGTAGGTATCAACCCCCAACATAAGGCCCCGAGCTGAGGTATCTACATGGTGAGCCGCAGCCTCCAGGAGATCCTGGGCCAAGACCCTGGCGTCGGATAATCCCGCCTTAAAATCCTCCAGCTTCTCGGCCGGAATGAACTTCTCAGAAAGACCTTTCCACATCCGCATATTAGCCCCCGCTAACCCCAGTTCGGCATTGGCCTGCCAGAGCTGCAAGGCCGAGTTAGCGAAAATCTTCCTCCCAAGGGAGTCAAGGAGCTTGTCCTCCTTCCCCAGAACCTGAGTAGCCGTCGTAGAAGAGGATGCTGCAGGCCTGGACTGTAAGGTAGCTGCAGCCACCACCGTGGAGGAGGGGGGCGGACAAGACGACAGAGCCACTTCTTCCGAAGAATGCAGCCTGTATCGCGCGTCAATTTTCTTATTGACGAAAAGTCCAGAGTGTGGCTTTTCCCAGACCCTGTGGACCGCGGCCAGAACGTCCTTCTGCAAGAACAGGCCGTTACGCTCCAAAGGAGACAGGGTGAACGCCCCAGAAAGCACGCCCTCCTGCGGAGCGGGTGCCTCGGGCACCGGAACATCCAAGAAGCACATCATGTCCAGTACCCGGTCATGAAAAGCTCTAATAGAGCGGGGCAGGTCCTCGTTGTCCTGATCGCCCTGCGCGTCATCCGACAGGTCAGGATCCTGTTGAGCTGTGTCGGGCACTGCCTTGTCCACGGGGGACGATGGGGGCAAAGGCGGAAGAGTCGGGGAAGGCACCGTAGGTAAGGGAGGCGCCGGCGGAACAACCGGAGGATCGGGTGGGGCCGGAGACGCAGGTGGACACATCTCCCTAAAAAGCCCTCTGAAATATTCCCTAATGGGGTCGGTATGCATAAGCGTCTGAAATTTGCCGAAAAAGGCGTCCTTCAGGGACTGTTTTGGAACCGGAGGAGGCCTCTCATGAGGAGGATAATTCCAGAGACGTAATGGGGAAGGTTGCCACACCGGCCCATCTCCCGATGTATCCACAAAAATCAAAGGTGCCGACCCCACAGGCAATAAAACATTGTGCGGAAGGGGCATCCGAGCATTCCAGTCAGACTGGCCGAAAGGGATACGCACAAGGAACTATGTTCACCCACAGAACCAAGCCCTACACCTGAGGCCGATGGCATAGTTGTAGGGGTAGCGCCCAAAATGGCCACCGCGGTCGTGGTGGGAATGGCCGCCATTTTGTCATCACCTGAGGGGAACTGCAGCACGTGAGGAAGTGAGGCAGGGGTCCCCGTCGATGGATCAGGGGTCTTAACTTTAGCCTTAACGTAAGGAACCTCTGCAGAGCCGGTACTATGAGGCCTGGAATGTTTCTGTGACATACCAATCGCCAAATTAGCCTTCCCAGGAAGGACCTCGGCACTGCCGGTAAAAGAAGAACTTTCCTTCTTTGCCCCCTCAACAGATCTGGCGTTGCCGCAAGAGCGGGAACAGCAAGAAACAACCTTCACAGATAAGGCCTTGCCAGGCCTCTCAGAAATGTTGGTAGCTTTAGCCTCTGTACGAGGGACCTCGGACCCAGGTCCGGTAACAGCCTTACTAGCGCGGGCCTCGTAAATCCGTTCGCTAACACCAAGCCCCACTGAGGCCTTGGGGCGAATCCCGGTCTTATTTTTGAGGGAAGCCGATCGAGAGGCCTCAGAGCAAGCTCCGGTACCCCATGACTTAGCAGAACTGGGTCTACAAGCAGCCCCCACAGGAGGGGCCTCGGAGCGCACTCCGGTATCCACCGGCCCCTTACGGAGACCTTCGGAGAAAACTCTGGTACAATTATTAGGCCCAACGGGCACCTCAGGGCAATCCCCGGTGACAGAGCGATCAACACCCCTCCCGGATCGGGAAGAACCCGGAAAGGTGTCTCCGGGCCGGGGTGCTCTGAAAAGTAAAGAACTTACCGGACGTTTCTTCTTTTCGTCGATAAACGCTTGAAAGTGCGAAGGAGGAGTTTGTCGGAACACCTCCTCCCACCGCTCCAACCGATGTTGAAGTGCCCGGATCGAAGAGGAATCACAGTAAAAACAGGAGTCCCAACGGTGATCCGGACCCAAACACTCTAAACAAAGAGGATGGGGATCCGCCCTCGCAAAGCGTTGGTGACACAATGAACAATCAGGAAAGTCTAGTTTGAACGACATAGACAGACTAGTACACGATCGCTAGCGAGAGCCAGAGAGGAAAAAGGGAAGAAAATCTTCTGCGGATGCAAGTGCGTCCAGTCCCGAACAAGCAGAGAAAAGGACTGATGGGCGATGCGTGTTAGGGAGAATTCTCTGTTTAGGCTGAATTTCCCTACCTAGTGAGTCCCCCAGCAGCTTTGCTGGATTTCTGGGGTTTCTTTTTTTCTCCTGCCAAGAGTGAGACTCTTTTACCCTCACTCTTGGACATGTTGAAGTGTGTTTTCTTGGTTAAACCTTGTGTTGAATGGGCTATGGGGTCTTTTACTCCATAGGGCCTCATGTATTTTTGTGATGTGGGTTACACAGCACCCTCTGTGCCGTGACCCAGGGGTGTCCTAGGGACTCCCCAACATAGACTCCATACCCTGGGACTGACTACTGTCTCCCAGGGCATGTAAAGTCACCAAAGACTTTGCTAGTCTTGAATCCTGAACAGAACCAGTACAAACCATCATATTGTGGACGTACTGGCTGGGGCAATTCGATTGCCCCAGGGTCTGTTAGTCGAGGGGGCACGTCTCCGTCCCCCCTGATCGAGTTTTGGCTGGTGGCAGTGGAAACTACTTTTTATATTCGACCGCGAATATTTTCCTATGGGATTTCCCATTGTTTTAGGCTAACACATTTAATTATTTATTTACGGTAGCCTTAAACATACCGCCGGTTTATATATTTATTTTTATAACTCCGGTTGGGACTTTTTGCCAAAACTTGATTCTAAAATGGCGTTGGTGTTCGCCTCTGTAACTCTGACCCAAAGTGGAGCCCTTTGTTCCACTTTTGGCGGGCTTCTCCACAGAAGCCCTCCAAAGTGGTGCCACTCTGTCTGGGGTACTTAGGAGGGGTGGAGGGGGATTTAGGCACCCTGGACTGAGTTACCTTGGTAACTCAAGTCGCACTCCGTCCTGATTGGCCCAAGTGGTGAGCCGGCCGGCTCACCACTTAGCATGTTTGAGTGACAGCTAGGCTGGGTGAATGGGGGTTTGCTGCATAAAAGCAGGGCTTTGGGGACTGGAACTTCAGAAGTCGCCACAGGACCAAGAATCCGACGAGGGAAGAGCTGAGCCGACCTGCTTCGACGACACCACCCGGTGGAGCCCTGCTGAACCGTCTCACCACTTTTCCCGACGACCGAGGAGAACTCTTAACGGAGTGGCTCCTTCCCTTGACTGGTGGGGACAACCAGTTTTCGCCTTCTTTTCGCTTCTCGAGGTATCTCGTGGCCGCCTTGCCAGTGCCAAGCACCCCGGCAACCGGAACCCCACCACTTTTACCCCAACCACGAAAGTCGGTACAACCCTTTGACCGGAGGACTCCGCGGCTGGTTTCTTCCCGGGCAGTGCAACGACCTTCTTCTTCTGCTCTTCTGCGAGAACTTCTTCTCCCCTGACCGACGTCGAGCCTTGCTGCCACTGCCTGGAACAACTGCCACCGCTGGAGGATCCTTTCCGCTTAAGGTACCGTGTTCCGCCTGGCTTCCCTTGCCACCGACTGTACGGGGTAGATTTAGCCCCCGGCTTTCGAACCTGGGAGTGCCTGGAATACCCTGGCTAAACTTCTAAGCCACTCTAAACCTTTTCTAACTCTTTGCAAGACTTTGAATCCCTAATAACGGTGTGATCTTGGGCACATTCTCGCTCCGGCTGCTCTAAGAGTGGGCCCTGCCTAGTGACTTTTGCTCACCTGTGACTTTGTGCTTCTTTGAGCCTATTGCAAGTGTTCTGGACCTTAGAGTGGTGTGTTTAACCCATTTCTGTTTCTTTTTATCCCTTCCTTAAACCTACTAGAGTGTCATCTAACGTTAAGCGCTCACCTCTGTTTTAATTATGTGGAGTTAACTTAGAGTTGTCTAGATAGGAGTAAGGGTTGAAACTGCTTTCATTATAACTGTGTTTTAAGTGTTTTTACTATACTTTGCTAGAGTGTTTTCAACTTATGTGTTCTTAAAAAAATAAATAACTATATACTTTTGAAACCAAGCTCTGGTCAGTGTTTGCTTGTGCTATTGTGTCTGAGTACATACTGTGTATACTTTGCATACTGCCTAACTCTTCTTGAGGGAAGTCTGACTGCTCAGCCACAGCTACCAGGTAAATCTGGGTGGTGCAGACTGCTACCAAGTGGGTTTACTGCTATACCTGTAGTCTTAAATCTTTTGCAGTGTTCCCCAAGGGAACTGCACAGGTTTCTGCCTAACAATGCGTGGGGCGGAGCCGAGATGGGCGGGGTTACGGCCGCATGCTGGGCCCCACGCAAGAAAGAGAGGAAGGACAACATTTTGGGAAACATTTTTAGATGATTTTTACAAAGTGCTCCGGTCCCGTCCCACAGGGCGGAGAGATGTCCCATAAATTTGGAGGAAAGGGGATGGGACGTAGGAGTAGAATGATTTCCATTATCTAAATAAAAATTGAACACACAAGGCTTTTTGGGGACAATTTTGAAAGTCCCTCTGACAAAGGATTTACCCTTGACAATAGGGACACAGAATATTTTAGCACCACTATTGTAATTCAAAATATACTCCCATTAACATTCTGGGAAGGGACTTCCACAGCTAATTGAATGCCACAATTTCATTTTCAGAGAAAGGGATGGTGTGCTCCACTCCCAGAATATATCTAGGTAGGGTGACCGTGTTGATTCAGGCATACTATGCACGCAGCACGATGAGGGATACCCACACACATGGAGGTGTTTTTGTATGGTGTGCACGTGTTGTTGGGATGGTTGCCAGGAATTGGCTGAAGATTCTTTTGGCTGCCCAACCAGTTTTTGTTGAGGCCACGGTGTTCCTCCTCTTAGTACAGGCATGCGTGCGCACACACACAAACACAGCTCTACCTAGAGGAAGTAGTGGAATGGAAGGATATGATCATACTGGTTGCCACTGATGAACAACATGGAATGGCGTTCAATATTATGTATTGAGCCCACACTGGCATTAAAAGGATTACGTGGGACTGAATTGTTTGCAACAAAATACAATGAGAAAGGAGCGGTAGTGTTTGAACTGAGCATACCTTGTCCAGTACATGTAAAAGAAAGGGCAGTTTCCCAGATGATTCAGATCAAATTTTTAAAAAAGCAAAATATGTGCAGGAAGATTTAGAAAAAGTGCCAAAAAGCTTATGGGCAACAGGACCCTATGATGTAGGGATACTAAAAGGGACTGGGGCAGCACACATCAAATTAGAAGGAGCACTATTGCAGCAAGTAAAACAGTACCCCTTATCTCAAGAAGCAGATGAAGGCATTTATGAGACACTGCATGCCTTTTGGCAGCAAGGCATAATACAGGAAAGCAAATCACCTAGCAACACAGCTATTTACCCGATCAAGAAACGAAAGGCAGGGCATGGAATTTTATACAGGATATACACCCACTAAATAATATTGAGGCAGAATATCCATTAGTCCCAAATCCTGTGACATTTTTTGTAGCATTCGAGCAGAGGCACACTTTTACTGTGGTAGATTTGAAGAATGCATTTTTCTCCATTGCACTACACCCAGACTGCAGGTATCTCACTGTGTTTGCTTAATGCGGGACCAAATTCAAACACTGTAGAATGCCCCAAGTGTACTGCGAGGGACCTAGCATTTTTAACATAGTTATACAAATGGATTTGAGCAACTTACAGGTTGCAAGCTATGTGATATAGTATGCCTTGACATAAAGTCCGACAGAAGGAGAGTACAAAGGACTCAGTGACACTACTGTCTTTGCTAACTGACAATGGATACAAAGTGTAAAAAGAGAAATTACAGTACTGTCAAAAAGAAGTACTGTACCTGGGTCAGATTGTGTCAGCAGAAGGGAGAAAAATAACACCAGAAAGAGTTGAGGTATACATAAATCTCTACAACCAAAAAGAAATGCAGCAGTTCTTAAGCCTATGCAACTACTGCAGGGCATGGGTTTTTGATTACTCCACTTACACCATGCCATTGCTGCAGGAATTAAAAGAAGCTCAGAAGCACAAAGCACGCATAAAGTGGACAGCAGAAATGAGCAAGAGCTTTGATGAGCTAAAACACGAGTTAGCACATGCACCAGTACTAGCTACACCCAATTACAATGAGAGGTTTCATCTATTTTCCCATTCAGATGGAAAGTAATGACAGCTTTGCTGACATAGAAAAAAGGACGGAGACACAAACCACATGCATATTACAGTGGACCCCTAGATGCAGTGATGCAGGGACATTTCCCATGCGAGCAGGTACTTGCTGCTGCAGCATTTGCAATTGAAAAGGCTTCCACAATAACTATGGGGTGCATTGAAATTTCATATGTGGAGCATTCACTATTCGCAATACTGGAAAAAACAAAATCAACCTTGACAACTCATTGATGTTCTGGGCATGATGTAATACTAACAAACCCAGCAATCGAGGTGGTGAGATATAGGACTATAAATCCAGCAGAGTTCATTACAGAAAAAATTGAGGAGGGCGATTACATACAAGGCTGTCTACCGTGCATAGACAAGAGCGAAGGTTACCCCCTGGTTAAAGAAGAGGTGATCGGAGCAGGGGGACATGATTTTCATTGACGGAAGCTCCAGTATTGATCAGACCACGGGACAAAGACATTGAGGTTCTGCAGTGGTGGGGTGCAGACATAGAGTACACGAGGAGGAGTAGTGGATAGTGTACTCACAAAAACGACTATTGGACCATTACTCTACAAAGGCAGCAGGATTGGTGGCCTTGATTGAAGCACTGAATATGTCACAGGGCCAGGTAGTAAAACACAAATCTGATTCGGCCTATGTTACTTCCACAGTGTACTCAGGACTAGCAAGATGGGAGAGGCGAAGGTTCAAAAGAAGTGATGGCACAACTGTTCAGCATGAAGGATTCGTCAGTAAATTATTAGAAATGTTATCACTCCCAGTACAACTAGGTTTAATGAAATGCAAAGCTCACACAGGAGCGCAAGATTTTAATTCAGTAGGAAATGAAAGAGCAGCAAAAGAAGCAGCATATCTACCAGAAGGAACACGTGCTGTTGCCTGGCGAAAAATAGCCGTGCTATCAGTTTTAAAAGTGAGCAAAGAAAATGAAGCATTACCAGAAAACTTTAATGCAACCCCAATCATGCAAATAATAGAGTTACAGGGAGAACCATCAGATGCAGAGAACAAGGTGGAAGAGGAGAGGATGTTCTTTGTCCCCAACTGATCTGGTATGGCAGCATAGCACAGGAAAAATGGTCATGCCAAAGAACTTATTTCAGGTGGTGTTGGAACAGCTTCACTATTCCGTCCACGCATCGAAAGAACGTGGCCGCAAGTAAAAGCGGAAATGTTTGGTATGATATGATATTTTATTTATATCGGGCTCTTACACAGGTGTTTCAGAGCGCGACCAGGCAAAGGGAGGGGAACAGAGGAGAAACAAAAACAACGATCTTTCTAGGCCCAATGACATTGAGAACGCGCAAATGCATGGGGAAGGGAAAAAGGGGGAAGTGCATAGCATAGGAGAGAAACAAAATAAATAGTAAGTACATAAATAATTAAGTAGAGTGTTAGCAGTGGTAGTGCAGCCTTTAAGAGGCAAAAGTGCTAGGTTAGTCAGATGAACAAGTTACTTCTTACCTTGTAACGTTCTTTCGACGGGATGTTCCTCCGACGTATTCCTCATCTTAGATATCTCCTTCCAGCTCTGCTGGCCTCGGAAAATTTTTTCTCTCTAGAGGGCGCTGCGCGTTGACGTCCTCCGAGTCGATGTCCCTCGACAGCCGCCGTATCGACGTCGACGTCATCCTGCCTATAAAGGCCGCGCGCAGCGTCTGTTGCTCAATTCCGTTTTGTAGCCCACAATAATACTTTCTGGACTAAACTAATCACCCTGAAGGAGCGTAAGCTGCAACAACAAGGGATGTAGACCTGCGGGGATGGATTGGAGGGTCGATGAGGAATACGTCGGAGGAACATCCCATCGAAAGAACGTTACAAGGTAAGAAGTAACTTGTTCTTCGAAGGGATTGTGTCCTCCGACGTATTCCTCATCTTAGATAGGCTCCCATAGCAGTATTCTATTATTGGAGGAGGGAGTACTGACTTCACGCTGTCTTCTATTGATGAATAGAATGCAGTACAGCCCTTCCAAACCTAGTCTCTTGACTGGAGGAGGAATCCAAATTGTAAAAACGTGTAAAGGTATGGACAGACGACCATGTAGCGGCCGCATAGATGTCTTTAACCGGCACGCCTCTTTTGAGGGCCGATGAAGCTGCAATACCTCTGGTCGAATGAGCCCTAAGGTTTTGAGGGGGCTCTTTCCCTGCCAGTTTATAACATTCCAGAATGGCTAGAATGATCCATCTGGAAATGGTCTGCTTAGTTATTGGTAACCCCAGCTTATGACCTGCGTAACCTACAAACAGCTGGTCTGCCTGTCTTATCCTGGCTAGTCTACTGATGTAAAAACTTAAAGCCCTCCTAGAGTCTAGCCTGTGTAACCTCTCTTCCTCTTTCTCCGGGTGAGGAGGAGGATAGAAAGATGGTAGGGTAATCTTCTGAGTGATATGGAATTCAGAAACCACCTTTGGGAGGAAATTAGGCTTCACTTGCAGGACAACTTTGTCTTTGTGAAATATTGTGTGAGGGGGTTTACAAGCAAGAGCTTGTAATTCGCTCACCCTTCTAGCAGATGTAAGTGCTATTAATAAAACAATTTTAAGGGTAAGGAATCTTAACAAACAAGAATGGAGAGGTTCGAAAAGTGTGCCCATCAGGAAAGTTACTGCTAAGTTTAAATCCCATAGGGGAACTTGGAATGGTCTTGGGGGATAAACATTGGTTAACCCCTTTAGAAACGGTATAACCAAGGGTAATTTGAAATAGGATGGTTCTTCCGCAGTGCGCTTAAAGATGAATAGCGCTGCGAGATAGCCCTTAATGGTGCCAACTTGAAGGCCTGAATTTGCCAAATATAGTAGGAAGGACAAAACCATTGGTGTACCACCTGAAAAAGGGTCGATATTCTGTTCTCTACACCAGCTGCAAAATCTGTTCCAACGGCAGCGGTATAAAGACTTTGTTGCTGGCCTCCTTGCCGAAAGAAACACCTCCATAACATCATCAGGGAGGTCCCAATCCTTGTACCTCAGCCTTTCAGAAGCCAAGCGTGAAGGTTGAGGGTTTTGATGTCTGGATGGAGAACCTGACCTCCCTTCTGTGAGAGTAGGTTCTCTCTGAGTGTAAGTCGAATTGGAGGGCAGATGGACAAGTCTAGAAGGTCCGGGTACCACGTTCTCCTGGCCCAATCCGGGGCAATTAGGATCATGGTTCTCCGGAATCTTCTCAACCTCCTGATCATTTGAGGAATGACAGGGACCGGTGGGAACGCGTACAGAAGCGGAAACTCCCAGTCCACTATGAACGCGTCTCCCAGAGCTCCTCTCGGGGGAAATTCCCTTGAGCAGAACAGGTCGCATTTCCTGTTTAGGCTGGTGGCGAATAGATCTACCTGAGGGGTTCCCCAAAGGGCGAAGATCTCTTGAAGGACTTCCTGAGCTAGCTCCCACTCGTGGGAGACTGTGTTCTGCCTGCTCAGAGCGTCCGCTGTCAAGTTCTTCTCTCCGGCTAGGTGAACTGCCGATAGAGAGATTCTTTCTTGGATTGCCCAAAACCAGAGCTGCATCGCCTCTCTGCACAGGGGTAGTGATCCTACGCCTCCTCTTTTGTTGAGGTAATGCATGGCCACCGTGTTGTCCGTCATTATCAGGACGTTCTTCCCTTGTACAGCTGGCAGGAACGCCTTCAGCGCAAGTCTGATGGCTCTCAGCTCTAACAGGTTGATATGTAGTCTGGACTCCGATGGAGACCAACGACCGCTGATGGTCAAGTCGTTGGCGTGGGCTCCCCACCCCGTGAGTGAGGCATCCGTGACTACTGTTATCTCCGGCCAGGGTTGCCAAAACTGTTCTCCTTTCAGAATGTTCTCCTGACAGGCCCACCACTGAAGGTCTCGAGCTACTCTGTCGGGAACCTGAAGAAGATCTGTCATTCTCCCTGAGAATTGTGACCACTGAGTCCTCAGTGCCCACTGGAGGGATCTCATTCTCAGGCGAGCCTCTGGCACTAGGAAAATGCAGGATGCCATGAGGCCTAGCAACCTCAACAAGTTGAAGGCTGGGAGACGTTGGGCATGTTGGAACTTGGTAACCATCTGTAGAATATCTTGAGCCCTCACCTCTGGTGGCGAGGCTTTTCCCAGGGAAGTGTCCAGGATCGCTCCTATGAACTGGAGTCTCTGCGATGGTATCATTTGTGACTTCTTTAAATTGAGGGAGAAGCCCAGTCTGTGAAGGAAGTGGCACACGTGATTTAGCTGGATCTGAGCTTGTTCCGAAGAAACAGCCCTGATCAACCAATCGTCCAGGTAGGGGTAGACGTGAATCCCTTCCCTCCTTTGACTTGCAGCCACTACCGACATTAACTTGGTGAAGACCCTCGGGGCGGAGGTCAGCCCAAATGGCAGCACTCGAAATTGATAGTGAGAGTTGCCGATTGCGAACCTCAGGTATTTCCTGTGTTTGAGATGGATAGGCACATGGAAATAAGCGTCCTGAAGGTCCAGAGATACCAACCAGTCCTGGAACTGAAGGGCCTGGAGGATCTGAGAAAGAGTGACCATCTTGAATTTGTCTTTTTTGAGGAATTTGTTCAATTCTCGCAAGTCCAAGATGGGTCTCAGTCCTCCGTCTTTCTTTGGAATGAGAAAGTAAGGGGAGTACCAGCCCTTGTTCCTCTCCGCTACAGGTACCGGTTCTATGGCACCTTTCTCTAGCAGGTCTAAAATTTCCTGCAAGAGGAGCGGATCTGGAGCTTTCTGAGACCTGATCCCCGGTGGATGACTGAGGTATACGTAGGAAAGGCAGGCAGTAACCTTGGGCAACTGTTTCCAATGCCCAAGCATCTGACGTGATAGCCTGCCATACGCCAGATGTTGAGTCAACCTGCCTCCTACAGGTGTCCTGTGAGGGAAGTCCTCAGAGTGGTTTTGGGACGGCTGATGCAGATGCCGATGGTAAAGAGGCAGCTGCTGTTGCTGCGGCTTTTGAATATCTACCCCGTCCACCTCGGGTAGTTCTTCTTTGTCCCCTTTGAACCGGTCGTCCTCTACCTCTTCCGAATGCGGAGTAGAAGCGAAAGGACTTGCCCCTCGCAGAGGTTCCTGTGGGACGAAAAGGAGTCTGACGGATTGCAGCTCCTAGGGATTTAGCTGCTGCTTTTGAAGTTTGCAGTTTCTCTAAACTGTCATCCGCCTTTTTCCCGAACAAAGAAGAGCCATCGAATGGCATGTTCAAGAGCCTGGCTTGCACATCTGGGGCAAAACCAGACTTTCTCAACCAAGCGAATCTCCTGGTTGATGTACTTGCCGCCATTGCTCTGCTGATACTGTCAGCCGAATCAATGCCCGTCTGGAGGGATTCGCACATAGCGTCTTTACCGTCCTGTATAATATTCAGGAACGCATCCCTTTCTTCTCCCTCCGGGATGCAGTAAGCCGCTGTAGAAGCACACTCCCAAAGTGTATGGCTGAACCTAGCAAGGGTGCAAGTAGCATTAACAGATTTTAACGCCATGCTACATGCTGAAAAGACTTTCTTTGCCATAGCATCATATTTTTTATCGTCCCTGTCCTGTGGGACGGTAGGATAAGCCGTCTTGACATCGGTAGAGGATGCTGCCTGTACCACCAGACTTTCTGGGGATGGGTGTTTAGACAAAAACTCCGGGTCTGTAGAAGATACCCTGTACTTTGTAGACAGTTTTTTATTTACTGCTGGTACGACATCTGGGGTTTCCCAGATTGTCATGATCTTCCTCTGAAGAGCTTTATGAAAAGGCACCACAGGATCCTCCTGTGGGCCTTTGTCAAGAATATCCGTGAGGTCATCTTGTTGGAAAGATTGTGAAGGTGCAGACCACCCCATGAACTCTGTGATCCTGGCCATTAAGGATCTATAGGGGGTTTCAGCATGCTCCCCCGGGTCTGGCCTAGCAAACTCCACCTCAGGGGAAGTGTCTAACCCACTTGCCTCATGTAAGGAATCATGAAGATCCTTTAACCTGCGTTCTTCAGAGGAAAATTCCTCTTTAATTGGGGTTACAGGTTCCTGCAACTCAAATGTGTCTTCCTGTTCAGACAATTCACCCTCTTCCAAAATTGAGGACATAGTTCTCAATTGTTCTGAACTCATAAAGGGAGTAAATCCCATTTCCAAGGCAGAGGGTGCCGAACTTGTCATTATCTTCCTCGAAAACGTCGATGTCGTCGACGCCGACGTCGAAGGCTTCGAGCGTGGCGTCGAAAACAAAGGCGGAGGCCTCGAAGACCTCGACAGAATTGGAATTCTACTCGACAATCTCGAAGCCATCGACGTCGAGGACCTGGGGATAGTCACTGGGTGTGTCGTAACCGTGACTTTTCTTGGCGTTGACGCCGGTGTCGAAGCTGGCGTCGAGTCGACAGACCCGTGTGTCGAAGGTCCCTTCGACAACGGCGTCGAAGACACCGACCTCGGCGTCGACGGAACCCTCGTCGACGGCGTCGACGGAACCTTCGAGGAAGGTTTGGAGGTCATAGTCCTACTCGAGGGTTCGAGACGCGCTCGAGAGGTTTCCTTCGCCGGGTACTGCGACTCGCAGCGTTTTTGACCTTCGGGTCTTTCGACCAGAGCATCGCTCTCGGCAGTCTTCGAGGGGGTCGAGGCCGCTTTCTCGAAGACGCTCATCATATTTTTGCGGAATTCCTCCCATTCAGCCCGGGAACTATGTTTCGTGGGGCAAGGGATTCTTTTTGGCGAAACAGAGGAAGAGGAAGACGGAGAAGGGGATCTTCGACGTCTCCTCTTCGAGTGCTTCGATCTCGAGGAGTGATGGGACCCACTCCGAGACCTGGAGCGCGAATGGTGACGAGGAGACGAGTGTCTCGACTTTGTCGACGAAGAAGAAGCTTTAAAAGTCTTACCTTTCTCCAGCTTCCCCCTACGCTCCTTCAGGGCCTTAGCTGTCATGGACATACAGTCCTCGCATTCCGAACAATGGTGTTCCGCTCCCAAACACCACAGACAAACTCTGTGAGGGTCAGCGACATCTTTTTCCCACAATCTCGGCATTTTTTGAAGCCGAATCGAGGAGTTGTCGGTTCCGACGAGGAAGCCATCGAGTACGGATCGAATAACTCGAGGTAAATAGGATTAATCTGACAAGAACTGAGCAACGGTATTCCGAGGCACTGAGTAAGCGCGGAAAAACGGAACTGAGCAACGGACGCTGCGCGCGGCCTTTATAGGCAGGATGACGTCGACGTCGATACGGCGGCTGTCGAGGGACATAGACTCGGAGGACGTCGACGCGCAGCGCCCTCTAGAGAGAAAAATTTTTCCGAGGCCAGCAGAGCTGGAAGGAGATATCTAAGATGAGGAATACGTCGGAGGACACAATCCCTTCAAAAGGGAGTATCTGATAAGTGCAGAAGAATAGTGGGTGGGGAACTGTATGTACAGACACAGGCCCAGTGCAAGGGGTGGCCCGGAGGCAGTGCAGGAGGATGGCAGGGTGAGCAGGTACCTGGGCCCGAAGGGCAGAAGGTGGCCAGGTGCAGAGTGCCGAGGGAAAAAGGCAGATCAGCAGAGGAGAAGTGGGGCGAAGACAGAAGCGAAGAGGAAGGTCTTGAGGAGCTTCCGGAACCGTAGATGGTTCTCCTCAAGTTTCAAGGTGGCAGGGAGGCAGTTCCAAAGGGAGGCCCCGGCCGAAGACAGATCTACCTCCAGCTCGTTTCTTTGAAAAACGACTGACCACGAGGGAGTTAGAGGCAGAGGAGCGAAGGGCTCGAGAGGGGAGGTATTTCCGGAGGGATAGTTGAAGGTATTTTGGACCCAGGCCCCAGAAAGCCTTGTGGACAATGCAAAGGGGTAATGAGATGTTAAGTGTCGGGAGAGATAGGGCAAAAGGCCCCTGCTATGTCTGCGCTTGAATCCCACACGTGATAGGAACAACCAAACATTTTCTACCCTAAGCTGTGTTCTATGAGGAAGCAGGATGCCTAATGCACCTGTCACTCTGCAGAACTAGAAGTTTATTCCAGGGAAAAAACCGTAACTGTTCCGTGGGTGGATGAAGGGGAAAACGTTTATGAAGACAATCTTGTGAAAGTAACAAAAATGCTTGAGAGTAAGGAAACCCGGCATAAGGTAGTGGAATAAGTCACTGAGGGTCCAAAAGAAGGGGAATTCCAAATAAGCGACCACAAGAGACTATTGGTGCAAAAGTAAAGAATGGCAGCGCATACCCTGGTGTCATGTGTTGGACCTGTTAACAGCTATCAGGGGAGGGGTCTGTGCCAAACTCGGGAGCAGCTATTGCACAATGATACCCGATGGAGAGGCTTCAAATGGAACATTGAAAGCAGCCATAACAGAGATACGGACAGCTCCATTAAAGGATGACCAGCGAAGTTAATGAAGTGCAATCAAATGGTCAGTGGGACATCGTTTCGCATGGGTACCCACCCGTCTTGACCGTCTCCGCGTTGGTGCTAATTTACTTCACCTTCTGCATCATTAAGAACATTTTTAGACTCTATTCTAGCAGGAAAAAAAGACAGTTGATGTTACACTTAAGTGTTGATAAAAAGGCTACTGAACAGAATGGTAGTAATAAAATAATTGGGGAAACTGGAGAAGGGGATCCTGATGGGTGGGTCTTTACACAACCAGCACACTTGAATTATCAACAATTTTGAATTTCATGCTTAAACGATGGCACAGGGTGTATATCAAACCCAAAATAAAACTAATTTACATATAATAGAAATGTAGGGGCACCGGTAAGTATAACCAAACCTAGAGGTAGGCTAAAATGCAGTAAATAGGCCTTGTGGCATGCCTCTGCAGCCAACGTTCATTAGCTGTTTATTACTTTGCAACTAAGCCGCAGTGGCTGGTAACACATTGCATGTCCCATGATCCCAGGCTGGTATGGTAAGAAGCAAAAGTTATTTTTGAGGTCACAGATTAAAACCCATGGTTCCCGCCGACAGGCATGGAGTACATAACCATTTAATAATTCAAAATGATTTGCAAAACATGATTTTAGATTGAGTCAAGAGTACCACAGCGATTTCAAATGCCCCATTAGCACATTTTGACTGGGAAGAAGGCACAAGAGTTCTTAATATGCAACATTTGTATAGCAGTACATCCGTGGTTCAAGGCTATGGCAGTGTCATGGTAGGGAGCGCGTCTCACAAGAACTTAGATGAGATGACCGGGGCAGGTGAGTAATGTTCTGCTGGTCATCTCAAAAATGTTTCAATGAATTGTCATTATGATGTGGGATATCATAAGGTGAGGAATACGTGTGAGGAGCATCCAATCGAAACACCGTTACCAGGGGTAAGTATGGTTTGTGTCCTCCCACGTGTTCCTCATCTTATGATAGACTCCTAAAGCAGTGACAATTTGAATGTGGGAGTATCAATCAATTTAATCCATGGACCGAAGGAGGATAGCCTTAGCAAAAAGTTTTCCCTGACAGGAGGAAGAATCCAGGCAGTAATGTTTGAAAATTGTATGAATGGATGACCAAGTGGCTGCTGAACAGATGTCATTAATTGGGACACCCCTTTGAAGAGCCGCACAGGTTGCCATGCCCCTTATGGAATGAGTCCTTAAACCTTCCGGCGGGTCCTTTCCGGCAAGTCTATAACATTCTCCAATGGCCAGTATGATCCATCTGGATAGTGTTTGTTTGGTGACTGCCAGGCACAGTTTGGGGGCAGTATACCCAATAAAAAGTTGATCACACTGGCGGAATTTAGCCATTCTTGAAATGTAATAGCTTAGAGCGCTTTTCTGGTCTAGCCTATGTAATCTCTCTTCCTCTTTTCCTGAATGAGGAGGAGGATAGAAAGTTGGTAGAGTTATCTTCTGCGACAGATGGAACTCGGAGATTACCTTCGGTAGGAATTATGGTTTTACCCTCAAGATGACTCTTTATAGAAAGTAGTATGAGGAGGCTTGCAAGAAAGAGCCTGCAACTCACTTACCCTGCGGGCTGATGTTATTGCGATAAGTAGGACTGTTTTCAATGTTAGGAGTCTTAAAGGACATGAATGTAAAGGCTCAAATGGGATACAAAGGAACCTTAATTCAAGGTTTAAGTCCCAAACAGGTACATTAAATGGAATTGGAGGATATACATTAGTAAGTCCCTTTAGAAATGTACAATCAACGGGATTTTGAAATAGGAATCCTCTTCTGAGGAACGCTTAAAAATGGAGAGCGCTGCAAGGTATCCTTTTATGGTTCCAATCTGGAGCCCCAGATTGGCTAAAGGCAACAGGAAGAAAGCACCACAAGTGTGCCACATTGGAATGGATCCACATTCTTATCCATGCACCAGTTACTGAATGTATTCCAACAACACTGGTACAAGGATTTGGTTGCTGGCCTTCTGGCCGAAAGCAAAATCTCCATTACGTCACACGGGAGGTCCCAATCCTTGTATATCAGCCTCTCAGTAACCATGCAAGAAGGCCTGGTGTTTTGACCTCTGGATGGAGAGCCCGAGCTTCTTCTTGCGAGAGAAGATCCTCTCTTTGTGGAAGAACTATTGGAAGGCAGTTGGATATGTCCAGAAGGTCCGGGGACCACGTCCTCATGGCCCAATTCGGAGAAATTAGGATCATGGATTTCCTGAACTTTCTCAACATCCTGATCACGTGAGGAATGACGGGGACTAGAGGAAACGCGTACAGGAGTGAAAATTCACAGTCACTACGAATGCGTCCCCTAGAGCTCCTCTTGGGGGAAATTCCCTTGAGCAATACCACTCGCACTTCTGGTTGATGCCGGTCGCAAACCGATCCACTTGAGGGGTTCCCCAAAGGGTGAAGATCTCTTGAAGGACTTCCTGAGCTAGTTCCCACTTGTGGGAGACTGTGTTCTCCCCGCTCAGAGAGTCCGCCGCCGTGTTCTGCTCTCTGGCTAGGTGAACTGCTGATAGAGAGATTCCTTCTCGTGTTGCCCAGAACCAAAGCTGCATTGCCTCTCTACACAGTGTTAGTGACACTACACCACCTCTCTTGTTGAGGTAGTACATGGCCCTTCTTTCCCTGTGCGTTCTTTCCCTGTACAGTGCTAGCCTGACTGCCCTCGGCTCCAACAGGTTAATATGTAGTTTGGACTCTGATAGAGAGCAAGGACCGCTGATTGCCAGTTTGTCGGTGTGGGCTCCCCACCCTGTGAGTGAGGCGTCCGTCACTACTGTTTTCTCCAGCCATGGTTGTCAAAAAGATTCACACTGGAGAATGTTGTCTTTGCAAGCCCACCATAAAAGGTCATGAGCAACTCTGCTTGGAACTTGCAGTTGGTCTGACATAATCCCTGAGAATTGGGACCACTGAGTCCTGAGAGCCCACTGAAGGGATCTCATTCTCATTCGGGCCTTTGGCACCAGAAAAATGCAGGATGCCATGAGACCGAGCAGCCTTGGGAAATCGAAGGCCGGATGATGCTTGGCATTCTGGAATTTTGTTATCTGCTGAATGTGTTGAGCTCTCACCACGGGAGGCAAGGCTTTCCCCGAGGAAGTATCCAGGACTGCTCCGATGAATTTGAGTCTTTGGAATGGTATCATATGGGACTTCTTGTAATTGAGGGAAAAGTCCAGTCTGTGAAGGGAGTGGCAGGTGATACTGAGATGTTCCTGGGCTTGTTCGGTCAATCGTCCAGGTAGGGGAAGATGTGAATCCCCCCCCCTCTCCTGAGACTTGCTGCCACTAACGCCATCAACTCGGGGCAGAGGTCCGCCCAAATGGCAGAACTCAAAAGTGATGAGAACAGCTAACTGCAAACCTCAGGTACTTTCTGCGCTTGAGATGGATAGGCACATAAAAGTAAGCATCCTGAAGGTCCAATGATACAAACCAGTCTTGGAGTTGGAGAGCCTGAAGGATCTGAGAAAGGGTAACCATCTTGAACTAGTCCATCCTGACGAACTTGAACAAGTTTAAGTCCAAGATGGGTCTCAATCCTCCGTCCTTCTTGGGAATGAGAAAGAAGGGGGAATACCAACCCTTGTTCCACTCAGCTACTGGTACATGTTCCATTGCACCTCTCTCTAGCAGGATTATAATTATCTGCACAAGGAGCGGATCTGGAATTTTGGCAGGGTTGGATCCCAGTGGATGATATTGAGGCCTTTTTTTGAAAAGTAAGGCAGTAACCTTAGGCAACCGTTTCGAGTGCCCAAGCATCTGAAGTAATGCCCCGCCATTCGTTCAGATGCTAAGAAATTCTGCCTTCCACCGGGGTCTTGTGGGTCAAGGGCTCAAGAGGCAGCTGCAGTAGTGGCTGATGGTAAAGTTGCTGCTGCGGCTGATTTAGCACCCCTTCCTCATCCACCACGAGGGAATCTTCTTTGTCCCCTTTGTCCGGCCTATCTTCCTCTACCAATTGAGGGATAGAAATGAAAAGAACTACCCCTCCAGGAAGATGAGCCTGAATAGAGTTGTGTTGAGGTTGCAGAATGCAGGCGCCAAGGGATTTAGCTGCGCCTTCGAGGCCTGCAGCTTCTCCAGACTCATCCTCCTTGCTGCCGAACAACCTTGAGCCGTCAAAGGGCATGTTGAGCAGTCTGGCCTGCACATCCGGGGCAAACGCTGACTTCCTCAACCATGCAAACCTGCATAGTACGGTGCTAGCAGCCATGCATGTGCTGATGCAATCAGCAGTATCCAATCCCGACTTGAGACATTCTCACATTGTCTCCTTTCCATCCTTAACTATAGCTAGGAAGCTGTCTCTTTCTTCGCCTTCCGGGATGTGATCAGACGCCATGGCAACAGTCCCACATGGTATAAGAGAATCTTGAAAGAGTACAGGTGACGTTGGTAGATTTCAAGGCCATGCTGGCCGACGTGAAAATCTTACGTGCCCAGGCATCTACCTTCTTGTCATCTCCATCTGGGTGGATAGAGGGGTAAGCAGATTGCCTAGTTGATGTGGCAGTCTGAAGTACCAAGCTCTCAGGTGTGGGGTGCTCGGTCAGGTATTCTGGATCGCTGCTGGAAGGCCTGTACTTCTTTGCAAAGTATCCGTTAACTGCAGGTGCAGATTCCGGCACGTCCCAATATGAAGTGACCTTCCTCTGAAGGGCTTTGTGGAAGGGCAAAATTGGGTCCTTCTGAGGGCCTTGGTCTAGGATGTCAGTCATATCATCCTGTTCATACGTAGGGGAAGCTCTGCTCCAACCCATATACTCTGGGGCCCTATTCATGAGATTTCTATAGGTCGAATCTGCATGTTCAAAACTTTCAAAAAATTACAGTTAATTATCAGTTTACCTAAAACTGGTCTCTCAAACTAGTCTTCTTTCGAATATTGTGAATCAAGAAATCTCACCTCTACCCAGAGGTCTTCAAAGGCAATCTTCATTTCAGTTTCTAGTATTTTGGATAAAGCTAGTCCTAGACATTTCTCCAGGTCTGAAACAACAGTTCTGAAGGGGTTACTTGCGTCACTACTTGAGTTTTCACATGAATTATCATTCTTGGAAACTTGACCTGAAAATGAAGAACAAAAATAACTGATTACTGAACAGAAAGAATATGCTACTAAATTACATTATACATTAGTTAGGCCTACGTATCCACTTTGCAATATCAGGGAACATTTTGGAGTAAAACAATGTAATCTGGTTTTCTAAAAGATACAGCCATTTTGTGGAGAAAACATTAGCATGCTGTAGGGGAAAATGAAAGGGCCAAGTAACCCTGGTTGCAAAATGTACCTTCGAGTCCTAGACACATGGCAATATTTCTGCACTTCTGATGACAGATGCAGTAACTCTTATCGCAGTTTGAATGTGGGACAGAGCTCAAGCAATATGCCTGAAACCAGAATAGTTTATTTGGGTATTCACATGCAGCTTTTGTTTGCTGTGTGTCAAGCTGCCTTGTACATATTCAATAGTGTCAGGCAGACAAGGATAGGCCTGTTCATGAAGTTAAGTGCTAAAATAACAGCACAGTTGTATGCCTCTTATGATCATGTGCACCTTTTGCATTGCTGGCCACATACTACAATTAGGGATAATTGAGAGGAAGGTCAAAGCAATATTAATTATTTTGTTTGAAAATGCACCAATTCCTGGGGGTGCCACCTCAAAGCGCTTGGGAAAAACTAAAACAGGCCACTGAGTACATTACAAAGGTGTGAAATATACACAAGAAATAGGAATCATGGAATGAGATTACATGCCAAAAGTAGCTTCTGTAGTTAGCAGTGTTATCAGATCTAACCTGAGAGTTGGGTTACATAGGGCGTGTGATGCTTTGGCTAAGGCACGATTGGTTAAAAACATTCTAGTGCTTATAAAGGTTATTCATATTACAAGCATAGAAAAAAAATGGAAGGAAACAGATTACCTTTAACCTTTTAAAAGACTTCGTACTATATTAAAGCTACACAAAGTTCTTGATTAGACAGAATTTAATTTGGGGGGATTCTGTAGGTCCTTTTTGGGTCCCTATGACCAGTTTCCCAACCCTACCTTATTTATTGGGATCTCTGCCCTATTTTTGTGACCAGGGGGACTACTGAAATCCCCCTGCTAATGCAACGCTTTTAAACTCTTAAAGGTTTAGGGTCCAATGGTAGCCTATAAGGACCTGGACCAAGCAGCTCATTTTGGCCAAAGGGTGATGATACCACCCTACATTGGATTAAACAAGCAGCTGTAATTTGGATTTGGCTTCACCATTTAGGTCCTGCTGTGCCATTTTGTTTGAGGCTTTTTTTGATCAGGGGAGGCAAGCAATGGCTATTGTGCACAAATGGGGTCTGCAAAACAAGCTATGCACACTGCACAATGGTTTGAACTGGTTTAGACCAGTTCCAGGCGCACACCAGGCCATTTTACATGCTATAGGTGTGGTCTTGGGCTAATGTTGGCTTTAGGGGCCAACCAGACTGAAATTACATGGAAGGCAGGCAGCTTACCTACCTGCTGGAGGACTCCTGATATTTTGGGCCCTTGCTGCATTTTCAGAAGCAGATCTGGCCATAATGGCTGGACAATGTGTCCTAGACTGGTCTCCAATTTCCTTTTTCGGTGGCTGGATGTTCTTCCTGGGCCTTCCTCATCCTCTTGCAGGCCCGCCTAGTTGGGGATTCTAGGGCAACGTATTAGGGCTCCTCAACTTTTTGCTTTTTTGGACCAGGACTTTGTTTCGATGGTCAGAGGGACTTCTCCAGAGGTCCCCTTGCCATTACAACCCTTCTTACCTTACGTATGATATATGGTATTGAGCGGGCCTCAACGTGCCCAGTGGCAGGGACGCCTCCCTAGGGCGATTATATAGCAGAAAGTGGGTTGGTGGCAGCTATACTTTAGTTTTGGCTACAGCATTGGTACCGCAATGCGGCTCTTTGGCAGGCGTAAGGGCATTTCTTTAAATCCTGCTCTCAACCATTTTGTAGTCCAGGCCAGGGCAACGACGAGGTGGCCTGAAAATGACCATTCTGATCACGTGAGCACATAATGGCAGCATCTATATTTTGGTTTACACCAGTTTTGGCAAGTCCAAGTCCATAAGCTCTTCCCCTCACTTCCTGTGTGGGCGGTTTTGGCTAGCGATAGTCCTACTGCCCAACCAGAGTAGCTGGTCATCTGACTGCCCCCAGCGGCCACTAGCAATTTGTGGGCTGGCCCTAAGCCAGACTCTTTTTACAGTGATATTTTGGCTCTGTCTGGCTCCTGCTTCTCTCCATTTACTGTTCTGCTGCTTGCAGGAAGTATGTTTGCTGACCTACGTAAGAAGATTTTCCCATCGATTCTAGCCATTTGTTTACATTTAAAACCCTTACTTCGCTATATCCTGGTTTTGTTTTTTTGGCGCTGGAGGTCCAATCCGGGCTTCCTGAAGTCTCCTGCTATCTCTGCACATCTGATGGTTCGAGCCCTACACACTTGAACCATTGTCTGCATCGTTTACCACCACAGGAACCTTTGCTTGGCTGTGGGTCTGGGTCGCTGCCACTGTACAGAAGGGGGTTGAGGCCTCAATATCCACCAGACCTTCAGCTTGGGATGTCTGGGGGTGCCTCTTGGTATGATCCATTTCCTGGGATCATTTGCTGCTGTACTGCAGTTACATTTTGTCCAGGGAGGCTCTGGGAGCAGTCCCTGTGGGTTTCAAAGTCTTCCTGGAGTCTTCCTCGCTGGGATTTTCACTTCAGGCTTAAAAGGCTGATGTAGTAGGAAGACTGTTTCTTTCCTTGGTCGTCTTGATCATTGATGGCTCAGGTTGGAATCCCCTTGGTACCAAAACCTGAAAACCGCACCGAAGGAAAAAAGCCCTGTACTTACCAGGTTGTTCTGCATGCTTGAGCGGTTTTCTACAGAACTGATGTGACCACATAGCTTGGATCCTGGAGAGGATGATTATTTGAGATACTAATCTCCAGAGGTCCAGAATCTATATGAGGCGTATCTCTACCGCATTTCCCAAACACTTTCCTCACGGGTCCTCCTACTCTGCTGCATATTCCTCTGGGGCTTCTGGTTTGTCCATGGACCTCTGGCTCTCTTCTTTGGGGCTTTTCCTGTGGTGGTTTGCTGGCGAAACCTGCACTTGTGGGTTAGAACCGACTTGACTCCTTTTAAGCTGCTGCCCCATTGACTTTCCTCCAATTGTTTCCTATGGATTTTTCAACCTGCATTGGAAATCTCTCGAATTGACTCCAGCGGAACGTACCTGCCCCAAGACATCAGTCCTGTACCGACAAAGGGGTTCAGTGAACTCTGGATCAGGAATCATACATTTAGTACTTACCTGTGACTTTGAATGCATTTTTAAAGTGATGCTCTGCATTTCGCTAATGATGAATGCATGTTAACAGAGTAGCACTGTAACGGAGTGCTGAGGAGCGTGCTACAGTAGTAGCAGTGTGTTTCTTTCTTCTCCTTAAACTATGGGCAGAGCATTAGGCCAGCAATTCATAAGCTTACAACGAACGCCGAGTGCTGGAGCGGAGTGCCGAGGAGAGTGCTATAGTTGTAGCAGTGGATTGCGGATAGAAGCCCAACATCCCCTCCTTATAGACAGTAAGCTCATTGGTGAATAACATTGAAAGATTTATGTGCTATGGGGTAAAGGGCACCATTCTGTGTCAAATAGGTTAATTGACTCAGTAGCAGAGACACAAACTTTAATTTCGGACACACCAGAAACATCAAAGTTAACGTTACATGCACGCAGATCAACACACCAGATTCCACTGCAAATGAAACAACCAAATGAAAAATTACTGACTACTGCAAACTGAACACGAAGAGTCTTGGCACAGGTCCGAATACTATGCTAGTGTCAGAGGGGCCAAGTGCAGATAAGTGCAGTTTGAAACACGCCATTGATTTGAATTGATATTTGATTTCTATCGCGCTCATACACAAGTGATTCAGAGCGCGACAGGGTAAGGGATGGGAAAAGGGGAGAACAAAAACAACAATCTTACTAGGCACAGCGACATGGTGACATTAACTATTTCAGACTTCAGCATTCACTCTCTGGCATATCTGCCTTATTTCTTTCCCCTGAAATGTTTTCATCAAACTGAAAGTTGAATTTTATGGGAAACAAATACATTCATTTTTTACATGAGGGTAAAGATGCAATGCCCAACACTCTGCCTTCTTTGATTAGTGAATCGCTGGTCAGTTGCTCCTTTTTTTCCCCAATACATCAAAGGGAGCATTATCAGACTAATAATTTCTGTTCTATAGCAATCTCTGGATTAAAATGTGTTTTATAGTCTTAACCCAACTATGAAACGTAATGAATTTGATTAAACCTCACGAAGTGAGCAGTAGTCTGATTGAATGCGCCATGAAAACCCAAGTTATTACAAATGGAATAATAATTAATGTAGACAAGTGTGTGTCATATGACACTGTTTTGATTGATGAAGCGCCTATACCCACTAAGGCACTACACACGACTAGCCCCATCGTGCCAGATTGCGGACTGAAGCAAGCCAAAACATTTCAGCGAACTAAGGGTGACAAACCTATATGAAAATCTAAATGCTCATGGACATTTCTGCTATCTCTGCACCTACACCCTGTACCAAAGATGAACATCCAACTGTCAACAAAGCCAACTTTTTCTCTTACTGAGCAGTTAGAATCGAAGGCCAAAGGTAAAGCCAAGCGAGGAAAAAGAAGTAAAACAAACAAACAAGTGGGCTTAGAAGAGTCCATAAGAAAATGATTATTCCTTTTTTGAGCATACCCATGATCCACCCGAACGACCAGGATTATGACTCCGATTGAATTACAGGGCGAGCAGGAGGTAGCAGTTTCTGATATATCTAGTTCCTCAAAGATTGAGCAACACCACATAGCTAGATCAAAAACCCTCATTTTCAGTAACAGATTAAAAACTGAAGTTCCTCCGAATGCAACAATAAAAAACAGTTTAGTCATCTCCAACAACAGATCGACTAAGGAGTGCTCAATGGTAAGGAATAAGAAATTTTCCTGTGAGGAAGAATTTGTTTTCAATCAAAAAGTGGGTTTGGAAGTGATACGCAATATGCAATATGAAATCGCTCTAAGGTTTTCTCTCTTTTACAGGGTGGAGGAGGGGATCAATTACGGTTTGTGAACTCTAAAGATATTGTGTTGATCGAATTTATAGATGACACTAGATTGGATGTCATTTGTGTTAATAAAATATCCACATTACAATACGAAGGTTTACTTGTTTTGGGCTGAAAGCTATTCGATCCTAAGACATATGGTGCAAATAAAAAAAGACCAACTAAAAACAATCCTCTTAATAATCTGACAGAAAAAGATCTTGGAGTAAGAAATAGTATCTACAAATGTGTTTTAATGACCCTGCGCACTCAACATGCAAAATTGATTGGCCTTGGTTTCCTACAGCTTTAAACATATTTGCTTCATCTGAAAGAAAACTTTAATACACCTGATCTAAACATTTTATTTTGGAACTCTTAAGGATTCGCCAATCTCGTTTGCAAGGACCCAGGTTTGACAAAATGTTCCGATTTTGATACAATCCTACTACAAGAAGCGTGGCTGGATAATACTCTACTTTACATGGCTATAAAGTGATTTTAGAACCTTCTATGAATGCCACTTCTCCAACCCCAGAACGCGCACCGGAGGCCTTATAGTTGTTACTAACCATAGGTTTGGAGGTGATGTAATATACCAAAACACTTTTACAGCAGGGATCTTGGTAAAAATTATTGGCTCTAGAGTCCAGAATATGGAACATCTACTGCTAGTGAATATGTAGTTTAATCCAGTGGAGAATTGCATAAATGAGATTGTTGTCTTTCTACATTTAGATCTGGGTAATCTTGAAACTTTCGAGGTGGTAGTGGATGGAGACTTTAATTCAGTATGTCCTAAACTAAACAATGGATTATCTACCTACCCATATAATTGCAAAGGTAACACCAAAAATGGGGCACCCTTTGAGCTGAATTTTCTGATATCTGGGATATGAGTAAATTTAATGGGACCATTAGAGAAGATATCCCAATCAAAACCACCTGGGCAATAGCCAAAGCAGCAACAATAGGCTACATTTATTTGTTACAAGCCCCGTTTGCTTCATGCAAAGAATTAAGGGGGTAGAGACCCCACCCCACTGAGTAATCACAGTATTAGGGTGCAAAAGGTGGCAAATCACAAAATGGAACTATTCATCCTGTGAAAATGTGAGACTACAACTATATAATAGAGTACAAGAAAAGAGCCCCAATGTAAAGACCACGTACATGAATCAAGAGCGTTAAGGGAAGAAATTATTCAAAATTTGGGTGAGGCATTACAAATGTATTGATCAGCATAGATCTAGCTATGTTGAATACTCTGATCAGTAATAAATTCAAATGTTTGGGATCGGAATAACATGTTTACCAACAAAGTTAAAATACAAGCAAATCCGAGAGCGCTAGGGGTAGCAGACAATGATGGCTGTGTAATGAACAGTTCCGCGCTCCTCCACGCTGTGCCTTTTTGTGATGTCCATGTCCCCGCCCCTACACCCAAGTTGGGGTGCCGGAAGCAGTGTGGCCAGCTGGCAATACTAGATGCTAGTCCCTGGATTGGTGAACATAGGGAGGGAGCCACATAGACCGGTTGGTTGAGGCATTGGCTAGGCAGGCACAGGTCGCGAGTCCATCCAGGGCGGACCAGAGTGGGCTGCGTAATCCGGAAGAGATGGATTGAGCTTCGACCCCTTGAAATACAGGTTGAGCAGAGGGGCCCAGAAAGCAGCAGAGCATCTTCCGGTGTGGTGCCCGTAGTGCGCCCAAAAGAGGGTGACAGAAGCCACGAGGTCCATGCTGGGGCAGGGAGCCGTTGGGAGAAGGGGACCCAAGGGCGCTGGTTTTCGAAGAAGAAATTACTTTCAATGGACAGGGAGTATGTGGGACTGTGCGGACACAGTGGGGACGAGGCCCACGGGCTGCAGTGTCTGCCAGTGCCGTAAGTGAAGTGCATCCAGGCCCTGGAAGAGTGCAGACCCCGGTGTATGGGCCATTCTGTCCTGGTGGAGCCCACCTGGTGGTGAGTGGATTGCGTGCAGAGGTGCTGGGCTATCCTGGGGCATGCTCCAACCCAGGGCTCAGGGGTGCCAGGAGCTAAGTGACTGGTGTGCAACGGAGGGCCGCAGTCAAGGACTATGTTACGTTAAGTCATTGGGGAATTATAAGAGGCTACAGAATGGCCTGCTAAGAAAGGAGGGTGCCCTGGAGGAGTTGAGGGGTATGAGGGTAGAGTCTAAAGTCCTGGATAAGAGTGAGAAAGTGAAAAAGGGGACGTTCCTCAAGTAGAATTTTTATGGGAAGGGGGATAAGATGGACTTGTTCTTGGCTGCTAGACTGAAGGCGCAGAGAGATGGGGTGTATGGGATATGGGGTCCAGATAGGTTGTTGCACGAGACTCCGACAGGAGTGGCGGGCAGCTTTGCCACATTTAATGAGTAGCTGTGTAAAAAGGGTCCAAAACCACGAGAGGGAGAAACAGGGTTATCCTGAGAGCATTACCCTTCCACGGTTGACTGAGGAGGAATGGGGAATACTGGAGTCTTCCATCTCGGTGGAGGAGGTGACAGTAGCTATAAGACCCATGCTGTTGGGCAAAGCTCCAGGGGAGGACACACGTCCTCCCCTGGAGCTTTGCCCAACAGCATAAACCATGAACAGTAAAACCCTTACGGTGGGCTTTTAGAAGAAGTTTTCCATTGCTCTGATGCCTCATTTGACAAAATTATTTAGCCATATCCTGGGTATGGGTCAGATTCGACCCAGAATTTATGAGACGTGGATTATGGTAGCACATAAGGAAGGGAGGGACCCCGAACATTGCAGCTCATTTAGACCGATTTCTTTGCTGAATGTAGATGTGAAGATTTTTACACAGATTTGGCTAGTAGGGGCGAGGAACTTTTGCTGAAATTGGTGCAGCCAGGTTAGGTAGGGTTTATCCAAGAAAGAAAGGGTGCTGCCACAATAAGGAAATCACTAAATCTGATTGAGATTTCTAGAAGAGGTTCTGAAGAACCAGCGCTTCTCTCGCTCGATGCAGAGAAGGCCTTTGATCGGGTGGAGTGGGGCATCCTCCATGAGGTAATGTATACATTTGGTTTTGGGGATAAGGTTTCAGAGGGGGGTTTGGGGCATTGTACTCAGACACGAGGGCTCGAGTTGTGGTGAATGGTAAAACCTTGGCTCCATTTGTCTTGCATCTGGGAACCAAGCAGGGGTGTCCTCAGTTGCCACTTTTTTTATTTGATTGTGGAACCTTTGGTAGAAAGTATCCGTTGTGTGGAGCAGATTCAAGGGTTTCGGGTTGGTGATTTGGAATATAAGACGGGTCTGTATGCGGATGACATCTTGCTACATTTATGCAACCCAAGGGTGTACATTTCAGCTGTCCTATCCGTTATCGAAGAATACACACACTTGTGGGATTTAAAGTTAATAGAGAAAGTCCGTCCTCTTCCCGCTTTGCCAGAAAACCAGGTGCTGATCTTGGGGACCTTGGCCAGCTTGTTTTCAAGATGCAGGCAGAGGGGTTTAAATACTTGGGGGTGATCACCAGAACGCTGGATGGCTTATTCAGAGCAAACTACCATGTTTTACCAGCCGAGGTGTACAAGGATTTACACACTTGGGAAAGGTTAACCCTCCCCTGGCTGGGTCGACTGAACACCTTGATGACTTTGCCGCCAAAATTATTGTACTTATTTCAGGTGCTCCAGATCAAGGTCCCAGACTTAGCGTTAAGACTTAGTGTTAAGGGAAGCTAGGGGATGGTTACTGTGCTTTCTTTGGCAGGTGAAGAAGAGGAGGAGGAGTATCTCATATCAAAATCTCACTTTACCGAAGGATAAAGAGGTAGTGGGTATCGCTAAATGCTCAGATGATGGCCCTGGCGCCACACTTCCGTATGGATAAAGGAAAACAATGGGTGGCACTGCAGAATTATTGGCTGAGGCCAGTTATGGTGGGTGAGTGGCTATGGGCTATGTGACAAATCCAGGGTGTTCATCCCTTCTCCCCAGCAGGGAGCCACTCCCTTTGAGGCTAGGGAGGTGAGCCCGCTCAGCAAGACCCTCCTTAGGGGTCTGAACAAGTTGGACCTCACTGGGAGTGACTCACTTCTGTGGGTCGAAGATCCCATTCCAATAAGGAACCTCTTGCCCGGAACACACTATCTGCCTACATTGGAACTAAAAAGACAGTTACTGCTGTTTTGAACACTTCTGTTTTGAATTCCCCGAATAGTGACATTTCTTCCATCTCTTGGACTTCAGGTAATGCTGGAGATCGCCTCTACGCCACAGTCAAAGAGCATCTCACTTTGCATTTACCAAATAGTGACAATTCGTCAAACTCTTTGAGTACAAAAAAAAAAACACCTGTCCTACGTTCATTCTGTTAGCTTCAGGGAATACTGAACACATCGTGAACGCCATAACCAGCGAAGAAGGACACTGTTCTGTGTATTCCTCTGATGTATCTAACAGAGGAGACTGCTACCGAGGGAAGAGAATCGCTACGCAGAGGTGAGCATCCGCATCATTGCCTTCCTGGAGGGGTGGAGTCACGCGTTATTCAACTAAAATTCTGCATTTAAAAGCCTGCATCACCCAAAGTCCCACATTTCGGGACTACGAAAATATCGTATTCGAAAATACTGAATTTGGGGAGCGGGGGTTTGCGGGGGTGTCCCCCAAATCCCCTAATTCGGTATTTTGGCCTGCGTGGGTACCCCCACTTACACAACTTGTGTTGTGGGGAGAGAAAATAATTCTGAATTACAAAATGCGAACCAATGTGATTTTGTAGTTCAAGATTTTGGTTTTTGTTATATTAACGTACATCCGAGCCACGCTGGTCAACAGAGCCTGTGGCACCAAGAAATGCAAGCTAAGCGCTAGCCGCATGCCTGAGGGTTTGCGTTCTACCCAACTGGGAAGCCGATGTCAGAGGAGAGGCAGGGACGGAGACTCAATCGTCTCATCTGGTGGTGCTACCACAAAGAAGCTCTTTGGGGCCGGAAAGCCTGTAGCGAACGCCGTGACTAGACCACCTGTGGGAGCTAGGGTCTGTGATGCTGGAAATGCATCGGAGGGACAGGGCCTCCGTATCCTTGTCCTTTACTGCTTTTATCGTGGGTTCTGTTGTGTTTTCCGCGCAGGAGTTCATGTGGGACTCCTGGTGGTGCAGCTCTCTCTTTTGGTTTGGTGAACGGACCCGTGGGATACCTTTATGGCACCCATGGGTGGGGGTACAACCCTGTGCCCCTAGTGTATGTTTTTGGGCACCTGTGGGTGGCCTGCCTAGCAGGGTATGGGCTGGTGGCAGCTCCATGCTCAATTTGACAGGTGCGCGGAGTATCCTCAATTTTGGGATACCCCGGCCCTGCCATTGGGATCAGTTGATTCCTGATGGAAAACAAGATGGCCCCTGTAGTCTCTTGCTTTCGATTACCCATTACCTTGTTTTCCCAAAGTCCTGGGAAGCCCTGACTCTGTCCCTTCCCCCTGACTGGCTGTTCGGTGGAAATGCCATATATGGTGTTGTGGAGGCCCGGCCAGACTAGCTGGATCCTTCCCAGTGCTGTATGTTGTGGGTACCTCCTGTGGGTGGGACCTGGGTGAATAGAGTGCGTGACGAATATGCATTCTGTGTTGTGGATGTCTAGTATCTGGTGGTTGACACAATGACTGAGACAGCCCTGACCGAAACCGGTATGAATGCAGCTTGGAGTGTTGAATGGCTCGGTACTTGTCCCAATACACAACTTGTTGCGAGTGTCTGGAGAGAAGTGAATGGCCTGAATACCTTGTGTGCCTGATTGGCTGCCTGCCTGCATGAATGCCCGTAGTCGTGATTGGATGCTTGAGCGTGACCCAGCGGAATGAATGGTAGAACAACAGTATATCTGGGGACCTCTCACTTGCAGGAATCGTGTTCAGAAGCTGAAGTCCACTACGACGAGTAACTGGAGTAACTGAAGCTTGACCTTGAAGCCCTGCTGGACGAGAAGAATTGCTGTTGCTCTCCTTCGCAATCTGGAAGCTGCTGTACCTCCAAGGACTGACCCAGAGAGGACCTGGTAAGGCGCCCTCTTCCCGAGCAATGAGGGGCCATCGTGCACAGCTGATCTTTGCCAACGCTCCCTGGTAGACAGACCTTCGACAGGCTGCCGACCCAATACGGGGACTGCTGCGGAACTCCAAGGAGAAGCGCCCGGATTGTTGTCCACCACTGTCGAAGACCGCCGTCGCCGACCGGAGCCGCCTAAGAACTTCATTTGATCATCGGACGCTCTCGTCTGCATCGTCACCCGCTTGTCTCCCGCTGGAGAAGACCCGACCGTCGACGCGCGAGGAGCATCCACTGGTGGGTTTCCCGCCACCCAAAGACCACAGAGACGCCGACGACTCGACGTCCTTGCTGGGCCACAGTTCTTCATCACTTTGCGGTCCAGAACTATCGTCACCGAGGTGCCCCGCACGCCTCTTCCTTGCAGGACGCCAACGCTCTGTCGTCGACTAGCACTGCTAGGAACGAAGCTGCCACTTCACTGCCATAGTTCAACCTGTTCACCGTCGGACGTTCGACGACCCGTGACTCCCGCCTTAAAGGGAGTGCACTCAAGAAGGGCTGTCGATTCCCTGACACCGAACGCCAAGTTCCCTGACACCGAACGCCAAGTTCCCCGACACCTCTCGACGATCCGTGGCTCCCCCCTGAAAGGGAGTCACTCAAGAAGGATCGGTCGACGCATCGTCGGAGAACTCTACTCCACCAGGTACATTGAAGGGGTAAAACCTTAATAGGAAGAAGTGAGAATATTGAACATATGGATGGGCTTGTGCTATATATCTTTATTTACAGGTTGCCCAGGTGGGGGGGGATCTCCACACAGAACTGTGTCTAGGTAACGGGTCCAGCATTCTGCCTACTGTTTCAACCATCTTGCGTTCCTTCCTATCTCTATTGCTGGTTTACTCGTTATTGATCTGTGTGACATGTTAACCGTACAGTTGATGCACTTTAATGACATTCGATAACATTGGTGGTACCACTTTAGAATTGTATATATTTATCATTCTTGACTTCCGAGTACAAAGTGCTTTATTGTGATCATGTACATACCTTTGAATAGACTGTTTTCAGTAATACAGTGTGTGGACATTCCTTTGTGGGGGTTCGGGGACTACACTGTACTTAAGAACCAGCCCGCATCACCTCCTGAGAAGCTAGGCCTTGATTGCTCGTCCATTGCTACCATAATAGATAATCTTGGCTGGGGTCTTCTGTGCCTCTCCTGTACCATATAGAGAGCAGAAGTACAGACACTCCCTACCAGTCTTTGCAGTGTCCTCGAACTCTTCACAAGTCAGACCGTAGCTAGCAAGCCAAATAGCAACCGTGGAGCCGAAGAGGTCATGGTAGCCTGAGAAACCCGATCAAGGCCTTGAGTGAAGGCTACGAAAATACCCTAAGTAAGGGGGATTGAGAAAGAAAGATGGACATTTTAAATTAAGGCTGAGAAAGCAACAGAAGGGATAGAACTTTGATAAGATTGGGTGAACAGCCACCCTATCAAAAAACTTGGATACAAGAAAAAAAAAAAAAAAATATATATATATATACACCGCGTCCATGTAGTTATGGTTAAGTTGGTGTTTCCATAGGAAGAGCATTTTTTGGGCGGCTTATAACTTCGCTCCCTCTGGATGAATCCTCACCAAACTTTGCAAAAAATGTATATAGCCCACTCTGAATTCTTCTGCAAAGTTTGGAGAGGTTTGGTCCAGGGGGGGCAAAGTTATAGGGGGGGTCCCAAAACTTTTTTTTTCCCATAGACCTATGGGAAAAAACTTTGCGCACGCCTACAGCCCAAACCGCTGGACCGATTTACACCAAATTTGCGGCAGGAGCGGGGGCTTGACCAAAATGTAAGGCAAAAAAATTAGTGATGGCTCCGTTCGCTTTGCGGACGGACTTCCCGGTTCGCTCCGCGGACAGTGCCCTGATTGGCCGAGCGGCTTGCGCGATGTCCGCGGACATCCGACATGTTCGCTGATTGTACGGCGTGGTGCGTGAAGCGCGTCAGATTTTCTGTGGCGCCTGCCATCTTGCATTTGCGGACGACCGCGGAGAAACCTGGATTAAAAATTGTATTTAGTCGAGTGTGTTGGTGTGTAAGAGTGTTTGGGGAGGGTGGGGGGAGTATGAGATAGGTGCAATGTTGTATTTTTTTTATGTGCTAGACGCTTTTGTTGTGTTCGATTTGTCTGCGGACAACACGGCTGTTCTGAAATGTTCGTAAATAAGCAGAATGGATTTGGTGTCAAGTTGAAAGTGTTCTAATAAGACTCGTGGGGTCCTGGAATGTTCGCACGGGGTGTCCTGAAGATGTTGTCTGTATTGTTCGTTGTCAAGCTGAAAGTGTCATAAGAACACTCGCGGTGTCCTGAAATGTTCATACATAAAGAAAATGGGGGTGTTCTGAGGACGTTCTCCGTATTGTGTGCCTGCTTAGCTGTATCCAATGAGGGAATGGCACAGAGAGTGAAGTGGAAATGGTAGAAGGGCTGTCTAAGAGTTATGCGGTCTGCGGACAGGGTGTGGTACATCCGGGGTTTTCCAGCAAATCCAGCATGGAAAGAAGACTGTAGGGATCAGCCAATCAGATGTTGAGGTTGTGGATTTGTGTTCAAAGAGACTGTGTGCAGTGAAGATGGCAGAAGTGGAGAAAGTCAAGGTGTTGGTGCTCGGAGATATGTTTGTGCATGGTTTACAACAGTATGCTCAAAGCAGGCATGTTGCAAAGAATTTCGATGTGAAAGGAGTGGAGGTCGTGTTGAGCACTGTGCCTGATTGCAATGTACAGGGAATTGTACAAGTTTGTGAAGATATGGGCAGGATCAACAGTCCCCATGTGGTAGTTTTGCACTATGGTGCTTTCCATTTGGGCTATGTCAGTGCCCCTACTTTGTTGGCAGATTTGGAACACTTGGTTCAAGCAGTAACGAACATCCTTCCAAATGCCAAAGTAATTTTTTCTGGATTAGTACCTAGGGCAATATGGGACAATAGTTCAGTTTTTTGTCCTCAGCAAAACAATGCTAGGTGTGTAATCAACTGAGGCATGTGTGCATTCATGCTTAGAGCTGGTATGTTCTTCTGCAATAATGAGAATATTGATTCCAGTAATGCTGTTTATTTTAAAGAAGATGGCATTTCCTTATCTTTTATGGGAAATGCCATTCTGTTTTGGAATGTAAGGGTTGCTTTGGAGAAGGTTATATGAAGATTTTAGGAGTAAAGTAAGAAAAAAAATACAAAATAACAGGTGTGTCAAGCATCTGCAAAAAACCCCCCCAAAATAATGCCTCTTTTCAGAGCCAACTTCAAAGGGGAAATGGGGCACACTATTTAAATTTTACATTCACCACGCTCAGATTTTCGATATGTCCACGGACATGGCGGTAGTCCGCGGACATCGAAAACACTAGCTAGGGGTTCAGTATGTTCTATGTTACATGTATATAAAGTCAGGGATATTATGGTTAAGTTGCGCTACTAAAAACCTATCAAATTCAGTAAAAAAACTTTGTTGAAGGGACGTTATGTTTCAAAGTAAAACCGAAAACCCCCTGAAATTAGGCAGTTATGGTAAAATAAGCAACCATAACTCGCGCCAACACTAACACCCAGGACATCAAAGATGACATCACAAATGTCATTGATGATATCACTGATAACCTCACATGTGCATTTATTTTTCATGAAAACTCTGTAGGAGGGATTTTTTATAATGTTGACCAAAAAGTGTGAAGAATCATTTGAATAAATATCATGAGCTAATTAGTGCATTAAGCAATGCATTGATATAAATAGCATTCTATTATGAAGTTCTATCCAGTATACTAAGAAACTCATGCAGAAACTTAGGCAGTTTGTGCAGTATACATGATGAAGGTGCAATATTCATAATCTAACATGTAATAAGTAGCTAATAAGACCCACTTAACACATAATTACACTTAATACAGACTACAGACAAAACACAAAGAGACAACAACACATACAAATATGAGTATATACAGGGACAGAGAAGTAAGCAAAAAAGCAGAAGTAGTAGCAGAAAGACTTCATAACCTAACTGATTATCTTTATGCAGAGAAATGATTGCTCTGTTTCAAAGGTGCTACTTTCTGTACATATGTGTATCAAATGATGTCAGTGAACCCTAAGGAAAGGAGTGTGAGTACAATGTATACAAATATGAGCATATACAGGGAAGGTATAGTAATAAAAATAAAACTATGAGAAAGTGCTGATAACTCTAATGATTATCTTCATGCACAGAAAGGATTGCTCTCTTTCAAGCCTGTGTCTTCCGTTATATATATGTTTCATATGATATGACTTGACCCCAAGTCTACAAATATAGTACCTTTTCAATTTTTACTTCCTGACGGTTACTGAAGAAAACTATGTGGCTTAGATATGTCAGTAAAGAAAAAAAAAGGGAGAGCCAGCCATGTGATGTCATCAGTGATGTCATCAATGACATTTGTGATGTCATCTTTGATGTCCTGGGTGTTAGTGTTAGCAGTGCACGGTGGTGCGAGTTATGGTTGCTTATTTTACCATAACTGCCGAATTTCAGGGGTTTTTCGGTTTTACTTTGAACCATAACGTCCTTTTAACAAAGTTTTTCACTGAATTTGATAGGTTTTTAGTAGCGCAACTTAACCATAACGTCCCTTTTAACGAAGTTTTTTCACTGAATTTCATAGGTTTTTAGTAGCGCAACTTAACCATAACGTCCCTTTTAACAAAGTTTTTTCACTGAATATATATATAAAACACATGCCCCTTTGCAGTTCTAACACTGCAAAAAAACCAAATAGATGGCATGTACAAGAGAATCCCAGCACACAAGACCTTGCTACTTTAAAATAACATCTTTATTGCAACATTTTACAGCACATTAATACAACAGAGGCGAAAGGATTCACCCCTGTGACAGCCAATAGGTTGTACAAAAGCACTCACTCCATGGGTGGAATGAAGTCACGCGTTCCGCCTGAATGCTCAGGCTTCCTCAGACTAATGCAATCCAAATGTGCCCATAACACCATAGAGTATAAAAAGAAAAGCGGCTGCAGAACGTCCCAATTCGTGTTACATCAAGTGTCTGATAGTCATGTGACCGCATCAAGAGTAGTTACTGAAACAACATCTAAAATTACCTCCATATTGAAATGGTCATTTACCTATGTATGTGGTACTGAATGTAACAATAAATTTCACACTATCACTTCATACATACAACATGATATTTCTGATGTCATCTTTGATGGCGTGGGTGTTAGTCTTAGCAATGCACGTAGATGCTGCGAGTTATGGTTGCTGAGCTTACCATAATGAGGGAATGTGCAGTGTTTTTTGGTTTCACTGTGAAGTATAACATCCTTTTAACAAAGTTTTTTTACTGAATGTACACACATATATATAAATATAGGGCAGGGAACGAAAACAAAGGGGCTAAACCTGTGAGGTCATCAGTGATATCATCAGTCACATTTGAGATTACATCTTTCATGTTCTGGGTGTTAGTGTTAGCAGTGCACAGTGGTGATGGCAGGTATGGGGGCTTAGTTTACCATAACTGGTGAATTTCAGGGGTTTTTCGGTTTTAATTGGAACCATAATGGGGAGGTTGGAATTTTTTTTGTAGTGAATTTTACAGGTTTTTGGAAGGGTAACTTCATTATAACATTGTGTCAATGAAGTTGTTGTGCTGAATATACACTGTCATCATGTGATTGTGGGAGATATGTAGTATAATGTACGTACTTGATAAACATTTAACATAGAACATAGAACATAGAACATACAGAACCCCCTCCCTATTGATATTCGAAAGGGACGGACTGAGCGCCTGTTTGCGGACGGGATCAACATTACCCAAAGATGCAGGGGGCATATGAAAACGTACTATTGTCTTACACAAAAAATCTGCAACGTAGAAGAAGGAAATAAAGACATAAGTAGTAATAAGTCAATATGGAAGCCTAAAGGTGTGAAATGAAAATGACACATTTAATAACCATGTAAACCATGTAGAATGAAATGGATGGTACCATAAAAAAAAAAAAGATGCCTCCATCGTAATCACTTCACAGAAAATATGCAGCCTGGACCGACAGTGGAAGGACGCAGTAGGACGAAAGGAAATTACATCAAAATAGTGAGTTAAAGTCATTTTTTTGTCTGTGTGTGTTTTTGGTATGTGCTGCAGAAATAATAATGTCTTTCTTTTCTTTTGACACAGAAATGGCTAGTAATTTCGAGTGGCTGGAGGAGAATTTTCCGCATGGGGAAATGTCTGAAGACAGCGACAATAATGGTACACACTGCTCTGCATATGCAAAATAATGATCAGTATTTTATAGGCATTTAACATATGTATATTGTTTTTGTACAGACCAGGAAAGAAAAGAAGAAAGGCCAACAAACGAGACATAAGAAGACTGGATGAAAAGGATTGAGCAGAAAATGGATGTACTGAATGACAATTTTCAAAGTTTGAGGGAGTTTGTGGAGGACTGTGTGAGAGGAAAAGTATGTTACCATTGTCCCACCTGTACCTGCCCCGCTTCTCCATTCCCTAGTGAACCATCCCCAAACCTTCAAGAAGAAAATAGACGTTTTGACGAAACATCCATCCCTTCTTCCCCTCACAGATCTTCTCATAACCAGCCGTGTTGAATCCTAATTCCCCTATATTTGTGTCAGTATCTGCTTCCCCCCCTATTTCTTTGGATTGAAGTGTGTGTGCGTGTGCGTGCCTGCGTGCGAAATGTTTTTGTATAGTAGTTGTAGTTATAGAGTTTGAGGCAAAACATTTTTTTTTTTAAAAAGACTTAAAATGTTCGCGAACAGCGCGTCTGTTCGACCTATCCGTAAGGAATGGAATGTGGGTGTTGTAAAGGCAGTTCACCTACCCTTGCTAATGTCAAGTAAGATGGAGTTGATGTTTGACCGCAACATCTGTTCAAGTTGCGCGTACATAAACAGAAAGCGGTGTCCTAAGGACATTATACCTCGCCGTGCCGCTTACAAACGAGATGAAACATGTTCATAGAACACAACAGGTGTCCGGGATGGCTGTAAATAAGCAAAATGGGAGTGTGTGTTAAGGACAGTATACCGGTCCATATCGTCCGCAGGCAAAATGGTGGCATCCGTAGAACAGGCGTGGTGGCTGGCAAGTTCGTAGTCAAGCAAAATGGAGTTGTCCCAAGGACACTAGACCTGTCCGTACAGTGAGCATATCATGTATGCACATGCGCAGCACAACCATAAGGATAGGAAACATTGCGCCTGCCCCTAACTGTCCGTCTCACTTGTGTCGCACTTTGAATTAGTTTGAGAATCGAACACTGTCCGTAGGACACTTGCGCGCATGCGCAAATTTGTTACTCTGCATTTGCTGTCCACCGGACTCCCATTTCGGTCGCGGATGTGTTCAGGACGTCATCATGTGACCGCACCCACGCTGAACATGTGGACTAATTTGCGCAGTTTGTGTGCTTCCGCAGCAGTACAAAAGAACTTGTAGACACAAGGCAAAATATTGTAGAGTGTAAAAATATCATTTCACATATCAAAGACAATAGCTTACCTGAGGACTTCTTATGTAAACATTTTTTACCGCTTTGCAGTGATGAAGACGGTCACGAGGCACACCCCTCCACCCCTATAAATGGCCACACTCGAGCGCATCTTCATTGTCCTTCTAGCTATAGCAAATTGAGGTGTACTGCCTTTACTGCTGTAGTGACCAAAAGTAAAGTAATCAGTATGGCTTCCATGGCTGCTGTTGGTTCATTAGCCTCTGCACCACCCCCAAACCCGCCACCACCGCCACCTCCCCAAGGGCCTGCAGAGAGATGTACGGGGGAGGATGTAGAGAGCGAGGAAGAAGAGGAGGAAGAGAATGAGGTGGAGGAGCACTCGCCGGGAGTCGTGGGTGTGGCAGTTGTTTTCTGTTTATGGGAACGTACCAAAAGCATGTGCGAACCTGGTGAGGTGTAACAAGTGCGAGGGGGTGCTGAGTCACGGGAGATTTGGTGCGTACAGCTTTCGTACGACAACCATGCAGTGACACCTCACTTCGTTCCACACTACGGACATTCGCAAGGTGGTGCCATGTGAAGTGCGTAGTCGATTGAGTTCCTCCACAGCATCCTACATGTCCGATCCTCCCACCCCAAGAGACACTCCTGCGGAGGAGCGCCTCCCTCCAGCTGCCTCACAAGCCATTCGCAATGCTGTTGACCCTTACGTTTCAAAGGTGACAATAGTGTGTATTTATTGTGATGTAGTACTCTGCAGGGGGGAGGGTTTTCGAAGTGCTTTTGAGGCTACGGTCACTGAGCACCAGAAGATCTGCTCCTTACTTCAGTGAAGCTCACCATATATCTTTCTCCGTCCACTTGCCCTTTCTTATCCCCGTGGCTTGTGTTCCTTCCTTACCCTCCTTTGGCCTCCTCTCCTAGTGTGTCGTGTGCTGAGAAGCAATAAACGTGAAAACAACAAAAATTACAGAAAAGGCTCTTTTCAGAGCCACCTTTCTCAGTTTAACAATAGAACTATAAAGTGACCGTTTTAGACCCCTGCAGAGTTGTGGAAAAGTTCACGGACAGTTGTAGGGAAAAAAAAGGAGGGTGAAAGCGGAGCAAACACAATGAAGTGTTCTCTGGGAGTAAGTGGTTGCTCTGAAAAGAGCCTTTCGGTGGTGTGTTGTGTGGGTCAAAAATTCTGGATTGGAGAAAACGGATTGTCACATAGGTTATTGTGAATCCAAAAGAGGTCGCAATGCATTTTGTACATTGCGAAGAAAAATCTGATTGCCAGCATATGCGAGATGGACTCCATCTCTGCGGAAAATGAAAGAGCTGTGAAACAAAATGTTTTCATTGTGGAATGAGGACGTGCCACCAACATCTCTTAAAAAGGCACAAACGGCCTTATTCACATTGCATCTCACTTTCTCCATTTGTGGACCAAAAGCAGAAGAACGCAGCCATATTTGTCTTTGTGCAATACAGGAAAAAAGTATTTGACAATTTGGAAACATGTCCATGAGCTTCGCCAAGTCCTTCCTTCATTGCAAATTGCAAAGAAATTACAGAGACCTGGCCTAAACTGTTTCCTCCGCAATGAATGATCAGTATATCTGGAGGACGCTCTGTCAGTAGAGTAACAGAGGTACCAAGTCCAGCCACCTCATGCCACGCACGCCATGCCAGTGCACTTCCACATGAGGAAATCCGAGATCTGCAGATAAATGCAGCTTTCTGCATGCACCTTCAATCAATGTATCCAAAATCCAGATAATCTGTTTTCGAGCACACAGAGCCATGGCTGTCTAGTCTCCTGTCAGAGAAAAGACGTTCTGACTACATATCTCCATACAGAACACACCCACTGACCTTTACTGACCAATCCCTACCTTCGCACATTCTCATTTCCATGAGTCTCCACCCCAAAATCCCCTTTGGTAAAAGGCGGCGCCTGCAAACTACCGCCATGTTCGCGGACACGTACAGGAGCAGAGCGTGACGACTGTACATTTAAATATTATTCCCCTTTTCCCCTTGAAGGTGGGCTCTGAAAAGAGCCGTTTTTTTTTTTTTGGGCAGATGCCTTACAGACACCTGTTATTTTTCTTTTTTTTGTGTTATTTTTTGTTCTTACTTTACTCCTACAACCATTACAGTACCTTCTCCAAAGCAAGCCTCACATTCCAAAAGAACATGGCACTTCCCAAAGAGATAACGCAACACCATCTGCTTCGAAATAAGCCGCATTACTGGGAACAATGTTCTCGTGGCTGCAGAAAAACATACCAGTGCGTAACATAAAAGCACACATGCCACGATAAATGATACACCTCCCAATACTTTGATCTGGACAGAAAAAAATAATTGTTCTCCCATTTTACTCTAGGGAGTAAACCAGAAAAAATGACTTTCGCAGTTGGAAAGATATTCATGAGTGACGGAACCAACTGTCCCAAATTTGCCAACAAAGTACGTGCAGTCACGTAGCCCAAATGGCAAGCACCGTAGTGCAAAATTACCACATGAGGAGAGGCCATCGTACATATGTCTCTGCAAACTTGCAGAATTGCCGCAACATTGGCATCAGTCTCAGCGTTCCACACCACCTCCACTCCTCTCACATCGAAATGGTGTGACACATGCCTACTCTCGGCATAATGTTGTAAGCCATGGCCAAAAATGTCTCCAAGCACCAAAACCCTGACCCTCTCCACCTCTGCCATCTTCAGTGAAAGCACCGTCTTTCGATACAAAAGAGTAATGTGAACATCTGATTGGCTGATGCCTTCAGTCCCCTTTCCATGCAGAATTTGCTGTAGAAACCCATATGTGACACGCCCTACCCGCGGACAAGCGTTGCCTACGTGCGGCATGTAACTCTTATCCCGTCCTTTCACCCTTTCCACAGCAGCAGCAAATCGAGTCCCTCATTGGACACAACTAAGCAGTCACACAACCATCCGCCAATCTCATTGAACATCGCTAAATCTAACGCCGTCATCAACATTGCGCACTTCAAAATTACTGTCGATAATTCTGAATGGAAGTCGCATATCATTGCAAAGCACCTACATCAGAAGCTACTGTGCAAGTGTTGCGAATTTCTACGTACAACTCCATGCATGCGCACATGCATGAGTATAGAGTACAGGTATGTATATCTTAATCCGAGAACATTTGCAACCCTTATGATTTAATGTAAACAAATTAATGCCGTTAAATGTGCATAGGCAATACATACCAACGCTCCCCCTGTGCAAGATGTCCGATTTATCATTGACAAACCGCACAACTTCTTATTGTCTTCCGCATAACCTATACATACGTTGCAAGCATGCCTATTTAGGGCGAAACTCAATTTTGTATTAGAAAATGTCAGAGTTGTGTACTGTGTACGGCCTACAGAAATTCTACTTGCAATGTAATCGTATGACAAAAGTAAGCGCTCCTGATTGCTGTGGTGACATCTCCCTCTGAGGGTCTCCCGATTTTTCGGCCTCGTGCTTTTAAATTGCAAGTACACATTTTTTCCCCCCCATCTACTACTATGCCCTATCGCTTACAAACCTCTCTCCTATAGATAGTACACCTTGTAAAAAACAAGGCATTTTCATAACCTTAAAAATGTTAGCAATTTTGAAGGACTTGCAAGTAACATATTGCAAATACCATGCAAAGGCTGCACAGAGTGAAGCGAAATGCACACATGCACTGGGTTGAAATTAGGGATGTAACGGTATAACGGTATACCGTTAAAGATACCGTGAACCACTTAATTGACCAATAATAACCGTCACATTGTTTATATCGGTATACCGTTTATACCGTTAAGTGTGCTTTTTAGTCTGATTTGGAAAGGCTGCAGAAAGCAAGTGCTGCGCAGTCTTGGTCTTGCACTGTTGGATGTGCCATCTGCCAAGTAGTTTCAGTTGGAGCAGTTTTTAATGCCATTCCATAAACCACACGTGCCTGACACAATCAATATGTTAGCAATAGGAAGAATAAATACAGTGCCAAGAAGGAAAAGGGTTTACTTTGGGATGGCGGCTTTGGGGTTTATGTATTTATAATGGATAATGTTTGCTAAACATATGACAATGGGGGATTTCCCTGGTTCTATCATTGAATTTACATATAATAAGTCAAACTGCAAAATTCACTCATCTCTGTGGGTATTCACTGCCATACCAAAGGTGACATGTCCGTGTTTACTGAACACCTTTTGGCCCGCAAGTAAACTAAAGGCTGTCACATAAAGAGAGAGTGCGTGTGTGTGTTCACGCGCACACGCGTATACTACCATCAGCCTCGATTGATCTGTGGCGTGCAGGTTATCAAGATGGCAACTAGTTCATCTTCACCAGTAGCCAGTGGGGGAGCCAAAAGCCTAAATGACCACGTAAGAAAAGCTATTAAGTTTGCTTTGCCAGTCGCAGCAGGGCTCTCCCCTCCTCCTCTCTGCACGTGTGTTTGTGTTTGGTGGAAGCAAGGGGTGACATTTCAGTGGAAAGTATGTTTGAAAAGCCCAATTCTGGTCCTGGGTGCCTGGTTTTGTTTATGATGATAAATCTGACAGTTTATGACCTTTTAGAAAATCTTTGTTAAGATTAGTTAACTCCACCTGCTATACCGCGATAACCATGATATACCGTCATTTGGCAAGAAGGTTATTGTACCGTCATAAAACTAATACCATGACACCCCTAGTTGAAATATGAAAGGAGAATGCTCTGACGAAAGCTGCACAATTAATGTGTGCAGTATCAGCACTGCTGTAAACACACAAAGTAATTAATTTTGTTTTTTTGAATCGCAGTGAAGACTACTCTCCTGAGAATCAACAGCATCTACACTGCAGACGACATATCCGAAGAAACCTGGTCATTTTTCAAAAAAAAGTAAGTACAGTACTACCTTGTTAGGCAGAAACCTGTGCAGTTCCCTTAGGGACCACTGCAAAAGCTTTAGGACTACAGGTGGTTGGCAGTAAACCCAATTGGCAGCAGTCTGTACCACCCAGATTACCTGGTAGCTGTGGCTGAGCAGTCAGACTTCTCTCAAGATGAGTTAGGCAGTATATAGAGTATACACAATAGGTACAGAGATACAGTAGCACAAGCAAACACTGACCAGAGCTTTGGTGTAAAAGTATATAATTATTTATTTAAAGACACACTTGTAAATTACACTAGCACAAAGAGGTAAATAAATTCAACACGCAGTCACCATTATATATATACAACACTAATTACTTATTAGACAAGTCTTAATGAGAAACACCGCTCACAGAGGTGAGCGCTTAACATAAGATGGCACTTTAATAAGTTATAAAAAAAAGGGAGGTAAAAGGCAGGGTTATGAAAGCACACACATTTCAATACTTTTCAAAGAACCACAGTGAGGCAGATTAGGCTACTGGAGAGCAAGGAAGTTTAAATGCCAGGCCCACTCTTAGAGAGAGCAAGCGAAATGTGTCCAGGATCACGCAGTGGGGTTATGCCCAAAGAGTCTTTGTAGAAAGTTCACAAAAAGATTGAGATCAAGTCAGGAAAAGTTAGTTAACAGGTCCCAGGCTAGCCCAGGTTACAAAGTCGAGGATTTACTGTAACCCCGAACGATCTGTCGCAAGGGAAGCCAGGGGGGGACAGTACCTGAAAGTGGAAAGAATGCTCCAGCGGGGGCAGTTGTCCCTGGCCGCGGGTGCAAGTTGGTGTTTCGTCCAGAGGAAGAGGAGTTCTCGACGTGGAGGAAAGCTGAAGGTCGTTGCGCTGCCAGGGAAGAAACCAGCCGCTGAGTTTCCCGGTTACAAGGTACCACCCTTTTCTTCACAGTAGTGGTAAGCCGTGGTATTCCGGTTGCCGGGGTGCTTGGCACAGGCAAGGCGGCCACGAGATTGTCCAGGAAGGCGAAAAGATGGGCAAACTGGTCATCCCCACCAGTCAAAGGAAGAAGACTCTCCGGACTGGAGATCTCCTCTGCCGTTGGGAAAAGTGGTGAGACGGTTCAGCAGGGCTCCACCGGTGGTGTCGTCGTTGCAGGTCGGCTCGGCTTCTCCCTCAGATTCTTTAGGTCCTGTGGCAACGTCTGAAGTTCCAGTCCGCAAAGCCCTGCTTTTATGCAGAAACCCCCCATTCATTCAGCCTAGCTGTCACTCAAACATGCTAAGTGGTGAGCCGGGCGGCTCACCACTTGGGCCAATCACACAAGAGTGCGACATGAGTTGCCGAGGCAACTCAGTCCAGGGTGCCTAAACCCCCTCCCACAACCCCTGTGGTACCCAGACAGAGTGGCACCACTTTTGGAGGATTCTGTGGAGAAGCCCGCCAAAAAGTGGAACAAAGGGCTCAACTTGGGTTGGAGTCACAGAAGCGAACACAAATGCCATTTTGGAACCAAGTTTCGGCAAAAAATACCAACCAGTGAATTTATATTAATTTAATAACCAGCGGTATGTTCGAGGCTATGTTAAAAAGTGGTAGCCTCGAACAATGGGAAAATTCCATAGGAATATATTCGCGGTCGAATATAAAAAGTAGTATCCACTGCCACCAGCCAAAACTCGGTCGGGGGGGACTGGACAGTGCCCCCCTCGAACAACAGACCCCGGGGCAATCGAATTGTCCCGACCAGTACGTCCACAATAGGATGGTTTGTACTGGTTCTGTTCACAATTTGAGACTAGTAAAGCCAATGGTGACTTTACATGCCCTGGGAGACAGTAGTCAGTCCCAGGGTATGGAGTCTATGTTTGGGGGTCGCTACGACACCCATGGGTTACGGCACGGGGGGTGCTGTGTAACCCACATACCAAAAACACATGAAGCCCTATGGGGTAAAGGACCCCATAGCCCATAAAACACATACAAAGTCAAAGGAACACCTCAAATCATGTCTAGGAGTGGGAGGAAAAGAGTCTCACTCTTAGCAGGAGAAAAAAAATAAACCCCAAAAATCCAGCAAAGCTGCTGGGGGACTCACTAGGTTTGGGAAATGAGCCTTTACAGAGAATTCTCCCTAACATGCCTTTATATTGTAACTACTCCTCAAAGAGGCTGCATGGGTTATTTGTTTAATTTGGGCACCAAAGCAAACATTGATTTCTGAACCATTCTACCTACAAATATCCATTTATTGAACAAAGAATAACAGGCAGAATGGCTCACAAATCCCTGTGTGTTTGGAACTCAAATAACATACGTAACCCTTAGAAGGTTAGATTTAGAAAAGAAGTTGTTGTTGCAAGTTTATGGCATTTCGTTTATTAATAATGCTTCTCGTCACCACTAGCCCACTTTGTACTCTCACCTGAAAAACATTGTAGTAGTATACACACAGTAAAATAGCCTTACCAAATCATTGCAAGAGTCCAATGTACATTCACACACCATGACAAAGAGCTTCCCCATCAGACTCATGCACGCATGCACACAGCACACATACATTTTACAACAGACCAAAGTATGCCTTCTTTTTTTGAACAGACACCAAAGAATGCCTACCAAAAAGAAACTCTGTAGAAAGGAATGCAGAAGTACAGCAAATAAAAATAAAAGTGCCCAATCTAAGCATCCATCTGTTGTAGAGTTTGAAGAGAATGTTGGAACAAACCAGCTAATGCAGTCGGTTAGCAAAACAAAGGAAGCTTCAACTACCGAAACTTTACCTCATCCATCAAAATGTGTCACAAAACACAAATGTTGGCAAAAAAAAAAAAAATTTTGACTACCAGTACAGTTAACAATGCTCCTACTAATCCTGATAGTTGAACAAGAGCCCATAGTAAAAAAAAGTATTTTATCAAAAATGTTTCGTCAGAGTCCTTCAGAATCTACTAAGAAGACGACCGAAATCATCCTCACCCCTTAAAACCTACCATAGAAAGTTAATCCTACAAGCTCTCGTGGACAGTGCAATCCTTCTCAAAAGGAAGTTGTTTATATTAGTGTTAAATAGGATGAAAGCACTAACAAAACTAAGTACCAAACTACAAAAGAAACTCTGCAATAAACGGAATGTGAACAAAAATAATTTCTTAAATGTTGTAGTGGTGAATGGAGTCACATAACAACCACAGAACCATATTTTAATGAAGAAGCATACAAACAAAATCAAAAACCCAATTGCCATCCTATAGCAGTGGACGAGGGTATGAGAAAATCAATACTACCATCATAGAACAAGAAACACTGCTTACAAAAGTATCCTCTGAAAACTCAGAATTACCTCTCGATTCAACAGAACCACACCGCCCAGTATACAAATGGCCATGCACATCAATGTGTGCCATTCCAAACAATGATTTCAAATCTTTACGTCAGTTCCTCAATCAGTATGTAAAAGGTAAAGACAAAAGTAAAATGAAAGTGCTGCAAAATATGGATATTTGTCCAGTGCGCAAATACACAGGACTACAAGGACATTCATTAGCCTGAATTTCTGGGCCTATTTGCAAAAGAACCTTCCATGATATCAAAAGGATATCAATACATCATTCAAATGTAAGAATTCGAGTGTATAAAATATACTATGCAAAAAGTCCAGCTTCAGAACTAGGCATTTTAAATAACACTCTTCTGCATGGTACACCCAAATACTTACAAGAAGAAATGGACAGTATTCAGAGAAAGTATTTTGGAAGTGAAAGCCACTTACAAAATGAAATAGTTTTAGAACATAGTAGCAACAATTCGGCACATAGCAACCTTCTATTAGACACATACAGAAAAGAAATAGTAAAATTTAAAAGGTCATCGGCTGAAGTACCAAACCATGTATGTGTGTTGCCGCAGAAATCTTTACAAAAGGAACACAAAAAATGTAGACATAGCATACAAAATAGAAGACAATGAAGATTCTAAATCGTTCGAATTAGCTCTCTACCTTTTAGCAGAAAACAAATATGAACTAACTGAACGCCTAATATGTTGCAGTTACTGTACTACAAAATTAGACAACAACCACACTCCTTCACGTGCTATTACAAATAATTTGGAATTGTTTCCACTACCAAAAATCCTGCAACAACTCAATTTGTATGAGTGCATAATAATTCAAACAGTTAAACAGTTCACCCATTCCAAGCAATTATACGCCTGTTAGGGAGAATTATCTGTTTAGGCTGAATTTCCTAACCTAGTGAGTCCCCCAGCAGCTTTGCTGAATTTCTGGAGTTTGTTTTTTTCTCCTGCCAAGAGTGAGACTCTTTCCTCAAACTATTGGACATGATTTGAGGTGTGTCTTTGACTGTTAATGTGTTTTATGGGCTATGGGGTCTTTTACTCCATAGGGTCTCATGTGTTTTTTCTATGTGTGTTACACAGCACCCTCAGTGCAGTAACCCAGGGGTGTTATAATGACACCCCACCATGGACTCCATACCCTGGGACTGACTACTGTCTCCCAGGGCATGTAAAGTCAACATTGGCTTTACTAGTCCCAAATTTAGTAACCGAACCAGTACAAACCATCATAATGTGGAAGTACTGGTAGGGGTAATTTGATTGCCCCTCGGTCTGTTTTTCGAGGGGGTACTGTGCAGTCCTCCCTCGTCGAGTTTCTGGCTGGTGGCAGTGGTTACCACGCGTAATATTCCTTAAGAATATTCTCTATGGGATTTTCCCATGTATTTTAAACGCACCACTTTTTGGTGCAATGTTAAAGATACCGCCGGTTTATTTAATATTAATTCACCGGTAGGGTCTTTTTGCCAGAAATCTGTTTTAAAATGGCATTTGTGTTCGCCTCTGTAACTCCAAACCAAAGGTCGAGCACTTTGTTCCACTTTTGGCGGGCTTCTACTCAGAAGCCCTCCAAAGTGGTGCCACTCTGTCTGGGTACCACAGGGTGTGTGGGAGGGGGTTTAGGCATCTTGGACTAAGTTGCTTTGCCAACCCAAGTCGCACTCTTGCGTGATTGGCCCAAGTGGTGAGCCACCCCGCTCACCACTTTGCATGTTTGATTAACAGCTAGGCTGAATGAATGGGGGTTGCTTGCATAAAAGCAGGGCTTTTGGGACTGGAACTTCAGAAGTCGCCACAGGACCTGAAAAACCAAAGAGGGAGAAGCTGAGCCGACCTGCAACGATGACACCACCGGTGGAGCCCTGCTGAACCGTCTCACCACTTCCCAACAACAGAGGAGATCTTCTTGCCGGAGAGTCTCTTCCCCTTGAGCTGGTGGGGACAACCAGTTTGCTTTCTTTTTCGCCTACCAGGACGTCTAGTGGTCGAATTACCCGTGCCAAGCACCCCGGCAACCGGATAGCAACTTAATACTGGACCGCGAATAAAAGGACCGCTCCTTTTAATCGAGAACTCCGCGGCTGGTTTCTTCCCTGGCAGTGGAACGACCGTCTGTTTTCCTCCACGAAGAGATCCTCTCTTCCCCCGGACATAGCACCGACTTGCACCCACTGCGAGGAACAACTGCCCCCGCTGGAGCATTCTCACCATTTCAAGGTACCGTGTCCGCCTGGCCTCCCTTTCTATAGATTGCTACAAGGTGACAGTAAATCCTTAACCTTCTGGACTGGGCTGGCCTCTTGACCATCTAACTGGTCCCTTTCTTTTGGTCCAACTCCTTTCTGAACCTTTGAGTCTTTTGTGCACTTTTCAACCGTGTGACCTTGGACACATTTCGTCCAGATCCTCTTATAGTGGGTCCGGCCTTCTGAACTTTAACTTCACGGTTTTATTCTGCCTTCCTCTCGCACGGTGTTCTTCTAAAAGTGTTGGGATCTGTTTCAATCTATGCTTGCCTTTCTCTCCCTTTTAAACCTCATTATTAGAGTGCCATCTGCGTTAAGCGCTCACCGCTGACTGAAAATAAGAGGTGCTTTACTTAAGACTTGTCTAATATTCTTTTGAGGGAGTGTATGTACTTTAGTGACTGTGTTTTTGAATGTGCTTGATATTAGTGCCAGTGTGTTTTCATAGATGAGTTTTTAAATAAATAATTATATATCTTTTACACCAAAGCTATGGTCAGTGTTTGCTTGTTTTACCACCTGCCCTATTGTATATGCTCTGTATACTGCCTAACTCTTCTTGAGAGAAGTCTGACTGCTCAGCCACAGCTACCAGGTAAATCTGGGTGGTGCTGACTGCTACCAATTGGGTTTACTGCTAACTCCTGTAGTCTTAAACTTTTTGCAGTGGTCCCTAAGGGAACTGCACAGGTTTCTGCCTAACAACGCCTTCATCTAAAAACAGCAAAATTACCTTCCTCTGAATTGGTGAAAGGCATTTGTGGCAAAGTAGTTTATTTGCCATTAGATCTAACGGAACACGTACACACTCTAGGAGTGCAACGTCCAATAGAGCATTCTTTAATAGTCTTGGTAAATGGTGTACAAACAAAGGACAAAAAAATTTGGCAACAACTGGTGGACTTACATAAAGTTAAGACAAGCATTGCAATATCTAAAAGACAATAACGAGTACTAAAAGGAGATAAATATTGATGAAAGCTTAAGGGAAACAACTGAAATAATTCAATAGCCATCAGAAACTGGACAATTCGAACTTCTGGATCCTGCTACAGTATCCACTCTTTTGGACCATTACACAATTCATCCATTGCATTCCAATGAAAGCATAGATGATGCACTAGAAACTTACCAAATGCGACAAACCAATGGGTCACCAATGAGTATATGGGAAAAAAGTATAGAAGCATGTGCTTTTCCACTGCTATTTCCTACTGGCAAAGGTGGAAGATACGTTGATAGACCCACTCAGATTGGTGCATCAGAATACCACTCTTTACGAATGTATTTGCAAGATCAAAATGTGGAATACATATTCCACCAACTCTATGAAAGTGAATTAGCAACATTATGTTACGGAGTTGCACACATTTTGAAATCTGGAACCCACTTTCAAAATATGTCAGCTACGCAGTTAATACAAAAAGTACAGGAAAAAGATGAGGATTTACAATCAAGTATAACATATTTGTTTGCAAACATGCGTGGTACAAATGAATACTGGTTCCAACGGCACAGAGACGTGCGTTGTATGATCAGAAACCTTGGACCACCGACTTGGTTTGTTACGCTAAGTTGTGCAGAATATGCATGGGAAGATTTACATGAGTTCCTACGCATAGCAAACAGCAACAAAAAACAACATATGCACCTGAGAACTTTGCTCTCTAGATCCAGTTAATGTGTCAAGATATTTCCATCATCGTTTCATTGCCATGCTACACTTTATTTGCAATAAAACTGTTCCTCTCCTTGGAGAAGTGCAACACTTCTTTTGGAGAAAAGAATATCAAGCGAGAGGAGCACCATTTATTCACAGGCACTTGTGGATCAAAGGTGCACCGAAATTTGGTCATAACAGTGATAGCACTGTTTTGCAGTTTATCCAAAAATATGTCACTTGTGAAATCCCTTCACGACAGACACATAGTGAGCTGCATGGGCAGATTTTACAAATTCAAAGACACAAATGTGGCAAATATTGTCGCCGCAAATACAAAAACAAAGGTAAATACTACACCAAATGCCGCTTTGGTTTCCGTAGACCAGTTACAGAAACAGGTGAAGTAAACAACTTCATATCTTCAGTTCGGCATAGTGTTAAAGGTAAATCACCCAAGGACACGTATTACATAAAAAGAAGGGAAGAATCAAAATATATCAATGATTACAATGCAATCATTGCCCTCTTATGGAATGCAAACATAGATGTGCATTACATTGCAAACAATTCAACTGCTGTTGCACGATATGTTACAGCCTACTTAACAAAAGCAGAAAATACAGAGCTTTAAGACCTCTGGGGTGACCTAGCATCCGACAAAACATTATCACAGAAATTGTACAGCCTAGGCATACAAATGCTCTCTCAGAGAATATCGTGCCTATGAAGCAGCCGATCGTTTAACCGGTACTGCTTTGTATGGAAAATCAGACAACATAGTATGGCTAAGTCTTGGTCCTGCAAAATCTAGAAAAAGAGTGCTGAAATCATATGAGGACATAGAAACAATTGCCAGAAATAATTCAAACAGCCAAGACATTCTAAAAAACAATTTACTGGACACATACTATCCGAACAGGAGTATCACTTTGGAAAACATGTGCCTATACCACATAGCTCAAAACTTTGCATACAAAAATAATGTAAAGCAAACATAGATATAGAGTGGCCGATTGTGAAGGGAGTTTAGTGAAACTTACCAAACGAAGCTTAATCAATCATGTAAAATTGTCATTAAAAACTCCTCAACAGAAAGAACTATATTACATGTCTCTGTTACAACTTTTCAAACCATTGAGAAAAGAGGAAGACATACTAGAAAGCTATGACTGCTATGAAGATGCTTTCAAAGCAAATGAAAGCGCTATCACCGATGTGAACTTTACGCAGTACAAAACAATGTTACACAATGAGCAGCAACAGAAAGAAGAAATTCAGGCCCAACCAGAAAAGGACTCTTACGACAGTAGCCAACCTTCTGTAAAGGAAGTCAAGAACCACTAGGACAACCACTAATAGCAAATGAGGCTGAAGTAGCTATGGCAGAAGTAGAAAACACCATGTATCAGTATCAAGAAGATACAGAAGACTTAAATGTACAACAAGCAAAACTTAAAGAACAGCGGACCTATTTTTGAAGACGTAACAAAACAAATTGTACATGGTGTACAACACAAAAATAAAGAATGTTCCTGCCAAAATTACAAACCTATTCTGCTGTACGTGAGTGGTGAGGCTGGATCAGGGAAAACATTCTTAATCAAAAGCATCAGCAAGTTCCTTCAACAATTGACAAACAACAAACTGTCAGCTGTTGTAATGGCCCCCACAGGTTTAGCTGCGTACAACATAGGTGGTGTCACTTTACACCGATTACTACTGCTTCCAGTAGAGCATCAAAATAAATTAGACTATTACAAACTTTCTGCTGAAGCTGCAATGGAATTACGCAGAGTATTAAAACAAATGAAAATGCTACTTATAGATGAAGTGAGCATGGTCTCCAACCTAATGTTAGCTTTGATTCACCTCAGATTGCAAGAAGTACTTAAAAGTAGCAACGAAGAATTCTTTGCAGGAAAACACATCATCGTTTTCGGAGATCTTCTACAAATGACACCAGTGAAAGGTGAACCCATTTTTAAAACCTTAGGCCACAAACTGTGCCGGAAAACTGTTGGTAGCATAGGTAATGTCAACCTTTGGCAATATTTCCAATACAGAGAATTAACTGGAAACATGCAGTAATCTGCAGATCTCACTTATGCCAACATCTTAAAAAGTATTAGAGTTGGTGTACTATCGCAAGAAGCACAAGTTGTATTGAAAAACCGGCACATTCATGCACTTTATGGCGATAATGCATGTGCAACTGATGTTATGGAACAAATGGCACACAAAAATGTCAATTGTATGGCCTTAATGCCAACTCTTGCAAGCGGTTTCAAATTCAATGAAACAATGTTAAATAAAGAAATGCAACCAATAATGGAAATTAGTGCCACAGACAAAATAGACGTACATGGTATGACAGTACCCATGTGTGAGCAAGCCACAAGACTAAATAGTTTAGAAAATGTAATCTCCAACACAGCTGGGTTGGAAAAAATATTAAAATTATCCTTAAATTGTAGAGTAATGCTTAAACCTATCCTTGATGTCGAGCAAAGGCTAGTTAATGGAGCACTAGGTACAGTTGTTGGCTTTCAATCATACCCACGTGACAGCAATATTCAGTTTGTCAATATTCGCTTTGATAAAGTTTCAGAAGTGAAAAGGATAGGGCGCTCAATTGCTTGATTCCTTCTTTTCAAAGACATGTATGTACGTAGAGAGCAATTTTCTCTAACTCTTGCAAATGCAGTTACCATTCATAAATCCCAAGATCTTACCCTAGACAAAGCATTGATAGATATAGGAAACAGTCTTTAAGGAAGATATGAGCTACGTAGCATTATCACGCTTTCGTTCACTTGACGGTCTATTGCTAATGAACTTTGATGCAAGTAAAGTCAAAGCTGATATTCCTTGCATTTTAGAATACAATAGACTGCGTTCACTGTACACCCCTCACCTGAAACAATATCCTGTTCCAGATAAATTAAAACGTGGTAAAAGAAAACTAAATGAAACAGAAATGCAACAGAATCCAACAGCAAATTCCTCAAAGAAAAGAAGCTAAAGTTTCAGCAATTACCACAAACAAAGAAGAACCTATTAGGGAATGTAAACCAGGGACGTCGTCAAAGGAGGAACAGAAATTCTGAAAAATGCACTCAGTTACATAACTAGCTGGTCCATTCAAATTTGCAAATGAAAGTGGGGTAAGTTGCTATACAAATGTGGCAATGAATATTCTATTTCAATTGCCACCAATTGTTAACAATATTTACTTGCACAGTACAGACCAATTGTGTTAGCAAATGTTAGTGCTTCATAGAAATGCAACAAGCAATCCTGACAACACATACAGTGTTCATGGAATACGGCAAGAATTGGACGACTGTGCTGGAATGGTGAGATTCACTATGAACTCACAAGAATTTCTAATGTACTTACTATTAGTATTTGAAAACAAAAGCATACCTGTAAATGAAATCTTCCAGATTTCGTACATGTAGAAACATACACGCACTCTCTGTACCAATGTGATACAGGAAGAAATCCCAGATGAGTGATTTGTGTATGTTTCCATACCAAATTGTGAAAGCATTGCATTTCAGCAACTTGTACAGAATGCAAACCATGGCAGATTATGTACTATTTGCAATTCAGACAATCGCTCCACCTTACTGATACAATCACATTGTGCCTACATAATACTTATGCTTCTACGTTATAATGCAGATGGTACCAAAAACAACTGCAAACTGACTGGATTCACACACGGTCAAGTGTCACTTGGAAAGAAAACCTTTACAACAATAGGTATAATCTACAATGCAGGAGCTACAACCAATGCAGGTCACTACACTGCATACATTAAAAAGAAATGTGGATGTTTCGAATGTAAGGATAGCACCATTACTCTAAAAACAGATTGCCAGCTAATCTTACAAATGCGTATTTAATCTTCTTAAAGCCAAAATTAATAAATAATGTGTACTTCAAGATTGTCAACAAATTATGTGAAAGACTAAAAACAGTTGGAATACGCCAACAGCTATCTAACTGCCCAAGAGGATATAACAATGACACAAATAAATATCACAGATCTGTAAGAACAAATGAACAGTTAGAATACGCCTGTTAAAAATTGGCAGGAAGGCAACAAACATTACATTAATCAGAAAGATGAAAGAAACACTCAAAGGAAACAAGGAAGTAGTTAGTAACATAGCAAATTAAGTTTTTTTTTTAATCCGACAAGGATTTTTTTTCCCCAGACCCAAGGATTAGAACAGCAAACACAGAAACTGAGCACAATGAGCACTGGTTTGTAAACTAAATATGAGGGTCAAAAAAAAAAAAAAAGAGATAAACTGTCTATTATGCAATTTATTAAGTTTTCATAAAATGCAAAGACTAACATACCTTTTTCTTTTATCACAGAAATTAAAAAAGGGATACTTCCGCCAAGTACGAAAGGCATTTAAAACATATATGTGGATTCTGAACAAAGTAAGGAGTAAGTATATTGGCAGTCCTTTTCTACACATGCAAATCTACACGTCTAATCTATGGTAGTAATATGCTGCAGTGGCTGTAGGCTGGCCCTTGCATCTTCGGTGTGTAACCTACGACCTACGCCCTACGCCTTACGACCAAGGTACAAAGAGTATAGTTCCTAGCCACAACCATTTCTGCATATCGAAACCATGGTCCTTGTAAATTAGCTACTTATAAATTTACTTTTGGTACCATCGTCTGCAGCCCAGCAGCCAAGACATTAGGGCGTGCACACAACTAGCGAATTACACCACACCCATATTCACTTAGAACTCCACTGCTTATGACTTCAGTCTTGGGTGCATGGCCTTTGGGCATGCAGTCAAGACTCTGGGTCCTGGGCAGAAACACCACATGCCCTTTGGCCATGCTCCCAAAATGGTACGCCCTCCCCACAACCATCTTAATGATGTTGCATATTACAAGTGTACCAATATCTGTGATATGGTGCAGTAGTTTGTAGCCACAGGCTACAGACGTGAGTTTGAGGCCATAGAATTATCAATGTATGGGTGTACAGTATATAAAATGCACAGTTGCTTGCAACTGCAGTGCTTATAACTTTGTTGAAGTACTCTGCATCCTGGCCACTACCACCACACCATATGACATCCATTGCGGCATATAACTACACTACATACAAATGTGCTTTTGGGGGCATGGCCTGCGGCCATGCACTCATGACTGCAGACCCTCCCCATAGCCACCTGACTGATGTTGAATACTAAGGGTGCCTCTGTAGCTCTGAAATGCTGCACTGTTTGTGGGCAGGGCCTAAAATCTTAGGTGTATGTCCATACATTTCAATATATGGTTGTGAAGTCGCTTATAACTCCAGTGCTTACAAGTTACCTTCTGGGTGCATGCTTGGGTGTATGGCATACAGCCTGCAACCATGCACCCAAAACCACCGCACTAGATAAAACCCCTTCGGCCATACATCCAAGACTGCACACACACCTCACAACTTGGCAATCGATGCGCAATACCACGGGTGTATCCATGGGTATGACATGCTGCGGTGGTTGTGGCCAGGGCCTAGAGTCTTGGAAGTAAGGCCTTTGGCCGACGGCCATGCATCCAAGTCTCTAGGCCCTGGCCACAACCACTGTAGCATGTGACACCCCTGGCGGCGTACTAATGAATATAATACCCATAGGAAAAAGTAATGCAATTATGGCATGTGGTCAATTTCAATGTTCGCTACCACCATGCGTGTCCTTACAACTTTCCTGTGCACTACATGGACTGAAATGCTACCGTTATTACACCCCTCATTTTATGTGCGTACAAGGTGGCCATAGAAAATACATCATGAAGACCGACCCCCAGAACAAATGCATTAATCACCCATGTCTTACTGTCTGACACAGCAAAAGAGTTTTATAAATATAGCATGTGTTCGCTGGTTGTTGCTCCGCTATCAGCGGATCCAAGATGTCGGGCGCAGCCAAACAATCTGATGCAGAACATGTCTCGCAGCAGCCAATCGGCAGAGATGTTGCATGTCTGCGGTCATGACGTCAGCCCCTTAGTCAATCGGTATCTTGTCCGTGGACCGAACAGGGAAGTGTGACCGTGAAGCGGACATAGATATCCCTAATTTTTTCAGACCTACTTTTTGGTCTTTCAATGAAAAGTACTGCACGGAAGGTCACCAAATTTACAAAAGCACGCTCTCTGGACCAAGCCCCTGTACTTGCCGCAAATTTCGTGAAAATCCATCCAGCGGTTTGACCTGTAGCCGTGCGCAAAGTTTTTCCCCCATTCAGTCTATGGAAAAAAATGATGTTTTGGGACCCCCCATTTAACATCACCAAACTTTGCAAAACAAATTCAGAGTGGCCCATATACTTTTTTTGCAAAGTGTGGTGAGGATTCGTCCAGGGGGAGCGGCGTTATAGGCCGCCCAAAAAGTGCTCTTCCTATATAAACAGCAACTTAACCATAACAACACGGCCACTACCGTGGCCGTGTAATATATATATATATATATATATATATATATATATATATATATATATATATATATATATATATATATATATATATATATATATATGCACACACACACATTACTCACCATAATCGTATTTCTGATACTTGTATCTGCTTAGATTCACATGCTGTGCATAGGCCGACATCTAGTGGAAGCTGCGGAGTATTACAGTGTGTTTTTCGAAACTCGAAAATGGGCATCGAGCTAGGGCGTGCCAGTAATACTATTCTAGTGTGACGTCCACTGTACCCATGATCCCTCACGCGTGTAGGACCCTCAGATTGTATTTTTTCCTGACATGGAGGTAGCGTGAGTACAGAGTATCCAAGCCGATAGATAAAACTACAAGCATCCATGGCCTTCTCTCAGAGGGGAGGAGGGCGGGCGCATGTGAATCTAAGCAGATACAAGCATCAGAAATACGATTACGGTGAGTAATGTATCCCTTCTGAGGCTTGTGTAATCTGCTTAGATCACATGCTGTGCATAGATTAGCGAGCAGTGTTAGAAGAAGGAGGTGGATTGTGAAAAGGGTCATGAGCGAACAAATGTCTTAGAACCGCTTGTCCCACTTGAGTATCTGTCTTGGAATGAGTGTCAATGCAATAGTGCTGAGCAAAGGTGTGAATAGAGCTCTGTGTAGCTGCTTTGCAAATGGTGTCAAGGGGTGCATTTGCAATGAAAGCCAGAGTGGCCCCGGTGCCTCTTGTAGAGTGGGCCCTTGGCGTAAAAGGCAGAGTTTTACTTGAAAGGGAGTAGCTCAGTTGGATACATTTGACTATCCATTTTGAGATGGCACCTTTAGAGACGCAATCTCCTTCTCTGCCTGTAGCTATGGAGACGAACAGTTGATCTGTCTTTCTTAGCGGCCTGGTCTTGTCTACGTAGTAACGGGCCGCTCTTTGCAATTCTAAAGTGTGTAGTTTCACCTCAGCAGAGCTTTTGGGTTCTGGAACAATGCCGGTAGCTCAATGGACTGGTTAACATGGAATTTAAAGATTAACTTGGGTGAGTTCGTAAAACCAGTTTATGCTTCTGAACAGTAAAGAAAGGATCCTGCACTGACAGAGCCTGAATTTCGTTGACCCTTCTTATGGATGTAATGGCTACTAAGAAGGCAGTCTTATAAGTCAGGTGTTTGAGACTAGCTTTCTGCATGGGTTCAAGGGGGGGCCCCTTGAATTTAGCAAGCACCAAATTGTGGTCCCATCCTGGTGGAGGGTTTGAAATTGGAGGGTGGAGTCTCTTTACCCCCTGCATAAAAGCCTTAACCAATGGTACTTTCCACCATGACACCTTGTTATGGGAGGTGGTGTAGGCTGACAGCGCCGCCATGTGTACCTCGAGTGAATTAAATACCAACCCTGCGTCCAGCAGGTGGAGCATGTAGGTGACAATATTGGAAGGAGTGCAATCAACTGGGCTGATTTGTTTATTCTGGCAACAAATAACAAATCTTTTCCATTTATCAAAGTAACAGCGTCTTGCGTTTCCTTGATTCTTTAAGGATATCCATGCATTTTTGTGGTAGATTGAGATGCCCAAACTATGACTTCAGGAGCAACTAGGATGAGCGTCATCGACTCTGTGCATCTTGTTGACCACCTTCCCCATCGGGGGAGTTGGTGGAAAAGCATAGGCAAACATCCCTGACCAGTTCATCCATGGAGCGTTCCCCTTGGAGCCTTGCTGGGGGAACCTGGACGCAAAGTCTGGGCATTGTCTGCTATCGCTTGTGGTGAACAGGTCTATAGTGGGGAAACCTCACCATGAGAAGAAGTCTTCTACGACTTCTTCGTGTAGACACCATTCGTGTTCTTCCAGGAGTTGGTATCTGCTCAAAGCACCTGTTCGTGAATTGAGATCCCCTGGAACATGTTGAGATGACAAGTAAATGTTCCGTGTGAGTGCCCATATCCAAATTTTTTGGCAAGCTTGGACAGATTTTGCGACAGAGTGCCCCCCTGTTTGTGTAAAACATTGCTGTTGTGCTGTCTGTTAGGATCTGCACTGACAGGGTCTATAGGTGGGGTTCGAATGCTCGAAGCGCTCTGAAGACTACCAGGATTTCTAGCAGGTTGATGTGATTCTTGGCCACTGTGTGAGACCAGAGGCCCTGGCTGTGTGGTGAAGGAGGTGTGCTCCCCATCCTGAGAGGGATGCGTCTGTAGTGACTGCAGCCTGTACCTCCGGATCGTAAAAGGGTTTTCCCCTTGAGAGATTTTCTCTTGTCCACCAACGATGACTTTGTACAAGTGTTTGCGAAACGACCACTAGATCGTCCCACTGACCACTTGCCTGAGACCACTGTTTCGTCAACCATTCCTGCATGGGTCGCATGTGCAGGCGCGCGTGGGGAACCAGTTAAATACATGACGCCATCATGCCTAGCAAACACATCGCTTTGCGCACCCTTATCTGTCGACCGGGCTGATATTGAGGAATTTGCAGTAGTATATTCCGAATTCTTTCCTCTGATGGAAACGCCAACCCCTCTTGCATGTTTAGGACAGCTCCTAGGAACTGTTTTGGAGGTGCTTGGCACCAGACTTGATGTTTTCTCGTTGATCGAGAAACCCAATTTGAAGATGAGGTTGATCGTTCTTTGGATGTTGGAACTGCAAACTACTGGCGTTTCCCCCGTGAGGAGCCAGTCGTCCAGGTAAGGGTACACTGGGATTGCCTCCCTGCGTAGGTGTGCCGCCACCACTGCCAGTACCTTGGTGAATACCCTTGGATCCGAGGCTATACCGAAAGGCAGCACCTTGAACTGGTAGTGCTGACTGTCCAGCTTTAAGCGCAAGAATCTTCTGTGCGCTGGGAACATGGAAATATGAAAATAGGCATCTTTCATGTCCAATGTTGCCATGTAATCTCCCTTGTTTAGGAGGGGGATTACCTCTTGGAGCGTAGTCATGCACACTTTTTGGGGCTTGACATACTTATTTGCAGGCCGTATGTCTAATACTGGGCGCATTGTCAAATCTTTTTTTGGCACAAGGAAGTAAGTTGAATAGATACCCTTGTTTACCTGGTTGCCCAGGACGAGTTCTATCGCGTCCTTTGCGAGAAGATTGACGATTTCCTCGAGGAGGATCTTTTGGTGGTCCAGGGAGTGTGTTTTTTGTCTTGGAGGGTGGTTGCGGGGGCGCTCCAGCAGTTCGATGCAGTATCCCTTAGACACTGTGGACAGCACCCATATGTCCGAGGTGATCCCTTCCCATGCTTGGGTGAAGTTGGGAATGCGCCCCCCTACTGGGGATGTGTGGGAAGGGACCCTGAGCGGAGCGTCACTGTTTGCTGGGAGGCGTACCGCCTCTGCCTTGGCTGCCTCTCCCTCTACCACGGCCCCTCTTGTTACCTCTACCGTAACTTTGGGTACCTTGCCCCTGTGAGTAATTGTAACCCATCTGGGAATTTTGTCCGTGTGAGCGACGAAAATTATTATTATTACCTCTTTGATTCGTGGGTTTGTTAGTCAATTGTCCCGGGACTTTAGGGTATCTTATTCATCCTTGGCAGTTTTGAGTGCCTCCTCAACTGCTTTGCCAAACAAGACATTCGGTTCCACCGGCATGTCGATAAGAGTAGCCTGGGTCTCGGGTTTGAACCCTGACTGTCTCAGCCAAGCGTGTCTCTTTAAGACAGTGCTCTCTGCAATGAGCCGGCCTGCGTTGTCTGCTGCGTCAAAAGTCGCTTTCAGAATACATCCGGACACTGACCTACCCTCTGACGAAATCTGGGCTAATTGGCCCTTTAGTGGTTCTGGTGCGGAGGCAATGAGGGCGGCTACTTTCTCCCATTGGTGGCAATTATAACTTGCCAGCAGAGTGTTGGAATTCACAATTCTTGCCTGGTAAGCGGAAGCGGAAGCCATCTTCCTTCCTAGACCATATATTTTCTTGCGCTCCTTGTCTGGGGGAGCTTCAGATGATGCTAAAGGAGTCCCGTCTCTTTCTGGTGGTAGAAACTACCAAAGAGTCAGGCTTGTTTGTTTGTTCATTTATTTATAACACGCACCAGACACAAGGGTATTTGGGCGCAGAAAGCATAAGGAGGATTGTTCAGCTTCGGTTACAATGCTGTGCATTACATTACAATACTTACAATACAATACATTAATAGACCGTACTAAGTAATTATCATACAAGTGAACATTTGGAGGCAGGAGGCATCAGAAAACAATTATATACAGAAATAGGGTCAGTAGCGAGAACAGGGCGTAAGGAGTTAGATGTCATGTTCCTTATTCCACTGGATTAGGTTTGATCTAAAGCGAAGGTAGGGCATGTCTTCCCTTAAAGTAGGAGGGAGTGAGTTCCAGTTTTGGGCAGCTTTGACCGGGAAACTGCTACCACCCGTCTTCATGCGTTTGAATCTAGGCACTCCCAGAAGGTTGGCAGTGGCTATTCTGCTGAGGCGATTGGTGGATTGTCTCACGAATCTAGAAGTGAGGTATTGTGGGGTGGCCAGGTGTAGGCATTTATGTGGCAGGGAAGCTGACTTAAGGAAGATTTTATCTTTGGTGGAGAGCCAGTTGTTAGGTCTCCTTAGGTCAGATATGTGGGCTTTCTTGGGAATGTTGAGAGCTGCTCTCAATGCATTATTTTGTAAGATCTGGATCTTATTAGTGATATATTTGTTACTCCCGACATATAGGGTATTGCAATAATCCAATTTGTATAATACTAATGCTCTTGCTAGAGTGATACAGTTGTTGGATTTAAGGAATGGCTTGGCTGCTCTAATTAGCTTATAAGTGTAGGCAGTCGCCGAGGCCATGGAGTTTACTTGTTTTTTGAAGGTGAGCGTGGAATCTAGATAGAAGCCAAGGGTTTTAACTTCCTTGGCTACTGTGATGTTGTTGTTGTCTATAATGAAGTTGGAGTAGAGTTGGCCTAATTTGTTGAGATTTGCTGTGGTGCCGATGATGAGGAGTTCCGTTTTGTCATCATTCAGGCATAGACCGTGGGAGGCCATCCATGCCTGGATGAGGTACACTGTTTACAAAGGCCAAATCCTTGTTGTAGTCTCCTGTCAGCAGGATGAGGATCTGTGCATCATCCGCATAGTTAGTGTAGGTGATACCCAGGCCATCTAGATCATCAAAAAGGGGCTTTGTGAATATGTTGTACAGAGTGGGGAAACGCAAGAGCCCTGGAGCACACCACAGGTAATAGGCATAGGGTCCGCAGCTACTGAGGGTGCGAAGACTCGCATGGTTATATTGTCTAGAAAAGATTGAATCTATCCTATAGCCTCTTGGGAGAAGTGGGTGGCAGAGTCCAGGTGGTGACAGAGAATCTTGTGATCGACCAAGTCAAACGCTGCTGAAAGATCGAGGAATAGTAGTAATGCTGTATTGCCGTTGTCTCTCAGGGTGTCCATTTGTGTCTTAAGGTCGATCAGTGCAGTTTCTGTTCCGTGTTGAGGTCTAAATCCTGATTGCCATGCTCAAAGAAGGTGGTTGCATTCCAAATATTGTTGGATTTGGAGGTACGCCACCTTATCTAGGATTTTAAGCAGGAACGGTACTGTGGTAATGGGGCGGTAGTTCGTGGGAATGGACGGGTCAATGTTAGGCAGAATCCTGTGCAGTTGCCTTAAGGTGCACTACAGAAGACTAGGACTACAGGCGAGAGCAATAAATCCCCTTTGCTATCAGTCTGTACCACAAAGATTTAGTTGGTAGCTGTGGCTGAGCAGTCAGACTTATCTCAAGAGGGAGATGAGCAGTATTCATGGTTTACACAATAGGCCTACAGTACTATAGCACAAGGAAACACTGACCAAAGCTTTGTATTAAAAAGAATATATTTATTTTCCACAATTCTAGTTAAACACATGTATCACAGTTATTAAGCAAGTTAAATAAAGTCAAAGAAATTATACACAACTCCCTAGTTAAATTGTAGACCAAGTGAACCAGAGTGAAAACTGAGCAAAACGGCACAGTGAAAACCAAACACAAATGGCACTCTAGCAATTTCTCAAAAGGGAGGGAAAGTACAAGTTATACAGAAATATCTTCTTACACACCCTAGCAGCACTTCCCATAAGTTTGTGAACAAGTTTAGGCAAGGCAGTACACTTTCGCATAAAGAATACTTAAATGAAAACCGAGCAAAATGGCACTTCACAGGTTATAAAAGTGGGAAGGAAAAGGTGGTTATTAGGAGTAGGTGCACCAACACAGTTCTAGTTGAGAAACAATCTAGAGAAGGCAGTTCTAACAATTTAGCCAGAGTCAATAGGCCTGTGCCAGAGTCAATGGTACAGGGCAAGGGCTCAGTATCAAAATGTTCTTGTAGCTGCAGTCAAGTCTTTGGTTAATGATTTGAAAAGGTGAATGCAGAAGGTGAAAGACAAGGTTAAGAGACCCAACAGGTAGGTAAAGGATTTAAAACACCTTTAGCGCTACCACGCGAAAAGGGCGGCCTGGCGGAACAATGTACCTTAATATGAAGAAGTGGCTCCTGCATTGGCGGTTGTTCCTGGTAGTTCCTGCAGTTCGGGTGATCCAGCAGAGGAAGAGAGGATCTCGTCGTGGAGGAAGGTTCGAGTTACTGCACTACCCAGGGATGAAACCAGCCGCGGTGCTGCCCGACAAATAAAAGGTACGCTCCTTTCAATCGTGGTCCGGGAGGACTGGTGCCTGGCTATCCGGTCTCTGAGTACAGGGTACTGGCGATTCGACCAGAGCAGGTCAAAGGAAGGCGATAGGCAAACTGGTTGGCCCCACCAGCTTAAGGGAAGAAGGCTCTTGCAGATGAAGATCTTCTCTCGTCGTGTGGAGACAAGTGGTGAGATTCTGCAGCAGGGCTTCACCGGTGGTTCAGTCTTTGCAGATGTCTTTGGCTTCTCTCCTCTTCGGCTTCTTAGTTCCAGTGGCAACGTCTTGCTCTTCCAGTCCTCAGGACCCTGCTTTTATGCAAAAAGATCCTCATTCATACAGCCTAGCTGTCATTCACACAGTGGAGTGGTCATCTTGGCGGGAGCCCTCCAGCCTATCAGGATAGAGTGCGACATGGGTTGCTGAGGCAACCCTGTTCATGGGTCCTACTCCCCCCTCCCACACAATGGACCCACCCCAGACTAAGTGGTGCCGAAAGGAGGGCTTCTTGGCAGAAGCCCGCCAAAAGGACGAACAAAGGATCCCTGACCTGGGTTAGGAGTTTAGAGAAAGACACGAGAAAGAAGTTATATTAAAGTTCTGGCAAATAAAACCTACCGGAGTAAAGTTAATATTAAAATAAACCGCAAGTATGTTAGAGGCTGTCAGAAAATGTGCTAGCCTCGAACAATGGGAAAATGCCACAGGAAAATATTTGCGATTGAATATTTAAGGTAGTAACCACTGCCACCAGCCAGAAACTTTTGAGAGAGGGACTGTACGGTACCCTCTCGAAAATGAACATAAGGGAAAAACTATTAACCCTACCCAGTACCTCCATAGTAAGATGGGTTGTACTGGTTTAGTTCATAAAAATCGACTAGTAAAGTCAATGGGGACTTTACATGCCCTCAGAGACAGTTTATGGAGTCCCAGGGTATGGAGTCTATGTTTGGGGGTCGCTACGACACCCCTGAGTCACTGCACGGAGGGTGCTGTTTAACACATGTGAATAAAGATGGTTCCTATGGAGGTGAGAAGAACCCCATAGACATCAAACAAAAAAATAGCTTAGAACACACATAGCAGAAATGCCTAAGAGTGCGAAAAAGAGTCTCAACTCTTAGCAGGAGAAAAAAACAAACCCTTCAAATCCAGCAAAGCTGCTGGGGGACTCTATAGGTAAGGGAAATTAGCCATAGAATGAGAATTCTCCCTAACTGTCGAGAGTAGTTGTTTTTTTAGGAGTTGGAGGACCCACGACTGTTTAAAGTTGTTAGGGATGGTGCCAGTGGAGAATGAAGCATTTATAAGCTTAGTTATGAATGGGGAGAGGTCCTGTGCGGCATCCTTTATGATTTGTGCTGGGCAGGGGTCACCATGACAGTTGGATGGTTTGAGAGTGAAGATAACTTTTTCAACTTCTAAGATGGATACTTTCTTAGTTGAAGAGGGGAAGTCAGCCGTTCAGAGGGGGTGGGAGGTAAGGTGTTCGAGGGCAAGGGGGCAGTGTTATTGTTAAGATTGGACGCGAGGAGGAGGGATTCTTTTCTGTTGTTGATTTTCGCCTGTAAGGTCGTTATTTTATTAGCTAGTGCGCTCTGGATGCTAGTGCACCCGCTTTTATCCTTGAGGCAGGTGTCAGGGGCTTTGATAGGAGTTTCTATGTCTTTGAGAATGGTGAACAGTTCTTTAGTGTTGGAGTTGGCTTGGGAGATACGCAAATTGTATGATTCTTGTTTAGCAAGGATTATTTCTTTTTTGTAGAGGGCTGCTCATTTTGTGAGGTTGTTTTTGTTAGTAACTGAGGGGTCACGTCTCCATGTTTTTTCACAGATCCGTTTCTCTAATCTGATGGCTTTTAGGTGGGGAGAGAACCAAGTGTTGACATGTTTTTTCTGTTTGCTCTTTCTAGTTTTCAAAGGTGCTATGGTGTCAAGAGCAGATAGCATTACTTTATTGTACTCTTCAACCAAAGTGAGTGGGTCTGTAGAGGCAGGGAGAGAGTTCAACGTGGGGAGGATCAGAGGAATTAGTTTATTGGCTGTTATAATCTTTTTATTCCTGGCGGGAGTGGCAGGTGCCATGCATGCAGCAAGGTGGGAAGCTGAGGCTTCTAGAGAGAAGGAAATCAAATGGTGGTCAGACCAGGGCAGAGGTGTGATAGCAGTGACTGAGGTTTGGCAATTGTGCTCCGCTATCCAGTCAAGAGTTCTACCTTTGGTGTGTGTAGAGCCTGTTACCTTTTGGGTGAATCCTAGTTCCTCGATAAGAGTCTTTAATCTGTGAAGCATTAGGATCTGAAGGGTCTTTGTAACCAAGATTAAAGTCTCCTAAGAGGAGGCTTGATGAGGCATTTTTAAGGTTCTCTGATAGGATAGTTTGGCAGTCAAGAGTTCACATGAGTTTACATTTAGTGGGGAAGCAAGTCTCAATGCTAGGCTAGTTTTGGCAATTATGGCTAGGCCGGCGACCCGGGAGGTGGTGCGGTCTATTCTTAGGAGAGTGTAGTCCTCTGGGATGGCTAGCATAATTGCTGGGCCTGCTGCTGAATGAAGCCAGGATTCCGTTATAGCGAGGAAGTGTCCATTTTTTGTTGTTGAAATTAAGTCGCCTATTTCTGTGGCATGTGCCACCATGGACCGGGTATTTAATAAGGCTGCTCTAATACCGGACGGAGTAGTCTCAGTAAGTGGTGTCAGGGTGTTGTGATGGGGTCCTGGGCGGGTGATGGGGTCTCGAGTGAGTCGACTGTTAAGCTGGAGTGGATGTTGAGTATTAGTAGTTTTGTGCGTGGACACTTTAGTGTTGGGCTGGGGGCTTCTTGGGTTTCCCTAAGAGTTGTTAAAATGGAAGTGTAAGGATTTGGCAGGGGTTTCGTATATTTTAGGGAGTCTGGCCCGTAGCTTGAGGTTTCTTTGGGAGAGATTGCATGGTCTGCTAGACAGGACCATGGGGTTGGTGTCATTGTTAGGGGGTGCCACAGAAGTCGGAAAGGGCAGAGTGTGAAGCATATCAGCGTCTATAGTAGTAGACACGTATAGGATAGTCCTCAGTAGGACAGAGTAAATGGCTGGCATATGACAATGCATTACTTACCCGAAAGCATTTCTGATGGTTGTATCTGCTTAGATTCACATGCTGTGCATAGGTCCGACATCCAGTGGTCACTGCGGAGTATTGCATTTTGTTTTTCGTAGTCGAAAAGGGGACGTCGACAAGGCGTGTCTGTAACACTATCCCTATAGTGACGTGTGTTGTACCCACAATCCCTCACGTGTCGAGGTCCCTCTGTTTGTATTTTTCTGCCCTGAGGGAGCCTTCTAGACGTGAGTGAGTACAGAACAGAGAGAAATATAGTAGAGGATGTCTATGTTCCTTCCATCCGAGCGGGGAGGAAGGGCGGGCGCATGTGAATCTAAGCAGATACAACCATCAGAAATGCTTTTACGGTAAGTAATGCATTGTCTTCTGATGTTTGGTAATCTGCTTAGAATCACATGCTGTGCATAGACTAGCGAGCAGTACCCGGAGTTGGCGGTGGGTTATGAGAAGGAACAGTAGAGAAAAGATGTCTTAATACTGCCTGTCCCACCTGGGAGTCAGATCTAGAGTGTGCATCTAGACAGTAGTGTTTTGTAAAGGTGTGCACAGAACTCCAGGTAGCCGCTTTGCAGATGGACTCAAGGGGAACATTTGCAATGAAAGCTATGGAAGCCCCAGTGCCTCGAGTGGAATGTGCTCTTGGCTTGAAGGGTAGTTCTCTCTTAGCAAGAGTGTAACAGAGTGATGCATTGTACAATCCATCTAGATATAGTGGACTTAGAGACTGCATCTCCTTCTCTTCCTGCTGCCACCGAGACAAAGAACTGATTAGTCTTTCTCAGTGATCTGGTTCTTTCCATGTAGAACATGACAGCTCTGCGTACATCTAGTGTATGCAGACTTTTTTCTCCCAAGCTGGAAGGGTTTTGAAAGAACTTTGGTAGTTCTATAGATTGGTTTACATGAAATTTCAAGATGAATTTTGGTGCAAACCTTGGGTGTGTGCGAAGAACCACCTTATCCTTGTGAACTGATACGAAGGGGTATAGTACAGAAAGAGCCTGTAGTTCACTTACTCTCCTAATGGAGGTGATAGCTATTAGGAAAGCAGTCTTAAGAGTGAGGTATTTAAGAGTTGCCTTGTGCATGGGTTCGAAAGGAGTGCCCATGAGTCTAGAAAGTACCACGTTTAAGTCCCATCCGGGAGCTGGGTTAGCTATCGGGGGGTGTATTCTCTTTACCCCTTCCATAAAGGCCTTGATAACTGGTATCTTCCACCACGACACTTGGTAGTTGGGAAGTGGTGTATGCAGAAAGTGCCGCTAGGTGGACTTTAATGGAATTAAACACTAGACCTGAATCCAGTAAATGGGTCAAGTACAGAATAATGTTAGTGGCAGAGCAGTCAACCGGGTTGATGTTCTTACTTCTACACCAGATGACAAATCTTTTCCACTTGCTAGAATAGCAGTGGCGAGTATTAGGTTTTCTGGCTTCCCTGAGGATGTCCATACATCTCTGAGGGAGATGTAAATGTCCAAATTCTATGATCTCAGGAGCCAGGCTGCTAAGTTCATGGTCTGAGGGCATGGATGCAGTGTCCTGCCCTTGTCTTGTGACAGCATGTTGTACGGGCAGGGAAGTTTCATTGGGGGGGATAGGGACATCTCCATCAAGTGAGCGAACCATGGCTGCCGGGCCCACATTGGGGCTACTAGTATCATGGTAACCTGCTCTTGGTGCATCTTGTGCACCACTTTGTTGAGGAGGGGAGTCGGGGGGAAAGGCGTAGACAAATTTCCCTGACCATTGAATCAACAGACCGTTCCCCTTGGACTGGTTCTGTGGGTACCTGGAGGCGTAACTTTGGCATTGTGAGTTCTCCAGGGTTGCGAACAGGTCTATTTCCGCGAAACCCCATTGCGTGAAGACGTCTAAGACGATGTTTTCGTGTAATTGCCATTCGTACTCTTTGGGTAGGGGGAAGTCTCTGCTGAGTTTGTCTGCTAGCAGATTGAGTTCCCCTGGTACATGTTGTGATAGTAGGAACATGTTGTGTTTGAGAGCCCACTTCCATATATTCTGGGACAGCTTGGACAGTCCTGGAGAGTGAGTGCCCCCTTGCTTGTTGAGATACTGCATGGCTGTGGTGCTGTCTGTGAGGACCATCACTGTCTTTCCTTGTAAGTGTTCCTGAAAGGCTTTTAGTGCTTTGAACACTGCTAATAGTTCCAGCAGGTTTATATGCTTGGATGCTAAGCTCGGAGTCCACACTGCGTGAGCAGTCTGATGGGATAGGTGAGCCCCCCATCCTGTAAGGGATGCGTCTGTGGTTAGAGTGGCTTCCACTGCGGGTGTGGCAAAAGTTTTCCCTAATAACAGGTTTTCCTTTGTCCACCACCGTAGCGAGAGAACCAAGGCCTGCGAGACCACCACCAGATCGTCCCATTGTCCGCTGGCCTGACACCACTGGCTGTAGAGCCACTCTTGCATTGGGCGCATGCGCAGGCGCGCGTGAGGTACCAAATAAATACATGACGCCATCATCCCTAGCAAGCGCATTGCTTTGCGTACCGTCACCTCTTGACCTGCCACATATTGGGGGATCTGAAACAGCATGTTTTGGACCCTCTCGTTGGAGGGGAAGACGAGGCCGTCCTTTGTTCGAATTAGAGCCCCTAGGAATTGTTTGATTTGGCTGGGGTCTAAGCTTGACTTCTTTTCGTTGATGGAGAAGCCCAGTTGGGACAAAAGGTCTACGGTCCTTTGGGTATTGGAGAAGCATGTTTCGTAAGAATCCCCTGTTATGAGCCAGTCGTCGAGGTACGGGTAGACCGGGATGGATAATCTGCGCAGGTGGGCCGCTGCCACTGCCAGTACTTTCGTAAATACCCTTGGTGCAGATGCTATCCCGAAGGGTAGTACTCTGAACTGATAGTGTTTGTTCTCTATCTTGAACCTGAGGTATTTTCTGTGCGCTGGCAACATTAAAATATGAAAGTATGCATCTTTCATGTCTAGTGTTGTCATGTAATCCCCCTGTGATAACAGTGGGATTACTTCCTGCAAGGTTACCATACGAAACTTTTGGGGTTTGACAAAGTTGTTCGCTGGGCGCAGATCTAATACAGGGCGCATGGTTAAGTCCTTTTTGGGGACAAGGAAGTACACTGAATACATACCTTCTGTTACCTGAGATAGGGGGACAGCCTCTATAGCTTCTTTTTTCAGTAGCTCTTCTACTTCTTGAAGAAGAATAGTGAGGTGTTCCGGTGTCATGCGTCGGTTCCGTGGGGGTCTGTATTTCGGGGAACCGTTGAATTCGATGCAGTATCCGTGGGCTATGGTGGATAATACCCAGCGGCCTGACGTTATTCCCTCCCATGCTGAAAGGAACGATGTTAGCCGGCCCCCGACCGGTGATGCATGGGAGGGGACCCGAATCTTTGGGTCATTTGTTGGTATTGGGCGTGGGGCCTTTTGGACTGGAGCCGCGCCCTCTTCCTTTGCCACGACGTTGGCCTCTTTGACTGAACTGGGTGCTTTGGTTAGAGGGCCAGTTGGTAGCAGAGTAAAATTGTTGTTGGCTTTGCTGCTGGCGTTGGCTACGAAAGGAGCGTCTATTGCCATAGCTGCGTCTGTTAGGTGGCCTAGAAATTTGGTCAAGAGTCTTGATGGTATCAAACTCCTTCTTCGCATGTTCTAGGGCCTCATCAACTGCTTTCCCAAATAGATGTGTTTGCTCTATGGGTTTATTTATTAGGGAAGCCTGGGTTTCTGGCTTAAATCCCGAATTGCGCAGCCAGACATAGCGTTTGAGAAGTATTCCCTGAACCAGGGAGCGGCCAGCTGTCTCTGCGGCATCTAAGGAGTTCTTTACGATGCCCTGGTTTACAAGAGTTCCCTCTGATATAGTAGCCAACATGCGTGAACGCAGGGGTTCTGGTGCGTCCTCTGCTTCGCTGCGCAGCTTGCTCCACTGTGCATCTGCGTAGCTAGCTAGTAGGGAATTGTTATTCGCGATCCTGGTTGAGAAGGCGGCGGATGTCGTGATTCTCTTCCCAAGTGCATAGAGCTTCTTGCCCTCTTTGTCAGGTGGTGCCTCACTGGTAGATAGTGGTACCCCCGCTCTCTTTCTTGTGTTAGTTACTACCAGAGAGTCCGGGATAGAATGTCCCCTGATGTACAAAGGGTCAGAAGACGAAGGGCTGAAGAGCTTTTCTATCCGAGGGTTGACCCCTCTGACTAAGGCCGGATTGGAAAGGGAAGGAGTTATTCTTCTCTTTATAGAAGCCAGGAGCGGAATGGACTGGCTGACCGGGGCTTTTTCTTTAATAACCTTTTCTACAAAGTCTATGTCCTGAAGGGTCTCCCCTGTGTCTATTTCAAAATGCGCTGCTGCCTTGCGCAATAGTGCATTAAGTGAAGGCTGGTCATCTATGGGGGAGGTGTTCCCAATAGGTGAGTCCTTGGGAGGAGAAGGATGAAAGACATCAGGGTCTGAGTGCACTGATGGGGATTGCCAAGGCTGCACTGATGGGGAGTGCCAGGGCTGTGAGGTAGCTGTATCTTCTTCCAACGCTCCTGCGCTAGTGTAAGGGTCTTCCTCAAACCTCTCCTCCTCAAGTTCTTCCTCTCCACCTAAACACTCCTCATCTTCCTGGAGGTATTGCTCCTCTTCAGTGAGGTCATATGCATCTGTAGAAGGGGTAAACAGCCTAGGAATCTTGACCCTAGGGTCATCCTGGGTCCATTCTCTTGGTCTTTTGGGTGTGGGTGGGTTTTGGCTACCCAAAAATCTCTCCATCTTTTCCATACAAGAATGGAGTCTTTCCAGGGTCTCATGGGGAACCCCTGAATAGTCTAAAGGGGGGAAATCAGTGTTTTCGGCTTCAAAACGCTTCGAACGCTCCCACAACGTCGACAAAAGGTTTCCGTCGCCCTCAGAAAAGCCCTCCGGTAGTTCAGAAGTGCCTTTAGATGGATGGGGCAGTTCCTGGCTACTCTTGTGCTTTTTCGGCGTTTCTATATCCTTGGGTGCGGTATTCGACGTCTGTTTTGTCGTCCGCTTACGTTTGTCCTCGGAAACAATTCTCGCCAGACTCTCGACGACGAGCTCGTCAGTCGAGGGTTCTGGAGTCGGCGTTGCCTGCGTTGCGCGTTGTTTTTCGACGGCCGCTCTATGGAGCGTTACGTCGGATGTGTTTGGGGTAGCGCCCGTGTTAGATAAAAGCCCAATCGCTGGTCGCGGCTGCGTTTGCGGGTGGGGCTTGAGACCCTTGCGGTCTGAGGTCGATGCCGGAGTGCCCTGCGTCCCCTGGACGAAGAAGAGCCGTGGGTTGTGTGCTTAGGCCTATGGGGTCTGTGTGCGTCCTTGTCGCAGGGGTGTTCATCCCCATAAGCAGGGCGTGAGCCGAGCCCGTCGGGGCCGGGGACGGACGTCGAGGAGCGCGAGCGCTCCTTCTGGGGGTTAATGACTTCCGTAACGGACGTCGAGTTATCACCCTCCTCGTCACTTTCTGTAACAGCGGCGGCGGGTGAGGAAACTGACTTCGACATCGCGTAGTCCGCCCACCTCTTAACTTTCCGTTCTTTAAGAGTTCTTGGTTTCAAGAGCTTACGGGCCGCGCAGCTGTCCTCTTTATGATCGAGGGGCAAGCAACGATTACAGAGCTTGTGTTTGTCCTTCCAAGTGTATTTGCCCCTACAGCGTGGGCAAAACTTAAAAGGTGTCCTCTCCATAGCTGAGGCAATAAAAACTGGCGATAACAACCCCAAGGGAAAGATAGGGGAGAAAGAAAGACATTCTCGACGAGAAGGTAAAAGTTCGAAACCCCCACTCTCCCTACTGTATGTTGGCCGGCGAGGCCTGGCCACGTGTTCGGCAGCGCCGAAGGATCTCCTCCGTCTCTTCTCCTCCGTCGAAAACTTGCTCGGCGGAGAAACAGCTTCACAGCTAACGTCGAGGGGAGGGATCTTTAACAATAAGTATATATTAAGGACCGAGGTCCGTTAGTAATTGTTTAGCAATGTCTCTCTAGGAGCTCCGCGTAAGGCGACCATAAGCTGGGCGGAAAAAAACAATCTGAGGGACCTCGACGCGTGAGGGATTGTGGGTACAACACACGTCACTATAGGGATAGTGTTACAGACACGCCTTGTCGACGTCCCCTTTTCGACTACGAAAAACAAAATGCAATACTCCGCAGTGACCACTGGATGTCGGACCTATGCACAGCATGTGATTCTAAGCAGATTAACAAACATCAGAAACATTGTTATGCAAGGGCTAGCTGCAAGTTAGTATACCATATAGGGTAATTAAGGGAATCCACAGGGATAAACCGGGCAGAGTGTAACTAGGATCAGGGTGGGCGCTGATAGTATTGGGGTCGTCAAATGACTAGTAAAAGTGCAACATGGGAGCTATCGGGCCGAGCCGGGATGGGCGGGGCTGTCCCAGTAGTCTCAAGAATCTCTGAGTGAGCATAGGACGAGTAGTGTAGACATAGAGGACGTCTCAAGCTGAGCATGAGATAGGCACTACTTGCTAAAGTGGCAATACCGACTAATCATAAAATAGGCACTAGTGGCAGAAGTGGTCACATATCAGAGGCTAAGCATAGTACATGTAGTGCTGGCAAGATAGGTACATCATTCACAAGCTGAGCTGAAGTAGGTACTGCTGGCAAGGTGGTCACAAATATCAAGCTAAAGCGTAGTGCACTGACAGGATAGGTACATTATTCACGGCCTAAGCATGAGGTGGGTACTGCTGGCAAGGTGGTCACAAATAACATAGGCTGAAAGTGCTATATGTAGTGCTGGCAAAAATAGCTTAAACTGACCTCTTATGTAAAGTGGGTCAGAGGGGGCAGCCCTGAATAGTTTTTCAATCCTGGGGTTGACTGCCCGGCCGAGATTAGGGGTGTGTAGGGAGGGGTCTATTCTGTGTTGGATTGACTTGAGAATTGGGATGGCTTATGCAACAGACTTCTTGTCCCCCATGATCTCTTCTGCAAAGTCCCTCTCTTCCTGAGTCCCTTGAGTGTATGTGAAAGTGCTCTGCTGCCCTCGCTAAGACCTCATTCAGGAGTGGCTGATTATCCACAGGAGAGTCATTGATAGGTGGATCTTTGGGGATAGGTGATCTAGGCTATAAGCCTCTGCCTCATCCTCCTCTTCCTCATCCTGGTCCTCGTCGTCTCCGTAATCGACCCCTGTTTGGTCGTCCAGTACTTGTATGTCTGGATCTTCAGCATACTGATGGTAGGGTTGCACCAAGAGTGGGTCTGAAATCAGACCTTGAGCTGGAGTTTCCTTCCGAGGTCTCTTACTAGGAGGCTGAGGGTCTTAGGATCCTGAAGGAGTAGAGGTGACAGGGGTATTCTGATAACTCAGAAAATAGTCTGGTTTTTTTTTGTAGAAATTAGCCATTAAAGACATTCTACGCATCACCCTGTCTATGTCCTCAGAACTCCACTCTCTGGAACTGGGAATGAGGACCTCCTGCTGAGGCTCCTCCTCTATTCCCATATCCTGTGGAGTCGGAGGGACAATCTTGGGCCTGGTGACAGGGTCAGGGGTTTTAGATTGGTCGTTATCTGAGGATTTATGCTTTTGGCCCTGGGGTGCAGAAGTTTTTTCTGATGATTTCTGCTACTGTTTTCCCCCCTCCCCCAGAGTAGAGGTATGTTTTCCTGATTTATGGGCCTTCTCTGAATCTTTCGACACCTGGCGTCGAGATTCGGGGGTGGTCTGGCTAGTTTCTGTAGCCTTAGCGTGTGTGCGTCGAGACTCTGAGGCAGACGTGGAAATGGCTACCGGAGTCGACTTTAAGCGAGCTGCTTGGGGGTAGAGGTCGGATTTGTCTCCCGACGAGCCTACCTCCGTAACTTTGGGGAGTGAGGCACACTTGGCAATCGTGGCCGGTTGCCTTGTGTCGTGCGGCGATCTAGACCTCGAACGCCCAGAGGACACAGATTCTGTGGACCGCTCTCTTTGTGCCTCCTTTTTCCGCTGACTCGAGTCCCGGCTGGGTTTAGTGTGCTTAGGTGCAGTAGTGTGAGTAGCGCTAGTGTTGCCGGGTGTAGCCCCCATAACTGCCCCGCCGAACAATCCTCTGAGGCCGGGGACTTGCGCTTGGGTGTCTTTGGGTGTTGCTGCGTCTCTGAAGGAACCCACCGCCTCCATGGCCTCGAGCTGCCTGGCTTAATGGGCCCAACATTTAGTGGAGCGGTCCTTTAGAGTTTTAGCTTTAAAGAATTTACAAGCTCTGCAAGTAGCTTCACGGTGATCCCTAGGCAGACAAAGGTTACACGTGTTGTGTTTATCTACCCAAGGAAACTTGCGGTTGCACTTGGGGCAGAATTTAAATGGAGTACTCTCCAAATGTTGTCTTATGGCAGCGGGCGAATATATATAGGAAATAACGAGTGTGAGTGTCTCCACCCCCCCCCCCCACTCTCCCTACTTGCAGGGCCGAGGCCAGAGGCCTTCCGAGGCCCGGGCTGAGGCCGGAGGCCTTCCGAGGCCCGGGCTGAGGCCGGAGGCCTTCCGAGGCCCAAATCAGTCGTGCAGTCTCGACGGCTGTACGTTCTTTGGATCTGCGTCAATCTTCAGATCTTGACGTGGAAGTTAAACAACGGGGAATTTTAGATTAATTATAACAAAATTGCTGAAAGCCAGGGAACTCTGCAACTATGCTTCCAACAAGTATGGCGGAAAAAAACAATCTGAGGGTCCTACACGCATGAGGGATCATGGGTACAGTGGACGTCACACTAGGGATAGTATTACTGGCACGCCCTAGCTCGACGTCCATTTTCGAGTTTCGAAAAACAAACTGTAATACTCTGCAGCTTCCACTAGATGTCAGCCTATGCACAGCATGTGATCTAAGCAGATTCCACAAGCCTCAGAAATATATATGTAGTGTGGTTTAGTTTCAATCAGAAGAAAAAGTATTAAAAATACAAACATGAAAAACTTTTCACACATCAATACACTAAGAAATAGGCAATAAAACACACGATTACCATAATAAGAGTAACAATGCACTCAAGTACACAATGGAATACTATAGTATACATATTATTACAATGATAGAAATATATAAGAATTAAAAAGGAAAAAGAAAATAAAGAAAAAAAGTTAGCAGCAATCCATGTATGCAGAGTTGCTGCAGAGGTGTCTGCAGTTTTTGCGGGATGAGCAGGGAGCGCCGTATCCAAGACAAAATCTGCAAAGCGCCAGACTTTTCAAACCCATCTTACAGGAGGAGGTAAGCCACGTGTGGGAGACCGATTCAGTCACAGTGATAACTACGAACCTGCTGCCGGCTTCTTGTGTTTTTTGTTCTCACTGGCCTGTTTAGCCGATCCCGATTCTAAACATTCTGACAGATTCACAAAAGCTTTGATTATACTTCATATTCCACCACAGAAAGAGCTTGTGTAGCCACTTGCTAAAGACTCCTGGAAATGTCGGGTCCTTGCACAAGTGGACAAGGAAATAAAGTTACACCAGCTGACCTACAGCACCTGCTGCAATCAATCGCAGCTCTGGCAACACCTCCTCGGGTTGCTAAACGAGGGTGAGATCAAAGTGAGGAGCTGCAGAATAACAGCAGTGTGATGTTCAGCGAGCAAGTCGCTTCCTTGTGTGCAAGAGAAGGCCCAATTAACTCGACTATTGACAATGATATCACACCAAGAGTCTGATTTATCCAGAGTACTGAGGGAAAAATCTAAGCCCTGTGGATAGAAGAAAACTCAAATAGCATGTTTCCCAGCTCACAAATAGCGTCACTCTATTCTAACGTACTCATATGTATACCAAAATCGACGACCCCCACTGTCTTGCGAACCTTTGAGCTTCCAAACAAAACATCTGTTGCTGGTATCAACATCTCGACGGAAGGTGTAATGAGGATACCACATATACAATCATACGAGGAAAAGAAGGCTGTGGTAACAGTTAACGAAATTCCTCAAAATATGGAGACAAACAAGGGGTGCAAAGGGCCAGGAGACGATGTCACTGATGACTTTGAAAAGAAAGTTGTTTTTAGAGGAAGTCTTTACACGACCAGAATCACCGGAATATGCTTCGTTAACAAATCGATGCTTGGCTTTTCACTCCATCTCACTCATCTCCTATGAATCCACAAAATTATTAGAGAATAAACATGCCATCCTCGTTAGCCGAATTGCACAAGATATGGCGAACTTAAGTGCAACTATGGCAAAGCAAAGAAGGACATGCTTTAATGGGATCCATGGCATGTTAAAATATTCAGCACTGACAATAACTAGTCCCACAATACAACAAGATCTGATTCCAACAGATGAGAGAAATGAGAGCCTGATTCCATTGACGACAAATATACCCCAAACTAATGAAGATCTAGTTGACCAATATAAAATCTTGAGTCTGGTGAAACAGACTGTTGCAACTGAATTGAAAAACAAAAATGACAGCCAAATTCACTGCCAAAATTCACACGCCCCTATTCTATACTTTTCATCCGAGGAATCTTTTCGACTTTGAGGCACATACAACAAGACCGACATCGCCAATATATGCAGAATGCAACCTAAGCCCCATAGATCTCTCACAACTTCAAAATATGATTGCAGCATCCTTAGGGGTTGGCTTAAACTCTTTCGTCAAACTTTATGAAGGCCTGATTTAAGTTATAGGTGACCAAACGTCTCTTTTTACAACACTACTTCTAAAAATACAAAACCTTGAGGTCTTCAGCAGTTTGGTCCAAACTCGTCTAGATAAAGAAGCCGAATTAACTTGACAGTGGCAATCGATTATACAATCTAGCCAGAGGCGAGGAAGCAGAGACGACAACTCTAATGTCTGCTATCCTAGAACTATTAAATCGGACAAGACTCAAAAATGACGGCGCAATTCGCCAGAGTGATACAATTGCAGGTTCGATACCAACAAACAAAAATTAAAAAAACGCCAACAAAAACAACATGACAAAGACGACACCAAATTGTTCGAGTCAGACCGCGAAAGCGGTCATAAATACAGCAAAAACTCAAGAGTTTGATAATGCAAGGAACAACCAAAATAAATATGCGATACCTATAACCATTGATCAAGAAATGCTCTTTACAAATTCAAACATGGAGAGAAAGGAGCTTGAAACAGAACGTTCCAATTCCAGAGTCATTCCGGTCTCGGAATCAACTGAGCTACCAGACTATTCCAAAATGACAAATTCTAGAACCTTTGCCATTTTTGGAAAACCAAGCTCCTCAGTTCTAAAAGTAACCAAGAAATTAACAGTGCAACCAAAATAAACAAAAAACTAACTCCCTGCAAAAAAATCTAAATCCAATGAATCAAGAGCTTTTTTGAGGAAACTAACTTTACCAGACAAAGTCACCAGACGAAAACATCAAGAAGACTCAGTGACCCGATCAGGAGTACATTATTGAACCTATCCACTTATTCCTTTGATGAAGGCGCAGAGTTGGATGAGAATCTTGCAAATCAAACATTTGAACTGCAGGTCGAACATCGAGACCAAATATTGGATCATGAGGAACCCATAAAGATGAAACTTCTGAAGAACTAGAAGCACAAAGTCGATTCCTCAATGACTGATTCAACTCAGACGGAAGTAAACTTTGTGATGCTAGAGCAATACTGCACTAGCAAACTAAGTAGAAACACAAAAAATGATTCCAACTAAACAAAATGCCCACCACGAACATGGTGAGAACAAAATCTATACCTGAAAGTGTGTGCCAGACATCAATACAAATAATAGTGGCAAGAAGTATTCCATAGTCTGATGGTTTAATTATCAACAGAAGAAACATTTTTAAATTATTACACTGCTACCCAAATTTGAGGTCCATCAGTCCAGATATTAAATAAAAAAAAAGAATTTGTCAACGAGAAAAGATTTAATTGGGTGATCCTGCATCTATATTCTCCACTTGTCAAAAAATCACTGCTAGAGGCAGCACCAGATTTCCTCCCCTTGGGTGCGGAACTCAGAAGAATTGCCATATGCGAGTCATCTAAAGGGACCGACCCCGGATGTAAAGAAGGGAAGTTTGATAAAGGTCAATTTCCTGAGATTATATCCAACCATCGAGAGAACAGATGGAACAAAAAAACAGCACCAGGAATTCCATTGTGCAAGAAAGAGATGGCTGAACTGAAAATAACTTTCAAACGAATGAACGACATTCAAAGAGAAGTCAAAACAATCTCAAATCGGAGTCATCATAAAGAGGAAATAGTGGATTGGTCTTGGTTAGCGGGTTCATTGGCCGAGACATCCAAACAATAACAAGCACCCACAATTCAGGCACCTGTCTGCTTTACATCATGGAATAGTAGGGGCTTCAAGCACCTCTTGGATGACGATTCATGGGATCCAAGTGCGTTTGACATCATATGTCTACAGGAGACATGGCTGTCTTCTAAGTCCTTTTGTAATAGCTTTGATCTAGATTTGACCCCTGCGATAACTAGATCTGTGGGCAGACCTTCTTCAGGCCTTTTAAGAATGATGAAGCGAGGAAACTACTTCTCAGTCACTGGAACAAACAATCTAACCCCCTACATACAACTCTTGATTCCAAGTTGGACCCACAAACCCTCAGTGACGTCTACCACAATTGTTCTCTTCAATTTGTATTGGAATTCATCAGGGATTAATGACACCATGTTTGTGAGAATAGTTGTTTCGCTAATAGATGAGATGCGTATCCGATTCCAAGATCCTCTTATTCTATAATGTGTAGACAAACTTAAATTGCATGAACAAAGACGGTTCAATCCTTTTGACCTCTATGTTAGTGGGAAAAGCAAAGTTCTTGATTATGGAATTGAATGAGCGTGATGTTGTGATGGTAAATGGTCAGGCGCATGGTGATACTCCTGGCGGTGCGACGTGGAATAGAGGGTAGTCGACTGCACGCCTAGATTATTACTGCGTGTCTGGTGATCTCCAGAGATGGCTGGACACACTGAGAATTAATCCAATGACTCAGTGATCATTATTAACTCAAATTGACTGAAGGTGCTTACATCAAGAAAGCACCAACAGACCACTGAGATGTGAGAAAAATCAATGTAAATCTCGTCACATTCTTGGATATTGATAGGAAAAATCTAGATTACTCTCAACTTCTATTGGACTTCCAGGTACAACAGAGTTGGCAACAAGAGTGAATTTAAGAGTCCACTATATAAACCAACAGGTGAGGGAAATGAAAAGAATCCTGAGAAGGGATCTATGGAAAATTGAGCGAGTTGCTGCAGAGAATAAAGTACTGCTCAAGAAAAAAAGGAGACAGCAATATAGAGCCTGGCTGTAGTCCTCAAAAGCACAACGCTTCCAAGCAGACACTGAAATAATGATGGGCATCCTGGCCAACAAAAATACACAGCAATTGGGGCTGTTATTGAGTAATAATCCATCCCATAAATTAGGTACTGCAATTCCTGCAGTAACGGAAGCAACCTGAATGAACCACTTTAGCTAATTATTTGCTGAAATACCCTAGGACTTCCAACTCCCTGAAGCCTCGACCACTTCTCTGTGGCCAATCTATTTTGACAAAGATATAGTTTTTTTAATTTTATTTCTTTATTAGTTTTATATTAACCAAACAATCAACAAACAACAACCAACAACCAACAACCAAACTTGCAGTACGTATTACAACATGTCAAATTTTATACAACCCGATCATTGTTGACTAATTTCCCCATCCCCCTCCCCCAAGCCTACATCTCTTCACGGTCTACTTCTGCAGTTTGCAAAGGGGTTTCCCTGCTCGTGTTCTTTGCCAGGTCTTGGTCACTTGACCAATCTTTGTGTGGACCCAAATAGTGTAGCTATTAAGTGTCTCCAGCTAGTCCGGGTTTCTGCTTCTTCACCCCCTCCACCCATGTTTCTAGCATCCTGCCATAATACAGTTTTCTGGAGGTCTCTCCACCATACTTCAATCGTAGGTCTGTGACATTCCTTCCACCCCATGGCTATCCTACGCTTCGCCAGTATGTATGCCAAATCCTTTAATTTGCTTACATGTTTAAGTTTACGTGGTCTGGGGAAAGCCCCAAGCAGGCACGTCCACGCTATAACAGTTATCTTAAACCCATTTTCCTCCAATCTGTGGGCTATTTCTCCCTATAATTTCTGATTTCTAGGCACGCCCAGAACCTATGCGTCATCCCAGCGTTTTCTCCGCCAAATTTGCCGTTCTGCATTACTGAATTTGGCTATCCTTTGGGGTGCCATAAGCCCTGTGGGTTATGTTCAACTGTATTTGCTGTAACCTAGCATTCCTTGACACTTTCATGTGGTACCCTTGGGCCCGCTCCCACATTCCATCACTCATCGGGGCACCCACCTCCTCCTCCCAGACCTGTCGTAGTTGTACCACTTCCTTTCCCACTTTGGACATCATCAGCTCATATAGCCTGGATATCTCGTGCCCTCTGCTATGTTGTATATTATTTCTATGGTGGTATACGGTTCTTCTTCCAATACTATTTCTGACCATGTTTCTTTAATCCGCTGGACCATCCTGTGATATGTAATATATTGTCCTGTATGTAACCCTGTTTCCTCCACCAGCATCGCAAATTCCTTCATCTTCCTCTCTTGCCAGTTATCTCCTATTGTCGCTATCCCCACCGTTTCCCAATGTTTCCTGATTATCTTCATTAAATGCACCTCTTTACCTGCCAGTACAACCAGTGGCACCTGCGGAGAACACAGGGTCGGATTTTCCATTATCTGACAGGCCTTGCGCCATATTTTCCACCCCAGTGTCATCTGGCACAATCCTGTCCAAGCAACCTAGACTCTGAGGTTGGGTCTTCTGATAGCCATTTTGCCACATATTGTAGCTGGCTAGCTAGATAATAAATTTCGGGAGTTTGGCAAGTTTATGCCCCCCTTATCATACGCTTTTTGCAATTTCCAAAGGGTGACCCTGCTCCTCATCCCATGCCACAGGAACCCTCTACACATAGTGCACCTTGTCAAAGAATCGTCTTGATATCAGATATGGTATATTCTCAAAATAATGCAGTAATCTGTGTAGGACCACCATTTTCAACGTTGCCCCTCTCCCCATCATCGCCAGAGGGAGCTTTACCCAAAACCTCATGCTATTTTCGATACCCTTGACCGCCTTCTCAGTATTATGCTGCTGCTCTGCCTCAACCGTATGGTAGATGTCTATCCCAAGGTATCTAAATGTATTAACCTCCCACGGTATTTGTAGAACTGGCAATTTCTCTCGTGGAATTCCGACATACCTACCCATTGGAAATATATACATTATTTCTTGGGGTTCACCGCTATGCCAGACAGCGCCGTAAATCGCTCCATTACCTCCAAAACATATTGGAGGTTTTCCTCAGGGTATTCCAAATACAACAGCATATCAGCATACAAGGAGATTAAGTAAGGTTCTCCGTTTATGTTTATCCCCATCATGTCATACTGTTGCCTTACATATAGCGCCTGGGGCTCTAATGCTAGGATATACAGCATGGGGGACCACGGGCATCCTTGCCTAGTATTCCTGCTGAGTTGCCACCTTTCCAATATTATCGCTCCCGTTTTGACCCTGGCCAGAGGGGCACTATACAACAATTTGACCCATTTAAAGGTACCCAGGTCCTATTCCATAACTGGACAGGGCTGCAATCAGCCATGGCCATTTAACTGAATCAAATGCTTTTTTTGCGTCCAGCGATACAATTGCAATTTCAGAAGTTTCCCCTTTTGTATGTTCTATAACTCGATGGAGGCGCCTGAGGTTGTTAGTTATATTTCTATGTGGGACGTACCCGGTCTGGTTGGGGTGTATTAGTTTGTCACTAATCCGTTTCATTCATTTGCCAGCACCGCCGTAAGCATTTTACTATCCTGATTAAGCATAGACAATGGTCTAAATGATCCGCAATCTTTGCCAGGCTTATTGGGTTTAGGGAATGGTAGAATAATTGCCTCTCTAAAGGACTCCGGCAATCTTTCTATTTCTAATGCCTCATTGAGCATGGCTAAAAGCGGGGGGGGGGAGCACCTCCTTTCTGTACATTTCATAAAATTCACTAGGGAGTCTGTCGGCCTCCGGGGTCTTGCAAGTGGGTAGCTGCACCACCACCTCCTCTAATTCTTCCCGGGTAATCTAGTTCCTCTCGCTCCTCCGCACTAATTCGTGGCATACCTATGTCTTCCAGTATTTCATTTATTTCCCTGTGATCGCTGCCCTCTTCATCCCCATACAGTTGTTGATAATATTTTAGGAATTCTCTGTTCACCCCCTCTTGGGTATCCACCACATGCCCATCCACCTTCTCGATAGCCCTAATTGTTGATTTGGGGATCTCACTTTCATATAGTCATGCTAGCAACCTGCCTGGTTTTTCTCCTCCTGCATGTTGTATTTCTATATATCTCTTATAGATTAAAGTACACAGTCTCTCCCAGTGTCCTGCACATACTTGTTGCAGCCTACTTATGGATTCGGTGTCCTCTTTAGTATTGCCTTCGCTTCTCATAATTTTTTCCAGTTCCCTTTCTGTTTCCTGTAGGTCTGTTAGTATCCCTCCTTGCAGTCCATTAGTCTTAGCTATGGCTATCCCTCTCACTACCACTTTAAAGGCTTCCCACAGCGTGCCCACCGACTCGACACTGCCAGAATTGATCTCAAAGTAACTTACTATTTCCCCTTTCAAGTCCTCCCTGAACATTATATCTTTTAATGCCTCGGCTCTGAGGCGCCACATAGGTATCCTTGCTCTTGGAGATCTGTATTGCCATGTGAGGGCCAGTGGCGAATGGTCTGACAAGACCCTTGCCTTGTATTCCATCTGTGCTATTTCTGCCATCAGCTCTTGTGTAACAAACATGTAATCTAACCTAGTATGCAGATTTTGTGGGACCGAGTAGTGTGAGTATTGTCTATCTTGCAAGTGGCGCATCCTCCAAGCATCCTGAAACCTGAAGTCCGTTAACAGTGACTGCAGTACCCTGGCAGCCGGGGTGATTCTGTCTATTTTGTTATCCGATCGGTCTACTCTCGGATTCAATGTGCAGTTAAAGTCTCCCTCCCAAAATCACTGACCCCCCCTCCCCCCATCCCCCCAAGTACATACTTAGTTTGGTATACAGGGTCTTAAAATATGCCACTGTGTTCTGGTTTGAGGCGTAAGTATTTATAATATATATTTCTTTATTTTCCACCAACCCTCTTGCTGCAACCATCCTCCCGTCTGCTTTCACTGTGGATTGTAATAGCTGGAACGGGACATGCAGCGCCACCCTGATGATCACCCCTCTAGCATAAACCGAATATGTCACACCAACCATCGTCCCCTTCCATTTCTTCTGGATAACCTCTAATTTCTCTTTCGTAAAGTGTGTCTCTTGTATCAGGGCTATGTCTATTTTCTGTCTATGCAGGTACATCATCACCTTGTTCCTTTTCAGGTAACTATTGAGCCTCCTAACATTCCAAGTTAGTACTTTCAGGTATTATCCAATACCTTTCCGCCCCTCCTTGTGTAGATCTGCAGATTTTACTTGTAATCCATCGCTCATATCTGTAGGCTCTTTCTCCAACTTCAAACCCTACCTCCCTCGTGCCTCAACTTCCCCAACGCCCCCCTACTCCCTCCCTTCCCAGCCCCAATCTATTTCCCAACTCCCAACATTCCCCCCCTTTTCTTTGAACACCCCAACACCCCTTTCTCCCCGTCCCCCACCCTTCCCATACCCAACTGATGCCCAGCTCCATCCCTGGCACTCAGGCCTTCCCGCATTTAGTACCTATTCGGCAATGCCGATACTAGGAACAGCAGAGGGTTGCCACCCTACCAGCAACCCAACTATCCTATCTATTGGGGTATAAGAGTGCGTCCTTCGCGACTCCTGACAACTGCCACATTATGTTATGCACCTTCTGTGTTATATTCTCAATCCATCGCCCCTTGATTTCAACACAGTCCTACTCTATCTTATATTCAAGTCGCAAAGTCACAATATATACAGCACCTCGGTCTCAGGATCAGGCTTCAATTGTCCGTACCGTCCTCTTTCCGACTGTCCGCTCGCTCTGGGCAATTTTGGGCGTCCAGCCACTCTGTTGCATCTTCTGGGGTCTCAAAGAACAGAGCTTTGTTTTTATGGAACACCTTCAGTTTAGCCGGGTACATCAGCATATGTCGCAGGCCCAGATCCCGCAATCTCCTCTTCACTGTCCCATAATTCAGTCGCCGTCCCTGCACTTGAAGTGTGTAATCAGGATATGCCGAGATGGTCGCAGATGCCCTTTGTATAGTGCCCCCTTTCTGAAAGTGTTCCAGGATCTTCTCCCTGTCCCGATAGTTCAATGTCTTGGCAATGATTGGCCTTGGGGGGGCTCCTGGGGGAGGTCTTCTTGTGAGCGCTCTATGTGCTCTCTCCACCGCAAATCCTTGAGTAAGGGCCCCGCCTCCTATTTCCTGCAGCAACATGCTTTCGATGAATCCCATTGGGTTAGGGCTCTCTTCCCCTTCCGGAAGGCCTACTATGCGTGCATTGATCCTCCGGGCATGCTCTTCAGCTTCCTCCGCTCTTTTCTCTAGATAGCTGACCTGTTGCTTCAGTATATGGATCTCCGAGGCATGAGATGCTCGGGCCGTCGTGTTCGTGGTCACTTCATTTTCCAGCTCATCTGTACATTCTGCTATCTTCGGTACATCCGGTCTCAGTAGATTGACTTCCTCCTGCACTGCGCCCACCTTGAGCTCCAGCGCTGCTTTGAGTTCAGCTTTGGCTGCCTCCAGTTTACTCTCCCACGTCACCTTTAAGTCCGCAACTGCATCAAGGATCTGCCGGTCATTGCGCGTTGGGGTCGTGTCCATCTGTGGTTTTTTTATCTTTGGGTCAAGCCCCCTCTGTCAGTTGCGGGGTTTTCGCGAAGTCCTCCAATGTGGACTGCTTCCCTTTGGTCTTGGGAAGTTTAGTAGTCATCTGGGCGCCCGGATTCGTACAGGCTCCAAACGCCTGGAGCACTCTATTCCCTGAGTGCACCACAGAGATTTGCTGGTCCCCTGTATCGCTGTCATAGATCGTTGGGGTAATCGTGTGCACGACTGGGGTTCGGGTGTCCTGATGTTATACTAAGGCCGGGTGTCTTGTTCTTGGAGCTGTGGCACTGCTAGATCTATTCTTCAGGGGACAGGGGATCCCTTGTTTCCTGCGGGATGTTCTGTTCAGGCTGCACTCCTTACCTTTCAGTCCAAGTTGCACTGCGTGGCCATCATTCTGTCAGGGCTGAGCCTCTGCTTCCCAATTGAACCACTTCCTCTTCACTTCTTGTCCTCCTTTGCTCACGTCGCGCCTTCCCACTGTCAGTCCTTAGCACTCTGGTATCTTTGCTCTGCCGCGAGCGTTCAGTGTGTTTTCTTACTTGTTTACACTGCACGATTACTCATGTCCCGGCCTTTCATCTTCTGTGTACATGCGTCCAAAGCTGATCAGAGCGCAACAGTTGTCTATGGGCGATCCTCGTTGCCCCCTCTGTCAGTGTATCACCATCGCCAGCTCTGCAACAATGTTTATTCCTGGGCACTATGATTACACCTCAAGCCGCATATTGCTCCGGGTAGAGACTGCCGCCTCGAACTGGAAGCTGTTACTGGGCTGCGATTGTTGCTATGGGCAAGCCTTATAGGCGTGCAATGCCTTGTCCTCTCCAGATGGTTCAGCAGAGGTGTGAGCTCTCTCTCATTAGGGGCTATGTATCTCCTACTGTGCTTGTACACTGGTGTGGTCACTTCGATTCCCAGGACCCCACGAGGGTCACACCATCCTGCAGTCGCGGGTGCCGTGTCCGTCCAGATTCAGCACAGATTTATGTGCCCAACAGGCTCACACACGGCCTTCACTGATTTATTCCACATGTAAAGCCCACGGATCAGGCAGTTTCGGTTCAATTTAGCGGCAGCAGCGCGGCCCTTCCCCCACTTTGCAGCTGTCCTCTGGCTAATCCCTTTGTCTCCAAGCTGCCATCTTACTCCTTGCCCATATCGATTACACGAGTGTTTATTAAGTATGGGCGGTACTTGTGTCTGTTACTGCAGCCACTCTGAAGTCACATCGTGCAGTGAAATCCATGGGTGTAGCACGGCAATGTTATCATCGGGTGAGGAAGGTCTTGCTATCATTGGGGTGAAGCAACGGTCTGCCTCGTCCTGTAAGTCCAAGCTAGCACTTTCAGCAATGTCACACAGGCGGAGCAGTCTATGCATCCGTATTTTGAAGCATAATAAGTTCCTGGCATGGGCTGCTGAGCATCAGATGCGTGTCCCTGTTCGCCTCCTTATCGCAACAGGGGTGGGATTTTCGCCAAAGCTGTGGTTGCCCTGCTGGTTAGACACGGATCGCCTGGCCAGTACACTCTATCCTCTACTCGCTCGGGCCCCTGGGTTTTTACAGAATCATTTATTCACAGTCCTCAGCGTGCCGCCGTGTCCGCTCCCACTCATATAGGTATCTTCCGCTCCTGTCCTGTTGCGATCACGCCCAGCTCTCATTCCAGCCCATAAGCATTCATTTGTTCCTGCGCCAGCACCATTTTGTTTGTCACGCTCTAGGATCACCCCGCATTTGTTCTGCTTGGCAACTGCAGTTACACACCTCCTTTCAGCACAATGGTTCCATATTTGTGCTCTTCACATATTCCCCTAGCCGCAGTTCCATTTATATCGCAAGTACATCGGTTTGGACATCCATACATCGACGGATGTTACAGGATCAGCAGGAGAGACACCAAAACACGTCCTCTTACATGGCTGTGTAGCCACGCCCCCCGACAAAGAAGATATAGTTGGCCTAATCAGAAAGTTGAATCCTTGCAGAGCAGCTGGCCCTGATGGCTTGAATAATTTCATAATAAGGCAGAATCCAGAAGAATGGGCTGAATTTTGCGTTATGTTTAACCAAATCAGCCAGGCTTGTCGGATTCCAGAATCTTGGAAAACAGCCCTGATCGTGCTGATTTTCAAGAAGGGCAATAGGGGAGACCCTAGAAATGATAAGACCTTTAGCCCTCCATGACTCCCTTGGCAAGATCTATGCCTCAATTCTTCTGAGCCAGCTAAAAAAGTGGTCCTTGGCTGCGGGTATTCTTAACAAAAGACAGGCGGGCTTCACCAAAGGTATTGGAACGTACCTAAATGTATTCTGAACATCTTAAAATTGAATGCTATAACACAAAAGGAAAGTCTACGTAGCCTGCATTGATTTAGAACAAGCGTTCAACACTATTAACAGACTCTGGAATAAATTGAGAAAATGGGGTTGCGCAACAGAGCTTTTGGAGGCAATAACAGCCCTCTGCTCATCAACTTCAATAAGGATTAGAATGTCGCGCAAAGGTTTGTTGAGACAACCAATTAAGACAGGCAGAGGGATAAAGCAGGGATGTCCTCTTGCTGCCACTCTATTTGTCTGATATGGCATTAATGCAAAAGATGTAAGAGCTTTCCCCCCACAATTTATGACAAGGGTATTATATGCAGATGAGCTGGTCATGATGGACTTAACCCCGATTGGATTGCAAAAACGATTACATCAGCTGAACTTTTACATTAAGGAGAATAATATGAGAATAAACAAAAAAAACAAAAATAATGATCTTAGAAAAGCAAACGTGGTAGGACGAAATATGAATTCTCTTGGTCTATTGATAAAGAAACCTTAGAGAAAGTAGATTCAATAACATTGGGTGTACATTCAATTGTAGACAAAAATCTGGACAGAAGGAATTCGATCTAAATCCCTTCGTCAAGCCAATCAAGCATGCGCTGCCCTGACTCCACCCTCCGGCGCCACTCCTCAGTACCCATTGACGCGTCGACAATAGAGTTAATATTGCCTAATGACACCAGTTTTATTATGGGGGAGGTATGGAGGAAAGGGGACTATGGACTAAGAGTATGTTAGTCACTACAGTGAGTAACTTATAATTACTCTTACGTCCCGTCCCCTTTCCTCCATACTGCATGGGCGATTACAACTGAATGTAGCCCCAGGGCGGAGAGAAGACCCCCCCCTTAAGCAAATAGGTTCCTGAGAACCGCCGTCCGAAAGCTGCATCGGATCTAGAGCTGGCATCCAAACAGTAATGTTTGCAGAAAGCTGAGGGAGTGGCCCAAGTGGCCGCCCTGCTTATCACTTGCCAAGGGACATGGTGCTGGAATGTGATGGCCCTTGCCTTGGCCCTGACTGCGTGGGCATGCATATTGGCTGGCAGCGGCTTGTGCTGGCCTTCGTATGCTTCTTTGATGGCCGAAACCATCCAGCGGGATATGGAGGCCTTGGAGGCCTAATAGCCTGGTCTTGAGCCTCCGAAGGTGACAAACAGGGCATCCGATTTGCGGAAGCCCTTGGTCTTGTCGGAGTAGAACTTCATGGCACGCCTGACATCCAGGCAGTGGAGCACTCTCTGTGCTTCGTCCTTAGGATCGGCAAAAAATGTAGGAAGGATTATTTCCTCGTTCAAGTGGAAAGCGGACGCACCTTAGGCGAAATACTGGGTGTGTCCGCAGGACTACTTTGTCCCTGTCACAGGTAATAAATGGTTCTGAGGCGACCAGTGCCTGGATTTCACTGACTCTACTAGCCAAGGTGAGGCCGACCAGTAAGGCCGTCTTGATGGTGACCAGCCTGATATCCGCAGACACCATTGGTTCAAACGTTTTGTGCGCCAGGGCACCCAACACTATGTTAAGGTCCCACACGGGGTGCAGCCTCTTGATGGGCGGGTAGAGCCTTGCGAGCCCCATCAAATGTTTCTTGATGATCGGATTGGAGGAGGAGAAGATCCCCCTCCTCCAAGTTCCTCTAAGCCCTGATGGCTGCGAGGTAGGTACGGCGGGTGTCCACCTGGACCCCCGAGTGGGCGAGGTGTGCCGAGAAAGAGCGCACATCATCCAAACTACATGCCAGGGGGTCGATTTCCTTGGAGTCTGCCCAGTGGCAGAACCTGGTCCATTTACTCTTATATTAGGCACTCATAGCCTTGCTCCTTGCCCCCTGTATGATCTCCAGATTAGCCTGGGAGAGGCTGAGGTGGCACAGCGTTACCTGCTCGGGCACAACACTGGGAGGACTAGTTTCTGAGGAGCGGGGTGGATGACCCTGCGTGACCCCCACACCCCCCTACGCTGCGCCAGAAGATGTCCTGGGCCCGTCGAGAGGTGAATCAGAGGCACCTCCGAGATGCTGAGCAGCTCCGAAAACCTTGGCCTGGCCGGCCACCATGGATCAATTAAGATGATGTTGAGTTGGCGAGGCGCCGTGATCTTGCAAATCACTCTGTGAATCAGCAGAGTGGGCGGGAAGGCGTAAGCCGTCATGTCGTCCCACTGAAGCCGAAATGCGTCAACCAGGGAGCCGGGACGCTGTCCCTGCCAGGAGGCAAACAGAGCACTTCTTGTTGTGCCAGGTGGCAAAGAGATCCACCTGGGGATGTCCCCACCTGTTGAAGATCTCCTGAATAACGAGGTTGCTTAGCTGCCACCTGTAATTGTCCGCTCCCAACCTGCTGAGCCTGTCCGCCTACAGGTTGGATTCCCCTGGGAGGTGGAATGCCGTGAGGTAGAAGTCGTTTTCCAGGGTCTACTCTCACATGCCGATTACCTGTCTGCACAGAGGGGATCTGGTGCCCCCCTGCTTGTTGAAGTAGTACATGCTGGTCGAGTTGTCTGTCTGGATGAGGACAACCTTGCCCCTGAGAAGTGGTAGGAAAGCTCTGAGCGCTAGCCAGATTGCGTTCAGCTCTAACCAATTGATGTGGTATTCCTGCTACTGTCGAGTTCAGGTGCCGTGGACCGAGAGATCGTCCAGGGTGGCTCCCCAGCCCTCGAGGGAGGAGTCTGTGGTGATGGTGGCCTGCAGGGAGGGCAGCCGAAAGGGCTTGCCCATCCTTAGGTTGCAGTCCCTGGACCACCATGTTGGGTCTGGGTGGAGAGATGGAGGAACGTTGATCATCAGGAATTGAGTGCCCCGCTCCTGGTTCCATGAGGCCGCCAAGTGCAGCTGAATCCTCCTCAGTCTCGTGTGTGGGACGGCTAATAGGACCACTGCCAAGAAACCCAGGAGATGCTGGTACCACCAAGCCGAGGTCACCTCTCTGCTGAGCAAGTGGGCGGTGGCCCTCTTGATGGATGGCCGAGATCTTGTCCTCCGACGGAAATACCTTCACGGAGCATGTGTCCCAGATGAGATCCAAGAACGTCAGTCTGCGTGGGCTGCAGCTGCAACTTCTTGAGATTGAGCGAGAAGCCCAGATCGTGCAGTGTGTTCATAAGGGCATGGGAAGAGTGGTGAACCGCTTCCAAAGATGTAGACCTGACGAGCCAGTCGTCGAGGTATGGGTAGATGTGTAGGCCTTGCGCTCTCTGGAGGGCAGCCACCATATTCATTAGCCTGGTAAAGACCCTGGGGGCCAAGGTAAGGCCAAAAGGAAGGACCCTGTATTGAAAATGGTAGCCCATGATCCTGAAGCATAGGAAAGAACGATGGGGCTCCTTCAGATCAAGGGAGCACATCCAGTCTCCCTTGCACAATGTCTACGCTATAAAAGCTGGCGTAACCATCTTGAATTTTCGTAGGGGTAAGGAGAGGTTGAGGGTGGAAAGGTCCAGCCTGAGGCCCGCATGATTCTTCTTTATTGACAAAAATCCTGGAGTAAAAGCCCAAGCCTCGCTGGGAGGCTGGGACTTCCTCCACTGCCTGGCTCTCTACGTTGCTGTCCCAACCTGTGGGAGGGGAGGAGAGGCTGGGATAGGGAGGCGGTACCTTGTGGATACTACGGAGAGGATCCAGGGGTCCATGAAATTCTGGCGCCAGAAATGTGCATTGATTGCAAGCCTGCTCCCCCACTGGAGACACATGGAACCGAAGGGGCGTGTCATGCCTTCTTTCCCTCAAGAGGCTGTCGCGGAGAGGGGCACTAGAAAAGGCCCTTACTCCCCCCCCCCTTTTTGTTGCTTGCGCCGGTTCTGAGACAGCGAGCGGTCCAGCTGCCTGGATCTCCGTTCCTGGAAGTCGCGAAACCCTCCATACGTATGCCCTCTGTCGGAGCGCTGCTGTGACTGGTTGTACGACTTAGGCGTGGTCTTTGTCAAGACGGATAAAGACTTGGCCGTTTGTGAGACTTTTTTCTTCTTGTCCAGCTCTTTGTCTGTGGTGGAGTGGAAAAGCCCCCCACACCCCCTTGAACGGAAGATCTTATATGCGTTCATGGATGCCCGGGTTGAATTTCGTGGAACAGAGCCAGGCTGTCCTTCTCATGTCTGTGGCGATACAAATGGCACGGCCAGAGGTGTCAATATTGGCCACAGTGGATTCCATGAGGTCACGCGCCATTAGTTTGGCCTCTGCGAGCCCCGCCTTAAAACGCGACTGGCTCTGCATAGGGAGTTCCGGGAGGAAGTCCACAATTTCCCCCCATAACCTTTGGTTAGCGGCAGCTCGCATGGCATGGCATCGCCATTGGCCTGACGAAGATGCGGGGACACGTTGGAATAGAGTTTCTTGCCGTACACCTCCAAGATCTTCTCCTCCTTGCCTAGTACAGCCGCAGAGGAGGAGGCTGAGGATGACTGAGGCTTGTAGTATAGTGATACTGCAGTTATCACCAAGGAGTGTGGTTGAGGATGGGCCGAGAGCAAGAGTATATCCCACTCCATATGCCTGTACTTGGCGTCCAGGCCTAAATTGATCAGCTGGGCCGAGTGGGGCTTAAGCCAACCCTTCTTGGCCAGGAAGACTACATCGGTCTGCAGAGAAATCCCTATCTTGGCAGAGGAGCCTCGTGTGAGGACTTCAGCCAGAACCCCCTCTGCCGGCTGCTCGACCTCAGGCTGGGGGAGGCGCAGGTATTCAGCCAGCCCGGCAAGACGTTCGCGGAAGGCCCTGGCTGAAGATGGCGTGTCCGGATCCTCCTCGTCATCTGTGTGCTGCGGATCAGGGGGATCCTGCGGAGGTGGAAGAGTAGCTGGAGCCGGAGGCTGGGGCATCGGGACCGCAGCCAGGGGCTGAGGAGGCGGAGTAGGCTGGTACGGAAACGCCTGAGGAGTCGGCTGGGGAGCCAGGACCACCGGGGCCGGGGGCGCCGGCAGATGCGCTTGTGGTGCCACTAGCATAGTTGTGAGGACTTCCCTGATGGCACCCCTTGAGGATAACCCCATCCGAGGTGACTTCATGAGCCCGAGGAACCTCTCGAAGAACCCCTCTTCACTGGTCTGAGGGGGGTTAGAGGGTACTGATGTGGCAGCCGAAGGCTGCTGGAGCCACTGCATACCCTGCCCGTATGGATGCTGTGGGAAGTTGGCCTGCGCATAAGAAGGAAAGGCTTTAGCCCACGTACCTGGTTGAGGCCCGTCCCACCTCAACACTAGTTCTTCACCTAACTCCTGCAGTGGCGTCAGACGGGTGCCTCTGTCTGGCGCAGCAGCCATCTTGTCGAGCTGCCTGCCACGTGTTGCTCGGCTTGCAACACTCAAACAAAGAAGAAAGTGGGTCTCCTCCTCTGAAACGTCCAGCTCAGGATCAGGATCAAGCCATGGTGATCCAACTAATACCAATGGACCACAGATTCCAAACCAAACAGGAATTTTCCGCACAACCCCCTCTCCCCCCTCTGCACTACCACTGTCTTTTTTAGGACAAGGGGGGCCTCCCCGAGGACCATATTGGGGCCCCCCCACCTATGCCCATGTTCCAATATCCTCCATGGAGACCCAACAGAGGGCGACAACGCAATCGTTGATAGGGTCAACAACTCTAACAGCAGAAATACCAGTGTTCAATTTATCTGACACCATTGTTACACAGGCAGAACTATCTGTCCTATCGAAAGGGCCATCATATGTCCCCACAAACCCCACTGACTGGTTTGCACTGGATAAAGAATTGCAAGGCTTCTTTAGAACTATTTGCCTTAAGATATTCTTCCACGACTCTGATTACGACGACCAACCGGAAGATACAGGATTACATCCCAAATCCACATTCAGCCCAAGTGATAACGATACACCGGATTCGGTAATCACCTTTGAAAAATGCATACGCAAAGAAGTGAGCAAACTCAAAAAGGATTCGAAATCACTACGACATAATTTGTCAAATGCTGAACGTAAATCTTAGGGAGAATTCTCATTTTATGGCTAATTTCCCTTACCTATAGAGTCACCCAGCAGCTTTGCCGGATTTGAAGGGTTTATTTCTTTTTACCTGCTAAGAGAGACTCTCTTTTTCCCACTCTTAGGCATTTTTGCTATGTGTGTTCTAGGCTATTTTTGTGTTTAATGCCTATGGGTTCTTTTCTCTCACCCATAGGAACCATCTTTATGCACATGTTACACAGCACCCTCCGTGCAGTGACACAGGGGTGTTGTAGCGACCCCCAAACAGACGCCATACCCTGGGACTGATTACTGTCTCCCAGGGCATGTAAAGTCCCCATTGACTTTACTAGTCAATTTTTATGAAATTAACCAGTACAACCCATCTTAATATGGAAGTACTGGAAGGGGTTAATAGTTTCCCCCCCTCCATGTTAATTTTCAAGAGGGTACCTTAAAGTCCCCCTCTACAAAGTTTCTGGCTGGTGGCAGCGGTTACTACCTTTTATATTCGACCGCAAATATTTTCCTATGGGATTTTCCCATTGTTCGAGGCTACCACATTTACTGACAGCCTCTAACATACCGGTTTATTTTATTATTATCTTTACTCCGGTAAGTTTTATTAGCCAGAACTTTGATAAAACTTCTTTCTCGAGTCTTGCTCCATTTTCCAAACCCAGGTCGGGGATCCTTTGTTCGTCCTTTTGGCGGGCTTCTGCCAAGAAGCCCTCCTTTCGGCGCCACTGAGTCTGGGGTGGGTCCATTGTGTGGGAGGGGGAGTAGGACCCCTGGACAGAGTTGCCGCAGCAACTCAGGTCGCACTCTAACCTGATAGGCTGGAGGGTCTCCCGCCAAGAAGACCACTCCACTGTGTGAGTGACAGCTAGGCTGTATGAATGGGTCTCTTTCTGCATAAAAGCAGGGTCCTTAGGACTGGAAGAGCAAGACGTTGCCACTGGAACTACGGAACCGAAGGGGAGAGAAGCCAGAGACATCTTCAGCATCTACACCACCGGTGAAGCCCTGCCGGATCGTCTCACCACTTTTCTTCCACACGATGAGAGGAGATCTTCAGCGAAAGAGCCTCCTTCCCTTGAGCTGGTGGGGTCAACCAGTTCACCTATCGCTCCCTCGGACCTGCCTTGGTCGAATCGACAGTGCCCAGCACTTGGAGACCAGATAGCCAGGCAGCTATGGACCCGGACCGCGATTAAAAGGAGCGTACCTTTTAAACTTTGTTTGGCAGCACCACGGCTGGTTTTATCCCTGGGTAGTGCAGCGCCTCGAACCTTCCTCCACGATGAGAGACTCACTTCCTCTGTTAGGATCCCTCGACCTGCAGGAACTACCAGGAACTACCGCCACCAACGGAGCCACTTCTTCACGTTTAAGATACATTGTTCCGCTAGGCCGCCCTTTCTCTGTGGTAGCCAAAAGGTGTTTTAAATCCTTGAACTACTTGTGGGGTCACCTGCCCTCTCTCTTAACATTGTCTTTCGCCTTGCATCTACCTCTTCAATATTTTTCTACTAAAGACTTGACTGCAGCTACAAGAACATTTTTGCTCCCAAGCTCTTGGTCCTGTACCACTGACACTGGCTCAGGCCTATTGACTCTGGCTGATTTGTTAGATCTGCTCTCACTGGATGAGAAATGTGTTGATGCACCTAAATCTTCTAAACCCCCTCTTCCTTCATACTGTTTTAACTTGTGGAGTGCCATTTTGCTCCGTTTTCATTCACTTATCTTTTGGCTAAAGTGTTACTGTGCATTACTTGTTCACAAGACTTCAGGGAAGTGTTGCTAGGGGGTGTTTGAAGATATTTCTGTTTAACTTGTGCTTTACCTCCCTTTCGTTGAATTGTTAGAGTGCCATTTGTAGTTGGTTTTCACTGTGCCGTTTTGCTCAGTGTTCACTCTACCGCAAACTTGTCTACAATTGAATAGGGAGTTGTATATGCTTTTCTTTTGACTAAACTTAACTTACTTTATTAACTGTGATCTATGTGTTGACTTAGAAGTGTATACAATAAATATATATTCTCTTTTTAATACAAAACTTTGGTCAGTGTTTCCTTGCTCCATAGTACTGTACACTACCTATTGTGTAAACCCTGAATACTGCTCATCTCCCTCTTGAGATAAGTCTGACTGCTCAGCCACAGCTACCAACTAAATCTTTGTGGTACAGACTGATACCAAAGGGGATTTATTGCTCTCACCTCTAGTCCTAATCTGGGGTAGTGCTCCCTAAGGGAACTGCCCTGGATTCTGCCTAACAGTAAAGCTCTCGAAGGTTTGGAAAATAATACTGAAATTGTCATCAAGGGTGCAGACAAGGGCGGTGGTATAGTAATACAGAGCATTCAACAATACAAACAAATGGTGACTACACTGCTCAATGACACTACAAACTATAAGAAGATCAAGAAAGACCCAACCGAGGATATTAAGAACAGTATACAAGAAACAACAAGGTTCGCATTTGAAAAAGGATGGATCACTGACAAGGAAGAAAAATACCGTAACACATCGGAAGTCAGAATTCCGGCCTTTTATGCCCTACCTAAAATTCATAAAAATTCAACCAGCCCCCCACCCCTGGGGAGACCAATTGTCTCTCGATGCATATCCATTCTGGAACCAATTTGTAAGTTTATAGACTTCTTTTTGAAGCCATTGCGCCAAGCCACCAGGACGTACCTTAAGGATACTATGTCTACCATCACCAGATTTGAGAACCTTCCGTTTGATAAAATTAAAGATCTTCTGGTGACTATGGGTATTGCTGCTCTGTACTCGAACATCCCCCAGGAAACAGCTGTGGAATGTAACAGGAACCACCTGACCCACCACCTGATGGACAAGCGAGTCCCAGCAAACTTCATCACTGAACTACTTGAATTGGCACTTACCAAAAACTACTTTTCTTTCAATGAAGATTTTCATATACAGATAAACGGTACGGCCATGGGAGCTGCATTTGCCCCGAGCCTTGCAGTCATTTTTATGGCCACCTTCGAAGAAAAATATGCACTCTCTGGGCATAATCCATTTCTGAACCACATTACAAACTGGTTCCGATATATAGATGATATCTTCATCTGGCATGGCGAGATGTCAACACTGAACGATTTCACAAATGGCTCAATCTGCAAACCACGGAAATTCAATTCACCATGAACTATAGTATGGAGAGCATCAACTTCCTAGACCTTCAAATAGGGATAAGCAAAGACAAACTGTCCTGCAATCGGTTTAGAAAAGAGACAGAGCACAATACCCTATTGCACTATAACAGCAACCACCACAGAAACTTACAGAATAATTTACCCTATGGTCCATTTTTGAGATTGCATCCCAACTGCACAACAACCAGCCAATATAAAGAACACGCGGCGGATCTAGAACAGAGACTTGGAGCAATGGGGTACCCCAAAAAGCTGAAAAGGAATACCAACAAGAGAGCACTGTATACCCCAAGGGAGTCCTTACTTACTCCAAAAACCAGGACCACGGAAAATAACAGAATAACATGTGTCACTACTTTTGGACCAAACACCACTAAAATACAACATATAATCAAGAAGTTTTGGCCTCTAATACAACTTAGCCTGCCCGATGAATTGCCACCAGGAATGGAACTCAAACATACAAGAAATCTCAAGGAGCAACTTACTCATGCACGCTTGAAGAAAACATCTCGTACAACGCTTTGGAACCTGAGGGACTTCTCAGGCCACCATCCATGTGGCCAATGCGTTGCATGTAAATTGACGAAGAAAATGAAAACTTTCAAGATTGGCAACAAAGATTGGGTGCTAAAACATTTCTCAAATTGTAAAACCAATAATGCCATCTACCTAATTGAATGCCCATGTGGTCTTAGATACATCGCACAGACCCAAAGACCAACAAGAGAATAAGCGAGCATCGCTCACGCATCCGGTGCAAGACACACAATGCCCCAATGGTCTCACATTTCGTGGAACTCCTACATGGTCCAGATGATTTCACCTGGTGGTTGATTGACAAGGTTCAGAGTAATGCCACATCAGGAAAGCTTTGAAACACAAAGAAGCCTGGTGGATTTTTAAACTCCAGACAATAACTCATGGCCTAAATGAGGCCAAAGGTACATGGGAGTAAACCAACACAGGCACCTTTATTCTTTGTACAATCTTGAACATACACCTTTGGTCCCCCTCCAGCCGTTGCCCCTTTGGCCACCCCCCCCCACAAGGGTAATTTTACTTGGGGGTCTTTCCTCTACAGACCACACATTCAACTGAGGAGGTTCCAATAGATATCAGCACATCAATTGACATGCATACATCCCTCCTGTGGCCCTGGGGCCCCAACAGCTGCTAAACTAGTTTCACACCTTATTCTTTATGGTTTATTTGTATTTTTCCTTTACCCGTCACCCCAGCTAGAGCTAGATCATGTAGCATGCCACTAGTGCTCTCGCCCATACTTTTGTTTACATGTTTATACCCTGTAAGGACACGTCCAGCTGTTTTAGTTTAATAAGGGTTTTGCTGGCGCTTCTAACATTTCTACCCCGACATTCACAATTTTGCACCTATGGTGGTCCAGGACCCCATACAGCATGTGAAGTCCTGACGAGTAGCTTGGCAACGAGGGCAACGGCTCCAGCCCTGTCTGCGTTGCCATAGCTACCCGTTGAACGCCTTTTGCTGCGCGCATGCGTGGAAGTGTCACCACTAGCTTCACGCGCATGCATTTTCTCTCGGCGATACAGCTTCATAACAGCACCCCGAGAGCCTCGTGGCCCTGCTATCGCTACAGGACGCAGCCCCAATCGATCGACTTGCATTCCTAGGCACAAATTAATTAAGGTAAGCTGCCAGCATTTGCACTGCTACCTTTATGATTAGCTCTGTCCCTTGATGTACTCAGTGTAGTGTACACAGCAGAGACTTATCTTTCACTATTGCCTTCCCCTCTCTTTCCTTCCCCCTTCCTCTTCTCCCTTTTTTTTCTCCCCCTCCCACCCGCCGATCCTTTCTTTTTACTAGCCATGAAATTGCACATACATGAACCGTTGTGCAAGAGATGAACCCGTGAGGATGACCTGTGACCTCAGTATCCCGCAAAGCTGTCCAAACCTTACTTGTGTTACTTATAGTGCAGGTATGGAGGTGTATTCTTTTTCTTTTCACTATACCATATATGGTATCTATGCACTACCCTACTACATAGCACATTGGTCTATCTTGCTTCTTTAAAGTCCCGGTGCACGACTGAGAACAGCTTTCTAAGCACGTAGATATGTTCTAACTGAAGCAACCTCTTAACAGAAGCAGCGCACTCCTGTACCTACCGACCTGAAGAATGTGAATTCAGGACACCTTCCCCATCCCAACTTTGCCCATTGGGATCCACCCCACAGGTTAGCCTACGCTTAGTTCCATCTTAACATTTCATACTGTGCCTGATTTTGTTTTGCTGCTAAGATGCAAGTATCCTCTACTATGGCCATTGACCGATGGTTTTGGTCCTCTGTTGAATTCATTTCACTTTCCTAACTTGTTTTTACCAATATACATGGTGATTCTGGACCAATGGCTTTGGTCCCCTGCGGAATTCATCTTACTTTCCTAAATCCATCTATATCAATATATGGTGATTTTGTTTGATTGCTGGAATTTACTTGTACATAAACATTTCCATATTTAGCTTTGTGTTCTTTTCTGTATATGTTTTGTTGTGATTTTGCAATACACGAATAGTACTAACCCACCAATGACGTTGTAAATGGATGTTATACTTTTGAATCCTTTTTTATACTTTCTTTACTTTGTTGCACTGTGTTGATACTCTGTACAATTATAATTGCAGATTTTGACCTATATTTAAAAAGAAAAGAATTAAACAAAACAATGGAATAAAATAACCTCTAAAACTAAAAAAGCGATGTTTCAAGAGATTGGAATTATCTGGAAGTTTTGTTTTCTTATTTCCAAGGATACTTGGCTTATTGATTTTAAGCAATGTATTGAAATAGAGTTAATAGAATAACCTAGGCACTCTAAATTAAGTGGAATGCCAAGAATTGTATCCGTGGTTGGAGCCCCCATTTTTGTTCTCTACCTGAGGACCAAGTACATGAATGATAAAAAGACAGAAAAAAAAGACAAAAGTATCCGCGAGTGGAATTACATGGCTGAAGCCAAACCCAGGTGCTCTGGTGAATTTGGCCCGTTCCCGTCGGTGCGGAAAAGGGGGGCTAAGGTATGGTGCCCCAGGGCGGAGTCAGGGCAGCGCATGCTCCCTGGGCCGCACTCCTGCACGCCTCTAACTTTAAAGGGTAAGAAGGTTTTTTCTGGTGGAAAAAGTTCTGTCTCCTGTCCCTTGGAAGGATCGCCCATGCAGTATGGAGGAAAGGGGACGGGACGCAAGCGTAAGTGGAAATCATTAAACACTTGTTAACAGAATGTGAGTCAGGTGTCAGTAAGGCAGAGATATTTGGGCAAGGTGGCTGCCGACTACAGTTCATTAAGTATAGATGAATGGTGGAATTCATTACTGGTGGGGGTAAAATCTAACATGATCCTAGCAGTAACAAAATACTTAATTGATGTATTGGATTTGTAATGGAATGCAATGAAGTGAAAGCGAAACGATTGAGGAATGATGAAGTGTGACATAATTGTACTGATCTAGGTCGATCAAAGATTCTTTTTTAAGTTTTTAGGAACAATGATGTAATATATGATGTTTTAAGAATAAATTTTGGATTCCGTTTTATGAAAGGTTTGCAATAAAACAAACATAATAAAAACAAGGTATGTAATACAATCATTAGATACAAACCTCAAATTGATACCATATAAAAGGCATACATATATACCAATCTTAAAATTAAAATTGTAAAATGTTTAAAACTCACTCAATGTTGGGGGCGCTGTTGTGTGGCTAGCAAGATGGCTGTGGCCTAAGAGTGCTCTGGCAGAGGCTCTGTTATATGGCAGAATATTAGATATAAAATCGGGTTGCCGTCCCATGGAAGATGGATGGATCGTGTCGGAACATGTGAGGTACCTGAAGATTGCATGCTGGTTCTGGAGGATTGCGGTGTAATCGAGTTTTCAGTGCTTGCCGGCTCCTGGTCTTGGCGCCAGACCCATCCCCCATCAACAGTTGCAGCTAGCGAGAGGACTCCCGCCCGGGCTCATAACACCTCTGAGCCTGCTTTGCCCTGGGGGTGGCAGGAGTACGCCCCGTAGATCGGACGCCTGGTGAAGTCTGCGGTGCCTGCGCGCCCCCCACCCCCAGAACTGGGCGGCTTGGGCGGGCGCTTGCTTGGGTCCGGGCTTGGAGCGCCACCTTGGCGGGTGGCGGATGCCTTCCCCTCTCAGTCGCGCGGGCAGCCGCTTCCGAGAGTGCCCGAGTGGCGGAGAGGTGGAGGCGGGGACCCCCCCAGATAGCCATTGGTGTCCGAGTCCCCCTGCATTGGCGGGCAGCGCTTGGTGACTCGGAGCGGGGGTCTGTGATGGCCGCTGGCCCCCGCCGCATTTAAATATTGGAGGGCTGCTATTACAATGCATCCAGGGCCCTGGGCTTCCCTCCGGTCCGGGCAGCCCCGTCTGGGGGACAGATAGAGTGAAATGTACTGTGGCTGATATTGGAGGCAGTGGTGTCCCCGATTACTCTCGGTCCGTGAGGGACGGGGAGAGCGACTGGGATTCTCCAGCTCTGCCCCCTTTGTTTTTCAGCTGTATACCGCGGATAGTGGCTGGGATAGCTCTGATTTAAGACCCTCAGCAGCGGGACAGTATTGCTATCCTCGGTGACCCAGAGTCTCAGTTTTACAAGACGTGTTCCCTCCTGCAGTCTCTGGCAGAGCAGCCACTAGCCCACCTTAGCGCATTCGGAATTCTGCAGGGGCTGGCCTCCAGTTCCTAAACCTGAGTGGTGCCGCGGACTGGTGAAGGGCCGCATATTGGACAGTTGGGGGGTGTCAGAGGGTTCACAGTTGCTGCCCTACTGCTACTTATGGGCGGTGTGGTTTCCCCTTTTTTTGTTCTCCCTGCTCCCCCCCGGGCGGTTCTGGTCCTACCTGCCGGATCACTAGTCACATTCTTTCGATGGGGGCCACTCCGTGATGGGGAACCAGAAGAGGTACTGGAAGATAGACCAATATGCTAAGTCTGACCAGTCGCAGCAGAGAGACGACACTAGTCCCTCCCAGCTGGATATCTCGTCTCTCAATCAAACATTATTGGCGCTTAAATGTAGCACGGTAAAGTGGTGTCTCTGCGATCCAAATTGAGAAACTGTGTGGCAGGATGGCTGAGGCAGAGCACCGAATTGGGCAGGGTGAGGATAAAATAGCGGAACTTCAGCGAGACGTAGCCTCCCTACAACAAACGGCTAAAAAGGCAGAAGCCAAGAACGATGATTTGGAAGGGCAATCAAGAAGAAATAATATACGAATAACGGGGGTTGCGGAATCCACCCCGATAGATATGGAGTTATTCGTAGAGAAATTGCTCAGGGAGATCCTTGATAATCCACCGGTCATGGAGCGCTTTATGGTGGAGCGGGCCCACCGGTCCCTGGCAGTCAGACCTCCTCCTGGGGCCCCCGAGAGGGCTATAATTACCCGCATCTTTAACTATCGTGATCAGGACACTTTGCTTCGGGCTGCACGGGACAAAGGGGTCCTACGATGGGGATCTGCAACAATTCGATTATTTCCAGATTTTAGCCAGCATGTCCAAAACTTAAGGAAACCCTTCCCGCTAAACTCAGAGTGGTGCAGTCTAGCACCCAACAACGTCGTTGGTGGGGAAAAGCTTGAACTTTACTCAAAGGAAAACTTCTCTACCTTTCCTGGACACATGTTTACTGAGATATGGTTGCACTAAATACAAGATTTAATGTCATATAGAAAATGATCAGAAAGCCCATAGTCTATCAGCAGTTGTCAGTTATATATCCAATCATTTTTGAAAATCTTATTTTTCACTCCTAAAGGAGACTGTTAAGTCGGTCTCAGATAAGTCACCATTTCATAGAGCATTCAAACGAGTGCCCATTCATTCAATTAAGATTTTACATGAACGTTGGTCCATATTTTTTTAAAATTAATAAATAGTGTACTTTATAGAGGATTAAGAATGTAACTAAATAGCTGCATCCCCCGCCATTCGATTCGCACATTTAGGGAAATTAAACTTAATTCATGCCAAATTGCAGGCAATGGTGTCCCCAATGGTAATGTCAGAACCCTTTTCCATAGTCTGGATTCAAACTTAAACCATTCCATTCCCTCATCTCCGCACCATGAATTACTCTGGGCACAATCTTCTGATTATACAATTTAATGACCGGTCTAAATAAAAATCATCCATATTTTCTATCAAGCATATACGCAGCTGAGCTGCAGCAGTAAAAGCGTCAGTCTTAAGTGCAAAATGTAAATCACTTTTCCACATTTTGCAATGAATTGGAACCCCCAAATATTTAAAATTGGTCACTGATTCCAGTTTGTAGTCTGTTATTTTCCAATCATACAATTTATTACACACGATTCAGAATCAACATTTTTGACTTTGGGATATTCAAATCCAAATGTAGATTCTGAAAATAAGCATTCATTGCCTTAAATGATCACTGCAGCCCAACTGGTGTATAATCAAATAGGACCAAGTCCTCTACATACAAAAGATAATGTATTACTACAGAAAGCAATTTAGAAGGATGTGTTAAACAATGATCAAAATCAGAAATATATATGTTAAAAAGAAATGGGGCCAAAATGCAGAAAATTAACCAGCTTGATCTTACTTCATGTTCAGTCGGGGATGTGTATGAAGTACCTCCAGCATCGTCAACAGGGCATCTGGACATCCTCGGACACGCATTTTTCTCCATATTCTAGATCTAATGACAGTCGAATGCCATACTAATGTCCTGGAATGCCAGGTAGAGATGCCTTTAAGCCACTACAGCTTGTTTTTCCAGAAGATGGATTATAAAACAAATTAAGTAAAGTATTAGTGCCACTTTTATAAACCTGATTTGTACGAATCAAAGGACTCTAATTGTCTAGCCCAACTATTGAAAGGCCTCAGAATAAAATTTTCAGAAGATTTTAGAGGACGCATCCACAAGTGAAATCGGTCGGTAATTGATGGGGTTCACCCTGTCACCCTTCTTAAAAAATGATATTAGAGTAGCGTCCTTCCATGATGGCAGAAATGGACAAAAGCGAAGAATATTTTGGTACAACTCAAGTAGAATCTTTGCCCACAAAATTGTAGCTGGTTTCAAAGTAAGATTAGAGAGGCCATCAGGGCGTGGCAAGAGCATTTAAATTCTTTGCCTTTAAAATAGCACAACGGATTCCATTCAAATCCACATCAAGGATATCCCAAGATAATGTTGCACAAGAGGATTCTAGTGTTCCAATATGAAATTTTTGATGCACATCAGCTTCCGAATAGAGGCTACTAAAGTACAACTGCCATTGGGCCCCAGTTATCAGCTGCGCTTGCAAATAATTCTGCTGGGTGGGTGACTTTGGTAGCAACCAAAATAGAGAGGCGTCCCTAGCGTGGAGATATTTCAGCATTCCCTCTGCATCATTTTGATGCATTCGGTATCTTTGACCTTTCACGCAAGTGGCATGAGCTTGTCTCAGTTTTTTCTCTGAGACGGCCAGCTGGGCCCCATTTAAGTACCGATCTAATCTCCCTTCCTCAATAGTTTTTTCCTATACTGCATCTGTTGGTTAAATGTATGAAGATGCATTTGAAAGGTAGGCCCTGTCTTTAGAGATTTAACTGTAACTGAGCCCTAAGACAGGTGTTGAAGCAATGTTATGTTATGTTAATAGCATTTATAGAGCGCGCGCACGCACGCCCAGGATAATATGAACCAGAAAGAGAGAGTCTAAAATAGCAATGTTTTAGTGACCGTCGAAGGAGGAGGTGGTCAGCAGTCTTTCGAAAATCAAGGGGAAGTTTATACCAGGCCTTAAGTGCCACCACAGTGAACGCCCGCCCACCAATTCGAGTGAGCCTGAACCTGGGGACAACTAGAAGATGAGCGGATTGAGAGCGGAGAGTGCGAGCAGGAGTATAATGAACAAACTTAGATTGCAAATACTCACCACTGATGCCATAGAAAGCCCGGTGAACCATACACATCGACTTAAACATAATTCTAGCCTCAACAGGAAGCCAATGGAGTTGTTTAAGTAATGGGGACTTGTGTGCCAAAGGAAGGACGGAGGACTGATGCAATGATACAAAACAGTCAGGAGTACCTATCGCAAACCGGCCTTCTCTAGGACACTTGTCAATTTTATAATGAAACCTTCTTGCCATTGAATGAAGCCATAAAACTGCATGGTCTCTAGTTTCAAATTTCAATTTGGGGGTTAGCTGAAACCTTGAGTTCCGTTCGATTGAACCACAGCAGTGTCAGGATTACCGGACGATGGTCACTAAAGTCTTGATCAGCAACTTACAACCTTCTACACCGACTCGCAATATTGCTCGAAACAAATACTTAGTCTATAGTTGATTGGGCAACAGCACTAGATCACATACATTTGGGCGGTGTATCGCCCAATAGGTTACTGTTCAAGATAAGCATTTCCCATGAGACGAGCATCGATCCAACAGATCTTCCTCTAACTCTTGAGGCTACAGAGGCCTTCCTCCCATCATCAGCATTATAAAGTTGCTCATCCAAGAATTCACTGTTAAAATCTCCCAGGAGGATTATCCCAGTGTCCGTAAAGGGCATATAAAACACAGGTACATCTGAATTTGCTCTCAAAAAGCCCAACCAATCAGTTGATGAGGGATTGTAATAGACATTTAATACAGTGCACGTTCGCCATATAGCAAATGAGTAATGCCAGACTATTGAGTTTGTTCTACCCAAAGACACATTTTTCCAGTGAAGTGCTTGGTGCTAGATGAAACTCGGACACAACTTTCAGAAGGAAAGATGATGATATTATCATTAATAACAATAATAATAATAAATGACCCACCTCTTAAAATCACTATATCCTTTGAAAAGGATGTAAAAGGCTGTTTGGAAGATCAGGCCTGTAGCTCACTTACCCTACAGGCAGACGTGATAGCTACCAGAAAGGCTGTTTTCATAGTGAGCATGCTCAAGGGACATGAATGTAAGGGCTCAAAATTTCTTAATGCAAGATTTAAATCCCACGATGGCACGATGAAGGAAGTGGGCAGAAACAAATTGGTTAAACCCTTCAGAAATTGTACTAGAATCGGCACTTTGAAGTATGACCCGTCATCTGGAGATCTTTAGTGACGCTAAGTAGCCTTTTTTTTTTACTTTAATACATTTGTATTGCGCAACAATGAACCCTTGGGCATGATGGCACGGACAAGACTGAACAACGAGAAACAAATAAGAGTCGGCAGACCGAGGATGTCAAGCTACAACTCAGATGATCTTTAGTCAAAAAGCCATGTTTTTAGCTTTCTTTTAAAGTCCTCGAGTGCCGTTTCCCACCTTAGGTCCAGAGGTAGGCGATTCCAGGCAGTCGGGGCTAGTATAGCAAAGGCTCTTTTTTCCGCTTTCCTTGACTTGCTTTTCAGGATTATAAGCATTTTTGTCTCCTGTGACCTGGGGACCCATAAGGAACTCTTGGTCAGAATCAATTCATTAAAGGTAATGGGGCATGGTGCCCAGGAGGCTCTTAAGAGTGATAAGGATGAGGCAGTACTGAATTCTGGCCTCTACATGTAGCCAATGCAGAGCTCTTCTAGCTGGTGTAACGTGGTCCTGTCTGGAGAGACCCATGACCACCCTCACCGCACCGTTTTGAATGACTTGCAGTCTGCTGATTTCCTTTTTGCTAATATCGGTCAGCACACTGCAGCAGTAATCCATTTTGGCGCCTACTACAGCTCTCGCCAAGGTTTCTGCATTAGCCTGGGAAATCATGGGTCCGAGATGTGTACAGAGTTTTAAGTAATAAGCCGCACCAGATACTACACTTCCCACATGTGCATTCATGGAGAGGTTTTGATCGAATTGATCGAGGATCACCCCTAGCGACTTAACTTTGAGTGTATCTATTATAATTTCACCTAGCTGAATTTTGTTATACCTGGGGTCAAGCTTGGAGATATGATTGGGGGATCCACAATCATGAGCTCCATTTTAGCTCTGTTTAGACCTTCACTGTGGCCACTTGCAACCCAGAATGGGTCAGGTATAGCAAGAAAGACAAAACATGGGGAAGTGTCCATGCCAAAGGATCTAGTCTCATTTCCTTGTATCAGCTGTGAAACGTATTCCAACGGCAGCAGTACAGGGATTTAGTTGCTGGCTCCTTGCTGAAAGCAACACTTCTATTACGTCTTCCGGGAGGTCCCAATCTTTGTATCTCACCCTTTCAGAAACCAGGCGTGAAGATTAAGAGTCCTGATCTTTTTGGGGTAGACGAATTGGAGGGCAGGTGGCCCTTTCCAGAAGGTCAGGGTACCACGTTCTCCTGGCCCAATCTGGAGCAATGAAGATCATGATTTTCCTGAACTTCCTCAACCTCCTGATGACACGAGGAATGACGTGGACTGGTGGAAACTCGTACAGCAGTGGAAACTCCCAGTCCACCACAAACACGTCTCCCAGAGCTCCTCTTTGGGGAAATTCCCTGGAGCAGAACAGCTCGCACTTCTGGTTGCGAACAGATCCACTTGAGGTGTTCTCCAAAGGGCGAAAATCTCAAGAAGAACTTCCTAAGCTACTTCCCACTCATGGGAGATTGTGCTCTGCCTGCTCAGAGCATCCGCTGCAGTGTCCTTTTCTCCGGCTAGATTAACTGCCAGAAGAGTGATTCCTTCTCTCAGTGACCAGAACCATTGCTTCTCTGCACATGGGCAGTGACCCTACACCCACTATCTTGTTGAGGTAGTGCATGGCCACTGTGTTGTCTCTCATTATCATGACAATCGTCTCCCGTATTGAAGGCAGGAATTCCCCCGTATAGAAGGCAGGAAGGCCATCAGCGCTAGTCTGATTGCCCTCAGCTCCAAAAGGTTGATATGGAATCTGGACTCGGACTAAGACCAGTGTCCACTTATTGAAAGATCGCTCATGTGCGCTCCCCATCCTATGAGGTAGCCGTCTGTCACAACTGTTCTCTGGTCATGGTTGACAAAAGTGTTCTCTCATCACATTCTCTCAGCTGGCCCAACAGGAGATCCTGGGTTGGGCGACCTTTGTTGGGACCTGGAGAAGGTCCCTCATTTTACCAGAGAATTAAGACCACTTGGATCTGAGAGCGTACTGAAGGGATCTCATTCTCAGATGGGCTTCTGGTACAAGAAAAATGCAGGATGCCGTGAGGCCGAGCAACCTTAGGAAGTCGTAGGCCAGAAGACGTTGGGCACGCTGGAATTTTTGGACCATCTGCAAGAGAGGTTGAGCCCTTGACTGGGGTGGCAAAGCTTTTCCTGAGGCTGAATCCATTGAATTGTGTAAAGTGGAACAAAGTTCTGGGAGAAGCCCAGCTCGTGGAGAAGTGCAGGTGCGACAGATGATTCAGAAACTGTTCCAGAGAAACAGCCCTGATCAAACAGTCGTCTAGTTAGGGGTAGACATGAATCCGCTCCATCCTTAGAATTTCTCCCACCAATGCCATAAGCTTGTTAAGACCCTCAGGGCTGAGTTGAGCCTGTATGGCAGAACCCCAAACTGATGAGAACTGCCAACTGCAAAACTCCGGTACTTTGTGATTCTGATGTATTGGCACATGAAAGTAAGCATCCTGAAGGTCCAATGACACCAACCAATCCTGGAGTCAAAGGGCCTGAAGGATCTGCAAAAGAATCACATTCTTCAACTTGTCCTTCCTGAGGAACTTGTTCAAGCATCTCAAGTCCAAGATGGGTTGCACTCCTCCATCTTTCTTGGGTATCAAAGTAGGGAGAGTGAGAACCCTGGTCTCTCTCTGCTGCAGGTATCAATTCTATGCACCTTTCTTCAACAGGATGAGAATCTCCTTTTAGAGGAGCGGATCTGGAATCTAGGCTGATCTGGGTTTTGGGGGTCAGTCGAGAGGTCTTTTTAGAAATGGAAGACAGTAACCGCCAGCTACGGTTTGTAGCACCCTTTGCATCCGAAGTTATGCTTCGCCAACTCTGGAGATGACATGACAGTCTGCCTCCTACCACAGGCTTGTGAGGGAGTCATTTTGCTCTGTGCGTGTTGAACGGAGATTTCTTCCTCCTCTACCTCCACGAGGGGCTCTTCTTTGGCCTCTTTGTGAGAATTGACCTCTTCCTCTAGAGAACGAGGAAAAAAACAAAAAGGACGTCCTCTCCATCCTTGATTTGCAGATTGAGGTTGTCTGATTGCCGCTTCTAATGATTTAGCCGCAGGTCGAGACGCGTGCAGCTTTTCCAGGCATGTCAAGCGAACGCGCCTGGACGTCTGCAGAAAATCCTGATTTTCTCACCCAAGACATGAACCTAAGCACTGTACTGGCAGCCATGGACCTGCTTACCGAATCCATTGTATCCAAGGCTAGACTACAACGACTGCCTCATGGCATGTTTTCCATCCTGCATTAGGCTTAAGAAACCTTCTCTTTCTTCTCCCTCCCGAATGTGTTCTACTGCAAGAGCAGCTACAACCCAAAGGGTCTGAGTGTACTTCGCTAAGGCAATGGTAGAATTGCCTTAGCGAAGTAACCGGACTTTAAGGCCATGCTCCCTGCACTAAATACTATTTTTGCCAAAGATCCAATTCTTCCATCCACATCTCCAGGAGCAGAAGGGTAAGCTGCAGTTTTGGATGACATTATTGCTGCTTGAACCAGCAGGCTCTCAGGTGTAGGGTGCCTGTTCAAAAAAGGAGTGTTCACAGAAGCAGTTCTGAATTTCTTGGTTAACAATGTGTTAACCAGTGGAACAGAATCTGGTTTTAGCCAGTTTTCCAAAACCCTTACTCTTAAGGCTGCATGGAATGGTAACACACACTCCCTAAATGGACCACTGTCTAAAATATCAGTGAGGTCATCAGTCTCCCTAGTAGATGCGGTTTGGGCCACCCCAGATACTTAGCCCATTTACAAATTACAGCTCTGTATGAGGGGTCAGCCTGACCAGCCATCTTTGGGTTAACAAACTGTCTCTGGTCATGTTTCCCAGATACTGGCCTCCTTTGGAGTATCCCCAGATTTTGCATCTTGGATAATTCAGAGATCAACTCCTCTGGGACATTTGGTGCCCCATATTCATACCCAAACGATGGCGGATCTTCCTCCAAGATTGATCCCATTTGCCTGAAGAAATCAGGTCGAGGAATGGGTCTAAATAACAGATCAGTCATAGGTTTGGCAGTCTTTGAGAGCACTGAATGCTCCGACTAAGTTAAAGCGTTGAAGGCTTCGACAACTTCCTCGAAACAGTTGGTGGATGGCCCGACAATTTAGTATGCTTTGATGGATTACCTGCCTCGAAGGTTCAGGTGATAAGCATAACGGCTTTGATACCCTCGACAAAGGCTTTGATACCAAAGATGAATATTTCTAAGAGTCAGACACAGGCCCTTTCTTGTGCGTCGAGGAAGACTCCTACTTGTGTGGAGGAGTCTCTCCAAAGGCCTTGAGTCGTGCCATGAGACTCCCTACTGGTCACAATAAACGCTGAGGGGTGGCTTTTTTTTCTCAGACGAGCTTGTCTTTGGACAACTTCAAGCATTTTCTAACAGAAGTTTTCTAGTTCGGCCTGAGTTGAGTACTTTTTTGGGAAAAGACTTTTTCGGGAGAGGATGACGAGGATCTACAATGTCGTTTTTTACTCTTCTTATGAGAAGAGGACGAGTGTCTTGAACTTGACCTCGAACGTCTTTAGTGTTTTGGACACTTTCTAACGGGAGAAACATCTCTCCATTCAGAGGATGATTTTCTTTTAGATGTGTGAACGGCTTGGGGTTTGGTAGAGGATTTACCTGCATCAAGTTTTCCCTTCCTTTCCCACAAGGGCTTGACAGTCATGGATTGACATGAGCCAAGGTCGTCGACTTTGTGGCCAGACCCAGAGCACCACAGACAGATGCTGTGAGGGTCTGTGATGGACATTTCCGCTCCAGTCTGAACACTGCCCTAAAGCCTGTCTTCGGTGTCGAGGACATTATCGAATATGTAGACAAACGTATCAAAATTTCGGTAAGGCGAGTAGCTCCAAAGCACGCAGCAATGCAGAAAAAAGGGAAGTGAGGTAACGGTCAGCATGCATGCTTAATATACCAGCGTCAACTTCACAAGAGACGCTACGGGGGCCATCGAGGACCAAGACTAGACGCTGCATGGCCCTACGAAAAAATGTTTCAGTTGATAGTCAAAGAGGAGGAATACGTGGGAGGACACAATATATTTGAAATAAAATTTGTGTCCCAACAATTAAGCAAATCCTCTGGGTCCACACGGCCCAACAAACAAGAGGCGGCAGAGTCTTCCGGTTCCCTTAATGGGTAGCCCTGAGGATAATTTCCAGCAGCATCCTCAGGGGAGATTTCAGCAAAGAGTTTAAGTTTGACGGCCCCCGCTCATTTTGTGGCAGCCCAGCACACTTTTCAACCCCAGCCACTACCTGTGCCAGGGAGCTTGTGTCATCGAATGTATTTGTTTTGAAATACGCACTTATGACCTTTATTGTGCACAGATTTCGGGGGGCGATTTACGCATAATTTCTTCACTCTTTGATGGCTTGTTGTGCTCCATGAGACGTTTACTGCTTCCAAGTCCATACACATGACACCACCCACCCTGTCCCTCATTGAAACCAAACCCCCACAGGGAGAAAAGCCAAAAGGAGTGCGGATTACAACAATACCTTTAGTCTTGTGACTGCCAGACTGCCTCTCTCGCTTGCCTCACTTATCCACGAGCGCTCCGTGCAGAAGGGTTTGGGGGTGGGGGAGGGGGTTTTGGGGGGGGGGGGGAGTGATTTTGTACCAGTAGGCAGGAAGCGGAATAGAGCACCAAACAGCAGCAGACTTGGGTAAACAATCCCAGATAGGCAGAGCCTCCTTTTTCCCTTTTAGGTAGATATTTGTTTCTAAAGTGGTAGGGCCAGTTAGCTGGACAGGACACGGACCAAAGAAAGTTATTTTGGACTTTAAGGCACACCTTTAGCTTTTATTTTTAAGTTAAGGAACTTGCACCATAGAAATAGGGCTAGTTAGGTGTTTTAACTCCTATGTTTATAAAACATCTTTAAAACATCGTTATAATATACTCTAATTGTCCAAGTCCTCCTCCTGGCTCGCCACAACACACAAGGATGACTTGCCCAGAAGAGTTAACCAACATGGAATATTGGGACTGGTGTGGGAAATTTGGGCATGGGGGAAGGAATATGAAGAGTCACTTCATGGCCTTTGCCTATCGGCGTCTCCAATTCTGGACGAGTTCCTAAAGCCTCTAAAGTTTCAGTCATGTTTTGAGGAGGGGCTAGAAAGTGGGGGGCAGTTGTGTGTAGATGGGCAATTCACCTCCATTCAGAACAAAGGAAAGCAGGCACTGCCAAAGTTGCCAAATATCCTGTTTTCGTAAGTAATGGAATTGTATTTAAAGGGTTCAGGAGGGCTAGAAAGGGCACCTGAAGGATTTTGTCCTTGCGTCTGGGAGAACATGATTGGGTCTTTCACCCCAACACGACCCGGGAAGCTGCGGATGAGCGAACAGCAACACAACAACTGCCGAAGTACGTACCCAGGAGTCTGACAGTACCTTCTATAATGAAAAACTATGTCACTGGAAGGTCCTCGCGCAAAGACAACAGCAGCTCCATTTCGGGTATCTGGCCTTGGTGGCTGGAGGAGGAACATTTGGAGGGAGCAGATGGTCAGATTCAGCCACAGGGATGACCAACAGACCATCTTTGCAGCACTTGGTTGTGGAGGCTCGACACAGGCTTTGTAGCAGCAACGGTGGGCGCCCGGCGACTTTCTTCCTTCTCTTGGTGATCTACTCTTCTCAGGGGACTGCTAGACCAGTATGGAGTTTCTGTAGGCCCAGACAGATGCCCACAAGTTTACAGCCAGCACAGTGCTTGACGAGACGATGCACCGCAGCAGTGCCATATGTCCCAGGGTATTCAGGTAATGCAGGCCTGGAAGGTCGCAGCACTTCATAGGATGGCTCAAACGTAGCTGGTCTTGAGACCGATTAGGCCCACCAGTCCAAGACAGGCAGTCCGATCTTGGTCTTCCCCGTCACACAGAAGAGAGGGCTGGAGCAGCAGTCGTCAGTCAGTCAGTGAGTCAGTCAGTCGGCTTTGGCAGTTGCTGGAGGTAGATGCAGATGTCCTCTTTCTTCTTCTTTGGAATGGATCTTCCAGTGGTCCACTGGCTTCAGAATCTAGACCCTCCCCTTTTATGCCGGGACCCAGCCAATCAGCATGCATGCAACATTCAAGCTTTAGGTGGTGGCACCCAGTCAGAACTGGATCCAAGCAGACATCTGGGAGGATAAAGATCTGAGGAGTTTCGGTGCACTCTCAGCTTCCCGTCCTCCCAGACACACTGGTGTCTCCGGGCGGGCTTCTCATTGGGATCCCATCGAAGACAAAGGAGTGAGCAGGACATCCTCCTGCCCAGATTAGCAGAGGAAGGCTCATGAAAGGGCAAGCCATCGTGACTTGACGGAAAAAGAAGACAGGCACCATTTCAGGTCAATGGTGACCCATGTGTACTTTACCGCAGCCAATACAGCAGCCTATGTGGAAAATTCACAAAAGGCAGTAGAAAATGTCCACTGCCACCAGCCTGTCAGGAATCTGAGGAAAGGTTCAGGTCGGCGCTTCTTGCTTTGCAAGAGGCGATAAACTACATTTCCCATGAGGCGTGGGAGAGGTGTAGTTCTTATATCGAGCGCTACAACATCTGCTAATTAGCAGCAACGGTTAAAACTCGCCGCCGCCCGTGCCTCGGGGCAGGTAATTAATGATTGTTAGCACGGGCGACGGCAGCTTAGGAGCAGGCATGCAGAAATTCTCAGACGCCGAAGGACTCTTGGAGTTTCCCCGGGCCGCGACGGTGACGAACAGCTGAACAACCATGGGCCGCGGCGGTGAAGTGGGCTCCCATAAGCTTTGGGCATCGCTCTTCAGGGTCCGGATGTCCTTGTGAGGCATCCGGACCATCAGTTAAGTGTTTTCATATTCTGGAGTTGCTATATGCTTACTTGTTTATTAATTGACTACTTCAACGTTGTAGTGGGTGTGTGAGGTAACACGCCCTAAGATACATGCCATACATTGACACGCCATGTGTAGAAACATGCTATAAAACTCTGAACGGATAAAAGTGGGCACTGGGAAGGACTATGTAAAGCACACACATGGGTCCACACCGTACAAGGGCATGTTCGTGTGTGTCTTTTTTCCTAAATCATTGTTTGTGGCTTCATTGTGCCCGACAGGCCATGTGTCTCGTGTCTTCATAAAAAGGGACACCCTTTGTTTGTGCCATTTAGCTTGTAAGCAAATCTATGTGTGTTCAAGAAATGACTGTCCAAGTCCTACGTTATGTTCAATCCATATGTTATGTTCCAAGTCTATGTTCTAGGTTATCCGCTTGTATTCTATGAGGTGCAAAGTGGAGTTTAAAGAGCTATTATGATTCATATGTAATAAGTTCATTACAGGTATAGGTCGTCAGGTTAGGCGTTCAGGAAATAGAGTTTCAGGTTCAGGAATATCGCTGTATTGTATGTATTTGCTTGTGTATGTTCCCCTCCTTTCCTTTGTCACTCCATCCCCTTTTCCCTAACTCCATCTTCCCCCCATTGGCTGCCACGTGGCTTCCTGTGATATCAGACTTCAGGCGCCCGTGCCAACCACGGTGGGAGGGGTCAATCTATTTGGCTTCTGTGGTTCGGAAGAGGGGATTGAGACCCCTATTCCCTTATAAGCTTGACACAGCCACTGAGACAGATGTGCCACTGTAACTAGATAGTGACAGGAGAAGTGGAAAAATAGATATATTGTGTCCCCCCAGCACTCCACGTAAATTGGTGGGGGTGAGGGGTGCTGATTCCACAATATAAGGTAGGATAAAAAGTATCCCCTTGTCCTTGGTAATGTTTGTTCTCACAAGGAAAAAGAGCAGCTCAAGGAATTCCCAGCAACACTACACAGAAAGTGCTGTGTGCTACAATAATAAATTGCAGATGCCTTAAAAGTTGGAGGAAAAAATGGCTCCAAAAAGATGCAACCAAAAGGGTTGTAAAAGGTTCCCAACAGTAGAGTAAAAGACTGAGTGATTGTGGGAAAAGGTTCCCACTCACTCAAGAGTACTGGTTAAAAAATGTTTTCAAAAATCACGAGTAAAGCCAGCAAAAAGGAAATTCTACTTTTTATTTTGGGTGGCTGACAAATCAACCTTTCAAAATATAACTAATTACAAAAGTTAGATAATATACAAAATTAAAACAAAGAGTTGCTATACAAACTGCCACCAAAAACCAATAAAATATCTTAACATATTTCTATGTTGATCAAGGAAAATAAATTCTTAAGGCATAAACATTAAAAAAAGGAAATAAAACCACTGAACAGTTTCCAACATAAAAACAAATGACCTCTCCATTTCCCCACAGTCATAATACACATCAACCATATGATTCAAGATGCCACCAATTTGTGTCTCATACTAATTAGGGTGGAATTACACATTTACAAATTGAACCAGAGCAATCTGTATAGAAGTCTTTGTATTGGTTAGGAGATATGCCCAAATTTCTTCACTGGAACGGAATATTACCTACTGACAACACTTGTTAAACAGTTGGTTCCGGATTATACTCAAAGCGGGACAGTCAACTACCAGGTGGCACAGTGATCCAATTTGACACGGTTCCTTACAGTATCGGCAGTATGTTTCATCTTTAGAGATCACTCGTCTCCTGCCTAGGGTCTGCCTTGTCGCGCATAAATTCAACCAAATGCGCAACATTTGAGCTCTAACAAAGTTGGACGGACACTTCACTAAATAGGGTTCCATGGTGAGCAGTTTTTTATGCGACAACATAATGGATACCACCAATCCACATAGGCCGAACATTGATTGCGAGTGTGGATCCAGTCCACACGATACAATTTCAATTTTGCTTTGGTTGGATTCAGTAAAAGTAGTTCAAGGTAAATGTCAGCATTAGTTAATGCCTCCAACACATAGTTGGTCCATTCAAGACTAGGTGGAAGGAGATTATTAGCAAGGGTACCCAAAACATTCGGAGAAGTGGCACCTATGAGGCATTTTCTATACAGGGAACACAATTTCCACACCACTTGGCTGTGCAAGGAACTGGTTCCCAATTCATACCAAAGTAATGGAAGCGGAGTGCATTTAGGAAGCTTTAATAAAGTTTTCCAGAAAGAGGTTTTGTAATGATCCCAAAAGGATCTTAATTTCAGAGATGTTGTTTCTGCTCCATAACTAATAATAGGAACCACTTTTTGTTGGTAAAAACTCATTATGTGGGTTAGCGTACATTTTCCATATCTAAAGAGCAAAATTCTAGCTTGGGAAGATAATAAGCGAATTTTAACATCCAATGTTGCTGTATCGATGTGGTCATTTTGAAACTCTGTGAAAGGGAGACCCAAGTATTTATATTGGGGAACTCTCACCACCTCCTGATTATGCAAGGTCCATTTGTAGCTAGAGGTCTTTTTCTTTTCAGCGGGCTGACAAGTTACTATTTGTGTTTTAGTTAAATTGATAAGATTGTTCTCAAAAACATACTCTTGGAATTTGTTCAGCAGATTTTGCAGCCCACACGGAGAGCAGGAGAGTAGCACAAGGTCATTAGCATATAAGAGCCAGGTGATTTTCTGAGGGCCTAGTTTGGGGGCCTCTGCAATGGTCTCTTCAAACTTCATACCTATATCTAATAAAAACAGGTTAAAGATTGTTGAGGCCAAGATGCACCCCTGCCCAGTCCTCGATATGTTGGAATAGAAGCAGACAATGAACCATCGAGAGACAGTCTGACCTGCAGTAAGGTGTTTGAATGCAATTGTTTAATTAGCGCAAGTATGGTAATGGGATAGCCATATTGTTCAAGTTTCTTATATAGCAACTGTCGATCGACTGAGTCGAACGCGTTGCTAAAATCAACAAAGGCTACATATAGATTTTGTTTGCGTCCGGCATATTTGCTCTTAATTAAATTAAGGAGAAGCATATTAGGAGAAATACCCAGACCAGAGACAAAGCCCGCCTGGAAGGGATCTCTTTTCCCTTTGCGCCTAGTCCAGTCATTCAACTCTTGCAAAATAATGCGACTGTACTATTTGCCAGGGGCATCCAACATGACAATTGGTCGGTAGCTTCGATGTTTATTGCAGTCACCTTTTTTAAAAAGTGGGATGATTGAATGTTTCCACGATGTAGGAATACATTGCATGAGATTAATGTGCTCGAAAATTTGAAACAAAATCTCAGTCCACAGATCGGGATTGAGTTTTAAAGTCTTATTGGATAACCCATCAGGGCCCGGGGCTCTGGATTGGCTTATTGAAGAAATATAGTAAAGTATGTCAGCTCTTAATATATCGAGGTGAAAACCAGAAAATTGCTCCTCTTTCTGTGCTTGGACTACAGGGACTGGCAAGGCATACATTTTCGTGAGGTGCTCAATCCAAGCCTGTTCGGATACTTTATGGATCTGTATTAACGTTTGGGGAGTGGTAACGGCTTCATTGAGAGTAGCCCAAATTTGTGCAGTATTTTGATTACACATTAATTTCAGCATATGTTCACCATCCTTTTGCCAGAGTGTTGCGCAATATATCCATAAGCAATTTCTATAGCATGTCTTTGCTTTGGTCAGGGCAGCTAATCTAAGGCCAGCTGGGAGCAAGGCGGCTTTGCGTTTCAATGCACGGTATTCAGTTTTTTGTGTTTGACTAGGACATCAAAGGTGTGCCTTCTCGTTTCAGTATTTTTTTATATTCCGCTTATTTGCTGAATACCTCTGCATGAGATCAAAATAGCACACATTGTAACCCTCCCCACTCAGTCATGAGTGGGTAAAAGCAGATGAGAGAATTTGAAAACCGAGTTAAGCTTTCTTTGGACCACCTTATCCGATTCACTCGAGCATTCACCCTCACCGTCCCAGGATACATGACTGGTGGAATTGTGTAACGCTCACCTGGTTCCCCCGGAGGCGCAGGTCTTGATCTGGCGAGGATACTGTCTTCAGTGTTAGGCGCAGGGTTCGTTTTGCTCCCGGACTGGGCCCCCTTCCCACCGACAGTTTAAGTTGAAGAGTGAGATGTCTGCAAGGGTAAACCAAGGCATTAGTGTTTGGAAGGTTGGGAAAGTTCCTTGCCCCTCTCGCCCTTTCTTTCCCCGTGGAACTGGGTTGATATTGCGCTTACCTTATATAGGTAATTGCCGGGCTCTCCATCCTGCGTCTTGTGCAGGGGCGCTGGGTCCAGTTGCTTCACTGGATGCGAGCTCTGCCTCTTGATAGCAGAGGATTTGCTGAGAGCGAAGACGCCGTTAATGCACGAGCGTGCCTTGTAAGTACTAAAGTTCCTTTTAGATTGTTCTCTTCTCTTTCTAAAGTCTTAAGTCTTTAAAGTCTATGTCTTTTCCCTTTTCAGATGCTGTGGCGATGAAGATTATCCTTCTAATGGCACGTAAGTAGAAAGACTGTTCTAGCGCTGTAGAATGCACCGTAATGTCTCTTTTGTCTTTGCAGGTGCCGAGGAGCCGCGCGAACAGATTGGAAGCAAACGTAACACAGGTGAGCAGTCTTGTAACTAAGCGTTACTAACCGAAGTATCTTGCCTTGCAGGTGCCGGAATGCAGCGCGAGCTGAGTTGGTATGGGCGTAACACAGGTAAGGAGGCTCTGTAGTTAAATATTACTGACCGATGTTCTTTCTCTTTGCAGATGTCGGATGCCGGAAGAGAAAGGCAGAAAAAGGCGCTTCGGATGCTGCCGTTGGATTAGGTAAGTAGATTCGCTGCCTTTGCTTTAGCCTAACCTGTGCCCTTGTCTTGCAGGAGCTGCAGAAGACTGAAGAAGACTGAAGAAGACTGAAGGTTGGATCCCAGCAGGTTATTTCGTATTCACAGGATCTGGAGCTGGAGGTTTCCTGGAGCTGACACGGTGAGCGTCCTGCTGCAGATGCAGAATAACGCGAAGCACGTGAAACCAATCGGGTGTGATTTAAATAGCCTTCTGTAGTGCTTAGGCGTCTTCTTCCACGGCCCCACCCAGGTAAGAAAAGAGTTCCAGATTTCTAGAAGAGTTCCTGTGTTCTACTTCCAGGGAGTGGCTCCTGCTCCACCCAGACAGAAAAGTAGTCCCAGGCAGAGAAGGATCAGGAGACCAGTTAGCTGGTAAGTAAGCAGCATGGTCTGCTACAGGTAGGTCCACCAAGCACTCTTACCTAATATGAGATATGAGCCCGGCGCTTCCAGTGCCGGGACCGGTCACCATCATGAGCCTGGCGCCACTGACGCCAGGACAAGGTCCAAAAGGTCCCAATCGGGACTGGCTGGTTCCTGGGATCAGAGTTATGGGCCTGCTTCCAAGGTCGTGGGGCAAGTCCTGACCCCTTGGAAGCAGGGATCATGACAAATTGATGCCACTCTGTAGGGAATGGACCAGGAACTGGTTAACTAATAATGGTCGCTATCAACAACCGGTATAATCCGAAATCCCACTACTTGTGACATCAATCTTGGGTCGACAGACATGTAATCAATAATGGCCTTATCTTGCCCGCGGTGCCAGGTGAAGTTTGGAGGTTTATCTCCGGCACCTGACTCATTAAGCATGACTAAGCCACGAGAGGACATTGTGTATTTTCATTGAGTTTGTCTAACAATTTCACATGCTTTGCCAGGTGAAAAAAGACGCAAATCGAGGTCCCCGGCTAACACAGTGTAAGCAATGTCCGTTACCACAGCAACACAGTCTAGCAGAGACGCAAGGTCATTAAAACATTTCATGTCATCAATCCCCTGACAATTCCAATAAATGTTAACCAACCCATACAGGACGGAACGAACTGAGATAATGGTCAATTGCATAAATGAGTTCGGGGAGTAATAGGTGATCATTATAAGATCAACGCTAGTTTTGATACACGTAATCAGACCCACCATGGGTCACCCTTTAATCCCTTGCAATGCAGGGGTAAAGTGCATTATATGATCGTGCCAAATTGGAGACGAGGTAAGTCACGTTTTCTGCAACATGATAATGTCAAAATTGTTTAATATGGAATTCTGATTGTTAAACAAATGGGAGTTGCCGCGAGTGTTCCACGAGGTGCATTTTAACAGATCGTTCTCGCACTGATGCGTTAGTTAACTTTTTGTCTCACAATTGCAGACACATTCAACTTTCATTGGTTGTTCATGAAAGACAGCATTACAGGGAGCTGACGTGGGAACTGTGCATTTGTGAGATTCATCCCCATATGTGGGACCTAACAACAGTACAAAACCCATGTCAAACAATTGGTTCTTGGCAGACCAAATGATATTACGCACCAACCTCGATCATAACTTCAAGTAAATGGTGGTTAGAACATTTTCATTCATAAATTAAACCAGCTCAATGTCCGCTGTGCCTATATCCTCAAGTTGTTTGACATCAGAAAAGATTTCAAGCACACTGTCTGTTGAGCAGATATTGTGGATGTGGGGCAGGTCAACATCCAAGAATTAATGTGTTTGCATGTATGTCCTGTTCAAGATCCACCACTTGCTTTTTAGGAAGTTGTTTTCGGGCTTGCGAAGCTGGCGCATTGGGCAAAGAGGTTTTTGGTTGATATTTAGGCAGAAGGGCTTGTAGAGGTTGAGCAATCTCATCTCCCCGCCCTTCAGAAGAGTCCGACCTAAATTTCAACAGGGCACTTGGACCCAAAACAGCTGCCTGATTGCAATCGAAACGGGCATTGTTCGACGCAACCACAGGGAGGCTCTGTCTTAATGCCATTGTTTTCGGGCACTCGTCCTCGTGTGGACCATTCACACTCACTTTTGGTATTACCTCATTCAGCCCCTTATCAAGAGTAGGTATGACATTGGACATTGTATTGGGGGGCACCTATAGTTGGAAGCTGGGCGAATTTATCCATATAGGCATCCACTTCCTTTCTGATTTCTTCCCGCCGGTCAAGTGGCACAGCGAGTAGAGCGCTCGCCTTGACATCTGTGCAGAGCATGCTAACGCAGTTTTGAATTCCAACAGGGCCAAACTCAGCCTTTTTTCCTTCCAAGGGCGATAAATGAGCAGAACACACCGTGGGTAATAATAAGCAGCGCTCATATACCTGAGGGTTCGTAGCGCTACATAAGTGCCAAATGATTATTATTATTAACACTACCAAAGGGGTAGTGATGGGGATAACTACCATAGGAGATGCAGAGTGCCCAACTTTCAGTGCCGAATTCAAGGTGGAGGAAGGTTAAGAATGATGTTTCATCGCTTTCACAAGGGTGTCCAGAGGGGCATACGGCTCCATAGTACGTTTTTTTGAAAGCCCCAATTTGATCTTTTTTAATTGGTTCAATTCCACATCAGCTTTCAGTTGGAGTTTTCAGTGCTTTAATAAACTGTATAGTAGACCCTGTGGTCATGTTTTTCTTTGATTTGAGATTCTTAGGTTTTTGTTTCAGATCATCAGCTATGTTGCTTCCAACTTTTTCCGACCCCAGGATTTTTTTTATTAGACCGACCAAGAGCCCCTTTAGATGGCTTGGCAAATATGGTGTAAATTTGACTTTCCATCTGAACAGGAGACTGAGTAGGGGTTACAGCCTCCTCATTATAGGAAGCTAAAAGGTCCGTTACAACATTTGGAAAAAGTGGTACAGCCGAGACCTCTTCTAAAGTTGGACATGGCCGTTGAGGTTGCTTATGGAAGTTCTCAGTTATAGGAGAGGACGCTGTGTCAGTGTGGGGCATTCTTATTGGTGATAGTGCTATCGTTTCCCATCCACCACACGCCTTTTCCCCCAGAGGTCTAGGCAATGTTTGCCATGCCATTATAGTAGCTATTTGCGAACTCTGAGTCGACATTTTGTCATTTAATGATTCAAAAAGTTTAACTAGTGTGTTCATGGTGGTATTCATGGCTTCAAGCGCCAGTTTCACCACTCTGTTTTCTCTAAGAGAGGGCGACGCGTCTTCTCTGTGCGTTATTTGCCTCGGGGTAGGTATTAAGATAGAAGAGGAGACGTTAGGCCTGGAGGGGCTGACATCAGGAAACATGTTTGGAGAAAAGGAAAGCTTTTCTGAAATTGTTTGAGCTGAATAGTCCGAGTGCATGGGGTCCAAATCAATTACTGCTACATCAGCAGAGGCTAAAACAGAGCTCCTGCTTATTGTAGAGCCCACCAAGTTGATCGGAGCCCCTCGCATCACTGCGCTGTCCTTGAGGGATCGATTGCGCGCCGGTTTCGAAATTATATGCTCATCAGTCACACACTCCACCCCCCCACCCACGCTAACAGCTAGCAATGGTCTCATAGAACACGCAGGCAGGCGGGGGGGGGGGTCAGTATCAGCCACCCTTTCTGTGTTCACTGCAAAAAAGCAGCGTATATCAGCGACTCCTTGCCTCTAATATTTTTGGAGGAACAAAATTAGCTATTGCCTGATGGCGTATAGGAGTGGAGCAGTTTTGTAAATCAAAAACTTTTATGAGATGTTGTATGTTTCTTTTCACACTTAGAACTTGTGGCAGGACCTGGGAGCTGCAAAGGCATTCCCGTGCGTAGTGTGTAGAATGGCAGTTTCATGATGGTAAATGCAAGGGACTCACATGAGAGAGCACTCCGAGTGCTTCTGCTGTTCACAACAACTCGCAACCTCTAACAGAACTGCCGCTCCACAGAACAGTCAGGGAGCGAGAATGAGGGGCAGTCACCGGTGTCGCACCTGTCGCGCTGCAGCAAAGCGGTGCTTCACCGGTGCTTCCTCCTGGTGCGCAAGCAAATGCAAGTTAGCACAGTCACGAAGGATCCAGCGAACAGGGGTCTGGTGCAAAGCGGTGCGTCACTGGTGCTTCCTCCTGGTGCTTCCTCCAGGTTCTACTTAACAATAAGGACAGTCCTTTTTAGACATTACTGTCTTTTATAATATACAGGGTATTTTTTAATGATAATTATTATCCCGTAAGTAGCTATTTGACCAGCTAGATTTCTATGTGTAACTTAAAACATATTTGTTTTAAGTGTGTTAGTGTGGTGGGTTAATGTGGTGGGTTTTCCAGAGATGTGTAGACTAATTTTACCTTTGTGAAAGATGGCTACCTCTAGCTGAGGGTTTAGCCTTGACGCTCTATCCATGTTACCCAATGTATAGAGTGGTTTGGCTTCTCTTTGGCAGGTGTGTTAGCCCCATTACATTCAGTGGTGGTAGTGTCCTCATAACTGCCTTAACATGGGAACATTAGCACAGAGAAAAGAGGGTCGTAACTGGAACCCTCCTGTCCCCTGCACACCTTACAATCCCGTCAATAGATGAGTAAATCATTCATTAATTAAAGGAATTCACACAGTTATGTATTGTCACAAACACACCCAATTATGGAGTTGGGGAGAGTGAATGCAGAGGCTACGTTCAAATTAGAAGGCTTTGAAGAACCGATTTGACAAAACGGGCATCTTGACCAGATAGAATCCAGGCAGTGATATTTTGAGAATGTGTGTAATGCGGACCAGTACACAGCCTGAACGATGTCTAGCATAGGGACTCACCTTGTGAGAACCAAAGTTGATGCCAGTCTTCTAGGTGATCGCTCCATGAGGTCATCCTGGATCTCTTTCCTCGCTATGGAGCACATTTAACAATACAACAACAACATGGTCCACCTGGCCAATGTCTGCTTTTTGACGGATCTGCCAATTCTGGCACCAGAATAGCCCACAAACAGTTGGTCATCTAACCTAAATTCACGTGTCCTACCACTTTAGACGAGCAAATTACTTGCCTCTCGCTAATGTTCCGCTCACAGATTTCTCATCCATGATAATCCAATCCACAGCACAGCTGCTCTTCAGAATCTTTTCTGCCACCAGCACTCTACGCGCCCCACGCTGAACAGGACGTTGGGGCCAGTATATATTGAGGCGCGCTGTGACCTCAGTCCCACTCTTTGAGGGAACACTGAATCGATGGTGTACTAGCTATCTTCCAAGGCGGTAGGTAGGGCGGGCGATGAGGAATCTGCAGGTGGATCATTCATCAAAAAGAACATTACCAAGAGGTAAGTAATTTGTTCTTCTAATGGTGTCCTTCCTCCCACTGATTCCTCATCTCAGATTGACTCCCAAAGAAGAACAAGTTATTTACCCCTGATGACGTTCTTCTTTTACTGGATGTTCCTCCCATGTATTCCTCATCTATGCTATTTTCATTTCCAGCTTTAGCTGCTTCGTAAAAAAATGTTTCTCAGCAGAGGGTGCTGTGCGTCGGGACGGTCGACTCAATGTCCCTCGATGGCTTCAATCTCGGCAGACGTCATTGTCCAGTACATATACCACGGGCAGCACTCGTTGGCTTCAGTTCCGTTTTTTTCGCCATTGTATGCAGAATAAACGGCCTTGATAAGTGCCTTTAAAATTATCCGACCTTAAAAGAGTGCAAGGGCCAAAGCTCGGAAATTCTACACTGGGGTCGATTTGGAGGGTGATGAGGAATATGTGGGAGGACAATCCAGTTGGTAAGTAAGGAACAAGCTACTTACCTGTAACTGTTGTTCTCCAGCATGGGTCTGGCATGGATTCACATGCTCATGAATATTCCCCGTCGTCAGGCCGGGAATCCTCGGTATAGAAAAAAATCAGTATCAGTTTCGTTTCTGATCTGTCTTTCTTAGTAGTAACCAATCACTGGTCTCTGGGTCATACTGCCCCCAGCCAATGACTGCCCTCTACCTAAGCCCCGCCTCTGGCAGCCATCCTCAGATTTGGTAGCACGTAAAGTGGCAGTATGACCAAGTGAAGAGCCGCAGAGGGGTAGCAGGGAGGGTTCGCATGTGAATCCATGCCAGACCCATGCTGGAGAACAACAGTTACAGGTAAGTAACTTGTTCCTTCTCCAGCATTGGGTCTGGCATGGATTCACATGCTCATGAATAAGAGAATACATAGCAGTACACACATGCACAACCACGGGAGGTGGCAACAGGCTCAACATTAAGCATTTCTTACCTCCTCACCAGGCTCACCTTACGCAAACAGGTTGCGCAGCACTGCTTGGCCGACCCTGGACTCCTCCCTGGAGTCCTGATCGACGCAGTAGAATCTTGTGAAGGTGTGCGTCGACCTCCACGTCGCAGCCCTGCAGATGTCCAGCAGGGGCACACCAGACAGGAACGCCGTGGTAGCAGCGATCGCTCTGGTCGTATGGGCTCTCGGACATCCGGGCAGCGGTCGGTTTGCCAACCGGTGACAGTGCATGATGCAGCCGGAGAGCCATCTGGAAATGGAAGTCTTCGAGAGAGCTTTCCCTTGATTCACAGTCCCAAAGTTCACAAACAGCTGTGATGTCTTCCGAAAACTCTTTGTGCGGTCCACGTAGAACTTCAGCGCTCTAGCTACGTCCAGCGAGTGCAGAGTCCTTTCAGCCGGCGACGAAGGAGACGGGAAGAAAACTGGCAACACCAAGGGTTCGTTGAGGTGGAAGTCCGACGGCACCTTGGGCATGAAGGAGGGGTGAGTCCTCAGCACCACCCTTGTGTCGTGAAACGTCAAGTATGGCGGCTTGCAAGATAGGGCCTGGATCTCTCCCACTCGTGAGGACGTTATGGCCACGAGAAACGCTGTCTTCCACGACAGAAACTTCAACGGTGCCGAATGCATAGGCTCAAATGGGGCCCCCATGAGCCTGGTCAGCACCACGTTGAGCTCCCACGCCGGGGCAGGGGCCTTCACCGGCGGGAATGATCTGAACAATCCTTTCATAAATTCCTTCACCAGTCGATGAGACCACGAGGACGCCCGTCCCGTAGTTCTGGTGTATCGTGAGATGGCGGCTAGATGTACCTTGATGGAAGCGTGAGCTAGTCCAGCCTTGGCCAATGACAGTAGGTATGGAAATACTTGAGGGGCCGTAATCCGCAGAGGGTTAATCTTCTGTGCACGGCACCAGACAGAGAACCTCTTCCATTTATGTCTGTAGCACTTGAGAGTTGAGGACGCCCTGGCCTTTGCAAGAACCTCTATGCAGTTGGCTGGGATGTCGTACCCGCCAAACTCTAGTGCTGCAGGAGCCAGGCCTGCAAGTTCAGCGACTCTGGGGTGTGGTGAAGAATGGCGCCTCCTTCTCTGTAGAGAAGATCTGCTTCTGTCGGCAGCTTGAATGGTGTGGACGTTGACAAGTCCAGAAGGTCCGGGAACCAGATCTGTCTCGGCCACGCCGGTGCGACGAGGATCATTCTGCACCGGGACCTCTTGAGCTGGTTGATGAGCCGGAGCAGCAACGGCAGCGGAGGGAACGCATAAAAAAATAGGCCGTCCCAAGGGAACGAGAAAGCACCGCCCATGCTCCTCAGCTGGGGGAACCTGCTGGCGAACCTCCGGCACTTGGAATTCATCGCCGTCGCGAAGAGATCGATTTGGGGTTCGCCCCATCGTCTGAAGAGTCGATCCACTTGATCCTGGCGTAGTTCCCACTCGTGGCACGAGCGCAGCGCTCTGCTGAGTGAGTCGGCGATCGTGTTCTTTATTCCTGCCAGATGAAGAGGCACCAGAAACATCCCTTGGGCCACGGCCCAATGCCACAGATCCTGGGCTTCCTTGGATAGGGCAGGGGATCTGGTGCCGCCCTGCTTCTGGATGTAGAACATCGTGGTGGTGTTGTCGGTGAAGATCCTCACCACCTTGCCCTTGAGGGACAGAAGAAAAGACCTGAGGGCCCAGAATACTGCGCGGAGCTCCAAGATGTTGATGTGGAGTGACCTCTCCTCCGGGAGCCAAAGGCATCTCGCGTGAAGATCTCCGGAGTGCGCTCCCCAACCTTCCAGGGAAGCATCTGTCGTCACCGTCACCTGGTGAGCTGGGGTCTGAAAGTCCGTGCCCGCCGACAGATGAGAGCGGGTACCCCACCACCGGATCGTCTGACGGAACGTCTCGTTGAGAGGGATCCTGTCCTCGAAGCTGCCCGGCGACTGGACCCAGCGGGCGTCGAGGAACTCTTCCAAGGGGCGCATCCAAAGCCTGCAAAGGCGCACCAGATAAATGCAGGAGGACATCATCCCAAGGAGGGACTTGATAGATCTTACCCTGGCCATGTCCGTGGCCAGCAGACGCTGCACCTTGCCCAGAATGGTCCTGGTCCTTTCCTCCGACGGCGAGGCCAGCCGCGCCACTGTGTCGAGCTTGGCTCCCAGAAACAGGGCGACTTGCGATGGAACCAGGTGGGATTTTGGAAAGTTGATGGAGAATCCCAGGTCTGTGAGCAGCTGGACGGTCTTCGCAGTGTGCTCCACGGCGAGCTCCTTTGTCCTTTCCCGGATGAGCCAGTCGTCCAGGTAGGGGTAGACGTGGATCCCCTGTAGGTGCAGCTACCGGTGCGAGGCACTTGGTGAACACCCTGGGTGCCGACTTCAATCCGAAAGGGAGGGCCTTGAACTGGTAGTGCCGCCCTTGGACCACAAATGTCTTTTTAGAATGGGGATGTGGAAGTATGCATCCTCCAAGTCCAACGACAACAGGAAATCGCCCTCCTCCAGCTGTCCCAGCACGTGCTGGAGGGTGACCATCCGGAACTTCTGTGCCTTGATGTACTTGTTCAGTCGTCGCAGGTCCAGGATGGGGCGCCATCCTCCTGTCTTCTTTTTTACGAGGAAGTACCTTGAGTAAACTCTGGAGCCCCGAAGCCTCTTTGGGACGAGCTCGATGGCACCCTTCTTGAGCATCGCCCTTACTTCCAACAGTAGTTGAGGGATGTGATTTTCCTTCCTGGCCACGGGTGGAAAGCGAGGGCACTTCTTCTGAAACTCAAGGGCGTGCCCTTGGTTCAGGGCGTCCAGCACCCAACGGTCAGTGGAGATGGACTCCCACACGCTGACGAACCTCGCCGGCCGGCCTGCCACCGGGGTGCTTCGGCAGGGGCCCCACCCCACGGCCGGTTCAATCTTGTTTGGAGGCCGCCTTGCCTCCTTGACCTCCCTGTCGACGACGACGGGCACCACCTGACTTGCCGCGTCCCCTGTAGGCTTCCTGGGACAAAGATCTTGCCGCTTGGCGGTATGTGGAGGAGCCACTGCCGGATCCCTTGGAGGCACCTCGTCTGCCTCCGGAACTCCGAAAGGACGGCCGTCGTTGTTGGAGCACTCCCAATGCCCGGGCAGTCTCCGTGTCTGTCTTGATGGCCTGAAGGGACTCATCAACCGCCTTCCCAAACAGGTTGTTCCCGTCGAAGGGCATGTCCAAAACCTTGGTTTGTACGTCCTGGCGGAAATCCGTCGCCTTGAGCCATCCTCGTCGTCTCAGGCAAACGCCGTTGCCCAAATGACGGAAACCGGTGTCGGCGATGTCGGTTGCCACCGTGATGGCATGGTCCGAAGCAATCTCACCTTCCTGTAGGATTTCAAGGGCCTCAGCCCTTTTGGCGTCCGGAAGGAAGTCCAACAGAGAGGCGATTTTGAACCACAACTCCCTGTCGTAGCAGGCTTCGATAGCCCGGGCGTTGGCCGCCTTGATGGTCGTCGCTGTGGATGAGATGACCCGTCGTCCCATCATGTCCAGCTTCCTGCCCTCGCTGTCCGGCGGGGAAGTTGATGTCGAGGCCGATGCCCCCCCCAGCTTTCTTCTTTGCCGCTGCCGAGATGACCGAATCCGGGGTAGGTTGCGCCCGAAGGCACAAGGGGGCAGCGTCGGGGACCCGGTACTTCTTCACGTACCGGTCCCTCTTTGCCGGCGCTGTGGCAGGGTTCTTGAGGAGGGCGAGCCCCTCATCCCAGATGTCATCAAGAAGTGGTACGGCGAGAACCGTCTTCCTTTTAGCCTCGCGCCGTTGGTAAAAGAACTCTTCCTCCTTCTTCTCTTCTGGGCAGAGCTGGAAGAGTTCGGATGCCCTGGAAATCATGGCATGAAAAGATCCAATCTCGTCGGGTGGGGACGCCCGAGCAGGAGGCGACGGGGGACACGTCCAGTCGTCGCCTCCGTCGTCATCTGTACCTGTCGTAGCCGTGCCTGTATCATCCCCGTGGGTAGTAGACCGGGGGGAGGGCAGAGCAGGCCGCAGAGGTGGGAGAGGTGGCGTAGGATGCGTCGTCGTCCTCCTCCTCCTCCTCTTATGCGGTGGACTTTCCGAAGGTCCCGGCTCCGGTTCCCCCGTCGGGTCTGGCTCCGGTACCTCCGCCAGGGGGAGGGGCAACCTTGTCCTTATCTCCGAGCATAAGGACTGAATCGCTGACAAAATGGCGGCCGAAGTGTCCTGCGGCACCGGAAACAACAGGCACGAGGGCTCTTGAGGAACCTCATCGGCGACACCGTCGCTCTCGTCGTCACCCTCGTCAGGATCCCTCCCGATGGGCTGTGCCTCTTCCACGACTTCGATGAGCTCTTCTTCAGAGGTCGTGTCCGTATCCACGATGGCCACCTGCCCCTCCCCCACCTTTTCCAACCAGGACTTTGTGGGGGTCTTTTCAATGGGCCTGAAAGACCCCCCCCTCCGCTGTGGCAGGGAGACTCTGGGTCCTGAGGTCGTCTCCACTGGCGTAGCCTCCACAGGCTGAGCCAGGGCCGCTGCGACATCCTCAAAATAAAACCACAGCCGGAGGAGCCTGAGAAACTTGGAAAGAAAAACTGCAGCGTTTTCCAATACAATAGCGTTGTATTTATGTTTGCGGTCGCTTCAAAAGCGACCGCAAACATAAATACAACGTTTTTAAAGCTGCGGTAAAACTTAGAAAAAAAACCGCAGCTAGTGCTTATTTTTAAAAAAAAAATAAATAGCACTTACCGAGATTCAGCTGCAGCTTTCCTGCTCTGGTCTCTGGTCCCCGTCACCCGCCTACAGCACTAATGAAGGGAAAGCCACCCAGCGGTAGCCTTTGTTTACTACAGCTGGCTGGCTTTTCCTTCATTAGTGCCGCAAAAGCAAAAGCCAGCACAGGAGGGCCTCCATTTCACAAAATGGATGCGCCCATGTGCTTGCTTTTGCAAATTTTGAGCTTGAATAGCTCAAAATTTTACATAGGAAGTTTTAAAACGGAGAATGCTAGTATTTTTTTTTTATGTTGCCTATCTATTTTTTAAATAAAATGTTTTACTAGACCATCCCTTTAAGAGTATTTTGAAATAGGATGCCTGTTCCGAGGTGTGCTTGAATATGGAAAGTGCTGCTAGATAACCCTTGATTGTTTCAATCTGGAGCCCCAGATTTGCCAAATGTAGTTGAAAAGATAACACTGTAGGTGTATCGCATTGAAAAGGGTCCACATCCTTTCCGCTTCACCAGATGCAGAACTTGTTCCAACGGCAGCAGTATAGCGATTTTGTTGCTGGGATTCTGGCCGAAAGCAAAATCTCCATTTTGTCATCCAGGAGGTCCCAATCCTTGTAGCTCAGCCTCTCAGAAACCATGTGTGAAGGCTAAGTGTCTTGACCTCTGGATGGAGAACCCGACCCTCCTCTCGCAAGAGAAGGCCCTCTGTTTGGGGAAGACGTATTGGAGGGCAGATGGACTTGCCAAAAGTACCATGTTCTTCTGGCCCAATCTGGGGCAGTTAGGATCATGGATTTCCCAAACTTCCTCATCCTCTTGATGACGTGAGGAATGATCGGGACTGGAGGAAACGCATACAGGAGTGGAAATTCCCAGTACACTACGAACGTGTCCCCTAGAGCTCCTCTTGGAAGAAATACCCTAGAGCAAAAGTTTGCACTTCTGGTTGACACTGGTTGTGAACAGATCCGCTTGAGGGGTTCCGCAAAGGGTGAAGATCTCTTGAAGGACTTTCAAGTCGTGGGAAACTGCTTTGCCTGCTTCGAGCATCCAGTGCCGTGTTCTCTCCGGCTAGGTGAACTGCAGATAGAGAGACTCCTTGAATTGCCCAGAGCTAGAGCTGCATTGCTTCTCTGCACAGTGGTAGTGACCCTACGCCTCCTCATATTGAGGTAGTACATGGCAACTGTGTTGTCTGTCATTTTCGGGACATTCTTTTCCTGTACAGAGGGCAGAAAGGCCTTCAGCACTTGTCCGATTGCCCTCAGCTCCAAAAGGTTGATGTGTAGTTTGGACTCTGATGAGACCAATAACCACCGATTGTCAGGTCATTGGCGTGGGATCTGCACCCCGTGAGTGAGGCATTCGTCACTACTGTCATCTCTGGCCATGGTTGCCAAAAAGGTTCTCCTTTCAGAATGTTGTCCTTGCAGGCCCACCACAGAAGGTCCTGTGAGAGACTGCTTGGAATTTGAAAGTGGTCTGACATCCTTCCTGAGAATTGGGACCACTGTGTTCTGAGAGCCCATTTAAGGGATCTCATTCTCAGGCGAGCCTCTGGCACCAGAAAAATGTAGGATGCCATGAGGCCGAGCAACCTCAAAATGTCAAAGGCTGGAAGCACTCAAACTTGGTGACAATCTGCAAAATGTCTTGAGCCCTCACCTCGGGTGGTGCGGCTTTAACCAAGGATACATCCAGTACTGGTCCAATAAATTGGAGTCTGAGATGGTATGATGTGAGACTTCTTGTAACTGAGGGAAAGGCCTAGTCTGTGGAGGGAGTGGGTGGTGATACTGAGATGTTCTTGGGCCTGTTTGGGTGAACGTGCCATGATCAGCCAATCATCCAAGTTGGAATAGTCGTGAAAGCCCCCCCCCCCCCGAGACTTGTTGCCACCACCACTGCCATTAACTTTGGGGAAAACCCTTGGGCGGTGGTCAACCTGAATGGCACAACTCAAAACTGATAACGAGAACCGCCAATGGCGAACCTCAGGTACTTCCTGTGCTTGTGATGGATTGGCACATGAAAGTAAGCATCCAATCCTGGAGCTGGAGGGCCTGAAGGATCTGAGAAAGTGTGACCATCTTGAACTTGTCCTTCCAGAGAAGCTGGTTCAAGTATCTAAAGTCCAAGATAGGTCTCAGTCCGCCGTCCTTCCTGGGTATTAGGAAATAGGGAGGATACCATCCTCTGTTCCTCACCATCGCAGGTACTGGTTCTATAGCACCTTCTTCTCGAATGGTTCTGGAACATTTAGCGAATGGTTTCCCAGTGGATGATCCGAGGCCTCTGTAAAAAGGGGTGGCAGTAACCCTGGGCTACTGCTTCTAGTGCCCATGCATCCGAAGTAATACCTTGCCATTCTTCCAGATGGTGTGAGTCTGCCTCCCACCGGGTGTTGTGTGTCCAGAGCTCAAAGTGGTTTTGAGGCGGCTGAAGCAGTGGCTGATGATAAATACGCTGCTGCTTGGGCAGGCTTTTCACCACCCTCGTCCACCACGAGGGAATCTTCTCTGTCCTCTTTGACAATCCTGTCCTCTCACTCTTACAACTGAGAAGTAGTAGTGAAAAGACCTATCCCTCCAATATGATCCTCTGAGCTGAAAAGGCTGCGGATGCCTGACTGAGTCACTTAAGGACTTGACTTCTGCCTTTGAGGTCTGCAGCTTTTCAAGGCTTTCATCAACCTTATTTCCAAATAAACGGGAGCCGTCAAATGACATGTTAAGGAGTCTGGATTGTACATCAAGTGCAAAACCTGACTTCCTCAACCAAGCAAATCTGCGTATGACAGTGCTTGCCGCCATGGCCCAGCTGACGCAGTCAGCAGTGTCCAGACCTGATTGCAGAGACTCACACATGGCCTCTCTGCTATCCCTTATCAGGTTCATCTCTTTCCTCACCCTCAGGGATGCCATCAGCCACCATTGCTATGCCATCCCACTAGATGAATGTAAACTTTGCCAGGGCACATGTGGAATTAGCATACCTTAAAGCCATGCTGCTAGCAGAAAATACTTTCTTTGCCCATGAGTCAAAGCGTTTATCACCCCTATCAGGGGGCATGGTTGGGTACAATGCTTGCTTGGCCGATGTAGCTGCCTATACTTCAAGGCTTTCCAGAGTAGGATGAATTGACAGGTATCCAGGATCGCTACTGAAGAGCCTGTATTTTTTTGGTCAAGTTTTTGCTTACTGCAGGGTTGGACTCTGGAGCCTCCAAGTTTGCCGCAGCCAGTTTTTGCAGTGACACATGGAATGGTAAAATAGGGTCATTTTGAGGAATAATATATCAGTCAGGTCGTCCTGTTTAAATGAAGGAGCTGGTCTACTCCATCCTAAGAATTCCACCACGCTGGTCATTAGGGTCCTGTAGGATGCATCTGCATGATCAGCCGAGTCTCGTTTCCCAAAATCTAGTTCTGGGGAGGTGTCTGCCCCCATTAGCAGTCTGCAGGGTGTCATGTAGTTCCCGAACATGGTACCTTCGGAAATAAAGCAATCAGGTATATTAGTAGTCTTCTGAATACTAGGGGTATCCAATTGGAGACCACATGGAGGGGTATCAGAGGTTTCATTGCCCTCCTGTATTAAAGTCAAGGACCGGAACAAATCCTTTTTAGTTAAAGGTTTAAAAACCTTTTCCTGGCTTTTTTGATGTAAAGGCATCGAAGAATGTACAATCAGCATTAATGCTTTTTGTATCTACGTCAAAGGCATCTATGGTGTCGACGTCAATGGCGTGGATGGTGTAGACAGCTCGATTTTGTCTTGTGTTTGGAGGAACTTTGCCCTCGACTCAATGCTTTCTTTGAAGATTTTTCGTCTCGAGTACTCGGACTCTCAAGTAGTCTTAGGCTTATGACCCGGGCTTGGGGGTTTTCGCCTTGGCGTCATGCTGGTCTTCAAGTGCAGCATGACCACTTTTCTTATGCTTTGAGGTCGGGCCTGATCCTCGAAGATTGTGCACATTTTCCTCATAAAGAGTTCCCACTCCTCTTTCGAAGATTCAGTTGGGCAGCTACGCTGCTTTCTGAGGAAGAAGACTACGAAGAAGGTGGTCTGTGCCTTCTCTGATTTTTTTTTGAAGACGAGGTGTGTCTGCTCCTCCAGTGTGATTGTTTATTTGATTTTGTTTGTGAGCAGAGGAATCTCTCTACTTGTGGGAGGATCCAAATCTAGAAAGAGTGGACAGGGATTTGGGGACAATCCGACCCTCTGAAAGTTTAGATTTGTGCTTTTTTAAGGCCATATCGGTCATCGACTGACAGGATCGTTACATACTCGACAGCCAAGCACCAGAGGCATATCTTATGCGGGTCGTGATGGACATCATGGCGCCGCATTTTATACACTTTTTGAAGCCGTCTTCAGAACAGAAGACAAGGCCATTTGCAATAAGTTTCCGAAGCAAACTGAAGTGCGCCATTAATCTCGAAGCAATCGCATTCGCAGAAAAACAGACCTGAAGCCAACGGGTGCTGCCCATGGTGGATGTACTCGACGAGGACATCAGCCAAGATGGAAGCCCTCGAGGGCCATCGAGTCCAACGTCTCCATTCACAGCGTCGTCTGCCGAGAGAATGCCTTTTCTGGAGATATCGGATGAGGAAAACTTGGGAGGACACAATCCATTGGAAGTACGAAAATCTGGAGGAGAGAGAGGAGCATGGACACTACTGTTAGGCAGAATACTGTGCAGTGCCCTTAGGGACTACTACACACAATTAAGTTTTACCTTTGGTACAAGCCTGTACTATACTACTATGTTAAAGTCGTAGCAGTAGCGGAGCAGCCAGGCTTATCTCAAGAATATATGAGCAGTAGCAGAGATTACACAAAGGGACCACAATTACTGTGGCTCAAGCAAACGCTGACTCAAGGTTTCAGGTAGAAAAATATAAGTACATTTATTTTTAAACCATTTGTGATAAACACAATACTTCTATTAATTCAAAACCACACGTAAAATAGACTACAACTAACCAATTCACTTTGGTACACTCTAACTCAAGCTAAGAACCCTGTGTTTCAACGGACCGGTGTTATGAAACAAAAGACATTACCGGGAATACTCTTGCAATCACTTTTTGACAGTAATGACAGTTCGGTCTTACTAAAGAAATGCGTATCCGCGGCAAGAATTGTTACCGGGGCAAAAACACCCTTAGCACCTGGGTTAACCAGAGAGAGTTGGGGCAAAAATCACAGGCAATACTTTTGTCAAGGCAGACAGAATCAGAGAACACTCAGACAGAAATTCAAGAGTCAATAGTCCGGAGCCAGTGTCCTGTTGTCGAGGATCACACAATCGGATAGTTCGAGATTCAACGTTGCCAGGAGTACTTAGATATTGTCAACAGAGGAAGCAAAAGTTATAAGAAGAAGGGAAGACAAGGGCAAGCCTTGGAGGTGAAAAAAAGGGATTCACCCAAATTTCCTTAAGCAGAACACAGTACCTTATTCAATGGAGAAGCTGATGCCCTGGCAGTTGTTCCTGTTGGTTTCCTGCAGACCCATGGTTCCTGGAGCTTCGGTGCGAAGGAGGACGTCTGGAGGGGTCTGCACCAACCAGGGATGAAGCCGGCAGCAACGACGATGAATAAAAGGTGCACTCCTTAAAAACAGAAGAGGATCTTCGGATGGCTATCCGGACCACTACAGCAGTATATTACGACCAAGAAGAGGATCCTCTGGCTGTGGAAGATGAGCTGGTTATCCCCACCAAGCTCAAGGGAAGAAGACTCCGGACTGGATCTTCTCTGGTCGTCAAAGGGTAGATAGTTCAGGACTGCAGCAGGGCTTCACCGGGACGGGGTAGTTGCAGCATCCGTCTTCTTCTACACTTCTCTTTGGTTCCTTGTAGTTCCAGTGGTGACTGACTTCTAGCCCAAGAGACCTGCCTTTTATGCGAAAATCCCCCATTTACACAGCCTGGCTGTCAATCACGCAGCAGGGGGGGTTGTCCGGCCCGGACAACCACCTCAGCCAATCATGGCAAAGTGCGATTTGGGTTTCCTAGGATACCCTGTGCAGGGGTTGACTACACCCCTCCCTCACATTCAGCCCACCTAGACACCCAGGTGCCTGGAGGAGGGCTTCTGAGCAGAAGCCTGCCAAAAGACAGTGAACAAAGAAGGCAAACTTGATTTGCTGCGCAAAGTAAAACACAAGAAGGACTTTAACAAAAAGAAATGGCGAATAAACTCGACCAGAGCCAAAAGAAAAAGGATTTGGTCAAGCAGGTTTAAGTTTGAGGCTAATATAATAGCCTAAAACACTAGCACGTTTATATAATATAATTGCAGTAGAAAAGTTAGGGTAGATATCACTGCCACCAGCCAAGTCTAAATGTTAAAAGAGCGAAACAATGCTCTATGAGGTACAGATACAAAAGGGATACAAAGTAACCCTTTCCGGTACTCCATGGAAGATGGGGTGTACTGGATCTGTGGTAAACTGACTAAGTAAAGTTAATGGCAACTTTACCCTTTTCTGGGGGACTGTAGTCAGCCCCAGAATGGAGTCGGTGGGAAGTCTAAAAGACAACCCTGTGTCACTGCACTGAAGGTGCTGTGTAACGCACAAAAGAAGGGGACTACTGAAGTGGTGTACTTCAGAGTCCACAATCATAGAAACAGGTAAAAGACACATGGCAAAACATGGGTAAGAGTGGGGGAAAAGCTCACACTCTTACCAAGTGAAAAAATAAACTCCAGAAGTCCAGCAAAGCTGCTGGGGGACTCACTAGGTGAGGGAAATTAGCCATAAAATGAGAATTCTCCCCAACAACTACCTACACCAGAAAATTCAGGAGGAATACCCTACCAAAGCGGAGGTCCAGCCATGAAAGTGAATCCAATCAGTAATGCTTAGCAACCGTCTGCAGAGACGCCCATGTTGCCACCTGGCAGATGTACAGGGTAAAGGTGGCAGCCACTCCACTGGTAGAATGGGCCCCCGAAACCCTCAGGAACATCCTTTCCAACCAGATTGTAGTATTCCAAGATGCAGAGAATGATCCACCTTGACAGGGTCGGTTTGGTTACCGCCCTGTCAGCAGAAACATCAACGTCACCAATGAAGGGCTGGTCATCTTTCCTTGCCGCTCTTGTCTGAGAAATAGTAGCCGAGAGCGTGCAAGGGGTATAGCTGATGGAATTGCTCCACTGCCTTAGAAGGTAGAGGAAAAACACAGGAAGATGGATCTTTGCGAGAGATGAAAATCCGAGACCACTTTTGGAAGAAAAATGTGTCTCACTCTCAGCGTCACCTTCTCTGCAGAAACCCAAATAGTAAGTATAATACATAATGCCTGGAGCTCACTCACCCGTCTCAGGGAAATTATGGCAACCAGGAAAATCATCTTAAGGGTGAGCAAAAAAAAGAAGAGGAATAGGGGGGCTCAAACGGAACTCCCTTAAGGAATGTAAAATCACATTTAAATCCACGCAGGAACCACAAACTGGCATGGAGGAAACTGGTTACACAAATCTTGCAAGAAATGCATAGTAGTGGGGTTTGTGAAGAACGATTCAGGGTCCTCTTAAAAACCAAACTAGCAGTGAGGTATATGATATGATATTTATAATGCGTCAGTACAAAAGTGTTGCTAGACGCGACAAGATACCAGGGTTTGGGGGTGGGGTGACAGAGGGAGGACAAAACAACTATCTTACTAGGCCTTGTGTCATTCAGAACGCGCAAGTGCGGGGAAGTGGAAGGGGAGAAGTGGTGGGGTGGGTGGTGTGGCCGGGAGAGGGAGAAGTGCAGGTAGTCAAAAAGTGCAGTCAACAGGTGGCTCATAAGTGCAGATAGAAGGGACTGTAGGGTTACAGATACAGATCACAATTGCCGGGGGAGCCAAGAGGCAGTGCAAGGTGCAACTTGACATGCAGGGACCTGGGCCCAAGTTCAGAGGGTGGCCAGGTGACCAGTGCGTGGAGCAGACGAGTCATCAGCAGGGCAGAGGAAGAGAAAGCAGAAGGGAAGAGGAAGGTCTTGAGTTGCTTCCGGAACCAGAGGTGGTTCTGCTCAAGTTTGAGAGAGGCAGGGAACTGTTCCAGAGGGAGGCCCCAGCCGAAGATATAGATCTGCCCCCAACTCTCTGCTTGGGAAAGCGACTGACCCTCAAAGAGTTGGAGGTGGATGAACGGAGAGCTTGAGTATGGATGATGTTTGGGAAGAGAGAGTTGTAGGTAGTGTGGTCCCAGGGCCTAGAAAGCCTTGTGGATGATGCAGATGGTCTTGAACCTGATCCTTGCCGCCACTGGGAGCCAATGAAGAGATTTCTGAGCTGTGAGCTGGAGAGATACGATCCCTGGGCTTGAGGCAAAGGACAAGTCTTGCAGTCCTGTTCTGGATAAGTTGTAGAGGACGAAGGGTAGAGGCAGGACGATTTAGAAAGAGGCTGTTGCAATAGTCCTGCCTAGAGAGGACCAGAGCTCTGGAGACTGTGAGCTTCTGGGGTAAGTGAGGAAACGAAGAATACTTCTGAGGAGGGGCAGCTGATAGTTTGACTCCTTAGAGACATCGGAGATGTAAGGAGAAAAGCAGGGGGTGGAGTTGGAGATGACCCCAATGTTCCTAGCCACACAGGTAGGAGCAGGAAGAGGGCCCAGAGTGGGCAGCCAGAGAGAGAGAGAGGAAAGAAGGGAGTTAGTGTTCCGATGAGGAGGATCCCCGTCTTACTGACATTAAGGCAGCGATCATTGGTGGCACACCACTCTTCCATTGTGGACAGACAGTCTGGAATGAGAGAGGAAGTAGAGGTGGCCGAGGGGTGCCTGAAAGAGAGCTGGGTGTCATCCGCATAACACTGAAAGTTGGAGCACAGAGCAGCAATACAGTGGGCAAGAGGTGCCAGATATTGGCTGAAGAGCCAGGGAGAAAGGTTAGACCCCTAGGGAACACCGCAGGTAGAGAGAGCGATAGAAGAGAGGTACAACCCCAAGCTGGACCTAAGAAGGTCGATCAGTGAGAAAGGAGGTCAGCCAGGCCTGGTCCTGATCAGTGATACCCAGGTTATCACAGAGGGGATTGAGCAGGATGGCATGATTGACCGTATCAAAAGCAGAACAAAGATTGAGGCGAATGAGGAAGGTTAGAGTCAAGATTAGAGAGCAGGTCTTCACAGATGTTCAGGAGAGCTGTGTCCGTGCTTCTGGCCGCTCTGAAGCCATACTGGTAGCAATGGAGAACACCAACAGATTCAGTGTAAAAATTAAGTTGGGAGATGGCCAGCTTTTCCAAGAGTTTGCCCAAGAAAGGAGTGATGGAGATCGAGCGATAGCTAGCCGGAGAATCATTAAGAGTGGGTGCTCAAGGGGGGAGGGGAAGGTTCCAGTGTCAAAATATTGATTGCAGAAATCGGCCAAGGCTGGAGCAAGGGTGTCGATGTGGTTCTTAATGGTTCTGGATGCACAGGGAAGAACCTGTTTTGATGAGACTTTCAAATAACAGACTTGTCTAGAAACGTTGTCAGGGTTGAGCAAGGAAAAGGACGAGAAGGGGAAGGAGAGGCGGCCACAGACAGGCCAGGAGAGGAGGAGGAAGACGAAGAGCTTTCTCGGTCATGGATTGGCAGGAACCGCAGTCGTCGGTTCGGTGACTGGAACCGAGACACCAGAGACAAACCCGGTGGGGATCCGTGATCGACATTTTTGATCCACAGTCTTGGGTGTCGAAGGAGTCGAAGAGAATGACATTTTCTTTACAGAAAATCTGAAGCGCGCCGTTCTCGATAGCGAAGCGATCGGAAAAACGGAAATGAAGCAACGGGCGCGGCTTGAGCTATTTATACCATCGGTGACGTCGACAGAGTACGGAGTCCGTCGAGGGACAATCGACACCACGACCTCAAGCACAGCGCCCTCTGCCGAGACACATTTTTTTCCGAAGCAGCAAAGCTGGGGACAACAAGTTATAAGATGAGGAATACATGGGTATTGTAGACACAATCCATTCGAAAGATGAAGGTTAGATAGGGCTGTATGACCTAACAGTGCCAATCTGCAGGCCTACTTGGTCCAAAGACAGCAAAAAAATCAAAATGGGGGATAATAAACAGGATAAAGGGTCTAAATCATTCTGCTGACACCAAACATAACATCAACTGCAGGCATAAATAGTAGTGGGTCTCCAATGTGAAAGGAGCATATCAAGGATGTCATCTGACAAGTCCCACTCCTTGTATCTTTTCAGAAGCCAAGCATGAAGGTTCAGGTTGCTGAGGTTGGGGTGGAGAACCCGCCCCTCCGATTGGGCGAACAAGTCAGCTCTCCTCAGAAGGCACAGTGGGGGCAGATGGACATGTCCAGCAACTCTGAATACCACGTTTTCAGGAACCAGGCAAAATACACATGGCTCTGAACAGGCACAATCTTCTTAGAACCAGCAGAATTACAGGAATCAACAGGAACACATGAAGGCGGTTGTAAGTCAACTCTACCCATCAGTACATCCCCAAAAGATCCCAGACGAGGAAATTCCCTGCAGCACGACAACTCATACTTCCTGTTCACACTGGTAGCTTAGAGGTCCACTTGAGGAGTGAGTGTCTCCTTCAGAACTTCCTGCCAGAGCTCTCACACGTGGCAGGCTGAAGTTAGTCTGCTCAAGACATCTGCCGGGACATAAACTCTGGTGGCTAGCTGGGCTGCAGTCAGAGACACCATTCTCTAGAACCCAAAACCACAGTAGCATTGCTTCTCTGCAGAGGCAAAGGCCTGTGACGAATCGAAGGGTTTTGTCACTTCTCCCCAGAGGAGAGCCTTTCCTTGTGAGGATAGGGAGGTGAGCCAACTATGCAACCTTCCCCCCCTAGGGGACAACACAGGAAGAGACTCCCCTTTTGGGGACAAGGACTTCCGTTCCCTCGAGGAACTCCCTAAAACCCTTCCATGTAGGCCATCAGTACCATCTAGGATTCGGATAAATCCATTGGAACAAACCATAGCTTGTTATTGTAACATTACACCACACATTCAACTTCAAAAAAGAATTGATGAAAATACTGAGAAGAAGAGAGGTGAGCGAGTATTGCCAATCGCTCAATGGTGGAACGCCAACCAAACTGGGACAATGAAGAACAAGAGAATGATCAGCAGAAAGAGAAAAGGGACTTTGATGCTCTGCTGGGGAGGACCCAGTAATTTGACATAAAAAGGGAATGACTACTATGGAAAGCGTGTGAAACCCAAGAAGTTCACATGAGCCACGACGTGGAAGCTGGTGAGAACGGGGCAAACCTCTGTCGGTAAGACACGGCTTATGGGTGTAACCAGAAGGCACACAGAGAGGGGAGAACCGAGCCGTGCAGGGGGAAGAGAACCCTGAGCGAAGGAGAACAAGAGAGTGGTGGTGTGACCAGCGGAAGGTGGACTATTCAGTCCAAAAACACACACCGTTTCTGCGCTGTTCCCCTGCTAGGCCATGAAGAAGAAACAGGAAGCGTCTGAGTGAACGCAGGAACCGATCAGACTCCAATTGTCATCCAGATCCCGTAGAAAGACCCAGTGATGCTAGCCCGTGAAACAGAACGGGAGAGGCAGGAGACATGGGAGAGGGTACGGGGACCAAGGACACACAACCTACTCATCTCAGTAAAAGGAGAAGCGTTTGTAAGAGTGAGAATACCTACAGCATTCATTCTACTGATCTCCGTGAAAGAAAAGTGTTCCCAAGAGCTAGAACGGTTTCAACAATCAACCTACTTGTCCCAGTGAAAGGACAAGTGCCCATAAGAAGGAAAATCACAGTTGAACCTGTCTTGTTCAGTACAACAGGAAAGGAACCAGACAGGGGAGCAAATATATAGTTGCTTTGACTGCTGTATTCGATCTAAGGAGAAGGGCAGTTTGTCAGGACAAGATGAATGTGAAATGGAGAATACTGAAAATGCAGAAATAACGAACAAGAAGAATAGCGAGGCACTTCGAGGAAGCATAGTTCAAGGGTATAAAATCCCAAACAACGAAGTGACGAACTCTAATTCAAGAAAGAACAGGGACACCAGTGTTAGGGAGAATTCTCTGTTTAGGCTGAATTTCCTAACCTAGTGAGTCCCCCAGCAGCTTTGATGGATTTTTGGGGTTTAATTTTTTCTCCTGCCAAGAGTGAGACTCTTTTACCCTCACTCTTGGGCATGATTTGAGTGCGTTTCTTTGACTCTAGATGTGTTTAATGGGCTATGGGGTCTTTTACTCCATAGGGCTTCATATGTTTTTGTGATGTGTGTTACACGGCACCCTAAGTGCCGTAACACAGGGGTGTCATAGTGACCCCCCCAGTATAGACTCCATACCCTGGGACTGACTACTGTCTCCCAGGGCATGTAAAGTCACCATTGACTTTACTAGTCTCAAATTCTGAACAGAACCAATACAAACCATCATATTGAGGACGTACTGGCCGGGGCAATTCGACTGGCCCGGGGTCTGTTAGTTGAGGGGGCACATCTCCGTCCCCCCTGATCGAGTTTTGGCTGGTGGCAGTGGAAACTACTTTTTATATTCGACCGCGAATATATTCCTATGGGATTTTCCCATTGTTCGAGGCTACCAACTTTAATTATTTAATTCTCGTAGCCTTGAACATACCGCCGGTTTATTTAATTAATATTAATTCTCCGGTTGGTATTTTGTGCCAAGACTCGGTTCTAAAATGGCGTTTGTGTTCTCTTCTGTGACTCCAACCCAAGTTGAGCCCTTTGTTCCACTTTTTGGCGGGCTTCTCCACAGAAGCCTCCAAAAGTGGTGCCACTCTGTCTGGGTACCACAGGGGGCGTGGGAGGGGGGTTTAGGCACCCTGGACTGAGTTGCCTAGGCAACTCAGGTTGCACTCCGTCCTGATTGGCCCAAGTGGTGAGCCGGCCGGCTCACCACTTAGCATGTTTGAGTGACAGCTAGGCTGAGTGAATGGGGGGTTTTCTGCATAAAAGCAGGGCTTTGGGGGACTGGAACTTGAGAAGTCGCCACAGGACCCAAGAATCCGTGGGAGAAGCTGAGCCGACCTGCTACGACGACACCACCGGTGGAGCCCTGCTGAACCGTCTCACCACTTTTCCCAACGACAGAGGAGATCTCCAGCCCTGAGAGTCTTCTTCCTTCGACTGGTGGGGATAACGAGTCTGCTTCCTTTTTCACTTCCTGGAACAACTCGTGGCCGCCTTGCCTGTGCCAAGCACCCCGGCAACCGGGATACCACGTTTTACCACTAACGCAAATCAAAGGGTAGTACCTTTAACCGGAAAACTCTGCGGCTGGTTTCTTCCCTGGTAGTGTACCGACCTTCATCTTTCCTCCACGTCGAGATCTTCTCTTCCTCTGGACGACGCCGCGACTTGCACCTGCTGCCAGGAACAACTGCCCCCGCTGGAGGATCCTTTCCACCTAAGGTACCATGTTCAGCCTGGCTTCCCTTGCAACTGACTGTATGGGGTACATCTAGCCCCCGGCTTTCAAACCTGGGTTAGCCTGGGACACCCTGGCTAAACTTTTCTGAGCCCAACTAAAACCTCTATGAACTCCCTGCAAGACTTTTTAAGCCTGTTGTCATTGTGTGATCTTGGGTGCATTTGTGCCCTGCTCTCTCCAAGAGTGGGCCCGGCCTATGGACTTTGGCTCACAAGTAACTTTTGACTTTCCTGCCTTGCTTAAGAGTTCCTAAGTATTAGTGTGGTGTATTTTCCTACATTCTGCCTTTTTCCCTCCCTTTTTCGTTAACTTATTGGAGTGCCATCTATAGTTAAGCGCTCACCTCTGTCTGGAAATAAGTGGTGTTAACTAAGACGTGTCTGATAAGGAATAAGGGATGTATATATAATAATAGTAACTGTGTTTAGAGTGATTTACAATATTAGTGCTGGAGTGTTTCAATAAGTGTGTTTTTAAATAAATAATTATATACCTTGATACCAAAGCTCTGGTCAGTGTTTGCTTGTGCTATTGTATCTGAGTGCCTATTGTGTATACTTTACATACTGCCTAACTCTTCTTGAGGGAAGTCTGACCGCTCAGCCACAGCTACCAGGTAAATCTGGGTGGTACAGACTGCTACCAAGTGGGTTTACTGCCAACACCTGTAGTCCTAAATCTTTTGCAGTGGTCCCCAAGGGAACTGCACAGGTTTCTGCCTAACAACCAGAAAGGTGAGAGGAACTGTACAAATTAATCCAAGAAATAGCCAATAACTATTTATGAATCAGCCATTAGGGCTGAGGAAAGCCTATCCAGGAGAAGGGAGTCATTGTCCAGTCCTTTTTGTTGTTTTTGCTTAATGGTAGGGTCTGGATAATTTGCTTTGAGACAGAGGACAGACTTCACTACTGATGACTAGCACCTAGTTACTTTTGCTAGGTAGGGAAACCCATAGAATAGGGATAGAAAAGTATTTTCTTATTTAAATTAACTACTTGTTTATCATGACAAAAACTGGTCTGCCTCCTTCTGACCTACCACAGACCCCACACTACCTCGCTTGTTGAGGTAGTAAATGGCCCTTGTCTCGGCCATCAGGATCAGCAGTCTCTCGCGTTTCACAGAGAATAGGAAGGCGACCAGGGCCAGCCTGATTGCCCTAAGCTCCAGCAAGTTGCTGGGTTCCCGAAACTCGCTCTGCAGGAGACCACAATCTGCTCACAGTCAGATCTGATAGGTAAGCACCCCAACCAGTCAGAGATGAGTCCCTGACCACCGTCACCTGGTGCAGAGGTTAACGAAACACGCCTCGCACACCCTACGATACAAGATTCTGAGCCCCTGGTCAGAGACCTGTAAAGGGTCCGACGTGCAGCCCTGAAACTCCGAACATTGGCAATAGACAAACCACTGAAGTGATCTCATGTGCAGCCTCACCTATGGCACCAGTAGGATGCAGGAGACCATGAAGCCAGAGGGTGTAGGAAGGCTGAGGCCGGGACTTGTTCCTGGGATTGGAGGACATTGACCATCCAAAAGATGTTCGCCATGCCATCCCCAGGGGGGAAGCCCTGCCCAGGTGAGTAACACTGCTCCAATAAATCATGGACAATTTCAGGATGTGCAATAGAGTACATGTGTGGAGAAGATGCTCCAGCACTGCATCTGGGGAGTGGGCCTGGACAAGTCAGCTGTCCAGGTAGGGAAAGACATGAATGCACTCCTTCCAGAGGTGAGCCGCCACCACTGCTAGAAGCTTGGTCAAAACCCTGGGTGCCGAAGAAAGACCGAACGGCAGGACTCAAGTTGTAGGCCCACCACAAACCTTAGCTACTTCCTGTGTTTCCGATTAATCGGTAAGGTGGAAGTATGCATACTGAAGGTCCAGTGATAGCAACCAGTCCTGCAGATTGAGGACTTGCGGGATCTGGACTATAGAAACCATCTTGAACTTGTTCTTGCGCAGGAACAAGTTTAACAGCCTCAGATCCAGAATGGAATGCAAGTCCTGGTTCTCCTTCGGCACCAGAAAAAAGGTGGAGTACCAATCCTTGCCTCATTCTTAGTGCAGTACCAGTTCTATCGTGCTCTTTGAAAGAAGCGGACCAAACTCCTCCAAGAGGATGGGATCCAGAGGAAAGGTGCTGGTGTAGAGCCATGCTCCTGAGCAAGCAGCAGGATGGGACACAGTAACCCTGATGAATGACCTGCAAGGCCAAAGCAATAGACGTGGTCTAGGCCCATTCCGTGCTGAACATGAAAGTCCCACTCTACCCTCACATGAGTACTGTAGCAGAAAACCTCACAGAGGTTTGGCTCCATGAAGTGCTGAAGGGACAGTGGCTGGTGCCACTACACCTCTGGGGGCACCTCTACCCCTCGGGAAGCGTCTGCTCAGCAATCTTCCTTAGGGCTGCCTGGTCAGAACCCCCTGAGGGCGACAAAGCCTCTGAGATGTACCCTGTGGCCTCTTGCAGAGGATGCAGAGGGCTGCTGCAAAGCTAGGCCCAATGATTTTGCCATGGCCTTTGATGCCTGAAATTTCTGGAGGGCGTCATCAGCCTTTGCCCCAAACAGATTTTGGCCATCAAAGAAGCTTAGCCTCGACATCATGCACAAAGCCAGACGTCCTCATCCACAAGTGGCACATGAGCACCATACTTGTGGCTATGGACCTGTTCACATAATCATCTATGTCCAACCCATATTGCAAAATCTGGCAGGAAGCTTCCCAGCCGTCTGTCAACATGAACAAAAAGCCATCCCTCATCTCCCCCACAGGGATATATGTTCAGCTGCATTCCCTACAGCGGACCATGAGCTAAAATAATTTTTTCCATGGTGCAAGAAGCGTTCACGACACGAAAGGCTAGGCTGCCTGACGGAAACACCTTGTCCCCCCAACCCCGAACATCCAGTCTCTTACTTACCCTGTCAGATGGAAGAGCGGGGAATGTGGACGCGGACTGCCCCACCAAGCTCTCTTCAGAGGCATGAGTGGAGAGAAAACCCTGCTCGGGGATGGCTACCCATCAATTGCTGAAGTTGTAGCAGGCTCCTCCCACACCTCGAGTATGGGGGCTTCTACTGCCACATTGAAAAGCAGTAGTGTTTTCTTCCTGGGACCCTCATCCATAATTCAAACTGAATTTTTGGTCTGGACGTGGCTGAGAGCCCCAGGGTATCATCCACCTTTGCCATCAACCTCTGAAAAGAGGCCTCGGGCTTAGCGGCAGATAAGGGCTGGGAGAATATCCAGCTATGGCGCGTTGTCTAGGCCAATGTCTCTTGGAGGTACAAGGCCAGCCCCTGGAGGACCTCACCCTCCTCATTGAATTCCTCCAGAAAGTCCCTCTATTCCAGTGGTCTTCAAACTTTTTATGCCATGGCCCCCCTGAGCAGAAAATAAATTGTTCGGGACCCCCCTGCCCCGCCCATCTGTGTTGGTGTTATTTTTTTTTTTTATAGAGAGGGCTGCAGAATGCGTGGTGCCATAATTATGAAGGGATATGCTGTTGGGGAGACATTCCAAGACACTAGGACAATCGCATCCAATCCAAACATAGAAACCGTGCAAGTAAACACAAAATTCTCCAGTAGGGCTTTTATTTTCTCAAAATACATGCCTCCAATAAGCCTTGAGACAACCATAGCCGCTTCACCCACCCCTTCACAATTCACTATTCACTTGTACAGAGACCTCATTTCTCACCCGCTTAGAGTGGAACCAGTCTGCGGCATACAGCTTGTAATGCAAAGCGCACATATTAAGCAGCATCACAAAAAAACAGGACTGAATACATCACTGAGCTAAATGAATTCTGACTGGCAACATGGGGGCAGTTGCTCCCCCTCCCCGAAGACTTAGTGAAGGCCCCTCTCATGTGAAAAGTTTGAAATGCCCTGGCGCCTCCAATTCGAAAGGGATATAATGCCCTGGCGCTGTCCCTGGACACTGCTGCTGCAGGAGAAATAAGGACCGTGGGGACCTCTGTTCTATCAACTAGAACAGAGGCCCCCACGCCTCGATTTTCCTTGTGTTTCTGGTCACTTTATTTATTGGTCATGTATGTAAATGCCACTTACCTTTTTGAAAGTAAAAAGAATAGAAAAGCAGGAACCTCGTGACAGCATGTAACTCCGGAGTTGATGGACGCAATCTGAAGCAGGATCACTGAAGCTGCAGGTGAGTACTATTTATTGTTGGAAGACGTGGCGCCTTCCATCCTCATTGGCTGTCAGTCAGCCAGATTGAGCTAGCAGCACAGCTTGAGGCCCTTGCCAAATGCAAGTTTAGAGAAGCTGGCTGTCATGGATTGGCTCACTCTCCCTACCACCCCTCCCATCTGAAAGTAGGGCAGTTTGTCACTAATGTGCCATCATTAGTGGTTTCCTGCTCTGCATTCATATGGGAGGGGCTGGTCATCCCTGCAAAACAAGGTGTGCGCTTTACCTTGTTTCATGAATAGGCTCCTAATGGAGCCTGCAGGGCCTCACAAAAGCCAGGCCCCTGACCTCAGTGTGACAGGGGTCGGGCCTTTGTGGGGCCTCAGGCTCCATTAGGAGCCTATTCATGAAGACAAAAGAAAAAGTGCACACCTTCTTTTGCCGCGATGACTTGTCATCACGGCAAACAAAGTGTGTGTGTTTTTTTTTTGTCTTCCTAAATAGGCTTCTAATGCGAGCCTGAGACCTGACAAAGCCCGGCCCCTGTCGCACTAAGCATGTGTGGCAGGGGCAGTGGATCGGGCTGTTGCTCTTTGATGAAGCAACAGCCTGATCCTTTGGTAATGGATGCCAATGTTTACTTTCAAGCTGTGGATGCGCGGACCCCTGGGCATGAGGCTGAGACCCACCAGAGGGCCGCGACCCACAGTTTGAATAACGCTGCTCTATTCCCTGGAGACCAGGGGTTCAAACTCAAAGGGAACCTGGTCCCATTCCTCATCTTAGACTTCACAAAATCTTTGGCATATAGGGTTGAAACGGAAGAGGAGCATACTCCTGAGGCTCTACTGTGCCATCAGCGCAGATATCTAGAGGACAAAGACTGGACCGGCACCAAGATCTCTACTCCTGAAGGCAGAGTTGGGCAGATGGGAAGTTCTTCACTCTTCTTGGCAAGGCCCAAGCACATAGGCCTGCGGGAGTGGACGACAGCGGGCACCCTGCCGGACGCAGAAGATGCAGTGGTCCCATAGGTGCCGGACCGAAGCAGCAGGCACCTTAGGGAAGATGTTAAGCATTTTCTGGCGAAATGGTTCCATTCCTCTGGGATGGAGGATTGGGTGGGGAAAGGTACTTTATCCGGCTACAGGCACTACAGGCAATCATTGGAATGGAGGATCATGTTGGTCACAAAATTCTACTTCCTGAGAATGTGTGGAATGATGGAAACTGGCAGGACAAGTGGAAAGTTCCAGGTCACAATCCCACCGACAGAGAATTCCTTTGAGCAGAACAGATTGCATTTCCTCTCTTGGCTGGATGCAAGCAGATCCGCTTGAAGAGTTCCCCAAAGAGTGAAGATCTCTGAAAGTACTTCCTGGCACAAGGAGATCCTGTTCTGTAATGCCCCAAACCAGAGCTGCAATGCCTCCTTCCACAGTGGCACCATACCCCCCTCTCTTGAGGTAGTGCACTGCCACTGTGTTGTCTGTCTTTATCAGGACAGTCTTCCCCTATATGGACGGCATCAACGCCATCAGAGGCAGTCTGATACCCCTCTGCTCTAACCAGTTTAACTGCATTTTTCTCTCTCCCGGGACTGCAACTTGCTCCCATTCTGGTGTACATCCCAGCCTTTCAAGAAGGCATCTATAGCCAGTTGCCTCTGGCCACTGCTGCCAACAGGGATCTTCTGTAATCAATTTCTCTCCCCGGGACCACCACAAAAGGACCTGTGATCCCCTGCTTGGGACCTGGAGAAGGTCAGTCATGCTGCCTTAGAACTGTGGCCACGCAGATCTGAGGGCCCACTTAAGAAGCCTCATTTATCAATTGAGCTTCTGGAACCAGTAAAATACAAGATGCAATCAAGCCCAGGAACCATTCAAAATCTAGGGCAGGCAGAATTAGGGCGCTTTGAAATGGTAGAACCATCAGATTAACATGAGTAAAGAGCCCTGTCCTTGTGAGGAAAAGCCTTCATCAAAGAGCAGTCCCGGACCGCTCCAATGACCTGGAGTATTGCGAGGGTGTTGCATGGGACTTTTTGAAGTTCAGGGAGAAGCCCAGTTTGTATAGGAGGTGACCGGTTTGACTGAGATGGATTCAAGCTTGCTCCAGAGAATGGGCTCTGATTAGCCAATCGTACAGGTAAGGGAAGATGTGGGTCCCCTGCTCACATTTGCTGCTGCCACTGATGACAACTTGATGAAGACTCTTAGCGCAGAGGTTAGCTGGAAATGTAAGACGTGATATTGGTAATGGGCACTGCCAATCACAAACCTCAGGTACTGCCGGTGCATTGCATGGATAGGCATGTGGAAAAGGGTGTCATGGAGGTACAGCAACACCAACCAATGCCTAAACTGCAGGGCTTAGAGGATCTGCAATAGTTTCACCACCTTAAATTTGTCTTTCCTGAGGAACTTGTTCAAACGCCTCAGGTCCAAGATGGGGCGCAGTACGCCATCCTTCTTCAGTACACTTGGTTCAGTTCTCAAGACCAAATAGGGTTACTGACAGGGTTATTAACATGATTAACATTTGGTCCGTATGTACCAGGACCACCAGCAGGTGAAAAAGAAATAAGGCAGCTACTATTGTGGCTTTGCCCTTCTCCTCTGCCTACTAAATGAAGGGGTACTCAATGATTGGCCCTTTTCCTCTGCATACTAAATGCACATTGGGTCCTCAAAGCGTTGGCCTTGTCTGCCCAGTAAATACACATGGTGTTCAGTGCTTTGGTCTTCTACAGAATGCATATGGGTTGTACTGTCAGTCCCCTCAATCGACATCCTCCTAAATATCCCAATAATTCCAACCCAATTCCATAACTATACCTACGCCCCATTATAAATGTAAGTCTGCTCAAACCTAATTATCCTACCAATCACTTCCCTAAAAAGCCTTAGCCACTCCTGGCTCTTCAAATGCCAACCATCGAATATCTACAGTTTCTACTGGTCTCTCTTTATCCAGACGCAAGTTCATATCTCTTATCGCAAACCTTGGAAAAACTGTTAAAAAAAAAAAAAAATATTTAAATTGTGTCCAGCTTTGAACTCATCCTCCTCCATTCATGTTTCCAAACACACACAGCTAATGTCACATATGTATGTTTGAATTTGTAGGGGGTCATTATCGGCCCATTTACCTTCCTACAAGTACCTTGAATGATCGACCACAGCTGCCATTAGGTGAGTAAGGAAACGTTTTGGAGAAACCTTGTTTGCATAGATTATTAACGTGGTCGGAAACAGTGAACTTCGGCCTAAGGGAAACTCTTAACGGCATGGAATACACAAAAAAACCTTTGAAATGGGCATAAATGGATAAATCCAAGTGGTGAGTACATGAGTGAGTGGGAGACTGAGTTGACAGGCAGAGTGAATATGTTATTAACCGTGTGTATAGTTCCACTCATAACTATGTGGGTGGGGCAAACACAGGGCGAGTCAGAGCAAGGAAGAGTGACTTGAGTAGGGGTGGAAAAAAAAATCCCTAATTTGAAATGTCAAGGTTAACACCCCTATTGTCAAGATGATTTCCCAAATGTATAGTAATCCCAGGGTTCGATTGACAAACCTATATATGTAGCATTATGCTTTCTCCCCCTTTGTCAGACATAAAATGAGTCAAAATGCACTACTTTTTTTAAAAAGTCTTTGCTTTGGGAATTTGCTTTATAAAAATAAAGTTCCATTTAAGAATGACATGTTTGCACACAAAAAAACAAATATGCTACATTCACTAATTGGTGGATGCTGAAAGTAAAGGAACACAAAGGCAGTACAGCAATGTCTTAGAGATACATGAAGGGAATACACAGATAATACCACCATTTTACAGCTAATTAAACTTGCCTCCTCTCAACAGTGTTGTGATTGCACCCGATGGTTGGCCTGAAGTGGTCATCATTAAATTGTGTATCGCTGCTAACAAATCTGCTTTCGACACAGCTTTGACATCACTCACTATGGCTTTGTTGCATAGATTTTTATCATCGCTAAAAAAAAAAAAAAAAAAAAGGGGAGCATGGCCATTAAAAATGCATATATTTATAAAACACCAAATTGATGTGCACTAAAATAAGTCACAAAACAGATCTTCATGGAAGAGGTTTCTTCTCTCCCATAAGATTACCAACAGAATTCACACACCTGGAATTATGGCTTTCAGTGGTAGCAACACACTTCACATTTCCAAATATCAAAATAGGTTTGACAAGGTTTTGCATTTCCTTGCCCCATCCAAGTACTGACCAGACCTCAGATTTTCCCGTTATGCTCTTTTAAAGCATTCAGCTGCCGGATGCAACTTTAAGAAAAAGATGATCCGTTTTAAAGGTCTTCTCAGTTCAGTTCAGTAGTTCAGTATCATTCTGTTGCGCTCTTTCCTGCCTTTCCGAAAGCAGCAGCATACTTGTGTCTGCATATACAGACAATGTTTGCAAATGCACAGATTATCAATTGTTTAAAACGTTAAGACGGAATTTCATTTTTGGGAATTCTGTTATCCTCTTTTCTTTAGCGACCCCTTCATTTTTTTGCTCGTCCCCTTCTTATTCTTTTGGATTGCCATTTTGTGATTAGAGGTACTTCTACTGAAATTCCCCTGCCACTGGAACCCTTTTTGACCCTTTGAGTATATGGTCTCATGGTAGGCCATTGGTCTACTGCCCCCCTCCCATTTTGGACTTTGCATGATTATGTCACCCTGCAATGGTTTTATAATGGGGAGAAGGGTAGTTGAAACTGTAATTTAGTTTTGGCATCACCAGGTGCAAACCAATTTAAATCCTGGGTAGCCCAATGGAACCTTTGGGTAGCTACAGGGGTACTAATGTAGTCCTGATCTCTGCCACTTTGTTTAGGGGTGTTCCACAAGAAAGGCTTAAAATGGCAGTTGTGCACCCTCTACTGTGGTGTGAAGTAGTCGAAACCAGTTCCTTGCTCTAGACCAGCCATCGGGGATGGCCATGTTGATTGGTGGTTATAGGGGCCAACCAGACAGACTAGGTACCAAACCCTTTGTTTTTAACCCTTTAGTATGGTTGGCGAACGGGCTTAGGCCACCCCCCGTGAGATTGGGTGCATCTAGTAGAGATTATGGTTCAATTTTGACCGGATTTCAATTTTGACTGGATTTCTTGGATAGCACTTACTTCCAGACATGGCTGGTCTGGAGGACACGCTGCAGGCTGCTGTTCGCATTCCTACATTAGAGTCTCTTCCATTACTAGTATGCCAGGAGGCAGATACTAATATTGCAACACACGCAGTGTGTTTTGGTGTTTGGGAGTTGAGACGCAGAACTCTCAATCCCCCGCTCGTCTGCTCACTCTGCCATCAGGGGTCTGTAGGTGCTGAGGATTGCCACCTTGCCCCTTCTCAACACGTACCGGTAAGAGACTTTGTTGTATTTCCACTGCACTGCTGACACTTCTCCGATTAACTCGGTATCCAACCCCCTGCGCCTCTTCCCTATTTGGCCTGAGACAAGAAGCTAAAGTAGGTGCCGAAGGGTCTATTACAAACTATAATGCAGGCAAAAGCTGCCGAACGTAACAAAACCAACAATTCTCGTAAAATAAACACCTACTACTTAAGACCCAGGTGATCGCGACTGGTAATAGTCCGGATGAGGCATTGCCACTAATGAGAAATACACAAAGATTATCGATGAGTCCCAAACTGCACTATGATTTAACGGAAGAGCCAGGGCTATCACAGACTGGCAGTAGGCAGCCGGAAAATGTTCCTAATAATTCAGCTAGGGAAGACTCTTCTGTTACTACACATTCCGGTGTCTTGAAGTTTGCTGTAAAAATTCTAATTAAACTCTGTAGAGCGAACCACAAAGACGTAAAGCGGCAAAATAAAGCAATCATAAAATTACAATCATTGATACACTGGAAATGGACTCCAGGTGCGCAAGTTGAAGCAGCCTTAACCTCTCTGCAACGAGTGCTGGAAGTAGCTTCTGGAGACTCAAGAGAACTGTTCACAGATGGGCGAAGAAGCACTATCCCCACTCACCTACCCAATGCGCAAACAGCGGCGCCTGGCAAACAGTCTGCACGAGAGGGGGATAAAAAGGAAAAAAAAACATCATAAAAACAGGGGGTAGGGGGCTTGGCGCTGCTTTTGTGATGCACCGATTAAACTCCACTTTGGATCTGACAAATGCCCCAAAAACAAGAAACGGAGGGCGAAAATGGCACGAAGGAAAATGAGGTCTAACCTACAGGCAGGTATCCTCACAAACTGGGTGGTTAAAGAGGCTGAAACAGTGCAGCATACCTCCAATAATGTCTGCAGCCGATAGTAACTTTGAAATCAAGTCAACATAACATGCATGGCCTTAAAGCAAGTTACAAAAAAATCATCGCGTTGCAGTAAAGGAACTGGACCCTAAGATCCTCACCATCAGTCCTGTGAGCAAATCCAAGGATGGCTGCCACTTAAATCGATTGCTTCTCCTGGAACTTTTATACAAGGCTCCATCACTTAGGTTGCTATCCTCAACCGTCTTTGAATTTGTGGAACCCCCGATTTCCACCACAGGGAAACTTTCTCGTATCCATTGCTGCTTCCTGAAACGGCAGCTATGATTCACAAACAATACGCATCATTAAACTACCTTGGGTTTTTGCTAGATCTAAAATCAGGAAAAAAAAGAAAGGACCCAAGTTGTCCTAAATGTACGTGCAACCAGCCCACCCACACTTCTTTCTCCAATAATAAAGGTACAAAGAATCCATTGAAGCACCATGGACCCAACGAAGATGACCAAGGATGGAAATGACTACAGCGCTTTCTCCCTAAAGTTGGAATCACAAAATGAAATCTATCTATATATTCAAGATGGGTTGTGTAAACGTCTGCTGATTGCCAACATATATGACCCCCCCCCCTGGCGTTCTGGTCTCTGAAGCAATAACTGATTTGGATGCTATTTGAATATATTGGGGGGAGCCGATAGTTGACAATCCAGTGTTGATATGTGGGGATTGGAATGCTAGATATGTGGATAAGAAAAGTGGTCCACAGTACAAAATGTTATCGCAAAAAGCATCATGCAATTGCCAAAACCTAACAATCGTGGTGTTCAATGGTTACTATAGCTAGCCAAATGGGAATTGACACTGCTTAACGGTCGAGCATTGGGGGAAATCGCCCTGGAGCCGACATGTGGTACAGTGGCAATACAAAATCTACATTGGACTACTTTACTGGTAATACCCTGCTATAATTGGTGCTATTTATGAATGTTGCGCCTAATAAACACAGTGATCATGCTATACTATCTTTGGAGTTGAACCTGGGGTAAGGAGAAATCAGTACACAATTGTGTGGAGGATTAAATGCCAACAGCGGGAAACCGCCTTAGATGGTCGCATAAACTGTTTCTTGTACCGGTCGTAGACAGTGGGGCGAGAAACGCACAGAATTTTGACATTGAGAATTGAAATGCCAAACTTAAGAGGAGGGCTATTAGAAAGATCAAAGCCAACTCTAAAGGTAGTGAGCTGCCTAAATCAGCGGTCAATGAAACAGCAACCATTAAAAAAAATTATAGACCCTGCCTAAAAATGCATAATATTACAAAATTCTGGGAAAAATGTGTGCATATTTTTCAAAAAAGGGATTATCGTAAAATATGGGAAATGCTGAGGCCGTTTAAGGACGTTACAGAGAAAAAGCAAATAAATCCCATTCCAGGGTACATATGGCACACTTATGTAAATAAGAAATTCCTAGCCCATACCTCCACTGTTGCGCACACGAATCCTAGTGAACCTTGGGTTTTACCATTGAGTCGGAGAGGGATCCAAGAGAATTGTGAAATTGAAGGCCTCGAGATCCCCCGGCCTGAACAGTCTCACAAATGAGATTTTGAAGGCAGACCCAAAATATGTGGGTGCAGGTTCTGTTAAAACTGTGTCCCCATGTCAGCAGAGAACGCTTGGTGCCACCCTCATATCGGCAGTCCTTGTTTGTACCGGTACACAAGAAAGTTGACTGGCTGGAGATGAACAACTACAGACTGCTATCCATGTTGGACGTCACCAGGAAGCCATTTGCCTCATTGATATTGAAGGAATTGACAAATTGGGCTGAAAGAAACTTTATTTTTCACCCCTTCCAGGCAGGCTTTCGGGCTACATCTGGCACTATACATATTATCAGAGCCCTAGACCATCTTCTACAAGAAGCACGCAGTAAGGATGCCCCAGCATTGTAAATTGTCTAAGTTGACTTTAAACAGCATTTTCACCAGATAAACAGGGCTACTCTATGGGCTAAAATGCAGATGGGCTTCCCTGCAGGGTTGCGCCAGATGGTTATTGAACTACACACCAATAATCGGGCACAAGTTCATCTGGATAATAAAGGGACTACCACAGCAGAGGCATTCATCCTCAGAGGTGTTAAACAAGAATGCACTCTGGCTTCCTTTTTATGCAATTTGCATATATCAGATCTCCCGGGAATATTGGAGGCCAAATCCCTGTGTCCACCGAAAGTTGGTACTAGCCCCCCTAGTTGCAATGCTATAAGCGGGTGATTTAATCATGTTTGCTAGAACTATATCCAACATAAAAAATGTATCCCACGAGTTGGCTAAATTCGTGACCAAACATCTGGCTATAAACCTTGAGAAATCCCAGATTATGCTAATCACAAAAAGAAAGGTAAATCGGGTAAGGCTAGAGACTGTTTTAGGCATAGTAAATTACACACAGACTTATAAATATCTGGTAATCTAAGTTGGACTCTCGGGTTATGGAAAAACTGCTGGGAACAAAGTATGAAGAGCCAAACAGCTCAAATATCCAAGGTGGCTAAAGCTCAGGCAGGCTTTTCACTTGCTGGGGTTATTCTCCTTTAGAAATAATGCTTTTGCCTCACAATATTATATGGACTAGAGGCCTTGACATTACAGGACCCAACATGGTTGGACAGGATCGAGGGCGCCTTTTGGCGAACGATATTAGGCCTTTGGCCCTCGTGTCCAGTTCAACTGGTGCATTTGGAACTGGTACACAGGGGTAGAGGCCTGTTATATATAAAAGCTACATTAATTGAACCCTAGCTGTGGGCTATTGAGCTGCATGGGCAGGACACAAGGGCTAGAGTGCAGCGAAGGAAAAAGGACCTACGATGTGTTGATGAAGGAGCTTTTTGACCAGATTGAGTGGCGGTCTGATTTTGAAAGCTACAGGAGTCAGGGGGAGATAGTAAGGCCCTTTAAAAAGAAGCTAAACAGATGAAATTGGCAAAATAACTACTCCCACCTGGAAGAATTGAAAAGTTGGGAGGTCTTAGCCAAAGTATCCCATACATATTTGAAACCGCAACCATACTTAATAATATGCCCAACCCTGAAGTAAGACGTCTCTTGTTGCCCCTAAGAACACATGGACTGCCAGTGCTATCTGTTCGTGGCACACAACTGGGAATAAACTCCAGACAGCAGTTTTGTTGAATATATAGGTTACAACACGTGCCTGAAACAGTTAAACACATGCTTACGAAGTGCGTGAAACTGGGCCCAGTGTATATGTGTAACCTGGGGAACTTCGTACATCTGTAAGAGTCCATCAAAACTGAAACTTTCTGGTCATACTGTTTAAATGTACAATCTACGGCTGCCCAATTGGCATTGTATTGTGCATGGAAACATGTAAAAGAATGTTTAGATCTTAAGACTCAAACTGACACCTCCTCCAAACTGCATGATTAAATCCACGCTGCTGTAGTAGAGCACTGGAAACCTGGAGGACCTATACACTTGGTTAGCTACCTGTAAAATATGTAGGATTTGGGAAGGTATGTATGAATGTCTGTCTGTTCAGTTGTTCTGGTTGTTTGTCCGATACCGAGTCATTTACAGCTAAAATTAATACTGTTAAGATGAATATTCTATTACTATGAATTGTCAAATCTGTAGGGATTTTAGTGTTTTAGCCGACTGTTTTTAGCTTGATTGCAAAAAAATGAAATTTATGTTGAAATTAGATGTCCTTATATGAGGTTTTAAAAACAAGGAGGTTATGATGATTAAGTTAAGTTATGTATGTAATGTCTGTGTTAGTATTATCATTATTTGCGTAAAGCTCTTTGAGCTAAATCACAATAAAGATTATTATTATTATTATAGCACTTACTTACCTGTTGGAGAATTCTTGCCGTTTGAGCTTTTGTTGCAGTTGCATTTTAAGGATCAGATCTGACCATACTCGCTGGACCCCGTGTCCTTGGTTTAACTCCAGCTCCACTTTTCAGCTGCTGGATGTCCATCCTGGGCTTCCCTGTTGTCCTGCTGGCTCCCCTTGTTGGGTGGGCCAGGCTTTCTAATCTGGGACTGTCTCTAGGCTGTTTTACCGCTGTGGTCATCTCGCCTCAGTGCAGGATGCTACACCATCTCACCTTTGACCTATGAGCTGCCAGAACCAACTTTGCGGGGTTCCCCAGACTTTCTGGAGTCATCCTCAGCAATGCTACAACTCCTAAATTGGGGGTCCCACTCTTAGTAAGGGAAATTGTTCTTTTCCAACGTCTACCTTCATTAAATCCCGAAAAGGGTTTTAATCAGCAGGATGGTTTCGGGTCTCCAGTACCGACCTTTTGGGAGCCATTACTTTAAGTACCTACCTATTGGCCCTGGCTCGTGGCATTATCTGGAATGCTTTCCCTCAGGGGTCCCTGTGGTGCAGGCTTTCTTGTATATGGGCCTTAACTGCATTTTACCCATTGATTTCCATGAGGCCAATACTGCTGTGCTGCATCTTCTCAGACTGGAGCTGTAACCTGGCCCTGGCGCTCTACTTTAGGGTCTCCTCTACTGTCCCCTGGGGTATTTTGCTACCTATACACACCTGTGGGGAAGAACTGAAATGTTCTTTTCCTCACACATACGGGTTTGCGTACTACATTTTCCACACTGATTCGTATGGGGCACATTATACTCACTAAAACTCTTCTAAAGTGACTTTAGGGAGTACATATCTGCTGGTGGACATTTTTCCTGTATCCAGCGACTTTTAGCTTGCACCTGTGATTTTTAGAATTCAGTATTTATTTACTTGTATAGCGCATCCAAACCCGTGGGCAGCTGAGCGCTTAACTTACATGGTATACAGTGTTACAATTTACAAACAGGTGTATATAGATGAGGGCAGTTCAAATTAATAGACATGACAGGTACATAGACAATGGCAGTGAATATACAATTTACAAGGCGTATATACAGTATTGACCTTACTATTATAGGGCATATATTATGGAAGTTGTATTTCACGTTGAGAATATAAAACAACAAACAAATCCCTATAGAAATAAATAATAAAAATCACATACAACTTAAACCCAAACAAAATGCAACAAAAACATCTAATCTCAAAACTGAATTCATGATTAATCTGGATGCGTACCTACAGGGGTGTAGGCTTCACTTTATCGCAAGCCAAGCTCCTAATGTTGTTCTCTTGAAAAGTCTAAAAGTAAAAACGCCTGTGGCTTTTAGAAAAACACTCCCGATATTTGACATTCTCAATAAACGGAGGCCACAACTTATTGCCATTAGGGATGAAATCTTTTCCGGAGAGAAGATCTCCTATATTTAAACAAACCAGCATGAGATGACTGGGGGCCGTGGAGCATTTCAAAATTGGGTGACTGTTATCCATGCCACCAAAACAATTGAGAAATCAATTTCACCAAAACTCCAGTTGACAGATATAATCCATCACAATCACCAAATGCAATTAATAATGGATTTACAGGGAGTTATATTCTCAGTATTTCTTTAATTATTGCTAGTATTTATTTCCAATATATTTCTATCACTGGACAATTCCACCAAATGAGTTGCAAAACGCTTATATTATTACAACCCAGCCAAAATAGCTCTAACAAATAAGGATATACTTTATGTAGCCACTCAGTTCATATACCACCGATAACAGATTTTATAGGCACATTCCTTAATAGTTGTACATTTAGAACTTTTATGAGCCGTTACCAAAATGTGTTGCCCAGATCCTGAAGGTATTAAAATCCCCAATTCCCTTCTAGACGTATATAGATGAGTCTCATTCAACCCCTAAGAGTCAAGACATTGAGAAATCTGGTTACCATCTGTCGCCTCATACATTCATGTTTTCAAACCTATGGGTGTACTCTTATCCGTTGCTTATTTTTGTATTTATTTGATTTGTATACTGTGGTAAGTCAGACATAGCCGGACAATAGGACATATCTAAACAACATGGTTTATTAAAGAAAACCTACTCTAGTCCCCAATTCTATGATGGATTTCAAACTCTAAAAAAACAACAGGTGCTCGTCAGAATGTCTAAAAAATAAACTGTCATCTGGCAAAATCTACGCTAACCTATTCTCTGCCCTACCACTATGAAAAGATAGAGAATCTAAGCTTCAGTTTAGCATAGCATAGCATTGCATAGGTTACTCCCCCTTGGGTAAATTAGTGGTGGCTATTTTTCTGACTCCCCACTGAAGAGTGATGTCTCTTCCAGCTCCTGGATTCATAGAATGGTTCCAATCAAAACCCACAAAAGAAATGTCTCTCAGCTTTAGTTAATCTAGTGTCATTGTCAGGTAATCCAAACAGTTCCCATGTTACCCCGTCTCGCCTGGATAAGTCAGCATTCACAACAAAAACAACACAGTTCGCTCTTTATCCCTCCTGGGTTGTTCATGATCTTAGCCTCAGGTAGGCAATGGGCACAATCATCCCTGATTTGTTTACTCCTCCTCTCAACCCCTAGTGGGGTGTGAAGTCTCTCAGCCCTGTGTGGGCCTTGGCCCTGCTCAGCCATGCTGTTTTTTGCCATTTCTTTCAACCCCTCCTGGGGTATTCGTATTCATATCCATGTGTGGGCTCACGTGTAGCCATCCTCAACCCCTCCTCATATGCTGCTGCATACCTTCTCTCCAGCAGTGGTGCTCGCTAGTGGAGGTGGTCTCCCTTGCTCCTTCTGTGAGGGATGGACTCCAGCATCTGCGCAAGCTGGCATGTCTCACTCTGGCTGATTCTCTCCTGCTAGGTTGACTTATTTACATTTTATTGCTTATAGCACAAACCTAGATCCAGAGCAGCAGAGCGCTTTACAAAGGATTGTGCCAGAACTGGGCCTGGTATTTCATACAGTAATGCAGTACTGTTGGTGGAGGGAGGAAAGATTTGTATTCATCCAGCAGGCATTGTTGGAAAAGCCACGTCTTCAATGTTTTACAGAACTGGAGGCTGGTAGGTGCATTTCGGATCGAGTTCCAGATAGTGGGGGTGTGGCAGCAGGACTGCTTGCATTTCTTTTCTTTGCGAGCTATCTTTGACTCCATTTTTATAGTTTTGCTACGTGAGGTGCATGATCCTCCAGAGGTGTTGAGTTAGGCCGCAAAGTATGTCGGTTTGAGACTGCTTGCTAGGAGATGCATGCCGTTTTGAATGTAGCCATGTTGTCAGTGTCATGTGGCGCGGTGTGCCACGTAACCTGGTCATCCAAATGTTCCAGTCTGGGCCTTGGTAGGTGGGATCCTGGCTGTCCTGGCCATGGTTTTAGGCATAGGAAACATCCTGGCTAGGATCATATGCATCGTCCCAAAAGACATTGACTTGGGGGTCCTGATGCGATAGCTCCAAGAAGAGGAATTGGGGACCAGGAGAGTGGACTTGGGAGGAATGGGGCAAGGGTCCACATCCCATATGCCTCTTCAAAATGTCATCGAATTGGCCTGAGAAATGTATAAACTCAGCCATTTGGTTCATGCAGGCCTCAAATCTGTGTCTGGCCCATTCAGAAGAGCCTGAAGGGGGACAAAGGCCTGGCAGGAGGAGCTGGGTCATGATGATGGGCCCTAGAAAGAGGAGGGGAGGCCAGTGAATAGCCCTCCGGCCAAGAAGGGGCCCTCCTGGGGTCCAAAACGGGTAAATTAGCCTTAGGGAGCTTGTTTTTGCGAATGGACCCGTTTTGCTGCGTCTTTCAGCGCTGTCGCATCTTTCGACGCTACCGTGTCTGAAGATGAAAATTTAGAGGAAGCACCCGCTACAGAAGATTCAACACCATGCGTAGGCCACAGAGACGGTTGCGCTAAGGGCGTCGAATTGCAATTTTCAGAAGGCTCAGTTGAAGACTTCGACTGACCTGCGGGCGTGAAAACTTAGAAGTATGTGGTGCGAGGGGTGTCCCTAATGCCGGGATTTGACTTCACCATAGCACTGCCAGCAGCATGCCTGTCGGGCCGGGGAGAGCGAGGGCTCCACAGTAAGGTCACGGTATCTGTAGAAAATTTTGAATGAGAAAATACAGAGGCAGAAAATGCTGAATTTCTTTATTCTCACTTTTCAATTGTTTTGTACAGAAATAGATGGGTAGTGGGGCAAGGGAATAGAATAGGATATGAGGAATGTTGGGGGCTGCAGGGGTCTCCCCCGGCATTTCAAGTTGAAACATTTGAGATTTTTTTTTTTTTTTTTTTTTTAAAAACAGTCGCCATTCTCTGCCTCTGTATTTGTTATTCAAACTTTTCATGTACATCCAAGGTCAACACCCTCCGAATAGGAGCCACGGCTGCCGACTGATTCCTCGTCTGAGGCGACAGCACCGGTGGGGGAGTGACTCTCAGCCTGCATGGCGTAGGATGTGCACCATTTTGTACGCCCGTTTTACAGCGTCTTGAGCTTACAGGCTTTACACAAGCGCTTGTCGTGGTCATGAGGGAGACACTGATTGCATTGGCGATGGGTGTCCTTCGACAGGAATTTGCCATTGCAAGACGGCAACATTTAAAGGGAGGCCATCTCCATAGCAGAGGGAAGCGGCAGCCAGACCAAGAGAAAGTGAAGAGAAGGGCTTAAAGAAAGGCATTCTCAGAAGATAAAATACAAACAGGGCCCCACTCTTCCTACTGTGAAGCCCGGGCGGGAGATCCAAGACCACACGGTAAACAGTTGCCGGCAGCCCAGGATGGAACATCGACAGACAGGACCAGGCATCAGCAGTACAGTAGTCGTCGAGGGCAACGAACCACAGAAGAACAGTAGAATTATCAATACATGAAAATAGCAATATAAACTCATACAAACTCCGCATTATGGGCCGCCAACTAGGTAGGCAGAAAAAAACTATCTGTGGGGCCTCAACGCATGAGGGATTCCGGGTACACTACACGTCACGTTAGGAACAAGTTACTTACCTGTAACTGTTGTTCTCCAGCATGGGTCTGGCATGGATTCACATGCTCATGAATATTCCCCGTCGTCAGGCTGGGAATCCTTGGTAAAGAAAAAACCAGTATCAGTTTCGTTTCTGATCTGTCTTTCGTAGTAATAACCAATCACTGGTCTCTGCGTCATACTGACCACAGCCAATGACTGCCCTCTACCTAAGCACCGCCTCTGGCAGCCATCTTCAGATTTGGAAGCACGTGAAGTGGCAGTATGACCAAGTGAAGAGCCGCAGAGGGGTAGGCGGGAGGGTTCGCATGTGAATCCATGCCAGACCCATGCTGGAGAACAACAGTTACAGGTAAGTAACTTGTTCCTTCTCCAGCATGGGGTCTGGCATGGATTCACATGCTCATGAATAAAGAATACATAGCAGTATACACATGCACAACCACGGGAGGTGGCAAAGGCTCAACATTAAGCATAGCATCAAACTCAACATTAAGCATCTTACCTCCTCACCAGGCTCACCTCAGGCGAACAGGTTGCGCAGCACTGCTTGGCCGACCCTGGACTCCTCCCTGGAATCCCGATCGACGCAGTAGAACTTCGTGAAGGTGTGCGTCGACCTCCACGTAGCAGCCCTGCATATGTCCAGCAGGGGCACACCAGAAAGGAACGCCGTGGTAGCTGCGATCGCTCTGGTGGAATGGGCTCTCGGACGGCCGGGCAGCGGTCGGTTTGCCAACCGATGACAGTACATGATACAGCCGGAGAGCCATCTGGAAATGGAAGCCTTCGAGAGAGCCTTCCCCTGATTGACAGGTCCAAAGTTCACAAAGAGTTGTGACGTCTTCCGAAAACACTTCGTGCGGTCCACATAGAACTTCAGCGCTCTAGCCACATCCAGCGAGTGCAAAGTCCTCTCAGCCGGCGACGAAGGCGACGGGAAGAATACAGGCAACACCAAGGGTTCGTTGAGATGGAAGTCCGACGGTACCTTGGGCATGAAGGAGGGGTGCGTCCTGAGCACTACCCTCGTGTCGTGGAAAGTCAAGTACGGGGCCTTGCAGGAAAGGGCCTGGATCTCTCCCACTCGTCGTGCGGAGGTGATGGCCACAAGAAAAGCAGTTTTCCACGATAGAAACTTCAACGGAGCCGAGTGCAGAGGCTCGATTGGAGGTCCCATGAGCTTGGTCAGCACCACGTTGAGCTCCCACGCCGGGGCCGGAGCCTTCACCGGCGGGAACGATCTGAACAGTCCCTTCATGAACTCTTTCACCAGGCGATGAGACCACAAGGACGTCCGCCCCGTGGTTCTGGTGTATCGGGAGATCGCAGCAAGATGAATCTTGATGGACGCGTGTGCCAGGCCAGCTTTGGCCAGCGTCAGCAGGTACGGCAGTACTTGGGGAGCCGTAATCCGTAGAGGGTTAATCTTCTGTGCGTGGCACCAGACAGAGAACCTCTTCCATTTGTGTCCGTAGCATTTAAGAGTCGAGGACGCCCTGGCCTTTGCAAGAACCTCTCTGCAGTCGGCCGGTATGTCGTATCCTCCAAACTCTAGCGCTGCAGGAGCCAGGCCTGCAAGTTCAGCGACTTCGGGTCGTGGTGGAGGATGGCGCCTCCTTCCCTGGAGAGTAGATCTGCGTCCGCCGGCAGCTTGATCGGCGGGGACGCTGACAAGTCCAGAAGGTCCGGGAACCATATCTGCCTCGGCCACGAGGGTGCGACGAGGATCATCCTGCACCGTGACCTCTTGAGCAGGTTGACTAGCCGGATTAGCAGCGGCAAGGGAGGGAACGCGTAGAGGAACAGGCCCTCCCAGGGGAACGAGAAAGCATCGCCCATGCTCCTCGTCTGGGGAAACCTGCTGGCGAACCTCCGGCACTTGGTGTTCGTCGCCGTCGCGAACAGGTCGATCTGGGGTGCGCCCCACCGTCGGAAGAGTCGATCCACCAGATCCTGCCGTAGTTCCCACTCGTGGCACGAGCGCAGCTCCCTGCTGAGTGAGTCGGCGATGGTGTTTTTTATCCCTGCCAGATGAAACGGCACCAGAAAAATCCTTTGGGCGACGGCCCAATGCCACAGGTCCTGCGCCTCCTTGGACAGCGCTGGGGACCTGGTTCCGCCCTGTTTCCTGATGTAAAACATGGTGGTGGTGTTGTCGGTGAAGATCCTCACCACCTTGCCCTTGAGGGACGGAAGGAAGGACCTGAGGGCCCAAAACACTGCACGGAGCTCCAGGACGTTGATATGCAGGGACTTCTCCGTCGGGAGCCAGAGTCCCTTTGCGTGCAGATTTTCGGTGTGCGCTCCCCACCCTTCCAGGGAGGCATCCGTAGTCACAGTCTCCTGGTGGGCTGGGGTCTGGAAGTCCATGCCTGCCGTCAGATGCGCGCGGGTGCCCCACCACCGTATCGCTCGTCGGAAGTTCTCGTCGAGCTTGATTCTTTCCTCGAAACTGCCCGTCGACTGGATCCAGCGCGCATCCAGGAATTCTTGCAACGGGCGCATCCGGAGCCTGCACATGGGAATGAGGTAGATGCAGGAAGACATCATCCCGAGGAGGGACTTGATGGACCTCACTTTGGCCGCGTCGGCCACCAACATCCGTTGCACCTTGCCCAAGATGGTCCTGGTCCTTTCCTCCGACGGGGAGGCCAGAAGGGACACTGTGTCGAGCCTCGCTCCCAGAAACAGTGCGACTTGCGTGGGCACCAGGTGGGATTTGGCGTAGTTCACGGAGAATCCCAGGTCCGTGAGGAGTTGGACGGTCCTTGCCGTGTGAACCACGGCGAGCTCCCTCGTCTTGGCGCGGATGAGCTAGTCGTCCAGGTAGGGGTAGACGTGGATCCCCTCGCGGCGCAGCTGCGCCGCCACCGGTGCGAGGCACTTGGTGAATACCCTGGGTGCCGACCGTAGTCCGAAGGTGAACTTGTTCAGACGTCGGAGGTCTAGGATGGGGCGCCATCCTCCAGTCTTCTTCTTCACGAGGAAGTATCTCGAGTAAACTCCGGAGCCCCGAAGCCTCTTTGGGACGATTTCGATGGCGCCCTTCCTGAGCATCGCCTTTACCTCCAGGAGAAGTTGAGGGACGTGAAGTTCTTTCCTGGCCACGGGGGGGGGGGCGCGCGGGCACCTTCTTTGAAACTCGAGCGCGTGGCCCCGGGCCAGGGCGTCCAGCACCCAACGGTCGGTGGAGATGGACTCCCACACGCTGACGAAGCCCGCCAGCCGGCCTCCCACCGGGGTGCTCCGGTGGGGGCCCGACCCCACAGCCGGTTCAATCCTGCTTGGACGCGGCCTTGCCGCCTTGACCTCCTGGGCGACGACGGCGGGGTCCGCTAGACTTGCCTCGTCCTCTGTAGGCCTCTTGCGACGACGAGCGGGCCGCTTGACGGTAGGAAGCGGAACCGCCGCCGGAACCTCTGGAGGCGCCCTTGCCTCCGCTGCTCCGAAAGGGCGTCCGACGTTGCTGCAGAACTCCGAGGGCCCGGGCCGTCTCAGTATCCGCCTTGATGGCCTGAAGGGAATCGTCCACTGCCTTCCCAAACAGGTTGTTCCCGTCGAAGGGCATGTCCAGGACTCTGGTCTGGACGTCCTGCCGGAAGTCCGTAGCTTTGAGCCATCCACGACGTCGAAGGCAAACGCTGTTGCCCAGCTGGCGGAACCCAGTGTCGGCGATGTCCGTCGCCACGGTGATGGCGTGGTCCGAGGCCACCTCACCTTCCTGCAGGATCTCCAGGGCCTCCGCCCTCTTGTCGTCCGGCAGAAAATCCAGCAGGGGAGCTATCTTGAACCAGAGCTCCCTGTCGTAGCGAGCCACGATAGCCAAGGCGTTGGCCGCTTTAATCGTCGTCGCTGCCGACGAGATGACTACGTCCCATAGCATCCAATTTCTTTCCCTCGCCGTCCGGCGGGGAAGTCGATGTGGAGGCCGCACCCCCCCCCCCGCTTTCTTCCTGGCTGCCGCGGAGACGACGGAATCCGGGGTAGGCTGCGCCCGGAGGCACAGGGGGGCCGTGTCCGGGACCCGGTACTTTTTCTCGTACCGGTCTCTTCTAGCTGGCGTCGTGGAAGGGTTCTTGAGGAGGGAAAGGCCCTCATCCCAAATGTCGTCCAACAGAGGCACTGCGAGGACCGTCTTCCTCTTGGCCTCGCGCCGCTGATAAAGGAAACCTTCCTTTTTCTTCTCCTCAGGGCAGAGTTGGAAAAGCTCGGACGCCCTCAGATCATGGAGTGGAAAGATCCGATCTCGTCGGGTGGAGAAGCCCTGGCGGGAGGCGACGACGGAATATCCTCGTCGTATGCCTCGTCGTCCGTACCCGTCGCTGCCGTGTCAGTCCCCGTATCATCCCCTCGGGTGGACGGGGAGGAGGGCTGGACGGGGCGCGACGGTTGAAAAGGAGGTGGTGGATGGATCCTTCTTTTCTTGGTAGGGGGAACACCAGAAGGTCCCGGTTCTGGATCTCCCGACGGGAGAGGTTCCACCGTCGGTAACGGTAGTCTCGTCCTTATCTCGGAGCATAAGGACTGTATGGCCAACAAAATGGCCGCCGCGTTGTCTTGCGGCGCTGGCAGAGGGGAATCCGACGGGCGAGCAGGGGCCCCGTCGGTATCCTCGACGATGTCGTCGTTGTCGTCACCTGCGTCGGGGTCCATTCCGACGGGCTGGCCTTCTTCCACGCCTAGGCCGTGGCTTAAGACCTCGATCAGCTCCTCTTCTGAGGTTGAGGCCGAATCTACGACGACGCCCTGCCCCCCCTTCTTCCCCACGGAGGGTTTCACGGGGGTCCTATCGATGGGCACAAAAGAAGACTCCCTCCGAGGAGGCAGGGAGATTCTGGGCCCCGAGGTCGCCACCACTGGCGCAGCCTCCACAGGCTGAGCCAGGGCCGCCGCGACCGTTTCGATAGAGGGCTTGGTCGGATGGATCAAGGCCTTCACCACCTTAGGTGCGCTCACCGCCTTATCCTTGAGGGAGGGGGCACTGCCAGGCTCCTCCTCTGCCTTAGAGCTCGACCGGGGCCTCTCCAGGAGTTTCGCCGGGTGCTCGGCCTTCCTCTTACCCGACCCAGAGCGTTGGCTCGTGGTTGATGGTGCCGGGGAGGGTGCGCCCTGCCTGGCGCCCGTAGAGCCCGACCGTTTGGCGCTCCCGGTGCCAGCGGACTCGCGGTGCTTAGCCTTATGTTGGGCCCCCGTCGCCGGGGCGCCCTCAAAGGTCTTAGAAGACCGCTCGGATTTCTTCTTCTTCTTCTCGCCAGACGGGCTCTTACCCTCCAGCCAGTTGGCGAGACGTTGATGGCGGTCCTTCATGGTCCGTTCCGACATGTTGCCGCAAAACGCACAGTCCTTCTCCACGTGCGTCTTGTCCTCATGAAGGCAGTAAAGGCAGAAAGAGTGTTCGTCCTCCTTAAAGACGTTCTGCAGCTGGCATCCAGGGCAGACCCTGAACAGCTTTCCGGGCGTCGAGCTTCCCTTCTCCTGGGCCATCTCCGAGACCGGGCCTGAGAAGCTTCTGGAGTCCTCCGAAGTGTAGCTCGACGAAATCTTCACCCCTGAGGGGCGCAGACGAATCCGACACGGGTCCCCGTTGATCGGATGTAGGATCGGTGGAGCTTGAGGCTCTTTTGACCGAAAGAATCGAAGTTTTTGTGAAAAAAGCGTGAAAAATAGCACTAACGCTCGAGAGCAATAGCACGAGGATCCCAACACATGAACGTGCGGTAAAAATCTGAATATGGCTGCCAGAGGCGGTGCTTAGGTAGAGGGCAGTCATTGGCTGGGGTCAGTATGACGCAGAGACCAGTGATTGGTTATTACTACGAAAGACAGATCAGAAACGAAACTGATACTGGTTTTTTCTTTACCGAGGATTCCCAGCCTGACGACGGGGAATATTCATGAGCATGTGAATCCATGCCAGACCCCATGCTGGAGAAGTTATAGTTTTACAGTCACGCCAATGTCGACGTACCTTTTAGAACTTCGAAAAAAGATGCAATACTCCACGATTTTCACTAGATGTCGGACTATATGCACAGCATGCGATTGTATTGTAATAAAACTTGCAGAGCACAAACTAAAGCCCAAAGGCATCTAGGTGCTAGAACTCCAACAGGAGTTAGGGGGGTCCAAAGGAGATTAAGAGTGCACCACTGCCTAGTTGAAAAGATGCGTTTTTAGTGCTTTCCGGAATGGAAGGTATTCCTCTGTTACATGCAGTGGGAGTGGAATCCGGTTCCATAAAGTCGGGGCAAGGACCGAAAAGGAGCGATTCTAAGCACATTCACAAGCATCAGAAAAGGAAAAATGACAACGTTATGTGGAATAACAAAGTAAATTGTGGTTTACATGACAGAGTGAAAGCATGGAAGAGAAAAGTGATCTGATGGAAAGTGGAATTTGATTCCAGCGTTTCTGTGAAAGTAAGGAGAAGGAACAATAATGGGATAGGGTAACATGAGAGAGGAGAGTTAGATCAAAGAAATTGATATTCAGGTCCAGCTAAGCTGTGTAAGAATTTAAAAATAATACATAAGAAATGAATAAGTGATTGTGGACGTGCAACCGTTTAGGGGTAGATCGAGCAGGAAGAAAAATCAAGAGAAGTCAGAAGAGCCGAGAGTGAATGGCAAACAGAAGACTAATAGAAGAATTATTGATGGAGTGTAAGGGGGCTAGTGGATTAGAAGGATGACCAAAAAGAAGAGCACAAAAGTAATCAAGGCGAGAAAATACTAGAGCAGTAATCAGTAGCTTGGCAGGAGATAAAGTGACATGCTTTTCAAACATTAAATAGTTGAAAATGGCAAATACGAGCAATAGCCGAGATGTGAGGGATGAAAGTGACCATCAAAAATTACCCTGAGGTTGAGATAAGAATGGGGGAGAGAGAAGAAAGAATAGATGAAGTGGGGAGCAGATGGAGGGTGAAGAGTGAAGGGAAGAAAATAACTTCTGTTTTACCAACACAGACAAGTCAAGGAGTGTGTTGAGCAGTGTTCCAGGAGACAGAATAGGCCAGGTGCCAGGTAGAATGCAATCCAGGCAACACTTGATTGTGAATCACAACAAGAGAGTATTTAGGAGATCAGAGTGATCAACAGGATCAAACGCAGCTGACAGTTCATGGAGAATTAGGCAAGGATAGTTTGGAGTGCTTGCCACAGGCGATGAAGTTCGAGGCATTCATAAGAGCAGTATCCGTGGAGTAACAGAAGCAAAAACCTGCTTGTAGGATGTGTCAAAGCAATGTCTAAGACGGTTGAACACAACCCTTTCAAGCACTTTCGAGTCGTGCAGAAGGAAAGAATGCTGGTATGTTCGGGTCAGCCCTTGCATTTTTAGGAGAAGGATGGCCATGGCCGTTATGAAAATACAGGGAAAGCAAGCAGAGTCGAAAGGAAAAGTTCAAGAGTTCACCGAGGGGAGAGGCCACAACTTGGTCCAAGTGACCAGGGAGGCGCAGGTGACCATCTGTTGATCAGCGCTCTTCCCTTATAGCCCATGATTCACTAGAATTGCCACCATGTTAAACATCTGAGGGATAATTTACCCTTTGGCCAATTAATTTGGCTCAAATGAAATAGCAGCACAAGAGAGTCCTTTGAAAATGAAACAATAATACTGTCGAGCAAATTGGAAAAAAAGAGGGTATCCCAAAAGATTAAATTAAGAAAATCGGGGTAAAGGGCTTTTAATAATCATCGTGATGCCCTGTTGGAACACTCTGTGAGAACTCTAGAGACTGATCAATTGGTATGTGTTTCAACGTTTAACGATCCAAGTCTACAAATTAAAAACATAATTAGTGAACAATTGAAGGTTTTCCAAAAAGAAGGACAAAAGAGCATGTTGATTCAGAGCATAGTGAGCAAGAACACGTAAACACAACAACGACAACTTGTGAATACTTCTCCAGATCTTTGGGGGTTCACAGCCGTCATTGGACACCACCCGTGTGGAACCTGTGGCGTATGTAAATTAACAAAGAAGACCACTCAAGCAGATATTGATCTGCCCACATTTTGGGTACAAAAAGAGTTCACAAATTGTAACACAAAAGGGGTAATCTACATAGTTACTTGCCCATGCAACCTGAGATATCTATGTTAAACAGCCCGAAAAATCAAAAGTCGAATTATCGAGCATCAGAGTTCTGTGCGCAATTCAGTTGAAAATGCCCCTTTAAACACTTAGAAGAAAAAAAACACAAACATGAAGATCTCCGGTAGACAGTACTGTGCAAGGTGAAGGGAGCTGACAAAGAACAGAGAACGACAACTCATCTGATTGGAACAAAAATGCATTTTTTTACTAAAAGTAACATTACAGGTCTTAATGAAGAGGCAGGGGATTGCTGCAGCCTGGGAGAGCAGCCGAGACGCGAGACGTTTGCAGCACGTTTGGAGGGTTCTCCTGGCCGGCTGTGCAAGTGCTGGTTGCTGTCGCTAAATGCCTGGATGTTTGTGTCCCCTCTGTCGGAAAGAGAGGTGTACCTGGAGCAGTGAAGTAAAAGCAGGCTCTAAGGAGGGCGCGCGTTGCCCATTCTGGCCCCCACTGAGACCCATTGCCAGTAAGGGATGTGTGTCTGCTCTGAGTGGCGAGGAAGCCTGGTGCAGGTAGGTGGCCCCCTCGTCGGCAGGCGGTACTGCTCTGAGGCCGATGCTTCCATATAGGTATGTGTGCCCCAATGGGATTAAAGACCACTGAGCCATTCCCTGGACATCGGGCCGTTGCGCAGTGTGCCAGCACTACAGGGTGCTGCAGTTTGTGGCCCTTTGTGGCCGTAGTGAGCTGGCTCTGGAGGTAGCTACTGTGAGAAACCGGAGGGCTTTCTCACTTACGGACCCCAGGGATTCTTTGTTCAGGTGGCCAGTGCACAGCAATCGCCTTTGGAACTGGAGCCTGCCTGAGGCTGGACCAGTGCGGGTGGATCACCAGAGCAGAGGATCCTTGGGGACAGTTGGAAGACCCTTGGGAGAGAAGTGGTATTTCCCCACCCCTTTCTCGCAAACCCAGACTTGATACTTCCTTCACCTTTATAGGTTATGAATCCTGTCCTGTTGCCCCCTCCCCAATTCTAACAGGTACTAACATTAAAGGGAAGCGTTGGAGAAGAAATATTTCCCTATTCAACACCCCACAGTCACTATGGGACATTATCATCTAAAACCCATTCACCCACAACCACACATCTGCCCCCTTCACCCTTCCAGAAGTTTCCCTCCATCATTAGGGAAAACTACAACGCCCGTACTTCCTCCCCATGGCCTTCTTTCAAAACCACTGGGACTATGAAGAGGAATAGAGCTATGAAGATTGCCCATAGGAACCTATGTACCATGGATTCCTATGGGCAGCCTCCATCTTGTCCCATTAACAAGGACAGGAATAGTCAGGCCTCCCTTTTTAGCCACCTACACCTAACTCCAATTAACACTCCCCGTCAGTATAAAAGGTGGAGCACTAAAACACTTTGAGCAAGCTGGGGATGCAGTGTGGACCATAGAAGCTGAAGAGCACAGAACAGTGCTGAAAGAACCCTGGAGGGTCTGGAAGGGAGCTGAGGGCTAAGATGCTGATCCTGTGTTGTTGAAGGGCTGCAGCAGGGCTGAGGAGCTGTGCATTCCAAGAGCTAGAAAGGGCAGATCATATCCGGCTTACCAAGTACTTGTTTCTCCATGGCATATGAAGGGAAGCCCAGGTACCCGAGGGGCAGGTGGGAAGACCCTGACCTCGACCCAGAGAGATCCAGAGAAGTTGCTCACCAGAGACGCACTAACCAGGTGAGTCTCATGGGAAGAGTGGAAATCCCAGTGTGCGTGTGTCTGGCTGGAGCAAAACCTGACCATTGAATTTGAGAAAGAAAGCAGGAACTAAAAAGGCCCATGAAAGGCATTATGGGACTTGAAGTTCTTTTTGAAATGAAGTGAAATTGAACTGTTAAAGAAAGTAACAGAATGGTCTGGTGGAAAACAAAAGTACGCCCATTCGAAAGACACTGCACTGTGAAAGGGGTCAAAGCCCAAACAACAGAGACCCAGAAATTGTGTTTAAAGAGACATTCTTTTGTTAAAGCCAAGGCTGAAGAGAGCCTGAGAAGACTGTGCGAACAATTGAATCTTGTCAAATATTGAACTGTGTAAATGCCTACGAGTACCATAAGGCATAGTAAACGGTAACGAATAAAGCTAGGGGAAGGGAACCCTGAGAAAGCAAAGTGAAACGGTTTGGCATGTGTGCTGAAAAGCTTGAAACGTGTGTTGCCGCTGCAAAATGCAGGCGATTGACCTGGACTGGGGGTCGTGGGGGGCAAAACCCTGAACTTTGAGACACAGTAGGTGAATGCCAAGCAGGCTCTGGAGGGCGGAGCAGCTACCCCAGGTATACTCCAATAGCAGAGTGTGCCCATACGTCAAGTGCTCCACCCCACCCACGTGTTGTACAACGGGGGCAAGAATCTTTTGATGTCATTTTTTCAACCTTTTGTTTCCCGCTGATTTTCTGTTTGCATTACTTCACTATTTCACTTGTATGGTATTAGAGTGAGGGCAGGCAATAGGTTTTCTAGTTTAATTGTTATTCTTTTGGACTGACGACAGATCAGAACTGTTTTCTTTCTATTTAGATGGTAGTGTGTGCTCCCATCTTTAGTGTTCGGGCAAGACAGGCGTTCTTCCAACCCCCTTTTGAAGTAAATAAAACTGGTGATTTGTATCTTTTGTGTCCTCGTCCTCCTTGTGATACCATGTCTGCTTCACACTGCGCTCTGCCAGTTGCAGGTTATTGCACTGGGAGTACTGGATGAGGGGCTTACGTTGGGCTGTGCCTTGTCCTGCTGCCTGGGTACATTTGGAAGGAGTGCTGTTCTCCCTGGTGTGGATCTTTTCACTGACCTGAGCGGAATGGTGGGGCTGGCCCTCTGAGCTGGCCCAGGGACTGGGCTGTTTGGCGCCTCTGAATGGATCACGTTTAGGATGTAACCATTGATGGGAGCACTCGCCTTGCTGCAATTTCCTCTGGTGACTTTGTGGGCTAGCCTTGAGGTAGTGGAGTCCCCTCTTCATGGCTCAGAAACAGACTCAGCTGCAGTTTGGGCACAAAGAATGTCTTCTGCCAGGGCAACATTAGAAAAATAAAAGCTGTGGTGCTCTACTGGTCACCGGCTCCAGTGTAGTCGACCCCACTCTAGCCTTGGAACTAGTGCTTGCTGAGATGGAAGAAAAATTGTTCTGAGGCCATCAATACTAAGGTGGATGGTAGGGCTTATACAGTGGACAGAATGCAAGAACGTATTGACAAGGAGAGTGGCCACATATCTGAGGCAGAGCAGAGAGTGGGGACTCTTGAAGATTGAGGCTGGGAAATTAACCAGGTGCAGCACACTTTGCAGCAAGAGGTGAAGAGAGAAGAACCAAGATTTGGAGGCACAGTCTCAAAGGAACAACATCCATGTGTTTGAGATCCCCGAGCCCATACCATCCCACAACATTTAGGGATTTATCCAAGAAGTCTTATAGGATCCCCCACTTTCGTCTCAGTTTCTAGTGGAGCTGGCCCACTGTGTGTCACCACGGGTGCCGAGAACGGGCCAAAATCCACTCAGGTTTTGCACGCTTATTGAATTATAGAGAACAGGATGTGGTGGTACGTTGTGCTCGTGATCTCGGCACTCTTCAATACAAGGAGGCTAGGGTTTCATTCTATCCGGACTTCACTCCTTTGGTCCAGCAAGCCTGGCTTTCTTTTTTGGCAGCTAAGCGCCCTCTCAGGGATCCCGGTTTACAGTATGCAATTCTCTACCCTTCCAAATTGAGAGTGGTCCACAATAACAATACCCACTTTTTTACCGATCCGGTAGAGGTGCAGGACTTCTTGATGTCGCTTGTTAAGGGCTGATGCATTATGTTTAATTTATAACGCGCACCAAGGGCCGAAGGCATAAGGGCGCACAAACAAGACGTCACACAAGGAGCCCCGTGAGACCACAGGCCAAAATCAAACAGCACTGACTTAAATCACACTATCTAAACATGTGGGTCTTTAATCACCATTTGAACAGTTATCTAGATTTGATCTTCCTAAGGTCAGGTGGGACCAAGTTGCATGCCGTGCATGCTTGTGCGAAGAATGCGCTTTTACTAACCATGGTCAGCTTGGTCCTAGCAACTGTGAGAAGATTACCATTGTAAGATCTCAAGGACCTTGCCTGGGGTTTCTTTTTAGGGATTTCTGACAGATATGAGGGGCTCTTGCCTAAGAGACAATTATGAGGTATAGACAAAAAGATTCTCGTTTCTGTAGGAAGCCAATGCAGCTTTTGTCTGGCTTCAGACATGTGTGCTCTTCTTTTAAGTCCTACAACTGGTCGAACTGCGCTGTTCTGAATTGGTTGGAGCCTAGAGCAGTCCCCCCCTGCTGATGCCAACTAAAAGACTACTAGACTAGTCGATTTTGGTACTAATGATGGCTCTGGTTAATGTGGCACCGCTTTTTTCAGTAAGAAATGGGTGCTTCTGCAAAAGGAGTCTAATATAATACACAGGTAAAAATGAGGCTATTAACCTGAGCCAGCATGTTTAAAGTGTGATCCTGGAGGATTCACAGGGTATTCACTTTCTATTGGATGTTGATCTTATAACCTGTCAGCTGTATGTGTACGCCGAGTCAAGATTCTTATCGGGGAGCCCACTACCATCAGTTCGTCTTTTTCATTATTTATTGCCAGTCCATTCTCTATCATCCAGGCTTTGCAACGTCCTCCGTATATACTCCTGAGAGGGGAATCACGCATTGATTGTCGTCTGCGTAACTAGTAAAACAAATTCCCCTGTTCGAGCAATTGGAATAATGGGACAGTGAAAATATTATACAGGGATGGCGAAAGGCAAGCCCCCTGTGGGACCCCATACAATTAACATTCTGGGCCGGCCTCTGGGCCCCCACTGCACACTGTCACTTGTCAAGAAAAGATTTGACCCAGACTGCTGCGTCATAGGAAAGGTTTACCACCTTTTGCAGTCTATCGATCAAGAGTGAGAGGTCTCTCAAGTCAAATGCCACCGATAGATCTAGCAGCATTGGGGGGCGTGGCTACAGGGCCATGTGCGAGGACATATCTACCGTGAAGCTCCTGCTGATCCTGCACAGATCCGGAATAAAACGATGTAAATAACAGCCCAGGATGGACGGAATTAGGACCACTGATTGATGAACACATATGGCATTGGTGGAGCGCTTTTTGGAAATTGCAGGAAACAGTGGTCTGCGCGTAACCAGTCTTGCAAAAAGTGCTGTGGCGAAGACTGGATCCAAATTGGCGGCCCAGCATGTACAAAGGGATGAGAGACGCAAGTAAGGCATCCGGGTGGAGGCGGCAGCTTGCCAGAGTACTGTAAATATTGTGGAGCCCACAGAAAGTTCTCTGTTCCAGGTTAAAACGGTGAAGACTCTCAGGAACTGCACAGAGGCTGCGAGGTGCACACCCGTGGGAATGGACGTGTGACCCCACCGAAGGCACGATCAGCTGGGAAGTGTGGACACGTAAGCAGGCGAAGCCGCCCCGGGTGCCGGGAGGACTGCGCACACACAATCAGCATAACATATAGAATTCTCTCCCTCACTGAAGCGCCGGAGAGAGCTCAACAAAATCCTGAAAGGCAACATACACGAAATGCACCGGAAACAAAGTATCAAAGGAAGGGTGGGCAGAATGATAAACAGGCACATAATGGATGGGCACGAAGCCTCTGGAGTGCATTCCAGGAACACCGACTGCGCTACGAAGCGATAGGATGTCAAGATCAGGCCACAGCTCACATACTCCCGTATGAGCTATAAGCAAGGCCCAGGGACACGATCTGCCTGCAGGAGGCATAACATTCGAGACCGGATGCGGCCGTAATGACAGAAGGGCTACAGCAGCAGGGAGCAGCCCGGCTGAACATGGGTATCTGACAGCAAGCCCACTGGTGTGAATAAGGATTGGGGCAGCAATAGAGCAATGGCGAGACGTGGCTGACCCTGAGCAGGAGCTCAGCTGAGGCCCAGGAGGCTGAGGCTCCAGCTACTCAGTAGGGAAGCAAAGTAAGGAGGCTGCTGAACCGCCCATGATATACAGTGGGGAACGGCGGTGATTCTATCACTGCATGAAATAGAGAGAGCAATCATAACCCCACAGATCTGGGCTGGGGCCGGGGCGGGACATTAGCAGTACCATAGTGCCACCAAGATTGCACCCCATGAACGAAATGTTCACATCATGAGAAGTCTCACCTGCAAGGAAGGGAGCCTGGGTGAATGGGCCGTCCCAGCACAAGCAGTTCGTCCGGACATTAGATGATACAGTCTCTACAGTGGAAACAGCGCGAGGTGCAGCAGAACGCATGGAAGCAGGCACCAGTGTGTACAAGGCATACGGCAACAGCAGGGGAGCAACGAGGGGGCCATGGACACAGGACCGACGAGGCGCAGGTACGAATGACACCGAGATGATCAGACATCAGTAAGGAGAAACGTGAGGTAGCGCACACAAGATGGATAGCTGGGGACTGCGCAAGGTAACTCGAGGGGGATGAGCTACTAGGCGGGTGTCACATTCACAAGCAAGAGGGCGCCCAGGCAATAGGGAAGGAACTCTACACATCTAGAGCCCAAACGGACCGCCCGGCCCGGACAGTGTGAATAGTCGAGCAAAGGGACGAACTACCGGGAGGTGCATGCCACTACCGCAGACGGACAGAGAACGAGGACGTAATGAAGGGAAAGCAACAGGGCTCCACAGGAAGACCGAGGCCCTTACGAGCTAACGCAGGCTAAAATAACTGAACAGGGATACGCAAAGAAGCGAAATGACGTCCAAATCAAATAAACCAAAGGCGAAACAACAACCTATAGATATTTTTGCCAAAGCGACCCAGTCAGCAGCCGACGCAAAGACTCCGGAGCGAAGCACACAATGAGATGCAACTCCAACACGTGATGATCAGCAGATCCTGGCAGCTATTGCAGAGCTTAAGGCATCGTGGGGCCCTAAAATTGACACTGCTATTGCGGAATTGAAAACGGCGCTAGAATCCAAAATAGAGGCCGTCAGTGTGGACGTCGACCTCCTTAGACAAGATGTTAGAGCACTTTACGAACGCACAGGAGGGTTGGAAAGAGAAGTGAAAGCAAACACGACCACCTGCACCGCTAATACCAAAGAAGTTCACGTGCTACAGCAACAAGTGCGTCACCTGGAGAATAGAGCGGTGGAGGCAGAGGGACATGCAGGAACAACATGCGCATTGTGGGACTGCTGGAAGCAGTGGAGAATCCGGACCGACAAACTACATAGAAAACATATTGCTGCAAGAAATAGGCGCTGGAGTGCTCACCCAGGGGTTTACTGTGGAGAGAGCACACAGAGCCCAAATCAGAAAGCCGCCATCGGGGGCCCCTCCGCGGCCAATCATCGCCAAGATACTGAATTATAAGGATAGGGAAAATATCCTGGAATACTTCCGTAAGGGAGGCACTATGAGCAGAGCATCGGCAAACATCACAGCGTACCCAGATTACACCTTTCTGGTACAGAGGCAATGGCTGAGCTACGTGTCGGTGAAAAGAAGGTTGCGCGTGTCTGGATTTAAATGCATGTTGCTGTATCCCACAAAGCTGAAAGTACGGCACAAGGATAAAGCACATTTTTTGACACCCAGAGGAGGTAACTACATGGTTGGACATGATAAACTGCCAAGCAAAAGCTGATGACCGGGCGGATAAGAGTCAAGAGGAGTGAATGGGTGCTCCTGCGGAGCCAGATCTGCCGACGGAGTGGCAGCTGACAGAATGAACATTGTTGGGTAATGCCCGAGTTTAAGACTTGTAACCATATGACATAACTGGAATCTAATATAGCTAGGCTGTGAACGGGGTAAGATACACACAAGCGGACTAAAAGGAGAGCAGACCGGCTAAGTGTACTTGGGCTTCTCGGGGGCGTACTTTGCGCGAAGCAGGGGTGGTGTTGTTTAGATATAATTATGGTACGGACCTCCGGTATAGAAGATAAAATGTTAAATGGGCAGTTTAAGTGACATGTGCACGGAAGGGCTTAAGATGCACAAGTGCGTAGTAAACTGTGGCATTAGCGCAGGAGACACGGAGTGAATGCATTCTCATCCCCCAGGAGTTAGTTTAGTCGGGATACTAGTAGAGCGGTATCCCCCTGCAGAGAGACACCAATAGGGTGGCATCCCCCTGCTGTGCTCCGAGTACCGGAGGAGGCCAAGAAAGGACTAGATGTGGGGTACCCCGAGATCCAGGGATGGAGCTGGGCACCAGTTGGGGTTTTGGAGGGTTGGGAGAGAGTTGGGGAGTTTGAAGGGATGTTAAAAGTTGGGGAGCGAGCTTACGTCTATACATCACTGGGGAAGACGAGAGGAGAGAAGGGCGGATTAGGGTACAGATAAGATGGGGGATCTTAAGATAGTGACTTGGAACGTCAGGGGACTCAATAGCTTTTAAAAAAGGAATAAGGTCACGATGTATCTGTAGAGACAGAGGATAGACATATCTCTATTATAAGAAACCCATTTAACGAAAGAGAAACAGGAATTGGTGGGGAAGAAATGGAAAGGAATCACCATAGGGGCAACATCTTCGGCGTACACCAGAGGAGTTATTACTTGGATAGCACTGCATCTCCCCTTTAAGCTATTGCAGTCCACCGTAGAACCAGATGGGAGTATGGTGCTGATTAGTGGAAAACAGAGAGCTGAGCATTATCAACACGTATAGCCCAAACCAAGATGCTTCTAGCTATTTCAGGAACTTATACAATATGATCAGTCCGTATAGAGGGTGTGGGGGGTCAATTATATGGGGAGGGGACTTTGATTGCATGCTATCCCCAGAGTAGAGAGATCTGGTATGAAGTCAGACAAATCTACCCTGGCAGCTAAAGCCCTAAGGACCCTACTGAGAGACTTCAATCTGGTAGATGGGTGGAGGATGCACCACCCACAGGACAGGCACTACTCCCACTACTCCGCCCCACATAACCTATACACGAGGCTAGACTATATATTTATTGCACCAGAGTTGAAAGGGGAATTAGTATGGTCTGAATACAAAGCAAGAGTCCTCTCTGACCATGCGCCACTGATTGTAACATGGCAATACTTGCCACCCAGAGCACGGATTCCTACACGGAAACTCAGGGCCGAAGCCTTGAAAGGCGCAGAGTTCAGAGAGGACCTACGAAAAGTAATTGTACAATATTTTGAGCACAACACAGAGTGTAGACTTGGCCGGCACAGTATGGGAAGCATTTAAGGTAGTGGTTAGGGGAGCGGCAATATCTAAATCCAAGGGTCTGCACAGTGGGATAACACATGAGCTATATGAGGCAGAGAGAAAATTAGTGTCACTTATGCTTAAGGGCAAGCACTCCCCTGAAGAGACTGGAACTATTGGGCAGTTGCAACAAGATTGTAGGAGGTATTGGGAGAGACTATGCAACCTGAATTATAAAAAATATGTGGAAAGACAGCACGCAGGGGGAGACAAGCCGGACAGGTTATTAGCCTGGCTATATAAGAGTGAGACGCCGAGGCAAACGATTAGAGCAATACGGGGCATGGATGGACGAATACTAGATACCCAAGAAGGGGTTAACTGAGGCTTTGTAGAATTTTACCAGCAACTACATAAGGGTGTATATGGGGGTGAGGGAGATGATGTGATATAAACATTGGCGGACATTGGCCTTCCCAAATTAGGGACTGCAGAGAGGGAGACCCTTGAGGTTCCAATTACGGTAGAGGAATTAGAGGTGGTGATCAAGCTACTACCCACTAGTAAGGCTTCCGGGGCGGACGGACTCCCTAGAGAGTTCTACATGACATACAATGAGGTGTTGCTTCCCCCGCTATTAGCAATGTTAATCAAACCGTTAGATAAAGGGATACTGCCAGAATCCCTAAGGGAAGCGATCATTATCCCGCTCCTCAAGCCTAACAAACCATGTATGGACTGCGGGTCAAATCGACCGCTATCCATGCTTAATCAAGATAGCAAGATACTCACGGCAGTGTTGGCGAATAGGCCGAGACCGATTATTAATAAACGTATACATCCCGACCAGACCGGGTACGTTCCGGGTAGGAGCATATCTGACAATCTTAGACGGCTACACTACATCATAGAACTAACAGAAAGGGACCCACAGAGGGTTGCAATAATTTCATTAGATGCAGTGAAGGCCTTCGACTCGGTCATATGGCCGTGGTTGATGGCAGCACTTCGAGAATATGGGGTCATGCCCACGTACTTGAGGTGGGCACAACTGTTGTACAGCGCACCACTGGCCCGACGGGAGCGACTGTCAGATCGCTGGCAACTTAGTAGGGGTACTAGACAGGGATGCCCATGGTCCCTGATGTTTATTTTAGCACTGGAATACCTGATGATATACCTGAGGCAACAATATGGTATGGTGGGGATAAGTACGAAAGGAGGGCAACACCTGATATCATTGTATGCTGCTGATATGCTGCTGTATTTAAGATATCCGGAGGAAAATTTACAGTATATTCTGGAAGTAATGGAGAGATATGCGGAGCTGTCAGGTATAACAGTAAAGCCCAAGAAATCTTGTATATTCCCCTTAGGCAGATATAAAGGGTTACCACGGGAGGAACTTCCAGTATTACAAATACAATGGGAGACCAGGACCTTTAGATATCTGGGGATTGGGGTATATCATACGGTAGAGGCTGAATATAAACAAAATACAGTGAAGGCAGTGGCTAATACTGAAAACAGTATGAGGTTCTGGGCCAAACTCCTGCTGACCATGATGGGGAGAATGGCGTTGCTAAAGATGGTGGTACTGCCTAGGTTGCTACATTTCTTTGAGAATATACTGTACCTGATACCTAAGCGATTCTTTGTCAACCTCGAAAGTCAAATGCCACCGATAGATCTAGCAGCATAAGTACGACCAGAGGGTTCATATGGCACAACACTAGAAACAGGATAGCATTGTGGAAACTGCAAAACACGTATGACCGAGGGGGCATTAAATTGACCAACCTTGAGATTTACTACTTGGCCTACTACGGTATGGGGCTAACTAGCTATCGGAAGACTCAACATCGGAGTCTAGATTGCTGAGAGCTGAATGTGTCCGTTCTTCCTGAAAGAGTGGATATGGGTGCCGAAACCACAGCAGGTTGGTAGGACGAGAATGTTGGACTTGGGATAGGAGACTTGGCGAAAAGCTTGTCGGGCCATGGAAAACCCGATCCCCGTGCTCCCCACAGACGCCACTAGTGACACTGAAAGGAGTAGATGAGCAACTGTTGAAGGTGATTCGGGGGCATTGGGAATCGACTGGTATAGCAACGCTGGGGGATATATGGCAAGAGGGGAAGGCAGTAGAGTTTGACACACTGGTGGAAGATACAGGTCTACACAGGGGGCAGTACATTACCTATACTAGGCTGGAGTGGAAGATAAATGACACATGGTCAGAAATAGTGCTAGAGGGCCGGCCTGACACAGCCATCGAAACATTTTACCATATGTCAGATGGGGGGCACGAATTTTCCCAAATTTATGAACTACTGATGTCAAGGGTGGGGAAGGAGGTGCTCCAGTTGAGACGGGACTGGGAAGAGGAAGCAGGGGAGTCTATGAATGATGGGTTGTGGATGAGGGTTCAGAGATGCCACAAAAAAAAGTGTCCAGGAACGCAAGGCTACAACAAATTGAACTATATATAACCCATAGGGCGCATATGACCCCTCAGAGGATTGCAAAGTTCAAGAATGTGGGAATACAGACATGTCCTCAATGTGGGGAGGGGAATGCAGGAATGATACATATGTTCTGGACGTGCCCAGAAATAAAGAGATTCTGTGGGGAGGTAGCCCATTATTTGACTGAGAAGGGGATTAAACTGGAGGTTGAATCGTTGTGGGCATGCATGGTTAGAGGGTTTGCTAGGCCGCGTAAGCTGGCACATATAAGTAAACTCATCTTTGCCTATATACTGGCCAAGCGCAGAATTGCTATGGGCTAGAAAGCAAGTAACAGACCAAAGAGAGAAGCCTGGTGGCATGACCTACTGAAATGGGTGGACGCGGAAACAATGGTGTGGGGTGAAGCAGCCAACAGAGTGGGAGATGAAGAAGCAGAGACATTGAGGGCCTGGAGGCACCTAGTGGCTACGCTGTCTGAATCTGCCCTGACCGACCTAGAAGATGATGATTCCACAGAGAGGGGGCATGGGGGGGGCACGCCCAGATAGGGCAGAGGAAGGTGATTAAGGGAAGTAAGCTCGAGATGGGGGAGGGTAAGGGGAAAGCGGGGACATAACACAATACTGTATATAACACTTGGAAGTTATGTCTGAGGTCCACTGTTTGGTTTTATGGTGGTTTTGTTTGTTTGTTAAACTCAAAAAAATGTGTTTAAAAAAAGAAAGTATGACCATTTGACCTTTATTAATAGATTGGAGCAATGACATTTTAGGTCCAGTAGTGTCATCTCTGTCCCGTAACCTAGCCTAAAAACAGACTGCCATTTGTTCAAAATGTCATTGACCACATGAGCTAGGATCTGCTCATATGCTACTCGATCAAGTATTTCTTGCAGGAATGTTGTGTTGGTAATGGGTTTGTAATTGGTGGCCAATAAGGGGTCGATTTTAGGTTATTTTAAGAAGAGGTGGGAGGTGATCCATGCATTTAAGTTCGCTAGGTACACAGTTCTCCTTAAAAGAAAAGTGACAAATTTGGTAATCATGCCTATGAGCGACGGGAGGCATGCCTTGACTGTGATGGCTGGGCATAGATCACCCTTACAACTGGTTGGTTTTAATTTACTCACAATGTCTATCATTCAGTTTCGGTCATGGTCCTTAAATTAAAGATTTATTTTCCCTCAAGCTGCAAGTCTGATGTACTTGTTTTAGATATGATTTTACCATCTATTATCACGTCTAGTGCTTTTTTAAGGATGTAATGTTTCATCTTTCTGAGTTAATCACACATAGCATCTTGAATTGTGGAACACCACGTGGCACCTTTGATTGGCCCCTCCCCCTCTTTCATGTATGGGTTCTCTAATTCTCTTAAAATTTTAAATAATTCCCAGGAATCCTGTTCTGTATTGTAAATTCTGCTGTCATATCGCTTTCATAGCATCTATAATCACACTCATATATAATTTTGCAGTACTGGTGTATTCCTCCTGGTCTCTGCTGCAATCCATATTTCTCTGAATCTTGAAACATTTATGTTTCTCGGCTTTACATTTTTGTAGTTCTGGTGAAAACCAAGTTTTAACCTTTTTACACATTGCCCGACGCGTGCTTAACAAGTCAATTTTGTTCACAGCTTTAGAGGTAGTTTTTAAATATATCTTTGCCATTTACGTAGCTGACTAGAGCGTTTCTATTTTTGAGGCCAACGGTACAATGAACGCTTCTGGCACGAGTTTACGTAGGTTTCTCGATGTAACCCATGCAGTGTTTTTTAATGCACCCAATTTTCCTCTGTACGAATGGGTCGAAATCCACAAAGAAATGTGCCGACCATGGGCACAGGGATATAACTGGATTGCTGTATGTAGTGTTGCAAACAACCACCCAGTTGTTGATGTGTCCTTTCTCATGACTAGCTTTGTTCACTAGCTAGCTGAATCCAAGGTCTGCCGGAGATGTTTCTAAAGCCAGGACATTTGCGTCCGTCATTCCTCAGCCACATGTTAAAATCCCCCAAGAGAATACATTCAGCATCTGGTTTCACCAATTGGTTACTAAAGTCTGGCACGAGTGTCGGAGGTCTGTATAAGAGAACCCTATTCATTTATTTTTTTAAAACAATTTTTATTCATTTTAACAACAACCAATCAACATAATAACAAACCCAACAGTGCAGGTCATTTAAGTTCAGGCATCAATATCACCAAGTGTCCACTGTCTCCCCCTTACCCTCCCCCCTAACTTGCGCCTACTTCACTGCACCATCTGCCGGTATTTCATCCGGGCATCGTTGTTGTTCCTCCTCCCCCCTCCTCCCCCCTCCTCCTCCTCCCCCCTCCTCCTCCCCCCTCCTCCTCCTCCCCCCTCCTCCCCCCTCCAAGAGGAATCATGTTCACTTAGGCAGGCCTGGGTGGACCCAGACAGTGTGGCCACCATGTGTCTCCAGGCCATCAAAGATTCCGCTTCCTCTTCTCCCCCTCTACTGACCGCTTTGCTCCATACCTCCATTTCAGCTTCTGCCCATTTCTGGAGGTCACGCAACCAAACTTCTACCTTTGGTCTATTGTTTGCTTTCCAACCCATGGCAATTCTTCGCTTGGCTAGTAGATAGGCCAAGTCCTTGAGTTTACGCACGTGTTTCAGTTTGCACGGTCTAGGAAACCCCCCTACCATGCATGCCCACACAGATTCCACATCTAATTTGACCCCTTTCTCGGCTAACCAGTGGGCTACTTCTCCCCAGAATTTTCCAATTTCCAGGCATGCCCAGAACATATGTATCATCCCCACATTCACTTCCCCGCATATGGGACATATATGGGACATATTTTTTTTTTTTTTTTTTTATTTTGATATAGCTGAATACAATCAACTTTTCAAAATTATGTAATGATTCGAAAAGAAGATGTCAATACATAGTTAACATACACTTAAAGCATATAGTAAAAAAAAAAAAGAGAACAAAATGACACTAAGTATCGCAATTTACAAGATAAAGTAAATGCATCAGCACACATTACCTTATTAAAAATGATCTTGAACGATAAAAATCTACATCAGCTCCTGTACATCGACCATTTGTTAATATCACTATTTTTAAAGGAAAATTTCACAAGGTAATATAGATTCCATAAAGTGCACTAGTGACTTCATGACCGAAAATCTAGTGCTGTTGACTAGAGCACTCCATATCTCCAGCTCATCCCGTTGCACATGTACATTCAGCAAATTCATGAAGTGTTTTACCCGTATGTGTTCCAGAGCGTGGCATGTAACTATCACATGTTGTAAGGTCTCTTTGACACTGTGACAATTACAAAACCGACAGAACTTTAGCTCAGAAGGAATGAGTTTCCGCCTTGCCAACACTTCTCTCGTAGGCCACAAATTCATTCTCAAACGCAAAAACTTGGACCGAATTTTCGCAGAGGGACATTTTAGTAAGTAGCTTGGCGCTTGACCCAGGCGTTTAATGCCAAAAATTTTGGGATTGAAATCTTTATATTGCCTACAGCGTTCGTAATTCTGGATCCACTCCCATTGATAATATTTAGTTTTAGCACGGTTTGGGTTCTCCATCAACAGTTGTAATGATATGTCAGCTTCAGACATGGTGTTTATTACAAGCCCCCGCCATCGACTAGGAAAAGCCAATCCGGAAGTGGTCAGGTAGCCAGCGATCGTGCTCATTATGTTATTCTCACCACCACCAAGAATACATTTACGAAAAAAGGAACATAATCTCCATTTGACCCTACTCGCTAGTGATTTAAGCCCTAATTCAAAACGCAGCATAGGCAAAGGTAAGCAATTTGGCAAATTTAAAACCTTTCTCCAAAATGATGCCTCAAGTTTATCCCAGGCTTGATCGTTAGTGTACAGCTTGGATTCTACGCCATATAACAAGATGGGGATGACTTTTTGCTCATAATACATAAACAGATGCCTCAGTGTAAATTTCCCGTACTTATAAACAAGCATTTTCGCCTGTGACAGCAGCATTAACAGTTTTGACTGTAGCACAGTCAAATATCTATTGTCGATGATGGTATTTTGAATATATAGGCCCAGATATTTGTATTCTGACACAGTTTCTATTGGTTGCTGTTGTAGATACCACACTGTGTTTACACTCTTAGTTTTCCCTCTTGGCTTGCAGACAAGAATCTGAGATTTTTCCAAGTTGACTAGGAGTTGGTTCTCCTTGGCATAGTTAGTTAGTGCAGACAACAAGTTCTGGAGACCTCTAGGAGATTGCGATATTAAAACAAGGTCATCCGCATAAAGCAACCATGGTATGCGCTGACCACCAAGTTCAGGGGCGTCCGACAAAATATGCACGAAATGACTCACTATATCCAGTATAAACAGATTAAATAATATCGATGCTAAACTACACCCCTGTTTGAGTCCCAAAAATGTTGAGAAGGAGGAAGATAAAAGACCTTCAAAAGAGAGCCTAACACGCATAGACGTGTTCGTGTGTAGTTGAATGATGATTGATAAAAGAGAAAGAGGACAACCAAAAACTTTTAACTTATGAAACAATAATTTTCTGTTAATAGAGTCAAAAGCAGAACAAAAGTCAATAAACGCAAAATATAAGGGTTGCTTCCTAAATGCATATTTTGACTTCAGCATATTTAATGTAATCATGTTAGGGAGTGTGCCAAGTCCACTTACAAAACCTGATTGAAAAGGATCACTCTTATGGCATTTTTTTGTCCAGTTTTTCAACTCACGCAAGATCAGCTGAGAAAAGATCTTGCCCGGGACATCCAAAAGAGAGATCGGTCTGTAACTTGTTGGGTTGGCGCGTTCACCTTTTTTATAAATCGGGACAACAATAGATTGCTTCCATGACAGGGGGATTTTCTGTGAGGTGTTAACGTGATCAAATACGAGACAAAGAATGTCAGCCCAGATATCTGGATGCCGTTTGAGGTGAGCATTGGATAAGCCATCCGGGCCTGGGGCTCTGGAATTATTAGCTCGCTTAATAAAATACAAGATGTCTTCTCTGTCAAAGTGTATGTGGAAAGGAGGAAGAGTATCAAATGAGGTTTTATAGGAATGCACTGGAGGTTCAGCAAATAGTTTAGTATAATGCTGTATCCACCTTGCTTCAGACACATCATTTGTTTGAACCGCCACCTGATGTCCTGCCGTCACCTGATTTATTATATTCCATGACTGAGCAGTGTTCTTTGAAGCCAAAGTTTTTAATATGCTGATTCCATCGATTTGATAGAGCTTTGCTCTCCTTCCTCTTGCCCAGTTTCGATATTTAGTTTTAATGCGGGACAAGACAGTTTGCCGCATATGCAGAGGGAGTTTAAGAGCAGCTCTCCTCTCAGACCGTACCCTAGCTTTTTCAAGTCTAGTTTGGTGATCAAATAAATGCAGGTGGGGGGTTTGCTTCTCTTTCTGTTTGATGGACCCTGGTTGGTAAGCCTGCATTAAGTCATAGTATGGTATGACTGGCAGAGAGTTTTGGGATGCTCCATCATTAAATTGAGCAAAATAGTGTGTTCTGAAGGCTTCCAAAGAAGACTCGGTCCATATTAATCTATTTCTAGCTGGATTTGTGTTATGCAAGCCCATAAGAAAAACAGGTTTTGGTTGATCGATGCTGGCATTTATAGACAGGTGCATACTTAGCATATTATGGTCACTCGTGTCTGAGTCAATTATTTTGAATGCTGTTATCTTATTGAACATCTGAGCATTTACATACATAAAGTCAATTATGCCCTCGCTATTAGCACGATGCCAAGTAGGTTTTGGTGGCGTGTCTTGCGGGAAAGCACCGTTTAACATAAACAAATTTCGAGATTTGATTAATATTGACCATTTGCTCAAGCGGTTTTTTTCCAATTTACTTGGAGGGCCTAGACAATGCAGGTTTAGATCGCCAGCAAGAATAATAAAATGAGACAAACCCTCAAGCATCACAATGTCAATAGCCTTAACCACAGAATCCAAGAAGCACTCATCAGAGATACGCAACGGGTTCCAGTACACATTGATAGCGGCACCCACAAGACCCTTACCACCGATCTTCGTCATCTGTAGAAAGGCATTTGGAGAGAACCACGGTTCAATTTTCAGACCTACGGTCTGTTTCACCCCCGTCAGTAGACCAGAAGTAGGACGTCCCCAAAGACCCTTCTCAGCTGGTATCAGAGTGACATCGTAGTTGTTCCATGTGGGAACATTAGTAAGCCATGACTCTTGTAATATGATTACGTCATACTCTAATAGCTGTACACTCCCGTTATTTAGCAAATGTCTGTTCCCTCTCGAGTTCCAGCTTACAAATGATAAACAAGGGACATATTTGTGTTCCTCCGTTCTTGAATCGGGCCACCCTCTGGGGGGGTCATATATGCCCTGGGAGTAATGTATAGCTGGATCTGTTGAAGAGAACCCTATTTATGGTGGTATTCGCATCAGTGCTCAATTTAATATGCAATGTCTTGCAGCCTTCGGTACCAAGCATAGCAACTTCCCAGACTGTAAGGGTTGCTTTATAAATCATTGCAACACCCCCACCCTTCCCATTCTGCCCGTCAGCTCCGAATAGATTATACCCAGCTGGGAAGGTCGCGGTCAAAGCAGGACCTGTGGCATCGTGCAGCCAGCTTTCGGTTACGACACACAGGTCCAAATTATGTTCTGAAATGTAGTCAGCAACCTTAGTTGCATGTTTCACCAGAGACCTTGTGTTTAGCAGTACACATTTTAATTTTGTTTGTGGCTCGACAGTATATATTGCACCTCTAGGGTCCCTTATATCATCCTGTGTCTGAGGACGATAGTCGGAGGTCACTTACATTGGACTACTATTGTGATTGGGGCTGCTGGTAGTTTATATTTATTCACAGTGAGCAGAGTATGAGTGCTTTCGTTAATGGGAGCAGTAACCAAGCTCTCTGGTAGATGAGGTTGCCGTGAATCTGCCCCAAGTACCCTGCAAGGCCATATACGGAGCGTTAATATGTGTTGCGACTCTTGTATGCTTAAGTGACTCTGTATGGATAGGGGCATTCTCACTACATAACATGGATTGTGCTGCATGTGAACCCGGGAGGGGCATAGCGATAGCCTGGTCCAGTGTGAGAGATGGAGTTTGTAGCATATATTTTACAAATTTGTCATGAGAACGTGTTGACCTAGGGTTGGTCGGAGGAGTACAGCTACTCAAACTTTCTCTTGCACGACAGACAGCATCTAATGGGTGCATACTTGAATAAGCGAGACACAATGTCACGGACGGGCACAGACCGGCTTGCCTCTGATGTGCCGGCGCTGATGGGGCTGAGACAGAAGAAATAGGACTACAGGGCTCTTGTGAAATGTAGATGCGCTCTAGAGGCGGGCTACAGGAAGCTTGAATTAAATCAAAATAAGTAAGGCACAGTGAAGCTGTGAACTATATAATTAACAAACAATGCTAAAAGGTTTAAAATCTATTTAATAGCACTATACTACCTAATGGCAATTACTAAAAAGAATAATGCATACACAGTCTAAAAAGCAGAACTCGATCAATAAACGATGCTAAATTTGTTGGCAACAATGTTTCTAATGGTATTCACGGGGCGAGGCACGGCAGGCTATTTATCACTGGCACAGACTGGCTTGCCTGTGATGCGCCGGCAGGCCTGAGACAGAAGAACAAGTTACTTACCAACTGGTAACGTTCTTTCGATTGGATGTTCCCTCCAACGTATTCCTCATCTTAGATGTATTCCATCCAGCTTTGCTGATCTTCAGAATTTTTTTCTGGCAGAGGGCGCCGTGCATCAATGTCGTTGAGTCGATGGTCCCTCGAAGGCCTCCTTCGAGGGCGACGTCATCGGGTATATAAGTAGCACGCGCGGCGCCCGTTGGCCTGAGTTCTGTTTTTCCCCTTTTTCATCTGTGATCTTGTACTGTGTAGATTGTGCCAGCAGACCGGTATCAACCTTGCAAGATTTGAGACGGCAATAACCCGGAAAAATCAACAGAGGGGTAGACTGGGAGGGCGATGAGGAATACGTTGGTGGAACATCCAATCGAAAGAACATTACCAGTAGGTAACTAACTTGCTCTTCGAGTAGATTGTGTCCTCCAACGTATTCCTCATCTTAGATAGACTTCCAAAGCAGTATTTTGTTACTTTCTCTGGAGGAGGGGTCAGATTTTTCCAATGCCCTTAGATGGCGGAATAAAGCACTGCTTTTCCAAAAGCCAGCTCCCTAGAATGGGAAGCATCCAGGCTATAGAATTTTGAAAAGGTGTGTAGTGAAGACCAAGTTGCTGCTTCGCAAATGGACCTTATTGGAACACCTCTTTGAAGGGCTGTCGAAGAGGCGATGCCTCTGGTGGAATGAGTCCTTAACCCTTCTGGAGGGTCTTTTTGTGCTAGTCTGTAGCATTCTGAAATGCAAAGCACGATGCAGCGTGAAATTGTCCGTTTTGTCACTGATTGACCCAGTTTCCTTCCTGTGTAACCTATAAACAGCCGATTGTCCACCTTAAGTCTGGAAAGTCTAGAGATGTAAAAGCTTAAAACTCTTTTTGGATCCAACCTGTGTACTCTTTCCTCCTCCTTAGAAGGATGGGGTGGAGAATAGAATGTGGGTAAAACAATTTTCTGATTTAAATGAAAATCAGATAATACTTTTGGTAAAAATGATGGTTTAACCCTCAATACAACTCTGTCCTTATGGAACACAGTATAGGGTGGCCCAGAAGACAGTGCCTGCAATTCGCTCACTCTTCTTGCTGACGTTAGAGCAACTAAGAAGGCAGTTTTCCACGTTAGTAATCTTAATCGACACGAGTGCATAGGCTCAAAAGGAGCACACATTAAGAATTTTAGGACTAAATTGAGATCCCAAATCGGTAGTTGAAAAGGGTGATGAGGAAACGCATTAGTGAGACCTTTTAAGAATTGTATTATCAAAGGAATTTTGAAGTAGGAGCATTCTTCCGACGAGCGCTTGAAAATGGAAAGCGCCGCAAGGTAACCTTTTATTATTCCAATATTTAGACCTCTATGTGCTAGGGTCAGAAGGAAAGATAGTACTTCCGGAATAGAACATAGAAAAGGATCAACATTCTTTTCTCTGCACCAGTTGCAAAACTTTTTCCAACGGCAACGGTATAGAGACTTTGTTGCTGGCCTTCTTGCCAAAAGCAACACCTCCATAACATCTGGAAGGTTCTAATCCCTGTATCTCAGCCTTTCAGATACCAAGCATGAAGGTTGAGTGTTTTGACCTCTGGATGGAGAACCTGACCCTCCATTTGAGAGAGAAGGTTCTCTCTCTGAGGAAGACTGGAGGACAGATGGACATGTCTAAAAGGTCAGGGTACCACGTTCTCCTTGCCCAATCCGGGGCAATTAGGATCATGCGGCTCCCGAAGCGTCTCAGCCTCCTGATGACCTGAGGAATGACGGGAATCGGAGGGAACGCATACAATAGTGGGAAATTCCACTCCACCACGAACACGTCCCCCAGGACTCCTCTCGGGGGAAATTCCCTTGGAGCATTAACTTTCGCATTTTCGGTTGGTACCGTTTGCAAATAGGTCTACTTGAGGGGTTCCCCAAAGGGCGAAGATCTCTTGAATGACTTCCTGAGCCAGTTCCCATTCGTGGGACACCGTGCTCTGCCTGCTCAGAGCATCTGCCGTCATATTCTCTTTCCTGGCTAGATGAATTGCCGTTAAAGAGATTAAAGAGATTCCCTCCTGAATTGCCCAATGCCAGAGCTGCATTGTCTCTCTGCACAGAGGTAGTGACCCCATACCTCTTTTGTTTAGGTAATGCATGGCCACTGTGTTGTCCGTCTTTATCAGGACATTCTTTCCCCTGGCAGATGGCAGGAAGGCCTTCAGCGCTAGTCTGATTGCCATCAGCTCTAAAAGGTTGATGTGTAGTTTGGACTCCGATAGAGACCAACCACCGTTGATTGTCAAATCGTTGGCATGAGCTCCCCACCCCATGAGTGAGGCTTCCGTCACTACTGTGATCTCCGGCCATGGTTGCCAAAAAGGTTCTCCTTTTAGGATGTTCTGTGTACAGGTCTACCATAGAAGTTCTTGTCTGACCTTGTTCGGAATCTGAAGAAGATCCGTCATTTGACCCGAGAACTGGGACCACTGAGTCTTTAGAGCCCATTGAAGGGATCTCATCCTCAAGCGTGCCTCTGGCACCAGGAAGATGCAGGATGCCATGAGGCCGAGCAACCTTAAAAAGTCGTAAGCCTGGAGATTTTGGGCATTTTGGAATTTGGAAACCATCTGAAGAATGTCTTGAGCCCTCGACTTGGGAGGCGTGCTCTTTCCCAAGGATGTGTCTAATACAGCTCCTATGTACTGAAGCTGTTGGGAAGGTGTCATTTGTGACTTCTTGAAATTGAGGGAGAAGCCCAGTTTGTGGAGGAAGTGGCAGGTGACTTTTAGATGATCCAGTGCTTGCTCGGGAGAACGCGCCCTGTTCAACCAATCGTCCAGGTAGGGGAAGACATGGATCCCCCCTCTCCTGAGGTGCGCTGCCACCACTACCATTAACTTGGTGAAGACCCTCAGGGCGGAGGTCAATCCGAATGGCATGACTCGAAACTGATAGTGTGAGTCACCAACTATGAACCTCGGGTATTTTCTGTGCTTGAGATAAATCGGCACATGAAAATAAGCATCCTGGAGGTCCAATGACACCAACCAGTCCTGAAGTTGAAGGGCCGAAGGATCTGAGAAAGGGTAACCATCTTGAACTTGTCCTTCCTGAGGAACTTGTTCAAGTTTCTTAAGTCCAAGATGGGTCTCAGTCCTCCGTCCTTTTTGGGGATCAAAAAATACGGGGAGTACCATCCCTTGTTCCTCTCCGCTGCAGGTACTGGTTCTATAGCACCTTTCTCCAGCAGGGTTAGAACTTCCTGCTGTAGGAGCGGGTTCGAAGACTTCAACGGGTGTCTCCCTGGTGGATTGCTTTGAGGTTGCGTTAGAAAGAGAAGGCAGTAGCCTTGGGCTATTATTTCTAGAGCCCAAACATCTGAAGTAATGGCTAGCCATTCTTGCAGATGCTGTGACAGCCTGTCTCCTACAGGTGTTTTGTGATGCAAGTCCTCAAAGTGGTTTTGTGGCGGATGTTGCAGCCGCTGATGGCAGAGAGGCTGCAGCTGGAGCTGGCTTTGCACGTTTCCTCATCCACCGCGAGTGGCCTTTTTCTGGCCCTTTTGACTGGCCATTCCTCTCGCCTTTCCATATGAGGTGTAGTAACGATAGGATCGTCCCCTCCATAACTGTCCTTGCGCACGAAAAGGCTGAGGTTGCCTAATAGCAGCTCCTAAAGATTTGGCAGCTGCTTTTGAGGTCTGCAACCTCACAAGGCTCTCGTCAGCTTTGTTGCCAAAAAGGTGAGAACCGTCAAAAGGCATGTTCAGAAGGCGGTTCTGTACGTCCGGTGCAAAACCAGACTTCTGAAACCACGCAAATCTGTGCATTACTGTGCTAGTGCCCATGGACCTGCTTACACTATCCGCAGTGCCAATCCAGATTAAAGGGATTCCTGCATGGCTTCCTTTCCATCTCTAACGATGGCTAGGAACCCTTCCCTTTCTTCCCCTTCTGGTATGTGCTCCGCCGCCACTGCGATGCACTCCCACAGAGTGTATGAAAATTTTGCCAAGGCACATGTGGAGTTGGCAGATTTTAAAGCCATACTCCCACCTTCCGTGCCCAGCCATCCACACGCTTATCGTCCCTGTCTGAAGGGATAGAAGGGTACGCAAGTTTGTTAGAAGCTGTGGCTGCCTGTATGACCAGACTCTTGGGAGTTGGATGTTTTGACAGATAGCCAGGGTCGCTACTGGCCGGGCGGTATTTTGAGGCGAGGGACTTATTTACCAGAGGAATAGAATCCAGAGTTTCCCAATTCTTGGCCACCCTGTTTTGCAAGGCTACATGAAAGGGTAGTACTGGGTCTTCGGTGGGACCATGGTCCAATATATCTGTTAAATCATCTTGGATGAATTGGGCTGGTGGTCTAGCCCATCCCAAGTAATCTACTACCTTTGTCATTAATTGACGGTATGATGGACTTGCATGCTCTCCTGGTTCTGGTCTGCCAAAGTCATTCTCAGGAGATGTGTCCATGCCACTTGCATTGTGTCAAGACTCCACCAAATTCCTCATTCTGCTTTCCTCTGAGATCAAGCATTCTGGGACATTTGGGGTGCCATATTCTAGCCCAAAAAGGTACATTTTCCTTCCTCAAAAATTGAGGTCAGGGATTTGAAAAACTCCTTCCTGGGGAGAGGCTTGAAAACCTTCTCTGGGAGAGGAGGAGGAAGAGGTGTAGTACCAGGCTCTTAGGAAATTACAGGTTTTGTAACCTTCTTCTCTTTTTCTGGATTCCCTGGCTTGGCTGGAGCCTTTGGCGCCGAGGGTTCTGGCATCGACAAGGGCGTTGACATATTGGTCGTCGACAGGGTCTGCTTCGAGGCGGTCTTCGAAGATTTTCCCTCGAGGTGTGATGGGTCTCGGACGGCGTCGGTGACCTCGAACGGTCGACTCGACTCGAGCGTTTTTCGCTCGGCATCCTGGAAGGATCCCTATCCTTCCTTTTTCGATCACCCGGGCTTGAGGGCGCACGAGTGTCGGAGTGATGACACTCCCGGCCGGCTTCCGAAGAAGGCGCGGACCGAGGCTTCGCTTTCTCAAACACCTCCATCATTTTGACCCTGAATGCTTCCCACTCTTCGGAAGACGAATGTTTCGTGGGGCATTTCATCCTTTTCGGAGACTCGTCTGACGACGAGGTGGAGGGAGACCTGTGGCGTAATTTCTTCGATTTTTTTGATGAAGACGACGAGCGATTGGAATTGCTTCGGGACCTAGATCGATGCCTTTCGCGTCGAGGAGATTTCTCCTCACGGGATCTCGACGCTAGAGGCTTTAGGATCGGTTTTTCGACCTACCTGTAGCTTTCCTCTCCTTTCTTGCAAGGCCTTCCCCGTCATCGTCTGACACTTTGTACAGGCCTCCATGTCGTGGCCTTCTCCGAGGCACCACAAACACTCTCGGTGCGGGTCCGTGATCGACATTTCTGAGATGCACGACTTGCACTTTTTGAATCCCGATCTCGGGGTCGTGGTCGGCGTCGATGACAAGGACATATTTCGTTGTATTATATATTATTCTTCACAGTGCTCGAGGCGCGCCGAATGTCCGAAGCAACATATACTGCGGAAAAACAGAACTGAGGCCAACGGGCGCCACGCGTGCTACTTATACACTCGACGGAGGCCTTCGAGGGACCATCGACGACATGGACGCACGGCGCCCTCTGCCGAAAAAATTTCCGAAGAGCAGCAAAGCTGGATGGAATACATCTAAGATGAGGAATATGTTGCAGGACACAATTGTTAGGCAGAAACCTGTGCAGTTCCCTTAGGGAACACTGCAAAAGATTTAAGACTACAGGTGTTGGCAGTAAACCCACTTGGTAGCAGTCTACCATCCAGATTTACCTGGTAGCTGTGGCTGAGAAGTCAGACTTCCCTCAAGAAGAGTTAGGCAGTATGCAAAGTATACTTAATAGGCACTCGGGCACAATAATACAAGCAAACACTGGCCAGAGCCTTGGTATCAAAGTATATAATTATTTATTTAAAAAACACACTGTTTGAAACACTCCAGCACTCTTATTGTAAAAGATTCTAAACACAGTTACTATTGTAATATATACACCCCTTTTCCTTATCAGATAAGTCACAGTAAAACACCACTTATTTTCATACAGAGGTGAGCGCTTAACTAGATGGCACTCCAATAAGTTTGTGAGAAAGGGAGGGAAAAAGACAGAATATGGAAAGGATCACACAATTACACTAGGCTTTGAAAGTCTTGCAGAGGGTTCAAAAAGAGTTTAGAGAGGCTTAGGAAAGTTTAGCCAGGGTGTCCCAGGCTAACCCAGGTTCGAAAGCCGGGGGCTAAATCTACCCCGTACAGTCGGTGGCAAGGGAAGCCTGGCGGGACACGGTACCTTAAGTGGGAAGGATCCGCCAACGGTGGCGGTTGTTCCTGGCAGTGGGTGCAAGTCGCGTCGTCGTCCAGGGGAAGAGAAGATCTCGACTTGGAGGAAAGATGAAGGTCGTTGCACTACCAGGGAAGAAACCAGCCGCAGAGTTTTCCGGTTTAATGTGGTACCTTTGTTCGCGGTCGTGGTAAAAAGTGGTATCCCGGTTGCTGGGGTGCTTGGCACAGGCAAGGCGGCCACGAGGTACGTCGGGAAGGCGAAAAGACGGTGAAACTGGTTATCCCCACCGTCAAAGGAAGAAGACTCTCTGGCAGGAGATCTCCTCTGTCGTTGGGAAAAGTGGTGAGACGGTCCAGCAGGGCTCCACCAGTGGTGGTGTCGTGGCAGGTCGGCTCAGCTTCTCCCTCGTCGGATTCTTAGGTCCTGTGGCGACTTCTGAAGTTCCAGTCCCCAAAGCCCTGCTTTTATGCAGAAAACCCCCATTCACTCAGCCTAGCTGTCACTCAAACATGCTAAGTGGTGAGCCGGCCGGCTCACCACTTGGGCCAATCAGGACGGAGTGCGACTTTAGTTGCCTAGGCAACTCAGTCCAGGGTGCCTAAATTCCCCTCCACCCCTCCTAAGTACCCCAGACACAGTGGCACCACTTTGTAGGGCTTCTGTGGAGAAGCCCGCCAAAAAGTGGAACAAAGGGCTCGACTTGGGTTGGAGTCACAGAAGAGAACACAAACGCCATTTTAGAATCAAGTTTTGGCAAAAAAATACCAACCGGAGAATTAATATTAAATAAACCGGCGGTATGTTCGAGGCTACCGTAAATAATTAAATAAAGGTAGTAGCCTAAAACAATGGGAAAGTCCCATAGGAAAATATTTGTGGTTGAATATAAAAAGTAGTATCCACTGCCACCAGCCAAAACTCGATCAGGTGGGACGGAGACGTGCCCCCTCGACTAACAGACCCCAGGGCAATTGAATTGCCCCAGCCAGTACGTCCACAATATGATGGTTTGTACTGGTTCTGTTCAGAATTTAAGACTAGTAAAGTCAATGGTGACTTTACATGCCCTGGGAGACATTAGTCAGTCCCAGGATATGGAGTCTATACTGGGGGGGTCACTATGACACCCCTGTGTCACTGCACTGAGGGTGCTGTGTAACACACATCACAAAAACACATGAAGCCCTATGGAGTAAAAGACCCCATAGCCCATTAAACACATCTAGATTCAAAGAAACACACTCAAATCATGCCCAAGAGTGAGGGTAAAAGAGTCTCACTCTTGGCAGGAGAAACAAATAAACCCCACAAATCCAGCAAAGCTGCTGGGGGACTCACTAGGTTAGGAAATTCAGCCTAAACAGAAAATTCTCCCTAACAATCCACTCGAAGAAATATTACTATAGGACTCTTGAGAAATGTTTTACACGCTCTAGGAATGGGCTGAAGGAAGTTTAAATCTAAGCAAGATTAGGTAAGGCACAGTGAAGCCGCAAAGTATATAATTAATAAACAATTCTAAAAAGTTTAAAATCAATATAATAAAACTATACTACCTAAAAGCAATTACTAAAAATAACTAAACATGCGCTGTGTGTGCAGAATGGCCAGCGGCTCCCGTTGCTGTGGCAGCTGGGAATGAAGGAGGATCCTGGAATGTACTACTCTGGAGTGTTCACTGTGCAACATTTGGTGCAAGGCTGCAGTCCTTTTTTCAGGGGCATGGGTTCTTTTGATACACCGAATACTCTGCCACTGATGTTACTATTCTCATCAATGTAACAATGGCGAGTTGTACTATTCTTAGTTGGAATGTCTGCGGGCTTAACAACCCACGTGAGGTACGGCAAGTGGTGAGCTATTGTGAGCGGCATGAGGCTAAAGTTAACTGTTACAGGAAACCCATTTGGTTGGGATGCAAATGAGAGGGTGGCTAGGACCAGGGGGGAGCAATAGATATTGTACATCTTTCTCCATGTACTCTAAAAGGGTTATAGCCCTGGCCCAAAAATCCCTTAGGCTTCACCCTCTGGATCAGGGATATTGACCGAAAAGGGAGGTTTGTAATTGTGTCAGGAACTTTGGCCACTGTTACTATAGTTAATGTGTATGGACCAAATGCTGATGGCCCTGTCTTCTTTGAAGCACTCCTGATTAAATGTTATAAATACATAGATATCAATATTATCTGGGCTGGAGATTTCAACACAATTCTGAATGGGGTCTTGGATAGGTCTACAGGTGGCACTAGACCTCTCTCTCAGGCAACTAGTAAAATCCTGAGTTGTAGGAAGGCTATGGATCTGTTGGATGTGTGGAGGACGCCTCATCCTGACATTATGGAATATTTGTATTACTCGTCAGTACATGACATCTCGAATTGACTACATTTTGGCTGGGCCAGCAATCGTGGAGATGACTGTGGAGTGTGAGCTTCTCCCTAGAACGCTGTTTGACCACTCACCATTGCAGTGGAAAATTGATTTGGGTAGGGAATGTGTGGCTAGACCCTTCTGGCAGTTTAAGGCACTGGCGCTCATGGATATTGTTTTTCTTAGTGAGGTTCTCTGTGTGATTGTGTTGTATTTCGAGCATAATTTGGAGGGCGTGAAATCAATGGACACTGTGGGGAAGCTTTCAAGATCTTCCTTAGAGGTAGTTGCATGGCACTAGATTGTGGAGTGTTGAGGGTCATTAGGCGGCATCTTCGTACTATAGAGCTTGAGTTGAAGGTCTTGGAGGGTCAACTGGCTACTGGAAACAGTGTTGGTACAATGGCTTTTATTAAGGAGGTACTGGATATTGGCTGAGCTGAAGCGGAACGGGAGGTTAAGTATTTGGCTCATCCGGCGATGGCTAGGAAATATGAGAAAGTGAGGCTGGGATGTCATCTTGCCAATGTTATTAGACGAGAGGGAGGAATGGCTGATATTGCAGCAGTGCGTAACGAGAGTGGGCAGGTAATGTCTGACCCGAAGTTGATTTTAGACACATTTCAGATTTTTTAAAGGGTGTGTGGACGCTAACTTGCTTATTGCATACTTCCGGGGAGCATTCGTGGTGATATTGGGCTATGACACTGTAGAGAAGCTAGATGAACAAGTTACTTACCAACTGGTAACGTTCTTTCGATTAGATGTTCCTTCAACTTATTCCACATCTATGACATGTCCACATCTGTGTAGTTCGGAAACTTTTTCCGTAGAGTGCGTCCTGCGTCGATGGTGTCGGGTCGACGTCCCTCAAAGGCCTTCGTCAAGGGCGACGTCACCGGATGTTATAAATAGGATGCACGGCGCCCATAACCTCAGTTTATATTTTTTCCTCCATAACGTGTGACATGCACATATCCAATGGCTGCTTGACTGCACATAGTCTTGCGGAAACGTAAGCTGCAATTGCATAGGAAAGTCTGCAGAGGGGCAGGCTGGGAGGGCGATGTGGAATATGTCGGAGGAACATCCAATCGAAAGAACATTACCATTTGGTAAGTAACTTGTTCTTCGAATGGATTGTGTTCTCCAACATATTCCACATTTTTGATAGAATCCCAAAACAGTACCAGAAAATGGAGGCGGGAAAGAATTTAGAGTACCCAATCAGATGGCAGAATAAAGAACCGCCTTAGCAAAGGCCATATCTTGACCATGAAGTGTATCAAGGGAGTAATGTGTAACAAAGGTGTGGATAGAAGCCCATGTGGCTGCATCACGAATATTCAGAATAGGAACTCCCCTTTGCAGGGCTGTGGAAGTAGCCACGCCCCTAGTGGAATCAGCCTGCAACCCTTCCGGAGGGTCCTTGCCCACCAAACGGTAACATTCAGTAATGGCGAGGATAATCTACCTTGACAAGGCCTATTTTTGTAACAGCCTGGCCCAATCGGTGACCAGCATATCCCACAAGAGTTGATCGTCCACTCTGACCATGGATATCCTAGAAATATAAAAGCTGAGAGCTCTCCTAGGATCCAAACTAAGGAGTCGCTCCTCTTCGTTACCAGTATGAGGAGGAGGATAGAAAGAAGGAAGAACCACTTTCTGGCTCAAATGAAATTCAGACACTATCTTAGGTAGAAAGGATGGACGTACCCTCAGTACAATCCTATCCTTGTGGAACACATTAAAGGGCGGCTTAGATGAAAGTGCCTGCAATTCACTCACTCTGCAAGCCGAAGTAACCACAACCAAGAACACCGTCTTGAAAGACAATAACCTCAAAGGACAAGAGTGCAAAGGTTCAAACGGAGCACCCATAAGGAATTTCAAAACCAAATTCAGATCCCAAACCGGCACCTGGAAAGGGGACGGCGGGAACACATTAGTGGGGCCTTTAAGAAATTGTGAAACCAAAGGAATCTTAAAGTAAGAACATTCTTCAGACGAGCGCGTGAAGATAGACAGCGCCACAAGGTGACCTTTAATGGTACACACTTGAAGGCTCCTGTGGGCCAAAGAAAGCAGGAAAGAAAACCATGGGAATAGAACACTGAAAGGGATCAACATTTTGTCCTCTGCACCAGTCGCAGAATTTACTCCAACAGCAAGGGTACAGGGATTTTGTTGCTGGGCGCCTGGCTGAAAGCAACACCTCCATCACGTCATACGGGAGGTCCCAATCCTTATACCTCAACCTTTCAGACACCAAGCGTGAAGGTTGAGGGTCCTGAGGCCCCGCGACATGTCACCCCCCTATCCCCCTGCTCCCCTGCTCCGTCACCACCGTCACCTCTGGCCATGGTGGAATCTGAATGGGATCCGACATCTTGCCCGAGAACTGCGACCACTGCATCTTGAGGACCCATTGCAGGGATCTCATCCTCAGTCTGGCCGCCGGCACCAGAAAAATGCAGGATGCCATGAGGCCGAGCAACCTTAAGAATTCTAAAGCTAGGAGACTCTGGGCATGTTGAAACTGGTTCACCATCTGCACAATGTGATGAGCCCTTACCTTGGGAGGCGAGCACTTCCAAGGACGTGTCCAACACAGCCCTGATGTACTGGAGCTATTGGGAAGGTGTCATATGCGAATTCTTGAAATTGAGGGAGAAGCCCAGCTTGTGGAGGGAGCAGCAGGTGAGGCTGAGGTGATCCAAGGCTTGTTCGGGATAACGCGCTCAGATCAGCCAGTCGCTCAGGTAGGGGTAGGCATGAATCCCCCCCTCGCCCGAGATACGTTGCCACCACCACCATTGCGGGCGGAGGTCAATCCGAATGGCAGGACCCGAAACTGAAAGTGAGGTTTGTGGCTGGCAACTCGCAAACCTCAGGTATTTTCTATGCTTTGGATGAATTGGCACATGAAAATAAGCATCCTGTAGGTCCAGAGACACCAACCAATCCTGAAGTCGAAGGGCTTGAAGGACATGAGAAAGAGTGACCTTTTTGAACTTGTCCTTCCTGAGGAACTTGTTCAACCAACGCAAGTCCAAGATGGGTTTCAGTGTCCAGTCTTTCTTTGGAATCAATAAATATGGGGAATACCATCCCTTGTTCCTCTCCGACCACAGGCACTAGTTCTTTAGCACCTTTCTCCAGCAGGGTCAAGATTTCCTGCACAAGGAGCGGATCTGGAAGCTTCAAATAGAGATTCCCCGGTGGATTGTCGTGAGGCCGCTTTAGGAAGGGGAGGCAGTAGCCGCGGGCTACTGTATCCAGAACCCACGGACCCAAAGTAATAGCTCGCCATTTTTCGAGATGCTGAGACAGCCTGTCCCCAACCGGTGAACAATGGAACATGGCCTCATAGCTGTTTTGAAGCGGCTGTGGCAGCGCCTGAAGGCAAAGAGGCAGCTGCCTGAGCGGCTTTGCACCTCTATTTCCCTGTCCACCACGGGTACCTTTTCGGTTGTCCCTTTGATTAGCGTCTCCTCTCGTTTTTACCAAAAGGATTAGTAACGAAAGGAACCCCCCCCCGTCCACTGTTGTCCCCTTGGTTGAAAAGGCAAAGGTTGACACACAGCTGCGCCCAAAGATTTAGCAGCAGCTTTGGAGGTCTGCAATCTCTCAAGGCTCTCGTCAGCCTTGCTGCCAAACAAAGGAGAGCCATCAAAGGGCATGTTCAGAAGACAGGCCTGCACATCTGGACAAAAACCAGACTTACGCAGCCACGCAAACCTGCATATCACGGGGCTCGGAGCCATGGGCCGGCTAACACCATCAGCCATGTCGAAAACCCGACTGAAGGGATTCACACATGGGATCCTTGCCATACTGCACAAGAGCAGGGAAGCCATCCCTTTCTTCCCCCTTGGGGATATGCTCAGCCACTAGAAACAATTCCACAGAGTGTGTGAAAACCTTGCCAAGGCACAAGTGGAGTTGGCCGACTTCAGTGCCATACTCCCCGCAGAAAATACCTTGCATGCCCAACCATCGAAGCGCTTGTCGTCCCTACCAGGAGGGATGGTAGGGTACGCCGCCTGCCTCAAGGTGGCTGTAGCCGCCTGAACCACCAAACTCTTGGGAGTGGGGTGCGTGGATAGGTAGCTGGGGTCGCTACTGGATGGGCGGTATTTCTTAGTTAACTTGTTGACTGCCGGAAGAGCCTGGGGGGTCTGCCAAGTAGCCGCCAACCATTTTTGCAATGCCAAATGAAAAGGCAACACCGGGTCAGTGGACGGATCCCGATCCAAAATATCAGTCAGGTCATACTGATCAAATGCAACCAGAGGACCGGACCACCCAAGATACTCCAACACTAGACATAAACCTCCTATAGGAGGGCTCAGCATGAGCGCCAGGCTCTGGCCTATCAAACTCCACCTCAGGGGAAATGTCAAGGCCACTGGCATCATGTAACGACTGACGCAACTCCTCCAATTGACTGTCTTCAGAAAAGATCAGGTCAGGAGCCTCATGAGTTTCAACAGGTTCAAGCTCCTCATATGACCTCACCCTCATAAATATCATGCCGAGAATGAAAGAACTCCTTCCTAGGGACAGGAGCGGCCCTGGAGTCCACAACATGACTCGCCGTCTTAGATAAAGCCTTTCTCGGAGGATCCACAGTACCGGGGGCCTCCACCGGCAAATTCCAGCCACTGGGGCCTCCACCGGCAAATTCCAGCCAAACTGCCCTAAAGGCGTCGAGGGCGCCGAAGCCAACAGCACCTAAGGCTCCGAGGGCTGGATCGAAGGCAAAGCTCTGACCGCCGCACTCTGACACGGCGCCGATGCCGACCTCAAGCCCTTTCCAGATTTCTGTTGTTCCGCTGGGGACGAAGACCGAGACCTGGATCTGGCTCGTCTCTGGCGATCCACCGGAGTCTTGTCTGAACGGGACCTCGGCGGTTCCAGATGTGTATCGTGCCGACTGCCTGGGCCCGAAGGCGTGCGAGCATCAGACCGAGACCGTTCCCTGCCGGCTTTTTCCGAAGGCGCGGACGGATCTGTGCCCTGGGATTGAAAAATCACCAGCATTTGCTCCCTGAATGCCTCCCATACCTCAGGAGTCGAGGATTTAGTGGGACAAGCCACTTTCCTCACAGAGCCATCATCCGACGAGGACAAGGTAGGCGACTGGTGACGCCTCTTCTGGGAGTGCCGAGACGAGGAGGATGAGTGGCAGGACCCACTCCGGAATCGAGATCCCGGGACTCCTTCCAATGAGGAGAGTCACCCCTCGAATCGTCGGTTGAAATACCCGTAGCTATCCAGGATTTACAAGGTTTCCAAACCCGACCTACCTGTAACTTCCCCTTACGCTCCCACAAGGCCTTGGCAGTCAACGACTTTGAGCAGTCGTTGGTATCATGACTTCCGCCCAGACACCACAAGCAGATGCGGTGCGGGTCCGTAATCAACATTTTGGACTTACAGTCCCAGCATGTCTTAAACCCAGATCGCAGAGTCGGAGGGGTAGAAGATGAAGACATTTTCTTCAAAGAAGATCAAACAAGGCACAGCGAGTTCTCGAAGCAAACACGTTTGTGGAAAAAACTGAACTGAGGCTACGAGCGCCGTGCGTTCCATTTATAACATCCGGTGACATCACCCTCGACGGAGGCCTTCGAGTGACATTGACCCGATGCCACTGACGCCCTTTGCTGAAAAGATTTCCGAAGCAGAACAGCTGTAGACATCATATGTCAAAGACGTGGAATACGTTGGAGTACACAATCCATTCAAAATAGCTTTATCTTTGAGCCGTGAAACTCAATGTCCTGCGTCTGCTTCGCTTTGAGGAGGATTTTCGACTTCTCTTTGTAGCTGAGGAACTTCACCACTATTGAGCGTGGTCCTCCTCCAAATGCTTTTCCTCCTCTATGGGCCCTCTCGATTTACACCTTTTTGCCATCACCCGCCTCAAACAGATGGTTTATGTCAAAGCTTTTGCTTGAACTGGGCAGGTGCGTCTCCATTTTCCTCTAGACCAGTGGTCTTCAAACTTTTTTGGCCAGGGCCCCCCTGAGCAAAATTTGGGCAGGTCGGGACCCCCCAGAAATGCCAAATGGACAGTATATATTGCGCGCCGTCACCTGCTCCCATCAAAGTCGCTGGGCTCCCTCATCCCACTCCTACCCAGTCGCTGGTCTCTCCCCACCCCATCACACACCCAGGGCTCTCCCCACTCTGCTCCCATCACTATCCCATGGTTCCCGCCCATTGTGCTCCCACCATAGTCCCTCGGTTCCCCCATCCCGTTCCCAACACAGTCTGAGGGCCAGTGGCGGCCGGTGAATCTTTTTTAAGTGGAGGGGCATTAAGGGGAGGTTCGGGGGGGTTTCCCCCTGTGAATTTTTTTTAAAATAATAGGTTAAAATGTTGCATTGTAGAGCATACTTTTAACAAAAAATGGGTAAATAGCCAAACAGTTTGCAATTGTTGCTGGGAGTCCAGGGGGCAGGCATTGATATTTTATTTCTATCGCGCTCGTACACAAGTGTTTCAGAGCGTGACAAGGCAAGGGAGGGGAACAGAGGAGAATAAAACAGCAATCTTACTAGGCCCAGTGACATTGAGAACGCGCAAGTGTGAGGGGAAAAGTGCATGGAAGGGGGGAGAAGTGGAAAGTGCGAAGCAGAGGAGAAACAGATAAATAACAATAAATAAATAATAAAGGCAACAAACAGTGGTAGTGCAGCCAGCAATTTGCAAGTGCTACGTTTAAGGCAGCAGACAGGGTAGGTCTGATAAGTGCAGGAAGAAAGATGGTTCTCCTCAAGTTTTAGAGTGGCAGGGCGCTGTTCCAGAGGGAGGCCCCAGCCGAAGACGGAGATCTACCCCCAGCTCGTTTCTTTGATAAACATCTGACCCTGAGGGAGTTGGAGGTAGAGGAGTGAAGAGCTTGAGAGGGGAGGTATTTGCGGAGGAATAGCTGAAGGTATTTTGGACCCAGGCCCCAGAAAGCCTTGTGGACAAGGCAGAGGGTTTTGAATGATAGATGTCCGGTAAAAAGATACCATCCCTGTCCCCTGGGCCCCACTGGTCCTAACACAATGAACATGATTATGTGTATATGCAAGGCGCTGCACATTCATACAGCAATCACTATCATTCACATGAGCATCCATCACCATACACTCACTCATAACGCATCCATACACATGTTTAAATAAAAACAATGAACATAAACGTACCTTCTGCATTGGCCTGTGTGTGGGTGCTGAAACGGCCTGCTCCAGCTGCTCTGTCCGTATGTGCGAGGAGGCGCAGGAGCTCCCCCTCGGACATACAGACATGCAGTGCCCCAGCCAGCATTTCCAATGAGCTATGCAATGCTGGCGAAGCAAAACGCCCCAGCACTTGCATGGCTCAGTGAGCATGTGCGGCTGGGGAACTAAACTGAACTGTCAAAGGGAAACAGTGTTTCCCTTTGACAGTTCAGCCAGCCCAGGAGCACTCCATTAGCTGGATAAAGCAGCTGAGGGAGTGCTCACTGTTTCACTGGGCTGGCTCCTTAGCTCCTCCATAATGGGTGAGGGGCCACTGGGTGGGCGCCTCTTGCCATTATGGATGAGCCGCCAGGCTCGGACAGGCCTATAGGGCAATGCCTGTACCAAAAATGTAAAATGCTAGTTTGGGCCATTCAAAATGGGCCACCATTTTGGCCAATGTGGACCATTTTGATGAGTTACTTAACTATGCAGTTAGTAATGTTGACCATTGTTGCTGAATATATCACAATTTACTTACATTTTAACACAAAGCACCCCTTTGGGTACTATTGAAACAGTGGGCTTCATAACTACTCTGGCGGTAGCTGTGCCGGTAAAACCGGCACGGCTGCCACTGGAGTTGCATCCGGGTCTGGCACCCGCGAATGGGCAATTACTAGGTCATGCCGAGTTAGGCGGACATGATAATTGCCCTTTCGAAGGTGCCGGTAGATCCCCATTCCCATTTGAGCCCCATATGGCTCAAATGGGAATGGGGAGCTCGGATGCACCGGCACCGTTAATAACGGTGCTGGTGCATCCGACGAGCTGAGGTCAGACCTGGCGGGGGCTGTCAAGCACCCACGAGCACAACTCTTACTATGGCGGAACGGTAGCAACGGTGCCGGTAGCTTACCAGCACCGTTGTTACTGGTCCGCCATAGTAGTAATGAGGCCCAGTCTGTGACTAAAGGAATGAATATCCATTTACAACTGTGGGCCACTTTTTCATTGTTGCCTGAGACAGTTTCATGCTTCAGCCCGCCCATGTGGGCCACCCCTGCCCATTTCTTCCAATCTAAAATAAATAAATAAATAAATAAATAAATAAATCTTTTTTCATGCTGAGCTCTCAGGGCCCCCCTGGGATGCACCCGCGGACCCCTAGGGGGTCGCGACCCACAGTTTGAATACCACTGCTCTAGACCAAATATTTGTAGATGCGACCTCCTTTCTCTATTTTCCATATCGTCCATTTTGAGTGGAAGTTCCTCCTCTCAATTATGTCAGTCATTCTTGTATTTAGTTTCATCTCTACTAAGTCCATGTTGATCTTATTGTGTTCCAGATTTTCTACTTTTCCTTCGATACATTCTACCTTCCTTCTTATTTCCGAAATGGAGGTTTGAATGTCTAATAGCAGCGCCCCGATTTCTGGCATAATCCCTGCAATGTAGTCCTTCGTGGATGTGTTTCTCATTTTGAGGGTGCCTTTGGTGGGGCCGCTGCTTTGCAAGTCTCTTCCCTTCTGTATTGTTGTAGGCGGTCGAGGCTTCTTCCGAGGGGGGGGGCCCTGTTCTGGTTCTTTCCCCCTCCTGGTGCTCTTATCTTGATGGTAGGAGTGGTTTCCCCTGGTTACTATCATGTTTTCCATTTCAGGTGTGTTCCTTGTTGGGGTTTCATCCGATTATGGCAGGGTGGGTGCTGGGGTGTAGAGGTTCTCCGAGTGTTTTTTTGTGGGAGAGTGCATATGACTGTCCTTTTTACCGCTGTGGCATGTTTCTTCTCGTGCAGGTGGGGCATGACCCTAGACCCCCATCTGATTATCTCTGGTGGGGGATCTTGAGGGTTGTCTTGACACCTGCTCGCTCCTCTAGGTCCTGTTTAAACCTTTGGCTCTGTTGGGGGCTCACCCGTATTTTCGGCACCACTTCTGACCTCCCCTTAAGTGGCACCCGGTAGCAATGGACTTATTAATATTTTTTGCTGACCGATCCCTGCCGTCTGAGTATTTTGGTTTTCTGTGTACTGGCGGGGGGGAGGGGAGAGGCTGCCGACAGGTGAGAGCTCTCCTGCTCCTGGGTCGTAGTTGCTCACTTTACAGAGCTGCCTGCCCTCCTCTCCCCTGTCGCGGGCTGGATCCCATTGGTCCTGCTCCGTGTATTTTGCAGGCCTCGCCGTCTCTCTCCATTCGAAGCGCGGGTCAGCATCTGCTCCAGCTTGGTGTGGGCGGGCGAGCGTGTGCTTTCTCACTCTATATCAACCACCTTGTCCCTTCTAGTTGGAGGGGGCATGGGGGTATACCTCTCACCTCCAACCTCTTTAACGTCGCGTCGGGCCTCTGGGCCACCTCCTCGCTTGGGTCCGGACTTCAGAGGGCCGCCACTGGCACCATTTCAGCTCGGTGGGGGTCCTCTTGCAAATTGCTTCCCTGCTCTGTGTTCTGCCGCGTACGAGACCACCTCCACTACCATTCTCGACTGCTGGCAGCTACGGTTCACTCGATGGAGCTGTTAGATTGTACCTGGGGCCTTTCAGCCCCTCAGGGTTGTTTTCCCCTACTTTTTGGGGGTCCTCTGTCGAATTCACTGCTCCCGCGCCTCTATGTATCTGGTTTGGCGCTGATCATTTTGTAGCCGCAGTCTCAGGACCCGATGGGTGCCGTGTCGCTCCCCTTCCAGCAAGGTTTCCCCAGTGTATGGCTCCGGTCCTTCTGACATTCCTCAGCTCCAGTTCCAATTCCGAGCACCGCTCTTCACTTGATATCCCCGTGTAGGGCTCTTGTTTCGGTCACTGGGTCGCCTCCTCTCTTCAGTCAGGCGTTCAGGGAGTGTTTCAAACTGTGTTGCACGCCAGCCTGTGTCTGTTTGCTTCCTCCTTGCTCCAGGCCCCCGATTAAGCAGCCCACCTCTTGACAGCTCAGATTGTCTAGCGGTTCCAACTCGGTTGAGTGGGCTGTTTGTGTATCCCGTGAGCCCGGCAGCCCCTCTGGGGTGTTTTCTTCTGTTTGTTGAGGCTCTCTGTTGCCGCACTTTTCCGTTGTCAGTTTGGTGCTACTCACGGCATGGTTGCCATGTTCAGAGCCCGGTGGGTGAGGGGCACCTTCTTTTTGATCTCTGTTTCCCCTACGTCCGACCGGGTACTTGGGACAGCTCCACCTTCTCTTGTGTCTCCCCACGAAGGTCCTTTATTTTCCCTGTGAAATTCTGCTTGGGATTATCTCTTTTGTCCCAGCTGAGAGAGGAGCAGAGCTTCAGGCAACCATTGCTTTCTGCGCTCCCTAGTGGTCTCCAAAGATAAAACCATTTTGAAAATCCAGATATAGGAGGAGGGGGGACGAGCACTGACAGATGACATCATTAGGGAATTTGGGAAGTTTTGCTCCAACCTGTACACCTCTGGAGGTGGCATCGGAGGAAGAGCAGGACAAATACCTAGCCAGCAGGCACCCACTAACACAGATCTCCGGCCCGGAGAGGGGGGAAGCTAATACAAGATATCACAGAAGAGGAGGTGAGAAAGGCGATCCTAGCTCTACCTATTAACAAGTCCCTGGGCCCGGATGGATTCACCACAGAATTTTACAAGGCCTTCAAGGAAACGTTAATTCCGCATATGGTAACCCTGTACAATGAAATAGGAAGAACAGAGGCCATAGCACCGCCAAATGAAGAATCTAAGGTAGTCTTGCTGCCCAAACAGGGTAGAGTCCCCTCAATCTGCGCCTCATATATACCATAGCGCTGATTAAAGTGTATGCCAAAACCTATAACAAGAACTTGGTGACACGCCTAGAAGACATCCTCCTCAGGCTGATCTCCGCGGACCAATCAGGCTTCATAAAGGGAAGGCAAACTAGCGATAACACCAGGCGGGTGGCCCACCTTATAGATAAAGCCTACAAAAGGGGTTCACAGGCCTTGCTGCTAGCCTTGGACGCAAAAAAGGCCTTTGACAGGGTAGAATGGCAATTCCTGTTCCTCACCATGCGGAATATGGGGTTTGGGGAGAGGTTTAGTTCTAAAATTAAAGCCAACTACAGAAATCCATCTATACGTTTCGCAATCAATGGCCAGCTGTCACCACCCATCAGGATCCAGAGAGACACGAAGCAGGGCTGGCCCCGGTCACCCCTCCTATACGCGATTCACCTTGAACTGCTACTGGACGCATGTAGGGTAAACACTGAAATAAGGGGGATAACTTTTGGGAGCACAGAGCATAAAATTGACGCCTTTGCAGACGACATGCTCCTAGCTTTACAGGACCAGGGAAAGTCTCTCGGAGCTCTGGAAAGAGAGCTCCAATATTTTCGGGTAGTGGCAGGTCTAAAGGTCAACACTCAACCACCTCCCGGACAGAATTGGAAATGTAGAGGGAATATCCATATAGATGGGTGCACAAGGGGTTGAAATACTTGGGGGTGTTTTGTACCAAGTCTCTGGACACAATGGCCGAAGCTAACTATCCACCTCTCCTGGAGAAGATTAAAAGTAAACTAGTGGACTGGGGCCCGCTTAATGTCAAGTGGCTGGGTAGAATCAATGTGCTTAAGATGACAGTGCTACCCCGGCTTCTCTACCACTTCATGACCATACCAATACTGGTCACTAGCCCTTTTTTTCGAGCTCTACAAAAGTACAAGGGGAGGTTTGTGTGGAATCAACGGAAACCAAGAGTGGCAAGGCGGATGATGGGAGGAGAGGATGGATGGATGGATGGATGGATGGATGGATGGATGGATGGATGGATGGATGGATGGAAGGAGGTGATGGATGGGAGGAGGTGATGATGATGGATGGGAGGAGGTGATGATGATGGATGGGAGGAGATGATGATGGATGGGAGGAGATGAAGGATGGATGGGAGGAGATGAAGGATGGATGATGGGAGGAGATGAAGGATGGATGATGGGAGGAGATGATGGGAGGAGATGATGGATGGGAGGAGATGATGGATGGGAGGAGATGATGGATGGGAGGAGATGATGGATGGGAGGAGATGATGGATGGGAGGAGATGATGGATGGGAGGAGATGATGGATGGATGATGGGGGATGATGGGAGGAGATGATGGATGGATGATGGGGGATGATGGGAGGAGATGATGGATGGATGATGGGAGGAGATGATGGGAGGAGATGATGGATGGATGATGGGAGATGATGGATGGATGATGGGAGGAGATGATGGATGGATGGATGATGGGAGGAGATGGATGGATGGGAGGAGATGATGGATGGGAGGAGATGATGGATGGGAGGAGATGATGGATGGGAGGAGATGATGGATGGATGGATGGATGGGAGGAGATGATGGATGGATGGATGGGAGGAGATGATTGATGGATGGATGGGAGGAGATGATTGATGGATGGATGGGAGGAGATGATTGATGGATGGATGGGAGGAGATGATTGATGGATGGATGGGAGGAGATGATTGATGGATGGATGGGAGGAGATGATTGATGGATGGGAGGAGATGGATGGATGGATGGGAGGAGATGGATGGATGGATGGGAGGAGATGGATGGATGGGAGGAGATGGATGGATGGATGGGAGGGAGGAGATGGATGGATGGGAGGAGATGGATGGATGGATGGATGGATATGGTGGATGATGGGAGGAGATGATGGAAGGAGATGATGATGATGAGATTGGTTTGGGAGGAGACGATGGATGGATGGAGACGATGGATGGGAGGAGATGATGGTGGATGATGGGAGGAGATGGTGGATGATGGGAGGAGATGATGATGATGGATGGTGGGAGGAGATGATGGGAGGAGATGATGGGAGGAGATGATGATGGATGGGAGGAGATGATGGATGGATGGATGGATGGAGATGATGGATGGATGGGATGAGATGATGGATGGATGGGAGGAGATGGTGGATGATGGGAGGAGATGGTGGATGATGGGAGGAGATGATGGTGGATGATGGGAGGAGATGATGGATGATGGGAGGAGAGGATGATGGAAGAAGATAATGGATGGATGGGAGGAGATGATGGATGGATGGATGGATGGATGGGAGGAGATGATGGATGGATGGATGGATGGGAGGAGATGATGATGGATGGGAGGAGATGATGGATGGGAGGAGATGATGGATGGATGGATGGGAGGAGATGGATGGAGATGATGGATGGATGGGAGGAGATGGATGGAGATGATGGATGGATGGATGGAGATGATGGATGGGAGGACAACGACAACGATGATGATGAATGAATGAATGAATGATGATGCCCCGAAATAAGGCGGGAATGGGACAGCCAGACTTCAGGGTCTACTACCTGGCTGCGCAGATAAGGGTACTGAGGGATTGGCTGCGGGATGACTGGGGGAAGGTATGGAGGGCAATGGACGAGGCGGTGGTGGGGGGCCCAATACAGGAGGTCTTATGGAAACCCAAGAAGGATAGACCCAAAAGTATGTACCAAAGTACTATAGTGGGGGGAGGAATGGGACGCAATGGTGGAGAAGGAACAAGTTACTTACCTGTAACTGTTGTTCTCCAGCATGGGTCTGGCATGGATTCACATGCTCATGAATATTCCCCGTCGTCAGGCTGGGAATCCTCGGTAAAGAAAAAACCAGTATCAGTTTCGTTTCTGATCTGTCTTTCGTAGTAATAACCAATCACTGGTCTCTGCGTCATACTGACCACAGCCAATGACTGCCCTCTACCTAAGCACCGCCTCTGGCAGCCATCTTCAGATTCGGAAGCACGTGAAGTGGCAGTATGACCAAGTGAAGAGCCGCAGAGGGGTAGGCGGGAGGGTTCGCATGTGAATCCATGCCAGACCCATGCTGGAGAACAACAGTTACAGGTAAGTAACTTGTTCCTTCTCCAGCATGGGGTCTGGCATGGATTCACATGCTCATGAATAAAGAATACATAGCAGTACACACATGCACAACCACGGGAGGTGGCAAAGGCTCAACATTAAGCATCACATAAACTCAACATTAAGCATCTTACCTCCTCACCAGGCTCACCTCAGGCGAACAGGTTGCGCAGCACTGCTTGGCCGACCCTGGACTCCTCCCTGGAATCCCGGTCGACGCAGTAGAATTTCGTGAAGGTGTGCGTCGACCTCCACGTAGCAGCCCTGCATATGTCCAGCAGGGGCACACCAGATAGGAACGCCGTGGTAGCTGCGATCGCTCTGGTGGAATGGGCTCTTGGACGGCCAGGCAGCGGTCGGTTTGCCAACCGATGACAGTACATGATACAGCCGGAGAGCCATCTGGAAATGGAAGCCTTCGAGAGAGCCTTCCCCTGATTGACAGGTCCAAAGTTCACAAAGAGTTGTGACGTCTTCCGAAAACACTTCGTGCGGTCTACGTAGAACTTCAGCGCTCTAGCCACATCCAGCGAGTGCAAAGTCCTCTCAGCCGGCGACGAAGGCGACGGGAAGAACACAGGCAACACCAAGGGTTCGTTGAGATGGAAGTCCGACGGCACCTTGGGCATGAAGGAGGGGTGCGTCCTGAGCACTACCCTCGTGTCGTGGAAAGTCAAGTACGGGGCCTTGCAGGAAAGGGCCTGGATCTCTCCCACTCGTCGTGCGGAGGTGATGGCCACAAGAAAAACTGTTTTCCACGATAGAAACTTCAACGGGGCCGAGTGCAGAGGCTCGAACGGAGGTCCCATGAGCTTGGTCAGCACCACGTTGAGCTCCCACGCCGGGGCCGGAGCCTTCACCGGCGGGAACGATCTGAACAGTCCCTTCATGAACTCTTTCACCAGACGATGAGACCACAAGGACGTCCGCCCCGTGGTTCTGGTGTATCGGGAGATCGCAGCAAGATGAATCTTGATGGACGCGTGTGCCAGACCAGCTTTGGCCAGCGTCAGCAGGTACGGCAGTACTTGGGGAGCCGTAATCCGTAGAGGGTTAATCTTCTGTGCGTGGCACCAGACAGAGAACCTCTTCCATTTGTGTCCGTAGCATTTAAGAGTCGAGGACGCCCTGGCCTTTGCAAGAACCTCTCTGCAATCGGCCGGTATGTCGTATCCTCCAAACTCTAGCGCTGCAGGAGCCAGGCCTGCAAGTTCAGCGACTTCGGGTCGTGGTGGAGGATGGCGCCTCCTTCCCTGGAGAGTAGATCCGCGTCCGCCGGCAGCTTGATCGGCGGGGACGCTGACAAGTCCAGAAGGTCCGGGAACCATATCTGCCTCGGCCACGCAGGTGCGACGAGGATCATCCTGCACCGTGACCTCTTGAGCTGGTTGACGAGCCGGATTAGCAGAGGCAAGGGAGGGAACGCGTAGAGGAACAGGCCCTCCCAGGGGAACGAGAAAGCATCGCCCATGCTCCTCGTCTGGGGAAACCTGCTGGCGAACCTCCGGCACTTGGTGTTCGTCGCCGTCGCGAACAGGTCGATCTGGGGTGTGCCCCACCGTCGGAAGAGGCGATCCACCAGATCCTGCCGTAGTTCCCACTCGTGGCACGAGCGCAGCTCCCTGCTGAGTGAGTCGGCGATGGTGTTTTTTATCCCTGCCAGATGAAACGGCACCAGAAAAATCCCTTGGGCGACGGCCCAATGCCACAGGTCCTGCGCCTCCTTGGACAGCGCTGGGGACCTGGTTCCGCCCTGTTTCCTGATGTAAAACATGGTGGTGGTGTTGTCGGTGAAGATCCTCACCACCTTGCCCTTGAGGGACGGAAGGAAGGACCGGAGGGCCCAAAACACTGCACGGAGCTCCAGGACGTTGATATGCAGGGACTTCTCAGTCGGGAGCCAAAGTCCCCTTGCGTGCAGATTTTCGGTGTGCGCTCCCCACCCTTCCAGGGAGGCATCCGTGGTCACAGTCTCCTGGTGGGCTGGGGTCTGGAAGTCCATGCCCGCCGTCAGATGCGCGCGGGTGCCCCACCACCGTATCGCTCGTCGGAAACTCTCGTCGAGCTTGATCCTTTCCTCGAAGCTGCCCGTCGTCTGGATCCAGCGCGCATCCAGGAATTCTTGCAACGGGCGCATCCGGAGCCTGCACATGGGAATGAGGTAGATGCAGGAAGACATCATCCCGAGGAGGGACTTGATGGACCTCACCTTGGCCGCGTCGGCCACCAACATCCGTTGCACCTTGCCCAAGATGGTCCTGGTCCTCTCCTCCGACGGGGAGGCCAGAAGGGACACTGTGTCGAGCCTCGCTCCCAGAAACAGTGCGACTTGCGCGGGCACCAGGTGGGATTTGGCGTAGTTCACGGAGAATCCCAGGTCCGTGAGGAGTTGGACGGTCCTTGCCGTGTGGACCACGGCGAGCTCCCTCGTCTTGGCGCGGATGAGCCAATCGTCCAGGTAGGGGTAGACGTGAATCCCCTCGCGGCGCAGCTGCGCCGCCACCGGTGCGAGGCTCTTGGTGAATACCCTGGGTGCCGACCGTAGTCCGAAGGGAAGGGCTTTGAACTGGTAATGACGCCCTTGGACCACGAATCTGAGGAATTTTCGGTGCCCCTTTAGGATGGGAATGTGGAAGTAGGCATCCTCCAAATCCAACGACGATAGGAAGTCTCCTTCCTCCAGCTGACCCAGGACGTGCTGGAGGGTGACCATCTGGAACTTCTGCGCCTTGATGAACTTGTTCAGACGTCGCAGGTCTAGGATGGGGCGCCATCCTCCCGTCTTCTTCTTCACGAGGAAGTATCTCGAGTAGACTCCGGAGCCCCGAAGCCTCTTTGGGACGAGTTCGATGGCGCCCTTTCTGAGCATCGCCTTTACCTCCAGGAGAAGTTGAGGGACGTGAAGTTCTTTCCTGGCCACGGGGGGGACGCGCGGGCACCTTCTTTGAAACTCGAGCGCGTGGCCCCGGGCCAGGGCGTCCAGCACCCAACGGTCGGTGGAGATGGACTCCCACACGCTGACGAAGCCCGCCAGCCGGCCTCCCACCGGGGTGCTTCGGTGGGGGCCCGACCCCACGGCCGGTTCAATCCTGCTTGGACGCGGCCTTGCCGCCTTGACCTCCTTGGCGACGACGGCGGGGTCCGCTAGACTTGCCTCGTCCTCTGTAGGCCTCTTGCGACGACGAGCGGGCCGCTTGACGGTAGGAAGCGAAACCGCCGCCGGAACCTCTGGAGGCGCCCTTGCCTCCGCCGCTCCGAAAGGGCGTCCGTCGTTGCTGCAGGACTCCAAGGGCCCGGGCCGTCTCAGTATCCGCCTTGATGGCCTGAAGGGAATCATCCACTGTCTTGCCAAACAGGTTGTTCCCGTCGAAGGGCATGTCCAGGACTCTGGTCTGGACGTCCTGCCGGAAGTCCGTAGCTTTGAGCCATCCACGACGTCGAAGCAAACGCCGTTGCCCAGCTGGCGGAACCCAGTGTCGGCGATGTCCGTCGCCACGGTGATGGCGTGGTCCGAGGCCACCTCACCTTCCTGCAGGATCTCCAGGGCCTCCGCCCTCTTGTCGTCCGGCAGAAAATCCAGCAGGGGAGCTATCTTGTACCAGAGCTCCCTGTCGTAGCGGGCCACGATAGCCAAGGCGTTGGCCGCTTTAATCGTCGTCGCCGCCGACGAGATGACTCTACGTCCCATAGTATCCAATTTCTTTCCCTCGCCGTCCGGCGGGGAAGTCGATGTGGAGGCCGCACCCCCCCCGCTTTCTTCCTGGCCGCCGCGGAGACGACGGAATCCGGGGTAGGCTGCGCCCGGAGGCATAGGGGGGCCGTGTCAGGGACCCGGTACTTTTTCTCGTACCGGTCTCTTCTAGCTGGCGTCGTGGAAGGGTTCTTGAGGAGGGAAAGGCCCTCATCCCAAATGTCGTCCAACAGAGGCACTGCGAGGACCGTCTTCCTCTTGGCCTTGCGCCGCTGATAAAGGAAGCCTTCCTTTTTCTTCTCCTCAGGGCAGAGTTGGAAAAGCTCGGAAGCCCTGGAGATCATGGAGTGGAAAGATCCGATCTCGTCGGGCGGAGAAGCCCTGGTGGGAGGCGACGACGGAATATCCTCGTCGTATGCCTCGTCGTCCGTACCCGTCGCTGCCGTGTCAGTCCCCGTATCATCCCCTCGGGTGGACGGGGAGGAGGGCTGGACGGGGCGCGACGGTTGAAAAGGAGGTGGTGGATGGATCCTTCTTTTCTTGGTAGGGGGAACACCAGAAGGTCCCGGTTCTGGATCTCCCGACGGGAGAGGTTCCTCCGTCGGTAACGGTAGCCTCGTCCTTATCTCGGAGCATAAGGACTGTATGGCCAACAAAATGGCCGCCGAGTTGTCTTGCGGCGCTGGCAGAGGGGAATCCGACGGGCGAGCAGGGGCCCCGTCGGTATCCTCGACGATGTCGTCGTCGTCACCTGCGTCGGGGTCCATTCCGACGGGCTGGCCTTGTTCCACGCCTAGGCCGTGGCTTAAGACCTCGATCAGCTCCTCTTCTGAGGTTGAGGCCGAATCTACGACGACGCCCTGCCCCCCCTTCTTCTTCCCCACGGAGGGTTTCACGGGGGTCCTATCGATGGGCACAAAAGAAGACTCCCTCCGAGGTGGCAGGGAGATTCTGGGCCCTGAGGTCGCCACCACTGGCGCAGCCTCCACAGGCTGAGCCAGGGCCGCCGCGACCGTTTCGATAGAGGGCTTGGTCGGATGGATCAAGGCCTTCACCACCTTAGGTGCGCTCACCGCCTTATCCTTGAGGGAGGGGGCACTGCCACGCTCCTCCTCTGCCTTAGAGCTCGACCGGGGCCTCTCCAGGAGCTTCGCCGGGTGCTCGGCCTTCCTCTTACCCGACCCAGAGCGTTGGCTCGTGGTTGATGGTGCCGGGGAGGGTGCGCCCTGCCTGGCGCCCGTAGAGCCCGACCGTTCGGCGCTCCCGGTGCCAGCGGACTCGCGGTGCTTGGCCTTATGTTGGGCCCCCGTCGCCGGGGCGCCCTCAAAGGTCTTAGAAGACCGCTCGGATTTCTTCTTCTTCTCGCCAGACGGGCTCTTACCCTCCAGCCAGTTGGCGAGACGTTGATGACGGTCCTTCATGGTCCGTTCCGACATGTTGCCGCAAAACGCACAGTCCTTCTCCACGTGCGTTTTGTCCTCATGAAGGCAGTAAAGGCAGAAAGAGTGTTCGTCTTCCTTAAAGACGTTCTGCAGCTGGCATCCAGGGCAGACCCTGAACAGCTTTCCGGGCGTCGAGCTTCCCTTCTCCTGGGCCATCTCCGAGACCGGGCCTGAGAAGCTTCTGGAGTCCTCCGAAGTGTAGCTCGACGAAATCTTCACCCTTGAGGGGCACAGACGAATCCGACACGGGTCCCCGTTGATCGGATGTAGGATCGGTGGAGCTTGAGGCTCTTTTGACCGAAAGAATTGAAGTTTTTTGTGAAAAAGCGCGCAAAAAAAAGCACTAACGCTCGAGAGCAATAGCACGAGGATCCCAACACATGAACGTGCGGTAAAAATCTGAAGATGGCTGCCAGAGGCGGTGCTTAGGTAGAGGGCAGTCATTGGCTGTGGTCAGTATGACGCAGAGACCAGTGATTGGTTATTACTACGAAAGACAGATCAGAAACGAAACTGATACTGGTTTTTTCTTTACCGAGGATTCCCAGCCTGACGACGGGGAATATTCATGAGCATGTGAATCCATGCCAGACCCCATGCTGGAGAAATCTCAATTCACCACATTTCCGTCCCCATGCACCCCCATTTTCAACAACCCGCAGTTCTCTCCGTGGGGGCGTGGGGTCAAAGGATTCCAAGCCTGGCAAAAGGAAGGGTGCCACAAAATCCAGAATAGGTTTGAGGAGGGTGAAATTAAGTCATTCGGCCAATGCAAGGAGGACTTTCAGTTGGGGGAGGGGAACAGGTTCAGGTACATGCAAATTCTGAATTGTGGCAAATGACCGGCTCTAACATCTTCCTGGAACTGTAACATTACCTCCACCAGACCCAGAAAATTATAGAGTATTCGGTCGACCTAGCAGGAGATGGTGACTGCCTTTTTCTACCATTTATACCGAAACAGTATGCCTCTGGTGGGGGAAGCCTGCATCACGCGTTTAGGGCATTGGTGCCCAAAGATGATAACGATAGGAGAAGAGAGGCAGGTATAGTTCAGTTTGAAAATTAGGGGGTGGTTCCCATTAAAATGTATGTACACTTGCTTTTGGAAGTTAGGCTGGAAATTGCAGATTAAAATTTTCCCATCAGCAGATGGTTAACTTGCTTCCATGCAAATGCTTTACCTGCACTGATGAGATGCTGAATTTCTGAACCATCAAACATTAACCCTCTGGAAAGCTAAATCAGTTCTGCTACAATTCAAAACTTTTATCTTCATCTTAAACACATCACTGCATGCAGATGCATGTGCACACTGAGCCATTGACAGGTTTGGAACTCGCAGCTGAAACATTGATCTGTGTGGAAGGTTTATCAACCCACTGAACTAAGTTTCCGCACAGGCTTAGTCAGGAACCTAACTTGTCTGAAAGGCTTGTAGGTTTGGGGCATTAGCAGCCCCACGAATGGCAGATCCGACATAACTGGATTGTACCAACCTACATGCCTCTTTCAATGAGCTACCCTACACGTGTAGCAGGAGATTTATAGAGGTACTAGTGATTTAGCAGTGTCACAAAATAGTTAGACATGGAAGAATCAGAAGTTAGGAAAAGCGCGATACTGAGAGCAGGATGGCTTTAAGCCTACCATAGCAATGCAATTTTTCTCACACTGTCCACCACCTCAGGAGATTGGAGGAGAGAGCATACAGTCTCTCTTCAGTGCTTTAGGTACATACTGAAACTGCAAACAAGTTGGTACTGCGTCATTACAATGCCACTGTTGAAAAAGGCAGTTACTGTTCCAAAACATGGCCTGCAGTGTATGAGGAGCGGCTCATTAAATCATACAGTGCACTTTGGTGATGCAGATTAGTTTTTGCGAGTGGCTTTTTAAATTAATTAAAATGCTAGTCTTATGTAAATGAAATTGTGAATTGAGTTTTATCTTGAATTTGAGTGTGTACATGCAATCAGTTTTTCAGGCTTTGGGATTTACCTCTCACTGTGCTTTTACTTGCGCTGAGGGACACTGAGCCTTCGCTCCTTCCTTGACTCGGTGGTCAGTCATAATTTCAAAAAAATAATGTTGAATGACAAAAATGTCGAAAAAAAATGTCGAAAAAAGAAATGTCGAATTCCGTTTTTTTAAATTATATATTTATTTTGGGGTCCGGGAGTAAGAAAAAATGGGTAAAATAATAAAGGTTGGGGGGAACCCCCATTTCGAAAAAAAAAAGTATTAAAAAAAATTCATTTTTTTTCTACATTTTTTTTTCAAAATAATGACTTTCGACATTATTGTTTTCGAAATGATCACTATAAACCCCTTGACTCATTGCAGTTGGGAAAGTCCTCTTTCTTTGTTCTTACCGCTCGCATCCGGCTTCTCACGCATTATTTGAAGGTCAGCCTGGAGCGGACGCGCCGATGGTGCGCGAAAGGCAAGCGTGTCTGGGTGTGTCCAGCCATCATATGGATTCTGGGCTATGTCCCACTGTCAATACAATGAGGACCTCCCCAACATTGGCAATAATGTTAAGAGACTCAGATTCTCACGGTTTGATTTAATAGAGCTGGCCCCTTAACGGTCTTTGCTTTTGAAGGGGGCTCAGCACACAGACCTTGAAGGGAAGGCACCTGGGGCTTGTGCTCCTAGAGAAGGGGCTATGAAGGGAATGAAGTCCTGCGATCCCATTGATCATTTGAAAGGTCTGTTGATCAATGCAAGATCAGCAGGAGCACACAGATATCATCTGCACACAATATTGACAGACAATGCTCTTGATTTTATGTGTATTACTGAGCCTTGGTTCTCTGACCGTTCCGATCCCGATTTGTGCCAGTTATTGCCAACTTCCTATGGGGCATTACGGCTAGATAGGGTGCCGCCCCCTCACTCCTCCCTCCCAGTAGAGGCAGTGGGTTGGCACTAATTTACCACATATCTCATCAGTGTCAACACATTCCACTGGAACACTCTGCCCTGTGAACACTTTTTGATTAGAACAGAGGTTAATGTAAATATGACAGTGAATGTTCTATTGGTATACAGACATCCCTCATCTAGCCGCATTGACTTTGCAATTCAATTTGCTCAGCTGGTTGCCTACCTGAGCCTTGCATATCCTAACTTAGTTGTGCTGGGCAATTTTAATTTTCATCCCAATGATATGTCGGATCGTTACGCTACTAATCGGTGACCAGTCTCCAAGACCTCTCCTTGGGTCTATGCAATCACCTCCCCACTCATAAGAGTGGTAATATGTTGGATCTTATTTACGCTGAGGCAGGACTGGTTTCAAGCTTCATCCCTGTTCCGGTCATATAGTCCAATCATTTTTTGGCACCCTTTTTGGTCCGTGTTAGGAAAGATTTCATAATTGTATGTAATTTTCCCTCCATGTGTCAACCCCCAAACTGTTTGCTGCTGTTTAGGCACCATTGACTGACTTTGCCAGAGAAGCCCATTCTTCAGCTGCACTCCTCTGGGCTTTCGCTCACTTTTTAGGGGGAAACTGACATACCCTTAAGACAGTCAGTACTGGGAGACATTGTTTCCCTTAGTCCTTTCCTCATGTTGCAGCTTTTGTGCAACATGTAACAAGTGTGCAATGTATCTTACCATACAGCACACTTGGGTCTTGTTAAGGAGAATTCTCCTTCTAGGGCTAATTTCCCTCAACTAGGGAGTCCCCCAGCAGCTTTGCTGGACTTCTGGAGTTTGCTTCTTTCCACTTGGTAAGAGTGTACACCTTTTGTCCACTCTTACATGTGTTTTGCCATGTGTATTTCCTCTGCTTTTGTGATTGTGGACTCTGGAGTACACCACTTCAGTTGCCCCCTTCTTTTGTGCATCACACAGCACCTTCAGTGCAGTGGCACAGGGTTGTCTTTGAGACTTCCCACCACTCCATTTCTGAGGCTGACTACAGTCCCCCAGAAAAGGGTAAAGTTGCCATTAACTTCACATAGTCAATTTACCACAGATCCAGTACACTCCATCTTACATGGAGTACTGGAAAGGGTTAACCCTTAGCCCTACCTCATAGAGCATTGTTTCGCTCTTTTAACATTTAGACTTGGCTGGTGGCAGTGGTATCTACCATAACTTTTCTACCATGATTATATTAGATAAACGTGGTTTTGTTTTAGGCTATTATATTAGCCTCGAACATACACCCGCTTGACCAAATTGTCTTTCTTTTGGCTCCGGTCTGGTTTATTCGCCATTTCTTTTTGTTAAAGTCCTTCTTGTGTTTTACTTTGCGCGGCAAACCAAGTTCGCCTTCTTTGTTCACCGTCTTTTGGCGGGCTTCTGCAGAGAAGCCCTACTCTTGGCGCCTGGGTGTTTAGGTGGGCTGAATGTGAGGGAGGGGTGTAGTCACCCCCTGCACAGGGTATCCTAGGAAACCCAAGTCGCACTTTGCCATGATTGGCTGAGGTGGTTAACCAGGCTGGACAACAACCCTGCTAGGTGATTAACAGCCAGGCTGTTTGAATGGGGGTTTTGCGCATAAAAGGCAGGTCTCTTGGGCTAGAAGTGAGAGTCGCCACTGGAACTGCAAGGAACCGAAGAGAAGCGGAGAGAACGACGACTGCTGCAACTATCCCGTCCCGGTGAAACCCTGCTGCAGTCCTGAGCTATCTACCCTTCGATGACCAGAGAAGATCCAGTCCGGAGTCTTCTTCCCTTGAGCTTGGTGGGGATAACCAGCTCATCTTCCACAGCCAGAGGATCCTCTTCCTTGGTCGAAATCTCTGCACACTGCTCTAGTGGTCCGGATAGCCCTCCGAAGAGCCTCTCCTGTTTTTAAGGAGTGCACCTTTTATTCACCGTCGCTGCTGCCGGCTTCATCCCTGTGTGGTGCAGACCCCTTCAGACGTCATCCTTCGCCTCGAAGCTCCAGGAACTATGGGTCTGCGGGAAACCAACAGGAACAACTGCCAAGGCACCAGCTGCACCATTGGAATAAGGTACTGTGTTCTGCTTGAGAAAACAGGGTGAACCCCTTTTCTTCATCTCCAAGGCTTGCCCTTGTCTTCCCTCCTTCTTATAACTTTTGCTTCCTTTTTCAAACAATATCTAAGTACTCCTGGCTACGTTGCATCTTGAACTGTCTGACTGTGTGATCCTCGCCAACAGGCAACAGGGACCCGGTTTCAATTGACATTGGCTCCGGCCTATTGACTTATAGTATTTCTGTCAGTAAGTGTTCTTCGATCCTGTCTGCCTTGACAAAAGTATTGCGTGTGATTTTTGCCCCCAACTCTCTCTGGTTAGCCCAGGTGCTAAGTGTGCTTTTGACCCGGTAACATTTCTTGCCGCGGATACGCGTTTCTTTAATACGACCGAACTGTCAAAAATTGGTCGCAAATGTATTCACGGTAACGCTTTGTTTTACAACACCGGTCTGCCTAATCACAAGGTACTTACCTTGAACTATTCTGCGTCAAGAGAATTAGTTGGTTGTAGTGTATTTTTCGTATGGTTTAGAATTTCTAGAAGTGCTGTGTTTTACTGATGGTTTAAAAAATAAATGTATTTATATTTTTTACCTGAAACCTTGAGTCAGTGTTTGCTTGAATCACAGTAATTGTGGTCCCCTTGTGTAATCTCTGCTACTGCTCATATACTCTTGAGATAAGCCTGGCTGCTCTGCAACTGCTAACACTCTGACATAGTAGTACAGGCTTGTACCAAAGGTAAAACTTGTATTGCCACCAGTAGTCTTAATTGTGTGTAGTGGTCCCTAAGGGCACTGCACAGGATGCCGCCTAACAGGTCTCTAGTCATTTCCAGGGCCCTAGATACTCTCGCTGGACTTTTTATGAACTGTGCAGATGTGTCATGGACAGGACTGGTGGCAGCTATCTTTTCGCATTATTGTTAACCCTTTCCTGCCATGTTAACCTTGTTTGGCACGAATAGGTGGCCTGGCTCCAAAATGGCCATGCCACGAGGTTCTTTGTCCTTGGGCAATTTTGCCTCTTCACCTTCCCCAGGTCAAGCCGACCTGGGCCAGTCCTTATTTGGTCATGCCCTTTCCCGCGAATCCCAATGCTTTCTGCATGCCTTGTGTCTGTGTGCCTCCAGGATGTAGGCTGGAATGTCAGATTCCAATACACATCCTGGGTGCCAGAGTCTGGAGTGCCATGAATGTCGGGGACCACCGTGGTCCGTGATTGGTCCACGTATGGAGTGTGTGTTTGTGAGCAGATCTCCCATCGGGTCCTCTCGGTTTTGGCGCGAGGGGAACCTTGGATGGGAGGAGGCTGAAAACACCACTACATTATCATGATGCTTACCCCCAGGCATCCGGACCAAGCCCATCAGCCCTGGGAGCAGGCATCTAGACATTTAGTAAAACCTCAGCAGCCCCGGCTAGGGGCTATCTGGGTTCAGTCCTGGCGCCTAAGGCGCCGGGCTCATAGTCATTGCTTACCTCAGGCAGACCATGTTGCAAATGACTCCAATCCAACATGAAGCCTGAAAGGGACTATTTTTCTACAGGCACCATTTTTTACTCAGGTGTGGTTATAGGGACTTCTTACCTGGGACTACTTTTGAGGCTATTTAAACCACGCCCGACCAGCAACACACGCTTCGCGTTATTCTGCATCCAGCAGCGTAACGCTCACCTTGCCTGCAGCCTGCATCCAGTCTTCTGCCACGCCCGCCTCGAATCCGGAGCTCCTAAAACAAAGAGGAAAGAAAGGGACAAGGTTAGAAAACAAACTTATTTCTATTCCACACCTGATTCTGGATCCATCTCATCTCTCCGGACCTGTAAAGAACATAATTTCTGCACGCGCCGCACCTCCTCTTCGCCGAAAGACTCTTACCTGAGCGCCACCAGCTGCCACAAGAGCATCTTTTCACGAGCCAGCTGCAAGACAAGAAAGAAAGGGGGGAACAAGAGTGAACATCGGACATATTGAACTCTATGAACTTAATACTTACTGGTCCTCACAAGGAACCTCAGAGTCAACACACTCCTGAGCCTTCAAACCAGTGAAGTAACTGGAATCGACGCGCCTCTGCAAATCCACGCAGGATGGAGAGCTCATCTTTCAAGAATATAAGGTGAGGTTGCTGTGAGGGCATTTCGGAGGCGATTAGTTGGGGAGGACTGTGGGGGTGTCATCACATGAATCCACAAGTGGCTAAATCCATCTCTCCACTTGCAGGAGAATATTTCACGGGTTAAGCAGACAAGATTAGGAGGGCAGATCCAGTCAGTCATCGCTGCACTACGCATCATGTGGGTGGAGACCGCATCTGTCCGGGTCCGACCGACGCCCCTGTGGGAGCCAGGTGAGCGTAACAACATGTTGATCTCCTGAGTTCTCACTGAACAAAGGATAGGATCCAAGTATCCTGCAACACGAAGCCGAGTTGGGGAACAGCTGGTGACCCGCTGGAAGGTTTGGCACCCTGAGCCCACTGTTGTCCCGTGAGACCTCTCTGCATCTGGTCGTCCTAGAAGGTCTGCAAAGACGTGTCGACCCATTGGAATTGTGGGACCAACTATTCTCGGCACCTTCATCAAACCCTGCAAGTAAGCTTTCTCAAGTGTCCCTGGGCCAACCAGTGGACTGACCAGCTTACCCAGTTGCTTTGCTCTGTCACCGCTGCCGTTTCGAGGAGGCCCTCGAAACTTAGTATGCCGCTAGCTCTGTGTCCACGGCACCATCACACCGAATTTCGTACACCTGGCGTTCCCAGGTCTGAAGTGAGACGAGTGCGCCAGGACCGGAGTAAGCGCGGTTACCGTATTGCCCTGCCGCTGCAACGTCCTTTGCAAGTTCGCTGCATTTGTGACCCTCTTGCCCCTGAAGCCTGCTGCAGTGAAACTGGGTCGATTCATCCACCCGGAGCAGAGAAATCATCACTGTCCCGTTTGGGAATAATCGCTGTATCTCAGGAACTGAAAGGTGCTGAGACGTCCTTTTTGCCGCATTCGAACCTGCCAGCAAAGTGGAATGAACTGGCGAAGTTTAGGTCTGCTTGCGTCAGGGACCAGTGAGTACTCCTTCCCCAACTGGTGGCCCCTAGTACAAGAGCCCATTTTTACACACGAGTGGCCCCTGGGGGCCTCTCTCCTTTCCACAGGTATTGCAAAATAGCGACTCCATCCCGCACTCTCGAACTGCCTCTGCCTTCAAGTCAAGGTCCTTCTTGAATAGTGGGAACTTCTTCTGCATCGCCACATCCACCTTCCTGAGCTGCTAGAGACCCTTGAAGAGACCCTATTCCGCCCGCTGGCACAAGCGTGTGCATGTACTATTGAGCACAAGGCTCCTTTCTTCGTAGGGCTTGGACTGCCTCTTAGGTGTATTATTGATGTTGAACTGGGACTAAAGATTACCTGCACTGCCTGTTTCTTTCCTAGGTTGTCGACATATTTTGTGCAGTCACCCCTTTAGACCCCAATGGGCTTGTACATATATTGTATTGAGTGTGATGTATTGGTTTACTGAGTGATACTGTGATTCTTTTGCTATGGTCTATATCACAAAGGCCTTGTAATAAATGGGTCTATATTTTTGATATAACACATGTCTGGAGTAACTTGTAAGTGCCCTCGCTCGAGGTCCTTCAGTCACCCTCACCCCTCCTGAGACTTAGTCTTGACCGCCTGCCATAGCTACCCTGATTGGTCTGGCTTGTCCAGAGGTTACCCTGTTCCAAGAAACTAGGTTGGCCTTCTGAACCTCTGCCCCTCAAGGCCAGAGTTCAGAAATCCTTCTTAACAGTCCAGACACCACTTGGTCTTCCAAAGGTCTCATGGTGTTAAAACTCAGACTGTGGCATAAAGTAGGCTTGACAGAGATGACAGATTCATTACTTGAGGCCAAAAGGAGCTTCAGGGAGAAAGGTGTTGATCCGTGTTCCTCTCTCCTTAGTTCCTTGGAGAGAGTAGCAGACAAATTGGCCCCTAGTCTTCCTCACTTCAGTAGAAGAACAAGTTACTTCTTTCGACGGGATGTTCCTCCGACGTATTCCTCATCTTAGATATCTCCTTCCAGCTCTGCTGGCCTCGGAAAATTTTTTCTCTCTAGAGGGAGCTGCGCGTCGACGTCCTCCGAGTCGATGTCCCTCGACAGCCGCCGTATCGACGTCGACGTCATCCTGCCTATAAAGGCCGCGCGCAGCGTCCGTTGCTCAGTTCCGTTTTGTAGCCCACAATAATACTTTCTGGACTAAACTAATCACCCTGAAGGAGCGTAAGCTGCAACAACAAGGGAAGTTGAACTGCGGGGATGGATGGGAGGGTCGATGAGCAATACGTCGGAGGAACATCCCGTCGAAAGAACGTTACAAGGTAAGAAGTAACTTGTTCTTCGAAGGGATTGTGTCCTCCGACGTATTCCTCATCTTAGATAGGCTCCCATAGCAGTATTCTATTATTGGAGGAGGGAGTACTGACTTCACGCTGTCTTCTATTGATGAATAGAATGCAGTACAGCCCTTCCAAACCTAGTCTCTTGACTGGAGGAGGAATCCAAATTGTAAAAACGTGTAAAGGTATGGACAGACGACCATGTAGCGGCCGCACAGATGTCTTTAACCGGCACGCCTCTTTTGAGGGCCGATGAAGCTGCAATACCTCTGGTCGAATGAGCCCTAAGGTTTTGAGGGGGCTCTTTCCCTGCCAGTTTATAACATTCCAGAATGGCTAGAATGATCCATCTGGAAATGGTCTGCTTAGTTATTGGTAACCCCAGCTTGTGACCTGCGTAACCTACAAACAGCTGGTCTGCCTGTCTTATCCTGGCTAGTCTACCGATGTAAAAACTTAAAGCCCTCCTAGGGTCTAGCCTGTGTAACCCTCTCTTCCTCTTTCCCCGGGTGAGGAGGAGGATAGAAAGATGGTAGGGTAATCTTCTGAGTGATATGGAATTCAGAAACCACCTTTGGGAGGAAATTAGGCTTCACTTGCAGGACAACTTTGTCTTTGTGAAATATTGTGTGAGGGGGTTTACAAGAAAGAGCTTGTAATTCGCTCACCCTTCTAGCAGATGTAAGTGCTATTAATAAAACAGTTTTAAGGGTAAGGAATCTTAACGAACAAGAATGGAGAGGTTCGAAAGGTGTGCCCATCAGGAAAGTTAGTACTAAGTTTAAATCCCATGGGGGAACTTGGAATGGTCTTGGGGGATAAACATTGGTTAACCCCTTTAGAAACTGTATAACCAAGGGTAATTTGAAATAGGATGGTTCTTCCGCAGTGCGCTTAAAGATGGATAGCGCTGCGAGATAGCCCTTAATGGTGCCAACTTGAAGGCCTGAATTTGCCAAATATAGTAGGAAGGACAAAACCATTGGTGTACCACCTGAAAAAGGGTCGATATTCTGTTCTCTACACCAGCTGCAAAATCTGTTCCAACGGCAGCGGTATAAAGACTTTGTTGCTGGCCTCCTTGCCGAAAGCAACACCTCCATAACATCATCAGGGAGGTCCCAATCCTTGTACCTCAGCCTTTCAGAAGCCAAGCGTGAAGGTTGAGGGTTTTGATGTCTGGATGGAGAACCTGACCTCCCTTCTGTGAGAGTAGGTTCTCTCTGAGTGGAAGTCGAATTGGAGGGCAGATGGACAAGTCTAGAAGGTCTGGGTACCACGTTCTCCTGGCCCAATCCGGGGCAATTAGGATCATGGTTCTCCGGAATCTTCTCAACCTCCTGATCATTTGAGGAATGACAGGGACCGGTGGGAACGCGTACAGAAGCGGAAACTCCCAGTCCACTATGAACGCGTCTCCCAGAGCTCCTCTCGGGGGAAATTCCCTTGAGCAGAACAGGTCGCATTTCCTGTTTAGGCTGGTGGCGAACAGATCTACCTGAGGGGTTCCCCATAGGACGAAGATCTCTTGAAGGACTTCCTGAGCTAGCTCCCACTCGTGGGAGACTGTGTTCTGCCTGCTCAGAGCGTCCGCTGTCAAGTTCTTCTCTCCGGCTAGGTGAACTGCCGATAGAGAGATTCCTTCTTGGATTGCCCAAAACCAGAGCTGCATCGCCTCTCTGCACAGGGGTAGTGATCCTACGCCTCCTCTTTTGTTGAGGTAATGCATGGCCACCGTGTTGTCCGTCATTATCAGGACGTTCTTCCCTTGTACAGCTGGCAGGAACGCCTTCAGCGCAAGTCTGATGGCTCTCAGCTCTAACAGGTTGATATGTAGTCTGGACTCTGATGGAGACCAACGACTGCTGATGGTCAAGTCGTTGGCGTGGGCTCCCCACCCCGTGAGTGAGGCATCCGTGACTACTGTTATCTCCGGCCAGGGTTGCCAAAACTGTTCTCCATTCAGAATGTTCTCCTGACAGGCCCACCACTGAAGGTCTCGAGCTACTCTGTCGGGAACCTGAAAAAGATCTGTCATTCTCCCTGAGAATTGTGACCACTGAGTCCTCAGTGCCCACTGGAGGGATCTCATTCTCAGGCGAGCCTCTGGCACTAGGAAAATGCAGGATGCCATGAGGCCTAGCAACCTCAAAATGTCGAAGGCTGGGAGTCTTGGGCATGTTGGAACTTGGTAACCATCTGTAGAATATCTTGAGCCCTCACCTCTGGTGGCGAGGCTTTTCCCAGGGAAGTGTCCAGGATCGCTCCTATGAACTGGAGTCTCTGCGATGGTATCATTTGTGACTTCTTTATATTGAGGGAGAAGCCCAGTCTGTGAAGGAAGTGGAACACGTGATTTAGCTGGATCTGAGCTTGTTCCGAAGAAACAGCCCTGATCAACCAATCGTCCAGGTAGGGGTAGACGTGAATCCCTTCCCTCCTTAGACTTGCAGCCACTACCGACATTAACTTGGTGAAGACCCTCGGGGCGGAGGTCAGCCCAAATGGCAGCGCTCGAAATTGATAGGGAGAGTTGCCAATTGCGAACCTCAGGTATTTCCTGTGCTTGAGATGGATAGGCACATGGAAATAAGCGTCCTGAAGGTCCAGAGATACCAACCAGTCCTGGAACTGAAGGGCCTGGAGGATCTGAGAAAGAGTGACCATCTTGAATTTGTCTTTTCTGAGGAATTTGTTCAATTCTCGCAAGTCCAAGATGGGTCTCAGTCCTCCGTCTTTCTTTGGAATGAGAAAGTAAGGGGAGTACCAGCCCTTGTTCCTCTCCGCTACAGGTACCGGTTCTATGGCACCTTTCTCTAGCAGGTCCAAAATTTCCTGCAAGAGGAGCGGATCTGGAGCTTTCTGAGAGCTGATCCCCGGTGGATGACTCTGAGGTATACGTAGGAAAGGCAGGCAGTAACCTTGGGCAACTGTTTCCAATGCCCAAGCATCTGACGTGATAGCCTGCCATACCGCCAGATGTTGAGTCAACCTGCCTCCTACAGGTGTCCTGTGAGGGAAGTCCTCAGAGTGGTTTTGGGGCGGCTGATGCAGATGCCGATGGTAAAGAGGCACCTGCTGTTGCTGCGGCTTTTGAATATCTACCCCGTCCACCTCGGGTAGTTCTTCTTTGTCCCCTTTGAACCGGTCGTCCTCTACCTCTTCCGAATGCGGAGTAGAAGCGAAAGGACTTGCCCCTCGCAGAGGTTCCTGTGGGACGAAAAGGAGTCTGACGGATTGCAGCTCCTAGGGATTTAGCTGCTGCTTTTGAAGTTTGCAGTTTCTCTAAACTGTCATCCGCCTTTTTCCCGAACAAAGAAGAGCCATCGAATGGCATGTTCAAGAGCCTGGCTTGCACATCTGGGGCAAAACCAGACTTTCTCAACCAAGCGAATCTCCTGGTTGATGTACTTGCTGCCATTGCTCTGCTGATACTGTGAGCCGAATCAATGCCCGTCTTGAGGGATTCGCACATAGCGTCTTTACCGTCCTGTATAATATTCAGGAACGCATCCCTTTCTTCTCCCTCCGGGATGCAGTCAGCCGCTGTAGAAGCACACTCCCAAAGTGTATGGCTGAACCTAGCAAGGGTGCAAGTAGCATTAACAGATTTTAACGCCATGCTACATGCTGAAAAGACTTTCTTTGCCATAGCATCATATTTTTTATCGTCCCTGTCCTGTGGGACGGTAGGATAAGCCGTCTTGACATCGGTAGAGGATGCTGCCTGTACCAACCGACTTTCTGGGGATGGGTGTTTAGACAAAAACTCCGGGTCTGTAGAAGATATCCTGTACTTTGTAGACAGTTTTTTATTTACTGCTGGTACGACATCTGGGGTTTCCCAGTTTGTCATGATCTTCCTCTGAAGAGCTTTATGAAAAGGCACCACAGGATCCTCCTGTGGGCCTTTGTCAAGAATATCCGTGAGGTCATCTTGTTGGAAAGATTGTGAAGGTGCAGACCACCCCATGAACTCTGTGATCCTGGCCATTAAGGCTCTATAGGGGGTTTCAGCATGCTCCCCCGGGACTGGCCTAGCAAACTCCACCTCAGGGGAAGTGTCTAACCCACTTGCCTCATGTAAGGAATCATGAAGATCCTTTAACCTGCGTTCTTCAGAGGAAAATTCCTCTCTAATTGGGGTTACAGGTACCTGCAACTCAAATGTGTCTTCCTGTTCAGACAATTCACCCTCTTCCAAAATTGAGGATATAGTTCTCAATTGTTCTGAACTCATAAAGGGAGTAAATCCCATTTCCAAGGCAGAGGGTGCCGAACTTGTCATTATCGGCCCCGAAAACGTCGATGTCGTTGACGCCGAAGGCTTCGAGCGTGGCGTCGAAAACAAAGGCGGAGACCTCGACAGAATTGGAATTCTACTCGACAATCTCGAAGCCATCGACGTCGAGGACCTGGGGATAGTCACTGGGTGTGTCGTAACCGTGACTTTTCTTGGTGTCGACGCCGGTGTCGAAGCTGGCGTCGAGTCGACAGACCCGTGTGTCGAAGGTCCCTTCGACAACGGCGTCGAAGACACCGACCTCGGCGTCAACGGAACCCTCGTCGACGGAACCTTCGAGGAAGGTTTGGAGGTCATAGTCCTACTCGAGGGTTCGAGACGCGCTCGAGAGGTTTCCTTCGCCGGGTACTGCGACTCGCGGCGTTTTTGACCTTCGGGTCTTTCGACCAGAGCATCGCTCTCGGCAGTCTTCGAGGGGGTCGAGGCCGCTTTCTCGAAGACGCTCATCATATTTTTGTGGAATTCCTCCCATTCAGCCCGGGAACTATGTTTCGTGGGGCAAGGGATTCTTTTTGGCGAAACAGAGGAAGAGGAGACGGAGAAGGGGATCTTCGACGTCTCAGTGCTTCGATCTCGAGGAGTGATGGGACCCACTCCGAGACCTGGAGCGCGAATGGTGACGAGGAGACGAGTGTCTCGACTTCGTCGACGAAGAAGAAGCTTTAAAAAAGTCTTACCTTTCTCCAGCTTCCCCCTACGCTCCTTCAGGGCCTTAGCTGTCATGGACATACAGTCCTCGCATTCCGAACAATGGTGTTCCGCTCCCAAACACCACAGACAAACTCTGTGAGGGTCAGTCAGCGACATCTTTTTCCCACAATCTCAGCATTTTTTGAAGCCGGATGTCGGTTCCGACGAGGAAGCCATCGAGTACGGATCGAATAACTCGAGGTAAATAGGATTAATCTGACAAGAACTGAGCAACGGTATTCCGAGGCACTGAGTAAGCGCGGAAAAACAGAACTGAGCAACGGACGCTGCGCGCGGCCTTTATAGGCAGGATGACGTCGACGTCGATACGGCGGCTGTCGAGGGACATCGACTCGGAGGACGTCGACGCGCAGCGCCCTCTAGAGAGAAAAATTTTTCCGAGGCCAGCAGAGCTGGAAGGAGATATCTAAGATGAGGAATACGTCGGAGGACACAATCCCTTCGAAGAACAAGTTACTTACTCTTGATAAAGTTCTTTTGACTATGTTCCTCCCACATACTCCTCATCTTTGACATGTAATGTCCAGCTTCTGCTGCTTCTAAATTTTTCGTCACAGTGCGCTGTGCGTCAAGTCGATGTCCCTCGAAGGCCTCCGTCAAGGGTGAGGTAATCGAAGAATATATATAGCTCACACATCGCCCGTTGGCCTCAGTTCTGTCCCCACCCCACCCACCATAAATATGGGCATGACCTATCCGCTGCCTTTGACACCGTAGATCACCCTCTACTTCTTGATTCCCTTTCTTCCTTTGGCCTCAAAGACTGTCCATAACTGGTTCACTTCCTATCTTTCCAATCACACCTTCGCAGTTTCCTGGGGAGGCAGCACCCCCCCACCCCCCACCTATCCACTTAACTACGGTGTCCCACAAGGCTCAGTGCACAGCCTTTTCCTCATCTCAGTATACACTTCCCTTCTAGCACCCATCATCTCTCCCCTTTGGTATCTCTCATCACGCCTATGCTGATGACACCCAGCTAATCCTCTCTTTCTCTTCCTTTACCCCAGACATCCATCTCCAGCTTTCTTCCTGCCTCTCCGCTATTAAATCTTGGATGTCCTCTCACTTTCTCACCCTAAACACAGACAAAACTGAAGTCTTATTCTTTCCCGCTAACACCATCCCTTCCCCTCCTCTCCCCATCCTCTTCCCTGCTTCCCAGCTACCCATCTCCCCTCACACCCGCAATTTCGTCTTGCACTTCAACTCTAACCTCTCCTTCACCGACCACATCTCTCTCAACTCCCGAGCCTGTTGCTTCCATCACTAACATCCGCAAAATCCAATCCTTCCTCACCTTTCACGCCACTAAACTCTTACATTCCTCTCTAGGCTATTCTATTGCTCTGCTCTCCTTTTCGGTCTCCCCTCCTCACATCTAACCCCCCCTTAAATCCATCTACCACTCTGCCATCCGCTCTCTCTGCCTTATCTCTCCTCACAATTCCATCGCCTCTTCACTCATTTCACTGGGCTGGCTCTCATTTCACTCCCAAGTTAAATTCAACTTCCTCCGTCTAGTCTTCAAATCTCTCTATGGCCTTGCTACACCCTACCTTTCCTCTTTCCTCTCCGTCTACTCTCCCTCTAGCCCACTCTGCTCTGCTGATCATTTCCTACTTTCTATTCCTCCTGCAACCTGCGCCCCATCCCGCTTCCCCTCCTTCCAACTTCTTGCCCCTTTTCACTGGAACCTTCTCCCCCTCCCAATCCACTCCTCCACCTTTTATTCCTCTATTCGCTCCTCTTTAAAATCCTACCTTCTCCAAACCCAACATGACACCTGTTCTCCTTACTGCTCCACCGCCTCTAGCTACTCCTTTCTCTCCTCCTTAACATCCTACCTTCTTCTCACCTCAAACTAGCATCCCCCTTCTATTCTCCCTCCCAACTTCCCTACTGCTCAATTTCATTAATTGAAATCATGTAAATTGTATTGTTGTCAGTTATTTGATTCATGTTTCATTATGTAATGCTTGAAATATACTCATTGTTGCTTATGTAAAGCGGTTTGGCTTAAAGCACTATATAAACATTGAATAAATACAAATACAAAATGACAGTACTCAGCCTTGGTGGAATGGAAGCTATAATAGCATGAGAAATTCTACAGAGGGGTAGGTTGGGAGGGCGATTAGGAATACGTGGGAGGAACATTCAGTCAAAAGAACGTTACCAGGGGTAAGTAATTATTTTTCAAATGGATTGTGTCCTCCCATGTATTACTCATCTTTGAGAGACTCCCAAAGCAGTTGTAACGCTCACCTGATTCCCGCAGAGGCGCCGGTCTTGACTGGGCGAATACCGTATCTTCAAAGGTGATGTGTAACACACGGTTGGCTCTTTGGGCTGGACCTCTGTGCACTGTATGTCTGACTCGAAGAGTAAGATGTCTGCAGATAGAAAATATGGGATTAATGAACTGGGGTTATTGGGTGTCTCTCTCTTCTTCCCCTTCTCTTCTCCTGTAGAACCCCAAAGGTTAACGCTCTCACCTTAGGTAAGTGAACGCCGAGCTCTCCATCTGCCTCGGGGCAGGGTGCCGTAACCAGTTTCTTCACTAGATAAGGGTGCAGGCCTCTTGACCTCAGAGGACTGCTGTCCGTCGTTTACTGCACGAACGGTAAGTTCCGAGTATTTCAAATGTCTTTAAAGTCTTTTGTAATGATGTCTCTTGTTTTGCAGCGTTCCGGCGATGGCGGATGACGGGCTGAAGTGAGTTGAGGATGGAACCCGTGTGAGGAATAGAAGCGCCTGGAAGCACGTAAGTAAGCGCTTGTTGCCTGCTTCACGATGCGCACTAACTGTCCTTTTATCTTGCAGGTACAAGTTCGGAACTGCTGAAGGGGTGCCGGAATACCCACTGGGTTCGGCGTGGGAAGGAGTACTGGCACGTGAGTAATAAAATTACCCAATGTCTTTAAACGCACCTTCTTTTGTCTTTCAGATGCGGGATGCAGCGCCGAAGGCCTCCGGAGCGTGCGAAGAGTTGGTAAGATTTTGTCTTTCAGATGCCGGAATGCAGTGCGAAGGCCTCCGGAGCACGTGAAGAGTAGGTAAGCCTTTGTCTTTCAGATGCCGGAATGCAGCGCGAGGCGTTGGTGACAGCCGATGGACCAGGTAAGAGAAGCGCTGTCACTGAAGACCGTAATGCTAACCTGTTCTTTCTTGTCTTTATAGGTGTTGCTGAAGACTGGATTCAGGTTGGTAAGCCTTTTTCCCTTAGGCCCAGGATCAGATGCAGAAGACACAATGAGCGTTCTGCTGCAGAGGATGCAGAATAACGCAAAGCAAGATTCATCCATCGGGTGTGGTTTAAATAGCCTCCTGTAGTGCTTAGGTGTCTCCTTCCACAGCCTCGCCTAGGTAAGAAAAGAGTTCCTGCTTTCCAGAAGAGTTCCAGTGTTCTGAACCTAGGGAGTGGCTCCTGCCCCACCCAACAGGAAAAGTAGTCCCAAACAGAAGAGGATTAGAGGCTCAACTGGCAGGTAAGTAAGCAGCATGGTCTGCTGCAGGTAAGTCCACCCAAGCATTATGAGCCTGGCGCTTCCAGCGCTGGGACTGGGCATATTTATGAGCCTGGTGCCACTGGCGCCAGGACAGGGTCCAAAAGGTCCCAATTGGGACTGGTTGGCACTCGGAACCTGGGTTATGGGTCTGCTTCCAAGGGAGTTGGGTAAGTCCTGACCTTTTGGAAGCAGAGATCATGACAGCAGTATTATGATTGGTGGAGGGTGTAGAATTACAATTTAAACATTTTCAAGTGCATAGCAAAGTACTGCTTTGCCAAATGTACCATCCTGACCCTGGGAAGCATCCAGACAGTAATGTTTTGTAAACGTGTGGATGGAAGACCACGTTGCAGCCTCACAGATATTTCTAATTGGAACACCCCTTTGAAGGGCTGTAGATGTAGCCATTCCCCTGGTGAAATTAGCTCTCAAACCTTCAGGAGGGTCTTTACCTGCTAGCCTGTAGCACTCGGATATCGTGAGGGTTATCAACCTCGACAAAGTCGGTTTCAAAACACCTGATCTAGCCTGTGTCCTGTGTAACCGATAAAAAGTTGATCATCAATTCTACATTTGCGCTCTCCTAGGGTCCAAACTATGGAGTCTTTCCTCTTCCTTACCAGGATGAGGTGACGGATAGAAGGAAGGCAGAACTCCATGACCTCCTAAGCGAGCGAGGCACAGATGTGCTATTTCTTCACACAAACGTAGTTATCTGACAACCAAAAAATCACTGCGCGCGAAGCCATACCTGACAACTTCAAATTAACACACGCCAACAGAGAAAAATCAAAGAGGAGGCAGAATAGCAATGTTACACAAAGAGCACATCCGAGCCGCATGACTCCCAACAGACATTGAAGACTGTGAATACCTCCTAATCAAGATCGAACTCAACAACAAAGTCAACATAGTGTTCCTACAGATCACCGTCCTAAAACCAGAGCTTTGCGACGAAGCTAGCAGACTACATCGGCATACTATCAACCTACCATGACAACCTAGTCAAACTGCGAGACTTCGACATCTGGTTTGAAAAAGAAAACGAAACCTCAGCAAACTCACTCCGCACACTCCTGGAAACAATGCACTTCAAGCAAATAGTAAATGGTTCCACCCACAACACTGAACACACCTTGGACGATATTTGTAAAAGAAGGACTATGAGCATCCGCGCCAGCTAAAGTGACGGAATGGAGCGACCACTACCTGATACCATTCTACATCAAACTCCAAACCCGCTTACCGTTCGGGAAGGAAATACTCCACACCACTAAGAAAGGACAATGGAAGAGCCTACACCTGGAGCCATTAAATCCTACTTAAATACGTTGAAACAAACAGAATACTTGAGCACTCGCAAGTTGCCTTCTGAACAATGAGAGGAACAGATGCAGTACTCCCATCGCTATGGGACAACCTGAAAATAATGCAGACAACAGCACCCGATCCACCCTCCTCCTGCAGGACATATCTGCAGCTTTTGACACAATAAGCTGCACAACACTAATAAAAAGCCTGTGGAATGTGCCATACAGGAATCTGCCCTAAGGTGATTAACCTCACTCCTCACAAAGCGAGCCGAAAGAACCTACTTACCACCTTTCAGCTCAAACACCAAAAGCATCTCCTGCAGAGCTCCTCGGGGATCCAGCCTCTATCCCCTGCTCTTGAACATCTACATGTCTCCCCTGATAAAAATAATTCAGACCCACAGACAGAACGCCTACAACTACATAGACGACACACAACTGATTGTGAAGATAATGCTGAACCAGGAACAAAACCGCCTCATCCAATTGTCTCACAGACATCTACAATTGGATGGCAACTAACACCCTCATACTGAGCCCAGGGAAAAAAGGAATTAACAAAGTTACTCACCGTAGTGACTACCTTACTCCTAGTCCACAGTCCCCTTTCCTCCATACTTTTGGGACATTCCGTCCTGTGGGACGGGACCAGAGCACTTTTTGTAAAAAAGCATCAAATTGAAAAACCCCGCCCTCCTTAGCTCCGCCCCATGCATCGCCCTTCAGTACTTTTCCAACGTCAGGTCTGAGACCTTTAAGCAATAATGGAGGATACTTATTAGAGGGGACGGCGGGTGGGCGTATGGAGTAAAGGGAACTATGGACTAGGAGCAAGGTAGTCACTATGGTGAGTAACTTTGTTATACTCTTACATCCTGTCCCCTTTCCTCCATACTTTTGGGAGATTACCAAGCACTCCTAACAGGAAAACGGGTGGATGGAACTCCTTTACTGAAAGAGTTTTTAAAGAACCGCCTGACGAACGGAGCATCGGCTCTCGAGCTCAGGTCTTAGGAGTAATGCTTACAAAAAGCTGATGGGGAAGCCCACGTAGCTGCTCTGGCAATGGTTTCCCAGGGAACATATGTCTGAAAGGCAACTGCATTGCCCCGCACATGATGGGTTCCATTTGGAGGCTGAAGATCCTGAACGGTATCCGCCTCTGAAATACAGGAAGCAATCCATCGGGAGATAGTTGCTTTTGAGGCCGGCTTTCCTTTCGGATCTCCGAAGGTCACACAAAGCTGAGAAAAGCTCCTAAGTTTAGATATTCTGTCCAAATAAAACTTTAGAGCTCGTCCGACATCCAAATTATGCAATACCCGCTCGGCATCTGAGGCCGGGTCCGGAAAGAAAACAGCTAAGGAAATAGACTTGTTCATATGAAAATCGGATACCACCTTTGGAAGGAAAGGAGGATTAGTCTGGAGGACAACCTTATCCTTATGAAAGGTGAAGAATGGATGTTCTACAGACGACAAGGCCTGAAGCTCGCTTACACGCCTTGCCTAAGTCACACAATCAGAAAAGCCATTTTCCACGAAAGAAATCCACTGTAGCCATGGGCTCAAAAGGTTTATGGAATAAGGCAGTGAGGACCACATTCAATTCCCACTTTGGATGTGGGTTGCGCACAGGTGGATAAATATGCTATAGACCTGCAAAGTGTCTTTTAATGACGGGGTTTATCAATGAAAAAGAGCAAGAGTCCGTGGACAGTAAAGCAGCGATAGCCGACAAAGTCCTACAAGACAAGACATGTATGCCTGAAGTTGCCAGATGAGAAACGAATGACAGGACCGTGTCGATGGTAGCCTCTCTGGGGTCCAGCAGCTGCTTAGCTAAACACCAGTGACAGAACCAGACCCATTTGCTCCTATACTGAGACCTTGTTGAAGGTTTTCTAGCCACCTGGATATTACGCTGATTATCTGCGGACAAGTTGAAACTTTCGAAGGATTTGAACTCGGGCACCAGGCCGTCAAGCTGAATGAATGTGGGCAGGGGTGCCACATCTGCTGATCGCTCTGGTGAAGCAGGTTGGGAATCAGCAGAAGCCCGATTGCTGAGCAGACTGACAGATGCTGAAGCTCTGAAAACCAGAATCTGGCTGGCCACCAAGGGGCTATGAACAGGAGAGTGCAATTCGTGTCGCTGAGCGGTGAATCAGAGAAAGAGGCGGGAAGGCGTAGGCCCTCATGTTGTGCCACGGAATCTCGAGAGCATCTCCCAGGAAAGAAGGTCCAAGCCCGTTCCTGGAAGCATAAAGAGGAAGTTTCCCGTTTGATAACGTCGCAAAGAGGTCTACTTCTGGAGTGCCCAATGGCGAAAAAGGTCAGAGGATCTTTGTGTTTAGTTCCCACTCGTAGCTGACCACCGCTCGTCGGCTGAGAGAGTCTGCAGTCACATTCAGTTGGCCCGGAATGTGCACCGCCAACAAACACTTCACTGAATGGCCCATTCCCAAATCTGAATGGCTAGATCTACAAGGGGAGGTGACCTGGTACCCCCTGCTTGTTGATGTAAAACATGGATACCACATTGGACTTTGTTCACAATCACTGGCTTGAAAGCTTGGAGTGCCAGGAAAATCTCCAGAAGTTCCAGATAATGTATGTGAAATTGTCTGTCCTGTGGCGACCATAGGTCGAAAACCTGAAGATGATCCAATGTTGCGCCCCACCCAATAAGGGAGGAGTCAGTCGTAATGGTCGTTCGAGGGGAGGGCTCCTGAAAAGGAGCACCCACCGACAGATTGCTGAAAGAAGACCACCACAGGAGATCTGTCAACATGCAGGGTGGAACCGAAATCATTTTGGTGTCCGGGTCCACTGCCTGAAGCCAGGATCTCCGAAGAGACATCTGTGTGAGTCGCATCTTGAGACGAGCAAGGGGAAGAGCAAGCATGCACAACGCCATGAGGCCTAGAAACCTCTGGAACCACCAGGCCAACATGCTCTCTGACTGAATGAAAACCTGACACGTGGTCAACAGATCCGCCATCCTGTCCACAGTCAGGTACACTCTGTAGTCGATCGTGTTCCAACGGAATCCCAGGAATATCAAGTCCTGAGAGATCATCATTGTTAGGGAGAATTCTCCGTTTAGGCTGAATTTCCTAACCTAGTGAGTCCCCCAGCAGCTTTGCTGGATTTTTGGGGTTTATTTTTTTCTCCTGCCAAGAGTGAGACTCTTTTACCCTCACTCTTGGACATGATCTGAGTGTGTTTCTTTGAATCTAGAAGTGTTTAATAGGCTACGGGGTCTTTTACTCCATAGGGCTTCATATGTTTTTGTGATGTGTGTTACACAGCACCCTCAGTGCAGTGACACAGGGGTGTCATAGTGACCACCCGGTATAGACTCCATACCCTGGGACTGAGACAGTAAAGTCACCATTGACTTTACTAGTCTTAAATTCTGAAAAGAACCAGTACAAACCATCATATTGTGGACGTACTGGCTGGGGCAGGGTCTGTTAGTTGAGGGGGCACGTCTCCGTCCCCCCTGATCGAGTTTTGGCTGGTGGATACTACTTTTTATATTCAACCGCAAATATTTTCCTATGGGATTTCCCATTGTTTTAGGCTACTACCTTTATTTAATTATTTACGGTAGCCTCGAACATACTGCCGGTTTATTTAATATTAATTCTCCGGTTGGTATTTTTTGCCAAAACTTGATTCTAAAATGGCGTTTGTGTTCTCTTCTGTGACTCCAACCCAAGTCGAGCCCTTTGTTCCACTTTTTGGCAGGCTTCTCCACAGAAGCCCTCCAAAGTGGTGCCACTCTGTCTGGGGTACTTAGGAGGGGTGGAGGGAAATTTAGGCACCCTGGACTGAGTTGTCTAGGCAACTCAAGTCGCACTCCATCCTGATTGGCCCAAGTGGTGAGCCGGCCGGCTCACCACTTAGCATGTTTGAGTGACAGCTAGGCTGAGTGAATGGGGGTTTTCTGCATAAAAACAGGGCTTTGGGGACTGGAACTTCAGAAGTCGCCACAGCACCTAAGAATCCGACGAGGGAGAAGCTGAGCCGACCTGCCATGACACCACTACCGGTGGAGCCCTGCTGGACTGCCTCACCACTTTTCCCAACGACAGAGGAGATCTCCCGCCGGAGAGTCTTCTTCCTTTGACTGGTGGGGATAACCAGTTTCACCGTCTTTTCGCTTTCCCGACGTACCTCGTGGCCGCCTTGCCCGTGCCAAGCACCCCGGCAACCGGGATACCACGTTTTACCACGACCGCGAAACAAAGGTACCACCTTTAACCGGAAAACTCCGCGGCTGGTTTCTGCCCTGGTAGTGCAACGACCTTCATCTTTCCTCCAAGTCGAGATCTTCTCTTCCCCTGGACGACGACGCAACTTGCACCCACTACCAGGAACAACTGCCACCGCTGGAGGATCCTTCCCACTTAAGGTACCGTGTCCCACCTGGCTTCCCTTGCTACCGACTGTACGGGGTAGATTTAGCCCCCGGCTTTCGAACGTGGGTTAGCCTGGGACACCCTGGCTAAACTTTCCTAAACCTCTCTAAACTCTTTTTGAACCCTCTGCAAGACTTTGTAAGCCTAGTGTAACTGTGTGATCTTGGGCGCATTTGTGCTCTGCTCTCTCTAAGAGTGGGCCCAGCCTTTGGACTTTGGCTCACCAGTGACTTTTGTTCTTCTGCCTTGCTTATAGTGTTCCTGAATCTTAGAGTGGTGTACCTTTCCATATTCTGTCTTTTTCCCTCCCTTTCTCACAAACTTATTGGAGTGCAATCTAGTTAAGCGCTCACCTCTGTATGAAAATAAGTGATGTTTTACTGTGACTTATCTGATAAGGAAAAAGGGGTGTATATATTACAATAGTAACTGGGTTTAGAATATTTTACAATAAGAGTGCTGGAGTGTTTCAAACTGTGTGTTTTTAAATAAATAATTATATACTTTGATACCAAAGCTCTGGTCAGTGTCTGCTTGTATTATTGTATCTGAGTGCCTATTGTGTATACTTTGCATACTGCCTAACTCTTCTTGAGGGAAGTCGGACTGCTCAGCCACAGCTACCAGGTAAATCTGGGTGGTACAGACTGCTACCAAGTGGGTTTACTGCCAACACCTGTAGTCTTAAATCTTTTGCAGTGGTCCCTAAGGGAACTGCACAGGTTTCTGCCCAACAGTCATGGAGGATTTCCGCCAGTTCACCGACAGCCCAAGGCAGAGCTGGAGGAGAGACTGAAGGTTGCTCGAAGCTTTCACTGGACAAGGACTGCACAGAAGCCAGTCGTCCAAACATGGATGCACATGAATACCCTGTAGCCCAAGAAAAGCTGCAATGACCGACATCTTCATGAAGACACGCAGCGCTGAGCTGAGACCAAAAGGGAGCATTCGGAATTGGAAGTGCTCCTCTCCCAGGGAGAACCGCAGATATTTCCGATACGGGCTCCAGATCAGGATATGCTATTTGGGTCCTGAAGGTCCACAACGCTGAGCCAGTTGCCCTACTGAAAAGAGGACTTTATTTAGCAGAGCGTGATCACTTTAATTTCTCTTGGGGAGGATAAAGGTTGAACTGGGAAAGGAGGTGCACAGGCCAGCCTGGTTGGGTTTGGGCACCGTGAACAGACTAGAGTAAAAGCCCTCCCCTCGTTCCACTAGGGGAACGGGTTCCACCGCCACAAGATCTAGAAGCTTCTGTACCTCAGATCTGAGGGAGGGCATCCCCAACTGCGTAAAGGAAGGATTGAAGGGTGGGTAGAGGCAAGCGGAAGCCCACCCGAGCGATGGACAAAACCCACTGATCTTCCGTGATGGTTTGCCATGCCTCCAGATGAGACAAGATTAGTCTTGTGCGAGCGCCAACAAATATAATTTTGCATATTTTTTGGCAGAGAGACTACCTGTCCCTGATGAGGAGGCTGAAGACGGAGAGAAAAAAATTGACCCAGTTGCTGTCTCTGACGGGAGCTACCTGTCAGGGGATCAGCTCTGCGTGACCTGCGGTCCTGGAACCCTCTGAAGCCTGAGGAGGCACGAGAATGGGATCCAGATCTCAGTGCTTTGAATGGGGGCTTCACTAGCAGAGCGAGACTTGGCAGATGTGTGCTCGCCTTAAACTTTGTAAGCTTGTCATCCGTTGTAGAATGAAACAACTCTTTGCTGTCAAAAGGCAGGTCCAGAACTTTATCTTGGACCTCCTTCGAAAACTTCTCATCAAGCTTGGCTTCATGCAACGAGGTGTCCACCCCCAACATGAGGCCTTGAGCCAAGGTGTCGACATGGTGCGCATCAGCCACCAGCATATCCTGCGCCAATACCCTGGTGTCTGACAAACCTCCTTTAAAGTCTTCCAGCCTGTCCCCAAGAATGAACTCCTGGAAGTCCGCCAAATCCCTCCACAGTTTCATATTCGCTGCTGCCAAAATGAGCTCTGCGTTAGCTTGACGCAATTGAAGTGCCGAGTTGGCAAATACTTTCTTGGCCAAGGAGTCGAGCAACTTGTCTTCCTTGGCCAGAACTTGAGCTGCGGCAGCAGAGGTCGCAGAGGCCAGCTTGGATTGCAGAGTGGCGGCTCCAACCACCGTTGAGGAATGGAGCGGACATGACATCAAAGCTACTTCCTCGGTGGTGTGAAGCCTGTAACGGGCATAAATAGCCCAGTGTGGGGTTTATCCCAGACATTGCGGGCCTTGGCCAGAACGTCCTTCTGAAGTAACAGGGTGGTGCGCTCCGGTGGAGACCAGGTGAGCGCCCCTGAAAGCACCCTTTCCTGCGGAACGGGTGCCTCAGGTACTGGTATGTCAAGGAGTGACATGTCCAGAACCCAGTCATGGAATGCTCTGACAGAACGGGGCTGGTCTTCACTATCCTGGTCTGCCCGAGGGACGTCCAAAACATCAGGGACCGCCAGTTGCGATGCGACCGGCGTCAAATTTACGTCTCACTCTGCTGGAGTCTTGTCAACCTGAGATAATAGAGGTGGAGGCGGGCCGGGAGGTAGAGGTGGTACCGCTGCCAGGGCGACAGGTGCCGTGACTGGAACAATGAGGCAGGATGCAGCACCAGAGGGCAGATCTCCCTAAAAAGGCCTTTAAAGTGCTCCCTCATGGGATCAGAGTTCATAAGACTCTGAAACTTCCCAAAAGAGGCATCCTCTGCCGAAACTTTAGGTATTGGAATGGGCAGAGGCCGCTCATGAGGGGCATATCCCCACCAACATAGTGAGGAAGGCTACCAAGAGGGCCCACCACAAATGGGGTCTACATAGGCCAGTGGGACAGACGAAGGAGGAAGCAAGACCGTATGCGGAAATGGCAACCAAGCGCACCTGTCATAGGAAGGGAGGAACGGATTCACACTGTCTTGTTGATAGCGTGGGTGTGAGATAAGAATCCAAAATGGCCACCGTAGACCACACGGGAAGGCCTGCCATTTTGTGAACATCTTAGGAGAACTGCGTCACATGTGTGGATGAGGCAAGTAACTCCACAGACTGGTCAGGGGACTTGATTGAAACTTTAGCCTCGACACAAGGATCCTCGGCAGAGCCGATACTATGGGGCCTGGAATGTTTACTGGACAACCTGACGTGACTCCTCGAATTAGCCTCTAACAGGAACCTCGGGCGAGCCGGTAACAGAGGAGATAAGGTCAGCGACCTCTCCCTGTGCCCCCTCAACAGAACCGGTAACACAGCGAGCGCGGGAACGTGGAGGAATCCACCTCGCAGACAAGACCTTAACAGGTCTCTCAGTTCTATCAGTACACACCTTAGCCTCGATAAGTGAAACCTCGGAACGGAGTCCGGTCTTTATAGCTCCCCCGAGAGGGGCCTCGAATTGTGGTTCGGTACAGAAAGCCACAACGGAGGCCTCAGGGAGCACCCTGGTTGGTGTCTGTATGGGAATCTCCAGACAAGGAGACCTCAGAGCGAACTCCGGTACCCAAAGCCTCAGCACGACTGGGCTGGCTATGAGCACCTGATTGGTTAAGCTCGGATCGTGATCCGGTGTCAGCAGGCCCCTCGCGGGAACCCTCGAAGAAAACCCTGGTATACCTATTAGGCCTGCGAAGCCCCTCAGGAGAAACCATGGTAGCAGATCTTTTGAAGCCACTGCCGGACCTGGAGGACTCCGGGAAGGAGTCCCAGGGCCTGGGTGCCCTGAAAAGTAAGGAATTTACCGGGCGTCTCTTCTTTCTGTCGATGAAGAGTTGAAAATGCGGTTGAGGAAATGGGAAATATCTCCTCCCACCAACAAAGACGACGCTGAAGTGCCCGGATCCAAAGGGAGAAACAAGAGTCCCAACAGTGATTCGGTCGCAGACACTCCAAACAGAGAGAATGGGGATCCGCCCTAGCGAAGCAATGTTCGCAAGAGGAACAAGCAACAAATCCCAAACGATCCGGCATAGACGGTGGACTACATGACCGCAGAAGAGAAGGAAAACGGGAAAAGAAAAAAAAAATTCCCAGTGATGTCAGTGCGTCCAGCCCTGACTGCGCAGAGAAAAGAACTGAAGGGCGATGCGCCGGGTGGAGCTAAGGAGGGTGGGTTTACAGCCGCGTGCGGTGCCCCGCGTAAAAAGAGAAGGACAACACATTTTTTAATTTGATGCTTTTTTACAAAAAGGTATGGAAGAAAGGGGACGGGATGTAAGAGTAAATGGTCTTGCACCCAGAAAGCAACTAACCGATGCACTAACCAATACCCCCCAGCCCCTTTCCTGCTCCTCCAACAACCAACGCCACTATACACGACTATGGGCCAGCCACGCTACAAAGACACACCTAGAACTAAACTAATTCTCACACTCAACCAACTCTGAGACTCTGGAAATAATCTTAGAGGGAACATACCGATAGACATAGTCCATACATCCATTGTGACTACAAAATAACACACCAACACAATTCAATCAAACACCTAGCAGTCATCTGTGACTCTGGACCCCCTTATTGACACAACTAACCAGTGCGCACGACCGCAACCACAACCTAACCTCTTCCGACCCATACCCCCAACACAAACACTAGCAAACATCCAAGACACAGAGTCCTAACCTTACGGTTACAAGAAGTGTGGCCTCTCAACCAACTTCCACATGCAAGACAACAGACAAACGCCTGTTTCTCCTGGTTCTGAACCTATTCCATCATCCTATCCTCACTAACACACCCGCCCTTCTTCTCTTGTGGAGCCATGTGAGCGCCCGGAGACTGCCCTTGGGTGGTAGCTGTATGCAGTATAAAACTACATAACATAGCTCTGTTCAGGGGGTTGCCTAGAAACTCACCAATACAAACTACAAATGTAGTCAAAAAGAAGTGTACGTCAGGCAATAAGTAACGCAACTTTAATCTGGGCCGAGTCACAGCCGGGAAAGCGAAATTCAAACAGAATGCAGAAAAGAACTGCCTGAAATGAACTGTCAAAGATATACCCCAAAAACAAAAGCTTTTATAACATTAAGATCTAATTAGCATCAACCACTTGGCAACATTAAAATGTCTCCCCACAAGAAGCTGATTGGTGAAATCACATCATACCTCTATGGAGGGGCATACATTATCTTATTTGAGATGACCAGCGGATCTTTATTCAACTGTCCCGGTCATCTGCAGATTGTGTCGGAAGACAGGTATCAGCCCTGCGAGATTTGAGATGGCAATAACCCGGAAAAATCTACAGAGGGGTAGGTTGGGAGGGCGATGAGGAATACGTTGGAGGAACATCCAGTCGAAAGAACGTTACCAGTTGGTAAGTAACTTGTTCTTCGAGTGGATTGTGTCCTCCAACGTATTCCTCATCTTAGATAGACTCCCAAAGCAGTATTTTGTATACTTTTTCTGGAGGAGGGGTCAGATGTTTTCCCCACCAATGCTTTTAGATGGCGGAATAAAGCACTGCTTTTCCAAAAGTCAGCTCCCTAGACTGGGAAGCAAACAGGCTATAGAATTTTGAGAAGGTGTGAAGTGAAGACCAAGTTGCTGCTTCGCAAATGGACCTTATTGGGACACCTCTTTGAAGGGCCGTGGAAGAGGCGATGCCTCTGGTGGAATGAGCCCTTGACCCTTCTGGTGGGTCTTTTTGTGCTAGTCTGTAGCATTATGAAATGCAAAGTAAGATCCAGCGTGAAATTGTCTGTTTTGTTACCGATTGACCCAGTTTACTTCCTGTGTAGCCTATAAACAACTGGTTGTCCGCTCTAAGCCTAGAAAGTCTAGAGTTGTAAAAGCTTAAAGTTCTTTTTGGATCCAGTCTGTGTAATCCTTCTTCCTCCTTAGAAGGATGCGGTGGAGGATAGAATGAGGGTAAAACAATTTTATGACAAATGAAAATCAGATATTACTTTTGGTAAAAATGATGGTTTAACCCTCAATACAACTCTGTCCTTATAGAACACAGTATAGGGTGGTCCAGAAGACAGTGCCTGTAATTCGCTCACTCTTCTTGCTGATGTTAGAGCAACTAAAAAAGGCCGTTTTCCAGGTTAGTAATCTTAATGGACACGTGTGCATAGGCTCAAAAGGGGCACAAATTAAGAATTTTAGGACTAAATTTAGATCCCAAATCGGTACTTGAAATGGGTGAGGAGGAAACACATTAGTGAGACCTTTTAAGATTGTGTTATCAAAGGAATTTTGAAGTAGGAGCATTCTTCCAATGAACGCTTGAAAATGGAAAGCGCCGCAAGGTAACCTTTTATTGTTCCGATATTCAGACCTCTATGTGCTAGGGTCAGAAGGAAAGATAGTACTTCCGGAATAGAACATAGAAAATGATCGACATTCTTTTCCCTGCACCAGTTGCAAAACCTTTTCCAACGGCAACGGTATAGAGACTTTGTTGCTGGCCTTCTTGCCGAAAGCAACACCGCCATAACATCATCTGGAAGGTTCCAATCCCTGTATCTCAGCCTTTCAGATACCAAGCATGAAGGTTGAGTGTTCTGACCTCTGGGTGGAGAACCTGACCTTCCATTTGAGAGAGAAGGTTCTCTCTCTGAGGAAGACGTACTTGTGGACAGATGGACATATCTAGAAGGTCCGGGTACCACGTTCTCCTGGCCCAATCCGGGGCAATTAGTATCATGAGGTTCCCGAAGCGTCTCAGCCTCCTGATGACCTGAGGAATGACGGGAATCGGAGGGAACGCGTACAATGGTGGGAAATTCCACTCCACCACGAATGCGTCCCCCAGGGCTCCTCTCGGGGGCAAATTCCCTTGAGCAATACCTTTCGCATTTTCGGTTGGTACTGGTTGCAAATAGGTCTACCTGAGGGGTTCACCAAAGGGCGAAGATCTCCTGAATGACTTCCTGAGCCAGTTCCCATTCGTGGGACACCGTGCTCTGCCTGATCAGAGCATCTGCCGTCATATTCTCTTCCCCGGCTAGATGAATTGCTGTTAAAGAGATTCTTTCCTGAATCGCCCAATACCAGAGCTGCATTGCCTCCCTGCACAGGGGTAGTGACCGCACACCTCCTTTTTTGTTTAGGTAGTGCATGGCCACTGTGTTGTCCGTCACTATCAGGACATTCTTTCCCCCGACAGATGGCAGGAAGGCCTTCAGCGCTAGTCTGATTGCCCTCAGTTCTAAAAGGTTGATATGTAGTTTGGACTCCGATGGAGACCAACGACCGTTGATTGTCAAATCGTTGGCATGAGCTCCCCACTCCAGGAGTGAGGCGTCCGTCACTACTGTGATCTCCGGCCATGGTTGCCAAAAAGGTTCTCCTTTTAGGATGTTCTCTGTACAGGTCCACCATAGAAGGTCTTGTCTGACCTTGTTCGGAATCTGAAGAAGATCCGTCATTTGACCCGAGAACTGGGACCACTGAGTCTTTAGAGCCCATTGAAGGGATCTCATCCTCAAGCGTGCCTCTGGCACCAGGAAGATGCAGGATGCCATGAGGCCGAGCAACCTTAAAAAATCTTAAGCCTGGAGATTTTAGGCATTTTGGAATTTGGAAACCATCTAATGAATGTCTTGAGCCCTCGTCTTGGGAGGCAAGCTCTTTCCCAAGGATGTGTCTAGTACAGCTCCTATGTACTGAAGCTGTTGGGAAGGTGTCATCTGTGACTTCTTGAAATTGAGGGAGAAGCCCAGTTTGTGGAGGAAGGGCAGGTGACTTTCAGATGATCCAGTGCTTGTTCGGCAGAACGCGCTCTGATAAACCAATCGTCCAGGTAGGGGTAGACATGAATCCCCCCTCTTCTGAGATGCGCTGCCACCACTACCATTAACTTTGTGAAGACCCTTGGGGCAGAGGTCAACCCGAATGGCAGGACTCGAAACTGATAGTGAGAGTCGCCAACTACGAACCTCAGGTATTTTCTGTGTTTGAGATGAATCGGCACATGAAAATAAGCATCCTGGGTCCAATGAAACCAACCAGTCCTGAAGTTGAAGGGCCTGAAGGATCTGAGAGAGAGTTACTATCTTGAACTTGTCCTTCCTGAGAAACTTAGTTTCTTAAGTCCAAGATGGGTCTCAGTCCTCCGTCCTTTTTGGGGATCAAAAAATACGGGGAGTACCATCCCTTGTTCCTCTCCGCTGCAGGTACTGGTTCTATAGCACCTTTCTCCAGCAGGGTTAGAACTTCCTGCTGTAGGAGCGGGTTCGAAGACTTCAATGGGTGTCTCCCTGGTGGATTGCTTTGAGGTTGCGTTAGAAAGAGAAGGCAGTAGCCTTGGGCTATTATTTCTAAAGCCCAAACATCTGAAGTAATGGCTCGCCATGCTTGCAGATGCTGTGACAGCCTGTCTCCTACAGGCGTTTTGTGATGCAAGTCCTCAAAGTGGTTTTGTCCCGGATGTTGCAGCCGCTGATGGCAGAGAGGCTGCAGCTGGAGCTGGCTCATCCACCGCGAGTGGCCTTTTTCTGGCCCCTTTGACTGGCCATTCCTCTCGCCTTTCCATATGAGGTGTAGTAACGATAGGATCGTCCTCTCCATAACTGTCCTTGCGCACGAAAAGGCTGAGGTTGCCTAATAGTAGCTCCTAAAGATTTGGCAGCTGCTTTTGATGTCTGCAACCCCTCAAGGCTCTCGTCAGCTTTGTTGCCAAAAAGGTGAGAACCGTCAAAAGGCATGTTCAGAAGGCGGTTCTGTACGTCCGGTGCAAAAACCAGACTTCTGTAACCACGCAAATCTGTGCATTACCGTGCTAGTGCCCATGGACCTGCTTACACTATCCGCAGTGTCCAATCCAGATTGAAGGGATTCCTGCATGGCTTCCTTTCCATCTCTAACGATGGCTAGGAACCCTTCCCTTTCTTCCCCTTCTGGTATGTGCTCCGCCGCCATTGCGATGCACTCCCACAGAGTGTATGAAAATGTTGCCAAAGCACATGTGGAGTTGGCAGATTTTAAAGCCATACTCCCAGCTGAAAATACCTTCCGTGCCCAGCCATCCACAAGCTTATCGTCCCTGTCTGGAGGGATAGACGGGTACGCAGGTTTGTTGGAAGCTGTGGCTGCCTGTATGACCAGACTCTCGGGAGTTGGATGTTTTGACAGATAGCCGGGCTCGCTACTGGCTGGGTGGTATTTTGATGCGAGGGACTTATTTACCGGAGGAATAGAATCCGGATTTTCCCAATTCCTGGCCACCCTGTTTTGTAAGGCTACATGAAAAGGTAGTACTGGGTCTTCAGTGGGACCATGGTCCAATATATCTGTTAAATCGTCTTGGACGAATTGGGCTGGTGGTCTAGCCCATCCCAAGTAATCTACCACCTTGGTCATTAACTGATGGTAAAATGGACTGGCATGCTCTCCTGGATCTGGTCTACCAAAGTCATTCTCAGGAGAAGTGTCAATGCCACTTGCATTATGTAAAGACTCCACCAAATCCCTCATTCTGCTTTCCTCTGAGATCAAGCATTCTGGGACATTTGGGGTGCCATATTCCAATCCAAAAGGAACATTTTCCTCATCGGATCTCTCCTGTTCTTCAAAAATTGAGGTCAAGGATTTGAAAAACTCCTTCCTAGGGAGAGGCTTGAAAACCTTCTCTGGGAGAGGAAGAGGTGTAGTACCAGACTCTGAAGAAATTACATATTTTGTAACTTTCTCCTTCTCTGGTTTCCCTGACTTGGCTGGAGCCTTTGGCGCGAGGGTTTCGACGTTGACGGCTTCAACGACATGGTGGTCGTCAACAGGGTCTGCTTCGAGGGCATTGAGGCAGTCGTCAACAATTTTCCCTTCGAGGTGTGATAGGTCTCGGACGGCGTTGGTGACCTCGAGCGGTCGACTCGACTCGAGCGTATATCGCTCGGCGTCCTGGAAGGTTCCCTATCCTTCCTTTTACGATCACCCGGGCTCGAGGGCGCGCGCGTCGGAGCGATGACGCTCCCAGCCGGCTTCCGAAGAAGGCGCAGACCGAGGCTTCGCCTTCTCAAACACCTCCATCATTTTGACCCAGAATGCTTCCCACTCTTCGGAAGACTAATGTTTCGTGGGGCATTTCATCTTTTTCGGAGACTCGTCTGACGACGAGGTGGAGGGAGACCTGTGGCGTCGTTCCTTCGATTTTTTTGACGAAGACGAGAGATGAGAATCGCTTCGATGCCTTTCGTGTCAAGGAGATTTCTCCTCATGGGGTCTCGACTCGACGCTAGAGGCTTTTCGATCCTTCCGACCTACCTGTAGCTTTCCTCTCCTTTCTCGCAAGGCCTTCCCCGTCATCGCCTGACACTCCGAACAGGCCTCCATGTCGTGGCCTTCTCCGAGGCGCCACAAACACTCGCGGTGCGGGTCCGTGATCGACATTTTTGAGCCGCACGACTTGCATTTCTTGAAACCCGATCTCGGGGTCGTGGTCGGCGTCTTTGACGGGGACATATTTCCTATTATATTTCTTCACAGAACTCGAGGCGCGCCGAATGTCCGAAGCAACGTAACTGCGGAAAAACGGAACTGAGGCCAACGGGCGCCGCATGTGCTACTTATACACCCGATGACGTCACCCTCGACGGAGGCCTTCGAGGGACCATCGACTCGACGACAGACGCACGGCACCCTCTGCCGAAAAAAAAATTCTGAAGAGCAGCAAAGCTGGATGGAATACATCTAAGATGAGGAATACGTTGGAGGACACAATCCACTCGAAATATGAATCCTAATGCATGTCAATATTATCGCTTTCCAAAAATCCTAAAATGTTTGCAGTCTCCTCATAACGTGGTCTTTAAAAACACTCTTTCCTCCGTCCTTTCCTGGCCTTTTATAAAATCTTATTGCCGAAAAGAAAGTTAATGAAAGTTGGCAAATACTTTGCATTATGATGTGGTCCTCTTCTCCTCAATGGGAGGTGGGGCTCTTGTCTTTGCGCATGTCGGATAGGAGAACCCATCCTCGGGGACCTTCAATTTTCACAGCTGTCAGTGTTGTGTAAGTCACTGTATGAGGACCTGTGAGGCGCCCCCCTTTCCACTTCTTGACTTCGTTTTTTACATACACACTGTCTCCTGGATAGAGAATGCAGTTTGTGGAAACTGTCCTCCTTGATCACTTGTTTGCTCTGCCGGCGATCTCTGCCTTGTCTATAGGTAAATATATTGAAGCGATTTAGTAAGTTCTGTGATATAGGCAAGAAAATTCCCTCCCCCGCCCCCCAGAATGTTAGAAGAGGAATTAGCATCAGAGACTGTACATGACTGAGGCGTAGGCGCATGCATTCTCTGACCTGTAACAATCTCATGTGGAGTGAGACGATTATCTCCACCAGGCGAATTGCACAAAGCAAAAAGTGCAAGAGGTAAGCAGTGCAAACAAGATTTTCCAAGCGTTTGCGTTAGCTTTGCTGAGTGCTGTATTAATAAACTGTTCATCTTCTGAAACAAACCGCTGGCTTGTAGGTGATAAACCGTGCACAATTTGTGCTTTATCCCCAGGAGGGCTGTTATTTCTTTAATCAAATAGTTTGCAAAATGCGGACCATTGTCAGAGCAAATTTCATCTGGGATTCCCCACCTTGGGAACACCTCCCTCACCAAGAATTTTGCCCCTGAATGGGGGTCATTATGGGCACAGGGACCAGCCTCAAGCCAACGTGAAAATGGACACACAACAAGCATGTATCTAAGAGGTACATCTATCTTGCATATCCACATAGTCGATATGCAAGTGCCGGAAGGGCCCCTCCGGTTGCGGCAGCGTTGCCCGTACTAATCTTAAGTGTGAAATGGTAGGAAATATTTGGCAAATCATACAGTTGTTGAACATTTCAGAAACATTCTCATAGGTTTGGCACAAACCAGCCTTCACTTATCCCTGCAGCAACATGCCCCTTTGATACGTGGGCAGGGTAGTGGAGCTGTTCTAGTACTACTGTCAACAACTTTTTTGGCATTACCATATTGCCTGTGCTATCATGCCACCATATTAAATCTGTTGGCGACAAAGAACATCCTCTTTTCTTCCACAATTCTTTTTCATCATCTGGTGCTTCTCCCTGCAATTCTGTTATTTGTGCTATCGGGGTTGCATTAAAACTTTCTGGCAATGCATCTTTTTCCTCGCTACTTTTTATCAATGCCATAAGAGGTATTTCTTCTCCTTTGCCACGGACCAGCACATGTGTCCTTTCGATCAGATATGCTGCTTCTTTTGCTGCATTGTCTGCTTCTTTGTTACCTAATTAAATTAAATCGTGCCCTCCTGTGTGGGCCTTGCACTTAAAGCCAATTCTGCAGGGAGTGGTAACATTTCTAATAATGTACTCAAAAGTGCCGCATGCTGTACTCATGTGCCATCACTTCTTTTGAACCCTCTACTTTCCCAGCTTGCTAGTCCTGAATTCACAGTGGATGTTACATATGCAGAGTCGGAAGAATGCCACTAATTCTGCTGCTTGCTCAGAATAGTGTGCAGGCAATCGTGCGAGTATACCATCAACTCCTCTTCCTTGAGTATTCCGTGTTTGTGTCCCACGACCGCTGAACCAAAAGGCCTTTGTTCTGTACAATGGTCTATACTTGAGCTTCCATCAATAAAGATCATGTCCCCCCCCTCAATCACTTCCTCTTTTACCAGGGGGTTACCCTCACTCCGGTCTATGCATGCCATGCAATCAAGTATGTAATCTCTCTCCTCAATGTTTTCTGCAATGAATTCTGATGGGTTTCTTATTCTGCACCTTACCACCTCCATTGCAGGGTTTGTCAGTATTACTTCGTACCCAGAAGATCTCAGAGTTGTCAATGTTGTTTTGGTCCTTTCTAGTATTGCGTACAGTGCATGTTCCACGTACAAAATTACAGGACGCCCCATTGTAAATGTCGAAGCTTTCTCAATTGCAAATGCAGCAGCAAGTGCTTGTTCACGTGGGAAGTGTCCCTGCATTACTGGATCTAGTGATTCACTGTAATAAGCCAGTGGTGTGTGTCCCTGTTCCTTCTTTTGTGTCAGTACAGTTATTACCTTATCGTGTGAATGGGAAAACAAGTGATACTTCTCTTTGTAATTAGGTGTAGCCAATACTGGTGCATGTGCTAAATCGTGTGAGTTTGTGTAAGGAGCTCATGGTGGCAACAGTAAAGACAGACAAGTGATCACAGTTGAAGGGTGTTTATTAAACTGTAAATGCTGGGTGGAAAAACTCCAAACCTAAATCTAGGGAGCTTCGACCATCAAATGAAAAATAACGCAGTCTTTGTGGCATCATTTGCACCTGTGGGTTGAAATATATTGGCAGTACAATCAGACCTTTAAAGATTTGCATTTGAGACCATGTGGCCACTATCGGTAGCCAGGATGCCAAATATCCACTTGCTAATCATTGGCAAAAAATACACCAACTTGATTGTAAGGATTCCATTCAATTTGTAGGTCTGGCCAAAGTCCAGCTGCCACAAGAGGTGGCACCCATACTTTGAAATTACGGCAATTGGAGGCCAGACTAATTTGTAAATACTGCACTGTTTATAATGGCCTTAACTCAGACCATGAATATGCAATATTCTTATAATTTAATCTACTTTATAGGTTATAAGCATAAACACATAGCCTTTTCATATATGTTATGCCACTATTAAGCTAATTACTTTGCTATGTACCAAGTCTGGATGCGCATTTCATGTGTACAAAAATATTGAATTTTATCCAAATTATGCCTCTAACCGTCAGTGAACAGCGCGCTCTTTGACATTCCTTGCCAAGCTCATGTGTGGTGCATTTGATCTACTTGCTTTGCTTCGATCAGTCTATTGGGCCAGATTAAAATTTCTTTTTCTTTTTTTCTTCTTTTCTTTTCTCAATTGTCCAACTTTTATTTTGGAGTGTTGGCGAATTACGCCTTTTTTTTAAAATTACCTTGGAGGGCCCATGGGAGTCTTTAGTTATGATCTCATTCAATTTCATTTTTCAATTTTATTTTAATTTCTTACATGCCAATTCACAACGACCCGGAAATTGGTTTTATTTGCCTCATCCCCAGCCCCTTGTGTGCCAGATTTCCTTAGTAGAGGACCAGGTCTAGCGAATGCTCCTCTTGCAAGCCTTGGCTTGTTTCTTAACGTCTCCCTGAGTCAGCGCCGGTTGCATGATGACATTTTGTTATTTGGTTCCTGTGGAGGTAAGAGGTTTTTCTATGACCCCTGGACTGTTTCGGAAGCCTTAGAGTGCATTAGCCGCATGCCGGCTTTCGCACGCTCTCTCACAAGTGAATTGGACACTATTGTCTCAGATTAATGCATGCATTGACGCTTAGCCTGCATCTTTCACAGCATGCAGTTTCATTATTTGTTTCCTTTTAAAGCACTTTACGCTCATAACATTCACTTTCAAAGTCCTCTTGCATGGCGGCATCCGCACATAAAACCCAGTTGTTTCCTGATATCTTGGTTAATTATTTAGGTACAAGGTACGCCCAAGGTATGCAAGCGTACAGTAAATAGTATCCTGGCTTCGTTTTTATTTGGCTATCTGTTGGATATGCATTAGGATATTTTGACATATTTGTAGTAAGTTTGTGCCTTGCTCTTTCGTTTTCTTTTCCTTAACCTAGACGTTACCGCAACTGCGAAGTAATTGAGGTATGTGCAGACACTCTTCCTTTGTTATCCATTCCAAATGAAATATTCTTCTAATTTTTGGCTGCAACATTAATACTTTCACGTAAGATTTTAGTTGAACTTGTATTCGGCTACCTGCCTGCCTGCCTTGACTAATTGGATACTGTGTATTTTCAAGCTAAGGTAAAAATCCTACCCAATTTTTAGCTTGCACACACATTTCTTTGGCAAAGTCTTTCATGATCGAGCTGGTTCAGCCACACTGACACTAATGTCTCTTGTTTCTTTCTCTTCCCCCTACCCTTTTCTTGTCACTTTTTTATTGTTGGTTTGCTTTTATTTGGACTAATACATATTTATTTAATGTTTGTTCACGCAAATTTGCTCAACTATTGACATACGGAATGTGATTCTTATTTACTTCCATTTGTATTACGTTTAACCTTGCCATGGCATTCTGTCCCCTGTGTTGTTCTATTATGTTACCCTGATTTTTATTTTGTCTCTCACCTAAAATCCAATGTGTAAAAACTGTAAAATTTGACATAACAGCCTCAGATGAAGAGCTAGTTAAAGCTCGAAACACGTGTCAGGCTGTCTCTCCATCCGAAAAGACTTCAATTTCTATTTAGCAACTTCCTTGGCGCAGTGTGACTAGGACCAATTTTTGTTTAACTGTTCATTTCCTAATTTCACTATGCAGGATTCATTTCCCTTAGCTTAACAATCCTTCTGTCGGTCAAAGACTTTCGACTGCACAGAGAATTTTACAAGAAACCCATATGACCACTATGACCCCTCTTTAACTTTTCCTAAGGCCTTGTGGTTGCGGTAGTTTCTACCATTGGGTGATCACCCAGTGTTTCCTATGTAAGCACCCATATGGTGCTAGAGTTCTCTGTTGCTGGTTTTTCTCCTTTTCATCAATATTTCTTTTGCATTTCAAATAAGCCATTTGCTACTTTTTGTTCAACACAACTCGGTTTCAATCGACTCTCCCATCGACTCACCGGCTGTGATGAACCGCTTGGCTTTCCTTCTCTTTGGAGTCAAGGTTGGTACCACTGAGACAAGTGTCTCTCCCTGGCTATGTAATCAGCACAGGAGGGTCTATTATACCGCCGACACCTGCTACAACACACGCTGGCTATTGTTTGCGGTCTTACGTTTACATCTGCAGAGGTTTGACTGGCCTTGATTGGAAAGGGCAAGGTCGCTTCTCTCCTCGTCACCCTCTCGGTATGCGCCGTCTTTCGCCTCCTCTTGAAATGGTGTGTTGAGTTAGCTCTCACGTCGTGCAGTCTGCCTTGCTCGTCCTGTGCTCTCATGCTCCACCTATTATCCCTGTGGGGAAGGGAAAGGGTCGTCAGGTGTGTGTAATTCTGTCAATTGCCTTACCCTTGTATTGGGACATGTCAGGCAAACGGCTCTGGTGTTAGTCTGTTGTCTTTCGTGTTGTGCGAAAGTGTGTATCAGAAATGGGGGGGCACAGTGTTTTGAAACATCCTACCTGGCAGGATGGGGAAAAGGTGTAGAAAGAAGGGCGATACTGCATCTCACCCGTCAGTGTCCCACTCCCACAGGAGCCCCCCCCCAATCCAGGTGGTCCTCCCTCAATGGTCCACCCCAAGATCTGGATCCAATAGCGATGGCTATTTCAGCTGTCCATTTTATGTGGCTTTTGTTTTTCTGAGCTTCTTTTAGCGCTTGCAGTAATGGCCTGGTATAAGTGGAGTAATCGAAAACCCATGCCCGGCAATAATTGCACAGCCCTAGAAACTGTTGCATTTCTTTCATAGTCTTTGGCCTGCCTGGGTGTTTTATGTATGGCCTCAACTCTCTCTAGGGCTATTTTTCTCCCATCTGCTGCCACAATCTGGCCCAAGTGAGTGACTTCATTTTGACAACATTGCAATTTGTCTATTTTGTACCTTTTGTCAGCTAGCAACGTCAATAGTGTAACTGGGTCCCTTCTGCATTCCTCTTCTGTTGTTCTACACACTAAAAGGTCATCCACATATTGTATCACTGTACTTGGAACCTGTAAATTGCTCAAAACCAATTGTATTACTCTGTATTACTCTGTTGAATATGCTGGGTCCCTCACATTACCATTGGGGCATTCTTGTGTGTTCAAATCTCGTTCTGCGATAGGTAAAGGCAGCGAGATAACTGGAGTCTGGATGCAGGGCAATGGAGGAAAAAAGGCATTTATCAAATCTACAAATGTGAAGTAGTGTGCCTCTGCTGGAACGCTACAGATATTTTTCTCCGGGTTATAGAACTAATGGGTATTCTTCCTGAATAATGTTAAGTGGGCATAAATCCTGTATGAAACGCCACACCTCTCCCTTTGATTGTTTTGATTGGATAGATTGCTGTATTGCAAGGTGATGTGGATTCCTGTATTATACCTTGCTGCCATAGGGCACGCAATGTCTCTCATATGCCCTTGGCTGCTTCTCGGGAGAGGGGGTATTGCTTTACTCGTGGTAACAGAGCTCCTTTTATTTTAATGTGTACTGCACCTGCCCCTTTTAGTATGCCCACATCATGGGGCCCTTTTGTCCATATGACCTTGGGAACCTTCTCCAGATCCTCGTACAAGTACTTTATTTAGTTCTTCACCAATTGCAACATCTGAGACAGAGCTCTTTCTTTTATGTGCACTGGACATTGTATGCTCAGTTCAAACACTACCTATCCCTCCTCATCGTCTTTTGTAGCGAACAACTCTGTGTCTGTTACTCCTGTCAGTGTCAGGGTGGGATCGATGCATAGGATTGATCATCACTCCATGTTGTCGTCATCGTCATCACCCCCCGCTTCCATCTCTGTTTCCCTCCCGCCTCCCTACTCTCCCACCTCCCCTGATTGGCTGAGCTCGCTGAGGCCCACAGGCCTAGCAACCCCCTGGTGACGACGCTCACCTCTTATAATCGTGTCTTTTCTCATCATTACTTCCTCTAGGTATAGCAGTGTGTGTGCCGGAAGTAATGGTGGAGGGGTACTGTGGTCTGAACAGAAATTAATTGGACAATCGAAACATCTTTCCTTCAATTCCTGGGATCCATCCCAGGAGCACCAGCACCCCAGACAAAAACACCTGTGTGTTTGGGTATCCCTCTCATTGTACTGTGTGCATAGTATGCCTTTATCAACACTGCCATCCTGGCTGGGTACATCCCAGGTGTGGTGCACAACGTGTCTCGGTAGGATAGCTCAGAGGCAATGGACTCGCCTTGGAAGCAAGACGATGCAGAGCAACACAGGTTCAATCCCTGTGTCAGCGCTTAGAAACCTCTGGGTATTAAGCGCGTTATAAGTAACCAATTATAATTATTACTTTCTCTGGAAATTAAATTGTGGCGTTCAGCATGCTTAGCAGACCTCTTCCCAGAATGTGGGTAGGTGTGTCTTTCGAATACAATAATGGATCTACAATATTCTGCGTTCCTATGGTAAATCTTTAGTTGTAAATTAATATGCCGAATTATAAAATGATTATCCATTCATTGCCTTTCCGCAGCACCCATGAGCTCTGTTTTATATGACCTCGAAAGTAAAGTTTGTTCGCTTCCTGCGGTATGATCCTGGGATCGTGGGTTATGCAATGTGCTACCAGCCGATGCAGATTCTAAACAAATTAATGAAATGAGCACTTGTTTCTGAAAAGCATGCTTTGAGGCCCGTTTGCAGTGCCTCAGTCTAATGCTAAACCTTGTATATATTTACCTGTAATCCATCTTTATTATCTATATTTCAAACTCATTAGATACTGTTATTTAGGGCATTCTCTGGCCCAGTTCAAATCGCTGTGTGGCTTTCATAGAAGCCGCCTCCCCTTGCAGAGTGCTACTCCGGCAGCTGATGAGTTTGCTCCTTTTTACCGTGCTGAACTTGCATTTTTACCACAGCTCACTGCATTGCTACTCCACCCCCCGCTTCCATCTCTGTGTTTCCCTCCCGCCTCCCTACTCTCCCACCTCCCCTGATTGGCTGAGCTCGCTGAGGCCCACAGGCCTAGCAACCCCCTGGTGACGACGCTCACCTCTTCTCATCAGAAGCAGGTGAGTGCGGCTGCTTCCTGGGAGCCCCCTGGGCCCTTAGCATTGTATTTTGTCTGCCCAAGCTAGCGCTCCAGCGCCGTCGCTGCCCGTTGCTCCTCTCCCCCACCCCCCGTTTCCATCTCCATCTCAGTTATTCCCTCCCGCCTCCCTAATCTCCCACCTCCCCTGATTGACTGAGCTCGCCGAGGCCCACAGGCCTAGCGACCCGCTGGTGACCCCGCTCGCTTCTTCTCATCAGAGGCAGGTGAGTGCGGCCGCTTCCTGAGAGCACCCTGGCCCTTAGCATTGTATTTTGGCGTTCCAGTGCAGTTGCTGCCCGTTGCTCCTCTCCCCCAGCCCCCGCTTCCATCTCCATTTCCGTGTTTCCCTCTCACCTCCCTACCTTTCCATCGGAGCACGGTGAGTGTTGCCCCTGTCTGCTGCTGCGCCTTTTTGTGGATTCACCCAAGGCCCTGAGGCCCTCTGCAAAACCCGCTCCCACCCTGCGCCCTCTTCCTGCTTCTCCTTCCCCCCCGCCTCCCGTCCCACCCCGCCCTGCACCCATTGGCCTTCTTGGCCCTCATCACTGCTCCTCCCAGGACAGACCTCTACCTGTGCAGCCCTGCAGCTAAGGGCCCCAAGGCCAAGGGCGGCTCCAACAGAGGCAGCTCCAAGAAGTGTCAGCAGGTGTCCGCAGGGGGAAGCAGTGGCCAACCATCATCTACATTGGACCAGTAAGGTAGGAGCGGCCTGGGTCAGGAGTAGAGCAACCACTCTACCCTAGATTCCGAGCCACTTACCAAACCCATAGCAAACAAGGCAATTACTCCCCACTGCATCTCTCACTCCCTCACCCTCAACTTAGGCAACATTTAATCATTATTTAATACGGTACCAAACTGACCGGCTAGGCACAGACCTCCCCACCTCTGTATAGACATATACAGGTCTCTCAAATCTAGTAGGATTTTGGGTCCAAATTGCATTGTATGATACTCAGATTGCATTGATAGGCCTCTCTCCCACTACACAGGTCTCAAGTTTAGCAGGCTTCTGTCTCCAAATTGCATTTTATGAGATCTGAATGCACTATACAGGTCTCTCAAGTTTAGCAGGGGTTCTTTCTACAGATTGCATTGTGTGATACTCGGATTGCACTGGTGGACCTCTCTCCCACTGTGCAGGTCTCTCAAGTTTAGCAGGGGTTCTTTCTCCAAGTTGCATTGTGTGAGGCTCAGATTGCATTGATGGGCCCGTCTCTCAAATCTAGCAGGGCTTCTGTCTCCAAATTGCATTGTGTGAGGTCTGGAGTTCATTGATGGGCCTCTCTCCCACTATACAGGTCTCTCAAATCTAGTAGGGTTCTGTCTCCAAATTGCATTATATGATACTCCGATTGCATTGATAGGCCTTCTCTCAAATCTACCAGGGCTACTGTGTCCAGATTGCATTAAGTGATATTTAGATTGCATTGATAGGCCTCTCTCCCACTGTACAGGTCCCTCAAATCTAGTAGGGTATTTTGTGTCCAGATTGTGTCCAGATTGCACCGAATGATATTTAGATTGCATTGATAGGCCTCTCTCCCACTATACAGGTCCCTCAAATCTAGTAGGGATTTGCCTCCAAATTGCAATGTATTATATTTAGATTGCATTGCTAGACCTGTCTCTCAAATCTAGCAGGACCTCTGTCTCCAGATTGCATCAAGGGAGTATGTCCCAGCTGCGCCCCTCAAAGTCACTCCTCAACTAGTGCATGTCCTTCCTAAACCCACATGGGTAACTCACTGCAGTGAACGCCTTCAGGGAGACAGACTAAAGAGAGCCACTGATAACACTCAATTATATAACTCTTTACCTCCCATACCCACACCAAGACAATGACTGAACAAATAGGCAACATCAGCCAGAAATACCACCTACAGACAAAGACTAAAATCGGTAGCGGACAGCATCCACACCCAGTACTACATCACAAGACAACCAGACCAAAACAGAACCACCTGGACATCAGCAAACAAACGAAGACTAAACAACTCTGAATCTTATAATGCCGCACAAACAACCCATCCCGAGGGAAAGAAAAAGAAGAACACACACTCCGGAACTGCAACTAAGAACCACAACAACAGAACACACCCCCACAGACAGGAACAAAAATCGAACCAACACTGAGAGAAGAGACAAATCCCTCCATACCTTGCTGACAACTGCTCACCAGACCAATCCAACCCAACGCTAGAAGCGGCAACATTAAACAACCTAAAAAAATAATGCAGAAGGATGAACACCACCAGAAACAACAAATACACGACCAAAGCGATAACACCTTACATCACCAAAGCTAGAAGAACTTCCAATCGACAACCTCGCCTGGAAGATGAACCCGATGAAAACAAAAACCCAAGAAAAAACCAAAAGAACTTTGAGGACGCCGACACCCCGAAACCTACACCTCAACAAAATCAGAAGAGGACCCTAACAAGAAAAACCAAACTACACCTTCAAACTCCACTGCAATCTAATAAATGCAAGATCTATGTCAAAACACTCTACAGAGATCTTCGACCTACTTGATGACAACGGCATTGACATCCTATTCATCACAGAAACATGGCTGGACGACAACTACAAAATCACGCTCCAAAGCTGCCTTCCAGCAAACTTCAAATGCCTTCAAATAAACAGGAAAAACAAAAGAAGGAGGCATCGCAATAGCATTCAAAGAACACCTAAAAATAAGAACAGACGAACCATTCAACATCCCCAACTGCAAAACCATGGTTATACACCTTACAGCAAGCCCAAAAACCAACATCACATTCATCTTGGTGTACAGACCACCAATTTATGATGCATCCTTCGTCTACAAATTCATAGAAGGCATCATCACCATAACCATCAACCACGAACACCTAATCATCCTGGGGGACTTCAACATCTGGTTCGAAAACAGTCACACCAACTCCCAAAACTCACTGGTTGAACAACTCACCACCATGAAACTACGGCAACTAGTAAAAGGGGCAACACACTCGGCAGGACACACCCTGGACTCACTTTTCACCAAGAAAAAACTCATCCCCACGGCACCACTGATACAAATACTGTGGAATGACCATCTCATCATCCCAATCGGGATCACTCTGCCTACTCTAGTCTGCATCCAACCTCCTAAACACACGATCACCACAAAAAAACTGGAAAGACGTCAAAGAAAGCAACCTATTCGAACAACTGGAGTTAACCAAACCCTCAACCACAGAACTAGAGTTAGCTGATCTAGACGGGAAAGCAGAGCTATTACACAAATGGATTGCAGATACAATTGACAAGATCGCCCCAGAAAAACCATTCACACCATCAAAAAAGAGCAATGGCAAAATGGTTCACCCCACTATTAAGCACCATGAAAAAGGAAAACAAAAAGATGGAACTGGAATGGAGGAAAGAATACAACCCAGACAAATAAACACTGTTCCAGAAACAAATCTGCGCATACCAGAAGGAAATTCAAAAGGCGAAGGGAAGGCATTATGATGACAGAATAACAAATGCCACCAACACAGAAAAAGAAATGTCTAACATCATTAAAGAAATGAGAAACCCACCAGGCGGTGACAACACCCCAAACCCCTCTGAGAAACCTTGCAACGACCTGGCAGACCACTTCAAGAAAAAAAAATCAATGATATCTGACAAACCATTCAACAGAGGCCAACAACCGCAACATACAACCAAACAAACCTAACTCCGAACTGCAGCACAAACTCAAAAACTTTCCTGAAATATCAGCAGAGGCATTCACAATGCTGGTAAAACACATCAAGAAAGCTGGTTCACCCATGGATCCCTGTCCCCCGGACATCTACAGATCAATACTTGCACAAGGAACATTGTCAGAATATTACAGAAACCTTCAAAATCTATCACTAGCAACAGGAACTGTACCGTACCAAGGACCTTCAAATCAGCTTACATCAAACCACTTCTGAAAAACACAAGTGGTGACGTAGATGACCTCTCCAACTACAAACCGATCTCGAACATCCCCTACCCGGCAAAACTCCTCAAAACCTACTTATACAAACTAACCCAAGAACATGTTGAAAAACACCACCTGCTAGACCAAGCTCAAGTCGGCTTCAGACCTACAAGAGGGACAGAAACAGAACTACTATCCATCTGAGACGACCGAAAAACGAACGCAGACTCAAACACAACCTCAGCCCTTATTCTGCTCGACCTCTCTGCAGCCTTCGATGCAGTTAGCCATGACACCCTAACCAAAAGACTAGAAGACATAGGCATAACAGACAGCACTACGCCGAACTAAATCATTCCTAGCAGACAGAACAGAAACCATATGGATTAAACCCTTCAAATCCACCCCACAAGTTAACAACTGTGGAGTGCCACAAGGATCCTCATTATCACCACTGTACTTCAACATCTACCAGACCCCAGTTATCAGAATGTTTAAGAAATACAACATTAGATGCTACAACTACGCAGATGATACTCCAATCATCTACAAAATCAAAGACACCCAAGCCGATCATTCAACCGTAACTGACTGTCTAAAAGAAGTCTTCAACTGGATGAATGCCAACAACCTGAAAATCAAGCCAGGAAAAACAGAAATCATGATCATATCCAAAGACCAAGAGAACGAAACCGCCATTCCCGTGGCCAACAGAAATGGGAACCACACCATCACCATCTAAGGTAGTAAAAAATCTGGGATTCCTGATGGAAAACACCCTAACCTTAGAACCACAAATAAATACAACAGTCAAGAAATGCTTCTTCCTCCTCCACGCGGCAAGAAGAATCCTACCTTTCCTCTCCTTCACGCACAAAACACTCCCCATCGTCGCCCTCGTCATGTCAAGAATCAACTATGCAAACAGCCTCTATCTCGGAATACCAAATACCTCCAGAGGAAATTACAACAGATCCAAAATACAGCAGCCAGACTACTCCTCAAACTGACCAGAAGAGATCACATGACCCCTGCCCTAAAAACACTACACTGGCTCCCAGTAAAACATTGCATCACCTTCAAAGCAATGTGCATAATGTACAGGGCAATCTGTGGACAAGGAGCAGAATTCCTACAAAAGAAAATAATCTACAAGCCAACAAGACCCCTCAGCTCAAGCAACAAAATCTGCTTGGAACTAAAACCATACATCAAGAAAAAACGTGGAGGCACCACCTTCTACCACTTGGCCGCAAAAACCTGGAACAACATCCCAAAAGAAATAAACACCAAAGATCATCTAAAATTCAGAAAATTACTAAAAACCTGGCTCTTCAATACCACAGACTAAAAGTGAAAAACAGAAAGGAAAAAGAATGACTAAACCGGAAAGAACACTGACAAGCTCCCATAACAGACTGAGAAGCACCCACGGCACCTGGACCGGTGATGCCAGGCAGAGTGGAACACAGGCGACACCCATGGAGACGGAGTCAACAACGCCAGCCAATCCTAACCAGCATCTTCAATCGCCCCTAGATACCACTGAGTTGTGGTATTGTCCAGATACTACCAATCACCACACTAACTGAGTTGTGGACACTGGCAGGTGCACTGGCCATATAAGTGGGAGTGAAGAACATGTGGGGTTGTTAGGGAGGTTGGTGGAGGTGGCAGCGAGATGTAAAAGGAATCTTGAATGCAGGACGGGCCCGGACCTAACCAGAGGCACAGGGTGCCCCTGCACCTCATATGGAGAGATTACGCAAGCCCATCTCTTCATTTCAGGATAGAGATGCCAACTAACCAATTGGCATCAAGTACTTTAAGCATACGAAAGAGGGTGCAATAATGTCATCCCAACAGATGGATGCACCCCTTGATCACATATGCAAAACATTGCCCCAATTTAACAATAAAACATTAAAATACCACTTTCAGTGGGTGAATGACACAGTGGGAAAGGAATGGCCCGGAGAAGGAACATTTCAAAAAGGATATAATCGACAGTACGTATCCATACTTTTTAGCTACATATAAAGGTGGCAGGATATTTTAGGTCTTCGGAAACTTTACAAAGAAACTAAGAGAGAAAAAAAAGGAAAAAGGGCTGGGATCCGCCCCCTCCTTACAGATTATATCCATTATTGAAGCTAGCGACAGGATATAAAAACCTGCGGTGGGTATCTCAAAATGGGAAAAGACAGGAAAAATAAGAGCAGGAATCCCATTCAAGGGACAAACAAGAGAAAGGGGAAACAAATACTGAGCAGACATCAAAGAAAACACATAGCAGCAACTCAACACAAGGTTTAGAGAAGCGGAAAAAGTTATGGAAAGGGAAATAAAGAATAGAAAGCAACAAGCAAAAGGCGGGATGGACAGCAGGACGCATAACAGTCAGAATTGACAGTTGGGAACAGGACATGGAAGAGGACGAGCAAGAGACTACAGATGGTAACAATACTGCATCAGATTGGGAGGACAGTAGTGACAATGACAATGACAGTAGGGATGATGAAATCGACGCTTGCGATTCGACTGTGTGGACAGAGAAGAACAAGTTACTTCTTACCGGGTAACGTTCTTTTGATGGGATGTTCCTCCGACGTATTCCTTACGCTTGCTGGCCTCTGAAATTTTTTCTGTAGAGGGCGCTGCACGTCGACTTCCGCCAAGTCGATGTCCCTCGACGGCCACCGTATCGGCGCCGACGTCACCATGCCCATAAATAGCCACGCGCTGCATCCGTTGCTCAGTTCCGTTTTGTAGCATAAGAAAAGTCATGCCTGAATTGGTTAGTGACCTTGAAGGAGCGTAAACTGCAACCACAAGGGAAGTTATCACTGCAGGGAAGGTTGCGAGGGGCGATAAGGAATACGTCGGAGGAACATCCCATCGAAAGAACGTTACCAGGTAAGAAATAACTTGTTCTTCGAAGGGATTGTGTCCTCCGACGTATTCCTTATCTTTGATAGACTCCCATAGCAGTGGCATGTAATTGGAGGTGGGAGTGATAGTGTTATGTATCCCTTTAGGGATGGACTGAATGTAATACGGCCTTGCCAAATCTGGTCTCTTGAGCAGTGGAGGAATCCAGATTGTAAAATTTTGTGAATGTATGTGCGGACGACCATGTGGCAGCCGCACATATGTCCCAGACAGGTACCCCTCTTTGGAGAGCCGAAGAGGCTGCGATACCCCTGGTTGAATGAGCCCTGAGATTTTGGGGTGGCTCGTTCCCTGCTAGTCTATAACATTCCAGGATGGCCAAAATAATCCACCTGGAGATGGTTTGTTTTGTTATGGGTAGTCCCAACTTGTAACCTGAGTATCCTACAAACAGTTGGTCTGCTTGCCTGATCCTAGCCATTCTGCTGATGTAAAAGCTGAGAGCTTGCCTAGGGTCCAGCCTATGTATCCTTTCCTCCTCTTTCCCCGGATGGGGAGGAGGATAGAATGAAGGCAAGGTAATTTTCTGAGTAATATGAAATTCAGAAACCACCTTTGGGAGGAAATTAGGCTTCACCTGTAGGACAACTTTGTCCTTGTGGAAGATGTATGTGGGGGTTTACAGGAGAGAGCTTGCAGCTCACACACCCTCCTAGCAGATGTTAGTGCTACCAATAGGACAGTTTTAAGCGTGAGAAATCTCAGCGCGCACGAGTGAAGTGGTTCGAAATGGAGTGCCCATTAAGAAGTTTAAGACTAAATGTAAGTCCCATAAGGGAACCTGGAATGGTTTTGGAGGTTAAACATTAGTTAGTCCCTTGAGAAATTGTACCACTAGAGGAATTTTGAAATACGATGGTTCCTCCGCAGTGCGCTTGAAGATAAGAGTGCTGCAAGATAGCCTTTTACAGTGCCTACTTGAAGGCCTGAGTTTGCCAAGTAGAGTAGAAACGATAACACCATTGGTGTACCACATGAAAAAGGGTCGATATTCTGTTCCCTACACCAGCTGCAAAATTTGTTCCAACGGCAGCGGTATAAAGACTTAGTTGCTGGTCTTCTGGCCGAAAGCAACACCTCCATGACGTCATCGGGGAGATCCCAATCCTTGTACCTCAACCTTTCAGAAGCCAAGCGTGACGGTTGAGGGTTCTGGTGTCTAGATGGAGAACCTGACCTCCCTTCTGTGAGAGAAGATTCTCTTTGAGTGGAAGACGGATTGGAGGACAGATGGACATATCTAGAAGGTCCGGGTACCACGTTCTCCTGGCCCAGTCCGGGGCAATTAGGATCATGGTTTTCCGGAATCTTCTCAACCTCCTGATCATTTGAGGAATAACAGGGACTGGTGGGAACGCGTAAAGGAGTGGAAACTCCCAGTCGACTACGAACGCATCTCCTAGAGCTCCTCTCGGGGGAAATTCCCTTGACCAGAACAGATCGCACTTCCTGTTGGTGCTTGTGGCGAACAGATCACCTGAGGGGTTCCCCAAAGGGTGAAGATCTCTTGAAGGACTTCCTGAGCTAGCTCCCACTCGTCGGAGACTGTGCTCTGCCTGCTCAGAACGTCCGCTGTCAAGTTCTTCTCTCCGGCAAGGTGGACTGCCGATAGAGAGATTCCTTCTTGGATTGCCCAAAACCAGAGCTGCATCGCCTCTCTGCACAGTGGCAGTGACCCTACGCCTCCTCTTTTGTTGAGGTAGTGCATGGCCACCATGTTGTCCGTCATTATCAGGACATTTCTCCCCTGTACTGATGGCAGGAAAGCTTTCAGCGCTAGTCTGATTGCTCTCAGCTCTAATAGGTTGATGTGTAGTCTGGACTCCGATGGCGACCAACGACCACTGATGGTCAAGTCGTTGGCATGGGCTCCCCACCCCATGAGTGCGGCGTCTGTGACTACTGTTATCTCCGGCCATGGTTGCCAAAACAGTTCTCCTTTCAAGATGTTCTCTGGATAGGCCCACCATTGCAGGTCGCGGGCTACCTTGTCCGGAATCCGGAGGAGATCTGTCATTCTCCCTGAGAATTGCGACCACTGACTTCTCAGTGCCCACTGAAGAGATCTCATTCTCAGGCGAGCCTCTGGCACAAGGAAGATGCAGGATGCCATGAGGCCTAGCAACCTCAAAATGTCGAAGGTTGGGAGACGTTGGGCATTTTGAAACTTGGTGACCATCTGTAGAATATCTTGAGCCCTCACCTCTGGTGGCGAGGCTTTTCCCAGGGAAGTGTCCAGGACCGCTCCAATGAACTGGAGTCTCTGTGATGGTATCATCTGTGACTTCTTTAAATTGAGGGAGAAGCCCAGTCTGTGAAGGAAGTGGCAGACAATCTAGCTGGGCCTGGGCCTGTTCCGAAGATACGGCCCTGATTAGCCAATCGTCCAGGTAGGGGTAGACGTGGATCCCTTCCCTCCTTAGACTCGCCGCCACTACCAACATCAGCTTGGTGAAGACCCTCGGGTGGAGGTCAGCCCAAATGGCAGAACTCGAAATTGATAGAGAATCGCCAATTGCGAACCTCAGGTATTTCCCGTGTTTGAGATGGATTGGCACATGGAAATAAGCATCCTGAAGTTCCAGAGATACCAGCCAATTCTGGAGCTGGAGGGCCTGAAGGATCTGAGAGAGAGTTACCATCTTGAACTTGTCCTTCCTGAGGAACTTGTTCAATTCTCGCAAGTCCAGGATGGGTCTCAGTCCTCCGTCCTTCTTTGGTATGAGAAAGTAGGGGGGAGTACCAGCCCTTGTTCCTGTCCGCTACAGGTACCGGTTTCTATGGCACCATTCTCTAGCAGGTCTATAATTTCCTGCAAGAGGAGCGGATCTGGAACTTTTAGAGAGCTGTTGCCCAGTGGATGACTCTGAGGAATGTGTAGAAAGGGTAGGCAGTAACCTTGGGCAACTGTCTCCAACGCCCAATCATCTGACGTTATAGCCTTCCATTCCGTCAGATGGTGAGTTAACCTGCCCCCTACTGGTGTATTGTGTGGGAAGGCCTCAGAGTAGTTTGGGGGCGGCTGATGCAGATGCCGAGGGTAAAGAGGCACCTACTGCTGCTGCGGTCTTAGTACTTTTGACCCGTCCACCTCGGGTGGATCTCCTTTGGCCTCTTTGAGCCGGCTGTCCTCTGCCTTTCCCGAATGCGGAATAATAGCGAAAGGACTTTCCTCTCCCAGAGGTTCCTGAGGGGCGAAAAGGAGTTTGGCGGATAGCAGCTCCTAAAGATTTTGCTACTGCTTTAGAAGTCTGTAACTTTTCCAGACTGTCATCAGCCTTTTTCCCCGAATGATGAAGAGCCGTCAAAGGGCATATTCAAAAGTCTGGCCTGTACATCAGGGGCAAAGCCCAACTTTCACAACCACGCATGCCTGTGTATTGTTGCACTTGCCGCCATGGCCCTGCTGATACTGTCGGCGGAATCGATGCTAGTTTGAAGTGATCTTTAATAATGTTAAGGAAGGCTTCCTTTTCCTCTCCTTTGGGTATGCAGTCAGCCGCTGATGAAGCACACTCCCATAGTGTGTGACTGAACCTGGCGAGCGTACAGGTGGCGTTGATGGACTTCAACGCCATACTACAGGCAGAGAAGACTTTCTTTGCCATAGAGTCGTACCTCTTGTCATCTCTATCCTGTGGGACAGTAGGGTAAGCGGTCCTACTGCTAGATGAAGTTGCCGCTTGAACCACCAGGCTCTCTGGGGTCGGGTGTTTTGACAGATATTCAGGGTCAGCAGCCGCTACCCTATACTTAGTTGACAATCTTTTATTGACTGCAGGGATAACTTCGGGAGTTTCCCAATTAGATGCAATTTTCCTTTGTAAGGCTGCATGGAAGCGGACCACCGGGTCCTCCTGTGGGCCTTTGTCCAATATATCTGTTAGGTCATCCTGTTGGAAAACAGGTGAAGGCGCAGACCAACCCATAAACTCAATTATTCTTGACATCAGGGTTCTATATGGTGTTTCGGCATGTTCCCCTGGGTCTGGCTTAACAAATTCCACTTCTGGGGAAGTGTCCAGCCCACTTGCCTCATGTAGTGACTCCTGTAGTTCCTTCAGCCTTCTTTCCTCAGAGGTGAAATCCTCTACAGTAGGCAGTGTGGTCCTCTGTAACCCGAATGTTTCCTGGTCAGAATCTTCCCCTTCTTCATAAATTGAAGAAAGTCCAGGGTATTCTGACCTCTGAAATGGAGTAAAACCCATTTCTAAGGCAGAAGGAGCCAAACTCGTCGTTATTGGACGAGAAAACGTCAATGTCATTGACGCCGATGTAACAGGCTTCGAAGGCGCCGAAAACGGCGCCGGAAAAACTGGAAGGGGTCTCGAAGAACTCGAGAGGATCGGGATCCTACTCGAGGGCATCGACGACGGTCTCGGCGTCGTGCCGGAGGCCCTCAAAATCACCGTTGGCTGTGGGGTGGTCTTGGTCCTCTCTTTCATCGGCGTCGACGATGGCGTCGAGTCGATCGACCGACCGATGTGTTGAGGAACCCTTCGACAACGGCGTTGATGGCGCAGATCCGTGCGTTGAAGGAATCTTCGATGACGCGTCGAATGAATCCTCGACGACGGCGAAGACGGTGCCTTCTTACCCGATGGCTCATGGCGCTCTCAGGTGGAATGTTTCGCCGGGTGCTGAGACTCGCAGCGTTTTGATTTTTTGGGTTTTTCATCAGCTGTCTTTGAGGGGTCGCGGCCGCGTTCTTGAAGACGCTTAACATTTTCTTTCTGAATTCCTCCCACTCAGCCGGAGAACTGTGTTTGGTGTGACAGGAGACTCTTTCTGGGGACACAGAAGACGACGAGGAATGGGACCTTCGACCTCTCTTTTTTGAGTGTCTTGATCTCGACGAATGGTGGGAGCTGCTTCGAGATCTAGAATGGGAATGTTTTTGACGGCGAAAAGACGAATGCCTCAACTTTCGGGGTGGTTTTGGCTGACTTACCTCTCTCGAGCTTCCCCTTGCGCTCCTTCAAGGCTTTTGCCGTCATGGACATGCAGTCCTCACACTCTGAACAATGGTGCTCGGATCCCAAGCACCATAAGCAGATCCTGTGTGGATCCGTTATTGACTTTTTTACCGCAGTCTCGACATTTCTTGAAGCCGGATCGCGGCGTCGTCGGATCTGATGAAGAAGCCATCGAGAACTATAAGGTATATTCGAGTAGAAATAGATAACTATCCTGACTGAACTGAGCAACGACGTTCCGAGGCCCCACGAAGCGCGGAAAAACGGAACTGAGCAACGGACGCAGCACGTGGCTATTTATGGGCATGGTGACGTCGGCGCCGATACGGTGGCCGTCGAGGGACATCGACTCGGCGGACGTCGACGCGCAGCACCCTCTACAGAAAATATTTCCGAGGCCAGCAAGCTGGAAATGTATTATCAAAGATAAGGAATACGTCGGGGGACACAATCCCTTCGAAAGGGGGACACTAAGGGAGGGAAGAACAGACAGGGAATTGGGGAAATAGCCTTTGAAGTAAAAAAGACCAAGGAGGGGGGAACACGCTGCGCACAAACTCAGTTGCCCCTTCTACAGAAGGCAAAAGGGGAAGTACAATACGTACCCAGGCAAACAATGGACAGAGATACATTTGATCTACAGTTTACCCTCATTAATGGCAGAGGCCAGCAAGTGGATCTATGTATTTGAAAAGGAAACAGCAGGGATTCTGCTAGCCATAGGGGACATTAAGAGTTTATTAATTGTAATGGTAGGGGAACAAAGTGACATTTGGCAACAAGCAGGGTATGAAGGAGTGAAATTGAGCACCAATATACATGACAGGCACTTTTTTTAAAACATTTATTTTTTATTAGCTTTTCAGATTTACAATAATAAAACATTTCCCCTCGCCTGTGTCCCCCCTTTCACCGCTGGATACCCACCCCCACCTCCAAACTCCCTTGCATGGTACAAGGGAAAAATGTCCAAGAAATCATTGAATGCCGAGAATACGAAAGTGCTGAGGACAGTATCACACATTGAAGTCAGATTGTAAAAATGCAAGTACCTCAGCCCAGTCTTGTGAACATTTTGATTGATCTCCTTGAATCATGCGGGTGATCCATTCAAGTGCAACAAATTTCCAGATTCTGGAAAGCCATTCAGACAGTTGCCTTAATGTGGAGAGTGAGCTTCATTGCTATCAATACACCTGCCACCTTTCCCACAGCGTTTCCCTGGATCACCACCGGGCATCTACGAAGGCGAAACATATATCTAATGGGCAGGCTTATATTCATCTCTTGGAGCACCACCAAGTCCGGTTGGTGAAGCCCCAATAGAGCTTCCAGCTTCCTGCGTTTCACCGGCGCATTCAAACCCTTAATATTTAGCGTTAAACATTTAAGATGTCCCATTTATTCACTAAACATAATGAACCAGAAGATTGTGTGACTACCACCATTCGTACGTTTTCCATTGCGTACCATGCAATCCTACCCCAAATCCCCCCCTCATCCAGCATCACCTTGCCCATTAACCCATGCCCCCTTAACCCCAACCTTCCCACTATATTCCCCAATGTCCCCTGGTGTGAGCCACGGTACCTAAAATAATCTGGGGCGCCAAACCCCAGCCGTGAGACAACTTTATTCCCAGGGCAACATGTGGGGTAACCTAGTTACCTGTTACGTAAACAGATGTGTTCCAAGATGTGGTGCTCAATCTCCTCCAAATTTGACCAATATTGTGATGCTGGAGTAATTCGCTGCATATAGTTCTGATTGACAGTTCCTTATTCTGGTGGTTTAGCGATAGGTCCTCGGAGTCGTGCTTTCCAATCATCTCGTCGTTGGATTTGCTGCTTCCTCCCTTGGCGCGATGACGTCGACCACTCCTAAGGTTTAAGTTGTCGAATCAAACAGCCATTCTCAGGTTCAGATGGGGCTTCCACTTCCTCTTCAATTTTTAATAAGGCCATACCTGACTCATGAAGTGATCCTGTATTGTCTTCCTTCTAGAAAGAAAAGAAAACCAATCTGAAAGGAAATGTCCACTTGTATTTGATCCCTCATGACTGCAATGTTTTGACAACCGGCTGCATTTCGTGTCTTATTTGGAGAGTGATCTGGGAGAGATTGCGATAGAGTTGGATCTCAATCTCATTGTAGGTGAATGTAGATTGCTCACAGACCTTCAGTAGGATTTGCTCCTTCTGTGGATATGACGTGCAAGCAGCAAGAACATCGTGTGGGCGGGCCCCTGGGTCTTTCCTTTTCGGGCCAGTTCTGAGTAAGCGATCCAGAGAGATCGTGGAGTCTCTTCCCCCGAGATCAAGTCAGCAAAGATATGGGTCACTGTGTCTTTCAAATCCGAGTCTAGGATTGATTCCGGTACATTTCTTATCCAGATATTAGAGCATTGAGATCTGTTCTCTAGATCCTCACATTGGTATTCAAGGTTATGTGTTGCCCTGGCCAGCTCTTCAAGTGCAAGATCTGATTGTTTACCCTCCCATGTCAATCCCTGGATAGCCCGTTCAGTAACATCTGTCTGCTCGCCGAGAGTAGCAATATCTTCACTAAAATCTGATAATGATTGGCTGATTTCCATAGTAAAGGAGGTAAACTGAAAATGAGGCTAAGAACTTGTCCTGGAATTGCTGGAAGCTTGCGGCAAAATCATCTTTGCTACAGGGGCACTAGTTTATCCACTTGAGGTAAATATCCCTGCTTCGCCAGTTGTGACTGCCGTCTGGCTCGGTGCCCCCGAGAGCTTTTGTAGGGAATTCTGTTTATTCTGGGGATCCTTGGTTGCTCCTAGTTGGGTGAACTGCTTTTTCACCCCAGGTATATGATAAGCAAGCTACAGAAACTATGTTTGTTTGTTTATTTATTTGTATAGCGCTCCAGACCCAAGGGTATATGGGCGCTTAAAACATCAAGTTACAGGCAAAAACATCAGGTTACAGGCAAGGATGAGGAACATTTGTACAATTGTGAGGCATATGTATATTTGACAAGAGAGTAGTTAGTGCAGAGATAGGAACAGGCAGACATAGTAAAGAATACATTCTTACATTAGGTCTACATGCATATATAGTTGGCTATTTGTTGAGTAACCAAGAGATGACCTTAGTTCTGAAAGGTTGGAAGGTCGGGGTGGATTTGATATCGAGTGGAATGGTGTTCCACAGTTGTGAGGCTAGAGCTGGGAAGCTGGATCCGCCGGCTCTTTTAAGGGAATATTTGGGCACCGTCAGTTGTATTGTGTTAGAGGATCTAGTGGTTCTAGTATTCTGTCTTAGTGTGAATTTGTTGGTTATATAGGGCGGGGCTAAGTGGTTAAGAGCTTTGTAGGTGAGGCAGATGGTTTTTAGGTCTATTTTCTGTTGGATAGAGAGCCATTTGCATGAGATTATTGTGGCCGAGCTATGTTCTCTTCTGGGAATATTTAGGGTGGCACGGAGTGCATTATTTTGTAGGACTTGCAATTTATTGATTACCGTTTTGTTGGCCCCTACATAAAGGCTATTACAATAATCCAGTTTGGATTGTATAAGTGCTCTGGCTAAGGTGAGGTAGTTGTTGGGGGAGATCAGCGGTATGCAGGCCCTAATTAGTTTGCCAGTGTAGGCAGTGGCTGAGGCGGTCATATTAATTTGTTTGGCAAGGTTGGTATTCGTGTCTAGGTAGAAACCAAGGGTTTTTACACTTTTGGCGATAGGAATGGTGTTACCGTCAATGGTGAAGCTGGTGTAGTTGGGACTGAATTCCCGGATGGTGTTAGGTGAGCCGACAAGGAGCAGTTTGGTCTTGTCATCATTCAGGCATAGGCCATGTGTAACCATCCATGCCTGAATGATGGAGAAGAATGCCTCAGGAGGTCAGTAAGTAGAGCTCCGAGTTAGAGGAGTATTGCTTTGATGTATAGGAGATAACAGGCCGCCACCGGGATCCACTGCCAAATCCATGGTGCAATTATCTGTATAGTGCCTCTGTTTCAAAGTTACCAACCGCTATCCCTCCACTTATTCCTTTTACTGGTTGCAATACTGTGTAGGAACGCTTTAATTGCTATTCCCCCTCCACCTCATCCATTTCACCTGAAGAGACCCAAATGAGAGTTTGTTTGCAGGCAAGGGTTAGAGCCTGGAGTGAGTTAAAGACTGGCGCAAGCTCTAAGAATGAGACCAGATTTGGACGTGCGCGCACTTCACATTTTCTTATAGTCCATACCCAGGTACTTTAGTAAGTATTCTTTAAGGTTACACGATGCCATGAAGGTGTCAATCAACCAGACCAGGCAGGATTGGGTCCAGGAGCAAGCTCTGAAAGTAATAACAGCTATGATCTGTGGGCATGTGCACGCGCTTTAAATTTTCATATAGTTCACGCCCTAGTACCTTAATCAATAGTCCTTGAAGTTAGGCGCTGCCCTGAAGTTGTTGGGTATCCAGATTAGCCTGGCTTTGCCGGAACTGGCAAAAGGTCCGGGAGGAGGAGCAAACGTGTACACGGGGCAATATCAGTCAGGAAGGGATATTATCCAAGGGGAAGAGGGTTTGGATATAGTGGAATGGGGCCCAGTGCTTTGTTTGCGGGAATTGTGGTCAATATGACCAGACATGCCCACTCATTCAACAAGCAGAACAGCAAGGAGGTGTACAGCAGCAGTATGGACAGAAATACACACCGCCTCAGGCACAAACAGTGCTGCTGCAGAAAATTCAAGTGCAGTCAGTACAGACACATGTTATGCCAACACAGGGACATGCATCAGCACAAGGGGGAATGGAAGCTGGATCATAGGGTACCGTAAGTATACTGCAGGCACCAGCGCAGACACACAAGAGAGGGTGACAATATTGGAACAGAATGAGGTGCCCCAGTATAGCAGGATCACATTGGTGGGTGGAAATCCTTTCACGTCTTCTAACAACACATTTTCTCAATAGGGGTGTCCACAGGAAGTACAAGTGTGTCATGTCCTAGCATTAACTGAAGACCCGGAAGAGGAGCCTGAGGGAGCAGTTAAAATAGGACAGAGGGACTTTTCCTTTCTAATAGATATTGGAGCAACTAGATCCTGTATAAAGGAAGGGGGATTCCCATTATCCAGGAAGAAATTGGACACGCACGGCTTACCAGGGTTTATTTAAGCAGCTTCTCTAACAAAAGATCTACAATTACCATAGGGACGCAGCACATTGAAGCGCAACTATTATATTCAAAAGACACACTTAACATCTTGGTAAGATGCGTGTTAAGCAAATTAAATGCCAAAATTTAATTTTCAGAAAAGGGGATGGTGTGCAGCACTCCTGGAATGGACCAGACTAGAGTGGCAGTACTGATGCAGGCATACTATGCACACAGCACATTGAGAGGGATACCCACGCACACAGATGGTTTTGTATGGGGTGCAGGTACTGCTAAAATGGGTCCCAGGAATACAGGGAAAGGTCTTTCGATTGTCAAATCAATTTATATTCAGACCACAATGCCCCTTGACTATCACACCAAAAATGCACACACTGCTATAGCGGGAAGAAGTAGTAGTGAGAAAGACATGATTATATTGGTTGCTGCAGATGACGATAACATGGGGTGGCAATCAATATTGTGCATAGAACCCACGCTTACACTGAAAGGAGTTACAGAGTGGTTTGCTACAAAAGATTAGCAGGAGGGAGAGGTGGTTTTCTAATTACATATACTATGTCCAGTCCAGATAAAAGAAAGAGCAATATCACAGATGACAATTGGTGAAATAAGAGAGAAAGTACATGCAGGAAGATTGAGAAAATCCCAAAGACATTATGGACAACAGGACCCCACGATGTGGGAATACTCAAAGGGCCAGGGCATTGTCTACACAAGAAGACAAGGGCATATATGAGACACTGCATGCCCTATGGCAGCAAGGTCTCATACAGGAATCCACATCATCATGCTACGCAGCCATATATCCAATAAAAAAAGTGAGGGGCGTGGTGTTTCATACAGGATCTCAGCCCTCTTAGCCATGTGATCGTGGCAGAATTTCCACTGGTTCCAAATCCAGCTACAATTCCACAGTAGTGGATTTGAAAAATGCATTCTTCTCCCTTGCCCTGCATACAGACTCAAGGTATCTTACTGCATTTACATATCACGGACCAGATTTGAACACACAAGAATGCCTCAAGAGTACTGCCAGGGACACAGACTATTCAACAGAGTAATCCAAATGGATTTGAGCAATCTGCAGATAGCAAGTACAGTGATACAATATGTGGATGACCTTTTGGTGTGTAGCATGACAGAAGATGAGTAAAGGAAGGACTCCATGACTTACACATGTTGCTAGCTGACAAGGAGTACAAAGTAGACAAAGAAAAAATGGCAGTATTTTCAAACGGAAGTGGTTTAACTTGGGGCAGATTGTATCTGCAGATGGGAGAAAAATAACACCAGAGAGGGTTGAAGCAATACATAAAACACCCCAAATACAGTGAAGGAAATGTAACAGTTTTTGGGTTAATGCAATTATTGCAGAGCATGGGTTTTTGATTACTACGCATACACCAGACCCCTACTGCAAGCACGTAAGGAAGCTCAGGAAAACAAAAATAAGAAAATGGACAGCTGAGAAGAGCGAGAACTTTGCTGAACTCAAGAATGAACTGTCAGATGCACCAGTGTTAGCGGTACCCAATTACAATGAGAAGTTCCATTTGTTCTCTCACTCAGATGGTAAAGTAAGGACTGCCATACTCCCACAAAAGAAGGGACAGGGATACAAGGCACTTGCATATTACAGTGGGACATTGGATGCAGTAATGCAAGGGCACTTTCCTTGTGAGCAGGCACTTGCTGGTGCTGCATTTGCAATTGAAAAAGAAAGCTTTGACAATAGTAATGGCAAGTCCAGTAGTTTTGCATGTGCAACATACATAGTTTGCAATACTAGAAATGTCCAAATCAACTTTGAACACTCAGAGCATAAGGGTATGAAATCATATTGACAATCCCTGCAATAGAAATTGTCAGATACAGGGTAGTTAACCCAGCAGAATTAATTGCAGAACCAATAGAGGAAGGAGAGTACACTATGCCCATTGGTATAGGACTCAATTCTAGACCTGGACATATATTGCCCCATGCAGAGCAATCTCGCAGCCTACGGTACGTATATCTTCACACCACTAGTGTGGACAAAGGCCGCAGGCACGGCCAAGAATCCATGCAGGATAGCATACGGCTATGGCCAAGCACATCCGGTCTAGTTCACACACAGCCGTCCAGACGAACACCTGACGTACCTCAACACCTCTGCCACTAGCATACAGCGACCACCACCCGAAAGGAAACCGGTATAGCTGGCCTCACAGACTCTCTCAACAATAGCAATCTATCTCTAACCCTCAACAGCACCCACCCAAAGGGGGTGCTCTCTGTCCCAAACAGACCGGATATGGAGGAAAGACAGCACCAGCAAGGTGGCAATACAAAAAAAGTTGTCGAACGTGGCTCTGGAACAACTTCACTACCCTGTCTACATATCAAGAGAGCATGTGACAGTGGGAAAAAATGATGATTGGTTTGTGCCAAAATGGTCTGAATACGTGGCCGAATGTTTAAGTACCTGTATGACCTGTCAGAAATGTTCAACTGTGCACACTTTAAAAGTGGTGCAAGGAAGTTTATTGCATCCGGAGGGGCCCTTCCGGCACTTGCATATCGACTGTCGATATGCCAGACACATGTTCCTCTTACAGGTATATGCTTGTTGTGGTGTGTCAGTTTTCCCGTTGGCTTGAGGCTGGTCCCTGTGCACGTAATGATGGCCGCTCAGCAGCTACATTTTTAATAAGGAAAGTATTTCCAAGGTGGGGGATCCCAGACAAATTCGCTCCGACAATGGTCAGCATTTTTCAAATGATTTGATTGGGGAAAATCACTGCCATTTTAGCAATTCGGCGCAAACTATATACCATTAATAGCCAGCAGGTCAACTGTGGCAGAGAGAATTAATGGCTTACTAAAAAACCACGTAGCTAAGCTAACTTCTACTCTTGCCAAGTCATGGTTATGCTGCTTGTCTCTTGTGCTATTTGCTTTGCGCAATTCGTCTGGAAGAGATCATGTCACTCCACATGAAATTGTTACTGGTCAAAGAATGTATGCACCTACATCTCCGACACGTACAATTTTTGACGCCAACTCCTCTGCTAATATCTTGGGGGGGGGGGGGGGAGAGTTCCATATGCACCTCAAACTTACAAAGTCCCTTAAACATATATGCCAACAGAGCAACACAAGGATACAAACTGAGCAGGAAGTTTAACAAATAAGGGCCTTCCCACAAGCAGTACTTCTATATCCTGGTGCCAAAGTTCTCATCAGAAACCACATCCAGAAGTGCAAAGAGGGACGCTTCACTGGACCACACACACCAAAATCTACTCAACACCAACGGCAGTGAAAATAGAGGGTCACCGAGGATGTGTACACATCAGCGAGGTACGCAGGGACAAGAGCACCAGCTCCCCCGGCAAAGAGAGGCAGAGGAGCGCAACATGTTGGGGAGTATACATCGGCTTTCAATAACATTATTTTCAGCAATACGACTTTATAGAAGGCCCCTAAGGGAAGAAGGAAAAGGTTTTTCAGGACAATGTTTTTGTAAATAGACAAAGAATTTCCATTTTATGGAGTGTAATTATATTAAAATGCATTAGTATAGGACTGATATGGTTATGTTTTATATTTAAAGAAAAGGGTGATATACCTTTAACAACCAATGTGAAAAGAAACAAAAGAACGGTTTTAAATGAAGAGGAGTTTCATCATGACACTGAAAAAGGGCAGAAGTTCACATCTGGGAATGTCTGGTATGATGAAATGTTGTGGTCGGGAAAGAGAGCAAACACAGCATGTTCTGTTTGCTCACTAATCCCACACGTAATAGGAGCACCCAAGCTTTTCCTACCTCAGGCTGTGTCATATGAGGAAGCAGGATGCCTAATGCACCTACCCCTCTGTAAAAGCAGCAGGTGTTTTTTTCCCAGAAGCAAGTGTTTCAGTTCAATGGGTGGATGAAGGGGAGGAGATTTAAGCGGACAAATACATGCAACTTGATAGCATGGGCCAACACCAAGAAACAAAACAGGAGTAGAATATATAACAGAAGGCTCTAAAAGGGGGAACAAATAATTAGTGAACTCAAACTGCTGCAGTGTATAGATAAAGGAGGACATTGCATTTCCTGGTATCACACAAGACCATTAATGAGAATGAAGGGAGCAGTGTGGTATAATGGACAATGTGAAGAGGCGGGGGGTAGGAGGAATGCAATGTTGTGCTGAACGTTTGGTGGGGTTCGAAGAAAATGTGGTTTCTAAGGTGAATGACAGCTGAAAGTCAGTTTGGAGAAAATAAGTACATGAATTTACTTGGCTAAGTGAAACTCATCAACCAGTTAACATAAAGAGCTTTACACAGTTCTCTTTGTGTTTTCAGGTCCAGTGGGTGTCTTCATTTGGGTACCAACAATGGCTGTGCCAAGGTGAGGAGTGCGGCACTGGCACAAGGGACAGCTGTGATCATGGACGTTTGGTGGGCCTGTGGATCCAAGGCCTACGTCCAGCACCCTACTGATTGGGGTGGTCTTTTTTCACTCGTCACACTGCACAGCCCTGCCATGGTGGTGCCCCACGGCAACAACAATATGGGGCTTTCGTTGAGAAAATCAATTGAGTTGAAGGAGGATGTGTTACAGCACGATAAGGAAAAGAGTGCGGAAAATCTAGCAGCGATTCCAGCAGAGTATCGGCTATTTTTGAAACCACTTTCGTTTTTCCTTATTACTACCGGAGTGCAGGCTGCATCCAATGCAAAATGGTTGCAATTAGTGCATTAGGAGTTACTGCGATTGCTGAACTCAACAGCAAAAGGCCTGAATGCAGTAAAGGAAGAATTAAGAGCCCCTCCGCACTCCATCCACGCCACCACGATGCCAAGGTAAAGCAGAGGATTATTACGGGCATCCTTCTGCTTACCTGCATCCCTTTGTCCCTTGCGCGCGTCGAGCCTGCAGCTCCGTGCTTGGAATAATGGAATTATCAGCCGGAACATCTAAATCCAATCCAAGCTCCATATTCCGATCCCTCATCGAAGCGCCGACGAAACCGCAAGGTTTCAACCACTGCAAGATGGCTGCTGCCATTCCTTGCTAGTTCGCCTGGCCCAAGGCCCCCTGACGCCGCCAACATCCATTGGCCACCACAGATCCACAACACCCAATCAGCGAACGCCGGCAGGCGAAGCCGGCACTCCTCCAAGGCACTCACTAAGGCGCCTGACCCGAGCCTGACAAGAGACTACTGAGACGGAGGCTAGGACCCCTGCTCCTCTGGACCGAACTCACGCCGGCTCACATTCACCTCGGCACGTATTCACTCCTGGCTCGGTAAGCACCTGCTGCATTTTCTTACAGCCTCTTACAGCCAGTGATCATTGCAGCCAACATCAAAAACTGGCCACTGCATCACCTGAAACTCTTATGGCAGGACTTACTACACTGGTACAACCTAATAATATAGCAGCACGCCACGCATGATGCCCCGCTAGCCAATTACATCTTTGTTAATACTCCGATTCTAGGAGTCAATATGCGCTATTCTGATTTTAGATGCTAATTTGTACGCCTGTGTCACTCTAAATCTAGTGCTGCGCTATTCTGCAAAATTTGTGCTATTTTGAATCTAGGTGCTATTCTGAATCGAGGTGCTAATTTGCACGCCTGTGTTACTTTGAATTAGATGCTAACCTGCAACCATGCGTTACTTTGAATTAAGTGCTATTCTAGGCAGGCTGCACTAACTGCCTCTATGTGCCATTCTGCCCCACTGTTAGATTTTTGACTCTAGGCAGCTGCCACTTGTTCCATGCCGAGGTAGTTGCACACACTGCATCGTACCCACTAAACGATCTCCTAAGCTAGTCAACACAATGTTCCTCCCGGGCTTTTATTCTATACTACTGAGAATCATTCTCCACCTTATCAACTCCGCATGCCTGCCCAGCTCAGCCCACAACTTGATCAGCCTAGGCACCACGTCACCCTTCCTCACAGAGCCTAGCACCACAATCATGCTTACCCAACTCTCTCCTCCATGCCTCTCGGATAGGCTTACCAGACTACGATCCAGACTTCCCAAACTACATGAGCCCCGAGCCAGGGACTCCACCCAATCCAAACTCACGAACCGAACCTCCATTAGTACCTGTCCTAACCTTACGCTAAAAAAAAACCAAACTTAACCCCCTCAATACCACGACAACTAATAAAGTGCTCATTACAGCAACTACCCCCACCCCTACCAAAACCATCACCCCACCTATAAAAGGTGCCCTCATTAACGCTCGCTCCATAATTGCCCATGCCACGGACATCGCAGATCTCATCCTAGCTGAAGATCTAGACTTTTTAGCCATAACAGAGTCATGGCTCCATGCAGCCGCAGGCCCAGCCCTTTCGCTAGCCATCCCCAATGACTACACCATCATCTGAGCGGACAGAACCGAAGCTAGAGGCGGAGGTTTGGCCATCATTGCCAAAACTCACCTTAACATCAGACTCAATTCCGCTACACACCTCCCATCATGCGAATCACTTACAGCCAAGCTACCCACTGCCAACTCCCAAACGATATCCATTCACCTACTATACAGACTGCCTGGACCCCTGGGATCCTTCGAGGAAGACCTCGGTGCCATCCTTACCGACAACCTAAAAAACTCCTCACAATGCCTCCTCTTAGGAGATTTCAACTTAGGTTACAAAGACCCCAAAGACAACCAGGCCACCCTCATCAGTAACACTTTATCTGAACTAGGCTTCACACAAAAAGTATCCAGCCCCACTCATAACAAAGGGAGAACCCTTGACTGGATAGCAGACTACAACTGCACCGTATCTATCACTAACAACTCTCCCCAATCCGGGACTGACCATCTCCTCTCCTTCTCACTTGAGGCCTCAAGCACTATAACCAACATGGCACTAGCCGCAGCCATCCCCACGAGAAGTAAAAAAAACATTACAGTGGAAAAACTGATCCCGCTTATCCTTCCTACGCTCAACCAACTCCCCGACTCCAACCCTTATGACCTCGTAGAAGGCTATAACACCATGCGCACAGCCTTAGACGCCATTGCACCACTAAAACTTCGAAAATGCAAACCAAAAAGTACCTCAACCAATGGTTCTCCAGCCACCTTAAAACTCTTAGATTGGAAAAACGTAAACTGGAACAAGTATGGAGACAGTCTCCGACACACCATAACAAGTTACTGCTCAATAAAATAACCCCAATTATAAAAATAAAAAATAAATCATAGCGGCCAAACAGGAATCCTATAACCAGAGAATCTCACAATCCAACTCCAGCACCAAAGAATTATTTACTATCCTGAAAGAATTGGAAACACCAGTGATAATTCCAGATACTTGCGCCAAGAACAAACAATGGTGCACCAGCGTCCAAAATGCACTAAATAACAAAGTCACTGGCCTTCAAACTAAAATTAAAAACAAGAAAGACTCCCTCACCAAACTCACCAACCCCACCAACACCCACCCAAGCCCTCCACCCACACACCTCACACCCAACACTGCCTGCTTCAGCTTTTCCAAAGTCACTACTCTCGAAATAGAAAAAATCATTCTCAGCCTTAAACCCTCCAACTGCAAAGGCGACCTCTGCCCCCCACAAATCATTAAAGATGCGGCAAGAGACCTCTCGCCATTCATCACCAGACTCATCAATGCCTCATTTTCCTCAGGAACAGTCCCCAGTAACCTCAAAGAGACTTGGGTCCTCCCTCTCCTCAAAAAACCTTCCCTAGACCCGTCCATGGCCTGGGTACCACCTACACCAACTACGCTGATGATACACAGATCCTCATCCCGTTGATGGGAGATTACAACTAGGATTTGGCCTTGGTGAACAAGGTGTACCTCATCATTCAGGCATGGATGGCTTTGCACAGTCTATGCCTGAATGATGACAAAACTGAAATCATCCTTGGTTCCACCTCCAACTTAACTAAACTTGACCACAACTACACCAACTTCATCATAGACGGGAAGTTAATCAAGGTTTCCAAAGAAGTGAAAACTTTAGGAATGTATCTCGACTCCTCAACCTTCCACAAACAGGTTAGCTCGATGGCATCCTCCATGGCCTACACATGTAAGCTTATAAGAGTAGCCAGACCCTTCTTATCCACCCAGAGCTGCATTACACTAGCCAGAGCCCTGGTATTGTCCAAGCTGGACTACTGTAATGCCCTCTACGTAGGAGCCAGCAAGCAAATCACCAACAGAATTCAGACGCTACAGAACAACGCTCTTAGAGCGGCGCTCAACATACCCAGGAGGGAACACATTTTCGAACATTAGGAAATCCCATAACTGGCTCCGCACATCAGACAAAATCCTGCTTAAAGTAGCATCGCTTACCCACAAATGCCTGAACAACGCGGCCCCACGCTACCTGGTAGACAGAATATGCAAACACACCCCCAACAGACCCACCAGAACTTCCAACGCTAACATGCTCATAGTCCCCAGGTTCAAACGCACTAAAATGGGCGGCAACAGCTTCCAGGTGAAAGCACCCCAACACTGGAACTCCCTACCACCATCCCTCGGAACACCCCAATCTTATTCACACTTTAGACGCAACTATATCCACTGGATAAAGAACACGAACCATTAACACCTCTAACATCACACTGCTGCAACCCTGCAATGTATGTTTATATGTAAATGTATAAATCTATAAAATATTTGTACTGCATTTTTTCCCTCCTGTCAAACTGTACACGTCCCTCATTGTCACACTGTAATTATGTAATGCAATGTATAGGCAACCCGTAACCAAGCTTTGAATAACCATGCTGCTCATGCGCCCTCATACCCTCGGGTCTGGTGCGCAATACAAATGAATACAAATGAATAAACTAAACGAAGCTAAACTGTCTGCTGGCACTTCAAAATCGCTATGTTTAGGATGTACTGTCATGAGGGGGGTGATGTTCAAAGATTGGCAGCAGTTGCTGCACAATAATGCCTGATGACGACGCACCAAATGGAACTTGGCAAGCAGCTATTAATGAAATACATACACTCCATAAGAAGATGTCAATGAAGCAAATGTAGTGCAAACAAACACTTGGCTAGACACCCTTTTTGCCTGGGTGCCTACTTAAAATATTTGGAGACTATACCAACAAACGAAGAGGAAGGTTTATGCTGCCCCTGAATGTTGATAGGGTTCATAAAAAAGAGAAGGGTACTAACTAACTAATTGAGGAAAACGCTGTTGATATTGATTGAAGGATTACAACAGAGTCTGGGGATTTCGAAAACTACAAGGAATATTGGATCTCATGCCTTAAGGATGGGCAGGGGTGTATATGGGTAGGGGACTCATTTGGGAAGAAGTTGGGGGTGATATGACTAGATTAAAAAAAAAATATGGATCCACAGAAAGAGGGCAGCAGAAGAGTGATTGGGGAAGGAAAAAAAGTTATTTATAAATCAATAAAAGGGGGAATAATGTGGTGGAAATGCAAACTGCATGAAAAAAAAAAGGTGCGCACATACCAGTTGTGGGAATATAACACTAAAAGCACAGGGGTACTCACTGGCGGTTAAATAATTTTAGGTGTTAAACTTGAGGATGCCCTAAACAATTGAATTTTAAGTAGATGGCATTTAAGCGTGTTAGGGAGAATTCTCATTCTATGGCTAATTTCCCTTACCTATAGAGTCCCCCAGCAGCTTTGCTGGATTTGAAGGGTTTGTTTTTTTCTCCTGCTAAGAGTGAGCCTCTTTTTCCCACTCTTAGGCATTTTTGCTATGTGTGTTCTAGGCTATTTTTGTGCTTAATGTCTATGGGGTTTTTCTCAACCCCATAGGAACCATCTTTATTCACATGGGTTACACAGCACCCTCCGTGCAGTGACCCAGGGGTGTCGTAGCGACCCCCAAACATAGACTCCATACCCTGGGACGGACTACTGTCTCCCAGGGCATGTAAAGTCCCCATTGACTTTACTAGTCAATTTTTACGAACTAAACCAGTACAACCCATCTTACTATGGAGGTACTGGGAAGGGTTAATAGTTTTTCCCTTAGGTTAATTTTCGAGAGGGTACCGTACAGTCCCTCTCTCAAAAGTTTCTGGCTGGTGGCAGTGGTTACTACTGTAAATATTCGACCGTGAATATTTCCCTATGGGATTTTCCCATTGTTCGAGGCTACCACATTTTCTGACAGCCTCTAACATACCGCCGGTTTATTTTAATATTAACTTTACTCCGGTAGGTTTTATTTGCCAGAACTTTAATATAAATTCTTTCTCGTGTCTTTCTCTAAACTCCTAACCCAGGTCGGGGGTCCTTTGTTTTTCCTTTTGGTGGGCTGTAGAAGCCCTCCTTTCGGCGCCACTGGGACTGGGGTGGGTCCATTGTGTGGGAGGGGGAGTAGGACCCCTGGACAGGGTTGCCTCAGCAACCCATGTCACACTCTATCCTGATAGGCTGGAGGGTCTCCCGCCAAAATGACCACTCCACTGTGTGAGTGACAGCTAGGCTGTATGAATGGGGCTCTTTTTGCATAAAAGCAGGGTCCTGAGGACTGGAAGAGCAAGACGTCGCCACTGGAACTAAGAAGCCGAAGAGGAGAGAAGCCAAAGACATCTGAAATGACTGAACCACCGGTGAAGCCCTACTGCAGCATCTCACCACTTTTCTCCACACGACGAGAACAGATCTTCATCTTAAAGAGCCTTCTTCCCTTGAGCTGGTGGGGCCAACCAGTTTGCCAATCGCCTTCCTGGACCTGCCCTGGTCGAATCGCCAGTACCCTGTACTTGGAGACCGGATAGCCAGGCACCAGTCCACCCGGACCGCGATTTAAAGGAGCGTACCTTTTATTCGTAGGGCAGCACCGCGGCTGGTTTCATTCCTGGGTAGTGCAGTAACTCGAACCTTTTTCCACGACGAGAGCCTCTCTTCCTCTGCTGGATCCCCTGAACTGCAGGAACTACCAGGAACAACCGCCACCGCAGGAGCCACTTCTTCATTTTAAAGGTACATTGTTCCACCAGGCCGCCCTTTCTGGGTGGTATAGCTAAAGGCGTTTTAAATCCTTTACCAACCTGTTGGGTTGGCCGCCCCTCTCTCTTAACATTGTCTTTCTCCTTCTGCATCCACCTTTTCAAATTGTTAACCAAAGACTTGACTGCAGCTACAAGAACATTTTGCTCCTGGGCCCTTGCCCTGTACCAATGACTCTGGCACAGGCCTACTGACCGTGGCTAAATTTGTTACAACTGCCTTCTCTAGATTGCTTCTCAACTAGAACTGTGTTGGTGCACCTAGTTCTTATAACCACCTCTTTCTTCCCACTTTTAAAGTGCCATTTTGCTCAGTTTTCATTTAAGTATTTTTTATACTGATGTACTGCCTTGCCTAAATTGGTTCACAAACTTAGGGGAAGTGTTGTTAGGGTGTGTAAGATGATATTTCTGTATAACTTGTGCATTCCCTCCTTTGTGAGAAATTGCTAGAGTGCCATTTGTGTTAATAACTGATAAATGTGCTTAAATATAAGTGTATAAAATAAATATATATATTCTTTTTACTACAAAGCTTTGTACTCACATTTTAAGTGCATTTTAAATGTGTTTAAATATAAGTGTATAAAATAAATATATACATTCTTTTTACTACAAAGCTTTGGTCAGTGTTTCCTTGTGCCATAGTACTGTAGGCCTATTGTGTAAACCCTGAATACTGCTCATCTCCCTCTTGAGATAAGTCTGACTGCTCAGCCACAGCTACCAACTAAATCTTTGTGGTACAGACTGATACCAAAGGGGATTTATTGCTCTCACCTGTAGTCCTAATCTTCTGTAGTGCTCCCTAAGGGAACTGCACAGGATTCTGCCTAACAAAGCGATATATAGTTTACTAGTGAGCAGGATTTAAAATTAGATCGAGATGCTGTCAACAGACCTCCAAGTATGCCGCTTTAGTGGAAGCTAACTTACATGTTTTAATTTGCTTAACAGCCACAGGGGCTGAAAGGAAATTGCAAAATTTCACGTTCCCAGAATCATACGCGAGAGAATGCATCAACTTATGATACGTTCAAGGTCACAGAGCCGAGTTCATGGGTGCAGGTGAAAGGCAGTGAACATAACATTAATAATTCGGTAAATTAGTTATGAAACTGGTCTGCTGGCAGTTTCAGTGTCTCATGGCGGTTTCAAATTGAGCCTTAGCATAACAGCAGTTCGAAGTGTTCTTAAAATGCAACATTAAAACAGTAACTTGTCTTTAGTTCAAGGCTCTGTCAGTGTCATGATCAGTTGTGTTCTCATGTAAAGCGGATGGGGATGATCGTCGGCAGATGAATAAAGATCCTCTGGTCATCCCAAATGTTTCAATGCCTTGGCTTCATGTGGTGGGAATTGTGGCTTGGACTGTGACGTCACATTGGTGGTCCAGGGTGTTGTGTTAAGATTTTCGGGATCCAATCATTGCCGCCTAATGTATGTCCCGATATAGGGGAATGATGTGTTTTCTCCAAAGATCTGCGTTCAAAGGGTGAATCAAATGTGTCAATATGTCGTAATGTTAATTAGTTTAGATGGATATAAAAGCTTTTGATTTAGGGGTGTTTCATTAGAACTTTTCATGCAGTTCTGTTGTGTGTGAATGTTGCTTTCCCAGCTGCGCCTGGGGCCCCGAATAAACTGCGGTACTTCTAGCCCTGTGTACACTCCTTTTTGGATTACTTTTGTTGGCAAGTTCTTAAGGCAACCCGCAGTACAATATCATCACTCCTTTCTCGGAAGTAGCCTCTCCACATGTTGCCAGGGGATGGCAGCCGCTACTTGATGCTGACCCTAGGGGCGGCTATATGAGGGAGGACCACCTGGGGGCAGGGGACTCTTACGGAAAGGACAAGACATTGTGGGGGAAAATCACATGCCACCGATGGCCTACTGCAACCTTCTGCCTCACCCACAAGTCAAATCCATGCATAATATTCACCCATGTTACACAGAAAATAATAGGTAAACTGGGATGAGGAAAAGGCAGGGAGCAGTAATGATTACTCCCAAAGACACTCCATCTCAACTTCCTCCACATTACTCGAGGAATGGCAAATCATCAACTGGAACGAGAAAGAGGATTGGAGCAACGAAGATGACCAAGACCAGTAAACCAATGCAGTGGTCATGCTCAATTATGCCGGGAAGATTAGCTGCATCGCAGCTGACAGGCACGAAGTTAAGGCAGAGAAGGAAAGCGAATTGAAGGGAGCAAGACAGCTGCAGAAGCCGGGAGACATCGCAACCGGCTCAAACACCAGTCAAATCGCTAAAGGAAGGTGTGCCATGGCAAACAGTCTGATGGTGAATCCATAGAGCAAGGTGAGAGACCGTGCAGCTAAAAGCCCATTGCCTGACAAAACAAGGCAGCAGGAACTGCGTCCAGTAAAGCAGTAACACAGGGAAGGCTCAACAGCCAATGGGATACACGACACACAACGAGCCAGCAGAATAGCAACCAGGAAGTGCGAAGAACACAGGCAGCATCCAGTAAGCCCAAGGAAGTCAAACATGATACCGGGTAGCTAGAAGGTGCATGCAGTTTTGGGGGAAGTAATACAAAGAACGCAGAAAGAAGATTGTCAAAAGGCTAATGTGTTTGCCAAACCTGCTAAAAACAGGCACGGAACCCATATTTAAAAGGCAAGAATACTGAAGAGAATATTGAAGCGAACATTGGTGAACAAGAGTCAAGGGGCCACACTGGGCTAATATTGTTGTATGGTCAAAAGAGAAAGTGGCTGCATGAAAGTCCAGGCAGGGGAGTACACCAGGCAAAGTCAAGTGTGTGCAATAAGTGAATCAAGGAAGGCCCATGCCCTAAAAGTGTTGTCACGGTAAAGAAAAGATTGCACCTAAAACCTGGCAGGTGAATATACCAGGCACAGCTAAATGTGTGAATACAGTTAAGCGTATAAAGAGAATCTCAAGGAAGAATCATCCCTTGAAATTATAAATAGCTGTCAAGGAAGAAAGTAACATGGCAGGGAAATATACCAGGCGACCAGAAAGTCTGTGTGGCCCACACATCAATTGTAAACACAGTGGAAAAGAGAAACTCAAAGAGAACACATACCCCCTTGGGGTATTTCTGAACTATTTTGAACATAAAGAGAAAACCTGGGGCAGGGAGTTATCCTCTGGTACCGTGGGCATACCAAGAGTAGGGAATTACCCTCTTGGGTTATAGGGAACTTGATCATTCTTTTGTTGAACAGTTCCATACTGATAAAGGGAATTTGGGGAAGGGTGCCATTCCCTGGAACTGTGAACCTTGTCCATTCAGAACCTTTTTATTGGATGCACACCTTTTTGGTTGGATTTGAGCACTTTCATTCTCAAAGACAATACCCTTTGCACATTAGAGTTCGTTTTAGAGTGTGAGGGCCAGAATGGGATTACGGACAAAACACAAACTTTATTTTATCTTTACAGAGTACAGACCCATTAGTTTTTGGTTGAGGTAGGGGAAACCCTCCTAGAGTAGAGACATCAAGGCATTTTCCAATCCCCTTTTAATTTAAAGTTTTTAACCAAATCCATGCCTGCGTCTCATTCTGGGCTCCTCACACATAGCAATACCCCAAATGTCTTGTTGATGCAAACTTATGCTGACACCTAATAATGGTACTGCATAGCTAGTTTGATATATTGCAGTCTCAATGCATAGCTACATTAAATCTTCTGCAGCCTGGTACCTTAACTTAAAATGTGCAACAGTTTGCTTCTTTCTGTTGCCAGGAACGACTCCTATTTTCTGCCCAATATCCCAATGGCCTCAATAATATCTTATTTCCTGCCTGCATAACCCACGCTGCTAGATTGTCTGGGGCCTGTGGCCGGAAAATGCTTTGTAAAGGTAGATTAACATCGCCGTGCTAGATAATCACCCTTGACAATGAGATGAATGTTTCTTTGCTCCCAGTAACCTAGTAATTCCCACTGCAGAGTTAGATGCCTAACAATCTTAATGAATTGCTAGACTAATTCACATTTTTCAGTGTCCAATTTCAAAGGGTGCTCTAAGAATTTGCTCACAGCTCACAATTCAAATAAAAATATAAATATTAACCAACCTAAGTGCCGGACATATCCCCCTCTCCTGCTCCTTTAGCTTTAACCCCAAATCCTGCAGCTTCCCTTCGACATGCTCCAAAACATGCCAAACCACTACAAAGCAGAACAGAGCAGAAGAAAGGAGAAAGAAAGCCGTAAGCCGCCTTTGCAACTCCTTCATTTATTCAGACCGATTTGGTGTGGCCTTCAAAATAATGAACTATCACATTTTGGGGTGATGGAGGAGTTTCCTCCCTTAATGCCCCAGGAAGGCGATATCACCCCCACCCTCTCCTGTGTGGTCGGGATTTCGACTGCCTGAGCTCCCGTTTCTCCCCTACCGCCTCCTTTCCCAGCCCAAAGCACTCCCCCTCAACCAGCACTGACACATACAGGCAAACACACTCATTTACCCAATCCTCGACTCCTCCCTTCCTCACCACAAACATTAGCCTGCCTCCCCCACACAGACCGACACACACAATACCTCTCACCCCGACAACTTCTCTCACCCCCACGACTTCCCTCACGCTGGCACAGCAGTCAGCGCAGCACGGGTGTGGCAGTGCAGCTTAGAAAGACCGCTCCGAGTGGTTATTCTGAATACTTTTTTTTGCTTTCACAAATTTCTTTTCATTTTTCTGAGGGTCCCGCGGCAAACTCGTCAACTTTCATTTTGTAGCGAGTAGGAGCCTCTGAACAGGGGTTCTTGTGGTGTTGTGTCATTTATGGCGTCTGTGTCTTTCACCAGGCTTGATAAGCTTGTTTCCGGGGAGGCTGTTTCGAGTCCTCTGGAGTGGAGGTCGGACTGCGGGAAGGCGAAGCTCTCGGGGAAGCCGGGTGGAGGATAGATTCAGCGTCTTACAGGTGACTGATCGAGCGCTGGGTCCCTTGGTAGGTGAAGTGGAGGGCTGTCAGAAACAGCCATCTGTATCGGATTTTCTGGCTCTGCAGGAATTGGGTCAGGGGTTTCAGCGCTCTTCTTTTTTGTAGGGTTATCAGGGAGAGATACTGGTAGATCTGCAGCGGGGTGCTCATGAAGGATAATTCATCTTTGTTGCGACTAATTGCTGCCAGAGCTTCCTTGGTAGAGTTAAAATTGACCCTTGTTATCACATCGGGTGGGGGATCCGTGGGTACTCCCCGTCTTGGGCGTAGTCTATGGGTCCGGTCAAGGATCAATTGGGTTTGGTCCAAATGTGGCAGTAGGGATTGAAAGAAATTTCCTATGTATTCTGAGAGATCTTTATCTGGGATAGAGGAGGGCACCCCGCGGATGCGCAGATTATTTCTTCGGGCCCCGTTTTCCAGGTCCTCCTGCTTAAATTCCAATACCTCGCCTTTGGTCTGGAGGGTCGGAATCGCTTGTTGCATCTCTATTATGGATGCATCATGGCTCTGAGTCATATCTTTGACCTCATTCAGTCTCTGCTCAGCCTCTGTGAGTCGTTGGTCCGTGTGTTCAAGTTTCGCGGTAAATTCGGCGATGCAAGACCTAAATTCTTCTTTAATATCCAGCATAAAGGCCTGGATATCTCCTTTTGTTGCCAACTTTCCCAGTTCCTCCGAGGACTTCTGCGGGGTGAGTTTCGGGGGGTCCGATTTCTTGGTCTTGTCCGCGGCAAGGAGCATCGTAGATATGTCTGAGTTTTTGGTACCCTTCCCAGCCTTTGTCATTGCAAAGCGCTTAGAGTTCTGATCTAGGAGACCGGACAGGGGGCTGCGCTGGGTTGGACCGTAGGTATCCCCTTAGGTGGTGACTCACTGCTTCGTAGGGGGGCAGGGACGTGATGTTAGAGAGAAGGGGCTCTTCCGACTAGATCCTTCGAGGTATAAGTGAAGAATCTGTGACAGCTGAGAATTTCGGGAGCCTCAAGGGCCGACTGCTTCCAAGAGTGGGTAGATCTGCGGGATGGAAAGTGGGCCGGGGCGCCCCAGGAGGTTGTTGGGTCGAAGGACCAGGATAAGCGCTGAGGGATCGGTTTAGACGATCAGGCGAGGGCTAATTCAGGAGTAGCAATCCGGGGTTAGCGGGTTGGGCTAGGCTGAAGCAGTGGGGCCAATGTTCTCTGGGACTTCTCAGGAAAGACAGTTCCAAGGGACCTTCTGTAGCGATTTGCAGGAACTTAGGCTACACAAGCTGTCCAGTGCAGGGGGGAGCTCAACAGTGGCTCGGGATGGAGTGCCGTGGGGCAGCACACCCCCACCAACAGGGGCGGGGAGCCGCGGCAGGAGCGGGCTGTATTACGCCGCAGGGGCGCCTACCTGGTCAATGGCGCTTTGTGTGGTCCTGCTTTAGCGGGTTCCGGGCCGCTGGGCTTTTTGCCGGACTCGTGCGGCAAGCGGGGTTGTCAGTTCCCCGTCCGTCTCCAATGCAGGATGAGCAGCACTTCTTCGGGATCCGTTGGCCCGGCTCACATGTCCCACAGGTCCGCTAGTAGCGGGCGGACCCCACCTTCTGGGACGCTGCTACGGCGAGTCTCGCTGTCCGGGGTGGGAGATGGAAGGCACCGATCATCATCACCCTCCTCTAGTCTCCTCCCGGCCCCTCACGGGTCATCTAGTCGGCTCACCTCTTGCTCCGTCCACAAGCTCCGCTCGTCATTCACCTCGCCGGGCTGAGATTGTAGGACCCGGCGGCCATCTTGGATGCGGGGCCTCGGGCCTGGGGGAGACGCTGGACGGGCTGCAACAGAGTCCCCCAGGGTGCCAGCCGACGGAAAAGGCTCGCCAAGAGTGCCCCAAAGTCTTATGAGTTCGGAGAGCCGAAAATCATTGTTGGATGCCCGCTACAAGGGCTGCTTTCCGCTAGATGCCGCAGGACTCAGACGGAGGCCATTAAGGGAGCAGCCACATTGCTGGCGCTCCAGGCCACACCCCCCCAGGTGTTTTACACATAAAAGGATCTACATGCTTTTCTCTGCACCAGTTGCAAAATGTATTCCAACGGCAAAAAAAAAAATGACTTTGTTGCTGGCCTTCTGGTTGAAAACAAAATTTCCATTATGTCATCTGGGATGTCCCAATCCTTGTATCTCAACCTTCCAGAAACCAAGCTTGAAGGTTGAGTGTCTTGACCTCTGGCTGGAGAACCCAACCCTCCTCTCGTGAGAGAAGGTCCTCTCTTTGTGGAAGACTTATTGGAGGGTAAATGGACAAGTCCAGAAGGTCTGGGTACCATGTCCTCCTGGTCCAATCTGGAGCAACTAGGATCATGGTTTTCCCAAATTTTCTCAACCTCCTGATCACTTGTGGAATGACTTGGACTGGAGGAAACGCAAACAGGAGTGGAAATTCCCAGTTCACCACAAACGCGTCCCATAGAGCTCCTCCTGGGGAAATTCCCTGGAGCAGTACAGATCGCACTTCCGGTTGGCATTGGTCACAAACAGATCCACTTGAAGGGTTCCCCAAAGGGTGAAGATCTCTTGAACGACTTCCTGAGCTAGTTTCCACTCGTGGAAGACTGTGCTCTGCCTGCTCAGAGCGTCCGCTGCAGTGTTCTCTGCGGTTAGATGAACTGCCCCGAACCAGAGCTGCATTGCCTTCTGCACAGTGGTAGTGACCCTACACCTCTCTTGTTGAGGTAGTACATAGCCACTGTGTTTTCCGTCATTATAAGGACATTCTTTCCCCGTACAGAGGGCAGGAAGGCCTTCAGCACTAGTCTGATTGCCCTCAGCTCTAAAAGATTGATATGTAGTTTAGACTCCAATGGAGACACACGACCGCAGACCGTCAGATCGTTGGTATGGGCTCACCACCCCATGAGTGAGGCGTCTTACTACGGTTATCCCCGGACAGGTCTGCCAACATTTCTCTCCCTTGTCCTCGCAGGCCCACCACAGAATATCCTGTGCGACCCTGCTTGGAACCTGAAGTAGGTCCGACATCTTTCCTGAGAACTGGGACCACTGAGTTCTTAGAGCCCATTGAAGGGATCTCATTCCCATGCGGGCTTCTGGTGCCAAATAAATGCAGGATGCCATGTGGCCGAGCAACCTCAAAAAAAAATAAAAAAAATAATCAAATGCCAGGAGACGCTGGGCGTTCTGAAATTTGCCAACCATCTGAAGAATGTCTTGAGCCCTCACCTAGGGTGGCGAGCTCTTTCCAAAGGAAGTATCCAGTACAGCTCTGATGAACTAGAGGTTTTGAGAAGGTGTCATGTGGAGAGAGAATCTCAGTCTGTGAAGAGAGTGGCAGGTAATGTTGAGATGATCCAGGACTTGTTCGGGAGAACGCGCCCTGATCAGCCAATTGTCCAGGTCGGGGTAGACGTGAAACCCCCCCTCGCCTGAGACTCGCTGCCACCAGGGCCATCAGTTTGGTGAAAACCCTCGGGTGGATGTCAGCCGAAATGGTAGAACTCGAAATTGATAATGAGAACCGCCAGCTGCGAACATCAGGTATTTTCTGTGCTTGAGATGCATCAGCACATGAAAATAAGCATCCTGAAGGTCCAATGACACCAACCAATCCTGTAGTTGGAGGGCCTGAAGGATCTGAGAAAGTGTGACAATCTTGAATTTGTCTTTCCGGAGGAACTTGTTCAGTATCTCAATCCAAGATGGGTCTCGGTCCTCCGTCCTTCTTGGGTATTAGAAAATAAGTGGAATACCATCCCTTGTTCCTCTCTGCTACAGGAACTGGTTCTATGGTGCCTCTCTCTAGCAGGGTTAAAATCTCCTGCACAAGGAGCGGATCTGGAATCCTCAAAGAGTGGTTACCCGGTGGATTGTTCCGAGGTCTTCTTATAAAAAGGAAGGCAGTAACCGTGGACTACGGTTTCTAAAGCCCAAGCATCCGAAGTAATGTCTAGCCACTCTTCTAGATGCTGAGACAGCCTGCCCCGCACTGGTGAACTGTGACGCAAGACCTCAGAGGTTTTGAGGCGGCTGATGCAGCAGTAGATGGTAAGGAAGCCGCTGCTTGAGCTGGCTTTGCACCCCTTCCCCGTCTACCATGAGGATATTTTCTTTGGCATCTTTGACTGGCCATTCCTCTCGCCCTTCCAACTGAGTAGTAGCAAAAAAAAGAAGAAGATCTACCCCTCCAGGGTTGTCCACTAGGTCGAAAAGGCTGAGGTTGCCCAATAGCGGCGCCTAAAGATTTGACTGCTGCCTTCGAGGTCTGCAACTTCTCAAGACTCATCAGCCTTGTTGCCAACCATCCAGTGCAAAACCCAACTTCTGCAACCATGCAAACTTGAGCATTACGGTGCTGGTACCCATGGCTCTGTTGATGCTACCAGCAGAATCCAAACCGGATTGAAGAGACTCACACATGGCTTCTTTGCCGTCTCCAAGAAGCCTTCTTTCATCCCCCTCAGGAATGTGCTTTGTCGCCATGGAAATGCAGTCCCATAGAGTGAACTTTGTGAGGGCACATCTGGAGTTGGCAGATTCGAGTGCCATACTCCCTGTGGAAAATACCTTCCTTGCCCATCCATCTACTCGTTTGTCATCCCTATCAGGAGGGATGGTAAGGTATGCCGCTTGTTTAGATGTCGCAGTAGCTGCCTGTACCACCAGAGTCTCTGGAGTGGGGTGTTTCGACAGGTAGTCAGGGTTACTACTGGAAGGACGGTACTTCTTGGTCAAGTTCTTATTAACCGCCGGATTGTTCTCCGGTGTCTCCCAATTTGTCGCCACCCTTTCCTGCGAGGCAATGTGGAATGGTAATATGGGATCCGACTGTAGACCCTTGTCGAAGATGTCAGTAAGGTCATCTTGTTCGTACGGCAATAGAGGTCTACTCCAACCCATGTAGTCCACTACCTTTGACATGAGGTGCCTGTAGGATGCATCGGCATGCTCCCCAACCTCTGGTTTCTCAAACTCCAATTCAGGTGAGTTATTGTTATGGCCACAAAAACCACACCATCTAGTGATGGGGCAATGGGTCACCTGACTCACTTATGTCCCTTTGGGACCTATAAACACAGGGGCCCTGGCTGGACTCAGTCCAGGCGCCTTTGGTGTCAGGCTCATATAGAGATGTGAGCAGGAACACTGTATTTCAGTGCAGGAGTGTTTTTATTTTACAAGAACTTTCCAGGAGCTGAAAGCCCTTATTCCAGAGAACATCCTCATGTGCTGACTCATCAGGTGTGGCTCCCTAGGCCTGGTCTTCATGTGCCAACTCGTCGGGTGTGGCAGGCAGAACCTGGTGGGCGTGGCTTCAGAAGCTCAGCTATATAAGCTGCTCCATCCTTAAGGCCGGCGCTTCGTGTTACTGTGCACTCGCGTGCAACGTGACGCTCACCGCTGCTTGGCTCAGTTTACTTACCTTTGAAACCAGGCGTTCTCCTGCATCCTCACCTCCAGGAAACCAGTGCTTCATCGCTTCATCTGCAGACTCATCTCCTGACATCCAGTGATCTTGATCCAGACGCCACATCACCGCACTGCGCATCCACGAACTCGGACCCTGTGAAGAAGAAGAAAGACAAGGTTAGAACATCCGTCCTAGGGCCATGTCGCATTCGAACCCAGCGTGCGCCTTAGTTAACAACTTACCAGCTAAAGTACTGCTGCAGCTTCGTTCCTCATTCCCTCCGGCTGTCGCCTCGAGCTCTGCAGCTTCTGCTGGGCCGGCAACATCGCCTGCAAGGGAAGAAAGCAAAAGAGCAAACATCAAAAGTGGATTGGACAGGAATACAAGACAACAAACTTTACAATACAACAAAAACAGACAAGGAAAGGCAAACAGGAACATTTACCTGAAGTATAGTGGCTTAGTCGCAGTAGACTGGACTACCACGTACAAGGGACCAGTGAAGGAACTCGGTCCAGATCATACAAGCACCCCTGCCAGAAGCAGCAGGACGGAGTGCTCGCCAAAACTAATCAACAGGTGAGCTTTCCAGGGACAGCGCATCCCACGGGTACCACGGTTTGGGAGAAGGGGTCTGGAAGGGGATCAGGCGCACAAGCTGGCATACTCATGCCCCCTATTCTCCACGCAGGAGCAGTCCCGAGCAGCATCACCTATTACCACAAGTCACCACATAAGCGCAGAGGGCGAAGTCGGACATGGCGACCTCATCCCCGGGAGGGCTGCAACCGTGCCACAACACCTCCGCAGAGAGCAGGTGAGCATAACAGGTATCCACCACACTTGCAGTCTTCAGGTTGTCATAGGTCCTTCATCCTTGACTCCTCTGAAATAAAACACTCAGAATATTAGGCTTACCATATTCTAGGCCAAATGGGGCCTCTTCATAAGACTGCTTATCCTCTTCATAGATGAAAGAAAGACTTAAAATAGTCTTTCCTGGGTAGTGGTACATATGTTTTCTCAGGAATAATGTATTTTTTGCCAGTAATGGATACAACGCTGGAGTAGTTGTCGAAACCTTCTTCATCTGCGCCATTGGTTTAACTGGGGAGCTTGCATCGATGGCGCAGCTGGCAATGATGGCGCAGCTGGCGTTGATGCCTTTGGTGGCAATGTCGAGGGTTTGGCTGGCATCGAATGCGACGCCGAAGGTGTCGATGGCATCGACGACCTTGACTTATGTTTGCGGCTCTACTGATCCTTCAATGAGACTTCATCAGTTCGAGGGCTCTCAATGCAGATCGGGCTTTCGTCCCGGGCTCGATGGCACAGAGGATTTAGGTCGAGCCCTTTCCTTCCGGCTTCTTTCGAAGGCACAGTAGAAGCGTGACTTGAAGGCTTTTGTTTTTCTAATTTTTTGAGCATTTCTGCTCGGAAGGCCTCCCGCTCGGCCGAAATGGACTTTTCGGTTGGACAAGCAACTATCTCGGGGGAAGCGTCCGACAATGAAGTCGACATGCAGTGCCTTCTCTTCGATTTCTTCGAGGACGAAGAGTGGTGTGAGCCACTCCTCGATCTCGACTGATTGGCCTTCTTCCAGTCAAAGGTTTCACTGTCCAGGTATGAGATTTCGGGATTCGGCCTACCTTCAACTTCCCCTTACGTTCCTTCAAGGCCTTTGCAGTCATAGACGGGCACTTGGAGGAGTCTGAGGTGTCATGGTCCGCGCCGAGACACCACAAACAGATTCGGTGTGGATCGGTCAGACATTTTCGACCCCCAATCACCACACATTTTGAAACCAGACTTCAGGGTTGTCAGTGTCGAAGCCATCTTTATCGCGAAACAGCTAAGTTGTCACAACAGTGAAGAAGCGCGCTGTATTTCTTGAAGCTAATGCTGTAGTGGAAAAACTGATCTGAAGCCAACGGGCGCTGAACGTGCTATATATGCCTTGGATGACATCACCCTTGACTGAGTCATTTGAGGGACGTCAACGCCATCGACGCACAGCACCCTCTGCCGAAAATATTTCCGAAGCTGGACAATACATGTCAAAAGTTGAGGAATACGTGAGAGGACACAATCCATTCAAATAGACAGTATAAAAGCTGCTGTGAGTTGAAGACCCTAGCAACGTTTTGAATATCACATGTGTGCACACCAATGCTGCTTAATTTAATCCTGGAGCGACCCTACAATGAATACAGATCTATTGTGAGATGAAGAAGAAATCACTTAATATAATGTGGGAAATATGAATCAGATTAGTTAAAGGAGACATAGTTAAAGATAGGAACAACTATTTTAAAAGAATATTATACAGATGTTGGGTGAATACATAAACTAGTGTTATGCAACTGTTTTATTGATTGGTAGTCTTTACAGTACTTTGTATTGTTGATGAGCTTATGTTGTGACCTTTTGCCAATAAAGACTTGGTTGAAGAAAAAAAAAAAAAAGACAAATATTGGAAATGTCAATAAAATATTAAAAAGAAAAAAGCATTAGGAATAAAAACAAAATAGAGGTCAAAACATTACAAAATATACACACACAAAACACAGTAAATGTGTAGAATTTCCAACAATCCTGGTTCATTCTCTTGTTATGTAGAGAAGCTAGGTGATTCTTCCACTACTAAGGAAAGTGATCATAAGGAAGTTTCTAAACTAGCATTTTAATCTATGGACTATGGAAAATCCAATGATGAGAAATCCTGGAACACTTAAAAACTTACAATGTGTTAAGCATCAACAAGCAATCTTAAGTGATCTACAATGCGTATGTTCCAGATTGTGCAGTCTTCGTATGGTATCTAACTTACGTGCAGAGCAGGATTTTCGCATTGGGGTATAATTTTTGAAATTGTATGCAGCAATGCAAAACCCGGTCATCATTGTTTTCAGCTGTCAAGCCATCTGTAAATGGAGAACACTATATTATCAACAAATGCAAGGATGGCACCTTATTAAATTACAATACAGTCTATGACACTTTATAATTTGGTCCAGTACATCTACTTAGCCATTCCGATTATTGGCCTTTGGGACAGTTAGACACTTTCATAACATGTCGCTGGGATACTTTTATCTTTTGATAACGTGCAACTGTGATATTTTCTGAGTTCATAACTTATCACTGTAATACTTGGTGATTCCAATAATTGGTCACTGGTACACTGACACTTTCAGAACTTGCCATAGTTATATTTTGGCACTTGGATAGTCACTGGGCAACTACCATTTTGATATCCTGCCATTTGGATAATGGACCACTGGGGATACTTTAAAACCCTGATATCTTCCTATTTGACAACTGTAGGGGGTGTGTAGATCAGAGACTGACAGAGGTGTGGTATGGTTGTTGGCATAAACGTTTTATTAATTGAGAAAAATTAAAAGAAAACGTTATCTTGCCCCAAGTCGAAGATGGGGTTTCCCTGCCTCAACCAAAACGAAGAAGTCTGTCAGGAAGTCGTCTAAAATGAATAGTCCACTGCCCTGTGTCAAAAGAAAACCTAATTCCATCCCTTAGGCATATAACTAAATTAAAAAAGTACTGCAGGGTTCTTGTACCAAGAGAATGACCCCCCTTCCCTTGGACTGGATGGCACAGTTCAACACAAGGCAGAATGGTTCCATTCCCCTGGTTCTCAAGTTCCGCCAATAAAAGAAAGTTCCACAAATTGTCTGTTCTATTACTCCAGGGGGATGACTCCCTTCCCCTGGACCATGTCCAAAATTTCCAAGGGGGACAATCCTCTTCCCCTGGTCTTTTACACTTCATCACAAGCCAAGGGGATACACCTCCCCCCTTTTAACTCTCTTGATAAAGTTCTCAATGTATAATCCTGGTGTACTCTCCAGCCAGGGGCTGTCTTTCTCAAGTGTAGGTCCCAGAACTCTTAACTCTTAGGTTTCTCTTCTTTGGTTTGCTTCACTTGGCTTTCCTCGTGTTGCACTCTGACTCTGCTTGTGGGTCCCAGACCCGTATCACAGTACCCTTAGAGATGACCTTTGGAAAACCTGGCTCACTCACCTGCTAGGTACTGCGGAAATGAAGATGCCCGACAATGGGAATCTTCATTAAGTACGGGTGCCAGATCCATCTTCCTTGGTTTCTTTCTTGGGAGCTCGGGAAGGTTACTTTGCTTCTCTGAGTTTCCCTTCTTCACCCGTTTAGCTGGGACAGGGTTTTAACGGCTGCCTTGTGCCCCTACCAACCATCCCGCTCACCCCTGTACCTTTAGGGTTGCTCCTAGTGTTTTCTGCTTTGTGCTTTTGCTTCTGCAGTCTTCTCTCATTCTCTGGTGTGCTGCGGCAGCTCTGCAACATGTGGTCCCTCGCAGCAAGCGCGTCGCCTCTCGACCATGCAGTCCACTGGCTTTGCCCGCCTGGCCTGCTGCTTTTCCCGGTAGCCGGAATGTCCTTCCATCTTGGAATGCTTGGGAGCACCTCTGCAGCTTCAGTGAGCCCTTCTGCTGCTCCTTCTCTCCTGCTTCGCTGCCACCCTTCACCTGTCCTGCACTCAGCACTGTGTTCTACTTCCTGGTTTCCCCTCTTCTTTTTATTCTGATCATGTGCATAAACTGTGCAATCAGATTTCGGGAACTACTAGACCGTTTCTTGTGGTTCTTAAAGGTGATATTTAGTCCTCTGCTCCTCCTCTGTCGTACGTCCCTAACCTCATGAAAAGTGCCCCACCCCCTTTTAAGAAGTGACACCTTGCGCTTCGTCACACAACCTACCACAGAGATATCTTGGGACTTTGATAATTGCCACTGGGATATTTTGCCTCCGGTACCTCCCCTACTTTGATGTCTAGCAGCTGTAATATCTTCCCACTTCGATAATCTTGCTACTTTGATAATTTCCACTGGGAAATGTTCACATCTACATTATTTGACACCATAATATCCGGATAACCGAAAAGAAAAAGTACAGGCACCCAAAGCCCAACAAGATATAGGAGGCCCGCTTGCACCAGATCTACCCGCAATGCAACAGCACGAAACGCAGAAATTCCTCGCTCAAGATAAGACCACTACACAAGTATTATCCATAATGGTGCAGGCCCAGTGAAGAAAGTCAAACAGTGCAACCAACTACTTCTTGGAACCTCAATAGAACCTGCGCAAAACTACACCAAAGGGAGCCCCTTCTGCCAGATCTTGACCAAAGTCGCTCTGTCTTGTGATACCTATATCCACCTATAAACCTAGCCGTACAAAGAATTACATCCTAGGCTAGGAGACGCAAAACAACCACAATGAGGGTCTAAATGAGGATCAAATAACAAGAAAAGAACCAACCTATCTGAGGAAACAGTTTATCACCAGACTGGCAAGAGAGCAGACCACTCAATGCCAAAAATCCACAAACACATGCAAACACAACATTGACCGGACACGCTAATCTACTCAACCTCCGCAATGAAGAGCTAGAACTAACAAGGGTCCACAACTCAACCCTCAAACAAAAGTCAGTTACTGGATCAAAACATAGGAGGAACCAATGTGCAATAGCGATACCAACGCAACCCCAAAGGACAAACAAACCCCGGAAAACAAAAAGATTCACTGCAATCTGGTCCACACCAGGTCACTGTTAAGATGGATTTCTAAAATCAATCCCTGAGGGTGAGGTGGGGGAGATTTTAGGAGGCCACCTTTTTCTGGTAAACCGGGAAGACACAGAGGTTAGCAAAAACCCAATCAAGGTAGAGTGGAAAATCAGTCAAGGCTCAGTCTCAGGAAGGTGTGAGTGGTCTAGGGCTACATTGAGTCCACACAGAACACCACCAATAATTCAAGTTAGTAAGTATATGAAAATACATGCTTTCATTAGACCTTTCTAAACACATAAGCATACAAATCACTTACAGGTAAGTATTGTACTCAAAAACCATATCTCACATATATATGCATTCACCTTTAGAGATAATAACACATGCTAGTATTCAAGGGGCAAGTAATTAAATGCAAGAAAAACTATTATACTAGATGGAATAATAAGAACACAGTTCGCTCCGTTTTATGTAGTCCAAACCCAAGATATATGAGGCCTTGTGCCCAAAAATCCTCAGGTTCCACTATGATTTCTACCGTGAAGGTATTTCATAAGTGATGCAGTGGGCTGTGTGGGGATTAAAAAGTTCATTAAAGTTAGTTAAAAAGTTACTTCAAATAAGGTAAGTACCCCACTCTATCCCGTTACAAATAGAAGTCTTGGGACAGGTTCCTTGACACAGGCTTAACGACCAAAGGCCAGGCCAGAGGGAGTTTGGGAACAAGGGCTCTACATCCAATGCTACCCTATGGGGTACAGGGGAGGTGTGGGGGCAGGGACAGAAACACGTATGTTAACTAAAATTCCCTCCGCCCCCTTGACTGATTGTTTCAGGTGAGCCTGCAGGTCTTCCAGAATTCGCTGGGACTCCAATGTTCTGTCCGTGGTTAGGGTGAGAGGAGCCTAAGCGTTGCAGGTGCAGAGGTCACTTTGAATGTTGGGCAGGTTGCAGTGCAGACCCTTCAGGACACCTCACAGGATTGCAGAAGAGTGGTTCCAGCGGAGGTCAGCACGGTCAGGCGGCAACAGGTAATCCTCCAGCGGTGAACACAGAAGCAGCACTAGCTCAGCTTCCCTTGTTGTGAGAAGGCTGAAATTTCAAGGACCGGGAACTTATGACACAAGCTGAAGATCCTGTGAATCCCAAGGCTCTGTGCAGAACGGCAACAGCTATAGCGTGGCACATCAAAGGGAGTTGGTCATTCCAGGGACACTGTAGAAGGCTTCCAAGGCTTGGATCCACAAGCAGGTACAAGAGTCGAAGCACCAACAAGGGTCTTCTGAGATCAGGCAGAGGACCAGGGATCCACCGCGCCAATCAATAGAGTCGATGCTCATCAGATGCAGGGATCTTCCGCAGGTAGTCATCGGGCTACTCTTCTTCATAGAAGTCTTGGTTCCAATGACGATCTGTTGAATAGCTGCAGGATCCCTCTTTTTATCCAAGATGCAGGCTGGGCACTAGCCTAAGCCCACCAATGGTAAGGATCTGCAACAATCAACAGCCCAGGGTTGTCCGACCCAGTACAACCACTGGTCATCACATCCATCTGGCAACAGACTTTCGGGCACCAGAGGATGTGGACTGAGACCGGACAGTCCCAGCCGCCTCCTCTGGCTCACACACACAAAGCCCACTTGCCCACAAAGCAGAAGATTTCACTGGGAAAGGGTTACCATCTATGTCATTTCCTGACCTGAGAAAGCAGGAAGAGGGTGAAAGGACAGGAGAGCCAAAGACCAAGTGACAATCTCATGGCATGGCCATTTTAGCGTGCTAGTCACTTTGTAGCCATTCATGGGCAATGCAAAAGTGGACAAGAAAAGTATTACAATAATAATATAAAGTATTGTGAAAAAGGATAAAAATTATCCTAACTTGTAATTCTCTGTAAGGTGATTTGTGCAATTCCAAAAGAGGCAAAATCTCTCAGTATGGATAGCCATAGGCACTAGTGGGTTTCCCCATGATAATGAGCAAAACAGGCAACAGAAGTAAAGCAGAAGCTTTACTGACATCCAAAAATCAGTAGAGTTAATAAAAAAAGAAAATGTTCCCATAGAAGTCTATGATCGAAAAGATGAAAAAAGAAAATCTTTCCCTACAACTCTAAAAGCACAGAATAGAGATACAGGAGCTTCATCGTGAAGCTGGAATGGACATGCTTTTCCTTAAAGAAACATAGCTAATGGTGGACTTTAAGGCAGTTGCATACAAATCCCCGATACAACCTGACCTTCTGCAAATGTATCTCAGATGCCAGAACCAGCATTATAATGGAACATGAACACTTGGAGGGCGCTAGCGATCTGTGCGCAAGATGTCTAAGCTTTGGCAGAGTACTGGCAAATCCTTCATCCTCCTCATTATACCCATGTTTTGGACCTTGCTCAGGGGTTTGATGGGCTTGAACTGCAGGTCCTAGCATTGTATTCGGTGGGCCAGTGATTGCATGAGTCCTTACAAATCTTGCAGGGTGGTTCACAGATGGCGCCCATGGGGACATAAGGTAATCCCACCTACTATACAGCTAGGGCATTGTGCAGATTGACCCAAAAGGACATCGACTAGTCACGAAGGACAGTGGGTTGTGTATGAGCAACATTGAATTTAATATCTTGCAATGGGAAAGATCAACAAGGTCAATAGAGGCTCCCCCTTCGGCACGGGTGGTGCCAAGAAAATAACAGAAGAATCTACTTGTGATGGAGGAGAGGGCTACTTTTTGGAGTCCGAAAAAACTCCAGAATCTGAGGTGAAAATAAGGTTTGCTCATTATTAAAGACTGGTATTGACAAGCTGGGAACCAGAGGCGATTCTCTGACAAGCAAAGTGGATTTAATGCAGGAGAAGCTCAATGAAAATGGCAAGCTGTTAGGGAGAATTCTCATTATATGGCTAAATTTCCCTTACCTATAGAGTCCCCCAGCAGCTTTGCTGGATTTGAAGCGTTTGTTTCTTTTTACCTGCTAAGAGTGAGACTCTTTTTCCCCACTCTTAGGCATTTTTGCTATGTGTGTTCTAGGCTATTTTTGTGTTTAATGCCTATGGAATCTTTCTCAACCCCATAGGAACCATCTTTATTCACATGTGGTACACAGCACCCTCAGTGCAGTGACACAGGGGTGTCGTAGCGACCCCCAAACATAGACTCCATACCCTGGGACGGACTACTATCTCCTAGGGCATGTAAAGTCCCCATTGACTTTACTAGTCAAATCCTATGAACTAAACCAGTACAACCCATCTTACTATAGAGGTACTGGAAGGGGTTAATCGTTTTTCCCCTATGTTCATTTTCGAAAGGGTACCGTACAGTCCCTCTCAAAAGTTTCTGGCTGGTGGCAGTGGTTACTAACAAATATTCGACCGAGAATATTTCCCTATGGGATTTTCCCATTGTTCGAGGCTACCACTTTTTCTGACAGCCTCTAACATACCGCCGGTGCATTTTAATATTAACTTTACTCTGGTAGGTTTTATTTGCCAGAACTTTAATATAACTTCTTTCTCGTGTCTTTCTCTAAACTCCTAACCCAGGTTGGGGATCCTTTGTTCGTCCTTTTGGCGGGCTTCTGCCGAGAACCTCTCCTTTCGGCACCACAGAGTCTGGGGTGGGTCCATTGTGTGGGAGGGGGAGTAGGACCCCTGGACAGGGTTGCCTTCGAAATGCATGTCGCACTCTATCCTGATAGGCTGGAGGGTCTCCCGCCAAGATGACCACTCCACTGTGCGAGTGACAGCTAGGCTGTATGAATGGGGCTCTTTTTGCATAAAAGCAGGGTCCTGAGGACTGGAAGAGCAAGACGTCGCCACTGGAACTAAGAAGCCGAAGAGGAGAGAAGCCAAAGACATCCGCAACGACTGAACCACCGGTGAAGGCCTGCTGCAGCGTCTCACCACTTTTCTCCACACGACAAGAGAAGATCTTCATCTACAAGAGCCTTCTTCCCTTGAGCTGGTGGGGCCAACCAGTTTGCCAATCGCCTTCCCGGACCTGCCTTGGTCGAATCTCCTGTACCCAGTACTCGGAGGCCGGATAGCCAGGCACCAGTCCACCCGAACCGCGATTTAAAGGAGCATACCTTTTATTCGTCGGGCAGCACCGCGGCTGGTTTCATCCCTGGGTAGTGCAGTAACTCGAACCTTCCTCCACGACGAGAGCCTCTCTTCCTCTGCTGGATCACCCGAACTGCAGGAACTACCAGGAACAACCGCCACCGAAGGAGCCACTTCTTCCGTTAAAAGTACATTGTTCCGCCAGGCCGCCCTTTCTTCGCGATAGCACTAAAGGTGTTTTAAATCCTTTACCTACCTGTTGGGTTGGCCGCCCCTCTATCTGAACATTGTTTTTTCAACTTCTGCATCCACCTTTTTAAATTCGTTAACCAAAGACTTGACTGCAGCTACAAGAACATTTTGCTCCTGGGCCCTTGCCCTATACCACTGACTCTGGCACAGGCCTACTGACTCTGGCTACATTTGTTAGACCTGCCTTCTTTAGATTGATTCTCACTGAGAACTGTGTTGGTGCACCTAATTCTTTTTAACTACCCTTTCCTTCCCATTTTTAAACCTTGTGAAATGCCATTTTGCTCAGTTTTCATTTAAGTATTGCTTATACTGATGCGCTGCCTTGCTTAAAGTGGTTCACAAACTGATGGGAAGTGTTGCTAGGGTGTGTAAAAACCTATTTCTATATAACTTGTGCTTTCCCTCCCTTGTAAGGAATTGTTAGAGGATCCCTTGTGTGTAGTTGTCACTGTGCCGTTTTGCTCAGTTTTCACTCTGGTTCACTTGGTCTACAATTGAACTTGGGAGTGTGTATATTTTTCTTGGACTTAATTTAACTTGCTTAATGACTGATACATGTGTTTTATTAGAAGTGTATACAATATATAACTACTTTTTAATACAAAGCTTTGGTCAGTGTTTCCTTGTACCATAGTCTTGTAGGCCTATTGTGTAAACCCTGAATACCGCTCATCTCCCTCTTGAGATATGTCCGACTGCTCGCCACAGCTACCAACTAAATCTTTGTGGTACAGACTGATACCAAAGGGGATTTATTGCTCTCACCTGTAGTCCTAATCTTGTGTAGTGCTCCCTAAGGGAACTGCGCAGGATTCTGCCTAACACAAGCGCCTCGATGAGGCTGAACATCGTATTTCCACGTTAGAAGATCCCAGTGCTTCCATGACTAAAGAAATAACAGACATAGGAGTCCATGCTCAAAATAAGGACAGCCAAAAATAAGGAATTGAAAGTACGATAGAGAAAAAACAATGTGCACATCCTTGGAACTGCAGAGTCTACAGCAATGGGGGAACGTGGAACGGTTTTAAACCACATGCTGAAAGAAATCATTGTCGAGAATGCCTTCTCTTCACAGTTGAGGGCACATCGAGCATGGTCTCCCAGGCCGGTGCCGAATTTACCATCATGTGCAATAATCGCTAAACTATTCCTGGCAGGAGAGAAAGGCACATGAAGGCTCCAAAAGGATTGGTCGAAAGCAATTTACCAGGATTTCAACAGTGCAGTGCAATCAGTAAGAAAATCATTTGTCACAGTCGAGCAAAAAATGAGTATTGCAGCTGCATCCTGCTCAATGTTGTATCCGTTGGTTAAGAGTGATCCGGGGAGGCAACCCCCCCAGTTCTTTGGATCCCCCATCCCAAGCAGAAGACGTAAAAAGCCTCAGACTTTCAGCACGATATGGACATGGTATGTGGGGCACATGGTGTCCAGTTAGATGTGGCTTCAGGCCTTGTCGAGCACAGGAAGGTTCAAAATAAGTGTTCTCCTAATAAGGGTAATCAGATGTGTTATTTAGTAGTTTCAGCAATAGAGATGATACAGATTCTAGAATGGAATCACTATAGTTGTGATCCATCCTTTGTTCCAATTTCATTTTTGGTTTACCGTTGCTACCAAGACTTCAGAAATGCCTACATCACGCTGATGCAGCAAATAAGCATATCTAATGTGCCATTTAGCAACAGACCCTGTGATTGTATTCAACGGCTTGAATGCATAACAAACAAACAGCCAAACTCACATTTGTTTGTATACATTTGTGCTTCCTTCGTTTTCCTATCTTCCTCCCTAATCACCTCACTGGCATCATGTACTAATGAATTGCTTTGCATTGACATGACATGCATTACTCACCATAATGGCATTTCTGATTGTATCTGCTTAGATTCACATGCTGTGCATATAGTCGACATCCAGTGGTAACTGCAGAGTATTGCATCTCCTCTTTCGAGGATCGAAAGGTGACGTCGACATGGGCGTGCCTGTAACACCATCCCTAAAGTGACGTGTAGTGTATCCAAGATCCCTCACGCGTCGAGGTCCCTCCGACTGTATTTTATCTCCAATGAGGGAGCCTAAAGACTATCGCGAGTACATAAAACAGAGAAAGTAGCAAGACGTCTATGTTCCTTCCACCTGAGCAGGGAGGAAGGGTGGGCGCATGTGAACCTAAGGAGATACACTTATCACAAATGCTATTGCGGTGAGTAATGCATGTCTTTGGATGCTTGTTAATCTGCTTAGAATCACATGCTGTGCATAGACTAGCCAGCAGTACCTGGAGTTAGAGTTGGGTTGTGAGCAGGAACAGTAGTGAAAATATGTCTTAGTACTGCTTGTCCCACTTGAGACTCAGACCTAGAATGAGTGTCTAGGCAATAGTGTTTAGTAAAGGTTTGTACAGAACTCCAGGTTGCCGCTTTGCAATTGGACTGTAGGGGAACATTTGAAATAAATGCTATGGAAGCCCAGGTGCCTCGAGTAGAATGTGCTCTAGGCTTGAAGGGCAGTTAACTCTTAGCAAGAGTGTAACAGAGTGTGATGCAATTGACAATCCACCTTGAGATGGCTGATTTAGAGACAGGATCCCCTTCTCTACCAGCTGCCACTGAAACGAAAAACTGATTAGTCTTTCTCCGTGGTCTAGTTCTTTCCAGCTTTATTGATTGGTTCATATGGAACGTGAAAATAAATGTAGGCGCAAATCGAGCGTGAGTGTACAGAACCACCTTATCTCTATGGACTGTAAAGAAAGGGTCTAGGACAGAAAGGGCCTGTATTTCACTAACTCTTCTTATAAAAGTGATGGCCACTAGGAAGGCTGTTTTATATGTAAGATCCTTGAGACTTGCTTTATGCATAGGCTCAAAAGGGAGACCCCATAAGTTTAGTCAATACCACATTTAGGTCCCATCCGGGAGCCCGGTTAGAAATGGGGTGATGAATTCTTTTAACCCCTTTCATGAAAGCCTTAATCACTGGTACTTTCCACCATGACACCTTCTGTTGTGATTTGGTGTAGGTGTTACGCTTACCTGGTATCCACGGGGACGCCACCCAGCCCTGGTTGGATGATTTGTACTCTCGAACCCTCTCCCGGTCCCTTGGTAATGACTCTGGTTAAAGATGGGTCTGCAATTTAGGAGAGCTGGATTCAATACCAGATTGTCTTTATGTTTTCTACCTCCCTTGGCCTCAACTCCTTCCTCCCCCTTGGGCCTTCTCCTCACCTTAATATTGTAAAAGGTGGATTCTCCGTCCTGCTCCTCGTGGCAGGGGCACGTAGATGTGGGGGCGAGCAGCGACCAAGTTGCTTCACTGGTGCAAGCCCCCCTGTGGGAATCCAGGCCTGCTGCAAATCCGTAGGTTTGCTGCTTTACAGTCTTTAGATGCAGTTCTTATGTTCCTCTTAGTTCGAATAATAATGTCTTGCTTCTTTCATTTTAGGTATGGAAAGGTTTTTTGGTGTTGTCATGCAGTTTGAAGATGAGCATGGGCCGCTAGGCGAAAGCACAGTGTGCGCAATGCTGTCTGGTGAGTAATGCGCGATGCGCAGCGCTGTTTCAGCTTTTATATTGCCAACCTGTCTTTTCTCTCCTTGCAGGTTGAGATGTTCCTCGCCGAGCGTCGTAATGTTCCAGCAATGATACTGACCAGGAGATGACTACCCAGGTAAGAATTGTGTGGCTTTCTTCATTCGGGAGGAAACGTGAGTAAACGCTTACTAATGCTGTCTTTCTTTTTCCTCTTTCCAGGTTATGGTATTCCAGGATGCATGTAGTGCCAGATGATGGAGGTCGTACCTTCAGGTGAGTGGAACTGAAGTCAGCGACGGATTGAAGACAGGATACTGTTCCAGGTAAGTTTCGTAATGTTCGTTCTCTCTCTGCTGGTCCTTGGTTTGAGCTAAGCTGGCATCAAAGAACTGGACACAGTGAGCGTTACGCTTCCCACAGCAGAATAACGCAAAGCATGTTCTACTGTTTGGGTGTGGTTTAAATAGTCTCAGGTAAAGTAGTCCAGGTAAAGTAGTCCCAGGCCTGCCACACCCAAAAGACTAGACCGCATAGCAGAGCTATGTGTGTGCCTCCATGTTGGCTGAACCACCCCCCGCCCACCCCCAAGTTAAATAGTGCCAAGTAAATAGTCCCATTCTAATGTTGGTCTTCATGATGGTTATGAGCCTGGGCCAGGACTGACTCCAAGAGAGTCTTGGATGAGGTTTTAAGGCCTTTGACAGGCCCTAACTGGAAGGCTGACTTGCCAGTGAGGGCCAGGGGCAAGGATCATGACAGTAGGCTGAGAGGGCAGCTAGATGAACTTTCAGGGAATTAAAAACCAGGCCCGAGTCCAGTGAGTCAGGTACAACACAATGTGTGTAGGAGAGCAGTCAATGGGATTGATGCCCTTGGAGTTGCACCAGATAAAGCGTTTCAATTTACTGGAGTAGCAATATCAGGTGTTCGGTTTCCTCACCTCCCTAAGTATGTCCATGCATCTCTGAGGGAGTTGTAGGTGCCCGAACTCTATGACCTCAGGAGCCAGGCCGCTAAATTCAGGTTTTGCGGGCATGGGTGAAGTGTTTCTCCCTTGTCCTGAGATAACATGTCGTACGGACAAGGCAGTTTCATTGGAGGAAATAGGGACATCTCCATCAGATGAGAGAACCAGGGTTGGCGGGCCCACATAGGGGCGACTAATATCATGGTGACTGGTTCCTGATGCATCTTGGGGGGCTGGGGGGGGGAGCGTAAACAAATTTCCCTGACCATGTTATCCAGAGACCGTTACCCTTGGATCGGTTGTGGGGGTACCAGGAGGTGTAATCTTGGCATTGAGCATTCTCCAGAGTTGCGAACAAGTCGATCTCTGGGAGGCCCCATAGTGCGAAAACATTGGAGACCATATCTTCGTGTAGTCGCCAATGGTACTCTACGAGCAGTGGGTAGTCTCTGCTGAGCAGGTCCGCCAGAAGATGGAGTTCCCCTGGAACGTGTTTGAGAGCCCATTTCCAAATGTTCTGGGACTGCTTGGATAGCCCTGGAGAGTGTGTGCGCCCCCTTGGCCGTGGTGCTGTCTGTCAGATCAGGACTGTCTTCCCCTGTAACTGTGTCTGAAAGGCGTTCAGTGCTTTGAATATAGCTAATAGCTCCAACAGATTTATGTGGTTGGATGCTATTTCTGTGGACCACACGCTGTGCGCCGGCTGCTGAAGCAGGTGAGCCCCCGACCCCGTGAGAGATGAGTCTCATGAGAGTGGCCTGTACTGCGGGGGTGGTGAAGGTTTTCCCCTTCAAGAGGTTTCCCTCGACCACCACTGCAGAAAGAGACGAGGGCTGGTGAGACAACTACCAGATCTTCCCATTGTCCGCTGGCCTGACACCACTGGCTGTTGAGCCACTCTTGCATGGGATGCATGCGCAGACGTGCGTGAGGAACTAAGTAAATGCAGGACGCCATCATTCCCAACAGTCGCATGGCCTTGCATACCGTCACCTCTCGATCGGCTACATACGAGGCCGACTTGTGTCTGAATTAGAGCCCCCAGAAGCTGTTTGACTTGACTGGGCTCTAAGCTGGATTTATTCTCATTGATGGAGAATCCCAGGCTGAATAAGAGGTCTATCTTCTTTTGCGTGTTCAACAGGCATGTTCTGTAGGTCTCCCCTGTTATGAGCCAGTCGTCGAGGTAAGGGTAAACCGGGACGGATTCTCTGCGCAGGTACGCTGCTGCCATTGCCAGTACCTTCGTAAACACCCTTGGCGCCGAGGCAATGCTGAAGGCGAGTACTTTGAACTGATAGTGCTTCTCTTCTATCATGAATCGCAGGTATTTTCTGTGCACCGGCAACATTGAAATATGAAAGTATGCAATGTCGCCATGTAATGCCCCCGTTTCAAAGTTAGCATACGAAATTTTGGAGGCTTGACAAATTTGTTCCCTGGGCGCAAGTCTAGCACACGGCGCATGGTAAGATCCTTTTTGGGTACAAGGGAAGTACACTGAATAAATACCCTCTTTTACCTGTAGAAGAGGGACGACTTCTATGGCACCCTTTTCCTGCAGGATCTCGACCTTTTGCAGCAGGATGCGCAAGTGTTCTGGCGTCGGGCGTCTTGACTTTGGTCGGTCTGAATTGAGGTGGTTAGCAAAATTCTATGCAGTACTCGTGGGCGATAGTTTTGAGTACCCACTGGTCTGTCGTTATCCCCTCCCATGCATGAAGGAAAGATGTTAAACGCCCCCCAACCAGGTGACATGGAAGGGGATTCAGATCTGAGAGTCATTTCTGACCTGTTGCCGGAGAGTCTCTGGGAGTGGAGCTCCGGCCTCTACCCTCTCCACGCCACTGTCCACTAGGTGGATAGTTGGTGGTGGTGTTAGATCCTTGACCAGAATAGTTGTTTCCCAAACCATACTGGTTCTGAGGTGAGCGCGATTGCACACAAAAGGACCAACGAGAGCCGCCCCCTCTCTGTTGTGAAGGCTTCTGGGTAATCTGTTTTAAGGACTTGAGTCATGTTCTTTCTTGGCTGTCTTAAGTGCTTCGTCCACAGCCTTGCCGAACAAGTTGGTTTCTTCAACTGGTTTGTTTATTAGGGATGCCTGGGTTTCAGGTTTAAAACCAGAGTTCTATAACCAGGCATGTCTCTTCCGCAAGGTACCCTGGTCCAGGGTTCGACCTGCTGTCTCAGCGGCATCTAAAGTGTTCTTAAGAACATTATGCTTCACTTGCTTGCCTTCTGAAACAATTGCTAGCAACTTAACCTGCATTGGTTCAGGTACCTCCTGAAGGCCTTCTTGCAGCAGGTTCCACTGGACATCTGGATAGCTAGCCAATAGATTGGTGTTATTGGCTATTCGGGTGGAGAATGCAGCAGTAGTCGTGACCCTCTTCCCGAGAGCATACCACTCATCAGGCGGTGCTTCACCTGTAGACAGGGGTACACCTGCCCTTTTCCTAGTGGTAGTAACTACTATTAGTACCCGGCGAGGGCGCAATCAGAATGAAAGAGCCATTCTGATTGGCCCTGGCCGAGTCGTTACCAGGCCGGGAATCCCTCCGTCAGGATTCCACGGCCTTTGTCCCCGGCGGGGGTGCGTGGCAGCCCCTCAGCCAATGAGGAGGCTCGAAGCGGGGCCATCCCCGCTCTGAGCCTCCCCAAGGCTGAGAGGCTACCTTCAACCCCCCGCCGGGGACTCGGGTACGTTTTTTTTTTTTTTTTTTAAATTCCCTTCCCTCCCAATAAAACCTGCCTCACCCCAACTTAACCTTCTTGTACCTGTGTCCCGGGCGGGGGACGAGGGAAGCCTCCAGCCCTAAGCATGAGTCGATAATGCCCCTGCCGCTCGGGTCATATTGCTTAAGTGAATCCGGAGTGGCATGGCCCTTGATTTAAGCGGGATCGGTAGGAGAAGGGCGAAACAACTTCTCTACCCTGGGATTAACTGCTCTGGTCTGAGCTGGTGTCAACAATGAAGGCACCAGTCTCCTCTTGATAGAATTCAGCAAAGGAATGGCCTGGCTGCCAGGAGGCTTTTCTGTGTGGCGATCTGAAAATGCTCAGCCGCCTTTTTTAAGTTAAACGCCATCTGATCATCCACAGGTGAGGCTTGACAGACTGGAGTGTAGGGGGGTGAATCCATACTCAGGGCATCGGGTCCGCGGTAGGAGGAGGGGACGCCCAAGGTTGACATTCAACCCGAGGGGTGTCTTCCCAATTCTCCATTGCATCCACAGGGTCATCAATATTGTCCCCGAAGGGAGCATCATCGTGTATATAGGTGTCCACAGGGACTTAGTCATTGGTAAGGTCATAAGTATATTCATCATGAGTATCATCAAAGGTCCTCTGAAACTTGGCCATAGGAGCAAAAGAATGGTCCTCACAAGGCCTTTTGGTAGAAAACTTCTCAGAGAAAGACATTTCTCTAGTCTGTCCATTCACCCCTCAAACTTCTCCCTGGTCCATGAAGATGAACCAGAAGAGTCCAGGGGAGCAAAGGGGTAATTTTCACTCAATTCTTCAGCAGAGCATTGAGATTTAGCTCCTAAAGCATTGGATAGAGGCACAGGGCTCTCAGAATAGTCCTTGCGAGGTTCTGGGCGTTGTGGTGTGTCTCTCGGCGCATCTCTAGGCCGTTTCTTCTGTTTTGACGTCTCCTTCACCTGTTCCTTATGTCTCAACACCGAAAAGATCCTTGCGATACTATCGCTGATGCTCGGGGTAGTACGGAGGTGTGTCGGGTGGCAGTGTTTGCGCTTTCTCCTGCAGCATCTCGACGGCCGTGTGTGTTTTGGTGCTAGCGCTCTTTATTTTGATTTGCCCAGTCGCATGCCGCTGCTGCGGTTGCGGGGCAGGCTGCCGATCATAAAGATCAGCGGATCCCGTTGAAGTATGCGACAGGTCCGTAAGCGCTTGGGAACGCTTCGACTGTGCCGCCGAAGCAGAACCTTGGGTTGTGGGTTTAGTGTGGGAATTTTGTGCGGCCATGTCATTGGGTTTCTCCCCCATAGCATGACTTGTGTCATGCCTATCGGGGAAGGACGCTGAGGATCAAACGCTCTCTGCCATTAGGTCAATGGACTCCGAAACAGAGCATTGGTCATCGCTAGTCCCATCGTCACAATCGGCGACTGTGGCGGCGGAATTACTTTCGGCCTGCGACATGCCGTAGGCCGCCCACTGCTTCAGACAGCACTCCTTAATAGTCTTTGGACAAAGGAGATAACGGGCCGCCTCGTGGTGTTTGAGGGGCAGATAATTATTGCACCTATTGTGCTAGTCTTTCCACAGATATTTGGCCTTGCACGAAGGACAATATCTAAATGGAGTCTTGTCCATAGCACAAGACAGATATAGCGATGACAAAACCCAGGGAACAAAGAGGGAAAGAGGAAAGGCATACATGAAAAGAATATGACCATCCCGACCCCACTCTCCCTACTGTACAGGCCGGCAGTGCCGGCCGGATCAACAGGCATTGAAATTCATCAGCAGTATTCGGCGGTCCACAGGATTCAACCGTCGAAGTGACTTAACGGGAATGAACAACGAAAGGTTGATAAATACAACAATAACACACTCTCTTATGAATAGCTCCGCATTAGGGTGACCAGATAACTGGGTGGAAAAAAACAATCTCAGGGACCTCGACACGTGAGGGATCTTGGGTACACTAGACGTCACGTTAGGGATAGTGTTCCAGGTACGCCCATGTCGATCCTTGAAAAACAAGATTCAATACTCTGTGGTTACTATATGCACAGCATGTGATTCTAAGCAGATTAACAAGCATTACAACACTCTTTACCAATCATGGTTTTTGTTTTTCATTTATTATGATAATATGACTATGTGATTCTATGTGTTGCCATAATTTAAGACAAAGATATTGTTGACTTGCGTTGTTAAAGACTGTGAAGGTCGAAACACGTGTTAGAATGACAAAAGCAACTAGAAAAACAGAAAATAATTTTTTTTTAGTTCATAATATTTTAAGTCTTTATTGCAATCTATTGATCCCAAGATTATATACCTGTATCAGCGCATGGATTCTGGCACTTCGTTGTAACATGTTACCTATTGATGCCACCCCAGTAGATGCTGAGATATCAGAACCATTCATGCCATCCTACACTTTAGCGAAGGATGCTGCATGAACAGTGTTTTTCTAATGTATATTTCCCTAAAGAAAAGCTAAGTATTACAGTTGATTCAGGTACCTCTGGCAGGGGAAATTATGATAATGGAGGGTTTGCTGGGGTTGGCTTTGTGATTATTAGTCGAGTTTGGGGGCTGGTATGGATAGGGTGGTCAGATATTTGGGTCATGGGAAAGTTTGGGCAATAGGACAGTTTTATCTAGTAAGTAGAAACATTTTCTGCACATGCGACACAAACAGTGGGTATCGGACACGAAAGCTGGAAGTCTGAGAAGTAATATATCTTGGAGTGGGAACGGATCAATAGCTTCAGGCGGGTGAAGAATGGCTATGTATCACAGTCGGGTATCCCTTTGAATGTTAGTTGTTTGAATCATCCCATCAAATCCCTTATGGTAATGCAATATATGGAGTGACTGTTAGGGAGTTTTACAAACGTCCACCAATAGTAGTACTTGTGAAGATTCACACTTGGGACACAGGGCTCCAACTCTTAGTATAAGCCTGAATCACACAAGTTTTGCTGGTAGCAATGGCTAAGCAGCCATGTTTATCTTAGGAGAAAGGGCTGTAGGTGGTACAAAGTACTTACACATAGGCCAGAGAAAATTTAACACACCAAAGGTTATATAAAAATAATGGTTTATGTTATATATACACACTAAGGTATGTAAAAGGTAAGTAGTATAACACACAATAAGTAACTTTTGAAAAACCAATGCATTATTCACAGTAAGTAAATCACTTTTTATAATACTTTTAGAATAGCAATATGCAGTTCAAAAGGAAAGTAAAACTTTAGTAATAACTTTCCGAATATCTGTTTCAGGTACAAGTGGATGAAACAAAACCAACATAAATCAAGTAAATATTGGTAATTATTTTCACAGAGGGCCGATCCTTTAAAAGTCCATCCCTCTCTAGTTAGTAGCCTCTCAGCCAGATTGGAGGGCAAAACAGGTAAGGTACAGATGTAAAAAGTTCAAATGTTCCAGAGGAAGTCTTCAGTGACAGGTAAGTAACAATCTTTGTTGGGCAAAAACGTCAGGGACTTTGGACAAGTCTGCCTGTAGGCTCGCAGACGTTAGGCCTGGGCGAACATCTATGGGCAAACTCACAAGCAAAGCAACTCTAGGTAAGTTCTACCAAGAGTCTCACAGTACCTCAGAAGTGAAGAAGAGGTTGCAGCACTATGCCCCCACGATGCAGCAGCAGACCCGGTCACTGGATTCTTAGTTAGGTAGTCTAAGGGAACACTGGAGTGGATCTCACAGCAGCAGCATGGTGAAGAAGTTCACAGCAACAGATTATTCTCTTTTCTGTGATTCTGGTGCCTTTTGTGAATCACCAGTGAAGAACGATTACCGCCCAGTAGAGTCATCTTGCTTTCTCGATCCTGCACTCTGGTCAGGGGACTTCAAGCAGTGGAATCTTGTCTCTGGAGGTCTGGAAGGAGTCCAAAGTTTCTGGAGGATTCGAGTGACCACAGGTCTTGTGGTATTGGCAGTTTGCAACCTGTGAAGGTCACAGCTCATTATAGGATGGCTCGAAATGCATGTCAAGACTGATTGGTCCCTCTACAGAGGGGTCGCGCAGCAGCAGTTACACAGAAGGCATCTCCGGACGTATGGAAGCAGCTGCGGGCGTCTCTTTTCTTCTTCCTTGTCGTTTCTTCAGCAACAGTGGTCAGCTTTTTCTTCATCCTCAGGATCCATGCCTTTTATGCAGCAACCCAGCCAATCAGCACCCATGCACCATTTACATTCTGGGTGGTGGCTGTTTTCCGGACAGACAGCACCCCCCCAGTTTGAACTGGCTCCAGGCAGGCACACCAGAAAACAAAGAACAGCAGAGTTTGAGTCCTCCCCAGTTTCCTGTCCTGAAAGACACACTGCTGCCTTGGCAGGCTTCATAAAGGATTCCTGCCGAAGACAAAAGGCAAACCAGGACAGCAGAAGGACCAAGAAGGGACATGCAAACAAGAAATGGTGTAAACAAATACAGTCAACATTTTGGGTCAATGGTGACCCTTCTGTGCACTACCGCGGCTGCAAGTACATCCTGGGGGTCAACATTGCACAAAAGTCGGTAGGATAAAACCACTGCCTTCTGCCATTCCATTTAGCTTGTCACTGTAACCTAAATGTTCCAGGAGCAGTGAGAAAGGATACAGTGTAAACTCTCAGCGCTCCACATAAGGTGGCATGTGCTCATCTCACAATATAAAAAGATAGGAAGGATACAAATATCCCTCTATCATAGACGATAAAAAGGGAAGCCCAAGGGGCTCCTAGCAACACATTCAAAGAGACTGCTCTGTGATGCAAAAGTCAAAAGACAGATGCCATAAGACTCGGAGGAAAGTATAACAAAGATTGTGAGCGAGGGTGGAAAAAGGTTCCGACTCACTCAGGGGAACAGATCAGAAATCCATAAGTCCAGCAAAGTGCTGGGGGACTTGCATGTAGAGGAGATTCTGCATAAAAATAAAAATCTACCCAACAGTGACAAACTTGTGTTTTTACAAGAAACCCATTACAGAAGCAAAACCAAGTCATGAATTGTTTTAAGATGGGGAAAGCACAGTCTCTTTTCATCCTGTTTGTCACATGCCAAAGGGGAGGAGATTTTGGTTCATAGATCCCTGGGGTTCAGACTAAGCTAAGTACAGGGGGACTCACAGGGAAGGATATCAATAGTTAGTGGATGTGTGGCCAATTATCGAAGAACATTTATCAACAAATATGCTTGCAAATTAGACACTCCACAATTCTTCGAGGGCCATCTTCAAAAGTGGCTTCCTTAACGGAACGTAATATAATATGTGGGGACAAAAATTCATTGTAGACCAGAGATTGGACAGAACCAGCATGAGAAAGAGGGCACCCTCCAACTCCGCTAAGTCCATTCACAAAATGATGCAGGTATTTAATCTCTGCGATATTTGTCGAGAACAGCACCCAAGTACACAAGAGTACTTTTTTCCCCATACGTTCTACGACGATCCTAGGGGTTACCTCCCTAACCCCCGATCCCCGCCCCAAGAAAGTAAAACAAGACATGGCCTGGAGACTCCGACCTCTCTAACTACATTGGACACTAATATGCCATACCAGCTATCAAAAACCTCAAACAACAACCCCAGCTACATGTGTCATTGGTACTGACACAAGGAAGCCACATGAGGAGGCAAGGAGTCGGTATCAACGTTCCAGCATTTGTCTAGTCATAGAGAGACATTCTTCCCATAAAAACAAAAGTACAGAACAGTTACAGAACGAGAAGCAGTAGGAGTAGTAGCAGCAGTGGTGGTGGTGGTCGTGGACAACGTAGTAGCAAAAGTGGTTGGAAAGGAAAACATGTAGCAAGGAAGAGATGAGATGCCCAGGTCTATTACCGGATGTGCCGAACGAAAAAGGGAAAGCCGGAGTGCAACATATGAAAATGCAAGCCGGCACACTATTTCGGCGGCTGGCGGCGAACCACTTGAGAGACCGCAGAAACTAGGATTTGTTAAGTGGTGTTGTGTCTGTTTTTATAAAGGACTTTGCAACGCGTTGTTGACGCCATGTCGGGGAGGCCCATCTAAGTCCTAAAGGACATAGCTATTCACTGTGGAGTCACTGTGGAGGCTGCCGACAGGAGTCTTCTGAATCCTGTGCTAAGGAGATCAGGTGCCGTTTTCAGCCGGCGGAGTGCCGGAGCAGGTCTGCGCAGGAGGAACGGGGAAGAGAACCGCAGTGGGACGCAGAACTCACTTTCCCACAACACCCCGCCAAGAGGAGGATCCAACCGCAAGGTTGACGGAGAAGCCCACGGGACCAGAACTTTGACCAGCTGGTCTGAGAGGCGCAGACAGAAAAAGGAGCACAATTACCTCCCCGAAGGCCGCAAGGACTCCCACAAGCAACTGGGAGGCGAGTCGTACTACGAGGATGTATTGAGAAAGGTATGACTTGGGGAAAGGCGACACGCACCCGACTGCAGCGATGATTATAAAGGTGGAGCATGGGGAAAGCCAGATGTCAGTGTTAAAAAGGGGTATAATTGGGAGACCACCAGGGGGCGCAACAGTCAATGGCTGCCTGAAGCTCAGCTCCGCACTCGGAGGGGAAGAAAGATGAAAAATTAGATGACGCCCGTTTGCAATTTTATGAAAAAGCATAATACCGACCAGCAGAATCAGAAGCAAAAGGTGGGAGTGATGAAAATACGCAGCCCAAGTTAAAGATTAGTGAAAGAAGAGGAAGGTACCCATCCCCCCACCACGGAGCTCTAGTTATGGTGGCCTGGCGGTGAAAGGTGCCAAAGCAAAACTGAAGGCAAAAATTGCGTGGAGGCCCGATAATCAGAAAACCAACACCCCCGAGGGCCATCCTAGACTCCGGAGATACACTGGCAGCCCAACGGGCCGAAGCAGAGCTGCGGGAAGGTTCGCGTGGTGGGAACCAGAGTCACATAGACTGAGACCCTGTGACTGTCTTGGGTGAACGTGGACCAGCTTGCAGCCCAGCGAGGAGCACCCGACTGACCTCCCGACCCAAAAGGAGGTGTGGACCCAACAATGGGAGACAAGACCCCAACGCCGGCACACTAATTGACAGAGCTGCAGACGGAACAGCTGAGGCGGAGGGCCAGTGCCGCAGATCGGGGAAGTGTAGTAATAAAGGGAGAGACCCCCACCATCGGCTTGCTCCCGAACAGTGGAGCAACAGGGAAATTTGCGCCAAACTAACCGTGCGGATGCGCTACATCACCAGGGCCACCAGCAGACCTCCGCCTCGCACGAGAAAATGGCCCTGATAAGTGACGAGGCCCCAAACAAGAATAGCCAGCTCCCTCTTCTGCGCCAGAGCAACCAGCAAGCGGGAAAGTGAGGATAAGGTGGCCCGTGTTCGGCCGGACCGGCAGCAGGGAGGCCACCCCTGTGAGGTAATCCCCTGAGCTGCAATCACGCCATGAGTGCCCAGTTGGGGCCCGCCAAGGAGTAAACCCACAGGGCCCTCAACTAACAAGCAACAGGGTTACACGCCACCTCCCAGTAATAAAGGGAGAACGGAGACAGCCTGCAGAGAGGGGAGTGAGAAACGACAACCTGGGGGGTGAAGGGGTAGCTGGGAACAGGCAAGTAAGGACCCAATTAAGTCAATCCGCAAGGTCCCTCACCAGAGGAAACACATATGGGTGAGATAGCTGCCTCCAACCACTTCCAGCCAGTTTTGGGGGACGCCCTTCCTGAATAATCAACAGCCAAAAAGAGACTGCATGAACCCCCACCTAAGTGGCCATTCAGAGAGATCCTGCACCCTTGAGCCCGCCCTGTCATAACAAAACATGCTCACCGCAAGTAACAACCCAGGAAAGCAGAGTAAGGATCCCAGAGGATCCTCCTCATACCACCACCACAAGAGTGCTAGAAGGGGGAGGACACACATTAGGGCCCTACATTGGAAGGAGCCTCGGCAGGCTACAGCAATATAGAACAAAAGACCTCAAAGAATCAGCAAAACCAGTCAAAGACGCCATCACAATGAGTGCCGAAGCCACGAAGGAAGACATCGCCAGACTCATGGCAGAAATCACGGCACTTCGATCTGATATTCAAACCTCCATCTCGGAAATGAGAGAGAAGGTGGAACATATTGAAGGAAAACTAGTGAACCTGGAACACAACCAAATCAATATGTTTTTAGTAGAAATGAAGTTAAACGCCAGAATTACGGATATAGAACTAAGAGAAGAACTAACACACAAAATGGACGATATGGAAAATAGGGAAAGGAGGTCAAACCTGCGAATAATGGGACTAGAGGAGAAATAGGGAGGGACCACACTTCAAGTTGAACGAAAGGTCCAGGACATAGCAAATCAGCTGTTTGAAGATGAGGGTGTCAAAAAAGTGCAAATTGAGAGCTCAGAGGGGAGGAAGAACCTTTGGAGGAGGTCCGCGCTCAATCATAGTGAAATTTCTTAATTACTGATTTTTTTCTTGTAGCTATCAACAAAGCGAAGGCAAGACATTGAGTTCCAAGGCTCAAAAATAAAAATATTTCAAGATCTGTCAAGCTTCATGCTGGGAAGGAGAAAGGCATGTAGACCACTCACCCTGTGGCTCATGGAGCAGGCTGTCCGATACAGCTGGGGCTACCCCTTTGACCTGACCTTCGAGTTTAAAGGAGAGGATTACAGGATAACCACAGCCGAGGAGGCAAAACAAGTCCTGAAACTTTTGGTAAAACAAAACGGCACCAGAGGCCCCACCGGCCCCCAAGGAGCCCAATCCCCCCGGGCACAGCGTGGGGAGGACATATCACACAGGCGAAAAAGAAGCAAGGTGGGGAGAAAATATGTGAAGCTTAACCCAGCATCACCAATGAAGCCGCCATGAAAAGGTATGGGGGAGAAGGATACGACTGACACAAAACACATACACTAACGGACGCAAGGAACTGTAACATGCTATACACACAAAATAACAAATACGTGATGGGAACATCGGTAGAAATCCCCGAAGAGGGATGAGTTTCAACCCAAGTGGCCCTCAGTTCCAAGAGGGCGTCTCAACCCAAAGGACCTGGGACATTCACAATGACCGTGGTCGTGTTAGTAGGTTCAATTATGTTTACAGTTGAGAGGGGGGGGGGGACAAATAGACGGGTGAAACTACCTAGGTGACCAAGAGGATAAGGTGTCAAGCAAAGCAAAGGGGCAAAATGAAAATGACCAGGCTAAAAAGATGGGACCCAGCATAGGGATGGAAGAAGCCCCGAACACAGGGCCAGTGAGAACAACATTAAAAGGTGGGCACACAACATCAAGGGGCTAAACTCCCCTACAAAAAGGTCCCTGGTTGCGGGGGAATTCAATAGAGCCGCCTTAGATGTCCTCTTCATACAAGAGACCAGGCTCAAAATCGGGGGAAGAGAACCATTGAGGGGGCGAGGGGTAGGACAAACGTTCTGGGCGTTGGCAGACCATAAGAAAGGGGGAGTGGGCTTAATACTGAACAAACTAATTAGATTAAGCAACCCAGTAGTGAAGGCATCAATGGAAGGTAGGCTCCTGGTGGTTCAGGGTGAATGGGAAGCCACTCAGAGCACCTTTGCAGGGGCACTACATGCCCAATCAAGGCCAGGGGGCATTCAACGAGAAAGCCCTCTCCACTATAATGGGAAATAGCAGAGGCCTTGTGTTGACTGGAGGAGATCAAAATCGACAAACAACTCGGGTGATAACCAAAACACTTCAGCGAGGAATCCGGTAGGTTCTTAACCACCCTCAGCAGGGAGGGCCTGGTCGATGTCTTGAGATTGGTTAATCCAGACAAAAAGGGATTTCTATTCAAATCAGATGTCCACGATACATTTACCAGAATGGACTATTATTGGTCAACAAAGAAACCAGACCTAGAATTAATGACAGCGTTATTCGCCCAATAGGCTGGTCGGACCACAACATGGTCACAGCAACACCGGAAATGGAAGGGCTTCGTCACAGAGATTCTAGGTGACGATGTAATGACTTCCTGTGTAAGGACAACCTCTACTCCCAGGAACTTAAAACCACAATAGAGGAATATTTTCAAACAAACAATAATGGGGAAGTGGACATCACGACAGTATGGGAAGCTGGTAAAACAGTATGGAGAGGTCACCTGATGAGGGAAGGGGCAAAACGTAAAAGAGGAAAGTGCAGGAGGAAAAATTGGGGGAGGAAATTACAGCACTCGAGGGGAGACTACATTCCCAAGGGTCCTATTGCAATGATCACCTAGAAAAACTCAAACAAAAGAGGGAGGAGCTTAAAGCACTTGAGAAGTGAGACGTAATAAGAAAACGAAACTATTAGAACAGTCTACGAAAAGGGTGATAAGGCAGATACAATTCTAGCCACTAGAGTAAGAGCACAAAGGGCAGAGAGATGGGTCGAGGGAGTCGGAATGGAGGAGGGAGGATGGGCACGATCCCCAGAGGAAATAGTAGACCAATTCGCCAAATACTATAAAAACCTGTACACTACAGGGGGAAACCGGACCGAAAAGGAGATGGGAGAATACGTCGAGGGGGTGGGACTAACACACTTAAAGGGCTCAGAACAGACTCTCCCGGACTCCGCCATAACTCCAGAGGAAGTGAAAGCGGCAATAAAGAGACTCCCTCTGGGGTTTGGGCGGGACCGGGGAGGACGATTATGGCATGGGATTCTACAAGTACTTCACCGAAACCCTGTCACCCCACCTAGCTAACCTATTTAATCACATACGAGAATCGTGCCGTGCACCTCCATCATTCTGAGCGACGCACATAGTGGTAATCCCCAAAGCAGGAAAAGACCCCACATGCTGCAAATCCTACAGACCGATCTCATTTGTTAGGCAGAAACCTGTGCAGTTCCCTTAGGGACCACTGCAAAAGATTTAAGACTACGGGTGTTGGCAGTAAACCCACTTGGTAACAGTCTGTACCACCCAGATTTACCTGGTAGCTGTGGCTGAGCAGTCAGACTTCCCTCAAGAAGAGTTAGGCAGTATGTAAAGTATACACAATAGGCACTCAGATACAATAATACAAGCAAACACTGACCAGAGCTTTGGTATCAAAGTATATAATTATTTAAAAACACACAGTTGAAACACTCCAGCACTAGTATTGTAAAATATTCTAAACACAGTTACTATTATGATATATACACCCCTTTTTCCCTATTAGAAAATCACAGTAAAACACCACTTATTTTCATACAGAGGTGAGCGCTTAACTAGATTGCACTCTAATAAGTTTGTGAAAAAGGGAGGGGAAAAAGGCAGAATAGGAAGAGGTACACCACTCTACGATTCCAGAACACTGTTAGCAAAGCAGAGAAGAGCAAAAAGTCACTGGTGAGTCAAAGTCCAAAGGCTGGGCCCACTCTTAGAGAGAGCAGAGCACAAATGCGCCCAAGATCACACAGTTACACTAGGCTTAGAAAGTCTTGCAGAGGGTTCAGAAAAGCGTTGAGAGGCTTAGAAAAGTTTAGCCAAGGTGTCCCAGGCTAACCAAGGTTCGAAAGCCGGGGGCTAAATCTACCCCGTACAGTCGGTAGCAAGGGAAGCCAGGCGGGACACAGTACCTTAAGTGGGAAGGATCCTCCAGCGGTGGCAGTTGTTCCTGGTAGTGGGTGCAAGTTGCGTCGTCGTCCAGGGGAAGAGAAGATCTCGACTTGGAGGAAAGATGAAGTTTGTTGCACTACCAGGGCAGAAACCAGCCGCAGAGTTTTCCATTTGAAGGTGGTACCTTTGTCTCGCGGTCGTGGTAAAACGTGGTATCCCGGTTGCTGGGGTGCTTGGCACGGGCAAGGCGGCCACGAGATACGTCGGGAAAGCGAAAAGATGGTGAAACTGGTTATCCCCACCAGTCAAAGGAAGAAGACTCTCCGGCGGGAGATCTCCTCTGTCGTTGGGAAAAGTGGTGAGGCAGTCCAGCAGGGCTCCACCGGTGGTGGTGTCGTGGCAGGTCGGCTCAGCTTCTCCCTCGTCGGATTCTTAGGTCCTGTGGCGACTTCTGAAGTTCCAGTCCCCAAAGCCCTGCTTTTATGCAGCAAACCCCCATTCACTCAGCCTAGCTGTCACTCAAACATGCTAAGTGGTGAGCCGGCCGGCTCACCACTTGGGCCAATCAGGACAGAGTGCGACTTGAGTTGCCTAGGCAACTCAGTCCAGGGTGCCTAAATTCCCCTCCACCCCTCCTAAGTACCCCAGACAGAGTGGCACCACTTTGGAGGGCTTCTGTGGAGAAGCCCGCCAAAAAGTGGAACAAAGGGCTCGACTTGGGTTGGAGTCACAGAAGAGAAAACAAACGCCATTTTAGAATCAAGTTTTGGCAAAAAATACCAACCGGAGAATTAATATTAATTAAATAAACCGGCGGTATGTTCGAGGCTACCGTAAATAATTAAATAAAGGTAGTAGCCTAAAACAATGGGAAATCCCATAGGAAAATATTTGCGGTTGAATATAAAAAGTAGTATCCACTGCCACCAGCCAAAACTCGATCAGGGGGGACGGAGACGTGCCCCCCTAGACTAACAGACCCCGGGGCAAGTGAATTGCCCCAGCCAGTACGTCCACAATATGATGGTTTGTACTGGTTCTGTTCAGAATTTAAGACTAGTAAAGTCAATGGTGACTTTACATGCCCTGGGAGACAGTAGTCAATCCCAGGGTATGGAGTCTATACTGGGGGGTCACTATGACACCCATGTGTCACTGCACTGAGGGTGCTGTGTAACACATCACAAAAACACATGAAGCCCTATGGAGTAAAAGACCCCATAGCCCATTAAACACATCTAGATTCAAAGAAACACACTCAAATCATGTCCAAGAGTGAGGGTACAAGAGTCTCACTCTTGGCAGGAGAAAAAAATAAACCCCAAAAATCCAGCAAAGCTGCTGGGGGACTCACTAGGTTAGGAAATTCAGCCTAAACAGAGAATTCTCCTTAACATTATTGAACACAGATGCCAAAGTTTATATGCGAGTCCTAGCCACACGTATGGAAGAGATATTGCCCCGCCTGATCCGCCCCAATCAGGTGGGCTTCATAAAAGGCAGACAAGGAGCAGACGCAATGCGTAAAACTCTGGACCTGATGGAACACTCTAGGGGACTAGACGGGGACCACGCGCTTCTCAGCATGGATTCAGAAAAAGCATTTGACAGGGTGGAATGGGGCTCCCTCTGGGCCATACTTAGGAACAGTGGCTTTGGAGAAAGATTCATAAGTTATAAAACCCCAAAGGGAAAGGTGGCTGTGAACAAGCAGCTCGCAGGAGAGTTTGCGATGTCCAGGAGAACCAGACAAGGATGCCCCCTGTCCCTGCTCCTCTATGCCCTATCCATCGAACCGCTGGGTAACGAAATCAGGAAAGAAAAGAGAATCAAGGGAATTATGGTGGGCACACGGAATACAAACTGGCTATGTTCGCCGATGACATACTCCCGTACCTAGCGGACCCCCAGTCTGCTATACCCAGAGTGCTCCAGACAATACAAGAATTTGGCAAAGGGCAGGACTAAAAGTCAATGTGGAAAAATCGCTCTTCCCATACAAGACACCCGATCATCCTGACACTAGAAACGCTACCACGTGGGGAATACCAACAACATACCAAAGCTTAAGGTACCTGGGACTCAATATTACAAAAGGGATGGAGGAGCTATACAAGGTAAATCTCCCGCCGCTGCTATTAGAAATAGCCCAAGAATTGGAAAGAAGGACCAAGCTAACAACATCCTGGCTGGGCCGCCTGAATACCATAAAAATGTTAGTACTCCCCAAAATTCTCTACCAATACCAAATGCTTCCGATCAGTATTCCACAAACCCACTTCACAGACATGAAAGCCATGATCCTCAAATTTCTATGGCAGGGGAAAAAGCAGCAGATAGCGTATAACTCCCTGATCCAACCAAAGGAGGAAGGAGGAACAGGGCTTCCGGACCTATACTCATTATCAAGCATCCCAGTTCAGGGCAATAGTGCTGCACCCACGAGGAGACCAACAAAAACAATGGGTTGGCATCGAGAACCATCTGCTTCGGCCAGTAACACTCGGAGAATGGCTCTGGGCACCAAAGAAGGCCTTCCCCAATAGCGTAATAAAGCATTTCGCGATGGGGACCCTCCTGCAGTTATGGGGAACAAGCGAGAAATGAAGTGACTCACAACATGGCCATACCCCATAAATTGTATATGGGCTCCCCCTATCCGAAATGAAGTCCAAGACCCACAGCGATACCAGAAATGGTATGATGCAGGACTAGAAAGAGTGGGACAAGTCGTTAAACCTAATGGATTTATAACTATCCAAGAGTTGGAATCAGGCTTGCAAACTGGACCACTGGGCGTGTTTATGTTCTTACAACTAAACGGGAGACTGCTGGCCTCAAAGTGGAAGAAGAAACTCAAGAGAGACCTCACTCCAATGGAGAAAATATTAAGCGTATCCCTCCAAACCAATGGCCTCATCTCACAGCTGTATGCAGCCACGATAAATGCAAGAAGAAGCAGAATTGATGGCCTAAAAAAAGACAGGAATAGGACATGAGCCCAATGATGTCGGACCGGCTATGGTCCCAAATGTGTAGAGCAGCACACAAGACATCAATCTCAGCCCAATACAAACTGCACAAAATAAAGTTGCTGTACAGGTGGCAATACAACCCCCAAAAGACTTTCTAAAGTGTTTCAAGAAGGCAAGCTCCCAATGTTGGAGCAGGTGTGGTGCCCAGGCTGACTACTGGCACATGTGGTGGTCATGCCCGAAAACCCAAACTTACTGGAAGGAGGTGCTAGCCTGGATCAGAAAGCTAGACGGCATCTCCAGAGAATGTGACCCCAGACTGGTACTATTTGGAATGGAGCAGCAGGAAGATCGCTGGAAACAGGTCCCCCATGTGACACACTTACTATTAGCAGCAATGGCCTGTATCACCATAAGCTGGAAAGCAGAGACCCTGCCATCGGAATCGACCTTAGGAAGGGTGTGTGGGGGCTGTGTGAGGGGGTGGCGGGGTTGATTTCTAGTTCAGCCAAAGGAAAGAGAAAAAAAAACGCATTTGAAAAGCTGTTGTCTGTTTTATGCTTGTGTAATATAAACACAGATACGAGATAATTGATATTTGTATATTAAGAAAATGCTCAATAAATTTTTTTTGAGAAAAGGGGTATAATTAAAATACACTTACCTGTGAACAGTAGCAAACTCCCTTGTCCCAGTACCCCTTGAGGTTAATTGAGGACAGTTGATAATTAACAGGCACAACAAAACTATACATCAGTTCAGCACGACAAACTAGCTAAGACACTTGGCTGAAAAGTGGATCAAGTTTGTCACCAGAAAAAAAATCCAAGCCACAAACGGATAAAAGGTTTCCCAAATAAAGAATAACAATACTAAATACTTGCCAGGTGAGTAAACCAGGTAATCTTTGCAGAACCACTGAAATTCTTGTGTTCAACTGAAAGGAAACGTGACATTAAGAAAAGAGGCTGAAGTTGACCAGCCCAAATTATATATTAAGCAGGTGATAAGACAGAAAAGTGTTAAGAAAGTAATTGCTCAATAAAGAAAAGACCAAGGGGATGTTGATTGTCCCCTCTGCCACCAACAGACCCACCTGAAGGGAAGAAAGACACTTCCCCAAATAACAGGCGAATCAACAAGAAAGGAAGACTTACTTGCATCTATGTGGAACTTTGTTTTGGAACACTTGACTTTGATTTACATAGTGAAACCTTACGCAATCACGTTGAGGAAGACTGCAGAAAAACAGCCAAGTACGTTTTATTTTCCCCTGTCGTAGTTTTGGAAGTATTTTAAGTGTGAAGGTCAGATTAGGCTTGGACACAGGGTAGTGATTATTATTTTGGAAAACAAGCTGACAAACGTCACAGCTAGTTTTGTTGAGGCAGGGAAACCCCTCAAAGAGATGGGGCTAGTGAGGCATTTTTCAAATCTTTTATGATTGAAAAAAAAGCATTTGTGGAACCACCAACCTTGTGTCAGTCTTCTTTACTCCAATCCCTCACAGTTCATAAAGCATCTTCTTGAATAGGGATGATCCTGATCTCACAAAGATCAACACATGGAGCTATATCTTCTTTAATAACAATGTAGGCTCGGTGTACCTTTCCTCCAGAATTTGGCCGGTCAAGTGGCACAGCGAGTAGAGTGCTCGCTTTGACATCCGTGCAGAGCTTGCCAACGCAGGTTCGAATCCCGGCCAAACTCAGCCTTTCATCCTTCCGAGGTCGATAAATGAGCACCACACACCGTGGGTAATAATAAGCAGCGCTCGGATACCTGAGGGTTCATAGCGCTATACATGTGCCAAATTATTTTATTAATATTATTATTATTTTGGGTGAAATACGAAGTGTTTATAAGAGGAATGTGCATCTCAAAGTAGGCAGGGATATTAAAAGATATACAATCTACATCGGGCAGTATAGAAGTATCCCTGAAGAAGTTGGAAGCCCAATTTGAGACTACTCGCAGCCCCAGTGAGGTAAAGTTCCTACTGTGTGAATCCAAGACTAGGGGGGTGAACGGGATAGGCCAAGCAGGACACTTGCCTGGGCTGCCAATGGGGAGCGGTTTCACTCATGGTATTCCGTCATCCAACAAAATTAGAAGCAGATTGGGGAAGACATTAATAAGACCTTTATTTTCATACTAATGTGAATGATACAAGATTAGATACCACAGCAGTAGACATAGCATCGTACTTCAATCAAGTGTGACTTCTATGGTTGGATGTCGCAACAAGGGACGTGTTGAATGTTCCTATAATGGAGTGTGAGGTTAGGGGTGCTATAGTGGTAACTTCTAGGGGGCAAAGCTGGTGATTGGTGCTGGCCTGCTGAACAAGAGAAGCTCCATACAGTGCTGGCTGAGGAGACGGGCAGTTGATAACTGGTGCAGATCCGGCCCAGACTCTGGCGGAAATGACAGGGCTGTGGGGCTCACTGTGGATAGTTTCTGGGCTACCCCGAAGCAGATCAGGCACTCAGCTATTGTGAGTGGGTTCACGTTGCACCCTCTCCCTTGACGAACACCACTAAGAGTTGGATTTATGGGGGGAGGGGGGACAACCCTGGGAGATTGGTGCATTACGGTCCCGCTGGTAAAATCCTAGCACTCCCCACTACCCTCTGTGGCTTGCTGATTCTGGAAGAATAGGCCCACATTGGTGGGTTCTGTCTGGGCATATTTATTTATTTTGAAGATTATATAGCGCACTGAGCCCAATGGCAGCTCAGTGCTTTCTTACAGAGTGTAACAGTTCTATTTGTTTCACAGAACACGAAATACAGAAACATGCAGCCTGTAGGTGGCCTTACAGAGAGCAAGAGTATGCGCAAAAAACAGATATTTACATAGTTGGGGGGCAAGCAAGAGCAGTTGAGGGCAGGGAGGTCTGTAGTAGATAAGTTAGGTGCACAAGCTCTGCGAGAAGAGGTGCGTTTTGAGTTGTTTCCTGAAAACCCAGAATGATTCTTGTGCTCTGAGTGTGAGTGGCAGTGAGTTCCAGAGTTTGCTAGCGAACGTGGGGAAGCTGCTACCACCAGCGTTTTGTAACTTGTACTTGCGTGTGTTGAGGCGGTGCTGGTAGGATGCTTTGGTGGGTCTGGTGCGTTGCGTCATAGTGAAGTTATCAGCTAGTTAGGTGGGGGCCATCTGGTGAAGACATTTGTGAGTTAACATGAGTGATTTGAACATGATACGTTTGTGAACTGGGAGCCAGTGATGCTGGTATCCGATAGCCGATGTGTGCAGATCTGGGGAGGTTGAGCGCAGCTCTAAGGGCGTTGTTTTGTAGGACCTGCAGTTTCCTGATATTCTGGATCTGAGTGCCGGCATATGACAATGCATTACTTACCGTAAAAGCATTTCTGATGGTTGTATCTGCTTAGATTCACATGCTGTGCATAGGTCCGACATCCAGTGGTCACTGCGGAGTATTGCATTTTGTTTTTCGTAGTCGAAAAGGGGACGTCGACAAGGCGTGTCTGTAACACTATCCCTATAGTGACGTGCGTTGTACCCACAATCCCTCACGCGTCGAGGTCCCTCTGTTTGTATTTTTCTGCCCTGAGGGAGCCTTTTAGCCGTGAGTGAGTACAGAAAAGAGAGAAATATATATAAAAGGATGTCTATGTTCCTTCCATCCGAGCGGGGAGGAAGGGTGGGCGCATGTGAATCCAAGCAGATACAACCATCAGAAATGCTTTTACGGTAAGTAATGCATTGTCTTCTGATGTTTGTTAATCTGCTTAGAATCACATGCTGTGCATAGACTAGCGAGCAGTACCCGGAGTTGGCGGTGGGTTATGAGAAGGAACAGTAGAGAAAAGATGTCTTAATACTGCCTGCCCAACCTGGGAATCAGATCTAGAGTGTGCATCTAGACAGTAGTGTTTTGTAAATGTGTGCAAACTCCAGGTTGCCGCTTTGCAGATGGACTCAAGGGGAACATTTGCAATGAATGCTATGGAAGCCCCCGTGCCTCGAGTGGAATGTGCTCTTGGCTTGAAGGGTAGTTCTCTCTTAGCAAGAGTGTAACAGAGAGTGATGCATTGAACAATCCATCTAGATATAGTGGATTTTGAGACCGCATCTCCTTCTCTTCCTGCTGCCACCGAGACAAAGAACTGATTAGTCTTTCTCAGTGGTCTGGTTCTTTCCATGTAGAACATGACAGCTCTGCGTACATCTAGTGTATGCAGACTTTTTTCTCCCGAGCTGGAAGGGTTTTGAAAGAACGTTGGTAGTTCTATAGTTTGGTTTACATGAAATTTCGAGATGAATTTAGGTGCAAACCTTGGGTGTGTGCGTAGAACCACCTTATCTTTGTGAACTGTTACGAAGGGGTCTAGTACAGAAAGAGCCTGTAATTCACTTACTCTCCTAATGGAGGTGATAGCTATTAGGAAAGCAGTCTTAAGGGTGATATCTTTAAGAGTTGCCTTGTGCATGGGTTCGAAGGGAGGGCCCATGAGTCTGGAAAGTACCACATTTAAGTCCCATCCGGGAGCTGGGTTAGCTATCGGAGGGTGTATCCTCTTTACCCCCTCCATGAAGGCTTTGATAACTGGTATCTTCCACCACGACACTTTCAGTTGGGAAGTGGTGTATGCAGAAAGTGCCGCTAGGTGGACTTTAATGGAATTGAACACTAAACCTGAATCCAGTAAATGGGTCAAGTATAGAATAATGTCAGTAGGAGAGCAGTCAACTGGGTTGATGCTAGTACCTCTACACCAGATAACGAATCTTTTCCATTTGCTAGAATAGCAGTGTCGAGTATTAGGTTTTCTGGCTTCCCTGAGGATGTCCATACATCTCTGTGGGAGTTGTAAATGTCCAAATTCTATGATCTCAGGAGCCAGGCTGCTAAGTTCATGGTCTGAGGGCATGGATGCAGTGTTCTGCCCTTGTCTTGTGACAGCATGTTGTACGGGCAGGGAAGTTTCACTGGGGGAGATAGGGACATCTCCATCAAGTGAGCGAACCATGGCTGCCGGGCCCACATTGGGGCCACTAGTATCATTGTAACCTGCTCCTGATGCATCTTGTGCACCACTTTGTTGAGAAGGGGAGTCGGGGGAAAGGCGTAAACAAATTTCCCTGACCATAGAATCGACAGACCGTTCCCCTTGGACTGGTTCTGGGGGTACCTGGAGGCGTAACTTTGGCATTGTGAGTTCTCCATAGTTGCGAACAGGTCTATTTCCGGGAATCCCCATTGAGTGAAGACGTCTAAGACGATGTCTTTGTGTAATTGCCATTCGTACTCTCCGGGCAGGGGGAAGTCTCTGCTGAGTTTGTCTGCTAGAAGATTGAGTTCCCCTGGTACATGTTGTGACAGTAGGAACATGTTGTGTCTGAGAGCCCACTTCCATATATTCTGGGACAGTTTGGACAGTCCTGGAGAGTGAGTGCCTCCTTGCTTGTTGAGGTAGTACATGGCTGTGGTGCTGTCTGTGAGGACCATCACTGTCTTTTCTTGTAGCTGTTTCTGAAAGGCTTTCAGTGCTTTGAACACCGCTAGTAGTTCCAGCAGGTTTATATGCTTGGATGCTAAGCTCGGAGTCCAAACTCCGTGGGCCGTCTGATGGGATAGGTGAGCCCCCCATCCTGTAAGGGATGCGTCTGTGGTTAGAGTGGCTTCCACTGCGGGTGTGGCAAAAGTTTTCCCTAATAACAGGTTTTCTTTTGTCCACCACCGTAGCGAGAGAACCAAGGCCTGCGAGACCACCACTAGATCGTCCCATTGTCCGCTGGCCTGACACCACTGGCTGTAGAGCCACTCTTGCATTGGGCGCAAGCGCAGGCGCGCGTGAGGTACCAAATAAATACATGACGCCATCATCCCTAGCAAGCGCATTGCTTTGCGTACCGTCACCTCTCGGCCTGCTACATAATGGGGAATTTGAAACAGCATGTTTTGGACCCTCTCGTTGGAGGGGAATACGAGGCCGTCCTTTGTTCGAATTAGAGCCCCTAGGAATTGTTTGGTTTGGCTGGGGTCTAAGCTGGACTTCTTTTCGTTGATGGAGAAGCCCAGTTGGGACAAAAGGTCTACAGTCTTTTGGGTATTGGAGAAGCATGTTTCGTAAGAATCCCCTGTTATGAGCCAGTCGTCGAGGTAAGGGTATACCGGGATGGATAATCTGCGCAGGTGGGCCGCTGCCACTGCCAGTACTTTCGTGAATACCCTTGGTGCAGATGCTATCCCGAAGGGTAGTACTCTGAACTGGTAGTGTTTGTCCTCTATTTTGAACCTGAGGTATTTTCTGTGCGATGTCAACATTAAAATATGAAAGTATGCATCTTTCATGTCCAGTGTTGTCATGTAATCCCCTTGTGATAACAGTGGGATTATCTCCTGTAAGGTCACCATACGAAACTTTTGGGGTTTGACAAATATGTTCGCTGGGCGCAGATCTAATACAGGGCGCATGGTTAAGTCCTTTTTGGGTACAAGGAAGTACACTGAATAAATACCTTCTGTTACCTGAGATAGGGGGACAGCCTCTATAGCCTCTTTTTTCAGTAGCTCTTCTACTTCTTGAAGAAGAATGGTGAGGTGTTCCGGTGTCATGCGTCGGTTCCGTGGGGGTCTGTACTTCGGGGAACCGTTGAACTCGATGCAGTATCCGTGGGCTATGGTGGATAATACCCAACGGTCTGACGTGATTCCCTCCCATGCTGAAAGGAACGATGTTAGCCGGCCCCCGACCGGTGATGCATGGGAGGGGACCCGAATTTTCGGGTCATTTGCTGGTATTGGGCGTGGAACCTCAGGGGCTGGAGCCACGACCTCTTCCTTTGCCACGGCGTTGGCCTCTTTGACTGAACTGGGTGTTACCCTGGTTAGTGGGCCAGTTGGAGCCAGAGTAATATTGTTGTTGTTGGTTCTGCTGCTGTCTTTGGCCACGAAAGGAGCGTTTATTACCATAGCCTCGCCTGTTAGGGGGCCTAGAAATTTGATCAAGAGTCTTGATGGTATCAAACTCTTTTTTAGCATGTTCTAGGGCCTCATCTACTGCTTTCCCAAACAGATGCGTCTGTTCAATGGGTTTATTTATGAGGGAGGCTTGGGTTTCGGGCTTAAAACCTGAATTGCATAGCCAAACGTGGCGCTTGAGAAGTATTCCCTGCACTAGGGAGCGGCCAGCCGTCTCAGCGGCATCTAGGGAGTTCTTAACGATGCCCTGGTTTACCAGTGTGCCCTCTGATATTATAGCTAGCAGGCGAGAACGCAGAGGTTCAGGTGCTTCCTCTGCTTCGCTGCGCAGCTTGTTCCACTGTGCATCTGCGTAGCTAGCTAAAAGAGAGTTGTTATTAGCAATTCTAGTAGAGAAGGCGGCGGAGGTCGTGATTCTCTTCCCCAGTGCGTAGAGTTTTTTGCCTTCTTTGTCTGGAGGTGCTTCACTAGTGGATAGTGGCACCCCTGCTCTTTTTCTTGTGTTGGTAACCACAAGGGAGTCCGGAATAGAGGGTCCTCTGATGTATAAAGGGTCAGAGGATGAAGGGCTGAAGAGCTTTTCTATTCTAGGGTTGACCCCTCTTACTAAAGCTGGGTTAGTAAGGGAAGGAGAAATTCTTCTTTTAATAGAAGCCAGGAGTGGAATAGATTGGCTAACAGGGGCTTTTTCTTTGATGACTTTTTCTACAAAGTCAATGTCTGGAAGAGTTTCCCCTGTATCAATCTCAAAATGCGCTGCTGCCTTGCGCAATAGTGCATTGAGGGAAGGTTGGTCATCTATGGGAGAGGAGTTCCCATGTGAATCCTTGAGAGGAGAAGGGAGAAAGGCATCAGGGTCTGAATGTACTGATGGGGATTGCCAAGGCTGCACTGACGGTGAATGCCAGGGCTGCGAGGTAGCTGTATCCTCTTCAAACCCTGTAGCAGTGGTGTAAGGATCTTCTTCGAACCCCTCTTCCTCAAGTTCTACCTCTTCTTCTCCACCCAAACACTCATCTTCTTGGAGGTATTGCTCCTCCTCAGTGAGGTCAACCAGCCTAGGAATCTTGACTCTAGGGTCATCCTGTGGCCATTCTCTTTGTCTTTTGTGAGTGGGTGGGTCTTGGTTTCCTAGAAACCTTCCCATTTTCTCCATGCAAGAATGGAGTCTTTCAAGGGTCTCATGGGGTACCCCTGAATAGTCTAGAGGGGGGAAATTAGTGTTTTCGCCTTCGAATCGTTTCGAATGCTCCCACAACGTCGACGAGAGGTTCCCGTCTCCTTCTGAAAAGCCTTCAGGTAGTTCGGAAGCGTCCTTTGGAGAAAGGGGCAGTTCCTGGCTACTTTTATGTTTTTTCGACGCGGTATTCGACGTTTGTTTCGTCGTCCGCGTACGTTTGTCTTCGGCGACAATTCTCGCTAGGCTCTCGACCACGATTTTGTCCGTCGAGGGCTCTGGTGTCGACGTTGTGTGCGTTGCGCGTTGTACCTCGACGGTCGCTCTATGGAGCGTTGCGTCGGATGTTTTTGGTGTAGCACCCGTGTTAGATGGAAGCCCAATCGCTGGTCGCGGCTGCGTTTGCGGGTGGGGCTTGTGACCTTTACGGTCTGCGGTAGACGCCGGAGTGCCCTGCGTCCCCTTCGGCGCTGATGGATCCTTCGTTCTCGACGAAGAAGAGCCGTGGGTAGTGTGTTTAGCCTTATGGGGTTTGTGTGCGTCCTTGTCGCCGGGGTGTTCATCCCCATAAGCAGGGCGTGAGCCGAGCCCGTCGGGGCCGGGGACGGACGACGAGGAGCGGGAGCGCTCCTTCTGGGGGTTCATGACTTCCGTAACGGACGTCGAGTTATCGCACTCCTCGTCACTTTCAGTAACAGCGGCAGCGGGTGAGGAAACTGACTTCGACATCGCGTAGTCCGCCCACCTCTTAACCCTACGTTCTTTAAGAGTCCTGGGTTTTAAGAGCTTGCAGGCTGCGCAGCTGTTCTCTATGTGATCGAGGGGTAAGCAACGATTACAGAGCTTGTGCTTATCTTTCCAAGTATATTTGCCCCTGCAGCGTGGGCAAAACTTAAATGGTGTCCTCTCCATAGCTGAGGCAATAATAGCTGGCGATAACAACCCCAAGGGAAAGAAAGGGGAGAAAGAAAGACATTCTCAAAGAGAAGAGACAAAGTTCTAACCCCCACTCTCCCTACTGTAAGTTGGCCGTCGAGGCCAGGCCACGTGTTCGGCAGCGCCGAAGGATCTCCTCCGCTCTTCCTCTCCGTCGAAAATCAGTTTGGCGGAGAAACAGCTTCACAGCTAACGTCGAGGGGGAGGGATCGTTATCAGTATATTAAGTTATGACAAAAGGACCGAGGTCCGTGGCAAGTATAGCAATGTCTCTCTAGGAGCTCTGCGAAAGGCGACCAGAAACTGGGCGGAAAAAAACAATCTGAGGGACCTCGACGCGTGAGGGATTGTGGGTACAACGCACGTCACTATAGGGATAGTGTTAGACACGCCTTGTCGACGTCCCCTTTTCGACTACGAAAAACAAAATGCAATACTCCGCAGTGACCACTGGATGTCGGACCTATGCACAGCATGTGATTCTAAGCAGATTAACAAACATCAGAAAAGGCGTTACACTCCTTGACTACTGTAAGGACTAGGTTTCTGGCTAGAGATAAGCAGCTGTCTGGTGTGAGGAAGCGTGGTCACCTGATATAGGGATAAGGATCTGGGTGTCGCCTGCATAATTGGTGTGGGGGACAACCAAGTTATCCAGACAGTCAAAGAGTGGCTTAGTGAATATATTGTACAAGGTGGGAGCCACACACACAAGCCTTGTGGTACTTCGGATGTGACTATGGAGGGGGGTGCTTTGGCTTTAGGTAAGAATACATTCCTGGTTCTATCGCTGAGGAATGATTTTATCCAGTGCGTGGCATTTGTGGAGAAGTTGGCTGCTGATGTAATGTGTTTACACAAGATGTTGTGGTCCGCCAGATCGAAGGCCGCAGGATTACAGCTAGCTTCCCATTGTCCCTAGAGTTGTCCATTTGGATTTTCAAATCCAGCAGTGCCGTTTCAGTCCCCTGTCTCGGGCGGAAACCAGACTGAAGTAACCCCAGGATGATGTTGGCTTCCAGATATTTCTGGATTTGCAAGTAGGCTTCTCCATCTAGTATTTTAGGTGAAAAGGTACTGTTGTTATGGGGCGGTAGTTAGTAGGGATGTTCGGGTTGAGGGTGGGCTTCTTTAGGAGATGTAGCACCTATGCGTATTTTAAGTCTGTGGGTATGCAGTTGTTTTTGAAAGATCTGTTGATGAGGTTGGTGATGAAGGGGGTGAGTTGAGGTGCGCAGTCTTTGAGGACTGTGGGTGGGCTGATGTCGCCCTGGCATCTGGAGAGTTTTAGGCTAAGGATAATTTTCAGAACTTCTGGGATGGTGACTTCGGAGAATGCAAATTTAGGGGGCTCCTTGATGTAGGTAGCCGTGTTGTAGGGGGGGGTGGAGCTTCTTGTAGTTTGGTAAGGCTATTCTTTTTGGCTTCGATAGTGGATTGGAGACGGGCGATTTTATTCTGGAGGGCATTTTGTAGGTCCTTGCACCATGCTGCATATTTGAGGTCTCTAGCTCTCTGAGGATTGAGAACAGTTCCTTAGTGTTGGAGCTAGCTTTAGAGATTCTATTGTTATAGAGTTTGCCTTTGGTAAGGAGTACTTGTTGTTTGTATTCCCTAGAGGCAGAGTCAAATAGGCTTTTGTTGATGGTTGATTTTTTTTGCCCCCAAGGTGATTCTGCTTTTCTTTTGGTGATTCTTAAAGCTTTAAGTTCATTGGAGAACCAACCATTAAGGTGGCCCGGTTGTTTGGCTTTGCGAATCTCAAGGGGAGCTATTTGTTGATTGCTTCTAAAATAGTGTTGTTGTATAGTTTGTTCCTATTAGTAGGGTTGGCATTACTGTCCATTGTTGTTTCAAGGACAGGGTGCATGAGCGGGAGAAGATGGTTGGCTGTAATGTTCTTTTTGTTTCTAGATGGCGCCTCGGTCACTAGGTTGGTTGGGCAACTCTTAGTGATTGTTTTGAATGTAATGAGGTGGTGATCCAACCACGGGAAGGGATTATTGGATGTGATGGTGGATATGCAGTTGATTTCTGCAAGCCAGTCAAGTGTGCAACCTTTCACATGAGTTGGGTTCTGAATCTTGTGCGAGAACCCGTGTGCTGACATGGTGTTAGCCAAAGAACGAGCGTTATCGAGTGGGTCATTCAGGCCGAAGTTGAAGTCGCCCAATATGATTGTTTGTGGTTTGGTGTTGGAGATGATTTGCGAGACCTCGCTCTCAAAAGGTATCCACTGGTCCTGGAGGTCTGTAGATGAGGTGCATGTCTAAGGTCGATGTAGCTGAAAGGGACATTTTAAAGGAGGAGTGGCAGGTTGAGGGTATCTCTCGTGTACATAGAGGTTTTAGCTATGATGGCCACCCGCCCCCCTTTGGCATAAGGTCTGTCCCTTCTGCATATGGAATAGCTGTCAGGAACAGCAAGTGAGAGAGCTGGGCCTGCAGCAGCACGGAGCCAGGATTCTGTTGTAGCTATGAAGTCTAAGTTGTGAGACGTGATGATGTCTGCTATATCAAGGGCGTGGGCAGAGAGTGATCTGGCGTTGATGAGGGCTCCTAGAATGGTGTTGTTGGGTGTCTTGGTTGGGGGCAGGGGGACAGGGTGGGTAGTTTAGGGGGGTATGGAGGATGTAGTTTGAGTCTTGTTGCGTGCTATACGGTGAGAGAGGCGTGCGTTTCTAGTGTTAAAGGTGGGGGCAGGTGGAGTATGTTCTAAGTGAGAGGTAGGCATTTCTAGAAGCAAGCAGACAAGGGTAGCTGTATATTGAGTAAAGACAGTGTGGAGATGTCATGGGTTCCAAGCTGTATATGTTTTGAACAGCCGGCGGGTTGTTTGTCATATGGGGCGCCGAGTAACTGAATTTGAGCAGGGTCGCAGGGGTAGGTGAGGGCTGGGTGTGGTTGGCCTCAGGAGTGTGCTGGAACAAGAATGTTGTCTGGTAGGTTCTAGTGTAGAGGAAGGTCAGGCAGTGACACAGGTAGATGAGGCAAGTAATGAGGGCAGATGACATGGTGCTTTGTAGGGTGAGTGGGATATGCACCATCTTCATGAGCTAGGGAGTCTGTGGTAAATTAGCTAACCAAAGACAGAGTGAGAATAAGTCCAGGGGTAGATCTTTACTGTGGCATGTCATTTTGCACTGGTAAACCCAACAGCAGTATGCTCTTACAGGGCACTATTGGCAAATATTGGTGTAGCTTCTATAGATTGTGAGAAACCTGAGGGTAATCCCACTCATACTCCCCTTGGATCCTTTGCACAGGTGGCTAGGGAAAGGCCATAGCTCTTGAATTCTGACCCTGGGGGTGGTGAAGCAAGGAAGGATTACCTGCGTGGAGGGTCCTTTAAGAGTGCGAGTGCGGTACCCTTAGGCGAGACATTGTATCCCCCTTTCTCTTGTGACAGACAACCTAACTCTCCCCTGACTTTAGGGTGATTGTAGATCAGTTTCCCCCCGTGCAACACCTGACTGTACGGACACGAAAGAGTGAGAGCGAGTGATGAAGATTACCTCTTTTCCCTACTTTGGTACTGGGACAAAGAAGATGCATGTAAGGAACAGTAGGAGTCTGGCATGTCCATCTAATGGTCAGGCAGGGCCAATTAGGTGCTCACACCAGCAGCCAGTCAAGGGGCTGCAGGTGTATATAACTAAAGAGAAAGAGCAACAGAGAGACCTGAGAGCAGAGGAGCAGCAAGAGACCCATGTGGAAAGGCAGCCCTGGTGATCTAGGAGGAAGAACCAAGACACTGGCAAGAGACCCAGAGGACTCGTGGAACCCGAAGTGGATGGACCTCTAAGCTCGGCACAGCTGCAGGAGCTGCTGGAGAGTGCGTAAGCAGAGGATGCGGTCCATGTGTGAATACAAGCGTTGGGGGTGCTGGTGCAAAGAAGCTGTGCAGTGAGCAAGTGAAGCTCGCTCCAATGAGTTTCCCTGTTCTGGAGCAAAAGGGAAGCCGCAGGAACCATCAGACAACTTAAAGAAGGCTGGTGAGTGTCAAAGGGACGCTCCAGCATCAGGAAGCTGATAACGGACCTCCAGTGAGTAATGGTCCGTGAAATTTAACAAATTCAAACATATTGAATACCGAACTAGACGAAACTAACTTTGAAAGAAAAAAATATGTTTTGAATGTCCAACTGTATGAAAACCTAACATTGAGTCATTCAAAGTATTGAATATTGAACTCACTCATAGTTTGGCTATGAATCAAACACGTTTACAATTCAAACTGAATATCGTTAAGCAATATAAAACCACTTTGTACTCTGAACTGAAATTCAACCATAAAGAATCTAGGTTGCAAAACGAGTTAGACTTAACAAGTTGAATATATTGAAGGCTGAAGGAAGCCGCAACAATGAATGATGAGCACTGAATATAGTGTGGCAAATCTACAACTTGACAAGAGGTGTACGATAAACAGTGGCAGAGCCACGGGGCAACCAATAAGAAGCCTGAGGAATAAAAGAGTGGCCCTAAAGCAAACAGGTCAATACAAGGAGTCAAGTGAAAGTGACTTGGTGCACAGGAGCCAGTGCCGAGAAACCTGTGTATGGGCTAAGGAATCTAGGCATGCTGGTTGCGTGACCTGTAATGGATTTACCGTGCGGTCTGACAATTGAAAAGTGAAAAGTAAATGACAACACGGAGTAAGAATAAAACCACGGCAACACTTTAAAAGACCGAAGCAAGTGAAGTCTTGGAGAAGGGAATCCTGAGACTGGAGGTATTACACTTGTTTTCATGTGAACCAAGTCCCAAGATCCTTGGATTGTGCAACTAAAAGCTTGGGGAAGGGAACCCAAATGATTGATTTGGAACCATATCACCCTGAACTGGAGAATGTAAAACTTTGAGACATGTTGTTGAAGAAACTGTCATATGTCTGTGGAGAACACTCATATACTTGGGGAAGGGGAAGCTGAAAGAAAGCTACAAGCCGGAAGAAGGAACAAGTTACTTACCTGTAACTTTTGTTCTCCAGCATGGGTCTGGCATGGATTCACATGCTCATGAATATTCCCTGTCGTCAGGCTGAGAATCCTCGGTAAAGAAAAAAAATCAGTTTCGTATCTAAACTGTCTTTCTACTAATAACCAATCACTGGTCTCTGGGTCATTCTGCCCCAGCCAATGACTGCCTTCTACCTAAGCTACTCCTCTGCCAGCCATCTTCAGATTTGGTAGCACGTAAAGTGGCTGTAGGATCAAGAGACGAGCCGCATAGGGGTTGGAGGGAGGGTTTCCATGTGAATCAACGCCAGACCCATGATGGCGAACAACAGTTACAGGTAAGTAACTTGTTCCTTCTCCAGCATGGGATCTGGCATGGATTCACATGTCCATGAATACAAGAATACATGGCAGTACACACCTGCACAACCACGGGAGGTGGCAAGGCTCAACATTAAACATTTCAACAACTCAACATTAAGCACCTCTTACCTCCTCACCAGGATCACCTTCAAGCGAACAGGTTGCGCAGCACTGCTTGGTCGACTCTGGACTCCTCCCTGGAATCCGGTCAACGCAGTAGAATTTCGTGAAGGTGTGCGTCGACGACCACGTAGCCGCGCTGCAGATGTCTAGCAGGGGCACACCAGACAGGAACGCTGTAGTATCAGCAGTTGTTCTGGTCGAGTGGGCTCTCGGACGGCCGGGCAACGGTTGGTTTGCCAACCAGTGACAGTGCATGATGCAGCCGGACAGCCATCTGGAAATGGAAGCCTTGTAGAGGGCCTTCCCTTGGTTCACAGGGCCAAAGTTCACAAACAGCTGTTATGTCTTCCAAAAACTCTGTGTGGTCCAAGTAGAACTTCAGCGCTATAGCCACATCCAGCGAATGCAAAGTCCTCTCAGCCGGCGACTAAGGCGGCCGGAAGAAAACAGGCAACACCAAGGGCTCGTGGAGGTGGAAGTCCGACGGCACTTTGGGCATGAAGGAGGGGTGCGTCCTCAGCACTACCCTCGTCTGGTGGAATGTCAGGTACGGCGGTTTACAGGAGAGAGCCTAGATCTCTCCTACTCGTCGTGCGGAGGTGATGGCCACAAGAAACGCTGTCTTCCACAATAGGAATTTCCGGGGTGCTGAATGCAAAGGCTCGAATGGCGGACCCATGAGCCTGAGCAGCACCACGTTGAGCTCCCACGCCAGGGCCGGAGCCTTCACTGGTGGGAACGAGCAGAACAGTCCTTTCATGAACTCCTTTACCAGGCGGTGGGACCACAGTGATGACCGCCCCGGAGTTCTGGTGTAGTGGGTAGTAATCCATAGAGGGTTGATCTACTGTGCATGGCACCAAACAGAGAACCTCTTCCACTTCTGTCCATAGCACTTAAGAGTCGATGATGCTCTGTACTTGGCAAGTACCTCCTTGCAGTCCGCCGGGATATCGTAGCCTCCAACCTCGTGCTGCAGGAGCCAGGCCTGCAGGTTCAGCGATCCTGGGTCGTGATGCAGGATCGCGCCTCCCTGGCGAGAAGATCCGCTGACATGTCCAGAAGGTCCGGGAACCATATCTGCCTCGGCCACGCCGGTGCGACGAGGATCATCCTGCACCAGGACCATCTGAGTTGACTGATGAGTCGCAGTAGCAGCGGCAATGGTGGGAATGCATAGAGGAATAGTCCATCCCAGGGGAAGGAGAATGCATCCCCCATGCTCCCCGGGGAGAAACCTGCTGGCGAACCTCTGGCACTTGGTGTTCATCGCCGTCGCGAAAACTTCGATCTGGGGACTGCCCTATCGTCGGAATAGAAGATCTATTTGATCCTGGCGAAGCTCCCACTCGTGGCAAGAGCGCAGCTCCCTGCTGAATGAGTCGGCGATCGTGTTCTTCACTACTGCCAGGTGAAAGGGTACCAGGAACATCCCCTGGGTGACGACCCAGCACCACAGATCCTGTGCTTCCTTGGATAGAGCTGGAGATCTTGTGATCCCCTGCGTCCGGATGTAGAACACGTGGTGGTGTTGTCGGTGAAGACCCATACCACCTTGCCCTTGAGGGACGGAAGGAAGGACCTGAGGGCCCAGAACACGGTCCGGAGCTTCAGGACGTTGATGTTCAGCGACCTCTCCTCCTGGAGTCAAAGGCTTCTTGCATGGAGATCTCCAGTGTGCGCACCCCATCCCTCCAGGGAAGCATCTGTCGACACAGTTTCCTGATGCGCTGTGGTCTGGAAGTCCATGCCCGTCGTGAGATGCACGCGGGTGCCCCACCACAGGATCGCTTGATGGAAAGTCTTGTTGAGGGAGATCTTGTCTTCGAAGCTTCCCGCCACTTGTATCCAACGTGTCGAGGAACTCCTGCAGTGGCCACATCTGCAACATGCACAGATGCATGAGGTAGATGCATGACAACATCATGCCGAGCAGGGACTTGATGGACCTCACCCTGGCTTCTTCCATGGTCAACAGCCGTTGTACCTTGCCCAGGATGGCCTTTATCCTCTCCTCCGACGGTGAAGCTAGCCGCGCCACCATGTTGAGTATGGCCCCTAGGAATAGGGCGTCCTACGATGGCACCAAGCAGGACTTCGCAAAGTTGATCGAGAACCCCAGTTCCATGAGCAGGCGGACGGTCCTCGCTGTGTGGTCGGCGGCGAGTTCCCTCGACTTCGCTCGGATGAGCCAATCGTCCATATAGGGGTAGACTTGCTGCCGCCGGCGCCAGGCACTTGTTGAAGACCCTTTGCGCCGACTTCAAACCGAAGGGCAGTGCCTTGAACTGGTAGTGCCGCCCCTGGACCACGAAGCGTAGAAACCTTTGATGTCCTTTGTGTATGGGGATGTGGAAGTATGCATCCTCCAGGTCCAGCGACGACAGGACGTCCCCTTCTTCCAGCTGTCCTAGCACGTGCTGAAGGGTGACCATCCAGAGTTTTTGGTATTTTATGTACCTGTTGAGGCGGCAGAGGTCCAGGATAGGCCGCCAGCCTCTGGTCTTCTTTCGGATGAGGAAGTACCGTGAGTATACTCCAGAGCCCAGGAGCCTCTTCGGGACGAGTTCTATCGCGCACTTTGCCAGCATCGCTCATACCTCCAGAAGTAGTTGTGGGATGTGGTTTTCTTTCCTGGCCACCGATGGAAAGTCTGGGCACTTCCTTTGGAACTCCAGAGTGTGCCCATGGGCCAGGGCATCCAGCACCCAACGGTCGGTGGAGATGGATTCCCACATGCAAACTCTAATTTTGCCAGCCGGCCTCCCACTGGGGTTCTTGGGTGGGGGCCCAACGTCACAGCCGGTTCAGTCCTGCTTCTCAGCCTCTGTAGGCTTCTTGCAATGAAGAACGGGCCGCCTGGCGTTATGACGAAGAGCTGCCGCCAAATCCTTTCGATGCACCATGGGACTTGCCTACGGAGGTCCGAAAGGACGGCCGTCGCTGATGTAGCGTGCCCAGGGCACGGGCCGTCTCGGTGTCTGCCTGGATGGCCTCCAGTGACTCGTCCACTGCTTTGCCAAACAGATTGTTCCTGTCGAAGAGCATGTCCAGCACCCTGGTCTGCACGTCCTGACGGAAGTCGGTGGCCCTGAGCCTCGTTGATGTCCATGGCTACTGTGATCCGAAGTCACCTCGCCCTCCTGCAGGATTTTGAGGGCCTCCCCTCTTGTCATCTGGGAGTAAGTCCAGGAGGGGGGCGATTTTAAACCACAGCTCCCTATCGTAGCGGGCCACGATAGCGAGAGCGTTGGCCGCCCTAATGGTCGTTGCTGCCGACGAGATTACCCGGCGTCTCATGGCGTCCAGCTTCTTCCCCTCGCCATCTGGCAGGGAAGTGGAAGTCGATGCCGTCGCCCCAGCTGATTTCTTCTTGGCCACCACAGAGACTACCGAGTCCGGAGACGGCTGCGCCCTGAGGCACATGGAAGCGGAATCTGGCACCCGGTACTTCTTCTCGTACCGGTCTCTCTTCGCAGTGGACGTGTTCTTCAGAAGGGACAGTCCCTCGTCCCAGATGTCGTCCAACAGTGAGACTGAGAGTACAGTCTTTCTTTTGGCCTCCCGTTGTTGATACAGGAATCCCTCCTTCTGCTCTTCGGGGCATAGCTGGAAGAGCTCTGAGGCCCTGGCGATCATGGCGTCACACAAGCCAATTTCGTCGGGAGGGGAGGCCCGGGGAAGGTGCGATGGGAGATCTGTTCCGTCGTCTCCGTCGTCATCCGTCCCCGTCGTCTCATCCCTCGGAGGAGGGGATGGAGGTGAAGGATGGAAAGGTGGTGGTGGATGGACTCACCCCCGCTTGGCTGGAGGGCTCCCTGACAGTCCAGGCACCACTGGATCGTCTGCCGGCGGAAAGGGCAACCTTGTCCTTATATCCCTGCACAAGGTGTGCAGTGCCAGCCAGATGTCTTCTGATCTGTCGGCGGTGTTGGCCTAGGCTGAGAGGGGAGCGTCGGCCGAGGCTCCTCCTCAACCTGCCACTCTTTGTCAGCTCCACCCTTGCTCTGTACGTCCGCCTCGTCGGGATCCTTTCCGTAGGGCCCGACCTCCTTGAACCTCTTATCCAGGCCTGCCTTGATGACAGACAGCGCGTCCTCGGAGGAGGTATTTGAGTCTGCTAGGACTACCTCGGCCCCCCCACCCCACCTTCTTGGCCCGGGGCTTCACGGGGGGTCTTTTCGATTGTTTGGAAAGGCGATTCCCTCCGGGATGGCAGGGAAACTCTAGGCCTGGAGGCCGTCTCCACTGGGGTCACCTCTGCAGGCTTTGCCAGGGACACCGCGACTGCCTCAATCGTCGCCTTAGCCGGGTGAATCTGGGCCTTCATGACCTTAGGCGTGTCAGAGGCCTTCACCGTGGGGGAGGGTCACCGCCTTGCTCCCCCTTGGCTTTCTCCGCCGGGATCAACCGGGGCTTCTCCCGAAACATACCCGGGTTCTCCTACTTCCTTTCCACCGAGCCAGAGCGTTGGCTCGTGGTTGACGGCGTGGGTGACATTGCGCCCCGCCTGGCAGTCGAACAGCATGAACCAACGGGGCTCCCAGTGCCAGCGGACTCGCAGTGCTGCCCTCAAAGGTCTTAGAAGTCCGCTCAGACGACTTCTCTCCTGCTGCCAGGCTCTTCGCATCCAGCCAGTCAGCGAGTCAGCGAGTCGTTTCTGACGGTCCTTCATGGTCCGGACGGACATGTTCTTGCAGAACGCACAGTCCTCCTCCACGTGTGACTTGTCGGAGTGCAGGCAGTAGAGACACTGAGTGCTCATCCTCCTTGAAGACGTTCTGCAGTCCACATCCTGGGCAGTTCCTGAACAGCTTGGATCCAACGGGCGTCGAGTCTCCTTTGTCTTGAGCCATGACCATGCGGGGTAGGCCTCAAAGATCTTCCGGAATCCTCCAAGAAGTGAAATTCGACCAAAAAAATAAATAAATGAATATCACCCGTGAGGAGCATAGAAAATTCCGAAATGGGTCCCCATTAATCGGAAGATGAATCAGTGGAGCTTGAAAAAGCTCGAGAGCTAAGCACGAGAACTCCCAACACTTGAACGTGCGGTAGAAATCTGAAGATGGCTGCCAGCGGAGGGGCTTAGGTAGAGGGCAGTCATTGGCTGGGGGCAGTATGACCCAGAGACCAATGATTGGTTATTAGTAGTAAGACAGTTCAGAAACAAAACTGATTTTTTTCTTTACCGAGGATTCCCAGCCTGACGACGGGGAATATTCATGAGCATGTGAATCCTTGCCAGACCCCATGCTGGAGAAGCTCAAAACTTTAAGTTGAACAATGTTTCTTTTGACTTTGATATCCCTACACATTTAGTGGTTATAGTTGTGAGGGCAAGGATCGGTTTTGGACACAGACTGATACAGGCACAGGCGTTCCTTAATTTTGTTCAGGTAGGGACATTCCACCATAGAATAGGGCAAGTTAGGCTTTCAACCATCGTGATATTTGAGTTAATAAATATCTTATGTTTGAATTTTGAGCCCATTGTCTGTGTCCTTCATGATGCCTTCACACAATATATATGGGCACAGTCAGCATAAAAATATTTTTAATAGCGACATATATTGTTGGAAAAGGCATTATTCAAAAGAGTGGGAAAATGTTTCTGTGCAATGTTGGTGACTTGTTGCATCTATTGGATTTTAACATGTGTTACCTTACAAAGCCCAATGCAAACTGGATTTTCACACGAATTTTCACAGAAAGTGTGCTGAAAATGCACAATTGTAACCCAATATTTTTCTTGGGGGGAGACGCTCCCTTGGTTGGTTCAACTCCCTTGCCAAACTCTGTTCTACATTTTCTGGGAAAACATTTACATCTGTACCGTAAAAAAAAAAAAAAAAAAAATCATCATCTGCTGCCACTTGCTCAGTATTGCTCTTTTAAAAAAAAAAATGTATTGTTTTCATTGGCATTCCAGGTTTTGAACAACAGTAACAATCCCCTTCCAAACTAACCTTACACCTCCCCGATCCCGGATCCCCCCCCACCCCAACAATGGATCGCAACATGATGTGTTTCCTGAGGGGAATGTCCAGGGTATATCGTATCGCTGCTTATAGAATGTCCAACAGCCTCAATTTCTGAGGGCACCATTGTTCCCAATAGTCTTTATGAAGGAAGTCTAAAACAAAGTCCCATTCTGATTTGAATTTTACATAGTCTCCTTGGATAGAGTAGGTTACCCACTCCAGTGAGGTATAGTGCAAAATATTAGCTAGCCAGTCTTGAACGCTGGTAATTGAGGGTTGCTTCCACTTTTGAGCGGATAGAGAAATAGCTGCCACACTGAGGACCATGCACGCCTTCCTCTGTGGCTTAGTCAGTAGAGTATCTAGCACATTGCTCAGGCCCAACATGGCCTCTCCATAATCCCTCCTGACTTGGGGGCCAAAGACACCCTTCATTTCTTTGTTGACCATGTCCCAAAACGGTTTTAGGACGGGGCAGAGCCACCATATTGATATTTTATTTCTATCGTGCTCGTACACAAGTGTTTCAGAGCGCGACAGATGCAGTCAGGATTCCCAATAAACCACTCTCGAATTACCCTTAGTATATGTAACCAGGTACCCACCCAATCTGCAAATCTGAGCAGATGTGGGATAGATTGTGTGTAGCTTCTCGGGGGGTTAAGTGCCATTGCACTAAGATTCTGGTCCACATTTCTCTGATTTGAATACTTCATTAGTTTGGGCATTCGCTGCCAAACTTCCCACCAGTGTTCTTCGGATAATGGGAGCAGTAACATGTTGGTCCATTGCTTCATGTAGAACTGGGGCTGAGTCGCTGGCATGGTAAATAGCCTATATAGTTTACAGACCACTTGCCTGTCCCCGGAGTTTGTTAGCAAATAACTTTCTAGCAGGGTAAAGTGACTGGCGGCCGCTTTTTTCATGTCATGAGATGAGAGCCAATGCCTCAGTTGAGCATACTGGAATCTGTCTTCCTCCCTCAGCCCCATAGTTTCCTTACGTAGTTGGAAAGGTTTCACCTCCTGCCCCTCCATGTCCCTTTGCGCGGGTAGCTCCCAACTCTTCCCACCTAGCGAACGCCTCTTTGTCTAGCCCAGGGGCAAATTGGGGATGTGGGAGAAGAGGCATGAACGGTAATGGGTAGAACGTGATCTTCACCGCCTTAACCATGAGATCCCATGTGTCCCCGACCAAGGCCGTTCTACTGCTTTTATACATGTTGGGGGATCTGTCGGCTCTAGGACACCACAGGACCTCATCCAGAGGCCCGCCCACCACCGCCCTATCCATCCTATGCCAGATGCAGTCAGGATTCCCAATAAACCACTCTCGAATTTGCCTCAGTTGAACCACCCAGTAATACATTTTCGAATTTGGTACTCGCATTCCCCCTGCCCCGGAGGGGGCGGTCATGACTTCCCATGCCACCCTCTGCCTTTTCCCTTGTCAAATGTAATTCCCCAGTAGTTTGTTCAAAGTGTTCAAGAAACCAGGGCGGACTGCCACCAGGAGTGCCTGGAAGTAGTAGAGCGCCCTGAGGAGGTTCACCATTTTGATAAAACTGATGCGAACCGCCCACAATAGATTAAGGAGCCTCCTTTCCGCTAGCCACGTCTTGATTGTTCCCAGTAGGTGGGGATAATTAGCTTGGTACAGGCCCTCTACAGAAGGAGTCAGTGTCACCCCAGATATCTGAGGGATCCCTCCGCCCGTGTAAATTGCCCTGTCTCTAACGGGTCTGGGGATCGTCGCTCTGTAGTTTCATTATTTCCGATTTTTGGGTGTTAATCTTCAGACCCGCCACCCTGCCGTAATCCATCAGGAGAGCCGTAAATTCCCTGTGGGAGGTATCCCATTCGGTGAGTACCACCAACAGGTCATCGGCAAATTACCATTACCTTGTAGTCTCCCCCCCCCCCCAAAGGCAACCCCTTTTTATTCCCTTCTCTTGTCTTATTCTAGCCAGAAACTGTTCCAAGAAAATCGCATATAGGACTGGTGACATGTGACAACCCTGCTTGGTTCCCCTGGATATCTCTATCACCAGGGATAGACACCCATTAATTGCTAAACTGATCTGCAGTGATCTGCCATTGCCTTTAACTAGGCATAGAAAGTCCGGGCCGAATCTCATCGCTTCCATTGTAGCGAACAGGAATGACCATTCGACCCGGTCAAAGGCCTTCTCGGGGTCAAATGCTAAAACCCCTCCCCTCAAGCCCACCCAGTTAGATTTCTCAATTAGATGGGCTATTTGCCTGATGTTGTCGAACGTTTATCTCCCTTTGACAAACCCTGCCCGGTCCAGGTGAACCAGGTCTGGGATTACTTTATCTAGTCTCATCGTTAAGATTTTGGTAAAGATTTTGGCATCCAAGTTTATTATTGCAATAGGGCGATGGGATCTGCATAGGGTGGGATTCTTAGTAGGTTTAGGGAAGAGGACCACCTTGGCTTCCTCCATAGATTTGGTGATGCAACCTGCGTCGAGAAAGGAGTTGAACAAAGAGGTCAGTTCCGGGATCAGTGTGGTTTGGAAGGCCTTATAGAAAATGGCCAGATACCTATACAGGCCCAGGGCCCTGTTTGGGGGTAGCGATTTAATCGCCGCTTGAACCTCGTCGTCTGTGATTGCCCCCTCCATGGATTCTCTCTGGCTCTGGTCAAGGCGTTTCAGCAGACAAGACTTTAAGAAGGCCCTTTGAAGGTCGCCAACTGGTTGTTCAGTAGCATACAGGGAAGAGTGGAACTGGGTGAATGCCTGCAGGATCTCCTCTGAGTGATTGTTTTCCTGCCCGTTCACCTTTTGGATGTGTCAGATCACCCCGTCTGCCTAATAGCCGTCCCCCCGTCTTTTTGGCCTGGCGATAATATTTCTGCTTAAGGTATAAGAGGGATTTTTCAACTTGCTTCGTGAGTAAAATTCTGAGCTGCCCTTTGATAAGCCTGCGCTCCTTCCTAATCTGTGACTCCTTGTCGGTCTCCATTATTTCAATTACTCTTTTCAGGCGCTTTTCTAGGTCTGTTTGGAGGGCTCCTTCCGGCATGAACCGCACTGCCTGTTTTGCAATTAGGACTCCCCACATGGTTGCCTTAAAGGCATCCCATACTACCGCTTCTTGCACCCCAGCAGACTTGTTATCCGCAAAAAAGACGCAAATCGCTTTGCTTAACTCATATTCCTGTGTCCTTTAGTAGGTGGCAGGAAAACTGCCATTCCTATAGCCCCGACCCCCCTCTCACCCAGTTCATTTCTAATTGCAGAGGGGCATTGTCAGAGAGTGAAATCGGCCCCACCACTTTGTTCCGAATCTGACCGAGAAGAGACACTGATAACCAGATGTAATCGATTCTAGAGAAAGATCTATGGACGTGGGAGTAGTATGAAGTGCTTGTCTGTGTATGTCAGACCCTGTGATGTCATGTGGAATGTCTGGTGATGCATGCTGGATGAAGGTTCAGTTGTGTCAGTTGAGCCTGGGTGATGGGACCCAGTGGTTATCCTTATATGTAGCTTAATGTAACCTGTAATAAAGTATATGTAAAAAGCCCAAGAAGACTACAGAGTTACAATTATTACACTGGCGACGAGGAACTATGAACTTGCGCAGAGAAGAAAGACTGCTGAGGGGGAGCAGCAGAGGAAGAAAAGGAACCACTGCCCCCAAAGGCCAAAGTAAGTCCATTCACCCAGGGATGTACAGCGCTGGGCAGGGGATTGAAAGCAGAGAAGCAGAGAAAACCCCAGCGTAGGCCCTGGGCGCAAGTAAGGAAGGAGGGAGGGGCAGCCCAGCACAATAGCAGAGGGGTTGATAAGTGAAGTGACGCCCCTGGTCATTGGTGAAGCCCCATGAGTGAACATTATATTAAAGGAGCGAGGTGCAGGCCCCATAAGAAAACATTTGATTTTTGAAAAAGAAAAAGAAGCGGAAGAAAAAGGGAAAAGGAAATCCCCCTAAAACAGAAGAGAAAAGGGGAAAGCAGGGCGAAGATAAGGGCCATAGAGGAGGATTAAAGGCGCAGCAGTCACTGGGGAAATAGAACCATGAAAAGGCTGAGCGCAGTGCATTCATCATAGGGAAAATACGTTTGCATGTGAGAGAGAAGTGAACAGGCCGGCAACCCAGAGACCTTGCCATGCATGTTGCCATGAATGTGCTATACGTATTTAAAGGAGGAGATGTTCGAAGTACGAAACATGGCACGAGAGACATACTAGAGAAGTTACAGCATTACGTAATGAAGGCTGGTATGACGGTTAGGGGCAGAGGAGACCAGCTCTGTGCAGGAGTGATGACCTCACATGCTGTCTAGGCGTATTGGCGATCCGATGGAACATTGATGCGCCATCATTCGCTCCCTGGTGTCGTTGAAGTTTGAAGGTGTCATGATACACAGCGCCAAGGGGAAGTGAAGAAGTGAGCTCAGAGCAAAGGACCCTGAGAACGTGCCTATGAGTCATGGGCAGGTCTAGTCACAGTGATGCCGGAAGAGATGAAGAGAAGTGTAGGGATAGCGTCCCCAATATGGATAGGGATAGCGTCCCCTAGAAGTTTAGGGACAGCGTCCCCAAAAGTAGGAATAGCGTCCCAGAAATATTTTCTTCTGAGTTGTATCGCTTAATAAAAAGATGCACTGTGTGGATGTCACGTGTGAGCTTATTGTATTTGTGTTTCCCGTGCTGGTGATGTATGTGGAAAGGAGGTGGATGTGTTGTGATGTGCTTGTTCGTGCGTTTTGGGAAAGGAGGGAGATGTGTTGTGAAGTGCTTGTCTGTGTATGTCAGGCCCTGTGATGTCATGTGGAATGTTTGGTGATGACTGCTGGATGAAGGTTCTAATCTGTGTCAGTTGAGCCTGGGTGATGGAACCCAGTGGTTATCCTTATATGTAACTTAATGTAACCTGTAATAAAGTATATGTACGAAGCCCAAGAAGACTACAGAGTTATGATTATTTCATGAACCCCCTGGAGTCCCCTTTTAATTCATACCAAGTGTCCACCATGGTCAGTTTGTCCATGCTAGCCTGTAACTTATTAGATGGGGCATCCTGTGATGAAGCCCTATCCGCGCTTCAGTCTATACTCCGACGCCACACCAGGTTAAAATCCCTGTCAGAATCAGAGGGCCCCTTGTTAAATGGTCTAGTTTATCCATTCCTCCCCTCAGATATCCATCTTGTCCTGTGTTCAGTGCGTAAACCGTGGCTATAGTGAGGGGTTTGCCTCCCCATTGCAGCTGTACAAATAGCAACACACCATCTTTGTCCTCTTTGATGTCCATGATTTGGACGTTCGTGTCTAAATGCTATCAGGACCCCTCTACCTTTACTCTTGTCGTTGGCTTGTAGGACCTGCAGATACCCTCTGAGCTTAAATCTGTCTCTGTCTTGGAAGCGGGTGTGGGTCTCCTGAAGTGTCACAACTTCAGGCTTGTCCTGCTGGAGGAGATTCTCTAGTTTCCGTCTTTTGGCAAGTGTGTTTAACCCTCTTATGTTGAGTGTGAGAATGCAGACCCCTTTGGGTCTACCCATACCCCTCATTGCCATGGTAGTTAGCAAGTTGCTGTGATTCCCCCCCCTCCCTTCTCACCGCCCCCCTCTCCCTTTGCCCCCTCCGGTTAGACTCAGCACATCCTCCCCTTGGCGTCCCGTCCCCCCCATCACCCGACTCAGGTTGCCAGATCTCATTCCAAACCCAGAGTTTAACTGCAGGGAGGGTGCCCAACTTGCCCTCCCCCGGTTCCAAGAAACACCACCCCCCCCCACCTACCCGGCAGGCCCTTGAGCCGATGGTGCTACTGTGTCTCTTCATTGCCTAGGTTCTATGCCAGCGGACCGGCAGGACCTTTCGGGATGTAGATCTGTTTTAGGCCGGAGACTTGGTTCGTGCCCCGCAGATGTTTGCGTCTTGGTTTGAAGTCCCAAACCTTCCTCCACTCCCATGGCTTCTCTCGCCGGCCCTCATGCTCGAAACCACTGCTTAGTCCTCTCCCTGTATCAGCCTCCCCTTCGATGTTCAAGATCTTGAGACCTTCCTCCAACGTGGAAATGCGATGTTGGCGTCCTTCCCACTTGAAGACCAACCCAAAGGGGAATGTCCACCTGTATCTTGTCTGTGATTCAGTCAGGGCCTTTGTCACCTGACCCATTCGCCTCCTCTTGACAAGCGTAGCCTTGGCCAAGTCTTGGAACAGCTCGATAGAAGCGCAATTCACTTATCGGGGAGGTTTTCTGTGCCGCTTGTAAAATCTTTTCTTTCTGCTCATAACGCTGCAGGACCATCACCACTTCTCTCGGCCTGGCCCCTGGCTCTTCTCGGAGGGGGACCACACAATGGATTATGTCTTTAAGAATACCCCCTCCAGTCTCAATGTTCCTTGAACACCAGCTGGATTGTTTCCCCGAGTTCGGCATCGGGTACGCTCGCAGGCAGCCCCTTCACCCTGATAGTCGACCGCCTAGAGCGTTTCTCCAAGTCCTCGGCCTGGAGTTCTAAATTATGTGTTGCTACCACCAGCTGCTGTTAGGGAGAATTCTCTGTTTAGGCTGAATTTCCTAACCTAGTGAGTCCCCCAGCAGCTTTGCTGGATTTTTGGGGTTTAATTTCTTTCTCCTGCGAAGAGTGAGACTCTTTTACCCTCACTCTTGGACATGATTTGAGTGTGTTCCTTTGACTCTAGATGTGTTTAATGGGCTATGGGGTCTTTTACTCCATAGGGCTTCATGTGTTTTTGTGATGTGTGTTACACAGCACCCTCAGTGCAATAACACAGGGGTGTCATAGTGAACCCCGAGTATAGACTCCATACCCTGGGACTGACTACCGTCTCCCAGGGCATGTAAAGTCACCATTGACTTTACTAGTCTTGAATTCTGAACAGAACCAGTACAAACCATCATATTGTGGACGTACTGGCTGGGGGAATTCGATTGCCCCGGGGTCTGTTAGTCGAGGGGGCACGTCTCCGTCCCCCCTGATCGAGTTTTGGCTGGTGGCAGTGGATACTACTTTTTATATTCAACCGCAAATATTTCTCCATGGGATTTTCCCATTGTTCGAGGCTACTATCTTTATTTATTTAATTACGATAGCCTCGAACATACCGCTGGTTTATTTAATTATTATTAATTCTCCGGTTGGTATTTTTTGCCAAAACTCGGTTCTAAAATGGCATTTGTGTTCTCTTCTGTGACTACAACCCAAGTCGAGCCCTTTGTTCCACTTTTTGGCGGGCTTCTCCACAGAAGCCCTCCAAAGTGGCGCCACTCTGTCTGGGGTACTTAGGAGGGGTGGAGGGGGATTTAGGCACCCTGGACTGAGTTGTCTAGGCAACTCAAGTCGCACTCCGTCCTGATTGGCCCAAGTGGTGAACCGGCCGGCTCACCACTTAGCATGTTTGAGTGACAGCTAGGCTGAGTGAATGGGGGTTTTCTGCATGAAAGCAGGGCTTTGGGGACTGGAACTTCAGAAGTCGCCACAGGACCTAAGAATCCGACGAGGGAGAAGCTGAGCCGACCTGCCACGACGACACCACCGGTGGAGCCCTGCTGGACCGTCTCACCACTTTTCCCAACGACAGGGGAGATCTTCCGCCAGAGAGTCTTCTTCCTTTGACTGGTGGGGATAACCAGTTTCACCGCCTTTTCGCCTTCCCGACGCATCTCGTGGCCGCCTTGCCTGTGCCAAGCACCCCGGCAACCGGAATACCACGTTTTACCACGACCGTGAAATAAACGGTAATACCTTTAACCGGAAAACTCTCCGGCTGGTTTCTTCCCTGGCAGTGCAACAACCTTCAGCTTTCCTTCTAGTCGAGATCTTCTCTTCCCCTGGACGACGCCGAGACTTGCACCCGCTGCCAGGAACAACTGACACTGCTAGAGGATCCTTCTCACTTAAGGTACCGTGTTCCACCTGGCTTCCCTTGCCACCGACTGTACGGGGTAGGATTAGCCCCCGGCTTTCGAACCTGGGTTAGCCTGGGACACCCTAGCTAAACTTTTCTGAGCCTCTCTAAACTCTTTTCGAACTCTCTGCAAGACTTTCAAAGCCTAGTGTAACTGTGTGATCTTGGGCGCATTTGTGCTCTGCTCTCTCTAAGAGTGGGCCCAGCCTATGGACTTTGGCTCACAAGTGACTTTTGCTCTTCTGCCTTGCTAATAGTGTTCCTAAATCTTAGAGTGGTGTATCCTTCCATATTCTGTCTTTTTCCCTCCCTTCTTCATGAACTTATTGGAGTGCCATCTATAGTTAAGCGCTCACCTCTGTCTGGAAATAAGTGGTGTTAACTAAGACTTATCTGATAAGGAATAAGGGTTGTATATATTATAATAGTAACTGTGTTTAGAGTGTTTTACAATAAGAGTGCTGGAGTGTTTCAAACAGTGTGTTTTTAAATAAATAATTATATACTTTGATACCAAAGCTCTGGTCAGTGTTTGCTTGTATTATTGTATCTGAGTGCCTATGGTGTATACTTTGCATACTGCCTAACTCTTCTTGAGGGAAGTCTGACTGCTCAGCCACAGCTACCAGGTAAATCTGGGTGGTACAGACTGCTACCAAGTGGGTTTACTGCTAACACCTGTAGTCCTAAATCTTTTGCAGTGTTCCCAAAGGGAACTGCACAGGTTTCTGATTAACAGCTGCTCCGCCAGAGCATCTATCTTCCGGATATCCTGGGATAGCTCTTGTATTGCATTCTTATTTGTGTCAATTCTGTCCCCCTAGTTCCGCTAATTCGCTCTTGACTTCCTGCAGGGACTGGGCCAGTTCGGTACGTATTAGACTAAGTTGTGTCCGCAGTGTGGTGGTCATCTGGTTGCTGAAGGCTTTGAAGCACTGCTGGGGCACCTCGCTAGTAACATGCTGCCCTAGTGGTAGGATAGAGGGTGCATCCGGTACCTGCTTCTCAGTCCCCGCCGTTTCATCTTCCTCCGGGTCATCCCCTTCTTTCCTCTATCGTTTTTTGAGTGTCCCTTTCTGTTTTTTCATGCATTTGGGACCTGCAGTGCCCTACCTAGGCTCCTTGGCTTTGTTGCGCGGCATCTTCCGGTAGTCTCCAACTCCCAATTGAGCTTTATGGCGTGGAATTGTTCGAGGCTGCTTCCCTCCCACCCCCCGGTGCTGACCAGTTAGCCTGTGGGGGGTGAACAGGGAGTGCTCTGGGGCCCTTTGGGTGCCGAAATAGATGTTCCCCCGGGGGGCTGTTGATTTCGGCACTGGCCCAGTTCAACTTGTGGGTTCAGTGGCCTGCCTAGCAGGATTGCCCTTGCCCAGGTCCCTTATTAAGTTGCATGTCATGCTCTTCAGCTCCCGTGTTAACGTCCTGCACCTGATCCCTTGGTGGAGCGTTCCCTTGTACGTTGGTTATGGATCCCCTTCCTTTAACGTGCACAGATGGGAGCCGTCTTTATTGGTAAAGGGGTCACTGTCTCACCAAAGAAGTGGAGGATCGGACTGCCTGCGCCCCTCTCGTGAGCAAGAAGCCAAAGTGGTGCCTGCTTGGAAGGGCACCGCCGCCCTAGTGCTACAGGCCGCCTCCGCTGAGTTGAACTGCTGCTTCACCGCTGCGGTTGGAGGGCCTGTTGGCTGTAGTCCCGCTTCACCGCTGCGGTTGGAGGACCTGTTGCCTGTAGGCCTCACTGTCGCCTACCTGCAGACTCCTGCTTCTAGTGAATAGGCTTTCAGGGGGAGATCCCCCTCGTAGCTGGGGCGCTGTCTCGTGGAAACCGCGTCTCCATGGAGGCCTCTTTTGCGCTGTGGCGAGCTCCGGCTGAATTAAGATTATTTTAGGAGGTCTGGGCACTATGATCAGGCATGGATGTATAGCGGTTGAGTGCCTTCACTATATGCTTGGCCCTGGTACCCCTGGGATCGCGCCGCTCAAGGCTGAGCCCGCTGGGCAGATGGTGACAGATTTTGTTAGGCAGCTGCCTGGGGGACCAGGCCTTGTGGTGGCCCCGGACCTGTGTCCACAGTGGGGTGTCGCGGTGGCTGGTGCTCTACCCTCTTGGGGCCGGGTTGACAGTGGGGGCCGGGGCAATCTTGTCAGGAGCTGTTCTCCTCGTCACCTTGCTTCTTCCACTTCGGGAGTCTGCTGGTGGGAGAGAGGGGTTCCTTGCGTTGCCTGCTGTCCCAGCAGGGCGGCCGCCTCTCGCCGCCTATTTGCCACCCACTGTGATTCTGGCACTGCTCTTTTTGGCCAGTGCCCGCTCGGTGAGCCTCTTCATTCTGCCGGCCCCGTTCGGCTTTCTTTTCGGTTCCACTTGGATCACGGGCTAATGACATTGAGTTTCCCCCCGTCAGGACGTGTGCCGGTGCTGCTCATTGCTCCTTTACAGGGCCGCCGGGGAGGAGCGCGCTCCTCACGGTGATACGTTGACGGCAGCCATCTTGGAATCCCAGTCTTGCTGTTTTTAATATGCATTTTCCACCCTTGTTAAAATTCTCAGCATCTTCAGGCTAACTTGATTCAACCATGCCAACATGCAATTCATGCTTTGTCTTGATGGCTAGATGGCATTTTTGGGAAATTAATTTCCAGACAATGTCCACCGTCGACCATCGATGGATGTGAACAAGCTAAAATTTAATGCCTGTAGGAATGAAGTGCTACTCTGTGGCAAGCAGCCTAACCTTTGGAATAATAGAATAATATCTGAGCCCCATCGCCTAGATAACCCCCCCCCCCGCCGTTGGAAAAAATAAAAATAAAAAAAAAATAAAAATCAGGCTTACAGTTTGGCCTGGATAGATGGCAAACGGAGGCAATTTGTTGACTTGCAGATCAAGGAGCACAGTATCACAGCCCAGACCAAACCCACTTGACTAACCTAACCCACCTCAGGCCTGTTATCTTTTATAGTGTTGCAGTCACTTGACCTCAGAAGGTTCGAGAAAACCTTTGTCAAGGCCTTTGTGTCTCCCGCCAAACCAAATTATTTATAAAAATGGGCAGGCTATCCCGTTGTTCCTGAACGGAAGTGATGTTGCCTGACGTAGTTCCGGCACAACGTAACTAGTCATGGGGTAGAGATTACTATTGAGTAAGCCCTTCCAGTTCTGCCTTATTGGTTGAGGGCTGTATATTCTCCAATCCCATGAGGACTTCCGTTATCGGACAACTGTTCAAAATTCGTACCAGCTCAGGCTGGCCATATTTACTGGACAGGCACCAGAGGATGGAGCATATCTGTCTTTCATTAGTGCGCATGTGTCCATTATCAATTATTGACTTCAGCAAACAAGGAAACAGGAAACCTAATATAGGGTCTGCTAAAAGAAAAAACAAACTAAGAGCCTGAGGGGGGTACAATATCACAGGGATGGGCACATTCTTCACTGAAGTTTATATGGAGCAGCCCAGAACCATCCTTCAATAGAAACCCCACCTCCATCGTTTCCCTCAATGCGATAGTTTGTATATATATATTATTTTTTTTTAAATCCCAATACCAACACCCTGATCCTGGGACTAAAGTCCATATCTTGGAGTATGCATGGATGAATAACTTTCAATGAATCTCCAGTTAAAAGGAACAGCATGATCTTGGTTTTCCAGAATAAGCAATTTAAAAAGACACTATTGTCCTTTTCTACATGGACACACTAAGCGAGTGTGTTAAATGCCTATATTTCCTGACATTTCCACTACTGCAATGCAGTTTATCTAGACATTCCAGCTTATCACCATATTACTCCTACTTTACGACCTCTTCATTTGCTCCCTGTCACATCTTGCATCCTCTTGCAGCCCTTGTGTGTGGTACACTCCATCCAATCTTCCCTTCTTCCCCAATCCTGTCCTCATGGCCCTACTTTACCTCTGAAATCCCCATCATACCACTTGCTCCGTTGATCTGACTTTTCACCTTAAATTGAAGCTCGAATTGACACTTGGACTTCAAGTAATCTTCAATTCATGACACTCACGAAAGCTCATCTTTTCAAAATAAATAGGAAGCTCCATTTCACAATGTAGGTTCTTTGCAGATTACAGTGCTTGGGGCCCCATTGCGGGCAGACGTTTGCACATAATAAACTTGACAGCTTGGGGTGCACAGAGATCTCCTAGCCCCTTAGAGCGGGACAGGAAATCGAGCCAACTGTCTTAAAGTGACATCTTCATTTTCTTACCAGCCTGTTTGCTTGTCTTATAGTCCTATTTGCACAGGCAACAGTGTATTAGTAAAAAAACAGCATTCATCTGCTGTTCTGGATTGTGGGGGAACTTTACAAATGAAAAAGCCAGATAAGCCTTTGATCTATGTTTTTACTTGATTTTTAAATAGTTTCATAAACACATATATACTACTGAAAAGTGTTCATTGATCTCGCTTATTAGCTGAGCTATTCAATACTAATGAAGAACATAAAGAGACCGAACATTCCAATCTAACCATACAATTTTATGACGGTGTCATTTTTCAAAAGGAAAAAACAAACAAGAACATTTAAAACTTACACATTTTCTGAGAGGCCTGCTGCATTGACTGGCCCCACAACTGTGGGTCCTGTTTTTTTAGACAGACGTATATGAACTGAACTGCAGGAATCGCTTTGTGCTTCACAGTTTGTAATAATTTGCCATTCTTCATGTAGTCCAATTCTTGTAAAACCACCCAGGGAATAATCAGAACTGGTTTTCCAAATCCTGGGAGAACAATGCACAAACTCATTAACATTTCTTATATAGATAGATCTCACTACATCAAAGACCTATTACCACAACAGAAAACCTACTTCATGTAAAGGGAGAATTGAAGGAATGTAATTTTCATTATGTTTTCACACAATAACACATCTAGTACATTTATAAAAGACACCATGTGTATACTCGTGATTGAGCATTCGTTATTTTTCTGCTGTGTAGGTTTGCATCAGTTGTGACAGAGTGACCAACATGACATGTTAATAAATGCAGGTTCAACACCTTAATTGACAAAACTACCCCTACTGAACAGATTGTACATTTTGCATGGTTTCTTACCAATTTGTCTCAAAGTTGTGCTCAAAACCCCCAAGTTCAACTCATTATTTAAAGATATATCTTGTGCTGCATCCCTCCTAAAACTCTACCTACATTCCTCAGGTGAAGTTCCCATGCAACAATTTGTTCCATATTCTCTGAGCACTTCTGGCAGGTCTGTGGCAGTGAGGGGCTTTAGTGCCCTCCTCAGAGGAATGTACTTCAGTGGGTCTGGCAGAGAAGCTGAGAGAGGACAACTCAAGTGGTCTAGGCTACAGCCAGCATGGTGAGGTTGTGCAAGAAGGACAAAGATAATGGCCAAGCCCTGCTCATCCGGGCAACCCTTAAGAGGGTGTGGTTAAGCTCAAATCTGGGGGTAGGAACATATCCGACAATCTCAGAAGGCTCCATCATGTTATAGAACAAACTGAAAGGGACCCCCAGGAGGTTGCAATAATTTCATTAGATGCAGTGAAGGCCTTCGGCTGTAAAATGGCCTTGGCTGATGGTGGCGCTGAAAGGATACATGGTTGGGCCCACGTACGAGATGGGTCCAATTGTTGTACAGTAAACCACTGGCTCGAGTTAGGACGGGAGCAACCATCTCAGACCGATGGCAACTCAGCAGGGGTAGTAGACAAGGATGTCCCTGGTCCCCGATGCGGTTTATTTTAGCGCTGGAACCCCTATCGATATATCTGAGGCAACAATATGGAGAGGTGGGGATCAGCATTTGATATCAATGTATGCCAATGACATGCTGTTGTATTTGAGATATCCAGAAGAGAAACTGCAATATATGCTGGAAGTAATGGGGCGATACGCGGTGCTGTCCGGCATCACAGTGAACCCCAAGAAACCATGCATATTCCCCAAGGATAGATGTAAAGGGATACCACAAGAGGAATTGCCAGTATTACAAATTCAATGGGAGACCGAGACCTTTAGATACCAGGGGATTGATGTACATCACAGTGTAGAGGTCGAACACAAACAAAACACAGAGAAGGCGGTGGTTAACATTGAAAACAGCTTCCCTTGACCATGATGGGGAGAGTGGCACTTTTAAAGATGGTGGTGCTGCCTAGGCCGTTACACTACCTTGTGAATATACCATATATGATACCCAAGCGATTATTTGCTAAAATCCAGGGCATATGCAAGGGGTTAATATGGCACAACACTAGGAACAGAATAGCGTTATGGAAATTGCAAAACACGTATGACGAAGGGGGCATTAAATTGCCCAATTTCGAGATGTACTTTCTGGCCAGCCAACTACAGTACGTGGCAAGGTGGTTATCGGAAGACTCCACATCGGAGTCTAGGTTGTTGAGGGCTGAATGTGTCCTGTTTTTCCTGAAAGAATGGATATGGTTGCCAAAAGCACAGCGAGGCGGATGGACAAGAATGTCAGAGTTGGGATGGAAGATACGGCTATCAGCACTGAATGGCGTGGATGAGCATTTGAGGAAGATAGTCCGGAAGCACTGGGAACCGATTATTATAGCAATGCTGGGAGATGTGTGGCAGGATGGGAAGGCGGCGGAGTTTGAGACACTGGAGGAAGACACCGGACTACACCAGGGACAGTACATCACTTATACTAGGTTGGTGCGGAGGATAAAAGACACTTGGTCAGAAATAGTGCTGTAGAGTCTGCCAGATACGGCCATAGAAACATTTTATGATGTGTCAGACGGGGGCAATGAGGTCTCCTGAATCTACGAACTGCTGATGTCAAAAGGTGGAAAGGGAGGTGACTCAGCTGAGACGGGATTGGGAAGAGGAAGCTGGGGAATCTATGAGTGATGGGTTGTGGGTGAGATCACAAGGATACTACAAAAAAAGTGTCCAGAAACGCGAGGTTGCAACAAATACAGTTATATGTTTGTTTGTTTGTTTGTTTGTTTGTTTGTTTATTTATATGGTACCCATAGAGCGTACATGACCCCTCAGAAGATTGCAAGTCTTAGGAATGCAGGAACACAAACATGTCCAAAATGTGGGGAGGAGAATGCGAGACTGGTGCACATGTTCTGGGCGTGCCTGGAAATAAGGAGATTCTGGAGGGAGGTGGCCCAACGGTTGACCGAAAAGGAGATTAGGCTGGAGGTGGAATCTTTGTGGGCATGCAAGGTGGGAGGGTTCCCCAGGTCGCGTAAATTGAAACATGTGAGTAAACTCAAAGACCTGGCTTATATACTTACGAAGCGCAGAATTGCCATGAGTTGGAAAGCAAGTAATAGACCAAAATTAGAAGCCTGGTGGCACAACCTTCAGAAATGGGCGGATGCGGAAACGGTGGCGTGGAGCGAGGTAGTTAATAGAGGGGGAGATGAGGAAGCAGAGACATTGATAGCGTGGAGGCACTTATTACCTACACCGTCTGGTCCTGCCCTGACTGGCCTAGAAGACTGGGACTCCTCAGGGAAGCAGAGGAAGGGGTGTCCTCAGACAGATCGGTGGAAGGCGGTGATGTGGGGTTTGCTTGAGATGTGGAGGAGGGTAACGGGGAGGCGGTAGACACATCGTGAAATATTCGAAATGTATAATTGTTGTTTACTGTCTGGTTTTGTTTTTGGCTGTTTGTTGAAATTAATACAAATTGTTTAAAAAAGAAAAAAATTCTAATCTGGGTGTGAAGGCAGTTTTCCCCAAAGATTGACTTATCCAAGTCCTACCCCAGGTAGTGAATTTGACAATTCCCCCTAAGAGTGCATCTGCAGGGACCTGAATTGTGTACGCCCTGCTGCTCTAAAGTGACTTCTCCAGCATGGGACTCCTTGGGCTGGACCCCTGCAGCTGTTCTCCGTCATGGGACCCTAATGTAGTCCTGGTCTCCGTTAGCGAGAATTGTCATTTTATGGCTAATTTCCCTCACCTAGTGTGTCCCCCAGCAGCTTTGCAGGATTTCTGGAGTTTATTGTTTCCACTTATTAACAGTGTGAGCCTTTTTCCCACTCTTACATGCGTTTTGCCATGTGTATTTCTACCGTTTGTGTGATATTGGGCTCTGGAGGACACCACTCCATGAACCCCACTTTTTATGTGTGTTACACAGCACCTTCAGTTCAGTAACACGGGGTTGTCTTTGAGACTTCCCACTGACTCCATTTTTCTGGGGTTGACTACTGTCCCCTAGAAAACAGGTAAAGTTGCCATTTACTTTACATAGTCAGTTAAAAACTACAGACCCAGTACACCCCATTTTACATGGAGTACCTGAAAGGGTAAACTCCTATCCCTTTTTGTCTGTGCCTCTCTGAGCTTTGTTTTGCTCTTTTAACATTTGGACTTGGCTGGTGGCAGTGGTATCTACTCTAACTTTTCTACCGCGATTATATTACATAAACGTGGTACAGTTCCAGGCTATCATATTAGCCTCGAACATAAACCCGCTTGACCAAATTGTCTTTCTTTTGGCGCCATTTCTTTTTGTTAAAGTCCTTGTGTTTTACTTTGCGCGGCAAACCAGGTTTGCCTTCTTTGTTCACCATCTTTTGGTGGGCTTCTCTCAAGAAGCCCTCCTTTTGGCACCTGGGTGTCTAGGTGGGCTGAATGTGACGGAGGGGTGTAGTCACCCCCTGCACAGGGTATCCTTGGAAACCCAAGTCGCACTTTGGCATGATTGGCTGAGGTGGTTGTCCGGGCCGGACAACCCCCCTGTTGGGTGATTGAGAGCCAGGCTGTGTGAATGAGGGATTTTCGCATAAAAGGCAGGGCTCTTGGGCTGGAAATCAGAGTCGCCACTGGAACCGCAAGCAACCAAAGAGAAGCAGAGAAGAAGACGGCTGCTGCAACTACCGAGTCCCGGTGGAGCCCTGCTGCAGTCCTGAACTATCTACCCTTCAACGACAAGAGAAGATCCAGTCCGGAGTCTTCTTCCCTTGAGCCTGGTGGGATCAACCAGCTCATCTTCTACCGTCAGAGGATCCTCTTCTTGGTCAAAATCACTGCACACAGCTATAGTGGTCCGGATACCCATCTGAAGAGCCTCTCCTGTTTTAAAGGAGCGCACCTTTTATTCGCCGTTGCTTTTGCTACTGCTGGCCTCATCCCTGGGTAGTGCAGATCGCTCCAAACGTCATCCTTGTCCCCACGACTGATTTTAAAAGCCACAGGAACTGTGTGTCTGCAGGAACAACTGCCGTAGTGACAGCTCTTCTTCACTTGAATAAGGTACTTTGTCCGACCTCGAGGAACTGGGGTGAACCCTTTTCTCCTCACTAAAGGCTTGTCCTCATCTTCCTTCCCCCTCATAACTTTTGCTTCCTCTTCTGACAATATCTAAGTACTCCTGGCAATCTCGAATCGTGAACTGTACTAACCGTGTGATCCTCGACAACAGGAACCCTGTTCCACTTGACACTGGCGCAGGCCTATTGACTTTTATTCACTTGTAGGAAACTGTCCTCTGATTCTATCTGCCTTGACAAAAGTACTGCCTATGATTTTTATCCCCAACTCTCTTGTGTTGATTCATGTGCTAAGTGTGTTTTAACTCCAGTAACATTTCTTCCCGTGGGTACGTGTATCTTTAGTAAGACTGAACTGTCATTACTGTCAAAAAGTGTTTGCATCAGTATCCCCAGTAAGGTCTTTGTTTCACAACACCGGTCTGTCAAAACCAAAGGTACTTACCTTGAATTGTGCTGCACAAAGTGAATTGGTTGTTTGTAGTGTATTTTACGTGTGATTTTAAATTAATAGAAGTGAAGTGTTTTGCGAACAGATGGTCCAGAAGAACAAGTTACTTCTTACCTTGTAACGTTCTTTCGATGGGATGTTCCTCCGACGTATTCCTCATCTTAGATATCTCCTTCCAGCTCTGCTGGCCTTGGAAAAATGTTTCTCTAGAGGGCGCTGCGCGTCGACGTCCTCCGAGTCGATGTCCTTCGACAGCCACCGTATCGACGTCATCCTGCCTATAAAGGCCGCGCGCAGCGTCCGTTGCTCAGTTCCGTTTTGTAGCCCACAATAATACTTTCTGGACTAACTAATCACCCTGAAGGAGCGTAAGCTGCAACAACAAGGGAAGTAGAACTGCGGGGATGGATGGGAGGGTCGATGAGGAATACGTCGGAGGAACATCCCATCGAAAGAACGTTACAAGGTAAGAAGTAACTTGTTCTTCGAAGGGATTGTGTCCTCCGACGTATTCCTCATCTTAGATAGGCTCCCATAGCAGTATTCTATTATCGGAGGAGGGAGTACTGACTTCACGCTGTCTTCTATTGATGAATAGAATGCAGTACAGCCCTTCCAAACCTAGTCTCTTGACTGGAGGAGGAATCCAAATTGTAAAAACGTGTAAAGGTATGGACAGACGACCATGTAGCGGCCGCACATATGTATTTAACCGGCACGCCTCTTTTGAGGGCCGATGAAGCTGCAATACCTCTGGTCGAATGAGCCCTAAGGTTTTGAGGGGGCTCTTTCCCTGCCAGTTTATAACATTCCAGAATGGCTAGAATGATCCATCTGGAAATGGTCTGCTTAGTTATTGGTAACCCCAGCTTGTGACCTGCGTAACCTACAAACAGCTAGTCTGCCTGTCTTATCCTGGCTAGTCTACTAATGTAAAAACTTAAAGCCCTCCTAGGGTCTAGCCTGTGTAACCTCTCTTCCTCTTTCCCCGGGTGAGGAGGAGGATAGAAAGATGGCAGGGGAATCTTCTGAGTGATATGGAATTCAGAAACCACCTTTGGGAGGAAATTAGGCTTCACTTGCAGGACAACTTTGTCTTTGTGAAATATTGTATGAGGGGGTTTACAAGAAAGAGCTTGTAATTCGCTCACCCTTCTAGCAGATGTAAGTGCTATTAATAAAACAGTCGTAAGGGTAAGGAATCTTAACGAACAAGAATGGAGAGGTTCGAAAGGTGTACCCATCAGGAAAGTTAGTACTAAGTTTAAATCCCATAGGGGAACTTGGAATGGTCTTGGGGGATAAACATTGGTTAACCCCTTTAGAAACTGTATTACCAAGGGTAATTTGAAATAGGATGGTTCTTCCGCAGTACGCTTAAAGATGGATAGCGCTGCGAGATAGCCCTTAATGGTGCCAACTTGAAGGCCTGAATTTGCCAAATATAGTAGGAAGGACAAAACCATTGGTGTACCACATGAAAAAGGGTCGATATTCTGTTCTCTACACCAGCTGCAAAATCTGTTCCAACGGCAGCGGTATAAAGACTTTGTTGCTGGCCTCCTTGCCGAAAGCAACACCTCCATATCATCATCAGGGAGGTCCCAATCCTTGTACCTCAGCCTTTCAGAAGCCAAGCGTGAAGGTTGAGGGTTTTGATGTCTGGATGGAGAACCTGACCTCCCTTCTGTGAGAGTAGGTTCTCTCTGAGTGGAAGTCGATTTGGAGGGCAGATGGACAAGTCTAGAAGGTCCGGGTACCACGTTCTCCTGGCCCAATCCGGGGCAATTAGGATCATGCTTCGCCGGAATCTTCTCAACCTCCTGATCATTTGAGGAATGACAGGCACCGGTGGGTACGCGTACAGAAGCGGAAACTCCCAGTCCACTATGAACGCGTCTCCCAGAGCTCCTCTCGGGGGAAATTCCCTTGAGCAGAACAGGTCGCATTTCCTGTTTAGGCTGGTGGCGAACAGATCTACCTGAGGGGTTCCCCATAGGACGAAGATCTCTTGAAGGACTTCCTGAGCTAGCTCCCACTCGTGGGAGACTGTGTTCTGCCTGCTCAGAGCGTCCGCTGTCAAGTTCTTCTCTCCGGCTAGGTGAACTGCCGATAGAGAGATTCCTTCTTGGATTGCCCAAAACCAGAGCTGCATCGCCTCTCTGCACAGGGGTAGTGATCCTACGCCTCCTCTTTTGTTGAGGTAATGCATGGCCACCGTGTTGTCCGTCATTATCAGGACGTTCTTCCCTTGTACAGCTGGCAGGAACGCCTTCAGCGCAAGTCTGATGGCTCTCAGCTCTAACAGGTTGATGTGTAGTCTGGACTCCGATGGAGACCAACGACCGCTGATGGTCAAGTCGTTGGCGTGGGCTCCCCACCCCGTGAGTGAGGCATCCGTGACTACTGTTATCTCCGGCCAGGGTTGCCAAAACTGTTCTCCTTTCAGAATGTTCTCCTGACAGGCCCACCACTGAAGGTCTCGAGCCACCCTGCCGGGAACCTGAAGAAGATCTGTCATTCTCCCTGAGAATTGTGACCACTGAGTCCTCAGTGCCCACTGGAGGGATCTCATTCTCAGGAGAGCCTCTGGCACTAGGAAAATGCAGGATGCCATGAGGCCTAGCAACCTCAAAAAGTCGAAGGCTGGGAGACGTTGGGCATGCTGGAACTTGGTAACAATCTGTAGAATATCTTGAGCCCTCACCTCTAGTGGCGAGGCTTTTCCCAGGGAAGTATCCAGGATCGCTCCTATGAACTGGAGTCTCTGCGATGGTATCATTTGTGACTTCTTTAAATTGAGGGAGAAGCCCAGTCTGTGAAGGAATGGCACACATGATTTAGCTGGATCTGAGCTTGTTCCGGAGAAACAGCCCTGATCAACCAATCGTCCAGGTAGGGGTAGACGTGAATCCCTTCCCTCCTTAGACTTGCAGCCACTACCGACATTAACTTGGTGAAGACCCTCGGGGCGGAGGTCAGCCCAAATGGCAGCGCTCGAAATTGATAGGGAGAGTTGCCAATTGCGAACCTCAGGTATTTCCTGTGTTTGAGATGGATAGGCACATGGAAATAAGCGTCCTGAAGGTCCAGAGATACCAACCAGTCCTGGAACTGAAGGGCCTGGAGGATCTGAGAAAGAGTGACCATCTTGAATTTGTCTTTTCTGAGGAATTTGTTCAATTCTCGCAAGTCCAAGATGGGTCTCAGTCCTCCGTCTTTCTTTGGAATGAGAAAGTAAGGGGAGTACCAGCCCTTGTTCCTCTCCGCTACAGGTACCGGTTCTATGGCACCTTTCTCTAGCAGGTCCCAAATTTCCTGCAAGAGGAGCGGATCTGGAGCTTTCTGAGAGCTGATCCCCGGTGGATGACTCTGAGGTTTACGTAGGAAAGGCAGGCAGTAACCTTGGGCAACTGTTTCCAATGCCCAAGCATCTGACGTGATAGCCTGCATTACCGCCAGATGTTGAGTCAACCTGCCTCCTACAGGTGTCCTGTGAGGGAAGTCCTCAGAGTGGTTTTGGGGCGGCTGATGCAGATGCCGATGGTAAAGAGGCACCTGCTGTTGCTGCAGCTTTTGAATATCTACCCCGTCCACCTCGGGTAGTTCTTCTTTGACCCCTTTGAGCCGGTCGTCCTCTACCTCTTCCGAATGTGGAGTAGAAGCGAAAGGACTTGCCCCTCGCAGAGGTTCCTGTGGGACGAAAAGGAGTCTGACGGATTGCAGCTCCTAGGGATTTTGCTGCTGCTTTTGAAGTTTGCAGTTTCTCTAAACTGTCATCCGCCTTTTTCCCGAACAAAGAAGAGCCATCGAATGGCATGTTCAAGAGTCTGGCTTGCACATCTGGGGCAAAACCAGACTTTCTCAACCAAGCGAATCTCCTGGTTGATGTACTTGCCGCCATTGCTCTGCTGATACTGTCAGCCGAATCAATGCCCGTCTGGAGGGATTCGCACATAGCGTCTTTACCGTCCTGTATAATATTCAGGAACGCATCCCTTTCTTCTCCCTCCGGGATGCAGTCAGCCGCTGTAGAAGCACACTCCCAAAGTGTATGGCTGAACCTAGCAAGGGTGCAAGTAGCATTAACAGATTTTAACGCCATGCTACATGCTGAAAAGACTTTCTTTGCCATAGCATCATATTTTTTATCGTCCCTGTCCTGTGGGACAGTAGGATAAGCCGTCTTGACATCGGTAGAGGATGCTGCCTGTACCACCAGACTTTCTGGGGATGGGTGTTTAGACAAAAACTCTGGGTCTGTAGAAGATACCCTGTACTTTGTAGACAGTTTTTTATTTACTGCTGGTACTACATCTGGGGTTTCCCAGTTTGTCATGATCTTTCTCTGAAGAGCTTTATGAAAAGGCACCACAGGATCCTCCTGTGGGCCTTTGTCAAGAATATCCGCGAGGTCATCTTGTTGGAAAGATTGTGAAGGTGCAGACCACCCATGAACTCTGTAATCCTGGCCATTAAGGCTCTGTAGGGGGTTTCAGCATGCTCCCCTGGGTCTGGCTTAGCAAACTCCACCTCAGGGGAAGTGTCTAACCCACTTGCCTCATGTAAGGAATCATGAAGATCCTTTAACCTGCGCTCTTCAGAGGAAAATTCCTCTCTAACTGGGGTTACAGGTCCCTGTAACTCAAATGTGTCTTCCTGTTCAGACAATTCACTCTCTTCTAAAATTGAGGATATAGTTCTCAATTGTTCTGAACTCATAAAGGGAGTGAATCCCATTTCCAAGGCAGAGGGTGCCGAACTTGTCATTATCGGCCTCGAAAATGTCGATGTCGTCGACGTCGAAGGCTTCGAGCGTGGCGTCGAAAACAAAGGCGGAGGCCTCGAAGACCTCGACAGAATTGGAATTCTACTCGACAATCTCGAAGCCATCGACGTCGAGGACCTGGGGATAGTCACTGGATGTGTGGTAACCGTGACTTTTCTTGGCGTCGACGCCGGTATCGAAGCTGGCGTCGAGTCGACAGACCCGTGTGTCGAAGGTCCCTTCGACAACGGCGTCGAAGACATCGACCTCGACGTCGACGGAACCCTCGTCGACGGCGTCGACGGAACCTTCGAGGAAGGTTTGGAGGTCATAGTCCTACTCGAGGGTTCGAGACGCGCTCAAGAGGTTTCCTTCGCCGGGTACTGCGACTCGCGGCGTTTTTGACCTTTGGGTCTTTCGACCAGAGCATCGCTCTCGGCAGTCTTCGAGGGGGTCGAGGCCGCTTTCTCGAAGACGCTCATCATATTTTTTCGGAATTCCTCCCATTCAGCCCGGGAACTATGTTTCGTGGGGCAAGGGATTCTTTTTGGCGAAACAGAGGAAGAGGAAGACGGAGAAGGGGATCTTCGACGTCTCCTCTTCGAGTGCTTCGATCTCGAGGAGTGATGAGACCCACTCCGAGACCTGGAGCGCGAATGGTGACGAGGAGACGAATGTCTCGACTTCGTCGACGAAGAAGAAGCTTTAAAAGTCTTACCTTTCTCCAGCTTCCCCCTACGCTCCTTCAGGGCCTTAGCTGTCATGGACATACAGTCCTCGCATTCCGAACAATGGTGTTCAGCTCCCAAACACCACAGACAAACTCTGTGAGGATCGGTCAACGACATCTTTTTCCCACAATCTCGACATTTCTTGAAGCTGGATCGAGGAGTTGTCGGTTCCGACGAGGAAGCCATCGAGTATGGATCGAATAACTCGAGGTAAATAGGATTAATCTGACTAAGAACTGAGCAACGGTATTCCGAGGCACTGAGTAAGCGCGGAAAAACGGAACTGAGCAACGGACGCTGCGCGCGGCCTTTATAAGCAGGATGACGTCGATACGGCGGCTGTCGAAGGACATCGACTCGGAGGACGTCGACGCGCAGCGCCCTCTAGAGAAAATTTTTTCCGAGGCCAGCAGAGCTGGAAGGAGATATCTAAGATGAGGAATACGTCGGAGGACACAATCCCTTCGAAATAAATGTACTTTTACTTTTTAAACAAAAAACCTTGAGTCAGTGTTTGCTTGAGTCACAGTAATTGTAGTCCTTTGTGTAATCTCTACTACTGCTCATTTGCTCTTGAGATAAGTCTGACTGCTCTGCTACTGCTACCACTTTAACAGTGTAGTACAGGCTTGTACCAAAGGTGAACTTGTATTACCACTTGTAGTCTTAATTGTGTGTAGTGGTCCCTAAGGGCACTGCACAGGATTCGGTCCAACAGTCTCTCAAATAGAACATCAGTGCTCTGTTAGCTGGGGTCATTGGCAGGATTTCCAGGAACCAGTGTTTGCTGACCTTACCCATCCAGCAAACAACCGCACCCTTCCCTGCTGCTGCTCGAAGGACTCCATGCCTCATGCACAAAGTAGGATCAGAGTGCTTTTCTTCATCCAATCATTTTTAGAGGCTCTCTATCCTTCTGGAAATGATGGTTCTGCTCCTCCGATCTCTGCTCATGCAGAAAACAGCTGCAACTTCTCCTGCCCACCTAAGATTAACTCTGCAGAATCCAAACTGGAGCGGTTTCAAGCAGACCACTTAAGCTGGCCTCTCCTGCTGGGGGTCCCCTTGCACACCTGCAGAGGTTTGTTCCGTTATTGCATATCTGTGGGACTCCTGCACTGTGCTAGCTTATCCATAACTGAACTGAGACCTTCCCTGTTGGTGACCTCCCAACTCACCCTCTGCAATCTTCAGTCCTGGAGAGTGATGAGTGAACCTTAGTAACTGGACTACTACTTAGAAACCCCCTTATCCCTATGCAGCCTTCTTACCTACCTCCATTGAACATCATTTGGCAATTCCTTGCAACTATAATCTTGCATACCATTCCATTCTCCTTTGCCTGATTAGTGACTGAATGTTGTAGGTGCGTAAAATCACTCTAAGACTCCCGATTAGAAGCATTAAAGTTTTTTGCACAATATAGGGTAGGTAAGCCTCCATATCTGCCATATACTCCAATTGATGAGAAAACCCTTAATACAGGCTCCCAAAATAGAAACAGCATTTTTCTATCATTATTATATTGTTCCAGCAAAGAGATATCCAGTTTAATTGATTGATTACAAAAATGATATTCAGTCAGTATCTGGATCCAGTCTGTTTTGGACAATAGCTACCAGGGTGAGATTTTCAAGTTTGAATTCCAATCACGCACAATTTCTATACTAAAATATGTTTACTAGATACTAACATAATGTTCTCTATTATTTAGTATCGTCCCCCCTCCCATTTCTTTCTTCGATTTCTTTCTTCTGGTGTGTTGGCAATAATATGTTTTTCATTAATTTGATCTTTTACATTATTTGCCTTGATAAAGACTGGACTGTCGAAACACTTTTTATCATTCTAAAAAGTTATGACTCACTTGCATATAGATTTTGCAGTACCTTTCTTTTCACAACTGTGTCAACCTTTTATTGTCCAATAATAAAAAAGGTACATACTGTACTGTACATCACGTAAACTAGTTCATATCTTATGGAGGTAGGCCTTGACCACTCTGGCACTTCTGCAACATGGAGTGCCCAGAACTGAAAGAAAACGCCCTATAATGCACGAAGGTTGATATATCAGAGCCCGAGAAACAAGACCTAAAAATAATATCTTTCCAACACCCTGGTGACATGATCTTACATTATTTGGACTTTGAAAAGACAAACCAATTAATTACACATTAGTCCCCATCATTTCTTATTATACTGGCCCACATTATTTCGTATAGAAAGGTTGAAGAACTATATGCAAGGCTACGTTTGCCAATTGCATCCTGCCTTGCATTTCTACTCTTCTTTTGCATACATTAGTAATATTTCTGATGTAACCATTTCATCTGCGCTGCGTGTGCCCTTATTCGACATCTCTTCCAGTACCCTCACCAATGTCCTTGCAATATCCCAATGGTTTCTGTACATTATCGACTGCATTCCAATGTTCCTCAGAACATATAAAAGGCACATGGTTAAATGGCACTATCTGAGGGGCAGCTGGTTTGAACCTTTCTTCTCCATGTAAGGTGTATTATTTCACTGCATTCATTTACTCTCAGTGTATATGACAACTCAAAAGGCCTGTGGGAAAGCCCATAGTAGTGCCTTTTTCAGCTATTCTGAGGCGCTTTTCTTCTAGGCATCCACAGAGTTCAGCCTTAGCTGACTTCAAGTTACACTACAGTAGCTATCTACAGGTTCCCAGACTCAGGTCCTCACAGTGAACACATTTTATAGTTTGTTTTCTATGGTATGCTAAAAATAATGAGTGCAAACTAGTCAAAATTATTTAGTGGGAAACTTCCAAAGATCTTTGGCAAGGATTCCAAGAAGGCTGCCATAACTTAAGGACGTGCATGCGGGTGCTCCGTCTGCAGCTCGAATTAGGGCACCGCCGCCCCCCCGCCACCTAATGACAACATGGAAGTGTGGCGTCACCTGGAGAAGACCCCAGGCAATCTAGAACTGCAGCGTTCTATCTTCAAATTTGCTTCAGTGCGATGAGTGCACCGAGGAAAGGCTAGCCATTTGAAAGGGTGTGGCCTGCAGGATCGCGTATCAGCCCGTGAAGGTGATGCGAATAAAGACTTTCCCCAACTGTGGGGTTCCATAGAACAGCAAGTGGACACCGGAGAGGGGACTTGGTGCTTAAACACTGGTAGGTCAGCAGGGTGTAGCCCACCCACCGCGATCAGGCAATTTGAATAGCAGCGACTGGTACAGGCTTCGAGCACATACCTTTGCCGCCCTGGGGATCCCTCCTAGACGCTGAGCACAGCAGAGGGGCCGCACAATTATAAACACAGACTTCAGTCTCAGCTTCATCAATATGAGACACATTTGAAGGGCCAGCGTCCACGGAAATAAAGCACCCACATCAAGGTCCCGGTGTACCTCCTGGTAAAAATCCAAGAGGGTAAGTCTCTAGGCATCCCTCTGCCACAAGGATAACTAACAGCGGATGTCCTTTCACTTTGTGGGGGTTGCTTGTCACCACAGAATCGTCACAAACAGGGGGATAAAATGATACAGTATCCTGAGCATCACATGCCGAGGGGCAGAAACAAGATTACCCAGGTGGGGTGTACCCATGCTCCTCAAACTACGACAAATCTGCTACAAAGACTGTGGGCAGTGGGTCAGGTGACACTAATGGCCCAAACCACACCAGCAGCTAACCCAGTTGAAGAGTCTAGCAGCCCCAATCCAGAAATGGCTGCCTCTAACTAGTTTCCATGAATTGCAGGACAAGTTTCTGGCTTCACTTCAGGGGCAGTTCACTTCCTTTACTACGGAAATCCGGCAGTCACTATCCAATTTCATCAAGGGCATTTCTTCCCTGGGGGAGCGTGTAGACACCAATGAACAGGCAATCCTGACACCGGAAAGCAAACAGTCTGATATCGCCTTAGAGGAGCTGGCCAGGCTTACACACAACCTTGAAATACAGTGTGAAGACCTTGAGAACAGGATCCACACGATCTAACATACGGATATGAAATCTTCCGGAAACTATCTTAGACGCTGATCTGAAAGACACCAATTCATATCTTTTCAAACTTAATTGCAGGCGAAGAGGCTGCTACTGTTCCGTTTGACTGGGTACATAGAACAGGCCCAAAAAGAAATGATCCTGGTGCTACATATAACTGCTGTGACGTCGAGACAGAGGCCTCCGATGGACACCAACTCGACCAGGCATCGACACACAGCGCCCTCTGCTGAAAAATTATTCAGAGGCAGCAAGCTGGATATTGGAAATATCAAAGATAAGGAATACATGGGAGGAGAAAATTCATTCGAAGGAACAGATTCTCAGGGAGGCATGGTCCTCATCTCCAATTACTTATAATGGGAATGAGATCCAACTATATCAACAACTCTCGCAGATTACCCTTCAGAAACGCTGTGAGATGCAGCCAGTGGTGAGAACATTACAGTCGCGAGAAATTAAATATAGATGGACTTTTCCTTTTGATTTTGTTTTTTCTCTGGAAGTGAGACAACATAGGGTCACCTCTCCGGAATTAGGTATGGCCTTGTTACAAATCGAAATGGATATAACTGGGGGCCCGTTGGAGGTCGCTGATGGCCAGCTGGCTCAGCAATCTAAACCTTGGGAGCTGACAACTTCAACTCAACGTGGGAGGAATGACAAGGTTAAAAATCAAGAGGATTGGAAGGCACGACTCAGAGGGGCCTAACATCCCGGCTTAACACCAGTATAAAGAAGCTCAAATGAAGGCAATCACAAGAGCATGGATTAAGAACTGATTTTTGACTTCTACAAAGACTGAGCACACCATCTTGGAACTCATCTGCTCAGGTAACAGATGGGGGTACTAGGATACCCCACACGTTGAGCTGAAATTAAAGTTGATTCATGGCTGGGGTTTTGTTCTCCGGGTTATGTTAGGTACTGTGGCTCACACAAGGGAACAATGTTTGGGGAGACTGTTGTGTAAGTTGGGGTTAGGGGTGGGGAATGTAGATTGGGGTTGGGTGAACAAACTGGGCGGGGGAGGGGTCCGTGATGCATGGTTTTTAAGAATAATATCAAAGATTGCAGTGTCTGAACGATGTAAGATCTTCATGATATGTTACTTTTAACAAATTAATTCAAGTGTTTAACGTTAAATATTAGGGGTCTTAATGCACCAGCAAAACGCAGGAAGCTGGAATGTCTCCTGGGGCACTACCAACCGGATTTAGTGGCACTTCAAGAAACACATTTGTCTGGCTGACGGATAGAAACTTTGGTTACGTCGCTACCCGGTTGGATTACAGGCAAATGCATTGGGTAAGGTAGCTGGGGTGTTGATAGCAATTGGGTCTGGTCCCCAAATTAAAGTGCTTCGAACAAAAATCCATAAAGAAGGCAGTTATATTTTCGCTATATTCAAGCTTGGCCTAAAGGAATTAACAGTGGCTTCGATTTATGCTCCCAACACTGGCCAGGAGGACTTCCTAAAATTGACTTTCACGCTAATGGAATCTTTTAGTGAGGAAAAATTAATTATTTTAGGCGATCTTAATATAGCTTGGGATCCTGTCCTGGATCGGAACACCACTACCTGTTTCATGCATCCTCTGCCATCCAAATTGCTAATACAAAAATTTGCAATATTGACCTTGGTCGATGTCTGGCCATCAGTTATGGGGTCAGAGAGGATATACTTTTTATTCACATGTTCACCGGTCTTTCTCACGCATAGATTATGCTTTGGTTTTGAAATCCCTTTTAGGTTTCGTCATCCAAATTACCGGTCAGGCGATTACACTCTTGGATCATGCACCTCTTATCATAGACCTGAACATAGTTGGGGGGAATCAGAGGTTATGGATTTAGCGATTCCCATCTGAAGTCAGGGCAGACTCAGTGCAGAGAGATAAAATAGTAGAGAAGATTAGGGAGTTCTTTGAGTTTAATCCGATGCAGGAGACCTCAGTAAATATGACATAGGATGCTTTCAAAGCTACTCTTCGCAGAATTTTAATAGCAGAAGCAGCTATCGGACGGTTAGGTAAGAAGTGATGCAGTCACACTGTGTGAGACTACACAACACTTATCTGCTTGGTATTAGGTAACCCACCTTTTGGTATAGGTCTGTACTACACAAGTTGGTAGTGTGACTGAGCAGCCAGGCCTATCTCAAGGAGGGGTAAACGTGAGCTGTAGAGCTGTAGCAATGACATTTTTCAATACAAGTAACACTTACACTCAAAGTTTCAGTTATAAATAATTTAAAGTTTTAAATAAGCATTCTTTAAAAAGGCAATTTGTGTAATCATGTAAATATACTTTAAAAATACTTTTCATGATCAGAACAAGTTGGTGGATAATCTTTGGATATGCTTCATACACAATTCCTACACCCTGAGGTGACTTCAATCACAAGGACAAGGAATGGCATGCAGATTCTGAGGTTGCAGAAATGAAAGGTTTAAGGAAGGAAAAAGGTTAAACAGGTTCTCAGTATATGTGAGGACAATGAAATCTAGACAAGCCTTTCCCAGCAATAATAGTCTAAACAAGTTACAAACACTGAGGGGCCAACAATATAAATGTCAATGGGCTAGAGGAGTCTGCAGGGAGCCAGGACAGCCTAAGTCAATTTGACACAGTCTATGGAGCTGAGGCAATTCTTAGAATTAAAGTCTTGCACAAAATTAGAGTTTGTAGAAAAATCACGTTTAGGGTCACAAGCTGTTAAGCCTCTGAAAAGCAGAGTTGGAATCAACTCTACAGGTAAGCCGCTGCAAATCTCCACTGAGAAAAGAACAGCTAAAAGACAATGAGGTAAGTACTGCAAGCCTAAACAGTACCTCTGGTTTGAAGAGTGATCCAGCTGCATTATGTCCTGTTGTAGCGATGCAGACCCTGGTTTCCTGAGCCTCAGTCATGGGGACAAGAGGGAGGACATCTAGAGGGCTCCTGCTGCAGCACTTTGGAGGTCGTAAGCAGCTACGGGCTCTTGTTGGTTCAGTGGCTCTTTGCGGTTTCAGCGCTTGGTAAACAGCACTGTCGAGAATCTCGGTTGGGCTTCCTTAATTCTGTAGAGAAGGAGCCAAGTACCCCCACTCCACCGGCCCCGCCTACATTACCTGAAAAGTATGAACCAAAGTATGCAACGTATACTGCACCAATAAGAAAGCAAGAAGAAGAGCAAGGACTCTACAGTACCCATAAGGATACCTATACCTAAGAGAATACGGGAAGTAAAGTACCCATTGAGGAAACCATACCTACATCCAAGACAATATGATGGCCATTTGAATGCGATTCCTGATGAAACAAAGAAACTGAATGACCAGGATGAATGGTGACGTCATGCGAAACTGAACCGACTCCATATAGAAGATAACTAGACCAGAGAGGCAGACGATTTATGAAGAACAAAGAAGTACCAAGGAAAAGTGACATCTTGGGATCAAGATGAAGAAACTTATGCCACAAACCTGATAAGAAACGTGCACAGATGCAATGGAATGCAAGCAGCAAAGCAATCATGAAGCTAGCCACAAGCTTTTAATAGTGAATAGACAGCGGCAAGCGCCAATATATACATTATATATAGACACCTCATAGATACATATGGATTGAATAAAGAAGGAACAAGTTACTTACCTGTAACTGTTGTTCTCCAGCATGGGTCTGGCATGGATTCACATGCTCATGAATATTCCCCGTCGTCAGCTGGGAATCCTCGGTAAAGAAAAAATCAGTATCAGTTTCGTTTCTGATCTGTCTTTCGTAGTAATAACCAATCACTGATCTCTGCGTCATACTGACCACAGCCAATGACTGCCCTCTACCTAAGCCCCGCCTCTGGCAGCCATCTTCAGATTTGGAAGCACGTGAAGTGGCAGTATGACCAAGTGAAGAGCCGCAGAGGGGTAGGCGGGAGGGTTCGCATGTGAATCCATGCCAGACCCATGCTGGAGAACAACAGTTACAGGTAAGTAACTTGTTCCTTCTCCAGCATGGGGTCTGGCATGGATTCACATGCTCATGAATAAAGAATACATAGCAGTACACACATGCACAACCACGGGAGGTGGCAAAGGCTCAACATTAAGCATTACATCAAACTCAACATTAAGCATCTTACCTCCTCACCAGGCTCACCTCAGGCGAACAGGTTGCGCAGCACTGCTTGGCCGACCCTGGACTCCTCCCTGGAATCCCGGTCGACGCAGTAGAATTTCGTGAAGGTGTGCGTCGACCTCCACATAGCAGCCCTGCATATGTCCAGCAGGTGCACACCAGATAGGAACGCCGTGGTAGCTGCGATCGCTCTGGTGGAATGGGCTCTCGGACGGCCAGGCAGCGGTCGGTTTGCCAACCGGTGACAGTACATGATACAGCCGGAGAGCCATCTGGAAATGGAAGCCTTCGAGAGAGCCTTCCCCTGATTGACAGGTCCAAAGTTCACAAAGAGTTGTGACGTCTTCCGAAAACACTTTGTGCGGTCTACGTAGAACTTCAGCGCTCTAGCCACATCCAGCGAGTGCAAAGTCCTCTCAGCCGGCGACGAAGGCGACGGGAAGAACACAGGCAACACCAAGGGTTCGTTGAGATGGAAGTCCGACGGTACCTTGGGCATGAAGGAGGGGTGCGCCCTGAGCACTACCCTCGTGTCGTGAAAAGTCAAGTACGGGGCCTTGCAGGAAAGGGCCTGGATCTCCCCCACTCGTCGTGCGGAGGTGATGGCCACAAGAAACGCTGTTTTCCACGACAGAAATTTCAACGGAGCCGAGTGCAGAGGCTCGAACGGAGGTCCCATGAGCTTGGTCAGCACCACGTTGAGCTCCCACGCCGGGGCCGGAGCCTTCACCGGCGGGAACGATCTGAACAGTCCCTTCATGAACTCTTTCACCAGACGATGAGACCACAAGGACGTCCGCCCCGTGGTTCTGGTGTATTGGGAGATCGCAGCAAGATGAATCTTGATGGACGCGTGTGCCAGTCCAGCTTTGGCCAGCGTCAGCAGGTACGGCAGTACTTGGGGAGCCATAATCCGTAGAGGGTTAATCTTCTGTGCGTGGCACCAGACAGAGAACCTCTTCCATTTGTGTCCGTAGCATTTAAGAGTCGAGGACGCCCTGGCCTTTGCAAGAACCTCTCTGCAGTCGGCCGGTATGTCGTATCATCCAAACTCTAGCGCTGCAGGAGCCAGGCCTGCAAGTTCAGCGATTTCGGGTCGTGGTGGAGGATGGCGCCTCCTTCCCTGGAGAGTAGATCCGTGTCCACCGGCAGCTTGATTGGCGGGGACGCTGACAAGTCCAGAAGGTCCGGGAACCATATCTGCCTCGGCCACGCAGGTGCGATGAGGATCATCCTGCACCGTGACTTCTTGAGCTGGTTGACGAGCCGGATTAGCAGTGGCAAAGGCGGGAACGCCTAGAGGAACAGGCTCTCCCAGGAGAACGAAAAAGCATCGCCCATGCTCCTCGCCTGGGGAAACCTGCTGGCGAACCTCAGGCACTTGGAGTTCGTCGCCGTCGCGAACAGGTCGATCTGGGGTGTGCCCCACCGTCGGAAGAGGCGATCCACTAGATCCTGCCGTAGCTCCCACTCGTGGCACGAGCGCAGCTCCCTGCTGAGTGAGTCGGCGATGGTGTTTTTTATCCGTGCCAGATGAAACGGCACCAGAAATATCCTTTGGGCGACGGCCCAATGCCACAGGTCCTGCGCCTCCTTGGACAGTGCTGGGGACCTGGTTCCACCCTGTTTCCTGATGTAAAACATGGTGGTGGTGTTGTCGGTGAAGATCCTCACCACCTTGCCCTTGAGGGACGGAAGGAAGGACCTGAGGGCCCAAAACACTGCACGGAGCTCCAGGACGTTGATATGTAGGGATTTCTCCGTCGGGAGCCAAAGGCCTCTGGCGTGCAGATTTTCGGTGTGTGCTCCCCACCCTTCCAGGGAGGCATCCGTGGTCACTGTCTCCTGGTGGGCTGGGGTCTGGAAGTCCATGCCCGCCGTCAGATGCGCGCGGGTGCCCCACCACCGGATCGCTCGTCGGAAACTCTCGTCGAGTGTGATCCTTTCCTCGAAGCTGCCCGTCGTTTGGATCCAGCGCGCGTCCAGGAACTCCTGCAACGGGCGCATCCGGAGCCTGCACATGGGAATGAGGTAGATGCAGGAAGACATCATTCCGAGGAGGGACTTGATGGACCTCACCTTGGCCGCGTCGGCCACCAACATCCGCTGCACCTTGCCCAGGATGGTCCTGGTCCTCTCCTCCGACGGGGAGGCCAGAAGGGACACTGTGTTGAGCCTCGCTCCCAGAAACAGAGCGTCTTGCGCGGGTACCAGGTGGGATTTGGCATAGTTCACGGAGAATCCCAGGTCCGTGAGAAGTTGGACGGTCCTTGCCGTGTGAACCACGGCGAGCTCCCTTGTCTTGGCTCGGATGAGCCAGTCGTCCAGGTAGGGGTAGACGTGGATCCCCTCGCGGCGCAGCTGCGCCGCCACCGGTGCGAGGCACTTGGTGAACACCCTGGGTGCCGACCGTAGTCCGAAGGGGAGGGCTTTGAACTGGTAATGACGCCCTTGGACCACAAACCTGAGGAATTTTCGGTGCCCCTTTAGGATGGGAATATGGAAGTAGGCATCCTCCAAATCCAACGACGACAGGAAGTCTCCTTCCTCCAGCTGACCCAGGACGTGCTGGAGGGTGACCATCCGGAACTTTTGCGCCTTGATGAACTTGTTCAGACGTCGCAGGTCCAGGATGGGGCGCCATCCCCCCGTCTTCTTCTTCACGAGGAAGTATCTCGAGTAAACTCCGGAGCCCCGAAGCCTCTTTGGGACGAGTTCGATGGCGCCCTTCCTGAACATCGCCTTTACCTCCAGGAGAAGTTGAGGGACGTGAAGTTCTTTCCTGGCCACGGGGGGGACGCGCGGACACCTTCTTTGAAACTCGAGCGCGTGGCCCCGGGCCAAGGCGTCCAGCACCCAACGGTCGGTGGAGATGGACTCCCACACGCTGACGAAGCTCGCCAGCCGGCCTCCCACCGGGGTGCTTCGGTGGGGGCCCGACCCCACGGCCGGTTCAATCCTGCTTCGACGAGGCTTTGCCGCCTTGACCTCCTTGGCGACGACGGCGGGGTCCGCCAGACTTGCCTCGTCCTCTGTAGGCCTCCTGAGACGACGAGCGGGCCGCTTGACGGTAGGTGGAGAAACCGCCGCCGGAACCTTTGGAGGCGCCCTTGCCTCCGCTGCTCCGAAAGGGCGTCCGTCGTTGTTGCAGAACTCCAAGGGCCCGGGCCGTCTCGGTGTCCGCTTTAATGGCCTGAAGGGAATCGTCCACTGTTTTCCCAAACAGGTTGTTCCCATCGAAGGGCATGTCCAGGACTCTGGTCTGAACGTCTTGACGGAAGTCCGTAGCCTTGAGCCATCCACGCCGCCTAAGGCAAACGCCGTTGCCCAACTGGCGGAACCCAGTGTCGGCGATGTCCGTCGCAACGGTAATGGCGTGGTCCGAAGCCACCTCACCTTCCTGCAGGATCTCCAGGGCCTCTGCCCTCTTGTCGTCCGGCAAGAAGTCCAGCAGGGGAGCCAGTTTGTACCAGAGCTCCCTGTCGTAGCGGGCCACGATAGCCAAGGCGTTGGCAGCTTTAATCGTCGTCGCTGCAGACGAGATGACTCTGCGTCCCATAGCGTCCAATTTCTTTCCCTCGCCGTCCGGTGGGGAAGTCGATGTGGAGGCCGCACCCCCCCCGCTTTTTTCCTGGCCGCCGCGGAGACGACGGAGTCCGGGGTAGGCTGCGCCCGGAGGCACAGGGGGGCCGTGTCCGGGACCCGGTACTTCTTCTCGTACCGGTCTCTTCTAGCTGGCGTCGTGGAAGGGTTCTTGAGGAGGGTGAGGCCCTCATCCCAAATGTCGTCCAATAGAGGCACTGCGAGGACCGTCTTCCTCTTGGCCTCGCGCCGCTGATAAAGGAAACCTTCCTTCTTCTTCTCCTCAGGGCAGAGTTGGAAAAGCTCGGATGCCCTGGTGATCATGGAGTGGAACGATCCAATCTCGTCGGGCGGAGAAGCCCTGGTGGGAGGCGACGACGGTACATCCTCGTCGTATACCTCGTCGTCCGTACCCGTCGCTGCCGTGTCAGTCCCCGTATCATCCCCTCGGGTGGACGGGGAGGAGGGCTGGAAGGGGCGCGACGGCTGAAAAGGAGGCGGAGGGTGGATCCTTCTTTTCTTGGTAGGGGGAACACCAGAAGGTCCCGGTTCTGGGTCCCCCGACGGGAGAGGTTCCGTCGGCAACGGTAGTCTCGTCCTTATCTCTGAGCATAAGGACTGTATAGCCAACAAAATGGCCGCCGAGTTGTCTCGGGTCGCTGGCAGAGGGGAATCCGACGGGCGAACAGGGGCCCCGTCGGTACCCTCGACGATGTCGTCGTCACCTGCGTCGGGATCCATCCCGACGGGCCGGTCTTCTTCCACGCCGAGGCCGTGGCTTAAGACCTCGACCAGCTCCTCCTCCGAGGTTGAGGCCGAATCTACGACGACGCCCTGCCCCCCCTTTTTCTTCCCCACGGGGGATTTCACGGGGGTCCTATCGATGGGCACAAAAGAGGACTCCCTCCGAGGTGGCAGGGAGACTCTGAGCCCCGAGGTCGCCACCACTGGTGTAGCCTCCACAGGCTGAGCCAGGGCCGCCGCGACAGTTTCGATAGAGGGCTTGGCCGGATGGATTAAGGCCTTCACCACCTTAGGTGCGCTCACCGCCTTATCCTTGAGGGGGGGGACACTGCCTCGCTCCTCCTCTGCCTTCGAGCTCGACCGGGGCCTCTCCAGGAGCTTCACCGGGTGCTCGGCCTTCCTCTTACCCGACCCAGAGCGTTGGCTCGTGGTTGATGGTGCCGGGGAGGGTGCGCCCTGCCTGGCGCCCATAGAGCCCGACCGTTCGGCGCTCCCGGTGCCAGCGGACTCGCGGTGCTTGGCCTTATGTTGGACCCCCGTCGCCGGGGCGTCCTCAAAGGTCTTAGAAGACCGCTCGGATTTCTTCCTCTTCTTCTCGCCGGACGGGCTCTTCCCTTCCAGCCAGTTGGCGAGACGTTGATGGGTCCCCGTTGACACGGGTCCCCGTTGATCGGATGGAGAGTCGGTGGAGCTTGAGGCTCTTTAGACCGAAAAAACGAAGTTTTTGAGAAAAAACGTGAAAAAAATAGCACTAACGCTCGAGAGCAATAGCACGAGGATCCCAACACATGAACGTGCGGTAAAAATCTGAAGATGGCTGCCAGAGGCTTAGGTAGAGGGCAGTCATTGGCTGTGGTCAGTATGACGCAGAGATCAGTTATTGGTTATTACTACGAAAGACAGATCAGAAACGAAACTGATACTGATTTTTTCTTTACCGAGGATTCCCAGCTGACGACGGGGAATATTCATGAGCATGTGAATCCATGCCAGACCCCATGCTGGAGAATGAATGTACCACTACATATAAAGCAGTTTTGAGCAACAAGGAAGGCCTCAATTCAGTGTTGCAGTTACAAAAGAAATTGAATTAAACAGGATACAGTGCAGCTGAGGAGTTGGCTGAGCCAACAAAGACAAGGTCTTATCAGAACTAGAATTGGATGACATTGGATACAATTAACGTGAAAGAACAGAAGCTCCTGTTCAAGAAGGTCAAGTGAAAACAAAAGATGTCAGAGGTCTATTGGAGAATAAAATCAAACACACGAAAAGGCTAAAATCGTGGTGTCCAGTCATGTGATGGAAGAAAGTTGGACGCATGAGATGATCACACCTACGCATGGAAGCTAGACAGTACCCATACTCCTTAAAAGGTTCCAGAGAACAGTACTTACTCAAGGCCAACTTCAAAACACTAATTGACACTGAACCATTGAGGTGATGGAGTGTACTTTTAATTGGTGGGAAGCTGGTATCAAGACAAGCTCGCCCACACGTAGTTCAGTCTGCGTGCTGCTCACGCAGGTGGAAAGTTACTGACGGGGGATAGTAGCCAACCAATTGTAGAGGAACATGTAGTTGGGGGTCCTATAGTTTGTGTAGCCAATGGGACGTCGTACATTTAGTGACGTTCATAGTGGCCATTTTGAAGGGAGGGCTCAGTTGCCCCACCTGGTATTAAGTAGCCAATTATTTCTCTTTGTTACTCTATACAGATATAACACCTATGCTTAGTTATTCACATAGAACCAATCCGCATCCCGATAGGTTTTTAGAAGTTTGCCACGTAGGATGACGTTGGTAATGACGTAGGTCAGCATGTCAGCAGCATGTCAACTATGACCAATTTTGGGTTTAAGAACCCAGCCTTTTTATGAAATGACAGAGTTGAGTATCGAGCGATTGCTGATGTTCGTTGTACTCCCTGTTTTAATTACTTACATTAAAACAGACAAACTTTTGCCGAGCTATTTGTGTCGTCTGAATTATTGATGTTTGATTAAAACCTGCATCCCCATCCATCTCCAGTGTATTGCTACTCCTCTTAAAGGGCTGGAAGTAAACTTTAAAATCTCGGCAATATCACACGACCTTTGCCATTCAGCTGACAGGAAGTGAAGCTCCCCGCAGATCGTGGTTAGTATAGGACAACATCCTTGCAAGGAGGGTGTGACGGAACCCCTAGTATGAATAGAAATCCCTCACACATCTACACGAAGCAGATCTGAAAGCAGCTCGAAGAGGCGGCAACGAAGGAGGTGATGCTGAGGGTCCGAAGATGAAAAACATGCGAACGGTGAGTGCCTAAGACCAAAGAGTGTGGCAAAAGGAATGAATGCATAGTAAATAACAGAGTAACGGAGAGAGGCCGGATAAAATATAATGCAAGAGTAGGAGTGTAATATATATATGTATATGGGGAAAAGATATTGACTCGAGTGTTGCCAAGTAATATATGAGGAAAATAGTTGTGAGGCGTAGCCACACTATGAGGATACGCCCTGTTCCTAGACTTTAAAGAGTGCTAGCAGAAGCTTTAATTCAGAGCCCCCTATAGGAGACAAGATAAGCTTAAATACTTTAAGGGAATTAGCTTAAGTTCCAATCGGAGCAGCATTTAGAGGGTTAAGACAAGTCCTAAGAGAGGATCATGAGGTGCACGTACATGTTGCCGTTCAAGTCTGTCTGGTTTGTTTTATGTGGTTGTAAAGTCTGATAACGTCAGAGTTGAAAAATGAAATGTTTTAAGTAATAGAGAAACATGAAGTTAAGACACGAAAAGTGATTTTAAGATTAAACGGATGGTTGTTTTTTAGCAAGATTAAAGTAAAAAATTGCAATGCGACTGGATTGGAGCCTGCGACGATTGGTGCTCCCTCATAAGTGTATGTTGATTGAAACATAAAGTGGTAGTAAAAAAAGATGTAAAAGTTAGAAATGGAAGACGTTACGCCATTAGTGCATCTTTGCAAACAGCTACCAAACCACGCACTTAAACTTTGGGTTAAAAGGACCGCAGACAAAATGTTTATGCCATGGCCACAAGGAGGGTCATTATCGAGAACAGTTCTACAACATATGACGACATATTTGCATGCTGCGTATACAAGAAAAGTTAGAAAAGTGCCTATCAAGTCTAGAGCTTTGGAAAATGTATGAAGACGAGGAGGAGGAGCCTCCTTTAGATTGGATACTAAATATATGCAAAGAGGGGGGTGAAGAGCCTTCTGCTCCGCCCGCCCCGTCTGTAATGAAGGACGAGATTAAGAAAGACGAAGGATTATGCCCATTAAGAGAACTTAAAGCAGCGACGGGAGATAGCAATCCGTCATACGAATCACCTACGCAAAGTAGTGACGAGGGCCAAGATAAAGATGCCGAGAAAGATATAACCTCCAAAGTCCGGAGGGACAAGGAGAGACATAAGGTGAGAAGTGATCAAGCAAGCATATCAATAGACAAAGAAATAAATAAAGAGATGGAAGGGAGGTCAGAATAAAACTAAATCTAAAAAAAGAACAGTTATATCAAGATGAGCAAGCTGAAAAACAAGAGAGCAGAAGAGCAAAGAAAGCGTGATAATAAAAGAATAACAGCCGATGATAAAGAAAGGCTGAAAGAGAAAATAACAGAAGCCGATGAACAGGAAAGGATAAGAGAGAAAAGAATACAAAGACAAAGATATGAGGAAGTACAAAGGGCATATGAACGAAGGGATATGAAAAAGAAAGGAAGATAGAATAAGAGAAGAAGCGAGAAAGCCCACAGAAGTCGATGACGACATGGAATGCAAAAGGAGACAGAGCACGCGACCTTGAGTGTTTAGAAAGGGAAGTAAGAGATACCAATCCACGGGTAGACTGGGAAGACAGAGGAATTTTTTCCCGAGTCCGAGTCCTTACCAGGCACGTCTAGAGCAAATCTAGAAGACAAATTTGACTCGCAAAGCATTGGGGAAACAATCGATAAAGTACACAACGAAATGCAAGCCCAGAAAGAAGCACAAAGGAAGGGAAAAAATGATTGTCTTGAGAGTACTCAGTTGTATAACACGGAGGAAGCCTCAGGTAGTAGAAGACAGAAGGAGCTGTCTTTAGACAGATTAACATTAAATAGACATGATGATGAGGAGTTGCACGAGTTGGTCACAAGAAATATCAGACGAAGAAAGGGAAACCTACTCAAGGGAGGTTAGGAGTGATATATGTGCTCTAGAAGAACATCCGCCTTTGGATAAGGAAGTAAGATGGTCAGATTTAAAGATACCTATGTCCAAGGCATCAGAGCCACTGATCCAGTCAGACTGACATAAGGGGCAATCCCATGGTCAGAGGGAGAGCCCCCGCCCTATGTAAGCAGGCTAAGGTCATTGCCAGGTAGACGACGATGTGGGAATATTATTCCAGCAGTAAATAGACAAATGATGAGAGATGAGAATGGGTTTGGAGCATCACAATTCCCCTTGTTAGAAAAGTGAGGGGTCAGGCCACAGTATATACTATGGCCCCAGATGGACAGGGAAAACTTAAAATGTAAACTCCCAAATTTAACTTCCGACGCTGGAAAATGGATACATGAGTTAGAAAAAATGACGGGAGGGAATACATTAGCTATAGGGTATTTTAAAGGTCTTCTAATCGCCATACTTGGTGAAAGAGGATTACGTATGGACACGGGCAGGTTACGCTGGTGTGACTACAGTCAACACTGCGCATGATGGAGCACTGTTTAACAATTTTAGAGCGGCAATTCGGAAAGTGCTTCGAGTACTATATCTGAATACTTCCGATATGGGAGCTATAATGACAAGAAAAATTAAAGAAGGAGAGGACCTGTTGCTTTATATTCAAAATTTTCAAGACGCACAGGCGCTGGAAAAACACGAGGCTTGGGGGAAGTCTATACCTGTATTATATCATATTATGCCAAGGGCTGCCAGAGCAGGTGCAGAAACAGCTCAAGAAATTAGTGGGGATAGAAGCAAAACCATGGTCAGAAATTCAGTTAGCCATTGCACATTATTGCAGACTCCTGCAGGAAAAGAATCGCAAAAAAGACTATGAACGAAAAGGTGAAGAAGTAAAGTTAGTGCAGAAAAAGTTATCCAAGTATGCCTGTGAAGGGGCAATGCTAACTAACGTGGGTGGTTCAAACTCGCAGCAAGCAGTACCTATGCTGCAAGTAAATAACCAAAGACAGTTTGATCAGACAAATAATGGATATGCTCCAAGAGAAAGGGGATAATGAGGGAGAGGTTGGCAAGGTAATCAAGGGTATTGGCAAAATAATCAGGGAAGTTATCAGAATAACCAGCAAGGGTTTCAGAATATGCAAAATGGTAATCAAAACATGCAAAAAGGGGAGACAACCTCTTGTATGTTGTACATGTGGAATGACAGGGCACATAGCTTGTATGTGTAGAAGCCAAGGGATGGTAGAGAATGGTCAGTTTTCAAGACAGGTAATGCCAAATCTACCTGCATATTTGCAGCAAAGCGGAAATTGAGTTGTGCAGCAGTGCAGCAGCAGGCGCTGAGAGTGCAGCAAAGCTTGCAACCACAGCAAGTGACAGGTAATCAACTGCAAGGACAATCGCAGCAATCTCCTATGCAACTTCAGCAGAACAGAAACACAGAGCAACCTATGATGCGTAGAATAGGAGGTGTCACTGTTGATGGCGGAAATCCCTTCACAATTGATGAGTGAGGCTGTACCCGCAATAGGACAGCTCACTGGGAGACCTGATGTGTTCAGTCCTATCTATTACACCAAATCCTCATGAGGAGGCAAGGGTTAACGTAATTGTAGGCGGCAAAGCTTTTTCCATCTTAGTGGACACGGGTGCAACACGCTTCTGTACACGTGAGGGCAAACTTTCAATGTCTGGCGATGCAATGAATACTCAGGGCTTTACAGGAGCTACAAGTCGAGTTCCTTTTACAGAAGAATTACCTGTCTCCATAGGAGACGGATATGAAGGTGCCTCTGCTTTATTTGAGGCAAACACCTGTCAACAGATTAGGACGAGATTTAATGACAAACGTGAATATGACCATTTTGTTTACAGAAGATGGTATAGTATGCTCAACAATGGGAATGCATTATTTGCACGCATGCAAAATGATCAGGGCATTCACAGGACAAATAGCGCCTAGAGCAATACCATTGGAACCCTAAGTATTCCATTATGGGATACGCATTCTGTTAACATGGCTGTCAGGTCTAGTAGGCAGAACCATGAGAATACCAGATGAGTTTCTATTTAGACCACAGATACCTATGGATAAGGAAGAAGGGCACATTTTCCCCTTAGCCTCAGAAGCAGCTATAGTCCGAGGAAATACAGCTTTGCTTGATGCAACTGATGACGAGGGTAGACTATGGAGCACAATAATTACCATTGAGGAAGGCTGCAGAGTGACTGATGTCTCTGAAGATTTGTTTGGAGATAACAGATCTGTTGATTTTGTGATATTGGAAATGTGCATTACTTATTGGGTCAAAGCGATTAAGAGAGAGGTCCCGCAGAGAATGATGTTTGCAAAGAAGCGTCCTGAATATTTTGATGAAGATATGGCGAAATTGCCAATTTCAGGATGGACCACTGGACCCTATGATGTAGGCTTACTGAAAGGCGTTGGGGAAGTGAAGTTTAAATTTAAACTAGGAGCAATTTGGCCTCGAGCACGGCAATATCCCATGTCTCGAGAGGCAGATGAAGGAATTTTGAAGACAATTTCCGCTATGATGGACCAAGATATCTTAGTGACGTCAGAGTCACAATGTAATACTTCGATTTACCCAGTGAAAAAAGGCAAAGGGGAGTCATGGAGGCTAATCCAAGACCTTTGCCCAATAAACAAAATTGTAGAGGCCGAGTTCCCTCTAGTACCGAACCTGTCTACAATTCTATGTAATATAGCTGTTGATGCACGATATTTCACAGTGATTGACTTGAAAAATGCATTTTTCTCAATCCCATTGCACAAGGACTCCCAAGATTTGGCATCATTCACTTTTAGACAAGTGAGATTAAAAGCACGAGGCTGCCCCATGGGTACTGTGAGTCCCCATCAATATTTAATAGAGTCCTCCAGATGGACTTGAGCAATATTGCTTTAGAGAGCGTTGTGTTGCAATACGTAGATGACATTTTAGTTTGCAGCACAACAGAGGAAGACTACAGACGCCATTCGGTTCAGCTAATGATTATACTTGCTGACAAAGAATATAAGGTTAATAAGGAAAAGTTACAATATTGTCAACAAGAAGTGTTGTACATAGGCCAATTGATTTCACATGAGGGAAAGAAAGTTACTCCTGAAAGCACTGAGGCCATTTTAAAAACAGCTAAGCCACACACGATAAAACAGATGCAGAGTTTTCTAGGACTATGTAATTATGTCAGAGCATGGGTCTTTGACTACAGCTTGTATACTAGGCCGCTCTTACAGGCCTTTAAGAAAGCACGGGCAACGCAAGAGAAAATCGTGTGGACTGAGGCAATGGAAGAAGGGTTTGACGAATTGAAAAAAAGCCATTTGTACGGCTCCAGTTTTAGGGATTCCCGATTATGCAGATGAATTATTTTTATTTTTGCACACAGATGGTACTTTTATGACAGCAGTATTCACACAGAGAACTACATTGGGGTACAAACCCCTTGCATATTACAGTGGAATTTTGGACCCGGTAATGAGAGGTCACTTTCCATGCGAACAAAGTTTAGCAGCCGCCGCGTTCGCCATACAGAAGGTTACAAGCATAGTGATGGGATGTTCCATGACATTATTTGTTGAACATGCATTATTTGCAATTCTAGAAAAACCAAAAGGCACGTTGACTACTCAAAGGGCTTCTGCCTATGAGGTAATCATATCAACTCCATCGATTAAAATAGTCTGATGTAAAATAGTGAATCCAGCTATGTTTATAGCTGAGCCCATTACCGAAGAACCACCTATACACGATTGTGCAAACTATGAAGAGTTCTGTGATGAGCTCCCTAGAGTAAAAGAATGCACTCGCGGGGGGAGAGATTGTATTAATTGACAGCTCTTTGCCGATCGATCAAAATGACGGGCAAAGATACACAGGCGCTGCAGTAGATTACAAGTGCTCGTATGTATTTGATTGTATTCAGATCATTCAGCGCAAGCTGCAGAATTATTGGTGTTGATAGTCGCAGTCGAGAATCACACAGACCAGGAAGAGACAGTGTTCACTGACTCTGCCTATGTGACGTTGAGAGTGCACGCAGCATTAGCGCGCTGGAAAAGGAGGGGCTACCTCGAGCAGACGGCACGCCAGTGCAGCATGCAGCCCTATTAGACAGGCTCATTAAGGCACAACAACTCCCAGTGAGCATAGCAGTCGTTAAATGCACAGCTCACACAAAAGGGACAGATTTCATCTCGCGCAGAAATCAAGCAGCAGACACGGAAGCCAAGCGCCTAGCAAAAACAGATATAGGAATGATGAATAGCCAAACCATTGATGTGAATGAAAGAGGGATATAATCATATGCCCAAAACACAAATAGTGGAACTCCAAGGGGAGGCATCGCAAGAGGAAAAGAATTTGTGGAAGCAAAGAGGGTGTTCTTTAAAGTCCTTCAAAGCATTGTAGCGACAACACAGCACTGTTAAACCAGTGATGTCTATAGCCTTATTAAGGGTAGCGCTAGAACAGCTGCACTACCCAGCACATACAACTAGGGAGAATCTTGCTGTAACCATTGCTGAGGATTGGTTCGTAACGAACCTAATGGAGCATGTTGCCATTTTTATGGTAAAATTTATTATTTGCCAGCAATTTACGGCAGGGCATACACTGCGCATAGTGAAGGGGGTTATCCCAAGACCCAATGGCCTTTTTTAGCTCTTGCATATCGACTATGTCAACATGATACAGGTTTGTAATGGGTATAGATAACTATTAGTTGTAGTATGTCCTTTCTCCAGATGGATAGAGGCAGGTCCATGTAAATACCCACACTACCTGTGCAGCCAAGTTCTTGGTGCGCAAAGTGTTTCCTAGATGGGGAGTGTGTGAAGTCATGAGATCGGATAATGGACCTCGCTTTGTTAATACAGTTTGAGAGCAGATCACCTCGCTGCTTGGTATAAAGCACAAATTTTCTTCGGCTTACCATCCGCAAGGAAATGGTTTCTGTGAAAAGCTCAATGGCCTGTTAAAGAAAGAATACCTAAGTTGAAGCTTACTTTGAAAAATGGGTGGTTGCACTGGCATTGTATGCATTGAGGACCAACCAGGTTCTGACCACCATCTTATGCCGCACGAGATTGTGACAAGTAGACGAATGAGAACGCCTTTAATGCCTCCATCCCGAGGTAGAAGTGATGCTCAGCCAACGTCAGAAATGTTAGGATTTGAATTGCAGAACTACTTGAACTGTTTAACATCTAGTTTTTCTGTAATTTCAGGACAGTTGCAGAGACGAGGGTGTAAGGCAGTACAGAACACAGAATGAGATGGTTCAACAATCCAAACTCCTGAATTTCTACTTCCAAGAATCTACCCAGGAGACAAAATCTTGATGCGTAATAACACAAGGAAAAAGTGGGACGAGCCCCGCTTTCACGGTCCTTTCATTGTCAAGGACGTCACGCCATCTGCTGTCAAAGTGCAGGGTAGGCGAATTGGATCTTCCTGGGAGACACTAAAATCTACGCCGGAGAGACGCCTCTGCTTACACACCACCGCAAATAAGTTACAAACATCAGGGAAGAACCACAGCATGTGCAGACAAGATCCATGATGAGGAAGAAGGATGCATAACCCGATCAAGTGGAAATCGTGAAGAACTCTTTAGTTGGACTATGGCTTAATTTGGACACTCCCTTTTCAGCTATAAATAAATGGGTAAAAGGACAAATTTGAACACTCTGTGCATCTTAGTTTCAGAGTAACAGAAGATCTACATTCTTGAAAGCCACAGTAGGTTATTATCTTTGGACTAGGGCATGCTTAAGCCTTGATAACAAGTAAAGTGAGTCAATACAATTGAAGTCCCCAGGGTATTCAGGTTCTGTCTCCTTCCCCAATCATGTTATCACATCCCAAAGAGAACCAATTATGTTACTTGTTAAAAAGTTATTAAACCTGACACTTAAGTCCTTATTGCTGGCTAGATGTCCCTATCCAGAAGACGAACTGTCCCTTCTGATGTAATAACCCTAGTTGGACGCTGGTGTATCGACTAACCGGGGAAGAAGGGAAAAAGGGGAGAATGGTTAGTGTTCTCCCTATCCTGACTCACTACTTTCCTATGCTAAAAGGCTGCACACTGGGGTCAGTCAACCATTGATTTTAATAGTGTTGCTGACCTTTCGTGTGTCTTACCATAAAATACGATGGAGCCGCCTCCATCTCGTGGACTAATTCCACTGTAATTGCTAAAAATATCTCTATGTCCTATATAGCAGACCTCTACAGAGTTATTGTATGTCTGGTAGGTTGGAATAGCAACTGGTTCAACCAATGTCTCTACAGAGTTGTTGTGTGTCTGATAGGTTGGAATAACAACTAATTCCACCAATGTCGAACGGTTTCACCGGGATTCTATATTGGCCGCTTTCTTCAGGACCTATTATGCTGATTGTGCTTCAACATATGGACATATGTCCCATTGTTCAAAACAGTCCATTTAATTGGTGTCTTCGGATTCCTTTTTCTGGAGCGGATATCTTCCGCAAAGTCGTGACATCTTTCTTTTTGTGGCCTGTTGCCTGCAAGGCAAAATGTATACATATCAGGGGACTAGGCTTATATTCTTATGACTACTGAATATTCTATTCTGATGTCCCGGTTCATCCTTACCCAAAGCTTGTTGCCTGTGTGATCTTGGCTTTTGCTTCGGTGTCTTCAAGAGGGTGGGTAGAGCCCTACAATATAAGTACCCAACCGTGAGTCATCTGTGCATATATTTAGTAATTCCAACTCAGTATCACATAGTGTATAATAATTAAAGTGACACTTACCCTGATAGAACACAGGGAGTTCAACTTGTATGTGTGGTGAATTTCCACGATCATTTCGCTGTTAAATTACAACTGCATATTGATTGCAGCATCTGCCTGCAAATGACATGGCATCGTCAGGTTAGATAGTCTCATATTTCTCATGGGCGTCTAGAGATTATTAGCAAAGGTTTTTTAGCATAAGTTTTAATCAGTTCCTTTTTCTATATATATGGATCTTATATATCGAGTTCTCTATCGCATTTTCAATCAATCCCATGTTCAGTATTTCATTCTGCCCATTGGTTTGTTGAGCGTTACTACATGACTCGCAAGATCTAAATTCGTGTGTGTCACATATGTTTATGGGAGCCAGATTGTTCCATTAATCGGACCGAGCAAACCTTGCGTCCGATATTGAGCTTAAAGCGGGGGTTCGTTGTCATTGCCCTAACGGTTTGTTGCTATGCGTATTCTTTTGTAAGTCTATGTTCCCATCTGTTTATGGGAACCAGATTGTTCCATTCATCGGATCGAGCGAACCTCGCATCCGATGTTGAACTGTTAACATGGACTCGATATAATTACCCTAACGATTTCTGGTGTACAACGGTTATTGCTATGCGCATTCCTTTGTAAATCTGTGTTCTCATCTCAACAAAAAAACATGTCCGGTCTCGCATCTTACCGCGGAACACCTAGGGTTGGCACTAACCTTTTCTGGCAGATCGGTTGTTGATCTCTCGTCTTGTATCGGCTTCCGCAATCCTCGCGGCCGCCATCTTGGGAGGGTGCATCATTTATACTAGTCTGTATAGCGGTAGTCCCTTCTTTGTTTCTATGTCTGGTATGGTTAATCTGGTCTCTCGTGTTACTGACCCATCCATCATCCTGCCAATGCTGTAAAGTTAGCGGCCAAACTCGCTATGGCGACACATTGTAATATTCAGCTATTTTATCTGGTGGTTATGATTAAATTGGCAAGACGTTAAGAACGTTGATATATATTCCAGGAGGGAATTTAATCACAAGTTTCATTGGATGTTATATTGCTGAAGTGTATCATCTGTTATTAATAGGGTGCTGTTCTTTTTTTCATGGTGTCAAGATGCATGCACTCCTCAGATTCAAGTTCTATATTTGTACCTGACACACAACTCATATCGATTCAGATGTCCTTCAGGGCTGTTCGAGGTTCTTATAAAACTGCAAGTGCTTGCCAGCAAATTGCCTCGTTTAAGCCAATGAGATGACTTTTTAGTCTGTATATCCAAGCTTGTTCTCTTTTTAGGAGCATAGCTCCCACATTTCCACCTCTTTTAGGCCGGATCACTTTTTCTAGTATTGTCCAGCTTATATCATTTTCTGTATGTTTCATTGTTAAATAGTGTTCAACTAAAGGGGCAGTGACCCTTTTTGTTTTGATATTCGCCCTATGTTCCCCAATACGTGTTTTTATAGGTCTGGTAGTCATCCCTACATACATTTTGTTGCAGGGGCATTTTAGTAGATAGACAACATTAGCTGTGTTGCAGTTGGTTAGTGTCCTCTGTTGCCAAGGCGAATTCCATCCGATGTCAATAGCGGTGGTCAGTCTCGTGAAGGGGCATGCTGTACATGTACCACATGGTGTGTGTACTATTGCTTTTGGTTGATTCCACAGAGTTGTTTGTTCCTGTGTATCTTCTTTTTTCTGTTTGTAGATATGAACCAAGATATCACCTATATTTTGCGTCTCCTGTTAATAGCAAATCTCGGACTTTCTAATCAGTTCTCGCCTACATTAAGAATGTGCCACCGTTTTTTCACTTCTTTCTTTATGCGGTTAACTATAGGTGAATGACTAAACACGGCTGTTTTCTGGTTCTCATCTCTGTTTATCTTGGGATGCTGTTCTAATGTGACCTCGGGATATTTCGTGCCCTCTTCTTAGCATGTCTTATGGTTCTCTCGGGATAATGTCTTTCCCGTAGTTTTTTTACCAGACCTTCTGCTTGTGTGTCGTATTCGATCCGGGTTGAGCAATTGCGTCGGAATCTAAGAAACTGCCCGAAGGGTAAGTTTTCTTTTAGTGATCTCAGGTGGAAGCTGTTATATTCCAACAGAGAATTCCGGTCAGTTGTTTTTTGATAGACCGTAGTTTCAATCTTTCTTACTTTTCTCTGTAGTTTCAAGTCCAAGAAGGTTGCTGTTTCTTTGCTATTCTCTGACGTAAATCTGAGGAAGGGGTTTTGTGAGTTGAGCCATTCTTGGAACCCCTGGAGTGTATTTTCATCACCCCTAAATAACATCAGCAAATCGTCGATATATCGACGCCAGCTTATGATGTTATTTATGAACGATTCGATGGATGATAAATCGTCCACTCTTCAAAATCTGCGACATATAAATTTGCTACAGGTGGGGCAAATGTCTCCCCCATTGCTGTCACCTATATTTGTTCAAAGAACCTGTCCTCCAATATGAAGTAGTTCTTTGTCAGGGCTAGTTCTGCCAGTTGCATGATAAAGCAGATCAACCAAAAGCAATAGGACACACACCATGTGGTACATGTACAGCATGCCACTTCACGAGACGGACCACCGCTATTGACATCGGATGGAATTCGCCTTGGCAACAGAGGACACTAACCAACTGCAACACAGCCAATGTTGTCTATCTACTAAAATGCCCCTGCAACAAAATGTATGTAGGGATGACTACCAGACCTATAAAAACACGTATTGGGGAAGATAGGTCGAATATCAAAACAAAAAGGGTCACTGCCCCTTTAGTTGAACACTATTTAACAATGAAACATACAGAAAATGATATAAGCTGGACAATACTAGAAAAAGTGATCCGGCCTAAAAAAGGTGGAAATGTGGGAGCTCTGCTCCTAAAAAGAGAACAAGCTTGGATATACATACTAAAAAGTCATCTCATTGGCTTAAACAAGGCAATTTGCTGGCAAGCACTTGCAGTTTTATAAGAACCTCGAACAGTCCTGAAGGACATCTGAATCGATATGAGTTGTGTGTCAGGTACAAATATAGAACTTGAATCTGAGGAGTGCATGCATCTTGACACCATGAAAAAAAGAACAGCACCCTATTAATAACAGATGATACACTTCAGCAATATAACATCCAATGAAACTTGGGATTAAATTCCCTCCTGGAATATATATAAACGTTCTTAACGTCTTGCCAATTTAATCATAACCACCAGATAAAATAGCTGAATATTACAATGTGTCGCCATAGCGAGTTTGGCCGCTAACTTTACAGCATTGGCAGGATGATGGATGGGTCAGTAACACGAGAGACCAGATTAACCACACCAGACATAGAAACAAAGAAGGGACTACCGCTATACAGACGAGTATAAATGATGCACCCTCCCAAGATTGCAGCCGCGAGGATTGCGGAAGCTGATACAAGACGAGAGATCAACAACCGATCTGCCAGAAAAGGTTAGAGCCAACCCTAGGTGTTCCGCGGTAAGATGCGAGACCGGACATGTTTTTTTGTTGAGAGGAGAACACAGATTTACAAAGGAATGCGCATAGCAATAACCGTTGTACACCAGAAATCGTTAGGGTAATTATATCCAGTCCGTGTTAACAGTTCAACATCGGATACGAGGTTCGCTCGATCCGATGAATGGAACAATCTGGTTCCCATAAACAGATGGGAACATAGACTTACAAAGGAATACGCATAGCAACAAACCGTTAGGGCAATGACAACGAGCCCCCGCTTTAAGCTCAATATCGGACGCAAGGTTTGCTCGGTCCGATTAATGGAACAATCTGGCTCCCATAAACCTATGTGACGCACACAAATTTAGATCTTGCGAGTCATGTAGTAACGCTCAACAAACCAATGGGCAGAATGAAATACTGAACATGGGATTGATTGAAAATGTGATAGAGAACTCGATATACAAGATCCATATATATAGAAAAAGGAACTGATTAAAACGTATGCTAAAAAACCTTTGCTAATAATCTCTAGACACCCATGAGAAATATGAGACTATCTAACCTGACGATGCCATGTCATTTGCAGGCAGATGCTGCAATCAATATGCAGTTGTAATTTAACAGCGAAATGATTGTGGAAATTCACCACACATACAAGTTGAACTGTTCCATCAGGGTAAGTATCACTTTAATTATTATACACTATGTGATACTGAGTTGGAATTACTAAATATATGCACAGATGACTCACGGTTGGGTACTTATATTGTAGGGCTCTACCCACCCTCTTGAAGACACAGAAGCAAAAGCCAAGATCACTCAGGCAACAAGCTTTGGGTAAGGATGAACAGGGACATCAGAATAGAATATTCAGTAGTCATAAGAATATAAGCCTAGTCCCCTGATATGTATACATTTTGCCTTGCAGGCAACAGGACACAAAAAGAAAGATGTCACGACTTTGCGGAAGATATCCGCTCCAGAAAAAGGAATCCGAAGACAGCAATTAAATGGACTGTTTTGAACAATGGGACATACGTCCATATGTTGAAGCACAATCAGCATAATAGGTCCTGAAGAAAGCGGCCAATATAGAATCCCGGTGAAACCGGTCGACATTGGTGGAATTAGTTGTTATTCCAACCTATCAGACACACAACAACTCTGTAGAGACATTGGTTGAACCAGGTGCTATTCCAACCTACCAGACATACAATAACTCTGTAGAGGTCTGCTATATAGGACAGAGATATTTTTAGCAATTACAGTGGAATTAGTCCACGAGATGGAGGCGGCTCCATCGTATTTTATGGTAAGACACACGAAAGGTCAGCAACACTATTAAAATCAATGGTTGACTGACCCCAGTGTGCAGCCTTTTAGCATAGGACAGTAGTGAGCCAGGCTAGGGAGAGCTCCACCATTCTCCCCTTTTTCCCCTTCTTCCCCGGTTAGTCGATACACCAGAGTCCAACTAGGGTTATTACATCAGAAGAGACAGTTCATCTTCTGGATAGGGACATCTAGCCAGCAATAAGGACTTAAGTGTCAGGTTTAATAACTTTTTAACAAGTAACATAATTGGTTCTGCTTGGGATGTGATAATAACAAGTAAAGTGAGAAAGGTTTATTAACTTTAGACGGAGGCACACTTCCCGCATTCCAGATATTATTGGTAATACTGACAATGAAAACATCATTAGAAGACTGCTCATAATCATCACTGAAGAGTTTTTGAAGTTGCCCGAGTACAGTGAGGAAAACACAAATTATTACCCGACAGCACAGACTGGTCAGTGTGGTGTTCTTTTGTTTAATTGTAGACTACCCGCATCTTGTTGGAAGACACACTCATGTGGTAACATTTCTTAGAGACACAAGAAATACTGTAAATTTGAATGTGATCCTGGAAGGGATCCTCATCCAGATAGCGATCTATTCTGAAAGAAATCACAGAGCTGTGTAGAAATTCTCCTCCGAGGGACAGATCGAGGAAGTGATAAAACCTACAACTTGGTTCAGCGGCGTAACACAAAATGTGGGGTGGGGGAGCCTGCGAGCCATGAGGAGGGGGCCCCCCTACTCGGCAACAAATCACAGGTTGCACCACACTCTGAGCTGGCCTAGATTATCACGCTTGCACAATATGCACAAACGTGCTGCTGAAGGGGTATGCCGCACACTGCTCTAGGAGAAAGATATAAATGTGTTTTAATGCAATATACAACACAATCTTATGAGAAAATGTGCTATGAGGCCATAGTGTTAGTAATTGTTTGGTAGGGTAACACCAATCCAATGCATGAAAGTCACCGGCAGTGCAGAGGAACATTAATGCTTAGCTATTAAAAATGCCATGCCACAATGAAAACTTGTCCAACTGGCTGCACAATATAGACCAGTGTAGACACATAATAACATTACAGTAAAGCATTCCAGGCCACATTTAGAAATACCTAGACTGGTTGCACTAAAATGCCAGTCGAAGCAATAACACTCATCAAGAAGAGAGCACAGATTAAAGCCTGCGTCTCTGTGGCCTGTAACACGGCCAAACTCTTTAAAATCTGCAAGGAACTGGTCAATCCTGTTGCGGTCTGTACCTCTCCTGTTCCCTCGCAGGCCTTCTGTACAGCTCTGGCCTCACACTAAATCTGAGGACATTCTGTCCTCTATTTCCTCTTCCTCCCTCGGCCCCCTTAGTCATCTCAACCTCTCCTCCTACTTTTTCCTCTTTCTCTTGGATAACACCTGACAAGGTTTCTAGACAAGTCCGATCTATGAAAGTGTCATCCAAACAGGTGCTCCCCTGTTCCTCCAGAACCATCAAGGACCATATTGACACCCTCGCTCCAGCCTTGGCCAATTTCTGTAATCACTCTTTCCCCAATGGAACGTTCCCCTCCCCCCCAAAGCACTCCCTTGAGCACCCACTCCTCAAGAAGCCGTCTGCCAATCCTACCTGCCTGGCAAACTATCGCCTAATCTCCATCACCCCTTTCCTGGGTGAACTCTTGGAAAAGCTTGCCATCTCCCAGCTTACTCTCCACACTGAATCTGTTGGTTGTCGCCAAGACTATCAGTCTGGCTTCAGAGCTGCCAGAGGCACGGAAAATGCTCTCCTGAACACCCGTGAAGATCTGCTCTCTAACCGTGATTCCAGCATTCCTTCTGTCCTCATCCTCCTCCTTTCATCAGCTTTCGACATGGTCAACCACGCCATCCTGATCAATCAACTCTATGAGAACCTGGGTATCACGGATCAGGCCCTGTAGTGACTGACCTCCTTCCTCTTGGACCACCACTCCCCTCCCACGTCCAACTTGGTTCCTTTCTCTCTGCCACCTCTCTCTACATGTGGCGCTCCCCAGGGCTCTATCCTCTCACCCTGGTTTTTCAACCTCTACTGGGCCCCTTTGGCCCACCAGATCTCTACCTTCTCCTCTAACTTTCAGTGTTATGCCGATGACTCAGCTTTCCTTCAAGTACCCCTCAGCCTATTGTCCTCTGTCGCTCATTCCTGACTATCTGCGATTCAAGATTGGTGAGCCTTCAACAATCTCTACCTTAATGCCAGTAAGACAGAGATCTGTCTCATTGGGACCCCTGCCCCTGCTTTCCCTCTCTCACTCTGGCCGCCCGGCTTGGGCCCTCTTCCTTCGCCTTCCTGAGAGGCAAAAAACCTTAGTGTCATCTTCGACTCCACTCTCGCTTTCTTTCCTCACATCACGGACATCACCAAGAAGTCCCGCTACTAGCTGCTCCTCCTCAAACGACTCTTCCCTTTCTCACTTTCCACCAGAAGCTCACTCTCTTCAGAGCCCTGGTTCTCTCTAGGCTGGACTAATGCAACAGCCTCTTTCTCAATCTGCCTTCCACTACTCTCCGCCATCTGCAACTAATCCAGAACAAGACTGCAAGTCTTATCCTTGGCCTCAAGCCCAGGGATTGTATCTCTCCAGCCCTGAAATCTCTCCACTGGCTCCCGGTGGCTTCAATGATCAAGTTCAAGACCCTTTGCATTGTCCACAAGGCTTTCTGGGACCTGGGCCCGCACTACATCCAACGCTCTCTTCCTAAAGACCTTCCTTCTCGAGCCCTTCGCTCAGCTACCTCCAACTCTCTAAGGGTAAGACGCTTCTCCAGGCAGACAGTGGGGAGTATATCTCTCTCCTCTGCAGGTGCCTACATCTGGAATGGCCTCCCTGCCTCCCTCAAACTTGAGGCAGACCACCTGAAGTTTCAGAAGCAGCTCAAAACGTTACTCTTCCCCTCTGCTTTCTCTCTCTCTCCCTTCCTCCCTTGCTGACCTACCTGTGCTGTACCAACTGGTTGCTTGGCTACCCTCAGGAGTCTGAGTCCAGACACTTTCTTGATCTGTCACCCTTGCACTGCCTCCAGGCCTACCATGCACTTAGGGGCTTAACTGTAACCCTTGGCGCGTCACAACCAACCAAGTACTCGTATTTAGAGTCACACCCGCAGAAGCAACGGCGGCGCCTCTGCTTCACAGTTATGACTCAGCCCCTCAGAAGCTGAAAAAAATCCTTTGCAGCATTCACTCGCGGCTTTCGCCAATGCATGTTGTAATAACGAGGCACTCACGAATCCTAAACATGACTTAAGGTATTTATTGGACCAACGCTCACCGCTACAATTTTTCTAAATGACAGACACCTGAACTAAGCTTTCTTTTAAAAAAGTGATGTCTACAACACATAAAATGTACCGATTTTGTTTTCCTCCTTTTTCCCCTTGCTGGGGTTCCTCCAATCTGCGTACTACAGCAAGCACAGCTGAATTCAACGCTATATATCTATACAAGACACCCCATGATCCACGGAGAAATAGCTACCTTGATACGACTTTCCTAACAAGAGGTATGAGACAACAATTTCTTCCACTTCTTCAAGCTCACAACTATTAACATCTGAGCCCTGACAGAGATAGATACATTGCTTGATTCAGTTTTTTCTCTTTCTCTATCCTGCCGCAGTTGAAAATTGAAAAAGCAACTGCGGGTGTTTGCGCCCTGGGGACCTCGTGTTCCATGCTGCGTCCCTCTTACCTGTGGAAAACCAAAACCCCGGCCAAAGTGGGTTTTTGACTCATTCCATGCCCAGAATCAGGCTAAGGACGTTGCCCCAACCAGGCTTTCATTTTCAGTGGCAAAAATTATAAATTATTCTTTCTAGATTTAGACAAATGCCGCACAAACTGAAAACATTCCTTTAACAAAACATTTTCTTTGATATTTTCTTTTGTCTGCCTCCACACAGGGTTAAGTTGGGTTCCCCATCACTTCATGTTTTCGCCCTGAGGAAGGCTTCAGCAAAATATACATGCCCAGCAGGGGGCTAATCCGAAACGTGTAATGGATGTTTAAACCGCATCTCTGATAGGAAGACCCAATTTTGGAACTCATTCTGAGGTTCAATTTCTAATTAATGTGGAAAATATAACCGCCGAGGCACAAACACATTTGTGTACTTGCGAGGTGTCTTTCCCTCATTTAACACCAAAACGTCCGCAGACCTGCATTCATTAATTTCAGCGGCACCCGGATATTGTATTGTGGGACGTCACATTTCCCCTGCATATGAGGGGATCTGAAATTTTCATTTTTATATGTGGTATTGTCCTATTTATATTTATTGGTTCATTCACTGTCTGCAGTCACCTAATTGTTAAAATTGAATCAACTGCTTCTTTCTCTTTTTTTCAGTCTTATATCCTTTCATTACTTCAGATGGTATATTGATACTTATATGTTTTTTCTTACAAATGTAAAATAAATTATTTTGTCAACACAAGGAATGTTTTCAGAGTATATAAAAATATTGTGGCAAATAATCTTTGTGATATCCATGGCATAGGACACAAAATAAATGAAGTTGGTTTAATTCATCTTCAATGAAAATAATTTTCTCGGCATAGTGGATAGTTTTGGTTTAATAATAGATATATCCCACCCAGTCCCAATCCACTTTATGCTCTAAGGGACTACCCCGACTCCATTTTTTGTATGAGCCATTTTTGAGTGACAGCTAGGACTGATGAATGGGGGTTTTCTGCATAAAAGCAGGGCTTTGGGGACTGGAACTTCAGAAGTCGCCACAGGACCATCCAACGAGGGAGAAGCTGAGCTGACCTACCACGGCGACACCACCGGTGGAGCCCTGCTGAACCGTCTCACCACTTCCCAACGACAGAGAAGATCTTCATCCCGGAGAGTCTTCTTCCTCTGAACTGGTGGGGATAACCAGTTTGCCCTCCTTTGTCGCCTTACTGGATCGTCTCGTGGTCGAATCACCCGTGCCAAGCACCCCGGCGGCCGTATAGCCACGTTTCACCACTACCGCAAATAAAAGGGTAGTACCTTTTAACCGGGAAACTCCGCGGCCGGTTTCTTCCCTGGCAGTGCAACGACCTCCAGCTTTCCTCCACGTCGAGATCTCCTCTTCCCCTGGACGAAACACTGACTTGCAACCGCTGCCAGGAACATCTGCCCCCGCTGGAGCTTTCTCACCATTTCAGGTACTGTACCCCGCCTGGACTCCCTTGCAACAGACTGTTCAAGGTGTCCCGTAAATCCTTGACTTTCTATCCTGGGGTGACTTGGGACCTGCTAACTAACGTTTTTCTGAACTAATCCAACCCTTTTCGAACTATCTGCAACAACTCTTTAAAGTACTTTCCAACTGTGTGATCTTGGACACATTCCGCCTTGCTCTCTCCAAGAGTGGGCCTCGCCTATGACTTTCTTGCTCCTCAGTAGACTCTGCCTTTTCTGACTTGCTATGGTTCTCTTAAAGTGTTTGTATTGTGTATTTTCCTAATTCTGCCTTTTTCCCTCCCTTTTTTAACTAACTTATTGGAGTGTCATCTTAGGTGAAGCGCTCACCTCTGTCTGTAAATAAGTGAGGTTTTTAACTAAGACTTGTTCAATAAGTAATCAGGGATGTACATATATTAATAGTGACTGGGTTTGAACTTGCTTGCCATATTAGTGTTAGTATATTTTACAAAGTGTGTTTTTAAATAAATAATTATATACTTTTATACCCAAGCTCAGTGTTTGCTTGTGCTACTGTATTTTAGTACCTATCTTGTATACTCTATATACTGTCTAACTCTTCCTGAGAGAAGTCTGGCTGCTCAGCACAGCTACCAGGTAAATCTGGGTGGTACAGACTGCTACCAATTGGGTTTACTGCCAACACCTGTAGTCTTAAGCCTTTTGCAGTGGTCCCTAAGGGAACTGCACAGGTTTCTGCCTAACAGCCAGCCACACATTTGTGTGCACCCTTTCACCATACACTCTCACACGCACATGTCATGGGGTTGATTTGAGACCTATTACTTAAAAAAAAAAATAGTTTCTTTTTGAAGTCACTCCGACTTCATTAACGGAAATCATTTCTTAAGGACCGAACCATAACGGAAATAATTTCTTTATTAAGGCAGAGTGACTTCAAAAATAAACTATGGGCTATGGGCCTCATTCCGATTCCCGTGATAACCATGCTGGTGCCACCGATGGGTTGCTGCCAGACTCAGAATGATTTACGGCACCTGACTTCTCAGTGCCACTAGGAGATTACAACCCTGGCAGCCCAGAAATTCAGGCGCCGGTAAAATGTTGCTCCCCATTCCCATAGAACACTATGTTAGTGTTATGACACTATGATAGGGTCCCCCCCAACCCCATGACATGGAAGCCTCCAACCTAGGGTCTACCATGTCATGGGGTTGGAGGAGCCCTCGGACTTTAAAAAGAAAGTTTCTTTTTGTAGTCACTCTGCCTCAATAAAGAACTAATTTCTGTTACAGAGTGATTTCAAAAAGAAAAAAACTTTTTTTGGGGGGGTGGCAGGAGTTTGCATTTATTTTTCTCCAAGTGGGGCCCCCCCTCCAAGGAAATGGGCTGGTGGGGCCCCCCGCACCACGGGGGCTGCAGGGGCCCCAGTTACGCCAGTGACTTGGTTCATGCTGACAGGGAAGCTACATCATCTGAACTGAAGCAAATTCGAGGCATCTATTGGGAACTGGTTAATGAAGCAGAATTTATAGAAGCTCGCACAAATCATCTTTTTTCACGAAAAAAGGAACATTTGTACAGCGGCTGGTGAAGGAATTGGTTCCAGAAAGCAGCTAGTTGATCGAGGATGAATGCTGAAGAAAACAACAAGCTTCCAGAAGCAATCTAAAAAAGCAATATCAATAAAAAAAAGTATTTTTCCTTCCTTAGCATCAAATGATCGAGATGGGGAATCAAAGTAGCAACTTTGTGTTGACCCAAGAGGACAGACGAGCAAATTGTCCCAGAAGTAGATGCTGTAGGATCACCTACCACTGCATTGTTTACACATGTATTGTATTCATACTCATATTGCTTTCACTGACAGAACTGCTTTTTATATAGGAGCACATGATGCAAAAATTCCTGTATATGTTTCTGAGCAGAATGAAAAGGTAAACGTGGCAACTACAAAGCAACCCAGGCCATTCATAGTCATTCCCATCCCTAGACAAAATGCACAGATACCTGTGATCAAAATGGATGTTATTAATACATCACACACAGCACTTGTTTCAAACACTACATTTGAGCGCCAGAGACAGGGTCGACAGAACAGGCAAAATAAGGGGTTGACAAAGGTTGGGCCCACACAGATAATACATGCAGACACAGCTGGTCCAGTGACACAAAGCCCAAGTACAAGTCCCACAGAAAAATCACATGCAGAGATGATAGAATCTCTATGGCCTATTTTAGCTATTGCCAGAAAGAAACAGAGGGATAAAGAAAGACTTGCTGAACTTTCTTCTACGCAGATAACCCGGATGGATGTTCCTGCAAATCGACGAGCCAGAAGAAGTTATACCGATGTATTCAGAGATGTGGTTATAGAAAACTACAGGAAGACTTTGAGAATTAAAAGCACCACCCAAGAAGACAATTATGAACTGAATGATTATCTGGACAGCACAGCACACTTGGGAAACAACATATGGTACCAACACATGAAAGAAGTTGGAAGAAGGACGTCAGATGAAGAATGCTTTGTATGTGCATTCCTGCCATACAGCATGGGGAAGTCAAAGATCTTCATAGCAATTGAAATTCATGTCCAGACAGCTCATTGCCTTTCGCACATAGCACTTTCCAAAACAAGAGGTCAATTTATGGGAAGTGATGCTTCTCTTCAATGGGAAACTGAAAAGACAGATCCAGACGCACAGGACTACATACAAGATATAAAGACAAGAAACAGAGCCCATACGAGAAATCGTGTGATCAGATATGAGAATTATTAAATATTATGAAAATAGAACGAACATTGACAGGTCTGCAATGAAACATAACAAAAAAGTAGTTTTTTTAATGTCTCTGGTTTATTGGCTTAAACCTTACATTCTTTTATTTTCCTTTTTTCCTTTTTTTCTTGGGTCATTGAAGGTAAAGGTCGTTACAGAAAGGAAAAAAATAAATAAAGTGTTTATTCAATTCGCTCTTTGAGATTGCAATGCTGTCTAAAAGTTGATTATGGCCGTTATCATTGGCCTGCTGGAACCGGAGAGGACCAGGGACCATCGATCATCTTGGTCCAGCGAGATTGTGTCCTTTAGGTAGGACATCCCAATGGCAAGCCGTTTCTCTGCAAGTTCAGGGCAGCACATTAACAGGTGATGGATACTTTCTGCAACTGTTGCCTTCCAGAACCTACAATTCTGAGTTGGATTTTCAATGCGGCTCCTGATGCCGAGGATTTGCTGGGTTGGTAGAATGTTTAGTTGTAAACGCATGAATGTATTGCGAATTAATTTATCTGGAAATCGGTGTAGGTAAGTGGGTAGTTCGTTCAGGGCTTGGACTTTGGTGGGGCAGTTTAAAGTTAATTTGTAAGAGTTCTTGGTTTGTTGCGTGCAGATCCAGTCTGCTCTTGCAAGAAAAATGTTAGCTTTCTGTTGCCTGTTGAGCATCATATCGATGGTTATGTTGGATTTGGTTGTCCGGTAATCAATGTATGCTTTCCATTTGTTCAGGGCCGTCGCTCTGATGTTCTCTGCGCTGTTGCGGAGAATGTGCAATGCAAGAATGTCGTCTTCATTCATCAGTTTCCACCAGAGGTCGAATTGCTTCCATTGTACAATTGAATGGAGAGATTGTAGCCTAGTTCAAATCTGATGCTGGCAATAGGTAAGGGGTTCGGAAGCTAAGATGGGGGTGACTTTTTGTCTATAGAATGATACAATAGGTCTTAATGAAAATTTCCCAAACTTCCTGTGGATCGCTCGACCATGTCGTGCCAGCATCAGCGTTTTTGATTGTAGCGTTTCTGGCCATGGAAGTTCTTGTACAGTGTTATTTATCCAGACACCAAGATATTTTATCGTCTGGGCTTGGGCAATTTTTTCCTGTTGTAGGAAGAAGCTAGAAGTTGTTTTCTTAGTCCGTCTTTGGTAGATTAAGTTCATTATTTTAGTTTTGGAGGTGTTGATTTCAAGTTTGTTGCGCGCCATGTATGTTTCAACATTATTGAGGGCAAGTTGAAGTCTTCGCAGATTTTTTGAAAAAATATCGATGTCGTCCGCGTAAAGAATGCAGGTGATTGGAAGAGAGTTGAGTTTTGGCGGATTCATTGTGGGTGTGGTAATTTCTTCATCAAAATCAGACGTAAAGAGATTGAAAAGTGCCACAGCTAAAGGGCATCCCTGCTTTAGCCCGTGCCAGGTTTTTATAGGTGCGGTGAGTGAGCCAATTTTGTTCATCCTGACTTGAACTGAGGTGTTGGAGTATAAGAGCTTAATAGGTTCTAGGATCTCATTCGGGCAGCCCCATTTGAGTAATTTATCCCATAACAATGTTCTATTGATTTCATCGAATTCTAGGTGTAAAACGATAAATGCGGCATAGGTCTGGGTTCCAGCTCTAATTGCTTCGTGCTTGAGGAGATTCAGAATAAGTAGGTTGATGTTAGTTCCTACATGTTTCACGAAGCTAGCCTGGCGGACTGCATTTCGGTTAGCTTTTTCCACCCAGATGTTTAGTTTGATGAGAAGCATATTAGCGAAGATTTGTCCCAAGGGGTCCAAAAGGGCAATAATTGCATGGTAGTTGAGTTGGGCCTTGTTTAAATATCAGGATGAGAACAGCTCTCCGCCACGAATTTGGTATTTCGTTTGAGCGGTTGATTAACTCAAGTATTTGTTCGAAGATGATGGTGCATGTTTCTGTTTTTTTTTTGATGATCGCATTTGATAGTCCGTCGGGGCCTATTGCCTTTGAAGCATTAAGGTTGCTGATTACGTCACTGATTTCGCACCAATCGATATTAATTGCCCAATGGTTAGAGGTTGTGTTGTTCTGTGTTGGATATGTCCTCCGTTTTGTTTGCCTTTTCAATGGTGCCTCGCTGTTTATATAGATCACTAAAATACTGTAACCAGTTGGCCTCAGTGACTTTGGTGATCATGTTGTCATCTCCTATGTGTTGCTGGTTTAGGAGAGCCCACAGTGCCTGGGTGTTTCTTGAGCCCATTGCTTTCATTATAGCTTCAGCATCATTTTGTAGAAGTATCGGCTTGATCAATTTAAGCCAATTTTTGTATCTCTGGTTTTCTTTTTTAATCAAAGAGGCTGTCAGGTGACAAGAGGTCTTTTTGAGTTGTCTTATTGTTGCTCGAAGGAGTTTTTTTCCTATCAATTATCAGAAGGCTATAGGCGTGATGGGAGAGTCTGGCGGTAGATCTGGTTGTGTTTGGTTGACGATAACGGAGGAGCAACCATTCGTAGTTCAATTTTTTCGCATCCGGGATCGAGGAATTCTTCATTTTGTCAGGAAGTTGGCTAATTTGAGACATTCTTAAACGTGCAGCGGCTGTGTTTGACTCTAAGGATGGAAGAGTAAATCGTGGCGGGATAGGTCTGTTGGTTGCCCAAGATCAGATAATGATGTAGTGATCACTGTCAGGTGTATAGATGTTCTTGTTTATGAGCAGAGGCTCTTTTATATGTGCCGAGCGATCGATGTAGTCAATTATTCTTGTGGAATTGCTACGTGACCAGGTTGGTGTTGGACGGGTAGAGTCTGGTTCCAGAGCATCTAGTCTAGACATTTCTGTTGATCATTTCTTTAGACCATCGTTTTGCTCTGTCTTCCATCATAGATTGTTCAAGTTCTGAACCATGAATAGAGTGGAGGTGCATGTTGATAACGCCACATATGATGAAGGTTATACCAGGGTAGAGGCGAGTGACTTCATCCATAAATGAGAACAAAGAATCCATATATAAATCAGATCCGATTTTTAGTGGAGTCCAATATGTGTTAATTATCGCCATATACTGTTTGGAGACATGTTAATGGTGAGTTCTTGTCGCCTGGTCAATCGATTGTACTTGGTGTAGTATCACGAGTTGTAGCCAAGGATTGATGTTTTGGTCATTGATCACTTGAATTTTCGCATATATTCTTACTAATAGCAGTAGGCCCAAAGAAGGACGGCCTTTGGGACCACACAAGGCGGGGTGCATGAATGTTGTATATCCTTTGCATGTTGGTTTGTTGTGGATCCATGTTTCTTGCAAACATATCAAAATCAGTGTTTTGGAATTCAGATCTGGTTCTGAGAAACAAATGAGTGTTCCAAGAACAGATAAGCAAGGTTTGTACGGAATTCGTGGGTTGTGGCTAGAGGGAGTTGTTACTGATGGTGATAATCCGCGTGTAGGAGTTTTCCCTCCATATTGGTTGCCTCTCGTTCAGATATTCACGTTTGTCCTTTGACTGGTAACTGGCATCTCCATTTGTTGACTTAGAGTAATATACATCCGGTAAATGGGTTTCGGCAGGGCTAACCATTGAATACTCAAAGTCAGATCTAGGTTGGATTTTCTTTGTATCATATTCTGTCTCGCAGATGTTTTTATTTGATCAAGGATTGTGATTTGGAAACTAAGTTTTCTCAGTCCTCGTTTCTGTGCGTAGACTAGCATTAGCAGGTCAACGGAACTGCAATGCATCGTGTTGCAGTCCAATGCATCATGGTTGGGAAATTCAATTTGCAGAATGTCTTTCGTTGTTACTTCTGCAAGTTTGGGGATTGCGTGAAGAAGACGCAACGTGTTTGTCCTGTTTAGGATCAAGCCATCATTCCCTGGGTGTGCTCTTTGGATCGTGATCAGATTCGATTTGCTTACTTAGTAGAGGGTTGACAAATCGAGGGAGTTGGGAAAGAGTAGATGAACTATGGGTGGGTTATAGTCGTCTAGCGAAGCATCCGAGATATCACTGCCATCCATATGTAGGGAAATTTCACATTTGGAATGGTCTGTATCGTCTGATTGTATCGTCATTTGGATAGCCGAGCATGTTCGCTCAGACGTCAACGATGATTAGTGATGACTCGTTACTTTTTGACTCCGGTTGTTTAGTCTGGCGATTGCCATGCGACAGATGAACAGACAAATTCATTAGCAGATCGATGTCCTCTTGATCAACGTCCGAAACGACGTTGGATGATATGTCATTTATTAATTGGACTGGAGTTCCATTTTGCAGAGAGTCATCTGTGGGTAGCTGTTTGTTGTTTTCTTGTTTATTGTTTTCCCTTGGCGTTTTGAATAGAACTGTTTTCTGAAATGTTGGAGGCAGAGTTAGATTCCGCAGAAAATATCTCGAGCCTCGTTGTAGGTGTTTGCGTTGTTTTTTCAAATTTAGTACGGGAACGATCTGGCCTTTGGCTGGGTGAACAGGGTCAAAGATTTTAAATATTCTTTTATTGAGTGATTGTGGAGCCATAGCTTCGCTTGACTTTGACCGAGGAGGTGGTAAGGGGGTGTGTGGAGTAAGGTCGATCTAGATTCCTTCAGGGCAGCTCAACGGAGGTTCGTTTGTAGATTTTGTAGTATGCACCTGGGAAGAGTGTGAGGCTGAGCCAACCGGTTCATTAGTCAATGAATTTGTTGGATCTGCTGAGGAACTTTGGGGGGGGGGGGTGATTACGTTGCGAGTTCCCCATGTTAGCTTTCATTAGTTGAAGGAGCGCTTCTATGATGTGGACTTTTTCGGTACGATTGCTTCTGGCCACGTCAGCCAATCTTTGCTGCCAGCAATGGCGCGTTTCGGCTTCCGTTTGTAAACGGTCTTCTACTTTCTTAATTAATAGCTCAAGGATCTCCAACTTCGAGAGGATAGCAGTGAAGGTGTTATTTTGCAGCATTGCTTCAGTTTGTGTTTTTTGGAGCTTGGGGTAAGGGATCATTGCCTGTGTCGTAACTGTGATTAGCATATTTTGTAGGTCTAACATAGTGGTCGGCAATGATGGTTGGGGCAGGGTATGTGGAAAGTTGCATTTCCACTGATTTGGGTCATCAGGAGGAGTCTATTTCTTTGATTCAAATAGTTTGTCAAAAACCCGGGGTTTCCCTGTGGGGGTTGTAGGTGTACTTGTTGTAAGCTCAGACTTCCTTTGAGGTAAAGATGATAATTTCTGTGTGGCGTCGTCGTGAAATTTGTCGTAGGCATTTTGTACAGTGACTCTCTTTGATTCTTGAAGCTCCATCAGCCCCTCAACTTCTGTTACGTCTAGCGATAGCCGTTGGAGGCGTTGTTTTGTACCAATATTGCATGGAATTTCATGTAATTGAGAATGTGATGTGCAGTCATGGAACAGTTTTCATTTTGCCTAGGCCCGTTTTGCGCGATCTTTCTGTGTGGTTTTGTCCCCACGTCCTATATCTATTGAGTCAGGTATCGTGGTGGAATATCTCCGAGTTAGGCTGGTGTTGTGCTCCCGGACTGGTATGGGTCCAGGTTCACGGTTGATACCATTGTGAGAGTTTTGATGATCTTCTGATTGATCTTTTAAAGTAGCAGGAGTTGTGAGTAGGTTGTTTGTGTCAGTAAATGACAGGTGATCGCTGCCAGTGGTGTTTGTAGCGTTCATGAGTTTTGTTGACTGTGACTGAGTTAGAGTTCGAAGTCTTGTTTGAGGACGATTGAGGGTATCCGATGTGAGCATCATTGGATCTAGAAGTGAGGGCGTACTGTACTTTCATACGGTAATTGGGGGCACTGGAACATTGGCTCAGGGATCCTAGAAGGAGGACCGTCCAATAGAATCCGTTTTTAATTAAAAAAGATGTTTTTGTATTTCTGGTTAAGCATTGTAACTACAGAACTCTATATTATGCACCCAATGTATGCACTGATTAAGAGGGGCGGACTATGCGGGATCCTGGTGAAGTATACACTGCACCTCTGTTATACATGTATTGCTATCTGTATTGTGGACGTGAACAAGCCACCCTGTGAGAATGTACTAGTGGAATTAGAAATGCTCTTGTGTTATGCTTCCCTTGTAGGGCAGAATACCAAGTTGGATAACGTGACAGGGCGCCCTCTAACATGGCCACAATGACCCTAGCTGCAGGACCATGTTCACTGACTGAGATATTTATTCATATACCGTTATCTATATTTCTTGCTATTTACTGCTACCTTAGCAACACTTAGAACACTTTAAAGATGTGCCCTGACTTAGAGGGGCAGATTGGACATCCTCGGGATCCATATGTGGCATACGCTGCTCCGCTCCGTTGTGACACTCCAATTATCAACAGTATTATGGATGTGGACAAGCCGCCCATGTGTTAGTTAGAATAGGTTCCTATGGATAACATAGGTATTCATTGCACGGAATAACTGCACCGTACAGGGGCGACTCACTGGGCCTTCCACATTACCCACCCATGCCACTCTATGAATGTAGGGTGTTACTCCTTGTCAATTTGATCAACCCTAGTTGGGCCCACTCACGGACCCCCTTGGTACCCTCCTTATTTCATTGTTCATGGGCCGGGCGGGCTCCATTCAATAATGGCAGCCCGTTTTCTTTCCATCCACCTAGGCCCTATGAACGGGCCACAGACACTAACAGGACTAACAATCTTTTGATTATGCCTCTCTCTGCCCTACCCTACTATATTTGTCCTAGAGAGCCACGTGCTCTGTGTGCGTTTTTAGAAAGCTAAGCCTTTGCTTTTCTTGCAGCCACTCTGTAGGAATACTGAATTTTCCTGCTACAATTAATCAGAATCGTTGTACGCCCCCACAGGATCCATTTCAAGGTAATATTTTTTTATCCTTGATTAGTGGTTCACTGTTCAATTGTCGAACCACCCGAGACCACGATTTGCACTGATAGCTTATCCAGACTCTTTTCAACCTTGACAGGTTGTTCTTTGTTTGTGTTACCCATACATAAGCTGGATGCTGAATTTTAATTGGATGTTAACACCTTCCTCCTGAAGAAAGTTCTGTATATGTGACACTTTAGAACTGAAACATGTCGAGATTCTAGGTCTCTGTATACCAACAGAGTATACAAAAACTATCATCAACTGTTAATGTATTAACTAGTGCAAATTGTGATCCATCATTGTTGCACCTTTCTACTCTCCAATCATATGTTAGCCCATTGTAGGCTGTACGTTTTGATGTTCAGATGTCAGCAAGTACCTTGTAAAGGACTTAAACTGTTTTTGTTTGACTATTGTCTAATGATTTAAAACTTGTTTTATCCATGCCTTAACTTATTAAAACTACTTTTCTTGTTATAGGTTTCATTGAAGACTTGTCAATCTTCATTCTATTTTCATAATATTTAATGTCTATCCCTTCCCGGATCAGATAGAATGGACACTAATAGCTAGTGCTTCCATAGTGTCCACTGAGTTTCCTCCTCTATCCCTATATATCAGATATGAGAAACCAGGAGTGAAAGGAGCTGGCATTAGATGGGAAGTGAACTAAAACTTGATGTCAAATGAAAATCTGCAGAAGACACTCAAAAATGGAAGAACAGATGTCAAATGCAAATCTGGGGAACAGGATTGTCACTAGACGGATGGGAAAAAGGAGTGGTGATCTGCAGAGCATAGATGATCATTGGATACAGAGAAAATGAATGGGCAGTAGCTTTCTTTGTTGTTGAGGGGTGTCCTGGTTCATTGGATACTACAAAGAAACAATTGAGAATGCACAAATGTAATGCAAGCCATTGTGGCCAAGACTTGCTAAACTACTGACATGGGTCGGAGACAGAGGGGGACCCTTGCAGATAGTACCATTATACAGTTCTAAGTTATGCTTCAGGAACAATGGTCCAAGAAAAATGGGGGAAAATCAAAACTGTGGAAGAATATTCGATGCACTAGGAATGATGCATGGAACAGCAGTAATCATGGATCACTATTGGGCTTGTGGATCAAAAGCCTACATCAGACTGCCTAAAAATTGGGGAGGAATTTTCACATTGGTGAACGTCCATGTTCCTGCAGTGGTGATTCCTAAAGGTGACCTGAACATTGAATGTTTCCAGAAAGTAGATGCTCATCTGAGGAAGAAGAGATCTGTAAAACAGGTAAATCGAACAAAGAGAGAGAACTACTTCTCTGCTAAATCAATAGAAGCTATCCCGTATGAAGGTTCTAGGTCATTTGGTCGAAAATAAATGGTAGACAGGACAATTGGTCGACACCAAAAGGTCGACAGGTCAACTGGTCGATTTTTTTTTGTGTTTTTTCACATTTTTTTTTTTTTTTTGCTAAAAACCCCTTTTTGTCCCTAAACGAAAACCTAAAAAATATATATAAATAAAAAAAGAATTCGACCATTTGATCTGTCGACCAAATTGTGTCGACCAATTGTCCTGTCGACCATTTGTCTGTCGACCATTTGACCGGACACCCCGTATGAACACAGGCTGTTCAGCCAAACCTCATCAGTGTTCACGATGATCTTTATGCCAAGAATCCAGGTTGCGGCAAATACCAAGTGGTTACAAATCACCAGATGGGAATTGCTGCAGACAATTAACGCAACTATAAAAGGATTAAATGCAATCAGAGAAGAATTGAGAGCTGTAAGACTAAGCTGCAGACAATTAACGCAACTATAAAAGGATTAAATGCAATCAGAGAAGAATTGAGAGCTGTAAGACTAATGGCTCTCCATAACAGATACGTCCTGGACATGGTCACAGCTATGGATAGAGGTGTTTGTGCCAACATTGGAGAATCATGTTGCACATTTTTACCTTCTCACAATGACGAGAATGGAACTTTGACAGAGGCCATAGACAAGTTGACGAATCTCCATGGCCAGATGATAGAAGTAGAAGATGATGCAGATGACCGCTGGATTGGATCACTCTTCTCATGGGTTCCACAACGGATGGCAGATATGTTCAAATTTCTTGGACCTTTGCTATTATTAGTGATGCTTGGATTCTGTGTGATCAAGATAATAATCTCACAATGCAAGAAGACAGCAAAGAAACTCATAGGGATGAGGATCATGATCGATGTTGAACCAGGATGGAAGCCTAAAGACTTGACTGATGAAGAAATCGGAGACTTTGTGAAGTCTAGTATCCATGCACCCGAGGGAACAAAGGTCCTGTATCCAAAGGACCACTAGAAATATGTGGGACGATGCATCTACTGCAGTCCAAGTGGACAGTGCATGCTCATGACATGGAAAAGGATGAGAATGTGAAATCAGCCGGATGCCTGAAGGGAGTAATAAAAATAATGGTCCCTAAGAGACACTTCTTCAGACAAGGATGTCTAGGAATAGAAGACGATGTGATAGTGGTCGATAAATCGGCCAGAGAGGGGAGTATAGAGGAGGAGTCAAGTACCCCCACTCCACCGGTCCTGCCTAAATTACCTGAAAAGTATGAACCAAAGTATGTGACGTATACTGCACCAATAAGAAAGCAAGAAGAGTAATGACTCTGCAGCACCCATAAGAATACATATACCTAAAGGAATATGGGAAGTAAAGTACTCATTGAGGAAACCATACCTACATCCAAGACAATATGTTGGCCATTTGAATACGAATCCTGATGAAACAAAAACTGAATGACCAGGATGAATGGTGACGTCATACGAAACTGAATCGACTCCATATAGAAGATAACTAGACCACAGAGGCAGACGATTTATGAAGAACAAAGAAGTACCAAGGATAAGTGACATCTTGGGATCAAGAAACTTATGCCACAAACCTGATAAGAAATGTATTTTAAACATGTACAGATGCAATGAAACGCAAGCAGCAAAGCAATCATGAAGCTAGCCACATGCTTTTAATAGTGAACAGAGAGCGGCACGCGCCAATATATACATATTTACCTCATAGATAATTATGGATTGAATAAAGAATGAATGTTCCACTACGTATAAAGCAATCTGTATCAACGAGGAAGGCCTCAATTCATTGTCACAGTTACAAAAGCAATTGAATTAAACAGAATATAGTGCAGCTGAGGAGTTGGCTGAGCCAAGAAAGCCACGATCTTATCAGAACTAGAATTGGATGACATTGGATACAATTAAGATGAAAGAACAGAAGCTCCTGTTCAAGAAGGTCAAGTGAAAACAAAAGACGTCAGAGGACTATTGGAGAATAAAATCAAATAAATGAAAACGCTCAAATCGTGGTGTCCGGTCACATCATGGAAGAAAGTTGGATGCATGAGAAGATCACACTTACATATGGAAGCCAGACAGTACCCATACTCCTTAAAAAGTCCCGGAAAAAACAGTACCGACTCAAGGCATCTTCAAAACACTGACACTGAACCACTGAGGTGATGGAGTGTACTTTTAATTGGTGTGAAGTTGGTCGCAAGACAAACTCACCCGCACCTGGTTGTGTTCAGTCTGTGTGCTGCTCACTTAGGTGGAAAGCTACTGACGAGGGATAGTAGCCAACCAATTGTAGTGGACCACGTAAGTTGGGGGTCCTATAGTTTGTATAGCCAATGTGACGATGTACATTTAGTAACGTTCATAGTGGCCATTTTGAAGGGAGGGTTTATTTGCACCACCTGATATTAAGTATCCAATTATTTCTCTTTGTTACTCTATACAGATATAACACCTATACTTAGTTATTCACTTAGAACCAATCCCACATCACGATAGGTTTTAGAAGTTATCCACATAGGATGACGTTGGTAATGACGCAGGTCAGCACATCAGCTATGACCAATTTTGGGTTTAAGAACCCAGCTTTTTTATGAAATGATTGAGAGATGAGTATCGAGCACCTGCTGATGTTCATTGTACTCCTGGTTTTAATTACTTGCATTAAAACAGACAAAATTTTGCCTAGCTATTTGTGTCGTCTGAATTATAGATGTTTGATTAACATCTGCATCCCCATCCATCTCAAGGGTATTGCTACTGATCTTAAAGGGCTGGAAGCCACCAGTTCAACTCCTTGGGTCCTGCACTCTGGTGAGGGGACTCTAGCTCTGTTCGTCCTGCTTCTGGCGGGTCCTTAGGAGATTCCTGGGGCTTCTGGCAGGATTTCAGACGTTGCACTCGCTATGGATTTTCCGACCTCTGGCACTCGGTTCTTGCAGCAGCAAAGAAATTCAGTCCGTTGGGAAAGGTAGTCCAGTGGAGTTTGTCTCGGGGTTAATTGGTCCCACTAACCCAAGGGAAGACGTCGTCCCTTCCGGTGCTTCTCTGTCGAATTGAAAAGGGAGTTTCAGCACAGCCATAGGGCTTCACCTGGCAATTCAAATGTCCAGAAGGATGCAGCAAGCTTCGTTCACGATTTCTTTATCGGTTGTTTCTCCCAGTGGTCGGCTCTGCCTCTAGTCCCAAAACCCTTGCAGATTTCTCCCATTCATGCACAGCCTAGTCGTCAATCATACAGCAGGGTAGCTGTCCTGAAGGACAGTCAGCCAGCCAGTCAGGACTGGTTGCATTCAGGCATTCCTAGAGACAAAGGACAGGGGAGTTTCAGGAACCTCCTTCACACCCTGCCTTTCCAGGCACAATGGAGCCAGAGCAGGCTTCAGGGCTTCAGGGCTGAAGCCCGCCAAAGGCAAGACAAAGGGCCGGAATCCGTTTTGACAGACAGAGTAAAACCCAAGAAAGACCTCACAAACAGAAAATGGCTAAAAAAGAAGTCAGGGGCCATTTTGAAAAAATGGTCACCCATGGGTGCTCTACTGCAGCAGAGAGTTGCCTGCGGTAGAAAAGCACAATGGTAGGAAAATAAAACCGCTGCCACCAGTCATTTAAAGTAGTGAGGGTAACACAAATGTGACAAGAGAATGTAGGATAAGGGGCTACTAGGTGACTCCCCGGCACTCCACATAAGATGGTGTGTGCTGGAACTACAAAGAGAAAAAGGTAAGTAAAGTAAATTTCACTTTACTATTCTTGACAACAGTAGTTCACACAAGAAAAAGGTATTTAAACTTCATGAAAAATCTAAAAGGATTTGTCTGTGACACTGCACTGAAGGTGCTGCATGCCACCATACAAAAAGTAGATGCCCATGGAGTTTGTCAGACTCCAAAAAACAGTGAAAACACATAATCCAAATCAGGTCAAAACAAATGAATGAGAAAGGTCTCTCACTCACTCCAGGGTTAAAATTAAAAGTCCCAAGTGCAGCAAAAGAGCATGCAGTCTCTAAGGTGGGAGGATTATAGCACACAAATGAAAATTCTCCGTAACACAGACAAAAACAAACAATTGCATTAGAGATCGAGTTGGAGGAAGAACTGCGACGGGTAATTGGGAAAATGGAAACTAATGTGGGCCCCTCAATGCAAAGAGCATACAGATCCGTGGGGGGAAAGCTAAACTTACTTCAGGCAAAAAAGGCAGAAAAGTCCCTATTATACCTTAAGCAAAAGTACTGTGAAAGCCAATAGGGCAGACCGTTTATTAGCCAGACAACTACGCCAAAGAACAACATCACAAATTATTCAGACGAATCAATTACCCTCGGGTGTAAAGGTTACGGAAACCCTGCAAATTGTTTCAGCTTCATATATTCTATTCGGATCTTCACTGATCGGAATCTCCTGACTCTAGAGATCAGGTTGTGTACTTAGATGCTGTTACCCTCCCCCAGATAGCCCTGGAGGATGGGGACCGCCTTGAGCTGGATATCACCCAAGAAGAAGTACTTAGGGTTATAAATGCTATTCCACTGAATAAATCACCTGGCCCAATGGATTTCCGACCTTGTTTTATAAGATCTATCAGAAGGTGTTAACTCCTAAACTCACTCACTTATATATTTAATTTAAAAATTCAGGTTGCATATCCTCTACTATGGATGAGGCAAAGATTGTGCTGTTTCCAAAGCCTGGCAGATGTGGCTCATATCGCCATATAGCCCTTATAAATTTGGATGCTAAAATGTATACTAAAATATTAGCCAATAGGATAGAGGATTTACTCCCCAGTCATACATCCATATCAATCAGGTTTTATAAAACATAGTCAAACACATGTTATCAGGCACACCTGTCACATTCTAGAGAAGGTGGAAAAAATTATATCACATCGGTCTTGCTTTCTCTCGACGCAGAGAAGGCTACCAGGTTGAATGGTCGTTTCTCGTTTGGACTCTGGCGAGGATGGGCTTTGGGCCAAGTTCATAGATAATATCAGAGTAACCTATAGACAACAGTCTGCTAGATTATTGATTAATGGCCAACTCTCTCACAGGGCTGCCCCATGTCACCATTGCTATACGCCATTTGTCTCGAGTCTTTCCTTGCCAGGGTCAGACAGACGGAGGCTACTCAAGGGATTAATTTCAGAGGGGTATCATAAAAAACGATGGCTTATGCAGACAACATGCTGCTTCTTGCATCCGATCCGGTAAACACCTTGCAAGCAGTGGAACGAGTTAGGGAGTTATGGGTCGGCAGCAGGTCTGAAAATTAACCATACTAAAATCGGAAATTTTTAACCTCTCCCTTCCCCCTAAAGAAGTGCACTCCCTGCGATCACACACAATTTGGTTGAGTGCAAGATGGAATTAAGTTGTTGGGCGTCCCCATAACCACTACGATTGCCAAGCTGTACAAGGCTAATTATCCTCTATTGCTGAAGGAAATTATGGCGTTGACGGTCTCCTGGTTTCTAATCCCGGTACATGCTCCCTTCTTTAAAAAGGTACATAAAGCAATATCTGCATTGGTTTGGAAGAACAAGCCCCCACGTGAAACCCATGGTGTTTTAACAACTCCTGCAAATAGAGGAGGCCTGGGTCTCCCAAATTTTCAAAGTTTTACCAAGCTGCACAAATCCGAATAGTGAAAGGTTGGTTGGGAGCAGACACTGGAAAATGGGTCCAGATGGAGCGTGCGATAGGAGATCCACAGCTCGGGGATACCTTATGGCTCCCTAAGTATGATCGTTCCCCCAATATTCACAAGCATGATAATATGCTTGGTAGAAGTAGTTTGGGACTCCGTGGTTAAGCAATACCAATTAACGTTTCCTTCACCTTTCACGCTTTTTAAATCCGCAGTTCACTCCGGGCCTCGACCGACGGGGTTTTTTCTAGATGGAAGCAAGCAGACTGTACAAAATTACGAGATCTCTTTCAAGGTAAAGACCCTAAACCCTTCATCCAATGTAAACAAGAACGGGGGTTGAATGAATTTGCTGGTTTCCAATATTCCTGGTTTGGCACTGGATATTGGCTCCCCCGAATAAACAGCCTCCAACAGATACACTTCAAAGACCCAGGGCTTGCCCTGGGTCTTAAAGAAAGAGCTTCCAGCTCTACAGAAAATCACAATCTGTCTGTAGACCCTGAACTGGGACTCAAACAGGCTGGAGGTACACTGAACTCTGTGTCCTTCATTTCTTCCTCCTTTTTGAAGTTTTCTGTTACCTGGCATCTTCTCGAGGCTTTGCTTTCTCCCGACACAAAAGTTCACTGCACTCGAGGCGTCTTTTATCTTCCTTTTTCTCTGAACATTGTACTGTTCAAAACAATTGCAGAGCGAGGAGTCGCAGAAGGCCGGGAGCTCCAGCGGTGTCAGCGGCATGAAACGAAGCGGGAGAACAAACAAAGTAGCAGCCCGGCGGCGTACTCGCTACAGTTGCAAGTAAGTCGAGCCCTAGACCCGGGTTGCTCAGCAACAGGCCACACACAGGCCATTTTTGCACGATCTCAAACTAAGAGCAGCTGCTCGTTTTAGCACACGCTTACAAACAATCCCTGAAAACAGCGTGAGTAACAGGGCGTGTGCAAGGAAAAGCAACAACCTTTGAAAGGAAATAAGCTTGGAACGCGTTTGCTAACAAAAATGCTTACGAAGGCTATATTTAAACGATCATTTGGACTGCCTACACACGGTACGGACCGCACCCAGTAAACCGGGTATGGTGCCACGCACGCGCCCGCCCAGGGGGGTTGTTTTGACTCAATCTAAATCAACAACACTTCACTTGGAAGTAAGACGACACAAAGCAACACAGCTTTGCACCACAAAGCCGCAAGAGCCAATCACAGGAGTCTTCAGCGCAATACAAAAATGAAAATTTTCTCAGCAAAAGAGGGGTGGTGAAATCTTAACAAATCAAGAAACCCCCCCCACGTTTTTCTATCTATAAACACGTCCCGTTTTTTACAAGAAAACTGGCATATGGCGCAGAAACAAGCCACCAGTTAAAGTTTTATCACAGAATACAATTTGTTTTCTCCACTCAACAGGCAGATGGCTCCCAAACGAAAATCACAGGGAACTACAAGTCCACCACCAAAAGCCAAATCACCCCACCTGCTTGCAGCAATCGAGGCAGCTGAACACTATGGTTGGGCCTGGGTCAGGGAAAACCTATACGGCCTACCTAAAGAAGGGATGCCCATGCCATCTGAGTTGGGGGAGACCTCACCACCCCAAAGAAGAATAAGTCAAGCGAAGGATCAGGCAAAGGTAACAAAAGTAATATTTTGTCAAAATTGTGCAAAAACATGAGGGACATACAACAAATGATGTTAGATATTAGGAGCAAACAGTCCCCTACAAACTCAAATGACTCAGGAAACCACAACACCCCCCCTTGAGCCATCAGTTATCATAATACCACCTCCACCCCCCCCCCCCTGCCCACACCTGCAACAGCGGACCGGGCAGCAGCAGCAACAACCCCGTCACTCACCAGAACAACTGATTCAAGCCCAATTAGGCTAACAACAACAACAGGCACACCCAACCAAGATGGTGCATTAAAAGGCATGGGCAACCCCCAATGCCAGTACACCGGGGCAAACAATGGCAGCCAAAAGTGGCAAACCAGAGATGGTAATGATCACCAGTGCTCAATTAGACCTAATGTTTAAATCTTTCCAAACAGAAATTTTGAATAGATACAGAAGATGCCTAGCCTGGAACATAGACACCACAATCAAAGAAGCCATATGGGCAAAATAATTTATTGAAATCTTCTCACTAATTGAAGCCCAAAGAAAAGGGAGTGACGCCTTTAGGGATCCCAAGAAAATAGTAGCAAAAGCAATAGCTAGAAATGCCCAAGTAGAACAGAACTGGGACAACTGGCTAAAATCCTTTGCCATTTTAGCTACCATATACTTGGAAAAAATTCCCGGGGATGGGGCACAACTATGGGCATACATGGATAAAGTCAGAGAGGTAAATATGACCCAAAAAGGCAGAATCTGGTTGGCCTACGACATCAGATTCAGACGGAGTATGTCAGAGAGGCCTGCCATAGAATGGGTTAAGGTTCAAAATGACTTGTACATTTTGAACGCCGAACTTCCATCTGAGGAAGAAGTCACACAAACAACCAAACCCAACAGAAATTTGCAGGGCAACAAGGGCACAGATAATGAGAAAAACAAAAAAGGGGAGCAGCCCTTTCGGAAAAACAAGCCCTGGGGGGGGGGGGGGCATATCTAATGCCCACAGACAAAACAAAAACCAACACGGGCCCAAAGCCAATATTCCATGCAGGAACTTTGCAAACATTCATGCACATGGGGCAAAGAGTGTTGGTACAAACACAACTGTACAAACTGCAGTAGCGACCACCCAGTCAGCATCTAAACCAGACTCCCCACCAAAAATACAAAGGATTAACAAACACCCATGCCAGCCAAAAGAACAAACAATATTAGCACCAGGCAGAACACCCATCAACCCCAGCAATTTCAGCAAAGCACTAGGGGATTACCTAGACAGGGAAACAAGCGCAGCAATTCTACAAGGTTTCAAAAAAGGTTTTATCATACCATTTAAAGGAACGTCTCCCAACATCCCCAAAAACCTAAAGTCCGCCAGGGACAACCCATGAGCAGTGAAATGCAAGTTGAAAAAAAGAGCTAAGCCTGGGCAGAATAGCGAGCCCCTGGGACGCCATGCCTTTCCATGACTACCTAGTCTCACCGCTAGGCCTGGTTCCCAAAAAGGAGCCAGGCAAAATGAGGCTAATTCACCACCTATCCTATCCAAAGGGCCACTAGCTAAATGACGGCATTCTGCATAATGAATCAGCAGTTTCATACACGCAATTCCAGGATGCAGTAAGACTCATACAAGAATGCGGCAAGAACGCTCTAATGGCCAAGCTGGACATCGAATCCGCTTTCAGACTCTTGCCAGTCCACCCTAAATCCCAACAATGGCTGGGCTTTACCTTTGAGAAAAAATGTTATGTTGATAGATGCCTCCCCATGGGTTGCGCAGTCTCCTGCACCCTATTCGAACAGTTCAGATCCTTTTTTCAATGGACTTTCAGAAGCAGCGCCCCGGGGCAAAAATAGAACACTACCTAGACGATTTCATGACCATGGGCCCCTCAGAGTCAGGAGAATGTAAACTGGCATTAGCAGAGCTGGAACAGATGGCCACCATATGGAGTTGCTTACTGATTGCGGCCCATGCTGCGATTGTACAGGATGTTGGGTCATATTTACAGTCATCTTTATGAGACTTTGCAAGTATTATGGATCTTAAGTCCGTGGAGCGGACAGAGTGGCGTTCTATGGGGACATATGGAGTTTCTTCTGTGGGGTTCTGCCAGTATTTGGCGTATTGTGCTTGTGATACTTGCTAATACAGCTCGAAGTCGGGTGCAGCGAAGCCCCCCATTTCGTAAGGTTCCACCAGTTTTTCCCATTTGAGCCTGATGGCCCCCCCGTTCCATATGAAGGTGGTCGCCAGGGACTGTAGGTTTTCAAAGTAAGGTTTGCCTGGCCATATGGGAACGTTATTGAAAATGTATAGGAGCTTGGGAAGGACTACCATTTTGAGTACCGCTATCCGACCAGCCAGTGATATGGGAAGTTTAGTCCAAATGTGGAGTTTAGTATGGATCATCTGCAGTGCGGATTCGTAGTTTTCTATGTATAATGACGGTTTTTCCCTAGATACAAGGATCCCCGAATATCTTACATGGTAGGGGTACCATCTCAGACCATGCGTATGTGAAGGGCAGGTGGTGGCCTCTGTCAACGGGAAGATTTCTGACTTGGCTGTGTTGATTTTATAGCCTGAATGTAGCATGAAGTCATTTATCATTGCCAATATAGGCTCTAGGTTCTTCTCTGGTTTTCGTATGTACAATAATGCATTGGCTGCGTACAATGAGATGGATTGATAAATGCCAGCCATCTTTATGCCCCCTCATTGCTTGTTCCCTTCTGCTTGCAGCCGCCATTGGTTCAATAGTAAGGGCGAAAAGGATGGGGGAGAAGGGGCAGCCCTGTCTAGTGCCTCTATGTAAGGTGAGATGAGTGGAGAGGGTGTGGTTTGTTAGGACCCTAGCTTTGGGAGTAGTCTGACGCATTGTGTGAAGTATGGGCCAAAGCCAAATTTTTTGAGGACCTCAAACATGTATTTCCATGAGACGGAATCAAACACTTTCTCAGCGTCCAATGAGATGGTCACTGCCTGTGCGTCCGGTTTGATCTGCGCCATGATACTAAAAAGTCTACGCAAGTTTAAGGCCGTGGACCTCGTTGGGATGAAGCCGTATTGGTCAGGGTGTATTAGAGTGGTCATTTTAGGAAGTAGTCTATTAGCGAGTACTTTTGCAAATATCTTTGCGACAGTGTTTATCGGGGACAGAGGGCGATACGACGAGCGCTCGTGGGCAGGGTGTCTAGGCTTAAGCAAGACAGTTATGACTACATCTGTGATTGATTCGGGGAGGGAACCGGAGCTCAAGGCTTCCTCCCATACATGTGTTAGTACCAGGGATAGTATTGCAGCATATGTCTTGTACAGGTCAGAGCTTAGGCTATCTGGGCCTGGGGTTTTACCAGCTGCCAGTGACTTAATCGCTTCAGCGATCTCTTCCTTGGTTATTGCCTGTTCAAGAGCACAGTTGTCCTCTGGTGAAAGCCTAGGAAGTTCACTCTCGCTGAGGTATGCCTTAATGTTTTCCTACGTTCGTGTATCATGGTTTGCGTATAAGTTGGTGTAGTATTTAGCAAATTCAGAGTTAATTTCTGATTGCGTTCAATTCGTAAAATACGTGCCAGGTGGTTCCCTGCTCTATTTCCTTCACCATATCCACACACCCTGATTGGAGTGGACATACATTGTAGTTCTTGGGTTGCTAGATCATTGAATTTTTGAAAGTGTGCATTGATATCTGCCAGTGTGTTTTTGTTGTGTGTTATACTATAATCGTTCTCAAGTGTTCTCAAGTGTATTTTGGTTTTGTCCAGGTTTGCTCTGACATCCTTAAGGAGACCAGTAGTTTTAGACATTAGGTTTCCCCTCACCCAGACTTTGAACGTTTCCCACACTGTGGCCCATTCACCCACCGACCCTGTATTCAATTGAAAGAATTCCTCCATTTCAAAATGTAGTGTTTCTACAACATTAGGGTCCTTCAGGATGTTTGGGGGCATTCTCCAATGCCGAGTTGGTTGTTTTATGTTCTGAAAGGATATCTCGAGTGTAACCGGGGAATGGTCCGAGAGCGTGCGGGCGAGTATTTCACAGCTCACTACGGAGCTCAGTAGGGCGGTGGGTATGAACCAGTAATCTATCATGGATTCTGTATCGTGTACAGAGGAGTAGAAAGTATATTGTCGGTCTGTGGGATGTGTCCCTCTCCAGGCATCGGTCAGGGCCAATTCCTACAGGGTTTGATGTATGGTGGTGGCAGATCTAGTAAGGGTCCTTTGTCTACTGGAAGACCTATCTAATAGCACGTCTAGGATAGTGTTAAAGTCCCCCCCCCACAACCCTCAAGCATCGGTTGTTGAGCCCATTTCCTCTAGGAGGTGGGCGTAAAATTCTGGATCGTCAGTGTTCTGACCATAGGAGTTGACCAGTATTAATTTTTCTCCTGCTGCCATGCCCCATACCACTACATATCTACCCAAAGGGTCAGTTTTGCTTTTTTCGGGGGCAAACCCCAAAGAGGGGTATATCAACGTTAGGACACCTCTGTTCTGTGATGAATATTCAGTATAGTACCTGGTGTTGCACCATTGTTTCAAGGCACTATCATTAGTTCCCTGCAGTGCATGGGTTTCTTGAAGCATTACTATGTGCGGGCCATGCCTATTGATGTATGCCCCCACTTTGCTGGATTTAGCTCCGATGTGCAGACCTGTAACGCTCACCTGGTTCCCACGGAGGCGCAGGTCTAGTCTGGATTGCTGTGGCCTCTTCAAGCGTGATGCGCAGAGCCCGGAACACCGATTGAACTGGTTCCCCAAATCTTGCTTGACTGGCCCGTAGGAATATCCTTCTGCAGATGAGAAAGGGAATTAACCGTCTGCAGAATAGTGTGCTTGTTTCCCCCCTTGTTCCCCTTCGTTCTCCTCTAACTTCCGCCTCCAAACCCCTGGTTTAAGCTCACCTTATGGTTTGGAAGGATGAACTCTCCATCCTGCGTCTGGTGCAGGGGCGCATGTTAGTCCAGTTACTTCACTGGTTTTCAGAATGGCACTGGCAAAATCCTCTTGACTTTTCTGAGCGAAACGCCGTAAGTATGAAGATTCAAAAGTTCAGGAGTGAGCCCGCCCTTTTATGTTGTCTTCCTAACTTGTGATCTGTCCTTTATTTCAGATGCAGAATGAAGACGATGCGTTGAAGGGGTTAATTGCCGATGGTAAACTCAGGTGAGTTAGTGAGGGCGATTCCTCTAAATGTCTATCATTTCCCAATAATGTCTTTTGTCCTTTGCCCATAGGGGCCGGGGTGCGGTACCTGCCAACGGAGCGGCGCCGACCCGAAATATGGGATGACACCAAGAAAAGCTGTTAAGTATTATGGCTGTAAATTAGGCTTTCCTCCGGTGTTCCCTTTGCTCACCTTTTGTCTCTTCTTCTCTCCCCTAGGCGCAGAGATGTGGCGACATGTGCTGACAGCCGCGATGGAGCCGGGAGATGTCTCGAGGACAGGCGAGTGTAGAGCGCGCTGCAGCGAGCAACGCGATGCTTTTAAATGGAAGTCCTTCTTCAGGGATGCTGGAGTGAAGATTCTGGATGCAGGTAAGAAGTTTGAAATAGTTCGTGGTTTTCACCTTTCTCTTCTCTCCTTTTCCTAACAGGAGTTCCAGGTTCGAGGCGGGTGGGCTGGAGTCCCGGAGCAGGAGCAGACACGGTGAGCGTTCAGCTGCTGGAATGCAGAACAACGCGAAGCATGAGCTGCTGTCTGGGCGTGGCTTAAATAGCCTCCAAAGAAGTCCCAGGTATGTATCCTTCCCCAACTAGGTATGTATCCTTCCCTGGCCATGCCCGAGTGAAAAAATAGTCCCTATGAAAAAATAGTCCCTTTCAGGTCTCAGGGAGGCCTGAAGCGTGCAGCATGGTCTGCATCAGGTAAGTGCACCAAACACCTCCCTTTATGAGCCTGGCGCCTATGGCGCCAGGACTGATGTCCAACATGAGCCTGGCGCCAAAGGCGCCAGGACTGAGTCCAAAGAGCCCCTCATAAGGGGCCGCTGGGCTTTTACCCGAGGGCATGATGCCTGCTTCCGGGGGTGCTGGGCCTGGCCTGGTGCTCCGGGGGTAGGCATCATGACAAGACCCCGGATATTCCAGGATAGCATTTTAAGTGTCAACCCGCTGGGTGTGTGTGCCCTCTGTGCCATTTCAGCAAGTTACGATCAATCTTGGGGGGGGGGGGGGGAGATTGTCATCATGGGGGGGAATCAGCACGTGATACTGTGATTGCATTTTTTACAATAAACACAACTGCTAACTTCTTCTCAAGGTGCCCAACTGGGGCTCTCAACGTGAATGACCATGTACCTGGCCAACAAAACAGTTCCAAGTTCCCTGTACCCACCCACACCATCTGGCCCAACTTGATGATGAATCCCATTTACAACTTTGTGGTTCCACTCGTGGAGGGGGAAGAGTGCTGCAACTCCTCTTCCGTAGTGGAGCGCATCTCATCCGGCTTACTTTGATGATTGAAAAACTGTTATCCATGTCTGCTAGCACAAAAGTGCGAGTCCAGCGAGAGCAAGGAGGAGCGTAGGTGCTGTGGTCGATCAATGTGCCGGGGCGAGGTCTATACTGGCTGCTGTAGGGGATTTTGATCGAGTTTGTTTCTTCCTGGTGGAAGGGGGATAGCGGATTCCACATAAGCTAATGCAGCGGTAGGAGAATTAAAAAAGTGCGCACGTCCGCCATGTTGTATGCATAGCTTTGCTGGAAACAAAAGGGCGTACAGCACTCATAGCTGATGCTTGATGGATTCATAGGAACGTCTTTGGGTTTGGGCTCCTGCTGAGAAATCAGGATATATGTGTATATTGTCATTACCGTGTCTCAGGGGGCGCTTTTCTCTAGCCAATTTCAAAACAGCGTCTCTATCCCTGTAATTCAACAGCTTCACAATGACCGTGCGGGGGGGAGCCCCCGGTTTGGGCGGAGGGGCGAGTGTGGGATGTGCCCGTTCGACCAAGAATTGAGGAGAGAATGAATTAGCGCCAAGGAGTGTCGTAAAGACTTAGAGGGTTTCAATATGGGTTTCAATCGGACCTTTGCAAAAGGATTCTGATAGGCCGACAATACATACATTATTTCTTCTTGACCTAGACTCCAAATCATCACACTTATCACAGAGTTTGTTAATTTCACCTTTCAAGAGGGTAATGTCATGAGTGTTTTGGTGGGTCGAGTCTTCATTTGCACTTATTCTGTTCTCAGCATCTGTGATTCTGGCACTTTCTTTGTCTAACCTGGCTTTGAGGGAGCCTATTGTAGAGACAATGTCGTCCAGTTTAACGTTAATTGCCAAGAACCCATTTTGGACCGTTGTTAGCAGTTGAGGGTTTTGCAGCCGACGCCGGGTCCAAGTTCTCAGGGGATATTTGTGAGTTTGTGAAGGAATCCATTGACCTGGTTTTCCTGCTTTTAACCACGTTCTTTCCAGGCATCGTGTAGGTGTCCACTTGGTTGTATCGATTATGGTGAGGGACGTGAATGACCGCAAGGATAGGGGTTCCCTGTGATCCATGAGCAGGGCTGCGCCCACGCTGCCACCAGGTGGGATGCTCTTCCGCGGCAGCCACTGCAGGTTTCAGGTCCTAGTGTCCCATCCACCCCACCACTCCGCCAGAAGAAGATTAGGAGGATTTGGGCAACAGAACTGGATGTGCCGGGGGATACTTGCTTTTATTTGCTAGTCAGCATCTCCGCGTGCATTTCGTTAATGTCGGAGAGGTTCTCCGAAATTAACTGTGTCCTCCCGCGTGCCCGCATGTTATCAGGGATGTTGAAGAAATATTCACACCACCCGGTCTTAAGGACGTGCTGCCCTGTGACTGTGTGGTCGGCCGTGGAGGGGTGGGTTGGGCGAGATCAGGATGACCAATTTCCAGCGGGCAACAGGTGTTCTCAGAGATGGACTGTGTCCTCCCACGTAGTCATGTATTGTAAGGATTGCTTTGGCGGGAGAGAAGGAGCTCCACTTGGATTGCTCTGGTTTGAAGGTGTGTCGCCCTCAGCACATATGGTGTATGTAGAAGGTGTGGATCGATTGTACTTGGCGTTGGGTAGATCCAGAGGCGTTTGCAAATGAAAGACAGTTTCGTTCCTGTGCAGGAGTTGGACAGGTGGAGTGGCTTCTCCTGGGGCAAATGCACATGGAGGCCTTTTGGCGTTTCTGCTACAGGTTACGCTGAGTTTAAGTGCTCCAAGGTGGAGATCGCAAAGTCCTCCCTTCGTTTCTCCCAAGGGGGGGGTTGATGGAGCAGTTTGTGCCCAAGGAGTGTTGTGCTCCAACGGTGCTGCCGGCCACTGCCCTAGGCAGGTTCCACACGTGAAGCGAGTGTTTAATTAGAGCTTAATGTGGGCTCTCTTCGACACAACAGGGGTTTTTTCTCTGCTGCCCCTCGCACGCTTGTCCGGGATAAACGAACACAGAGCTCCTATATAAGTGCCTGCGTCGTTCGTTCACCTCCCGGCGCCCGTCAAAGGCGGGCCATGTGTACTACACAAACACACACGCTGTAATGTCTTGTGCGGTCCCACCTTCGGCCGGCCCACAGGGGTAAAGTCAAGGCTTTAATTTGCATTTGTTGCCGGCTGGAGCTCGCAGCCAGCAATGAGGGCTTTGTACGACCGGCGCCGCCTCAGGCTGTACATGGGGCGCGGGATGCCAGCAGCGCCGGATAGGTGGAACAGCGCTGGGCGCATGCAGCCCGATGGATGCAAGGAGGCAGTCGGAGCAAGTCCTACCAGAGAGGACACTGTCTTCGATGTACGTATGGAGTCCTCCGTCTGTTGGTTCTCGAAGCAGTTTAGGTCGTCTGTGTCTCTTTCCTCCGTCCGCACAGCTCGCAGGGCGGTTCCACCCACAGCAGAGGCCGCGCACCGCCCAGAGCCGCAGCACCTGCGTTGATCACTCCGGAGCCTCAGATCGGGCCAGGGCCCCCTGTCCGCAACCCGGTCCACAACAGGGCACACAGGGTCCGATTTCACCTGTTGTTTTTCCCAGAGGGTCCAGGTAGCTGCTGTGGTCAGTGCTGCTGGTTATGTAGCACGGGGTAAGGCTTGAAATAGGATATATTTTATAAAGGATTATACGCCGGAGAGGAGTTCCACTCTTAGGCGGCTGTCTTGTTTGCGCAACAGCGCCCCCAGAGATAGAAATGTTTTTAAAATGGGCGCATGCCAAAGGGTACAAAAGGGATTGGGCAAGAAGACACCTAGTCGCAATATCCCACTACTCCAAACTCCGGGGGACACAGACCCCACCCAGAGCGCACTTATCACTTATGCCATGAAGGGCTGGGGCAAAATAGAGGGACCCCAGGTAGACGCCCGCTTGATTTTTGACAAATTAGTAAAAATACCAAGCCAACTAGAAAACATTTGCCATCATCCTTACGAAGGCCTGTTATTTAGAACCACTTTCGCCTTGGCATATTTTGGGGCTTTCCGCAGTGGAGAACCCATCGCCTTCACCACCAAAGCCAGCAATGGGCTAGGCATAATGGAAACCAGGGTTAGACAGAACAGTGTCACCACAGAGATGCAACAATCCAAAACGGGGGCCAGAAGAACCATCAACATTTGCTGCATTGACGATGCAACAAACTGCCCAGAAGGCAACCTTTACTTTGCACAGAGGCCAAAGGTAGGAGGGAGGTTCCCAATTCACAGGGATGCCTCAGCACTAAGCCGCTACCATTTCAAAGGGGTTCTATCAAAAGCCATCAGCGTGGCAGGATGGGAACCCAAGGAATTCGGGACCCACTCGTTTAGAATCGGGGCTGCAACCACAGCATGGCAAGGGGGACTCGCCCCCCAACAAGTAAAAAACATAGGGGGATGGAAGTCACTCTGTTACAAAAGATACATCAGACCAGAACTAATATATCCCTCCCAAGCCCCCCCACCCCCTTTCTTTTTCTCCCACCGGAACCTCCAGCCAAGTGGACCAACCCCCTCTAGTCAGCATGGATAGTCAGCCACTCTTTCATTTTCAGGACAGGGCGCTGGGCAGAAGACACCAAGGAGGGTCCACCATTTAAGAATACCATTGCATCCTCTCCATTGGGCAGACCTACATGACAAGTTAGCGGACCTCGTCGCCTACAGGGACCCGCCTGAATTTTTGATAATGCATTTAGGTGGCAATGATCTGGTGTCCACAGGAAGAAGAAGCTTACTCGAGGAAATGTGCATCTCTCTAGCAGGCATCTCCCATAGTTGGAAAGATACTGAAATCTATTTTTCAGCCATCCTGCCCAGACGGAAATGGCAGGGGGCCACCAGTTACAAATCCATAGACATTTCCAGAAGAAAACTCAGAGGGATAGAAATATTCTGCATAGCCAGGGGCATAGGGTTCATAAAACACCCAGCCATCACGTTAGGAGATCCTGACCTATTTCTCAAGGACGGCACACACCTGTCAGGACCTGGCATGGAACATTTCTTCAGAGAAATCTCCTCCACCCTAGCCAACAGGGGCTGCAGATAAGCACTTTTGGGGGAACATGGGCAGCCGAAAACCTACCCGTGTGTGGCGGCACGGGCCAGGACAGGTGGACCGGGTGCCCAAAAGTATGATATCTTATGGATATGTGATCACGGTTGTGATTTCATAACCATATCTGTAACAATAAAATCTTACGGCCTTTTAGTGCCAACACTTGCAAACTGTGTGGTCTAATTCACTATGCGGGGTGGGTGGGTCGGCTATGGCATTTCGCATGCATATGGGTCCAGCAGTTATGGGCAATGCTGTAGGGCCTCCCAAAGCGAGGCAGGGTAACTGCTGGTACCATCCAGCAAGCCTGGGAGAGGGCCAACTCCCCCCCACTATCCGGACCTGGCCCCTCTCCACTCCACCACTTAGTCAGGAGAAAGCAGTCTCCCTCCAGGACAAAGCAAAGGAAGGGTGAGGTGAGAAAATCACCTCACCTTTCCAATAAGCAGCTGGGTGCTAAGCGCCCTAAGGATCTAACAAAGACAGGCTGAGAGAGCAGGAAAACACCCCCCCCTGCCTGGGGGGACAGACAGTCGGCTCTGCTTGCCTGGGTGCTGGGTGCTGGGTCAGCCCCCAACAGATACACTTCAAAGTTCCAGGGCTTGCTCTGGGTCTTATAAAAAGAGCTTCCAGCTCTACAGAAAATCACAATCTGTTTGTAGACTCTTAACGGGGACTCAAACAGGCTGGAGGTACACTGTGAACTCCGTGTCCTCCATTTCTTCCTCCTTTTCCGCAAAACCCTCCCACCCTAGAAAAGAAGGGAAAAGAACAAAAGAAAAGAGGTACAGGGCACCGTATGGTGTCCACATCAAGTCGTGGGACAGGAAGGCGGCACGGGCCAGAGGGGGCTTCCTCTGGACCTGGTGCCCAAAAGTATGATATTATATGGATATGTGATTATTGATATCATTTCATAACCATATCTGTAAGAATAACATCCTATGGCCTTTTATTGCCAATGTAACGCTCACCTGGCTCCCACAGAGGCGCTGGTCTGGTCTGGGTTGCTGTGGCCTCTTCAAGCGTGATGCGCAGAATTCGGACCACCGATTGAACAGGACCCCCAAATCTTGCTTGTCTGGCCCGTAGGAATAGCCTTCTGCAGATGAGAAAGGGGATTAACTGTCTGCTGAATAATGTGCTTGCTCCCCCCTTTCCCCCTTCGTTCTCCTCCGACTTCCTCCAAAACCCCCGGTTTAAGCTAACCTTATGGTTTGGAAGGATGAACTCTCCATCCTGCTTCTGATGCAGGGGCGCGCGTTCGTCCAGTTACTTCACTGGTTTTCAGAATGGCGCTGGCAAATCCACTTGACTTTACTGAGCGATACGCCGTAAGTAGGAAGATGCAAAAGTTCAAGTGTGAGTCTCCTTTTATGCTGTCTTTTTCTGTCCTTTATTTCAGGTGCAGAACAAAGGCGATGCTTTGAGGGGTTAAATTGCCGGGGTAAAATCAGGTGAGTAAGTGATGAGGGCGACCCCTCTAAATGTCTTTATAATTCCCCAGTAATGTCTTTTGTCCTTTCCCCATAGGGGCCGTGGTGCGGTACCTGCCAGAGATGTGGCGCCAACCCGAGATGTGGAATGGCTCACCAAGAATAGCCGGTAAGTAATATGGCTGAAAATCCGGCTTTCCTCTTGTGTTCCCTGGCTCACCTTTTGTCTCTTCTTCTCTCCCTTAGTTGCTGTGCAGAGATGTGGTGACCAGCACTGAGAGCCGCGATGGAGCTGGGCGGCGTCTCGGGAACAGGCGAGTGAAGCGCAGCGCTGCAGCGAGCAACGCGGTGCTTTTAAATGGAAGTCTTCCTTCAGGAATGCTGGCGTGAAGATTCCGGATGCAGGTAAGAAGGTTGAAATAGTTCTTGGTTTTCACCTTTTTCTTCTCTTATTCCCTTACAGGTGTTCCAGGTTTGAGGCGGGCGTGGCTGGAGTCCAGGTGCAGGAGCAGACACGGTGAGCGTTCAGCTGCTGGGATGCAGAACGCCGCGAAGCACGTGTGGCTGTCCGGGTGTGGTTTAAATAGCCTTGGAAGAAGTTCCAGATGAGTATTCTTCCACAGCCCCACCCAAGTAACAAAATAGTTCCTTCAGAAAAATAGTCCCTCCTAAGCCTCATTTGGTTTGGTTCTTCATGCAGCATGGTCTGCATCAGGTGAGTGTGCAGCATGGTCTGCTTCAGGTAAGTGCACCAAACACTTCCCTTTATGAGCCTGGCGCCTATGGCGCCAGGACTGATGTCCAACATGAGCCTGGCGCCAACGGCGCCAGGACAGAGTCCAAAGAGCCCCTATAAAGGGCCGCTGGACTTTTACCCGGGGGCGTGATGCCTGCTCCCGGGGGTGCTGGGCCTGGCCTGGTGCTCAGGGGGTAAGCATCATGACAGCCAACACTTGCAAACTGTGTGGCCTAATTCACTATGCAGGGTGGGTGGGTTGGTTATGGAATTTTGCATGCATATGGGTCCAGTAGTTATGAGGTCAGCTATTTTGGATCAATGTTGGAGAGAGTGTGGTTCGCTTGGGGTTTGGGGGCATATATGGCGGGGCTGCCCGATCTTGACTGGTTATTGGGCCAAGATACATCGACATATGGCTAAAATGTTTCGTTTGGGAAAGGCTAGCACTCTTAAGTCAAGCATACTGTTAATGCTTGAGGTACATCTGAGACTGAGCTGTAAACAAAAACGTAAAGCCTTTGTTATATTGCAACTTGCAGCTCTTTTGGGGGTAGCTCAAAGTAGAAATTGAAAGACCCGCCGTTGCTCAGCGAATGGTTCTCCAGAGTTTGGAACTTTGTTGCTCTTCAATGGATCACATACTCTATACAGGGGGGGGATCAATCGAAATTTGCACAAGACTGGGCTGTGGTGCTAAACTTGCTGCAGAATGACAATAATATTCGATACTGCCCTCAACACCTTCGAATTCTTGGCATTCAAAGGGCCTCATTACACGGTAGGCGGTAAGGGAAAAACGTTGGTAACCGCTCCTGTCTATTACGACCCGCTTACTCGCTATTAGCGGCACCGCTAAGAACGGTGCCTCTAATAGCGGTACGGTCGCGGGCGAGCAACCCATCATGGCGACAATAGCGGCATGGCGGAAATAGGAGTACATCACAAGTCATGCAGACATGCATATAGCGGCATGAAGCAGGCCCAAAAAGCCCAGACCGGCATGGCGGAAATACCGGTATGCGAACCACCCGTAAAGGGCCATGTGCAGTGTTCCCAACTGCCACAGGTGCAAGGTGAAGGCAATGGAGACTGGGCCAGCACAAAAGGAGCACACCACACCCCTTCCCACACCAAAATGATTCCAATACTAGTAGCATTACAGGGGCTGGAGGACATGATTGCATTGCAACAACAGTCAGGACAGAGGAGACGCAGGAGGAGGAGGAGGGCGAGACAGGCACAGCAAGCCCCACCAGTGCAGCTAGTTGTACCACAGAGGCAGCCACCAATCCCCAGAATCAGAGCCAGTCCATTCAACCTAACCCCTGAGCAGATACACACTGTACCATCTGGACCGGGATACCATCAACACCATTGTGGACATGATACACAACAACATTGTCAGCCTCATAGACATCCGTACTGCCATCCCCCCTCTACTGAAGGTGGTGTCGGTGCTCCACTTCCTGGCCACAGGCACCTACCAGCACACAGTAGGGCAGATGCATGGCATATCACAACCAGTATTCTCACGCACGCTGAACCAGGTGCTCAATGCCCTCCTGAAGCAGACAAGTGAACACATATCCCTACCACGGACTGCCCAGGAGATCTCCAACACCAAAGTTGGCTTCCATTCACTGTCAGGCATCCCAAGTGTACCCATGTGGAATTGGTGGTCCCACATGCCATGGAGGCAGTGTACCAAAACAGAAAGCAATACCACTCCATCAACGGCCAAATGGTATGTGACTAACAAGATCACCATACATTGTTGTGCCCGATATCCCAGATCCACCCATGATTCAATCGTCCTGCGGAACTCAACAATACCACGCTACATGGAGCGACATGCTGGACAACGTTCGTGGCTACTCGGTGAGTATCATGGCAAGCACATGGCAGTGTGATGTGGGGAGTAGATTTGGGGGAAGAGATGCATACTTCAACTGGGTGTGATTGGGGGGGGATGCATACTCCAACTGGGTGTGATTGGGGGGAGATGCATACTCCAACTGGGTGTGATTGGGCAGGGGTGGGAGATGCATACTCCAACTGGTTGAGATCAGTTGACAGAATAAACAATGCCCATACAGAAATACACCACTGTCCCCCAAGGCAGGCCGTACTGAACCTAACACATGAAAACTACATGCAAGACGTAAGCTGCACAACAATGACATTAAGCCATTACCACAACCATGCCATATCCATCCACATGCACACTGAACATCAGACCGTACCCTCTACAACACAATGCAGCAACATGCAGCCAATATGGACAATGGAAATGTACGCTGAACATCATCACAACGGAAATGCGACCTTGAGTGCATACAAAGGGATCACCAGTAGCTATTAAACTGAATCTCACCCGTACACCACAACAGAAGTGTTGCATGCCAGCATGGGGACATCAAGTTTGGAATGGCAGTTCACTAGGAGTCTGGTTCAAACAGTGACAGGACCAAAGGATACGAATGATTAAACATCACCTAGTATATGGCAACAACTGCCGTAGGCATGAACAGTGCATGAACACTTGCAAGGGGTAGATCACCTTCCCACATTGCAGTTACTTTGATTACCTCCATGCATGTAGGGATATGTGGATGTCATCCACAAATCAAAGTTGACTTGTGTGTGATACGTACTGGTTCCATTTGATGTAATCACTTACACAAATCCGTTGTTGCACCCATGCAGGTGATGCTGGCTATCCCTTGAAGAGGTGTCTCCTTACCCCTGTCCGGAACCCACAGAACAGGCACAAAGAGGACTACAATCGTGCACATACCCGTACCCGTGTGGTAATTGAGCAGACATTTTGCCTTTTGAAGACACGGTTTCGGTGCATCAGCAGGGCGGGTGGGGCACTCCTGTACGGGCATGAGAAGGTGGCCAAGATCACCATGGCAGGTTTCATGCTGCACAATATGTGCATCAAATGGAATGTGCCTCTGCCCCCTGACATTGCAATGCAACCGCCTGGTAAGGATGATAATGAAGTTGAGGAGGGAGAAGATGGGGCTGCACGTCATGCAGGTGGCGATGCACAAGAGGGACGTGCTGTGCGCCAGCATCTGATAGACCAATATTTCTAATACACATGGATGAAGAGGGTGCAATGGATGTGGGTATCAGGACACTGGGTTTTGTGGGGAAATGAACACTGCACTGTCCACCAATAAAGCATACATACACAATGAAAAATGTCCACTCATGTGATTCATCATGACACAAGTGTGTATTAAGTTTAGTAATAATATGAAGTGCATCAGCCCTACACCACAAACACCCTTTCTCCCCTCCCCCCACAACTACCCCAAATGCCCTTTCCCCCCCTGCCCCCACAATTCCCCCAAACACCCTTTCCGCCTCTCCCCCCACAACTCCCCCAAACACCCTTTCCCCCCCTCCCCCCACAATTCCCCCAAACACCCTTTCCCCCCTCCACCCACAATTCCCCCAAACATGGCTTGCACATCAGTGCAGCATTACAATACACGAGTCGCCAACATCAAGCTGACCCTACTTCCCACCTCCTCAGCCAGCATTGGGTGGTTGCATGTTTGTGCCCCGCGAAACCACGCAAGGACCTGTGCAGGGGGCTGGTCTGCCTTGAGCTGTCAGAGGAGGAGGTGCTCGGTTGGTCCGGTCCCTGGGCGGGGTTCTGCCTATCCATAGCGTCTGCGATACGTGTGAGGACCAGCCTCACAGCTGATAATTATTCGCAAATGCGGTTGGTGCTGGCTTCAATGGCTTGTTTAATGCCCTTGGCATGTTCCCTGCACTCCTCCCTCGCCAGGGCACCCTCGCCCACATGCTGGCCAAGCAGCGCAGTTAGGTCTTCCTGGTGCTGTCGAATGATGCTCATGTCATGGCCTCTGTGTCTGAGTTTGATGGTACATGACGCAGTTTGTGGCATGTGTCCGCCATCAGGTGATGTCACTCTGGGACTCCAGCTCCCTGCCACAAATTCATCCATAGACAGCTCATGGCTGCTGGCACGTGATGTGGGGCGTGGGCTCTGTTGGGCTGACTGCTGTGGGCTGGGTGTGTGTTGTTCAATGGGTGTAATACACGTTTCCTCCACATCTGACATGGGTGCCGTGGCAGCTGCCTCGCCAATGGAGCTGTTTGTGGCGGACAGTGATCCTTCCGCAAGTGGATCCTGCGTGGTGGGAATGGCTGGAGTGGGTGCTGCAACATTGTCTGACGGACTTTCACGCCTTGGTGACGTGGGTGGATGTGTGGCTTTAGCCCTCTGCGGCAGTGCATATTTCCTAGTGCCCCTCGATGTGCTGGGCCTGTCGCCTACTTCCATGCCCTTGGCCTGTTTCTTTGGAGTTGGGGCCTGCGTCGCAGAGTCCTTCTCCTCACTGTCAGTTTGTGAGCCTGTGGGGGACAAAGAGGGATAGCATCAGTGATGGGTCAACGTGCATCATGCAGATGTTGCTGCAGTTCTATGCATTTGGACTTCAGGTTTGGCCATACAGGTTGTTAGTCAGATGGGTGGGTCATACAGGCATGAGTCTGGGTGACACGTGTCTGAGGTGCTGCATGCATGGGGATGTGCACAGCATATGGGCAGGGTTGTGTACATGTATGTGTGATGGCCCCATCCATGAGCTAATTTCCAGGTCACATTTGGGGGAGTATTTGGGGGAGAACATTGCAGTGTTTTGTGTGGACACTCACCTCCATCTGACGATGACGGCACACCGTGCTCCATTTCACCCACTCCCTCAATGGATTCGACGCCAATGATGCTGGCACATGTCTCCTCCCACTCCTGCATCTTGATTGGGGATCCTCCTCCGCCTCCTGTACCCATGGCCAGGCTCCTGTTGCCTGCTAGTATACTCCGTACACGGAGGCGCAGATCGTCACACTGCTTCATTCTCAGGTCTTTTAGGGATGAGCTTGGCCAGCTGTGGTGTTGCTGCAGGTCCTGGGGGCAGAGGATGGCAATGGATTGTTGTTGGGCAGAAACCTGTGCAGTTCCCTTAGGGACCACTGCAAAAGATTTAAGACTACAGGTGTTTGGCAGTAAACCCACTTGGTAGCAGTCTGTACCACACATATTCACTTGGTAGCTGTGGCTGAGCAGTCAGACTTCCCTCAAGAAGAGTTAGGCATATGCAGAGTATACACAATAGGTACAGAGACACAGTAGCACAAACAAACACTGACCAGAGCTTTGGTGTAAAAGTATATAATTATTTATTTAAAAACACACTTGTGATTTACACTAGCAAACATGAGGTAAGTAAATTCAGCACACAGTCACTATCATATATATATACAACCCTATTCACTTATTAGACAAGTCTTAGTGAGAAACACCACTTATTTACAGACAGAGGTGAGCGCTTAACATAAGATGACACTCTAATAAGTTGTAAAGAAAGGGAGGGGAAAAAGGCAGAGTTAAAGAAGCACACAAGTTTCAATACTTTTTCAAAGAACCACAGTAAGGCAGGATAGGCAGAGTTCTACTGGAGAGCAAGGAAGTCAATTGCAAGGCCCACTCTTGGAGAGAGCAAACAGAAGGGGTCCAGGTTCACCAGTGGGGTTATGCCCAAAGAGTCTTTGTAGATAGTTAGCAAAAAAGGGATGAAATTAAAGTCAGGCAGAGTTAGCTAGGTTGTCCCAGGCCAGCCCAGGTTAGAAAGTCTAGGCTTTACTGTCACCCCGAACGATCTGTCACAAGGGAAGCCAGGCGGGACACAGTACCTTAAGTGTGAAGGAAGCTCCAGCGGGGGCAGTTGTTCCTGGCAGCAGGTGCAAGTCAGTGTTTCGTCCAGAGGAAGAAGAGGTCTCGCCGTGGAGGAAAGATGAAGGTCGTTACACTGCCAGGGAAGAAACCAGCCGCGGAGTTCTCCAGTTAAAAGGCACTACCCTTCTCTTCGTGGTAGTGGTAAACCGTGGTATTCTGGTTGCCGGGGTGCTTGGCACGGGCAAGGCGGCCACGAGATGCTCCAGGAAGGTGAAAAGAAGGCAAAACTGGTTAGCCCCACCAGTTAAAGGAAGAAGACTCTCCGGACTGGAGATCTCCTCTGTCGTCGGGAAAAGTGGTGAGCCGGTTCAGCAGGGCTCCACCGGTGGTGTCGTCGTTGCAGGTCGGCTCAGCTTCTCCCTCCTCAGATTCTTAGGTCCTGTGGCGACTTCTGAAGTTCCAGTCCCCAAAGCCCTGCTTTTATGCAGCACACCCCCATTCACTCAGTCTAGCTGTCAATCAAACATGCTAAGTGGTTGAGCCAATCACACAAGAGTGCGACTTGAGTTACCAAGGTAACTCAGTCCAGGGTGCCTAAACCCCCTCCCTCGCCCCCTGTGGTACCCAGACAGAGTGGCACCAATTTTGGAGGCTTCTGTGGAGATGCCCGCCAAAAAGTGGAACAAAGGGCTCGACTTGGGTTGGAGTCACAGAAGAGAACACAAACGCCATTTTAGAATCGAGTCCTGGCAAAAAATACCAACCGGTGCATTAATATTAAATAAATAAACCGGCGCTATGTTCGAGGCTATAAGAATTAAATAATTAAAGTTGGTAGCCTCGAACAATGGGAAAATACCATAGAGATATATTTGCAGTCGAATATAAAAAGTAGTATCCACTGCCACCAACCAAAACTCGATCAGGGGGGACGGAGACGTGCCCCCTCGAACAACAGACCCCGGGGCAATCGAATTGCCCCGACCAGTACGTCCACAATATGATGGTTTGTACTGGTTTCTGTTCATAATTTGGGACTAGCAAAGCCAATGGTGACTTTACATGCCCTGGGAGACAGTAGTCAGTCCCAGGGTATGGAGTCTGTGTTGGGGGGTCGCTACGACACCCCTGGGTTACGGCACGGAGGGTGCTGTGTAACCCACATCAAAAAAACACTTGAGACCCTATGGAGTAAAAGACCCCATAGCCCATAAAACACATGGAAAGTTAAAGGAACACCTCAAATCATGTCTAAGAGTGGGAGCAAAGGAATCTCACTCTTAGCAGGAGAGAAAAAAATAAACCCCAAAAATCCAGCAAAGCTGCTGGGGGACTCACTAGGTTTGGGAAATTAGCCTTACAGAGAATTCTCGCTAACAATTGTGTTTTTGAAGATGGCCGCCGTGATCTTTCCCGTTCCTGTGGGATGACGCTACTTCCGGTTCTGCTTATTTACAGTCACCGCTATTAGCGGTCACCACCGCTAATGCCGGATGCTTTCAGTGCTTTCCTTGGTGCCGTAAGGGACTTTTTGGGGCCTTTTACGGCATGGCGGTAATGTCCTTAACGGGATGGCGCAAAGCTCGTGCCCCCATACTTGTAATGCCACGCAATTAGCGGGGTGCTTACTACACGGACACGTTATTAGCGCCATGGCGGTAAGGACCGTTACTTACCGCCTACCGTGTATTGAGGCCCAATGACTGAACATTGCAATATGTACCATGCTTCGGGATAAGGGGAGGGGCAGCGGTAGGGGGGTTGGTTGGGAAGGGCAGAGTGAAAGAAGGGGCTTGTTCATGTTTACCATACGAAATGGCAATAAAAACACATTAAAAAAAATGATATATATATATATGAATATCTTTGGCGATTAAGGAGCATTGGTGTGCCCAAGTCCACACAAAGGGGGTTACAGGAACTATGGTTCCTGTGCTTGTGCATTATAGAGCATAGATGTTACAAGCATGTAGGGTGACACACAAATGTGGTGCAAATGACATGGTGTTCTAGGGATAAGTTCCTAAATATGCAGTACACAGAATAGCGGTATAGGCACATAGGTGAACACCTATCAATGAGACAGGTACAGAGGTTCCGTTTAATGTTATAATGGAATGCAGACACATGAACCAGTACTATCTTCAGTGCAGCAGAGATCAGGAGGTTATAGGGACATATGCTTCTGGACCTGTTCAGTGGGTTACTGACTAGGTTTGAGCACACAAACGCAAAGGTTTTACCCATCATGCCAGGCATGGTCCATACCCAAGCATTTAACTTTCTGGGCAGCACTACACTGATATTCTCTATCCAGATACTTCTTGGGGCATTAGCTGCAAAGACACAATAGATAACGTGCCTTTTCAGGACCAAGTTAGCAGTTTACTCTTTATGTGTTGGGGAAGTCCAGGTCCTTGACTTTCTCTCTGTAATGCTAAGGACGTGACAGCTCCCCACCCTTAAGCTATTCATTAACTTAGCACTTCAGAGGCTATTACTTTAGCAAAAAGGTTAATGTAAGGGCAAATCATATGTGCGTATTACTTCAGTAAGCTGCCACAAGCATACATTACATATGAGGAACAGGGTTTAGTAGCCTTGTAGCCACCAGTAAAAGCTCTCGAGATGTCCTTGCCTATACAGATGACCTTATTAATGTCCAAACAAAAGTATTCCAGTGTCCAGGTAGCAAACAGAAAATCAAAATGCACATTTGAGACAAAAATGAACATACCTGGAAGTTCCATGGTCTTCAAAGCCTTGATGAAATCAAGGTGTCCGATCATGATGTTGGTGTCAAGGACAATAAGCACGTTCGAGCAGGACATGTTAACTGAAAAGAAGGGAACATATTTGAAAGTGCACAGTCATCCATGTACATCCAACTGTCACTGCGAAAAAATTATGCAAAAGAATATTAACATTTTTCAGTGCAACACATGAACCGCTTTAAAAAAAATAATCTATTAACAAAAATAGGTCGAGGGAGTGGAACACTTCACTTTCATATGTAGGCAGAGAAAAGAATCCTTTCGAGTGGATTGCTGCCTGTTTAAGCACTTGCCTCAGACAATGAGGTCATCATTATGGCAGGGCCAACTTAACCCTCCATCCTACCAAAGTCAATAAATAGAGGACCATTATATTGGGTCAGCAGAAGAGCTACAGTGACAGTTCTTGAAGGATGAATACTTGATATTTTTCCATTTGCTATGCTACTGACATGCCCATTTCCTTAATATTCCAACCCTAAACGATATCCATAATATTGTTACATTAACTACATTGCCAGAGATACCACAATGCCAACCGAAATCTTACGGCAATTGCATATCTATACACAAAGACAGCCCTTTACCTACATTAAAAACAGAATACGATCTGCTGTCAATAACTGGAATCTCACCTTGCACCAGGGAAGAGAAGCAAGCTTTTCAGGTTTGCCACTACAGGACATGCTTACCTGGAAGAGTATGCTACGGGAACGGGACTTCTCTGCCGTTTAGAGCCTAATTGCTCTAAGCATGCTTCACAGCCATCAAGAAAGAATGAGTCCACAATGAAACAAGCATTGACAAAGCCATTGTGTCCGCTTTTGTCAATGTAGAAGGTAAGATGTTTCTTCTACAACAAAAAAAGGCGTACCTTTAGATGCGGGCAAGCCAGACCTATTGGTTGTGAACATGCATATTATTGCACATTTGCCGTGGAAGAGAATTCCAAATGCATAATGACTGACCTATTGTTGAGTTCCCTTTTTGCACTCAAGCCTGAACTGCGGCTTTATTTCTTTGACCAGCACCCATATTGCATGCTAGTTATAATCAAGGCTACATTTGTTCCCTATTTGGCTTAGAAACTGCTGCTCTCTTCCTGTAAATCTGGGTACATTTTTACATAAGACTATTTACAAAGGGGGGGGGCGTGGCTTGGTGGCCATGCAAGAGTGAGCGAGTCACCAAAAGCTCCCGGGTGATCCGCTACACGATCCTTTTAAACGGCTGAAAAACGGTAGGAGACCCTGAACAAATCGGAGGAACGGCACCCGCAGGGACAAGGGCACGCACGGGCGAAAGCCCGAACAAAATCGGAGGTCGGAAAGACCAGAAACGAGGCAAAGCGGAGGCGCTGGACCACCACACAAAATGGCGGCCGCGGCCCACTGAGGACCCGCCTGTGCTCCGAAAGGCAGTGGAAGCTGAGTACGCAGACGGCTGGGCGTGGACGGATACCCACACACCACCCGCGGAAGATCGAGAGAGGCGCCAAACCCGACCGCCTAACAGGTATGTGGAACGAGGCGCACACCACCACGCCGCGTGGAGGGGCAACAGGCAACCGAGGATAGTGGCAGAGGAGAGCGGAGGGCCGAGACACAGGAAGAACACAGCGCCTGCGGCCCGAGGCACCGACAGGGTGCCCCCCAGCACACAGAAGTCCTACCGGAGTGCGCCCACACAGTGGCAGCCCGGAGGGGGAGACCCAGACCCTTTCCCGGCCCTTGACAGCAGAAGGCAGGCGGGTTACTGGCCCGGGGCCGCGCAGCAGGCAGCAGCAACCAGCGGAGACGCAACCAGAGCCCCCCGTAAGGACGAGACAGTGGAGGCAGGAAATCGTAACGGCCCCGGCGAGGCTGCAGGTGGACAGAGTGACTTTAGCTGCTGCGTGCCGGGCCCAGGAAGGCGCTGGGGAGCGGCAGGGCCCACGCAGGGAAGGGAGAACACCGACTACAAAGTGGAGGCCGCCAGGGGCACAACGCCCCCATCCAAGCACAGACACACAAGGCCACAAACATCACCATGCCTGAGAAACAGAAAGGCAGCAGAGGGCGGCAAACAAGCATGGAAACATTTGCCCTCAAGAGCGAGGACTCACAACCTGGGACAGCGGCGGTGGACAAATCCACATCATACGCCACGCAAGGGGAGCTCAAACAAGTGGAAGGCAGTATCCTAGAGGCCATAGAGGGGCTAAAGGCCTCAATAGAGCGCAAGCTAGATGCAGTGATCGTGGACGTGGGGCTCCCCGGGCAGGACACGAGGAACCTAGCGGAGAGAGTGACAACGGTGGAACAACAGGTGCAGAGCAATACAGCAAACGTGACCACCTCTCAGTCACAAATGTCAGATGCACTGGAGCAGATTAAAACACTAGAACGCAGGGCCGAAGATGCGCCTGGCCCGGCCTTCCGCAACATGAGCGCATTGTAGGGCTGCCGAAGGGGGTGAAAGGCAGAGACCCCACAGACTACGTAGAGAACTTACTGCTCCAGGAGGTAGGTGCAGGGGCCCTGTCCCAGGGCTTTGTGGTGGAAAGGGCGCACAGAGCACTAACCAGGAAACCCCGCCCGGGCGCGCCACCAAGACCCATGATCGCGAAGATCTTGAACTTTAAAGACAGGGAGAAAATCCTGACATTCTCAAGGGAAGGCGGGGAGATAACGCGCAACGGTACCAGAATAACCATCTACCCTAACTATACAGCCGACCAAAGAGCGCCTTCGGGCAGCGGGGGTGAAATTCATGTTACTTTACCGGTCCAAGCTCAAAATCCTGCACAACGGGAGGACACAGATCTTTGAGACCACGGCAGACGCCCAGGAGTGGATAGATCAGCAGGGGGTCCCACAACTAAGAGAGGGGGTCGAGAGGAATCGTGAGGCACCCCGGCGAGGAAGGGAATGAGGGTGCGGACAAAACACAGAGGACACCATGCCGAATCGAGATATGGCAAGAATGAGAACCGAAAGCATAAATTAATAGATCAACCCGGGAGCTCGAGGCCTCCGGCACTGGACCACCAAGACCCACAGAGGGGACCCCAAGTAGCGACAAGTTAGCAGTGTCAGTTTTTAAGGCACTACGCCGCGACAAGTGCGCCCACTGGTCGAGGGCGGCACCTGGAAGGTGGCGGGGCCCGAGCATGGGGAGGGAGGCTGTGCGTTGGTTTATAGTAGTTGTAGTAGTGTGGTTAAGTTTGTTAAGAGAAGGCACGAGAGGAGGCAAACATAATGAACGAGGAGGTCACCGACACGGCAAAGACAACGCAAGGGTGCAAGTGAGGCGGCACTGAAATGCGGGAATCCGGCGCGGAACACCAAAGAGGGGAGGTGGAGATAAGCGGATACGGGTGGCAGGGTGGTCCGCCAGGACAGGGGAAGTAAAGAGGGAAGGCGGACTCGCAAGCTACAAGGGGAATAATTGGGAGAAGATGACGGACGGACCTCCCAGGCCAGCAGGCCAGAAAGGAAAAACTAAACAGGCCGATGGGAAAGAGCGGGCCGCAGGAAACTGTAAGACAAAGGAACTGAGATGAACTAAAAGTGGTGACTTGGAACGTCAGGGGGCTAAACGCCTACGTGAAGAGACTGAGGGTCTACGCATGGCTAAACAAAGCGAAAGTCCACATCGCAATGCTGCAGGAGACCCACCTGACGGCGGAAAAACAAGCCAAGATGGCCAAGAAATGGGGCGGCCAGACATACAGCTCCACATACTCTAACTACGCGAGAGGGGTAGCGACTTGGATTGCCCCGGGTATCCCATTCCAACTCATCAAACAGGAGAGAGACGTTGAAGGCAGGGTCCTCATCGTACATGGAATGCTGGAGAACCGGGAAGTGTGTCTGGTGAACACCTACGCCCCAATCCACGATGCAACAGATTTCTTTAAACCACTCACACCCCGGCTGGCCCCGTACAGGAACGGCACGACCATCTGGGCCGGAGATCTGAACTGCACACTGGATCCCAAACTAGACCGGTCGAACGACAAACACAAAAGGGCCGCACCACCAGCGCGGGTGTTGCAGAAGACACTGGACCAGCTCGAGCTGGAGGACGTATGGAGGAAGGTACATGGGGGTGAAAGGGGATACACGCACTATAGCGCCCCACACGGGACATTTACCCGCATTGACTATTTACTCACGGGCAAAGAGACACTAGGCAAATTCACTGGGGCACACATTCACGCACAAACCCTATCTGACCACGCCCCACTGGAAGCAACATGGGCACATACATACAGGAAGGGCCCCATACCCACGTGGAGACTTAGGGCGGAAGCACTCCTAGAGGGGGATTTCCGAGACCATATCCAAACTTCAATAGACGACTACTTCGAGAACAACACTGGTAGTGTAGACAGTACGGGAACGACATGGGAGGCCTTTAAGGTGGTGATCAGGGGGGCGGCAATTGGGAAAACGGGAGGCCTTAGGAGAGAAAACCTGGCTGAACTGGATGAGATAGAAGGGAAGATAGAGAGGGCGGAAGCACAGGCAGGGCGAGAGGGGGGGGGGGGGGACGGGTGACCTCACTACTCTGAGACAACAGTGTATGGCGGCCTGGGAGAGATTAGGGCGGTTAGACTATGGGAAGTACATACAAAGGATGCACGCAGAAGGGGATAAACCTGGTAGACTTCTTGCCTGGCTGACCAAACAGGAGACCAAGCGAGAACCCATAAATGCAATTCGAAATAGTCAGGGGGCGATTGAAAGGTCCCAGGAGGGTATAAATACGGTGTTCTCGCAATTCTATGAGGAACTATATACCAGAGTACAGGAAGGAGAAGAGGGAGAGCTTGAGGACGCATTTGCGGAAATCAAACTCCCAAGACTGTCAGAAAAGCAGGCCCAGATGTTGGACGCCCCCCTTACTGTGGAGGAACTGACAGAAGTTATTGCCCAGTTGCCGACAGGGAAGTCCCCGGGGCCCGACGGGTTGTCAGGGGAATTCTATAAAAGATACAAAGATAGCTTGGCTCCGAGATTACTAGAGACACTGGAGGAGGCGTACGAGTGCGGTCGACTCACGAGCAGTATGTCAGAATCGTAATAGTCCCGACACTTAAAGCGGGGAAGCCGCCCCTCGAGTGCGGGTCCTACAGGCCAATCTCTCTGATAAATCAGGATTCCAAGATACTGACAGTGGCATTGGCCAATCGGCTAAAAAGGGTGATACCCACACTGGTACAGACCAGACAGGGTATGTACCAGAATGCAACACGGCATGGAATCTCCAGAGACTCCATCATGTCATTGACAGGACGAACCAAGAGGAGGGAGAATACGCAGTGGCGTCATTAGATGCAATTAAAGCGTTCGATTCAGTGAACTGGGACTGGCTACTGGGGGCGCTCGCCCACTTCGGGATCGGCGGGGCGTTCCTACGTTGGATAAGGCTGCTGTACAACGACCCGAGGGCCAGAGTTAAGACAGGGAGGCATGTCTCAGGGGAGTGGAGCATAAGGCGAGGTACGAAACAGGGGTGTCTGCTGTCCCCGATGCTATATATATTGGCGCTGGAACCGTTCGCGGCCTTCCTAAGGGCGGAGTACGGAGACACCGGCATAGTGATAGATGGGGAAAACACACCAGATTTCAGTATATGCAGATGACATGCTGCTTTACGCCCAGGACCCACAACCCCATTTACCAGACCTATTGGAGGTACTGGGAGCGTTTAGCAGGCTATCGGGAATCACCATCAACAAGGGGAAGTCCTCACTGTTCCCCCTAGCGCGCCTGAGGGCGACGACGTCAGACCAGCTGCCACATCTGGGCCTGACATGGACCCCAATCACCTTCAGATATTTAGGGGTGGACATATATCACGACTCTGCGGAAACACACATGGCCAACACGGAGGCAGCCCTGGACAAAATACAGAACGCCATGCAGTTCTGGAAAACACTACCACTGGGGATGGTAGGCCGGGCGGTCCTAATGAAGATGATAGTTTTACCCCGACTCCTATATTATTTCACCAATATCCCCTATAACATCCCCAGATCCTTTTTCAGATGATTACACTCCATAACACAGACCTGTCTATGGGGGGGAGGGAGGAACAGGGTAACACTGAGCACATTACAAAGGGGCTACGAATGGCGAGGGATCAAGCTCCTGGATTTTGAGCGTTACTACTTGGCCGCACAACTTCAATTCGTGGTCCGCTGGCTGGGGGAAGACACCTCCATAGATGCAATACTCGACCATCGCTCCAGCGATACTATTTGAAAGAACTACTGTGGATAAACGAGACCCAAGCAAAACCCCTTCCCAGAATAGTCCAACTAGGCCGAGCACTGTGGAAGAGAGCATGGAAAGTGCAGAATATAAGACACCCCTGTTCAATTCCCCTCGCGTGACTGGTAGACACCGGTATAGCAAACATGGCAACGTTCAGAACACAGTGGGAAGACAAAGGAGTGGCCCAAGTAGGTGACCTGTGGCAAGAAGAACATTGGGTAGACTTTCAGACCCTGGCGGAGGAGCAGGACATACACAGTGGTCAATTCATACTGTATAATAGCATGGTCCAAGGAATAAGGAAGAGGTGTGAGACCCTGCCGGAAGAGGGAGACATGGATGGGCCGCTGGACGCCTGGTACGATGTATCGGAGGGGGACACACCGTGTCCAGACTTTACGAACAATTGCTGGGCACCATCAATTCTCGGACACTGAACAGCCGGACAAAATGGGAGGAGGAACTGCAGCGACCCCTCAGGGACGAAGAATAGAACAGAGCCCTTCAATACGTGAAGAGTTTCCAGAAACGTAAGGTTCAGACAGCTGCAGTTCTACATAGTGCACAAGGCATATGTAATGCCTAAAAGAATGTCAAACATGGGGGACAGTCAAATACGGAGTTGTCCATGCTGCCAGGAAGAACAGGCAGATATGGTGCACATGTTTTGGACATGCCCGGGTGTGACAGCCTTCTGGAATACAATACAGGAAAGGGCGTTGAAGGCAGGAATCCATATGCGAGCTTGGTCGCCGGTGTCCTGCATACTGGGCCTGTTCCCGAGGGGCGACAAGCAAAGGATCCATATAGCTAAGATGATAGACCTGATGACAATTCTGGCGAAACGCCGCATCGCAATGGCATGGAAAGAAAGCGCAGGACCATTGATAGAAGGCTGGTGGGCGGACCTACAAAAATGGGCAATAGCAGAAACTATGGTCTGGACCAGAACCTCGCTGAGGGGAGAAGAGAACAGTGGGGCCAGAATACTAGCGTGGAATACCTTGGTACAAGACTTATTTGGGAGTGACGAGGAAAACAGCGCAACTGACACGAGTGAGCCGGGAGGAGAGGAGACTTGACCTGCCCGCACCCGTGTGCAGCACGCAGACAGGAACGAGGACAACGCGGCGGAGGAGGAGGGTGTCTAACCGTGACCCGAGCGGATAACGTACATTATGAACTTAAACCCGAAAGTGCCAGAGCAAATGTTAAGAGTTGTTGTTTATTTGTTTTGTGTTTGTTTGTTGTTAAATGAAAATAAAGAAAATAGTTTTAAAAAAAAAAAGAAGACCATTTATAAAGGGGTGAGTAGGGAAAGTTGAGTGGATTGACAGTGATGAGAATAAACAACCACCCAAACCTTGACATGTTTCAAGCATGATGTCATGTATGACAATGCATTACTTACCGTAAAAGCATTTCTGATGGTTGTATCTGCTTAGATTCACATGCTGTGCATAATCCGATATCCAGTGGTCACTGCGGAGTATTGCATTTTGTTTTTCGTAGTCGAAAAGGGGACGTCGACAAGGCGTCTGTAACACTATCCCTATAGTGACATGCGTTGTACCCACAATCCCTCACGTGTCAAGGTCCCTCTGTTTGTATTTTTTCTGCCCTGAGGGAGCCTTCTATACGTGAGTGAGTACTCACGTATAGAAGAGAGATGTAGAAAGATGTCTATGTTCCTTCCATCCGAGCGGGGAGGAAGGGTGGACGCATGTGAATCTAAGCAGATACAACCATCAGAAATGCTTTTACGGTAAGTAATGCATTGTCTTCTGATGTTTGTTAATCTGCTTAGAATCACATTCTGTGCATAGACTAGCGAGCAGTACCCGGAGTTGGCGGTGGGTTATGAGAAGGAACAGTAGAGAAAAGATGTCTTAATACTGCCTGTTCCACCTGGGAGTCAGATCTAGAGTGTGCATCTAGACAGTAGTGTTTTGTAAAGGTGTGCACAGAACTCCAGGTTGCCGCTTTGCAGATGGACTCAAGGGGAACATTTGCAATGAATGCTATGGATGCCCCAGTGCCTCGAGTAGAGTGTGCTCTTGGCTTGAAGGGTAGTTCTCTCTTAGCAAGAGTGTAACAGAGAGTGATGCATTGAACAATCCATCTAGATATAGTGGATTTTGAAACTGCATCTCCTTCTCTTCCTGCTGCCACCGAGACAAAGAACTGATTAGTCTTTCTCAGTGGTCTGGTTCTTTCCATGTAGAACATGACAGCTGTGCGCACATGAAGTGTATGCAGACTTTTTTCTCCCGAATTGGAAGGGTTTTGAAAGAACGTTGGTAGTTCTATTGACTGGTTTACATGGAATTTTGAGATGAATTTCGGTGCACACCTTGGATGCGTGTGTAGAACCACTTTATCTTTGTGAACTACTACAAAGGGGTCTAAAACAGAAAGAGCCTGTAGTTCACTTACTCTCCTAATGGAGGTGATAGCTATTAGGAAAGCGGTCTTAAGAGTGAGGCCTTTAAGAGTTGCTTTGTGCATGGGTTCAAAGGGCGAGCCCATGAGTTTGGTAAGTACCACATTCAGGTCCCAGCCAGGAGCTGGGTTTGCTATCGGAGGGTGTATTCTCTTTACTCCCTCCATGAAGGCTTTGATAACTGGGACTTTCCACCACAACACTTTAAGCTGGGAAGTGGTGTATGCAGAAAGTGCTGCTAGTTGGACTTTAATGGAATTGAACACTAGACCTGAGTCCAGTAAATGGGTCAGGTACAGGACAATGTGCGTGGGGGAGCAGTCAACTGGGTCGATGCTTCTTCCTCTACACCAGATGACAAATCTCTTCCATTTGCTAGAATAACAGTGACAAGTGTTAGGCTTTCTAGCCTCCCTGAGGATGCCCATGCATCTCTGCGGGAGTTGTAAGTGTCCAAATGTTTTCGTGCAACTGCCATTCGTACTCTAAGGGCAGAGGGAAGTCTCTGCTGAGTTCGTCTGCTAGCAGATTGAGTTCCCCTGGTACATGTTGCAACAGTAGGAACATGTGTTTGAGAGCCCACTTCCTGATATTCTGGAACAGCTTGGACAGACCTGGAGAGTGGGTGCCCCCGTGCTTGTTAACGTAGTACATGGCTGTGGTCCTGTCCGTAAGGACCATCACTGTCTTCCCTTGTAGGTGTTCCTGGAAGGCTTTTAGTGCCTTGAACACGGCCAGTAGCTCCAGTAGGTTTATGTGCTTGGATGCTATGCTCGGAGTCCACACTCCGTGAGCAGTCTGATGGGATAGGTGAGCCCCCCATCCTGTGAGGGATGCGTCTGTGGTTAGAGTGGCTTCCACTGCGGGTGTGGCAAAGGGTTTCCCTCTTACCAGGTTTTCCTTTGTCCACCACCGTAGCGAGAGAACCAAGGCCTGCGAGACCACCACTAGATCGTCCCATTGTCCGCTGGCCTGACACCATTGGCTGTTGAGCCACTCTTGTATTGGGCGCATGCGCAGGCGTGCGTGAGGTACCAAATAAATCCATGACGCCATTATTCCTAGCAAGCGCATCGTTTTGCGCACCGTCACCTCCCCACCTGCCATATATTGGGGGATTTGAAACAGCATGTTTTGGACCCTCTCGTTGGAGGGGAAGACGAGGCCGTCCTTGGTTTGAATTAGAGCCCCTAGGAATTGTTTGACTTGGCTGGGGTCTATGCTGGACTTCTTCTCGTTGATGGAGAAGCCCAGTTGGAACAAAAGGTCTACAGTCTTTTGGGTGTTTGAGAAGCATGTCTCGTAAGAATCCCCTTTTATGAGCCAGTCGTCGAGGTAAGGGTATACTGGGATGGATAACCTGCGCAGGTGGGCCGCTGCCACTGCCAGTACTTTCGTGAATACCCTTGGTGCAGATGCTATGCCGAAGGGTAGCACTCTGAACTGGTAGTGTTTGCCCTCTATCATGAACCTGAGGTATTTTCTGTGCGCTGGCAACATTAAAATATGAAAGTATGCATCTTTCATGTCCAGTGTTGTCATGTAATCTCCCTGTGATAGCAGTGGGATCACTTCCTGTAAGGTCACCATACGAAACTTTTGGGGTTTGACAAACTTGTTCGCTGGGCGCAGATCTAATACAGGGCGCATGGTTAGATCCTTTTTGGGTACAAGGAAGTACACTGAATAAATACCTTCCGTTACCTGAGATAGAGGCATGACCTCTACAGCTCCTTTTTCCAGTAGCTGGTCCACTTCTTGGAGAAGGATGGCGAGGTGTTCTGGTGTCATGCGTCGTCCCCTCGGGGGTCTGTATGTTGGGAACTATTGAACTCTATACAGTAGCCACGGGCTACGGTGGATAGTACCCAGCGGTCTGATGTTATTCCCTCCCATGCTGGAAGAAAGAATGTTAACCGGCCCCCGACCGGCGATGCATGGAAGGGGACCCAAATCTTGGCGTCACTTGGTGTTGTTGGTGGCTTAGGAGCCTCTAGGGGTGGAACCCCGGCCTCTCCCCTTGCCACGGCATTGACCTCTTTGATTGTACTGGCCACTATTACATTGGTAGTTGTTGGCAGAATATTGAAGTTGTTGATTCTGTTGCTGGCGTTGGCCGCGAAAAGAACGCTTGTTGCCAAATCCCCCCCCTGTTAGGGGGCTTTGAGATTTGGTCCAAGGTCTTTATGGTATCAAATTCTTTTTTTCGCATTTTCCAGAGCGTTGTCCACTGCCTTTCCAAAGAGGTTAGACTCTTCAATAGGCTTGTTAATGAGCGCTGCTTGCGTTTCCGCCTTAAACCCGGAATTGCGAAGCCAGACGTGGTGCTTAAGCAGAATTCCCTGTACCAAAGAGCGGCCAGCTGTTTCCGCTGCATCGAGGGTATTCCTAACTATGCATTGGTTGACCAGAGACCCTTCATTAACTGTAGCCAGCAATCTAGTTTTTAGGGGTTCAGGGACTTCCTCGATGTCCTGCTTAAGCTTTCCCCATTGCGCATCAGCGTAGCTTGCCAGCAATGTGTTATTATTGGCAATTCTAGTTGAGAACGCTGCCGAGGTGGTAATTCTTTTGGCTAGGGCATAAAGCTTTTTCCCCTCTTTATCCGGGGGTGCCTCGCTGGTAGACAGTGGAACCCCAGCCCTTTTCCTAGTGATAGTCACCACTAAGGAGTCCGGGATTGAGTGACCCTTAATATATAGTGGGTCTGATTGAGAGGGTGAGAACAATTTTTCGATTCTTGGCTTAACCCCTCTTACTAGTGCAGGGGTGGCCAGTGAAGGGTTGATTTGTCTCTTAACAGAGGCGAGTATTGGAATTGTTTGGCTGGTGGGGGGGGGGGGGTTTCTTTGATAATCCTTTCCCACGAAGTCAGTGTCTGGGGTGACCTCCCCAGTTTCTACCTCAAAATGTGCTGCTGCCTTCCCCAGCAGCGCGTTATAAAAGTGGGCTGATCGTCAACAGGCGAAGTGTTCCTAACTGGTATGGTCTGAGGAGACCTGATGTCTATAATGTCTGGCTCTGTAGACCCTGATGGTGACTGCTAGGGATTTGGGTCACCCTCACCTGGGTCGTCTTCGTACCCTTCCTCACTTATGTTAGTGTCCTCATGGAAGCCTTCTTCCTCTTGTTGGTTTTCATCATTAATGAACTCCTCTCCTTCCTGGAAGTGAGTGTCCTCTTCGGTGAGGTCGTAAGAGTTCATATCCTCCTGAAAGGGGTTATAGAACAACTTCGGGTATTTAGCCCTTGGACTTTCTAGGAGTACCTCCCTAGGTCTTTTAGTTGTCCTATTTTCTGGAATGACCATGAATCTGTCTAACTTGTCCATACAGGACTGGAACTTCTCTAAGGTCCACTGAGGTAGGCCAGAGCGGTCTGGGAGTGAAAAAGGAGTTTCTTCTCCTTTTATTCGCCTAGATCTGTCCCATAGCGTCGAAGAAAAGGTGCCTTTGCCTTCTGAGAAGTGTTCTGGCAGGCTAGGGCTTTCCGTCGACGGTGGGAGCTGTCCCAGCCTACTTTCTGGCGCCTTCAGCGTTTCTTTGGCCTTGTGCGCGGTTTTCGGCGTGTCACTTGTCGTCCGTCTCTGGCCGTCCTTAGAAGATATACGCGCGAGGCTTTCGGCGATCATTCTGTCTGCCGAGGGATCGCTCGCTGTCGCGCTAGGTACCATCGAGTCTTTACTGGCAACGTGCGCCTTACGAGGCGCGTCGCCACCTGAGGGTTTGGGGTTAGCGCCCTTATTTCCAGAGTGCCGGTCGCCTGTCGCGGGAGCGGTGGCGAGGAGGGCTGGCGACCCTTACAGTCGGCGGAAGACGCCGGTGGGCCGGGCACCTCAGTTGGCGCTATGGCTGCCTTCGTCTTCGACGAATGCGTGCCGTGGGGTATGTGTTTATGAAATTTCTTGTGTGCGTCCTTGTCGCCGGGGTGTTCATCCCCATAAACTATGCATGAGCCGGGCTTGTCGGGGCCGGGGACGGATGAAGAGGAGCGAGAACGTTCCCTCGAGAGGTCTACAACCTCCGTTACGGAGGCCGTGTAATCACTGTCCTCGTCACATTCGGCGGCATCGGGCAAGGAATCTGACTTAGACATGGCGTAGGCCACCTACCTTTTGACCCTGCGGTCCTTTATCGTTTTGGGCTTAAGTAACTTACAGGCCACACAGCCGTCCTCCTTGTGATCGAGGGGCAAGCAATGGTTGCACCGTTTGTGCTTCTCCTTCCAGGTATATTTGCCTTTGCAAAGTGGGCAAAACCTAAAGGGCGTCCTCTCCATAGCTGAGGGCAAGAAGTGTGATTACGACCTCGAACGAGAGTGAGGGGAAAGAGAAAGGCATTCTCGGAGTGAAAAGAAAAGATCACACAACCCCACTCTCCCTACTGTGTAAGGCCGGCGAGGCCAGGCCACGTGTTCGGCGATGCCGAAGGATCTCCTCCGCTCGTCCTTCCGTCGAAGATCTTGCTCGGCGGAGAAACAGCTTGCAGCTTCGTCGAGGGAGGGATCTATGTGTTAGATATTAATAATAATAAACGACCAAGGGTCGAAGAAATGATTTCGCAATGTCTCTCGAGGAGCTCCGCATAGAGGCGACCAATAACTGGGCAGAAAAAAACAATCTGAGGGACCTCGACGCGTGAGGGATTGTGGGTACAACGCACGTCACTATAGGGATAGTGTTACAGACACGCCTTGTCGACGTCCCCTTTTTGACTACGAAAAACAAAATGCAATACTCCGCAGTGACCACTGGATGTCGGACTATGCACAGCATGTGATTCTAAGCAGATTAACAAACATCAGAAACTAATTTGTTCTACTTCTGAAGAGCCAGTTAAGCACAACAAATGCACTTGAAATATCACAAGCTGTTTTAAACAAAAGCAATCCACACCTCACCCACCAACCTCCGCTACCACCACAATCACATTAGCAGTTGTGCTAAACTTCATGGAAACAATTGTAAGGAAGAACACTAGGTTTTTCTGGAGGGCCTTCCTGTGAAGGGCTGTCATAGGAGCAGTCCAATAGGCCTATGACCATAACATGTTTGCAAACACTAGAAACTCATTTTGAGGTAATTGTATTTTATTAAGCACCTTCAATCAAAGCGCTGTACAAAGGATAAAAAACAGTACAATAAAAATGATAAACAATAACATTCTAAAAAAGGTATACTAACTTCATTGATCCATCTCATTAGGACTCGAGCAAAACTGTGTTTTAGGGGCTTCCTTTGCTTAGGGAAACCGTGAGGCGGGCCAGAAAAGTGTTATACTGGCCACATGGGCTCTTTGTGAGCCCAAAATGGCAGCCTCAGCTACGGTTTTAACAGGTACAGACCAGTTCCTGGCCTTGGGCAGGCCAATACACTTCCTGTGAAGGTGGGCCTGGGTGTTTGGAGGTTTTTGGGGATAATCTGAAAAGCTGGCCATCAAAACCTTGGTTTTAGATCCCCTAAGGGATTGGTGGGCTTGCAGAAACCAGCCCGTGAGTGACGGTACATATAGGGGAAAGTGTGTTCATGCAGTCATCACTGCTGGATTTTTGGAAGATAAACAGGTTGACTTACTTGCTGGAAGAGTTTGGTGTTAAACCAATTTAGCCGATTTTGACACCAAGTTTGTCCATACTGGTGTGACTGATGTCACTGGCCTGTGCTCTGGTTTGCTTTTTCGGGTGCTGGGTGTCCTTCCCTGGATCTTCCTCATCTTGCTGCTAGCCCTCATCTGCTTGGCCCACCCATCCATCATGGGTCTGTGTTCTGGGCTGATTTACTGACTTACCACTAGGGTTTCCCCCAACTTGGTTTTGGTACTGCCGCTGCTTGGAAAGGTGTTAGGACTCCAATCCTCAGCCAAATCTGCTTCTCTGGGTGGTCTTGGCTCAACACCACTGTTGTGCTGCTGCAAGTGCCATTTCTGCTACTATGCCATCCAAGTTTGCCTGCTGAGCCACTGGCATCTGTGTGTGCAGGTTCCTCGGTCCTCCTGCAGCCATCTCTGTCACGGATTCCACTTCTGGGTGGTGGGACCCAATCCTGTTACTTTCCTCACTCACCTCCTGCATTTACCTTTGTTCTGGGAACACTGGACCCTTTTTCTATGATTGCAGTGTGGGGAGACTCTCCCAATGGTTCTGGTTCTCATGCTTTCCTATGGCAACACCCCCACCTTATGTGGTAAACTGCTAGGGACCCCTTGTATCCCTTTTGCGAAGTCATATCGGGTTAATTGGTTAGTCCCTGGACCTACGGGGAGAGGAGTGATCCTCTCTCTTATGACATGTGTGTTACTGTTTGCAGCACACACCATCTTACATGGAGTGCTGTAGGAACACTGTCATCCCATCTCTTTTTGCTACTTTCCAGTCGTTACTTTTGAACCTTTTTTCTGGATGCATTAACCCAGATTGCCTTTTTAGCCGTGATGATGCACTTAGAGGGGTCATATTCTCAAAATGGCCTCCCCTCATCTTAAATCATGCACAATGGTGTTCTGCTTGCAAGAAGACACAAAGGCTTTCCTTTGTGCGTTCTGGCAGGAAGTAGGGAGGGGGCTGCCTGATGCCAATGAATATGGAGGCTTCGATGTTACTGGGCAGATTATGGAATGCTGGCTGTCCACTACTGGACATCCCCCTCAAAGTTTGAAAGTTGCAGAGTGACCTTATTGGAGAGCTGCGGTTATCCACTACCCATTTTCTGGATATAATTGGACGAGATGGATCCAGGAACAAATTACAAGTCGACCACTGGAATTGAACATATCCAAAGATGACGACCGAGAGACAACAGAGGACTGCTGCAAAAACTAGCATTTGCTCAGCCAATACCACAGCGGCGTGAACTATGACCTTTTTTATCAACAGGGAAGACCTCTGCGAGGTGCCTTCCACCCTCAGACTGGTGTGATCAACCAGTAACCTGTCCTGGTCAAGGTACATCGCCTGATTTTGTGCATCAGATTTGGCATCTTAAGACCCGGATCAAGCTGTTCATCGTTGCAAGGACGTCTGGCTGGCCAAACAGATGGAACTCTTTGTGGGCGTTTGAGGTTCTGCTGGGACTCTGCTGTGCTGCCCTTCACCAGCAGACGAGACTGCAGACTGAAGACCGAAGTTCTACCGCTGAGTTGCTGAGTGCCTCCTGACTCCATCCAGGGTCAATGCAAGACATGCATCCATGAAGAGCTCTGTGGGTCTCTTGTTTGTCATGGAATAGAATCTGGGTGTCACCCTTACAGCCTGAAGTCTCTAGATGAACATAAAGACGACCTGCAGTGAGCGCCCATGACCCATCACAGCGACCACAACAGTGAGGCTGGTCTTCCCCAGTGAGTTACTTGCCACAGTTTCTACCATGTTAGGGCTAGAGGGCCTGAGATCCCTGATATCTATTGAAGCGCTACCCTCCCCATTGGTTTTGCATAGGGCACCAAGTTCTGATTACCTTAGCATTATCCGGGGCTGGCGGAGGACAGTGGTGTCTCGGACAGTACCTTTGTGGGTCATCGTTGTAAACCCCAGGGGTGGTAGGTGCTCCTCCTTTCACTAGAACTTGACCCATCCTCAAGTTCCTGTTTTGCATGTAGCTTTTGCCCTGTAATTTCAGTACTGTTCCAGCACTAGATGAGTGGGGCCCTCCTGGACAACTCACCTTTTCCTTCAAGAGCCTTATGGGACACCTTAAAGACAACCAGAGACTTGATACAGGCTACGGCTGTACTTCTGAAGTTGTAGTATTTGGGGTACTTTATATAATAAAAGACCCATGTATTGATATGTGCTTAACATCTATTCTCCCTACATTGGTGAATTCATGTATTGCTTATATAACTGCTTTTGATTCTAAAGTATTGTGTAACACATTATTGGTTGCCTAACTGGGTGCATCTGTGTACTAGTCTTTTTACTTACCGTGAAACATTGAAAGTGTGCCTTAGTGTAGTGTTGTAATAAATTAGGGATACTTTTATAAACATACCTGTGTTGGTATTTTTCTCACAATTTCGCTTTAGTGTTAAATGAACTTCACAACTGTAGCCCCTTCCTCGGTTCAGCCTTGGTGTCTGGTCAAAATGAGTTCATGCAGTGGCTTTGCTCAACAGCTCGGTTATGCAATAACCTTGCTAACCCTTGGTTGGCTTTTATTTGGCCTTTCCAAGCACTACCCTTGGGTAATGACTTTGAAAAACCCCAAACACCCGTCACCATATTATCCCATTGTTTTACATTGGGCGCTGAATTCTGATCTGCTTCTCTACGCCTGGGGCTGCTGGGTCCCCAACCTTCCACTGGATCTCTTCTGGGTCTACTCTGCTGACCCTGGTGTCAAATGCTTTCGCCTCAGTAGCAGAGGGAAGAAACTGGGACTGGGGTTTTATCATAATAGACCGCCCACAGACCTTGTCCTGTTATCTGGGGTGATTTTCTAAATACTGGTACTCCCACAAGTGACACTAAGGTAGTTACCTGGGGCTGTGGCCGTTTGCTAGTGTCCCCTTAGGGACACTGGAGTTCCCCATCATACCTGAACATTTGTTGGACGCTCCATATTTTATTACGGATTTTAAAATCTATGTATTACACTCCTGCTAATGATATACATTTCATCACTGCTGCCGTTTCCCTCATTGGAGTCTAACATGCATTTCAGACACTGGGGACTAACTGAAATATATTATGGTCTTTGGTAGCACTCCTCACTGTGTTGGACATTTTATTTCCCCGTTTACTACTCAAGTGCTATAACTTTTAGGTATGCCTAGGTATGCTGTATCCTACTTGCACTTCGAGTACAGTAGGAAACCTATACTGCAAGTTGTGTGTGAGAACACTGGATCCTGAACATGATGGTAATTACTGTGTGTCATATTCTCTAGAGGTCTACTCCTAACTACCTCCTGAAAGTCTATGTATATGGTCTGCCACCCGCTATGAGGCTTGTATTTTAGGTTAAGGAATTAGTTAAGCTTACTGTTTATCTAAACCTTTGGGGGGACTATTGGGATTAATTGTACTTCCCTGCTAGCCTTCATCCTGCTGACGTTAAGCCTGGGTGCTCTGCTACAGTTAACATTAGAGAGTCTGGTATTTCCTTACACCAATCCCAGGAAGATTGGTATCTATAATGTATTCCCCACAGAGGCTTCCACAAGACCGGTCACAAAGAAATAAAGGCACAGCGCCTTGTGGGTCAAAATGATAAAGTCGTCAGCAGGGGATGGTCTAAGGATTCAGAAATGTGGCCCGCAACTTGAAATGACTGCTCCCAACTGTAGGCATGGGAGTATAGATTATGCCACAAAGGGAATCCACCGGTTTTCTGGATGCCTCATCCCCTCCATCAGGCATTTATGAGAAAGACACAGTAGCAGTATCAGAAATCTATGACCTAATACATGAGTGGATGGACATGGGTGGGATGGCACTGAATCATGAAAAAACAAACAGAGCTCATGATTGTTGGTTCTAGGCCCAGACTTCTAAAGCTCGATGCGGACTATAAGTCCTTCAGTATTGCGGATCATGACATTGCCACAAAAGGGAAAATAATCTTGTCCAACCATCGGCCTACTATATTAGGCTCCTTTCGCATATTCGCCCATTTCGGTCCCAAAAGGCATGTAAAATGATTGCCAGAGGCATTATTTTAGCGCAAACTGATTATTGTGCCTCTCTTCTTGTAGGTGTGTGAAAACGGAACTCACTAAACTTCAGGTAATACAAAACAGCACTATTAGAGCGATTATGGGGATGCTCTAGTATGCACATGTGTCGGAGATGCGAAAATGATTTGGCTACCTATTGCAGAGAGGATAGACTTTAGGTTACTTACTATTACCTACAAATACTTGACAGGGCCTCTTACCAGATTACATTGTGGGTAGACTTAAAAAAATAAACCGGTGGTATGCTCCCTTCGCTCAAACAATGCCAAACTGTTGCAAATACCTAAAGCCTCTCTTGAACTGGTAAGAGGGGGGGGGGCTTTCTGGGTAGACGCTAAAGACGTTAGACGTTAAATGGAATGCCATGCCAACTGAGTTAAGAAATTGCTAGTCTTTGGAGGGATTCAAGCAACTTAAAAGTATTGGTTTAGGTAACCTTGGGTCTCTAGTATCTTTGCACCCCCCTCCTCCTGATATTTTCTCTCTGCTGCTATCGGCGTCCGCATGCCTCCAGACCACTTTGGTACTGCCTTATAAATAAGTTAATGTAATGTAATGCCCTGGCAGGTGTACAGCTAAAGGAAACAATGTTTGGGCAATACCCTGCTGCAACAGCTGCATGACCAGCTCTAGAGCATACAAACTCTAGGTCTTCTGGGGCCTCCATGCTTATTTATATAAAATCACAATTGTGGTCCATGATAATCTAAACTCAAATTCTGAATGTAGAGTTGAAAAGCTTGAACAACTTGGACAACACGTTCAACTCTGTAATAAAGATATGCATTTTTGTGGCTTTAGACTCCATAGATCATGAACTCTTAATCATGGTGGCTCCTCAGCTGTAAAATGAAGAGTGGGTAGGCAAGGATACTGCTGGTCTGTGGATATGCAGGGGGTAATTCCCAACAGATGATTGCTCTTCTGTGACGAGAAATCCATATCCTCCCATACCAGAGAGGCAAGGAGGACCCATGCTAGAAATCTTGCTACAGACAAGTTCCCCACAGTGGCATACACTATGATACAGAAAGGGACTGATGGTTGGGCAGGACGTGTAGGGGAGGTATTATACGCGTATGCTAAGGCATACACTTCCTAAACTAAAGTTCAAAATATGCTGCCAGGCAACACATTCCGACCCAGGAGTATGGAGGGAAGAAGACGGAACGGAAGAGCCTTGTCTGGGGTCATCCATGTCTGTCTGGATTGGAAGATCAGACCAACAAGCAATTCAGGTATGAGTAGATGTGAGCGCGTTCTAAACAAATACAAGTGGCTCTAGCAGCCACCTATTCGAGAATCCCATGGGACCCTTAGTGATGTAAAAAGAGGGGATTTGAAATTGAAAATGATGCTGGGCAGCAACCGGAGAACAAAAGGACAGATTCCAGTGCAGGTAAGCATCCTGAAGATCAAAAGGTACATAGCCAATTCCCCCATGTGCAAAACGGAGGAGCTGAGCCTAAGAAACCATCTTGAACATTACCATGGGGATTGATAAATTAAGTGGGCAATGTATAATGTACACACACCCCATTGTTCTTCTGCACTTCGAAGAACTCCAATTTAAAAACATGAGAAGTCAGAGGGTGGAACTTTTTCAATGACTTGCATGGCCATTATCCCGTCCTAACCCTTTTGTGGGCCATCCAAAAAGGAACAGGATTGAGTGGGAGATGAGGGTAGGAAGGGAAGAAAGGTGGGTTGAGGATCGGAAAGCAGTGGTAGACAGTTCTCTGTACCCACCAATAAGAGTCCAGGAATCCACCATGATGGCCACCGAGTCTCCAGGAGGGAGATCCTGCACACAAGTGTGTGGTGGATTTGATGTGATCAATAACCCATCAGTATTCTTTCATCAAAAATAATTAACTGGTTAAAATGACCTCCGTTGATACAAGGCACTTCCACTGAAGGATTCCCTTCTATTGCAGGACTTTGCATAGTGAGCCAAAATTCTGGAAAGGCCTGAAACGGTCTTTAACATTCTTCCTTCTGGTGCAAAGATGAAGATCAATGTTTGAGACGGCTTCGTAAGAACAATCAGGAACTTGGCCAATGCCGTTTGCTTTCCCTTTCATAAGCTCTTAAATCGGGAAAGCTATGGAAATGTTTAGAAATCAATCAACAAATTTAGTGCGTTTTTCTGAGCATTCAGAACACGTTGTGTAACTCTAAAGCCAACCTTGTTGAATGATATAAAATCAATTGGCACTTGTCTCGTATTCGAAAAGTCTAAAAGGAACTGGGCTGCTTTCATGTGGGAACAAATTTGAAAACTCCTCAATCTCTCAACAAAGACATGCATTACATGCTGCCAAGACTGCACCTGAATTGGTCTATGGTTGGTGGTGTGAACTGTTACAGTACCCTCTTTTGCTAAGGTCATCCAAGACCTTCTCACCCCTTATGAGGGGTAGTAGGTCAGCAAGAAGAGGCAAAATAGGTTAAACTGCATGGGCATGAGAGGCTTAACAAATCTCACAGAATGCACAGTATTTCTCCTTCAGATTCTTTTAAGAGCAACTGAATGAGCTTTTCCCCCACTGTTTTGCGACATTACAAAGCCACCCATCGCAAAGCAAGTCCAATTTTATTAGGTTTGGAAGTAAGCCCTTCCTGCAAGCACCACTGTCTCCACAATTGGAGGGACAGGTTAAGGCAAGAGGAATGATTAAGGGTCTTTACAATTTTCAAATGGAGGTATTCAGCCACCCCAAGAACACTTCCATGAAAAACCTTGAATGGAAGAGTGACATTTATCTCCATCTTCTGGTTCTGGATGAGCTGTCTGAAGCTCGTTGGATGTTAAACAGTTCTAGAGATGATGGACAGAAGTGAGGGAACGGATACTGAAACCAGCCTAAGTTGCTAAAGCCAGCAGTATTGCAGAGCCAAGTGTAACCAGGATCAGTAGACCGGGATGGCAGCGGTGTCGGCTGCAGAGGGGTTGGGGGGGAAGAGGTGGCTGGAAGGGCACAACCTCAATCATAATATAATTTAGAAAAGTTCTCCTAGTTGGTGCGGTCAAAAACAGCCTGTATTTCTCATTCTCATTACTTGCCATGGGGAAGGAGCACTACCTCAGAGGGTGGGCATAGGTCCAAGAAGGGAACGTTTGTGCTGAAATCGTGCCTGTCTGTGAGAGATTAACAATTAATGCAGTGTTACGAATGTAAAAGCGGGTGAAAAGTAGTGGTGAAAAGTCAGAATTAGCTCGGCCAAACCCAGGTCAAAAGCTCCCAAGAGAAAATTCAGAGTCCATCCTACCAATAATTAATTTATTCACCACCTCCATTGAGGATGGGTTTAAAGGGATACAAGGGGTATTTCAAATGGATTGTGTCCTCCCACGTATTCCTCATCTTGTGATAATTCGTTATCTCCAGCTTCGCTGCTTCGGAAAAACAATTTCTCTGCAGAGGGCGCTGTGCTCGAGGTCGTGGCGTCGATTGTCCCTCGACGTACTCTGTAGACGATGGTATAAATACCTCGAGCCGCGCCCGTTGCTTCAGTTCCGTTTTTCCGATCACTTCGCGCTTCTGTTTTCTGTGAAAGAAAATGTCGTCATCTTCGACACCTTCAACACCCAGGACTGGGTTTAAAAAGTGTGCAGATTGTGGATCTAAAATGTCGATCACCGATCCCCACCGGATTGGTCTCTGGTGTCTCGGTTCCAGTCACCGAACCGACGACTGCGGGTCCTGCCAATTGATGACCGAAAAAGCTCTTTGTGAGAGGAGAGGTAAATTGTCGGTGGGGAGGGAGGCCTCAAAAAAGGTTTCATCTAAAAGACATACGAAAACGACTGATTCTAAGGAATCGGATCGACATAGGCACTCGAAGAGATCTCGATCTAGGAGTAGATCGAGACACTTCATCGTCATCGAAGAAAATGAAGAGGAGACAGGTCTCTCTCATCATCATCTTCTTCAGAGTCGACCGAAGAAATTCGTTGTCCGACTAAATCGGATTCTCCCAGTAAGTGGGAAGAATTCCGCAAAAAGATGGAGGTTTTCGAGAATGCGGCCCTGACCCCCTCGAAAGACCCTCGAAAAAGCCATACCCCTAAAGTCGCTCCATTGGACAACAAAAGAGAAGTCCAAGGCTACCATGGCTAAGACCAGTAGCGTCGAGGAATCCAAAAAACCTCGAGTCGACGTAAAACTGTCGAAGACTCTTCGAGAGTCGAGCACATCTCCAGTGCCGTATAAGAAACAAGTCGAAGACGCCCTCGACGTCGATAATTTCGACGCCAAAGCCAGATGAGTCATCGACACCATTATCGAAGTCATCTTCGAAAACTTCAAAGACTTCAAAGACAACCTCGAAAACTTCGAGGGATTTACCATTTTCTTCAAAGCAGATGGAAGAGGAAGAAAGGAGATTCACTCCTTTACCCAGATCAGACTTTTTCAAATCTATGTCAGCAATCTATGAAGAGTCTGCTTCAGAAGACGAGGTTTCTCCTTTGGGAGTTACTTATGGTACAAGACAAGTTCCTGAGGAACTTATTGACCAGGAATCTAGAATGAGAGACCTGAGTGATAATCTACATTCTGCCAGTGGAGTTGACACATCCCCAGAATTAGAGTTCACCAAACCTGATCCTGCAGAACATGCAGATGCTGGGTACAGGGGATTTATGACCAGGGTAGTTGAATATATGGGTTGGGGTAATACTTCACCCATTTTTGAACAAGATGACATGACTGATATAATCGTCAAGGGACCTCAGAAAGATCCTGTTCTCCCTTTTCACAGGGCCCTTCAAAGGACTGTAGAGAAAAACTGGGAGAAACCAGAAACTATTGCTGCTGCAGACAGAACTTTTCCAAGAAAATATAGACCAGCTGGAACGGATCCTGAATATTTGAATAAACATCCGACTCCAGAGAGTTTAGTCATTCCGGCAGCATCTACTTCAAAACAAACTGCTTATCCAACTATTCCTCCAGATAGAGAGGATAAAAAAATTGATGCCTGGGCACGTAAAGTTTTCACGTCAGGCAGTATGGCACTCAAGTCGGCAAATGTCACCTGCACCCTAGCCAGGTTTACCCATACCCTGTGGGACTGTATTTCGGCGGCGGCTGATCATATTCCGGAAGGCGAGGAAAGGGAAGGCTTCCTGAATATAGTCAAAGACGGGAAGGAGGCAATGGGGGAATGTCTCCAGTCTGGACTGGATACCGCGGATAGCATCAGCAGATTGTTACGCTCACCTGGTTCCCACGGGGGCGTCGACCGGAACTGGGCCGCTGTTATTTCCACCAGCGTGACGTGTAGCGCCGAGATGACTGACTGGACTGGCCCGCTCAGCCTAGTTTGTCTGGCTCGCAAGAATATTCTTCTGCAAAGGAGAAGAGGAATTAACCACCCGTGGAATTGAGTGTCAACCCACCTTCCCCACTCCCGTTGTCTTCCCACAGATCACTCTTGATGTCCCCTCCTTAGTCTCACCTGATGGTTTGGAAGGATGAGCTCTCCATCCTGCGTCGACAGCAGGGGCGCGTTGATGACCAGTTACTTCACTGGCGTAGAGGAATTGGTGAGTTCCAGTATTGACTCTAAAGTCCAATTGTTCATAAGAGTTCAAATGTCTGCTCTTCACTCTGTCCGATTCCTTGCAGGTTGCCGATTAATCCACTCGAAGATTTCCAAATGTCACTCGGTAAGATTCAGGTAAATCTATTGTGGTTTTCCCCTTAGGGGCCGGGGTACGGCGATGAAGCAGGGTTGACTGTGCTGCCCCGAGATGAGGTGAGACCCCCGTGGTAAATTAGGTAAGTTTTGTGGGGGGTAACTGGTATTGTCTTTGCTTTCTCCCCTTAGGGGCCGGGGTACAGCGATGAAGCAGAGTTGACTGCGCCGACCCGCGATGAGGTGAGTACCTCCCGTGGTAAATCAGGTACGTCCTTGGGGGTAGCTTGTATAGCCTTAGAGAGTCCCCTTCCCCTTGCTCACCTTGCTGTCTTTGTCTCCTTAGGTGTCGGAGGGCGGCCGCGAGATGGAGAGAGCGTGATGGAATGCTGAAGTACCGCCAAGCAGGTGAGTTCAGCGCGGCGCCGTAGGAATGCGAAGCGATGCTTTAAAGACTTCTGTCTTTCAGTTCCGTGGCGAAATGGATCAGGATTCAGGTAAGGATTAAAGTTAAAACTCCTGTTCTAACCTTTATCCTTCTTGTCTTCTTGTTTCAGGAGTCCCAGGACTGAAGCGGGCGTGGCTGAAGACTGGAGCTGCTGAAAACACGGTGAGCGTTCCGCTGCAGCAAGCAGAAACGCGAAGCATGTGTGGCTGTCCGGGCGTGGTTTAAATAGCCTTGGAAGAAGATCCAGGTAAGTATTCTTCCACAGCCCCACCCAAGTAACAAAATAGTCCCTTCAGTAAAATAGTCCCTCCTAAGCCTCATTTGGCTTGAGTCTTCATGCAGCATGGTCTGCCTCAGGTGAGTATGCAGCATGGTCTGCTTCAGGTAAGTTATCAATAATGAGCCTGGCGCCCGGACTGACTTTATCTTTATGAGCCTGGCGCCATAGGCGCCAGGACTGTACCCAAATAGCCCCTAACTGGGGCTTTTGGGCATGCTCCAAGTGGCATGATGCCTGCTTCCGGGGCTGCTGGGCCTGGTCTGGTCTTCCGGGGGCAGGCATCATGACACAGATCCATGGCTGCAAGCGTTGTGCTACGCAGATTTGTGTGGTTGAGGAAGTCGGGATTTGCACTGGACTTGCAATCTAGACTCCTCATCATGCCCTTTGATGGCTCGAGGCTCTTTGGCAGAAAGGCTGATGAAAGCCTAGAAAAACTTCAGACCTCGAAAGCGGCAGCTAAATCACTTAGCGCCTCTTTGCGCCAGCCTCTAAAACCCTATTCCGGCTCATCTTCCTGGAGGGGGTCGTTCTTTTCGCTACTACTCTTCTTTTGGTAGAGGAAGAGGACAGGCTTCTCAAAGGGGAAAAAGAAACTTCCCTCGTGGAGCACGAGGAAGAGGTGCAAAACCAGCCTCAGGAGCAGCATCTGTACCCTCAGCCACTCCTGCAGCCGCCTCCAAATCCCTCAGACCTTCTTACACAAAACACCAGTGGGAGGCAGGATCTCTCAGCATCTGAAGGAATGGCGGGGCATTACCTCAGATGCTTGGGCACTGGAAACAGTAGCCCAAGGTTACTGCCTCCCCTTCCAAAAAAAGGCCTCAGAATCATCCACCGGGAGTCAACTCCGTCAAAATTCCGGATCCGCTCCTGTTGCAGGAAATTTTAACCCTGCTAGAGAAAGGTGCCATAGAACCGGTACCTGTAGCGGAGAGGAACAGGGGTTGGTACTCCCCATATTTTCTCATCCCAAAAAAGGACGGAGGACTGAGACCCATCTTGGACTTGAGAAACTTGAACAAGTACCTCAGGAAGGACAAGTTCAAGATGGTGACTCTCTCTCAGATCCTTCAGGCTCTCCAACTCCAAGATTGGTTGGTATCATTGGACCTTCAGGATGCTTACTTTCATGTGCCAATCCATCCAAAACACAGAAAGTACCTGAGGTTCGCGATTGGCAATTCTCATCAGTTTCGAGTTCTGCATTCGGGTTGACCTCCGCTCTGAGGGTTTTCACCAAACTGTTGGCGGTTGTGGCAGCAAGTCTCAGGAGAGGAGGTATTCACATATATCCCTACCTGGACGACTGGTTGATCAGAGCAAGTTCTCCAGAACAAGCTCAAGAACATCTTTCGATCACCTGCCACTTCCTCCACAAACTGGGCTTCTCCCACAATATCAAGAAGTCCCACATGATACCATCCCAGAAACTCCAATTTATCGGAGCAGTCTTGGACACTTCATCGGGAAAAGCCTCGCCTCCCGAAGTGAGAGCTCTCCACATCCAGCAGATGGTTACGAAGTTTCAGAATGCCCAACATCTACCGGCCTTCGATTTTCTCAGGTTGCTCGGCCTCATGGCATCCTGCATTTTCCTAGTACCAGAGGCCAGGTTGAGAATGAGATCCCTTCAATGCGCTCTCAGAACTCAGTGGTCTCAGTTCTCAGGGAATATGTCGGATCTTCTGCAAGTCCCGAGCACAGTTGCTCAGGATCTTCTATGGTGGGCTTGCAACGACAACATTCTCAGGGGAGAGTCCTTTTGGCAACCATGGCCGAATATAACGGTAGTGACGGACGCCTCACTCACGGGGTGGGGAGCACACACCAACGATCTGACAATCAGCGGTCGTTGGTCTCCATCGGAGTCCAAACTACATATCAACCTGTTGGAGCTGAGGGCAATCAGACTAGCGCTGAAGGCCTTTCTGCCCTCTGTACAGGGAAAGAATGTCCTGATAATGATGGACAATACAGTGGCCATGTAGTATCTCAACAAGAAAGGAGGTGTAGGGTCACTGCCACTGTGCAGAGAAGCAATGCAGCTCTGGTTCTGGGCAATACGAGAAGGCATCTCTGTCGGCAATTCACCTAGCCGGAGAGAAGAACACAGTGGCAGACGCTCTGAGCAGGCAGAGCACGGTCTCTCACGAGTGGGAGCTGGCTCAGGAAGTCCTTCTGGAGATCTTCGCCCTTTGGGGAACCCCTCAAGTGGATCTGTTTGCCACAGCAATCAACCGGAAGTACGATCAGTACTGCTCAAGGGAATTTCCTCAAAGAGGAGCTCTGGGAGACGCATTCGTAGTGGAGTGGAAGTTTCCACTGCTGTACGCGTTTCCCCCAGTCCCCGTGATTCCTCAAGTAATCAGGAGGTTGAGAAAGTTCAGGAAAACCATGATCCTAATTGCCCCGGATTGGGCCAGGAGAACGTGGTACCCGGACCTTTTAGACATGTCCATCTGCCCTCCAATACGTCTTCCGCAAAGAGAGGATCTTCTCTCGCAAGAGGAAGATCGGGTTCTCCATCCAGAGGTCAAGACACTCAACCTTCACGCATGGTTTCTGAGAGGTTGAGATACAAGGATTGGGATCTTCCGGATGACGTAATGGAAATCTTGCTTTCGGCCAGAAGACCAGCAACAAAGTCTTTGTACCGATGTTGCTGGAATAGGTTTAGTAACTGTTGCAAAGACAAGGATGTGGACCCTTTTCAGTGTGGCCCCCCAATGGTGCTTTCTTTCCTGTTACATCTAGCCAATCTGGAGCTCCAGAAAGAAACAATCAAAGAATACCTTGCTGCGCTGTCCATTTTCAAGCGCTCCTCGGAAGAGGTTTCATATTTCAAAATACCGTTAATAATTCAATTCTTAAAGGGGCTTACTAATGTATACCCTCCAATACCTTTTCATGTACCAACTTGGGACTTAAATTTAGTATTAAAATTCTTGACTTGCATACCTTTTGAGCCTCTGCACTCATGTCCATTGAGGCTTTTGACTCTAAAAACTGTCCTCCTTGTGGCCCTATCATCAGCCCGCAGGGTTAGCGAACTTCAGGCTCTCATGCAAACCACCATATAGTATTTTTTATAAGGATAAGGTAGTCCTTAAAGTTAAACCTTCATTCTTGCCAAAAGAGTAGTCTCGGACTTCCATTTGTCACAAAAAATAGTACTACCAACTTTTTATCCTCCTCCTCATCTGGGCAAGGAAGAGGAGAGATTACACAGACTAGATCCCAAGAGGGCTCTTAGTTTATACATCTCAAGGATGGCTAAATTGAGACAAGATGACCAACTATTTGTGGGTTATACTGGTCATAAATTAGGCTTATCTGTAACAAAACAGACCATTTCCCGCTGGATCATATTAGCCATAGTTGAATGCTACAGATTAGCGGGAAAAGAACCACCAGATGGGCTTCGTGCCCATTCTACAAGGGGAATGGCTACTTCTGCGGCTCTAAAGAGGGGAGTCCCAGCAGCAGATATTTGTGCAGCTGCAACCTGGAAAACAATGCATACTTTTGTTAAACATTATTGTTTGGACACTGCCTCCTCTAACGAGGGTTTATTTGCAAAGGCAGTTCTGCATTCTGTCCACGAAAACTGAAATTAGTACTCCCACCTCCAAAAATTGATACTGCTATGGGAGCCTATCACAAGATGAGGAATACGTGGGAGGACACAATCCATTCGAAGAACAAGTTACTTACTAACTGTAACGTTCTTTCGACTGGATGTTCCTCCCATGTATTCCTCATCGACCCTCCCATCCTACCCCACAGTAATGTTTACGTTTTCTTACTCTCCTCTCACGAAGAATGTATCGGTCATGGGACACGCCTGGGTGTTCCTCATATATATATATTTAATTGAAAAAACAGAACTGAAGCAACGGGCGCGGCTCGAGGTATTTATACCATTGGTGACGTCGACGGAGTACGTCGAGGGACAATCGACGCCACGACCTCGAGCACAGCGCCCTCTGCAGAGAATTTTTTTTTCAGAAGCAGCAAAGCTGGAGATAACGAACTATCACAAGATGAGGAATACGTGGGAGGAACATCCAGTCGAAAGAACGTTACAGTTGGTAAGTAACTTGTTCTTCTCCCTTAGTACCACTTCAAGATCTTAACAGATCCAGAAAGGATTGGTAAACGAAAAATTCAACGCCGTATTATGAGGGCTCACAGGCCATGACAACACCGACGGTACCTCAACCAATACTGAAAGTGTCACTTTGGACATGCAGAGCCTATGGCCTGTGGGCCCCGGATTTTCCCTTTGATCTGCCATAGGACGAGTTATCCAGTCAGAGGGGAAGTGTGTGTGATCAACCACTCGGCCCATGAGATGGTGGCGTTTTACAACCATGTGGTTCTGAATGGGTTTGTGGATCAAAGGCAACATAATAATCCACTGCAAGATTAGCGCTTAGTTTCTCAGAGAAGCGGTCAGGCCTTAAAATAAGCCCAAAGGTGGTACCAGCTAATCGCATATCTGATGAATCTTTCAGCTCTGAAACAGTTATTATAGAGTCGAGATGGCGCCTCAGAATTTCTCAGGATTGGGGGCAAATGTCACTTGCAGCTACAGGCTCCTGTTTGGTCCCCCAACTATGGAGGAAAGGGTGGTGGGACACGAGTGTTTGGAAAGATTCCTCTTTTGGCAACTTTCCCTCCATAGTTTGTATGGGCCCACAATCTTTTTGCTTGTTTTTATTTATCAGTTCTGGTTTTCTGAAGGGCAAGTTAAACCTTCTGCTTCACTTCCCCTGCCTTTTGCTAATTTGTTGCAGGAGAAACTGATCAGTCCTTCAGACTATCAGTACTTGGAAACAGTTTCCCTTTTATGTTTTTTTTTTTACTTAACATTGCACACAGCATCTTACATGCAGTACAATGGGGATACATTTGTTTCACTGTAGTCTTTTATACTTGGGATTTTTTTTATTACTTTTGTATGTGCCTAATGACAAGCTGGGGCAGCAGATATATTTTTACAATTTGTGTTATTACTGGTGTGCACATTCACGTTTAGCGCACATGGCTACTACATGTGGCTAGTGTCATAAAATGGCCATGCCACGAGATCTGCGCTTGTTATTTGGCCATATTGTTGTGTGCCGTTCTTCCTGCCTTGCCAGGTCAGGAAATCCCATTCAAGACCATGCCCTTGCCCGGGAAAGCTGCTTTTGCAGGCTAGTGCTGCGTTTGTGAGTATAGGTGTGGGCATGAGTTGAACCAACAGCTGCCCCAGATTCGACAACTACTGGCTGTTTGAAAGGTCCAGATCCTTAACATGGGGGGGCTTGGACTTGCGTCCAGGCTGGATTTTGGATAAGAGGACTCCTGCAGCTATTTTGGGAGATCAGCGTTGGAGCCAAGAATTGTCTGTAGACCAACAGCCAACTGAAGATACAAAGACGACCCTTGAAGAGGCTTGACAGTAGCCCTGTTTAACTATCTGATCTGCAAAGGCCATCTGCGGTGCTTCAACCCCTGGACTGCTGGGACCAACTGGGACCAACCTGTTCAAGGATCCAGCCATCCCGAGCCTTCGGATGCATCTCTGGACCACCCAAAGGACCGTCCAGCTTTCCAGTGGGCTACCTCGCTAGATCTGTCGCTGTTCCGCAATTGCACCCAGAACTTTGGTGGTCACCAGCTTGTGGTATAAGTCACCATCGTGCAAATTTCAGCCTCCCAGCCTCAAAGGATCCTGTCCTGAAGGACTTCTACATACGTGACTGGAAGGATGCCTGCCGTTGTCTGTCTGCGATGGCCATTGCTGGAATTTGCTTCCCCATCCTTTGAAGTGTCCTGAAGAGGGATGCATTGGTGATTCTTGCATTTCTCCATTGCCAAGGGTTGCACTCTGCTCATGGACCCAATCGTAAGAATCATTGCACCTGCAGCTCCTGGGCACCTCTCACCAGAATCAACAGCAGGAAATCCAACCTCCAGCGACGCCCAGTCGACCCATCAAGTCACCTGGGAAAATTGGAGTCGGGTGGGAGGGAAGGTGAGAAAATAAAACGCAAATCATTTGTCTCGCCTGTCCTCAATAGGATAACAGAGCATATCTCTTTCTATCCTTCTTCAATTCCACTGCCTTTTGGTCGTCGAACCTGGGTAGTACCATCTGAAAGATAAGAACACATTTTACTTATCTAGTAACTTTGTTGCATCTCTTCTTTTGAACAATCACCAACACAAGTAACTTACCTGCTGCAGATACATTAGAGGGGAGAAGCAGTGTGGCGCCTGTCACTTTTGGGCACGAGTCCCCACTCTTTTTAGTATTGGACTGCTGAAGGTAGGAAATATCATTTGTGACTTGATACCATCTTTACTGCATCACTTTGCCTACCTCCTGTGCTGGTTTAAGTCACTGAATACATTTCAAGAATGCATGGGGAATGTATATGGCATACATTACTCACCATAATCGTATTTCTGATAATTTTATCTGCTTAGATTCACATGCTATGCATAGGCCGACATTTAGTGGTAGTCGAGGAGCATTACATGATTTGGTTTTCGAAACTCAAAAAGGAATGTTGACTGGACGGGTCAGTAATACTATCCCTAGTGTGAAGTCTACCGTACCCATGGTCCTTCAAGGATGAAGGTCCCTCAGATTGTTTGTTTTCCTGACGTAAGTGTGCATGAAGTGTAGCCCGAGTATAAGATAGGTAAGCAGAAAGGTAAAGATAGAAAAACATCTATACACATTCGAACTACAGGAGTGGAGGAAGGGTGGGCAAATGTGAATCTAAGGATATACAAGCATCAGAAATATGATTACAGTGAGTAACTGTATGCCTTCTGAGGCTTGTGGATTTGCTTAGATCACATGCTATGCATAGTTTAGCAAGCAGTACCTGGAGAAGGCGGTGGGTTGTGAGAAGGTACATCGGCAAATGGATGTTTTAGCACTGCTTGTCCCACCTGTGAATCTGCTTTAGAATGTGTGTTAATGCAGTAATGCAGAGTAAAGGAATAATTGATCTCCAAGTAGCTGCGTTTCAAATTGCGTCAAAGGGAACATTTGCAATAAATTCCAAAGTAGCTCCTGCACTTCGTGTAGAGTGAGCTATTGGCGTAAAGGGTAATGTCTTTATTGATAGTGAGTAGCAAAGCTGTATGCACTCAACTATCCATCTGGAGATAGCGTTTTGGAAATATGATCTCCTTCTGTGCCTGGTGCTATGGAAACAGTTAATCTGTTTTTCCTTAATGGTTTAGTTTTGTTTAGGTAGTACACGACCACCCTCCTTACATCTAGTGTGTGGGGGAATTCCTTCAGCTGAATTAGATGGGTTGGGGTAAAAAGTAGGTAGTTCACTGGATTGGTTAACATGGAACTTAGATATACATTTTGACGAGAACCTAAGATGTGTTCAAAGAACCACTTTGTCCTTGTGGGCGACAGTGAAAGGGTCTTGCACTTACAGCGCCTGTAGTTCATTGACTCATCTTATTAAGTGATAGCTACCGGAAAGGCAGTCTTGTAAGTTAGATTTAGACTGGCTTTGTGCATCAGCTCAAAGGGCAGACCCATGAGCTTTGTGCGAACAACGTTAAGGTCCCAACCTGGTGCAGGATTTGAAATGGGAAGGTATGAAACAAGTTACTTACCTGTAACTGTTCTCCATCATGGGTCTGGCATGGATTCACATGCTCATGAATATTCCCAGTCAGGCTGTGAATCCTCTGTAAAAGAAAAACATTAGTTCCAGTTTCATTGCTGAACTGTCTTTCTCCTAACAACCAAACACTGAGCACTGCGTCATACTGCCCCCAGCCATTGACTGCCCTCTATCTAAGCACCTCCTCAGGCAGCCATCTTCAGATTTGGTAGCATGTAAAGTGGCAGTAGGACCAAGAGAAGAGCCGCAAAGGCGGGAGGGTTTGCATGTGAATCCATGCCAGACCCATGCAGGAGAGCAATAGTTGCAGGTAAGTAACTGGTTCTTTCTCCAGCATGGGGTCTGGCAAGGATTCACATGCTCATGCATAAAGAATGTATAGCAGTACACACATGCACAACCACAGGAGGTGGCAAGGCTCAACATACGCATCTCTTACCTCCTCACCAGGCTCACCTTCAAGCTAACAGGTTGCACAGCACTGCTTGGCCGACTCTGGACTCCTCCCTGGAATCCCAGTCGATGCAGTAGAATTTCATGAAGGTTTGAGTCGACCTCCAGATGTCCAGCAGCGGCACACCAGACAGGAACGCCGTTGTAGCAGTGATCGCCCTGGTGGAATGGGCTCTCGTACAGGCAGGCAGCGGTCGGTTTGCCAACTGGTGACAGTGGGTGATACAGCCGGAGTTCCACCTGGAAATGGAAACCTTGGACAGGGTCTTCCCATGGTTCACAGGACCAAAGTTCACAAAAAACTGAGAAGTCTGGAAAATCTTTGTGCGGGCCACATAAAACTTCAGCACTCGAGCCACATCCAGCGAGTGCAAAGTCCTTTCAGCCGGCGACGAAGACGTCGGAAAAAACACAGGCAACACCAAGGACTCGTTTAGATGAAAGTCTGACGGCACCTTGGGCATGAAGGAGGGGTGAGTCTGCAGCACCACCCTCGTCTCATGGAAAGTCAAGTAAGGTGGCTTACTGGAGAGGGCCTGGATCTCACCCACTTGTCGTGGGGAGGTGACGGCCATGAGAAAAGCTGTTTTCCACGACAAACTTGAGTATAACATAGGCTCAAAACGAGGTCCCATGAGCCTAGTAAGTACCACATTGAGCTCCAATGCCAGGGCCGGACCCTTCGCTGGCGGAAACTAGCAGAATAGTCCCTTGACGAATTCCTTGACCAACCGGTGTGATCACACAGAGGGTCGTCCTGGGGATCTGATGTAGCAGGAGATAGCCACCAGATGAACCTTGATGGAGGCGTGAACCAGCCACGAGTTGGCCAACAAAAGCAAATATGGCAGGCCCTTAGGGGCCTTAACCCTCAGAGGGTCGATCTTCTGGGAACGGCACCTAATAGCAAATCTCTTCCACTTGAGTCCGTAGCATTCCAAAGTAAACGATACTCTAGCCTTGGCGAAAATTTCTTTGCATTCCGCCGGGAGATCGTAGACCCTAGATTGTGGTGAAGAATGGCACCTCCTTCCCTGGCGAGAAGATCCACGACCAATGGCAGCTTGACTGGTGGGGACGCTGACATGCTGAGAAGGTCCGGGTCCCAGATCTGCATGGGCCACGCCAGTGCGACGAGGATCATTTGGCACCAGCACCGTCTGCGTTGACTGATGACTGGAAGTAACAACGGCAAAAGAGGGAACGCATACAGAAAGGCCTTCCCAAGGGAATGAGAATGCGTCCCCCGTACTGCCCCGTACTCACCTGCTGGTGAAACCTGCTGGCAAACCTCAGGCACTAGGTGTTCATCGCAAACAAGTCGTTCTGGGGATTGCCCCATTTGAGGAATAGGTTCTCCACTAGGTCCTGCCGAAGTTCCCACTCGAGGCACGAGCGAAGCTACCTGCTCAGAGAGTAGGCGACTGTGTTCTTTACTCCTGCCAGATGAAAAGGGATGAGGAACATCCCCTGGGCGAGTGCTGTAAGTCCTGTGCCTCCTTTGAGAGCGCTGGGGATCTGGTGCCCTCCTGTTTCCCGATGTAAAACATTGTGGTGGTATGGTTGGTGAAGACCTGCACCACCTTGCTTGAGGGACAGCAGGAACGATTTGAGGGCCCAAAACACTGTCCGGATGTCATGATCCCAGTAAATGAGCCCACTTCCCATTCAGTCATAAAGAAGAAGCAAGGGACATCACATCAGTCAGCAGGTCAACAGTGGGTACAAGCCTACCATTCATAGCATTGCATCCATAGGCTCTTATAGTGCTTACAGTGGTTTTCATAAACTAAACATGGCTGCCGCTAGGTCCATTGATAACTACAGCACATTCTATACCAATTGCAGAGGGAGCTACTTAAGCCCCACCTCCACTGGAGCGCTCGCATCGCGTCTGCTCCGCTGACAGCGGGTAACGCTACCAGCGTCTCTCCTCACAGAACCTATCAAAGGAGAAAAGACAGACATTAGTTTTCACAGAAAAAACAGAATCCCATAGTTCTTGAAAAGACTTACTGAACCGAAGTATTTCCGAAGCGTTTCTTCAGTCAGCTGTTTTGTTCGTAGCCGCAGCATCTTCCTTCAGAAGTTCCCTCACAGCCGCAGTATCTTCTTCGCAGCAGTCTTTGTTCACGGTCGCAGTACCTTCATTCAGAAGTTCCCTCAGCAGACTCTGCATCTTCCCTAGGTATTTCTTCTACAGCCTTCCGAAAACCTGCAAACAAAAAGGTATTTCATTAACAAAAAACTGTTAGGGAGAATTCTCTTAAAAGGCTAATTTCCCAAACCCAGTGAGTCCGCCAGCAGCTTTGCTGGATTTTTGGGGTTTGTTTATTTCTCCTGCTAAGAGTGAGACTTTTTTCCTCCCACTCTTAGGCATGATTTGAGGCATGTCTTTGACTTGTTATGTGCTTATGGGCTATGGGGTTTTCTTTTTACTCCATAGGGTATCATCTATTTTTTGTGTATTTGTTACACAGCACCCTCAGTGCAGTAACACAGCGGTGTCATAGTGACCCCCAAACAGACTCCATACCCTGGGACGGACTGACTGTCTCCCAGGGCATGTAAAGTCACCATTGACTTTACTAGTCCAAAATTGTGAACAGAACCAGTACAAACCATCATATTGTGGAAGTACTGGAAGGGGTTAATTATATTGCCCCTGGGTCTGTTTTCAAGGGGGCACTGTCCAGTCCCCCCCTTGTCGAGTTTCTGGCTGGTGGCAGTGGTTACCCACCAAAATATTCCACCGGAATATTTCCTATGGGATTTTCCCATTGATTTTAAACGCACCTCTTTTTGGTGCAATGTTAAAGATACCGCCGGTTTATTTATTTAATATTAAATCCACGGGTGGGTCTTTTTGCCAGAACTCTTTTCTAAAATGGCGTTTGTGTCCGTCTCTGTAACTCTGACCAAGGTGGAGCCCTTTGTTCCACTTTTTGGCGGGCTTCTCCACAGAAGCCCTCCAAATGGTGCCACTCTGTCTGGATTCCACAGGATGTGTGGGGAGGGGAATTGGCACCCTGGACTGCGTTGCCTTAGCAACTCAAGTCGCACTCTTTTCTGTTTGGCCCAGTGGTGAGCCGCCCGGCTCACCACTTAGCATGTTTGAGTGACAGCTAGGCTGTTGAATGGGAGTTTTACTGCATAAAAGCAGGGCTTTTGGGACTGGAACTTCAGAAGTCGCCACAGGACCTAAGATTCCGAAGAGGGAAGAAGCTGAGCCATCTGCGACGACGACATCACCGGTGGAGCCCTGCTGCAACGACCTCACCACTTTCCCTGATGACAAGAGGAGATCTTCTGCTGGAAGAGTCTTCTCCCTCTGAGCTGGTGGGATCAACCAGTTCGCCACTTCGCCTTCCAAAGACGTCTCTTGGTCGACTCGCCCGTGCCAAGCACCCCGGCGACCGGATAGCCAAGCTTCACCACTTTGACCGCGAATAAAAGGAACGCACCTTTTACCGACGAACTCCGCGGCTGGTCTCTTCCCTGGGCAGTGCAACGACTACAAGGTTCCTCCTTGACGAGATCTTCTCTTCCCCTGGCCGAATCCACGACTTGCATCCACTGCCAGGAACAACTGCCGCTGCTGGAGCTTCCTCTCTCTTTAAGGTACAGTGTTCCACCTGGCCTCCCTTTTTTCGGATTGCTAAAGGTGACCCTTAAATCCTTGGCTTTCCAACTGGGTTGGCTCCAGACCTTCTAACTTTACTTCTCGAATCACCCCATCCTCTTTTGAACACACTGCAAAGACTTTTAGTGCATTTTAAACCGTGTGATCCTGGGCACATTTCACCTTGCTGTATTTAAAGTGGGCCTGGCCTATGAACTTTGGCTATACAGTGTATACTGCGTTCACTGACTTGCTTTGGACTGAAAAGTGTTGGGAATTGTTTTATGTTTATGCTCTGCCTTTTTCTCTCCCTTTAACCTAATTATTGGAGTGCCATCTAAGTTACGCGCTCACCTCTGTTTTGACAAAAAGTGGTGTTTTAACTTAGACTTGTCTAGTAATTGCTAGGGGAGGTGTAAATACTTTTCTGATTGTGTTTTGAACTTACTTTGACTTATAGTGCTAGTGTATATACTTTTGATACAAAGCTCTGGTCAGTGTTTGCTTGTTCCACTGTGTTTTTGGCCCTATTGTGTTTACTCTTATATACTGCCCTACTCTTCTTGGGAGAAGTCTGACTGCTCAGCCACAGCTACCAGGTAAATCTGGGTGGTACAGACTGCTACCAATTGGGTTTACTGCTTACTCCTGTAGTCTTAGTCTTTTTGCAGTGGTCCCCAAGGGAACTGCACAGGATTCTGCCTAACACAAACTTAATAGAAATAAGAAAGAAGTAGTTTAAATAAGTTACGTACCTGAAGTTTCTTCAAGTTTTCACCGCTTAGTTATTACTGCACTCTTCCCTGAAGGCTGCAATTACTTCGTATAGACAAACTTACGTTTGTTAAACGCTTCTTCAATCTGAGTACTGCCGCAGCCATTAACCTTGACGAAATCCAAGAACTTGTAAGATTAAGGGAAAATGTTATAAAGAGATCTTTCCAACATAGGGACTATTCAAAGTCTAACAAACTATAATATTTTCACCAAATACTTACCCAGGACAACTCTAGAAAGGAAAGGACATTATAAAAGACAAGAGTCTATTGAACACCACAGCATTCCAAGTTAAAGGTTCTTCATACCAACACACCCCTGTAGAATACAGGATGGAGAGCTCCACAAAACAAACAGGTGAGAAGGGAGGGATCACCAAAGGCACACTGCTATACAGTAATTTCCCAGAAAATAGATATTATAGTAGTTCTATTATTATTGTCGTTTACACAGTAAAAGAATCCTAAAAGTGCCCAAGTAACAGATCCACTGGCTGAGAAGGCATTACGCTCCCGAGCAGTCCAGGGAAGCATTACACCGTAGCTCCAGAACGTTGATGTGCAACGTCCTCTCCTGTTACACTCACCTTGTCTCTGCAGAGGCGTTGGGCACGGTTGCAGCCCTCCCGGGGGTGAGGTCGCACAGGTCCGACTTCGACCCTGTGCGCTTATGTGGTGACTGGTGGTAATAGGTGATGCTGCTTGAGACTGCTCCTGCGTGGAGAATAGGGGGCGTGAGTATGTCAGATGGTGCGCCTGATCCCCTTCCAGACCCCTTCTCCCAAACCGTGGTACCCGTGGGATGCGCTGTCCCTGGAAAGCTCACATGTTGATTCGTTTTGGCGAGCACTCCGTCCTGCTGCTTCTGGCAGGGGCGCTTGTATGATCTGGACAGAGTTCCTTTACTGCTCCCTTGCACAGGGTAGTCCAGTCCTGCTGCGAGTAAGCCACTATACTTCAGGTACGTTTTCCTGTTTGCCTTTGTCTTTCCTCGTCTGTTTTTGTTGTATTGTAAAGTTTGTTGTCTTGCATTGCTGTCCATTCCACTTTTGATGTTTGCTCTTTTGCTTTCTTCCCTTGCAGGTGATGTTGCCGGCCCGCGGAGCTCGAGGCGACAGCTGGAGGGAATGAGGAACGAAGCTGCAGCGGTACAGTAGCTGGTAAGTTGTTAACTAGGGGCGGCGCAGGGTTCAAATGCGGTGCGGCCCTAGGACGGATATTCTAACCTTGTCTTTCTTCTTCTTCACAGGGTCTGAGTTCGTGGATGTGGAATGCGGTGCTGCGGCGTCGGGATCAAGATCGCTGTATGTCAGGAGATGAGTCTGCAGATGAAGCGATGAAGCACCGGTTTCCCAGAGGCGAGTATGCAGGAGAACGCCTGGTTTCCAAAGGTAAGTAAACTGGTCCAAGCGGCGGTGAGCGTCACGTTGCACGCGAGTGCACAGTAACACGAAGCACCGGCCTTAAGGATGGGGCAGCTTATATAGCTGAGCTTCTGAAGCAACACCCACCAGGTTCAGCCTGCCTGCCACACCCTACCACACCCAATGAGTCAGCACATGAAGACCAGGCATAGGGAGCCACATCCAATGAGTCAGCACATGAGATGTTCTCTGGAATAAAGGCGTTCAGCTCCTGGAAGGTTCTTGTAAAATAAAAGCACTCCTGCACTGAAATAAAGTGTTCCTGCTCTTATCTCTATAGGAGCCTGGCGCCAAAGGCTCCAGGACTGAGTCCGGTCAGGGCCCCTGTGTTTATAGGTCCCAAGGAGACATACGTGAGTCAAGTGCCCCGTTGCCCCCATCACTAGATGGTGTGGTTTTTTGTGTTCTTTGGCCTGTGGCCATGACAGCATTCCCCCTCTCCCCCCAAGGCTCCCGTCATGGGTGGTTTCCCCCGGGCCCCTGGTTTAGTGGTGATATTGCGGTGGAACTGCCTGATTAATCATGGAGCATGGACATGCTCACTGGCTTCCCAGGTCCGATCTTGGGGTTCATAACCTTTCCAGTCTATAAAAGGTAGTATAACTTGAACCGGACCTTCTTAGAGTTTAGGATCCTTTTAACTTTGTATTCTGGTTCTCCTTCAACTATTTTCGGGATCCGTTGGAGTATCGATCCGCGTACCTGGTCTCAATGGTTTTAGGAAGTGAGACATGAAACCCGGGTGGATCTGCATGTGGGCCGGTAATTCTAACTTCATGGCTGCAGGGTTGATCACAGCCTTGATAGTGTAGGGTCCCAGATATCTGGGACGGAACGCCTGTGGTCCTTTCAGGGGGATGTTTTTGGATGCAGGAATGAACCGGCGATAAAAGTTGGCGGACCAAAGTACACTCTGCACTCCCCTTTATGGATGTCAGTAAGGGCCAGTTAAGGATAGCGTCTACCTTGCACGTGTCCATGCGTACGTCCCATGGTCTGAGAATAAAGCCGAGGAATTCTACCTCTGTCACATGAAAGAAGCATTTCTCCAATTTGGCATATAGCCGGTGTTGCCGCAGTTTCTCCAAAACTGCCTGGACATGGTTGATGTGGGCCTCCTTGGTGGTCGAATAGATAAGAATGTCATCAATATAGAATAGAGCGCAGACGTCCAACAGTTCGCAGAGCACGTCATTCATGAAAAATTGGAATGCTGCTGGGCATTACATAGTCCAAAGGACATAACCTGATATTCATAAAGGCCATATTTTGTGCAAAGGCAGTCTTCCACTCGTCTCCTTTTTTGACTCTTACTAGATGGTAGGCCCCTCGTAAGTCTAGTTTTGTACATATCTGATTGTTTTGACTTGATCCAAGAGCTCGGGGATAAGCAGTAATGGGTACCGTTTTTTTCCTTGATCTGGTTAAGTACTCTGTAGTCAATGCAAGTTCTCAGGTCTCCATCCTTTTTAGGCACAAAAGAGAGGGGCGAGGATGCAGGGGACTTGGACGAACGAATGAAGCCATTTGCCAGATACTGATGGAGGTAGGTTTTTAGATGCTGGTTTTCCTGTTCTGTTAAGGCGTAAATCCGGCTGCAGGGAACTTCAGCTCCAGGTACAAGATCAATTTGGCAGTCATACAGTCTTGCGGAGGGTAGGGTGTTTGCTTGCTCTTTTTGAAAGACCTCTTGGTAATCCATGTATTCAGGTGGTAACGAACTGGTGAGGCCCAGTATGGTTTCTTTCTTCGATGAACCTGGGCTGGTAAGACCTTTTAATGAGAATCCCTTGCTATAACAGGTGTCGGCGCAGTCTTGGGGAAAGGTCAGAACTTGTTTACGCCAGTCAATCTTGGGATTGTGGGTCTTCAGCCAGGGCATTCCCAATATCATCTGGAACTGAAGAGCACCGATGAGATCGAAGGTGAGGTCCTCTTGGTGACGTCCCGACACAGATACGTGACCTTCTCGGTGTAATGCTTCACTGGGCCGGATGATAGCTGAGATCCATCAACTGGTGTGACGTTTTCCGAAACCTGCTCTGTCAGAGAAAGGCCTATCGGGGTAGCCCGATCTCGGTCCATGTAATTTCCCACAGCCGCACTGTCGATGTATGCCTCAAGGCATGTATTTTCGATGGTTGCTTGTGGTTTACCAGGAGCACAGGGAGGACTAGATGTGAGGTCTGTATAGGTTCCTTTTCACCGCTCGACAAGTGGACCCCTACACTTGCCTGGCCTTGGAGTTTCCCAGAGTCCTGTTCTTCTTCTTCACCCTTGTCAGTTGCTCCAACTGCTTTCCTGGGTGGTTTCACCAGGCATTCTCAGAGATCGTGACCTGCCTTACCACAATACAAACAAACAAAGCTGTTGCTGTCTCCTTTTTTCCCCATTCTGTCTTGGTGAGTGGGCTCCGCAAGCCTCTGAATTGCATTGGCTCGGACTGATCATGTGATTTGGTTTGATTCTCACGGAGTCGCACGTAGACCGACCACCCCTCGGCCTTTGCCCGATCCATCTTCCGATACTGCAATCTGTGATCGAGCTGCACTGTCAGGTCAATGTATTCAGTACATCTTTCCGGGGGATTTACTACTTGGGCAAATACGTCCTCAAGTTCCCGTCGCAAGCCTCAGTAAAAGAGCGTAGTTCTTTTCTCCTCTGGCCAGTTAGTTTTTGCTATCAGACGACTGAAGGAAGCGATATATGTTAGCAGGTCTTCATTACCCTGCCGTAGAGATAACAGTTAATTGCCCAGAGCCCGCCCTCGAGTATGCCGTGCAAATAGTTTCTCCATTTCATGCTGGAAACCTCTGAAGTCTCTAAGCAAAGGATCATCCTGGTTTACAAAGGGTATTGACTAGTCCGCTGCACTACCTCCCAAATATGAGAGTACAAATGCCACTCTTGCTTGATCTTCGGGGAATGCCCCAGGTCTGCACGAGAAATGTAGGCGACATTGATTCATAAAGATGGCGTACTTATTCGGATCACTTGTGAAGCGTTCTGGTGGGCCAGGGGAACCCCTCCCTGGAAGAACCACCTGTACTGGCGTGGGCTGTGACGGCGTGGCAGGAGGGGCATACCTCGGCCGTGGGACCTGGCCGGCCTGTGCCTGGAGCATTTGTCTTGCTAGTTCATCTGTCCGTTCCCGGTTCACAATTAGATCCCTCCTTAGGGCATTGGTTTCCTGTCTTGAGGCATGAACTTCAGCCCGTAACTCTCCCAGTAATCGGGCCAACTGGTCAGTTTCAGACGTTTCCATAACGCCCAGGCAGAGATTCGAAGAGGCTTTGCGTTCTGTTACATTCACCTGGTCTCTGCAGAAGCATTGGGGCACGGTTGCAGCACTCCCGGGGGTGAGGTCGCTCAGGTCCGACTTCGCCCTCTGCGCTTATGTGGTGACTGGTGGTAATAGGTGATGCTGCTCGGGACTGCTTCTGCGTGGAGAATAGCGGGCGTGAGTATGTCAGCTTGTGCGCCTGTTCCCCTTCTCCCAAACTGTGGTACCCGTGGGATGCTGTCCCTGGAAAGCTCACCTGTTGATTAGTTTTGGCAAGCACTCTGTCCTGCTACTTCTGGCAGGGCCCTTTTATGATCTGAACCGAGTTCCTTCACTTGTCCGTTGCACGTGGTAGTCCAGTCCTGCTGCGACTAAGCCACTATACTTCAGGTAAGTGTTCCTGTTTGCCTTTGTCTTTCGTCTGTTTTTGTTGTATTGTAAAGTTTGTTGTCTTGTATTGCTGTCCATTCCACTTTTGATGTTTGCTCTTTTGCTTTCTTCCCTTGCAGGTGATGTTGCCGGCCCGGCAGAAGCTGCAGAATTCGAGGCGACAGCCGGAGGGAATGAGGAACGAAGCTGCAGTGGTACAGTTGCTGGTAAATTGTTAACTAGGGGGCGCACGGGGTTCAAATGCGGCACAGCCCTAGGACAGATGTTCTAACCTTGTCTTTCTTCTTCACATGGTCTGAGTTTGTGGATGCGGAGTGTGGTGCTGCAGCGTCGGGATCAAGATCACTGGATGTCAGGAGAGGAGTCTGCAGATGAAGCGATGAAGCACCGGTTTCCTGGAGGCGAGTATGCAGGAGAACGCCTGGTTTCCAAAGGTAAGTAAACTGGTCCAAGTGGGGGTGAGCGTCACGTTGCACGCAAGTGCACAGTAAGGCGAAGCACCGGCCTTAAGGATGGAGCAGCTTACATAGCAAAGCTTCTGAAGCCACGCCCACCAGGTTCAGCCTGCCTGCCACACCCGACGAGTCAACACATGAGGATGTTCTCTCGAATAAAGGCTTTCAACTCCTGGAAAGTTCTTGTAAAATAAAAGCACTCCTGCACTGAAATAACATCTTTTTATGAGCCGGGCACCAAAGGCGCCAGGACTGAGTCCATCCAGGGCCCCTGTGTTTATAGGTCCCAAAGGGACATAAGTGAGTCAAGTGACCCATTGCCCCCATCACTAGATGGTGTGGTTTTTATGTTCTGGGGCCTGTGGCCATGGCACTCCTGCGGCAGACACAGGCCTCTGGCGTGAAGACTTCCGATGTGGGCTTCCCATCCTTCCAGAGAAGCATCTGTCGTCATCGTCTCCTGGTGTGGTGGGGCAAGGAAATCCATGCCTCCCGTCAGATGCGAGGGCACGCCCCACCACCTTATCGCACAACGGAACCCCTCGACGAGTGCAATCCTGTCCTGCAAGCTTCCGGACACCTAAATCCAACGGGCATCGACGAACTCCAGCAGAGGGTGCATCCGTAACCTGCACAGTCGGATGAGATAAGGAACAAGTTACTTACCTGTAACTGTTGTTCTCCAGCATGGGTCTGGCATGGATTTGCATGCTCATGAATATTCCCTGTCGTCAGGCTGGGAATCCTCGGTAAAGAAAAAATCAGTATGTTTCGTTTCTGATCTGTCTTTCTTAGTAGTAACCAATCACTGGTCTCTGGGTCATACTGCCCCCAGCCAATGACTGCCCTCTCTCTAAGCCCCTCGCCTGGCAGCCATCCTCAGATTTGGTAGCACGTAAAGTGGCAGTAGGACCAAGTGAAGAGCCGCAGAGGGGAAGGAGGGAGGGTTCGCATGTGAATCCATGCCAGACCCATGCTGGGAAACAACAGTTACAGGTAAGTAACTTGTTCCCTCTCCAGCATCATGGGGTCTGGCATGGATTCACATGCTCATGAATATAAGAATACATAGCAGTACACACATGCACAACCACAGGAGGTGGCAAGGCTCAACATTAAGAATCTCTTACCTCCTCGCCAGGCCCACCTTCAGGCGAACAGATTGCGCAGCAGCACTGCTTGGCAGACTCTGGACTCCTTCCAGTAGAATCTCGTGATGGTGTGTGTCGACCTCCACGTAGCAGCCCTGCAGAGGTCCAGCAGGGGTACATCAGACAAGAACGCTGTGGTAGCAGCGATCGCTCTGGTCGATGGGCTCTCAGACGGCCGGGCAACGGTTGGTTTGCCAACTGGTGACAGTGCATGATGCAGCCGCAGAGCCATCTGGAAATGGAAGCCTTCGAGAGGGCCTTCCCTTGGTTCACAGGTCCAAAGTTCACAAACCGTTGTGATGTCTTCCGAAAACTCTTTGTGCGGTCCACGTAACTTCAGCGCTCTAGCTACATCCAGCGAGTGCAAAGTCCTCTCGGCCGGTGAGGAAGGCGAAGGGAAGAAAACTGTTAACACCAAGGGCTCTTTGAGATGGAAGTTCAACGGCACCTTGGGCATGAAGGAGGGGTGCGTCCTCAGCACCCCCCTCCTCTCGGGAAAAGTCAAGTATGGAGGCTTGCAGGATAGGGCCTCGATCTCTCCCACTCGTCGTGCGGAGGTGATGGCCACAAGAAATGCTGTTTTCCATGATAGGAGCTTCAATGGTGCCGAATGCAGAGGCTCGAAAGGCGCCCCCATGAGCCTGGTCAGCACCACGTTCAGCTCCCACGCCGGGGCCTTCACCGGCGGGAAAGAACGGAACAGTCCCTTCATAAACTCCTTCACCAGGCGATGAGACAACAGAGATGATCGTCCCGTAGTTCTGGTGTAGCGGGAGATCGCTGCTAGATGTATTTTGATGGAGGCATGAGCCAGCCCCAACTTGACCAGCGACAGCAGGTACGGCAGCACTTGAGGGGCTGTAATTCGCAGAGGGTTCATCTTCTGTGCACGGCACCAAACAGAGAACCTCTTCCATTTGTGTACATAGCACTTGAGAGTTGAGGACGCCCTGGCCTTTGCAAGCACCTCCTTGCAGTCCGCCGGGATATCATACCCTCCAAACTCTAGTGCTGCAGGAACCAGGCCTGCAAGTTCAGAGACCCCGGGTCGTGATGTAGGATGGCACCTCCTTCTCTGGAGAGAAGATCCACGTCCGTCGATAGTTTGACTAGGAGGGACGCTGACAAGTCCAGAAGGTCCGGGAAACAGATATGTCTCGGCCACGCCAGTGCGACGAGGGTCATCCTGCACCGGGACCTCTTGAGTTGGTGGATGTGTCCCAGTAGCAACGGCAACGGGGGGGGGGAATGCATACAGGAACAGGCCGTCCCAGAGGAACGAGAAAGCATCGCCCATGCTCCTCAGCTGGGGAAACCTGCTGGCGAACCTCTGGTACTTGGAGTTTGCCGCCGTCGCGAACAGGTCGATCTGGGGTTTGCCCCATCGTCGGAAAAGTCTATCCACTTGGTCCTGACGCAGTTCCCACTCGTGGCACGAGCGCAGCTCCCTGCTGAGTGTGTTGGCGATGGTGTTCTTTATCCCTGCTAGATGGAAGGGCACCAGAAACATCCCATGGGCTATCCAAAGAGGCCCAATGCCATAGATCCTGGGCCTCCTTGGATAGGGCCGGGGACCTGGTTCCTCCCTGCTTCCGGATGTAGAACATCGTGGTGGTGTTGTCGGTGAAGATCCTCACCACCTTGCCCTTGAGGGACAGGAGAAACGACCTGAAAGCCCAGAACACTGCTCGGAGCTCCAGGATGTTGATGTGGCGTGACCTCTACTCCGGGAGCCAAAGGCCTCTCACGTGAAGATCTCCGGTGTGCGCTCCCCATCCCTCCAGGGAGGCATCCGTCGTAACCGTCTCCTGGTGTGCTGGGGTCTGAAAGTCTGTGCCCGCCGCGAGATGCGCACGGGTGCCCTACCACCGAATTTCTTGGTGGAAGACCTTGTTGATCGGGATCTTGTCTTCGAAACTGCCCGCCACTTGCATCCAGCGGGCGTCGAGGAACTCCTGTAGAGGACGCATCCGCAGCCTGCATAGGCGCACCAGGTAGATGCTCTGCCTGAATGATGATAAGACGTAACTGCTCCTGGTCGGCTCCCCCAACACCCTCTCGAAACTCGGCCCCAACTATATCAGCATTACTATCGATGGAAATAGCATTCCCATTTCCAAAAAAAAAACCCCTTGGTTTCTATCTAGATACCAATACCAACCTCTCGAAACAAATCAATATGACCGCCTCATCCACTGCCTACACAGGTAAGCTGATAAGGGCTTGCAGACCTCTACTATCCACTAGCAGCTGCCTTATATTAGCCAGAGTACTCATACAGTCCAAACTGGACTACTGCAACAGCCTATATGCAGGTGTCTTGATGCCTACCCCCGGAGCACCAGGACAGGCCCAGCACCCCCGGGAGCAGGCATCATGCCCTCGGGTAAAAGCCCAGCGGCCCCTAATAGGGGCTCTTTGGACTTTGTCCTGGCGCCTTTGGCGCCAGGCTCATGTTGGACATCAGTCCTGGCGCCATAGGCGCCAGGCTCATAAAAGAGGGTGTTTGGTGCACTTACCTGACGCAGACCATGCTGCATGAAGCCTCAAGCCAAATGAGGCTTAGGAGGGACTATTTTATCAAAGGAACTATTTTACTTGGGTGGGGACCGTGGAAGAATACTTACCTGGAACTTCTTCCAAGGCTATTTAAACCACGCCCGGACTGCCACACGTGCTTCGCGTTGCTCTGCATCTAGCAGCTGAAAGCTTACCGTGCCTGCTCCTGCATCTTGCCTCCAGCCACGCCTGTCTCGATCTTGGGATACCTGAAAGGAAGGAAGGGAAGAGAAAAGGTGAAAACCAAGAACTTAATCTAATTTCCTACCTGTCTCCGGAATCATCACGCCAGCGATCCTGAAGATAGACATTCTTTAAAAGCATTGCGCTACTTGTAGCAGCGCCGCGCATCACTCACCTGCCTCGTGGGCTCTTCACTATCCACCGCGACCTTCTGGGCATTCCGCCACATCTCTGCACCTGCAGGGGAGAAGAAGAGACAAAAGGTGAGCAGGAGGAACAAATGAGGAAAGCCTGATTTTCCGTCACAAGACTTACCTGGCCATATTTGACGGAACCACTCCTCATTTCGGGTCGGCGCCACTTCTTGGCCTGGTACCGCACCCCAGCCCCTAAGGGGAAAAAAGAAAGACACTACTAGAGGGATTCAAAGACATTTAAAGGGATCATTTTATCACAAACTCACCCGAGTTTATCTCCGGCAATATCCCTCGAAGCATCACTTCCACTCTGTTTGCTTTTCTTAACCTGCGATCTGTCCTTATTTTCAGGTGCAAAGAGAAGACTCTACTCTGGAACTTTTTAAACTGCATTTCGCCTTCCGAAACCAGTGAAGTAACTGGTCAAATACGCGCCCCTGCACCAGAAGCAGGATGGAGAGCTCATCCATTCAAACATTAAGGTGAGCCTTGATTGGGGATTTCGGAGGTGGTCAGAGAAGAGCAAAGGGGAGGTGGGAAGCAATCACAATACTCTGCAGTCAGTTAATCCCCTTTCTCCACCTACAGAAAGATTTTTCTACGGGCCAGACAAGCCAGATTTGGGGGTCCAGTTCAGTCGGTGTTTCGAATCCTGCGCATCACGCTTGAAGAGGTTACAGCAATCCAGACCAGGTCAGCGCCTCCGTGGGTGCCAGGTGAGCGTTACAGCAGGTGCAAACAAATCCATCATCAATAAACTGCAGGTCCTCCAAAACAATGCACTCCGAGCTGCGCTTAATATTCCCAGAAGAGAGCACATCTCTGCTATCAGACAAACATGTAAATGGCTATCCATCGAACAAAAAAATGGACCTAAAAACGTTATGCCTCACCTACAAATCCTTGAACCACCTTGCACCTCCCTATCTAACCAACAAATTCACCCTGAAACCTAACAGAATCACCAGATCCTCTAACACACTATGCCTGATGGTTCCCAAATACACCCTAAAACGAGCCGTAGGAACCAGCTTCCCGGTTCTTGCCGTCCAACTGTGGAATAAACTTCTACTGGACATCAAAACCATCTCCACCTTTCAACCATTCAGAACCCAGGTTATCACTTGGCTACTGAATAAAAACTCACCCCACTACAAGTGACTCAGGACACCTCACACTACCCTTCCCAGCTCTCACTCTCTACCCACTTATATCTGCGGGCACTAGCATCTGTATCATTCTTGTGTACATACTATTGCCACTATATATCTCCTATGCTAACTGTAAATGTATAAAATACTGTAGTGGTAAATTGTATAACTATTATATGTTTAACTTGTACTCTGTAACCATATTCTTGTGCGCCCATATACCCCTGGATCCGGAGCGCTTTACAAATAAATTAAACAAACAAGACATCATGCGGAGGAGGGTCTTGATGAACCTCACACTGGCCACGTCTGTGGCCAGCAGGCGCTGCACCTTGCAAAGGATGACCTTTGTCCTCTCCTCCGACGGAGAGCCCAATCGTGCCACCGTATTGCGCTTGGCTCCCAGAAATAGTGCAACCTGCGACGGAACCAGGTGGGATTTGGGGAAGTTGATGGAGAATCCCATATCCGTGAGCAGTTGGACGGTCTTTGCTGTGCGCTCGACAGCGGGTTCCCTTGTCATTGCTCGGATGAGCCAATCGTCCAGGTAGGGGGTAAACGTGGATCCCCTGCAGGCGCAGCCGCGCCACCACTGGTGCTAGGCACTTGGTAAATACCCTTGGCACCAACTTCAATCTGAATGGCAGGGTCTTGAATTGGTAATGCCGTCCTTGGACTACGAATCTGAGAAACTTTCGGTGTCCTTTTAGAATGGGGATGTGGAAGTAAGCATCCTCCAAGTCCAGCGACGATAGGAAGTCGCCTTCCTCCAGCTGTGCTAGCACGTGCTGGAGGGTGACCATCCGGAACTTCTGGGCCTCTTCAGGACGGGCTTGATGGCTCCCTTTTTGAGCATCGCCCTTACTTCTAACAGCAGTTGAGGGACGTGATTTTCCTTCCTGGCCACGGGAGGAATGCAGGGACACTTTTTTAGGAATTTAAGACTGTGCCCGTGGGCCAGGGCATCCACCACCCAACCGTCGGTGGAGATGGACTCCCGCAGGCTGACGAACTTCGCCAGCCGGCCTCCCACCAGGGTGCTCTGGTGGGAGCCCAAGGCTACGGCCGGTTCAGTCCCGCTTCGAGGCGGCCTTGCCGCCCTGGCTTCCTTGGGGACGTGATCCTCCTGACTTGCCGCGCCCTCTGTAGGCCCCTTGCGACGAGGAATGGGCTGCCTGGCGGAACGTAGAGGAGCCACCGCCGAATCCTTTGGAGGCACCTTGCTTGCCTCCGGAGTTCCGAAAGGGCAGCCGTCGTTGCTGGAAAACTCCCAAAGCTCGAGCCGTCTCTGTGTCGGTCTTGATGGCCTGAAGTGACTCATCTACTGTCTTTCCAAACAGGTTTTTCCCTTCGAAGGGCATGTCCAGAACTCTGTTTATCACGTCCTGGCGGAAATCTGTTGCCTTGAGCCATCCCCGCCGACAACGGCAAAAACCGTTGCCCAACTGGTGGAACCCGGTGTCTGCGATGTCCGTGGCCACCGTTATGGCGTGGTCCAACGCCACCTCACCTTCCTGTAGGATCTCCAGGGCCTCCGACCTCTTGTCGTCCGGTAGGAAGTCCAGCAGGGGAGCGATCTTATACCACAACTCCCTGTCGTAGCAGGCCACAATCGATAGTGTGTTGGCCGCCTTAATTGTCGTTGCCGCAGACAAGATGATTTGTCGTCCCATGGTGTCCCGTTTCTTTCCCTCGCCGTCAGGTGGGGCGGATGAAGTCGAGACGACCGAATCAGGGGGTCGGCTGTGCCCTAAGGCACAAAGGGGCAGAATCGGGGACCCGGTACTTCTTCTCGGACCAATCCCTCTTGGCAGGCCTCGTGGACAGGTTCTTCAGGAGAGCAAGTCCCTCATCCCAGATGTCGTCAAGCAACGGCACCGCGAGGACAGTCTTCCTCTTGGCCTCGCGCCGTTGATAGAGGAAGCCTTCCTTCTTATGTTTTTCAGGGCAGAGCTGGAAAACCTTGGATGCCCTGGCAATCATGGCGTGGAAGGAGCCAATTTCATGGGCGGGGAGGTCCGAGGGGGTGGTGATGGAAGGCCCATCCCGTCGTCACCACTGTCATCCGTCCCCGTCGTGGCCATATCTGTTCCAGTGTCATCCCTAGGATCAGGGGAAGGGGATGAAGGCTGAGCGGGCTGGAAGGGCGGGGGGGGATGAACTCTCCTCCGCTTGTTTGGAGGGCTTCCCGACGGGCCCCGTTCTGCTGGGTCGTCCATTGGGGGTAGAGGCAACCTCGTCCTTATCTCTGTGCATAAGGTTTGGATTGCCATCAAAATGGCCACCGAGTTGTCCTGAGGCTTGGGCACTGGCTGCGAGGGGTGTGATGGTTGCTGCTCCTCCACGGGAGCCTCGTCAGCGCCACCGTCGCTCTCTTCGCCTGCCTCCCCGGGATTCCTCCCGTGGGACCGGACCTCCTCAAACCTCTTGTTCAGGCCCTTCACGACTTCAGCCAGCTCCTCCTCAGATGCTGTATCTGTGTCCGTAACGGCCACCGGCCCCCGCCCCTCTGTTTCCACCGGGGTTTTCAAGGGGGTCTTATCGATGGGCTGAAAAGAGGATTCCCTCCGCGGTGGCAGGGAAACTCTGGGCCCAGAGGTCACCTCCAGTGGGGTAGCCTCCACAGGCTTCGCCAGGACAGCCATGACTCCCTCGATAGAGGCCTTAGCCGGGTGAATCAGGGCCTGCATGACTTTTGGCACGCTTGAGGGCTTCACCTTGGGGGGAGGGTCACCGCCTCGCACCCCCTTGGCTGCTTCCGTCAGGATTGACCGGGGCTTCTCCAGAAGCTTAGCCGGGTTCTCCGACTTTCTCTTCCCCGAGCCAGAGCGTTGGCTCGTGCTTGATGGCGTCGGTGAAAGTGCGTCCTGCCTGGCAGCCGAGGAGCCCGACCGTTCGGCGCTCCCGGTGCCCGCGGACTCGCGGTGCTTAGCCTTCTGTTGGTCCCCCGTCGCCGGAGCACCCTCAAAGGACTTGGAAGACCGCTCGGACCTCTTCTTCTCACCTACCGCTGGGCTCTTCCCTTACAGCCAGTTGGTGAGGCGGATCCGCCGATCCCTCATGGTCCGCTCCGACATGTCCTTGCAAAACGCACAGTCCTTCTCCACGACCAAGTGAACCAAAGTGAAAACGGAGCAAAACGGCACAGTGACAACTACACACAAGGGATCCTCTAGCAATTTCTCACAAGGGAGGGAAAACACAAGTTATCTAGAAATAGGTTCTTATACACCCTAGCAACACTTCCCATCATTTGTGAACCAGTTCAGCAAGACAGTACATCAGTATAGGCAATAATTTAAATGAAAACTGAGCAAAATGGCATTTCACAATGATTATGCAGTGGGAGGGAAAGAGTAGTTATAAGAAAGAGTTGCACCACATAGTTCGAATGGAGAATCAATCTCGAGAAAGCAGGTCTAACAAATGTGACCAGAGTCAGTAGGCCTGTGCCAGAGTTAGTGGTACAGGGCAAGAGCCCAGGAGCAAAACATTTTCTTGTAGCTGCAGTAAAGTCTTTGGTTAACGATGTTGAAAAGGTAGATGCAGAAAGTGAAAGACAATGTTAAGCGAGGGGGCAGCCAACCCAACAGGTAGGAAAAGGATTTAAAACACCTTTAGCAGTACCACGAAGAAAGGGTGGCCTGGTGCAACAATGTACCTTAAAAGCGGAGAAGTGGCTCCTTCAGTGGCGGTTGTTCCTGGTAGTTCCTGCAGTTCGGGTGATCCAGCAAAGGAATTGAGGCTCTCGTAATGGAGGAAGATTCGAGATACTGCTCTACCCAGGGATGAAACCAGCCGCGGTGCTACCAAACAAAGTTTAAAAGGTACGCTCCTTTTAATCGCGGTCCGGGTCGATAGCTGCTTGGCTATCCCGTCTCCAAGTGCGGGGCACTGGCGATTCGACCACAGCAGGTTCGGGACGGCGATGTGCAAACTGGTTGGCCCGACCAGATCAAGGGAAGAAGGCTCTTGTAGATGAAGATCTCCTCTCGTCGTGTGGAGAAAAGTGGTGAGACGCTGCAGCAGGGCTTCACCGGTGGTGCTAGTCGTTGCAGATGTCCTTGGCTTCTCTCCTCTTCGGTTCCGTAGTTCCAGTGGCAATGTCTTGCTCTTCCAGTCCTCAGGACCTTGCTTTTATGCAGAAAGAGACCCATTCATACAGCCTAGCTGTCACTCACACAGTGGAGTGGTCATCTTGACGGGAGACCCCCCAGCCAATCAGGTTAGAGTGCGACCTGAGTTGCTGCGGCAACTCTGTCCAGGGGTCCTACTCCCCCTCCCACACAATGGACCCACCCCAGACTCAGTGGTGCCGGGAGGAGGGCTTCTGGGCAGAAGCCCGCCAAATGGACGAACAAAGGATCCCCGACCTGGGTTAGGATCGTAGAGAAAGACACAAGAAAGAAGTTATATTAAAGTTCTGGCAAATAAAACCTACCGGAGCAAAGTTAATATAAAAATGCACCGGCAGTATGTTAGAGGCTGTCAGAAAAAGTGGTAGCCTCGAACAATGGAAAAATCCCATAGAGAAATATTTGCGGTCAAATATTTACGGTAGTAACCACTGCCACCAGCCAGAAAATTTAGAGAGGGGGACTTTAAGGTACCCCCTCGAAAATAAACCTAGGGAAAAACTATTAACCCCTTCCAGTACCTCCATAGTAAGATGGGTTTTACGGGTTAAGTTTATAACAATTGACTAGTAAAGTCAATGGGGACTATACATGCCCTGGGAGACAGTAGTCGGTCTCAGGGTATGGAGTCTATGTTTGGGGATCGCTAAGCCACCCCTGTGTCACTGCACTGAGGGTGCTGTGTAATACATGTGAATAAAGATGGTTCCTATGGGAGGAGAGAAAACCCCATAGGCATTAAACACAAAAATAGCCTAGAACACACATAGCAGAAATGCCGAAGAGTGGGAAAGAGAGTCTCACTCTTAGCAGGTAAAAAGAAACAAACCCTTCAAATCCAGCAAAGCTGCTGGGGGACTCTATAGGTAAGGGAAATTAGCCATAGTATGAGAATTCCCCTAACATAGGTCGTCCTCAAAGGATTTGGAAGCCTGCTCAGCTTTCCTGATCCGGGAGAGGCATGCTCCTGGGAACCAACCGGTGCAGAGACCTTGGCCTGCAGCCACTCCTTCAGACGTTTACGCCGACCCTTCAACATACGTTTTGAGAGGTGATGGCAAAACACACAATCTTCCTCTTTATGCGTTGGGTACAGGCACTGGGAACGTTTATCGTCCATGTAAACATTCCACAAACCGCAGTCGGAGCACAGCTTGAAAAGGGAAGGGGAATCCTTCTCGTCCGACATGATCAACGCAGTGTAGGCCTGAAAAATCTTCTGGAAGCTTCCACGAAGAAACTCGAAACTCGACAAAATCCACCCTTGATAGGCAGTGAAGAAATCCGAATGGGGACTGGCCTTCTTGGCTATACCAAGTGAAACGCTGTGAACTTGTCCATGAAAAAAAGCCCTGTGTGTTAAACCCCCCGCTGGACAAAAGGCTTGTTAGTTATTTGGCCCAGTGATTTTAGAGTGTCCTGCTCTTCTTTTGCACTTTTTAGTGCATCCTCTACTGTTTTGCCAAATACATTTGGTTCAATTGGCATAATTAGAAGAGCAGCTTGCATCTCAAGTTTGAAGCATGACTCTGTTAACCAGGCATACCATTTGAATAAGGTGCCCTCCGCTATAAAACGTCCAGGATTAACAGCTTTGTCCAGATTATTTTTCAGGATGCAGTTTGCAATCGATTTCCCTTCGATGATGGTTTTAGAGAGTTGAGACGAAGGGCTTAGGGACGGCATCTATTTGCTGTTGGAGTGAATTCCACACATGGCAGCTATAACTGGCCAGTAAGGTAGTGTTATTTGCAATTCTTGTTTGATAAGCCGAGAGTATAGATGTTTTTACTCTCCTTGTCGGGAGGTACCTCAGCAGAAGCTAGAGCTGTGCCTGCCCTCTTTCTGATTGTTGTAACGACTCTAGTCAGGTTTTAGACCTCTAATGTAAAGGGATTCTGTTGGTGCCGGCTTGAATAATTTTTTCAATGCAGAGGTTAACCGCTCTTGTAAGGTTAGGCGTCAGTAGGGATGGCTGGATGAGTCTCTGCACCGACAGTAAAATGGGGAAAAATGGCTTACTGATCTTTTGTCCCCCAGAATGTCGTCCACCATGTCCTTGTCATGTTGGACTGCTTGTGTTTCTATTTTAAAATGTGTGCAGCTTTAAGTAGCAGCTCATTGTATTGGAGCTGGTTGTCTAAGGGGCAGTTAGTAACAGGCTGATCTTGGTTGTCCAGGGACGGCATGATGTAAATGTCAGGGGGGTCGTCGTCATCCTCATCATCATAATATTGATCTTGACTTTGGAGGGATGGTCATATTGTGATCCTGAATCCTGTGAGTCGGAGGGTCAACAATATATAGGTCCTAAGAGGGGTCTTGACTGTCTGTAGTGAAGACTGATTGGAAGTGCTGGGCTGAGAGCTGTCCAGTCTTTACACCTTTGAAGGTGGCTCCCCACTAGTTTCCCCTCCATCTGGTGCAGTACCTTGAGGGTGTCTAAACTCCTCTGGATAGCGATCCATAAAGTCTACAAAGCAAGAGATTCTTCTTATTACCATATCGAAACTTTCTGGTGTCCATTATGTGAAATTTGGCAAAGGAGATAGTGTAGGGGAGAGGGTTCCTGAAAGGGAGGCTGCCTCTTCTGGTGTAAAGCCCCTGAAAGTGGATCTTCAGAGGGTGTAGTCTGTCTTTTGTGTTTTGTCCTTCGAAGGACTAGGGTATTTCAACACTTTATCTTTAAGCAGCATTTTCGTGGCATGTTCTTTTTAATCCTTTGCTGCAATTTCAATGTGATTGAAGACTGCAAAGATTTTTCTTTGGACGTGTGTTCCTCGGCGTGTGAAAGGAGGGCCTTTTTGGGCGCAGTGTCCGAAATGGGCCTACTTGCCGCCCATTTAGGAGATCGGTCGTGAGGCGAATGCAACCGTGAGGGCCCAGAGAACAGGAGGGATTTAGATTGATCTTTCACCATGGACACTGCATTGCTGGCCGACAACGCGGTCGGCATTTGGCCTGGGGTTATGCGTTTTTTTAAATGTGTGCGCTCTTGTCACTGCGTGTCTTCTCTGTGGCAGGGCCTCTGCCCTGCTTTATTGATGTCGAGGGGCTCGCACCTGGGGTCTGTCGAACCTCAATCGTTTTCGGCGTCACTAACACTGCCATCGTGGGATTCACCCGCCACGTCTATGAAGGCATCGGCCTGCATGGTGTGGGCGGCCCAACATTCCGTACGTTGATCTCTTAGGATATTGGGTTGGAAAAGGTTGCAGGACTTTCAATGCTTCTTGACGTGATCCCATGGAAGACAATTTTTGCACTCCCGGTGCATGTCGTTCCAGGGATATTTCTGACTGCAAGAAAGGCAGAATTTAAAGGTGCATTTTCCACAGTGGAGGAAAAAGGCAGCATGGCGAGAAGGTGGAGAAATAGGCATTCTCTGAAACAAAAGAGTATATGACCTCCCCCCACTCACCCCAATGTAGAGGGCCGGTGATGCCTGTGTCGGTCGCCGTCACGGTCCTTCGAACAAGGGCTTCTCTTTGACGTAGGGGCCGTCAGTCCGTCGAGCGCCATCTAAGAATTTCTGGAGGCAGAAACGAAGCACAATGAAAATAGAAATAGAATACACTTTGTTAATAAAGGTGTATATCCAAGAGAACTCTGCAACTTGTGTCCGAAGATGGTGTAAAAAAAAAAAAAATCTGCGGGACATCGACGTGTGATGGGCCATGGGTATAGTAGACTTCACACTAGGTAACACACCCAGTTGACGTCCCTTTTCGAGTTTCAAAAACAGATCATGCAATACTCTGCGACTACCACTAGAGGTCGGTTGTTGGGGAGAATTCTCTGTTTAGGCTGAATTTCCTAACCTAGTGAGTCCCCCAGCAGCTTTGCTGGATTTTTGGAGTTTATTTTTTTCTCCTGCCAAGAGTGAGACACTTTTACCCTCACTCTTGGGCATGATTTGAGTGTTTCTTTGAATCTAGATGTGTTTAATGGGCTATGGGGTCTTTTACTCCATAGGGCTTCATGTGTTTTTGTGATGTGTGTTACACAGCACCCTCAGTGCAGTGACACAGGGGTGTCATAGTGACCCCCCAGTATAGACTCCATACCCTGGGACTGACTACTGTCTCCCAGGGCATGTAAAGTCACCATTGACTTAACTAGTCTTAAATTCTGAACAGAACCAGTACAAACCATCATATTGTGGACGTACTGGCTGGGGCAATTCAATTGCCCCGGGGTCTGTTAGTCGAGGGGGCACGTCTCCGTCCCCCCTGATCGAGTTTTGGCTGGTGGCAGTGGATACTACTTTTTATATTCAACCGCGAATATTTTCCTATGGGATTTCCCATTGTTTTAGGCTACTACCTTTATTTAATTATTTACGGTAGCCTCGAACATACTGCCGTTTTATTTAATTAATATTAATTCTCCGGTTGGTATTTTTTGCCAAAACTTGATTCTAAAATGGCGTTTGTGTTCTCTTCTGTGACTCCAACCCAAGTCGAGCCCTTTGTTCCACTTTTTGGCGGGCTTCTCCACAGAAGCCCTCCAAAGTGGTGCCACTCTGTCTGGGGTACTTAGGAGGGGTGGAGGGAAATTTAGGCACGCTGGACTGAGTTGCCTAGGCAACTCAAGTCACACTCCATCCTGATTGGCCCAAGTGGTGAGCCGGCCGGCTCACCACTTAGCATGTTTGAGTGACAGCTAGGCTGAGTGAATGGGGATTTTCTGCATAAAAGCAGGGCTTTGGGGACTGGAACTTCAGAAGTCGCCACAGGACCTAAGAATCCGACGAGGGAGAAGCTGAGCCGACCTGCCACGACACCACCACCGGTGGAGCCCTGCTGGACTGCCTCACCACTTTTCCCAACGACAGAGAAGATCTCCCGCCGGAGAGTCTTCTTCCTTTGACTGGTGGGGATAACCAGTTTCACCGTCTTTTCGCTTTCCGGACGTACCTCGTGGCTGCCTTGCCCGTGCCAAGCACCCCGGCAACCGGGATACCACGTTTTCCCACGACCGCGAAACAAAGGTACCACCTTTAACCAGAAAACTCTGCGGCTGGTTTCTGCCCTGGTAGTGCAACGACCTTCATCTTTCCTCCAAGTCGAGATCTTCTCTTCCCCTGGACGACGACGCAACTTGCACCCACTACCAGGAACAACTGCCACCGCTGGAGGATCCTTCCCACTAAAGGTACCGTGTCCCGCCTGGCTTCCCTTGCTACCGACTGTACGGGGTAGATTTAGCCCCCAGCTTTCGAACCTTGGTTAGTCTGGGACACCCTGGCTAAACTTTCATAAGCCTCTCTAAACTCTTTTTGAACCCTCTGCAAGACTTTCTAAGCCTAGTGTAACTGTGTGATCTTGGGCGCATTTGTGCTCTGCTCTCTCTAAGAGGGGGCCCAGCCTTTGGACTTTGGCTCACCAGGGACTTTTTGCTCTTCTGCCTTGCTAATAGTGTTCCTGAATCTTAGAGTGGTGTACCTTTCCATATTCTGTCTTTTTCCCTCCCTTTCTCACAAACTTATTGGAGTGCAATCTAGTTAAGCGCTCACCTCTGTATGAAAATAAGTGGTGTTTTACTGTGACTTATCTGATAAGGAAAAAGGGGTGTATATATTACAATAGTAACTGTGTTTAGAATATTTTTCAATAAGAGTGCTGGAGTGTTTCAAACTGTGTTTTTAAAAAAATAATTATATACTTTGATACCAAAGCTCTGGTCAGTGTCTGCTTGTATTATTGTATCTGAGTGCCTATTGTGTATACTTTGCATACTGCCTAACTCTTCTTGAGGGAAGTCTGACTGCTCAGCCACAGATACCAGGTAAATCTGGGTGGTACAGACTGCTACCAAGTGGGTTTACTGCCAACACCTGTAGTCTTAAATCTTTTGCAGTGTTCCCTAAAGGAACTGCACAGGTTTCTGCCTAACAGTCGGCCTATATATAGCATGCGCTCTAAGCAGATATACAAGCCTCAGAAATGTTTATTGAGTATTGTGCAATAGCATCACCTGCTCGTTTCATTTTTTAATGTGTTTTTAAGGCATGAAATAAATATTGTATTTTTATACATTCCTGTCCAAATTGAATTATGTGCGCTTCACTGTGTGGACTCATTGTGCACTACTGACCCTACTCTCACACTCTTGAGAATAGCCTCGCCTTCTCTCCATGTTTACATTGATTGAGCTTTGGCCAACCTCTCGGAATTCACCGATTGACTATAACTAGGCTGCCTCCTAAAATCTGCCCACCAAGCTAGATTGTAGAAATTCAACTTACCAAAAAGTATGAACAAAAAGTCAAAGGTTGCACTTACCAGACCTACACAGTCAATTTCGACAAGTATTAGAGGGGAAGGACACTTGAAGACAATCTACTAATGTTGAATTTCAAAGATAAAAAATAAAGCACATTTTAGGAGATGAACAAGGACCACGATTGGTCCGGTCAGGTCACGTCACAGACGGTACCAAGTCATTTCCACAACAGTAATTACTTAGAAGTTTTACTTCACTTTTTTCAAATTTTGGAGGTTCCCCTCCATGCCGCACCTCCTCATTAACTACTACCCCACCCCCTTTTAACCCTTAACTCACAACTACACGTATGTTTCAAAGTATTTCCAAAGTCAAATTCTTTGAAGTAATTACTGTTGTGGAAACAATGGGAGACAGACAAAGACTCTGCAAGTGTGCCTAAAAGGCAAACATAAGGAGTAGAGAGACCAGGCAAAATAAAATCATGTTTGGGGTGAGTGAGTCACTGCTGAGCACACATTTCCAGTCCATAACAAGATATAGCAGTAGTGGCCAGATTGTGGGATGGGAGTGCCTTTGCACAAGCATATTCTTCATTCATTGTGGCCCACTCCACAGAATGCTCTAGTTCTGTCCTTAACATTTGCGTGAACAACCTCCCAATATATTGGAGAGAAGAGAAGGAACATTTAGTTCAGCTAAATACGAGGAAATGCCTTTGGTAGGATCCCACTGGAAAGGAACGGAAGCCCAAAGTTACCCTTAAGATGTTCCTCTTGAACCATTCCACAACAGCTAGGGGGCAACTCCTGATTATGTAAAGTCTGGCTCGACTCCCTAGATTGTATGACTACATATCATGGACAGAGATAGAAAACACATGCCTATCGCCATTATCCTCAGAACTGTGTGACGTGAGGAATTCCATGCTTGTAGGAAAAGGAAGGCCCGTTCTTCCCCCCTCAAACATCAAATGATAAACAGGAATTTAAGGTTCCAGTTATTTGCTGTTTTCCACTGGACAGGAAGATGGCAGCAAAGGAGACAAGAGCACTTTGAGACAACTTCAAAGCGGTTCTTTATGTTGTACATATGAGTGTACCACCTCAAGAGGTTTAGTCATGCAAACTGCTATCATTACAATTACCATTTACTGAACAACCGTTAAAAGGAATAAGCAGTTGGCTGTGCTTGGGAAAAAGTGAGGTCTTAAAAAGGGCCTGGACATATTTAGTCTTGCATAACAGTTTAAAGGATCCATCAAAGGGAGAAATAAACAATCTTGATGCAGTTCCTGAACAACTACTTTGAAGGTAATCATATAAAAGAAGAACGCAGATGGACATTTGAACTTTCCCACCAACATGGGCAAACTCCTTTCAACATCAATTTGGCCTTTCGGGAACCTCATACGGAAGGGAACCACATTGAAGTGTATACAAATGAATAAATATATTTGATTAAAATAGTAAATCAAAACAAAGAAATTAATTTCCTAAGTTGTGTTTTAACAAGTGTACATACCGGGACAATTGTGCACATCACCTTCAGAAGAGTCAATGTCCATACTAGTCAGTTCCCCACACGTCTGTGCCACATCCAAATCCAACTTCTTTTCACTACGAGCAGTATGCAGCTCTTCTACTATCTGCATCTATATCAAAAGGGAAAAGAGTATCTAATTACACACAATGTAATGAGATTGGTTGCCAACAATCGAGCACAAATTATAATGCAATGGAAACATGCAAACAACTGTGGGTAAAAACACAGGGCTGTATGTATTTGTTCCTTATCAATTTGTAGAAGTACAGAGAGAAGGAAGGGTTAGACTAAATTTTGACTTTGATTAACTAGCATGCAATGCTCCAATGATGAAATAGCAAAGGAGAGACAACTGCACCACAGCCTGAAAAAAAACATAGGAAAAAAGAAGATGTGTCCATAGTGACTTAATGGTATCCGATGTACACCTATTTTACAATCTACTGGGAGATTTGTGCATTTGGTACCCATCAAGATGGATTTTCCGAACCAGCAAAGTGGGAGGGTTTGAGAGGCCGCCCTAGTTGACAATAGGGTAATTGGCCGTTCGGTCTAGCCACACAAGGCAGACGTCAGGAGATATTGGGGTGGTGTAACAATACAGTTAACCACAAACCGAAAACGCAAATAAGTCCAGAAATATTGAGATACAAAATAATTAATTTATTAGTCCTTTAAAACTCTAAGGAGGTAAAGTAAAAGGTATTTATCACTAAACACTCCACATAAATATATTCTACATACATGCATGTAAATACACACACATGTGCTGATCTTAAAAGGGCAATTCTGCAGCCTTCACACTTAAAAGCACTTCAAAATAATTTAAACCAGGAAAACTGTGTTGGGAACGCTTTATTCGATCCTTTCCCCATGCTTTATTTTGACTGCTGATTTTGCCTTCTGAAGGCAAACTTTCCTTGCTTTCTGAATGGGAATGCTCATTTGAATGCGAAAACAGATCAAAGGATATCAGTACTGGGACACCAGGTCTCCCTTTGTGTATGTTTTGCAGTTTTAAAGCTGCACACATCACCTTAGTGTAAAGATGCAAATCCAGTGTCTTAAAGGGAGGCTCAAGTACAGGCTACGAAAAATATTTTAGCAAGACCTTAGGCCTGGGTAGTGATGCAGTGGTCACAGTTGTATGACATCACAGGCTAATTAGAATATACATATAGTTGTGCCACACACCAGGGAGTTGTCTGGTTAGGGGCTGTGTAGAAAAACACGTGTAGAGGGGTAGCTTTTAGGTAGGGAACTTGGGTTAGCAAACTCCTATTGTTAGGTTAAAGGGCAGGTAGGTGAGGCTTAGTTTTATTCTGTAGGTTGAATTGTATCAAGCAGAATTGTTTGTTGCTGCAGGGAGCAAGAGGACAGACATGCTGGAGCCAGCTAGTGTTGAAAGTTGCAGAGTACCATGGTTTAGCTAAAGGCTGTGTTCTTCGTTTTATTTAATTTTCTTTTTACTGTTGGGCAGAAAAGAAAATGGAGCGAAGGTCTGGATGTAAAGGGATGCCAAACAGAGTCCAATTAAGATTCAGTAAAAAAACAGAACACCAAAGGCTCGTTGAGGTGGAATTTCGACAGAACCTTCAGCATGTAAGAGGGGTGCGTATGCAGCACCTTCCTCGATTCGAGGAAAGTCAGGTATGGTTACTTGCAGGATAGGGTCTGGATCTCACCTACCCTTCTGGCAGAGGTGATGGCCACAAAGAAAGCCGTTTTCCATGAGAGGAACAGGAAGGGCCTGATGCATAGGCTCGAAGGCCCCCCACCCCCATGAGCCTCGCCAGAACCACGTTAAGGCTCTTGCCCTGGCGTGGGAACTCCACAGGCAAGAAAGATCAAAAAAGTGCCTTGAGAAATTACTTGACGAGTCGGTGGCACCTTTGAGAAACCAGAGACTATTCTCTATAGCCAGCCCCTAGAATTCTCTATTCAGGTAGCTTGGGAGGGGGCGATGCTCTTAGACCCCTAACCCCAGGGGCGAACAGAAGAGAGAGAATCACCTGAAAAGGAGAATCCGAGGTTGTGCTCAGGGAAAGACCCCAGATGAGGCGCGGGTTTATAGAGAGGGAGAGGAAGAGGAAGACGAGACCTCTGATTGCTTTGTAGGCTATACAACATTTACCTCAATTCCCCCCAGTGAATCCCTCCGGACGAGATCAAACGATCCCTTTGAATATAGCCAAACCACTAGGATTACAAACGTCAAACACCCCAACTCTGAGAATCCTCCTTTTCTGTTGTTCCCCAATCTCACCCTTCGGATGTTATCGACACCCCTAGGACAGAGTATAATGTTCCATGACAAAACCCCTCCTGCCGATGCGAACACTTTCGCATATTATGAAGGACGACGGACTAACACTCAAGCCATTTACCAAACATGTCCCAACACCAGGGTCAGGCAAAGTACCAGAACCACACACAGCTGACGGCCCTTTTCCTTACCCACAGGGATAAAATGTGGAGCACAATATGAGCAAGGCAGACCGCACGTCCAGGGAGCTAACCCAGCAAGGCAGTTCAAGAGGAGGAGAAAAACAGTGCATACCGAGAGGGTGATGAGGAGAGAAGCAACCTTGCACTTTTAGACCAAGGCCCGTGAAACCTCCGCAGAAGGAATTGCAAGACCACAAACAATAGCCAGCGTGTGTTGCAACAGATGTCAACGGTACACAACACCCTCCTCAGCTGATAACCAAGCCAGGGAGAAACGCTTGTCGATGTGGTAGCAACCTTGACTCCAATGAGTAAGCCAAGTGGCCACAAAGTGGTTGAAAAGTGGCAGCAGTCCGCAGACAGCAGAAGCACTGAATAGAACTTTGGTGACTGCGTGGGTTTCCAGTGAAGTTCACACGCAAGTACTGTACAGAAATTGCATCCCTACTTGAGATCTCTTGGATTAGGTGTGGAATGTGTTAACTGCTAAACTGGTTACCATTACGTGATCACAGGATTTAAATAGCCAATAGCCAACTCCCTGTACTCGGATGCTTGGAGATTGCAGGATTCTAACCCTTTGATCCAAGCAAGTACTAAGTCAGATTTCTTGTTGGTGGACAATACCGGAATAGTTGAGCTTGGAGTCTTGGTGGCTGAGTGATATAAACTCAGTGACATAAGCAACTGTTACGCTCGGCTCCCGGTAGACGTATAAAACAAAGAAATGTCGCAAGGATCGCGGGAAACCATCACAAACACGAGCCCACGGTGCATGGACCTGGGTTCCACAACACGCCGCAAGATCAGCCAGGAGGCGACGAGGCTGCAAGAGATAGGAGACCACGGTTCGATGAACCGGCGGATACACAGCAGGGTGCCAGCAGTAAAGCCCTGGGCCTTGAGGTGCCCCGAGACATGAAGGCGGATAGAAGGCTTCAGGGGATTGAAGGCGGGCACCCGCGTGCCAATGGAGTGGGGCGTCTCCCCCTTACTCTACATGTGGTCTACCTACTGTAGGAAGAGGGAGCGGGATAATTCCACCTCTCCCCCAACAGGATATACCCCATTGACGTCGGTGTGGAAATGGGAGCTACAATGGCCTCGCCGCTAAACATTTTGGAAAAAGGGGTGAATTTTTTCCATTATGAACTAAAAGTGATGCAGGTCTGTAGGGATTGTGAAACCCCGGATTCTCAGCTCAAGCAAGCAGAAGATGCATCCTGCAATGATTTGGAAGATGCTCAAGATGAACAAGTTACTCTCTTACCTGGTAACGTTCTTTCGATGGGATCGTCCAATGAATTCCATATCTATGACAGTAATCACCACAGCTGTGCTGCTTTGGAAAATTTTCGACGTCTGCGTCCTGCGTCAATGACGTCGATACGCTGTCCTCGAGGGCCTCCGTCGAGCCGACGTCACCGGATGTTATAAGTAGGATGCACGCCGCCCGTAGCCTCAGTTGTAGTTTTTTCCCCAGAACATGTGACACCAAACTACTGCCAGTATGACCACAGAAAGCCTTGCGGAAATGTAAGCTGCAATCGCATAAGAAATTATGTAGCGGGGCGGGTAGGGAGGGAGCCATATGGAATACATTGTCGGACCATCCCATCGAAAGAACGTTACCAGGTAAGAGAGTAACTTGTTCTTCGAGGGGATTGGGTCCTCCGACGTATTCCATATCTATGACAGACTCCCAAAGCAGTACCAACGTACGGAGGAGGGAAAAAGAATTTAGAATATAGAAATTTAGAATGCCTAATCAAATTGCAGAGTAAAGGACCGCCTTGCCAAAGGCCAGATCCTGCCCATAGATAGAATCTAGGGAGTAGTGTTGTACAAAAGTATGGACCGAAGCCCATGTGGCTGCTTCACAGATTTTACGAATAAGAACACCCCTCTGCACGGCAGTAGAGGCAGCCATACCCCTGGTAGAATGGGCCCATAAGCCTACCGGAGGGTCCTTACCGGCCAGACGGTAACATTCAAAAATTGCCAAGATAATCCATCTAGACAAAGTCTGCTTAGTAACAGCTTGTGCCAAACGCCTTCCAGCGTAACCAATAAAGAGCTGATCGTCCACTCTGACCCGGGACATGGTGAAATGTAGAAGCTTAAAGCTCTCCTAGTATCTAGCCTATAGAGCCTCTCCTGTTCCTTACCAGGATGTGGAGGAGGATAAAATGCCGGGATAACCACCTTCTGGCTTAAATGAAATTCCAACACAACTTTCGGAAGAAAGGAAGGACGAACTCAGGACAACCCTGTCCTTAAGCCACCCTTCACTGTGTTTCATAACTGAAAGTACCTGCAACTTACTCACTCTGCGAGCAGAAGTGACCGCAACTAAAAATACAGTTTTATGGGTTAACAGTCTCAAAGGACAAGAATGTAAAAGCTCAAATGGAGCACCCATTAGGAATTTTAGAACAAGGTTCAAATCCCAACCAGGCACCTGAAAAGGTGACGGCAGATACACATCAGTGAGCGCTTTGACAAACTGAGAAATGAAAGGAAGTTTGAAATAAGAACACACCTCAGACGAGCGCTTAAATATGGACAGCGCCGCCAGGTAACCTTTAATGGTACCCACTTGCAGGCCCTTGTGGGCTAACAAAAGCAAAAAAGACAGAACCACAGGAATGTCACATGAAAAAGGATCCACATTGAACCTTGCACCAGTCGCAGAACTTTCTCTCAAACGGCAACAGTACAGGGACTTTGTTGCCGGCCGTCTGGCCGAAAGCAACACCTCATCACGTCTTCCGGGAGGTCCCAATTCTTATACCTCAACCTTTCAGAAGCCAAGCGTGAAGGTTGAGGGATCTGACCTTTGGATGGAGAACCTGAACCCCCCCTCCCGTGAGAGCAGATCGTCTCGGTAGGGAAGACGACGTGGAGGGCAGATGGACAAGTCGAGAAGGTCTGGGTACCATGCCGGAGAAATGAGGATCATCTGGGAACCGAACCTCTGTAACCTCCGCAGCACTTGCAGAATGACGGGGAATGGAGGAAACGTGTACAGCAGTGGGAAGGACCACTCCACCACAAACGCGTCTCCTAAGGCTCCTCTTGGAGGAAATTCCCGCGAGCAGAACCTTTCACACTTCCGGTTGACACTGGAGGCGAAGAGATCCACTTGAGGGGTCCCCCAAAGGGCGAAGATCTCCAGGAGAATCTCCTAAACCAGCTCCCATTCGTGAGGGATCGCGCTCTGCCTGCTCAGAGTGTCTGCAGTCTCGTTTTCGTCTCCGGCCAGATGAACTGCCGAGATCGAACCCTCCTGCTGGATGGCCCAGAACCAGAGCTGCATCGCCTCCCTGCACAGAGAAAGTGACCCTGCCACCCCCTTTTTGTTGAGGTAGTGCATGGCCACTGTGTTGTCCGTCAGATTCAGGACATTCATCCCTCGCAGAGTCAGCAGAAAAGCCTTCAGGGCAAGCCTGACAGCCCTCCGCTCCAACAGATTGATATGGAGTCTGGACTCCGACGGAGACCAACGACCGCTGATTGTCAACTCGTTGGCATGAGCTACCCATCCCGTGAGGGATGCGTCCGTCACTATCGTCACCTCCGGCCAGTGCAGCCAAAATGGAGCCCCCCCTCATCAGATTGCCTTCGACGGCCCACCACAGAAGGTCCTGGGCGACAGAGGGCGGCACCTGAACGGGGTCCGACATCCTGCCGGAGGACTGTGACCACTGCATCTTGAGAGCCCATTGCAGAGATCTCATCCGCAACCTGGCCTTTGGCACCAGAAGAATGCAGGACGCCAAGAGGCCGAGCAACCTCAAGAACTCCGGCCGGCAGACTCTGGGCATGTTGAAACTTGTGCACCATCTGCTGAATGTGATGAGCCCTTAGCTGGGGAGGGAAACACTGCACCAGGGATGAGTCGAGCACTGCTCCAATGTACTGGAGACGCTGGGTAGGTGTCAAGTGGGACTTCTTTAAGTTGAGGGAGAAGCCCAGCTTGTGAAGGGAGTGGCAGATGACTGACAGATGATCCAGGACTTGCTCAGGAGAGCGCGCCCTGATCAACCAATCGTCCAGGTAGGGTAGACGTGAATCCCCCCTTTCCTAAAATACGCTGCCACCACCACCATGAGCTTGGAGAAGACCCTCGGGCGGAGGTCAATCTGAATGGCAGGGCCCGAAACTGAAAGTGCGAGTCGCCAACCGCGAACCTCAGGTACTTCTTGTGCTTGGGATGGATCGGCACATGAAAGTAAGCGTCCTTGAGGTCGAGAGACACAAACCAGTACTGAAGTGGAAGGGCCTGGAGGACTTGAGAAACAGTAACCATCTTGAACTTGTCCTTCCTGATGAGCTTGTTCAAACCGTGCAAGTCCATGATGGGTCTCAATCCCCCGTCTTTCGTCGAGATCAAAAAAATAAGGGGAATACCATCCCTTGTTCCTCTCCGCTTCAGGCACCAGTTCTATGGCGCCTTTCTCCAGCAGGGACTGTATTTCCTGCGCAAGGAGCAGATCCGGACTCTTCAAAGAAAGATTCCCTGGTGGATTCTCGTGAGGCCTCTGCCGGAAAGGAAGACAGTAGCCGTGGGCTATGATCTCCAGAACTGACACATCTGAAGTAATGGCACGCCACTCTACAAGATGCTGCGCCAGCCTTACCCCAACCGGCGAACCATGGGACATGGCCTCATGACTGAGCTGAAGTGGCTGCGGCAGTGCCTGAGGGCAAAGAGGCAACTGTCCGAGCGGCCTTGACACCTCAAGTACCCTGTTTACCACCTCTGGTACTCCTCGACTTGCAGCTCCTCTCGATTTACTAAAGGATGAGTAATATCGAAAGGAACCTCCCCTCCATTGCTGTCCCCTAGGACGAAAAGGCAGAGGTTGGTGAACTGCAGCGCTCAACAACTTCGCTGCAGCTTTGGAGGTCTGCAACCTCTCAAGGCCCTCGTCAGCCTTGCTGCCAAAAAGATGTTCACCATTAAAGGGCATGTTGAGGAGCCAGGCTTGCACATCAGGAGCAAACCCCGACTTCCGCAACCACACAAACCTGCGTATTACGGTGCTCGCTGCCATGGACCGGCTGACACAATCTGCCATGTCCAGACCCGACTGAACAGACTCACATGGCATCCTTACCATCATGCACAATAGCAAGAAAAGCATCCCGTTCCTCCCCTTCGGGAATATGTTCAGCCGCTAACGAAATACAGTTCCACAGAGTGTGCGTGAAACGTGACATGGCACACACGGAGTTGGCTGCCTGTAAAGCCATACCCCCTGAAGAAAACACTTTCTTCGCCCAGCCATCAAAACGCTTGTCGTCCCTATCAGGAGGGATGGTAGGGTACTACGCCTGCTTTGCTGGGGCCCTAGCCGCCTGCACCACCAAACTCTCCGGAGTGGGGTGCGTGGTCAAGTAGCAGGGGTCGCTACTGGCTGGCGGTATTTTCGCAGCAAAGACTTGCTCACTGCCGGGAGACTCTCCGGGGAAGTCCAAGCCGCTGCCACCCTTCTCTGCAAAGCCATATGGAATGCCAGTACCAGGTCAGTTGGTGGACTTTGGTCGAGGATATCCGTCAGGTCATCCTGCAGAAAATCCACTGGTGGCACAGACCACCCCAAGTATTCCATTACCCTCGACATAAGGCGCTGGTACAAGGACTTGGCATGGGTGCCAGGCTCAGGCCTACAGAACTCCACCTCCGGAGAGGTGTCCAGACCACTGGTGTCGTGCAACGACTGACGCAGGTCTTCAATCTGGCTATTACCAGACAAAATCTCGTCAGGTACCTCATCAGGAACCATACCTTCCTCAGGCCCTTCATCCACCTCAGAAATATAATCCAGAGGCTGGAATGAGGGCACAGAAAAAGGGACAAAGACATTTTTAGCCTTGGCCAGAGCCTTTCTAGGGGGTTCCACCGTGACACGGGGTACCTCTGACAAAGCAGCCTCGAAAGGCATCGATGAAATCGGTGTCGACGTCGAGCATGGTGCCGACAGTCCTCGAGGGCGGAGCCCCAAGCATGTCCTTCGACATCCTGGGCGCAGATGGCGTTGACGGATTCCTTGGAGGTGGAGCCTCAAGAGAGTCCCTCGACGACCTCAGCGCCGATTTCTTCATCGAAGACCTCACAGGCTCTGATGGTCTCGAGGGCGTCGAGAACCGGGACTTGGAGCGGGCATGTCTAGAGCGACCATCCTTGTCCGACCAGGACCTCGAAGGCGCCCGGTAGTCGCGACGACCGCTCGAGCCCGAAGGCATGCGAGTGGTGTCTCTAGCATGGTCAGGGCCGGCGTCTTTCGACGGCGCGGATGGAACGGAGCCCTGCGACTGAAAAATCAACATCATCTCCTGCCAAAATTAATCCCATTCGGCAGGAGTGGAATGCTTGTTGGGACAAGCAACCCGCCGATGGGCGGAGTCCTCGGACGAGGACGGGTAAGGCGACCGATGACGACGCTTCCGTGAGTGCCTCGAAGAGGCAGAGGAATGGTGGGTCCTACTCTTGGACCGAGACCCCCCCCCCCACCCAGACTTACGCCGGCGATGCGGAGCGTCGCCCCTCGAATCGTCAGTCGAAAGCCCGGTGGATCTCGACTTCCGGAGCTTGGCCACCTTACCTACAGAAAGCTTCCTCTTATGCTCCCGCAAGGCCTTTGATGTAAGCGACTGGCAGTCTACACAGTCATCCGTGTCGTGGTCCTCACCGAGGCACCAGAGGCAGGCGTTGTGCGAGTGCGTCAATGACATCTTGTACCCACAGTCCCGACACTTGTTAAAACCCGGCCGCGGGTGGAAGAAGACGAAGACATCATGATAAATCTTCACAACGAACAGGTTCGAAGAACCGAAAGAACAGAACTCAGAAGAACCGAGGCGTGCCGAGATCTCCGAAATGAACACGTTAACGGAAAAAACAGAACTGAGGCTACGGGCGTCGTGCATCCTACTTATAACATCCAGTGACTTTGGCTCGACGGAGCCCTCGAGGACAGAGTATCGATGTCATCGACGCAGAAGCAGAAAACTTTCCGAAGCAACACAGCTGTGGTGATTACGGTCATAGATATGGAATACGTCGGAGGACCCAATCCCCTCAAAATAAATGAACTGTAAAAACTATTCTAGCTCCCCAGCCACATAATGATCTTGACTTAAAACACAAATACTGACCAAACAGCAATAAGTTTGGTAAAACGAAAAACGGGCAAGCAAAAAAACAAATACAGCCCGTGCTGAAGACTATTTGGAAAGCGAGAGGCCTCACCCCTACTGATCTATTGTCTAAGCAACGTATTTTCTACTGCAAAGCAGATAAAACCTTGCCACCAGGTGGTATGGTGACTGAAGGAAATGAGGAACCACAGAATCTTTACCTAGCCCTATTCCTCCTCGTCCCTGTATTTGTGTATGCGGCAGTACTTGTGTATGAGGCACTCTGCTTCATACACAAGTACTGGGATGAGGTAGAGGTACATGGAGGTAATGCCTGACTTAGCTACCTGTATTCTTCATTACTCCTAGTCCCACTCTTCTTCATCCCAGTACTTACCTATGAGGCAAGGAGCCTCATGGACCGTTGGTTTGTCCGGTGAAGCCCTGCTCCTGTGCTGAAGCTCAGAATTCACCCAGACTAGAAAAAACTTGCAAAGGACGACTCCTCCCCTTGGGTTGGTGGGACCAAATCGACCCTAAGACAAGCTCATCTGCACAGCCTCTCTGAGCTGGCTAAACTTTCATTGCTGCTGCAGGAACTGAGTGCCAGGGAGAGGCACACCAGAATCGAGTCAATGTCTTTAAGTTGGACCAGAGCTCCAGGAAGATCCTCCGGACTCCCAGGAAGCAGGATTGACCAAGCCTGAGCCACCTCAACAGAGTGCTGGACCCCAGATGCGAGGAAAGTCCATAGCTGTATGCGAGAAACACGGTGGTGCTATTTGCGAGAGAAGCGAGGAGCTGAAACCGCAAAGTGCCACTGATCTGAAGTCTGCCTATTGCTGCCGCTGACCTTCCACTCGGAGTGCAGGAGCCGCCGGACATCCTCCCACTTGTCCCCACAACTGAGGCCCAGGAATACCAGGATCTGCAGACCTACACAGGAACAGAAGCCAACTGGACCCACATTCTTCTAACCAAAGGTACTGTAAACTAAAGGGTTGCTTACATATTGTTGTGTAGCCATGTAGGAGTCTCGGGAGGATAGCTCAGGGGCAACATGCTCGCCTTGGAAGCTAGATGACAGAGCAACACAGGCTCGATCCCCGGGTCCGCACTTAGAAACCACTGCGTATTAAGCGCATTATAAATAAACCATCATATCATACGTAAGCTCTGGGACATGGAAGAGGGACGTGAAGGTAATTCTGGGGCAAAGAGCTGTTTTTGGAGTTTGGGGGAGGTGGTAGGAGGGAGAGGGGGGCAGGATTGTGCGATAAACCATAATGGTTGTGCATGTCCAGGCTAAGCAGGCACGATATGTGGTATTAGTGGCTAGAAAGGCATTTTGGTGCAGCCAGTCTAGTCATTCCTCAGTTTAGTATGACTTTATTTTAACTGCGCATTTCTGATTAACCCGTCAAGCTAAGTGTAATTACCTGGCTAGAGTGGCATTTGGGAGCTGCCAGTCTAGCTGTTTCTTACTGCTGCATTGTATATTTTTCTGGGGATCTGTGATAAAATGCTATGATATAAGTCATTTATAAAATGCCTGTACACAAGTGTTTCTAGGCGCGACAAAACAAGGGAGGGAAAATAGAGGGAGGACGATACAAACAATCTTACTATGCCTTGTGTTATTCAGATCGTTTAAGTGTGAGAACGAGAAATGCAAGGGGAAAAGGAGGTGGGGCATGCAAGGAAGAGGGGAAAACAGGGCAGTAATGCTCTGAGTAAGTGCAGCCAGGGCAGCGCGGCTCTGGGTAGTGCAAGGAGAGCAAGGACCTGTAGAGTTACAGCCCCCAAGTGCATGGTAGGCCCGGATGCAGTGCAAGGGTGACTGATCAAGAAAGAGCTTGGATTCAGTGGGACTCTGAGGGAAGCCAAACAACCAGTCAGTACAAAACACAGGTAGGTCAGCAGGGGAGGGAGAGAGAAAGCAGAAGAGGAGAGGAACGTTTTGAGCTGCTTCTGAAACTTCAGGTGGTAAGCTCAAGTTTGAAAAGGGCAGGGAGGCCAGAAGGAATGCTGGAATCAAGGTTAGAGAGCAGATCTTCACGGGTGTTCAGAAGAGTAGTTTGTGCCTCTGGCAGCTCTGGAGCCAGACTGATGGTAATGTAGACACCATATTCAGTGTGGAGATTAAGCTGGAAGATGGGCAGCTTTTCCAGAGTTTGTCCAGGAAAGAGGTGATGGAGATTGGGCGATAGTTTGCCGGGCAGGTAGGATCGGAACATGGCTTCTTGAAGAGTGGATGCACAAGGGAGTGCTTAAGGAGAGAGGGGAACATTCCAATGGTTACAGAAATCAGCTATGGCTGGAGAGAGGGTGTCAATATGGTCCTTGATGGCTCTGGAGGAGCAGGGGAGCACTTGTTCGGACGACACTTTCATAGATCGGACTTGTCTAGAAACCTTGTCAGGTGTTGTCAGAGGGAAAGAGGAGAAAGGAGGAGGATGGCCAAAGGGGGGGGTGGGGTGAGAGAGGAAGAGGAGATAGAGGACAGGATGTCCTGAGTTTTAGCAGAGAAGTGAGTGGCAGAGCCATACAGAGGGTCTGGGAGGGCACACGCGAGGTAGAGACTGCAACAGGATTGACCAGTTCCTTGCAGATTTTAAAGAGTTTGGCCGTGTTGCTAGAGGCTGCAGAGAGCCGGGCTTGAATGCGTGCTCTCTTCTTGAGTGTTATTGCTTTGACTGGCATTTTGGTGCATCCAGTCTAGGTATGATTAAATGTGACCTGGCATGCTTTACTGTAATCTTATTATGTGTCTACACTGGTCTACAATGCGCAGCCAGTGGGACATGTTTTCAATGTGGCATGGCATTTTTAATAGCAAAGCATTAATGTTCCTGTGCAGTGTTGGTGACTTGCATGTATTGGATTGGTGTTACCCTACAAAATAATTGCAAACACTCTGGCTTTTTAGCCAATTATTCTCAGAAAGTGTGCTGTATATTGCAAGAAAACACTTATTTATATCTTTCTCTTAGTACAGTGCGCGGCTTACCCCTTCAGCAGCACGTTTGTGCAAGCTTGATAATCTAGGCCGGCCCAGAGTGTGGCACGACCCATGATTTGTTGCAGAGTTTGGGGGGGGGGGGGCCCTCAGCATGGATCACAGGGGGCCCCCCCACATTTTGTATTACCCCACTACTCTCAAGTAGTATTACAAATACAGCTGGATACACTGTTCGGTAGGGAAAGAAAGCAATGGCAGCGTTAGGCAAAGTTTGAATGCAGTACCCTCAGGGAACACTACAAACAACTATGACTACAGGTATAGGCAACCCAACCTTTGGTATAAGCCTGTACTACACAGTTTTGGTAAAGTGTTGAGCAGCCAGGCTTATCTCAAGAGGGGAAATGTGAGCTGTAGTGGAGTTGCACAAAGATTCACAGTTACAGGTATTCAAATAAACTCTTACACTCAAAGTTTCTTGCATAAACAATTATTAATTTATCAGTCAGTTATAAAGCCTTCTTCAGAAGGGACCAATGTAATAATAACACAAATATACTTCAATAGTGTACACTGAGTTTCTTTATCAGACAACACCCTTTTGGGATGGCCCACAGACACAACCTACACCCACAGGTGACTTCAGTAACAACGGTGCTGGGGACATTATATCTTACTGTTGGCATTCAGAACACTCTTTAAAAGTTGGTAAAAGACTAAGGTTATTAAAACACAAGAGACCACAAATTTCCTAAGCAGGGCAGATACTTAGCGTTCTTGGATAGGATAAAGCACTTCTGGCAAGTAAATGGAAAAGTCTTTGCACAAGTTCTTAGGAGTCTTTGATGAAAAGAAGAATCAAATGTAGGGCCACAAACTGATTAGACTTGTGAGTTGTGGAAGTTACAAGAACTTCTACAATAAGAGGTAAGTTCTCTTAGACTTGTTTTACAGTACCTTGGTAAAGACGAAAAGATGCAGCTGATGACTTCTGTTCCTATGTAGCTTTGCAGGTCTCACTGTTCCTGGGCCTCAGTCGTGGGGACAAAAGGGAGGACATTGGGGGGGCTCCTGCACCGCACTGGGACTGCCAAAACCTGCAAACTTCACTTTCAGTGGCTGTTTCGCATTTCAGCTACCGCAAATAGCAGCAATGCGGTTCCTGGCTATCAAGGTGGACTGTCCTTACTTTTGGGGTCCCGCACTCTGCTGAGGGGGCTCAGGCTTGGTCAGTCCTACTTCGAGGGAGTCCGGAGGATATTCCAAAAGCTTTAGGCCAGCTTAAAAGTAACGCACACAATCTGGTGTCCCTCTCCCTACCTATACAGTTTCCTGCAGCAACTCTGAGGAAATTCAACCAAGATGGGGGTCCAGGTGGCTTACTTTGGAGTGGATTGGTCCCACCAACTCAAAAGGGAGAAGTTGTCCTTGCAGGGGCTTCTCGGTCGATGAGAACGTTGCGTTTCGGCACTGCAGAAGGGCTTCACCGGGCAAACCAACGGTCCAGGAGTTGCAGCAGGCGTACTCTTCAAGCTCTTCTTCGGTTCCTTCCTCCAGTGGTCGACTCTGCCTTCCAGGCCAAAAGACTTGCCTTTTATTCAGTTCTCTCCCATTCATTACAGCCTAGCTGTCACTCACCCAGCTTGGTGGCTGTCCATGCCAGACAGTCAGCCAGCCAATCAACACAGACTGCATTTGGGTCTCCTAAGAGACGAAGTACAGGGAGTTTCGGGCACCTCCCTCACTTCCTACCTACCCCAGACACTCTGGAGCTAGAGGCGGGTTTCAGTCAGAAACCCTGGCAAAGGGGAAATGAACAAGGAGACCAAACCTGGTTTGGTGCGCAGAGAAACCCTCTAGAAGGACCTTTCCACAAAGACATGGTGAATAACAAAGACCAGGGACCATTTTGTCAAAGATGGCTCTGAGCCATTTTGAAAAAGATGGCTCCCGTGGTTAGCGTTACCGGAGCTGCGAACAGCCGCAGTAAATACAAACCATGGTAGTTTGGAACGAAACGACTGACACCAGCCATTCTGTGAGGAAAGGGTAACATAAAAAATGTTACATGAGCAGACAGACACAGGGCATACTAAGTAACCCCTCCAGCAGTCTATTCTAAGATAGGTTGTGGGGTCTAGCAAGTACACTGCTACGTAAATTCAATTTCACTTTACTGTTCTGGGAAACAGTTTATCCCAGAGAAGGTATTTAAACCTTGGGAAATCTAAAAGACTTCCCTGTGTCACTGCACTGAAGGTGCTGTGTGACACAATGTAAAAGATGATGCCTATGGAGTTTGTTAGACTCCATCGCCAAACGAAACACAGAGGTTAAATTCATATTAAAATACATGAGAGAGTGGGGAAAAAAAAGAGTCTCACTCTCTCCAGGTTAAAAAAAATGAAGTCCTCAAAATCCAGCAAAGTTGCTGGGGGTCTCTAAGGTGGAAGAAAATTGCACATTTTTGAGAATTATCCTTAACATGCAGATCAATGAGCTAGTGTTTAAAGATATTGCGATTACGACACAGACAGTGATCCAAAATTATTTTCAGCAAAATGATGGGAAATTGGATGGGAGAGAAATTTGGGATCTGCCAAAGCGGCAATTAAAGGGGGCTTTATTGGTCAGACAGCGGTTTTCCTTAAATTACAGGAATCAATACACGTAGCTCTGCAGCGGGAAGTGGAGGCGGAGCGGGTATATAAGATTAGGGGTTCAGTGAAAAAAGGGGTTCATTTAAAAAAGTGCGCCTATAATTAGAGGTACATGTAGCTTATCGCTCTGCGCAATTGATACAAACCAGACACCCCTATTACATACAAGGTAATAAAGCCAACAGATTGCTAGCACCAAAGCTTCACAAACAAAAGGGAAGGATTTATATTCTGTAGTTGAAAAATGTATCTGGGAGATGGGAGCGGAGGCGGACAAATTGGAAATAATGGAATTCTTTTATAGACAGTTAGTGAAGGAAGAAACGGTAGTACCTGTGAAGCAATACTAGTTTTTATGCAAATTGGGGTATCCGCAGGTTTCGACGGAAGATAAACAATTGTTAGAAGCACTGAAAACCTCAGCGGAGGTGGTGAGAGGGATAGATGCGTTACCGTACAACACTCCTGGGACCCAACAGGTTTGGAAATTGGTTTTATAGGACATTTCGAGCATGGCTACTGCAGCTGTTGACTAGACTGTTTAACACAATGCAGGATATTTAGGCTATGTCATTATTGCTTAAGCCTGGTAAGGATCCAGCCAAATGCTCGGGCTATCATCCTATATCCTTGCTTAATGGGGATGCAAAGATATATGCCAAAGTGTTGGCTGAAGTCTTGTGTACATGTTTGATGGAGGAATTACCCAAAATCATCCATCCAGATACATTTGGGTTTATAGCAGGGAAAAACACCCAGGACAACATAAGGAAAGCTATTAATTTAATTGAGTGGGGTAAACAGTCGTGACAGAAGATGTCAGTGGCTGTGCTGGATACTACATGTGCCTCTCATAGCATGGATTGGCGTTACCAGAGGCTGATGCTGGAACCGTTTAGGGTGGGCTGTGATTTATTCACATGGTACTGGCAAACTTCCAAATCCTGTCTGTGAAATAAAATATTAACAGGCAATCATCGGCATTGATTAGCATATGGAGGGACACCAGTCAGGTTGCCTTTATTTGGATTTTGCCAGATTTCTTTTCAGGCGCCCTTGGTGGCTGACTTTACACCTTTTTCAATTTGCTATGCATTCCATGAGCATACATTTTCCTATTAATTTAAAATGTGTATTTTCTTTCTTCTTTTATTGATTTACTTTGCGGACTGTTTTTATTTCCTTGTACACCGCATTCATGGTTCGAAGCGTGCCTGGGCGAGGACAGACGCTCGCACCGGCACTCACATGCTGTCCTTGCTTTCTTTTCTCGTACGCATCTTCAATTTCAGGAGTATTTCTTCACTTTCGATCCCTACTGGTCACGGGATTGGTCCCCAGAATACCATGTTTGGACCTTATAAAAAAAATAAAAGTGTCGTAGGGAGTGCAGCGACCGAGCGCCACCCAAAATCCGGCCCGTCTGCCATTGTCCACACTGAGTCTGTGCTGTGGACGCATCCCATACCTGTAATTAGCTATTCTAAGTCAGCTTTGCCATCTATGACTCCTGTTAATATTATTCTACTGGCGGGCTGGACTGCAGCGGCGAAATCGGTTCAGGAGGATTTTAAGCCCCACGGTTGTTTAACGCTTGCTCCCTGGTTACCCATACGTTTGAAATGTTTTCCTACCTGGAAACCCACTAGCCGGACCTTGTTAAATTCCATACTCTTCCACCAGATTATGCTATTCTCCACTTGGATCATGGAGCAGCACATCCAGGAGGAGGCATAACTTTGAAATTTAAGGACCGCTTCAGCTGTAGTCTTTTGGTCTCTTTGGCTGAAATGGAGGCTATATTGGTAAGAATTGTTATTAATCCATCTAGGGTGTGCCATTTTCTTATTGTATACTTCCCTCCTTTTAGTCTCCCAGCCTTTGAAAGACATGCATTACTTACCGTAATAGCATTTATGATTGCATCTGCTTAGATTCACATGCTGTGCATATAGTCCGACATCTAGTGGTAATTGCGGAGTATTGCATCTTGTCTTTTCGAGGATCGAAAGGGGGGGCGTCGACATGGCCGTGCTTTTAACACTATCCCCAACGTGACGTATAATGTACCCAAAATCCCTCACACGTCGACATCCCTCTGGTTGTGTTTTTTCTGCTGTTAGGGAGCCTTCTGACTATCGTGAGTATAGAGAGAGAAAAGGAGTAAGATGTTTATGTTCCTTCTACTCCAAGAGGGGACGAAGGGTGGGCACATGTGAATCTAAGCAGATACAATCGTCAGAAATGCTATTAAGGTAAGCAATGCATGTCTTCTGATGCTGGTGAATATGCTTGGAATCATATGCTGTGCATAGACTAGCGAGCAGTACCAGAGATGGTGGTGGGATGTGTGAAGGAACAGTAGTAAAGAGATGTCTTAGTGCCGCTTGTCCCACCTGGGAATCAGACCTAGAGTGAGTATCCAGGCAGTAGTGTCTTGTAAAGGTGTGTACAGAACTCCAGGTTGCTGCTTTACAAATGGACTCAAGAGGAATATTTGCAATGAATGCTATGGAAGCCTCAGTTCCCTGAGTAGAGAGTGCTCTAGGCTTGAAGGGCAGATCTCTCTTGGCAAAAGTGTAGCACAGTGTGATGCAGTTTACAATCCACTTTCAGACAGCCGATTTAGAGACGGGGTCCCCTTCTCTACCAGCTGTCAATGAAACGAAAAAAGGGTCCGTTTTTCTTAGTGGTTTAGTTTTCTTTTATTTCAATTTTTATTAATTTTTCCAACAAGTGTCAAACAGTACATGTTAATTTCACATTTCCGTATAGTAAAGAGTGCTTGTAATAACCTTGCAGTGGAAATGAAGTGTACTTCAAAAAAAAGACAGTTGTTAAAAAAAAAGAAATAACAGTTGCATAGGTGATCGACTGACACTTGTCCACCGACTCCCTCCCTCCCTCCCTCCCCCTCCCCTCCACCCCACTCCTCCCTCCCCTGAAACAACTCTACTAAAGATATATCTAAACCTGATTGAACAGAATATGACGTGCATCATTCTGCACTGTTCTAGTAGAAAGCATGAGTGGTTTAGTTTTTTCCAGATAATATATGACTGCTCTCTTCACATCAAGTGTGTGAAGGATTTTTTCTGCCACGTTAGTGCGGTCCTGGAAGTAGGTGGGTAGTTCTATTGATTGGTTTACATGGAAGTTTGAAATGAATTTAGGCACAAACTGTGGGTGAGTGCGCAGAACCACCTTATCTTTGTCAATTGTGACAAATGGGTCTTGAACTGAAAGGGCCTGTAGTTCACTAACTCTTCTTACTGCTGTGACTGCCACCAGGAAGGCAGTCTTGCAAGTGAGTGCTATAAGGCTAACCTTATGCATAGGTTCAAAGGGAGGTCCCATTAGTCTTGTTAGAACCACATTCAGGTCCCATTCGGGAGCTGGGTTGGAAATAGGGAGATGAAGTCTTAACCTCTTCCATAAAAGCCTGGATTACTGGGATGTTACACCACAAAACCTTTTTCTGGGACATAATGTAAGCTGAAATGCAGCAAAGTAGACCTTCAGCGAATTAAAAACCAGACCCGAGTCTAGAAGGTGAGTCAGGTACAAGACAATATGTGTTGGTTAGCAGTCTATGGGACTGATGCTCTTGGAATTGCACTAGATGACAAAGCGTTTCCATTTGTTGGAGTAGCAATGTCTGATGTTAGGCTTTCTTGCTTCTCCAAGTATGTCCATGCATCTTTGTGGAAGGTGGAGGTGTCCAAACTCTATGACTTCAGGAGCCACGCCGCTGTTGAGTTTGCGGGCATGGATGGAGTGTTTCCCACATGTCCTGTGATAGCATGTTGTATGGGCATGGTAGCTTCCTCGCAGGGGAGACTGACATTGCCATGTGATGAGAACCAGGGTTGGCGGGCCCACATAGGGGCCACCAGAATCATCGTGACTGGTTCCTGGTGCAACTTGTGCACCATCTGGTTGAGTAAGGGAGTCAGGGGGAAAAGCATAAACACATTTCCCTGACCATGTTATCCAGAGACAGTTCCCCTGGGATCGGTTCTGCGGGGACATGGAGGTGTAATCTGGGCATTGTGCATTCTCCAGAGTTGCAAACAAGTCCATCTCTGGGAAGCCGCAGACTGCGAAGACGTTGAGAACAATGTCTTCGTGCAATCGCCACTCGTAGTCTACGGGTAGTGGGTAGTCTCTGCTGAACACGTCCACCAGAAGATCGAGTTCCCCTGGAATGTGTTGTGCAGGAGGAACATCTTGTGTTTGAGAGCCCATTTCCATATGTTCTGAGACAGTTTGAATAGCGCTGGAGAGCAAGTGCACCCTTCCTTGTTCAGGTAATACATGAACGGGGTGCTGTCCGTGAGGACTAGGACGGTCTTTGCCTGTAGGTATGTTTGAAAGGCTTTCATGGCTTTGAATACTGCTAGCAATTTCAACAGGTTTATGTGGTTGGACGCTACCATCCAGGGAGGATAGCTCAGCGGCAACATACTCACCTTGGAAACAAGACACGAAGCAACGCAGGTTTGATCCCCGGGTCCGCTCTTCGAAACCTCTGGGTATTAAGCGGGTTATAAATATGCAACTAACTAAACTAAGACCACTGGGGACCAAACGCTGTGCGCCGTCTGATGAAGGCGGTAAACCCCACCCACCCCATCAGAGATGCGTCCGTGGTGAGAGTGGCTTCTACTGCGGGGGTGGTGAAGGTTTTCCGCTGCAATAGGTTCTCCCTTGACTACTACTGTAGAGAGAACGAGGGCTGTCGAGACAATCACTAGCTCGTCCCATTGTCCGCTGGCCTGACACCATTGGCTTGAGAGCCACTTTTGCATGGGACGCATGTGCAAACGTGCGTGTGGGACTAGATAAAAGCAGGAGACCATCATCCCTAACAGTCGCATGGCTTTGCGTACGGTCACCTCACGATTGGCTACATAGTGAGGGATCTGGAACAGCATGTTTTCAACTTTCTCGCTGGAGGGGAAGACAATGCTGTCTTTAGTCTGAATTAGAACCCTCAGAAATTTCTCGACTTGACTGGGGTCTAGGCTGGACTTTTTCTTGTTGATCGAGAATCCCAGACTGAAGAGGAGATCTACCGACTTCTGGGTATTTGATAGGCATGTTCCATACATACGAATCCCCCGTTATTAGCTGGTCGTCGAGGTAAGGATAGACTGGAATGGACAGCCTTTGTAGGTGAGCCGCTACTACCGCCAGTACCTTCGTAACACAAAATGTGGGGGGCCCTCCTGAGATCCATGCTGAGGGGGCCCCCCAGCGCGGCAAAAAATCATTGGTCGTGCCACACTTTGGGCAGGCTAAGATTATCACGCTTGCACAATCCGCATGAACGTGCTGCTTAAGGGGTATACCCCACACTGTACTAGGAGAAAGATATAAATATGTGTTTTAATGCAATATACAGCACTCTTTCTGAGAAAAATTGGCTAAAAAGCCAGAGTGTTTGCCATTGTTTTGTAGGGTAAAACCAATCCAATACATGCAAATCACACGTTGCTATTAAAAATGCCATGCCACATTGAAAACATGTCCCACTGGCTGCACAATGTAGACCAGTGTAGACACATTATAACATTACAGTAAAGCATGCCAGGCCACATTCAGACATACCTAGACTGGTTGCGCAAAAATGCCAGTCGAAGCAATAACACTCATCAAGAATAGAGCACACACTGAAGCCTGGGTCTCTGCTGCCTCTAACAACACAGCCAAACTCTTTAAAATCTGCATGGAACTGGTCAATCCTGTTGCGGTCTCTACCTCTCCTGTTCCCTCCCGGAACCTCTGTATGGCTCTGGCCTTTCACTTCTCTGCTAAAACTCAGGACATCCTTTCCACTATCTCCTCTTCCTCTCCCTCTCTTGGCCCCCCCTTTGGCCATCTCTACCTATCCTCGTCCTTTCTCCTCTTTCTCTCTGACAACACCTGACAAGGTTTCTAGACAAGTGTTAGGGAGAATTCTCTCTTTAGGCTGAATTTCCTAACCTAGTGAGTCCCCCAGCAGCTTTGCTGGATTTCTGGAGTTTGTTTTTTCTCCTGTCAAGAGCGAGACTCTTTCTCCCACTCTTGGACATGATTTATGGTGTTCCTTTTACTGTTTATGTGTTTTATGGGCTATGGGCTCCTTTACCCCATAGGGTTTCATGTGTTTTTTCTATGTGTGTTACACAGCACCCTCCGTGCAGTGACACAGGGGTGTCATAGTGGCACCCTTGGCTTTACTAGTCCCAAATTATGAACAGAAACCAGTACAAACCATCATATTGTGGACGTACTGGTCGGGGCAATTCGATTGCCCCGGGGTCTGTTAGTCGAGGGGGCACGTCTCCGTCCCCCCCTGATCGAGTTTTGGCTGGTGGCAGTGGATACTACTTTTTATATTCGACCGCGAGTATATTCCTATGGGATTTTCCCATTGTTCGAGGCTACCAACTTTAATTATTTAATTCTCATAGTCTCGAACATACCGCTGGTTTATTTATTTAATATTAATTCGCCCATTGGTATTTTTTGCCAGGACTCGATTCTAAAATGGCGTTTGTGTTCTCTTCTGTGACTCCAACCCAAGTCGAGCCCTTTATTCCACTTTTTGGCAGGCTTCTCCACAGAAGCCTCCAAAAGTGGTGCCACTCTGTCTGGGTACCACAAGGGGTGTGGGAGGGGGTTTTGGCACCCTGGACTGAGTTACCTTGGTAACTCAAGTCGCACTCTTGTGTGATTGGCCCAAGTGGTGAGCCGGCCGGCTCACCACTTGGCATTTTTGATTGACAGCTAGGCTGAGTAAATGGGGGTGTGCTGCATAAAAGCAGGGCTTTGGGGACTGGAACTTCAGAAGTCGCCACAGGACCTGAGAATCCGACGAGGGAGAAGCTGAGCCGACCTACCACGACGACACCACTGGTGGAGCCCTGCGGAACCGACTCGCCACTTCCCGACGACAGAGAAGATCTCCCGGCTGGAGAGGCTTCTTCCCCTGACTGGTGGGCACAACCAGTTTACCTTCTTTCCTTCGCATCCCAGGACATCTTGTGGTCGAATTGCCTGTGCCAAGCACCCCGGCAACCGGATAGCCACTTACCACTAGAACCGCGAATAAAAGGACCGCTCCTTTTACCTGAGAACTCCGCGGCTGGTTTCTTCCCTGGCAGTGTAACGGACTCCTGTCTTCCTCCCCGACGAGATCCTCTCTTCCCCCGGACGAAGCACCGACTTGCATCCGCTGCCAGGAACAACTGCTCCCGCTAGAGTATTCTCACCACTTTAAAGGTACCGTGTCCGCCAGGCCTCCCTTTCTAAAGATTGCTACAAGGTAATAATAACCCCTTAACCTTCTGGACTAGGCTGGCTGCCTTGACCTAACTGGTCCCTTTCTTTGGTCCAACTCTTTTTGAACCTCTTCAAGACTCTTGTGCACTTCAACCGTGTGACCTTGGACACATTTCGTTTTGATCCCCTTAAAGTGGATCCGGCCTACTGAACTCTAAACTCACGGCTTTACTTTGTCTTCCTCTCTTGTTGTGTTCTTATGAAAGTGTTGGGATCTGTTTCAATTTAGTCTGATCCATGAAAGTGCTGTCCAAACGGTGCTCCCATGCTCCTCCAGAACCATCAAGGACCATATTGACACCCTCGCTGCACCTTGGCGATTTCTGTAATCACTCTTTCACCACTGGAACGTTCCCTCTCCCCTTAAGCACTCCCTTGTGCACCCACTCCTCAACACACCGTCTGTCGATCCTACCTGTCAGGCAAACTATCGCCCAATCTCCATCACCCCATTCCTGGGCAAACTCTTGGAAAAAAGCTGGCCATCTCCCAGCTTACTCTCCACATTGAATCTGTTGGTTGTCTCCATGACCATCAGTCTGGCTTCAGAGCTGCCAGAGGCACCAAAACCTCTCTCCTGAACACATGTGAAGATCTGCTCTCTAACCTTGATTCCAGCATTCCTTCTGTCCTAATCCTCCTTGATCTTTCCTCTACTTTCGACACAGTCAACCATGCCATTCTGATAAATCGACTACGTGAGAACCTGGGCATCACGGATCAGGCCCTGGAGTGGCTGACCTCCTTCCTCTTGGACTGCCCCTCCCAGGTCCAACGTGGTTGCTTTCTCTCTGCCACCTCTACCTGTGGCATTCCCCAGGGCTCTATCCTCTCACCCTTGTTTTTCAACCTCTACTTGGCCTCTTTGGCCTACCTTCTCTAACTTTCAGTGTTATGGGGATGGCTCTCAGCTTTCCTTCAGGCTCCTCTCATCTCATCTCTTGCTCATTCCTGACTGTCTATCTGTGATTCAGGATTGGTGCACCGCCAATGATATCTACCTTAGTGCCATTAAGATGGAGATCCTTCTCATTGGGACCCCTGCCCCTGCTTTCCCTCTATCACCCTGGCTGCCCACCTAGGGCCCTCTTCCTTCACCTTCCTGCGAGGCAAAAAACCTTTTGTGTCATCTTCGACTCCATTCTCTCTTTCTCTCCTCGCATCCCCGGAAGTTGCCAAGAAGTCCCACTAACTACCAGCTGCTCCTCCTCAAAGGGACTCTTCCCTTTCTCACTTTCCCCCAGAAGCTCACTGTCTCCAGAGCCCAGTTTCTCTCTAGGCTGGACTAATGCAACAGCCTCTTTCTCAAGCTGCCTTCCTCTCTCTGCCCTCTGCAACTAATCCAGAACAGGACAGCAAGACTTATCCTTGGCCACAAGCCCAGGGATCATATCTCTAGAGCCCTGAAATCTCTCCACTGGTCCCGGTGGTTACAATAATCAAGTTCGAGAACCTTTGTATTGTCCACAAGGCTTTCTGGGGTCGGGCTCACACTACATCCAATGCTCTCTTCCAAAATGCCTTTTTTCTCGAGCCCTTCCCCTGGCTACCTCCAACTCTCTAAGGGCTAGACGCTTCTTCAGGCAGAGAGTGGGGATAGATCTCTTTCCTCTGCAGATGCCTCCCTGCGCCTCCCAAACTTTAGTGGACCACCTGATGTTCCGGAAGCAGCTCAAAACGTTCCTCTTCTCTCCTCTGCTTTCGCTCTCTCCCTCCCCTGCTGGCCTACCTGACCTACCCGTCTGCTGTACCGACTGGTTGCTTGGCTACCCTCAGAGTCTCACTGAGTCCAGGCTCTTTCTTGATCAGTCACCATTGCACTGCCTCCGGCCTACCACACACGTAGGGACTGTAACTGTAACCCTACAGTCCCTTGTCCTCCTTGCACTACCTAGAGCCTCACTGTCCTGGCTGCACTTATTCAGAGCATTACAGCCCTGTTTTCCCTTCCCTTCTTCCTTGCACTTCCCTCTCCCTTTCCCTTGCATTTTTCATTCTCGCACTTGCACGATTTGTATGATACAAGGCCTAGTAAGATCATTTGTCTTGTCCACCCTCTATCTTACACCATTGCTTGTCGCACCAAGAGACACTTGTGTAAGGCATGTTATAATAGACTTATATCATATCATTTTATCACAGATGCTAAAAAAAATATACAAATGCTGCAGTAAGAAACTGCTAGACTGGCAGCACCCAAATGACAATCTAGCCAGGTAATTACACTTAGCAGGACTGCTTTATCAGAAATGTGATGTGCTGTTAAAAAAGGTCATAATAAACTGAGGAATAACTAGACTGGGTGCAGCAAAATGCCTCTCTAGCCACTAATACCACATATCATGCCTGCTTAGCATGGACATGGACAACCATTATGATTTATCGCACAATCCCACCGCCCACACATCCCCTCTCCCTCCCATGCCCTACCCCAACCTCCAAAATCCGCTCCTTGGCCCAGAATTACCTTCACGTCCCTCTTCCTTGTCCCAGAGCTTACGTTTGAGGATCCTTGCCTCATAGGTAAGTACTGGCATGAGGAAGAGTGGGATTATGAGTAATGAATATACAGGTAGCTAAGCCAGGCATTACCTCCATGTACCTCTACCTCATCCCAGTGCTTGTGTATGAGGCATGGTGCCTCATACCCAAGTACAGCCTCATACACAAGTACCGGGACAAGGAAGAATAGGGCTAGGACGAATGACGATAACCAATAAGTAATTAAGGCATTAAACACAAGTAGGGGCTTAACAATATTCAGTTGACTGGGCTGCAGCGCTCACCCCCAGAAAATGTGGGCTATGTTGACTCAACCTGGCTGACCTTCAGAGCAGTTACCGGACAGAACAGGACACAGATGTTAAATGGCACCTGGGTTTTGCTGTTAACAAGGGCCCAGCCGTTACTAACGTAAAGCATTTCACTGTTAGTACCTGCATCCAAATGCCACATTTTTTAGGCAATTGAAACTTGATGTGGGTTTAGTACTTTCATGCCGGGGAAGTGATTGGAAGGGTAGAAAGGGAACAGGAGACTGTTCATTCTCACAACAGTTCATAAGTGGGTGCTTTTACACTTAAAGGAGAGAGTTAACTGCTTATAACATTGAAGCTGCACTAGAATAGTCTCATTAAAATGCGTAAAGAAGTTAAATGCCCCCACACAAATAAGTTTGCTTCCCCCACCACCCGTGAAGTTAGCGCCTCTTCCAACATTTGAAGAATCAGCCCCCCGAAATGTAGGTTTTGTTGTGCCCCTGAACACAAGCACAAACACCATATACATGCATGCACGCCCAGCCATTCATACATTTAAGTGTGCACCCTTTCACCATACGCTCACACAGGTAGCCACCTCCACATGTAAGTGTACACCCTTTCACAATACAATCACACACCTCATTGGTTTGAGGGTCGCCCTATTACTAAAAAAGAAATTGGGCCTCAATATAAGTTTGCTGATCTGGTAACAACGGTACCGGTAATCTTTCCGGTACCGTTGTTACCAGACCGGCAAAATACGAGCTCTGCTCCCGGGTGCATTCCCGCCCGCCAGGTCTGACCTTGCAGGCGTACTGCCACCCGCAAGCAGAGCATGTTGGATGCACCGGCACCATTCTGAATGGTGCTGGTGCATCCGAGCTCCCCATTCCCATTGAACCGTATGAGGATCAAATGAGAATGGGGAGCATTTTTTTCCAGCCCCCGGTTTTACCGGCAAGGCTACTGCCAAACTTGTAATGAGGCTGATTGTCTCTTTTTGAAATCACTCTGACTTCATAAAGAAATTATTTCTGTTAAGGACCGAACCATAACGGAAATCATTTCTTCATGAAGGCAGAGTGACTTAAAAAATAAACTATTTCTTTTTTAATTCAGAGGACTCCCCCAACCCATGACATGGAGGCCTCCATCCTGGGGTCTTCCATGTCATGGGGTAGGGGGAGCCCCTCTGACTTCAAAAAGAAGGTTTCTTTTTGTAGTCACTCTGTCTTCATAAAGACATTGTTTCTGTTATAGAAATAATTTCTTTATGAAGGCAAAGTGATTTAAAAAAGAAATGTAAAAAAAAATATTGAGTTTTTATTTTTTCCATTTTTTTTCTCCAAGTGGGCCCCCTCCCAGGCATGTGCTAGCGGGGCCCCCCGCACCGATGGGGCTGCGGGGGCCCCGGTTAGGCCAGTGGTAAACACCCTTGGGGCTGCGGCAATACCTAAGGGAAGGACCTTGAACTGATAGTGCTTGTCCTCGATCATGAACCTTAGGTACTTTCTGTGCACTGGCAACATTGAAATACGAAAGTATGCATCTTTCATGTCCAATGTTGCCAGGTAATCCCCACTTTACTAGCAGTGGGATTACTTCCTGCAACGTGGTCATTGAACTTTTGTGGCTTGACAAACTTGTTTGTTGGGCACAAGTCTAACATAGGGCGCATGGTGGGATCCTTTTTGGGTACAAGGAAGTACACTGAATAAATACCTTTGTTTACCTGTAGAAAGGGGACAACTTCTATGGCGCCCTTTTCTTGAAGGATCTCCACCTCGTGTAGCAGAATTATCAGGTGTTCTGGCGATAGGCGTCTTGATGTTGGTGGACGGTATCGAGGTGGCCGGTTGAGCTCAATACAATAACCGTGGACAACGCTCTTGAGCACCCACTGGTCTGAAGAGACCCCCTCCCATGCGTGAAGGAAAGATGTTACTCGTCCCCCGACCGGTGAGGCATGGGAGGGGACCCGGACTGTAGAGTCATTTTTGAGCGGAGGCCGGGGAGCTTCTTGGGGTGGAGTTCCTACCCCTGCCTTTGCCTCTTCGCAGACCCCCTTTGTTGGTATTGTCCTGTGGCACTTGTGCCCTGTCCAGAGGACCATGGTGCACTCCCTGTCCCATACTGGTTGTGGGGTGGGAGGCGAGAAGTATTGCCCCCAAAAGGAACGGCAAGAGTTACCTATTCGCTGTTTATAGGGTCTTGTTGCGATTTGATTCAGAGACTTTAGAGTCTCATGCTCCTTGTCTACTGCCTTCCCAAATAAATTGGTCTCCTTCACTGGGCCCTCCTGAAGTGAGTTCCATTGTACGTCACTATAACTTGCCAGCAGTGTAGTGTTATTGGCAATCCTAGTGGAATATGCATCTGACGAAGTGATGTGCTTTCTGAGGACGTACAACTTTTTACAGTCCTTGTCTGGTGGTGCCTCTGCCGTGGACAACGGAACTCCGGGCCTCTTTCTGGTAGTAGTGACTACCAGGGAGTCTGGATTGGCATGGTCCCAGATGTACAGCGGGTCTGAAGGGGAGGGCCGAAAAAGCTTTTCTACTCAAGGGTTGACCGCTCTTGTAAGAGATGGGGACAACAATGAGGGTGCGAGGCGCTTCTTGATAGAGTTAAGCAATGGTATTGCATGACTTGTGGGGGTTTCTCTTTTAAGAGGTCTTCATTAAAGTCTGTGCCCTGTACTGCCTCTTGGGCGATGTTTTGGAAATGGTCTGCAGCCCTCTTTAGGATTGCGTTAAAGGCCATTTGGCCATCAATGGGTGAGGCTTGCCTCTGAGGAGGGAGGGTCTAGACAAAGGGCGTCTGGATCTTGAGTTGTAGTGGGAGAAAAGCTATAGTGCTTCCTCTGCCGGCTGTTCCCGATCCCAGTCTGGGCATTGGTTTGGTGTCTCCTCAAAAGGATTCTCTTCCTGACCATAGCGGTCCTCAGAGTTCTTCAGGTTCTGAGAATTCTAAAAGCTCTCCCTGGGGAAATATACTTGAAAGTTTTTGTACTTTTGAAAGAGTAGGGCAGGAATCCTCCTCCCTGGATCTTTTTGGGGTAATACATTTCTCAGAGAAGTCAACAAACTTTGAAAGTGTGTCCATATAACCTTCAAACCTAACTCTGGTCCATTGAGATGAACCAGAGGGGCCTGGAGGGGGGTTGGGAGTGCTCTCTTGAAGACAGGGATCCTGAGGAGGTCGAGATTTATCAGCCATAGCCATAGAGAGAGGCAGTGACCCTTCTGAATACTCCTTTTGACGTGTCTTTAGCTTTATTTGCCGCTGAAACAATGACCGCGTAGCTCCAACGGATCAGGGAGTGTGTTCGATGTGTCTGTAGACTTTGTCGAGGTTTGTGGCACCGCCGAAAAACACTGTGCGCTGACGCGGTTTTATGAGGTGCCTCAGCGCTCTTGTGTTTGGTGGTGTTTTGTGGAGACGCCCTTATGGGTGGAATGCCCAGATGCATGCTGTGCAGACGGTTGCAGGGAGTGCTGCCGATCATGAGGATCAGTGGGCTTCGTCGAAACTTTCGATGGGCCTGTTGGCATCTGCTGCTTCCTCAGTGCATCCGTTGAGGACGCTTGTGGAGTTGTGTGCCTTTCCTTTTGTGGTGCAGGTGTGCCCCTGTCACCGGGATGTTGTCTCCCCATAGCAGCACCGGTGGCCTGCCGGTCAGGACCAGGACGGGCACTTGGGAACCTAATGGTTCTGCTGGAAGGTCAATGGCCTCCACATCAGTGTCATGGCTGCCGCTTGAATCCTCATCACTCGAGGCGCCTGAGCCGATGGGGGTAGCACTCTCTGCCTGCATGGCATAGGCTGCCCACCGGTTTGACCGCCGATCTTTTAGCGTCTTTGGAAGAAAGGGTTGGCAAGACGTGCAGGATCGCTCGTCATGATCACGAAGCAGACACTTGTTACACTTTCGGTGAGTGTCCTTCCACAGGTATTTGCTGCTGCAGGATGGGCAAAACAAAGGGAGTCCTCTCCATAGTTGAGGTAAAGGGCGACAGCAAGACCAGATGGGAAAAGAGGGGAGGGGGGGGGGACGAAATGCATTCTAGAAAGAATCAAACCCCGAGACCCCACTCTACCTACTATATAGGCCTGGCCGGAGGGTCGAGGCCACACGGTCGACAGTGTCGATCGAAGTACCAGCCGTCTAAGTCTGTAGGCGTCTTCGGCGCAGGGTCCAGAAGTAGTCGTCGATGATGATGAAAGGCCGAAGACTAAACCACCAACAGTCGTGGACAAAAGTTATAATTTTAACTTGGAGAAGATTGAGAACTTCAGTATTTCTAATGGTATGGTGCAGACGCCAGAGTGTCAGTACCGATGTGGCATCTTTGATGCCCTTGGTTCATGCCACCTGTGACTTTTTTCAGCTCAGACAGCTCTGAAATTTCTCGGATTGTTACCCTTCCTAAATCTGCATCTCCTCTTGATGACATTCCTTTAAATCGGTTTAAATCTGCTATTATGAGCATTAGTGATACTATAGCGGAGGTAATGAACCGCTCGCTAGTTTTGAGCCAGATTCCGTCCATCTTGAAAAAAGCACTGGTAATTCCTTTGCTGAAAAGCCATTGTTGGTCAATTATCGGCCGATCTCCCTGCTTCCTTTCCTTCTGAAAGTTTAAGAAGCTGTTATTACCCCTCAACTCCGATCTTCTCCTGACAACCACAATATCTTGGACCCCTGTCAGATGGGCTTTCGGCCCTTATTGGGAACCGAGTCGGTTCTTGGGTCAGTTATTGATGGCTTAACCATGATCAAAAATCAAGGGGGTACAGACAGGCCATATTTTACTAGACTTGTCTGACACTTTTGATAATCTTGATCATGCCCTTCTTTTATTGAGACTACAGAATGCTGGCATTTCTTGCCAGGTTCTGGAGTAGTTTCAGGCTTTTCTGACTTCTCGTTCACAACTGGCGTCTCTTGCGTCGTTCAGGTCTTCATCTAAAATTGTGACCTGTGGGGTTCTGCCGGGCTCATCCCTTTCCCCCCGCTTTATAATATATACATTCAGCCATAGGCAGCTCTGATTCACTCATTTGGGTTCAGATTTATATCCTACACAGATGACACCCAGATCCTGTTTAGGCTGATCTGTGCCAGGCAGGCACGGCGACTCAGCTTAAATCCTGTCTGGCAGCAATTCAGGCCTGGATGACAGCTAACTGGCTCAAACTTAATGGAACGAAGACTGTGGTCCTCATTATTGGCACAACAGGTGCGTCAGACAACTAGACCACAGACTTCTGGCCATTAACATTGTGGCCTCTCCCTGTTGTGGCTGAGGTGGTGAAACACCTTGGTGTGAAAATCTCAGCCTCCCTGAAAACGGACACTGGGATTAATACTGTGTGTGGATTGGGTTTTCTCAAATTAAAGCAACTTTGTTTCAACCAGCTTACCTACTGTATCGGTTGCAGGTTCTTCAAAATTCAGCAGTTCGCCTGGTGAAAGGTATCCCTTTTGGACAGCAGGTCACCAATGCTCGGCGGGAACTACACTGGTTGCCCGTGCAGGCCCAAATTCATTTCAAAGTTTGGTGTATTATCCATCGGGCTCTGAATGAACAGGGTTGTTCAGCCGTACAGGAAAAGAATTCTACTGTACAGGCCACGCACTCTAGTCGACAGGGGAAGGCCTTTTGAAATACCCGCCCATCGTCGGGAAAGGATAGGTGGCTAGGCTTTCTCCATCTTGGGTCCTAAATTGTGGAATACGCTTCCAGTAGGGATCCGCTGTCTCCAGGACATTGGTCTCTTTAAACGGAGTCTGAAGACCCATTTATTTACCTAAATTGTGTGCTTCCTGCCCATGCTTCAAGACAGTGCCCTGATGCCTTCGGTGAAAGAGCGCTCTACAAATGTGGTGATTGATTGAGGGTTGTACTATTTCCCCATTAATTTTTGCAATGGTAATGGAACCTTTAGCTTGGATTATAAGGTAGGATTAGGGGATAGAAGGAGTGGTATGTAAAGAGAGACATAAGATTGCATTTTATGTTGACAATGTTTTGTTATTTTCACGGAAGACGGGGTGATTATCGAGAGTAATGATCACCCGGCACAAATTTGGTGATGTTTCAGGGTTTGTGATCAATTCATCGAAATCCAAAGTGCTTAACAGCTCTGAAGAGCCTGAGGGAGTGAAGGACTAAAGCAGGGACTACCCTCTTATTTGTGGATATAAGGATAGTTGAATATCTTGGCGTAACTGACTGCAGAGTAAAATGAGTTGCAACGAACGAATATACCTCCACTCTGGAAGAAACTGGTTGAGGTGAAAGGGGCCCTTAGGGGTCCCTTGTGCTATGGAAACAAGGCAATGACCATACACGAAAAGATGCGCCAGACACAAGGTTTCAAAATCCCAATGCTAGGGTTTATTGCAAGCAAAAGATAGTATCAATTGGTCAATTCTGATCTCACGCCCCGCGACGTGAGTTTCCTAGACCTCGAGGGACGCAAGAGAGCGAATTACGTACATCAGTTACATATATACAAAATGCATATCATACAATCAGCAAAGTCATGTTCAACACCCCTCTGTATTAAGTTCCGTTGAACTCGGGATGACGATGGACATATCCGACGAGTATGACGATCATAATGCTTTCGATGTCTATTCTGTAACAATGTGCAATTTAGAAAGTGCGGAGGGATCTTTTAGAACACAGTGGTTCTGTTCTTGGAAGCAATCTGCACACGGGGGAAGAGCCACATTCCAAGCTTTGCTATCTATGAGGTACTATTCGTGTCCTGGGAGCCGACACGTTCTAAGGGGTTTTGCGAAGGGGGGCCGTAAGAGAAGCACAATTCAAGCCTAACTGTATTATTCTAAAATTCTACCATCGTACGAGATTGGCTGGCAGCTGTGAAGTGATTAAATGCCCTCCAGCTTCCTCCCAAGGCTACAGAGAGGGAGCGTGGGCATTCCTTTCTGGGCTACTCATGAGAAGTTCAGCAAACTCTTCAGTCCCCCCCCCCCGACCTTGTCCTTTCATATTCAGACAACAATGTTAACAGTTGAGCAGAGTAAGCAGAATCCGCAAGAATTGCAAGCTGCAAAGCAGTTTTTAGACAGAAAGCAATGAGCAATGGTTAACAAGCAAAATGGCGATTCTGCTACGTTTAAAATGGCCGCTTGTTGGTCAAGCATACCAGTCTATATTTCTATAATTCGGTGCATAAGACGGTTGGCCCACGGCCATCAAGTTACGTCTATCATTCAAATGAAGGGTATTCATTTTTCCAGATTGACAAACCCTCCTTTTGGCCATGTGCCAAACGTCTTATTTATTCATTGTATCCTCCTATTCTGAGGAGGAGTCTGGGGTATCTGCATCTGAATCATCTCTATCATTAATGTCTATCGCCAAAAATTGTTTTACTATTTTTGTTTCCTCAGTGTCTGTTATTCCGGCCATGCGTTGGTTTTCCTCTCAACACCACGTGCATACATCCCTTAGTACATCCATCAGTTATTTCAGTGCATATTATTGGTAAGCATTGTATGCAACAACAGCATGTTATGAATATCCCAAGTACCATCATTAGTATTGAAATTAACTTCCATCCCCAAGACCGCAATAATCCCCATAACCAGGATTCTGTCCCCCAACCCACTGCTTTAGTAGAGAGTGTGGAACTTATGACATGTAATTTCCGGATTGCTTTAAATATCGTAGGGGAGTAATCATCGATATACACACAGCATGCAGTTTTTACGAGCTTGCAAACTCCCCCACGATCAACTAATATTATATCGAGAGCCATCCTGTTTTGAAGTGCCATCAGTCTTATACCTTTTTCTTCTAACGTCATATTCAATAAAATATCCGTTGTGGAATCTATTGTTTTTTGTAATATTCCAGACAGTTTTCTTATATTGTAAGAGTTTTCTATTTGGGACAAGAACGGTATAAATGATTTGGCTATATCCATTGCTATCATTCCATCCTCACTACTCCTTTGAGTTCTACCTTTTCTTCGTCTGGCTACTTCTGCTGTTTCCAAGAGGAATACTCCTGGAAACATTAGACCTAGGTAGCATGTACCTCCCCAGTTCCTAGGTAGCCATGGATATGCTTTTTCTCCACATATAAAATTAACAGGGTCTCCCACGTACACGGGTTCCATTTCATGTTTTAAAACCACTGTGTTCAGGCAGTTACTAAACGTTCCTACTTTATAGGAACCCTTTTTCTGTAGACATAGGGGATCAGTTTTGGGGCTGTGGTCCACTGCATAGGCACGGGGCACAGCATCTTTGTTCCATTCATCCCTCATCCGAAATGTCATTACTGATGCTCTTTCTGCTGGTGGGGTTGGTCTATTCTGCCTATGTAATCTATCTAGTCTTGTTATTTTTCATGTATTCTTTCTCACGGGTTCTAGTGCAAATACGCGAGCTTTTTGCAATATGGAACAACCCACAGGTCTCATGATTACTTCCTCAAATTCATTCATATTGGTCTCATCTAGCTGACCTGTATTACTCTTGTTCCATTTCCCAAAGAACATTGCACTTAACGTTACTTCACATGAATAAATCAATGGCAATGGTTGTGCATACCATCCTATCCCTTTCCCACCGTGCTGTGGTAAATGGGCGCAAACCCAGCAATCTTTTTTCTTTAACACCGCATGGGTCATGTTCATGATAAGCAACAATGTATTGTTGTCGTAACCTTCTCTATGTCTTTCTTCCATTGGAGACAAAGTACCAGTGATTACATGAGCCGGGCTTTCAGTAGCTGTTTTTGGCAAAAGTGTTTCTAATGGGTGTACGTACTCCAGGAACCATAATGTAATAGCTGTTATTGTTGGTACCATCATACTTAAGAAACATAGGACCAATGTCCAAATTAGTACCTTATTCTTCTCATCATGCTTTTTCCCTAAATTTACAGTCTCTAAATCTATTATCTTTTCAGCAGGGGTGCATGAGGAGGCTGAAACCGGTCTTGACTTGTTCTTCATCGTCCTTCTTGCTGCCGAAGTTCGTCGTGAATGTCTCTCGTTCTTGATGCCAGAAAGGTTCAACGAAAAATGTCACAGTTCAATACTCCCAGCCTTTTCACAGCTGGATCATTTATCCACTCCCGAGCAAGATTAGTTGTTCTTTCTCCCACTGCTAAGACGATTTCTGAACAGTTCTTTATTGATAGAGTATCATGTGCATCCAGCTTGTCCCGGTCTGGCTTAGGACACAGGTACTCTATAAGCGCACCGAGGAGCCGTGAGTTTTGAATTATCAGACTTGCACAATTCTCACACTTCTCTCCTCTATGCCCCTGGTTCCTACTCCATCCGTGAGTAGAACCAAAGGCCAAAAAGAAAAGCACCAAAGATCTGTAGATCACTTTGCCTTTTGAGGCCGCAGGTTGTATCGATTCACTCATGCTATTGTATGATCCGTGAATAGTGCCCATGCATTTCCAGTGTCAGGCTCAGTGTCAGCCTATGGCACAATGATGGGCAACGATGGGCGTCGTGGCAATGATTCAGTTTCTTTCTCTGGCTTTGGTGCATTCGCGAGAACTGGTGGGCGCCAAAGGGGTACACGCGTTGTTTCTGCTCGTGTTTGCAATGCAGGGTTTGTGTCGCTCAGCAGTGATGTTTCCACTGAGCAACGTTGGGGCACTTTTCGCCCTTCCCCCATACTGGCAGCCTCCTCAAACTCTGTTTCGAGTTTCACTTCTCGTTTGCGCTGTGTTTCAACTTTCACTTCTCGCTCAGGCTGATGCTGTGGTACTGGACTGGCAATAGTTTCTTTCGTTTCCGAGACCGTTGTCTTTTTCTCGTCGTCTGGATCAGGCAAAGTTTTCAGTGACGCTGGGAACCTTTTGGCATGGGTAGCATGGATCCATGCCTTACGTCCGTCCACTCGGATGGCTGTGTTGCCAAAAGTACTTGATAGGGGCCACGCCACCTGGGTACTAGTGCTGTCTTCCGTTCAAAGTTCTTGATTAGCACCCAGCTCCCAGGCTCCAGTGAGTTTCCTGGTCCTGTATATCGCATCGGCAACGCCTCCTGCACCTGCTGATGAATCAAACGCAACTGTTGTATTAAAAGTCCACAGTAAGGGCTTAACATAGGATGCTCAACCTCACATAATTTTCAAGGCTGTGGTGCGCAACATACATTTGCTGGTCTCCCCATTATAATCTCATAAGGGGAGAGCCCAGTCTTAGCCTGCACAGACGTGCGCATACACAACAGCGCTAGGAGTAATGCATCCACCCAACTCAACTTGCTCTCAGCGCACATTTTCGCTATCTTTGACTTCAGGATTCCGTTGAGTCTCTCCACAAGCCCGGCAGAACTGGGATGCCTGGAACTGTGGAACCACTTCTCTATTTGCAGACCTGCACAGATCTGTAGCACTAATGCGCCCACAAAATGGGGGCCGTTGTCTGACCACAGGACACGAGGCAACCCAAACCGGGAGAAATACTCCTTCAGCATTACTTTTGCTGTGGACATGGCAGTACAGTCTTTTAAAGGATATGCCTCCACCCACTTGCTGAATGCACAGATTACCATTAACACGTACTTGTAATTCTGGCACCTTTCCATTTCTATGAAATCAAAATGGATTACCTCAAACGGCATAGAGGGTGGGCCGAAACTACCTGCTGGAGTCACGGCTCCCTTTCCTACATTGTGTTGTAGGCACGTGATACAATTCTGCACTAGCCTTTCTGCATTCTTTTTTATGTGCTCATTTTTCCATACTGTGGATAAATGCTGTACCATTTTCTTTGCGCAAATGTGGGTAGGGCTATGCGCCATTATAACCATTGCTGTTACGTAACAATTTGGCAACATCCAGTTCTTTGTTTCCTTGTCCACCCAACAACCTTCCAAATCTAACTCAGCAGAGCCCGTGGCCCACCCCTGATTCTCTTCGGTCGTGGCCTCAGCCTGCATTTCTTTGACTGTGGCAACTCCATTCTCTATCATACAAGGTACTTCCTCAGTCTGTACTGTCATCATTTTATTCCCCAAATCTGTGGCTGTTTGCTTCGCATTCCTGTCTGCAAACGCGTTTCCCTCTCCCACTCTGCATATTACTTTCCTATGCGCCTCGCACTTTACAATAGCTAGGCGTTTTGGAAAGGTGAGCGCAGACAACAATCGCACAAATAAAAGGGCCATTCTGAATCCTGACTCCATGTGATGTCAAGAAACCCCTCTCAGCCCAAAGTCGGCCAAAAATGTGAACCACGCCAAAGGCATACTGGCTGTCAGTATAAATATTTACGTTCAGATTCTCAGAGAGTTCACAGGCTCGGGTCAGTGCTATTATTTCTGTGGCTTGTGCCGAATTGTAGGGGTTCCTTCTGCTCTCTACAACTCTGTTTAGGGTAGTAATTGCGTATGCAGCCGTTGATGTGCCATCAGGTAATTTAAAACAAGAGCCATCGCAAAATAACTCCCCATCTGGCTCTTTTTGCGGGATATCGCTCAAATCAATCCTTCCCTTTGTTTCTTCTTCAGTGATCATTAAACAATCATGGGGTGGTGATTCGTTGTCACCAATTTCTGCTATGGGCAGTGGCATTAATTCTGCAGGATTCAATGCGCTACACCTCATAATTTGGATGTGGGGTGCAAACAAGATGAGCTCATATCTTGTCAGTCTAGCTGAGGTGAGGTGTTGCGTCTGAGTCCTATTTAATAGAACGTCTATAGCATGTGGCACCATCAGAATTAAAGTGCGCCCCAATACCATTCCTTCCGTTTGTTTCACTGACGCAGCAGCCGCTGAGACGGATCGCAAACATCGTGGTAGTGCGCACGCTACAGGGTCCAGCGTGCAAGAAAAATAGCGGCACAGCCTATTTCTTCCACCTTGTTCCTGTGTCAAAACCGCCAATGCACATCCTTCACTCTCACTCACAAATAGTCTGAGATCTTTTTATAGTTAGGAGTGCCTAAAACTGGCGCAGCACACAATGCAGCTTTCAATTGCTCAAACGCTTTCTGACATTCCTCATCCCACTGTAAAGGCATCTCTGCATCCTTTTTAGTCAACTTTATCATCGGCTTCACAATCAACGCAAAATTACTGATCCACTGCCGACAATAAGAGGCCATGCCTATTACAGCTCCCACTCCTTTTTGAGTTTTTGGAATAGGCATACTAGAATTACTTTCTATGCGTTCTGGTGTTAATCTTCTCCCTTCTTTCGAAAGTAGGTATCCCAAATAAGACACCTCCTTTAGATTATACTGGAATTTCTTCAAACTTGCCTTATGACCATGGGTCGCTAAGTGTGTCAATAGTAATATACTACTTTCTTTACAGATCTCTTTCGTGTCAGCAGCTAATAACAAGTCATCTATGTACTGCAAGAGTACGCAACCTTCGGGTAATTCTAGCATGTCTAGCTGCTCTATTAGCGCTCTGCTGTAAATGCTCGGGCTTTCTGTATATCCTTGTGGAATGCGTGTGAATGTGAATGATCGACCTCCTAGAATGAACGCGAACAGATATCTACTCCTCTTATCCACTGGAATGCTAAAGAATGCGTTCTTCAAATCAACTACACTAAAGTATTCTGCAGTGGCCGGTATCATTGTCAGTATTGTTGTGACATCTGGGACCAAAGGGAATTGTGGGTCTACCACTTTGTTTAATGCGCGCAGATCAATTATGAAACGATAGGGTTCTTCATTGCCTCCTTTCTTGTAAACTGGAAGAATCGGGCTGTTGCACGTGCTTCCTGCAATTTCCTCAACCACCCCCAATCTCACTAGGTCAGTAACAATGCTTTTCAATCCCTTCTCACCTTCAACAGAAATCTTATACTGGGGAATTCGTGGTAGTGTTACACCTTCTTTCAGAGTTATTTTTGCTGGCTCTATTTTCAAGCATTCTACATCGTTATCATGCATTGCCCACAGACAGGTTGGTACTCTACTTAGCTCTTCTGGCAACTCTTGACATAAATTCCGTCACTGGTGCATCGTGAGGCCACATCGTGAGGAACACCCCGTCTGCCGTACAATGTATGACTGCCCCCAATTTTCAACAAATTTAATCCTAGCAAGTTCTCTCCACAATTCTCTGTCAAAAGAAATGGACACTGTTCCGTAAAAGGTCCTATTGTAATTGGGACAGCTTCGGACATGGGGTTAATTACTGGTGTACCTGCGAACCCTACAGAAACATTCTTTTGCCCCGACAGTGGTATCTCCGGAAGCAAGTGGTGGTCTATCGAACACTTCTGTGCCCCTGTATCTACAAGGAAACGATGCTCTTTATTCCCGACTCATTTCTACGTAGGGTCCTCTCTGATTCACGGGAATAGACACTGGTTCCGACCCCTGTCGTGGGCTGTCCTATCGCGAAAATAACACATCGTCCGATGTGTAGTCACCGCTACTGCTATAATACGTGTTTGGTTGTGTATCAAAAATATTCCCATTTCCCCCTCGATGTCCTCCACTCTGATCATTTCTCTGTTGGCCCTGCCCGCCCTGATTTTGGTTCGAAACGCTTTGGTTCAATGTCTGGTTCTGCTGTGATTGGTTTTGACCATATGATTTGGTTTGAGTACCTCCATTGGTATATCCCTGCTGCTGCTGCATGTTACTTCTGCTTGGGCCATTCGACCCCTGATGTCCTCTATGAGGCCTTCTCTGACCAAACCCACCTCTATGCTGTAGGTGCGGGAATTGCGCTCGCCAGTGTCCTTCCTCCTTACAGTATGCACATTGATTTACTCCCAATGACACCCCGTGCATATTATTCAAATTTCCCCGGCCTCGTGCATTACCTCTACCTCTATTGTATCCAATGACCTGCTGCAGCAACACCCTTGTTTTTACATTTACTCTATCCTTCACCTCTCTTTCTTTCGCCACATTTACCCTATTCTCGTAGTATTGGGCTATGTGTAATATCTCACTCACCGGTTTCGCTGCCCAGGAACTTTCCGACATCATTAACATATCTTGAATTGGCGCTATTAGTCCCCTCACATATTTATCAACAAATAGCCTTTTTCCCGACTCCGTGCTCACATCCTGCCCACTGAAGTCTGTAAATAAACCTTCAAGTCTATTGAAATAATCTGTTACTGGCTCATCCTTGCCCTGTACGCATGTAGTTAATTTGTCCCACTGAATCCTTTTTTCTGGAATTATTTCCCTCAATCTCCGCATTATCCGTTCCGGTAGATCTGCCATGCGGGTTCCCGGATTTTCCCCTGCTTTTCTATTTTTATCCTCCAGTAGTAACTCCGTCCATGTGGCGCCAAAAGCCCCCACGACATCTACCGTCCTCATTTGTTTCCATATATCTGCTGGAAAAATGACTGGGAAAATCAAATCTATATCGCTCATAGTAAGCACTGTTGATCTCAGGGTTGACTCTACTTCCTTATAGAAACCTGCTGGATTCTTTCTTATATCGGGAATCGTCTGTTTTATAGTATTCACCTCTTGCCTGGAAAAGGGGACATGCACATACTGGGCGGTGAAATGGGCTGGTGTTACCTGCGCTCCTACTGTACCCGTCGCAGGGATCTTTACTTTTGGTACGAACGTGGGCGGGACCTCTCTGATTGGAAATGCCCCACTCACGATCCCTCCCCCTTCTCTTAGGTTCAATAGTATTCCTAAATCCGGTGATAGCCCCGTTTCTCCGGTACTTCGCTCGAATGCTCTCTTGTATACCGCTAGTATCTCAGGTGGGCTGGCCTTATAATTTTTTATATCCTTCTCTATCAAATGTTCAGCCATCGATTGCAGTGCATTTCTTTTCATTGGCATGGAATAGTCGTCAAATGTGTCATGTATGACCATTGTTGGGATACTAGGCTTCGAAACCCACTTTATCGCTTCTCGTTTACATACTTTCAGCTTGTCGCCCCTCTGTACAGATGACATTGAATGTCTCCGCTGTATGTATGATTCTACCGTCCCTCTCCCCTCTCTTCTAATATCCCAACCCCTGTACCCAGGTGCAGCAAACATTTCGGCATATTCATTATCCAACTCATTTTTAAGATCAAAAAGTCTGTCCACGTGTTCCTTCACTTCTTCATCTTTTATTCTACAATATGCTAGTTGGTTTAAATCTAACTATCGTTGTGGTGGTAATTTGTCAAATTTCCTTCTATGTACATTTCTGCCTCTTGCCGTAATTCAATCTTTCTCTCTTTGCTGATCACGCTTCAAGTTACCCGTCCAAATCCTGTTCCTTCAGCCCCGCCTCTCGCCTCCCCAGTCTCAATCTCGACTTCGGGAGGGGCGGATGGTGCTGAATCTGTCTCTAAAGCGGGAGGTGCGGATGGGACAAGTGACACAGGTGGCAACTGTGAAGGGCCTTGCTGGGTGCTGGGAAATTGTGTGTCCGCGGTCTGCGCTTGTGGGAGGGCTCGAGCTGTGGGTGGGGCTTGGGTTAATGCTTGTGTGAGGGGAAGTGCTTGGGCTACGGGAGGGGTTATGAGAGCTATTGGTTGGGCCCGCGCAGTCACTGCTGGCGTGTTTGGTTTCGATTCTGGTTTTGGGCCTCGACCCGTGTTAGTTAACAAATGTTCCATTAATTCATCTGCTATGTGTAGTTCCCGCTGCGGGTATATTCTGTCTATGTTCATCTGGTCCCGTCTCCCTTCCCGTCTTAGACTCTCAGTCCACTCCTCCTCTTCCTTCTCTTCTGCTATCTCAAGCTTCGTTTTATGCCTACGCGCATGCTTCTCTCTACTCCTAAGTCGGAGCATTGCTTCCCTCCTCCAATCTTTGACGTTCTCAAACGCTGCAGGTCGCGCTTTCTTTCTAATCAGCACCCTCTCTAGGGTATCTATCTTCCCCATCTCAAAACTACCATTAAATCGGCCACTGATGGTCGGGTTGCTTTCTAGTTTGCCTATGCCAAATTTCACAAAATATTATCGCACCCACACCATATTTCGCATACATATCATAAGCCAGCGTTCCCCAAGGCGGTGCACTTTGGCCATATTCCAAGGACTGTCTACCGCAGCTGAAAAGCCCCGCTAAAGTGGACAGTACTCCAGGCATGTTTCTTTAACCTTCCCCTAGCCAACTTTACCCTGGACGTTTGAGTTTGCAAAATCAACACTCTACCAAAAATCAGGGTTCTCTTTGAATCGGGGAATGACTCACCTGATAAAACAAGTCGCCTGTTCTAACTCACCCTCTCCCCACGTCGTGTCTGCGCTTCTCAGGCTTCTGCCTCGTCTCGGGACCCTCGCCTCCTTTGCCCTCTGGCCCGGTACGTCGATCAGGGATCAGATGTGTGTAGATCTGCGGAAGGAATCTCTCCTCTCTTCTGCAGGGCGCCACGAACACTTCTTGATCCCGGCTCAACTGCCCCGTCCTCGCCGTTTTTCCGCCTTTACTCCGTTACAACGTATACGATGGGGCAAGTGGGGGAGGGTCCCTATTCAAGCGCCATCTTGAAAGGGGCCCCTAGGGGTCCCTCGTGCTATGGAAACAAGGCAATGACCATACACGAAAAGATGCGCCAGACACGAGGTTTCAAAATCCCAATGCTAGGGTTTATTGCAAGCAAAAGATGGTATCAATTGGTCAATTCTGATCTCACGCCCCGCGACGTGAGTTCCCTAGACCTCGAGGGACGCAAGAGAGCGAATTACGTACATCAGTTACATATATACAAAATGCATATCATACAATCAGCAAAGTCATGTTCAACACCCCTCTGTATTAAGTTCCTTTGAAGACGGGATGACGATGGACATATCCGACGAGTATGACGATCATAATGCTTTCGATGTCTATTCTAGTAACAATGTTCAATTTAGAAAGTGCGGAGGGATCTTTCAGAACACGGTGGTTCTGTACTTGGAAGCAATCTGCACACGGGGAAGAGCCAAATTCCAAGCTTTGCTATCTATGAGGTACTATTCGTGTCCTGGGAGCCGACACGTTCTAAGGGGTTTTGCGAAGGGGGGCCGTAAGAGAAGCATAATTCAAGCCTTTAACTGTTTTATTCTAACATATTCTACCATCGTACGAGACTGGCTGGCAGCTGTGAAGTGATTAAATGCCCTCCAACTTCCTCCCAAGGCTACAGAGAGGGAGCTTGGGCATTCCTTTCAGGGCTACTCATGAGAAGTTCAGCAAACTCTTCAGTCCCCCCCGACCTTGTCCTTTCATATTCAGACAACAATGTTAACAGTTGAGCAGAGTACGCAGAATCCGCAAGAATTGCAAGCTGCAAAGCAGTTTTTAGACAGAAAGCAATGAGCAATGGTTAACAAGCAAAATGGCGATTCTGCTATGTTTAAAATGGCCACTGTTGGTCAAGCATAACAGTCTATATTTCTATAATTCGGTGCATAAAACGGTTAGCCCACGGCCATCAAGTTACATCTATCATTCAAATGAAGGGTATTCATTTTTCCAGATTGACAGAGGATTTGAAGCATTGGGACCTGGATGAGCTATCCTGGTTCGCTCAATGACGCTCCTTCCCAGACTCATAATCCAGGTGCTTCAGATAGGGATCCCCTTTCTGATGGTCAAAAGGTTGCAACAGGACATTTTTTTCTTTTATATGGAATAGGAAAAGGCCAATGGTTTCAAGGTTGATGCTTACACGCTCCGCCCTTGTAGGGATGGATGGGCATTTCTGAAATCAAGAGATACTTGATAGCAGCCCAGTTAGCACCCATGCTGGACTGGTACTTACTGGAAGGGTCCAAATGTTGGTGTGATGTGGAACAATGTCTATTCCACCGAGGTTTCTCCTGTTTTTGGGGGGCCCAGGGCGTGAATCTGGGGGTTCGCTACTGGAAGCAACTTAAAACTCATTAGGGTACTAGAACGAGGCAATTAAGGGGGTACCTTTAGGGTTGGGTCCTTTTTTGCCACTGCGGCAAAGCTATGAGTTTACGCCGGGCTAAGTGATAGTTTCTGGCCTAATTGGAATGGCCAAACCTCAATCTCTTTGGCAGATTTCTATAATGCTGGAACCCACCCTTTCGTTTGAAGTTTGTAAAGTGAAATTCCAGGTGGCAGAGCGGCAACTATTTAGCTATATCCAAATTAAGCATTGGCTCACGCACAGGGAGGTGAAGGCAGCTGGGACCAGAGAGCTGGTAGGGCTAGAAATGACCATGAAGGAGGGCGATGCACAAAAAGGGGTCTCAAGTGTCAACCGTATTTTGGACAATGTAGCTCCAGGGGAAAGGCTTCTGTATATTTAACAATGGGAGAGATAATTGGGGGCCACACCTTCAAAGGAGGACAGGGGTAAAATTTGGAGGCGGGTTCCAAGCATCCAAATGTGTCACAATCAAGGAGTCAGCTAACAAAATATGTTTTAGATGGTACCCAACGTATAATTAAGCTATTTACCCAATCATCACCCTTGTGTTGGAGGAATTGTAGTGGGGTGGGAAATCAAGGTCACATGTGGTGGTTTTGACCAAAAGGCACAAATATTTTGGAAGGAGATACTGCGACTCAAAGAAATGACAGGGATCCAAATGCCCATGTCCCCGACTGTGGTGATTCTAGGAGGAGCAGCGGAGGGATATATGCAGATGGTGGCACCCAAGCGGCATTGCTTACACACTTACTATCCACAGCAAGACTGGTTCTGGCTCAGAGATGGAGATCTGCAGATGGGCCAGTTGTGGCTTTTAGTGGGTTCCATTATGGGGGGTTATCATTATGGAAAGTATGTGTGTTAGGCAGAATCCTGTGCAGTTCCCTTAGGGAGCACTACAGAAGATCAAGACTACAGGTGAGAGCAATAAATCCCCTTTGGTATCAGTCCGTACCACAAAGATTTAGATGGTAGCCGCGGCTGAGCAGTCAGACTTATCTCAAGAGGGAGATGAGCAGTATTCAGGGTTTACACATTAGGCCCACAGCACTATGGCACAAGGAAACACGGACCAACGCTTTGTATTAAAAAGTATATATATATTTATTTTATACATTTCTAATAAAACACATGTATCACAGTCATCAAGCAAGTTAAATTAAATGAAAGGAAAAATATAAACACCCCCAAGTTAAATTGTAAACCAGAGTGAAAACTGAGCAAAACGGCACACAAGGGATACTCTAACAATTCCTCACAAGGGGGGGGGGAGCACAAGTTCTATAGAAACAGGTTCTTACACACCCTAATGACACTTCCCATAAGTTTGAGAACCAGTTTAAGCAAGACAGTGCATCAGTATAGGCAATACTTAAATGAAAACTGAGCAAAATGGCATTTCACAAGGTTTAAAAATCGAAAGAAAAGGGTAGTTATAAGAAATAGGTGCACCAACACAGTTCTAGTTGAAAATCAATCTAAAGAAGGCAGGTCTAACAAATGTAGCCAGAGTCTGTAGGCCTGTGCCAGAGTCAGTGGTACAGGGCAAGGACTCAGGAGTAAAATATTCTTGTAGCTGCAGTCAAGTCTTTGGTTAACGATTTTGAAAAGGTGGATGCAGAAGTTGAGAAGACAATGTTAAGAGAGAGGGGCGGCCAACCCAACAGGTAGGTAAAAGATTTAAAACACCTTTAGTGCTACCGCGAAGAAAGGGCGGCCTGGCGGAACAATGTACCTTGAAATGAAGAAGTGGTCCCTGCGGTGGCGGTTGTTCCCGTTAGTTCCTGCAGTTCGGGTGATCCAGCAGAGGAAGAGAGGCTCTCGTCGTAGAGGAACGTTCGAGTTACTGTACTACCCAGGGATGAAACTAGCCACGGTGCTGCCCGACGAATAAAAGGTACGCTCCTTTAAATCGCGGTCCGGGTGGACTGGTGCCTGGATATCCGGCCTCCGAGTACATGGTACGGGAGATTCAACCAAGGCAAGTCCGGGAGGGCGATTGGCAAACTGGTTGGCCCCACCAGCTCAAGGTAAGAAGGCTCCTGCAGATGAAGATCTTCTCTCGTCGTGTGGAGAAAAGTGGTGAGACGCTGCAGCAGGGCTTCACCAGTGGTTCAGTCGTTGCAGATGTCTTTGGCTTCTCTCCTCTTCGGCTTCTTAGTTCCAGTGGCGACGTCTTGCTCTTCCAGTCCTCAGGACCCTGCTTTTATGCAAAAAGATCAGCATTCATGCAGCCTGGCTGTCATTCACACAGTGGAGTGGTCATCTTGGCAGGAGACCCTCCAGCCTATCAGGAGAGAGTGCGACATGGGTTGCCGAGGCAACCCTGTCCAGGGGTCCTACTCTCCCCCCCAAACAATGGACCCACCCCAGACTCAGTGGCGCCAAAAGGAGGGCTTCTCGGCAGAAGCCCGCCAAAAGGACGAACAAAGGATCCCCGACCTGGGTTAGGAGTTTAGAGAAAGACACGAGAAAGAAGTTATATTAAAGTTCTGGCAAATAAAACCTACCGGAGTCAAGTTAATATTAAAATGCACCGGCGGTATGTTAGAGGCTGTCAGAAAAAATGGTAGCCTCGAACAATGGGAAAATCCCATAGGGAAATATTTGCGGTCGAATATTCATGGTAGTAACCACTGCCACCAGCCAGAAACTTTTGAGAGAGGGACTGTGCCCTCTCGAAAATGAACATAAGGGAAAAAATATTAACCCTTCCCGGTACCTCCATAGTAAGATGGGTTGTACTGGTTTAGTTCATAAAAATTGACTAGTAAAATCAATGGTGACTTTACATGCCCTGGGAGACAGTAGTCAGTCCCAGGGTATGGAGTCTATGTTTGGGGGGTCGCTACGACACCCCTGTGTCACTGCACTGAGCGTGCTGTGTAACATGTGAATAAATATGGTTCCTATGGGGTTGAGAAAAATCCCATAGACATTAAACACAAAAATAGCCTAGAACACACATAGCAAAAATGCCTAAGAGTGGGAAAAAGTGTCTCACACTTAGCGGAAAGAAAGAAATCAACCCTTCAAATCCAGCAAAATTAGCCATTGAATGAGAATTCTCCCTAACAATGTCCCCTGAGGAATGGCAGTTACTTCACCATATGTTGATTTCAAGCAAAACTCACCAATGATTGGACATTTATTTTGAATTGTGGAGGACTAGGTTAGGCACAAGACTGAATTCACTATGTATATGTGGTTAGAATATGTTCGGGAACTTTGCGTCATTAGACGTCGTCCAGGTAAAGGTGGGAACAGGCCTTACCACACATTGCAATATCACCGTCGAAAAGCAGCACTTAGAAAGAAGTGGCCGACATTCCCAACAGAGCCAACTACACACCAGTTCCTGACCTCGATTCTGTCACAAGAGGGCTTTAGCGGGGGAATAGCCACGATTTATAAAGCAGTACAGAACCAAACTCCACCCAGAAATAAAACGAAGGGAAAATGGGAGCGAGCCCTGGGGATTAACATTGAAGACGCACAATGGGCTAGATACTGTGAATACACTAAATCGATCTCCATGAACTCCAATTTCAGGCTGATCCAATTTAAAATCTTGAACCACCTACATATCACACCCAATAAAGTTGCAAAATTCGATACCACAAAACATGTAACTTGCCCAAAATGCAAAAAAGTGCCCACCGATCCGTCGATTTTAGACGCAGGTTGCTGAGATCCTGAGCTATATACTAAATACACATTTTTTTTTTTTAAAGATTTTTATTTTGAAAACAAACAATGCAAACCAAACTTACAGCATTATTTACAATAAACTCGTGAACATCAATTAACGCTCATTACTGCTCCCCAAATCCCCCTCCCCCTCAAGAGCTTATTTGCATTTCTCGTTCTGTATCCGCTGCGTGTGGCTGGGTATCGCTTCCTTCCGAAGTTGCAGGATCCACTACTGTGCCAAACAGTCCTGTTATTAACATTCTCCAAGCCATCAGGTTACCCACATCATCTTCCCCGCACTTGCTACATGCCTCCTGCCACACCACTGTTTCAGCCTCCGCCCATTTTTGCAAGTCCCGCCACCATACCTCTACCCGTGGCTTGTGGCATTGCTTCCAGCCCATGGCGATCCTTCTTTTAGCAAGCACATATGCCAGGTCCCTCAGTTTCCCAAGGTGTTTAGTATTCTGTGGTCTGGGAAACCCTCCCAACAGGCAGGCCCAGGCTGTATCTATGTTGAGCGTGACCCCTTTATCCGCTAGTTTCCGTGCCACTTCCGCCCAAAAAGCTTCAATCACTGGGCAAGACCAGAACATGCGTGTCATATCACCATCTTCCTCATCGCATTTTGGGCATGCTCGTCTTCCTGCGTTTGCAAACTTAGATATTCTCTTCGGGGTCATATAGGCTCTATGCGTTATGCATAACTGTATCTGCTGCAATCTAGCATTTCTGGACACTTTCTTGTGGTATCCTATAGCACGTTCCCACATTCCATCGGTCATCTGTGCCCCCACCTCCGCTTCCCAGTCCAGCCTCAGATGAGTCAAATCCTTCCCCACCCGAGTCATCACCATCTCGTATAGTCTAGAGATCTCGTGCCCTTCTTCTGATATGTCATACATTGTTCCCATTAGAACGTCTGGCTCTTCCGCCAGTACAATCTCTGGCCAGGTTTTGCGAATAGTCTGCACTAGCCGAAGATACGTGACATATTGGCCTCCATGCAAGCCTGTCTCTTCTCCCAGTTCTTCGAAATCTTTAATAGTCCCTTCTTGCCAATTATCATCCTGAGCTGGTTGTCTCCCCTAGCTAAGGCAACTAGTGGCACCTGTGGGGGACAAAGGCATGGGTTCTCCATCAGTTGGCATACTCTGTGCCACATCTTCCACCCAAGCACATGCATACCCGGGCGTTCTTTCATTTCAAGTCTAGGCACCCAGATAATCTCCTTTAGATAGAACGGGGTGCAGTCCTGCCCAAACAGCCTAGATTCAGGAGTTTCTTCATCAGAGAGCCATTTGGTTACATATTGCAACTGACTGGCTACATAATAGGCCTCAAAGTTCGGCAGCTTGATGCCCCCTCTATCATGGAAGTTCTGTAGCTTCCATAGCGCCACTCTATTGCGAGTGCCGCGCCATATGAAGTCCCTACACATGCTGTTCAGTTTGACAAAAAACTTTTTGGGTATCAAGTATGGTATATTACTGATGAAATGTAACAGCCTATATACTAAATACACATATACCTGCAACCCTACTGAAATATTTGCTAGGAGATCCCGCAGGTTCTTTGCAATAGCCAATGCAGTGGCAAAGAGAAACATCCTCAAGGCATGGAAAGCCATGACCGCCCCCACTATGCGGGAATGGCTCAAAGACCTCACATTTGTACAAGACTGTGAGGAGAACTACATAAGAGGAATTGTGGCCCCCTGCAGGCCGAAAATTGTGTGGAGCCCCTTAAGGAGTTACTTAAAGCTCACTGAAGACGAATCTGCTGAAGAAGAGATCAGTGATATATACAATGCTGAATGATCACCAGTCATGGGTGTACATACTATATATTGTTCATGATGTAGGATTGATTGTACTCGTTAAGTCTCGCTGGAATATTTGTGGAATGTTTTCATGTACTGTTATGCTCGATAGGATGAAAAATAAAGGTTTTTAAAAAAAAGAATATTGACAAGTTGTCCACAGAATATATGTACATACCGGAGGAAACCGTATTTGTGATGTAGAGTGGTACCAACAACATAGTTGCTAAAATGTGGTTGAAACGTTTTGGCTGATTATTTAAGTGATTATTAGTTTCCACCAAATAAATGCAAATGATTTGTGAAACAATTTGAAATTGGGTGCGTCATTAGTGTTGGACATCTCGGTTTGAATTTGTCTTTTATATAGGAATCTTAACGGTTAACAGAAACTAAAACACTGAGCTTTGAATATGAAACAGTCACAATCCAAACAAGGAAATACAACAGTCCAAAACAAAGGAATGTCCAATCAAGGTTCTATAAAAACATATATACTTTAGTAGGACTCTGCATAATATGACAGGGTGAGAAAAGGCAATAAAAACCACAATGTTCATGAAATAAAACTAAAAAATAGGTTCTTCAATGCAAAAGGGATAAAAGGGACCTAGTCAGTCCCTAGTACCAAGATTATGGATCAGGGGCCAGTTATGAGGCAAGAATAACTTTGTTGTTCTTCGTGGTTCAACAACTGCAAACCAGTCTTCTTGGCACTGTGCTGATGTATCGATTTGGGCTCAGATGTGGAAGTTGCAGAAGCCAATACGGCAAGCAGATGTCGAGTCAGGGGGAGGGGCCTTACTGAAAACTGCTGCGGCGGTCCGTGGTTCAACAACTGCAAACCAGTCTTCTTGGCACTGTGCTGATGTATCGATTTGGGCTCAGATGTGGAAGTTGCAGAAGCCAATACGGCAAGCAGATGTCGAGTCAGGGGGAGGGGCCTTACTGAAAACTGCTGCGGCGGTCCGAAGCAATGCTCGGGCCATGAGGATCGTGGAGATCAACTGGTTCGGTTCGATGGTTCAGGTTCAATGGCAGACAAGCGGACGACGGGATGCGCACAGCGAGTGAGTTTGATGCTGTGCTTGAAGGTCGGGAAGATCACCAGGGTCAGCTTGACTGTCGACTAGATTGGCAACAAAAAGGCTGGAGGGTCAGACAGCAATGCACGCGTGGCAGGTGCATTAATGCTTCTTTGTTCGAGCAGAGGCAATGACACACTACAGCAGTGCAGTGTGGAGCAGGTATGAAAGTGCAGGAGGCAGTTGGAAGTTCGGCAAGTGCCAAAGGCAGCTACGCATGGTCCTGTTAGTTCGAATGAGCTTGAATCACGGCTTGCAACAGATGGGGAAAGAGCAGGAATCATGGCAGTCTTGGCTCTCCGGTACTGCGAGTCCCATTCCAGGGTCTTTGGGGCAAGAGTAGTGCTTGTTCTTGGACTCCCAAATATGAGGGTGGCTGGCACACACCTGCAGGCGTCATTCAGCAAGGTGAGGTCCTGGGTACCAGTGTGGCTGGCAGGGAAGTAGGTCTCACACCTATAGTAGGCCACCTCCAATGTGCCCTGGGGATGGTTGCAGAGCAGATCTTGCCTCTGCCTTGGACTACCTGTCTTAACCTTGCAACTGGAGGATATTGGAAAGGTTTGCTCTCCCAATAGGGTCCAAACAAATTCTTCTTCAAGGCTTAAATTCCAGAGATGAATCAAAGGAGGAGTGGGAAAACCACTTCTTTGAAAGGCAGAAGTCCAGACGTGCTTGGATAGGAGAAAGCCTGCATTAAGGCGTCCAATACCTGGCATTGAGACTAGTGGTCTTTGCTTTCTGATGCCATACCCAAAGAGCTTTATGTTAAAAGGAAGCAAAGGGGACCAGGAAGGAAGAGAATAGAGAGAAACAAGATGGAGGAATATTTCCCCAACTGTGTGGAGTTCTCCATCTACACTAACCCCTCCTGTTCCCTTGTCAATAGCATGAAAAGGCCATTTAGGAATGCACCACCCTGGTGTAAAGCTAGTCCTTTTGTGCCTTTTGATTCCTGTTCCCCATGCTAGCTCCTCCTGGCAGGGTGGCTCATAGTTCTAGTCCTCCACTCTCCTGCCCTGGCACTCGACAGAGCCAGGCTGTCTGGCCAGAATACAGATAACCCTTCCACATTTGAGCTGGACTCGCAGTGTGGATACAAGTATACCACCAAATTGATGCGTCTGTAATGAGAATGAGCGAAGCCAGCCACCATACCCTAAACTCAGGTATGGCTGAATTTAAAAAGTTTACAACTGCCATCAGGATAGCAACGGTCAGTGTTGTAGTTTGCTGTTAGGAAAGATTCTGTTTGCTGCTTTCCTCGAATAAACCTCTATGGAACACCTTTTGCTTTGTTTTGACTCCCAACCTGACTTGTGTGAGGTAAATAACACCCTTGGCTTCACTTCCCTTGATGTGTGCTCATTCTTATGAAGGAACCCATCAGACCACACAACCAGTGCTGAGAGACGGTCTCGCTTTATGGATTTTTTTTATTTTTTATAAGTGCACACATCACCCTAAAGTTAAGTGTGGTTTAGGATACAGCATTCTTATAACTTTTCTTTTGCAACTTTTGGGTTACAAATGCAATGTATCCAGGGTGGGCTGGTATCAGCAGATATTTTTCTACCGTGTTTTAAGCTTTTTACTCTTGCACATTTGCTACAAGTCTACTAAGAGCAGCTTGCACTCTAAAATGGCCCTGCCAAGAGATGCTTGCCTGTCCTTTGGCCATGTTGTTCTGCAGCCTTCTTCCTGCCCTGCCAGTGCCAGAATTGCCTTATATGGAATGCCCTTTGCTGCGGAAAGCTGCTGCTTTCGTGGACGAATAGGTGGTCTGTGTGTGTTATGTGAGGATGTTTCACACAAGGGCAAAAATACTCACAAGGCGTCCTGTGGACAAAAGAGCCAAACTATATGCACACAATGGGAGTTCACCAGAGCGAACCATTTCAGAACATTTTAAAATACAATTTATTTGTAGTGGACGGCCCCTATTTAGGCTCGGCCATGACTTCAATTGCTGATTAAATCTTAACAAATGGCATACATATAGACATTAAATAAAACAATTTGTATTCCTTTGATTACATTCTAAAGCGGAGACCATTAATTTCTATCGCTCCACATCTAAAAAGGCAATCTTGCCATATTCAATTCATAAATTCATGATTAACCATCTTGAACTTGTCCTTCCGGAGGAGTTTGTTCAAACCGTGCAAGACGGGGTCTCAATCCCCCGTCTTTCTTCGAAATCAAAAAAATAAGGAGAATACCATCCCTTGTTCCTCTCCGCTACAGGCACCAGTTCTATGGTGCCTTTCTCCAGCAGGGTTTGAATTTCCTACACAAGGAGCGGATCCGGACTCTTCAAAGAGAGGTTCCCAGGTGGATTGTCGTGAGACCTCTGCCAAAAGGGAAGACAGTAGCCGTGGGTTATGATCTCCAGAACCCACACATCTGAAGTAATGGCACGCCACTCTACAAGATGCTGCGCCAGCCTTCCCCCTAACTGGCAAACCATGGGACATGGCCTCATGACTGAGTGGTAGCGGCTGCGGCGTTGCCCGAGGGCAAAGAGGCAACTTCCCGAGTGGCTTTGGCACCTCGAGTACCCTGTTTTCCACCTCTGGTACTCCTACGGTGGCCTCTTTGACTGACAGCTCCTCTCGCTTTACTGAAGGATGAGTAATAACGAAAGGAACCTCCCTCCATTGTTGTCCCCTAGGACGAAAAGGCAGAGGTTGTCGAACTGCAGCGCCCAACGACTTTGCTGCAGCTTTGGAGGTCTGCAACCTCTCAAGGCTCTCGTCAGCCTTGCTGCCAAAAAGATGTTCACCGTCAAAGGGCATGTTGAGGAGCCGGGACTGCACATCAGGAGCCAACCCCGACTTCCGCAACCACGCAAACCTCCGTATTACGGTGCTCGCTGCCATGGACCGGCTGACACAATCTGCCATGTCCAAACCCGACTGAACGGCCTCATACATGGCATCCTTGCCATCCTGGACCATAGCAAGGAAACCATCCCATTCATCCCCTTCGGGAATATGTTCAGCCGCTAATGCAACACAGTTCCACTGAGTGTGTGTGAAACGAGACAAGGCACATACGGAGTTGGCCGCCTCAAGCGCCATACCCCCTGAAGAAAACACTTTCTTCGCCCAGCCATCAAAACGTTTGTCGTCCCTATCCGGAGGGATGGTAGGATACGACGCCTGCTTTGCCGGGGCCGTAGCTGCCTGCACCACCAAACTCTCCGGAGTTGGGTGCCTGGACAAGTAGCAGGGGTCGCTACTGGCTGGACGGTATTTTCGAGACAAAGACTTGCCCACTGCCGGGAGACTCTCCGGAGCAGTCCAAGCCGCCGCCACCCTTCTCTGCAGAGCCATATGAAATGGCAGTACCGGGTCAGTGGGGGGACCAAGATCGAGGATGTCAGTAAGATCATCCTGAACAAACTCCCCTGGGGGAGCCGACCATCCCAAGTACTCGATGACCCGAGACACAAGGCGCCGGTTCGTAGAATCGGCATGAGTGCCAGGCTGAGGCTTACAAAACTCCACCTCCGGAAAGGTGTGCAGTCCACTGGCATCATGCAGTGACTGCCTCAGGTCTTCAAATTGGCTATGGCCCGAGAGAAGCTCATCTGGCACCGTATCCGGAACCAAGCCCTCATCAGAGCCCTCATCAACCTCTGAAATGTACTCCAGGCAGTGAGAGGAAGGTACCTGGGGACCAAAGCCATGTCTGACCTTAGCCAGAGCCTTTCTAGGGGCTTCCCCCGTGCCACGGGGCCCCTCCGACACCACCGCCTCGAAAGGCGTTGAGGGCGCCGAACGAATCGGCGCCGGGAGAATCGGCGTCGAGTGAATCGGCGCCGACGTCAGCCACAGCGCCGCCACCATGCCTCGAAGCCAGAGCTCCAAGCGTGTCTTCGATGACCTAGGTGCCGACAGCGTTGACGACCCCCTCGGAGGCAGAGCCTTGGGAGAGGCCGTCGACGACCTCGGCGCCACAGGTGTCGACGTCTTCCTCGAGGACTGCAGAGGATCATGCGGTCTCGAGCGCATCGAGGAACGGGCATGGCGAGAACGGTTACCCTTGTCCGAGCGGGACCTCTCCCGCGAGCCGTGCTGACCACCCGAGCCCGAAGGCATGCGAGCGGTGTCTCTCGACCGATCACGACTGACCCCACTCGGAGGCACGGACGGACTGGTGCCCTGCGGTTCGAGAATTGCTAACTTCTTCCCGAAGGAAGCCCATTCCTCCGGTGTCGCTTGCATGGTGGGATAAGCAACCCGCCGATGGGCGGAGTCCTCGGAAGAGGACGGGGAAGGCGGACCAATGCCGGCGCTTCCGGGAATGCCTCGAAGAGGCAGAGGAGTGGCGAGACCGACTCCTGGAAGGAGACCCACTGGACCTCCGACGATGACGCGGAGAGTCGCCTCTCGAATCATACGTCGAAAGCCCCACAGACCTCGACTTCCGGGGCTTACACCCCGTACCTACTGACAACAACTTCGTGCGCTCCCGCAAGGCCTTGGCCATGAGCGACTGGCAGTTGACAGTCGTCCGTGTCGTGGGCCACCCCGAGGCACCACAGGCAGGCGTCGCGCGAATCCGTTACCGACATCTTGGACCCACAGTCCCTGCATTTTTTGAAGCCCGGACGCGGGGTTGAAGACGAGGTAGACATCGTCACAAACAGGCTTTTTCACAAAACCGAACAGGTTCAAAGAACCGAGAAGATTACAACAAACTCCAAAGAGTCGAGGCGTACCGAGATTCACAAAGCGAACACGTTCGCAGAAAAAACTGAACTGAAGCTACGGGCGTCGTGCGTCCTACTTATCACATCGGGTGACGTCGGCCGTCGGAGGAGGTCCTCGGGGACGGCGCATCGACGTAGGACGCAGACGCCAAAAATGTTCCGAAGCAGCACAGCAGTGGTAATAACTGTCAAAGATATGGAATACGTCGGAGGACCCAATCCCCTCGAACCCTCGAAAATACCTTGCTCGCCCTACTCTACAGAGTAATTCCCCAAATAGTCTAAAGGCTAAGGGAACATTCTCTAGCATGGAAAAATGGCCCTCACACTAAACACAAATACAAAGAAAATGTTATAACAATACAATATAATAAACAATATAAACACAATGAATGGTCTTCTCCGGTCCTAGGTAAGATCTCTTCCTCAGGATTCAAAGTTAAACTTCCAAAATGTTAAGCAAAAGAAAAAGGTTTTGAAACGGCTCTTGAAAGTACACAGTCAATAAAAACATTTCATCAAGCAAAAATCCACTGATAACTTTGTTCTGGTTGAAAAGATCCCCTTCCACAAAAAAAGAAATAACACCAATGGCAATCATGGTTATAATAGATTGCCTCTTCCTTCAGCTTCAGTTACAACTTTACTTTTGGTAAATTTGTCAGGATGCTTTCTCTGGGCTGCTACTTCTATCTTTAACCACCACACTTCTACTGTTGGTACTATGAGAACAGTCACCTTTGTCTCACAATATGTTACTGCTTCCAACCACTTCAATGTGACATCTGCTGACAATGTAATATACCACCACAGTTCAAATAATACTACTACTGCTCAGTACTTTTGTATTGTTAGTCGGGCTTTGACAAGACACTTCATCCTCTTCAGGTAGACAAGGCACTCTTCCTTTTAGTGACTCTCAAAAGGGGCAGCCTTTTTGCCTCTACCGTCCGACTACCACGAGAGCAACCTGCTTCTTTCCATAATACTACCTTCTTTATAGCTTCAGCAGTCTTAACATCACAGGTTGTTTTTTACTTCTGAATATCCTTCACAGGCAATTTGCTCCCCTTCCCCAGCTTTACTCATACCTTTCAGCCAGTTATTAGCTCAAGTAATTACCCAGAAGCTTTGGTGCCACTCGCTCAGCTTCAGGTAACAATGATATATCTGTTTCTTAGGCCACTTAACTGTTAACAAATTCACTGTGTAGTTGGATGTCTAACTCTTGACACGATTGGTTTCACTATGAAAAGGGTAATGCTTGTTCGTCTCTTCAACACTTTCGACTCCATTTCTATGAAATGAAAACAACGCCACTTCAGGATATAGTATAGAGTTCAGCCTTTCAAGTGAAAACACAATTAGGCACACGCAACCTCTGTTAAGTGGATTTCAAGATATAAAAGTTAAATAAAGAATTGTATTACTGTGTAACTGCAAAGGATGAAGTTTGGTCTTCCTTCAGGAATTATAATTAGGCACATGTAACCTCCTTTTAATGTATTTTTCACTCTAACTTGTAAGTCATATTGACAATGTCAGGTATTCGGTAATGGTTCAAGGAACGTTCCCTCTTGTTATTAGGGACACACAATCACTCAGTTAGGCATAAGCAGTCTTTAAATGGTTTAACAATGGGTTTTCAATGATTTAGCTTCTCACACGAATCTTCATCTTTAATGTTATGCGCAAGTGCTACAATTCCATTGTTAATATGACTTCAGATAGAACAAACAGCTTTTACTGGCTTTAAATAATACGTGAGTCACGTAGGAGCTGTCTACAGTTAACGGTAAGGCTCGTGCAGTGTTTTTGAACACTGCTTTACTCACAGACTTCACTGACGCAGGTTTCACTGCTTCCCAGACATACTCTACTGCTTCTACTGCTTCTGGCTTGCTGGGGACTCTCACCCTTCTCCAGTATGCCTGTCTCTGGTCCGGCCACTTGATTTGGAATTTCCCTTTTCTCCAGAGACCCTGAGCTTGCCTTCAGCTTCTGGCCTTAGTCTCCTGCACTTGCACGGTTCTGCAATCCCAACAATCAAGTTCACAGGGGGAAAACTCAGCCTCTTACATGTGTTCCTCTGCACTTAAGATTTGGGATAACAGGAAGCTCTCAGAACTTGCAGGTGACATCTGCTGTCTCCACATTCTGGCGTCCCTTCTGTTCTTCCACTTTCTTGTGATTTGCCAGCTGTGAGGGGTCAGAAATGTGAGGTGGACACATTTTGCAGTGTTTTTCAAACAATGCCATTTGAACTCAAATTATACATCCAACACCTACCTTGCCCTACTCGAACAGGCATTTTACTGCCTGAACAAACTAAGGAAAAAACATTCTAACATAACATTTGTGGCCCTCACACTTCAACAATAACGTAAGCAAGAAAGTATATGTCAATTTGTAAATTAAACACACTTCCACAGGTTTTATGTCAAAGTCAGGTTTAACGCAAGATAGTAAGAAAATCCAAGGTAGAAAGAGTTCTAACACAGTCCTGGTAAAGTCCAATTGGTTTGAATGCAACTTACAACACTTCACAGTTCAACCCAGCGAAGATCCTTCTCCTCCAGGAGATATAGTTCAAGAAGTTCTTTAAACAAAAATGCACTGCTCCTCTTGCAGTGCCAGATGACAAAATAACTTTACTCAGAATGTTTCACAGTGCTTCCTCCTTGGCACCATTAAGCACTCCAGCTTCCTTGGAAAATGCCACAGTCTTCCTCATTGGCACCAGAAAACACGTTTGCTTCACAGGGCTTTCCTCTTGGCACCATGAAATATAACAGTTTCAACTTCCACATGGGTGATCTACTCCCAGTCTTCTACCTCTGCTTCCGTCTGGTCCACTCTCCTGCCAGACCCTACTACTTCAAGTGTATACCACACTCTTTTCTGTGTTTAAACGTAACAACTTCTTCCACTTTAAACGGGTCTTATATAACGTTATAATGTAGACAAGGATTTCACCAATGCTCCTTTTAGCTCTACTGGACAAGCAATATCTTTGCCTCCTTTTTAACACCACCTTCCTTCTAGGGCTACTCATTAAAGAGTCTTGTCTTTAGTTCAGCCACCAACCAAGTATCTTCAAATTCAACCTCTATTGCTTTTGACAATGGAAGTTCCTGATCAATAGCTGGATCTCCCACACCATAGTCATTAATGTATAAGCTTTACCTTTAAAGATGTTATATCAGCCCCCTTTCCTCTGGAATTAATGATTTCCAAGGGAACCATTATTTCTGTCTCTTTTGGCAGAAATCAATACTTGTTCACCTCTTGACTTAAGATATTGCTAGTTCATTCTTTACAGTTCAATTTTATAGAGGTTTAATACATGGGTAAAAACAAATAAAATGCTGTCAGGTCTTTACCAAGGCTTAGTATTTGTTTTAGAGTCACTTAAGTGGATGTGACCACTCTTAACATTGTTATAGCCGTTTTGAAAATGTACTGGGTTTAAATTTCCTGCCACTGCATATTCGCTTCTACATGAGTGCTGACCCACTCCAGTCAGCTTTATTCAATTTAACTCCTTCACAAGTGAAAATCAACTGCTTACAGTTGCCCGCTTGCACTGCCTGAAGGCTTGAGAACGCGCAGTAACACTCACCGTCTCCTCAGCCTGTCACAGGCTGCAGGGCTTTTACCCAAGGTGTTTTCCTAACCCGGCACGCTCCTCTCTGCAAGCTGCCTTCAGTTCCCCACAGGCACAGAGTTCAGCTCACTACGACCCCTTCTGGCTGCAAAGACTATGCAATTTGTTTATATGTGGCAAAGCTTTCAGACTTCACGCTTTCCGCTGCGCAACCTCTGCAATCCAGACCTTGGGGAAAAAGGACCAGATTGGAACCTGGAACAAGTGGATGGTACATCGCAACGTCCTTTCTTTCCTCCCACTTCTGTGGATTTCACCAGCAACGTGTTTTTCTTTGCCACCTCCTTCTGCCCCAGCAAGTACTTCTGCTGCTACAACTGGTATTACTTCACCAACCACAATTGCTTCTACTGGCTGAAACCTGAGGGAGCTTTTTAAGCCTCTCCGGCTTCCTCAGGTGTGGGCTGTTCAGCCCAACTGCCTGATCTTCAGACTTGCACTGCTCTTCAGCCCTCTTCTACGTCCAAGTACTCATGGGATTATGCCGCAAAATCAGTTCCAAGTAGTAATTTACTATTCTTGACTTTAGAACTATTTTGTTGACAGAATTGAAAAGATACGAACACTGATTTCAAAAGGACCAGCACTGAAGGAATGGGAGCTTAACTGCAAGGCAACATTGACAGACCTAGGAGAATCCACACAAACTCTGGTTGAAAACCCGGACAAAACTAAAAATAAATTTTTCACTCAGGATTGGATAATCACTTTAGAAGAAAGATCTAAGTACAAAGGATATTGCAAAATGATTGAGGAATCGCGGAAATTGAACACTATCCCTAAATACTTACAACTATTCCCTAATTGATTCTTCAGGTAACAATTTTTGCTCTTTCGACTAAACCTGCTTCTGACTAGATAAGTGTAATGGCAGAAAAAATGCAAAGAAAAATTGGTAACATGTAGATTACGTCAAGGACCAGATTCAGTGGAAACACTAAAGCATCTGGTCATGAGCTGTCCGGCCTTAAACACTCAGCAAACAACATTAATGAATGAAGTAATTGTTAAATATGGTCAGAGATCAACTGAGCAATGGTGGAAGATCCTTCTGGCTGGCGAAAAGGTAGCCATAACATTGGCTTTGGTCAAATTGCTGATCATAATCTTTGAAACTATTAAGGTGGAGTAACAGATGAACAAATTGTGTTGATATCGGACTCTTTTGGGTGGTTTCTGCTTCTATGTGTACATTTGTTTTCTCTTTATCTAATTATGTGTATGGCTTTTATTATTTTCTCTTTTTGTACTTTGATTTCAATGTGGCTAAATGTTGTCTTTTTTGTATAACCATTTGTAAGCCACTTTCATAAAATAAAAAAAATACTTCATCAGGTTTATCCATGGTAGGGAAAGGCAGTTCACTCAAGACACCATTTACAGATTTCCTTTTTCGTACCTTTAGGAGTAAGTTGTTCAATCACATTAGGTCTAACGAGTTCCTCCTTAAGTGGGATATTTAAGGATGTTACATCGCATTCGCCCAGATTTCTCAGCTTAATATGGGGATCATACATATTATAATGACAATAAGCCACTGTATGTTTTGGTATATATGAAAGGTTATTTCCTTTCAAAGGAGGATACTATGTCTCCTGCCAGTTGATCTACCCACGGTACACCACCCCAAGGTCAGGAGGAGTCTGCCTTTCCTTGGCCACCTCGGAAGAGACTTTAGGCAGGGGTACATTGTGGGATCCATGGGATTCATCACACAGCCTTGTGCTTCTCTGCTACTACTGTAGCACTTGTGCTTACCTCCGCCTGGAGACCTCTGCTGCCTTTTCCCGCCTAACAGTCTTTACTGCTGCTACCCTTCTACCATGATTCTGCCTGGAGAGCCTTCAAGCAGCCACCTCTCTCCCGCTCCCACCAGAGAGCACTGGTTCCCGCTGCCTCCGACCCCCTACAGCATCTCTACAGTGCCCGACCTTCTATTCAACAACCTTCTATTTTCTTGGCCGCTCCCGCAGTTGCTGGCGATCAGGCCCTGTTCCTCCCGACCTGAGGCGCCACTTCAGCTCGCTCTGCCTTCTTTAGAGGCCCTGTATTAACGGGTGGTCGTGCCCTGCTCCTCCTATCACGCAGCAGCATTGTGGATCTGCCCTGTGACCTCCGCCTGGAGACCTCTTCTGCTCTGCCGCCTCTTCCCGCCTAACACTCTTTACTGCTGCTACCCTTCTGACACTATTCTGCCTGGAGATCCTTCCTACAGCCTTCTGCTCCAGCTCGACCTGACCCCTGTATTAACGTGTGATCGTGCCCTACTCTGTTGTGTGCAGCCGGCTCCTCTCACCTCCACCCATATCAGCATTAGGTCACTTTCTCTACCACCAACTCTCCTCTTCATCTCCCCAGTGACTGCCTACCGGACTGCACCTGGCTGCCTCTATCTCTGTCTCTCCCAAGGGATTGCGCAACTTTCCTCAGTGTCTCTGCTTATGGACTGTGTCTGACTGCCTCTTTCTCCCTGCCTGTGCCGTCTGCTGTCCTCGTTTGGAAGGACTTGGATCCCGTTGATCTCGACCCATAACGCTGCGCAGCTACTCCTGTCAGCCCTTGAACTGCCTGGACCTTCCTCAATCTCATCATACCACTACCGTTACCTTATCCGAGCCTCCTCCTAAACTGGAACAACTACCACCCCCTCCCCAGTTTTTCCCCTCGCCCAGCTCCTGCTGATTCTGACCACATCACTGCACAACCATTCCTGTCTGCCTTGGCTTCTGCCCCCCCCTTACCTGTCTCCCATACTTAACTCCAACAGCCTAATCCAGTGCTGTGCCATCTATCCTCCTTCCCCTCTGCCCCCCCTGCTCGAACCCTACCCCACTGCAGGCCGCTATCTCTGCTTCCCATTCTTAACTCCAACCTCCCTTCCTCCCTCCCTCAGCTCCCTCCCACCACCCAACTGCAGCCGCTTCATTGCTCTCTACCGCCATCATACCACTACTATTAGACTGTCACTACCAAACTACATCGGAACTCATTTCGCAGCAGTCACTGCCTGCACCGGAGCAACTACCTCCATCCACCTGACTTCTCTACCATCAACTGAGGACCCTTATAGCCCTGCAACTGTTGGCCTTCCACTGTTGTGGGCTCCGCAACCGTTTTCGCCTTGCCATCCTTATTCAATCACCCTCTCCACTGAACTACCTGATCTTCATTTACGCAGCAATCATTGCCTACACCAGAGCATCGACCTCCATTCACCTGACCTCACTACCTTCATCTGTGTATCCCTCTCCCCCCGCTACTGTTGGTCTTTCACTATTACACTGCCTCAACTTCCTTATTTATTAAAGCACTCTCAATGGCCTGTGCTCTGATATGCTTCACACCTCCTGTCCATCCCTCACCTCTCCCCCCCCGTTCCTCTACCCACCCCTCCTCATTACTATGTCTTGTCATCATGGCCATCTCCTCCTTTCACTCTCCTTCACCCCCTCACTCCTACCCTACTCACCACCCCAACACATCAACCAGACATCACAACCTCATTTAACCGCAATTAGCTTGCACCTAACCCAATCGACGTTGCCCTTTGGAACGCCAAATCAATCTGCAACAAAACCACTGTTATCCTTGACCTATTCTTACGCCTCAACATTTACTTCCTCCATCACCGAAACATGGACCCCCCCTCCCAATACTTATGTTCCAGCATCCCTCACTTCTTCCTCCTCCTCCTCTTCCTCCTCCTCCGCCCATGTTCCTCGACCCTCAGGCCGAAGTGGTGGCATTGGCCTTCTCTTTCGCCCAAACGGTCTTCCTTCTCCCTGTCCCTTTCCTCCCGTCTCTTGTGTTCATGTACAAAACCTTGAACTCCCCTCATGCCATTTCTTTCCTTATTATTCTGTCCTCCTGGCCCCCTTGGTTCCTTCTACGAAGACATTGATCACCTCCTCAGCATCATTTCCCCTGGTCCTACCCCTTTAATCGTACTGGGTGACTTTAACCTCCACATTTCCTCCAACCCACCTGTTTCCCCTCTTATCTATTCTTTTTTTTTACTTTTATTTTTGTTGGCAGAGGTTTACAACAAACACATACATCAAACACATGAAAAGTAGTACAACTGCAAGAGCAATACAATAACAAGTGAGAGTGATGAATTATGATGCACCACAACGTTCAAGTACTTCACTGTGGAACCAGGGACGAGCCACTCTTTGATGTGCTCTCCTCTTGGCTGTTAACGTAGCTGTTAAATGCAGAACATATGTTCTTGGGGCGCGAGTGAGTAGGGAGCATAGTAAGGTACTCTTCTTCGCAATATTGGGACCATGTAAACACGTTTAGCCCCTTCTGAAATGTCGGGGGCGAGGGACCCTTCCAGCTTTGAAGTACACATTTGTTGGCCACTATGCAACTCATATTAAGAAATGTAGCCCTGCGTTTAATGTTGTCGGTTTTCCACACCCCAAACAAGACTCCCAGTGGGTCAGGATAGATTACAGTACCAATAATCTCAGCGAGTGTCCCTAGGATTCTCTCCCAAAATTTCCCAAGTTTATGGCATGTCCAAAACATATGCAGATGGTCCGCGTTCTCCACCTTGCAGCGGGGGCAGGAATGTGTGGTGGTGTGGGCAAACTTCGAGATCCTGAGAGGGGTGTAGTACAACCTGTTCAGTAATTTATACTGCATAGCTCGATGTCGGAAATTAAGGGAAACATTGTTGGTGTGTGAGCACATTTTTTCCCATAACTGATCAGAGACCTCAAAGCCCAACTCCTCTGCCCATTCACTGCGTGCCCTGGAAGGCTTGGCTGGGCCGCCCACTAACAGCATCCTATATAACGAGGAGACCCCGCCACGGGCGACGCCCGAATTGTCAACATATGCAATATCTGGAGTGTCAGGGGGCTCGTTAGGGAAAGCGGGCCATGCGGCGCGGAATGCAGCGCGTAGCCTGTAGTATTGCAGGGTCTGCAGCGTGGACCCAGAGTGGCACGGCTTCCCTGTCTGTGGGTCTATAAACCTTCCATCAGGATAGAAGTCTGTTAGTGCCTGGTAGCCTAGAGTCCCCCTGTGTCGTGTGTAGGCTCCAACCCGGGGAAACACCATAAAAGGGAGCCATTTATAATAGGGGTGAGATTCCGCTGTTGCATTTAGCAGTCGATCCCAGGCACGCAAAGTAGTTCCGACTGGGTCAATGGGAGAGTTGGGTACATAATGCTGATGTAATATGAGGGTCATATCAACTCCTGTTGCCGCCAGAATTTCCAGCTTGACATGTGGGTGGGGTGGGGAGCCGGGATACCAGTGAGTGGAGTATTGGGCCTGTGCCGCTATCCAATATAGCGTTAGGTCAGGAGCAGTAAATCCCACCCCCCCCCCCCCGTCATATGGGAGCATCATATCTGACCATTTCTTACGCACCGCACCAGAGTGCCATAGGAACTGTGCACATGCTTTCTGTAGTCTCGTGAAGTATTTCCCCCCGGGCCAGATGGGTATGTTACTAAAGGTGTATAGCAATTTAGGAAGCAAGACCATCTTGATGAGGGAAAGCTTCCCAGCGAATGACAATGGGAGAGAGCACCACCGTGCCATTTTCGACTCTGCTAGCTGTGCTGCGGCCAGATAGTTGCCCGCCAGCAAGGTGGTTTTGGTTAGGACACCTGGGCTCCCAAATACCTGACCCTGCCAGGGACCAGCAGAGTGGGTATTCGGTGGCTGGTTGATGGGTAGAGTTAGTAAGCGGAAAGACCTCGGATTTGGAGTAATTGATTGTGTATCCCGAGAAGGTACCTATGCGTGTGATGTCTCATATTACAGGATCAAGATGGGTGGCAGGGTCTCTAATGTACAACAATACATCGTCTGCCTAAAGGGATATAATCTCAGGGGTGTCTTTCAATCGTATTCCCCTACGGGAATGGCATGCTCTGACGTGGTCTGCCATTGGCTCTATCACTAGTGCAAAGAGGATCGGGGAGAATGGGCAACCCTGTCGGGTGCCTCTGAATAGTGTGAACAGAGTGGACGTCAGGGAATTGACCGGAACCCTAGCTACCAGAGAAGTGTATAGTAGTTTTATGTATCCAATCATATTGGGCCAATGCCATTTGTCTCCAAAACCAGCCACATATACTTCCATAACACCATATCAAACACTTTTTTAGCGTCGAGTGTGACCGCAATGGCATTCGAGTCATGGTCAATTCGGGCCATCACATTGAACAGCCGCCTGATGTTATGGGAGGTAGATCTCCCTGGTACAAAGCCTGCTTGATCTTCATGGACCAGGTACGTCATAATCGGGAGGAAAGGGTTCGCCATTACCTTAGCGAAGATCTTGGTGTCAAAAGGGAAAGGGGCCTGTATGAACCGCATTCCTCGCCAGGTTTGCCGGGCTTGAGCAACACCGTTATAACTGCTTCACGCAAGGAGGGAGGAAGTACAGATACGCAGAGCGACTCGCTCCAGCCCACCAGTTGTTTGGGGGCTAGTATGGCTATGTGTTCCTGTTAGAATTCGGCTGTGAGCCCGTCAGGACCCAGTGCTTTACCCTTAGGAAGGTCTGAGATGGCGCGGACTATCACTTCCAGTAGGATCGGAGAGTCCAACTGGTCCCTGGTCGAGGAGGAGATACATGTTGTGGGTATCTGATCGAGGAGATCCCTCATATGCCGTTTACTGTGTTCGGGGAGTAGGGAATATAGGTTTGTGTAGAATTTGGTGAAGCTATCCAATATCTGCTGGTCCGACCATCGTGGGATGCCTTGTCCGTCCTTGACAGAAGCAATCTGAACCTGGCTCCAACCCCCTTGTTAGAAATGCTAATGTTTTCCCGGGTCCATCGCCCTCCCCATACCTTCGTGCGGCCTGTGGGCGGCTAAAGTATTGCACTTCTCTAGTGGCGTGTGTGTTAAACGTCTGGAGTTCCTCGCTAATTAGAGCGAGTTTGGCAGAGTCAGTCGCAGTCGGGCAGTCCTGTTCCAACTCATGCAGTCTGGATTCGGAGCGACTGAGGTCTGCGCTTATTGTTTTCAGCATTCCTGCTTTCCTAGATACGGACATCCCTCTAATATATGCTTTGAAGGCGTCCCACCAGACACCAATAGAAGTGGCCTGAGGTGTTTTGCACTCAAAAAAGACTCAATATCCGCCAATATGTCAGCCTTGACCACAATGTCCCTGAGGGCAGTGGACTTGAAACGCTCCTTCCACCCTGCCGATCACTTCACTTGACACTAGGAACAGATCGATTCTGGAGGAGCTATCGTGGACAGAGGAGTAATAGGTATATTCACGCAGCTGAGGATGCAGTATCCTCCAAGCACCTCGGATGTTAAGTGTTGCGCAGTGTTTATGTAGTTTGCATGCCGCACCCGACAAGGGCCTAGGTGCAGTCTCTGTCCTGTCCAGGCTAGCGTCCAGTATCAAGTTCATGTCACCTTCCCAGATGATCTGGATTCCCACATATTCCCACATATCCCAGCAGTCTAGAGGCCACAGTGTCCACAAAATCAGGGGTATCTACATTAGGACCGTACGTGTTTACAAGGAGGTAATCTCTGTTTACTATTGTACAGTGTAATATGACATATCTGCCTTCGAGATCTATGTAGCTCTTATGTAGTATGAATTTAATGGATTTATGAATCAGTGTGAGCACGCCTCTGGCCTGTGTGCAGTAGGAGGTGTAGTATCTGTTCAGTCCCCATGATGGTGCCATGCTCATTGCCAGACGACCCTTAAGAGTGCGTTTCTTGCAACAGCAGTATTTTACTGCCGTGTCTATGGGCATAGGCCATCATTTTTTCAGGCCTTGGTGTGGTTACTCAATCACCGGACATTCCAGGACATTATGGTGGTGGGCATTTCACCTGTCTAAGGTACATCCCAGATCGTTTGTTGTGGCCCGTGTTCGCAGTTTGTGTTGTTACTCTTGAGACGCTCCAACATAACGTGATATGCTGGACTGCCTCTGCCATTTCCAATATAACTTCCCAAAACAATACCTACCCCGTCCCTCACCAGCCGGAGCCACCCTTGCCGTCCCTTTTCCCACCATCACTAACAAACACCCATCTCTTAGCTATTCTTGACTCTTACCTTCTTACTCCCTTTCCTTCCCCACCCACCTTTCTGGCTCCACTGTCGATCTCATCTTCACCTCATCATTTACTGCTTCTCCCATTTCCTCCCTATCCAATTATCTCCCCAACCACTCCTTACTCTGTATCCCTCGCTCCCCCCTCCCTCCCGTCCTCACTCCTCCCATCCTCCACCACCTTTTACCGACGTGATGTACGCAACTTTGACCCTTCTCTCTTCCTTGCTTCCTGCTCCTCTTCCCCCTCTCCTCCATTTCTCCTCTCTCTCAGCCAATGATGCATCTTCTACCTTAACCACTTCCCTCACATCTACTTATGATCTTCTACACCCTCTCTCTCCTTTCCGCCCCTCCCGCAAACCTGCTCAACCATGGCTCTCTTCTCAACTCTCCTCCATGTGTTGCCTCCTCAGACGTCTTGAACGACGCTGTTTAAAACACCTCTCCCCTTCTAACCAATCGTCCTACTACTCCTATCATACCCTCTATGACTGCTGTCTCCACTCTGCCAAACAAACCTACTTTTCTGACTTACTCCACTCCCAATCCTCCCACCCTCGCCATATTTTCCAAACCCTAACTTGCCTTCTCTCTCCCCCTACCACTGATCACTCCATTGCCTCTCCTCTCGCTGCCACAGATTTTGCCAACTTCTTCTCTAACAAAGTTATCAACCTTCGCCAAGACATTCTCAACTCTCCTTCCTATTCTCCTCCTTCACTTCCTCCCCCCCTTTACCATATCCTCCTTTATTACTGTCCCCCAATCTGAAGTGTCCCTCCTCTTATCTAAAACTCACCCCACTGCCTCTCCCTCTGACCCCATTCCCACCTCCCTCATTCCTAAAATCTACCCCCCACCTTTTTCAGCTCTTATCTAACCACTTTTACCTTTCCTTCTTCCTTCATGCATGCTACTTTCATGCCCATCCTGAAAAAGCCATCTGCCAACCCCCACCTTGTCTCCAACTTTCACCCCATTTCCTTTTTGCCCTTTCTTTCTAAACTCCTTGAACGTATTGTCTACTGTCAACTCTCCTCCTTTGTTTCTACACACTCTTCTCCCCCCTACTCAATCTGGTTTCTACCCTATCACTGCACAGAAACTGCGCTCACCTCTGTCCTCAACTCACTCCTATCTGCCCACTACTCTAAACACTCCTCCATCCTCATTCTTCTCAATATCTCAGTTGCCTTTTACACTGTCGATCATCCTCTACTGCTCTACTCCTCAACACCCTCTCATCTTTTGGCTTCAGAGACTCAGTCCTCAATTGGCTCGTCTTCTACCTTTCCAACCACACCTTTTCAGTCTCGTGGGGAGGCAGAACCTCCCCTACTTAGCCTCTCAACCACGGCATCCCCCAAGGTTCTGTCCTTGGCCCCTTTCTCATCTCACTCTACACTTCCTTCCTAGCTCCGATCATCTCCTCCTTTAGTATATCTCACCATTTCTATGCAGACAATACCCAGCTCTTCCTTTCCTTTTCTTCCCTCTCCCCGACATCCTTCTCAAGCTCTCTTCTTGTCTTTCCGCTGTCAAATCTTGGATGTCCTCCCACTTCCTTACTCTAAATGCTGATAAAACTGAAGTCCTTTTCTTCCCAGCTAACACTCCTCCCCCTACCCTCCTCCTCACATTCTCTTTTCCTCTTCCCAACTCCCCATTTCTCCCCACACCCGCAATCTTGGCCTTCACATCGACTCCAACCTCTCCCTCTCCCACCACATCTCCCACACTGCCCGCTCTTGCCGCTTCCACCTCTATAGCATTCGCAAACCCCTCCACTCATCTATCCCCTCTTAAATCCATCTACCACTCTGCTATCCGCTTGACCTGTCTTCCCTCTCCCCACGATCACATCGCCTTTTCTCTCGCCTCTCTAAACTAGCTCTCCTTTCACTCCCATCTCAAATTCAACTTTCTTTAAATCCCTCTGTGGTCTTGCCCCTCCTTACCTTTCCTCTCTCCTCACTTTCCATAATCCCCCTCGTCCACTTCGTTCTGCTGATCTCTTCCTTCTCACCTCTCCTCCCCTGTGCCCCATCCCGCCTCAGATCTTTTCAACTTCTTGCCCCTTTCCACTGGAACCGTCTCCCCCTCCCCATCGGTTCCATCTCCTCCTAATTCCTCCTTCCGCACGTCTCTCAAATCTTACCTCCTCCAATCACCATCATAACACCTGTGATATCCCTTCCTACAGTTTCACTACCTCTCCCACCATGACCCCTTTCCAGTCATGTAATACCATATTGCTCATGTAAATTGTTCCAATTAATGTTTTCTGATACTTGATTCATTGTTTTTAATGCTTGTTATGTATTCTTATTGTCATGCTCTTGTGGGCTACATTGACCCACTGAACAGAATTTCTCCAAAACCAAGCTGTGTTTCAACAGAAACAGCAAAATCGTTGCGCTGGTTCTAGTGAGCACCATGGCCTCAAAACTGTGTTTTGCAGCAACAAAAAGATGCCTGCACCATCTTGCCACAAAGTGGGCAGGATGGAACAATGGGACACACTAAGGGAGCTTGCAAGTGTGTTCTTACATATACATAACACGAGTGAAAAAGCAGTGCTGTTTTGCTGCCAGACCAAAGTCTGTCCTTCCTTAAACCACTGATTAATAAGGCACCGACCATGCCCAATCATATCCCCCATTGTGCTTCAGAAAAACAAGCCCGACCCCTGAATGACAGGCCCTGTCAAAGCAACAGAGAAAAATCAACAAGGACCTCCACTTTTACCCACACGGGAAAACGCGTTCATTTCTTTACAAAAGTATCAAAGCTCAGTGGTTCAAAGGAACTCCAGCTATTGAGCCAGTTCAGTTTCAATGCATCTGTGCTTCAGACAAAACTCCTGCATTCAAGAAAATAACAATAGCTGCAAGACAGTGTGGGAATATGAGGGAGATGCAAATTAAAATTAAATGCCTCCTTTTCACCACACGTGTATAAAAATGGGTTTTGCAAACTGAAGGAGAAAAATGCCTGCTTAAAAGTAAACTGTTGAATGAAGGCTTGCCTTATTTAGCAATGTGAAGGGGCTTTGTTGCTGGTGATAATACACACATGGGCTATTTTATTCCACAGGTTTTAATTCAGGACCCAACATAAGAAAAAGGTTTGAAACCACCTGGGCTGGAGTTTGCAAGCTCTAAAAAAACAGGTTATGACAGACTTCCCCCAGAGGAAGGGAACCACCATAAAAAAAACTCTCAGCAGATACTAACACCCCAATGATAATGACCAGGTTGGATAGAATTTAGTCTGGGCTGAAACCCCCAACAATGGACCTCGGAGGGCAAGGAAGTTTGAAGTGGGGAAGGGGCAATACACCTTCAATCAAGTTGGAAACCCCTCCCCCTTTCTCTGAAGGAAATAACCGTTGGTGGCAGCTGAAGAGAAAAAAAACGGTGCAGTGATGGACAAAGGATTGCCATTTGCTTCCAAAGACTATTTTATAAATAAACTTTAAAGACTTATCTCTGCAGCAAGACTTTGTAAAAATGTAAAATTTTCGCAGTTGTGTTTTATAATTTGATGTTGTGTTTTATAATTTGAGACCTTGTAGAAGTCACTGACACCATGGGAATAGAAATGGCAAAGAATCGGGGATTGTAAGGAAAGTCACCATGATGCCAATGCACATTTTGATACTTCCATCCCTTATGTTAATCCACACATGTGTATAAACTTATGAATTTTAGGCCGAATCGTTCATACTCAAAATTACCAAAAAGTATTAAAAGGGCAAAACAATGTCTCACGGGTTGCAGAGTTGGAGTGCTATGCTCTACATAAACTATGTAACCTGTGTATATAATTTGCTAAGAGATTTCAATTGTATAAATGTATCGTTTGAGGCAAAATCGGATTTTGGCTAAAATAACAGGGAGGTTTTTGAACATTGTAAACTTACATCATAAATCTGCCCTCCTAGAAGGCCAACCAACATGGCCGCCTTTGTGTGAGCTATCGCGTGGCCCTGGATTAATCCTGTGCAATCCTGCCTGTTTCGGCGCATTAATGCCCTGACCTGCATCTCTCTTTGGTGACAGGGTGCCACCCAGCCTGACGTTACCTTTTGGGACAAAATCGGAGGTCCAGCAGTTCCGAACGTCACCCCGCGATCCTGAGACCCGGCGCAACCCCAGGGGCCCTGCCGACTGCCAGACACTCAGGGAATAACTCAGGACCTTGCGTGGAGAAAGTCCGGGGAGGCAGTCCAGCTCCCCTTGTCCTATGACTGCAGATCGGAGTCGCGCGGGGTGTGGCCGCCTCCACGCCAGTGGGAAGATATCAGAACACCAAGACGAGGAACCGGGCTGGGCCTCCCCTGCGTGGCGCTGCCCCCCCCTGCTGAAAAGACCTGCGAATGCGGCGGTCGCGGACACTCGGTGGCTGCGCCACATGCTGGGAAGCTGCAGAAGCAGCGAAATCTAACTCTGCGACAGGGGGGGGGGGGGGGGAGTGAAGGCGCCGGTCCAGCTATAGATAGATATATAGATCACAACCCGGCTCCCCCCTCCCCCCCAACGACAACAGTGAGCGGCGCCGGACACGGCAGGCTGCCCCCTCACCCACCCCCGGTGTGTGGAGCGGGACCCGACGCCAGTGCCTTAAGTGGCACTACAAATCGAGCCGGGGCTCATCGAGGGGGCGTGGCCTAACAGCGGGGGGCCTTGATGGCCAGTTAGGCCAAGCCCCCTTGCGAGCCCCGGCTCAATGGGCTACTGGCACCCCTGCCATGCAGCCTTTTGTAGAGATTAGCACCCTCTCCCCTATAGGGGAGAGTGTGCTGATCTCTGCATTTCTATTCTACAGGCTTGCCTGGCAGGGGACAGCGCCTCTCCTATTCAGCCTTAATGGTGGTCCTGCCCCTCGCCAGCTGGGGAGGGGCAGCGTCACCATCAAGGCTGAAAGGGTGAGGCCACTGGAAGCAGAGGCCTTTTTCCTAAAGACTGAAACTCCCGCGAATCCGCGGGAGCTTCAGTATTTAGAAAGCAAGGCCTCTACTTCCAGCGGCCTCCCGTTTTCTCCATAATGGTGGTGCCGGCCCACGTGCATCACTTGATTAAAGGGATGCCTCGTAGGTGCGGCGCCACCATTATGGCTGAAAGGCATTTTTTTCTAAAGCCTGAAGCTCTCGCACACGAGCGAGAGCTTCAGGCTGTAGAAAAAAATGCCTTTTCGTGTAGTGGCCGGGGCTGCCAGGGGAGATTAGTGGGCCCCGGCAAGGCCCGCCTCAAAACGAAATTTCGGAGCCTGCCGGGGCCCAGCCCCGGCAGGCCCTGGCCCACTTAAAGCCCTGCCCGACGGGGAACATCCAAGAGGGAAAGCAGAGGCCCCCGAGCAGCGCACACGCCAAGACGGCCGGTGGAACCCTGTGGCCGACCGCATATCCTGCAATACATTTCAGGTACGGCACGCGCGGCAATTGCTGTACACCGTGGCAAGTGTTTGAACACTACACCCCTCAGCTGGAGTAGCTGCGCGCCCGCTCAAGAAGCATCATGACCCATATAGCCCGATACAGCACTGATTCAGCATCCGAGCGCCATGAGTATCAGCAACCCTGACCTCTAATCCATAACTGGACCACGGGGAGGGGAGAAGGATAAACACCCCAGGGCCCAAACACACTGCACGGGGAAGTGGACACTTGGCCTCCTTGTTAGGCAGAAACCTGTGCAGTTCCCTTAGGGAACACTGCAAAAGATTTAGGACTACAGGTGTTGGCAGTAAACCCACTTGGTAGCAGTCTGTACCACCCAGATTTACCTGGTAGCTGTGGCTGAGCAGTCAGACTTCCCTCAAGAAGAGTTAGACAGTATGCAAAGTATACACAATAGGCACTCAGATACAATAATACAAGCAAACATTGACCAGAGCTTTGGTATCAAAGTATATAATTATTTATTTAAAAACACACGGTTTGAAACACTCCAGCACTCTTATTGTAAAATATTCTAAACACAGTTACTATTGTAATATATACACCCCTTTTTCCTTATCAGATAAGTCACTGTAAAACACCACTTATTTTCATACAGAGGTGAGCGCTTAACTAGATGGCACTCCAATAAGTTTGTGAGAAAGGGAGGGAAAAAGACAGAATATGGAAAGGTACACCACTCTAAAATTCAGGAACACCGTTAGCAAGGCAGAAGAGCAAAAAGTCACTGGTGAGCCAAAGTCCACAGGCTGGGCCCACTCTTAGAGAGAGCAGAGTACAAATGCGCCCAAGATCACACAGTTACACTAGGCTTAGAAAGTCTTGCAGAGGGTTCAAAAAGAGTTTAGAGAGGCTTAGGAAAGTTTAGCCAGGGTGTCCCAGGCTAACCCAGGTTCGAAAGCCGGGGGCTAAATCTACCCCGTACAGTCGGTAGCAAGGGAAGCCAGGCGGGACACGGTACCTTAAGTGGGAAGGATCCTCCAGCGGTGGCAGTTGTTCCTGGTAGTGGGTGCAAGTTGCGTCGTCGTCCAGGGGAAGAGAAGATCTCGACTTGGAGGAAAGATGAAGGTCGTTGCACTACCAGGGAAGAAACCAGCCGCGGAGTCTTCCGGTTAAAGGTGGTACCTTTGTTTCGCGGTCGTGTTAAAACGTGGTATCCCGGTTGCCGGGGTGCTTGGACTAGGCAAGGCGGCCACGAGGTACGTCGGGAAGGCGAAAAGACGGTGAAACTGGTTATCCCCACCAGTCAAAGGAAGAAGACTCTCCGGCGGGAGATCTCCTCTGTCATTGGAAAAAGTGGCGAGGCGGTCCAGCAGGGCTCCACCGGTGGTGGTGTCGTGGCAGGTCGGCTCAGCTTCTCCCTCGTCGGATTCTTAGGTCCTGTGGCGACTTCTGAAGTTCCAGTCCCCAAAGCCCTGCTTTTATGCAGAAAACCCCCATTCACTCAGCCTAGCTGTCACTCAGACATGCTAAGTGGTTGGGCCAATCAGGATGGAGTACGACTTGAGTTGCCTAGGCAACTCAGTCCAGGGTGCCTAAATTCCCCTCCACCCCTCCTAAGTACCCCAGACACAGTGGCACCACTTTGGAGGGCTTCTGTGGAGAAGCCCGCCAAAAAGTGGAACAAAGGGCTCGACTTGGGTTGGAGTCACAGAAGAGAACACAAACGCCATTTTAGAATCAAGTTTTGGCAAAAAATAGCAACTGGAGAATAAATATTAATTAAATAAACCGGTGGTATGTTCGAGGCTACCGTAAATAATTAAATAAAGATAGTAGCCTAAAACAATGGGAAATCCCATAGGAAAATATTCGCTGTTGAATATAAAAAGTAGTATCCACTGCCACCAGCCAAAACTCGATCAGGGGGCCCCCTCGACTAACAGACCCCGGGGCAATTGAATTGCCCCAGCCAGTACGTCCACAATATGATGGTTTGTACTGGTTCTGTTCAGAATTTAAGACTAGTAAAGTCAATGGTGACTTTTCATGCCCTGGGAGACACTAGTCAGTCCCAGGGTATGGAGTCTATACTGGGGGGTCACTATGACACCCCTGTGTCACTGCACTGAGGGTGCTGTGTAACACACATCACAAAAACACATGAAGCCCTATGGAGTAAAAGACCCCATAGCCCATTAAACACATCTAGATTCAAAGAAACACACTCAAATCATGTCCAAGAGTGGGGGTAAGAGAGTCTCACTCTTGGCAGGAGAAAAAAATAAACCCCAAAAATCCAGCAAAGCTGCTGGGGGACTCACTAGGTTAGGAAATTCAGCCTAAACAGAGAATTCTCCCTAACACTCCTCGTCTCACGGGCGGTGCTCATCCCCCCTCCCTCCAGTGAGCTCACAAGGTGCAGCAGGTAGTGGTCAGTGGTAATTTCAGCCAACATTGGACATCACACCCATTACCTCCTCGGAGTGTCGTGCTCTGACCGGGAACTTCCAAAACACGCCGTGTAGACCACCTACCCCCTGAATAACAGCAAGCGTCACAGCTACTGCCCATTGACGACAAACACCACACCGGGCTGCCCCTCCCGGCACAAACAGAATGGGTAAAACTGATTGATCACAAGGGAAACTAAACTTCGAGACCGGGTCAGCCCCCAAGACACCCAGATTGCTGGAGGAACCTGAGCCCCCGATGGACAGCACACACCAGATGGACGAGGGAGCATGCTCTACAGGCATAAAGGAACTCTTCCTGGACCTGAAGGCAGGCGTAGGGAACCTAAATGAGATGGATGGCCTCTATTCTAAAGTCGACCTCCTGCAACATCACCTAGACACCAGCACTGAACGTCTGAAAGAGGTGGAGCACCGCGTATACAATCTAGATGACGGCACAGCGTCCCTAGTGGCCAGAGTCACACAACTGGAGTCCCAAATGAAAGCGGCCAACGCTCGAAGTGAAGATTTGGAAGCCCGTTCCAGGAGAAATAACATCAGAATTATTGGAGTAAGGGAACACCAGCCACAAACGAAAATGGAAGACTATGTGGAGGCACTTTGTACCACTCTGTTCGGGCGCAAGGTTCTCTCCAGCATATTTGTCATCAAAAGAGCCCACAGAATCCCATCAACCAAACCCATTCTAGGAGCCCCTCCCTAGCCAATAATTGTAAAACTGCTTAACTATAAAGATCGTGATACAATTCTCTGACTCTCCAGAGGAAAAAGGAGAGCTACACCATGATGGAGACAGAGTGCAGTTTTATCCAGACTTCTCTCCAGCGGTGCAATCACAGAGGAGATCCTTCACAGCCATCAGGCAAAGGCTCAGAGATTACCAAATTGCCTACTCAATGCTCTTTCGGCACGGCTCAGAGTGCAACATGGGGGTGGAGGGGAGTTCACTTCTTTCAGTCACCTGAGGAAACAAATGCATACCTAGATCAGGCTGGGTGTCCGGCGCTGAACTCCAACCATTCACAAATACAGAGAGAAAGAAACCAAAAGGAACCCGACATAGCCAACCAATGCAACGGCGGAATAATCCATTAGCAAAGAACGGCAACCTAACCGAAACCAACAATAGAATGAAGTTCACCAGGGTCGCGCAGCTTGGGAAGCCCCTAGAGCCCCGTTGGGGAGAATTCTCTGTAAAGGCTAATTTCCCAAAACTAGTGAGTCCCTCAGCAGCTTTGCTGGATTTTTGGGGTTTATTTTTTTCTCCTGCTAAGAGTGAGACTCTTTTACTCCCACTCTTAGACATGATTTGAGGTGTTCCTTTGTCTTTCCATGTGTTTTATGGGCTATGGGGTCTTTTACTCCATAGGGTTTCATGTGTTTTTTTGGATGTGGGTTACATAGCACCCTCCGTGCCGTAACCCAGGGGTGTCATAGCGACCCCCAAACATAGACTCCATACCCTGGGACTGACTACTGTCTCCCAGGGCATGTAAAGTCACCATTGGCTTTGCTAGTCCCAAATTATGAACAGAAACCAGTACAAACCATCATATTGTGGACATACTGGTCGGGGCAATTCGATTGCCCCGGGGTCTGTTGTTCGAGGGGGCACGTCTCCGTCCCCCCTGATTGAGTTTTGGCTGGTGGCAGTGGATACTACTTTTTATATTCGACCGCGAATATATCTCTATGGGATTTTCCCATTGTTCACGGCTACCAACTTTAAATATTTAAATTCCTATAGCCTCGAACATACCGCCGGTTTATTTATTTAATAATAATTCACCGGTTGGTATTTTTTGCCAGAACTCGATTCTAAAATGGCGTTTGTGTTCTCTTCTGTGACTCCAACCCAAGTCGAGCCCTTTGTTCCACTTTTTGGCGGGCTTCTCCACAGAAGCCTCCAAAAGTGGTGCCACTCTGTCTGGGTACCACAGGGGGTGTTGGAGGGGGTTTAGGCACCCTGGACTGAGTTGCCTTGGCAACTCAAGTCGCACTCTTGTGTGATTGGCCCAAGTGACAGCTAGGCTGAATGAATGGGGGTTTGCTGCATAAACGCAGGGCTTTGGGGACTGGAACTTCAGAAGTCGCCACAGGACCTAAGAATCCGAGGAGGGAGAAGCTGAGCCAACCTGCAACGAAGACACCACGGTGGAGCCCTGCTGAACCGTCTCACAACTTTTCACGACGACAGAGGAGTTCTCCAGTCCGGAGAGTCTTCTTCCTTTGACTGGTGGGGATAACCAGTTTTGCCTTCTTTTCACCTTCCTGGAGCATCTCGTGGCCGCCTTTCCCGTGCCAAGCACCCCGGCAACCGGAATACCACGGTTTACCACTACCGCGAATAGAAAGGTAGTTCCTTTTAACCGAAGAACTCTGCGGCTGGTTTCTTCCCTGGCAGTGCAAAAACCTTAATCTTTCCTCCACGGCGAGACCTCCTCTTCCTCTGGACAAAACACTGACTTGCACCCGCTGCCAGGAACAACTGCCCCCGATGGAGCTTCCTTCCCACTTAAGGTACTGTGTCCCACCTGGCTTCCCTTGCGACAGATCGTTCGGGGTGACAGTAAAGCCTCGACGTTCTAACCTGGGCTGGCCTGGGACAACCTAGCTAACTTTTCCTGACTTTAATTTAATTCTTTGTGTGTGAACTATCTACAAGACTCTTTGGGCATAACCCCTCCGTGTGAACCTGGACCCCTTCTGCTTGCTCTCTCCAAGAGTGGGCCTTGCAATTGACTTCCTTGCTCTCCAGTAGAACTCTGCCTATCCTGTTTTACTGTGGTTCTTTTAAAAGTATTGAAATTTGTGTGCTTCCATAACTCTGCCTTTTTCCCTCCCTTTTTAATAACTTATTAGAGTGCCATCTTATGTTAAGCGCTCACCTCTGTCTGAAAATAAGTGGTGTTTCTCATTAAGACTTGTCTAATAAGTAATTAGGGTTGTATATATATATAATAGTGACTGTGTGCTGAATCTACTTAGCTCTTGGTGCTAGTGTAATTTACAAGTGTGTCTTTAAATAAATAATTATATACTTTTACACCAATGCTCTGGTCAGTGTTTGCTTGTGCTACTGTGTCCATGTACCTATTGTGTATACTCGACATACTGCCTAACTCTTCTTGAGGGAAGTCTGACTGCTCAGCCACAGCTACCAAGTGAATCTGTGTGGTACAGACTGCAACCAAGTGGGTTTACTGCCAAACACCTGTAGTCTTAAATCTTTTGCAGTGGTCCCCAAGGGAACTGCACAGGTTTCTGCCTAACAAGCCCCTTGCACAGCAAACAGTTGTTTCACCAGTCTATTGTTAAAGGGTGGGAAACGGGCAAGGGACACGCAACAATGCAGTCCACACCTCGAATAGGTATCCAAACGGGCGAGTTGGGGGTTGCCTGTGTAAGGAAGGTCATTAGTGAATGGGTTGGGAAAAGCGCCAGACACCCAACCCCAGCCAGTCCTCCATCCAGCTACAGAGTATCAAACCACCTCCACAGAACACTAAGAGGAGCTCCTGCACCCCTTCATGCTTATTCTTCACAAAGCCCCACAACCCCACAGAGCGTACCTTACAAAATCAGTCCATATAAGAAACTCGGTGATGTAATTCAAAGTCGCCATATGGAACATTAGGGGAGGTAACCTTCAATCCAAAACAAGAAAAATCCTACAATACTTGAAGAGGCACGAGGTGGATGTGGCCATGATCCAAGAGACGCATCTCCTTCCAGGAAAGGAACATCACTGGGCCCGAAATTGGGGCTGCCATAGGTATTTCTCCTTGTATTCGTCTTACGCCAGAGGAGTAGCTATTCTGATCAGTCGCAGGGCATGCTTTCATCTGATAAAAATTGAAAGAGACACCGAAGGCAGATCACTTTTGGTGAGGGGAATCATGGCAGGCAAGGAAGTTATTTTGGTCAACTCCTACGGGCCCAATTTAGACGGAGCAAATCATTTCGACTGGGTTCTCACACACCTTGCAGAGACAAGCTCTGCTACAATCATCTGGGGAGGAGATCTGAACACTACTCTAGACCCCTCGAAAGATAAGTCACGGAACACAGCAATGACAATTCCAAAAGCTAGCCTGCAAGTGTAAGAAATTTGTAGAGCCTATGATCTTGTGGACATATGGAGACACAGTAACTGGGAGAAGCGCGACTATACCTTTCACTCGGCAGTATACAATACAAGCTCCTGGATTGACATGCTGGTCTCCTCGAAAAGCCCTTTCCTGTGGGGTCCCTGCCAAATTCTCCCTAAAACATTTTCAGATCACACTGCTGTGACTCTTAACTGCAATCCCTCCGTCACCAAACCGAGCCTTTTACAATGGCGCTTTAAGCCAGGAGCGCTACAGGACCAGGTGTTTGCATCTGAGCTGTGGGATGAGATTTCAACGTTTAGAGAAATAAACCAGGGCACAGTTTCCTCGGCGGGCACGCTCTGGGAAACACTAAAGTGCTTCATCAGAGGAGTGTGCCTGGCCAAAGAGAACAGCATCCTCAAACTGATTAGACGTGAACTAGCCACTAGTGAAGAGCGATTGAAACGCCTCGAACTTCAGTACTCCGCTACAAGCGATCCACGCACCCAAGCGGCACTCAAAGAAGAACTACTGACATTCAGAACCACAGCAGAACATGAATTAAAATTTCTAGGACGAGGCCGACTGATCCGTCAATACGGGGAAGGCCAAAAACCGGGAGCGCTCCTCGCGAAATTGATAAATGCTAAGCAAGGTACGATGGTACATGCGGAGGAAGAAATTGTGGAGGAATTCAGAACTTTCTACCAAGAACTGTACACCTCAAAACACAACTCCAACTCAGATGCCTTATGTGGGGGTTACCAGTCAAATGGTCGAAAACATTTGGTCGACAGACAATTTGGTCGACACCATTTGGTCGAATGCCAAATGGTCGAATTTTTTTTTTTTTTTACCCATTTTTTGGTTTTTTTTGGGGGGGTCCCCCCCCCAACCCCCTTTTTTTTCTTTTTTATTTTTTTTCCCCACACGAAAACCCACAAAACACATATATAAAAAAACAAAAAAAATTCGACCATTTGGCATTCGACCAAATGGTGTCGACCAAATTGCAGTCGACCAGTTTGTCGTCGACCAGTTGACTGGACACCTTATGTGGGTACTTAGAAGACACGGAACTCTACTGGGTAGAGAGAGACTTACGTGAACATCTCAATGAAACTATTACGACAGAAGAGATTATAGAAGTGATCAAAACCCTACAAAACACTAAAGCCCCTGGGCCCGAGTGCCTTACGGGGGAATTTCACAAAGCATCCGCAAGCTCCTTGGCTCCTATCCTTGTGGAGGTGTACGACAAGGCACTAACAACCAAGTCTATGCCACAGACCCTTTGCAAAGCCAACATAATCTTATTACACAAAACAGGCAAACCCCCCCGAGGAATATACATCATACAGACCCATTTCTTTACTAAACCTTGACAATAAGATCCTGGCAAAAATACTGACCAGCAGGTTGCTCCCCCTGATGCCGGCTTTGGTGCTCGCAGACCAGGCGGGATTTGTGCCTGGACGCAGCACAACTTTCGGCATCAGAAGGCTGTTCGGAATCATTGAGGCACTTGATCCCACCCACCAGGCTGTCGCAGTGCTACTCGACGCAGAGAAGGCCTTCGACTCGATCGAGTGGCCCTTCCTCTTCACAGTGCTTACTCAATTAGGCGTCGGGGCCCATTTCATCGACCTATTCTTTTTGCTGTACACCAAACCACCATTGTTTTAGGATCAACAAAGTCTACCCCGATCAATCTTCAACGGGGCACCAGACAAGGCTGCCCGCTCTGAGCGCTAATATTTGCACTGATAATGGAACCCCTTGCTTCTAATCTGCGTTCGCACCAACTCCACAGAGGTCTTACCATCGGGCCACACAGGCTAATAACATCCCTCTACGCGGACGATATAGCGTTATTTATTCATGACCCCATCGAAAACCTAAACCCGATCATGGGGGAAGTAATAAAATTTGGCGCAGAATCTGGCCTGAAAATCAATCATACCAAATCAATCATTCCCGCTGATCCCGGCCACTAGGGCATTCGCTGACGACTATCATTTTGCATAGGAGAACTCACATGTACGATACCTGGGGATACTGATGTCGCTAAACTACCAGGACATATTTCATGATAACTATGAGGCAATGATGAAGACATTGCAGGAGAGGGTAACCCGGTGGAAGAGGCTCCCGCTGACCTTATGAGGGAGGGCCTCGCTGGTTAAAAATGGTAATTCTCCCGAGACTACTTTACCTCTTTTCCAACATAGCTATCATAATACCACAATCCTTCTTGAAGTCTAGTCCTGGATCTACTTTGGGCGGGCAAATCAGCGAGAGTGGCTTACACAACGTTAATACTACCAATGTCCAGTGGAGGCCTCGCTCTTCCTGACATGGAACGATATTATTGGGCAGCCCAGGCGCAGTTTCTCAGCCACTGGTACACCACGCACTTCGTCAGGCCACACGTTCAAATTGAGCGAGCCCTAGCGACACCCAACCTATTGGGAGCTGTCATTATCAGTCAACTTCCAGTACCCCACACCACACTGAACGTGGTGCTTGCAACCTGCGGGATCTGGAAAAAGATGGCCCGAAAATATAACATTCAGGTTAGATTTTCCCCCCTCCTCCCAATCAAATTCATACCAGGGATCCCCCTGACATCGGAAAAGGTCTTCCATCAATGGGTTACAAAACTCCAGATAAAGACTCTGGGGGACCTATTCAGCGAAGGAACCTTAATAACACCCCAACAAGCAACAGAGAGAGCGCAACACTTCCTTAGACACTTTCCTTTACTTCAGACTCCGATATACCCTCCAAGCACTTTTCCCTTCATTCCCAGAGCAACCACCAACTTGGCAATTATTACACAATGTGATCCAGTCACAGGGTGAGGGCAGATTAGTCGCCTCTATTTAAAATCTCTTACAACCGACAGTACCTGTTAACACGTGCACGAAAATAAGATGGGAAAGATCCCTACACGCATCAATCCCAGATGAGGAATGGACATCCATCCTAAGGCAACGCAAAAAATTGCACTAAACTCACGGTCCAAGCAAATCCATTTCAACTTCCTGCATCAAACATACTTCACACCTGCTAAAAAATGCCTACAGCAACCAGAATCAGCGGCGGCATGCGAAAGATGTGGAGCCCCGGCAGCTGACTTTTTCCACCTGGCGTGGGACTGCTCCGTGCTGACCGCATTCTAGACACAGGTCCTGCAGAGTGCATCGGTAATAGCGGGGGGCGGGGGGGGAGAACTACAACCCATCTCGATAGTAGCACTACTTGGGATGACCAACCATCACCAGCAATACAGAAATTAGCAGGAGCTCTGATGACACTAGCTCGCAGGAGAATTGCCATGTTTTTTTGTCCATTCCAGAGTGTCATTTCATAAGATTGGAAGGGGTTTAAAATCAGTTTTTCACTCACTCTTATTTAGTGAGGGAAGGTCGGATTTGGATTTCGTTTTCTGCCTCTTATTTCCGATTACTTGCTGCTTCTTTCTATCCACTCAGAATTCGATTATTTGTGGGTTGAGGGAATATTGCAGGGGGAAATCCTAACTTGGATGCTACCTTTCCTAAATCCAAAAGTGCTTCTATTCCCGGGTGTTTTGTATCTGTTCCACTAGAAGGTTAAACCAAGTGTACTGTTTACATCCTCATTGTAATTATCACCCCATTGGTGATTGCTGCTCCATATAAAAAAAACTATAGGATTTATTTTGAATTTTAAAATAAATAAATATTTCATTTTACCAACCAGCCTGGTTCATGGTACATAGTGACCCGGGGTATTTGAAAAGGGGGTGCAATAAGAGTTGTGTACCATCTCAAATTGAATCTGCATGAAATAAGGAGAAAAGCATCTCAGTTGTGAGCTACATACTAGGCCGAGACCAAAGTGTGTGTCGCCTGATTGAAATCCTCAACACTTGTGCAGCCAAGAGTAAACCATGGGCCATTTTAGGTAGCTTTACGAGCTCTTCATCTCGTTCTTCTAGGCTAAACAGTATTAACAGTGGTACTTTGTCCCTTGTTTCTCCATCTAATTCTCTAATCCAACTAAGAACCTCGTCCCAGTATGATTGTACCGCCGTGCAGCCCCATCACGTGTGCCAGTAATTAGCTTTCATTCCACATTCATGCCAGAAGTAGGGGCTTGCTCCTCAATACATTTTGGCAAGTGTAACTGGGTCGTATTGCCACCTGTAGAGAAGTTTGATACTGTGAAGTTTATATTGTCAAGCTATGGACGCTTGTGAAGTTTTTCTGCACATCATGAGCCACATATGTGGAGACAGTTCCCTCCCCAAGTCTACCTCCCATTTTTCCCTTAGTTTGTTGGATGGGGACTTCTTCGTCTCTACTATAGTTCTATATAAGACACCTATCGGACCACTAGAGCCTATGCCGGTGTTCAGTATTTTGTCGAAGGGGTGAGTTCTCTCTGTATTTTATCTTTCCAGATTTCTCTGGTCGTAATACCCTTCATCTGTAAGTACAGGAAGACTGCAAGTGGTCCGATTCCCGGTGCTTCCTCAAGCTCGTTTATTGTGATGTAATTTCCCCCTTCCCACAGTTGTCCCACCCTTTCGAGTCCAGCTTCGAACCATGCTTGAAACCTCTGGATCTGGAATGGCGTCTCTAATTCCTGGTACCCATATGTGTGCGAGGGGTGATGGCCATGTTGTGATGCCCCTCATCCCCGCTCTTTGTCGCCATATCCGGCTAGCTCTGCCACAAGCTTTGATATTCTCCTCCCTGATGGCTACAAGATCCACTCCGCACCCAGATCCACCCGGCCTGGAGGCGGTGTAGCCCTGATCTTTCCTGAGTGGATTCCTGCCACTATCATTCCCACACAGACCTAATCCTCTTTCGAATGCCTTGTATGCAGGCCCTCTCTCTCGCCTAGCCACTCTATACAGGCCCCCTGGTCAAATCACCTCTTTCCTCTCCGATTTGGCTGACCTCTCCTCCTCCCTTCAGGCCACTACCACTCAACTCCTCTTCCTTGGTGACCTTAACATGCACCTCGATTCTCCCGGTCCCTCATCATTACTTTTTCGCGCCCTCTGAGACTCCCTCGCTCTCTCTATCCTCACCTCTGGCCCAACACACTCTGCAGGTCACACACTTGATATCTTGATCTCTACTGGCCTCCCCCTCTCTATCCCTCTGACTACTCCACTCTCCTGGAGTGACAACATCCGACCTATGAAGCGTGTGTCAGTTGAGGCTTTCGCTGCCACCTTCTCCCCCCCTACCCCCTCTCCTCCTCTGGCTGACTCACACCCTGGCACAGCCCTATCCCTTCTCTACTCTTCTATTTCTGATATTCTTGATGCTCTTGCCCCTGTCATGAGGATCCGCTTGAAGTCCAAAGCCAAGTGCAATTCCTGGTTTGATTCCGACCTAGCTACACTTAAACTAAGTGTAGAGTGGCTGAGAGGAATTGGAGGGCTTCTTGTTCATCCTCCGACAAACTGGCCTGTCGCCTGCTCCAAAGGCAATACCGACTCTGTCCTTACCAAGAAGAGTCCACATTCAAGCCCGTGTCTCAGCAGCATCTGACAACTCGGCCGAACTCATCTGCAAGGAGATGCCCTGCAGGTGTCTCTATCGCTCCTGTTGCCTCCCAGGCTCTCTGCGATGCCCTTGCCTCTCACTTTATCTAAAAAACCCAGGACATCCTGTCCACCCTTACCTTGCCTTCCCTTCCCCACCCCTCTGTCTATGCCTGCTGACCCTCCTTCAGCCAACCCCGCAATACCTTTCTCGTCCTTTCCTCATTTTTCCCCCGATGAGGTTGCTAGACAAGTCCAATCTATGAAAACCTTGTCACAACAGGTTCATCCCTGTTCCTCTATAACCATCAAGGACCACATTGACACCCTTGTTCCAGCCCTTGCTGACTTTTCAACCACTCTTGTCTCTGGATCCTTCCCCTCCCCTCTGAAGTTCTCCCTTGTGCATCCTCTTCTCAAGAAACCCACAGCTGATCCTACCTGTCCGGCTAACTATCGGCCAATTTCCATTACTCCCTTTCTGGGCAAACTGGCCATCTCTCAGCTTAACCTTCATTCTAACTCTGTTGGCTGTCTCCACGACCACCAATCTGGCTTCAGAGCTGCCAGAATCACAGAAACTGCTCTCCTGAACATCCGTGAGGATTTGCTCTACAACCTCGACGCCAACATTCCCTCTGTCCTCATCCTACTCTATCTCTCATCTGCCTTTGACATGGTCAACCATACCATCCTGCTCAACCGTCTCCGTGATAACCCCGGTATCACTCATCAGGCTCTGGCCTGGCTGACCTCTTTCCTCTCTGACCGACCATCCCAGGTCAAACTTGGGTCCTTCCTATCATCTATCTCCCTCTCTACGTGTGGTATTGCCCAGGGATCTAACCTCTCACACTGGCTTTTCAACCTATACTTGGCATTTTCTGTTCAAATTTCCATTGCTACGCTGATAATACTCAACTTATCTTCAGGCTACCCTCGGCCACCTCCTCTCCTTCTCTCATCGCCTTACTGCCATTCATGATTGGTGTTCCGCTAACAATCTCTGTCTGAACGCCAGCAAGACTGAAATCCTCCTCATCGGGACACCTTCTCCATCCTTTCCCCTCACTCTCTGGCCGGCCTCCCTAGGCCCGCCTCCTACCCCCACCTGCGAGGGTAAGAACCTCACGGTCATCTTTGATTCTAAACTTTCCTTCTCTGCCCACATCTCTGAGGTCTCTAAAAAGTCAAACTTCCTACTGCACTTCCTCAGAGGTACTTTACCTTTCCTCTCTTTCCACGAGAAGCTCACTGTCTCCCAAGCTCTGGTTCCCTCTAGGTTGAATTATTGTAACAGCCTCTTTCTAAATCTACCTGCCTCTTCTCTCCGCCCTCTACAACTAATCCAGAACAGGACCCCAAGACTTGTCCTTGGCCTCAAGCCCTAGGATCGTATCTCTCCAGCTCTGAAATCTCTCCATTGGCTCCCAGTGGATGCAAGGATTACATTTAAAACCCTCTGCATTGTCCACAAGGCTTTCTGGGGTCTGGGTCCAGAATATCTTCAGCTATCCCTCTGTAAATACCTCCCCTCTTGAGCACTTCGCTCCTCCTCTAACTCCCTCAGGGTCAGTCGTTTTTCAAAGAAACAAGCTGGTGGTAGATCTCTGTCTTCGGCTGAGGCCTCCCTCTAAAACTTGAGGAAAACCCATCTCAAGTTCCGGAAGCACCTCAAGACCTTCCTCTTTGCTTCTGCCTTCGCCCCCATGTCCCCTGCTGATCTGCTCTCTCTTGGCACCTTGCATCAGGACACCCTCTGACCTCTGGTCCCAGGTTCCTGCTCACCCTGCCACCCTACCGCACTGCCTCCGGGCCACCCTTTGCACTGGGGTTTGTATCTGTACCCATGCACCCCCCCCCCTTTTTCCCTTCTGCACTTATCAGACCAGCCTGATCTGCTGCATCAAACCTAGCACTTGCCACTTGGCTGCACTACCACTTTGTGCTCATTTTATTATTTATGTTATTATTATTTATCCTGTTTCTCCTTTGCTCTGCACTTTCCACTTTCTCCCTCCCTTCCATTCACTTTTCCCCTTCCCCTCTCCCATGCACTTGCACATTCTCAATGTCACTGGGCCTAGTAAGATGGTTGTTTTGTTCTCCCCTGTTCCCTCCCTTGCCACGCTCTGAAACAACTCTTATGAGCGCAATATAAATAAAATATTAAAATATCGTATCATACTCCATAGAGTTCCCAGTATGGGGTGTTCCCGTATCCTTCTGAGTAGCTTTGGTCTAGGTACCCACAGCCACTCCCCCACTGTGGCTGGATGAAAGTAGTGGTTGTCTAGGCTTATCCATTGCAGGTCTTTCCGTTGTCTGAGATGTGGGATTAGGATTCGCAGATGAGTAGCTTCATAATATAGACGTATGTCTGGGAGCCCCACTCCCCCATTGTCTTTGTTGAGATGTAATAGTGCGGAGGGTACCCTGGATTTCTTGCCCTGCCAGAGCAAGCATAGTTGGGTGATCTTGATTTTCACAAAGTAATCATCAGGTAGCTGAATGGGGAGCATTTGAAATAGGTATAGGATTTTTGGCAATATGACCGTCTTAATGGCATTAAGTCGGCCCATCCATGAAAGTGTTAAGTGATTCCATTTAATGAGGTCATTCTCCATCACCGTCATTAGGGGAGGGAAGTTAGCCTCATATATATATGCAAATTCTCTGGTGATGTTGATGCCTAATTATTTTAATGTCCCCAGACTGGTTTTTGTCCCCAAGGGAGTGAACCGCCATATGTCTGCGCCTCTACCTTTATCTATTGGGAGGAGGACCTATTTCCCGGGATTTATTTTGAGCCCTGCCAATTGACCATACATTTCGATTATCTCGATCCCTGCTGGAATCAATGTTGGGGGATTTCTTATATGTAGTAATATGTCATCAGCGTAATGACCAAGTTTATAGGTTTTGTCCCCCACCTTCCACCCTCCGATCTAATTGTAATCTCTGTACGAGAGGTTCTAGTAAGAGAACAAAAAGTAGCGATGATAGTGGGCACCCTTGTCTAGTTCCTCTACCCAGATTTATCCACCTTAAGTATCCTCCATTGACAGCCACACAGGTCTTTGGGGGCGAGTATAGTGCTTTAATGCCTCAGAGGTATTTCAGACCTAGCCCCATCATCAGGAGGAATATCGAGAAGAGGGTAGGGTTTTCCCTGGACTCTGCAGGCTTCATTAGAGGTGGAGTGTCTTTCTCATTGTATCTGCTCATTGCCGACCCAGCACGAATCCTACCTGGTCAGAGTGCACTAAATTTGGCAGGTGGGCTTCTAGTCTGGACGCAATGACCCTGGCATATATTTTCACGTCACTATTGAGGAGTGATATTGGGCGGTAGGAGCCACAAAATCTGGGGTCTCTACCCTCCTCGGGTATAACTGTGAGAAGGGCTTGGGCAAATGAGTCAGGTGCCTTCCCTGTCTCCAAGGTATCATTAAAGAGTGCCGTTATGAAGGGGATTAGGATTGGCGCAAAAACCCTGAGTTTGAGGCATTTAATGGCTTGTTCCATCTCGTTTCCCATGATCAGTGCTTTGAGGGATTCAGCTTGTGTTTTCGTTAGTGAAGGGAGTCGAGATTCTGCAAGGTATCCCTCTACCTCCTTTACCATCTCACGGCCTGTTTTCGTAGTTGTGCTGCCAATAGGGCGTCGGCTTTATCCCCCTTTTCATAACATTTTTGTTTGAGAAACTGTTTGCTTCGGACTATCTTGCCTTCTTCAAGCAGCTGTCTTTCTATTTATGTCTTTCTCCGGGCGAGGACTGTGCTAATTTTTCAGCCTGCTCCATTTTGGTTCTCAACCCTTGTTCTAGGAGTGCACGTTCTTTTTTCTTTTAGGCTCCCTCCCTAATGAGAATACCTCTCCATGTGGCTTTGACCGCGTCCCATAACGTCCCCTTTTGCACTTCCCCCATTTTATTGACAACAAAGAATGGTTTGATTTAATTCTCCATTTCATCTCTGAAGAACGGGTCTTTCCATAATGGGTCATTACATCTCCATTTTGAGTTTCTGATGCGTAGACCCTCCCACAAGATATCAGCTGACACCATGTCATGGTCTGACCATGAGATTGGATGAAGGAGAGCGCTCCTCACTGCCCCTAGTAGTTCCCTTGAGACATATAGGTAATTGATTCTCATGAAGGTGCCGTGTGCAGTGGAGTAGAAGGTGAAACCCCTTTCCTGCGGGTAAAGATGCCTCCAGCTATCTTTTAAACCATTAATTTCCATGGTAGTCTTTAGTTTTGTCCCCCATTGGCCCTGGGGTTTGTGGTTTACTTTGTGCCTGGTCCGTCTATCTAGGGCTTCATTGATCCATGTAATAAAGTCTCCTCCAAGTATAAAATGCCCCTGTGCCTCTCCTATTTTCTCAGTGGTCTTCTGCAGGAATCTAGTCTGACCCTGGTCAGGTGCGTAAAGTGTTGCCAAAGGGATTATCGTATTTTACATTTGGCCTGAGATCAGCAGTGCTCTCCTTTCGCCGTCTCCCCATGTGTGAGTGATCTCTAAGTGTATTCCATTCCCTATCAGGATTCCCACCCCTGCCTTCTTGAGAATGCCAGAGCTCCAGTATGCATTTCCGATTAGGCCACTTGGTATCTTGCGTTCCTCACCCCTATGGTATCTGGTCTCCAGTAAGAATAGGATATCAGCGCCTGACCTCTTGAATTCACTGGCAACTACAGATCTTTTTGTAGGTGAATTCAGACCCTTGACATTTAATGTACAGATCCGGAGCATGCCTCCCACATGTGCTCTGGTTAGTGCCTCCATTAGTGTGAGTTGTGTTTCTCATCTGCCCATATATGTCGAGAAAGTGTTGTGTTCTTGAGTGCGATAGAGGTTGTATTTTGCGAGCCTTTTAGTTACTGAATTTACCCTTGGAACTCCCCAACCTTCCCTCCTCCCTTGCCCCCCTCCCCAGTTATCCCTCTGCTTCCTTCCATATGCGGCACCCGGTGCATCCCAGTTATGTTCACTGGGCGAGTCCTCCCACAAGTGAGGTCCTCATACCTGACCCCTGTGCATTATACCACCATATGGGGGACCCCCATATATCCCAATCAAATAAACATTTTCCAACTATAACAATTGAAACGCTGTTTAATATTGCTACGTTACCATGTTGCGTGCGATTCCATGGACCACCTGTAAAATTATTTGCCAGCTTGCGTCATACTGGTACGCACGACATTTCTCTATTTACCACTTTACCACTGGCAACTCATTAGCGAGTCCATTTATGTCGGTGCCTCCCTGCATCAATGTGTTGGAGATTTTGCTGTGGTCTCAGGATGCATCGGGTGAGGTTGTGTTGAGTTTCAGGAACTTTCTCAATCCTGGTATTTTTCTATTCGGTCCTTCCATCTCGTGTCAACTAGTTTCTGGTTGATTTTCTGTATTGTTGATTTCGCCTCCTAGATGTTCCTGTGTGGTGTTGTCGATCCCAGCCTCTTATCAGTTTGCGTTTCAGGCCCTCCAGTTCACACGTGATTGAAAACGGGTAGCCCCATCTGCAGTGTATTCCCTTTTTCTTCCAGCCATTTGGTGAGTGGTAGGCATAATCGTCGCTTTGCGAGGGTAAGCGACGACAGATCCCGGAAAATGGCAATGTGCTTTGTGTCTTGCATCATTGAACACTTGGTCTTGGCATTTGAGAATTTTAAGCCTGCCAGGGTAATTGTGAAAGCGTACTAGGACAGATGTCGGGCCTCAGGCAGGTCCTCCTGCTCTATGGAGTCTCTCAATTTTTGTAACATTGAGTCAAACAGGCGTTCAAAAATCTGGTGAATCACATTTTTGAGGTCGCCCTCAGTCTCTCCATCCTTTTCCGGAATACCATAAAAGCATAGATTGTTGTTTCTTTTGCAATTTTCTAAATCATCCATTTTTAGAATCATGTCTGCTTCTCATCGTTCAATGTCATTCAGTCGGGCGTCTGTTTTCAAAATGTATAGAGAGGACTGATTGTGTTCCACTTCTTGGAGCCTCTCTTCCACTTTATCCATTCTGGTGTTCATCTTGTCCACTTTGCTGGCCATGTCTGCCCGCATGCTTTCGTTTTCTTCTAGTAGTGAGGCTATGTCAGCTTTAGTGGCCGCGGCGTCCTGACTCCCCGTAGCCATTTTTGGGTTGTTTCTTCCTGAGTAAGCAAATTCTGCAAATCTATTTTTCTGTTCCATGAGCTAGTGCATCTTTCCTTGTTTGTCGGCGTGCCACTGACAGATATGTGCCGTGTTCGGGGATGTTACTCTGAGGGTCACAAGAGTTGGTCGATTGTTGCTGCTTCAAGGGGCTTTGGTTGTGGTCGTCACAGAGTAATGATCGTGTGTAATCCCCTGGTCCTACGGTGGCCCACTGCTTGGTGTGGGGGCGGTATCTGATTGGGCATCACTTGATTGATTGTCTCGAGGATACCATGTGCAAATTATGATGTCGATGTCAGGCGGGCACATGCCCCGGATCGGGGGCCTCACACCTTTATCACCCTCACCGTGTTTTGCTGGGATCCAACCTGTTTGTTGAATCAGTAGGCGTATTGCTTTAACTGCGTCTAATATGTTGTGGTCTTCGTGGGTTGTATTTTAACGGGAATCAGTAATCTGCATTTCAATGTCACTTCAGTTGTCCACTGTGCCCCTTCCTCATTTGCCCGGGTGTGTTTAGGTATGTGGGGGTCTTGCCGTGAGGATCTCGTCACTCGTGACCTGCTTGCAAGATCTTGCTTTTCCTCTTGCACTGGTACGTTTCAAAAGAAGTGTTGGGGTGTTTGGATGCAGTCTCTGATGAGAGTTCGCACCTCACGGAGAGAGTCATCACCTCCTGTTTCGTGTTGGAGTTTTCTTTGCTCTGTCTAATAATCTCTCTAGGGTCTCCACCAGTGTTCACAACCTATCATATTTTGGTGCTGCACTGCGAATGTTGGGTTTGGGTGTTTTTGTGCGGTTTTGTGTGGTTCTTGTTTTTGCGCCTTCTCCCCCCGCGCAGCCGTGTAAAGGGTTTTCCAACATCTCACCGTGCAAGGTGGGTTGTGGGGGCTTTTGCCCGACTATTCAAGCCGGTCGTCTTGTGCCCAGACTTTGAAGTGATTGTGCTCCTCTCGGGTTGCTCTTTCTGGTGTTTAATCCTCCGTTATATGTGATATGGCTTTGGCCTACAGATCCACTGCAGATGCGTTTCGAGCAGAAGCTTTATGGTGTCATTAGTGAAGGTTTCCCTGCACCACATGTTGCATTCCTTTGTGGCGTTATACGCCGTGTTAAGTATGTTTGGGGTGAGGGGTTCACACTACGCCACTTTGCTATCTTTGGCTTATTCTCACTGACCCCGCTTGTGGACAGCAGGAAACCTGCACGATTCGGGGGTAAGGGGAAGAGGGCCGTGGGGCTCAGGCGGTTACTGCCCTCAGAGACTTTATATGCTTGTCCCCCCTAGATTTGCCACTTCTCCAGGCAAGTTGGGTTCCCCGTCCTCCCCCATGCGCGCGGCCTCCGCCCCTTTTCCAGCCGACTACCTTCTAGCGCTCCGTGGTTCTGGGTTCTGGGGACTCCGCAACATTGAACGATGTTGGTCGTTTTGCGGAGTTACTGCATATTATTCCACAATTATCTTCTTTGTTGAGGGCGAGATGCCTCCGTGGCCTGGGGGACTCTGGACACCGGGACTGTAGCTCTGGCATCCGCGATCTGCTCTTTCAGTCACTGTCCGAGCTGGTCTCTTGGAGGTAGGCTGTCTGCGCTTCGCGATCTTCTTTCACCGACGCAAGTCCGCCTTGATCGCAGCTGTGTAGCTTCATGAAACGTGCGCAGATTTCTTTCGGGTATTCACTCACTTTGCTCTCAGTTGTTCGTTCTTCACGGAGGACGTTTTATTTCTCTTAGTTTGGGGGCACCTTTGCCAATGTAGGGGTTTGGGTACACGGAGGAGCTCTATCCTGCGTCCTCCATCCGTGCCCCCCCCTGGTGGCCCTCCAGGTTTTATACTTTTAAAGTATTTCTAAGGGTAGATTTAATAAGGGTAGATTTAATTCCCGGCTTAAAGTTTTTAATAGAGGGACTATGAGAATTAGCCATTACAGAGGAAGATGGTTTAGTGAAAACATTTATGTAATCGATCACATTGTACACTTGGGATTGAGGAAGGTATTTAGTTTGGGATACCAAAAAGGATCTCTTTTGGTATGTTTGTTCTAATTTTATAACCTTGTGTTTTACAACCTTAGATCTAATATGAGGTTGAGAGAAATTAGAATGACAATAAGCCATAACCTCTTTAGGTACATTGGTCCATGATTGGATAGCCACTGCCAGTTTGAATGGTTTTGATCCTTCCCATTGGTGGACCTGGGCGAGCTTCCAGTCTTAATCTTGGATTAAAGGTGGACTCCTGCAGCCATTCCTCAGATCACTGGAGCCAAGTCCACCACAAAGAAGTGTAGACACGGACGACCCAAGGACGACCATTGCAGCTGGCCAGCATCGGCTTCAGTCAAGTCCCAGTGAAGCCCTGCTCCGCTGCCTGCTCTCACGAAGACTCTTGTCGATGCTTCAACTCATCAACCCCCATACTCTCTGAGCCTTCGCAAATGTACCTGGACCAATTGGTTGACTGACCAGCTATGTCATAGACTACTTTGCTGCAGCCACTGATGAACCAAGTGCATCCTTGGAACTTGGAGGATCTTCAGCTTATACTCCAAGATGCCTGCTCCTGCATTTTCAGCCTTCTTGCATCAACGGAAGCCATCGGAACCTGCTCCTTTGTCCGTCCGGCTGAAGAGAGCCCATTGCTGCCTGATTGTGGCGACGCCTGTTGCAATCAGTATTCTTCTCTCCCTGGAAGTTTCCTGAGGTCACCTGCTCCACAGAAGTCGTCATCTTTTCTTCCCAAAGGTGTTCTGCTGAAAAGTGCCTGGAATCATGATTCAAGCACCGTAACTGACCGATATTAAACCCTGTGTCCGAAAGGGGCTTCTGCACCCATGACCTCTGGGCCTCCCTCGACTGACCTAAGCAAAGAAGAACATGACCCCAGCGGAATACAGAACTTTAGCAATGATCTCTAAAGAAATCTGATTAAGATGGGCAAGTTAGCACGACTGCCCCTCCTCCCCTCACGCCTTTCCCCTCCATACGGTTACCAACGCGTAAAGTCCTGTCCCTATCCCTCTCTTTCCTTACTTGGATCAGTGGTGATCTTGTCAAGGATCCCCTTCTGGCCCTTCCCTAGAAGGGTGAGAGTGACCTACTCACCTGAACTTTCCTTAACTTTTGGAACACTTCAGTCGCAACCACTAGCATTGTCCAATCGCATATTAAACCTTCCTGAAAAGTAGAACTTTGGAACCCATGACTTTAGGGAACAAGGCCCGAAGCCATCCTAGGGCCAGACTTACTAAGTGCAAGGGAATGGTTTTAGTGTTGCTCTGTCTGCGCGTGCGTATATATAATGCATATATAATACATTACTCACCGTAATCCTATTTCTGATGCTTGTATCTCCTTAGATTCACATGCTATGCATAGGCCGACATCTAGTGGTTGCTGCGGAGTATTACATTTTTTGTTTTCCAAACTCGCAAAAGGTGCGTCGACAGGGCGTGCCAGTAATACCATCCCTATTGTGACGTCCACTGTACCCATGGGCCTTCACGCGTCGAGGTCCCTCAGATTGTTTTGTTTCTGACATGAGGTACTATGAAGTGTAGCGCAAGTACAGATGTAATAAAGCAGAAAAGAATAGATAAAGCCAGAAAAAACATCCATGCACCTTCTACTCCACAGGGGAGGAAGGGTGGCCGCATGTGAATCTGAGCAGATACAAGCATCAGAAATATGATTACAGCAAGCAATGTATTCTTTCTGAGGCTTGTGGATCTGCTTAGATCACCTGCTATGCAAAGGTTAGCAAGCAGTGTCTGGAGAAGTTGGTGGGTTGTGAGAAGGTACAGCAGCAAATAGCTGTTTTAGCACTGCTTGCACCACCCGCGAATCGGCTTTAGAGTGTGTCAATGCAGCAGCGCAGAGTAAAAGTATGAATAGAGCTCCATGTAGCTGCTTTTCAAATGGCATCCAGCGAGACGTTTGCAATGAAGGCCAAATTAGCTCCTGTACCCCTGGTAGAGTGAGCTCTTGGTGTGAAAGGCAGAGTCTTGATTGATAGAGAGTAGCAGAGCTGTATGCATTTCACTATCCATCTGGAGATGGTGTTTTTTTAAATGTGATCCCCTTCCCTGCCAGAAGATATGGAGACAAATAGTTACCCTGTTTTTCGTAGCAGTCTTGTTTTGTTAACAGTAAAGAACTGCTCTCCTTCCATCTAGTGTATGGAGGTTTTTCTCAGCCGAGCTTGATGGGTTGTGAAAGAAAGCGGGTAGCTCAATGGACTGGTTGACACTGAACTTGGATATGAAATTAGGTGAGAACCTAGGGTGTGTTCTTAGTACCAACTTTTCTTTGTGGACAACAAAGAATGGTCTTGCACAGACAAAGCTTGTAATTCACTGACTCTTCTTATGGAGGTGATGGCCACCTGAAAAGCCATTTTGTATGTTAAGTGTTTGTGGCTGGATTTGTGGATAGTCTCAAAGAGATCTATGCGCTGTGTGGGCTTCCAAAAGGGGGTGGGGTTTAATGCCTTTATGCAGGGACTTTTCCACCAGGACAGCTTGATTTGAGAAGTGGAGTACGCGGATAGAGCTGCTATGTGAACCTTGGTGGAGTTGAATACTAGACCAGAGTCTAGTAAGTGGAGCATGTAATGAAGAATGTGTGATGGAGAACATTTGAACGGGTTTACATTTTTTGACTGGCACCAGATTACAAATCTTCTCCATTAGTTAAAATAAGTGTCTGGTGTATGTTTTCCATACACCTCTGAGGTAGTTTTAAGTGGCCAAACTGACTTCAGGAACCAGGCTGCCATGTTCACGGATTGACGATGTGGGTGGAACGTTGGTGCCAACCACCCCCGCCCCGTGCTGGGTGAGCATGTTGAAGGGGAACGGGAGTTTGATTGGATCCCACATCGCCAGTTTGCACAGATGCAGAATCCAGGGTTGTCTCGCCCACGTAGGAGCAACTAGAATCAGTGTCACCTGTTACTGGTGTATCTTGTTCACTATCCTGCTCTGAAGCGGTCTCGGGGAGGGTGAGGGTGTGGGGGGGGGGGTAACCGCGTAGGCACATTTCCCTAACCAGTTCATCCACAGGGTATTCGCCTTGGATTCGGGTTGGGAAAACCTGGATGCGAAGTCTAGGCATTGTGTGTTTTGGCTTGTGGCAAACAAGTCTAAGGGAGGATATCCCCAGTGGGAGAAAATATCATCTAATATGTTTCTGCTGAGCTGCCACTCGTGTCTTCAGGATGAGGATCTCTGCTTAACTAGTCCACCAGAGAATCTAGTTCCCCTAAAACATGTTGCGACGTTAGGAACATGTTCCGCTTCATTGCCCACATCCACATTTTTTGTGCTAGCCTGGACAGACTTGAGCATGTGTGCCCCACTGCTTGTTTATGTAAAATTTGGCAGTGGTGCTCTCTATGAGGATTTGGACTGTCTGATCCGATAGCTGCACTTGGAAAACTTGTAGGACTTTGAGCACTGCTCGTAGCTCTAAGAGGTTTATGTGATTTTGGGCTGTGATAATGGTCCACAGGCCATGTGCTGTGTGGTGAAGGTAATGGGCTCCCCACCCGGTCAGAGATGCGTCTGTTGCGACACTAGCTTGCACTGTAGGTTTGTGAAAAGGCTTTCCCTTCAACAGATTTTCCTTCGTCCACCAGCATAGTGCTTGAACTAGGGTTAGTGAAACAATCACTAGATCGTCCCACTGACCACTTGCCCGAGACCACTGTTTCGCTAACCATTCTTGCATTGGGCGCACGAGCACCCGTGCATGCGGGACCAGGTAAATGTATGAGGCTTTGCGTACGGTTATTTGGCGATTGGCTAGATATGGAGGTATTTGCAGTAGTTATGTTTTGCACTCTTTCGTGTGACCGAAAGACTATCCCCTCTTCTGTCTTTATGACAGCTCCTAGGAACTGTTTTGTTTTGCTTGGAACGAGACTGGATTTTTTATCGTTGATTGAGAACGCCAGTTGGACCAAAAGACAAATTGTTCTTTGGGTATTTTGCTTGCAAATTTGGGGAGACTCACCAGTTATCAGACAGTCGTCCCGGTAAGGGTACACTGGCACTGAGATTCTCTGCGTAGGTGCGCAGCCACTACTGCTAATACCTTGGTAAATATTCATGGATCGCAGGCTATGCCGAAGCGTAGCACTTTGAATTGGCAGTGTTGGTTTACTATTTTGAAGTGCAAGAATATTCTGTGCGCTGTGAACATTGAAATATGAAAGTATGCATCTTTCATATCCAAGGTTGCTATGTAGTCCCTCTGTTTTAGCAGTGGGATTACTTCCTGCAACGTTGTCATGCAGAATTTTTGTGGCTTCACATAGGTGTTTGCAGGGCGCAGGTCTAGGAGAGGGCGCATGGTCAGGTTTTTTTTTTTTGGCACAAGGAGGTACATTGAATAAATACCCCTGTTTACCTAGTTCGCGGGGACAATTTCTATGGCGTATTTAGTAGCAGTGCTTTGACTTCTTATAACAGATGTGTTCTTCCTGTGTAGTTTGTCTTTGCCTTGGCGGGTGGTTGGCTGGTGTTTGTATTAGCTCTATGCAATAGCACCCCGCCACGGTGGAAAGTACCCACTTGTCCGACGTGATCCCCTCCCATGCATGGATAAACTGAGAAATACAAACTACTGGAGATGCATGAAGGGAACCTGTAGCGGGTGGTCATTGCTTAGGAGGGGTTAAGGCCCCTCTTGAGGAGCACCTGCCCCTACTTCTGGATCTTCTTTGGCCCCTTTGAAAACCCAGTTGGGAGGACTGCCCTTGTGAATAACCCCAGGACGAACTCTGCCCACCCTGGTTGTATTTGGAGGACCTTTGCGAGTTCTGTCCTCTAAATCTGTGTGTATTTCAGTTCTGTGTCTGCCCAAAGGGCTTGTTAGTGAGTTGACCCAGGGATTTGAGGGAGTCGTATTCCTCCTTTGCGCTTTTAATGCGTCTTCAACCGCTTTGCCAAATAAAGCATTGGCTCGATAGGCATGTTTAAAAGGGTAGCCTGGGTCACCAATTTGAAACCGATTGACGGAGCCATGCATGCCGCTTGATTAGTGTAGCTTATGCCACAATCCGGCCAGCGTGGCCTGCTCCATCTATGTTATTCTTAAGGATGCAGCTTGCTACCTTCCTCCCTTCAGCGATGGTGTATAAGAGCTGTGTTTTTAGGTGCTCTGGAAGAGAGTCTATTTGTTGTAAGATCTTGTCCCATTTGTGGCAATTATAGCTGGACAATAACATGGTATTATTAGCTATTCTTATTTGATAAGCAGCTGAGGAAGTTACTTTTCTGCCCAGGGTGTAGATTTTCTTACTCTCCTTGTCAGAAGGGGCTTCAGCAGAGGCTAGGGGTGTTCCCGTTCTCTTTCTTGTGCTGGTGACTAGAGAGTCAGGTTTTAGCTGTTCCCTAATGTGTAAAGGGTCTGAAGAGGCTGGTCTAAACATTTTTTCGATGTTTGGGTTGACTGCATTTGTTAGGTTGGGGGCAAGCAGTGAGGGATGAATACACCTCTGGACTGATTGGAGCAAAGGGATACACTGTGCAGCAGATTTTGTTATCCCCAAGGATGTCTTCTACGAAGACTTTATCGACTTGAGCTTCCTCAGTATCTATCTTAAAGTGTTCTGCAGCCTTTAAGAGTAGGCCATTGTCCTGCAGCTGGTTGTCTACCGGGGAGTCAGCCATCAGTTGATCATTGTGGTCTGGGGATTGGATGATGTATAGGTCGTCATCATAGTATTGTTTTCCCCGTGGTCCTCTGGGTCTGAATATGTCATAATAATGTGTCTTGACCTGCGTCTTGATATGACTGGGTAGCAGCTTGTGTGGCGTCTAGGCGGGCTCTCTTGGCAGTGGGCTGTTTGCTTGCTGCCCGGCAATGAGGGGGACCCTGAAGGTTGTGCAGTTGATCTGGGTGTTCAAAGAAATGTATGAAACTGGACAGTCTCCTCATGACCTTATCAAATTAATCTAGGGTCCAATGAGAGGAGCTTGGCAACACTGGGGGAGCAGGTGTGTGGGGGGGGTTCTGGGACAGGGTTCTGTTTATGATGCATTGCACCTGAAAGGGTGCCTTCAGGAGTAGAATAATCCCTACTCTTCGTACCTTGTGACTGAGGCTTGGGGCGTTGAAGATTTTTGAAGTTCTTGCCTTCAGTAGGGTGTCAAGGATGTGTTTAATTAAGTCGCTCAATTTAGAGCTATTCCCGGAGCCGTCGATGCATCTTTCGACGCCTGGTCGGTGGAATCCGAGGACATCCCAGATTTGACATAAACAAGGATTGGGTACTCCCCTATTTTTGTTCAGGGGGGGGGGGGATCTGTACTATGGGGAGAGTTAGGGTAGGAACACTAGGAAAAGAGAATGATTACCCCACTCTCTGGAGGTACCTTTTGCACAGCAGGCAGGAGGATCGGAATCTACTGAGACATTTAGCAGATTAACCACCCATTTAAACTTAGACACTTCTTTATATCACATACGTTGTATAACAATTCTCTATTTTCCTTTTTTTTTTTAACATTGTAAAAAACATGTAATTACGAGCTCAATATTCAGCATTCACCACTTTCATACAACAATTTACTTCAATAATTGGGTGACTTAATCTTGCTTTTGTTTTAGGACACAACAATCAATAGGTTATGTAGAAGAGATAGAGAAAACATTTTAGGTTCCCTAGTTGGTCGACACATGTTTCGGCCCTTCTTGTGTGTACTACCCCCTCTCAAAGGCTGTCACTCAATTTAAGTATTGGGCCATCTTCATGACAAAGCAGTATAGTCAGGAAACTCAATTCCATTCCCCAGTGGTAGATCTTCTGATCTAAAAACAATGCATACAGAACTACATTTAGTAACACCATATAGTCAATGGAGTGCCAAGTGGACAGTATTTTAAAGGTGATGGGGTCATTACGACCCAGGCGTTAACCATGGCGCTATTAGCGTCATGGTTGACGCAGGTATTTTAACGATTGCACCAATGTGGATGTCGGAATTACCGCCCCATTCCAAGGTTGGCGGGGCGGTAATTCCCCATTCACCATTGGCCCTTTCCCATTCCCATTTTTGCCCCCATAGGGCTCAATGGGAATGGGGAAGGCGGTAATTACCGTAGCGCAAATTGCGGTACCGTAATTACCTCCAAGGTCCCTTTGCGGGTCCAATCCTTAACGGCTGGTAAAAACCAGCCGTTAAGGTAGGGACCCGCAAAGGGACCTCGTAATTAGGCGGTAAGGGGTTAACGGCGCCAACACCTTTTACGGCGCTGTTAACCCCTTACCGCCTGGGTCGTGATGAGGCCCGATGTCTCATTTGTTATCTGAAAAAACTACCCGATCACTGACCTGTTGTCCACACAATTCTATTCGGGACGTCTGAGAACACACTTTAACTTGTGTTGTTTTGGCTTCCAGTCCTTTTGGTGACCTAGGAAAATCGGAGTACTGGTTTTTTAACTCCTACTATTTGTTTCTTACATTATTCAATATCATTTTTTATTGCAAATATTTATGCTTGACTTATGTATTTGCAGTATCTCGACTGCGTATTTGCATTACACCTTCTTCCCGCTGCAGTTTTGATGGTGGAAGTAGTTGTTTACAGGTAGCGCCCTCTTTACTTCGGTGCAGAGTCAGTTTCTGCAAAAGAGATTTTATATATGCCTATCGTGGCATTTAGTTGAAAATTACATATTTTGTTCTAGATTTTGAAACGTATGTTTCATTGGCATTCTTGGTCAGTAAATGTACATAGGCGACCTTTTAGTGGTCCCCCATTTTGTCTTGTTTAAATTTTTTCCTTAGTACGGCTGCGTGACCCACCGGTCTTCCTCCTCTCAAAAGACTGGTGACTTTGCACCGTAAAGCCGGGACTAATCCATTTTAACTTCCCAGATTTGGACACAGTGTCGGAAACAGACTTGAGCAGCTGTTTCTGGGGCCTGTCATGTGGTGATCGCGACCGCAATGGTACATAGGACAGGGGAGGTTCGGACCTTCCCTTCGACACCGCGTGTGGCCTATCGGTTGACAGACGACGTGGTCGACGTTCAGCCGTGGGGTATGTGCTTGGCGTGGTGTGAACTGGGGGTGCCTGAGCCACCGGGTGTCGTCTCCGTCTCAGAACCGCTGGCCTGCCGGTTGGAGTCAGGGGATCATACGCGGGAATCCATCAGATCCCGATCACCCTCGGCATCACTTAGGATGCAGACGCCCCCATTTCTGCAGGCTCCCTCAGCGTCCATGGCGGCCTCGGCCTGCATGGCATGGCATGCTGGGACCAGCGTTTAGGCTTGCGGTCCTTTAGAGTTTTCGGCCTAAACAGTTTGCAAGACTGTTTTTCGGCGTGGTCCGTAGGAAGTCAAATGTTACACACCCTGTGTGAATCCTTACAGGGAAACTTCCTGTTGCAGGAAGGACAGAATTTAAAAGGAGTGTTTTCCATAGTGTATAAAGATGGCGGCTTGGCGAATTATATAGGAGTGTAGGGGAATATACATTCTCTAGGCGAGATGGAATATGAACCTCTCCCTGCTGGGCAGGGCCGAGGAACTTTGGGGCCTTGAAAGCCGCAGACAAAGTTTATTGAGATGGGGGTCGTTGTTGACCGATGGTAATGTCCTCGAAAGCCATTGCCAGAGATCTTGCAGTGTATGGTTGTCGAAAGGACAGAAAGAAAAACTAAGTTTAAACTTTTACTAAGTAATGGCGTCAGCCAAGCAGGAACTCTGCGCTATGCATCTGACTACGATGATGGAAAAAACAATCTGAGGAACCTTGACGCTTGAAGGACAATGGGTACAGTAGACCTCACACTAGGGATAGTGTTAGGCAGAATCCTGTGCAGTTCCCTTGGGGAACACTGCAAAAAGATTAAGACTACAGGAGTAAGCAGTAAACCCAATTGGTAGCAGTCTGCACCACCCAGATTTACCTGGTAGCTGTGGCTAAGCAGTCGGACTTCTCTCAAGAAGAGTAGGGCAGTATGCAGAGTATACACAATAGGGCCAAAAACACAGTAGAGCAAACAAATACTGACCAGAGCTTTGTATAAAAAGCATATAATTATTTATATAAAAACACACTTTAAGTCATATATTAGCAATCTCAATCAAAAGCAAGTTAAAACACAGTCAGGTAAAGTATATACACCTCCCTTAATAACTATCAGACAAGTCAGGGTTAAAACACTACTATTTGTTAGAACAGATGTGAGCGCTTAACCAAGATGGCACTCTGATAATGTGGTTAAAGGGAGAGAGAAAGGCAGAGCATAGAAATAAAACAGTTCCCAACACTTAAGAGTTCAGAGCATGGGGAGAAAGGCAGGTTATACTGTAGAGCCAAAGTTCATAGGCCAGGCCCACTTTAAATGGAGCAAAGTGAAATGTGCCCAGGATCACACGGTTTAAAGTGCACTAAAAGTCTTGGCAGAGTGTTCAAAAGAGGTTGGGGTGATTCAAAAGATATAGTTAGAAGGCCTGGGGCCAACCCAGTTTAGAAGTCAAGGATTTAAGGGTCACCTTTAGCAATCTGTAGATAGGGAGGCCAGGCAGGACACAGAACCTTAAAGAGAAAGGAAGCTCCAGCGGGGGCAGTTGTTCCTGGCAGTGGTTGAAGTTCGTGGTTCCGACCAGGGGAAGAGAAGATCTCGTCGAGGAGGAAACGTGGAGTAGTTGCACTCCACAGGGATGAAACCAGCCGCGGAGTTCCCGATTAAAAGGTGCGGTCCTTTTATTCGCGGTCAAAAGTGATGAGCTTGGCTATCCGGCCGCCGGGGTGCTTGGCACAGGCGATTCGACCAAGAGACGTCTTTGGAAGGCAAAGGGGGCGAACCGATTGATCCCACCAGCTCAGAGGAAGAAGACTCGTCCAGCAGAAGATCTTCTCTTGTCATTGGGAAAGTGGTGAGTTCGTTGCAGCAGGGCTCCACCAGTGGTGTCGTTGTTGCAGATGGCTCAGCTTCTTCCCCCTTCGGATTCTTAGGTCCTGTGGCGACTTCTGAAGTTCCAGTCCCAAAGGCCCTGCTTTTATGCAGCAAAACCCCCATTCATCAGCCTAGCTGTCAATCACACATGCTAAGTGGTGAGCTGGGCGGCTCACCACTGGGCCAATCAGAGTAGAGCGAGACTTGGGTTGCTGAGGCAACGCATTCCAGGGTGCCAATTCCCCCCCTCCACCCCATCTGTGGAACCCAGACAGAGTGGTACCATTTGGAGGGCTTCTGTGGAGAAGCCCGCCAAAAAGTGGAACAAAGGGCTCGACCTTGGTCAGAGTTACAGAGACGGACACAAATGCCATTTTAGAATCGAGTTCTGGCAAAAAGACCCAACGATGATTTAATATTAAATAAATAAACCAGCGGTATCTTTAACATTGCACCAAAAAGTGGTGCGTTTAAAATCAATGGAAAAATCCCATAGAGAATATTCCGGTGGAATATTTTGCGTGGTAACCACTGCCACCAGCCAGAAACTCGACAAGGGGGGACTGGACAGTGCCCCCTTGAAAACAGACCCAGGGGCAATATAATTAACCCCTTCCAGTACTTCCATAATATGATGGTTTGTACTGGTTCTGTTCATAATTTAAGACTAGTAAAGTCAATGGGGACTTTACATGCCCTGGGAGACAGTAGGTATCTCAGATATCTCAGCACACGCCTGATGTTCAGACAGTGCAATACTCTCTAAGCATCATCCTTGGGGTCCGCGAAGAAAGGTGGTAGCACTATCCCCTCATTTAGGTGAAAAGAGGAGACAACCTTAGGCAAGAATGTGGGGTGCATTCCAAGCACCACCTTGTTCTTATGAAAAGTAGTAGAAGGCTTTGAAGCCACCCGTGCCTGGATTTCACTGATCAGGCGTGCCGAGGTAAGGCCCACCAGGAGGGCTGTCTTAATGGTGACTAGCTCGATGTCCGCAGACACCATAGGTTCGAACGGTTTATGAGCCAGGGCGCCTAAGACCACATTGAGTTCCCACGCTGGGTGTGGCTTCTTGATAGGCGGGTAAAGCCTCGTAAGGCCTGCCAAATGTCTTAACCACTGGATTAGAGGATGAAAATACTGCCGCCTCAGAGTTCCTGCAGGCTTCAATGGCCTCTAGATATGTGCAGCATGCGTCTACCTGCACCGCCAAGTGTGTTAGGTGAGCCGAGAAGGATAGCACATTGTACAACGTGCAAATCAAGGGATCCCCTTCCTTGATTTCGCCCAGTGACAAAATCTTGTCCACTTGCTTTTGTACTGGCTTCTGGTAGCATCGCTCCTAGCCCCCTTTATAATGTCCAGGTTAGCTCGTGACCAACGCAGCTGCCTCAGTGTGACCTGGTCAGGAACCATGCTGCAAGGGCTAACTTCCAGGCAGCGGGTGGATAATGTGCCTCCCTGCTGAAAGAGTAGGTGTGCTGGTCCCAGCGGAAGGTGCACCGAGGCCTGATCCGACAGGCTGAGTAGTTCCGAGAACCACGGCCTTGCTGGCGACCACTAAGCCACTAAGGATGATAGTGAGGTGCATGGTCTCACGTCTTGCAGATTACCCTGTGGACCAGGGAAGTGGGAGGTAAGGCATATGCGTTCCTGTTGATCCACGATCTGCATTGCGTCGCCCAGTGAGCCCCAGCCTTGTCCATGCCAGGAAGCAAACTGGGGCCACCTCCTGTTGGACCAGGTGGCGAAGAGATCCACCCAAAGGTGACCCCACTTGTTCAAGATCTCCTGAAGAACCTGTTCATTTAACTGCCATTCGTAGCTGTCCGCACCCAAACGGCTGAGCTTGTCCGCTTCCAGGTTGGACTCCCCAGGGAGGTGGATTGCTGCCAAGTGCAAGTTGTTTCCCAAAGCCCACTCCCAAATGTTGACTGCTAGAGTGCAGAGGGGAGGAGACCTGATGCCCCCCTGCTTGTTGATGGCCTTGCCACTGATCATCGGGAGGAAGGCTTTGAGTGCGAGCCAGATGGTCATCGACTTGAGCCGGTTGATGTGGGCCGTCTGCCCCTGACGGGACCATACCCCATGGACACTGTGGGTGCCCAAGGTAGCTCGTCAGCCGTCTAGGGACGAGTCCGTGGTGATGGTGACCTGAGGTGCTGGAGGACAGAAGGGCCTGCCTATCCGCATGTTGTCGCTACTCCTTCAGACTGGATCCTGATGAGATGAGGGATGCTGACCTGCTCTGCCTGGGAACCCTTCTCTTGGCTCCAGGAGGCTGCGAAGTGCAAATGCAAGCACCTCATCCTTAGCCTCGTTTGGGACACTGTGAGGAGACATGCACCCATGATGCTCAGGAGGTGTTGGTACCACCACGCCAAGGTCACTGCTCTGCTGAGAAAATGCCCCGTGGCCCTCTTGATGGCTATGATCTTGTCCTCTGAGGGGAAAATCCTTATATTCCAGATGAGGCCCAGAAAGGTTAGACTCTGCGTGGGCTCCAACTGTGATTTCTTGAGATTGATGGAAAATCCCAGCTTGTGTAGTGTATTCATGAGGGCGGAGGCAATGTGGTGGACTGCCTCCAGAGACCTTGACCTGACGAGCCAGTTGTCTAGGTATGGTTAGATGTGGTGAACCTGAGCAGGGATGCCACCACTTTCATCAGTCTTGTAACGACAATGGGGGCCGAATTGAGGCCAAAGGGTAGAACCTTATATTGAAAATGAAATCTCATGATCCTGAACCTCAAAGGACAGAGGGGACACCAGATCGCGACATGTAGATAGGCATCTATGAGCACTGGGGTAACCATCTTGAACTTTTGGAGAAGAAGGGAAAGGTTCAAGATGGAAAGGTCCAACACAACTCTCAGGCCAGCCTGGTTGTTCTTGTGTATGGCGAAAATCTGCAAATAGAAGCCCAGACCCGCTGGGGGATGGGATTTCCTCCAATGCCGGACTCTCGACGAGCAAACTTCTGCCAACAGAGTTGCTGTACCAATCTGTGGGAGCAGGGGGGAGGAGAGAGGAGCAAGAGGAATAGGTAGTCGGAAGCCCTTGGACACAACTGAGAGGATCCATGGGTCTGTGAACCTTGTCCGCCAGTGTTGAGATTGAGGTGCAAGCCTGCCCCCCACCCGCAGACTCATGGATCCGGATGGTTGCGTCATGCTTTTTTGCCCTCCGAGGCTGGGGCTGAGGGGGACTGGAAAAAGCCCTTGCGAGCCGTCTTGTGCCGTTTGCGCCTGTGTTGGCTCGCTGATCTGTCCGAATGCCTGGACCGTCTCTCCTGGAAGCCCCTGAAGCCTCTGAAGGACCAACCCTTGCTCCGAGCGCTGGTGTGCCTCGCTATATACCTTGGGGGTGGACTTAGTGAGGATCGATAAGGACTTGGCAGTCTGCAAACTGTTCTTCTTATCAAGTGCCTCGTCTGTAGTAGAATGGAACAGATCGCCCCCCTCGAAAGGAAGGTCCATAATACGCTCCTGGACAACAGGGTTGAAATTTGTCGCCCGTAGCCAGTCCGTCCTTCTCATGTCAGTAGCAATACATAAAGCACGCCCTGCGGTGTCATTGTGAGCCACCGTAGACTCCATTATATCCTGTGCTTCAATTTTTGCTTCAGCCAGCCCAGCCTTGAAGCGCACCTGGCTCTGCACAGGGAGTGCCGGAAGGAAATCAGCGATTTCTCGCCAGAGCCTCTGGTTGACAGAAGCCAGAATGGCATCAGCATTGGACTGGCGCAGATGAAGACACTCATTGGAATAGACTTTCTTTCCATATGTTTCCAAGATCGTCTTCTCCTTACCCAGGAGTGCAGAGGCTGATGTAGCCAAGGGCAATTGTGGCTTGGAGTAGAGTGAAGCTGCAGCGATCACCAAGGAATGTGGTTGGGGTGTGCCGACAGCAAGAGAGGGTCCCCCTCCATTTGCCTAAACTTGGCGTCGAGGCACATGTTAGTAGGCTGTGTAGAGTGGTTTGAGCCATCCGTTTTGGCAAGCGCCACCACGTCCTTCTGCATTGGGATTCCCGCTCTAGCTGTGGGGCGTAGAGTAAGAACCTCTGCCAACACCCCGCCTCTGGTTGTTCCACCTCTGGCTGTGGGATCCCCAAATACTCATCCAGGACCACACGACGTTTGTGAAAGACCTTGGCCGACAACGACATGTCGGGGTCCTCCTCTTCATCCGTGTCCACCAATGTGTCCTGCTGGTCCGAAGCAGTTGGAGGAGAGCAGGGAGATGTGGCATACTCCAGGCGCCGGTGGCTGCTGCGGCAGCAGATACAGGGCTGCTGTGACTTGAAGAGGCATGGGAGCCGGTGTCGTGTGATCAGGCGCAAGCAGCTGGGGCTGCATTGGTCTCGGAAGAGCTGGACCCAAGGGTGGGGTGCCAGGGGGCAAGCGGCTGTACTGGAGAGAGCATGTACCTGATAACATCCTTCAGGATGATGCCCATTTGCGGAGACCTCATGAGTCAGGAATTTCTTTAAAAACCTGTCTTCACAAGCCGGTGGAGTGCTTGGTGGAGCAGGCATGGGCGCGGGGCTCTGAAGTTGCTAAGGCTTGGGCACACCCTGTCTTGCCGTACGCGAGGTGCATATGCCCTGCGACGCTGAAGGATATGCCGTGGGCCACGTGCCAGGCAATGACCAGTCCCACCTGGAAATGCATTCCCCCACCTGCTCCCCAAAGGGGGATGTGTCAGGTGAGCCGCCATTTTGTCTGGCCCGGTGGCCATTTTGTTCGGCTGCATGCCACGTGCCTGTGTCGTGGCGCTCGTCGCACTGGGTCCGGCTTCCTCCATGACATTGAGCGGTGGAGGCCTACCCTGCACCTCAGGACGGGGCCTGGTAGGCAGAGTGCCCTCGGCAGTGGCACCAGTAGTGCTGCATACAGGCGCCCCCTCAGACATCTGTCCGGTATTAGGACACAACCCCTAGGGTTGAGACCCGGCAATAAAACCTTGCGGTCCCTCAGCGTAGTCACCGGTGGGATCTCGCGACCCTTCGTCCTGGTGGCCGGTCACTGAAGCAGCCTTGGTACATGTGATGGTACTGGGACCCGTTAGCTCCCTCCCGCTTGTACACTTCCTGGGAAAGGAGTCGCCTTTGCGGGATGCGGATGAGAACAGTGCCCCTACTTTGGGCCTGGTCTCGTGCTTGACTAACTCCTTCAGGTCCTCTGGCGGCGGCTTCCCAAAGAGTTCCCTTCACCCGGCTAATCTGTTCTTCAGAGTGTGCGGTGTCAGCACGTCGCACGCGGTAAAGACCTCCCAGCTGTGGTCAGGCCGAGGCTGCGGAGGCAGAGAGCGTGGGGGTCGGACGTAGGGAAGAGACCCTCGCAGGCTGGACACCTGCTGACATTGACATGTGCCGGGGAGGAGCGTGGAGCAGTACTTGATTGAATATAAGAAAAAGAAGACAAATATACTTCTGCGGGAAGAGCGCGTGGAATTACTAGGCCAAAGGCCTAACCCATGAGTGGGCGGATCAGGGGAGCGCATGCTCCCAGTGCCGCGCCTCCGCACACATCTAAATTTAAAGGGGGAAAATGTGTTTTCTGGTGAAAAAGGTTCTGTTTCCAGTCCCTAGCGAGGGATGCCCATACAGGATGGAGGAAAGGAGACGGGACGTAGTAGTAAGGTGTTTACAGAACTCCAGGTTGCTGCTTTGCAAATGGAATGAAGAGGAACATTTCCAATGAATGCTATGGTAGCCCCTGTGCCCAGAGTAGAGTGCTCTAGGTGTGAAGGGTAAATCTCTCTTGACAAGAGAGAAACAGTGTGATGCAGTTTACGATCCACTTGAAGATAGATCTAGAGACCGGGTCCCCTTCTCTACCAGCTGCCACTGAAACGAAGAACTGGTTTGTCTTTTTTGGTAGCTTTGTTTTTTCCAAATGATAGATAACCGTTCTCCCTACATCCAGTGTGTGGAGGCTTCTTTCCGCCACGTTGGTGGGGTTCTGGAAAAAGGTGGGTAGTTCTATGTATTGGTTTACATTGAACTTTGAGATAAATGTTGGCGCAAAGCAAGGGTGTGTGCACAAAACCAATTTATCTTTGTGAATCGTGACGACTGGGTTCTGAACTGATAGGGCCTGCAGTTCACTAACTCTCCTTATAGAGGTGATCGCCACCAGGAAGGAGGTTTTGTAGGTGAATGCTTTAGGGCTAGCCTTGTGCATTGGTTCCAAGGGAGGCCCCATTATTCTGATCGGAACAACATTGAAGTCCCACTCGGGAGCTGGGTTGGAAATATGGGGGAAGAAGTCCCCCTCCCCCCACATAAAGGCCTTAATTACAGAAATCTTTCACCAGGAGACCTTACTCTGGGACGTGGTGTACGCCGAAAGCATGACTAAGTGACTTAAAGAGAATTGAAAACCAGTCCTGAATCTAACAGGCGAGTTAGGTAGAGGATGATATCTTTAAGTGAGCATTCAATAGGATTGATGCCCTTGCCATTACACCAGATGACAAAGCGCTTCATTTGCTGGAGTAGTAATGCCTGGTGTTAGGTTTCCGTGCTTCCGAGTATGTCCATGTATCTTTAAGGGAGCTGGAGCTGCCCCAAATCTATTTCTCAGGAGCTAAGCTGCTAAATTGAGAATTTGTGGGCATGGATATAGTGTTTCCCCCTGGTCTTGTGACAGCATGTTGTACAGGCACAGCAGCTTGCTGAAAGGGGAGACTGACATTGCCATGAGATGGGAGATCCAAGGCTGGCGGGCCCATATCCTGACCTGCTCTTGGTGCATCGTGTGCACTATTCTGTTGAGTAGGGGAAATCGGGTAGTGAGGGGAGGCAAAGACAAATTTCTCGGACCATGTCATCTGAAGATCGTTCCCCTTGGAGCAGTTCCGAGGGTATCTGGAGGCGTAATCTGGGCATTGGGCGTTCTCCAGAGTGGCGAACAAGTCGATCTCTGGGAGTACATAGGGGAAAGTCTCTGCCGAGTACGCCCGCCAGAAGATTGAGTTCCCCTGGAACATGTTGTGACAGGAGGAACATTTTGTGTTCGAGGGCCCACTTCCATATGTTATGGGACAGTTTGGGCAGCCCTTGAGAGTGACGAGTGAGTACCCCCTTGTTTGTTTAAGTAATACATGGCCATAGTACGGTCCGTGAGGACTAGAACCGGTTGCCCCTGGAGGTGTGACTGGAATGCCTTCAGGACCTTCAACACTGCTAGCAGTTCCAACAGGTTGATGTGATTGGATGCTACCGCTGGGGACCCCATGCCACGTGCTGTCTGTTCAAGATGAGAGTGGCTTCTTCTGCGGGGATGGTCAAGGGTTTCCCCTGCAGTAGGTTTTCCCTTGACCACTGTAAATAATGGAGGAGGGTTAGTTGTACTCCTGCCCTCTATATGGCAGAGTAGAAGCACAGAGCACCCCAGCCAAGATTCTCTATTGTGGTAGTAATGGACGAGCAATCAAGGCTTAGCTCTCAGGAGGTGATGAAGGCTGGTTCTTAAGTACAGTGTAGTCCCCAAACCCCCACAAAGGAATGTCCACACACTATGTTATGTGATAACACAGTTCTTTATTTAAATAAGGTTCAGAATATATACACAATCAATAACACTTTGTGCTTTGGCAATACTAATATGATAAAATATGTACCATGTCTATGTGGTACCACAGTTAACTCTTGACTCCTTTAAAATGCACCAACTGCTTGACAGTTTCAATGGCATACAAATTAAATAGTAAAGTGAGTCAACAATACACATGGGAAGGAAGACAAGTTGGGTTAAACAAACGGCAGAATACTTTGTCCCTACCAAAGACATAGTTCTGTGTGAGGATCCCCCGCACCTGGGCAACTTGTAAATAAAGTGCATCAACAAGCCCAGTACATTAATGTGTAAGATAGTCTGGTTTCCTTCTAAAAAGGTTCTACTACCCCAATGTACCTGGTTTTAGCAGAGTTCTTCGACGGTTCGTCGATGGATCCCTCGAGTGGACTCCCTTTAAAGGCAGGAGCCACGGGTCATTGAGATTCCTCAAAGAAAAGGTGAACAATGTCATCGAGACAGCAGCTTCAGCGTTTGCGGTGCTCGTTGACAATCGGTCGTGGACGTCCTGCGAAGACGAGGTGTGCGGTGCACCTCAATGATGAGTTTGTTGCTGCTAAGTACCTGGTGAAGAACATGGGCCCAGCCGCGGGAGTCGGGTGTCTGCGTCGACGATCGGCATTCTCCTCGGTTCGTCAGCGAGCTCGACTTCCTGTGGCGGGACAATGCGGTCAACGGTGATGACAAGGGAGTCCTTGATTTCAAAGTTTCTTAGGCAAACCGGCGTTGTGGCTCCGGTCGATGAGGTTACAGCAGTCCTCCGAACCTCTGTCGGCAGTAATGGTCATCGACGGCCTCAACGTCCTGGCGCTTACTTTAATGGTTCCTCTGCAGCCCCAGTCTCTGGTCGACAGCCTTTCGGGACTGACTTCCAGGGAGCCATGGTGGAAGGGAAGCTGGTGCACAATGGTCCCTCGTAGCTCGGGAAGGGGTCTGCTAGCTAGGTCCTCTCTTGGATCAGTTCTTGGAGACACAACTGCTTTTGGATTGCGAAGGAAAGCAGCAGCTAAGCCTTCTTCCAGCTGGGCTTCAAGGTTAAGCATCCGGTTTCGACTTCAGTTTCTGAACAATTCTAGTCAGTAGGAGGCCCCCAGATATACTGTTCTGTCTAATTCAAACTGCTGAGCCAGGCTAAGGGCAGTCAATCATTCATAACGGCATTCAGCAGGGAGCCAATCAGGCTCACAGTGCATTCAGGCCATTCTTCTCCCTCCAGACACTCACAACAAGTAATGTGGATTGGCGCAAGCACCCAGCCTTTCAGCACATCACACTGCATTCATACCAGTTTCGGCCAGGGCCATCTCATCCATTGTGTGACACACTAGAAACTCATATGTATATTGATCACACTCCATTCACCCAGTTCCCACCCCAAGGGTGTTCCCACAACATACAGTCACTGGGAAGGCTCCAGCCAATCTGGCCTGGATTTCCCCACAATACCATATATGGAACTTCCACCCAACAGCTAGTCAGGGGAAGGGACAGAGTCAGGACTTCACAGGTCTTTGGGAAAACAAGGTTACTGGCAATAGAAAGCAAGAGTCCACAGGGGCCATCTCGTCTCCTAACAGGAATCAACTGATTCCAATGGCAGGGCCTGGGTATCCCGAAAAGGAGGATATTCAGAGCACCTGTCAATTCAGCATGGAGCTGCCACCAGCCCACACCCTGCTCTGTGGTCCACACACAAGTGCCCAAAAACATACACTAGGGTTACAGGGTTGTACCCCCACCCATTGGTGCCATAAGGGTAATCCCAAGGGTCTGTTCACCACAACCAAAAAGAGGAAGAGCTGCACTGCCAGAAGTCCCAGGACAGGGACAGGGAGGCCCTGTCCCTCCAATGCATTTTCAGCATCACAACCACCACAATAGAGTGAACGAGGACTGGCAAGACAACCACTAGATCGTCCCACTGGTCTTACCATTGGCTCGAGAGCCACTCTTGCATGGGGCACATGCGCAGACTAGCGTGAGGAACTAGGTAGACGCAGGAAGCCATCATCCTCAACAATCGTATGGCTTTGCGTACGGTCACCTGGTGAGTGGCTACATAGTGAGGGATCTGGAACAGCATGTGTTGAACACACTCAGAGGGAAAGAAGAGGCTGTCCTTGGTCCGAATTAGAGCCCCCAGAAACTGACTAGATTGGGGTCTAGAATGGATTTTCTCTTGTTTATAGAGAAACCTAGGTTGAAGAGAAGATCTACTGTCTTTTGGTTATTTGTTCGGTATGTTCAGTACGAATCCCCTGTTATGAGCCAGTTGTCAAGGTAAGGATAGACTGAGATGGACTGCCTGCACAAGTGAGCAGCTACTTCCGCCAGTATCTTTGTGAACACCTGTGGCGCTGAGGCAATGCCAAGGGGGAGAATCTTTAACTGATAGTGGGTGTCCACCATCATGAAACAGAGGTACTTTCTGTGTGCTAGCAACATTGAAATATGAACATATGAATCTTTTATGTCCGATTTGGCCATGTAATCCCCCTGCTGCAACAGGGGGATTGCCTCCTGCAGTGTAGTCATCCTGAATTTTTGAGTTTTGACATACTTGTTCGCTAGGCGCAGGTCTAAAACAGGGCGTATGGTAAGATCCTTTTTGGGTGCAAGGAAGTACAATGAATAAATACCCTTGTTTACCTGGAGAATTGGGATGACTTCTATGGCGCCCTTTTCCAGCAGGACCTGAACTACTTCCAGCAGGATGCGCAGGTGTTCTGGTGACAGGCGTCTGCTTTTTCGGTGGGTGGTATCGAGGAGGCCGGTGAAACCCGATGCAGTAGCCGTGGGAAACGGTCTTTTCACCCACTGGTCTGATGTGATCCCCTCCCAGGCGTGGATGAATGACAAGCGACCCGGACCAGCGAAGCGTGGGAGGGGACCTGAACCAGCAAGTCACTTTGAGATGGAGGCTGGGGAGCCTCTAGGAGTAGAGTTCCTGTCTCTACCCTTGCCGCTGAGAGGACCTCTGTTGATATTGGTTGTTACCAGAAGAGCCTTGGCCGGAGGACGAGGGGGTACCCCCTGATCCGAATTGTCCATGGGGAGAGCAGGAAAAAGATTTCCCACGACAGGACCGGCGTGACTAAGAGCCTCCAAGCTGGTGGAAGGGCTTATCTGTGATCTGGCTGTGTTTCGTGTTCTTTTTTCACAGTCTGCAGGGAGTCCTCAAAAGCCTTTCCAAAAAGGTTGGGGTCCTCAACTTGTTTGTTGATAAGAGGCCCGTGTTTTAGGTTTAAAGCGGTCTCGGCAGAGTCCAGAGTGTTCTTCAATAGTTTATGGGTAACCCGTCTGCCCCAGCCACGACCGCCAGCAGGCGTGATCGGGTGAGCTCTGGGACATCTTGAAGGCCATCCTGGGCTAGGCCCCATTGGACATCGCTATAACTTGCCAGGAGAGTGGTATTGTTTGCGATCTGAGAAGAGTAGGCCACAGAGGCGGTGACCCGTTTATCCAGAGCATGTAGCGTTTTACAATCTTTGTCAGGAGGGGCTTATGCCGAGGACAGTGGAACCCCCACCCTTTTAAGACTGGTAGTAACCACTAGGGAGTCCTGTGTAGAATGACCCCTTATATAGAGTGGGTCGGAAGGTGATGGGCAGAATAACTTTTCAACCCGGGGCCACCTGTGTGAGGGACTGGGACAGTAAGGAAGGGGCCAGGCACCTCTTTATAGAGTTCAGTAAGGGGATGGCTTGAGTACTAGGAGGCTTCTCCGTTAGGATATCCTCCACAAAGTCTGAATCTGGAGCTGCCTCATGTGTTGCAATCTGAAAATGATCGGCTGCTCTTTCTAAAATAGCATCGAACAACATCTGGTCGTCAACAGGTGACAAATTCCTCTGTGGTGGTGAAGGGGGATTTAGACAGATGATTTCCAGGTCAGGGGTATGTGTAGGTGATAGCCAAGGGCCCTGATCCCCCGGCTGATCTTAATCCCAGTCTGGGCCCTGATCAGCTGTGTCTTGTGTAAAGGGATTAATGTCCTCATAGGTATCCTCCTATGTAGGGTCCTCTGAGACATGGAAAATATCCTCCTAGTGTCCCTGTGCAGAGATGGGGAACACCGGACAGAATATGGAAGAATTTAAAGATCATTTCAACCAGGCTTTGTGTGAGGGAAGGGTTATCCACCTAAGAAATCTTGTGGAAAACAGTGCCATTTTAAAGCAACAAATTGAACTGGTATTGGGTCGGTCACTTCGTCGCTCCCCCCGTATGTGTGTTAGGGTTATTTCCACTGTGTCTCCAACTTTCTGCTGATCAATCTTACTGGGTTTACAGAGCCCTTTGATAGCGAAAAAAACTGGTTTTGAGGTATTGGAAAAGTGATACTCGTCCAACGACTGATGGCTGGCTACAAAATCTGGCTATTCTATCTAACAGAGAGAAAATCAGTTATCAACGGGTGAAAAGAATGGAGAAGTATCTTGCGATTTGGAATGTCTTTAATGATGTATATGTTTGATATCTTTCAGGTTCCCCATCATCCCCCCCTTACGCCCCTTGTTTCCTCAATTTTTTTTTCTTTCCCCCTTATCCTTTTTTTTCTCTTTCACTTTTCTCTTTCTCTGTCCTTTTTCCTCCTCCTCCTCTCTCACCCCTTGTTTCTGTCTACCCTTCCCTCTCTTAATTTTCTAAATATGGTGCTTCTTGTAAATACTGCGACAGACTCTGGATGTTATCTTTTCTTGCAAGATTCCCGTTTGGATGTTATGATGGTTTTAAAGTACCATTTCTTCTTTGTTTCTGTTATTCGTGTTAAAATTATAATAAAGAATGTTTCCATTGACAAGTGATGAGTAATAAAACAAAATATTTCTGATGGATTTGGGTACTCTTTCCCCAAGCAATCCCCTGGGAAATATAGTTGAAAGTGTTGCATTTTTAAGCATGCTAGTCGGCCAGTAACATGGTTCCCATATTGGAACTTTTAAAGACCACCTTACAAAGGGGTGGGTTTCTTCCTTCATATTGTACACATTATATGTTTATTGTTGTATACCTCACTTGTTAAGTGCACTCCCTTGACATGGGGTCAGTCAGCACTGTGCAAGTTCATACCAGTGGCAGGGTCGACTTAGCCATTCATCGCTCAAGGTTGATTAATTCAGTACATTACTTTGGGTAATATCAGTTCTTAAAGAATTTAGAAGCTGAAAGAATCTAGCAAGAAACACTATACTAAAGGATATCACTAAGAAATTATTTCCAGTAGCGTAAGTGAATTGCAATTGGTAGCTACACTAATTAATTGTGCACAATTTGGAGCTCATTCCCCTTAGCAACCCATTAATCACATGCCAGATAAGCAAAGCATCACACAATGTGAATCTTCCCACCAGGCACTACTATACAAGTTGTATGTAACATTTGTGGCAATTATGACGCATGGAGCCCGCAAACACAAACTTCACATGTAAAGAAATTGGCATAAGCAAATTGTTTAAGAAGGAAAGTTTGAGCATGCATGCCACTTATTTGTCCAATATGACGGTACCAGCTGTATAAAGGCACAGCAGTTGGCAATTGTCACCAGAACACAAACACAGGCATTTAGTTAGATTATTTCTCCCATGAATGCACTTCTGTACTAGAAAGAAGAATCAGAAGATGAAAATGTCTTCACAAAGATCATGCAATTATTGTGGAACATTTTGGACCAATAAATTACATTATGGCAACAAACGCAAATCATAAATGTACAAAAGAATCTTATTGGAAAATCCTTGACAGTTGGGCTTTCAAGTCACATATTTTCATACTATTACGCGACTAACCCCTTTGCGGTCTACCCGAGTGCAGCAGGGGAAGGCTCAGTTGGCGGCAACATTATCTTCGTAGATTGTATTCTTGTTCCAGCCAGAGATGCACCTCATAGTGTACCAGAGCGCCAAGTGGCATAGACATTAATTTTAGAGTGCCAAGACAGGGATTGCCTCAATAAGGGTGGGTTCAATGGGGAGTCATTTTTACTTTTGATCACAGAGCAGTGAAATGGGTATTCACATGGATGGCCAGGCCAGCCTAGTTTCTGTGCTTCAGGTTCTCTTCAATCACTGTGGACTGTCATCTGAAGCCACAAGAGATTAACTTCTTTAGCCACCCCCATGCTCCCTGCGCCCATCTGGCCTGCCCCACCACTCAGACCACTCTACAGATGCATCCACAGTTAATGCTTCAACAACTAACAGTATGTCATGCCTGTCAAATAGAGCAGGCTGATAGGCTAGCCTTCCTGCACAGTTCTGGCTCAGGGTACACTGCCATTGTTGTCTCATCCCTGAATGTCCTTCTTAGCCTCCACACAATGGCTCAGAGCAACTGGTGAGCATTATTTTAGTTCCAGGAGAGCAACATGCTGCTCGCAAGCTACACGTTGGGGATCACTGTGTGTTAGAAGATATAGTGGGGACAGCCAAAAGATGTGGGCAGTGGTTAGTATTGTGCTAAAGCCCATGGCTAGAGGCTGCTTAGTGTAGATAATATACAGTAGACACGGCTGAAGGCTGCAGCACTGTTAAAGGACAAAGTCTATGGTTTGTCATCTATTAGTGTTTTAAAATATACAGTACACATGGTTGAAGGTTGTGGCCAGTGTCCCATGGCTGAAGCCCATGTTGCCATTAATGTATTAAAATATATTCACCCATCCACCCTGACCGAGGTCGAAAGCCATGTTTAGTGCCGGCTACTGTTGTAATTAGTGAGGTCATCTGTGATGTCATCATTGTGGTCATAGGCTGCGCAACAGGGGCCATGAAGTTAATGTGGATTTAGCTGAATTTCAGGTGTTTTGTTGTGTCAAGTTCTCACCTTACCATTCCTGCAACTAAAGTTGTTTCCTTGAATTTGAAGGGTTTGTTCCATATATTTTTACCGAACATGGTCAGTGGCCACGGCCTAAGGCTGTGCCCTCTGTATATTTGAAAACACTACCAGACCATTACCCATGGGCTTTGGCCATACACACTGCCCAGTTTAAAAACAAGTGCTTGTGGCGCCTGCACTGGGAACATGACAACCCAAGTGCAATCCTGGTGGTCAAATACTTGATCAAAAAGTTACATTGTCCACCCACACATGTCCTTTACTTGTGCCCTTAAAATCAGCCACAATCGAGGGAAAATAACTGCACCAGTGTCCACGATTGCAAACTCTCTTGCCACATCGTAGGCAAATACTCCTGTTACTTGCCCCCTCATCATTTCCCCTCCTCATCCCCCATGTCTGGCTTTCAACAATACTCTGCATTATAAAGATAACTTGAAAAGTACACATGCCATAAAGTCACTCAAATATATAAATCCTTCATAGATTAGGCAAAAAGTGAACAATTGTGGCATTATTCGCCCATCTTGACTGGGATACTTCAAATACCAGAATATAATTCAGCAAAAGTAAAAAAAAATGGTCTTCAAGTGCAAAACTTTCAAGGACTGACAGTAGCACGGTTTTGAAAAATACATTTGGATGCCAATTCGGTCGTCCATCCATGCACTAACCGGGACTTACCCTGCTTAGCTTCAAAGTGGGACTGACTCTGTTTAGCTTCAAAGCAAGGAAAGGGCCCGTCCACTTTGGCTCATTTATCAGGCAACATGGCCTGAGGGGATTGCGCCTTCCTCACTTTGAAGCTAAGCAGGGTCTTGCTTGGTTACTGCATGGATGGGAGAGCTAGATGGCTATCGTCTCACTGGCCATGGCCTTCATCACCCCAGACTTCATGATAGCTATACAAACTTTTTTTTTATTTAAACCTTATCCGCTGGTATGGAACTACACATACCCTCGGCTCTCTGTAGTCCTTTATAGCCTTGAATATCGGAAAAATAGCTGTGACTATCAGGAAAAATGGCAGAAAACAATGCTTTTCTGCTCCACAGTCTCTCACCAAGTGCCACCTCATCTGTGCCAGCTCCCCCCACTCACCAGATAGCCTTCTGCCCTGCCATCCGCCCCACAACACATGCTGTTTCTCTGACACAGTTTGCTTTGAGATGTCGACTATTTGAGGCTATAGCTGAGGCAACAGAAAGCTTTGTGTTGCAAACTCAGGACCCCTCCAAACCCCAAATTTCACTTGGTGCCTTCTAGTCACCCCCCACATCTAGCCTGATGGCATTTGCATCTTTTTTTACCTGAAAATAGCTTTTATCCTACATTTCAATTTCCCATAACCTCAAATATGTCTCACATCAAGAAAAAACAAGGCAGCTGTTTCATTTCTAAACACCCAGTTTTATGTAAATCCCCTGAGATATAGTCATCTATTTTTGAGAAGGGGGCGCCCCCTTCTTAGTCAAATATTTAAAAAAACTTCTGTACAGAATAATCCCAAACTAAGCATCGATCGCGAGTCAACGCTTCCTGCCCAAGTTGTTTCAGACCTGGTGCAAATTCGTCCAGCGGTTTGGGCGGTGTGCTTTGGCAAAAAATTACCTTTTGTGTCGATGGGAAAATGAATGAGAAGTAGGCTGCAATTTAGGAAGAAAAAAAAATTGTTTGTCCTCTTAACTTTCTTCTTTTTTTTTTTATAACAGATCTCTGCAAGACTTTGTAGTCTGGGGGGGGGGGGGGCGGAATTCCCTAATCACGTTCGATCAAATCCGTTACTTGAACCAAAAGTTAACCATAGAATTTTAAGGGGTTCCTATGGGAGTCTGATTCACCTTAACTTTAGGGCGAACAGCTCATCGCAATGTGTGGGGGAGTTGAACATCCAATACATGCCTTTCTGACGAAACTACAAATCAGGTACAGGCAGGCACAGATAATGGGGTATCTGCAGGAGGGGCTATGTAAACTGTAATGATGTGATGTTTTTCAAATGCTTCATTTCATCTCTACCTGAGCAAGTGGAGACATTCCACGAAAGCTCGCAAATATGCAAAATAAATGAGCGTTAGCCTGATTAAGGTATCGACTCATTGTTTTTTACTGGATCAACATTCTATTCAACCCTTGGCTAACACGGTACAAGCAAACTGAAATATATAGGTTATGTTATTCGGCATTTGTACAGCGTCTTTTACCATGAAGCACAACAAACCACACGCACTTCACTACACTGCAACAACAAAAACAAACACAGCCTCACACAACCGCACATGAAGGCTACCAACCGAAAAACACACCCAAGTTCAGCGAACAGTGTAAACCGAACTGAAGCTGCCAACACTACATCACAGCTCTTTTGCTCTTTCCCCACTAAGTCATACTAACTTACCCTACTCTCTTGCTTTCCAGATCAGCCAGAGCACCAGGGGACCACCCCAGTGGTGACAGAGCATGGCATAAATATCCTTTAACATAACACAGGTATGATTCCAAAGCGCTGTGGGTTGAACGCCCTTGGGGACCACAGTCCAGGTCAGTGGAGAGCAATTTAGTAAAGTGTGCATGGGTGCACTATATTATGCCATCACGAGTTTCAACACGAATATCTCAAAATTGGCCACTACGATCTTTCCAGATTTTAGCATGCTCCTAGATCTAATCGTGAATAGGTGCACTGAAACATTGTCTGAAAATCAACTTGGCCATTGTTAGAGTAACATTTTAAGATTGATCTAAATATGGCGCATGCACAATGTTTTTCTCATAAATACCATAAATCTACAAACTGCTAAGCAACCCCACACATGACATGATAAACCATCATGCAATTTTGAACATATGGACAATGTAAAATGAATATATATAAATTAATATTACACGGCCACGGCAGTGGCCGTGTAGTTATGGTTAAGATGCTGTTTCCATAGGAAGAGCACTTTTTGGGCGGTTTATAACTCTGCTCCCCCTGGATGAATCCTCACCAAACTTTGCAAAGTATATGGGCCACTCTGAATTTTTTTGCAAAGTTTGGAGATGTTTGGTGCAGGGGGGGCTAAAGTTAGAGGGGGGTCCCAAAACGTCTTTTTCCCATAGACAGAATGGGGGAAAAAACTTTGCGCTTGGCTACAGGTCAAACAGCTGGACGGATTTTGACGAAATCTGCAGCAGGTACAGGGCGCCAGAAAGCGTGCTTTTGTAAATTTGGTGACCATCCGTGCAGTATTTTTCTTTATAATTATCAAAAAGTAGGTCTGGAAAAATTTGTGATATCTATGTCCGCTCCGCGGTCACACTTCCCTGTTCGGTCCACGAACAAGATACTGATTGGCTAAACGGCTGGCGTCATGACCGCTGACACGCAACGTCTCAGCCCATTGGCTGCTGCGAGACGTGTTCTGCGTCCGATTGTTTGGATGCACCCGACATCTTGGATCCGCCAAAAGCGGAGCAACCACCAGCGTACACATGCTCCATTCATGAAACTCTTTTGCTGTGTCAGAGCATTGGGAAAGGTTCAGACAGTAAGACATGGGTGATCAATGCATTTGTTCTGGGGGTCGGTCTTCATGATGTAATTTATATGGACACCTTGTACGCACAGTAAATGTGGGGTGTAATAACGATAGCACTTCAGTCCATGCAGTGGACAAGAAACCTGTAACTGTTGAAAGCACACAAGTAGTGGTAGGCAACACTGAAACTGACAGCATGCCGTGAATGCATTATTTTTTCCGATGGCTATTATTATATTCATTAGTACGCCGCCATGGGTGTCGCATGCTACGGTGGTTGTGGCCAGGGCCTAGAGTCTTGGATGCATGGCCGTCGGCCGAAGGCCTTACTTCCAAAACTCTAGGCCCTGGACACAACCACCGTAGCATGTGCCACCCATGCATACACCCGTAGTATTGCGTTTCCATTGGCAAGTAGTGGGGAGTGCGTCCAGGTGTTTGTGGAGAGACCCTGCACTCTTGGGTGCATGGCCAAAGCCCATGCACCCAAGACTGAAGTCATAAGCAGTGGAGTTACAAGTCAATATGGGTGTGGTGTAATGCGCTAGTTGTGTTGACGCCCTAGTGTCTTAGCTTCATGGCTGCAGACAATGGTCCGAAAAGGAAATTTATAAGTAGCTACTTTGCAAGGAACATGGTTTTGATATCCAGTGATGGTTGTGGATAGGCACTATACTCCTTGTACCTTGGTCGTAAGGTGTAGGTGGTGGGTTACTCACCGAAGATGTAAGTGCCAGCCTACAGGCACTGCAGCATATTAGTACCATAGATTAGACGTGTAGATTTCCATGTGTAGAAAATGACTGCCAATATACATACTTAGTTCAGAATCCATATACATTTTTTAAGTGGCTATCGTACTTGGCTGAAGTATCACTATTTCCATTTCTGTGATAGAAGAAAAAGGTGTGTTAGTGTTTGCATTTTTTGAAAAATGTATTACATTGCATAATAGACAGTTAACCTTTTTTTTACCCTCATATTTAGTTAACAAACCAGTGTACTGTGCATTACGCTCAGTTTCTGTGTTTGCTTTTCTAATCTTTGGGTCTGGGGAAAAGAAATCCTTGTCGGATTAAAAAAAAAAACTTTGTTTCCTATGGTACTAACTACTTGGTTCCTTTGAGTGTTTCCTTCATCTTTCTGATCTATGTTTGTTGTCTTCCTGCCCATTTTTAACAACAGTTAGATACCTGTAGGCATATTGTAAATGTGCATTTGTTCCAACAGATTTGTGATACTCATTCATTTGTGTCGTTGTTATATCCTGTTTCCTTCATCTTTCCCATTAATGTTTTGTTTGTTGCCTTCCTGCCGATTTTTAACAGTTAGATACCTGTAGGCGTATTCTACCTGTGCATTTGTTTCCAATGATCTGTGATAATAATTTGTGTCATTCTTCCATCCTCTTGGGTAGTTAGATACCTGTGGGCATATTCTAACTGTTTGCAGTCTTTCACATAATTTGGCGACAATCTTGAGGGTCACATTATTTCGTAAATTTTGGCTTTAAGAACATTAAATACGCATTTGTTAGGTTAGCTGGAAATCTCTGCTTTACAGTAATGGTGCTATCATTACATTTGAACCATCCACAATTCTTTTTAATGTATGCAGTGTAGTGACCTGCATTGGTTGTAGCTCCTGCATGGTAGATTATACCTACTGTTGTAAAGGTTTTCTTTCCAAGTGACACTTGACCGTGTGTGAATCCAGTTAGTTTGCAGTTGTTTTTGGTGCCATCTGCATTATAACCTAGAAGCATAAGTATTGTGTAGGCACCATGTGATTGTATCAGTAAGGTGGAGCGATTGTCTGAATTGCAAATACTACATAATCTGCCATGGTTTGCATTTTGTACAAGTTGCTGAAATGGAATGCTCTCACAATTTGGTATGGAAACAAACACAAATCGCTCATTTTGGATTTCTTCCTGTATCACTTTGCTATAGAGAGTGCATGTATGTTTCCACATGTACGAAATTTGGAAGATTTCATTTACATGTATGCTTTTTTGTTTTCCAATACTAATAGTATGTACATTAGAAATTCTTGTTGGTCTTCTTGTGAGTTCATATTGAATCTCACCATCCCAGCACAGTCGTCCAATTGTTGCCTTACTCCATGAACACTGTATGGGTTGTCAGGATTGCTTGTTGTATTTCTATGCAGCACTAACATTTGCAAACACAATTGGTCTGTATTGTGCAGGTAAATATTATTAACAATTGGTGGCAATTGAAATAGAATATTCATTGCAACATTTGCATAGCAACTTACCCCACTTTCATTTGCAAATTTGAATGGCCCAGCAAGTTCTATATCCGAGTCCATTTTGCGGTTTTTCTGTTGCTTCTTTGCCGACGTCCCTGGTTTACATTCCCTACTAGGTTGTTCTATGTTTGCGGCAATTGATGAAACTTTAGCTTCTTTTGTTTTCTTTGCGGAATTTGCTGTTGAATTCTGTTGAATTTCTGTTTCATTTACTTTTCTTTTACCAAGTTTCACTGTATCTGGAAAAGGGTATTGTTTCGGATGAGGGGTGTACAGTGAATGCAATCTATTGTATTCTAGAATGCAAGGAATATCAGCTTTGACTTTACTAGAATCAAAGTTTATTAGCAATAGACCGTCAAGTGTACGTAAGCGTGATAATGCTACATAGCTCATGCCTTCCTTAAACACTGTTTCCTATATCTATCAATGCTTTGTCTAGGGTAAAACCTTGGGATTTATGAATGGTAACTGCATATGCAAGAGTTAGAGAAAATTGTTCTCTACGTACATACATGTCTTTGGAGAGAAGGAATCAAGCAATTGAGCGCCCGATCCTTTTCACTTCTGAAACTTTATCAAAGCGAACATTTACAAACTGAATGTTGCTATCACGTGGGTATGATTGAAAGCCAACAGCTGTGCCCAGTGCTCCATTAACTAGCCCTTGCTCTACGTCAAGGTTACGTTTAAGCATTACCCTACAATTTAAGGATAATATCAATATTTTTTCCAACCCAGCTGTGTTGGAGATTGAATTTTCTAAACGATTTAGTCTTGTTGTGGCTTGCTCACACATGGGTAGTGTCATACCATGTACGTCTAGTTTGTCTGTGGTGCGAATTTCTATTATTGGTTACATTTCCTTCTTTAACATTGTTTCATTAAATTTGAAACAGCTTGCAAGAGTTGGCATTAAGGCCATACAATTGACATCTTTGTGCGCTATTTGTTCCATAACATCAGTTGCACATGCATTATCGCCATAAAGTGCATGTATATGCCGGTTTTTCAATACAACTTGTGCTTCTTGCGATAATACACCAACTCTAATACTTTAAGATGTTGGAATAAGTGAGCTCTGCAGATTGCCGAATTTTCTCAGTTAATTCTCTGTATTGGAAATGTTGCCAAAGGTTAACATTACCTATGCTACCAACAGTTTTCCGGCAGAGTTTGTGTGCTAAGGTTTTAAAAATCGGTTCACCTTTCACTGGTGTCAATTGTAGAAGATCTCTGAAAACAATAATGCGTTTCCCTGCAAAGAGTTCTTCGTTGTTATTTTTAAGTACTTCTTGCAATCGGAGATGAATCAAAGCCAACATTAGGTTGGACACCATACTCACTTCATCCATTAGTAGCATTTTCATTTGTTTCAATACTCTACGCAATTCCATTGCAGCTTCTGCAGAAAGTTTGTAGTGGTCTAATTTATTTTGATGCTCTACTGGAAGCAGTAGTAATCGGTGTAAAGTGACACCGCCTATGTTGTAGGCAGCTAAACCTGTGGGGGCCATTACAACAGCTGTCAGTTTGTTGTTTGTCAATTGTTGAAGGAACTTGCTGATGATTTTGATTAAGAATGTTTTCCCTGATCCAGCTTCACCACTGACGTACAGCAGTATAGGTTTGTAATTTTGACAGGTACATTATTTTCGTGTTGCACACCATGTAGAATTTGTTTTGTTACCTCTTCAAAAATGTTGCGCTGATCATTGTTAAGTTTTGCTTGTTTTACAGTTAAGTCTTCTGTATCTTCTTGATACTGATACATGGTGTTTTCTACTTCTGCCATAGCTACTTCAGCCTCATGTGCCATTAGTGGTTGTCCTAGTGGTTCTTGACTTCCTGTTACAGAAGGTTGACTACTGTCGGAAGAGTCCTTATCTAGTTGGGTCTGAAGTAGTTCTTCCTGTTGCTGCTCATTGTGTAACATTGTTTTGTACTGCGTAAAGTTCACATCGGTGATAGTGCTTTCATTATCTAGTATGTCTTCCTCTTTTCTCTATGGTTTGAAAAGTTGTAACAGAGACATGTAATATAGTTCTTTCTGTTGAGTTTTTAATGACAATTTTACATGATTAAGCTTTGTTTGGTAAGTTTCACTAAGCTCCCTTCACAAGCGGTTACTCTATATCTACGTTTGCTTTCATCGGGTTTTACATTATTTTTGTATGCAAAGTTTTGAGCTATGGGGTATAGACACATGCTTTCCAGAGTGCTACTCCTGTTGGCATATTATGTGTCCAGTAAATTGTTTTTTTAGAATGTCTTGGCTGTTAGAAACAATTTCCAGAAATGATCCCATGTCCTCATATGATTTTAGCACTCTTTCTAGATTTTGCAGGACCAAGACTGAGCCATACTATGTTGTCTGATTTTCCATACAAAGCAGTGCCGGTTAAACGATCTGCTGCTTCATAGGTCCCACATTCTCTATGAGAGAGCATTTTTATGCCTAGGCTGTACAATTTCTGTGATAATGTTTTGTCTGATGCTAGCTCATCCCAGAGGTCTTGAAGCTCCGTTTTTTCTGCTTTTGTTAAGTAGGCTGTAACATATTGTGCAACAGCAGTTGAATTGTCTGCAATGTACTGCACATCTATGTTTGCATTCCATAAGAGGGCAATGATTGCATTGTAATCATTGATATATTTTGATTCTTCCCTTCTTTTTATGTAATACATGTTTTTAGGCGATTTACCTTTAACACTAGGTCGAACTGAAAACATGAAGTTGTTTACTTCACCCATTTCTGTAACTGGTCTAGGGAAACCAAAGCGGCATTTGGTGTAGTATTTACCTTTGTATTTGTATTTGCAGCGAAAGTATTTGCCACATGTGTCTCTTTGAAATTGTAAAATCTGCCCATGCAGCTCACTGTCTGTTGTGAAGGGATTTCACATGTGACATTTTTGGATAAACTGCAAAACAGTGCTATCACTGTTGTGCCCAAATTTCGGTGCACCTTTGATCCATAACAGCATGTGAATATGTGGTGCTCCTCTCGCTTGATATTCTTTTCTCCAAAAGAAGTGCTGCACTTCTCCAAGGGGAGGAACAGTTTTATTGCAAATAAAGTGTAGCATGGCAATGAAACGATGATGGAAATATCTTGAGACATTAACTGGATCTAGAGAGCAAAGTTCTCCAGGTGTTAATATATCTATGTTGTTTTTTGTTGCTGTTTGCTATGCGTAGGAACTCATGTAAATCTTCCCATGCATATTCTGCACAACTCAGCGTAACAAACCAAGTCGGTGGCCCAAGGTTTCTGATCATGCAACGCACGTCTCCGTGCCATCTGAGCCAGTAGTCCTTTGTACCACGCATGTTTGCAAACAAATTTGTTATACCTGATTGTAAAACTTCATCTTTTTCCTGTACTTTTTGTATCAACTGCATAGCTGCCATATTTTGAAAGTGGGATCCAGATTGAAGAATGTGTGCAACTCCATAACATAGTGTTGCTAATTCACTTTCATAGAGTAGGTGAAATATGTATTCCACATTTTGTCTAAATCTGGGATCTTGCAAATACATTCGTAATGAGTGGTATTCTGATGCCCCAATCTCAGTGGGTCTATCATCGTATCTACCACCTTTGCCAGTAGGAAATAGCAGTAGAAAAGCACGTGCTTCCATACTTTTTTCCCAAATACTTATTGGTGACCCTTTGGTTTGTCGCATTTGGTAAGTTTCTAGTGCATCATCTATGCTTTCATTGGAATGCAATGGATGAATTGTGTAATGGTCCAAAAGAGTGGATACTGTAGCTGGATCCAGAAGTTCGAATTGTGCAGTTTCTGATGGCTCTTGAATTATTTCAGTTGTTTCCCTTAAACTTTCATCAATATTTATTTCCTTGTAGTACTCATGGTCTTTTAGATATTGCAATGCTTGTCTAACTTTGTGTAAGTCGGGGGGAGGGGCGCTCGTGAGCCCGACCACGATGGCCGCAGGCCCGTGAAGCTCTCCAGCACGTTTTATATCCGGCATGTTATCTGGCGGTCTCCGTGAAGATATTTAAAATCAAGCAGCAGCATTTGGAGCAGTAACATACCAAGCCTCTGCAGAAGCTATCCTGGGTGTAATCGGAACCGGTTGGGCGGTGAATCAGCATTGTGGCGCATCGGCAGGGTCCCACTTCGGAGAGGAGAAGGGGAGGTGCAGGCCCGCTGGAGGCACAGCGGCATTCCGCGGTGGCTGCCTGTGAGGACTTTGTGTGTGACGGGCACGGCGTGATGCCCTTTTCCGGACGTCTGCAGCCGCCTGCCTCCCATGAGAGGTGAGGAGGAGGCGGATTGTGGATGTGTGCGGCAGCCCGGCCCAGGTGGAGCGGCGTGTACCTCGTCGGACGTGGCGCTGGGCTGTCCTGGTGCTTCCTGGAGCGAGATCGGGGCGACGGCTGCCGGGGCTGTGCGGCAGTGAAAGTGAAGGCAGGCAGTGCTCCGCCTTGGTGGCAGTTCATACAAATACCTCGGAGGTATGAGGGGGGGGAAATACACCTGAGGCCATCGGAGAGGCCCAGAGGCGGGTGGAGGAGGTGCTGATCCGCTGGCCTCGAGACCCCCCCCCGGGACTAGCTTTGCTGCTGCCCGTTTGGGGCCGCCGGCGTGGGAAGCGGCGGCCGGCAAGAGGTCAGCTCTTTGATCCGCCGGTGGACATCGAGCACTCGGGCCAGGATTCTTTACGGCCCACTTGTTGTCTCTGCTCCGGAGGATGGGAGCATTGGGCGCTAGGGTGGATACGGCGCAGAGTTGACTGATGGCAATGCGGGTGGAAGGGGGTGAGGCCATGGCGCAGTGATTTGTCCCGCGCAGCTGAGGATCATCTGCCCCTGAGTTTTGGGGGTTCCTGGTAGCTGATCCCCTGAGCAGCGCATGCTTCCTGCTGGACCCTACACATTCGGAGTTACTCGATTTGGGCGCACAATAGCCTTTGTGGGCTGGTGGAGTATATCCCTAGTGCCTGAGCCAGACGCAACATATCCTGGTGCCTGACACAGAGTTCGGACCTGGCCTCCTTTTGGTTAAGAGGGGGGCGCAGAACACGGGGCACAGTGGGCCCTGGTCACCATATCTAGCACATTATCCTGGTGACCCATTTATCATACCGGCCATGTCTAAGTCAGGAAAGGGGGGTAAGCAACAGTCAAAGGTAAACTTCGAGATGTCCACACAAGTTAAAGGCTGCGGTACAGTAGGTGACTCGGCGGCGTCGCACGCTGCGGGTCCGGAGCCGGACTCCGCTACTGTCTTTCAGGACATTAAGGTTATGCTCATGCAGCTACAATCAGGAATACAATCCTTGGATGGTAAGCTGGCTACTCTGACCTGCAAGGTGGACCATATGCAGGTACGTTTGGACAGACACAGGGAAAGATTAGATGAGGCGGAGGGGCGCCTGGCAGGAGTGGAGGGAGTGGCGACATCGGTCTCGGGAGAAATGTCTGCGGTCAGGAAATCCCTGAAAGAACTTCGGGAGAAGCAGGAGGACCTTGAATCGATATCCCACCGAAATAACATTCAAATTGGTGGTTTGTCGGAGACAGAGAGCCAGAGAAACATGGAGTCTCTGGTGGAGGAAATACTGCGAGAAACACTGGGACCTGAGTGTTTCTCAGTGAAGCAAGCAAGAACTTTTCTGGAAGTCAAGAAGAGACTGAGAGAAAGAGGTCTGAAATATGCGATGCTATTCCCGGCCAAGTTGCGAGTGGTACATGACAAAGTCGATTTTTTTCCAAACCCCGGAGGAGGCCTCCTCCTTTCTCAATATGCTGCCGGGGTATCCCAGACCACGGATGAACGATGACTGATCCCGCTCAAGCATGGAAGGAGCTTCTGTTGTTGCAGCTGTCCTCGGTAGTTGGTGATAATCTTACACATAGAGACAACTATCCTGGAGTGGTGCATTGGAGGGTTGGGCTCGTAGTTGCCGCTTGAGCGAAAGATGTTTGCATATAAACTGATGGGGGTTGGAATGTTGGGGTCTCCAGTATGGGTGGGGGGGTGCTCATGTTGGGGTTTGTAGGGGGTGGGGCGGGGTAGGGGGGAATCATTGACAGGTTGGGGGGTTGTCGGTAGGATGGGGGGTGGGAGGGAGGAGGTGGGGGATTTGGCGGTACACACTGAGGGCTTGGGGGCTTGTAGGGTTGAGTGGGGACGGGAAGGTATGTGCTCAAATGCCTTCAAATGGCGACAGTGAATTATATGACCTGGAATATCAGGGGCCTTAATAGCTTGCCTAAATGTCGGAAGGTTTTGCAATATCTGGAACATCATGGGGGCGGGGGGAGGCTTTTCTTCAGGAGACCCACTTGACTGCGTCTACTGAATCTAAGTTTGGCAAGAGCTGGGGGGGCCATAGGTATTTCTCTTCCTATTCTTCTTACTCCAGAGGAGTGTGTATTTTGGTGCATAGATCGGTGGGTTTCTGCCTAATCAAGGTTGTGAAAGATCAAGAAGGCAGGGATTTGGTGGTGCAGAGGGTTATCCAGGGGAAGTTATACACACTAATATGCTACTACGGTCCCAACCATGATACGGTAGAGTCACTTGATTGGGTAGAGAGGCAACTGGGGGTACTCCCCGAAGGGGAAATTATTTGGGCGGGTGATTTTAACTCGGTCTTGGATGTCTCTTCGGATAGGGTGGGCAGTGCGGTACGTCTAGGTAGTAAGGCTTCCACTAGAATTCGGGGTATGCTCCCAGTGTGGGATATTGAGGATATTTGGAGGGTGAGAAATCCTGGGGCGAGTCAATTTACGCACTACTCTGCTCCGCATGGCTCGGCGGCCCGACTAGACTATTTCCTGGTGTCCCGAGCAATTATAGGTCGGTCTGTAGGGGTAGGTATTCTGGCCCGCACTTTATCAGACCATGCTCCTGTTCTGTTATCTATCCGTTCAGAAGGCCGGGATAGGGTGAGGCCTCCCTGGAGGTTTAAAAGTGAGGTACTTACAGATGGGGTCTTTAGAGAGGAAGTGGAGAAGGCTAGAGATGTATATTTTGAGGTCAATGATGAGTCAGTGTTGTCTGCTGGCACCCTGTGGGAAGGATTTAAGTGTGTGATCAGGGGTGAGTGTATAGCCAAGGAGCTGGGGATTTTGAGGAAGTTACGGAAAGATCTGGCTGACACGGAGGTAGAAATACGGGTTCTGCAGGAGGGGGCCCCCCGTCCCGACTACGACTCAGCAGGGAAGTATTAAACGGAAATTGCAGGAGTTTCACGCCCTTGCTCAACGGGAGGTTAAGTATATGTGGGATAGGGTAGCTCGTCAGAAATATGGAGAAGGGCAGGCCCCGGGGCGGTCACTTGCGAGAACTACTCGGCTGGGTGGCCGGGAGAACAGGGGGGCGGTGATTACGGATGAGAGGGGAGTTGCTCATTACGAGGACAAGGGGATAGTTCATGAATTCCAGGAATTTTATGGCCAGTTATACTCGTCCCAATTGACGGTGGCGCAGGTGGATATAGAGGCTTTTCTTGATGATGTGGGGTTGTATCGGTGCTCGGAGGAGCAGAGGGACTGGTTGAATAGGCCGGTGATGCTGGATGAGGTTATGGAACCTATTAAATCATTGCCGGGTGGGAAATCCCGGGCCCTGACGGCTTTACAGCCGAATTTTATAAGTGTTATGCTGAAAGATTGGCACCATATCTATTATGGGTGTATCAAGAGGCGGTGTCCATAGGCCGACTACCTGATTCCTTTAGAGAAGTTGTAGTGGTTGTATTGCTGAAGCCGGGTAAGCCGGAGGGGACTGCTCATCGTACCGCCCGATTTCGCTTATCAATCTCGATAATAAGATCTTGGCGAAGATCGTAGCGATGCGGCTGGCGCCGCTGATGCCGATCCTGGTGAGGGCCGATCAGGCAGGGTTTATTCCGGGTCGTTCGACCTTGTTCGAGTTGCGGAGGATGTTTGGTCTGATGGCGGCGTTGCCAGCGGATGACCCGGTGGTGGCGGTCCTATTGGATGCCACTAAGGCATTTGATTCCGTGGAATGGTCGTTTTTATTCACAGTATTGCGCAGGATGGGCTTGGGCAAGTTTTTGTGTTTCCTTCTGTCGCTTCTATATGCCAACCCAGTGGCTAGAGTGAGGGTGAATGGGCAGACCACTTGGGTATTGCTGCTCGAGCGGGGGACATGTCAGGGTTGCCCGCTGTCCCCCCTGCTATTCGCCTTGGTGATAGAACCTTCGGCTGAAAGGGTTAGGGAGTTTCATCTACACCGGGGAGTTCAGCTGCATACCCCTAAAGTGATAATTTCGTTGTATGCAGATGATATGGTCCTGTTCATTCGCCATCCTGAAATTAACCTACACCCGATTATGCTGGACCTTCAGCGTTTTGGTGAACTTTCGGGGCTTAGAATAAATACCAGTAAATCGCTTATCATCCCATTGACGGGTGGGGCATCTCAATTTCGGGATACTTGGGGATTCCACTGGGATCTACGGAGCACTCGATATCTGGGGGTCACCGTTGCGAGAGAAGAGGAGGTAGTGTATACTGCGAATTATGTGGAGGCGCTAGAATCGGCTAAAAGGGAGATGCTAGGCTGGGCCTCACTCCCTCTTAACTTGTACGGTAGGATCTCAGTGGTTAAGATGTCTATCCTTCCTTTCTATATGTGTTTCTAAATGTGCCTATAAAGGTCCCTCAAAAATACTTTTGGGATCTTCGCTCATCGATAGCGCACTTCATATGGGCGGGTAAAAAAGCTCAGGTTTCTTGGGGGAAGCTCACGGCACTGGTTCGGGAGGGGGGTTTGGCACTGCCCGATTTTGAGTTATCCTACATAGTGGCGCAACCTAGCTACCTCAGGTACTGGTACGGGATGGCAGCGGAGCACAGACTTGTGGAGATAGAGAGCTCAATTGCATCACCGGCGTTGCTGCGGTCATCCTAATGGCTCTGAGCTGCTCTCGGTCTCGAAACCTGGTGGAGCTTACATGTTGGGCTGGTCTTTTCTGGGGCGTGCGCCCATTGGTAGTGTACTTTACTCACCGGAAATTCTGCCAATATTTATTCCTGGCGTTCCCCTGACTAGTGAGGTGCATTTTGTAGCTACTATGAAACGGTTAGGTGTCACTAGGCTCGGGGACCTGTTTCCGGATGGGAAATTTATCTCCATCAATCAGCTGAGGCAGAGAGGAGCCTCATCGGCATTAGATGTGTTTATGTATCATAGGCTGAGGGTGACATTACAGCGGCTGTTCCCTTCTTTCCCGGGGCCGCCCGCAGTGGCCGAGATGCTCAATAGGGGGAGGCATTGGACGGCGGTACTTTCCGAATTGTACGGATTAGCCCAGCTAAAAGATTACTTTCCTCAAAGGTCGGGGGCCTGTCTCAGATGCGGACAGGAGATAGCTGGTTTACTCCCTGTGGCTTGGGAGTGTGAGGAGTTGGTGCATTTCTGGCAACAGGTGTTTGTGGTGCTTGGTGATATTGCGGGGCAACGGCTTGAGCCGGATCCTGTGATGGCCTTATTTGGGTACACGGAGCAGATACCCAAAGGGACTAGGAAACTGATGGGTCTTCTCTTAATTCTGGCAAAACGTCATGTGGCTATGGGGTGGGGAAGAAAGCGGAGTCCAACAATTGCCCAATGGTCAAAGGACGTATTGTATTGCAACGATATGGAAATTAGATGGGATGTGTTGAGAGGGATCTGTCGGGGCGACAGTCGGATGTGGGATGCATATACGTTATACCTCCTCAGCCAGCCAGGAAGGGAGAGTCCTGGGTCTCCTGCTGAGCAGGGGTCTCCCGTTCAGCCGGGTCTTGGGGTGGGGTCTCGACCCACTCCCTAGAACTTTATCCGAGGAATGGGCACTTTGGACTATGTGGCACAGTCGGCTCGGAGACTGGACTGGGAGAGTTCTCAGTAGGACATTGGTCCTGTTACCCAGAATGCTTCTGGTTTTCTTGTATTATCTTCACCTGTGTACCAGAGGGCGTGGGGTAGGGTTGTTTGCCTGGCTGATTGTGTTGTTAAGCAAAATGCCAATAAAGAAATTTAAAAAAACAACAAAAAAAAAAAACTGTGTGCAAGTCCACTAATTGTTGCCAAATCTTTTTGTCCTTTGTTGGTACTCCATTTACCAAGACCATTAAAGAATGCTCTATTGAACGTTTCACTGCTAGAGTGTGTACATTTTCCGTTAGATCTAATGGCAAATAAACTACTTTGCCACGAATGCCTTTCAGCAATTCAGAGGAAGGTAATTTTGCTCTTTTTGGATGAAGGCGTATAATTGCTTGAAATGGGTGAATTGTTTGAATTATTATGCTCATACAAATTGAGCTGTTGCAGGATTTTTGGTAATGGAAACAATTCCAAATTATTTGTAATAGCACATGTGGTTGTTTAATTTTGCAGTACATTAACTGCAACATATTAGGCGTTCAGTTAGTTCATATTTGTTTTCAGCTAAAAGGTACAAAGCTAATTCAAACCATTTAGAGTCTTCATTGTCTTCTATTTTGTATGCTATGTCCACATTTTTTGTGTTCCTTTTGTAAAACGTTCTGCGGCAACACACACACACATGGTTTGGTACTTCAGCCGATGACCTTTTAAATTTTACTATTTCTTTTCTGTATGTGTGTAATAGAAGGTTTATGTGCAGAATTGTTGCTACTATGTTCTAAATCTGTTGCATTTTGTAAGTGGCTCCCACTTCCAAAATACTTTTTCTGAATACGGTCAATTTCTTCTTGTAAGTATTTGGGTGTACTATGCAGAAGAGTGGTATTTAAATTGCCTAATTCTGAAGCTTGAATTTTTGAATAGTATATTTTTATACACTAAATTTCTTACATTGGAATGATGTATTGATATTCTTTTGATATCATGGAAGGTACTTTTGCAAATAGGCCCAGAAATGCAAGCAAATGAATGTCCTGTGTCTTTCCGCACTGGACAAATATCCATATTTTGCAGCACTTTCATTTTACTTTTGTCTTTACCTTTTATATATTGATTGAGGAACTGACGTAAATATTTGAAAGCTTTGTTTGGAATGGCACACATTGATGTGCACGGCCATTTGTATACTGGACGTTGTGGTTCTACTGAATCGAGAGGTAATTCTGAGTTTTTAGGGGATAGTTTTGTAAGCAGTGTTTCTTGTTCCATGATGGTAGTATTTATTTTCTCATACCCTCGTCCACTGCTATGGATGGCAATTGTGTTTTTGTTTGTATGCTTCTTCATTCAAATATGGCTCTGTGGTTGTTGTGCGACTCCATTAACCACCACAAACATGTAAGAAATTGTTTTTGTTCACATTCCGTTTATTGCCGAGTTTCTTTTGTAGTTTGGTACTTACTTTTGTTAGTACTTTCATCCTATTTAACACTAATATGAACAACTTCCTTTTGAGAAGGATTGCACTCTCCACGAGAGCTTGTAGGATTAACTTTCTACGGTAGGTTTTAAGGGGTGAGGATGATTTCGGTCCTCTTCTTAGTAGATTCTGAAGGACTCCGACGAAACATTTTTGCTAAAATACTTTTTTTACTATGGGTTCTTCTTACACTATCAGGATTATTAGGAACATTGTTAGCTGTACTGGTAGCCGTTTTTTGACAACATGTTTGTGTTTTGTGACACTTTTTGATGGAGGAGGTACAGTTTCGGTAGTTGAGACTTCGTTTATTTTGATAACCAACTGCATTAGCTGGTTTGTACCAACATTCTCTATAAACTCTACAACAGGTGGATGCTTACATTGGGCACCTTCATTTTTATTTGCTGTACTTCTGCGTTCCTTTCTATGGAGTTGCTTTTGGTAGGCATTCTTTGGTGTCTGTTGAAAAAAAAGTATACTTTGCTCTGTTATCCAATGCATGTGTGCAGTGTACATATGTGCATGAGTCTGATGGGGAAGCTCTTTGTTATGCTGTGTCAACGTGCATTGAACGCTTACAATGATTTGGTAAGGCTACTTTACTGTTTGTATACTACTACAATGTGCTTCAGAGGAGAGTACAAAGTGGCCTACTTGTGACGAGAACCATTATTAATAACCAAAATGCCATAAACTTGCTACAGCAACTTTTCACAATCTAACCTTCTAAGGATTACGTACTTTATTTGAGTACCAAACACACAGGGATTTGTCAGCCATTTTGCCTGCTTTTCTTTGTTCAATAAATGAATATTTGTAGGTAGAATGGTTTAGAAATCAATGATAGCTTTGGTGCCCAAAATAAACAAATAACCCATGCAGCCTCTTTGAGTAGTTACAATATAAAGGTTGTACATGACTTACTTTTTTGCAAGATGACCAGGTTTCTTCGGATATGTCATCTGCAGTGTAGATGCTGTTGATTCTCAGGAGAGTGGTCTTCACTGCGATTCAAAAAAACAAAATCAATTACTTTGTGTGTTTGCAGCAGTGATGATAATGCACACATTAATTGTGCTTCTTTCATCAGAGCATTCAACTTTCATATTTCAACCCAGTGCACGTGTACATTTCACTTCACTCTATGCAGTCTTTGCATGGTACTTGCAATATGGTACTTGAAAGTCCTTCAAAATAGCTAAAACTTTTAAGGGAATATAAATGCCTTGTTGTTTACAAGGTGTACTATGCATATGAGAGAGGTTTGTGAGCGATAGGGCATAGTACTAGATGGGGAAACATTTTGTACTTGTAAATTAAAAGCACAATGCTGAAAAATCAGGAGGCCCTCAGAAGGAAATGTCACCACAGCAATCGGGAGCGCTTACTATTCTCATACGATCACATTGCAAGTAGCATTACTATAGGCCGTACAGAGTACACAACTGCCGACATTTTCACAAACAAAATTGAGTTCTGCCCTAAATAGGCACGCTTGCAACGTATGTACAGGTTATGCGGAAGACAGTAAGCAGTCGTGCGGTTTGTGAATGACAAATCGGACATGTTGCACTTAAAAAGGGGGGGGTGTTCTTATGTATTCCCTTTGCACATTTAGCGGCATTATTTTGTCTAATTTAAATCATAAGGGTTCGACATGTTCTCTGATTAAAATATACATACCTGTACTCTATACTTATGCATATGCACATGCATGGAGCTGTACGTAGAAAAATCGCAATACTTGCACAGTAGCTTGTGAAGTAGGTGCTTTGCAATGATATGCGACTTCCCTTCAGAATCATCAACTGTAATTTAGAAGTGCGCAATGTTGATGACGGAGTTAAGATTAGCGATGTTCAATATGATTGGTGGATGATTGTGCGACTGCATAGTTGTGTCCAATGAGGGACTCGCTTTGGTACCGCTGTAGAAAGGGTGGAAGGACTGGGTAAGAGTTACGTGCTGCACGTAGGCAACGCTTGTCCGCTGGTAGGGCGTGTCACATACGGGTTTCTATAGCAAATCCTGCATGGCAAATCGACTGTAGGCATCAGCCAATCAGATGTTCACATTACTCTTTCGTGTCGAATGACGGTGTGCACACTGAAGATGGCCAAGGTGGAGAGGGCCAGGGTTTTAGTGGTTGGAGACATTTTTGTGCAAGGCTTACAACACTATGCCGAGAGTAGGCATGTGGCACACCATTTCAATGTGAGAGGAGTGGAGGTGGTGTGGAGCGCTGACACTGATGCGAATGCTGCGGCAATTCTGCAAGCTTGAAGAGACATGCGTACAATGACCACTCCTCATGTGGTAATTTTGCACTACGGTGCTTGCCATTTGGGATACGTGAGTTCACGTACTTTGTTGGCAGATTTGGCACAGTTGGTTGAAGCACTCATGACCATCTTTCCAACAACGAAAGTAATTTTTACTGCTTTACATAGAGTACAATGGAACAACAATTCTGTTTTCTGTCCAGATCAAAGCATCGGGAGGTGTATCAATCGCGGCATGCGTGCATTCATGCTACGAGTTGGTATGTTTTTTTGCAGCCACAATAACATTGCTCCAAGCAATGCGGATTACTTTGAAGGAGATGGTGTTGCACTATCTTCTTTGGGAAATGCGATGTTCTTTTGGAACGTAAGGCTTGCTTTAGAGAAGGTTCTGTAATGTTTGCAGGAGTAAAGCAAGGACATAAAATACAAAAAAATACATGAAATACCAGATGTTTGTGTGGTATTTGGCCAAAAAAAAAAAACTGCTCTTTTCAGAGCCTACCTTAAAGTGGCAAAAGGGGAATAGTACTTTAATGTACCGTCGTCACGCTCTGATCCTGTACATGTCCGTGAACATGGCGGTACTTTGCAGCCAGCACATATCACCAACGGGGATTCAGGGGTGGAGACACATGTAAATGAGAAGGAGCGAAGCTAGGGATTGTTCCATAAAGTTCAGTAGGTGTGTTCTGACCGACGTACTTTAGTAAGGCCGTCTTCTCCCTCACAGGAGACCACACAGCCATGGCTTTCCATGCTCGAAAACAGATTATCTGGATTTTGGGAGACTCACGGATACATTGGTTGAAGGTGCATGCAGAAAGCTGCAGTTTATCTGCAGATCTTGGATTTCCTCATGTGGAAGTGCACTGGCATGGCGTGCGTGGCATGAGATGGCTGGACTTGGTACCTCTCTGTGTTACTTTACTGGCAGAGCGTCCTCCAGATACACTGATCATTCATTGCGGAGGAAACAGTTTAGGCCATGTATCTGGAATATCTTTGCAATTTGCAATGAAGGAAGGACTCGTAAAGCTCATGGACATGTTTCCAAATTGTAAAATACTTTTTCCCCGTATTGCACAAAGACAAATATGGCTGCGTTCTTCTGTGTTTGGTCCACAAATGGAGAAAGCGAGACACAATGTGAATAAGGCTTATTGTGCCTTTTTAAGAGATGTTGGCATGTCCTCTTTCCACAATGAAAAATGTTTGTTTCGCAGCACTTTCATTTTCCACAGAGATGGAGTCCACCTCACATATGCTGGCAATCAGATTTTTCTTGGCAATATACAAAATGCATTGCAACCTCTTTTGCAATCACACTAACCTATTTGACAATCCGTTTTCACCAATCCACAGTTTTTGACCCGCACAACACCACCGAAAGGCTCTTTTCAGAGCCGCCACTTACTCCCAGCGTACACTTCATTGTGTTTGCTCCGCTTGCACCCTCCCTTTTTTCCCCTACGACTAACCACAAACTTTTTCAGAACCCCGCAGGGGTCTACGACCGTCAATTCATAGTTCTATTGTTATACTGAGAAAGGCAGCTCTGAAAGGAGCCTTTTCTGTAATGTTTGTTGTTTTTACGTTTATTGCTTAACAGCACACGGCACACTAGGAGAAGAGGCCAAAGGAGGGTAAGGAAGGGACACCAACCACAGGGATAAGAAAGGGCAAGTAAACAGAGAAAGATATATGGTGAGCTTTACTTAGGTAAGGAGCAGTTCTTCTGGTGCTCTGTGACTGAAGCCTCAAAAGCACTTCGAAAACTCTCCCCCCCTGCAGAGTACTGCGTCACAATACGTGCATACTACTGTCACCTTTGAAAGGTAAGGGTCAACCGCATTGCGAATGGCTTGTGAGGCAGCTGGAGGGAGGCGCTCCCCCACAGGAGAGTCTCTTGTGGTGGGAGGATCGGACATGGAGGATGCTGTGGAGGAACTCAATCGACTACGCTCTTCACATGGCACCACCTTGCGGATGTCCGCAGTGTGGAACGAAGTGAGGTGTCGCTTCATGGTTGTCATACCAAAACTGTACGCACCAAAACTCCCGCGACTCAGCACCACCTTGCACTGGTTACACTTCACCAGGTTCGTACGTGCTTTTTGTACGTTCCCATAAACGGAAAACCGCCACACCCACGACTCCCGTCGAGTGTTCCTTGTGCGGAGTTCCTCCACTTCATTCTCTTCCTCCTCTTCTTCCTCGCTCTCTACATCCTCACCCATATATCTCTCTGCAGGCCCTTGGGGAGGGGGAGGTGGTGGTGGTGGCGGGTTTGGGGGTGGTGCAGAGGATAATGATCCAACAGCAGCCATGGAAGCCATACCGATTGCTTTCCTTTTGCCTACTACAGCAGTAAAGGCAGTACACCTTAATTTGCTATAGCTACAAGGACAATGAAGATGCGCTCGGGGTGTGGCCTTTTGTAGGGGTGGAGGGGTGTGCCTCGTGACCGTCTTCATCCCTGCAGAGCGGTCCAAAAATTTTACACAGCTCTTGTCTGGGATATGTAAAATTACATTTTTACCCTCTACAATACTTTGCCTTGTGTCTACAAGTTCTTTTGTACTGTTGCGGAAGCACACCAACCGCGCAAATTAGTCCCCACGCTCAGCGTGGGTGCGGTCACATGATGACGTCCTCAACACATCCGCGCCAGTAATGGAAGTCCCCTGGACAGCAAATGCAGAGTAGCAAACGTGCGCATGCGCGCAAGAGTCCTACGGACAGTGTTCGGGTTCTCAAAGTAATTCAAAGTGCGACACAAGTGAGACGGACAGTTAGGGACAGGCGCTTTACTTACGTTTGTACTGCGCATGTGCACACATGCTATGTTCACTGTACGGACAGTTCCAGTGTCCTTAGGACAACTCCAGTTTGTTTGCCTACGAACTTGCCGGCCACTGCGCCTGTTCTACGGACAGCACCATTTTGGCTGCGCCCGATACGGACAGCTATACTGTCCCTCACACACTCCCATTTTTCTCATTTACATTCCGGATATCTGGTGTGTTCTACGAACATGTATCATCTCATTTCCAAGCGGTACAGCGAGGTACAGTATCCTTTGGACACCCCTTTCTGTTTATGTACACACAATTTCAACAGCTGATGCAGTCAAACATCAAATCCATCTTACTTGACATTACTAAGGGTAGGTGTACTGCCTTTACAGCACCCACATCTCATTCCTTGCGGATAGGTCGCACAGGCACACTGTTCACGAACATTTTACATCTTTTTTTTTAAAAAATTGAAAACACCAACTCTTTCTCTACAACTGCTGTACAAAAACATTGAAAACACACACACACACACACATCATTCTAAAGAAATAGCGGGGGAAGCGGACACTGAAACAAATATGGGGGGATTAGGATTCAACACGGGCTGGTTATGAGGAGAAGATTTGTGAGGGGAAGAAGGGATGGATATTTCGTCAAAAAACGTCTATTTTCCTCTTGAAGGTTTGGGGTTGAGTCACTATGGAATGGAGAAGCAGGGCAGGTGGGGCAATGGTAACAAACTTTTCCTCTCACACAGTCCTCCACAAACGCCCGTAAACTTTTAAAATTCTCGTTCAATATGTCCATTTTCTGCTCTATCCTTTTTATCCTGTCTTCTGTCTCGTTTGTTGCCCTTTCTTCTTTTCTTTCCTGGTCTGTTGAAAAAAGAAAATACATAAGTTAAATGCCTATAAAATACTGGTCATTATTTTGCATATGCAGAGCAATGTGTACCATGCGGGAAATACTCCTCCAGCCACTCCAAAGTACTAGCCATTTCTGAGTCAAAACAGAAAGAAATTATTATTCCTGCACCACATACCCAAAAAAACCACACCCATATAAAAAAGTGACTGCACTCTTTTGCTGTAATCTCCCTTCGTCCTACTGCGTCCGTCCACTATCGTTCCAGGCTGCCAAGTTTGTGTGAAGTGATTATGCTGGAGGCATTTTTTATTTATTTATTAAATGGTACCATCCACTTCTTTCTACATGGTTATTAAATGTGTCGTTTTCTTTTCCCATCTTCAGATTTCCATGTTTACTTATTACTACTTATAATATCTTTATGTCCTTCTACATTGCACACTTGTTGTGTAAGACAATAGTACATTTTCAGCTACCCCCCCCCCCCCCCCGCCTCTTTGGGTAATGTTGATCCTGTCCGCCCCGTCCGCAAACAGGCGCTCAGTCCGTCCCTTTCCAATTTCAATAGGGAGGGGGTTCTGTATGTTCTATGTTAAATGTATGTCAAGTACGTAGATTATACTACATATCTCTCAAAATCACATGATTACAGTGTATATTCTGCACAACAACTTCATTGCCACAATGTCATGCTTAAGTTCCACCTTTCAAAAACCTGTACAATTCACTACAAAAAAAAACTTTGTTGAGGGGACGTTAGGGTTACATTGCCCTAACAAAAACCTGTACACTTCACTAAAAAAATACTTTCCACCTCCCCTTTATGCTTCAAATTAAAACCGAAAAACCCCTGAAATTCAACAGTTATGGTAAACTAAGCCCCCAACCCTGCCACCACCCCTGTGCACTGCTAACACTAACACCCACACCATGAAAGATGTCATCTCAAATGTCAATGACGACATCACTTGTTTAGTCCCTTTCTTTTCCTTCCCTGCCATACTTATATATGTACATTCAGTAAATAAATGTGACTAAAAGGAATGTTATACTTCACAGTGCATCCATTTCACATTCCCCCATTATGGTAAGCTAAGCAACCATAACTTGCACCATCTATGTGCATTGCTAAGACTAACACCCAGGACATCAAAGATGGCATCACAAATATCATTGATGACATCACTGAGATATATATATATATATATATATATATATATATATATAATTTAAACATCATAACAATAACATTTCATTAAATCTATAAACTACAACTGCGTACAAAGTACAACACCGTAAAGCACCGAAATGCAGGCAACATGAAACACCATGCAGGCAACATTATTAAAAACACACGCAGCCCTACTACCCGTGCCACACACTTACTACATGTACGCTTAAAACAGACGCTCCTACGACATGTGCTCTTGCGACACGCACTCCTATGACACTCATTACGACGCACCCTCCTAAAATGCATGCTCCAACAATACACACTGTTACTACACATGCTCCGAACACACGTACTTCAATGGCAGGCACACAGTGAGGCATGTGTTTCACAGTTCATATAATACACCATTTCATCTCCTAAAAACTGACATTAAGGCAAGGATTCACTTTGATGTCAGTATTCACCACAGGTACACAATAGACACTAAAACTAACTGTACAACAGCAGTATGTTTATTTTGTATTTAATGTTTTAAAGGACACCTCACACAATACAATCAAACAAACCTACAAGAAAAAAAAACAATTACACAAACATCTTCACAACTTTCATAAATGCACAAAATGTATAACCTTAAATAATCAATATACATCTTTTGTTGTTTAAAACAGCTATACAACAAGATATTAGCATAGCTACAATCTTTCCAACTTCAATTTACCAACAATATAATTCCATATTTAGTAAAGTGCTATGTGCAGCACAATATTCTTTGTACTGAGGCACTATTTCCAAAGGTCAGGTCCCTTAATCGCATCATAGTGATAAACATATTTACCCAGTTCATTAATGCGTAAAAATCCCAGACTTAACCATTCTGTAAAAACATGCCTAGGAGATTCCAATGTATTACTAAGATTACATAGACAGCATTATCTTTGCTCCAAGGGTAAACCATATCTAGGCCCCACTCTCCAACTCCAGATGGTGTCTTCAGGTGTCAGCAGGGGAAGCAGGCAGCCGTCAACCAGCAGCGACTGACAAGTGATGTTGAAGCCCTCACAAGTCAAGGCTGCAGTGTTGAGCAGCGCAGATGTTTGGCGACGAAGGGGTTGGAAGAGGGGCTCAGAATTGACAAGCATTCAGCGCAGCCGGTGACCAGCAGCTACCACAAGGTAAGAAAGGTACGGGTGGAGCGGGGTGTGCACAGCCATTACTGCGCCCTACTAAACTGCCCTACCCTGCATGTACTTTCCTTTCCAATGCGTTTTCTTACCCTGCATTGTTTCCCATGCATCCATTCGGCTGCCCTCTCCTGGGTAGCCATACTCTGTTTTCTTCATCACTGTACTGTTTTTCTTGCATTTCTCTCGCATTTCTTGCTCCCCCCCTCTAAGTGAACTCTTGCGTACCCCTGCAATTACTTCCTCTCCTTAAGTGATTATATTGGTCACTTCTCGGTTGCATACTGTCCTGCCTGTCCTCCCATAGTCTAGTGCTCCTGGTCTGTTCTCATGATATGGTTTGTTCACTAGGCCTTTCTCCTCTTCTTTAGGTGCCCCACTCCGTTACCACCTCTTTTTACAGCCACCCGCCTAGGGTGTAGTGAGTCGGCTCCCACTGTTTCTCATTGCCTCTGCCTCTTACTGTTCTGTTCTCTGTGCACTGTTGTAGCCATTGTAACCTACTGTTTTTAGCCGGTTCTCTGAGCTTGTGTATCCTTTGTGTCCGCCCACCCCCCTACACCCCTTCCATCCAAGCACCTCTCTGTGCACCCTGGTTGCATAGTCATGTGAAGTGTTCGCTCTCCTTTCCTTCCCACCCACTGTTTCTCTATCTCCTATCCTTCTCTCACTATGACTGGTAGGAAGAAGCTCTAGGACACTGGTCTCCAACTCAGGCCTTCCCATCGCTGACACTTATGTCGCTGCTTCCTCCAGAGAGGCTTTCACCCACATCCTCTTTGTCGTCCCTTCACCCGACCTATGGACTGCTTATATGGCCGCTCTTCTCTCTCCTTCCTCCTCCTCACCCATTAATGGTGGCACACAATGGGAGGGTCCTCTTAGCCTCCTTCCAGTCCTCCAGAGTAATCATTAATGTCCATCTCAAATGGTACCATCCAGGTACAGGGGCTTCAGCCCAACCTACTACCATTTGATAGGCACCTCCCTCGCCTGATCAACTTTCTTCTTCCTGCCAATACTCCTACCTCCTCCCTGGCTCCGCCTCCAACTTCTTCCACCACACTGGCTCCTTTGCTGTCTACCTCCTTGGCTCCGTTGCCAACTGCCTCTCTCCTGGCTTCCTTTCCACCTTCAGCCTCCACCTCTCTGGCTCCCTTGCCAGCTGCTTCTCTCCTGGCTACCTTGCCATCCTCAGCCACCACCTCTCTGGCTCCCTTGCCAGCTGCTGTCCTCCTGGATCCCAGCCACCCTTGACCTCTACCTCCCTGGCTCCTTCGCCATACACAACCTCCTCGACGACTCCTCTTTACCTCTCAGACTCCCCTGCCAATTCTGTTGTGTACTCTTCCCTGTACCCCTCTGCGGAAGTTGAAGTGGCAACCTGCAGAATGCGGCGCGCAAGAAACCAACATAAACCTGCTCCACATTTCTACTCTCAAATCTCTCTCTGCAGAGAAACACTCATCGGACATCCATCACCTCCTTGAACTTCTGGATCTAGATGTTCTTGCTGAGACTTGGTTTAAGGCCAGCTCTGTCACGGGATTTAACACACTCCTCCCTACGGGCTACATGGTCCTCTCCGAGCCCATGCCCAACAGGCCAGGAGGCAGAGTGGCCCTGATCTTTACTGAGTGGATTCCTGCCTCTTCCACACCATAGCAGGAGCTCCTCAGGGTCGTCGCCGTGTGCTGCAGGAGCAGCACACCCAACCAGGGAGCGCTGTGCAGTCAAGGTAAGCTCCAGGCAGATTTAGAAACTGCCTTGTAGCACCTCAGCTAGCATCCGATCTGCGCCTTGCGCAGCTGATGCCTGTTATGATTTTTTCACCGCGCAACACCCTGATGTGCTCGTCCCTCTATGATTATCAAATTAATCTTATTTCACTGACTTTGCAAACATCGGCTATTGGAAATCTACACAAGGCATCCTGCCCCAAGATGGCCGCCGCCCCGATATCCACTGTTGCCTGACCGTGTCCGGTGGTGAGCCTGTCCATCATTGTATCGGATTGGCTGCTTGACAACATTTACACCACTCCACCCAATCGCCGGCCTATGAAGTAAGGCCTCGGAAAGAAGACCACTTCCTGACTGAGCTGACCGAGCGTGCCGCGCTGCGAGCTGCTCCAGGTCCCTGTGCTACCTGCCTCACCACATGTGCTCTCAGACCTCCCTACTACCTCTGGTGAGACTGTGCCCACTCTATCATAAACTAGCTGCACCCGCCATTTTGTACGTTGTTCACCTGCCCACATCGTTACTTCCGCCCATGAGACCCCAGTCGCACACAGCAGCTACCCATTTGCCTGCCGCACTGGGTGCAACCGGGGCACTAAGACCACAACGTTCCTGCTGCCCGATATAGTCTTTATTTAAAATGTTCAATTCAATATGCCTTGTTGTCGCCCAACCGCGGCAGTCCTGGAAACCCCCCCCACTGCATTTGCCATTGCTGTAGATCTGTGTCCGTCCCGTGTACAACCTTGTTTTTGCCCCCTATTTTTGCCTCCACATCTTGCCACCCCTATTGTATACCACTGAACGCTCTCCATGAGCTCTACCTTCTTGTGCCTATGCTCATTCCACATATTCCGCTTCTCATTTAACTCATTATAGTGCGCGGTACCAGCCTGTCTCCTCTCACTAGTCTGAGATACTTTACGCGACTCTAGGCCCACGTACTACACTGCTCCACAGGCCTCAGGTGACCCTAGATAAATCTTCCAGTGCTCTTAAAAAACAAAAAAAAAAAAACAAAAAACCACTGCAACGCTACTGCCAAAATTCTAAAAAGTACTAATGCCATCACCGTACATATGTATACCTGACATCTAACCTGTTGTTAGTAATATTCCTACCGTTAGCATTATGCACATGTACTCTTGCTTCCAACCTGCTGCTAGAAATATTTTACTGTTAGCTTTATGCACACCTGTCTACTTGTTGACTGCAGCACTGATTATCGATCCAAAACTGTTTTGCTGCCCCCCATACGCTGAAACTGTAATTGCCCATTTGGCGCTGTAACCCTGCCTCAGATCTTACTACCGCCTGTCCATAACTATATACTATAGCCCTGATTGAAAATTGTTTTGCTATATACTATAGCCCCGATTGAACATTGTTTTGCTGCCCACCCATACGCCCGTACATGGCGCTGTAGCCTTGCTAAATTTAAATGGTTGTTGCCCATTTGGCACTGTAATCCTGCCTTAGGTCTTACTACGGCCTATTATAATTGCTAACTATGTTCCTTACTGCTGATGGAAATTGTCCACCGCCTCTCTACACGCCACTATATGGTGCTATGTAGCGCCTGTTAGTCAACACTGCTGCTTGCTGTTCCATCCCAGGCACACCATGTTGTCTATAGTCACTAACAAGGACCTCAGCCCTATTACAACCACGGTGCTTGCATTCTGCCTCACCCTCTTTGCATTCGGTCCTATCACAACCGACACCAAACCCACTTGCGTGCCACGACTCATCACATCACTCCAGCACTCTCTCCCCACGCCACTATGTCCACCTTTATTACCACACAACAACCTCACCACTCGCGCACAGTTACGTCATACCTGCTGCCTTGCCCCACTACAGCCAGTAGACTCAACAGGCTCAGACCCATACTCTACTCCCTAGATCTCAAATGTCTTCCCACACCTAATGCATCCAGGAATCTACGACTAGGCTCCCGCTCCAACCACAGGCACTCCTCACACATCAAACACCCTATTGGGCCTAAATGTACACCTTCTCACCAAAGTAGACCATCCATCAGGCCCACACTGTCTACCTCAGCCACTACACCCACCACTACAGAAACCAAAACTAATCCTACACCACTTATCAAATGTGCCCTGCTCAATGTTCGCTCCCTCCCAGCACATGCCCTAGAAATACACAATCTCCTAACCTATCTCAACCTTTACATACTAGCCATCACAGAAACATGGTTACATGAGGCATCCCAGCCGTCGCCCTTTCACTCCCACCAGGTTATACCATCCTCAGACAAGACAGACCAGTTTGCCTAGAAGGCGGAGTAGCCCTCATTTCCAAAGACACCCTCCCTCTCAGACTTATCAGTCACCCACTGGCCAGCAACTCTAACATTCTGTCTGCCAAGCTTACGCTGTGCCCTAACAGTACCATCAACATCCACGTGCTTTACCGCCCCCCCATGTCTCGCTTCAGACTTTCAGAGACACCTTATACATCTACTCGGCAACAACCTAAAAAGCTCCACCAAGACGCTAATACTTGGAGACGTAAACCTATGGTTCAATGACGCCAAAGACAAAGCTGCTGCGTCCCTCGCCAAAGAACTCCTTGACTTAGGCTTCACACAAAAAGTATCAAGCCCCACACACTCCAAAGTCTGCACCCTGGATTGGGTTGCAGACCATAATTGCTTCACCACCATCACCTCCAATACAGCCATTCCATGGAGAAACCACAATTGTATTGAATCCCCTGTCCCCGCAGCAAAAGCAAGAAGTTCCAAGAAACTCACCCAAGAGAACCTCTGCACACACCTGAATATCCCAGCACGTGCCCCCCTTTCTCCAATGATCCCAACACCTTAGCAGACATTTACAAAGACACTCACCAAAGCCATCAACGCTATAGCACCACTTGAAAGTAAAAAAGAAAAAAGTCCCTGCACGCCAACTCCTGGTTCACAGACGAACTGCAGGCCCTCCGCTCCCATAAAAGGGAGGCATTCAAAAACTGTCAATCTAACCCTAGCAACACTGCGAAAAACTGCTTCGATCTAATCTCCCGCCAATACAAAGTCGCCATCACCAAAGTCAAAGCAAACTCCTTTAATGTCCACATCTGAAATGCCAACTCACAATCTAAGGAAATCTTCGCCATCTTCAATGAGCTCATCTCACCTCCTAACTCCGCAGACGAGATCATCATCATAGCATGGTGTGCCAGTATTCAATCTGCCATGCTAAACAAAATGTATCTCCTTCAAAAATAAATCCAGGACCACTGCAAAACCCTTCCTCACCACCGGGGACCCAAACAAACAGTCTCTACTCCTTCTCCTACCAACCTCACCAAACCCCTCTTCTCTTTCAGCGACATCACTGAAATAGGTTGTTAAGGAGGTTGATAACTTCTAAAACCTTCCATGTGCAAAGGGGACATATGTCCACCTAAGCTCATCAAGTAATGTGTCGACCTTCTCGCACCGCTCCCGACAGTCTTCATCAATGCCTCCTTCAGATCAGGCATTATCCCGACAAGCCTAAAAGAGGCATGGGTTCGCCCCCTTCTAAAAAAGCCCACTCTAGACCCACCTAAGCCTAACAACTACCGACCCATAACCACTGTGCACTTCCTCCTCAAGATCTTAGATAAAACCACCCATAGCTAGATACAACACTTCCTTGAAGCTCATTCCATCCTCGGATCCATACAATCTGGTTTACGTAAAGGACACAGCACGGGAACAGCTCTGGTGGATCTAAAAAAATCAGATCACCCAAATCATGGACAAAGGAAAACCAGCCCTATTGCTACTCCTTGATCTCTCAGCTGCTTTCGATTTAGTGGACCACAAGACTCACCTCGCACCTTACCCACTCGGCTAACTTCTCCAAAAGGAGAAGCTCTCTTGGTCACCTCCTTCCTGGAAGGCAGGGCAATGAAAGTAATTTCTAACATAGCCAAGACAGCCCCCACAACCATCCACTGCGGAGTCCCAAACTGTGCAACTTATTCACGAAACCCCTCTTCGAAAAGCTCAACGCACTTGGTATCGCGTACACTAATTACGCTGACGATGCCCAGGTACTTCTCCCACTCACCGGAATGTTTAACAAAGATTCCGAAGCACTTCACCTAATATACTCCACCTTCCAGGTCTGGATGGCAACTAATGGCCTCTGCCTCAATGGAAGACGGAAATCATCATATTAGGTCAAAAAAATACACTAGCTAAACTTGACAGGCCCTACGCCAACTTCACAATCAACAACACGATTATCCCCGTCTCCACATCTGGAAGACTTTAGGGGTCTACATAGACTACACACTATCCATGACCAGGCAGGTCAGCACCATCACCTCTGCCTCAGCAAACACTACCAAGCTTATAAACGCCATAAAACCATACTTCTCTAAGCCCAACTGTCTATCAATAGCCAGAGTCACCATTGGTGCCAAACTAGACTATTGTAATGCCCTTCTAGCAGGTACATCTGAAAGAAACCTACATCAACTCCAAATCACACAGAACAATGCGCTTCGAGCAGCCTTAAGTTCCCCAAAAAGGAACATATCTCCCAGGCTAAACAGGCAGCTCATTGGCTCCCGGTTAAAAAGCGCATCACTTTCAAAATCCTCACCCACAAATGCCTCACCCTCACAGCACCATCCTATTGATCAGAGACTATAGATAAATGCACGTCCACTCGGCCGATCAGGACTCAATACACTAACCAAGTCCACACCCCACGCATCAACAGGTCTAAAGCTGGTGGGCTAGGCTTCCCTTACGTTGCAACCAAATTATGGAACGCACTACCAACAGACATCAGAACAGAAAACTCACTCCTTGCTTTCCAAAAAAAACCTCAAAACCTCCCTCTTCATCTTTGAATGCCTTGCTCTCTCTCATGCTTGTACTGTAAACTGTTTTCTATTTCTCAAATCGTCTGTAACTAAGAGCTGCGGCTTCTCAACCCTCACCACACAACTGTATGTTTCCAGTTATATGAATATGGAAAGTGAGTCTGAGCTGTATCTGCACTGTATCTACTGTATATGATTGTACCATTTACTAATGTCACCTGCTTCTTTTTTAGTGTCAAGCTGAAAAATGAATGTTTAAAAAAAATATATATCTTCTGTAACTAAGAAATCTGTCTGTAACAGATGCGCCACGATGCCTCCGGGGTGCTGCGCGCTCTATAAATCCGAATGAAAAATAAATCATTCCCACTCAAACCTACTCCTTTGAATGCCTGGTCTGCAGGCTCCATTTCTCATGGCTTCTCTCTGACCTTGGTCACCTTCGACAGGCCACCTGACCAGGTTACCCTCTTCCTCTCTGGATGGGCTTATCTCACTTCTCTCCTCCCCTCCGCCTACCAGCTTCCCCTCCTTGGGGATCTCAACATCCACCTGGACTCTCCAGAGTCCTCAATGGTCATTCGACCTATGATGAGAGTGTCAGTGGCAGCCATTGCCCCCACGTACTCTCCACCACCTACTCCTGCGGCTGACTCCCCTCCTGACACAGCCATTTCCAACCTTCACCTTTCGATCTCCAACACTCTGGACATCCTTGCCCCCGTCATGAGGATTCGCATGAAGGCTGGCAAAAAGTGCAAGTCTTGGTACAACTCCGATCTGGCCGCTCTGAAACACAAGTACAGAGCAGCTGAACGGAAATGCTGCGCTTCAGGTACACCCTCCGAGACAAACTGGCCTGTCGCCTACTCCAAAAGCAATACAGACTCTACATCCTCTCTAAAAAAGAGGGTCTATATGCAAGCCTGCATCGCCGCAGCCTCCAACATGGCCGAACTATTCCAATTCTACAAGGAGCTGGCCAATTCTATTGCAGTATCTTCCTCTTCCACACCCATCCAGGACCTCTGCTCGGCCCTGGCCTCTCATTTCACCTCTAAAATCGAGGACATCCTGTCCTCACTCTTCTGCTCCCCTCGCACCCTCCACTTCCCTCAGGCCTTCCTTTGCCACCCCCTCTCCTCTCCTCCCTCTCTCTCTCTCTCCTCTCTGCAGCCTTGGGCTAGCTTTGCAACCACTCTTTCGCCACTGGAGCTTTACCCTCTCCCCTCTCAAGCACTCCCTTGTACACCCCCCCTTCTAAAAAAAATGAAAGCCTTCTGCTGACACCTTCAGTCTGGCAAACTATCACCCCCGATCTCCATCATTCCTTTCCTGGGAAAACTCCTGGAGAAGTTGGCTATCTCCCAGTTAGCCCTCCACATCGAAGCTGTTGGTTGTCTCCATGACCATCAGTCTGGCTTCAGAGCAGCCAGAGGCACGGAAACCGCTCTCCTGAACACCCACGTAGATCTGCTCTCCAACTCATCCAGAACAGGACTGCAAGACTTATCCTTGGACTCAAACCCAGGGACCGCATCTCTCCAGCTCTGAAATATCTCGACTGGCTCCCGGTGTGAAGGATAACTTTGATGTTAGTTTTCAGATGTAATTAAGGTTCAAACTGTACAAAAAGTTGTACAAGCTTTACATATCATACATTACGGAATTTAAACCTCCTGGAAACTCGCATGAAAGTCAAGTTAACTTATGTCAGTTTTCAGATGTACATTGCACGTAGGTACGAACTGTAAAACTCATATTGTACGTATTGAAAACACAGTTAAATTTAACTTGAATGTAATATTTCATGCAGGTAGGAAACATAAATAAGACACGCCCTCATACAATACATGCACACCTACGACACATGCACCCACACCACACTCGTATGGCACACATTGCTAAGACACATCCGCCTAAGTAATATGCTCCAGCAACACACACAGTTACTATGAACGCTCTTACTGCATGCACACCTGCAAGGCATATAAGTTTCTCAGTTCATATATTACGCCATTCCATCTCCTGAAAACTTGCATAGAAGACAGGTAGCGTATGTACATTTGGAACACTCCGAATGAATGGACACCTCTTACACAAAATTAACACAAACATTGAGAGCATGGCTATTATGCATGCTTAGAAGAGACGTATTGCTTCTATCCCAAATGTACACAGACATGTACAGTACGTACATTATGCACTGTGGTGAATCAGAAATAGGACAGGGACACTCTTGGGACATTTTCAAGTGTTTTTATTAAAGAATAAGGCCTAAAAGCGGTTGATCGAGTATTGAATTGAAATTTTATTTATATTGTGCTCGTACACAAGTGTTTCAGAGCGCGACAAGGCAAGGGAGGGGACATGGGATGAGAAAACAACGATCTTACTAGGCCCAGTGACATTGAGAACACGCAAGTGCATGGGAAAAGGAAAAGGGGAAAAGTGCATGGAAGGGGGGAGCAGTGGAAAGTGCGGAGTAGAGGTGAAACAGATAAATAATAATAAATAAAATAAATAATAAAAGGCAAACAGTGGTAGGGCAGCCAGCAAGTGGCAAGTGCTGGGTTTAGCAGACAGGGTTTGTCCGATAAGTGCAGAAAGAAATGAAACAGGGTGGGGGACTGTATGGGTACAGATAGAGACCCCAGTGCAAGGGGTGGCCCGTAGGCAGTGCAGGAGGGTGGCAGGGTGAGCAGGTACCTGGGCCTGGAGGACAGAGGGTGGCCAGGTGGACAGTGCAGAGAGAAACAGATCAGCAGGAGAGAAGGGGGGGAGGCATAAGCAAAGAGGAAGGTCTTGAGGTGCTTCCAGAATAGGAGATGGTTCAGAGTGGCAGGGAGGCAGTTCCAAAGGGAGGCACCAGCTGAAGACAGATCTACCCCCAGCTAGACTGAGTACATCTGTCAAAGTATTGGCGAAGTTAGGATTTGGTGCAGTTTTTCTTAAAAGCGCTTTGGCTAATTTTGTGCTCCCGTCTACTCTGATTAAACTGATTGGTGTATAATCAGACCGAGTAAATTTGCAAAGAGGTACCCGTCAAGCAAGCCCACTGTCCCCCTATTGTCTGCCCTGCCCATGAAGCCTCTGGCGCATTTGGGCGTTCAGCTGTGGGTAATCATGGGTTAGGCATTGCTGGATAACAACAAAGTTGCATTATATGCAGAAGACCTTCTCTTCTATATGAGGGATTCCCAAGTCTACAGCAACTTTGGACAGGGCCATATGTTTCTCCTATAACAAGGAGTACATGGCTTGCAATGTTATTTATTTTAATTAACTGGCATATAGTTTGCAATAAACTTTTTGCACGAGCCAGTGTTATTCAGATGTGAGCTGCTTAGACGAAAGGTAGGATTTGTGGGGATTGACATCAATGATTTGGGGACTGTCGCTCCAGCAATCTTAAAGCTCATTATATAAGCCACAAAGAGGCCTAGATATTCTGTGGCTTGGCTGAGAAAGGAATTTAAAGAGGCTTTTAAAGCAGAGCCATGTATCAGTAACCATTCTACTAGTTAAAAGCTTTGGTGTGGATGGGACTGTATTAAAAGGTGCTACTCCAGCACCAGATAGGTGGGCACACCTACGGGAATAAGCAAGAGGGGATCGGGCAGCCCGGGGGGGTGGGGGAACACCACAGGCACACAAACGATCTATAGTAAAACCACGAATGAGGGCCACGCAAGGAAATACGGGGTAAAGATTGTGCTGTGTATGCCAATGGCCCAGGAAGTTTATGTATATAGTAATATATCTATCATAGTAACGAGATAGGGAATAATAACAGGTAAACGCACTTAGCAGGAACGCTCCCAGATTGGCCCTCACCCAGTAAACCTGCCCTGAACAAATTATCCACACACCACGGATTAGGGAGACGATGCTTAGGCTGCACGTCACAGGCAGACCGGAGCAGCTGAGATAGCACTGGGTGATGTAATGACAGGGCGCCAAGCCAGTCCGACGGGTCTCTGGGGTAGAAGGGAAGTGTACCCGAGCCAGAGAACCATTCACAAAGCTACAAATTCCTTTCGGCGGGTGGATATGGGAATGGGGAAACTGCACAGAGCGGCGTGGCTATGAGGACCAATCAGACGTTAAGTTTCTGTGTACCTGGGAAGTTGCCAGCCTTCAGAGTATCCAGCACATGGTATGCGAAGGCTATTATCCGCCCGCATGTGCCACGTGAATGCCTCCCTTCCCACCAGAAGCAGCATGTCTCGAGTTTCTTTCGCAATGGTGCTGACCAATGGCAGAATGATAAAGTCCCAGCACAAATGTTTTTTACTAATTGCAAATTGCCCCCGGGAGGTGTGAGAAGTGGCACTATATGGGGAGGTGATGTTTTGGGATACTGTTGACCCGTTTCTCTAACATACGTTTCGAGCCAAGAAATTGACGTAGATTAGCCAATGAGTTTCATGGGAACATTGGAAAAAAATGAACATTTGACCTGCAACTGTTTCTAATGTCTTGTCCATTGTAATGAAGTATAAAACCAATGTGCGCTGCATACCCAGATGTCGGCTCTCAAACAGAACAGTGGACCAGAACTGTTTGATTTGTGCTCGCCCATCTGTAATAAATAGCATTACATCTAGCCCGGTGTGCGCTCCTTTTTGGACTACCTGTGTTAATTATTTATTATGAGTTTTTGGGAGGACCCCAGATACATTTTTTGGGGGCCCCAGCGAGATCCTCAGTTCATTGCGGGAATCTTGGCCGCCCTGCCTAGCGGCGTAGGTCCAGCGACAACAGACCGATACCCGCGCATCACAGAGGAGGTCCTGCAGACGCTGCGGTCATAAAGGTCTGCCAGGTCCCAAGCATCGCCTATGCTCAGGGGGGAGAGCGAGCACACACGGGAGGATCGGTACCGAAAGGAATTCGAGGATCAAGGAGTGTAACCATGCAAGAACGTGTCGTATCACGGCTGCATGGCCGCGGCCTGGGAGATATACAATTTGATGGTTGTGATCCTTGAAATGCATTGGAGGGACAGGGCCTCCCTGTCCTTGTTCTGTAGGTATGGTATTCTGCCCAAGAGTCCATGTGGGACTCCTGGCAGTGCAGCACTTCCTTTTTGGTTTGGTGTACAGACCCTTGGGATACCCCTATGGCATCCATGGGTGGGGGTACAACCCTGTACCCCTAGTAGAATGTTTTTTGGGCACCTGTGTGTGGCCCACAGAGCAGGGTATGGGCTGGTGGCAGCTCCATGCAGAATTTGACAGGTGCTCTGAGTATCCTCCATTTTGGGATACCCAGGCCCTGCCATTGAAATCAGTTGATTTCTGATAGGAGAAAAGATGGCTCCTGTGGCCTCTTGCTTTCTATTGCCTGTTACCTTGTTTTCCTGATGTCCTGGGAAGGCTTGACTATATCCCTTCCCCCTGACTGGCTTTTGGGTGGAAGTTCCATGTGTGGCATTGTGGGGAAGACAAGAACAGACTGGCAGGAGCCTTCCCAATGACAGTAGGTTGTGGGTACACCTTTGTGGTGGGACCGGGGTGAATTGAGTGTGTGATCAATATGCACTTCATGTTATGGATGTCTGGTTTCTGGTATGTAACACAATGAATGAGGCAGCCCTGCCCGAAACTGGTATAAATGCAGTGTTGAGTCCTGAACGGCTGGGTACTTGTCCCAATACACATTCCTTGTTGTCAGTGGCTAGAGGGAGGAGAATGGCTTGAATGCACAGAGAGCCTGATTGGCTGCCTGCCTGCATGCATGAATGTCCTTCTGAATGATTGGTTGCCTGAGTGTGACCCAGCAGAGTGAATGAGACACCAAACAGTATATGTGGGGACCGCACACTGATGGAAATTGTTCAGAAACTGAAGTGGAAACTTGAAGCTGCTTATCCTTATCATATACCAGCTCCTCTTTATCAAAGCACCCTTGGCAGTCCGTCCAGCTGACAGCTGTCGACCGGAGACGGGGTCGGCTGAGAATCACTGATGTGAAGCACCAGGACGTCGACGACCGTCACCACCAACGACCATCCCCGTCGACCGAGTTTCAGAGGACCGCTGTAAACTCGTCGACCGGAGCCGCAACGCTCCATTGCCTACGACACTTTGAAATCAAGGTCTCCCTTGCAACCTCGTCGACCGCTTTGTCCCACCGGAGAAAGTCAAGGTCGCCGACAAACCGAGGAAAATCAGTCAATGGGTTTCCCACCACTTAAAGTCCACAAAGATGACGACAAAGAACCGAAAGCCGACGCCAACAACCGAAAGCCAGCCGAGATCGAGTCCTGATCGCCGACGACCTGACGCCCTTGCTGGGCCTACGTTCTTCATTGACGCTGCTTTGCGCCATGAACACCCGTCATCGAGGTGCACCGCACACCTCATCAATGCAGGACGTCCACGACCGATCATTGATGAGCACCGCAAAGAACAAAGCTGCTGTCCCAACGACGGTGCTCACCTTTTCTTCACGGCATCTTGCCAGCAGTGGCTCCTGCTTTAAAGGGATTTCTCTCACGAGGAATCCGTCGACGAAACTCTGCTAAACCAGGTACATTGGGGTAGTAGAACATTGGTAGAAGGAAATAAGACTCTCAAACAATATATGGACTGGGCTCATATTATATCTTTATTTAGAGGTTGCCCAGGTGGGGGATCCTCACACAGAACTGTGTCTAGTAAACGGGGTCAGTATTCTGCCAATTGTTTAACCAACCTGCTTTCCTCCTATGCGTATTGTTGGTTCACTTAGTTAATTGATTTGTATGTCATTGGAACTGAGTAGTTGATGCATTTTAATGGAATCAAAGAAGTAATGGTGGTACCACATAGAGACTGTATATATTTATGCTTTTAAGATTGACTTGAGCACAAAGTGCGTTATTGTGATTGTGTATATAACTGAAACCTTGTTTATATAAATAACTGTTATCACTAACAAGTGTGTGGACATTCCTTTGTGGGTGCTTGGGAACTACACTGTACTTAAGAACCAGCCTGCATCACCTCCCGATAGCTTAAGCCTTGGTTGCTCGTCCACAGCTACTGAATAGAGAACCTTGGCTGGGGTGCTCTGTGCTTTTACTCTGCCATATAGAGAGCAGGAGTACAGATACCCCCTCCAGTCTTAACAATGGTGTCTAGGACGCATACTTGAGGTGGGAGGAAGATTGGCCATAATAGTAGATTTTAGCACATACTACCCTGTAGGGAGTGGGAACGGCTGGGATAGAGCAGGTGCATAGTAGGTGGCAGGTGCCATTACATGGGAGTTGGGCATAGTACCGGCAACACTATAGTTGTGTCATTTTGGGGCAGAGGAATGTTTTTTCATTTTCTCTTTGTTGTTTTGAAAGAATAGAGAGACACTTGTGCAGTAATTTGGTTTGAGAGGTGTTGATTCATGGTGGAAGGATCAACGCTGAGAGGCATCTTGTGTATAATAACGTGCTCTCTTTTTAGAAGCTTGCGGAAGGAATAGAGGTGGCAAAGCGCTTTGTTTCCGTTCATTTCATACTAACTTAGGAAAAGGTGACCCCGTGGAGAGGGCAGTTTACTAACATGGAGTGACTGGTCGGGCCTGAGTAGAAGGCCAGAGTGAAAGACTGGTGAAAGGAGTGATTAAGAGCGGTGCAATTGGTGTGACAAAAAGCAGGGGGAAAAGAGGGATTGGGTTAATGGGGACAGAGTAAAGAAAATAGGCAGCCAGGAGTTAATGGCTAATTTAGATAGCCCCTTCATCACATGTGCAGAAAATTACCCCAGTACCGCGATAAAATATTAAAATATTTTCAATGGGTCCAGGATACTACAGGTAGTGTTTCCATGAGTGGCCAGGGGAGGGGACGTTCGATAGTAAAATAGAAACATTTTCTTCCTACCTACTGACAAAATACAAGGGCTCCAAGTGGAAAATTAGACCGAATATACTAGGGCTCTAGAAACAAAGAAACAAAAAGGGGAACAATTAAAAAAGGAGGGAGAGGGGACAGAGGACATAGAAGGGCCAAGTGCTCCGCCCCCACCTTATCATGTCTATCTGACATTATGGCCCGCGGCATGGTATACAAACCCACAGCAGGAAATTAAGGGGACAAAGAGATGACTAAGAAATAGAGGGACCGGGATGCTCCACGGGAGGAAGTATCTGGCCACACTTTTTTATTTATGTATTGTTTTATTTATCATTTCATTATTTAACTTATTTATTTTACTGTTGCTCCCATGTACTGCACCGCCCCCTGCCCCTTTCCCCTCGCACTTGCACAATCTCAATGTCACCTGGCCTAGTAAGATAGGTGTCTGTCTTACCTCTGTACCCCCTTGCTTGCCTCGTCACGCCTTGAAACACTTGTGTATAGGCGCGTTATAAATGCCATATCATAAAAAGGGGGAGAAAAAGTACTTAGACATTATAAAGAACACACAACTACAGTTGAATGCCCTGTTTAACAAAGCTTAGAGAGTAATAGAACAGGAGGTGAGGAGAAAAAAAAAAAAAAAAGGGGGGGGACAAGGGTAATGGTTGTCTGGGACAATTAAATTCAAATTAAACCGTGAAGACGAATGGAGGAGCCGGAACTAGAAGGCAGCGACGCGGATAGTGCAGCCTCAGCTGAGGGAGCAGTCGAAGAATGGTGCACTGGAGGGTAACCTGCAGTAATGGGGGGGAGGGGGCACAGATAGCCTGAGTGTGTCCAGTCCTAGCAGTAACAGACGGCCCGAAACAGAGGTAGCAGTGAAAAAAGGACCAAGATAATTATCCTTCCTTAGGAGCACAGGAGCAACCAAATTCTGCATTAGGAAGGGAGGATTCCCATTATCGAACAAGGTGATGGATACGCAGGGCTTCTCTGGGGTGGTGGTCACGGTTCCAGTAACAAAAGATTTACCGCGAACAATAAGAACACAAAACATCGTAGCACCAATACTGTATTCCAAGGATACTCCTATCAACATAATAGGGAGAGATTTTCTCATCAAGCTAAACACAACAATCTCATTCACGGAGAAAGGGATAGTGTGCTCCACGCCAGGCATTTACTACACACGAGTGGCCACACTCCTTTTTGCGGCGCACGCTCAGAGCACCCTGCAAGCCGAGCAGGTCTCTGTATGAGGTTGAGATTCTACTGGGGTGGATCCCAGGGATAAAAGGGAAGGTGTTCCGATTGGCATCAGAATTTGTTTAGACAGCAATGCCAGAAGGACGATAGGAAGGGAACCACCTTCGTGATATAGCTAGAGGAGGAGCTGGTGGTCCGCAAAGACATGGTGATCCTATGTGGGATGGATGACAGCATGGAATGACTCACAGATCTATGCATCGACCCAACACTGACAATCACAGGAGTATCGGATGAACAGTTCGCCAATGAGGAAGAGGAGGGAGAGATGGTGTTCCAAGTACGGATGCCCTGTCCAGTTCAAGTAATGAAAAACCGGTACTGATACTAACACAGGTAGTGAGAAAAGGGAACAAACACACAGAAAAAGATCTCAAAAACGTGCCAGAGAAAAAGATCTCAAAAAGGTGCCAGAGAAGTTATGGACCAAGGGGCCCCAGGATGTTGGGGCACTTAAAGGAGTGGGGGCGGTGAAGATAAAACTGAAGGAAGGGGCACACTTACCCTGTGCAAAGCAATATCCCTTGTCCAGAGAAAAAGTTGAGGGGATATACTTGACTCTACATGCATTATGGCAGTAACGCATCATACAGACATCCTCAATGTGGTTGAGGCAGAATTTCCCTTAGTGTTGAACACTGATACAATACTGTGCAACATCCCAACAAAAGCGAAGTACTTCAGTCATTGACTTTAAGAACGCCTTCTTTTCTATTCCATTGCACCCAGATTCAAGATACTGGACTGTGCTTATGCATCACGGAACCAGATTCCAGCACACTCTATGTCCCAAGGTTACTGCGAGTCACCTAGCATCTTTAACAGAGTCATCCAGATGGACCTGAGCAATGTACAAATGCGAAGCACAGTGATCCAGCATGTTGATTTGTGGATATGCAGTGAGACGGAGGAAGAGTGCAGAGCAGATTCAGTGCACCTTCTGACATTGCTAGCAGACAAGGGATACAAGGTGGACAAAGCGAAATTGCAATATTGCCAGGAAGAGGTTTTGTACCTGGGACAGATTATCTCCATTGAGGGGCACAGGATAACACCAGAGAGGGTAGAGGCAGTTCACTCCACAGCTCGACCAGGCACTGAAGGAAGTTCAGAAGTTCCAGGGACTATGCAACTATTGCATGGCATGGGTGTTCGATTACTCCACATTCACAAAACCCTTACTGCAGGGCCTTACGAAAGCACAAAAACAGAAGAGGGTACTAAAATGGACTACTGAAATGAATGAGTGTTTCACAGAGCTAAAAGAAGCACTGGCCCACGCGCCAATGCTGGCCGACCCAAACTACAGCAAAAACATTTACTTGTTCTCACATTCAGATGGCTCAGTGATGACGGCGGCCCTCACACAAAAGCCACAGGTACACAAGCCTGTGGCATATTACAGCAGTGTTCTAGCCCCAGTGATGTAGGGACACTTCCCATGCGAACAAGCGCTTGTGGCTGCAGCGTTTGCAATAGAGAAGGCATCGACAATCACCATGGGGTGTCCCATTGTACTGTATGTGGAGCACTCGCTATTTGCCATCCTTGAAAAATCATCAGGCTACAAAGAAATACTGACAAACCCAGCCATTGAGGTGGTGAGGTGTTGTGTGTTCCACCCAGCTACCTACATTGCAGAACCTGCAGAGGAAGGGGACAACATACACGATTGTGCAGTGCACATGGACAGAATGGAAGGGAACATACAGGTAAAGGAAGAAGAAATAGCAGGGGCAGACATGGTTTATATGGACGTGTCGTCTAATTTAGACCCGGAGACAGGAAAGAGACATACTGGAGGGGCAGTAGTGTGCTACATAACTGGGGAATATGTAATAGCATCCCAACAGCGACTACGCTCAAACTACTCACCACAGGCAGCAGAGTAGGTGGCAATGATCAGTGCATTAAACATTCAGGGTTAGCGCGGTGGGAAAGGAGAGGGTTCAGGAGAAGTGACTTGTCTACTGTGCAACATGCAGAGCTGCTTAAACAGTTAATTGAGGCACTACAAGTACCAGTAGAAGTGGCAATAATAAAATGTGCCACCCACCCAGGTAAATTAGACCTAATATTATTAGGAAAAGAAATGGCTGACAGAACAGCTAAAGAAGCATCTTATTTACCTGAAGGAAGTCCAAGACAGTACCCATGCGCAAAAGAAAGATCCAAACCTATGGCAGCAGAGAGGAGAATGGGTCACGAAGGAGAGAGGAGAGGGTTTCAACACAATACCCTTCGTCCAAATTAGAGCTGCAAGGAGAGGCCCCAAAATTGTAAAAGCCTTATGGGTACAGCGTGGGTGCTCACTTACACCAACTGACCCCATCTAATATACCAGCGCCTGAAAAAGACCAAGTTACATCTCTAGCTTTTTTAGAGGAATACAAGAAATTGAAAAACATGAGGACAACTCAATACTTTTCCAGAACAAAAACTACCCTAGGTTCCCAGAACCCCCAACAAGTACAAGGACAAGGAGGGGCCGGAGGGGCGGGGGCCATAGTACCAATACTATCATCCGCAAGCGAAGGAATGCAAACAAGACCCAAAAACCAAAAGTATTACAACAAAAAAATATACTAGTTAACCTAACAGATCTAGAACCTTCAACTGACCTCATAAAAGCCCTAAACAAAGGGCTCACCTGAGGGTCTGTTACTTTGTTCAGTGAACCGTTTATTAAAATCAAGATCGATACAAAAATCAAACATGGAGTCATGATTTTGTAGATCACACATGAAAGAATTCTGAAACCTGAAGGCAGAAATACATTTTATAATATAGCGCGCACTAACAAAGGTTCATGCATCTATTCTACTAATCCGATTTGGATATAGCACAGGGAAGCCTGTAATGCCCAGAAACTTGTTGAACATAGCACTAGAACAGTTGCATCTAAAGAAAGTATAGTGGCAGAGATAAGCGAGGGATGGTATGTGCCGAATTTACAGGAGAGCTTGTCAACAATTCTTGCCTGGTCATACCTTGAAAACCATCAGGGGGAACAATACTGCGACCAGAAGGGCCCTTGCGGCACTTGCATACCAACTATGTTGACATAAAAGATAGATGTGCCTCTTATTACCTGCTTATGGTTGTCCGTTTCCTTTCACGTTGGCTTGAGGTGAGACCCTGCGCAAAAAACATGAAGTCGGCTTTCCAATTCTTGTTGAGGGAGGCGTTTCCAAGATGGGGCGTTTGTGACAAAATACAGTCCGATAATGGCCAACATTTTGCTAACAACCTATTTCCGGAGGTAACACGCCTCCTGGGAATAACACACAAACTTTGCACACTGTACCGACTGCAAGTGAGCGGAATTGTCGAGAAACTAAACGTCTTGCTCAAAGCACGCTTAGCAAAACTAACTTCAACATTGTGCCAAAATTGGCTTGATTGCCTCCCATTGCTGCTTTTTGCCCCTCGCAACTCATCCAGAGTGGATCACTACTTGACTCTGCATGAAATTTTAACTGGTAGGAGGATGCAGTGCCTGTGCCTGTCCCTCCTGAACGTGCAATTTCTGATGCTAACCCTAGCTCTGGATCCTCGGAAACTAAATGAAACTATTTAATAGAAACTACAAATGTCCTCCACTAAATCTCCCACCAGGTACAGCGACCTACAGGTTGGCCGCCCAATGTTGAAGAGTACATGAATGCCCACCAGGAGGAGGACTTTCCGCAGACCCAGACCCTCTATTCCGGAGACAGTTCTCATCTGCTACGTGGTAAGGAAGGAAAGAGCATAGCCTTTGCGGTCCATTACAAGTTGTCTACGCAACCGCAACAGCCGTAAAGATAAGGAAAGGAGGGCATGGATCCATTACACCGACCTCTGCAGAGACCAAAGCAGCACACCGGAAAGACAAGAGAGAAGCGTCACCTAATGGGAAGTATAACCCGGTTATCATTGACTCTGTACTGCTATAAGACTATATAGGAGGCCCATAAATGACGGAGAAAATGGGCCGGACACTACTTGTGGGAGCAGGAGAAAAGCAAAACTGGACGCAAAGGCACTAGGGGTTGGATTTTTCTGTCTTTTTGTCATCTGCCTCCTCTTACGCTGGTTTCTAATGCATAGGAGCGGTGCGGGTACTCCAGCTGATGGTGGAAGGGAAACGGGCACTAAAAGTACATCTAGTATTGAAGAATTCTACAGTGCTATTGAGGAGGGAGGAGAACTCGCCTCCGAAAACATATGGTATAAGAGATGGAGAGTGGGGCGAGGGAGAACCAACAGCACATGCAATGTGTGCTCACTCATCCCACACCTCGCAGGGACACCGAAACAATTCCTGCCACAAGAAGTGACAGAGGAAGGAGGATGTTTGATGCATATGTCTCTGTACAAAACAAGGGGGCTGTTCCGGGGCCACATCGTAGAGGTGAAGTGGGTAAATGAGAGGGAGGCAGTGTACGCAGACAACTGCATGCAACTAGAAATCATAACCCATGGAGAAGCTGCCAAGCTAATGAGAATAAAATGTAACACTGAAGGGGCAAAGGGGAAAACACGTGGCAACTGCCCACAAGCGAATATTCTTTAAGTCAACAGGACCCGATATACCATGGTGCCACACCAGGCCCTTAACGCAAATACAGGGTTCGGTATATCACAATGGAAAATGGGAAAGAGGGATGGTACAGTGCCGCGCAGAAGGGCTGCTGGGCTTTGAAGAGAAAGCGGTGAAGAAAATAGATGTCAGGTGCAGAAGAATATGGAATGCCAATGTTCGTGCCGTAACACGGATAGATGAGAAACACTGCCCAGCTTTCATAAAACTGTTCACACAGTATTTTGTGTTTCAGAGCAAACTGGATGGTGACACTGGGGAGGAACACCGGCTGCGGGAGGATGAGGACATTGGCAATCATGGATGTATGGTCAGCCTGCAGGACAAGAGCCTATGCCCAGCTACCACCAGATTGGGGAGGAATATGTGCACGTGACCCTCCACAGTCCTGCATTGGTGGTGCCCCGCGCAGATTGGATGCCATTCAATGAACAACGAGAGATGAACAATCGAAGATAACCAAGAGGAAGAGAGCAAGCAATTATCAGCAGAATCAACAGAGCTTGGATGCTATCCCGCCACATTTCAGACTCTTCACCAAAGCGCCCGTTTCTTAGCTTGCATGTGCTTCCTGGGGTGCAAACAGCTGTTAACGCAGAATGGATTAAAATAACATGTTACAAGATGCTTCAATTGCTAATGCTTCCGATAAAGGACTGAATGCAGTGCGAGAAGAACTTCGAGCTCTGCATTATATGGCCCTACAGAATCGTTAAGTATTGGACCTTATGACTGCAATGGAGGGTGGGGTGTGCCACAAGAGAGGGAGCATATGTTGCACAGCAATACCAGCTGTACCGTGGAAAGAGAAACATCTAGATTGTCGGTAGCGCCTGCCTTAGTGGTGACGGTGTTGATGGCTCAGTGCGGCTTGACAATCAGACGTGCAGCGTGCAAGAAGTGAGTTTCTTCTCTCAGGACTCAGCAGCGGAGCGAAGCAGAGTTGGTTTGGCGGACAGGAGCTGCCCATATACTGCGTCATATGACTGCAGCAAAGGCTACTTCAAACCACGGGTGTGTCCCCTCCTCTCCGAGATCCCCTGCCTTCTGTGTCCTGGCAGCGGCGGATCGAAGCTGCTAAGTGTGGGCTGGTGAGGGTCGTGGGCCGCATTCCAGACCACAAGCTTAGCTGTGTTAGATAAGTTAAGTCGGGTTAACTTGCTGAATAAGCCAATCGTGGGTCAGATTTCCTGCACTATTGGTGCGCGCAATAATCGGCAAAGAAAGCTCTCTGCCTGCAATTTAAGTGACATGTTAATTAGTCAGCTGCTGCACCGGCTTTCAGACAACCTTGAAAGTGGCTTTTTTTGTGTGTTGCATGTCAATGAGTGACCCATTGTCCATGTAACAAAGCGGTGGGGGCACATGGTTCTAAGCAAAGCCTGTGGGACATAGCTCTCCTCCAGTGGTGCTGGCCAGAGTCAGTGATTGCCAGTGTCTTTCACAGAGTTTAGCCACTCGGTTAGCGGGAAAGCGCTTGAGGCGAGCAGAGCTCAACTGAAAGGAGACAAGTGACAGGCAGTGACTGCAGGGAATGCTCCCTTGGAGCTGCCATCTCTCTAAAGCACAAGCTGATTGTAGATAGTGGCATCCTATAGTAAAAACAAAGCATTCATTTTAGGAGAGACACGGGTACCAGTGGAAGGAAGGCCTGATGGTTCTGTTAACCATCGAAAGTCACAAGACTAGTGCTGTGCGAGTGTTTCCAGGGGGGCAAGCAGGCAAATGACTGTTTCCTCGTGTAGGGATATCTTAGGGGCCTGGAGGTTGCCGCTGGGTGTGTCCCTTTTGGAAGGTCGCCTGCCGTAATTCCAGGCTACTGGAGAGCTGACAGTGGGCAAAGAAGGAAGCAAAGTTGAAAGCAGATTAAAGCACTTCTTTCTTTTTTTTGTCCTCTCAGTTGATTCCTGACCAGAGACCACCCAACATCTACAATCTCTGCAGCGGCGTATTGCAGGATGAGCTGTGAGCTCCTGAGTGTGCGCTAAATTGGTATTCCTCCCCCCTCTAACTTGTTGCTGGAGACTGGGAATTCTGTTCATATGGTTACAGCTCAGGTGAACAACCAAGTTTCTTGATCTCCCACTGTTGAGACAGAGCCTTGTGACAACTGTGATAATTGGGGGGTGAAAGTTGTTACTCCCATACCATTGAAGGCTTTAAGAATATCTTTGGAAAAAGGCTTAGACTATACCCTGACTACAACAAATATGAAAAAGAAAACAATTTTTTTTATTGAGAAGAACGAATGTTGGAGTTTGGGTGATATTGATAAATTAGGGGGCAGGGTTTTGGATGACTTTGGGCTAAATGAAGAAAATCGACATTTCACTTGGTTCCCCCATTATATAACTCCCTGGGAGGGAGATCCTCAGTCATACCCTCAAATCCTCCGCCCCAAGTCCAGCTCTCCAGTAAAAGTCTGGTAGTGGCCTCGCATTCTCGATTGGATGAAGTCTGATCGAGCTATGCCCAGGACTTTGACGTGCACAGTTAAGTCACTCTGGCAGCCTTGAACTTCGTCCTTAATTCATCAGTGATTGTATTCAAACTTTTAAAGGGAGAAGTCCAGGTCGACTCCGGGATTTTGATAGAGACGGATATCTGCGACTTATCTCTAGTGGGCATAAAAACTGATAAAATAGCTACCATGGACACTTTACAGGCGCTCCAGTAGGAAGTGAAAATCCAGACTGAAAGGCCAAAAGCTCTACCGAATCAGTTTGGTTTCAAAACAATTTTTGGGCGATCTGAATAATGGTGATCCTTATTGTTAGTCAATATGCAGAAGGGTGTTGCTAAGCCGGAGAATAGTGTAACAGCACTACAGTAGAGTTTTAGCTCCCCTTTTGACGATACACCATTGTCAGAATCAGTGATGGAAGAATGTAGAAGTCTGGCCCAAGTGGTGGAGGTAGTGGATTTAGTAGAACTTGATGAAGAAAATAAGGGAGCAAATGAATAATTGAAGCAAGCAGCGTCGAATGGTGTTGCAGATTCTGAGGTGCAAGAACACTGTAGCATGGAAGAGAGCGCAAGATCAAATGGTAAAAAGGGTAAGAAGAAGAAACATTTGAAAGTTTTAAACTCTATCTCCTGTAGAGGAACCCAAATTAAAAGAATTAAAAAAACGAGGAAGATTAGAAATTCTGTGAACTCAAATTTCTTTCGTGGAATATCCTGTGTGAGTGTGGGAGGTCAGAGGCAAGTGCCATCTAGAATAAAGAAGAACACGGACCAGCAAACTTCAACCCATCCTGCTCTTGAAGCTACGAATATTCTATGCTCTTCTCCCAGTATGAATACATCCTCTTCATGTTTGAGCATTGATGTTCAGGCTGAGCCAGTAAAAAGATAAATGAAGAGGCTCAGACAGTGGATGCCTGGGAGCTAAAGAAATGGGAGCCGATTTTTTTATCAAGCGGGTAAATCTGAAGCAGGCACTGTCCAGGAGTCCTCCAAATCTACAAAATCAGACTCTGGTGTGCAAACGGTTGTGGCTCAAGGCCAATAAAATGGGAGCCCATTTTTCATAGGGGGAAAAGACAGAGTTTGGATGTAGCGCAAAGTACTTGAATTACAACGCAAAAAGCTGTAGAAACAGTCTGACTTGGGTTGTTTACCCCCCAGCTGTCCAGCAAATACCACATCTGAGTTGGTCTCGGAGGAGGAAGAATCTCATCCCTTAGTGATTCCGACGGTTTGGCTACAAAGGATTGCTGGGGGCAGGTCTAGTGCTGCATTCAATTGAGGTGCAATTTTAACAATTTTCAAAGAAGTTCCTGAGCTAGATCTTTTTAGCACAATTGATACAGATTATATTCGGTTCCCGTTTGAGGATTGGGTGTCAATAGTTGAGATGGGTTTTAAGTTCAAACTGGCAGCCAAGACGATTATGGCGGTGAATGGGCAACTCCTTAGGCTCGGTTATAAAATCTCAGCTGTAATTTTTGATAGAGTAGAGTGCGAGGGATCCAGGAGGAGAGTTAATGGGGCAAAATACAATGAAGCACAGGTGACTGTCCCTTCTCAGACCAGTGTTACTAATATTGGAGTTCCCATAGAGGGCACTAGAGTGCGACCAAGATGGCCGCTCTGGTGTGAGCTCTGCCAGCACATCGCATCAATCCTGTAAAATAACGTGGATCCGGGGGCTATCTGACCCCCCCGATGGTGGTACAGCTATACCAACACGAGACGTGTCAGCCGACACCCCTTCTGGAAGACAGAGATCCCCTCGGCAGCCAACCGGTGCGGAGTGGGAGAGAGGGGGAGTCCCCGATCGGCTGCAACCCGCGGCGGCATTCTAAGCGAGGAGCCGCGGGCGGGAAAGACGGCGGCGCCCGACGCTGCGGAGGACCGTGCTCGAGACTACTTGACAGGCTCCGTGTGGACCGGCGGGGAGAGATCAGATCCAGTGGCCCCATCGGCGAAGGCGGAGAGGGCAGCAGCAGCGCTGCCTCGTGGGCCGAGTAAATACAGGGACGACCCGGCTTCCCCCCCCACGCCGACGAGTGTCAAGCGGGCTCGGGGTCCCCGGAGGTGAGAGTCCGGCCCCGGCGGGAAGTGGGAACGGCGGTGGCCGGGTGACGCCCGGGGGCGGCATGAAGGGTGGGTGAAAAGGAGAGAAAGAAGCCCGCGCCAACGGCACTTCGCAGCCTCCCTCTGTGGGGAGAATACAAACGAAACGCAACACAAGGCCGGAGGGCTCCTGTGACTGTCCGCGGGAGTCAGGCGGCATTTTCAGCACTCGAGTGGGCCCCGTGACTCGAGCTCGCTCCGGAACAACGTTGCACGCAGGGGACGATCACCCCAACGTACTCAGCTCAATCACAACGCCAATAATGAGAAAAGCAGACAAGTCTCAGCGAAAACTAACATTTGAGGCAGGAACCATAGTGAAAACCCCTAAAGCACACGTGCAGCAAGAGCAACCGGAGGAGAACATGCTCAGGGACGACGAACCCGCGCACAGCATAGACATTAAAGAAATCTTCCTCGAGTTAAAAGCGGGAATCGGCAATATTGACAATAAGCTGGACTCCCTGTCCACCAAAGTCGACCAGCTACAACACCGGCTGGACAAACACAGAGACAGATTAGACACTGCTGAACAACGTATCTCTGATGTAGAGGATAATATGGCCTCCATGTCCACTAAGGTTACAAAATTGGAAACACAAATGAAAGCGGTCATGACCAAAAACGAGGACCTAGAAGGGCGATCACACCGGAACAACATTAGGGTCCTGGGGGTAAGAGGGCACCAACCCGCAAGGAAAATGGAAGACTTTGTTGAAAACATGTTCAGAGAATTATTTGGAAGCCCGGCACTGTCCAATCTATTCGTGGTGGAGCGAGCGCACAGGGTACCAACCAACCGACCTGTTCCCGGAGGCCCCCCACCACCACCCGATCATAGCGAGCCTGCTCAATTACAAGGACCGAGATACTATTCTTCACCTCGCTAGGGAAAAAGGGAACCTGCAGCCTGACGGGGACAACGTCCAATTTTTCCCCGACTTTTCCCCATCGGTCCAAGCACTGCGCAGAACGTTCACAGGAGTGAAACGGTGACTACAGGACAGTAAATTGACGTACTCCATGCTCTATCCTGCCAAATTGCGGGTTCAACACACAATTTTTCAACACTCCCGAAGAGGCAAATTTGTTTCTTGATAAACTGGGGTGCAAACAAAATTTCAACAATTCAAGATCAGTAAGGAGAGACCGAGCAAATGGCGATCCACCCTGAAGCACATCCAAACTTGGAGGCCGGCTTCCCCGCACCGTTCGATATGTTCCCCCGGATTCAGGAAAACCGCATTAGTGTCAAGATGCGCTGGTTCTTGGGAATTCCCTAGCGCCCAAGGCGCAGCTAAATTATGTTAAGGGACACTGCGGAGGGGGGGGAGCTAATGGGCAAGTTGGGGGTTGCCCATGAGTGGGAGGGGAAAAATTTCATGTTATGGAAGCGTACTTGTGGGGGGTCATACCTCCCCCCCGCCGCCACCCTGAGACTCACCAAGGAAACACCGAAGCAGCCCCGCAGCTCGGAACCCGAAGATTCAAATAAAATAACTGAGTCACTGCGCAGCAAACTATGTCTGACATTTCAGCCAATAAACGAGCAAAATGTTCCCATCCGCAACATTCAAGCTTGCCACATGGAACATTAAAGGGGGCAATAACCTGACTAAAACCAGGAAAATGTCACAATACCTCCGGAAGCACAAAGTGGACATCGCCCTGGTTCAGGAAACACACCTCCTCCCCGGAACGGAGAGTCGATGGGCACGTGAATGGGGCTGCCACAGTTACTTTGCGTCCTACTCATACGCCAGGGGATTGGCAATCCTAATAAACAGATTACTGAAATTCAGACTGATTGCAACCAAGAGTGAAGAAGAAGGGAGGTCACTTCTAGTTCATGGCATTCTTGAAAATACAGAGTTTATTATTATAAATTCCTACGGACCAAATACAGACAGTCATAATTTTGATTAGGCAATGACACACCTGGGAGAGTCAAGATCCGCAACAATCATATGGGCAGGAGACTTGAATACTGCTCTCGACCCTCAGGACAAATTGCACCCAACCTCTACGGAGCCCTCCAGGGCGGCACTCCAGGTTCGCAAGATTTGCAAGGCCTATGACCTCGTGGACATTTGGAGACGCCAACATGGCGAGTCTCGTGACTTTTCATTCCACTCCTGGGTCCACCAAACAAGCTCCCGGCTAGATTACATTCTAGTGTCCACGCACAGTTCAGATCAATGGTCAAACTGCCAAATACTGCCCAGATCCCTGTCCGACTACTCGGCCGTCACTGTTGAATACGCCCCGCCAGATCTCGGAGGGGAGGAGGCACTGGAGGTTCAAGCCGGGGTGCCTGCAAGATCAGGTCTTTGCCAAAGAGCTACGCACAGAAATGTTATCGTTCCTTGACATTAACCAGGGCTCAGTCTCATCTGCTGGGACCCTGTGAGAATCTCTGAAATGCTACATCAGGGGGATTTGTCTTACCAAAGAACAAGGAATCCTGAAACTCATCAGACGTGAACTAGCACAGAGCGAGGCTAAATTGAAAGAGCTTGAACTATTACAATTGAACTCGCCGGGACCACAGGTGCTAGCATCGCTGAAGACTGAGCTCGACAAGTTCAGAGCGGCGGCAGACAGAACTGAAATTCCTAGCGCAAGGCCATCGAGTTCGCCAATACGGAGAAGGTCAGAAGCCGGGCGCCCTTCTTGCAAGACTGATAGAGGCAGACCGTAAACCCGTGCAAATTGAGCGGATTCGGAATCCCCAGGGCACCCTAGTGCATACCGAAAAGGAAATAGCGGAATCCTTCCGCAGCTTTTACCAGAACCTATACAGGACCAACTTCAGCGCCTCCTAGGAGGAACTATCCAACTACTTTGCAGATCTAGAATTATTTTGGCTGGAGGCCACGTTAAGGGAGTCCTTAAACTCACCAATCACGATAGAAGAAATCCTCCTGGTCATTAAAGATCTACCACGTACCAAGGCCCCCAGCCCCGATGGGTTGATAGGAGAGTTCTATAAAGCGTTCGCACCCATTCCTGCCCCACTATTACAACAGGTTTATGAGGAAGCACTTGAGGTCGGATCACTCCCTTCAACCCTCCGTGAAGCCAACATGATACTACTGCATAAAGTTGGCAAGCCGCTGGAAGAATGCGGCTCATACAGGCCAAAATCTCTGATCAACTTAGATAACAAAATATTGGCCAAGATCCTTGCTTCCAGACTCATCCCCCTGATGCCAGCAATGGTCTTAGCTGACCAAGCCGGATTTGTGCCTGGCCGCAATACCACGTTTGGTAAGACGCATGTTTGGGGTCATGGAGGCATTGGATCCCACGCACCAAGCGGTGGCAGTCCTTTTAGATGCCGAAAAGGCATTTGATTCCATCGAATGGCCATTCCTCTTTGAAATCCTACAGAGAATGGGCCTGGGCAAAAGGTACCTCCAACTAGTAGCCATGCTGTATAATCAACCCCGCTCCCATGTTATCGTAGGGAAAACTAGATCGGGGCAATCAACCTCCAGAGGGGGACTAGGCAGGGGTGTCCACTATCCGCCCTACTCTTTGCACTGGTGATGGAGCTACTAGCCTCAGATCTTCGAGCCCGACATATACAGAGAGGCCTGTCCTTCGGTCCCCATAGGCTAATAATTTCACTATACGCAGATATCATCGCCCTTTTTATACGTGACCCGTTAACAAACTTAAATCCTATAATATGTGATAATAAAATTCAGCAACTTCTCCGGATTAAAGGTCAATCACAGTAAGTCTGTCATATTCCCGCTCACTCCGCAGACCCAACAATTCCAAGATGACTATGGCTTCAAATGGGAACACTCTAATGTGCGCTACCTGGGCATCCACTTAGCCAGAGATCACCAATCCCTGTTCCAAGATAACTACGGCAAAGTGTTTCAATCTTTGCAGGTGAAAGTGGAGACGTGGAATTCATTACCACTCACTCTATGGGGTCAGGTTTTGCTGGTGAAAATGGTGATACTCCCCAAACTTAATTTATTTGTAAACCTCCCTCTAGTAGTGCCTCAGAAACATCTCCAACATCTACGAAGCATGATTCTCGAACTGCTTTGGGCACGTAAACCAGCCAGAATAGCCTATAACACATTAATTCAACCAGTTAAAAAAGGCAGGGTGGCTCTTCCCGACGTAGAACAATATTACTGGGCAGCACAAGCCCAGTTTCTGGGACACTGGTATTCTACTCAATTCATTCGTCCCCATGTCCAACTGGAGCGGGCCTTGGCATCCCCAAATCTGCTCAGAGCTGTGATCTTGGGCACGACACAAACCCCACACCACTCCCTAAACCCGATGCTCACTATCATTACCATATGGAAAAAAATAGCGCAGAAATCCAAAGAACAGACCAGGTTTTCCCCCCTACTTCCGGTAAAATTCATTCCCGGGGTCCCACTGTCCGCGGAAAGTTTATTTGACATGGATAGACGAGCTAAAATTTAAACGTATAGGTGCCCTCTTCATAGACGGGCATTTCCTTACCCCCCCCCCCCAACAGGCAAAAACTTGCGGGGCCTCCACTGCCCTAGACACGTTCATCTACTTTCGCCTCAGAGGCGCCTTACAAACCATACTACCCTTGTTTCCCCAAAAGCCCGAGACCTGGCAGCTACTCCACAGGGTTATTCAATTACAGGGGGAAGGATGGCTGGTCTCAATGCTGTATAAGTCCCTCATAGCAGATACCGCCAGAGTCCGACAGCATCTAGGGGGAGATGGGAAAGAGCGCTCCAGGCCCCAATCCCGGATGATGACTGGGAGTATATCTTAACAGACGCAGAGGGTATCACTAAACAGCAGATACAAACTAATTCACCTGAAATTCATTCACCAGGCGTACCACACCCCCGCCAGAATTCACCACTACCATCCCGCGACTCCTCCACAATGCGGCCGCTGTGGTAATCCATCAGCGGACTTTCTTCATCTCGCATGGGCCTGTCCACCGATACAATGCTTCTGGGTTTCAATATTGGAAAAAACATCAGCAATTGTAGACACTCATCGAACCAGACCCCAAGATTACTCCATTAGGGCTCACTAAATACCTCCCCTCTGCAGTACGCAAGCTGGGAGGGCTGCTGCTACTGTTGGCACGTAGAAGAATAGCAATGGCCACAGGAAAAGGACCTATACCGACAGCTCAACAGTGGCTGCAGGACGTATCATATTGTCAGGACACAGAGGTGAACTTCATCAAACTTTTCCCCCTGCATGCTTGGCCTCCCGACATCTGGGGCCCATATATCACTTATTTGTTGTCCACCGAAGGCAATGGCTCATCCAGAAGTGTGACCCCAGAATCCCAAAAAAGGTCCCATAGACACATGTCCCAGTACGACTGCTGTAAGCAACGGCAGAATTTTAATGACTCAGGCTCGGGTGTGAACGGGAGGAGGGGGGGGCGGGTGGAAGGGGGGGCGGGTGCAAGGTACAGTCACTTCCATGTATGTTCGGTTGTGTGATGTTTTTTCTGTTTTGCAAATACCAAAAATAAAGTATTAAAAAAAAAAACTAATATTGGAGTGCCCACTATGGGAACAAGTGACCCTAAAGTATTAAGTGACAATGAAGCAGATGTGGTCAATGCTCCCGGACATTTTGTCCAACATTTTTCAGAAATTGGGGTCCCCTGAGGTGGCGCTTTAGTCGCTAGAGATTTTCTGATTCTGAGCTGGAACACGCAGGGTTACATTTCATTTAGGAACAGTGCAATGAAAAAGGTATTTTTTGGTATTAACCTAATTTTCCTACAAGAGACATGGCTGATTATTTGATTACAATTAGATGGCTTCCTAGTTTTACATCAACCAGCAATCCCCCATAAAAATTGTAGGCGGGGGGAGACCATCTTATAGCAGTTCCAGAAATCCTGAGTCGAATAAAACCTAACTGATCTCTCTCGATATAAGGGTCATTTTAGCAGCAAGATGATCCCCGAGAGGAGATTTGCCTCAGAAGTCTCTTGTGGTCATTAACATACATTGGAATCCCGCCCCTGGTTGACTTTTCTGCTTTTTTTTTTTAGAATCTTTGTCCGTTTTATTGTTGAAGATCAAGACTATGTTTGGGTCAGCCGACAGTCATTGCAGACGACTTTAATTCTCAATGTATAGCCTCGTTGACTATGTGGGGCGGGGGAGAGGACAATTGAGAAGACCATCAGTTAATGGAGAAATGGCTTACTTTTGTGGCAGAAGGGAACTTGAAGATGGCCAATGGAAATATTCAGGGTGATGTGCCTCCTGCTTCAACTTGGGGGCGAGGCCAAGTGAGCTCAACTATAGATCTGTTTCTGTCATTAGATTTGTTTGATAGCGGTCAGAGCCCACATTTTAGATTGTGGTACCAGTAATCGCAAGCCTCTTAGTAGGATTTTTTCCATGAAGTTAGCTGGTAAGGAAATGGGCCCATGCACTGACCTGTTAGTGACTAATGGTAAGAATAGAGTGGTGACGTTTCGAAGAAGAGGCGTTAATTTGAACGGCAATGTGCAGAGATTTGCAGAAAATAAATCTGATTCTGAACTTGGGGAGGTTAGTGGCCTGAATAATTTTGTGGAATCTCGATTCACCCCAACCTCCCATCAGACGGAAAATTCATAGTCATACGTTTGATGAGGAAACTTTGCAGAGGAAGCGCCAATTAAGGCATGACATCAGATGCTTAAAAGAAGTGTTATTAAATGTTGAGTATAAGTGTAAAGTGCAGTCCCTGCGAAGAACAGAACGGAATTGGTCCCATTCGTATAGGTATCTTCGTCATCAATGAGACAGAGTTGATCCTGGAAGCTCTGAGGAATGCCATTCCAGAAATTCTTTGTCCCTTATTAACCATGAGAGAACCAGCCAAATTTCTTTGCAAGGTAGCATGGTGTCTGAGAAAGCTAGGTGTAAGCATTTCAGTATACTTTAGGAGAAAACCCTAACAGGGAATTGTAGCTTGAACTTGGACGTCCCTCAGAAGTTAAAGCTCTCGCAAGAAATAATAACAGACATCATTTTGGGCTCCTCTACATCGAGAGCGGTGGGAGTGAATGGTCCGTCTAATCAAATACTGAAGGGGGGGCGCATATTCCTGGTCTAGGGTCCTGTTGATCTTATTCAGGGCAATCCTGTAAAGTAGACAAATTCGGAATCCTGGAGGACTTCTATAATGTACCCATCAACAAGAGTGGGGAATCGAGCTGATCCAGGCAACTATAACCCGATCGCACTCTTGGATGTGGATAGCAAGGTTTTCGCTGGGTCTAAAGAGAATTAGAGACCTGGGCTAGTGATAATAACATCCTTTCGAAGTTACAAATTGGATTCAGAAGAGGCCCGTCGACATCTCTAAAAGGCCTCATTATGAATTTGTCATCTAAAAATTCTTCGTCTAGGGCAGGTCGAACCCTATATGGCACATGGATCAACCTCTCCAAGGCCTTTTATACGGTCAACAGGGAGCATCTCTGGGCAAAGCTGGCGGTCTGGGGTTTGCCAAGGCCGCTGCTAGCAATTTTGGTCTGCTTGCACGATAACACTAGCCTGCAGGTCAGGTTAAATATTCTTGGGCGTTTGTCTTCTTCGATCCCAGTTAAGAGGGGCATGAGACAAGGCTGCAACATTGCCCCCATTTTGTTAATTTATATTTGGTGGACCTGGAAGAATTTCTGGCATCTCATTCTAGAGGTAGTCAGAGGATTGGCCCCCGCCTAACTTTGTGGATTGCCTATGCCAACGATCTAGACCTTATGGACTATACCCCAGTCGGCCTACAGCGCCTCCTGAGTGCTTGAGGACTATGTCAAAGAAAATAACTTGTAAATTAACCCAATGAAATCGAAGATTGTTGCCTTGAGAAGCCCTGTGAAATCTGACCTGCATTTTGTCTGGTCTGGGGTTGGGCAAGCAATCCCGATCGAGAAGGAAGTGACCTACCTAGGATTTAAATTCCACTCATTCCCGACATTGTTACAGCACGAGTTGGAGTTACATGGGAAGGCCCTCCAGTTGTCGTGCCACATTGCTGTCTATGTATTTTCACTAACACCTTTAATAAGATTCTACACAGCAAAAGTGCTGCCCGCCTTGCTCTATGGTGTTGACATTGAAGCCATTAAAGCCATTAGCGGCGAAAGTCCACTGGACCAACATAGTGGGAGTTATCTGGAAGAAGGTGTTGAGGCTACCCCATAGTTTGCCAATGGTCAGCCCGAGATATGAGCTGGGCATATACTCCCTGCAGATGCATGTGCAGTGACGTTTTGTCACACTATGTGCTGATAATCGTTCCGCAGGGTAATACTTTATATAAGGATATTAATGCTGCACTGGAAAGGGGAATGAATTCAAAAAAATGAGTGATGAAGGTCCTGAGTGAGTGTGAGCGCTGTGAGGGGGATCTTCTTGCCAATCCTGTGGGAGTTAAGAAGGTGATGGGTAGACGGGCCTGGATTCGCACCATTGATATGCACAAGTAAGTCCTGGTGAAATCTTTGTGCCATTTTGATAAACCAAGAGGCTTTTCTCCTTAACTACCTGAGGTATTTCCCCAATTCAAGGTTTAGACACGAGTTTATGTAACCAATCTCTAAAGCACATCATGATAAAGTGTGAAGGGGCGCGGGAGATGAGACTTTGATTCTTGGGTACCTTTGTGGTCCGGGAGGATAGCATTTCCTCTGGAACATTTTGGGAGAAATTAATTGCAGGACAAGAAGCATTGCTCACCTTGGAGGTGTTAAGAGTACTACAAGCATTAGGCCTCAAATACATAAATCGACCATTGGCCACGGCACACAAACGATCTATAGTAACAACATGAATGAGGGCCACACAGGGAAATGCAAGGGTAGGATTGCACTGTGTATGCCAACGGCCCAGAGAGTTTGTGTATGAATACGAGATAGGGAACAATCCCAGGTAAACTCACTTAGCAGGGCCGCCCCCAAGTTGGGCTTCACCTGTGAAACCTGCTTTGACCAAATGGTCCACAGACCACGGATTAAGGAGAAGGGAGACAAAGCTCAGGCTCAGTGTCATAGGCAGACCGGAGCAGCTGAGACAGCACTGAGTGAGGTAATGACAGGGCGGCAAGCTAGTCCCACAGGCATTCCGGGGTAGAAGGGACGTGGACCTGAGCCAGAAAACCGTTCAAATAGCTACGAATGCCTTTCGGCAGGTGGATATGGAAATGGGGAAACTGCACAGAGCGGCGTGCCTGGGAGGACCATGTTTGTGTGTCCCTGGGAGGTGGCCAGTCTTCAGTGTATCCAGCACAAGGTCTGCGAAGGCTGTTATCCGGCAGGTGCCGTGTGAATGTCTCCCTTCCCACCAGAGGGTGTCTTGTGTTTCTTCCGCAATGGTGCTGACCAATGGCAGAAAGTCCCAGTGGTCAGCACAAATGTTATTTTACTAATTGCAAATTGCCCCCTGGGAGGTGTGAAGTGATGTGGCACCACATGGGGAGGTGATGTTTATACTGTTGACCCGTTTGCTCCAATCACGTTCCACTAACATATGCTTAGAGCTAACGATAGGACGTAGATTAGCCAATGAGTTTCATGGGAACATTGGAAAATATGAACATTTGAGTTGCAACTGTTTCTAATGCCTTATCCGTTGTATTCGAAGTATAAAACCAATGTTCGCTGCATGCACAGATGTCAGCTCTCAATCAGTTCTGGTCCAACGTTCCGTTTGATTTGTGCTCACCCAGCTATAACAAACCGCGTTACGTCTTGCCCGGTGTGCGCTCCTTTTTTGGACTACCTTTGGTAATTATTTATTACGAGTTTTGGAAGATCCCCGATACAGGACCATGCCTATGAATAGGCTTCAATTTTCTTAAAAGTGTTTGTTCGTATGATACGATACTACCAGTATCGGATGTTCCATCCGTAGAGCTGAAGGGACCAAGAAATACAATAAGTCTAGTATATTCATTGCTAAAAATTCATGCCACAAGGCATATTTGAACATTTTACATAGGTTTTCAAATGCTTTGCAGCTTCATTGAACTTACCTCTTCTTCTGAATCTTCTGCGTCTTGCAATGGGGTGGATAAACCATCAGTCTTTGTCTTCTGCAACATAACAGAATGCTAGAAGTAAGAGGACCTTTATTTTCAGCAAACAATTAAGCAATTTTACACAGAAAGCAACAGCATTCACAGGTTACTTTGAAAGAAAATAATTCAACAAATTTAACAATGCAGCGGCTCAGCTTCTTGTTCACTGGTCAAAAGTCTGAATTCGGAACAGTCTATATATTAGGAGCACACAAACTGGCCTTTGATCATCAGATAATCTAATATCTATCTTTGCTGCCTTTTGTCTAAATAGTACATATTAATCTTATATAATACACTGATGTGTCAGACAAATGTCCGCATTGAAAAACCAAACCCTGCACGATTCCGAGATCAAGCCACCTTGCCCTCCCCCACCCCCAGTGGGGTCTTTTCATTCCATGCATACAATTACTTACATCTCTAAGGTTTGGGACAAATGTATTCAGTTCATAAATATGTGTTAAGAAACAAATTCAATCAATTGTCAGCCTTCAAGATAAGTAGTAAACATGATAAAGTGTCAGTACATCAATAAACAAATGTTAATAGAAATGGGAGCAGGAAAATGTGGGAAGAGGAGAGAATGCGGACAATATTCCACTAGATTAATTTACCTTGTGCAGCATTCATATTTCATAGAGGCCAGCAGACACCATAAGAAGCTCTGCAAACCCATAATCTATCCCAGTCCCAGAGCTATGTCCCAAGGATATACTTACAGGCAAAGGCATATCTGTAAACCCCAAACAGAGAGAGAGCCTCCACATCCACACAGGAGTGACCAAGGATCTACTGTAATGTACAAAAAATCCTCAAGTCTCTCATGCCAAGCCTGAAAAAAGCAGCACCTTGTTTTGGTTTAAACTTTTTAACTTCCTAGGGAACACCGACACTGCACATGCATCATGTTCTGGCCTATTCCCCCTTCATAGAACCTTTTCCTAAAACGGCGACTCAATGTTACCCATTTTAGCAGTTCAGTCACTACATTTAATGCACCAGTTATATAGGGTGCATCAAACACCTTTCTATGTACAGTTTGTACAAATCCGTACCCAGGACAACCAGTTTAACTATAGTTCAGTCTGACCTTTTACACCCCCCTTAGGTATTCCCAGTACACACATTTTGGGAGGAGCTAAACCAGAGCAACTATAACCTGCCCCAGGTAGGCAACCATCTCCTCCTGTTCTTGCACTATAGGGGTGCGCCAGGCCACGTGGAAGAAATAAACACTCCAACACCTGCATCTCAGGCAATACAGTGGACAATCAAGCAAAGTGCCCAATCTGTTTTGAAGTAATGCATCTTTTAAACAGTATATGCACATTAATCATTTTACATTTGGAATGGGAATGTACGTTGTTGGTATGCAGACATGCCTATTTTCAATCAGTAATTTACAGACTGAATTCCATTTCTCAGAATGTCGTTCCCCAGTGACTCATCATCCAGATCCAGAGACACCAACAGGATTTAAATACTTCATATTATTTTCCTGCTCTTCTGGAGGTTCACCAGTACCCATCATAACTGGGATGCTGGAGGCTCATTTGACATTAGAAATTGTGCAATAACATTTACTAGCACTTCCAAGATAAAGAGTAAGTATCCAACATGCAATACATTTAACAGACTGATGGAACTGATGTGATATTTCCTAATGATAGCCCAAACACAAACTCAAAGCTCAACCAATTTTACAAAATCACTGACATAGAGCTAAACACATTGGAGAAAGACCGCAACAAAGCAGGCTCCCTAGCAGAGCCCCACTGCCTGGGCATCTACAGAGATCCCTGCCAAAGAATGCACGGTACCCCATTTGAACTAACTGATGAACCAGCAACGGTACCAAGATTCTCTAAGTTGGTATACATTAAACAACTCTTCAAATGCCACCAGAGACTCAGACAATCTCACTAACCAATGACCTCTATCAAACATACCCTATCATTTTTCAGAAATGTGTCCTTCCTCTTTTCACGTGGGGTACCGCACGCGGCAGTAACCCCGCCCTCCTTCGCTCCGCCCAGCGCATCACCCATCAGTCCTTTTCTATTGCCAGGTCTGAGACCTTTAAGCAATAACAAAGGAACCTTATTAGAGGGGAAGGCGGGCGGGCATATGGAGGAAAGGGGACTATGGACTAGGAGTAAGGTAGTCACTACGGTGAGTAACTTTATTATACTCCTACGCCCTGTCCTCCATACTTCTGGGAGATTCCCAAGCACTCCTCACAGGAATTACGGGTGGATGGAAAACTCAAAACAGGTTTTTTAGCACAGCTTGACCGAACTGAGCATCAGCTCTGGAACTCAGGTCTAGACAGCAATGCTTACAAAAATCCGATGGGGAGGCCCACGTAGCCGCTTTCGCGATGGTCTCCCAGGGGACATACTTTTGGAAGGCAACAGCAGCCACTTTGCCCCACACAAGGGGAGCATGATCCCTTTTGGAGGATGACGACCCTGAACAGTGTAAGCCTCTGCAATACAGGCAGCAATCCATCTGGAGATGGTCGCTTTCGAGGCCGGCTTACCTTGCGGATTACCGAAAGTCACCAAAAGCTGAGAAGAGTTCCTAAACTCAGATGTTCTGTCCAGATAGAACTTAAGAGCTCTTCTAACGTCCAGGCAATGCAAAACCCTCTCAGCCTCTGAGGCTGGGTTTGGGAAGAAAAAAAGGGGATTGGACCTACAGGGCAGGGAATAGCCACTTAGTACATTTATTTTTTCATAAATACCAATAAATGTTCATTTTGTTTCTAAAACCTTTATTTGCATAATAAATTCATAAACAATACTAAAACATTTCAATAATCCAATATTTATAAATTCCACTCATACTTGTTTCACTCCTACCATTCATACTATTTTTTGCTTTTTTATAGTAAATTACTGACATATACAGATTTATTGGCCTCATAAATAAAATACCTCTAACTCTGAACAATTCTACAAAAAGTCCTCCATCTATTGTTCTGATGGTTCCGTCTGTGTGTTATCACACCGACATTCGTCTGACTATAAAAAAGCAAAACATAGTATGAATGGTAGGAGTGAAACAAGTATGAGTGTAATTTATAAATATTGGATTATTGAAATGTTTTAGTATTGTTTATGAATTTATTATGCAAATAAAAAAGGTTTTAGAAACTAAAAATGAACATTTATTGGCATTTATGAAAAAATAAATGTACTAAGTGGCTATTCCCTGTCCTGTAGGTCCTCTTTTTTTCAGTATATGACGCCTGAAAGACTTGGGACTCTAATCAGGCACCCCTTTTTTTGATAATAATGGGTTTGGGAAGAAGACAGGCAAGGAGATTGACTGAGTCAGATGAAAATCAGAGACCACTTTTGGAAGGAAGAATTTGTCCTCAGGGCAACCTTATCCTTATGAAAAACCAGGAAGGGATGCTCCACCGACAAGGCCTGGAGCTCACTCACACGCCTTGCCAAAGTCACAGCAACCAAGAAGGACACTTTTCACGAAAGGTACTTAACGTCTCCCGTAGCCAAGGGCTCAAAGGGTTTATGGCACAGGGCCGTAAGGACCGCATTCAGATCCCACATTGGATGCGGTTTGCGAACAGGAAAGTAAAGGTGCATGAGGCCTGCAAAGTGTCTTTTAATGACTGGATTCGACAGCGAAAAAGAGCACTGATCCGTGGACAGATCAGCATCAATAGCCGACAGATAAGTCCTGCAGGACAAAACATGAATGCCAGACTCTGCCAGATGTGAGACAAAAGACAGAACTGCGTCGATCGTAGCCTCCCGATCATAGCCTCCCTGGGGTCCAGTTGCCAAGACAAACACAAGTGGCAGAACTGTAGCCATTTACTTTTATACTGAGATCTCGTCCAGGGTTTCCTGGCCGCCTGAATAATGCGCATGTTATCTGCGGACAAATTGAGGCACTCTAAGGATCTGAACTCGGGCAAAATGCTGCCAAGTTGAACGATTGTGGGGAGGGGTGCCACAACTGCCGATCGCTCTGGTGAAGCAGGTTGGGAAGCATCGGAAGCCCGATCGCTGAACACACCGATAGATGCTGAAGCTCTGAAAACCAAAACCTGGCCGGCCACCACGGTGCTATGAACAGAAGAGAACAATTTACTGTGCCCCTCAGCTTGCAAAGTGCCCGATGAATCAGAGGCAGAGGCGGAAAAGCATAGGCTCTCATGTTGTGCCAGGAAATTTCAAGAGCATCTCCCAGAGAGGAGGCTCCCAGCCCGTTTCTGGAGGCATACAGGGGAAGCGTCCTGTTTGTCAACATCGCGAAGAGGTGCACTTCTGGTGGGCCTCAACAATGGAAAATCTGTAAGAGGACCTCCATGTTCAGTTCCCACTCGTAGCTGACCATTTTTCGTCGGCAGAGGGCATCTGCAGTAACATTCATCTGGCCCGGGATGTGTACTGCCACCAAGCAGATACCATGCTGAACAGCCCATTCCCAAATCTGAATGGCAAGATCCACAAGAGGAGGGCACTTGGTACGCCCCCTGCTTCTTGATATATAACATGGACACCACATTGCCCGTGCGGACACGGACCACTTTGTTGACAATGACAGGCTTGAACGCTTTCAGCGCCAGGAATATAGCCAGGAACTCCAGGTTATTTATATGAAGCGGTCTGTCCTGCGGCGACCAGAGATCGGAAACCTGAAGAAGATCCAACGTCGCACCCCAACCCAGAAGGGAGGAATCCGTCATGACCGCCAATAGCGGGCAGGGGTCTTGAAAAGGAGTGCCCACTGACAGATTGCTGAGAGAGGACGACCACAGGAGGTCCATCCTCATGAAGGATAGAACCAGAATCACTTTGGAGTCTGGATCCACTGCTTTGCGCCAAGAGCTCAGAAGAGCCATCTGCGTCGTCCTCATCTTGAGACGAGCAAGAGGAAGAGCCAGCACACATGAGGCTCAGAAGCCTCTGGAATCACCAGGCTGACATGCTCTCCGACCGCATATACAACCGTCACATGGCCAACAGATCCGCCATTCTGTCCCTGGTCAGGTATACTCTGCAGTCAATCGTGTTCCAACCAAAACCCAGGAAAATCAAGTCCTGAGAGACCGTCATGGGGGATTTCCGCCAGTTCACCAACAGCCCAAGGTGGAATAGGAGCTGGAGGAGAGATTGAAGGTTGTTCGAGGCTGACAGAAGACAAGGACTGCGCAGCAGCAAACCGTCCAAATACGGATACACATGGATACCCTGTAGCCGAAGATAAGCTGCGATGACCAACATGTTCGTAAAGACACAGTGGCGAGCTGAGGCCAAACGGGAGCACACGAAACTGGAAATGCTCTTCCCCCATGGAAACCCGTAGGTATTTCCAATGCAGACACCAAATAAGGATATGCATATAAGCATCTTGAAGGTCCACCACGTCGAGCCAGTCGCCCTTCTGCAAAGAAGACTTTATCTGACAGGGCGCGATCATCTTGAATTTCTCTTGGGGAAGAGAGAAATTGAACTGGGAAAGGTCTAGGATGGTGTGCAGGCCAGCCTGCTTGGATTTGGGCACTGTAAACAGACGGGAGTAGAATCCCTCCCCTCGCTCCCCTAGGAGAAAGGGTTCCACCGCTCTGAGATTCAGAAGGTTCTGGACCTCGGCTCTGAGGGAGGGCGTCCCCGACTGCTGGAAGGGAGGATTGAAGGGTGGGGTAGCAGAAAGGGGCAAGCAGAAGCCCACCCGAGCAAATGACAAGACCCACCGGGTCCTCAGTGATGGTCTGCCACGCCTCCCAGTGAGACGCAATGCGCCCTCCCATCGGGGTCTCGTGCGAGTGCAGAAAACTCTCATTTAGCTGATTTTTCGGTGGCTCGACCACCAGATCCTGAGGAGGAGGCCGAGGATCGAGAGAAAAACCGGCCTTGTTGCTGACGCCGACGGGAGTTTCCTGTCGGCCTATCGACTCTACACGTCTTCTGATCCGGAAACCCCTGAAAACCAGAGGAAGGCCGAGGTTGCGAAGGCATCCACTGCACCCTGAAAGGCGGTTTCACCAAAAAGGACAGGGACTTGGCGGACTGAGTGCTGTCTTTAGTCTTGGTCAGTTCAACGTCTGTTGATGAATGAAAAAGCTCTTTGCCGTCAAAAGGCAGGCCCAGAACTTTATCCTGCACCACTTTGGAAAACATTGTGTCATGAAGCCAAGCATGAGGCCCCGGGCCGAGGTGTCGACATGATGCCCGCAGCCTCAAGCATATCCTGCGCCAGATCCACAGCTTGACCGACACATCTGGGTCAAGCTGTGTCGCATCTGGCTCTGCTGAAAATTTGTCCATTGGAGACAAGGGAGGAAGAGCTGGAGGGGGGCCGCCCAGTAAAGGCGGAGCTGCCAGAACCACCGGTGACGCGGCTGGAACCGACGGTGCAGGAGCCACTGGAGGCATGGAGGGCATATTTCCCTAAACAAACCCTGGAAATACTCCTTCATGGGGTCAGAGTGCATAAACCTTTGAAATTTACCGAAAAAGACGTCCTCTGCCGACGGTTTAGGCGTGGCAGGAAGGGGCCTCTCATGAGCAGAGTAGCTCAAAGGACGTAAGGGAGAGGGCTGTCAAGAAGGTCCTTCATCGACTCGAATCAAAGTATATCAAGGGCGCAGATTTCGCAGGGAGCGAGATGGTGTGCGGTAAAGGCATCCGAGCGTTCCAGTCATACACAGGACGAAAAGGATGCTCACAAGGAAAACGATGTTCACCTGAAAAACCGCTCCAAGCACTTAAAGTCGATGGCGTAGGTCTAAGGGAGGAATCCAAAATGGATGCCGTAGTCTTGATGGGAACGGTCGCCATTTTGTCAGCACCTGAGGAGAACTGCGACACATGTGGTAGTGAGGCAGGGGTCTCCACAGGCGGGTCAGGGGTCTTCATTTTAGCCTTGACACAAGGAACCTCTGCAGAGCTTGTAATGTGTAGCCTAGGATGTTTGAGACATGCCATCAGCCAAATTAGCCTCCAACGGAGGGACCTCAGCCACGCCTGTAACAGAGGAATTACGGTCAGAGACCTCACTCTGTGCCCCCTCGACAGACCCGGTGTCACCGCCCGAGCTGGAACGATGAGGAGTACGCCTCACCGACAAGACCTTAACAATCCTCTTGGAACTGTCAGTCACCTTAGCCTCAAACAGAGGAACCTCGGACCCGAGTCCGGTACCAGCCCCCTCACAAGGGGTCTCGAACCTTAGTTTGGTACAGAAAGCCCTAACTGAGGCCTCAGGGCATAACCCGGTGTCTGTATGGGAAGCTCCAGACAAGGAGACATCAAAGCAAGATCTGGTACCCACTGCATCAGTAGAACTGGGCCCACAAACAGCCCACACAGGAGGGGCCTCGGATTGCAATCCGTTGTCGATAGGCCCCTTACAGAGGCCCTCGGAGAAAACTCTGGTACACTTTTTAGGCCTAGAAGGCACCTCAGGGGAAACCCCGGTAACAGAGCTTTTGAAGATCCTCCCAGACCGGGAAGACCCCGGAGACGAGTCCCCCAGTCTCTTCTCATCAATGAAGCTCTGAAAATGCAGAGGAGGAGTGCGCTGAAACACCTCCTCCCATCACTCCAGATGACATTTAAGCACCCGGACCGAAAGGGAATCGCAGTAGAAGCACGAGTACCAACAGTGGTCCGGACCCAAACACTCTAAACAAAGAGGATGGGGATCCGCCCAAATGAAGCATCGTTCGCAGGGACAACATTTGGGAAAATGTAACCGGAACGGCATAGACGGACTACTACGCTAAGCCGGAGCAGGAGAGAAGGACACTGGAAGGAAAAAACCTCCCAAAGATGCAAGTGAGTCCAGTCCAGATCGTGCGGAGAAAAGGACTGATGGGCGATGCGCTGGGCGGAGCTAAGGAGCACTCACCTTAGCTCCGCCCAACGCATCGCCCATCAGGCTGCGTGCGATACCCTGCGTAAAAAGAGAGTAAGGACACATTTTTGAAAAATGTGATGCTTTTTACATAGTGCTCCGGTCCCGTCCCACAAGTATGGAGGAATGGGGACGGGACGAAGTAAATGGATTTCCTCTCCCGGCATGTTTGATTTTACTACCTTAGTACATTTAAAAGGTAACCGTAAAAACTTGAAATCCAGGAATCCACATGACTAGTGGATGCAGTTCTCTAAAATGGTATCAGTTGATGGTGAGACGTCACAAGGATACCTACAATAAAGGAATCAACAACATCCCAAAAGGGGAACTGAAAGGACAATTTGAGACAGACAAAAGACAAAATGTCAAAGATGGCACCACCAACTCCTCTGTACTCTACACATATTGTGCCAACAGCACAACCCTGAGGACTGTATATTTTCGTTTTTTTCCACTCAATGTCTAGACATTCCCCCTCCACCTCCTCATCTTCCAGCTAGCGTTACTAACAACCTTTCTCCACCTATACCCTTGGCCACCGTTTTGCTCTGTCTGTTCCGTGTAGGGACCTCAGACTCACACACCAGATTACATGCACCCAGCAACGTTTTTGGACTCAAAGAGCCAATGAATCACACTTGGACCAATAGTTGGAGCTAAAAATGGCTCGTTCCAGGCCCTTTATTCACACACTATATAAATGCACACACAACTAAAACATAACATATAGTAGATTATACATGAACATAGAAAAAGAGCATCACCGTTAGTATGGTTGCAGAAGACACCTTCATCTCAGCCACCACAACACTGCTTAGTCCCAGAGCAGGTAGGCAGAGAGATCAAGTGGTCTAACTGTCTGGAGTGGAGCGCCCTCCCTCGCAGCGAGACTGCATCACCCGGGGTGCAACTCTGTCTTTTTCATGAGGAATACCTCTTCTCTTTATGGGGAAATCCCTGCCCCGTCATGGTTACCAGACTGCCCTCGGCCAAAGGGCAGACAGCAAGCATTGAGAGCAAAGAGTGGAAAAATCCAGCTAGGAGTGGAAAAACCCAGCTTCTCTGTCGCCTTTGTTCCCAGCACCCCTTATCACTGCACCTACAAAGCACAGACTCCCTTCTTGGCTCATCCTTCAGCAGACAATACAACAACTATCCTTCACAGTTAGCTTATCTGACATTATGTGACCTTTCAACCGAAAAGAAGGCTTTCATTGCAGTAATGAAAGTGAATGTCCAAAAAGGCAGAGCACAAGCTGCATGTTACCTAGCTTATTTTCGCACACACACACTACACCCACCTTTCCCGCTGCTCCTCAACAGGTTCTAGTCCTGTGCAAAGATGACAGTTGAATCCCTTTCAACGTGATAGACTTCCAAATCATAACTGGCTTTAACTTTTTGATGAGCCATGGGCTCTACTTTTCCAATGCTGCTAGAGCCCTCTATCGTGAACACAATTTATTGCACTCATTCGGTTCAGGTGTTGACACCGTCGAACACAACAAACCTTTATGGCACAAACATTTTCCAAATTCAGAGAGGATCGTGAAAGCGCAAGATCTTCTTTTAAAGACCAATAATTAAAAGAAAATGAGTTACGCAGATTAAGTCTAGTTTCAAATTAGCTTCCATTCCTCTTTGGTCGAAACAAATCACACAAAATATACACAGGTTGATCCAACAATACTGCCCACTGGCTTTCACTGCCCACTGTAAAAGCTGGTCTAATCTACACAAGACAAAAATGTTTTTCCTTGTTCCCCTTCAAGAACAAATTAGGTAAAGGTACGCTCTTGAATATAATCATTGTTCCTTTACCAGTGGTCTGACAACATTGCCTCTCCTCAGGTTTGGAACTACAACTCACAAATGCTCTAGCAAGCAGTCTCTGGTGAGGGATCATGGAAGTCATAGTCATAGGAGACACAAACGGTTCCAGGCCTCTGATTTTTACTATTGGGGATTTTTGGAGATGAAAGTGGTGCACGGTATAAATCATAACCTATCCTTAACAGTGCTTCCTTGCCATCTGCAGAAGGATTCTGTTGAGACAATTTCAATTTACATTGGGATAATTCGTCAGGTGCTCATTATTGCTTGGGTTTTTTGGCCCTCTGAAAGGCTATACACTTTCACTTCCCAAAGCACTTCAAAAAGGAAACATTCTTGAATTAGTCATTGGTTCCTTATTACAAGAAGATTAATGAAATGACTAGACCAATGAAAGCAAGCGTCCCCAACAAGCACGATCCTCCCCGCAATGAGAGACAATGAAGGACTCTCCCAAAATGGGAATAAGGCCAAGACAGAGTGCGGGTGAGCGTAAATGGGAGTTTATCAATCAGAATAGGGCATGCAAAGAACTCTGCAAACTCCGAGAGCGCTCTGTCTGACAATAGCAAAGACAGGCGTATATATTTACAAAAAACGTCATAAGAACCTACACACTATAGGGGGCACAAGTTCAAGGGGATTGGGTGGCGACGACTAACTATAGGTGCTGCTGTGATGTGGTTGGCTTTGGCTGGAAGACGTCACTGGTCAGCCTCGTGGGTTGGGCTGGGCCTGGCAGGGTGGCGGAGTTCATCCGGGCGGTGTTGTCGTGCCATCGCGGCCAATGTCAGAGATGAATGTCCTTTCCTGACTTATTTGCCCTAGGCCATGCACACCGCAGTCATTCAATCGTTTCAATATTATCTTCTTTAGTAAATCTTCCAGTAGGTTATACTACAGGTTAATGCAACACAGGAGGAATGCACCTTGTGAGGGGTCTGGAGGTAATACGTCAGGACATAGTTACCCGTGTCCTGTTGACCGGGGCCATAGGTCGAGGGGCTAAGCTTCAGGGCCTGGGACGGGCGGTACAGGTCTTTCTGCCTTGTTAGAAGTTGTTATGGATGTTCTGCTGGGTGTTGTCAAAGTGTTGGGTGTCCTGATTGCACAGGGCCATAAGTCTGAGATGGTCCGGTGGGTTGTGAGGTTTACAAGGGGGCGCGTGTGTTCAGGCAGAGGTTTACTGCTGTGCTGTAAATAATGCAGGTGGCGGGTGGCGGCCTTGGGTGCTTCAGAGGGGGTTACAAGTCTTTGAAGCGGCTCCAGTCTGGTTGGGGGAGGTAAAGCAGCGCGGCGCGGTCTCTGCTCTCATGCCTTTGGCAGCCTTCGCAGGGTGGGAGGGGGAATGGCCTTGCACGTATTTCACAAAGGTATCTCCCTCGTGTGTTGCTGATTTAGGTAAAAACATCAAACATTTGAACATTCTATAATACTTATTCAAATTATTTTAAAACATGCATTTCAACTTTGCTGGATGTGTCTCGATTATACCCAGTCTGAACACCGTATTCGTACACTATGTTTTAACAACTACAGTATTTAGTTATATGCATATACAGTTGCAGTAAGTGAGGTAGTAGTCGGGTTGGTGGAGTACATAGGAAATGACTCGCCACTGTACGTGACGGTGGTGGCACATAAGGGGCTTAGACATACACACATGACAAGTGCATTTCTTGCGCATCCTTCACATGAGTTCCACAGTATGGTTACATTCGTTTTCTCGTGTACTCTAGCAGCATTAGTTCAGTTATGGCGCGAGCCCATGGGGTGTAAGTTTCCCAATAATACACGTAACCAATAGATTCCTGGTGCGTTCCATTATTATTAGCACCCAACTGCAATGGTGTGGGCTCACCATCGCTTATATCATGGAAGCATGATTTCTTGCAATTCTACATTTTACAGGCTTTTGTAATGTAAAGGATTTTGTGGAAGAAAGCATCCTTTGCAAGTAGTCTCAACATTAATATATAAAGATTGTCTGTCATCCAATGACTATTTTACTGTTCTTTTCATTGCCTAGGCCTGCTGGCCGGGTCATGCTGGGAGCGATGATACACTGCGGGAGGTGAACTGTTACAATGTTAGTGTATCACACTAGCTCATGTCCGTCTTATTCGTGGGAACGTGCTCGCAGCGGATCTGCCAGGGTGCTGCGGCAACAAGGATGACTGAAGCCCTCCAAGGGTGGGGGCCGCGCTACAGTGCGCTGAGCTCACACCATCTTTACCAGACAAAATGGTTTCTAGGCCTAGCTAGATTTTAATACATGTGGGCAATTAATACGTGCGGGCAATGTCTTCAGTGGGTGAACCCTCCACCACCTGGGCCCGGGTGGCATGAGGGGACGCCCAAAAGAGCCATAGCCCTCACCTGGGGAGAAAGCGCAGGCGAGGGGGGTCTTCTTGGACCAGTCCTCCCCTACACCAATTACTCTCCGTTTATGACACTGGCCATATGGTTTGAAAAAGGTGCTTTAAGTTGGCTGGAAAACAGTCTCTCTGATGTATGCTCTTACAGCAATGTCAACTATATATTTCTCCAAATGTTCCATTGAATACATTATTGTAATCCTATAATGCCCAGGTATTAGCTATAGCCGACACCATTCGTTTTACACTTAAATGCAATCATGTCAAATCCAACACTCCGTGGGCTTCTCCTCATAAGGCAAAATATTCAGACTTCAAATTTTGTAGAGATTTATTTATTCAAGTCATCTCGGCTTATTTTCTGTGAAAGCAGATCATAAAATCTTTTCTGCATAAAATAACTAACGTGCCTTTTTCTCTGGTAGAAATCAAGAACCATTCTGTACTAAGCCACCAGCACCCACCATAAGTAAATGCCACATTTTTCTCCGGCTCATGTGGCATAAAGTGCACATTATCTTTCTAGTTTTTGGAGATAACTAAAATAATAATTTCATATTTCAGGGTACCATCTCAGATTCCTTGAGAACTCAGCATCTAGGTCTCAAATAAAGTCTCCCATTAACACACATTATTTGAGTAATTACCTGCCACTGAAAAGCTCTACAGTTTTCTTTGGAAACTCTGGAGAAAGCTCAATCAATTGTTTGACCTTTGAAAATCAGCTTCTGACCCGCTTCCCTCTACAAATTCTGCCGTTGTTGTAGCACTGAGACAATAACAGTAAAGACCCTGGATGATTGGGTGTCCCTTTAGTGATGAGCCTCAGCAACATACGACATGGTGGATCAAAGAGGAGATCCCAGGGATTCACCTTCCAACAGGAATTGACTATTTGTGTTTTTTACTTGTTTGCTTTGTTCTTGGACCAACATTAACACTTGTACCAGATAAAAGAATTACAGTGAGCCCCTCACTCCACACCATATAAAGATCCCTGGAGTTTGATCCCATTAGCTATGTTATTTAACATGTACAATGAACCACTGAGTGATCTTGTGGGTGGCTAATATAGGTGCACCCATGCATCAGTACTCATGACACCTCATTGTGTTCATCCTCTCGAAGTGTATTCCATCTGTTAAGAGCTCTTCTCAGGATATCGAGCCTTAGATGACTTCTCAATGTCTAAAACATAACTAAACCATTGCAGTTTCTTTACACATGATTGTCATAGTTACTTGGTTCTTTCCTAGTTGAATGATTGGTCTTTGTGCACCATCTTCATCAGCTTAGGTTTAGCAAGTATTGGGGCTGTATTCCCTTCACTTTTGTTCCATAGCTAAAAGCACCAGCAAAAAGCGTTGAGTGCCTTATTTGGAAAGTTCAATCTTTTATTCCAATTTCTGATTTGTGCCTTCTCATGCATGATCCGTTCACAAATGGATATAGAAATCTATTCTTTTTGGTTTATCTAAATCTACTTTCGCTTACATGGAAAAAACGTTGCATGCTGCAACCCAGGTTGGTTGCTAGGGTAAGAAGAATTGAGCACTTCACCCCTGCGCATAGAGCTGAATTGGTTAACTATGGCTACTAGAAAAGGTTTTACAGTTGGATGCCTTACTAGACTCACTATACAACAGGTTTGCACCTCCTAGGAACTCCTAAGCACTGGGGATCGGCAAGAAGAAATGAGAAGTCGCTGTTTGAGAATTTTACTAAACGTTACACCTACTATTTCTGGTCACTAGTGGTAATTTGCACTTCAGCCAAAACACTGACAATATTAAACTGAAGCATAATATAAATCATGAAAAAATTTACTGTGCACAAAATACTGCACTTGAATCTACATTTAGTACCATACTTCACTGAAACACTTCATTCCTGGATTTATGCAAATCGAGTCAAGTGACAAAAATTATCCTATTGGAGTCAGGCGAATCATTCAACAAAAACACTGAATTCATCCTTACAGGATCTTTAACACAGATTGCCACAAAGTAATGACATTGTGATCAGACAATCTCTAATTTACGAATTATACTTATAATCACTTTTGAAAATAATATTGTGTGCTTGGATACACGCAAAGCCATTTAAATGAGCCATACTGCGCAAAGGTCCTGTAATAATATTCATTATCCATTCTGTGTATCTTTGATGAATTGACTTCTGCCATGCAGGTGTACAAGGATGAGTAGAGACTAAAACGCCCACTCAGCCCTCACACTTCTACAAACCAAGAGCCAATACAACCATAAAGGTAAAACAGGCACAGTCAAGAGACATACCTCCTTTGCCTTGTGTCAACATGGGTAGAGGGAAGGCTATACTCTTACGAATGGTGTGAATTTGGTTCAGAAGCAACCCAAACACCTAAGTACAACAGTCCAAAATAAAGGAATGCCCATCCCTGTAGAAGAAACACAGAATATGCACAGATAGAATAGATGAAGCACTGGGTAATGAATCACAGGAGAAAGGCAAGCAAAGCCAACAAACACTGTTCTTGAAAAATATATGTACTTTTGAGCAAAAAGGGCTCAAAGTGACCTAATCGGTCTCTAGGGCCCACAAATGGACCAAGGGGGTTGTTAGTCACTAGTACCTTCTTTGCAGTTTGGCAGTGCCGAACCAGACTTCTTGATGCCGTGTGAAGATCATGAAACTGCAAAAGGCACCAACAGAGGGTCCTGCTGGTTCAAATGTGCTGAACAGTTCTAGAAACACCTTCCAAGCAGTGCAATGGAAAAACAAATAGGATCCCTGCTGGTTTGGCTCTCAGGGTGCTGCAAGTCCCAATCCAGGGGCGCAGGGACAAGATAGCTCCTTGTTCTCTGGCCCCCAAACACGAGGGAGGCTGGCACACAACTGCAGGTGTCGAACACAGTGAGTTCCTTGTTAAATCAGTAGCTGGCAGAGGCATGTCCAGTTCCAGTAGCACATCACCCCCCAATGGTAGCTGGAGATGGTTAGGGGGCAAAGATGGGCTCTGCCTTGGAACACCTGCCTTCACCTCACTACTGGAGTACTTTAGAAAGGACTGCTCTGTCAGCAGGCTTCAATGAAATCTTCTCAAGTGATGATCCAAAGATGCTTAAAGAGGATTCTAAAAAGTGGTGGGAGATCCCTTCTATTAAAGGCATAGGTCCCCAGGTGATTGGACTAAAGCTAACCTGCTTTAGGGGTCCAATCCCTGCCCTTCAAATGAGTGGACTATGCACTCCTGATATCACACTGACAGTGCTTTGCTCCAGCGGAAGTGAAGAGGACAGGAAACAGAAAGAGGCAAAGAGAATCAAGATGGCAGAAGACTCCAAAAACTGTGCAGACCCATCTCTGGCTCACTCTAACTCTGCACTCCCCCCCTCAACAGAATCTAAGTAATTTAGAAATGCAGCCCCCAGTTGCGAGGCCTAGCTCTCTGTAAAACGGTGTGTCTCTTGGTTTCAGTTCCCAGGCCACCGTCCTGTGGAGTGGCTGCCCTGGGGGCCCTTTACAAAGGAACAAGGTGAAGCAATCCCTCAAGGTTAGCCCTGTCAGTGGACAGGGGTGGGCCTGGTCTGGGAGGAATGTACAATCCTTCCACAGCTGAACTGGGCCCCACGGCCATCACATGTGCAAAATTAATTTGATGTGGCTGGGATAAGTCTGAAAGATGCTGGCCATCATACCCTAAATCGGTTATGGCTTAAATTTACAGTTCTATGTGCCACCAAGACATCTTCAGGGTTGTGTAATTTTTGGAACAAGGGTGCATATTTTAAATGCAGCTCCTGCGCTGAAGACTTTGGTGTTGCTGTAAGTGTCAGGAGCACCTGTGGCCTCTGAACCTGTCCTGTGCCACTGCAGGGTTCGAAATTGAGGGCAGCTGGGAACTATTTCTCTTTCGGCCATAACTGCGTCCAAGCAGTGGCCGACCTGATTCAAACGTTTTGAAAAGAAATTCTCAAGTTCAATAAAGCAGGGATTGGAATATAACCAGATGGCCACATGTTTGAATTTCGGCAGGCCTGATTAGAAGTGGATTCTTCTGAAATTACGTAAAATAGCACCTTTCAATTAATAGTAAGATCCATTATTTATAGTACTATGAAACTACAAAAACAACTTTAGTACGAAGTATATTAGAAAAAGGTTTCATTGTTTGATTTAAAGAGTTTGTGTACAAGGTAATCCTTTATGGGGGATTTGCTTCGAACACCCCTGATGTTGTCTGAAACATGGTGCTGCTTCCAAACAGTCTCCCAGAGAAATCAATAGAAAATAACTTTGCATGATTGTGCAAAAAAAGACAAAAGTAATAATGCGGGGAAAAAGGCATTAACAACTCATTCTGAAGAAATTAAAGCTGGTTTCAGAAGTGAACCACAGGGTCTGGCAGAAAAGGGACATGGAATGGCACAGTACTGTAAGGGTAACTTACAGGCACTATCAACTGGGTTTGGGAATGGAGGCGTGCTTGGAAACTGGACAATTTTCAGGAAGTTGATTTGCATAATATAGTAGATTTTCTGCAATGTAATGTAGTAAAGACAATGAATTCCCACATACGAACTAGCACCCACTTTGACAAGAAGACTTGAGCGTGAATTATACAATTTTCAATGTAGAGAAAGCCTTCGACAATCCCTGAAGTTTTAAAAATATATTTGAGCAGTAAAGCAGATTCTTCAATTCTCTTTTTGGCAACTTGTCAAAGTCCAGACAGATTCCCAGAAAGCAAACTAAGCAATACATTACATTCCCCAAATAAGCCACAGTAAGTCAAGAAAATGAAGCAACCCTATGCCTTCATATGCACGCGTCCAGAAAAGAGCCAAGTATACTATATACACCATGCTATATTTCAACCCAAAATACCTAAGGATTATTGTAGAAAAGGAGGACAGACAAGTCAAAGAAGCACAAATCAATAGTGACCATGCAGCTTCCGCTTTCCTAAGCACTACAAGTTAGTCCGATTGTTCACACATATAGTAATAGAAACAAAACTGAGGGCAAATAATTTAGATCATGGGTAGAATGAGAAGTCTACCAACAAGTAACCAATGTAGAACATTTTGGTTCCAAGACATTTACATAGACCATATGAAAAATAAAAGGCTGTTCTCTAGTTTGACTTGTCAGTAAGCATCAGAACAGCCTCACTGAAATACCTTAGTCCAATCCCTTCAGGAAATACTCTGCGGCTTGCTTTAAAAGAAAGCAAGATCTCCCAAGTATTGAAGTCTTACATAATACCCGGCCTTACAAAATGCTGACCGAGTGCCTATCTAGGAAGTCAAGAGTTTAAACTTGTAGAAAACAATCCTTACCTTTCAGGTTCACCTCCCACTAATGCATGTAGCCTTTTTTTGAAAAAAAACAAGTAGCAAGGGTCTGTAACCAAGCTCAGTTCAGCACAAAGACAAGAGTTCCAGCCTGCTTACACTCAAGTAAGGGAGCCTTCAGTAACTCTCTCCTGATTGGCTAAGGGAGTTCCATGGCCACAGCAATGTTCCAACCTGACCTAGACTACTTCTGGACAGGAAAAGGAGGTTCTATTGAAATAATAGCATCTCTAAGATGTTCATACATAGCACAAAGGAATGAAAATACTTGCAATTGTGTTGCAGGTCTCTTCTCTGGTAGAAATTTGGGAGTTCACAATAAAAGGGAACCAAAGACATCAGGAACATCAAGACAGCTCACTCACATACACAAGGAAACCAAGAGCTACTTTGAACAGATATGTCTTAGAAAATTGAATATTAAAGCTACTTCCAATGAAGACAAACTAAGCAATGGTCCAAAACTATACCTACAGGCGGTCCTTTTAGTGGTCAAGAGGATCAGTCTCTCTACCCAGGTGACCAGCTGCTCCCTTTGCCTCTGCTTTAATACAGTGAGGAAGTGGGCAGCAGGATACTGGGTACAGGATAACCCAGAGAGCGAATTTGTCAAAATGCTATGCTGGCAAAAAATACATGGGGGCACAAAGGCTTCTAAGATCTACATCCAAACTTTACCCAGGTGTTTCATACAAAGGTAAACAGACAAAAGTAGATCACCAATGGAAGGCGAAATGCAATGTGGGCAGAAAGTCTTCAGAGAAGGTGGTCAGCAGTGAAGGTTTCCAACAAAAATATGGTACGTAAGGAAGGAAAACAATTCCAAAATGTCCAAGCAAAGCTTGTATTAGGAACACATACCACTTTGCCAATACACCTCAATCCTGGCTGCGTGGTCTGCTTGCTAAGCCATGCCCTTAATCATTTCATGCAGATAATATTTCAGTACTGCCAAAAACAAAACCACAGTTAATGTATTCCCAAATAGCATTGCAGCACCCAAAACAATACTTCGATCCACACAAAGAACCTAACTGCTGCAATACACAAACCTGTGCCATTTCATTACTGAGTCCTATAGAGCACTATGCAAATACTACCCTGATTTGCACAACAGCCTGCTAATCCAATTGTGCAAGCCGGTTGTAGGTCATTTGGTCGAATCTAAATGGTCGACAGGACAAATGGTCGACACCAACAGGTCGACAGGTCAAATGGTTGAATTTTTTTTTTGTTTTTTCACCTTTTTTGGGGGGTTCCCCCCGCAAACGCCCTTTTTTCCCCTAAACGAAAACCTAAAAAATATATATATAAATTTTAAAAAATTCGATCATTTGTCCTGTCGACCAAATTGTGTCGACCACTTGTCTGTCGACCATTTGACTAGACACTGTGCGAGCCATATACATCTCTGCTAATGCACCTCAAGTACAATCTACATCATGCTTTTCTATCCAATACGAGGACAAAGACATCTGTCAGTAACATTCAGCTCGCCCCGATATTGTAGTACTGCAACCCAAATCAAAAGATGGAAAGTTGGATTCAATATGCTTCACAATCTGTAGCCACAACATCATCGTATGCTAGTCACCCACCACAGCCTACAACAAATCCAGGCTCACCTGTAGCCATGGAACCCTCAGCGTTTTGCTGTTTTCAGCCAACACAATTTTTCGAGGCAAGCGAAGCCTTTTTGTTTCACTTAACTTGCTACGCTCATCCGTTTTGGAGGCACTGATCAGCCCCTATGGCTATCAGTGCAGGGGGATTCTCTTTGTGGAATTTCTGGTTTATTTTAAACTGCACATCACCTTGCAGTGAGGTGCAGTAGGGATCATGTGTGTCCATTTAATGTTGTGTTTTGCTACTTTATGGTTATTTGCATGATGTGTTCCAGAGACTGGTGGAAGTAGATATTTTTCTACCGTGTTTTTTTACATTCTCATGTGCACTTTTGCATTTTTCCATATTGTACATTTTAGAATCATATAGTCTAAAATGGATATGCCACGAGATTGGACCCTGTCCTTTGGCCATCTTGTATTTTGACCTTCTTCCTGACCTTCTCAAGGTCGGTTTGCCACATAAGACAATCCCTTTCCGGGGCAAAGCCTCAAACTTCCTGGGCAAAGGGGCCATATGTGTTTGTGATCACAATTGGGAGATCCTGGCAAAAGTGGGTCTGTTGCTGGGCATATGTGGTGGCTGGAGGCTGTCCATGATTTGAATGGAGCTGATCCTTAACCTTTGGTGGGCTTGGGGGCAACTCCAGCTCGAATCCTAGATAAAAAAAGGACTCTGGCAGCCATTCACCAGATTGACATTGGAGAAAGACCTCTTCGAAGGGGTGCATCGCGGTTAAGATACAGAACTTGACGCAGCCATTCAGCATGCTCCCTGACAACTGTCCCAGCAAAGCCTTGCTCGTTTGCTTATCTCCAGAAGCCCTCCAATTGCTGCTTTGACACCTGGTCTTGTGAGAAAAGCCAGTTCCGACCCCTGTTTGAAGATCCAGCCCTTGGAAGGTAACGGAAGTGTTCTGGAACCATCCTGTGGACTTGCCAGCTTCCCAATGGGCTACCTCACTGCATCAGTCGCTCTCCCAAGTTCTGATTTGGGACTCCGCAGGACTGTGAAACAAGAGGCCTCCCCCTGCAGTTGCAGCTCTCCAGCAAGTAGAGGGGGCCTCCCAGGACCAGCTTCTTTGTTTCCGTCACAAGGGTTGTGTAGGATATTTAATCGAGCAACATCTGGTTGAGATGAATACAGCCCCACCCCGCCCCCCAGGACAGGGGTGTTCAATATCCCCACCCAACTTTTATAATATTGATTCCCTACAACCTCTGTCACATTTCAGGACAAGAAACATGCAAGGTTGCACAGGTCAATTTATTAATAACATGAATTAATGTCAATGGAGATTCCCATAAAGAATGATCATTACAATAGTCAACTCAATTTTCAATTGTACAGGAACAATGACTTTTGTAACAAACACATCACCATATATACACACATTTGATTTACCCCGAGCGCACACCCACTATGCATAAATACATGAAAGTTCCGGATGACGCTTTCATTTAATAAAAACCAAATTAAATCAGAACTTTCCATCTAAATCTCTACTTATTTGGAATAAACAAACACCTCCCCTCTACCCAACAACCATGTGAGCATCCTAAACAGCATTCCAGAAACTCGATTTGAAATACCAAGTACTGAACACTCACGCATATACATTGCTTTCAAAAAAGGAAATTGTAGGTTTTACTGTGCATGGTTTCTAGATTCCATTCAATAATGCTTCATTTGCATTACCATGGAAAACTGTACATTTCTCATGTTCAATGGGCTACTTAAAGATTGGAAAATGGGTAACATTAATAACCCTTTCTTCTTATTCTCGGGTGATTCAGTGCCAGCAACACAATTTCTATTGGTGGTGTAAAAAGGGAAGGACTTAAATTACATTACCCCTTTAGGCATCTGCAAAGTGAGATATCATTGAGCTCTTAGTCCATTGCACAGAAAGAGAGTCAGTTGTGTTCTATCAAACCTAAGCACTTACACTGCTGAACAAAATTACCAATTTCCCACCCATATGTAGTCAATTTATATATTTCTGCCCCCCCCACTTTAGTACTCACTCAGTTGCTCCGCAAAACACCAATTTTCACACCCTCCAGAGCTCTACTTAAGGCCTCTAGACCAGCACCAAGCAGACAGCATTAAGTAGGTAATCACTGATGCTGGAAATGCATTGGAGGGACAGGGCATCCCTGTCCTTGTCCTTTAGTCCTTTTTCATTTGTGTTCTGTATTGTTTTAGGCCCAGGAGTCCATGTGGGACTCCTGGCAGTGCAGCTCTTCCTGTTTTTGGTTTGGTGTACAGACCCATGGGCTTCCCTTATGGCACCCATGGGTGGGGGTACAACCCGGTGCCCCTAGTGTATGTTTTTGGGTACCTGTGTGTGGCCCACAGAGCAGGGTATGCACTTCTTGTTGTGGATGTCTGGTTTCTAGTATGCAATACAATGACTGAGACAGCCCTGCCCGAAACTGGTATGAATGTAGTGTGCAGTGTTGAATGGCTGGGTACTTGTCCCAATACACATTCCTTTTTGCGAGTGTCTGAGAGGGAGGAGAATAGCCTGAATGCACTGTATGCCTGATTGACTGACTGCCCTTCTGAGTGATTGGTTGCCTGAGTGGGACACAGCAGAATGAATGAGCGATCAACTAGTTTATCTGGGGGCCTCTCACTGCTAGAATTCGTTCAGAAGCTGAAGTTGAAACTGACGCTCAATCTCGAAGCCGAGCCTGAAGAAGTTTGACTGCTGCCTCCCTTCGCCGAAATCTGAAAGCAGAAAGCTGTCGAGACTGATCCAAGAGAGGACCTAGTTAGGCGCCCTCGTCCCGTGCTCTGAGGGACCATCGAGCACTGCTAACCTTTGCCGAAGCACCCTGGAAGTCAGACCCTCGAAAGGCTGCCAACTGGAGACTGGGGCCGCCAAGGAGAACGAAGATAAGCACCGGACATTCAGTCCACCGCTGTCGACCGGGGTTCGCAGGTTTGCATAACCGCTGGAGGCCCGTCGAACCCGTGTTGCCCAGAAGAGGGGACCATTTTACGCCATGCCATCGACGACCGGAGCCGCATGCTCCATTGCCTAAGACATTTGATTTACGGACGCGCTCGTCCGCACCGCCACACACCTTATCCCGCCAGAGAAGGCCATGCCGTCAAAGCGCAGAGGAGCATCCGCCAGTGGGTTTCCCGCCACCCAAAGACCGTACACACGCCGGAAGACTCAACTCCCTTGCTGGGCCACAGTTCTTCACAAACTCTTTGTAGTCCTGAACTATCGACATCGAGGTGTTCGCAGGACGTCTTCGAATCGTCGTCGACGAGCACCGCTGGGCCCGAAGCTGCCGCCTCGACGCCGAGTTCACCTTCTTCGAGGGAGCGCGATGATCCGTGGCGCCTGCTTTAAAGGGAGCCGCTCAAGAAGGATCCGTCGATGACTCGTCGTCGAACTCTGCTATTCCAGGTACATTGGGGTGGTAGAAACATTATAGAAGGCAATAAGACTTATAGAACCATATATGGACTGGGCTTGTGATATATTCTTATTTTACAGGTTGCCCAGATGGAGGGCTGTGGGGGATCTCCACACAGAACTGTGTCTAGTTGGTAGGGGCCAGTATTCTGCCAATTGTTCTAACCAACTGCTTTCCTCCCATGTCTATTGTTGGTTACCTTTATTAAGTGATTTGTGTGACATTTAACCAGAGTACAGTTGATGCATTTTAATGAAATCTAATAATAATTGTGGTACCACTTAATACTGTATATATTTGCCATTGTAGATTAACGGAGCACAAAGTGAGTTATTGTGATTGTGTATATGACCTTGAACCTCAATTATATAAAGACTGTGTTTAACTAATACAGTGTGTGGACATTCCTTTGTGGGTGCTTGGGGACTGCACTGTACTTAAGAACCAGCCTGCATCACCCTCTGAGAAGCTAGGCCTTGATTGCTCGACCAGCGTTACCCTAGAATCTTGGCTGGGATCCTCTGTGCCTCTCCTCTGCCATATAGAGAGCAGGAGTACAGACACCACCCTCCAGTCTTTACAATCACATGACCAGGCCTTGCCACTCAGCTGCTCAGACCCACCACCTATTTCACTAGTCAGCCTTAAACGTCCACCACGTAGGACGGACGAAGACAAGGACCTCACCTATTTGGGGCTGATGAGGCCAAGGGCCAGACGCGATATTCTGCATTTGACCTACAAAGTAGTTGCTAATGCTACTACTCACAAAAAGACATCAGCATGTATCTCCCCCTCCCTCCACAGCCCATCCCCCACCCTCACTATGGTTCCAATGGCCAAGCGCCCTGGGTAGCCACAGTAAGATACCCTAGCTAACCTCATCAATATCGCCTTTGCCCCATCCAACACCCACGAACACACACCCTTGATGCTTGCTCAGCCATTGCTCATGCTGCAGATATCGCAGACCTCATCTCATACAACAACTTTGACTCTCTGCTCAACACTGAAACATGGTTTACCCCATCCTACCACCCCCCCGCCCCCAGGATTTCGACGTCCTCCTACTCCAATGCTACTGCATCCAACATGCCAACCGGCCAGGAAGGATAGGAGGTGGCATGGCAATCATCCACAGGAGCAAGTGGCCATGCTCCATCATCCCCCCCGCTCCTGCCGGTTCCCTAGCAAATTGTGCCCTCCCCGAAGCACAACAAAGGCAACACCTTAGACTTATTCTTCACATTACCCACTCGCCCCCAAATCGCCTGCGCAGAAGCTATGCCATGCCATTCGACTGGTCTAACCATGCCGCCATCTCACAATCGCTCACCCACTCTACTACGGCCCAAAATGGTCAGGCTCAACACCCCCTCCCTCAACATCTCTCATTCATAACATTCCGGTAAATCATATAGAAGCAAACTTTGTATACTTTCCCAAAACAAGGAATGCCTCGGGCCTCCTAGAATTATTCAACAACTCTACTATGAAACAGAGAATGAGCTGAAAATAGTTAAGCTGCGCCACATCAAACAAATCAGTTAGTACATTTGTACAGAATTTTTTGTAGATGTTCTGAACAGCCTGACATGTTTCGAGCGTAGCTCTTCATCTGAGGCTGTTACATTAAAATGTATACAGTTTGTCACAATGTACACAATTATATCCATAATCATTCCAATTGGTAAGTCCAAAAACAAGGGGCAAAAAAGGGGGGGGGGGGTTGCAACACGTGGGGCAATGGACCATAAGTGTGATCATTGATCAATATTTAAACAGTACCAATTGGTAGCCAAATCCATATTAAATTAAATGTATGCAACTTTACCAATTCAGCTAGTGACATCACGTTAATTCCACATAAAGAGCGAATGAGGAGAGAGAAGACAAAATCAGAGAAATAAGAAAAAACCAGCGGTTAGCCAAAGCGGTAGATAAACAACCATAAGTCGTATCTGAGGCATCTGTAAACTCATTAGTCAATTAAACAAGTCCAATTTTAGTTAAAAATGATGTATATTTCCCCGAAAAAATTTGTGTGCATTCAATCTGAAGACGCTACATGATAGACAAAATTAATATAAATAATTGCTAGACAGAAAACCTGTAAATTCATAGTCACGCGAACTGTTAACAATAATGTAAACTCACCAATTGTATATGAACTGCTTATGAAAAGGCTCTGTGTCCAATTGTGAATCTAAAGTACATCAAAAAAGGAAAATTCCAGTTGCACCAATTCTATTTGCTGACATTAAAAAAATGATATGAAAAAAATATATAGGCATAATCCACATGCATAAAGAGGTACAAGTAAAATCTGCGTTACCTGAAATGAATGCTGCAATTGCAGGATCACAATAAATGAAAAGGATCTACAGCGTTTCCGAAACAACAATGTTGAGTTAAAGGTATTCCGCGCATTCGAGTAAGCCGAATCAAGGTATTCCAATTAAGGAAAAAAGAAGAAGAGGTAAAGAAGACCCTGATTAGTAGAGGGTTCGTAATTACTAACCTGCATTCAATCCGTCCGGTCAGGTACCGTATACATGTGTAGGAGCATCTTTCTTACCTACCTTTCGGCACCGCAATGATTCAAAGGGAGGATGCGTTGCTATGCTTGGCTGTAACTTAACTCATCACTAAAAAATAACATGGACCAGGCATCACGGTCAGGATTGGCCACCATCTTAGGTGAGGCACATCTATTAAGTGCAATACTCGGTGGAGAGACAGCGTGATAACTCTAGGTTGAAGTCAATAAGGATTTACTGGCATATCCAATAACCCTCTTATCATGCACAAACTCTTCGTGCACTCAAAAAATAATAATAAACCACAAGAAAAACAGGGGGCCCAAATTAAGCACAGAAATTACGAAAAATATTGAAAACCTGCAAATGGTTTGGAAAAAATCCCCGCGCTAAACCGAATTCATTAAATGTTTCGAAATAACAGTAGATTAGTTCAGAACGCTGCAGAGGCAGCCCTGATTGTTTATCCACCCTTTGCATATATACAACATTAAGTAGTAAGTACATTTGTAAATACACATTGCAATACTTGTAGGTCACCGGCAATAAAGAGAGATAATAGCTATTGTAGCCACTAGGACAAAATACGACATAGAACTGCATAAGTAGCAAGCAATTCATAAAATAGAAAAATTGACGATACCAACATTGAGTTCAAAAGGATTGAATCCAAACTGCAAAATGACCTAACCAAGAGATTGGCTAGCATGTCTGAAACCTATGGTCATATTCATAGGAAAACATGAAACTCATGATCTGAGTTAAGCCCCCTAGTAACAAGTCTATGTTTACATATAAGGTGTGCTTCTGACTAAGTTTGAGTTCAACGTTTCCGCCTCTTTTTGCTGGGCAGACCCGAGTTAATCCTCTGAATCGAATGTCCTTTACATTGTCCAATTGATGACAGGTCTGCCAGTGTAATGCCAAAGGATATTTCGATTCCTGTTTCGACAATGTGGATAGATGCTCATGTATCCGAATCTTCAGGGGTCTGATTGTGCTGCCAATGTACATAAGACCACAGACACAGACAATGCAGTAAACAAATTTAGTATTACAGTTCATAAAAGCATTGATTATGTGTTTGCCAGTTAGGCCAAAGTCGACCAAGTCGGTCTCCAAAGCGTGGGTACACATATTGCAGCTCCCACATTTGTGAAAGCCATTGACCTTCCCCTGTGCAAGCCATGTCCCTGCGCTAGCTGGTTGGGACATGAAAGATGGACATACAATATTTCTCAAGGTAGGTGCTCTACTGAAGGTGATTGCAGGGTTGGGTTCCAGCCATTTGGCTAGATCACCATCTAGGTGGAGTAAGTGCCAGTGATGTTTGAGAATTGCATAGATATTGTAACTGTCATTATTGTAATGAGTGATAAATCTAATTTTGTTAGTTTGTTCATTAGTGCCCTTGAGCCGGGTTTTGGGGGTCAGCAAATCCGCTCTCTTCATACTCACCACTCTGCGTTCAGCTTTACTGAGGATAGAGGGTTTATATCCTTGTGTTGTGAATTGATCATGTATAAATTCTTTTTCCACCAGAAAATCAACATCAAGTGAGCAATTTCTCTTTGCTCGGATATACTCACCTAATGGGATATTGATGATCACAGAATTTTTGTGAGAAATGGAAGCGTATAACACAGCATTAACTGATGTTGGTTTCCAAAATGTTTTAGTTATGAAACCATCTTTTGACACAGATATTCAAATCCAAGAAATCAATCGAATAGGTGCTATATTGATGGGTAAATTGTAAACCCCAATTGTTGTCATTGAGGAACTTAACAAATTGAGACAGGCATTCCTCAGTGCCCGACCAAATCATAAACACATCAATATACCGTTTCCAAAGGTATATTGAAGAAGAAAAAACAGTGTTCTTGAATACATATTGCTGTTCAAATTGATGCATGAAGATATTGGCTACAGAGGGAGCAAAGCTTGCCCCCATAGCGATTCCAATTAGTTGCGGGTAATATGTGTTATTGAAGAGAAAAACATTATTTTGCAATGCACACAGTAATAGATCCTTGATCATTTCAATATGTAAGTGATAAGATGCTGATTGTTGGCAGAAAATATAATCTATACTGGCTATTGCTTTCTGGTGATCAATAGATGTGTATAATGCCTTGACATCGAGTGGGACCAATAAAACATTGGATAATGGGGATAAATTCTCAAGAATATGTAAGATGTGCATGGTGTCGCGTACATGGTTAGGGGTGGTACATACTAATGGTGAAATGCATTCATTCATACATATTGATATTGGTTCTAAAATGCCATTCTGTCCACTGATAATAGGTCTACCTTCAGGTATCTGTGCGTACGGCTTGTGAATCATTGGCAAAAAGTAAGCTGGTTTATTCGGAATAAGGAATGTTTTCTCGACATCTGTTATGATGCCTACTTTGTACCATTTATGAATAATTGAGTGAACTGAACTGCGTATGCTCAAGATTGGATTACTTTTCAGTATTTCATAACAACCTGGCAAGTTTAAATGAGTTAGTGCCATATTGATATAATCCTCTTTGTCCATTATGACTACATTGCCGCCCTTGTCGGCTTCTTTAATTATCAGGGAGTCATTTGAAGCCAGCTTTTGTAGAGCTAATGTTTGAGCCTTAGAAACATTGGATGAATCAGGAGATGTTTGTTTAAACCTCCGATCACTAAGTGAGTGAATGTCCTTAGTCACAGCTCGGTGAAAGGTATCAATAATGTTGTCTTCGGAAAAGACAGGCGTGAACTTATATTGTTTGGAAAATTCTTGAATTTTCAAATTGCGTTGCTGAATTACCAATTCTTTAAGTGTATCCAATACATTCCTCTCTCTGTCAGACATAGCATCATCAATCGACATCAAAATATGTGTACTCATCATTACTTGCAAAGAAAGATCAGATGGTTCAACTACTGGTGGTGTGGGTGAACATTTAACTTTTGTGGCAAAATACTTTTTAAGTTTCAATTTTCTAATAAATTTGAACAGATCTATCTGAATCTGAACAAAATCATTGACACTTGATGGTGCGAAAGAAAGACCCTTGTTAAGTAAGGAGTGTTCTGCTGAAGAAAGCTGATATTTGCTTAAATTATGTACTAAATCTATCTGAACTGATTCGGAGCATTCTGATTCTGAAGGGATTTCTGATACGAGGCTCTTGTTAGACGTTGGCCGAGTGGAGCGATGTTTCCTGCGCCCATGTTGACCGCCTCTTGTGCCCCTTGGTTTGGTCCTTGCATTGAAGTATTGGCGGCGGGCGGTAGGCGAAACCTGACCTGTTTTCTTATGGCTTCGTGTTGGTTTCCCTTTTTGAAACGCCTGATTTGTTCTAAAAAAGGTGCAGGGCTCTGAGGTGCAATCGGTTCATCAGACTGCCCTTCTTGCCCACCTCCCTCAGTACTACTATGAAACTGGTGAACACTTGTGCCACCCTAAGAACCAGCTGCACCAAGAACAAGCCATCCGGCCTTTGGTACTGTAAGGAAGGCATGGTAACAACAGTAAGACAAACACAAGACACCAGAGTTCAAGGGTGCTTATTGAACTTCAGAAAGGGTTTGAAAAACACCTATCTAATCATACATCTACAGATGGGAGCAAGCTATGACCATCAAATATAACGCAGTCCTAGTGGTGTCTTGTCAAAATAAAAGGGCCTATACCAATAAATCTATTGCCAATCCTTACTTCTAAATACAAATAGTGTGGTAAACTGTGTTTAAGAAAAAGAAAGAAGTGTTCACAAAATGATATGTCGGGATGTTCAGGCCATTAGTCTCCCTTCCCTGCGTATTCAGCACGGGACAAGGCGGTATACTTGAGGTTAGCACAGTCTCCGGCTTCTCCAGCAAAAGGATACAGTACAATCATTAGCCTCAGGGCCTTCCGTGCCCAAGTCTCTTTCCCTTTCAAAGTCTCTTCTTTCAGAGGGCCTGTTGTGAGAAACAATTTCTTTACCTCTTTCAGATTTTCAAAAGTACTCAATTTCTCAGGCGATATTTCTCAGGCGATTCACTATTCACCTCGGACACCCCACAGCCAGGTTCAGATCCCTTTTCAACACAATGTTCAATTAGTCTCCCTACGACGGGCTCGGATCAACTGCATCTACTTTGTCATCAACTTTCTTTATGCTATTACTATCGAGGACATTCGAATGTGCACAGGGTTTTGCTTGACCCGTTGCAGGACCACTTCGATTTCACAATTCTTTATCACTGTTTAGCATTTGACACCTTTCAGTTGGATATCTAACAGACTTTCGAATGTGCACACACGTGGTGCTGAACCACTCTCTAAGGTATCGCATCTTGGCTTCAAAGTTCAATCATTCATCCGTTTCACTTTGTTCGCGTCACTTGCCACGTATGCTTCATACACTGTTCTCTTCAGCCTTCAGTATACAATGTTGCTGCTTGCAACCTTGGCTTCAGCACAGACCAGTCTGGTATCGGTCTCCCCAACTCACTGGCTGTGCTGCCTTCACTGGCGTTGCTTTGTTGTAGGAGCCAATGACAGTACCACAGCGGCAAGCGATTCTCCCCGCCTGGACTATCGACCCAGGAGAGCCACGGGTACCTCCGACACACCAATGCAGGATTGTTCAAGCTTGATTACTGGTCTTACGTTTCCTATTCTCAAAGGTTCATGAAAGTAACAGTCTTTCGTTGAAAAGGTCAAGGGCACTTCCCGCCTTGCGATCCACTTTGCCGTCTTTCGCCTTGTATTAAACTGCCATCTTTGAACTGCTGCTTCCTTGTGTCTTTTGCCTTGCTCAGAGTGTGCTCTCACGCTCTGCCTTTTATCCATGTGGGGAAGTGTAATGAAGTCAGGTGTGTATAATGGTCAGTAATTGCCCGACGCAGCCTGACCACTGTATTGGGACATGTCAGGTATACGGCTCGGGTGTTAGTCCGTTTCCTTTCGTAGTGAGCTGTCCGTGTGGAAGTGTTTGTGTTTGGAAAATGGGGGGGGGGATGGGGAGTGAGATCCTAAGTATCCTACCTGGTTACCTGGTAGGATGGGGAAAAGGTGTTACAGGGAAGGGAATACCACGTATTGCCATCTGGTGTCCCACTCCCCAAAAACCTCTCACCCAGGTGATCCTTCCACACTGGTCCACCCCCAAGAATTATATGATACATTTGATAGGTTATTTATTATGCGCCTAATACCCAGAGGTTTCTAAGCGTGGATCCGGGTATAGAACCTGCGGTGCTCCGTGTCATCTTGCTTCCAAAGCGAACATGTTGCCCCTGAGCTATCCTCCCGAGTGTAGGAACCGGATCCAAAAACTATGGCCATGTCTTGGCCACCTGGATGACAGATCCCCGGGGACTAGCGGGTGAGACACCTTCAGGTTTCTCACAGTAAACCCCCAAGCTCTCCTCCAAAAAATTATAAGAGCCCTAGAGAAGCGGTGCCGCAAAACCGTTACCCTTGAGACCTCATCAACCTCCAATCTCTCCACGCCAACCGTAGGATTCCAATTACCAAGGCCAAAGCTGCTTACTAGCACACCACGATTGCATCAGCCTCTAACAGGAGCAAAGCCCTCTTTGAAGTAGTAAAGTATTGTACCAAACCCTCCCCTAACCCAAAGTTACCAGCAACTCAGGAAAAATGTGACAGAAGCAACACTTTTTCTTAAATGAAAAAAATGACCCAAATCTGAAAGCACATAAAATCAACCTCCCACAGCTTTAGCAACCCAGCACCATGGCATGCACACTATCCCTCTGGACCGAATTATCTGCTCACCTCCCACTGCCAAAGTACCCCCCAACCCCAAACCCTGCCATTAGACCTAAAAAAAAAAAATGCCTCCACCGAATCAACTTCTTACTCTCTACCGGCCTCCATCAAACAATTGACGGGTCTGGCACTAAATGTGCTTTTAAGCATCATTACTACCACCCATATATCACATACAACCTCTTTTGAAAAAACCAACCCTAGATATGGACGACCTGGGCAAATACCAGCCCATTACAAACTTCTTGTTTATTGGTAAAATCTTGGAAAAAGTAGTCGCTACACAACTCGCCAAAAATTGAACAACTTCACCTCCTAAATGACAGTCAGGGTCCCACCCCAAGCGCAGCATCGGGACAGCCACCAACTAGGTGGTGGATGATGACATCCAAATAATGAATATGGGCAACTGATGCCTCCTCGTTGACCTCTCAGCTGCATTTTACATGGTTGCCCACTGTATCTCCCGCCCCCCTTGCAGACAAGATGGGATTCTCTGGCACTGTCCTGAATTTGTTTATCTCCTGCTGCTCGGGCAGGCATCAGGTCACCCAGATGAACTCTTTGCATACTAACAGGTCTCCTCCAGAGTCCCCCAATGATCCCACCAATCCGTTTTAACCTTTATAGGGAGCCTCTGGGTCCTCTACTCAAAGATCCCAATATACCCATCCACCAATACGGGGACAATACTCAGTTGTACATGAGAGTAAACAGAGCACAGGACATTGTTTGCCTACTTGATTACCTAGCCAGCATCCAGTCCTGGATGTCTACTTCCTACCGCAAACTAAACCCATCCAAGACTGAATTTGTCCTCATCGGACCGCCCACAAAAAAGAAAAAAAAAAACACTCAATGGCTCAAAGATATGCGCCTAGACACATTTGATCCATAACAAAATCCTTACGCTTCACCATTGACAGCAGCATGAAAAACACAGGCAAATCAAACCCTTCATACCGCCTCAGGACTTCTGGACTGTCTTGCATGTGGATTGGGGGGAAATGTCCTCCTGACTGGGCTCCCAGCCCACTTTGCTCCCCTAAAAGCAGTCCACTACGCTGCAGCACACCCTTAAGGGTGTTTGACCGAATCACCCGTCCTACACAAACTACATTGGCTTCCTCACCAGGCCAGGATACTGTCCACGACTGCATGTATAATCTACAAAGCAGTCACTAATAGCACACCAGTGTGCAGCGCGGCTAAGCTCCACATATCTGGTAGCACATGCTCCTTGTGCAGCAAATCGACCAACCGGCTTGAAACAAAACGCATCCACACAGAAAGGACACGCAAACAATCCTTTTCTGGTCACGCACCCACCCTCTGGAACTCGATTCCAGTGTCAAAATGCCGCACAATTCTCCAATTTCACAACTCTCTCGAAACATGTTTTTTTTTCAACATCACCTGACCGTCAACTGCTTCCAATGGAGGCACATACCGACGCAGAGACCTCAACTCACAGTACTGCGTTACTATTAAAAGATGCCAGCCCAAATGCTGGCTACCACACTCTGTACAGCGCAGCTCTCGGGCTAGTTCTGTGCTTTAAAGTAAATAAATACATTTAAATGGGCCAGGATTTAATCTATTGCCCTTCTATTATATTTCCCATTGGCTTTATACTTGCATAGGAGTTTCTTTTTACTGTCTCACAGACAGATGGGCACCCTCTTAAGGAATGGTTCACTTCCCCAGTCACCGCCTCTAAGAACAGGTGGACATCAGTCAGCAAGGTGGTCAGTCATAATTTCGAAAAAAAAAATTCGAAAGACAATGTCGAAACAATATCGAAAAAAAAATATTGCATTTTTTTATTATATATTTATTTAGGGGTCCGGGAATAAAAGAAATGGGTAAAACTAAAAATAAATTTTAAAAGGGGGCTTGGGGGGAACCCCCCATTTCGAATAAAAAACGTAATTAAATTTTTCTTTTTTTTTAAAAACGATATTTTTTTTGATATTTTGACTTTCGACATTTTTGTTTTCGAAATTATCACTATAAACCAGTCAGCAAGATGGGGCCAGTTTCCCTCCACAGCATAGTTCCCCTCTTTCTGTATTGAGCCCAGTATCTTTTCCACTGAAGAAGGCCTGCGACCAACTCCAGGTAGCCATCTCTTTCAGTGCATTAATGATAATCCAAATTGGCTCCAAAAGGAAAGCAGTCTATTCTTTCTGTTGTTGCCGATTCTCCTTTCAGTCTGTCAATCTATCCCTGTAATTGAGTGAGCAAGGGAGTAGCCAGAATCTAGGAGTTGGGGCTTTTATAGATCAGAAACAACTCCCTTTAGATTTTTCTAACCTAATGGGTCAGTGTTCCAAAAGTGGCATCACTAAACCATTACATCTGCACTGATTGAGGATATTAATGAAGAGAGAAGTCTAATTGGAGGGACTTGATGGGATGTCACCTTGGAGAATTCTACATTAAACATTTGTAATTTTCTGAAACTGTCACGACCCTCAGCCCTGATCCCCACGGGAAAGCCCATTGGGCAGGTGGAATCAGGACTCGGATCTCAAATAAGGCCCGGCATCCACATCTCAGGCCCTCTTGGGGCCAGCCCTGGCGCCAGGCTCATACACAGTGAAAGACATCTGCTCAGGGAACTCATTTATTTAGGCTTTCATCCAACATGGAGGCATCCACATAGCTTGATTCCTAAGAACCAAGATATGCGGTATAGTGTTTTGGGTGTGTGGCCTAGGAACTACTTTGCAGAGGCTATTTAACCCACACCCTAACAAGACAACACGATTTGCGTTACTTTGCAGCTAGCAACGTGACGCTCACCGTGTCCAGCTTACTCACGAGCCTGGGAAATCAGAACCTGCAGAAAGACAAAAGAACATTGTTAGCAGAAGCATCTTACTTGCGATCTCCATCCTTCACTGCTCGCAGCTCCTAGGTAGCTCTGTTGGATCTGCGCTCTGCCCGGACCAAAGGACCTGAAAAAGGAAGAAAAGACATCATTAAAGGAGGTATTAGAGACATTTCAACCACCAATTGCTTAAAAGACTTACCTGGCTGATCGCCTTTCGGCTGGCATCGCTCCGGGAATCCACACGTGCTGGGAGCACACCGCGACCTACGAAAAAGGGAGAAAGCACAGGTCAGCGAAGACAAGACATCGCAGCGCTGCGCAAAACGCTACTTACCGCATAATATCGCTTATTGTGCGCCATCATTTACCAGCGAGGCCCAGCTTAGCCAGTTCGCCACGCGAACGCTCCGCACATCTAAGGGAGATAAAAAGAGACATTATCAAACAGAAAGGCATGCAAGAATAACAACTCAATAAACAGAAATAAGACCTACCTGAAAGACATTACTTGTGCCGCTGTCAGTGAAGTAACTGGACCGCACACGCCCACGAAAGACAACGCGCCCCTGCACAGAAAAAAGGGCAGAGAGCAGGCCAACTTCTACAACAAGGTGAGAAGAGGGCCCAGAGGGGCTGAAGTCATACGGGAGGTGGGGGGAAAACTTACCTTGGTCGACCAGCCCTAAACACAGTCCGCCTGTATTTCTAGGTGGAACTTCCACCGAGAACCAAACCAGGGAATCACTGAGAATGATACCGGCGTCCCCGTGGATACCAGGTGAGCGTGACAGAAACAGGACATTCCTCATATGGGATCAGGTTACTAAATCGGTTAATCAGATTGCTCTCACTCAAATCAAATAATGCAATTTCTTTTTCGGCACAACATGCGATGTGTAGACTAAAGATTGACATTTTACACATACTTTCACATAAAAAAAAACGTTTTCCATCTCAGAAGAACAGTCTCGCTGGCACTGATGCTATGACACATGAATCAAATGCGCACACCACCGTTCTGTGTGAAAATATCCACATTCACCCAATTTACATTTTTAAACAAATAACTAAAAAATGCTGCTTTATGTTCAGCAGCTAGTGTCTTTCACCCTGACTTTTTTTAAAACATTTTTTAAATGAACCTACAACATTTCTGTCCAAAATTATAAACGAAAATGTGATTTCATATGTAAAATTCAAAAGGCAGTTTTTTTTCTAGTTTAACAAAATATTATCTGGCATCTCCAGTTCCTCTGCCTGGTAAAACATTTGGTATTAGTTCCTTTGATCTCAGAGCCGGGGCATTTTTGGCTGCTGAAATCCAGTTGCTCATAGCTATTTGTTGACCCAGTGCCCGCCCCTTGAGTGAAAACAATCACTTTAACTAGACTGCAAGTCTCCCATGGTGTAAATTGCATCGTCCGATGAATACCTGGCTGATGGCAAGAAGGGATTACATGAGCAGGCCACTACAGACCAATTCCCAGAGAAAATTAGTTGCATTTATACAGATCTTTAGCCTAGGCACTTTGGCAGATGGTAGCTGCAAGGTGAAGCATTTGTTTTTATTATCCAGGCCTGTTCCTGAGGACATGGCAACAATCAGCATCATAAAATTGATGGTCAAGCTTCAAAGCCAGTGTTAACACTTTTCTCGTGGGAAAGCAAGCTGCCCCCTTTTGCTGTGTGGCTGCGGGTGCGGGGGAGGAATGCAATGATGCTGCCTATGCCATGTTGATAGCTTTTTTCACCAATGTAGCATTCGCATTTTCTTTTCCACATTGCACTTGTCATTTCACAGAGGACAACATTATATTTTATATACAATCCAAGTATTGTCAAAGAATTATAAATGTAATATCTCTGTATGTTACTTTGCACAAAGCGGATACTCAATCCTGTAACGAAAAAAAACAAACATCGGCAGGCCTTCATTCGCGTTTCACTTTATGAAATGCTGTGCTTTTCATGCCAGACTGGTTTCCATTAAAAAAAAAGGTTGTTGGATACTTTATGGCAACTGGTAGGACTTATTTTATTGGCCTCATCGTTTACTTTGCAGCCCATCTACTCTTTCAGATGCTGCATGAAGGCGGCAACTCACATTTGCGTTTCACTAAATGCTGCGGTTTTCTCTAAATGTTTGTATAAATGTTATTACAGTTTATTTCCAGCATTTGATAGCGGTGGCCTTTTCAGATTTTTGCCTGCATTGTGTCCTTGGATCCTCCAGTATCGTAGACAACGTGGTGGTTCTCATTGTGCCAGTTTTTTCCAGCTGTCCAGTGTCATTAACAGTCTCGCCAGTGCATTAAATCACACCCAGCCAGACCAAAAGCCTCATGCCGAAAAAAAAATCTGAATCGGCAACTCCTAGACCCCCTCAAACAGAGCCAAGACATGAGGTGGGGGGGGGGAGAGTTGGGGGATACGGGTGAATACAGGGGATAAGTTAAGATATTTATACACCAGCTACTGCCAAAGAGTTTAACATACATTAAGTCCTTGCTCTACCTTTCCCTTGCCTGACCGTGATCAGTGGTGTTCTGGCCAATGGTACTCCAGTGGGGTTCCTCTTTAAAACACTTACTAACCTCCCGTTGGCTTTGCCAACACTTGTTCAAACTACTTTAAAGACCCCCAGCATCCAGAAAAAGTTTTTTTTGGGACTTGTGACTAAGGGCACTAGGTCCCATCTCTTGTAGCAAGGTAAGGACTTACGTGCGCTTTGGGGCTCCTTACTCTCGTCATTCGAACGAAATGTAGTGGACTACAACTCCTCAGTGACCATATTAGGGGAAGTTCTACCATCGTCCATTGGGAAAATGGCAGCTGCATCCGACATAAAACGGTGCTCTCAATAGGGGTGTGGGGTACAGTCATTAGCTGGCTATGTTCCTGAACTGTTTATGTGTCCCAGCGCCAGGGCTGCAGTTTGCATCAACGGCTCCAGAGGGTAGATGTGTATTGGGATCCCCATTGAGAAGTGATGGTGGAAGGCCACCCATGTAACCTGAAAATATCCATAAAGAAAACGTAAGCAATTTCAGAGGCAGAGGGTATATTATCCCTCAAGATGTCCTGGCCTTTCTGGTCACAGGCAGCTACTGAGGCTGCCGCGGCACCTGTCACAGTCATCTGGCCCCTACTTCTGCCTCCACCAAGCATCATCAGACTGGGTCACGCACCTTACTCAAGTGACCCAAGGACACTTACTTGCACTGCAGTCAACTGCTGGGATCCTCAGTCTTTCTTGGACTTCCTGGTCTCCAGTCACATGCTGCTGCTGAAACTCCCATGACATCCGGCGCAGTCATCTGGCCCCTTACTTTTATCTGCAGGACTGTGCCGAGCACCATCAGGTTGGGTCAACTTGCTCACATCACTCTTGATTCCAGCTTTCTAGGGCATCCTCAACCCGAGCGCTCTTATTGATGGGCTGCCTATCTAACGGTCTTGTTCATTCCTCGTTTACCCCTCCCCCCCATTTGTGGCAGCTTGTCCAGGCCCCCTTACCTCCATTTCCCATTCACCTTTTGCCTACACTTAATAGTACCTTGATATGGGGCCCTCCCACAGATTCTACTATACCTTGTTCTATACTCTCTATAACTTTTATGAATACCATTATTTATTCCAACCCATTACTCTTATCAACCTCTTACTGCCCTGTGCTCTCGCAACTATTCCATTCTCATCTATCCCTACATCTCCTTGACACCCGAGCCAAATCATATTGGTTGGATTGAAATGCTTGTTCAGTCTGCAACAAACCACACTCCATTCTCAACTTTCTCATCTTAATTTACATTTCATTTGCCTCACCGAACCATGGCTTATCCCTTCCAATACTTCTACTCCTGCCTTTCTATCTTCAACATGTACTAAATTCTCCCACACCCACACACTAGTCAGTAGGGGTGGGGGTATTGACATCCTTCACCATTACTCATGGATAGCATCTCCTCCTGTTCTGAATCCTGAAATCGCCCTTCCTTCAGATCATTTGAATATCACTTTTCCTCATTTTCTAAACCCCTTTCCCTCTTGCCTTCTTCACTATATACCACCCCGCCCAATCCGCCTTTGTATTCCACGTACTTGGCGTCTTCAACATCCATCCTTCTACTGCTTACTCATCCACCCCATTCCATCTCTTCTTGACTCACTTAACACACTCTCCGGTTAACCCGGCTCACATCTCCAGTTCTCCTCTTGACCTCCTCTTTTCTTCCATCAGACTTAATGCACACCTACTGTAATCCTCTGATCACTATCTCCTTTATTTCTCTTTCCCTCTCCCTCCTACTACAAGCCCCCCTCCACCTACCATTCCATTCTATTGTCATGATCTATGTTGCTTTTCCACATCTGCCCATCTCATCTCTTTCTTCTGTGCTACCTTTCTCCATGCTGCATCCACGCCTAATTCTCTCCCATCAACCCCCCCCTCCCGCCCCACCTTTATTCCTTCCTGTAAACCTTTGCAACCATGGCCATCTCCTGCTATGCATTCACTTCTCTCTGTAAAGCTAAACAAATGGAAGGAATACCACACTCCCTCGGCTACACTCTTCCTAGGACTCCCTTCTCCTGAACGCTATAAAAATCCTATTGCATAATCCACAGAAACTGCTCTCTTGCATGTATCCAATTCTTTGCTTTCTGCACGTCACAATAAACTATCCTCTATACTTATTCTCTTATTCTCTTAGACCTTTTGGCTGCTTTGACACTGTCAATGACCCTACTCTACTTTCCACGCTATACCTTTCCTCTCACTTGTAATGCTCTCAAATGGTTTCATTTATACCGCTCTGCCCACACTCACTCAGTATCCTGGGCTGGCCTTACATCTCTATCCAATCCTTTTCTCTATGGGGCGCCTCAGGGTTCAGTTCTGGGTCCACCGCTATTCTCAATCTATATAATTCCTTTTTCTTCCCTTATTCAGTCTTTTAACCTCTCATATCACTTCTATGCCGATGATTTACATATTTTCCTCTCCCTTTCTAACTCTCTCCACTCTACGGTCTATGCTTGCCTCCTAGCTGTACATTCTTGAAGGTCCTCCCACTTCCCTCATCTTAACCCATCCAAAATTGAAATCCTCCATGTTTGCCATATCCGTCTGCCTCTCCTTCTGGTCTCTTCCACCCTGCTTTGCTTTACTTTCCTTTTGCCCCATGCCGGCAATCTTGGTGTTACCTTTGACCCTTCTCGATCATTCTTCCATCGCATTGCTACAACTGCATGCACCCGTGGTGATTACCTTTTTAATTTTACGGTGGATACAACATTGTTTTTCTTTTCACGCTGCCTAACTGCTCATCTTTTCCTCCATTTTCTCCCACCTGGACTACTGTTCTGCTCTTCTTTTTGACCTCTCCCTCCCATTTTACTGCACTTTGCTCAGTTTTCAATTCTGCAATTCGTATTCTCTTTTGTCTGTCTTGCTTTTCCACTTCACCTTCCCTCCTGTCTAACTCATCTCCCCTTCAACTGCAGCCTTCTTTTCCATTTTCTTACTATGTTCTTTAAATGCTACCACAGCCAACCTCCCACCTACTTGTGCTCCTTAGTATACCCTTACTATCCTTCTCTACGGCCCCAACATTTTAATCTCCTTGCAGTTTCTAAACATGTGCCCATCTCTTGCTTTGTTTGCCCCAAATTTTAGAACTCCCTCCCGCCCAATCCCACCCCCTGACATTCACTCCTGCCCCAACTACACATCTTTCTTACCAGGTCAAAATAATCTCTCTGTTGCCTAATTTTTACCTCACTGCCATTTTTGTCCTCATTTTACTATGCACCATTTTTTTAATACTTTGTGCAGCGCTTTGGCGAAAGTGCTTTATAAATGACAAAATACGAATAGAACAAAATTAGAAGGTTGTGTATTGCGTTTTAACTCTTTTCGGTCTAAATATTTCTTCTCAAATTGGGTAATAACTTACTTGGTCCGTTCTTCACTTGGTTTGCTACAGTATTCTATTGCTGATCTGTGTTTAAAATTAAAGTTTTGGTGCTCTGTAGCCAGAGCTCCCCAAAGGTGAATGTGTTTATAATAGCAGTCAATGCTTAGTTTTTTCCTAACCTGTGATTTTAAATTGGTAAAAGTTGTACAAGGCTTAAATACATAATTGTATTGTTATACAGTCTGCCTAACTTGTGTTATTAAACGTGCTCTGTGTGTATTTAACTGAAACCTTTACCACTGTCGCACTCTCCTAATTCCAAGCCGGGCTGTCTAGTCACACTACCTCGATAGAGTTTGACTAGACATTAGTGTATTTTCCAGTTCACAGTGGCCTTTTAGAATCCGTGCACTCCATCTCTCCTTGTTCACAGCCCACATTAGCCCCATACAAGCGCACAATATGCTTCCCATAAACATACATTTTGTAGTTGCAGACAAGGATATCGAAGCTCCGATTAGGACACACAACCGTAACCCTTTCCATTAGGGAGACATGGTGCACCACATCTTTACACCTGGTTGATTTCCACATCCCCACAGGGTACAGTTTCCAAAATGTGGATAGAGTGGCGAGAGCCGATGGTGGCTTTTCACGAGAAGAAATGCAGCTGCACCCTGTGTCAAGAAGGAACAAGTTACTTACCTGTAACTGTTGTTCTCCAGCATGGGTCTGGCATGGATTCACATGCTCATGAATATTCCCCGTCGTCAGGCTGGGAATCCTCGGTAAAGAAAAAACCAGTATCAGTTTCGTTTCTGATCTGTCTTTCGTAGTAATAACCAATCACTGGTCTCTGCGTCATACTGACCACAGCCAATGACTGCCCTCTACCTAAGCACCGCCTCTGGCAGCCATCTTCAGATTTGGAAGCACGTGAAGTGGCAGTATGACCAAGTGAAGAGCCGCAGAGGGGTAGGCGGGAGGGTTCGCATGTGAATCCATGCCAGACCCATGCTGGAGAACAACAGTTACAGGTAAGTAACTTGTTCCTTCTCCAGCATGGGGTCTGGCATGGATTCACATGCTCATGAATAAAGAATACATAGCAGTACACACATGCACAACCACGGGAGGTGGCAAAGGCTCAACATTAAGCATTACCTCAAACTCAACATTAAGCATCTTACCTCCTCACCAGGCTCACCTCAGGCGAACAGGTTGCGCAGCACTGCTTGGCCGACCCTGGACTCCTCCCTGGAATCCCGATCGACGCAGTAGAATTTCGTGAAGGTGTGCGTCGACCTCCACGTAGCAGCCCTGCATATGTCCAGCAGGGGCACACCAGAAAGGAACGCTGTGGTAGCTGCGATCGCTCTGGTGGAATGGGCTCTCGGACGGCCAGGCAGCGGTCGGTTTGCCAACCGATGACAGTACATGATACAGCCGGAGAGCCATCTGGAAATGGAAGCCTTCGAGAGAGCCTTCCCCCGATTGACAGGTCCAAAGTTCACAAAGAGTTGTGACGTCTTCCGAAAACACTTCGTGCGGTCCACGTAGAACTTCAGCGCTCTAGCCACATCCAGCGAGTGCAAAGTCCTCTCAGCCGGCGACGAAGGCGACGGGAAGAACACAGGCATCACCAAGGGTTCGTTGAGATGGAAGTCCGACGGTACCTTGGGCATGAAGGAGGGGTGCGTCCTGAGCACTACCCTCGTGTCGTGAAAAGTCAAGTACGGGGCCTTGCAGGAAAGGGCCTGGATCTCTCCCACCCGTCGTGCGGAGGTGATGGCCACAAGAAACGCTGTTTTCCACGACAGAAACTTCAACGGGGCCGAGTGCAGAGGCTCGAACGGAGGTCCCATGAGCTTGGTCAGCACCACGTTGAGCTCCCACGCCGGGGCCGGAGCCTTCACCGGCGGGAACGATCTGAACAGCCCCTTCATGAACTCTTTCACCAGACGATGAGACCACAAGGACGTCCGGCCCGTGGTTCTGGTGTATCGGGAGATCGCAGCAAGATGAATCTTGATGGACGCGTGTGCCAGTCCAGCTTTGGCCAGCGTCAGCAGGTACGGCAGTACCTGGGGAGCCGTAATCCGTAGAGGGTTAATCTTCTGTGCGTGGCACCAGACAGAGAACCTCTTCCATTTGTGTCCGTAGCATTTAAGAGTCGAGGACGCCCTGGCCTTTGCAAGAACCTCTCTGCAGTCGGCCGGTATGTCGTATCCTCCAAACTCTAGCGCTGCAGGAGCCAGGCCTGCAAGTTCAGCGATTTCGGGTCGTGGTGGAGGATGGCGCCTCCTTCCCTGGAGAGTAGATCCGCGTCCACCGGCAGCTTGATTGGCGGGGACGCTGACAAGTCCAGAAGGTCCGGGAACCATATCTGCCTCGGCCACGCAGGTGCGACGAGGATCATCCTGCACCGTGACCTCTTGAGCTGGTTGACGAGCCGGATTAGCAGTGGCAAAGGAGGGAACGCGTAGAGGAACAGGCCCTCCCAGGGGAACGAGAAAGCATCGCCCATGCTCCTCGCCTGGGGAAACCTGCTGGCGAACCTCCGGCACTTGGAGTTCGTCGCCGTCGCGAACAGGTCGATCTGGGGTGTGCCCCACCGTCGGAAGAGGCGATCCACTAGATCCTGCCGTAGTTCCCACTCGTGGCACGAGCGCAGCTCCCTGCTGAGTGAGTCGGCGATGGTGTTTTTTATCCCTGCCAGATGAAACGGCACCAGAAACATCCTTTGGGCGACGGCCCCAATGCCACAGGTCCTGCGCCTCCTTGGACAGTGCTGGGGACCTGGTTCCGCCCTGTTTCCTGATGTAAAACATGGTGGTGGTGTTGTTGTCGGTGAAGATCCTCACCACCTTGCCCTTGAGGGACGGAAGGAAGGACCTGAGGGCCCAGAACACTGCACGGAGCTCCAGGACGTTGATATGGAGGGACTTCTCCATCGGGAGCCAAAGGCCTCTCGCGTACAGATTTTCGGTGTGCGCTCCCCACCCTTCCAGGGAGGCATCCGTGGTCACTGTCTCCTGGTGGTCTGGGGTCTGGAAGTCCATGCCCGCCGTCAGATGCACGCGGATGCCCCACCACTGGACCGCTCGGCGGAAACTCTCGTCGAGTGTGATCCTCTCCTCGAAGCCGCCCGTCGTTTGGATCCAGCGCGCGTCCAGGAACTCCTGCAACGGGCGCATCCGGAGCCTGCACATGGGAATGAGGTAGATGCAAGAAGACATCATTCCGAGGAGGGACTTGATGGACCTCACCTTGGCCGCGTCGGAAACCAACATCCGCTGTACCTTGCCCAGGATGGACCTGGTCCTTTCCTCCGACGGGGAGGCCAGAAGGGACACTGTGTCGAGCTTCGCTCCCAGAAACAGTGCGTTTTGCGCGGGTACCAGGTGGGACTTGGCGTAGTTCACGGAGAATCCCAGGTCCGTGAGAAGTTGGACGGTCCTTGCCGTGTGATCCACGGCGAGCTCCCTCGTCTTGGCTCGGATGAGCCAGTCGTCCAGGTAGGGGTAGACGTGGATCCCCTCGCGGCGCAGCTGCGCCGCCACCGGTGCAAGGCACTTGGTGAATACCCTGGGTGCCGACCGTAGTCCGAAGGGGAGGGCTTTGAACTGGTAGTGACGCCCTTGGACCACAAACCTGAGGAATTTTCGGTGCCCCTTTAGGATGGGAATATGGAAGTAGGCATTCTCCAAATCCAACGACGACAGGAAGTCTCCTTCCTCCAGCTGACCCAGGACGTGCTGGAGGGTGACCATCCGGAACTTTTGCGCCTTGATGAACTTGTTCAGACGTCGCAGGTCCAGGATGGGGCGCCATCCCCCCGTCTTCTTCTTCACGAGGAAGTATCTCGAGTAAACTCCGGAGCCCCGAAGCCTCTTTGGGACGAGTTCGATGGCGCCCTTCCTGAGCATCGCCTTTACCTCCAGGAGAAGTTGAGGGACGTGAAGTTCTTTCCTGGCCACGGGGGGGACGCGCGGACACCTTCTTTGAAACTTGAGCGCGTGGCCCCGGGCCAAGGCGTCCAGCACCCAACGGTCGGTGGAGATGGACTCCCACACGCTGACGAAGCTCGCCAGCCGGCCTCCCACCGGGGTGCTTCGGTGGGGGCCCGACCCCACGGCCGGTTCAATCCTGCTTCGACGAGGCTTTGCCGCCTTGACCTCCTTGGCGACGACGGCGGGGTCCGCCAGACTTGCCTCGTCCTCTGTAGGCCTCCTGAGCCGACGAGCGGGCCGCTTGACGGTAGGTGGAGAAACCGCCGCCGGAACTTTTGGAGGCGCCCTTGCCTCCGCTGCTCCGAAAGGGCGTCCGTCGTTGTTGCAGAACTCCAAGGGCCCGGGCCGTCTCGGTGTCCGCTTTAATGGCCTGAAGGGAATCGTCCACTGTTTTCCCAAACAGGTTGTTCCCATCGAAGGGCATGTCCAGGACTCTGGTCTGAACGTCTTGACGGAAGTCCGTAGCCTTGAGCCATCCACGCCGCCTAAGGCAAACGCCGTTGCCCAACTGGCGGAACCCAGTGTCGGCGATGTCCGTCGCAACGGTAATGGCGTGGTCCGAAGCCACCTCACCTTCCTGCAGGATCTCCAGGGCCTCTGCTCTCTTGTCGTCCGGCAAGAAGTCCAGCAGGGGAGCCAGTTTGTACCAGAGCTCCCTGTCGTAGCGGGCCACGATAGCCAAGGCGTTGGCCGCTTTAATCGTCGTCGCCGCAGACGAGATGACTCTGCGTCCCATAGCGTCCAATTTCTTTCCCTCGCCGTCCGGTGGGGAAGTCGATGTGGAGGCCGCACCCCCCCGCTTTTTTCCTGGCCGCCGCGGAGACGACGGAGTCCGGGGTAGGCTGCGCCCGGAGGCACAGGGGGGCCGGGACCCGGTACTTCTTCTCGTACCGGTCTCTTCTAGCTGGCATCGTGGAAGAGTTCTTGAGGAGGGTGAGGCCCTCATCCCAAATGTAGTCCAATAGAGGCACTGAGAGGACCGTCTTCCTCTTGGCCTCTTGCCGCTGATAAAGGAAACCTTCCTTCTTCTTCTCCTCAGGGCAGAGTTGGAAAAGCTCGGATGCCCTGGTGCTCATGGAGTGGAACGATCCAATCTCGTCGGGCGGAGAAGCCCTGGTGGGTGGCGACGACGGTACATCCTCGTCGTATACCTCGTCGTCCGTACCCGTCGCTGCCGTGTCAGTCCCCGTATCATCCCCTCGGGTGGACGGGGAGGAGGGCTGGAAGGGGCGCGACGGCTGAAAAGGAGGCAGAGTGTGGATCCTTCTTTTCTTGGTAGGGGGGAACACCAGAAGGTCCCGGTTCTGGGTCCCCCGACGGGAGAGGTTCCGTCGGCAACGGTAGTCTCGTCCTTATCTCTGAGCATAAGGACTGTATAGCCAACAAAATGGCCGCCGAGTTTTCTCGCGGCGCCGGCAGAGGGGAATCCGACGGGCGATCAGGGGCCCAGTCGGTACCCTCGACGATGTCGTCACCTGCGTCGGGATCCATCCCGACGGGCCGGTCTTCTTCCACGCCGAGGCCGTGGCTTAAGACTTCGACCAGCTCCTCCTCCGAGGTTGAGGCCGAATCTACGACGACGCCCTGCCCCCCCTTTTTCTTCCCCACGGGGGATTTCACGGGGGTCCTATCGATGGGCACAAAAGAGGACTCCCTCCGAGGTGGCAGGGAGACTCTGAGCCCCGAGGTCGCCACCACTGGTGTAGCCTCCACAGGCTGAGCCAGGGCCGCCGCAACAGTTTCGATAGAGGGCTTGGCCGGATGGATTAAGGCCTTCACCACCTTAGGTGCGCTCACCGCCTTATCCTTGAGGGGGGGGACACTGCCTCGCTCCCCCTCCGCCTTCGAGCTCGACCGGGGCCTCTCCAGGAGCTTCGCCGGGTGCTCGGCCTTCCTCTTACCCGACCCAGAGCGTTGGCTCGTGGTTGATGGTGCCGGGGAGGGTGCGCCCTGCCTGGCGCCCGTAGAGCCCGACCGTTCGGCGCTCCCGGTGCCAGCGGACTCGCGGTGCTTGGCCTTATGTTGGACCCCCGTCGCCGGGGCGTCCTCAAAGGTCTTAGAAGACCGCTCGGCTTTCTTCCTCTTCTTCTCGCCGGACGGGCTCTTCCCTTCCAGCCAGTTGGCGAGACGTTGACGGCGGTCCTTCATGGTCCGCTCCGACATGTTGCCGCAAAACGCACAGTCCTTCTCCACGTGCGTCTTGTCCTCATGTAGGCAGTAAAGACAAAAAGAGTGTTCGTCCTCCTTGAAGACGTTCTGCAGCTGGCATCCAGGGCAGACCCTGAACAGCTTTCCGGGCGTCAAGCTCCCCTTCTCCTGGGCCATGACCGGGCCTGAGAAACTTCTGGAGTCCTCCAAAAGCGTAGCTCGACGAAATCTTCACCCTTGAGGGGCGCAGACGAATCCGACACGGGTCCCCGTTGATCGGATGGAGAATCGGTGGAGCTTGAGGCTCTTTTGACCGAAAAAACGAAGTTTTTAAGAAAAAACGTGAAAAAAATAGCACTAACGCTCGAGAGCAATAGCACGAGGATCCCAACACATGAACGTGCGGTAAAAATCTGAAGATGGCTGCCAGAGGCGGTGCTTAGGTAGAGGGCAGTCATTGGCTGTGGTCAGTATGACGCAGAGACCAGTGATTGGTTATTACTACGAAAGACAGATCAGAAACGAAACTGATACTGGTTTTTTCTTTACCGAGGATTCCCAGCCTGACGACGGGTAATATTCATGAGCATGTGAATCCATGCCAGACCCCATGCTGGAGAAGCAATGTACTCTTAGGGACATTGGAAAGCAAGATAAAGACCTGTGGCCCGTGCTCCGCTTTGCTTGGTGTTGCATGTGTGAACAATAAGGTCTGCCTCTGCTGCTAGTAAAGTCAAAAGAAATAGGGTACTCTGAAAAGCCCCTTGAACAATAATGAGTCCAGTATGTTGGTATTACATTGGTTATTTCTGTATGGCTATAGCAGCATATCTCTACAAACAGAACAAAATATTTGACAAATACATTTATTGAAAATAAGCAGGTTGTGACACAGATACATGGGTTTCATGCCAGAACACTTTATCAATGTCAATTACATCTTATTGTACGAATATCCTCTCTTTTCATCTCAACTGACATGTGTTTAGCTAACTTGTTTTCAAGACTGCAATGGTCATACACACAGGTATTATAACAAAATTACAAAGGCTAATATGCAAATGGATATTTCTCCTCTGTGAAACAAACAGTGAGCTAAATCGTGGTTGTGGACCCTCCCGAGTGGGCACCTTCCATTAAAACAGGGTATTTGGCTGTGTTCGTTCTCGGTAGAGGGGCTCCCAGAACTTTTTGTACCCAAGTAGTATAGTCAGAAGGTTTGTGCGGGTGAGTACTGTGATGCTGGAAATGCATCGGAGGGACAGGGCCTCCGTATCCTTGTCCTTTACTGCTTTTTATTGTGTGTTCCGTCGTGTTTTCCGCACAGGAGTTCATGTGGGACTCCTGGCGGTGCAGCTCTCTTTTGGTCTGGTGTACAGACCCATGGGATACCCTTATGGTACCCATGGGTGGGGGTACAACCCTGTGCACCTAGTGTATGTTTTCGGGCACCTGTGAGTGGCCCACAGAGCAGGGTACGGGCTGGTGGCAGCTCCATGCTGAATTCACTGGTGCACTGAGCATCCTCTATTTTGGGATGCCCAGGCCCTGTCATTGGAATCAGTAGATTCCTGATGGACAAGATAGCCCCCGTGGCCTCTTGCCCTCCATTGCCTGTTACCTTGTTTTCCCAAAGTCCTGGGAAGCCCATACTATGTCCCTTCCCCCTGACTGGCTGCTGGGTGGAAGTTCCATATATGGTAGTGTGGGGGAAGTGCCGACCAGACTGGCTGCAGCCTTCCCAACGACCATATGTTGTGGGTACACCTGTGGGTGGGACCTGGGTGAATGGAGTGTGTGACAAATATGCACTTCTTGTTGTGGATGTCTAGTTTCTGGTGTTTGACACAATGACTGAGACAGCCCTGCCCCAAACTGGTATGAATGCAGTGGGGAGTGTTGAATGGCTGGGTACTTGTCCCAATACACAACTTGTTGCAAGTGTCTGGAGAGAAGTAAATGGCCTGAATACACTATGCACCTGATTGGCTGCCTGCCTGCATGAATGCCCTTCTGAATGATTGGTTGCCTGAGTGTGACCCAGCAGAATGAATGGGAGATCCACTACTATATCTGGGGGCTTCTCACTGCTAGAATTCGTGTTCAGAAGCTGAAGTTCACTACGACGAGTAACTGGAGTAAAACTGAAGCTTAACCTTGAAGCCCCGCTGGAAGAAAAGATTTTCTGTTGCCCTTCATCAATCTGAAAGCTGCTGTGTCTCTAAGGACTGACCCAGAGAGGACCTGGTAAGGTGCCCTCTTCCCGAGCTACGAGGGACCATTGTGCACCAGCAGATCTTTGCCAAAGCTCCCTGGTAGACAGACCTACGACAGGCTGCCGACCGGAGACGGGGACTGCTGCGGAATCCCAAAGAGAAGTGCCTGGACTTTTGTACGCCACTGTCGATGACCGCCATCGCCGACCGGAGCCGCAGTGCTCCCGTTGCCTAAGAACTTTCGATTCACGGACGCGCTCGCCCGCACCGCCGCCTGCCTTATCCCACCGGAGAAGGCCAGGCCGTCGACTCGCCGAGGAGCATCCGCTGGTGGGTTTCCCGCCACCCAAAGACCACAGAGACGCCGACGACTCGATGCCCTTGCTGGGCCACAGTTCTTCAAACTCTTTGCGGTCCAGAACTATGGACATCGAGGTGCCCCGCAAGCCTCTTCCTCGCAGGACATTTATGCTTCCCCATCGATGAGCACCACTAGGAAAGAAGCTGCCACTTCACCCTCGTAGTTCACCCTGTTCTCCGTCGTGACTCCTGCCTTAAAGGGAGGGCACTCAAGAAGGGCCATCAATTCCCCGACCAGGAACGCTACAACGCTAGGTACCATGGGGGTTGCAGAACTATTGGAAAGTCTCTTGTGAACAAGATATGGACTAGGCTTGTGATATATTTTTATACTTCAGGTTGCCCAGGTTGGGGGGGGGGGGAGATCTCCACACAACTGTGTCTAGGTATCGGGGCCAGTATTCTGCCAATTGTTCTAACCAACTATCTATTGTTGGTTTCTGTTACGAACTGATTTGTGTGACATTTAACCGCACAGTTGATGCACTTTAACGAGATCTAATAGTAATTGTGGTACCACGCAGAACTGTATATTTGCCATTATAGATAACCGAGTACAAAGTGAGTTATCGTGATATTGTACATTACCTTGAATATTAATTATATAAAGACTGTTTTAACTAATACAGTGTGCAGACATTCCTTTGTGGGTGCTTGGGGACTACACTGTACTTAAGAACCAGCCCGCATCACCTCCTGAGAAGCTAGGCCTTGATTGCTCGACCAGTGCTACCCTATAGAGAATCTTGGCTGGGGTTCTCTGTGCCTCTCCTCTGCCATATAGAGAGCAGGAGTACAGACACCCCCCAGCCCCCTCCAGTCTTTACAAGTACACATTCAAAAATCAAATTTCACAAGGTTATTGGATAAAGATTCATGCAAATTCAATTTGTAAAGAACTATATGGTGTGGCATGAAATAAAGTGTGGCTTAAAGTTCTCCCAATGGCTTTCCATAATGCTTGCATGGTTTCAATCAATGTAGGTTCATTATAGCTTTAGAAAGCACCTTCATAACTGGTGTTAGATTCTGCAGTCAGTATCTGAACTGACCTGTGCCTTGTAGGAAACAGCCACACTCATTAAAGCAGCACCTCATGGGCCACTTAACGCTCACCAAGGCCCTAACTGCAACTTTTCATCTCATCTACAGCCCCCCACATACAGCCACAGGGTTTCTAGATGACATTAACGATCTCCCATCATCTTCAAACATCATCTTTCTCCGACTAACCTAACCAGCACAACCACTATGAAGGACAGTTGCTGCCTGAATTTAACAATGCTGTTCCTTCAACGACTTCCCCAGATCAGCCATCAACCTACTCTCACACAGCCCACTGACAGAACCACCATCATCTGCTTTTGCCTCACCACCTTCATCTACATAAAGCAAAAGCACTCTTGCTGACAAAACACTCGAGCACCACTAACATTGCAAGTGTTACTAAGTGTAACAGTCTTGCAGTTTAGTGTGTGGATCTCTGGAGGCGCTTTCACTCTGGTCTTGTTTCATTCTTCCTGGCGGTTGGCATCCAACTTTGTTTCCTGGACGCCTTTAAAACCTTAGATAAAGCAAGATCAAGCAAGTACCGCACACGTTAGCAAGTGTTACTAAGGGTAACTGTCTTGCTGGCATAAGGAGGCGGAGGCTTTCGGCGTGGTCTTCTGCACTTAAGGCACCAGCACCTGCGATGCAGCGAGTCTAGCAATCTGCTTATAGTGTATTGCATTTGCTCTAACCTACCGCCTGAAAGCATGCAGTAGAAAGCCAAGGCAAAGAGGGATGCAGATGGTTTGTGCTCAAATAGCGCAGTAGACAATAGTGCCCCTAGAACTGAGGGAAGGGTGCGCAGGTGGCTGTAACCTTTCAAAGGCAACAGAAGGTGGGGACAGCAGTAATACAGAGCTAACAAAACTAGCAACAAAATGGGAAAAGGACTGACTTCTTTGGGCCAGGAAATGGTTCTAATCAGGGGACATTTCGGGAGCTTGTCGATTGTAGCATACTTCAAAATTCTAAATCCACCATCGTGGACACAAACGCACTCCTTAACTTCTGCTATTCCCTTCAAACAGAAATCTTTGGTGATATTCAGCAGGTAGAGAAAGGGGGCAGATGAGGGAAGGAGAGGAGTGGTGGTGGATGTGCATGAGCCGCCAACTCATGCGTATAACAGTCCGACCATAACCCCCGATTTTGTTTTTTTCAGTATAAAATTTTATTTTCATTTGTAAACAAAGGCTTCATTTTTCTTTATGAAATGCTATTAGGTGAAACATGGTAAACAAAAGAGAAAACATGACCTCAACTGAGGTGAAAAGAACAGGAAGAAGAAGAGAGAAGTATGGGAGGAGAATTCTGGGGTGGTCCGGGGGAGGGGTTGCGGCAGACTCCGATCGAAATTACAGGGTGCAAGTTCTGCGATTGCGATAGGATGGAGAGCTGTACGCACAGATCAGGGGGGGGGGGGCGCTAGACTGTCAGTCCATTTTTGTCAGTCCCCAGAGGGCTGGAGGCTATCTGGCTACTCCGGGAATCTCGTCACAAAGTCCAAGAATGGGTCCCAGGTGCTGTGGAACTTGTTTTAGTTGCCCAGGCGGATGACGGTAATTTTCTCAGCTGCGGCAATGTCCCAACATTTTACCCACCACACAGGGATCGCTGGGCCCTCCTGAAGTTTCCACAGCTTGGCGATTGAGATCTTGGCTGCAGTCAGTAGGTGTGTGCAGAGGTCCGTATCTCCCAGTAGGACAATCCCCGGGTCCCACGGTATCGATAGGCCTGTGATCTGTCGGATTTGCTCCAACACCTCCCTCCAGACCCTTTCCGCTTTCGGACACGACCATAGGAGGTGGAACAGTGTTCCTGTGTCCGTGCAGCCCCTCCAGCAGTGTGGCGGGATGCATTTGTGAATGATTTCCGGTGTCATGTACCACCTATAAAAGACCTTAATGGCTCCCTCTTTGTTCGTCACACATTTGGAAGTCTTGTGGGTTCTCATCCAGATGCGCTCCCAGCTGGTCCTGTCTAGTTCTTGGCCTCGATCCCTCTCCCACCGTTTCATATAGGGCTCCTTGGATTCGGGGTCTGCCCTGTCCAGTAGCCTGTACAGGGTAGAGGATTTTCCCCCCTGGGTGGGGTTGCCGTTAGTGTGCGCTCCAGTGCTGTAAGTTCTCTGTGCCCATGTGTGACAGCCAATGTCGGAGTTGGTTGTAGCGAAACCTCTCGCTTTCCGGAACCTGGAATGTTCTCTTACAGTACTCGAATGTAAGTAGGGAGTCCTCTTCGTAGAAGTCTGCTACGTGCTTCGGCCGCCTGCTTTCCACTTGGAGAAGGCTTTTTGCCCTTGACCTGGGGTGAAGGCCGGGTTCTCCCAGATCAGAAAGAGTGGTCCCACCGTGCCCCTGCAGTTCCACCCCCTTACCGCCGGTCTCCAGCTGCTCACCGTGTTCCTGGTACTCAAGAGGGGCCCGGCGTTTGGGCGATGTGTGGAAGGTATCCCAGTGGGTATTGGCTCCAGTCCTCCTCCAGCTTTAACCAGCAGGGTTTGTTGGTGCCTGGTTGCCACGTCAACGCCGCCGAGAGCTGGCTGGCTAAGCAGTACCTTTTCGACCTCGGGGACTCCCAAGCCTCCGGACCCGGGGCTCCTGAGTAAAACTTTCCTGGTCACCCGGGGCTTCTTGCCCCCCCAAACAAATTTTAGCATATTTGCTTGTAGTTTCTGTTTGGCTTGTTTGGGAACTGCTACTGGGGACCAAGTTCATTTTAAGTGCTGTGATCCTTCCTAGCCAGGATATCTCTTGATCTTGTCAGCAGGCCATGTCCGACTGGAAGTCCTTCAGCAGGGGCGGGAGGTTTAGTTTGTAGGTGCGTTCTGCTAGCTTCGGTAGGCGGACGCCTAGGTAATTTAGGTGGGATCTAGCCCATAGGATTGGGAGGCAGGCCGAGAGGGAGTCCAGCGTTGCTTTTGGAATGTTAATGCCCAGTGCTATGGACTTTGTGAGGTTGATCGAGAACCCGGAGGCTGCCTTGAAGCTGTTCAGCTCTTCCCATAGCGCTGTGAGGGATATTCTTGGCTGTGTTAGTGTTAGCAGCACATCGTCAGCATATAGGGCAGCTTTGTATGTATCGTTCTTGAATTTGAGGCCCTGGATTGCTGGGCTCTGTCGGATCATGCAGGCGAACGGTTCCATCGACAGGGCGAAGATGAGAGGTGAGAGGGTGCAGCCCTGGCGTGCGCCTCTAGTGATCTCGATTTTGGGGGACAAGGCACCGTTGGTTGTGTTAGGGTGCAGATAGTTTGCTATCGCCCCTTTCAAGAATTTCGGTTTCTCCGTAGTGGCGCAGTGTCTCCCTCATATAACCCCAGTCTAGCATGTCGAACGCCATATGTGCATCAAGCGAGGCTACCAGTCGTTCTCCTCCAGTTCTATTGGCTGTCTTGATATTTAAGGTGCGCCTAATGTTGTCCAAGGTGTTGCGCCCGGGGATGAAGCCAGTTTGGTCCGGGTGGATGAGATCTGGGAGGAGCCCGGCGAGCCTGTGTGCTAATAACTTGGAGAAGATTTTGTAGTCTACGTTCATTAGAGCGATGGGGCAGTATGACGCGCAGACTTCTAGGTTTGCTCCGGGTTTTGGGATCAGGACCGTGACTGATTTCTCCATGGAGGGGGTGGTGGAGCCAGTTTCGAGGAAGGTGCTGAAAAGTGAGGCTAGGTGGGGGGCCAGGATGTGATTAGATTTCTTGTACAATGGTGCGGGCAGACCATCTGAGCCAGGTGCTGTGTTCTTCATGGAGCGGATCACTTCTGACACCTCCTCCGGAGATATAGGGTCTTCCGGGGTGTCGATCTGCAGATGGTGGGGTGGCCTTGGAATCGTTCTCAGATAGGCGGTGTGTGCTACCGCTTCTGTGGGCTTCCCTGACATTACCTTCCTATGGTGCTCGGTCATGATGGTCATCTTTTCGGGTCCGAGCAGCGAGGTGTCCCATCTTGGTCCCGTAGGACTGCAATGTTGTTTCTGGTATGTATTTACTTAAGCTTGTGAACAAGTAGGCGGTTGGTTTTGTTGCTCTTCAGGTAGTAGTACTGCTTCGTGTATGTCAAAGCTCGGGCTGTTCGGTCTTTCAGGTGCATTTCCAAGACTACTTTAGCTTTGCGTAGTTCATTCCATGACCTTGTCGATTGGCGTGGTTTATGGTTTGCCTCTTTCTGTGTTAGCTCAGTTTCCAGTTCCTCTAATTTAAGCTGGTGCCGGCGCCTGTGTGCCCCTGAACAGTTCATGGCGACTCCTCAAATCACTGACTTCATGGCATTCCACACCATAGCCTCAGTGGGTCCCTTGCCCATGTTCTCTGTAAAGTAGTTAATTAGGGCTTCCAACAATTCCTGACTGTCTGCAATGTCCGTGAGGAGATAGTCCTGCAGCTTCCAGGCCCTATGTCGCGGTGTTGGTAGGCCCTCCGTCTGGAGCTGTGCTATGACTGGGGCATGGTCGGAGATTACTCTTAGGCCAATGTGGATGTCCACGCTGCAGGGGAACAGCAAGCTTGAGATGAGTAGAAGGTCTATTCTGGAGGGACCCCTGTGGACATGCGAGAAGGTGTAGTCACGAGCCTTGTCGTTCGACAGCCTCGAGGCGTCGATAGTCTTGGTCTCTCTCAGGAATTCCGCAAGCCCCACTGCCCTTGTGAAGTCTGTTCCAGTGGGCGGTAAGGTTCGGTCGATGGTTGGGTCCGGGGTGAGGTTGAAGTCACCTCCGATCAGTAGTTTGCCTTTGGTGAAAGACGATAGGACTGGGAGAATCCTACGTAAGAAGCGCTCCTGGGCTTCGTTTGGGCAGTAAATTTCTATGATGGTTATTGGGAGCTCAACCAGGAGGCCTTTGATCATTAGTAACATACCCTTGCGGTCCCGCTTGACTGCGAACTCTGTCAGCACTGCTGACTGACCAGGACTGCCACCCCTCCTCTCTTCTGGCCAGAGGATGCAAAATATCTTTTAGGGAATCTTTGGTATCTGAGTCGCTGTTCGTCCACGGCCAGGAGGTGGGTTTCTTGTAGAAAGACTACATCTGCCTCAAGTTGGGCCAGGCGGTGTTCCACAGACTTCCGTTTCCTGGGGGAGTTAAGGCCATGGATGTTCCAGGTGATCATGGTTAGATTCTTAGTGGATGACCCCATTTCGAGGTGATCAGGTTGCGGCTGGTGGGTGCCGTCGTGCTCCACTTATCCACAGGTTGCGGCTGTCGGTCGAGTTGGGTCCTGTATTGGTAGTTTGCCCCCCTTTCGGTGTACACCCCTCCATCACCCCTACTAAAACATAACTTGGTCAACTGGGCCAGCCTTCGACCAACGGGGCTTTGGCTGGGCCAACGCGATCCTCTGTAGACGAGACCCTTAGGCCTCTATTTCGTGGCAATGAGAGCTGTGTGCAAGGTTGAAGTGTTGTCTTACTTCAAGAGTTCGATGCTTAGCCAGCGATTTTGGCTGGCATCTGGTTTTTTGGGTGATGCTTGTCAGCTCCGGGGGTCCTGGATGTCGGTGCCACCCCGCCTTAGCCATCATTGCTCGGGCGCTTGCCTTTGAGTGGGGGTCCCCTGAGTCTTCGATGGCGCCTCTCCACCCGCGACCAGGACCGGTTAGAGTCCTGCCGGTCTTCTTGGTCCGAGGGTGCCTCCTCATTGATGGTTCCCTCCCCTGCGGTCGGGTTCAGTAGTTTATCCGCCTCGTGTAGTTTGCGTATGTGGCGGATGCTCCCGTTCCAGCGGAATATCAGGGCTGTAGGGAAGCCCCAGTGGTACGATACGCCCTTTTCCCTCAGCCATTCTGTAACTGGTTGCAGTGCTTTCCTTTTCAGGAGTGTGATGGAGGCGAGATCTTGGTAAAGGGTGATCGAGGCATCCCTGAACAGTATTCGCGGGGAGCTCCTAGATTCCCGCATGATTTCTTCCTTGACCTTGAAATAGTGTAATCTTGCCAGGACGTCCAGCGGGGCAGAGGAGTTGGGTTTAACTCTAGTTCTGTGGATCCTGTCAAGCACCAGGGGGGGAGCAGGGGGGAAGTCGTCCGGCAGGGTAATTATGAAGCAGAAGAGATCGCTCACATAGTGCTCGAGATTCGCCTCCGGAATAGATGTGGGGATCCCTCTCAGGCATATGTTGCTGCGGTGGGAGCATTTCTCCGAGTCCTCCTGCTTCAATTAGAGTGTTTCACAACGGACAGCTAGCGCAGTCAGCCTGTCCGCCCCTTCTCAATTTCGTAGCTGTGCTTGCACAGGGTGGTTTCCACCTCCGTTGTTCTCGTCTCTACTTCCCCCACTCTCGCTTCCAGCACTGTGATGGTGCTCTTTACCTCCTCGGTGCCCTTCTGGAATTCTTTAGTCAATGCTGCTAGGAGGTCCTGGAGGTCCGATTTCATGACCGCATGAGTCGGGGCCTCCCGGTGTGGCTGTGTGTGCATGTTTTCAGCATTGGTTTCCCCTGGTTGGATACGGTCCCCCCGCCTGGGTCTGTCTGTTGCAGGGGTGGATAGGAGAGCTGCAATGTCTGCTTGCTTAGTTGGTTTTTTAGACATGATGAGTGTAGGTCCATGTCTCCGGCTGGGGTGTGGTGTGCTGAGGTCGCAGAGTGTAGAATATGGGGCCGGTCAAGCAGTCCCGGGCCTGAGGATGAGGAGAGCTGTGGCTGCTTTGGCTGCGCGGACTCTAGATCACTCCAGCGTGTCGGGGGAGTTGCGAACTACCCTTGGATGTATGAGTCGGTGGCTCCGGGCTCACCCCAGAAGGGGTTGGGTGGGGCTTGCTCCTCGGGGGTTTTACGGGTGCGGGGTGCGTCGATCCGCAACAGTGGTTTCCCCACCAAGGGTTTTATTGTCCAGTAGGCCCGGTTCCCGGTCTGACTGTGAGGTGCAACCTGGTTTTTGCTGGCGGTTGGCCGCTTTGAAGCCTGGGGTTAGTTGGTGATGCCTGCCACCTCTGAGGGTGCGAAAGCACCTTGTGCCGGTGCAGATCGCTTGCTTAGGTAGGTTCCTTGTGCCCGTTGGGGTGGGGGGCAACTCTGAGGAGAGGCTTAGGCCGCTTGTGATGGTGGGTGGTTCCGGAGCCTGGCCGTATTCTGCCTGGCTTTTGGTCCAGCAGTGGGTGTTGGTGCGAGGGCTTGGGGGGCACTCAGTGATTTATTGGACAGGTGGCGTTGCGATCCGGCTCTCGGTCCTGTAGGGTGCTGTTATGTTCACCTGGACCCCACAGGGGTGTCGATCGGACCCGGACAGCTGCGGTCTCCTTCAACGTGATGCGTCGTGCAGAGATGACTGTCTGGACTGGCCCGCCTAGTCTTGTCTGCTGGACCCGAAGTAGTATTTTCCTGCAAGTGGAGACGGGGATTAACCACTTGTGGGTTTTACTGATGGCCTCCCAACTGTTCTCGCTCTCCCCCACTAATCACCTCCGATATCCCCTTAGTAACCTCACCTTATGTTTGTAAAAGATGAGCTCTCCATCCTGCGTGTCTTTCAGGGGCGCATAGATACCAGTTACTTCACTGGTTTGAAGGCGTTGGGAGAGTTCCGGTAAGTATTGACTCTGAAGTCCCTGGTGGGATTGGTAAGTATCAAGTTCAAAGAGTTCAATGTGCAGGATGTTCACTCTAGTCCCCTTCCTTCCTTCAGTTGCAACTGAGTTCGTGAGAAGAAGGTCTCGTAGCTGCTGCTGGCGTTCAGGTAAGAGTCTGTGTTACCCAACGCTGTCTAGTAACTATTGCATGCTTTAACGTGTTGTTTTTCTCCCTCTTTACAGATGCGGCATATGAAAATGTGGAGAGTTATGGAATAATACCGCTGGTGGTAAATCAGATAAGTCTATGGTGGTAAGAGGTATTTGTTGATTCCCTTGGCTCACCTTGTTTTTTCTTGTGTCCCCTAGGTGCCGGATTACGGCGAAGAAATGATGGAGACAGTGCCGGATCGAAAGATGCTGTGAGAACTGGCGAGTATGGCGCCGTGCTGGAGCTGGCGAAGCAACGCGTGCAGGACTGATGTACTTTCCAGGTCCGGAGATGAAATGGTTCCGGAATTAGGTGACTAATTTGAAATAAGTTTGTTTTCTAACCTTGTCCTTTTCTTCTTTATTCTAGGAGCTCCGGATTCGAGGCGGGCGTGGCAGAAGACTGGATGCTGGCTGCAGGCACGCGGGCGTGGCAGAAGACTGGATGCTGGCTGCAGGCACGGTGAGCGTCACGCTGTTGGATGCAGAATAACGCGAAGCATGTGCTGCTGTTCGGGTGTGGTTTAAATAGCCTCCAAAGTAGTTCCAGGTAAGAAGTTCCCTAGAGCCACGACTGAGTAAAAAATAGTCCCTGTAACAAAATAGTCCCATCAAGGCCTCATGTAGGCTTGGACTCTTTTGCAGCATGGTCAGCATCAATTAAGTAAAGTCTATGAGCCTGGCGCCTAAGGCGCCAGGACTGAACCCAGACAGCCCCTAGCCGGGGCTGCTGAGGTTTAAACAATTGTCTGGATGCCTGCTCCCGGAGCTGAGGGCCTTGGTCCTGATGCCCGGGAGTAGGCATCATGACAGGTGCCCTCCGGGAGTATTGGTGACCGGGTAGCTCCGTGGCCGGGGTCCCGGGTCTGGCTGTGAGGAGCGACCTGGGGTTTGCTGGTGGTTGGGTGCTCTGGATCTCAGGGTGCTAGTGATGGCCCCAACCTCTGGGAGTGTGAGTGACTTACTTTGGTGCGGGTTGTTCCAGTTGGTGGCTTTATTCTGGCGGCAGCTCCTCACCCTCAATGGTCTGTCATGTAGAGACCCTTGCCCCCACTGAGATGGAGGGCCGTGCTGTGGGGTGGCTCCGGAGCTTGCTTGGCAATTATTGGTCCAGCAATAGATATCGGTATGAGGGCTTGGGGACGCTTGCGTTGGGCCGCCTCGTGGCTCAGATGTGGTTGCTTTCGTGGTGGGGGCCTCTGGCGCCCGTATTGCGCTCAGTTAGTCTAGGGCTGGTTCTCCTGAGGAGGGAGATCTGTGAAGGGTCCTGGCTTTGTTCCAGCATAGGGGGGAGGAAGGGACTCAGGGCTGCTCTGACACTCGCTTCGCTGTACCTTCCCGCGTTGCATACTCCAGGTCTGGTCTGCTGCAGCAGGTCGCAAAGCGCTATTGCTGGCTTCTGGGGCGTGCCGTAGCTGACTGCCGCGAGCCCGCGAGCCGTGCAGTCGCCAGCTACTGCGGACCTGGGCTGGCTTACGAGCTGTGCTGTGCTGTGCTGTGCTGTATCGGGGGCTCAAGGTGTTTATGCTTGCCGGGTTCGGGGGCTCATCAGGTCTGCCCAAGCCTACAAGCTCCTTGCCGACGTGCCAAGGCTGGATCGGCTTTGCCGCCTGCTGGGAATTAGCCGCACCAGACAAGAGGGTGCGGGGGGGCTCCTCGTTCGATGTTTCAGCGGCTGATGCTCACCTCCGGTCGGGTGCCGCTTCCCCAATTTCCTCGTTTGGGGGCCAGCTGCGCTACAGTGCTTCCGGCCGCCGTTAGGTTCGTAGCATGGTGGCGACCGCCATTTTGGGCTACCGTTGCACCCGGCACCGGTTCAGACACGGAGCCTCCCAAGTTCTAGGTGTCGAAGGGTGATGTGTTTTAGCTGGTTGTGTACCGCATCGCCTTGGCTTTCAGGCGCGCCTGCTAGATACTTTCAAGATGCGCTATCACCGGGGCATTTCGAATGGATGCGTGGCGTCAGCCGGGAGCTCTTACGGAGCCAAACCGACCGCCATGGCGCCAAGCCACGCCCCAACCCACGCTTTATTTGCAGACAGAAGTATCGTGAACCGTGAAGCATCCACTTTGGGAAGCTTGTTAATGCCATCCTCAATGGCCACTACACAGTTTGCAGTAAAAATTCTCTTGAAGCTTAAAATCCATGTTGGCTTCTGCACGCCTAGGGCCATGTTACAGCAGATTGAATCCGAGATGGGAAAGGGTGTGCGGAGGTCAGGGGCAGCAGGCAATGGTAAATTCCATTGCACAATGCTCCTGATGGCAGTGTAGAGATGCTCACTGATACAGACAATTACTGTGACTGCAAGTAATAACGCTGTGTGTGATAACAGCAAGTCTGAGGCAAATGAGGAAGACTAGGATGACGGATGGTATATCTTGCGTAGGGAAAGGAGGCGCCTCAAGAAAGTAAACATTCAAAATTCTAAGAAGGGCGCTGTTAAGGGCACAATCAATCCTGTGTATCTCCTGTCTGATGTGGAAGAGCCTGTGGCCAAAGGCAACACTGAGAAGGCACGAAAGAAAGCAAATCGGCGCATGAAGAGACAAAAAAGAAGGTAGACTTACTAGTAGGTTCCTGAAACCGGGCCCTAGTAGTAATCCGATGATGAATATGGGGGATTTTGAAGAGACAATAAAAAGCTTGTCAGCTGATGAAGGAGACTGTGTCCAGTTTGCATATGATAGGCGAAGCCGACTGATAAGTGTCCAACACCCTCTGGAGTGACCGCGGTGGTGCCTTAAGTAGGGTCTGGAGCTTCTCAAAGTGGCAAAAACACAGCAAGCAGACACTAGGTCATTCACAATTAGTAGTATCTTCACAGAGGGGATGGGTGAATGGATAAATCAATCTCATCTACTGTACCAATTACACACGATACCTTCCCTGCGGGTAATGACCTCTAGTGCCTGACTTTGTAGAACTCATGGCACACACAAGTAACATGGTCACTAAAGTGCACTGCTACTCTGGAGACACTGTGTAGTTAATCAGACTGCACTTGCCCAACTTTCTTAGAATGGGATATGTTCTAGATGTACAAAGTGTCCTGTTTAATACAAGGGACATTAAGTTGCCTGGGCAGTGCCATGTTTACTTTAGAATGACTGTGTAGTAGATTATCCTGGAACACAAGGGGTCATGGACATTAATGCAGCCATTGAGGGTCCCTCCCCCTACTTACTGAGGTGGACATTTTGATGATCCAAGAGAGTTGGCTGGTGGATCAATACCATCAGGATGGTTATAATCTAATTCACAACCCAGCTGATGAAGGCCCCAGGGGACGTCCGTATGGACGGCTCATGATCGGAGTCTGTAATTCATTAGGGGCTATTCAGATAACACTCCGAGCATATGAGTGAAATGTCCTTGCAGTAGAAAAGGTTTGTCAAGTAAGACAGAAAATAAAAAAGGTGCTGGCAATATGACGCCCACCCCCTCCCCCCCACCCCACTCCCGGGTGGATACTTCACCGAGCGCATCCAGGAAACATTACTCGACGTCCTACTTAGTTGGGTGCAGAGTAACAATAGTGAACTGATCCTTGTGGGTAGGGATCTTAATACCCATTGCCTGGATGGGGATATGATTGAAGAGAGAAATCAGATGAGAGTGCCCAGTACTATGCTCCAAAAATGTGGTAGCATTCAGGGGCTACGTTGGGTGGGATTTATGAAGGGTTGCGAGTTATGTATGATGAATGGGAGGATTACTGGTGATGTATCGTGAAAACTTACTTGGCAAGGAGGAACAAGTGTGGCCAGTCGAGTAACTTTTCTGAAAATGTTGAGGGGGGCATGACATCTAAATGAAAGGAGGCCCTGCCAAATGAGTGGGACAAAATGGTGTGCCACAAATGTTGGGGTGGGGGCAGGAAGGAAAACACCCTTGTCCCCCCCTAAAATTACATCCATGAGTGTGGCAACTATTGATTACTACTTTTGCAACTCTTAACTGGCTGAGCTAGGTGGTACGCCCTGATTTTAGTGATCATGCAACACTAACATTGTGCATAAAGCTTGACACAAAGATACTAGCCGCTTGATTGGAGATGCAGAAGTTAATGGTGAGGGTAATCAGATCTATTGGTCGGCTGGAAACTTAGCCAAAATGAGCCAACTGGTAGTGCCAATAGACCAGAAATTTTGGCTTAGGCTAAACAACCTGGCGGCCAATAAAACTGTGACCTAGATTAAAACCCTCAAATCAAGCATAGCCATTCAGGGAGGTGTGTGTTACAGTAACAACGGAGCATCACATAAGCACTTTGACAATTTGAGATGCCAACCGCATACTCAGGAAAAAGATCTGCCAAATTAAGAGCGCCAACAAGGGGAGTGCAACTATAGCGAGGGACGTTAGAAAAGTTAAGAATTACCATGTAAACTGGGTTAAGAGATGGAGGTTCTCACTAAAGAATGCCCGGTGGCAGAACATAGTCGAAATTCTAAATAGTGGGAACATAAGCCGGATGTGGAACCTCATTAAAAATGCTAGGAATGGGCAGGTCTAAGCAGTTATTAACCCTATCTACGGTAAGGCTTGGTGTGCATATATAAGTCTTAACCAGGAGGTAAAATGGTATCATCTGCATGTAAAGCAATGCCCTTGTAACACGGCCACTGAATAGCTGAAAAAACAAAATCGAGGGCTCCCGATGGCTTGACCAATGTTGTATTGAAAAATGATAGTGAAGTATGGGAGGATATTTTATGTTTATGTTTATAAAATGTATATAGCGCTTTACAATACAACAACAGGTACAATGGATGGAGAAGCATATAAACAATCATGATACAAACCAGTGTAAAAGTACGTAGAACAGTTTCCTTAGATGGAGGAGGCGAGGGAAGGGTGAGGGGGAAGGGAGTGGGGGTAGTCAGGGAAGGGGAACAAATTCAGTTGTCTGATTTAAGTTCCACAGTATGAGAAAAAAGGGGGGGGGGAGTGGGGGTATAAAGGGGATAGGGGGGACTGGGGAGAAGGGAGGGGAGAGAAGGAGGAGGAAGTCAAGGGGGATGGGGGAGTGGAGAAGGAGGGCTTTGAAGGCAGAGCGGAAGGAGGAGTAGGTGGGGATGGAGAGAGGTAAGGAGTTCCAGTGTAGGGGGGGCCAAGAGCTGAAAGGAACGGAAGCGAGAAGAGGCACATGGTGAAGGGGGTACTGCGAGTAGGAAAAGATCTGCGGAGCGGAGAGAACGGGAAGGAGTGTAGAATGAAAGGAGAGAGGAGAGGTAGGGGGTGGCAAGGTCATGGAGAGATTTGAAAGCCAGACAGAGGAATTTAAACTTAAGTTGGGAGAGAAAGGGTAGCCAGCCAAGGAGGGAGAGCGAGGAGGAAATAGAGTCGCGAGGACCTAGGAGACAGAGTATGGATAGAGGAGTGGTAGATGGATTTGAGGGGGGTCAGGTGAGAGACAGGGAGACCAAAGAGGAGAGAAGAGAAATAGAAGAGCCGGGAGAAGATGAGAGAGGAGATTAAGAGTTTAGAAGCCTGGAAGGATCATATTTTACGAATGTTGCAAAGGTGATGTCGGCAGGCGCGAGAGGTGAGAGAAATGTGGTGGGAGAAGGAAAGAGAAGAGTCGAAGTAGAGACTGAGATTGTGAGCATGGGTAGAGATAGGAAGAGTATAAGGGGGAAAAGTGGATTGAATGAGGAATAGGGGAAAGTTTTAGGAGGAAAGGGAGAAGACATCCAGTTTTTAATGGCCGTAAGGCAGGAAGATAAGGAGTGGTGGAGATCAGGAGTGAAAGAGGAGGATAGGAAGAGTTGGGTATCATCAGCGTAGAAGTGGTGGGAAAAGCCGAAAGTGGAGATAACAGGGGCGAGAAGGGAGGTATAAAGGTATTTTAAGCATCTTATTTAAAAAGGTGTGCTATGGGCAAGGTTAGAGCCTAGTAATTACTGACTATCAATGGTCGACGTACCGGGCAAATTATTTACAGATCTGATATTGAAGGAGGTTAATAGACGGGTGAAGGGGGCCAATATGTCAAGTCTGTACAAGACCAGGTTGCACAGTGGGTCTGCGACCACACATCATTTATTAGCTCTGAACTTTTTGGCTAGGTGTGTACAAAAAAATGAATACAACACCCTCTCCCGTACCCCCCATTGTATGTGGTGTTTGTGGACTTATGGGGCACCCTTCGACTCAGGAGATCAGAAGCTCCTGTGGCAGAACGGGCATTTCTGAGGCCTTATTGAATTTGAACATTCAGCTGCACAAGGGTACCAGCGTATGTGTCAGATTGAGTAGCAGGGGAGGCTTGCACCCCGATAATATATACCCACTAGTAAGGTCTTAAAACAAGGTTGCATGCTCGCCCCCCCCGTTCATCTGTATCTGGTATATTTGCCGGAAAGAAAGTACAGTGCGTAATTGTCCACCTAAAATTGGCGAGGGTCATATGCTGATCTCATCCTAGTCGACCACACTTTTATTGGACTTCAGAGATCAATGTGTGCAGTAAGTGCGTATGCCAAGGAAAATGGGCTTAACTTAAACCTGGAGAAAACGAAGTTCATGTATTTTGGCCGGGAAAAGCACCCGGCCCTTGTCATGTACACATCAGTCGGCCCCATTGAGCAAACTTCCTCCTATTGCTAGCTTGGTATCCCAATTCATCCTTCTAAATGATACAAGGATGTTACTGCATATAAAAGCAAGAAAGCATTAGTACCAAGTAACAAGGAAGTTAACCAACAAACGGCAGGATACAGCTTAAAGGGGACAGTGCGGTTGTACAAACAGTGCTATTGCCCTGCCATTATATACAGGTTAGAAGAGCATGTGATGGACTTTGGAAATTTAGGGTGGTTGAACGTGCTTGAAGGAAAGCTGTGTAAGAGTATTCTGGGTATTCCACAAAGAGTGCCTATGGCCGCAGTGAGGTTTGAGCTGAGCTTGAGATCACTGGCAGGACAAGTTATGCGCAGAAATGGGATACTGTATAATAAAATAATAAAAGCACCTGTATGCCTGTTAAGACAACTTGGTCTTACTCGGAATGCTGCTTTACTGAGTGAATTTTCGAACCATAAATGAGAACATTTTCTTGGACATTGTATGGGAGCCTGACTGGTCAGATGACGTTTTGGCACTGAAGCAAAGCTTTGTCAATAAATAAGATTAAGAGATTGGCAAAGGAATTATGAATATTTTGCAGCCTTAAAGTCGTACCATGAGTACTCACCACTGGGCCATACCAATATGTAGCGATATAAGGAGATGTGCCCTGCCCCAGAGTTAAGGTGATTTGTGTTCTTATTGAGGACAGGCCACCTCCCAACATTGTAGGTAAAAGGGCCTCAAATGCGAGTACTGTCTGGAAAGACTGCGTGGGACAGGTGAATGTGATAACATAATAGAGACCAATCGACATTTCAGGACTGCCTGCAAGAGGCGGCGAAATACCTATATGTACCATCTGGGGAGGTTTGTCCATGATTGCCTTGTACAGGGTTTGGATCCAGGTTCAATCTGTATTAAACTGATAGAAAGTATTGATGGAAATAGCAATGGGCTCAATTAACAAGATGGTATTTCGGTGATTAATGTATTTTGATCTTGATCTTTGCTTTTAAAAATTGTTATACAATAGTTTTAAAGGTACCTCTCTTCTGGCATGATGGGGGAAGTGTAATGAAATAAAGAGTTTGGATTAATTGGATATGCATAGATAAAGGTTTGAGTGTATTAATATTTTATTGCATTGGTATTATGAATTATTTATCATTAAGATTTGTTACATGTGTGAAAAGTTCTATGAACTGAAACACATTAACAATAAATAGTATCCAAGAACAAAACCATGTTCTGCTTTCACTGTCTAGGCCACATGGACAGCAAACTAGCAAACTAGTGAGCAGTACCAGGCAGACCCTGATAACAGTGTAAAGAAGGTGCTGATTCGGGCCAGGCAGGGGTGTGTACCTACAAATTACAGGAATAAGGGGAATGGGCTGGGACACCCTCTAGGGGGGAAACAAGCAGACCCCAGTCAACTGTGGCCAGCCCCAAGGACCAGGCATGGAGGAGTGTAAGGGGGGGACACTCTGTATATAACACAATACGGACACAGGAGAACCTGCCACAAAGACGAGGGTGGCGAAACTGCAGGTAAGCACACTTCATGGGGGGTATCACAGGTGGACCTCACATCGTGGGCAAGCTTTGAACACAGCCTGTGCACCATGGCTGAGGGAGGAAGCTGAACTCCGGCTGCTAGTCTCCAGCAGACCGCAGTCGCTGTAGACGGCATCGGGTGAGCTGATCAAGGTCGGTGAGCAAATCCCACGACTACTCATGGGAGCTGGGGAAATTGACCTAATCCAGACGGGCACTCGCATGGCATCAAGGCGGTTTCAAATCGCCCCTTGGCCAAAGGGTACGGCAACGAGCATGTGCAATGGGGGGGTGCACTCCAAGAAGAGCCCATCAGATGGTACATTTTGGTGTCCCTGGAAAGTAACAAGCCCACAGTGTGTCCACAATAACATTTGCAAAGATTAACTTCTGGCAGGTCCTGTGTGAATATCTCCCTTCCCTCTAGTTGAGGGTGCCCTGTGTTCCTTCCTTTCTGGTCAATGGCAGACAAAGACTTGGAGGTCAGCACAATTATGTTATTACTAATTGCAAACTGTTTACGGGAGGAGCAAGAAGTAATGTGGCACCACATGGGGAGGGGATGAGCATGGAGAGGGCAGGTCTGTTTTCTCCAATCAGGTCTAACAAATTAATGTTTAGCTATAGGGGTAGGACATAGTTTAACCAGTAAGCTTCTGGAGAACCGAGAAGACGCGAAATCTGAAGTGCATCTTTTTCCAATTGTATTAGCGGTATAAGAATACTGTACGTTGTGAGACAGTTTGTCAGCGCTCATCAATCAGTTCTGTTCCACTGTGCTGTTTGATGTGTGCTCGCCCAACTATAATAAACAGCATTACTTCTTGCCCGGTGTGCGCTCCTTTTTGGACTACTAATGGTAACCTATTTATTACAAGTTCTAGAGGACCCCTGATACAACAGCAAGGCCACATATTATACTACATCAATAATAGAAGAAGTCAACAAAAGCACAACCCTCTTTCAGGTAACATAACACTGCTACAACCCCCTCCCTGAACCTTCCATCCATCCATCCATCCATCCATCCATCCATCCATCCATCAATATAGTGGTAAAATATGGCATCCTAAATAATCTCTCAATATAATCACGACAATTAGAAGTTAGGTTGTCAATACCAACCTCTCCAAACCAGCTGCTCCACAGATGAGCAATATGGTCTAAATACAGACCATCACAGGAACTGAACTCTGCAGAATACATGCATCACTCATGCCAGCCACGTTTGATGACATCCTCCCCTTCTTCATGCAATTCATCCGTTTTCCGCTTCAGAAAATGCATCCATGACTGTTGGGGAGATTTATCAGTTGTATGCTTAATCCCCTCCTAGTGAGACCACAGGACCTTTTGCTGGGCTTCTGGACCTTTTTCTTGTTCTCCTGAAGGAGTGGAGTCTTTTCCCCCCTCATTCATTATTACTGCCTTATCCATGGGAACTTTGTGCTTTATGTTTTACTAAATTTATAAGGAGCACACATCACCCTCTGGGGTCTCCTTTTTTATATTCTTTCAGTTTCCCTAAGAACTACTGTTCTTAAGGAAAGAGGGATGCTTTGTATCCTTCCTAAGATTAATTTATGTGAGAGTAGCACACACCACCTTATGTGGAGTGCTAAGGGGATACCTAGTATCCCCCTTCTCTCTGCTCCTGTGACCTTTTATTCACAGTCTCGTTTATGCACCAAAGGGTCACCCAGCTCTCTAGATAAGGGGCGTATCTGGCCTTTTTACGCACTTTATTCTTGTGAATACAGCACGTTTCTTTTTCCTTTTCGTATCCATTACAAAGGTATTCTTGGCAGCAACCCCATAAATCATGGAGTTCACTGCTGACATCCAACTGTGTTGGTCATTTCATCCAGCGAATACTTTTAGAGTCTGTAAAGTGCAACACTTGGAAATAAATTAATGTGTGTTTTTCACTTTGTTCAAATGCTTTTATTTCTGTGTTGCAATGTTTTAATTGGGACCAACCAGCCCTGAGACGAACTGCAGATCGAGCCATTCGCTGAGATGCTGTGACCATCCAGGGATGCAAACAAGGAATACCATGGGACCTCAGACCCATTTCTAGTGCAACGTCTTAGAGTGAACTAATCCAGCCAGAACGTTGGTGTGATCCATGAGGCCCTCCAGAGGCACAATCTATCTCATCCAAGTCCCCTCACCAAAGTAGAGAGCTGCAGAATAAAGGAAGATCAACAGGGAGGTGACAGTTCGCTGTTGGAGCGGATAATAAGGTGCCAAAACCGCAGACCGATGTGGGAGACCGAAGAAAACCTTGCTGTGGTTCCTTTCCCACGGCTGCTGCTGTGACATCCCATTCAGAGTTCTTCCTTTCGTCACCAGACCCAGGAATCAGGAGACCAGGTCCGTCTCTGCAGCACAGGAAAGAATCCAGCTGCATTTTCATCCACCACCCTAATGTACTGTGGGGCTAAAGGTAGAACTTACCTCAAGCCGAATAGTCGCTCCAGTGGGACTGGAGTGTGTTACAAGGTATCTGGTTGTCCACCCACACCTCTAGCCTGGGCTTAGCAGCGTGTGCTCTTTTAGGGAGTCCTTTGCAGGGTGCCTATAACTTGTGTTGCCCCTACCAAAGCATTTGTATTTGAGTAACTGAGCAACTTTGCCTTTTCTTCTGCTGCATAAGACTTTTGCTCCCATCCTACACTGACTGATGAACTCTTGACTAGTTAGGGATTGAACTGATAAAGCATTAGGGGCCTTGAAAAGTGTTGCTGAGAAATATCTTACTGCCATTAGTGCTAACAGCCCTCCTTTTCCTTCCTACAGACTGTCTGTGTGACTTTATAAATGAATGAAACAGTCACTTCTCTGTAATAAATGCGGGTGCGCTGCACTACTATTTAAACAGTAAAACGGCCATTAATGTCATTTTCTGTACCAATTGTAAGCGCGAGCAACTACTATCAAAGCAGTCCCCTTTGAAAAGTATTGTTGAGATCGCCTGTGTGTATTGGTTAGTCTAAAAGAGTATTTACTTACCTGTCTTGTGTATATAAAATAAATATATATTGTATTATAACTTTGTGTGTAAGTGTTTCTTTGGGCTATTGTATTCACTGGGTTCATTGTACTTAACTACAGCTCACATCCTCCTCCTAAGATAAGGCTGGCTGGCTATAAGGTAGCGCTATATAAGTGCCAAATTATTATTATTATTACTCTGCCATTCCACCAATGCTTTGGGTAGTACAGACCTATACTAAGAGTTGGGGACCTGTACACCAAGGGATAGTTTTATAGTCTTACTCGAAGTGGACTTCAGGAAAAAACTTCCCTAACAATGACCTCTCCCTTTGTCTCTCAGATCAACTACATACCTTCCATTCCTAGGAAAGATGGTCAGACAAAGAAGAATGAAAAAATGGACCATCTGGATCTCCTACATGACGACAAATCTAGGTTCAAGCAGAGACGGAGCACCGAAACAGAAGTCATACAGGTCGTCAACAAGGTCCCGCACATCATGGACAAGTGAGACTTACTCACCACTCAAAGCTGTGTATCACGCTACAGTCAGAATAATTACTTGCATCAAGCATTCGATCCCATAACTACAGTCCTGGGATAACTATACTGGGTACCAATTACAGCGCATAAAATCATTAAGCCTGCCTGTATCACATACAAGGCTGTGGATCGCAAGCCCCACCATACCTAGCCGAAAAACTTGTCATCTCCGGAGGCCAGAACAATTCAATAACGTGCAACATCAAAACTGGAGACAAAATATAAAATCTTGAAAGAAAGTAATCAGGAGAAAGGCCCTTTGCTGTTACACTCAAGCTCTCAACCCTTGTTCTGTTCAGAAACTAATTGAAGACCATGCTCTTAAAGGAATCCCCCCCCCCCCCCATCTCCCCCCCTCTCTGCACCATACAACACTGGTCACGTAGCTCTGCTCCATGACACTTGGACAGTCAGCTCACCCTTGTGTGTCACTTAAACCATTGTAAAGTGCTACGTTGCTCCATGCGTGGGTCCACTCTTTACAAATACCTTACACCCATACACTAAATTCAGCTATGCAGCACTTAATGCCATTATAACATTTTGACACAAGAGACATCCCATCCAGATATGACCCGGATATTTTGTACAGTGACTGACACGTTACCATTGCATCTTAACCTTGCACTGCAGCACTATTCCTATTCCAGGACTCTGACATAAGAACTGTGCTAATGTCATTCAATCCTAACATGCATCAAGTTATATTATTCCATTTCTGGGAGACCGGTACCGCCTGGTTGCAGTGCTTTAGGAACAAATCTGCAGAGTTCAAGGTTATCCCAGTACTACTCACACATAGCACACTCATGACACCACAATCCTGAACCGCAACACTCCCTGCCACCTCCTTTCTATTAATGGATCCCACATATAGCCCTGCCAATAGATTGATATTCCCTTAACTGTACCCAAAAGATAATCTGCCAAAACATATCAATCCTGGCCTGCAGGTTCCCAGCTATTCTACGACCTCAGGCCTTGTAAATTCTTAAAAGTCCCACTATACCTGCAGGTTAAGTTCCTTAATTTACATACTCGCCCTAAGAAATGCACTTGCCTCAAGGGGACTGTTGACAAAATATTCACAAGTGCTTTTTGTAAAATGGTGCATGTCGCCATACGCACACTTCATATATTTTGTGCAATGCTGTCAAGCATGCACAGTGAAACTTGTGTTTGCAGTAAATGAAAATGTTTTACATCCTCGCCAGCAAGGTCGAGCAGCATGCAAATGTTACTCACCCTTCATAAAAACTACTAGCCAATGCTAGTGGACCAGTAGATTTTGCAAGCCCTGTACCTGTACTCAATCAGCCATCCTAAAGCCCCACAATCCTAACCTGCACTACCTGCTGCTACAACAGGACTGCAACCCAAATTAGTTATCACACCTGCAGATCAAATCATAATTCCCAGTCCTGCTTATTCCAGTACCAGAAGTCCTGAGCAGCACAGACAAATTAGCCTCAAGAGGTATGAACACGGCCCTTTTAAAGCTTTTTTCTGTTTTCCAGAGATCTCTAAAAACTAAGTCTCCATTGCTGCGTTGAAACGTTGTGGTTAGGCCTCACAAGTTGCACTTGCCACTAGCTATGAAGAAGTGATAATTGACTGGTCGCAAATAAGAAATGATGTGAAGTGCGAATGTTGAGAGTGGTGGGGGCAGGGGGAGGGGGAGAGTGAGTACTCCTACTGACTTTATGCCTGGCTAATAACTTGCCCGGTAAAATTGTCACATTGAAACCCGCTGCTGCTAGATTGAGAGCTGTAGCTAATGAGAGTTTAAAATAGGCTGTAAGTATGGCCTGCAAGCAGCTTGGACGATGTGCCTCAATCCTGATGTACAATGCTGATAGCTATTGAGCACTGGGGACTAACAAGTGAATGTCAACGCTCCCCCACCACCTGAAAACGTACCAAATGAAAAGACCACAGTGTGGTACAAGACAGATGAGATAGAAAAGGAGAAGAAGGAATAGAATTAGGAAGAATGGAGGGTTCCATGTAATGTCCCCACAAAAATGTCACCAAAAAAGTTGCTGTTTTTTGCAGGGACATTATATATATTTTTTCCCTAAGGGGGATCAGGGGGACACCCCTGCTCCATTTGACCCCATACATAATGTTGCCACAACTTTTTACCGGCGACATTGTGTATGGCAACCATATGTATGGGGACAATCTTACCCAATACTGAATGGAGATGGTTGTAGAGCAAAAAGGGTCTGCCATCATGTTTGACTGGCTGAACCAAAAGATGGAGGGCCAGTAATCATACCAGTATGGAGGACATACTTTCGAAACCATGTCAACCTAGGGTGGCAAGATGCTACAATGCGGCAACTAAGATGGCAAGCTGAAATCCGAGCTCAGAGGATCAGAAATGCTAATAAACTATCCTATTGGAAGGGTTGTTCGAGCTCGCCCTTCATGGAAATGCCTTCAGCATAGACAGCAGATCCAGGATTGCTGTATTTTGTCAACACCAACCCCTGGAGAACTTTGCTCAATGTCCAATATCATTCTGCTCCCACTTGATACAGAAACCACTGCTCATTCGGGCATGTGTGTCGAAGCCACAGCAATTCCCTGCTGCACCCGGAAGATGAATACACAGAAGCAGCGATGTAGCAGTATTCAACAAACTGTACGGACCGGTGTCGGGTGGAAACAAGCAGCTTTAGGTTTGTGCTGCGTTCAGCCACCTGGATGCACCAAAATCATGGAGAGCACCACTGCAAGGCAGCCCGCTAAGGCTAGACCACTCATCCTGGGCCAGGCATCCAGAGCCCAGAGTACAGTGGAGATCCTCATATATAAAACACACTTGCATGTTGAACACCTAGCTGTTTGAGCTCTAATCTGTAGTCAGGTCTTCTTCCAATGTAAAGTTATTTGTTAACAGGTTCAGTGGAATGTGAAGCCTCCACCGGAGCACGAACGGTAGTGGCTATGGCCTACAAAAGAAACAAAAGCTCTCACATCAAGTTACGACAGGTTTTGCACATCAAAATAAAGTAAGAAAGATCTGGTGCAGGCAGGATGGACTGAGGTTGGGTGTTAGTTGGTGGAAAATAGCTAGTAATCATATTGGAAGTCTGTGGCACAGATGATAAATACTGCTGTGCTGATCTTGCTCCATGTGCTTTGACCTTATGTTTCACATGAGTTCCTATATGAATCATCCACTTCATCCCAATGAACACAGACAAGATATTGAATTAACGTGGATGTTCCCAAGCTTTGAGACAGCTTGTGTGAAGGTCCCCTCCACAACAAAACCTTACCACAGAAATTGCACATGACCTCCTTGATCTCCTTTTTCTGTGTTGGTCCTTTACGCAGAAATATTACCAACTCTCAGAAATGTTTGTGCACATTGCTTCTTCCGTGGTGGTAAAGATGAAGCCACCCACACCACCTCATCATTATCACTGCTGGACAGAGTCATTTTGAAATGCAGGACCGTGGAGGAAAAATAAATACTGTAGAAATACACAACACAAAAAGGACTCTGCCACTTAATATAAAAAAAACCTACACATGTTTTTAAAAATAAGATAAAATAACAAAATGACAAACTACAAAGCACAAGACAAAGGACAAAGGTATAGCAAGAAGAAAGTTTAAAAAAGAAATGGATAAATCAAGTTATTGCTTTTAAAAGTTCCTGAAGGGTTACAAAGAAGTTCACCCTCCAAGAAACAAACAGCAATGACAGAAATCAGGAAATCGGTGCTTGGGAGAGGAGTATACGTGTGGTTATGCGATATAGCGAACCAGAATGTATTGTGGGTACACCCAAGCGCAATTATGTGTTTGTGCTAAATTATTGACCAATCGCCAGAATAAACGAGGAGACAAGCCTGCAGGTGGCCATAGCCACATTGAGGTAAGGCCCAATCACTTTGAAAGCTGTGTCCATGCGGCTACGCGTCATCACGCTTGTTTTCCACAGCCAATCGGATCACGGGCTGCGCTTACCCCTCTTAGCTGTGTCAAAAAAACGGCCCAATCCCACACTGCAGAACATGGACACAGCTACGCCCATGATATATGACAAAATCTGCACATGCAAAATAACCCAATCGGACGTTGAGCTTCATCGTCGCGGCTAGCTGTCTTCGCGCCTGTGGCGCCAGCCAGTCATGTAATGCACTGTGATTGCACGCCTACACATGACTCCTGGCCGCGTTGACTGACCAATCACACGTTGCACTGTATTGACGTGGCAATGCTTATGCCATGCAATGAAATCCACACGTGCAAAATCACCCAATAGGATGTCAAGCTTCAACGTGGCTATGCATCTTCGCATCTGATGGACCAGCCAATCATATCACAAGCTGCGGCTGCGCGCCTACATGGGATTCCTATCGCGCCAACAAATAGTCCAATCATACGTTGCGATGTATTGGCACAGATACGCGCCCACGCCGTAAGACGAAATCTGCACGTGTGAAAGTGTTCAATCAGGGTGTACGGCAGAGTGTAGATGCAAATAATCACCACACCCACAAAAAAAGAAGTTTATATTGATCATTGCTACTAGTACTGGTTGGTAAAGGGTTTACCAAGTAATAAGAACGTTTGGCGCTTTAGCCCTTTAATGGTTACTCCTTTTACCCACTTTTAACCCAATTGTCTTTTCCCTCGTCTTGTCATTTGTTCAGTTTGTATATTTTTGTTTACATTTTTTTTCTTTAAAAAATCCTTTTTGGTATTGTCTTTTTAGTGTCGTCACAGCCACAGGAATAAAAACCCCTGCAAACAGTTGGAGATATTTCAAGGTCAAAGAACACTGCTCTAAAAAGGAGGCAGAGGATGCACAGTGCAAATAAGACGTGGACCATCAAACGTGCCATTGCAAATCCTTGGAACATCTGTGATGATCAATCATCTGGTGAGAGTGCATTTGGATTATGTGGACGGAAATCGCACAAAACGCCACAAACTTAAAATGCATGGGGCTCATGCATTACATGCATGAAAATCAGCACTACGAGGGCTGGCCACCAGGGGGCGCGTAGATGCAGATCATCTCTACGTTAGCATTTCTAACTACTATAATGTTCCCGTTCTGCATAATGCCCCATTCTGTGCCATGCACAGGAGGCCACTTCATCAAGGTTAATGATGGCCTAGCCAAGCTAGGATCCCCAGTGCTACCACCCAATACCCTGCCCCACCCCATTTCTTCCATCCCTCCCCCCATTCCCCTCCACAACTGTAAACAACAATATTGCGATGACCAATGCCACCACTCCAGCTGATCTTACCATTCCTAGCCTGACCCACAAACCTCACCATACTCTCCCTTGGCAGGAAGACCAACAACAAACAATACTCTCCTTGGGCATCACCAGACTCAACAGACAGAGCCAGAACCAGATTGAACCATCAAGCGCCTAGGCCCATTGCAACTGCAATCACCTCCACCATAACAGGAACCACGCCATATAACCGCCAAATCAAAGTTTCCTCCAAAAAATATAATCAATCAATCACAAAGATAAAAAACTCTACTCAGTCTTCCAACCCAAAGACGACACCACCCCATGACCTCGCTCTTAAGGTTAAAGGCGCACTTACCAATGCACGATCACTGAGCACACGCCATAGAAATCCATGACCTCATCGTAGAACAACTAGACGTGCTAGTAATCACTGAAACCGTGTTACACTCCGCCGCAGGACCGTTTCTAGCCATTGCCATCCCCCAAGGGCATAGTATCCTTAGAACAGATAGGAATAACCTCCAAGGAGGTGGAGTGGCCATAATAGCTAGAACCCCATTACAATTCAGAGCCTGCCCATTGGAACAAGTACAGGGCTATGAATTCCTATTAGTCAAATTCACGTCCAACCAAAACACCACCACCAATTTTTTAGTGGTATACAGATCACCTAATAAAAACACCCACCCCAACTTAGACATCCTACTGCTGCTTACACCCATCATCAAGCCAAAAACCAAATGCATCATTCTAGGAGACATTAACCTAGGGTATAGTGACCCCTCTGACATGGACGCCTCTGCCTTCCACATAGCCATGTCAGATATGAACTTTGCTCAGATGATCAATGAACCCACTCACTCCAAAGGTAGAACGCTGGACGGGATCCTCCCCCTTAACTCTCAAATCACCATCGATTCCATCCTCCCTGTAGTGTGGTGAGACCACTGTCATCAGCTCCACAGTGGAATATAGCAGTACTGACCTTACCAGCCCTAAACCACCTGACACCTTCGAAACCAGAAATATCAAAAAGCTCTCGGCAGACAATCTATCCCCTGTCCTGAGCTCAGCATTAGACAATATTATCCCGAACACAAACAATCATGACTATTTAGCAGATTATTACCAAACAAAGCCTCACCCAAACCATTGATTCACTTGCCTCTGTTACCACAAAATCGCGGAAACTAGACAAACATTCCTGCTTGTGGTTTGATGAAGAATTAGTCTCCCTCAGACGCATGAAAAGATCATTTGTACACATACATAGGAAAACGAACAGCCCAGAATCAGCAAAGGCCTTCGATTCAGCCAACAAAAAAATACAAATTAGCTATAATCTCTCATAAAGGCAACGCCTTCAACCATCGTATAACTAATGCCAACTCTGACAGTAAAGAGTTGTTCTCTATCCTCGGAGAGCTTGAGAATCCCTGCCAAGTTATAGCACCACATAATACCAGTAAAGCTTGGTGCACTACAATACAAGACGCATTAGCTTCTAAAATAATACTCCTACAAAAGAAAATCAACAGTAAAAAAAAAAACTCCTTGCTGAAAAAAAACACTCCCAACATTGCCACCATCCCTCCCAACACCCCTTCAGGTACCCTTTTCACTTCACCCTAGTCTCTAATAAAGAAGTGTTAGATACAATAGTTAAACTCAAAACCTCCAACTACAAAGAAGACAAATTCCCATCTAGTTAAACTATGTGCTATCACCCATCATCACCGAATTTGTCAATGCCTACTTCAGCTCAAATATAGTCTCTGCCAGTATCATAAAAGCCTGGGTAACACCCCTCCTAAAAAAAAACAACCCTGGACCCCTCAATACCCACCAACTACCGACCCATAACCACTGTCCTATTTCTCCTGAAAATGATCAACAAAATAGCATATTCCCAGATCCAAAACCATTTAGAACACAACCAACTACTGGGGGACCGACAGTCAGGATTCCGCCCTAACCATAGTACGGAAACAGCCCTACTCGACCTGAAGATCCAAATGGATGCTTCCAGAGAATCAGGCAAACTTTGCGTACTTATGCTACTAGACCCATCAGCGGCTTTTGACTTGGTCGACTATGACAAACTTTGTGCCACCTTAGCCAACAACTTCAACCTGTCAAACAATGCCAGAGACTGGATCAAATCCTTCCTCGCAGATAGGACCTCAATCGTGGCCATTGGTAAAGAATCAGCTGATCCCTTACCAGTCTCCTTGGGTGTACTGCAAGGTTCCTGCCTATCCCCCATCCTCTACAACGCATACACCAAGCTCCTCTTTGCAGCGCTGGATGCCATGGGTGTCATCTACACTAACTTTGCAGATGACCTTCAGATCCTCATCCCTCTAACAGGGAATCACGAGCAAGACACATTGCTTATTAATAAAATCTACTCGCTAATCCAAAACTGGATGGCTAACAACAGCCTATGTCTCAATGATGACAAAACAGTTTTTCATACTAGGATCATCATCTAAAATTGACTCCCTACAGCCTGTTTACTCATCTTTCATCATTGATGGCACTACAATCCCAGTACTTAAACAAGTGAAGACACTTGGTGTATACCTAGATGCCACTTTAACCATGACCAAACAAATCAACACCCTAGCCTCCTCCACCTCCTATACATCTAAACTCATCTCCCTCAGCCGCAAATTGCTCACTGCCAAAAACTGCGTTACACTAGCAAGAGCACTCATACTCTAAGCTTGACTATTGTAACATCCTCTTCCCAGGCACATCCAAGACCAACTTAGCCAAACTCCAATTTATGCAGAATAAAGCCCTTCGAGTGGCATTAGGCATAAAGAAATCTGACCACATCTCCAATATCAGGAGAGCAAACCACTGGCTCCCCATTAAAGCCAGAATACTTTTTAAAATCCTCAGTATCACCCACAAATGTATCACCCGCAAAGCACCAAAATACCTCCTTAGTAAAGTCACCAAGAAAAACCACACTAGACTCCTCAGATCGAACAATAGCGAAAATCTCAAAATCCCACGATACAAAAGAGAAAAGGCAGGCGGGAGTAGCTTCAAAGTACTTGCTCCCAGGCATTGGAATGCCCTTCCTTGGGCATTGTATATAATTGTTTATAAATGTATATCTGTACTTTTGCCTGTATTGCTGTGCTGAACTTTAAGATTGTATTTGCCATTGTCTGTAACTATGCCGTGATACCTCAGGGTCTGGGCATATAACAAATGTAATGAATAAATAATAATTCCCTTTGCGTGGCCCCAGTGGGGACAGAGTCCCCGGACCCCCTGCCGCTCCGGGAGAGGAGAGCTGAGGGGGACGGAGGGGGCCCCCTTTGGCTGGGACGATTTGTGGATTGAGGCACCAGCGAAAGGATGCCCACCGCCGGTGGCGGTTCTGCAGGTGCTGGTGAAGAAGCCCCTTGGACGGCGTCAGACACGGGGCGGTGGTGCCCCCTTCCCCCCTCGGTGCTCTGGGCCGCCTTGCACAGGGAAGGAGGGGCTTGCCTGCCGTGTGACGGCCTCCGCCCCCCCTTCCCCCTGCTACAAACAGACCCGGACCTGTCTCAAAGCAGGGCTCATCCCTGACGAACACGGTAAGGCCTGCATTAAGTAGAGATGCAACGGACGCAAGACGAGGAAAGCCCCACCCGCAGAAATCCAGGTTGCATGCCGCTGGCGACCTGGGAACGTCCAGCAAGTACATTCCGTACCGGCGAGCGGGTATGAGAGAGGCCCACTCTCTGGATGTGACCAGTGCCACCCCCGTGACAACATCTGTAGCCCGCAGATTCCTGAAGCCTGCCTGCCCTGAGCTGCTCGAATAGCAAAACACCAGAAAGCAGCCCTGCCGAGTAAAGGTTCTCACGACGGATATTAAGGTGAGGGGTCGGAGGGGGTGCAGTACCGCCACCACTGTGCTCCACCTTAAGATGGACCCACACGCTGAGGACACGTTTAGTCCTCCCCCGATTGAGGTAGAGGGGCTGACCAGTGAGTTCAATGGCACATTGCTAGCGCCCCCTTCCCACCCGAAGAGGGAGACCGTGGGGTGCGGGAGGCAGTTGGCCCATATTTTGGTTTTTGAGCAGATCATAAGACGCTGACCACGCCTAGGTAAAACAGCGCGATTCAGCCCAACGAATCGCCCTGGAATCAGAGGCGTACGACATACCACGGGGTGTGAAAAGGGCCTGAGAAGGGACCCACACAAATCATCAACCAGTCATTTATCCCTGGTGACTGAAGTACTGACAGTACCGGAGGGGGCTCTTGGCCCTTCCCGGGCCCTCGCTCTACCTCACAGTATAGAGGCGAGGAGACTGACCTCATCGAGAGCGCAATGAACACCAGAATAATAAGTGGGGGAAACTGAAATATCACGCTATTAAGTTTCACAGGTGGCGGATATGCCACTCCTCCATGTGACACCAGTACTGCGCTTCAGTTTTTAACTCGCAGACCAAGGAGACTGAAGTGCCGGGCAGGCTGTGGTCCACGGCAAAGGGCAAGGGCAGTTTACTTGCCCGGACCGAGACGATTCGCATTGGCCTCAGACACGTGATACTTTAAGAGGTTCCAATTACCTCTTTAAACGGCGCCACAACGCTAACCTGCAGGAGGGTTGGGTCTGCAGTTTTGGGGCGTGTTCCTCCTCCTGGACCCTTAACTGGACAAGGGAGAGATCTGATCTCTGTGCATTAAAGCCTAATCCAACCTCGGTGATGACAGAGGGGTCCCCAAAAGGGGTGAGGTCCCAGAACTGCACTGAGGGCACTGGTACCAACTCCTAAGTGATGGAAAAAAAGAGGACACGATATGGAAGGACATACGTACAACGACATTGACGTTCCTGGAGATCCCAGACCTGCAAGACACCTAACAAAGAGGACGAGTGATCCCTACAGCAGACCACACAAAGGGGGAAAACCCCCCTGTCTGAGCGTCTGCGGCCTACCCCCGAAAAGCTAAATTGGACGCAGTCTCATCCCAATATCATCTGCCCTCCTACAAACAGGACTACCCGAGGACCTGCACATTGGATGAAATGAGGATTTCTCTCCCCGAGATGGAAGGTCGCATTGTAGGGTTCCGCCCCCGACAACGGGGCGTGTGCCCTCCTTCAGAAGAATAACACGAAGCACGGGATTAGCATAAACGCTGGCAACAGTTTTCACTCCAATAGAAACCGGCAACTCGGCCCCAAGGGTGAAAGAGAAAATTAGGTTGAACACTCGGGCATATAACGATTGACCTGTCTACTAAGAGTCGGCCAGCCTGCGATTCATGGGGCCCTGGTTGCATGGCCATTACCCCTTCTGGCACACCCTCTGGGGAACACAGAGCAACACAGTACTGATTTACTGCTCACGGAGCAGTGAGGGTTGGGCCCCCCCCCAATTTGTTCCCGGTGCGTGTGCCATCCTCCAGAACGCAATTTTACAGAAACACGTGACGACGGAACCGCTCTCCACCCAAGAGCACCGAATGTCCGCACCCCACACCCCATCTGAACCAGGGCTATTCCAGAGAAATGGAGCCACAGTGTGAAGAGAGCCAGTAGAGGCTCAGGTCCCAACCCAGGGAGGACTACCACGAGGTGCATGGAAATACGGACGAAGTTGGCAACATATAGATATTCCCTGCACCGCCTCGCAACTAAATCACAACCAAATTCAGATACGACAACCTCTGGGACAGAGGCCGCAGCAACCAAGGGAGACATAGCTGCCCTACTGGAAGAAATTAAAAACATGGGAGCGAACATCGGGGGAATGATAAAAAAAAATCACGCAAAGAATGGACACAATGGAGGAGAGACTCGAAGGAGTTGAGAATAATCAAACCTCCCTGAAAACCCCAGAGACTCAATTTGACCAAAGAATCATCGAAATTGAAGCCTGAGAAGAAGAATTCCAGCTCAAAATGGATGGCTTGGCAAACCGTTAAAGACGGAACAACCTAAGGTTCTTCAGCATTCTTGAAAAAGAGGGAGAAACGGAGCAAGATCTCAGAAAGATGCTCCAAGAGATTACAAAACTATTTGAAGATGATGCCGTCGACAAACCAAAGGCCGTGAGAATACACAGAGCGGGGGGAGCAGCCGGCGGGCCAAGAACGGTTCTAGTTTGCTTCCATAACTACGGAGACCGGCCTAGAATCCTAGAGAAGGCTAAACTTAGCGACGCAATCACCCTAGGGACAGCGAGAATAACAATCTTCCAAGATCTCTCGTCCTTAACCTTAGCCCTGAGGAAAATGTGCATGCCTCTCACAAAGTGGCTAAAAGAAAAAAAGGAATTTGCTATAGATGGGGATACCCATTCTCCCTCACCTTCGAGCTCAATGGCAGGAGAGAAAGGCTGAGAACTGAAAAAAACATTAAGAACTGCATAACGGAACTCCTGGGGAATCAGGAGGATGGGCAGGAACAAAAAGAGCCCATGCCGGATGATAGACAGTGGCGTATCTAGGGCCCGAAACAGACGCATACCCGGGTCCAGGAAGTATCGGAGGGGCACCGCCTCTCCAGACGCAGAGGCTTGAAAACTCCTGAAAGAGTTGTTATGCAATCAAATGTTGTAGCGATGTTGAAGTTCATGTGAGGGTTTTGGGAGGGAATTGGGGGGGGGGATTGAAATGGGGGCTCATCGCCATCTTGGTTGATCCTTAGACAGGACAGGGATAAGGAAGGCCGGTCTCTGTTGATGGTCTGAACTTGACCTGAAGAAGTTATCTGGGATAGACTGGACACTGTTAGGGTGGGGGGGGATAAGAACGGGACCCTCTTGCAACAGTTTAAACTTTGCATATTTTGTGCCCTCTTAGTGTGTGGACACCAGCACCCAATAGATGGTCACCATGCTCCAAAAGGAACAAATGGCGGTTAACCTAGACCAGCGTAGGAAAGGGCTCCTCAGGGTCGGAACACTGAATGTGAAGGGGTTGAACTCACCTACCAAAAGGTCCCTAGTGAACAGGGAGTTCTGCAGATCCAGACTTGATGTAATGTTCTTGCAGGAAACTAAGTATTCAAAGAGGGAAGAACGGTGAACACTGCATTCAAAGCTAGGGGTCGAGCACTGGGGCTCTGGACCCCTTAGGAAGGCGGGAGTGGGAATTCTCATTAGAAAAGTACTAAACTTCCAAGTGACAAAGGTGTGGGCAGACGTATAAAGAAGGTCCCTACTGATAGTGGGCACTACACATAAGGTAACCCTCACTCTTGCGACTGTGTACTCTCCTAATACGGGCTAAACCAGATTTCTCAACAGGACACTACCCAAAATAATGCTGGAGGCCTCTGGGCATGTGATACTTGGAGGGGATTTTAACTGGTGGTTAGACTTCGGACTGGATAGAAGAGTGGCCAACCCCAGAACACGAGATCCGGCAGAGCGGGGCCGAACAGGAGTCACCAAAATGTTCGAGCTTTAGAAGCTGAGAGATGCCTGGCGGGATATCCACCCAGGGGAGGCAGGTTACACCTTTTACTCTGCACCACATGGCACCTTCACAAGGATTGATTATATGTAGATCACTGACGGCTTAAGGGGAGCAGTGTTGCAATCCGAGATTGTAGAGATCTCATGGTCTGATCACAACATGGTCAAGTTAGATCTGACCTGGGAAAACCTTCCCCACCAGGGGTCGAGGTGGAGGTGGAATGAGTCTCTCTGGAGGGATCCAGTTTTCAGAGACGAATTTGAAAATGAAATTAGAGAATATTTTAAATTAAACACTGGGGAGGTCCCAAAAAGGATGGTGTGGGAGGCAGGGAAGGCAACATGGCGAGGCATTCTGATTAGGGAGGGGCCACTCAAGAAAACGGAAAGGAGTCTGATTGAAAACAAACTGAGGGAAGAGATAACTCAACTAGATGAGGCAGCAAGGAGGGATGGAGAGGGTTGAGAGGCTAGAATCTTGGAGGCCAAGCAGAAGAGGGATGAGCTCAGACATCTGGAAGAAGGGCTGACAATCCAGCAACTACAGCTCCTCAAACAAAAGTTCTATGAAAAAGGGGACAAATCGGATGCAATGCTGGCTGCCAGGCTCCGCAGCCAATGCGCTGAGAGAAAGGTGGCATCTATAGAAGAGAAGGGCAGTGCCCAAACTATAGGAGGTAGTACCATTCCAGAGAAATTTGTAGTATTTTACGAGACTCTATATAAATCCGAAGCAGACCTCTCGCCCTTGGGAATAGACCACTATATGGCAAATGTTGAGATGCCGAGACTCTCCAAGGAAGACTCCCTTGGCCTCGATGCCCCAATAACCCCCAAGGAAATCAAGAGGGCAGTGAAGTGACTCTCCCAGTGGAAGGCACTGAGGGAAGATGGCTATACTGCAGGCTTCTTCAAGTCCTTCCTCTCCCAACTCCTCCCATTTATGGTAGAGTTAATTATATTCTGGAATCGGGTATAGTCCCCCCCCCCACTCAGCACTGCCCCTTACCCACCCCACCCCCCCCCCCCCCCCCCGACTCCTTTTCACGAGCCCTTATCACTGTGATTCCTAAAGAAGGTCAAGACCTCACACAGTGTTCCTCATATCGCCCCATATCCTTGTTGAATGTTGATGCAAAAATTTACAAAAATGTTCTGGCAGCAAGATTGGAGACATGTATGCCCCATCTGATACACTCTGGCCAGGTCGGGTTCATTGCAGGGAGACAGGGGGCTGATACTATGCGGAAGACCCTACATTTAATTCACGAAGCGCAAAGGATGGTTAACGACCCGGTCCTCCTTTCGGTAGATGCAGAAAAAGCCTTTGACAGGGTCGAATTGGGCTTTTTGGAGACGGTTCTGAATAAAGTCGGACTAGGTTCTAAGTTTAGGAGAGCAATTAAGCTGGTCTATACATCCCCCAGAGCCTCTGTGTTAATTAACGGAGAGTACTCCCGGTGGTTTGACGTTGGTACACGGCAAGGGTGCCCCTTATCTGCCATACTTTTTGCCCTGTCGCTGGAGCTGCTAGCCCAGAGGTTTAGAAAAGATCGCGAGATTGAAGGACCTCAGATGGGAGGGAAAGAATATAAAGTGGCCCTATATGCCGATGATCTACTCCTACACATTCAGAACCCCCTAACGTCAATTCCCAAAGCTATACAACTGAGAGGAATATGGAAAGCTCTCCAGGTTCTAAATAAAATAGGGCCAAATCGATTCTGTCCCGCTGCGAGAACCCTCATAAGATGATTCTGAAAGACTCTCCAATTTGGGAATGGCGACCGGGGTCTCTGATACTTGGGGATAAATATTACGAGGGATTTAAACTCACTGTACGAAGCCAACTACGCCCCCCCCCCATCCCCATATTGCGAAAATATACGCAGATCTAGCAAAGTGGGATAAAGTAACAATGTCCTGGATAGGAAGGTTGAATGCTGTAAAGATGGAGTGTTTGCCCAGGTTCCTTTACCCCTTTCAGATGCTTCCTATAAGAATGCTGGATGTCTTTTTCAGCAAAGTGAAAAGGGCTATACTGAAGTTCCTGTGCCAGGGGAAAAAGGCTAGGATAGCCTACGAGACCTTGACATTACCCAAAGACATGGGAGGTGTCGGTCTGCCAGACTAAGAAATATTATGAAGCTGTACAGTTCGAGAATCCTAGTCCCTCACCTCAGAAAGATGTCATGATTACTGCCCCTCTTGTCCCCAGCCCTCCAAGATGTCAGGCTGGAGCCAGGCCACGATCACCTACATGGCCCTCTCCATCCCTCCAAAGACTCACTTGGAGTCAGACTTGGCGCTTGTGGCACCAGACTCACTCACTCCCATAGGATAACATTGGGGATTGGACTTGTAATGCATTGATGGGGACAAGATGGATGCCCCCACATATTTCGGTTCCCAGAACTGCATGTGCGGTCTAGTCTTTTGGGTGTGGTTCAGCCCAGACTTACCTGGGATACCCAGAGACTATTTAAGCCACACCCAGGCTGAGAAGCATGCTTTGCGTTTTCTGCACCTGCAGCGCGACACTCACCGTGTTCGGATCGGTCTCCAGTGGGACTGCATCTTTCTTCTGCGCTCAGCTCCTGCAAGAACAAGAATACTGTTAGGAACACACTTACCTTGCAGCCCTTCTGCCCATCATTCAACGCTCCTGTTCTGCGGGCATCTTCGGCGGGGTCATTCCCATCCCGGCACGCCGCTTCCTAAAGAAGAGGAAACGGCATTAGTAAGCATTCTACAGCTCTTCGCTTATTTTTTTTCAAATACAGTACAAGCTTCAAACGCTTACCTGAATCCCAGCCGCTCTGGGGGAACTGTGTCTCCGGAACTTCTCATCCATCTGCGAGGGGGAAAAGACACTTCAGGTTAGCGTGGAAACATCTAGAGGCGCTGCATCCCGTGCTTACTCACCGCATTTGTTCTTCATAACCGGCATCCACACTGACAACGTCGCGGCACCTAAAAGACACAGAAAAAGAACTCAGTTCAATACAAATACGAAAAGGGTGCATCGCGCTCTCACTCACCTTCAGCGCCACTCATCTCAGTAGCACGCCGCCATCCCCGGACGCCGGCCATCATCTAAGAAGGAAAGTAACGAAGTTAGAGAACTGTTCAAAGACTCATTATACTTACCAGTCGGACTCTCGCCAGTGAAGTAACTAGGCACCAACGAGCCCGCATCAATCAACCCTGCGCTGAAAGCAGGACAGAGCGCACACCATCCAAGAAAACAAGGTGAGCTGTGGATCAAAGGGAAGGGTTGGACCCCGGGGAGGAAGGGGTTCAAGCACACAGACAATAGGGAGTTAAACTCTACCAATCCTGTGTTTCAGGCCCAGTCGCCAGTCAAATAGCCTCCAGGGAAGGGTTCGAGGTCGTAAGAGGCCAGGACCGGCTGAGTGACGTTCCCGTGGATACCAGGTGAGCGTTACAGAAACAGACAGGATTCCAGTGGATAGACATGGATAACTCCCATCGGTCACCCTCGCAGTATGGTTATGAGTCCAGCGAAATATACTAACACAGAGAAGAAGGAATCACCCGATGATGGGGAGCATATGGGATATATGGCAGGAAGGGATGAATTCAAGGGGTTACTACATGGTCGTCTCCTTTGAGTCACATCTGGGCACCAGGGGTTAGAGATGAGATCCCTAATCATGAAAGATTCCAGTCTTGGTTCGAAGCTGGATTAGAAAGGGTAGGTCAGCAATGTAGGGCACTTTCCTCACAATTACAGAGCTCAAAGAAGCTCTTGGGCTATCCCCCCTCCCGGTCTTCCCCTTCTTACAGCTCAAGGGAATCCTCATGAGAAGCAATGGAAAGAGAAGGTGCAGAGGGACCTTACCCCTTTTGAACTATTACTAAATTCCAGAACAGAGTCCAAGGGCCTGATCTCTGCATTGTACAGAGTTTTGATAATTAACGGGAAGGGGACGACTGACAATCTGGGACGTAGATGGGAAAGGGACTTAGGAGAAGAGATAGATCCTGCCCTGTTGGGCGAAAAGATGCTGTGGGACCTCACAAGTCTCGATAGCGTACCAGTATAAGCTGCACGCCATCAAACTCCTACATAGATGGCAATACGACCCCCATAGACTATCCCAAATGTTCCAGACACTGAGTCCTATGTGCTGGCGCGAATGCAGTGAAAGGGCTAATTATTGGCACATGTGGTGGGGATGTCCCCAGATAAACATTTACTGGGACGAGGTCCTGGGATGGATAAAGGAACTGGATGGGATCCAGCGCATTGCCAACCCCCTCTTAATATTGTTTTGGTATGAAAAGAGTGAAGACGGTTGTAGGAGGGTGACAGATCTGGCAGGGCCACTGCAATTAGCGGCAGGAGCTCCAATAGTGATTAAGTGGAAAGCAAATCAAGTCCCGGGGAAAAAAAGGAATGGATAAATGTGGCCACGAATATTTGTATAATGGAAAGGATCACAGCAGCCCTACATGGGAAATCCACCCAATATGAGATACGATGGGGACGCTTTATTGAGAGATATATGCCCGTCACTTGAGAATTCCGACTAGACTGGGGGGTGTTGAATTATATTTGAGTGTACACCTAAAGAATGTTCTTACGTAGTGTAAGCGCACAACAGACTCACCTGAGGAGACCAATGTAAACCATTGCACTGAGCCTTTAACCGGTGGCCGCAGATCGAATGTGAACACAAACCACGAACATGAGACTTAGACACACAGTGTCTAAAAGAGACTCAGAGCACACCGTTCTAAGGGGGGGGGGGATAATGTTGTGGGGAAGTGCGAGGGGGTGATAATTGTCAATTTTTTGACATTGTTCCTGTAATGTTTATGAACCTGTTTAAAAGTGGGAAGTCACAGACACTAAATGAACCCTCAACTACTGCGACATTGTCAACTCCACCTTTTCCAATTCTACGATCTCACAATGTCTCAGTAATGAGTCATGTGTAAACTAGGCCACCAATGGCAATGGGTAGTCGTGGGAGGTGACAACTAAGGATTGGGAGAAGTTAATATCTCAAAACACTAGATTAACTGTCAACCCTTTTTTTTTTCTTTCTTTTTTTTTTTTTTTAAGTGGCATTCTCCCCCCCCCTCCCCAACTCGTTTGGAGAAACTAAATAAAAAAAATAAACAAAAATACCCCAAAAATATATGTTCCTTTTTATTTTAATTCCCTTTGTTATATATTTAATCCTTATGGGGTTTCCAGCCTTTTAAACACAGAATGCAAAAACATATTACAATATCTATTATAATTTATTTTATGCAGTTTGAAGGACTAAAATCCCCCAAAACTTCACCTATAACCGCGGTTATAATGTTGCCAAATGGGCATGTAGCTGCAGAGATAATCACTCCAGTCATTGCTCACCTTAGCCGCACCTGCATATCCCCACATCTCATTGGCTGGTGCTTTAGCCGTGGCTATAAATAATATATAAAAAATAGGAATCTGAACATATAATAGAAAAAAAGAAACAGATTTGACCGAATTTCGGCCACATGAAAATTATGTACGGCTGAAAATTTCGGCCAAGTCTCCCATTCGTTTGCATCCCAGTGAACAAGGGTTACGGGGCTGTCCCCCACTCCCGTCTCAAAGTAAAAAACAAAGCAGACCATGTGGCGCCGGTTCCCATACACGCAACTGAAGGGAACAGGCATCGCAGAGGGAAGCTGGAGATGGCGGCACACAAGGAGGTGTGCCGCCCACAGGTAAGTAAGGGGGTGGGGGGCGGGCAATGTGATAGTCTGAAATGTTCAGGGGAGAGAAAAAGTTATTTTCGGTAAAATAACTTGTTTTGTTCTCCTTTGACTATTTCAGATTTGTTTATATCTCGGGAATCCCAAAAAATATACAAAACTTTGTGTATACATATGTGCGTGTATATATATATATATATATATATATATATATATATATATATATATATATATATATATATATATATATATACACACACACACACATTATACACACTTATGAGAGGTCTTACCTAATACCTTTATGCGCTTCATCTTTGTTGAATAATAGTAATTCTGAAACAGAATGAAATGTATTTCATAATAAAATAAAAAGAAGAAAATAGATGTTTTTCCACCTTGTTCCGTAGATCAGCATTCACATGATGAGCAGGAATGGAACAAGTAACATTTTACTATGAACTACATCACCCAGCATGCCATGTGTACCCGCGGGTCTGAGCGCCGCACAACGAGAGGATGTTGGGTGGCCACGGGTAAACACTCCAGTCATTGCTGTTGCTAGAGGCTATCCTCAATACACCAATCGCTCCCCTTTTTGTATAGCCACATATGCAATATGAATGACGAAAGAGAAATTAGTAATGCAATGGAAGTAAAAGATCAATACAGTAAATGACTGCTCTCTTCATCATCTACCTTGCATAACTCCATGAGCAGAGTATACATGACAATAAACTAGGTGGGGATACCTTTAATGGGTACAATTACACAAGATATAATGGCATGGGTGAGAATGCACACCAAAATAGATAAGACTCCCAAATACCTACTGTGCCACTGACCATGGCCATTTATTTTTCTTCCCTCACCCCTGCACCCTGACATCACTATACCTATAAAAATAGCTTTTAAAAAGAAATAAAACACTCATACTTGCGGCCATATGTAGTCCTTTTTAGCCTCGAATATAGCTGTGATTATTGGAAAAATTGTCAAAAACAAAGAACTGCTTTCCTGCCCCCCCCCCTTAGGCCCTCACCAAGTGCCCCCTAATCTGTGCAAGCTACCCCCACTCCCTAGATGGCCTGCTCACCTCCCCTGCCATCTCAGTTTCCCCCTACAACAAATGCTGTTTTTGTGACGCAGTTTGCTTTGAGATGTCAGCTATTCAAAGCTATAGCCGCGGCTATATACACCTTCGTTTTGCAAACTCAGTGCATGGCGCTCCTATAACTACCAAATTTCACTTGGTGTCCTCCAGCAACCTCCCCACATCTAGACTAAAGTTATTTGCAATTATTTTAACCTGCAAATAGCTTTTTAACTACTTTTTATTTCCTGTTATCCTCGGCTATGGCCACAGTTATCTCTTGCGTCATGAGAAAAACAAGATGGCGGTCGTTTGATTAAAAACAAATATATATATATATATATATATATATATAACATGGACGCTGTAGCGTCCATGTAGTTATGGTTAAGTTGGTGTTTCCATAGGAAGAGCATTTTTTGGGGGGCTTATAACTTTGCTCCCTCTGGACGAATCCTCACCAAACTTTGCAAAAAAAAGTATATGGCCCACTCTGAATTTTTTTTGCAAAGTTTGGAGAGGTTTGGTCCAGGGGGGACAAAGTTATAGGGGGGGGGGGAGGTCCCAAAACTTTAGTTTTTTCCCATAGACATAATGGGAAAAAAACTTTGTGCACGCCTACAGCCCAAACCGCTGGACGGATTTACACCAAATTTGAGGCAGGAGCGGGGGCTTGGTGTAAATCCATCCAGTAGTTTTTTTTAAAATGACCAAAATGTAAGGCAAAAAAATTAGTGATATCTCCGTTCGCTTCGTGGACGGACTTCCCAGTTCGCTCCGCGGACAGTTTCCCTATTTGGCCGGGCGGTTTGCATGATGTCCGCGAACATCCGACGTGTTCGCTGATTGGACGGCGTGGGGCGCGTCAGATTTGTGGCGCCCGCCATCTTGCATTCGCCGACGACCGCGAACAGATCGGTGAAACTTGGATTAAAAATTGTATTTAGTGGAGTGTGTTGGTGTGTAAGAGTGTTTGAGGAGGGTGGGGGAGTATGAGATAGGTTCAATGTTCTGTTTTTTTAATGTGCTAGATGCTTTTGTTGTGTTCGATTTTTCTGCGGACAACACGGCTGTTCTGAAATGTTCGTAAATAAACAGAATGGATTCGGTGTCAAGTTGAAAGTGTTCTAAGAACACTCGCGGTGTCCTGAAATGTTCGTACATAAAGAAAATGGGGGTGTTGTGAGGACGTTCTCCGTATTGTGTGCCTGCTTAGCTGTATCCAACGAGGGAATGGCACAGAGAGTGAAGTGGAAACGGTAGAAGGGCTGACTAAGAGTTACGCGGTCCGCGGACAGGGCGTGCTACATCCCGGGTTTTCCAGCAAATCCAGCATGAAAAGAAGACTGTAGGGATCAGCCAATCAGATGTTGAGGTTGTGGATTTGTGTTCAAAGAGACTGTGTGTAGTGAAGATGGCAGAAGTGGAGAAAGTCAGGGTGTTGGTGCTTGGAGATATGTTTGTGCATGGTTTACAAAAGTATGCTCAATGCAGGCATGTTGCAAAGAATTTTGATGTTAAAGGAGTGGAGGTGGTGTTGAGCACTGTGCCTGATTGCAATGTACAGGGAATTGTACAAGTTTGTGAAGATATGGGCAGGATGAACAGTCCCTATGTGGTAGTTTTGCACTATGGTGCTTTCCATTTGGGCTATGTCAGTGCCCCTACTTTGTTGGCAGATTTGGAACACTTAGTTCAAGCAGTAATGAACATCCTTCCAAATGCCAAAGTAATTTTTTCTGGATTAGTACCTAGGGCAATATGGGACAATAGTTCAGTTTTTTGTCCTCAGCAAAACAATGCTAGGTGTGTAATCAACCGAGGCATGTGTGCCTTCATGCTTCGAGCTGGTATGTTCTTCTGTAATAATGAGAATATTGATTCCAGTAATGCTGTTTATTTTAAAGAAGATGGCATTTCCTTATCTTTTATGGGAAATACCATTCTGTTTTGGAATGTAAGGATTGCTTTGGAGAAGGTTATGTGAAGGTTTTAGGAGTAAAGTAAGAAAAATAAAAAAAAATGCAAAATAACAGGTGTCTGACAAGCATCTGCAAAAAAAAAAACCCAAATGGGGTACACTATTTAAATTTACATTCACCACGCTCAGATTTTCGATATGTCCGCGGACATGGCGGTAGTCCGCGGACATCGAAATCACTAGCTAGGGGTTCAGTATGTTCTACGTTACATGTATATAAAGTCAGGGATATTATGGTTAAATTGTGCTACTAAAAACATGAAATTCAGTAAAAAACTTTGTTAAAGGGACGTTATGGTTAAGTTGCGCTGATAAAACCTATGAAATTCAATGAAAAAACGTTAAAACGTTATGGTTAAGTTGCGCTACTAAAAACCTATGAAATTCAACGAAAAAACTTTGTTAAAGGGACGTTATGGTTCAAAGTAAAACCGAAAAACCCCTGAAATTTGTCCGTTATGGTAAGATAAGCAACCATAACTCACGCCACCGTGCACTGCTAACACTAACACCCAGGACATCAAAGATGATATCACAAATGTCATTGATGACATCACTGATGACATCACATGGCTGGCTCTCCCTTTTTTTCCTTTACTGACATATCTAAGCTACAGTTTTCTTCAGTAACAGTCAGGAAGTAAACTTTGAAAAGGTACTATATTTGTAGATTTAGGGTCAAGTCATATCATATGAAATATATATATATAGCAGAAGACACAGGCTTGAAAGAGCAATCCTTTCTGTGCATGAAGATAATCATTAGAATTATCAGCACTTTCTCATAGTTTTATTTTTATTGCTATACCTTCCCTGTATATGCTCATATTTGTATACATTGTACTCACACTCCTTTCCTTAGGGTTCACTGACGTCATTTGATACACATACATACAGTAAGTAGCAGCTTTGAAACAGAGCAATCATTTCTCTGCATAAAGATAATCAGTTAGGTTATGAACTCTTTCTGCTACTACTTCTGCTTTTTTGCTTACTTCTCTGTCGCTGTATATACTCATATTTGTATGTGTTGTTGTCTCTTTGTGTTTTGTCTGTAATAATGTAATTATGTATTAAGTGGGTTTTATTAGCTACTTATTACATGTTTCACAGTACGCAAAACTCTAATAAGAAAGCAGTAATCATTTCATTATTCTACATGGCAAGATTATGAATATTGCACCTTCATCATGTATACTGCACACACTGCCTAAGTTTCTGCATGAGATGCTTAGTATACAGGATAGAACTTCATAATAGAATGCTATTGATATCAATGTATTGCTTAATGCACTAATTAGCTCATGATATTTATTCAAATGATACTTGACACTTTTTGGTCAACATTATAAGAATCCCACCTACAGAGTTTTCATGAAAAGTAAATGCACATGTGATGTCATCAGTGATGTCATCAATGACATTTGTGATGTCATCTTTGATGTTCTGGGTGTTAGTGTTAGCAGTGCACGGTGGTGCGAGTTATGGCTGCTTATCTTACCATAACTGCCGAATTTCAGGGGTTTTCCGGTTTTACTTTGAACCATAACGTCCCTTTAACAAAGATATATATATATATATATATATATATATATATATATATATATATATATATGATACGATACATTACTCACCGTAATCGTATTTCTGATGCTTGTATCTGCTTAGATCACATGCTGTGCATAGGCCGACATCTAGTGGAAGCTGCGGAGTATTACAGTTTGTTTTTCGAAACTCGAAAATGGGCGTCGACACAGGGCGTGCCAGTAATACTATACCTAGTGTGACGTCCACTGTACCCAAGATCCCTCACGCGTCTAGGATCCTCAGATTGTATTTTTTCTGACATGAGGAGTAGCGTGAGTACAGATAATCCAAGCAGATAGATAGAAAGGTAAGACTACAAGCAACCATGCGCCTTCTCTCAGAGGGGAGGAAGGGTGGGTCGCATGTGAATCTAAGCAGATACAAGCATCAGAAATACGATTACGGTGAGTAATGTATCCCTTCTGAGGCTTGTGGAATCTGCTTAGATCACATGCTGTGCATAGATTAGCGAGCAGTACCTGAAGAAGGAGGTGGGATGTGAGAAGGGTCATGAACAAATAAGTGTCTTAGAACCGCTTGTCCCACTTGTGTATCTGCCTTGGAATGGGTGTCAATGCAGTAATGCTGAGTAAAAGTGTGAATAGAGCTCCAAGTAGCTGCTTTGCAAATGGTGTCAAGGGGTACATTTGCAATGAAAGCCAGAGTGGCCCCAATACCTCTAGTAGAATGGGCTCTTGGCGTGAAAGGCAGAGTTCTTTCAGAGAGCGAGTAACACAGCTGGATACAGTTAATAATCCACTTCGAGATGGCACCTTTAGAGACGCGATCCCCCTCTCTGCCTGTAGCTACGGAGACAAACAGTTGATCTGTCTTTCTTAGTGGTCTGGTTTTATTTACATAGTAGAGGACCGCCCGACGCACATATAGGGTGTGTAGTTTCACCTCAGCTGAGCTTTGAGGGTCCTGGAAGAAAGCCGGAAGCTCAATGGACTGGTTTACATGGAATTTTGATATAAACGTAGGTGAGAACCTAGGGTGTGTGCGTAAAACCAGTTTGTCTTTATGGACAGTAAAGAAGGGATCCTGCACTGACAGAGCCTGAAGTTCACTGACCCTTCTTATAGAAGTAATAGCTACTAAGAAGGCCGTTTTATAAGTCAGGTGTTTGAGACTGCTTTTACGCATGGGCTCGAAAGGGGGTCCCATGAGCTTGGCTAGCACCACATTAAGGTCCCACCCTGGTGGTGGGTTTGAAATAGGAGGGTGAAGTCTCTTTACTCCTTCCATGAAGGCTTTAACTACTGGTACTTTCCACCACGAGACCTTGCTATGGGAAGTGGTGTAAGCCGACAGGGCTGCCAGGTGTACTTTCAGTGAGTTAAAAACCAATCCTGCATCCAGCAGGTGGAGCATGTATGTAACAATAGTGGTTTGATTTGTCTACTCTGGCACCAGATAACGAACCTCTTCCACTTGTCAAAGTAACAGTGCCTTGTGTTTGGTTTCCTAGATTCCTTTAGGATGTCCATACACCTCGGTGGTAAATTGAGATGTCCAAACTCTATGACCTCAGGAGCCATGCTGCCAGGTTCATTGAGTTGGGTTGCTGGTGCACTGTTTGACCTTGGTGCTGGGACAGTAGGTTGTACCAGGCTGGAAGTTTGATGGGCTCGCACACCGCCATCCTGCGTAGGTGTGGGAACCACGGTTGTCTTGCCCACATGGGAGCAACTAGGACGAGCGTCATCGATTCTCTGTTCATCTTGTTCACCACTTTCCGGATGAGGAGTTGGTGGAAAAGCGTACGCAAACATCCCTGACCAGTTCATCCACAGGGCGTTCCCCTGGGAGTCTGGTTGGGGGAACCTGGATGCAAATCCTGGGCATTGTCTGTTTTCGCTTGTGGCGAATAAGTCTATAGTGGGGAAACCCCACTGAGAGAAGATATCTTCTACGACCTCTCTGTGTAGAACCCATTCGTGTTCCTCTGGGAGGGAGTCTCTGCTCAGAGCATCCGCTAGTGAATTGAGCTCCCCTGGAACATGTTGTGATGACAGGAAGATGTTCCGTCTGAGTGCCCATATCCAGATTTTCTGGGCAAGCTTGGAAAGATTTGGCGAACGAGTCCCTCCTTGCTTGTTCAAGCAGAACATGGCTGTTGTGCTGTCCGTCCGGATTTGCACTGACAGGTTTAGTAGGTGGGGCTCGAACGCTTGACGCGCTCTGAATACTGCCAGAAGCTCTAGCAGGTTGATGTGGTTCTTGGCCACTGAGGGAGACCAGAGACCCTGAGCTGTGTGGTGGAGATGGTGAGCCCCCCACCCCGTCAGACATGCATCGGTAGTGACTACTGCCTGTACTTCGGGATCGTAAAAGGGTTTCCCCTGTGCAAGATTCTCTCTTGTCCACCAGTGAAGGCTTTGTACCAGTGTTGGCGAAACGACCACTAGATCGTCCCACTGACCACTTGCCTGAGACCACTGTTTCGCCAACCATTCCTGCATGGGACGCATGCGCAGGCGCGCGTGGGGGACCAGGTAAATACATGACGCCATCATGCCCAGTAAACGCATTGCTTTGCGTACCGTTATTTGGCGACCGGAATGATAATGCGGAATTTGCAGTAGTATAATCCGAATTTTCCTCTGAAGGAAAGGTCAACCCCTCTTGAGTATCTAGGATTGCTCCTAGAAACTGTTTGGAGGTGCTTGGCACCAGGCTTGACTTTTTCTCGTTGATTGAGAAGCCTAACTCGTGGAGGTCGATAGTCTTTTGAATGTTTGTCCTGCAAATTACTGGGGTTTCCCCCGTTATGAGCCAGTCGTCCAGATAAGGGTACACCGGGATTGCCTCCCTGCGTACCTTGGTGTATACCCTTGGTGCTGAAGCTATCCCGAAGGGCAGTACCTTGAATTGGTAGTGTCGACTGTCCACCTTGAAGCGCAAGTACCTTCTGTGTGCTGGGAGCATGGAAATATGAAAAGAAGCATCTTTCATATCCAAGGTTGCCATGTAATCCCCCTTTTTTAGGAGGGGGATTACCTCTTGTAGCGTAGTCATACGAAACTTTTGGGGCTTGACATACTTGTTGGCAGGCCGTAAGTCCAATACTGGGCGCATTGTCAAATCTTTCTTTGGCACATGGAAGTAAGTTGAATAAATACCCTTGTTTACCTGGTGTCCCGGGACGAGTTCTATCGCGTCCTTTTCTAGCAGAATGGCGATCTCCTCGAGGAGAATCTTCTGATGTTCTAAAGAGTGTACTCTTTGTCGTGGAGGATGGTTCCGGGGGCGCTGCAGTAGTTCTATACAGTATCCTGTGGATACTGTTGACAGCACCCATCTGTCTGATGTGATCCCTTCCCAAGCCTGGGTGAAGTTGGAAATGCGTCCCCCTACTGGGGTTGCGTGAGAAGGGACCCTGAACTGACCGTCACTGCTTTGGTGGAAGCGTGCCGCCTCCCTTGCTGGGGCTGCCTCTGCCTTTACCACAACCTCTCCTATTACCCCTGCGATAACCCTGGGTAGACTGTTGGCTGTAGTTCCACTGTGTACCCTGCCCCTGGGAATAGTTAGATCCTCTCTGGGAATTTTGGCCGCGTGGGCGACGAAAATGACTATTCCCTCTCTGGTTAGGGAGTTTATTGGTTAACTGGCCAAGGGACTTGAGTGTCTCGTATTCGTCCTTGGCATTCTTCAGTGTGTCTTCGACCGCCTTACCAAACAATAGATCGGCTTCCACCGGTTTGTCCAACAATGATGCCTGGGTTTCTGCCTTAAAACCAGACTGCCGTAACCACGCATGTCTCTTGATAACAGTCCCTTCTGCTATCAATCTGCCTGCATTGTCCGCGGCGTCAAAGGTTGCTTTCAAAATGCAACCAGACACGGCTCTACCCTCTGCGGAAATCCGAGCTAACTGGCCCTTTAAAGGTTCAGGAGCAGAGGCTATGAGTGCCGCGACTTCTTCCCACTGATGGCAGTTGTAGCTGGCCAACAGGGTGGTGGAGTTTGCAATCCTTGCTTGATAGGCGGACGTTGAGGCCACTTTCCTGCCGAAACCATATAGTTTTTTGCTCTCCTTGTCGGGAGGAGCTTCGGACGATGACAAGGGTGTTCCAGCCCTCTTACGAGGGTTAGTGACAACTAGGGAGTCTGGCTTCAGATGTCCTCTTATATAGAGAGGGCTGCCCTGAAAAGTTTTTCAACCCTGGGATTGACTGCTCTGGTGAGGTTCGGGTTCACCAGGGACGGGTCTATTCTTCGCTGAATGGACTTAGGGATCGGGATGGTCTGGGCAACAGGCCTCCTTTCTCCTACTAACTCCTCTGCGAAGTCCCTCTCCTCCTGGACACCATGTGTGTCAATATGGAAATGTTTTCTACCGGGGAATCTACTCTGTAGGTTTCAGGGTCTTCCTCTTCTTGGTCCTCATCATCCCCATAGTAGCCCGTCCCGGTTTGCTCTTCCACCATGCCAAATTCCTGGTCCTCACCAAGGGAAGCCTCTCCTTGATACAGTGAGTATGGTCTTGAGTATGGTTGTATCTCGAAGGGGTCTGTAGACCTCATCGGTGTTTCAAACCGGGGCTTCTTACTCAGGGGGATAGGATCATTAGAGCCTGAGGGTGTCGCCCCTTGTGGATCATACGAAAGGAAATGGTCTGGATTTTTATCGTAAAAATCTGCCAAAGAAGACATCCTTGACATGACCCTATCTATGTCTTCACTGGACCATTTTTTGGAACTGGGAATGACTCTCTTAGCAAGTCTCGGGGATTTATCTTGAGTAGATTTGCTGGTTTTAGACATATCAGCAGACCTGGTCTTGTCTGTCTGTTTAGGGGGAGTGGTGTGTTTCACAGGTGTGGAAGAGTGCAAAGGCTGCTTCTTCTACTGTTTTCCCCCCTCCCCGTGAGTGGAAAAATGTTTTCCCTGTCCTTTTGTGGCTCCGGAGGTTTTCGACGCCTGGTGTCGAGGATCGGGGGTAGGGACCCTGTCCTTCGAGAGTGGGGCCTCGCTGATTTTGTCTGCAGGCTCCAACTCCTGGAGCGCGGCCTGGGGGTGGAAGTAGTCTTCGTCCTCCGACGATCGAACTTCTGTTAGCCTAGGGAGCGAGGCACTCTTGGCAAGAGTGGATGATTGCCTGGAGTCATGCGGCGATCTCGATCGCGAACGCCCAGAGGACACCGAATCGGACCGTTCTGTTTGTGCCTCTCTGAGAACTCGACGTCGTCGAGTCTCGGTTGGACTTCGTGTGTTTAGTGTGTGTGGTGTGTGAAGCGCTCGTGTCGCTGGGGTCTTCCCCATAGCCGCCCTGCCGGACGACCTTCCGAGGTCGGGGACTTGCACTCGGCTGTCTTTCGACGCCGTAATGCCCTCGCCGTGCGAAAGTATGGCATCGCTGCCGTCGCTGAAGGCACCCTCCGCTGCCATGGCCGCTTGCCTGGCGTGGTGGGCCCAACGCTTCGTCTAACGGCCCTTAAGTGCCTTAGGTTTAAACCTACTACACGCTCTGCAGTTCGCTTCGGGGTGGTCCCTCGGCAAGCAGAGATTGCACGTGGCGTGCCTGTCGACCGAAGGGTATTTGCGATTGCACTTGGGGCAGAATTGAAAAGGGGTACTCTCCATACGCACCTTGAGGCAGCGGGCTGTTAAGTGTAGGAAATGTATAAGGTGTACCTATATACCAAGAGTATAGAGTATGTACAACCCCCCACTCTCCCTACTTGCAGGGCCGAGGCCAGAGGTCTTCCAAGGCCCGGGCCGAGGCCAGAGGCCTTCCGAGGCCCAAATCCGTCATGCAGCAGCCGACGGTCGATTTTTTCTCCAGCCGGCGTCGAGTGTCGAAGTTCGACGTTGGGATGGGGAAGGATGTAAATAAATTAATATTTTATCAAAAGTATGGCTAAGGCCAGGGGACTCTGCAAAATGCTTCCGACCAGTATGGCGGAAAAAACAATCTGAGGATCCTAGACGCGTGAGGGATCTTGGGTACAGTGGATGTCACACTAGGGATAGTATTACTGGCACGCCCTGTGTCGACGCCCATTTTCGAGTTTCGAAAAACAAACTGTAATACTCCGCAGCTTCCACTAGATGTCGGTCTATGCACAGCATGTGATCTAAGCAGATTCCACAAGCCTCAGAAATTATAGTGCCTCGAGTAGAATGTGCTCTAGGCTTGAAGGGCAGTTCTCTCTTTGCAAGAGTGTAAAAGTATGATGCATTTGACAATCCACCTTGATATTGCTGATTTAGAGACAGGATCGATCCCCTTCTCTACCAGCTACCACTGAAACAAAGAATAGTTTAGTTTTCCTCAGTGGTTTAGTTCTATCCATGTAGAACATGATTGCCCTGCGCACATATAGTGTTTGAAGGCTTCTTTCGGCCATGTTAGTAGGTCTCTGGAAGAACGTGGGTAGTTCGATTGACTGGTTCACATGGAACTTTGAAATACATTTCGGCGCAAATCTGGGATGAGTGTGCAGAACTACCTTATCCTTGTGGACTGTAACAAAGGGGTCCAAGACCGAGAGGGCCTGTAGTTCGCTAACTCTTCTGATAGAAGTGATAGCTGCTAGAAAGGCTGTCTTGTAAGTCAGGTCTTTCAGACTAGCTTCATGCATAGGCTCAAAAGGGCATCCCCCATGAGCCTAGTTAAAACCACATTTAGATCCCACCCAGGGGCTGGGTGAGTGATGGGGGGATACATTCTTCCATAAAGGCTTTAATCACAGGTATTTTCCACCACGACACCTTCTGCTGTGACGTGGTGTAGGCTGACAACGCTGCTAGGTGAACCTTTAAGGAATTGAAGACTAACCCAGAGTCCAACAGATGGGTTAGATATAGCACAATGCATGAAGGCGAGCAATCGGTGGGACTTACGCCTTTGGAACTGCACCAGATGACAAAACGATTCCATTTGCTGGCATAGCAATAACGTGTGTTAGGTTTTCTTGCCTCCCTCAGTATGTCCATGCATCTTTGAGTGAGTTGCAGATGTCCAAACTATGACCTCAGGAGCCAGGCTGCTAAGTTCAGAGTTTGTGGGCATGGGTGCAGAGTCTCCCCCCCTGTCCTGAGACATGTTGTACAGGCAGGGCAGCTTGACTGGTGGGGAGAGAGACATGTCCATCAGGTGCGCGAACAAGGGTTGGCGGGCCCACATGGGAGCCACCAGAATTCATGGTGACTGGTTCCTGGTGCATCTTGTGTACCATCTTGTTCAGAAGGGGAGTCGGAGGAGGGGATGGGGGGGGGGGGGGAGCGTAGACAAATTTCCCCGACCAAGTTATCCAGAGACCGTTCCCCTTGGATCGGTTCTGGGGGTACCTGGAGGCGTAATCTGGGCATTGGGCGTTCTCCTGAGTAGCGTACAGGTTGATCTCTGGAAACCCCCATTCTGCGAAGACGTTGGATACAATGTCTCCGTGCAGACGCCATTCGTACACTTCTGGCAGAGGAAAATCTCTGCCGAGTAAGTCTGCCAGAAGATTGACTTCCCCTGGAACATGTTGGGATATCAGGAACATCTTGTGTTTGAGAGCCCATATCCAGATGTTTTGGGACAGCTTGGATAGCCCTGGAGAGTGAGTGCCCCCCTGTTTGTTCAGGTAATACATTGCTTTTGTGCTGTAGGTTAGGACCAGCACTGTCTTCCCTTGCAGTTGCTCCTGAAAGGCTTTCAATGCTTTGAACACCGCCAGTAGCTCCAGTAGGTTTATATGGATGGACGCCACCTGAGGGGGCCACACTCCGTGCGCTGTCAGTTGAAGCAGGTGAGCCCCCCACCCTATGAGAGATGCGTCTGTCGTGAGAGTGGCTTCCACTGCAGGGGTGGTGAAGGTTTTCCCCTTCAATAGGTTCTCCCTCGACCACCACTGCAGAGAGAGAACAAGGGCTGGCGAGACAACTAACAGATCTTCCCATTGTCCGCTGGCCTGACACCACTGGCTGTTGAGCCACTCTTGCATGGGACGCATGCGCAGCCGCGCGTGGGGGACCAAGTATATGCATGACGCCATCATCCCTAGCAAACACATAGCTTTGCGTACCGTCACCTCCCGACTGGCTACATACTGAGGAACTTGAGAGAGCATGTTCTGGAAGGGAAGACTAGACCGTCTTCCGTAAGAATTAGAGCCCCCAGGAAGTGTTTTACTTGGCTGGGGACTAAGCTGGATTTCTTTTCGTTGATAGAAAATCCCAGGCTGAACAGTAGGTCTACTGTCTTTTGGGTGTTCGAAAAACAAACGTCGAACGAGTCCCCCGTGATGAGCCAATCGTCGAGGTAAGGGTAAACTGGAACTGAAAGTCTGCGCAGGTGTGCTGCTGCCACTGCCAGGACCTTGGTAAACACACTTGGCGCCGAGGCTATGCCGAAGGGGAGTACCTTGAACTGGTAGTGTTTGTCCTGAATCACGAACCTTAGGAATTTTCTGTGCGCTGGCACCATTGAAATATGAAAGTATGCATCTTTCATATCCAATGTTGTCATGAAGTCCCCTTGTTTTAGCAATTCGGATCACCTCTTGCAGTGTTACCATGCGAAACTTCTGGGGCTTTATGAACTTGTTCGCTGGGCGCAGGTCTAGAACAGGACGCATGGTGAGATCCTTTTTGGGTACAAGGAAGCATATTGAATAGATACCCTCGTTTACCTGAAGAATCGGGACGGCTTCTATGCGTCCTTTGCCAGCAGCGCCTCCACCTCTTGGACCAGGATCTGCAGATGTTCCAGTGAAAGGCATCGATGTTTCGACGGTCTGAACTGTGGTGGTCGGGTGAATTCTACGCAGTAATCGTGGGTGACCGTCTTTAATACCCACTGGTCTGAAGTTATCCCCTCCCATGCCTTGAGGAAAGATGTTAATTGCCCCCCAACCGGGGAGACATGGGAGGGGACCTGAACTTGGTGGTCATTTCTGACCCGAGGTTGACGCACCTCTGGAATTGGAGCCTCAGCCTCTGTTTTTTCCCGCTTCTGACACCTCTGGGGGTAGTAAGTGGGGCTTGCAGGCGGTTGACTTGAGTTGAAGTTGCCCATGCCGAAATTATTTTGAGCGGCGCGGGCTTGTCCTCGAAAGGACCGCCGAGAATTGCTGCCCCTCTGTGAAGAGGGTTTTTGGGAAATCTGGTGCAACGACTTAATAGTCTTGTGCTCCTTCTTGGCTGTCTCCAACGCATCGTCTACCGCTTTCCAAAGAGGTTGGCCTCTTCGATGGTTTTGTTGATGATCGATGCCTGGGTTTCAGGCCTAAAGCCCAACGTGCGCAGCCACATGTGTCTCTTTAGGAGAGTACCCTGTGCGAGAGACCTGCCTGCTGTCTCTGCGGAGTCCAGGGTATTCTTTACAACATTCTGATTGGCAAGTTTGCCCTCCGAGGCAATGGCAAGAAGTTTGGCTCTGGTTGGTTCGGGAACCTCCTGAAGGCCTTCCTGGAGTAGGTTCAATTGGGCGTCGACGTAGCTTGCCAATAACGTTGTGTTATTGTTAATCCGGACGGTATCACCCGCCGCCACGTGACCCGTTTGCCTAAGGCATACAACCTTTTGGACTCCTTGTCCAGGGGTGACTCTCCCGTGGCAAGGGGAACCCCTGCTCTCTTGCGAGTGTTGGTCACCACCAGCGAGTCTGGGATTGCGTGCCCTTTGATATAAAGCGGGTCGGTGGGGGAGGGGCGGAAAGGTTTTGACCCTTGGGTTCACAGTCCTAGTCTGAGCGGGTACGAGTAAGGAAGGGGACAGTCGTCTCTTTACAGAGCTCAAGAGAGGGATAGACTGGCTTACCGGCGGCTTGTCATTAATAATGTCCTCCGCGAAATCTTGTTCGGGCAAGGCTTCAAGCGTTGCAATTTTAAAGAATTCCAATGCTTTCTTCAACATGTTGTTGAAAGCCATTTGATCATCCACCGGGGGAGCTTGTCGAACCAGGGTGGATGGGGGAGAGTCAAGGCAAACGATATCAGAATTGTGATCATCCTGCTGGGTGTCCTCCCAGTTGTCCGTTGCACCCTGATCTTCCCCATAATTGTCCAGAAAAGAAGCCTCCTTTCTGGACATTTTCTTGATAGTCAACATAGTGTTGGACATCTAGGTGTTGGGCAACTTGTGTTTGAGGGTTAGGGTCTACCCAAGCTTTTTTCGGCAGAGGTTGATCAGAAGCCCTGAAAAACTGCTCCAGTCGATCCATACACCCCTCGAATTGCTCCGTGGTCCACTTGGATGACCCAAATGGACCCAGCTGAGCAGGAACTGGGTCCTCCGCCCTAAGGCATTGAGAGGATCTCCTCAAGATGCTTGAGAGGGGTACCTGGCTTTCTTCGTAAGAGTCTTCGGAAAACCTTTCGGCGGATTGGCCCATAACTGTGGGCGAAACCGGTACTAGGCCCACCGCCGTAGCAATCCTACTGATAGTCACCGAATCTTCGGGAGGCAACGCCTCCGATGATGGCTTTTCAGGTAGAGGCCTACTCTTAGTTTCCGGGCCTGCAGGGGCCTTGGAAACCTTGGAACCCGTCGAAGTTTCTTGTTCAGAAACTTCGGCGTGTGTAGTTTGGGGAGTAGCGCCCTTGTTATGTTTGTTAAGCCCAGTCGTCATGCGCTGCTGCGGATGCCGGGAAGGCTTCGGATCAGATCGATCCGATGGCGCTTTCACCTTCTTCGATGAAGTCGTCGAGGAGGGCGCTTGGGTTGTGTGCTTTGTGCGGTGCGATTGTACGCCCGTCACCGGGTGTGGTCCCTGTAGCAGGACCGGAGTCGAGCCTGGAAGGGTCTGGGATGGGCGTGGCGGCTCTAGAATAGTCTGCCTCAAGGTCTATAACGTCCGCGTTGGACGTTTGGTCATCCGATGTACCCCCGTCACTTTCGGCTGGTGTCACGGGGAGGGAGGTTCCACGCGTGACATACCGTACACGGCCCACCGCTTCAACCGGCGCTCCTTAAGGGTTTAGGTTTAGGAGTTTACATGCCAAACACCGCTTTAGTGCTCTAGGGGGAGACAAGCGTAACACGAAGTGTGCTAGTCTTTCCACGGATATCTGACCCTACACACAGGGCAGAATCTAAATGGAGTCCGTTCCATAGCAGAAGGGAAGGGTGACCAGACCAAAAAGGAAAGAAGTGGAAAAGAGGAAAGACATCATAGCAGTATGGCAAACCCAGAGCCCACTCTCCCTACTGTGTAGGCCAGCCAAAAGGCCCGACCACGTGGACGTCCGAACGCCAGATCTTAGGCGCCAGAACCCACAGCCATAGACGATTCCCCCGTAGTCTTCGGCGAAGATGTTCTTGATAGGCGAAGTGACTTAACGGGGATTAAACTGACAATTCGGTAAGATAAACAATGTCTCATGAAGAGCTCTGCTATAGGGCGACCAGTTATCTGGGTGGAAAAAAACAATCTGAGGGACCTCGGCGCGTGAGGGATTTTGGGTACTACACACGTCACGATAGGGATAGTGTTTCAGACACGCCTATGCCGATGTCCCCTTTCGGTCCCCCGAAAGACAAGATGCAATACTCCGCGGTTACCACTGGATGTCGGACCATATGCACAGCATGTGATTCTAAGCAGATTTACAAGCATCAGAAATACGATTACGGTGAGTAATGTATCCCTTTTGAGGCTTGTGGAATCTGCTTAGATCACATGCTGTGCATAGATTAGCGAGCAGTGTTAGAAGAAGGAGGTGGGATGTGAGAAGGGTCATGAGAAAATAAATGTCTTAGAACTCCTTGTCCCACTTGAGTGTCTTGGAATGGTTGTCAATGCAGTAGTGCTGAGTAAAAGTGTGAATAGAGCTCCAAGTAGCTGCTTTGCAAATGGTGTCAAGGGGTACATTTGCAATGAAAGCCAGAGTGGCCCCAATGCCTCTTGTAGAGTGGGCTCTTGGCGTGAAAGGCAACTTTTTTCAGAAAGGGAGCAACAGCTGGATACAGTTAACAATCCACTTAGAGATGGCACCTTTAGAGACGCGATCTCCCTCTTTGCCTGTAGCTACGGAGACAAACAGTTGGTCTGTTTTCCTTAGCGGTCTGGTCTTGTTTACATAGTATAGGACCGCCCTACGCACATCTAGGGTGTGTAGTTTCACTTCAGCCGAGCTTTGTGGGTCTTAAGCCGGAAGCTCGATGGACTGGTTCACATGGAATTTAGAAATAAACTTAGTTGAGAACCTAGGGTGTGTACGTAAAACCAGTTTATCTTTATGAACTGTAAAGAAAGGATCCTGCACGGACAGAGCCTGAATTTCACTGACCCTTCTTATAGATGTAATTGCTACTAAGAAGGCCGTTTTATAGGTCAGGTGTTTGAGACTGCTTTTATGCATGGGCTCGAATGGGGGGGCCATGAGTTTAGCTAGCACCACGTTAAGGTCCCATCCTGGTGGTGGGTTTGAAATTGGAGGGTGAAGGCTCTTTACTCCTTCCATGAAGGCTTTAACCACTGGTACCTTCCACCACGATACCTTGTTATGCGAGGTGGTGTATGCTGACAGAGCTGCCAGGTGTACCTTTAGTGAGTTAAAAACCAACCCTGCGTCCAGCAGGTGTAGCAGGTATGTGACAATGGTGGAAGGAGTGCAACCAAATGGGTTGATTTGCTTATTCTGGCACCAGATAACAAATCTTTTCCATTTGTCAAAGTAGCAGTGCCTCATATTTGGCTTCCTAGATTCTCTTAGGATGTCCATACATCTCTGTGGCAATTTGAGATGTCCAAACTCTATGACTTCCGGAGCCATGCTGCCAGGTTCATTGAGTTGGGTTGAGGATGCACTTTCTGACCCTGGTGCTGGGACAGTAGGTTGTACCAGCCCAGGAGTTTGATAGGTTCGCACACCGCTAGTCTGCGTAAGTGTGGGAACCACGGTTGTCTCGCCCACATGGGAGCAACTAGGATGAGTGTCATCGATTCTCTGTTCATCTTGTTAACCACCTTCCTGATGAGGTGTTGGTGGAAAAGCGTACGTAAACATCCCTGACCAGTTCATGCACAGGGCGTTCCCCTGGGAGTCTGGTTGGGGGAACCTGGATGCGAATCCTGGGCACTGTCTTTCGCTTGTGGCAAATAGATCTATAGTGGGGAAACCCCACTGAGAGAAGATATCTTCTACGATTTCTGTGTAGACACCATTCGTGTTCCTCTGGGAGGGGATGTCTGCTCAAAGCTTCCGCCAGAGAATTGAGATCCCCTGGAACATGTTGAGATGACAGGAAGATGTTCCGTCTGAGTGCCCATATCCAAATTTTCTGGGCAAGCTTGGACAGATTTGGTGAACGAGTCCCTCCTTGCCTTTTCAGGTAAAACATGGCTGTAGTGCTGTCCGTCAGGATCTGCACTGACAGGTTCGATAGGTAGGGCTTGAACGCTTGAAGCGCTCTGAATACTGCCAGAAGCTCTAGCAGGTTGATATGATTCTTGGCCACTGAGTGAGACCAGAGACCCTGAGCTGTGTGGTGGAGATGGTGTGCTCCCCACCCTGACAGGCATGTGTCCGTTGTGACTACCGCCTGTATCTCGGGATCGTAAAAGGGTTTCCCCTTGGACAGATTCTCTGGTGAACCAGTGAAGGCTTTGTACAAGTGTTGGCAAAACTACCCCTAAATCGTCCCACTGACCACTTGCCTGAGACCACTGTTTCGCCAACCATTCTTGCATGGGACGCATGCACAGGTGCGCGTGGGAGACCAGGTAAATACAGGACGACATCATGCCCAGCAAACGCATTGTTTTGCGTATTGTTATCTGGCGACCGGCCTGATATTGCGGAATTTGCAGCAGTATATTCCAAATTCTTTCCTCTGATGGAAAGGCCAACCCCTCTTGTGTGTTTAGGACAGCTCCTAGGGACTGTTTGGAGGTGCTTGGCACCAGACTTGACTTTTTCTCGTTCATGGAGAAACCTAATTCGAAGAGGAGGTCGATCGTTCTTTGAATGTTTGTTCTGCAAATTACTGGGGTCTCCCCCGTGATGACCCAGTCATCCAGATAAGGGTACACTGGGATTGCCTCCCTGCGTAGGTGTGCCGCCGCCTCCGCCAGTACCTTGGTGAATACCCTTGGAGCCGAGGCTATCCCAAAGGGCAGTACCTTAAACTGGTAGTGCTGACTGTCCACCTTGAAGCGCAAGTATCTTCTGTGCGCTGGGAACATGGAAATATGAAAATAGGCATCTTTCATGTCCAATGTTGCCATGTAATCCCCCTTTTTTAGGAGGGGGATTACCTCTTGGAGAGTAGTCATGCAAAATGTTTGGGGCTTGACATACTTGTTTGCAGGCCGTAAGTCCAATACTGGGCGCATTGTCAAATTTTTTTGGCACAAGGGAGTAAGTTGAATAAATACCCTTGTTTACCTGGTGTCCCGGGACGAGTTCTATCACGTCCTTTGCTAGAAGATTGGCAATCTCTTCGAGGAGGATCTTCTGGTGGTCTAATGAGTACTTTTTGTCGAGGAGGGTGTTTTCGGGGACGCTCTAACAGTTCTATACAGTATCCTGTGGACACTGTGGACAGCACCCATCTGTCTGATGTGATCCCTTCCCAAGCTTGGGTGAAGTTGGAAATGCGTCCCCCTACTGGGGATGCGTTAGACGGGACACTGAACAGAACGTCACTGTTTTGGGGGAGGCGTGCCGCCGCCTCTACTGGGGCTGCCTCTACCCTTACCACGTCCTCTCTTGTTACCCCTGCCATAACCCTGTGTAGACTGCTGGTTGTTGTTCCATGGTGCACCCTGACCCTGGGAATAGTTGGAGCCTCTCTGGGAATTTTGGCCGCATGGGCGAGGAAAATTGCCATTCCCTCTTTGATTCGGGGGTTTGTTGGTTAATTGGCCCAGGGATTTGAGAGTCTCGTACTCATCCTTGGCATTTTTTAGCGCGTCCTCTACCACCTTGCCAAACAGTAGATCCGGCTCCACCGGTTTGTCTATTAACGATGCTTGGGTCTCGGGTTTGAACCCAGATTGCCTTAACCAAGCATGTCTTTTGATAACAGTGCTCTCTGCTATCAATCTGCCGGCGTTATCCGCAGCATCAAAGGATGCTTTTAAGATGCAACCTGACATAGCTCTTCCCTCCGATGCAACCTGTGCCAACTGGCCTGTAAAGGGTTCCGGGGCGGAGTCGATGAGTGCCGTGACTTCTTCCCACTGGTGGCAGTTGTAACTCGCCAGTAGGGTGGTGGAGTTGGCAATCCTTGCCTGGTAGACGGAAGTGGAGGCTACTTTCCTACCCAAACCATAAATCTTTTTGTTCTTGTCGGGAGGAGCTTCAGACGATGATAGGGGGGTTCCCGCCCTCTCTCGGTGTTGGTCACTACCAGGGAGTCCAGTCTCAGATGCCCCCTTATGTATAGAGGGTCTAACTGGGCTGCCATGAATAGTTTTTCGATCCTGGGGTTTACCGCCCTGGTGAGGTTAGGATTTACAAGTGAAGGGTCTATTCTCCTTTGTATAGATTTGAGGATAGGGATGGCCTGGGCCACAGGTCTCATTTCTCCCACTAGTTCCTCCGCAAAATCCCTCTCTTCCTGTGCTCCCTGGGTATCAATGTGGAAGTGTTCTGCCACTCTGGACAGAAACTCATTCAAGAGAGGTTGGTTGTCGACAGGGGAGTCGGTAACCGGAGGTTCCTTGTCTACTGGGGAATCTACCCTGTAGGTTTTTCTGGGTCATCCTCGTCCTCGTCTTGGTCCTCGTCATCCCCATAGTAGCCCGTCCCAGTTTTGTCTCCCAACGTGCCCAAATCTGGATCCTCAATCAAAAGTGGATCCTCATATTGAGAGTAGGGCTGTATACAGAAAGGGTCCGCAGACTGACTTTGTGTTGGTGCTTCAACCCGGGACTTCTTACTTGGGGGTAGCGGGTCCCTAAAGCCTGAGGGTGTAGCCCCGTCAGGGGTATAGGAGAGGAAGTGCTCAGGATTCTTGGCATAGAAGTCTGCCAGAGATGACATCCTAGACATAACATTGTCTATGTCTTCACTAGACCATTCCTTAGAGCTGGGAATTACTCTTTCCTGGGAGAGTTTCCCTGTTTTATCCTGACTGGACCTATTGCCTTGTGCAGGGGGTTTGGGTAAATTGACAGAAGACTGACTTGTCTGTGTTTCTGTGCTGTAGAAGACTGTTGAGAAAGCTTCTTTTGTTGTTTTCCCCCCTTCCCGTGGGTGGAAGAGTGTATCCCCCGGTGTTTTCACCCCTTCGGAGCTTTTCGACGTCTGCCGTTGAGGTTCGGGGGTATTGTCCCCATCTCTAGAATGTGGAGGTCGGGACTCGGGGGACATCCGTCACGCGGTCTGCTGATGCCGACTCCTGGATTGCGGCCTGGGGATAGAGGTCAGCTTCGTCATCCGATGATCGAACCTCCGTAACTTATGGGAGTGAGGCACTCTTGGCAACAGTGGATGGCTGCCTGGAGTCATGCGGCGGTCTAGATCGAGAACGCCCAGAGGACACCGATTCGGTGGACCGTTCTCTGTGTACCTCTTTCCGAGAACTCGACGTGCACGTCGAGTCTCGGTGGGACTTCACGTGTTTGGTGGAAGTGCTGTGGGTAGCGCTCCTGTCGCCGGGGGTTTTCCCCATAGCTGCCCTGACGGACAATCTTCCGAGGTCGGGACTTGCGCTTGGCCATCTCTCGACACCACGTTGCCCTCGCCGTCCGAAAGCACGGCGTCGCTGCCATCGCTAAAGGCGCCCTCCGCTGCCATGGCCTCTTATTGCCTGGCGTGGTGAGCCCAACGTTTGGTCGAACGGTCCTTAAGGGTTTTCGGTTTAAACCAACTACATGCTCTGCAGTTGGCCTCAGGGTGGTCCCTCGGCAAGTAGAGGTTTCATGTGGCGTGTCTGTCAACCCAAGGGTACTTGCGGTTGCACTTGGGGCAGAATTGGAAAGGGGTACTCTCCATACGCACCCTGTGGCAGCGGGCTAGTGTGTGTGTGTGTAGGAATATATAAGAAAAGACCTATATATATTTGGAGCGTAGAGTATGTACCACCCCCCACTCTCCCTACTTGCAGGGCCGAGGCCAGAGGCCTTCCAAGGCCCGGGCCGAGGCAGAGGCCTTCCGAGGCCCAATTCCGTCGTGCAGCTCTCGACGGTAGTGTTTCTTCTCCGGGCCTGCGTCAAGTGTCGAAGGTCAGTGACTCGACGTTGGGGTGGAGAAAATGGGGAAATATTACGATATTTCGCAAAATTATGACTAAGGCCAGGGAACTCTGCGGGATGCTTCAGACCAAAATGGCGGAAAAAAAACAATCTGAGGGTCCTAGACGCGTGAGGGATCATGGGTAGAGTGGACATCACAGTAGGGATAGTATTACTGGCACGCCCAGTGTCGACACCCATTTTCGAATTTCGAAAAACAAACTAATACTCTGCAGCTTCCACTAGATGTCAGCCTATGCACAGCATGTGATCTGAGCAAATTCCACAAGCCTCAGAAATATATGGGATACATTACTCACAGTAATCGTATTTCTGATGCTTGTATCTGCTTAGATTCACATGCTGTGCACAGGCCGACATCTAGTGGAAGCTGCGGAGTATTACAGTTTGTTTTTCGAAACTCGAAAATGGGCGTCGACACAGGCGTGCCAGTAATACTATCCCTAGTGTGACGTCCACTGTACCCAAGATCCCTCACGCGTCTAGGATCCTCAGATTGTATTTTTTCTGACATGAGGAAGCATGAGGAGTAGCGCGAGTACTGATAATCCAAGCAGATAGACAGAAAGGTAAGACTACCAGCAATCATGCGCCTTCTCTCGGAGGGGAGGAAGGGTGGGTCGCATGTGAATCTAAGCAGATACAAGCATCAGAAATACGATTACGGTGAGTAATGTATCCCTTCTGAGGCTTGTGGAATCTGCTTAGATCACATGCTGTGCATAGATTAGCGAGCAGTACCAGAAGGAGGTGGGATGTGAGAAGAGTCATGAGCAAACAGGTGTCTCAGAACCGCTTGTCCCACTTGTGTATCTGTCTTGGAATGAGTGTCAATGCAGTAATGCTGAGTAAAAGTGTGAATAGAGCTCCAAGTAGCTGCTTTGCAAATGGTGTTGAGGGGAACATTTGCAATGAAAGCCAGAGTGGCCCCAATGCCTCTAGTAGAGTGGGCTCCTGGCGTAAAAGGCAGAGTTTTTTCAGAAAGAGAGTAACACAGCTGTATACAGTTGATAATCCACTTCGAGATAGCGCCCTTAGAGACGCGATCTCCCTCTCTGCCTGTAGCTACGGAGACAAACAGTTGATCTGTTTTCCTTAGCGGTCTGGTTTTGTTTACATAGTAGAGGACCGCCCTACGCACATCTAGGGTGTGTAGTTTCACCTCAGCCAAGCTTTGCGGGTTCTGGAAGAAAGCCGGAAGCTCGATGGACTGGTTTACATGGAATTTAGATATAAATTTAGGTGAGAACCTAGGGTGTGTGCGTAAAACCAGTTTGTCTTTGTGGATAGTAAAGAAAGGATCCTGCACTGACAGAGCCTGAATTTCACTGACCCTTCTTATAGAGGTAATGGCTACTAAGAAGGCCGTTTTATAAGTCAGGTGTTTGAGACTACTTTTATGCATGGGTTCGAAGGGGGGGCCCATGAGCTTAGCTAGCACCACATTGAGGTCCCATCCTGGCGGTGGGTTCGAAATAGGAGGGTGAAGTCTCTTTACTCCTTCCATGAAGGCTTTAACTACTGGTACTTTCCACCACGATACCTTGTTATGGGATGTGGTGTAAGCCGAGAGGGCTGCCAGGTGTACTTTCAGAGAGTTAAAAACCAAACCTGCGTCCAGCAGGTGGAGCATGTATGTTACAACGTTGGTAGGAGTGCAATCAACTGGGTTGATTTGTTTATTCTGGCACCAAATAACGAATCTCTTCCACTTGTCAAAGTAACAGTGCCTTGTGTTTGGTTTCCTGGATTCTTTTAGGATGTCCATACACCTCTGTGGTAAATTGAGATGGCCAAACTCTATGACTTCAGGAGCCATGCTGCCAGGTTCATTGAGTTGGGTTCCTGGTGCACTGTTTGACCTTGTTGCTGGGACAGTAGGTTGTACCAGGCTGGGAGTTTGATGGGCTCGCACACCGCCATCCTGCGTAGGTGTGGAAACCATGGTTGTCTCGCCCACATGGGAGCAACTAGGATGAGCGTCATCGATTCCTTGTTCATCTTGTACACCACCTTCCTGGAGAGGAGTTGGTGGAAAAGCGTACGCAAACATCCCTGACCAGTTCATCCACAGGGCGTTCCCTTGGGAGTCTGGCTGGGGGAACCTGGATGCAAATCCTGGGCATTGTTTGTTTTCGCTTGTGGCGAATAGGTCTATAGTGGGGAAACCCCACTGAGAGAAGAGATCCTCTACGATATCTCTGTGAAGGACCCATTCGTGTTCTTCTGGGAGTCTCTGCTTAGGGCATCCGCTAGGGAATTGAGCTCCCCTGGAACATGTTGTGATGACAGGAAGATGTTCCGTCTGAGTGCCCATATCCAGATTTTCTGGGCAAGCTTGGACAGATTTGGCGAACGAGTCCCTCCTTGTTTGTTCAGATAGAACATGGCTGTCGTGCTGTCCGTCCGGATTTGCACCAACAAGTTTAGCAGATGGGGCTCGAACGCCCGAAGCGCTCGGAATACTGCCAGAAGTTCCAGCAGGTTGATGTGGTTCTTGGCTACTGAGTGAGACCAGAGACCCTGAGCTGTGTGGTGGAGATGGTGAGCTCCCCACCCAGTCAGGCATGCATCTGTAGTCACCACTGCTTGTACTTTGGGATCGTAAAAGGGTTTTCCACTTGCGAGATTCTCTCTTGTCCACCAGTGTAAGCTCTGTACGAGTGTTGGCGAAACGACCACTAGATCGTCCCACTGACCACTTGCCTGAGACCACTGTTTCGCCAACCATTCCTGCATGGGACGCATGCGCAGACGCGCGTGGGGGACCAGGTAAATGCATGACGCCATCATGCCCAGTAACCGCATTGCTTTGCGTACCGTTATTTGTTGACCTGACTGATAATGTGGAATCTGCAGTAGTATATTCCGAATTCTCTCTTCCGAAGGGAAGGTCAACCCTTTCTGAGTATCTAGGATTGCTCCTAGGAACTGTTTTGAGGTGCTTGGCACCAGACTTGACTTCTTCTCGTTGATAGAGAAGCCTAATTCGTGGAGGAGGTTGATAGTCCTCTGAATGTTTGACCTGCAAATTCCTGGGGTTTCCCCCGTTATGAGCCAGTCGTCCAGATAAGGGTACACTGGGATTGCCTCCCTGCGTAGGTGTGCAGCTGCCACCGCCAGTACCTTGGTGAATACCCTTGGTGCTGAAGCTATCCCGAAGGGCAGTACCTTGAATTGGTAGTGGCGACTGTCTACCTTGAAGCGCAAGTATTTTCTGTGGGCTGGGAGCATGGAAATATGTCACCTGTTTCCACATTGAAAAGTTTTGAATTAAACATGGTTTGTTCAATCTGTAAGATTCTTTCATGCTGCAATTTGGCAACTTCGGTCCACTCTGTAGAATGGGATATAGAAGTTGATGAGGCCTCTGCAGGGTCTTTAACCACTGCTTTAGCAAAAGAGGTGGGCAGACCATGAAGAAGCAGAGGGGACTCATTCGTTTGCGTACTTTGGGAAGTTAAAGCATGCATGAAAGAGGTCGTCGACATACTCCTCCTTGCAATCTCGACCATTCGTTCCGGGCAAGATGCGTGAAATTTATGGCAGGCCTCTTGGGCCAAAATGTATCCCTCGATCCTAGCCAGCTGTAGAGAATTGGCACTAATTGAGTCCTTCATATCCTTCAGAATTGCGTGAGTAAATTCATGTCCTTTATCTAAAAGATTAAGGATACGAGTGAATACTGGAAATGAATGAATTTCCTGTGCTAATGGATTGGGAGAATTCCTGTCGTTTGCATAAGGAGAGCTTGAAGTTTGATGAAAAATGGGCTCAGCGGAAAACCCAGAGGGATGCTGTTTAAATGGGGATTCCTGTTTCGTTTGCTTTTCACAATGTACCTTGTTGTGAAGTAAAGATGCATTGGGGAATGAAATACTTGTGTCGCATTCAACCAAGAGAGCTTGAATGTTTGACTGAGGCACATCTCTATTAGGCAACATGCTAGAATGAAAATGAACCTGTTCATGTAGACCATGTGAGGCTGCAGCAGGAGTAGAAGGGCCCAAAGAAAGTCTAATACGTCTTTCTAGGGCCTCAATTACGCCAGGAGCCAACATAGAGACATCAGAAATCACGGGCGGAGATTTACACATTTCTCCCAAAAATACTTCTACATTGTGATCTTCATCATTGGCTGTTAACGAAAAAGGCATATATATATTTTGGTCAAGTAACGGCTCAGTAAGAGGAGTGCCTTTTGCAAAATGCTCACAACATTCCAGTGATGTTTTTGAAGCGACAACCTGTAAGGGGCTGTCAGGGGGAGTAGAATGTGAGCTTTCCGTATTTAGGAGAGCCAAGGACGGCTTTATCTTTGCTGGAATCTTACCCGTATCCAGCAAACATTTACCATTCCTTAAGGTAGTAGATGAACACTCCATTTTTCTAAATAGCTACACTCTGTCAACTTTAACAAGACTCGTGCATCAACCAGGTTAGAGGGCAAAAAACAAACAATGCTGATCACTCTTACTAAGCCTCAAATATAGCTAAATCACAGTACCTCACTAAAGCCAAAAATGTTCAGTAAGACTCTCCACTCGCCAACCGCCACGCGCCACGCGTCGCGCACCGCGAACAGCCAACAGTCCTTTGCGGTGCTTCGCGGTGCGCGGCGCGGGTGCGCCAGAGAGCCGAGGATAAGGGGAGGTGTGGAGGGCGTGGAAAGGCGCGGGCCAATCAACAAGTACCTAAAAAGAAAAAGAGCAAGCTTAGTGAGGTGCCGAACATGTAAATTATTAAATTAGCGCCTCCCACAGTCCAGTCCAAAAGGTACACAGTCTTTCCTCCAATGCTGTGAAAAAGTGCACTGAGAAGCGAGCCCAATCACCTGGAACTGACGAAAGTCAGGCACTGCAAGGGGTTACAGGAAAAGACTTCCTCCTTGCAGAACAGCAGCGCGAGTGTGGAAACTGAGATCAGAAGCGCTGAATACGTTTTCCAAGAGGCACAAAAACGGCGAGCAGCTTAGTCCAGGACAGCCAACAGTCCTTTGCGGTGCTTCGCGTTGATTTTCTTGGTCTTAGAGGCTGAATCCCGAATGTCTTCCTGCTCTGTTGTTTTCTTTGCGTGATCCAGCACTCATGCAGAAATGGGCGACTCTCTGGATGCCACCCTGACCAGTAAAATGCACACTGGCCAGGGAAACAGTCAGAGCCAACCGCCTGTCAAGAAAAACCCACAAGGGTGAAAAAACCTGATTGCTGCAAGTAGACTGTAATAATGTATAATAGATGACTCAGGAGGTGGTAAGAAGTCCAAGGCAGCAGAACGGCATAAGCAAAACGAAGTAGCTCAAGTAGAGAAGCACACCGGGAGGGCTCAGAATAAAAGCTTGGAAGGAGGGACAGGCGGAAGAACCGGCAGGACAGGAAGGAATCAGGACGAAGCAGCAAGGGCAGAAGAAAGGGGGAAATGAAGCACGACAGAAGCAAGGAAAAGCACAGAGCCAAGATCACTTTAGCGTATGAGATTGCTGAGGAAAATCAGACCTTAATTGGATGGTCCAGCAATCCGCAGATCAATGGTATGGCACCTATCAACCGCTCTTTTTTGTTGAATACTTTGTATAAAATTCCTTCATTACGCAACTTAGTCTCTCAAGATGTAGAATGGATTAGGTTGCCTCTGATTAACAATAATCGTATGCTGTGTAAAGTAGTATCGTCCATTATTGCCAAACTTATTTGGGAACATAAAACTGATTTGCTATCTTTGGGATTGGAATTGCAAGCCTTTCCACACTTAGAAAAGGCCATGCAATTCTTAGAATTCACGCCCTTGGTTGCGAAACAAGATAACAGCAAAAAGGAAATGCTATCAGAGCAATCGGAAAACGCAAAGATCCTGGCACAATTGGCTTCTTTGACCTTGGCATTAAATGGTTTAGTGGGGATTCTGCCTACCCCTAAAGCTTCATCACTTTCAGGGTCATCTTTGCCTATTGCTGAGGCAAAGTCGTAATGTATAAACCCTATTATTCATTCATGGAATTGCTGTGGTTTTAAGAACCTTTTAACACGGCTCCATGATAAGGCTATTAAAAGCCTGCTTTCTATTTTATTTCTACAAGAAACTATGTGCGTTTATGACCTTCAACTAGACGGATTTACGGCCATCAACCAGTTAGCTGTGCAACCACCTGTTGGTCGCCCGGTAGGCGGTTTGTCTATCTTATTAAATAACGATTTTCCTTTTGTAATAAATCATAGAGTCTCAACCCAGCTGTTTCTATTGGCAGATGTGACTATTAATATGGACATACCACGTAGAGTAATGTTAATCTCCCTTTATTGGAACCCGACTTCAATACTGCTTGGTGATGCTATAACTATGTTAAACGATGCCCTTATGGACATTTGTCATAGCGCCCCAACAGCTGAGATACTAATTGGTGGCGACTTTAACTCCCACTTATTCACATATCCTAATGCTTCCCGGCGGCTTGAATTGGCGCACCATGTGAAAATCTCTTGTGCGAATGGCCTAAGATGGGCCAACTTTTTCTCTGATTGGGACCTATGTATAAGTAAAGCTGTCTGCCTTAAAACCTCATCTACTTGGCATAGGGGGAATGCCTTCTCCACAATTGATTACATAGTCAGCTCAAGGCACCTTTCGGGTCTATTATCTTTGGTTAAACCCCACTTTCCACCTTATGGAGATCATGCCATTTTAGAATGCTCATTAGCGGTTAACATTGAACCCTTTGATAGGGTACATTCGTTGGGCTTAATCCAGAATGATAGACCGTTCATCTCTATCAGATGGAACATATCCACATGTCGGCGTCTGACCTTTTTAGTTAATCGCGACTGGTGGCCTGATCACTCATTAGATGATATCTCCGCTCAGACTATTTCTCAGTGGAATAGTCAGATGATACAACAGCACTTGAGAACGTTGGCTGACGATGCTGAGAATAATTTGAATCCTGCTCGTCCGTGTTTTACCTTAGAAAGATCTATTGCAAAATTAAAAAAGGAGAAAAATTTTGCGTTGCGTGCAATACGGAATGAATATGGCAGGACAAATTGGTACAACTTGTCCAAAGCTAAAAAATTGGTTTTGAGGCATTTCAAAAACAAGGTAAAATCGACCCGAATTGCATTTAATTTGATGGAAAATCAGAAGATGGTGCGTTTCATCTGTAAGCACAATATTCGAGACATCTGGAAATTTCTTAGAGCATCTAAGTACTCTGATCCCTCTTCCATAGAGTCGTCTATAGATGGTAACTCTTGGTATACATTTTTTGTACAAAAATATCATCTACCAGAAAGATTTAATCAAGTGAATATCCTGGATTTAGTAAAATTTATTCCAATGACCTGTCCTTGGGACGTCCAAGATGTATTGTTAGCAATCACAAAGCTTAAATCCTCTAAGTGTGCAGGCCCGGATGGGCTTCCACCATGCGTTATAAAGGACGATCCCCTCTTCTGGGCTAATGTATTTTTGAAGATGTTTCACGCCATTTACAAAAGCAAAACTCTCCCAATATCTTGGGTTAAATCTATTATTATTCCTCTCCATAAAAAAGGTCCTTTGAATGATCCACTCAATTTTAGACCAATTGCTCTGATCGACGTTGCTGCTAAGATCTTTGCGCTTTTACTACTCAATGAGGTGGAGCAACACATTAAACAAAACAACTGCATTAACAAAGCCCAAACAGGATTTAGAAAAAAAATGGGAACTCAATTGAATGCATCTATTTTAGCACATTTAATTGCTGAAGCTCACACCCCTACTAATGGACCAATCTTTATTGCTTCATTGGACTTGTCATCTGCCTTTGATTGTGTTATTCGAAGCAGGCTATGGACCAAAATGTTGGATCTTAAGTTTCCGCCGGGTCTGGTGGCGTTAATAGCGCTTTTACATCATAAAACCTCAATTAGAGTTCGTATTACTAGCAAGGGCCACCTCACACAGCCTATTCCAACTGCTATTGGTGTTAAACAGGGCTGCAATCTGGCAGCAGTCCTGTTTAACTTATATCTTTCGGATATTGAAGGGATCTGGGATTACAATCACTCATTCACAGTCAAGCTAGGTAAGCTTCGTCTGTCTTGGCTTGCATATGCTGATGATGTGTTACTTTTTGATAGTACTCATTCTGGACTTCAGAACAAATTAGAAGCATTTGAAATATATTGTAAACAAAATAACCTTACCATAAATCCATTGAAATCGAGCATTCTGATACTATCTTCTAAAAAAAAGTTACGAAAGTTTCGATGGAATTTGGATTCAAACTATATTAAAATCGTTAGGGTATAACTTGGCTAATAATTCTTCTGCATTGTTTTGGCAACAGTCAATTGCGGAAAAAGTCCTTCCTCTACAAAATCAAATGAGATTAATCTTCCGCAAACATTGCAAATTTTCCCTAGTACCCCTATTGGAATTTTATTCAAAAAAGGTAGAGGCCATTATTTTATATGGTCTGGACCTGAATTTATTAGATTTATCGCCATTCCTGAATAAAGTACAAGCTGGGATGTGGAAGGCAATTCTTCGCCTTCCTGCGTCCCTTCCTAATGCAATTGTCCGACATGAGCTAGGATTGAATTCCTTGGCTTCTCGTCATAATTGGCGTTTGTTGAAAACTTACCTTAAGATGAATTTTCCAGAAGAAAACTCTTTATATGAAGACTTTTTCATTATGCTAAGGGAATCCAAGCCTAGGTCCATTGCATGTTTTCAACAGCGTATACAACTTATCCTAGAGAACATCAACATAGCAGCAGACGACTTACAAAGAAGGTTTTGTACGGCACATAAGCGTTTATTTTGGAATGACTGGGCTGAAACGTGCGAACAATTAACAGTATTCTTCATTTACTGAATACGCACATTTCAGACATGTTCAAACACCTCGCCTGCAATATCTATTATTGTTACCAAGTGAAGAAATCCGCGCAACATATATGCGCTTTCGCTTAGACTTGATACATACCAAGATGAGAATGAAACATTGGGCAAATAAAGATACTACTGCCGCAGACACTAGATGTAGATTTTGTAAAACACCTGAAATTAATGAGACCTTAAAACATCTTTTTCTGCTATGTCCAACCTTTGAAATCGAACGTCTAAAAATCATTTCCTCTTTTAGTCCCACCAACACTTTAAGTAGCAGAGAGTTAATCTGGACTCGATGTATGTGGGGGTCAAGTAACTCGATAATTCTTGCGACTGTTCGCTTGGTTAAAATTATAGATGCAGCTCTTGAGTCGTATGCGGTGTAGACTTAATACTTTGTTAAGTAATGAGATTTTCCTGATAGTATGCATATCAAGTATACGAATGATTTTGCTGAGAAACTAGAGTTTTATAAACTTATTTAATCTTCTTTTATACATATTTTAACTATGTTTTTTTGTACCTATATTTAAATGTTAAGATGTCTGTTTAAGAGATGTATTGAATTCTGCTGTAAATTTTGTAAAGGTGCGTATGCATCAAAAAAAAAATAAAAATAAAAAAAAAAATATATGAAAATAAGCATCTTTCATATCCAAGGTTGCCATGTACTCCCCCTTTTTTAGGAGGGGGATTACCTCTTGTAGCGTGGTCATACGGAATTTTTGGGGCTTGACATACTTGTTGGCAGGCCGTAAGTCCAATACTGGGCGCATTGTCAAATCTTTCTTTGGCACAAGGAAGTAAGTTGAATAGATACCCTTGTTTACCTGGTGTCCTGGGATGAGTTCTATCGCGTCCTTTTCTAGCAGAATGGCGATCTCCTCGAGAAGGATCTTCTGATGTTCTAAGGAGTGTATTCTTTGTCGTGGAGGGTGGTTCCGGGGACGCTGCAGTAATTCTATACAATATCCTGTGGACACTGTTGACAGCACCCATCTGTCTGAGGTGATCCCTTCCCAAGCCTGTGTGAAGTTGGAAATGCGTCCCCCTACTGGGGTTGCGTGAGAAGGGACCCTGAACTGAGCGTCACTGCTTTGGTGGAGGCGTGCCCCCTCCCTTGTTGGGGCTGCCTCTGCCTCTTCCACGACCTCTCTTGTTACCCCTGCCGTAACTTTGGGTAGACCGCTGGTTGTTGTTCCATTGTGTACCCTGTCCTTGGGCATAGTTGCCTCTTTGTGAATTTTGGCCGCGTGGGCGACGAAAATTACTATTCCCCCTCTGGTTAGGGGGTTTGTTGGTAAGCTGGCCAAGGGATTTGAGAGTCTCGTACTCGTCCTTGGCATTCTTAAGTGCGTCTTCGACCGCTTTCCCAAACAATAGATCGGGTTCCACCGGCTTGTCTATTAATGAAGCCTGGGTTTCTGTTTTGAACCCCGACTGCCGTAACCACGCATGTCTCTTGATAACAGTACCTTCTGCTATCAATCTTCCTGCGTTGTCGAAAGTTGCTTTTAATATGCAACCAGACATGGCTCTCCCTTCTGCCGAGATCCGAGCCAACTGGCCCTTTAACGGTTCAGGAGCAGAGGCTATGAGCGCCGCGACCTCTTCCCATTGATGGCAGTTGTAACTTGCCAACAGGGTGGTGGAGTTTGCGATCCTTGCTTGGTAGGCGGACGTTGAGGCTACCTTCCTGCCAAACCCGTACAGTCTTTTGCTCTCCTTGTCGGGAGGAGCTTCTGACGACGATAAGGGTGTCCCAGCCCTCTTCCGAGTGTTGGTAACCACTAGGGAGTCTGGTTTAAGATGTCCTCTTATATAAAGAGGGTCAGACTGGGCTGCCCGAAAAAGTTTTTCGACTCTGGGGTTGACGGCTCTGGTGAGGTTAGGATTCACCAGGGATGGATCTATTCTACGTTGGATGGATTTAAGGATAGGGATGGTCTGAGCGACCGGCCTCCTCTCTCCCACCAACTCTTCTGCGAAGTCCCTTTCCTCCTGTACACCGTGGGTGTCGATGTGAAAATGTTCTGCTGCGCGAGCGAGAACTTCATTAAGGAGGGGCTGGTTATCAACTGGCGAGTCGGTAACTGGGGCTTCGCTCTCTACCGGGGAATCTACTCTGTAAATTTCCTGCTCATCTTCTACCTCCTCCAGGTCCTCATCATCCGCATAGTATTCAGTCCCGGTTTGGTCCTCCATAATTGTAAACTCCTGGTCCCCTTCAGGGAAAGGCTGTCCTTGGTATCTGGGGTGTGGAGTAGAGTATGGAGTAGAGTAAGGCTGCACCTCGAAGGGTTCAGGTCTTTCGAACCGGGCCTTTTTACTTAGGGGGATAGGATCAGAGGAGCCTGAGGGTGTGGCCCCTTGAGGGTCATACGAAAGGAAATGTTCTGGGTTTTTGTCATAAAAATCAGCTAAGGAAGACATCCTTGACATGACCCTGTCTATGTCTTCACTGGACCATTCTTTGGAACAGGGTATGACTTTAGTAGGCAACTTAGAGGACTTATCAAGGGTACCCTTGCTGGATGTTGATGTCCCAGTAGATTTATGTGTGTCTGTCTGCTTAGGGTGGAAGGATGGTCTTACAGGAGTGGAAGGCTGTGCTTTCCGCTGTTTCCCCCCCTCCCCGTGCGTGGAAAAATGTTTTCCCTGCCCCTTGGAGGCCCCAGAGACTTTCGACGCCTGGCGTCAAGGGTGGGGAGAGGTAACTTGTTTCGAGCGTGGGGCCTCGCTGGTGTTAACTGCGGCCTCGGTCTCCTGGAGCGCGGCCTGGGGGTGGAAGTCGTCTTCGTCTTCCGACGATCGAACTTCCGTTAATCTAGGGAGCGAGGCACTCTTGGCAAGAGTGGATGATTGCCTTGCGTCATGAGGCGATCTCGATCGAGAGCGCCCAGAGGACACCGAGTCGGACCGTTCTATCTGTGCCTCTTTCCGAGAAATCGACGTCGTCGAGGTTCGGTTGGGCTTAGTGTGTTTAGTGTGTGTAGGGTGTGTAGCGCTTGCGTCGCCGGGGGTCTTCCCCATAGCCGCCCTGCCGGACAACCTTCCGAGGTCGGGGACCTGCGCTCAGCAGTCTTTCGACGCCGTAATGCCCTCGCCGTCCGAAAGTACGGCGTCGCTGCCATCGCTGAAGGCGCCCTCCGCTGCCATGGCCGCCTGCCTGGCGTGGTGGGCCCAACGCTTTGTCGAACGGTCCTTAAGTGTCTTAGGCTTAAACCTACTACACGCTCTGCAGTTCGCTTCGGGGTGGTCCCTTGGCAAGCAGAGATTGCACGTGGCGTGCCTGTCGACCCAAGGGTATTTGCGGTTGCACTTGGGGCAGAATTGGAAAGGGGTACCCTCCATACGCACCTTGAGGCAGCGGGCTGGTAAGTGTAGGAAATATATAAGGTGTACCTATATACCAAGAGTGAAGAGTATGTACCACCCCCCACTCTCCCTACTTGCAGGGCCGAGGCCAGCGGCCTACTAGGCCCGGGCCGAGGCCAGCGGCCTTCCGAGGCCCAGATCCGTCGTGCAGCAGCCGACGGTCGATGTCTTCTCCAGCCGTCGTCGAGTGTCGAGGGTCGACGTTGGGGTGGGGAAGGATGTCAATAAATAATTTTAAACTTCAATAATTAGCAAAAGTATGGCTAAGGCCAGGGGACTCCGCAAGATGCTTCCGACCAGTATGGCGGAAAAAAACAATCTGAGGATCCTAGACGCGTGAGGGATCTTGGGTACAGTGGACGTCACACTAGGGATAGTATTACTGGCACGCCTGTGTCGACGCCCATTTTCGAGTTTCGAAAAACAAACTGTAATACTCCGCAGCTTCCACTAGATGTCGGCCTGTGCACAGCATGTGATCTAAGCAGATTCCACAAGCCTCAGAAATATATACACACACACACACACACACACACACACACACACACACAGGTTTTGGGTAAATCCCCGAAATATAGCCATCTATTTTTGAGAAGGGAGCACCCCCTTCGCACCCAAATATTTAAATAACTACTGAACAGAATAACTCCAAACCACAAAAAGACCTCTTTTAAACACTTTGTGCCCAAGTTGTTTTGGACCTGGTCAAAATCAGTCCAGCCGTTTCGGCTTTGCGCTTTGGCAAAAATTGACCTTGTTTGTCTATGGGAAAAGGCATGGAAGTAGGCAGCAACTTTGGAAAAAAGGGGTTTTGTCTTCTTAACTTTTTCAACATCATCTTTACGAAACTTTGGAGTCTGGGGGTGCCTGGGAGTACCTAATCACTTTTGACATTTCGGTCAAATCCGTTATTAAAAAGTTATTAATAGAATTTTAAGGGGTTAATACGGGAGTTCGACTCAGCTTTATTATAGGGCAGAACTTTTTGGGCGGCTTATAACTTTGTCCCCTGACCCCCGTCCCTCTGGATGAATCCTCACCAAAATATATGGCCCCCTCAGAATAATTTTGGGAAATTTGGTGCGGTTTCATCCTGTTAGGGGGTGGGTCATTATAGTTAAAAGGGGGAGGTCCCAACATCTGTGGAAATCCTCGGATGCAATGGAAAAAAGAAAATTTGCTCACGCCTACAGCCCAAACCGCTGGACAGATTTTTACCAAATTTGTGCTAGGAGCAGTGGCTTGGTCCCAAAAGCGCACTTTTGTAAATTTAGCATACATCCGTCCAGTCGTTTTTTTTAAATATAAAAAAAGCATGATAAAAAATGCGTTATATATGAGTCCAGTCTGCAGACTCATTTCCTGATTTGGGTTCCGCGGATGCCTCTGGACCAATCAGGGGGTGGCGTGATGTCCTCAAACAGTGCACACGCCCGGTGATTGGATATTGAAAACGTGAGCTGCGTCATATTTTGGGGAATGTCACAATGTTGGATTCACAGACAGTCGCCGGAGTACGCGGATAGCGCAGTGAGGAAAGTGTGTTTAACACATTTGGGGTTATTTGGTGGCCGAAAGAGGGCCTGGAAAGGGTGGGGGAGGGGAATAAAGTTGATATGGAGCTGTTTTAATAGGTGAAAAAAGGTTTGCAGGTGCTACAGTGCCACGGGCACCTTGGTAGTCCGTGCACGTGCCATCCAGGTCTTTTAAGAATGCCTGGCATGGAAAGAGTCATTTGGTGGACCAGCCAATCAGGTTTTATGGTTGTGGAGGAGTTGAAGTGTTCAGGAGTACAGAATAGCAAGTCTTTTCTTTGTTTTGTGTAGTGAAGATGGCAGTGGCTAAGGCTATGAAGAAGCAGGGTGAGGGATTCTTGATATATGATGTCATTTATAACGCGCCTGTGCACAAGTGTTTCTAGGCGCAACAAGACAAGGGAGGGAAGACAGAGGGAGGACAAGGCAAATGATCTTACTAGGCCTTGTGTCATTCAGATCGTGCAAGTGCTACAACGTAAAGGGCAGGGGAAGGGAGGAGGGAGAGTGCCAAGGAGAGGGAAGGGGAAATGCAATCAGGGCAGCATTGCTCTGAGTAATTGCAGCGCAGCTCTGGGCAAGTGGAAGGAGGCAGGGGACTGTGGATAACAGTTACACCCCCTAAGTGCACGGTAGGCCCGGTGGCAGTGCCGGGGAGACTGATCATGGAGAAACCTAGTACCCAGTAGACTCATAGGGTAGCCAAGCAACCAGCTGGCACAGAAGGCAGGTAGGTCAGCAGGGGAGAGAGAAAGCAGAGGAGAAAATGAAGGTCTTGAGCTGCTTCTGGAACTTCAGGAAGTCCGGCTCAAGTTTGAGAGGTGCAGGGAGTGCATTTCAGAGGGAAGCATCTGCAGGAGAGAGAGAGATTTAACCCCCACTCTCTGCCTGGAGAAGCGTCTGACCCTCAGAGTTTGAGGTAGCTGAGCGAAGGGCTCAAGAAGGAAGGTATTTTGGAAGAGAAAGTTGGATGTAGTGCGGGCCAAGGCCCCAAAAAGCCTTGTGGGTGATGCAGAGGGTCCATTCATTGAAGGTTTATACTGAATCTCTTGGCATCTCTGCTACGATTGCATGAAGTGGACGTTGCATCGCATGCAGATTGTGGATTCAAGAGGGCCAATTTATTACCATTCTGTGAGAGTATGGCTCACTTTAAATGTACCGAAATTATTATTGTGCATTGCCAAGGCAGCAGTTTGGGCTATTTATTTTTATTTATTTATTTATTGCATTTATTACTCGCCCAAACCCTTGGGTACCACGGCGATGTTACAGACAGCTTGGTTAAAACATTTCTTAGAGATTGCCAATCGGGCGCAGTGCATGTGAATACAAAATAATCATACACGAAGACATTTAATGCAGGGCTTCAGTACAGTGATATTTCCTGAAGCATGGAAGGGGATATTAGTCTTGGTTAAATAGCCACGTCTTCAGGGATTTCTTGAAGCCTGAGAACGTTTGCTCATTTTTGATAGGGTGGGGAAGAGTGTTCCAATATGTGGGTGCGAGGTATTGGAAACTACGTGACTGCAGGATTTTTGCAGTTTGCCAAGAAGGAGATGTTGAAAAGCTTAATGTAACGTTTTCTAGCTGCAAAGATAATTTTTTCTGAAATCCAAGTACGTCAAATATGGAGACGTCCAAACTTGTTTTGCTCTGACATGGAAGAAGCTAGACAGCACGTCAATAAAGGTGCATGTGCTTTTTTGTTTGGTTTAGGAATGGCATCTTTTGACAATGCAAATATCAAGTTAGATGGTGTAAATATTTTTCGAGGAGATGCATGTAACGCTCACCTGATTCCCGTAGAGGCGCCGGTCTTGACTGGGCGTATACCGTATCTTCAAAGGTGATGTGTAACACACGGCTGGCTCTTTGGGCTGGACCTCTGTGCACTGTATGTCTGACTCGAAGGGTAAGATGCCTGCAGATAGAAAATATGGGATTAAGGAACTGGGTTATTGAATGTCTCTCTCTTCTTCCCTTTCTCTTCTCCTGTAGAACCCCAAAGGTTAACGCTCTCACCTTAGGTAAGTGAACGCTGTGCTCTCCATCTGCCTCGGGGCAGGGTGCTGTAACCAGTTTCTTCACTGGATAAGGGGAGCAGGCCTCTTGACTTCAGAGGACTGCTGTCCGTCGTTTACTGCACGAACGGTAAGTTTCGAGTAATTCTAATGTCTTTAAAGTCTTTAGTAATGATGTCTCTTGTTTTGCAGGGTTCCGGCGATGGCGGATGACGAGCTGAAGTGAGTTGAAGATGGAGCCCGTGTGATGAATAGAAGCGCCTGGTAGCACGTAAGTAAGCGCTTGTTGCCTGCTTCACGATGCGCTCTGTGTTTTTATTTTGCAGGTACAAGTTCGGAGCGGCTGCAGGGTGCCGGAATACCCAATGGGTTAGATGTGGAAAGGAGTAATGGCACGTGAGTATTAAAGTTCCCCAATGTCTTTAAACGCACCTTGTTTTGTCTTTCAGATGCCGAATGCAGTGTGAAGACCTCCGGAGCGCACGAAGAGTAGGTAAGCCTTTGTCTTTCAGATGCCGGAATGCAGCGCGAGGCGTTGGTGACAGCCGATGGACCAGGTAAGTGAAGCGCTGTCACTGAAGACCGTAATGCTAACCTGTTCTTTCTTGTCTTTATAGGTGTTGCTGAAGACTGGATTCAGGATGGTAAGCCTTTTTCCTTAGGCCCAGGATCAGATGCAGAAGACACGATGAGCGTTCTGCTGCAGAGGATGCAGAATAACGCAAAGCAAGATTCATCCATCGGGTGTGGTTTAAATAGCCTCCTGTAGTGCTTAGGTGTCTCCTTCCACAGCCACGCCTAGGTAAGAAAAGAGTTCCTGCTTTCCAGAAGAGTTCCAGTGTTCTGAACCTAGGGAGTGGCTCCTGCCCCAACCAACAGGAAAAGTAGTTCCAAACAGAAGAGGATCAGAGGCTCAACTGGCAGGCAAGTAAGCAGCATGGTCTGCTGCAGGTAAGTCCACCCAAGCATTATGAGCCCGGCGCTTCCAGCGCTGGGACTGGGCATATTTATGAGCCTGGTGCCACTGGCGCCAGGACTGGGTCCAAAAGGTTCCAATTGGGACTGGTTGGCACTCGGAACCTGGGTTATGGATCTGCTTCCAAGGGAGTTGGGAAAACCCTGACCTTTTGGAAGCAGAGATCATGACAATGCAATGCATTTGACTGATGTTGGAAATCAGATTTTTTGTGAACTAGTGAAATATGTTGTGAAGTATATATTTTTGTGAAAGTTAGCAAAAATATTTAAGTTCAGTAGAACATTTGTTTGTGCAGTATAAGCCTCATCCCCAAAAAAGGTTATTTTAAGAGCCACCATTTTTGAATGAAAAATAAGCTCATTGATTTTAATTCTGCACACTATTGTACTGTCCACAGAATATGCAGACTGCGAAAATTCCTGTTATTTTGATTTTTTTTTTTTTTTTTTTATAACTGTGGAAGGTGGGTTCTAAAGGAACCTTTGTCTTTCTGGCTTTTATATTTTTGGGGAATTTTGTTTTTTGTGTAGGAGAGGCATGGAGGTATGGTGGGGGAGGGAAGGGGCACCAACCACAGATATGGAGGCGTAGGTGGACTGGGGAAGAGGTTGGGCGGTTCTTAAATCTAAGGTAGGTGGAAGTGTTTGCTGTGTTTTTTGACCGTGACCTCGAAAGCACTCTTCCCCCTGCAGAGTGGTGTGTCACAGTACAAAGAGTATTGTGACTTTCGAAAGGTTATGGTGAACAGCGTTCTGTATGGCATGTGAGGCAGTTGGTGGGATCCTCTACCCCACAGCAATAGACTGAGGTGGTAGGAGCGGTGGAGGAAGATGGGTTAGAGGAAGATAGGCTCTTCCTTTCTCATGGAGAAGTAGGTTTTCTTAGAGCATCTGTGGCATCGCTTGGAGGTGGTCACAAAAGAGTACTGCTTAGGTTGTCCTACAACCTTGCATTCAATGCATTCAACTTGGCAGCCAAAGCTTTTGGTACACCCCTAACGGGCTTCAAGAAATGCCACATCCATGAGTCTCTGGGTGCTGGCAGGTAGGAACTTCTTCACCCATCCCCCACCCTCCCAAGATGAGGTAGGTCTAGGTGAGTCCTGTTATTTGAAGGTGTATTGTATATACTGGTTATATGGTTTAATTATATTGTGGCGGTTGTAGGTACTATAAGGCGGGGGAATATATCGTATTTGTAATATGGTGGAATGAGATCACTGAAGTGTATTTGGTATTTATGATGGCAATACAATTGAGGATCGTGCTCTTTGAACGCTCCTACGTCTTGGACATGGTCAACCATTCTATCCAAACAGCTACATGATACCTTCGGCATTACGGACCAGGCACTTGACTGGCTGATGTGTTTCCTCACTAACCTCCCTTTCCAGCTGGAACTGGGCAGTTTCTTCTCCACCACCTCACTCTCTACCTGCAGGGTCCCCAGGGTTCTATTCCATTCTCATGGCTCTTCAGTATCCATCTCGTCCCTCTGGCTAATTTCCAGTGTTCTACTGATAACACACAGCTTTCCTTGAAACTTCCTTGTACTACTTTGTGCTCCCCTTGTTTTATTCCAGCTTGTCTGACTGCCATCCAGGGATTGTGTGTAGCCAACGATCTTGGTCTCAATGCCAATGTAGATATTTCTTAATGGGACACCTGTGCCCCGTTTACCTCCTACCCTCCCCTCTGGCTGCCCTCATTATGCTCTCTACACTCACCGACCTGTGAGGGTAAAAATCTTGGGGTTATCTTTGACTGCCATTTCTCTTTCACTTCTTACATCTTGGTCCTTATGAAGAAGGCACATTTTAGCTTCACCTTCTTACAGGTATTTTAACCTTCCTCACCTTCACTCAGACGCTCTGGTCCTGTCTAGACTGGACTACTGCAACAGTGTCTTTATTAACCTCCCCCTTTGTTCTCTACGCTCCCTTTAGCTAATCCAGAATAGGGGTGCAAGACTTATTTTTGGCCCCAAGCCCAGGGACTGCATCTGTGGAGCCTTAAAATCTCCAAACTGGCTCATGGTAGCTGCAAGGATGAAATTGAAGACCCTCTGTATCGGCAACAAGGGTTTTATGGGGGTCTGGGATTACAATATCTTCAACATTCTCTCCCTAAATACTGCTCAACAAGAGCCCTATGCTTCTGTAACTCCAATGCTCTTCTTGTGGAACGCTTCTCCAAACAGAGTGGGAGGTAGGTCTCTTTCTTTGGCTGGTGCCTCTCTTTGGAACAGCCTCCGCACTCCTCTCAGACTTCAGCTGGACTTAGTTAAGTTCCAGACATTTCTTAAAACTCTTCTTTTCCCCCTTTTCGTCTGTCTCTTCCCTGCTAACTCATACCACTGCCACTGCGACTGGTGGCTTGGTCTCTTATGAACTTCACAGGTTCCATGCTGTATACCTAGTCCACACCAGTACCCCTCCCTTCCCTTCAGCACTGCCCTTGCGGGCTGACCGTTAGGTGGCTATTCATCCCTCCCTTGGGAGTCGTCCGCCCCAGCACTAAGCCAGTGGTGTGACACTTGGCACATCCCTCCCGGGCTCACATCAGCACTTACCAGCTCTACTCCCCTTCCATTCATGCACTTCTGTTACTGCACAATGCATATGTGCATTTATAGCAGCACTGTGTACAATGTTTTTGAACGAGTAAGGGAAATGCAGATAGAAAAGATTGTTGTGTGTGGAAGTTTAATATGTTGATTGGTGGATGGATGTGTGATTGTTTGAAAGAAAGCAATGAGGGAGTGTTAGAAACAAATGTAAAAAAGGTAGAAGGGCTGTGCTGTGTGATGGTGTGCATGTGCCTTTTAATGATCCCTGGCTTGGAAAGGCGACTGGAGACCACGGATAGTTATGAAGGTCAATGGATTATGGTTCTTACTGTATGCTGGACAAAAGTACTTGTAACAGAAAACTGTTCGTCCTTTTCAGTTTATAGTCATTCCATCGACAGCCATACCATTGACAAAAATGCATTGAGAAAAAAACATCTAATACATTTTTTTTTATAAAGGGGGTCCCCCCCACCAAACCCCCCTTTTTGTAACCTTTAAAACCAATTTTTATAAAAAATAAAACCTTTACCATTGAAAAAAATGCATTCAATGGTTTTGTTCAATGGTATGGTTGTCGATGGAATGACCAGATAACCTTTTTTTCTTTTCCTCTAGTATACAATTGTCCATTAGTCCTATTAGCATAGTTAAAAATGCTAAAGGACATTTTTGAGAATCTTATTGAGTCTGAGTACTTTATTGAAAATGTAAAGGAGATGGAATCTATAAGATTATTTTTTTTAGTTCTATTTTTTAACTGTGGAAGGTGCTCCAAAAGGAACCTTGGTGTTTCTTGATTTTGTATTTTTATTTATTTTGCAGTAGAGGCGAGGAAGTAAGGTGAGGGAGGGAAATGAGGGTAGGGGCACCAATCACAGATAGAGGGGTAGGTGGACAGGGGAAGATGTTGGGCATGCTTTAAATCTAAGTTGGGGGGCAGTGTTTCCTATGCTCTTTGATTACAGCCTCGAACGCACTTAAAAACTGCTCCCCCCCTGCAGAGTGGTGTGTTGCAGTACATACAGAGTACTGTTGTCTTGGAAAGATATGCATCAACAGCCTCTTTTATGGCTTGCAAGGTAGCTGGTGGGATCTTCTGCCCCACAGGAGTAGCCTGTGTGATGGCAGTAGCGGTTGAGGAAGATGAGGCAGAGTAAGACAGCCTACTATTTCCTGAGAAAGGAACAGCCATTCTAAGAGCACCTGGGTGATATTAGTCGGTTTGCCGGCACATGGATGTTGTACCAAAAGAGTACTGCCTGCATTGTCCGCGACTACACTCAATGCATGCAACATGGGTAGCCCGAGCCTTAGGTACTCCTCGCATGGTCTTAAAGAACCACCACACCCATGATTCTCTCTGGGTGCTGGAGGTAGGCATTCCCTCCATCTCATTTTCCTGGTCCCGTTGATCCTCCTGTGGATCATTGTGCCTTTTCCCTTGTCCAGGCCCTCCACCTTGTGGTGGTGTTGGCTCCTGGGGAGGAGGGATGGCCATGGTCGATGCCATTTTTGAAGTTAAATAGCAGGTGTTCTAATAGTCTTCCAAGCAGGAGCTCTCTCTCATGGATTGCAGATGGAAAATGAGTAAAAATGAGTCTGGGAGCTGTGGAAGGGTAAACTTTCAACTTGAAACTTCCTAGATCAAGTGGAAAGGCAGTTCCGAGAAGTTCGCAAAACACTGACCCATTTGCGAAGCATAGACCCATTCCCAAATATGTCATCACGCCACACGTGCGGTCACGTGACGCTTTTCGGGAAGTTTGCGATGAAACCAGAAGTTGGCGAAGAAAAAACTGTGTAAAAAGTTGTGGAAAGCTGATAGAAGTATTTAGAATGTTACAAGGAGGTGGGGAATGGTACAGTTTTCAATTGAAACTTCCTAGATTGGCCAGAAATGCTGCTATATTAGGGGCGAGTATGATATTAGGAAGTTGTATTAAGTTAGGGTTCACTAGTAAAAACCTGTGAAATTCGGTGAGAACCTGTGTTAAAGGGATGTTATGGGTTACAAGTAAAACGAACACCCCATCATTTCAACAGTTATGGTAAGCTAAGCAACCATAACTGTTGCAACCACTGTGCACTGCTAAGACTAACACCCAGGACATCGAAGATGACAACATATATGAAATTAATTTTAATGAAAAGTCCCTACAAGCGGTTGAGCTCACAATGTTGGTAGCAAGTGGTCAGTGGTGATCGGGAGACCTCTCATGAAGTACTTCATGTATTAAAAAATGTTCTCATCTAAACAAAAAACATTATATTGGAGTGTTGTTGATACAGGAACCCAACAATACATACACAAAGGCAATGGGTGCAGCATGTGCAATAGGAGTACATTTATCTGGTAACATGGACCAGGAAAACAATAAATGCAAACCTATCAGAATGTTGACTAACATTAAACTTGCAATTAATAGCTAGCAATACAAGACTCACTACACACTTGTGGTAGTACAAACAATACATATGCAGAGCCACAATGCATGGAAATCCGAGGCACATACAGGGAAACTCCAATAAGGAGGAAAGAAACAACATCACCAGAAAATTACATTAGAGTTGATCATCATGTACACAGATAAATTGTGTGATTGAGACGTGCTTATTGGCCCATGAATGTGCACCATGAGCTCAGATCAAACTGTAAGGAAAGTATTTTAAGAACATATGACAAGGTTAATGCCTCGATATATAGCACCTTTTACATTTTTTTAATTGTCACCGTTAGTGGACAAAAAGAACTAGTCTCGATATGTCAGTGAACAGAAATAAGTGGCCCGGATATGTGATGTCATCTTTGATGTCCTGGGTGTTAGTCTTCGCAGTGCACAGTGGCGGTGCGAGTTATGGTTGCTTAGCTTTCCATAACTGGTGAATTTCTGGAGTTTTCCGGTTTTACTTGTAACCATAACGTCCCTTTAACAATGATTTTCCGCTGTATATATCAGTCAAGAGTCAGGGACACCTCCCTGTGTCACCTCCACACTCAGAGTGGACCCTCCTCTTTTTTCCTCATTGGAGGGTTCACCACATCCAGGACTGGTTAAAAAAAAAAATAGCACAGCAGGTACAGATTAATTTGAGAGCTGTAATTCTTGATTTCGGTAAATTCACTACAATTCCAAATAATGTGGAAATCCCCAGTGGGATGACATCAATAGACTCCAGGGAGTCAATATATATATGTATAGGTTTACAACAAGTCAAGATCGGACCCAGGGGAGGAGACAGAGAAAAACTGTTAAGACAAAGAGAAACAAGATATATCATTGACTTTGAGAGCAAGTTTCCATTGGGGCACAATATTGATGAGGAACTTTATACTTTCCTAGGTGTTTAATATATTGGGTTCTCATATCCTCCAAAACTCATTGTTCAAAGCAGAATACTAATTATTCACTGAAAAATGTGTTTACTTTTTTCCTTAGAACTCTCTACTTTGAGAGGTTTTCTCCCATCCAGGGATTCCGGTTGGGAGATTGTTTGTAATGTAATTCTTAGACACACGTGATCTAACCCATAACAGAAATTTTTGCTCCCAACAAAAAATCTCTTTAGGACTAACCCGTCTGAAATAAATGGAGTGATAGAAATTTGGGCTTAGTACCACTCTGATTTTGACAAGATATGGGTAACAATTATGCATTTTATACTTTGGACTTAAATGAACTATGCACTTTACATCGTGGACTGAAGACATATATTATTTATATGTGTTTAAATATTGGAATGAGGTCAGCTTATTGTAGAAAAAATGTAATATCCATCTATGCTAAACTGTTGCACTATGCAAATTTAGAACTTACCATTATCTCTTATGCAATTAAATGCAAAGACATGGGGCACTATGCACTTTATATTGCGGACCTAATATTTATATTCCACATGTGCTGAAATATTGGAATTAAGTCAGTCTATATTATCCCAGAAAGATAACTGATAACACTGGGACTAATGAAATTTTGTCATTGCACAGTCAAATACAAGGTTTTACAACAAAATCACTCCAAGATGGTGGGCGGGCTGTACAGGCATTGTGTATTGCTCACATGGTCGTAGTCCTTTGTTGGTCTTAACTGCTTCTTAGTGGGAAAAGATTCAAAAGCTGTGCCTAATCGAGTAGAATTCATGTGATCAAGCTACAAGCCGTAGCGAAACGCGTCATCGCCGGGATTTTTCCTTTGTGCTGTTGGGCGAGGGCTGGAGGTTTCCACATGGTATTTTAATTTTTGTAACTAATAAAGAAGATATTTTTTAAATCGCACAAGATGTTGCAGCTAGTTTTGTGAGAACACGAACACTTACTTGAATTTTGGCATACAACTCCAGGAGTGTGGCTCAGGACTGCACCGTGTGCACGGTGCGAAGAACTGGGAGATATATATGGGATACATTACTCACCGTAATCGTATTTCTGATGCTTGTATCTGCTTAGATTCACATGCTGTGCATAGGCCGACATCTAGTGGAAGCTGCGGAGTATTACAGTTTGTTTTTCGAAACTCGAAAATGGGCGTCGACACAGGCGTGCCAGTAATACTATCCCTAGTGTGACGTCCACTGTACCCAAGATCCCTCACGCGTCTAGGATCCTCAGATTGTATTTTTTCTGGCATGAGGAAGCATGAGGAGTAGCGTGAGTGCAGATAATCCAAGCAGATAGACAGAAAGGTAAGACTACAAGCAATCATGCGCCTTCTCTCGGAGGGGAGGAAGGGTGGGTCGCATGTGAATCTAAGCAGATACAAGCATCAGAAATACGATTTCGGTGAGTAATGTATCCCTTCTGAGGCTTGTGGAATCTGCTTAGATCACATGCTGTGCATAGATTAGCGAGCAGTACCAGAAGAAGGAGGTGGGATGTGAGAAGTGTCATGAGCAAACAGGTGTCTTAGAACCGCTTGTCCCACTTGTGTATCTGTCTTGGAATGAGTGTCAATGCAGTAATGCTGAGTAAAAGTGTGAATAGAGCTCCAAGTAGCTGCTTTGCAAATGGTGTTGAGGGGAACATTTGCAATGAAAGCCAGAGTGGCCCCAATGCCTCTAGTAGAATGGGCCCTTGGCGTAAACGGCAGAGTTTTTTCAGAAAGAGAGTAACACAGCTGTATACAGTTGATAATCCACTTCGAGATCGCGCCCTTAGAGACGCGATCCCCCTCTCTGCCTGTAGCTACGGAGACAAACAGTTGATCTGTTTTCCTTAGTGGTCTGGTTTTATTTACATAGTAGAGGACCGCCCTACGCACATCAAGGGTGTGTAGTTTCACCTCAGCTGAGCTTTGCGGGTTCTGGAAGAAAGCCGGAAGCTCGATGGACTGGTTTACATGGAACTTAGATATAAATTTAGGTGAGAACCTAGGGTGTGTGCGTAAAACCAGTTTGTCTTTGTGGATAGTAAAGAAAGGATCCTGCACTGACAGAGCCTGAATTTCACTGACCCTTCTTATAGAGGTAATGGCTACTAAGAAGGCCGTTTTATAAGTCAGGTGTTTCAGACTACTTTTATGCATGGGTTCGAAAGGGGGGCCCATGAGCTTAGCTAGCACCACATTGAGGTCCCATCCTGGCGGTGGGTTCGAAATAGGAGGGTGAAGTCTCTTTACTCCTTCCATGAAGGCTTTAACTACTGGTACTTTCCACCACGATACTTTGTTATGGGATGTGGTGTAAGCCGAGAGGGCTGCCAGGTGTACCTTCAGAGAGTTAAAAACCAAACCTGCGTCCAGCAGGTGGAGCATGTATGTTACAACGTTGGAAGGAGTGCAATCAACTGGGTTGATTTGTTTATTCTGGCACCAAATAACGAATCTCTTCCACTTGTCAAAGTAACAGTGCCTTGTGTTTGGTTTCCTGGATTCTTTTAGGATGTCCATACACCTCTGTGGTAAATTGAGATGCCCAAACTCTATGACCTCAGGAGCCATGCTGCCAGGCTCATTGAGTTGGGTTCCTGGTGCACTGTTTGACCTTGTTGCTGGGACAGTAGGTTGTACCAGGCTGGGAGTTTGATGGGCTCGCACACCGCCATCCTGCGTAGGTGTGGAAACCATGGTTGTCTCGCCCACATGGGAGCAACTAGGATGAGCGTCATCGATTCCTTGTTCATCTTGTACACCACCTTCCTGATGAGGAGTTGGTGGAAAAGCGTACGCAAACATCCCTGACCAGTTCATCCACAGGGCGTTCCCTTGGGAGTCTGGCTGGGGGAACCTGGATGCAAATCCTGGGCATTGTTTGTTTTCGCTTGTGGCGAATAGGTCTATAGTGGGGAAACCCCACTGAGAGAAGAGATCTTCTACGATATCTCTGTGAAGGACCCATTCGTGTTCTTCTGGGAGTCTCTGCTTAGGGCATCCGCTAGGGAATTGAGCTCCCCTGGAACATGTTGTGATGACAGGAAGATGTTCCGTCTGAGTGCCCATATCCAGATTTTCTGGGCAAGCTTGGACAGATTTGGCGAACGAGTCCCTCCTTGTTTGTTCAGATAGAACATGGCTGTCGTGCTGTCCGTCCGGATTTGCACCAACAAGTTTAGCAGATGGGGCTCGAACGCCCGAAGCGCTCGGAATACTGCCAGAAGCTCTAGCAGGTTGATGTGGCTCTTGGCTACTGAGTGAGACCAGAGACCCTGAGCTGTGTGGTGGAGATGGTGAGCTCCCCACCCAGTCAGACATGCATCTGTAGTCACCACTGCCTGTACTTCGGGATCGTAAAAGGGTTTTCCCCTTGCGAGATTCTCTCTTGTCCACCAGTGTAAGCTCTGTACGAGTGTTGGCGAAACGACCACTAGATCGTCCCACTGACCACTTGCCTGAGACCACTGTTTCGCCAACCATTCCTGCATGGGACGCATGCGCAGACGCGTGTGGGGGACCAGGTAAATGCATGACGCCATCATGCCCAGTAACCGCATTGCTTTGCGTACCGTTATTTGTTGACCTGACTGATAATGTGGAATTTGCAGTAGTATATTCCGAATTCTCTCTTCCGAAGGGAAGATCAACCCTTTCTGAGTATCTAGGATTGCTCCTAGGAACTGTTTTGAGGTGCTTGGCACCAGACTTGACTTCTTCTCGTTGATAGAGAAGCCTAATTCGTAGAGGAGGTCGATAGTCCTCTGAATGTTTGACCTGCAAATTCCTGGGGTTTCCCCCGTTATGAGCCAGTCGTCCAGATAAGGGTACACTGGGATTGCCTCCCTGCGTAGGTGTGCAGCTGCCACCGCCAGTACCTTGGTGAATACCCTTGGTGCTGAAGCTATCCCAAGGGGCAGTACCTTGAATTGGTAGTGGCGACTGTCCACCTTGAAGCGCAAGTATTTTCTGTGCGCTGGGAGCATGGAAATATGAAAATAAGCATCTTTCATATCCAAGGTTGCCATGTAATCCCCCTTTTTTAGGAGGGGGATTACTTCTTGTAGCGTGGTCATACGGAATCTTTGGGGCTTGACATACTTGTTGGCAGGCCGTAAGTCCAATACTGGGCGCATTGTCAAATCTTTCTTTGGCACAAGGAAGTAAGTTGAATAGATACCCTTGTTTACCTGGTGTCCTGGGACGAGTTCTATCGCGTCCTTTTCTAGCAGAATGGCGATCTCCTCGAGAAGGATCTTCTGATGTTCTAAGGAGTGTATTCTTTGTCGTGGAGGGTGGTTCCGGGGACGCTGCAGTAATTCTATACAATATTCTGTGGACACTGTTGACAGCACCCATCTGTCTGAGGTGATCCCTTCCCAAGCCTGGGTGAAGTTGGAAATGCGTCCCCCTACTGGGGTTGCGTGAGAAGGGACCCTGAACTGAGCGTCACTGCTTTGGTGGAGGCGTGCCACCTCCCTTGTTGGGGCTGCCTCTGCCTCTTCCACGACCTCTCTTGTTACCCCTGCCGTAACTTTGGGTAGACTGCTGGTTGTTGTTCCATTGTGTACCCTGTCCTTGGGCATAGTTGCCTTTTTGTGAATTTTGGCCGCGTGGGCGACGAAAATTACTGTTCCCCCTCTGGTTAGGGGGTTTGTTGGTAAGCTGGCCAAGGGATTAGAGAGTCTCGTATTCGTCCTTGGCATTCTTAAGTGCTTCTTCGACCGCTTTCCCAAACAATAGATCGGGTTCCACCGGCTTGTCTATTAATGAAGCCTGGGTTTCTGTTTTGAACCCCGACTGCCGTAACCACGCATGTCTCTTGATAACAGTACCTTCTGCTATCAATCTTCCTGCGTTGTCCGCGGCGTCGAAAGTTGCTTTTAATATGCAACCAGACACGGCTCTCCCTTCTGCCGAGATCCGAGCCAACTGGCCCTTTAACGGTTCAGGAGCAGAGGCTATGAGCGCCGCGACCTCTTCCCATTGATGGCAGTTGTAACTTGCCAACAGGGTGGTGGAGTTTGCAATCCTTGCTTGGTAGGCGGACGTTGAGGCTACCTTCCTGCCAAACCCGTTCAGTTTTTTGCTCTCCTTGTCGGGAGGAGCTTCTGACGACGATAAGGGTGTCCCAGCCCTCTTTCGAGTGTTGGTAACCACTAGGGAGTCTGGTTTAAGATGTCCTCTTATATAAAGAGGGTCCGACTGGGCTGCCCGAAAAAAATTTTCGACTCTGGGGTTGACGGCTCTGGTGAGGTTAGGATTCACCAGGGATGGATCTATTCTACGTTGGATGGATTTAAGGATAGGGATGGTCTGAGCGACCGGCCTCCTCTCTCCCACCAACTCTTCTGCGAAGTCCCTTTCCTCCTGTACACCGTGGGTGTCGATGTGAAAATGTTCTGCTGCGCGAACGAGAACTTCATTAAGGAGGGGCTGGTTATCAACTGGCGAGTCGGTAACTGGGGCTTCGCTCTCTACCGGGGAATCTACTCTGTAAATTTCCTGCTCATCTTCTACCTCTTCCAGGTCCTCATCATCCGCATAGTATTCAGTCCCGGTTTGTTCCTCCATAATTTTAAACTCCTGGTCCCCTTCAGGGAAAGGCTGTCCTTGGTATCTGGGGTGTGGAGTAGAGTATGGAGTAGAGTAAGGCTGCACCTCGAAGGGTTCAGGTCTTTCGAACCGGGCCTTTTTACTTAGGGGGATAGGATCAGAGGAGCCTGAGGGTGTGGCCCCTTGAGGGTCATACGAAAGGAAATGTTCTGGGTTTTTGTCATAAAAATCAGCTAAGGAAGACATCCTTGACATGACCCTGTCTATGTCTTCACTGGACCATTCTTTGGAACAGGGTATGACTTTAGTAGGCAACTTAGAGGACTTATCAAGGGTACCCTTGCTGGATGTTGATGTCCCAGTAGATTTATGTTTGTCTGTCTGCTTAGGGTGGAAGGATGGTCTTACAGGAGTGGAAGGCTGTGCTTTCCGCTGTTTCCCCCCCTCCCCGTGCGTGGAAAAATGTTTTCCCTGCCCCTTGGAGGCCCCAGAGACTTTCGACGCCTGGCGTTGAGGGTCGGGAGAGGTATCTGTGTGTTTCCAGCGTGGGGCCTCGCTGGTGTTAACTGCGGCCTCGGTCTCCAGGAGCGCGGCCTGGGGGTGGAAGTCGTCTTCGTCTTCCGACGATCGAACTTCCGTTAATCTAGGGAGCGAGGCACTCTTGGCAAGAGTGGATGATTGCCTTGCGTCATGAGGCGATCTCGATCGAGAGCGCCCAGAGGACACCGAGTCGGACCGTTCTATTTGTGCCTCTTTCCGAGAAGTCGACGTCGTCGAGGTTCGGTTGGACTTAGTGTGCTTAGTGTGTGTAGGGTGTGTAGCGCTTGCGTCGCCGGGGGTCCTCCCCATAGCCGCCCTGCCGGACAACCTTCCGAGGTCGGGGACCTGCGCTCGGCAGTCTTTTGACGCCGTAATGCCCTCGCCGTCCGAAAGTACGGCGTCGCTGCCATCGCTGAAGGCGCCCTCCGCTGCCATGGCCGCCTGCCTGGCGTGGTGGGCCCAACGCTTTGTCGAACGGTCCTTAAGTGTCTTAGGCTTAAACCTACTACACGCTCTGCAGTTCGCTTCGGGGTGGTCCCTCGGCAAGCAGAGATTGCACGTGGCGTGCCTGTCGACCCAAGGGTATTTGCGGTTGCACTTGGGGCAGAATTGGAAAGGGGTACCCTCCATACGCACCTAGAGGCAGCGGGCTGGTAAGTGTAGGAAATATATAAGGTGTACCTATATACCAAGAGTGAAGAGTATGTACCACCCCCCACTCTCCCTACTTGCAGGGCCGAGGCCAGCGGCCTACTAGGCCCGGGCCGAGGCCAGCGGCCTACTAGGCCCGGGCCGAGGCCAGCGGCCTTCCGAGGCCGAGATCCGTCGTGCAGCAGCCGACGGTCGATGTCTTCTCCAGCCGTCGTCGAGTGTCGAGGGTCGACGTTGGGGTGGGGAAGGATGTCAAATAATTTTAAACTTCAATAATTAGCAAAAGTATGGCTAAGGCCAGGGGACTCCGCAAGATGCTTCCGACCAGTATGGCGGAAAAAAACAATCTGAGGATCCTAGACGCGTGAGGGATCTAAGGTACAGTGGACGTCACACTAGGGATAGTATTACTGGCACGCCTGTGTCGACGCCCATTTTCGAGTTTCGAAAAACAAACTGTAATACTCCGCAGCTTCCACTAGATGTCGGCCTATGCACAGCATGTGATCTAAGCAGATTCCACAAGCCTCAGAAATATATATATATATTTTCTGCAAAAGTCTTCAACTTGATCCACTCAAAGAAATTCTATTCATAAAAGTATCTGTAAAGATATAAATGGAATTTAAACTAGGTGTAGTCTTACGTTGTAATATTAAACACTTAATTATACAATCCAATGTTCAACAATTGCATGTACCTCTTAGCGAGGGAAGACCTTCACTGTTGCGTGAACAAATTATTAATTTTAATTTATTATTTCCAAATGTGTATAGCGCGGCTATGAACCAAGGGTATCTTGTCTTTGAGAAACCCGTCCTTCCCAGGAGGTGACAACCAGAGTAGCATAATAGCATGCAAGGAAGTACTAAAAAGACTAATTGAATGGAACGTGTTCAGTGCCTTTCAAAAGACAAGATGATCACTAATTGCTCGGGGTCTAGTGAAGGAGGCACCCAATTCAACAAATGAGTCTGACACAGTAAAGGCTCTTCCTGAAATAGTGGCTCTAGAAAAGCGAGGAACGGTCAGCAATAAAGAATTAGCTGAATGCAAGTTCCTGGAGTTAGTATACTGGACACATTTCTCCAGAAGATCGATAGCACCTACCCCGTACTATGCCCGATGTACAATACATAGGGATTTGAACTTAATTTGTCCTTCCACACAAAGCCAATGTAGGCTCTGGAGAAAACAGAAGAAAATCTTGGGTGACCGGTAGCCAAGTGTGCTACAGAATTCTAGATTACCTGCAGGCGATGGATAAGATTTAGGCTGGGAACGCAATGCAGTCTAGGGTCCCTCCGATGCTCATTGGGACCACAAGACTACGCAAAGAAGCTAGGATAAACGGATTGATTTTTCTCAAGCTCTTCAATTTAAGATGTCCTGAACTCCACCTTGTGGCAACTTGTGGGTATGCCAAGTGGGAGGACGCCAACTTTATCCCCAGGTTTTTCACGACCGACACCAGGACCGACAAAGGGCCAAGTGAAGAAGGCCTGTAGTGAACAGTTCACATTGCCTGGCCCACTGCGGACCGCCTGAAAAGCATGAACTCAGTCTTTTTGGCATTAAGGCGGGGCCAGATTGAATTCATTCACCTGCCTATGTCATCTAGGCAGTTTCTCAGTCTCAAAGCCAGGAGGTCCTGTTCCCGGTCGATTCTCAAGATCCGCTGCATGTCGTCCGCATAGGGTTAAAACTGACACCTATGCGAACAAATGAGTCTGGCAAGCCGGAACAACAGATATTAAAAAGCAAGGGGGAGATAGCAATCCCCTGGGGAACTAGACAGATCCCCCCTGGCTGTAGAAACAAAATGGGTGAAGGGAGAACACCCGGGTCTGATGGTCAATAAAGGCTCTGAACCAGGACAGAGCCGACCACCCCGCACCCACAATCTTCTCAAGGCAGCGACACAGAATAGAGTGGTCAATTGTGTTGAACGCCGCTGAGAGAATAAGCAGGAGGCAGGAGCAAGAGACAAATCCCCCCCCCCCCCCGGTTCATAATCATGGTCGTGTCGTTGATGACGGAACCAAGCACAGACTCAAACCATCATGGCCTAAAACCAGACTGGAATGGATCAAGGATGTTTTGATGCTCGAGAAAATCTCTGAGCTGGGGGGGGGGGGGCTAACAATTTCTTCCAAGGCCTTCCTCAAAAACATCAGCAAGGACATTAGGTGAAAGTTTGCCGGGTCTGCTGTGTCCAGCATTGGCCTCTTCAGGACAGGGGACACTACATCACGTTTGAGGGCTGCTGGAATCAAGCCCTACCATTCAGGGAATGTTTCAAGGACACAGTCAACCATGGCATAAAACGAGCGCCCAGCCTCTTAATCATCTTAAGTGGCATGAAGTCCAAAGGAGAGGAGGCTTCATAGATGAAACAATTCCAAGAACCTGATCCCATCTTGCCGGGAGGAACTCAAAAAAAGTGTGACCGCCCGCAGTCATCCCCTCCTCATGGAGCAAATCGGTAGACCGCAAGGGTAATGGATTTTCGAATCTTGGTTATTTTGTGGCAGAAAAAAAGTGAGAGCGAGTCACAAAGATCTTGAGAGGCTGGCATGGCTTGGCCCATAGCCGCTGAACCCGACAGTTCTCGTACAACGATGTAGATCTCCATAGGCTGTTTTTTCCGGCCAAAATGCGGTTTGAGTAATAGCTAGTCTTAGCCTCACAGATGGCTTTATGATCTCCATCCACTTCACAATAGGCTTGCCGCCACTGGCGCTCGGCCTGCTTATACTGTAATTTAAGAGTGCCAAGAAGTGGCATAAACCACGGCACTGATAATCTAGTTCGCTTTCTCTGCTTTCTTTTTGGAGCGAATGCAATTTGCAAGAAATTAAGTAGGTCTGCCTGGGGGTGAGGATATGGCACAATCATAATGCTCCTGCATAGTAACTAAAAGCGTAATAGGGTCAACATGTTTCCACGCCTGTGACGCAAAATATGCAGGTCTCCGATTCCCAGAGATCACAGGGATAAGACAGGGAAAAGGAACCAGGTAGTAATCTGTCCACTGGACTGTGTGGGCACGATGGGCTAGGAGACTTCCAGCTTCCACAGAAATAAGATCCAGCGCATGGTTAAGTGTATGCGTAGGTCTTGAACAGAATTGGCATTCCGATCAGCTTGAATAATTGAAAACCTCCCTGGGATGGCCTGATTGAGATCAGGGGCTGACGAGTGACAGCCACATTTCCCGGGACACACAGCACATCAGGGTCTTGGGTGGAAAGCAGGCCAATGTTGTCTAATTTGAGGTGCACCAAAGGACGTTACACATAAGCCTGTAAAGAGGTATCCGTCCCAGGAAGGCAGCAAGCCAAGATGCGGCTTGGTCGTACCTCCAACCATAGGGCCAATCCACTGAATCAGGTGCAAGGTCATAAAGGGTTGTTCTAGTGTAAAGTGCCCCTCGTGATAGAAATAAAATGTAATCTACCCAAACACCGGCCGGGGCACCGACAGGCTTGCCTTTTGCGCACATTTGGGGTGCGTGCACCCACTGTACCGTCCCACCTCTCGGCACAAGGCTGTCAGAGTCTGGTGACCCAGTGAGCGAGGTCACAAATCAAGGAAAATAACAGAAAGACTGGTCGGGTGTCTGCCTACATGGACAACCAAATAAATTAGCCCACTTTTTCAACACTTTTTGGTACAGCCAATCGCAATTACACACCATGTGGCCGAGTAGAAACATCTAGGTAAATGATATAAGGTTTTAAGACATTAGATTTACCAAGAGAATTAGAATAGGGAATGTAATCTACTTTTATCCAGCTATTAGCCCTTTATTATTTCAACAGCTTTTAATTGGATTGTTCACCCAACAGTGAAGGTCTTCTCGCACCAAGAGGTACGTTAATTGTTCAACATTAGATTAACGTGTTTAAGATTACAATCTAAGACTACACCTGGTATAAATTCCACTACCGTTTATATCTTTACAGATAATGTTATAAATAGAATTTCTCTGAGTGGATAAATTATAAGTTACTCACCGTAGAGACTAACGTATTCTTAGTCCATAGTCCTTTTTCCTCCATACTGTATGGACGCCCCTTCCAAGGGACGGGAGACGGAACCTTTTTCACCAGAAAAAAAACCTTTCCCCTTTAAATTTATAGGCGCGATGGCGCGTCTCAGGGAGCAGGCGCTGCCCTGTCTCTGCCGCCACACCTCAGTCCCCATTGACGCGTCAACAATAGATTTAACATTGCCTAATGACACCAGTATTATTAGGGGGGAGGTTGGTGGGAAGTATGGAGGAAAGGGGACTATGGGCTAAGAGTACGTTAGTCACTACGGTGAGTAACTTATAATTACTCTTACATCCCGTCCCCTTTCCTCCATACTGTATGGGTGATTACCACTGATTGTAGCCTGAGTGTGGAGAGGAGCCCTCCTTAAGCAAATCGGTTTCTGAGAACCGCCTATCCGAAAGCCACTTCAGATCTAGAGCCATCATCCAAACAGTAATGCTTGCAGAAAGCCGAGGGAGAGGCCGAAGTGTCTGCCCTGCTTATGACTTGCCAAGGGACATGGCGCTGGAATGCGATGGCCATTGCCTTGGTCCTGAACGCGTGGGCATGCATGTTGGCCGGAAGCGGCTTGTGCTGGCCCTCATATGCTTCTTTGATGGCAGAGACCATCCAGCGGGATATGGAAGCTTTAGAGGCCTAATCTTGAGCCTCCAAAAGTGACAAACAGGGCATCCAATTTGCGGAAGCCGTTGGTCCTGTCCAAGTAGAATTTCAGAGCACGCCTGACATCCTGAAAGTGCAGCACTCTTTGTGCTTCGTCCTTAGGATCGGGAAAAAACATAGGAAAGACTACTTCCTCGTTCAGGTGGAAAGCAGACGGAACCTTGGGCAGAAATGCCGGGTGCGTCCGTATCACTACCTTGTCCTTGTGAAAGGTGGTATGTGGCTCAGAGGCGGATCTCGCTTACTCTACGAGCCGAGGTAAGACCGACTAGTAAGGCCGTCTTGATGGTGACCAACCTGATGTCCACGGACATCATTGGCTTGAATGGTTTGTGTGCCAGTGCGAGGAGGGGGACTGGAAAAAGCCCTTACCCCCCCTCTTTTGTTGTTTGCACCGGTTCCGAGATGGCGAGCGGTCCGGCTGCCTGGATCTGCGTTCCTGGAAGCCGCAGAACCCTCCATATGTACAACCCTTTTCCGAGCGCTGCTGAGATTGGGTGTACGATTTGGGTGGTGTCTTTGTAAGAATGAATAGAGACTGCGGTTTGTGAGCCATTTTTCTTTTTGTCCAGCTCTTCGTCCGTAGAGGAGTAGAAAAGGTCCTCCCCGCCGAATGGTAGATCTAGAATGCGCTTCTGGCCATCCGGGTTGAATTTCGATGTCCAGAGCCAGGCTGTTAATTTCATGTCCGTGGCAATGCAGATGGCACGGCCTGAGGTAACGATATGAGTCACTGTGGATTCCATGAGGTCATGCACCACCAGCTTGGCTTCAGCTAGCCCCTCCTTAAAGCGTGATTGGCACTGGGTGGGGAGTTCCGGGAGGAAGTCTGCAATTTCCCGCCATAACCTTTGGTTGGCGGCAGCCAACATGTCATCTGCGTTGGCCTGACAAAGGTACAGGGATTCGTTGGAGTAGATTTTCTTGCAGTATGCCTCCAAAATCTTCTCCTCCTTGCCTAGCAGCGCCGCAGAGCAGGCGGCTGAGGACGACTGAGGCTTGGAGTATAGCGATGCTGCAGCGATCACTGAGGCGTGTGGCTGAGGACGGGTCGAAGTGTAACCCCCTCCATCTGCCTGTACTCGGCGTCCAGGTGTCGATTGACCGGCTGGGCCGAGTGGGGCTTGAGCCAATCCTTCTTGGCCAGGGAGACTACATCGGTTTGCAGAGGAATCCCTGTGTTGGCAGAGGGGCGTCAGGTGAGGACTTCAGCCAGAACCCCCTCGGCCAGCTGTTTGGCCTTAAGTTGGGGAGGTCCAGGTACTCTGCGAGGCCAGCAAGACGTTTGTGGAAGGTCCTGGATGAGGAGGGTGTGTCCAGATCTTCCTGCTCCTCCTCCTCCTCCTCTTCTGTATCCTGCGGATCTGGATGATCCTGTGGAGGAGGAGGAGGAGGAGTAGATGGCACCAGAGGCTGGGGAACAGGGTACTCAGCCCAAGGCTGAAGAGGCAGCGGAGGTTGTGGAGTTGGCTGTGGAGCCGGAGGAGGCGGCTGGCTTCCCTGATGGCATCTTTTGATGATAACCCCCATCTGAGGAGGCCTCATGAGGCAGAAGAACTTATCGAAGAGCACCTCCTCACTGGCCAAAGAGGTGGCAGGTGGTGGTGGGGGCTTCTGGAGCCGCTGCATTCCCGGTCCATATGGACGCAAAGGAAAGCTTCCCTGCACAAATGAGGGGTAGACTGTAGGCCACGTACCTGGTTGAGGCCAGTCCCACCTTGATACTCGTTCTTCGCCGAATGCCTGGAATAGCGTCAGACGGGTGCCTCTTTCTGGCGCGGCGGGCCATTTTGTCGAGCTTGCTTCCACATTCCTGCAACGTGGTGCTCAGCCTGCTGGGCCCAGCCTCGTCAAAGACTCATGCGTGTGGATCAAGAGGCCTACCCTGCTCCTCGGGCCTTGGCCCGGTACGTGTGACACCCTTAACCCGGGGGTCCTTAGAGCTGCGTTTAGGCACCCCCCCGGACGTATTGCTGGTATTCGGGCATACCCCCTCGGCCATGGTGCGGGTAAAAGAACGGAGCCCTTTGGGTGTAGACCTGGTAAAAGAACCTTCTGGTACCTCAACACTGCGCCCTGGAGGATCCGAGGAACCCTCGACCCGAAGGCCGGTAGCTGCAGCAGCCTCGGTGCAAGTGCTGGTAGAAGGACCTGCCCGCTCCTTCCCGCGCGGGAGAGTCCCTAGGAAGGAGTCTCCCATGTGGGGTGAGCTGGAAAACATCGGGCCTACCTTGGGCCTGGTTCGATGCTTCACAAAGTTCTTGAGATCCTCTGGAGGCGACCTCTGGAAGAGCTCCCCCTACCTGGCTAGTCTGTTCTTCAGCGCCTTCGAGGACAGCGAGTCACACGCTGAACATGATTGCCAACTGTGGTCTGGGCCAAGGAAACCTAGGCAGAGGGCATGGGGGTCTGAAGTTGGGAAGAGCCCGTTGCAGGATGGACACCTGCTGAACCCTATAGAAGTTGCCATGCGCCGGGTAGGAGCGTGACGCCTGAGGATCGAGTACCTGAATGATAGATAAGACAAAAAAAAAGTATCCACGCGTGGAATTACATGGCTGAAGCAAAACCCAGGAGCACTGGTGAATTCAGCCTGTTCCCGTCGACGTGGAAAAGGGGACTGAGGTGTGGCACCGGAGGGCGGAGTCAGGGCAGCACATCCCCGCGCGCCTCTAAATTTAAAGGGGGAAGAAGGTTTTTTTCTGGTGAAAAAGTTTCAGTCTCCCATCCCTTGGAAGGGACGCCCATACAGTATGGAGGAAAGGGGACGGGACGTAAGAGTAGAAGACCACACTATAGAATTTCACATATACATAATATATATATATATATATATATATATATATATATATATATATATATATATATATATATATATATATATATATATATATATATATATATATATATATATATATATATATATATATATATATATATATATATATATATATATATATATATATATATATATATAATACATTACTCACCGTAATCGTATTTCTGATGCTTGTATCTGCTTAGATTCACATGCTGTGCATAGGCCGACATCTAGTGGAAGCTGCAGAGTATTACAGTTTGTTTTTCGAAACTCGAAAATGGGCGTCAACACAGGGCATGCCAGGAATACTATCCCTAGTGTGATGTCCACTGTACCCATGATCCCTCACGCATCTAGGACCCTCAGATTGTATTTTTTCTGACATGAGGAGTAGCGGGAGTACAGATAATCCAAGCAGATAGATAGATAAGACTACAAGCATCCATGCGCCTTCTCTCAGAGGGGAGGAAGGGTGGGTTGCATGTGAATCTAAGCAGATACAAGCATCAGAAATATGATTACGGTGAGTAATGTATCCCTTCTGAGGCTTGTGGAATCTGCTTAGATCACATGCTGTGCATAGATTAGCAAGCACTGTTAGAAGAAGGAGGTGGGATGTGAGAAGGGTCATGAGCAGATAAATGTGTTAGAACTGCTTGTCCCACTTGAGTATCTGTCTTGGAATGGTTGTCAATGCAGTAGTGCTGAGTAAAGGTGTGAATCGAGCTCCAAGTAGCTGCTTTGCAAATGGTGTCAAGGGGTACATTTGCAATGAAAGCCAAAGTGGCCCCAATGCCTCTTGTAGAGAAAGTTTTTTCAGAAAGGGAGTAACAGCTGGATACAGTTAATCAACTTAGAGATAGCACCTTTAGAGACGCGATCTCCCTCTTTGCCTGTAGCTACGGAGAAAAACAGTTGGTCTGTTTTCCTTAGCGGTCTGGTTTTGTTTACATAGTATAGGACCGTCCTACGCACATCTAGAGTGTGTAGTTTCACCTCAGCCGAGATTTGTGGGTTTTGGCAGAAAGCCGGAAGCTCGATGGACTGGTTCACGTGGAATCTTGAAATTAACGTTGGTGAGAACCTAGGATGTCTATGTAAAACCAGTTTATCTTTATGAACTGTAAAGAAAGGATCCTGCACTGACAGAGTCTGAATTTCACTGACCCTTCTTATCGATGTAATTGCTACTAAGAAGGCTGCCTTATAAGTCAGGTGTTTGAGACTGCTTTTATGCATGGGCTCGAATGGGGGGCCCATGAGTTTAGCTGGCACCACGTTAAGGTCCCATCCTGGTGGTGGGTTAGAAATTGGAGGGTGAAGTCTTTTTACTCCTTCCATGAAGGCTTTAACCACTGGTACTTTCCACCACGACCCCTTGTTATGGGAGGTGGTGTATGCTGAAAGAGCGGCCAGGTGTACCTTTAGTGAGTTACAAACCAACCCTGCGTCCAGCAGGTGGAGCATGTATGTGACAATTGTGGAAGGAGTGCAATCAACAGGGTTGATTTGCTTATTCTGGCATCAGATAACGAATCTTCTCCATTTGTCAAAGTAGCAGTGCCTCGTGTTTGGCTTCCTAGACTCTCTTAGGATGTCCATACATCTCTGCTGCAAATTGAGATGTCCAAACTCTATGACCTCAGGAGCAATGCTGCAAGGTTCATCGAGATGGGTTGAGGATGCACATTCTGACCCTGGTGCTGGGACAGTAGGTTGTACCAGCCCGGGAGTTTGATGGGTTTGCACACCGCTAGTCTGCGTAAGTGTGGGAACCACGGTTATCTCGCCCACATGGGAGCAACCAGGACGAGCGTCATCGATTCTCTGTTCATCTTGTTGACCACCTTCCTGAGAGGTGTTGGTGGAAAAGCGCACGCAAACATCCCGGACCAGTTCATCCACCAGTGCGTTCCCCTGGGAGTCTGGTTGGGGTAACCTGGATGCGAATCCTGGGCACTGTCCGTTTTTGCTTGTGGCGAACAGTTCTATAGTGGGGAACCCCCACTGAGAAAAGATACCTTCTACGATTTCTCTGTGTAGACACCATTCTTGTTCTTCTGGGAGGGGATCTCAGCTCAAAGCGTCCGCCAGAGAATTGAGATCCCCTAGAACATGTTGAGACGATAGGAAGATGTTCCGTCTGAGTGCCCATATCCAAATTTTCTGGGGAAGCTTGGACAGATTTGGCGAACGAGTCCCTCCTTGCTTGTTCAGGTAAAACATGGCTGTAGTGCTGTCCGTCCGGATCTGCACTGACATGTTCAACAGGTAGGGCTCGAACGCTTGAAGCGCTCTGAATACTGCCAGAAGCTCTAGCAGGTTGATATGATTCTTGGCCACTGAGTGAGACCAGAGACCCTGAGCTGTGTGGGGGAGATGGTGAGCTCCCCACCCTGACAGGCATGCGTCTGTTGTGACTACAGCCAGTATCTCGGGATCGTAAAAGGGTTTCCCCTTGGACAGATTTTCTCTTGTCCACCAGTGAAGACTTTGTACAAGTGTTGGCGAAACGACCACTAGATCGTCCCACTGACCACTTGCCTGAGACCACTCTTTCGCCAGCCATTCTTGCATGGGACGCATGCGCAGGCGCGCGTGGGGGACCAGGTAAATACATGATGCCGTCATCCCCAGCAAACGCATTGCTTTGCGTACTGTTATCTGGTGACCGGCCTGATATTGCAGAATTTGCAGCAGTATATTCCGAATTCTTTCCTCTGATGGAAAGGCCAACCCCTTGTGCGTTTAGGACAGCTCCTAAGAACTGTTTGGAGGCGATTGGCACCAGACTTGACATTTTCTCGTTTATGGAGAAACCTAATTCGAAGAGGAGGTCGATCGTTCTTTGAATGTTTGTTCTGCAAATTACTGGGGTCTCCCCGGTGATGAGCCAGTCGTCCAGATAAGGGTACACTGGGATAGCCTCCCTGCGTAGGTGTGCCGCCACCACCGCCAGTACCTTGGTGAATACCCTTGGAGCCGAGGCTATCTCAAAGGGCAGTACCTTGAACTGGTAGTGCTGACTGTCCACCTTGAAGCGCTAGTAGCGCAGTATCTTTTGTGCGCTGGGAACATGGAAATATGAAAATAAGCATCTTTCATGTCCAATGTTGCCATGTAATCCCCCTTTTTTAGGAGGGGGATTACCTCTTAGAGAGTAGCCATGCAGAATTTTTGGGGCTTGACATACTTGTTTGCAGGCCTTAAGTCCAATACTGGGCGCATTGTCAAATCTTTTTTTGCACAAGGAAGTAAATTGAATAAATACCCTTGTTTACCTGGGGTCCCGGGACGAGTTCTATCGTGTCCTGTGCTAGAAGATTGGCAATCTCTTTAAGGAGGATCTTCTGGTGGTCTAATGAGTACTTTTTGACGTAGCGGGTGGTTTCGGGGACGCTCTAACAGTTCTATGCAGTATCCTGCGGACACTGTGGATAGCACCCATCTGTCTGATGTGATCCCTTCCCAAGCTTGGGTAAAGTTGGTAATGCGTCCCCCTACTAGGGATGCGTGAGAAGGGACCCTGAATGGAATGTCACTGTTTTGGTGAAGGCATGCAGCCGCTTCTACTGGGGCTGCCTCTACCCTTACCACGTCCTCTCTTATTACCCCTGCCATAACTCTGGGTAGACTGCTGGTTGTTGTTCCATGGTGTACCCTGCCCCTGGGAATAGTTTATTCCTCTCTGGGAATTTTGTCCGCGTGGGCAACGAAAATTGCCATTCCCTCTTTGATTCGGGGGTTTGTTGGTTAATTGGCCCAGGGATTTGAGAGTCTCGTACTCATCCTTGGCATTTTTCAGGGTGTCTTCTACCGCCTTCCCAAACAGTAGATCTGTCTCCACCGGTTTGTCTATTAATGATGCTTGTGTTTCGGGTTTGAACCCAGACTGGCGTAACCAAGCATGTCTTTTGATAACAGTGCTTTCTGCCATCAGTCTGCCAGCGTTATCCGTGTCATCAAAGGTTGCTTTTAAGATGCAACCAGACACGGCTCTTCGCTCCGACGCAACCCGTGCCAATTGGCCTTTTAAGGGTTCTGGGGCATAGTCTATGAGTGCCGCAACTTCCTCGCACTGGTGGCAGTTTTAACTCGCCAGTAGGGTGGTGGAATTGGCGATCCTTGCCTGGTAGGCGGAAGTGGAGGCTACTTTCCTACCCAAGCCATAAACCTTCTTGCTCTCCTTGTCGGGAGGAGCTTCAAACGATGACGGGTGTTCCCGCCCTCTTTCGTGTGTTCGCAACTACCAGGGAGTCCGGATTCAGTTGCCCCCTTATGTACAGCGGGGTCTGATTGGGCTGCCCTGAAAAGTTTCTCCATCCTGGGGTTTACCGCCCTGGTGAGGTTGGGATTTACAAGGGAAGGGTCTATCCTCCTTTGTATCGATTTAAGGATAGGGATGGCCTGGGCAACAGGTCTCCTTTCTCCCACTAATTCTTCGGCAAAGTCCCTCTCTTTCTGTGCTCCCTGGGTGTCAATGTGGAAGTGTTCTGCCGCTCTAGACAGAACTTCATTCAGGAGAGGTTAGTTGTCGACCGGGGAGTCGGTAACCGGGGGATCTTTGTCTACTGGGGAATCTACCCGGTAGGCTTCTGGGTCATCCTCTTCCCCCTCTTGGTCCTCATCATCCCCATAGTAGCCCGTCCCAGATTGTTCTCCCAACATGCCCAAATCAGGATCCTCAAAGTGTGGATCCTCATTATATTGAGAGTAGGGCTGTATACAGAAAGGGTCCGAAGACCGTGTTGGTGCTTCAACCCGGGACTTCTTACTTGGGGGTATCGGGTCCCTAGAACCTGAGGGTGAAGCCCCGTCAGGGGTATATGAGAGGAAGTGTTCAGGATTCTTGGCATAGAAGTCTGCTAAAGACGACATCCTAGACATAACTCGGTCTATGTCGTACCTAGACCATTCCCTTGATCTGGGAATGACTCTTTCGTGGGAGAGTTTCCCAGTCTTGTGCTGACTGGGCCTCTGTGTTAGTGCAGGGGTCTTTACAATGACAGAAGACTGAGACTTGTCCGTTTCTTTTTGCCTGTCTGACTGCTTCTGAGGTGTGGAAGAATTCTTCTTTTGTTGTTTTCCCCCCATCCCCATGGGTGGAAGAGTGTTTTCCCTGTTTATTCGCCCCTACGGAGCCTTTCGACGTCTGGCGTCGAGGTTCGGGGGTGGTGTACCTATCTCTAGAGTGTGGAGGTTGGGACTCGGGAACAGCCGTTAAGCGGTCTGCTAACGCCGACTCCTGGAGTGCGGCCTGGGGTTAGATGTCGCTTCGTCTTCCGACGATCGAACCTCCGTTACCTTAGGGAGCGAGGCACTCTTGGCAACAGTGGATGGCTGCCTGGAGTCATGCGGCGATCTAGATCGAGAACGCCCAGAGGACACCGATTCGGTGGACCGTTCTCTCTGTGCCTCTTTCCGAGAACTCGACGTGCGCATCGAGTCTCGGTGGGACTTATGTTTGGTGGAAGTGGTGTGGGTAGCGCTTGTGTCGCCGGGTGTTTTCCCCATAGCCGCCCTGCCAGACAACCTTCCGAGGTCGGGACTTGCGCTTGGCTGTCTTTCGACGCCACGTTGCCCTCTCCGTCCGAAAGCACGGCGTCGCTGCCATCGCTGAAGGCGCCCTCCGCTGCCATGGCCTCTTGACGCCTGGCGTGGTGGGCCCAATGCTTGATCGAACGGTCCTTTAGTGTTTTCGGTTTAAACCTACTACACGCTCTGCAGTTCGCCTCGGGGTGGTCCCTCGACAAGCAGAGGTTACACGTGGCGTGTCCGTCAACCCAAGGGTAATTGCGGTTGCACTTGGGGCAAAATTGGAAAGGGGTACCCTCCATACGCACCTTGTGGTAGCGGGCTAATGATTGTAGGAATATATAGAAGATGTACCTATACATAAAAGAGTGTAGAGTATGTGCCACCCCCCACTCTCCCTACTTGCAGGGTCGAGGCCAGAGGCCTTCCAAGGCCCGGGCCGAGGCCAGAGGCCTTCCGAGGCCCAAGTCCGTCGTGCAGCTGTCGACGGTTGATTCCTTCTCCGGGCCTACGTTGAGTGTCGAACTTCAGTGGCTCGACGTTGGGGTGGAGAAATGGGGAAATATTAAGATATTTTAGCAAAATTGTGGCTAAGGCCAGGAACTCCGCGGGATGCTTCCGACCAGTATGGCGGAAAAAAACAATCTGAGGGTCCTAGACGCGTGAGGAATCAAGGGTACAGTGGACGTCACACTAGGGATAGTATTACTGGCACGCCCTGTGTCTACGCCCAATTTTGAGTTTCGAAAAACAAACTAATACTCCGCAGCTTCCACTAGATGTGGGCCTATGCACAGCATGTGATCTAAGCAGATTCCACAAGCCTCAGAAATATATATACACATGTGTACGCATACATTTAAGAGAGTATTCTACATCATTAATAGATGTAAAACAGAAATGTTTGCAAAATGCTTATTTTTAATAAAGTCAACATGATATTGTGAACATTTAATTGTAAACATTAGATCAAACAGAAATAGATGAGAAAATGATAGCTCCTGAAGAAGGTACTACAATACTGAACGCAATGAGCAAATTTATTAAAAAGGATGGAATTAATAAACAGAATTGGTCAAGAGTGATCATTGAACATAATTTGTTACATTGCATTCTACGAAGACGAGCTTATTATGTTTATTGTTTTTCTATCCAACTGCATTGAATATATAATCAAACAGATTGAATTTATTTTGAGTTACTGAGCGATTACAGTATCATAGGTGTGCAGGGGATAGTACTGAATGCTTGGTTATAGGATACATGGTAGTTTTGTTCAGTTCTTTTTGTGAATTATTGTTTCATACTTTTGCAATTATAATTAAATAAAGGTTAAAAAAAACAACCACACCCTTTAAGAGATCAAGTAAATGCTCTATGGAGTGCAAAGAATGTGGCTATCACTATCACATGTGTTGTCACCGTATAGTACTTCCACACCATAGAAGCAAAACTTTAAAAGAGACTCACACATGGGAACAGCAATTACAATGGAATGGTAGAGCAGAAGTTCAAAGGGAGCTGGCACAGTAAAGAAGACACTAGTGTGTGTTGAGCTAGCCTGGGAAGTTTTCTGAGTATATAGTTTGAATTAAGCACAAAGAAACAACACTTACCATGTCCAAACTCTGTGTTGCAGAATCCAATAAACACTTTGCCTTCTCCAAACAAGTGTTTTTTTCTTTTTGCTTTACAGAAGGCAGCTGTTTTGGCATCAAATGTTGGGATGAGGAAGTTGCCCGATCACATTTTTTAATACTCATCCGTTTTTTACAGGCTTTTTGAAATGCCTGTGAGCGGGCAGCAATGCTATTGGTGCTCTCCTTTGGCAGGGTGACAATTTTGAAGCTATTGATCCATGTTGCAAGTTTATGAGGAACTTGTTTCTTAGCATCAGTGGTAGGGGCTTGTTCTGCTTCACTTTCTTCTTTATTTCTGGATTTATGTTTCTTTTTTCGGGTTCTCCCAGTCAAGTTTGCTAACTGTTGGCTGCCTTTATCCTTTCGGGGCTCTGGGGTTTCCTTTTTCGATTGTACATCTCCATGGCAGCTGCTCTTACTTGAAGAGCCTATGCTAGACCGGACACACTGTGGGTTTTCCTTGGGCTTCCTTGAGAACCAGCACAACTGGCTGTAACGAGACCCAACTGAAGTACTTCTTGTCATTACACTTGACAGATGGCCTTTCCCTCCAGAAACCGGAGCAATCTTTTTTGAAAGTACTTGTTCATTGTTATGCATTAAAGCGTCAATTTTTCGTTTCTTGATTGGAGAAAAATTGTCACTTTCTGGGCTAGAAAGATACAAAATTGAAACTTTCACTACATTATTAGCTTATAGAGAATCTGCATTTCTATTTCAATTAGAACCAAAAATGTAAATGGTCAGTATGCCATTGACCGACAACAGATGGTTACTGCCTCATGGCGAGTCAGGAGACCATCCCAGCTTGTGCCAGAACTCTGATCTCCCCTCCCCCCATCATCAACAGTCACAACTCGCCCCACCACCACCAACCAAAATTCTGCCCCACCACCAAGGAATTTGCAGGGTGATGTTTGGGCCAATTTACAAGATGATGAAATTGATCTTTTGAAGTTTCTTTACAGATTGAAGTACATGTACCTTTCTCCTTGTAACTTGCTCGCAGCCAGCAAAGTAGTATAGAATTAATGTTATCCTGTTCTTGGTTACCAAACTTTACATATTTTGTAGGTGCGCAAAGGGTGTATTAAAAAAACACTTACATTCATCAATAGGTTGCATTTTAGAGCAGTACTGGGAGAAAAAGAAGCAAAGACCAGCGAAGAATGACAGCTTCCCTTTTGCTTGCGAGAAACATAACATTCCTTCGATCTACATTCAATGTTTTAATGTCTCACAATTTGTTTCTTTTAATTTAGGCTCTAAAAACCTCTGCAATTATGAAATGCCACTTGAAACAAAATGCCCATATCACTTTGGACAGCTAACTTGCCACTGCTTACCACTAGACATGCATCTGTCCCACTAACTGGCAGGCTCAAATAGATCCTCCTTCGTAAAGATATTTGGACTATTAGAACGTAACATTTACAAGTGCACTGAAAAACCTTAAGAGCTAAAGAAAATAGTTACTCTGGATGCTCCTTTCCATCTATAGATTCCTATGGACCCCCCAGTCTTTTTGCTTATTTGTTTACCCCTGTTCTGGCTTTTGGATGTCAGTAAAGGTTCTGCTTTACTTCGCCTGCCCATTTTGCACATTCTTATGGGGAAATTGACTAGTCCCCAAGTCTGTGTGTACAGAGACTCTCTCTTTTGGAATTCTTGTATTTTTACAATTGCACACAAACATACAGTGAAGTGCCGTTAGGATACTTTGCATCATGTGACTAATCTGAGGTGGTTGTCGCTTCTCCCCTAGGTGGAGACCTTTCCCATGGGGCCAGGGTGATGCGTCCAAAATACAACAGTCCCCCTGGGGGTGATGAACCGAGGAAGGATCACCATGGGGCCACGGTGGTGCGTCCAAAATACAACAGTCCCCCTGAGGGTGGTGCACTGAGGAAGGATCACATGGGGGAGAAAGCCCCTAATGGGATTGGGGACGACTGCTCAGAAAATGTGATATTCTCCAGCGTTAGTACACCTAAACCCTTCCCAATGTTAAATTCTCATTCCCCTTCTTTTAATAGGGCCAATGTCTGCTATTGTCAAGTTAGTCAACCTAATATACTTGACAGTGTTAAACCATCAGAAAATATAAAACATGCAGCATATGGCTCTGCTACGAGCAGAAGGAAACCTAAACTTGGAAGATTCAAACATCAGGGAAAGCAAGGTATACTGCATATACCACGACTTCAAATATTAGGAAACCTAATCTTCATCACAAGACTGAAACGCCAAAATATGCTACATCTGACTTTGTTCTATGTACTGAGAAGAAGCAGATGGCAAGGAGTCCAAGAATCACTTTTGAGAAGTAGGGTCAGCACTCAGCGAATGCTATTGGCCCAAATCAATTCCCTTTTCCAGCACAGGAGTTTAAATATGCCACAGCTGATGTGTGGAGCGAGTCATCTTCCAAGGAGGAATCCGGCGAGCCGTGCAGTGGCGAAAGGGGTGAAAACCAGCAGGAGAAAGCTGAAAAATGGGAGGAGGAGATCCCGAGCGAGGCCCAGGAAGCAAGTTTGGTTCGGGCTGCTGCCATGTAAAACATCTGGGCATCCAGAGCACAGACAAAGCATCCATGAGAGTGAACACACCGCTGGGGAAGAAGCAGAAGCCCACAGAGCAAATGCAGACTGCGATGAATTGCTACACGCTATCGGAGCCTCCAGAGATGTTCCTGCTCCCCAGGAAACGTTAGTACCTGCCATAACGAAGCAAACAGGTAAGCGGGTTACACAAGAGGTTCTGGAGCTCCGGGTGAGAAACTGGGAGAAGTCAGAAGCTGGCACAAAAGGGTCTGTGACCCTGGGAACAAAGTGCAAGTCTGGGACCCGCACCAATATGAAAAACAGAATCAAAAGCTGAGCCGAATATTGCGAGTCTTGGACACGCACCCATGTGAGAGACCGAAAGAAAGCCAATAGGTATATTACAAGTCGGAGGACAGTCCATGAGAGGACAATTGCTTGGCAGGTGGGTAAACCAAGCTACTGCGAGTCTGGGACCCTCACCCAAAACAAGTGAAGAATATATAGCAAAACTAATACTCCGCTTGGTAAAAGGAGTGTGCCATGTCGCTGGGACAAACCGTGGAAATACTAGGAGTATATTCATGTGAACTGCGTATTGACCACTATATAAGAAAGTACAGGCCTAAGAGGTCACAGAAGGAGAGAAATACTACAAGATGGAATCTAGGGAAAAAACCCTACCCTTGGAGTCCTACAGTTTTGAACAATTTTTCTACTTTTTTTTATCCAAACCTTTATTTCTCATCTCAATTTGCATTTAAAGACAGCTTTGCGTTTCTTATGTCACACTGTATGCCACAATTTAATCAATTTCTTAAGATTTCAACATCAGTAGACAACTTTCTCCCCGCTTCCCTACTCCCCCCCCCCCCCACCAATCCTTAAGGGCGGCCCTTTCGGTCCTGCTGCTCATCCTTCGGCTCATTCCTGTTCCTCCTCTAAAAATCCCAGTGCCTGCAGTCTCTTTGGGATGTATAGGTGCACTGTGTCCCTAATTGCAAAGTTTATGAAAAGGGACCAAACTTTACCAAATGTCCTAAGCGTCCCTCGTATTGTCGCGGTCATCTTTTCCACATCCACGTTATCCCATATTGCATAGTACCACTGTATAATGGATGGGGGTTGCTTCCGATTCCACTGCTTGGCTATGTAGCACTTTGTGGCCATCATTATATTTGCCCCAAGTCTCCTCGCACTCCCCCCTACACTTTGTTGTTCATCAAATAGTGTGCCTAAGAGTATCTACACCCCTCCAAACTCCCTATCCACCTCCATTATTTCCAGCACCCTAGATTTCACTTCCTGGCAGAAATGTTTACGCCTCTGACACCCCCACCATATGTTCCATTGTTCCCTTTCCCCCACACCCCCTGCAGCACTCCTCGGATCTTATGGGGAACATTTTGTGAAGCCTCTCCGGGGTGTAGTGCCAGTGGTGCAAGAGCTTGTATTGTAGTTCTTGGTGTTGTACCGATGTGTATGAGGTGTGCCAGTTCCGTAGCACCTGGTCTCATTCCCTGTCGCTGAGCGTCTTCCCTTTAACCTTTCCCCATTTGTCCCTCAGAGCCCCTTCCTCCTCTTTCTCCCCACTTATGAAGATCTTATATATTGCTGAGATCAGACCTCCGTTATTCTCTGCGGATGCCATTAGTTTTTCCCATTCTGTGTGTTCCCTCGAGGCCCCTTCCATCATTATGGGGGTTCCCGCCCAGTGCCTTAATTGCTGGTATGCAAAACGGTCCTCTTCCTTTAAGTCCATTTCTCTTTAACAGTCTTCAAATGACCGAAATTGCTCCTGTCATAGAGGTCGCTGATCACCCTTATCCCCCCTTCTGTCCATCGTTTGAACCTACCATATTCTTTGCCCGGTGGGAAGGCGGGGGTACCCAAAGATGGGTGTGTGTGTGTGTGGCGACGGCCATGGTGCCAGGTTGTACCTCTCATTTAGCTTTTCCCAGATCCTCACAGTATTGCTGGTGATTGGGTTCCCGGGTAGCCCCATCGGCCTCTCTCCTTTCCAGAGTCCCGTCACTTTCCAGAGGTGCTCCCCCTCCACCGCTTGTTCCATACCTATGTGCTTCTTATTCTCCGCCCTTCCCCATTCCACCAGTGCCCTTAACTGCGCTGCCTGGTAATATTTCATTATGTGGGGCAGGCCATTCTCCCTGCGACTTATTCCTTAATAGTGTCTTCCTTCTTATCCTCGGCTTCTTCCCTCTCCAAATAAAGTTCATGATGCATTCCTGGATGTCCTTCATCAATTTCCCAGGCACTGCTAGGGGAATAGCCTGAAACCAATATAGTAGTCGTGGTAGTACATTCATTTTGATCGCCTCCACTCTTCCAAACCATAATACATATAACCCCTTGCTAGGTCTGCTTTAAGCTACTTTATCAATGGGTGGTAGTTAGTCCCCCACTATTTGTTTAATGGATGCGGTTAGGTTCACCCCGAGGTATTTGACTGGTCCCGACACCCAACTAAAAGGATTGTTTCTCTCCAGTCGGCTCCTTTCCACCTCCCCTATGGATAAGTTCAGGATTTCTGGCTTTCCAAAGTTTACTTTAAAGCCTGACACCTCCGAGTAGGCATTTATCTCTCCCATTATTTCGGGCAGCGGTTTCCCCGGCTCAGTGATCATCAAGATCATGTCATCCGCAAATAGTCCTATTTTATGTTGTGTCCCCGCCCACCGAACTCTGCAAATCTCCCCATTCCCTCTTATGCAGCTCGCGAAAGGCTCCATCACTAGAGCGAAGAGGAGCGGTGACAACCGACACCCCCGTTTTGTCCGCCGCCTTAAGGAAAATGGGTTTGTTCGCCTCCCGTTAACTTTTATCTTGGCTTGTGGACACTGATAGTTTGCCTGTATCATTCTAACAAAATGTGGTCCCTTTCCCATCTGCTGTAGTGTTTGTTCCATGAAGGCCCAGTTGACACGGTCAAATGCTTTCTCGGCGTCAAGCATCATCAAGCATGTGGGAGTGCCCCCCCCCCACCACTTTTCCATCCGGTCCACAACATGCAGTACCCTCCTTATGCTATCAAACGTGTTCCGTCCTTGTATGAACACCAGTTCTGGAAGTACCCTCCATTTAGTCTCGCCACTAGTACCCTTGCGTATATCTTAGCATCCACGTTGATGAGTGCTATGGGCCGGTACGAGGAGCACAAGTGTGGGTTCTTCCCCGCTTTTGGAATGAGTGTGCGCCATATTCATAGATTTGGTAACCTCTCCTACTTCCCTAAAGTGGTTGAATAGGCCTGTAAGGGTTTTAGACAATAAGTCCCGGAACGCTGTATAGAATACTGCCTCTTATTCCATCTCCCCCGGACATTTGTTTGGTTTTTATCGGGATATTGCCCTTTGCACCTCCTCTACCCCTATGGGCCGTCCTAGTTGGTACCTTTGCTCGGGGGTTAGCCTTGGTCCCTCCCATCCCGCTAGGTATGCCACTTGTTCTTCCCTTCCTATTGGGTCCTCCCCGTACAGATCTGCATAGAAATCTCCTACATTTTTTCTCTTCGCTCCCTCTGCTCCCACTTGCTTACCATCCTTGTCCTCGAGCATATCTATTAATGCTTTCTGTTCTCTAACCCTGATCTGTCTTGCCAATGCTGTCCCCACTGTTACCTTGTTCATAAAACCTCTGCCTGCTCCTTAGGAGGGTACTTTCAACTGCCTTGTTTGTCATCCATCTCAGCTGTCCCTTCGCATGGGCTAATTCCCTAGCTACTTTACTTGTGCCTTTTTCCTTGTGGCTCTTCTCCAGTTCCCGTATCTCTTTCTCTAATCCCTCATCACCCTCCCTACGCTCCGCCCGCATTTTCTTTGCAGCCTTTATAAAGTGTCCCTTTATGTGTTGTTTGAACACATCCCACCTCACCAATGGGCTATCCTCCCCTGAGTCTCCCCCCTCCCCCCACCCCCGACTCTGCGAACCTGCGTATTTCATTCACCATCTGCTGCCTCACCTCACGGTCTTTAAGTAGGTACTCCTCTAGTCTCCAACCCCCTTCCCTTTCAGAGTGTTTTCTCCCTCCCACTCTAATGTGACCGGTGCGTGGTCTGACAACGTCATGTTTCCCATTTGTATGCCCCTGGTTGATTGTAATACCCCTCAAGTTGCCATCACATAATCTAACCTGGAGTAGGTCTTATGGACATGGGAGTAGAAGGAGTAATCTCTTTCTTGCGGATGAAGTGCCCTCCATACATCACAGACTACGTCCTCTTGGAACCTAGCCCACAGTTGCCTGGACATCGTCCCTGTTGCATGTCCCTTCAGGCACCCCCCCGACCAATCCCAGACGGGATCTGCCGCAAAGTTAAAGTCCCCAGATATGATCATCTCTCCCTCGCTGAACTCACTCAGCTCTTCCAGGAACGCTACCAGAAATCCCTCTTGATCCTGGTTGGGGGTGTAGACTGATGCCCATATGTAATTCTGACCCTTCATTTTCCCTTTGACATAACATATTTCCCTTCCGTGTCCCGTTTAATCTTGGCCCCTTCTAGCCGTATCTTTTTATGGAAAAGGAATGCCATCCCTGCGCGCTTGGCTCTTGCCGTTACATGATATTGTAGCGGGTAGTTCCTGCTACATAAGCGCCCCTCGCCCTCCTTCATTAGGTGTCTCTTGCAAGCAAATTATATCAGGCCCCTCCTTGTCGATTTCTCTCAGGACTGCCACCCTCTTATTCGGGCTGTTCGGTGCCCTTACATTCCAGCATATCAGTTTATACATCCCAACTTGACTATGGGTCCTCCCGAGTTCTCTGGCACTGTACGATTCTTCCGAGTGGTTGAGCCCTCACTCCCCTGTTCCTTACCGCCCTCCGGACTGGTTAGATCCCATCCCTGGATCCATGTGCAGGTTCTTGAAGTGGTCCCCTCTTGGTGTATCGTGTGAGGCCTTGCCCCCACCCATCCCCCCCCCAATTTCTTACCACACATCAGGCTATATTGTAGCCTTTAAGTTCTTTTGTTACGAGCATAAACATTTCCTCCATCGTACTGCCTCGTGGTCCACCCATGCAGCCCTGGTCGAGCGTCGGGCGTCGTTTCTCTTGGGTGTATTTCCATGGTCACGCCTCTAGTTTCCTTTGGGGTCATCCCCAGGGCCCTCAGTCTGTCTTCAATATGGGCGACAGTCTTTTCCTCATTGCCCATGCGAAATTGTATCTGTGTCGGGAAGAGCCATCGGTATCTTCGCTTCCTCTTGTTCAGTTCCTCTGTGAGCGGCTTGAATGACAGTCTCCTAGCCAGTATATCTTGGGACACATCCTCACATACCTGCACTTCGCATCCTTGCACTTGGATCTTCCCCTTTGTCCTGGCCGCCTCTATCGATTGCGCACCTTATCCTTGTAGTTGTGCAATTTGACTAGTCTGTCTCGGAGTCTCACCCGTGGGTCCATCTTCTGGCCGCCCACTCTGTGTGCTTTCTCTATTCCCATGTTTCAGCCCGCTTCTCCTTCCACCAGGTTCCCAAACATTTCCTGCATACAAGCTTCCAGATTGGGGCCCTCCACTCCTTCCCCCAGGTTCTTGATTCGTTTGTTGTCCCTTCTCGACCTGTTTTCCAGATCCTCACACTTCTCTTCAAGGGCCCTTAGCCTGTGATGCCCATTCGGGCCCTTTTGTGTCCCACTCACTTAGGCGCTCTTCCATTACCATCACTCGCTCTCCCAGTGAATCAATGTCTCTACGATTGTTTGCGATGACTTGCAAGAATACTTCTCTTATACTCGCCCCCTCTGCCTTGACCGTTTCAGTAAGTTCACCTTTGAATTTGGCCAGTGCCGAGAGTAGATCTTAGGTGAGCGCCATTCCTCCTTCGTTCTGCTGTGACTGGTTGCCAAAGGGGAGTTTTGTTTGGATATGTCCCTCATTGCGTCCTTCCTGTTCTCGCTCTCCCAGGTTAGGATTCCTCTTCTTTGGTCCCATCGGCTTTCACCCATTCCATAACCGCCTTTGTCCCTGCCCACTGGGGCCTGTTATCCCTGCTTGCCCCAATATGATCTGTCCAGGGCTGGTGTGCTGGCCCCTGACGTTCGTTCTTCGCTATCCTGTTTCCCCAGTCTTATACGCCACGCTCCTTTGGTTTCTCCTCTCCCCACCCTTTTCTTTTCCAGCACTGTGTCCTCCCTTAGTGTGCTCTAGGGTTGTTCCCCTTATTTCCTCTGGTCTCAGCCTCTTGCTGCTTCAGTGTTTCATCAATGCTTCCTTCCTGGGGTTCTGAGGTTTCATCCCCCTCTTTCCCCCCTGGGTCCTCTGTGCTTGCTTGACCCTAGGTGGTTGCCCTTCTCCAGAGGCCTCCTGCTGCGCCATTCCCCCGGCCATGCTCTCCTGGCCTTTTCCGGGGTGGACCCTACTGTTGGGCAGATTGATAGGTTCTCAGCTTGCTGTGGGCCCCTCCCGGTTTGCAGTGGGCTGGGGGATGTATCACCAGCGCATCGTTCCTACCTGCCCCCCTTATGCAATCCTCACTGGTCTCCTGGGGCTGCTCCGGCTCAGCAGCGTTGGGGCCACCAATATGGGCTCTCTGCCGGTAGCCCTTTCCTATTTAATGCCCATTACTCTTCCTGGGTGTCCAGTTCCACAAGTCACCGCAGTGCTTCTGTCTTCCACCTGCGGGCTCCGTGTATCACCGCGGCGCTTCTGTCTAGCTCTTACGGTCCTCTCTCGATCCTCCTCTGGGATCCATCCTCTAGGTCCTGCTTTCCCTTGCTGCCGAGGCACCAGCTATGCGGCAGGAGGCTCTCTCCCGAGATCTGCTGCTTCCTCTTAACTGAGCTCCCGCACGGTCTGATCGGGTTCCGCCGCAGACCTGGGCTTCCCCTGTCTGCCCCCTCTCCAGTGGGTCGATCCCTCTGCATGAGCGGGAGGCCTCTAGGGACACAGTGTTGCTGGTCCTCCTCTCCGCTAGGTCCGTCTCTGCCTCCCCCGCTCGCTCCATTCCTTCTCCGCTGGTTGGGGAAACAGTTGGTTCCCCGCTCCTCCTGTTCAGCCTTTGTGTCATGTCTTGCGGTCCCCGCTGCGTCAATGGGAGGCCCCTCCTACTGCCTCCTCCGCTTGGGAGGCTCTGGGTGCACTCCCTGTGGTCCGCCTCTGGCCTTTATCGGAGCCTTGCTGCTATTCTTCCTCCGCCTGTGGCATCTCCAGTCAGAGTTGGACATTGCATTCTGGCGCTAACCGCCGCCGGGCACCATTTTCTTGCGGGACTCCAGCCGTTGCCTCAGCCGCACCACTCTCCCTTTCTCTGTCCTCCTTCGTTGGATTTCCCATGGCTTCTGCTCCCTTGCGGGTTCTCTCCTGCTACAGCTCACTTTTCATTTGTTTATTAACATGCCCAATGTTGGTATTCTTCCACGGCGTATCTGGCAGGTACGGAGTTTCACACACACACACACACACACACACACACACACACACACACACGCGACCACTCAGCCCGCCATCTTGGCCACGCCCCTGCTACCATTTTTTTTTTGTTGATAAAACATTTTTTATCATCATTTAATCAGAATGTAGACCTAACAACCCAAAACCAAAAGAGGCACAAAAGAAAAGATAAGAAGAAAAAAGAGGCAGCTACAACAGATGAGGCCAACTTGGCCCATTCAGCAGTATTGAAATATCTTGCGTTACCGTTCTCACGGGACACACCTGCGGTTTACAGTATAGGTGTTCAAAGTGGGGTCTCCCAAGGCTATATGCCTCAAGGCCCTCCCTCTTCCCATGCCGCCCATATTTTAGAGACTTTGTTGGGACAACCTCTTGCATTATAAATCCGTCTTTCAAACATAGCACATCTGTCCATGTCCATCGCCCATTGCTCCATTGTCAGAGATTCGGGGACTCCCCATTTTTGTGCAATGTTCCGTTTCATTAGGGCTGCCGCCGTATGCAATAACAGTTCTTCCCACTTGTTCAGTTCGTACTCTCCTGGGACTCCCAGGATTAGGACCTTCAGGTCAAGTTCTATTGATTTGGAGAGTATCCGGGCCAGTTCCCGACAACAGGCCTCCCAGAAAATTCGGATGCGGGGACAGGACCATAGTATGTGAAAGAAGGTCCCCTCCTCATTCCCACATCTAAGACAATTCGGGTTTGTTGCTCTCTTCCACCCGAACAGTGCGGTTCTAGGATAATACACTCTGTGCAGTACTTTAAGTTGCACTAGTCTGAGTCTCGAGGAGATAGCATTTTTCCCTGGGGTGCATTAGTACCGGTATCCAGTCCTCCGGGTCAATATCCCCTACATCTGTTTCCCACCTGGCCTTTAAGGTGGTCAATTCAGGAGTCGCAAAGGATGTAATGGCATTGTATAGAGTGGATGTAACGCTCACCTGGTTCCCACGGGGGCGCTGGTCTAGTCTGGATTGCTGTGGCCTCTTCTAGCGTGATGCGCAGGACCCGGAACACCGATTGGACAGGACCTCCAAATCGTGCTTGCCTGGCCCGTAGGAATATCCTTCTGCAGATGAGAAAGGGGATCAACAGTCTGCAGAAAAGTGTGCTAGCTCCCCCCTTTCCCCCTTCGTTCCTCTCTAACTTCCTCCAAACCCCGGTTTAAGCTCACCTTATGGTTTGGAAGGATGAACTCTCCATCCTGCTTTTGGTGCAGGGGCGCACGTTTGTCCAGTTACTTCACTGGTTTTCAGAATGGCGCTGGCAAAATCCACTTGACTTTCCTGAGCGATGCGCCGTAAGTATGAAAGTTCAAAGTTCAAGTGAGGCCCCCTTTATGTTGTCTTTCTAACCTGTGATCTGTCCTTTATTTCATGTGCAGAATGAAGGCGATGCGTCGAGGGGTTAAACTGCCGAGGTGAGTAGTGATGAGGGCGATCCCTCTAAATGTCCTCATCATTCCCCAGAAATGTCTCTTGTCCTTTCCCCATAGGGGCCGGGGTACGGTACCTGCCAACGGGGCGGCGCCAACCCGAAATGTGGAAGAAAAGCCGCTAAGTATTATGGCTGTTAATCAGGCTTTCCTTCTGTGTTCCTTCTGCTCACCTTTTGTTTCTTCCTCTCTCCCATAGGTGCAGAGTTGTGGTGTCCGATGCTGACAGCTGCGATGGAGCCGGGAGATGTCTCGAGGACAGGTGAGAGAAGCGTGGCGCTGCAGCGAGCAACGCAATGCTTTTAAATGGAAGTCTTTCTTCAGGGATGCTGGCGAGAAGATTCCGGATGCAGGTAAGAAGTTTGAAATAGTCCTTGGTTTTCACCTTTCTCTTCTCTTCCTTCCTTGCAGGTCTTCCAGGTTCGAGGCGGGCGTGGCTGGAGTCCAGGAGCAGGAGCAGACACGGTGAGCGTTAAGCTGCAGGAAGCAGAACAACGCGAAGCATGAGCTGCTGTCTGGGCATGGCTTAAATAGCCTCCAAAGAAGTCCCAAGTATGTATCCTTCCCCAACTAGGTATGTATCCTTCCCTGGCCACGCCCGAGTGAAAAAATAGTCCCTATGAAAAAATAGTCCCTTTCAGGTCTCAGGGAGGCCTGAAGCGTGCAGCATGGTCTGCATCAGGTAAGTGCACAAAACACCTCCCTTTATGAGCCTATGGCGCCAGGACTGATGTCCAACATGAGCCTGGCGCCAAAGGCGCAAGGACTGATGTCCAAAGAGCCCCTGTAAGGGGCCGCTGGGCTTTTACCCGAGGGCATGATGCCTGCTTCCGGGGGTGCTGGGCCTGGCCTGGTGCTCCGGGGGTAGGCATCATGACAGTGGATGCGCATTTGGAGGGGATGTATTCAGGTAGAATGTTACGTTTTATAGGTGAGTACTCCGGGATGCTGTCGTCTGACGCTATGTGGACTCTTAGGGCATGGGTCATTTGCATATGATGGTATCTCTCGGTATCAGGGAGTCGAAACCTGTGCTGCAGGTCCGCAAACGGGGCAAGATTCCCATCGCTCAGAACATCCCCCACTTTCTGAATCTCAGCTCTCACCCAGCACGGCCAAGGTTCGAACCTCTCCATTTCTCTCAGGTTGGCGTTTCGCCATAGGGGTTGCGCCGCTGATATCTTGTTCTCCCATCCCACAAATTTGTGTACCTGCCTCCAAATAGTAGTAATTGTGCCCTTGTCGTTAGTGGGGAGGGCCTAGGGGGGGGCTTGATACAACAACTATATTGGATCGGTGTCATGCATGGCTGCCACATCGGCTCTAATGTGGGGTAGTTCCCGGTCCCCGTGGAGTAGGTCATTGACCACCACCAATTGTGAGGCCCAATAGTAGGTCTGAAGGCGGGACACTCCGATCCCACCCTCCCAGACCGACCTCTGAAGTGTAGCCAGGGCTATGCGCGCTTGTCCACCACCCCACAGGAGCTCCCTAAGGAGGGTTTCCACCCGGCCAAATTCGGCCCCTGAGATCTGAAAAGGGGCGTTTTGGAGGACGTAGAGAAATCGCGGGAGAGCCAAAATTTTAAAAAGTGCGGCTCTACCCATGAGGGTCAGAGGGAGAAGCTTCCAATGCTGTACGTCGTTAGAGAATCGATCCAGGATTGGCTTGAGATTATGCCTGCTATACCTAGTTAGGTCCGATGTGATCCAGATCCCAAGGTATCGGAAACCAAGTTGTTCTATTTGGTAAGGGCATTCCTGTGAGTCAGGCTGTCCCCCTCCCTTCACCGGAAAGAAAACCGATTTCTTCCAGTTGATCCTTAGACCGCTAAATTTCCCATATTGGACAAGAATCTGGGTCACTATGGGGCAAGCTCGGGCAGGTTCACCCAGGTATATCAGGAGGTCATCCGCATATAGAGATATCCGATCTTCGTGTCCCTCTGGCCATCTGAATCCCATCCAGGATGTGGTCTGGCGAAGCCATATGGCCAATGGTTCTATCGCCAGAGCGAAGAGAAGGGGGGAGAGGGGACATCCCTGCCGTGTGCCTCTGCCCAATCGGAAGGAGCGAGAGGTCCACCCATTCACCTTGACCTCCGCCCATATGTTTGTGTACAGCAGTTTCACCCATCCCATAAACCCCTCCCCAAAGCCCATACGTGCCATGATCTCCCAGAGGACCTTAGCCTCGCATTGATTAACGAGATTGGCCTGTAGGAGGCACAGTGCTCCTGGGGCTTGTCCGGCTTGGGGATGACCACAATGGTAGCTTTACACAGATCTTGTGGGAGAGCGCCTCGTTCCCGGGCTGACAATAACATTTTATGGATAGAGGACGCTATGTTGACCCCCCTAGTTTCTGCCATGTCTCCACCGGGAACCCGTTCGGGCCCTGCGTTTTCCTGGTCTGCAGTTGAGCTAGTGCTTCAGCCACCTCGGTCTCCCAGAGATCAGAGTCCAGATTCGCCCTCTGCTGCATTAAGAGAGCCGGGAATATTATGTCATTTAGGGGGGATGGATCCAGCCGCGAGGTCGGGGCCCAATAAAGTGTTTCATAAAATTGGGCGAAGTCCTCTGCTATTTATGCATCCGATTGGAACCTCTCTCCCCGTGGGGTGACAATCTCACGAACACATTGTTGTCCCTCATCCCTCTTTTCCAACCAGGCTAGCATTCTGCCAGCTTTGTCTCCGTGCTCATAAATTCTGGCTCTGGAGTCCCAATGGGCCTGTTTAGCATTATCTAATAAGAGGTTTCGGAGCCGCTCGGTGGCTCGTTTAAGGGAGAGCTGGGTCTGCGGGGATGGGTCAAGGGTGCGTTCGTTCTCGCAATGGGCCAGTTCGTCTTCCGCTTTCGTTATATCCTGGAGCCTCTCCCGCCTTTTATTTGCCACCCAAGAGATTAAGGCGCCCCTCAAAACGGTCTTGTAGGCCTCCCAAACCACCACTGGATCCTGTTCTCCGTTGTCATTAATTCCAGAGTACTCGGTAGAGACTTCGGTATGGTGATCAACAAGCTCGGGGAAACCCAGATAGTAAGTATTCAATCTCCACGTCCTGGGGGGGAGGTAAAAGCGCCTTGCGTGAGAATCGCCACAAGCAGAGGCGAGTGGTCTGAGATGCCCCGGGGAAGTAACTCCGCCACTATTGCCCTATAAAGATCTGTATGTGTGACAGAGCGATCATCAATCCTGGAGAGGGAGCCGTGGGCACCAGAGTCGAAGGAGTACCCCCTGGCGTCCGGGTGTAGCTCTCGCCATACATCACCCAGGCCCATGGCAGCCGCAAAGGTAGAGAGCTTCGTGGGGGTGTCCGGGTTGCGATGTCTGAGATGGGTGCGATCGGTGGAGTTGCACATGACATCATTAAAATCTCCCCCCAAAACAACTTATCAGGTTGGTGTTTACCTATCAGGGCAGTCAATTCGTCCAGTAGCTCCTGCCCCAATCCGGGCGGGGAGTACACCGAGACGAAGGCGACCCTTTCATTCCAAAGTGTACCTAGGATCAGCACATAGCGGCCTCGTGGGTCTTGTTCCGAGCACTGGAGGGTGAAGGGAACGCGTTTATGTATGAGAACGAGAGTGCCTCTGGATCCCATTGTATATCCCGCATGGAAGGCAGCCCTGTAGTTTGTGCGTTGGAAATAAAAACAGTTTGAACCCGCAAGGTGGGTTTCGGATAGCAGGGCCACATCGGGGGATTGTCTACTGAGTGTGTGTTTAATCAAGCGCCTCTTGATCGCAGAGCCCATCCCATTTACATTCCAGGTAAGCACCTTGAGAGACTTGGGACGTTCAGTCGGGGTCGACTGGGGTTGTAAGGGTGCCATCTAAAGACTCACCCGAGGGGTTGACCAGGTGCATTACGAGGAGGGCGTCCCTGTCATTGGTGATGTATTGCAGTATGTACCTTGACTGCTGAGTATTGTGCTGCCTGAACCATCTGTAGCCTTGTCTTACCATGAACCTCAGCAGACCTCGGAGCTTGCGGTGACGCGTTGCTCCCGGGGTAACACAGAACTTAATAAAACTATCCATTCCCGCCCCCACCCCATACTCCACCGAAACTCGAAGTACCTGTCGCCCCAACATCGCTGACCCTCAACAACTGTAAGGTGGCAGCCTTACAAACCCTTGTACAAATTAACACTAGAAGAAATTAGAAAATGAAGGGGGGGCCCCGTTGCCTTTCCCACGTGCAATGGAAATATGGCCCTGCAAGCCGCTTTAGTAACGACCTAGACGACTTGTAACAGTACTGTGGAACACCCCCATACCTTTTGTACCATCAGTCCGGACTTGCCCCCGCATGTGGGGGCCAACCCATCCACAAGAAACAGTCATGTTCAATCTATAGGACTGCTCATCTGCAGAATACATTTCCGCAACAGTTTGAAAAGATAGAAGTAAACTTGCTTTGTATCTGTATCTTCCTCCTTGTGAACAGACATGAAGAGGTTCTCCACATCCACCACCATACCCAATAACCGGTTGATCTCGTCTTCAGAGACATTCTCGAGGTGGGAAACATGGTCAACAAGTGTGTGTCCGCAGCTGCGACAAGGCTCGGTGAGACTGGTGGCAGGCTGCTGCAGGTCCATCCTCGGGGCGGTCGGTGGATTCGGGTTCTTCCAGCCATTGCACTTGCACGATTCATTGGCCTTGCAAGCGCTGAAGACTCCGAGCTTCTCTAGCTTGCGTCCTCGGGGAAAGCCCCGCACCTGCGCCTTTCTCTGCTGGGCCCCGTTGTTGCTGGCTCAAGCCGGGCCTGGCGGGGTCACTAGTGCTGGAAGCGGCCACGGGCCCCACGCTCGCGCTCCCCAGGGCCGCCCCTCCCCCGGGCAGGGGCTGCAGCCCGCACGGGGCCGAAGAGGCCTGCGCTGCGTCCGCCATAGGAATGGTGTCAGCCCCTGCTACCATTTTTGATTACCAGAAAGACTAAGAACTTTTCTGTTGGTTAGGTCTACAAAGAACATTTTTGTTTGGGAAAAGAGTTAATCCTTGCACAGTTAGTTTAAATTAAGTTAGTTTTAGTGTTGGAGACAAAAGTAGGCTTTTTGAAACACAACAGTAACAGACTTTATAGTTTTGGAAATTCTGACAATTTCCTTAGTTTTAGGGACAGAGGCATTTTTCTAACCCTTTTTCATAAAATGTTTCTGCCCAAAACATACCACCATTGTGTCCGATCCTTACTTCTACATCCTCTGAATCCTTTTACTTGATGGCTTTTTGGTTACTTTGACGATGTGCCTAATAGAAGCTGTTGGCAGCTGTGTGATTTTTACAATTTTTTGTGATCATTTCTCATACACTTTTGCATTTACCGTGAATGGCTACTAAAAAGGAGGCTAGCATCCTAAAAAGGCTGTGCTATGAGACTTTCACTTGTTCTTTCGCCATCTTTTCCTTGGGCCTTCCCAGTCAGGAAATGCCAAATATGGTAATCCCATTCCCGGGGAAAACTGCTGCCATCACATGCAAGTAAGCTTTTTGTGTGTGAGCCAGAGGAGGAGGCTGGGGCAGCCTGGTCCCAGTCAACATCCTCTGGCACCCGAAGGTCTGTTGCTGGCTGGATGCGATTACCTGTAGGAGTCCAGGATTGGACACCCCTGAGCTGTTTGAAACGTTGCAGATCCTTACCATTGGTGAGCTTGGGTAAGTTCCCAGCCTGAATGTTTGATAAAAGAGGGGCTTCTGCAATTATTCAACAAGTCATTTTTGGAACCAAGACTTCTACTGAAAAGAGCAGCCCGCGGATGACCATAGACCCCTGCAGCTGAACCCTGCAGCTGATCAGCATGGACTCAGTGATTGACCATCTGCCCGATCTCAGAAGACCCTCATTACTGCTTCAACCCTTGGATAAGTGAGAACAACCAGTCCTGACCCCCTGCTCACAGATTCACGCCTTGGAAGCCTGACCCCCTGCTCACAGATACATGCCTTAGAAGCCTGGGGAATTGTCCCTGGACTACCCGGTGGACTGACCAGCTCCCATTTGGGCTACCGTGCTGCAGCAGTCGCTGTTCCGAGCAGAGGCTTGGGAGTCGCAGGATCATCGGTTTATGCCATAAAACCCCTGTCCTCGCAATTTCAGCCTTCTCATGACAAGGGGAGCTGAGCTAGAAGATCATCTGACGCCACTTGACAGTGGTGACCTGCGCTGTAACCATCCCTTCTCCAATCCCGTGAGTTTTCCTAAGGGGTCTGCACCGCTGAGGTCTGCATCTTTTCTTCATTGGGGGTACCACGACCAGCTCCCAACACAAAATGTATCCCCTGGACCCACGACCTCTGGGCTCCCACCCACCCACCCACTCAAAACAAGGACAGTATATTGGAGGTCCAGTGAATCATGGAATTATCAGAGTCTAGGGGGTAAGTAAACTTACCGGTTTCTGTGCCCAGTCTCCCATAGGGAAACATTATCCATAAACCTTCTCTGCCCTGGACTTTGGTCATTGAAACTGGGTAAAAGGTCCGGTCTTAAGACTTCCCTTCATAACAGCATAGAGTGGGATATTTACCTAGCTTGAAGTAACTACTTGCCTTACTTTAAATAACTTTTTGATCACCACCACAGCCCACTGAATCAGTACCGAAACACCTTCCGCAGAGAAATCTCAGTGGCACCTGTGACTGTGTGGGCACAAGGCCCCAAACATCTTAGGGTTGGATTTCATAAAACAGAGTGAAATGAGTTGCGATTATTTGCTCCAATCTAACTGTTTATCTTGCATTTCTTGACTTACCCATCATCTCTAAAGGTGAATGTACATATATGTGATATATGGGTTTTGAGCACGATACTTGTCTGCAATTATTTTGCTTAGTAGGTTTGGAAAGGCCTAATAAATAATTGTATTTTCATATACTTACTGACTAACTTGAATTGTTGGCGCCGTTTTGTGTGTACTCATTGTAGCCCTAGACCACTCTCACATTTTTCCTGAGACTAACCTTTTACTCCTCATTCACCTACCATGATTGGGTATTGGCTAACCTATCAGGGACTTCCACGTTCACCATAAATAGGGTGGCCCCCTAAAATCCTCTCTCCACGGTTCGATTCTAGAAATCCATCTTAATCTGGTACACAAATTGATTCTATCTTGGAAGCTCAAGCTATAGGGAAGAGTGGGTGCATATGGAGGGAGCGGGGGCATGGGGAATTTAGCCATTCTCTGCTGGACACCATTGAATTTGTCCTGATGACTCACACAAACAACCACCATTGGTTTTAGATTTGTGTAAAAGGTTTTTCTGCAGACTGTCTTCAGAAAGAGCCAGAGAGTTTGAAACATGTTATTGTTATTGTTATTTTGCATTTATATAGCGCCTTATATACCATTGGTATGGTCTGAAGGCACTGGTAGGTTGAACGCCCTTGGGAACCGAAGTTCATATCAGTAGAGAGAGTAGAGAGAGTCAAAAGGTGCGGGTGAGCACCAGGTATGTGTACAGCTCGTGCAGTATCAGTGTAATAGCTGCTTTCTAGCGGTAGGTGTGGTGGTTGAGAGGTCAGGAGTATGTGTTCGTTCTGGCAGGATTAATCCAGATCGGATGTGGCTGCGTTAGGCCTGAGGAGAACGCCTTGCTGGGGGGTGTGAAGCCAGCAGTGATTATTTAGAATGATGTGGAGTGAGCAGCGAATGTTGATATGAGAACAGTTATACCGAATGGTGTCATAGTATCTCTGTGTTCTAGTTCAGTGGTGATGTAAGGAGAGAGTAAGCGTGTTGGTGAGATATGATGGGTTTCATGCACTTTCAGGGACTTCTAATTCATAGGGAGGCTATTGAGGACACTTCTAAAATCAACTTTTACGGAGAGGCTATTGGGCACATTTCTAAATTTGACTTTTCACAGAGAGGCTATTGAGCACAGTTCTGAATGCAACATTTCACAGCTATTGGGTGCACTTCTGAATTCAACTTTCTAAATGTACTTCTAAATTCAACTTTTCACAGAGAAGCTATTGGCTACACTTCTAAATGCAACTTTCTAAATGTACTTCTAAATTCTACTTTTCACAGAGAGGCTGTTGGGTACACTTCTGAATTCCACTTTTCACAGAGAGGCTATTGGGCACACTTCTGAATTCAACTTTTCCCGGAGAGGCTATTGGGTACACTTCTATATTCTACTTTTCACAGAGAGGCTATTGGGCACACTTCTAAATTCAACTTTCCATAGAGAAGCTATTGGGTACATTTCTAAATGCAACTTTCTAAATGTACTTCTAAATTCCACTTTTCACAGAGAGGCTATTGGGCACACTTCTGAATTCCACTTTTCACAGAGAGGCTATTGGGCACACTTCTATATTCTACTTTTCACAGAGAGGCTATTGGGTACACTTCTGAATTCCACTTTTCACAGAGAGGCTATTGGGCACACTTCTGAATTCAACTTTTCCCGGAGAGGCTATTGGGTACACTTCTATATTCTACTTTCCACAGAGAGGCTATTGGGCACACTTCTAAATTCAACTTTTCACAGAGAGGCTATTGAGTACAATTCTAAATGCAACATTTCACAGCTATTGGGTGCACTTTTGAATTCAACTTTCTAAATGTACTTCTAAATTCTACTTTTCACAGAGAGGCTATTGGGCACACTTCTATATTCTACTTTTCACAGAGAGGCTATTGGGCACATTTCTAAATTCAACTTTCCATAGAGAAGCTATTGGGTACACTTCTAAATGCAACTTTCTAAATGTACTTCTAAATTCCACTTTTCACAGAGAGGCTATTGGGCACACTTCTGAATTCCACTTTTCACAGAGAGGTTATTGGGCAACACTTCTATATTCTACTTTTCACAGAGAGGCTATTGGGCACACTTCTAAATTCAACTTTCCATAGAGAATCTATTGGGTACACTTCTAAATGCAACTTTCTAAATGTACTTCTAAATTCAACTTTCACAGAGAGGCTATTGGGCACACTTCTAAATTCTACTTTTCAGAGAGGCTATTGGGCACACTTTTAAAATCAACTTTTCCCGGAGAGGCTATTGGGCACACTTCTATATTCTACTTTCCACAGAGAGGCTATTGGGCACACTTCTAAATGCAACTTTCTAAATGTACTTCTAAATTCAACTTTCCACAGAGATGCTATTGGGTACACTTGTGAATTCCACTTTCTGTGCAGAAGCCCGCCAAAAGTAGAACAAAGGCTCGACTCGGGTTCAGGGTTACTGAAGTGAACCTAGACGCCATTTTGGCGGCGAGTCCTTGCAAAAAATCCCAACCGGTGAATTTATATTAAATAAATAAACCGGCGGTATCTTTAACATTGCACCAAAAAGTGGTGCATTAAAATCAATGGGAAATCCCATTGGGAAATATTCCGGTGGAATATTTCCGTGGTATCCACTGCCACCAGCCAGAAACTCGGCGAGGGGGGACGGGACAGTACCCCCTCAACAACAAACCCAGGGGCAATCTAATTGCCCCTACCAGTACTTCCACAGTATCATGGTTTGTACTGGTTAAGTTCCTAAGTTAAAACTAGTAAAGTCAATGGGGACTTTACAGACCCAGGGAGACAGTAGTCAGTCCCAGGGTGTGGAGTCTATGTTTGGGGGTCCCAATGACACCCCTATGTTACTGCACTGAGGGTGCTGTGTAACACATTCAAAAACCTATGATAGCCTATGGGGAAAAGAAATACCCCATAGCCCATAAGCGCATAGCAAGTCACAGAAACACTCTCAAGTCATGCCCAAGAGTGAGGGTAAAAGAGTCTCACTCTTGGCAGGAGAAAAAAATAAACCCCAAAAATCCAGCAAAGCTGCTGGGGGACTCAATAGGTTGGGAAATTCAGCCTAAACAGAGAATTCTCCCTAACAGTGGGTACAGAGAGGGTTCACTTCTCTTCAGCAGGAGTAAATACATCATCACCCGTTCCCACTACAATAATGGGGAAATTGGCCAGAGGACCAGCTAGATAACTTAAAATATGTTCTTGAAGAGAGATCTCCAAGTGGCGCAGACCAAGATGGCCACATTAAGAACGGCTCTGAGACTCCATTCCAAGTATAGGAGATTGCAAGCAGCCGCGCCCTGTGCTCTTGACCACATCCTGTAGTGGGGTGCAACTTGACGGAGGCTGGTGTGCAACACTGCTGGGACCTATATGTTGAAGGGCCCATTGGCCACACAGCAAGGTGGAGAAAGTGCGACCGGAGCAGTGTAGTGGAACTTGAGCTGAGGGGTGCTCGGCTCCAGTGCTCGCCAGAAGAGGAAGGTGTGGCGACTCCAGCTTGCTTGTCTGACGTGAGGGCAAAGCAGAGGATGAAAGATAGTAAGGTGATACTGCAGATCTGGAGAGGCTGCTCTGCCCATTTGGGCCCTGCGGTTGTTGCGGCCCCGATCCGGGGCGGCCCTGTGGACGTTGTGGTGAAGGAAAGTCTGAGGAAGGACCGAGGATGGTGTAGCCTTTCGAAGTGTCTGAGCCTCTTCCAGAGCCCCCAGGGAGGGTTGTAAGAAAGGTTGTGCCCCACCGCTCCCAGTGAATCAGGGGCATTAGTCCTCCTGTTTGGGGAACCAGGGGCAGGTTGAGGCATGGATTTCTGGGATAAAAGGAGCTCAGCGGAGTACAGTGGCCCGAGTACCAAGACCAAACACGACGGCACGGCAGGACTGGTGCCAGACAAGGATGTAAAGCAGCACTGTGGCTGCTGCACAAATGATTCTGGTTGTGCAGAAATATAGGAGAGAGAATGCGGCGGAATCCCCTCAGCGTGGGACCGAGAACACTACTATGCCATCTGGGACTCATCTGGCTCAAAAGAAGACAGAGGGAACTTGCTTCAGGAAATTAAGGCACTCTGAGGGGACATTCAATCCTCCATCGCAGAGTTGCATGTCTGGACAGACTCCTTGGAGAATAAAGTGGAGCGCCTTGAGAACAAACAACTCTGCAGCAACACATTGGAAATTAAGTTGGACGTCCAGCTCCTTGACCTTTAAACAATGGAGGAGGAAGCTCAGTTTAAGATGGATGATCCGCACAATAGAGAGGAGGACGACCAATCCAAGGATCTTTGGCCTGAAGGTTCTAAGGGACGAGACACTCCACGGATGTCGAGATAGTTGTGAAGGGCACTGTCAACGTCATGATTGAAGAAGATGGAGGGTGGGATGTGAAGAATGAAAGGATGCACAGAGGGGGACGAAATAATAGCAGTGGGGCCACGGTCTATAATGGTGCAATTCCACCATTATGAAGTGAAGGCTGATAATCTGGCTAGGACGAAACAATAGAACGAAATCCGGGATGAAGAAGGTAATATAAGAATTTTCCAGGATCTCTCAAGCCTCCCGTTTTTCAGGAGATGAGACAGTCAACGCCTTATGACCTGGCTGTCTGGAAAGGAAATTAGATACTGATGGGCCTTCCCTTTATCGTTGATCTTTGAATATGGAGGAGTGGATTATAGGATCACAACGGGAGCTGAAGTAAACTAGGATTTACAATACCTCCCCAACATGGCCGAGTGACGAATCCCAGGCAGTCGACAGCATTTTCAAGGACACTCTGGCACCTCCTAGGTGCTGTGAAAAAGAATACCTGGTGGCAGGAAATACATGAGGCTGGGATTCCGTCTGCGATTAAGTGCCATTGGGGCCCTCTGCACTGATGGAAGATGTTGCTGTGGGACTCTTTGCTGCAGTGTTGATAGCGATTCAAGTTCTATTTTGGAATACGGGTAAGGGAGTTGCTGCTTATGGATGTTTGTGTGGCGGGGAGGGGATCATTGGTCCCTAGTGGCTCATTTTGATATGAGCGTTGTTGGGTGTTGGGGTGGGAAGTGGGAGGTGAGTTGGTTGTAAGGGCTGGGGATGAAGTGGCGGAACTGTATCATGCGGAATGGTGAAGGAAGTGTCCCTCTAGTGTGTGCATTGACATGGAATTAGGAGACATTAGTCAGGTACTGAACATATGGCGACTGACATGAGTAGGGTAGGCAAAGGGCATTTAAGGTTGGGGACCCTTAATATGAGGGGACATACCCCCAGACTAAGAGCGCTAGTGGCTAGAGAATTTCATAGGCAGAGCTTGGACATTCTTCTCTTACAAGAGACCAAGTACAACACTGGAGAGTAGCATAGTCTCGGGAGGATAGCTCAGCATCAACATGCTCACCTTGGAAGCAAGACGACACTGAGCAACACAGGTTCGATCCACGGGTCCGCGCTTAGAAACCTCTGGGTATTAAGCGCGTTATAAATAATCTATCATATCACATCATAGAATTTCAGGTGCTCAGGTAGGACAAACATGGGCCTCGAGGGATACCAAAAGGGGGAGTAAGGATCATTTTCCGTAGATCGCTGGCCCTTCAGGAACCAGAATTATTCTGCTCTACGGACAATTTATCAGGGTGCACGTGCTACTGCGGCAGGGGAATGAGACTAAAGAGGCCTCGGTCTACCTGGACCAACTACCATACTTTAGACATGTGTTGGATCAATTGATGGGAATAGAATTTGGACTGATCATCTATGGGGAACTTCAATGTGTGGGCAGACCTGGAAATGGACAGGCTCTCACGACGCACGACTGAGAGACAGACGGTGCCACAAGGCGGTGAGAGCTTTGGCGGCATCCTAGAGGCAAGATTGATATATGGTAATGCAAACACCTGGGGAAGAAGTGTATCACATTTTTCTTTCCCCTTATAACACTTATACTAGGATTGATGATCTACTCATTGTAAGGAGACTTGCAAGTAGGATAGGTGCATGTGAGACACAACCAGTGGGCTTGAGCAACTAGAATATGGCTGTCATGGATTTGGTTACTAGTGGCCTTGATAAAAGGGACTCCATTTGGAGGTGTAATGACACTTAATGACAGGGCCAGGTCTTTGTTTAGGAGTTGGAGGCAGAAATCGGGGAGTATTTAAAGTTAAATGGCAGGACACGTAGGGATACAGACAGTGTGGGAAGGAGATCGAGACAATGTGGAAAGCTGCAAAGGCGATATGAAGGGGCGTGCTGATGAGGTCCAAGGCACGCAAGAAAAGGGAAGATAGGGAAGAGAATCTTGGAACAATTAGGCAGATGAGACTCCACTTGAAAGCGTTGGGGATGGGAGAAACTAGTAGAAAACAGATTCCTCAATCAGAAATTCAACGAGTAGGGGGATAACGCGAATCCATGTTGGTGGCAGGTCCACGGGCACAGGGGGCTGAGGGAGATAAAGGGAGCAGACGATAAGTCGCATACTAGCCCAGTAGAGATTGCTGACTTCTTTGCCAGGTTTTAGAGGGATCTCATAGGGAAGAAGGGAAAGGGCTAGCTTATGAGATTTCTTAATTGCCTAGCTAAATTGGTTTTACCTAGCTAAATTGGTTTTATCAACTCTTTCCCTAGAGTAAGTGAAGCAATTGGAGACCCACTTGACCCAGGAAGAGATTAGAGTGGCCATAAGGGAATAGTCGGTCCTTCCTGGTTCAGGCGTCCTGTGCCTGTAATACCCCTGCCCACAGACCAGCGACAAGAAAGAAATCTGTTCTCCTTTCGTAAACTATTAAAAACAAATTTGATTAACTGTCTTTTTGTGTCTGGATTCTTGGGTCCTGTTCCCGAGGTGTCCTCCCGTGTTGGTGTGCGCCCTGATACTTTCAGGCACGTGATAAATAATAAATAGGGCACATGCCATCGGAGAGAGTCCCTGGGGAGGAAAGATTCACCATAAATGTTATAAACTGTATTCAAACGTATTGCTCCCTTGGCTTGACAAAATTATTTTGGGTAATAGATACAGAGTGAAAGTTAAAGCCCAAATTACAGGGGCACCCCTTAAATATATTGGGGTACCCCTGATAATGCTCACACCAGAGTAAATGCACCCCTCTAGGGAATTAAGGCCATGAGTCTATCTTGCAAGGATAACAAACTTTAATCTTTACAGAAAATGAGATTGGGGAGAATGGCAGAGGACTCTGCCCTTCCGACCAGCATTCGGTCTTCCGTGGCTGGCTCCTATAGACTAATGGCAAGCAGGCGCCTTTACATACTGTTCAACTTGGTCACTGGATATCAGCGGAGCTCATCCAAAACTGTTGCTCTTCCTTAAAAGGGATGCTGCAGTTTCCAGTATTGCATGGCAAGGTTACAAGTTACTTAACATACTGCTGCTTCTGCAGGAATACATTGTAGCTCTTGTTTAGCATAATTTTCTGTTATAAACATTTATACAAAAACACCTTTCCACCATACTCTCAACACTCCACTCAATATTCTTATATTTCATCTGGTCCAGTAATTGTCCAAAAAACCCTGTTTTCCCACAGTACTCTGTATGTCGTGCATTGAATCTTGCCATTTCATAACGCTGGGTCTAGATCTATGCTCCTCAACTGCACACTATGTGCCTGGAATGTGCCCTTTATCCCCTATATTGCAAGATGTACTAAGCAGTATGCCTCTGTAATTGGGATTGGATGTGGAACTAAAACCTTAGGAGCCCCTGATGTGTGCAGGATTAGTGCACACACCTAACAGCTTTCATTGATTATATTCCTTCCTGTAATGCGCATATCAGAGTACCAGCTACATTCTAGAGGTCAGAAATAGAATCAAAGCCCAACCCCCTATATAAATCATACGTCATTCATACTTCCTGTTTCATTCGTCTAAGAAAACTTGTAGGAGTGGCCTGCAAAAAGTGACATTTTATGATTGTGTTTTTGTTTCATAGATATATTTATACTAGCACTATTTTCCAACTGGCCAGCGCACCCCACCCCCTTTATATGGCCACCCAATATAACAGACATACCTTCATCCACCCCAACAACCATGGCCAGTGTCATACAAAACATCATAATACTAAAAAGACACACCGCATAAGTTCTATAAATAAATGCATTTTAACATAACTTTATCCCTACATAACAGAGATGTCGGTCAGCCATCTTTGCTTATCCTTGGAGAAGAGAAAAAAGGTCATCAAGAAAGAGAAAACGAAAAAAGAAGGCAAGAAAGAAAGGAGGCGAGAAAGAAATAAGGTGAGAAAGAAAGACGGAAAGAAAGAAATAGAAAGTGAGAAAGAGAAAGTGAGAAAGAAAGTGAGAAAGAGAAAGAAAGAAAGACAGGAGAGTGAAAGAGAGGGAAAGAGAAAGGAAAGGGAGAAAGACATTTTCCACCAGGGCCGACCGGGTTTTAGACCTTCAAAAACAGAAATTGACAAAAGAAAAGAAAAAACTATGAAGAAAGAAAATAAATTCAGGTGTGTGCCACTGCACACCACCCAGGCATGGATCCTCAAAAATGTCTCTTTGGCTGCGCCCTTACTAGACTTTGCCTTGTCTCAGGTGCTCTTCGGACATCCGAGAGATGCACCCAATATCTTAACTTCTTCATACAGACTGCGAGAAGAGTACAGAACACCACCTCATATGGACCTTTAAACATGGGGCTGATCAGTTCCCCAGATAATAATGGTCCAGTTGTAATATGGGTAAAGATGTGTATGGAACTGTGGTCTCGCTTTCTACAGGGGTGGACACTATTTCTCCCCCCTTTACTGCACGCCACTACCGCCCTTGTATGCTTCCGTCCCGTCCCCATGTCAATTATTTATGACCCATCAACATATAAGGTCTCCTTCTGTCAATGCATGAGCCGGTCATTAGAGTAGGGAAATAAATAAAACTCCTGTATATAATCCCGAGTTGCTAAAACAGGGGCCGTGCAAATAGCTCAAGTCCTCAAATTGTCTAGTCATTTTGTCAGTACATTCAAATGTGCTTTTAAGACTTTTTAACAGTGGCCTTGTGTAGACTGCATAGCCTAGGATCCATGCCCTACAATAATTATATAAGCCCAAAAAACTGCTACATTTCCTTCATAGTACTGGGCCCAAGTACTGTAATATGTACAGGGGTCACATCCCTCAGTAACCCATCATCATGTGGATTAACGGTCCATAATTGTGCTGGCACATATCGCATGTCTTCCTCAATAAATAAAAACGACTGGGTCACCACTGCCATCCGGGGGCACTGAACCTCCCTATACTGCACCATGATATCACAGGGGATGCAGATTCCCAAAATAATCTCGCCATTTTGCTATTTTGCTCACTGTCCTCCAATAACTCCACATCTGTCATTTCCTTTAAATTTACTGTCAGGTCTATACATAATATTGTGTGCCACTCGTACCCGTCCTGGTTTGTTCCAATCAGGACTGCTCTTTTTCTGACGCTACTAGTCCTTGTAAATCTAATGACAATATTGTCTCTGCCTCCATCTTGGGTGGCACCATGGGTCTGAACATAAAATCTGTAGGCACTCGTCAACACTTTCGCAATTTGAGACACTACTTTTACTAATACCTTAATACCATTAAAATAAATATATCTAGGACCAGAGGAACCCCATGGACTACCGACTCCCTTGCTATTGCATTGATTATTACCATTGCTTGAGCTACACACATCCCTGGAGTGGAACACACTACCCCTTGATCTGTGAATGATATAGTTCCATTTATTGTACTGAGCAGATCCCTACCCAACAGGTTCACAGGGGAACTCTCTGAATATAAACAAGGGGGCTCGTACTGCCCCACCTCCCACTTTTATAGCCAGCTCCTCAGTGTATGGAACTTTAGAAATTGTCCCAGCGAATCCCTGCATGTAAAGGGTTTTACCTTATAATGGAAAGTTCCCTTCCGTGATGCATGATTTAGTTGCACCTGAATCTACCATAAATATAAATTGCCTATTTCCTCCTCCAACAAGGGCTCCTCTTTAAGGTGTTCGGTTATCAATAAGATTGGACATGTAAGTTGTTTCTGTGGGCTGTCCTAATCAGAATATGTATTTGTTCTGGGGAATGAAAAAGGGCCGCACCTGACATTGTAACTCTTGGAATGGGGCGCCTGTTCCCCCTGCCATTCAGTTAAATGGTGTTCTCTCACCATGCTGTAGTTGTTGCCCTTGCCTTTCATCCCCATAAGGGAACTGATTTTGACCCCCTTTCCCAAATTGCTGTTGTCTGCTTCCGTGAGGCCCTTGGAATACCTGCCCTTGAGGTGATGGCCCATAATTAAATCTCATCCCAGGCCTGTTCCTGCACTTCCTTGCAAAATGCCCCCATTTCCCGCAATACCATCACTGTGATGTTCCCAATCCTCCTCCCCAGAGCCCTATCCTCATAAAGCTTCTTGCTCGTCAGAATCCTCCTTTTCCCCTTGGTGCTCCTTCATACTGCCACTGTGGGTTAGGGTACTGCCTCCCCAAAACCCTATTGTCCCTGTCCTCCTTCAGCCCATAGTGCCGTAGTTGTGGCATTGCCAATTTGTTGAGTATCTCCTGTCCTTTCCCCCTGAGCCGGTGCCTTCACTGGTGCTTGAACAACAACCTTATTTAGTTTCTTTTCCACTAGTTTTGCCTCGTCAGTTTGCCACTTCTGGACCGTCTGTCTCCCTGTCCCGCTCCTTTATTCTCTTACAATTGTGGACTATTATACTTTGTGGGAATTGAAGCCAAAGGGTGGGCAGAGATACAATTCTATCTAGTGCCTTCCGGACCTCTTTTGGTAGTCCCCTCTTTACAATAAAATAGAAAGATTGTACTGTCTCAACTCTCCACATTTCCTGTAACTTGGGAATAAACCTAACTGGGTACTCATCACCCATTGTGCACTGCATTAAATAATGTAAGTCAGGGGTATCTGTGTACATCCTTTGTAGGCCATCCCATACCCTTGCCCTTATCTCAACAAAGGCTCCTCCATCATGTTCAGTATCTGCAAGACTTTCCCCAGCCCTTGTCCATATGTCCCCAGCCTGGTCCCCAACTATGGTGACCATTAAACTCTTAAAGTCTCCTAGTACTAAGGCTACCCCTGCTGTTTGTTTTTCAAATTCATAGATCTATTTACTAGCTCTGTCTATAAGCTAGGGGAGAGCTTTACTCAAATTATTTTTGTCCATTTGAGGCCATAGCACATACTGCGTTATCCCTACTTCTTTTTCTACCCCTTTAGTATTCTTCTGATCTTGAACTACCATGATTAAGTCTGGTCTATTTCTTAGTCTGTCCCTCCTCACTGCCTCTTGCGGCAGGGACGGGTTTCTCGCCACCTCCTCTCCTTGATCTCCTTCTTGCCCTGCCTCTACACTATTTCTACCACCTTGATCTTCCCCTCCATTTTCCGTTGTTTGTTCTACTTCTTGTCCCAGGACCGCCCAGACCCTCTGCACATCATCATTTTCAAGACAAACATTTCTTACTGCCCCAGGGTTGAATCTAAACAAAAAAATCTGACTTCCAATCCCCTGTTTTCTGTACCGGTACCCTTATTTCTGGTGATACTTCTTCAGATTCTTGTAACCTGACCAAACTTTCCCAGCAATGCTCTTAACTCGTTGTCTAGTTCTACTTGTGGACCCTCTGGGTACATCAATGGTACAGGCATATTAGAGCTTGTGGATGCGTTATATGGAGGTGCAAAAGGTCTCAAGTGGCCCCCCCACCCCTGTAGATGCTAAACCTGATAATCCTGTTGACACTCTCTCTACCTCTGGAGGTAGATAGACTGGGTTTTTATACCCTACTGTAGGTTTAGGCGTTACTATATCCCCTTACATTGGATCTCTTTCACCTTCCGATTCTTCCATATCATCAACTAATTGCCATAGATCTTGTTCCCTTCATATTTTGCTGCTACAAAGATGGACATTTTTTCTATCATGTTTCTGCTATGTGAGCCCTGCTCTGGCCAGGAGCAGGACGTCCCACCCTTCCTTTGTTTCTGCTACCAATTGTTTATTTATTCTGTCACAATACAGTGGCATAACCCCATGCATGCGTTTTATTGAAGTTTCTTCCTCCATAATGTTGCGTGGTTTCCTAATGCTTCACTTAAACCCTACTGCTATGCTTCAGCTTTTGTTTTTTTTACACAAAAAAAACAGATCAACCTACTTTTTTCCCCACCCTCTTTTACACTTTCGCCACTTTGATCACACACGCGCACACACACTTCCTTCCGTATTTACCACAAAAGACAGCAAGAGAAAATATACAAAATATATAATTGACTAAAATCCAGGCACATTCCTTACACCGAACCACTACTTTTGTAATACCACTTCTTGCTTCTATCGTCATAAAAAAATAATGTGTGGTACTGCCTTCTCAACCGGTTATGGCTGAGGATCCCTTATTTCCTAGTCCTTATAAACTGGGATGCCTTCATTCTGGGGTCTTTTATATGCCGAGGTTCCCTTTCCATTATAAAAAGTAGAAAAATAGAAATACGTGATAATTTCAATGCATAACCCACCTCTTATCCAATCTACTCCTTTACACATCACCTGAAATCCAATCTATACTATCCGAACTTATTACTTATCACCAAAAGACCTATTCCATAATACATCACCAAGTCCTAATCCATTGACCTCGTACAACTTCCACATCACCAAATATTTCGTACACATCACCATATTCTACATGTCTGTTCCCATTTCGTTATCACTTGCAAGAGTATACTACTCACATGGGTGTTGTTCACTTGAGTTTTTCCTCCGTTACGAAGACCCCATGCTGGCCTGTCTAGAGCCACGCCCTGCTCCAATGAGCAGAAAGGATTTCCTTTAAAATGGCTTCTACTAAAGTCGCTCAAGATACATGTTTTTTTTTTATTTAGGAGTCTGATCACTAGAGATGGGCGTGGCTGACTTGCCTGGGGCTTCGCAAAGTACGCGGAAAGAAACTAATTATCACGTCGGGTCATCACCACTGAAAGTGAACCCCAACTTACAGGGGCACCCCTTAAATATATTGAGGTACCCCTGATCACGCTCACACAAAAGAGTAAATGCACCCATCTAGGGAATTAAGGCCATGAGTCTATCTTGCAAGGATAACAAACTTTAATCTTTACAGAAAATGAGGATTGGGTCAATGGCAGAGGACTCTGCCCTTCCGACCAGCATTCTGTCTTCCGCGGCTTGCTCCTGCAGACTAATGGCAAGCAGATGCCTTTATTTACTGTTCAACTTGGTCACTGGATACTGACAGAGCTCATTCAAAACTGTTGCTCTTACTTAAAAGGGAAATTGCAGTTTCCAGTGTTGCATGGCCTGGTTACAAGCTACTTAACATACTGCTGCTTCTGCAGGAATACATTGTAGCTCTTGTTTAGCAGCATTTTCTATGTTCTAAACATTTATACAAAAACACACCTTGACTCCATACTCTCAACACTCTACTCAATATTCTTATATTTCATCTGGTCCGGTAATTCTCCAAAAGACCCTGTTTTCCCATTGTACTCTGTATGTCGTGCATTGAATCTTTTTTAGTCTCCATTGGCTTGTGATGTACAGGGAACAGCTGCTGAGTTACCTTGTGTGCTCTGCCAGCCTTGGCCGACACCAGGCAATGCCTGTAGTCTATTTTTAGCACAGGCTGCATTCACTGTGTGCTTTGAGCAAATCTAACTACAATTTAACAGTTTTACAAATATATTCATCTAAATAGTTATTTGCACCTAATATTTAAATCCTACCCATCTTTATTTAGTGACCCTCCTCCCCCCAAAACTCTTGTAGTGCTTAGAAAACAGTTAACAGAAGTCTTGCCTAATTCTAAAGCGCTTGTGAATGAGGAAAAGCACTAGGCTCCTTCCCAACAAGAGTTTTATGAACACACATCTGCATAAAGTCCAGGATTGTGAGAATTGTGACTCAGTAGTCTGGCATATAGATTTGACCATGAAGCAATTTGCAGAATAAGACTGCTTATAAATCATTTTGAATACAAGGTTTTAGGTTTGTGTACAAATGTATTAGTGGAATTTTGTATTATTTGGCACGTCTCTCCCCTGCGGTCTCCCCACGTTGTTTCGTAATGTAAAGTGTCCAAGGAAAAGACTGGAGCGCACAGGCAGAAGTCCTAGAGAAGCAGCGGACGTTCGACTTGCGCGTCAATAACACAGTTGGGTGCAGGCTCCAGCACCTTTGCTTCCTGGTGCAAAGATATCTTGGAAAGAAGCCCTCTGTAACAAGTACATTCAGCCAGGTGGGCTGCACTCCCAAAGCCCCCAGAGAATGAAGTATTCTGCAGCGGATTCGAGGAAACAGCACAACAAACTCCAGTTAGCACCCACATTTTATTAGCAATGTGCTACAAGGGAAAACTATGGAACACGACGACGCGTTTCGCGGTACTCCGACCGCTTGATCACATGGTTTAACACTGACACAAATGATGGACAATAAATACACAGGCAACTCTATGCTATATACGGAGTGTCTCACAGTTAAATTGGCATTTCTATTGCAATTAAATTTCGGCCATTTTGGAAAGTCTAAACATAATAAAAGAGCATGGACAGCTTGATATTCCGCGTAACTTGGATATATTCAATATGAAATAATGGGTCTCATAATGTATGACATAAGATTACATTTAGGGGGTTCCATGCATAACAAATATACTGAATGGTATATCTGTACATTACCTAGTGTACTCGTATCTACTTTATTTAGCCATGAGTACGGCTACTACCAAGGTGCTAAAAATAGACAATGGTAACCACCAAATAACAGACCTTGTCACATGAAAGCCAAGTACAAGCTATAGATGTTGTGAATTTATCTATACAGTCGGACCAATCTGAGGTGGGGGAGGGCTGCTATAGAGATTGGTTTTTAAGGTTTCCTAGAACAAATATTACCTGTGCAAAATAACGCTTGATCTGTGCAAAAATGCTTGTGCAAATGAGCAAAAAATGTATACAGCATAAAGTGCATAGTGCTTTATGTACATTCCTAACAAAGTGCATAGTGCATTCAAGTATTTGCCAGTAAGGTGTCTAGTGCCATACATACTAAGCCTCTCTCAACCCTACTAGTAATACCACCAGCTTATGTTCAAAAATTAAAACCGCAAAAGTTCAAAAAATTAATAGCTGTATGGGTCAACATATCCATCTAAAAAGGAAACAAAATTCAGTTTTTCATTAACCATGTGTGAAAAAGGTCTGTAACATCTTTGTGTCCTTAAAACCAATTCCTATGTTCCAATGCTGTGAAGCCATTTTGTAAAAAAATTCACAACACAATAAATACAGGTAAAATAATTTACATACTTAATGTATCAAAACAAACTGAAGCGCAAGATAGTCAGATGTATTAATAGCGTAATGACATGCTTTGCATTTCTGACATATGTGGAATCCTGATGCTTTGGTTCTCAACCACATATTCTCCGATATATTGTATAGTGGGCTCATAAAGCTGGGTACTAACATATCTTTCAATGAAGTTGACTTCTTGAATGTAATGTTAGCCCGTTCACCTAACATTGTACTTAGGTGTTCGTCTAACTTTAGCACATGCCAATGTTTGTGCATGATCTTACGTATGTCAGGTGCTTCTTGACCAAAGGTCAGAATGAGCCTCACACATCTGTAGCGTCGGAGATGTTACACCGAACGGTGTTGTCTGTCAGACGTATGCTACGCTTCATATTTCTGGCTTTAAGATAAGCTCTTTCAAGCACCTTTTTAAGATAGCCTCAGGATTTGAATTTTAGCGCCATAAAGGCGCATTCCCCGTCAAATGTTTCAATCTTGGTGCAATTACATCATATGCAGATACAGTCCCCATACGGAATGCTCCATTTAAGAGATGTGGAGTGACTACTATTCGCATGTAAGGGAGTGTTACAGCTTGTGGGTTTGCTATAGAGCTCTGTGGCAAGTTCACCTTCAGATACAATTACTTGAACATCCAAAAATACAATTTTGGTCTTGCTATGACTTTCGGTGAAGCTCAAGTTTAGCTCATTGCAATTCAAAATTTTAACAAAGTTCAACCACTCAGTGCTGGTGCCATCCCAAATAATGAAAAGGTTGTCCATATAACGTAGCCATAGTACAATTTTGGCCGTATATCGGTTATTACTGGGATGCCACACTACGTACTTCTCCCACCAGCCCATGGTGAGGCTGGCGTGTGAGGGGGCGAATGTCGTGCCCATCGCAGTCCCCTGAACTTGAATGAAATATTCTATGTTAAAAAGAAAGCAATTGTTTGTTAAACAAAGATTAATCATTTCTAAAATCATTTGGCCATGTTGTAAAAAGTTCAAAGATCTGGTGTAAAGAAAGGGTTGGCAAGCTTTGAGTCCATCTGCATGTTTTATCGATGTGTACAAATACACTACATCCAATGTTGCAAGCAAATAAGTGGATTCCCAGAGTATCCCCTCCACCCGACTTAGAAAGTCTTTAGTATCCCTCAAATAAGAGGGCAGTGCAGTCGCAAAGCGTATAAGAGTCATCAATAAATTTCGAGGTGTTCCCCAACAGAGCCCCACACAATGTCATTATTGGTCTTCCCGGGGGCTTGATTAGACTCTTGTGCACTTTAGGCAGAAAATAGATTGTGGGGAAAGTCGGGATTCTAGGATGTAAGAATTTGCACACATCATCATCTAAGATGTTTTTTTCTTTCCATGTTAACAACAAGGTCTCAGATTTCTCATGTATGCTTGCAGAAGGATTCTCAGTTAGTAATACAAAGCATTTTCTGTCACGTAATTGTCTCTCCGCCTCTTGAATATAGCCATCACGGTCCATAATGATTATATTAGAACCTTTATCAGATGGTTTAATGATATCGGTCTGTGCAGCCAAATGTTGGATGGTATTGTATTGGACAGAAGTTAAGTTGTTGGCAGATTTGCAGCATTTGTGCCTTATTTTTTTGAGATCACTTATCACCAGATCTTCAAAGGCTTCCACATGGCCCCCTGGGTTAAGGACAGGATTTAATCTTGATTTTGCCTTAAGTGGAGTTTCTACTGGCCAGCTGGTATCTATATTCATTTCATGCCAGTTCTGATCTAAAAAATCCATATTTTCATCGCTACCAGACTGTAAATATTCAAGGGTCCGTAGTGTCTGCATGTCCAAAATGGAGATGTTAGTCGATCCTTGAGTGAGCACTTCTGAGCTTCTCGGGGGAGGGTTGGTAGCAAAGAATTTTTTTAGTTTTATCTTACTCGTATATCTGTCAAAATCAATACGAGTGTCTGCATAGTTCTAGAATGGCGTCGGGCAGAAATTGAGGCCCAATTGTAATACTTTCATTTCTTGAGGGTTCAGGGGGTTTTGGGACAAATTGATCACTGACATATCCGGTGTTTACATACAGGTGCCGTGTTACTTTTTGGTCCCATAGCGACTGTTTTGTCCATTTCCGACATTGACGCTGCATCTCCCCCTCGTTTTTTTCTTCCTCTTTGTCCAGTTGGTTTGCCTCGTCCTCGGCCTCCTGTTTTTTGTTGTCGTTTTGTCTCCCATCTATGCCTAGCAACCTCATCTCCTCTAAAAAATTCAGTTTCCTAGGAGGTTGTTCGCTCTCACTCTCAGTTGTGTCCACATCAGAAGAGGATAATTCCAAATGCACTACGTTAGTTGCCACCTGTTTATCATTCAGAAGTTTCTTCCTAAGAACCTGAAACCGTTTGGCAAATGTCAGAACCCTGCCTTGTTTGTAATCATTTTCATCTCCCAGGAATTTCCTCAGTTTTCTTAATTTGATGTCCTCAAAAATTCTGTATCCTTTCTCCATATTGGTGCGCAAGACATTTCCTTCTTCAGTTTTCGTAATGCCTTGTAATTGATCCTCGATTTCATAGATTTTTTGCAAAATCTTATGTCGATCTATTCTAGCACATTTGAGGAGGATGTTCAGAAACGTCAGAGCATGTGTTGCTTGCCTCTCCCCACTCCTGTAACATCACAGGATCTTGTTCCTCAAAAGTGGTTGTGGTTAGAATACGCAACCCTCTTGGGATGCATCCCACATCAACATAATTCTGAAGAGTGTTCCTCCCACCATTTGCTTATTTCCCATTTTTGTAGTTTTTCCATCTCTCTTCATCATTATTTACAATCTTTGATGGTTGTGTTGTAGGTGCCTTGTCTTTGGCATTTGTTCGTTTCTCACAAAAGAGTGATGCAGCTTGCTCTCTACGTAGGTTTTCCCTTTCTAATTGAGACGTCATAGTCTAGTGTGAATCTGGGTGTTCATGGAGAATTGCTGCCCCCTGAAACTTGACACAATGTTCGCTTTTAATAACGTCCAACTCTATATTTGCAGAGTAAACACTGTGCATTACGGTAAATCATTTGGAAACGAAACTCCACCTTTGGGAAATGTGAGAAGGGGATTCGACCTACCGGTACGTGGATAGGCGTTCTCCGCGTCCTCCGACGCGACGGCTGCTTTCTCCACCGACACGGCACGTATCTCCCCTGCGGTCTCCCCACGTTGTTTCGTAACAAAGTGTCCAAGGAAAAGACTGGAGCGCACAGGCAGAAGTCCTAGAGAAGCAGCGGACGTTCGACTTGCGCGTCAATAACACAGTTGGGTGCAGGCTCCAGCACATTTGCTTCCTGGTGCAAAGATATCTTGGAAAGAAGCCCTCTGTAACAAGTACATTCAGCCAGGTGGGCTGCACTCCCAAAGCCCCCAGAGAATGAAGTATTCTGCAGCGGATTTAAGGAAATAGCACAACGAACTCCAGTTAGCGCCCACATTTTATTAGCAATGTGCTACAAGGGAAAACCACGGAACAGGACGACGCATTTTGCGGTACTCCAACCGCTTGATCACGTGGTTTAACACTGACACAAATGATGGACAATAAATACACAGGCAACTCTATGGTATATACAGAGTGTCTCAGTTAAATTGCCATTTCTATTGCAATGAAATTTCGGCCATTTTGGAAAGTCTAAACATAATAGAAGAGCATGGACAGCTTGATATTCCGCTTAAATACAATTTAGTAACTTGGATATATTCAATGTGAAATAATGGGTCTCATAATGTCTGACATAAGATTATGAGATATAGATATATATGTTTTAAGCCAGTGAATTGCACTCTGCCTCAATTGAGCTGGTGCTACTGGGCTAGAGCAGGCTGCGCTCAATATATACAGAGAGAAAGGTAAAGGTGCAAGTGAAACCCAGTGTCACCTTTTGTAGAGCTCCCAAATTAAAAAACATTTTAGCACCCAGTATGGTGGTGACTAACAATGAATCACCGAACTGGCTCTCAGGGGAGAATAACATGGGTTTCAAAAGATGTTGTAAATGCAAAATGTGTAATTTTGTATCTAAAAAAACCATTCACTAGTGTTGATGGAAAACAATGGCAATACAAACAAAGAATAACATGCCTTACTAGGTTTGTGGTCTATGTCATCCCCTGTAGCTGTGGTTTGAACTATATAGGATCAACAATAGGCCCACTAAAATTGCGTATTTTGCAACACTACAGAGCCATAAAAAATTGACATCAAACATACCCACTGGCAATACATTTTGCTGAACAACACAGCAAGAATGTAAAAGAAATGAGTTTCCTGGGACTAGCCCACATACCACAACACAAAAGACTTGGCAATAGAAAACTGAAGTTACGCCAACTAGAAGCCAAGCTAATTTGTAAATATGACACTTTGAAAGCAAATGGTTTAAACATATATTCAGAGATGTATGTGTTTCTACATGAATGAGAATGAGAATACCCATGCATGGGAAGTATTCTCTGTAGACTATTATACTCGGTTTCTCTTTTCCCTCTCATCCCCTTCAACTGTGACTATTTTTGAAACATGAGTGTTTGCCCACTGTTATGAGTTTTAATTATGGTGACTCCATTTCTCTGGTTATGTGTGATGCATGATGAGACACTTTTGAATTCTTGTGGACTCATACACGTCACATAGCCATACTCTTAGGTTTGATTGGTATCTAATTTTGAGCATTCGGCTAACTATATTTTTGTGCACTAGTCACTTTAAATTGTTCAGTGATTTTTTACTTATCATAGATTTCACCAACAGGACATTGAGGAACATGCTGCTTATCCCTCATATGCTCGCTCCGCGTAGTGAAAAGTATGATTGACTCTGCATTGTGACACATTATATTTATGTTGTCTAATCTCATATTAAGTATCTAGGACAATACAGTTTGTCTTTAGAATAGGAGGAACTTTCTCTTTAAGGCAAACAAGATTTGCCTTCTCTTTGAAAATTAGATCAATCTTGCTATATTATTATATGCACTTGCACTTTATTAATTATGCAAACCCAGATTGAGGTACTGTTTAGCACAAAATATATGATTGCATAAAAATGTGTACATATCTTGATATTTTGCATTAACTATAGCGAAATGGATATACACTAGCATATTCTGTTTTGATCACTGGTACATGAACATCTTATACGAGGCAGCTCCTTTGAGAAATGCACCGGCATCTTTGCGAAACGTAAATGTATTTTCTATGTGTTTTATGAGATGCCAGGTTAAGGGTTAATCCCGCCCCTCATGCTGGCTGGTTGTACTAACAAATAGCAATGCAGCTTTATATTTGAAAGTCTACTTAACTGCGCGAGAGCGAACATTATTGGAAGTGGGCAGCAGCTGCTTACATTCGTTTTTAAGCACGCAACTTAAGATGCGCAATGACTGCAGCGCTGTGTAGAATTTATTCAAACACTATGCAGCAATATATTTTGTATGCGCAGTAGCGCTTAAACTCGTGGATCATTTTAATTATATTTGTACTGAGAGAGATATTGAACGAGACAGACGACAGGATAAAAAGGATAGAGCAGAAAATGGACATATTGAACGAGAATTTTAAAAGTTTACAGGAGTTTGTGGAGGACTGTGTGAGAGGAAAAGTTTGCTACCATTACCCCACCTGTACCTGCCCTACTTCTCCATTCCCTAGTGACCCCTCCCCAAACCTTCAAGAGGAAAATAGACGTTTTCACAAAATATCCATCCCTTCTTCCCCTCACAAATCTTCTCCTCATAACAAGCCTGTGTTGAATCCTAATTTCCCCCCATATTTGTTTCAGTGTTCGCTTCCCCACTATTTCTTTAGATTGCTGCGTGTGTGTTTTAAATGTTTTTGTACAGTAGTTGCAGAGAAAGAGTTTGTGTTTACATTTTTTTTTTAAAAAGACGTAAAATGTTCGCGAACAGCGCGCCTGTTCCACCTATCCGCAAGGAATGGAATGTGGGTGCTGTAAAGGCAGTACACCTACCCTTATTAATGTTAAGTAAGATGGAATTGACATTTGACTGCACCATCTGTTGAAATTGTGCGTACATAAAAAGAAAGGGGTGTCCAAAGGATATTATACCTCGCCGTACCGCTTGGAAGCAAGATGATACATGTTCGTAGAACACACCAGATGTCCGGAATGGGCGTAAATGAGCAAAATGGAGTGTGAGAAGGACAGTATAGCTGTCCAAATCAGGCGCAGCCAAAATGGTGCCGTCCGTAGAACAGGCGCAGTGGGCGGCAAGTTCATAGGCAAACAAAATGGAGTTGTCCTAAGGACACTGGAACTGTCCGTACAGTGAACATAGCATGCGTGCACATGCGCAGTACAAACATAAGTATAGCGAACATCGCGCCTGTACCTAACTGTCCGTTTCACTTGTGTCGCACTTTGAATAACTTTGAGAACCCGAACACTGTCCGTAGGACACTTGCACGCATGCGCACGTTTCATTCTTTGCATTTGCTGTCCGGGGAACTTTCATTACTGGCGCGGATGTGTTGAGGACGTCATGTGACCGCACCCACGCTGAGCGTGGGGACTAATTTGCGCGGTTGGTGTGCTTCCGCAAAAGTACAAAAGAACTTGTAGACACAAGGCAAAGTATTGTAGAGTGTAAAAATGTAATTTCACATATCCCAGACAATAGCTGACCCCAGGACTTGCTGTGTAAAGTTTTTGCACCGCTGTGTAGGGATGAAGACGGTCACAAGGCACACCCCCTCAACCCCTACAAATGGCCACACCCCCGAGGGCATCTTCATTATCCTTCTAGCTATAGCAGATTGAGGTGTACTGCCTTTACTGCTGTAGGGACCAAAAGGAAACTAATCAGTATGGCTTCCATGGCTGCTGTTAGATCATTAGCCTCTGCACCACCCCCAAACCCGCCACCACCACCACCTCCCCAAGTGCCTGCAGAGAGATATATGGGTGAGGATGTAGAGAGTGAGGAAGAAGAGGAGGAAGAGAATGAAGTGGAGGAACTTCGCACTAGGAGCACTTGGTGGGAGTCGTGGGTGTGGCGGTTGTTTTCCGTTTATGGGAACGTACCAAAAGCACGTGAGAACCTGGTGAAGTGTAACCAGTGCGAGGTGGTGCTGAGTCGCAGGAGATTTGGTGCGTACAGTTTTGATACAAAAACCATGAAGCAACACCTCACTTTGTTCCACAGTGCAGACATTCGCAATGTGGTGCCATGTGAAGAGCATAGTCGATTGAGTTCCTCCATAGCATCCTCCGTGTCCGATCCTGTGAGGGAGAGCCTCCCTCCAGCTGCCTCACAAGCCATTCGCAATGCTGTTGACCCTTACTTTTCAAAAGGTGACAGTAGTGTGCACGTATTGTGACGCAGTGCTCTGCAGGGGGGAGAGTTTTCGAAGTGCTTTTGAGGCTGCAGTCACAGAGCACCAGAAGATCTGCTCCTTACCTAAATAAAGCTCAGCCTAAATCTTTCGCTGTTTATTTGCCCTTTCTTATCCCCGTGGCTGGTGTCCCTTCCTTACCCTCCTTTGGCCTCTTCTCCTAGTGTGCTGTCAAGCAATAAAGGTGAAAACAGAAGGGGGGCGTGGCTAGGAAGCCATGTGAAAGGACGTGTCTGTACGGGGGCTCCCGCAGATCCGTACATTATCCGACCGAAAACCGTGCAAGGACCGATGTAATTTGGCTGAGACTGAGATGGCTGCGTACATGAATCTCGGGTGCACGTGTGGACACATTTTGATACGGGCCCGCACCGTGAAAGCGCAACAAGAAGCTAAGAGAAGACTTGGAGGCGAGAGTGCGATGAACGAGAAAATGGCCGCCGCCGCTCAACGAAGCAACAAAGGAGTGACTGATCTGGGCGCCTGACGATCGCATTGGAGCGTGGTGGTAGTGAAGGAGCATGACTCGGGTGCATCGTGGTCATTAAGGACACCCGGGCCCGCGAGGCCGACGGCGTGGACCTGGAAAGGGAGCAGGGCCTGGCCAAAGGTAACCGGACGTGCGGATAGCAGGGGAGCGTGCGGTGTGACCTGAAACTGTGCCCCTGACTCTTCATGGCCTGAAGTGCGCTTCAAAGGGTGAGACGCGACCTGGCCTATCTTGGGCCAGCGAAAGACAAAGGCAGTAGACAAGATGGCCGGGGGAGCCGGAGGACAAAGGAACTTCGTGTCGGAGATGTGGCGATAGCGAGGGGACACCCGAAGAGCGCACTGTGACACCCTGCCCCAGATCCGAGCGGGGACAGAAGGACGGGAGACATGTCTAATAAGCTCCCGAGAGCGAAGAACAAACAGCCCACGCTCGACGAATACGCTAAGACGCCGCCCGGCCCAGACGGAGCCAGAAGCAAAGATAAAACTCAGGCCAAGGAAATGGCCGCCGGGGGTGCGAACCAGGAGGTCCTCGCTGCGATCGCGGACCTGAAAGCGACCTGGGAGACTAAGCTCCAGCTCACTGTGGCTGAACTGAAGACCGCAATGGAACTCCAGGTTGGGGCGGTGCAGGAGGACGTGAAGCTCCTAAGGCAGGACGTGCGTGCTTTGGCAGAGCGCACGGAGACTTTGGAAAAAGAAATGGGCCCTACCGCGGCGGACTGCGCCGTGCAAAAGCGTAAACTCCATGCCCTGGTGCAACGTGTGGGCAATTTAGAGAGTAGGGCGGAGGAGGCGGAAGGACGCGCCGGGAGGAACAACATCCGTATCGTGGGCCTGCCGGAGGGAGCTGAGGGCCATAATCCCACGGAATTTATCGAGAACATGCTACTGCAGGAGATCACAGGAGGCACCCTGTCGCAGGGTTTTGCGGTGGAGAGAGCGCACAGGGCCTTAACTAGGAAGCCACCGCCGGGAAACCCGCCCAGGCCGGTGATCGCCAAGATCCTTAATTACCGGGACCGGGAAAGGATCCTCGAACACTTCCGCAAGGGAGGCACAATACAACGAGGAGCGGCAAACATAACTGCCTATCCCGATTATACCCTGCAGGTACAGCGCAGTCGTATGAACTTTGGATCGGTAAAGAGGAGATTGCGGGAAGCAGGGTATAAATACATGTTGCTCTATCCGGCCAAACTGAAGGTTTTCTTTAAGAGCAAGCTGCTGTTCTTTGACACTCCGGAGGATGCCATGGAGTGGCTCGATGCGCAAAACTGCCCTCAGGAGCCAGATGTTCAGACGGCTGGCGAAAAAAAGACGAGATAAGTAACGCTGTGGGCCCGGTCGGGTTACGAACATTGGGACTTGAATATAGTCATTGAACTCGCTGGAGAACATGTGCGCGTCAGTGGTTATGAAACGTGGTCCGTGAGCACGGACATGGCTGCGAGGGAGAGGAGCCTCCAAAGGCCGCTCTTTACACCCCCTTTTTTGTGTTTAGTGTAGTCACTGTTAGTGGGGTGACACCCTGTCGGGTTCTCTACTTGGGTTTCCCAGAGAGGACCGAACACAGGGATGCCTGAGATCCAGGGATGGAGCTGGGCAGTTGGCTGGGTTAGGGGTGTTTTAGTTTTTGTATGAGCCTGGGAGTGAAATCGGGATTGGGTGTCTGCATAGTGGGGAGGGATTGCCTCGGATGGGGGGAGGAAACTACTGATAGACCATGGGGGACCTTAGGATATTAACGTGGAACGTTAGAGGGCTTAACAGTTATCTGAAGCGAAATAAAGTTATGTTGTATCTTAAGAGGCAAAAGATAGACGTAGCCCTGTTACAGGAGACGCATCTAAAGCGAGAGAAACTGGAGCTGGTAGGGAGCAAGTGGAAGGGGACAGTGGTGGGATCAACGTACTCCGCCTATGCCAGAGGAGTGCTGGTGTGGGTGGCGCCACATGTCCCATTTAAGCTAATTGAGAAGGTTGTGGAGGTGGATGGGAGGTTGGTTATGGTGAGGGGGCTGGTAGAAAACAAAGTAGTGTGCATTGTAAACACATATGCGCCTAACCAGGACACGGCGACATACTTTAGGACGCTGTGCACCAAGCTCAGTGTCGGGATGGGGGGTACGGTGATTTGGGGCGGCGATTTCAATTGTGTATTGAATCCCAGGGAGGATAGGTCCGATGACAAGATGGCTAAGCCCGGTCCGGCGGCCAGGGTATTGCAGACGCTGCTGGCGGATCTTGGCCTGGTAGATGTGTGGAGAGCGAAACACCCGGGCAGGAGGCAATACTCGCATTATTCGGCCCCGCATCAACTGCATACGAGGCTTGATTACTTCTTTGCCACGCCGGACATAGTCGCGGAGTGCGACCATATAGACTACAGGGCGAGAGTCCTCTCTGACCACTCGCCCCTGGTCATGCGATGGCAGCTTTATCCCCCACGAGCGCGTATACCAACATGGCGCCTCAGGGCGGAGGCGCTCAAGGACCCTGCCTTCAGAGAGGATATGAGGGAGGAGATAACTGCTTATTTTGAGGTGAACACAGGTAGCGTTAAGTCGGCGGGCACCTTATGGGAGGCCTTTAAGGTCGTAATGCGGGGGATCGCCATTGCGAAGTCCAAGGGATTGATGGGGGGAGTTTTAGCGGATCTGCATAGAGCTGAGACTGAGCTGGAGGAGGAGCTGGAAGGTGGTGGGATAGAAACGGAGGCGGTCTCCAAATTGCAACAGAAGTGTGCGGAACATTGGGACAGGCTCTGTAATCTGAACTATAGGAAGTATATTGAGAGACTGCATGCGGGGGGAAACAAAACGGGTCGACTTCTAGCTTGGCTGTACAAGAGCGAGACCCCACGATCCCCGATCAGATTGGTAATCAATGAAAAGGGTGAGGAGGCGGACACCCAAGAAGGCGTAAACAGGGCATTCGTGGAATACTATAAGGTCTTATACAAAGATTGTGAGGGGGGCAGCCAGGAGGAGATAGACGAAGTGCTGGAAGACGTAGGCCTGCCCAGGGTCAGTGACGAGGAGCGAGAGGAGCTGGATGCTCCGATCACCCTGGAAGAGTTGAAGGAGATTGTGAGGCAGTTACCCACCAGCAAAGCCCCAGGGGCGGATGGGTTCCCCAGTGAATTTTATAAAGTATATGCAGAGGAAGTGCTCCCGCCCATGCTGGAAATGCTCAACGAAGCGTACGAGGTGGGAAGGCTGCCGGAGTCACTCAGGGAGGCGATTATAATACCGCTCCCCAAGCCAAATAAACCGGGACACGATTGTGGCTCCTACAGGCCCTTGTCGATGCTGAACCAGGACAGCAAGATCCTGACAGCTGTCCTGGCTACTAGAATGCGGAGAGTGATCGGCAAGTTGATCCACCCTGACCAGACGGGCTATGTCCCAAACAGGAACATTACTCACAACCACAGACGCCTCCACAGGGTGGTCGAATGGGGACGTAGTGACGACGGCGAAATGGCGATAGTGGCATTGGACGCGGTTAAAGCGTTCGACTCTGTTCGGTGGCCGTGGCTGCTGGCGGCTCTGGGATGGTATGGGATGGGACCAGGTTACATTAGGTGGGCCGAGATGCTATACAGTGCACCACTGGCTAGGGTCCGCAAGGGTGCAGTGGTGTCAGAGAGATGGCAGTTGGGCAGAGGCACTAGGCAGGGGTGTCCCTGGTCCCCAATGTTGTACATCCTGGCCCTTGAACCCTTAGCAATTTACCTCCGGCAGCAATATGACCCGGTCGGCATCGACGTAGGAGGAGAGTGTCACCTTATATCCCTGTATGCAGATGATATGCTGCTATACCTGAGATATCCAGAAGAAAATTTGCAGTATGTCTTAGAGGTGATGGGGAGGTATGCCTGGTTGTCCGGTATAGCAGTAAACCCCCAGAAATCCACTCTATTTCCGCTGGGTGGCTATGTGGGGACTCCGGTGGAGAGGTTGCCAGTGTTGCAGATCCCGTGGGCGACGAGCTCTTTCCGATACCTGGGAATAGACGTGTATCACACGACTGAGGAAGAACACAAGCACAACACTGAACTTGCCGTGGGGAAGATCGAGAAATGCATGAGGTTCTGGGAAAGATTGCCATTAGCGATGATGGGCCGGGGAGCTATGCTTAAAATGGTGGTACTGCCCAGGCTTTTGCATTATTTTAACAACATCCCTTATATGATACCTAAGAAGTTTTTTGTGAGGCTACATAGTGTTTGCAGGGAATTCCTGTGGCACGGCACGCGTAACAGAGTCGCACTGTGGAAGATGCAGAACTTCTACGAGAAGGGCGGAGTTAAACTGCCGAACTTTGAGGCCTATTATGTGGCAGCGCAGCTGCAATATGTGTCCAGGTGGCTCTCTGATGACGAGACCCCTGAACACAGGCTGTTTGGGAGGGACTGTTCCCCTTTTTATCTGCGGGAGGTGATCTGGGTGACTAATGCATGCATGAGGGAACGTCCTAGAATGCTAGCTTTGGGACGGAACATGTGGCGACGGGCCTGCCGGATGATGGGTAACCCTTTGCCGTGTGTGCCGCAGTTCCCACTGGTCGCACTGGCGAAAGGAGACGGGCAGCTCAGAGCAATCATCCGGACATACTGGGAGTCAGTGGGGTTGGTCACCATGGGAGATATTTGGCAGGATGGGACCATCATGGAGTTCGAAGAACTAGAGGCAGTGTCGGGATTGCACAGGGGTCAATATGTAACATATCACAGGATAGTGCAGGAGATCCGGAGTAGGTGGCCTGAAACTGCCTTGGCCGATGAACCGGACGCCACGGTGGAGATACTATACGACACAGCGGAGGGCGGGCATGAGGTCTCTAGGTTGTACGAGATGTTGATGACAAAGGTTGGGAGGGATTTAGTGCACTTGAGACTGGAATGGGAAACAGAGTCGGGGGCCCCGATGGCAGATGGGTTGTGGGAGCGAGCCTTGGGGTATCATAAAAAAGTATCGAGGAATGCCAGGTTTAAGCAAATACAGCTTTATATAACGCACAGGGCATACATGACCCCCTTGAGAATATCCAAATTTCGGGACACTGGACGCCAGGCGTGCCCCAAGTGTGACGAGGAGAATGCAGACATGATACACATGTTCTGGGCGTGCCCAGTAATTGCAGGCTACTGGGGTGAAGTGGCGCAGAAGCTGGCAGGAAAGGGTATCACGCTCAAAGTGGATTCAGCCTGGGCCTGCTTGCTGGGGGGATATCCCAGAGCGCGTAAACTCAGACATGTTGAGAAATTGAAAGATTTGGCTTATGTGCTTGCTAAACGTAGGATTGCCATGGGATGGAAGGAGTGTCATAAGCCACGAGTGGAGGTCTGGTGGAGGGATCTCCAAAAATGGGCAGAGGCCGAGACGGCGGTGTGGCGGGATACCAGTATTGCAGGGGAGGAGGGGGAAATGTGCTCCCTCGCGGCATGGAAATTGATGATAGCCGAGCTGTTTGGAACAGGGTCGGCTCAAATTGAACCTGAGAGCGACGACGCCCCTCCGCTCGCAGCGGATACCGATGGCGGACACCATACAGGCTCATAGGGGGGAGGAATGGGGATTGCAGTGCTTTTGTTGTTAAATGTGTTTATTTATGTTCTGTTGTATTGTTGTTTGGTTTATATAAAATAAAAATATATTTAAAAAAAAAAAAGGTGAAAACAGAAATTACAGAAAAGGCTCTTTTCAGAGCCGCCTTTCTCAGTATAACAATAGAACTATGAAGTGACGGTCGTAGACCTCCGCTAGTTCTGAAAAAGTTTGCGGACAGTCGTAAGGGAAAAAAGGCAGGGTGCAAGCGGAGCAAACACAATGAAGTGTACGCTGGGTGTAAGTGGCGGCTCTGTAAAGAGCGTTTCGGTGGTGTGTTGTGTGGGTCAAAAACTGTGGATTGGTGAAAACGGAATGTCAGGTTAGTGGGATTGCAAAAGAGGTCGCAATGCATTTTGTACATTGCGAAGAAAAATCTGATTGCTAGCATATGTGAGGTGGACTCCATCTCTGCGGAAAATGAAAGTGCTGCGAAACAAAAATGTTTTCATTGTGGAAAGAGGACATGCCAACATCTCTTAAAAATGCACACACTGCCTTATTTACATTGCGTCTCGCTTTCTCCATTTGTGGACCAAACGCAGCCATATTTGTCTTTGGGCAATACGGGGAAAAAGCATTTCACAATTTGGAAACATGTCCATGAGCTTCGCGAGTCCTTCCTTCATTGCAAATTGCAAAGAAATCCCAGATAGATGGCCTAAACTGTTTCCTCCGCAATGAATGATCATTATATCTGGAGGACGCTCTGTCAGTAAAGTAACACAGAGAGGTACCAAGTCCAGCCATCTCATGCCACACACGCCATGCCAGTGCACTTCCACATGAGGAAATCCGAGATTTTTAGATAAACTGCAGCTTTCTGCATGCACCTTCATGCACCTTCAACCAATGTATCCATGAGTTTACCAACATCCAGATAATCTGTTTTCGAGCACGGAAACCCATGGCTGTGTGGTCTCCTGTGAGGGAGAAGACAGTCTTACTAAAGTACATTGGTCAGAACACACCTACTGAACTTTATGGACCAATCCCTACCTCCGCTCATTCTCATTCTCATTTACATACGTCTCCACCCCTGAATCCCCGTTGGTGATATATGCTGGCTGCAAACTACTGCGATGTTTGCGGACATGTAGAGGATCAGAGCGTGACGACGGTACATTAAAGTACTATTCCCCTTTTTCCCCTTTAAGGTAGGCTCTGAAAAGAGCCTTTTTTTTTATTTTTGGCCAGATACTGTACAGACATCTGGTATTTTATATATTTTTTTGAATTTTTTGTCCTTGCTTTACTCTTGCAAACATTACAGAACCTTCTCTAAAGCAAGCCTTACGTTCCAAAAGAACATTGCATTTCCCAAAGAAGATAGCGCAACACCATCTCCTTCAAAGTAACCAGCATTGCTTTGAGCAATGCTGTCATGATAGCAAAAAAAACATACAAGCTCGTAGCATGAATGCACGCATGCCACGATTGATGATACACCTCCCGATGCTTTGATCTGGACAGAAAACAGATTTGTTGCTCCATTGTACTCTAGGGAGTAAAGCAGAAAAAATGACTTTCGTTGTTGGGAAGATGGTCATGAGTGCTTCAACCAACTGTGCCAAATCTGCCAACAAAGTACGTGAAGTCACGTATCCCAATTGGCAAGCACCGTAGTGCAAAATGTCCACATGAGACATGATCATTGTACGCATATCTCTACAAACTTGCAGAATTGCCGCAGCATTGGCATCAGTGTCAGCACTTCACATCACCTCCACTCCTCTCACATCGAAATGGTGTGCCACATGCATATTCTCGGCATAGTGTTGTAAGCCTTGCACAAAAATGTCTCCAAGCATCAAAACCCTGACCCTCTGCCATCTTCAGTGTGCGCACCGTCTTTTGACACAAAAGAGTAATGTGAACATCTGATTGGCTGATGCCTACAGTCGCCTTTCCATGCAGGATTTGCTGTACAAACCCGTATGCAACACCCTACCAGCGGACAAGCGTTGCCTACGTGCGGCACGCAACTCTTACCCAGTCCTTCCATCCTTTCTACAGCGGTACCAAAGCGAGTCCCTCATTGGACACAACTAAGCAGTCGCACAATCATCCACCAATCACATTGAACATCGTTAATTATAACTCCGTCATCAACATTGCCCACTTCAAAATTACTGTCGATGATTCTGAATGGAAGTTGCATATCATTGCAAAGCACCTACTTCATAGCTACTGTGCAAATATTGTGAATTTCTACGTACAGCTCCATGCATGTGCACATGCATGAGTATAGAGAACAGGTATGTATATTTTAATCAGAGAACATGTGGAACCCTTATGATTTAATTTAGACAAAATGATGCCGCTAAATGTCCATAGGGAATACATAACGCTCCCCCTTTAAAGTGCAAGATGTCCGATTTGTCCTTCACAAATCGCACGACTGCTTACTGTCGTCTACATAACCTGTACATACGTTGCAAGCATGCCTATTTAGGGCAGAACTCAATTTTGTATGTGAAAATGTCAGAGCTGTGTACTCTGTACGGCCTACAGTAATGTGACTTGCAATGTGATCGTATGAGAATAGAAAGCGCCCCCGATTGCAGTGGTGACATTTCCTTCTGAGGGTCTCCCGATTTTTCAGCATTGTGCTTTTAATTTACAAGTAGAAAATGTTTACCCATCTAGTACTGTTGAGATGGATTTCTGAACTCTGTCCTGGAGGGGCAGAGGTTCAGAAGGCCAGCCTAGTTTCTTGGAACAGGGTAACCTCTGGACAAGCCAGACCAATCAAGGTAGCGATCGCGGCGGTCAAGACTAGGTCTCAAGAGGGGTGAGGGTGACTGAAAGCCTGCAATGAGCACACAAAGCAAGGACTCTTACAAATTACTCCAAGCAGGTGTTATATTAAAAATATAGACACATTTATTACAAGGCCTTTGTAACATTGACCGTAGCAAGAATTCACAATAAAACTCAAGTAAACCAACACATCACAATCAAATACAATATATATAAAATTACCAACAAGTCTAACGAGTTAGACACACGAAATGTGCAGACCACCTAGATGGAGAGGAAAACAGGCAGTGCGAATAATAGTTAGACCCAGTCTGCCTTCAGAGGCACCTAACTAGAAGTAAGTCCGAGCCCTACGACGAGTGGAGCCTTGTGCTCAAAAGTACCTTCACACGCGGGTGCCAACGGGCAAAGGGGAGTCTCCTCAAGGGAATCAGGCAGTTCGGTGAACAAATGAAGATGAACAGAGCTCCGCAACTCAAGCGCAGCCTCCACTGTGGGCAGAAGCAGAGTGCAAGTACGGAAAGGCGTGCTGTTTGACACAGCGGGGAAAAGCTATCGGCTACTGCAGGAGGGCGACCAGTTCCTAGCGATGCTACTCACCGTTCCCCGATGCAGGCACACCCAGGCTTCTCTGCGTCGGTTTCAGTGCTGGCAGGTTCAGATACGAGCAGGGGACGTCTCGGCGTAGTGTAGATTCCACGGCAGCAGAAGTTAGAGCTGAGGATGTCCCAAACGCAGTGAACCCGCACAGTTTGTTACCACAGCAGGGCAATGAGCGGCTGTGTGCATTTCAGCCCAAAGTACACTTCTCACTTCAGACCTGGGAACGCCAAGTGTACGAATCGTGTGAGAGTGGCAAGGACTCGTAATACAGCAGCAACCTGACGGCGGTTAGAGAGCAGAACTCCTGGGTAGGCTGGTCAGTCCACTGGATGGCCCAGAGACACTTCCGAAGGCTTACGTGCAGGAGATGGTGAAGATGCCGAGAATAGTTGTTCCCATTATTCCGAAGGGTCGAAGTACCAGTACAGGCCTTCTCGTTGGATCAGGGAGGTAGAAAGGGTTTCACAAAGCGACAGCGGTGCAGAGGAGCAGTCCTTCAGTGGGTCACCAGCGATTCCTCGGTTCAGCCTAGTAGTTGCAGGATACTTGGCTCCTGTATTCCTTCATTCGTGAGAACTCAAGAGATCGACATGGTAGTGGTGTTTCCAGCCTCCTCTTATCCATGGTTCCCTTCGCGCCAAATCGGAGAGGACCCAATGGGAGATCTGTTCACAAAACACTCACACCATACGTGGACCTATCACGGACCACAGTGGTCACAGGCATTCACGACACACAAGACTCTCTGGCACCCAGGGTGTGTATTGGGACCAGGCATCCCAGCCCACATCCTGGAGGCACACACAAGGCCTGTAGAAGCCTGCAAAAGCATCTGTGTTTCGCGGGAAAGTACATGCCCAAATAAGGAAGGCCCCGGGTCAGCTCGACCTGGGGAAGGTGAAGGGGGCAAGACGGTCAGCGGACAGGACAAAGAGCATCATGGTCTGGCCATATTGGAAGCCAGGCCACCATTTTGGGCTAAGCGCGAGAAACGCGCTTAAATAGCCAAAAGGAGCTCAAAACACAAAGAAACGATTGCTGCCACCAGTACCGTCTGTGATTCACTTGCACCGTTCGTTAACAATCCAAAGAGAGTGTCTAGGGCCTGTAGAAGACTGGAGACCCAAGAGAGCAGTAACTTAGCTTACAGTGCCCTCTTGTGCCATGTTGCGTGAAAGCTGCAACATAAAAGAACTACGGAAAACAACATTTCCCGGTACTGACTGTCTTAAGGGCATGTCAGTTTCCCCGTAAGAATGAAGCGCAAGCCCAGAGGAGTGCGGCAGAAGGCTGCACTTCTCTGGCAAAGTCTAGATCATGGTGAACACAACAGCAACAAGTTTAGGGGTTGCCACATGGAAGGAAAATTACCCACAATTAAGAAATCTTTCCTAACAAGTACTATGCCCTATCGCTTACAAACCTCTCTCCTATGCTTAGTACACTTTGTAAACAACAAGGCATTTCCATACCCTTAAAAGTTTCAGCTATTTTGAAGGACTTTCAAGTACCATATTGCAAGTACCATGCTAAAACTGCACAGAGTGAAGTGAAATGTACACGTGCACTGGGTTGAAATATGAAAGTTGAATGCTCTGACGAAAGAAGCACAATCAATGTATGCATTATCATCACTGCTGCAAACACACAAAGTAATTGAGTTTCTTTTTTTGAATGGCAGTGAAGACTACTCTCCTGAGAATCAACAGCATCTACAGTGCAGACGACATATCCGAAGAAACCTGCTTATCTTGCACAAAAAAGTAAGTACAGTGCAACCTTTATATTGTAATTATTCCTGAAAGAGGCTGCATGTGTTATTTGTTTTTTTTTGGGCACCAAAGCAAGCATTGATTTATAAACCATTCTACCTACAAATATCTATTTATTGAACAAAGAATAACAGGCAGAAAGGCTGACAAATCCCTGTGTGTTTGCTACTCAAATAACATACGTAATCCTTAGAAGGTTAGATTGTGAAAACAAGTTGCTGTAGCAAGTTTTTGGCATTTCGGTTATTAATAATGGTTCTCGTCACAAGTAGGCCACTTTGCACTCTCATCTGAAGCACATTGTAGTAGTATACAAACAGTAAAGTAGCCTTACCAAATTATTACAGGAGTGCAATGCACGTTGACACATCATGACAAAGAGCTTCCGCATCAGACTCATGCACACATACATTGGACAACAGACCAAAGTATATATTTTTTGTCAACAGACACCAAAGAATGCCTACCAAAAAGCAACTCAGTAGAAAGGAACGCAGAAGTAGAGCAAATAAAAAGGTACCCAATGTAAGCATCCACCTGTTGTAGAGTTTGTACAGAATGTTGGCACAGACCAGCTAATGCAGTTGGGTAACAAAATAAAGGAAGTCTCAACTACCGAAACTGTACCTCCTCCATCAAAAAGTCTCACAAAACACAAAAATGTCAAAAAAAACACCTAGCAGTACAGCTAACAATGTTCCTAATAGTGTAAGAAGAACCCATAGTAAAAAAAGTAATTTAGCAAAAATGTTTCATCACAGAGTCCTTCAGAATCTACTGAAAAGAGGACCGAAATCATCCTCACCCCTTAAAACCTACCGTAGAAAGTTAATCCTACAAGCTCTCGTGGACAGTGCAATCCCTCTCAAAAGGAAGTTGTTCATATTAGTGTTAAATAGGATGAAAGCACTAACAAAAGTAATTACCAAACTACAAAAGAAACTCAGCATTAAACGGAATGTGAACTAAAACAATTTCTTACATGTTTGTGGTGGTGAATGGAGTCGCACAACAACCACAGAGCCATATTTTAATGAAGAAGCATACAAACAAAATCAAACAAACACAATTGTCATCCATAGCAGTGGCCGAGGGTATAAGAAAATCAATACCATCATTATGGAACAAGAAAAACTGCTTACAAAACTATCCTTTGAAAACTCAGAATTACCTCTCGATTCAGCAGAACCACACCGTACAGTATACAAATGGCTGTGCACATCAATGTGTGCCATTCCAAACAAAGCTTTCAAATCTTTACATCAGTTCCTCAATCAATATGTAAAAGGTAAAGATAAAAGTAAAATGAAAGTGCTGCAAAATATGGATATTTATCCAGTGCGGAAAGACACAGGACTAAAAGGACATTCATTAGCCTGCATTTCTGGGCCTATTTGCAAAGTACCTTCCATGATATCAAAAGAATATCAATACATCATTCCAATATAAGAAATTTAGTTTATAAAAGTATACTATGCAAAAAGTCCAGCTTCAAAATTAGGCAATTTAAATACCACTCTTCTGCATGGTACACCCAAATACTTACAAGAAGAATTTGACTGTATTCAGAAAAAGTATTTTGGAAGTGAGAGCCACTTACAAAATGCAACAGTTTTAGAACATAGTAGCAACAATTCTGCACATAGCAACCTTCTTTTTACACACATACAGAAAAGAAGTAGTAAAATTTAAAAGGTCATCGGCTGAAGTGCCAAACCATGTGTGTGTGTGTGTTGCCGCAGAACGTTTTACAAAAGGAACACAAAAAATGTGGACATATACAAAATAGAAGACAATGAAGACTCTAAGGGGGTAATTCATAGAATTTAGCGCACAAGTGGCGCACGCGGCTGGCGCACAGTGTGCGCGTGCGAATCCCTGCGCCAGCCGCGTGCGCCAAAACCCATTTCCGCGCACAGCGTATTCATGGATTCCAGCTACCAAAACCAGCCGTGGCACACAGTGGCGCAGCGACCCTGCAGCAGCGCCAGTTACGGCCCCAAGAACGCCTCTCGCGCAGGGAAAAGCCATCAAAATCCCCAATCCAGCGCAAAGGGCTGCGCTAACCCTGTACCAGCACGTCAAGCGGGCTACGTGCATCACTGGGGTGCGCGGGAAGTACCTCACGCCATTTCAGCTGGGTACGTGTATTTCAGGGGTGCGCTTGAAGTTCCACACGCAAATGTCCTGGCTACGTGTATTTCGTGGTGCGCGGGAAGTTCCACATGCGAATGTCCTGGGTACGTGTATCTTGGGGTGCGCGGGAAGTTTCACACGCAAAATCAGCAGGGTACATGTATATCAGGGGTGAGCGGGAAGTTCCACACGTGAATTCAGCAGGGTACGCGTATATCAGGGGTGTGCGGGAAGTTCCACATGCGAATGTCCTGGCTACGTGTATCTTGGGGTGGCGGGAAGTTTCACACGCGATATCAGCAGAGTACGTGTATTACAGGGGTGCGCGGGGAGCACCACACGTGAATTACACGTGTGGGTCCTCCCAGGTGTTCCCTCTACACCCTCCACGGCCCCTGCAGGTGGCCCACACCACAGGGGCCTACCCTGCACCATGGCCATGCCCCCCAGCCAACCCACATGTCAACTTGCACTACTGCCCACCAACGCATGTCCCCCTGCACCCCCAGCCACCAGGGGCAGCCTCCACCAGGCCCCCACCCATGTCTCCCACCACCCCCACCCCCCAGCACTGTGGGGCACCTGCCAGCAGGCCCCCACCCATGTCCAACTCATGTTCACCTGCACCCCCACCCCCCAGCACTGTGGGGCACCTGCCAGCAGGCCCCCACTCCTGTCCCCCCATCACCCCCACCCCCCAGCACTGTGGGGCACCTGCCAGCAGGCCCCGACCGCCCAGCACTGTGGGGCACCTGCCAGCAGGCCCCCACTCTTGTCCCCTATCACCCCCACCCCCCCAAGCACTTTGGGGCACCTGCCAGCAGGCCCCCACCCATGTCCAACTCATGTTCCCCTGCACCCCACCCCCCAGCACTGTGGGGCACCTGCCAGCAGGCCCCCACCCATGTCCAACTCATGTTCCCCTATCACCCCCACCCCCCAGCACTGTGGGGCACCTGCCAGCAGGCCCCCACCCATGTCCAACTCATGTTCCCCAGCCAACATGTCATCACAATCTAGATCCCTGGTCCCTATGGTCAGCCTCCAAATGCAAAACACCCACCCGAGTATTGCATCCACCCACTCAGAAATGGCAATAACATGAAGGAACACCAATTGCAAGTTTGGAAACAAACACATGTCCCTCACATACACCCAATGGTTGTCAGTGAATCTCAAAACCCATATCATGATATGCATTAAACCAATGAGATGATACTACACATTGACGTTCGATCAAAAAATATGTATTAAAGAAACATAAATTGAATCAAAAATAAAGAAACAGAAATGGGAATGTACAAAAATGAAAAGAAGCATGTCCGTGAAAAAAAGCAAAACCAAAAATCATAATCCAAAGCAATGGTGTCCAAAGTCACAGTCCACAAAAGAAAATCCAATGGAAAATTCAAATTGAAAGCCATTGCTCCATGGGTAAATTGAGAAAGAAAAAGAAAATCCAACAGTGAACTATGTACAGACGAACAAGCCAGGGTCCATTATCCCAACAAAAGAAATGAAACCTATCTAACAACACCAACTAATTAAAAAAAACTATATACAAAAATGTGGCCCATTGTCCAAAAGGTCCAAAATAAATTCAAAAACAAAGGAAACCTAACACTAACTACATAACTATGTACAAGGGCAGCGGGCTAGTCTGACGGCTCACTTTTGGATGTCCCGGGCCAGGGCATCATCAAACTCCTGCTCAATGTCCCGGAGGCGGTCCTCCTCCATGGCCCCGAGGGTCCGCAGGGCCGTCGACGTGTCCACCTCCAACCCCCTGCGGATTGCCTCGAGGCACTCGGCCCGCCTCAGGGCCCTCCGCATGGAGTTCTCCGCCCTGACCATTGTGAGCCGTGCCTCTTCCGCCCGCTGCCGCTCCACATCTATGGCGTGGCCCAACCGCTGCCACACGGAAGACACTCTCTGTCCTGGGTCCTCCTGCTCTCCGGCCGATGCCTGCCCCTCCGATGTTGAAGGCCCCGAGCCTTCATGGCTCCCACCACGTTGCTGCTGTGCCTCTGCCCGTGCACTGCCTCCTGCTGCCTGCACATCCTCCGCCGGCTGGGGTGCAGTCGTTGATGTGGTCACCCCTGCTGGACGTCCGACTCCCGACTGTGGCAGGAATGCCTCCTCCACCAGCCTGGCTGCACCGTCAGAGGCAGCTCCACAGGGCACCCAGGTGACTGATGGGTGGGAAGATGGCACGGAGGATGACTGGTGCATAGGGGGTTCAGTTGAGGAGGGGGTCGTAGCAAGCCCCATCAAACAGAGGAATACGGCCTGGGTGACCTGTCCCAGTAGGCCGACGCGGTCAACGAGCCATTCGAGATGACGTGCAGTCTCCTCATGAAAAGACTGCAGGTCACCTCGCATGGCTCGTTGACGCAACGCCACACCAGTCAGGACAGGCTCAACCCGGACCCGGATAGCCACGTCCGCAGGCAGAGGAAGGCCAGTTGTCGTTAGCTCATCCCCTGCCTGAAAACGGGTCTGGACGTAGGCATCCCTGCTGGTGCAAGAGGATGCAGGGACAGGATCAGGGACAGGATTGCACACAGGCACCTCCGCGGCGGCCTGTGCTGCCTCCTGTCCCTGGTCCTGCACTGCACCACTAGCACCAGTGGGATCCCCACCTCCAGACCCCGTCTCTGTTGCTTGCACGGCCTCCTCCTCCACCAAACCCCCCCACCAACCTGGATGACTCCGTGCCATCTTCCCCCGTTGGGCCCTGTGGGGTCCCAGCTGCCCCTTCTGCTGCCGAGGAGTCCAACTCCAACCTCCGCCTCTTGGACCTCCCCCGGCAGCTGCGGCCTGGGACGCGGCACCAGACTCCTCACTCTCCGACGAGATGACAACATGGGAGGGGAGCCGGGCCTTGCGTCTCCGGCTGGCGGTGGGATCCCCGCCGCTGTGCTCCACAGCACCTTCTCCGCCCTCTTCATCAGTTGACGCTGCAGACAGGGAGAAATAAAACACAGGCATCAGGGCACTGTACAATGGACACATACACACAACAGTTGTACATGAGTGGCATTGGCAAACCTCAGACATGCCATCACAATCCCCAACACACATGTCATTTCAACTCGCACACATGAGCCATACCACAGCCATATTGCAACTGCCAGCACCATCCATACACATACAACAGCATGAGCAGGCAAAGCTGAGCCAGACATCACATGCAACACAGGAAGTGCACCACACATGTACACACAACACCACACTTGCATGCATGTGTACACCTCTGCCAAGTGTCGCAGTGTTGAGATGGGCATCCATGTCACATCTGCCAATCAGGCTTCCACACCCCGCTGTCACATGCATCCATGTTGCATCACTGTTGCACCCTTGTCAAATACACACAAATGCACATGTACACAGTGCTGATACATGCAGCCGAAAACATACATGCGTGACATCACGAACATGTCTACTTACATACACATGTGTGCCCACACAACTGCATTTGGCATGCAAGCCTACACACACAAGCACCATCCATGTCTCACACATTACAGCCCTCGCATGTGTTAGCCTCACAGCCCTGTACACCCCCACCCATACTCGACCCCATTCAAACAGATGTGCAACCTGCACACTACTGAAACATTACCACACGCACAGCTCACAATCATGATGCTTACCGCTCGACTCCAGACGGGTCTGCCTCTCAAGGACCTGGAGCGCTGGGGATATGCGTTCCAGGACCCTCATCTGATCTTCCGACAAGTGGCCCCGGCGCCCCTTAGCATCTGCTGCCTTCAAGAGGCGCCGGGCCTTGTTCAGGGTCCTGGACCTGAAGTCCTCCCAGCGCTTCTTGACATGTTGGAAGTCGCGGACTGCCACCCCCTCCGCATTGATGGCAGTCACAATGTCAGTCCAGATCCGAGTCCGTCCTTCCTTGTCAGCGCGGGAACTTCCAAAGAGGGCATCATACTGCCCCAGGACTTGCTCCACCAGGACACCAACTTCCCTGGCACTGAAGCTGGTGCCTCTCTGCCTCTCTGGCCGGGGGTTGTCAGTGGTGCCAAATGTTGCAGTGGCCGACATGACAACCCCAGAGGCAGGAGTGGGTGGGGAACTGGGTTCTGGGGCTGGGCTGTGGAGCGATGGAATCCCAGTCGGGAGTCTTCGGTTCCAGCAGGGGTGGTCACAGCAACAGCACCCCTGGCTGATGTGCAGGCAGCAAATGGCAGGTCACGTGGGCAGCAGGCAGTCAGGCAGCAGCAGATGGCAGGTGGGAGCGTGCTTGGGGCTCTGGGGGGGCAGTAATTCGGCCTTCTGGGCAGGAGCATGGTCTTCCGTGTGCTTACGCGTGGCCAGCTTGATACGGAGTGATTTGGCACGTGAAAATTCTGCACGTCAGCGTGTAATTCGAGGAAAGGCCCTTAGCGCGTAAGCGCGTCTGCACGCATACGCAATTTCATTGGACAGAAGGCCCCTCAAGCGCCCCTGTGACATGAAATACTGCACGTCCGCGTGTAATACGAGGAAAGGGCCCATGCGCGTAAGTGACGTGACGCGCGCGTGCGTTTCCCTCAGCACGGGTTAAAGGTGAGCGGGCCCAGCAGTTCGCTGTACGTGCCTTTCGTGGAGACCGACGTGTGTTGCTGCTTCCTGTTTCGCGCGCCATCACAACTTCACAGCTATCAAGGAATTATCTCTTTTGGCGGGGGTATTGGCTACGCCTGTTTTTCTGTATCGCGCTAGTCAGACGGTGAGTCGCACACGCTCTTTTTCCCACTGCGGGTGCCCCTGTGTATCGCACCCATTTTCGATGTCCTAGTAGACTGCGTGTCCCACGCGTACGCGTTATTCGTGTTACTGTGTGCCACTGCGTACTGCGGGAGGTTGAATCCACACACGTAGGCTGCAGGGTTGCGTGCACGGTTTTACTGCAGTTTTGGGGTGCCTGAGCGTTGCGTGACCTGTCACTACATCACCGGGGTCACATACAGCCTTGCAGGTGCAGGGGGGCTGTTAACATCTTGCTTCCCACCCCCTTCAGCCCAATTGCCCAGGTCAATTGTGGTGTACACCTCCGATTAGCACCACTCCATCTGTGCCGGCACTACTACATCTGTGCCATGGTTGGGAGGCCACCAAAGGTGAGGGGCACCTCAGATGGGCGTCGTCCTCGTTGCGGGCGTGGTCGGGGACGTGGCGACCAGGGAGTAGGGGGACTCCAGGGTGTCCAGGGCGGCCACAGAGGGGGAAGAGGCATGTTGTGCCATGTGTCAGAGCAGTCATGCCACCACCCCCTGTGGTTCCGGGGGATGCAGCTTCTGCATCTGGCACTGGCGCCCGTGTGACCCGGCAGTCAGTTCCATCGACTGCCACGGGCCCAAGGGTAGTGGTAGCTGCAGGTGCAGCTGTGGACACCGCCACCCAGGCTCGGGGTCTGCCAGCGCAGGCTACGTTGGCACTTGAGGAGCCCTTGGTAGATCTCCAACAGGCCAGGAGGGAAACCATAGGGGCAGGCCGGGCTGTTCAGGCCAAGACACGTGTCCCTGGGGTAGTCATGTCATCTGCTGCCCCGAACAGCCAGGTGTTGGCAAGTGCAGGGGCAGATGCACCCAACAGCACCCCGGTTGTGAGTCTGCCAACCAGGACCGTTGCGGTCAATGACCCTGCCACAGCTGATGTTGCTGTGCAGGGTCCATTAGTGGGCACCCAGCTGCCACTGACACAAGTCAGGCCTTTGGTCATCCCTCCACCTGCCACTCCCTTGGCTCAATCCACCGAACCCACTGGCCATACTGGTCGGGGTGGCATTAGCCAGCCAGGGTCTGCGCCACAGTCCAGAGGAGGAAGGTTGCACCTGCAGCACAGGCTGGGACCCCTCACACAGCCACGACCTCCTGCACGTCGAGGAAGAAGCCTTTCTGTAAGCAGGAACTGCACTTCCTCGTGGACTATGTGTGGGGCCACAGCCGTGACTTGCTAGTGGGTGCCAATAGTCAGACTACGGCTGCCCAACGTGACACCCACTGGAAGCATGTTGCGGAACATGTCAGTTCATTCGGCCATGAGGTGCGCATGGCGCAAGAGTGCAAAAAGCGTTGGAATGACATCAAACGCAGCACTAAGGCTAAGCATGCCTCTAATTACAACTGGACTCTGGTGACTGGCGGTGGGCATGCTTCCATGTAGGGATGCTCCCTTGCCCCTCCTCTGCCACTCTGCACCCCAGTTTCACCTTTGCACTGGTCTGCTTCAATCTTGCCAATGTGTACTTTCTTGTTCATGCGTCCTGTGTAGATGCTAACTTCCAGCGTAGAATCTGCCAAACATATGCCGTGTGGTACAGCCTTAGTAATTGATGCAGGGTATATCACTTGTACTGTGCATAGGTCAGATGTCCCGCAGGGACATGAGTGCACATTCATGCTCAATGTGCATTGCACGCATGCCTCTATGTGTCCTTGACTGGATGATCACTGTAATACAAGTCTTGGTTACATACATTGCCTGCCATCTCATCAGCCTTCCCATGTCAACTGTGGCTCAGTCCTGCGTTGCACACGTTTAGGGCCTGACAATATGTGTGGCTCACAGGCCTCAGCCTGTTCAATGGCCAATGACTCTGTCCGACTGTTGTTGTGTCTTCTTCACACATGGGCGGAATCCAGAGTTTTCATCATGTGTCCTGCTTACTGTCCCAGCATCATTTGCAGTGTTGTCACTTGAATCACATTAAGCTGTTGATGCCAGTCAACACGGCCTGTCAATACACAGGTGTATGGTCAGCCTTTTGATGCCATGCTAGGCATCCCTGCTTTGGTACTGGGGTGGAGGGGTGCTTGGCTTCTAGATATGGTACACATTGAATGCACAATGCACGTGATGTCTGAATTTGACATTGCATTGCCTTCACATTTCCTGGCACACACCATGGAGTCCTTGTACATGTAGGTAGTGAGTGGCATACACATTTTCTGCACTGCATAGACCCACTTCCATGTAAACTGCCACCTTTCAACAGGTCTGATCGGAGAAGCAATTCAAAGTTGACCCAGCATGCATGCCAGGTTATATGTTGTGAGTCACATGTCGACTGATGCGTTTGCTGTCGGTGTGTGTGTGTGTTGTGTGCTTCTGACATGTGTAGTGACCTTTTTTCTCTCTATTTTTCAGGTGATGACGCTATGGAGGCGGAGGATGGTGTTGTCATGCCATACACAGGGTTGTTATCACTACATCAACCCGGCACTAGTGGGGGGTTGTGGGGTGGTAGGCCACGAAAACCCCCCCAAGTGCTACAGTCCATCTTGTCTCTGGCTGCCTATGAGTCCAGCCTTGATGACTACTCTGACGTCCATGTTGAGATGGATGAGCATCAAGTCCATGTGTCAGGGGTGAGTGATTCTGATGTGGACACTCCTCTGTCTGTGACCCCTGCACTGAGGGATCAGACAGTCTTGGTTCCTCCGCCCGTGGTGAATCGGGACGCAGGGTCACCCTCCACACCAGTCACTGATGTGCCTGGGACATCACGTCGACGGGGCATGTAGTCGTGCAGCCGCGGGCAGTGCCAACACAGCGAGGACCCCCGGTCCTTGGGTCCCGCAGGGGTCAAGCCCGGCAACGCGGTCGCCGCGCGCAACCGCAGTATACTGAGTGGGAGCAAGACAGGACTGCCAATTCAGAACGGCAGGGGGGCAGCAATGGAGAACATCGCTGAGAGCATGGAGCGTGTGGCCCGATCTGTGCTCCCCCTGCTAAGCAGGTGCTTCTCCAGCAGCAGGTGGCACGGTCCACGGCCCGCTCGCTCAGGCTGGGCATGGCAGGCTGAAATGTCGTCTCTGCGTCAAGCAATTGCTGCTCACGCAGAGGCGCACATGGATGCCCTGAGGGAGGAGTATGCTTCCCTCAGATCCACTCTGGGTGTCCTTATGATGTCCCAGAGGCAGCAGGCAGAGGAGAGGTTTGCACAGCTTGAGCGTACCATCTCGGCTGAGCTACAGGCTTGCCGGGAGGTGCAGCGGTTGTCCAGCCAGGCCTTGCAGGAGGAACTCCATGTTACACATGCTACCTTGCAAGAGGAAGCACGTGTATCACGTAAGGTTCTGCATGCAGACCAACGTCACATCGCCACACAGAACCAGGCTCACCCGTCCGGCAGACTTGCTGCCGACAAGGGGCAAGCTGTGGCTAGGCGTGGCCAGGCTACTGTGCCACGTCCTCCTTTACAGGATGAGCCAGACTCGGACGACCATCTATCTCCCACATAGGTCGGGCTGTGCAGGCGTTGAGCCCATGGAGGTTTTTTTTTGGCTCAGCATCATCGCATGTGGATGTTAAACAGCACCCTGTACCTCCCCCCTCCTGGGTGCCTCCCCTCCCCCCGGGTCGTATGTGGCCATTTTTGATTTTTCTTTTAGTTTAGTTAGTTAAGTTTCTGTTTGATAGTTAGTTTAATTAAGTAATGTAGGTTTTCCATAGTTAGTGTAATTAGTTAATATAGTTTAAAATTGCTTGTCTATTGTGCTTTCATGTGACAGTGCTGTGCTTTGTGGCTTTTGAAGGCATCCACTGTCTGTTCCAGCTGGGCCCTTCAGGCTTGTCTTGTGTATGTGTTTGCTGCTTGGGGTCCTTGACTCACATATGCCACTCCTGCCTCCCTTATCCATGGGCTCGCATGGATGGTTCGGTGTCACAAACTTTTACACAAGGGCTTTGGACTGTCATATCTGTGGCATGTCTGGTGCTGTGTGACTTGTGTTTACACCCCTAGTGGGGATGATTTTGGTGTTATTGTCCACTGTTCAGCTTTTGCTAGATGTGGTGTTTCATGATTACTGTGTACATTAATTGCTATGCATTGTGTAGTATTTTTCTTATCTTTACTGTACACGTGCTTGTTGCAATTCATGCTGTAGATCGTGTTCTACACTTTGGATGTGAAAGACAGACTGATGGTGTGATTTATGATGCGACTCTCTGACATGGTCAAGTAATGAGATGCCTGAAGAGACACACAGATGACTTTGAAGCATTAATCATGTGTTTCATGCCCTTTCTGCAGGGGGATGAGCCTCCAGAGCACCTTTGCCAGCAGACATGGCCCATTGTACGACGGAATTCTGGACACGTTTGTTGGTGCCCACATGCACATGTGTGCACAAGCAGAGGCACAGGGATTGCAGACCTACATCCTAGAACTGCTGACGTGTTCCAAGGAACTCCAGGCAAGGTGAGCAGCACAGGGGGGGCCACAACACAGCAAAGCTTGCACCAGGCGAGTTGCACATGCAGGCTTAGTCACAGCACTGAGGGTGAGCTTGGACGAATATTGGTGTTGAAGCACACAATGCAGCTCAGATGTGTTGGTGGACTGATGGCTGTTGATTGCGAGGTTGTCTGGGACACCTGCAGGGGCAGTGGCACATACCCTCCGGTACACCAAGGTCCATCGAGGCACTTGTATCAACCATGTAGCCTTCAGAGACATGGAAAGGGGCAGCTCACAGGGACATACAGCAAGGGACATACTCGGGTGCAGTGCATTTCATTTCCATGTACTTGATGAATAAACTGCCAACTTTGTTTCGGTCATGGTGGTACGCAACTTGCTCTGAAGTCATGGCTTGCTATATGGGTCTGTCTGCTAACCCTGGGAACATTGCATGCTGTGTGAATTGTGACACATTGGTGTTCCATTTGCCACGCACCCATCGGCGGCTGACTTACTGCATTGACTGTGTATGACCCGTCACAGGGGTAATGTTATATATGGGTACGGAGCATCTACACCAGATTGTCTGTTTGTAGAGTAGTTTGTTGCTATGGGGCATGTTTGGTGGTGTGTTTTTGTGCAATTGGCAAGTACAGGTTGTTGACTGTGGCTCTCTTTGCAGCATTGCAGTGCTCCTGTAACCGGACCTGAGAGTGCGCAGGCAGGAGGCCAGCACTCAGAACCAGAGCTAAGTGTCTCGTTGTTTTTCTTTCAAACTGCTCTGCATAGGCTTGCTGGGGGGTGCACTAATGCATGGATGTATGTGTGATTCAATTTGGTATGTTTTTTTCCCCCCTAATCACCCGGAATCCTATGCAATTTTGAACCCTGTACCCTCTACCCGGTGTTCCTGCTTCCCGTACCTATCCAAGCAACGTTCCCTAACCCTCTTTCCCCGCTGGGGTTGAGGATGCCTGTGTAAGCCCCGAACTTGCAGGCGCCAAAACCCTAGAGGGGGTGGTTGGTTCGTACCACTCCTAAGCCTGGACTACAGAAGGCCATGACAATAATGTCCAAGTTTGTTTGGATTGTGTATGTGTATGTGTTCATGCAGGTAGTACATTTTCATGCATTCCCTACTTTCATGCGTCATTCCTCCTCCCCTCTCCTGCCACTAATTCCAGTTATCCAGTGTGCCAACACCTGTCCCGACTGCATATCCCTGAACCTCCTTCCCCACCAGGGTCTCAGGGGCCTGTGTGAGTTTGACCTTGCAGGCACCCGGGACACAGTGGGGGTGGTTGTTTCGTGACACTCCCGCGCCTGTTGCATCATTGTGGTAGTACTTGGCCTTTGTGAGGTACTTCTACGTCAAGTCTTCTACTGGAGGGTGTTCCGTTTCGTTTTTATGGCTTGGATTTTGTGATTTTGGAAATTAGTGTGGATTCTGAGGGTGCAGGCACCTTTTTACACACAAGGTGGGAGATGGTGATCCTGTGGCCAGGTGGAATTGAGGGTTGAAGGCTCCATGACCCAGGTGCAGTTGTTCAGTGGGTCATGGTCATTTGTGAGGGAGGGGGGGGGGGTTGTTGTTGATAGTTGCCTTGCCCTGCAGTGTGATGGGAACCCTGACATTGTAATGGTGGTATCCTATGTACATGTTGTGTTCTGCTGATCAATGCCTGCTCATGTGTTGTGTTTACCTTTCAGGTGCGAGGGGATAGTTATGGTTTGACATGCTGGGGTGTACACATGGTGAATGTTCACATGTGATGTGTAGAGAACACTGATGGTCACTTGATTGCACATGCATATGTTGAGTGCATGTCCTTGCTGACCCACACACTTGCACTCTGATGCACTACATGTACTCCCACCCTTGCATATCCACGTGTACACCGTTTGCCTTCTGGTGCCCACTGTGTCCCTGCAGCACATGTTCTGTGACCAATTATGGATCCTGTACATGCCTAATTTGCCTTTTGATGTGGTCTGTTGCTTAGATGTGATGCTCAGGGTGTGCATCACACACAATGGCTGTTCACTGTGCTGTGCGCTGAGCAGTGTGTTGCAGGAGTAGGACACAGCACACAGAAGCTGCAGTGTTGATTTTGCAATGCACAATGTGCATGTAGACAGGCATTCATTGTTATGTTACGTCTACAACTCTTGTAATGCATTTGGAAATTACTTATTTTGGGTGGGAGGTTGTTGGTCTGTCATTTCATCCGATTCCAGGTCAGGCATCATTGTCTGATGACACTGTACATTTTGGACATGGCAATGTGTACCTTATTGTTGCTGTGTTGGTGTATGGGTATTGCTTGCCATGTCATGTTGTGATTTGGGAGGGTTTGAGTGACATAACAGTGATGGCCATGGCCTGTTTTGCAGGTGTGTGTGATGCACACATTGCATGTCAGGGTCATCCGCTTCTCAGAGCAACTAGCTGGGGGTAGATCTCTCTCCGCGGCAGGGCCCTCTCTCTGGAACAGCCTTCCTGCCTCACTGGAACTGGAGGGGAACCATCTCCGGTTCGGGAAGCACCTCAAGACCTTCCTCTTTGCTTCTGCTTTCTCTCTGCCTCTCCCTTGCAAAATTCTTCACTGGAACTGCACTGGATCTGCAACTGGGCCACTCTCACCGACCTCGGTCCCTGGCCCAGCCACCCTCCACTTGCACTGCCTCCCTGGCAACCCCTGCACTGCGGTACTGTCTCTCTATCCCTACAGCCCCCCCCCTTCCCAGCACTTGTCTGCACTTACATTTGCAGTTGCCACCAGCTGGCCTATGTATTTGTTTTTTGGTCTACTTCCCCTGTACTGCACTCCCCCCCTCCCCTTCCCCTTGCACTTTTCCCTTCCCCCTTCCCCCTGCACCTGCACTTGCACAATCTCAATGACACCTGGCCTAGTAGTACCGTTGTCTGTCTTCCCTTGTTCCCCCCCTCCCTGCCTCATCGCACCTTGAAATACTTGTGTATAGGCCAGATCATGTCATGTCATATGTGTGCCTTTTGGTCACACAGGAGAGCTTGTGTTTAAGTAGCTAGGGATGCAGACGATGTGGCACTTCCATGGCAACTATCTCAGGGTGGTAGAGTTGTGACAGTTGACTGTCTTTGTCATCATAGATTGTCACCTGGTATGTGCCAGGCCTGTGTGTACTCCGCAGGGGTGGGAGTTTAGGTGAAAAATGTGGCCACAAGCTGGGTCCGGGCTTGCTCGGCACGTGCCCTGTCCCCTCCCATGGGCAGCGCCTGTGCCTGTGGTTGGGGATGTGGGGGCACCACCATGTCCACCGGGACGCCCTGCCGTGTTGCAACATTGTGCAGGACACATGCTGCCACAATGATCCTGCACACTACTGTTGGTGCATAGAGTAGCTGCCCGCCAGAGCGGTCAAGGGAGCGTAAACGTGACTTGAGCACTCCGAATGTGCGCTCCACTATGGCCCTGGTTGCAATATGGGCGGCTTTGTATCTTACCTGGGGTGGTGTGGTGGGGTTCCGGATTGGCGTCATCATGTGGTTGCTCAGAGGGTAGGCACTGTCTCCTGGGGAGGTGTAAATGGTGGGTGGGGGTGGGGGTGGGGGTGTGTGTGTGTGTGTGTGTGTGTGTGTGTGTGACATGCATGCATGTGCAAGGGCATTTGTACTCACCTAGGAGCCATGTGTCGCCATGCTGCCCAGCTTCCAGGGTCCGGCTCAGGGCTGACATTCTGTATATGAAACTGTCATGGGTGGAGCCAGGGTAGTTTGCATAGACAGAGGTGATGATTCCCTTTGCATCGCATACCACCTGTACATTGATGGAATGCCAGTGCTTGCGGTTTCGGTAGATGTGCTCAATGGCCCTAGGTGGACGTAGGGCCACATGGGTGCAATCTATGGCACCGAGCACTTTGGCGAAGTGTGCCACCCTGAAAAAATCCAGGACAACGGCCTGCCTTTCTGCAGGTGTTCTAGGCATGAATATGTGCCTGCGGACTGAGGGGCGCGCTGTCATGATTGCCAGTACCTGGTGTAGGCAGCGTGACTGCGTGGCCTGTGAGACCCCCCCCCCACTATGGCAGTAGTCCGTTGAAATGACCCAGTGGCCAAAAAATGCAGGACATTGAGCAGCTTCTCCAGGGGCTCAATGCTTGGGAGCAAAGGGTGGGGGGATGTAAGGTCATCTTCCCACTCCCTGACCAGGTCTGGGATGATGTGGGGTGGAAACCTATACCTGCCATAGACCTGGTCGTCAGGCATCCCAAAAAGGCTTGTCCGTAGTGCGAAAATGCGTGCCCTGGCTATTCTCCTCCTCCTGTGGTGTCCCACGATCAGTGCTGCGACAAATGGGGCATTCATCGTAGCTGTATATACGTGTTTGTTGTTTGCGCGCACTTTTATACTGTGCGCGGGGGACGCTTCCGCCTGCCTTCGTGTGGCGGACGCGTTGACGCCTGTGTGCGTCTTTTGCCGTGCGCGGGTTTCCTGTATTCGGATCCATGAATACGGGTTATTTGCGTGCGTGTGGGCGTTCCGTGTAGTTCCCTGCAGTACTTCCCCAGTTATGCCTTCTTTTTCACGCGTTATTCCCCATTCCGCGTGTTACGCCCACTGTTACGCCCACTTTGGTTGTGTGCGCCGCGCTATGTGCGCTTTTGCTGTGCGCGTAGCGCACGCCGTGTATGCCTGCGTGCGCCATGGCTGGATTGGGCGCACGGACAGCGGGAAACACGCGCAGCGTCTTCCTTGAATCGCACACGTGCGCGTGCGTTTCTCGCGCTACCTTGCGCATGGATTTTCGGCAAACGTTTGTTCCATGAATCGGCCCCTAAATGGTTTGAATTAGCTATGTACCTTTTAGCTGAAAACAAATATGAACTAACTGAACACCTAATATGTTGCAGTTACTGTACTGCAAAAATTAGACAACCACACTCCTTCACGTGCTATTAGAAATAATTTGGAATTGTTTTCATTACCAGAAATCCTTCAACAGCTCAATTTGTATGAGAGCATAATTCAAACAGTTCACCCATTTCAAGCAATTATATGCCTTCATCCAAAAACAGCAAAATTACCTTCCTCTGAATTGGTGAAAGGCATTTGTGGCAAAGTAGTTTATTTGCCATTAGATCTAACGGAAAATGTACACACTCTAGGAGTGGAACGTTCAATAGAGCATTCTTTAATAGTCTTGGTAAATGGAGTACCAACAAAGGACAAACAAATTTGGCAACAATTAGTGGACTTACACAAAGTTAGACAAGCATTGTAATATCTAAAGGACAATAATGAGTACTACAAGGAAATAAATATTGATGAAAGTTTAAGGGAAACAACTGAAATAATTCAAGAGCCATCAGAAACTGGACAATTCGAAATTCTGGATCCAACTACAGTATCCACTCTTTTGGACCATTACACAATTCATCCATTGCATTCCAATGAAAGCATAGATGATGCACTAGAAACTTACCAAATGCGACAAACCAAAGGGTCACCAATGAGTATTTGGGAAAAAAGTAAGAGCAAGTGCTTTTCCACTACCATTTCCTACTGGCAAAGGTGGAAGATACGATGATAGACCCACTCAGATTGGGGCATCAAAATACCGCTCATTATGAATGTATTCGCAAGATCCCAGATTTAGACAAAATGTGGAATACATATTCCACCTACTCTATGAAAGTGAATTAGCAACACTATGTTATGGAGTTGCACACATTCTTAAATCTAGAACCCACTTTCAAAATATGTCAGCCACGCAGTGAATACAAAAAGTACAGGAACAAGATGAGGTTTTACAATCAAGTATAACATGTTTGTTTGCAAACATGCGTGGTACAAAGGAATACTGGTTCAGACACCATGGAGACGTGCGTTGCATGATCAGAAACCTTGGACCACCGACTGGTTTGTTATGCTAAGTTGTGCAGAATATGCATGGGAAGATTTACATGAGTTCCTACGCATAGCAAACAGCAACAAAAACAACAGACATATTAACACCTGGAGAACTTTGCTATCTAGATCCAGTTAATGTGTCAAGATATTTCCATCATCGTTTCATTGCCATGCTACACTTTATTTGCAATAAAACTGTTCCTCCCCTTGGAGAAGTGCAGCACTTCTTTTGGAGAAAAGAAAATCAAGCGAGAGGAGCACCACATATTCACATGTTCTTATGGATCAAAGGTGCACCGAAATTTGGGCACGACAGTGATAGCACTGCTTTGCAGTTTATCCAAAAATATGTCACATGTGACATCCCTTCACAACAGACACAAAGTGAGCTGCATGGGCAGATTTTAGAATTTCAAAGACACAAATGTGGCAAATATTGTCGCCGCAAATACAAAAACAAAGGTAAATACTACACCAAATGCTGCTTTCGTTTCCCTAGACCAGTTACAGAAACAGGTGAAGTAAACAACTTCATGTCTTCAGTTTGACATAGTGTTAAAGGTAAATCACCTAAAAACACGTATTACATAAAAAGAAGGGAAGAATCAAAATATATCAATGATTACAATGCAATCATTGCCCTCTTATGGAATGCAAACATAGATATGCAGTACATTACAGACAATTCAACTGCTGTTGCACGATATGTTACAGCCTACTTAACAAAAGCAGAAAATACAGAGCTTCAAGACCTCTGGGATGACCTAGCATCAGACAAAACATCACAGAAATTGTACAGCCTAGGCATAAAAATGCTCTCTCATAGAGAATGTGGGGCTTATGAAGCAGCAGATCGTTTAACCGGCACTGCTTTGTATGGAAAATCAGACAACATAGTATGGCTCAGTCTTGGTCCTGCAAATCTAGAAAAAGAGTGCTAAAATCATATGAGGACATAGAAACAATTGCCAGAAATGATCCCAACAGCCAAAACATTCTAAAAAACAATTTACTGGACACATACTATCCGAACAGGAGTACCACTCTGGAAAGCATGTGTCTATACCACATAGCTCAAATCTTTGCATACAAAAACAATGTAAAACCCGATGAAAGCAAAACGTAGATATAGAGTGACAGATTGTGATGGGAGCTTACTGAAACTTACCAAACGAAGCTCAATTAATCATGTAAAATTGTCATTAAAACTCCTCAACAGAAAGAACTATATTACATGTCTCTCAACATTTCAAACCATGGAGATAAGAGGAAGACATACTAGATAATTATGACTGCTATGAAGATGCTTTCAAAGCAAATGAAAGCACTATCACCGATGTGAACTTTACGCAATACAAAACAATGTTACCCAATGAGCAGCAACAGGAAGAAGAACTTCAGGCCCAACTAGATAAGGACTCTTCCGACAGCAGTCAACCTTCTGTAACAGGAAGTCAAGAACCACTAGGACAACCACTAATAGCACATGAGGCTGAAGTAGCTATAGCAGCAGTAGAAAACACCATGTATCAGTATCAAGAAGATACAGAAGACTTAATTGTACAACAAGCAAAACTTAACAATGATCAGCGCAATATTTTTGAAGATGTAACAAAACAAATTGTACATGGTGTACAACACGAAAATAAAGAAAGAATGTATGCTGTCAAAAATTACAAACCTATACTGCTGTACGTCAGTGGTGAAGCTGGATCAGGGAAAACATTCTTAATCAATATCAGCAAGTTCCTTCCACAATTGACAAACAACAAACTGTCAGCTGTTGCAATGGCCTCACAGGTTTAACTGCCTACAACATAGGCGGTGTGACTTTACACAGATTACTACTGCTTCCAGTAGAGCATCAAAATAAATTAGACCACTACAAACTTTCTGCAGAAGCTGCATTGGAATTACGTAGAGTATTGAAACAAATGAAAATGCTACTTATAGATGAAGTGAGCATGGTCTCCAACCTCATGTTGGCTTTGATTCATCTCGGATTGCAAGAAGTACTTAAAAATAATAACGAAGAACTCTTTGCAGGGAAACACATTATCGTTTTCGGAGATCTTCTACAATTGACACCAGTGAAAGGTGAACCGATTTTTAAAACCTTAGGCCACAAACTCTGCCGGAAAACTGTCGGTAGCATAGGTAATGTTAACCTTTGGCAACATTTCCAATACAGAGAATTAACTGAGAACATGCGGCAATTTGCAGATCTCACTTATGCCAACATTTTAAAAAGTATTAGAGTTGGTGTATTATCGTAAGAAGCACAAGTTGTATTGAACAATCGGCATATAAATGCACTTTATGGCGATAATGCATGTGCAACTGATGTTATAGAACAAATACCACACAAAAATGCCAATTATATGGCCTTAATACCAACTCTTGCAAGCTTGTTTGTTTATTTTATTTCTATAGCGCTCTGGACCCGGGAGTATAAGGGCGCTTAGTACAGGTTACAAGGCACAGTACAAGGTAATAAGCAGTGATACTAGAACAATTTGAACAATAGTTATATACAGGAAATAAAGGAAGTGGTGGTGATAGCACCCAATAATGACATAAGTGAGGCATAAACAATAAGTACAGTTGATAGCTAAGTCTATCTTCAAGGTTGATTTTTTTGTCAGAAGCCACCCAATGGCAAGTTTCCTGAACGACTGGAAGGATTTGGATGATTTGATATTCAGTGGCAGGGTGTTCCAAAGTTGGGAGGCTAGTACAGTAAAGCTCGAGCCTCCGGCTCTTTTAGAGGTAAATCTAGGTACTGTGAGACATAAGGTATTGGAAGATCTCGTGGTTCTGATGGAGGATTTCATGGTAAGTTTGTTAGTCAGGTAGGTGGGTGCTAGATAGCTGAGAGCTTTGTAAGTCAGGCAGAGTGTTTTTAGATCAATTTTATGTTGGATGGTGAGCCATTTGCAGGTGGTTCTAGTGGCTGAGATGTGCTCACGCCTGGGAATGTTTAGCGCTGCCCATAACACATTATTTTGAAGGACTTGGAGTGTATTGATTATCGCTTGGTTGGCACCCAAGTAGAGGCTGTTGCAGTAGTCTAGCTTAGATTGTATAAGTGCTCTGGCTAGCGTGAGGCAACTGTTAGGGGAAAGAAATGGCCCACATGCTCCGATTAGTTTTCCGATATAGGCAGTGGCAGAGGCGGTCGCGTTAACTTGCTTAGGGAGGTTAATATTGGCATCAAGATAGAAGCCGAGTGTTTTCACGTTTTTGGCGACCGGGATAGTGTTGCCATCAATTATGATGTTAGAGTAATTGGGACTTAGCTTTTGTAAGTTGTTTGGTGAGCCAACAATGAGCAGTTCGGTCTTCTCGTCATTAAGGCAGAGGCCGTGTGTGGCCATCCATGCCTGAATGACGGAAAAGATTTCATTGATCCTGGCTACATCAGTATTGTAATTGCCCGAGATGGTGAGGAGTATCTCTGTGTCATCCGCGTAGTTTGTATAAGTGACACCCAGACGATCCAGTTAATCAAAGAGGGGCTTTGTAAAGATATTGTAAAGGGTGGGTGAAACACATGACCCTTGTGGGACACCATAGATGAAAGGGATAGGGTCTGCTGCTGCCTCCAGAGAAAAGACCCTCATGGTTCCATTGGCCAGGAAGGACTGTATCCACATGACAGCAGAGGGGGGGAAAAGTGGGCGGCAGAGGAGAGGTGGTTACAGAGTATTTTTGTGGTCGACCAGGTCGAAGGCTGCTGAGGTCAAAGCTGTTTCAAATTCAATGAAACAATGTTCAAGAAAGAAATGCAAACAATAATAGAGATTAGCGCCACAGACAAACTATAGGTACGTGGTATGACAGTACCCATGTATGAGCAGGCCACAACAAGACTAAAAAGTTTAGAAAATTCAATCTCCAACACAGCTGGGTTGGAAAAAATATTGAAATTATCCTTAAATTGTCAAGTAATGCTTAAACGTAACCTTGACGTATAGCAAGGGCTAGTTAATGGAGCACTGGGCACAGTTGTTGGCTTTCAATCATACCCATGTGATAGCAACATTCAGTTTGTAAATATTCGTTTGATAAGGTTTCAGAAGTGAAAAGAATAGGGCGCTCAATTGCTCGATTCCTTCTCTTCAAAGACATGTATGTACGTAGAGAGCAATTTTCTCTAACTCTTGCATATGTAGTTACCATTCATAAATCCCAAGGTCTTACCCTAGACAAAGCATTGATAGATATAGGAAACAGTGTTTAAGGAAGGCATGAGCTACGTAGCATTATCACGCTTACGTACACTTAACAGTCTATTGTTAAAAAACTGATTCAAGTAAAGTCAAACCTGATATTCCTTGCATTCTAGAATACAATAGATTGCGTTCACTGTACACCCCTCATCTGAAACAATACCCTGTTCCAGATAAAGTGAAACGTGGTATAAGAAAAGTAAATGAAACAGAAATGCAACAGAATTCAACAGCAAATTCTGCAAAGAAAAGAAGGTAAAGTTTCATCAATTGCCGCAAACTTTGAACAACCTATTAGGGAATGTAAACCCGGGACGTCAGCAAAGGAGCAACAGAAAAACCGAAAAATGCACTCAGATACGGAACTTGCTGGGCCATTCAAATTTGCAAATGAAAGTGGGTTAAGTTGCTATGCAAATGTAGCAATGAATATTCTATGCCACCAATTGATAAAAATATTTACCTGCACAGTACAGACCAATTGTGTTTGCAAATATTAGTGCTGCATAGAAAAGCAACAAGTAATCCTGACAACACATACATGTGTTCATGGAGTAAGGCAACAATTGGACGACTGTGCTGGAATGGTGAGATTCACTATGAACTCGCAAGAAGATCCACAAGAATGTCTAATGTACATACTATTAGTATTGGGAAAAAAAAGCATACCTGTAAATGAAATCTTCCGAATTTCTGTAGCAAAGTGATAGAGGAAGAAATCCCAAATGAGCGATTTGTTTATGTTTCCATACCAAATTGTGAGAGCATTCCATTTCAGCAACTTGTACAAAATGCAAACCATGGCAGATTATGTATTATATGTAATTCAGTCAATCGCTCCACCTTACTGATACCATCACATAGTGCCTACAGAATACTTATGCTTCTACGTTATAATGCAGATGGCACCAAAAACAACTGAAAATGGCTGGATTCACACACAGTCAAGTGTCACTTGGAAAGAAAACCTTTACAACAGTAGGAATAATCTACCATGCAGGTGCTACAACCAATGCAGGTCACTACACTGCATACATTAAAAAGAATTCTGGATGGTTCGAATGTAATGATAGCACCATTTCTCTAAAGCAGAGATTGCCAGCTAACCTAACAAATGCGTATTTAATGTTCTTAACGCCAAAATTTACGAAATAATGTGTACTTCAAGATTGTCAACAAATTATGTGAAAGACTATAACCAGTTAGAATACGACCACAGGTTTCTAACTACCTAACAGGATGGAAGAATGACACAAATAAATAATTATCACAAATCGTTGGAAACAAATGGCAGGTAGAATACGCCTACAGGTATCCAACTGTTGTTAAAAATGGGCAGGAAGGCAACAAACATAACATTGATCAGAAAGATGAAGGAAACACTCAAAGGAAACAAGGAAGTAGTTAGTACCATAGGAAACAAACGTTTTTTTTAATCCGACAAGGATTTTTTTTTCCCCAGACCCAAGGATTAGAAAAGCAAACACAGAAACTGAGCGCAATGCACAGTACACTGGTTTGGAAACTTAATATGAGGGTAAAAAAAAAAAAAAAGGTTAACTGTCTATTATGCAATGTAGTACATTTTCAAAAAATGCAAACACTAACACACACACAGAAATGGAAAAAGTGATACTTCCGCCAAGTGCGATAGCCACTTAAATGGATGTGGATTCTGAACAAAGTAAGGAGTAAGTGTATTGGCAGTCATTTTCTACACATGGGAAACTACACGTCTAATATATGGTACTAATATGCTGCAGTGCCTGTAGGCTGGCCCTTGCATCTTCGGTGAGTAACCTACCACCTACGCCTTACGACCAAGGTACAAGGAGTATAGTTCCTATCACAACCATCGCTGCATATCAAAACCATGGTCCTTGTAAATTAGCTACTTATAAATGTACTTTTCGGACCATCGTCTTCAGCCATGAAGCTAAAAAACTAGGGTGTCAACACAACTAGCACATTACACCACACCCATATTGACGTGTAACTCCACTGCTTATGACTTCAGTCTTGGGTGCATGGGCTTTGGCCATGTACCCAAGAGTGCAGGGTCTCTCCACAAACACCTCAGCGATGTGTTGTAGTGGCAGTTTTTCTATAGGTGTGATATCCTTCAGTGCTTCTGGCCAGCAGCTTCACTCCTAGCTGTATGTACATAGATCTTTAATGGGATGGGTGTATAGTGGCTTGCACGTCTAGTACTTCTAACTTTGTTCTTGGGTGTATGGCCTTTGGCCATGCACCCAAGACAGGACGTACTCCCCACTACTTGCCAATCGAAGCCCAATACTACGGGTGTATGCATGGGTGGCACATGCTACGGTGGTTGTGGCCAGGGCCTAGAGTTTTGGAAGGAAGGCCTTCGGCCGACGGCCATGCTTCCAAGACTCTAGGCCCTGGCCACAACCACCGTAGCATGTGCCAACCATGGCGGCGTACTGATGAATTCAATAACCATAGGATGCATCCAAGACTTTAGGCCCTGGCCACAACCACCGTAGCATGTGCCACCCATGGCGGCGTACTGATGAATTCAATAACCTTAGGAAAAAGTATAGCAATTATTGCATGCTGTCAATTTCAATGTTCCCTAACACCACATGTGTCCTTACAACTGTAACAACTCCCCCGTGCACTGCACGGGCTGAAATACTGGCCTTATTGGACACCTCATTTTCTGTGCGTACAAGGAGGCCATAGAACATACGTCATTAAAAAGGTATTAGTGTATTATTGGGTGCATGGCCCTTGGCCATGCATCCAAGAGTGCAGGGTCTCCCCACAACCACCTCAGTGATGTGTGATAGTGGGGGTTATTTTATAGATGTGTTATCCTTCAGTGCTTCTGCCCAGAGGCTTCACTCCTAGCTGTATGTCTGTAGATCTTACATGGGATGGGTGTGCAGTGGCTTCCACGTCTAGTACTCATCACTTTGTTCTTGGTTGCATGCACTCCCCACAACTTGACAATCAAACCGCAACACTACGGGTGTATGCATGGGTGGCACATGCGGCGGTGGTTGTGGCCAGGGCCTACAGTCTTGGAAGGCCTTTGGCCGACGGCCATGCATCCAAGACTCTAGGCCCTGGCCACAACCACTGTAGCATTTGACACCCATGGCGGCGTACTAATGAATATAATAGCCATCTGAAAAAATAATGCATTCAAGGCATGTTGTCAATTTCAATGTTGCCTACCAATGCGCGTGTGCTTTCAACAGTTACAAGTTTCCTGTCCACTGCATGGACTGAAGTGCTATCGTTATTGCATCCCACATTTACTGTGGGTACAAGGTGTCCATAGAAATTACATCATGAAGACCGACCACAGGAACAAATGCATTGATCACCCATGTCTTACTGTCTGAACCATTCCCAATGCTCTGTGACACAGCAAAAGAGTTTCATGAATAGAGCATGTGTACGCTGGTTGTTGCTCCACTTTCAGCGGATCCAAGATGGCAGTCGCATCCAAACAATCTGACGAAGAACACGTCTCGCAGCAGCCAATGGGCAGAGACGTCGCGTGTCCGCGGTCATGATGCCAGCCCCTTAGCCAATCAATATCTTGTTCGTGGACCGAACAGGGAAGTGTGACTGCGGAGCGGACATAGATATCACTAATTTTTTCAGACCTACTTTTTGATAATTAAAAAGAAAAATACTGCACGGCTGGTCACCAAATTTACAAAAGCACGCTTTCTGGACCACGCTCCTGTACCTGCCGCAGATTTCGTCAAAATCCGTCCAGCGGTTTGACCTGTAGCCGTGTGCAAAGTTTTTCCCCCATTCAGTCTATGGGAAGAAAATACGTTTTGGGACCCTTCCTTAAACTTTTGCTCCCCTGCACCAAACATCTCCAATCTTTGCAAAAAAATTCAGAGTGACCCATATACTTTTTTTTGCAAAGTTTGGTGAGGATTCGTCCAGGTGGAGCGAAGTTATAAGCTGCCCAAAAAGTGCTCTTCCTATGGAAACAGCAACCTAACCATAACTACACAGCCACTACTGTGGCCGTGTAATATATGCACTTTCAAAGATGGCCGATAGCAAAAACAGCATCTCTGTAAGTCACCTTTTCTATGTCTGTTGTAGTGTCATGGGTTAAATGAGCTCCCACCACAAGACAGAGTTACTGTGAGCAAGCCACAGGAGTATGGCGAAAAGCGTCAGTTAGCCTCCTTTTGCTACTGGGAAGCCTTTTTTTTTACTGCAAAACTACTTAATAAAGCTGAATTTTTAATGAAATTTTTTGCGGTGCAGTTTACTGTTGGTTTTCTACGATTGAATTCCTCGTTGGGCAATTAATGCTGGATGCCAGTGGATTCCTAAACCAGATGGGAGTGCAGCTTCTAAGAAACCAAGACTCTGCGGTCTTTGTTTGCTTTGTTCATATATATATATATATATATATATATATATATATATATATATATATATATATATATATATATATATATATACACACACACAATGAAAAATGTTTGTTAAAAGGGACGTTATGGTTAAGTTGCGCTACTAAAAACCTATCAAATTCAGTAAAAAAACTTTGTTAAAGGGACGTTACGGTTCAAAGTAAAACCGAAAAACCCCTGAAATTCGGCAGTTATGGTAAGATAAGCAACCATAACTCGCGCCACCGTGCACTGCTAACACTAACACCCAGGACATCAAAGATGACATCACAAATGTCATTGATGACATCACTGATGACATCACATGTGCATTTACTTTTCATGAAAGCTCTGTAGGAGGGATTCTTATAATGTTGACCAAAAAGTGTCAAGGATCATTTGAATAAATATCATGAGCTAATTAGTGCAGTAAGCAATGCATTGATATATTATATTATATTATGAAGTTCTATCCAGTATACTAAGCAACTCATACAGAAACTTAGGCAGTGTGTGCAGTATACATGATGAATGTGCAATATTCATAATCTAACATGTAATAAGTATCTAATAAAACCCACTTAATACATAATTGCACTTAATACAGACAAAACACAAAGAGACAACAACACATACAAATATGATTATATACAGGGACAGAGAAGTAAGCAAAAAAGCAGAAGTAGTAGCAGAAAGAGGTCATAACCTAACTGATTATCTTTATGCAGAGAAATGATTGCTCCGTTTCAAAGCTGCTACTTACTGTATGTATGTGTATCAAATGATGTCAGTGAACCCTAAGGAAAGGAGTGCGAGTACAATGTATACAAATATGAGCATATACAGGGAAGGTATAGTAATAAAAATAAAACTATGAGAAAGTGCTGATAACTCTAATGATTATCTTCATGCACAGAAAGGATTGCTCTCTTTCAAGCCTGTGTCTTCCGCTATATATGTTTCATATGATATGACTTGACTCCAAGTCTACAAATATAGTACCTTTTCAATTTTTACTTCCTGACTGTTACTGAAGAAAACTATGTGGCTTAGATATGTCAGTAAAGGAAAAAAAGGGAGAGCCAGCCATGTGATGTCATCAGTGATGTCATCAATGACATTTGTGATGTCATCTTTGATGTCCTGGGTGTTAGTGTTAGCAGTGCACGGTGGCGCGAGTTATGGTTGCTTATCTTACCATAACTGCCGAATTTCAGGGGTTTTTCGGTTTTACTTTGAACCATAACGTCCCTTTTAACAACGTTTTTTTACTGAATTTCATAGGTTTTTAGCAGCGCAAGTTAACCATAAACTCCCTTTAACAAACTTTTTTCATTAGCACGCAGACAATATACAAAGATGGAGTGTAAAAAAACAATTTCTCAGGGATGGCTTTACACAGAATGTTGCAAAGTAAGAAATTATGCTCGTTCACAGTGAAGGTCAGCTGCTTCCATTTTTCGCTTGCGGGCCGGAGTGGCCCACGACTCGCACTATAAGGTTCTATTGCTTTTTGACCTTGACAGACAGGGATCGTGCCAAAATACTTCTTTTGAAGGAGGGGTGCAAAAACATAAGACGATAAGGATGACATTCCTAAAACGAAACCGCTTTTATATATTATATCACTATGAGAAAGATCGTTGGCACAGACTGAGTCGTATTTAGGGACTGCATTACGTGTAGACAATGAAAAATGCCAATATAATGTAAGTAACCCTTTAAATTATTTTATACCGGAATATAATAATAGCGTGGCGTTAAAGCCCGGTTAAATTGTACTTGTTCATTCAATGTGGCATATTGTTTTGTACCGCGCACTATCACCACCGAAGTGGTCCGCTGGTGCTCAGACGGCTCTGAAAAAGGCAGAGAGAGGGTGGGTTAGTGGGAATAAGTCAACATACTCCGTTGCACTATCCTCGCTAGCAAATAGTTTCACGCCCTAATAAATAAAATATATATTTTTAATGAAGATCGGCTCGTGAGACTAATTTATGTTTTTAAAACAGATACATCCTTCCCTACTGTCAATGTCACGATTTTCAGACCCCGGCCGACGCATTTTTCAACTGCCAGGTGCAGCTCTGAGTAAACAACTTCATGACCCTCACCATTTTATGGGACAATCGCCAAGGACCAATATGCCCTTACGCGGTACTAGCGGCCAGAAGCAACATACCAACCATTATGGTGGTCTAATGCCTCGTTGTTGGAACAGCCTTCCGATTATCAGTGCGACCACAGTCGTCCTTTTATCATAAACCAAAACCCTATGTAACGCAAAGGAACAGCGCGTGACTCAAGATGAACTTTTGCAGATCGACAGCAAAGACAAATGCAAATCGCTGAATATTGTCTAAACATTTGATGTCAAATAAATGTACTATACGAAATGTACAATCTTGCCGTTTGCTTTTAAATCACAGTTTCATATTCCGAATTGTGGCGCGCTGTGTTGTGAGATGATCTGTGTTGTTTTCCGGATTCTGTATGAAGTCACGTAGGAGCAGTGTTGGCAACTCCTTAGTAAGAAAAGTAGCTATTGCCCGTCATAAAAGTAGCTAGAAGTAGCTAAATGACGTCAACCTAATTTGCATAATTCACCAGGTGCATGATGGGTTATTGCCAAGGGCATGGTTGTTATAGCCTCTCATTGAGCTCACCCCTTTTTTGTAATGAAAGTCGCGAATGCACAGATGCAAACTCATTACATCCATATGGAACAAGTTACTTACCTGTAACTGTTGTTCTCCAGCATGGGTCTGGCATGGATTCACATGCTCATGAATATTCCCCGTCGTCAGGCTGGGAATCCTCGGTAAAGAAAAAACCAGTATCAGTTTCGTTTCTGATCTGTCTTTCGTAGTAATAACTAATCACTGGTCTCTGCGTCATACTGACCACAGCCAATGACTGCCCTCTACCTAAGCACCGCCTCTGGCAGCCATCTTCAGATTTGGAAGCACGTGAATACTTATTCTCCTTGATCTCTCTGCCGCTTTTGACACTGTCGATCATCCTCTCCTGCTCCACACTCTCCTCCTTCGGGTTCAAAGGCCCTGTTCTAAAATGGCTCTCCTCTTACCTTTCCTCTCGTTCCTTTGCTTTTTATGGGGAGGCCAGACCTCTCTCCTTCCTTCCCTCCGATTTACGGTGTTCCTCAAGGCTCTGTACTTGGCCCTTTCCTCTTCTCTCTCTATACCTCCCTCATTGCCCCCGTCATCTCCTCCTTTGGCATCTCCCATCATTTCTATGCGGATGACACCCAACTCTTTCTCTCTTTCTCCTCCTTCACACCTGACCTCCACCTTAAACTCTCCTCTTGTCTCACAGCCATCAAGAACTGGATGTCCTCACGCTTTCTCTCACTTAACACAGATAAAACTGAAGTCCTTTTCTTCCCCGCTAACACTTCCCCCCCCCCCCTCTCTCTCTCTCTCCTCCCCCGTTCATCCACTTTCCTCCTTCCAATCTCCCTATCTTCACTCATGCTCGCAACCTAGGTGTTCTGTTTGACTCTTCTCACAACACATCTCGCTCACCTCCCGCTCCTGCAGATACCACCTTTACAATATTCGCAAAATCCGTCCCTCCTTCACATTCCATGCTACCAAGCTCCTAATCTCCTCACTCATCTTTTCCCGCCTCTTCTACTGTTCCTCTATAATTTTCGGTCTTCCCTCATCTCAGCTTACCCCTCTTAAATCTATATACCACTCTGCCATTCGAACCCTCTGTCTCCTTACCTCCCGTGACTCCATTTCCTCTTCACTCTCTCGACTAGGCTGGCTACCTTTCCACCTACAACTAAAATTCCACTTTCTCTGCCTTGTTTTCAAATCCCTTCATGGTCTTGCCCCTCCTTATCTCTCCTCCCTTCTCTCCTTCTACTCCCCCCTCTCGCTCCCTTCGTTCTGCTGGCCACTTGCTCTCTGTTACTCCTCCCCCTTGCGCTTCCTCCCGGTTCCGCTCTTTCCAACTTCTTGCTCCTCTGTATTGGAACTCTCTCCCCCTCTCAATCCGCTCTTCCACTACCCTCATCTCATTTCGCACTTCCCTTAAATCCTTCCTCCTCCATTCCCCACCTTGAAGCCCCCCCTGCTCTCTCTACTCCCCCCGTCTTTGCCCCTCTTCTAATCCCTCCCCTCCCTTTCCACCTTCCCTTTTCTATGTTACTCTCTCTCCCTTCCTTCTACTCTCACTCAATCCTTCCCCGCCCCTCCCTTCACTCTCCTGTTCGCACTCCACTTCTCCCCCCTCAGTCAATTGCTCTTTGCACTGTTTCGTTGTTGAATGATTCAAGTTGCCACTTTGCTCACATTGTTATTTGTTATTACTCTGTATTTTGTTGTTCCATTGTACAGCGCCTTGGTGTAAAGCGCTCTATAAATAAATAAATCAATTAGCGACGAGACGCTGTCAAAAGCATTGTACACATTTCCCCCCAAAAAAGTAGTGGCTCTGAAAAGAGCCTTTTTGGTACTATTTGTATTTTAAATGTTACAATTGGGGAAGAACCACTGGGAACATGCATCCTACACTAGCAGGAAGCGATGTACGGCATTTTGGATGTTAGGTAGAAAGATCTCATTGCCAGCATCAGTCAGATAAACTCCATCTGAACAAAAAATGTTCCTACTACGAAAGGTAATGTTTTCATTGTGGAAGGAGAACATGCCAATGTCGCGCACACAACCTTTTTTCACATTGCGCAGTGCTTTCTCCATTTGTGGACCACAGAAGGCAGAACGCAGCTACATCTGCCTTTGGGCAATGCGAGAAAAGATTATGTGTGAATTTGGAAACATTTCCATTAGTTGGAAAAATGTCTCTGTCATTGCAAACTGCAGTGAAATGCCGTTAACATGCCCTAAACTTTTCCCTCCAAAATGAACAATAATAATGTCTGGATGAAGAAGCGTTACCAAACTAGCACAAAAAGGACCCGCATGGACCCACTGCATTCCACGTATTCTGTACCAGTGCACAGCAGCGTTATCGAAACCAAGGTGTGCTGCTAGTGCACAATGCTCTGCGTAAAGTTGTACCCAATGTATCCACGAGTCGCCCAACAGCCATATAGTTCGCCTCCTAACAGCGCACCTGTCCCCGTAGCCATGTCCACTCCTATTGGCAAAGAAACGTTATGCGACAATCTGTTCCTACACACCCCATGCACAAATTCATATTGAACAATCGCAACTCCTGCATAGTCCCATTTCCATTGCACCCACACTCAATACCCGGATGTTACATTTGCGCTCCCCAAAAGGCACGGCTTTCGCCAACATATTGCCCTGTTTACGGGGCTACACAAACATTTGAAGCATAATTTAAAAAGCTGCGTCTTCGTAGAAATCATGCAAAGTGTTTATTTCTAATTTTGTTAAAGGGACGTGTCAAGAAACACCTTCTGTGCACCTTGTTATGGGTTGCTCTCGGCTTGTCCTCTGTATATTACTACATGTGTGTCTGCAGCGTACATAGTATGTACTGCAACAGATTACTAATTGCAATAGAGGAAAAAACAATTCACTGCCGCTAATAAACGTCACGCTACAAGCACGAATGTTATCATGGCCACAAAACAACCTCCTACCATGGAACACAAAAGCATACATACACATGAATCGCTCAACCGTAGTCCCATTTCAATACCAAGCACATTACGAAGAACACCATTTAGCATGTGCGATTTCCCATACTACCGCGAGGGCCAGTCCTCCTTCCATTTCAAGTAGTCTTTCAGCAGCACTCCCCGATTGGCTACTGTTAAACTATTACATATGCATAAACCAATTACAACCAAGAAGTGTGCATGCAATTCTATCACATCTAATGAACAGTGCGTAACAGCTGTTACTCACGCAGAGGTGACATGTCTTCTAAATGAAAAGCACCTCTGCGAGAAATTACGGGTGAACGATCTACACATTCTGCACCCACAAATATCAGCATCACTACCCATCAGCACACCCAGTAGGTATTACTATTTTTTCTACAGTACAGTGCCAACTGTGTTATACGTCCGCATACCTCTCAAATCACATGCTTTTGCCGGCTGTCACCCGCCAAGCTCCCTAAAAGCCTATAACAATCAATGGGCTTTCACAAACCAATTACGACATCAGTTGTTTTCACCTGCATAAGAGCCATGAAAGGTTGAGAACTATACACCATGCGTAGCAACAGAGTACCTAGGTCTAAATCTCCATAACGTACTCAAAATTTGTACCATTGTACCTCCCATCACATACCATGAAATTGCTCCTACAGTAGTAGGTGGTGACAAAGGTTCCATTTGGCCACAACATGCATTGGTAGACGAAAAAGGTTACTGTGTTCCTTTGTTGCGTCTTTTTTACAATTGTTTCCCACATTACACCACCTCCTAGCACTTTTGTGCAAATCGCAAACACAACTATTAGGCAGCCTTTCCGACCAAACTATGCAAACTGCATACATTTCAAGCATAATGACAGGTTCCACCCGTACGTCAAACATAACAGCAGTTAAGCAATAAAAAAAGTTATCGTCACGTTCAAAACAGTAACATACGCAAATGTGGATATTCAGATTAAAACCACTAAGCAATGCCTGAACTCAGGTACTGAGCATACGCACAGAACTGCATGCAAATGGATGCCCAAAAACATTGTACTTTCCACTCTGTACATCTTTCTGCACCTTGGTCTCATCCTCCCACACTGCACAGTACTGCATTTGTCAAGTAAATAGGTCTACACTAATACACACATGTTTTTCATAACCTGTGACACTAAATTCCCAAGTAGGCCACCTACTCGCTTAACAAACATGCTTTGACTCCCAACCGTCCTTCATATTGTAGACCTTCAATTTATACAAACACTTTCGTCTTATACAGGAGCAGGACCCACCAGTCTCTGGGGAGCTACTGGAGTGTACACTTCAAAATGCAGCCTAGAAGACACCTACTCTCTGCAATCAACAAAGTACAATACCAGTATACTCTTGTATGTCTTACTAAACCAGTGCACTAATATTCTACTGTAGCATATAACTGTGTGACCATCCAGCAGTATCTACTTCATTGTTACTAATCACACCTCTACAGGTGCTAAACGTTTCTTATGTTGCCACCATTACAATAATACCCACATACTAACATAGTGTCCCTAATCTTACACACCACTACAGAGCCACACACTTGCACTTAAATAGCTGCCTACCCTCCCATTCACCCACTGACGCACATTGTACACATGCATGTGAACATTTGCACACCCACACTTCCCTTTCTTCGCCAACAGCTACTACACAATGCCTACCAAACGGCAATTCCGTAGAAAGCAACGCAGAAAGAGAGCCCTACAAACACAGAAAGTACCCATCCATTGCAATCTGAACGTAAACAGAAAGGTTCAGGAGAAGAGTTAATTCAGTCATTAAGGAAAACTAATCCATATGCCAGTAAAGACAGTGTAGGTGATCTGGCAAAATGTTAGAATGTACAGGAAACCAGAAAATACAGTCCAAAACAGACTACTCCTAAAAGAGCACGTACAAACAGTGTAATCACAAGCAAGCATTAAAAAAAAAACTAATTTTACAAAAAATATTTCCACCACAGAGTCCTTCACAACCTTACAAGTAGAGGACAGAAATCAAGCTCAACCCTCAAAACCTACTGCAGAAAAGTCATCCTAGAAGCTCTTGTAGACACTGCTATAAGTGAGGAGCGGAAATTGTTTATGGTAACTTTAAAGAGAATGAAACCACTAACAAAATTAATTGGTAAATTACAAGCAGTACTACGAAACAAACGCAATGTCACCATAGATACATTTTGCCACACATGTGCAAGTGAGTGGAGTTCCACCAACAACACAGACATACTTCAATGAAGAATCCTACAAACAACTAACCAAATTGCCTTACATCAGAGTGGACGAGGATATGAAAAGATAGCCAATACCATAATAGAAGAAGAAACACTTCCACAAATATCCCCATCAAACTTAGATGGCACTCTCCAATCCACCAAACCAACACGCCTCATCTACAAATAGCCTTGCACATCAATGTGCAACGTTCTCCCATGCCTAATCAAAATTCTGCAGCAATTCCTCAATCAGTATGTCAAAAGGCACCAACAAAAGAAAAATGAAAATACTACAAAGTATGGACTCCTGTCCAGTGCGCAAGTACACTGAATATGCAGACATTCCTTAGCCTGCATTTGTGGAGCAGCTTGCAAAAGCACCTTCCACCGTATTAAAATGTTAGCAACCCACCATTCAACAATTAGAAATGTAGTCTATAAACTGTACTATGCAAAAAATTCAGCTTTAGCACACCAACAATTAAATGATATTCTCCTACACGGTACAGCCAAACAAGCGTGCAAAGAAATTGAGCACATCCTATGGAAATACTGTGAAACTGAAGAGCACATACCCACTGCAACATTGTCAGCCAACAATACGGACAACAGTGCAGCTATCAACTTTTTACATCACACATACACAAAAGAAATACAAAAGTTCAAAAACGCTTCTGCTGAAATGACAAACCAAGTATGTGTGTGTTGTCGTAGAACTTTCTATAAAAACAGCACCAAAACTGTTGATGCAATTTAGAAAATAGAAGGCAATGAGGAATCCCAATGGTTTCAATTAGCTCTGTACCTTCTAGCAGAAAACAAGTACGACATTACCAACACCTACATACTGTGCACATACTGCACTCCAAAACTTGAAAATAACCAAAGGCCTGCACGTCCAATAAGTAATAATTTGGAACTGTTTCCAGTGGCAAACGTACTGCAGCAGCTTAATTTGTATGAGAGCATTATAATACAAACAGTGGACCCATTTCAAGCAATAATACGTCTTCAACCAAAAACTCCCACCGAATTACTCAAAGGCATTTGTGGTAAAGTAGTTTATTTACGGTTAGATCTGAAAGAAAATGTAGACACTCTACGAGTGCAAAGGTCAATACACAAATCTTTGATTATCCTGGTAAATGGTGTACCTACAAAAGACAAAACAATTGGTGTTGCAGTACCTTAAAGAAAACAATGAATACTACAAGGAAATAAACACTGAAGAAAACCTGAGAGAAACGACCGAAATAATACAGGACTCCTCAACCAATGGCCAATTTGAATTCCTAGATCCTAGTGCAGCCTCCAGTATTTTAGATCACTATACAATTCACCCACTGCACTCCAGAGACACCATAGACGATGCACTAGAAACATATCAAATGAGTCAAGCCAAAGGAGTCCCAATCAGTATATGGGAAAAAAGTGTGGAAGCACGAGCCATTCGTCTACTCTTCCTCACTGTAAAAGGTGGAAGATACGATGAAAGAAGCACACAAATCACATGATCCGAATACCGCTGTTTACGAATGTATGCTGAAGACCCAAGATTTAGACAGAACGTGGAGTACATATTCCACCTGCTCTTTGAAAGTGAACTAGCAACCCTATGTTATGGAGTTGCCCACACATTAAAGACAGGTTCCCAGTTCCAAAACATGTCTGCTACAGAACTACTTCAAAAGGTGCAACAAAAGGACAAAGTTTTACAAAGTAGTGTTACAAATGTCTTGGCAAACATGCGTGGCACCAAAGAGTACTGGTTCCGATGGCACGCAGATGTACAGTGTATGCTATGCAACCTTGGCCCCCCCCACATGGTTTGTCACTAAGTTGTGCCGAGTATGCATGGGAAGACTTGCACACTTTCCTACGCATTGCAAACAAAAACAAAACCGGTATAGACATGAAAACACCAGGAGAGCTGTGCTCTTTCGATCTAGTAAATGTTTCACGCTACTTTCATCATCGCTTCCTTGCGATGCTGCACTTCATTTACAATAAAAGACTTCCTCCTCTCTGAGAAGTACAACACTTCTTTTGAAGAAAGGAATATCAAGCCAGAGGAGCACCACAAATCCACATGCTTTTGTGGATTAAAAATGCTCCTACATTTGGTGAGGAGAGTGATGAAACTGGAGTTCAATCACAAATATGTCACTTGCGAAATCCCTCCAGAAAGTACCCATAGTGACCTACGAGCACACATTTTGCAATTCCAACGACAAAAGTGTGGCAAGTATTGTCGACGCAAATGCAAGAACAGAGGCAAATACTACACCAAACTCTGCTTTGGTTTCCCTTGACCAGTTTCAACAACAGGCCAAGTAAACAGCTTGATGTCTTCAGTTCCATACAGCGTCAAAGGAAGATCTCCTAAAAACACATACTACATATAAAAGGAGCGAAGCATCCAAGCACATCAATGATTACAATGCAATTATTGCCCTCTTATGGAATGTCAATGTTGATGTTGATGTACAGTACATTGCAGACAATTCCACTACTGCTGCACAATCTGTCACCATGTACTTAACCAAATCAGAGAAAGCAGAGCTCAAAGACCTCTGACATGACATATCCTCTGAGAAAACACTGGCACAAAAATTGTACAACTTTGGCATTAAAATGCTCTCCCATAAAGAATTTGGGAGCTACGAACCCGCTGACCACTTAACCGGCACAACCTTACATGGGAAATCTAACAACATAGTGTGGCAAAGCCTTGGGCCTGCTGCACCCAGAAATAGAGTACTAAAATCGTACAAAGGCATACAAAGAATAGCCAAAAGCGATCCCAACAGCGAGGACATTTTAAAGAACAATGTATTGGACACATACTACCCAAACAGGAGTACTACTTTACAAGCCTTGCGCTTGTACCAGGTAGCCCAAAACTTTTCATACAAAAACATTACACCAAATGAGGAGAAAGGAGATACAGAGTGGAAAGTTGTGAAGGCAGCTTTGTGACACTAACCAAACAAACCCTAATTAAATCATATCACGTTGTCCTTAAAAACTCAACACAAAGAACTGTACTACATGGCTCTACTGCAACTTTTTCAACCATGGAGAAAAGAAGAAGCTTTATTAGCCACCTACACGTGCGATGAAGATGCTTTCAAAGCCACTGAAAGTACAATTACTGATGAAAACTTTACACGGTGAAAGCAGTGTCCCTTTGCAAACAGGCAGCCAAGAACCACTTGGAGAGCCACTCATAGCAAATGAGGCAGAATTAGCCATGACGGAGGTAACCACCTCTATGCTTCAGTACGAGCACTCTGCAGAAGAGTTTGCAGTACTGAAATCCCAACTAAACAATGAACAGAGTACCATTTCTGAAGTAAGTAAGTAAAACCAGTGAGCATGGTATACAGCACGAAAGTACAACTTGCACCTGTAAGAACTACAAACCTATACTACTTTATGTAAGTGGTGAAGCTGGATCAGGTAAAACATTCTTAATGAAAATTATCAGTAAATATGTCCAACAGATAAACAACAACCTTTCTATGGTTTTAACTGTCCCTACAGGTTTGGCTGCGTACAACATAGGTGGAGTCACTCTACACCGATTGCTACTCCTTCCAGTGGAACACCAAAACAAATTAGAGTGCTATAAACTTTCAGCACAATCTGCTATGAAGCTACGCCACCAATGCAGGCCACTATACTGCATACATTAGAAAGCAATCGTCATGGTGGGAATGCAATGATGCTTCCATCAGTCCAAAGCACAGACTACCTGCAAATCTTACAAATGCCTACTTAATATTTTTGAGGCCAAAATGTACTAATTAATGTACAAACCTAGTGTACATTACTACCCAGCACCAACCAGTACCTTCATAGGTGGACAGGAAATGTGTTTCCTTCCACACTGTCGACTTAAAGCAACTTACCATACATGAAGCATTGCAAAATGCACTACAGTGTATATTTGCCAATTTCATCCCCAATGATTCCAAGGAGAACAGTCACACAAACCGTACGTGTCCACAAAACACAGTACCAGTATTTTCCACTGTATACGTGGTAGGTAAATTGCCAAGTGTGAGGCTTCAAAACTATCCTTTGTAACCTCTAAAATCACCACTAACACAAATCAGTCGCCAGCTCTCCAAGAATAGTCCTACAGCTACTAACACATTTACGTATCACCGTGTAAATCCGCAAATGGACAGTACCACTTCAAAATGTACACAGATGTCCAAATAACCACAGGAATGCACAAACTTCTATACGTACCCTTTACAAACGGGACACTGCAAACAGTTAGAATACGCCACTTGGTATCTAACTGCAACCTGAATACGACAATGTTATTTGGAGCATCACAACTACCCAACTCAACCTTCAACAACTACTGTGCTGCAAACATAGCATGACACACTTCCAAAGTATCAGCAGTAACAGTACGCCAACAGGTATATAACTACCGTGCAAATTCTGTATTATCAGTGACTCCACACCAATGGAGTCCACTATACTGCATACATTAGAAAATAGTGTTCATGGTAGGAATGCAATGAAAAAACTTCCATCAGTCCAAGTACTATACTGGAAACATTGATGAAATGCACTACAGTGTGTGTTGGACAATTTTATCCCCAATAAACCCAAGGAGTACAGTCACGCAAACAGTATGAGGGATCAAAACTATCCTCAGTAACCTCCGAAATCACAACTTTTTACTCGCCAGCTCTCCAATAATACTCATACAACTCCAACACATATGGACGTGGCACCACGTACATCCGTAATTCGGCAGTACCAGTTCCAAATGTAGACAGATGCCCAAATAACCCCAAGAATGCACAAGCTTCTCTACGTACCCTTCACAAACAGTACATTGTAAACAGTTTGAATACGCCACCTGGTATCCAACTGCAAACTGATTACGACAATGTTATTTGCAGCATCACAACTACCCAACTCAACCTTCAACTACTGTGCTACAAACATAGCATCAAACACTTCCAAAGTATAAGTAGTTATAAATCGCCAACAGCTACGTAACTACGGTCATAATACTGCATTAGTACTGAACAATATCATAATAATTGCAAACCACCAGCAGAAACCAAACGCATAAAGGAGCAGTAAAACATTTACAAATCAGCACCTGCTATAAGTCGCCACCCATCCTACCAACATGTATAGTGCACATATCGTACACCATTAAATTTCCTCCCACTTCAACAGTACACCTTAAAAAGGGCTGTAACCACAGCACACGTCACCATCACTCATTGTGCACTATATTAGCAACTACATTTCGAAGGCTGTTTTTTTTTGTTATCCAGCATGGACGGTTTTTCCCCACAGACCCAACGATTATGCAAAGAACCACAGGAACTGTGCTGATTGCACAGTACACTGGTTCAAAGCATACTACTTACGAAGTGCTAGTTATGGGGGTCCACAAAATAAAGAAATGTATGCCATGTAGTGTGTACTTCAAAGCCATGAAATACCTGCGCTAACATATTGTGTTCTTTTTTCCCACAGATAATACAGCACCAGTACAACATTTCACACTCCATACACAAAACACAGTGCAGGGCTTCCTCAATGAAAACAGTAAGTCTTCAACGATTGCCATTATACTTCTGTACACTATCCACAGTGCAAAAAGTGCACTTATTTCTGCTATGCACCTACCAATAGCACCACTGACAATGCACACCTATATTACAGTATGCAGCTTATGGCCACGCCCTACACGCTTCACTACGCCCTCTACATTGTAGGGCCTCCAGCCATACACTAAACATTATACACCCTGCCCACCATTGCTGCTGCACTGCAGAATTACACATCCAAGCATCTATGCACGTACGACTAACCCCACACATAACACAGCCATCTACCCCTTAGCCACTGCAGTTTACATTGCCTACTACGTCTTCCACAGAATATATAACCTGTTTCCTACGCACACTGGTCACCTAACCCTATCATAAGTGCACACAATGAACACTATAGTAACCTACCCTACAATCTGAACAATTACAACAATACCACTTCATGCATGCATCAATACATCTTGCGTAACTAACTTCTCCAACATTTGCCTCCTTGCTTTACACTGCCACCATGTCACCATTAGGTCACTTTCATTGTTATGTACACCATTTCCAAAAAGCATAGACAACCCATATTTCAGTACAGCACATATATCATCGCTCCCCAGCCACATTGCAACCACTACCTTACTTCTTAACATTTTCAACTTCTGTTACCCTTTTTTCTTCTGTAAAGAAAACACCATTTACAGCCCATAACCGCCTTACAATGTTAAACAAACATTCACACTAACTGCTTTCCTTTCCTAAACAGTAGCCCCAAAAAAGGTCATCGTTAGGGAGAATTCTCTTATAAGGCTAATTTCCCAAACCTAGTGAGTCCCCCAGCAGCTTTGCTGGATTTTTGGGGTTTGTTTTTTTTCTCCTGCTAAGAGTGAGACTCTTTTCCTCCCACGCTTATGCATGATTTGAGGTATGTCTTTGACTCCGTGTGTGCTTATGGGCTATGGGGTCTTTTTACTCCATAGGGTATCGTCTGTTTTAGTGTATGTGTTACACAGCACCCTCAGTGCAGTAACACAGGGGTGTCATAGTGACCCCCAAACATAGACTCCATGCCCTGGGACTGACTACTGTCTCCCAGGGCATGTAAAGTCACCATTGGCTTTACTAGTCCAAAATTGTGAACAGAACCAGTACAAACCATCATATTGTGGAAGTACTGGAAGGGGTTAATTCGATTTCCGCTGGGTCTGTTTCCAAGGGGGCACTGTCCAGTCCCCCCCTTGTCGAGTTTCTGGCAGGTGGCAGTGGTTACCATGCAAAATATTCCACCAGAATATTTTCTATGGGATTTTCCCATTGATTTTAAACGCACCACTTTTTGGTGCAATGTTAAAGATACCGCCGGTTTATTTATTTAATATAAAATCACCGGTTGGGTTTTTCACCAGAACTCTTTTCCAAAATGGCGTTTGTGTCAGTCTCTGTAACTCCAACCAAGGTTGGGCCCTTTGTTCCACTTTTTAGCGGGCTTCTCCACAGAAGCCCTCCAACTGGTGCCACTCTGTCTGGGTTCCACAGGATGTGTGGGTGGGGGAATTGGCACCCTGGACTGCGTTGCCTTAGCAACTCAAGTCGCACTCTGTTCTGAATGGCCCAGTGGTGAGCCGCCTGGCTCACTACTTAGCATGTATGAGTGACAGCTAGGCCGTTGAATGGGGGTTTTTCTGCATAAAATCAGGGCTTTTGGGACTGGAACTTCAGAAGTCACCACAGGACCTAAGAAATCCAAAGAGGGGAGAAGCTGAGCCATCTGCAACGATGACACCACCGGTGGAGCCCTGCTGCAACAACCTCACCACTTTCCCGATGACAAGAGAAGATCTTCTGCTGGGCGAGTCTTCTTCCTCTGAGCTGGTGGGATCAACCAGTTCGCCATTTCGCCTTCCAGCATGTCTCTTGGTCGAATCGCCAGTGCCAAGAACCCCGGCGGTCGGATAGCCAAGCTTCACCACTGTGACCGTGAATAAAAGGAACGCACCTTTTAACCGAATTAATTCCGCGGCTGGTCTCTTCCCTGGGCAGTGCAACGACTCCAAGTTTCCTCCTCGAAGAGATCCTCTCTTCCCCTGGTTGAAACCACGAACTGCACCCGCTGCCAGGAACAACTGCCACCGCTGGAGCTTCCTCAACTTTAAAAAGGTACTGTGTTCCACCTGGCCTCCCTTTCTACGGTTTGCTAAAGGTGAGCCTTAAATCCTTGGCTTTCCAACTGGGTTGGCCCCCAGACCTTCTAACTTTACCTTCTGAATCAACCCAACCTCTTTTGAACATTTTTACAAAGACTTGAATGCATTTCTAAACTGTGTGATCTTGGGCACATTTCACCTTGCTCCATTTAAAGTGGGCCTGGCCTATGAACTTTGGCTCTACAGTATACTCTGCCTTCACCAACTTGTTTTGGTCTTAGAAAAGTGCTGGGAACTGTTTTATTTTCACGACCTGCCTTTTCCCCTCCCTTTAACCTAATTATTGGAGTGCCATCTAAGTTACACCCTCACATCTGTTTTGACAAATAGTGGCGTTTTGACTTAGACTTGTCGAATAATTATTAAGGGAGGTGTGTATACTTTTCTGATTGTGTTTGAACTTGCTTTGATTTATAGTGCTAGTGTATTTCTTAAAGTGTGTGCTAAATAAATAATTATATACTTTTGATACCAAGCTCTGGTCAGTGTTTGCTTGTTCGATTGTGTTTTTGGCCCTATTGTGTATACTCTGCATAATGACCTACTCTTCCTGAAAGAGGTCTGACTGCTCAGCCACAGCTACCAGGCAAATCTGGGTGGTGCAGACTGCTACCAATTGGGTTTACTGCTTACTCCTGTAGTCTTAATCTTCTTGCAGTGGTCCCCAAGGGAACTGCACAGGATTCTGCCTAACAGTCATGCAGTACAACACCAAACTACGTACTATGGACCACCCACCCACCCACATGTTCTCAAACAGCAAACACAGTGTCACATTACACACTGTTGCCTCGCAACACAGTGCACATCTAACTTTTTCTTACACACTGTAAAAACACATTTTATGTATTTTGCCATCTGTGCATTCAAGTGACCATTTGTACAGCACCGTTCTGTCTACTTGTATGTTGCACTACCTTCACCGTAATGACACAAACAACATTCGTAAATACATGCTACAGTCGAAACACGTTTCCGGCCAATTCCTTCCTTTTTTCCTGCCTCATCTCCGGAAATTGAAACCTAACATACCTCTTCTTTTTTTTTTTTTTTTTTTTTTTTTTTTAAGTGTTTATTTTAAAACCAAGGCAGGACAATTTACATGTAACATTGCATAAAAATTACACACCTATAACAATTCCCTATAGCTCGAGTTCTCCCCTCCCTCTTCTCCCCCGCCCCTTGCACCCCAACGTGTCCCCCCCCTCCCGTATTCCGTGGGGCCGACCGCCGCCCCCGTCCCTCAGGCGGGCTCTTGATCCCTCAGAGTCCATCGAGTGCTGAGAGGTTTAAATGTTAAGGCGGGGAATTGTTGGTCGTACTCCAGCACTGGGGCCCATAAGTTCTGGAAGCGATGCAAAACTCCCGCCCTTGCCGCGGTCACTTTTTCCCCCCGATTAGGATGTCCCAAAGTTTACCCCACCAGTGGGCCATAAAGGGGCCGTCTGGGGACTTCCGGAAGCGGGCTAGCACGATTATGCCAGCCAAAAGGCATTGCGCCACTAGTTTCGCTCTGTTTCCGGAGCGGGGGTAGACCCCGGGGGTCGAGACCCCCAGCAGGACCGTTTCGGGCTCCAGGGGGAGTGCCGTCCAAGTAATTTGTTTGATTGTCACCAGGCACTGTTCCCAGAATTGTTGGATCTTGTGTGGAAAAAAAGAGCCAGGCTGGGAGCACCCCCTCCAACAAGAAGGGTCCACCCGCGGGTTCATGTGGCGTAGTCTAAGGGGGGGGGGGGACCATCGCAGGATCAGCTTGTATGCGCACTCCTTGTTGGTCACACAAGTAGAAGAGGAGTGGGTACGGGTCCAGATGTCTACCCAGGACTGGTCATCAATCGGGTGACCCAGGTCGGCCTCCCATTGGGCCGTGCATCGCGTTCTTGCGCTTAGGAAGTCCCCAAGAAGCGTCTGTATAGGGTTGAGACCCTACCCCGGGATGGCAGGTCTTTCAGCGTTAGTTCCAGAGAGGTGAGGGGGCGGACGGCTGCCCGGAGGGTCTGGGGATGTGAGCACCAGTGACGGAGCTGGCAATACGTAAATCTGTCCGTTTCCTGTAGCTGAAACATCGCCTTACATTGTTCAAAGGTGCGTGGCGTGTTTCTGGCATGTTGCTCCAGGGTCTCGAGGCCGCCGTCGATCCAGTTCTGGAAATTTAGGGGGTTCGCTGCCGGCGAAAAGTTTGGGTTGTGGAAAATAGGGGAGAGTGGGATGTGTCACCCCGGGATTCCTTTTTGCTTCAGTGCCCAGTCCCACAAGCTCAACGTATGCTTGGTAGTTAGCAGGAGTGTCTTCCAGCGTTCTCTCAGGGGGGGCTGGATGTGTGGGAGAAATCGCAGGGGGAGCGGCAGTTGGGCTTGCTCTAGTTCCACCCATCTAGGGCCGTCTGTGATGACCTGCCAAGCCTGGATGTGTGCTAGCTGTGCAGCTACCCTATAGGCCCGCAGATCGGAGACCCCCAGGCCCCCCAGTCTGGGGTTGCAAAGCAGGGTTTTGTGGGGGATCCTGGCTCTCTTGCCTCTCCAAATGAACTTCAGCATTTTCTTCTGCAGATCCTGGAGAGCCCACCTTGGAATGGCCACTGCGAGCGAGGAGCAGGCGTAGAGAAATCGCAGAAGCAGGTTCATTTTTGCGGCAGTGATCCGCCCCATCAAAGAAATCTCCCGAGTGGCCTAGCGCTTCAAGTTTCCCTCCAATTCACTGAATAATCTGGGGAAATTCACCTGATCTGTGCCCTTAGGGTTCGCTGGGATATGGACTCCCAGGTAGGGGATAGCTTGTTTTTCCCATCTAATCGGGCATAGCCTGGTTAGTGCCTCTTACTCCTCCCGGTGAAGGCCAATGCCCAGGCCTACTGGCTTAGAGAAGTTAACGACAAAGCCGGTGACCCTTCCGAAGCTGGCTATTTCCGCCAGGGCGTGTTTAGCTGAGGAGTTGGGATCCGAAAGCATCAGGAGAACGTAGTCGGCGTATAATGCCATTTTGTGTTGAGATGAGCCTACTTGATGAGATTATTCCGTCTAACTCTTTGGGCAAATGGCTCCATCGTTAGTGCGAAGAGGAGAGGTGGTAGCGGGCAGCCCTGCCTTGTCCCGCAGGTCATGGGGATAGGGGATGATAAGGAGCCGTTGATCCTCAGGAGGGTCTTGGGGGATGCGTAGATGGCCATTACCATAGATAGGAAGATTGGACCAAAGGCTCCCAGGGTGAGCTTCATGAATGACCAGTCTACTCAATCGAAGGCTTTGGTGGCATCTAGGGCCATCAGTGCGAGTCCCTGGGCGGTACGGTGGGCGATCTCTACCAAGTTCAGGGTTCTTCTGATGTTGTCCCCTGCTGCTCTATTCAGGATAAAGCCTGTTTGGTCTGGATGGATTAGGGTTGGGAGGATGTGCGATAGCCGGTTGGCCAAAATCTTGGAATAGAGGTTGGCGTCTATGTTCAACAGGGCAATTGGCCTGTACGAGGCCGGGTCTCTCGGGTCCTTCCCGGGTTTAAGGAGGAAGATTGTTGTATACTCCTGCATTGATGGTGTCACCGATCCAGTATCCATGAATGAGTTAAAGAATGTTACCATAGCAGGGGGGGTATCAGCTGGGATTTAAATATCTTGTAGAATCTCGGGGAGAAGCCGTCTGTGTCCGGGGCCAGAGTCCTAAGGGCTTTAATGGCTTCGTGGACTTCCTCGTCCGTGATTGGGGCTTCTAGAATCCCTCTCGTTGCAGTGGGCAAGCGTGGCAGGGAGGCCCCCTGTAGGTATTCCTCCTGTTCGGATTGGTCCCGTGGGGGAGCAGACATTACTTGAGTTAGGTGGTCCACTGCCAGCTGTAGTTTTTCTAATTCGGAGTAGTGCGTCCTCCCTTGCGGGTCACCGAGCCCCGTGATGGTGTTGGCTCGTCTCGTTTTGGCCAGTTTGGCTACTAGAAGCTTATTAGCTTTGTTGTTCTTGGCATAGTAAAATTGCCTGATCTTGGCCATCAAGTGCGCGGTGTGTTCAGCGTAGTGTGCCTCTAATTTCTTTCTGGCTGTGCGGATGGCTCGGTGAGTCTTGGGGGACCACCCCTTCTTTTCTGGGCCTCCTCCGCTGTTTGCAGTTCCTCCTCGAGGGCTTGCCGGGTTTGTTGACGGTTGCGGTGGAATGCCACCCCTTGTGCTATCAGGGCGCCCCTGATTACTGCTTTCATTGCATCCCAATTATTTGCGAGGGAAGTATCCAAAGCGGGGTTGTGCTCGACGTTTTTAATCGTGGTTGCGATCCTGTCCCTTACCAACATATCGTTGGTAATCGGATCGTAGAGTGACCATCTACGAGTAGAGTCGGCTCTGGGGTCCTGGGTTCGAAGCTCCATGACTATTGGTGCGTGATCTAATAAGATTATTGGGCCGATGGAGACATCATTGGCAAAGGAGAGGGTCTGGGGCGAAGTTAGGAGGAGGTCTAGCCTTGTGAAGGTTCGGTCTACGTGGGAGAAAAAGGAGAAGTCTCTCTCAGTAGGGTGAAGCACCCGCTACGCGTTCACCACCTCCAAGGTTCTGACCAGGCGCAAGAGGCTGAGGGCCTGCGCGAAATCCCCCGGGAAGTGTGGATGAGATTTATCCTTGGTGGGGTCCGGCACTCCGTTAAAGTCCCCTCCCCATTATCGTCTGGCCTTCTGTGAAACCCGAGAGGGCGGATCCCAGGGTATTGTAGAAGCTTGCTTGTCCCGAGTTGGGCGCGTAGACAGACAAAGGTATACAGGTCTCCCAGTAAGAGGCATTTAACTGCCACGAAGCAGGTTATGGAGTCCAAGATTTGGGGCTTTAAGTCTTTTCTGAAGAGCATCGCCGTGCCCCCCTTCTTTGAACCCCCTGAGGCGAGGAATTGCAGAGGGTATAGACGGGAACGTAGGCGCCCAAAGTCTGCTGGGAGGTGGTGCGTTTCTTGTAGCATCGCCACCCCGGCTTCCTCATCTTGCAGTTTCTGTAAGATCGGTTTGCGTTTGGCGGGGGAGTTCAGCCCGTTAACGTTTAGCGAAAGGCACTGCAATGTCTGAGATTCTCGGGTTGGGGACCCAGCTGTATTGCGCTCCGGTAGGAGGGGGTTAGAGGGAAGATGGTCAGACGCCATCATGGGTGTGAGTTGCGACTGAATTGTCCTGCTCCTGGGGTTTTAACAGAAGCCCCCAACGGGAGGCAAACTTTAACTGGCGGGGTGGTCGACATTGCGAGTGCGGCCGAACCCCTGGCCAACGGGGCCAGTTGAGTCATTAAAGCAACTTGGATTTCCAAGGACATCGAGGTGGAACGTACCTTGGAACGGGCATGGGCCGTGGGTGAAGCCCGCTGCGTTGAGCTGTAATAATCTTCGGCAGCGTCGGAAGAGGCGAGACATTATCAGTCCAGGGGCCCTGCCCCCCCTTTATAGAGTGACACTGATTCCAGTTGTACGGCCTGTGTGCCCTTTATCTCCTGTTACGGGAAGCTCTCGACCAAGCGGACCGACTGGGCTGCGGAGCGGGGGTGGATTCCCGGTTCCCTGTTGCCTCTGATGTCATCGAGGCGGCCTCCGCAGGGGAGTGGGGGGGGAGGGTGCATAATCTTGCTGGCATCCTCCAGGTGGGCAATCCTCCGCAGGGTCCCGTTGTATGAGAATTGTAGGGCCATTGGGAAAAGCCATCTATACCGGACCTGACGTTCTTGAAGGAAAAGAGCTAAGGGTCGCAGAGCTTTCCTCCTCTGAAGGGTTAGGAGCGAGAGATCTTGGTAGATCTGGAGGAGCGAACCCAGAAAAATGAGCTCATCTTTTGAGCGGCTAATGGTGGATATGGACTCTTTCGTGGAGTAGAAATGGACCATGGTGATGACATCTGGAGGGGGGTCCAATTCCACACCCCGGCGTGGGCGCAGTCTATGGGTGCGGTCCAGCAATAATAGGGACTTGTCCAGGTCCGGGAGGAGGGCCTGGAAGAAATCTCCCACATATTCAGCAAGTTGTTTGTCTGTGACTGAGGTGGGAACGCCTCGGATCCGGAGGTTGTTGCGGCGTGCCCTGTTTTCCAAGTCCTCCAGTTTAAACTCCAGAATTTCGCACCTGTCTTGAAGGGCTCTGACTGATTGTTGGATTTCGCCCAACGTGGTTGCTTGGTCCTGTGCATGGTCCTCGACCTCCCCCATTCTCTGCTCCACCTCAGTTACTATGTTGTTGGTTTGTTCCAGGTTGGTGGAGAGCTGTCATGCAGGTTCTGAATTTGGCCTTAATGTCCGCCATAAATGCTAGTAAGTCGCCTCTGGTAGCTGGGGGGGGGGGGGTCGCCCTCCTTTTGCTGATCTTGCAAGGCGGGTCCAGTGAGTTCGGGTTTCTTCCGCATGTCTGGGGCCATCAACATGGTGGCAATGTCCACGTTTTTGGACGCTTTTGTTTGTTTGGACATAGCGCCAGATGAGAGGTGGATGCTGTGTTGGGGCGGCGGGTTGTATTCCGCCTTGGAGGCGTTGCTTTGTGAAAGGGAGCGTTGGGTCTGAATTGCGAGAGCGTGGGCCCCTCTGGAGACAGTAATGGAGCCGAGTGGGGAGGGGATGGGCCAGGGCGCCCCAGGAAGAGAAGAATCAGGTAAGGTGTAAGTCCTCAAGAGCCAATCGCGGCTCCCTAGCCGCCCGAGCCAGTAGTTGTGAGCTCCACGAGCGGCCTGGGGGGGCCAGAAGGGCCGAAGCAACCGCCTGGTGGCCCTGGTTGCGTCCGGCGGAGGGTGGCCACGGGTTCCCTGCGCAGTATAGGTATTCGCTGGGCCAAATCCGGCTCAACCGTAGAACACAAGAGACTCTCCGCTGTCCCCTTGGGGAGGGAGGTCACCTAAAGTTGTGGTGATGGCGACTTGGGGCCCCCTAGTCCATTGAGGCAGGGCAGGACCTCTCCTGCTCCAGACGGGTAGGATGCCGCAGCTGCAAAGGTGGGCCTGAGCGCCGCTGGACCCAGGGGAGCAACCCTTATATTGAGCCGGCTCCCACAGGAGCCGGGGAGGGAGAGCTGTGGATCTTCTGCTCCCCCAGTCCGGGGGGGGGGGGACCAGGAAGGAGGTGGGCCGGGGTGCCCCAGGAGCCGGATCTGCAGATTGTATGGTGGGCGGTGTCCTCCAGAGCTGGCCGGCCCAGGGCCGAGCACAGAAGGCGGCCAGGCGAGGACAGAGACCCCCACCGGCGCAGGGAGGAAGCGTGTCGGCCCTCACCCCCCAGCGAGGCCCGCCCGGACGCCGGTCCACTCCCCAGGCCGGGCCAAGTGTCGTCTCCTATGCCGGCGGGCCACAGGACTTCAGGGCACTGGTCCGGACAGGTGGAGCCGCCAGGAGCGGCACCACAGACCCCGCCGAGCACCACGCTGGAAGCCAGAGCCACACAGGGTGATGTGCGGGCACCTCCCCCTCAGAGCCGGCACGCAGGAGCCGCTATGTGCTTCGTGCCTCACAGGGGCCACGCGCCTCTGGGATGCTGGAGCTGGATGGCTGGGCCAGGGGGGTCATCCAGTGCCAGGGGCGCCCCCAGCGTAGACCTCGGGCTCGAGGATCGGCGGCGTCCGCCATCTTGGATTCTAGAAGTCGACCGGAGCCGCGGAAAGCTGGCAGCGCGGCCGGGTCCCCGCAAAGCGTTATGCCCCCATCTCTGGTCCACAGGTGCCCCCGGGGTTCCGACGGCCCCAGATATGGTCAGGGTCCCGGAGAAGTCGCGGGAAACCGCATCTTTTTACGAACAAGTCGGACTTCACACGGGTGGCCTCAAGGGAGCAGCCTCATCAGCGGCGCTCCAAGCCACGCCTCAACATATCTCTTCTTAAGCAGAACACACGCTCATTGTAAAACAGCCTTGAGGGGGAAGCAGGTTTAGCTCCAAGGTCATATATTGTATAGAAGTCTAGCAAAAAAGATACATAACTTGCACTGCAGTTCCTCTGTCCATGTGCCCCAAAGGTGCTCTGCAACCATCTCATACGCCGCAGACTGCCATTTCACGGCCTCCCAATAGAAGGATGGAATTTGCCGAAATTATGTAAGTACACCTTTACATCACATGTGTATTACGATTAACAGTTATTTACGTGCTCCTCAGTATGCCTATTTAGAAAAACTTGCTCTACCGCTCACTTTCTCTCCATACATTACACAGACCTTTGTGACAGCAGTAAAAAACTGTCACACTGCCATGTCTCCACCATTCCCAGTAACTTGCAACTGTCATTGTACTTTCTTTTGCTTCCATCCTTCCCCACTCCCTCCAAATGCAGACATACAAGGCTCCACGAACATGGAATGCAAGTCTTACACTAAAGCACCTCACCTTCTACGCACTCGTACACTGCTACATTCCTTGTTCTCCCCTTTGTATGCCCTTCCACACAATTACTACGTCTACGCACCTGCAGTTTAGTATACGTTATAACGGACGCAGGTGCACACAGCGGTCAACCGGCACACAAATACGTCCAACTCACATTTCTTTCACACGCTTCTTGCCAAAGCAGCTAGCCCATTCTCCAGCAATCCAAGGTAACCCCTATTACATTTCTTATTGTATTACTTCTTTGTAAACACACTGACACATTGCGCCATGGGTCCAACTACTCTCGCAACCACTGTCAAAGTTTGTAAAAAAGCAACACATGAAAACATCATCTTGTCCCAACGGTTCCAACACATTTTCTTCTGTGCACCCGTACAATCGCTGTATTACCTACAAACCAGACACCAAGGCAGTGAGTTCAGATATACCGCTACGCACTAACACACAAGTCATTGTTCCTCAGCCATTACCACATTATCCTTCCTGCAGTTTTGTCCTGTACGCTACAACTAATAAACGCTACTTACATGTAGTCTTATTCCTCTTTCTACTCAGATGTTGCACGCTACCAGCTGACTATTGGAATGTTGAATGTGCGCATGCCACACATTCCACATTCCAATAGACTGCTGGTGGACCAACCATTGGAAGATTACCATAAGCAATGTCTTTTCCATCATTATCTGGGCCAACCACCATGGGCCGGTATGTCCACTTGCGGTTCCTGCTATACGAACCAACCTGCAAACCGTCATGCTATAAGCCATCCCAGAGGCACTGCATGCAATCTTCGCTACATTTCAAAGACAATGTCTTCTTCCATACGGACCACCAAGCAGCACTACGTACTCTTTTTCCCACTGTGCTACTTGAGGACAAAAGAACATAATTGCACAGATGGCATTTGTCACTGTATTTTGTTGGCGAAATAAAAAGAGCAGTGAATACACCAACTGAGTTTACATTCTGTAGCAAAATAAAGCACTTCCAACCACTCACTGTATTATTAGTAAATTATGGAATGATCTGGAACCGTACACTGTCTACACAAGTTCGCTTTTATTTATTTTTCTTTCCAGAGCTAGTTGCTCACATGACAGAGCGCTACGCTTGGCACACACATGAAATAAATACGTGGAGTGCACGCCACGAGCAATGACTGTCCACAAGTAAAGTCACTGACGCCAGTGACTGCTGCGATGGTGTATGCGGCACACAGGCCATAGCTAATGGAAGCGAATCCACCCATTACAATTGCACAAACTTCAAGCTCCACCGGCTTCCTTTCGCCATCTGAACAAGTACGCCAAACAAAAGGTAACAGTCAGCTGGCCTGCCATCCTGTATTTAGCTCCACTTAATGGCGTTCATCATGTTGCCGGCTGTGTGTTCGAATTTACATTCCCCATAGTGTTCATATGTAATATTTATTAACTCGTGTCATGTCGCACTGCCTTCCTTCTCTCTCAACATACTAGGTATTATGAGCGGTGTACCATACTGTACATTAATTGTGTCATCTCAGTATGTGAATGGCAACAAGGCCAATAACGGTGACCATATTCACGTGCTGTCACTTCACACCACCTCTACTGGTATGGCACCTGGAATATTTCCTCCACAACCATGCTGTGACAGTGAGCACCCACAGTAGACATACACATTTATACGCTGGACTTACATATCAGTGTAAGAACTGATCCAAAGAAGGGAACATTGCTAAACCTACTTCCGAACAATGTCCACATTGTTCAGTCAAACGCCCGTAGCCATCCATACACGGCAGTACGCGCTTGCCACTCCCAACACAACATGGTACACTGATTAGAACAATCCCTGTACCATGTTTAATACACTCCACAACCCCAATAGCCTCTCAATGTTGTCACCTGCGCACCTACCCCACAGCTGTGTGTTAGTATCTGCGTACATGTGCCATGTCGCAAAAGTCACGTACTAAAACAAGCCTTGCATTTCCCACTTTCTTACTGCACTCCCTGAACCGAACCATCCACACCCCTCCTTACACAAATTAGGTCTTATCTCAGCAATTCCCCTTTACGACCTGCACCATGCCCTCCACATTAATTCTGCAAAGGCGCGGATCTTCCGGCACTTAAATATTTCCAAGTGTATTATATAGCACAAGATAAGCTTATAATTTACTGCCTACAAGTACGTAAAGATACAACATACTCAAACAAGGCAACATTCTCACACCTACTTCCAACCAGTGCCCACACTGTTACAGCCAAGGGCCGTACCCATTCACACAGGCCACTATGGGTTTTACAGGCACAAGACAACATGGCACTCCGACTGCAAATATCCTCATATTGTCTCCAATGCACTCCCCATCCCCAATACACTGCCTGCACTCACCAAAAAATGATAGTCGCCTCCACAACTGCCCATCAACTATGTGCGAGTACCTGCATACAAATTCCTTCCATCTGCCAATGTCTACCTGCCCTCCCTAAAGCAAGGCTGTGGCCAATCCCTAGGCTCTTGGGTACATAAGAGAAGGCCATGCACCCAATTGCCTAGTCCTACTATACACCCACTAGAAACCAATAAAGTCATGCATGTTAACAGTTCCCACAGTGCTTTACTGCCTACAACTACATTTAGATACAACCGACTCAAACAATGCAACATTCTCACACCTACTTCCAACCAGTGCCCACACTGACGGCCAAGCGCCGTTCCCATGCACACAAGCCAGTATGGGTGTTGCAGGTACAAGACAACATGGCTCTCTGACTGCAAACATTGTCTCCAATGCACTCCCCATCCCCAAAAGACTGCCTGCACTCACCAAACAATGATAGTCGCCTCCACAACTGCCCACCAACTATGTGCGAGTACCTCCATACAAATTCCTTCCATCTGCCAATGTCAACCTGCCCTCCCTAAAGCAAGGCTGGCCAAGCCCTAGGCTCTTGGGTACATAGGCAGAGGCCTATGGCCTCCGCCCATGCACCCAATTGCCTAGTCCTACTACACACCCACTGGAAGGCAATACAGGCATGCACGCTAACATTTACAGTGGTGCTTCCCTGCCTACATGTACGTATACCTACAGTAAAGGAGCGAACCAAAACAGCATTCGCGCACCTACTTCCAACCAGTGGCCACACTGTTACGGGCAGGGGCCATTGCCATGCACACAAGGCAGTAGGGCCTTTGGAGAGACAACATAGTACACCGACTGCTAATATCCTCATATTATCTCCAAGGCACTTCCCATCCCCTATACAGTCTGCCTACAGTGACCAACATATCATACTTCCCTGTGCAACTGCACACCAATCTCGCCTGGCTACACTCCAATGACCCCCAAGATTAATCAAGTACTATCCCTACCTATCAACCCGACTATACATATGTTTATCTTTTAACTGTTTTTATCATGTGATGTAATGTATATATTTAAATTATGCCTGTAACCAAGTTTTTAAGAAATCTTGTTTTCCTGTTCTCTGTAGCGCCCTGTTACCTTTGGGTTTGGAGCGCCATACAAAATCAATAAACAAACATGTCAATAGCTGCAGGATTGGTGCATATCGCGACAGTGTGCTGCCAAACAATCCTTTCTCTCTGTGTCATTATGCGCTCCCTTGCAGCAACGGTGTAAGCAAACTCGCCCACCTAACTAATCAATAAGTGCCTCATTGCTCTCCCATACATTCAGCCTTTACACTAGGGGGGGTTGTACCCAAGCTGTCTGCTCTTTCTACATGGTATGGCCAGGCAGTGAAAAGCCTACGCCTTACCCAGACCCACAGCAAGCCAAATAAAAGCGGGTTAATATTTCCTCACAACCCCACCGCAACAAAACAACTCAAACGCACAGCATCAAAATAACCACCGGCAGCCGTAGACTACAGCACAAAACATTGGCAATATCTTCGCTCCCCCCCTTCCACCCAGCCGAACCTGCAAAGCAATCTTTCCAACTCCTTTCAGCGCACCACTATCCTCCGATACACCATGGCGGCATCTCCCAAAAACGTTGACGCACAGCACGCTTCCCTCCAGCCAACCACCAGCTGCGTCCACTGTTCGCTGACAGCACGGCAAACCGTGACTCAATCAGACATCGGTCTGCGGAGCGAACAGGGAAAGGGGTCTGCGGAGCAGACCCAGATATCACTAATTTTTGGGGACGTACATTTCAGTGCTTTGCAAAAAAAATTTACTGGTCCGATTTCCACCGAACACACAAAAGCACGCTTTCTGGCTCAAACACCCTGCTCCTGGCGCAAATTTAGTGAAAATCCCTCCAGCCGTTCGTCCTGTAGCCGTGCGCAAAGTTTTTCCCCATTCAGTCTATGGAGGGGGGGGGAATGTGGGGACCCCCCCTATAAATCCACCACCCCAACGCACTAAACCTCACCCAACTTGGGCAAAAAATTCTGAGCCACCCATATACTTTTTTTGCAAAGTTTGGTGAGGATTCGTCCAGGGGGAGCGAAATTATAAGCCGCAGAAAAAGTGCTCTTCCTAGGAGTTTAGCAACATAACCATAACTACACGCCAGCTAGCATGGGCCGTGTAAAATAATATATCTTTTTGTCTTTTTTTCTAATGACAATTATGTTTTTTGCTTGTAATCCAATGATTCATAATATATAGATTTTAATGAAATTGTGTTGGAGGGTACACATGTTGGAAATAGATGGCACAAGATTGATGATCTCTTTCCTTTAATATGTTCTCTCTAAATTATTTAACCACATCTTGGATTCCGAGCGCTCCTCCACCCCTGCCCCCCTTTTAGACATGCACTCATTTCATAAATTTAGGATAGGAGCAGATCCCGCCGGCTGCTCTTCGTAGAGACCCATTTCACTAATAATGTGGATGAAAAGATTTTTACGAGAACTGTTGGTTCTAAGTTTGCGGGTTTCATGCCCAAGCTAGTCCATTCGATCAGATATACTTTATCCCAGGCCGACAGGGGGTTGATACATTGTGGAACATTTTGAATTTGATGGAACTAGTGAGGAGCAGAAGTGAGGACCCGGTGCTCCTCGTGCTAGACACGCACAACTCCTTTGACCAGCTAGCATGGGGATTTCTCTGTGTAGTTTTGGACAAATTTGGTCTTGGTGACAGGATCTTGAGGGCAATTCGGGCAGTATACAAGGACCCAGAGCGTGGGGGATGGTCAATGGCAAAGAATCAAACCTATTTGCTCTGGAAAGTGATACGAGACAGGGGCATTGTTCATAGTTTGCTGAAGCGTTTGGCTGTAGCAATCACGAATAATGCACAGATGAACTAGTTACTCTTACCTTGTAACGTTCTTTCGATGGGATGTTCCTCCGACGTATTCCTTATCTTAGATAGAAATCCTTCAGCTTTGCTGGCCTCGGAAAATTTTTTCGCCAGAGGGCGCTGCGCGTCGATGATCGCCGAGTCGATGACCCTCGACGGCCTCCGTGCCGACGTCGACGTCATCCTGCCTATAAAGGCCGCGCGCAGCGTCCGTTGCTCAGTTCCGTTTTGTAGTCCCCAGTAATGTTTTTGGATTAGACTAATCACCTTGAAGGAGCATAGGCTGCAAACCCACAGGAAGTCATACTGCGGGGATGGATGGGAGGGTCGATAAGGAATACGTCGGAGGAACATCCCATCGAAAGAACGTTACAAGGTAAGAGTAACTAGTTCTTCGAAGGGATTGTGTCCTCCGACGTATTCCTTATCTTAGATAGACTCCCATAGCAGTGGTATTGTGACTGGAGGCGGGAGTAATAAAAGTTATGTTACCCTTCCAGAATGGACAGAGTGTAACACAGCCTTGCCGAATCTAGTTTCTTGACTAGAGGAGGAATCCAGGCTATAGAATTTGGTAAATGTATGTGCGGACGACCATGTGGCAGCCGCACATATATCTCGAATTGGCACCCCTCTTTGAAGGGCTGAGGATGTTGCGATACCCCTGGTAGAATGAGCCCTTAGATTTTGAGGAGGCTCCTTTCCTGCCAATTTGTAGCACTCCAGAATGGCTAAAATAATCCATCTGGAGATGGTTTGTTTTGTTATTGGAAGGCCCAACTTATGTCCTGCATAACCTACAAAGAGTTGGTCTGCTTGTCTGATCTTAGCCAATCTGCTGATATAGAAGCTCAAGGCTCGCTTAGGGTCCAGCCTGTGCAGTCTCTCTTCCTCCTTCCCCGGATGAGGAGGAGGGTAGAAAGAAGGTAATATAATCTTCTGAGTGATGTGAAACTCCGAGACTACCTTCGGGAGGAAGTTAGGCTTCACCTGAAGAACAACTTTGTCCTTGTAAAAGATTGTATGTGGAGGTTTACACGATAAGGCTTGCAACTCGCTAACCCTTCTAGCAGATGTCAATGCTATTAGCAAAACAGTTTTGAGGGTGAGAAGCTTCAATGAACAAGAGTGTAGTGGTTCAAAAGGGGCACCCTTTAGGAAGTTTAAAATTAGGTTTAAATCCCATAAGGGAACTTGAAAAGGTTTCGGGGGATAAACATTAGTTAATCCTTTTAGGTATTGTATTACCAATGGAATTTTGAAGTATGAAGGCTCCTCTGCAGTGCGCTTAAAGATTGATAGCGCTGCGAGATAGCCCTTAATTGTGCCAACCTGTAGGCCTGAATTAGCCAGGTAAAGTAAGAATGACAACACCATAGGTGTACCACAAGAAAAGGGTTCAATATTCTTTTCTCTGCACCAGCTGCAAAATTTGTTCCAACGGCAGCGGTATAGAGTTTTAGTTGCCGGCCTTCTGGCCGAAAGCAACACCTCCATAACATCATCCGGAAGGTCCCAATCCTTGTACCTCAACCTTTCAGACACCAAGCGTGAAGGTTGAGGGTCTTGATGGCTGGATGGAGAACCTGACCTTCCTTCTGCGAGAGAAGATCCTCTCTGTATGGCAGTCGAATTGGAGGGCAGATGGACATGTCTAGAAGGTCCGGGTACCACGTTCTCCTGGCCCAATCCGGGGCAATTAGGATCATGGTCTTCCGAAACCTTCTCAACCTCCTGATCATTTGAGGAATGACAGGGACCGGAGGGAACGCGTACAGAAGTGGGAACTCCCAGTCCACTACGAACGCATCTCCTAGAGCTCCTCTCGGGGGAAATTCCCTTGAGCAAAATCTGTCGCACTTCCTGTTGATACTGGTGGCGAACAGATCCACTTGAGGGGTTCCCCAAAGGGCGAAGATCTCTTGAAGGACTTCCTGAGCTATCTCCCACTCGTGAGAGACTGTGCTCTGCCTGCTCAGAGCGTCCGCTGTCAAGTTCTTCTCTCCGGCTAGGTGAATTGCCGATAGAGAGATTCCTTCCTGAATTGCCCAAAACCAGAGCTGCATCGCCTCTCTGCACAGTGGTAGTGAGCCTACGCCTCCTCTTTTGTTGAGGTAGTGCATGGCCACTGTATTGTCCGTCATTATTAGGACGTTTCTTCCCCGTACAGACGGCAGAAAAGCCTTCAGCGCTAGTCTGATGGCTCTCAGCTCCAACAGGTTGATATGTAGTCTGGACTCCGATGGAGACCAACGACCGCTGATGGTCAAGTCGTTGGCGTGAGCTCCCCACCCCGTGAGTGAGGCATCCGTGACTACTGTTATCTCCGGCCATGGTTGCCAAAACATTTCTCCTTTCAGGATGTTCTCCCGACAGGCCCACCACTGAAGGTCTCGGGCTACTTTGACCGGGATCCGAAGGAGATCTGTCATCCTTCCTGAGAACTGTGACCACTGAGTTCTCAGTGCCCACTGGAGGGATCTCATTCTCAGGCGAGCCTCCGGCACGAGGAATATGCAGGATGCCATGAGGCCTAGCAACCTCAGAAAGTCGTAGGCTGGGAGATATTGGGCATTCTGAAATCTGATGACCATCTGCAGAATATCTCGAGCCCTCACCTCTGGTGGCAAGGCTTTTCCCAGGGAAGTGTCCAGGACTGCTCCAATGAATTGGAGTCTCTGTGATGGTATCATCTGTGACTTCTTTAAATTGAGGGAGAAGCCCAGCTTGTGAAGGAAGTGGCAAACATAATCTAGTTGTCTCTGAGCCTGTTCCGAAGATACAGCTCTGATCAACCAATCGTCTAGGTAAGGGTAGACATGAATCCCTTCCCTCCTTAGACTTGCAGCCACAACCGACATTAGCTTGGTAAAGACCCTCGGGGCGGAGGTTAGCCCAAATGGCAGAACTCGAAATTGATAATGAGAGCTGCCAATTGCGAACCTCAGGTATCTCCTGTGCCTGGGATGGATCGGCACATGGAAATAAGCGTCCTGGAGGTCTAGAGATACCAACCAGTCCTGAAGCTGGAGGGCCTGAAGGATCTGAGAGAGAGTCACCATCTTGAACTTGTCCTTTCGGAGGAATTTGTTCAATTCCCGTAAGTCTAAGATGGGTCTCAGTCCTCCGTCCTTCTTCGGTATTATGAAGTAGGGGGAGTACCAACCCTTGTTCCTTTCCGCTACAGGTACCAGTTCTATGGCACCTTTCTCTAGCAGGTCTAAAACCTCCTGCAAGAGGAGCGGATCTGGAAGCTTCAAAGGGTTGTTCCCCGGTGGATGACTCTGAGGGATATGTAGGAAGGGCAGGCAGTAACCTTGGGCTACTGTCTCCAGAGCCCAAGCATCTGACGTAATAGCCTGCCATTCCGTCAGATGGTGAGTTAACCTGCCCCCTACTGGTGTTCTGTGAGGGGAGACCTCAGAGTGGTTTTGAAGCGGCTGATGCAGTTGCCGAAGGTAAAGTGGCTCCTGCTCCTGCGGGTGCGGCTTTCTTTCCCCTACCCCGTCCACCACGGGTAAATCTTCCTTGGCCTCTTTGAGCCGGTCGTCCCCTGCCCCTTCCATATGAGGAATAGTAACGAAAGGACCGTCCTCTCCACGATGATCCCGAAGGACGAAAGGTATTCTGACGGATAGCAGCTCCCAATGACTTGGCTGCTGCCTTGGACGTTTGCAGTTTCTCCAAACTGTCATCCGCCTTCTTTCCAAAGAGGGTAGAACCGTCAAAGGGCATATTCAAAAGCCTGGTCTGCACGTCAGAGGCAAAACCAGACTTCCTCAACCACGCATGCCTGCGGATTGTGGTACTTGCCGCCATGGCCCTGCTGATACTGTCAGCAGAATCTAGGCCAGTTTGTAGGGTCTCGCACATCGCATCTTTACCATCCCTGATGATGTTTAAAAATGCGTCCCTTTCCTCTCCTTCTTGGAGGCAGTCAGCCGCTGATGAAGCGCACTCCCAAAGGGTGTGGCTGAACCTAGCGAGCGTACAGGTCGCGTTAATAGACTTTAACGCCATGCTACAGGCAGAAAAAACCTTCTTAGCCATGGCATCATATTTTTTGTCATCCCTATCCTGCGGAGCAGTGGGGTATGCAGATGTGCTGCCTGATGAGGTTGCAGCCTGTACAACCAAGCTCTCAGGAGTAGGGTGTTTTGACAAATATTCAGGGTCAGAACTAGCCACCCTGTATTTTGTTGACAGTTTTTTATTTACTGCCGGGATAATTTCTGGCGTTTCCCAGTTTGTCAAAATCCTTCTCTGTAGAGCAGAGTGAAATGGAACCACAGGATCCTCCTGTGGGCCCTTGTCCAGTATGTCAGTGAGGTCATCCTGCTGAAAGGCAGGAGAAGGTGCAGACCAACCCATAAATTCTATGATTCTAGACATCAGAGCTCTATATGGAGTCTCCGCATGTTCTCCTGGGTCTGGTTTGATAAATTCTGCTTCAGGAGAAGTGTCCAAGCCACTAGCTTCCTGAAGTGCATCCTGAAGATTTTTTAATCTTCCTTCCTCAGAGGCGAAAGTCTCTGGCTCTGGTGATGTGGTCCTCTGTAAATCAATATCTTGGTCTGAATCCTCCCTTTCCTCAAAAATCGAGGTTAAAGGGGGATACATTGGTTTTTGGAATGGTATAAACCCCATTTCCAATGCAGAAGGAGCCATCATCACAGGCCTTGAAAACGTCGATGTCGTCGACACCGACGTGAAAGTACTCGAAGGCGCCGTGAAAAGCGTCGAGAAATGTGTACTAGGCCTCGAAGAACTCGAAAGGATCGGAGTCTTGCTCGAGAACGACGTCGACGTTCTCGGCGTCGAGTCGGAGGTCTTTTGTCTAACCGTTGGCTGTGGAGTAGCCGTGGTTCTTTCCTTCACCGGCGTCGATATCGGCGTCGACGTCGGCGTCGACTCGATCGACTGATGCGCCGATGAATCCTTCGACAACGGCGTCGATGGCGCCGACCTCTGTTTCGAAGGAGTTTTCGACGATGGCGTCGATGATGCTTTATCTCCCGATGGCTCGAGGCGCTTTCGGGTTGACTTTTCCGCCGGGTACTGCGACTCGCGGCGTTTAGATTTTTTGGGTTTTTTACCCGGGGTATCACCCTCAGCTGTCTTCGAGGGGGACGAGGCCGCTTTCTCGAAGACGCTTAGCATCTTTTTCCTGAATTCCTCCCACTCAGCTTGCGAGCTGCGTTTTGTGGGGCAATGAACTCTCTCAGGAGAACTCGACGAAGATGACGAAGGGGATCTCCTACGTCTCTTCTTCGAGTGTCTCGATGTCGACGAGTGGTGGGAGCCACTTCGTGATCTAGATCGAGAGTGTTTTTTATGGTGAGGAGACGAACGTCTCGACTCTACCGAAGAAGCTTTCGAGGAAGTTAAAGTTGACCTACCTCTCTCGAGCTTCCCCCTACGCTCCTTCAAGGCTTTCGCCGTCATGGAAAGGCATTCCTCACACTCCGAACTCTGGTGCGTGATTCCCAGACACCACAAACAGACCCTGTGAGGGTCCGTCAACGACATTTTCTTCCCGCAGTCTCGGCACTTTTTGAAACCGGACCGAGGGGTCGTCGGGTCGGAGGAGGATGCCATCGATATCGAGGTAAATAGTAGTTATTATATACGTTATCTTGACGAGAACTGAGCAACGGTGTTCCGAGGCACAACGAAGCGCGGAAAAACGGAACTGAGCAACGGACGCTGCGCGCGGCCTTTATAGGCAGGATGACGTCGACGTCGGCACGGAGGCCGTCGAGGGTCATCGACTCGGCGATCATCGACGCGCAGCGCCCTCTGGCGAAAAAATTTTCCGAGGCCAGCAAAGCTGAAGGATTTCTATCTAAGATAAGGAATACGTCGGAGGACACAATCCCTTCGAAAGAGGGGATTATAAAGGAATTTAAACTAGATATGTACACAGATGACCTCATGCTAAATGTTTTCCACATTTTCATGCAGGCTTTTCTCAGTGTATTGGAACAGTGTCCGAAGATGGAGGTGGACATCGACCTGGTGTATTCCTAATTGGCCCAGTTTGCAGCCTGTGCCATTATAGCAGAGCTTGTTTGCATTTCTGAGCTGGCAAAGGCCACTGGAAAGTGTCACCCATTTATCCCCATCAAAAGTTAGCAAAGTTGAAAGACCGGGAATGGCAAAAATAAATTTTTCAACAAAGCAAAAGTTAATATGCTGAAGATGTTTTGTAGCTGTGAAAGTCTTGACTTGTTGGGTGGAGGGCAATGGAAAGGTTTGGGAAATGTGTCCACAATAAACCGATGATTAGCTTCAAGTGCTAACTTTAGTAACGTGCGTTTCCACCCCACATCTCTTGATGCACCCCCTCCACATTGAGTTTGCATTGGGCATCGTCTTGCCTACCGTATTGCTATCTAGTCATCTGGTTCAGGGAAGTGGTGTTTGGGTCAGTACATCAGAGATAGGAGGAGGAGGGTCATCCACTTGGACCAGAGGTGCTGTAGCGCTTTCCAGAACTCTACAATTGGACTTGTTCATGTTTTCAATCTAGACAAACGTTCAGGTACTGTTCATGTTTGAAATATTGGCAACTTTCAGGCACTGTTTTTCTTGAACCCAGAGGCTCTCTCAGGCACTGTTCACACTTAAATTAAGTTGCATCTTCAGGACCCTTTGTCACTTACAACAGCATGGAGTATCACATCTGACCTGAACTCATAACATTGTTCCTTTCAACCAAAGCTCCATCTCCTCCCCTTCAGACTACACCCTTTCCAGCCTGCCCAGATTAGGGCTGCACAATGGCATTCCAGAAACCTAGCTAATGCCCTCCCCTGCCACCCAATACTCCTCTACTCAGTCCCCACTCCCCTCCTTCCCCCCTCATGCATGCACTCCCTTCCTCAACACCCCTCCTCCTTCCACCACACCCTTCTCTGTGCTCCTCCTCCCTGCATGCATACCTCACATCCAGGAATAGAGCTACATGCTGGTGTTTTGCAATCAAAAACAGCCCTACCTACAACCCTCACATTCCTCTTCTCAAGACCCCTGCCCTTTCCACCCTTAGCAGACCTACACACTCGCCCCCATCCCTGGCCACCCACCTTCCCTCCCTCCCTCTCCTTACCTAAATGCGAACAACCTCCTGCCAACTTTCCCAACTCACCCTTACCGTACCACAGTGCAGGCCACCCTGGCAAAACATGTTACTTAGTGCAAATTTTAGCATTTCTATGATCATTTCATTTTGATTGTTGTATGAAATTGATCGTGTCTTGCGAAAGTACTCTGTGCTTGCTACTCCTTTTGTATGTTCAATGCTCCTATACAAAGACAACATCCAAAGTCACAAATATGTAGTTTTTCTCCCATGAGATCAAGTCCAACTGTTGTATAACATGTTTAGGATCCCTTAAGAAGAAGGCTAAACTTGTTGCCAATGGTTGCAGGTAAATGTGTGAATTGGGAAATCCTTTCCGTTAGCGATCCTATGCCGTTAATTATCGGGCGACATTAATAAAAATGTGCCATATTTATTATGTATTTTTGGCCGGAAAATATATTGTTGCCATCACAAGGTGTGTCACATCCATGTACAAAATAACTCTTCATTTAGTAGACCTCCAATTCTTACCTTTTTCTTTCCATTCTTTTTGTAAAGCTGGTAGTGGGTTATTAGATCATTTTTGATAACAATCTTTGTTTTCCAAGTGTAACTTTCCTTCCCTTACATACTCTGTCGTATTCATCAGGACAATGTTACCCCCTTTGTTAGCTATTTTCGTTATGATGTCCTTATAGTTTCCTAGTTTTTCAATTGACCGTTTTTCGTTAAGAGTTCAAAATTATGATAGTTTAACTTTTTTACTAGCCAAATAGTTTTGTCCGAGGGCTTTACATGAGGCTTTCTGGAATATAATCGATGACATTGTTTTCAGGAAGTGTAGGCACGAATTTTGACTGTGGTTTAAGAATTGTTTCTTCTGCCAAATAGGTATGTAATTCCTGTTCTTCTGTGAATTGTTGTGTGGTGAAAGTTCCTGCTTCATTAAGGTTGAGTAGGTTCACTGTATTTTCAACCAATAGGACTGATCATTCCGATACAACTTGAGTTGTTGGTGGTTCCCTTTGCTTGAATGATGTCTCCTCAAAGTATTTATTTAATTTGAGCATTCTGTAGAATTTGAATATATCCACATGGGTTTGAAAATGATCAGCTTTATTGGTTGGACTGAATGACAGACCTTTGTTGAGTGCGGTCGTTAGGGCTGGATACATTTGATAATCTGATACCAAGGTTTAATATCAAATCTGTTTCCTCGTCGTTGGGATCTGGTTTGCATTCCTTGTTGGTTTCCTCTTTGGTTTCTTTGAACCTCCTCTCTTGCCTCTCCTGCGTGTGTGTACATTGTTGAAATATTTGCATTTGTCGTTTTTCTTGATCCGGCATTGGTTGTGTCAAGCTGCTGGGGGTTTTGCAGTGTATGCCTTGTGTGTGTTCGGAGTTACCCTAAAAAACATTTTTTAAAAAGGGCATTCTAGGTTTTCTGTGGATGTGCTCAGTGTTTCCATTTGTCCTTTTTCACTTTCACTATTGGTCTCTGTATCCGATGACTGGGTTGACACTCCATGGTTTTTGGTTGTACTTTGTTTAGGTCCAACAATATAGCCACTTCTGATAAATTTCCTTTGGAAGGTGTATACTCTTCTGTTCTTGTAGTCCTTTTCATCATCTCGAATGAATTTTCTCTGTTTTTTGATTTTCAATTCTTTGGTAAAGTTCGTTAGGTATTCATCCAGAATCTGGTAGTTTTTAAAAGGTAAGTTCTGGAAGATTAGGTTTTTCTATCTTTTAGTTGTCCAATTTCTTTAGTTTTTTCATGTACTAATGCTGCCTGATTTATAATTCTGATCATCATGTCTTTAGAAGTTTTTGTCAGTAGTTCTTCCCACTCATTTAGGGCTACTATGTCGTCCTCTTCAAGCTCAAGCTACATTTTCATAGTTTTATTTCCCACCATTTAGCAAGTTCTTTCTCTGAAGCAACTTGTAACTGTTCAAAATGATTTCTCATGGAAGTTGAGCTATTAGGAGATGAGTTGCCTTCAGTTTGTCTGTGGCATTCAAAATGGCAGCGGGGCGCTGAGTGGGAGGACGTCACACCACTTGCATATATAAAGAGGCTCAGAACAAGCCTAAACACAGCGCGGATAGGCGGTGTACAGGACAATCTGATCCAGTGTAGAATCCACAGATAAGACATTTTGACCTGCCCTTCTCCAGCACCATTACCCCCCTACAACTAAGCTATCGGAGCACAGATATTACTTGTTACAAATGCTATGAAGGGAATCTTTGGAAAGGGAGTGAGGGGGTCGGGAGTATAAAGTTATATATATTATAAGTAAACAGACTTTAGAAGCAAGTTTTTGAAACTGCTAATGGGCTTCAGCATACATCCGAGGACAGAGCAACATATATGCCTCTCAGTCCTTATTTGACCTGAAAATGAAGAGTATAGTGCAATGACAGTTGAGAAAATTGAGAACTGTGCATAATAACAATTTTACTGTAGAATAGTTAATCGTATACAAAAATCTCTCTAACTAAATAGCAACAGGGCGGACACAGAGCTGGAGCATTACTCTAATCAATACTTCCCCCGAGTGTCAGTGCGGCTTGACGGCCTGACGTACGTGTGCGAGAGGTCCTTTCATCTAACCACATTGGACTGGCGTGCAGAAAGAGTCAGCTGTTTGCCGTATACTGACAAAACATTGTATTCACTGGAAAAACGCTGCATTTTGTGAGCGGTTGAAATTGCGGTTCGATCTGCATGAGAGGCCCGTCGCCCTAACACGAGAGAGAGACATTTCCAACTTACACAGATTCAACGCTGGTAAGGCGCCCGCACATCCGCCCGCCTGCCTGCTCCCTGTGTGCTTTATCTTTTTGTTTGGCTTTGCTGTTTAATTTGCTTTATTTGCCTTGCTCTGAAACAATCTTGACAGCGAATCACGAAAACGCCACGAAAGCATGTTAGCACCAGATTACTTAGCTACTCTGACCAAGCCAGTAGAGTCAGAGTTAGAGTGGGAGACTGCTGGGGAACCCCCTTTGATCCCACTGAGTTGTACTTATTTATTTAGATTAGACTCGACTTGACCTGACCTGACGACACATTCAGGGACACAACACACAAGGTGGGAAGGCTGACCTAGGAGTGATTGCTATACTCCCGCTAGATTTTAATGCAAGAAACCTACACCTACTCTTGTGTTTCCTCCTGTGTTTCCTGTGCTCCTTGACCTTGCCTATCCAGTGACTTGCACCAGACTACAAGTCTGCTGTAAAGTTCCATTGCTACCTGAGAACGAGCCCCTGACTCAGACTCCACACCACCCGACCTCCGCGGAGTGGAGTCGGTACAGAATCTTTTCGAACTACCCTGTGACGGACAGGTGGGTTTCCCAACTCCTGTTATCTTTTGCAACTACCTCAGTGTGTTAATATCTTCTTCATCAAACTACCGGTGTTTAAACTCTAGATTTCTATGGCGGTTTCCACAGGGCCGGCAACGCAGCTGAGGACTAAGATTGGAACACCCATCGATCCACAGTTGCCCTCACCCGAGGGCACACTCCGAATCATGGTCGAAAATAATGAAAGACAAAAACAGCTACCTCCCGAGTCATGTCTGACCAAGACCCTACAACAAAATGCCGATCAGAAAACGAGTGAAACGCACCTACCACTGGTCGGGCCCTTGTCAGTTACGGACTCAGACGGAGATGCAGGGAAGGGGGCAAACACAGATAATACATTGCCGGTGTCCTCTTGCTTACTTTTAACAAAGGAAAGCACTGCAAAGATTGTGGCTTCTACACAAAACGAATCTCGGCTATTACAAAACAACGCCATTATTGAACAACTTTCTTGGAGCGACAAGCTCCTACTCATAGACAAGGAAATTGCTAAAGAAAATGGGAGCTTTAACCAAATACCTGTTCATAAAAACCACAATCAAGAGAACAAAGTAACTACCCATTATGACTTCTCCTTGACAATAATGACACAAAAGGAGAAAGCTTTGATAGCAAAAACAATATGGAAAAAAAGCATGGGCATGAGATATCTCCCAAGATACCACAGACTAGTACTATTCGCGCAGCATGTCTTTCCTTGGATATTAATGAAAGAGAAACGCTCATTACCAATAAGCAAAAAAGGCATGAAGTGTTTCATAATCTATCTAGAACAAAACAAGGCCCAGGCCAGACCACATCGACACCTCTAATATCTATGACCAACCACACGACCACTGTAACTCATCCTCAAAGGCCCATAAATCAATGAGAAAAATGGGACTCTCAGAAGGAAGCAAGAAAAGTACAGGAGGAGATTCTAGCCCCCAAATGGTGCAACCTCTCAAGGCTCTCGTCAGCCTTGCTGCCAAAAAGATGTTCACCGTCAAAGGGCATGATGAGGAGCCGGGACTGCACATCAGGAGCGAACCCAGACTTCCGCAACCACGCAAACCTGCGTATTACAGTGCTCGCCGCCATGGACCGGCTGACACAATCTGCCATATTCAAACCCGACTGAACGGCCTCACACATGGCATCCTTGTCATCCTGAACCATAGCAAGGAAACCATCCCGTTCGTCCCCTTCGGGAATACGTTCATCCGCTAATGCAACACAGTTCCACAGAGTGTGTGTGAAACGAGACAAGGAACATATGGAGTTGGCCGCCTGAAGCGCCATACCCCCTGAAGAAAACACTTTCTTTGCCCAGCTGTCAAAACGTTTGTCGTCCCTATCCGGAGGGATGGTAGGATACGACACCTGCTTTGCCGGGGCCGTAGCCGCCTGCACTACCAAACTCTCCGGAGTGGGGTGCCTGGACAAGTAGCAGGGGTCGCTACTGGCTGGACTGTATTTTCGCGACAAAGACTTGCCCACTGCCGGGAGACTCTCCGAGCCGCCGCCACCCTTCTCTGCAGAGCCATATGAAACGGCAAAACCGGGTCAGTGGGGGGACCAAGATCAAGATCAAGAATGTCCGTGAGATCATCCTGAACGAAATCCCCTGGGGGAGCTGACCAACCCAAGTACTCGGTGACCCGAGACATAAGGCGCCGATATGAAGAATCGGCATGAGTGCCAGGCTCTGGCCTACAAAACTCCACCTCCAGAGAGGTGTCCAGTCCACTGGCATCATGCAGTGACTGCCTCAGGTCATCAAACTGGCTATGGCCCGAGATAAGCTCATCTGGTACCGTAACTGGAACCAAGCCGTCATCGGAGCCTTCATCACCCTCTGAAATGTACTCCAGGCGGGGAGAGGAAGACCTCTGGGGACCAAAGCAGTGCCGGACCTTAGCCAGAGCCTTTCTAGGGGCTAACCCCATGCCACGGGGCCCCTCTGACACCACCGCCTCGAAAGGCGTTGAGGGCGGCGAACGAGTCGGCGCTGGCGTCGACAGAAACGGCGTCGAGCGAATCAGCGTCGACGTCAGCTGCAGCGCCGCCAGCATCGACGGCGTCGACACAGGCAACGAAGCCGGAGCTGACCACCCGAGCCCGAAGGCGTACGAGCGGTGTCTCTTGACCAGTGCAGACCGACACCACTCGGAGGCTTGGACGGACCGGCCCTGCGATTCAAGAATCGCTAGCATCTGCTTCCCGAAGGAAGCCCATTCCTCTGGTGTCGCTTGCATGGAGGGATAAGCGACCCACCGACGGGCGGAGTCCTCGGAAGAGGAGGGGGAAGGCGACCGATGCCGGTGCTTCCGGGAATGCCTCGAAGAGGCGGAGGAGTGGCGAGACCGACTCCTGGAAGGAGACCCACTGGACTTCCGAGTCGCCCCTCGAGTCATCCGTCGAAAGCCCTGCAGACCTCGACTTCCGGGGCTTGGACACCCGACCTACCGACAGCTTCTTCTTGCGTTCCCGCAAGGCCTTTGCCGTGAGCGACTGGCAGTCGACACAGTCGTCCGCATCGTTGGCCTCCCCGAAGCACCTGAGGCAGGCGTTGTGCGAGTCTGTGACCGACATCTTGGACCCACAGTCCCCGCATTTCTTGAAGCCCAGACGCGGGGTTGAAGACGAAGTAAACATCGCCACGAACAGGTCTTCACAAAAAAACGAACAGGTTCAACGAACCGAGAAGAAAACCGCAAACTCCAAAGAGTCGAGGCGTACCGAGATTCACGAAGTGAACACGTTCGCGGAAAAAACAGAACTGAGGCTATGGACGTTGTGAGCCCTAATTATCACATCGGGTGATGTCGGCCGTCGGAGGACGCCGAAGATTTTCCGAAGCAGCACAGCTGTGGACATTACCCGTCATAGATATGGAATACGTCGGAGGACCCAATCCCCTCGAATAGTCACGTGGAACAATTACGACAAAAGGATGAGAATCCTGTTGTTAAGGATTTCAATCAGGCGATACACTCTGATCTCAGCCTAGTGTACAGCGCAATGGAAAAACGTATTTGATATATAGATTCAATTATTTGAAAGATGTACCACTCGTATCACACCCCTTACTTAAAAATACCCTGGGTCACGATGGACCAGGAATCAGGCTGGTTTGTAAAAGGTATTATTTAAGATCAAAATCACAAAATATATATTTTAATAGGTACAACAATCACCAATGGGGTGACAGAACACTGAATCATATCTTTAACACACTGGGAATCAATTCATAAACACAAGCAGAATGTAGCCGAGAACACACAACTTTGAATGGGTCTGAAACAGATAGCACTGGGGTTAACAATTCCGCCTGCAACGTACCCCCACCCACCAATAAGCACATTTAAATAGATGTGAGGAGATAGCAGGTATTCAGAAATAGTACAGATCAAACAGTGTCTCACTTCCCCACCTTACACAGAAAGAGAAAAACGAAGTGGGCTTTTCAACTGTCAAAATGACTTTTAAAGTGGCTGAGCAAGAACTCTAAATGTGTGGAAAAATGCTTAAATTATTATAAATTCATACGGAAGCCGCTTTGAACAAATGCAAACAATCATAAGCAACGGTTTAATCAGAGGAAAGTAGTTTGGATCTCAAAGGTAAAGTGGGAAATTATAGAAAGAGTTCACACGTTTAAGGATTTGGCAAAAATACAAATTTGCAGCAAACTTTTCCTTGCACGATATTCGCAATAACGGGAGAATCGAACTGTTTTGCAATGCAGTTGAGTTCTATGTTTAAATTTCGTTTCTATCATAAAAACCGAGAGAGTTATAGAGGTTTTAGTAAAGGTTCTTTTTGTAAAATAGGCACGAGAATTTGGACAGAGGCTTCAGTTTTATTATCAGAAAAATATTGACTATGGACTAGAGCATCCAAGCTAAGCCACCAGGATGGTGCAATTTAAGAGTCAGGAGTGATTCGTGACTCAATCCTGGTTCCTCGATGTCCACCTTAGAGCACTAGGCTGGTCACTCAAATTAATTTAATAGATCAAAGTTGACAAAATAACTAGGAAAGGGATGCTTTTACAGATAGACAGAATAAGATTTCACTACAGATGTATACAATGTTACTGATTATGGAAGTAAGGATAAGACAAAGATTAGGAGGGGACAAGATAATGCACAGTAATCAACAGTTTCTAGATTCCTGTTAATACTCACAAAACAAATGGATTTAAGATTTTGGAACATCAGAAATCTGGACCATTGAATCGGATCAGGGACAGACAGCTGGGCACATCGGACTGGACAGTGTCAGCAAGGCTCTCTGGTCACAGCACGGCACAGGACTGCACGGGATCTGCGCTTCTTGGTTCTGCGGATATTTCAATTCAGCAGGCAAGCATTAACAGCACTCCCGGCTGGATTATGATGCTTCACCTAGGCTTTTGGGATTACCTTCTAGAATTTGAGTCCTCGCTGAGAATGGTTTAGCTATGCGTAGGCCTTTGCTTTGCCAAGTTTTTGGAGTCTGGAACAAGGAAGATGTAGATTTCAGCAGCAGAGCTCTCCGCCAGTAGTCAGGAGATAGAAAAGTTGCAGAAGTCCCTATGTGTTGTCAGCTGTCCCTATATATTGTATAAAATGACATCACAAAGGGGTGTATGGGCCGGCTAAGCTTGCCCCTGTGAAAGGTGATTGGTCAGAGTCTACTCTCTGCCTTGATAGGAGGAGAGAAACAGTGTTATCTTTATGGTATAATTTTATGATGCTGAGAATCCACCCCTAGCCACTGGAACACAAAGGCTAGTTTTGGCAAAATACATATTTACACATGTGCAACCTCTAGGAAAAATCACACACACCGATTGCATATTTTATGGAGTATCTTCTCCTCAAAATTTCACAGCTCTGCGACTTTGTTTTGCCTTTCTGCAGAATTTTGTCAACTTTGGAATGAGAACAGGTTCCAATTTTCCTGTAAATTTCCACAAATATTCACATTTACCATGGGAATGCATGTATAAAGTTTCACAATTCTAGCTGAAATACAGTCCCAATAAACCCACATTTATTGCCATTTCTGTTCAGAATAAGCTACACGGTTTTTCAAAGGTAGTGCTAAAAATTAGGTTAATTAATCTGCCATTTACAGATTTTGCACCCCTTCTGGTAATAAAAGTTATACACCTTCTAAAAATGTCCTTTACATATCCTGTTAACACCAAATGGTCAGTATTTGTCACTCCTTAAAGCATGTGGTCGTCCCCACCTTTGGAATTTTCTTCTGTCAGCCAGGAGTTTCCTGGGCTGCAGCAATTTTACGACAATTCACACCTTCAATATCATGGGTGTGAGGATGTCCATTGTTTGGTCCTGGGCTAACCAGCAATTAGCACCTCCACGTGAGTTTCATCTGAGAGGAAGGCCCTCCTCCTGGGAGAAACCTGCTTTTCCAGTTCTTGCAGCCCAGCCAAGTTTCATTTAATTGTTAAATTCTTTTGGCTTTACTTTAGCACAATACAAACTTGTTGCATCAAATAACAGAATTCGCATTCAAGATTTTAAACCTATGGGATCAAAAACAACTACAATACGGGTTACTATCAGTAACATGCCTGTTATATTGCAAACATTTGACTTTCAGTTTATAACATGTTAAAGTTAAATCAGGAAGGCCCCCGACAGCTGTCATCAAAGGTAGCCCTCTACTGCACAGAGAATATTTTTACAGATCCAAAGGAAGGCCACTTTTGCTGTGGAGATCTCTTTAGGCTATTAGCCTTTCAGGACCTTGTAAGTTCACAGTGATTCCTTATACTAAGTGAATTGTAGCACCCAGCGAGAATTTTGAATATTTGGAAGGTGTTCTGTACCGGCATTCTGAAGTTTCAGCAGCAAATTTAAAGGTGATTTAAAGCAATATTTGGAATTTAGCAAAGCATTGCTTTTTCCTTCTGCACTCCATTTTCAATTGTTGTGGAACCCAGTGACACATTTCAGTAGTGAGAGCTCTGTCCCCCCCCCCCATTGACAACATGCGTGGCAGATTGGGCAGCCATCTATTTGTGCGTTGAATGCGTGATTTTCAGGGGTTTTGGCGTGCACAAGGGTTTTGCGGCCATTTGCTTTTTCTGGCACCACCATAACAGAGTGAAGCAGCATAGCAGAGCAAAAGTGGGTCAATATATCCCACATTGTCCTAACTGCGCAGAAAATCCATCCAAATTGCACTATTAAAAGAGACCCACTTCACACCAACCAAACAGAAGACCATCCTCAGTAAATGGATGGGCAAAGGCTTAGGCTCAGCATACTCCAACTACGCTAGAGGGTTGATCATATGGACCGCACCGGGTACTGTTTTTCCGACATCTCCATAGCTACATAGACACTGAGGGGTGGGTCATACTGGTAGACGGTTACCAAGATAAAACAGAAATTTGTATCATAAACATATGTGCGCCCAACCACAATGCAGCAACATTTTACTGTGCACTTTATTCCATCCTGACTCCATATAGAGATACACACTGGATCTGGGGAGGGGGCATTAATTGAGTCCTAGACAGGTCAAATCAAATCACAATGTCCCATTCACCCTCGACACGAGCCCTACTAGCACTGACCAGGGATCTGGATTTACAAGAGACGTGGAGATGGTTGAACCACACCTAACGTGAATACTCGTTTGACTCTGGGGTACACAAATCATAGACAAGAATAGATTATATCTTTACGGGAAAGGGAACACCTAGAGAATGTAATAAGTGCAACGTATGAAGGGAGGATGCTATCTGACCATTCCCCTATGATAATCCAATGGGCCCTCACAGATTGCCCAAAACCCATCCCCACATGGAAACTCAGAGCGGAAGCTCTACGAGACACAGACTTTAGAGAAGAGCCAAGAACCCAGTTGGAGCAGTACTTTGAGATCAACTCGGGCAGTGCAAAAGACACTAGTGTCGAGTGGGAGGCATACAAAGTGGTCATAAGGGGAGCAGCAATAGCCACGATAGGGGGCACTGAAAAAAACCCTGGAAAACCAAATCTCAAAGATAGAGGCAGAGATCACAGACCTAGAAAAGCGTGCAACCAAAGGAGCAGACACTGAAGAAGCCCTGATGCAACTTAGATTGCAATGTATGGAACAGAGGGAGAAACTAAGAGACCTGAGCTTCAGGAGATACACGGAAAAGATACATGGCCAGGGAGATAAAACAGGCAGACTTCAAGCCTGGCTTGTCAGGAAACTAGACAGGAGAGAAGAGATAGGAGAAATCATAGATGGAGCGGACAGTTGAGAAGGTCACAGCATGACATTCACCGAGCGTTTGAGAGCTATTATGCCAAACTGAAGACACCTCCCCATCCAACAAAATTGAAATATTAGAAACCCTGGAAGACATAGGACTACCAACCGTCACAGCAGAACAGCGAGAGACATTAGACAACCCACTCACACTGGAAGAGATACAGGAAGTCATAACTGCATTACCCACAGGCAAAGTACCCGGCAGGGATGGACTGCCCCCAGAATTCTACAAGGAATATGCAGACATATTAGCACCTAGGCTACTACAGGATGTATATGAAAGGGGCTCCTTACCGGAATCAATGGAACAGGCACTTATACTTCCCCTCTTGAAACCTGGCAAAGATCATACAATGTGCGAATCAAACCGACCCATAGCATTGATCAATTAGGACATGAAAATAGTCACCGTGAACCTCGCGGATCACCTCAAAAAAGAGTGATCACCACTCTGATACACCCAGATCAGACGGGTTATGTACCGGGAAGGGCCACAACAGTCAATCTAAGACATCTACAGGTGGTCCTAGCGGAGACACGTACCAGACCAGATAACTGTGCAGTTGCTGCCTTGGACTCCATCAAGGCCTTGGACTCTGTGAAACGGGAGTGGATGTTCGCTACATTAGAGCACTATGTGATAGGCCAGGGGTTCATGTGATGGATCCATATGCTGTACGCAACACCTACAGCCACACTATAAACAGGAAAATCTATCTCTGACCTGCTCAGGATTTCCCGAGGTACCAAGCAAGGTTGCCCACTCTCACTGCTTCTATACATTTTAGCATTAGAACCTCTAGTCACATACATGAGGAACATGTTCCAAGATACAGGATTATGGGTGAACGGGGTTACACATGCTATATCCTCTATGCAGATGCCATCCTCATGTTCATACAAAATGCAGAAGACACATTGAGATCATATCTTAAAGTCCTAGATAACTTTGCACGTCTCTCAGGGATAGCCATTAGTAAAACCAAGTCATGCCTATTTCCCTTAGCAGGCGGGGAACACATCGGAACAACTCCCTCGTCTGGAACTGAAATGGAACACCCGCACATTCAGCTACTTCACCGTGAACATACACCATTCCCTAGAAGACACACACAAGGCCAACACACTGCAAGCCAAGCACAACATAGATGCATCCATCAGATTCTGGGAGAAGCTCCCCTTGTCAGTGGTGGGCCGAATATCCCTAGGGAAGATCTTACTACCTGGGTTATTGTACCACTTCAGCAATATACCCTACCTCATCCCGAAAAAAATCTTCATAGACCTCAACACCACACTATGTAATTTCATATGGGGAAAGGGGAGGAAAAGAGTAGCCATGCAAACACTCTGCATGGACTAGGCGGAGGGAGGTCTGAGGCTTCCACACTTCGAACTGTACTACCTTGCTGGTTAATTACAGTATGTAACCAACTGGCTCGCAGACACTGAAACGGTGGAACACACCCTCCTAAGCAAGGCAGTGAAGCCCATATCTCCTGAAAGAAATTCTGTGGATAGAGGACGCAACGCTTCCGAACACCCCTATGCTCTTGCACTTAGGGAAGCAAATATGGAAAAGAATACAGAAGCTTTGAAAATTAAGGAGCCGTACTCCCACCAGATTTCACTCGCAGCACTCAACGGTACTACAAGGGAACACCTTCAACAGAGCAGAAATCACTGGGAATCCAGAGGAATCATCACAATTGAAGACCTGGCGCCAGAAGGGAAAGTAAAGGAATTTCGGGAACTAATGGGAGTCCCATGACCTGCACAGAGGTCAATACATAAACTACATAAGGCTCATCAAACAGTTGCACAGTAAGTAGCCTACCCCTGCAGAGCAGCAAACAGAAAACCCAACATTGGGACTTCTCTATGATGTAACAGAAGGTGGACACATGGTATCCAGAATATATCAGACAATGGAGGAAGAACTCCCCAAAGATTAAAACAAAGGGAAACAAGACTGGGAGCGGATGATAGGAACAGAAATAACGGACAAAGACTGGGAAAAAGCAAAGCTCTATCCTAAAAACATATAGAGAAATGCCAGGTTAAAGCAGCTGCAATTTTACACACTCCAACGAGCATACCTTATCCCGGAGAGAATAGCTCGTTTCCCAGGTGCCACCACTCAAAGGTGCCCGAGATACAGTGAGGAAAATGCCACTTTAGGCCATATGTTTTGGCACCATCCAAAGATCCGCTCATACTGGGAGAAGATAGAGCAACGCCTGAGAGACAGGGGAATAAAAGGGAAAGCTTGGACAATGGAAGCCTGTCTACTAGGCATCTATACCTTCCCAAATAAGAACAAAGCAATGGCAAAAATGATAAATCTGGCGTGGGCACTGGCTAAACAACAAATAGCAATAGGGTGCAAGACAGTAAATGAACTAAATATCGAGATATGGTGGAAAGATCTACAAAGATGGACCATAGCAGAGACAGCAGTCTTGCAAGAAGCACTACGATCTGAAAGGAGGGAAAGTTCCATAGATATAATGACATGGAATCTGTTACTGCAGGACTTGTTCAGCTCCCCAGATGACAGATCCCGCTGAACTGGTACCTCCTGCGCAAGTCTGAGCAGCACTAGATGCAGAAAGTGCAAGAGAAAAATCGTTAGACACACATCAACCTCTAGGTTTGCCACAGCGAGGAACGTTGGCCAGTTGTCCGCCTGTGACTAGTTTATGTAGCATGTTCTAGTTTGGTTGGGTTTATGTAAAAGTTGGACAATGGGGGAGGCGGGCGGGATAAAGGTAAGAAGGACATTGAGATACATCACAATGGTATGCTTCCTTTTACGCTTTACTAAACTTGGACACTAAAACAAATAAAAAAATAAAAAAATAAAAGATTGAGAAAAATACTATCAGACAAACACATCGTACCTGAAGAAGTGTTGTGATGTAAGGGCACCTTTGAAAGTAAAATAACTAAGGAAAAACTAAAACAATCCTTGGTTGTCAGATTCTTTACGAGAATTAAAGCAAAACCATTGAAAGAAAGAAAAGACTTGGTTGAAAACTAAAGATATAGCCGACTGCCAAAATGGCATTGCCATTATATAAACAGGAAATTGTCTTGGCGAAATCTCAGTTCATTCAAAGGCAAATGGACTCTTCAAAGAATTGGTCTCAGCAACTGTTCGCCATAATTAAGAACCAAACATTTCCGGCATGTGCTTCACTTAAACTACCTCTTTCTGGCATTTAGGAAAAGGAGTTCGATGTTTTAACAACAAGGTTAATTCAATTCATATGTACATTGACTCACAAACTATCATTGGACCAATTCTTAGCCCGACACAGGATTTATTTTTTGGTATTTTAACACCCACTCCGCTGTTGTCCACTTTCTCATTGTCACCCGTCGATTTGGAAGATATCAAAGTACTCATTAAAAAACTGAAACATACAAATCATGACTATGATTCTATTCCACCTTATCTTGCAGTGCAATATACCCGCAAAAAATGTTCTGACTGATTTTTGTGAACGCAGCTCTCGTACAGGGAAAGGTACCGCAAGAATTAAAATCCTTTCTTGCAACTGTGCTAAAAAAACGACATTGGACCACCAGGCTTTGGCAAACTATTGTCCAATTGCTGGGTTGCCATGACCGCAAAGATTTTGGAAAAGATAGTCACCACACAGCTGCAGAGCTATCTGTAAGAAAATTACAATCTTGATAACGTCCAGTCTGGTTTCAGACCCAGCCACGGTAGCTGTGTGGGACGATATGTTAAGGGTCGCCGATGAAGGCGATTTGAGCATGCCAATCATGCTCGACTCATCAGCCGCCTTTGACACAGTAGACTTAGTCAGTTGTTGACTAGACTCCAGGGTTGCTCAGGTATCGGAAGGTGCATTGAAGTGGTTCGCCACTTTTCTAAAAAAAAAAACAAAACAAAAAAAAAAATTTGGACCAAAGTACCAGAGTACCGCAGGGGTCGTCGCTGTCACCAATATTGTTTAATATCCATTTTAGGACATGGACATTTGCTATTAAAAGTTGGACGATTGAGAGTAAGCTCCAGGTTAACCCCACCAAAACTGAAGTTACAGTGTTTGGCCCAAAACATCTTAGGAATCATCATGCTACCACCACTTGCCCTGCCATTTTTGATGCAGCCACATCCTTCTCATGCAAGGTAAAAACAAAATCTAGGCTGCATATGGAAAGCATCATTGGGCTAGAATGCCCATGTTTCAGAGGTGGTTAAATCAGTCTTTTATCAATGTATGCTTCTAAAAACCATCTTGCCTTTCGTTTCCGACCCAGACCGTGCAGTGGTTGTGGGGACCATGGTAAATTCCAGACTCGACTATTGCAGCACTCTTCTTCTGGGAGCACCAGAGAGCCAATTGCAATGGCTCCAGGTAGCCCAGAATGCCGCCGACTGGTATAGAATCTGCCAAAAAAGCCCCCCCACCCCCCTTCTCCACATATCGGAGGAGACTGCATTTGCTGCCTGTTTGGAAAGAACTGAATTTAAACTATTGTGTCTTATTCACATTTGTATTAAAGGAGCGGCACCTGCATACTTGGTTTAAAAAAAAAAAAAGCTTTTTCAGCGGTCACAAGCTTTGTGCTCAGCTGGTAAACATCTGAGGGTTGTCCCCCTTCCCACTGTGTCTCCCGGGATGATCAATGTTAATCCATGACGGGCCCTTGTCTCTGGAATGCACTTCCAGCTGAGTTGCGGAACATTTCCTCATTTGTTCTTTTCCGGAAAAACTTGAAAACTTAACTGTTCCAATGATTTTTGCTCTCTGTGGGTATGTCTGAAGTGGGCAAAGGAATTTCACATCAGTGCCTAAATGCAGGTTTCTGCTCAGTTCTGGAAAGGATAAGCGCATTACAAGTCCTAAATCAAGAAGCAAGCGCACATTTGTCCATAAAGCAAGTTTATTGTACAAACGGTCGGGAGCGATTAGATGGTGCCATAGAGTCAAACTAACCATATTCTCCTCGAACCACACAAAGATCACACATACATTTTGCAACAGTTAACACACTCCCACATATGTCGTTACAAAAGTCCTCCCCACCCCCACACTCAAACATGATTGGTCAACCCTATACAAAGAAATCTAATCCCCTTCAGTTCCTACGCTCTCATTGGGTACATTTAACCAGCATACCCTTTCAACATACATTAGCATCATCTCATTTACAGCACACTACTTCTCGGGATATTTCCGTAGTATGTCATAACATCACATGGTTACATATTCACAACACTCCTTATTTACTACAAGTTCCAACTGGTCAGGACCTCCAACCCACAATCGTGATGCACATGGCTTTACCAAGGATACTTCAACAACACGAGGAGGGAGAGCAACAAACAAGTTCCCTTTGAACTAACGAACATCTCATCCGCCCAGACTTGCTGGCGTCCTCATTTCATGGTAATTTCTAACGACTACCATTTCAACATGCATGGCCACATCCTGCTCATTCCTGAGAAACTGATCAAAACCCATAAACCATGTCTACTTTGCCCTTAAGTGCCCCTTGCACCAGTTTTATTACCTGGCCTCAAACTGACCCTACGAGGTGGGTGGATTTCTCTGGACAATGAATAACAGGCTCCCATGTACTTAAATAGATCACATCTCTACTCCACAATAGTACTAGGTAGTAAAACCCCTGCCTGGCTGCAGCTGACCATTTGATGTTATTGCAGCTGCCCAAATGCAGTTAGCTGCCTTCTCCCTGCCTTCAACCTCGCTTAACCAGTTTTCCCTGGTCACACAGAGTTGGTCTCTGCACCTGAGGTTTCTATGGCCTACACAAACCCCTAGCTATGAGGGCATCCGCAGTATTCAGATTTGTGTTTTCACCATATACCCCTTACTCCCCAACTGTCCCAAAAACATCTCCCAGAAGACCCCTGTGTATGTATGTCTGTCCATGTATGTTCAAGAATATAACATCCCCTCACAGTGACTTCTCTATCTGCAAATCTCCTTTCTCGAGTACACCTATGAAGATCCTCGCTTCCCATCTTTAGGAGCTACATGGCACGCCATGCGACGAAATAGCTTTCAAATTGAATTGGCAGATTTGTAATTATGTCGCTACGCGCATGTATCAACTATACAAAAAGTAAAACTAACATTCTCATTAGCTACACTAGATGAATGCCAACTTGCAACATCGCATCAACATCGCTGTCAACTCGGTCACCAATATGGCAAGCGCAACATGAACCCCTCTTTCCCATTGAGAACCGTAACGACCACCCCAACATCCCCCCCCTTTATTTAAAACATTAATAAACCAACTCCATCTTCTTGGAGAAGCAGGGTCCCTCAAGCATCTCATGCTAGTCCCACTATGGGCATACTCTGCTGAACAAACCCAACTTGTCCCCCCACCACTTTCACAATCTTCCCGCTGTTTCACACAATCAACCCAATTTGGTGGAGGACATAAGACCGCACCTGGAGTCCCAACCAATCCCGAATCAATTTATAACTTAGTCTGAGCTCCCATGGGATATGAAATGGTAGCAGTCCTAGCCTTGGACAGTGTCACAGTCATGATGGCAGCTGTTTTAGGTACCTGGGCAGAACAGCAGCATCTGACAGGTACAAAAGATAATTAGCAAACAGAAATAAATTGGCATGAAAAACTTCATGTGTATGCTCATCCACGAAGGTACCCAAAAGAAAACAGTCCAACCAAGGGTCACTTGTAATTCCTGCTTCCTTCTCCATGACCCCCCCCCCCCCTCGGTCTCCCAGGTTATACAATGCAGCAATTGTCTGTGTCAGAGTCCCATTTTCCTAATCATTGAGGTTTGAAAGTAGAGCACGTACCCCAAGTTTTTGACCCCCCCCTTTACATGGCTGTTAGGAGGTCGAGAATGAACCTATTTTGAAGGGCTATGACCCTCTAGGCCCGCAGTAGTTATTTCGTTGTGAAATCTTCAGAGTCAACTTTTAGCTCAAACAGTAATAGTTTGTTACGGGTGACTTGACGCCACTTCGCATACACAATGGCTTGACCACCAGGGGCCAAAAGAGAAGACAAGAACATCTCAGTTCGGGTGAACAGTCGATACTGCTCAGGAATGTTCATTAGAGCTTCTGTAGAGGGTAATGAGATGTAGTTTGATCTTATGGACCGTCACAACGCTTCTGCTTCTTTACGCTCAGAAAAAGTCATTGAATTGTCCATGTCTGATGACACAAGGGGAACAAATGTGGATTTAGGGGTCGGGATGGCTCTGGGGAACAATGAGAACAGGCATGTGTAGTGTATTGAGACTCCACACACATCGTCAGGCTGGAGGTAACTGTCGATACGCAAATTGTCCACATGACCAAAACACATTGAGAAGTGCAGAAGTACCTCCAGCCAAGTCAGCAATGCGAAGCGCGTGGATGCAGTTCCCATTTGTACTAACAGGCACCCTGCCATCACCCTTAAAACACAGGCAAATCTGTGAATAACTGGATCTTAACAGGTTTCTATGGCTCCTTAAACCATAGATATTTTAGATTTTTCCAGACATCACCACACTCTCGATTGATTTGTGCCACCCCCTCTTCCAAAGACCCCCCCCCATTCCTCCAGCTCTGCAGATCTTCACACCACACTCCCATCAGTTATTTCACTATGATGGACCCTTCCCAGCTCAAATGGCCTCTTAGCGTACATCGTACATCCTTCTGCTCTTTAAAATCTATGCTTGAACACTCCTCGTCAATGGGTAGGACAGAAGCTGTGAATGACTGCCCTTGAAACTGCCCACGGACCCGTAACAGGGCTAGGTGCACCAAGAATCGTGCCTCTACCAACTCCATCTCGTCTGGACTAAATAGTCTAGGGACACCAGAAGCATGGGGATAAGAGCAAAATGTAGCAAGATCCTACAAATCTCTCTCTCCCCACCCTCTGCATGTGTTTATACCAGAATATCTGCTGCAAAGCCATGTGCAGCCACTATTGAATCTGAATTTACTTTGTCACAATGACACATGAGGTCTGAATCAATGCTCCTTTGTGGCTTTAATAACACTTCATCAAATTCTATAGTACTAGGCAGGTCAAATGTAATCACATTCATATTGTCTATCACACCTGAACCAAATAACAAGAAAAGCAATAAAAACAAACTCAAACATCCTAGTGTATATTTTTCAACACTTAGCAAGCCCCGCCCACCTGGTACCTTCCAGTTTGCCGCTCTTTTTGACAACTTAGCAAGCCCGTCCACCTGGTGCCTTCCTGTTTGCTGCTTCTTTTCCCTACTTAAGGAGCCCTCCAGCCTCTTTTCATTTGCAGATGGGTAGCAGGTGCAAGTGGATCTAGGTCACCTGGCAGAAGTCCCGCCCACCTGGTGCCTTCCTGCCTGCCTCTCTTTTTCACCACTTAGCAAGCCCCGCCCACCTGGTGCTTTCCTGTTTGCCGCTCTTTTTCCCTACTTAAGGAGCCCTCCAGCCTCTTTTCATTTGCAGATGGGGAGCAGGTGCAAGTGGATCTAGGTCACCTGGCCTAAGCCCTGCCCACCTGGTGCCTTCCTGTTTGCCGCTCCTTTTCACCACTTAGCAAGCACCACCCACCTTGTTAGCCCTGCCTCTTCCTTCCTGCTCTTAACTATTAGATCAAGGGCGTCTCTCACCCGGGCGTCCTAAGCGAAGGGCAGACGAAGAAAAGGGGAATTCTTGTTTGGACCTGGAGGACCCAGGGCCCGACCCCCTGCTCAGACAGCAGGTAGGCATGCACCAACATGTGTTACTCCCTCTGGTCCCCCCATGATGTTCCCTTGTGCCCCCATTCTCGCACACAGGTGTTGCCTGTTTTGCTTGATTCTTCTACCCTGCTCCCCCCTCACCCCACTCAAGCCTACTTCTCCAGGAGTCTGTCCTGATACATTCTGGTTTCACCATCACCGTCTTGTGGACAATGCTGGATTTGACTTTTATGGACTTCATTCATTCATGATGCGTCACCCTTTCTCAACTCTCATGGTTTACTTCTTTTGCATCTTGTACTCATGGTGGCCCTGATTCATGCTGTTCCCATCTTCATCTTGTATCCTGGCTTGCAAAATTATGTGTTACTACTGACTTCTGCAATTGTATTCTCTCCCCTCTTGCTTCTCCACTCTTGACTACTAACTCTCTGTTCTCTCCTCCTTTCCCTTCTTCCTTTTCCTATCTCCTCACCTTACTTTCTTCTATGCACTTACTCTATCAGAATTGTCCCAGGACCTAGTATGATAGCAACCTCGTCTGTAACCTCCTCCCTCCCCTTACTGGTTTTTTCCTCCCCACACCCCCTCCAGCACTATCTGAAATGTCGTCAGGCCTAATATGATAGTCGCTTGTTTTGTTCCTCCCCTACCTTTCTGCACCCCTCCCCCTAACCTCTTGTTATTTTTCCGGCTCTACCAGAAATGTCATCAGGCCTAGTACGGTAGTTGCCTGTCTGTTTCCATTTCCTTCCCACTCTCCCCCCTCCCTTATCTATGTCTTAGCTCTTGCACTATCTGAAATGTCGTCAGGCCGAGTACGATAGTTAATTTCACATCCTTACTGTTCATGGCTTGTAAGAATTTCATTGTTTTTTCCCCTTGTTCCCTCCCTTGCCTTGAATCGCTTTGAAACACATTATGTATAGGCGCTATATTAATAAACTATCATATCATATTTGAATTCCAAGGTTTGTTCTCTGCATTTACAATAACGTTCCTGGATTCTGTTCGCTGCCCCTTTTCTACTGGAACAAACTGCAAATCCTTAGGGCATACTTAACTGTGAACCTGCTCTTGCTCCTGTGCTGGTGGAGGGGTGCAAGTATTCCTTTGCACGTCACGGATTTGAATCCAGCTCTTGTTGACCTCCACAGTAGTCAGAGTGACAAAAATCACTCAGTGTGGCCCATGGAAAAGCTGCTCGTTCAAGCATCGTGTGAACGAACGGACATAAACAAGGTCCCCGGTAAATAACTGTGGCAGATCTTCGGACTCTGACGTTTTCTCCCATCGACGGTTGGTGAAAGAACACAACCCATGAAGATATAAGTATGTCACGATTGGTTAAAGCCCCAACGTATTCCCTAAACGTCTCACCAAGAATCTCTGCTGACCAGTGTGCATCTGATGTGGTGCGTGCATGTTATAGTGGTGTCTGTAATCTGCACCCTGTTACTATTTTGTGAGGACTGAGATGGTGATCCTTCCATAGCTGATTTCTTAAATAAAACAAAGCCAACGGCAAGCAGTAGAGACAGTTCTTACTTAAATCACTACACAATTTTCATAAACTTTAAGAACTCCATTTAAATGCTCCACAATCCCATTGGCCTGAGGGTGGTACACTGAACATAACCTGTGCTTGATCTTCACAAATTCCCCACCGTGGAAATAACTCTCTCACCAACGATTTTGCTGCAGACTTCACATCAGGGTGCACGCAGGGAACAACCTCAAGCCATCTGGAAATTGGGCAAGCTACCACAATGAGGTATCAAAGACTATTACATCTCTGCATCATATCTACAAAATCAATATGGAACTCCCGAAAAGGCACTAAAGGCTGAGGCAGAATTCCTCTTACCGTCTTCATGCGGTTTCCTGGATTGAATGCTCTACAAACAATACAGTTCCCTAAAAATGTATTCACCTTTTCCTGGAGGTTTGGTATAAACCAGTCCTCCTGGAGCTCTGCTGCGAGACGTGTACGACAGGTAGTGTAGTTGCTCTAGAGCCACATGAAGCAGTTATACAGGCATTAATAACTTTCCCATAAGCTCCTGGCTGTCATGATTCCTGCCCCCAGCCCTCAGACATCAGGCTGGAGCCAGGCCGCGATCCCCTATATGGCCCTTAAGGGCTTCTCCATCCTACCAGAGACCCACTTGGAGTCAGACTTGGCGCCTGTGGCACCAGGCTCACACATAGCTCTAAAGAATCACTTGGCACTGAACTTGTAATGTATTGTGGGCAAGATGGATGCCCCCACATAACCCAGTTTCTTGAACTGAGTATGCGGTATAGCCTTTTGGGTGTGGTTCATCCCAGGGATACCTGGGATACCTGGAGGCTATTTAAACCACACCCGGCCTGAGAAACACGCTTTGCGTTTCTCTGCACCTTCACCTTTCCTCTGCATCCCGCGCACCTGCAAGAACAAGAACACCATTAATATAATACTTACCATGGGGAGCAGTCGGCTTCCATCCATCGCCCCTCCAGTCCTTTGGGCAGCTATGGAGTTGTCATCTCCATCTCGGCACGCCGCATCCTAAGGGAGGATAAACGAATGGAAGAAAAGACATTAGTATACTCGAAAAACTGTAAGAAGAGTCAAACGCTTACCTGAACTCAAACCGCTTGGGGTAACTTCATCTCATCGACCTGCAAGGGCAAAAGACATTCTAGGTAAGCACGGAAAGCATAAGGAGGCATCGCACATCATGCTTACTCACCGCACCTTACCCTCTCAGCCGGCAGCCATGCAGGGATATTGCAGCACCTGAAAGGGACACAGACAAACATTGGTCAATACAAGGAAGAGCGGGCAGCATCGCGCTCTCACTCACCGTTAGTGCTCGGCTCCCCTCAGTAGCACAACGCCATCTCCGACCCCATCCAACACCTAAGGGAGGAGCGACACGTTATTGAAGGGACACAAGTCAAAAGGACAGTTCATAAGAATCGTTCAACCTACCGGTCGGGCTGAAATTACAGCAAGCCCAGTCCGTTGGGCCCGTGCCAGTGAAGCAACTAGGCAGCATAGAGCCCTCATCAGTCAACGCACCCCTGCACCGAAGGGTAGGATGGAGAGCGCACCACACAAGAAAGCAAGGTGAGGAGTGGACAAAGGGGAAGGTTTCGTCCCCAAGGGAAGAGGGGGTCAAGCAAGCAGAGACAATAGAGTTAAACTCTGGCAATCTTGTGTTTCAGGCCCAGTCTCCAGTCGAACAGATTCGAGGGAAGGGTTCAAGGTCGTAGGAGGTCCAAACAGGCTGAGTGGCATCCCCGTGGATACCAGGTGAGCGTTACATGTCTCAATAGCAAATCTGTTGGCAAGAGGGCACATCCCATCTTCGTCCAGAGCTCCTTTTCATATTCAAGTGTGCTTTACTGTCTTTCCACAATCTGAAGCAAAGGGACCGCAGTGTACGGGGCTGGCAACTGTACCTGCTGGGACACAGTTTCCATTTTCTGGGAATTTGTCAATGGCAAATATGCGGCTTCTTTCGCTGCTCTGTTCGCAGCATCATTCGCAAGCATTATTGGGTCAGTACGGTTAGTATGGGCAGCACACTTAACTAAGCCCACCTCTGTGGACAGTGTTAATGCTTCGATTAGTCTGGATAACAGAGCAGCATGCTGGACAGGGGTCCCGTCAGGTCTCCTAAACTCTTTTCTCTGCCATTGTGACAAGCCCGAGTGTACTGTGGAGTTACATATGCAGAGACTGAATAAATAGTGACTGCCTTCCCTTTACTCATTTCCAGCACCTCAAGGACTGCCACTAGTTCCGCCACTTGCGTGGAATAATGTGAAGGCAATCATATCTTCATCCTGACCTGGTATTCCCCATGCACAAGGCCCACAATGGCTGCACCATATCCCTCTCACCAGTGTGCTGATTAATTGTCGCGGAACCATCAACAATGAGCACCTCATCCACCTCTAAGGCATCCTCTTAAAATTCATTCTTTCTTCCTCATAAGTTATACAGTCGTGGACACTCATCAGGTTTCCCTGGTTCGGCTACAAATGTTGCGGTTTTGACCAAGTGATATCTTACTGATGTTTGGTAGCATTTAATAGGATAATCTCATACCCCGAGGCAACGACGTCAAGAGTCAATATGGACTGGGTCTAGGAGTCAGCTGTAATAAGCCAACGTTTATGGCCTGGTGATGTTTTCTGGGCCAGGACCGCAGTCATCACGCCCGTCTGAATGAGAGAATAGATATGGCTTTTTGTAATGCAGGTTTGCTAATACCAGAGCATTGCTGATCACAGCCTCAAGTTCCCTAAACAGATCGCCATCTCTTTGGAACATTCAATCTGACCTTTCACCTTCTTCGCTCCTTAAGTCCTTGCAGCAAGGGCCTTGTGTAACTACAGTAGTCAAAGATTTGTGATCTACAATAGTTACAGAGCCCCAAAAACTGCTGCATTTGTTTAACAGCAACTGGCTGGGGCGTATTCTGAACTGCACTGGCTCTCAGGCCTTACTTTACCCCATGCAAGCAATATCACATGCCCCAAATATGCTACCTGTGTCTGGCAATATTGCAATTTCTCTTTGGCCACTTTATACCTCTTCCCCGCAAGCAGGGTGAGGAGTGTTATTGAATCTCCTCGACACTGCTCTTCTGAAGTGCTATAGACTAGTAAAATCATCCACCTGCTGGATTACTGTACTGGACACATGTAAATTCACCAAATTCATTTGAACCACTTTATTGAAAACACTCAGCTTCACAGTACCCCTGAGGTAACCTTGTGTGCTCAAAACTTTGCCCACATACGTGACCAAAGTAAGGTACTGAGAATTGGGGTGTAAGGGCACTGAGGATATTAAAACACATTTCAATCAATCACAGTGTAGTGGGCCGACACAGTAGGGATGTTACAGAGAATGGTAGCAGGATTTGGTACTACCGGAAGCTCTGCCTAAACAATTTTACTTAGAGGATGCAAATCCTGAACCATCCTCCAACTGGACCCCTTTGCTTTCTTCACAGGGAAGATGGCCGTGTTAAATGGGGACACAGAATGGTGTATTATGCCTTGCTTCAACAACGCCATAATGGACTCATAAATCCCTTAGTCAGCCTCTCTAGATATGGGGTATTGCCTTACATGGGGCAATATCCCAGCAGGTTTCAATTTTATTCACACTGCTCCAACACTTTAACAATGCCACATCATAAGGATTTCTGGTCTTCAAGTGGTCTGGCGCCTTCACCAAACTCTCCTTCCAGTATGGCAATGTATTTGTAACGATGAGCATGGTCTGTGGTACTTCCTTTTGCACTATCGCTGTCTGGCAAGGCACCCCAATCTCAAACTCTGTCTCTTCGGCATCCTCACACAATTGTTTGTCGGGCCCACCGCTTAGCAATAAGGCCGGATCGATGCACAAAACTGTGCAACTCTCTGCCTTCCGCATCAGTGCCTAAGAGAACCACCCAATCCTTAACCACTGCTTCTAGGAGAATAATGAAAATGGTGGCCGTTAACTCCTGTGCCTCAGCAGGCCAAAAGAAAATTCAATTATTATCTGCCACATCCGATCTCAGATGCCCAGAACCAACTCAACACAACCATTACTCTGTGAAGGAACAAAGCAACAATGCTAAATGTAAAGGCCTGCACGCCCCCTTGTCGCGCTGTCATTGTAACATGCATGCAAAAGCACTGCTTCTCTCACTGGATGCAAACCTGAAGTTGAACATACTGTAGCTTCCTCCATGAAGGTGATCGTCATGTTGAGGTTACTGAGGAAATCTCTGCCCAAGGGAATTCGCTGGAATATCTGTACAATACAACAAGGGAACAGATACATTTTGTGTACCTACTTTAAATACATAGATCCTAGGTGTAAGAAACTGACAGGATAGCCCCAGACAATCCCTGTGTGCCCATTGTTTTGCCTGACAAGGGTGACCCACCTTCCTTGATGCAGGATTTTGTCGCCCCTGTATTGACCATGAATGGAAACATTCTATCACCTACCTTTACACCTATGCAGGGCTCCTCTTCCAGATCGGCAGTAACAGACAGGACTGGACACATCAGAGATCCATGTGGGCTGTCCTAATCCAGATACATATTAGGACCTGGGAGCAGGAAAGGATTCCCTCCAAAAACACTATCCAGTGTAGTGAGTGACCTTACCTTATGGTAAAGGATTCTTCTCCCATGCCGGTGCCGGTACCTGCACCTGCACTGGCACGGTTGTCTGGAACCTATAGGTCTGTGCAGCCCCAGGCACCGGCTTCTGCTCAACCCATAGCTGCTGTGATTGCAAAGAACTTGGAGTATATGGCATGGTCAGGGTTTGCATTTGCTGGGCACCTAAAATACTGTGGCCTGCTTTAACATCTCGGACCACGTATACCATTCTTCCAGATGACCAACACTGGAGCCAATACAATCCTCCATAGTTACCTCCCATCGGCCCGTTAACGCAGGACCCCATTCCTCCAAACTTACCAAATGACCCACCTCCTCGAGGAAATCATTCCCTACCCATTGGAACCCCTCTCATTTGCCTTTGACCAGGAGCATACCCATTCATCCAACCTCATGCCATAACAAATTCAATATGTGTCCTGCTGTCCAGATTGCCAGCTCCAAGGAGGGACAGCAGGGACAATCACTGCTCCTTCTAAACAGATATTTGCTATTTTTTTCTGAACAAGCTATTCCTATGCCTTTTGTGCCTGCTCTGTGCTCCTTTTCCTTCTCCTGCCTCCTCAAAGAAATGCACAACGTGTGCCTGAATTGCAGGCCAACCCTTGGCTTCCATTACTAATACCTTGCCCAGGCCATGCTGCACTGCTTTGGGAAGTCCCTTTTTTAGCATATGATAGAAAATAGCCACATTCTTATCCCATGCTTCTACAGTCTCTGCCCTCATCTTCTGAATTAACTGATATGTGCGGCAGGATCGTCATCCAATTTAATGGTATTGGCCAGAATCAAATACATTTTTATCTGGTGTACAGAGATACATGACCCGTAGGGCACCCCATGCCCGTGCCCTGTAATTATTAAAAGTTGCTCTGTCATGCGTGTTCGTATTTAAATAAACTCCGGGATACCGTGATCGCCTCCAAAGCTCATCTGACCGTTCCCCCATTAGGGCCGTGAATAAGCTTTTCATGTCCCCTATGGCTAACATGACACCAGCAGTATGTTTCTCTAATGTATAAATACACTTCTCTGCCTCCACAATGAGCGAAAGGAGAGTCTTCATAAAGTTATTCTGGTCCATGTGCGACCACCTTTCCCTGCCCCTTCTGGAGCAAGGGACATTTAGTCACACTCACCTTTACTGGGTCTTTCCCAGCCTTTCCCTTGCTTCTCACTGCAGCCATACGAGCACAACAGCTTGTTCCAAGAGCCCCATGGTGTGCTCTTCATCGCTGCTGCTGGAGTGGAAGGTGGGGCTGCTACACCCAGTTTCACTGTTCAACGTCCAACTCTCAATCATCTTCGTCTCCTGCCCTTGCTATGGGCATGGAAGCATACTCGGCACTACCGTAGCAGGCTGGTTCCCGTTCTCCTTGCTCAAGTCCTGTACCCATAATGACACTTTCTCCTTCAAGGTCTATGTTGACCTGCTTAATGACTGACTTAATCGAGCCTAAGAAGGATTTGTCCAGGTCTCCACCTTCCTGCTTCTACATCCTTCACCTGCCTATTTGCTTCTTCCCGCTCTTCATTTCTCTGTCATAACAGCACTACCTCGTCCTCTGCTAGCCTTAAGGCTTCTTCCAATTTCTTTCGCTCCTGCTTTTCAACTACCATTCGCAGCCTATCCTCTATCCGAGTGGTAAAAAGCACAGTCCCTGCTTTTTTGCCCATTCTCAGTCTATTAACTTTTCGGTTGTCGATCTCACTCTCACTCCTCCACCCTTAATCTCTCTGCTAACCTGGCAGTCGCGGGATTTGTTCCCTTTCCGCCCTCAGTTGTAGACTTTGCACGGTACCAAGACATAAAATAACCAGTAGCATCGCAATTCACTGGACAAGAATGATTAATTGCTTTTCATTTTATAAATCATGTCTCACTAACTGCAATGTAATTTCAGAGCACGTTTATTATTCTTTGTACCAAGCTCCAGGACAGTACAGGGCCTATACAGAGGAAAGCAGAGCTCCAGGCTGCAGACTGACCCCAAAGTTCACTTTTAATGAGCCCTTTGGCTGATTGAAACTACAGATAAGGGTGACTGTGTGGGAGCGTGTCTGTCTTTCAATGTAAATATTGGGAGGGACGCAGGATGCCACTAGACAAGTTAGCCCTTTCTCTCTGATCCGTCATTGCTTCCACCTCTGTACCCCAGCATGTTTCTATTTCATAATTTCTTTGCTGACTTTTGCACCCTTAAAAAGGTCTACACCTTTTTTTTATGTTCACTTTGCTCTCCTGTATCCACCGACCCTATAACTTTCTCTCTTGCCCATCTCCCCCCCCCATCACTTCTGAAAGGCTCTTCTTTCATCTATTTCTTTCTCACACATCTTGCTTCCTGAATCAATTGTCTAATTCCCCTCTCTTCCCTGTCCACCTTTGGTGAGCTCTATATTCCACTCAGACTGCAATGGCCTTAAACATGATAGGCCTTCATGTGCGCATGCAAAAGGCTATTTTGTCATGCATCTGAAAGGATGTGAAAGGTTGAGTGTGCATGCATGTGAAAGGCTACAGCGTTTGTGCATGAAAAGCTATGCTGCATATGTAAGGCTGAGGTCTGTGTGCATGGGAAATTCTGCATTGCTCATACAAAGCTGCAGTGCCATGGAATGTGTTGCTGTGTGTATTGTACATGTTACCATTTGGAGACTATCTTAATTCAATGACCGCACCAAAAGCTAACATTATGGTTAACCCATATATTACCAGGTTCTATTGTCCGAGCCAAGCATTAGAAGCGTAGACTAGTCTTTCTTTAATGAATGCACATGCCATGTGTTGGGAACTTGATATGCATGCTGGCATTAAATTCATGACAAACATGAACTTTGCTTTCCATTGACAGTTGGCAGGTTTATAATTTAAGTGGCTGTGCAATACATGAAGCCTCCCTTAATTTGCATATGTATTGACATCGATCGAAGCGATACCACAGAAAATGAGCGCATATGTAGCCTTGGATATTAAATGTTATGATGGTAAGTTACATTACAAAAGTTTTTATAAGTAACCCACGAGACAAATAATTTTGCTGTTCAGATTAAGTGGCAGCATCACTATTATATATAAAGCAGTACCTTGAGTGAGCTTTTTTGTGTACCATGCACATGTCAACTGAATGGCTCGTGAGCACTTCTGTGAGATCAAATGATTTTCCAAGGATCACACACGTTAGTTAACTGTGAAGCCGGGATTTGAGACCAGTCTGCAACATAAGGCCCATAACCAAACATCTTCCCAGCTTTAGTTGGTAGAAATAGTACTTTGGTTTTAAATAACAATCTGTTTTGTAGAGATGTTTTGAAACTTACAAAAAAATCATCATCCAAGCTGAAAAATATATAAACCCATGTTGAGAAAAAACACTATGGTCGTAGCTTTTGTTACTAATTCTTGAATGGAAAATTACAAGAACGCAAAGTAATCTTAAGCTAAAAAACATCCTAGCAGTTTGGTAAATGTACGTTTAAGACTTAGACACACATAAAAAGGTATTGTATGATAAGTTTCCTGTAGTCATTGTTTGACAGAATCAAGCTTGCTACTGCATATCGTGCGATGGGAAAGTGAACACTTGTCAGAAACAATGGTTCATCAGTGAACCACCACTAATAAGGAGCGTGCCATTTAAAGGCTCTGCCGATGGATGTGTGTTTATTTGATTTATTTTTACATTTGTATAGCGCACTAAGCCCAAGAGCATCAAGGCACTGTTGCATGACCAGTTACTCAAATGTACAGACATTGGGATAAGCACAACGTAATAGTTATTCAGTAAAGGTTACTGTAGCTTTGAAGTTCAGACAACGTAAGGGGCTGTGACCAGCATTCAGGCAAACAGTAGTGTTTTTAGAGTTCATCGGAAAGTCCAGTAGGGGAGTTCAGGATGTAGGGTTGGAGGGAGGAGGTTCCAGTGTTTGGCAGCTGTGGCTGGGAAACTAGAGCCTCCAGCATTGGTCCTCTTGAATTTAGGCGGAGTGATGTGCTTGGCGTAGGCAGCACTGGGAATTGTTGACTATTGTTGACCATTTGCGAGGCACTGGTGGGAAGCCCTTTTGAATTTGCAAGGGTAGCGCTGTCCGGTCACATGTCCAACAAAAAGGCATCCTATTTATAGCACCAGTGGTCATACAAGCCTGCGAGGTCCCTAGGCCCTGCTGCCGTACACCTGAAACATGTCTTGCATTGGCCCCGATTGAAAGTAAGGATATACAAATTTGATAATCATACGTTGAATTGCTAATCAAAATATTTTTATTTAGCAGTCTTGACTAATCAATTTTGCAAGACTAATTTATGCCTTACGGTACTGACCATTGAAGGAGTCTTCCTTCTGCTTTCTTGCGCACCCCAGCTATCATAATCATAGCTGACTGAGGAGTTAACCGTGTCATTCTCGTAACCACTGGAGCGACTGCTGGAGGAAATGGAGGTTTGAACTCTGGGCGATAAAGGATAGCACCCATACGGGGGCAGCGTGGAAGGAATCTCTGCACCCTCCGTTCTCGGACCTTCCTCTGTAATTTTAATATTGTGGGATTTTATGCCCTTCTCATACTTTCTCCACAATACTTCTATATTTAAATGCTTTTCTAACTTCGAACCCTTCGTGCCTAGTGACTAGGAAAACCTGTATACCCTGCTAACATTCTCTTATCATCGGTCCCCTCATTAGGCCAAGCACTAAGCATTTTATCCTTCGTTTCCAGCAGGCATTCTCCATAATTTAAAATCTTTACCTTATACCCAGGAAGTACCCGACACAAGTGATTCAGTGGAGTCTCCATGCTCCAAACCAGTCCAACAATGTTGTTCCAAAAATCAGCGATCTAAAAAAACGGAAGCCGAACCCTCCGCACACATTTTAAAACCGAGAAAACCTCTTTTTGCATTCCCAAGTTCCTAAAGCTTCCCCTCAATCATTCACCTTGTTCACTCACCACGATCACCTCACTATTTGTTTGTAATTATATTCCCCAACAGTGTTGCAGATAAGATCAATCAGGTGGGGGTACTTTACTCCCCATTTTTAAACTGAGAATAAATGTGATTTTAAGAGAATATAAATGACTTCTCCTTTGCAAGAGAGTAAAATGTATGCGACTTCCAGCCGACGTGTGCAAAAACTGTAGGGAAATCATTACTATGCGGCAGCTTTGTGCATCTTGAGAGAATACACCTTTCATTATTTATCCAAGGTCTGGCCATGTGATCTCTCTTGTATATATTTAAATGTTGAAATTACAAAAACCTAGCCAATTACATAGTATAGCAAACATGAACTTTAATACAAAGAAAAAAGTCAGCCTTGGAACAACAAAATGGCGAACACTCTAATCTGATGTGATGTTTTTCCATATTTTATGTTATAAATGATTTTGAACTTTTATGACAAGTTGGTGCACTAGGTTCATTTCTGAGGCTGATCAGAAGAGGAATCAAATTAATAGAGAGGATGGGTGAACCTTTGTTAGTGTACTATATTTTGTGGTCGATTTCTGCCTTTGGTGTCAGGATCCTCTTTGGTTATTTGTCTACAGAATCAAGACTCCTTTTTTGGTTTTTGAAACACATTTGGTTTTATTTGCCGGTTCAAATGACAAAAGTTACAAGCCCTCTACAAGTGTTTCACTGCCTTACAGTTTCATGGCAGACCATCAGGAGGGATAAACCCACTTTGGGCTTTCTTTTTGTTTTGCCTGAAAAATAAGGCAAAGAAAAATTGCAACTTAAGTATACACATGTGTGCTTTGCAAATCAAACGCTAAAATAAACACATTTACAAATTTAGACAATTCTTTTAGTTTCAGATACAGTGAGGATCAGTATGAACTCCTTAATTGTATTCAAAGGCAGAAGGTAAACTCATATTTAACAGAAGATGTTTTCACTGCAGTAGATTGTTACCTGGTTTTTGCATAGTTTTGTCAGTTGGCACCCCTAGATTAATATTTTTGGTTAAGCTATTTCATTTGCAAAGGGTAAAGTTGAAGCAGTTTTTTACTCACATTATGCTATTCTTCTAATTTATTTTTCAGTGGACTTTGGGTCTTTCCAAATTTCTGCTAGTTCCACCTGGCAGAACCTAAACAGATTTAGACACGAGATATTTTTAGTGACTTTCACTTCCTCTGCTTTGCCTAGGTTCGCTAATACGTTACTGTTAATATAGAAAGGAATCATTCGGTTGGCAATAAGTACATTTCTGAAAGCTTTGCTAGGCTGCTTACCTTTTTGCTGGTTCTCTCCGTTTTGTGGTTATCTGTTCGTTTAGTTTTCGGGTGGCATGCCAACCGTCTTGTTGCTGTTTCCAGCAGTGTATTCCTACTCCTCTGGTGTGTCGCGGTCACGTCTTTATCTTACTCACATGATCACAAACGCCATATTGGATTGGGAACCGTGTCATTTTGCGCAATGTTGCTAGTAATTTAGTTTAGTTTAGTTTGTTTATTTATTTATAAAGCGCGTCCGAAGCCTCAGGTAGTTGGGCGCATAATCATGTGCACAGCAGAGTTGCATATCGTTACACAAACACAATAATACAACAATCAGAGCACATACATAGTCCAGGCTCTGAGTAGTTACATACAGAGAGTAGAATAACAGAAAACATGGTACAAGATAGTTACAGTGGAGAGTGAGGACCGGGTTACAGGGTGGTCCTGAGTAGGATATAGGCAGGGTAAACATTACTACATGGTGGAGAACGGCGGCAGGCCGAGCGTGTAGGCGAGAGACTAAATGTTTAAGCTAATAGCCATGATTTCACCATGGCTCTGAATGGCCAGAACGCGGCTTCCGATCTAATTGCAAGGGGGAGAGCGTTCCAGCATTGTGCTGCGAGAACTGGGAAACTGGAACCTCCTGCTGTTTTTTGGTTGTAGTTGGGGATCTTTAGTTGGTGCAGGTAAGGGGTTCTGGTGGGTCTATTGGAACAGTGTCTAGAAAATTTGTCTGAGAGGTAGCGAGGGGCAGTGCGTGACAGGCACTTGTGGGTGATGACCAGCGTTCTTAGCTTAATTCTGTCACGGATCGGGAGCCAATGCATTTCTTTGCTAACCGTGGATATGTGAGCCTTGCGCGGGAGGTTGAGGGCACATCTTAATGCATTATTTTGAAGGATCTGGAGCCTGTTCAAATTTTTAGTGGTGGTGCCTAGGTAGAGTGTTGCAATAGTCTAATTTAGACAATATCAACGCTCTAGATAAGGTGAGGCAGCTTGAGGGGGAGGGAAAAGGCCTGCAGGCATTGATCAATTTATTGGTGTAGGTAGTGGCTGAGATGGTGGAGTTTATTTGTTTTTTTAGTGACAAGGTGGAGTCAAGGTGCACACCTAGTGTTTTGACCTCTTTGGAAACTTTTATATGATGTTGCCATCAATGGTAAAGGATTGGTACCTTTGGTCCAGTTTGTTGAGGCGAGCCTGGCAACCTAAGATAAGCAGTTCTGTCTTATCGTCGTTGAGGCAAAGACTGTGTGTGGCCATCCAGGCTTGGATTTCTAAGTAGATTTCATTAAGCTTTGCAACATCTTCTTCATAGCGGCCAGTGAGAGTGACGAGGACCAGAGTGTCATCCGCGTAATTAGTGTAGCTGACACCCAGATCGTCAAGACTGTCAAAGAGGAGCTTTGTGAAGATGTTGTAAAGTGTGGGTGAAATGCAGGGGCACTCCACATGTAATTGGGATAGGGTCCGCAGCCGCGGAGGGGGCGAAGACCCTAGTCGACCTGTCAGACAGAAATGACTGGATCCACTTAGTGGCATTCTGAGAGAATGCAGCAGTCGAGGAGAGGTGTTGAGTGAGGATCTGGTGGTCAACCAGATTACAGGCAGCGGATAGATCCAATAAAAGCAAAACGGACAGTTTGCTCTTGTCTTTGGCATCATCCATTTGGATTTTTAGGTCCAAGATGGCAGTTTCAGTCCCATGCCTTGGTCTAAAGCCGGATTGTCGCAGGCCTAGGAGGTTATGGTCTTCTAAATGTTGTTGTATTTGGAGGTAGGCTACCCTGTCCAAGATTTTGAGGAGAAATGGGACTGTGGTGATGGGTCTGTAATTTGTGGGGATGTTGGGGTCTAGGTTAGGTTTTTTGAGCAGGGGAAGGACCCACGCTTCTTTGAGGTTATTGGGGACCACTGAGTTTTTGAAGGAAGAATTGATCAAAGAGGTTATGAGAGGGGCTAACTCATTCGCTCCGCCTTTGATGACGGGGGAGGGACAAATGTCACCTTTGCAGTTGGATGGTTTGAGTAATTTGATTTCCCTTGTTCCGAATTGCAGAGTGTATTTTTTTTAAAAACATTTGAGAATGAATTTACTGGTATGGGACTGAGAGTAGGATGAATAATAAAAGAAAGATTATTAGTCATCCTAAGTTGTTTTCCTCAAGGTCATGTGATCTATATTCAGTCACATGATGAGAATTTGATTATTTAAAGTACTGCATTTACGGGTGCATAATTTATTTCTTGTTTATATATAAGGTTAGTGAGTTTCAAAAGACGTTTTTCCTGTACTATGTTGCCCAACTATACTCAAAGTGAGAACGTGTTTTTATCTTTTTTCCCCCCATTGCATTTGCACTTTGATGAGAAGTGAATGAAGCAAATTACAGTAGATTGGCCATCTCTCCTTCTGAGTTGAGACCTTGATGGCATGAGTCCAAAGTACATATCCAATATGCTTCTCTTGTCCCAAGTATTTTTTCCGCGTTTCCTCCTCTCGGCAGCACTGTGATTTTTTCTTTTCCATAAAATGGTATGTCATTTTTGGAGGATCCTTTGTGTTCCGTCTGGTGATGGTATCCCAGAGGGTATCTTGGGTCTTCTTTGGTGATTGCCCTAACGTGTTATTGTATTCTTGGTTTAAATTTTCTTGTGGTACTCCCTACGTATGTTTTTTTGCAGCAGCATTCTATGGCATACACCACACTGTGTTCCAATTGATAAAGTCCCTTATTTTATATTGTTGTCCGTTTGGTCATTGTATTTTTGTTTTGCCGTTTTCACTGCGTTGACAGCTAATGCACTGTCCACATTTGAAATTGCCTGAGTCTTTGAGAGTCCCATAATTTTGGTAACCCTTTTTGTTCTTTTGAAAATCAGAAGTGTGAATGGCTGAGTTGGTCTTGTAGACTTTTTGATCTGCGAAAGGTTATATTCACGTCATCTAAACTGTCTGATATATCGTCATCCATTTTTGAGAATGTTCCAATTCTGTTTCAGTATTTTACTGACTATTTTGATGTCAGATGAGTAGGTTGTAATAAATCTTATTTTTTCAAAGGATTTCTTATGCATTGGTTTGTCAGTCAATAATTCCTCTCGTGTGCATTTTTCAGTATGGGATGTTTCTTGTAATATGCTTCGGATGATTACTTTCGGCGTGTAGGACTGCATTTCCTGCCGTTGGTTTGACATATAGTTTGGTGAAAACGTTGTCATCCTTCACATATAGTTCCAAATCTAGAAAGTGAATTGATGTATCACTATGGTCTAAAGTGAAATTGAGATTGAAGGTGTTCTGATTTAGATAAGCAAAATAATTGTTTAGGGTGTTGGTATCTCCGTTCCAGGACATCATCGATATATCTACCCCAGTAGATAATATTGTTTTCTGTTGTGAAGGCTTTATGTTGCCAGGCGTGTTCCAACTCAAATCCTCCTACCTATAGGTTGGCATAAGGGGGCACAAATTATGCCCCCGTAACAGTCCCTTGTTATATATGTTGTCATTGAAGAGGAAAATAATGTTATTGAGAGTGAAATTGAGCATTTCTAAGAGCATATTGTTGTGGGAATAGTAGAAGACTGCCCTCATCTTTGAGAAGTATTCTATTGCTTCAATCCCTTTTTGGTGAGGTATAGATGTGTATAGGGAGGAGACACTAGCTTAAAATCGGTCTCCCAGCTGATGGTTTCGAGCAGCTGGATTACATGCTTGGTGTCTCTGATGTGGGATGCAAGTCCTGATACCACAGGATGTAAAAAGGTGTCAATATATTTGGATATTGGTTCTGTTAAGGAACCGATACTATTTATTATTGGTTCTGTTAAGGAACCAATAATATTTATTATTGGTCTGAGGGCAGGAAAGGATGTAAAGGGTTTATGAATCTTGGGTATGAAGTAAATCGTCCCCAAGATTGGGTGTTGGTTTGTTAAGAATTTTTTTTCATCTTCTGTTAGCAGATTGAGATCTGTCCAATATTTAGGCATGGTATTCCATTCTTTTATCAAGTTTTTGATTGGATTTGTAGGTGATTTCTCAACAGTTTATTAAATTTAGATGCTCTTCTGCTGTGTCAAGATATTCTGTAGTTTTTAAGAGAACAATATTCCCACCCTTATCTGATTTTTTCACTGTTCCTGCTGAGTTTGTCAAGTTCAAGCTTTTCTTTCAGAGTTAAGTTGTAATGAATTTTTGTAGTTTTCCTTTTGAGATAGTTTTGTCTTAGTTTTTGTGTACATGCCTTAAAGAAGAGGTCAACGACATTGTCTTGTGGCAGATGCGGAACAAATTTGGACTTCGGTCTTAGGTTTGTATTGTCCCTTAGGTCAATATAAATGTCCAATTCTTCTGATACCGTGTCAATGGTACGGGTGTCCTCTTCTCCTATGTTGAGTAGTTGGGCTGTGTCCTGTATATGTGCTACTTATAGTTCTGAAGGTATCAATGTTTCTTCAGTTGGTCTTCATAGGTTATTGTGAGCAAAATATTTTCTCAATTTCAGTCGCCTGCAAAACCTATAAAGGTCTACATTGAGGGAAAAGTAATCCGATTTGCTGGAGGGGCAGAAAGTCAGCCCTTTGTTTAGGGCTTTTATTAGGTCCGGTGAAGGTTCTAGGTCTGTTAGGTTAACTAGTATATTTTTTTGTTGTAATATTTTTGGTTTTTGGATCCTTGTTTGCATCCCTTCACTTACTGAGGATAGTATTGGTACTATGGCCCCTGCCCCTCCGGCCCCTCCTTGTTCTTGTTGAGGGTTCTGAGAACCTTGGATGGTTTTAGTTCTGGCAAAATATTGAGTTCTCATGTTTTTGAATTTCTTGTATTCCTCTAAAAAAGCTGTGGAGGTGGTTGGGTCTTTTTCAGGCGCTGGTTGGTTTGATGCTATACTTCTGAAGATGATGGCAAGATAGGAGCTGGTGTTATAGGTAGTGGCTTTTTTGTTGGTTGTTGTGAATTCGGTATGTAGTTTTCGGTTGGCGTTTGCTTTATCCTTTTGAACTTGTAATCCATTTAATCTCTGATTAACTTTTTTGTTTCTTTATTTTAATTTCATATAATCATCTAGAATTTGGTAATTTTTTTTAAGTTGCTTCTGGCAGATTTAGTTTGTCAATGTCTGCTTTGATTTGTTGTATTTCTTTGGTTATCGTATCATGCGCTTTTTTTCCATTGTTGATTATTCTCATCATCATTCCCTTTGATGTGTTTGTTAATAATTCTTCCCATTCTTGGAATCCTGCTATGTCCTCCTCCTCCTCCAAGGATGGAAATATACATATGCGCAAGCCCCTTGGTTTTGTGGTAAACATGAATTGTATTATGTGTTTTGAGATTCGATAGCAGAATTGTCTTTTGATGTTTAATGAAAGTTCTCATTTCCTGGAGCTATCACTACCTAATGGTATGCCAATGTTATCATACAACAGTGCACAGAGGCAGGGACTCCATGCTAAATTCTTTATCTAATGGTCAAGTGGTTATTTATATAGCGCTTTTGGCAAAGCGCTGTACATAGATATTTATCACAATCATCACCAACCCAAAGTCGGTACTCCTTTATCAACCTCGAAAGGATGAAAGGCTGTGTTGGCCATGCCGGGATTCGAACCTGCAACCTACAGATCATGCACATATTGCAGCAACAAGTGCTCAACCAGCTGAGCTATCTTATTGGCTAACTTCCTTCAGAGGTTGGTTAACTGAGTATTGACAGCTATAATCACAGTACCTAGATATTGGACGAACCATTTATGAAGCGCTACATGAAGTTAAATACCTATATAGATTATCACAGAGACAGGTTTTGCTGGGTTTCTATTTCAATTACCAATGTAACTTTCATTTGTTTGTTTTAACAGCGCTTGCACTTCCTGGAGAGTCAGGTTTTGGATGTTGTAATTGTAGTCTTGGAGATTTGAGAGGCTGGAACACCTGTGATTGGACTCACCCTTGAGCAAAGACTCTGCTGCCACTGACCATTTAAAATAATGTACCCCCATTGACTGCAAGGTTGAATGGATGTAAACTAGACTGTGCATAGTCATCATTTTACACACTTTTTATGATTAGAGTGTAAAATAAATTATAAGTGCAAAAATGATGTGCCTCTGCATGATTATGCACACAGCACCGGAACTCTGAAAAATAAAATTGTGCAATACTGGTTTCCTTTCACTGGAGAAAAAAAAAAGCATAATCTGTTACAAAATATTAATTCTCAATTGCAACTTAGTTTTCCATCTTATTAATTATACAATCATAAAATTCTAGGAAAATTAATATGCGCAGTGCTTCTGTTTGCTCCATGAGCATCAACAAAGCAGAAGCTGAATGGAAAGAAAGCAGAAGCTGAATGGAAAGAAACCATTCCTTTTATCACAGTGTGCAGTTTCTTTTTTTTAAAGTCTTCATAGAAATACATTCTGTTTCAGAGGTGGCTCGCCATTAGAGCCATGTAGATAAAAATCAAAAGAAGCCTTCTTGTTTCTGTCAAGTAACCTGACCTTTGCAACACCCTCTGCTTTAAACCTGTGTGTAAGTGTACACAGAAAAATAAAAGCTGTTGCATTTACAAGATTTTCATGTGTAAAAAGGCCTAGGACGCACCTTATCTGGAGGCCTACTTACCACTCTTACACAAAAGACAACAGGTTTTCAAAAACAGTATGCAGGCCCAAATCATCTTTACTACTTCATTGTCTCTTCATCTCTTTTACAACATTTTCAACTATAATGTTGTCTTTTTCCGACTATGGAAAGATAGCCATTACTACTTTGACTAATCAAGAAAAGAAAAATAAGCTAGAAAAATGTTGTTCCGTGGGGTGAGGGCTCCAACTGCACAAACAGCAAAATGAAGGGTACCAAGGACATACTTGACAAAGTTATCTATAGGTGGACTTACTATAAAGATGCCACCTCACCCCTAGGGTACGCCTTCAGCCAACCAGACAAGCAACCCCAAGGATATCAATGCACGGATCACAATGGACGTACGGTTATGATGCCACCTTACCCCTCGTTAAATAACAAACTAGGTAAAAAAATAAAAATAAACAAACAACTTGCAACATGAAACAGTTCATTCACTACTCCAAAACACTCACCCTTTCAACCCACCTAGCATCGTCTGACTCCACACATACACGCCTACTTTACCCTTACCAAAAACCACAAAATCAAAGAAAAGACTTTTCCCCAATTACACACTTGCTTTACCCGCCAAAGTGCACTCACGTAAAAATGGTCCCCGAAGCACTCCGTGGTGGTGCTCCTTCAACTCGCACCGCACAGATGGATCATGGCACTACGCCTTTGGGGAGAATAAAGGCTTTTAACCAATATGGCGCTTCTATATCTCTCCTTTTGTCGTGCATGACAGACCGGTGCCTGCAGAGAAGGACTACAGCCAATTTGTGCAGACAGGAGACCCTGCCCATCCCCAACATTTCAGAAAGCCTTGGGATCACGTTGGGGGTCACCAAATGTGTGGGTGGACCTCTGACCGCCGTAACTCAAAACAGGCCCACCTCTTAAGAAGCAAGTGCATGTTTGCCTGTAAACAAGTTTATTATACAAACGGCTGGTAGGTGCTAGATGACGCCATAGAGAAAAACTAACCAGATTCGCATCAAAACATGCAAAGATCTCACATTATATACATTTTGCAACAGTTAACACACTCCCACATATTTTGTTACAAAAGTCATCCCCCCCCAAACGACTGGTCAACCCTATACAAAGAAATCAAATCCCCTTCAGTTCCCACACCATCATTGGATAAATGTATTTAACTACCATCCCCTTTCAACATACATTTGCATCAACTCATTTTACAGCACACCCCTTCTCGGGATCTTTCTTTAGTAGGTCATGACAGCACATGGTTACATATTCAAAACAATCCTAATTTACTACATGTTCCATCTGGTCGGCGACCTCTCACCCTGGTCGTGAAACACATGGCTTTACCAAGAATACTTCAACAATACGAGGAGGGAGAGAAACAAAAATGTTCTCTTCGAACTAACGATTAGCATCTTATCCACCCAGACTTGCTATCGTCCTCATTTCACGCTAATTTCTAAAAACTACCATTTCAGCGCACACGGCCTCTGGCCACATCCTGGCGATTCCGGAAAATCTGATTGAGACCCACAAACTGTATGTCCACTCTGCCCTTAAGCACCCCTTGTACTAGGTTTATTACCGGGCCCAAACTGACACTACCAGGTGGCTGGACTCCACAGGACAATGGATAACAGGGCTCCCATGTACTTAAAAAGATGACATCGCCTCTCCACAATAGTACCAGATCGTAAAACCCTTGCCTGGCTGCAGCTGCCCGAATGTAGTGAGCCGTCTACCCGCAGCCTTCAACCTTGCTCAACCAGCTTTCCCCGGTCACGCAGTTTATCTTGCCACCCCAGGCTTCTGTGGCCTACACAAACCTATAGCTAGGAGAGGATCCGTGGTATACATATTTGTGTATTCACCATGTACCCATTTTTCCCCACCTGTCCCAAAAATCTCCCTGAAGACCCCACTTTATGTATATCTGTGCATGTATGTTCTACCGCGTCCCATCACAGTGACTTTTCTATCCACAAATCTCCTTTTGTGAGCCTGTGAAGCTCCTCGCTTCCCATCTTTGGTCGCTATGTGGCACGCCATGCGGCTACATAGTTTTCATATTGCATCGGCAGATTTGTCATTATGTTGCTACGCACGTGCAGATAAAAAATATATCAACTATACACAAAGTAATACTAGTCCAATTCTCATCAACTACACTAGATGCATGCTAACTTGCAACATTGCGTCAACATCGCTGTCACCTCTGTCACTAATATGGCGGGTGCCACGTAAATCCCCATTTCCATGTAGACCTTTATCGACCAGCCCTCCAAAAGGGGAATGCCTGATTGACTTGGGAGGTTTTTAGGAGTCAGTCGCTGCCACCCCTTTCAGTCCTACAACCAAGCGGTAACTAGACAAGCAACAATCAGAGGTATCGGTATCACTATCAGTGGGTACATAGTTAAGAGGGCAGCAACATCACTTTTCCTGAAAAAGCGCCTCCTGTAACTTCCAGTTTGTCCCTACTTAAAAATGAGGCATTCATCTACATGCCAGAATATTTACAGGCTGTGGGGCTACATGGCTGAGGGTAAACTGGTAACTATCATCTTAAGGGTCACCTACACTCCCAGCTTATATTCACTGGCCAAAACTCAGCAGTCTGAGGTCACCCCCCTGCTTGCCACTGCTTCGTACTCAGATGAGGGTCCAGCCTCCCTTCTTCTGAGCTTCTTACCAATGTTGTAACGTGTCCTTGTACAGAGTGACCACTATTCAGTCTTGAGGAGGAGGTCAGAGACAGCTCATCGCACCTGCCTCCGTCATACTGGCCAGTTTGCAAGCATCCAATCTCTGGAGCCATGTGTCCACAAACTGGTCAGGTCGAATCGGGACTGGGCAAGGCCGGGCTACCCAGGGCTAAGCTGCTCTAGTTGCAGACAGCAGCATTAGATATTGCTGTTCGCTGCATGAATAGCAGGAACAGTTCGCTTTGCAATATGTAAACAAATCTTTCAACATAAACAAAATAAAGCACTACATACAAAAACTTGAAATGCAAAGTAATTCTTGTTCTTGTACACGATAACTGCATGAGGAACCAAGTATTTCACTTTATGACGTCAGTCACAATAGTATAGATAGCATCATTTAGAGGTCTGCATATAACAAGCACTGCATGTTGCTTACCCTGTAGGTTTTGGTAAAGCTTGACTGCATTTACAGAGGCAGGGGGTGGGGATGAATATGCAGAGGAGGGCACTGAATTTGTCACTACAGTTGGCAGAACTTTATTATTTCTGGCCACAACTGACAATGGTACATATTTCCACTTCCCAAGAAAGCATGAATGACGGAGGGCTTCAATGACTTGAATGCTCGAGCCAATAGCAGATGAGCTGTTGTATGATGGTTTTTGAATCCTTATCTTTCATTGGCTTAGGGTCTGCCATGTTTATTTCCATTCTTCTTTGACCTTTTCATTTTGAAGGAGCATCTATTCCCTTTTTAGAACACCCAACCAGGTCTGAATTGCATGCCTCTGCATTACAACGAACACATCTTCTCCCTCTTCAAAACATGTGAAAAATGCATGGATTTAACAACAAAATGACAACAATGCATCTAAATCACTGTGTTGTGTTTCAAAGCATTGATGAGACTGCAGGACACCATGTGAAGCAGGGGGGGCTTTGGGGGGGGTGTGGAGGAGGGAATTAACACTTTTGCACCTGCTTAAAACTCTAAACTTGGGACCTTGCACTCAAGGGTAACAAAGATCCTTTTCACACTGCACAGTCCAGTACCTTAGAGGGACCTGTGAGAAAACTGAAGGTGTCCCACCCGCTAGTCCCTGGGGATCCGTCATCCAGGTAGCTAGGACATGGCCATCGCTTTTGTATCCAGTTCCTGGGGGTGGACTAGTGTGGGAGGATCACCTGGATGAAGGAATCCTCAGGGAGTGAAGTGGGACACCGTAGGGTGAGCCGCGGTATCCCTTTCCCAATAACACCCTTTCCCCCCCTCCTACCAAGTAGGATACCTAGGAATTCACCCTTTCCCAACACAAACTCTTCTCACGGACAGTTCACCGTGAGCGGCAATATACTACTAACATCAGAGCCGTAATACCAAACATGTCTCAACACCATGGACAGGCAAGGCCAGGCAATTACGGAATATTACACACACCTGACTTCCATCACACTTCCCCACACGGATGAAAGGTGGAAGACGAAAGCACACTCTGAGCGAGGCAAAGCAGACGAGGAAACAGCAGTTCTAAGATGGCAGTTTAATACAAGTACCCGTGACCTCTAAAGACTGTTCCTTTCAAGAGCCTTGGAAAGTAAGAAACCGAAGACCAGGAACTAAGGCTGATCAAACCTGCACAGTGTGTCGGAGGTACCCGGGGCTCTCCTGCATCGATAACCAAGGCGGGGAGGAGCAATTGCCACCATGGTACTGTCCTTGGCTCCTACAACAAAGCGTTGTCAGAAAAGGCAGCACAGCCGGTGAGTCTGAGAGACTGATAGCAAACCAGCTTGTGTTTCGAACCAAGGTTGCAATCTGCAACATTGTACAAAGAGAACAGTGTTGAGGCATTTGCAAGGAGTGACACAAGTATAATTGGAACCAAAGAAGTAATTGAACTTTGTGATTGAACTTTGGGAGGCAACCCAAGATGTCATACACAGAGTGGCCCGGTCATGTGGGCGCCCATTCAAAGGTCTCGGTTAGGTATCCAACTGACGCCCAGTGTGAGAAAAGGAATACTGAGATTGAAATTGTCATGCCACGGGTCTTGCTAAATCCTGTGCACATTCGAAGGTTTTCGATAATTTAAAGTACATCGCCCGGCTGGGGGAGACTAATTGACCAAGAGAAAAGGGATCTGAGCCCGGCTGACGGGGATCCGTGGTGAATCATCAGAGAAGAAATGATCTGAACATAGTTGAAAAGGATCAGAGCCCGGAAGAGGGGGATTCAACGTGGAACTTTTTGGTTTTGAAAAGGATCTGAGCCCTACTGAGCGGGATCCAGGGCGAATGCCCAAATTGAATACTGGTAAAAAGGAAAATAACTTTTGCGTGTTGTTTTTGTATACACCAGGCCCTCTGAGTCAATAGACTGACATATACAATTCCTGCAGGCCTCAGTCCGCAATGAGCCTCGTCTCTTCCTAAGTGACAAAGAATATACAACCACCTTTAGTCATATTGCAAACAAGTGCAGCTGGGACCTTATGGTCTCAACAAGCTCGACTGCGCAAACAATTAGTGCCCAGATCCAAAAAGACATTGAAAAAGAGGAAGAGAAACATTTAAATAAAACAGTTCTCACTAATGCACGAGAACAACTGCAAGCGACAAACACTGTTTGATGAGTTTAAAAGCCTAACCATCACAAAGAATACTAAAAACTAGCGAAGGACATCAAGGAATTTAAATTGGATAACATCTTTCCGTACACAACTGACTAAGCCATTGAGGCTGCTAAGCAGCAGCAAACATCTCAGAAGTGGGGACAAGGGCGAAGGAGATGGGTTACTTTCTCAAATTCGAGCAGCGGCTCGGATGATCAAATTCGCTACTTGGGAACTTCCAACAACCACCCCCGCCACCACTTTTTTTTTAGGTAGAGGTGGGAGGGCGGCCCAGGATGGCCCTCCCCCAGTGATTCCACCAGTATACACCCATGACGCGGTCAAATATGAGGACGCAGACGCCGGCCTCGGTAGGAGAGGAAGAACAGCTGAAGACTATTTTCAACCTGGCAAATTTGGAATCATCTGCAGCACAATCATTAGTGCTATCTAAAGGTTTGTCCTTCGTGCCTTCACAGCAAACTGACTGGTTCAAAACAGAAATGGTGATTCGCAAATTCTTTAGAACTTTAAGGCTCAAGGCCTTCTTCCAGGAACATGCTAGTCTGTGTGGTTCATCGTAGGATCACACTGAGGCACGGCAATAAGCAAATAGATATTTTTGCTATATTCTTAAATAAATTCAATCACATCATTCAAATTAATATCTGTTCACATAGACCATACACTGATTTACATCTGTATATTTTTACAGTGCACGAGTCATAAAGGATCAATAATCAATTGTTTCACATACACGTATATACAATTTTCGTTCACATTCAAAAGAAAAACGTTAATAGTTAAATAGCCAAATAAACCGGTTCCCATATTCTATTCATATGTCACAAACTGTGTTTCACATTTGTTACAATCCAATTATCTTGATAGCGGTCAATTCCTGCTCTCTATAAGTAGATTGAGAGTATAATGGTACAACTATGCGTTTCAGGCGGATCTCGCCCTTCTTCAGGATTAAGATATTGGATTTTCTTTTCTGTATTCTGTAAAACAGAAATAAAATATTCCTAACCATTCAGTCAAATCCCCAGTGGCCCAACACTTTGATGCACAAAAACATTCCATTGCTCAGATCCAATTTGTAATCTTGAAATATGTCAAACTTCCAAGAAGGGGTGGAAATTTGACTAAGCTCCTCCAGCAGAGAGAAATATTTTGTATAGAGAAACTTGACACAATATACCCTTGGGGGATGAATCTTGAATGGGACTTGAATTGCTATTTGTGACTGACTTATTGTAAACATGTAACTATTCACATATTGTTACCATAATTGCAGACAGATGTACTATATAGACATGTATTTGGTCAACTATATAATTGAGGTGGATTAAAGGGTTCCAAACACCTAACTTAAACTAGAAAACAGGTAGCATGTACCAGCATTCCAAGAGCGATATAGAGTTAGATTTATAGTTCCTAACAAAAAATAAAAACAAAAAACGTATGGAGATTATTTAATACACCTTTTGTTATAATATCTAGCTTGACCGTAGACTCGCTCAGAGGGCATACCCCTGCAAACTTGGGTCTCCCCCAGAGGGTTGCCCATCCTACACATGTACATGGAAATGTTTTGGACTTGATCTTTGGCTTTGATAGCCTTGTTAATGTGGCCTCCCCTATCCCGGTGGCATGGTCAGATTATTATCTGGTGCCCTTATCCGTTCTTGGAAAGACTCCTCCCCCTTCCTGTCCTAAACCAGCTACGCGTGATATCAGTAACCCTGAGCTTGCTACCTCCCCGTTAGCCCATTGCGGTCAAGCTGATAACAGCTCTACATATTCTAGAAGAGGCATATACTACTACAGCTGACCTACTAGCACCTATGAAACTATCTAAACAAAGGGGCCGCCCTTGTGAACTGTGGTTCACTACTAAACTTCTTGTTCGTAAACTCCAGTGCAGAAAAGCGGAGAGGAAATGGCGTGCCTCATACCTAGATGAGACAAAAGCTGATTTTCATAAGACCCTGGTTATATACCACACTGCTATTACCAATGCTAAAAATGCTCATTTTGGTCACACCGTGGAAGCGGCTCTAAACAAGCCTAAGGATCCATTTGACTTAGTGCAATCTCTTTCAACCCCTATATCTAACTGTCCCCCGGTAACACCCTCTCAGGCACTATGCGATTCCCTATCCGACTCCTATGTAAACAAAATAACTGCTATTAGAGATACTATAAATAGGGAGGCAAGGGCTCTCACTGAATAGGACACCTGTTGAACTCCAACCTGCTAAGGGGACCTGGTCCACTTTCCCTGTTTTCACACACTCGGAATCTTCCTGTGATCCGATTGCTCATATCATCTCTGCTTTCAATCTGTCTCTCTCCACTGGAATTATGCCCCTGCTCTTAAACATGCCTTGGTTATTCCACTATTGAAGAAGCCATCGTCGGATCCTGCAGTACTTGCTAATTATCGTCCTATTTCCCTACTGCCGTTTCTCATGAAGGTTCTGGAAGCCCTGGTATCCCCTCTCTTATCTACTCTTGAGTCCTCCCAATATTTTGACAAGTTTCAGCCTGGCTTCCGGCCAGGAAGAGGCACTGAATCTGTCCTAAACTCAGTGCTGGATGACCCGTTCGGTCTGGTTGATCAGGGCGGTGTCGGAGCCGTCCTGTTATTAGATCTTTCGGCGGCTTTCGACACAGCGGATTACTCTACTCTGATAGCCCGGTTATCAGCTGCCGGCCTGTCAGGTCAAGTTCTTAGCTGTTTCTCTGCTTTCTTGGTCGATCGTTCTCAATCAGTGTCCCTTCCCCCCTTTCGTTCTGCTCCTGTTTCTATCAGCTGTGGGGTCCTCCAAGACACTGCGCTGTCCCCCATTTTATTTAATGTCTACATTAGACTGTTGGTTCTCCTTCAGTCACACCGTTTCTGATTTCATTCTTTCATTCTTATGCTGACGACACACAGATTCTGGTGTGCCTGGACTTATCTCAATCAGATACTGCAGCCCGTTTGAGGTTGGATGACCTCCAACTTGCTCAAGCTGAACGCCAGCAAAACGGAGGTTCCAGTTGTAGGCCCGACTTCCCCTCATTTGTATTGGACCAATGATTTCTGGCCATCCTCCCTGGGCCCACTTCCTACGCCTGTTGCATCAGTAAGAAACCTGGGCATAAAATTAGCCGCCTCCTTGACTATGGCGGACCAGGCGGCAGCGGTGTGTAAGACTGGTCACTTCAAACTATGTATTTTAAGGAAAGTCCTTCCTTTTATTCCAACCGCTTCCCAAGCGTCTGTGGTGGCTGCTCTGGTTTTAAGCGGAATTGATTACTGCAATTCACTCTACTTGGGCCAGCCCCTGTACTTGCTCAGGTGGCTGCAACTTCTTCAAAATGCAGCAGCAAGATCGGTTCTTCGTCCTTCTTTTGGTACACACATGTCCCCTTTACTTCGACAACTGCATTGGCTTCCTGTGGAGGCTAGGATTATGTTTAAGTCTATGTGTATGGTTCAGCAGGCTTTTTACAGCATCAGTGTTGAGTATTTGCAAGCTAGGTCTGTTCACTATACTCCTACTCGCACTCTTCATTCCCAATCCGCTCATCTCCTATTTGTCCCCCGGATTAGGCGCACTAGCACTGGCGGGCACGCTTTCCCTGTTGTAGCAGCAAAGGCTTGGAATAAACTTCCCCTTGACCTTCAAAGGATTGTGGACCACCTCCTCTTTCGACATACATTAAAAACACTGCTAATCTAGAATGTTCTTCTGTTCTCTACTATCCTGGTTCTTCATAGCCCCACGATGCCCCTTTACAAAGTCTGCTAACATAACATTATTACGAAATCTAAAAAACAAGCATGATACTCTAACAGGGATGCCCTGCTGATTCCTAAAGAAGCCCCTAAACATGACAATGAGAGGACAACATGTGTCATCACTCACGAGACACACACCTTTTCAAATTCGTAAGCTAATTTCCAAATACTGCGCACTGGCCATACTGAGCCTCCCTAACGAACCACTACCTAGGTTTGCATTCAAACGTGCAAAAAATCTTTGAGATCAGCTAGTCCATTCCATGTTTGTGAAACCTTCACCTCGACTGGGCCTTTGGAACCTTAGAACTACAACTGGGCACTACCCAGGCGATAGCTGCACTGCATGTAGATTTACTAAGTAAACAAAAGGAATTTTGCATTAATGGCCGGACTTGGACTCTGCGCAACCTTACCAATTGAAAAACCAAACAGGTAATCTACAGCGTAGAATGCCCCTGTGGTTTGAGGTAGGTGGGCCAGACAACTAGACCTGTCCACATTAGAATTTGTGAACATAGGTCAAGGATTAGGTGCAGAAATCTTACTGCACCACTGGTAACTCACTACAGAGAATTTCAGCATACTGCGGATGACATGACATGGTGGGTCCTTGACGTAGTCACAGAATCCTCCAATATCTTAGAAAGTCTACTGCAAAAAGAAGCTAGGTGGATATACATATTGGACTCTTTTTACAGGGGCCTCAACAAGAAATTTGTACCGCCCGTCTGACTATCCAGCCATATTATAGGAGGTCCAGAAGATCAAGTTACTAGGCTCTTATTGATTTTTTTGGGCTATCAAAAGATGGGATCCATGCACCCACAGCGCTACATTCCTGTCACCTCCTAGAATATGGTACTTTCTACCAAATAGTTTATTGAAACTACCTGGAAGGGCTCCCTCATAATTGCCATCTCTGCACCCACAAATGCCAGATGTGACAACAGCTGACACTGTTGCCATCAAAATAACCCCTCACAATAGTGACCATGCTCGGTGACTACATTTCTTTCAGCAGACCGAATGTCACTATTATTTCTTTAACACATAAAGGTACTGATCCATTCAGTCTCAGTGTGAACTACAGACTCCACCTTGGTTCACTTACAAATTGGAAGCTTGCATTCTTATAACAAGCAACCATGACAACTTTAATGCTGACCGCGCTCAGCAGCCATCTGCAGCATCATTCTACAAGCTTATGAGAGCTCGAAACGCTTTAAGCATTTATATTATGGTAAGGCACTCAGAGCAGGGCTGGGTCCCACCTCCTTGTGCGCATTGCGGGAGCTTTCTGTAAAATATTCCATCACTTTCTTGATCTAAATTGGTCCTGGTTCACTTTAGAGAGCTTTACATTACTGGCATGAAAACGTCAAGGTAGGATGTTCTTGTCGTTTTATTTTTCATAATGTTTGCAATGATTCCCTACACTAGGCTACTACATTGCCATGACCTTTTCGAAAACAACTTCTGCTTGCAGTACGGTACACCCACACTGCACATATTTACTAGATCCTTGTGTCCATTTCTTAACCTACAGGGAATTTAAATAACCCTGCTTTACAGTCAGTGCCCAGATCAATTCTGAGAACTAAGATGTGCTGATGATTATTCTTCCCCATTACTCACCAGGAGACAACAAGGTACATGTTTCTAAAACAAATTGTTCCACAGGATAAACAGGGACCTGGCCTCCACACATACCGTATGCATTATGAAATTGTTCTCATGTATGCCATTTGCATTTTCAGGCTGTTGAGTGATAAACAATTCTCTACTTCTAGATACCATTAATTGTGACACCAGGAGGACTTTGAGAGAAGAGTTGTCCCTTAGTATGAGGAGCGCGCAATTTTGGACATATCCCCACACACCCATGCGAGAAGTACATGTTGCATGTGGGGTACTTATAATATGATGGGTCAGTGAAGTCAATAAACTGCCGAGTATCTCAAACTTCTTTCAAAACACCATTCCAAAACAGTTTTTCTCTGCCCCCACTAGAGTTCTTTTCCTGCCCTGAGGAAGGCATGTATGGATGCCATCAATGGCACGCCGAAACGTGCATCAATGCCCAGAAGACAAGAAGGGGCACTCCAAAACATTAGATTCTAAAACGTTCACATAGGCAGACTTAAGGCATGATTATTAATAATTGTGCTTCAACCTTCAGGTTATTATTAATTATACCCTGCAGTACCTCACAACTTGAATTGTTGTAAATCTATGTATGACGTATAATTTTGGTTTTGGTCCAATTTCTGGCTTTTGCTTTCCTTGTCATTTGTCATTGTATTATTTAACAATATCATTCTTGTGATTCAGTACTGGTCTCACCATCTATCTCATGTAAATCTGCTTTTTGTGTTTCGTCTGTATGCCGTAAAAATATAAAAATACAACAATTATTTTTTAATTCATATATAAAATAATTAACAAACATTTGAGATACTCTCCGTGACTTTTTGCATGATATAAATTCTCACAAATAAATGTAATGTATACAACATATTGAGTTGTTTGCAGCGTGGACATTTCTTTGTTTATCACTGTATCTTGACCCCAACCACGCATGCCCACAAGGGGCTCCCCTATTTAATGTAGTACTTTCCTCTGAGTCAAGAGACTTGCAAGGAGCAAATAGACCTGGACATAAGAGGTCCAGAACTGTGAAAATAGAACTGTATCCTCGTGCCACCAAAACCAGAGTGCACGCTTTGCTAGAGTGAAACGCCTTACCCCAATGCTGAAAACGTGGGTAAGGGAGGCCAACGGGCCAATCATCCAGACTTATTTAGTGAACAATTCTTTCTTTTTCATGAACCTCACCACACACTATTTGGAAATTAGTGGTAAGGATGGGCAATTTGTGTAATTTTTTTTTTTTTTTTTAGTATAGGCCCTTTTTGATTTGACGAGACTTTACTAGGACTGCATTATTATTTGATGGTCGTAGCTTGCTTCCATCTTAGATTTAGGTTTAGATAGGCGTTCATCATACCCTTGCAAAAGTTCAATAAACCCCCTTGAATTGTGGTCATTTGTGTCTGTCTTACTATTGCCACTGTGCATTCCTTACACACCTCACTCCACTTGAAGCGCTTGCTCCCTTTCCAAAAGCGGAAATGGGTGGTGAAAAGTTGTAGACTACACACTTGGACATTTTGAAGACTTGCAAAAAACGTCCAGTTAGCAAAGCATGAGGTGCTCAAGCATGAAGAAAAAAGTGGTGAACCCCCAATGTGAACGCTTTCTTACAGACAAAACAGCACACTTGCTCTTCTTATCACACACCTTATTATTTCCTCATGAAAGAGCTTCAGAACAAATTTCAGCTATCTATGACTTATGACTATTCAACTCAAGGATATTTATCATCAGGATGCTAATCAAACAGTTCACCTGTGTGGCCAACACCATCCCTACCTGCAGCTGTACTCTACCGTAGAAGACATTTTGTTTCATAGGTCTTCTTGGCACAATAGATAGCTTTCGACACTGCTGGTGGATCATCCATTTTTTAAATGGTGGGTGTAAATGATATTCCCAAATTGTCCAGAACAGGACCAGACAAATTCAGGGACGATTTGTGTTGGTACTCAGAACAAGAAAACAAAAACTGGATTTCATCATTAATTCCAGAGAAATTAGGTCAGGAGGCATGACATTTCCAATCTGTTCTCTATGGGGAACACATTAAATACTCTAGCAGATAGCGATTTACAGACAGTGCACCCAACACAGACTCCAAGCTCTGACCACTCAGGCCTTCCAAACTAAATTCCAGCAGCTCTATATGTTACAAATCCACACCATCCCCAACCTCGCTCTTCTGAATGGAGCCTACAGTGTCACCAGTAGCTTACTTCAGTATCACTGGTACAGCCCAGGTTCTCGTCAGACAATCATATTGTCATGAGTTGGCGAGGTGTGGAGTTTGAGGACAAGTAAAAGGTTCATTCATCAAAGAGCAGCTACTCTGCCCAGTAGTTAAGCCTACAACCAACTTCACAGCCAGCTACACTAAGATTCCAAGTGGCCCCATATGATGTGTCACCATTAATTGGACCCCTCAATCACACTGCCTGGCACACAGACTACAGTCTGAAAAGGAGCAAAGAAGCAAATGTATGAAGCTCCCAGATCTGAATACAAGTTCCGATTGCTCCACTTCCTAGGGACGAAGGTTTACACCAGCTCACCAGAGCAGAATAAATCCAGAATTTAGCCCAAATATCCAATAGCTCAAGGCACCCTATCCCAACCTCACTCTTCCAAACTGGGCAAATGGTTGAAAACCCCCTCTGATACACAAAGAAACATGTAAAACATGATGCTTTAATGAGCAAATCATTGGGGCAAATAATAACACGAAAAAGCTCTTTGAAATAATAAAATTACTTGAAAAACCAAAAAGGCACAGTATTATACTTTTCCCCCTTCTAACCAAGACTGTGCTAAGGTTCAGCAAGCCTTCACTGAAAAAATTACCATGACAATATCAACAAAGACTTGGAAGCTAATGAACCCTTGCGATCACATGCTCCTGAGCCCAATCCACCCATCATCAATAATAAGTTGCCACCAAAGAAAAACTACTCACATTTCAATTTCAAATGTATCACAATATCAGATCTGGAAAAAAACATTTGGCATAATGCACCCCACCTCTTGACCTGGAGACATTATTCCTTTGAAGTTCACCCTGGATAACAAAGGGGTGTTCTCACCTTTCCTCGCTAGATTCGTGAACGCTTCTGTCCATCATATTCACATCCCAGACATCATCAAGGAAGTCACCGTCACCCCCTGTCCCCCTAGTAAAGAAAGAGGGTCTGAACCCAAAAAACACTAAGAACCCAAGGCCCATCACCAATTTCAACGTTTTGCTGAAGATTATAGACAAGATGGCCAAATCGCAACTTCAGGCTTGCCTCGACTCCACATCCAAATTACACACTAGGCAGTCAGGTTTCGGTTCTGGGCACATTACAGATACTGCTCTGCTTGACCTCCAGACCCACATGCTTGAGATCATAAACGAGGGCAAAGCAGGACTGTTAGTCTTATTGGACCTATCGGCAGCGTTCAATCTTTTATATCAAGAACAACTTCTCAACACCGTTGCTGACAAAGGGAATTGCTCACAAGAAACAGTTAACTGGATTCAATCATTACGATCCCACCGTAAATCTACTGTTTGCTGGTACATCACCACCTCAGAACCTGCTTCCATCCCCGGTCATACCGCAGGGGGCTTGTCTATCTCCTACATTCTTCAATGTCTATATCAGACCATTCTGGGATCTCCTTGCAGAAAATGGGGTGTCTTTCACCAATTACTCTGCCGATGCTCAGCTAATACTTTATCAATGGAGAGTATAATATGGATACAGCCAACCTTCGACATGTGTCGAATCTGATCGAACACTGGTAAAAATGCAAGTACAGCACAGTAAAAAGGTGCAAACTTACCAGCTGTGCAATTAGCCCACTGAAAAGGGAGGGGGCTTCGTTGATAGCCACACAACTATGCATTAGGCTGGAGAATGCCCTAAATAATTGTGTTCCAAGCAAATAACATATAGGTGATAATATTGGGTTACAGGTAAGTATACAGGGCTTAACAGTTGACCCAGGCAACGTAAACCGGCCTAAGAGCTTGCTTTTCACTAGAAACTAATTTACATTTTTATTAACTTGCTTAGTAACCACAAAGGCTGGTAGCACATTGCAAACTACACGTTCCCAGGATCATACGGTAAGAAAAGAATAGACTGATACTTTCGAGGTCAGGAAGCAAAGCTCATGGGTACCGTGGAAAGGCAGTGAATGCACAATCATTTTATAATTGGGCATATTAGTTTATGAAACCGGTCTACAGACCATTTCAAAATGTCCTATGGCGGTTTCAAATTGCCCCGTTGCACATCTTAGCCTGGAAAAAGAGGTTCGAGGAGTTCCTAAAATGCAACATTAAAACAGTAACTTGTCAATGGTTCAAGGCTCCTTCAGTGTCATGATCGGTTGTATTCCAATGAGAAACAGATGGAGATGACCGGCGGCAGATGAATAGAGATCTGTCATCTCAAATGTCTCAATGTTTTGGCACGATGATGTGGTAATTGGGGATTGGACGGACGTCACAGAGGTGGTTGAGGGTTCTGTGGCAAGGTTTGCAGGACACAATTTCAGGATAATGCATGTCCCACTATAGAGGAATGACGCAGCTCCACCATTTAGCTTCACATAGAGGACTATCCTAATGTTGCAATGTGTTTTGATGCCAATTAATTTGTACGATTATGAAAGGCTTTTGTTTTAAGGGCGTATCTTTAACAGCGCTTTTCATGCAGTTCTGTTGCACATTCTATATGAATCTTGCATTCCCCCCCATCTGCGACTGGACCCAGAATAAATTGCGTTACTTCTTGCTTGGTGTAGATTCCTTTTTGGACTACTTTTGTAATTTTTTATTTGCGAGTCGTTATGCAGAATTATATGCGGTACCCTTTGGGAACACCACACACAATTAAGACTACAAGTGACAGTACAAATTCACCTTTGGTACAAGCCTGTACTACACAGTAAAGTGGTAGTGATGGCTGAGCAGCCAGACTGATCTCAAGAGCAAGTGAGCAGTATCAATAGTTACACAAAGGACAGCAATTACCATGATTCAAACAAACACTGACTCAAGGTTTCTGAGTAAATGAATATACATTTATTTACACATCAGTTGTATAACATCTCACTATAGTAAAGCAGTTGAGAAATCACACTCTTAATACACCACACCACTCCCAATAGATTCTGGACAAGTCAAGCTAAAAAATGAAGTGTGATCAAAATGGCACTCCAGCAATTTAAAAAGGGAAGGAAAGACAAAGTTGGATACAAATTGAGCAGCACCAACAGGCAAGTAAGCAGGGCAATCTAGAAAGAGTAACTACAGTGATGGAATCAAATCAAAAAGGCTTAAGGCCAAAGTCAATAGGAGAAAAGTCTTTTGCTCAAGATCACACAGTTCAGGGTAGTTCGCGGTTACCTCCTTGCCAAGAGATCTGGACGAAGTTGGTCGGCAGAAAAGTTAGTGTAAAGAGTAGAGAAGGACAAGCCCTCGGTTTGGCGAAAGGTTTCACACACCTTCACCGCGGCTGGACGAAACGAACAACCGGATTTGCACAGTACCTTTAAATGGAGTAGAAGCTGTAGCTGAGGCGGACGTTCCTGGCAGGTCCTGCAGGCTCACGGTTCCTGAAGCAACTGTCGGACTGACACGAAGTAGGAAGACTGGAGGGTCCTGCACTGCCCAGGGAAGAAACCAACAGCAGAGCAAAGCAACGAATAAAAGGTGCGCTCCTTAAAACCCAAGCAGGGTCCTACCTTCCTGGCTATCCGGTTCACTGTAGCTCTGTACAGCAAATTCGACCAAAGGAGGGAGTCCTGGCTTGCAATTTGGGCTAACTGGTTGGTCCAACCATCCCAGGGGAAGAAGATTCCTTGTAGATCTTCTCTGTCGTTGGAGTCTGAAGATTAGGACCTGCAGCAGGGTGTCACCGGGGTGGTTCAGTCGTTGTAGGGGTCCTCTTCTGTCAGCTCCTCGTCGGTGCTTTCGTTCCAGTGGCGACTCTGCCTTTCCAGGCCCAGAGACCTGCTTTTTATGCGGTTTTCCCCCCATTCACACAGCTGGCTGGCAATCATACAGCAGGGTGGCTGTCCTGGCGGGACAGTCACCTAGCCAATCAAACAGGAGTGCGACTTGGGTTACCAAGGGAACCCATGGCAGGGGTCCTAAAACCCCTCCCTCACATCATGCCTACCAAGACTTTCAGGCGCCCAAGGAGGGCTTCTGTGGAGAAGCCTGTGAAAAGACGGTGAACAAAGGAACCAAACCTGGTTTGGCGCTCGGAGTAAAACACGAGAAAGACATTTTCAACAAGAAATGGCGAATAAACTCAGCCGGAACCGTATAAAAACGTATATGGTCCAGCGGGTTTAAGTTCGAGGCTACAAAGATAGCCTAAAACATTACCAAGGTTATCTAAGATAACCGCGGTAGAAAAAATAGGGTAGTTACCACTGCCACCAGCCAAGTCTTGATGAAAAGGGAGCGAAACAATGCTCCAAGAGAAACGGACAAAAAGGGATAAGTATTTACCCTTTTCAGTACCCTATGTAAGATAGTTTGTACTGGGTCTTTGGATTTTTAAAGTGACTAATTAAGTCAATGGCAACTTTACATATTCTGGGAGACTATGGTCAGTCCCAGAAAATGGAGTTGGGAAGTCTAAAAGACAACCCTGTGTCACTGCACTGAAGGTGCTGTGTAACACACAGTAAAAAGATTATGCCTATGGAGTAGGTGAGGCGCCACAGACTATGAACACAAGAATGTTAAAGACATACAGCAAAACACATGTAAGAGTGGGGAAAAAAAGGCTCACACTCTTACCAGGTGAAAAAATAAACCCTAGAAATCCAGCAAAGCTGCTGAGGGACTCAGTATGTAAGGGAATTTAGCCATTCTGTAGAATTCTCCCTAACAAGAGTTCAGAGGCACCCCGCAGTAAATTATTGGTGGCCCATACAGGGAACCTACCTTTCCCAGCCAAACAGCCAAACATGGGAATTCAAGCTGTGCTCCATGAGTAGTGCGGATCAGCGTTTGCAGACCAGTCCTAAGAGTTTAACACTGAGGAAGCTGTGCAGAGTCCGAGTTGACAAAAGTCTGCCTGGTCGAAACGCTCCCTGCGCTTAGAAGGGGGTGCTGGCCTTTAAGGAAGACTCCGGGGGTCGAGAAGACTTGAGAATATCCGAAAGATACATGAGTGTACCCGTGCATGAACGTGCAGGGATTATTTTTATGGAGTATAGGATGCACCCTCAAGAGGTGGAGGGCGATTGGCAGTAGTAATCATACGATTTTAGAGCCACTTACCCGATAGGGAGAGAATGGGGGGTAGCACATCTGGGTTAGTGCAGAGGATTATGCAGCAAGTGGCGGACCTTGTTAGACAAGAGTTGAGCGTAGTGCAAGCAGTTGGTATAGTTGCATAATTTTTTATTTACGGGTTAAAAAGTATTCAAGTTATGAAGAGAATAAGAGGCATATGCATCAGTGTTTTGTTTAACCAGCAATAGTTTGTTGTGATAAAGTGAAGTTATTGTGTCTATGGATATCGCAGAAGGGCCAATGCCAAACAAATATGTAAATATTGGAGGTGCTGTGTAGCACCTGCAGGGGGCACGGTTGAACGGAGGGAGGAGCAACAAACCCTATGCACATTAACATAGGGCATAGTTGTAAGGTGTGGGGCCTGTGGAGAGGGACATTGCGTGTATGTGGCGTTAAAGGGTGGGGTCTGAGGAGAAGGCCAGTGTGAACAAAATAGGGTGAACTGAAGAGAGGGTCTCAGAATTACCCCATAAGCATGACAGACGAAGAGCCCGGAATACTCAAAGTCGGACAAACCGCCCCACCCCCACCCCAAGTGCAACACTGGCTGGCACGTATGCAGAAAGGTATCCCCCTCGGGGGTGATGTGGTGCGCCAACGAAGATGGCCGCTTCAGGCTTGAGCTGCGCACATTATAAATCCTGTGATCTACATCGTGAGGATTCCCCAAGCCTCTGGGGATAAGGAATTCATGCCAGGAGAGATAAGTGGCTTCTGCGCCAGCTCAGAAGGTTTGGGTAAGAAATATGCCACAGTTCGACCGACGGAGCGGTTTGATGGTGGGCGAGGCCCCGGGGACGCTGTCGAGACTGCATGCCAAATTGGGCGAGACCTGCGCTGCGTCCTTCAGAGTGGTAGGCTGCCCGGTGTCCCAACGGTCGCCTCCGAAATAGGCACCGTCCCGGTGTCGGCAACGCGGCAACTGAAGCCGCATCAGTGAAAGGTACGCGATTTGCCTCCCTCCGCCCCCTGATCGCAGACACAGAACATCTTGAGGCACCCGCGGGCTGGGACTCATGTACTCAGCAGTTGGAGGCATATGGGCGGGGAGAAACGGACAGGATTCCACAAAAAAATCAGCGGGAGGAATTAGTGCCCTCGGGAGGCCGCCGGCAGATCATGGCATGCTCCGGATCTACAATACCACGGTCCCGCTCTGCAGTGGAGTCAGACAGTAGCCTTCAAAACTAGCCCCCTGCACAGTTAATGAGTGTGCCCCCATAATGGCAGCATGAGCCGAGCTGCTGAAGGTACACTGGAGAAATGTTGTGATCACCAGCTTCTGCAGCAGCACGGTCCCATGTGGACTGAACTGAAGCCCTGCACTTTGTAGGCTCTGGGCACAGAAGCCAATGCAGGAGGGCACACGTCACATTAGTACTCCGCTGCCAGAGTACGGCGGAGGGGGACAGACCCCCACAACGCAAAGGCTCCAGGAGGGAAGTGAAAGCAGGAACACAGCGCCACCAGTCAGGGCTGTTGCCAACACTGAGAATATTGAAGCTTGGAATTGGATATCTGGGACCACAGCAACTGTTGCATGCGGTTGCCTGCCAGAACAGGAAACAGCAACTAGAAGTAATACGAAGGGGGAGTGTACCCACACCACCAAGGCCCCAAGGCCGGGTTAAAAGTGAGAACATAGTGCCCCTGGTCAATGAACCCTGAGGGCCAGGCAGTGGAAACAATCTCAGACAGACTCATACAACAGTCAGTCATAACACCAGCCGGTCTGCCGGGTGAGGTCATGACACGAGGCGAAAAAGGCAACAAGAGGGGGCCTATGAATACCTACATAAATCTGAAGACAACTGAGGAAACAGAGGGAAACCACAGAACATCCCAGCGGCGAGTCAGGCCCGCGCAGAATCGAACATGTACTCATATATAGCAGCGCTGCAGGCTGACTTCTCTGCAGTGAACAGCAAACTAGACAATATAGGCAGTAATATTGTCTCCATAAGAGCTGACCTGCAGAAGGTAAATGCAAGAGTCACAGAGGCGGAGGGAGACCAGGGTGAGTGCGCTGGAAGACGCAACGAGCGCGCATGGCAAAGACATCAAGGACATGCAGCTAAAATGCGATGTCCTGGAGTCCAGGTCAAGCGGTAACATTCGGGTGGTGGGCATGGCCGAGAGGTCCATAAATAAGTCAATGGAAGTGTTCCTGGAGGAGGCACTCTGCACAATGTTCTCGGATGCCCAGTTCTTGCCGCAATTCCTCGTGGAAAAAGCCCATAGATCTCTGGCCCCACCGCCCAAGCCAGGAGCTCCTTCGCACACCATCATCGCTCGCCTACAGAATTACAGTGACCGAGATTTGATACTCCTGCTGTCCTGTGAAAAGGGCACCTTGACCTACGATTCAGCCAGGATCCACTTTTTTTTTTAAACCATTTTTATTTGTTTTATTACCAACACATCAAACATTACAACGTTGAGGACATTTACATACAAGTTTGCTACATTATGTTCACACGTCGAACATTGCCGTCCTCCCCCCTCCCACCCCTTTAACTCGAGCCCCTATTTCCATGCCGCCAGCAAATATAACTTATTTCACTCCCTCATATCATCTTCGCTAGGACCCGCCTGGGGGGTACCCATCATTGTGGGCACCAGTTGCCTCCATTCTATCAAGGGTCCCACTTCTTCATCCCCCCTACGGATTGCTTCATAACAAGCTGTCGTTTCCACGTCTGCCCATTTCAGGAGGTCCGCCGACCATGCCTCTATCCTGGGGCGCTGGGCAGCCTTCCAGCCCATTGCAATTCTCCGTTTAGCCAGGATGTAGGCCAGGTCTTTCATTTTACTGATGTGCTTCTAATTGCGCGGTCTGGCGAACACCCCCAGCATACATGCCCATAGTGACTCCACCTCCAATACAATCCCCTTCTCTGCTAACCATAGCTTAATCTCTGACCAGAATCAACCCACCTCCGGGCAAGCCCAGAACATGTGCATCAGCCCCGCCTCCCCGCATCGTGGGCACTTTTGAACCTTTGGGTTCCCAAACCTGGCGATCCTACTAGGGATCATATATGCTCTATAGGTGACTTACAACTGTATCTGCTGAAGCCTTGCGTTAGGGGACACCTTCTTGTGGTACCTTTGAACTCTATCCCATTGTCCATCTAGCAAGGGTTCTCCCACCTCCTCCTCCCAATCTCGCCTTAGTTGAAGCACCTCCCTACCCACCCTGGTCATCAGTATCTCGTATATGCGAGATATTTCATGCCCATCCTCCGAAATATCGTACATTGTCTCAATGGCCACGTCTGGTTGCTCGGTTAGCACTTCCGCAGTCCATCTGTCCAGCACCCGTTTAATGACTCTTGTATGGGTAATATGTTGGCCTATGTGCACCCCAGAGTCTTCCATCAACCTTCTAAAGTCTAGTGCCTCACCCTCTTGCCATACATCCCCAAGGGACACAAGCTCCATTGGTTCCCAATATTTACAGATCCCTAATGTCAATTGCGGGTCCTCCCCGCATACTGCTACCAACGCCACCTGCGGGGAGCATGGGGTTGGGATTCCCACCACCTGCCACGTTTTGTTCCATATTTCCCAGCTCAGTGTCAGGAGTCTTGCCTTTCCCTGCAACTTGGGATTTTGGCAACCACACCACCTCCCTCAAATAGTAAGGGGCGGAGTCCTTGATTTCAGCAGTCTCCTAATCGGAGAGCCATCTAGCCACATACTGAAGCTGCCCCGCCAGATAGTATAGCTCAAAGTTCGGTAGGTTTATGCCCCCTTTGTCATACGGATTTTGTAACTTCCATAAGGCCACCCTATTTCTAGTGTTGTGCCAAACAAAGCCCCAGCATAGGCTGTGGAGTTTCCGGAAGAACCGTTTAGGGAGCAAGTATGGAATATTCATAAAGAAGTGCAGTAGTCTCGGCAGGAACACCATCTTGATCAGCGCCGCCCTACCCATCATGGCTAGAAGTAGCCTGGACCAGAACTCCATGCGGTTCTTGATGCCTGCCACTGCCCGCTCCGTATTATGTTTGTGTTCGTCCTCGGCCGAGTGGTACACATCAATACCCAAGTATCGAAACGTCTCAATCCGCCAGGGTATCGGCAGGACCGGTAAATCCTTCAGTATCTCCCCAAGGGGAACATACTTGATTTCCTGGGGTTTACCGCTATGCCCGAGGGAGTGGTGTAGTGTTCCATCACCTCCAAGACATATTGCAGGTATTCCTCTGGGAAGCGCATGTATAGAAGGATATCGTCCACATACAGTGATGTAAGGTGCATCCCTCCCGTTGTGGGGATACCGATCTCCCCATACTGTTGTCTGAGGCATATGGCCAGCGGCTCCAGAGCAAGGATATACAACATGGGCAACCAGGGGCAGCCCTGTCTTGTGCCCCTACTGAGTTGCCATTTGTCTGAGATTATAGCGCAGGTTTTATCCCTGGCAACTGGGGAGCTATAAATCATTTTGACCCACCTCAGGTTCCCCGGCCCCATGCCAAACTCCCTCAACGCCGCCAGCAACCAAGGCCATCTCACCAAGTCGAACGCCTTAATGGCATCCAACGAGACCATCACCATTTCGCCCGGGTCCCCTTCTGTCTGCTCGATTATATGGTGGAGTCTTCTGTGATTGTCTGTTATATTCCTGCCTGGGACATACCCTGTTTGATCGGGGTGGACCAGTTTCCCGATGACACGTTTAAGCCTGTTTGCCAACATGGCCGTAAGGATCTTGCTGTCCTGGTTGAGCATGGACAAAGGTCGGTATGATCCACAGTCCGAGCTTGGCTTACCTGGTTTTAAGAGTGGGATTATCACAGCCTCCCTGAGAGACTCGGGCAGCCTCCCTCGTTCAAACGCCTCGTTTAACATAGCGAGCAGTGGGGGGGAGCACCTCTTGCTTGTACGTCTTGTAGAATTCACTCGGGAGCCCATCTGATCCTGGGGCCATACACGTGGGTTGGTGCTGTACCACCGTCTCTAGTTCTTCAAGAGCGATAGGGGCATCTAGATCCTCTCACTCCTGGTCATTCAATTTAGGCAGTCCTATGTCCTCCAAAGTCTCCTGCCCCATCTCCTCCCCCGCATCCTCATATAGGCGCCTATAGAATCTAAGAAACCCCTCATGGACTCCCTCGTGGGGATCCCAGATCTGGCCATCCTCATCCTTTACCTCCCTGATCACTGGGTGCAGCGTTTCATTCTTGTAAAGCCAAGCCAGCAGCCTGCCCAGTTTATCTCCCCCTGCGTGTTGCCTTTCGAGTTTTTTTTTTGTAGTTCAGCTTGCAGAGCCTGTCCCAGTGCCCCCTGCTAGCGTAGGTTTGCCCTTGCTGTATCTTCCTGTGAGGTACTCCACTTCTGTATTATTTCTTCCGTCTCCTGTAGCTCCCGCTCTATGCCCCCCTGGAGCCCTCTGGACTTAGATATAGCCACAACCCGTACTACCACTTTGAACGCCTCCCATAGGGTTCCCTACGACTGCACACTACCAGTGTTAATGTCAAAATACTCGCTAATGGCCTCCCTTAGATCCTCTCGGAATCCTGAGTCCTGCAGAGCTTCAGCTCCGAGTTTCCACGTCGGGATTCTCGCCCTAGGGGGCTGATGCCTCCACTCCACCACCAAGGGGGAGTGGTCCGAAAGTACTCTGGCCTTATATTCCGACCCCAACGTTTCCCCAGATGTCCCCGAGGTCACAAACATATAGTCCAGTCTCATGTATAGGTTATGGGAGGCCCGAGTAATGCGAATACTGTCTGTCCCCCGGCTGCAGCAGTCTCCAAATGTCTTCTAGCCCAAAGTCCCGCAGGAGGGCTAGCAGTGCCTTTGCAGCCGGGGTGGGTCTCTCTAGTTTGTCGGACCTGTCCAGTCTGCGGTCTAATGTGCAGTTAAAGTCGCCTTCCCAGATGATAACGCTGCCCACTAGGGGGCTAATTTTATCATATAGGGCCCTGAAATAGGCCGCTGTATCTTGATTGGGGGCTTATGTGTTTACGATGCTCACCTCCCTATTCTCCAGCATCCCCCGCACCACTAACATTATTCCATCTGGGTCTGGTGAAGATTGAAGCAACTGGAATGGTACATGAGGTGCTACCCATGTAACCACCCCCCTAGCATACGCTGAGTATGTGGCTCCTGTGGTGGTCCCCCTCCACTTTCACTTGACTAACTCTAATTTATCACTGGTAAGGTGGGTCCCCTGTAGTAACGCTATATCTACTTTAAGCCTTCTCAGATACATCATCACTTTATTCCTTTTCAAGTAACTATTGAGTCCTCTCACGTTCCAGGTTACAATTCTGAGACTATCCATAGCCATGCGACGTATGTACCGCCTTCCCCCTCCCCGGGTTACCTTTCCAGTCCCGGTCAGCATGAAATTGGGCTCGTACCACTCCCTCTCCCAACTTAAACTCCCCAACTAACCCCCCCCCACTTCCCCCAACTCAATTGTTCCCCGCTGCACACATCCCGCCCCTCCCCCCCCCCCAACCATACCCCAACTGGTGCCCAGCTCCATCCCTGGATCTCAGGCTCCCCCGCGTTTGGTCCCACCTCGGAGTGCCGAGGTCGGGAACCCGGCAGGGTGTCACCAATATTTTGTTGACTTAACTAATGTCCTGACTGTTGGGGTTAAGAGTACTTCCTACATGCCTCCTGTTGATTGCCATGATACGTTGTGCATCCTCCATGTCACAATCTAGATTTGTCGCCCCTGAGATTCAACACATATCTACACTGTATTATAATCAAGTTCTAGAGTCACAATATATACAGCACCTCGGTGTGCACTCCCGTATTCACAGGCCACCTGTGTCTCATGTGCCGGGCACACAGCGATAACTGACCCTCCGTTTGCGCACTCCCGTTCCAGAGCCTCAGCTGAGGCGGCCGCTCCTCTGCATTCCACGGCAGCACATCTCGAGCTTTCATGCGCTCTACGTTACTACTTGGGCCACGTTCCCGGCCGGCGATGGATGCTTCTCCTCAAGGCGCGCAGCGAGCCCTCCTCCTCAGTCTTCCCGTTCCTTTGTTCGGAGGACTCACATGGCCGCCATCTTTATTTCGGAGCACCAAATTCTGCTGTAGCCATGCTAATCCTTGATGGATTTTAAGCGGAGTGCCATCATTCAATGCGGCTAGTGTTCCCACAGGCTCCGGTCCATCCCAGGTGGCGAATGTTCAGAGTAAAGGTGCCCATGCACCCAAGGATCATTATAGATCGGCAGGAGACGGTCAGAAGCGCGTCGTACGCCATGGCTGCTTGGCCACGCCCGCCAGATTTATCCAGACTTCTCCAATGGGGTACAGGCAACCCGGCGCACGTATGACCAAGTCAAGAGAGCACTTAGAGACAGGAAGATACCCTACGCCATGTGTTTCCCGGCTAAGCTTGCGTGTGCAGCACACAGGCACAGCCAATTTCTTTGAATCCCTTGAGGAGGCCAGGACATTCATCGAGCAGAACATTCCAGCTCCACCTAATAACGGCTGACACTTATTTCTATTCGCTACAAGTGGCATGGAGTCCGTAATTAATGGGCTCATGAGAACATGACCCCAGGAGGTTCTCTGAACCCACTAGAGTCACATAGTGCGCCTTGCAATGGTTGATTGATGCTACCTGTTGTGGCCTGTTGTGGCCACATGGTGCCACCCACTGTAACAGACAAGGAAGTTGGGGTATGGGGATACACTGTCCAGTTGGGGGGGATGGTGAAGGAGGGAAGGGAGGGGAGGGGGTTAATTGGGGTTTGGTTATTTGGAAAAACTGTCGGTTGTAAAGGATATAAAATACAGTGTATACTATGGTTGTAAACTATGCATATACAGATGTTGGATGGCGCAGACTGGGTTGAATGATACGATTAGGTTCCTTACTTGGAACATCAGAATTCTGTAAAAGCACGGAACATCCTGGCATATGCCAAGCGGCATAAGATTAATATCCTGATGCTGCAGGAAACATGCCACACAGAGCGTGGTGGAGGCCTTCACTCGAGACTGGGGTCCGCTGTGGGTGGGTACTGGTTACTCAACGCAGTCCAGGGGCGTGTTGACCCTTATACACCAATGCACCAAATCTATTTCCAGGGGTTGGGCAGTGCTACGTGATCATATGGGGCTCGTTAGGTAACCAAGATGTTATACTGGTCAATACATACGGCCCAAATTTAGACGAGCCTGACTTTAACCTGCACACCATTGACCAGTTATCACCACTGGGCGACTTCAAAGTTATCTGTGCTTCGTGCAGCCCAAGCCTGCTCCTCTTGTCTGGTGTTCTGTGGCTTGAGGCCTTCTGTAATTTTCTAATGTGATTTCTACATGCTCTTACTGTGCGACGTCACCTATTAGTTAGTCGTACATAGTGCCATCAGGCCAGGCTCCATATATACTCCTGTAGTCCCATAGGGTTAATTGCCATACACCTCTGCAAGCTTGCTCAGGATCTCATTGCCTTGAGTTTCAGCATTACTGCATTTGGCTAATGATAAAACTAATAAACGCTTTGACAATATGTATACGTATCCGTCGTCTCTATAGAACTATGTAAGCATGTTCTTCGTGTATGCAAATGTGTTCATGTAATGCGGTGCAGGGCTGCGAGTGTGCTTCAGGACTAATGCTGCTATGTCGTGGTGTCACTAGGGACGTCAGCAAAGTGGCTTCACAGCACTTTATCGATGCAGTCCATTATAGTGTTTGGGTCCTGTTAGGGTTGGCTCTTATACTTGCATGTGTGCTGAGCCAGGATTGATGTCACCATCAGAATGTAGGCTGTGAGTCTGGAGTGTGAGATTAGAATGTTTGGGGTTGAATGGGTTCTAACCCAGGCAGTTAGATTATGTGAGCCTGGGTGGTGGGAGCCAGTGGGCTCCTGTCACTTTCTTCTTTATCTCCTAATAACTATGATGACATCTGATCCTTGTAACAGAAGAACCCTAATAAAGTAACCACTATGCGTACCTGGCCTGTGTATCCTGAGTGTCCCTTGGAGTGAACCCTATGACCAAGAGCCGGTCATAACAATTGGCGACGAGGATGGGATCCAAGGTATGGTGAAGGAGGACCTTGGAGTGGACACCAAGTGAAGCAAAAGGAGATACAGGTACCTGTGTGATGTCATGTGAGAGAGGAGAAGAGACTCTGCTGCGGGGGTGCAGGCAAGAGGACAAGTGAATGCAAGATCTAACATAGCACTAGTGCCCGAAGCTATATTAAGCTTAGATGTTGTTTTTGGTGACCTTATGGAGTAGGTAAGGTCCAGGGGTTTCTTTGAAATTCTTAAGATGTAAGTGATATTGTATCTTGTGTTTTTTCTTTGTGAAGTTTTAGGTGGTTTCTGGGATTGCCATTGAATTCCTCTTGGTCAATCTCAGAACCTTGGTTCCTAATAACTATGATGACATCTGATCCTTGTAACAGAAGAACCCTAATAAAGTAACCACTATGCGTACCTGGCCTGTGTATCCTGAGTGTCCCTTGCAGTGAACCCTATGACCAAGAGCCGGTCATAACAGGTCCACGGTCTCCATCTGGTTCTCTGGATCTGGAAGGATCTGCACTGGATATGGTTGAAAGGCTGTCTGAGGGGATGCCTTTCTGTGTATGCGTCAGCCAGTAGTGCACTTGGGGTTTGTCCGAAAAAGGTTGAGTGACTACGAGCATTCATGATCTTTGGCCCGACAGGTTCCTGGGTGTGAGGAGGGGCATTCCTGGGAGTAAGACGGTAAGTATAAGAGTGAGTGAGTGAGTAAAAGTGTTTTGAGGTATGTGAGAAGGGGTCAAGAATAGAAAGTGGGGTGGCGAGAGTACTCTAGAAATTGGCAAAAGGGCGCAATAATGTCATCCTATTATATGGACTCACGTGTAACAAATTTCCCCAACATCGCAACAAAATCACTTTCAGTGGATGAATGAAACAGTGGGAAAATGTATCAGGAATGACCTGGAGAGGGAACATTTCAAAAGGATATAATTGACAGTATGTATTCATATTTGTTATCAAAAGAGACAGGACATTTTAGGTCTCTGGAAACTTTACGAAGAAACTAAAGTAGAGAAAAAAAATGGGGCGGGGGATAGAGGCAGAAGCTAGTGCTCCTCTCCCTATGAATTGTTTCCATGATTAAAGTCGGCTGCAGGATATACAAATCCTAGGCGGGTATCTCCAGACAGGGAAAGCACACGACAGCAACTGGATTAAATGTTTACAGAAGCCGAAAAGATAATGGAGAGGGAGATAGAGAAAAAAAGTACATTACGAACCCTGGCAGACAATGGACAGGGATAATCTGGACTACAGTTTACCTTCACTAATGAAGGGGCCAGCCAGTAAATATATGTATTCGATTAGGAGACCACAGGGATCCCACTGGCCACAGGAGACATTACAAGTTTGTCAGTTTTAGTAGGGGAGGAGATGGCCGCAAGCAGGGTATATAGGGGTAAAATTAAGCACCAACATACATGACTGGGCACCTTTTTACAATTAATGAGCACACGTGTGAAAAGCTTGCCGTCCGGTATGGGTTCAATACTAGCACGTAAAATTAAGCCAGATGAGGACCCTGCAGAATACATACAAACAATATAAGAAATGTGGACACAAGGGAATAAACAATCATGGGATGATAAAATACCTTTATTCCATCACATTCAAGTGAGGGGGCTCCCCACAGATGTACAGGCTTCCCTAGAAAAAGTAGTAGGGATAGAAGCAAAAGGATGGCCCGAGATACATATCATACACGATTGTAAAAGAAAACAGGAAAAAGACCAGGAGGCAGTATACAACACGGTAAAAGCAGAAAATAAGTTTGTGCAGAAAAAAACTGTCCAAAATAAGCATGGAAGGTGCAGTGCTCACAGAACCAGTTAGCGTTCCACCTGCCCAACGGGGGGCGGGGGCACAAGAAGGAGAACAAGCACCATATAACCCACAATGAGGAGTACAACAGATGCAACCACAGCCTGGATTTGCATATGCTGGAGGTGTGAACCAGTACATGGGACAATATCAGACAGGAAGGGCATATTATCCAAGGGGAAGGCGATTTGGATATAGGGGTATGGAGCCCCGTTTTGGAGGACAGTGTTTTGTCTGTGGAAATTCTGTTCACTATGCCAGAGCATTCCCAATCATTCAACAAACAGGACAGCTAGGAGGAGTGCAGCCACAGCAGCAATATATGTAGACATCCACACCTCAGCAGCTGCAAATAATACTGCAGAAACAGATGCAATTGCACCCTAGTCAGACACAGGTTACAACACAGGGACAATAATCAGCCCAATAATAGCTGGATCGCAGGGTACCGCAAGCGTACTGCATGCACCAGCGCAGACCCACACACACGAGAAGGTGACAATATTGGGACATAATGAGGTGCCCCATTACACCATTACACCGAGGGTCGCAGTGGTGGGTGGAAATCCATTCACATCTTCAATCAATACGTTTTCCCAATAGGGTTGCACACGGGAAGCATGAGTGTGTCCTGTCCTAGCAGTAAATGAAGACCTTGAAGAGGAGCCCGAGGTAGCAGTTCAAAATGTATAAAAGAAGAGGGGTTCCAATTATGCAACAAGAAATTGGACATGCAAGGCTTTTGGGGTCCATCCAAGTGGTTGCTAGAACAAAAGATTTACCACTGACAATAGGGACGCAACACATTGTGGCGCCATTATTGTATTCAAAAGACAACTATCCGCATATTAGGAAGAGATTTGTTAAGCAAATTGAACACGACAATTTCATTTTCCGAGAAAGGGATGGTGTGCACCACACCTGGGATGTACCCAGCCAGGGTGGCAGTGTTGATACAAGCATACTATGCACACAGCAGATTGAGAGGGATACCCACGCATACACAGATGTTCTTGTCCAGAGTGCAAGGATGGGTCCCAGGGATACAAGGAAAGGTCTTTCGACTGTCAAACAAATTTGTATTCAGACCACGTTGCCCTTCAACCATCACAACACACACACACACACTTATTCTGGTTGCTACAGATGATGTTAACATGGAGTGGGATCAATACTGTATCGATCTCACACTGACGGGAGTAGCAGACACAGAGTTGATCGCTACAAAAGACAAAGAGGAGGGAGAGATAGTGTTTCAGTTGAGCATACCCTGTCCAGTACATATAAAAGGTAAGAGCAGTGCCCCAGATGACAATTGGTGAAAAGAAAAGAGGAAATACATGCAGGAGGATTCGGAAAAAGGTCCAAAGAATCTATGGACCAAGGGTCCCCATGATGTGGGAATATTGAAGGGTGCGGTAGCAGTGCGCATTAAGATAAGGGAAGGAGCACTGCTACCGCGAGTAAAGCAATACCACCTTTCACGAAACCGATGAGGGTATACCTGAAACCCTGCATGCCTTATGGCATCAAGCTACCATACAGGGATCTGCATCACCATGCAATACGGCGATCTATCAGATTAAAAAAAACAAAGGGTGGGGCATGGAGATTCATACAGGATCTCTGTCCTCTTAACCACGTAATCGAAGCAGAATTTCCATTAGCTCTGAATCCTTCGACAATTTTCTGCAGCAGAGGCGCGCTACTTCACAGAAGTGGATTTGAAAAATGCCTTCTCCATTGCCCTGCATCCAGACTCCAAGTAGCTCACTGCGTTTACGTATAGCAGGACCAGATTAGAATGCCCCAGGAGTACTGTGAGGGCCGCAGCATATTTAACACAAATACAAATGGATTTGAGCAGTTTGAAAGTATCAAGTACAGTGATACAATACATGGATGACCTTCTAGTGTGTAGCACAACAGAAGATGAGTAAAGAGAGGACTCAGTAACACTACCAACGTTGCTGGCTGACAAGGGGTACAAAGTGGACAGAGAACATTTTCAGTATTGTCAAATAGAAGTGGTTTACTTGGGACAGATCGTATCAGTAGATGGGAGAAAAACCAGCGGAAAGGAGTACATAAAACACCTCGACCTAAGACAATGAAAGAAATGCAACAGTTCCTGGGTCTATGCAATTACTGCAGAGCATGGGTCTTTGATTACTCCACATACACCAAGCCACTCCTCCAGACATTTCAGGAAGCTCAGAAAAACAATAGCAACATAAAATGGACAGCTGATATGAATTAACATTTTGCTGAGCTCAAAAACGAGCTGGACAATGCACCAGTATTGGCCACACCCAATTACAAAGAGAGGTTTCATTTGTTTTCTGACTCAGAAGGTAAAGTAATGAACACTGTATGGACACGAAAGAAGGGACAGGGACATAAACCACTGGCATATTACAGTGGGTCACTAGATCCAGTGATGCTGGGACACTTTCCTTGTGAACAGGCACTTGCTGCTGCTACATTTGCAAATTTAAAAAGGCAACAATAATAATAATGGGATACCCATTAATTTTGTACGTGGAACATGCATTATTCGCAGTACTAGAAAGGCCCAAATCAACATGGACAACTGAGAGCATCAGGTTATGAAATTATACTGACAAACCCGGCAATAGAAATTGTAAGATGCAGGACGGTAAACCCAGCAGAATTAATTGCAGAACCAACAGAGTAGGGAGACTATACACCCAATTGTGTGGTGTGCATGGACAGGAACAGAGGGAACCCCCTGGTAAAAGAATTGAGAGGGGGAGAACTTTTTATTGATTAGTCTTCAAGGATCGACCCATATTCGGGACAGAGGCATTCCGGTTCAGCAGTATTAGGATACAAACATGGAATACACAAGGAAGGAGAATTCACAAACACGACTGCCAGCATACTACTCCGCACAAGCGGCAGAATTGGTGGCCTTAATTGAGGCACTAAACATGTCAGAAGGACATGCAGTAAATATCTTTTCAGATTGTGTATACGTCACATGTACAGTACATTACTAGCAAGATGGGAAAGGGAGAGGGTTCAGCAAAAGTGATGGCACACAGGTACAACATGCAGCATGTTTCAGTAAATTATTGGCAATGCTACCACTCCCAGTAGAAGTGGCAAATCAAGTGCAAAGCCCATAAGGGGGGGGGGGGCAGAATTACATTTCATTGGGTAACGAAAGCGCAGAGAGAGCAGCAAAAGAAGCAGCATATTTACCAGAAGGGACACATCTGGTGTCCCATGGCGAGGAGGAGAAGATTACACTTATAGTATTGATTAAAACAACTAGAAAATGCACTTCCAGAGGGCTTTAATGCAACACCAATAGTGCAGATAATAGAATTACAAGCAGAAGCACTGAATGATGAAAAAGAGCTTTGGAAGAAAGGGAGGTGCTCTCTATCTGTAACAGATTTGATTTGTCGGCAAGACAGCACCAGCAAGGTGGCAATGCCAATAAAGTTGTTGAATGTGGCTCTGGAACAGCTTCACTACCGTGCCCATGTATTGGAAGAGCATGTGGCTGCAGGGATAAATGAGGATTGGTTTGTGTAAAATGTACATGAATGCGTGTCTGAATTTGTGAACAATTGTATAGTTTGTCAAAAGTTCATCTGGTCACACTTTGATAGTGATACCAGGAACATTGCTGTTACCGGCAGGGCCCTTCCGGCACTTGCATATGTTGCTATACAGTGTTACACATTCAAATATTAGTGTGAACAGAGCAAAAACGTAGTTCTATAACTGGCACGTAATAAGAGCACCTAGGCTTTTCCTGCCTCAGGCTGCATCAAGTGAGGAAGCCTTGTTCATCCTCTGACAAACTGGCCTGTCGCCTGCTCCAAAGGCAATACCGACTGACTCTCTGTTTGGGTCAAGAAAAGAGTCCACATTCAAGCATGTGTCTCTGCGGCATCTAACAACTAGGCCAAACTCTTTAAAATCTGCATGGAGCTTGCCAACCCTGCTACAGTCTACCCCTCCTCTTGCCTACCAGGATCTCTGCAATGCCCTTGCCTCTCACTGTATCTCAAAAACCCAGGACATCTTGTCCACCCTCTCCTCCCCTCCCCCTCCTGTTCCCTCTCAGTCTGTGCTTGCTGACCCCCCCCTTAATGACTCCCCACCCTCCTCCTCTATCTTTCCTCTTTTCTCTCCTGATGATGTTGCTAGAAAAGTCCGATCTATGAAAGCCTCGTCAAAACGGGTTCATCCCCATTCCTCTAAAACCATCAAGGACCACATTGACACCCTCGCTCCGGCCCTTGCCAATTTTTGCAACCATTCCATTGCCTCAGGATCCTTCCTCTCCCCTCTGAAGCACTCCCTTGTGCATCCTCTTCTCAAGAAACCCACAGCTGATCCTTCCTGTCCGACTAACTATCGCCCAATCTCCATTACTCCCTTTCTGGGCAAACCCCTGGAAAAGCTGGCAATCGCTCTGCTTAAGCTCAATTCTGATTCTAGTGGCTGTCTTCATGACTACCAGTCTGGCTTCAGAACGGCCAGAAGTACAGAAACTGCTCTCCTGAACATCCGTGAAGATCTCCTCTCCAACTTTGAATTTAGCATTCCCTCCCTCCTCATCCTACTCGACGGAAAAATGGATAACTAATGAAAGATCGACAGTTGATAATGTTAAATGGTGCCTTTATAAAAGATAGGCCTCCGAGAAATACCTGGTCCAGAAATCAAAGTGAATCTATTTTAGATAATATTTTCACTGATCGGGCAACTTTTTTGCAATATTGGTGACTTTGAGGTGGTATTACAAACATACAGTGATCATAACCTAATCACGGTATAGTGTGTGGCCCATCCAATATGCAATGGTTTAAAGTAGATGAGCTATAACCAATTTACAACCATTAATAATGCAGGAAATCGCATTAAGTGGAGCGATAGAATGCTCAACAACCTTCTGCAACATGGTTGGAGGGAGGAACAATACACGACGACTCTCCAATGCTATCAAGTTCCTCCCGGCAAGTCTATCCAACCGAAATACAAAAACAGACAGATTTGATGCAGAAGTTGAGGCGTGGAAGAAAGCCTTACATAATGAGCTCGGATGGGGTCGCTTTGCTCCTTGAGACTCGAGATGCGCCCTGATTCGAGCAGAAAAATGCCAATACCAAAACTGGTCGCGTATGTATAAGAGCGCTCTATACCAACAAGATGGTGAAATTATGTTAAGAGCTATCTGCAGTAAAAATACTGCGGACACTTGGGTCCTAATAAGTAATGCTATTGCTCCGAAACAATTTCAGGTACAGGTGAACGGAGTGACGGAAATTCAATGGAGAGATCACTTTTCACAGATGTATGCCTGTCCAACAAATCAGATTGAGATCAATAATTATTCTATGCAGAGCTATAGTAAATCACAAAATCACCAAAGAAGACATTATGTTCTTCATAAACAAGTCGAGTAGCTCGAGGGCTCCTGGCCCAGACGGGCTAAGTAATTGGGTATTCAAGCAGCACCCTGAAAAGTGGTCTCTGTTCCTACTTAACCTTTTTAACAAAATCATCAAATATAATCAGGTTCCTGACTCATGGAGAAGCTCAATAGTTGTTCCTATTTTTAAGAAGGGCGATCGAGCAAGTCCGTCCAATTATAGGCCGATCTCACTTTTAGATGCCCCGGGCAAGTTATTTTCACGATTTGTTTTGAAAGATTTTAATACATGGACCAAAGATCACCTAAAACGTGACCCGTTTCAAACAGGCTTCATGGCAAATATGGGTACTTCAATTTACTCACCATTAAGGCTCTGATGACTCACTACCTTCCATTAAATCAATCACTTTATTTTGTTTTTGGTGATTTTAAGGCAGCTTTTGATTCTGTTTCTAGAGAACTTTTATTGCAAAAATTGATTTATGCTGAATGCCCACCTTACTTGATACAGATAATAAAAGATCTACACACTGACACCAAAATGCGGATTAGATTAGATCTGCAAGGCTCTCTGTCGGCTGATGTGGAGACTCGGAGAGGGGTGAAGCAAGGTTGTATCCTGGCCTCTGCCCTCTTCAGTTTCTTCATCTCTGACATTGGAGATGCCTTTGTCGACATCTTATCTGATGCTCCCAAGTTGGCTGGAAAAATCATTGCAGCCATCTTGTATGCGGATGACCTTGTCCTAATTTCTAAGACACCACAAGGCCTACAGAGGCTATTGAATGCATTATCAAGTTATGTAAGGGATAACCTCATGACCATTAATTTAGCAAAAACACAAGTCATGATTTGTAACAAGAACAACAACCAAGGTAGGAAGAACTTGCGCTGGGTGTTGCAAGAGAAAGTTCTGGAACAAGTACAGTATTGTGTATCTAGGTGTTACCTTAGCAAGTAAAAACAGACGATAAAGCACATTTTCAGTGTTTAGAGCTGAAATTAAGTAGATCAATCTCACAAGCAACCATAATTAATGGACAATATGGCACATTTTCGCTATTATCTACTTTGACTTTTTATTTACAGAAAACCACTCCCATTGTATTATATGGTGCACAAACAAAAAACATCCTTACTGAAATAAAGTGGAATAGCTTAGAATTTAGAAAAGAATTCTTAGACTCCCAGGATGTGTACCAGGTGTAATAATTAGATACAAACTAGGAATTATTTCATTGTATGCACGTTATATCTGGCAGGTAGTATCCCTATTCAGGAAGTGTCTGTTGGCAATTGACTCACAGTTACTGATAGGAATACTATCAAGGCATAGGTTTAGATCGCAGGATTTTTTTGTGAAAAAATGGAGACTAACAGCAATAAAAGCACTAGCAGATGCTAATATATCTCTGGATACATTATTGAACAATCCAGTCAAAGCTAAAACTGTACTCTTTGTTAGATTGGATTTGTACCAGGGAAAAATGTATGAAGTATCAAGACTTCTATAATCATCCGTTTGTTCAGAAAAAATATAGTCAACCAGAAAAATATCTGATATGTTCACCATCGGTGCAGCATAGAGCTGACTTCATGCGATTACGGTTTAATTTATGGCCGACCAATCAGGTCGTGCATAGACGGAAATTGAAAGCAAATTCCACGCCTTATTGCTGATTTTGTAACCACATAAGTGAAATTGAAACTATAAAACATTTAGTAACAGCATGTAAAAATTTAAGTAATCAACGAATACATTTTTTTTAAGAAGCCTCTAATTTTGTACAGAGTTGTCACCTGAACAGATGTGGGAATTGATATTTTCAGGTAACTTGGTGTCTTTGAGAATTGCTGCAATTAATTTTTTACGTGATCTAAAATTAGATCAAGTTGATGTGAAAGAATCAAGAAATAATTTTGATGATGAAGAGTCAAGCATTCTTGTTAAGTAATGGACAGATCAGATTATAAAAATGTACGATAAGCAAAATCATTTTAATTGTTCAAGCAACCTCTGAGGTGGTTCTATCTTCGCTAAAAAGTGTTATGTTGAAGATGAGTTGAATGATATCTGTATAGTTTTATTTGTCTTGTTTGCTTAGTCTTGATTCAAGATATGCTTGAAATTTAAATTCTACATAATTGTTTTATCTACATGATGGTATTTTCTTTTATGTTAATGTTGATTCCTTTTGTGTTTTTCAATGTATTTAGAAATTGTAAAAGTTGATTAATTCAGCTATAAACAATTAAAAAAGAAAAAAAAAAAAAGTCTTAATTTTGAGGGCAGTTCTTTGACAGCACCTTTTCATGCAGTTCTGTTCTGCGATCTCTTTGAATTTGCTTTCCCAGCTGCGTCTGGGGCCCTGAATAAAATTGTGTTACATCGACGTACACTCCTTTTTGACTACCGTAGTCATTTTTTGGTGGGTTCTGCGAGGCAACCCCCGATACTTTTTTGGGTGGCCCCAGCAACATCTTTCTGGTGTTCGACTAAGGTGCGAGAATTCCAGCCGTGCTCCTGGAGCAGTGTGGGAAAGCGTCCGTTGGCCAATACAAATATCAAGCAGAGAGGTCTGTGGGCGCCGCTTCCCAAAGGTCTGCCTGGTCCGGCGCCGACTTCACTCTGACCGTAAGTGCAGGCCTTTAAAAGTGAGGCTTGGAGGTCGATAGAAGCAGAGAATCTCCTAAAAGGATACGCGAGTGTACCTGTGCATGAAAGCACCAGGGGCAGGAGGGACTAGGACGCTCCCTCGTTAGTGGTGAAGAGGGTGATTGCCCATGCTAGTATAAGATCTGCTGCACCGATTGGGTGCAGATAGACAGTGGCACATTTGTTCTAGAGCAGAGGGTTGCGTTGTAAGTGACAGACCTTGTGAGACAAGAATTGCCGTAGTGCCGGCAATTGGTATAGTTGCGTAATTTTATTTTTCTTGGGGAAGAGTTTATATGTGCGCACAAGTTTGTCAGTGGCAGCAGTTTGTTATTCAGTATTACGAAAAGTGATCGTAGTGTTCGTTTTAATATGGCCGTGGAAGGGACGGACAAGACTGAGCCAAATTAACGTGTAAATATTGCAAAGCAAGCCACTGATCCAGTTGAGCAAGGAAAAGAGTAACAACCTTTTCTGAACGCACTTATACAGGGCTTCATTGTTAAGGTGGTGGGCCTGTGGAGAAGACCATTGTGTGCAAGTATTGAGCTAGAGGTGTGAAAGAGAAGGGCCTGGGGAGAAGGCCGGAGCAAGTGAAACTAGGGCAATTGAGTGAAGTGGTAAGCACAAAAATTGAGTGAGTGAGTGAGACTGTTTGACAAGAGAGTGGGAGCTTAAGGTATTAAAATAATAAAAGGAAGGAAGAGGAGAGTATCTTTATTAGAAAGGAATTAGGCAGCGACCATGTCATCCTGTTGGTTAGATGCTCCATTCAACCATGTGTGTAAGAAGTTGCCCCAATACTGCGATAAAACAGCAAAGTACCATTTCGAGTGGGTGAACGACACAGTGGGCAAGTTTTACAAATTGGCCGGGAGAGGGAACGTTTGATAAAGATATTATACAAAGTACATACTCTGCCTTAGCTTCCACATACAAAGGAGCAAAACTTAAAGAGACCGACATTCTGGGGCTTTGGAAATTATATAAAGAGAGAAACAGAGAAAGGAAAAGAGTTGGAGGCGAAGGGAAGTGCACCGCCACCAACACATACGATATACCAGTTATTAAAACCAACCAAAGGTGATAAAAATCCTAAAAGGGTGCCCAAAGACAAGGAAGCAACACATAAAACGAAAGACTAGGGCAACATAGGCATTAACCGCAAGCACGAGAAAGGAAAGAAGAAGTATTTAAAGGACATAAAGAGCATGCAGCAACAACTTGACAACAGAAAAAGCTATGGAAAGGGAAATAGAAGATAAGGAAAGGACCAAGAGAAGGGAGAAAACAAGCGGGGGTGGACAGCAGTAAGCTTTAAGTTTAAAATAGACAAGTGGGGACAGGACTCTGACCACAGTGGAACTGACACGGCAGACGAAGGGCACACCATATCGGCCTGGGAAGATATTGGTGACCGCAATCATGGGAATGACGACAGAAACACAGTCTGACAGACCGGAGACGAGATGAGAGCGGAGGAGGAGGAAAGAGTAGAATCACTAGGTGACTGATGAAATTGGCTCAGAAGCAGGAAAACCAGAATATCGGTAGCAAAAAGCCCACAACGTGGCAATAAACACAGAGCACGCATGCAACCGCCCCTTGTACAGAAAGCGAGGGGCGAGGTCCACTACATACCATGGACACAGACAATCTAGTTTACAGTCTACCTTCATTAATGGTGGGGCGAACAAGCGGATTTATGTTCGAGAAAGACAGCGCGCATACCATTGGCCATAGCAGACATAAAACGTTTGTTGACAGTATTGGTCGGGCAGAGAAGTGACAAAATATGGCAACAGGCCAGGTATTCAGGGGTAAAGTTGAGCTCCAATATATACGATGGAGCACCCTTTAACAATTTTCGAGCACATGTTTGGAAGGCTCTAACGGAGTTGTACCCAGACAGGAGAAGGAGACAGTAAATAATGCAACCAAAGCAGAAAACAAATTGGTTCAGAAAAAACTAAAAATACACATGGAGAGAGCAGTACTCACAGGGCCAGTAGTGGTTACACAAGGTCAGCAAGGGGGACTTCCAGTGGCCACGGTAATGCAGACTGGAGGTTTGCAGGTACCACCATTCGCTGTGTGAAATGTAAATCAGCTTGAAAAAAGAACAAGCGAATCCTGGCAGAAGAAAGAGACACGTTCCAAATGGGAAGCCCACTGACGTGGGTCCGGATTGAAGGGGCGGGGCTGTGCGAAGCCAGCGGGAGCCTGCGAGCAGGAGAACGCTGAACCAGAACGCCAAAGGCTCAGTGTTTAAGCAGGCAGTGGGAAAACAGCTGCACGGGTAGAGTTTGTGAGACCGTCCTGAGAGGTGGCGTGACCTCAAACAGGTTGTGGTCTGTCAAAGATCCAGACAACAATGCTGACACCTGAATCAGTAGGAGGAACAATACCTCCCACTGGCAAAGCTGTGGCAAAGACAGAGGACTAACGGAGCAAGAAAGGAGAGCCTCCGCGAGAAGCGAGAAACGCTGGGCAAACAAGGCGAGTAGATAAGTCCCAGCACCAAGCCCGCAGAATCAACCCACACTAACTGAAGGTAACCAGGTGATTTTAAACAGGGGGAGGCACTGGGACTGTATGAACTATACGCAAGGAACTTTAATATTGAGAGTGAAAGCTTGAGAAGCAAGGAAACACTATATGAAGAGACTGAGGGAGTTGTTCAAAATAACATGTGAGGAATACTGGCAATCCTCGATGAAGGACTTTGGCATTTGAACTCCACGACTGCGTCAGTTACAAAACTATAAAACCTGAATATAAAACCAGAGGACAGTCCCCAGGAGTTAGACTATCATAAAGTAAAGAGTGCAAGAAACTCCAAGAAATCAGAGGGGAGTACTGTAAGAAACCAAAGTGTGTTTTACCTACTAGTCCCCGGTGATATCGCAAAGAGTGCACCCTCCCACCCCCACCTAGGTGAGGGGTTTTCGGGGGGGGGAGGGGTTAGGCGACTGATGGTGAGACGCAGTATTCCCCACTTTCCCGTACACCCGACCCCCATCCCATTTCATAGGATTCTCCAATGTCCCAACTCCTCCCAAGCCCCTTTCTACACAAACACTGCCAAGGAAGAGCGCGACGGAGTAAAGGAGGCCAACTATTACATATTTTATTGGACATATCCCGCTAATCGGGACAGGCAAAGTCAGGCACTTGACTTTAATGGCATACATCTGATACCCATTAGCTCTCCCCACACTGATAAAAGGCAGAACATAGATGCACACTCTGAGCAAAGAGGAACACGAGCAAGAGCAGAACTTCGGCGGCGAAGGCAAACCTACTGGAGCAGAGAGACGAGAGCAAAGGGTAGAGAACCCTAGGTGTTCCCTGCAGGAGGTTGTTGCCTTCAAAAGGATGTGAAAGGCACGTGGAGGAGGCCAAATCCCAGACAAGAAGACTGAATTGTGTTTCAAGGACGCCACCGACCCTTCTGGGTGAACGGCAGAGTTGGGGATGCCAGGCCAAACCTTTTTGTATTAACGTTGACACATGAATTAAAACTGCAAAGGCAAGAAAGGAATGTACACAGACGGTGAGTAGGCAAGCAACATTGTTAAGCAAAGATTGAAGTTGCAACAGTATTCCACAATTGAAAGCTGCACGCCTGTGGATGAGACGCGAAGGAAGGCAGACCTGTGGTGAACTTTGAATAACCGATAGCTGTGAAACCAGTGATACCGAGCAGCGGAGTGGTCTGGCAAAAGCATGTAGCCCATTCATAAGTCTCTGTGAAAAGTGAAATGTTTTTGTTATGAAGCGATAAAGGGAATGGACTATAAGAAGCGAAGTGATCAAAATTAATCCCGGGAAAAGGGGAGGGGTGAAGAGAGTAAAAAGGCGAATGTTTAACTTTTATGTTTAGGACATCAAACTACCCAGACCAAGAGACACTGGGGCAAATAACACAAGAGTGTGAGTTGAAGGGAAAGTCAAAGTTATCCTGCGGAGGTCTACAGCAAAAGCCACGCACATTCGAAAGTCTTTGACATCAGAAAAAGGTCTGAGCCCGACTGAAGGAGACCGGAAATGTGATAAGTAATGGGAAGGGAACCCCTAGAGGATGTGAATTAAGCTTGGGGGGAAAGGAACCACTGTAAGTGATGTGTTTGAAAAGTCAGAGCCCAACTGAGGGAGACCTACATGAATTTGTTTCTTCGATAGGTCCGGGCCCAATCGAGGGAGACCGATGTGAACTTGTTGAACTGTGTTTTGAAAGCTGCAAAGAGACTTTAACGTGGAAGGCCAGGCCGTTCTCGATCCACGTTTTGAACTGCCTTTGTTTTTGAGAACCCGAGCCAGAGTGCGTCATCCTGTCTACGGGGACCGCCTTACTCCATGCTGTCCAACATGAGGAGGAGAGCTGACTCAGCCACATTTATTATTTATCTTCTAACAAGGATTTTCCTTCGCATACATATTCTCCTTTACACTCTGTTTTTACGAGATATAGGGCAGGCATTAGGTTTGTTAGTGTAGGCCATTGTGATTTGACAAACTCAAACTAGGACTGTTATATTCATTATTTGAGGGTAGAGACTATTCCTATCCTAGCTATAGGGCAAAAGTAGGAGTTTTTCCAAACCCCGAAAATTGAATAAAGGTTTTACAAATTGTACCTTTTGTGTCAGTGTCATACTTGTGATACCATGCCTCCCTTACAGTACACAAAAGTCAGAAAGATATATATTGTTGAGGGGCCAGGGAAAAAGAGGAACTGGAGAGTCTAGATGGACTCAGAAGCTCCCAGAGACCTAGTGTACAAATATCTATCAAGAACTCCAGAAGCTCATCGCGGAGAGTGGCCAAACTCTAATATATGAGAAACACCGACTGGATAATCCATTTTTGAACTAAGGTGTTTGTTGAAACCCTGAGGGAAAGCCAGGAGGCCCCGCTAAAGGGAAGATACTGTATTTAGTTATTTATTTCAAAGTGATAAGGCCAGATAGGTTTAGAGTCTAGGACAGAGCAGGCTATTGCTTAAACTCCAACAACCGAGGAGCACCCTTCTCTAGTTTGGTTAGGCAGTGAACCCCCACAGTGATAGGGCAAGCTCAGCTTTCTATTCCATTGTTTAATAAAAGATCATGCAAGCATCCAATTTCTGTCCGACTGGTTTGCCATATTGTCCTCAATTCTTACTGCCCTTTATTAGTCTTTTCAATTTATTCTACTGCCCACCAATTTTGCACATTTAGGATTTTCTTATTTAACATTTTAATTTAACCTAGAGCAATTTTCCATGGTGGGAAAATATGTCCAAGAAGGGGTTCCCATCCTGAACCTCTGTCTTGCTGCCCAACGGTACTCAAATACAAATATTTGTGCCAGACAAATTCTCAATGCATCAAGAACCCTCACCACACGTGTGTGACGCTATGCACGTGCATGCGATTATATGTCCTGGGTCTTCAAACTGCGGCTCTCCAAATGTTTTGACTCAGACTCCCATATGCCTCACCATGGACTAAGCAGGTTAGGGCTGAAGGGATTTGTAGTCCAAAACATTTGGAATGCCAGAGGTTTCAGACCACCCAACCCCTTGTGTATAGCCAGGAGGCGATCTTCCAGCAATGCTCAGTAGTCTTGCGTCTGACAAAACAAAGATCCCTTCCAAGAGCCCATTATTTGATCTATAAATCCAAACTCTTTCATTCAGACCCATCACAGCTTTCTTACAGAAAGGAGAAGGCCCCATTTCCTTGACTGCATATTAAACTCCCCAATGCCTCCAGTATATATGTAGAGAAAGAAAAAGACTGCCTGGTTACACTTGTACAGTTGTGTGTGACCCTCCATACTCTCCCCAAGTAGGATGTACTAACAGAAACCCTGCATGTTCTTCTCCATGTTCTGAAAGCCCTGTGAACACTCTTTGACTCAGCTTGTGAACACCCTCCTTCTCAATCGTTTCTTCCACTCTGTATTGTGAATTTCAGATCTGGACAGAAAACTAAGATTTCAGCATGGGCAGGTGCTCTCTTTGGTACTGAAAGCAACACCCTTTATGCATATGCAGGAACCCAAGACAACAGGTTTAGAAATATCATGTCTGCAATAGTAGTGGTTTTAATTACCTTTCAGGTCTTTTATGACATGGTGCACTAGACTTGAAGTCAGTTTCTTCGATTTTCTAAAAAGGGAAAAAGACCATCTGATATTACATACCAAGTCATTGATACAGATGAAGCAACACATTTCACAACTGCTCTCATTTGTAACACTTTAAAGTAGTTTAATTGGCCCTTCCAGCCTCACTGACTTGCAAGTAGGGACACATAACCACCCACAGAAGGTAGGAGGGAAATTGTTTTTGCAGGGAAAAAGGAGGGATATTAGAACAAAAGCAGTTCTTACCAAGACCACCTTTTAAATAAGCCACTTCCTCTCCTCGCAGGAGCAGATGCATAAAAAGGGATTTGGTGGTAAAGTTGCTACAATAGGCAGCCATTTGGCCATAATTTCCTCAATAGAGTCTTATAGGCCAAGTTGTACAAAAAAAGACGTGTATTCCATTTCACTGGTGGTAGTTTTTGCCTTTGAGTCATTAAGGGTAGCTCATTTTCGTTATTCATTACAAGGATGAGCACGTTTTATACTGGCTGCTTCCAAGGGGTTCTAAGGAAGCTCTTGGTCGCAAGCCACACGAACTGGGTACTTACCTGTAACTTTTCATATCCAATGTTGAAATCTTCAATATGGTTTATACCTCGGATCACGCCTGTACCGATTGAAAAGAAGAGTGATCTGGGGCGCTGTTGAGCAGCCCAAAGATTGCTGCCTAGTCTCACAGCTCTGTGTGCCGCCAGCAGAACATTAGCTGTAGAAGAGGATAAACCCAATAAAAAGTCACCAGAAGCTACATGCATGCTGCGGAAGCCTTCGCCCACAATCGGTCCAACTTTGAGATGAATCGATAGCACCAGAGCGGAGATCTGAACTGGTGCGTGCTGCGCTGCAACGGCTGCCCTGAGCCCACCATCAGACTGCTGGTCGCGCTGGAACCCCACACCAGTGGCCAGTGGTGGGGGGCCAGCACCAGCCTGAGCATTGGCCACCCACTGCCTGCACAGCATGCTCCGCTTGTTGGGGCCGCCGTGGAGGCCCATCTGACATACCACGTGGAGACCTGGCCCGGTCCTGCTGCGGAGCTGGAGCTGGCGAGGAGAGACGCAAGGGCTGGGCAGCTCCCAGATCCCCGAGATGCTGGTCCCAGGCCCAGGGAATGTCAAATTGCTGAGGCGGATCCCGACGCCTGGAAATTCCAAAGGGTAACCCCACACCGACACAAGTAAGCACGCACTAGGCGGAAACAAATGTATGCTGAGCACTGGCCACTGAATCTTATTGAAGACTTCTGGCATACCCCCACCACTCCTGGCTCACAGAACCTCCCCGCTATCCAACGCACCTCTGGGGCAGCAACACACTGTGCAATTATGCAGTCCTCGCAGTGCTGAAGTGCATTGAAAGGAACTAGCTACGTACCCTAGACCCATACAGGTTGGGGTGGCTGGTGTCTGGTGCCCCATCACCGCACTGACACTGGGCTTTCCCTCCCCGGCTCCCCCAGATCCAATACCTGTCTGAACCCCGCAAGTGCCCACCATCAAGCTGACACCTGCTACGCCTGCACCAGCTGCCCCCCCCCAGGGTGCAAATCTCTGTGAGACACCTCGCCCGTGCACCTCTCTAAACCGCCAAAATCAGACTGCGGATCCATCCACCCGTCCGCGAGTCTCCAATACCCAACTCCTCAAAAGTGGAGTAAAATGGTGCATCAAATGGGGGCACTTAGCACCAAATAAAAAGCACGGCCACCCCCCGCTCTTACTACGGGCCCCAGCTCCTATTATTTAAACTGCTCTGCTCCCTCCGGCGTGATACGGGGAGAACTGCGTGGCCCGCTGCACCGTCCCAGCTATGATGGATGCTAACTAGGATCACCCAGAAGCCTTGTGGGACCATACCCAGTGTGAGTGCCTCCTGATCTGCAACCACAGGGGCTGCTCTCTAAGAGAAGCCCACAGGTCCGCTTGTGCCACCTGACCCCCAGGAGAGTATAACCGACTCCCCCCACAATGTCCAATAGGTCTCAGGGGGCCAACAAGGTCGGAGCCATGGATAAGTTCGCTAAAGCCACGTCCAGATCTGAACAAGGGAGACTCCACTGGTCAGGAGGATATAAACATACCCCCAGATCCTCCTCAACCTGACTTGACGGCTATGATGGAATCCATGGCCAAGAACTTTGCTGCCTTCCATGAAAACCTTGACAATATAAATGCTAACGTAGCGTCCCTCAAAACCAAGCTTGACCAACATGGTGTCAGGATCACCGAGGCAGAAACCAGGATTGGGGTTAATGAAGTTGGGGTATGCACACAAGTATACTGCAAGACACCGTCTCGGGGATCTTTCGCGACATGCAACTTGCCAAAGGCAAGTGGAATCCAAGTCACGCAGAAACAACATTTGCATCGTGGGTGTCCCGGAATCTGCACTGAAAGGGCGCATAGAAATTGCAACTGAAAACCTCCTCAAAGATTTGCTCGGCAATCCCGAGCTCTCCCAGTTCTTCGCCGTCAAGTGCGCACTAGCCCCTCGTCCTAAAGCTGCAGACTTTCCAAGGCTGATCATTGCGAAGATCCTGAGCTACAGGGATAGGGATCACATATTCCGACTAGTGCAGGAGAACTAAGGCTGGATTCGCAGGTCATTAGAATCTTCCCCAACTTCTCAATAGGTGTGCAAATCGAGCGACGCCAATTCAATGGAGTGAATAAAATGCTTAGAGAAAGGAAAATTGACTATGCAATGCTCTTTCCCGCTCGCCTAAAATTCACCCACTGCAACAAACTACTTTTTCACAGTGCCAGATGAAGCAGTGAAATTCATAGAGGCACACATCCCACTTAGTGATCCAGCAGACGACCTGATGGACAATGACTGAGGGTGATAACACACGTCTACTGGTCCCGGGCCCTCTTCATGTGCTCTCTTGTCCCGAAGCTCGTGGCCCGATTGCCCTTTAGATGCATAATTATGATGGGCGAAAGGCCCCCTCGACATCATTATCCCTATCCCACCTTTGCTCGGGCTTGAGAGCGATCCCGATCCCATCACTAACCATACGTCAGCCGAGGCGACACTCCTGGCTAACAGACCTGTACACTGATCCTAGTGTTTGTTTCACAATTGTTACGTTTGCACCAGTTTCCAATTTGCGGCCTCTCTTGTAATTTAGAGCATTATCTGCTGTTGCGAGAAATAGGGTGCATCTCACACTGACCTATTAGCGAATGATGGCCACACGGCAGCGGTGACCCCCACTGCGACGGCAATGTTCTTGTTTGCAAATTTGTTGGGTTTGTGCTCTAGTTGGGCATGCAGCCTGGCTGTGCCAAGTTGGGAGATGGCACGCCGAGGTCTGCTCTGCGAGGGGGGTGGGAAATACACTGCCGGTCAGGGTTGGGTGGTGAGGGGGCAAAGTTGGGGACTGTTACAAAGAAAAAGGTGAGTTAGTGGTGGCTTGGTCCGAGGTGTGCAAGAGGCACGCTGCAGAGACGCACGTGATTCTGAATGGTGTTGAATTCTACTACTGGGATGTTCCATAGTGCTACAGCATTCCCATTAAACTTATGTCATAGAACATTCGAGGGTTAAGTAACTTTACAAAGGCCCGCAGAATCACTGCCTATGCCCAGAGACAGAGTTAAAATACTCCTGTTACAGGAGACCCACGCCTTCCTGGGGATCCCACAGGTTCTATACAAAATGTTCCACTCAATCCAGGGGAGTGCTAACGCTAATCCATAAGTCTGTGAAATTCCTGCTGAAAGCGAGCCATATAGACCCAGAGGGTAGATATGTAATTCTTCACTGCATGATATCCAAAGAGGAATATTTGCTCGTAAACACATACGGTCCGAATATTGACACCCCAGTATTTTTCGATGAGGTGGCAACTATACTAATGGGATATATCGGGGTTCCCGTTGTATGGGGTGGGGACATGAACGTAATACTGTCAATGATGTTGACAGAATAGGGGCAACGCGTAGAGCTATGTCCCGAGCTGCCGGACGGGCGCGGGCGCGGGCGCACGCACGCACACACGCACACACGCACACGAAACTGGGCGGACACTCCATCCGCACATGAGGGAATACACCCATTACTCGTCAGTAGGGATGTAACGGTATTACGATATACCATTAAAGATACCATGAACCACTTAATTGAACAATAATAACCGTCACATTGTTTATACCGGTATACCGTTCATACCGTTAAGTGGGCTTTTCAATCTGATTTGGAAAGGCTGCAGTAAGCAAGTGCTGCACAGTCTTGGTCTTGCACTGTTGGATGTGCCGTCTGCTAAGTAGTTTCAGTTTGAGCAGTTTTTAATGCCATTCCATAAACCACACGTGCCTGACACAAAAGCAATATGTTAGCAATAGGAAGAATAAATACAGTGCCAAGAAGGAAGAGGGTTTTTTTTATGTAAATTTTTTTTAAAGCGCTCATACAGCCTGCGGGCATCGAGGCGCTGTTAAAGAAATTGGTTTCGTTTATTTAGTTGCGTAATTGTTTTTGTCTTTGTTGCGTATTTATAACGCACTTAAGCACCCAGAGGTTTCTAAGCGCGGACCCAGGGATCGAACCTGTGTTGCTTCGTGTCGTCTTGCTTTCAAGGCACGCACGTTGCCGCTGAGCTATCCTCCCGGGACTTTGGGTTGGTGGCTTTGGGGTTTATATTTTTATAATGGATAATGTTTTCTAAACATATGACAATGGGGGATTTGCCTGGTTCTTTCATTGAATTTACATATAATAAGTCACAATGCGAAATGTAATAATCTCTGTGGGTATTCCCTGCTGCCATACCAAAGGGTAACATGTCTGCGATTACTGAACACCTTTTGGCCCGGAAGTAAACTAAAGGCTGTAACATAAAGAGAGAGTGTGTGCGTGTGCGTGTGCGTGTGCGCGTGCGTGTGTGTGTGTGTGTGTGTGTGTGTGTATGCGCACAAGCGTATACTACCATCAGACTCCATTGATCTGTGGCATGCAGATTATCAAGATGGCAACATGTTCATCTTCACCAGTAGCCAGTGGGGGGAGCTAAAAGCCTAAAGGACCATTTAAGAAAAGCTATTCAGTTTGCTTTGCCAGTTGCAGCAGCCCCCCCCTTTCCACACGTGTTTGTGTTTGGTGGAAGCAAGGGGTGGCATTTCAGTGGAAAGTATGTTGAAAAGCCCAATTCTGGCCCTGGGTGCCTGGTTTTGTTTGTGATGATAAACCTGACAATTTATGACCTTTTAGAAAATATTTGTTAAGATTAGTTAACTCCACCTGCTATACCGCGATAACCATGATATACCGTCATTTGGCAAGAAGGTTATTGTACCGTCATAAAACTAATACCGTAACACCCCTACTCGTCAGTACACGACAGCTCGTCCAGAATCGACATGTTCTTGCTGTCGAGTAGACCGATAGGCAAGGTTATAGATACCCAGATACTGACCCGTACGGTCTCGGACCACTCGCCGGTGACAGTGGTGATTGAGCTAGGTGCGGCACCACCCACCCGTTCTGCCTTGCGCTTTAAATCGGAGGCGCTGCTTGATATTGTATTTAAAACTGAGATCGGATATAAACACCTTTTTTGACTGCAACAAACAAGATACAACCGCAGGTATTCGCTGGGAGGCCTTTAAAGTCTACATTAGAGGCATGTGCATCTCAGGGAAGCGGGAGTACTTAAAGTCATAAAACACGACCTACACCGCTCGGAGACTAGACTTAAGGAATTGGAGCGGGAATGTGCTACATCCTCTACCCCAGCTAAGCTGGCGCAGATAAGGTTGGAACTGGATACGTTCGAATCCCATGATCTGAGGGAGATACGGTATTATGCACGCCCACTTGCAGCACAGAAATATGGGGAAGGGGACAGACCAGAGACAACCCTATCTAGGCTGGTGCGTGCCGAACGCAGCAGGTCCTGTATCGATAGTATCACGGACGCAAGGGGCACCCGGCACTGGTCAGACCAGTAAATCCTCAACACCTTCTCGGAATTCTATGCCGCCTTATATGCGCCCCAACACGAACATAGCACGCGAGACATGAATGACCTCCTAGACCATATCCCAAACCACTAGAGAACAGCTGGACGCTCCGGTCATGCTTGATGAGATCGTTCAAGCCATCACAGATCTCCCAAAGGGTAAGGCCCCCAGACCAGACAGGCTCACCTCTGAGTTCTATCAGGAACATGTAGCCCTCCTCACGCCGAAACTACTCGTAGTCTGGACTGAATCACTCCGCTTATCCATTCTCCCCCAGTCCCTACGAGAGGCTCTCATCACAGTTCTCCTTAAGCCAGGTAAGCCCAGTGACGAGTGCGGGTCCTACAGGCCCCTGTCAATAATAAATACAGACACTAAGATACTCGCTAAAGTCATTGCCAACAGATTTCTTCCGATCATGCCGCACCTTGTCCATGAGGATCAAAGCGGCTTCGTCCCCGGGCACTCCACTACCCTCAATATCCGGAGGCTATTCAACGTTATGTCCAGAATCGACAAGGGGGCTGACACGGTAGCGGTCACACTAGACACCCAGAAGGCCTTGGACATGGTCTCCTGGCAATATACGTGGGCAGTACTGGAGAAGATGGGGGTTGGCCCGCACATGATATCCTATATCAAACTACTATACACGAGCCATGAAGCCAGAGTACTGGTCAATTCCCTAACCTCTGCATCCTTCACCTTGCACAGAGGCACTTGCCAGGGCTGCCCGTTTTCCCCAATTCTGTTTGCGCTGGTCATCGAGCCAATGGCTGATAGCGTCCGAGCCCACCACGCCCGCAAGGGCATACGTCTACAAGTCGCGTCAGAAATAATACCACTGTATGCAGATGTTTTATTGCTCTACATCAGGAATCCGTCCACACATCTAGACCCTATTATCCGCGATATAACGAAAATAGGTACATTTTCAGGCTTCTCCATTAACTACTCTAAGTCGGAGATATTTCCAATCACGCTAGCAACCCAGCAGCCAAGGTGTGAATGCCCTCTTCGCTGGTCCCCTGAAGGTATTAAATATCTAGGGGTCCAAGTGTCACTATCTAAATCCTACCCATTGGCTGACAACTATACCACTACAGCGCAGCTCGTGGAATCCAAAATGGCAAGATGGCGCAATCTTCTGCTCTCACTAGCGGGGAAACTCTTGCTAATAAAGACGATAGTGGTCCCCAAACTCCTCTACATCTTTGCTAATATCCCGATCTGGCCAGGTAAACCATACTTTGAAAAACTACATTCTACGTGCGCCCAGTTTCTCTGGCATGCTGGTGTGGTTTGCAAGAAGTGGCAACACATGACCCTCCCATATGAGAAAAGGGGCTTCACTGCCCCGGATCTGACCTGATACTGGATCATGGCACAAGCCCAACACGCCTCACAAAAGGTACAGACACCCAAACTGCACCACCTCACGTTAAACTTGAAAAACGAGCAGTCGAAGAAGCAAACACGTCCCCAATTCTCTATCGTACATACCGAACAGATGCCACATCCGACCCCGTTGTTACCACAATTATGGCATGGAACCCCCTTCTGTATTCTCAAGCCGAGCATCGACCATACTACAGATGACTGCCCATCTGGCAATTCCCGGGTCTCACCCCTACTCACGATAACTCATTATGCAACATTAGCTAGACTTAGGATACCAAGCACTGACAGACCTATACCCCGAGGAAGTTCATTACCCCTCAGACATGGAGGCCGGACCACACGAGATCCGCATTAGAGATGCTGTAGTATTTCAGACTGAGAGCTGCAGTCCGCGAAATGTGGCCATCTTACCCAAATGAGCCCCCTGACTCGCCCGAGATTCAATACATAGCCAACTCACCTAATAGTTTGGGTGTAACCTCCCTGTACAAAATGCTACTGGAAAAAACCGAGAGCGCCCCCTACGGACCACACGATGAATGGGCGGAGGAGCTCGGCCTGGAAATCTCGGAGGACACAAGGAGAAGGATGTGTCTACACACTCGTAAGGTCTCCCCTTAACTTTAGATTTCACGGCATGCAGTACAAACTCTTAAACCGACTGTACTACACACCTTACAAAGTAGTGAAATGTGCACGCAACCAGACAGACACACATGTCCTAGATGCAGATCTAAGAACGCTGATCACATACACATGTTCTGGTCCTGCAATGCACTTGACACGTTCTAGAAAGCAATACTTGAAGCCCTCTCAGAGATAGTTGGGATCACAGTAAGCCCAGATCCACTGTCGATACTCTTTGGGTTATGGAATGGAGATGAAATAAGGAAAATGTCTACATTTTTTAATGTAAGTGCTATGGTGGTCAAAAAGTGTATATTATAATGTTGGAAACGCCATCCCGCCCTACGTTTGAGATGTGGCTAATGGTGCTCACATGGACGCAGGCCTGTGAGGAAGACTATATAAATACCCTGCCAATACAGTCCCGCCCCAGAAATGTATGGACAGTTTTTTGCTGCCATCTTAACAGTAAGGACGATACAGAATCAGACTCTCCCCACTCATCAACTGCACAAGATGGAGCTGAACCCTGAACATAGTGGAACACATCGGACCTATAACCTAAACCATTAAATACCCCTCGAATGTGATGTAAAAATCAATATATAATAATGTAACTGTGTTTTGTGCTGTGTACCTGCCACCACTGCTTACCAATAAAGAAAAGTTTACAAAAAAAAAGGAAAAGAAGAGTGATCAAGGAGAAAACCGCATACTCTAAAAACACTAGTAGGTTTCCAAAGCAATTCACTTGTGGAAGTCCTCATCGGTGTGGGAGAAAACATATTTGGATGAACAGCCAAGGAAGGGAAACTATTCACTCGATGAAAGAAGGTTAAAAAGAACCGGAATAAAATGGGAGGAAATCCAATGAGGGGCAAGGGAAGATCATTCCTAGTTGTGGCATCTCTGACATGGAATGATCTTCCAACTGATTTACGTATCGAACAAAGCCCCCCATTATTCAGAACGACCCAATATAATAAAAGAGGTTGCATACAACAAATACTATCCTAGAAAAAAAAAAGATGTATACCGTACATTGCATTTTCTCGATGCACATGCAATTTTAGAGTTGCGTTAGGTTCGCACCTCAGGTGAGAGGAGCATGCTGGAGCCAGGTTACAAAAAGACATCTCAACTTACAATATAAACCACTCCCAAACACTGCTGGCCTAACACAGGAGGAGGATACATTATGGAATATCCCAGAGTTATGTTATTTTGCATTTATATAGTACCATTGGAATGGTCTGAAGGCGCTGGTAGTTTGAACGTCCTTGGGAACCGAAGGTCAAGTCAGTAGAGAGAGTAGCGAGAGTCAAAGGTGTGTGTGAGCACCGGATATGTGTGCAGCTGGTGTGGCATTCGTGTAATAGGAAGCTTCTTAGCGGTAGGTGTGGTGGTTGAGAGATCAATAGTATGTGTTCGTTCTGGCAGGATTTATCCAGACCAATTGTGGCTGCGTCAGGCCTGAGGAGAACGCCTGGCAGCGGGGGACGTGGGGGGGTGTAACCAGCAGTGTTTAGTTAGAGTGATGGGGAGTATGAGAACAGCTATACCGAATGGTGTCATAGTATCTGTGATCTAGTTGAATGGTGCTGTAAAGAAGAGAGTAAGCATGGTGATGTGATATGATGGGTTAAATGCTCGTTCAAATGTTCCATGCACTTCAAACCATTCCATGTAAGTCGCCATTCCATGCAATTCAATGCACTCCAGTCCGCTCCACGCACTCCAGTCTATTCCATGCATTTGAATCATTTCTATGTACTCCGATCCATTCCGTGTATTTCTAAATGGTTTTATGCACTCCATCTACTTATTTCACCCTTACCATCCACATACTTCCCCGTACCATTCACGTATTACACCAGTACCATCCACATATTTCGTCCGTTCAATCCACATACGTCACCCATTCCATCCACATACTTCATCCGTTCCGTCCGCTCTATGTACTCATCCGCTCTGGGCACTCACCCGCTCTTACGCGCTCCTCCGCTCTTACACACTTGTCTGCTCCATACATTCGTCCGCTCTACTCACTAGTCTGTTTTACGCATTCATCCATTCTACACACTTCTCTGTTCTTACACACTCCTCCATCTTCCGCTCTGGGCTCTCTTCCGCTTCCCGCACCCATCCGCTCCACGTACCCATCCGCTCCATGCACCCATCTGTTATATGCAATCATCTGCTCTACAAAGTCGTTCGCTCATACACATTCATCTGCTCTATACACTCATCCGCTCAACATACTCACCACTTCTATACACTCATCCGATATACACACTCATCTACTCAACGCATTCCTCTGCTCAGCGTAATCATCTGTTCCACGCGCTTCATCCATTCTAACGATTTCATCCGCTCCATTCTCTTCGTTCATTTATCATGCATTATCGATTCAGGCCATGTCACTTGTCATACGCACTAGATCCGTTCCGTGCTCTCTATCTGTTTTGTGCGCTACACCAGTCTCATGTACTTGAATCGTCTATTCTATACTTTCCATTTACACCATGCACTCATATGGTCAGTGTCATCTGTCTATGTACTCGGTCTCTTGCATTCATCTTTCCATCCTCTTTTCTTTATTAATTTCGCCCATTTTGTTCAAACCTCATTACTGTTTTCGTACGATTTATTCCTTTTTATCCATTTCACTGTTTTGATCTACTTTGCTCATTCTATTCCGTTTGACCTACCTTTTAGTTTAGATTAGTGGTTATTAGTTGTCGATTTCTCGCATGAATCTTGATGTTGTATTGTTATTTGTCTTATTGTTTTTCAAGATCTAGTAGTTTGTCGGGTCAGTGTCATTGAGGATGCTGTTATTCAGTTTGGGTTAGTTTGCATTTTAGGGGAAGAGCCAAGTTTTCAGTAGTTTGCGGAAAGACATTAGATTTTCAGTTAGGCGGATGTTGGGTGGGAGTGCGTTCCACAGCGTGGGGGCCAAGGCTGAGAATGATGATCCGCCTAACCTGACTGAGTGTTTTAGGTATGACTAGGAGGTCAGCTGAGCTTGATCTTAGAGTACGTGGAGGGTGATAGGATTTTAGCTTGTCTTGAAGATATTGAGGTCCGGTTTTATGCAATGCTCGATGAGAAATGCATAAGGTTTTGAAAGTTACCCTTCGGGCCACTGGAAGCCAGTGCAGAGTTTTAAGGACTGGGGAGATGTGGTCTCTCGGACCGAGCGCTAGTAGCAGTTTGGCTGCAGTGTTTTGTGCTCTTAGAAGTTTATTCAGTTGGTAAGCGTGGACTCCGAGGCAGAGGCGGTTAGCGTAGTCTAGTCTTGATATAACAATTGATTGGACCAGAGAGTCTGTTGGGAAAGGAGAGATATGGAAAGATGCGCCTAAGAGTTTTAAGGTGGCAGTGGCAGGACTTTGAGACGTTGTTGACTTGGCGCGAGAGTGTTAGGTCAGAGTCAAGGGTGCATCCAAGGTTTTTTACTGAGTTAGAGGGATTCGGTGAGATGGCCAGGGTAGTGCGTGTGGAAGAAGTTCGGAGTTGCCACATACCAGGATTTTAGTTTTGGAGGGGTTTAACAAGAGGTGGCTTTGGGTCATCCAGAGTTCAATGTCGAGGAGGCGAGGTCAGGTCGGCAGTTGGGTTTTGAGTTCAGGAGTTTTAGAATTAGTTGAGTGTCATCAGCGTAGTTGTAACACAGGATGTTGTGTGAACGAATTATTGGTGGGAGGGTGATCAAGTAGAGATTGAACAGGAGGGCAGATAGGCATGCTCCTTGTGGAACTCCTGTGTCGACTGGTCGAGCTTCGGAGAAATAGGTGGAGAGTAGCGTTATTTGGTGCCTACCTTTGAGGAATGAAGCTATACATTCGAGTGCGGTTCCACAAATTCCTAGGGAGTGTAGGCAGTCAAGGAGGATTGAGTGATTGTTTTGAAGGCGGCGGATAGGTCAAAAAGGAATGATCTTAGGGTGGTTTCAGTTCCGTGTCGGGCTTTGAAACCTGATTGTGCGGGGTTTAGGAGGCTGTTGGCTTCGACAAAGGCATTTAGTTGGGAGTAGGCAGTTCGGTCAATGAGTTTGGCAAGGAACCTGGCGGTAGTTTATGCGCTTGAGAGGGTCAAGGGAAGGTTTTTTTTTTAATTAGAGGTTTGACATGAACCGTTTTGAATGCATCGGGAAAAATACCTGAGGAAAGGGAGTCATTTATGATGGATCCTGCGTGTACTCCTGCGCAGTTAGAGGCGAAAATTTCTGAGGGTTGTGGCCGGGCAAGGGTCTAGCAGAGAGCCGGATGGTTTGCGGGCAGAGAGAAGTTTGAGAAATTGGTCGGGTGATGTTGGACTAAAGGAGTCGAACGTTGGTTGCGCAGTGGTCACAGGCGGTGGGTTGGCCGGAATGGGGCGGGGGGGGCAGGTTGACTGGTGGTTGTAAGAGAGCCAGTTTGGTGTTTAGCGCATTTGTTCGTTCGAGAGCCGTGGCGTAAAAGTGGAGAGAGAGTGAGTCAGGACGATGATAGTGCATGCGGTTTGGTGAACTCAGTGATTATTTTATGAAGTTCTTTGCTGGGGTTTTTGCAGTTTACGATTCGGGAGTTGTAGTGGGATTTTTATGCTTTCCGGATTTCTGCCTTGTACCGATGAAGGTGTCGGGCCAAGGTGGCTCTGCTCTCTTGGGTTTTGTCTTTCTGCCATTTGCGGTCTAGGTATTTATATAGTTGTTTAGTGGTCTTCAAATCAGGTGTGAACCATCTAGGGAACAGGCCTTGGCGGGCTGATGGTTTGCAAGAGGGTGTGAGCTGCATTAGTGAGGTGTCGAGCCATGAGTCAAAGGCGTCGGGGGTTAGTTTATTGGCTTGGCAGGTAGGTGGAGGAGACTGGAGGAGTGCGTCGGCTAGGTCAGGAACGATTATTAGTTTCTTCCAGCATTTGCGTAGGTTCAGGTTCGAGTACGGGAAAGGGGTCGGGTGAGCGAATTGCGAAAAAAACAATGAAGTGATCGGACCAGATGATAGGGGGGAGGAGGGGAGGAGTATTAGATGCATCCGGTTGTGGGAGCTAAAGATGGCATCAAGAGTGTGTCCTTTATAGTGAGTCGGGCCATTTATGTGGGGTTGGAGGTTGATCGCGTCTAGACCGTCAACCAGAGAGTGTGTCATAGGGTTGGTGGGGATGTCCAGCCATATGTTGAAATCTCGAAGGATGAGGTTGGGATGGTTTAGTTGAAGGGTGGCAATAGAGTCGCAGAGGTTGTTTGAGAATTGTCTATCAAAGCCAGGGGGTCTGTAAATGATTAGGAAGCTTTGTGAGAACGACGTGGAGAGGGATAGTTTAAAGAGGAATGATTAGCAGGCAGGAATGGAAGGTTGATTGAGGCGTGGAAGTGAGACTTGAAGACGAATGCTATTTCCCCTCCTCTAGAGGGACGGTTCAGTGGGATGAGGGAGTAGTCGGGGGGGGGGGGGCTTCATTGGCAATTGGGGCGAAGTTATCAGAGAACCACGTTTCAGGGATGAAAACTAGGTCTGGTTTGTCTGAGGCGAGGAGGTCAAATATGCTGTATCTGTTTTTTGCTACATATCGGAAATTAAATAGGATGCAATTCACTTCCGTAGGTGAGGTTGGTGTCTGAGCTGCAGCGGAGTGGGGTGGGGGGAGAGGGTGGAAACTGGAGAGGGGTGGGATGGTTGATCAACGGGAAAAGTGGGCGAGCAGAAAAGTTGGCGGGTTTCGGGTGGGAGTGGATGGATGCGTGTGTTTGGGTGATTGGGTTTGGCAGGGGCGATTTGAAGGTGGGGTGTGGGCGGTTAGGAGTTTCTGTTGCGGTTGGCGAGAAATCAAGGCAGAGGAGTTTCAGGAAGGGTGAAGTGGGGGCGATATTGGTGATTGGGGGAATGAGGTGGTGGGTCAAGACAGGGGAGACTGAGTGCTGAAAGATTGAGGGGGACCAGGTACGTTTCCTTTTTAGGGTCTTCGTTGCCATTGGTGTGTGTACGTGAGGGTAAGGGGGGGGTCAGAGGGGGAGAGGGATGAGGCTTCTGTTCTTGCTAGGGCTAGGTGTGCAGTTTTTAGGCAGGGGAAGGGGTGTGTTTGGGGGCGGATGATGGTGGGGGTTAGTGGGGAAAGAGGGGGGTGCATGATTGCAGGGCTGGGTGTGCACGGTATGATAGTGAGTGGAGTGGGCATGATCAACGTAGGCTGGTCGGTGGTGGGCTTCAGGGGAGCAGTGGTTTTAGGGTGGTTGGCTCGCCACCGTGCCCCTCTGGCTTGATGTTTGGAAAGGGGATGGGTAGAGGATGTGAAGGTGGGTGTGATGATTTGGGAAAGGGGGAACGGGAGGCAAGGCTGACCGGAGAGTGGAGGCGGTCCACGGTGGTAGTTTCCAGCCGACCCTGGTGGATTGGGTGCACTCATGGTTAGTACGTGCTATTAGGTGTAGTTTCAGGTGCAACACACTTTATGTTGGACTTTATAGGTTCGGCTATATCACTGGGTGGGAATAGTCTTGGTTTCTGGGTTCCACTAAGCAGGGTAATATTATTCACTTATTCTAGGTTTTAGTGTACTAATTGTAACTAGGCTGCAGATATTCGTCCGTTTGAAGTGTAGCTACACCTTAGGATATGCTGTTGGGCGGCCTATTTAGTTGCAACTACAGCACAGTTACGTTGTTGGGTAGACTTTCTTCTAGCAAGCTGAAGTACAGGTAAGCTATTAGGCAGAAATTGAATGTAGCAATGCCACAGGTATTAGGTATACGTTTAAGTGGAATTTAGGAGGACTTTCTCACTGTAGTTCTAAATTCAATCAGGCACGCTATTAGGCAAACTTCTAGATTCAAGCAAGGGGCGCTATTACGCCCACTTCTAAATTTGGGTTTTGTACAGATAGTTGAATATAGAAGCAGCCCTAATATCCTAATATTTAAAAAGGGACATTGTCTAAATTCCACTGTGCCAAAGTGGTGATATTATATACACACTTCTAAATTCAACTTTGCACAGAGAGGATATTAGGCACACTTCTAAATTCAACCAGGGCACGCTATTAGGCACACTTCTAAATTCAACTTTGCACAGAGAGGATATTAGGCACACTTCTAAATTCGACCAGGGCACTGAGAGGGTATTAGGCACACTTCTAAATTCAACCAGGGCACGCTATTAGGCACACTTCTAAATTCAACTTTGCACAGAGAGGATATTAGGCACACTTCTAAATTCGACCAGGGCACTGAGAGGGTATTAGGCACACTTCTAAATTCAACCAGGGCACGCTATTAGGCACACTTCCAAATTCAACTTTGCACAGAGGATAATAGGCAGACTTCAAAGTCAGCCAGGGCACACTTTTAGGCACTCTTCTAAATTTGACTTTGCACAGAGAGGATATAAGGCACAGTTCTAAATTCAACAAGGGCACGCTATTAGGTACACTTCTAAATTCAGCCAGGGCACTGAGAGGATATTAGGCACACTTCTAAATTCAACATGGGCACGCTATTAGGCACACTTCTAAATTCAACCTGGAGACGCTATTCGGTACACTTCTAAATTCAACCAGGGCATGCTATTAGGCACACTTCTAAATTCAACCAGGGCACTGAGAGGATATTAGGCCCACTTCTAAATTCAACATGGGCACGCTATTAGGCACACTTCTAAATTCAACCTGGAGACGCTATTAGGTACACTTCTAAATTCAACCAGGGCATGCTATTAGGCACACTTCTAAATTCAACCAGGGCACCGAGAGGGTATTAGGCACACTTCTAAATTCAACCCGGAGACGCTATTAGGTACACATCTAAATTCAGCCAGGGCACGCCATTAGGCACACTTCTAAATTCAACTAGAGCATTGAGAAGATATTAGGCACACTTCTAAATTCAACCAGGGCACTGAGAGGGTATTAGGCACACTTCTAAATTCAACCAGGGCACGCTATTAGGCACACTTCTAAATTCAACCAGGGCATTGAGAAGATATTAGGCACACTTCTAAATTCAACCAGGGCACTGAGAGGGTATTAGGCACACTTCTAAATTCAACCAGGGCACGCTATTAGGCACACTTCTAAATTCAACCAGGGCATTGAGAGGATATTAGGCACACTTCTAAATTCAGCCAGGGCACGCTATTAGGCAAACTTCTAAATTCAACCAGGGCATTGAGAGGATATTAGGCACACTTCTAAATTCAACATGGGCACGCTATTCGGTACACTTCTAAATTCAACCAGGGCATGCTATTAGGCACACTTCTAAATTCAACCAGGGCACTGAGAGGATATTAGGCCCACTTCTAAATTCAACATGGGCACGCTATTAGGCACACTTCTAAATTCAACCTGGAGACGCTATTAGGTACACTTCTAAATTCAACCAGGGCATGCTATTAGGCACACTTCTAAATTCAACCAGGGCACCGAGAGGGTATTAGGCACACTTCTAAATTCAACCCGGAGACGCTATTAGGTACACATCTAAATTCAGCCAGGGCACGCCATTAGGCACACTTCTAAATTCAACTAGAGCATTGAGAAGATATTAGGCACACTTCTAAATTCAGCCAGGGCACGCTATTAGGCACACTTCTAAATTCAACCAGGGCATTGAGAGGATATTAGGCACACTTCTAAATTCAGCCAGGGCACGCTATTAGGCAAACTTCTAAATTCAACCAGGGCATTGAGAGGATATTAGGCACACTTCTAAATTCAACATGGGCACGCTATTAGGCACATTTCTAAATTCTACCAGGGCACTGAGAGGGTATTAGGCACATTTCTAAATTCAACCAGGGCATTGAGAGGATATTAGGCACACTTCTAAATTCAACCTGGGCACGCTATTAGGCACACTTCTAAATTCAACCAGGGCATTGAGAGGATATTAGGCAAACTTCTAAATTCAACATGGGCACGCTATTAGGCACACTTCTAAATTCAACCAGGGCATGCTATTAGGTACACTTCTAAATTCAACCCAGGGACGCTATAAGGTACACTTCTAAATTCAACTTTGCCCAGAGAGGATATTAGGCACACTTCTAAATTCAACTGAGAATTCCCTCTTTCTAAATGCAACTATACTACAGACATGCTGTGAAGACGACCTTCTAAATGCAATGATAGCACAGTATGAAGATTTTTACAAAAGTTTAGCATCTAGGGTTGAGTGGTAGGGTAGTATGGCGTGAAGTAATTGCTTCTGACCCCGCCCTTGCCACACTTACTTATTGTTGGTTTCTTGCTCCTCCTGCTGATACCTGCGGATTCAACCTGGCACTGTCACTGCAGGAGCCGTCCTTTGCCTTGGGTCCTTAGCCGATGGGCTGCCGGGCAGAGGACTGCCCTGGGAGGACTGGCAATGAATGGGAGTCCTCTTGTCGAGACCAATCAGAGCGGGAGTGGGCGGGTCGGGAGGCGGGAGGGATGGAGGGAGGCAGGGAGGGGGAACCAGGAAGAGGGTGCGGGAAGGGAGCAGGGACACTGGACAGGCCACCGAAGGGCTTGGGCCTCAGGGGATCACTACACTAGGCCTGGATGGCCTACAGGGGCAGTAAAAATGACCTGCACTCGCCGAGTCTCCTCAATCAAAGTGCCATAGAAGTAGAGGATACATCCCCAAGTCGCCATGAGTATACTTCGGATGGAATTCAGAGCCTGTAATGGGTGGACTGACAACAATATCCTGGACAAAAAGACATTCGGAAGCGGTGAGCGTTCCCTTATTGACTATATATTGGTTAGCTTAAATACTTGGGTTTATGTATCTCTACTGAAGAGAGAGAGAGGAAGGTGATAATAATTCTGGTATGTCTGCCTAAATGTCTATGCACAGGAGGCTATCGGTGAAGATTCAATTGAATGTAATTGCCATGAACTTAGGAAAGGAATAGCCTGGAAGAGGTTAACAGCTCATGGCAATTAATTCAACATAAACAATGTGGTGAATAGACAGCACCTGTAAGGACGGATCACAGATTTTGTTAAGATGCATAAAGTCAGGGTGCAAAATGTGCACAAGGCCCCAGCCACTGGCAAGTGTAGTTGGCTCTTGGCAAGTAAGAAATGGTGGCTGTGTGTTTATATAGAATTGAGGTGGCGAGTGACTTCTGGATGGCTAGCAGCTTTCAATTTGAATTTTTGCCCTCTTCATGAATTTATGGTTAAAGAATTGCACTCATTTTGCTATTCCAACTAGCTCTCAAAGTGAGAATTAAAGTTACTGACTCTTGGTATGGTAAAGATTGTAAAATAAAAATATTAATCACTTGGAGACCATTTATAAAACAGTGACTGAGAATAGAAAGCGAACATTTGAAGAGACAAAGTGGAATTTAGTCATACAGGCGCTTACTAATAAACACTCCAAGGCATTTTGGAGGATAGTAAATAACCCTACTTCCGAGACTAGGGTCAGCCCAGAGAACGGTGTAAGCAAGGAGAAGTGGTATGAATATTTTAGAATTCATACCATAAAACAAAACAAAAGGATAGCTTAGCTATACTTCGAGACTGTCCCAGTAGAGAATCTCTTTCGAACTCATGAAATATCCAAATCTATTGGACTTCAATCAAGTGAGCGTGTTTTAGGGCAAGACAGAATCCCAGTTACATTTTATAAAGAGACTCTCGCACTATGGGCACACAACATCCCTACTGTATTAAAATCAGTAACATACTCCCAAAATATGGCATTGAATTGCCAAAAACACTAGGAAATATATTAAGAGGGTGTCTATGATCCATCCAGAGAGCCCACAAAGCTTCAGAACACCAGACATGTTGGTGCACCCACCCCCCCCCCACCCCAGAAAATTCCAGATTGCCAAATGCAGGAGAGGGGGGGGGGTGGAGCAGGTGGAGTCATAGGACTATTTCAGCGAGTGCCTAAGAAAGCGTATTAACTGAAATAGAAGCACTTGGCAAACCAGGGCCACTTCACCCAGTTGCTGCAGTGACCAGATCCCAAGCAGTCAAGTGACACGTTGGCAAGGCTGTCCCCACACCCAAGAAGCTTCAGTCATTTGAGAGGTCCATTTAGCCCAAGGGGAAATAAGCAGTCAACAGGAGGAAGAAGGGGACTTAGCTGAACCAGTGCCTACAGCAGGGGTAATTCCTTAGGGGGTGAGCTAAGAGACCTTAAGGACACAGTATTAACAGAACCCCTGGACCCAGGAATCCACCCCGAGCTACACATCTAGTCCCTCAAGCAAGAAATCCTCTTTGGTCAGCAAGTGTGTCCAACTCTAGAAGGACTGGGAATTGGGCTGCTTCCCAGCTTAAAAAGGTTAGCACTAAGACCACCAGGGGACCAGGGGACAAACAGATTTCGGAAGCTGAATGGCTGGAACATATACTGGTAGAGTAGGAGGCAAACCGTGCTGGAATAACTGTTGAACAAGCCAGGAACAATACGGTGGGCTGCCGCTGCACGAGGCGACCAAGATGGCGTGTGCAACCTAACACCCTGAAGAACTCCGGAGAAGCAAGAGTCTTCGCAGTTGAGGCGCACGTCCTGTGAAGGCATTGGGAATTCTCAGCCTCCCCGCAGAATAAAAAGGGGCACCTGACCAGAGCAGCACTTCAGGAGCAGAGAGCCATGAGGGACGAGCTGTGCGCGTAACACACTCCTTCCCACGTGTACGGCACCTGGGAAAAGGTTGCATTGCACACCGCGTGGCCCCCTGCTTGTGTAGGTGGGATATGCAGGACATATGAGGGGTACCCCTCACTGGATGAAGCAGGGGCACTGAAACTGAACACCGGCCCGTTAATATACCCGCACGCCGCCTCTCCCTCCCCCCACCCCTCCCCCCCCCCGAGCGCACAAAAAAGTACGTAGGCAAACGCCTACTGTGTGGGAGCAGCACGAAGAAGCGCAACAGTGAGCTATCATACTGGAAACAGTGTGAAGCGAGGAAGAAGGGCAGAGACCTGCAGAGAGAGAACATTTTGATCAGGCTGGCACCTAAAAGCAGTAAATAATCCCCAGAGCATTGAGGCTTCACAGCTTGTATTCGCTTCAAGAGTAAAATAGACACAAGAGCCACGCGGCTCCCACTTACACAGAGAGCGCACGCAGAGGAAGAACAGTGTCCCTAAACACACAGAGCCCCACACAAGAGGCGCTGCCAGTAAAACAGCACTAAAAGAGAGTCTGGGCCCGCTTGGAAATGAGGAAATACAAGAAAAAAATAGGGAAAACGAAAGACATTAAGGGAAAACGGAGGATTCCTCGCAGAAGACACTATTGCTCCAAAACATTAGTAAAGGAGGTTTGTATTCGGCCTTCCCAGAAAAGTAACCACGTGCAGCGTATCAGCAAGGATAACCACTGAGCCCTTCGTATATCGGACCCCTGGAACCAAGCACAATTTCAAAATTAATTAAGAACATTTAGCCGCACCCCAAGAAATATGGGGCAGGACGAGATGCTGACATCCTCAGAAATACCAGGAAATGATTGACAGTGCCACCAAGGCAGACATCCGTCTCCTACTTGGGAAAATTTGCTCGATAAAGTCCCTCCTCACGGAAACAGTCTCCGACCTGCAGGCTGGGATGGTAAAAGTGGAATTTCGGATTGAGGGGGTAGAGAATAACCAACTGTTGGGCGATCTGGCAGTAATGAACTGAAGCCAGGTTCCAAGACCCAGAAGAAAAAGAGACAGACATTGAATTGAAGCTTGATGACCTGGAAAACCGTTATTTATCGAAATTCCCCCGTATACAGATATCCGAAGTCCACCAGGATATGCTACACAGCCCAATCACAGCTGAAGAAATTCGAAAGGCTATTTCCAAAATGAAAGCAGGCTCAGCACCAGGACAGGATGGGTACACACCAGCCTTTTATAAAGCTAACTGCAATTCATTAACCCCATTTCTAGTGAAACTTTTTAATTCAATCTTAGAAACAAGCCAGGCCCCACCTTCATTTACTGAATCAAGAAGTATAGTTATACCTAAGGAAGGAAAAGATATCACAGAATGTGCATCATACCGCCCAATATCACTTATAAATGCGGATGCCAAGATTCATGCTAGCATTCTCGCCAGTGGTTTGGCCCATATTCTACCCCAACTAATCCACACTATATCAGGGCAGTCAGCTCTATACCGCAATGCCTCGGCTAAGGTCCTGGTCAACAGAACAGCATCAGCAATTTTCACCCTGACGAGAGGCACGTGACAAGGCTGTCCTTTGTCGAACCTTTTGTACACCTTGGTGGTAGAGCCCTTAGCGCAGCCCATTAGGGCGAATGCCCAAATTCACAGGATGGTGAGAGGAGGGAAAGAGTATAAGTTTGCGCTATTTGCAGATGATATTTTAGCTTAGATCACCCAACCGTTGCGTCCTTTAAGGAATACGGCACGCCATCAGGATTTTGGGCAAACTTGAATAAAACAGTAGCAGTAAAGCTCCAGCCGGACATGGTCCACCCAGCACAACTCGTAACACAGTGCGGCTTCAAATTGCGGACAGGGGGGAGGGGGGGAAGGGGGGGGGGGACTAGATATTTGGGTGTAGAGATCACAAAAAAATCTAGCAGGTTTATTTGATGAAAACTATAGACCCTTTGGAGCGCGGTTAAAGCATATTTAGAAAGATGGTCAAATTAGCGGTTTCTTGGGCCGCCAGGTACACGTCAATCAAGATGAACATACTCCCCAGATTTCTGTTCCTCTTTCAATCCCTCCCGGTGGTCATCCCGGAGGCATTTCACGTAGAGGTCGAGCGATCCCTTTTGGCAGATCTGTGGGCAGACCTGAAGCCTCAGGTTTCATATAAACTTTGGTCACACCAAAAAACAAGGGGGGCATGAGATACCCGATTTTTTTTTTTTAATACTGTAGGGCATCTCAATTCTGCATCCTCGTGGATCACTTGTGGGAAAACTCAGAGAAACAATGGGACGTCTTGGAAAATGAGCTATTCATGCCAGTTATCCTTGGGGAATCGCTATGGGTTTCCTACCGGACTAGATCAGGGAGCATCAAGTCCTAGCGATATTGTGGTCACTTTGGCAACCCACTCAGATCATGAAGGGAGTTACATCTTGGCCATCCCCGCTCAGTTGCATATGGGCTCCCCCTATTAGAGATCAATTAATTGATGTAAATAGCTTCCAGCCCCAATATGAGAGGGTCTTGTTAGTGGGGCAGATGTGGAAAGAAGGTATCTATATCTCGAAGGCAAAGTTGGAGGAGGCACACCACGGCACCACGATAACGCCACTACACTACTTGAAGCTGAGAAGTGTATTGCGAGATCCGTGCTGGGGAAGACTCCCTGTGAAGGCTGCTTACAACATTTGAGTGCATTTTGAGTGAGTGCTGTGGTTCGGTCGCCCAATTATATAGCGCACTGCTCACCAGAGCCCATCTCACACCACCCAACACTCAGGCGAAATGGGACGCAGATCTTGGGCTGCAAAGTCAACCAGACACGTGGGCTGTGATATACAAAGCGGTGTGGAGCACATCTATATCCATGCAATACAAGATGCATAATGGGAGGCTCTAAAAGAGATGGCATCTAACACCACAACTCCAGTCGAAAATGTTTCTGGGTACAGCGCTGCACTGTTCGAGAGTTTGCAGTGAAATAAGTGACTATTGTCAACAGTGGTGGGGGGAGTGCAAGGGTGAAGATGTTTTGGAAGGAAGTTCTGGGCTAGACGCAGGCAATAGATGATATTACTAGGAATGTCTCCATTGCTTGTCTTGTTTGGAATAGGGAGTGATGCGATTGGGACAAGCACAATCCTTTCTCATTTGCCTAGGAACTTATTGGCGGCTAGAGCCTGTTTAACAATTAAATGGAAAAGTAGCACCATGCTGACCAAAGGGGGAATGGCTTACAAAGGCGCACACCATATATCAGATGGAAAGTATTATGGCAACCTTTCTGGAATCAAACTCACATAAAGATATGATTTGGCTTCCCTTTCTCAAATATTACACCGCATACAGAAATGCATTGAACGGGGTGGGCTCGAGCTAGATGGGAGGGGACCTGCATCAATACTAATGTCGCATATAGTGCCCGGTGGCTTAGACCCCGCCAAGGTGGTAGTGTTAGTCCAGAAACGACCCTAACCATGTATATCATGTTGGCCGGAAACCAATCACATCATGTGACCAGCATCGCAAACACAGAATCGTCAGTATAACCACAAGGCGCCCATTTTTGTTTAACATCCGCCATTTGCTTTTTTCCTTTCTGTCAAATGCTTTGCAAAATGTATTTATTCTGAAAGCTCATACACGGTGCAAGGCCACAGCCTGCATGCTGAAAGATCAACCTAGACAGTAATGCCAAACAGTACAGAAATACATTGTTTTCCTCCCTCACAAAGTCCTTGGCGGCAAGCAGAAATGGCATTTAATCAGCGGCCCAGGTGCCGGCCTGTCTCACTAAAGCTGTAGCAATAGGCAGTTAAAGCATGAATTATACTCTTCTAGCGGTCCTTCTTTACGGATCTGCCTCAGAACAGGCTGACCCCTAGTTCACAAATGAAAACTGGTAGATAACGTGCTATGGAATGTGTGTCTCTCGAGCGAACACGATATCCTTGCTGAACAAGTGCTTTATGTTCTCCATAACAAAGAACTGCATCTGCAACTGTTGCTAAAATAAGTATAATTAGATTGAATAAGAAACTTGTCATAATGTGTCATATTTGTCATAATTGTCAATCACCGAACCCTAGCTCTAGAAGATACATCATGGGCGGTTTTGATGTGCCTTCAAAGATTGTATGTTTGTATATATGTTGCAGCTTGAGCGATGCTCGCTCTCTTGCGTCTCACGAGGTCTGGGTGAGACATGTTGCGAGACGTTAGACCCAGTCGGCCGACTGAGCATACTTTGCAATAAACCATAGTACTTAGAAAATCGAACCTCGTGTCTGTCTTATCACTAGTATATGGGGATTGTGCCTTAGTTTCCATATGCGGAGGGTCTTCAGGGCCTAGCAAAAATAGCGCCCGAATAGGGACCCTCCCCCTTTTGCTCCATCGTATACGTTAAGTTTGAAGAAGGTAAAAACGAATAGAGGACAAAGCGGTCGAGCCAGGATCGAAAGGTGTTCGGGGCACCCCTGTAAAAAAGTGATGATACTCCTTTACAGATCTGTACACAGCTGGTCTCTGATTGACGAGCATCGGGTGAGGGTCCCGAAACGAGGCAGATTGAGCCAGATACGCAGTCACGACGATTCTTGGTTGCGTCTGTATACGGACGAATTGCATCTTAAGTGACAAATTGATTGATCAGGTGAGTCGTGCCCCGATTCTTAATTGCCCTGATATTGATTGAGTGTTGCTCTTGCAAGATCAAATGCCCAGGGTAAGAAACGAGTAAGGATTAATTATGCCTGGGAGATTGTCTTCCTGCCTAGAGGGATTTTTCCACTGCAGTATACAATCTTTGGAAACTGCCCAGGTCGCACCACCCGCAGGGTCGCAGGTGTTTGAAATGTATGTGAAATATGGAGTAGGGGCAATAATGTTTAACGCAATTTGGCATAAGCAGACCAGACGTGTATCAGACTTGCAGTGGCCTAATGATGGGAGTTTTGAATTGGCACGTATAGAACACTTAGAATCAGTATTGCTACGCAATAAAGCACATCAAGCGGCATTCGATGTCGTGAGAGACTGGAGGAAAGAAGCAAACCTCTGTCTGAGAAGCAGGGAGAAACATGAGTGCAGACACAAATCAAATGCAGAGAATACGCTAGAACTTGATGAGCATAAACTGACAGAGGATCTTAGAAGAATGGCCAGGGCTTTTCAATTAGGCATACAAAAAATATATCCACAAGATTTGCATACATCAGATGAGCTAGTATACAAAATTCTGAATGAACGTCCTCAAAGTAGTATTGACCCCATTGCCCCTCCACCTCAGTTGCCACCCCCCGCTCATGTTGTTCCATCTGCACCATCTCCCCCTGTGCACGTGACACCATTTCCTCCACTGCCGACAGAGCCTGAATTAGCAGCCGCCTTGGCAGGCAGTTCTACAGAGGTGGGGCCTGCGCCAAAAGGAAGCACTAGAGTAACCCGTAGTATGGTTAGTAAAGAGAGGAAAGAGCAGCTGAAAGAATGGGCAGAAACATACATTGAAGGTAACGATGAGGGAGCCGTGCAGAGTTCCATGTGCGACTATAAGAGGCTTGGCGAACAGCAGGTATTGTTAGAATGCATGGGGGAGTACCTTATGGAGAAATGGAAAACAATGGACTGGTACATGGCACCGCAAGAGTTGCGTGATCTAAATGTTTTTTCTCGTTTGCGGGATAATGCGTCGGAAGAACAAGAACATGTAGGCCGGCTATTTGTGTTTAGAAACAAGCTTGATCAATTGAATGAAGAAATGAAAAGAGGTAAACAGCAAGTAGTGCCATATGTCCAACAACGATTCTTGCCGCCGTTAAAACCTGTTCGTGAAGAGATGAAAATGTGTACGCGAGAGGCGCTTAGATTGATTACGGATGTCACCATTTCCCCAATATAAGTGCAGAATTCATTTAGTCAGTATACACTAGAGATGCAGAGAAAGGTATTGCAGGTAATAGTTGATTATTTGCAAGATGATTGCTTGAAGAAGAAAATATGTTGTCCCGCTGATTTGATGACGATATACAAAAGAGCATTTTCATCTGAAACAGGAATGACTGCCTTTTCTCTCGATTTAGCTTTATTGCTTAGCAATCGCACAGATGAAGAAACACATAGTTTGCAATTGCCTATGAGAGAAGTGCCCCCCACATTTTTCCCAAAAGTAGAGATTGCTGCCACTGCAACGACTGAAGTGCACAAGATAGAGGCCCATTATACAGCGCAATTTGTGCATGTCTGTTTTTCTGGACAGGAAGTAAATAATATTAAGTAGACGATCCCTGTTCCCTACAATTAGTGATATTGATCTATTATTCCCCGTGATTCTTCCTGTAGACATATGCAAACAGGTTAGGAATATAAATGACAGATATATTGGGTGATACATGGCAAAATTTGATTAGAATTGATGCAGACAGAATAGCTGGCGAAAAACCGCCGCCAGTCATGTTGGCCTTACCAGCGCGAAGAGTACAGAAATTGAAAATTTTGATACCTGAGAAAAGAATTGTTTGGGATAAATTAACGGCTTGCGTACAGGGCAAAGATGAAGCTGCGACAGATTTTTAATCGATTTGAAGAAGTATTTGCAGATTTCAGTGGCCAAGATTTGAGTACTGAACCCGGGAAGAAGTCGTTTGTTGATAAGTTCGTGCGAGGGTTGTTACCGAAAATTCAAAATTAAATAATGACATCTGAAAGTGCATAGCAAGCAAAATCACAGAGTGTAGTATTACACATGGCCCAATATCATGAGAATAGAGTAAATGCAGAGAAGGAGAAAGAAATAAGGGACAAAGGCAATTTAAAAACAAGGGTATTAATGCAGCAAGTAGCAAACAATAACAGAGGTGGCGGGAACGCACAAACCAGAGCTAATTTTTCCAACATGCAAGGTCGTCCAATTGGGCTTAATCAATCAATGGGCCTATTGTAGACAAGAAAGCCATTGGCAAGAACAGTGCCCGCAGATACAGAATCGGAATGGAACTTTCCAGAGAAGACAGAATAGAGGTCGCCCGGGAACACAGGGACAGAATAGAAACCAAAGCGCGCCACAAAGTCAGAACAACCAGGGAAATCGCAACCAGAATCAGAACCAAAACCAGCAACAGCAGAATACCACGGGGGATAGAAATGTAATCAGTCCAATGCATATTACTCTGACGACTTTACATCGGATGGTGTATTGTTTTACTAGGACAGCCCAAGACAGGGGTTGTAACCAGTATCTATTCCCGTAGACCAGAAAGGGCCCTACGTAGAAATGAAGGTTGGGAATAAGGAGCACACTTTTCTAGTGGTTACAGGTGCACAGAAATGTTCAATTGACCATCACCAGGTTCCAGATATACCACTATCAGGGCAGAATAATGTCTCAGTAGGGTTTGCAGGTACACCAGTAATTAGTCCTGTGTCACAGTCAGTACCTATAACACTAGGTCCATTCACGTAGTCTTGCCCATTTCTTTTGACAAAAATTGTGGTGAAAATGTGTTGGGTTTAAATTCGTTGAAGAAATTGAATGCGGTTATTCATTGTTCTCCTGATGCAGTGTATTTGACAATATCACCACAAAAAACTCCTGTATCACAATTATTATCTAAACCATTACCGCCTGAATTGAGTAGAGTACCAACTTGGATATGGGCAGTGAATGATAACGATGTTGGTTGTTTAAAAGTAGAGCCAATAAAAATTGTCTTGAAAGAAGGAATTACGTTGCCGCGTATTCCGCAATATAAAATCTCGGCAGAAGGAGAAAAAGCACTGTGAGATTTGATTAAAAGAAACGTAATTGAAGAGATTTCAGGTAGTACTTGGAATAGTCCAATTCTTCCGGTTTGCAAGAAAGGAGGTAATGATATACCGTACCGTTTCATAATTGATTTGCGCGGATTGAATAAAGTTGTTGATCTACAATTTCCATTAGTCCCAGATGTTACTACAATTTTGACTAGGATTCCAGCATCAGCATCATATTTTAGTGTTGTAGATTTAAAGAAAGCGTTTTTCACCATTCCAGTACATATTTGCTTTTACTCTAGGAGGACGTTCATTTACATTCACACGAATTCCACAAGGCTACACTGAAAGTCAGAGTATTTATAGTAGAGCATTAAAAGAACAACTAGACATGGTAGAGCTACCAACAGGTTGTGTATTGTTACAGTACATTGACGATTTACTGATTGCGGCAGACACAGAAAAAATTTGTAAAGAGAGCACAGTTACACTGACACATTTAGCAGCACATGGATACAAAGCTTCATTAAAAAAATGCAAGTATTTTCGAAAGGAAGTGGTCTACTTGGGCTACATCCTTTCAAAGGAGGGAAGAAGACTGACACCAGAAAGGATAGAAAGCATCTCTGGTATGCCTATTCCAAAAAAACGCAGAAGGAAGTCAGGGCTATAATTGGCATGGCTTCATATTGTAGGCAGTAGATTGCGACTTTTGCCATGATTGTGAAACCAATGGTGGCATTGACAAGGAAGGATGTTGCTCTGCCTTTGCCATGGAGCATGGAATGTCAAGAAGCATTTGACCTGCTCAAAGCTGAATTGTGTTCAGCTCCAGTTTTGGGCACACCAAATTATGACAAGAGTTTTAAGTTATTTGTGCATGAAAACAATGGTTGTGCTTTGGCTGTCTTGACCCAGGAACAAGGAGGGAAAAAGACAATGCGGTTATTTTTCTTCCGCGCTGGATCCTGTTGCATGCGCTTTGCCGCGCTGTTTGCGAGCTGTTGCTGCGGCTGCTGCGTCAGTAAAACAAACCGAGGGTATGGTTTTAGGTCACACTCTAACCGTCATGGTGCTCCACACAATAGATGTTCTTTTAAATAGAACGAGACGCTGACGCTGACGAGGTATGAAATAGTTCTATTTGCACAGCATATACAAATTATGAGGTGTTGCGCTTTGAATCCGGCCGAGTTAATGTCTCCTCCCAATGAAAGAACAGGTGAAAAAGAATTCCCCCATGATTGTTTAATGGTTACTGAGCAAGAACCGAAAGGAAGAATTGATCTAACAGATACCCCACAGAAAGAGCCAGATGGAGAACTGTTTTGTGACGGTTCTTGTCTTAAATTACCCGATGGTACATCAACTACTGCATATGCCATCACGACACTGAAGAGTATTGTAGAAAGCAAAATAATCCCATACAATTCAGCACAGGCTGCAGAGATAATAGTGTTAACCCGAGCATATGAAATTTCTGAGAACATAATCTAAACATATATACTGACAGTCAGTAGGCATTTGGGGTGGTACACAATTTTGGTCGACTATAGGCTGAAAGGGGTTTTCTGACATCACATGGAACCAAGATCCAACATGGCACTTTGATAGTAAGATTGTTGTCCGCCCTTGCGCTTACCAAACGATTAGCAATAATGAAATGCGAAGCACATAAAAAGGTAACATAACGTCGGGAAGGGAAACGCATTTCCAAACAAAATTGCGAAACAAACTGCCACTGATTTACATGCAAAAATGTATACTGAGAAGTCGAAAGAGGTACCCCTGCATGGTAGAAAATGGAATTGCCACAGTTAAAGAGATGCAAACAAAAGCAACTGCAGACGAAATAAAAGCATGGTCTGAGGGTACAGCAATTAGACATAGAAGGTTGCTGGGTGGACAAAAAGAATAAAAAATGGATGTTGCCAAATGTAACAGCGATGCCCACTATGGCCCATAGCCCAACACACATATGTGCTAAGAAAATGATTCAGCATCTAGACACAGTATGGCAGAATCCGCACATTAGAAAAACTGCTGACAGGCTAGTCCAAAATTGCATGACTTGTTTACAACATAACATTGGAAAAGGAACAGTGACTGCAGCGGGTAGTTTTGCCCCCCCCCCTCTATGCCATTTGAAGTGATCAATTTTGATTATAAAGAAATGGAGGTGTCAGAGTTATAAATACGTCCTTGTAGTGGTCTGTGCATTCAGCAAATGGGTGGAGGCCTATCCCCTAAAAGACTGTACTGCAATGAGCACAGTGAAAGTCATGTTAAAAGAGTATTTTTCCCATTTTGGCTTGCCACGTGTCATATGGTCAGATAATGGCCCGCATTTGCAGCCGTGATACTACAGAATTGTGCGACCTCCAGATTGATAAAAGATTCCACTCGGCCAGACACCCGATGAGTGCCGGTCTTGTGGAACGCCAAAAATGGTATTTTGAAGAATAAACTCAGTAAAATATGCACAGGAAGTCAGTTGAAGCGGCCTGATGCGTTGCCATTAGCTTTATTATGTATGGGAACGTCTGTGCAGGCAAAGACTGGACTCTCCCCTTATGAGATTGTAATGGGGAGACCAGCAAATGTTTGGAGTTCCCCACAGCCTAAGCGTCTAAGAGAGATCGAACACCCCTTGCTCATCACTTACTGTAAACTGTTAACTCAAAACTTGTGTTTAATTCATCAGCAGGTGCAGGAGGCTCTTCCAGTCAGATATACCGGCCCAGGGCATTGCAGCCTGGAGATTGGGTCCTAATCAAGAACTTTGAGCAGAAATCTTCACTTGCACCGCGGTGGAAGGGGCCTTACAAGGTCCTCCTGGCAACACAGACTGCAGTCCGGGTGGATGGTCGCAAATCATGGATCCATGCCATGCATACGAAAATAATTCCGTTCCCTTTGAAAGAGCTGCCTGATCCGAAAGCCGAGAGAGAAACAGCTGCACTCGATCACAAAGATACCATTCCATGTCTCTGCCAGAGGTGCTTCCTAAGCCCGAGAAAGGGCCTGTGGAGATTGCAACAAAGATCGAAAGGCCAAAGGTGCCTCAGCATTGCCGGACTACTGCCACAGCATCACTCATTGCATCACAGGCTGGCACTGATCCTGCATCTAGAAATGAGTGTGCATTGTTCATGGATCATACAGTGCCTGGAGCAATAAGTACAACCTAGGTTCTCAAAGTCGGAAATGATCTGCGTGTTTGTTTTGCCTCTGTTCCCAACACGGATGAAATGGGAATCGGAGGCATAGGGAAATGGAGCGTATGAGCTGTATCAATCTGCATCAAATTGAAAGCTCTGAAACGCGGTTTCCCGGTGCTACCTTTGAAAAATGAAGGACCCGTGCGATCACCCGTGGGGACAAACGGGGCGCATATGGTACCAACACAATTGATGCTTGCCCCAGCCTTTTTGGAGCATTGTGCGAAATCATATAGGTTTGCTATCAATTATTAAGCAGGCTAACCTGAACTAGCCTGAACGCTTTGCTGCTTCTTGAACGCTTTGCTGTTTCACGTGTGCTGCTGTGGAGAACTTTTTCTGCGACGAACATTGAGACTTTTCATTAGAAAAGGTCTACATACACCTCTGCCCCCACCTGCACCAACGCTGATGATATTATAGAGATAGAGACTAAACGAGTACCCAGAAGAATTTGTTTTGGGAAACATATGCTAATAATTATGACGCCACTTTGCATCTTGATTACATTGGTCCCAATATTTTGGCATTTGGAAACTGTGCATCCTCTAATCTCTCTTTTGGCTGCTACCAATGCTCCTGCCACAAGCAGTCCAGTACATGTGCTCTCTTATACTCTCCCCTCACAAGAAGTGAGACACAGAAGAGGGTATCATAATAAATTACTTTTGATTATGAATATGACTCGTACTATTCTGAATAGGACAAATTGTTGGGTCTGCTCCCATTTACCCCAGCATGGCGGAAAAGGAATGGGTTGGTGTTTGCAGCCATTACCGCTTAATACGGCATGTTATGCATCATTGAGTGCACTATTTTATGGGAAATGGAATAAGAGTGACACTGGTCAATTGGATGGAACAAACAGATGAGTTCGAAAGAGTGGTAATGGAACCAGTGGGTTGTTCCATATTTAACAGGGCAAGAATAATAAAAACCAATGGCAAAACAAGTAGATAGGCTCTTTGTGCCTTACAAACCGTCTGCAATCACTTTCCACATGACTCCCGTAGGGAATAAGGACGTTATGCCCGCCTCCTATACGATTAATTACAGTCCACGTACTGTCCCATTTTGCTTACGAAAAAAGGGTTCCTATTTGGTAGGAGCGTTTGTTAGGTGTATGAATACTGCAGTGCTTGAGAAAGAAGAACCACCAATATATGTAGGCGATCTCGTTTATTTTATATGTGGGGAACAGGCTTATCCCTGGTTACCTAGAAATTGGGGAGGGACCGTTACTTAGGAATTCTTTTCCCTGGTGTATTCCTTTCCAAAGCTTCAGACATATCCAAACTATCCAGATCTAGGCCACAGCGGGATGATACAGGACTGATTGCAGACATAGCAAAATCATTTATACCATTTTGGGGGCAAGCAATAAATTCATGGAATATAAGGAAACTGTCCAGGGTGTTAGAAAGAACGATAAATGGAACTGCCGGTATACTCTATAGCATGACACTAGAAGAGAAAGCAGTTAGATTAATGACACTTCAGAATAGAATGGCTCTTGATATAATTTTGGCTGATCGTGGGCGTGTGTGCAAAATCGTGGGTGTGATGCTGGACCTCCGTATCCTTGTCCTTTACTGTTTTTTATCGTGTTCTGTCGTGTTTTCCGCACAGGAGTTCGTGTGGGACTCCTGGCGGTGCAGCTCTCTCTCTTGGTTTGGTGAACAGACCAATGGGATACCCTTATGGCACCCATGGGTAGTGTTGGGTGTCCTGACCCACGGTTAAGCTATCATGCCACAACATTTGGTGCTGTGGGCTTAGAAAGTTCAAGATGGCGGAAAACCCACATGTGCGCCGAAATCCAGGAAAGCTGCGCAGTTTGTGCGCACACCAAAATGGTTGCCTCACTTGCCACCCACCAGTGCGAGAATGAAAGGCCGGGTTGCCATGAGGGAAATGGGTTGCCAAAGGAAAAACAGTAGCGCCGGTTAGCTTCAAAGCGCTTTAAAACCACCATTGGACTACCCGCACAGTAGTCTGAAACCATTGGGAATGGCAATGCTGATTGCCAAATGCAACCTAGAATTGTGGGGAATTCATTTCTTAAATCCCAAAAATGGGTGCAGTACCAGTACTCACCACTAACCAAAAGCCGGCGTTTTAAAACCACCCTGTGTTTCTCTGAAGGCAGGCTCAAAATGCCTATTTTCAAACATTGCAACATGTGCAAAATATTCACTGAACACCAGCAGACATTTGGCAGAATGAGGTTTTGTGTGCTTACAAAATCTGGGAAATGAAGAGCCCAAAACAATGCTTATAACAAAACTGCTATGGAGTCAGCAGTTTAAGTTGCACTGGATTTAAAGACACTAAAATCGAAAATGTTTAGATTAAATGAGTGACCTATGTTTGGTGTCACATGCCTTTGCAATTGTTTAAATGTCATAGTTTAAACTTAGAATCAGCATTCTAGCTGCATGTGTAAAATTGCAAGTTAATTTAAAAAGCAACAAAAAACATGACAGTTAGCTGAAAGTCTGGCTTAAGGAACTTGATTCTGCCTGGCAACTACCCCCATCAGGAGTGAAACTTGAGTCACAACTGTGTTCCCAGGCCCATCTGCCTTTTGCTGGCCACACTAAGGATATGCCATCTCTCTGATAATTGAATTAAGGGGAGCCCCACAGAATACAGGAGCTCTGAACAAAGCCTGTCTTGACTCAGGCAAAGGTTTTATTACAGCGGTCGTAAAATGTAGCTTCCTCTTGGCAGAAGCTGGGAGGGGCACTGCCTGTGAGAGCAAGCTGGCTTGGCAGAACTGGATAAACCAGTATTTCCACCATGTGACCTGGGAAACCACACCACTTTGTAGCCAGAATATTGTTTAGAAAAAGATGAATAACTCATGGTGCGGACATGTGAAAATTTTATAAATGATACCATAATTCTTGTGATTTTTCTGCCCACAGTTTAAGAGGTTTTTAGAACCGGTGGTATGTTCAGGGGGGTGTTAGCGGAAAAGTGGATATTACTCTAAATGTATGCATGTTAAAAATCTGAAACTTCATCAGTTAATGTCCATACTCCCTGCGCACATGTATGTAAAGTTGGGTCAATGTCAGAAATTGAAAAATCAGTTAAAAAGTCAATTATGTGCCATTTCTGAATGCAAGCTCTTAGAAACAGCAGATTTGGACAGAGACATGGCTAAATTCAGCCACACCATGTATATGTAATTTCAAACAACTGTGTAACTCTGAAATATGTATTTTGATCATATATAGATTTGGGTGCACAGATGACAGGGGAGGTTTTTCAAGAGATCATAAATGGCTGACATCACTCTGACACAACTTAGTTCCCCAATCAGGGGAGGAATGAAAGCTGGACCAATGACAAGCGAGAGGGGCAAGTTTAGTTATGACCAACACACACACCCACTTGCAGAACATATAAATGGACCACTGAAACTTAGGTAGAGACCTTCAATTCCATCTGCCGCTGGAAGCTCTGCCGGAAAAATCCATACTTACCTCCATCAAATTTCAAAGAGCCAACACTTAGACTCCAAGATAAACAGAGACTTCAGAACCTTAACCAGAAAGGCCACTGCCAGCAAGAGTATTTGTCAGCAGGCCTCAAAATATTTTTGCAACTGAACTCTTCAGACAGCCGGCTGACGCCGTCTGAATTTTGCCAAGAACTTTTGCAAGAACCCGGTGACAGAAATATCCAAAGAGAAGGCAGGACCCGACCCAGAGAACCGGTGCCTAGCAGAGACCAGGCCATTGCATCCAGAGTGCTGACCCCGATGCTGTGAGCAGTTCCAGAGACCAGACGCTGTGCCCAGAGACCGTCCGAAGTCCAGACCTGTTGACCAGATCGTGACAAAGCCGCCTTCCTGTTTAAAATCTCTTGTGAGTACCGCCAAACTGTACCAAACCAAAGCTCTTAGTTTAAATTCATCTAATTCAATCTATTTAACCTAAGTAGAACTGCCTGATAGCTCCAAATCTGTCACCTGTCATTTCTAGTAAAATCTGTCACTTGTCATTTTGAGCTTTTAAAATTTCAAATCTGAAAAGCGACCTTCACAAAATCGCTCATATCTCCGCGACCGTTTGTCTTAGAGACTTGCAATAACTTTCATCTGAAAGCTTAGAATCGTGGCTTTCCTACGAACCTAAAAACAGCTGATGCTTGCCTTCCATCTGCCAGAAATTCGTTTAACCTGCTAATCATTCCTGAATCATTGCAAGAGTGAGCCTGAGCTAATATTGACTAGATACCATTCACCCTGAACCTCTAGAGGGAATCAAAAGCATTTTAGCATATTTTTTAATTCATTGCCAGCACATATCAAAGCAATTTGGGCCTGTGTTTCAAACTTCTGTAGTCTAAGCTTGCTGGGGTGAACTGAATCACATTTGATTGCATTTCTGAGAACTGTGTGTTTTCCTTCCATTTCCTTGCATTGCATAAAGAGAGGGGGAGTGAATAGCCAGAGAAAAGTGATTACATTGTTTGGTTGAAGTCATATTGAGTATTTTCTGTACTGCATTCATTGAATATTGCATCCACCTGAGCTTACATAAAGCATTCTGTACCACCTTCTTCTTTTGTTCCTATTCACCTGTGTGCTACCTTATCCATTTCATGTCAACTCCTTATTGATTATAGAGAAGCGTGTTAGTGCCAGATTCTCCGTTGTTAATCTTTATCATATCAGATTAAGTGTGATATTCAATTATTAATTTATTATAAGTGTGATATATATATATATTGTTTAAATTATCAAATAAACCTTTTAACTTGCAAAACAGAACTACTTCTTGGCTCAGTGGGGTCAGGAGGATTCCAAGGGAGGGGTGTTATATAGGGGTAGTCATCCAGAACGCATGAACTGGACATAAAGATATATCAATAAGGGTTTTCATTCAGTATTATAGACTAGGCGTTGACTTAGCTGTAGTGTTGAATTGAATCCTCTTACAGTAGGGGTGCAACCCTGTGCCCCTAGTGTATGTTTTTGGGCACCTGTGGGTGGCCCACAGAGCAGGGTACAGGCTGGTGGCAGCTCCGTGCTGAAATGACTGGTGCCATTAGCGTGCTACATTTTGGGAGGCCCAGGCCCTGTCATTGGAATCGGTAGATTCCTGATGGAGACAAAATGGCCCCCATGGCCTCTTGCCTTCCATCGCCTGTTGCCTTGATCTTCCCGAAGTCCTGGTAAGCCCTGACTCTGTCCCTTCCCCCTGACTGGCTGTTGGGTGGAAGTTCCATATATGGTAGTGTGGGGGAAGTGCCGACCAAACTGGCTGGAGGCTTCTCAACGACCGTATGTTGTGGGTACGCCTGTGGGTGTGACCTGGGTGAATGGAGTGTGTAACGAATACACATTCTATGTTGTGGGTGTGTAGTATCTGGTGGTTGACACAATGACTGAGACAGCCCTGCCCGAAACCGGCATGAATGTAGTATGAAGTGTTCAATGGCTCGGTACTTGTCCCAATACACAACTTGTTGCGAGTGTCTGGAGAGAAGTGAATGGCCTGAATGCACTGTGTGCCTGATTGGCTGCCTGCCTGCATGAATACCTTCGTAGTGATTGGATGCTTCAGTGTGACCCAGCGGAATGAATGGGAGATCAACAGTATATCCTGGGACCTCTCACTGGTAGGAAGTGTGTTCAGGAGTGTTCAGAGCTGAAGTCCAAACTAAGAAGAGTAACTGGAATGAAACCGACGCTCAACCTTGAAGCCCTGCTGGAAGAGAAGAATTGCTGTTGCTCTCCTTCACAATCTGAAAGCTGCTGTGTCTCCAAGGACTGACCCAGAGAGGACCTGGTAAGGCGCCCTCTACCCGAGCTACGAGGGACCATCGTGCACCAGCCGACTTTTGCCAAAGCTCCTTGGTAGATAGACCTTCGACAGGCTGCCGACCCGATACGGGGACTGCTGCGGAACTCCAAGGAGAAGCGCCCGGACTGTTGTCCGCCACTGTCGACGACCGCCGTCGCCTGCTGGTGCCGCTGTGCTCCTGTTTGCCTAAGAACTTAATTGATCCAAGGACGCTCTCGTCTGCATCGTCCCCGCTGTATCCTGCCGGAGAAGGCCTGACCGTCAACGTGCCGAGGAGCAGCCAACCGGTGGGTTTCCGGCCACCCAAAGACGCTGACGACTCGACGCCCTTGCTGGGCCATAGTTCTTCCAACTCTTTGCGGTCCAGAACTATCGACATCAAGGTGCCCCGCACGCATCTTCCTTGCAGGACGTTTACGCTTCCCCGTCAACAAGCACCGCTAGGAACAAAGCTGCCACCTCACCGTCATAGCTCGACCTGTTCTCTGTCGGACGTTTGACGACCTGTGACTCCTGCCTTAAAGGGAGGGCACCCAAGAAGGGCCGTCGATTCCCCGACGAGGAACGTTACAACGCCAAGGTACTTTGGGGTTGCAGAACTATTGGGAAGTCTAGTGTGAACAATATAAGGAAAGGGCTTGTATCTTTCTTTACAGAACTGTGTCTAGGTAGACGGGGCCAGTATTCTGCCAATTGCTCAACCATCTTGCTTTCCTTACTCTCTCTACTGCTGGTTTCCTTTTTATCCTGATCTGTGTGTCATTCTAACCGTATGCACTTTAATGAGATCTAATAACGTTAGTGGTACCACTTTAGAACTGTATATATTTACCACTGCTGATTTTCGGAGTACAAAGTGAGTTATCGTGATATTGTATATACCTTTGAATATTAATTATATAAAGACTGTGTTGTAATCGATACAGTGTGTGGATATTCCTTTGTGGGTGCTTGGGGTCTACACTGTACTTAAGAACCAGCCCGTATCACCTCTTGAGAAGCTAGGCCTTGATTGCTCGACCACGCACCAATAATAGAGAATCTTGGCTGGGGTCCTCTGTGCCTCTCCTCTACCATATAGAGAGCGGAAGTACAGACACCCTCCACCGGCGTCTTTACAGTGGGGTCAGCGTGCTGTGTATTCGTAAGTGACTCCTCCCCTACGATTTTTGAAGCGATCAAGAAATTGCACAGGTGGTTGGAATCTGAACATATGCACATGGTTCTGGGAACTATTGTGTTCATGGGGATGGCAACTAATTGCAATTTTAGTCACATTACTTGGGATCCTCATGTTCTGCTGTTGCTGCATACACTGCCTGCCAATCTTTTGTTCTGAAATTACAAATGAATGTGTACACGTGATGAAGGCAAAACCCACTCCCATATTAAATAAGGGTTCAAATCACGAAATTGAAACAATCAAGGAATTCATGTCAATTAATGTTGAAGACGACGATTTTAGTAGCATGCATAGTTCAGAATTTGATACATGGTCAGATGAAGATGAGATGTATGGATGATGCTCTTGGCTTACGGCCAAAAAGAGGGTTTGTTAGTCCAGAAACAACCCTAACCATGTATAGTATGTATATTATGTTGGCAGGAAACCAATCGCATCATGTGACCAGCATCGCAAACACAGAATAGTCAGTATAACCACAGGGCATCCATTTTTGTGTAACATCCGCCATTTGCTTTTTTTCCTCTGTCATTTGCTTTGCAAAATGTATTTTATTCTGAAAGCTCATACACTGTGCGAGGCCACAGTCTGCAAGCTGAAATATCAACCCAGACAGAAATGCCAAACAGTGCAGAAATACATTGTTTTCCTCCCTCACAAAGTCCTTGGAGGCAAGCAGAAACAGCATTAAATCAGCCGCCCAGGTGCCGGCCTGTCTCTCTAAAGCTGTATCAATAGGCAGTTAAAGCATGAATTATACTCTTCTAGCGGTCCTCCTTTGCGGATCTGCCTCAGAACAGGCTGACCCCTAGTTCACAAATAGAAACGGGTAGAGGAATGTGTCTCTCTCGCGAACACGATATCCTTTCTGAACAAGTGCTTTATGTTCTCCATAACAAAGAACTGTCTCTGCATCGGTTGCTAAAATAAGTATAATTAGATTGAATAAGAAACTTGTCATAATGTGTCATATTTGTCAATCACCGAACCCTAGCTCTAGAAGATACATTATGGGCGGTTTTGATGTGCCTTCAAAGATTGTATGTTTGTATAGATGTTGCTGCTTGAGCGATGCTCGCTCTCTTGCATCACACGAGGTCTGGGTGAGACACGTTGCGAGATGTTAGACCCAGTCGGCTGACTGAGCATACTTTGCAATAAACCATAGTACTTCGAACCTCGTGTCTGTCATATCACTAGTATATGGTGACTGTGCCTTAGTTTCCATAAGCGGATGGTCTTCAGGGCCTAGCAGTAGGAAAGATTGAAATGTTAATACCGGTCATGAAGACAACTCTGAGGCATGGGAAGGAAGCTAGAGAGGCGTCTAAATTATTGAAGCAAACAATGTTACTTTGGCTGTTACTCTGATGTGTGGTGGGAAGGGAAAGGGGAAGGCAGATTTAGGTAGCTATTATTATTGAACAGCACCTGTCTGGAGTCAGCTGTGGTTAAGGCTGTCAGGCGAAAGACTACTTCATGAGGGAGTTTTTCTTGGACTTTGTAAAATACAGCGGGAAAGAAAAGGAAGATACGTTTTTGCTTTCTCTCTTTATTTGGATGTTGTTTTCAACTTCATTGCCATAGCTACTGTGATGTGAACACGTGAATGGTGTGGTTCTTAAAATTGCTGTAAAATCAATAAAATACGGTTTTAAAAAAAATTAAAGGCAAGCACCTGCGCAGCAACATCTTCTGGGAGGATGGGCTCCTTTATTGTGAGCCTATTTCTATGCCTGGTGTCCAAGGCCAATATGCCCCTCCTACTCCAGTTAGCTCCCGAGGTGCCACAGGCTGGGCACCATGGAGTGAAGAAACGCAAAGAGTTTGACTCTTTTGTTCTATTGGCTCAAGATTAGAACAAGGGGCCTACTGCAAGTCTCCACACACTTGCCAAACTTTTGCACACATTTGTTGGGGTTTCTGTTTGAGAGGGTAGGCATCATCATTGTTGGTCCCTTAAGCCCTCCTACTTCTTGAGCAAGAAGATTAATTCTGGTGGTGATTGACTACACAATCAGGAATTGTGAGGCATCGCCTATATGAATGGTCACTGCCACACAAGTGGGTAGTGCTCTCCTTGGCAATTTAAACAAGGTAAAATTCCCTAAAGAGGTTGTCTCCGACAGGTGATCCAACTTCATTTGTAAGTACTTGCAAGCTGTGGGGCAGGGATTTTCCACAACATATCTTTCTCAGACCAATGGTTTGGTGGAGATTCATGCTCTTCAAGGTTTTGTTGAATGGTCCTCTTGAATATCCCCTAAAGAGGAAGTGCGATCTCCTCTTGTCATGCCTTCTTGGTCTACAGAAAAGTACATCAGGCAGGAGCAAGATTCAGCCTGTTTGAGTTGCTCTGTAACCACCCTGTGAGAGAACCCATAGTCAGAAAGGATTGGGAAGCCTCCTCACCCAGTCAGACCTTAAAATGTGATTGACCTTGTGCTTGGCCTCAGGAGAAGAATGGCCACAATGATGGGTGAAGCAAAGAAATACCTGAAAGCAAACAAGGCTCTGTTGAAACATTGGTTTGATCAGAAGGCTTCACACGTTGTCTAGTTGAACGATAATCGACATCATGGAACCGACCAAGCCTAGAGCTTGTGAGGACAAATGGATTGGTCCCTAGAAAGTGGTCTTAACTTGAGAAAGTCAATTACCTAGTTGATTTGGTGATTCCTAAGGGGGGCTTCAAAGTCGTCCATATTTTTTTCTTCTTCTTTTCTTTCGCTCTCTCTCTCGCTCTCTCTCTCTATTCCACCCGCCTCCCTCTCTCCCTTCATTCCCCCCCCAACCCCCTGCTCTCCACTAGGGACAGTGCGTCTGTCCAGGAACTACAGGATGCCTGGATGTCTGATACAGTCAGAAAACACACCAAAGCATGGCTTGCCAAGATTCCAAGAGCCCTTGTGCCAGTCCTGTGGCTCTGGTACTCAAAGCAGGAACCAGAGAGTTTAAGGTGGCTTGTGGACTATGGGGCTCTCAATTGGGTCACCAAAACTTATGTAGGTCATCTATGCAGCTCTGGTAGACAAACTAGGAACACGTTTCACCTTACTTCAGGCTACTGACAACTAGCCTGAACAGGTTGTGCAAATGAGAAAACCACATTGTCTTTCCCATAGGGCTCGTTTCAATTTAGGGTCATGCATTTTGGACTCAAGAGCACACCTGCCACTTTTCAGAGGTCACAGATCTATGCTTTAAGTAGTCTTGAATGTCTGTGTCGCCTACTTGGATGGCATAGCTAACTTCTGAAACTCCTGGCACACAAGCCACCTCAGTCAGTTGTCCAAAGCCCTGGTCACAAAGTTGGTGGAGGCAAAATTCAGTCTTTTTCCAGTACTGTGCGTTTTCCAGAAGTGGGAAACACCATCAATCTAGACTCAATTGCGAGCAGTCTTAGTCCTGGATACTATAGAACTTTGCTGATGACTATGGGACCATAGCAGTCTCTCTGGCATCTCCAACTTCAAACAAATACCCTAAAATGGAGCTTTGAGTTATTGTCAAAGGTCCTTTGATGGATTGAAGAAGACATGTGCAAGGCCCCGGACTAAAGACAGACATTCAGTGTCCAAACTGATGCTTCAGAACCTGGAATAGTGGGGGAGATGGGGGGGGGGGGGGGGGGGGGCGTGAGGCGGGTTGAGTAATGTGAAGAGCAATGGCAGGGGCTATCCCAACATCTTCATTAGTAAGGTGGTCAAGCGTATAGCGCTTAGATGGGACACAGTTAAGAAGGAGTGATTCTCCATTGTGTGGGCCCATACAAGGTTTAGACCCTACCTCACTGGATCTACCTTCAGGATCTAAACAGACCACAAACCCCTCAAGTGGCTAACGCAAATGGGGCATCGGCTTATAGTGGGTGGACTTCACTATTAAGCACAGGCCTTGTCATAACCAACCAAAACTTGAAACCCCTCCATAAGGGCAGGGGATGGAGTGAGGGTTAGTTCTCATGTCCTTAGTCGTGGGGAACAAATGTTAGGATGAAAGCCTACTTTTTAACCACATATGCTAGGCCACATCTACTTTTTGCTGGATTTTCTGGGTTTGGGATTTTTTTTTCTCCCAGCCAAACTTAATTTCAAGCCCGACAGTGTGGATGTGGTTTTGTGCCCTACCTTACGAGCCATTGTGACTTACGGCATAGGTACCTCAAAGGTACCCTTAGTCTCCCACGGATGGTACCCTCCATAGTTAGTTATGTGACTGTTTTTCACCTGTGTAAAATGCTTAACTTCTTTGGACTCCATTTTAAGTGGCTGGGTCCTTTTTGTCCCACTCCATTCAGCAAAACAGAGGTTGTAGTTTGCCTCAAAGACCTGAGGGGTTATCACATTACTATCCCTTGTCCATCTTTGGGCAGGAGAGATGGTGGCCATCTTTGGATACTAAGTGTGCGCGCCTCAGGTCTGGGTGATGTAATCATCCTGAAACCATTTCTGACTGGCATATGCAGCCCGTGGCATATCTGACTGGCATATCCGTGGGAGACTAAAGGGTATCGCTGTCTGGGACAACGTTGATTCATTCAATTGTGTGAGAAAACTTTCCATAATCAGGGTTCAAAATTCCCAGGAACTGGCAGCCATTTAGTTCCTGGTTATAGCTAAGGGAAGCCCGGTTAGCCTCAAACAAACAGCTACAATTCACTACTGTGGAAAGTGGTGTCATACAAACCTAGCTATGTGACATTGAATGTGTATGTTTAGGAACGCATATACAAGGAGACTAAAGATATCACTGAAAACTGTCAAACACATCCTGCATAACTGGCCGCAGGTTAATGCTCTCCTGACATACCGGTACTGCTGGCATTATGTCCAATGTCCGGCGGTCCGTTTCCCCCCCACGCATCAACGGAACTCCAGAACTGCTCCTTGGGGGCACTTTCGCACTGGGGTAACTCCTCTGCCTACCCCGATTTGCAATACCTTGCCCCCTTGTGAACCTACCTACATGATCCGAAAAGCTTTTTCATGCCTTTTACTGCGGTTTATTTTTCAAGAAGGACGGAGTCTAAGTTGATACTTGTTTGCTTATGGTGACCTTTCTATTTAACAAAGTTGTACTTAACTGTTTGTGTATGGTTTCTCTTTGTCTTATCTTAATAGAATGATGATTATTTAAGCAAATACAGTGTGTGGAACTTCTCCGATTTGTTATTTAACAAAAATAAAAGTGTGTCCTGTACCTGAGAACCACCTTACTCCACTTAGGCCTGGGCTGCCACGTCCACCACTTGAATAGCCTGGGGAGCATGAGGCAATCAATAGTAGTACCAGAGTCAGGAGTATATACCCAAGGGCCAGGATCACACGGGCCTTAAGGATAATCTCCCTAACACCGATAGTTATAGTTATACGGCTCTGTTAGGCAAGATTGTATGCAGTATCCTTTGGGTGCACTACAACAACCCTGACCTCCTGGCGATAGGAACCCAACTTTTGGTATAAATTGGTACTACACAGGTTGGTAGCATGTTGAGCGAGGGGTCAATGCGAGCAGTAGGGGAGTTACACAGAGATTCACAGTGACAGGTATTCAAATAAACTTACACACAAGGTTCCTTGATTAAACAATTATTAAACCCCAATGCAAAGTAAGCTAACCCCTTCCTGGATGGAAGACAAACCACACAGTCAGAGGGAAGAAGAGTCATTCAGGGAGCCAGGCCAAAGTCAATTGGACTAGGTGAGCTAAAGCAATTCTTGCAGGTAGGTAAAAGTCTTGCACAATGTTTTAGAAGTCTTTGTAGAAAAGAAGAAATCAAGGTATGGCCACAAGCCGATTAGGCTTGTGAGGTAAAGAAGCTGTTAGCAACTCTAAGAAGCAACCAAGACAAGTCTCCACTGAGAACAAGTGAGGTTACACAACAAGAGGCAAGTTCTCTTAGACTGTACAGTACCTTTGGTTCCAGTTGGCTTCTGTTCCTGTGCAGCTCTGCAGAACCTGTGTTAATGGGCCTCATTTGTGGGGGCGAGAGGGAGGACGTCTGGAGGACTCCTGCACTGCCACGGGATGGTCGGCGACAGAAAAGGACCAACTTCTATTCAGTGGCACTTTGCGGTTTCAGCTACTCGCGTCTCAGCAAACAGCACCACCACAGACTCTTGGCTGTTGAGATGGTCTTTCCTTGCATCTGGGGTCCAGCACTCTGTTTGGGTGGCTCAGGCAGACATGCTTCCTGGGTGTTCCTGGAGCTCTTGTCCAACTTAAAAGCAATTCACACAATCTGGTGTTCCTCTCACTGGCTCTTCGGTTCCAGCACCAACTGCGATGGAAATACAACCAGCTTCGAGAGGACGTCCAGGTGGCTTAGTTTGGAGTGGATTGGTCCCACCAACCCAAGAGGAGAAGTCGTCCTTGCAGGGCTGCTCTAGTCGAGACGAATTCGGAGCTTCAGCACAGCAGCAGGGCTTCACCGGGCAAACCAACGGTCCAGGAGTTGCAACAGGTGTCTCTTCCAAGTTCTTCAGATTCCTTCGTCCAATGGTTGACGCTGCCTTCCAAGCCAAAAAGCCTCGCCTTTTATGCAGGTTTCTGCCATGCATTCCAGCCTAGCTCCCAGTCAAACAGCAGGGTGGCTGTCCTTGCAGGACAGCCAGCCGGCCACCTTTAGGTGCATTCCTGTAACCAAGGGGATTAAACACAGGGATCGGGCACCTCCCTCACTTCCTGTCCCCGCCAGGGACGTCATTTGGGGGTCGCCAGAGGTCGCAAGTGCGACCCCCGAGGTCTCCCTTGCGACCTCTGTGGTTTTCCATGTAACCCCATAAAAAAAAAAGTTTTTTTTGCAATGCAAGTTCCTGGGCTGGTGCCAGCACCATGTCTCTCTTTAATTCTGGAGTGGCTAGCTTTCTTGTTCAGGCCCCTTAAAAAAGAAGAAAAATAAGAAAATGAGGCCACAAGTCTAACACTTCAGCACTGAACCTAAATAAGAAAGAATAGGAATGGCAAAAAAAGTGTCTTTCTGGAATTCTATACAATAATTGCTAGCCTCATTAAAGGTTTATTTCAGGCACACTTCAGTCACTGATTTAGTCTGTTCTCAAACGCCTCAACTCAGCTTTTCATCCTTCTTTGGTCGATAAATGGGTACCAACACAGGTTGGGTGATAGTGGGTTTATATGTCTTCTATGTAAAGCGCTTAAGCGCAAGTGCTATATAATAACACATCATTATCATTTTGCCTTGAACGTCTGCTTGCAATCACAGTAATTTGGTAATATGGGCCTATACACACTGATCTTAACGATACATATGGCGATCCATTCAGGAATGAAATGTACATCACAGTGATATAGTGATATTGTAACCACATTTTTCCTAGTGTACAATGCTATGCGATGCCACTTCCTGGTTTGTCAACGGGTGAAAGGTTGTGTTCCATCGCTTCCCACAATATCACTTTGGGGAGGGGTCAAATGACATCACTTCCTGTGATGTCATCAGGGGGTCAAGGGTCATGTGATGTCACTTCCGCTACCCCTGGCATTTTGATGAAATGACGTCCCTGGTCCCCGCCAGACATACTGGAGCCAGCGGCAGGCTTCACTCGTAAATCCTGCCAAAGACAAAATGAACAAAGGGACCAAACCTGGTTTGGCACGCACAGTAAATCTCAAGAAGGACCTTTCCACAAAGAAATGGCGAAAAAAGAAGACTGGGGCCACTTTGACAAAATTGCACTGCGGTAAAAGCACCGCCACCAGCCATTCATCGAGGAAAGGGTAACATAAAAATTTTACAGGAGAAACTCGACAATGGGGATACTAAGTAACCCCTCCAGCACCCTATTGTAAAATAGCGTGTGCTGGGTCTAGAAAGTTACAATGTAAGTAAAGTCAATTTCACTTCACTGCTCTTGGAAACAGTTTATCCAAGAGCAGGTTTTTAAACCTTTGGGAAATCTGTAAGACTTCCCTGTGCAGTGTGGTACAATGTAAAAGATGATGCCTATGGAGTTTAGTTTTTCAGACTCCACAACCAAAAGTAACAGTGCTCAAGTCATAGCAAAAATACATGAGAGAGAGTGGGAAAAAAGGGTATCACTCTCTCCAGCAAAGGTGCTGGGGTTCTCTAATGTAGAGAGGAATTAGCACATTTCTGAGGATTCTCCCTCATAGGCTCCATGATGCAAATGAACATAAAGCTTACACAAAAGAAAGTCAGACTATGAACACAGATCCATTGCATGCAAATGAAATAAAAGACAAACGTATTTCTCTTCGGTTCACAATCATTGGTATGCAAGTTAACCTAAAGAAATAAAAATAAAATAGGATTTTGTTTAAAAATAACAAGGAAATGAATATTTGTACCGTGGCACAGAGGTGCTTCAGGATGTGAGCGAGGGGTAAGAATGGGTTGGGAGAAATTGCCTCCCTCGACAGAAAAAAGGAAATGGAAATACAAAGTCCCAAATAAATCAACATCGAAATCTTACAAAGGTTTTTTAAAATCCATGTTTTAACATAAACCCAAAATAAATGGATTCTTACTTCTTTTTTAGAGATCAAGGAATGAATTGTCTTATGTTTTCTTTTGTTCGCCCCAGGCTCCGACATTTTTCAAAATTCTGAAAATATGATAGAAATTACTTTTTTTATTCGCACATAAGACTTTACCTATGAACACAACATGGGTTAAGAGCAAGTGAAGTATCCCATCTCCTAAAAGACACGGAGCATCTTCTAAAATACAAAGGCATCTTTTGTAGTTCCTAAGAGAGCGACCATGATCTGCAAGTCGATGCATTTAACCTTCACCCTGAACAAACTGGGCACATCCTGTGTTCCTCAGTGGCTATTCCCCATATCATTGTGCAGTTCCCTGCTCCCATAAGAACGTGGGAAGCTCACTTTGCCAACTCGTCTTAGAAAAGCGTCAAAGTCTCTCTCTACTCCTTTGGCCACAGCTGTAAACTGCAACTTTTAACCATTTTGCACTCAGCTAGTTGGGCATATTTAGTTACAGTTTGAGTCAGAATCAACCATTAGACAATATGTATACCACACATTTGTCCACATATCAAGAAACCAGTAAAAAATATAAAAACACAATATACACCACCCCCACCTCCTCCATTTTCGCCCAAAAGACACGCTGCCTCACAATCTAAACAGCATGTTTTAAAATACGTAGGTCTGAATTGCTTTCAGAAAAGCAGGAGCGTGGAGGTGATAGTTGAGAAATATGTTGCGTTTTATCTTTCCTGTATCTGTGTTTATTTCCTGTATGAGTGAGTGAGTGAGTCTGGAATGTTTGGTGTGGAGTGTTCCACTCAGGACGTTATTGTGTGAGTGCCAAGGTTCTTATAAGGTCAGTTGGAAACTGAGCCTGGCACAGGGGGACCAGTGGATGTTTCTTTCCCTCAAGAACCCGTCTTCAATGTAACCTTATGTACTTAACTGTATACCTCCAACCTACTAAAGTTACTTAACTAAACCAAGGATCCTGACTGATTATTCAACCCCTCCCCCCCAAACCTACATTTCAACACTGGCGACGAGGATTTTTGGTGCCAGTGGAACCAGGAACAGGAAAAGAGCAAGGAGCATACAGGACAGTAAAGGACTTGGACCTGAAAACAAGACTGGCAAAGTGGTTGCCCACCAGGAAGAAGCAGGGACCCAGAAGCATCTCCCGGCCCTTATGGTGAGCGCGCCTGTGACCTATTTTACTGTGTTAAACTGGAACACCTGGAGTTAATTGGGTCAGCGCTGCGCACCTTAAATGCAAGTTGTCACTTTTTAAAGTGTCTACGTCCGATCGCAAGTCGTAATGAGCACTGGTGTGAAGAGTCTAACTGCCTGATTCATGGAATTATTTGTGTGAAAAACGCAGATTTGCGCACCTTTCTGCCCGAAAATCCCCATACTTCAAACAGGGATTTTCGGGCAGAAAGGTGCGCAAATCTGCGTTTTTCACGCAAATAATTCCATGAATCAGGCAGTAAGTTTTCGCCACATCAGTCATTGAACGCGATGAAAGGACTGGGCATTCAGCAGTGCGGATGGGCAGCGACAGTGTGAACAGCGACCGGGAACATCCAGTAATTGTTTGGACAGTTAAACCAAATAACAGCACATAATAAGGACCGGAGTGCATACGGCAAAAACCTTTTATTTAAGACTGTAAAGTCACTACCAGTTTCCAACAACATTACCGTTCTGATGGAGTTAGAGCTCAGACGTTAGTTGACATGATGGCTGATCCTGGGAGCTGTATTCGTGTTGAGCTTCCACAAAGTTATGGTGACGTCATGAGGATTCCTAGGCTAACGGCATATTTGCTTGTGCACAATGTTTACGCCAGCGTTCTAGAAGCCTGCAACAGACAGCACTACCTCACAGCAATGTATTGGAAGTTTGGAAAAAAGCACCTTCCAACGTGCTTGTAACGTGCACTATTTCCGGTGTTTTATGGTATCCTGCATCCCATGGTAGCTTGTGGGAGTTAGTGTTTGGGAATCTTCGCGGTCACTTGGCTGCCCCGCCCACCCACAGATGGCTTCAGCCATACAAACAGTGTAAAAATGAAAAATGAGAAAATACAGGGGCATAGCCCGCCCTCCAACAGCTCAGTTCCTGGGATTGGCCAGTGATGTCTTTGTAGCTCTGCCCCTGCCCATTCCTGTCATCTGTAGGGATGCAGAGTAACATAAAAAGGGCAGGCATGCAATGATGTTAGCTGCTAACAAAAGGATCAGAAACATGGGACCATTTTGTTTCTTCACTGTGTCACAGCCCGCCCCTCCAAGACACACAGTCTGTGTAATAAACCCAACAACACGTTTATTTTTCCTTTGTCATTGGCAGCCTAGGCTTGCTTATTCATAATGGTGACTTTCCAACTGAAAGACCACCAGTCACCTTGCAAATCTGTTACAGTTAAAGTGAGCAACACAATAAAGCACCCTTTTAAAATGTGTTCACACCCATAACGTCTAATAGCTTGATATCCTAAAACATAAAGTGTGCTTTCCTGTCCTCGGGTGAATGTTCTTAAATAGTTTTCCATTCAGGATGTGGAAAATAAAGGTATACCGACATTATTTTGGCTCAACATGCTGCTATAAGTATTTACATGTTGTCATGATGCTTTACTATGCAATTCGTGGATTTTGAAAGTAAACTCTATAGGACAGTATTATTGTAGGTCTTGACACCCAAAACTTGAATATTTGTTCCAAGTAAAGCGTGGAAGAAGATGGCTGTGCCCAAATTGCAGAGTGGGTTAAAATCCCTGCTTCGCTGTTTAGCGTAAGTGTGTGATCCTGGGCAAATAATGTAATCTCACAATGGGCCTCATTACAAATCCGGCGGTAACTCTGCCGGTGCCACCGGCGGGTTGCCGCCAGACTTGCAGTATTAAGTGGCACCTGGCTTGCCGGAAACAACGGGGGATTACAACCCCAGTGTTCCGGGAAGTCAGGCACTGGTGAATGGTAAATCCCCATTCCCACTTGAGTTCCGTAGGACTCAATGGGAATGGGGATGACGGAAGCACCGGCACCGTTAATAACCCGCCACCCGCCCGCAGACTCGTAGTGTGCCGGTATGGTAACAATGGGCCCGATTCATAGATTCTAGCGCAGAAGCAGCGCTGCGCGCCGAGAGGGAGCGTGCGCCAGGTGGGGCACAAAGCAGCATCTGCACGCCACGCGTATTCATGGATTTCCCGAGCCATTACCAACCGTGGAGCAGTGAACATCTGTGCCAGTAACACCCCCAACACCCCCCTTGCGCAGGAAAAAGCAAGTGAAATGGCCAATACGGCGCAAGGCCCCGCGCCATCCATGGGCCAGCACACAGCCCCCCTCCATTGTAATCGCGTGATAAATCAGAGCGTACTCTGCTTGCGCCAGCCAAATCGTGTGAAAAGGCCCTCGTGTACCCCTGCGAAATTGCGTACCCCGCTAGCGCAAGCCAAAACGTGTGAAAAGGCCCTCACGTACCACCGTGAAATCGCCTACCCCGCTCGCACAAGCCAAATCATGTGAAAAGGCCGTCACCTACTCCCGCGAAATTGCTGCGCGTGCTGCCATCAACTCAGAACACACCTCGCAGGGAACCCACATCGCAAGGGACCCCCCTATGACCCGTGACCATACCCGCAGGCAGCCCACACCACAAGGGACCCCACCATCACCCCTGACCATACCCGCAGGAAGCCCACACCACAAGGGATCCCACCACCACCCCTGACCATACCCGCAGGCAGCCCATACCACAAGGGACCCCACCATCACCCGTGACCATACCCGCAGGCAGCCCACACCACAAGGGACCCCCCATTACCCGTGACCATACCCGCAGGTAGCCCATACCCCATGGGGCCCCCCATCACCCGTGACCATACCCCGCAGGCAGCCCACACCACAAGTGATCCTCATCACCCATGACCGTACCCCACAGGCAGCCCACCCATGACCATACCCGCAGGCAGCCCATACCCCATGGGGCCCCCCATCACCCGTGACCATACCCCGCAGGCAGCCCGCACCACAAGTGACCCTCATCACCCATGACCGTACCCCACAGGCAGCCCACCCATGACCATACCCGCAGGCAGCCCATACCCCATGGGACCCCCCCATCACCCGTGGCCATACCCCGCAGGCAGCCCACACCACAAGGGATCCCACCATCACCTCTGACCATCACTGCAGGCAGCCCACACCACAAGGTACCCCACCATCACCCATTACCATACCCGCAGGCAGCCCACACCACAAGGGACCCCACAATCACCCTGACCATACCCGCAGGCAGCCCACACCACAAGGGATCCCCCATCACCTGTGACCATACCCGCAGGCAGCCCACACCACAAGGGACCCCCCATCACCCGTGACCATACCCGCAGGCAGCCCACACCATATGGGACCCTCCCATCACCTGTGATCATAACCCGCAGGCAGCCCACACCACAAGGGACCCCCATCACCCGTGACCGTTGCGTACACCCGCAAAATTGCATAACCCGCTCGCGGCAGCTAAATCATGTGAAAAGGGCCGCGCGTGTTGCCATCAGCTGAGAAAACACCCCACAGGCAGCCCACATCACAAGGGACCCCCATCACCTGTGACCATACCTACAGGCAGACCACACCACATGGGACCCCCCATCACCTGTGACCATACATCGCAGGCAGGCCCCTGACTCATGCCCCCCCAGCCCCACCAGTGACGGCAACCTGCAGGCAGGCCCCGACTCATGTCCCCCCAGCCCCACCATTGACGGCAAGCTGCAGGCAGGCCCCGACTCATGCACCCCACATCTGTACACCATGCAATCATGTAGCAAATGTCCACCAAAATACCACCACACGCTGCCCCCCCCCACAGTGCAACTCAACACCCATCCATTGGTCCTACTCCCCAGTACATGCCCCATGGCATGTGAATCACAAATACACACATGCATGTTTGCAAACAGATGACCAACATTGCTCAACAGCAGGGACAGGTAACAGAGCCAATGAAGAGTGACACATGCACCAAACCATTGAGAGCAGGCACCACTTCGATTGCAAGAAATAAACATTTATTAAGTACCAAAAATCACACCAACTGAAAGCTAACCAACAACATGATAATTAATCGAATGCAAATGAAAATGAAATTTGAAACAAAAAGAAATGTGTTATTAAAAAAGTTGAAACTCCAAAAAGTGGTCTATGTCCAATGATTGTCTTCCAATTGCAATTAAAACATGTCCAACTATGTACAAGGCTGAAGGGTCCATGATCCCTAAATCCAAATACACATCCTAAAAAACCCTAATAAAAAACTCTTCAGAAGATGAGGCTCAAAGTCCATTAACTCCAAATCATTCAAAAAATAAAGGAAACCTACCACTAAATAACTATTTACAAAGGAAGCGGGCTAGTCCCACGACTCACCATTTCCCCAAGTGAGCCGGCGAGGACATCGTCGAACTCTGCGTCTATTTCCCGGAGGCGGGCCTGTGCTCTACCCTTGAGGGCCTGCAGGAACTCCTCCATGCTCCGCTCAAACTCTCTGCGAGTCTCCTGGAGGAACTCCACCCGCCTCTCTGCCCGATGCAGGGCGTTCACCGCCATTGCCATGGTGAGTCATGCCCCCGCTACTGCTCTGCCCCGATTTGCTGGCCAATTTGCTGCAACACGGAAGACATCCTTGTTCCAAGGTCCATGTTACCCTCCTGCCCGATGGCCGATACGTGCCCCTGTGATGTTGAGGGCCCTGAGTCCTGTCGTCTTCTACATCAAGCCTGCTGCCGCTGATAAGCCCTGTGCCTGCGCCTCCGAGACTGCCTCCGGGATGATGACAACCCCCGGGGCAGTCGTGCACGTTCCCTGCTGCAAGGTGCCTGCACTACCTCCATTGCCACTGGTCCTGTTGCTGAGGTGACCACCTCTGCTGATCCTCCGACTCCCGACTGTGGCAGGGATGTGGTCTCCGCTAGACTGGCTGCCTTGGGTGGGACAGGTCCACAGGGGGCCCTGGTGTTAGGGGGTCCTGGTGTTATCTGGGCCAGAAGACGGCAGGGAGTACGACTGGCGCACAGTGGAGGAAGAGGAGGAGGGGGGTCGCATGAGGGGCCAGCACATGTAGTAAACTCGCGACAACGAGCTGAGCTAGCCAGTTCATGAGGCTACAGACCTCTTCGTGATGACGTGCAAGCCCCCAATCGGAAGCCTGCACGTCAACCTGAATTGGGCCTTTCGGCCTCGCGATCCTGGCTAGCATGGGCTCGACCCTGTCACAAATTGCCTCGTCTGCAGGTAGTGGAAGATCAGTTGACGTGGATACATCCAGTACCTGCGGACGGGTCTGGCCTGAGGCATGCCCACAGGTGCATACTGATGCAGGCGCAGTTTCAGGGACAGGATTAGGATTAGGCACAGGCCCCTCCAAGGGGACCTGAACTGCCTCCTGCCCCTGACCCTGGACTGCATCAGTTGCATCTACCTCATCACCCCCGCCAGGCCCCATGTGGTGGGCTGATGTGGCCTCCTCCTCCTCCTCGTCCACCACCAACCAGGCTGACACCCCACTGTCTTCCGCATCGGAGTGCCCCAGTGGGGGCTCACCTGTCCCTCCCGCTGTTGAGGAGCCCACAACCAATTTCACTTTCTTGGGCCTCCCCTCAGCAGCTGCGGCTGATGACTCTGACGTGGCACCAGCATCCTCACTCCTGGCCTTGCGTTGGTCCCTGGTGGAGGCATACATGCCGCGGGGCTCCACAGCGCCACCTCCGCCCTCTTCCTTTGTTGTCGCTGTGCATAGGGAGACATTGAACACAAGCATCAGTGTACCAAACAAATGTCTGCTTGGAACAAAGCAAATGCACATGAGTGGCACTGTCAAACGTCACCACCATCACCCCCCCAACACACAGGTCAGTGCAAGCAACGTACATGCACAATCATGCATGCCATGTGCAACAAACATTCACATCCATGTACAAGGCACTTCGAGCACATCAGAGGAGGGGCTGAACCTCACTTGCATCATGGTAAATGCACATCACATACACACACATCACCTGACAGTCATGCATCAGGCCATGTTGACCTCCTGTCACAGTGCACTTGGGGACAACTGGGCCGCATGAGTCAATCACGCATTTAGATGCTCATGTGTCATGCATCCATGGGGTTGGCCAGTCACACACTCAATACACAGACACACGCACATGTACACCATGCATGTCCATGATGGTGACATTAGCACCCATGTGTCACACCTCTCTCATGCCCCAGTCCAGACACAGGTATGCAAACATGTGCACCTCGTTACATGCGGGGCGCATCACGCATTGCAACACAGACACCATTGAAGTGGGTCAGGCTTGAATGGACTCACATGCAGCACTGTCAGGGACATGCACAAAGACACCTGTAAAGGAGACATGCCAGACATGAGGCCAAGGTGCACAGTCCAGCCACACGTCAACATACACATGCACTATGGCGGACAAGAACAGAAGAACACTTACCAGTCGACTCCAGACTGAGCACCAAATCCAAGAACTGAGCATGCAGCGCTGGGTCGATGCGCTCCAAGACCCGCATCTCATTGGTGGACAACCGGCCCTGGCACCTCGCTCCATCATCAGCAGCCTTGAGGAGGCGCTGGGCCTTGTTGAGGGTCCTGGACCTGAAGTCTTCCCAGCGCTTACGGACATGTCGGTAGTCGCTGGGTGCCAACCCCTCCGCATAGATGGCATCCACGAGGTCCGCCCAGATCTTACTCCATCCTTCCTTGTCGACGCGGGATGGTCCGATGAAGAGGGCATCATAATGCCCCAGGACTTGCTCCACCAGGATGCCAACTTCTCTGGAAGAGAAGCTGACATCCCTCTGCCTCTCTGCCGGGGGGTTGCCACTTGCCTCAGATGGAGATGGGTCAGACATGGCAACCCCCGAGGCAGGAGTGGGGGGCAGGTGGTCCTGGGGCTGGGCTGTGGAGCGATGGAATGGCAGTCGGGAGTCTTCAGGGTCAGCAGAGGTGGTCACAGCAACAGGATCACTGGCAATGTCTTCAGAGCAGGTACCAAAATGCAGGGCACGTGAGTAGCAGGCACACACAGTAGGCTGGCAGCAGCAGATGGCTCTAGGAGGCAGCTCAGGGCAGTTGGAGGCAGGTAACTGGCCTTGTGGGTAGGAGAGTGGGTCTTCCATGTGCTTTTGCGTGGCCAGCCGGATGCAGAGTGACCCCGCACGTGCGGAAACAGTGCGGTAGCGTGTAATCTGAGGAAATGCCCTAAGCGCGTAAGTTATGTGACGCGTGCTGGGCGTTGCCTTTCAGTACGGGTTAAAGGTCCACGTAGAACAACAGTGCACTGTATGTGCTTTTCGTGGAGACTGGCGCAGGAGATTCTTCTTTTTGTGGGTTCACACGTCAATTGATCACTACTGTGGCAGTGCATACTTCTTGTTTTGGCAGGGGAGTTGCCTATGCACACATGCGCATGTGTTTTTCTTCATTTTCCATGCAGATGGTGAGTTGCGGATGCATTTTTCCCACTGTGGTTGCCCTTGTGTGTCATGCACCCCATTTTAGAGGTCACAGTAGCCTACGTGTTCCCCGCTTATGCATGTTTTGTGTTCCTGGGTGCCACAGCGTACGGCAGGATGTTTTTTCATCGCACGTGGGCTACTGAGGGGTCACGTGCACATTTGTTTTTGTTTTTGGGGTGCCTTAGCATTGCGTGACCCGTTATTTTTTTTCCCCAGGGGTTACATACAGCCTTGCAGGTGCACAGGGGTACGTTTTCCATCACGTACCCTGCCCCCTTCACCCCAATTGCCCAGGACAATTGTTGTCTGCACCTCCTATTGCGCTAGTACATCAATGCCATGACTGGGAGGGCAACAAGTGTTAAAGGAGGCAAAGCTGGCCGACCTCCCAGAGGTGGCCGTGTTGGGGGACGTGGCCAGGGTGGCCAAGGTGGCCGCGGTGGGCAACGTGGCCAGGGTGGTCCACGAGGGCAGGGTGTCCAGGCACAAGCAGGGACAGCTATGCCCCCCCCACCAGCGGGTCAGGGAGATGCAGCTGCTGCCATCCCCAGCACCCATCAGACCCGACAAGGAGTGCCATCGGCTGTTAGGAGCAGGCAGGGTGTGGAAGCTGCAGGGGAAGATGCAGCTGATACCACCCCGGCTCAGGGTCAGCCAGCCCGGACCCGATTGGTCCCGGAACAGGCACAGGATGACTCACAGGCCATGAAATCCCCATTGCTTCTCTCTTGCCACCTTCTAGCACCACATATAGATATAATTACATTTCTTCTGATTTATCACACACCTTCTTTAAAACACTTCTGACGCCATCACCTCAGCATCAATCGCAAACATTTCCTTGGTGACTTCACTAACATCACTAGGGACTCTAAGCTCCACCTCATGGATCCCCTGGATATAAAACAATGAATGCTAAACCCCACAGACATCATAGGATATATACTCCACCTTGTCATCTCAGCATCCTTCCTATACACTTTCTTAACCCTATCCCACATGACTGGACAGACCACATGCTACCCTCATCCGCCTTACTTCTAATGTCCCATCCAGCAAGGATCGTTGTCAATTGACCATGTCCTTGAGTTTCTCCATTGAGGACTTCCCCTTGGAAGCACTAGACACAAACTAGTAACTATAACTCCACCACCCTCCAATGCTGACAGTCCCTTATTAACTCTCAAACAACTATAATGGAATTGGTTGATGTCCATGACCCCTTTAAACTGCTTCACATCAGGGATAAACTCACCATACCCTGGTACACTGAAGAAATAATCAACAATAACCGTACTATCCAGTCACTCAAAAAAACGGCTGTAAAGCATAGAGGAATAAAGCCCTCCTTAACTTCAAGGCTTTATGTAGTTCTTGCCTGTCTCTCGTCAAAGCCCAAACTGCTTATTACTCATCAACTATTTTGTCCACCACCAACAAGAGTAAAGCTCCCTTCACAGCAGTCAAAAACTCCTCAACCCACTTCCCGACCCTTTAATCCCTGACTCTAAAGAAATGTGTAACACCATGAACAACCTTTTCATCAAGATAACATTTGGCAATTGATCTATACCCCAAACTCGTAGTTCCCCACGGCTCTCAACCCCACTGCTTATAACACAATGCAGGACCACCTTCACTCCCGTTGCCCTCATGCCACTTAAACCAATCACATAGCATACAAAGATGGTCCCCCCTGTCATTTGTGGTGGCAAGGAATGATGAGACAGAACAAGTGCCATAGTGATTGCTATAGACTTTTTTTTTCGAATATGTTTTTATTGGAATTTATGCATGACAGCTTAACATTGCATCGACAGAGACGCCTTTCGCAGAAGGCTAGCAAGTAGTGTATTACAATGAATAAAACCTGAACAAAATAGAAATTAGGCCCAACAGTGGGCAAGTCTTTGGGTCTCTAGGGGGGGAGACAGCGGGGGAGCTATCCACAGGGGGGGTGTTGGGGGAGCTGAATGTCTTAGGGTGACATTTCGAGTGGCAGGGCTTGCCGCGTGTTCGGGTGAGGGGATCTGGCTCAGAGTCAGTCTCCCCAACTCTCGGGGCATCGGCCGGAGGGCTCAGTCTGTCCTAGATCTGTTTGCCGTCAGTCTGTCCTAGATCTGTTTGCCGCCAGCCCTGATCCGGCTTCCTCTACTAAGTCTGAACCCCCATCCAGCGAAGGTTGGGGGCTGTCTCGCTAGGCCGGGGAATTTCCCTGTGTAGTCCAGGAAGGGGGACCAGACTTGTTCGAATTTGGCGGAGTTGCTGAATCTTAGAGGCGTGATCTTCTCCGCCGCCACTGTCTCCCAACATTTGGACCACCACATTTGTATGGTTGGGCGCTCTGGGTTCTTCCCGAGTCTGGCCAGGGCGATCTTTGCTGCCGTCAGGAGTTGGGTGCATAAGTCTGCTATGCGGCCTGTCAGTGGGAACTGGCCCTCGCCTGTAGCCCCCAAGAGAACGATGCCCGGGTCCCAGGGGATCGTGAGGCCCGTAATCCCTCTGACCTGGTCCAGGACTTCCCTCCAGAACTGCGTAGACTTCGGGCAGGTCCATAGTAGGTGGAGCAGTATGCCCCGGTCGGGGCAGCCCTTCTAGCATTGTGGGGGTATGGTCGGGTTGAATTTGTTTAGGGATTCCGGGGTGCGGTACCAGCGGTAACATACCTTGTAGGCACCCTCTCTGTTTGTCGTGCATCTGGAGCTTTTGTGGGCGCGGGTCCAGATCTGACTCCATTCCTCTGGCTCGATAGTTCTGCCGATGTCCTTTTCCCAATTGAGCATGTACAGTTCTTTTTTGGACGGGTCCGACCTATCGAACAATTTGTATAGGGTCGAAATTTTCCCTTTGGGGGGTTCGACGAGAGGGTCCGCTCTAGGGCTGTTAGCTCTCTGCTGCCTAGTTTCTTGGCCGCTCCACTGGATAGCCAATGCCTGAGCTGGGTGTACCGGAACCTCTCCGACTCAGGAATCGAAAATTTAGCTTTGCATTCCTCGAAATCTAGCGGGTTCCCATTCACGTAGAAGTCCGCCATGGTTCTCAAGCCACCCTCCTGCCATCTGATAAAGGTGTTTGGACCAGACCAGGGGAGAAGTTGGGGTTGCCCCAGATTGGGATGAGCAGGCCTGTTGGGCTTCTGCACTTCCAGATGCGAGCCGCTTTCCTCCAACTCGACACGGTATTCCACGTTGCCGGCAGTGGGCCCGTATGCTCGGGGATGTTGCTTGCTTTCATGTGGGGGAGTGCTTCAATCGGGGAAGGGGACCAGTCCTCCTCCAAGTTCAGCCATCTGGATTGGTTGGTGGTTACCTTCCAGGCAAAAGCGTGGGTGAGCTGGGCTGCAAGGCAGTATCTGGCCACATCTGGAACCCCCAGGCTCCCGAGGGCAGGGCCACGGAGCATGATGTGTCTTGGGATTCGCGGTTTCTTGCCCTCCCAAACATACTTCAGCGCGGCTCTTTGCAGTTTTTGTAAGTCTTTCGTGGGGATGGTTGTGGGGAGAGCCAGGCAAAAGTAGAGCAGTCTCGGAAGCAGGTTCATTTTCAGCGCTGAGATACGGCCGAACCAGGAGATTTCCTGCTTGCGCCAGCAGCCCAGGTCGGCCTTGAGCTCTTTGAATAGTTGCGGGAAATTTGTTCTATATAATTTTCCCGGGTGAGATGGGATCTGGACACCCAGGTAGTTTATCTGCGCTTTGACCCACTGGATCGGGTAGGAGGTCTGCAGTCTCTCCATGATGTTGCCCGGCATGTTGACTCCAATGGCCACCTACTTGGCGATGTTGATCATGAACCCTGAGGCTACCTTAAATTCCTCCAACTCCTCCCATAGAGCCTGTATAGACTCCTCTGGTCGGGTGAGGGTGAGCAGAATATCATCCGCGTAGAGTGCTGTTTTATAGGATTCTCCCTTAAATTTCAATCCTTGGATTGACGGGTTGTTCCGGATCCTGCTGGCCAGAGGCTCCATGGAGAGGGCGAAGATGAGTGGGGAGAAGGGGCATCCCTGCCTGGTCCCCCTCGTGATATTGATTTTCCTGGAGCTAGCTCCGTTCAGTCTCAGGTGGGTGGACGGATGCTGGTAATTGGCGAGGGCCCATTTCCTAAAGTTCGGGCCGAACCCATAGTGGCGCAGGGTTGCATCTATGTCCAGCATGTCAAATGCATTGTGCGTGTCCAGTGAGAGAACCACCAAGGGGGAGCCCATTCTATGCGCTGATTCTATGGTGTTGATCATTCTTCGGATGTTGTCCTGCGTATTACGGCCTGGGATAAACCCTGTTTGATCCGGATGGATGACATCTGGGAGGATGGGGGCGAGCCTATTGGCCAAGATTTTGGCAAACAGTTTGGCGTCATTGTTCAGAAGTGTGATGGGTTTGTATGACGCGCAAAGTGTGCAGTCTTTCCCCGGCTTCAAGATGAGGAATGTGGAGGACTCTTCCATAGATGGTGTGGTGGCCCCTGACGTTAGGAAGGAGTTGAATAGGGCCGCCAGCTGTGGGGCCAGGATATGGGCAAACCTTGTATAAAATGTTGCTGTGAGACCATCTGGCCCAGGGGACGTGTTTTTCAGAGTGCGAATCGTTTCGGAAACTTGCTATGAAGTGATTTGGTGCTCCAGAGCTTCGAGCGCCGGGTGTGTCGGGGGCTCTGGGTGGCTGCCAGGATCCCAGCCCGGGCCGAGGCGGCTGTAGGGGGAACCTGCCATGATCCCTTCATGGTGCTGCGTCATAAGGTCGAGCTTCTCAGCCTCTGGGTAGTGTAGGGTGCCGGAGTGATCCGACAGGCATTGGACAAAGTTCCTTGTTTGCGCTTTCTTTAGTTTGTGAGCGAGGAGGCGGTTCTGGCCACCCGGTCTGCCTGGTGCATTTCTAGTTCTGCTTTTGCTCTTTTGAGGTCACGGCCCGGGGCTTTGGCCGGGTGCTTTTTAAAGCTAGTTTCCATCTCTATTGCTTTCTTCTCCAGATTGGTTTGGAGTAATTGATTCAGACGGCAGAGCCTCGCTGTGGCATCCATGGCTACCCCCCCGAATCACTTGTTTCATTGCATCCCAGGTGGTAGCCTGTGTGACGTCCAGAGTCTCCTTGAAATAGTTCACCAGTGCTTCAGCCAATTCGGCGTTGATGACTGTGTCCAAGAGGATATGATCGTGGAGTTTCCAGGGCCTGTGGGGGGGTTTCGGAAGCCCTTGGGTACGAAGGCTCAGAGTCACTGGCGCATGGTCGGAGATGGTGATGCCCTCAGCACAGGGGGCCAGAGGGCTTTAGGCTAGAATCAATCAATCATCGAATATCCCTTGTGCACATGCGACAGGTGTGTGTAATCTCTTGCTCCTTGGTTGAGGAATCTCCAGATGTCCAGGGTTTCTGTTTCCCTCAGGAATTCGGCCAAGGCTAGGGCGTTAACGAAGTCCTCTCTAGAAAGTGGGAGGGTTTTGTCGAAGTTGGGGTCTGGTGGCAGGTTAAAGTCCCCTCCGATGAGCAGTTGGCCTCTGGTAAAGGCGGCTATGTACAGTAGGAGCTTGCGAAGGAAAGGGCCCTGGTCCTTGTTGGGGCTGTAGAGGGTGACTAGGGTGATCGGGAGCTCGACCAGTAGGCCTTTGAGTAGCAGGAACCTGCCCTCCGGATCCTTTTTGGTGGTGACTTGGGTAAGGGGTAGGCTGCCGCTGATGAGGATGGCGACTCCTCTTTTTTTTTTGTCGCCGAGGTGAAAAAGCGCCTAGGATTGTTTTTAAAATTCATGCGCCTCTCGTCGGGCTCCAAGAGGTGCGTTTCCTAGAGAAAGACTATGTCTGAACCCAGGCGAGCCAACTTTTGCTCCACTAGTTTCAGTTTCCTGGGTGCGTTGAGGCCCCAGACGTTCCAGGTCGACACTTTAACGGCCTGTTCCGAGGTCCCCATCCGAGGCTTCTGTTGAAAAGGGTTCCGCCGCCCTCCACTGCATTAAGTCCCCCTGACTCATAACGATTTGTCCATTTTCTGTTGAACCCCCCGACCCCAAAAAACAGCATCCAGATCAGCCTTTAGCCAGTGGGGGGCAGGCGACCGGTCCAGCACAACAATGCCTTTAGAATAAACAGTGAAACTGGTGGGGAGAGCCACATGGTGGCTCCGGAGGATACCCCCTCCGATGGGCCAACGGGTCTCGATAGAAGGCTTAGGGGGCAATCTGGCATAAGAGCTTTGAAGAAATGGGAGGTGCCTGCTGGGCAGGTTCCAGGGGAGACGGGTTGTCCTTGGCCCGGGCCGGTGAGTTCCTGTGCGTGGTCTCCATCTGATGCGGGGGCCCGGGTTGTGGGAAGCCGCAGACTGGAGGGCCGCCCGAGCCTGGGAAGCGGATCGGGGGTTTAGCCGTTGTCTTTCTTGTTGTTTTTGGCAGGGGGGCCACGCGGCCTGTGCCGTCTCCCGACTCGAGTCCAGGACCTCAGGGGCTCCCGCTGCCCGTCCCCCGAGGCCCGGGCGGGTTAGCCCGATGGATCCGGCGCCTCCTCGGGGTTCATGAAGTTTGCTGCATCTCGGGGGTGAGGCTGTGGCGGGATTTGCCCTCCCAGGTGAAGGAGAGGGAGGTAGGGAAACCCCAGGGGTATGCAATCTTCCTCTCATGGAGCCAGTAAGCCAACAGTTTTAGGGCTTTCCTCTTTGCCAGGGTGACAGCCGCCAAGTCCTGATATAGGGAGATGACTGCGTCCCAGAAGAGTATACGGGGGGAATTTCTGGCCTTGCGCATGATCTCTTCTTTGACCTTAAGAAGTGCACCCTCACCAGAACGTCTGGCGGGGAGGCACCGCTATGTCTGGACCTGGTTCTGTGGACTCTATCGAGCTCTAGGGGGGCACCATCCGGGAGGGTTAGGATGAAGCGCCTGAGGTTGTTGACATAGGGCCCCAGTTCTGTGATGGAAATTGTGGGGGGGATTCCCCGCAGGCAGATGTTGTTGCGCCTGGATCTATTCTAGGCATCCTCCTGCTTCCACTCCAGGGCCTTGCACCCAGCCTTCAGCGCTGCAATTCGGTCTGCGCTTTCGCCAATTTCAAAGTTCTGCTCGAATAGGGTAGTTTCTATTTCTTCCATCCGAGACTCTACTTCGCCCACCCTTTTGTCCAGGGCCGAGATCTTGCCTTTCAGCTCCTCAGTGCCTTTTTGATATTCTTTGGTGAGCGCCGCAAGGAGGTCTTTCAAGTCACCTTTTGTTACCCCTTGCGCTGATTGGTCAAGGCTGGCATTCACCTGGGTATCCAAGTCGGGGCCCTCGAGGCGCTCACCCCGCTTGGGCTTCTCCGTCGTAGACGCCGTGAATAGGGCAGAGATGTCTGTTTGCTTCGGGGGTTTGGTATTCCTGGACATCCTGAGCTATGAATCACTGGGCCCTCGGGAGTGGCCCCACAGGTCAGTCGTCGGCTTCTGTCTGGAGCTCAGACCGTGCTGATTGAGGCTTTGCCCAGCTCCCAAGAGCCCGGTGCTCAGCGGTGGGGCTTCTGGCTCAGCCGGCGCAACAAGGATCCGCGGCAGGGGGAAGGTGGGCACAGATATAGAAGGGGGGGTGCTATGGCGGATGAATCGTGGCAGAGTTCTCAGTGCCAGCCAAGCCCGGGGAGCGCTGGGGTTCTGCGCCGGGCTGCCAGAGCATGGCTCCCGGGTTATGGCCCCAGCAAATCAGAGGTTCTGTCCAGGCCCTTGAGGCACAGTTCAAGGCAGGTAGGGATCTGCCAGCTACTGGTCGCAGGAATAATAGGCTCCGATGTGCGGCGCGGAGTTCGGCGCACCAGCAGGGCTGAGGCAGGTTGTGGCGTGATGACTGTGGAGGCCTCAGTGGATCTTCTTGGCCCCACTCCCGCCCGGGAGCGCCGGGTCTCCCAGAAGATGCTTGTTCAGGAGACCAGGGGGCGGGTGAGAGCACGGGGATTATCCCCAGAGTCGAAGTTTTTCCCAGCTTAGTCCCCTACCCCCTGGCGGCTGGGCGCAGGTGCGGGCGCGGGCCTTCTTGATGTGGCCCTCGCAAGTGTCTCCGTCCAGGAGCGGGGCCGCTGCCCCCACCAGCTCTCTCCGCTGCAGCTGGCTTTGCCTGGGGCCTATGGGGGTTCCGCTACCAGAACCCTACGTGAGGAGCGGGGGTCGCCGCTCCCCGGGGCTCACCACCTCAGCTGTCAGTAGCTCCAGGCGAGAGGGAGCGCAAGGACTCCGGCAGTCCGGAGCTCCACTGTTGTAGGGGACTGTGATGTTCCAGCAGCTTTCGCCACTCTCCGCTCCCTCTGCTGCCGTCTCTCTGCCGGACCAGGGGGCCGCTCTCTGTGCAGCGGGGCACGTCGCGCCCCTGGTAGGCTGCAGGTCCCGGTGTGGGTCGCACCGACGCGGTTGGGCCAGGGGAGGAGGCTTGGTGAAAATCTGCCTTCGAGTGCAGGGACCCCTCCGGAGCCGGGGATACCGACAGGTAATGATCGTCGGTCCGCCTCACCGGGTCATTTTCTTGTTGGCGTGCGGACGCGGACAGGAGCACTTAGAGAGCTTGACCAGCCATCTTGGCGCCAAGCCACGCCCCCCCTGCTATAGACTTTTATTAACCAAAGACAAAGCCTATCTATCCCTATTCTATAGGCAGTTTCCCTACTTAAAGAAACTAAACTGTCAGGGTGTCCATAGTGTCCAAATGGTAAAGTTCTGTCTTGGTCAAAACCTCTATCTTTCCCTGTCGCTACACCAAATAATAACTAAAGTTCAAGCAATTTCTGAGCCCAGGAGAATGGTTCCCTTCTCCTGGATGTGAAAGTCTTTCCAAACAAAAGTTCTTGAAAGTTCAGCAAAAAGAGTTCCAGCAACCAAACGAGCACCACGAAAAGTTCTCAGAAGGGCTAGGAGAAGGACTCCCTTCTCCTAGCTAGTTCCTCAGTATTCTGCTTTTTTTTAATCAACTCTTGTAATTCGCTTTCAGAAATGTCAATATCTTCTACTTTCTTTGATACTTGAAATTGGACCCCACTGGGACGAGTAAGATGACCCCTTAGGTGTTCTTGACTTTCCAGGACCACACGTTTGTGGAACTGGCCAGGGATGTGCGGACAAAAATCAACTTTCTCAAGATACTTCACAGTCTCAACTCTTCCCGGCCTCCTCCCGGACTTATCTTGGTTCCAGTTACCTTTCCCCGGGAACCTCTTTACTGCTTTTGCCAGGGGGTGTGGGTTCACTTCTTCTATCACTTTACTTCTACGATTTACTCCTCTCTGCAGCCAACTCTTATGCTTGAAGGTCTCGGCATAGTTGCTGGGCCGCTTGGTCCACCCACCACAGGGTACGCCACCATCTTAGTCTTTCTCCTTCTCACTGCTGTCACCTACGCGGCTTCACGTTAGACTTGTGGTTTCAGCGCAATTGTTGGACCTAATGATCCACCCATAACAGGTCATGCCACCACTGTTGCTTCTCTCCACTTTCAGTATGCAGCCTCACACCGACCGGCAACAAACATTTCAGGCATCCTCCTGCTCACCTCTGCTGCCTCTTTATAGTGCCACAGAGCCCACATTCAGCTTAGCAGGCTCACCGGAGGCCCTCTTGCTCGCCAGGTTCTCCTCCTCTTTGCAAACCGCGGTCGCTCAGGTCCAGCTGGATGGGCCACACTGCAACAAAGATCACTTGCTTCCACTCTCTTCATCGGGTGGCGAGAATAATGGTCTTCTTTGCTGTTTACCTTAAGGAGCGGGGACAGCCCCAGCATAACATTGGTCCAATTGCTTACAACTGGTGGAGTGTTCTTCCCGCTTGACTGTTGAATTTTCCAAATTTTCTTCATCTATGTATTTATCTTAATAGATTTGTCAGGATGTTACAATAACATATTGTTTCAGACTTCACCATAAATCCAAAACTGGGGTATTGGTATCAGCCCAGGGCGTTTGGAGATAAAGAGGGCGTATCTCAGACTTGCATCCTTATCCCCAGGAAGGAAGTCCCTCCCCATGAGATCCTCCCGCATGTTACCACACCCATGGTGACTACTGGTTAGAGGTCACACCTCCCTGGCCTCATGGAAAGGGGCTCCCCTCTGGGGAGAAGTGACGCCATCTGAAGGATCGTCACACATCCTAAAAGATCAAGGGGAATGCCCTTATCCTCCCTCTTTAAAACAGGAAATACCTCACTCACACAAGGCATCTTTCAAAGGACCCTAAAACAGGACTCATCCTCCCTCCTACAAAAAAGTACCTTGAATCCTGACAATCTTGTAAGCTACTGCCTGATTTTTAGCCTCCTATTAATTGGAGAAATCCTTCAGTAGCCAGTTGCCAACCAACTCCATGATTTGATTAACTAACACAGCCTCTTGTGATTAACAATCTAGTTTCGGCACTGCAACTGCCATCATTCAGGTCATACATGATGCTCTTAAAATCAGTCACTTCTCTCTGCTGGAACAGACCAGACATTTCTTGCTAAATTGCAATTCAACCATAAGTGATGTGATCACATTTATTTTGGGGTGTTCTTAGGTCATTTATTTTCCCTCGTTTTCCACTGCATTATTGCCCTGGCTGCACCATCTCTTTCATCTACACAGGCAGCTTGTCATCCAAGACCCTTTTAGTGGCTCTACATTCTGAGATCCCCTTTTGGAAGTTTATGTCATGCAAGAGCCGAAGGTACAAGTGGCTTCATTCAAACATCGTCTGAAGCTCCAGAAGAGGCGTAGCTCACTGACACAATCTGGAGACCTTGGAAAGTTTGCACAAACTGAACGATCCCCTTGTGAGTTGCACAGTGGGGCCTTAAGGCAAAAATAGGTGAAAGAGGGAAATCCCTTCCACACCTATTCCTGTGGGGGCAGTTATTGGAAACCCATGTTGGTGAACTCCTTTAATAATGGTACCACGATATGGGAATATTCATCTGAGGTGGGTGCTTCTGTGCACAATCACATAGAGCTCCTGCTCTACCCCCAATACCAGGCTGTAAGACAAAATCTGATCGAATGAGAACAATCTCAGTACCCATGCTCATTTACCCCATATCCAGCCTGACGTCTACAATAAATACCTTTAAAACCTGACTTATTTGGCAGGTGTTCTGTTGGTCCACCACCTTGTCTGTATCCCACTTACTACAGATGACTAACCCATTTCCCCATTATCTACTATTAACTATTATCGTGGCACCCATGGACAGAGTATGACTGAGGTATCAAAGGTGTTGTATGTGTAAGGGGGTGAGGTCTGCATACATTATTCCATTGCTTTCTTTTGCTTTGCATGACATGATCCAATCACTGTAATGAGAGTAAGGCTTTGCTAGGAACCTATAATATCTTGAACCACAACAATAAGAATGGGTGGGGGTAATTCATGGAAGTGCTACATGATTCAGAAACATATCTTGAGGTTCCAATCAATATAAAACAGGCTACCCTGTTGTCTGTCTGTGGGTCAACCCCTAAAAGGCAGGAAATGCGGATTATCATGGTTGTGTATCGGGCTTCATCATGAAGAAAGAATTCATAGGTGCTGTGGTACAAGACTTCTGCCACAAGGTGGTGATGGGGTCAGCAATGGCCATATTGAAAGGCATGGCTTTTTCTGAAGGGGCTCCCTCATCCAAAATGTCAGTCAGATCATATCCTGACCGATTTCTGGCTGGGGTACTGCTACCTAGTGCATTCACTCACCTGTCCGCTGTGGAACGATACTTTGCACTTGCTTGACCATAAGGGTGGGCTTGCTGAGTCTCCACATCAGAGGAAGTGTCCAAGCCACTTGCATCTCAAAGCCCCTCTGCCACGGCTATCAAATCAGCCACATCTGAGAAAGATATGTGCCTCCATTGCCTGAATTTGCAAGATCAACATCAAACGGCTCGTTGACATCATTATCACCGGAAATCAAAGCCATAGTGCAGAAAAAAATTAGATCACCACTCAGGCATGTACGATCAGTCGGACATTGACGCCAACTGATCCACACCAGATGGCACTAGGTGGAGTGCGCTGCTTCGAGGAGTCACCGGTACCTGCAGCTGCTTTCTTAAACATTACGAGCATTTGCTCTTTAAAAACCTCCCACTCGGTCCTAGATGTAGGCCCTGAAGCCGACTTAACACGTACATCAGAGGAACCAGAATCGTACATTTGTCGATGACGCCATTTCTTTTTATAGGAAGAGGAGAACAAGGAATGACTGTGCAAATGTGATCACTTTTTGGTCTCTTTATGGTGCCTAATAGCCTTTGCCGGAGTGGGCCCCTCTGTATTGAGCTTCGATGACCAGGCGGTCAAGCAGGCCCGAGACTTTGACGGGGGTGAACCTAATGCGTATTTCGTAGCCCTCTTCGCAGTGATTTCGGGTTCATCTTCATGCAAGAACTGCAGTCCTCATTGATGTGACTGATGCCGAGGCACCACACGTAGACACTCTGTGGGTCTGTAATGGACATCTTGGAATGACAGTACTTGCACCGCTTGAAGCCTGACACCTTGGGAGCGACATAATGTTGAAACCGCATTGAATAAGATGAAAATTCATAGGTTGAAAATAATATTTCTCTCAGAGAAAGTGAGTTGTACCGATGAGCAGCATGCTGAGCATGTGGAAAAAAGAAACGGAGGAACTGAGGGACAGGGGCATAGTAAAGCGGTATTTGTGGGGCGACTAACATTACATCTGCAGTCAAGAGGAATCAACGGGCGGGTCGAGGTGCACTAACGCCCCATGTCAAAAAAAAATTGCGAGCAGCTTACACTGGAATGGATATCTATCTGATGAGGAATCTGCGGGAGAAAAGCAATCTGTTGAAATGTGTTTTGCATAAAAATAGAACTGGGTAGTCATACTCGCTCCCTCTCACTCTTTCACTCCGTTCCATGATCTTACTCTCTACTTTTGTCTTTGACCTCCCTCAATTCTTACACCCCTACCCTCCCACCTTCTCTTACTACCCACACTTTCCATTCTCTACTCCGACTCTCTGCCTTTTCCCTATCTCCTTCCACCTCTTTCCTCCTCTGTCCATTCAATTTTCTCACACTCCTTGCTCTTTTATCTCTCATACCTCCTTCTTCACCTATGACAGTCTCCGCCTCTTTATATGCCCCTCTAAAACACCTGCATATCATGTGCCCTCTCTACCACTCACTACTCCTTCACTCTACCACTCACCTCTCATTTCCACTTCAACCCCCTCTACTCCTTCGACATCTACACTCTTCACCTACCCCTTTTATACATCCTGCACACCACAACACTACCTCTCATCCCACATACACTCACAGTCACATCTCCCTCTGGAGTCACTGGTTACCACTCCCACACAGAGTGTACGCAAGTCATCCACAGATTATTCAGCACTTGGTTCAACCTTCTGTGCACCTCACTGATCAAAAGTTTTTGGGGCATCTAAGAAGGGGCTAGAGGATGCATTTACATCGCTTATGGGGAACCAAAGTAAATCTAAAATAGGATAACCACTTGTTACTATGAATTACCCCATGAAAAACAGGGTATGTGAATTACCATAGGTGTGCTCAGGCCATGAAATCATGCACCCCCACAATTAAAAGGTATGTGGGTGTCCAGGGAGGAGATAGATGGCACCTCTACTTCGGTTGGGACCATATTAAACATAAAACAGCATGACCACATGTGTTAGTGTGAGTTAATTCCAGGGAGGCAGGGGATGTGAATTACCTTAGTGGCGTTCAGGCCATGATATATTGCACCCCCCACAATCAAAAGGTATGGTGGTGTCCCAGGAGAGGCTAGATGTGCCACTACATTGGTTGGGATCAGATTAAACATAAAACAGTATGACCATGTGTGTCATTGTGAGTTAACCACAGGGAAACAGGGGATGCGAATTACCGTAGGTGTGTGCAGGCCATGATATCTTGCACCCCCTCAACCAAAAGGTATTGGGGTATTCCGGGAGGGGCTAGATGGTGCCTCTACATTGGTTAGGACCGGAGCAAACACAAAGCAGCATGAACACTTGTGTCACTGTAAATTACCCACAGGAAGGCAGGGGATGCATATTACCATAGGTGTGTTCAGACCATGATATCTTGCACCCCCACGATCAAAAGGTATGGATGTATACAGGGAGGGGCTAGATGGTGCCCTTGCATCATTTGGGACCAGAGTAAACATACAACAGGATGGCCACTTGTGTCAGTGTGAGTTAACCCAAGAATAACAGGGTATGTGAATTATCATAGGTGTGCTCAGGCCATGAAATCATGCACCCCCACAATCAAAAGGTATGGGGTGTCAAGGGATGGGTTAGATGGTAACTCTACATTTGTTGGGACCAGATTAAACATAAAACAGGATGACCACTTGTGTTAGTGTAAGTTAACCCCAGGGAGGAAGGGGATGTGAATTACCATAGTTGCGTCCAGGCCATGATATCTTGCACCCCCACAATCAAAAGGTATTGGGGTGATCCGGGAGGTGCTACATGGTGCCTCTACATTGGATAGGACCAGAGTAAACACAAAACAGCATGACCACTTTTGTCACTGAAAATTAACCACAGGAAGGCAGGGGATGTGAATTATCATAGGTGTGTTCAGACCATGATATCTTGCACCCCACAATCAAAAGGTATGGAGGTATGAAGGGAGGGGTTAGATGGTGACTCTGCATTGGCCGGGACCAGATTAAACATAAAACAGCATGACCACATGTGTTAGTGTGAGTTAACCCCAGGGAGGCAGGGACTCTACATTGGATGGGACCAGATTAAACATAAAACAGGATGACCACTTGTGTTAGTGTGAATTAACCCCAGGGAGGCAGGGGATGTGAATTCCCATAGTTGCGTTCAGGCCATGATATATTACAGCCCCCATAATCAAAAGGTATGGGGTGTCCAGAGAGGGGTTAGATGGCGACTCTACATTGGTTGGGACCAGATTAAACATAAAACAGGATGACCACTTGTGTTAGTGTGAGTTAACTCCAGGGAGGCAGGGGATGTGAATTACCATAGGTCCGTTCAGGCCATGATATATTGTACCCCCCACAATCAAAGGTTATGGGGTGACTAGGGAGGGGTTAGATGGTGACTCTACATTTGTTGGGACCAGATTAAACATAAAAAAGAATGACCACTTGTGCTAGTGTGAGTTACCCCCAGGGAGGTAGGGGATGCAAATTACCATAGGTCCATTCAGGCCATGATATCTTGCACCCCCACAATCAAAAGGTCTGGGGCTGTTCCGGGGAGGGGCTACATGGTGCCTCTACATTGGCTGGGACCAGATTAAACATAAAACACCATGACCACTTGTGTTAGTGCGATTTAACCCCAGGGAGGGAGGAGATGCAAATTGCCCTAGGTGGAATCCGGCCATGATATCTTGCACCCCCACTATAAAAAGGTATTGGGGTGTTCCGGGAGGGGCTACATGGTGTCTCTACATTGGATAGGACCAGAGTAAACACAAAACAGCATGACCACTTGTGTCACTGTAAATTAACCACCGGAAGGCAGGGGATGCGAATTACCATAGGTGTGTTTAGACCATGATATCTTGCACTCCCACAATCAAAAGGCATGGAGATGTCCAGGGAGGGGCTAGATGGTGCCCTTACATTGGTTGGGACCAGAGTAAACATAAAACAGGATGACCACTTGTGTCATTGTGAGTTAACCCCAGGGAGACAGGGGATGCGAATTACCGTAGGTGTTTCCAGGCCATGATATCTTGCACCCCCACAATCAAAAGGTATTGGGGTGTTCCGGGAGGTGCTACATGGTGCCTCTACATTGGATACGACCAGAGTAAACACAAAACAGCATGACCACTTGTGTCACTGTAAATTAACCACAGGAAGGTATGGGATGTTAATTACCATAGATCTGTTCATACCATGATATCCTGCACCCCCACAATCAAAAGGTATGGAGGTATCCAGGGAGGGGCTAGATGGTGCCCTTACATCATTTGGGACCAGAGTAAACATTAAACAGGATGACCACTTGTGTCAGTGTGAGTTAACCCCAGAAAAACAGGGTATGTGAATTACCATAGGTGCATTCAGGCCCTGATATCATGCACCCCCACAATGAAAAGGTATGTGGGTGTCCAGGGAGGAGATAGTTGGTGTTGATACATTGGTTGAGACCTGAGTAAATATGAAAACAGGATGGCCACTTGTGTTAGTGTGAGTTAACCCGAGGGAGGTAGGGGATGCAAATTACAATAGGTCCGCTCAGGCCATGATATCTTGCACCCCCACAATCAAAAGGTATGGAGGTATCTAGGGAGGGGCTAGATGGTGCCCTTCCGTAATATGAGTCCAGAGTAAACATAAAACAGGATGACCACTTGTGTTAGTGTGAGTTAACCCGAGGGAGGTAGGGGATGCAAATTACAATAGGTCCGCTCAGGCCATGATATCTTGCACCCCCACAATGAAAAGGTATGGGGTGTTCCTGGGAGGGGCTATATGGTGCTTCTACATTGGCTGAGACCAGATTAAACGTAAAACAGCATTACCACTTGTGTTAGTGTGAGTTAACCTCAGGGAGGAAGGGGATGCGAATTGCCATAGGTGCAATCAGGCCATGATATCATGCACCCCCACATGAAAAGGTATGGGGTGTCCAGGGAGGAGATAAATGGTGCTGAATTACCGCAAGAGAATTAGGGGGTCCAAATTACCATAGGTGGAATCAGGCCATGATATCTGCACGTCCCACAATCAAAAGGTATGGCGGTGTCCCGGGAGGGGCTAGATGGTGCTTCTACATTGGTTAGGACCAGAGTAAACACAAAACAGGATAACCACTTTTGTCAGTGTAAATTATCCACAGGAAGGCAGGGGATGCGAATTACCATAGCTGTGTTCAGACCATGATATCTTGCACCCCCACAATCAAAAGGCATGGAGATGTCTAGGGAGGGGCTAGATGGTGCTCTTAAATCGGTTAGGACCAGGGTAAACATAAAACAGGATGACTTCTTGTGTCAGTGTGAGTTAACCCCAGGGAGGCAGGGAATGTGAATTACCATGGGTGCGTTCAGTCCATGATATATTGCACCCCCCCACAATCAAAAGTATGGGGGAGTCTAGGGAGGGGTTAGATGGTGCCTCTACATTGGTTGGGACAAGAATAAACATAAAACCAGGATGGCCTCTTGAGTCATTGTGAGTTAAACCCAAGGAGACACGGGATGTGAATTACCGTAGGTGTGTTCAGGCCATGATATTATGCACCCCCACAATGAAAAGGCATAGGGGTGTCCAGGGAGGCGATAGGTGGTGCTGATACATTAGTTGGGACCAGAGTAAATATGAAACAGGATGACCACTTGTGTTAGTGTGAGTTAAACCCAGTGAGGCGGGGGATGCAAATTACCATAGGTGTAATCAGGCCATGATATCTTGCACCCCCCACAATCAAACGGTATGGGGGTGTCCCACGAGGGGCTAGATGGAGCCTCCACATTGGTTGGGACCAGATTAAGCATAGAACAGGATGACCACTTGTATCATTGTGAGTTGACCCCAGGGAGACAGGGGATGCGAGTTACCGTACCTGTGTACAGGCCATGATATCTTGCACCCCCACAATCAAAAGGTATGGAGGTTTCTAGGAAGGGGCTAGATGGTGCCCTTACATCATTTGGGGCCAGAGTAAACGTACAACAGGATCACCACTTGTGTCCGTGTGAGTTAACTCTAGGAACACAGGGTATGTGAATTACCATAGGTGTGCTCTGGCCATGAAATCATGCACCCCCACAATGAAAAGGTATGGGGGTATCCAGGGAGGAGATAGATGGTGCCGATACACTGGTTGGGACCTGAGTAAATATAAAACAGGATGACCACTTGTTTTAGTGTGAATTACCCCAAGAGAAATAGGGTTTGCAAATTACCATAGGTGCAATCAGGCCATGCTATCTTGTACCCCCACAATCAAAAGGTATGGGGGTGTCTAGGGAGGGGTTAGATAGTGCCTCTACATTGGTTGGGACCAGATTAAACATAAAACAGGATGACCACTTGTGTCATTGTGAGTTCACCCCCTGGAGACAGGGGATGCGAATTATCATAGGTGTGTTCAGGCCATGATATCTTGCACCTCCACTATCAAAACGGTTTGTACTGTTCTTGTAAGTGTATGAATGCTGCACCTCTGGTACATGTGCATAGTATTCAACACTGTGATGTGCGGTATGGGCCATGATTTGCAAGGGCAAAATTGTTTCGATGTAGTGGGGCACATAGGTCTGATAAAATGTCCTCTTGAAACATAATGGAATATTCTCTGCAGGCACAGGTGAAGATGTGTGGGGGATTATTTCAACATAATGGTTGGGGGTTCCCCTCGCTTAGACCAGAAAGGAGTCTAAGGCGCCTGCGGGGGTGGAGGGCATACATTATAATGGAGATAAAGATATGGTTAATAGCTGCCAATTATCACAAGCCAGCAGGGCGCTGGAATACTGAATGACCACTGAATAGTTGTGAATGATCCTTCTTCATAAGAAAGTAGGTGACGTGGAGGAAACAGTGTTCAAAGTAGGTGATAATATTTCTGTTTTCCTCAATGGGGCTCCAGCAGCAGCTTGTAAGGTAAGCACTGCAAAGCACACACTGTAAGACCCAGAAAGTGAGCAATATATAAAGGAATATATTGCTGTGTTATTACACTGCTGAGTGGCAATATGGGGGCTTTTGCTGGGGGTCCCCTGAGGCTCGAGGCCCCTTTCAATTGAAAGGCTGGAAAGGCCCTGCTGCCGTCCCCGATTCTCGGCTAATGTGCTGTCTCTGTTGCTTACTAGCAAAGTATTCAGCAAACATGGCTGGGATGAACCTAGCAGCTAACCACCAGGGCTATGCAGCAGTACAGTCCTGTTAACATAAAATGATAAGTTTATAACTGGTTTATAAATACACATGTACAAACTGAGCTAAATATAACTCTTCCATTGACCTAAATGTGGACGTTTGGCAGTAGATTGTGTTTTTGCCTAGCTTGCTTGGTGCCCCCATCTTTCCTCTAAGACTAGCTTGCAGAGTTTAACTAAAAGGTATTACGTGCAGACGTAATGTCTAGTTCCTGCGCACTGGTCTTTTTGAAGGGCTATTCCTGGCACCTTTGCTCCCAATGTCTCGTCCAACTGTTAGAGGCTCAATATCATAGCATTACAAGACAGAGTGCGGGGAAGTACTCTGGACGGCCCAAACAACTTCAGTGGCTAGGAGCAACAGGGGAGAAAATGTAATGTTGGTTCTACCACAGTTAGTCCCCTATACTAGAATCTCTGGTGCACTGACTGGATGGTGAGACTGTCTGCCTGTCAAATTAAGTTATACGTGACTGGCGGAGGGCCAGTGCAGCAATAATGCAATTATATGTGAGCATATTCGTGCCACTAGCAGAGGAGCACCAGGTTACAATAATGTTTCCCTACACTTATTAAAACTGTCCTATTGTAAGGGTGTAAACGTAATCACTTATGAGCACTCCAATTTTTGCAGTTGAAGTCTGTGAGCCTCATTACGAGTGTGCCAGTCCAGTAACAACCGGCTGGCACACTACGAGTCTGAGGGCTGGTGCCGTCCCACCCGCAAGGGTCAGACCTGGCGGGCGGAACGGCGCCCGCCCACAGGCTTTCACAGCAGAACCAGTGCCAGTGCTTCTGTCATCCCCATTCCCATTGAGTCCAACGGGACTCAAATGGGAATGGGGATTTACCATTTACTGGCGCCTGACTTCCTGGAACACTGGGGTTGTAATCCCCCGGTGTTTCCGGCAAGCCAGGTGCCACTAAATATTGTAAGTCCGGAGGCAACCCGCCGGTAGCACCGGCAGGATTACTGCCGGGCTTGTAATGAGGCACATTGTGAGATTACATTATTTGTCCAGGATCACACACTTACGCTAAAAAGCGAAGCAGGGATGTTAACCCACTCTGCAATTTGGGCACGGCCATCTTCTTCCACGCTTTACTTGGAACAAATATTTAAATTTTGGGTGTCAAGACCTACAATGATACTGTCCTATAGAGTTTACTTGTAAAATACACAAATTGCATAGTAAAGCATCATGATAACATCTAAATACTTATAGCAGCAGCAGCATGTTGGGCCACAATAATATCAGTGTACCTTTATTTTCCACATCCTGAATGGAAAACTATAAGATGGAAAAGGCAAAATATCTAGTTCCTCACTTTATTTTTAGCGCTTTCAGACGCACAATATAAGAGGCTAAAAAATTCACTTTGGTTAGGAGATTTGTCACAAACCTCCAGCGTGTTGTTATGCATGGTTTTAAGAACATTCAACTGAGGACATGAAAGCAAACTTTTTAGGATGTGAAAGCACGTTTTAGGATATCAAGCTATTAGACGTTATGGGTGAGAACACATTTTAAAAGTGTGCTTTATTGTGTTGCTCACTTTAACTGTAATAGATTTGCAAGGTGACTGGTGGTCTTTCAGTTTAGAAGTCACCATTATGAATAAGCAAGCTTCGGCTGCTGATGACAAAATAAAAATAAACGTGTTGTTGGGTTTATTCGGCAGACTGTGTGTCTAGGAGGGGCTATGACACTGTGAAGAAACAGAATTCGTCCCATGGTTCTGATCCTTTTGTTAGCAGCTAACATTTCGTTGCATGCCTGTCCTTTTTATGACATTGTGCATGCCAGAGAGGACAGAAATGGGCAGGGGCGGAGCTACAAAGACATCACTGGCCAATCCCGGAACTGAGTTGTTGGAGGGCGGGCTATGCCGCTGTATTTTCTCATTTTTCATTTTAACGCAGTTTGTACGGCTGTAGCCATCTGTGGGTGGGCGGGTCAGCCAAGTGACCGCTAAGATTCCCAAACACTAACTCCCACAAGATACCATGGGATGCAGGATACCATACAACAATGGCAACAGCAGAGAGCGTATTAGGCACAAGTAAACAAACACGTCCCCATTACTAGCCTGATCCATTGATCCACATCATGTAATTTCTCTTTCATTTGTTAAGTTCTGATCCTGATGGTTCTTTCACGCCTCGACATTCCAACCCTTAGTCTGATGTTTAGGGAAACTTGCATTACTATCTTCTGTCATAAATCCCCTTTGCATTACTCTCTTAGACCCGGTGTTGTATGGTATCATGCAGGATACCATAAAACACCGTTTTGGAGGCGTGAGGTACTGTTATAACGTTTTTTTTTTTGCTGGATTTGAATAACAACATGTAGAGGCGGAAGCCAATTTCTTTTTCGGCGGGATGGTCACTACATCCAAGTTTATATCTAATGTATTGTGGCAATGTGATAGTTTGTTCGCACAAAATGGTACAACCAGCAAGCAGCTACGCCCAGTGCATCCGTAGACCCATATGGTGTCTATTCTATTTATCTATTTGGTTATTTCTAACGTGCACCAGGCAGACCGAACTGCATTCGGGCGCAGTTGTTGACTAAGGATCGACATTTAGCTGCGAGGAACTGTGCTTGCCCTTATTATTGGATTCACTTAAATAGGAAGGTTTTACATTTTTTCCTGAAACCTTCTAGGGACATGCATGATCGTATAGCGACGGGTAACTGGTTCCATAACTTTGAGCCTGTCACAGAGAACCTCCTGTCACCTTTCGAGGTGCATTTGGTCCGTGGAACATCCACCAAAAGTTTATCTCCTGACCGGAGGTCTATGGTTGGTTGATAATGGTGGATTGTTTGGTGGATAATTTGTGGCAAATTGTCGTGGCATAAAATGTGAGTTGCTGTTACACACCAGTGTGTTTTCATAAATTTTTATGGTTATGGGAAAGTATTGTATGGCCATGTTCATCCATTTGCCATTATTAGAATCTGGTTAAGTTTTTTTTTTTGTAAACTCTTTTTATTGATTTTCACAAAATAACAAGCAAACAATCCCCTCCCCCCCCATGTCCCCCCTCTCTGCAACAAGTTAGTCCCCTTCACCCACCGACCATTTTAGAAAAAAAAAAAAAAAACCACAGTCATTGCAAATCCAGAAGCCTCAGTCGCTGTGGGCACCACATCACCTTATAATCGTCATTAAGAACCTGCAGTAGTTCCCCCCAGTCTGCCGCGAAGCTCTGGGCCTTGTTGTCCATGGCATAAATCGCCCATTCCAGAGCCACTATCTCCCACAGTTTTCGGAACCAGTCCTGTATCTTAGGAACCTCAGTGCCTTTCCATCTCTGGGCTATTAGCTGCATAGCGGCAAGAGTCGTAATAGCAATGGCTTTTTCTCTTCCTCTAGGTTCACCTGCCTCAGAGTCCACCCGGCCACCCAAGAGAATGTGCGCTGGAGTCCTCCCGTCCCTCAGCCCAAAGGCCAGTCCCTGTGCCTCCCTCACCTCCCCCCAGAACGATTTTAGCTTGGGGCAGTCCCACCAAATGTGCTCCGCGGAGCCCGCCATCCCGCGGCCCCTCCAGCACAACCCCGACACAGTAGGAAAAAATCTATTAAGCCAGACAGGGGTATAATGCCACCTAAACATGATCTTATACCATGTCTCTTGTAGTTGGGGCGCCCTGGCCAGTTTAGGAATTCTCCTCCACAACTTCCCCCAGTCCATCCGGCAGATCCGGCGTCCGAGAGCCCCCTCCCACTCTCGCATATATGCCCATTGGACCCCCTCATTAGAGCCAGCCAGAGTCTTATAGATGTTGGAGATGAGGCCTCTCGCCCCGTCATTCGTGAGCAGGAATTTTTCAAAGGGCGTCAGATCACTTGTCGCCGCTTTCTTGATCCCTGGGTAGAGAACCCAATGGCGAATCTGAGCATACCTCAACCTCTCTCTTTCTTGTACTGCAAAGTGCTTCTTACAGTCGTTAAACGATAACACTTCCCCTCCAGAAAACATATCGCACAATTTCCGACAGCCCCCTTCCTGCCAATTCGCAAAGGCTCCTTTCTCCACTCCCGGGGAAAAGTCCCCGTTGCCGAATATGGGGGTGAAGGGAGACGGGAATGTGGTAATCCCTTCCAATTTTACTAGCCTATCCCAAGTGTCTGCCATCAGTTTGGTGATGGTGCTCTCGTAAAGATGACCCGGTCTGTGTTGTTTCGGGAGCCACATTACTTCTGCTAGGTATCGGTGCACTACAGCCCTATCCATCCTCACCCACAATTTGTCCCGCGTTCCTTCCTCCCCCTTCAACCATTCCCTAATAATTCGCAGCTGGGATGCCTCGTAATAGCGTCTAAAATTCGGCAATGCTAGACCTCCCTCACTCTTCGATGCCATCATAATTCGGATTCCCACCCTAGGCCTTTTGCCTTCCCAGATGAATTCCTTGGTCAGGGTTTCAAGCTCCTTGAAATAGCTAGCCGGCACAGGCAGCGGGACATCTTGGAATAGGTACAAGAGCCGAGGAAGTGTAACCATTTTAACCGCGGCTATCCGCCCCAACCATGAAACCCTCGACTCTCTCCACTTCAGAAAATCCCTCTTAATAGCCTTAAGAAGTGGAGGGAAATTAGCCCGAAACCATCAAGCCAGGGTAGCCGTAATTCTCACCCCTAGGTAACGAATCCCTCCCGGGCTCCACAGAAAGCCAGTAGCCGCCCGCAGATTCTCCCTTTCCGCTGGTCCGAGCGTTAAGTTCAGGACCTCGGATTTGTTGGCGTTCATTTTCAGACCCGAGGCCGACCCAAAAGACTCTAAAAGGGCCACACTAGCCTGCAATGAATTCCGCGGGGCTGTGAGCATGAGCAGCATGTCATCAGCAAAGGCTGCTACCCTATGCTGCTCCCCTCCGAATGGGATCCCCTGGATGTCCCTTGCCTCCCGAATGGCCTGGAGGAGTGGCTCCAAATAGAGCGCAAATAGTATTGGGGAAAGGGGACAACCCTGCTTTGTCCCCCTCTGCAGAGATATTTTCCTAGAGGCACTCCCGTTCACCATTACTCTGATGGAGGGCGCTTGATAATTAGCCTTGACCAATGTCAGAAAGTCCCCACCAAACCCCATTTTTTCCATTGTCTGAAAAAGGAAGGACCACTCAACGCGGTCAAAAGCCTTCTCCGCGTCCAGAGCTACCAGGACTGCGGGGGTGTGCGTTTTCTGGACTTTCTAGACTACATGGGCCACTCGACGAATGGTGTCCGCGGTTTGTCTGTCCTTGATAAACCCAGCTTGATCAGGGTGTATCAGGTCCGGGAGGATGGAGTCAAGCCTATTGGCCAAGATCTTGGTGAAGATCTTAGCATCTAGATTAATCAGCGCTATGGGGCGATATGAAGCTCTGTCTTCCGGGTTTTTATTGGGCTTCAAGATTAGGGTCACTTTGGCCTCCTCCATGGAGGGCGTGATTCGGCCCGAGAGGCGAAATGAGTTAAATAACGAGGTGAGGTGTGGGGTTAATTGCACACTGAACAGTTTATAAAAGGCGGCCGTATAACTGTCCGGGCCTGGGGCCTTACCTGGCGGCAGGGCCCTTATCACCCCCCGCACCTCGTCCTCTACAATTTCTCGATTGAGGACTTCACGTACCACACTGCTAATTTCCCTTACGTGGACCTTCTGGAGGAAGTCCTCCTGTTTCTCACTTGGGGGGTGCTGGGTGGCATAGAGCGACTCATAGTACTCGGCAAAAGCTTCCTGGACCCCTTCCTGGTCCGAGACCCGCTCCCCCGCTGGCAACCTTAATGCCGTAATCGCATTTCTCGCCCTTTTACCTCTCAGTAATCGCGCCAGCAGGGCGCCCGATTTATTGGCCTTTGCATAATACTGTTGACGCACTGACAGCAGGGCCCCTTCCGCCTTCTTAGTGCGCAAAAGTTCCAGCTGCCCAACAGCCTTCCTATATTCCCGCATTGGTCTGCGAGAAGGAGTGTCCCCAGCCGCCTGCCTAGCCGCCTCCACTTCAGCTTCTAACTGCGATTCCAACATTTGCAGTTGTTTCACCCGGTGGACCGATAGGGCTATTAATTCTCCCCTAAGAGTGGCCTTAAAGGCATCCCACCGCACGTCTTCCCCAGGATCCTCCCTCTTGTTGGTGTCAAAAAAGAGCTTAATCTTCTCTTCAATATCTTTCCTGATTACTGGATCCCTCAAGATGGACGCAGGGAGTTTCCAACCCCAGATCCCCTTTCTTCTCTGACCCACATCCATCACTAAGGAGACTATTTTATGGTCCGCAATCCCTATCGGCCCCGTGCAGACTTCCCGAATCGCTCCAACTAATGCAACCGAAACCCATATATAATCAATTCTAGATTGCGAACCATGGATGCCCGACAAGAAAGTATGGCCCTCCTCATCACCTCTAACCTCCTTCCAAGCGTCACGTAACCCCAGCCTACCGACCCTTTCTTTCAAATCAGTTGACATTATATCTCCTCCTCCCTCCCTGCTACCTCCTGTTCTATCCTTTCCCTTATCCCAGGCAATGTTGAGATCCCCAAGAAGAACAATATGACCCCACGAGAACTCTTCCAGCAACTCCAAGACCCGCCGCAAAAAGGGATCCTGGCCCGAGTTGGGAGCGTATACTACCGCTATTGTCAGAGGGACCCCTTGACACTTCCCTTTAGCTATGATATACCTCCCATCCTTTTCTCTAAGCACTCCCTCGAGTTTGAAGTCTACTGTATTCCTAATTGCCAGGGCTACCCCCCTAGCTTTGCAGTGGCTCGAGGCATGCAAAATCTGATCAAAACCCCGCAGTCTCATCCTGCCCTGATCCCTGTGAAGTAGATGCATCTCCTGGAGCCCCATAATATCTGGCTTCTCCTTTTGTGTGAAGTGCTCCAACTTTTTCCTTTTGAGGGGGGTATTCAACCCCCGAACATTATGCGTTAGCCACCTAAGGGAGCCCTCAGTAGAGAAAAATCGCTGAAAGCAGGGGAAGTCGTATCCCCCTTGTCATGTATCTTTTGCTCGTTGCCGCCCCCCCGACACCCCTGAAAAACTACCCCACCCATCCCCCCTCCCCCTGAAGGTTAATACCTTCCCGCCCTCTCCTCCCCCCAAGCTCGGGCATCTTCGCCCTTTCTGCTTCCAACATGGTTGTGCCCCCTATTACCCCATGAACTAAGACACCCTATAGAGGCCCACCACCCCTTTCATCATACGTCAAATCAAGGCTGCATAGGAGAAGGACTGCTTGTATCACCAGGAGCTCCCTCCCTCGGCCGCGTGCCCCCCCTGGTGCCTCTCCTCCTCCTTTCTCGGACCGTCGTCCAGTCCCAGGGCCTCGGTCCGGAGCGGCCACTCGTGCCCGGAATTCCCGCACCCGGGGGGGGATCCTCCAACTCGATGTGAAGCAAAGCAGCTCCTTCCTGGAGGGATGTAATTCGTCTCTGGGCCCCCTCCCAGTCAAAGAGCAAGCCAAAGGGGAAGGTCCACCTGTAGCGAATCGATCTCTCATTGAGGACCTTTACCACCGGGCCCATCAGTCGCCTCTTTAGGAGAGTGCTGTTCGCCAAATCTTGAAAGAGAGCGATCCTCTCTGAGAACCGCTTCCTTCTGGGCATATCGAGCGAAAGCGGCTAGGACATCCCTTGGTTTCGCCGCCTGGCCTTTGATCAGTCGACCGGTTCTGTGCACTCGATCCAGCTCCACTGTTTCCAGGCCACCCGTGCCCAATATGTCAGCAAAAATTCCCTGGATCACCGCCTTCAAAGACTTATCTGACACCGATTCAGGCAGCATTTTGACCCGAATGTTGACCCTGCGAGACCTGTTTTCCAGGTCTTCCACTTGAAGTTCAAGGTTCCTGGTGGCGACATCCAGCCTCTCTATAGCTTCACTATTTGCCGCGTTCTCTCTATCCGCCTCTTGGAGACCTTTCTCCAGGATGTCAGTCCTCTCCCCCAGTTGACGCATCTCCTGCTTTAACTTCCCCACAGCTTCGCTCAAGTCTGTGCGCAACAACTGAAATTGCTCTTGAAAAGTCTTAGTCAGATTTGCCTGCAGGGAATGCAGTTCTCCGAGGAACTCCCTCTTGGGCATATTTGCCACGTCCTCTGCCTGCCCCGGAGCGGTGTCTTCGCTTGCTGCTCCCCCCGAGGACCCAGACCCCTCCTTCAGGCTTTGTGCCGACCACATGGCACGTAGAGTACCGGTGCTGTCTCCAGAGGTCTGCGATGGCCTTCCCCTTCTGCCCTTGGGCCTTGTGGTCATGCCGAGAAAATCTCCTCCGGGTGGGCAGCTCAGATTCTCGCCCGACACCCTCCCGGGCCTTTAACCAAGGACAAACGCTGGCCCCAGGATCTCTCACGCAGCCACACTTCAACCCCCGATTGCTAGAGGATCCGCATAATCCAATCTCCTGGATCTGCACCGAGGTGCCACTCTACATCTCCCGTTGGGGGGGGTGAGATACTCCTCCCCGCGCTGGCCGCACTCCCAATGACAACAGGCCCCAGGGGCGGGCGATGTCCTCTGGGCCCTTCTTCCACCCCCGGGGGTAGCGGGGAGCAGGTCCTACGTTCGCCCGTGGATCCAGGCAGGCAGGGCAACCGCCTCACGTCCCCTCGCCCAACACTTCAGGGGCACGCCACCTCCAGACGCTTCCCCGGGGCTCTCACCTGGCGGCTGATTGCGTCCTCCTCTCACAGGGAACTCCCTTCAGTAGGAGCCGGGCAGGAGTGCCCCCACACCCCGTCACCGCCTCCGGGCTCTCCTCCTTCAGGACGCCACCGGATTCAATCTCCCCCGGCTGCCTCCGCTCTACGGTCTCTCTCTCTCTGGGGAGCGCCGGCGACGAGGGTGAGAAGAGCCTCACCCAGGCTGCAATGCTCCTCCACGGGTCAGCCCCCCCGCCGCGCCTCCCGCAGGAACGGGCCCACGATGACTCCACACAATGCAGCGCGGCCTCCCCCAGGCTCCAACAACAGTGCGCCTCAGACGGATGGGCCCGCGGCGGCCTCCCCAGCAGCTCCTCCTCCGCTCGTCAGACGCGGCGGTACACTCCCGCCCGCTGTGATGGCTCCGCCTCTACACCCGCCGCCAACTTTCTCCGACTCCCCCCGAGGTTCGTGGGGGGTCCAAGCAGTGCCCGCACAGGTCCGTCGAGGGGGTGGTGGGCACCTTCCCTACAACCGGGTCCAGGGAGCGCCGTCGGCACAGCTACTCAGTGCCGGCGGCCATCTTGGAATCAGAATCTGGTTAAGTTTGTCCCAATACATGAAGTGGACATGTTTTGTGGGAAAGTTGTTCCCGTATTAGTGGCCCCAAATAGAGATGGTATGGTGCCAAGTTGTGTGGTGCCAATTCTGTTTTGTTCCAATTTGTTTTGGTGTGTCATGGTGCCAACGTGGCATTGGCAAGTTTATAAATGGAGGCCATTTAACTGCTAGTGGTGTTTTGTGGTAGGGTGCCACTGCAAGTGGTGTTTTGTAGTGCCAATTTGTTAAGGTGTTTCATGGTGTCAAAGTAGTTTTGGTGAGTTGTTTTTAAGATGATTTGGACCTTGAACCTACTATGTTTAGTGATGAAATGTTATGTGGACCTATTTTGATGAGGGAAATGTTCAGTATGAAATGTTTAGTTGAGTGGACCTACTGCATTTAGTATAAATGTACAGTAATGTTATTGCACTAACCTGACCTTTTCTCCACAGACACTTTCAACATAGACTCTGCAGGCATGAAATTGTGGAACTTTAATGTGGCGCAACCTATACTAGGATTGCCACAATTTCTTTGCTGAATTCGTCTAGTTGTTTTGAGTGGAGATTGGGTATGTGATTTGTGTCAGTGTGAGAGTGCTGGTAAATTTGGTAAAATTCTTGTGATTTTGGACTACTGCATTTCTAGGAAATTTTCAACCAAACTATACCTTGTACTAATCCACCAAATTTTTCCACAGCATATTCCAAATTTGGACTCTGAAAGCATGAACTTTGGGACGCTTCCATGGCGAAAACTGACATTTTTCTATTCCCAAACATGATTGCTGAATTTGTTCATTTGTTTTAGCTGGGAAATGTCTGAGAGTGATTATGCAAGGTCAAGTGTGAGCATTTATTTCAACCCTTGCCGTCTGACATTCATGGAACTTGCAGTACTATCTTCTATCATAAATCCCCGTTGCATTACTCTCTTAGACCCGGTGCTGTATGGTATCCTGCAGGATACCATGCAACACCGTTTTGGAGGCATGAGGTACTGTTATAAGGTTTTTTTTGCAGGATTTGAATAACAACATGTAGAGGTGGAAGCCAATTTCTTTTTCGGCAGGATGGTCACTACATCCAAGTTTATATCTAATGTATTGTGGCAATGTGATAGTTTGTTGGCACAAAATGGTACAACCAGCAAGCGGCTACGCCCAGTGCATCCGTAGACCCATATGGTGTCTATTCTATTTGTCTATTTGGTTATTTCTAATGCACACCAGGCAGACCGAACTTCATTTGGGCGCAGTTGTTGACTAAGGATCTGTGAGGAACTGTGCTTGCCCTTATTATTGGATTCACTTAAATAGGAAGGTTTTCAATTTTTTCCTGAAACCTTCTAGGGACATGCATGATCGCAAAGCGACGGGTAACTGGTTCCATAACTTTGGGCTAGACACAGAGAACCTCCTGTCACCTTTCGAGGTGCATTTGGTCCGTGGAACATCCACCAAAAGTTTATCTCCTGGCCGGAGGTCTCTGGTTGGTTGATGATGGTGGATTGTTTGGTGGATAATTTGTGGCAAATTGTTGTGGCATAAAATGTGAGTTGCTGTTACACACCAGTGTGTTTTCATACATTTTGATGGGTATGGGAAAGTATTGTATGGCAATGTTCATCCATTTGACATTATTAGAATCTGGTTAAGTTTTCCAAAGTTTTCGTACAAGTTTCGTACAAGTTTCCAAATTTGGACTCGGAAAGCATGAACTTTGGGACTCTTCCATGGTGAAAACTGACATGTTTCTATTCCCAAACATGATTGCTGAATTCGTTCATTTGTTTTAGCTGGGGAATGTCTGAGAGTGATTATTGATTTATGCTTGATCCAAAATGGCGCGGGTGCGCAATGCATTCGGGGAGCACTCGGAGCCATGTTGGATATTTACTTCATACCGCAGTGAAAGGCTGCACACATTTTGCTGAGTGTTAGATTCACAGTGCTGAGATAAACATGCTTTTCCAAACCTGGTATGCGGTCAACGCCAGTTCTGCTGGGAAAGCTAACGTTGTTATGGCTTGCTACTGTTCTCCGTGGAGCATGTTTTTAGAGAAGGGAGGCACTGTGCTTCTTGGGGGGAGCTCTCAATTGACCCAGCTGGCAACCGACGGCTGTTCCTCAACTGCGCAAGTGCAAGTTCCAGAATGTTCGAGAATTAACTCCCCTTTGTGGAGTGTGTATATATGCGGAAACCCAGAGGTGGTCAGGTGAGACTTCACCCGGAGAAGGACGCTTACGTCCGGCCTTCCTGTGAGCTGTGGTGCTCTCGGCCTGGCTGTTCCCGGGGTCTTCCAGCCACTTCTGGACAAGATGAGGAAATCTGTTACGCTCACAGTGATGTATTTCTTTTTGACTTCTTTACTTCTTCTGTGATTTATGTCCTTATTATTTTTATGAGTTATTTCTATGTACTTGTAAGCTTTGAATAAATAGCCGTAAAGAGCTGATTATCTTCTAAGAGTGTGTAGCTGTGAGCTATTGTGTCTGTCTGGTTATGGTTCAAAGTATTTGCTCTATACTTGCATTGATGATTTATGGTTATTTCATGCACTTTCCGGGGGAGAGCAGTACAGTGGTAAAGGTGGTGCATAGGATTGTGGGCTGGTTCCCTTGTTGCGAGTTCCATAAATGGCCATTATGGTTCTGGAGATTGTTTTTGAAGAAGATTAGCTAATTGGCAGCCATACCAAGGACTTGAAAGGGAATAGCGTTTTGCTTGTAGTGGTCAGATGGAGGCGTATCTGGCAGGATAGTTGATTAGATATATATATGTGGTTTCACTATTCACTGTTCATCTGTTTCTTCCCTGGATATTATTGTTATGTAAGGGGGGAGATGTGTTGTGTTTTACATTTCCTGTATCTGTGGCTATTTCCTGTATGAGTGAGTGTTTGAGTCTGGAATGTGTGGTGTGGAGTGTTCCACTCAGAATGTTATTGTGTGAGTGCCAAGGTTTTTATAGTGTCAGTTGGAAACTGAGCTTGGCAAAGGGGGACCGGTGGATGTTTCTTTCCCTCAAGAACCTGTCTTCAATGTAACCTTATGTACCTAACTGTATACCTCGAACCTACTAAACTTACTTAACTAAACCAAGGCCCCTGACTGATTATTCAACCCCCCAAACTTCCATTTCGACAAAATACCATTTGAAAACAGTGGAGCATATGCTTTATGCAAGGAAGGCTAGTTCACAGTCTAAATGTGTTTTTTTCGGGGATGGCGTAATCCGCAAACTGAGACCACTCTATCTCATACCCCTCAACTCACACACATTTGGGAAAACGTTCACTCACCCGCCAAACCGCTAACCACCCATACAATTCAACAATTTCTCTCACCCACCCAAAAGAAATCTCCCGTTATCATCCGCACGATGACAGAAAAGGTTAGAGGTATGCCAACTCAACCCGAGAGTGGCCACAGTGATTACACCGTGGACACAAAACACAGCCTACAGAAATTTCAATTTATCAAGTTGACAGCTACATACATAATCAAAGAGTGAATCAACGAGCCGAAGAGCCTTATGTGCCCAATAGAGGGTTCACTCCTACTTTCCATCCTCGGATTCCCCGCTCTCAGGAAAATAAAAAGAAATTGTCTAGCGCAGCTTTGCGGGGCACATCCAGCAGGATGCATCCTGAGCAACTCGAGTCGTGAAAAAGTACACTTACCGTGTTGATGGTGGCCCTTAGCCCCAAAAAAGACGACAGCTATCAGAATGGCAGAACTCCAAAGCCGGAGAAAAGATGGGACGGACTGACACTTGGTGTAGGAAGTATCAACAGGAGTTGATCCATCAGGGTGAATTGCGACTCGTTAGCAAGTTCACTATTATTGAAGCATTAGGGTATGAGGCGTGTTTACATTATCCCAAGTTGATCCATATGGGGAGTTGTATGGGAGGATAGGTCTGAGAGACCCCCTCCCCGACATGCCCCACCTGCGTGCGGTTCGTGGCTCGTCAGAAGCCCCCATGTGCCTGTGTTCAGGTGGCAGGGTGGTGGCTGATCGAAACACAGGGCCAATCGAATTGTACTGTAACATACCATTTTGAAAGCTTCAACACTCCATTTTAGATAGGAGCGACCAAAACCTCAATGAAGCAGCCCACCTGCGAAAGCCGCAGCTTGGCCCCCGCTCACTGCGCGCAGGGAACCATGCACTCCCCCTGCTCCTCCACCCTATGGCAGATCTGCTGAAGGCCTGTTCTCATGAGCAACCAGACACTAACAAGTATCAGAACAAACACTTTATCATTTACCTTCCGCAGTACATCACTGTCTCCGAAGAACCATCCCAATTGAACAGGCCTCGACCCGGCATCTAACCCCGAACATTTAAAATATATGGGGTCAATACCCTCTCTGTACGAACCCCTGCCCATGTCCCCCAAATGAAGTGTTAACCGTATACCAAAGCTTAACGATTTGTAGAGTTGTTGTGTAAACCATAACACGGGTGTTGGGAAAAGGGATAAAAGCTTATAGTATTGATAAAGCAAGAATGACCTTAGCCCGTTGTAAAATACCATGTGCCTTGAAGACCTAATGAAAGGGCTTGATGGAGCCCACCTAGTGCTAACTAACGATTGCTGCTAATGTACAAAGGAAGGCGGAAAAGCATTACTGAGAGTACTTGTGTGTCACACGTTTAAGTGTTATGAGCAAGAATGCAAATGTACAATCACATGTGAATGTATTGCTTTATGCTCCGGAGTTCACAACCAACCAAATGCTACCTCATGTGTTATCCATCTGTTACCTCATGTAATTACCAAAATGTATTCCACTAATGTTCTGTGATATATATAACACTGCCCGACTCTCATAGTCGCACATAAAGTAGTACATGAATGTATAAGCAATAGAAATGTGTAATCATCCTAATATTACTAACTGTATTAACTGTCTCCTCGTATGGTATACTGTGCAGTCGAGGCACAGAGAATCGTGCAGAGCCACAAGGCCATCTCCCCCTCCCTCCTGCCAAGGCCCGCCAGGGCTCGCTGGTGCGTGGGCACCACCGCCTCACCTCCCCTCATTCTGCTGGACCCGCTTCAAGTATTCACCTCCCCCATGGTCGAAGCCGCCATGGTCGGCCAAACGAATTATTTACAACCTGGTCCTAAAACCCCACCGCCTCAAGGGGTCAGATGTGCCCCCTCGATGATCTAGTAGTACTCCAGTCCACCCCAAGTTAATGGGCCTCAGCGATATGTATTCAACCCTGTACTAACATATCATAAAGTAATTCTTCACTACATCTAACAGAACGGAATGACAAGGCAGCTCATCCCGTGCCCTTAGACCAAACACCCAGGTTTATGACACCCGGTCAACAGGTCAAAAGTAATAGAGCACTGATGTATTGGTAAAGCTTCACATTGCATGTTGTCTCTCTTTCTTAGAGTAACATATTGTAGGATTTACAGGACAACTGGAATCGTATAATGGATGAATGTTTGACTGTGTGGCCACAAGGGCAGAATGTTTGTGCCGCCATCAATCAACGACACTGACCGCGCCTGGCCTAGCAGCTCCATCCCGATGAGCCCAGCTGACCCATCCACCCCACTTTGGCACCACGCGGATGTCCACCAATCCTGGAGCGGCTCATCACTGTCTCACCTATAGTTTAGTCGACGCCACCCAATCCCTGAGACTATGTGCCCCCTATAGCGTGTAGGATCTGTGATGTGGTTTTGTAATAAATATGACTGTCTTTCCTATTGTCAGTCAGAGCGCTCTCGGAGCATGCAGAGTCCTTTGCATGCCCTATTTTAATTAGATAAAGAACCCTTTACATCACCCACACTTGGTCTTGGTCTCATTTCCTCCTGGGGTGTGTCCTTTATTGCCTCTCATTGTGGGGAGGGTACTGCCGTTTGCAGACGCTTGCTTTCAGTGGTGACCCCGACGTGATAGATTCTTTCATTGTCCCGTCTGGCATGAGAAATTCCAGGCGGCAGTGGAGACGCACGGTGCGCCCCCTCAAGAGAGCTGCCCGCCTACGGCAACTGGTACGCTTAGACGTGCGCATGGAATAGACCAAATGGTACGGGTCCCGCTCCAAAAAACCTCTTTATTACTGCTCGCCGGGGGGCAGCCATTGAGTGTGAGGCAGCGCCGCCTGGACGGACCCAGTCCGGAGAATCTCGAATCAAGACGGGCATGTGAGTATTAAGTGCGAGTGATCATAAAGGGAGAAGGGGAGGGAGCCAGATTACGCGAGGTCAGTTAACGAGTACTTTCATCTCTTAATACTATTCTCTTTCTCTGCATATGGCCATTAGGACAATAAGGTGAAATAAGGGAAGATAAAGACGGGAACCTAGCTCTCTAAGGGGGTAGAAGGCGGCGCTGCATAGTGCTATCTCGACTAGTACTGGGAATAAGTGAACAGTGGAGAATAAAATAAAGGTGTCTGAGAATAGGGAGACACTGTGTATACATTAGAAACTGCTTTTTCCTTTCTTCTTCTTCTTCTGTCTGGGTACCTCGATGATGAAAAAAGCGTAGTAACACTTAAAGGTTCAACGATAAATATTGCACTAGGGTAAAAGGGCTTTGTTGGTGAGATAAATGCAGGGCAAGAAAAAGAGGGGTAAATGTTATGTGTTGTATGTTAAAAGTATGTTAAATGTCTGTTACATAATATATAATAAAGAGAGGGCTCCCAAAAGAGGTACAGAAAGCGCTCGACAAAATAGCGGGGATCGAAGCAAAGGGGTGGCCAGAAATTCAAAGCATAATAGTTCACTATTGTAAAAGAATAAAAGAATGAGAAAAAGAAATTGCACAAAAAAGGTTGGCAGATGAGGCCAAGTTAGTACAAACGAAACTGGTGAAGGTCGCCGCAGCTGTAGCAGCACTCCCCCATGACAGGGAGGGGGAGGAGGAGGAAGGACTGGTAGCGATACAGGGGAGGATGGCAGCAATTTGGGCAGGCAATGGGCAGCCACAGTGGAATGGACAGGAGCAGTACGGAGGACCGCAGTGGCAAGTGTGTGCCCCCAGCGGGGGACGAGGTGGGTACAGAGGTCGCAGAGGGGGTGGTCAAGGCTATGGGGGAAATGGCGGGTATGGAGGGCAAGGTCCAAGGGGGGGACAAGGGCACTGTTGGAATTGCGGCAGGTGGGGACATTTCTCATGGGAATGCAGAAGCAGACCAAATAATGTGTACCAAGACGATCAACCGTATGGTCATCCTCACCCGGGAAGCCCATATGGATTACCCATGGGAGGGGCGCAAGGGCAACCAGAACAGGGGTATGTAGAGCAACGAAGAGAACTGCCTCATAATGTACAACAGCATCCACAAAACCGTGAACACATGCAATACACACAGGGCAACCCTCTCGCCACAACTGCTAACGGCGCACCTGCACCGTACGGTGGAGTGGATGTGGTATCAAGTAATGTCTTTAGCCAAGGGGGGAACACGAGACATCCAGCCTAGGACAGCCCACAGGGAGAACTTGCGTGTCCTGTACTATCTACGACCTACAATGCAGCAGAGGAACCATTGATAGGGGCGCAGATAGGGAATAAACAGTTCATATTTATGGTGGACTCGGGAGCTGAAAAATCATGTTTACGTGAAGGCTGGTTTCCGCTATCTAATCGTAAATTGGAGACACAGGGGTTCTCTGGGGCTGTTGTCGAAGTTCCTTACACAGAAGATTTAGATGTCACCGTGGGGGGTAGATGGTGAGGGCACCCCTACTGTACTACGAACAATCCCTGATTAACTTACTTGGAAGGGACCTTCTCAGTAAGCTTAATATGACTCGTTTACGGAGAGAGGGATAGTTTGTTCAACCCCAGGGATCTGTCCTATGCGTGTAATGCTGGTGGTGCATGCACGAGCAACAGCACCAGAAGTGCGGGGCATACCGGTAGATCCTGATGTGTTCATTTAAGGGCTGAAAACATTGACCCAGGTGGTCCCAGAGTTGAAAAAGCTAGAATGGCGAGTACCCGCAGAGTTCATTTTTCGACCAATAGCCCGCCCAGAGATTGTGCCCGGGACAGTAATGTCCTTAGATTTGCATGCAGTTCAAATCTAAACTAAACAAATAGCCGTCATTGCAATGGACATACATGGCTGTGAGTGTTGCACGGTATTGTGCATCAATGCTGACATTGCATTGCACGATCTATCAGATGTAGACCTTTTCTCGGATTCAGAAAGATATGGTGAGATAATAATGGAGATAGCAATAACTTGTGATATCATGATACAAGAAAGGCAGGTGCCAGTAGCATGGAGGATGATCCAAGACCTACGCACCCTCAATGACGTCATCCAAAAAGAATTCCTGTTGGTCCCTAACCCGGCATCCATACTGTGCAGCATCCCAAAGAATGCTTCGCTTTTCACAGTAGTGGATTTGAAAAATGCCTTCTTCTCCATCCCACTGGCAGAAGAGTGCAGATATCTGACAGCATTCACATTAGGGGGAAAGAGATATGAGCACTGCAGATTACCCCAGGGTTACTGTGAAAGTCCCAGCATATTTAACCGCATCCTGCACGAAGATTTAGGGAACATGACAGCAGAGAGCACAATTATTCAATACGTAGATGATTTACTCATCTGCGCAAAGAATGAGGAAGAATGCAGAAAAGACTCTATTGCTCTTTTGACGTTGTTGGCCCACAAAGGCTACAAGGTCGACAGAGGAAAACTGCAGTACTGCCAACGAGAAGTGTTGTATTTGGGACAACTAATCTCACAAGATGGTAAGAAAATAATACCAGACAGAGTAGCTGCCATCACAGCTGTCAGAAGGCCAAATACAATGAAGGACATGCAAACATTTATTGGCATGTGTAACTACTGCCGAGCATGGATACTAGATTACGCAGCATACACAAGACCGTTATTACAGGCACTCAAGGAGGCCCAACGAGAAAACACAGAAATACAATGGTCCGCTGAATTGGGTGACACATTCATGTCACTGAAAGAATTGATCTCGAGCGCACCCGTGCTTACAAACCCAGATTATGAATGCGAGTTTTATCTGTTCTCCCACTGCAAGGGGATCCTCATGACTGCAGTACTGACACAAAAAACGTCCTTAGGGCACAAGCCTCTAGTCTACTATAGCGGCAAAATGGACGCAGTAATGCAAGGACACTTCGCTTGCGAGCAATCTCTCGCAGCTGCAGCATTCGCCATTGAAAAAAGTGCAACAATAGTGATGGGATGCTCTGTGACACTGTTTGTGGAACACTGCCTGTTAGCTGTATTGGAATGATCAAAAAGCACACTGACAACACAAAGAGCAACTGCTTACAAAATTATATTATCCAGTGCAAACATCCATGTAGTTCGATGTAAAACAGTAAATCCAGCAAGATTCATTACAGAACCATGCACATTAGAAGACATGCAGGCACACGATTGTACTACTTTCAAGGGGGAGGAAGGAGAAAGCACTGTTGTCAGCGAAAATGCACTAAAGGAAGGAGAAGTTTTCTTCATAGATGGGTCAGCATCAATAAACCCAGACACAGGGGAAAAACATGTGGGGGTGGCAGTTGTGAGGATGGAAGAAGGTGAGTACGAAGTGATAGTACAGCATCACCTGCCAGCACATTACTCAGCCCAAGCAGCAGAACTCATAGCACTCATTGAAGCATTACGTGCAGCAAAAAGGTGCGCAGTCACGATCTACACAGACTCAGTTTACATGACCACTACGGTACACGGTGGGTTGGCAAGGTGGGGACGGAGAGGGTTCCACAGAGCAGATGGGTCACCAGTACAACATGCTGAACTCTTAAAAGAACTAATTGAGGCATTGAAAGAGCCCACCATGGTAGCTATAGTGAAGTGCCAGGCCCATACGTCCAACACAGATGTTATCTCTTTGGGAAACGCAGCAGCAGGCGCTCCAGCCAAGGAAGCCTCTTATTTAGTGAAAGAACAAACAGGTGAGTACCTAATGCACCAACATGTAGAGTAAGACCTCCCAGATGGCTACACCATGCCCGTGTCACAAATACTAGATTTACAAGAAGAGGCCAGTGAAGAATAAAAAAGAATGTGGGAAAAGAGAGGGTGTAGCCAATCAGCAACAGATCTTTTGCGGCGTCAAAATAACACAGGGAAGGTGGTCATGCCACTCAAACTCTTAGAAATAGCATTCCAGCAGCTGCACTTCCCAGCGCATAATGCAAAACAGCATATTGCAGCAGAGATACAGGAGGACTGGTTTGTGCCAGGCCTACAGGAACATATATCTAAGCTGGCAATAGAATGTACAACATGTCAAATATATAACTCAGGAATGATCCTGAGGGCACTGCGGGGAACAATACCCAAACCCGTAGAGCCCTTTAGAGAGCTGCATATAGATTATGCAGATATGGGAGAAAGGGCAATGGGGCTCGGTATATAATAGTGGTAGTTTGTCCATTTTCCAGATGGGTTGAAGCAGGGCCCTGTGCATGTTCAGATGCCAAATGTGCTGCAAAGTTCTTAGTGAGGGAAGTATTCCCACGCTGAGGAATTTGTGACGTAATTCACTCGGATAATGGCACGCATTTTGTTAATAAACTCTTCAAAGAAGTCACAACTGTGTGCTCCATTTATCATCCGCAAAGCAATGGCGTGGTTGAGAAGATCAATGGCTTCCTAAAGGGTAGATTGTCAAAACTGTGTTTCTCCCTTAAAAAGAACTGGGTGCATTGTCTGCCTATGGCATTGTTTGAGCTGAGGAATAAGCCGAGCAAGGACCACCATCTGTCCCCGCACGAGATTGTGACGGGAAGACGCATGCACACAGCACACTCCCCTCTCCGCAGACATTCAGATGCACACAAAAAAGCCACAATATTAGGAGAAGAATTTAATGACTATCTGACAAAACTCACCAGAGCAGCCCGCATGATATCAAGACAGCTTGCACCACCATACACACGAGAAGAAGAGAATGAGGGAATAAAATTTGTCGAGGAAAACCCACAAGGGCAGTTAATGCCAGGAGATATAATTTATGTGCGAAGTTTCGTACGTAGGTGGAATGCCCCAAGATTTCACGGCCCTTATGAGGTGATATTTTTCACACCGACGGCAGTAAAGGTGAAGGGCCTGAGATATTGGATACATTTGACAGACGTGCGCAAAGCATATGACAGTGTCAAAGAGGAACGAGAAGAAGTACAGACAACAGTAGCAGTTTCACAATAAAAAGAGAAGCAAAGAACATCCATATTATACATGAGTAAATGAGTGATAAAACGAAAATGTACATTGATGCACAATTATGTCTGTACCAAACAAAAAAATGTGAAGAAGGTTACACTGTAAATATGAAATCTCTCTCTCTCTCTCTCTCTCTCTCTCGCCTCTTATCTCTTATCCTCCTCTCCTTCTATCTCTCTTTTTTGTATAGTAAAATAATAATTACAAATTTCGAGTATGCTTAATGCACTTTTATGTTTTGACATATAGGAGTAACCATGGCAACGAACAGGCAGCCCGCAATGAATAACATTAGGGCAGTTAGAAATGTAAATGATGCATTTGATGTACGTAGCTATTCGTATGAATGTGGCCTGTTTGTGTGTGCCGTTTTATTTTTTGCCATGATCTTTGGCCTTGTAACTTATTGGTTCTGAGCATTCATCTCTATCGATATGAATGAGGGGGGGAGGAATGGAACTAACATGGGGAATGGAACAAGAATGGTTAAGGAGGGGGCCTATCTAATATGGGATGGTTTCCAGCTCATCTGGGGTTATGATACATCCCCTACCCATGTGCAGCCCCTAAATAAAACCAACAATAGCTTGATCACCAGCACAACTCCCCCCTCCAATGTCTCGTAATATAATGTTCATGGTTTAAATGATCGCAACCCTTCTGTCATATCATGGTTATTTGACACCACTGCCACAATGCCAAGTCCTGAAGTTACCCCAACCACTAAACCTAAACCACCTTCACTTCGAAAGGATGAGAATGAAGAGATGACAGAAAGGTTTTTGGCTCTATATGATTAATGGGTAAAAGGGGGCGCGGGGAAAGGGGGGACTATGTCACATGTGGTCAGAGAAGCAAAGAACTACCTTAGAAGCAATAGGAGAAGGAGGGAAGTGGGGAGGAGTAAATATGATGAATATTCTGGCCTGGGCCTAGATATAATAGAAGACCCTAGACATCCACATCAGTCAAATAAATGGTACGCAGACATGAGCTCCACTGCATAACAGACAACCAACGAGAGTGGTTATGTCTGTTCCCTGATTCCCCACGCCTCAGGTACACCTAAAGTCCTGCTGCCTAAAGAATTGCCTCTTGCAGATGCCCAATGTCTCCTTCATCTCACTCTGTGCAGAATTAAGAACACCTTTAAGGCACACGAAGTATCTTTTGAAATGCTGCAAAACGAGAAAACCTGCTACTCAAGAACTAAAGGAGTAATATGTTTGAAAGAACCTTTTTTCGTGATTAAAGGGACATTATTTTTGGACAATAAATGGAAAGATGAAGTAATATCATGCAAGGCTGAAGCACTACGAGGATTGACGGCAGAGAAACTACAGTGGATCAAGAAAACCTGCACACCAGTTTGGAAGTAGCACATCACGAAACTGAACTGGGTAACAGCCTTAGAAAAGCCATTCAAACTGCAAAAAGAAATATCATACGATCTGTGTTTTCATGGCGAAGGAAAAAACTTCATGGGTGTAAACAAGAACTGCAAACGAACACTCATTATCCCAGACATGAAGAAAGGAACAGCAGCACTTATGGACACTTACTGGGTCTGCAGTAAACAGACGTACTTGCACCTCCCACAATCCTGAAGGGGCACATGTTCCTTGGCAACGTTACATTCAGCATTGATGGTCATCCCACAGAGCCACATCACGGGAGAAAGGAAAGTGCCAGTTGCCCATCATGAACAAAACGCCCAATCAACAGAAGAACCACAATTGTATGCTCTGTCCCCAGGCAATGCGAAAGATGCATTATCAAGGCGGCGGAGATCATCCAACTACATTTCAAAGCCTCCTCAGAACTGTTGGCACAAATTCCAGACAAGTACCGGCTGTTCATTTCTGCAGAAACATTCTTCGCCTCCCTTATCCTGAGCATCCAGGCGCGAGCAAACGCAAAATGGATCCAGATCACGTGCTGGGAGTTGATCCAGCTGGCCAGTGACACTGAAGAAGGATTTAACGTGATCAAGGTGGAGCTAAGGGCCTTGCGGCTAATGACCATGCAGAACAGGTACGTCCTAGACCTGTTGACGGCGATGGACGGTGGTGTTTGCCGAAAAATCGGGAGTGCCTGTTGCACATTCGTACCTTCTGAAGATGCAGACAATGGTACACTATCACATGTTATTGCAGCGGTGCACAACCTGGGGGAACGAATGAAAAACGAAGGTGGAGCAGATGCCAGCACCTGGTTCGACAACTTTTTCTCCTGGGTACCATCATGACTTGGACTAACGGTCAAAATGCTGATACCTATCGTGGTATTTTTACTCCTGATTTTTCGTGTGTGCCAGCTGGGTCTTCGATGCTGTGCAAATGCAGTGCCAAATGGCGCTATGATGATGGTGACAATGGGCAACACTAGAGGAGTGGCACAGATCATGCAAGAAGCACAAGTACAAACAGGTGAGGACCCTAAGCCCAAGTATAGGATTGTGCCACTATACTACGATGGAGATATAGTGGACAGGTTATATCACGCCACCATAAAGGAGCCCCAAAAGCGGGAGTGGTATAAAGAGGTATGGGTGGACTTAGAAGGTGATGAGGGATGTATATAAATGACCTGCACCCCGGACGAGTATGCCAGGAGCGGGGAAAGCCTCTGAGGGGTATGTAGAGCCTGGATGCCAATAAAAGGTACACCAGCATGGGATTATCTGTTGCGAATGAGAAAGAGCACCAGAGGTTGGGCGAGTTACGGTATTCGTTACTTAAGTAACAAAAGGGGGGAAATGTATGGGAGGATAGGTCTGTGAGACCCCCTCCCCGACATTCCCCACCTGTGTGAGGTTTGCGGCTCATCAGAAGCCCCCATGTGCCTGTGTTCAGGTGGCAGGGTGGCGGCTGATCGACACACAGGGCCAATCAAATTGTACTGTAACATACCATGGATTCCATTTTGAAAGCTTCAATACTCCATTTTAGATAGAAGCGACCAAAACCTCAATGAAGCAGCCCGCCTGCGAAAGCCGCAGCTTGGCCCCCGCTCACTGCGCGCAGGGAGCCATGCACTCCCCCTGTTCCTCCACCCCATGGCAGATCCGCTGAAGGCCCGTTCTCACGAGCAACCAGACACGAATGAGTATCAGAACAAACACTGTATCATTTACCTTCCGCAGTACATTACTGTCCCCGAAGTGACCTGGCTCGCGGTTCAAGTCTGGAAAATAACAAGAACCATCCCGATTGAACAGGCCTCGACCCAGCATCTAACCCCTAACATTTAAAATATATGGGGTCAATACCCTCCCTTTACGAATCCCTGCCCATGTCCCCCAAATGAAGTGTTAACTGTATACCAAAGCTTAACGATTTGTAGAGTTGTTGTGTAAACCATAGCACGGGTGTTGGGAAAAGGGATAAAAGCTTATAGTATTGATAAAGCAAGAATGACCTTAGCACGTTGTAAGATACCATGTTCCTTCAAGACCTAATGAAAGGGCTTGATGGAGCCCACCTAGTGCTAACTAACGATTGCTGCTAATGTACAAAGGAAGGCAGAAAAGCATTACTGAGAGTACTTGTGTGTCACACGTTTAAGTGTTATGAACAAGAATGCAAATGTACAATCACATGTGAATGTATTGCTTCTATGCTCCGGAGTACACAACCCAACCAAATGCTACCTCATGTGTTATCCATCTGTTGCCTCATGTAATTACCAAAATGTATTCCACTAATGTTCTGTGATATATATAACACTGCCCGACTCTCATAGTCGCACATCAAGTAGTACATGAATGTATAAGCAATAGAAATGTGTAATCATCCTAATATTACTAACTATATTAACTGTCTCCTCGTATGGTATACTGTGCAGCCCAGGCACCGAGAATCGTGCAGAGCCACAAGGCCATCGCCCCCTCCCTCCTGCCAAGGCCCGCCAGGGCTCGCTGGTGCGCGGGCACCACTGTCTCACCTCCCCTCATTCTGCTCGACCTGCTTCAAGTATTCACCTCCCCCATGGTCGAAGCTGCCATAGTCGGCCAAACAAATTATTTACAACCTGGTCCTGAAACCCCACCGCCTCAAGATGCCAGAGGTGCCCCCTCGATGATCTAGTAGTACTCTAGTCCACCCCAAGTTAATTGGCCTCGGCGATATGTATTCAACCCTGTACTAACATATCATAAAGTCATTCTTCACTACCGCTAACAGAACAGAATGACAAGGCAGCTCACCCCGTGCCCTTAGACCAAACACCCAGGTTTATGACACCCGGTCAACAGGTCAAAAGTAATAGAGCACTGATGTATTGGTAAAGCTTCACATTGCATGTTGTCTCTCCGGTCTCCTATTATTTCCTAGAGTAAAATATTGTAGGATTTACAGGACAACTGGAATCGTATAACGGATGAGTGTTTGTGGCCACAAGGGCAGAATGTTAGTGCCGCCATCAATCAATGACACTGACCCCGCCTGGCCTTGCAGCTCCACCCCGATGAGTCCAGCTGACCCATCCACCCCACGTTGGCACTACGCGGATGTCCACCAATCCTGGAGCGGCTCATCACTGTCTCACCTATAGTTTAGTCGACGCCATCCAATCCCTGAGACTATGTGCCCCCTATAGCATGTAGGATCTGTGACGTGGTTTTGTAATAAATATGACTGTCTTTGCTATTGTCAGACAGAGCGCTCTCGGAACCTGCAGAGTCCTTTGCATGCCCTATTTTGATTAGATAAAGAACCCTTTACATCACCCGCACTTGGTTTTGGTCTCATTCCCTCCTGGGGTGTGTCCTTTATTGCCTCTCATTGTGGGGAGGGTACTGCCTTTTGGGGACGCTTGCTTTCAGAGTCCTAAGCAAGGTGTGAGGATACACCATCTCATGAAGCCCATTCATATCTTCTCAGAGGATACACAACTAAAGCAGCCATGTTAAAGAAAATAAAGGTACGCCATATCTAGAACGCCGAATGGGGAAATGTAATATTGTCTGAGAACGTCAACACTGAGCGGCCATATTGAATGACTGTGGCTGTTTGAGAAACCAAATCAAGCGCCACTCCTCTTCCGACCCCCTCTTCGACCACCTAAGAAACAGGCACCGGCACAACCAAACTGCCTTTTAGTAAAGGGAGGCGAAGGGGTTTGAGTGAGATTAGCCGGGATTCTGATGGTGCATTTTTAGTTTTGTTGCCGACACTATTATTACGGAAGAGGAGGGAGAGGTGGGGCAAGGGGGTTCTGAACAGAGAAAATCAGTTTGGCATAGCAACCAGAATTGCCATGGCATGCAATTGTGAATCACTAAAGTGTAATTTTCAAAACTTGTCGCTGTGCTGCCCAATCAGGAATTCCATAACAATATGTGTTCCCATCAGCAGCTTTGTAAGAAGCAAGTTGTGTGCCAGCTTTCAATTTCAGTCATGCAGAGATTTGTAAAGTTGCGATTTTGTGCTTTTGCACATACAAATGGAGTTATTTGTGGGCTACTTTTGATGGCATATCTGTTTTTAGTCCTCCAGAGGCTGCCTCTCTACCCGCCACCACCCTATTACACAGATTTTTTTATTATTTATTTATTCATAAAGTTTTAACAACATCACACCAAGCAATAGACAGAAGATTAATTCAGATTTTCAACACATTCGTTCCAGAAAGTCATAATTCTATTAAAGACACAGAGGCGAAGGATTATGCTTCTCTTTCCATTTTACTACTTCAGCAGCTAAGTATAACCAATAATATATATAAGAACAAAGCTCGAAAAACTACAGTAACCATTAGCATAGAGTCTTTGGTAGTTCTAATATTATTGGTCCTCAAGCTGACCATGTGACAAACTTAACAAATCAGCATAGTTCTTCTCCATGACCACACTGTCCCTTCTCATCCACTTCCTCTCTCCATGCTCGGTCGAAGTTGCGTCCACTGATCATCACAATCTCGTTGAGTAAGCAAAAAAACGTCCTCAATTCCCTGTTTGTTTGGTATCCACCAAGAAACCTATCAGAAAACAAATATATCCAGTGACTGCAAGTCGAAATAGGGTGGGACAATCGTAAAATCAACTACAGTTTCCATTTGCTATAACTTCATAACTTTATGCATATACAAAGACATGTAACACTCCTAAGTTGATTCAAATGCAAAAAGAAGATGATATCCGAAGGGGTGTGACAAAAAGCATTGGATCCCAGACGGTGGAACAGAAACGAACGCTGACCAGTCAGATAAATCTAGAGTCATAAACGGATACTCTGAAAAAAACTCTAACATTGAGCAATACTAACAAAGAAGACGACCTGGTGGGTCCTAACCTGCACGGATATACTGAGGAAAAATTCTTGCTGGTGTCGACAATGACGGCAATTCTAGCGCCGTTTATGAAACTATACAAGGACATAGCAGCTACCTTACAAAACCAGACAACCTTACTGGCTATGGTACATTCGAAAACAATCTTTGTGGAGGGCTTTATCTCGTCAGTACAGAACAACTTGAACATTGTGAAGACCACGTGACCGTCGTCACATGGACATGGAAATAAAGGGAGGAGGAGCTCGCCATAAAGCCTGCTCCAGATACTCCAGCTATGTGTCCTGTGTTTTTTTTCCGCACAGTGAGGCAGGGCCGCACTGCGCATACCTCCGGCCCAACCCACGGCCCAGAGAAGACGAGGTGGGATGTCAGGACCGCCTGACACAACCCGACCGCGCCTCCCGGGCAACCCCATGGCCTGCTGAGTTACTCGCACCATTCTGCGGGGAAGCCCGGGAGGAGCTAAGAAAAAAAAGAACCACACGAAAGTAAGTGCGCAGTGCCTGGGGGAGGGGAAAGTGACACCACCACAAGCTGCCCCACACGAGACCCCCACACCCAGAGCAACCACCAGCACACGCCCACTACCAAAATAAAAAAAAATAAAAGCACAAACTCTCTCCACCGCTTACAACGTGCAAGCCAAGGACATGGAGGCTCGCTCTACACACGTGGCAGCAACATGTGGCAGCAACACTAAAGTTGCAAAAGGCCTTTGGCTCTCACAGAGGCTCACCACGTGGCCCAACAAACAACAGCGTAACATGGACTATCACACCAGGCCCCACGCACGCAAGCAGCAAAGGACCCCAGACCACAACCTGCGCTGGAAAGAGGCACACAGGACTGCCCAAGTGCACCAAGTTGCCCACAACCAAAAAGGGCCACAAGCAGAGGCACAAAGCACTCTGAAAACAAACAAGGGCAAGCTGAAGACGGCCACACACAACCCCACACCAGGAAGAGGACGGAGGAAGCTCCACACATGCCGGGCACTGAGAATTAAGGACGCGCAGAGTCACGAGAGCGCTGCGCCAACAGCCCCGAAAACACAGCGACATGACAGACTACGCCACAACCCCACAGAGGCTACAAGCTTGCAATCCAGACACCAGCACGTGGCTAGACACCACGCAAGGGACATTCATGCAGCCCTTCCAACCATTTGGACTATGCACCGGCCTCAGATGGGAACTGTGGATGCAACAATTTGAGCTCAGCCTTCTCATGCGGAAAGTCGACGACGAGGAGATGAAAAGAGCATTCCTGATGCTCAACCTAGGCACTATGGCACGCCACATATTCAACACCCTACTAAACCGAGGCATGGCAGATGACTATGAGACAGCGAAAGACATACTCACAAAATAATTCAAGCCCAAAGTCAGTGCCGACTTTGAAAGATTCAGGATGAGCCAAGCCAGACAACATCCGCAAGAAAGTATTGATGACAACCACAGCCGCCAAAGAGAAATGGCGTTGGCATGCAACTTCCCGAATGAAGAATTCTCGGTAAGACAACAAGTCATACACGGTCTATCATCAGATAAGCTAAGACGCACCATTCTAGCAGAATCAGACCTCCCACTAGACACCATCCTGTCCAAGGGATGACTGCGAGAACAGACGGATGAACATGCAACTGAGATGGAGAAAATCATTAGCCGCCTGCCACTAGCCACAGAGCTGTCCAGGAGCGACACTGTGGCTGTCAATGCCCTAAAACAACAGAGACCCCGACAAAGCCAACCCGGCACACGGTCAAAAGACTGCATTTGGTGTGGCGGACAGCACGGCAGGAGCGATCCATGCCAGCATACGGCACCACATGCCACAAATGCGGGAAACTCAATCACTACGCATCGGTGTGTTTGAGCTCCAGACAGCCGAAAGAGCATGCGCCACGTGAAACTACCCCGCACCACAAAGGCGAAGCAGGATCCCACAGACCATCGTGCCACCCAGGGAGACGTGACTGCCTACACAAAGCACCATCAAGCAGACAGTACAACAGAAGAAGTGGCCGTAGCAGTAATGAGGAGCAATCCAGCAGAGAAACATCCCCTAGCCAGGCGGACAAACACTGGAACCACAGAAGAGAGAAAGTACACATGTTCTCGGCAGTGAAACCTGGACACGAGAATCAACCAAGTGGGACCCGGTTGCAACGATGCACCATACTAGTCGATGAAACCCCAGTAACAATGATGATCGATACAAGAGCCACTGTGAAAGAGATGCCATCATCAAAATTTGACAAGCTTGGCCCGAAACCCGTGCTCCGACGACGGCCCATCCTACTCTATGCATACGGCAGCAAAAAGCCCCTGCCCATAGCTGGTTACTTCAAGACAACCCTTTCTCATCGAGGAATCAGCTGCAAGACCCGCATCCATGTAGTCAACGCAGGGATCGAAACGCTCCTGATCTGCGCAACCGCAGAATGCCTTGAAGTCATCCAGGTCAACCTTGCAGTACAATCCGCCGAAATAGGACAACTACTGGCAAAGCACAAGAACCTTTTCACGGGAATCGGCTGTCTCAAGGGTAGGTAAGTGAAGCTTCACATCGACCCCACCATCGAATCACGGGCGATGCACCACAGGAGAGTACCATTCCACATGAGAGCTGCAGTGGAGGCAGAGCTCAAGAAACTTACAGACCTGAGAATCATTGAAAAGACCTCAGGACCCACTGCGTGGGTCTCTCCAATGGTGGTCACAGCCAAACCAAAACAACCCAATGCAGTCCTCATATGCATTGACATGTGGCTCCCCAATGCCGCAATAGGGCGAGAGAGTCACATCATGCCAACAATTGATGAACTGATTGTTGATCTGATGGGAGCAACCATCCTCAGTAAACTCGACCTCAGATCAGGATAACACCAGATCCGCCTCGCAAAAGACTCGCGATACATCACCACGTTCCCCTCACACCTGGGTCTCAGACACTATTGACGCCTGAACTTCGGCATTTCCTCAGCAGCAGAAGTTTTTCAAGATGAGACACGGAAGGTCCTGCAAGACCGTCAGCGACGACATCCTGGTCCATGGCAAAACAGAGGCCGAACACACCAAGCGGCTTGCAGCCATACTGCAAATGCTAGAAGACTCAGGGCTCATGCTCCACAAAGAAAAATGCAAATTCAGAAAACGATCACTAAGCTTCTTGGGGTATGTCTTCAATGAGCATGGAGTGTCACCTGACCCCAGAAAAGTCAACAACATCAAGAATGCGCAAGCTCCAACCACAGCGACGGAGAGCGCAGCTTCTTAAGCATGGCCACATACTGCGGCCGCTTCATTCCAGACCTAGCCACCTGCGCCGCCCCCTTACGCGAACCCACCAAAGCCAGGGCCCCATGGAACTGGGGAAAAGAACAAGAACAAGCGTTCCAAAAGATCAAAGACTCCCTCTCCAGCGATGCCACCATGCCATTTTTCTTGCAGAACAGAACCACTAATGGACACCAGTCCTGTGGGGCTAGGTGCAGTGCTTACACAGAAAGACAAAGAAGGTTCCGTTTTCACCATTGCATTTGCTAGCAGGGCGCTCACTCCAACTGAAAGAAATGATGCTCACATCGAAAAAGAAGCGCTAGCGATCATCTATGGGTGCAAACACTTCCACATGTACATCCTGGGGCACCCTGTGAAGGTGATGACAGACCACAAACCACTCATCCCCATAGACGGAGGATCAGCCCCGCACCCGCCAGCCAGAATCGAGCGGTGGCTTCTACAACTCCAACAATTCGACCTGAACGTCCAATACAGAGCAGGCGCCGATAATCCAGCGGACTACCTGTCACGACACCCACGCCCAGCCACTACCACCGAACGTAAAGCTGCAAGAGTGACAGATGAACACGTGTGCCAGATTGTCGCCCACGCCAGGCCCAAGACCATGAAAATTAGAGGAAATCCAGGCCTAAACAGACAAAGACACGTGCCTGCAACACAAAAGCAGCAATCCTTTCAGGGGAATGGAAAACAGTCCTGACAACTGTCGCACGGAAAACAGCCCCAGCACAAGAGCTATTACAAGCTTTCTTCAGGATACGGCACAAACTTTCCATATCACTAGATGGCCTAATTCGGAAAGGACACTAGATCATGCTACCCGCATCCCATGAGAGAGCGCTCAGGCTAGCGCAACTAGTTTCCACCCTAAACGTACTGTTGAAAGTGTCCCCTTGAGTCAATTTCTGCCCTACAGACGCAATATATCTGACATCAATGAATACAGAAACCAATCAGCCACACTTCAACAGAAATTTCGAGACTGTGGATACAGACAGGAACTATTGTCAGATATTGCGGAAAAAGTAGAACGGGTGGAGAGACAGACTCTTTTGACACCTAAATCATCCAAACAGCAAGAGGCTCTAGTTTACGTCACGACACACTCAGTGCAAAGTCCTATTATCAAGAAGATTATTTTTTTTAAAACGGCCGATGCAACAAATGGATCCACAACTCCAGCAACTATTTGGCCAACTTCCCACATTTGCATATCGCAACAACAGAGCTCTTAGGAACAGTCTGGTCAAAGCAGAGAGTCTAACAACAGAAAGGACAGACCACAATTGGAAATACAAGAGTACCTAGCCATGCTATAACTGTCAGCATTGCAACAACATCCTACGAGGCAACAGTATCCCACACCCACACTCAGGGAAAGCACTGCTTTTGAAACACTCTGCCACATGTGACTCCACAAACGTGGTATATGGACTCAAGTGCCCATGTGGCCTGTACTATGTGGGCATTACGACAAGGAAGGCAAAGACCTGCTGAACCGAGCATAAGTCCAACATTCGGACAAACAACCCTAAATCATTGGTGGCTTTACATTTTATGAAAGCAAGGCACACCATAGCTCAGCTTCGGTGCGTCATCCTAGAACAGTGGAAACTGGGCCCTAGGGGAGGGGATCTCCACAGAAGATTACTTCAAAGGGAAGTACTCTGGATAGACTTGTTAGACACAATGCACCCTAGGGGAATGAACACAGAGATGGATTTGATGTGTTTTGTTTAAAGTACCTTGTGTTGAAACCTGTACCATTGCTTTCTAGCTTTAGGGTATCCTTTTGTATGTTTTCAGGACCTTTAGTCATAGGGAGAGATCCATTCTGCATAAGTCACTATAACAACCTTTCATTTGCCTATGTATAACAAAGCAGTATAATAATTTTCGTTGTTTTGATTTAACAATCTATGTGTGTATTATGTACTGACCTGATTAATACGGTACTGGGAACCGGTGTTGATTGCCCCCATTGCCATTTCCGTTGGCTCCTGCTCTCCCATAATACCACTGTCTTCATGTACTCATTTGGAGGTTCCTGGGGCATACAACCGGAGTTATCGATCCGGATACGTTGGTCCTGCCTCCATCTTTAATGTGCGTTTTTAGTACATTAATTCCCAAACAGTCAGAAACCAGCCAAGTTGATACCCTTGAGGTGTCAGGTGGACACACACTCTTTTGAGGACATTATACCACGTAATAAGGCTCATGTCAGTCTTTACACAAGCTGAATACGTGCTGGATTGGGCTTACTTGTTACATTGCCAATGCAAGGCGTTCCCTCCACCAATATGGCCGACGTTTGTGGCCAGGACCAACCGCGCATGCGCGACGGTCGGGTCACAACACCATATAGAGATACAATGCACTCGAGCAGCGATTATCACTCTCCTCTCAGTGGCGCTGCACTCCGCAGCACCAGGTAAGCGCCGTTGGGCATAAGACATTACTTCATTCCTAGCATTTCCTGAATTAGGAACTAGTGGTGAGGAATAGGCAATCACGCACTTTTTTGAACTCACTCAAATTTTGGAACCACTGATTTTCGGCCTGCTGTAAGCTAGATGTACTTGGTGGCTGGTGATTTTTAGCTCCTCTTCACTCTCTCACTACACGGGCTGAGTTTTTTCATTTTTTCATTGTTATTCAACATATTGTTATGATGGCTATTTAGCATATTGTAATGACCGTATAGCCGCATGATAAGGAGCGGCTGCAGTACATGCCATACCAGTCAGGATTTCCTCTCTACTTTTACGTATTTATGTACATTGACAGGTACTTTTACAGCTCAAGAGGAGGAGGAGAGTGAACCTCTACCTGACATCCTCAGAGGCAAGCCTCTAGATGAGAAAATAGAAGGAGTTAATCTCTCTTCTAATCTGACACCTGAGCAACAGGAGGAGTGCAAAGTTTTGTTGAATCAATTTGCCTCCATGTTTTCTCTAGCACCAGGCTTGACCCCTTGGGGCCAGCATGATATTCAAACTGGTGACTATTTACCTGTCAAAAGCAGGGGCTACAAGATGTCAGAAAATGTAAGAACCCACATCAAAGGAGAGGTCAACAAAATGCTTGATCTCGGGGTAATAGAGCCCTCTACTAGTCCATGGTCTAGCCCAGTTGTGTTGGTACCAAAGGCAGGATCCAAGGAGTTGAGATTCCGTGTGGACTATAGAGCTCTAAATGCAGTCACTAAGACTGATGCCCATCCTTTGCCAAGGACAGATGAGCTGGTGGATAGACTTGGTTCAGCCAGGTTCCTCAGCACATTTGATCTCACGTCAGGCTATTGGCAAATAGCCCTGACTGGCCATGCCAAGGAGAAAACTGCATTCTCCACCCCAGTTGGCTTATATCAGTTTAAGGTTATGCCTTTTAGATTAAATAATGCACCTGCTACATTCCAAAGGATGGTTAATCAGGTTCTGAATGGGATGGAGGACTTCTACATGGCATACTTGGATGACATTGCAGTGTTCAGTCCGACTTGGAAAGAACATGTTGACCACCTAGGATATGGTTTGCAGGCTCTGCAACAGGCCCATCTGACCATAAAGGCAAGCAAATGTCAAATTGGTCAGAGTAAAGTGGTCTACCTTGGGCATGAGGTAGGAGGTGGTGAAATAAGGCCTTTGCTCAGCAAGATTGAAGCTGTGCAAAATTAGACAACCCCTTCTACTCAAACCCAGGTGAGAGCCTTCCTAGGCCTCACTGGGTATTACAGGAATTTCATTGAGAACTATGGATCCATAGCTTCTCCACTGAATGTAATCTCTACTCCTAAGTTCCCTAAAAAGGTCAAATGGAATGAGGAGTGCAATCAGGCCTTTGAAAGCCTGATGAAAGCCCTTTGTCAAGCTCCAGTTCTCAGAGCTCCTGATTACCACCAACCCTTCATTGTACAGACAGATGCTTCCAATATAGGTATATGTGCAGTACTCAATCAACTGGATGAGAAAGGTAGGGAGCACCCCATTTGCTTCATCAGTAGGAAACTGAAGGAACCTGAAACAAGGTGGGCAACTATTGAGTTAGAATGTTTTGCCATTGTGTGGGCTTTGAAGAAGTTTAGACCATACTTGTATGGATCTACTTTCATCATTCAAACAGACCACCAACCCTTGAGATGGTTGATACAAATGAAAGGGGAAAACCCAAAACTGCTAAAATGGTCAATCTGTCTCCAAGGGTTTGATTTTAACATTGAGCACAGGTCAGGATGTCACCACCAAAATGCTGATGGTCTCTCTAGGATGTTTATAACCGACTAGGTATGAGACTCATCCAGGAGTGGATTAGATCCTTCTGTCCCTTAGTCTGGGAGGGGGGGGGGCGAGTGTTAGGGAGAATTCTCATAGTATGGCTAATTTCCCTTACCTATAGAGTCCCCCAGCAGCTTTGCTGGATTTGAAGGGTTTGTTTCTTTTTACCTGCTAAGAGTGAGACTCTTTTTCCCACTCTTAGGCATGTTTGCTATGTGTGTTCTAAGCTATTTTTGTGTTTAAAGCCTATGGGATTTTCTCCCCCCCATAGGAACCATCTTTATTCACATGTGTTACACAGCACCCTCCGTGCAGTGACACAGAGGTGTCGTAGCGACCCCCAAACATAGACTCCATACCCTGGGACTGACTACTGTCTCCCAGGGCATGTAAAGTCCCCATTGACTTTATGAGTTGATTTTTATGAACTTAACCGGTACCAGTACAACCCATCTTAATATGGAAGTACTGGAAGGGGTTAATAGTTTTTCCCCTATGTTCATTTTCGAGGGGGTACCTTAAAGTCCCTGGCCCTCATTACAACACCGGCGCTAAACCATGGCCCTATTAGCACCATGGTTGGTGCCGGTGTTGTAACGGGTCCGCCATGGTTCAATGGGGAATTACCACCCCATTCCAACGTTGACGGGGCGGTAATTCCCCATTGAACCATGGCCCTTCCCCATTCCCATTTTTGCCCCATAGGGCTCTATGGGAATGGGGAAGGCGCTAAGTACGGTACCGCAAATTGCAGTACCGTACTTAGCACCAAGGTCCCTTTGGTCTAGACCAGCCGTTCAGGTCGGGTCCCGCAAAGGGACCTCATAGTAAGGTTTAACGGCGCCGCAGCCTTTTACGGCGCTGTTAAACACTTAGCGCCAGGGTCCTAATGAGGCCGCCTCTCTCTAAAGTTTCTGGCTGGTGGCAGTGGTTACTACCATAAATATTTGACTGTGAATATTTTCCTATGGGATTTTCCCATTGTTCGAGGCTACCACTTTTTCTGACAGCCTCTAACATAGCGCTGATGCATTTTAATATTAACTTTGCTCCGGTAGGTTTTATTTCCCAGAACTTTAATATAACTTCTTTTTTGTGTCTTTCTCTACAATCCTAACCCAGGTCGGGGATCCTTTGTTCGTCCTTTTGTCGGGCTTCTGCCAAGAAGCCCTCCTTTCGGCGCCACTGAGTCTGGAGTGGGTCTATTGTGTGGGAGGGGGAGTAGGACCCCTGGACAGAGTTGCTGCAGCAACTCAGGTCGCACTCTAACCTGATAGGCTGGAGGGTCTCCGGCCAAGATGACCACTCCACTGTGTGAGTGACAGCTAGGCTGTATGCATGGGTCTCTTTCTGCATAAAAGCAGGGTCCTGAGGACTGGAAGGGCAAGACGTCACCACTGGAACTACGGAACCGAAGGGGAGAGAAGCCACATACATCTTCAGCATCTACCCCACTGGTGAAGCCCTGCCGGATCGTCTCACCACTTTTCTTCCACACTACGAGAAGAGATCTTCATCAAAAGAGCCTTCTTCCCTTGAGCTGGTGGGAACAACCAGTTCACCCATCGCTTCCCCGGACATGCCTTGGTCGAATCAACAGTGCCCAGCACTTGGAGACCGGATAGCCAGGCAGCTATCGACCCGGGCCGTGATTAAAAGGAGCGTACCTTTTAAACTTCGTTTGGCAGCACTGCGGCTGGTTTTATCCCTGGGTAGTGCAGTGACTTGAACCTTCCTCCACGACGAGAGCCTCTCTTCCTCTGCTGGACCCCTCGAACTGCAGGAACTACCAGGAACAACCGCCACTGCAGGAGCCACTTCTTCACGTTTAAGGTACATTGTTCCGCCAGGCCTCCCTTTCCCCGTGGTAGCCCTAAAGGTGTTTTCAATCCTTTATCTACTTGTTTGGTTGGCCGCCCTCTCTCTTAACATTGTCTTTCGCCTCGCATCTACTGCTTCAATATTTTTCTACTAAAGACGTGACTGCAGCTAGAAGAACATTTTTGCTCCTAAGCTCGGCCCTGTACCACTGACTCTGGCTGATTTGTTAGATCTGCTCTCACTAGATTGGTTTTCAATGAGAAATGTGTTGATGCACCTAAATCTTCTAAACCCCTCTTCCTTCCTACTATTTTAACTTGTGGAGTGCCATTTTGCTCAGTTTTCATTCACTTATCTTTCTGCTAAAGTGTTACTGTGCATTGCGTGTTCACAAAACTTCAGGGAAGTGTTGCTAGGGGGTGTCTGAAGATATTTCAGTTTAACTTGTGCTTTTCCTCCCTTTCGTTAAATTGTTAGAGTACCATTTGTAGTTGGTTTTCACTGTGCCGTTTTGCTCAGTTTTCACTCTACCGCAAACTTGTCTACAACTGAATAGGGAGTTGTCTATGCTTTTTCATTGACTTAATTTAACTTGCTTGATAATTGTGATACATGTACTTTCTTAGAAGTGTATAAAATAAAGATATATCTACCTTTTAACTACAAGCTTTGATCAGTGTTTCCTTGTACCATGGTGCAGTAGGCCTATTGTGTAAACCCTGAATACTGCTCATCTCCCTCTTCAGATGAGTCTGACTGCTCAGCCACAGCTACCAACTAATTCTTTGTGGTACAGACTGATACCAAAGGGGATTTATTGCTCTCACCTGTAGTCCTAATCTGGTGTAGTGCTCCCGAAGGGAACTGCACTGGATTCTGCCTAACACCAGGAGCCTGCCCCAAAGGCCAAGACATCCTCAAAGGGATCCAGGGCCAGTCAAGAAGGCACTGGACCTTCTACCTCCAGGGCAACACCAACGCCCAGACTGCAACACAGGCCAGCACCAGCAGTACAGGGCAGGCCAGCAGAGAAGGAAACAACATGTGAGACACCAGCTGACGACACAGCCACAACAGAGTTGTCAACTGTTGCAGAGGCAGAGGGTAATGGCACGCAGTCTGCTGCCACCAGTTCCATAGGGGAGGTAGATGCCACTGCCCCCCTCAGTGATGTGGAGGGCCACGCTGAGGAATTTTTAGACATGGACAACAACCTCCATGTGGTATGTCCTCATAACCCGAGCCCCCAGCCCACCCCCCTGCACTCCACACAGGGCACACCAGTCAGCCCCATGCAAGAAAAGGCTGCAGTACTGGGGAGTCCACATCGGTCGTCCCCATTAGAGGGAATTCCAGCATTGACCCACCCTGCCACTGCACCGTCCACCTCCACAGCCACCACTAACATGGTGGCCCGCTTGACGAGGGTTGAAGCTCGCCAGGACAGCATGATTGAGTTGGTCCGGCAGTATGTGGCGCAGGGGGAACTGACCCGCCATGAGATACACAAAGCAAATGTGGCTGCCATCATAGCCATGAACACCAACACCATGGTCATCCGACACAGTTTAGCTGCAGTAACACAGGTCCTTGGCAGGATTGTTGAACATTTGCAGCAGCAACACCTGCACCGACGGTCGCACTGGCATCCACCTCTACCCCATCCACCACACCTGCCAGCTCGACTCCCGCAAGCCCTGTCCGCATGACCAGGCGCATCGCATGCCACACGGACATGCTGCCCCCAGACCCAAAGAGAGGCTGCAACTAGCAGGTCCACCCTGCATGTGCTAACTGTCACCTGTGGAAAATCATGATTGGCACATCATGTGTGGGATGACAATGGGTAAGGGGGGAGGTGGAGTTGGGGGTTTTGAGGGGAGGTGGGTGGGGGTGTTGGGGGTGTTGGAGGTGTTGGGGGAGGGGGGTGGCGGTGTTGGTGGTGTTGGGGGAAGGGGGGAGGTGGTGTTGGGGGTGTTGGGGGAGGTGGTGTTGGGGATGTTAGGGGGAGAGGGGTGGGGGTGTTTGGGGTGCTGGGGGGAGAGGGGAGGTGGTGTTGGGGGTGGAGGGTTCAAGCACAATAATGTTGAATATCCAATACACCCGTTGTGTTCAAAATCATATCATGACTGGACATTGTTCATTTCGTGTGTGTTTATTCAATTTATGACAGCGCACAGTGCCCAACTCCCCACACACCCTGTGTCCATATGCACATGATCCCAGTGCCCATTGTAGTACTAACACAGAACCATCAGCATCCCTGTGGTTCAGAAGAAATCGTCAATCAGTGATTGGCGCACAACACGGCCATATTGTGCATCGCAAACTGGCAGGGGTGCTGCATCTGCTCCATCATCATCATCATCCTCACCTGGTGCATGCAGGTTAGTGTCAGGTGGCAGTGGGACGTTTCACCGGATGCACATGTTGTGCAGCATGGCACAGACCATGGTGATCTTTCCCACCTTCTCAGGCCTGTAAAGGAGTGCTCGACCAGACCTGCTGAGGCAGCGGAACCGTGCCTTCAACAGGCCAAAGGTCTGCTCAATCACAACACGTATGAACCCAATTGTACTCCTCTTCGTGCCTGTTCTGCGGGTTCCGTACGTCCCTGGATGTATGCACAGAGGTTAGGTTCATTTGACGCAATCTGTGTTGTACTATGGTCTGCTGGTGTGGATTGCGTTGTCCAGATGATGCAGGGTGTTCACTTGCATGCTGACGCAGATGAACTGTGGATGCAGAACAATGTTTTTCCACCCATATTTACGATGTATAGTACTTTGTATGTATTCCCACTAGCGGCATTGCCACAGGTGTAATCATGTTTTGTCATCCATCGCTTGACATTCCCATGGTGGACTGCTTGTACGTCTGGCATATTGTCATTGCTGTGCAGCATTGGTCTTATGTATGGCATTGATGTGTCATGTTCAGGGTGGGATGTTCAGGGCAACAGTGTTTAGCTGTATGTGCATTGTCCACTCACCACCCAATCTCACCCAGGTGGAGTATGCATCCCCCCAATCTCACCCAGGTGGAGTATGCATCCCCCCCAATCTCACCCAGGTGGAGTATGCATCCCACCCCCCCAATCTCACCCAGGTGGAGTATGCATCCTCCCCCCAATCTCACCCAGGTGGACTATGCATCCCCCCCAATCCCACCCAGGTGGAGTATGCAACCCCCGCCCCAATCTTACCCTCCCCCCACTGCACTATCATGGGCCTGTCAGGCAACTTACCGAGCAGCCATGCATGTCGTCCAGCATGTCGCTCCATGTAGCGGGGTAGCGAGGAGTTCCGCAGCCCCATGGAATCATGTGTAGACCTGGGATATTGGGCACAACAATGTGTGATGATCTTGCTGGAGTCACATACCATCTGTACATTGATGGAGTGGTATTGCTTACGATTGCGGTACACCACCTCTATGGCATGAGGGACCACCAATTCTACATGGGTGCAGTCGAGGGCACCGATGCAATTGGGCATGCCTGCTAGTGCATGGAAGCCAACTTTAGTGTCAGCGAGCTCCTGGCCAGTCCGTTGTAGGGACATGTGGATGCTCGCGTGCTTCAGGAGGGCATTCAGCACTTGGGTCAGCATGAGTGAAAAGAGTGGTTGTGATATGCCATGCAGCTGGCCCACTGTGTGCTGGTAGGTGCCTGTGGCCAGGAAGTGGAGCACATACACTACCTTTGGTAGAGGGGGGATGGCAGTGCGGATTTCTATCGGGCTGACAATGTCGTTGTATATCATGTCCAATATGGTGGTGATGGTGTCCCGGTCCATCCGGTACGGGGTGTGGATCTGCTCAGGAGTTAGGTTGAATGGACTGGCTCTGATGCGAGGGATTGGTGGCTACCTATGTCGTACCACTGGCTGCACTGGTGGCACTTGCTTGCCTGTCTCACCCTCCTTCTCCTCCTGTGTCTCCTCTGTGCTGCCTGTTGTTGTTGTTGTTGTAGTTGTTGTTGTTGTTGCTGGTGTAGCAGTACAGGCATGTCCTCCAGCCCCAGGATTGCAACCGCAAGTGGGATCATTTTGGTGTAGGAAGGGGTGTGGTGTATGGGTGTGCTCCTTTTGTGCTGGGACAGGCTCCATTGCCTCCACCTGTGGTGATTGTGTGCACCTGTGGCAGTTGGCTACACTGCAGGTTGCTATTTACGGGTGATCGGTGATGCCTGTAATACCGCCATCGTGCAGGCCCTATTTACTGCCTTTGGGATGCCGGTAAGTGTATGCCTGCGTGACTTGCGATGTCCTCCTGTTAGCGGCATCCCGGTATTGCTGCCACAATGGGGCGCGTGTATGCGCACATGCCGGTAAGAAGGGGCACGATACAGGCGATGGCGGTATTACCGAGTTGTCGGCTCGTAATGGCCCGGACCGGTAATCGATGCCGGTATTACCATTCCGCCGTCCTTTTTTCCTTACCTCCATGCTCGTAATGAGGCCCATAGTCATGTTAAAACACATTGGGCCTCATTACGAGATTCCCGCAAAAAACAAAGTCACTACCGGCATGGAGGTAATAGCGCGTCTGTGCACCCTTGACGCCGTTAACAGCGGCTGATTACGAGTGCGCGAGCATGCGCGAACCCCCATGTCGGTAATGGCTGCACCGCCATGCCGCTAAAGGCCCTCCAACCCTCCAATAGCGCCATCACGGGACCCGCCGATACCACCTCCGCCAAAGAGCAACCCCTTAATAACCACCCAGTAATAACATCATGCTAATACCGGGCTCGTAATACCGGACCTGGAAGTAATGTCATTGCGTCAGACCGGGAAATGCGCCGGCGGCCATCTTTAAAAACACAATCCATTGCAATCCTCTCAATCCAGCAGTGCTACAGAGGAGAGAGCAGGGCCATACCATCCAGCATGTCCAAGGCTACCCGCAAAACTACCCCCCACCTGCGCAAGAAGCGCTTCTCCGTTGAGGTGCTAAACATACTGGCTGATACTCTTGCAGCCCGTGCAGATGAGGTTTTTGCAAACAACCTCAAAAGGGAGGAGCAACTAAGAAAAAAAGAAATATGGGGGAGGTTGCGCGAAAGGTGTCAGCGGTTGACACCACCCGCCGCATGGTCAAAGACTGTAAAAAATTATGGGATGACCTACGTCTCCGAGTCCGTAACATCCTGGCCTCTAATCACAGGGAGGCCATGGCCACAGGCGGGGGTGCCCACTCACCAGTAAAACTGAGTCTATAGAGGGCTTTGGCGAAAGGGAGACGGGTGCCACGACATCGGGAAATGGAGGTGAGTGACCCTGCAAACCTCAGTAGGCCAAACCATGATGTAGTACAACTGATGTGAAAGTGAGCCAAGCCAATGCATGGCCCATCATACATACACATACAGATCCATGTTCAGATGGAGGCCCAAACCCTGGCACAATGAAATGCATGCTGCGTGCCAATCCCATTACCAACGGACACCCAACACACAGGGACCCTTTGCATGTCATACATCACACAAACCTCAATACAATTGCATTCCACCTGGTACGCATCAGTGCCGAATGGAGACGCCACGGCTTATGCCAATATGCCCCCCCCTTTAAAGTACCCTGTGTGACACACCTATAAGAATGCAATGCATGAGAATTGAAATACTGTACCGCACCAACTCATGCATCTTGCATGTAACACCATCACTGATGCCCTGCATCTCTTGTTCCCCCACAGGTACTGATGCAGAAGGTGAAGGGCAGGACCCTGCCCCAAGGGCATCAACATCCAGGGCCAGACCACAGGGCACTGGGCATTCCACCTCTGGGGCAGCACCACGGCCCAGAGTGCAACCCAGGGCACCTGTATAGGCCAGGCAGGCTGATGAGGAGACAACAGCAGCAGACGAGACTGCGAATACTGAGCTGGCAACAATAGCTGAAGGTGAGGCTGATGGCATGCAGTCCGCTGCCACCAGTTCAGCGGGTGAGGCAGCAGCCACAACCCCACTCAGCGATGTGGATGTTCAAGCGGAGGAGTACGAGGACATTGACGGCACAATCCATGTAGAATGTCCCCACACCCCAAGCCCCCCGTCCACCGCCCATCACACCACTCAGGGCACACCGTCCAGCCCCATGCAGGAACCAGTGGTTCAACTGCACAGTCCGCATCTTACAAGCACCCCAGAGGCCAGCCCTGCAATGGCCCACCCAGCCGCAGCACCCTCTACCTCCACAGCCCCCACTGACATGGAGGCACGCCTGTCGAGGGTAGAGGACCACCAGGACTCGATGATCAAGATGGTGCACCAGTATGTGGCAGAGGGCAAGGAATCACGCCGTGAGATCCGGGAAGCGAATGCTGGAACCATTGCGGCCATCAATTCAAGTGCTATAATGATACGTGACAGTTTGGGGGCCATCACACAGGTCCTAAACAGGATGCTCGAACACATGCAGCACCAACAACCTGCACCGGCGGTGCAAAACCACCCATTCGCATCCACCCCATCGTCCACACCTGCAAGCTCCACTCCCTCAAGCCCTGTGCAGATGACGAGGTGCAGTGCAAGGCACACAGAAATGCTGCCTCCCGATGCAAAAAAGGTCCGGAAATAGCTGGTCCAACCACATCGTGTGTGGGATGACAATGGGTGAGGGGGGAGGTGGTGTTGGTGGTGTTGAGGGGATTTAGGGGTGTTTATTGGGGGGTTTGGGTTGTTTGGGGGGGTATGGGGTGTTTGGGTGTTTTGGGACAGGGGGGGCATGTGAGTGGTGGAGGGAGGAAGCACTATGTTGTTATTTTTCTTAATACACCCGTTGTGTTCAAAATCATTTAATGCCTGGACATTGTTCATTTTGTGTGTGTTCATTCTATTCATGACAGTGCACAGTGCCCAACTCCCCACACACCCTTTGTCCATGTCCACACAGTCCCAGTGCTCAGTGTAGTACTGACACATAGCCATCAACGTCCCTGTGGTTCAGAAGTAATCGTCAATCAGTGATTGGCGTACAGCACAGCCATCTTGTGCATCACGTACTGCCAGGGGTGCTGCTTGTCCTCCATCATCATCCTCATCATCCTCACCCGGTGCATGTATGCCAATGTCAGGTGGCAGTGGTACGTTTCTCTGGATGCACATGTTGTGCAGCATGACACAGACCATGGTGATCTTCGCCACCTTCTCAGGGCCATAAAGGAGTGCTCCACCAGACCTGCTTAGGCAGTGGAACCGTGCCTTCAACAGGCCAAAGGTCTGCTCAATCACAACACGGGTAAGGGTATGAACCCAATTGTACTCCTCTTTGTGCCTGTTATGCGGGTTCCGCACAGGGGTAAGTGCCACGGCTTCAAGGGATAGCCTCCATCACCTGCATGGGAGCACAAAGAGGTATGTGTGAGTCAATCTGAGCTGACACCTTTAGGATTAACGACCATGGCTGCATCTATTTGGTGTTGACATGCACATGTCCTGTATGTATGCACACAGGTTCATTTGATGCATTGTGTACTGCACAATGGTCTATTAGTGTGGATTGCATTGTACAGATGATGCAGAGTGTTCACTTGCATGCTGATGCGGATGTACTGTGAATGCGGAACGATACTTGCCACCCATTATTGCAGTGTATGCTACTCTGTACCTAACCACACTAGCGGCATTGGCACTGTTGTAATCATGATTAGTCATGCATCGCTTGAAATACCCATGGTGGCCTGCTTGTACGTCTGGCATGTTGTCATTGAAAAGCAGCACTGGTCTTATGTATGGCATTGATGTGTCATGTTCAGGTTGGGATGTTCAGGACAACAGTGTTTAGTTCTGAGTGCACTGTCCACTCACCGCCCAATCCCACCCAGGTGGAGCATGCAGCCCCCCCAATCCCACCCAGGTGGAGCATGCATCCCCCCCAATCCCACCTAGGTGAAGCATGCATCCCCCCAATCCCACCCAGGTGGAGTTTGCATCCCCCCACCTCACAACCCCAATGCACTGCCATGTCCAAGTCAGGCAATTTACCGAGCAGCCAGGCACGTCGTCCGGCATATCGCTCCATGTAGCGGGGTAGGTGGAGTTACGCAACACCATGGCATCATGTGTAGATCCGGGATATCGGACGCACCAATGTGTGATGATCGTGCTGGAGTCACATACCATCTGCACATTGATGGAGTGGTATTGCTTGTGATTGCGGTACCCCACCTGATTGGCATGAGGGGCCACCAATTCTACATGAGTACAGTCGAGGGCACTGACGCAATTGGGCATGCCTGCCAGTGCATGGAAGCCTACTTTGGTGTCAGAGAGCTCCTGGCCAGTCCGTGGTAGGGAAATGTGGACGCTTGCATGCTTCAGGAGGGCATCAAGCACTTGGGTCAGCATGCAGGACAAGAGTGGTTGTGATATGCCATGCAGCTGCCCCACTGTGTGCTGGTAGGTGCCTGTGGCCATGAAGTGGAGCACAGACACCACCTCTAGTAGCGGGGGGATGGCAGTGCGGATTTCTATCAGGCTGACAATGTTGTCGTGTATCATGTCCACTATGGTGGTGATGGTCTCCCGGTCCAACCGGTACAGGGTGTGGATCTGCTCAGGGGTTGGATTGAATGGACTGGGTCTGATGCAAGGTATTTTTGGCTGGCTACGTGGTACCACTGGCTGCACTGGTGGAACTTGCTGGGCTTGTCGTCTCCTCTGTGCTGCCTGTTGTTGTAGCTGTAGTTGTTGTTGTTGTTGCTGTTGTTGTTGTAGCAGTACAGGCATGTCCTCCAGCCCCATGATTGCAACAGCTAGTGGGATCATTTTGGTGTAGGAAGGGGTGTGGTGTGTGGGTGTACTCCTTTTGTACTGGGACAGGCTCCATTGACTCCACCTGTGGTGATTGTGTGCACCTGTGGCAGTTGCCTGCACTGCAGGTTGCTATTTGCGGGTGGTCCGCGATGCCTGTATTGCCGCTGTCATGCAGGCCCTAATTACCACCTTTGGGATGCCGGTAAGTGCATGCCCTCGTAACTTGTGATGTCCTCCTGTTAGCCGCATCCCGGTATTGGCGCTGCGAAGGGGTGTGTACGCGCGCATGCCGGTAAGAAGGGGCACGGTATGGGCGGTGGCGGTATTGGCGGGTTGTCGGCTCGTAATGGCCCAGACATGTTAACGATGCCGGTAATGCCATTCCGCCTTCCTTTTTTCATTACCTCCATACTTGTAATGAGGCCCAATGTCTTAAAAGTCGATTCATTCAACCAATCTGCTGACCTCATAATGTCTTCTACTCTGGTTACTATGTTAAATGCCTTGGTTGCCATGGCTCCCCTCGGTGAGTGAGCCCCATACTTTACTACGTCAAGGCCTCCCTGCTCCATCACCCATCTGAGCCATCTGGCTATGGTAGCCGGTGTTACGGCCTTGAAAGGTTGATAGATCGTTATTAATAACTGTGATACTCCTGGTGGTCACACTTCCCTCGTCATCTCCTCATATGCTGATAAACATCTGACCGGGCATGATTTAGGTTGACCCGGAAAAGATTCATATGATATGGATTTCAGACCTGTCTTAGTCCTTGTTATGAGGAAGGTCACTCTTTTCGGCGAAACACTCTTCGTATTGATCTCCAGAGCTCTAATGTCTGATGGCCTTTTACAAGACAATATACATAGTTGCATGGGTAGTTTGCCTGAAATGGCCTTCCTGGATAAATGCTGGTTATCCAGCCATGACAAAAAAATGTCAATACTGTGTCCACATCCCATAATTGAGTATATTTTTCTCTAGGAGGTCTAGACATTTTTACTCCCCTTAGTAGTCTACAAATCAGGGGGTGTTCTCCAATAGTGACGCCTTTGACCCTGGGGTGCCCTGCTGATATCGCGGACCTGGCCGTATTTACAGTTCTATATGCCTTCCCTTTGGCTGCCATCGGTGCTAAGAAATTGGCCACATGAACTACATCTGTTCTATCGGGATGAATGTCCCTATCGAAACACCAGTTACTCCAGCGAGCCCATGCGGATTTGTAAGCTCTGTGTGTTCCTGGGGCCCAGGATTTGTTAATGATGATTTCAGCCTCGTTCGATAATACTTGTCTAACCCAAGATCTCCTGAAATCGCTCATGTGATTCAATTGAGTTTGCCTAACCTCACTAATGGATGACTGCAGCCTCTGGGGTCTCGTACAACAAACTCGTACCTGGGTAGCGCTCCAATAATCAACTGGTTTGCAGTATCTCTCTGTGGCCTGCAGGGGGGCTGTGTTTGTTAATCGCGATTGCGATCTCGTGGAACGTTGCACTCTGAATTCTCGAGCGGATTATATCCCTTGAGGTATCAGGGAATAAGTATGTATGATTATGCTCACGGAGCAATATCAATTGTCAGTGTTTGCATCTTCGTAACGGTAAGGAATGTAGGGAGTGCCGGACCTACGTGTCCCTGTCACGCTCCCTCTTCCGTGGCCGTACTGCCCTCTGTGGGTGTCCCTTTATGGTTGCGATCGCCGGAGCACAAGCCCCGTCGTGACCGCCACCTCAAACCCACTAATAAATGCAGATAAACTCAGCCAGATACTCTACGCTGTGCACACGCACATGCGTGTGAGTCTGCCCTAACCACACATCAAAATATGCACATTAACACATCATTCATAAAACTTTGTAAAAAAAGCACTTAACTCGCTGCCGAGCAGCAAAGAAAGAGGAAGTGCATGAGAAGGAACAGTGTGGTCACGGAGAAGTACTATGCTGATTCGTTAAGTTTGTCACGTGGTCAGTTTGAGAACCAATAATATCAGAACTATCAAACACTCTATGCCAATGGTTATTGTAGTTTTCAAGCTTTGTTATTATATATTTTATTAGTTGCACTTTGCTGCTGAAGTAGTAAAATGGAAAGAGAAGCATAATCCGAGTCTCCGGTCTTGATGTAGAATTACAATGCAGACTCCATGAAATGAAATAAAACCACACTGTTGAACAACTTAAACCTGCAGTAAGAAAATAAGATCAATAATACAATGAGCTTGGTAAATTGTTCAAGAAAAAGAAGAGAGAAAGAGGAAGAGCAAATGAAGAAAAAGATTTTCTTTTAAAACTACACACAGGGCCTCATTACGAGGTATGCCGGTAAGGGAAAAATGATGCTATTATGTAAATACCGGCATCGTTCAACGTTCCGTAGCATTCTGACCCACAAACCCGGTATTAACAGCACCGTTATTTACTGTGCCGCAAATTGCGGCATAGGCGCGTACACGCGCCTCTTCGGGCAGGAAATACCGGCATGCCGGTAATAGGTGCCAATTACAACCCACGTAAACATGCAAATACCGGCATCGCGAACCCGGTAATAACGGGCTGCATGATACCGGCAAAACAGGCATCGCGGACCACCCGCAAAGAGCAACCAAGATATAAGGCAGCTGCCACAGGTGCACACAATCCCCGCAGGTGGAGTCAAAGGAGGCTGTACCAGTATGAACTGAGCACACCCACACACCACAACCCCCCCCCCACAGGTGTAGGCAATGTAGAGTGGCCCAGTACAAAAGGAGCACACCTACACACCACACCCCTTCCTATACCAAAATGCTACCACTAGCATTTTCAATCATAGCGCAGGAGGACATGCCTATACTGCTACAACTACAGCAACAACAGCAACAACAACAACAACTACAGCAGCAGCAAGAACAGGCAGCACAGAGGAGACGCAGGAGGAGAAGGAGGGTGAGACAGGGCCAGCAATTACCACCAGCGCAGCCACCAGTGCCTCGTAGGCAGCCACCAATCCCTCGCACCAGACCCAGCCCATTCAGCCTAACCCCTGAGCAGATCCACACCCTGTACCGGTTGGACCGTGACACCATCACCACCATAGTGGACATGATACAGAACGACATTGCCAGCCACATACAAATACGCACTGCCATCCCCCCACTACTAAAGGTGGTGTCTGTGCTACACTTCCTGGCCACAGGCACCTACCAACACACAGTGGGCCAGCTGCATGGCATTTCACAACCACTATTCTCACGCATGCTGAACCAAGTGCTGGATGCCCTCCTGAAACACGCAAGCACCCACATATCCCTACCACGGACTGCCCAGGAGATAGCCGAAACCAAAGTAGGCTTCCATGCACTGGCAGGCATGCCCAATTGTGTTGGTGCCATCGACTGCACCCATGTGGAATTGGTAGTCCCCCATGCCATAGAGGCGGTGTACCGCAATCGCAAGCAATACCACTCCATCAATGTGCAAATGGTATGTGACTCCAGCAAGATCATCACCCATTGCTGCGCCCGATTTCCTGGATCCACACATGATGCCATGGTACTGCGCAACTCCACGCTACCCCGTCACATGGAGCGACATGCCGGACCACATGCCTGGCTGCTCGGTGAGTTGCACAACAGGCCCATGGCCATGCTGTTGGGTACTCATGTGTGCGGATGCAGAAGGGGGGCCTACTGCACCCGGGTGGGAAAGGGGGGTTATACTTCACCAGGGTGGTAAAGGGGGGGATGCTTCACCAGGGTGGGAAAGGGGGGGTTAATAGTACACCTGGGTGGCAATAGCCAGTGAGTGGAGAATGAATGCAGAGCTAAACACTCCTCACCTGATCCAGCCAAACGGTACATGACACTTCACTGGGCCACATATCACAAATAATGCATATCGATGAGAACAAGTAAGAGGCACAACCAGGCCACCCTGGTGATGGCAAGCAATGCATGAATGAACAGGATGGCAAGTGTGGCAATGTGGGCAGTGTGACCATGCATAGTAAATAATGAACAGCATGAATTGGAGTCAAAACATTGTTGCACTACCACAGCATATCTGCCTCAGCATGCATGATTACACCCTGCATCATCTATTGAACGCCATCCAGACTACCACACCTCATGACAGTATAGATTGCACCTAGATAACATTTTTTCATGCTTACAGGGACATGTGTATGGCCACACCAAATAGCTGCCGCCATGACTGTGCTCCCTGAATGTGGCAGTTCAGAGTGACACACACCTATTTGAATCTGCTTGCAGTTGATGGAGGATATCCCTTGAGGCCGTGGCTACTCACCCCTGTGCGTAACCCGCAGAATATCCATGAGGAGGAGTACAATCGTGTGCACACCCATACCCGTGTTGTGATTGAGCAGACCTTTGGCCTGTTGAAGGGGCGGTTCCGCTGCCTCAGCAGGTCTGGTGGGGCACTCCTATATAGGCCTGAGAAGGTGGCAAAGATCACCATGGCCTGTGTCATGCTGCACAACATGTGCGTCTGGAGAAATGTACCACTGCCACCTGACATTGACATGCATGGGCCGGGTGAGGATGATGAGGTTGGAGACGGAGGTGAAGTAGCCCCCCTGCCAGTACGTGATGCACGGGATGGCTATGCTGTACGCCAAGCACTAATTCACAAATACTTCTGAAATACAGGGACTATGAAAGACTCGTGTCAGTCAGACACTGGACCAATGTGGAAATGCACACAGGGAATGTTGAGAGTTGGTCACTGAACACCGTACCACATTAAATGAATGCACACAAAAATAACAATGTCCAGCCATGGATTTTTCTTATCACAACGTGTGTATTATTTACAACAGCAAAAATGTGCCCACTCCCCCCTCCCAGACTCCCCCAACAAACTCCCTGACCCCCCCAACAAACTTTCTGACCCCCCAACAAACTCCCAGTCGCCCCCAACAAACTCCCTGACCCCCCAACAAACACCAACACCCCCAATAGACTCCACAAGATGCACCCCTTCACCCCCAACCTTGTGTCCCACTACCATTGTCCCCCCACACTACTTCCAGGACTTCTTCCTGTCCAGAGGCGGCATTTCAGTGTGCCTTGCACTCCTACGTGTGTGGCGCACTGGGCTGGTGGGGACAGATGAAGCTGGTGTGGAGGTAGTAGGTGATTCGCTGGCAGGTTCCAGACCTCCTGCAAGCCGTGGCCGCTGCATATGAAGCAGCATTGAGGTCAGCACCTGTGTCACCGCCCCCAGGCAGTCCCTCATTAGACGAGCCGATGCATTGACAGCGGCTGTGTTTGCTTTGATGGCCGCTGTGGTCCCTGCAATTGTTGTGGCAATACCCCGCCTGGTTTGCGCCCCGTCTGCTATGTACTGGCGGAGTAGGTCTAACATGGCCTCCTGTTGGGCCTCCACCATCGACAATCGTGTCTCCAGGGTTCTGGAGGGGGCTGGAGTGGTGGGTTGTGCGGTCACATGGATGATATTTTCGGGACTGGACTCCTCAGAGGTGGGTAGGTCACAGTCACAGAGGCAGGGATAAACTTCACTGCAGGTGGGTGACTGCAGGTGTTGGGGCGAGGGGGTGGGCACGGGGCGCGGAGTGGCCGGGCATGTCACCTCAGTGTCTCCCTCAGGCTCCACACTGGCATCAAGTTCTTCCCCAGTGGAGGCGGGTGCTTCCAGGGACTCCCCTTGGAGAGGTGTGGGTGTGGCCTGCTTGTCTCCAGCCAGCAGAGGTGGTGGTGGTGGTTGCCCTCTTCTTACGGTGTGAGGTGGATGCCCTCGCAGTTGTCTCCTGGGTTGCTTCTTCCTCATCAGTGCCTGGGGGGGTAGAAGAGATGCAGGGCATCAGTGATGGTGTGACATGGCAGTGGCGGTGCTGTTCATTATTCATTTGATCATGCTTTCATGTCTTACAGGTGTGTCACGCAGGGTATTCAGAGGGGGCATGTAAGCATTCACTGCATGGCAGGTGGCATGCCATTGATTTTGGGTTTGTGTGAAGTATCACATGGGCAAGCTCCAGGTGTGTTGGCTGTGTGTTGGTTAAGGGATGGACACTCAGCATGCATTTCAGTGTGGCAGCGTTTGGCCCGCCATCTGTATTTGGGTATGGTCATGTGGGTGTTGGGACATGCATTGCCTTGCCTAGACTCTCTACCACTTCACTTGTGCTACTTCATGGTCTCCCCTACAGGGATCTGCAGGGTCACTCACCTCCTTCCGCGGTTGATGCCGCACCCCTCTCCATCTCGCATAATCCCTCGATGGACTCAGGACTGATGAATCTGCTGGCCGTCTCCTCCCAGGGCATCAGTTTGACAGGGGGGTGGTCATCCCCGCCTGTGGCCATGGCCTCCCTCCGATTGGTGGCCATGATATTGCGTACCCTCAACCGGAGGTCATCCCACCGCTTCCTGCAGTCCCTCACACTGCGCGGGGTGGGACCTACGGCTGATACCTTGCGGGCTACCTCCTGCCAGATTTGCCACTTTTGCTGCACCTCCCGCTTCTTGTCGTGGGATTGCATTGTCTCTGCATGTCCACTAATATGGTGAGCTCTGCGTCTGAGTAACGCTGTTTACGCAGCCGGGGGGTGGTCTTCCTGGTAGCCTTTGACATCCTCTATGGATTTCCACTGTGCTCTCCGAGTATCGGCTGGTGGTTATGGAGGATGGCAATGGATTGTGTTTTTAAAGATGGCCGCCAGCCCATTTCCCGTTCCTGCGCGATGATGTAATTTCCGGGTCAGTTTTTTGGCGAACACGGTATTACCATGCCGGTGTTACCATGCCGGTATTTAGGGGTTGGTATGAGGCGGTACCGCTATGGGCGGGTCCCGCGATGCCGGTATAGGGGAGTTGAAGGCCCTTTAGCGGCATGGCGGTATTGCCACTACCGGCATGGGTGGACGCGCGTGCTCGCGCACTCGTAATCACCCGCTATTAGCGGGTTCATACGAGCACGGACCCACTCATTCCGGCATGCCGGTAATGAACCCGGTTTTACCGGGCAACTCGTAATGAGGCCCTGTGGGGTCATTACGAGTGAGGTGGTAAGGGGTTAACGGCGCCGGTAAAGGTGCTGGAGCCGTCAACCCCTCACTACCTCATTACGAGTTCTGCTTGCGGGACCCGCTAAGGGCACCTGGTGAAACTAGGCGTCCTTAGCCGGTCCCACAAGCAGTCCAGGATGCTAACAACGGGGCCGTTATTAACAGGCACGATGTTAGCACTTTCCCCATTGCCATTGAGCCCTATGGGGGTTCAAATGGGGATGGGGATGGGGATGGGTTCCTTGAATGAGGAATTATCAGGCCCTCCAAGGTAGGAATGGCCCGGTAATTCCTCATTCAAGGAACCCGTACCCGGTACCCGTTATGGGGGTAGCCATGCCGCTAATAGTGGCATGTCTACCTCCATACTTGTAATTACCTATAGTCTTTTTGTGTGTAGTCCATTTTTGATATGTCAACAAAACCATGTGTCCTTTTTTAACCAATCTCGTCACACCATGCCGTTTATCTTCCTCTATAATCCTTTGTCCTCCTCTTTCTTTGTCTGCCTCCAACTTTAAGTTCTGCACCTCAACCGGTAGATGCTACATTAATCCTTGGCCTTCTATGTTGCTGTTCATGTTCCTGTATTCTTCACTTCCGTTCCTGTAGATAATAAAACAAAAAGCTGAGGCTCGCTGAAATAGGGTGGGTAATCCTTATGCCGCCACAAAGCTTCATAACTTTAGTATCTCCTAATTAATTTGCATTATATGTCTGTCACATTTTTATAACACTGTGCATCACATGTCCCAAATTCTATATGCCAAATATGCATTACATGTCTGTCCCAAATTCCATATAACGATTGTTCGGGTGGGATAATCCTTCGCCTCAGTGTCTTTACTAGAATCTTGACTATAATGTTAGTATGGAAAATCAGTATTCTATGTCAAGATCGGAGGCTCATATTATGCTTGTTGAAAGCTTACTTACCACCAACGCAGACATCTCCCTTATTGGTCTGAAGTAAAATTGTTTAAATGTTTTTTTTTTCTTTTATTTTGGGTTTCGTTCTTATACAACCACGCTAGAAGCCGGCCGGTTTTATCTCCTCCTGCATGCTGTCTCACTATGTACTTTTTATAGTTGAGGTTACAGAGTCTATCCCAGTATTCCGCACACTGCTGCTGTAACTTGAGTGCTAGCTCCGTATCAGCACCGCCACCTTCCAATACTCTTTCTAGTTCAATCTCTGCTTTTTGCAGATCAGCTAGAACACCACCCTGCAATCCCTTCGTCTTAGCTATGGCAACCCCACGCATCACCACCTTAAAGGCTTCCCATAATGTACCCGCAGACTCCACACTACCAGTATTCACCTCAAAATAATTAATAATCTCATCTCTTATGTCCTCTCTAAAGACTGGATCTTTGAACGCTTCTGCACGGAGGCGCCATGTCGGAATACGCGCCCTCGGGGGGCAATATTGCCATCCGAGGACCAAGGGCGAGTGATCCGAGAGGACTCTCGCCTTATATTCTATATGGGTACTCTCTGTCACTACATCCGGAGTGGCAAAGACATAATCAAGCCTTGTGTGCAGCTGTTGCGGAGCCGAGTAGTGCGAGTATTGTCTCTCATTCGGATGTTTTGCTCTCCACACGTCTACCAGGCCAAAATCCTCTAGTAGCATCTGCAATGCTTTAGCCGGTGGGGTGGGCTTATCAATCCTATCATCTGACCTGTCTACCCTAGGGTTCATTACACAATTGAAATCCCCACCCCAAATCACTGCACTACCCACACATGCGGTAAGTTTGGTGCACAAAGTTCTGAAGTATGCCGTTGTGTGTTGGTTAGGGGCATACGTATTCACAATGCATATTTCTTTGTTCTCTATCAGCCCTTTCAATATGACCATCCTCCCGTCTGCCTCCACCACTTCCTCAATTAGCTTAAATGGGACATGCGGCGCCACCCAGACAAGCACTCCCATAGCATAGGCAGAGTATGATGAACCCACCACAATCCCTCTCCATTTTCTTCCCACCAACTCCACTTTCTCTCGCGTCAGATGCGTTTCCTGTAACAGTGCGATATCTATCTTCTGCCTTCTCAAATACAGCATGACCTTATTCCTCTTCAAATAACTGTTAAGTCCTCTGACATTCAACGTTATTATCTTAAGATCCCCCATGGCTCGTTAATAGTTCCTCTTCTCCCTTCCAATCAGCCCTCTCACCCACCCAAAACTGATTCCAGACTCTAGTTCTTCCGCAAAGGCTCTTGTTTAAACTTAAAACTCCCCATAACTATGTACATCCCTAACTCCCCACCTCCCTCCCCTCCCCTACCCATCCCATCCCCTCAAATTTCCCAACTTCCCACTCTCCCCCCACCCTTCCCGTCCCCAACTTCACACTCAACAACCCTCCTCCCCCCATTCCCCCCAACTGTCCCATCCCTGGATCTCAAGCTCCCCCACATCTAGTCCCTTTCTTGGCGCTGCCTATACTCGGGTCTCAGTGGGGCGATGTCGCCCTACCGGCGCACCTACTACTTCCACTAATGGGGGGGTGAAGCGCGTATGTCCTGTAGCTCCAGCATATCAATAAGGCGCAGCGCTGTTTTTCACATATCCAAATTCCTTATTGCTATATTCCAGTCCACAGTGTTCACTTAGCACGCCAGTATATGGCAGGTGACTTACACTCTACCACCGTTCAATTATAACTAACCATGCCCTTTCCCTCTTGTGCAATGTCACTCCCCCCCTCTGGCCCCTATATCGTCGGATCACTTAGCCTTTCCATCTCGGTCCTGGTCCGCCTCTGGCTCCGGGCATCCGTGTGTATCCATCCAGCATATCGCTTCCTCTGGAGTCTCAAAGAAATGGGCTTTACCCTTGTGCAGGACTTTCAACTTCGCCGGGTAAAGTAGCATGTATTTCATCCCTGCCATGCGTAGTCTCCTCTTGACTGCTACATAGCTATATCGTTGCCTCTGCACCAGCATAGTATAGTCTGGGTAGGCCGTGATCGTTGCTGACGCACAGGTTATAGTGCCATCTTTCTGGAAAAATTCCAGGATCTTTTCTCGATCTCTGTAATTCAGGATTTTTGCAATTATAGCTCTGGGCGGCGCTCCTGGTTGTGGTCTTCTTGTTAGGGCCTGATGCGCTCGCTCCACCGCATATCCTTGGGAGAGTTTGCCAGCTCCTACTGCCTGGAGCAGCATATTCTCAACATAGTCTCTGGGGTCCGTACCTTCTCCTCCTTCTGGAAGACCCACCACGCGTGTGTTGCTGCGTCTCGCTCATCCCTCCGCTTCTTCTGCCCGGCTCTCCAGGTTAGCCACTTGCTGTCTCAGTATGTGCACCTCTTTTGTATTAGCCGCGCTTAGTTCCTCATTCTTCTTCGCTGCACTTTCCAGGCTGCTGGTTCGGTCCGCCAGTGCTCTCACATCTTGCTGCAGCAAATTAACATCTATCCCAACTGTGTCTATCTTCCTCTCCAGTGCTTCCTTAAGTTTGGTCATTGCTGTACGCCAGGAGGATTTCAGTTCCGTGATAGCCTCGAGTATCCGCTGGTCCTCTCTCGGTGCACTCGCCGCCTCCTGCTCCTTCGTCCCGCCCTGTGCTGTGGGAGTTGTGGGCTGTTGCGTCTTAGCAAATATGTCTATGGTCGGCTGCTTCACCCTGCTTTTGAGTACTTTTTGGGCCATTTTATCCAATGTTATGGGTGCTATGGGTTGCGCAGATTTCAACCTCCGCTTTAGCACGTTTTATTTGCGACTCACTCTGTACACTCCACGTGTTACACCGTGTGGGTCTTGCTGTTGAGGTGCCTTGCCTTCCTTAGCTGCTTTTTTATGTGGGCTGCAAGATTCTGATGCGTTTTAGCGGCCCTGTCCACCCTGCTGCAGTTCCATGCTCGGGGTTATTTTTCCTCCTTCTGCGTGAACAAATTATGTCTGGCTTTCCAGCCCACTGCTATATTGTCCACAACTTCATTCTCCATACACCCACTGTATTGTACATCTGCTCACTTAGGGTGCTTGCGTGTCTTTATTCTACAGCCTCAAATGTATGCTGTGCACCCTTATTATATCACATAATACAATTGCTGTGGGTGTTTGCACCGCTGTTCCAGTTAGCATGCTCCTTTTATATGTAAGTCAATAATAACGGGCTTTGCGCAACTCACTCATTCAGGCTCGTAGCCCAGATCTTTCCGTTTAGGGCTCACTGCTGATTTTACTGCTGCCTGCCCCACACAGCAGTGCTCTCCCTCGGACACAGTCCGGTTGCTAAGAGCTGGGGGGCTCTTAGTTATTTCAGTAATGCAGCCACCTGTTCCGCGTTGTCCGTATGCCGGCAGCCTGCCCTTCATACATTGCTGCTTGCAGCTTCGGCTTCCGTCATACTCCTCATGGGCTCTTCTGCCCGTTCGAGGCACTTGTAAAGATGCGGTCTACGCCGCACACTGTGGCCGCGTCGGCCGCTCCTGATGCACTCCCTGAGGTCCTTGGCCGTTCCGAAATGTTCGGGCCGTGCCCTCCGCGTTAATTGCATGACCGCGGCTTCCTAGTGTAAACACTGGCCGCTTTGGAGCTGTCGGCCGTGTTTGTTCCGGTTAATATCCAAGAGCACGTCAGCTGCTCCTTCTTCACCGGTGAGACTCCCAGCGATTTCAAGGGTCTCAGAGAGTTCCTTTGTTCCCAGTCGCCGCCATCTTCTATTTACTCCTCACTACAGCGAGATACAAAGTAGCACCGCAATCGCTACAGTGCTCCCAGCATTCCATCAGCAGGCCTCTCCGCTCTCCAGCATATTCATATGCTTTTAGTATGCTTTTTGGACTGAAATCTGCTTTACAAAGACACGCGCTGCACGGATCAGGGTTACGAATCTCAGAGCTCACAGGAACTGCAGCCTACTCCATGGCTGCCTAGCCACACCCCCCAAAATTGTTTAAATGTTGACTCCCTAGACCGTTCTGCTGCCTTTAGGATGTCTTCAAATCTGGCCCCTGCGTTATATGCCGTAGACGCCATAGCTCCTCTAATGGAATGCGCCCAGTAAGTACCAATGTCAATGTCCACCTGTAGCATACACCATCTCACCCATCTTGTTAGGGTTGCCACTGCTACGCCCTTGAATGGTTTCCTTAGTGTATTAAACAATTGTGTTACTCCCGTAGCTCTAAGAGTACCCGCCATCTCTTTGTACTTTTTCAGGCACCGGACTGGACATAATTTAGGTTGGTCCAGGAAAACTGAGTAGGAAACGGTTCTGATACCTGTCTTGGTTCTCTTGTTAATGTGGAACGTGAGCCCAGAGGGGCCAAATGATCTCCTGTCTATCTTGAGTGCTCTTACATCTGACACTCTTTTGCAAGATATGAGGCAGAGCAGTGTAGTGAGCTTTGCCGATATTGCTTTTCTTGTCAAGTGCTCATTGTATGGCCAGTTATTAAACATGTTCAGGACTGTATTCACGTCCCATGTCAGTGAGTATTTGGGTAATGGTAGCCTTAAGAGTCTCACTCCTCTGAGGAATCTACATACAAGTGGGTGTTCCCCTACCGCCATGTTCTCTATTTTAGGATGTCCGGCATATATGGCATGATTTGTGTTTATGCTTTGCCTTGTGCCGCCAAAGCCACTAAGAAATTCATTATCTGCACTCCATCTATTCTAGTGGGATGTATGTGCCGTTCCACACACCAGCTACTCCACCTTGTCCAGGCCAATTTGTAGGCCTTTCTGGTACCTGGAGCACACGCTTCCTCAAGCAACTTTTCAGCATCTCCCGAAAGTCCTTTTGCCAGGCTGCTCGGAAATCGCCCACGCAATCAGTCTCAATTCTCCTTCCACTTTCAGTGGGTGATTCTGCCCCACTGTATTCTGAATCAGTTCCCTGAACTGGGGCAGCACCAGCAGATCGTCGATTGACAACTCCTCCAGTCTGGTGTCACTAAAATGATTGTCGCCTGCTGTCTCGTGACCTGTGCTACCGCTCTCGGAATCATTGCAAATGGAGGAAATGCACATTCCTTGTCCAGTCCCCACTGCTGTAGAAATGCATCTGTTGCCTCTGCTGCTGGATCCGGCCTCCAGCGGAAGAATCGCTTCAGCTGAGCGTTCAGCCTGGATGCAAACAGATCTGTCTTACATGGTCCTCTCCTTTCCATTAAGGACGCAAATACTGTCCTGTCTTGTTGCCAATCGCTGGCATCTCTCAGGTGTCTCGAATTCCAGTCTGCCACTTCGTTCTGCAAACCCAGGGGATACTCTACTGTAATGCTGCTCTTGTTCTTTAGGCACATGTGCCAGAAATCCTTTGCCAGCTCCCCTAGCATCCTGGACTTCTTTTTGACCAGCCCGTTTATGTACTGTACTGCTGAGATGTTATCCATCTTTAGTAGTCACTGCAAAGGACCCCGCTATCAGCTCCAGACAATTGATGTGGATCTCCAGTTCCTTCCCTGACCACCTGCCTTCAGTTGTCATCTCTCCGCAACATACTAAAAGCCCCAACAGGTGGCATCTGATTCTATGATGAGGTCCGGGGATGAACCAAATATCGCTCTCCCCTTCCAGGCCTCCATGTGTCTGAACCACCACCATAGATCCGTCCTCGCTTCAGAGGAGATCGGTACTCTGTTCGTATGATAACCCTTTTCTCAGGTGTTGAAACTTCAGGCACTGAAGAGCTCTCTAGTGTAGTGGTCCCGGGAAGATTGCCTGACTGGATGATGCTAATCTCCCTACTAGTCTGGCTAGCTCCCTGAACGCTAACTCTTCTTCCGCTATTATTGAGCTGATCTCTTTTTTGATCACATTCACTTTGTCTATCGGTAGGCTGAGCATGGCTGTTCTCGTGTCTATCACGAACCCGGGGAACTCTATCGTATGTACTGGCTCCAAAGGTGATTTCTCACAATTAATTAGGAAGCCCAGCTCTTGCTATAGTTGGAGTGTCTTCTCTGCTTGTTCTACCAGTCTCCTCCTGTCTTGTCCAATCAGACAGAAATCGTCTAAGTATAATATTAGTCTGATCCCTTGTTCTCTGAGGTGACCCACTGCTGTCCGCATTAACTTTGTGAAGGCCCAAGGCGCTGATGCTAGGCCAAAAGGGAGACATGTGAATTCCCACTTCAGGCCCCCCCACCAAAATTGTAGGAATCTGTGATATTCCTTCGCTATTGGGATCATCAGATAGGCATCTTTGAGGTCTATCCTGACTAACTAGTCTCCCCTCTGTAACACATCCCTCAATAGATGGATACCTTCCATCTTGAAATGCCTGTATACATGAATGCGTTTCAACTTCTTAAGTTTATCACTGGCCTCGGCTTCTTTTTGCCCTTGACCAAGAACATATTGTTCACAAGCCTGTTCGAAGAGTCGCACACTAGAGCAATGGCACCTTTCTTTTCTAGCTACACTATCTCCTTGCTTAATGATAGGTGCATCTCCCTCAGAACTGCACTCTCATTCACCTTGTACTAACCCATACTCTGTCTATGGCTGCAAGACAACTACATTATATGACTATACAATATAATGGAGAACATGGGCTTTTAAGCTTTTTATATATATAATGTCTAATAAGGTTTTTCTATTTTTTGTAATAAAGCATGTTTTGAACCATAAAAAGGTTGTGATCTACTAAATGAAAATACAGATCTCAAGCACTACTGTCTGTTTCATGCGTACTGTACCAAACCTGTAAGTGTTTAGAGGAAGAGGTAGCCTGCTCCCCCCCCTTCTCTCCTTTTGTACTGGTTCCTGCCAGAATTCTAGCTGGAAACCCTGTACTGTCTGTTCAACCCATGCATCTCGTGATAATTCGCTCCACCGTTCTCAGAACTGTGCTGTTCTCTCCCTGGTACCACCGTGTGAGTGTGTAAGCCTGTGCCCAGTCTCACCTGTGTTTGCCTGTTGGCCTCTGTTACTGCCTCTCAAGCCTCTGTCTCTACCTCTCCCTCTCAATTGAAAGAAGGGGTTGGGCCTGTGCTCTTCTTGATTTCTCCAGTCATTTCTGGTATTGTAGCTGGGCCTGTATGAGGAGAACCGGCTGGCTGAGTGGCCCCTTCCTCTGTCAGACCTTCCAAAAACCTTTTTTTTTTAAATAATACTTCTATTGCATTTTTATAACTACAACAATAAATAAAAAAACACTCAATGTTGTGCAGCATATTTGTATCCAATCTGTTTTCCAACTTTAACTACCTCTACCATAATCCCCCCCAACTCAGCCTGTACATAACATGTCAGGATATATGCTTATAATCACCCTGCATCTACGTCTCCTGGTGCAGCCTGTGTGGCCTCCTCCTCACTGTTGCATGTAAACAAAGTCACAGTTAACGCTATCCATTGTTTAATGTCCATTCCCAGCTCAGCTTTTTTGTTCGCTCAGTGCCCTTTCCCATGCTCCAGCTTCTGCGGTGACACACTTTTCCAACTCCCTCCACCAACTAATTACGTTCGGCTCTCTAGCATCTTTCCACCTAATAGCTATACTGCGTTTAGCTATTATGTACATCACATCTTTAATTTTATTTAGCGATTTATCTTTTATATTTCTCTTGTATCTGCCAAGCATGCAAGCTTCCGGGTCTAGATATCCAGTTCTATGCCACCTTGGTATGCCTTGTGTGCTGCCTCCCTCCAAATCCCCTGCACTATTGGGCATCCTTAAAACATGTGTACCAGTCCAGCATTTGCCATCCCGCATCTGGGGCATTCTTGTCTTTTCAAGCCCTTAAAAGTCGCAATAGTGGCAGGCATGAGGTATACTCTTTGTGTAATATACAATTGTATTAGTTGTAGTCTGGCGTTCCTAGAGACCTTTTTGTGGTACAACTTCAAATCCTTCCATTCTTTATCCTCAAACGTCTTCCCCAATTCCATTTTCCATCTCTTCCTGCACTTCAGTTCTGTTCTCAAATTCTCGTCTATCAATACTTCATAAATCCTAGAGATGACGTGTCCACCCTCTTGCACCACTAGCAGTGTCTCAATGTCTTCACTCTCTATGGTCTCATCATTGCTATTCGGCCATCTATCCTGCAATACCTTCATCACTGTGTTATGTAACAGAAACTGGCCTTCGTGTATACCCGTGGTTTCTTGCAACTCTGCAAACATCATCAGCCCCTTTTCATTCCGCAGGTCCCCCACTGTAGCTATACCACACTCCTCCCAACTTGTTCGCACCATCGCCCTACTGCCTGGTTTACCCTCCAGAATTGCAGCTATAGGTGCCTTTGGCGAGAGGGGATCCACCAGTCCCATGATCCTGCAAGCCCTTTTCCAAACTCGGATGCCCAGTTCTACTAATTAAGGATAATTGGTTTATTCCCTGGGGGGGAATCCAAAGTAAGTCTCTTCTTTTGATAGCCGGTTGTAACAGCGCCGTTTCTGTCATGGCATCATCGGCCATCCATTGCACCATGTTCTGTAGCTGGCATGCCAGAAAGTACAGCTCAAAATTTGGTATTTTTAACCCTCAATGCTTGTACGGTCTTTGCAGTGTCCTCATGGCCACTCTGTTCCCCCCCCGCCACAGGAACCCCCTGCATATCTTTTGTAAGTCTCAGAAGAACTGCCTTGGAATGTTATACGGGACATTCCCAAAACAACGCATGAGTCTTGGCAGTGCCACCATTTTCAGCAGTGCTGCTCTGCCCATCACAGACAGGGGTAGCTTACTCCAGAACTCCATGGATTTTAGCAGCCCATTTTTGGCCCTTACTGTATTGAATTCATGTTCCTGTGTAGGGTCTCGATAAATGTTGATCCCCAAGTATCTAAAGGAGTTCTTGCTCTAAGGCAGAGGAAGGATTGGTAAGTCCTCCTCCGCCACCGTCGCCATCGCGGCTAGTGGGAATAAGCGTGACTTACTGTTATTTATTTTGATTCCTGTCAATGCACTAGACTTATCCAACGCCCCAAGAATGTATGGCAAATTCACTTCCGATTGCACAGATACAGCAACATGTTGTCCGCGTACATAGACACTACATGGACACTACATGCTTCACTCATCCTGTCTCTATACCTGGATCTCCATATTCTTGCCTCAAATACGCTGCCATAGGCTCTGCCACTGTATAGTATATAGTATATAGCATTGGGGACAGTGGGCAGCCCTTTCGCGTACCTCTATATAGTTGCCACTTGTCTGAGTATATGCTCCTAGTTCCAACTCTGGCCATTAGTTTGGTATATATCAGCTGTACCCATTTCATGTACTGTGGCCCTATACCCATCTTTGTCATTGTGGCGTACAACAAATTCCAGAACACCAAGTCGAATACCTTAGTCGCATCTAGTGAAGCAACCGCACACTCTTCAGTGTGATCCTCGGTGTTGTAGATCACCTACCTACCTGAGGTTCTTAGTAATGTTCCTCCCCGGCACATACCCAATCTGATCTGGATGGATCAGCACATGTATTACCCTGCAGAGCCTATTTGCCAAGATCGCTGTAAGGATCTTGCTGTCTTGGTTCAACAGTGACAGTGGTCTATAGGATCCGCAATCTGTACTTATCTTATCTGGTTTTAGTAATGTGATGGCACTATCAGGGCCTCTCTCAAGTTGTCGGGGAGTATATGTTCTGCATATGCCTCATTGTACACCTTAGCCATCAGCGGCGCCAGCGTATCTCCATAGGCCTTACAAAATTCACTGGGGAGGCCATCTGTGCCTGGGGCCTTGCCCGTAGGTAGTGTTCTACTGGTGGCTACAACCTCCTCCGGAGTTATGGATGCTTCTAGTGACTCTGCCTGAAGTGCATCTAATCGGGGTAGGGTAATGAGGTCAAGTATGTCCCGCAGATCCTTCTCCTCACCAGGGGTTCCGCATAAAGTGCTTTGTAATACTCAGAGACAGAGAAAACCTCATTAATACCCGCCTGCGTGTTTATCTCCTCTTGGTCCTTATTCTGGACGGAACATTTAGGGGATCTGGTGTTGTTTCATCTACACAACCAGGCTAACATTCTCCCAGGTTTATCCCCGTGAGCATGGCTCCTTTCCAGGCATTTTGCATGGTTAAACTTCCCCAATCAATACCATTACTTTAGACATGCCTGTTTCAGTTCTATTACTTCCCCTACATGCTCCTTTTTTACCTTCGCCTCCCTCTCTAATTCCAAGAGCTTCTCTTCCATACTCTGTAGTTCATTGACAATTACTTTTTGTACACCCCCATTCCGCTATCATTTCCCCTCTGATAACCACCTTGTAAACCTCCCATACCGTGCCCACCTCTTGTACACTTCCCTCATTTACTGCAATGTAATCAATTGTCCTCTTACAAATGTGCTTGGCAATTGCTTTGTCTAACAGTGCCTCGCTTCTCAACTTCAATGTAGGTATGGGTGGTCTCGGGGCAGACACCTGCCATCTCACTACGAATGGGCAGTGGTCTGACAGGACCCTGGCTAGATATTCTGCGTCCGAGATTTCAACTACGTGTTTCACACCAGCGAACACATAATCCATTCTTGTGTATAACTTATGCGGGGCAGAATAATGAGAGTATTCCCTGCCTTCTTCGTGTTGTACCCTCCATAGGTCTCGTAACTGAAAGTGTTTGACCAGCGAGCTTAGCACCTTGGCCAGAGGAGACAGCCGTTTGGGCTTCTTGTCCAATCTATCCATGGTTGGGTCCAATGTACAATTGAAATCCCCTCCCCAAATCAGAGTCCCACTCCTGTGGGGTCCCAACCTCACATACAATGATCTAAAAAAACACGGTGGCATCATGGTTGGGGGCATAAGTGTTCACAATGCATATTTCGCGGTTTTCCAAAATACTGTGTAACATTGCCATTCCATTCTGCTCTCATTATCTGTCTTCATGGTCAAGACTTTGAATGGGATAACGGGTTCCACCCAGATGAGGACACCTCTTGCATATGTCGAGTAAGTGGAGCCTACCATCACCCCTCCCCACACCCCAGCCAGGTTATTCTGCTTTTGTGTGTCTAAGTGTGTTTCCTGTAACAATGCTATCCCTACCTTGTTCCTCTTGATATACATGCACACTCTTCTTCATTTCACATAATTATTAAGCCCCCAGACTTTCCATGTCATGATTTTGACCTTGTCAGCCATTATAATACCAAGTCCGGGGTATCAATGAGGCCCCCAGTCTATTGCCCGCCTCAGTAGGAGTTCGATGCAGCTTTTGACCATGTATGCCAGGCTCCCCTTTTCCATCCCCCCAGCCCCTAACCCAATTCCAAACCAAGCTCAAACTCAACTTGTCCCGCTATGTAAAGCATGCTGGGACTTCCCCGTTTCTGCTCCATTCAGCATAGCCGCTAGACCTCGCTCCTGGTGTCCTACGGACAGGCCCTGTACTGCGGCCCTGAAACTACTACTCGGGGGTGGGGGGTAGTGGGTCTGCTCTCAGCGTTCCCTCTACTGGGTTTCTGTGCCACTGTATTGCTCATGTTGCCTCTTTTCATATCCTTATTACCCATACATTTCGATTGCTATGTAGCTTAAACATGTCTGCACCCAGTTCCACGCATCTTTTTCTACGTTATTGGTTCTCTTATAGGAGCCTGTACAGGGTTCCCCTCGCTTAGGTACGTTGGCTCTGTTCCGGCATGTCCAGTATTTGGGCACTGTCCATCCACTCCTGTGCTTCCGTCAGCGTCTCAAAGAAAATAACTTTGCCATTGTATATCACCTTTAGCTTTGCAGGATATAACAACATATACTTGAGGCCCGCCTTCCTGAGCCTGGCCTTGGTGGTGATTTGCTGGGCTCTTCTCTTTTGGACCTGAAAGTTGTAGTCGGGGTACACTGAAATCTTCGCTGATGCCCTCTGCATCGTCCCTCCTGACCTAGAGAAGGCTAGGATCTTTTCACGGTCCTTATAGTTTAGTACCTTAGCTATTACAGGCCTCGGCGGGGCACCTGGCTGTGGTCTTCTAAATGAGGGAACGATATGCTCTTTCTATCGTAAACCCCTATATGAATTCTTCCACCCCTATTTCTTGGATCAACATGTTCTCAATGTATGTGTTGGGATCAGACCTTTCCACTACCTCAGGCAGCCCCACGATCCTGATGTTGTTTTTGCATGCCCGACCTTCCGCTTCCTCAGGCCTGTCTTCCAGTAATTGCATTTTCTGCTGGAGGATGTTGATGTTCTTTGTCGTTTGCACCCTCACTTCTGTATTCTCTTGGATCTGCTCCTCCAGTTTCCCGGTGCGTTCTGCTATAGCTCAGACATCTTGCTGTAACAGTGCCACGTCCATGGCCACTGCGTCGATCTTGGCCTGTAGCGTTGCTTGGAGTGCAGCAATGGCCTCCAGGATCTGCTGCTGCCCCGTTTCCGCTATGTTTTCTGGTGGCAATGCCTGGTCCTTATCTGTACCCTCCTTGTCTTCTTCTTGACGATTGGTTTGGCCTTTCGTAAAGGTTTCCAGTGTGGTTTTCTTGTGCTTGGTGTTACCACCCTTGGTCGTCATCATGCTCTGCAGGTCTTGTGGAACCCCTGTTCTCGCTTGCTTCAAGGAGGATCAGTGTGCTCTGTTAAAGGCACCAGATTCAGTGCATGCTGCCGCCTTTGTCTCTCCAGGGTTTAGCAGCTCATCCCACAGAGTGTATCCACTGCTTGGCCTTTCGCCAAGTTTGTCCACCCGATCCCTGTGCACCGGAGTAGCTGAGTTGTTTTAGGGTTGGCCTTAGTGGACTGCGCCGTTGCACCTGCTTCCACTGACTTCCTTTAATGTTCCTTTCACTTATGCACAATACATCGTTTCAAGATCATTGCCTTGTCGCAGTGCCATTCATGAATGCAGTGGCACGTGTATTCTCCCCCGTGCCAGGTCTATTTAAGGCTCTTCCTTGTCTCTTCCGATACCCAGCGGCTTAGATTTGGTTGGATCTCTGTTATATTGCTTGTGATTAGCTATAATGTCTTGCACAGGTCTTCTATGTGCTGCCTTGTGTCCACATTGCTTGTTCTACGGCCTGCTCCCTCTCATGTCCTCTCATGGTCCGCCTAAGATCTGGGGCCCTTGTAACCCTCCTGTCTGCACGCTGCTCTGTATGTTCGGTGCATCAAAATAAGGGCTGGGGTGTTCGCGCCCAGGACCCCTGCATACTACGTTCTGTTTCTGTTAGCTGAGGAGAAGGACAGCCTGCCCTCTCAGGGAGTGATATCTTCCTGGTCTTCTTCTGTCTGTGCCGCTGCAGCGTGGTTGCGCCTTAGCGGGCTTCTGGTCATCCGTCTCGCAGGTCTGCCTTTATCGAGGTCCTTTGCTGACTCCCTGTTTGGCGCTATCCTTTGCATGCTTGCTCGCAACTCAGGCCATAGCCCGTGGCCCTGCCCACTAATCTGCGCCTTGTTGTTCTGTTCCCTGGGGGGGTCTGAAGGCTCGCCTTCTCGTGGGGTAGTGTTTCTACCTGCCCGCTGGGTGTAATCTGCAGGTGTTAGGGAAAATTCTCATAAATGGTTGATTTCCCTTACCTAAAGAGTCCCCCAGCAGCTTTGCTGGATTTCTAGGATTTATTTTTCTCACCTGGTAAGAGTGTGAGCCTTTTTCCCACTCTTATATGTGTTTTGCTAGGTGTATTTCTACTTTTTGTGTGATATTGGGCATTGGAGCCTCACCTACTCCATGTGCACCACTCTTTGTGTGTGTTACACATCACCTTCAGTGCAGTGACACAGGGTTGTCTTTGAGACTTCCCATTGACTCCATTTTTCTGGGGCTGACTACTGTCCCCCAGAAACAGGTAAAGTTGCCATTAACTTTATATAGTCACTTTAAACTACAGACCCAGTATACCCCATTTTACATGGAGTATTGGAAAGGGTTAACTCCTATCCTTTTTGTCTTTACCTCTTGTGGCATTGTTTCGCTCCCTTAACATTAAGATTTGGCTGGTGGCAGTGGTATCTACCCTAACTTTCCTACCGCGATTATCTTATATAACGTGGTAATGTTTTAGGCTATTATATTAGCCTCGAACATAAACCCGCTTGACCAAATGCATTTTATTTTGGTTCCGGCTGGGTTTAATAGCCATTTCTTTTTGTTAAAGTCTTTCTTGTGTTTTACTCTGCGCGCCAAACCGGGGATGACTCCTTTGTTCGCTGTCTTTTCGCGGGCTTCTGCACAGAAGCCCTCCTTAAGGCGCCTGATAGTCTAGGTAGGCAGGATGTGAGGGAGGGATCTTCAGACCCCTGCCATGGGTTGCCTTAGTAACCCAAGTCGCACTCTTGTCTAATTGGCTAAGGGGACTGGCCTTGCCAGGCCAACCACCCTGCTGTGTGATTGACAGCCAGCCTGTATGAATGGGGGAAAACTGCATAAAAAGCAGATCTCTGGACCTGGAAAGGCAGAGTCGCCACTGGAATGAAAGAACCAATGAGGAACTGGAAGAAGAGGACCCCTACAACAACTGAACCGCCCAGTGAAGCCCTGCTGCAGGTCCGAATCTCCAAATCCGACGACAGAGAAGATCCTCCAAGAAACCTCTTCCCTTGAGCTGGTGGGACCAACCAGTTCGCCCAAACTCCAAGCCAGGACCCCTCCTCTGGTCGAGTTCACTGTACAGAGCTACAGTGGGCCGGATAGCCAGGAAGGTCAGACCGTGCTTGGGTTTTAAGGAGCGCACCTTTTATTTGTTGTTTGGCACTGCTGCTGGTTTCTTCTCTGGGTAGTGCATAACCCTCCAGTCTTCCTACTTCTGATCAGTCCGACAGTCGCTTCAGGAACCGTGAGCCTGCAGGAACTACCAGGAACGTCTGCCTCAGCTACAGCCCCGTCTCCATTTTAAGGTGCTGTGCAAATCCGGTTCTGCGTTTCGCTCAACCACGGTGAAAGTGTTTGAAATCTTTCTCCAATCCGAGGGCTTGTCCTTCTCTTTTCTTTGAACTAACTTTTCTACCAACCAACCTCGTCCGGAATCTGTGTCACGAACTTTACCGCAAACTACCCTGAACTGTGTGATCTTGAGCAAAAGACTTTTGACCTATTGACTTTGGCCCTAAGCCTTTTCTAGCTGATCTCCTCACTGTAGTCTCTCTTATTCAACTGCTCACAATACTTACTTGTTGGTTTTGCCTAATTGTTGATAACTTTGTCTTTCCCTCCCTTTTAAATTATTGGAGTGCCATTTTGCTTCCACTTCATTTTGTGAGCCTTACTTGTCAAGAATATAAGGGAAGTGGTGTGGTGTATTTATGATTGTGATTTTGACTTGCTTAGAATAGTGAAATGTTGTACAACTGTTGAGTAAATAAATATATATTCTTTTATTTAGAAACCTTGAGTCAGTGTTTGCCTGAATCATAGTAATTGCTGTCCTTTGTGTAACTATTTGTACTGCTCACTTACTCTTGAGCTAAGTCTGGCTGCTCCGCTACTGCTACCATTATAACTGTGTAGTACAGGCTTGTACCAAAGGTGAAATTGTACTGTCACTTGTAGTCTTAATTGTGTGTAGTGTTCCCAAAGGGTACTGCATATAATTCTGCCTAACAGCAGACTTCCTGCTGTAAGACGTCTTTGGGCCCCAGGGTCTATGGTCAATTTGTTTTGCTCTGTTTATATATATTGTTTGTGCCGCACCCGTGGCTGGGGCCTAAATCTTCTGATTTGTGCCGTCTGCTCTATGCTTCTGCTCCGTTTCCCTCAGGGAGATGAATGTTCGTTATTACAGATGGTGCTGTCCCCTCAGGCGCATTGCCCGCGCAACAAGTTTGCTACAATGCATCACAGTTCCGCGGGTGGCGAGGGGAAGCCCTCTTCCTTACAGTCTATATTTTACAATGTGAGCGCTGCGCCCCACTGCCGCTGTCTCCTTAGCGCCTCCTGTCGTGCTCCCTGTTTGCGGCATGCCACAGCTCAGCTAGCATCTTCTGTACTCGTCCACCGCGTGCTCCTCTCACAGTCGCTCTTCCGCTTCAGCCCGTTGCTTGCCTCGCCAGAATTGGTTCACCTTCCAGTTGCCCTCGGTTGCCTGCCGGGCTTTGAAGGATCCCTGCCACAACGTCTCTGTATCACTTTATAACTGCCAGCAGTAACATCATGTAGTCTTTCATGGCTCGCCTGCCGCCTTCCAGCTTCCCAGTCTTTTCCGCTTGCACAATTAGACATCAGCCTGAAGTCACTTATCTAGGATATGTATCATCAGCTAATAGAACCTCCATGGATCTAAGCAAAGTATCTGCAGTACTGGAATGGCACCCACCTTTAACAGTTAAAGAATTACAGCCTTTTATTGGTTTTGCAAATTTCTATAGGAAATTCATATCAAACTTTTCGGGTACAATTCTTCCCTTAACAGCATTACTCAAGAAAGGAGTACATTTCAAAAGGTTTGTGTCAGCTCATAAGGTTTCTGTACACTTAAGTCATTGTTTTCATCGGCTCCTATTCTTCTGACTCTGATCTAAATAGACGTTTTATAGTAGAGTCAGATGATTCACCTAACGCTTTGGGAGCAGTTCTGAAAAAGATATCCACGTCAGATACAGAAAATCCAGTAGCATATATATCATTACGAGGCTGGCGGAATGAGATTACCGGCGCCACTAATGGTGCCGGCGCCGTTAATCCCATTCCGCCCTATTACGAGGTTTTACCAGACATCCATAGCGGGTCCCGCAAGGGGACCAGGGAGCTAACAGCAGGCCCGTTATTAACGGGCCCGTTGTTAACTCCCTCCCCATTCCCCTTGAGCCCTATGGGGGCTCAAATGGGAATGGGGAAGGACCGGGTCCGGGTTCCCTGAAGGAGGAAATACTGGGCCCTCCAAAGTCAGAATGGCCCGGTATTTCCCCATTCAGGGGACCCGGATCCGGACACGATTTTGGAGGCAGCCATGACCTTATTATGGGCATGGCTGCCTCCAAAGTCGTAATGAGGCCCATTGACTCCCTCAGAATTGAACTAAACTGTACCAGAAAAATAATTATTGACTATTAAAAGAGCTTTTCGGGAGTGGAGACATCGGGCCTCATTACGACTTTTGCGTAATGGGTTAACGGGCTCCGCTAAAGGAGGCAGACCCGTTAATCCCATTACGCAAAATTATGAGGTCATCTTGCGGGACCCGGTAAGGACGCCTGGTAAAACCAGGCGTCGTTACCGGGTCCTGTGAGGGGAAGAGGGAGCAAACAACGGGCCGCTCATAATCGGCCCGTTGTTTGCTCCCCCTATGGGGGCTCATATGGGAATGGGGAAGGTCCGGCCCTGGGTTCCCAGAGGGAGGAATTACCGGGCCCTCCGTACTCGGAATGGCCCGGTAATTCCCCATTCTGGGAACCCAGTAAAGGAGCCCGGTTTGACGGCAGCCATGGAGCTAACAGCTCCATGGCTGCCGCCAAACTCGTAATGAGGCCCATCATCTGTTAGGGTCTAAATTTGCTTTTGAAGTCTGAACAGATCATAAGAATTTAAAAAGTCTACAATACGCTGTTAAGGAGGATTTCTGAACTCTGACCAGGAGGGGCAGAGATTCAGAAGGCCAACCTAGTTTCTTGGAACAGGGTAACCTCTGGACAACCCAGACAAATCAGGGTAGCTATGGCAGGCGGTCAAGACTAAGGGCCTCATTACAACCCTGGCGTTAAGGGGTTAACGGCGCCGTAAAAGGCTGCGGCGCCGTTAAACCCTTAACGCCAGATTCACACTTTAACGCCTGCTTTTTGCAGGCGTTAAAGTACATCCCGCTAAGGGACCTTGGTGCTAATTACGGCACCGTAATTTACGGTGCCGTAATTAGCGCCTTCCCCATTCCCATTGAGCCCTATGGGCCAAAAATGGGAATGGGGAAGGGGCCATGGTGAATGGGGATTTACCACCCCGCCAACCTTGGAATGGGGCGGTAAATCCGCCATCCACCATGGCGGAATCCGGCATGGACCATGGTGCTAATAGCACCATGGTCCAACGCCAGGGTTGTAATGAGGCCCTAAGTCTCAGGAGGGGTGAAGGTGACTGAAAGACCTCAATGAGCACACAAAGCAAGGACACTTACAAATTACTCCAGACAGGTGTTATATTAAAAATATAGACACATTTATTACAAGGCCTTTGTAACATAGACCATAGCAAAGAATCGCAGTAATACTAAAGTAAACCAATACATCACAACCAATACAATATATATACAAGACCATAGGGGTCTAAGGGATTATAAGCACGGAATATGTAGACCACCTTGATGGGGAGGAAAACAGGCAGTGCAGGTAATCTTTAGACCCAGTTTGACATCAGAAATACACCTAACTAAGAGGCAGTCCAAGCCCTACGAAGAGAGGAGCCTTATGCTCAATAGTACATGCACGCGCTTGTGCCAATGGACAAAATAGGGTCTCTTCAAGGGTCGCTAGCAGCTCAGGAAGGTGGATGAGGCGATGAAGAACAAGTTCCCACTATTCAAATAGGACCTCCACTTGAGTGCAGAGGCAGTTTAAAAGTGCGGGATGGAGTTGCTATTTTGCAATAGCTGTGGAAAAGAAAGGGGCCCTCAGGGGCCACTTCGTGCATAATAATGGACTCCTGCGCTAGGGGCCACCGGTTGGGGTAAGGATTACTCACCGGTCCCTGACGCAGGCAGACCCAAACTTCGCCAGTGCAGTCCACTTCGCTGGCAGGTTCGAATGCGACAATCAGGCCGTCTCGACACCGTGTAGACTCAGAGATACAGCGAGGATTCCCAAATGGGACAGTGGCGATTTCTCCGCTCTGGGAGGAGGAATCGGCCCAATTCCACTGCAGCAGGCTTCAGGGGTAAGGGGGTCACAAATACAGTGAACTTGCACAGGTTGTTGCCACAGCAGGGCAACACGGTAACCGCGTTTACTCCGGTCCGGGCGCACTCGTCTCACTTCAGACCTGGGAATGCCAAGTGCATGAAATTCGGTGTGAGGGTGCCGTGGACACAGACCAAGCAGTATACCAAGTTTCGAGGGCCTCCTCGAAACGGCGGCGGTATCAGAGCAAACGTCCTGTGTAAGCTGGTCAGCCCACTGGTTGGCCCAGGGACACTTCCGAAGGGTCTTCTTGCAGGGTCTGTTGAAGGTGGCGAGAATAGTTGATCCCACTATTCTAATGGGTCAAAGCGTCTTTGCAAAACTTCTAGGACGATCAGATGCAGAGGGGTCTCACGGGACGACAGCGGGCTCAGGGTGCCAAACCTTCCAGTGGATCACCAGCGGTTCCTCGACTCGGCTTCTTGTTGCAGGATACTTGGCTCCTTATCCTTTGTTCGTGTGAACTCAGGAGATCGACATGGTAGTGGTGTTTCCAGCCTCCTCTTATCCAAAGTTCCCTTCGCGCCAAACGGAGAGGACCCAATGGGAGATCTGCTCACAAACACGCACACCATATGTGGACCAATCACGGACCATGGTGGTCCCAGGCATTCAGGACACTCTAGACTTTCTGACACCCAGGATGTGTATTGGGACCAGACATCCCAGCCCACATCCTGGAGGCGCACACCAGGCATGCAGAAGCCAGCGAAAGCATTGGGTTTCATGGGAAAGTGCATAACCAAATAAGGACTTACCCGGGTCGGCTTGACCTGGGGAAGGTGAAGGGGCAAGATGGCCAAAGGACAGGACAAAGAACCTCGTGGCATGGCCATTTTGGGAGCCCGGCCACCTATTCGTGCCAATCGCGGTATGCGTGGTTAAAATGGCAAGACAGGGTTAAAAATACATGAAAACGATAGCTACCACCAGTCCTGCCTATGACACATCTGCCCAGTTCATAAAAAGTCCAGCAAGAGTCTCTAGGGCCTTTGGAAAGACTAGAGACCCAAGGGTGCTGTAAAGTAAGTTACATTGCACTCTTGTTACATGTTGCACAAAAGTTGGAACATGAGGAAAGGACTAAGGGAAACAAAGTCTCCCAGTACTGACTGTCTTAAGGGCATGTCAGTTTCCCCATAAAAAGTGAGCGAAAGCCCAGAGGAGTGCAGCTGTGGGCTGTGCTTCTCTGGTAAAGTCTAGATCAGGGTGTAAAACAGCAGCAAAAAGTTTGGGGGTTGACACATGGAGGGAAAATTACATACAATTATGAAATCTTTCCTAAACACTCGCCCCTCCCAGACTAAGGACAGGGGGAACTAATCCACCCCTGGATGAGTTTCTTGTTCAGGTCGGTTAAACATTCGGACAACCCATCAGCATTGCTATGTTGGAACCTGGCCTATGCTCAATAGTGAAGTCAAAGCCCTGCAGAGTTATGGAATACCTAAGCAACTTTGGATTCTCTCCCTTCATGTTCATTAGCCACTTTAAGGGCTTATGGTCAGTTTGCACAGTGAAGTGGGTCCCATAGAGGTAGGGCCTCAGCTTCCTTAGGGCCCACACAACAGAGAAACATTCTTTCTCCACTGTGGACCATCTGAGCTCTCTGTCCTTAAGCTGGAGACTAATGAAGCCAATAGGGTGTTCCTTACCCTTCTCATCTACTTGTGATAGTACAGCTCCTATCCCAGTGTCAGAGGCATCTGTCTGCACAATAAAAGGTCTTTGGTAATCAGGGGCCCTGATAACAGGGGCCTGGCACAAGGAGTCTTTTAAGCCATTGAAGGCTTTCTCACACTCTTCAGTCCAAGTTACCTTCATGGGTTTCTTTGGAGTAGTGAGGGCAGTCTGAGGGGCAACTATGGTATTATAGTCTGCCATGAAATTTCTGTAGTACCCAGTGAGTCCTAAGAAGGCTCTCACTTGGGTCTGTGTAGTGGGGGTAGGCTAGTCTTGTACTGCTTGTACTTTACTGGGTAGAGGCTGTATCCTCCCTCCACCTACTTCATGTCCAAGGTAAACACTGAGCCTTGTCCAATCTGGCATTTACTGGCCTTTATGGTCAAGTGGGCCTTCTGAAGAGCCTGTAACACAATCCCAAGGTGTTTCACATGGTCTTCCCAGGTGGCACTGAAAACTGCTATATCATCCAGATATGCAAGACAGAATTCATCCAAACCATTCAACACATGATTCACAAGCCTCTGGAAAGTTGCAGGTGCATTATTCAACCCAAAAGGCATTACCCTGAACTGGTAAAGGCCCTCTGGAGTTGAGAAAGCTGTCTTCTCCTTGGCATGTTCTGCAAGAGCTATTTGGCAATAGCCTGCAGTGAGGTAAAACGTGCTGAGGTACTTGGAGGCACCCAAGGTATCCACCAGCTCATCTGTTCTTGGTAAGGGGTGTGCATCTGTCTTGGTGACAGCATTCAGAGCCCTGTAATCCACACAGAACCTCAATTCAGAGGTACCTGCTTTTGAAACCAAAACCACCTGGCTGGACCAAGGACTACTAGACGGTTCAATCACCCCAATATCCAACATTTTGTTAACCTCCGTCTTAATGTAAGACCTTATTTTGTCTGACATTCTGTATCCCCTACTTTTGGTAGGTACACTGTCTCCTGTGTCTATGTTATGCTTGCACCAAGGTGTCAAACCAGGGGACTGTGAGAACAGGGGGGGAAATTGCCTAAGCAAACTTCTCACCTTAGCCTGTTGATCAGAAGTCAGGTGAGGGGCCACTTGGATACCCTCAATGGAGCTGTCTGAAGGACTGCCTTAGAATCGGCCAGGAAGAGGTTCAGACTCCTCTTCCTCAACATCTGAAGCCAATAGCAGTGCTGCGATTTTAACTCTTGGGATGAAAGCCTTCCGTCTATGTACATAGAACACTTTTGGAGCCTGTCCAGGCCTTCCAAGGTCCACTAAATAGCTGACCTCACCCAGTGACTCCACCACTGTGTAAGGGCCTTACCATTTATCCTGTAAAGCACTAGGCCTTATGGGATTCATGATCAGGACTTTCTGACCAGGTGTAAAGTTGACGAGGGAAACCTTTTGGTCATACCAATGTTTCACCAGAGCTTGTCCTGCCTTCAACTTGTCACTAGCCAGACCCATCAGGAGTACCATCCTTTCTCTGAGCCCTAGCACATAATCTACTATGTTGGTAGTGATGGAGGGAGTGGGCATCTCCCATCCCTCCTTGACTATGGCTAAGGGTCCCCTTACAGGGTGACCAAACAGAAGTTCAAAGGGGCTGAAGCCAACACCCTCATGTGGTACCTCTCTGTAGGCAAACAGTAAGCATGGTAAGAGAAGATCCCATTTTCTTCTCTGAGGTTCTTCCAGAGCCCCAATCATACTTTTCAAGGTTCTGTTAAACCTTTCCACCAGACCATTGGTCTGGGGGTGGTAGGCAGAAGAAAACTTGTAGGTGACCCCACATTCTTTCCACATAGCCTGCATATACTTGGACATAAAGTTGCTGCCTCTGTCAGACACAACTTCTTTAGGGAAGCCAACCCTAGTAAAGATGCCAAGTAAAGCTTTTGCAACTGACTTGGCAGTCACCGTTTTCAATGGGATGGCCTAAGGATAAATGGTGGCATGGTCGACCAGCACCACGATTACCTGAGGATGTCTGGGGGTCAAGGGGACCAACAATGTCGATCCCTACCCTTTCAAATGGTACCCCCACAACTGGGAGTGGTACCAATGGAGCTTGGATTGTTGAGCCACACTTACCAGATAACTGGCAGGAGGCACAGCTCCTGCAGTGACTTTCTACTTACACCCCCATCTTGGGCCAGTAGAAGTGCATGGATAACCTTTGCTTGGTCCTCTTAATTCCAAGGTGACCAGAAAGGGGCACTTCATGTGCCAGCTGCAGGAGCAAGGGTCTTACAGCAAGGGGAACCACCAACCTACTATGGTCTCCTTCTGTAGACTCTGTGGGTTCACTATACAGGAGCCCACCTTCCAAATAAATCCGATGCTTCCCATGAGGTTCACCCTCAAGCTGGGAGCAGGCCTGTCTCCTTAGGCCTTCCATAGATGGGCACTCAAGTTGGCCTTTACTGAATTCTTCCCTGTCAGGACCACCTTCTACTAATAAATCATTTAGTTCAGGATGGTCATTGGGGTCCAATACTTCAGGCATCACCACCTCCTCGTCAGGTCCTGGTGATTGACCAACTACCTCCACCTCAGTGGTAGGTGAGTTAGGGGGAATATTTTCTTTCCCTCTTTTTGATCTTCTGACTCCTTTAGCCTTGGGTTTCCCCTTTGGCTGGGTAGTGGTCTTGGCCAGTGCTGCCCTTGTCTGAGACCTTGTGCAGGGTCTGTCAGCAGTGTCTCCCACAAGCCCTAAGGCTCTGAGATCATTGCCCAACAAGACCTTTCCTGGGACACTCCTGTGAATGCTCACTGGAATCCTGACTGCTGTGCCATTGATAGTAAGATTTACAGGCATTACTGGGAACATGAGAGGTGGGCCATCAGCCAACTTAGTGGGCATCATAGTAGCTCTGGCAACTTCCTCTGAGTCTACCAAGGTAGAATCCACTACAGTTCGACTGCACCCACTATCCCTAAGAGCTGGAGTATCTACTCCATTGATCAGCACACTGTCTTTAAAGTAGTGCTTGGTGTTATCTGGAATCCTAGCATAAGCCTCTGAGACTTTAGGCTCCCAGGAACCCAGGGAAACTAAAACTACCTCAGCTTCTATCCCACTGGGGAAGGAGTCTGAGGAGAAGGATGCCCCTGTAATCTCTTCTTCCTCATAGGAGGAGAAGGCCAGATTAGCAGAGTGGACCCCCAAAGGCTTACATCTGGGATCCCCTTTCACGTGGTCAGTTGCTCCACAAGCAAAACAAGATCCATTGGGTCTGTTTATATAGGGAGGCTTATTATAACCAGAGTTCTGTTTTTGAGGCTGATCTCCACTACCCTGTGAGTTCTCTTGTGTCTTACCCTTATTTTTCTTTTTGTGGCCCTTATGGGAGGAAGTTTTATCAGTTTCCCCACCCTCTTTATCTTTGGACTTTTTCCCTTCCTCCTGCTTACCAGGATGAGTCTTGTCCTTATGGGACACTCTATGTGACACCCACAAATCTGCTGCAATGGCTAGCTTCTTAGGATTTATCTCCTTTGAATCTGCCAAGTGCTGCTTACGCTCAGGGGGAAGAAGAGGCAAAAATATGTTCTAGCATGGAAAGACTTATCATACATTCAAAGGTAGAAACTTTATAACCTTCAACCCAGCCAGTCAAGTTTTTTAAGGATTCAGTTACATAAGATACCCAAGTGCCACCTTCTTTCTTTTTATACTCTCTGAACCTCTTTAAGTATTGGGCAGGAGTCTTTCCAAACTTTAAGATGAGAGTCTGCTTCAACATTGCAAAATCTGCTCTCTCAGCTTTTGACATTTCCATAATGGCTCTGCAGCCAGAATGGGGCAGTCTGCTAAGTAACCAGGCAATTTTATCAGCATTGTCAACTTGTTGAACTTCACATGCATACTCAAATGTATTCAGCCAGTCCATAATGTCATTATTTTCCTCATACACACTGAGCAGATCTTTTGGAAACCTTGGATGAGAGGAGGCCCCAGACCCATGTCCAGGACCCTTGGATCCATTGGAAACTTGAAGCTTGGCCAGTTCCAATTGATGATCCCTGTCTTTCTGTTTTTCTGCCTGCTCTATTTTCAGTTTGGCCATATTGAACTCAAGCTCCTTCTGCCTAAACAGCAGTTCTTGCTTCTTGAATTCAAGCATGGCCTCCCCATCAGCACTGGCAGAGGAAACACTGGACATTTCATCCTCCATGTCCTCATGGTTGCTGTGGATCAGTGCAGCGGTAGAAACTTCAGTTCTACCAGTGAGAGCAGCCCCACCTCCTTCTGCACTGTCCTCAGAAGCTACAGCTCTAAGCTGAGCTTCTTGCCAATCTATGATTCTCTGGATCATTTCTCCTTTGGTGCCTTGAGAGGGGACACCTCTCTCAGCACACATCTTTCTCAATGTTTCGGATTTAGAAGAATTTAAAGATAAAAAGGTACTTGTTTCCATACTGTTAGATAGGACTATGGCCTTTTAAAAGTTATACCACAACAATTCACTATGTGTCCTGGTTGAAATAACTTGACATGCCTTCACGCATGTGCAACACTGGATACCTTCAGTCCTATCCCACCACTGCCACCAATTTGTTAAGAAGGATTTCTGAACTCTGACCAGGAGGGGCAGAGATTCAGAAGGCCAACCTAGTTTCTTGAAAAAGGGTAACCTCTGGACAAGCCAGACCAATCAGGGTAGCTATGGCAGGCGGTCAAGACTAAGTCTCAGGAGGGGTGAGGGTGACTGAAAGACCTCAATGAGCACACAAAGCAAGGACACTTACACATTACTCCAGGCAGGTGTTATATTAAAAATATAGACACATTTATTACAAGGCCTTTGTAACATAGACCATAGCAAAGAATCACAGTAATACTAAAGTAAACCAATACATCACAACCAATACAATATATATACAACACCATAGGGGTCTAAGGGATTATAAGCACGGAATATGTAGACCACCTATATGGGGAGGAAAACAGGCAGTGCAGGTAATCTTTAGACCCAGTTCGACATCAGAAATACACCTAACTAAGAGGCAGCCCAAGCCCTACGAAGAGAGGAGCCTTATGCTCAATAGTACATGCACACACTTGTGCCAATGGACAAAATAGGGTCTCTTCAAGGGTCGCTAGCAGCTCAGGAAGGTGGATGAGGCGATGAAGTACAAGTTCCCACTATTCAAATAGGACCTCCACTTGAGGGCAGAGGCAGTTTAAGTGTGCGGGATGGAGTCGCTATTTTGCAATAGTTGTGGAAAGGAAAGGGGCCCTCGGGGGCCACTTTGTGCGTAAAAATTGGCTCCTGCGCTAGGGGCCACTGGTTGGGGTAAGGATTAATCACTGGTCCCCGACACAGGCAGACCCAAACTCCGCCAGTACAGTTCACTTCGCTGGCAGGTTCGAATGCAACAATCAAGACGTCTCGACACCGTGTAGACTCAGAGATACAGCGAGGATTCCCAAACGGGACAGTGGCGTTTTCTCCACTGTGGGAGGAGGAATCAGCCCAATTCAACTGCAGCAGGCTTCAGGGGCAAAGGGGTCACAAATGCAGCGAACTTGCACAGGTCGTTGCCACAGCAGGGCAACACGGTAACCGCGTTTACTCCGGTCCGGGCGCACTCGTCTCACTTCAGACCTGGGAATGCCAAGTGCGCTAAATTCAGTGTGATGGTGCCATGGACACAGGGCAAGCAGTATACCAAGTTTCGAGGGCCTCCTTGAAACGGCGGCGGTATCAGAGCAAATGTCCCGTGTAAACTGGTCAGCCCACTGGTTGGCCCAGGGACACCTCCAAAGAGGCTTACTTGCAGGGTCTGTTGAAGGTGCCGAGAATAGTTGATCCCACTATTCCAATGGGTCGAAGCGTCTTCGCAGACCTTCTAGGACGATCAGATGCAGAGGGGTCCCACGGGACGACAGCAGGCTCAGGGTGCCAAACCTTCCAGCGGATCACCAGCGGTTCCTCGACTCGGCTTCTTGTTGCAGGATACTTGGCTCCTTATCCTTTGTTCGTGTGAACTCAGGAGATCAACATGGTAGTGGTGCTTCCAGCCTCCTCTTATCCAAAGTTCCCTTCGCGACAAAATGGAGAGGACCCAATGGGAGATCTGCTCACAAACACGCACACCATACGTGGACCAATCACGGACCACGGTGGTCCCAGGCATTCAGGACACTCTAGACTCTCTGGCTCCCAGGATTTGTATTGGGACCAGACAACCAAGCCCACATCCTGGAGGCGCACACCAGGCATGCAGAAGCCCACGAAAGCTTTGTGTTTTGCGGGAAAGTGCATGACCAAATAAGGACTTACCCGGGTCGGCTCGACCTGGGGAAGGTGAAGGGGCAAGATGGCCAAAGGACAGGACAAAGAACCTTGTGTCATGGCCATTTTGGGAGCCAGGCCACCTATTCGTGCCAATGGCAGTATGCACGGTTAACATGGCAAAAAAGGTTTAAAAATACATGAAAACAATAGCTGCCACCCGTCCTCCCTATGACACATCTGCCCAGTTCATAAAAAGTCCAGCGAGAGTTTCTAGGGGCTTTGGAAAGACTAGAGACCCCAGGGTGCTGTAAAGTAAGTTACATAACACTCTTGTTACATGTTGCACAAAAGTTGCAACATGAGGAAAGGACTAAGGGAAACAAAGTCTCCCAGTACCAACTGTCTTAAGGGCACGTCAGTTTCCCCATAAAAAGTGAGCGAACGCCCAGAGGAGTGCAGCTGAGGGCTGTGCTTCTCTGGTAAAGTCTAGATCAGGGTGTAAAACAGCAGCAACAAGTTTGGGGGTTGACACATGGAGAGAAAATTACATACAATTATGAAATCTTTCCTAACATACGCAGAAACCGAAAACAGCTGTTAGGCCTGTTGGACTCATTTCTTTTGCCCTTACAACATCACCTTTACAATTATTCCAGGAAAAAAACATCTGCAAGCGTATGCCCTTTACAGGAGAGAAGGGACATATTCCTTATGCCTTCAATCCGAGAGATTGTTCCCCAAAGCCACTTTTGGTTACTCATTATCAGAATTTCTTCAGATCATTAAAAGAGAAACACAAGTTCATGAAGATTCTTGTCAATAGATCTCATTGAAATACGTTCTGTCATAAGAAGAGGGCTACTATTTTCACGGTAAATAAGTGTTTCTCCCTACTACTTCTTTACAAATGGAAGTTATGCATATGTGCCATGATTCGGTCATAGCCGGTCACTGAGGCGTTACGAACACTTTGGAACTAATTCAAAGACATTTCTGCTGGCCAGACATAGGGCCTCATTACAAGGTTACCGGTCCGGTAATAACGATACCGGTAAGGGAATACCAGCATCGTTTACCGGACCAGTGCATTATTACCCGCAATGCCGGTGCTACCGGCATCTGCAAGAACCTGTTGTGACCGGGTAGTACCATCCCGGAATAGGTGCAAGCATGCGGCAGCCGTAAAAGTAATACCACTTGCAGTAAGGAAGTGCACATTACGAGGTTCACGGACGCTGGTAAGAATGGGTACCATGATGCCGTTAATACCGGCATTGCGGGGCAGCCACTAATAACAGTCTGCTGTGTTCAAACCTGCCACAGGTGCACACAATTCGCACAGGTGGAGGCAATGGAGTCTGGCAAAGCACAAAAGGAGCACACCCACACACCACACCCCTTCCAAACCCAAAATGCTACCATTAGCAGTTGCAATACTGGGGCTGGAGGACATGCCTGCACTGCTACTACTCCAGCAGTCATTGAACCAGGGAATGCAGCCGAGGCGCAGGAGGAGGGTGAGACAGGGCCAGCACAGACCACCAGGACAGGCAGTTGTACCCCGCAGGCAGCCACCAATCCCTCGCCTAAGGGGCAGTCCATTTGACCTAACCCCTGCACAGATCCACACCCTGTACCGCCTGGACAGGGACACCTAATCCATGACGACCTGGTAAGCCTCATCAGCCTCCGGACAGGCACCCCCCCCTTGCTGAAGGTAGTGTCTGTGCTGCACTTCCTTGCCACAGGCACCTACCAGCACACAGTGGAGCAGCTGCATGGCATCTCACAACCATGTTTCTCCCATGTGCTCCACCAGGTGCTAGATGCCCTCCTGAAACATGGAAAGGACCACATATATTTACCACGGACTGTGGAGGAGGTGAATGCATCCAAAATCGCATTCTATGTTATGTTATATGAACTTAGTGAAGCACACGTACACCCAAAGGCATCTTGGCACTGGCTACTGAGAGGGAATCAGTGTCAGAAACCGACAGCAGAGAGAAGAAGAGCAGCCTAAAAAAGAGTGGTTTTCAGCAGCCTGCGGAAAGCGAGGTGATCTTCAGTAGCACGGAGAGCAGTGGGCAGCTCATTCCATGCTCTGGCAGCAGCCACAGAAAAGGCACAACCTACCTTGCGCGACAGGCGATAGCGGGGAACTATGACAAGAAACGCAGACTGAGATCTCAACAAATGGGGAGGGATGTAATGAGTAAACTTGGCTTGAAGATACTCGGCACCCAAGCCATAGAAGGCGAGGTGTACCAGATGCAGAAATTTTAATAGAATCAGGCTGGCCACAGGATGCCAGTGCAGTTTCTTAAGCAGAGGGGAAAGGTGAGATGCAAAAGGAGGTGCTTGGATACAATGTGAAGGAGTGTTTTAGCCTTTGGACGCTTACCTGGTTTTAGCTTTGCACAGCACTGCGAGCGCTGCTCTTGCTGGAAGAGCATATTTTGTTTTCACCGCCCTGCTTCCTGGAGGAGGCGGGACTGATTGGCTGCACGTGACCAATCACGTGACTTCACCAGAGCATATCATCACGCTCGAGCCACCCTTGCGGCGTCAAGCCCGATAGGGGTGAAGGGCGCAGACTGTTTTGCGGCTGTTTGGCGCTGGAGAAGCCCACAGAACATCACAGGAGTTCAGCGGCGAGTTTTCCAGTCTTCCCCAGTCCGCACCATGACGGACCCTACGAGCAAGAAAACTGGCCCACAGACTCGCCATAAAACACTTTAGCAGCGTCGCATGCTGAATCCTTGCACCGCCTTACAAAAGGACGCAATACTAAACGGCAAGGTAAGCAAAAAAACTGTCACCTTGCCGACTCCGGCTACTACAAGTGAGCCCCCAATGAAATCACCTGTTAGAACGAGCTGCGACTTACCCAATGTATTAGATACACTCATAGTGCCTGTGTTGAATGCAGGGGGTGGGGATCCAATGCCGGCGGGGTCAGAGGTGGCTCTATCAAGCTCCCTTCTGCTCCTGGACACGGTATCCGTTGACCAGACAGTTTCAGCAGATGCAAACCCTATGATCATAGAACCACTCAATAATGTTGTGGTATCTCCCGCACATGAAGGCAATGGAAATGGTCTCCCCGCACTTGACCTGCAACAGGAGCCTGCCCAGGAAATCACGCCTTTGCCACCACCATTGAGATTGTTATCTCTGTCCAACTTAACACCATTATTACAGTCACAATCGATCTGTGCACCTCATGAAGTTACATCGAGCCCCATTTCTCCGGAAATGTTCTCTTCTCCATTCGAAATTACGGATGCTGACTTGATGGCAGCGCCTCATGCTGTATCTGCATCAAATGAGAATGCTGAAACGCCCTTGTCAAGTCTAGGAATCAACACCCTCCAAAAATGTTCTGAGCCGACTGGCCACGCGCACAGCGAGCCGGGACAGGTACCGGCCAAGGAAAATGATATCTGTCCTCCTGTAACCAAATCCAATAGATCTGTAAGAGCCATCGCTAAGCATGATGACAAAATATGTGAAGCTGCTATACTCAGGGCGACGGTCTGTTTGTCAGGAAATGCTCAAGCTTCGATTCATGACCTCCCAGACGCCTTATCATCAACTAACCCTCATCAATTTCAACTTCACGCAACTCATTCAGGAATGGCACCTTTTGATGACAAGATGTTACGCTTTCATGCATGAGCAAATCGAAAGCACACCGAGATCAATGCTAACAAAATCGATAAATCATCTTCATTTCTGTCTCCTGACCTTTCAGAGCAAATTACTGGTCAGAAATCTGTGGTTATTCCGTGTGAATCATCGTTGCTGATTCCAAGCCCACGATTGCAAAATGCGAAGAACCCTATATTGAGTGCGGCTAACAACTGGCCTGAGCTTGATTGCCGACATGGTCTGGCCACAATAACCAGCTTGGACAAACAGCGCGATGACACCACACAACAGCTTGGTCAATCATCATTGGGAATAGCAATGCCCTCTGGCTCTAAGACAAGTCAGGGCAAGTCTATGATTATGAACACACAAAAACCTGAAACGCGGATTTCATCTCGAATTTCGGAGCATACAAAGCTCATTACAAGCACTCCGACAATGCAAAACAAAAGGAACAAAACAAGCACTGGCCCTGAGACGACTAGGAAAGGCCACTTGATGAATGAAACATATGCTCAATCGAATGACTTATCAAGTCTTTCTCCAAATGGGGGAGATAAAAGTGGGCAAACCCCGGCGAAAGCCAGCATCTCGGCGGCCGCCGCGATGCAAATTCATAATAATGTCCTAGCCGCTTCTTCTCTGGCGATGATTCCCTTTGTCAAACTGTATGAAGCCCTATGTGAAAAGATACAAAACCAAAGTGCGCTGTTAGCGAATCTAACTCAGAAAATGGGTCAGGTGGAAACATCAAATGTGTCTCTCAAAAATATGATCCAGGGAGAAGCGGAACGAACAATGGAATGGCAACAACGGCATCACGACCTAGCCCGTCGAAACAGCCAAAAACAAGAGAAACTTGTCGATGACGTGATGAAAACTTGACTTGATGAAACAACCACGACACTGTCAATGTCACATGGTATGTGAGAAGGTCACTCTATGTCATAACAGCACTAACACGTGTCCAGTTGGTGGCTCCACATCTCATAATCTTAATCTAACAATTGTGAGAAATTCCCCAAATTCTAATGATAAAGTGGGACAAAAAAATTCAAACAAAAAAAATACAAACAACGAAATCGTGATTGAAGGAGCGAAGTCTTTGCCTAGTATTCCTACTGAAGTTTCTCCTATCATTGATGAGTCTTGTGCAGGACCTCTTGTAGTTCAATCGAAAGCAATAACTATAAAAGGCGTCAGCACAGAGAATTTCTTGGACAAACGTCAAACAAAACCTGTAGCCCCAGATGTCCAGTTTTCGTCTTTTGGCATTTTTACTGGTCCTGCCAAAGCCATGTCAACTGAGTGGTTGCTACCAAATCAATTGGGAAACAAGGTTGTGGATCATTAAAAAATCTTTCAAAAAGCTCCAAACCAGCTGGCACTTCAAAGACCAAAGCGTTTATAAGGAATCTTTCTACGCCACCAAGACAGAGTCTATTTAAGCGGAAAGAAAACAACAAAAAGTTAAAGGCAGACGCCGAATTGCAAAGAGTGGCCTGCCCTCTTCCAACGAAGGCCAAACTCAAACCTGCCTTGAAACGCAGAAGATTAATTTCTGAGTCGGAGTCCAGTAACATCACAATCACCTCTACATCAATACATCTTTGTGATTTGTCCACCTATCCATCACAAGATGAGCACGATGTAGTAGACTTTCTGTCCCATTCTCGTGCTGCCCCTTCTCAGTCATTTGATGCAAGTACAAATAAGGATGCTGCAAAACCAACAAAATCAATGATGGCGCACAGGCAAAGAGACTCGAGAGGCTCAGAAAAATCTCCTCAGGCCCAAGCTGTGGTTTCACAACTGAATCCTAAATTCACCTCAAATCAGAGCAACCTACGTAATCACTTTAAAAGTCGAGTGCATAAATCGACCCACTGCAGAGAGCAAAGCGTCTGCCGCAAGTTGCGGCTACAAAACATCCAAAGCAAAGAAGCTGAAGTAAATTTAAATCGAACAAACATTTTGAAATTATTCAAGTGCGTACCTTCGCTGCGAACCATCGTCTCTGACGATATACGAATCGTGGAGTATGCTACTGAAACATGTTCAAACCAGGTCTTGCTACATATCAACTCAGCTACGGTACGCAGCACCCTTTTAAATGCTGGTGATGAATTGTTGTTTTTCGGTTTTGAAATTCTGGTTGAACCAGATTGTGAAGTTCCAAATCAATCTGAATGCTCCAAAGATGGATACAAGAAACCAATGAAACCAGTTGATGCGGCTGCTCTAAGACAATCGATGTGTGACTCATTGACCTCAAGATCACATCAAGTCCCGCAAAAAAAAGCTACTGAAAAAAATACCAAGGATAATGGGCCCAGAAACCAACATTAGCCACGATTAAACAACTCTGGCAACTCAACCCTTTTTATTTCCTGGAATACATGTGGATTTAAGCACTTATTTAATGATTTTGAAACACCGCTAGCAAATATCTTCATTATATGTTTGCAAGAAACTTGGCTCTGCTCACCTCCCATTTGTGATGGATTTACTGTAATCTTAAATCCAGCAATAAAAAATGTGAAAGGCCGTCCAAGCACTGGCCTTATAACTATGATGAGGATTTCAAGATCATGGGCTGTGCTGGAGTCTAAAAATCCCAATCCATATGTACAAGGTACAATCATACACACAACTGGCAAGAAAGCTAACGCGAGGAAATATCTTCTGATTATAAACGTTTACTGGCACTCGACAAAGATCAGGTCAGACATCTTTATATCCGCAATCGCTGAATTAATCGACGTCGCAATGTTGACCTACACCAACATATCAGTGATTTGCTGCGGGGACCTGAATTGCAATTGGTTCAGGTTTGAACATTCTTCGGGGAAATTTCAGTTGGTCCCTCCCGCCTTGATTGACGAAAGAGAGAGCTGTTGGCAGACTGCTATGTCGATTTGTGATATACACATGCTAAATGGAACAACTAAAGGAGACATCCCTGCTAAGCCAATGTGGCATCGTGAAGCCACCAACAGCATTCTGGATTACATATGGATATCAAGTAACCTTGCAACCATGGTTGTTGACTTAGAAATAAAACAAATGAAATACAGCGACCACTGCCTGTTAAAACTCTGCATAGTGATGGAAATGCCATTGCCAGATTGCTCAAGTAACATCATTTTAGAAGTAAACTCAGGTGGAAATCGTCTACGATTAAGTGGCAAACAAATCCAAGAGCTCAGCACGAAACTTATGAACATTCCAGATAATCATGTGGCAGATTATACTGCCCTGCTGATTGCCTTTAAAATGCCTGTAGTTGGGTCTCAAAATCAAGGTCGGTCTCACCAACATATTTATTGTAAGGTGCTGCACGATGAGAAAAAGGCAATGCGGAAAGATTTAAGGCAATTTAAGAAAAGCTTACCAAAATCCGAAGCTCAACAAGCGATAAAAGCTAGACGCACACTCTATAGAAATTAGGCAAGGTCGCAGGCGCAAATAATAGAGCAAAATTGTGCGGAACACATGTTACGTCTAATTATGACAAAAAACACCCGTGATATCTGGAAGATATTGAATATGGACTTCTCCAAAAGTATCCCATATGTAATAAACACCATCTCAGGCGACATATGGGAATTGCATTTTTCTTTGGTATTCCAAAACTCAAATGGTAACGATGTGATGACATCGAGCTCTGTGGACACTCAATGGGACGTGCTAATGGAATACGACGACCTTATTATTGCTATCAAGGCGCTAAAGAACTCACGCGCTGCTGGGCCAGATTTGATTTCAAATATCGACTTAAAACGACATCCAAATGAGTGGGCAGCTTTAATTGGAAATCTTTTCAGAAAAATCAGCTTGGCAAAAAAATTGCCTGATTCCTGGAAGACTGCGATTATCGTTCCAATTCATAAGCGGGGCAGTTGGGACGACCCAAACAACTATCGCCCAATTGCCCTGCTAGATACGATCGGTAAAATATTTGGCTCAAACCTGCGCATCAAACTTGCCAAATGGGCGGAAACCGTGCAAATAAATGATATACGGCAAACCGGGTTCACAAAAGGTGTTGGGGTTGATGTTAATTTACTCATCCTAACAATCTTAAAATTGGAAACCATGAAACCAAATGGCAAATTACATCTTGCCTTCATCGATTTGAAACGGGCTTTCGATGGTGTAAATCGCAACCTGTTGTGGGCAAAACTACGGAAATGGTGATGTCCTGCATCTATCTTGGAACCAATAATGGCGTTACATATCCATACCTCAATCAAAGTGAGGCTGAATAACAATGGGCTGCTCTCCAACTCAATCATGACCCAAAAAGGTGTCAAGCAAGGATGCCCCTTAGCCGCAGAGCTATTTAAGTTGTTCCTGGCAGACCTACCAACTTTTCTCATGCAAATTCCATGCTTCTCGCCCAAAATAAATCAAACCGCAATCAAATGTATCGTATATGCGGACGATTTGGTACTGCTGGACCGAACGCAAATTGGGCTGCAGAGGCTACTAACAGGCCTGCAAAAATATATGGATCTAAATGAACTAACCATAAACACTACAAAAACAAAGATTGTTTCAATTGGAAATGTCAAAGGAAAAAAGGATAAATCCTTTAGGAGGAAAATTACAGAAGCAATTATTTCATTGGTTGATTCAATAAGATAGTTGGGTATACAATTCAACAACTCTATCAGAGAACAGCAATGGGTGACAGATCTAACTTCTAAAATGAAGAAACTAACACTACAAGCTGTAAAAATCAACAGGAACTACGGCAAATTTTCTCTGGAACCTGTCATTAAATTCTACCAGCAAAAAGTGGTGCCAGTAATGATCTTCGGGGCTATTGCAGGTTGGAACATAAGTGAGCAAACCTGGCATGTTTTAGAATGTCATTTTTGGCGGAAGGTTTTGAAGCTCCCACAGTCCACTCCTATTGCTATTGTGAGATATGAATTAGCCACCAACTCTCTACACATGAATATGGTGTGGAACTCAATAGCAACGCTGCGTAAAATGTGCTTGGAAGCGCCGGAACCCTCATACAAATTGTTTGCTTTCAACCAGATGCCAAAAAAGTTCGAGCTTCTTAATATTTGGTTTGGCAAACTAGTGGCGTATCTGTCTGCAGCAAATATCAGCAATGAAGAACTCCTACTTCGTCCACAACACGCAAAAAAGAAATTTGATCATTGGGCATGGAGCATCAATAATGACGAAAGAAAAAAGCTGAAGTCAACCAAAGTGATGGATCATGACTGTCGAAAACTTAACGAACCAGCTCGCTACCTTTTGCACTGCCCATCCCGTTATCATAGAGCTCAATTCTTACGGTTGCGAGCAAACATCCTAAAAACCAAGGAACTTTTATGGCAAAGAAAGGACCCATCCTTAAAAGATAATCTGTGTCGTTTTTGTGAATCTTCGATAGAAACCACCAAACATCTATTAGTTGAATGTCAACGAACAACTATCCAGCGATCGTTGCATCTTGGTCAATTTGCACCTCTGGATGATGACATGGAGACGTGGTGGGCCAGGATTATCACTGGTCACAGTACACAACTTGTTTGTGCAACTCTGAACTATTTTGATATGATTTTGAAAACAGATATTTGATGTCAAATTTTTGGATTGTTTTGATTCGCTTAATTCTGATTTGATCTGTTGGGTCTGGTTCGTTGGTGATTCGGCTGATGTGAAACAAAAGTTTGTAATTTCAAACTGTAGTTTTTCAATAAAAAAAAAAAAAAAAAAGGAGGGCGGCAGCATTTTTCAGCAGTTGAAGCCTTTGGACCAGATAACGAGGCTGGGCCAAATAGAGAGAGTTACAATAATTAAAAGTGCTGAGAACCAGGGCTGCCACTACCGGAGCCTGGCATTCAGCAGGAATAAAAGGTAGGATTTTCCTCAAAATGCAGTTTGAAGTGCCCGGCACTACATACAATAGCCACCTGATTATCAAGGGACAAAGAGGCAGAGATTTTAACACCCAAGTTTCGGACCGATTGGACCGGAAGAGGAAGACGGCCAAGACTCGATGGCCAAAATTGAGAGGTCCAAAAAAGTTGGGCAGATGAAGTACCCACAACCAGGACCTCAGTCTTACTGACATTAAGTTTTAACCAGTTAGTCATCATCCAGTGCCAGAGATCCTCCAGGCAGCTCCTGAGCCGTGCTGCAGTCTCGGCTTGAGTAAGATCAAGGCGGACGAGGATCTGTGTGTCGTCCGCATAAGAATAGTAATGGAAACCATGCGACTGAATGAGAAGCAAAAGAGATCTAATATGAATATTAAAAAGAATAGGGGATAGTGCAGAACTCTGAGGAACGCCACAAAGGAGCGTAACCAAATCGGACCAGAATGGGGTAAGAGAAATAGACTGGGAGCGATCAGACAAAAACGATGTGAACCAGTCAAGGACGCAGCCGGAGAGACCAGCGACGGTGAGACGAGAGAGCAGGATGGAATGATCGACAGTGTCGAAAGCAGCCGACAGATCCAAAAGCAGGACTGCTCCGACACCACCCTTGTCCACCAGACATACCAGCTCATCGAGTACTGAGTTCAGGACAGATTCAGAGCCCCTCCCAGGATGGAAACCAGACTGAAAAGGGTCAAAGAAGTGAGAGGATTCAAGAAAGTTGGAGAGAAAAGGGGACACCAGTGCCTCCATCAGAGTCATAAGGAAAGGGAGAAGTGAGATAGGAAGGTAATTAGACAGAACATCAGGATCGAGGGAGGGCTTCTTAAGAAGAGGAACTACCAGAGCATGTTTAAGAGAAGGGGGAATAAGCCCAGTGGAAAAAGAGGTATTAACAGCAGTGGTAATATGCTCAATCAAGTCAGCAGATACCTCGTTTAAAAGAGCAAGAGGTATAGCATCATTAGGAGATGCCAACTTCATTTTAGAAATAGCTGACAGTACATCAGAGTTAGAGAACTGCGGAAACGAGGACCAAGAGGTGGTAGGAGGGGGACAGACAGTAGCAATTGTAGGAGCTGTGAGCCTTATATGGTCACGAATGGTGGAGATTTTTTCAAGAAAAAAGACAGAGAGAGTCACACAGGCCCTACGACGGAGGGACCGAGGCTCTACTGTTTTCAGGGGAGAGATTGAACAAGATCAAAGAGGGCCTTGGGTTTATTAAGGGCTGATTGAACTTTCTGACTGTAGTAAAACTTCTTAGCAGTGGTAAGGGCCTTGTGATAGGCTGAGAAAGAGAAGTGAAAGGAATTTTTAGCTGAAGAGGAATAATCCAGACACCACTTTCTCTCTGCCTGGTGGCAATGCAGTTTCAGTGCTATAAGATCATCAGTGAACCAGGGTTCAGGAGTGCGAGTTTTAGGTTTACAGTTTAATAGAGGCCAACAGGTCAGCCGAAGCTAGGAAGGCGGTTTCAAGCTTAAGTAAAGAGCAGTTCACAGCGTTGCCAGAGTTAGCTAACAATGCAGAAATCGAGACTAGATACTCTCAGCCAGCTACGTTTAAGGACAGAGGGTTTAACAGGACAGACGGGGAGGACCTGGAGGGGGTAAGTGAAAGGTACTGGCAGGCATGCAAAACGTAATTGGTGCCATCAACTGCACCCATGTGGAGCTGGTAGTCCGGCATTGCGAGGAGGTAGTGTACCGCAACAGGAAGCTCTACCATTCCCTGAATGTCCAAATGGTGTGCGATGCAAGCCAATCGATTATGCATTGCTGTGCAAGATACCCGGGATCCACCCATGATGCCATGGTGCTGTGCAACTCTACGCTTCCCTGCTACATGGCACGACATGCTGCACAATGTACCTGGCTGCTGGGTAAGTCCAACAACAGGGCAATGAGGGGTGTTGCCTGGGGGGGGGCACAAGCATAGGCAACCTGCCTGCTGGCTGGGTTATGAGGGGTGTTGCCTGGGGGGCACAAGCATAGGCAACTTGCCTTCTGGCTGGGGTATGAGGGGTGTTGCCTGGGGGGAACACAAGCATAGGCAACCTGTCTGCTGGCTGGGGTATGAGGGGTGTTGCCTGGGGGGCTAACACTAGCATAGGCAACCTGTCTGCTGGCTGGAGTATGAGGGGTGTTGCTGGGGGGGTGACACAGCGACCTGGGTGGCAAAACTGTGAGCCCAATCACCTCGACAGAATGTTCGACACAGCCAATTAATGCAGATGTGGCATGCCTACACAGCTGTGCGTTGATGTAAGCAACATACACAGCACCCACCCCAGCACATGCACCTTGAACACCATCAGTGATGAACCACAGGTACCACGATAGACCACCCTGCAGGCACAATGCCTGAAATACATGAACGGAGCAAAGTCCATCACTGGACATGCAGCCATGCCTGGGGCAGATCCAACTGCCACACATGGAAATCTCTATCACTGCACCCACCCCACAGGTACACCGCAGACCAGTATACCGGCCCAGGCACCTCATGGGACACTTATAATTGCAATAGTACAAGCATGGAAACAAATGTAATCATCAATCAGTCACCACCACCAATATATGAGTGAGTGGCGCAGGACCCATCCACCGTACCTCAGCTCCACCATGCAAGTACACACCCAGCCCCGTCACTGAAATGTTTGCCGTCACTGGCTGACCATACCACCATTGCCATTGGGCCCTGGTCACATGGGGGAAGGCAGTGATGGACAACTACATGGTGACATCAAATAGTTGGAAACATGATTAGCAAACCACTGTGTATCATGAAGCACATCAGGCATATATGTCATGATGCACTCCACAAGTATAGTCCACATTTCAAATGCAACACACCCATCAGATGTCAGCAGATCATGGTCATCATCAACTCTATATATGTGAGTGCTGTACCTGATGAAAAGGCCCCTAAGACGTGAACAGCACACATACCCCCCAGGTGTGGACCATCCCTAAGTACACGTACCAGGGTTTTACTATAAGGAAATGTCAAGTGCGGTCATGATGAATCTGTGGCATGTGACACTGTATAGGCATTGCACACAAGGAATGTTCACAGATACACTTTCCATTGCTCCCGTGCAGGTGAGGCCGGGTATCCCCTGAAGCCGTGGCTCCTGAGCCCCATCAGGCAACCAGTCAACAGGCACGAAGAGGACTACAACCGTGCTGCAAACACTCGTGTCACGATTGAGCAGACTTTTGGCCTGTTGAATTCCTGTTTCCGCTGCCTCAGCAGGTCGGGTGGGGCCCTCATATACAGGCCTGAGAAGGTGGGCAAGATAGTGTTGGCATGTGGCATGCTGCACAACATGTGCATCCGGCGCAACATGCCCCTGCCCCCTGACACGGACCACATTCCACCAGAAGAAGAGGAGGATGATGGTGGAGAAGATGCATATCAACCACGGCACAATGTGAATGAATGACGTGTAGTACGCCAAACTTTGATTGCACATTACTTTTGATGGACTGGGTTACACAAGGCACTTGGAATGGTGGACACTGAGCACTGGGCACTGTTAAGAAATAAATTGACACACACTCAAAAAGCAATCTCTAGTCATGTGTTTTTCTTATGCACACCAGGTGTATTAAATGAATCATAACTATGTACAGTGAACAGGAACCAACGTGGACTTCCACCCCTCAAAATGCAATAAACTACCCCCTACCCCCCAACACCCCCACACAACCATGCCCCCCACCCCCCATCACCCCCACCCCCTAAAACTCCCATACACCCACACCCCCTACACCCACACACACCCACACCCCTGCACCCACTTCAAGTTCAACTTGACCCCCAATGTGTGTCAGGCTACTGACGCCCCCTTTTAGGTGGAGGGGGTTGTTCCTTTGGCCAGCGCAGATAGCGCTGTGACTTGCGCACCAGGCTCGTCTGGGTTGAACTTGCCGGTGTTGAGCTGGTCGATGGGTGGGCTTGTGGGTCGGCCTCTGCAGCACGATGTTGGGCCATGGTGGCCACCAACTGGGTGACAGCCTGTGTCATTGCTGACATGCCCTCACGCATGCGCCGGGCCACATGGTAGACTGCACAACTTATTGTTCTGGTGTTTTCTTGAATGGCCAGGCGTGTGGCTTCCCCTTCCGCTATGTATTGTTTGACCTTATCATGCATGGCCTGCTGGTGCTCTTACATGCGGGTCAACCGGCCCTCCAAGTCCCAGATGGATTGCGCAGCCGGTGCTTGTACGGGAGGTGGTGGTGGCTGCATGGTAGTACAGGAATGTCATCCGCAGAGGCGTCTCGACCGGAACCAGGTTCGGGTGAGAACTGTGGGTTGTTCAGCATGGTTGGGGTGTCCGGCATGTCCTCTGGAAAGCTGTAGACTGCAGTGTCCTCTTCCTCCACCTCCTCCACCTCCTCCATGCACAGATTGCGATGCCTCTCGAATGTCACTGGTGGCCGTCAACTGTGGCCCCTCCACATCACTGGCCGCAGGTGATCCCTCGTCCTCCACCTGAGGAGTGTCCTGTGGGGCTGATGTTTTTCTGGTGGGGAGATTAATGGCAGGTGTGCCTTTTGCCATGGGTGCCTTCATGGCAGCAGTGCCTCCTTGCTGGTGCTCTTTGCGGGGTGTTGGTAGTAGCTGCTTGCAAGGTTCTGCAGCCTGTGCGCCCTGTTGGCTGGGGGGCTGTGGCTTGGCAGCTGTGGTTTGCTTCTGGCCATCCCTTGATGTGGAGGGCCTGGAGGCATTGTCGTGGCCTCAGCGCAGGCGTGCAGCTGTCTTTGTTGGTGCTGCGTTGTCTTCTGCATCGCTGTCTGATTCCGTGCCTGTGGGGGGGTAGAGAGGCAGGGCATCAGTCATGGGTCAATGCACATCCTACATACATCGATGCTACTTCATTTTGAGTCATGTGCATTCTCGTGTACACGTTGGAGGGGCAGCCATGGTGCTTACAGGAATTGGGGGGGGTGCAGTGTTTGGGCATCCTTCTGGTGCAGCCATGATGGGCATGGTGTCTGTTGGGTGGCCCACAGGTGTATCGTGGCTTGCATGTTCTGGCCATGCCTCAGGGACTGTGTGCCATGTGGTGTCTAGATGTGGGTCCGACGTGCTTGCACAATGTGCGTTGTGCATTGGTTTTTACACTTTGTGCATGGTCATGTTGGGTGTGTACAATCGGCAGTGGTGATGTGTGCACCATGCAACAGGATGGCACAGTGGTCACGACTGTATCTTTGCGGTGATGTATATGTGTGTGTGTGTATGCAGATGGTGCTTGTGTTTGCAAATGGGGACTTGTGGTTTGTGTCAGTGGGGTTAGTTGTATGGTTTCATGGCAAGGATGTTGCACTTTTGTAGGGGCTGACTTTAGGTGGGAGGTGATAGCCCATGTATTTGCTCTCATCTACTTGCCATTTGGACTCCAACATTGTACTTGGGGTATTGGGTGTGTGTGGTGACTTGTGTGTTACGCTAAGGGTCACTCATCGTCATCCGCCGATGATGGGACTATCATCTTGGAATGGCCAACACACTCAATGGCCTCCATATCTATTACAGAGCTGCAGGTTTCCTCCCATCGTGCCACCTTTATAGGCGATGATGCTCCAACACCTGTTGCCTGGGCCTGGTTGCGGTTTGCCAACAGAATGCTGCGGACACGCAGCCGCAGATCGTCCCAATGTTTTCTGCAGTCTTTAACTGTCATGATCACTGCTTTCAAGGAGCCAGGACCAGCCCAACGTCCTTGGGAGCAGGCCCCTAATCCTAAGCCTAGGCACCAGCCGGTCCCTACTGGGACCTTTTGGACCTTGTCCTGGCGCCAGTGGCACCAGGCTCATCAAGGCCATCGGTCCCAGCACTGGAAGCGCCGGGCTCATATTATATGTGAAGATGCTTGGGTGGACTTACCTGCAGGAGACCATGCTGCTTACTTACCAGCTACATAGGGATCCTCTGTAAGCCGGAACTATTTTCTTACCTGGGTGGGGCAAGCTCCACGCCCTGGATACAACACTGGAACTCTTCTGGAACAGGAACTCTTTTCTTACCTAGGCGGGGCCGTGGAGGAAGACGCCTCATCACTCCTAGGCTATTTAAACCACACCCGATTGATGAAGCGTGCTTCGCGTTATTCTGCATCTGCAGCAGAACGCTCACCGAGTCTGTTCCAGCTTTTCTTCTTCCGATCCTGTACCTGCAAGAACAATACTTACCATTCCAGTATCCAGTCTTCCGCAGCGCCTGTAAAAGACAAGAAACAACAGGTTAGCACGACGACTTCACATGCAACGCATTCCTTACCTGGTCCATCGGCAGCGACCATTTCTTCACGCTGCACCTCCGCCTGTGGAGACAAAAGCATAGTTATTACTCACCGGCAATCCGCGAATTCCGGATGTTTTCAACACTGCAACCCAGCATCTGAAAGACAAAAGAAGAGACATTAGACAGGTATTTACTTACGCCCATCGCGCTCTCCACAATAGAGCGCCTGCAACTACTCCGGCGTTTTCATCACCTCTTCAGCACGAACTCACAGCTGTGAAGGAAAGAGACAGTTAAAGCGCTTGCATATACTCACGCATTTCCAAGCGCTTCTTTCCAAGGCTCTGGCTCCAGCTTTGGCTCTCTTCATACCATCTTCTAACGCTAGAGCCCTGCAAAACAAATAGAACAAAGCATTATTCCGAGCCCTGTTCAATACTTACGTGTCCACGCACCTAAAGACTATATGGACTAAAAGGTGTCCGGAAACTCACCGCTCGTGCTGTTAACGGCGGTTGCGATCCTCTGATGTTAAGAGGCCTACGTTTCACCCAGTGAAGGAACTGGCAACGGCACCCTGCACCAGACGCAGATGGAGAGCCCAGCATTCACCTATCTAAGGTGAGCACGTTTACCTGGGGGCTCTACGGAGAAGCTAGACGAGAGAGAGAGAGAGAGAGAGAGAAGGACACTCAATTGCCCAGATCTTTAACCCCATATATTCTTTCATCTGCAGAAATCTCACCCTTCGAGTTCGACACACAGTGCGAAGAGGCTCAGCCCCAGAAGCCAATCGAGTCCTGCACATCACTTTTCGAGTCATAGACTCCTTCCTGCCTAGATCAGCGCCTCCGTGGGAATCAGGTGAGCGTTACAGAACGCGAAGCCCACCACAAAACTCCTACCCAGGCGCAATTGAAACCTCGGACACAGACCAACTGGCCCGATTGCTTGGGGAACTAAGAGCAGAGGTACATGCAGCTCGTCAGGAAACAAACTCTTTGAGAAGAGAGCTGATAATATCCAAGGAGCGAACGGAAGACCTCGCTGGGCAATTACTACAAACACAGGCAGGAGAGACTCCTTTGCCCGCTCCAGGAGTAAGTTACCCTTCAGCATCCTCAAATCCAGTGCAAATCAATCTACCCGGTAATGTGCCTTTGGCTCCACCCGAACGCTTTTCTGGTGACCCAAAGAAATTTGCAGTGTTTATCAACCAGTGCCGCCTACACTTCTTATGTCGCCCAGCTGCCTTTCCAACAGACCAGACCAAGGTGGCTTTCGTGCTTTCTTATCTCAGTGGCAGTGCCGCAGATTGGTCGATCCCTTTGGTCACTCAGGATGATCCGGTACTTCACGATTTTCAGGCCTTCCAGTCCAGCATGGAGAAGCTGTTCGCAAGACATGCCCAGGGGCAGGCCTTGGATAATGAACTCCTTTCGTTACGACAGGGTAATCAAGACCTCTTGACTTATATTGCCTCATTCAATAGACTTATAGTGGAAACTCAATGGCCGGAGGATAAAAGAATAACGCTTTTCTACAGAGGCCTGCGTGGAGAGCTCAAGGATGTGTTAGCTCAAATTGTGAATCCTCCACAAGAATGCTCAGACTATATTGACTTAGTTGTCCAATTAGACCACCGATTACAGAACAGGAAGGCTGATCGTTCCAAATTTGATACCCGAGTATTTTCTAAACCACAGACCTCTACTAGGGGAGCCGACACCGTGGAACCCATGCAACTAGGGGGCATGAAAGGACCTTTAACTCAAAAGGAGCGGGAAAGAAGAAGACAGCTGCAATTATGCCTCTATTGCGGAAACTCGGGGCACTTTCTTCGAGACTGCCCAGTGAAACCAGCTAAGAAGGCTGTAGGAGCCGCAGATACCTGTACCCAAAATTCTGAGCAGGGAAACGACCTAGCCCGACAAGTGTAGAGGTCCTCTTGCCGAGCGTTAAAATCTGTCCCGTGACCTCGCATTTCGTAGTGCCTATGGTCCTCATTAGCCCAGAACGTCCGGATCGTTTGCATGCAATTGAAGCTTACATCGACAGCGGAGCAATCGGTAATTATGTGGACCGTGAAATGGTATCAAGGATGAATCTACCTCTTGTCCCTAAGGCAGTAAAAGACGTCATTACAACAGTGGATGGCACGGAGATAGCCTCCGGACCAGTAACGCATGCCACCCAAGAAGTGACGTTAGTGAGCCAAGATGGACACCGGGAGAAAATCGTGTTCGATGTAATCAAGGCCCCTCAGTTCCAGATCATTCTGGGAATTCCTTGGTTAGAGAAGCACAATCCTCAGATCGATTGGCGAGCAAAGACGGTTCAGTTTCCAGAATGTTTTACCACTTGTTATCCTCTGCCTGATGTTTCACTGGCAGCGATCTCTTCCGAGGTTCCCAAATTACCTCCCGAATACCAGGAATTCCAAGACGTTTTTCGGAAGGACCAAGCTAACACCCTGCCTCCTCATAGGTCCTACGACTGTCAAATAGACCTGATACCCGGAACAACTCCTCCTTGTAGTAGGATTTATGCCCTCACCGAGCCAGAGAATCTTCACCTCAGACAATATCTGGACCAATACCTAGCTAACGGGTTTATCCGTCCTTCAAAATCTCCAGCTTCCTCGGCTTTGTTCTTCGTTCCGAAAAAGGAAGGAGACCTTAGGACTTGCATAGATTACCGCGCCCTGAATCAAATCACCGTTAAAAACAGATACCCGTTACCTTTGATCCCTGAACTCCTGGACCAAGTCAAAGACGCATGTATTTATACAAAGTTGGATCTCAGAGGAGCCTACCACTTGATACGAATAAAAGAGGGCGATGAATGGAAAACGGCATTCCGCACCAAGTATGGGCTGTTCGAATATCAAGTGATGCCCTTTGGACTTTGTAACGCTCCTGCCGCTTTTCAGTATTTTATGAACAATGTCCTTAGAGAACTCATAGATGTGTGTGTTGTTGTCTACATTGATGACATCCTCGTCTATTCATCATCTGAAGAGGAACACCAGAGACACGTCAAAGAGGTTCTCGAGAGATTGCGTCAACATAACTTTTTTGCTAAGCTTGAAAAATGCGTTTTCAACGTAACTGAAGTTGAGTTCCTGGGATTCATATTGTCACCTGACGGAGTCCATATGGATTCAAAGAAAGTCGATGCAATCATTAAGTGGCCATCACCAACCTCTGTAAAAGGAGTTCAAAGCATGTTAGGCTTCGCTAACTTTTACCGCAGATTCATTCCTGAATTCTCTCGGATAGTCCAGCCCATCACCGCTCTGTTAAAGAAGAACAAACGTTTTGAGTGGTCTACTGAAGCAGAACAAGCTTTTCAGGACTTAAAAGCTAAATTCATTTCTGCACCTGTTCTAAAACATCCTCGCCCAGAACTCCCCTACATCGTGGAAACGGATGCTTCTAGTCTTGCTATGGGGGCAGTTTTATCACAAAGAGATCCGGTCACACACCAATTACATCCTGTAGCCTTTTGGTCCCGCAAATTCTCGGCTCCCGAGATCAACTATTCAATTACAGACAAGGAACTCTTAGCCATCAGATCGGCCTTTAAAGCCTGGCGGCATTATCTTTTGGGAGCCAGACACACAGTCACCGTAATGACTGATCACCGCAATTTACAATATCTGAAGACAGCCAAAGCTCAGTCTTCTAGACAGCTTCGCTGGGCTCTGTTTCTGGCTGAGTTTGACTTTATAATTACTTATCGACCAGGCAGTAAAAACGGAAAAGCAGATGCTCTCTCCCGAATGGGAGTAGATGAACATTTGACCAATCCAGAACCAATACCCATAATCCCAGAACAAAAGATGTTGGGTTTGGTCAGCGCTCAATCCTTTGAAGACATCAAGACTACAGTCAAATCACTCCTAAATCCGGCCGATTTGCAGGACTGGCAATTAAAGGGAAAAGAATTCTCAGTGGATCAAGACCTACCATATTTCCGAGGACGATTGTACTTGCCCTGTGAGAAAATACAAAAACAAGTAATCTCCTGTTATCACGACTCTCTAATGGAGGGTCATCCTGGCATTACTAAAACCATGGAAAAGATCAAAAGACATTTCTGGTGGCCATCATGGAAGAAGGATATTAGAGACTTTGTAATCTCCCGCGGTGTGTGTGCCCAGAATAAAAGTCAGAAGGAGAAACCAGCCGGCCTATTACACCCATTAGACATCCCTCCCTGTCCATGGCATACCCTGTCCATGGATTTCATCACGGACTTACCTCCATGCTCAGGGTATAATACCATTTTAGTAGTCGTGGATCTATTCTCCAAGATGGCTCACTCCATTCCCCTGAAGGGCCTACCTTCAGCTTCAGTATTGGCCCGAGAATTCTTAGAAAACATCGTTCGGTTACACGGTTTTCCCTCGGTTTTGGTCTCCGATAGGGGAAGTCAATTCATCTCCCACTTTTGGCGAAGTTGCTGTCGTCGAGCCCAAATTGATGTAAGACTTTCAACCAGTCACCATCCCCAAACTGACGGACAAACCGAGAGGACAAATCAGACTTTAGAGCAATATCTACGTTGCATGCTCCAACAAACTGAAAACCCTTGGAAGGATATTCTTTGGATCGCTGAATACGCTTACAACAATTCGACTCATTCTGGAACCGGGAAGACTCCCTTCTTCCTATTATACGGACACCATCCTAGAACCTCTAACCTGGATCCTCCCCAAGAATTCGAAACACCTGCTGTGGATTACTTGCACTCGGAGATCACTCGTGCTTTTAAGGAAGCCACTGCCCATCTGCAAAGAGCTAAAGCTCAATTCAAAAAAGGAGCAGATCGACACCGTAAAGAAGCCCCTCACTACACAGTAGGAGACCAGGTCTGGTTATCCACTAAGCACCTGCCTCTAAAAGGACCCCGCACCTTCATCCCAAGATACCTTGGACCCTATCTCATCTCTGCCATAGTTAATCTGGTGGCTGTCAAATTGGAATTACCTGCGCATATGAAAATACATCCAGTCTTTCATGTCTCCTTATTAAAACCAGTACAACCAGAAACCCGATTGACTAAACTCCCAGAACCTGTTTTGGTAGAAGGAGAACTTGAATTCGAAGTAAAGAACATCCTAGACTCCAAAATCGCCAAATCTAAATTATATTACCTGATTGATTGGAAAGGATACGGCCCCCAGGAAAGATCTTGGGAACCCTCAGAACATGTCCACGCACCTCGTCTGGTCAAGAAATTCCACCTGAATCACCCCGACAAGCCAAAACCCCCGGAGAAGACACGCTTAGGAGGGGCCTTGAGGGGGGTGCTGTCATGATCACTGCTTCCAAGGAGCCAGGACCAGCTCAACGTCCTTGGAAGCAGGCCCCTAATCCTAAGCCTAGGCACCAGCCGGTCCCTACTGGGACCTTTTGGACCTTGTCCTGGCGCCAGTGGCACCAGGCTCATCAAGGCCATCGGTCCCAGCACTGGAAGCGCCGGGCTCATATTATATGTGAAGATGCATGGGTGGACTTACCTGCAGCAGACCATGCTGCTTACTTACCAGCTACATAGGAATCCTCTGTAAGCCGGAACTATTTTCTTACCTGGGTGGGGCAAGCTCCACGCCCTGGATACAACACTGGAACTCTTTTGGAACAGGAACTCTTTTCTTACCTAGGCGGGGCCGTGGAGGAAGACGCCTCATCACTCCTAGGCTATTTAAACCACACCCGATTGATGAAGCGTGCTTCGCGTTATTCTGCATCTGCAGCAGAACGCTCACCGAGTCTGTTCCAGCTTTTCTTCTTCCGATCCTGTACCTGCAAGAACAATACTTACCATTCCAGTATCCAGTCTTCCGCAGCGCCTGTAAAAGACAAGAAACAACAGGTTAGCACGACGACTTCACATGCAACGCATTCCTTACCTGGTCCATCGGCAGCGACCATTTCTTCACGCTGCACCTCCGCCTGTGGAGACAAAAGCATAGTTATTACTCACCGGCAATCCGCGAATTCCGGATGTTTTCAACACTGCAACCCAGCATCTGAAAGACAAAAGAAGAGACATTAGACAGGTATTTACTTACGCCCATCGCGCTCTCCACAATAGAGCACCTGCAACTACTCCGGCGTTTTCATCACCTCTTCAGCACGAACTCACAGCTGTGAAGGAAAGAGACAGTTAAAGCGCTTGCATATACTCACGCATTTCCAAGCGCTTCTTTCCAAGGCTCTGGCTCCAGCTTTGGCTCTCTTCATACCATCTTCTAACGCTAGAGCCCTGCAAAACAAATAGAACAAAGCATTATTCCGAGCCCTGTTCAATACTTACGTGTCCACGCACCTAAAGACTATATGGACTAAAAGGTGTCCGGAAACTCACCGCTCGTGCTGTTAACGGCGGTTGCGATCCTCTGATGTTAAGAGGCCTACGTTTCACCCAGTGAAGGAACTGGCAACGGCACCCTGCACCAGACGCAGATGGAGAGCCCAGCATTCACCTATCTAAGGTGAGCACGTTTACCTGGGGGCTCTACGGAGAAGCTAGACGAGAGAGAGAGAGAGAGAAGGACACTCAATTGCCCAGATCTTTAACCCCATATATTCTTTCATCTGCAGAAATCTCACCCTTCGAGTTCGACACACAGTGCGAAGAGGCTCAGCCCCAGAAGCCAATCGAGTCCTGCACATCACTTTTCGAGTCACAGACTCCTTCCTGCCTAGACCAGCGCCTCCGTGGGAATCAGGTGAGCGTTACATTAACTGTGCGTGGGGGTGTCCCCACTGCAGAGACCTTCTGCGCGACCTCCTCCCAGATGTTCTTTTTTCTTATTTGTGCCACACAGCGCAGGTCAGAAGAGAACACGACATTTGCGTGCTCGACCAGAGTGTCGGCCAGCATGTTGAGTTCCTCATCTGAAAAACGTGGCTTTCGCTGCTGCACTGTGCCTTTTCGGGTTGCCTTGGCCATGTCCTTGCTAACACTAACCACAGTTTCCAAATCCAGGTGCTGTAGGCAGAGGATTGCAATGGATTGTGTTTTTGAAGATGGCCACCAGAGCATTTCCCGTTCCGGCTCGATGACGTTGCTTCCGGTACCGGCACTTCCGGTGCCTGTATTTACGATATCGGTATCAACAGTACCGTTCTTTACGGCATCTAGGATGCCGGTGCCCGTGTCTGTGGCATGGATGATGCCACTATCGGGGATTTGGAGGGCCTTACCGGCATGCAGGTGCAGCCGTTACCAGCATGCCAGTATGCGCATGCCCGCTGACTCAGAATCAACCGTTGATTCTGGCAGCAGAGCAACATGGACTCGGTTGCACCGGCATGCCAGTGATTTGGTTTTTTTACCGGCCAACTTGAAATGAGGCCCAGAGTCTTTAACGTTCTGAGAGTGAGGTTGACGAAGATATTGATGTTTATGATCATATAGCTTGGATGTTGTCAATCCTTGTTATGGGCATGGTGATAGATGAGGTGGTAGAAGTCGGACGAAGACCTACCGAACCTTCTGATAGAAAATCTGTAATACATTGTTCTGACCCTAGGAATAGTGTACCTACTGTCCAATTTATGTAAGGATTGTGAAGTCTCATCCAAGCTAAATCAAGTATTATTGGATAATGTGCTGCTCTGATGATGTCAAATGTGATTCGTTCATAAAGGGAGGCTATGTTCATAAGTACAGGAGAGGTTTGTTCATTAATAGGTCCTGAACTTAAAGGACTGCCATCTACTCCTTCTACTGGAATTTAAATACCTTTGGAAATAGTCCCGGGAGGATAGCTCAGTGGCAATGTGCGCGCCTTGGAAGCAAGATGACAAGAAGCAACACAGGTTGGATCCCCGGGTCCACGCTTAGAAACCTCTGGGTGTTTAAGCGCATTATAAATATGCAACTAAGACAAATAAAAACAATTACGCAGCTAAAAAAACGATTCCTGTAACAGCACCTCGATGCCTGCGGGCTGGATGAGCGCTTTAAAAATGTAAAATAAATTTAAAACAAATACGGGGTTTGCCCAATGACCATCAATGAACTTGCCTGCAGCTCCACAGTCTACCAAAGCTGGAACTTTGTGGAGTTCCAAATCGGAAAAAAGATAAAATAACTTTTAGAACTACCATGGAGAGATTCAATCATGGTGATGACTGTGTCTTGGATATTTGTTAAGGGGAATCTACTTGGTCTTCCCAGATCATAGTTCCCTTAACGAACAGGTTCGGTGTTTCCCAGGTTTCCCAGTTCTCTTGGCACATCTATGGGGTATTCACGTACCAGATGATTTTTTTAGGCACAGTCCTAATGTTCTACAACAATTACGTTCTTCGGCTGATAATGCACCACAAGCCATACCCAATTGCATGAGTTCTTCGGCTTCTTGGGTTTTTGAGGGCATTAAGGAAAAATCTGTGGATGGTCTTGTATATCTAACCATTCTTTTCTCCAAATGTCTCTGTTGGATTTGATTTTCCAATTATATAACTAGCATTATCATTTCAGCCAAATTTGCAGAGCGAGTAACTCTAGAAACCTCGTCTTTTAGTTCTTCTGGTAGTCCTCTTCTGAATAACGTTATTTATGTAACATCTGTCAATGCCGTGCCAGCGGATTTGCGTGAGAACATACATTTCAAAACCCTACATACCTACACCCCCGCCCACACCCACAACACACCCCAACCCACAACCTCACCACCCCCCCACCCACACACCCAACATAACCAAACCCTATTTACCTTTTAAGACGCCTTGTGTCCCTGAGGCGCCAGTTCCCTTTTACTTCCGTGATCGGGAACCGACGCAACAGGGTACTTTTCTTTTTTTCGGGCAGCTGTATACTGTAAGGTATAGTGAGCGGGGTGTTGCGGGGGACACCCGTGCAGCCCCCATTTAAAAGAAAATCTATTTACTTTTTTTCTTGGGTGTCCCCCGCAATCCCTGCTCACCTTACTACACAGTATAGTGAGCGGGGTGTTTGGGGGACACCCCCGCCGCCCCTGTTTTATTTTCTTCGGGTGTGCTGCAAGAGTGTCCCCCGCAACCCCTGCTCACTATACTGTATAGTATGGTGAGGGGGGTGTTGTGGTGCACACGCCCGCAGCCCCCACAGTCTTTTTTTTTTTACCTACTTTAAATGCATACCACCAAAGGTTCGAACTTTTGGTGTTTGAACCTTTGGTGGTATGCATTTTCGGACTTTTGGTCAGGTCGGACCTTGGGATTCAGTAATTTCTTCCGATTCCGTGGCAGCTGCCATTTGTTTGAATCTCGTTATATATGTTAGTATGTCTTGAGATCCATGTTTATAGTCTAAAAGTTGTTACTGGGATGAAACTGATTTGCTGACATCCAAACATAGCTTTTAAACTGTTAACAAAGGCCTCATATGAGTCTAGTATGGGGTTGTTCATTGTGACTAATTTTGACACCCAACCCAAGCTAAAGCAGCTCCAGTTAGATGGGAAATCATATGTCCTACTCTATCTCTCTCGGTGGTGAAGTAGGCTGCTTTGAATGCGAACTGAACTGTTCATGCATCCAAAAATGTGTGGAGTTTTTTGGGGTTGCCATCATATTTGCTGTGTGGTACCGGTCCTTGTGGTAAGTCCGGATTCGTGGTAGGGCGCGCTATTTGTTGTTGTAGCATAACATTTTCCTGTTTTACTGTCTGTACTTGTACTGTAAGGGATTGTTCTGCTGCATCTGATGCATATTTTACAAGACGTCCCTATATGTCATTCTCTGTAACAATATAGTCAAAAACATGAATTTACTAAGGAGACTGACTTTGTCAGTTGCTACAATAGGTTGTAGTCAGTGAGCAGTCTTTCCTTTTACCCCTAAGCCCTGTTTATCCTTGTAACCAGATATGAAAAAAACAGGGATCTGAGGGAAACCCTCTGGGGAAGAAAACCCTGCAGTCATGTGAGGTGTTGAAAGGAATCTTGTGAATTCCTCTTCTCACCAGCATAATGGTGGATTGAGAACAAAGTCATTGTTCTCTCTTTCTGTCAGCATTTGATTTCAATATGTGGATATCTGAATTTCTGGTGTCTCTCTAATGATGTAGTCAAAGGACTTTTGCATGCTGATGGAAACAGAATACGAAATTAAATGAAAAGAGCAGACTCTGAACGATGTTCGTGAAGTGTACAATGCCGTAGTAAAGGAGAATGTACCATCAACTAAGGGGCAAGTACCAAAGGCGTGCAAGCTTCGTAAGACACATGTTGTATTGAAGGCTGTCTCATGAAGTATCTTAAGTTCATTAGCCGATACATAAAAAAGAGGGATAGATTAGAATAAAGAGAAAGACAAGAAAATGAAGAGGTAAGGATTCCTGGAAATGAAACTTATGGAGCGCCCTTCTGTGAAAGTAGGGACACATGGTTGTCTTGACAACTTCTGCTTTTGTTAACTTCTGGGGAGCACGTCCATCTTCAATGTGTCGTGCATAGAACGTTACTTGGCGCAGCGAGCGCCATCTTACGAGGAGGACTGAATAATGAATAAATATGTCTCCATCTGTGCCAAATAGAATGTTGGCGGAATCTAGTCATCACAAATTGCCCTTGGTCAGATCAATCATGGAAATGTTAATGGTGGTGCCCAGTCAGTCGATGTAATCATCAAATTCTGGCATCAGATAGTTGTTGAACTGGGAAACTGCATTTAATTTTTGAAAATCACTAACAAACTGCCCTGATTGATCTGGTTTGGCTACCAGGACAATTGGCGAGGATCATGCACTCTGTAATGGTGCTGTGATACCACTTTCCAATATCTTCTCCACCTCCTGGATGACTATTTCCTTACAGGGTTCAGGTATCTGGTATGGTCTTCAATGTATAACCTTCCCATGGGTGTTAGAATATGGTTGATATTCCTCTGACCCTCCTGGGTAAACAACTAAACACATCCGGGAATTGGTCCAAGAGATCTAGTATATCTCTCTGTTGTGGAGTGGGGAGATCACTAGGTAACAGGTTCAGGGTTTCATTCTCTTCGGCTAAGAGACTTGCCATGACCACAGAAGTTGACTTTACCAGATCCTGTCTGCACTCTTTTAACAGATTTACGTGATAGACTTGGAATTTAAGGCATCTATTGGGTTGAGGGACTCAGTAATTGCATGGTCCGGTCTGTTCTACAATCTCATAATGTCCGTACTAGTGAGATAACATTTTATGTTCGGAGGTGGGAAGAAGGACAAGGATCTTTTGATCAATAGATAAGGAGCGGGTGATTGCCTATTTTATCCTACAGTCCCTTTTGATTTTCTTGGCCTTTAGTTAAATTGGAATTAACTATATCTCTAACAACAACCATATGCTCTTTAATTCTTTGCGCTGTTTGTGTAAGTGGTAGTATGCTTCCTCCCTCTCTTCCCAGGTCTCTCTAAGCATATCCAACACATCTCTGGGATGTCGTCCATATAAACGTTAAAAAGGCGAGAATCCCAGAGAACTTTGTGGAGCTTTTCTAATGGCAAAAGGGGTCCATGGTACCATCATGTCCCAGTTCCTCCCATCTGCTCCAACACGTTTTATGAGAATTCATTTTAGGATTTGGTTGAATCGTTCAATGAGTCTGTCTGTCTTAGGGTGATATACAAACGTTCTGAGGGTTTTAATGAGGATATCCTTTAACTCTCCCATGATTTTGCCCATGATCATCGTACCTTGATCAGTAAGAATTTGCTTTGAGAAACCTACTCTTGATAAGAATGGCATTAGGTGTTTCAAAATCTTCTGTGAGGTGTTGGTAAAGGCTTCCGGATAATGCGCAGCATAATCTCGTAATCTAGTATGACCAGTATATAGTGATTCCCCAACTTAGAAAGTTCTAGGGGGTCCTACAATGTCCATTCCTGTTCTAGAAAAGGGAATGTCTATAACAGGTAAAGGTTGTAAGGGGGCTAGAGAGGGATTCCAAGGGTGTGTATTTTGACACAATGTACATTTTAACACAACATTTTTGATATCCATAAAGATCCTTGGCCAGTAGAATCTATTAACAGCTTGTAGCTGGGTTTTGGAGACCGCTAAATGGTCAGACATAAGGTGAGCAAAACCGCTTGTTGATGACTCTTTGGGGCTACTATCTGGGATCAAACTACCCCCTCATTGGTAGTGTCCCTTCTATATAGTCTCATGTTTCTGCATCTCTTGCTCTGGGTGACACTGTCTGCAGACCTGCAGGGTGTTTTCTACCATCTTTAGAGAAGACCCTAAATCATTATTTAACATTTCCTTTCACAAATCTGTATATCTGAAAACATGGGTTCCATTTCCCATAATGCACCTTGTGGCAGTTCACATTCCCTGGTTATTCCTTTGCATCAGTCTTGGGACCACAATCCCCAGAAGCCCTAGAGATCAGTTATACTTTCACTTTCCCAGGACCAGAGAGGGAGGAGGCAGATTACCTCCAGGTGTGCTGCTCCAGGTGCTGCTAATGAGCCTGCTTCAGCACAAGGCAGGTCAGTATTTAAGCAGCTGCCTGCAGGAGCGCAGAGCTCTTGCATTGAATTCACTCCCAGCCCTTTGTGCCTTGATCCACAAATGCTGTTTCCTGTTGCTGTCAGAAACTGCCCCTGCTTCTGTTCAATTGCTCTGTGCTCTGTGCTTGGCAGCCTAGCTAGACTGCCTACTCTCCCCTGCTTTCTGCCCTGCACCTCTGTGCTTCCTGCACTGCAGCCCTGCACATCTGTACTTCCTGTACTGCACACCCGGTCCTCTGCTTGCAGTCTCCTGTACCCTGTCTTCAACCCCTTGCTTACAATTTTCTTTTTCCATGCCTTCAGTCCCTTGCTCTGTGCCCATAGTGTGTGTTTACTGGCTTTAGTTTCCTAGATTCCTGTCCTGAGTGTCCTTGTTCTCTGACTGCAGTTCTGCCCATGTTATTCTAGCCCAGAGTTACAATACCTTATACTCCTATTATATGTTAGAGTCCAATACTCGTTATCCTAGTCCACAGTTTCAGTCCTGAATTTTCCTTGTTCCTGCTCTATAGTTCAGTCTGCTAGTCCTTGATTCTAGTACATAGTTCCTAGTCTGCACTTCCAGTCTCCTGCACCCTTGCACTTAGATTATTTTCTACTTGCTTTTCCTCTTTCATTCCTGGTCTCTGTCCTGAACCTTGCTTACTTTGACAGCCTATTTGTCCCTAGACATTTCTGTTACTGTTCTTGTCCTCACTTGTGCTTCAGTTATTCCTTTGTTAAGAGTTGTTCAGAGTTTGGCTGCTGGCTTTCCCAGCAGGCAATCTCTGTCCCTTCCTTTGTCTCGTTTTACTTGTAGCCTACAGTGAATTTAATGTAACAGTGTGTTGCGTTCTGTTCCCACAGGGGGCATCTACTGTAGGTCCCGGCTGGACCCATACTGGCTTGTCTCGTGTAAATACACTCCTTGTTTGTGCCCTGGTGTCCAGACACAGAAGCCACTCTTGCTGCCCCCTTCCATAGACTTGCAGGGTGTGGTGCCTGTTAAAGCTTCCCTTATATCTGTGGGTAGTCTTTAGTTCAACCTGTGTATACACCTCAAGTGGGATCCTTCATCGTTTGTCCAGTGCATGGTTCCCATCCCTTCTTGTTCACCACTGAGAACTGCTCTTTCTTCCTATTCCGTTGTTCTGAATCACCTTGTCTATTCTTCCTTCTTGTTTTGCCCCCTGATGTATGCGCTTGCCTGTCCCCTTAAATAAGCACAGCTACCCCAAACCTACCTGGGTACCCTGTGCAATTCCTGACATATAGTAAGGTGTGCTTAGTGAAAAAGGGGTCCCTCTTTCTTCTTTCCTTCTGTCTCGGGAAACACCTTTAGAAATGCCTATGCTAGTATCAGACCATTCCGTTGCGCAAATGCCACAAATGGAATTATCTCGGTTTCATCGTGGAAGCTCTTGGGGCCTGAGGGTTCTACAGTCGGATCTGGAGCTTGGTCAGCCTCACTGAACCCCTTTGTCCCTCTCTCAATGTTTTCTTGGTCTGGGACTTCAAGGATATCAGGGAATACTGCTTTCTACAAAATCCCTTGTACTTTCACATCTCCCCTATAATCATGGTCTAATACCCCTACTAACACATCCAAGCCCTATCTCCAGGCTAATCCGACAATATCCAGATATAAGTGCCTGGAGGGGGAGTTACAACCAGGCCTGTGGGTATTATCTGTCTCTCTCCTGGGGCAATGTTCATATCTTGACTACTACAAAGGTTGAACCCTCAGGATTCCTGGGTGGCTACTCTTGGGGCGGTAGCCTGACCTGTTCATTTGGTAAATCTGAGCGTCCCCCGGTTTGTATCAGCCAGGTCAGATCTCACTTCTGACACCATATGTAAGGGTGCAGAAGTAAGACTCAGACATGGAGAGGTCATAGTTTTGGTTATAAACGTTTATTAGAAGATAAAAAGGAAAAGAAAACCCTATCTTGCCCTAACTCTAAGAGGGGTTTCCCTGCCCCTACTGAAATAACCAGTGTCAGAATGTCCAAAGTAAAAAGTCCCAATGTCCAGTGTCAAAATCCTAAATCTGTCCTTAACACAGTACGCTAACTAAATCCAAGTGATGTCTTCTTGGTCCAGAGGGATAACTCCCTTCCCCTGGACAAAAGGCAGTTCATAGCTCTGTAGTTTTCCCCCGTGTGGTCTCAACTACTCCACAGCTGTTGGGGGGAATGCCTCCCTTCACCAGCTCTGCACAGGCTTCTGCTTCAACTCCACAATTGGTGATGGGAATGTCTCCCTGCCACAGCCCTTCTCATGCTTGTAATACCGTTCTCTGGGGTCCCAGAACATGGTTGGCAGCCTTGGTCCCTTCTCACCAGGCACTGCTCTGAAGAAGACTAGCCAGGATGCTGCCCAAGTTGTACTGGGCCTCCGACCTTTGTGGGCAGATCTGGTTCACTTTCACCAGGAACTGCGACAATTAAAATTGGCCTGGAGGCTTCCCAGGCTGTGGTGGGCCCTTAGCCCTGGGAGGCAGACCTGGTTCACTCTCACCAGGTACTGTGAAGAAGAAGAGTTGGCCTGGAGGCTTTCCAGTCTGTGGTGGGTCCCTAAACCTGGTAGGCAGACCTGTTTTTCTCTTACCAGGTGCTGAGACAAAATGAATTGTCCCAGAGGCTTCCCAGGCTGCAATGGGTGATACAAGCTTGGTTCACTAATCTACCTGCCAAGCAATGTGAGGATTTTTTAGCAAGTCCCAGTTCTCTTAGTTTGGCTTTCCCAAGGCTTGGGGTTTACTCTCCTGTCAAGTTGTAGTGCAGCCATGTGTACTTCTTTGCTTCCCTTTACTTGTATTTCAGTCCCAGACCCTGTTTTCCAAATTGTGCCACAACTTGCTTGAGCCATCACCATCTTCCTGACTACCCGTGTACATCTTTCTGCAGGCTGCGTGGTTGTCAGCTGCTGGACTCGTTCATGGGACTCCGGTGCCTACTCTGAGCTTCTCCTGCTCCGTACCGGGCTAGTGACTTCCAGCTCTCACTCTTCCCGGGTCTCTGGGGTGCCTAGTGGTCTAGTTCGCTCGCAGGATGTGCAGTCCTGGCATCCTGGACCACCTTCGGGCTCTCTTCTCTTCTCCTTTACGCCCTGGTCAATACCTGTGTGCACATCTGGTTCCTCCTGGCTTTCGCGGCTCCTCCAGGGAGAGCTTGACATCATATCAAGTCCCTTCTTGTTTTTTATTCTGTATCTTCCAATCAATGTATCTGAACCACTAGACTGGTAAAAGTGGTTACAATGGTAACTCTGGCTCTGCAGCTCTGTCTCATCTCAGTACTAAAGGAGTGTGGGTGTGGTGACTCATTAGGAATCTCCTTCGTCTCAGTACTTTCCACATGAACTGTTTTCGCAAAGTACATAGGATATGAAGGAAGGAGAGAAAAGAAATAAGGTCACTGAGAAGTGTGGTAACAGTGCAAAGGGGATCTGGGGTCATGGAAGTGGTGGAAATACTGCGTTCTCACAATGTGGTCATCAATGGTCCCAAAGGGGGATTTCCCTCCCATAAGATCCTCCTGCTGAGTACCACCCCCATCGGGGGCTAATTAGTAGCAGCCTCACCTACCTGGCCTCATGGGAAGGGGCTTCCCCTTCGGAAGCAGTGACCGCATTTTGGGATTCGTCACAACATGAAAAATATTATTGTGAACTGCCTAGTGATCATCGTGTAAGAAAATACAGGCCCGAGAGGCCCCAGAAGGAGATGAACACTGTAAGAAGGAATCTAGGGGAAAGAATGACAACCCTAACCTTGGGATCCTACAGTTTCGAACAATTCTTTGTTTTTACCAGTTTTGATTACCCGAGAGACTGGGAACTTTTCTGTTGGTTGGATCTGCGAAGAACACTGTACTTTGGGAAGAGATCCGCCTTACACAGTTGGTTTAAGTTATTAGTGTTAGGAGCAAAGGTAGGCTTTTTGAGACACGACAGTGACAGACATTATAGTTTGGACATTCTGACAATTCCCTTAGTTTTCTTAGAGGCAGGGAAACCCCTCTTAGTTTTAGGGACAGAGACATACTTCCAAACCTTTTTCATATAATAAAGGTTTATGCCCAAAAACATGCCATCATTGTGTCGAAGCCTTACTTCTGCACCCACACAGCATTGTAAATCATTGGGAAAGTACATTTTCGCAATATTCAGCAGCAGGACTTCCATAGAAAGAGCAAATCAATTGATTAACAGCTTGGAGACATTGAGAACCCCACCTTCATATATAAACAGGAAGGGGATGTTGAGACCTTCAAGGTACCCCTACCAGGATGGCATCCTGAGACATTCTGAGCAGTTGTCAGCCAAATAACATCAGGAACTGGTAAAATGCCTTTCATAGTGACCTGGCTACTTGCCAAAGACTGATGGCTCACCTATTACAGAGTCAGCAAGCCTATTCCTTTGCATATTTGAATGACATGATCATTCATAGCCGAACTGGAGAGGAACATCTGTGTCATCTATGTCTTGTTTACACTACCTTGAGGAATTATATGATATGATGTGGCATTTATAACACGCCGAGTGCCAGCAAGAATCTCCTTAACAGCAAATAGTGTACAATACATGAGATATTAGGTGAGAAATATTGTCATCGAAACCCATGCAAGTAAGATGCAGGCAATCCAATAGGTACACTTACCCCAAAAATTGGGAATTAAATAATTTCTGGATCTACTACAGTGCTTTCACCACTTTATTCCCTAGTTTTCATTCTTGGCTGATCCATTCACTGACATGCTTTTCAACAATCATCCCAGTAATCTGAAATTGAGGCAACCAACAATAACAGCATTTCAAGATGTCAATTATCCATTGTGCTCTCCTTCAGAACTGAAAAATCCAGATTTCCCGAAACCTTTCTTTCTGCAAACTGATACCGTACAATTTGAACTGGGAGGTATCCTGTCGCCAGTAAGGAATGAAGACGGAAAATCAACATTGCTTTTAGTCAGTAACTGAACACAAGAATGATGCGATATGTGACCAGTTTAAAACAATGCTCAGCTTTAAAATGGGGCAGTGAAGCACTAGTATGTTACCTCCTGGAGTGATACGCCACGCCCCGTAAGATCAGCTGTTGTGGAACACAGATACACATGGAGAATGCATGCATGGTTGCTTGCTCTGCAACAGTTTTGTTTACAAGTGCAATGCTTGAGTGTTACACTCCATCAAAATACAACTTTCCAGCCTTGCATCCCCACTCATTTCTATGAGACAACTAAGATCATTACACCGAGGCTGTGTGCTGGCACACCTATCCTGGAGACATTCTGCAAGCACATTCCCGATTCTGTTTTCTATGGCCATATGATTGTCCCCACGGGTTCAAGGGCCCTTCAAAAAGGTAGTAGCAGGAAACAAGTCGGAACACATCTGGATGTGGAGGCAGAGGTTCGCTAGCCAGGAGGAGTGGAAGAACAGCTAGCCTGAAAGCCTTCAGAACCTATTCCAAAGGGTTATTCTGCAGGCTGATTTAGCAGGAGCTTTGACCCGGGAAGGTGTTGGCCTCGCATTCACTCTGATCACTTTGCCATGTCACGGCCTAAGAAAGACAGGAGCCATTCGTAGGTCTAACCCACTTCCTGGTGTCTGCTGAGCCTGTCACTGCTGCGGCGGCTCTCCTCTGCTGCGGTCTGGATGTCCGCTTCACTGCTGCTGGTGCGTTCCGTTTGGCCCGTCTCGTCTGGCTGCTGCTGTCCGGTGCTGCTGGGCTCTTCCGTCCTCCTTGTGGCACGCCGTGGGTGCGGCGGCCCTTTTCCGTCTACTGGGCTTGCTCACCCGACCTGCTGTATGTCGTGGGTACAGCGGCTAATCCGGTGTCCCGCTGGGTTCACACGCCATCCCTGCGGCACATCTTGGGTACTGCGGCTTCATCGCCAGTTGTTGGCCTTGCATTCACTCTGATCACTTTGCCATGTTATGGCCTAAGAAAGACAGGAGCCATTCGTAGGTCTAACCTTCCTTTATTCGTCCTAACACATACTAAACTAACTTCTCCCCTTGTCCCTCCTTTTCCGCCCTTTTCCCGCCCTGGCGTGCTCTCCTCTCTTAAAGCAGCCACCTCCCTTTATTCAGTCACAACAGAAGGAAATGAAGATTCGGAGAAATGTCTAGGTGGAGGAAGTCACTGTGAGGGAGAATTGTGATGGAGCTTGAATACTCTGCTGTGACCCAGCAAGTAGGGGTGGAGAGGAGTGGAGTTGCTGGAGGAGGACATTGCAGGCGAGAATCTGACATTAAGACTGTATCAGAGAATGAAGAGTGTGGACCAAAGAGTAATTAAATACTCATAGTGGGTATAACAGGGAATAAGAAGAAGCATCTGACACTGGAAGAAAGAAGGCAGGAGGGCAGACAGGAAGAGACTGTGCACCTAGAAAAGTGGAACAGGTAGCAAGCCACCTAAAATAAAAAGCTGAATCATGTGTTCCAATGCTTTGCAAAGTCCAGTACCAGCTCACGTTTATCAAAGATATTGAAAGAAGACTTGAATCATTTGTTGCATTCTGGGAAAACAACGTTAAATACCTATACCAAGTCCGATATGTTTTGAGAAAGACATGAAGCTTGAGCACATGTTGCTAGGTAAAGTGCCACACCAAACTCAAATCTAACAAGTATTGTGTGAGAGAATTTGAATCATGTGTTACACATTAAGAAACAAAGCTCTAACGAAAATTGTGAGGGACAATTATGGATTGTATGCTGCTAAGTGAGGTCTCACGCCCAGCCCAAATCTCTGATAGACTGAGAGAGAAGATTAATTATTTGTTGCATGCTATGAAGTCTCTTTACCAGCTCAAATCTATGAAAAACTGACAGGATAAAGCAGGGCAAACATTTACTGCATGGTGGTGAAGAAAAATTCTCCCAATTGCCTGAAGTCTATTAAGGAACGAGACAGAAGATGAATAATTTCTCACAGACTGTCAAACAAAGGCTCATGCTGGCCTATTATATGGCAATTTTTAAAGCACATTAAAATATGTATTTGCTTAAACACTTGCAATATCTTGAGACATACACATATGACATTGCATTCTATAACCATAGGGGAATAGTACAAAAACAAAAGTATTGCACATGCTGAATGCTTACGCCTACATTGTGCAGCATCACATAAACACTTCTTGTTCAATTGGTGCTCAACAAATGTGATCTTGACCTAATTTTATAAACCATGCAAGAGCTTTCTAATTGTATTGAAGTTTTGAGTATTGAAATAAACGAGAATAAATAAGCCCATCAGAACTTTACAACACTGGCAGGACTTCAAACTATCAATGAGGAGATTGATACATGTATCAAAGGCAATACAGAGGAATTAATAATAACCACTTTGTAAATTGAGACACCAGTGATTACAGGTATGATCGCTTCCACAGGTGGGTTGATGAAGCTGCTCAATATTATCAAGCCAAATATCTAAACTAACAACTAGCGGTGCAATCAACCAGTAGTGAGCCTTCCTTCCGAGTCTCCACTGATTCTGATTCAACTGCCTTGATTGGACTGAAATGAGTGGTTGCATGACATCTATCCATGGCTGGAATTATTCCTCTGGTACAACAGTAGTTGACTAACTAAAAGCATCTTTATGCCAAATGGAGATACCTTTTTTTGAAGGACAATATGAAAAGGAGGAAATTGTAAAAGTAAGGTCTGTGAGATACCTGAAGGTGTCCCGCCCGCTAGTCCCCGGGGATCTGTCATCCAGGTGTCCAGGACATGCCCATCGTGTTTGGATCCAGTCTTGGCAGAGGACCAGTGCGGGAGGATCACCTGGATGAGGGGTCTTCGGGGAGTGGAAGGGAGACACCAGGGCTGTGGGACGCCGTATCCCCTTCCCTGTGACACCTGTTCCCCATTCTACCAGGTAGGGTGCTTGGGAACTCAACCCCCCCCTTTTCTGACACAAACACTTTCTAATGGACAGCTCACTGTGAGAGAAAACAGACGAACACCCGAGCCGTAAACCGGACAAGTCCCAACACAATAGTCAGGCAAATTCAGGCAATTACTGATCATTACACACACCTGACTTCCATCAACTTCCCCACACGGATATAAAGCTGAGAATGAAGCACCCTCTGAGCAAGGCAAAGCACACGAGGAAGCAGCCGTTCCAATATGGCAGTTTAATACGAGAAAGACGGCAAGACCGGAGAGAGGTGCAAGGAGGGAAGTGCCCTTGACCTTTCCAGAGAAACAGCGTTACTTTCACGAGCCTTCGAGAATAAGAAACATAATACCTGGAACTAAAGCTGAAGAAACCTGCATTGCGGGGCGGAGGTACCCGAGGCTCTCCCACGTCGATTACCAAGATGGGGAGGAGCATTTGCCGCTGTGGTACTGTCCTTGTCGCCTATAACAAAGCAGCACCAATAAAGTCAGCGCAGCCGGTGAGCCGGGGAGAATGATACCAGACCGGTCTATGTTTGAGCCAAGGTTGCAAGCGGCCACATTATTTATTTATTTTTTATTATTTATTTATTTATATTGTGCCAAAAGCTCTAAGGCATAGGGGCGCAATACATACATAGGAGACGGATCCATCAAAGACGGGACAAGGGCCAGAAGGACTATGCCGAAGAGAAAGGGGATTACTTAAAAAGCAGAGTTTTTAGGACTTTCTTGAAGGTTCTTAGATTGTTGTCCTTCTATAGAGAAATCTGAAGAGAACAGTGTGTGACGAGCGACGCAAATATTTAAACAGCAGATGAGTGACTGCAATTTTGAAGCCAAGACTGATACCTTAAACAGTGTGGTCCGGCGCCACCTGGGTGCTCATTGAAAGGTATCTGTTGGGTATCCATCTAACAGGTAGCAAAGGTAAAATGGAATTGTGAAATCAAAGTGGTCCTGCAACGGGTCAAGCTAAACCCTGTGCACATTTGAAAGTCTACGATAGTAGATACTAACTGAAATTGGTCCAAACCCGGCTGAGGGAAACTAATTGTGTAAGAGGAAGGATCTGAGCCCGGCTGAGGCGTATCTGGGGTGAAACATGAGTCACCCGAAAAAAGAATATTCGATGAACATTGTAAAAGGGGATATGAGCCCGGAAGAGGGGGATCCAAAGTAACAATTGCTGTATTAGAGGGATCAGAGCCCGGCTGAGGGGGATCCAGGGTGAATGGTGAATCACCTGAAATGAATACTTATAAAAGGAAAATATCTTTTTGTTTATTTTGGTACATCAGGCCCTCTGAATCAAGAGACTTTGATAAGTAAAGGGGCTTGGGCACAGAAGGCCCTGATGCTACTTATTGAACTGTATCCTTGTGTCGAAGAAGCCAGAGATTGTGTTACGCTCGACTGAACCGCTTTGTCCCGTGCTGAAAACGTGGGGAATGGAGGCCAAAGGCCTGAACATCCTGACATATCATTTTTGTGTTTAAAGGGCAGTTCTACTTACAAACAAATGGGTACAGCCAGGGGGGCAACATTTGCCCGCAATTTGACCATTCTATTTATGTCAACCTTTTAGAGAAAATGTGTGTTCAATCAGATCAACACTTGGCCGGGCAATATTAAACAATGGTGTCGCTACATAGACGATGTGATCTGCCTGTGGGAAGCTTCAGAGGAATCATTGAAAGATTTTTTTCTCTTGGCTGAATACATGCAGGGCTACCACTCAGTTTACAATGGAACAAAGCAACTCTACAATTCATTTTTTAGATCTTACTATTGGCCATGACAAAGGGAAACTGGTTTGTAACAGTTTCCATAAACCAACAGATCAGAATGCCTTATTGCATTTTAACAGTGACCATCCACAACACATAAAAGAGAACCTACCGTATGGGCGATTTCTGAGGATTCGCAGGAATTGTATTTCACTTGACGACTTCTGCTATAATGCTACAATTATGAGCGGCAGGTTACGGCAGAGGGGCTACCCTAAAAAATGGTTTCTCGATCCTGGAAACGAGCTCGTTTTACCTGCCGAGACTCACTTCTCACCCCCAAAATACCAAATGAAGAAGGAGACCAAATCACATGCGTGGTTACACATGGGCAACATGTCTTTGAGGCAGAACTCTTGCATTGAATTCACTCCCAGCCCTTTGTGCCTTGATCCTCAAATGCTGTTTCCTGTTGCTGCCAGAACCTGCTCCTGTTCAATTGCTCTGTGCTTGGCAGCCTAGCTACACTGCCTACTCTCCCCTGCCTTCTGCCCTGCACCCCTGTGCTTCCTGCACTGCAGCCCTGAACCTCTGTGCTCCCTGCACTGCACACCTGCTCCTCTGCTTGCAGTCTGATGTACCCTGTCTTCAGCCGCTTGCTCCTTACCAACAATTCTCTTTTTCCATGCCTTCAGTTCCTTGCTCTGTGACCATAGTCTGTGTTTACTGGCTTTAGTTTCCTAGATTCCTGTCCTGAGTGTCCTTGTCCTCTGACTGCAGTTCCGCCCATGTTATTCTAGCCCAGAGTTACAATACCTTATATTCCTATTACATGCTAGTCCAGTCCTCGATATCGTAGTCCACAGTTTCAGTCCTGAAATTTCCTTGTTCCTGCTCTATAGTTCAGTCTGCTCGTCCTTGATTCCAGTACATAGTTTCTAGTCTGCACTTCTAGTCTCCTGCACCCTTACACTTAGATTATTTTCTACTTGCTTTTCCTCTTTCATTCCTGGTCTCTGTCCTGAACCTTGCTTACTTTGACAGCCTATCCGTCCCTAGATATTTCTGTTACTGTTCTTGTCCTCACTTGTGCTTCAGTTATTCCTTTGTTAAGAGTTGTTCAGAGTTTGGCTGCTGGGTTTCCCAGCAGGCAATATCTGTCCCTTCCTTTGTCTCATTTTACTTGTAGTCTACAGTGAATTTAATGTAACAGTGTGTTGTGTTCTGTTCGCACAGGGGGCATGCACTGTAGGTCTCGGCTGGACCCATACTGGCTTGTCTCTTGTGAATACACTCATTGTTTGTGCCCTAGCATCCAGACACAGAAGCCACTCTTGCTGCCATCTACCATAGGCTTGCAGGGTGTGGTGCCTGTTAAAGCTTCCCTTATATCTGTGGGTAGTCTTTAGTTCAACCTGTGTATACACCGCTAGTAGATTCTTCATCGTTTGTCCAGTGCATGGTTCCCATCCCTTCTTGTTCACCATTGAGAACTGCTCTTTCTTCCTGTTCCGTTGTTCTGAATCACCTTGTCTATTCTTCCTTCTTGTTTTGCCCCCTGATGTATGCGCTTGCCTGTCCCCTTAAATAAGCACAGCTACCCCAAACCTACCTGGGTACCCTGTGCAATTCCTGACATATAGTAAGCTGTGCTTAGTGAAAAAAGGGTCCCTCTTTCTTCTTTCCTTCTGTCTCGGGAAACACATTTAGAAATGCCTATGCTAGTATCAGACCATTCCGTTGCGCAAAGGCCATGACTGGAATTATCTCGGTTTCATCGTGATGGCTCTTGGGGCCTGAGGGTTCTACAGTCAGATCTGGAGCTTGGTCAGCCTCACTGAACCCCTTTGTCCCTCTCTCAGTGTTTTCTTGGTCTGGGACTTCAAGGATATCAGGGAATACTGCTTTCTCCAAAATCCCTTGTACTTTCACATCTCCCCTATAATCATGGTCTAATACCCCTACTAACAAAACCAAGCCCTATCTCCAGGCTAATCCGACATTATCCAGATATAAGTGCCTGAAGGGGGAGTTACAACCAGACCTGCGGGTATTATCTGTCTCTCTCCTGGGGCAATGGTCATATCTTGACTACTACAAAGGTCAAACCCACTGGATTCCTGGGTGGCTACTCTTGGGGCGGTAGCCTGACCTGTTCATTTGGTAAATCTAAGCCTCCCCCGGATTGTATCAGCCAGGCCAGATCTCACTTCTGACACCATATGTAAGGGTGCAGAAGTAAGACTCAGACATGGAGAGGTCATAGTTTTGGCTATAAACGTTTATTAGAAGATAAAAAGGAAAAGAAAACCCTATCTTGCCCTAACTCTAAGAGGGGTTTCCCTGCCCCTACTGAAATAACCAGTGTCAGAATGTCCAAAGTAAAAAGTCCCAATGTCCAGTGTCAAAATCCTAAATCTGTCCTTAACACAGTACGCTAACTAAATCCAAGTGATGTCTTCTTGGTCCAGAGGGATAACTCCCTTCCCTTGGACAAAAGGCAGTTCATAGCTCTGTAGTTTTCCCCGTGTGGTCTCAACTACTCCTCAGCTGTTGGGGGGAATGCCTCCCTTCACCAGCTCTACACAGGCTTCTGCTTCAACTCCACAATTGGTGATGGGAATGTGTCCCTGCCCCAGCCCTTCACAGGCTTGTAATACCGTTCTCTGGGGTCCCAGAACATGGTTGGCAGCCTTGGTCCCTTCTCACCAGGCACTGCTCTGAAGAAGCCTAGCCGGGATGCTGCCCAAGTTGTACTGGGCCTCCGACCTTTGTGGGTAGATCTAGTTCACTTTCACCAGGAACTGCGACAATTAAAATTGGCCAGAAGGCTTCCCAGGCTGTGGTGGGCCCTTAGCCCTGGCAGGCAGACCTGGTTCCCTCTCACTAGGTACTGTGATGAAGAAGAGTTGGCCTGGAGGCTTTCCAGGCTGTGGTGGGTCCTTAAACCTGGTAGACAGACCTGGTTTTCTCTTACCAGGTGCTGAGACAGAAAGGATTGTCCCAGAGGCTTCCCAGGCTGCAATGAGTGATACAAGCTTGGTTCACTAACCTACCTGCCAAGCAATGTGAGGATTTTTCAGCAAGTCCCAGTTCTCTTAGTGTGGCTTTCCCAAGGCTTGGGGTTTACTCTCCTGTCAAGCTGTAGTGCAGCCATGTGTACTTCTTTGCTTCCCTTTACTTGGATTTCAGTCCCAGACCCTGTTTTCCAAATTGTGCCACTACTTGCTTGAGCCACCACCATCTTCCTGACTACCTGTGTACATCTTTCTGCAGGCTGCGCGGTTGTCAGCCGATGGACTCGTTCGTGGGACTCCGGTGCCTGCTTTGAGCTTCTCCTGCTCCGTACCGGGGTAGTGACTTCCAGCTCTCACTCTTCCCGGGTCTCTGGGGTGCCTAGTGGTCTAGTTCGCTCGCAGGATGTGCAGTCCTGGCATCCTGGACCACCTTCGGGCTCTCTTTGTTAGGATTTAGCACAATAAGGGCTATTCTGGTGAATAGATGATTACTATCAAATCAAGGTAGAGTTGGAAAACTACCAATCCGAATATCAAGTTAATAGCACTAACCTGGTCAGACTGTTGGCCTGAGAGCAGCAACTGCAGTATGAAAGAGCCTCCCAGCAGACCCTGCTCCCTCACCGGGACTGAACAGCCTGCGGGGAAGGAGCACGAACCCCAGGGAAACCCTCTGGGGAATTAAACCCTGGACGGGATGGATGGAAGCTCCTCGGTTGAATGGGAATCCTTCAAGCGTAGAATCTCTGTGGGCTGAGGCTCGGGTTCTATAGAGTGAAGAAATGACAGGTAAGTTAGGTGAGAGCACATAAGTATGGATTCAGTGGAAGCAAAGGAAAGTTAAGTTCTTACGGAGGATTGCAATACGGGTTAGGATTTAAACAGGACCGTATCCATCTGTGACCTTAACTCGGAATACTCCAGAGGTTGCTAAAAGACGATAATGAGTAAGTTAAGGGAATAGGAAAGAAAGTAGGAATCCAAGGAAGGAGTAGCTCACTGTCTCTGAGTGGACTGGGATCCAGCTATATCCCGATCGCTTGAATGAGCGAAGGGGATTGGATAAAGCAGAAGAACCCGGAAGTGTTAGCTGAATCGGGAGAGACGTGGAGAGAAGGCACGGCAAAGGAAATCTGAGACGAGAGGGAGAGAAAAAGCAGGTGAGCACAGAAAAGGAACGCAGCAAGTTCAGAAGGTTAGGGTATGCCCTAGGTACAAATTTACGGAGCGCCACTGCATATAGTAGCAACGCTTCGAGGAGACCATGCCTGGTCCTTCAATGGTATCACGTGACTGGCTACTGTCGTCAGTTGAAAACGTGAAGAAACTAGACTGCTGATGCTCTTAAAGTCGGGAACTGCCACCCTCAGTACTGTAGAACGTTGTATCGATCCACATAGTCTTCTCCTGTATAACAGGGATCAGCGTCTGAAAGGTGTAACACTCTTCTCTTCTCCTTGACGCCCTGGTCAATACCTGTGTGCACATCTGGTTCCTCCTGGCTTTCGCGGCTCCTCCAGGGAGAGCTTGACATCATATCAAGTCCCTTCTTGTTTTTTATTCTGTATCTTCCAATCAATGTATCTGAACCACTAGACTGGTAAAAGTGGTTACAATGGTAACTCTGGCTCTGCAGCTCTGTCTCCTCTCAGTACTAAAGGAGTGTGGGTGTGGTGACTCATTAGGAATCTCCTTCGTCTCAGTACTTTCCACATGAACTGTTTTCGCAAAGTACATAGGGTATGAAGGAAGGAGAGAAGAGAAATAAGGTGACTGAGAAGTGTGGTAACTGTGCAAAGGGGATCTGGGGTCATGGAATTGGTGGAAATACTGCGTTCTCACAATGTGGTCATCACTGGTTCCGAAGGGGGTTTTCCCTACCATAAGATCCTCCCGCTGAGTACGACCCCCAGTGGGGGCTAATGGGTAGCAGCCTCACCTCCCTGGCCTCATGGGAAGGAGCTTCCCCTTCAGAAGCAGTGACAACATTTTGGAATTCGTCACAACATGAAAAATATTCTTGTGAACTGCCTACTGATCATCGTGTAAGAAAATACAGGCCCGAGTGGCCCCAGAAGGAGATAAACACTGCAAGAAGGAATCTAGGGGAAAGAATGACAACCCTAACCTTGGGATCCTACAGTTTTGAACATTTCTTTGTTTTTACCACTTTTGATTACCCGAGAGGCTGGGAACTTTTCTGTTGGTTGGATATGCGAAGAGCACTTTACTTTGGGAAGAGATCCTCCTTACACAGTTGGTTTAAGTTATTAGTGTTAGGAGTAAAGGTAGGCTTTTTGAGACACGACGGTGACAGACTTTATAGTTTGGACATTCTGACAATTCCCTTAGTTTTCTTAGAGGCAGGGAAACCCCTCTTAGTTTCAGGGACAGAGACATACTTCCAACCCTTTTTCATATAATAAAGGTTTCTGCCCGAAAACATGCCACCGTTGTGTCGAAGCCTTACTTCTGCACCCTCACAGCATTGTAAATCATTGGGAAACTAAATTATAATATTCAGCAGCAGGACTTCCATAGAAAGAGCAAATCAATTGATTAACAGCTTGGAGACATTGAGAACCACACCTTCATATATAAACAGGAAGGGGATGTTGAGACCTTCAAGGTACCCCTACCAGGATGGCATCCTGAGACTTTCTGAGCAGTTGTCATCCAAATAACATCAGGAACTGGTAAAATTCCTGTAAACACTTTGTGAATTCATTCTTAGACTAGCCAGGAGGGGCAGACATTATATCTCACCAAATTAGTATGCCTCCTAGCAATGGTTTATCATCTACAAGAAGGCCAGGCACCATAAGGCAGCATCCCAAAAAGTAGTGTAGAAGATGCTGAGGATGGTTGTTGCAGAATGATTCTTTAGTGAATGGTCCTCACCTATAATTTTATTACCGAAACTGTCAACAAATATTGTTTGTGCATCTGCTTCCCAAAGGTCGATGCTGGATGAAAGTTCAATACATACCCCATGTCAGAGATTTGTGAGCTGCTCAAAATATTGGATAAATCCAAGTACATCAAGTACATCTCTACACTGTGCTTGATGGCAAGTTCCATCGCACCCGTCAAAAAAAGGGAAAATACAGTCTTGACATGATCATTCATAGTTGAACTGGAGAGGAACATCTGTGTCATCTATATCTTGTTTACACTACCTTGAGGAATGATATGATATGATGTGGCATTTATAACACGCCGAGTGCCAGAAAGATTCTCCTTAACAGCAAATAGTGTACAATACATGAGATATTAGGTGAGAAATATTGTCATCGAAACCCATGCAAGTAAGATGCAGGCAATCCAATAGGTACACCTACCCCAAAAATTGGGAATTAAATAATTTCTGGATCTACTACAGTGCTTTCACCACTTTATTCCCTAGTTTTCATTCTTGGCTGATCCATTCACTGACATGCTTTTCAACAATCATCCCAGTAATCTGAAATTGAGGCAACCAACAAACAGCATTTCAAGATGTCAATTATCCATTGTGCTCTCCTTCAGTACTGAAAACTCCAGATTTCCCGAAACCTTTCTTTTTTTTTGAAACTCTTTTTATTACTGAAGGTCGACACAGATTAAACTCATTGCACCCGCATACGTCGCTACATAGAGTTCAATAATTGTCAAAGGCATAGATCAGAAATCATAAAAAACAGTTTACACAGGCATTTCCTCATCAGAGGCCATTTCACATATGTACATTCTGAACGGGGCCCATATGTCCTTGGGGCGACATCTCGTTGTCACAGTCATAGTGTATTGTTCCTCACATTTGTTTGTGTAGGCCAGATCGCGAATAAAATGTTCAGTTTTTGGCGGAGAGGTCCTTGTCCAACATCTCAGTATGCACCGTTTGGCCACAGCACATGCTACATTGAATAGTCGTCTTATCTTTTCACCTTGTTTGCCTATATCTCCGAACAAATATTTCAGTGGATGCATGTCAGCAGGGATTTGTGTAATGTCTTCAAGTATCTCCGCTACTTCTCTCCAGAATGCAGCCACTGGGGGGCACTCCCAATACATGTGATATGTTCCCGCTTGGCTAGCCTTGCATTTAGGGCAATCCCCCGAGTGAGTCGTTGAGAACTTGGCCATTTTTGCAGGAGTGTAGTGCAGTCTATTTAAGATCTTGAACTGGATAAGTCTGAGCCCTGCGTTCATGGATACAGCTTTGGTAAGCATACAGTATTTCGCCCATTTTTCTTCCGGGATATTCAAGTTCAGATCTTCCTCCCATTTGGCTTTTACCTGGTTTGTGGTGGGTGCATGTAGTTGTACCAGTGCATAAAGTTTTGATACTCCCACCCCCGTACCAGATATGGCGGCTTGTATGCAGGGATGGGATGGTGGCTCGTCCGGGAAGAGTGGCCAGCGTGCACTGAATGCAGATTTCATCCTGTGGTATTCAAGTGTTTTGGTTGGCCCCCCTCCTAATGCCTCCCTGAGTTCCTCGAGCATTACGAATCTGCCATTCGTGAACATATCCCGCATCTGGATTTCCCTGTCTGGATCCCAGTGTCTTTGTATCGTCTTATCTAATGTGGGTGGTATGCCGGGATATTTCCAAAGGGGTACATCTGGGTCCTATGGGTTATCTATCTGCAGTTTTTTATATAATGCCTTCCATGCACGCACCATGGTTCTGACTGGATCGAAGGGACAAGGATCTTTGTATTGAGAATGAAATATTATAGAATGGAGGTCTATGGGATGCGCTGCAAACTTTTCAAGCCATATATGGGGTGATCTATCCTCTGGGTCATACCAATGTTTCGCGAACTGCGCCTGTGCTGCAAGATAGTATAGCTCGGAATCCGGCGCGGTTAGCCCCCCTGTACAATAAGGTTCAGTGAGCTTTTTCCATTTCATTCTAGGGGTTTTCCCGTCCCACACAAAGGAGACCACCATTGATCTTATTTTCTCAAAAAAGGTTTTGCCTGGCCAGATTGGTATATTAGGGAGCACGACCATTTTTAGGATCGCAACCCTGCCATTTAGGGATATGGGTAGCTTGGCCCACGTTTGCAATTTTGCCTTCAACGTCTGCATTATCATTTCATAGTTGTCTGCAAAGAGTGTTTTTTTGTCTCGAGACACTAGCACGCCTAAATATCGGATGTGTCCGGTTGCCCGCTTAAGGTTTCCAGTGGATCCCGGGCATGTGGTTTGAGGTGTCAGTGGAAGTATTTCGGATTTTTCGTTATTTATTTTATATCCCGAGTATTTAGCAAATTCATTTATATCTTGCATTACAGGCGCCAGGTTAGTCTCAGGGTTCCTAAGGTATAATAAAGTATCATCCGCATATAAAGAGATCGATTGAGGTGGGCCGGACATTCTTATTCCTTTATCCCCGTGTTTTAGCCTAATCATTATGGCCATTGGTTCAATAGTCAGTGCAAACAATATTGGTGAGAATGGACACCCCTGCCTGGTACCTCTGCCCAGTGCAAAGAACTCAGAGACCACAGTGTTTGTAAGGACCCTTGCCCCGGTTTTTTTGTACAGCAATTTGACATAACTAATGAAATTGGGACCCATTCCAAATCTTCCCAATACTTCAAATAGGTACACCCAGGACACCGAATCAAATGCTTTCTCGGCGTCCAGTGACACCGCCACAGCTTGGGCCTCTGGGTCGATCTGCGCCATTATTGCAAATAGTCTGCGCAAATTGAATGCAGTGGATCTTGTAGGGATGAATCCGTTCTGATCCGGATGGATAATGCCGGCATGCTTGGTAATAGTCTATTTGCCAGGACTTTGGCGAAAATTTTAGCGTCGACGTTAATGAGTGATAATGGTCTGTAAAATGACATATCCTGTGGGGGACGGCGGGGCTTCATTAATACTGTTATTACAGCTTCTCGCATGGATCCGGGGAGCTCCTCACACACTTTTAGCAAAATTGGGGCAAGTTCCTTTTCAAATTCTTTGTATAGTTCCACCCCTAGCCCATCAGAACCCGGGGCCTTTCCCGAATGCAATGCTTTTATGGCTTCTATGATTTCCTCCTCCGTGATTGGGCTATCGAGGGCCAGTTTTGTGTCTGGTGGGAGGATCGGGAATTCCAGGTTATTCAAGTATGCCTGTATTTCTGGTACCGTTTTCTCGTCTGCATTTGAGTATAGTTTCTGGTAAAATTTCAGGAATTCAAGATTAATGGATCTACCCCCGGTCACCATTCCACTCTCCGTGCTTTGAATACATGTTATCGGAGTGTGTTGGCGATCCGCCCTGATGATGTTGGCCAGAGCTTTTCCAGCCTTGTTCCCCTCCCCGTATCTACGAGCCCTGCCTGGGACTGCTATGTATTGCAGTTCTCTCGTGGCCATCTTATTAAATTCCTTCAGGAGATGATTTATTTCAGCTAACGTATCCTTATTTCGGGTCTCGCTATAAGAGTTCTCTAATTGCCGGAGTCGCGTTTCTGTTTCAGTTAGTTCCTGTCTCACCGCTTTAAGCAGCCCCGAGGATTTACATATCAGAGTTCCCCTAACCCAGACCTTGAAAGCCTCCCATACTGTTGAATATTTATCCACTATTCCCATATTGTTGTTAAAGAATTCTTCCATTTCTATGTGTAGTGCCTCCGCAACATTAGGGTCTTTGAGTATATGTGTGGGCATTCTCCATCTCTTCTGCAGTTTCGGATCATCCCCAAACATCAAGTCCAGAGATACTGGGGAGTGATCAGATAATGTTTGTGGGTATATTTCACAGCTTTCTAGCCCTCCCAGCATGTCTTCCGACACCCACCAATAATCTATACGAGATTCTGAGTCATGTATGCTCGAATAGTATGTGTACTCCTTCGCATCCAGATGCAGTGCCCTCCAGGCATCCCGTAGCATCAGCTGTGGCATAATCTGGTCTAGGACTATAGATGCTTTGGACTGCACCCGCTTGGCTTTGGAAGATCTGTCCAGATTTGGGTCTAGTATTAAATTGAAATCTCCTCCCCAGACAATACTAGTAGTATCAAGTGTAATCAGTAATTCCAATATACTGAGATAAAAGTCTGGGTCGTCTATATTGGGGCCATAGGTGTTGACCAATGCGATTGATTTCCCCGCAACCTCCCCCCAGATCAGTACATATCTCCCCAGGGGGTCTTCTTTATGACCTTTGGTCTGGAATCCCAGTGATGGATGTAGTATGGTTATGACTCCTCGTGCCTGTGTGGAATATTCTGTGTGGTATCTTTGCTTGCCCCATGCGGCCAGTATACTTGTGTTGCTTGGGCCCTGTGTATGTGTCTCCTGTAACATGACTATGTGGGGTGAGTGTCTATTAATGTAAGTTCCTATTTTCCTAGTTTTGGAGGGTTTTTTCAGTCCCCTGACGTTGCACGACAGCAGTCTGATTTTCATCCCTTTGCTATTGTCAGCGCCACCCGCCATCGTATCTGCTCACCATTACATTGTTATCCAAATACCGTTCAACATGCATGGCGCAATTATCTGTTCGACCTTCAACAAAACAACTTTTCAACTTTTCAACAAAAGGTCCATTTTCTCCCCTTCCTCCCCACCCCCACCCCCATCATCCGCCCCAACTGGATGATTTGACCTTACAAACTGCTGGAGATCTCCTGGGGTTGTCATGTTGTCGCTGTGTGGCCGCCCAGTCGAGCTCGCAGTCCGACTTCCACATTTTCCTGTGGCGCACCACCACTCATTTTGTTTCATTCCTGTTCCGTTTTTGTGGCAGGCATATGCTTTGTATCCCCCTGCATCCGGGTATCATCGGTCTGCCTCGGGGCGAGGTCCGCCATTTTGACCCGGGCCCCGGCCTACCGGGGGAAGAGGTATATGTGACTCGATATAGGCCATTGCAGCTGCCGGATTTTCAAAAAAGTGTGCTCTCCCTCCGTGCTGAATACACATTTTGGCAGGGAATATTAATGCATACTGGACCTGACGTGCTCGTAAAAGTTTTTTCACGGGTTCGTAGGATCGTCGGTTGGCCTGAACACCTGCCGAAAAATCCGGGTATATATGGATACGGTTCTCCTCATAGTGTAGCGTGCCATGCTCACTGGCTTTTTTAAGAATCGCATATCTGTCTCTGTAATTTAGGAGGCGCGCTATGATCGTGCGGGGTGGCGCCCCTGCTTTTGGTGTCGGAGCCAGTGTGCGATGTGCCCTTTCTATCAGAAAGTGTTCCGAAAAAGTTTCAGGTCCAAAGAGGGTCTGTAGGAGAGCTTCTACTTGTTGTTCCATAGCTCCCTTGCCGAATTTTTTGGATATCCCGACAATTCTTATGTTGTTTCTTCTTGAACGAGATTCGAGATCCTCGCATTTAGACTGTATCCTGAGAAAGTCGTTTTTTAATTGCGTTTTGTCTCGAGCATGGCTTGCAATAGTGTCCTCGTTGTTACTGATTCTGCCTTCGGCCTCTTTTATTCTGGAGCTTTCTTTATCCACTCTTGCCTTCAATGACCCAATAGTTGAGACAATGTCATCCAGTTTCACGTTTATCGCAAGGAAGCCATTTTGTACAATCGTGGTTAACTTGTCGACCTCACTTACAGCTTCAGTTCCGACGTTAGGGGCAGCGGATGTGTCCGCCATCGACTCCGTCCCTTGACTGTTGGTGAACAAGTCCATTGGGCCCCTTTTCCTAGCCCCGCTGCTTTTGTCGGTTTATCAGGCATTAGTGCTGTCCTCGTGGCCAGGGCCAGCAGTCTCCACCGCACCGTCTCCTCCTCGAAGCACTCACAATACGTAGCTTAATGACGGGTTCGGTACGTGTCGCTTGGGTTACTGTGCCGTCTACACTTCTCACCCGTTCCTGCCGTACCTTCGCTCTTATTCTTCCCGCCACAGACACGGTGGTCGCCTCAGCTTGTGGGAAGCAGCCTTTGGTTCATTCGCTTGTCGGCGTCGGATCGCCGGACCTCTATGGTCTGCCGGCTAGAGCGTCTGCGGTTGCTTCCAATATCTGCGTGGATCTGAGAGGCGTCCCGCGTCCCCTACTCTCACCGCCAACAGTTGCATGCGCTCTATTTCTGTCCTACAATAGCGTTTTTCTTCTGGATTTCTGCCGTTGAGTGCAGGATTGTTCAGCTGCAGCCTCCACTCTTCAAAATCCTCCGCGGGGTGCTCCAAGTTAGGATCGTTTTATTAAGGATGTTTGTCGGAATGGAGCTCGCGCTCTAGGCGGCCATCTTGTATCGCGCTCAACAGAGCCCCCCTTCCCGAAACCTTTCTTTCTGCAAACTGATGCCGTACAAGTTGAACTGGGAGGTATCCTGTCGTCAGTAAGGAATGAAGACGGAAAATCAACATTGCTTTTAGTCAGTAACTGAACACAAGAATGATGCGATATGTGCCCAGTTTAAAACAATGCTCCGCTTTAAAATGGGGCAGTGAAGCACTTGGATGCTACCCCCTGGAGTGATAAGCCATGCCCCATAAGATCAGCTGTTGTGGAACACAGATACACATGGAGAATTCATGCATGGTTGCTTGCTCTGCAACAGTTTTGTTTACAAGTTCAATGCTTGAGTGATAAACTCCATCAAAATAAAACTTTCCGCCTTGCATCCCCACTCATTTCTATGAGACAACTAAGATCATTACACCAAGGCTGCGTGCTGACACACCTATCCTGGAGACATTCTGCAAGCACGTTCCCGGGTCTGTTTTCTATGTCTGTGGCCATATGCCGGTCAAGTGGCACAGCGAGTAGAGCGCTCGCTTTGACATTGGTGCAGAGTCTGCTAACGCAGGTTCGAATCCCGGCGGGGCCAAACTCAGCCTTTCATCCTTCCGAGGTTGATAAATGAGCACCACACACTGTGGGAAATAAGCAGCGCTCAGATACCTGAGGGTTCGTAGCGCTATATAAATGCCAAATTATTATTATTATTATATGACTGTCCCCATGGGTTCAAGGGCCCTTCAAAAAAGTAGTAGCAGGAAACAAGTCCGAACACATCTGGAGGTGGAGGCAGAGGTTCGCTAGCCAGGAGGAGTGGAAGAGCAGATAACCTAAAAGCCTTCAGAACCTATTCCGAAGGGTTATTCTGCAGGCTGATTTAGCAGGAGCTTGGACCTGGGAAGGTGTTGGCCTCGCATTCACTTTGCCATGTTACGGCCTAAGAAAGACAGGAGCCATTCGTAGGTCTAACCCGCTTCCTGGCCCTTTTCAGTCTGCTGGGCTCGCTCACCCGACCTGCTGCACGCCGTGGGTAAGGCGGCTACTCCGGTGTCCTGCTGGGCTCACACACCCTCCCTGCGGCACACCTTGGGCTACGGTGGCTTCATCGGCAGTTGTTGGCCTTGCATTCACTCTGATTACTTTGCCATGTTACGGCCTTAGAAAGACAGGAGCCATTCATAGGTTTAACCTTCCTGTATTCGTCCAAACACATACTAAACTAACTTCTCCCCTTGTCCCTCCCCTTCCGCCCTCTTCCGGCTCTGGCGTGCTCTCCTCTATTAAAGGAGCGGCCTCCCTTTATTCAGTCACAACAGAAGTAAATTAAGATTCGGAGAAATGTCTAGGTGGAGGAAGTCACTGTGAGGGAGAATAAAGATTTTCCATAATAACTTACTAGAAATTCTTGATTCTATTAAAGACACGGAGGCGAGCATTATGCTTCTCTTTCTTTTATTAATATATAAATAGAAAGCTCAGCAGCAAGTGTTAATGCACCTTATTGAACGCGCAGGAGTGCGTGGCAGACAAAAGGTGCATGAAAAAAAACACAAAGAACTTAGTAAACATTAACAAAACAGTGTAAGTCCAAGAAAAACTCCATTTCCCAAGATGCTTCAGGAAAGGTCCAGCAAAGGGTCACTAACATGTGACTTAGTCCACCAATGAATAACTGGCTGTCCATATAAACAGTCATACAAATTATGTCACTTCCTCTTTCGAAAGCTGCGAACTTGAAAAAACGGTGAAAAGAAGGGCTGTAGCTGAGGTCATCTCGAGACTGAAGCCGAAGCAGAGCTGATTAGGCAATCAGGAGGGCTTGTCTGGAGCCGATGTCAGAGAAGAGAAAGTAACTAGAATTAGTTTCTGCATCAGAGAATCCTAGTTCCCCTTACGGGGGTGGGAGAGAAATAGTGTGTTAACTTGACATACATAAGTCAGTCCAATAAGCAGTAACATTCCCAAACAAGTCGCACAATTATAACCCAAAGGTGGTAGCGCTGTTATTTCTCTTGCTGGGCGGGATAATGCTCGCCTCCGTGTCTTTAATAGAATCAAGAATTTCTAGTAAGTTATTATGGAAAATCTTTATTCTATGTCAAGACCGGAGGCTCCCATTATGCTTGTTTAAAGCTTACTTACCACGATAGATGCTGGTTGTTCTAGCGGTTTCAGGTAGAATTCCTTGAATATTGATTCACCTGACCAATCCGCCATTCTCATGATATCTTCTAGGCGTACTCCGACCTGAAATGCTTTGGAAGCCATGGCTCCTCTAACGGAGTGGGCCCCGAAATGCAGGGTATCTATTCCTGCTTGAGTCAGAGTCCAGCGCACCCAGCGTGCTAGGGTTGGAGACGAAACTGCCTTGTGCGGTTTACGCAGGGCTATTAGCAGTTGCCCGTTAGGGGAAGTCCTAAGCGGGGCAGTCTGCTCCTCGTAAACTTTTAAGCATTTAACTAGGCAAAGCTTAGGTTGATCTTTGAAAGCGGGGTACGAAATAACCCTCGAGTTACATTTCGTTCTCCTGTGCAAATGGAATACCACCCCATCAGGAGAAAAGGTCCTGCCCGCCAGATCGAGGGCTCTAACGTCAGAGACCCTCCTGCAGGAGACTAAGCAGAGCAGTGTAGTAAGTTTGCCTGACAAGGCAGTCCGAGACAGGTCCTTGTTATGCGGCCATGACAGAAAAAGATTCAGAACCTTGTTGACGTCCCAAAGCTTATCATAGCGAGACGGGGGCGGAATTGTAAGTCTTATTCCTTTAAGGAGTCTGCAGACGAGCTGATGCTCTCCAGCTGGAAGCCCTTGAATGAGATCATGCCCGGCGGAAATAGCCGAGCGGTAGGCGTTAACCGTCCTATAGGCGAGGCCTCTTTCAACTAATGAAGCCAGGAAATTTAGGATTTCCTCTATAGGTGCTGAAACTGGATGTGAACCGTTCCTATGGCACCAGTTACTCCAGGCGTTCCAGGAGTTAGAATATCTCTTGAGGGTAGCAGGGGCCCAGCTTTCCTCAATGAGGTTGATTGCCATGGCTGAAATGCCGGGAATCCTCCACCTTGACCTGAAATCCTCCAGGCTGCTAGGTTCAGTGATCCGTTGAGGAGAAGGGGGTGACGCTGTCCTGACGGATCCTGAAGGAGATCTGGAAATTGGGGTAGAAGGATTGGAAAATCCGAAGAAAGTTCCAGAAGAACTGGATATCAGGTCTGAGAGGTCCAGACCGGGGCTATGAGGACCAGGTCCGTATGCTCCTGACGGGCCTTCGCCAGGGTCCTCGCTATCATTGTAAATGGAGGAAAGGCATAGTGAATCCCCTGGGTCCACTGCTGTAGGAATGCATCGGTCGCAGCTGCTGCTGGGTCCGGTCTCCAACTGTAAAAGATGGGTAGCTGGGAGTTGAGACGGGATGCAAAGAGATCTACAGACATGGGGCCCCATGTTCGCTGGAGGTGGAGAAAGACTTCTCTGTCGAGCCTCCAGTCGCTGAAATATGTGGAGTGACGGGAGTGCCAGTCCGCCACTACGTTTGTGAGCCCTGGGAGATATTCCGCTGTCACCGAGATCTGATGTTCCAGACAGAAATGCCAAAAATCCTTGCCTAATTCCGCTAGAGGTCTTGACTTGGTCCCTCCCAGATGATTGATGTACCGTACTGCGGAGATGTTGTCCATCTTTAGTAAGATACACAACTCGCTTTGCCTCTGGCAAAGGAGAGCACAGCGAAAGAGCCGGCGAGAAGCTCCAGACAGTTTATATGCATTTTCAGCTCCTGAGGTGACCAGAACCCTCCTGTGGCTACAGAGCCGCATCTCGCTCCCCAACCGGAGCGACTGGCGTCTGATTCTATGATAATATCGGGGGTGGATCCGAAAATGGCTCTGCCGTTCCAAGCTTCCATATGAGTGAGCCACCAATTGAGCTCCGTGCGCGCAGAGGTCGACAGTGTCAGACGTTGAGAGTAGGAGAGGCTCCGTCTCAGATGCTGACCCTTGAGCCTTTGCAATTCTCTGTAATGAAGAGGACCGGGAAAAATCGCTTGAATGGAAGATGACAGGAGACCGATTACTCTTGCCAACTCTCGAAGAGATATGAGGTCTCTCTGTAGAAGTCTGCGGATCTCCCTCCGTGTCGCATGTATATTGGCCACGGGAAGATGAAGTTGCGAGTTCAAGGTGTCCACCAAGAATCCGAGAAATTCTAGATTCTGGGATGGACGGAGTACAGATTTCTCCCAGTTAATGAGGAAACCAAGACTGTGCAGTAGGTCGATGGCTATTCTGGCCTGATGCACTACTAGGGCTTGAGAATGAGCCATGAAGATAATGTCGTCTAGATAGACTATTAATCTTACTCCCAGTTCTCTCAAGCGAGCTACTACGGGTCGCAGAAGTTTGGTAAAGGCCTAAGGGGCTGAGGAGAGCCCGAAGGGTAAACTCGTGCACTCCCAATCTTGGTTTTTCCAGGAAAATCTGAGATAGCTTATGTGGGCCTGGTGAATAGGAACTGCTAGGTAAGCGTCTTTCAAGTCCAGGCGCACAAGCCAATCGTTTGGCCTCAGGATGTCCCTGAGCATGTGTATCCCTTCAATCTTGAAGTGATGGTAGACAATGAAGTCGTTGAGAGCTCTCAAATTTTTGTAACTGGGCGTACTTTTTGCTTCCTGCGAACCAAGAATATGGGACTGAAGAACCCGCCTTGGCTTGAGCAGGGGCGAATCGCTTGTTTTAGATGTAGACTGCGTATTTCGCCATCTAACGCTTCCTCGTCTGCTATGGACATAACTAATGGTGCAGGACGAGTGGTTTGATGAGGTTGAGCGAAAAACTCTAAGCGCAGGCCGCGCGCTGCGTCCCTGATCCATGTATCTCCTGATAAGGAGTCCCATGCCTGTGCAAAAAGAGCTAACCTCCCCCCTACGGGTGTCTGTGGCGCAGGCGCTACTATGGGTACACTGACCTGTAGTTTGCTGTTGGGCTGGATATCTTGCACTTCTTCTCCATCCACAACCTCTTCCCCACCCTCTTGAGGGGAAGAAAGTGTCTGAGCGGTCCTGCCAAGAATTGTATTGGTCCCGGGATTGCTGAGGTCTTCGATCAAAGGCGAAGCGGCCGGAGGAGCGACCTCTGCCTCGTCCGGCCCTGGAGAAAACCTTAGTAGCGAAAACCCTTCTGATGGAGGCTTGAGCCTTATCCAAGGCTGTAAAGGTGCCGACGAATTTCGACATTTCTTTCATGAATGGGTCTCCAAAAAGCAGACCTTGGGCTGCTGCTCCTGATTCTGTATCTGCTAGCTCGGTTAGTTTGCCGTCAATTTTGTATAAAATACCTTTACGGCGTTCAGCCGAGATGGCGCAACTGGCATTACCCAGTAGACAGAGGGCTCTTTGCGCCCAACCTGAAAGGATTGTTTGATCAATGGGATCACTAGAATCAATGGCTGCTTCGGCCAGGTCCATAATCTTGGCTAGAGGACCAGTAATGTCCAGGACTCTGTCCTGACAGGACTTCCAAGCGCGGTCGATACCCTTTCTCGGGTCTTTCACATTCTTTCCTAGAAATGTGATCATCTTGGAGTCTAACTCCGGGGTGAGGGCTACTTTTCCAGGAATATTGGGACGGGGCATTCTGCCTTTAATCTGGCCCTTACTTCCTTATCTAGAGGCTTGCGAAGTCTGTTCATGATGTAATTGGTTGTTCTGGACGAAGGTTCCCCGTCAGAGGATCTGGGGTGCACAAGATCTTCTGGAGCAAACATCCCGCTGGAAGTGGGGGGTTCCTCCGTTACCTTCTTGGGGATGGGGACTGCCACAATCCCAGAGGTAGAGGGTCGCGACCCTATAGTTTGAGAATCCTCATCAGAGGATGAAAGGGGATGGTAGTTATCATAGACCCCTCTATCTTCGTCATCAGTGCCCTGTTGTTCTCCCTCCGGGCTTGAGGGTCTAATACCCCTATTGTCTTCCTCGGGGTAAGAGGGTCTTTCGAGGGAAGGGGAGTCCTTCCTGTCCATGAAGGCTTTTTTAAGCCTGGAGAAGGCGTCTGAGACGGCAGCGGTGGCAGGAGTAGGCTGGCTCGGGGGGGTCATGGAGTCTCTGCTCCTACGAGCCGGAGTACATCCCCCATCTATAAGGTGCTTTCTTTTGCGTGTTTTCTTTTTCCCTGTTGGGGAGGTCTCCTGAAGATGCTCCTCCATACTGTCTAGGTGCTGCTGGATAGGCAGGAGCATCTCGGATAATGCCTTCTTGATGGTGGTCTCCACTGAGGATCCGAGCACCTTTTTGAGGCTGTCTGCCATTGCCACCTCATCTATGTGATACTCTTCCTCCTCATGATCAGACCAATCCTGATCTGCCTGGGGAAAGTACTGAGCTGCCATAATCAACTTCAAATGCACCTCTTTTTTTTTTTTTTTTAAATATAAATGTAAATGCTCTTAGTGGGCAACAGACAGCCTTCTCTCAGCCCACTCAATTTCAGACAAGGAAGGTGTGGAGCACGATACCTTGTTGAAAAGAAAAATCAATCTGTTTCTGTGGAAGTTATCTGCGACTTCCTTCGATTTCGTTTTCTTTCTTTTTTTTTTTTTATGTAAACAAGGAGATAAAAAATGGGTACTTATCTTTGCTGTGAGCAGCAAGAAAGAGGAAGTGACATAATTTGTATGACTGTTTATATGGACAGCCAGTTATTCATTGGTGGACTAAGTCACATGTTAGTGACCCTTTGCTGGACCTTTCCTGAAGCATCTTGGGAAATGGAGTTTTTCTTGGACTTACACTGTTTTGTAAATGTTTACTAAGTTCTTTGTGTTTTTTTTCATGCACCTTTTGTCTGCCACGCACTCCTGCGCTTTCAATAAGGTGCATTAACACTTGCTGCTGAGCTTTCTATTTATATATTAATAAAAGAAAGAGAAGCATAATGGGAGCCTCCGGTCTTGACATAGAATTGTGATGGAGCTTGAATACTCTGCTGTGACCCAGCAAGAAGGGGTGGAGAGGAGTGGAGTTGCTGGAGGAGGACATAGCAGGCGAGAATCTGACATGAAGACTGTATCAAAGAATGAAGATTGTGGACCAAAGAGTAATTAAATAATCATAGTGGGAATAACCGGGAATAAGAAGAAGCATCTGACACTGGAAGAAAGAAGGCAGGAGGGCAGACAGGAAGAGACTGAGCACCTAGAAAAGTGGAACATGCAGCAAGCCACCTAAAACAAAGCTGAATCATGTGTTCCAATGCTCTGCAAAGTCCAGTACCAGCTCACGTTTATCAAAGATACTGAAAGAAGACTTGAATCATTTGTTGCATTCTGGGATACAACATTAAATACCTATCCGAAGTCTGACATGTTTTGAGAAAAGACATGAAGTTTGATCACATGTTGCTTGGTAAAGTGCAACAGTAAACTCAAATCTAACAGGGATTGTGTCAGATAATTTGAATGATGTGTTGCACATTAGGAAGCAAAGCTCTAACGAAAATTGTGAGGGACAATTATGCATTGTATGCTGCTAAGTGAGGTCTCACGTCCAGTCCAAATCTCTGAGAGACTGAGAGAGAAGACTCATTATTTGTCATATGCAATGAAATTAAGTCTCAATCCCAGCTCACATCTATGAAAAACTGACAGGACAGAGCAGGGAAATCATTTAATGCATGGTGGTGAAGAAACCTCGAAAAGCCTGAGACAGAAAGTGCTGCATGTTGGGAAACAAATTCTCCCAATTGCCTGAAGTCTGTTAAGGAACCAGACAGAAGATGAATAATTTCTCACAGACTGTCAAACAAAGGCTCATGCTGGCCTACTATATGGCCATTTTTAAAGAGCATAAACATATGTATTTGCTTAATAAACACTTGCGATATCTAATGAGACAAACACATATGACATTGCATTCTATAACCACTAAAGTATTGCACATGCTGAATGCTTGCGCCTACATTGTGCAGCACCACATAAACAATTCTTGGTCAATTGGTGCTCAACAAATGTGATATTGACCTCATTTTATTAACCATCCAAGAGCTTTCTAGTTGTATTGAAGTTTTGAGTATTGAAATAAACGAGAATAAACAAGCCCATCAGAACTTTACAAACCTGACAGGACTCCAAACTATCAATGAGGAGGTTGATACATGTATCAAAGTCAATACAGAGGAATTATTCATAACCACTTTGTAAATTGAGACACCAGTGATTACAGGTATGATCGCTTCCACAGGTGGGTTGATGAAGCTGCTAAATATTATCAAGCCAAATATCTAAAAAAACAACTAGCGGTGCAATCAACCAGTAGTGAGCCTTCCTCCTGAGTCTCCACTGATTCTGATTCAACTGCCTTGATTGGACTGAAACGAGTGGTTGCATGACATCCATCCATGGCTGGAATTATTCCTCTGGTAAAACAGTAGTTGACTAACTAAAAGCATCTTTATGGCATATGGAGATACCTTTTTTCGAAGGACAAACTGAAAAAGAGGAAATTGTAAGAGTAAGATCTGTGAGAAACCTGAAGGTGTCCCACCCGCTATTCCCCGGGGATCTGTCATCCAGGTGTCCAGGACATGCCCATCGCGTTTGCATCCAGTCTTGGTGGCGTACCAGTGCGGGAGGATCACCAGGATGTGGGCTCTTCGGGGAGTGGAAGTGAGACACCGGGCAGTGAGACGCAGTATCACCTTCCCGGTAACACCTGTTCCCCATTCTACCACGTAGGGTGCTTGGGAACTCAACCCCCCCTTTTCTGACACAAACACTTTCTCATGGACAGCTCACTGTTAGAGAAAACAGACTAACACCCAAGCCGTAAACCTGACAAGTCCCAACACAATAGTCAGGCAAATTCAGGAAATTACTGATCATTACACATACCTGACTTCCATCAACTTCCCCACACGGATATAAGGCAGAGCATGAAGCACACTCTGAGCAAGGCAAAGCACATGAGGAAGCAGCTGTTCCCATATGGCAGTTTAATACAAGAAAGAGAAAGAGCGTTACTTTCATGAGCCTTCAAGAATAAGAAACATAAGACCTGGAACTAAAGCTGAAGAAACCAGCATTGTGTGGCGGAGGTACCCGAGGCTCTCCTGCGTCGATTACCAAGGTGGGGAGGAGCGTTTGCCGCTGTGGTAATGTCTTTGTCTCATACAACAAAGCAGCACCAGTAAAGTCAGCACAGCCGGTGAGCCGGGGAGACTGATACCAGAACGGTCTATATTAGAGCCAAGGTTGCAAGCGGCAACATTATTTATTTATTTATTTATAATGTGCCGGAAGCCCTAAGGCATAGGGGCGCAAAACATACACAGGAGACGGATCCATCAAAGACGGGACAAGGGCCAGAAGGACTATGCAGAGGAGAAAGGGGATTACTTAAAAAGCAGAGTTTTTCGGTCTTTCTTGAAGGTTATTAGATTGTTGTCCTTCTATAGAGAAATCTGAAGAGAACAGTGTGTCAAGCGTATGTGACGAGCGACGCAAATATCTAAACAGCAGATGAATGACTGGTTTTTTGAAGCCAAGACTGATACTGTCACGATGCCTGCCCCCGGAAAGCCAGACCAGGCCCAGCAACCCCGGAAGCAGGCATCATGCCACTTGAAGCATGCCCAAAAACCCCAGTTAGTGGCTATTTGCCTACAGTCCTGGCGCCTATGGCGCCAGGCACATAAGAATAAAGTCAGTCCTGGCGCCATGGGCGCCAGGCTCATTACAGAAAACTTACCTGATGCAGACCATGCTGCATACCTACCTGATGCAGACCATACTGCACAAAGCCACAAGCCAAATGAGGCTTAGAGGGACTATTTTACCTCAGGGACTCCTTTCCTCTCGGGTGGGGCTGTGGAAGAATACTTACCTGGAACTTCTTCCAAGGCTATTTAAGCCACACCCGGACAGCCGCACGTGCTCCGCGTTATTCTGCGTGCTGCAGCGTAACGCTCACTGTGTCTTCAGCAGCTCCAGTCTTCAGCCACGCCCGCTTCAGCCCTGGAACACCTGGAACAAGAAAAGGAGAAGGAGAAGAGATCAGAACAAAACCCTTTCCTGAATCCTTGATCCAGCACATCGTCGATCTGGAAGAGGGAAGCCTTCACAGTGCCTCGCAGCGCCGCGCTGAACTCACCATCCGGGGCTGCATTCCTTTACTCCATCGCGAACCCAGCATCTCCAGGCCATTCTTCAACACCTGGGGGAGTCAAGAACAAATAGGTGAGCAAGGGCAATACAAACCACCCCCAAAGACTTACCTGATTACCACAGGGGGGTACTCACCTCATCTCGGGTCGGCGCAGTCAATTCTGCATCACCGCCGCACCCCGGCCCCTAAGGGGAAAACAAGGACAATACAACCTAACCCCAAAGACTTACCTGATTTACCACAGGGGGTACTCACCTAATTTCGGGTCGGCGCAGTTAATTCTGCATCATCGCTGTACCCCGGCCCCAAAGGGGAGAGCCACAATAGACTTACCAGGATCTTACCAATTGCCACTTGGAACTCTTCTAGTGGTTTAATTCTGCAACCTGCAAGGAATCTGTCAGAGTGAAGATCAGACTTTTGAACTCTTACGAACAATTGGACTTAGAGTCAATACTGGAACTCGCCAATTCCTCCACGCCAGTGAAGTAACTGGTCATCTACACGCCCCTGCGCTCGACGCAGGATGGAGAGCTCATCTTTCCAAATCATCAGGTGAGATTAAGAGGGGACTTCAGGAGTGTTCTGTGGGCAGACAAGGGGAGTGGGAAGGCGGGTTAACGCTCAGATTACAGGAGGTTAATTCCCCTTCTCCATTGCAGAAAGATATTCATACGAGTCCAACAAACGAAGCTAAGTGGATCTGTCCAGTCTGTCATCTCGGCTCTACGTGTTACTCTGGTGGAAGCAACAGCGGGCCAGTCCAGATCGACGCCCCCCGTGGGAATCAGGTGAGCGTAACAGAACGGGAAGCCTACCCGCAAATACCCACCTGGGCGTCATGGAGACCTCGGAAACTCAACAGTTGGCCCAATTATTAGGGGAACTGAGGGCCGAAGTGCATTCCGCCCACCAGGAAACCAATGCTCTCAGGAGGGAATTGATAGTATCAAAAGAACGAACAGATGATTTGGCCAGACAGCTATTACAAAGCCAGGCTGGACAAACACCTCTACCTGGACTTGGGGCCAGCCCAGCTCCGGTGCCACCGAGTAACCCGGTGCAGATAAACCTTCCTGGAGCCGTTCCCTTGGCTCCGCCTGAATGCTTTGCCGGAGACCCAAAAAGGTTTGCTATATTCATGAATCAATGTCGCTTACACTTTTTATGTAGACCTGGAGCTTTCCCAAACGATCAAGCCAAGGTAGCTTTTGTACTGTCATATCTCAGCGGCAGTGCAGCGGACTGGTCCATTCCGCTAGTAAATCAGGATGACCCGATTCTTCGAGATTTCCAAGGTTTTCGAACAAGCATGGAAAGACTGTTCGCCTGACATTCCCAAGGACAGGCTTTGGATAACGAACTTTTATCCTGAACTTTTATCCTTACGGCAAGGTAATCAGGATCTTTTATCTTACATTGCAACTTTCAATAGATTAGTTGTGGAAACCGAATGGCCTGAAGCCAAGCGAATTACATTATTCCATCGAGGGCTTCGGGGAGAACTCAAGGATGTTTTAGCCCAAGTCGTGAACCCACCTCTAGACTGTGCTGAATATATAGATTTTGTGGTCCAGTTAGATCACAGACTTCAAACCAGAAAGGCTGATCGAACCAAGTTTGAAAACAGGGTCTTGGTTAAAACCTACGTAAGCTCTGAGGGGGTAGATGCCTCAGAACCCATGCAAATCGGGGGGGTTAGAGGACCCTTAACCCAAAAGGAAAGAGAAAGAAGACGGCAACAGCAATTATGTCTATATTGCGGGGCTACTGGTCATTTCCTTCGGAACTGCCCTGTAAAACCACCCAAGAAAACTATAGGAGCAGCAGACGAAAACCACTTGAAACCTGACTCGGGAAACGACCACGCCCCGCAAGCGTAGAGGTCAGCTTGCCGAGCTTAAAGAAGGACAGTCTGACCTCGCATTTCACCATACCCATGGTCCTAATAGATCCAGAGCAGCCATCACGCATGCACGCGGTAAAGGCGTATGTAGATAGTGGAGCCATAGGAAACTATTTGGACTGCGGATTGGCTTCCAGGATGAATCTATCTCTCACCCGAAAGACCACTGCCGATGTTGTCACCACTGTTGATGGAACTGAAATTGCCTCTGGGCCCGTAACTCATTCCACTGCAGAGATGACATTGCTGGGTCAGGATGGACACTGAGAGGTTATGGTGTTTGATTTAATCAAGGCTCCACAGTTTCAACTGATACTGGGAATCCCTTGGTTGGAAAAACACAATCCCTGTATTGATTGGCGAGAGAAGAGACTAACCTTCCCAGAATGTGCTAACACCTGTTACCCAAAGAGAACTTTAAATTCAGTACTGGCCCCAATAATCCCAGCTGCCATACAATTACCTGCTGAATACCAAGACTTTCAGGATGTCTTTCACAAGGAGCAGGCAAACACCTTACCACCGCACAGATCGTATGATTGTCAAATAGATCTCATACCAGGAGCGCAACCACCTTGCAGCAGAATCTATGCCCTCACAGAACCTGAAAATCTCCACTTGCGCCAGTACCTAGACCAGTATCTTGCTAATGGCTTCATCCGCCCGTCCAAGTCCCCTGCATCTTCCGCTTTGTTCTTCGTGCCTAAAAAGGAAGGCGACCTTAGAACATGCATTGACTACCGCGGGCTGAATCAGATAACTATCAAGAATCGATACCCATTGCCTTTGATCTCTGAACTACTAGACCAGGTAAAGAACGCTTGTATATACACAAAACTAGACCTTCGGGGGGCATATCATCTGGTACGCGTCAAAGAGGGTGACGAATGGAAGACTGCTTTTCGCACCAAGTACGGATTATTTGAGTACCAGGTGATGCCTTTCGGACTGTGTAACGCACCAGCAGCCTTCCAGTTCTTCATGAACGATGTCTTCCGAGAACTCATCGATGTTTGTGTAGTCGTTTACATCGACGATATCTTAGTATACTCCCTATCAGAATCCGATCATGTAAAGCACGTCCGAGCAGTCCTAGAGAAGTTACACCAGTATAAGTTATATGCTAAACTGGAAAAGTGCATCTTTCACACTACGGAAGTAGAGTTCCTTGGATTTATTCTGACCCCGAAAGGAATCCCGATGGATACACGTAAGGTGGACGCAATTCTTAATTGGCCTTCGCCAAGCTCAGTCAAAGGAGTTCAAAGCATGCTCGGCTTTGCCAATTTCTACCGCAGGTTCATCCCGGACTTCTCACACATTGTACATCCCATTACAACACTATTGCGAAAGAATAAATGCTTTGCATGGACAGAAGAAGCCGAGAACGCCTTCTAAGAGTTAAAAAAGAAATTCACGTCCGCTCCTGTATTACGACACCCGTGCCCAGAGCCTCCCTACATAGTGGAAACAGATGCATCCAGTTCAGCTATGGGAGCAGTGCTCTCCCAAAATGATCCCGAAACTAACCGGCTGCACCCAGTGGCGTTTTGGTCAAGAAAGTTTTCGGCTCCCGAATTAAATTATGCCATAACCGACAAGGAGCTGTTGGCCATCAAGTCCGCCTTCAAGGCTTGACGGCACTATCTGCTGGGCGTCAGACATACCATTACGGTCATCACTGATCACCGCAACTTACAATACCTAAAGGTAGCCAAGGGCCAATCTTCACGCCAACTCCGTTGGGCATTGTTCTTCGCCGAGTTTGATTTTGTAATAACCTACTGACCAGGTTGTAAAAATGGAAAAGCTGACGCCCTGTCCCGAATTGGAATGGGAGAAACAGAAAGAGCGTTAGAACCTGTACCCATAATTCCCGAACAGAGGATCCTTGGTCTGACATCCATACACTCTCTGGAGGACATTCAAGAAAGGGTCCATCAACTCTTTGATTCCGATGCCTTACAGGGCTTGGCAAGGAAAGGTCCAGAGTATTCTGTCACCAACAATCTACCTTATTACCAAGGCCGGCTATTTCTGCCACTAGAGGAACTACAGAAACTTGTCATTTCTCATTACCACGACACCTTGATGGAAGGGCATCCTGGCATTGCAAAAACTGAAGCCAAAATCAAGAAACAGTTTTGGTGGCCCACCTAGCGAAAATATGTCAAGTTGTTTGTCATGTCTTGTGGCATTTGCGCTCAAAATAAAGGGGAAAAGAAAAAACCTGCTGGATTATTACAACCATTGGACATACCACCTACTCCTTGGCATACCTTGTCATTAGACTTTATCACAGATTTACCCCCGTGCAACGGTTATAACACCATTCTAGTTATTGTAGATCTTTTTTCTAAAATGGCCCATTTCATTCCTTTAAAAGGAATACCTTCAGCTTCAATCCTGGCCAAGGAGTTCCTTGAAAATGTTGTCCGCCTACATGGCTTTCCTTCCGTGTTAATTTCGGACCGGGGAAGTCAATTTATTTCACATTTTTGGAGGAAGTGCTGCCAGCTGGCACAAATTGATGTTAGGCTTTCAACCAGCCACCATCCCCAGACCGACGGTCAAACAGAGAGAACCAACCAGACTCTTGACCAATACCTACGTTGTATGCTACATCAATCTGAAGGGGGATTGGAAAGACATTCTTTGGATCCCCGAGTATGCATACAATAATTCTGTACACTCAGGAACTAAACAAAGCCCTTTTTTTACCATATATGGTCACCATCCTCGAACCTCAGATTTAGATTTTCCCCAGCACTTAGAGATGCCCGCAGTGCACCATCTCCACGCTGTTATCACACAAGCCTTTAAAGAGGCGACTGCACATTTACAAAAGGCTAAGGATAAATACAAGAAGGATGCTGATCAACACAGGAGTGAAGCACCACAATATCAAGTAGGGGACCAAGTATGGTTAGCCACCAAGTACTTACCACTCAAGGGAACACGGACTTTTAACCCCAGGTATTTGGGACCTTATTCTATTAAGGCTATAATTAACCCAGTGGCCGTCAAGTTGGACCTGCCTGGTCATATGCGTGTTCATCCTGTTTTTCACGTGTCTCTTTTGAAGCCTGTGCAACCAGGAACTAGGCTAACCACCCCACCTGAACCTATCCTCATAGACGGAGAACCCGAATTCGAAGTCAAGAATATCTTGGACTCTAAAAGGGTGAGATCAAAACTCTTCTATCTCATTGATTGGAAAGGTTATGGTCCACAAGAAAGATCTTGGGAGCCTAGTGACCATGTGCATGCACCTCAATTAGTGAAAAAATTCCACCAAGAATTTCCAGACAAACCTAGGCGAGAGGGAGAACAGCTTTAGGAGGGGCCTTGAGGGGGAGTGCTGTCACAATGCCTGCCCCCGGAAAGCCAGACCAGGCCCAGCAACCCCAGAAGCAGGCATCATGCCACTTGAAGCATGCCCAAAAACCCCAGTTAGGGGCTATTTGGCTACAGTCCTGGCGCCTATGGCGCCAGGCTCATAAGAATAAAGTCAGTCCTGGGCGCCAGGCTCATTACAGAACACTTACCTGATGCAGACCATGCTGCATACCTACCTGATGCAGACCATGCTGCACGAAGCCACAAGCCAAATGAGGCTTAGAGGGACTATTTTACCTCAGGGACTCCTTTCCTCTCGGGTGGGGCTGTGGAAGAATACTTACCTGGAACTTCTTCCAAGGCTATTTAAGCCACACCCGGACAGCCACACGTGCTTCGCGTTATTCTGCGTGCTGCAGCGTAACGCTCACCGTGTCTTCAGCAGCTCCAGTCTTCAGCCACGCCCGCTTCAGCCCTGGAACACCTGGAACAAGAAAAGGAGAAGGAGAAGAGATCAGAACAAAACCCTTACCTGAATCCTTGATCCAGCACATCGTCGATCTGGAAGAGAGAAGCCTTCACAGTGCCTCGCAGCGCCGCGCTGAACTCACCATCCGGGGCTGCATTCCTTTACTCCATCGCGAACCCAGCATCTCCAGGCCATTCTTCAATACCTGGGGAGTCAAGAACAAATAGGTGAGCAAGGGCAATACAAACCACCCCCAAAGACTTACCTGATTACCACAGGGGGGTACTCACCTCATCTCGGGTCGGCGCAGTCAATTCTGCATCACCGCTGTACCCGGCCCCAAAGGGGAGAACCACAATAGACTTACCAGGATCTTACCAATTGCCACTTGGAACTCTTCTAGTGGTTTAATTCTGCAACCTGCAAGGAATCTGGCAGAGTGAAGATCAGACTTTTGAACTCTTTGATTGGATTTAGAGTCAATACTGGAACTCGCCAAGTAACTGGTCGTCTACGTGCCCCTGCACTCGACGCAGGATGGAGAGCTCATCTTTCCAAATCATCAGGTGAGATTAAGAGGGGACTTCAGGAGTGTTCTGTGGGCAGACAAGGGGAGTGGGAAGGCGGGTTAACGCTCAGATTACGGGAGGTTAATTCCCCTTCTCCATTGCAGAAAGATATTCATATGAGTCCAACAAACTAAGCTAAGTGGGTCTGTCCAGTCTGTCATCTCGGCTCTACGTGTTACTCTGGTGGAAGCAACCGCGGGCCAGTCCAGATCGACGCCCCCGTGGGAATCAGGTGAGCTTAACAGATCCCTTTAACAGTGTGGTCCGGAGCCATCTGTTGGGTATCCATCTAAGAGGTGGCAAAGGTAAAATGGAATTGTGAAATCAAAGTGGTCCTGCAACGGGTCAAGCTAAAGCTTGTGCACATTTGAAAGTCTACGATCGATAGTTGATACTAACTGAAATTGGTCCAAACCCAGCTGAGGGAAACTAATTGTGTAAGAGGAAGGATCTGAGCCTGGCTGAGGGGGATCTGGGGTGAACCGTGAGTCACCCGAGAAAGGATATTCGATGAACATTGTAAAAGGGGATCTGAGCCCGGAAGAGGGGGATCCAAAGTAACGATTGCTGTATTAGAGGGATCTACGCCCGGCTGAGGGGGATCCAGGGTGAAGAGTGAATCACCTGAATTGAATACTTATAAAAGGAAAATAACTTTTTGCGTGTTTTGGTACATCAGGCCCTCTGAATCCAGAGACTTTGATAAGTAAAGAGACTTGGGCAAATGACATCAGGAACTGGTAAAATTCCTCTAAACACTTTGTGAATTTATTCTTAGACTAGCCAGGAGGGGAAGACATTATATCTCGCCAAATTAGTATGCCTCCTAGCAATGGTTTATCATCTACAAGAAGGCCAGGCACCATAAGGCAGCATCCCAAAAAGAAGTGTAGAAGATGCTGAGGATGGTTGTTACAGAATGATTCTTTAGTGAATGGTCCTCACCTATAATTATATTACCGAAACTGTCAATACATATTGTTTGTGCATCTGCTTCCCAAAGGTCGATGCTGGATGAAGGTTCAATGCATACCCCATGCCAGAAATTTGTGAGGTGCTCAAAATGTTGGATAAGTCCAAGAACATCAAGTACATCTCTATACTGTGCTTGATGGCAAGTTCCATCACACCCATCAAAAAAAGGGAAAATACAGTCTTCTCCATGCCGCAAGGATTATTCTACTTTCCGTCCTATGCCTTTCATAGTGACCTGGCTACTTGCCAAAGATTGATGGCTCACCTATTACAGAGTCAGCAAGCCTATTCCTTTGCATATTTGAATGACATGATCATTCATAGTTGAACTGGAGAGGAACATCTGTGTCATCTATGTCTTGTTTACACTACCTTGAGGAATTATATGATATGATGTGGCATTTATAACACGCCGAGTTCCAGCAAGATTCTCCTTAACAGCAAATAGTGTAAAATACATGAGATATTAGGTGAGAAATATGGTCATCGAGACCCATGCAAGTAAGATGCAGGCAATCCAATAGGTACACTTACCCCAAAAATTGGGAATTAAATAATTTCTGGCTGGATCTACTACAGTGCTTTCACCACTTTATTCCCTAGTTTTCATTCTTGGCTGATCCATTCACTGACATGCTTTTCAACAATCATCCCAGTAATCTGAAATTGAGGCAACCAACAATAACAGCATTTCAAGATGTCAATTATCCATTGTGCTCTCCTTCAGAACTGAAAAATCCAGATTTCCCCAAACCTTTCTTTCTGCAAACTGATGCCGTACAAGTTGAACTGGGAGGTATCCTGTCACCAGTAAGGAATGAAGACGGAAAATCAACATTGCTTTTAGTCAGTAACTGAACACAAGAATGACGCGATATGTGACCAGTTTAAAACAATGCTCAGCTTTAAAATGGGGCAGTGAAGCACTAGGAACCTACCTTCTGGAGTGATAAGCCATGCCCCGTAAGATCAGCTGTTGTGGAACACAGATACACATGGATAATTCATGCATGGTTGCTTGCTCTGCAAGAGTTTTGTTTACAAGTTCAATGCTTGAGTGATAAACTCCATCAAAATAAAACTTTCCGCCTTGCATCCCCACTCATTTCTATGAGACAACTAAGACTATTACACCAAGGCTGCGTGCTGACACACCTATCCTGGAGACGTTCTGCAAGCACGTTCCCGAGTCTGTTTTCTATTTCTGTGGCCATATGACTGTCCCCACGGATTCAAGGGCTCTTCAAAAAAGTAGTAGCAGGAAACAAGTCCGAACACATCTGGAAGTGGAGGCAGAGGTTCGCTAGCCAGGAGGAGTGGAAGAGCAGCTTACCTGAAAGCCTTCAGAACCTATTCCGAAGGGTTATTGTGCAGGCTGATTTAGCAGGAGCTTGGACCCGGGAAGTTGTTGGCCTCGCATTCACTCTGATCACTTTGCCATGTTACGGCCTAAGAAAGACAGGAGACATTCATAGGTCTAACCCGCTTCCAGGCCCTTTTCAGTCTGCTGGGCTCGCTCACCCGACTTGCTGCACGCCGTGGGTAAGGCGGCTACTCCGGTGTCCTTCTGGGCTCACACACCCTCCCTGCGGCACGCCTTGGGTTACAGCGGCTTCATCGGCAGTTGTTGGCCTTGCATTCACTCTGATCACTTTGCCATGTTACGGCCTAAGAAAGACAGGAGCCATTCGTAGGTCTAACCTTCCTGTATTCGTCCAAACACATACTAAACTAACTTCTCCCCTCGCCCCTCCCCTTCTTCCCTCTTCCCGCTCTGGCGTGCTCTCCTCTATTAAAGGAGCTGCCTCCCTTTATTCAGTCACAACAGAAGGAAATGAAGATTCGGAGAAATATCTAGGTGGAGGAAGTCACTATGAGTGAGAATTGTGATGGAGCTTGAATACTCTGCTGTGACCCAGCAAGTAGGGGTGGAGAGGAGTGGAGTTGCTGGAGGAGGACATAGCAGGCGAGAATCTGATATGAAGACTGTATCAGAGAATGAAGAGTGTGGACCAAAGAGTAATTAAATAATCATAGTGGGAATAACCGGGAATAAGAAGAAGCATCTGACACTGGAAGAAAGAAGGCAGGAGGGCAGACAGGAAGAGACTGAGCACCTAGAAAAGTGGAACATGCAGCAAGCCACCTAAAACAAAGCTGAATCATATGTTCCAATGCTCTGCAAAGTCCAGTACCAGCTCACGTTTATCAAAGATACTGAAAGAAGACTTGAATCATTTGTTGCATTCTGGGATACAACATTAAATACCTTTCCGAAGTCTGACATTTTATGAGAAAAGACATGAAGCTCGATCACATGTTGCTTGGTAAAGTGCAACACTAAACTCAAATCTAACAAGGATTGTGTCAGATAATTTGAATGATGTGTTGCACATTAGGAAGCAAAGCTCTAACGAAAATTGTGAGGGACAATTATGCATTGTATGCTGCTAAGTGAGGTCTCACGTCCAGTCCAAATCTCTAAGAGACTGAGAGAGAAGACTCATTATTTGTCACATGCAATGAAATTAAGTCTCAATCCCAGCTCACATCTATGAAAAACTGACAGGACAGAGCAGGGAAATCATTTAATGCATGTTGGTGAAGAAATCTAGGAAAACCCTGAGACAGAAAGTGCTGCATGTTGGGAAACAAATTCTCCCAATTGCCTGAAGTCTGTTAAGGAACCAGACAGAAGATGAATAATTTCTCACAGACTGTCAAGCAAAGGCTCATGCTGGCCTACTATATGGCAATTTTTAAAGAGCATGAAAATATGTATTTGCTTAAACACTTGCGATATCTAATGAGACAAACACATATGACATTGCATTCTATAACCATAGGCGAATAGTACAAAAACTAAAGTATTGCACATGCTGAATGCTTACGCCTACATTGTGCAGCACCACATAAACAATTCTTGGTCAATTGGAGCTCAACAAATGTGATATTGACCTCATTTTATTAACCATACAAGAGCTTTCTAGTTGTATTGTATAAGTTTTGAATATTGAAATAAACGAGAATAAACAAGCCCATCAGAACTTTACAACACTGGCAGGACTCCAAACTATCAATGAGGAGATTGATACATGTATCAAAGTCAATACAGAGGAATTAATCATAACCGCTTTGTAAATTGAGACACCAGTGATTACAGGTATGATCGCTTCCACAGGTGGGTTGATGAAGCTGCTAAATATTATCAAGCCAAATATCTAAAAAAAACAACTAGCGGTGCAATCAACCAGTAGTGAGCCTTCCTCCCGAGTCTCCACTGATTCTGATTCAACTGCCTTGATTGTACTGAAACGAGTGGTTGCATGACATCCATCCCTGGCTGGAATTATTCCTCTGGTAAAACAGTAGTTGACTAACTAAAAGCATCTGTATGCCATATGGAGATACTTTTTTTCGAAGGATTATCTGAAAAAGAGGAAATTGTAAGAGTAAGATCTGTGAGAAACCTGAAGGTGTCCCACCCGCTAGTCCCCGGAGATCTGTCATCCAGGTGTCCAGGACATGCCCATCGCGTATGGATCCAGTCTTGGTGGTGTACCAGTGCGGGAGGATCACCAGGATGAGGGGTCTTCGGGGAGTGGAAGTGAGACACTGGGCGTCGAGATGCAGTATCACCTTCCCTGTAACACCTGTTCCCCATTCTACCAAGTAGGGTGCTTGGGAACTCAACCCCCCATTTTCTGACACAAACACTTTCTCATGGACAGCTCACTGTTAGAGAAAACAGAGTAACACCCAAGCCGTAAACCTGACAAGTCCCAACACAATAGTCAGGCAAATTCAGGCAATTACTGATCATTACACACATCTGACTCCCATCAACTTCCCCACACGTATATAAGGCAGAGCATGAAGCACACTCTGAGCAAGGCAAAGCACATGAGGAAGCAGCTGTTCCCATATGGCAGTTTAATACGAGAAAGACGGCAAGACCGGAGAGAGTTGCAAGCAGGGAAGTGCCTTGACCTTTCCAGAGAAAGAGCATTACTTTCATGAGCCTTCAAGAATAAGAAACATAAGACCTGGAACTAAAGCTGATGAAACCAGCATTGTGTGGCGGAGGTACCCGAGGCTCTCCTGTGTCGATTACCAAGGTGGGGAGGAGCGTTTGCCGCTGTGGTAATGTGTTTGTCTCATACAACAAAGCAGCACCAGTAAAGTCAGCACAGCCGGTGAGCCGGGGAGACTGATACCAGACCGGTCTATGTTAGAGCCAAGGTTGCAAGCGGCAACATTATTTATTTATTTATTTATAATGTGCCGGAAGCCCTAAGGCATAGGGGCGCAATACATACACAGGAGACAGATCCATCAAAGACGGGACAAGATCCAGAATGACTATGCAGAGGAGAAAGGGGATTACTTAAAAAGCAGAGTTTTTAGGACTTTCTTGAAGGTTCTTAGATTGTTGTCCTTCTATAGAGAAATCTGAAGAGAACAGTGTGTCAAGCGTATGTGACGAGCGACGCAAATATTTAAACAGCAGATGAGTGACTGGTTTTTTGACGGCAAGACTGATACCTTAAACAGTGTGGTCCGGAGCCACATGGGTACTCATTCAAAGGTATCTGTTGGGTATCCATCTAAGCGGTGGCAAAGGTAAAATGGAATTGTGAAATCAAAGTGGTCCTGCAACGGGTCAAGCTAAACCCTGTGCACATTTGAAAGTCTACGATAGTTGATACTAACTGAAATTGGTCCAAACCCGGCTGAGGGAAACTAATTGTGTCAGAGGAAGGATATGAGCCCGGGTGAGGGGGATCTGGGGTGAACCGTGAGTCACCCGAGAAAGGATATTCGATGAACATTGTAAAATGGGATCTGAGCCCGGAAGAGGGGGATCCAAAGTAATGATTGCTGTATTAGAGGGATCTATGCCCGGCTAAGGGGGATCCAGGGTGAAGAGTGAATCACCTGAATTGAATACTTATAAAAGGAAAATAACTTTTTGTGTGTTTTGGTACATCAGGCCCTCTGAATCCAGAGACTTTGATAAGTAAAGAGACTTGGGTACAGAAGGCCCTGACGCTAGTGATTGAACTGTATCCTTGTGTCGAAGAAACCAGAGATTGTGCTACGCTCGACTGAACCACCTTGTCCTGTGATGAAAACGTGGGGAATGGAGGCCAAAGGCCTCTACATCCTCACATTTCATTTTTGTGAACTCTTCTTTCTTTTTATGAACACTACCCCCACAGCATTAAGTTCTTTTAGTATAGGCCCTTTTATTTTTGACGAGACACCACTAGGACTGTGTTATTATTATTTGATGGTCGTAGCTTGCTCCCATCTTTAGATTTAGTATTAGCATTTATCATACCCTTGTTGAAGTTCAATAAACACTCTTGAACTGTGGTCACTTGTTTCTTTCTTACTGTTGATACAATACCTTCCTCACATGTGGTGTTAGAAGTGGGGTGTGAATCAATTGAAACAAATTGAATAACCCTACAATTCCAGAAGCCTAGCTATAGACTCTCTATTGCCACACAAGAATCAATATGCTATGATATCTGTAGCAGCAGAGAGGCTACTATCCCTCCTGGGAAAGGGGGAATGATTCCCACAGACTTAGTTTTGATACCCCCTCCTGGGTCTTGTAGAAGATTGGCCCCATCATCTGACCTGGCCTGGAAGTTTGGTGTAGACTGTATTTCCTCATTTTAAAGAGATGAACCAGAAGAAACGGAGAGAGGTACCTTAGGCTTTGGGGCAACTGATGAACCATCTACTACGGAAGAGAAAAGGGAAGAAGAGCTTACCATATTTCCTGACTTGGCCTTCACCCAGCGAAAGGATACAGCCCTCGCTGAGGCTTTCTTACAAGCAATTCCCAAAGGAGAGGGAGTAGAAAAGTGAGTCCTTTTTTCTTCTTTTTTTAAAAACAACTTTATTTATAAAGTGTTTGACATTACAAAAGAGGAAATAAGTAGCAGCATTGACGAGAGCAATATTCTTTCAATTGCAAATGCACATATTGACTTTACAGTGATCAAGACATGGTACAAAGTGGACAACAGTTTAGGCCCAACTGTAGCAACACAGAGAGAGTGGAGGAGGGGAAAGTTAGTAATTGATTGGTTAGTTCTCAGTGTTTAGTTCATTCGATTGCAGCGACAACAAGTACATGCAGAAAGAAGGCCATATATCTGTTGGTTTGCAGGACACAGGTTGCAATGAAGACAACCGCTCTTCTTGATCGGAGGCCTATGTTACAGCTCATAACCAGAGTGACACAGGCGGGCTCATAGGGTTCAACCACAACAACAATATGCATCGGCATGCCAGTAGCATACAGAGGTTCACCAATCTGTGGAAACATGTTGTAGTGACTCAAACATATGGAACAGAAAGTCCAAGGGGTTGGTCTCAATGCTACAATCAAATATCGCAGACATAATGTCACATACCCCATCCCAGAGGTTTCTCAGTTTCGGACAGTCCTATAGCATGTTGAGATATCCTGCTCCCTCTATGTATGGCACAACCCAGAGTTTGTGTGTGAAAAGAGGTGCAATCTAGATGGAGTGTAGTGGAATCTGTATAACACTTTAAGTTGTATTAGACGAAACCTGGAGTTAAAAGACACAGCACGGGTTTGCAGCACATGGCCTCCCAGATCTCGCCTTTGATGTCTACATCCCAATCTCTAGCCCAGGTCTCGCGGAGCTTAACTAAGGGTGTATTACCGTGGGTCTGCATTAGATCGTATAGTCTAGCCACCGTGCCACGAACCGAGGATCCCTCCATGATAACTCCCAACAATGGTTCATCAGGCGGCAGTACAGGGAACTCTGTCCAGGCATTTTTAGTAGCACGGTAGAACCCGGCATACTGCATCCATCGCAAGGACTTCCTCAGTGAAGGCCCTGGTAGATCCTGGAATGTAACAAAGGTCCGCATGATATAAACGTCTCTTGCAGTTGCATATCCGTCTTTCGGCCATTGTTGCTCATCAGTTTTGCTAATTTAGGGAACGATGGGTAGAAGTTCCATAGTGGTAGGTCTCCGCATTTTCCATATCACGCCCCAGGCCAACGCTGTGGTTGTAATGGGGTCACTGACTTGTGGGTCTTTCCATAGTGGCAGCAGTACCAGTGAGCGCACATCATGAGTGTCAGCTGCATGTCACTTGATTTTAACGTGTGGATGGTGAGTATCCCCATCAAACCAATAGGCAGCATAGGGTGCCTGGTGTTATGCTCACCTTGTATCCACGGGGACGCCAGCCCTGGTTGGATGATTTGCACTCTCGAACCCTCTCCCGGTCCCTTGGTAATGCCTCTGGTTAAAGATGGGTCTGCAATATAGGAGAGCTGGATTCAATACCAGATTGTCTTTATGTTTTCCCACCTCCCTTGGCATCAACTCCTTTCTCCCCCTTGGGCCTTCTCCTCACCTTAATATTGTAAAAGGTGGATTCTCCGTCCTGCTCCTCGTGGCAGGGGCGCGTAGATGTGGGGGCGAGCAGCGACCAAGTTACCTCACTGGTGCAAGCCCCCCTCTGGGAATCCAGGCCTGCAGCGACTCTGTAGGTTTGCTGCTTTACAGTCTTTATATGCAGTTCGTATGTTCCTCTTAGTTCGAATAATAATGTCTTGCCTCTTCCCTTTTAGGTATGGAAAGGTATTTTGGTGTTGTCATGCAGTTTGAAGATGAGCATGGGCCGGTAGGCGAAAGCGCGGTGTGCGCAATGCTGTCCGGTGAGTAATGCGTGATGCGCGGCGCTGTTTCGCCTTTTATATTGCTAACCTGTGTCTTTTCTCTCCTTGCAGGTTGCGATGTTCCTCGCTGAGCGCCGTAATGTTCCAACAATGATACTGACCAGGAGATGACTACCCAGGTAAGAATTGTGTGGCTTTTTTCATTCGGGAGGAAACGTGAGTAAACGCTTACTATGCTGTCTTTCTTTCTCCTCTTTCCAGGTTATGGTATTCCAGGATGCATGCGGTGCCAGATGATGGAGTTTGTACCTTCAGGTGAGTGGAACTGAAGTCAGCGATGGATTCAAGACAGGATACTGTTCCAGGTAAGTTTCGTAGTGTTCTTTCTCTCTCTGCAGGTCTTAGGTTTCAGGTAAGCTGGCATCAAAGAACTGGACACGGTGAGCGTTACGCTGCCCGCAGCAGAATAATGCAAGCATGTTCTGCTGTTTGGGTGTGGTTTAAATAGTCTCAGGTAAAGTAGTCCAGGTAAAATAGTCCCAGGCCTGCCACACCCAAAGTAGTCCAGGTAAAGTAGTCCCAGGCCTGCCACACCCAAAAGACTAGACCGCATAGCTCAGTTCCTTGTAACTGAGCTATGTGGGTACCTCCATGTTGGCGGAAGCCCCCCCCCCAAGTTAAATAGTCCCAAGTAAATAGTCCCATTCTAATGTTGGTCTTCAGGATGATTATGAGCCTGGCGCCAAAGGCACCAGGACGGACTCCAAGAGAGTCTTGGATGAGGTTCTAAGGCCTTTGCCTGGCCCTAGCTGGAAGGTTGACTTGCCAGTGCGGGCCAGGGGCAAGGGTCATGACAGCACTCCCCCCCAAGGCCCCTCTCACAGTGGCACTTCTGCCTGGACTTGGTTTGGCTTGGTAATTCTGATGGAACTTTTTCATTAAGCAAGGTGCATGGATGTATTCACTAGGTTCCCATGATCTGTCTTGAGGGCCCTATCCCTTCCAATCAACTAAGTAGTATAGTTTGGATCTGGTATATTTTGAATCTAGGATATCCTTTACTTCAAACTCTGGTTCTCTGTCAACTAATACTGGTTTTGGTGGTGTTGTAACCCGAGTACCGGGTTGTACCGTTTCAGGAGTGATACGTGAAACACAGGATGAATCTGCATAGTGGGTGGTAGGGCTAATTTAACTGCCACTGGATTTATTATGGAGTCAATAGAATAAGGTCCCAGATATCGGGGATGAAAGGTCTGAGTCCCTTTTATGGGCACATATTTTGATTCTAACCAGACCTTGGGGGTCATTCCGAGGTTGGTGCTAAGGGAACAACGATGCCGGTAAAGGAATACTGGCATTGAATAACCCGACGGGCTATTCTGACCAGCCCGACCGCTATTAACGGCATCATAAAGTACGGTGCAGTAAATAGCAGTCTGGGCGCGGGCTCGCGACCCACCATGCCGGTAAAAGCGGCATGCCGTAAACTGGAGGAGATCACAAGGTAAGCAGACATGCAAATAACGGCTTCATGAAGGTGTTAAAAGTGCCTACCCGCATTCCGTAAATACCGGCATCGCAGACCTACCGTAAAATGCCATGTGCAGTGATCCCAAATGCCACAGGTGCACACAATCAGCACAGGTGGAGGCAATGACGTTTGCCTCACTACAAAATGTGCACACCCACACACCACACCCCTTACCACACCAAGATCAATACAATAGCAGCATCAACACTTTAGCTGGAGGACATGCATGCATTGCAACACCAGCAACAACATCAACAACAACAGCAGGCACCACAGAGGAGACGCAGCAGGAGACAGAGGGTTAGACAGGCCCTGCATGCCCAACCAGTGCAGCTAGCCTAACCACGCATGCATTCTCCAATCCCAAACATCAGAGCCAGTCCCTCCAATCCAACCCCGCAGCACAACCACACCCTGTACCGTCTGGACCGTGACACCATCAACACCATTGTGGACATGATACACGACTGTCAGTCTCATTGAAATATGAACCGCCATCCACCCTCTACTGAAGGTAGTGTCGGTGCTCCACCCCAAGCACACAACGGAATACATATCTCTACCACAGACTCCCCAGGAGATACTAGAAACAAAAGGTGGCCTCCATGCCATGGAGGTGGTTTAACGCAATCACAAACTATACCACCACAAACATGTGGAGACGGAAGGTGACGCAAGCAAGACCTTCACACATTGTGGTGGCCATTATCCCGGATCAACCACAGGAATGCAGCATGTCACCATGGGAAAAATCAGCACAGAATGGCAAATATTGCAGAGGCTACTGCCAACGCTCACCATCAGAAAATTCTCACAAAAACAGCAATATGCGTACACAATGCATGAGCTACAATACGGCAAAGCACACCGTGTATCATCTTGAAGAGGCAACCCACACCATTATTCCATGGCACAGGACACATTGATGGCCCAAAAAATAGCTTGCATACAACCAGGGACTTGTGCATGTGACCAACGATGATCTGCCGGCATGTGTGACTAGTACAGCTGTCCATCATTATTTGCATGACATATACCTTTAATTTCCTCACATGCAGGTCATAGTGGCTATCCCTTGAAGCTGTGGCTCCTCACCCCTGTCCGAAACCCACAGAACAGGCACGAGGAGGACTACAATTGTTCCCATTCCCGTACCCATGTGGACATCGACCAGACTTTTGGCCTGTTGAAGGCACGATTTCACTGCCTCAGCCGGTCGGGTGGGGCACTCCGCTACAGGCATGAGAAGGTGGCCAAGATCATCATGGCATGTGTCAAGCTGCACAATATGTGCATTCGCCAGAACGTGCCCCAGCCCCCTGACATTGAACTGCTACAACCTGGTGATGATGAAGGGGAGGAAGAAGATGTGGCTGGACATCATCGCGGTGGCGATGCACAGGAGGGCCGTACTTTGCGCAAGTCAGTGATTGCACAATATTTGTGACACACATGGCAGCAGAGGGTGACATGATGGTTGGACAGAGGATACTGGGTGTGGAGGTACAACTACACCATGCACTGCAACTGAATAATTGACACCTGCGCAATGATGAATGTCCACTCAGGTCTTGTTTTTCACACAACCGGTGTATTAAATGTAACAAAGTAAATGTAAGTGACAAAACCCTCAACCACCCTCACCCCCTCCCACTCCCCCCCAAAACTCCCCCACACACCCTCACCCCCTCTCCCTCCCCCACAACTCCCCCACACACCCTCCCCCACAACTCCCCCATGCACCCTCCCCTCCTCCCCCTACAACTCCCCCACACACTCTTACCCCCATCCCACTCCCCCCACAACTCCCCCACACAAGTCCCATTGAGTCCCTGAAGCCTACATGAGGCTGCCATGACAATTACCCGGCATTCCCTGGCCCTGGGGGCGGTATGTCTTGTCGGCACTGTGTACGGGCCGACCTGCGGAGCGGGCTTGTTTGCGTGGAACTGCAGGATGACGGTGTGGCTGCCTGCTGTGGTTGTGTGGCGGGATGCCCTGCCTCCATGGCATCCGCGATGCGGCCTAACACCTGCCGGAGGGCCGAGACCTCCGCGCAGAGGCGGCTGGTGTTGTCCGAGAAAGATCTCACCATGGAGGCAGTGTTGCCCGTAATGGACCGGCCTAGTGCGGCTAAGTCCGTAGGCCACTCCTCTCTGGCCAGCCTGTTGTTCTGGACCAATTCACGCACAAGGACAGTTAGCAGGTCAGCCCGCTGCGGCCCTGCGTGTGCACCTGTGGAGGTATTGGGCCCCTGGCTGTCATGCCCAGCCTGCTCAGCTTCCCCAGCCCTGGAAACTGGACTGAAGTGTCCCTCTTTGTACTCATGACCGGACTGCTCTGGGGTGGTGACGTTCCCTGTATCAAACAATGATAATTGGGGGGATGCCAGTTGAGTTGGGTTATGGACCACATCGGAAAGATCGTCCTCCATGGGGACCCAGATGTCCTCCTGTGTGTCATCCACAGTCAGGGGTACCATGGCTGCCGCCTTCCCAGCCAAACTCGACTCCTTCAAATGTGGTGCCTCGCATGTGTCATCAGGCTAACCAGTGGGTGGAGGTGGTGGTGGTGCTTTGCACTCCACGGGCCTTGGTGGCACAGGTGCATTGGGTACCTGCGGTGGCTTGGATGCTGGTACACAGCGCCCCTTGGGTTGTCCCCCCGAGGTTGATGCCCGGTTGCTGTCATCCTGGGACCTCTTCCGGGATGTGGCCTGTGCAGGGGTTGCATCCTGCCCATCGCTGTCATGGTCAGTGCCTGTGGGGGTGGAAGAGAGGGACGGCACAAGTGATGTTTGGATAGGCATCATACATACATCGGGACAATTGCTCATCCACACAATTGGGGGTAATAGGCATTTGTGTTTGGAAGAGCATGTCATTTGATACATGGGTGGTTAATGCAGGCATATGTCGGCGTCCCTCATGTTGGCCAGGAACAGTGCTGTCTGACATGCATACTATTTTGGACATGCACGCTGTCTGACTTGTGGAATATCCTACTTTGTGTGGTACGTGTCATGTACGATATTGCCTTGCACCAGGCATCTGCATGTGTCTGTGATGCATCAGCCTACTTTGCGGGGAGTGTGTGTGTGTGTGTGTGTGTGGGCGACCATAGCTTGACTCTTAGAACTGACATTGGGGTTGACTTTCATCAGATTTGGCATAGCTGTGTTTACTTTGGACACTCACCTCCATCGCCCGATGTTGTGGCCCCACACTCCATCTCGCCTACACCTTCGATGGATTCCATCCCAATCATGCTTGCGCGTACGTCCTCCCTTGGGGTGAGCTTTATCGGGGAACTGGGACCTCCTCCTGTTCCCATGGCCTGGCTGCGATTGACAGAGAGGATGTTGCGCACCCTTAGTCGCAGGTCGTCCCAATGCTTGCAACAGTCTTTCACTGTTCGTGGTGTGTTCCCCACAGCACTAACCTTCTGGGCAACAAGTGCCCAGATCTCTTTCTTCCTTAGCACTGCCTCTCTCTTCATGTTGCTAGAGAAGACAGTGGCAGCATGCTCCTGCAGAGTGTCCACAAGCATCTGGAGCTCATCCTCGTTGAAACGTTCTTTTGTCAGGCGGGCAGCTCCGTTCTTCAGGGCCTTAGCCATTGTGGTCTTGGAGTTGGATGTTTTTAAACAATCAACAGTGCCCCAGGGGTCCTGTGTGGTGAGGATGGCAATGGATTGTGTTTTTAAAGATGGCCGCCGTGCTCCTACCCTTTCCTGTGCGATGACCCTTCTTCTGGTTCCGCTTATTAGCGGTGACTGTAAATAGCGGTGACCGCTAATCATAGTCACCGCTATTTACGGTGACTGCTAATGACGCATTGAACAATGTCGGTAGTGTTATCTGCGCTATGCTTGATGCCGGTAAGGGCTTTTTGGGAGCCTTTTACGGCATGGTGCTAGATACCTTACCGGCATGGCGTAAAGCTCTTGCACGCAAAGTCGTAATAGTGCTCTATTAGCGGACTGATGCCAACACGGACACGCTATTTGCGCCATGCCGGTAAGGGACATTACTTACCTCCAAACTCGGAATGACCGCCCTTGTCTGCAATTTAATAGTCGGGGGCTTTAATACAATGTTGGTCAGCAAATTTCTTTTGTCTGTTCTTGGCTTGGAGTAAATGTTCTGCTGCTTCTTTGAAGGCCTGGGAAATAGTCGTATGTATGGTTTTGACCGCTGGCATTTCCAAAGGGGTTGGGAGATCTAATTCTGAAGTATGTGGATGTCTACCATATATAGTGTAGAAAGGGGTTTGTCCAGTGCTGGTGTGTAATGAATTATTATAGGCATATTCAGCTATCCATAACAAGTCCTTCCAATTTCTTTCCACTTGATGTAACATGCAACTTAAGTATTGCTCGAGGGTTTGGTTTGTTCTTTCTATTTGCCCATCTGTTTGAGGATGGGCACTTGTGGATAGTCGAATGTCAATTTGGGCCATTGAACAGCATTTGCTCCAGAAGTTGGATACAAACTGAATACCTCGATCTGAGATTAAGACCGATGGAAAGTCATGTAGCCGTACGATTTCCTCCAGGAATACTTTTGCTAAATTGGATGCATTGGAAGACCTTAAAAGGAATAAAGTGTGCCATTTTAGAGAACAAGTCTACAGCTACTAAAATGGTGTTGAATCCTTGACTGGGAGGTAGATCTGTAATGAAATCAAGGGACAGTGTGTGCCATGGTGCAGGAGGAATTTCCAATGGTTGGAGAAGACCAGCTGGTTTCTGCTTTTGGGACTTGTTTTGTGCACACACACCGCAAGATTTAATAAATTGTATGATGTCTTTACGCCATGTGGGCCACCAATAGTTTCGTTTTACTTTAGCTAGAGTTTTTGCATTCCCAGGATGACCTTCAATCATGGAGTCGTGATAACCCGAAATAACCTGCTCTTGTAAATCTTTACTTGGCAAGTATAGACGGTTCGTAAAATATGGTAACTGGTCTTTAATGGTGTGATGTTCTCCTTGAGTACACCACTCTTGTGAGAAAGTGGGATCTATTAAGAGTTGGATCTTGTTTTGGAGTTCACCCTGTGTCAACGTTGTTGTAAGACCCAGGAGTTTGTCTTCTGGAATGATGGCTACTGGATCTGGAGTTATGTATACCTTTTCATCAACACCCATGCGGGACAAGGCGTCAGCCTTTCCGTTTCTGACTCCTGGCTGGTAGGTGATCATATTATATATTCAGCGAAGAAAAGAGCCCACTGCAGTTGACGGGATGATTGAGCCTTTGCTGTTTTTAGGTATTGTAGGTTTCGATGATCAGTTATGACCGTGACAGTATGTCTAGCACCAAGGAGATAGTGTCACCATGCCTTGAAAGCTGATTTTATAGCCAAGAGTACTTTGTCTGTGGTAGCATAGTTGAGTTCGGGAGGTGAACATTTTCGGGACCAGAAAGCCACAGGGTGTAACTGGCCAGTTCCTGGGTCCCTTTGTGAGAGAACAGCTCCCATAGCCATGCTAGAGGCATCTGTTTCAACTATATAAGGGAGGTCTGGGCGAGGATGCCGTAGAACTGGAGCAGAAGTGAATTTTTTCTTAAGTTCTTGAAAGGCCTTCTCTGCTTCTTCAGTCCAATGGAACTTTTAATAGTTTTTTTCTCAATAGTGATGTAATTGGATGCACTATTTGGGAAAAATCTGGGATGAATCGGCGGTAAAAGTTTGCAAAGCCCAACATACTCTTGATTCCTGTAAATGAAGTTGGTGACAGCCAGTTAAGAATGGCATCTACCTTGTGCCTATCCATTCTGATACCTTTTGGTGCGAGGATAAAACCGAGGAACTCCACTTCGGTGACATGAAAAGAGCATTTTTTGAGTTTAGCATACAGTTTATGTTGGCGGAGTTTAGTATGGACGGAGCAGACATGCCTGACATGGTCTTCTTTTGTAGCAGAATACACTAAGATGTCATCAATGTAAACCAGGGCTCAAACATTGATTAACTCCCACAAAACATCATTCATAAAGTACTGTAATGCATCAGGAGCGTTGCAAAGTCCAAAAGGCATTACCTGGTATTTATACAAGCCATATTTGGTACGAAAGGCGGTTTTCCATTCGTCTCCTTTCTTCACTCGAACAAGATGGTACACCCCCCTAAGGTCCAGTTTGGTATAGATTTGGGCGTCTTTGACTTGATCCAATAATTTGGGAATAAGGGGCAGTGGATAATGTTTTTTTACTGTGATCTGGTTTAATGCGCGATAGTCAATGCAAGTCCTCAAATCTCCTTCCTTCTTTGGCACGAAGAATAAGGGACTGGCTGCCGGTGATTTAGATGGGTGGATACATCCATTTGCCAGGTACTGATAAAGATAAGATTTCAAATGGAGGTTTTCTGGTTCAGTAAGTGCATAGATTCGACCACAAGGAATTTGTGCACCAGGTATGAGGTCGATCTGACAATCGTAGGGCCTGTGCGGTGGTAGAGTACCGGCTTGTTCTTTCTGGAACACGTCTTGAAAATCTTGGTATTCATTTGGTAGAGTACTAGTCACACCTAGTACAATCGCCGCCGTACTGGGCGTAGCAGATGTACATAAATCTGTGTTCCCCTTTTCTTGGTAATAACAGGTGCGAGCACAATCATCGGAAAAGGCCAACTTCTTGACACGCCAATCTATTAGAGGGTTGTGAGCTACCAACCATGGCATCCCTAAGATTAGTCGAAACTGAGGAGCTTTGATGAGATCAAATGCAATAGATTCTCGGTGTCCATCCTGGCACAGTGGGTTAGTGCTGGTGTACATTGGGTTACTAGTCCGGAAGGTATTTCTGTCCCATCAACAGTAGAAACTTTTTCAGTAGTCGACTTAGAACATAAGGGAAGCCCCATCTCTGCTGCCAGATCTTGGTCTACATAATTCTCAACTGCTCCGCTGTCTATGTATGCTTCGACAGCATGCATCCAAGACGGTTGTTGATGATTGATCAAAATTACTGGTAATGCAAAGTGGGAGGTCTGTGGCTCATCCTTCTCGCTCGACAAGCGGACCTCTACGCTTGCCGGGCTTGTTAGTTTTCCGACTCCTTGTTATTATCTTCCTTCTCTGTGGCTCCAACAGTTCTCCTTGGTGGTTTCACTGGTCATTCTTTGAGGAAGTGGCCTGATTTTCCACAATATAAGCATAATTGCTGTTGCCTTCTCTTGTCTCTTTCAGTTTTAGTGAAACGGGGCCGTACCCCTCCGATTTGCATGGGTTCTACCGTGTTTTCCAATGTACGCGGAACATTATCCTTTGACCGGACATACACAGCTCGAGTGTCTAACCTTATCCGGTCCGCTTTTCGGTCTTGTAATCTGTGATCTAATTGCACCACAAGGTTGATGAATTCTCCACAGTCTTCAGGTGGATTAACCACTTGAGCAAGGACATCCTTTAGGTCCCCTCGTAGACCCCGATGAAATAGTGTGGTCCTTTTTTCCTCAGGCCACCCAGCTTCAACGACTAGTCTGTTAAATGTTGCTATATATGTAAGCAAGTCTTGACTTCCTTGACGGAGTGACACAAGTTTGTTGTCTAATGCTTGGCCTTGGGTATGACGAGCAAAGAGTTTTTCCATTTCCATCTGGAAATCCCCAAAGTCATATGACAACGGGTTATACTGACTTACCAATGGTACCGACCAATCTGCAGCACTGCCACTCAGATATGACAAGACAAAAGCAACCCGCGCTTGGTCGTTAGGAAAAGCCCCAGGTCTGCAAAGGAAATGAAGACGACACTGGTTCATGAACGTTGCGTACTTCTTGGGGTCCCCTGTAAATCGTTCAGGTGGAGCTAAAGGAACTGCCCCAGAAAGCGTTATTTGTACTGGATTGGTGGAAGAAGTTGGTACAGGTGCTGGTGGAATGTTACCAGGCAATGGGGTCTGTCCTGCCTGTGATTGGAGCAATTGTCTACTTATTTTGTTGGTACAATCCTTAGTAACAATCAAATCCCTCCTAAGAGCATTGGTTTCTTGCCTGGCTGAATGTACTTCAGCGCGTAATTGCCCCAACAACTGAACTAAATTGTCAGTCTTTGAAGTCTCCATGACGCCCAGGTGGATAATATTATTGAGGCTTTGCGTTCTGTTACGCTCACCTGGTATCCACGGGGACGCCACCTAGCCCTGGTTGGATGATTTGCACTCTCGAACCATCTTCCAGTCTCTAGATAATGCCTCTGGTTAAAGATGGGTCTGCAATATAGGAGAGCTGGATTCAATACCAGATTGTCTTTATGTTTTCCCACCACCCTTGGCCTCAACTCCTTCCTTCCCCTTGGGCCTTCTCCTTACCTTAATATTGTAAGAGGTGGATTCTCCGTCCTGCTCCTCGTGGCAGGGGTGCGTAGATGTGGGGGCGAGCAGCGACCAAGTTACTTCACTGGTGCAAGCCCCCCTGTGGGAATCCAGGCCTGCTGCGACTCCGTAGGTTTGCTGCTTTACAGTCTTTATATGCAGTTCTTATTTTCCTCTTAGTTCGAATAATAATGTCTTGCTTCTTTCCTTTTAGGTATGGAAAGGTATTTTGGTGTTGTCATGCAGTTTGAAGATGAGCATGGGCCGGTAGGCGAAAGCGCGGTGTGCGCGATCCTGCCTGGTGAGAATTGTGCGGTGCGCAGCGCTGTTTCGCCTTTTATATTGCTAACCTATGTCTTTTCTCTCCTTGCAGGTTGTGATGTTCCTCGCCGAGCGCCATAATGTTCCAGCAATGATACTGACCAGGAGATGACTACCCAGGTAAGAATTGTGTGGCTTTCTTCATTCGGGAGGAAACGTGAGTAAACGCTTACTATGCTGTCTTTCTTTCTCCTCTTTCCAGGTTATGGTATTCCAGGATGCATGCGGTGCCGGATGATGGAGTTCGTACCTTCAGGTGAGTGGAACTGAAGTCAGCAATGGATTGAAGACAGGATACTGTTCCAGTTAAGTTTCCTAGTATTCTTTCTCTCTCTGTAGGTCCTTGGTTTCAGGTAAGCTGGCATCAAAGAACTGGACACGGTGAGCGTTACGCTGCCCACAGCAGAATAACGCAAAGCATGTTCTGCTGTTTGGGTGTGGTTTAAATAGTCTCAGGTAAAGTAGTCCAGGTAAAATAGTCCCAGGCCTGTCACACCCAAAGTAGTCCAGGTAAAGTAGTCCCAGGCCTGCCACACCCAAAAGAGTAGACCGCATAGCTCAGTTCCTTGTACCTGAGCTATGTGTGTGCCTCCATGTTGGCTGAACCCCCCCAAGTTAAATAGTCCCAAGTAAATAGTCCCATTCTAATGTTGGTCTTCAGGATGGTTATGATCCTGGCGCCAAAGGCGCCAGGACTGACTCCAAGAGAGTCTTGGATGAGGTTTTAAGGCCTTTGACCTCGCCTTAGCTGGAAGGTTGACTTGGCAGTGCAGGCCAGGGGCAAGGGCCATGACAGCTGGGCAGCAATCCAGTATTTCTCAAAGTCAGGGGCCAGAAGGCCTCCTTGTACATAAGGTCTGATCAATGTGTCCCATTTTAGTCTGACAGTATCCACATGCCACCTAAAGTTATTGATCACCACTGCCAATGTGTCAAAGATGCAGCTCCTAGCCATAGTGGTATATTTAAAAAGTAGTATAGTAGTTTTGGGAGAATAATCATTTTGAGGAGTGCCACGCGACCCATTATCGTGAGTGGGGGTTTCGCCCAGTTTACGAAGCTTGGCTGTGAGTTTGGGTAAATAAGTGCCATAGTTGCAAGCGTAGAGCGGGGACGGGTGTCACGCCCCAATAACCCCCAGGTATTTAATTACTTGGCGAAACCAGGTAAATTCCATGTCCGACAGCATGGTGGTAACAAAAGTAAGTGGAAATAACTCGGATTTGGCACAGTTGACACAAAGTCCGGACAAGGCACTGAAGAAGTGAACATCATGAATGATTGGGACTAGGTGCAGTACCGGTTCTCGCACAAATAAATGTGCATTGTCGCCGTACAGTGAGATGATCTCCGATTCGCCCGAGAGTCTGACCCCTTTTTACGCATGCCTATGTCGGATCGGGTCAGCCAAGGGCTCCATCACGATGGCGAACAAAAGGGGGCACAGGGGACAACCCTGTTGGGTCCCCCTGCAAATGTCGATGGGAGTCAAGAGTAGTCCGTTCACACCGACTCTGGCAGTGGGTGAAATGTAAAGCTACCACACCCATGATATGAACCTAGGCCCAAAGTTACATTTCCCCAGTACTGCCCACATAAACTGCCAGGAGACAGGGTCAAAGGCCTTCTGAATATCAAGTGCTGCAGTGACTGCCTGAGTACCAAGTTAAGTGCAGTAGAGCGGCGGGAACAAAGCCGGATTGATCAGGGTGAATAATATATCTCATGTAAGGGGTTAAATGGAGAGCCAGTACTTTTGCAAATATTTTAATATTCAAATTTATAAGGGGACGGTAGGAACCACAGTGCTCAGCCGGTTTCAGAAGCACCATAATCACAGCTTCACGCAGTGTGTGTGTGGGGGGGGTATTCCCATAGCGCAAGATTCATCCGACAGGGCAGCCGGTTGGGTAACTATAAAGGGTTTGAAATGTTAATAAAATTCAATTGTCAGGCCGTCGGGCCAGGGTTTTCCCTGATGGGAGGGCCTCAATAGCGCAGGATATCTCTTACAAAGACATCAGGCGATCGAGAATCTCCCAAGCCTCATCGGACAATACAGACAACGGTAGGTCATCTAAGTATGCTTCTATATCAAGAAGGGGTGCTGCATTCGAGTTGGCATACAGTGTAGCATAGAAAGAGTGGAACACACAGTTCACCTCTGATGTGGTGACCAATGTCCCTGACGTGTCTTGTATAAATGGGATATGGTGGCTGTCTCCCACCTGCTGCACCATCCTGGTCAAAAATCTACCGGGGCGCGCCCCCCTTTGCCACATTTCCTTGCCAAACCCGGGTTGGGGAGGAATGTCAGCTCCCTGGCTGCATTTGACGGAAATCTGTCGAGTTCGATCTTAATGTCCCACAGGGTGGTGGAGTCGGATAACACTGCATATTGCATTTCAAGCCGATGCAAGTTAGTTTCACTAGTTTGGATGCCTCATTTTATCGTCTTAATTAGCCCTGATTCTGTGGCTAAGGCCATGTCACGAATGTAAGCCTTGAAGGCTTCCCACAGGGATGCATGTTTGTCGACAGAACCTGTGTTTATCTTAAATTATTTCTCAATACATCTCCCCATTTCAACCTCAAAAACAGGGTGTAGCAGTGCCTGTGGTTTGAATCTCCACACCCTTTTCCCCAACCAGTGCATCACCCAGTTTCAATGTCAATGTGATCGCAGAGTGATCTGAGAAGTTCCTAGACAATATATCTGCATCATCAAGGGGGCTGACAAGGGCATTGGACATTAACCACATATCTATACGTGAATGGGAGTCATGCACCATGGAGCAAAAGGAATATATTCGTGATGTCCAATTGAGCATTCTCCAGGCGTCGACAACCCCCAGTTCAGTCAAGCTTTCCTGTTGCACACAACACTTTTGGTCAGTAGTCGGGCCTTACATCCAGACCTGTCAAGGCCTGTGTCCATTATCGTGTTGAAGTCGCCTCCCCACAGAACCGGCACTAGGGGGTATAACACTAGTAGATCAATTAATACTTAGTAGAATTCGGAATTGTTAATATTTGACCCATATGTGTTCAGCAATAGCATCTCCTGACCCATCAGCACACTGTTAACAACACATATCATCCCAGCGGGTCCAAGTGTGCCTTTTTATGGACATATTGTATGGACTTGTGAATGAGGGTCATAACCCCCCTACATTGAGTGGAGTATGATGTAAAATATCATTGTGTGCCCCAGCTTTTAGCAAACCTGTCTCAGCCCGCTGCCAGTGCACGTGTTTCCTGCAGAAACAATATACGTGCCTTGTGTCGCTCTATATATAACTGGAGTTGCCGAATTTTTGTCGGAACGCCCAATCCTCGCACGTTTCAGCTTATAAACCACATTGCCTCAACCACCATCGGTCCAACACATAGCATAGATCCTAGGCCCACATTGAACCGATATTGTGCATTGCAGAGGGAGTATTGTCAATCATTGCTGTGTACTATCAACGGAAATATACATGTCAAGCACATTTTGTGTAACCACCCCAAAACTCCCAACCCCCACCCCTCTCCCAATCAGAGGAAGGAACATTCTGCGCCTAACAACCCAACAGCGCTTGCAACTTTGCAGGGGGGCTGTTCGCCTGGCATCCCCAAGGCCTTGACGTTACTTCTTCAAAACTAGTTATGGGTGAATATATCATATAAAAGTATCAAGGTAGAGAATAACAACAGTCTCGCCAAGAAAGCAAATGATAGCACATGGGTACATTCTGCTTACTGTTAGCATCACATCAAGGATTAAGTGGTAAGAACTTCTAGTCAATGGAACCATACAGTCAAGGTTTACCCAGGGAAATGGTCATCTAGGAACTTCATGACCACTTCAGGTATGGTGAAGAAATACACCCTGTTGCCATGTTCGATTCTCAATTTGTCCAGGTACAACAAGATCACAGGGTATATTTTTTGTAGCAAGAAAGGATTTGCGCTCCTGTTGCACCACAATGGAAAAATCAGGGTACAAGTGAATTCTGTTGGAGCCCAGTATTATTTCGCCCTTGACCCTTGCTGCTCGCAGCAGTGTGTCTCTGTCGCAGTAGTTGAGCACATGTGCTATTATCTGTTGCGAATTGTGGTGATAGTTTGGGGGCATCCAGTAAGGTCATTAGAGTATGTTCCACAAAGTCTTCTATTGATCCGTCAATGTTATCTTCTGGTATGCCTATTATACCAGGTTGTTGCGTCATGATAGGAACTCCAGGTCATCATTCTTCCTGCTGATGGATAGCACTTGTTTTGAGAGCAACGTGACATCAGATCTGAGGGCCAGGACCTCATCCTCGGAGGTACCCACTCTAGTTTTCACCTCTGTAATGCGGGCATCGGTTTGCTCCATCCAGGATTTTATTGAGCTAATTGTGCTGCTCATGTCGTTCAATTTCATGTGTATGGCAGTAAATCCCTCATGCATATACTCCATCATACGATGGAGTTCACTGGGTTCTCCCAGATCAGGTGTGCTACCCGCAGCACCGTCTGCCCCCTCCACAGCCTTGGGCGTACTTTGGCATACATGTTGATTGAGCTTTGCTTCTTCCCCGCTCCCTTTGTCATTTCAATCCTGCAGTAGAGCTGATGAAGTGTGGAGGGGAAATGGGGAAGAGAAGCGGGCTGTGGAGCACCGTCAGGGCCACCCACAACAATGTCCAGCGAGTACAATGGCGGCTCTGCAGAGCACAGGGGTAGTAGACAAGAGCAAAGAGTGATATGGGCCTGGGGTTGAAGTTCTAAGGCTCTGTATGTCATGGTTCGCTGGAAGATAGGCACATTGAGGGGAAGGGGAGTTTGTCACAGTATGAGTTATAGTAGAGGCAGAGAGCATCCCGCTGCAGCCCAGTTTCTTACAGCAGTGTGGGGCCGTAGGTGGATGTACTCAATGCAGCATAACATGAGCCCCAGAGCAGCTGCCTCAGGAGTCCGTCAGAGTACCCGGCCAGCATGAGGGTGATACCACCAGCGAAGCACAGGTTTAATCGCAGTGGTCTGGCAGCACGCCACGAGGATGGAACAGGTGGGATCAGTGTAGCAGCAAGACAGTCCGGGAATGATCACCAGCAGGGGGCAGTGGAGGGCACGTGATTTTTGAAGCAGGTGTCACGCGGGTCAGTGACTTGGGGGGTAGACAGCCAGGATTCACTAGCATCCGAGGGACAAGGTATGGGCACAATAGAAGGGGGGAGTCCAGACGCCAGTATGGACTGTAGATAGCGCGGAGAGCGCCCTGCCGCCGTCCCACCACCTACCGTAGTGTAGAGCTGTTGGTGGATGTTGGATGTGGGCTGTGCAGTATGATCCGCGCACTGGAGCAGCGGTAGGTGGTGCAACCTGCCATTGCAGGAAATGGACAGCATACCGGCCGTCACAAGTGCAGCATCACCTGCGGCTCGTGGGGTCCAACCACCATGGCTACAGTCAGGCTCGGGGATGAGGCGATTGGAGCTGGAGAGCAGGAAGCAGTTGGGATCAGCCTCCAGGAGGAGGTTACCAGGGCTTACAAGGGTCCGTGAGTGGATGGCTTACATGGGTCCCTCAGTGGATATCAGGGTCCAGTGGAGCGGAGGAGTGAAGGTCCGGGGTGGTCGCAGGCAGCAAGCGTGCAGCGTCTGTCAGCCCAAGCGGTGGAGCACTGTGGAAGAGGGGTGGGAAGTGAGGTCGGTCTGCCGCATCAATGCAGTGCCAGGGCAGCAGGGGCCTTAAGGCAGCCCAGTAGGTTCAACAGGGGCAGAACCTCGCAGGTCTATAGTACGGGTATTTTGTAGGAAGGGTGGCCCAGCTATTCAGTGTTGTTCACCCTTAATACTTAGGATTAAGCTGTGTGAAAACGCCGGGCTGCAGAGCTTCACACAGAGAGCGGCCATCTTAGTTGCACGCAACAGCAGCCCCACTATTTTCTTCTTAAAGCAAGGATTGCTATATAGAAAAGTAACATCCATAGAAGGCTTAAGTAAAACGCAGTTAGTAATCCCCCAAACCCACCGGAATATCGTACTAGAGATTACGCATTCCATCTGACAGGGGGACACGTAGGACAATCCAAGACCAAGGCACACATCAGTGGGAAGGTTTACTGGCCAGGTATCCATGCTGACATAAAAGCCTTTATTCAGACATATGAAATATGTCAGAAAACCAGTACTCACATCCCATTGCCTGACCCTTTGAATCCTTAACCAATAATGGAAGTCCCTTTCTCAAGAATTGGGATGGACATCATTGGACTTTTTGAAACGTCTAGACTGGGTAACAAATATGTCCTCGTGATTGTAGACTACGCAACCAGATACCCTGAGGCATTCCCTTTGTGGGACAACATTACCCAGCAGATAATAAAGCAACTCCTACCATATTTTTCCAGGGTTGGCTTTCCTAAGGAAATCCTGACTGATCAGGGATCCAATTTCATGAGAAAGCGCGTGGGTGAAGTCAAAGAGCTGCTTCCTATTACCACCTTACGAACTTCAATTTTTCCATCTCCAAACAGACAGATACGTAGAAAGATTGAACAAAACACTCAAAATAATCCTAAGAAAGTTGCAGTAAGGAAAGCCCCTCAGGCATCCACTAGATTCTCTTCTTTTGAGCTACTTTATGGTAGAGAACCTAGAGATGTCTTGCACATACTCAGGGAGGCCTGGGAAGAAATAGAAGAGGCACCCATTCCCCTTTTGCAAACTGCTACCAGATTGCAAGAGTTTATGCAATTTGTTCGAAATCCAGTCTATACTCATATGGAAAAGGCCCAAATCCAGCAAAAATCTACATGTGACAAAAAGGTAAACTTAAGATCGTTTTCCGTAGGACAAAAAGTATTGGTCCTCTTGCCTACCTCAGAAAACAAACTTGTCTCTAAGTGAAAATATTGCAATGAACAGGAACCTGTACTTATAAAGTAGCACAACCTGACAGGAAACAAAAGATCCATCTATATCACGTAAATCTCTTAAAAGAGTGAAAGGAAAACCCGTCTGCCACCAATGCCAAGATATTATCTTGTTTGGTACAAGAAGAGATAGATAACTTTGTATTAGTTCCTCAAGCGCTATCTAATCAACAACAAGAAGATTGAAAGGATTTAGTTATATAATTTACCAATGTAGTCTCAGAGAAACCAGGAAGAGTGAAAGGCACTTATCACTACATTAGAACACCCAAGGGAAAAGTGGTCCATCTGAAAACGTATAGACTCCCGGAAGCCCGGAAAAAGATAGTGGTTGAGGAAGTGTATTCAATGTTAAGCACAAATATTATCAAACCCTCTTCAAGCCCATGGTCCTCCCTTATAGTATTAGTCACCAAACATGATCATTTCTGGAGGTTTTGCATAGACTTTCGCCAAGTTAATGCCATTTCCGATTTCAAGGCCTATCCCATGCCACACATCGACGACCTGATTGATAAACTCAGAAACGTCACTTTTCTATCAACCCTAGACCAAAGGGTACTGGCAGGTCCCAGTGTAATGGACCTGATAAGGAAAAGACAGCTTTCTCAACGCCTCTGGGACTGTTCCAGTTCAAAGTCCTCCCTTTTTGCTTACACGGGGCTCCAGGCACTTTACAACGACTTGTGGACAAAATATTACAGCCTATCTCTGATTTCTATGGAGCTTATATTGACGATATTGTCATTTATGGTAAAACTTGGAAAGACCATCTTTTCTATCTTTTTATTGTTATGAGAGCCCCCAGAGAAGCTGGCCTAACTGCCAATCCATCCCAATGCAGACTGGCCCAATCAACCGTGAAATACCTTAGCTTCCTTGTCTGGAATGGTAGTGTCCAGCTCTACGTGAGAAAGTGAAGGCCGTCCTAGATACCCCAACACCTAAAACTAAAAAAGATCTCAGCGCATTCTTCCGGTTAACCGGTTATTACCGTAGGTTTATCCCAAAGATCTCTGACAGGCCAGCTAAACTGACAGAAAAATTCAAGAATGCTGAACCCCAGAAAATCGATTGGTCTGACAAGGATGATATTTGTTACAACAACCTAAAACAAACCCTATGCCAGAACCTGCTCCTAAAGGTAGTAGATTTCTCAAAGGAATTTGTATTACATACAGACGCCTCCCTTTCAGGGTTAGGAGCAGTCTTATCACAAATTTGCGACGAATTGGAACATCCCATCTTATTTACGAGTCGCAAACTTTTCCCACGTGAAAAGAAAATATTTTTTGCTGGAATTATAGGCCATTGCCATAAAGTGGGCTATTACAGAACGTTCATACTCGTCACGTATCATTCTCCACTAGTTTGGATTAGCCAGCGGAAAGATTCTAACCCTCGAGTCATGCAGTGGTTCTTAGACCTGCAGCCCTACTGTTTCACTGTGGAGCACCGAAAAGGCAAAGATCAAGAGAACGTAGATGTCCTTTCTCGGCTCCCTTGTGAAACAGATGCGGCTAGATCGCATAGGGGAAGGGTATGTGAGAAACCTGAAGTTGTCTCACCCACTAGTTCCCTGGGAACTGTCATCCAGGTGGCCAGGACACAGCCATTGCTTTTGCATTGTCATGGTCATGAAGTCCGGGGTACAAGCATGCAGGGGTCGCATGCACAGGAGACCTGGGTGGACACTGTCCTGGCGCCTTTGGCACCAGGCTCATGAACAAAAGTAAACAAGAACATCCATTTAACACCAAGAAGCTTTTATTATGGACATAGCACTCCAGATGCATTAACCTTGAACATTCCATCCATTAAGCAGGATGCATTAACCTTGAACATTCCATCCATTAAGCAGCCCGCAGTGTATTCTTGGGTGTGGCTGCTAATGGATTGCCTTTGCACGTGCTCACTCTCTAGGAGTGGCAGGTTGTGGCTGGTAAGCCGGCCCTAATGGGCGTTCCCACGATCTCAGCTATATAAGCTGCCCCGATCCTCAAGACAGACGCTTCGCGTTATTCCGCACCTCCGTGCAGCATAACACTCACCGTCGCCAGTGATTCATCTTACCTGAAGAGATCCTGCCATCCACAATTATACTCACCATCCGGCAGATTCTGCTCTCACCTGAACACTCCCTTCTGGCACTGTGGCTCACCTGCAAACATCTTGGAGCGCAGTCATCTTCTTCCTGGCACCGCGGCTCACCTGCAAACATCTTGGAGCGCAGTCATCTTCTTCCTGGCACCGCGGCTCACCTGCAAACATCTTGGAGCACCGTCATCTTCTTCCTGGCACCGCGGCTCACCTGTAAGCATTTCGGAACGCAGACAGCATCATTTGGGCACCGCGGCACTATGCGCATCATCCGAACTCAAAGCATCTGCAACAGAAAGGCAAAAGACAAGGTTAGACATATAACAGACATTTGTTAAAGGTGCGCTGCCATTTAACCTTGCGCCTTACAAAAGCCATCACTCACCAGCTGCCGGACATTGCGGTCACATCCATCTTCCGCTCAGCCACGTTCCGCGCCTCCACCGCCGCAGTAAGGCCGCATTTCCATCTATTGGGAGAAAACAGAGAGAAACGTTATTCAGTCGAAAACAACAATGTTAAGTGCAAAAAACATCAAGAGACATTGAGAGAAAGCAGAAAAAGGGGAAAAGACAAGAGACATTGCAAGAAATCAGAAAGAGGAGCTTAGTCGCAGCAGGACTGGACTAATACTCATCAGTGAAGAAACTCGATTCCATTAACAAGCGCCCCTGCCAGAAGCAGCAGGATGGAGAGCTCATCATTCACATTTTCCAGGTGAGCCTTATGGGCCGGTACGTGCCCACTGAAATCGCACCATGGGTCAAAGGGTTAGGGAGATACCATAGTCACCTATCAGCGCACTCAAGTTTCCCCATATCCACACAGGAGCAGTGCCACCGATTGTCGCCGCCCAAAGCTGATTCGCAGGGGACGAAACCTGAAGAGGGTAATCTAATTCCAGGGAGGGCTGCAACTGTTCCCCAATGCCTCCGCAGAGTCCTGGTGAGTGTAACAGAACGCGAAGCCTCAACAACTCTCTGCCTGGGCATTATGGAAACTTCTGAGACAGATCTGTTGGCCCAACTTCTAGGGAGTTACGGGTCGAAGTACACGCCTCACGACAGGAAACTAGTGCATTAAGGCGGGATCTTATTGTAACTCGGGAAAGAACTGATGATTTAGCAAGACAGGTGCTACAGGCACAAGCAGGACAGGTTCCCTTGCCTGGAATAAGCCAAGCTACACCGCCACAACAATCCACACCAGTTCAAGTAGTCCTTCCAGGGGCAGTGCCCTTAGCTCCAAATGTACGATTCAATGGCGACCCAAACAAATTTGCCATATTCATGAACCAATGTCGCCTACATTTCTTATGCAGACCAGGAGCCTTTCCTAATGATCAAGCCAAAGTGGCATTTGTACTCTCATACATAGGGGTTAATGCGGCGGACTGGTCAATACCATTGGTAACCCCAGATGATCCTTTGCTTTGGAACTTTGGGGGCTTCCAACATGAGATGGAGAAACTGTTTGCCCGACATGCTCAGGGGCAAGCCCGGGACAACGAGCTACTGTCACTCAGGGAAATCAACTTCTATTAACCTATATTGCAGCTTTCAATCATCTCGTAGCTCAAACCAACAGGCCAGAAGAGAAAAGGACTACACTCTTCTATCGAGGGCTACGTGGGGAACTTAAGGATGTGTTGGTTCAAGTTGTGAACCCACCTGAGGGATGTGCAGACTACATTGACCTCACAGTACAACTCGACCATAGGTTACAGAATAGGAAAATGGATGGAGCCAGGACAGAAGGTAGGACAGTTTTTGTGCGACCCCGCGAGACCCACATCAAGCCACATGAACACTCTGAACCAATTCAAATCGGTGAGTTAAGGAGCCCTTTGACCAACAGAAAGAAAAAAAGAAGACAACAACTATACTGACCATTATACTATACTGTGGGAACGCAGGCCATTTCCTCTGAGACTTCCCAGTGAAACCTCCCAAGAAAATAGTAGGGGAAACAGATAAAAACAACAAAGAAGAAGAAGAAGCACCAGACTCGGGAAACGCCAATGCCCGGCAAGCATAGGGGTCTACTGGTTGAGCGAGAAAAAGGAATGCGTCCAGACCTCCCATCTAGTCCTTCCGGTACTTTCGGTGAATCACAGGCAGCCGTCAAAGATGCATGCCTTGGAGGCATACATTGACAGTGGGTTAGTAGGAAACTACATTGACCAAGATCTGGCAACATGAATAGGCCTTCCTCTTGAACAAAAGCAGAAATCGGAAAATGTCACCGCAGTGGATGGATCACAGTTATCATCCGGCCCGGTGACACAATGTACTGAGAAAGTCAAGCTTCTGTTGCAGGATGGGCATCAAGAAGACATCACCTTTGATCTCATTGGTGCTCCTCAGTTCCAGATGATATTTGGAATGCCCTGGCTTGCGACCCATAATCCTAAAATCAACTGGCGAAAACAGGTTCTGACCTTTTCTCAAGACTGCACCGACACTTGTACAATCAAAGACATTATCAACCAAAAACCCAAGAAAAGTATTGTGCTGGGCCTCACTGGCACTATACCACCTGAATATCACTGTTACCAGAATGTCTTCCAAAAGGAACAAGCTAACGTTTTGCCCCTGCATAGACCCTAAGATTGCCAAATAGACCTCGTGCCCCGTGCCCAAATACCATGCAGCCGGATTTACGCCCTAATGGAGCAAGAAAACCAACATCTTAAAACTTACTTGGATCAATATCTGGCATATGGTTTTATCCGCCCATCTAAGTCTCCTGCCTCCTCGCCCCTCTTCTTCGTACCTAAGAAGGAGGGGGACTTGAGGACCTGTATTGACTACAGAGTGATCAACCAGATTACGATAAAAGACCGATATCCTTTGCCACTTATACCCGAGCTTCTGGACCAAGTGAAACATGCCCAGATTTACACCAAGTTGGATTTGCGAGGGGCCTACCACCTTGTGAGGGTAAAATAGCGAGACAAATGGAAGACGGCATTCCGCACGAAGTATGGCCTCTTCGAATACCAAATCATGCCTTTTGGGTTATGTAACGCCCCTGCAGCGTTTCAGTTCTTTATGAACGGCATACTCCGTGAGTTGTTGGACATTTGTGCACTTGTCTACATAGATGACATTCTCATCTACTCTAATTCCAAGGAAGAACATGTCGGTCATGTCCGAGCAGTTTTGTAAAACTGCGACAACCCCAATTATATGCCAAGCTGGAAAAATGTTTCTTCCATGTGACCGAAGTCGAATTCCTCGGTTTCATGCTCACACCGCAGGGGGTGCATATGGACACACGAAAAGTTGGCATAATCCTTCAGAGGTCCTCACCAACCTCCACGAAAGGAGTACAAAGTGTGATCGGCTTTGCTAATTTCTACCGTCGATTCATTCCTGGATTCTCGCAAATTGTTCATCCAATCACTTCGTGGCTAAGGAAGAACAAAAATTTCCATTGGTCCACAGAAGCGGAAGAAGCCTTCCAGAAACTAAAGTTAGCATTTACCACAGCACCGGTTCTTCGACATGCCCGTCTAGACCTACCATATGTAGTGGAGACAGACGCTTCAAACATAGCCATGGGAGCGGTGCAATCCCAAAGAGACCCAGAAACAGGACAGCTACATCCTGTCGCTTTCTGGTCCCGCAAATTTTCTGCCCCCGAACTAAACTACGCAATCACGGACAAGGAACTGCTGGCAATTAAGGCTGCATTTAAGGCATTGAGACATTACCTTCTTGGGGCACGACACATGGTCACCGTTATCACAGATCATCGTAACTTACAGTACTTAAAGACCGCCAAAGCGCAAATCTTACACCAACTTCGTTGGGCACTTTTTTTTGCTGAATACGACTTTATTATTACATACAGACCTGGAGTGCGGAATGGAAAAGCAGACGCATTATCACGCATGAGTGAGGAAAAAGATGCCTTTACAGCATCCGATCCCGTGGCCATCATTCCGGAAGAACAAATCCAGACCACGATTGCTGCTGCCACATGTTTAGATGACTTACAAACCAACTTACAATCCCAGATGGATCAGGTAAAACAACAGGAATGGCTTTTACAGGGAGACCAGTACACCATCGAGAACAACCTACCATATTTCCAAGGACGGTTATGTATCCCGGACAAGAAACTGCAAACCCAAATCATCGCAAACTACCATGATTCGTTAGTAGAAGGACATCCTGGTATAGCCAAGATACAGGCTAAGTTAAAACAAAACTATTGGTGGCCCACTTGAAGGAAATACATTGCCCGATCTGTTACAACCTGTGGCATCTGTGCTCAGCACAAATCTCACAAGCAAAATCCTGCTGGGTTACTACGTCCGTTAATGGTTCCACCAGCACCTTGGCATACACTATCCTTTATCACGGATCTTCCCCCCTGCAATGGTTACAACACCATCTTAGTCAGAAAATGGCCCATTTTATCTCTCTGAAAGGACTTCCAATGGCATCGACACTTGCCACCAGACATTTGGAACAAATTGTCCGATTACATGGATTTCCATCCATCTTGATGTCGGATCGTGGAACTCAATTTGTTTCTGCCTTTTGGAGAAGGTGTTGTGCAATTGCCAAAATTGACCTCTGGTTGTCCACTAGCCACCACCCTCAAACCGATGGACAAAACGAACGGACCAATCAGATGCTTGAACAGTATTTAAGATGTATGCTTCAACAGAAGAACATACTTTGGGTAGCCAAATATGTATATAACGATTCGGTTCATACAAGCACTGGACAAACTTCTATACTGTACACGGAAGACACCCACGGAATTCAGTGTTTGATCCACCCGATACTTTGGAAATGCCGGCAATAAAAACTCTGCATAAATCCATCACTCAAGTTCTTGAAGAAGCAACAGAGCACTTGAACAAGGCCAAAGAAAGACACAAACTGTTTGCTGACCGGCAGAGAAAAGAAGCTCCCAATTACCAGATTCAAGATAAAGTTTGGTTAGCGTCTAGACACATACCTTTGAAAGGACCACGAGCCTTCCGCCCCCGATATCTGGGCCCCTATACTATCAAGGGGATAATCAACCCTGCCGCCATGAAATTGGAATTACCATCGCACATGAAAATCCATCTGGTATTTCATGTCTTGCTCCTTAAACCCATGAAACCAAATACACAAATTGATTCGCCTGAATTACTAATTGGGGGACCCGAATATGAAGTTAAGTCTATCTTGGATTCTAAGGTGGTTCGATCCAAACTGTATTACCTAATAGAATGGAAAGGATACAGATCCCAAGATCGAACCTGGGAACCCAGCGAATATGTTCATGCCCCTCGACTGGTCAGGCAATTCCATCGCAATAATTCCACCAAACCAGGACCGGGAGGAGAACCACCCTTGAGAGGGGCCTTGAGGGGGGAGTGCTGTCATGGTCATGAAATCAGGGGCACAGGCATGCAGGGGTTGCATGCACAGGAAACCTGGGTGGACACTGTCCTGGCGCCTTTGGCACCAGGCTCATGAACAAAAGTAAACAAGAACATCCATTTAACACCAAGAAGCTTTTATTATGTACATAGCACTTCAGATGCATTAACCTTGAACATTCCACCCATTAAGCAGGATGCATTAACCTTGAACATTCCATCCATTAAGCAGCCCTTAGTGTATTCTTGGGTGTGGCTGCTAATGGATTGCTTTTGGACGTGCTCACTCTCTTGGAGTGGCAGGGTGCGGCTGGTAAGCCGGCCCTAATGGGCGTGCCCATGATCTCAGCTATATAAGCTGCCCCGATCCTCAAGACAGACGCTTTGTGTTATTCTGCACCTCTGTGCAGCGTAACGCTCACCGTCGCATGGGATTCAATTTACCTGAAGAGATCCTGCCATCCACAATCATACTCACCATCAGGCAGATTCTGCTCTCACCTGAAACGCTTCCTTCTGGCACTCTGGCTCACCTGCAAATATCTTGGAGCACAGTCATCTTCTTCCTGGCACCGCGGCTCTTCTGCAAACATCTTGGAGCACCGTCATCTTCTTCCTTGCACCGCAGCTCACCTGTAAGCATTTCAGAACGCAGGCAGCATCATCTGGGCATCATCTGGGCACCACGGTACGACGCGCATCATCCGAACTCGGAGCATCTGCAACAGAAAGGCAAAAGACAAGGTTAGACACATAACAGACATTCGTTAAAGGTGCGCTGCCATTTAACCTCGCGCCTTACAAAAGCCATCACTCACCAGCTGCCGGACATTGCGGTTGCATCCATCTTCTGCTTCCAGTAAGGCTGCATTTCCATCTATTGGGAGAAAACAGAGAGGAACGTTTTTCAGGGGAAAACAACAACCTTGAGTGTAAAAAACCTCAAGAGACATTGAGAGAAAGCAGAAAAAGGGGAAAAGACAAGAGATTATTGCAAGAAAGCAGAAAGAGGAGCTTAGTCGCAGCAGGACTGGACTAATACTCATCAGTGAAGAAACTCGATTTGATTAACAAGCGCCCCTGCCAGAAGCAGCAGGACGGAGAGATCATCATTCACATTTTCCAGTTGAGCCTTATGGGCCGGTACGTGCCCACTGAAATCGCACCTTGGGTCAAAGTGTTAGGGAGATACCATAGTCACCTATCAGCGCACTCATGTTTCCCCATATTGACACAGGAGCAGTGCCACTGATTGTCGCTGCCCACAGTTGATACGCAGGGGATGAAACCTGAAGAGGGTGATCTAATTCCAGGGAGGGCTGCAACTGTGCCCCAAAGCCTCTGCAGAGACCAGGTGAGTGTAACATGCATTCAGTTCCTTGGGGTGGACCAATGCGGGAGAATCACCTGTATGAGGGTTCTTCGGGGCGTGGAAGTGGGACACGGAACAGTGAGACGCAGTATCCCCTTCCTTGTAACACTTTTTCCCATCCTACCAGGTAGGATGCTTGGGAACTCAATCCCCCATCCCCTTTCCTGACACAAACACTTTCTCACGGACAGCCCACTGTGAGAGAAAATGGACTAACACCTGAGGCGTATACCTGACATGTCCCAAAACAATAGTCAGGCAGAGTCAGGCAATTACTGATCATTACACACCAGACTTCCATCACATGTCTCCACATGGATAAAAGGCGGAGCACAAAAGCACACTCTGAGTAAGGCAAAACACAAGACGAAGCAGCTGTTCTAAGATGGCAGTTTAATACGAGGAGAAAGACGGCGAGACCAGTGAGAGTTGCAAGGAGGGAGGTGCACTTGACCTTTCCAGAGAAAGACTGTTACTTTCATGAGCCTTCGAGAATAAGAAACATAAGACCTGGAACTACAGCTGAAGAAACCTGCATTGTATGTCGGAGGTACTCGAGGCTCTTCCATGTTGATAACCAAGATGGGGAGGAGCATTTGGTACCGTGGTACTGTCCTTGGCTCCTACAATAAAGCAGCACCAGTAAAGTCAGCACAGTCGGTGAGCCGAGGAGACTGATACCAGACTCGTCTGTGTTAGAGCCAAGGTTGCAAGCGGCAACATTGTATAGAGAAATCTGAAGAGAAAAGTGTGTGAAGCGCATGTGAAGATCGACGCAAATAATTAAACAGCAGATGAGTGACTGACATTTTTAAGCCTAGACTGATACCGTAAACAGAGAGGTTTGGTGCCTCGTGGGTGCTCATTCGAAGGTCTCTGTTAGGTATCTAACTGAGAGGTGGCATAGGTAAAACGAGAATTGTGAAATCGAAGTGGTCCTGTAATGGGTCAAGCTAAACCCTGTGCACATTTGAAAGTCTTCGAAAGTTGATACTAACTGAAATAGGTCCAAACCCGGCTGAGGGAGACTAATTGTGTAAGAGGAAGGATCTGAGCCCGGCTGAGGGGGATCTGGGGTGAACCGTGAGTCACCCGAGAAAGAATATTCCATGAACATTGTATAAGGAGATCTGAGCCCGGAAGAGCGGGGATCCAAAGTAATGATTGCTGTATTAGAGGGATCAGAGCCGGGCTGAGGGGGCTCCAGGGTGAAGGGTGAATCACCCGAATTGAATACTTGTAAAAGGAAAATAACTTTGTGTTTGTTTTGGTACATTAGACCCTCTGAATCAAGAGACTTTGATAAGGAAAGAGACTTGGGCACAGAAGGCCTTGATGCTAGTGATTGAACTGCATCTTCATGTCGAAAGAAGCCAGAGATTGTGCTACACTTGAGTGAACCGCCTTGTCCCGTGCTGAAAACGTGGGGAAGGGAGGCCAACGGCCTGAACATCCTGACATATAATTCTTGTGAACACTTCTTTCTTTTTATGAACACTACCCCCACAGTATTTGTATTTAGAGGTAAGGATTGTCAATTTTCTTTTTTAGTATAGGCTCTTTTATTTTTGACAAGACACAACTAGGACTGTGTTATTATTATTTTATGGTCATAGCTTGCTCCCATCTGTAGATTTAGGATTAGATCGGCGTTTATCATACCCTTGTTGAAGTTCAATAAACACCCTTGAACTGTGGTCACTTGTGTCTGTCTTACTTTTGATAACATGCCTTCCTTACAGATCTCACCTGAAGAAAATATTGTAGTGAACATACCCCACTGAGAAATCACTAAACAAGAGTAACATATACTAAGCACAGGATTATCTTTCGTTCCTGTTTCTAAGAATCATTTGGTTACCACATTAGTAGATTTGAATTTTGTTTTTTTGCAAATTGCGTCTTCAATACTTTTTTGCAACAACTGAGAGTGTTGAAAGATAATTGGTTGACTATAATGAATTCAAAGCTACATTTCTTAAGTAGTCACCACCCAAACCTTTGATAAAGCAGTTATGAATGAGGTGCATTCTAGAGTTTAAAGGTCGCCCATTCATGATAAAATCATCAGAAGAACTAGGGAATCTCGAAGATCTGAGTGAGGATTCACGTAATGTTATACAAACCTGTTGACAAAGGCTGTGCCCTTGTTATTCAGGAATTTGCTGCATGGAAAGCAGAACTTATACTCCAATTAAGTGATCAGATAACTTACAGAGAATTGGGCCTTGTTTTGAACAATACCCTAAAGACAACTTCTAAATTAGTCAGAATAAGGTAATTGATAAGGAATTAATTGCAGCGGCGGCCAGTCTCTTTCTTAGTCCACAGAAAGCAATTATTCTTCTAATTTACAGATTATCAAAAATGAATACCTTGGTGATTGATCCCTTAGATCATACCATAGTGGCTGAAAGGAAAGTTTACTAGAACCCGTAGAGGTTTATATTGATTTCTTTTTTCAACAATTGATTCAATGCAAAGACACATTTATTGAAGACACCACAGATTTTAATTAAAAAAATGAAAAGGCATGAATATAGCTGGTACAATGTGGTCTTGATAAGCCTTGGTGCAAGAGACTGTGACACCAACATTGGCTACTTGGAAACAATGAGAGTAGCCTCATCTCGCAAATCTCTTTCAGTAGCACATAATTTGTTTTTGATATTGTTATTATCATTTGCCTTCAAGATCTTTTTTTATTTATGACAAGACGATTTACCAGCAGATTTGTGGTACTTTGACCGGTGCACTATTTTCACCTAATTTTGACATCTTGTATGAGCAATTGATTGAACGCAAATACATTGACACACAGTCACCTCGGAGAAATCACATTCTTTATTGGACATGTTACATTGATGACCTGTTCATCATCTGGAAAGGTTAATTACAATGACTCCATATTTTTTAAATGTGGGCTATTGAGTTGCATTCATCCATTAATTTCACTATTACCATTGGAAGCAACCACATTGATCTAGAAGCTTCAGCTATTTTTGTCAAAGGGACATTCATGATCTTTGCTTTTGCCTATAATAATTTTTAAGATTATGGTGCTTCATTACAGATTTGACCACCGACTAACACACAAAAACAATATTCTCAATTCCTGAGAATGATAATTTGTTTTAATTTTTTTATTTTTGTAAGTGTTATATTTCGTGAACCAGTTGCACGTGGCATATCAGAGCACTGTACAACATATCAAAGTGGAATAAATCAGTTAGAAAATTATGCTATTAAAAAATTACAGACACTCAAATATACAATGAAATGTATAACTTTCAGATAGAGATGAAACAGCATATAGAAAACATTCAGATGACCAATGTAACTGCAGAGCAACCACTTAGAATGTCCTTAACACAAAAAAGAAAAAGCAATTTGGAATAAAGGCAATCATTGGCCAGATATTGCCTGAATAATAAATTCTTCAATTCTTTACTAAAGCTTAATAATGTGGGTTTAGCTGCAAAGTGCATTTGGGCCAAGAATTCCACAGCACTGATGCATAATTGCAAAACACTGTGTATGTGTTTTTCTCTATTTCTATACATAATTCCCAACCTTAAGACTTCACTTCTTCAATTCATCCACTGACCACCTGAGATGTTTGACCTTTTAGTGGTATTGGTCCGTATTCCTTGCCTTAATGCCCTATATAATAGGTACAATGCTTGAAAAATTATATGGATTTTGATACAAACACGTTTTTTGTTTAAATAGGCTATCCACAAAGTCTTCTTTAAACCATTATTACAGAACATTAAAGGCACACACACATCACTGTTGAATAAGCTAACATGCTGCACCTGAAAGGAACATTTGGACATACCCCTCTTTAATTGCCAGAAACAGCCACTTCATTAGCACATCTTGCCACTATCAGTCCGTTAAATAGCCCCAACAAATGGCTGATACAGTTGTTTGCAGTGTTGTCTATCATCTCATCAATAGGTGTCTCTTTGTCCTTCAAAAGTGGCTAGAGCACCTCCACTGCATGATCTCCCCACAACGCACACAGTTACACCATTCCCAGGCACCTACACATCCTGGTGCATGTCATAGGCAAAGCATTGCTGGTTTAAAAGTTAGAAGACTTTCCTGGGAGGGAACAAGCAACCAAGAGTGCTGAGTTCTAGCCCCATTAGCAAGGCGTTCATTTGTTTTAAATGTAAATTACTATTTCACTCCTTTAACAAAAGGATATTTTTAAAAATGTTTTTCACACAGACTTAATTTAGGGTAAACTCTACTTTTGCAACTTTACATTGCATTATAAGAATATGTCTTTTTCTGTTCTTCAAGAATGTTGCAGGCAAGTGTTCTATCTATGGGAAACCCACTGACACAAATACATTTCTTCATTTTAAAAGCTATCATCCACAAACCTTTACAAAATATCTCCTTCTTGGCCAATATCTCAGACCACAAAGGGACTGTGGTTCACTTGTTGATTTTAAGCATAATGCTAAAATACTTGATACTCGCCCCATTCAACGAGGGTATCTGAAAAAACTTCTGAGCAGTTCCAGAAAAGGAGCTAGATGTACCCCCAGGGAAACCAAATTGATACCATGAAAACAACAGGATAACAATGACAGAATGACCTGCGTCACCATCTTTTGTCCAAATACCTTGGATTTCAAAATGATTATCAAGAAGTATTGGGCATTGGTGAGTGTAAGTCTTCATTATGAACAACTACCTATGTTTGCTGCAAAAAAATAACCAAAACTTGCTGGACAAACGGATACACTCTCAGTTTCTTAAAATACAAAAAAACAGAACACTTGGAACCTTTAACCATTTTAGGGACACTTTCCAAAATCTATAAAAGAGACTGGTTTTTGAGAGGAATGACGAACTGCAAAATCAGCAGAGTGATCTATTGCATTGAAAGACCTTGCAGCATGAGATACAATCAAAAAACCATTAGCGCAGCACCTCTCAGAGCATCACTCTAGAATACATTGCTCCTTGAGTACATCACTATATGCAGTTTAATCACTCAGCTGACAACATCATTTGGTTGATCATAGACACTTTACTTGCAAGACCCAACATGGAACATTTTTTGTTACAAAAAGAAGCAAGATGGATACGTCACTTACAAACCCAATGGATTACCATTTACAACCATACACTTTTATATATTTCACTGACCTTCATCAATTTTGGTTTTTGCATAATTATTCTAGCAATCCGAAACTACCAAAATGTCGCCGCAAAACTGCATAACAAATATTTATACCGGCCATACACCGATGACTATTCACTGAATTTCTTTTGTCCCACCAGAATTCACACAAAGGTAAGATCTTCATAAAATGAGACCATCTGACAATTTTAGAATTTGGTGATCATGCTAGAAGAATCTCTCTAAATCCTTCTATCGCTTCTGCTCCTATATTTGTTACCCCCTAGAATCTGACAATGTGACTAATGGGCTATTACCCTTACCGCTCCAAAAAACACTACTTACAATCCAAATAAGGGCAGAAATGTAACCAAGGGTATTTTGCACTTCTAACATACAAAGGTTGTTATTTGGTGACACAGAGCTTTTTAATTAAATGGTCCTTAGCCATATAACCTTTGCTCTTTGTTGTAGGCATACCCACAGCTTGCCAGCATAGGGGCATACAATAATAAATACATATTTGCTTGCTTTCAGAACCTTAAACACATATCGAGCGTATCCTCACTTTCAATCCTCACATAACGACAAAGGTAATGGCTTATACATACCCTGTTTGCAAATTCCTCATTTAATTTTTTATGCACATATATATTGATCTGGTCTATGGACAGACACCATTGAATTAAACTATCTGTCCTCAAAATGGGCATATTTATGGTGAGCCCATTTCCTTTTTTATTTTATTAACTCTTCTATGACAACCAATTTAATTTCCCTGATCGAAATATTAATACAGTCTTATTATCAATAAATAGGGTCCACATCATCTAGTTTGGAGTCCTGAGGAAGGCGAGTTTACTTGTATGTGCCAAAACATTTTATACTTCCACCCTGCTCATTATCATCTTCTGGCTGTCTTATAAGGAGAAGAAAAAATCCAGGCTCCACGAATGGGTGACAAGAAGAGGCAATTAAATAGGGTTTTAAATTCAACTTCTGGCCAATGAAGAACTGGGGATGACTAGACAGTGGGTTGCATAATCAATGAACTTCTTTGACAAGCCACAGCTCAACCCCTCACAAGAAAAGATCTCTTAAAAAGCTAATTATTGTCTGTAAAATGTTCTGTATTTAAAGTTGCTTGTTCTTAAATATGGTTGTACTGCTTAGTGTTTTTTTTTTTTTTTTTTTTTTTTTATTTGTTTATTTGTACATGGTTTATCACAAACCTTTCCAAAATTATCACCAAACAAAACAAGAACATTAAAATCTTGGAGAGATAATACTCACAAAATGAGAATAATTCATGATATAACATACACATAAAAAAGTTTGAACATTAAAATCGAACAAAATAAAGAAACATCCTAACCCAATAATAGATTAACTTAATTCACAAATTATTTTTAAAAAAGAAATAACACGCATAATCAAGCTGGGCGAATAACCATTTCTCATTTTATACCAAATGTATTTAGGGTCAGTACATAAAATATTATCAAAAAATTCCAAAAAGTATTCAGTACGTTGATTGATCAACGAAGGACATCTTACCATGATGTGTTCCAAAGTCTCCTCAGTTTCCAGAACCATACAAAATCTACACCATTTTTTATAATCCACAGGATTTCTTATATTTAGTATAAAATATGTGTGCAAAACATTCAACCTGAACCTCATAAAGCTATTTCTGAAAGTCCTTGACGGATATTTTATCAGATAGTGCTCTATAACCGGCAACAATTTCCAAAAGGAATGAACATGGTTATACAGTTTCGAAGAAAAAACTTTACTTTTAGTCAGTGACCAGTCCATTCCATAGATAATCTGTTTGCATCTATTAGGCTTGTTAATAGCGGTACACTTGGCAATCCCTATCCCTTCCATCATCTTATCCATTTCATTGTTTAAAGAAATCATAAAAGGGCATGTTAAATCAAGTCCTGCTTCAACATAAAAGTTAGAAATCCCAAGTGCTTTGCATTTTCTCCACAGCCTCAGTCTCTTCACTGCCACCACCGCGTGGAGAGATTGCAGCCCCAGTTCATACCTCAATACTTCAATAGGGATACAGTTGGGCAGAAAGAATAACAGCCCCCTCCATATAATACCTTCCAATGATTTCAAAAAATCCGAAATGTCAAATGGACAGATCTCTAAACCATAAGTTATCCTGGGGACCACTTTCTTAAATAAAACTCCCTTAAGGGAATCAAAGTGAAGCCTCCAAACTTCTTTTCAAGGATTCTCATCTGTCTAAGAGCAACTTCTGCTTTGGTCTTGAGTTGATTTTTAAATAATGTAACAGATTCAAAACCAATAAAGCAGTATCCCAAGTATTTCAAGGCTTTCTCAGACCTAATATGTTTGCCCTCACAGAACCAGGTAAATGAATCCTGCTTCTTGTTTGCACGTCCCATACGTATTATAATTGTCTTAGCCGGGTTGATTTTCAAGTATAAGTTACTTACAAACAGTTCAAAAACCTTAATTAAACGCTGAAGACCCACCTTTGTATTATCCAGGAGTAAAAAATCATCAGCATAGGCCAACCAAGAGATGGCCCTTCCATTCAACTTAGGAGACACCAGACCCCTCTTCTGAAAAGCAAGATGAGCACCGCTAACATAGAGATTAAAAATCATTGGGGCCAACATGCAGCCTTGACGTAGTAACTAGTGTCCGTATATAACTCAATCATAATATCCAGAAGGTGATTTGGGATATTTAAGGATTTTAATTTGTACCACAAAGTAGGTCTATCAACTAGGTCGAATGCATTACTAAGATCCATCGATGCCACAAAAGTGGATCGCGAGCCCCCAAACAGGGTTTTGCTTTGCAGGTATCTAAGGACTAATCCACCACAGTCCGCACCACAATTTTTCCTGAAACCCAATTGGTTAATACTAAGGATCTGATTGTCCTCCATCCATTTCTGTACATCAAGAAATACCAGAGATGCAAAGATTTTAGACTCAGAGTCTGCAATGGCTATAGGTCGATAATTACGGGGCATTAATCTGGAGCCCTTTTTGAAAACGGGAATCACTACCGACACCCTCCAGGATTGTGGGATAGTTTTGGAGATGCACACATCTTTAAATAGTATACATAGTATTTTTGCCCATGCGAGGGGGTTAGACTTTAATACCTTATTCGTGAGGTTATTAAGGCCAGGTGCACCCGTATTTCTGGATTTAATTATCAGACTTCTGATTAAATCTACCTCACAAGACAATGACCAGGAAGTGGAAGACTCGGCACAAGGTGAAGAGCATCGATGATTTAACTTGTAAACCTTAGCAAAATGACCGGCCCAGGATGCTTCAGGAATGGGATTTACCATATCAACGATTTGAGTCGAGTCCACATTATTGATCAATTGCCAAAATGTTTTAGATGAGGCCCCTCTCATGGCCCCCAACATCCTTTCACCGTCGCGTTGAGCCATGATACCTCTGTGGCTAATCAGCCAATTTTTAAAGGATTGCTTTAGTTGTCTAATTCTATCCCCAATACCAGATTCTAGCGAACACAGTTTCCGCAATTTGCGGGGCTCTCTATTAAGCTCTCTTTTTCTCTCGTAAACTTCTGTGTCCATAGAGTGCTTATAATAAGTTGATTGGGCAACTCTACCAGACATTTTTTCCGAGAGATGCTTAATTTTAGATCTTATTGTGTTATCAAACTCTTTTACTGAGAACATACACAAGCGTTGTTCCAACTTGGTTTTTTCATATTCCGCAATCATGTTTAAAGTAAATTTCGTAGTTGAATTAAATGTCCAGTTTAATCTGCTCTTTGCAGTGTTTACCACCAGTTCTTTGTTGTACCTCTTAGGGGTCTTCACACTGATTTTAAATTCCAACTCTACCATCAACATACAATGGTCACTTGTGTTAGCGGTTTTCACTTCGAAATTTAACATGGCGAAACTTAATTTGGCAGTTAAGAATATATAGTCTATAATAGACCCGCTCCCCCTTGCGTACCAGGTATGGTAATTGTTTGAGATCAATATAAGCCCCCACAGACTGTGGCAAAATGAAGCCATAAAAAACCTCTTAGCTTCACGCTGCCGCTACTGCAGGTAGCTATCTTAAGGTACAGCATTTCTCCTGATAGCTTATCCATGCTACAATCGGCATTTAGGTCACCTGCTATGGTAATTTCCCCATCTTTATTCTCCATGCACCACTTATCAATAAGTTTTCCCAAGTCACTCAGCTCAATTTCCAACTTGTGGTCAGAGTATTCGTTAGCATTCCAGTAAATGTTTATCACCAATAGGGGAAAGCTCGGCTCAGCATTTCCCACCATATAAGCAGCAATAAGGAACGATTGACCTTGTTTCCATTTATTTAGCATTAACAATCCCGAGGATTCTTTGGTGGCCGTGAGCAAATCCCCTTTGGGTCTACCCCTCGGTCCTTTAGTAGCGCATAGGTCTTCCACAACAAAGCCTTCCCAACCCACCCGCGCAGTTAACCATGTTTCCTGTAGTAAGATTAAATCAAAAGACTGTAACTAATTGATAAGAGACTCGTTATTAAAGAGATTGAAATTACCGTGAGTATTCCAACATATCAACTTCAAATTGTGAGTGGTAACTATGCAGGTTTACCAAGTTCTTTTAGATTATTAATAGCATCTCTCAAGGACAAAGCCAGCCATCTCCAATCTTGTTTCTCTGACGTCTCTTCCAATCTGTGGAAAGAAGGAGGTATGACCTGCCCATTACTGTCCTGAGCTGTTAACCCACCTCTCTCTGGTACGTTTATCAAATTAGATTGATCTTTGAAGGCGAAAAGGTCAAAGCCCATACGTTGAAGTGATTCAACCTCCTTCAATAACATCGATCTAACCAGGGGCGATGGAATTACCAATCTTACAAAATCAAGCCTTTCCTTGTGTATAAAATCCACAAGGTGGATATCGGCCGAGGTGATAAGTTTTAGTTCAGGTATTGCAGAAAATAAAGATAAAATGTACGGTCTGTTCAAAGGCTGATTTCTTTCATCTTTAAATACGGAACACAAAATCAGACCTGGTAGATTCGGAAACACTGGGGATCTGAGCTCATGTGCATATTTTGTATCATACAAAACATTTTCATTACACTCCTTTACCTCACCCCTAACATAGGCTCGGTAAGCCAGTTCATTCATCTCATTGTCCAAAGTTCCTTTGTCTTCTTTATGCCCCCTGACCAAACAATCTTTATACCTTAATTTTTTATTTTCTTCCAACATCTCATTCACATTTCTCAATAATTCACCCACAAGACCATGTTCATTGACCTTCAATTCCTTGCCTGGATCCATTGAATCGTTAGGCAAGGTTATATTGTCCGTGGCCTTAGCCTTGAGAGTATCAGTACATACTCTTGTTCCTGTATCCTTTTTATTTTCTTCCAACATCTCATTCACATTTCTCAATAATTCACCCACAAGACCATGTTCATTGACCTTCAAATACTTGTCTGGATCCATTGAATCGTTAGGCAAGGTTACGTCGTCCGTGGCCTTAGCCTTGAGAGTGTCAGTACATTCTCTTGTTCCTGTATCCTTGGTACCACAACTTTCATCAATTTGATCCGTTATTCTCTCTTTTTCTTTCAGCCTTAGATTTTCATTCATCAATTCCTGCACATTTCTAAGAATATCCTCCACCTTAGCCTGAGATTCACTGGGTTTGGGGATATGTATACCATCTTTGCCCTCCTGTGACATAACACACTTGTCATTATCCCTCCGGGTATCTCTGCTTACCATAAAATTATTAAATGGAAAGGTATTTCCAGTAAGTGGGTCTTTGTGGTATAGACCCGTATTTACAGATTGTACAATAGGTCTTGTGCGTGGCTTAACAGAGCACCCCACGTCTTTTAGAGGAACGTGGTTTTTTCTTGCTCAATAACCATATCCTTTATACCTTTAGTAAGAACCTCCTTTGTCACCTGAGGGACCAAAACCTGCACCGAATTCCCCACAGATCCTTTGAATATCTTAAAGATATCATTCAGACCCTTTTCCAGTACACTTGAATTCTCTACAGCAGAAGCCCCTTTTTTTTTCTTTTTCATAACCTCAGACATTCCATTCTTCCCATCCTCATATTCATTCAAAGGCTCTTGCATAGCCGGGGCAATCTCATTTACTACAGCAATAGATTCCGAATCAATTTTTTGAGATGCCACATAGATCACGGCATCCAAGGCATCCTCCTCAATCATATGTTTCATATCCAAATCCCTCATACATTTTCTGGAAGTTTTATTTTTTGAGTCTATTTTCTTGGTTTTATTATTATTATTTTTTTTGCCAATTTTTTTTTTGCTGCTCTGGATTGCGGCCTGGGCATCCCCAAACCATCAGCTGCACCGTTACCTTCCGGCAGCACATTCGGCTTAAGGTCACTAGAAACCTGCAGATCTTTTTTTGATGTATTGGCCACTATCTCCGAAAATTTTGGGATTAGCTTTTTATCTTTGGGTGTTGGTTCAATAACCATGCTTGGAGAGACATCATTACTCATCCCAGTTCCATACTTATCCGACTTACATAAGATTTTCAAATCCGCCCCCCACACAGCCATATCCTCCCTAACAGTTGGCATTATTATATCGGATATGCCTTTAGGCAGTGCCTCAATACATTGAATAACAGGTATAAGTGAAGCCGATAAAGCATTCGGAAAATTATGAACCGATTTTACAATTGTGCCTAAAAAGGTATTCTGTTTTCGTAGTTCTGTCAAAATAGCCCGGTTGAAAATACCTAGCATCATTGACAGATCTTCACCTGGAGGGAAGTCATTTGGACCCCCCATATGGATGTCATAAATAGGGTCCGAAAGAAGATCCTCAGAGATAAAGATAGCTGGCGTATTAGTAAGATCTTCCAATTCAGCCACAATATCCCCCTGAGGTGAGTTATTATGAGGGGCTTCATTTGCATCCTCTCCAAACATATGATGAGAAGGGTCCATATTATCGTCCAAATTCCTTAATTCTGCTGAGCAATCCTGCGCACATTGGAGCAGTTCCTCTTCGTCACCACAAGGAGGCGGAAGAGGAAGCGCCGCCGCTCGTGCCAGGCTAGCTCTGCGTGTGCTAACAGCTGTGAAAAAATCTGCCCTATGGTCTTTGCGAAGAGCTGAAAGCTTATTTTTCCCCATAATGTGGTATTACACTCCTATTAGGCCAGCCGTATAGATGAACACCACACTGACTATGAAAAACAGACTGACCTTGATGTTAAAGTAACCCACCAATACACCATCCTTTAAACAAACTAAATATCAATTCTCTTTAGATTCAGAGGTCAAGGCTTACTAGCGACACATAGCACGTACCTGGATCCTCCACCCCCACACGACCCCACAGCCAAACAGCTCAACAGCATACTTAGAGCTTACTTTGTGCGCGCGCGCCGTGCGCGAGAAGCCCTGCTCTAGTAGCTAGTTTGCGCGCGGCTGCGAGGGCGGGGGGCCCGACCCAGCCCACTCGAGTACAACCCAGCCCAAACCCAGCCCACAAGAGAAAAGCAAGACACACAAACAGTAAAGTGACTCAAGCCAGAGAGACAACAACAACGGCTCTCCAAGATAAGTATATTTACTCTGGTAATGGAAGTCCAATGTAAACAGTCCAGTCAGACGGGCGTTTCGCCGCCAATGAAGAATAGCGCTTCCTCTTGTCCTTACAGGCACCCAAAGATACAGGGAAAAGAATGAACCGTGGTCGAAATGCGGTCTCCGGCAGCGTATCCAACAGCTCAACAGCTTACTTAGAGCTTACTTCATGCGCGCACGCCGTGCGCGAGAAGCCCTGCTCTAGTAGCTAGTTTGCGCGCCGCTGCAAGGGCGGGGGGCGTGGCTCTAGGTCGCACAGCTTTCTGGTAATGGAAGTCCAATGTAAACAGTCCAGTCAGACGGGCGTTTCGCCGCCAATGAAGAATAGCGCTTCCTCTTGTCCTTACAGGCACCCAAAGATGCAGGGAAAAGAATGAACCGTGGTCCAAATGGGGTCTCCGGCAGCGTATCCAACAGCTCAACAGCTTACTTCGGGCTTTTAACTGGGTTCCTCTGTGACTTTTCTCTCCTCAAGCGGTTCGACGTTAATCTCCCGAGGCATACAGGTCCCTCATTGTATACCTGCCAAGGATTACGATATTGCCCTTCAAGGAAGTCATCGCTTCCCTTTCTGTCCGGTTCTTCTACGAGGCTGAAGAAGAGCAGCTGATTTGGGAAACATCAGTGTTTTATAAAGTCCTTCTGAAACTCTGTACTGAGGGCAGGGTTGGTCTCAGAGTCAGTATTCCTATGGACTGTAATGCAGTATGCTCCCTGAGTTTATGGCACTGGAGAGGTTACTATTGTTGAAAAAAAAATGAAAGTAAAATTGTGCTACTGTAAAATGTGCTCAGACATATTTTCGTTACTGAAACTGTAATGTATTGTTGTGTGTGGCACATTTAACTGTGGGCGCATCGCCCCTTTAAGAATGTGAGTCATGACTTTGTCATGACTCTTTCCAATGAAAGGGGCTCTGCTGGCATGTGAGGGGCATTGCAGCAGAGCCCCAGGAAGCGGCAACTCTGTTTCCGAGTATTTATTATCTTTGGCTTGCCTTGTGACCACGGCCTTTGTTGCAGGCCTGGCATGGGAGCCCCCAGGGCCGAGGCTGCTGTCAGCTGGGTACCCCCAGCCACGGTATCCAAGTCTGGTGATCCTGACCTTGCAAGGGGTCCCCTGCCAGAGGTGTACTGCGTGACTGCAGTTTCATTGTCACACTGGGTGATCCCGGTGTCACCCGCTTCGGTGAACCAGGAGCCGGCCGCCACATTGGCGACGAGAAGTAGGTGGTTCAGACCCGTATACACTGGTGTGCGGACTGTGGGAAGCCTGTGATTATTTTGTTTCTTCTTTCTGTTCCTGAGATTTCCGGGAAGCGGTGTCGGCTGGGAAGAAGGTGGGCGGCACCTGACCATATCCGGGCCTGCGGCGCTGAAGAAAGGAGTGCTGCAGCCTGGCAGGTGGGCGCCGGCGTTGCAGTTGGAAGGGGGCATGGCCTGGGAACACCCGGGCCTGAGGAGGTGAATTAGACATAGGAGTTTTGAGGCCCTTGTTTGCCCGCTACGGTGAGCACAGCAGTCGGAGGAGGGCGGGTGAAATCACATGTGTGCAGCGGCCCGCCCAGCGGCCGAAAAGATTATATAAAAAAAAATAACAAACAGTTGATGTGGAGACTGTGGCCTGGTTCACAGCTAAGGGGACCACAGCAGGAATGGGCTTGGTCCTTCTGGTCTAAATAACGGAACAGGTGAGGCTGTGAGGGCCTGCCCAAACCCCAGCCCACCACAGTCATAAGCTGAGAGCAGGGCAGGAATAAGGGACAGAAGCAATCCTGTTGCTCCTCAACCAGTCCCCAGGAGGAGGAGGACTCCACAGCCAGCCACTAAACAGGGCTGTCTGGTGGTGGTGCGACGTCTGAAAAGAAGGGTCATGCGAGGAGAAACCACAGGGTAGTGGCTCCAAGGGAGTTTCTGTCCACCCTTGTGGTAAGGAACTGGAAGGAACTAAGTGACATTACTCATGGGGGACGAAGAAGGTGAAGGGGCATTTCGCCAGAATGGGCAGCTTGCTCCCCTGTATCCCTTTGATGTGGTAGGGGCACCTGCCGGTCTAGGACCCCAGTGGATGGCGTGGGTGGAGAACCTTGAGCTGTATTTCGAGGTCGTCGAGATCAAGGACAGGGCGAAACGGCCAACCCTCCTGTACTCAGGCGGCCCGGCCGTCCAGAGACTGCTTAAGACATTGCGGCCGAGAGACCAGTCATATGATGCAGCCATTGCAGCACTGAATGAGTACTTTATGCCCATGGTAAACAGGGATTATGAACAGTTCAGGATGAGATGCGCGAGACAAGAGGAAGGGGAGAGCCTAGAAGCCTTTCATGGCAAGCTTTGTGGCATCGCAGTGTCCTGTGCTCTGGGTAACTTCGAGGATGACGAGATCAAGACTCAGCTCATCTATGGCTGTAGCTCTGCTAAACTGTGGAAACAGGTCCTCAGGGAGCCTGGGCTGGGCCTTGAAAAGATACTGGAGCTGGGCCGTGTCCAGAAATTGGCAGAAGTGCGTGTCTCGGCTATGGACCTCTCCAGGCAGCAGCTCAAGCTGGAAGTCCCCATGCAATGGGTGAAGTTGGAGGAGGTGTCGCCCGTGGGCAAATGGCAAGGTGGTAGGCCAACGAGAAGAGGGGAGTGGCCACGGAGAGAGCCAGGTGTCAAAATATGCCATCATTGTGGATGGGACCTCCCGCACGCGTAGGTGTGCCTGGCCAAAGGACATAAGTCTGGAAGGTGCTGAAAAGTGGATCACTTCGCACGGGTGTGCCTAGCCCCAACACCAGCCAGCATGGTCGGGCCATCAGCAGGAAGTGCATCAAAGGAGGCCACAGGAGGAAGCCCCCCAAAAAAGCTGCGGTCCACGTGGCAGAGGACCACAGGACGAGGCCATATGATTATGCATAGGATGAGGGTGATGAGAATGTGTTCTTCCTGTCCTGCAGCAGCACATGTGGCCACAAGTGCCTTTAGCGGAAGCCGGGGGACGGTTGTGTGAGGCCCCAGGGAGGAAAGTTTGATCCAGGCATCTTTTGATCCCAACATCGTTCACTGGACTTCCAGGGGGTGCTTGGACTGGAGAGCACAACAATTTGCTGTGATTTTGTAGCTGACACGAGTGGTGTGCGGACTGGAATGAACCACATATCTGGACCTCGTTAGGGGGTTGTTGTTGTATGTTTGTTTTGGGTTTTGCTATAATGAAAGAAGAGTGTTGTGTGTGGCCCATTTAACTGTGGGCGCATCGGCCCTTTAAGAATGTGAGTCAGGAATTCGTCATGACTCTTTCCAATAAAAGGGACTCTGCTGGCACGTGAGGGGCAGTGCAGCAGAGCCCCAGGAAGCAGCAACTTTGTCTCCAAGTATTTATTGTCTTTGGCTTGCCGTGTAACCACAGCCTTTGTTGCAGCCACGGCCTGGGAGCCCACAGCCACGGTATCCAGATATGGTGACCCTGACCTTGCGGGGTGTCCCCTGCCAGCGGTGTACTGCGTGACCGCAGTTTTACCGCAGTTTTATTGAAACATTTTTCTCACTGAATTTCATAGGTTTTTAGTAGCGCAACTTAACCATAACGTCTCTTTAACAAATTTTTTTCATTTAATTTTATAGGTTTTTATTAGTGCAACTTAACCATAACGTCCCTTTAACAAAGTTTTTTTCAGTGAATTTCATGGGTTTTTACCAGTGCATGCTATTTTCCTACAACCTTGTAAAATCATAATTACCCAATATAGCAATATTTGTGTCCCATTTACAAACTGTCACCTTAAAACCCTGCCATTTCCCACCTTCCGGAATCATTTTTAACACTTATATACACTTTTTGCAACTAATTCAACTCGTTTTGCATCCGTAAACGTCTACGAACATCTGACTTCATAGCGGACCTTCCGGACAGTGCCACATGACCATACACTGGCGCGCGGCTGGTTGTGTCCGATAAGCCGTCCGCACTTCACGATAATATCTCTGCTTCGCAGACAGTTCAGAACTGCATTTTCTACTGATCTAGGAACTTTCAACTTCTATATTTCCTTTGCACAGCTCCAACACCTATTCCTACTCATTATCCATTAACAATCTAGTACACAGTACATACTTTTAGCAAAACTGCTATTTATCTTAAAATGACATCAGCTAATGCCATCCCTCCTCCCCAAGAGTCACCACCACAACTGTAATCAAGGAGCATGAAAAACACTGCCCCCTACCTTAGAAATAACACACGCGCAACATTTTCCCTTGTCCACCTACCCCTCCATATTAGTGTTTGGTTCCTCTTCCCTCATTTCCCTCCCCACCTTTCGTTCTCAGCTCCCCTGCCAAAAAAATACATCCAAAAACAACAAAATACATATTCTTTTAGGAACCACCTTTCACAGTTAAAAAATAGAACTAAAAAAAATGTATAGACTCCATCTACTATTTCTCAGTAAAGTACATAGACTCAATAAGATTTTCCAACATTTCCATTTGCATTTTGTGTTATGCTAATAGGAATATTGTGGCGTTCATCCTCCGTTCCAAGGACTGGATTGGTGGATACCGGCCCAGCAGCCCTAGCTATCAGCCCAAGAGAAGTAAAGGTGGATAACAAGGTCTCTGGACCATTATCCCCCCATTCCAGCCCCTGAAATGGGTGATGAAGGTCATTAGCACCCCAGGTTCCCAAAGGCGTCCTGGTGTAGGAAGGAAAATCCTTTTCCAAGATGGCCACCATGGAAAGGGAAGGCGAGGGTTCCATACATGGCCCCTCTTCGCTTTCCATTGCAGCCTGCAGAAGGCAAAAAGAGAACCCTATGACCATATTACCACAAGCACATTTTTCTTCCCTTTCAGATCTATCCTAATTTCGAATAACTTTACCACAAAGCCAGTCCCAGGTGGACATGGCCACTTGAATCCTATGTTTTGTCCCTTGTGGTCATGGCCAGTAGCTAGATTGTCTGGATCATTACCTTATTGCATGACCCAGACAATCTGGCCACTGCCCATGGCCACAGGCTACCCCTCAGTCACTAAAGGTATACCTCTATTTTTTGTAGCTACATTATGACACTTGTCAAATAATAAAACACTGGCACATTTGCAAAACCATACTTGTAGGTCCTTGCCAATGCTCCTTATGCAAGTTTGCTGGAAATCCACCCATGTTTTATTTTTTCAAAAGTGTCAAATGTATGCACATACAATTGTCATGTAACCTAGCCCCCACTTGACAAAATCCATTCAGACTTTACGAAAACATCTATATCTAGATCTATAATCGTTTTGCAAACCTTTGTGTAGATTTGTGAAATGACACCACATTTATAAGCCTTTACAATATTTTGGGAGCCCCCCTCTAATTTTGCTCCCTCTTGACAGAATCCCAACAAACTTGGCAAAAATATGTATATCTAGATCTATTATCAGTTTGCCAAATGAAGTGTAGATTCGTCAAATGGCACCTCATTTATAAACCTTTACATTATTTTGGGACCCCCATCTAATTTTGCCACCTCTTCACCAAATCCCACCAAACTTCGCAAAAACAATTATATCTAAATATATTATCAATTTCCCAAATTAAGTGTAGATTCGTCAAATGGCACATCATTCATAAGCCTTTACATTATTTTCGGACCCCCCCCTCTAATTTTGCCCCCTCATGACAGAATCTCACCAAACTTGGAATACTCTCTCAGAATCAGGTCAGGAATATACATGCACAATTTCATGCAGTTCCATTAAGTGGCGCCAAAGTTATAAGCCATCCAAGAACTGCATTTCACCAACCCTTTAATGCTGAGGTGTCTGCGAACTTTCACTGGACTGTTCGTGAACATCTGAACTGTTCGCGGACCTTCGCTGCAAAAACACCAGTTTTTTTGCTTCTTGCAGCCATATCCTATCCCATCCTCATCACCCCTCCACTCCCCAGAGATTATTTCATAAGTTTGACAACTGCAATGTTGTGTTTTTTAATATGTTTTTACTGCAATGTCCGTGGACAGTGGCAAAGTCCGCAAATCCAAAATGCCGGGCGTTTCCAAAAATCTGACACACTTCACGCTCTTCGCCATCCAATCAGCGAACATGTTGCATGTCCGCAGACATGACGCAAGCCGATTAGCCAATCAGGACACTGTCCGTGGACCGAACAGGGAAGTGTGTCTGCAGACCGGACATAGATATCACAAATTGTTTGTGACCTACTTTTTGGTCATTTTAAAAAAAACTACTGGACGGACGGATTTTCACCAAATTTACAAAAGCACGCTTTCGGGACCAAGCCGCTGCTCCTGGTCCAAATTTGGTGAAAATCCATCCAGCGGTTTAGGCTGTAGGTGTGAGCAAAGTTTTTTCCCCATTCAGTCTATGGGAAAAAAAGACATTTTGGGACCCCCCCCCCTATAACCTTGCCCCCCCTGGACCAAACCTCACCAAACTTTGCAAAAAAAATTCAGAGTGGGCTATATACTTTTTTCTGCAAAGTTTGGTGAGCATTCGTCCAGGGAGAGCGAAGATATAAGCCGCCCAAAAAGTGCTCTTCCTATGGAAACAGCAACTTAACCTTAAGTACACAGCATAACTACACAGCCACTACCGTGAGTGTGTGAAGGACAAGTATAGCGGTCCATATTGGGCGCAGTCAATATGGTGCCGTCCTTAGAACAGGCAAGTTCGTAGGAATACAAAATGGAGTTTTCCTAAGGACACTGGAACTGTCCGTACAGTGAACATTGCATGCGTGCACATGCGCAGTGCAAACGAAAGGATTGCCAACATTGCGCCAGTTCCTAACTGTCCGTCTCACTTGTGTCGCACTTTCAAGTAGTTTGAGAACCGGAACACTGTTCGTAGGACATTTGTGCGCATGCGCATGTTTGATTCTTTGCACTTGCTATCCAGGGGACTTTCATTAAGGGGGCGGATGTGTTGAGGACGTCATCTTGTGATCGCACCTACGCTGTGCGTGGGGACTAGCTTACGCAGTTTGTGTGTTCCGCAACATTAAAAAAGAACTTGTAGACACAAGGCTAACTATTGAGGATTGTAAAAATGTAATTTGACACATCCCAAACAATAGACCAGCACAGGAGTTGCTGTGTAAAATGTGTGTACCGCTTTGTAGGGATGAAGACGGCCGCGAGGCAAACCCCTGCACCCCTTCAAAAGGTCACACCCCCGAACGCATCTTCATTGTCCTTCTAGCTATAGTAGATAGAGGTGCGTTGCCTTTAGTGCTGTAGTGACAAAAAGGAAACTAATCAGTATGGCTTCCATGGCTGCTGTTGGGTTATTAGCCTCTGCGCCACCCCCAAACCCGCCACCATCACCACCTCACCAGGGCCTGCAGAGAGATATATGGGTGAGGATGTAGAGATTGAGGAAGAAGAGGAGGAAGAGAATGAAGTGGAGGAACTACGCACTAGGAGCACTCGGCGGGAGTCGTGGGTGTGGTGGTTGTTTTCCGTTTATGGGAACATACCAAGAGTATGTGCGAACCTGGTGAAGTGTAACCAGTGTGATGGGGTGTTGAATCGCGGCACATTTGGAGCGTACACTTTTGGTACGACAACCATGAAGCGACACCTCGCTTCGCTCCACACTGCGGATATTCGCAAGGTGGTGCCATGTGAAGAGCGTAGTCGTTTCAGTTCCTTGACAGCATCCTCTGAATCTGCTCCTCTCACCACAAGAGACACTTCTGTGGGGGAGCGCCTCCCTCCAGCTGCTTCACAAGCCATTTGCAATGCTGTGGACCCTTACCTTTCAAAGGTGACAGTAGTGTGCACGTATTGTGACGCAGTACTCTGCAGGGGGGGAGTTTTCGAAGTACTTTTGAGGCTACAGTCACTGAGGACCAGAAAATGTGCTCCTTACCTAAATAAAGATCACCCGTAATATTAGTCTGTTGAGTTGCCCTTTCTTATCCCCGTGGCTGGTGGCACTTCCTTACCCTCCTTTCGCCTCTTGTGTGGGGAGTGCGGGTAATTAATGAACGTAAAAACAACATAAATGACACAAAAGGCTCTTTTCAGAGCCGCCTTTCTCATTGTAACAATAGTCCTATGAAGTGAAGGCCGTACACCCCTGCAGAGTTCAGCAAATGTTCGCGGAAAGTCGTAGAGGGGAAAAAAGGAGGGTGCAAGCGGCGCAAAAGCAATCAAGTGGACGTTGGAAGTAAGTGGCGGCTCTGAAAAGAGCCTTTCGGTGGTGTGTTGTGTGGGTCAAAAACAGTGGAATGGAGAAAACGGATTGTCAGATAGGTTAGTGTGATTGCAAAAAAGGGCGCAATGCATTTTGTACATTGTGAAGAAAAAGCTGATTACCAGCATATGTGAGGTGGACTCCATCTCTGCGGAAAATGAAACTGCTACTAAACAAAATGTTTTCATTGTGGAAAGAGCACATGTCAACATCTCTTAAAAAGGCACACACAGCCTTATTCAAATTGCGTCTCGCTTTCTCCATTTGTGGACTAAATGCTGAAGAACGCAACAATTTTTGTCTTTGGGCAATACGGGAAAAAAGTATTTGACAATTTGGAAACATGTCCCTGAGCTTCGCGAGTCCTTCCTTCATGGCAAATTGTAAAGAAATGCCAGATACATGGCCAAAACTGTTTCCTCTGTAATGAATGATGAGTATATCTGGAGGACGCTCTGTCTGTAAAGTAACACAAAGAGGTACCAAATCCACCCATCTCATGCCACGCACGCCATGCCAGTGCACTTCCGCATGTGGAAATCAGAGATTTGTAGATAAACTGCAGCTTTCTGCATGCACCTTCAACCATGTATCCATGAGTCTCCCACAATCCAGATAATCTGTTTTTGAGCATGGGAAGCCATGGCTGTGTGGTGTCCTGTGAGGGAGAAGACGGTCTTACTAAAGTACGTCGGTCAGAACACACCTACTGAACTTTATGGACCAATCCCTAGCTCCGCTCATTCTCATTTACATGCGGCTCCACCCTTCAATTCCCGGTGGTGATATGTGCTGGCTGCTAAGTACCGCCATGTTCGCGGACATGTACAGGATCAGAGCGTGACAACGGTACATTAAAGTACTATTCCCCTTTTACCCCTTTAAGGTAGGCTCCGAAAAGAGCCGTTTTTTTTGTTTTTGGCCACATATCGTACAGACATGTGGTATTTTATGTTTTTGTCCTTGCTTTACTCGTGCAAACATTACAGAAAGTTCTCTAAAGCAAGTCGTATATTCCAAAAAAACATTGCATTTCCCAAAGAGGATAGCGCAACACTATCAGCTTCAAAGTAGTGTGCATTGCTTGCAGCAATGTTATCGTGGCTACAAAAAAAATACCAACACGTAGCATGAATGCATGCATGCCACGATTGATGATGCACCTCCCGATGCTTTGATGTGGACAGAAAACAGAAATGTTGTTCCATTGCACTCTCGGGAGTAAAGCATAAAAAATAAATTTCGATGTTGGGAAGATGGTAATGAGTGCTTCTACCAACTGTGCCAAATCTGCCAACAAAGTACGTGAAGTCAGGTATCCCAAGTGGCAAGCACCGTAGTGCAAAATTACCACATGAGGCGTGGTCATTCGATGCATGTCTCTGCAAATTTGCAGAATTGCCGCAGCATTGGCATCAGTGTCAGCGCTCCACACCACCTCCACTCCTCGCACATCGAAATGGTGTGCCACATGCCTATTCTCGGCATAGTGTAGTAAGACTTGCACAAAAATGTCTCCAAGCAGCAAAACCCTGACCCTTTGCTCCTCTGCCATTTTCAGTGTGCGCACCGTCTTTCGACACAAAAGACTAATGTGAACATCTGATTGGCTGATGCCTACAGTCGTTTTGCCATGCAGGATTTGCTGTAGAAACCCGTATGTGACACGCCCTACCAGCGGACAAGCGTTGCCTATGTGCGGCACGTAACTCTTACCCAGTCCGTCCACCCTTTCTACAGCGGTAGCAAAGCGAGACGCCTCATTGGACACAACTAAGCGGGCGCACAATCATCCACCAATCACACAGAACATCGCTAATTTTAACTCCGTCATCAACATTGCGCACTATAAAATAACTGTTGATGATTCTTAATGAAAATCGCATACCATTGCAAAGTACCTACTTCACAAGCGACTATGCAAGGATTGCAAATTTCTACGAAAAGCTCCATGCTTGTGCACATGCATCAGTATAGAGTACAGGTATGTACATTTTGATCAAAGTAAATGTGGAACCCTTATGATGTAAAATAGACAAAATAATGGTGGTAAATTTCCATAGGGAACACATAAAAATGCACCCCCTTTCAAAGTGCAACAATGCCGATTTGTCATTAACAAATCGCACAACCGCTTACTGTCCTCTGCATAACCTGTACATACTTTGCAAGCATGCCTATTTAGGCATAGCTTTCAACCATTTTTTTCTTAAAGGCGGGTGAAATCAGCCATTTTGTTTTTGACAGGTCAGACGTCCATTGGATTGAATGGCCGTGCAGGAGGCTTGACGGGTGAGTCTGCCCTTTACAAGGCGGGTAACACCCGCCAAAAGCGTGTGAGTTGAGAAGTAGAATTTAGGGCAGACCTTAATTTTGTACGTGAAAATGTTGGAGCTCTGTACTCTCTACTGGCTACAGTAACGCTACTTGCAATGTTATCGTACGAGAGTAGTAATCGCTCCCGATTGTGGTGCTCACATGTCCTTCGGAGAGTCTCCTGATTTTTGGACATCGTGCTTTTCATTAACAAGTACAAAATGTTTGCCCATTTAGTACTTTGCCCTATCGCTTACAAACCTCTCTCCTAAGCATACTACATTTTGTAAAGAACAAGGCATTTCCAAATCCTTAAAAAATGTAGTTATTTTGAAGGACTTTCGAGTACCATATTGAAAGTAGTATGGAAAGACTGCATAGAGAAAAGTGAAATGTGCACGTGGACTGGGTTCAAATATGAACTGACGAAAGAAGGAGAAGTAAATTTTGCAGTATCGTGACCGCTGCAAACACACAAAGTAATTGATATTGTTTTTTTAATTCACAGTGAAGACTACTTTCCTGAGAATCAACAGCATCTACACTGCAGACGACATATCCGAAGAAACCTGGTCATCTTGTACAAAGAAGTAAGTACAGTACAACCTTAATATTGTAACTACTCCTTAAAGAGGCTGCATGAGTTATTTGTTTGTTTTGGGCACCAAAGCAAGCATTTATTTGTAAACCATTCTACCTACAAATATCCATTTATTGAACAAAGAATAACAGGTGGAATGGCTGACAAATCCCTGTGTGTTTGGTACTGAAATAATATAGGGAATCCTTAGATGGTTAGATTGTGAAAGTAAGTTGTGGTAGCAAGTTTTTGGCATTTCGGTTATTAATAATGGTTCTCGCCACAAGTAGGGCACTTTCTACTCTCATGTAAAGCACATTGTACTAGTATACAAACAGTAAAGTAGCCTTACCAAATGATAGTTAGAGGTCACTGTGCGTTGACACACCATGCCAAAGAGCTGCCCCATCACACTTATGCACACATGAATACAGCACACATACTTTGGACAACAGAGCAAAGTATACTTTTTTTTCTCAACAGACACCAAAGAATGCCTACCAAAAAGCAGCTCCATAGAAAGGAACGCAGAATTAGAGCAAATAAAAATAAAGGTGCCCAATGTAAGCATCCACCTGTTGTAGAGTTAGTGGAGAATCTTGGTACAAACCACCTAATGCAGTTGGGTAACATAGTAAAAGAAGTCTCAACTACCGAAACTGTACCTCCTCCATCAATAAGTGTCACAAAACACAGAAATGTTGTCAAAATAACGGCTGCCAGTACAGCTAACAATGTTCCTAATAATCCTGATAGTGTAAGAATAACCCATAGTAAAAAAAGTATGCTAGCAAAAATGTTTCGTCACAGAGTCCTTCAGAATGTACTAAGAGGACCAAAATCATCCTCGGCCCTTAAAAAGTACCGTAGAAAGTTAATTCTACGAGCCCTCGTGGACAGTGCCATCCTTCTCAAAAGGAAGTTGTTCATATTAGTGTTGAAAAGGATGAAAGCATTAACAAAACTAAGTACCAAACTACAAATAAAACTCAGCAATAAATGGAATGTGACCAAAAATAATTTTTTGCATGTTTGTGGTGGTGAATGGAGTCACACAACAAGCACAAAGCCATACTTTAATGAGGAAGCATACAAACAAAATCAAACAAACACAATTGCCATCCATAGCAGTGGACGAGGGTATGAGAAAATCAATACTACCATCATGGAACAAGAAACACTGATTACAAAACTGTCTTCTGAAAACTCAGAATTACCTCTTGATTCAGCAGAACCACACCGTCCAGCATACAAATGGCCGTGCACATCAATGTGTGCCATTCCAAACAAAGCTTTCAAATCTTTACGTCCGTTCCTTAATCAGTATGTAAAAGGTAAAGACAAAAGTAAAATGAAAGTGTTGCAAAATATGGATGTTTGTGTAGTGCGGAAAGTCACAGGACTAAAAGGACATTCATTAGCCTGCATTTCTGGCTCTATTTGCAAAAGTACCTTCCATGATATCAAAAGAATAGCAGTACATCATTCCAAAGTAAGACATTTAAGGTTTGTGGAGTACCTTGTTAATTGGAAAACCAGAGGCATGCTATGTGCTAACAATAAACCACTAAAACATGGAAAACTAGTCCAGAATATTGATGATCTGGTCACCTCTAGCGGGATGAACATCTACTGGAAACAGATCAAGGGTCCATTCTACCTACAAATGTCCATTTATTGAACAAAGAATAACAGGTGGAATGGCTGACAAATCCCTGTGTGTTTGGTACTGAAATAACACAGGGAATCCTTAGAAGGTTAGATTGTGAAAGTAAGTTGTGGTAGCAAGTTTTTGGCATTTCGGTTATTAATAATGGTTCTCGCCACAAGTAGGGCACTTTCTACTCTCATGTAAAGCACATTGTACTAGTATACAAACAGTAAAGTAGCCTTACCAAATGATAGTTAGAGGTCACTGTGCGTTGACACACTATGCAAAAGAGCTGCCCCATCACACTTATGCACACATGCATACAGCACACATACTTTGGACAACAGAGCAAAGTATACTTTTTTTTCTCAACAGACACCAAAGAATGCCTACCAAAAAGCAGCTCCATAGAAAGGAACGCAGAATTAGAGCAAATAAAAATAAAGGTGCCCAATGTAAGCATCCACCTGTTGTAGAGTTAGTGGAGAATCTTGGTACAAACCACCTAATGCAGTTGGGTAACATAGTAAAAGAAGTCTCAACTACCGAAACTGTACCTCCTCCATCAAAAAGTGTCACAAAACACAGAAATGTTGTCAAAATAAAGGCTGCCAGTACAGCTAACAATGTTCCTAATAATCCTGATAGTGTAAGAATAACCCATAGTAAAAAAAGTATTTTAGCAAAAATGTTTCGTCACAGAGTCCTTCAGAATGTACTAAGAGGACCAAAATCATCCTCAGCCCTTAAAAAGTACCGTAGAAAGTTAATTCTACGAGCCCTCGTGGACAGTGCCATCCTTCTCAAAAGGAAGTTGTTCATATTAGTGTTGAAAAGGATGAAAGCATTAACAAAACTAAGTACCAAACTACAAATAAAACTCAGCAATAAATGGAATGTGACCAAAAATAATTTTTTGCATGTTTGTGGTGGTGAATGGAGTCACACAACAAGCACAGAGCCATACTTTAATGAGGAAGCATACAAACAAAATCAAACAAACACAATTGCCATCCATAGCAGTGGACGAGGGTATGAGAAAATCAATACTACCATCATGGAACAAGAAACACTGATTACAAAACTGTCTTCTGAAAACTCAGAATTACCTCTTGATTCAGCAGAACCACACCGTCCAGCATACAAATGGCCGTGCACATCAATGTGTGCCATTCCAAACCAAGCTTTCAAATCTTTACGTCCGTTCCTTAATCAGTATGTAAAAGGTAAAGACAAAAGTAAAATGAAAGTGTTGCAAAATATGGATGTTTGTGTAGTGCGGAAAGTCACAGGACTAAAAGGACATTCATTAGCCTGCATTTCTGGCTCTATTTGCAAAAGTACCTTCCATGATATCAAAAGAATAGCAGTACATCATTCCAAAGTAAGACATTTAAGGTTTGTGGAGTACCTTGTTAATTGGAAAACCAGAGGCATGCTATGTGCTAACAATAAACCACTAAAACATGGAAAACTAGTCCAGAATATTGATGATCTGGTCACCTCTAGCGGGATGAACATCTACTGGAAACAGATCAAGGGTCCATTCTACCTACAAATGTCCATTTATTGAACAAAGAATAACAGGTGGAATGGCTGACAAATCCCTGTGTGTTTGGTACTGAAATAACACAGGGAATCCTTAGAAGGTTAGATTGTGAAAGTAAGTTGTGGTAGCAAGTTTTTGGCATTTCGGTTATTAATAATGGTTCTCGCCACAAGTAGGGCACTTTCTACTCTCATGTAAAGCACATTGTACTAGTATACAAACAGTAAAGTAGCCTTGCCAAATGATAGTTAGACGTCACTGTGCGTTGACACACCATGCCAAAGAGCTGCCCCATCACACTTATGCACACATGCATACAGCACACATACTTTGGACAACAGAGCAAAGTATACTTTTTTTTCTCAACAGACACCAAAGAATGCCTACCAAAAAGCAGCTCCATAGAAAGGAACGCAGAATTAGAGCAAATAAATATAAAGGTGCCCAATGTAAGCATCCACCTGTTGTAGAGTTAGTGGAGAATCTTGGTACAAACCACCTAATGCAGTTGGGTAACATAGTAAAAGAAGTCTCAACTACCGAAACTGTACCTCCTCCATCAAAAAGTGTCACAAAACACAGAAATGTTGTCAAAATAACGGCTGCCAGTACAGCAAACAATGTTCCTAATAATCCTGATAGTGTAAGAATAACCCATAGTAAAAAAAGTATTTTAGCAAAAATGTTTCGTCACAGAGTCCTTCAGAATGTACTAAGAGGACCAAAATCATCCTCGGCCCTTAAAAAGTACCGTAGAAAGTTAATTCTACGAGCCCTCGTGGACAGTGCCATCCTTCTCAAAAGGAAGTTGTTCATATTAGTGTTGAAAAGGATGAAAGCATTAACAAAACTAAGTACCAAACTACAAATAAAACTCAGCAATAAATGGAATGTGACCAAAAATAATTTTTTGCATGTTTGTGGTGGTGAATGGAGTCACACAACAAGCACAGAGCCATACTTTAATGAGGAAGCATACAAACAAAATCAAACAAACACAATTGCCATCCATAGCAGTGGACGAGGGTATGAGAAAATCAATACTACCATCATGGAACAAGAAACACTGATTACAAAACTGTCTTCTGAAAACTCAGAATTACCTCTTGATTCAGCAGAACCACACCGTCCAGCATACAAATGGCCGTGCACATCAATGTGTGCCATTCCAAACAAAGCTTTCAAATCTTTACGTCCGTTCCTTAATCAGTATGTAAAAGGTAAAGACAAAAGTAAAATGAAAGTGTTGCAAAATATGGATGTTTGTGTAGTGCGGAAAGTCACAGGACTAAAAGGACATTCATTAGCCTGCATTTCTGGCTCTATTTGCAAAAGTACCTTCCATGATATCAAAAGAATAGCAGTACATCATTCCAAAGTAAGACATTTAAGGTTTGTGGAGTACCTTGTTAATTGGAAAACCAGAGGCATGCTATGTGCTAACAATAAACCACTAAAACATGGAAAACTAGTCCAGAATATTGATGATCTGGTCACCTCTAGCGGGATGAACATCTACTGGAAACAGATCAAGGGTCCATTCTACCTACAAATGTCCATTTATTGAACAAAGAATAACAGGTGGAATGGCTGACAAATCCCTGTGTGTTTGGTACTGAAATAACACAGGGAATCCTTAGAAGGTTAGATTGTGAAAGTAAGTTGTGGTAGCAAGTTTTTGGCATTTCGGTTATTAATAATGGTTCTCGCCACAAGTAGGGCACTTTCTACTCTCATGTAAAGCACATTGTACTAGTATACAAACAGTAAAGTAGCCTTACCAAATGATAGTTAGAGGTCACTGTGCGTTGACACACCATGCCAAAGAGCTGCCCCATCACACTTATGCACACATGAATACAGCACACATACTTTGGACAACAGAGCAAAGTATACTTTTTTTTCTCAACAGACACCAAAGAATGCCTACCAAAAAGCAGCTCCATAGAAAGGAATGCAGAATTAGAGCAAATAAAAATAAAGGTGCCCAATGTAAGCATCCACCTGTTGTAGAGTTAGTGGAGAATCTTGGTACAAACCACCTAATGCAGTTGGGTAACATAGTAAAAGAAGTCTCAACTACCGAAACTGTACCTCCTCCATCAATAAGTGTCACAAAACACAGAAATGTTGTCAAAATAACGGCTGCCAGTACAGCTAACAATGTTCCTAATAATCCTGATAGTGTAAGAATAACCCATAGTAAAAAAAGTATGCTAGCAAAAATGTTTCGTCACAGAGTCCTTCAGAATGTACTAAGAGGACCAAAATCATCCTCGGCCCTTAAAAAGTACCGTAGAAAGTTAATTCTACGAGCCCTCGTGGACAGTGCCATCCTTCTCAAAAGGAAGTTGTTCATATTAGTGTTGAAAAGGATGAAAGCATTAACAAAACTAAGTACCAAACTACAAATAAAACTCAGCAATAAATGGAATGTGACCAAAAATAATTTTTTGCATGTTTGTGGTGGTGAATGGAGTCACACAACAAGCACAAAGCCATACTTTAATGAGGAAGCATACAAACAAAATCAAACAAACACAATTGCCATCCATAGCAGTGGACGAGGGTATGAGAAAATCAATACTACCATCATGGAACAAGAAACACTGATTACAAAACTGTCTTCTGAAAACTCAGAATTACCTCTTGATTCAGCAGAACCACACCGTCCAGCATACAAATGGCCGTGCACATCAATGTGTGCCATTCCAAACAAAGCTTTCAAATCTTTGCGTCCGTTCCTTAATCAGTATGTAAAAGGTAAAGACAAAAGTAAAATGAAAGTGTTGCAAAATATGGATGTTTGTGTAGTGCGGAAAGTCACAGGACTAAAAGGACATTCATTAGCCTGCATTTCTGGCTCTATTTGCAAAAGTACCTTCCATGATATCAAAAGAATAGCAGTACATCATTCCAAAGTAAGACATTTAAGGTTTGTGGAGTACCTTGTTAATTGGAAAACCAGAGGCATGCTATGTGCTAACAATAAACCACTAAAACATGGAAAACTAGTCCAGAATATTGATGATCTGGTCACCTCTAGCGGGATGAACATCTACTGGAAACAGATCAAGGGTCCATTCTACCTACAAATGTCCATTTATTGAACAAAGAATAACAGGTGGAATGGCTGACAAATCCCTGTGTGTTTGGTACTGAAATAACACAGGGAATCCTTAGAAGGTTAGATTGTGAAAGTAAGTTGTGGTAGCAAGTTTTTGGCATTTCGGTTATTAATAATGGTTCTCGCCACAAGTAGGGCACTTTCTACTCTCATGTAAAGCACATTGTACTAGTATACAAACAGTAAAGTAGCCTTACCAAATGATAGTTAGAGGTCACTGTGCGTTGACACACCATGCCAAAGAGCTGCCCCATCACACTTATGCACACATGCATACAGCACACATACTTTGGACAACAGAGCAAAGTATACTTTTTTTTCTCAACAGACACCAAAGAATGCCTACCAAAAAGCAGCTCCATAGAAAGGAACGCAGAATTAGAGCAAATAAAAATAAAGGTGCCCAATGTAAGCATCCACCTGTTGTAGAGTTAGTGGAGAATCTTGGTACAAACCACCTAATGCAGTTGGGTAACATAGTAAAAGAAGTCTCAACTACCGAAACTGTACCTCCTCCATCAAAAAGTGTCACAAAACACAGAAATGTTGTCAAAATAAAGGCTGCCAGTACAGCTAACAATGTTCCTAATAATCCTGATAGTGTAAGAATAACCCATAGTAAAAAAAGTATTTTAGCAAAAATGTTTCGTCACAGAGTCCTTCAGAATGTACTAAGAGGACCAAAATCATCCTCGGCCCTTAAAAAGTACCGTAGAAAGTTAATTCTACGAGCCCTCGTGGACAGTGCCATCCTTCTCAAAAGGAAGTTGTTCATATTAGTGTTGAAAAGGATGAAAGCATTAACAAAACTAAGTACCAAACTACAAATAAAACTCAGCAATAAATGGAATGTGACCAAAAATAATTTTTTGCATGTTTGTGGTGGTGAATGGAGTCACACAACAAGCACAGAGCCATACTTTAATGAGGAAGCATACAAACAAAATCAAACAAACACAATTGCCATCCATAGCAGTGGACGAGGGTATGAGAAAATCAATACTACCATCATGGAACAAGAAACACTGATTACAAAACTGTCTTCTGAAAACTCAGAATTACCTCTTGATTCAGCAGAACCACACCGTCCAGCATACAAATGGCCGTGCACATCAATGTGTGCCATTCCAAACAAAGCTTTCAAATCTTTACGTCCGTTCCTTAATCAGTATGTAAAAGGTAAAGACAAAAGTAAAATGAAAGTGTTGCAAAATATGGATGTTTGTGTAGTGCGGAAAGTCACAGGACTAAAAGGACATTCATTAGCCTGCATTTCTGGCTCTATTTGCAAAAGTACCTTCCATGATATCAAAAGAATAGCAGTACATCATTCCAAAGTAAGACATTTAAGGTTTGTGGAGTACCTTGTTAATTGGAAAACCAGAGGCATGCTATGTGCTAACAATAAACCACTAAAACATGGAAAACTAGTCCAGAATATTGATGATCTGGTCACCTCTAGCGGGATGAACATCTACTGGAAACAGATCAAGGGTCCATTCTACCTACAAATGTCCATTTATTGAACAAAGAATAACAGGTGGAATGGCTGACAAATCCCTGTGTGTTTGGTACTGAAATAACACAGGGAATCCTTAGAAGGTTAGATTGTGAAAGTAAGTTGTGGTAGCAAGTTTTTGGCATTTCGGTTATTAATAATGGTTCTCGCCACAAGTAGGGCACTTTCTACTCTCATGTAAAGCACATTGTACTAGTATACAAACAGTAAAGTAGCCTTGCCAAATGATAGTTAGACGTCACTGTGCGTTGACACACCATGCCAAAGAGCTGCCCCATCACACTTATGCACACATGCATACAGCACACATACTTTGGACAACAGAGCAAAGTATACTTTTTTTTCTCAACAGACACCAAAGAATGCCTACCAAAAAGCAGCTCCATAGAAAGGAACGCAGAATTAGAGCAAATAAAAATAAAGGTGCCCAATGTAAGCATCCACCTGTTGTAGAGTTAGTGGAGAATCTTGGTACAAACCACCTAATGCAGTTGGGTAACATAGTAAAAGAAGTCTCAACTACCGAAACTGTACCTCCTCCATCAAAAAGTGTCACAAAACACAGAAATGTTGTCAAAATAACGGCTGCCAGTACAGCAAACAATGTTCCTAATAATCCTGATAGTGTAAGAATAACCCATAGTAAAAAAAGTATTTTAGCAAAAATGTTTCGTCACAGAGTCCTTCAGAATGTACTAAGAGGACCAAAATCATCCTCGGCCCTTAAAAAGTACCGTAGAAAGTTAATTCTACGAGCCCTCGTGGACAGTGCCATCCTTCTCAAAAGGAAGTTGTTCATATTAGTGTTGAAAAGGATGAAAGCATTAACAAAACTAAGTACCAAACTACAAATAAAACTCAGCAATAAATGGAATGTGACCAAAAATAATTTTTTGCATGTTTGTGGTGGTGAATGGAGTCACACAACAAGCACAGAGCCATACTTTAATGAGGAAGCATACAAACAAAATCAAACAAACACAATTGCCATCCATAGCAGTGGACGAGGGTATGAGAAAATCAATACTACCATCATGGAACAAGAAACACTGATTACAAAACTGTCTTCTGAAAACTCAGAATTACCTCTTGATTCAGCAGAACCACACCGTCCAGCATACAAATGGCCGTGCACATCAATGTGTGCCATTCCAAACAAAGCTTTCAAATCTTTACGTCCGTTCCTTAATCAGTATGTAAAAGGTAAAGACAAAAGTAAAATGAAAGTGTTGCAAAATATGGATGTTTGTGTAGTGCGGAAAGTCACAGGACTAAAAGGACTTTCATTAGCCTGCATTTCTGGCTCTATTTGCAAAAGTACCTTCCATGATATCAAAAGAATAGCAGTACATCATTCCAAAGTAAGACATTTAAGGTTTGTGGAGTACCTTGTTAATTGGAAAACCAGAGGCATGCTATGTGCTAACAATAAACCACTAAAACATGGAAAACTAGTCCAGAATATTGATGATCTGGTCACCTCTAGCGGGATGAACATCTACTGGAAACAGATCAAGGGTCCATTCTACCTACAAATGTCCATTTATTGAACAAAGAATAACAGGTGGAATGGCTGACAAATCCCTGTGTGTTTGGTACTGAAATAACACAGGGAATCCTTAGAAGGTTAGATTGTGAAAGTAAGTTGGGGTAGCAAGTTTTTGGCATTTCGGTTATTAATAATGGTTCTCGCCACAAGTAGGGCACTTTCTACTCTCATGTAAAGCACATTGTACTAGTATACAAACAGTAAAGTAGCCTTACCAAATGATAGTTAGAGGTCACTGTGCGTTGACACACCATGCCAAAGAGCTGCCCCATCACACTTATGCACACATGCATACAGCACACATACTTTGGACAACAGAGCAAAGTATACTTTTTTTTCTCAACAGACACCAAAGAATGCCTACCAAAAAGCAGCTCCATAGAAAGGAACGCAGAATTAGAGCAAATAAAAATAAAGGTGCCCAATGTAAGCATCCACCTGTTGTAGAGTTAGTGGAGAATCTTGGTACAAACCACCTAATGCAGTTGGGTAACATAGTAAAAGAAGTCTCAACTACCGAAACTGTACCTCCTCCATCAAAAAGTGTCACAAAACACAGAAATGTTGTCAAAATAATGGCTGCCAGTACAGCTAACAATGTTCCTAATAATCCTGATAGTGTAAGAATAACCCATAGTAAAAAAAGTATTTTAGCAAAAATGTTTCGTCACAGAGTCCTTCAGAATGTACTAAGAGGACCAAAATCATCCTCGGCCCTTAAAAAGTACTGTAGAAAGTTAATTCTACGAGCCCTCGTGGACAGTGCCATCCTTCTCAAAAGGAAGTTGTTCATATTAGTGTTGAAAAGGATGAAAGCATTAACAAAACTAAGTACCAAACTACAAATAAAACTCAGCAATAAATGGAATGTGACCAAAAATACTTTTTTGCATGTTTGTGGTGGTGAATGGAGTCACACAACAAGCACAGAGCCATACTTTAATGAGGAAGCATACAAACAAAATCAAACAAACACAATTGCCATCCATAGCAGTGGACGAGGGTATGAGAAAATCAATACTACCATCATGGAACAAGAAACACTGATTACAAAACTGTCTTCTGAAAACTCAGAATTACCTCTTGATTCAGCAGAACCACACCGTCCAGCATACAAATGGCCGTGCACATCAATGTGTGCCATTCCAAACAAAGCTTTCAAATCTTTACGTCCGTTCCTTAATCAGTATGTAAAAGGTAAAGACAAAAGTAAAATGAAAGTGTTGCAAAATATGGATGTTTGTGTAGTGCGGAAAGTCACAGGACTAAAAGGACATTCATTAGCCTGCATTTCTGGCTCTATTTGCAAAAGTACCTTCCATGATATCAAAAGAATAGCAGTACATCATTCCAAAGTAAGACATTTAAGGTTTGTGGAGTACCTTGTTAATTGGAAAACCAGAGGCATGCTATGTGCTAACAATAAACCACTAAAACATGGAAAACTAGTCCAGAATATTGATGATCTGGTCACCTCTAGCGGGATGAACATCTACTGGAAACAGATCAAGGGTCCATTCTACCTACAAATGTCCATTTATTGAACAAAGAATAACAGGTGGAATGGCTGACAAATCCCTGTGTGTTTGGTACTGAAATAACACAGGGAATCCTTAGAAGGTTAGATTGTGAAAGTAAGTTGTGGTAGCAAGTTTTTGGCATTTCGGTTATTAATAATGGTTCTCGCCACAAGTAGGGCACTTTCTACTCTCATGTAAAGCACATTGTACTAGTATACAAACAGTAAAGTAGCCTTACCAAATGATAGTTAGAGGTCACTGTGCGTTGACACACCATGCCAAAGAGCTGCCCCATCACACTTATGCACACATGCATACAGCACATATACATTGGACAACAGACCAAAGTATACTTTTTTTTTCTCAACAGACACCAAAGAATGCCTACCAAAAAGCAGCTCCATAGAAAGGAACGCAGAATTAGAGCAAATAAAAATAAAGGTGCCCAATGTAAGCATCCACCTGTTGTAGAGTTAGTGGAGAATCTTGGTACAAACCACCTAATGCAGTTGGGTAACATAGTAAAAGAAGTCTCAACTACCGAAACTGTACCTCCTCCATCAAAAAGTGTCACAAAACACAGAAATGTTGTCAAAATAACGGCTGCCAGTACAGCTAACAATGTTCCTAATAATCCTGATAGTGTAAGAATAACCCATAGTAAAAAAAGTATTTTAGCAAAAATGTTTCGTCACAGAGTCCTTCAGAATGTACTAAGAGGACCAAAATCATCCTCGGCCCTTAAAAAGTACCGTAGAAAGTTAATTCTACGAGCCCTCGTGGACAGTGCCATCCTTCTCAAAAGGAAGTTGTTCATATTAGTGTTGAAAAGGATGAAAGCATTAACAAAACTAAGTACCAAACTACAAATAAAACTCAGCAATAAATGGAATGTGACCAAAAATAATATTTTGCATGTTTGTGGTGGTGAATGGAGTCACACAACAAGCACAGAGCCATACTTTAATGAGGAAGCATACAAACAAAATCAAACAAACACAATTGCCATCCATAGCAGTGGACGAGGGTATGAGAAAATCAATACTACCATCATGGAACAAGAAACACTGATTACAAAACTGTCTTCTGAAAACTCAGAATTACCTCTTGATTCAGCAGAACCACACCGTCCAGCATACAAATGGCCGTGCACATCAATGTGTGCCATTCCAAACAAAGCTTTCAAATCTTTACGTCCGTTCCTTAATCAGTATGTAAAAGGTAAAGACAAAAGTAAAATGAAAGTGTTGCAAAATATGGATGTTTGTGTAGTGCGGAAAGTCACAGGACTAAAAGGACATTCATTAGCCTGCATTTCTGGCTCTATTTGCAAAAGTACCTTCCATGATATCAAAAGAATAGCAGTACATCATTCCAAAGTAAGACATTTAAGGTTTGTGGAGTACCTTGTTAATTGGAAAACCAGAGGCATGCTATGTGCTAACAATAAACCACTAAAACATGGAAAACTAGTCCAGAATATTGATGATCTGGTCACCTCTAGCGGGATGAACATTTACTGGAAACAGATCAAGGGTCCATTCTACCTACAAATGTCCATTTATTGAACAAAGAATAACAGGTGGAATGGCTGACAAATCCCTGTGTGTTTGGTACTGAAATAACACAGGGAATCCTTAGAAGGTTAGATTGTGAAAGTAAGTTGTGGTAGCAAGTTTTTGGCATTTCGGTTATTAATAATGGTTCTCGCCACAAGTAGGGCACTTTCTACTCTCATGTAAAGCACATTGTACTAGTATACAAACAGTAAAGTAGCCTTACCAAATGATAGTTAGAGGTCACTGTGCGTTGACACACCATGCCAAAGAGCTGCCCCATCACACTTATGCACACATGCATACAGCACACATACTTTGGACAACAGAGCAAAGTATACTTTTTTTTCTCAACAGACACCAAAGAATGCCTACCAAAAAGCAGCTCCATAGAAAGGAACGCAGAATTAGAGCAAATAAAAATAAAGGTGCCCAATGTAAGCATCCACCTGTTGTAGAGTTAGTGGAGAATCTTGGTACAAACCACCTAATGCAGTTGGGTAACATAGTAAAAGAAGTCTCAACTACCGAAACTGTACCTCCTCCATCAAAAAGTGTCACAAAACACAGAAATGTTGTCAAAATAATGGCTGCCAGTACAGCTAACAATGTTCCTAATAATCCTGATAGTGTAAGAATAACCCATAGTAAAAAAAGTATTTTAGCAAAAATGTTTCGTCACAGAGTCCTTCAGAATGTACTAAGAGGACCAAAATCATCCTCGGCCCTTAAAAAGTACCGTAGAAAGTTAATTCTACGAGCCCTCGTGGACAGTGCCATCCTTCTCAAAAGGAAGTTGTTCATATTAGTGTTGAAAAGGATGAAAGCATTAACAAAACTAAGTACCAAACTACAAATAAAACTGAGCAATAAATGGAATGTGACCAAAAATAATTTTTTGCATGTTTGTGGTGGTGAATGGAGTCACACAACAAGCACAGAGCCATACTTTAATGAGGAAGCATACAAACAAAATCAAACAAACACAATTGCCATCCATAGCAGTGGACGAGGGTATGAGAAAATCAATACTACCATCATGGAACAAGAAACACTGATTACAAAACTGTCTTCTGAAAACTCAGAATTACCTCTTGATTCAGCAGAACCACACCGTCCAGCATACAAATGGCCGTGCACATCAATGTGTGCCATTCCAAACAAAGCTTTCAAATCTTTACGTCCGTTCCTTAATCAGTATGTAAAAGGTAAAGACAAAAGTAAAATGAAAGTGTTGCAAAATATGGATGTTTGTGTAGTGCGGAAAGTCACAGGACTAAAAGGACATTCATTAGCCTGCATTTCTGGCTCTATTTGCAAAAGTACCTTCCATGATATCAAAAGAATAGCAGTACATCATTCCAAAGTAAGACATTTAAGGTTTGTGGAGTACCTTGTTAATTGGAAAACCAGAGGCATGCTATGTGCTAACAATAAACCACTAAAACATGGAAAACTAGTCCAGAATATTGATGATCTGGTCACCTCTAGCGGGATGAACATTTACTGGAAACAGATCAAGGGTCCATTCTACCTACAAATGTCCATTTATTGAACAAAGAATAACAGGTGGAATGGCTGACAAATCCCTGTGTGTTTGGTACTGAAATAACACAGGGAATCCTTAGAAGGTTAGATTGTGAAAGTAAGTTGTGGTAGCAAGTTTTTGGCATTTCGGTTATTAATAATGGTTCTCGCCACAAGTAGGGCACTTTCTACTCTCATGTAAAGCACATTGTACTAGTATACAAACAGTAAAGTAGCCTTACCAAATGATAGTTAGAGGTCACTGTGCGTTGACACACCATGCCAAAGAGCTGCCCCATCACACTTATGCACACATGCATACAGCACACATACTTTGGACAACAGAGCAAAGTATACTTTTTTTTCTCAACAGACACCAAAGAATGCCTACCAAAAAGCAGCTCCATAGAAAGGAACGCAGAATTAGAGCAAATAAAAATAAAGGTGCCCAATGTAAGCATCCACCTGTTGTAGAGGTAGTGGAGAATCTTGGTACAAACCACCTAATGCAGTTGGGTAACATAGTAAAAGAAGTCTCAACTACCGAAACTGTACCTCCTCCATCAAAAAGTGTCACAAAACACAGAAATGTTGTCAAAATAATGGCTGCCAGTACAGCTAACAATGTTCCTAATAATCCTGATAGTGTTTGAATAACCCATAGTAAAAAAAGTATTTTAGCAAAAATGTTTCGTCACAGAGTCCTTCAGAATGTACTAAGAGGACCAAAATCATCCTCGGCCCTTAAAAAGTACCGTAGAAAGTTAATTCTACGAGCCCTCGTGGACAGTGCCATCCTTCTCAAAAGGAAGTTGTTCATATTAGTGTTGAAAAGGATGAAAGCATTAACAAAACTAAGTACCAAACTACAAATAAAACTGAGCAATAAATGGAATGTGACCAAAAATAATTTTTTGCATGTTTGTGGTGGTGAATGGAGTCACACAACAAGCACAGAGCCATACTTTAATGAGGAAGCATACAAACAAAATCAAACAAACACAATTGCCATCCATAGCAGTGGACGAGGGTATGAGAAAATCAATACTACCATCATGGAACAAGAAACACTGATTACAAAACTGTCTTCTGAAAACTCAGAATTACCTCTTGATTCAGCAGAACCACACCGTCCAGCATACAAATGGCCGTGCACATCAATGTGTGCCATTCCAAACAAAGCTTTCAAATCTTTACGTCCGTTCCTTAATCAGTATGTAAAAGGTAAAGACAAAAGTAAAATGAAAGTGTTGCAAAATATGGATGTTTGTGTAGTGCGGAAAGTCACAGGACTAAAAGGACATTCATTAGCCTGCATTTCTGGCTCTATTTGCAAAAGTACCTTCCATGTTATCAAAAGAATAGCAGTACATCATTCCAAAGTAAGACATTTAAGGTTTGTGGAGTACCTTGTTAATTGGAAAACCAGAGGCATGCTATGTGCTAACAATAAACCACTAAAACATGGAAAACTAGTCCAGAATATTGATGATCTGGTCACCTCTAGCGGGATGAACATCTACTGGAAACAGATCAAGGGTCCATTCTACCTACAAATGTCCATTTATTGAACAAAGAATAACAGGTGGAATGGCTGACAAATCCCTGTGTGTTTGGTACTGAAATAACACAGGGAATCCTTAGAAGGTTAGATTGTGAAAGTAAGTTGTGGTAGCAAGTTTTTGGCATTTCGGTTATTAATAATGGTTCTCGCCACAAGTAGGGCACTTTCTACTCTCATGTAAAGCACATTGTACTAGTATACAAACAGTAAAGTAGCCTTGCCAAATGATAGTTAGACGTCACTGTGCGTTGACACACCATGCCAAAGAGCTGCCCCATCACACTTATGCACACATGCATACAGCACACATACTTTGGACAACAGAGCAAAGTATACTTTTTTTTCTCAACAGACACCAAAGAATGCCTACCAAAAAGCAGCTCCATAGAAAGGAACGCAGAATTAGAGCAAATAAAAATAAAGGTGCCCAATGTAAGCATCCACCTGTTGTAGAGTTAGTGGAGAATCTTGGTACAAACCACCTAATGCAGTTGGGTAACATAGTAAAAGAAGTCTCAACTACCGAAACTGTACCTCCTCCATCAAAAAGTGTCACAAAACACAGAAATGTTGTCAAAATAACGGCTGCCAGTACAGCAAACAATGTTCCTAATAATCCTGATAGTGTAAGAATAACCCATAGTAAAAAAAGTATTTTAGCAAAAATGTTTCGTCACAGAGTCCTTCAGAATGTACTAAGAGGACCAAAATCATCCTCGGCCCTTAAAAAGTACCGTAGAAAGTTAATTCTACGAGCCCTCGTGGACAGTGCCATCCTTCTCAAAAGGAAGTTGTTCATATTAGTGTTGAAAAGGATGAAAGCATTAACAAAACTAAGTACCAAACTACAAATAAAACTCAGCAATAAATGGAATGTGACCAAAAATACTTTTTTGCATGTTTGTGGTGGTGAATGGAGTCACACAACAAGCACAGAGCCATACTTTAATGAGGAAGCATACAAACAAAATCAAACAAACACAATTGCCATCCATAGCAGTGGACGAGGGTATGAGAAAATCAATACTACCATCATGGAACAAGAAACACTGATTACAAAACTGTCTTCTGAAAACTCAGAATTACCTCTTGATTCAGCAGAACCACACCGTCCAGCATACAAATGGCCGTGCACATCAATGTGTGCCATTCCAAACAAAGCTTTCAAATCTTTACGTCCGTTCCTTAATCAGTATGTAAAAGGTAAAGACAAAAGTAAAATGAAAGTGTTGCAAAATATGGATGTTTGTGTAGTGCGGAAAGTCACAGGACTAAAAGGACATTCATTAGCCTGCATTTCTGGCTCTATTTGCAAAAGTACCTTCCATGTTATCAAAAGAATAGCAGTACATCATTCCAAAGTAAGACATTTAAGGTTTGTGGAGTACCTTGTTAATTGGAAAACCAGAGGCATGCTATGTGCTAACAATAAACCACTAAAACATGGAAAACTAGTCCAGAATATTGATGATCTGGTCACCTCTAGCGGGATGAACATCTACTGGAAACAGATCAAGGGTCCATTCTACCTACAAATGTCCATTTATTGAACAAAGAATAACAGGTGGAATGGCTGACAAATCCCTGTGTGTTTGGTACTGAAATAACACAGGGAATCCTTAGAAGGTTAGATTGTGAAAGTAAGTTGTGGTAGCAAGTTTTTGGCATTTCGGTTATTAATAATGGTTCTCGCCACAAGTAGGGCACTTTCTACTCTCATGTAAAGCACATTGTACTAGTATACAAACAGTAAAGTAGCCTTACCAAATGATAGTTAGAGGTCACTGTGCGTTGACACACCATGCCAAAGAGCTGCCCCATCACACTTATGCACACATGCATACAGCACACATACTTTGGACAACAGAGCAAAGTATACTTTTTTTTCTCAACAGACACCAAAGAATGCCTACCAAAAAGCAGCTCCATAGAAAGGAACGCAGAATTAGAGCAAATAAAAATAAAGGTGCCCAATGTAAGCATCCACCTGTTGTAGAGTTAGTGGAGAATCTTGGTACAAACCACCTAATGCAGTTGGGTAACATAGTAAAAGAAGTCTCAACTACCGAAACTGTACCTCCTCCATCAAAAAGTGTCACAAAACACAGAAATGTTGTCAAAATAATGGCTGCCAGTACAGCTAACAATGTTCCTAATAATCCTGATAGTGTAAGAATAACCCATAGTAAAAAAAGTATTTTAGCAAAAATGTTTCGTCACAGAGTCCTTCAGAATGTACTAAGAGGACCAAAATCATCCTCGGCCCTTAAAAAGTACTGTAGAAAGTTAATTCTACGAGCCCTCGTGGACAGTGCCATCCTTCTCAAAAGGAAGTTGTTCATATTAGTGTTGAAAAGGATGAAAGCATTAACAAAACTAAGTACCAAACTACAAATAAAACTCAGCAATAAATGGAATGTGACCAAAAATAATATTTTGCATGTTTGTGGTGGTGAATGGAGTCACACAACAAGCACAGAGCCATACTTTAATGAGGAAGCATACAAACAAAATCAAACAAACACAATTGCCATCCATAGCAGTGGACGAGGGTATGAGAAAATCAATACTACCATCATGGAACAAGAAACACTGATTACAAAACTGTCTTCTGAAAACTCAGAATTACCTCTTGATTCAGCAGAACCACACCGTCCAGCATACAAATGGCCGTGCACATCAATGTGTGCCATTCCAAACAAAGCTTTCAAATCTTTACGTCCGTTCCTTAATCAGTATGTAAAAGGTAAAGACAAAAGTAAAATGAAAGTGTTGCAAAATATGGATGTTTGTGTAGTGCGGAAAGTCACAGGACTAAAAGGACATTCATTAGCCTGCATTTCTGGCTCTATTTGCAAAAGTACCTTCCATGATATCAAAAGAATAGCAGTACATCATTCCAAAGTAAGACATTTAAGGTTTGTGGAGTACCTTGTTAATTGGAAAACCAGAGGCATGCTATGTGCTAACAATAAACCACTAAAACATGGAAAACTAGTCCAGAATATTGATGATCTGGTCACCTCTAGCGGGATGAACATTTACTGGAAACAGATCAAGGGTCCATTCTACCTACAAATGTCCATTTATTGAACAAAGAATAACAGGTGGAATGGCTGACAAATCCCTGTGTGTTTGGTACTGAAATAACACAGGGAATCCTTAGAAGGTTAGATTGTGAAAGTAAGTTGTGGTAGCAAGTTTTTGGCATTTCGGTTATTAATAATGGTTCTCGCCACAAGTAGGGCACTTTCTACTCTCATGTAAAGCACATTGTACTAGTATACAAACAGTAAAGTAGCCTTACCAAATGATAGTTAGAGGTCACTGTGCGTTGACACACCATGCCAAAGAGCTGCCCCATCACACTTATGCACACATGCATACAGCACACATACTTTGGACAACAGAGCAAAGTATACTTTTTTTTCTCAACAGACACCAAAGAATGCCTACCAAAAAGCAGCTCCATAGAAAGGAACGCAGAATTAGAGCAAATAAAAATAAAGGTGCCCAATGTAAGCATCCACCTGTTGTAGAGTTAGTGGAGAATCTTGGTACAAACCACCTAATGCAGTTGGGTAACATAGTAAAAGAAGTCTCAACTACCGAAACTGTACCTCCTCCATCAAAAAGTGTCACAAAACACAGAAATGTTGTCAAAATAATGGCTGCCAGTACAGCTAACAATGTTCCTAATAATCCTGATAGTGTAAGAATAACCCATAGTAAAAAAAGTATTTTAGCAAAAATGTTTCGTCACAGAGTCCTTCAGAATGTACTAAGAGGACCAAAATCATCCTCGGCCCTTAAAAAGTACTGTAGAAAGTTAATTCTACGAGCCCTCGTGGACAGTGCCATCCTTCTCAAAAGGAAGTTGTTCATATTAGTGTTGAAAAGGATGAAAGCATTAACAAAACTAAGTACCAAACTACAAATAAAACTCAGCAATAAATGGAATGTGACCAAAAATACTTTTTTGCATGTTTGTGGTGGTGAATGGAGTCACACAACAAGCACAGAGCCATACTTTAATGAGGAAGCATACAAACAAAATCAAACAAACACAATTGCCATCCATAGCAGTGGACGAGGGTATGAGAAAATCAATACTACCATCATGGAACAAGAAACACTGATTACAAAACTGTCTTCTGAAAACTCAGAATTACCTCTTGATTCAGCAGAACCACACCGTCCAGCATACAAATGGCCGTGCACATCAATGTGTGCCATTCCAAACAAAGCTTTCAAATCTTTACGTCCGTTCCTTAATCAGTATGTAAAAGGTAAAGACAAAAGTAAAATGAAAGTGTTGCAAAATATGGATGTTTGTGTAGTGCGGAAAGTCACAGGACTAAAAGGACATTCATTAGCCTGCATTTCTGGCTCTATTTGCAAAAGTACCTTCCATGATATCAAAAGAATAGCAGTACATCATTCCAAAGTAAGACATTTAAGGTTTGTGGAGTACCTTGTTAATTGGAAAACCAGAGGCATGCTATGTGCTAACAATAAACCACTAAAACATGGAAAACTAGTCCAGAATATTGATGATCTGGTCACCTCTAGCGGGATGAACATCTACTGGAAACAGATCAAGGGTCCATTCTACCTACAAATGTCCATTTATTGAACAAAGAATAACAGGTGGAATGGCTGACAAATCCCTGTGTGTTTGGTACTGAAATAACACAGGGAATCCTTAGAAGGTTAGATTGTGAAAGTAAGTTGTGGTAGCAAGTTTTTGGCATTTCGGTTATTAATAATGGTTCTCGCCACAAGTAGGGCACTTTCTACTCTCATGTAAAGCACATTGTACTAGTATACAAACAGTAAAGTAGCCTTACCAAATGATAGTTAGAGGTCACTGTGCGTTGACACACCATGCCAAAGAGCTGCCCCATCACACTTATGCACACATGCATACAGCACATATACATTGGACAACAGACCAAAGTATACTTTTTTTTTCTCAACAGACACCAAAGAATGCCTACCAAAAAGCAGCTCCATAGAAAGGAACGCAGAATTAGAGCAAATAAAAATAAAGGTGCCCAATGTAAGCATCCACCTGTTGTAGAGTTAGTGGAGAATCTTGGTACAAACCACCTAATGCAGTTGGGTAACATAGTAAAAGAAGTCTCAACTACCGAAACTGTACCTCCTCCATCAAAAAGTGTCACAAAACACAGAAATGTTGTCAAAATAACGGCTGCCAGTACAGCTAACAATGTTCCTAATAATCCTGATAGTGTAAGAATAACCCATAGTAAAAAAAGTATTTTAGCAAAAATGTTTCGTCACAGAGTCCTTCAGAATGTACTAAGAGGACCAAAATCATCCTCGGCCCTTAAAAAGTACCGTAGAAAGTTAATTCTACGAGCCCTCGTGGACAGTGCCATCCTTCTCAAAAGGAAGTTGTTCATATTAGTGTTGAAAAGGATGAAAGCATTAACAAAACTAAGTACCAAACTACAAATAAAACTCAGCAATAAATGGAATGTGACCAAAAATAATATTTTGCATGTTTGTGGTGGTGAATGGAGTCACACAACAAGCACAGAGCCATACTTTAATGAGGAAGCATACAAACAAAATCAAACAAACACAATTGCCATCCATAGCAGTGGACGAGGGTATGAGAAAATCAATACTACCATCATGGAACAAGAAACACTGATTACAAAACTGTCTTCTGAAAACTCAGAATTACCTCTTGATTCAGCAGAACCACACCGTCCAGCATACAAATGGCCGTGCACATCAATGTGTGCCATTCCAAACAAAGCTTTCAAATCTTTACGTCCGTTCCTTAATCAGTATGTAAAAGGTAAAGACAAAAGTAAAATGAAAGTGTTGCAAAATATGGATGTTTGTGTAGTGCGGAAAGTCACAGGACTAAAAGGACATTCATTAGCCTGCATTTCTGGCTCTATTTGCAAAAGTACCTTCCATGATATCAAAAGAATAGCAGTACATCATTCCAAAGTAAGACATTTAAGGTTTGTGGAGTACCTTGTTAATTGGAAAACCAGAGGCATGCTATGTGCTAACAATAAACCACTAAAACATGGAAAACTAGTCCAGAATATTGATGATCTGGTCACCTCTAGCGGGATGAACATTTACTGGAAACAGATCAAGGGTCCATTCTACCTACAAATGTCCATTTATTGAACAAAGAATAACAGGTGGAATGGCTGACAAATCCCTGTGTGTTTGGTACTGAAATAACACAGGGAATCCTTAGAAGGTTAGATTGTGAAAGTAAGTTGTGGTAGCAAGTTTTTGGCATTTCGGTTATTAATAATGGTTCTCGCCACAAGTAGGGCACTTTCTACTCTCATGTAAAGCACATTGTACTAGTATACAAACAGTAAAGTAGCCTTACCAAATGATAGTTAGAGGTCACTGTGCGTTGACACACCATGCCAAAGAGCTGCCCCATCACACTTATGCACACATGCATACAGCACACATACTTTGGACAACAGAGCAAAGTATACTTTTTTTTCTCAACAGACACCAAAGAATGCCTACCAAAAAGCAGCTCCATAGAAAGGAACGCAGAATTAGAGCAAATAAAAATAAAGGTGCCCAATGTAAGCATCCACCTGTTGTAGAGTTAGTGGAGAATCTTGGTACAAACCACCTAATGCAGTTGGGTAACATAGTAAAAGAAGTCTCAACTACCGAAACTGTACCTCCTCCATCAAAAAGTGTCACAAAACACAGAAATGTTGTCAAAATAATGGCTGCCAGTACAGCTAACAATGTTCCTAATAATCCTGATAGTGTAAGAATAACCCATAGTAAAAAAAGTATTTTAGCAAAAATGTTTCGTCACAGAGTCCTTCAGAATGTACTAAGAGGACCAAAATCATCCTCGGCCCTTAAAAAGTACCGTAGAAAGTTAATTCTACGAGCCCTCGTGGACAGTGCCATCCTTCTCAAAAGGAAGTTGTTCATATTAGTGTTGAAAAGGATGAAAGCATTAACAAAACTAAGTACCAAACTACAAATAAAACTGAGCAATAAATGGAATGTGACCAAAAATAATTTTTTGCATGTTTGTGGTGGTGAATGGAGTCACACAACAAGCACAGAGCCATACTTTAATGAGGAAGCATACAAACAAAATCAAACAAACACAATTGCCATCCATAGCAGTGGACGAGGGTATGAGAAAATCAATACTACCATCATGGAACAAGAAACACTGATTACAAAACTGTCTTCTGAAAACTCAGAATTACCTCTTGATTCAGCAGAACCACACCGTCCAGCATACAAATGGCCGTGCACATCAATGTGTGCCATTCCAAACAAAGCTTTCAAATCTTTACGTCCGTTCCTTAATCAGTATGTAAAAGGTAAAGACAAAAGTAAAATGAAAGTGTTGCAAAATATGGATGTTTGTGTAGTGCGGAAAGTCACAGGACTAAAAGGACATTCATTAGCCTGCATTTCTGGCTCTATTTGCAAAAGTACCTTCCATGATATCAAAAGAATAGCAGTACATCATTCCAAAGTAAGACATTTAAGGTTTGTGGAGTACCTTGTTAATTGGAAAACCAGAGGCATGCTATGTGCTAACAATAAACCACTAAAACATGGAAAACTAGTCCAGAATATTGATGATCTGGTCACCTCTAGCGGGATGAACATTTACTGGAAACAGATCAAGGGTCCATTCTACCTACAAATGTCCATTTATTGAACAAAGAATAACAGGTGGAATGGCTGACAAATCCCTGTGTGTTTGGTACTGAAATAACACAGGGAATCCTTAGAAGGTTAGATTGTGAAAGTAAGTTGTGGTAGCAAGTTTTTGGCATTTCGGTTATTAATAATGGTTCTCGCCACAAGTAGGGCACTTTCTACTCTCATGTAAAGCACATTGTACTAGTATACAAACAGTAAAGTAGCCTTACCAAATGATAGTTAGAGGTCACTGTGCGTTGACACACCATGCCAAAGAGCTGCCCCATCACACTTATGCACACATGCATACAGCACACATACTTTGGACAACAGAGCAAAGTATACTTTTTTTTCTCAACAGACACCAAAGAATGCCTACCAAAAAGCAGCTCCATAGAAAGGAACGCAGAATTAGAGCAAATAAAAATAAAGGTGCCCAATGTAAGCATCCACCTGTTGTAGAGGTAGTGGAGAATCTTGGTACAAACCACCTAATGCAGTTGGGTAACATAGTAAAAGAAGTCTCAACTACCGAAACTGTACCTCCTCCATCAAAAAGTGTCACAAAACACAGAAATGTTGTCAAAATAATGGCTGCCAGTACAGCTAACAATGTTCCTAATAATCCTGATAGTGTAAGAATAACCCATAGTAAAAAAAGTATTTTAGCAAAAATGTTTCGTCACAGAGTCCTTCAGAATGTACTAAGAGGACCAAAATCATCCTCGGCCCTTAAAAAGTACCGTAGAAAGTTAATTCTACGAGCCCTCGTGGACAGTGCCATCCTTCTCAAAAGGAAGTTGTTCATATTAGTGTTGAAAAGGATGAAAGCATTAACAAAACTAAGTACCAAACTACAAATAAAACTGAGCAATAAATGGAATGTGACCAAAAATAATTTTTTGCATGTTTGTGGTGGTGAATGGAGTCACACAACAAGCACAGAGCCATACTTTAATGAGGAAGCATACAAACAAAATCAAACAAACACAATTGCCATCCATAGCAGTGGACGAGGGTATGAGAAAATCAATACTACCATCATGGAACAAGAAACACTGATTACAAAACTGTCTTCTGAAAACTCAGAATTACCTCTTGATTCAGCAGAACCACACCGTCCAGCATACAAATGGCCGTGCACATCAATGTGTGCCATTCCAAACAAAGCTTTCAAATCTTTACGTCCGTTCCTTAATCAGTATGTAAAAGGTAAAGACAAAAGTAAAATGAAAGTGTTGCAAAATATGGATGTTTGTGTAGTGCGGAAAGTCACAGGACTAAAAGGACATTCATTAGCCTGCATTTCTGGCTCTATTTGCAAAAGTACCTTCCATGATATCAAAAGAATAGCAGTACATCATTCCAAAGTAAGACATTTAAGGTTTGTGGAGTACCTTGTTAATTGGAAAACCAGAGGCATGCTATGTGCTAACAATAAACCACTAAAACATGGAAAACTAGTCCAGAATATTGATGATCTGGTCACCTCTAGCGGGATGAACATTTACTGGAAACAGATCAAGGGTCCATTCTACCTACAAATGTCCATTTATTGAACAAAGAATAACAGGTGGAATGGCTGACAAATCCCTGTGTGTTTGGTACTGAAATAACACAGGGAATCCTTAGAAGGTTAGATTGTGAAAGTAAGTTGTGGTAGCAAGTTTTTGGCATTTCGGTTATTAATAATGGTTCTCGCCACAAGTAGGGCACTTTCTACTCTCATGTAAAGCACATTGTACTAGTATACAAACAGTAAAGTAGCCTTACCAAATGATAGTTAGAGGTCACTGTGCGTTGACACACCATGCCAAAGAGCTGCCCCATCACACTTATGCACACATGCATACAGCACACATACTTTGGACAACAGAGCAAAGTATACTTTTTTTTCTCAACAGACACCAAAGAATGCCTACCAAAAAGCAGCTCCATAGAAAGGAACGCAGAATTAGAGCAAATAAAAATAAAGGTGCCCAATGTAAGCATCCACCTGTTGTAGAGTTAGTGGAGAATCTTGGTACAAACCACCTAATGCAGTTGGGTAACATAGTAAAAGAAGTCTCAACTACCGAAACTGTACCTCCTCCATCAAAAAGTGTCACAAAACACAGAAATGTTGTCAAAATAATGGCTGCCAGTACAGCTAACAATGTTCCTAATAATCCTGATAGTGTAAGAATAACCCATAGTAAAAAAAGTATTTTAGCAAAAATGTTTCGTCACAGAGTCCTTCAGAATGTACTAAGAGGACCAAAATCATCCTCGGCCCTTAAAAAGTACTGTAGAAAGTTAATTCTACGAGCCCTCGTGGACAGTGCCATCCTTCTCAAAAGGAAGTTGTTCATATTAGTGTTGAAAAGGATGAAAGCATTAACAAAACTAAGTACCAAACTACAAATAAAACTCAGCAATAAATGGAATGTGACCAAAAATACTTTTTTGCATGTTTGTGGTGGTGAATGGAGTCACACAACAAGCACAGAGCCATACTTTAATGAGGAAGCATACAAACAAAATCAAACAAACACAATTGCCATCCATAGCAGTGGACGAGGGTATGAGAAAATCAATACTACCATCATGGAACAAGAAACACTGATTACAAAACTGTCTTCTGAAAACTCAGAATTACCTCTTGATTCAGCAGAACCACACCGTCCAGCATACAAATGGCCGTGCACATCAATGTGTGCCATTCCAAACAAAGCTTTCAAATCTTTACGTCCGTTCCTTAATCAGTATGTAAAAGGTAAAGACAAAAGTAAAATGAAAGTGTTGCAAAATATGGATGTTTGTGTAGTGCGGAAAGTCACAGGACTAAAAGGACATTCATTAGCCTGCATTTCTGGCTCTATTTGCAAAAGTACCTTCCATGATATCAAAAGAATAGCAGTACATCATTCCAAAGTAAGACATTTAAGGTTTGTGGAGTACCTTGTTAATTGGAAAACCAGAGGCATGCTATGTGCTAACAATAAACCACTAAAACATGGAAAACTAGTCCAGAATATTGATGATCTGGTCACCTCTAGCGGGATGAACATCTACTGGAAACAGATCAAGGGTCCATTCTACCTACAAATGTCCATTTATTGAACAAAGAATAACAGGTGGAATGGCTGACAAATCCCTGTGTGTTTGGTACTGAAATAACACAGGGAATCCTTAGAAGGTTAGATTGTGAAAGTAAGTTGTGGTAGCAAGTTTTTGGCATTTCGGTTATTAATAATGGTTCTCGCCACAAGTAGGGCACTTTCTACTCTCATGTAAAGCACATTGTACTAGTATACAAACAGTAAAGTAGCCTTACCAAATGATAGTTAGAGGTCACTGTGCGTTGACACACCATGCCAAAGAGCTGCCCCATCACACTTATGCACACATGCATACAGCACATATACATTGGACAACAGACCAAAGTATACTTTTTTTTTCTCAACAGACACCAAAGAATGCCTACCAAAAAGCAGCTCCATAGAAAGGAACGCAGAATTAGAGCAAATAAAAATAAAGGTGCCCAATGTAAGCATCCACCTGTTGTAGAGTTAGTGGAGAATCTTGGTACAAACCACCTAATGCAGTTGGGTAACATAGTAAAAGAAGTCTCAACTACCGAAACTGTACCTCCTCCATCAAAAAGTGTCACAAAACACAGAAATGTTGTCAAAATAACGGCTGCCAGTACAGCTAACAATGTTCCTAATAATCCTGATAGTGTAAGAATAACCCATAGTAAAAAAAGTATTTTAGCAAAAATGTTTCGTCACAGAGTCCTTCAGAATGTACTAAGAGGACCAAAATCATCCTCGGCCCTTAAAAAGTACCGTAGAAAGTTAATTCTACGAGCCCTCGTGGACAGTGCCATCCTTCTCAAAAGGAAGTTGTTCATATTAGTGTTGAAAAGGATGAAAGCATTAACAAAACTAAGTACCAAACTACAAATAAAACTCAGCAATAAATGGAATGTGACCAAAAATAATATTTTGCATGTTTGTGGTGGTGAATGGAGTCACACAACAAGCACAGAGCCATACTTTAATGAGGAAGCATACAAACAAAATCAAACAAACACAATTGCCATCCATAGCAGTGGACGAGGGTATGAGAAAATCAATACTACCATCATGGAACAAGAAACACTGATTACAAAACTGTCTTCTGAAAACTCAGAATTACCTCTTGATTCAGCAGAACCACACCGTCCAGCATACAAATGGCCGTGCACATCAATGTGTGCCATTCCAAACAAAGCTTTCAAATCTTTACGTCCGTTCCTTAATCAGTATGTAAAAGGTAAAGACAAAAGTAAAATGAAAGTGTTGCAAAATATGGATGTTTGTGTAGTGCGGAAAGTCACAGGACTAAAAGGACATTCATTAGCCTGCATTTCTGGCTCTATTTGCAAAAGTACCTTCCATGATATCAAAAGAATAGCAGTACATCATTCCAAAGTAAGACATTTAAGGTTTGTGGAGTACCTTGTTAATTGGAAAACCAGAGGCATGCTATGTGCTAACAATAAACCACTAAAACATGGAAAACTAGTCCAGAATATTGATGATCTGGTCACCTCTAGCGGGATGAACATTTACTGGAAACAGATCAAGGGTCCATTCTACCTACAAATGTCCATTTATTGAACAAAGAATAACAGGTGGAATGGCTGACAAATCCCTGTGTGTTTGGTACTGAAATAACACAGGGAATCCTTAGAAGGTTAGATTGTGAAAGTAAGTTGTGGTAGCAAGTTTTTGGCATTTCGGTTATTAATAATGGTTCTCGCCACAAGTAGGGCACTTTCTACTCTCATGTAAAGCACATTGTACTAGTATACAAACAGTAAAGTAGCCTTACCAAATGATAGTTAGAGGTCACTGTGCGTTGACACACCATGCCAAAGAGCTGCCCCATCACACTTATGCACACATGCATACAGCACACATACTTTGGACAACAGAGCAAAGTATACTTTTTTTTCTCAACAGACACCAAAGAATGCCTACCAAAAAGCAGCTCCATAGAAAGGAACGCAGAATTAGAGCAAATAAAAATAAAGGTGCCCAATGTAAGCATCCACCTGTTGTAGAGTTAGTGGAGAATCTTGGTACAAACCACCTAATGCAGTTGGGTAACATAGTAAAAGAAGTCTCAACTACCGAAACTGTACCTCCTCCATCAAAAAGTGTCACAAAACACAGAAATGTTGTCAAAATAATGGCTGCCAGTACAGCTAACAATGTTCCTAATAATCCTGATAGTGTAAGAATAACCCATAGTAAAAAAAGTATTTTAGCAAAAATGTTTCGTCACAGAGTCCTTCAGAATGTACTAAGAGGACCAAAATCATCCTCGGCCCTTAAAAAGTACCGTAGAAAGTTAATTCTACGAGCCCTCGTGGACAGTGCCATCCTTCTCAAAAGGAAGTTGTTCATATTAGTGTTGAAAAGGATGAAAGCATTAACAAAACTAAGTACCAAACTACAAATAAAACTGAGCAATAAATGGAATGTGACCAAAAATAATTTTTTGCATGTTTGTGGTGGTGAATGGAGTCACACAACAAGCACAGAGCCATACTTTAATGAGGAAGCATACAAACAAAATCAAACAAACACAATTGCCATCCATAGCAGTGGACGAGGGTATGAGAAAATCAATACTACCATCATGGAACAAGAAACACTGATTACAAAACTGTCTTCTGAAAACTCAGAATTACCTCTTGATTCAGCAGAACCACACCGTCCAGCATACAAATGGCCGTGCACATCAATGTGTGCCATTCCAAACAAAGCTTTCAAATCTTTACGTCCGTTCCTTAATCAGTATGTAAAAGGTAAAGACAAAAGTAAAATGAAAGTGTTGCAAAATATGGATGTTTGTGTAGTGCGGAAAGTCACAGGACTAAAAGGACATTCATTAGCCTGCATTTCTGGCTCTATTTGCAAAAGTACCTTCCATGATATCAAAAGAATAGCAGTACATCATTCCAAAGTAAGACATTTAAGGTTTGTGGAGTACCTTGTTAATTGGAAAACCAGAGGCATGCTATGTGCTAACAATAAACCACTAAAACATGGAAAACTAGTCCAGAATATTGATGATCTGGTCACCTCTAGCGGGATGAACATTTACTGGAAACAGATCAAGGGTCCATTCTACCTACAAATGTCCATTTATTGAACAAAGAATAACAGGTGGAATGGCTGACAAATCCCTGTGTGTTTGGTACTGAAATAACACAGGGAATCCTTAGAAGGTTAGATTGTGAAAGTAAGTTGTGGTAGCAAGTTTTTGGCATTTCGGTTATTAATAATGGTTCTCGCCACAAGTAGGGCACTTTCTACTCTCATGTAAAGCACATTGTACTAGTATACAAACAGTAAAGTAGCCTTACCAAATGATAGTTAGAGGTCACTGTGCGTTGACACACCATGCCAAAGAGCTGCCCCATCACACTTATGCACACATGCATACAGCACACATACTTTGGACAACAGAGCAAAGTATACTTTTTTTTCTCAACAGACACCAAAGAATGCCTACCAAAAAGCAGCTCCATAGAAAGGAACGCAGAATTAGAGCAAATAAAAATAAAGGTGCCCAATGTAAGCATCCACCTGTTGTAGAGGTAGTGGAGAATCTTGGTACAAACCACCTAATGCAGTTGGGTAACATAGTAAAAGAAGTCTCAACTACCGAAACTGTACCTCCTCCATCAAAAAGTGTCACAAAACACAGAAATGTTGTCAAAATAATGGCTGCCAGTACAGCTAACAATGTTCCTAATAATCCTGATAGTGTAAGAATAACCCATAGTAAAAAAAGTATTTTAGCAAAAATGTTTCGTCACAGAGTCCTTCAGAATGTACTAAGAGGACCAAAATCATCCTCGGCCCTTAAAAAGTACCGTAGAAAGTTAATTCTACGAGCCCTCGTGGACAGTGCCATCCTTCTCAAAAGGAAGTTGTTCATATTAGTGTTGAAAAGGATGAAAGCATTAACAAAACTAAGTACCAAACTACAAATAAAACTGAGCAATAAATGGAATGTGACCAAAAATAATTTTTTGCATGTTTGTGGTGGTGAATGGAGTCACACAACAAGCACAGAGCCATACTTTAATGAGGAAGCATACAAACAAAATCAAACAAACACAATTGCCATCCATAGCAGTGGACGAGGGTATGAGAAAATCAATACTACCATCATGGAACAAGAAACACTGATTACAAAACTGTCTTCTGAAAACTCAGAATTACCTCTTGATTCAGCAGAACCACACCGTCCAGCATACAAATGGCCGTGCACATCAATGTGTGCCATTCCAAACAAAGCTTTCAAATCTTTACGTCCGTTCCTTAATCAGTATGTAAAAGGTAAAGACAAAAGTAAAATGAAAGTGTTGCAAAATATGGATGTTTGTGTAGTGCGGAAAGTCACAGGACTAAAAGGACATTCATTAGCCTGCATTTCTGGCTCTATTTGCAAAAGTACCTTCCATGTTATCAAAAGAATAGCAGTACATCATTCCAAAGTAAGACATTTAAGGTTTGTGGAGTACCTTGTTAATTGGAAAACCAGAGGCATGCTATGTGCTAACAATAAACCACTAAAACATGGAAAACTAGTCCAGAATATTGATGATCTGGTCACCTCTAGCGGGATGAACATCTACTGGAAACAGATCAAGGGTCCATTCTACCTACAAATGTCCATTTATTGAACAAAGAATAACAGGTGGAATGGCTGACAAATCCCTGTGTGTTTGGTACTGAAATAACACAGGGAATCCTTAGAAGGTTAGATTGTGAAAGTAAGTTGTGGGAGCAAGTTTTTGGCATTTCGGTTATTAATAATGGTTCTCGCCACAAGTAGGGCACTTTCTACTCTCATGTAAAGCACATTGTACTAGTATACAAACAGTAAAGTAGCCTTACCAAATGATAGTTAGAGGTCACTGTGCGTTGACACACCATGCCAAAGAGCTGCCCCATCACACTTATGCACACATGCATACAGCACATATACATTGGACAACAGACCAAAGTATACTTTTTTTTTCTCAACAGACACCAAAGAATGCCTATCAAAAAGCAGCTCCGTAGAAAGGAACGCAGAATTAGAGCAAATAAAAATAAAGGTGCCCAATGTAAGCATCCACCTGTTGTAGAGTTACTGGAGAATCTTGGTACAAACCAGCTAATGCAGTTGGGTAACATAGTAAAAGAAGTCTCAACTACCGAAACTGTACCTCCTCCATCAAAAAGTGTCACAAAACACAGAAATGTTGTCAAAAAACAGCTGCCAGTACAGCTAAAAATGTTCCTAATAATCCTGATAGTGTAAGAATAACCCATAGTAAAAAAAGTATTTTTGCAAAAATGTTTCGTCCCAGAGTCCTTCAGAATGTACTAAGAGGACCAAAATCATCCTCGGCCCCTAAAACGTACCGTAGAAAGTTAATTCTACAAGCCCTCGTGGACAGTGCCATCCTTCTCAAAAGGAAGTTGTTCATATTAGTGTTGAAAAGGATGAAAGCATTAACAAAACTAAGTACCAAACTACAAATGAAACTCAGCAATAAACGGAATGTGACCAAAAATAATTTTTTGCATGTTTGTGGTGGTGAATGGAGTCAAACAACAAGCACAGAGCCATACTTTAATGAAGAAGCATACAAACAAAATCAAACAAACACAATTGCCATCCATAGCAGTGGACGAGGGTATGAGAAAATCAATACTACCATCATGGAACAAGAAACACTGATTACAAAACTGTCTTCTGAAAACTCAGAATTATCTCTTGATTCAGCAGAACCACAATGTCCAGCATACAAATGGCCGTGCACATCAATGTGTGCCATTCCAAACAAAGCTTTCAAATCTTTACATCAGTTCCTTAATCAATATGTAAAAGGTAAAGACAAAAGTAAAATGAAAGTGTTGCAAAATATGGATGTTTGTGTAGTGCGGAAAGTCACAGGACTAAAAGGACATTCATTAGCCTGCATTTCTGGCTCTATTTGCAAAAGTACCTTCCATGATATCAAAAGAATAGCAGTACATCATTCCAAAGTAAGAAATTTAGTGTACAAAATATACTCTGCAAAAAGTCCAGCTTCAGAATTAGGCAACTTAAATACCACTCTTCTGCATGGTACACCCAAATACTTACAAGAAGAAATGGACCGTATTCAGAAAAACTATTTTGGAAGTGAAAGCCACGTAGAAAATGCAACAGTTTTAGAGGGTAGTAGCGACAATTCTGTACATAGCAACCTTCTATTACACACATACAGATAAGAAATACTACAATTTAAAAGGTCTTCGGCTGAAGTACCAAACCATGTGTGTGTATGTTGCCGCAGAACGTTTTACAAAAGGAACACAAAAAATGTGGACATAGCATACAAAATAGAAACCTCTGAGTACTCTAAATGGTTTGAAATAGCTTTGTATCTTTTAGCTGAAAGCAAATATGAAATAACTGAACGCCTAATATGTTGCAGTAACTGTACTGCAAAACTAGACAACAACCACACTCCTTCACGTGCAATTACAAATAATTTGGAATTGTTTCCATTACCAAAAATCCTGCAACAGCTCAATTTGTATGAGAGCATAATAGTTTAAACAGTTCACCCATTTCAAGCAATTATACGCCTTCATCCAAAAACAGCAAATGTACCTTCCTCTGAATTGGAGAAAGGAATTTGTGGCAAAGTAGTTTACTTGCCATTAGATCTAACGGAAAATGTGCACACTCTAGGAGTGGAACGTTCAATAGACCATTCTTTAAAAGTCTTGGTAAATGGAGTACCAACAAAGGATACAAAAATTTGGCAACAATTAGTAGACTTACACAAAGTTACACAAGCATTGCAATATCTAAAAGATAACAATGAGTAATACAAGGAAATAAATATTGATGAAACCTTAAGGCAAACAAATTAAATAATTCAAGAGCCATCAGAAACTGGGCAATTCAAACATCTGGATCCAGCTACAGTATCCACTCTTTTGGACGATTACACAATTCACCCATTGCATTCCAATGAAGCATAGATGATGCACTAGAAACTTACCAAATGCGACAAACCAAAGGGTTACCAATGAGTATTTGGGAAAAAAGTATAGAAGCACGTGCTTTTCCATTGCTATTTCCTACTGGCAAAGGTGGTAGATACGATGATAGACCCACGCAGATTGGGGCATCAGAATACCGATCATTACGAATGTATTCGTAAGATCCCAGATTTAGGCAAAATGTGGAATACATATTCCACCTACTCTATGAAAGTGAATTAGCAACACTATGTTATGGAGTTGCACACATCCTTAAATCTGGAACGCACTTTCAAAATATGTCAGCTACGCAGTTAATACAAAAAGTACAAGAAAAAGATGAGGTTTTACAATCAAGTATAACATATTTGTTTGCAAACATGCGTGGTACCAAGGAATACTGGTTTAGATGGCACGGAGACGTGCGTTGCATGATCAGAAACCTTGGATCACCAACTTGGTTTGTTACGCTAAGTTGTGCAGAATATGCATGGGAAGATTTACATGAGTTCCTACGCATAGCAAACAGCAACAAAAACAACATAGATATATTAACACCTGGAGACCTTTGCTCTCTAGATCCAGTTAATGTCTCAAGATATTTCCATCATCGTTTCATTGCAATGCTACATTTTATTTGCAATAAAACTTTTCCTCCCCTTGGAGAAGTGCAACACTTCTTTTGGAGAAAAGAATATCAAGCGAGAGGAGCACCACATATTCACATGCTGTTATGGATCAAAGGTGCTCCGAAATTTGGGCCCTGACAGTGATAGCACTGTTTTGCAGTTTAGCCAAAAAGAATACACATGTGAAATCCATTCACAACAGACACATAGCGAGCTGCATGGGCAGATTTTACAATTTCGAAGACACATGTGGCAAATATTGTCGCCTTAAATACAAAAACAAAGATACATACTACACCAAATGCCGCTTTGTTTCCCTAGACCAATTACAGAGACAGGTAAAGTAAGCAACTTCATGTCTTCAGGTCGACATGGTGTTAAAGGTAAATCACCTAAAACACGTATTACATAAAAAGAAGGGAAGAATCAAAATATATCAATGATTACAATGTAATCATTGCCCTATTATGGAATGCAAACATAGATGTGCAGTACATTGCAGACAATTCAACTGCTGTTGCACAATATGTTACAGCCTACTTAACGAAAGCAGAAAAAACAGAGCTTCAAGACCTCTGGGATGACCTAGCATCAGACAAAACATTATCACAGAAATTGTACAGCCTAGGCATAAAAATGCTGTCTCATAGAGAATGTGGGGCCTATGAAGCAGCAGATTGTTTAACGGCACTGCTTTGTATGGAAAATCAGACAACATAGTATGGCTCAGTCTTGGTCCTGCAAAATCTAGAAAAAGAGTGCTAAAATCATATGAGGACATAGAAACAATTGCCAGAAATGATCCCAACAGCCAAGACATTCTAAAAAACAATTTACTGGACACATACTATCCGAACAGGAGTACCACTCTGGAAAGCATGTGTCTATACCACAAAGCTCAAAACTTTGCATACAAAAATAATGTAAAACCCGATGAAGCAAACATCAATATAGAGTGACCGATTGTGAAGGGAGCTTAGTGAAACTTAACAAACAAAGCTTAATTAATCATGTGAAATTGTCATTAAAAACTCCTCAACAGAAAGAACTATATTACATGTCTCTGTTGCAACTTTTCAACCCATGGAGAAAATAGGAAGACATACTAGATAATTATGAGTGCTATGAACATTCTTTCAAAGCAAATGAAAGCACTATCACTGATGTTAACTTTACGCAGTACAAAACAATGTTACACAATGAGCAGCAACAGAAAGAAGAAATTCAGGCCCAACTCGATAAAGAATCTTCTGACAGTAGTCAACCTTCTCTAACAGGAAGTCAAGAACCATTAGGACAACCACTAATAGCAAATGAGGCTGAAGTTCCTATTGCAGAAATAAAAAACACCATGTATCAGTATCAAGAAGATACAGAGGACTTAACTGTACAACAAGGAAAACTTAACAACGATCAGCGTAACATTTTTGATGAGGTAACAAAACAAATTGTGCATGGCGTACAACACGAAAATAAAGAATGCACCTGCCACAATTACAAACCTATACTGCTGTACGTCAGTGGTGAAGCTGGATCAGGGAAAAAATTCTTAATCAAAATTATCTGCAAGTTCCTTCAACAATTGACAAACAACAAACTGTCAGCTGTTGTAACAGCCCCCACAGGTTTAGCTGCCTACAACATAGGCGGTGTGACTTTACACCGATTACTACTGCTTCCAGTAGAGCATCAAAATAAATTAGACTACTACAAACTTTCTGCAGAAGCTGCAATGGAATTACGTAGAGTATTGAAACAGATGAAAATGCTGCTAATAGATGAAGTGAGCATGGTCTCCAATCTAATGTTGGCTTTGATTCATCTCAGATTGCAAGAAGTACTTAAAAGTAATAACGAAGAACTCTTTACAGGGAAACACATTATCGTTTTCGGAGATCTTCTACAATTGACACCAGTAAAAGGTGAACCAATTTTTAAAACCTTAGGCCACAAACTCTGCCAGAAAACTGTTGGTAGCATAGGTAATGTTAACCTTTGGCAACATTTCCAATACAGAGAATTAACTGAGAACATGCAGCAATCTGCAGATCTCACTTATGCCAACATCTTGAAAAGTATTAGAGTTGGTGTATTATCTCAAGAAGCACGCGCTGTATTGAAAAAGCGGCATATACATGCACTTTATGGCGATAATGCATGTGCAACTGATGTTATGGAACAAATAGCGCACACAAATGTCAATTGTATGGCCTTAATGCCAACTCTTGCAAGCTGTTTCAAATTCAATGAAACAATGTTAAAGAAAGAAATGCAAGCAATAATAGAAATTAGCGCCACAGACAAACTAGACGTACATGGTTTGACAGTACCCATGTGTGAGCAAGCCACAACAAGACTAAATAGTTTAGAAAATTCAATCTCCAACACAGCTGGATTGGAAAAAGTATTGAAATTATCATTAAACTGTAGAGTAATGCTTAAACGTAACCTTGACGTAGAGCAAGGGCTAGTTAATGGAGCACTGGGCACAGTTGTTGGCTTTCAATCATACCCACATGATAGAAGCATTCAGTTTGTCAATATTCGCTTTGATAAACTTTCAGAAGTAAAAAGGATAGGGCGCTCGATGGCTCGATTCCTTCTCTTCAAAGACATGTATGTACGTAGAGAGCAATTTTCTCTAACTCTTGCATATGCAGTTACCATTCATAAATCCCAAGGTCTTACCCTAGAGAAAGCAATGATAGATATAGGAAATACAGTGTTTAAGAAAGGCATGAGCTATGTAGCATTATCATGCTTACGTACACTTGACGGTCTAATGCTAATAAACTTTGATTCAAGTAAAGTCAAAGCTGATATTCCTTGCATTGTAGAGTACAATAGATTGCATTCACTGTACACCCCTCATCTGAAACAATACCCTGTTCCAGATAAAGTGAAACGTGGTAAAAGAAAAGTAAATGAAACAGAAATGCAACAAAATGCAACAGGAAATTCCGCAAATAAAAGAAAAGAAGCTAAAGTTTCATCAATTGCCGCAACCATAGAAGAACCTATTAGGGAATGTAAACCAGGCACATCGGCAAAGAAGCAACAGAAAAAACGAAAAATGCACTCAGATACAGAACTTGCTGGCCCATTCAAATTTACAAATGAAAGTGGGTTAAGTTTCTATGCAAATGTAGCAATGAATATTCTATTTTAATTGCCACCAATTGTTAACAATATTTACCTGCACAGCACAGACCAACTGTGTTCGCAAATGTTAGTGCTGCATAGAAACGCAACAAGCAATCCTGACAACACATACGGTGTTTATGGAATAAGGCAACAATTAGACGACTGTAATGGAATGGTGAGATTCACTATGAACTCACAAGAAGATCCACAAGCATTTCTAATGTACATACTATTAGTATTGGAAAACAAAAGCATACCTGTAAATGAAATGTTCCAAATTTCGTACATGTGGAAACATACATGCCCTCTCTGTAACAAAGTGATACATGAAGAAATTCCAAATGAGCGATTTGTGTAAATTACCATACCAAATTGTGAGAGCATTCCATTTCAGCAACTGGTACAAAATGCAAACCATGGCAGATTATGTAGTATTTGCAATTCAGACAATCGCTCTACCTTACTGATACAATCACATAGTGCCTACATAATAGTTATGCTTCTAGGTTATAATGCAGATGGCACCAAAAACAACTGCAAACTAACTGGATTTACACACGGTCAAGTGTCACTTGGAAAGAAAACCTTTACAACAGTAGGAATAATCTACCATGCAGGAGCTACAACCTATGTAGGTCACTACACTGCATACATTAAAAAGAGTTCTGGATGGTTTGAATGTAATGATAGCACCATTACTCTAAAGCAGAGGTTGCCAGCTAACCTAACAAATGCTTATTTAATGTTCTTGAAGCTAAAATTTACGTCATAAGGTGTACTTCAAAATTGTCAACAAAGTATGTGAAAGACTACAAACAGTTAGACTACGCCCACAGATATCTATCTACCCAACAGGATGGAAGAATGACACAAATAAATGATTATCACAGATCGTTGGAAACAAATGCATAGGCAGAATACAGCTAGACGTATCTACCTGTTGGTAAAAATGGGCAGAAAAGCAACAAAGAAAACATTAATTGGAAAGATAAAGGAAACAGGATATGTCAACGACACAAATGAATGAGTATCACAAATCTGTAGGAACAAATGCACAGTTAGAATACGCCTACAGGTATCTAACTACCCAACAGGATGGAAGAATGACACAAATAAATGATAAGCACAGATCGTTGGAAACAAATGCACAGGTCGAATATGCCTATAGGTATGTAAGTGTTGGTAAAAATCGGCAAGAAGGCAACAAAGAAAACATTAATGGGAAAGATGAAGGAAACAGGCTGTAACAACCACACAAATTAATGAGTATCAAAAATCTGTAAGAACACATGCTCAGTTAGAATACGCCTACAGGTATCATCTAACTGTTGTTAAAAATGGGCAGGAAGGCAACAAACATAACATTGATTAGAAAAATGAAGAAAACACTGAAAGGAAAAAATGAAGTACTTAGTTGCATAAGAAATTGAGTTTTTTTTAATCCGACAAGGATTTTTTTCCCCAGACCCAAGGATTAGAAAAGCAAACACAGAAACTGAGCGCAATGCACAGTACACTGGTTTGTAAACTAAATATGAGGGTCTAAAAAAAAAGTTAACTGTCTATTATGCAATGTTTCAAATGTGGAAAAACTGCAAACATTAACACACCTTTTTCTTTCAACACAGAAATGGAAAAAGTGAATCTTCTGCCAAGTACGATAACCAGTTGTGAAAAAAATTATGGAGTCTGAACAAAGTAAGGAGTAAGTATATTGGCAGGCATTTTCTACACATGGGAATCAACTCATCTAATGTATGGCAGTTATATGCTGCAGTGCCTTTAGGCTAGTCTTTCGTCTGCGGTAAGTAAGCTACCACCTACGCCTTACAACCAAGTTTCAAGGAGTGCAGTTCCTATCCACAACCATCTTTGCATATGTAAAACATGGTCCTTGTAAATTAGCTGCTTATAAATGTACTTTGCGGACCATCGTCTGCAGCCATGAAGTGAAGAAACTAGGGCATGAACACAACGACCACAATCCACCACACCCATATTAACTTGTAACTCCACTGCTTATGACTTCAGTCTTGCGTACATGGCCTTTAGCCATTCACCCAAGACTGCAGGGTCTCTCCACAACTACCTCGGCGATGTGTGGTAGTGGGGGTTATTCTATATGTGTGTTATCGTTAAGTATCTCTACCCAGAGCATTCCCTCCTAGGTGTGTGTCTATAGATCTTACATGGGATGGGTGTGCAGTGTCTTCCAACTCTAGTACTTACCACTTTGTTCTTCATTGCATGGCCTTTGGCCATGCACCCAAAACTGCACACACTCCCCACAACTTGCCAATCAAAACACAACACTACGGGTGTGTGCATGGGTGGCACATGTGGCGGTAGTTGTGGCCAGGGCATACAGTCTTGAAAGTAATGCCTTCAGCATTTGGCCGACGGCCATGCATCCAAGACTCTAGGCCCTGGCCACAACCACCGTAGCATGTGGAACCCATGGCGGCGTACTAATGATTATAATGATAACCATTACAAAAAATAATGCATTCAGGGCATGTTGTCAATTTTAATGTTCCCTAACACCACACGTGTCCTTACAAATCTAACAACTCCGCCGTGCACTGCAGGGGCTGAAATACTGGCCTTATTGGACCCCTCATTTTCTGTTCGTACAAGGAGGCCACATAACATACGTCAAAAAGTAGGTATAAGTGTGTTATTGGGTGCATGGCATTCGGCCCTGCACCCAAGAGTGCAGGATCTCCCCACAACTACCTCTTGAAATCTTGGGTGCATGGCCTTTGGCCATGCACCCAACACTGCACGCACTCCCCACAACTTGCCAATGAAAATGCAACACAAGGGGTGTATGCATGGGTGCCACATGCGGCGGTGGTTGTAGCCAGGGCCTAGAGTCTTGGAAGTAAGGCCTTCGGCCTTCTGCCGACGGCCATCCATCCAAGACTCTAGGCCCTGGCCACAACCACTGTAGCATGTTCCAACCATGGGAGCGTACTAATGAATATAATAATAGCCATTGGAAACAGTAATGTACGTGTCCTTACAAATCTAACAACTCCACTGTGCACTGCACGGGCTGAAATACTGGCCTTATTGGACCCCTCATTTTCTGTGCTTACAAGGAGGCCACAGAACATACGTCATAAAGTTGGTATAAGTGTATTATTGGGTGCAAGGCCTTTGGCCCTGCACCCAAGAGTGCAGGATCTCCCCACAACTACCTCTTTGTTCTTGGGTGCATGGCCTTCGGCCTTGGACCCAACACTGCACGCACTCCCCACAACTTGCCAATGAAAATGCAACACAAAGGGTGTATGCATGGGTGCCACATGCGGCGGTGGTTGTGGCCAGGGCCTAGAGTCTTGGAAGTAAGGCCTTTGGCCTTTGGCCGACGGCCATGCATCCAAGACTCTAGGCCCTGGCCACAACCACCGTAGCATGTGCCAACCATGTGAACGTACTACTGAATATAATAATAGCCAATTGAAACAGTAATGTACTCACAGCATGTAGGCAATTTCAATGTTCCCTAACACCACGCGTGCCCTTACAAATGTAACAACTCCCCCATGCAGTGCACGGGCTCAAATACTGCCCTTATTGGATCCCTCCTTTTCTGTTCGTACAAGGAGACCATAGAATGTAGGTAATTAAGTAGGTATAAGAGTAAAGTGCGTACAAGATGTCTATACACATTACATCATGACAACCGACCCCCAGAACAAGTGCATTATTGACCCATATGTTAAGACTGTAGCCCCTGGCCACTACCACCGTAGCATGTGCCACCCGTGTCGGAGTGCTAATGAATATAAAAATAGCCATTGTGAAAAGAATGCTTTCACGGCATGTTGTCAATTTCAATGTTGCCTACCTATGCCTGTGTGCTTTCACGAGTTACAAATTCCCTGTCCGCTACATGGACTGAAGTGTTACAAATTTCCTACCCACTACATGGACTGAAGTGCTACCGTTATTACCCCCACATTTACTGTACGTACAAGGTGTCCATAGAAATGACAGCATGACGGCCGAAGAACAAATGCATAGATCACCCATTTCTTACTGTCTGAATATTTCCCATTGCTCTGTGAAACAGCAAAATAGGTTAATGAGAAAAGCATGTGTACGCTGGTCGTTGCTCCGCTTTCCGCGGATCCAAGATGTTCGGCGCATCCAAACCATCTAACGCAGAACACGTCTTGCAGCAGCCAATGGGCAGAGACGTCGCGTGTACGCGGTCATGACGGCAGCCCCTTTGCCAATCGGTTTCTTGTTTGTCGACTGAACAGGGAAGTGTGACCGTAGAGCGAACATAGATATCACTAATTATTTCAGACCTACTTTTTCATAATTATAAATGAACGTACTGCATGTATGGTGACAAAATTTACAAAAGTACGCTTTCTGGAGCAAGCCCCTGTACCTGCCGCAGATTTCATCAAAATCCATCCAGCGGTTTCACCTGTAGCCGTGTGAAAATCTAACAACTCCCCCGTGCACTGCAGGGGCTGAAATACTGGCCTTATTGGACCCCTCATTTTCTGTTCGTACAAGGAGGCCACAGAACATACGTCAAAAAGTAGGTATAAGTGTATTATTCGGTGCATGGCCTTCGGCCCTGCACCTAAGAGTGCAAAGAGTGCAGGATCTCCCCACAACTACCTCTTTCTTCTTGGGTGCATGGCCTCTGGCCATGCACCCAACACTGCACGCACTCCCCACAACTTGCCAATGAAAATGCAACACAAGGGGTGTATGCATGGGTGCCACACGCGGCGGTGGTTGTGGCCAGGGCCTAGAGTCTTGGAAGTAAGGCCTTCGGCCTTCGGCTGACGGCCATGCATCCAAGACTCTAGGCCCTGGCCACAACCACTGTAGCATGTTCCAACCATGGGAGCGTACTAATGAATATAATAATAGCCATTGGCAACAGTAATGTACGTGTCCTTACAAATCTAACAACTCCCCTGTGCACTGCACGGGCTGAAATACTGGCCTTACTGGACCCCTTATTTTCTGTGTGTACAAGGAGGCCACAGAACATACACCATAAAGTTGGTATAAGTGTATTATTGGGTGCAAGGCGTTCGACCCTGAACCCAAGAGTGCAGGATCTCCCCACAACTACCTCTTTGTTCTTGGGTGCATGGCCTTCGGCCTTGGACCCAACACTGCACGCACCCCCCACAACTTGCCAATGAAAATGCAACACAAGGGTGTATGCATGGGTGCCACATGTGGCTGTGGTTGTGGCCAGGGCCTAGAGTCTTGGAAGTAAGGCCTTCCGCCGACGGCCATGCATCCAAGACTCGAGGCCCTGGCCACAACCACCGTAGCATGTGTCAACCATGTGAACGTACTACTGAATATAATAATAGCCATTTGAAACAGTAATATACTCACAGCATGTAGGCAATTTCAATGTTCCCTAACACCACACGTGCCCTTACAAATGTAACAACTCCCCCATGCAATGCACAGGCTCAAATACTGCCCTTATTGGACCCCTCCTTTTCTGTTCGTACAAGGAGACCATAGAATTTACGTCATTAAGTAGGTATAAGAGTAGTGTGCGCACAAGATGTCCATACACAGTACATCATGATGACCGACTGTTAGTGAGAATTCTCTGTAAATGCTAATATCCCAAACCTAGTGAGTCCCCCAGCAGCTTTGCTGGATTTTTGGGTTTTTTTTTTTCTCCTGCTAAGAGTGAGACTCTTTTCCTCCCACTGTTAGACATGATTTGAGGTGTTCCTTTGACTTTGTATGTGTTCTATGGGCTAATGGGTCCTTTTCCCCATAGGGTTTAATGTGTTTTTGATATGTGGGTTACACAGCACCCTCCGTGCAGCAACCCAGGGGTGTCGTAGCGACCCCCAATCATAGACTCCATACCCTGGGACTGACTACTGTCTCCCAGGGCATGTAAAGTCACCATTGGCTTTACTAGTCTCCAATTGTGAACAGAACCAGTACAAACCATCATATTGTGGACGTACTGGTCGGGGCAATTCGATTGCCCCGGGGTCTGCTGTTCGAGGGGGCACTGTCCAGTGCCCCCCGACTGAGTTTTGGCTGGTGGCAGTGGATACTACTTTTTATATTTGACCGCGTATATATTCCTATGGGATTTTCCCATTGTTCGAGGCTACCACTTTTTAAAATAGCCTCGAACATACCGCCGGTTTATTAAATTAATATAAATTCACTGGTTGGTATTTTTTGCCGAAACTTGGTTCCAAAATGGCGTTTGTTTTTGCTTCTGTGACTCCAACCCAAGTCGAGCCGTTTGTTCCACTTTTTGGCGGGCTTCTCCACAGAAGCCTCCAAAAGTGGTGCCACTCTGTCTGGGTACCACACGGGGTGTGGGAGGGGGTTTAGGCACCCTGGACTGAGTTGCCTCGGCAACTCAAGTCGCACTCTTGTGTGATTGGCCCAAGTGGTGAGCCGCCCGGCTCACCACTTAGCATGTTTGAGTGACAGCTAGGCTGAATGAATGGGGGTTTTCTGCATAAAAGCAGGGCTTTGGGGACTGGAACTTCAGAAGTCGCCACAGGACCTAAAGAATCTGAGGAGGGAGAAGCCGAGCCGACCTGCAACAACGACACCACCGGTGGAGCCCTGCTGAACCGTCTCACCACTTTTCCCGACGACAGAGGAGATCTCCAGCCCGGAGAGTCTTCTTCCTTTGACTGGTGGGGATCACCAGTTTGCCCATCTTTTCGCCTTCCTGGACCATCTTGTGGCCGCCTTGCCCGTGCTAAGCACCCCTGCAACCGGAATACCCCGGTTTACCACTACCGCGACGAAAAGGATGGTACCTTGTAACCGGGAAACTCTGCGGCTGGTTTCTTCCCTGGCAGTGCAACAACCTTCAGCTTTCCTCCCCGTCGAGACCTCCTCTTCCTCTGGATGAAACACCGACTTACACCCGCTGCCAGGAACAACTGCCCCCGCTGGAGCATTCTTCCCATTTTCAGGTACTGTGTCCCGCCTGGCTTCCCTTGCGACCGATCGTTCGGGGTGACAGTAAATCCTCGACTGTCTAACCTGGGTTAGCCTGGGGCCTGTTAGCTAACTTTTCCTGACTTGATCTCAATCTTTGGTGAACTATTTACAAAGACTCTTTGGGCATAACCCCACTGTGTGATCCTGGACACATTTCGCTTGCTCTCTCTAAGAGTGGGCCTGGCATTTGAACTTCCTTGCTCTCCTGTAGACTTTGCCTAACCTGCCTCACTGTGGTTCTTTGAAAAGTATTGAGATTTGTGTGCGTTCATAACTTTGCCTTTTTCCCTCACTTTTTAAATAACTTATTAGAGTGCCATCTTATGTTAAGCGCTCACCTCTGTCTGAAAATAAGTGGTGTTTCTCACTAAGACTTGTCTAATAAGTAATCAGGGTTGTATATATATAATAGTGACTGTGTGTTGAATTTACTTACCTCTTTTTGTGCTAGTGTAATTTACAAGTGTGTCTTTAAATAAATAATTATATACTTTTACACTAAAGCTCTGGTCAGTGTTTGCTTGTGCTACTGTATCTCTGTACATATTGTGTATACTCTATATACTGCCTAACTCATCTTCAGAGAAGTCTGACTGCTCAGCCACAGCTACCAGGTAAATCTGGGTGGTACAGACTTCTACCAATTGGGTTTACTGCCAACCATCTGTAGTCTTAAATCTTTTGCAGTGGTCTCTAAGGGAACTGCACAGGTTTCTGCCTACACCGACCCCCAGAACAAGTGCATTATTTACCCATATGTTAAGACTGTAGCCCCTGGCCACTACCACCGTGGCATGTGCCACCCGCGGCGGCGTGTTAATGAATATAAAAATAGCCATTGTGAAAAGAATACTTTCACGGCATGTTGTCAATTTCAATGTTGCCTACCTATGCCCGTGTGCTTTCACGAGTTACAAATTCCCTGTCCGCTACATGGACTGAAGTGTTACAAATTTCCTACCCACTACATGGACTGAAGTGCTACCGTTATTACCCCACATTTACTGTACGCATAAGGTGTCCATAGAAATTACAGCATGACGGCCGAAGAACAAATGCATAAATGAATGTACTGCACGTATGGTGACAAAATTTACAAAAGCACGCTTTCTGGACCAAGCCTCTGTACCTGCCGCAGATTTCGTCAAAATCCGTCCAGAGGTTTCACCTGTAGCCGTGTGCAAAGTTTTTCCCCCCATTCAGTGTATGTGAAAAAAAGACGAATTCTCACCAAACTTTACAAAAAGCCTCCCAAAAAGTGCTCTTCCTATGGAAACAGCAACTTAACCATAACTACATGGCCACTACCGTGCCCATGTAAAATATATATATATAATGTTCTCCATTCATTTTGATCTCGTAGCGGATATTCTGGGTGCTACAGAGATATAAAATAGCAGATTTTGGTGTCACCAGCAGGGGTAGATTTGGTGTGTCTGAGGTAAATAACAGTTTACTGACAGATCCCCAAACCCCCTCCCACAATGCCCTCCACCCCCATGGGAACAGGCACAGCAGGCATATGGTATGGCCCTGCCAAAGGAAAAAGCCTGCGATTTCAGGAAACAGGCAGAAGAAAAAAACAACAAGCAGAGGTTTTTCGTACTGTAGGTATGTTCCTGTCAGCATCAGACAGGCATTTCCGGCCTGTTAAGTTTCATTCTCTGTCACGGGAGTTGACTGTAGACGAGCGAAGCAAGTAGGGTAAAGAGTACAGTAGGCAGCCAGTGGTTGCTGCAAGCCCTGTGCTGTCTCTCGATAGAGTGACTGCCTCAGCTAATAGGCAGTTTCCCCTCTGTTCTGTTTCTACTTCGAGGTAGGAAGGGGGAATCTGTGAGGGAGGAGGGACTGCTGCCAAGATGCAATCTCGTTCGGGCTTGATTTGGAGTTTGTTCAATTTGTGATTTATGCCAATACATATAAACAGAGGTAAAACACATCCAAACTAAAACATACTGTCATGCTGCCTCTTTAAGGTGATGTTGCACTCCGCCGCATGCACTATAAATAAAGGGGCCGTTCTCGGCCGCGCAGAGCGACCGGGGTGCCTGAACTGCGAAGACGTGTCACTGGTGCAGTCTGTAGCGGGAGGGGGCTCACCGGCTATGTTGTGCGCACATAGCGCACCACGACAGTGGCGACGAGGCGCGGATGTATCCTGGGCCATGCGACAGTGGAGTAACTTTGCTGAAAATGTTGCGGGGGACATGACATCTGAAGAAAAGGTTCCCCAGCCAAATGAATGCAGACAAAATGGTGTGCCATGAAAGTTGGGGGGGACAAACACCCCTGTACCCCCCTAAAATTACGCCCATGCCAGGCAGTGATAATCAATGGTGAATTTTGTTTATTTGGGAATTTTTGAACATTAGCACCGTTCGATCATGTCGCAGGGCAGGAGGCAGTCCACACGGTCGGCGGCCATTTTGTGACTGGGCCCAGGAAGACTGGTGCAGTGATTTCCTTCACTTCTAAAGGTCACCCAAGGCTAACTTTTGGAACGCTTGGCAGTGGAGAGCTGCAACCAACACATGCTGTGGTTTTGGAGAGAAAATGTGCTAATTTCTGTCTGTTTTCACCGAGTGAATGGTGGTGGTCCCTGGAGAGGCCTGCTAAGCCAGTAGGACAGTCTGCAGGCCCCACCTGGCTCAATTTTTGGGACTCCCACCCACATATGAGGGAAGTCATTGGGTACCATCTAACCCTGGAAACATTGCTGGCCCTTCACAGATTCAAGCTGGTGGAAGGACTGAAGGACTACTTGCCTGCCTGCAAAGAGAAGGAGCCTGCTGACTTACATTCTGTCTGCCTGCAAGAGGAGATAGCCTGAGTTGCGGCCCTTAGTATCTCACACAAATGTGCCTGTGCGCTCTAGGCAATGGACGGCGGTGGACCAGCAGCACAACCAGATGAAGGTCAGCCTCAAGCCCCTGTTCAATCTCCAGTGCAGCCTCCTGTGGCAGCTGTACAACCTCCCGTACAGCCTCCTGAAGCACCTGTCCAGCATCCAGCCCTACCTCCTGGTGTAGCTGGTCAACCTCCAGTGCATTCCCCCGCAATGGCGGCGCCATAACTACCGGGTGCAAGACCCCCAGGTGCGTTACCACCAATGCCTGAGTTTGATATCTCAGGGGCATCTTCGAGCCTGGGGCAAGGTTGGAAAATGTGGATGGACAGGCTGGAGATGTATTTCCGCGACACAATGGAGACTAATGCTGACAGCAAGTTAGCCACCTTGTTGTATTGTGCAGGTCCAGCTGTGCATGAGGTATTCCTGTCGCTTCAGCCACGTGATGTCTCCTATGCTGCAGCGAAATACGTACTCCATGATTATTTCTTACCCCTTGCCAACGCGGACTATGAAAGATTCCTCATGGGGGCAGCACACCAAAAAGACGATGAGACACCTGACACGTTCTACGGTAGGCTGAGAAGGCTGGTGGTGCCATGTGCATGGGTGTATCCTGACACAATGATCGGGAACCAGCTGATCCAGGGCTGCACGTCTGGCAAACTAAGAAGACAAGTCCTGAGGCAGACCAGCATCACCCTGCCACGCATCTTGAAACTGGGGAGGTGCCAGGAGGTTTCCGACCTGCAAGCATCCTGAATGGAAGCAGGGGTACACCCCAGCAAGACTGAAGAGATCTGTGCAGTCGGACGCGGCAGAGAAGCCAGATGTGGGGATATGAGTCAGCGAGAGAGAGGATCAACCCTTGCCAATTCGTGCTCCAAGTGTGGTTATGACATTCCCCATCCAGCAGAATGCCCGGCGAACGGAAAGACATGTGGCAGGTGGGGTGGTCCTGACCATTACGCCAGGATGTGTAGGGCCACTGCACCAGTGGTGGTCTGCAGAGGCACGGTGCAGGCTGGCTTCTTCCGGCAGCAGCGCCCCTCAAATGTTGCTCGGCTTGATCAGGCGGCGGACAATTCAGCTCTCGATGAGGAAGAGGAGGAGGAAGAAGAAAATGTGCTCTTCGTATCCAGCCTTGGCGTATCAAACGCAAAGACAAGAAGGCAGCCTCGCGGGTGCTTCGGTCAATGTCATGGCTCATGAACACTAGGATGTCATGGCATGCCCGCCCATCCTGACCAAGCCGAAGACTCGTATCTTCACCTTTGGAGGAGCAGATCCAATACAGCCGGACGTGCATTCATTGCAGATGTTGAACATGGTGGGTCAGCCATAAGGGCCTGATTCTATCTGATGCCGATCAGCATTAACACCTTGCTGAGCTGTGCAGCGGCAGAGGCCCTGGGTATCGTGACATTTGCATACTCGGTGTACGTGGATGACATTCAGACCCTCCTGTAGAAACACACGGCTCTGTTTGAAGGTATTGGACAGATGGTGGGGGACCCGGTTAAGCTGCACATAGACGACTCGGTGCAGCCCATTGCTCTTAAGCATCAACGGGTCCCATTCCACCTAAGAGATCTGGTGGACAAAGAGCTTGACAACCTGGTCAAGTTGAACATCATAGAGAAGGTCGAAGGCCCGACACCGTGGGTGTCCCCCATTGTTATGGCTCGAAAGCCGAAACAACCAGACTCAGATCGCACCTGCGTGGACATGCGCCTACCCAACAAAGCCATTAAGAGGGAGCGACATCTCACGCCCACGATTGATGATATCAACACTGAACTGCAGGGTGTCTGGTTCTTCTCAAAGTTGGACCGACGGGCCGGATACCATCATGTGGTACTACACCCCAAGTCAAGGTACATTACAACATTTACCACTCATAAGGGCCTCTATAGGTACAAGAGGCTGAGTTTCAGGGTGTCATCCGCTGCAGAGGTATTTCATAATATCATTGTGGGGCGCTGGCAGACCTGGAAGGCATCTTGAATATTAGTGATGAAATCCTGGTTTTCGCCAAATCGGAGTCAGACCACCTGGTGAAGTTAGCCAAGACATTTGAACGCCTAAGATCTCTGGGCCTGACACTACACCGAAAGAAGTGTGAATTCCTTTGCACCACCATTGAGTTCTTCGGTTTTGTGTTCAGGGCTGGTGGGGTCTCGCCCGATCCACGCAAGGTAAAGGACATCATGGAGGCCAGGGCCCCTGAAAACATCTCGGAAGTGAGGAGTTTCCTCGGAATGGTCACCTATTGTGGCTGTTTCATCCGCAATCTGGCAGCAAGATCTGAGCCACTCAGGGCCCTCTCGAAGAAAGACATGGCCTGGCAATGGGGCCCTCTCGAGCAGGTGGCTTTTGAGGACATTAAGGGTGCTCTCACGTCTGAAGACATCGTGGCCTTCTTTGACCCTGCACTGGAATCGGAAATCGTGGTGGACGCCAGCCCATTTGGCTTGGGGGCGGTGCTAACACAGATAGGTGCCAACCAGGAGGTCCGTCCCATTGCGTATGCCAGCAAAGCGCTATCGGAGACGGAGCAAAGATACTCCCAGATCGAACGGGAGGCCCTTGCCGTCTTGTGGGGTTGCCGATTGTATGTCCTGGGATGACCAGTGACAGTGGTCACAGACCACAAACCCGTGCTGCCCATCCTAGCGGGGTCTTCATCCAAGCTGCCAGCCCGAATATAAAGGTGGATGCTGGCCCTGTTAGAGTATGGCGTGTCGCTGGTTTACCGCCCTGGAAGCAACAATGCGACGGACTACCTGTCGAGACACCCATGAGAGGGCACTGGTGGGGTGCCGTCCTCGTGCGCAGAGGAGGCAGATGAACATGTACAGCTTGTGGTGGAGGCCGCAGCGCCCAACTCGATGCCCATATAGGTCCTTGAACAAGCATCTGCCGAGGACGACTGCTTCAGAATACTCAGGTCCGCCATCCAACAGGACTTGTGGTGAATGGTAATTGACTTGCTGACAGCCAGAACGCAGGAGGCCAAGTCCACCCTGGAACAGCTGTGGAGAGTGAGGGGGAGTTGACATTCTTGGACAACAGACTTCCGCTAAGGGGGGACCGCATTGTCATACCGCAGAGTCAGACACAGCAGATGATAGTGCTGGCGCACAAAGGCCATCAAGGGGCGGTGAAAACAAAGGCACGTCTACGCCACAAGGTATGGTTCCCCGACCTGGAACGCAGAGTGGAGGAGTTCGTGGCATCATGTGTGTGGTGCCAAGCAGCTTCCCCGGCCCAGAGAGAGCCGGAGATTGAGACCATGCCGAGAGGGACCAAACCATGGGATGTTGTCCATGCTGTCTTCGGCTCCACGTCAAGGGGCACCCACTTCCTGGTGGTGGTCGATGAGTGGTCCCGCTACCTGGAGGTGGAGTTCATCGAGTCCGTGGCCTTCGACAAGGTGGCGGTGGCCATTGAAAAGATCTTTGCTACCCACGGACTGCCCACGGTGCTCTTTTCCGACAATGGCCCACCATTCCAAGGGGTCAGCTTTGCGGGTTTGATGGAGGAGTACGGTGTGCTCCATCGCAAGGTAACACCGCTGTGGCCCCGAGCCAATGGGGAGGCTGAAAGAATGATGCGGACGCTCAATAAGGTTTTTCTCATTGCCCAAGGGGAAGGCAAGTGCCTGGAAAGGGCACTGTACAAATTCCTGAGAGGATACTGCAACACTCCCCATACCTCCACGCGGGTGGCTCCAGCAGAGGCAATGTTCCAACGGTGCCCCCGAGACCTACTACCAGAGCTCAGCGAGCGGGAGCCCGCCGTAATCAACAATGAAGAGGTGGAGCGGGAGCGCTGCGAACGGACTGTAACAGAGAACATTCAGAGAGGACTGAGGCCACAGAGGTTGGTGCCCGGAGACGAGGTACTGGTGCGGGAACGGCATCCCCAAGGAAAACTGTTGCTGACTTAGGAGCTGGCACCATTGGATGTGGTGGCGGTAAAAGGGTCAATGGTGACCGCCTCTGACGGAAGCACCTCTGTAACACGCAACACAAACTTCATCAAGCGTTTGGGAGAGCCACGAACTGAGACAAGGACTAATACTACGCCCAGCGGGCCGGCCATGGAAGTTCCTGATGAAGGGGCGGTTCCCCCGGCCTCCCTGAATCACCGGCTCGGGAGCCGGCAGGAGAAGGAACTCCGAGCGGAGGTAGTGGCAGGAGGTACCCCCAGAGGACTGGGCAAGGGAAACCTGCCCGTCTCACATACTTTGTGTTGGTGTTGGAGTAATACTGTGAGTGGGAGCCTTGAATGTCCCCGGGACACGGGTGGCTGCTATTAAAGGGGCTCTGGGTTTTTGTGTGCAGTGAATGTAGTGGTTAGAACCGTTAATCATCCTTTGTTAATTTTTTGGTTTGATATGAAAAAGGAGGAGTGTGATGCTGTCCCTTAAAGGGCTGCACGGACGCGGCGGAGTGACGTTGCACTATAAATAAAGGGGGTGTTCCCGGGCGCGCAGAGCGACCAAGGAGCCCGAACTGCAAAGCCGTGTCACTGGTGCAATTTGTAGCAGGAGGGGGCTCACGGGCTTCGTTGTGCGCACATAGCGCATTACGACACATACGAACATATCTCTGCATTCCTGTGAAAAGGGGGAAAGAAACATTGGCTATATCTAGTGAAGGCCAGGAGAAACCTTTTGGCGGGCAGTGCCCAGTATACTTGATGAAAGAATTGTCGAGATGAGAGTGAAACGAGGGGCTATTAACGTTTACCAGCCAAGGCACCTCTTGCTCATATTTCGTGAGAGGGGTATTTTTTTATGAGGCACAACCCTGCTGTGACTTAAGCACGCCACCAGAAGGTGCGTACTTAATCACATGTGAAATGGTCACGTGTGCTCGTGAATAAAATGGGCGAGTAGTTTTCCGGTCACGAGTTGCAGTCCAACTCCCTGTACGGGAGTGTGTTTTGTGTGTGCTGAGGAGCTGCGTGCACCATGGCCCACACAGGCCGCCCTGCCTCCCAGGGCACCCTCACCATGGTGGGGCCGGACTGGCCGGCCACCTAACAACTGGTGATGAGGATGGGATCAGGGGCACAGCCTGCTCCTGCTGCACTGCTGGGGTGCGGCGAAGCTCGCTCCCACATGGGGGAGTTGAAGCACGGCATGGGGGAGTGATGCCCCCTCTGCTATGCTGGCCTTACCCGGCCAGCTATGTGGGAGCCTGGTAGGCGCACCGCGCAACATGAAAGGAAAGGAAAATGGTTAACTCCTGCCTGGGGGACATGGCATTGGTATGGCTGAAGGAAAGGAAATTTGGTTGCTCCTGCCTGGGGGAGAGAGAGAATGTGGCATGGCTCCTGCTGCAGCCTCCACTGCATGAATTTGTTTCACTCCCACCTAGGGGGAGCCTCTGAGTTGCCTGAGTGGCGCAGCCCAGACCGCTGCCAGTGATTGCTCCGTCCGACAGGAGGAGTTGTCGTCACATCCCGCTGCCTCTCCTGAGCCACTTCTACCAGCACAGAATACTCCCGGCATTGAGGGGCTGTAGCTAGCGCGATGGACACGCTGCCGCTCTACAGCTCGCTTGCTGCCAAATTGACAGCGTGGCCATGACTGCTGCTGTTAACCTTTACCCACCTTCTGGGGGACACAAGGAGAAGGTCCTCACGTGCCGTGGGAGAGGGACATCTGCCACCAGGCCCAGCAGTCAGGCCCCAGCTAGCCCCCACTGGGAAAAGGACATGCTTGGTCGTGGCTCTTTCGTTGAGAGTGGTCTTGCGGCCAAGCGAGAGAAAGAACAAGGCCACCTCTGAAACACTCCTGCCTGGGTGGAAGCCTGAATGTGGCGTGCCCTGCTCGCTGCCTGCAGCCTTTTCCCATGGAGGGGCTCTGACCCACTGGCCTGGAGATGGTGTGATGCCCCCGATACCAAACTAGGGGGGCAACCTCTGAAGTATTCCCACCTGGGGGAGCCTGCAGCTGCTCCACCAGTGAGTGTTCGAGCTCATCACCACAAAACGAAAGAGTTGCGCTTTAAAGCTGTGGTCCCGCCCGTCAAGTGGGCTTAAATTGGACACTGCAAGAAGACATGTCGTCGGTGCCCGTGACACTGGACTACAATAATATTGCATAAATGTATATATGCCATTGTGCTCCCTGATGCAAACAAGGAACATTGATGGTTATCCAATGCTGGGATCCTGCATGGCCTCATGCTTAAAGTGGACCTGGTACAGAAACTTGCCATTAGTGCTTTGCCGTCTCTATCATCACCGCAGAAGCAACTGTACAATTGTATAAATGTAAATGGTTGATGTTATGGTGTATTGTTGACATAATGGCAGATTATGCCATGTGGTTGGTCCGTTGTTTGTCTTTAGCCTTGGCATGGGATGTTGTGATTTAAGCACGTCACCAGAAGGTGCGTGCTTAATCTCATGCGAAATGGTCACATGTGCTCCTTAATACAAGGGGCAAGCAGTTTCCCGCTCACCAGTTGCAGCCCAACTCCCTGTCTGTGAGTGTGTTTTGTGTGTGCTGAGGCGCTACGTGGACCATGGCCCTGACAGGCTGCCCTGCCTCCCAGGGCACCTTCACCAAGGTGGGGCCGGACTGGCTGGCCCCATAACAAACCCTTCTGTTAATTGTGCGTCTCGTTTCATTTAAGATCAGTACTATATTGTGGTGCTTTGAAACACTATCCAGTTGTATAAGCGCCTAACAAATGCACAATAAAATAAAATAAATACATTGCCTGTGTCTTTATGGGCGGCCATGCAACTGTCACTGTGATTCAGCGAGCCTGTTCACTTTGGAAATCTGTTCAAAAGAAAAATAATGCGGATTTATGTTCCTCACAGCATGGCATTTACCATGTTACGAAACCTGCTGTTTAGGTTGCATGTTCTTATGTCAGCGTTCCTACACTATTATTCAGAGGAACAAAAAACTAGACTCATACAGGGACTGTTTTCTGAGTTTTGTTTCTCCCCCAGTACTAATTTACCGCACATGAGTACTATTTAGACACCTGACACCTTAGAACAATCACATTGGTTTGTTTTACATATCCGGTGCGTCCTGCTGAACTTTCCAAATCTAGTAGCCACGGCTCAGGTAGGCGACTAGGTTGTTTTCCTTTCTCCTTTCTCTTCACCGTGTGGATTGTGTGAAAAAAAGACAACACCGTCATATATTAGTAAACTGGTTGATGCGACGCTCACATGAACTGCATTCTTGTGGTGATTTCTTATGGTATCTCTGTCATATCTTTTATGAGGGCAGGCTGTGTGGGACTCAGATCTGGATAGAAGGACTTGGACACTATCATAGCCTTTTATTAAGTGTACCAGTAGAGGGAACGTTATTCCATTGTCATAATGTGGTAAAAATGTAAGTTCAGCACAGTAAACTTACCAGCTGTGGGAGTAGCCTTTTGAGGAGGATGATTGCTTGATAGCCACACAGTTATTTGCACTAGGCTGGAGAATGCCCTGAGTAATCCTGCTTTAAGTAAATAAAACATAGGTAATAAAGATAGGCTACAGGTAAGTATACAGGTTTTGCATTATGCTGAGGCACTGTAAATAGGCCTCAGAGCATGCTTTTCAGAAATGAGTGCTCATTCAATTCATTTGTTTAGTACCCGCAACCGCTGGTAGCACATTGCAAATCCCACAGTCCCAGGATCGCACGGTAGGAAGCAAACAATCTTTGTTACTTTTGAGGTAATAAAACAGAGCTCATGGGTGCCGCAGGAAAACAATGAATGCACAATCATATTATAAATTTGCATATTATTTTATTTATTTGATTTAACATACTTTTAACACAAGGTTTTGTATATAAATTAAAACAATACATTACAAAACAAAACATTCCATCACATTAAGATCCCCACAACATTACACTAATTTAAAAAAGTTAATACAATAGAATAAAATACATCCTATCCTGGTTTATAACAACCCCGTATGACAACTTAATTCCAATTCAATATAAAACTCCATCGGATAGGTCATTTAAAATGCCAGTATAGTTCCAATAAAATTGTACAATAAAAAATATAAAATTAATATCGTTGCCTTTCATAAAATGTTTCGAGACCATAGACAAATCTTTATAATTAAAATGATTATCATAAGATTTTAGGAAATTATCTCTTATGACAATTAAACTTGCACACTCAACCACCAAGTGCTTCAGTGTTTCTATTACATGTTCCCTGCATAGGCGACACAACCTTTCTGATCTGTTTATCCCCAGTTTTGCACATTTAACTTCCAGCTCTCACAGATGTTACATTTCTGTAAAATGTACTGTCGAATTATTTTTGGGCTCGGGTATGCTCTAATGTAACCTGGAGAAGATGTGCGATCCATTCTATAAGTCAGGTAGCTGGCACCATTTTTAAGAGTTGCTAGCTGAACAATACTATTCTCTATACTCACTTCTTTACACTCAATTTTCAACCAAGATTTAAACCTATATGGTCTTGTGAGTACCTGAATGTTATGAAAGCAGTCACTCCATTTTTTGTGTAGGGATATTTTCCCCAATGTGCCCATCTTCCAGTAGTTGTCTGTATGCAAAAAAGCCAACAAAAAATGGACAGCTATGGTATCATTGTCCAATCGATACAGTCTATCTGTAACGCTCACCTGATTCCCGTAGAGGCGCCGGTCTTGACTGGGCGTCTACCGTATCTTCAAAGGTGATGTGTAACACACGGCTGGCTCTTTGGGCTGGACCTCTGTGCACTGTATGTCTGACTCGAAGGGTAAGATGTCTGCAGATAGAAAATATGGGATTAAGGAACTGGGTTATTGAATGTCTCTCTCTTCTTCCCTTTCTCTTCTCCTGTAGAACCCCAAAGGTTAACGCTCTCACCTTAGGTAAGTGAACGCCGTGCTCTCCATCTGCCTCGGGGCAGGGTGCTGTAACCAGTTTCTTCACTGGATAAGGGGAGCAGGCCTCTTGACTTCAGAGGACTGCTGTCCGTCGTTTACTGCACGAACGGTAAGTTTCGAGTAATTCTAATGTCTTTAAAGTCTTTAGTAATGATGTTTCTTGTTTTGCAGGGTTCCGGCGATGGCGGATGACGGGCTGAAGTTAGTTTAAGATGGAGCCCGTGTGATGAATAGAAGCGCCTGGAAGCACGTAAGTAAGCGCTTGTTGCCTGCTTCACGATGCGCTCTAACTGTCTTTTTATTTTGCAGGTACAAGTTCGGAGCGGCTGCAGGGTGCCGGAATACCCACTGGGTTAGATGTGGAAAGGAGTAATGGAACGTGAGTATTAAAGTTCCCCAATGTCTTTAAACGCACCTTGTTTTGTCTTTCAGATGCGGGATGCAGCGCCGAAGGCCTCCGGACTGTGCGAAGAGTTGGTAAGCTTTTGTCTTTCAGATGCCGGAATGCAGTGTGAAGACCTCCGGAGCGCACGAAGAGTAGGTAAGCCTTTGTCTTTCAGATGCCGGAATGCAGCGCGAGGCGTTGGTGACAGCCGATGGACCAGGTAAGTGAAGAGCTGTCACTGAAGACCGTAATGCTAACCTGTTCTTTCTTGTCTTTATAGGTGTTGCTGAAGACTGGATTCAGGATGGTAAGCCTTTTTCCTTAGGCCCAGGATCAGATGCAGAAGACACGATGAGCGTTCTGCTGCAGAGGATGCAGAATAACGCAAATCAAGATTCATCCATCGGGTGTGGTTTAAATAGCCTCCTGTAGTGTTTAGGTGTCTCCTTCCACAGCCACGCCTAGGTAAGAAAAGAGTTCCTGCTTTCCAGAAGAGTTCCAGTGTTCTGAATCTAGGGAGTGGCTCCTGCCCCACCCAACAGGAAAAGTAGTTCCAAACAGAAGAGGATCAGAGGCTCAACTGGCAGGCAAGTAAGCAGCATGGTCTGCTGCAGGTAAGTCCACCCAAGCATTATGAGCCCGGCGCTTCCAGCGCTGGGACTGGGCATATTTATGAGCCTGGTGCCACTGGCGCCAGGACTGGGTCCAAAAGGTCCCAATTGGGACTGGTTGGCACTCGGAACCTGGGTTATGGATCTGCTTCCAAGGGAGTTGGGAAAACCCTGACCTTTTGGAAGCAGAGATCATGACAGTACCCCCCCTTAAGGCTCCTCCCAAACCGGGCTTCTCCGGGGGTTTTGGCTTGTCAGGAAATGTTCGGTGAAATCTTTTGATTAGGCGAGGAGCGTGGACATATTCAGTAGGTTCCCAGGATCTCTCTTGGGGGCCGTAGCCTTTCCAGTCAATTAGGTAAAATAGTTTAGATTTGGAGATCTTGGAGTCCAGAATGCTTTTGACTTCAAACTCGAGTTCTCCATCAACTAGGATAGGTTTTGGAGATTTAGTTAGTCGGGTTTGAGGTTGCACGGGTTTTAATAGAGAGACGTGGAAGACCGGATGTATCTTCATGTGCGGGGGCAAGTCCAACTTGACCGCTACTGGGTTTACTATGGTAGTGATGGAATAGGGACCAAGGTATCTTGGGTTGAATGTGCGTGGCCCTTTTAGAGGTAGATATTTGGTGGATAACCAGACTTGATCCCCTACTTGATATTGAGGGGCTTCCTTCCGATGTTGATCTGCTCCTTTCTTGTATTGTTCTTTAGCCCTTTGAAGGTGAGAAACAGCTTCCTTAAAGGCTTGGGTGATTGTAGAATGCAGGTAGTCCACTGCTGGTGTTTCAAGATCTTGGAGGGGATCCAACTCCGAGGTTCGAGGGTGACTGCCGTACAAAAGAAAAAACGGGGTTTTCCCAGTTCCCGAATGGACAGAGTTATTGTAGGCATATTCGGCTATCCAAAGGATGTCTTTCCAAGTTTTTTCAGTTTGTTGCAGCATGCAGCGTAAATACTGTTCCAGAGTTTGATTGGTCCTCTCGGTTTGTCCGTCGGTCTGAGGGTGGTGACTGGTCGATAGTCTCACATCAATTTGAGCCGACCGACAGCAACTTCGCCAAAAATGAGAAATAAATTGACTACCTCGATCCGAAATTAGAACCGAAGGAAAACCGTGCAGTCGGACGATGTTTTCGAGAAATTCTCGGGCCAGAGTTGCTGCTGTTGGCAAGCCTTTGAGCGGAATGAAATGCGCCATCTTGGAGAATAAGTCCACGATTACTAGAATCGTATTGTATCCGGAGCATGGAGGTAGATCGGTGATGAAGTCCATAGAAAGCGTATGCCAAGGGCGAGGTGGGATGTCAATAGGGCGTAAGAGGCCTGCTGGTCTTTCCTTTTGACTCTTGTTTTGGGCGCATACTCCACAGGACATTATAAAGTCTCTGATATCTTTTTTCCAAGACGGCCACCAGAAGTAGCGCTTGATCTTTTCTGAGGTCTTGGCCATACCGGGATGTCCTTCCATTAAAGAATCGTGATAACAAGAGATTACTTTTTTCTGTAAATCTGTGCTGGGTAGGTATAATCGTTCTTGGAAATACAATAAGTTGTCCTTTACTGCTAAGTCCTTTCCCTGCAGATGCCAATTCTGTATGTCTGCTGGAGTTACAAGTTGCCTGGCTTTATCCTTAACTTCCTCTATGGATTCTGTGGCGATTACACCCAGAATTCTTTGTTCGGGAATGATTGGTACAGGTTTAGGGTTGATCAAGTGTTCTTCCACTCCCATCCGAGAAAGGGCATCAGCTTTACCGTTCTTTGTACCAGGTCGATAGGTAATTATGAAGTCAAACTCGGCAAAGAATAATGCCCAACGGAGTTGTCTAGAGGATTGGGCTTTTGCGGTTTTCAAATATTGCAGGTTTCGGTGATCCGTAATCACAGTAACGGTGTGTCGGGCCCCCAGCAGATAATGCCGCCAAGCCTTGAAGGCAGACTTGATAGCCAGAAGTTCCTTGTCAGTAATCGTGTAATTGATTTCAGGAGGCGAGAATTTGCGGGACCAAAATGCCACGGGATGCAACTGATTGGTTACCGGGTCCTTTTGTGATAGAACTGCCCCCATGGCAAGGCTTGAAGCATCAGTATCCACGATGTAGGGGAGTTCGGGGCGAGGGTGTTTTAAGATTGGTGCAGAGATAAATTTAGTCTTCAAATCCTGGAAAGCTTGTTCCGCCTCGGTAGACCATTCAAAACGTTTGTTTTTCTTTAACAAGGCAGTGATGGGCTGGACTATTCGAGAGAATTCGGGGATAAACCTGCGGTAAAAGTTAGCGAAGCCTAACATGCTTTGCACACCTTTTACGGAGGATGGTGATGGCCATTTGAGAACTGCATCGACCTTCTTTGAATCCATACGCACTCCGCCAGGTGATAATATGAATCCCAAGAATTCAACTTCAGTCACGTTGAAAACACATTTTTCCAACTTAGCGAAAAGTTTGTGTTGACGCAATCTTTCGAGGACCATTTTCAAGTGTTTCCGATGTTCAGATTCCGATGAAGAATAAACGAGGATGTCGTCAATGTAAACAACAACACACACATCTATGAGCTCTCTGAGGACATCGTTCATAAAATATTGAAAGGCGGCCGGGGCATTGCAAAGTCCGAAGGGCATGACCTGATATTCAAATAGCCCATACTTGGTGCGGAAGGCCGTCTTCCATTCATCGCCCTCTTTTACTCGTACCAAGTGGTAAGCTCCTCTAAGATCCAGCTTTGTATATATGCATGCTTTTCTGACTTGGTCCAGTAGTTCAGGGATCAAAGGTAACGGATATCTATTCTTAACGGTGATCTGGTTCAGGGAGCGATAATCTATACAAGTTCTAAGGTCTCCTTCCTTTTTTGGAACGAAGAACAAAGCTGAAGAAGCAGGGGACTTGGAAGGACGAATAAACCCATTTGCCAGGTATTGATCCAGGTATTGTCGAAGGTGAAGGTTCTCAGGCTCGGTGAGGGCATAAATTCTACTACAAGGAGGAGTAGATCCAGGTATCAGGTCTATCTGGCAGTCATAAGACCTATGAGGAGGTAGAGAGTTAGCCTGATCCTTCCGGAAAACATCTTGGTATTCTAGGTATTCGGGAGGTAACTGGGGAGTCTCTGAAGAAATTGCTGCCAGTGCAACACCAGGTGGAGGGTGACAAGTAGAGACACATTCTGGAAACTGGACCGTTCTTGCTCGCCAATCGATCAGAGGATTGTGTTTCTCTAACCAAGGTATTCCTAGAATAATCTGAAACTGAGGGGCCTTGATCACATCGAACACGATCTTCTCATGGTGTCCATCTTGACTTACTAGCGTCACCTCTTGAGTGGTATGCGTTACTGGCCCGGAGGCTATCTCCGTACCATCCACCGTAGTAATGACGTCCTTTACAGCCTTGGGACAAAGAGTTAGATTCATCCTCAAAACCATTTCATGATCCACATAATTGCCGATGGCACCGCTGTCGACGTAAGCTTCAATTGCATGTAATCGATCCGGATTATCAGGGCTAATGAGGACCATAGGTATCACGAAATGCGAGGTCACGGAACTGGTTTTCACGCTCGGCAAGAGGACCTCTATTCTTGTCGGGCGAGGTCGTTTCCCTGCTCAGAGTTTGTAACTTTGGTAACTGCAGCTCCTACTGCCTTCTTGGCAGGTTTCACCGGACAGTCTCGAAGAAAGTGCCCTGAGTTTCCGCAATAGAGGCATAATTGCAACTGTTTTCTCCTTTCCCGCTCCTTTTGTGTTAGAGGACCTTTCAGACCCCCTATTTGCATGGGTTCCCCGGAGTCTACTCCTTTGGAAGGAGTTGGCGGTTTGGAAAATACTCGAGCATCAAACTTGGAACGATCGGCCTTCCTGTTCTGCAGTCTGTGATCTATTTGAACGACTAAGTCTATATAGTCCGAACAATCTTGTGGGGGATTCACTACTTGGGCTAACACATCTTTGAGCTCTCCACGTAGACCTCTATAAAACAGCATAATCCTTTTGTCCTCAGGCCATTGAGTTTCCACTATCAGTCTGTTGAAAGACGCAATATAAGCCAAAAGGTCTTGATTACCTTGTCGCAACGAAAGAAGCTCATTGTCCAAGGCCTGCCCCTGTGAATGTCTTGCGAACAGTTTTTCCATACTGAGCTGAAAAGCTTGAAAATCATGGAGGACCGGATCATCTTGATTTACTAGAGGGATCGACCAGTATGCCGCATTGCCACTAAGGTACGAAAGCACGAAAGCTACTTTAGCTTGATCAGTTGGAAAGGCTGCTGGCCGGCATAAGAAATGCAACCGGCACTGATTGATAAATACTGCAAACCTCTTTGGGTCACCAGAAAATCTTTCGGGCGGAGCCAGAGGTACATTCCCAGGTAGGTTGATCTGCACTGGATTCATAGAGGATGTAGAAGGAAGATTTCTCCCAGATGCGGGTAACGGGATCTGTCCGGCTTGTGACTGTAGCAATTGTCTAGCGAGATCATCTGTTCGCTCCTTGGAAATAATCAGTTCCCTTCATAGAGCGTTCGTTTCCTGACGGGCTGCATGCACTTCTGCCCTTAGTTCCCCAAGTAACTGGGCTAGCTGGTCGGTATCCGAGGTTTCCATAGCGCCTGGACAGGAGTTTTGTGGTAGGCTTTGCGTTCTGTAACGCTCACCTGATTCCCGTAGAGGCGCCGGTCTTGACTGGGCGTATACCGTATCTTCAAAGGTGATGTGTAACACACGGCTGGCTCTTTGGGCTGGACCTCTGTGCACTGTATGTCTGACTCGAAGGGTAAGATGTCTGCAGATAGAAAATATGGGATTAAGGAACTGGGTTATTGAATGTCTCTCTCTTCTTCCCTTTCTCTTCTCCTGTAGAACCCCAAAGGTTAACGCTCTCACCTTAGGTAAGTGAACGCCGTGCTCTCCTTCTGCCTCGGGGCAGGGTGCTGTAACCAGTTTCTTCACTGGATAAGGGGAGCAGGCCTCTTGACTTCAGAGGACTGCTGTCCGTCGTTTACTGCACGAACGGTAAGTTTCGAGTAATTCTAATGTCTTTAAAGTCTTTAGTAATGATGTTTCTTGTTTTGCAGGGTTCCGGCGATGGCGGATGACGGGCTGAAGTGAGTTGAAGATGGAGCCCGTGTGATGAATAGAAGCGCCTGGAAGCACGTAAGTAAGCGCTTGTTGCCTGCTTCACGATGCGCTCTAACTGTCTTTTTATTTTGCAGGTACAAGTTCGGAGCGGCTGCAGGGTGCCGGAATACCCACTGGGTTAGATGTGGAAAGGAGTAATGGCACGTGAGTATTAAAGTTCCCCAATGTCTTTAAACGCACCTTGTTTTGTCTTTCAGATGCGGGATGCAGCGCCGAAGGCCTCCGGACCGTGCGAAGAGTTGGTAAGCTTTTGTCTTTCAGATGCCGGAATGCAGTGTGAAGACCTCCGGAGTGCACGAAGAGTAGGTAAGCCTTTGTCTTTCAGATGCCGGAATGCAGCACGAGGCGTTGGTGACAGCCGATGGACCAGGTAAGTGAAGAGCTGTCACTGAAGACCGTAATGCTAACCTGTTCTTTCTTGTCTTTATAGGTGTTGCTGAAGACTGGATTCAGGATGGTAAGCCTTTTTCCTTAGGCCCAGGATCAGATGCAGAAGACACGATGAGCGTTCTGCTGCAGAGGATGCAGAATAACGCAAAGCAAGATTCATCCATCGGGTGTGGTTTAAATAGCCTCCTGTAGTGTTTAGGTGTCTCCTTCCACAGCCACGCCTAGGTAAGAAAAGAGTTCCTGCTTTCCAGAAGAGTTCCAGTGTTCTGAATCTAGGGAGTGGCTCCTGCCCCACCCAACAGGAAAAGTAGTTCCAAACAGAAGAGGATCAGAGGCTCAACTGGCAGGCAAGTAAGCAGCATGGTCTGCTGCAGGTAAGTCCACCCAAGCATTATGAGCCCGGCGCTTCCAGCGCTGGGACTGGGCATATTTATGAGCCTGGTGCCACTGGCGCCAGGACTGGGTCCAAAAGGTCCCAATTGGGACTAGTTGGCACTCGGAACCTGGGTTATGGATCTGCTTCCAAGGGAGTTGGGAAAACCCTGACCTTTTGGAAGCAGAGATCATGACACTATCACAGCACATCGTTGTTCTATAATAAAAATCTGTAACAACACTGTTTATATCAAATTCCAGTAATATATATTCAACAGAAACATTCTGTGGCAACCTAAACAATTTTTGCAAATTCAGTGCCTCAAATTTTTGGAGATCACCTTAAAATGTATGTCACCGAATTTCGACGCCATACATCAACATTGGTCTTACTCTCGCTGTGTAAAGTAACAATATTGTCTGTACAGAGTAACCCATATTTTGTCGTATACATTTACTAATAGTTTGGACTGTTTTTAAGCATTTAGATTTAATTTCACTCCATTGGATCTTCCAAATCAAATCTTCTTCTAGATGCAAGCCAAGTTATTTATGTCTTCACTTGTTCTAAGGTAGCGCCAACATATGTCCAGGTAATGTTTTTTTTATCACCCGGCGTTTGTGTTTGAAGGCCATCATTTTACTTTTTGTATTATTTTACAAAGCCTGATCTAGTGGCGGTTTCAGAACACCCATTGCAGTTTCAAATTGCCCCTGAGTACATCTCTGCCTGGGAAGAAGGTTGAAGAGTTCCTAATATGCAACACTAAAGCGGTAACTTGTTTTTGGTTTAAAGCTCTGACATTGTCATGGTAGATGATTTTCTCATGAGAAGGCAGATGGAGATGACCAGGGCAGTTGAATAAAGATCCGCTGGCCATCTCAAATGTTTCAATGCATTGGCACTATGATGTGGAAATTGGGTTTGGATTGTGATGTCACATTGGGAAACTAGAGTGGTATGGTAAGGTCTGCGGGACCCAATCATAGGAGATAACGTATGCACTTTTATTGGGGTATGATATGATCCCACCCATCAGCTTCTTGTAGAGGGACGTTTTTATGTCGCAAAGTAATTAATGCTAGTTAGGTCTTATGTTATAAAAGCTTTTGATGTTGGGGCGTATCTTTGACAGCGCATTTCATGCAGTTCTGTTCCGTATTCTGTTTGAATTTCACTTGCCCAGCTGTGATTGGGCCCAGATTGAAGTTGCGTTACTTGTTGTCTGGTGCACACTCCTTTTTGACTACTTTTGTAATTTTTTACTCGTCAGTTCCGAGGCAACCCCCTGAACAGTAAGGTGTTCTGGTTTTCAGTATATCCAGCCCACCGTTTTAAAGAAGTATACAAATAATCAATCTGGATGCATTTTACAAAAAAAAAAGAAGGCCTGTGAACTATCTTTTGAAGGACGCTCGTCTTATTAGATATTCTGTGAACAACCTTATCTTTTGCTCCTATGGTAAAATGTTTAATCATAAGGACGAAATCACTACCGTTGTTTTCAGTGTGCATTGGTGTGCGCTAGTGCTCGGTGAGGCAGAGGCTACCCTTTGTTTATTTGAGTCAAATCTCATTTGGGACTGAGCCCACCTAGGTTCCTTTGGCTGTTAACGTTGTATGGCTTGTCTGTTTTTTTGTAGTTGTCTTGTTCTGTGTGCGTTTTTGTGTCTGAGTCGTAGACTGCAACTACCAGGGCTTCCTTGGGGCATTTACATACGGAATCTTATTTTTCTTATCAGTTTGGAAATGCTTGGGATTGTTGAAGGTACTTGATTCAGCATACTCTATACCATTAAATGGATGCCTCATTCTTTGGATTCAAATGGGCAGTAGATGAACTGTGAATGGGTTTAACAGTTGGAAGACTGAAAGAAAAAAATGCCAATCATAAATCATATGCTAATGTATGTAATGCACTGATATATATTTATTTATCCAACAAGCACATTGGTACCATGGTCATTTAGCAATTCATGAACTAGGTTGCATCTTATGATAGTGTTGGAAGAGCCTAGTGTATTATGTATTCCCCCCTCTGTTCAAGCAGTGTTAATGTAGTGCTGCTATATTAATGTATTTAATATTTAAATATAAAATCTACCCTGTCCCAGGACTGACAAATGCATTGGCGTACATTGCCTTTATTCAGCTCATAGAGAACATAAAAGCTTTTCCAGCCCATATAAAGGTCAGTGCAATGTTTTCTTTCCACAGTTAAAGTAGTTTTGGGGGCACTCCATACTATTCGCCCCAGTGGAGACACTTATCTTCACTTGACATGCCTTTTGTTGGTGTTTTTTTCCTATTCTAACCCTGGATTCTCTAAATGCACATGTGCGCAGAAAAGTGTGTGGCCATTTCTCCTGTTTATGCACAGGCAGCTTACTAATAAATTAATGTATACACTTCAGTTACCTTACTTTTTTAATTAAGGTGAGACTCACCTTACACTTCTCTATTTATTATCCCTCTGGACAACAGGTTTGAAATACCGCCTGAATGGTTTTATTTATTCTGTGGTGATGGTAAGCTCTGTTTTTGGGGTATTTTGTTGGCCATTACTTAATAGGCTATGATGTGGGTAGCTGCTGCTAATTTCACCACACAGTCACAACAGTATTCTGGGCTTTAATTTCCTTACCAAATGCATTATGGAACATGTAGCCCTAAATAAATCAGGTTAGAAAATGTTGAGAACAGAAATTAACTTGTTAATTGTTGCATACACCATAGTTTAAGATTCACAATTATGCTTCACACAATTGATAATTTTATTATTATGTCTTGACCATTGGCCATTAAAGGTAATTTCAGACCATTTCACATTAAATGGCATAGGAGAGGTTCTAACTCAACTCCCATATTTGCTCCCTTTTCATGTCAACTGTACACACTTCAACACTAACAGTGCTGTGCACCTATTCCCTGATTTATCTGCGGACTTCGATCTTGTAGACCACAAAATCCTATGTAAACACCTTCAGGATGCAGCACAATTTTCCCATCAAGCCACCTCGTGGATCACCTCCTTCCTGGAAGGTAGACTCATGAGAGTATTCTCCAATAAGGCATGTGCAACCCCCAACCCAATCCACTGCGGAGTCCCTCAGGGATCCTCTACTTCACCCACTCTCTACAATATTTTCACCCTCCCCCTCTTCAATGACCTTGATGATCATTGCATAGTGTATACAAATTACGCTGACGATACACAAATTCTTCTCCCACTCACTGGCTCCTACCATCAAGATGCAGGCACACTCAGACCTATGCCATCATCCAGGCTTGGATGGCGGCGAATGGCTTATGCCTCAATGGAGACAAGACCAAAATAATACTGGTAGGTCCCAAACAAATCCTTCAGAAAATGGATAGTAAATACACATCCTTCAAAATTGACAACACGACCAGTACTACCGCTGCGGCAGCCAAAACATTAGGGGTATACCTAGACTCCACACTCTATGTCCCATCAAGTGAACGCTATCGCCTCCTCTGCTGCTTTAACTACAAAGATCATTAACACTGTCAAACCCTACCTTTCCCCCTAAAACTGCCCATCTATAGTCAGAGCTACGGGAAGTGCAAAGTTAGACTATTGCAACATCCTATTCCTAGGCACATCGGCTGAAAACATGAGGAAACTACAAACCACATAAAGCAACGCACTCAGAGCAGCCCTCAACATCCCTAAGAAAGAGCACATCTCCCATGCTAGACGGGACGCCCAATGGCTCCCTGTAAGAGAACCCATTCTCTTTAAAACACTCTCTTTCACAAACACCTGTCTGTCCCAAACAGCACCTCCCTACCTATCAGAAGTTATTCACTGCGCCACCTCAAACAGACCCAAGCAGATCCAACACTGCAATCAACTCGCAGTCCCTACCTTCAAAAAACAAAAAGCAGGAGGCTCCAGCTTTCCTGTCCTAGCTCCCAAAAACTGGAACATGCTACTTCAATCAATACTTAGGAGTGATGAAAGAACCAAAGAACCAAAAGTCTATTCTCTGAGGTTCCCACGTTTGCTTACCAAAGATCAAGCAACCTAAGGGACTTGCTCGTGAACACCAGGGATATAAAAACAAAAAGAAGCAAACCAAAGAGAGTAGGAACCTACCCCTGCTTAAATTGCAGCAACTGCAACAATATTATCAAAGGTGGACTAGTTCCACATCCACATACTGGAGAGAAGATAGCGATGAGATGCTATGCAATTTGCAATACAGAAAACTGTATTTACTGCATACGTTGCTCGTGCAGTCTTTACTATGTAGGAGAAACAGGACGCAAATTGAGAATTCGTAAGACCAAACACAAGTCATGCATACACAATCATAACACAAATTCTGCAGTTGCAAGACACTTCAATGAGAAAAAGCACAACATTTCTCAGATCAAGTTTCAAGTCTTAGAAACTCTTGAAGTTCACTGCTCGCACATTGACTAAAAAAAAAGGAGACAACAAAGGGAAGCCTATTGGATCGACCGGTTAGAAGCACTAACCGTCTTAGGTCACGTTATGGACATACTCTGCAGATTACCATGAAAAAATGTACTGATTATACTGGCTTTCTCTCTCTTTTTTGTTCTGTATGTACATGTGGGCGCCCTGTTTAATTGAACAATTGTTTTCCGTATCTTTGTCTTCCGTTACACTTTGGCTTTAAATTTGATTATGGATGTGTTTGAAACTTATTAACTGATATGATGTTTTTTGAAATGCTGATACTACTATATTAGTAGGACATAAATAACCTGGCTCTGAAGAAGGAATTGTTCCAAAATGCATTAGCCAACGGGTTGCTGTTTGCCCTAGCCTCAGCACTAGCCTAATTGGTGAAGTTGTAACAACAACTTTAATTTTTTGAAAATCATAAAATATCTTTTAGAAGAATAAATGAATTTTGAAAAAGTTACAGTTTGATCAAACTATTTACATAATCGAACAATAATTGTTTAACCCGAAGTGGGTATTAAGGGTGTGCGGCCCACACCGAAGGCTAATTAGCATAGGTTCCTTTTTTCTCTCGATGTCAAGGTTGATGCCTTTCAAGGTGAAGAGAATAAGGGTACAAGCATTACTAAAATGAGTCCAGCTTCAGTATGGAAAATGAACTCAAATGGATTAATTAGGAACCAACGTGGAACATTCACACATGTCAATGGAACATCGGTAACATCCCAATGAAAGCTGACATATAGGGTCCGATTCACGGAATAAGCTGTGCTGAAAATACGGTACTTGCGTGCAAAATCGTGTGTAAGTCCCCGTTCGTCGATTCATGGAACACAATGTGTGTGGCTTAACCGGGATTTACGAGGAATCCACGCCGGGCCACCACGTCACTGCGACCCAACGAATGCCTTACGCGAACCTCCACGAGAAGGGCCGGCCCGACCTGCGCAGCCACCTAAAAAGGGGTCAGAACACATGGAATGAGGAAGAACTAGCAAAAATGTGGGCGTTACGATGGGCGTTCCACTGTCAAACAATCGCACCACCAATACGCGCACAAAACAAATGTATTCATGGAATTGAGCAGGGAAAGCCGGGTTGCGAAAAAGCATGCGCAAATCCAGAAACACCTAGGCCATGCGCATGCGATAGCAGGCGTAAACGTCAACGCGCACACTAACAAACACATAAAAAGCATGCACGCTCAACAAATGCACAGATACAGCCATGATGAATGCACTATTTGTTGCAGCAATTATCCAGGGACACCGCAGGAGGAGGAGGATGGCCAGGGCTCAGATCTTCCACCCAAGGACCAGCCTTTTTGGGATGCCTGATGACCAGGTCTATGGCAGGTATAGGTTCCCCCCATATCATCCTATACCTGGTCACGGAGTGAGACGATGACCTCACATCACCCACCATGTGCTCCAAAGCACTGAGTCCTTTGCAAAAGGTGCTCACTGCTCTGCATTTTTTGGCCACTGGCTCATTGAAGAGGACCACCGCCATAGTAGGTGGTATCTTCCAGACCACGCAGTTTCGCTGTTTACACCAGGTTTTGGCAATCATGACTGCACGTCCTTCTGTCACTGGCATATATATATGCCCAGAACACCAGCAGAAAGGCAAGCAGTGGTCCAGGATTTTTATGTGGTGGCACACTTCCCAAACGTGCTAGGTGCCATTGATTGCACCCATGTTGCTCTACGTCCACCTAGAGCAGCAGAGCACATCTACCGCAACTGGAAACATTGGCACTCCATCAATGTTCAGGTTGTGTGTGATGCCAACGGCATCATTATTGAAGTGTATGCCAACTACCCTGGTAGCACACATGATAGTTACATCTTCAGTATGACCCCTCTACACAGGCCCTGGAAGCTGGGAAGCATGGCAACACATGACTCAATGGTGAGTATGAATGGCCATGCACATGCATGCATGTTGCACACAGACCAATAGATACTGTCAACAAATGACAATGACAGCCAATTTCACCTCTACAGTGGACAGTGCCTACCCTCTGAGCACGCACATGATGACGCCCATACGCAACCCCAATACACCTGCCAAGGTAAGGTACAACACTGCCCATATTGCAACTCGGGGCATAGTGAAGCGCACATTTGGATGGCTCAAGTCACATTTCCGCTCCCATGCCCACTCTGATGGTGTGTTGCTATATGCACCACCAGTAGTGTGCAGGATCATTGTGGCAGCATGTGTCCTGCAACATGTTGCAACACAGCGTGGCATCCCGGTGGACATGGTGGTGCACACCATCCACACCCACAGGCACACCGCTTTTGTATGGCTGGGCAAAGGGCACGTGGAGAGACTGTATGTACTCATCTTGTGCAATCTTTTTTCACCTAAAATCCTTCCCCTGTGGAGTGCACACGATCCTGCCATTCAATGATGACAATGTGTCAATCTACTGTGCCCACAAAACCACCCTGAGAAAGTGCCCTTGGAAGTGCAAATTTGTGTACATCCCTTAGAACCAAAAAGAAATTTCATTTTGTGTTTCCCAAAGAAACACATTGAAGAAAGAGGACACCACTACCACCATGCCAACCATTTAATAAAATCACCCCTTTGGCACCAAATACATTCCATATGACTAACTAACATACCTGTCAAATGTGTAAGCAGCGATAAATCCTGAAACAGGTCTGAGCTGCAAACCATACATGGCCTCACAAATTAACATGGACACAAAATAGAACAAGCACAATGGCATATTGCTGCACACATGTGCTAGAATGTGCATGATGCACATATAAATGTCCCTATTGTGGGGTATAGAGAAGCAGTGCAGTTCCAATCCACATGTGACACAATCTGGCAACATGACCACAATAAACCCCATCCCAAAAACAAAAATTAACTAGAGGTAATTGACAATTGTGACAAAGAGGAGCACACACCAGAATGGCCACATCCAGACATGAAGCAACTAATGTAGCCATTCCATAACAATCAAGAAAATGCACATCTTATCTGTCCCCTTGGCATGCAGTCTACTGTCAAATTTCATCCCATGAAATAGCCATCATTCCCTGATGGAAGGATCTGCAGACAATGAACAAAATGAAACAGAGTGCAGCTAACACATCTATGCACCCAAAAACTCAAGACCCGCGGGCCCCCCTCAGTGACATACAACACATGCATACAACAATTCACAAGACAACCATCAACATGTGTCCCAGCACATATGCAACAACACCTGCACACTGCATGCAAATCAAAAACACAAAACACACACACTGCCAAACAACAACAACCCCCACACTGCCTGTCCCCCTGAATGACATGCAGCAAATGTGCATGTTATATATCCCCATTCACAAGACAATGGCACATACACAACGCACGCATCAGTCAACATGCTGCATAAAAATGAGAAGACATCTGCAGATAAATGAGCCCCTTAAAAAGCAGGGGCACCCCTGAAGACTATCAATGACATGACAAAGCGTAGTATTGGGACAGTGCACTGAACACAGTCATGGGAGCCCATGATGCAAAGCACAAGAATGCAAGTACACAAATACTCACATCTTGCATTCCAGGCAGGATCATGCTTGACGCAGCAATTCACAGAGGCCAATGTCAGACTGGATGGTTGGCAACAGAGGCAACTGGGAAGACATAAGCAGACAAGACAAAGCTATGTGATACTGCAAGCAAGGATAAATGCATGCTAAATGTAGGATGCAAAGTAAAAGTGCAAGCTCAATGCAGACTTCTTTGTGCTAGCATACAATTGATCCAATTGTGCATTAAATTGAATGCAGCAGTACCATGCACCCAGCTGCTGTCAACTTGAAGCTTCAAACACCATGGTGCAGCATGCATGGGACATGCTTGTGAAAACACCAACACCGCACAACGTAATGTGCTGGTTTACAGCATAGCATCCCAAAAATGTACATCAATCGTTCCATGGTTGTGGATCGTAACTGGGGCTGCACACCATAATTGTGAAACACTAAGCAAGAGGGGCCAAGTGTGCTATAGAACCATTACCCCACAAACATTGCAGGGGATGTGAAGTGCCACTCAGTACACATGGTCAAAGTGCAATGAGACACACACCAGCACAACCATCAACACATGTCAGAGGCCACAAACAGCCACCCCTGACACCCACTCCCAACCACCCAAGAAAGGCCCAAACAGTTGGAACTCCCACAGTTTTCAATATGAAACCAGTGGCTTCACCAATCCATAGAAACAGCACAATGCCCAGACCTATCACCAGAACCACACCCTGTGAAACATGCACCCATGAAGTAGTACTGGTGCCCCACAAGACAAGTCAATCCAAAGTGATCACACAAAGTGCAAGACTCCCAGCCAAACACCACACAAGCGTCTGCAAATGCCCTTCACTTACCTGCACAGGGTACCCACCTGCCTTGCATACAATGCAACCCCATCAGGGGACACATCCTTTAAATGGAATGACATACATAGTAACAACAGAAAGACCATTCAGATCCATTAAAACACATGAATATGAATGGATCCTGAACATATGCAGAGAGCACCCACTGTAGAAGCACCACAGGGTGCAATATGGTGACAGGACATAGATTGTGATATGCCCATGAGTGCAGTGTAAAGTGACAGTGGGAGGGAAGGCCAAGTTAAACACACATCCAGGAGTACACTGTCTGGATTGTAGATGGCCAATGACATGCACTACACCACAGTAGGTGCAGGCATAGATGAGTTGACCCAGAGAAGTAACACAGTAATATGAGTACCACTTAAAAAAACATCCAGGCATGATAGCAAGCAAAGCACATATAAGTAAAGTTACACATGCAGCAAACATGAGTAACAATGATGCATGCTGAACATACAAGACAGTGCTCATGCTTAGCCGCTGACTGCGCCGGCATGGTGTGAATCCCGCATCACCTTCACCAGGAACTGTGTCTCCAAATTAGTGACAGGAGGGCCAGTGCCTGTTGGAGGGCATGGAGAGCATTGGCCGTCAAAGGATGCAGGGAGTCTCCCCCCACATCACGGATTACTGAAACAACATGGAAGAAGACATTACAACAGGCATAGTGAAATACCATTCACACAGCACACATGTGCGAGGATACACTGAACCCATAGTTACCTGCACATGCCATCCTGCGCACCACCATGCAGACATGCAAGTTGACCTCACTATGCATGCCTGCATGTCCACCACTGCAGACCTCATGGCCTTGAGAGGGGAACTGCACAACCCAAGGTAAAAATAAAATAACAATAAAACCTGGAAAGGGCAACTCAAAAATAACATGCCAACATCGGGCCTGGGGTCTACAAAAGTATCAAAAAATAAAATAAAAAATGTCCATCATGACCTGGGAATGGGGGGGTGAGTGGGGGAGTACACCAAGGAGGGGCAGGGTGCATGGCAACATCCACTCATGGGAGGACGTAAAAAAAAAAGAATACCCCTCCATGGGATCATGGACCGCACGGCTACAGTGGACCGGGAAGGAAGTCTATCCTGGCACTCCCATCTGCGTTGCATCTGAAGGTGGACGTGGTGCTGGAGGCTCACCACGCAGTGCCCTGGCCTGGTCCTCAGTAGCAGTTGCCATGTATGACACTGATGAATGCATCAGCAGGCTGAGGGCTTGGAGGTCACTATGCACAACCTCACAGGTTAAGTTCTTCCGAGATTGTCTGCTTCAATGATAACATCTCCTGGTGGAACAGCCTTCTGCTGGCTGCCTTTTCCTCATGGATTACAGCTCTGTGGGCCAGCAACTCGCGCCTCAGGGCATCCCTGTGTGCCTGACCCTCTGCAAGCAGAGATGCCTGCAGACACTGCAGATCTGCCCGTCGACCCCTGATTTTGGCCTCCATGCGCAGCCTGTGGGAGCGGCATGTGGACCGCATGACCTGCAGCTGTTGCTCTACCTGTGTTGCTGGGGGATAATGGAAGTGGCCACCCTTTCCATGCCTCAGCCAAACTGTCATAGGCAGAACCCTGTCTGTGTGTGGAACGCAACATCTGCTGCTCCCACTCTGTCTGCCCAGCCTGCACATGTCCCCCACGTGTGCAGGGCAAACTCCTACCTGAACCAAGGGAGCATGGCCCTTACTGTGATGCCCCTGTTGTTCTTGGCTACAGGACTGTAACACTCCATTGGACATCTGTCCTAGGACCAGAAACCAATACATGTGAGCATGGCCTTGCAGCCCTAACCACCGCAGATGGGTGTGCCTGCACTGACTTGCATTGTGAAGGCACCTGACCCCCTGTAGACTCACAGGACCCAACTGCTCCACCCATTGGTGCACTCCCCTCCGCCAGCATTGAGTACTGCACATCCGGTTCAGCATCAGAGCCAGTTGAGTCCAAAGAGTCAGAAGTGTCTGCAGCATGGCTTAAGATGGTTTATAGCACCAGTAGGTTCTTATGGCCTGCCACGCCACGTCCTCCACTGGTGCACCACAGACTCTTCTTCATCCTCTTCCTCCTCGTCTGCATCTGGTGCCTCCTCGCCTGCACATGGAGAGAAAAAAACATGTGGAGTCATGTGCAACATGTCTACAGTAAACATGTGTATCACATTGCTGTTAGCCAACAAAATGCAGGGCATGTTGCCATAAGAAACACACCATCCACACATTATGGACAACAAGCTATCTGAGCATGGCATATGCAGACTGGCAACAAAATGTCCTGCTCAGGGCCATGCTGCCAATGGACACATTGCCAACCAACAGGGTCATTAAACAGCGCATTATGGCCCATGGCACCGCACACTGTTGACTAATACCAGTGAAATGGGCATGGACATGTGGCTCTGTGACGTGCGATTACATCACATGGCAACATGCAGACACACTTATCCACATCCATCACATGTCACACCAGTGTTTTCCTGGTACATAGACTGTACACAATGGGAGCATTTAGTAAGGCTGGGAAAAAGGAAACCGTCCCAGTTGATTTATGGCCGTATGAGTACCACCTAGGCAAGGTCCGTGAAGTGGAGAGAGTAAGTCAATGGAGTTGTAGATAGAAACAAGGTACAGTGACCCACAAGGCGGAGAGGGGCATGGACCCATAGAGTGTGGGCTGAGTGTGGGAGGTTAACAGGGAGCAGGACTCACAACGATTTGCCTCAGGAGTCATTGCCATTGGGGTACCGGGGATGTGCACAGTCTAGACATATGCACCCTCAATCAGGGCATGCCATAAGGCATGTTGGTTGTCATCTTGGATGTTCTATGTAGCATGGAAACACATAAGTACATGTGAGAAAAGAGATTCTATACCCTGCATGGCATGAAGTGTAACTCGGATTTCGGACACATGCACATGTCTAGCAGAGCAGAGTCACAGCAAACAACTTTGCATGTTGTGGTAGCATGTTGCAGATGTTGTGGGTGTATGCTAGTGGGGGATGAGTACTATCACACGGACATGTTCAACTGATGTACAACACATGGTTTGCATCCACCATTGTGTACACTGGACAGGAGTCAGTACACCCCATGACATGGTTCACCCGGGGCAGTCTTTCAAATGCAGCCAGATGTGCACCACAATTATACATCTTAGTGATACTTTACTTCACGTTCTCAGGATGCACAATGTTGGGCACTCACCGGACATGTCCTTGTAATTTTCCAGACCTCCGACGCTTACACCTGCTCCAATAGAATTAACTGGCTCATAGCCTCTACATGGTCGGTCAGCTCCTCCTCCTCTGGTGACCCCCCTCAATTGCCAGAGCAGAGGCTAGGTTGGCACCCAGCTTGGACTTGGTGTGATGGGTGAGATCATTCCAGCGCTTCACTACCTGTGCAGCAGTGCGCTTCTCAAACCGTAAGGTGTTGATCTCATCCGTGACATGCTACCAACGCACCATACAATGAGCTGGTGTATGTGTGCTCCATGCTTGCTGGCACATGTCACCGTGGTGAATAGTCACATAGTCCATGAGGATCTGGAGTTCTTCATCATGGAAGTTCTTCTTCCTCAACATGCCAGTATCCTGTGCCATGTCATGGGGTTGAGCCAGTTCCTGCTGTGCATGCTTTGCCTTCTTACCACATGGTGTTTGTGCCACCACTGTGTGGCTCATACCACTGTGGGGTCCAGATGCCGGACCACAAGTAGGATGGGGCATGGCATTACCCCATGGGGCTGCGTCAGCTGCTACCACAGCACGTCCCTTAGCCTTTCGGGATGGGACAGCTGCTTCCACAGCATGTCCCGGAATCCCTGGGCCTGGGACAGCTGTTCCACAGAACATCCCTGACCGCAGCCCCATCAGCCCCCTTTCCCTTTTGGGGCCTTTCCACTCATGTTCCAGGTGTAACAGAAATATGAAAGGCACAAAAAATAATTGTCCTGGGCAATTTGAATGAGGGAGCAGTCTACGTGATTGAAGACGTAGTTCTGTGGTCCAGCAAGGCTCAATTGTACCCCAGGTGTAGAAAATACAGTATGCGTAACACACAGACACCCCAAAATAAAAATAAATGCTTATGCGATACCAGTATAGCTTCCGAAATTAGAAAAAAGTGGTACGTGATATGCAGTGGCACCCAGTTACACAGAAAATGCGTCATGAACCCCCGGAAAGCTACCAGAAAGATAAGAATAGTGCTACGCGATACACAGGGGCACCCAGAGTTGAAAAGATGCATACGAGACTCACCGCTATCCTTGCAAAAAACAAAAGTAGATGCGCGTATGCACGGACCAAAATAAGACGTTCGTACAGTCCCTGAAGTGAACGGATTGCGTGGCACCCCTAAATATGCAGTACTCCACTCGTCTGTCTCCTCCCCTTCGCACGCACGTTTGGAGTTGCTTCTACATGTACTAATGTATCCCTGATTATGGCCTGCTCAATGCCTGCATGCAGCATGTGTCACATAAGTTACATGCTGAGGGCCTTTCCTCTGACTTCACGTGTCCACGCTGTGCTCACCTTTTTACGCGCAAAGTCCCTTCACTCTGTTCACGCTACCATCATTGCGAGACACGGAAGACCTATTCTCCTGCCTCAGTGCCATTTTACCTGCTTCCACCTGCCCTCTGCTACCTCCAACTTTGCCATCTGTTGCTGCCTGTACAGTGTGTGTGCCTGCTGCCCACCTGCACTGCATTTGGAGTGCCTGCTGTCCAGCCATCGCCTATGCTTCTGTCTCCGGACCTGTGACCACCTCAGCTGCTTTGTTGAACTCCCACCGTGCCATTCCACCACCACCGCTCCACAACCCAGCTCCAGGACCACCTTGCCCACCCACACCTGCCTCTGGGGTTGCCATGTCTGCACCATCATTCTCAGACCAGAGCGGCAACCCCTTGGCAGCGAGGCAGAGGGCGGACAACTTCAGGGCCAGGGAAGTTGACATCCTGGTGGCAAAGATCCTAGAGCATTATGATGCCCTCTTCAAACCTGTGTTGCAACGCGGTAAGGAAGGACGTCAGCAGATCTGGGATGGGATCACGGATGACATCAACGCGGAGGGGATGGCAGTCCGCTCCTTCAAGACCATGCACAGGCGCTGGGGGGGATCTTAAATCCAGGACCCATGGCAAGGCCCTGCGATTCATCCAGACCGGTGATACCGTGGAGGGGCACTGTGCACGCATGTGCCAGATGTGGGGGACCAACATGCAGGTTCCTGGAGAGGTTTGACCCGGCACTGCACACACAGGTCTGCAAATTACGGCAACGTCTGGAGTCGACTGGTGAGTAGCCATGTGGTGCACTGCTGTAATATGCATGTGTGTTGTCCATGTGCCAGCATGTTGGCACTGACCCCCTTCGGCTTGCAGCAACTATGCTTCTGAGACGGATGTCTGCATGCATGCCCCAGACCTTGCTCTCCATTTGTGCATTGACACATCTGAGGATTTGAAATGTGCTCTTAATTACATTGTGGGTTGTAGTGTGTTAGGCAAGATTGTATGCAGTACCCTTTGGGTGCACAACAATAACCCTGACCTCCTGGCAATAGGAACACAACCTTTGGTATAAGCTTGTACTAGACAGGTTGATAGCATTTTGAGCAGCCAGGCTTATATCAAGAGGGGTCAATGTGTTCTGTAGGGTAGTTACACAGAGATTCACAGTGACAAGTATTCAAACACTTACACACAAGGTTTCTTGAATAAACAATTATGAATGTATTTATCAGTCAGTTAGAATAAGCCTTCTTCAGAATGGAGCAATAGAAAAGCAACACACAATTACACTCCAAAACTACACACTCTTAGAAACTGGTCAAAGGAAAAGGTTATTAGAACAAACAAGAGACCAGAAATATTCTTAAGCAGGCAAATACTTTAGGATTCCCTAAGCAGAGTCACTCAGTGTAATAAGCTAAGCCAAAGTCAATGAGCAAAAGTTTATATGAGCTGAAGCACTTCTGGTAGTTAAGTAGAAAAAGTCTTTGCACAATGTTTTAGAAGTCCTTGAAGAAAAGAAGAATCCATTTAGGACCACAAGCTGTTCAGCCCTGTGAGTAGTAGAAGATGCAAGCAACTCTACAATAAGAGGTACGTTCTCTCAGACTTTACAGTACCTTTGGATTGAAGAAAAAGTGCAGCAGCTGACTTCTGTTCCTGTGCAGCTCTGCAGATCTCACTGTTCCTGGCCCTCAGTCGTGGGGACAAGAGGGAGGACTTCGGGGGACTCCTGCACTGCAATGGAACGGTCACCGCTCGCAACCGGCAATCTTCAAACAAGTGGCACTTCGGAGTTTCAGCTCCTCGCGACTACTGCAAATAGCAACATTGCGGTTTCTGGCTGTCAAGATGGACTTTCCTTGCTTCTGGGGTCCCACACTCTTTTGAGGGGGCTCTGGCACGGTCAGTCCTGCTTCCTGGGAGTTTGGAGGAACTTCCTGGAGCCCTTGGCCAACTTAAAAGCAACAACCACAATCTGGTGTTACACAATCTGGTGTTCCTCTCCCTGACTATTCGGTTTCCAGAAGCAACTCTGTGGAAATTCAACCAGCTCCAAGAAGATGTCCAGGTGGCTTCCCTTAGAGTTGATTGGTCCCACCAACTCAAAGGGAGAAGACGTCCTTGCAGGGGCTTCTCTGACGATACAAATTTGGAATCTCAGCACAGCAGCAGGGCATCACCGGGCAAACCAATGGTCCAGGAGTTGCAGTAGGCGTCCTCTTCAAATTCTTCTTCGGTTCCTTCGTCCAGTGGTCGACTCTGCCTTCCAAGCCAAAAGCCTCGCCTTTTATTCAGGTTTCTCACATTCATTCCAGCCTAGCTGTCAGTCACCCAGCAGGGTGGTTATCCTTGGCAGACAGTCAGCTAGCCAATCACCACAGAGTGCATTTGGCTCTCCTAGGAGACTAAGCACAGGGAGTTTTGGGCACCTCCCTCCCTTCCTGACACCGTCAGACACCCTGGTGCCAGAGGCGGGCTTTACTCGTTAATCCCACCAAAGGCAAAGCGAACAAAGGGACAAAACCTGGTTTGGCGCCCAGAGTAAATCTCAAGAAGGACCTATACACAAAGAAATGGCGAAAAAAGAAGATGGGGCCATTTTGACAAAAATGGCCCCCATGGGTGCTTTACTGCAGCTGCGAACGCAGCCCACCCGTAAATGCTCACCACAGTAGTTTAATGTAAACCACTGCCACCAGCCATGCATCGCGGAAAGGGTAACATAAAAATGTCACATGAGAAGCTAGACAAATGGGATACTAAGTAACCCTCCAGTACCCTATTGTAAGATAGTGTGTGCTCCGTCTAGAAATTTACAAATGTAAGTAAAGTCAATTTCACTTTACTGCTCTGGGAAACAGTAGTTTAGCCCAGAGAAGGTAGTTAAACCTTTGGGAAATCTGAAATCTGCAAGACTTCCCCGTGCCACTGGATGATGCCTATGGAGTTTGTCAGGCTACATAACCAAAAGAAATACAGAGTTCAAAAATCACATTAAAATATACATGAGAGAGTGGGAAAAAGTGTCTCACTCTCTCTCCAGGTTAAAAAAATTCAAGTCCTCAAAATCCAGCAAAGTTGCTGGGGGTCTCTAAGGTGTAGGGAATTAGCACATTTCTGAGAATTCTCCCTAATATTGTGCTGTCTTGCAGACCGTGCACATGCAATGTTACTTGTGTCTGCGACGTTCCAGGATGGCAAATGTGCTAGTTGAGGTAGTGTTGCCCATGTCGTGTGCATGCATGATGCTCATGTGTATGTGCCCAAAATGGAAATGTGTGACTGTGTATCACTCACACCTGGATGCAACACGTGCATTTGGATGTCTGGCTTAGTCACGTGGAGGCATTGCAGTTCACGGGGCTCTGATGTGATTAGTCATGGCACTGCTTGGGCCCTCTGAGTTAATGTGTGTGCATGACATGTGTATGTGCTTGTTGCTATGGCTTGCTCACATGTCCATGTGCACTTGATGCATGTGTGTATGGCATACGCAATAGATTTCTTGTGACAGTGGCATGTTGTTTGATGTGATCTTGTGGAGTGATGGGCAGGCAGGTGTTTGCATCGATGTTGATTGCATGTCCATGTGTGTGGGTGTGGAGGTTTATGGTTGTTCCCTTGACAAGTCATGATCCTGTGAATGTTGATGATGCCACGCTGGCTTTGGTGCAGTACACTGATGTTGCTATTCTTTGTCTCCTTTTCCACAGTTGCATCTGATGAAGAGGGCAGAAGCAGTGCTATGGAGCAGGGATGCAGGAATGCCTCCACCAGGCAGCTCATCTTTGGGGAGCAATGTGGCTGTGGCAGCGCTGGTGACATCGGGCATGGCTGCTGGGGGTAAGTCCAAGAAGGTGAAGGTTGGAGTGGACTCCTCAGTAGCGGTGGGGCCAGGTGATGCCACACAGGGGCCATCCATGGTGGAAGATGGCCCAGAGTCATCCAGGTTGATGGGGGGAGTGGGAGAAGGTGGCCGTTGAAGTCCAGCTCATGGGGTCAGATGGAGGTGTTGACGTCCTGCCCAGGGGCATGAGGCTGTGCCGGCCACCGTGGAGGTGTCTGTGCAAAATCCTGTCCCTGGGCCATTGAATGCAGCAGTGTGCGCCTGCCGGGATGCCCCCACCCAGACCCATTCCCAGTTGTCAGCTGGTGTGTCCATCTAGACGACACACCCTTACCATGTGATGTGTACATCAGGGATTATTTGCTGCCCCTGCTGGCCTGGTTGACAAGGCGGACAGGTGTCATTTGTGGTGATCTGCAGGCTACTTGTAGTCTGCTTGCACATCATTACAGTGAGCTGTACCGCCTCATGTCCTGGCTTGCAACATGCCTGTTCCATGTTGTACTCCATGGGATGTTCCCTGCTGCAACCACCTCCTCATACTCCTCCTCTGTGTGCCAGTCATCTTCCAGGGTGCCTTCAGGCCCAAGTAGCAGCAGGGCCCCCTGTGCACCAGTCCCACCCACAATGCCCCGTCTGGTGGAGATCACATCCCTGTCCATGCTGGGAGTCCAAGGCACAGCAGCTGAGGTGGCCACCGTGCCTACCCAGGCACTCACAGAGGCATAGACAATGGAGGGACAGCAGGCACCCATGAGCAGTGCAGGTGCCGTATGCCCCAGGCATCGTCATCAGCTCGGTGGGCGCACCAACGTAGCAGGCACTGGGCACTGGGCCAGCAGGTGGCAATGAGGAGGAGGTGATTTTTCACAGGGCAGGCCACCATAAGGAGGCAGTTGGCAAGAGTGAGGCAGGGGTCACGCATGAGGCACAGATTGTTGTCTGTGTTTCAGCGATATGGCAAGCAGATTGTGGCAGAGAGGCAGCGGGCACAGGAAGCAGGAGTGGTGATGGCCAGGCCTGGGATTGCGCTGCAACATGCATGGATGCAGGCTGCCATGCTGGAGGCCACTTGCAGGGAGGCGTGAATGATAGAGACAAGTATGCTGGACAACTTCCAAGCCCTCCAGGCAACAATGGAGACCTACCTGATGGGGTGGGGGGGAGGCATGACGTGGGACCCAGCCCTGGGAGAAAGGCTGATTGAGAATGTTGAGGAGGAGAGGAGGACAAAACCTGCTGCCTTTGTAAATAGTTATTTAGATGTAGGTATCTTTTTTTATTTATTTTTCCCGGACTTGGCAGACTTTCCTTCCTAGTTATTCATATATAGTTAGGCGTAGGGATTTCATTTCTTTTCTTTTTTTTCCTTGAGTGCTTTCACCTTTATTCCCTGTTTTAATTGTAAATATTTATATGTAATACATATTTGATTTTGTTACATTCAACGCTTGGGCCAGTTCATTTGTGTGTCGCCAACTTTGATAGTTCACTGTTCAGCCAGTGCATCTCTTCATTGCAAGTCATGCGTCTTGTGGCATGCATGCATGTGTGCTGTGATGGTTGCAGCTGGAAGGATGCATATGCGCCTGACATGTGGGGGTGGGTCCATCAGACGGCTGGGTCTGCACTGTATGTTTTCATTTGCTTTTATCTGTGCAGCATCACTGTGTGTTTGCCATCAGTGTGTTTGTGCCGGAGGTAGGTGGGCTCACTGTGGAGGTGTTCCATGGTCCCGTTTATTGGCACTATTGTTTGTCATTGCTGTGTTAAACCCATGTCATGCAGACACACCCACCAGCATGTGCAGTAACACACTGCCTTCTCTTATGTGTTGCTCCACCTCAGACAATGGAATACAGTAGTGTGACATGTTTGCTCTTTTGGAGTGGCAGCACAATTATCTGGTCTCTGTGACTCATGGACTCTCTGACTGCTCTCCAATCACCCATGCATGACCCAGTCATGTTATTGTTCCCTGTTGGGTAATTTGACACCCCTTCCACCCAGGTCACTGATGCTCAGGTGGTGACGCGCATGGCCATTGTTTGTGTATATTTCATATTTATTAATATGTTTACGTCTGTCGTGGGCACACATTCACTTAGTGTGCTTTGATGCCTTGGCAATGTGCCATGGCCAACATGCACATTTCACTTTCCATTGCATTCACTTGTCACATGTGTATGGGGTGGGCTGGTTAAAGTCTTGATGGGTGTTTCATCAGATGCTTCATTCCTGGATGGATCGCCGGTGCTTCCTGTTATCATGTTTGCAGTGGATATATTGATGTTCCACTTCATGGAGCTGGCAGGGCATGGAGGTTCAGGTAAGCTGCAGACATGTATTGCACTGGCATTTTGGAAGACTGTCAGGGGGCTGCCTGGTGGGGTGTCCAGTCTGGAGGGGGCTGCCTGGTGGGGTGTCCTGTCTGGAGTGGGCTGCCTGGGGGGGGGTGTCACAGGTGAGGGGGCCGTGGGGTAGTGTCCAGTCTGGAGGGGGATGCCTGGGGTGTCACATGTGAGGGGGGCTGGGGTGGTTTCCAGTCTGGAGGGGGTGCCTGGGAGGGTTCCAGTCTGGTGGGGGATTAGAAGGTTTTAGAAGTCTTTGAAGAAAAGAAGAATCAATGTAGGGCCACAAGCTGTTCAGGCTTGTGAGTAGTAGAAGATGCAAGCAACTCTACAATAAGAGCTAAGTTCTCTAAGACTTTACAGTACCCTTGGATTGAAGAAAAAGTGCAGCAGATGACTCCTGTTCCTGTGCAGCTCTGCAGATCTCACTGTTCCTGGGCCTCAGTCGTGGGGATAAGAGGGAGGACTTCGGGGGACTCCTGCACTGCAATGGAACGGTCACCGCTCACAACCTGCAATCTTCAAACAAGTGGCACTTCGGAGTTTCAGCTCCTCGCGACTACTGCAAATAGCAACACCGTGGTTTCTGGCTGTCAAGATGGACTGTCCTTGCTTCTGGGGTCCCACACTCTGTTGAGGTGGCTCAGGCCCGGTCAGTCCTGGTTCCTGGGAGTTTAGAGGATCTTCCTGGAGCTCTTAGCCAACTTAAAAGCAACGCACACAATCTGGTGTTCCTCTCCCTGACTATTCGGTTTCCAGCAGCAACTCTGTGGAAATTCAACCAGCTCCGAGAAGATGTCCAGGTGGCTTACTTTAGAGTTGATTGGTCCCACCAACTCAAAGGGAGAAGACGTCCTTGCAGGGGCTTCTCTGGCGATACGAATTTGGAGTCTCAGCACAGCAGCAGGTCATCACCGGGCAAACCAATGGTCCAGGAGTTGCAGTAGGCATCCTCTTCAAGTTCTTCTTCGGTTCCTTCGTCCAGTGGTCAACTCTGCCTCCCAAGCCAAAAGCCTCGCCTTTTATTCAAGTTTCTCCCATTCATTTCAGCCTAGCTGTCAGTCACCCAGCAGGGTGGCTATCCTTGGCAGACAGTCAGCCAGCCAATCACCACAGAGTGCATTTGGGTCTCCTATGAGACTAAGCACAGGGAGTTTCGGGCACCTCCCTCCCTTCCTGCCACTGTCAGACACCAGGAGCCAGAGGCGGGCTTTACTCGTGAATCCCGCCAAAGGCAAAGTGAACAAAGGGACCAAATCTGGTTTGGCGCACAGAGTAAATCTCAAGAAGGACCTTTCCACAAAGAAATGGCAAAAAAAGAAGACGGGGGCCATTTTGACAAAAATGGCCCCATGGGTGCTTTACTGCAGCTGCGAACGCAGCCCGCCCGTAAATGCTCAACACAGTAGTTTAAAGTAAACCATTGCCACCAGCCATTCATCGCGGAAAGTGTAACATAAAAATGTCACATGAGAAGCTAGACAAAGGGAATACTAAGTAACCCCTCCAGCACCCTATTGTAAGATACTGTGTGCTGGGACTAGGAAGTTACAAATGTAAGTAAAGTCAATTTCACTTTACTGCTCTGGGAAACAGTAGTTTAGCCCAGAGAAGGTAGTTAAACCTTTGGGAAATCTGAAATCTGCAAGGCTTCCCTGTGCCACTGGATGATGCCTATGGAGCTTGTCAGGCTACATAACCAAAAGAAATACAGAGTTCAAAAATCACATTAAAATACATGAGAGAGTGGGAAAAAGTGTCTCACTCTCTCTCCAGGTTAAAAAAATTCAAGTCCTCAAAATCCAGCAAAGTTGCTGGGGGTCTCTAAGGTGTAGGGAATTAGCACATTTCTGAGAATTCTCCCTAACATTGTGCTGTCTTGCAGACCGTGCACATGCAATGTTACTTGTGTCTGTGATGTTCCAGGATGGCAAATGTGCTAGTTGAGGTAGTGCTGCCCATGTCATGTGCATGCATGATGCTCATGTGTATGTGCCCAAAATGGAAATGTGTGACTGTGTATCACTCACACCTGGATGCAACACGTGCATTTGGATGTCTGGCTTAGTCAAGTGGAGGCATTGCAGTTCACGGGGCTCTGATGTGATTAGTCATGGCACTGCTTGGGCCCTCTGAGTTGATGTGTGTGCATGACATGTGTATGTGCTTGTTGCTATGGCTTGCTCACATGTCCATGTGCAATTGATGCATGGCTGTATGGCATACGCAATATATTTCTTGTGACAGTGGCATGTTGTTTGGTGTGATCTAGTGGAGTGATGGGCAGGCAGGTGTCTGCATCGATGTTGATTGCATGTCCATGTGTGTGGGTGTGGAGGTTTATGGTTGTTCCCTTGACAAGTCATGATCATGTGAATGTTGATGATGCCACGCTGGCTTTGGTGCAGTACATTGATGTTGCTGTTCTGTGTCTCCTTTTCCACAGTTGCATCTGATGAAGAGAGCAGAAGCAGTGCTATGGAGCAGGGATGCAGGAATGCCTCCACCAGGCAGCTCATCTTTGGGGAGCAATGTGGCTGTGGCAGCGCTGGTGACATCGGGCATGGCTGCTGGGGGTAAGTCCAAGAAGGTGAAGGTTGGAGTGGACTCCTCAGTAGCAGTGGGGCCAGGTGATGCCACACAGTGGCCATCCATGGTGGAAGATGGCCCAGAGTCATCCAGGTTGACGGGGGGGAGTGGGAGAAGGTGGCCTTTGAAGTCCAGCTCATGGGGTCAGGTGGAGGTGTTGACGTGGGTGTCCGTACTGCAGTCCTGCCCAGGGGCATGAGGCTGTGCAGGCCACCGTGGAGGTGTCTGTGCAAAATCCTGTCCCTGGTCCATCGAATGCAGCAGTGTGCACCTGCCGGGATGCCTCCACCCAGACCCATTCCCAGTTGTCAGCTGGTGTGCCCATCCAGACGACACACCTTTACCATGAGATGTGTACATCCGGGATTATGTGCTGCCCCTGCTCGCCTGGTTGACAAGGTGGACAGGTGTCATTTGTGGTGATCTGCAGGCTACTCGTAGTCTGCTTGCACATCATTACAGTGAGCTATACCGCCTCATGTCCTGGCTTGCAACATGCCTGTTCCATGTTGTACTCCATGGGATGTTCCCTGCTGCAACCACCTCCTCATACTCCTCCTCTGTGTGCCAGTCATCTTCCAGGGTGCCTTCAGGCCCAAGTAGCAGCAAGGCCCCCTGTGCACCAGTCCCACCCACAATGCCCCGTCGGGTGGAGATCACATCCCTGTCCATGCTGGGAGTCCAAGGCACAGCAGCTGAGGTCGCCACCGTGTCTACCCAGGCACTGACAGAGGCATAGGCAATGGAGGGACAGCAGGCTCCCATGAGCAGTGCAGGCGCCGTACGCCCCGGGTATCATCATCAGCTCGGTGGGCGCACCAACGTAGCAGGCACTGGGCACTGGGCCAGCAGGTGGCAATGAGCAGGAGGTGATTTTTCACAGGGCAGGCCACCCAAAGGAGGCAGGTGGCAAGAGTGAGGCAGGGGGCACGCATGAGGCACAGATTGTTTTCTGTGTTTCAGCGATATGGCAAGCAGATCGTGGCAGAGAGGCAGCGGGCACAGGCAGCAGGAGTGGTGATGGCCAGGGCTGGAATTGCACTGCAACATGCATGGATGCATGCTGCCATCCTGGAGGTCACTTGCAGGGAGGCACAAATGATAGAGACACGTATGCTGGACAACTTCCAAGCCCTCCAGGCAAGAATGGAGGCCTGCCTGATTGGGGGGCGTGACGTGGGACCCAGCCCTGGCGGAAAGGCTGATTGAGATTGTTGAGGAGGAGAGGAGGACAAACCTGCTGCCTTTGTAAATAGTTATTTAGATGTAGGTATCTTTTTTTATTTATTTTCCCCGGACTTGGCAGACTTTCCTTCCTAGTTATTCATGTATAGTTAGGCGTAGGGATTTTATTTCTTTTCTTTTTTTCCCCTGGAGTGCTTTCACCTTCATTCCCTGTTTTAATTGTAAATATTTATATGTAATACATATTTGATTTTGTTACATTCAACGCTTCAGCCAGTTCATATGTGTGTCGACAACTTTGATAGTTCACTGTTCAGCCAGTGCATCTCTTCATTGCAAGTCATGAGTCTTGTGGCGTGCATGCATGTGTGCTGTGATGGTTGCAGCTGGAAGGATGCACATGCGCCTGACATGTGGGGGTGGGTCCATCAGACGGCTGGGTCTGCACTGTATGTTTTCATTTGCTTTTAGCTGTGCAGCATCACTGTGTGTTTGCCATCAGTATGTTTGTGCCGGAGGTAGGTGGGCTCACTGTGGAGGTGTTCCATGGTCCCGTTTATTGGCACTATTGTTTGTCATTGCTGTGTTAAACCCATGTCATGCAGACACACCCACCAGCATGTGCAGTAAGACACTGCCTTCTCTTATGTGTTGCTCCACCTCAGACAATGGAATACATTAGTGTGCCATGTTTGCTCTTTTGGAGTGGCAGCACAATTATCTGGTCTCTGTGACTCATGCACTCACTGACTGCCCTCCCATCACCCATGCATGACCCAGTCATGTTATTGTTCCCTGTCGGGTAATTTGACACCCCTTCCACCCAGGTCACTGATGCTCAGGTGGTGATGCGCATGGCCATTGTTTGTATATAATTCATATTTATTAGTATGTTTACTTCTGTCGTGGACAGACGTTCAGTTAGTGTGCTTTGATGCCTTGGCAATATGCCATGGCCAACATGCACATTTCACTTGCCATTGCATTCACCTGTCACATGTGTATGGGGTGGGCTGGTTAAAGTCTTGAGGGGTGTTTCAGCAGATGCTTCATTCCTGGATGGATCGCTGGTGCTTCCTGTTGATCATGTTTGCGATGGACATATTGATGTTCCACTTCATGGAGCTGGCAGGGCATGGAGGTTCAGGTAAGCTGCAGACATGTATTGCACTGGCATTTTGGAAGACTGTCAGGGGGCTGCCTGGTGGGGTGTCCAGTCTTGAGAGGGCTGCCTGGGGGGCTTACAGTTGAGGTGGGCTGGGGGCGGTGTCCAGTCTGGAGGGGGCTGCCTGGTGTGGAGGTGGTGTTCAGTCTGGAGTGGTCTGCCTGGGGGGCTGTCAAGGTGAAGGTGGCTGCGGGTGGTGTCCAGTCTGGAGGGGGCTGCCTGGTGGGGTGTCCAGTTTGGAGTGGGCTGCCTGGGGCGGGGGGTGTCACAGGTGAGGGGGGCTGTGGGGTAGTGTCTAGTCTGGAGGGGGATGACTGGGATGTCACATGTGAGGGGGGCTGGGGTGGTTTCCAGTCTGGAGGGGGATGCCTGGGAGGGTGCCAGTCTGGAGGGGGATGCCTTGGGGGTGTCCAGTCTGGAGGGGGTGCCTGGGAGGTGTCCAGTCTGGAGGGGGATGCCTGGGAGGTGTCCAGTATGTAGTGGGATGCTTGGGGGGGTGTCCAATCTGGAGTGGGCTGCCTGGGGGATATCACTGGTGAGGGGTGCTGGGGTGGTGTCCAGTCTAGAGGGGGGTGCCTGGATGGGTGGCAACTCTGGAGTGGGCTACCTGAGGGGTGTCACAGGTGAGGGGCCTGGGGTGGTGTCCAGTCTGGATGGGGATGCCTGGAGTGGTGTCACAGGTGAGGGGTATTGGGGGTTGTGTCCAGTCTGGAGGGAGATGCCTGGGGGTGTCCAGTCTGGAGGGGGATGCCTGGGAGGGTGTCCAGTCTGGAGGGGGATGCTTGGGGGTGTCTAATCTGGAGTGGGCTGCCTGGGGGATGTCACTGGTGAGGGGGGCTGGGGTGGTGTCCAGTCTGGAGGGGGGTGCCTGGATGGGTGGCAACTCTGGAGTGGGCTACCTGAGGGGTGTCACAGGTGAGTGGCCTAGTGTGGTGTACAGTCTGGAGGGGCGGTTTCTGGGGGGGTGTCACAGGTGAGGGGTATTGGGGTAGTGTCCAGTCTGGATGGGGCTGCCTGGGGAGTGTCCAGTCTGGAGGGGGATGCCTGGGGGAATGTCCAGTCTGGAGGGGGATGCCTGAGGTGTCTAGTCTGGAGGGGGTTGCCTTGGGGGATGTCGCTGATTAGGGGGCTGCAGTGGTGTCCAGTCTGGAGTGGACTGCCTGGGGGGTGTCACAGGTGATGGGGTCTGGGGGTGGTGTCCAGTCTGGAGGGGGATGCCTGGGGGGTATCCAGTCTGGAGGGGGCTGCCTGGGGGGTATCCAGTCTGGAGGGGAATGCCTGGGGGAATGTCCAGTCTGGAGGGAGATGCCTGGGGGTGTCCAGTCTGGAGGAGGATGACTGGGAGGGTGTCCAGTCTGGAGGGGGATGCCTGGGGGGTGTCACTGGTGAGGGGGGCTGTGGTGGTGTCCAGTCTGGAGGGGGGTTCCTGGATGGGTGGCAACTCTGGAGTGGGCTACCTGAGGGGTGTCACAGGTGAGTGGCCTAGGGTGGTGTCCAGTCTGGAGGGGGATTTCTGGGGGGGTGTCACAGGTGAGGGGTATTGGGGTAGTGTCCAGTCTGGATGGGGCTGCCTTGGGAGTGTCCAGTCTGGAGGGGGATGCCTGGGGGAATGTCCAGTCTGGAGGGGGATGCCTGGGGTGTCTAGTCTGGAGGGGGTTGCCTTGCGAGATGTCGCTGATTAGGGGGGCTGCAGTGGTGTCCAGTCTGGAGTGGACTGCCTGGGGGGGTGTCACAGGTGAAGGGGTCTGGGGGTGGTGTCCAGTCTGGAGGGGGATGCCTGGGGGGGTCCAGTCTGGAGTGGGCTGTCGGGGGGGGTGTCACAGGTGAGCGGGGCTGGAGGGTGGTGTCCAGTATGGAGGGGAATGCCTGGGGGTGGTGTCCATTCTTGAGGGTGCAGCCTGGGCTTGTGAGGGAGGACCTGCGTTTTCGCTGTGGTGCAGCATGGGCTTGCGAGTTGAGGCACATGATTTTGCTGGGGTACAGTCTGGCTTTGCAAGGGAGTGCCCGTGTTTTTGCAGGGGTGCAGCTGGGGCTTGGGAGGGAGGACTTGCGTTTTTGCTGGAGTGCAGCCTGGGCTTTTGAGGTGAGGGGTGCAATTACACAGGGGTGCAGTCTGCCTTTGCGAGGGAGAGCCTGCGTTTTCGATGGGGTGCAGCCTGGGCTTGCGAGGTGAGGTGCGTGATTTTGCTGGGGTGCAGCCTGGGCTTGTGGGGGAGGGCATGCCTTCTCACAGGGGTATTGGATGGTGTTTCAGGGGTGGACGCGGTGGCTTGTGCCTGGTTTGGCCTTTAGCTTGCTTTTTGTGTGCATGGGGGCATGTTTGTGGGCGTTCCTCACACAGCTTGTTTTTACTTGCGCAGCGGCTAGTAATGCGCCTTTGAATCCATGAATAAGCAGGGACCACAATTTTTTTTCTGCAACACGGCTCGCGCAGGGTCCTTCCTGATACGTGCCCTTTGCACCTTTTCTGCACCCAATTCCATGAATCGGCCCATAATGTCCACTAAAGAACAACAAAAGAGATTTGCACTGTTGCAAAAAGGCACTTATCCATGCTTAACCTGCAGTTTAATCAAGGCACTATCATACTTCCTTTTACAGGAGCACACATTTCTCTAAGAAGGTATGCTTTTGCATTACTGACTATGTTGCATATGTCCTCAAGTGCCATTGTAGCAAGTTGTATTTGATTGAAACCACTTGCCAATTCAAAGAAGGGCTGCGTCGGAAGCACTGTAACGTCTGTTGCAGCTTGTCTTGTCGCGTTTCTGCCCATCTGCTGGGTCCTTTCCTCTAATCCGCTTGTGTTGCTCTATGCTGTTCCGCTTTTGATACTGGCGATTGAAAGATCCTGCTGTAGTTGCAAAGCTGACAGCCCTAAGCCATGCCTCTCACACTGTAAAGCTGCTAAAATCTGATAACATGTCTTCTAACTCTCTCGTTGCATTATCATCCCCTAATGGGGACCGTCTCTTTGAAGTGTTGGCATTAAGTTCTCGTAGGAGGCAGCAAATCCATGCCAAGAGGACCAAGATGCCTTCTGATATCAGTGGTACCTCTGACAAGGCTACTGATATCCCGATAAAACGTACAGAGCTGGCTCAACAACCAATGAGCCCAATAATCAAGGTTTAACAGGTACATACACCAACAGCCCACAGGCCCGCTAAATTTGAAAACCATTCTGAAAGCAGTTGTGAATCTTTAATTTATTTTTAATTTATTTTTCTGTGGCACCATCTCCTCGAGAGGAAGGGGTTTTCAAATCTAATCACGCTCCTTCCTTATACTCTCTGGCAGGCTCCGAGAGAAACATTATTTCGGGGTCATCCTAGGGGCACTCTAAGGCTACAATCATCAATAGAGTTAAATAGATGTGACACTCTCTATGACTTTGACGCATGGCTAGATTTTCTAGATACACTTGCTAAGAGACATCACTCTCACAATACAGAAAAAAAATTGTCAAATAGCCCCTCATGTCCTACCTGTGATACATCCGATCACTGATAAAGTGAACTGCTCCTCTCACACAGATTTGTCACTTAAGGAAGTAGATAACTATTCACAAGCCATAGGGGATTTTCCAGCTGTTCTGAGACCTGTGTCCACGTCATTATTGAAAGCAACACCATTGTCTCCGCCCATTGCAAGAAACAAGTGTTCACAGAATCATAATTATGTTCCCTTGCGTCTGCTGACGTTACTGTTAAATCACGTCCGGATGGCTCCCACGGATCCATGAATCCTAGACCAAAGCCGGCCAACTTATGAAGTCTGCGATTAAGAAAATCTCATATGACAATGCCTAAGGACGAATCCATTAGAGAACTGGTACTGGACCACAGGGATGTTATTATTACTAATGTTATGAAACCCTCTCAGAGAGAACCAAGAGATGCACTTCAAAACAAAGTACTTGCATGGCTTCGCGCAAGATCTGGGCCAGGGGTAGTTTGATGCTTCCAACCTAAAGTTCCTGCGTAGAATAGAACTCGATGATTGGTGTGCCCAGACGAACAGGGATTGCATACTGGTGGGGTGTGGAAACAGCAATTTGCCCCACTTTCTGAGCTTGTGTAAATACCTGCCCATGGGCTCCTCGAATCTTGGACTTGTATTTTGACATATAATTGCTGTCTGAATACTTGAAATGATCGTCTTACTGCGTTTACCCTTGACTAATTCATCCTGTTGCTTCCCCTCCTTTTGTGTATTTTTTTTGTTTTTATTTATGTATGCCTTGTTTGTAAGTTATGTTCTCTTTGCAGTGCTCTGAGGCCTGCATGCAAGTAGCGCTTTATATGTATTCAAATAAATAAATAAAGAAAATAACTGAACATAAATTGAACATATGTAGATGTGCCACCAAATTACCAGTCGCCAGGCATTTCATCAAAAGTGAAATATTTCCAAAACACCTCTTTTTTTTACGGACACATCTTTGCAAGCAATGTTCACGCTAAGCTGTGCGCATGTGTGCTTGCCCAGCTTCCTTCTGGGTGCCGCTCAGAAGACTTTTAGCAGGGCAAACAGACAATTCTCACCTATTCAAAAAGATTTAGGGGGTAATTCATAGAATTCAGCGCACAAGTGGCGCACGCGGCTGGCGTACAGTGTGCTCGTGCGAATCCCTGCGCCAGCCGCATGCGCTAAAATACATTTCCGCGCACAGCGTATTCATGGATTCCAGCCACCAAAACCAGCTGTGGCGCACAGTGGCGCAGCGACCCTGCAGCAGCACCAGTTACGCCCCCAAGAACGCCCCTTGCGCAGGGAAAAGCCATCAAAATCCCCAATCCAGCGCAAAGGGCTGCGCTAACCCTGTAACAGCACGGCAAGCGGGGAATGCGTATCACTGGGGATCGTGGGAAGTTTCACACGCAATTGGCCCTGTGCGAGCGGGGTACGTGTATTAATGGGGTGCGCGGGAAGTTTCACATGCAATTTCAGCAGGGTACGTGTATTACTGGGGTGCGTGGGAAGTTTCACACGCGATTGGCCCTGTGCGAGCGGGGTACGTGTATTACTGGGGTGCGCGGGAAGTTTCACACGCGATTTCAGCAGGGTACGTGTATTACTGGGGTGCGCGGGAAGTTTCACACGCGATTTCAGCTGGGTATGTGTATCACTGGGAATCGTGGAAGTTTCACACGTGATTGGCCCTGTGCGAGCGGGGTACGTGTATTAATGGGGTGTGCGGGAAGTTTCACATGCAATTTCAGCTGGGTACGTGTATTACTGGGGTGCGCGGGAAGTTCCACACGCGATTGGCCCTGTGCGAGCGGGGTACGTGTATTACTGGGGTGCGCGGGAAGTTTCACATGCGATTTCAGCTGGGTACGTGTGTTACTGGGGTGCACGCGAAGTTTCACACGCAATTTCAGCTGGGTATGTGTATTACTGGGTGCGCGGGAAGTTCCACATGCGATTGGCCCTGTGCGAGCGGGGTACGTGTATTACTGGGGTGCGCGGGAAGTGTCACACGCAATTTCAGCTGGGTATGTGTATTACTAGGGTGCGCGGGAAGTTTCACACGCGATTGGCCCTGTGCGAGCGGGGTACGTGTATCACTGGGGTGCGCGGGAAGTTTCACACGCGATTTCAGCTGGGTACGTGTATTACTGGGGTGCGCGGGAAGTTCCACACGCGATTAGCCATGTGCGAGCGGGGTACGTGTATTACTGGGGTGCGCGGGAAGTCTCACATGCGATTTCAGCAGGGTACGTGTATTACTGGGGTGCGCAGGAAGTTTCACACTTGATTTCAGCTGGGTATGTGTATCACTGGGGATCGCGGGAAGTTTCACACGCGATTGGCCCTGTGCGAGCGGGGTACGTGTATTACTGGGGTGCGCGGGAAGTTTCACATGCGATTTCAGCAGGGTACGTGTATTACTGGGGTGCGCGGGAAGTTTCACACGCGATTTCAGCTGGGTACGTGTATCACTGTGGATCGCGGGAAGTTTCACACGCGATTGGCCCTGTGCGAGCAGGGTATGTGTATTACTGGGGTGCGCGGGAAGTTTCACATGCGATTTCAGCAGGGTACGTGTATTACTGGGGTGCGCGGGAAGTTTCACACGCGATTTCAGCTGGGTACGTGTATTACTGGGGTGCGCGGGATGTTTCACACGCGATTGGCCCTGTGCGAGCGGGGTACGTGTATTAATGGGGTGCGCGGGAAGTTTCACATGCAATTTCAGCTGGGTACGTGTATTACTGGGGTGCGCGGGAAGTTCCACACGCGTTTGGCCCTGTGCGAGCGGGGTACGTGTATTACTGGGGTGCGCGGGAAGTTTCACACGCGATTTCAGCTGGGTACGTGTGTTACTGGGGTGCACGCGAAGTTTCACACGCAATTTCAGCTGGGTACGTGTATTACTGGGGTGCGCGGGAAGTTCCACATGCGATTGGCCCTGTGCGAGCGGGGTACGTGTATTACTGGGGTGCGCGGTAGTTTCACACGCGATTTCAGCTGGGTATGTGTATTACTAGGGTGCGCAGGAAGTTTCACACGCGATTGGCCCTGTGCGAGCGGGGTACGTGTATTACTGGGGTGCGCGGTAGTTTCACACGCGATTTCAGCTGGGTATGTGTATTACTAGGGTGCGCAGGAAGTTTCACACGCGATTGGCCCTGTGCGAGCGGGGTACGTGTATTACTGGGGTGCGCGGGAAGTTCCACACGCGATTAGCCATGTGCGAGCGGGGTACGTGTATTACTGGGGTGCGCGGGAACTTTCACATGCGATTTCAGCTGGGTACATGTATTACTGGGGTGCGCGGGAAGTTCCACACGCGATTTCAGCTGGGTAGTGTATTACTGGGGTGCGCGGGAAGTTTCACACGCGATTTCAGCTGGGTACGTGTATTACTGGGGTGCGCGGGAAGTTGCACACGCGATTGGCCATGTGCGAGCGGGGTACGTGTATTACTGGGGTGCGCGGGAAGTTTCACACATGATTTCAGCTGGGTACGTGTATCACTGGGGTGCGCGGGAAGTTTCACACGCAATTTCAGCTGGGTACGTGTATTACTGGGGTGCGCGGGAAGTTCCACACGCGATTGGCCCTGTGCGAGCGGGGTACGTGTATTACTGGGGTGCGTGGGAAGTTTCACACTCGATTTCAGCTGGGTACGTGTATTACTGGGGTGCGCGGGAAGTTCCACACGCGATTTCAGCTGGGTATGTGTATTACTGGGGTGCGCGGGAAGTTTCACACGCAATTTCAGCTGGGTACGTGTATTACTGGGGTGCCGGGGAGTCCCACACGTGATTTGGCAGTGTGGGTTCTCCCAGGTGTTCCCTGTACACCCTCCACGGCCCCTGCAGGCAGCCCACACCACAGGGGACTACCCAGCATCCCTGGTCATGTCCCGCAGGCAGCCCACCCAACATGGCCATGCCCCCCAGCAAAGGCACATGTCTCCTTGCACTACTGAACACCAACTCATGTCCCCTTGCACCCCCACCCCCCAGCATTGCGAGGCACCTGCCAGCAGGCCCCCACTCATGTCCCACTCATGTCCCCCTGCACCCCCACCCCACAGCATTGCGAGGCACCTGCCAGCAGGCCCCCACTCATGTCCCACTCATGTCCCCCTGCACCCCCACCCCCCAGCATTGCGAGGCACCTGCCAGCAGGCCCCCACTCATGTCCCACTCATGTCCCCCTGCACCCCCACCCCCCAGCATTGCGAGGCACCTGCCAGCAGGCCCCCACTCATGTCCCCCTGCACCCCGACCCCCCCAGCATTGTGGGGCACCTGCCAGCAGGCCCTGACACATGTCCCCCAGCCAACATGTCATCACAATCTAGATCCCTGGCCCTTATGGGCAGCCTCCACATGCCAAACACCCACCCAAGTATTGCATCCACCCACTCAGAATTGCCAATTACATGATACAACCCCAATGGCAAGTATGTAAATGAACACATGTCCCTCAAATACACACAATGGGTGTAAGTGAATGTCAAAACCCATATCATGACATGCATGAAACCAATGATATGATACTACACATTGAAGTTTGATGAAAAAAATGTATTAAAAGCAACATAAATGGGATTAAAAATAAACAAACGACAATGGGAATTAAAAACAAAAAAGCAGCATGTCCGTAAAATAATGAAAAACCACAAATCATAATCCAAAGGAAAGGTGTCCAAAGTCACAGTTCAAAAAAGTACATCCAAGAGAAAAACAAAACCAAAAACCATTGCTCCATGGGTAGATAAAAAAAAAAAAACATAATCCAACAGTCAACTATATACAGATAAACAATCCAGGGTCCATGATCCCAACTGAAGAAATGAAACCTATCTAGAAATACTACCTAATAAAAAAACTATATACAAAAATGTTGGCCATTGTCCAAAAGGTCCAAAATCAAGAAAAAAGCAAAGGAACCCTAACACTAACTACATAACTATTTACAAGGGCAGCGGGCTAGTCCAACGGCTCACTGGATGTTGTCATGGGCCAGGGCATCATCGAACTCCTGTTGAATGGCTTGGAGGCGGGCATGTTCCCTGGCCCCGAGGTCTCGCAGGGATAAAGCAGTGTCCAGCTCCAACTTCCTGCGAAGACCCTCGAGGCACTCAGGCCGCATCAGCGCCCTCCGCATGGAGTTCTCCGCCCTGACCATTGTGAGCCGTTCCTCCTCTGCCCGCTGCCGCTCCGCACCTATCTGCTGGCCCAACCGCTCCCACATGGAAGCCACTCCCATTCCAGGGTTCTCCTGCCCTCCGGCCGATGCCTGCACACCTGATGTTGATGGCCCCGAGCCCTGATGCCTCCCACGTCGAGCCTGCCGCTGCCTCCGACGCAACTGCCTGTGCCAGCACGACGGCAGCACAACGGCATCCAGGCTGATGGAATCCACCGACGCCGTCGTGCACGTGCCCTGCCCGATGATGCCGTCACATCCTTCATCTGCTGGGGTCCAGTTGCTGGTGTGTCCACCCCTGCTGGACCTCCCAATCCCGACTGTGGCAGGGATGGGATCCCCACCGAGTTGGCTGCATTGGTTGGGGCAGGTCCACAGGGGGCCCTGGTGGCATCTGGGCCAGAAGACAGCATGGAGAACGACTGGCGCATAGCCTCCACAGAGGAGGAGAGGGTCGCCAAAGTGCCCGACACATGTACGAGACCCCCGACCACGACCGCTCCCAACTGGGCCACATTGGAAGCACCCCTGGGAAGCACGCACCTCATCACGAATGACACCCATGCGCAACGCAACACCAATCAGAACCTTCTCCATACGGCCAGGGGTCCCCTCGTCCGCAGGTGGAGGGGAGTCAGATGACATGGACATCCCCCCCTACCTGCGGACGGGCCTGGGATGGGGCATCCCTGCTGGTGCATGGTGGTGCAGTCACAGTGTCAGGGACAGTGACATGCACAGGCACCTCCACAGCGACCTGTGCTGCCTCCTGCCCCTGCCCCTGGACTGCACCACTTGCACCAGCAGGGTTGCTCCCACCAGGCCCCATGTGCAGCTCAGTAGCGGCCTCCTCCTCCTCTGTGGAAACCACCAACCTGGATGGCTCCACACCGTCTTCTGCCGTTGCAAGCCCCTGTGGGGGCTCACCCACCCCTTCCGCTGCAGCCGTGGGGGCATCCCCACCACTTTGCTCCACAACGCCGTCTCCGCCCTCTTCTTCACTTTGCGCTGTGTAGAGGGAGACATAGAACACAAGCATCAGGGCACTGTACAATGGTCCCCTAGACAGGAAGCAATAGCAGATGAGTGGCACTGTCAAAGATCACTTCCATCATGTCCCTCCACAACACATGGGTCAGTGCAGGCAAAACACATGCAGTAACAGGCATGGCGCATGCTATGGACATAAGCAAACATGCCCAAGGGACTCTTGAAACATACAATGTTGTTTTTGAACTCACATGCATCATGGGTCATGCCTATCACATTCACACACTTCACCGTGCTTTCATCCATCTGGACTCGTACACCCCAGACACAGTGGATGCAAGGATAGCTAGGCTGCATCAGTGGATCTGAACATTGACACAGACATGTGTCATGCATCCATGGCATTCACAAGTCACAGACACGCAGGTCAGACACACAGACATGGACACCATACATGTACATGGCATCATCACCCATCTCTCACCCCCACCCATGTCCAGGAACAGAGACTGGCATGCTCTCATGTGTTCATTCCGCATAGGGCTCCCCATGTAGCATTTAAACACATACACCAACCGTGTGCTTCACACATTACTGGTCTCACATGCATGACCATGATGTCCATGCACACACACATGCGTACATGGCCTATGTCACACATACAGGCAAGTATCAGACAACCGGCACACTGCAACATGCCCTGTCTCACACAGCAATGCCTGGCCACTTACTGCTCGACTCCAGACGGGTCTGCCTCTCAAGGACCTGGACGTGGAGTGCTGGGGATATGCGTTCCAGGACCCTCATCTGATCTTCCGACAAGTGGCCCCTTAGCATCCGCTGCCTTCAAGAGGCGCAGGGCCTTGTTGAGGGTCCTGGACCTGAAGTCCTCCCAGCGCTTCTTGACATGATGTAATAGTCAGACTGCCACCCCCTCCGCGTTGATGGCAGTCACGATGTCCGTCCAGATCCTGTCCCGTCCATCCTTGTCGGCGCATGATGATCCGAAGAGGGCATCATAATGCCCCAGGACATGCTCCACCAGGACACCAACTTCCTTCTGACTGAAGCTGGTGGCCCTCTGCCCCTCTGTCTGGGAGTCGCCAGTGGTCTCGGATGGTGTTTGCCCCGACATGGCGACCCCCGAGGCAGGCGTGGGTGGACGACTGGGTCCTGGGGCTGGGCTGTGGAGCGATGGTATCCCAGTCGGGAGTCTTCTGTTCCAGCAGGGGTGGACACAGCAAATGGACCCCTGCAGATGGCTGATGTGCAGGCACCAAATGGCAGGGCACGGTGGCAGCAGGCAGGCAGGCAGGCAACAGCAGATGGCTCGTGGGAGGCTGCTCGGGGATCTGGGGGGCAGTAATTCGGCCTTTTGGGTAGGAGTGTGGTCTTCCGTGTGCTTACGCGTGGCCAGCTTGATACGGAGTGATTTGGCACGTGAAAATTCTGCAGGTCAGCGTGTAATTCGAGGAAAGACCCTTAGCGCGTAAGCGCGTCTGCACGCATACGCGATTTCATTGGACAGAAGGCCCTTCAAGCGCAAACGCGTCTGTGACGTGACGCGCGCAGGCGTGCATGGGTGTTTCAGCACGCGTGAAAAACTGCACGTCCGCGTGGGAATGCGTGTAATCCGAGGAAAGGGCCCATGCGCATAAGTGACGTGACGCGCATGGGCGTTTCCCTCAGCACGGGTTAAAGGTGAGCGGGGGCAGCAGTTCGCTGTACATGCCTTTCGTGGAGACCGACGTGTGTTGCTGCTTCCTGTTGTTTCGCGCGCCATCACAACTTCACAGCTATCAAGGACGTATCTCTTCTTTTGGTGGGGGTATTGGCTACACGTGTTTTTATGCATCGCGCTAGTCAGACGGTTAGTCGCACACGCTATTTTTCCCACTGCGGGTGCCCCTGTGTATCGCACCCATTTTCGAGGTCATAGTAGCCTGCGTGTCCCACGCGTACGCGTTATTCGTGTTACTGGGTGCCACCGCATACTGCGGGAGGTTGATTCCACGCACGTAGGCTACAGGGTTGCGTGCACGGTTTTACTGCAGTTTTGGGGTGCCTGAGCGTTGCGTGACCCGTCACTAGATCACCGGGGTAACATACAGCCTTGCAGGTGCAGGGGGGCTGTTAACATCTTGCTTCTCACCCCCTTCACCCCAATTGCCCAGGTCAATTGTGGTGTACACCTCCCATTGGCACTACTTCATCTGTGCCGGCACTACTACATCTGTGCCATGGTTGGGAGGACACCAAAGGTGAGGGGTGCCTCAGCTGGGCGTACTCCTCGTGGCAAGCGTGGTCGGGGACGTGGCCATGGTGACCAGGGAGTAGGGGGACTCCAGGGTGTCCAGGGCGGCCACAGAGGGGGAAGAGGCAGGGGTGCGCCACTTGAGCACAATGTTGTGCCATGTGTCGGTGCAGTCATGTCATGATGCCTACCCCCGGAGCACCAGGCCAGGCCCAGCACCCCCGGAAGCAGGCATCATGCCCTCGGGTAAAAGCCCAGCGGCCCCTTATAGGGGCTCTTTGGACTCAGTCCTGGCGCCATAGGCGCCAGGCTCATTTTGGGAGGTGTTTTGTGCACTTACCTGATGCAGACCATGCTGCACGCTTCAGGCCTCCCTGAGACCTGAAAGGGACTATTTTTTCATAGGGACTATTTTTTCACTCGGGCGTGGCCACGGAAGGATACATACCTAGTTGGGGAAGGATACATACCTGGGACTTCTTTGGAGGCTATTTAAGCCACGCCCAGACACCAGCTCATGCTTCGCGTTGTTCTGCTTCCTGCAGCTTAACGCTCACCGTGTCTGCTCCTGCTCCTGGACTCCAGCCACGCCCGCCTCGAACCTGGAAGACCTGCAAGGAAGGAAGAGAAGAGAAAGGTGAAAACCAAGGACTATTTCAAACTTCTTACCTGCATCCAGAATCTTCTCGCCAGCATCCCTGAAGAAAGACTTCCATTTAAAAGCATCGGACGCCACATCTCTGCACCTAGGGGAGAGAGGAAGAAACAAAAGGTGAGCAGAAGGAACACAGAAGGAAAGCCTGATTAACAGCCATAATACTTACCGGCTTTTCTTCCACATTTCGGGTCGGCGCTGCCCTAGTTGGCAGGTACCGTACCCCGGCCCCTATGGGGAAAGGACAAGAGACATTTCTGGGGAATGATAAGGACATTTAGAGGGATCGCCCTCATCACTACTCACCTCGGCAGTTTAACCCCTCGACGCATCGCCTTCATTCTGCACCTGAAATAAAGGACAGATCACAGGTTAGAAAGACAACATAAAGGGGGCCTCACTTGAACTTTGAACTTTCATACTTACGGCGCATCACTCAGGAAAGTCAAGTGGATTTTGCCAGCGCCATTCTGAAAACCAGTGAAATAACTGGACGAACACGCGCCCCTGCACCAGAAGCAGGATGGAGAGTTCATCCTTCCAAACCATAAGGTGAGCTTAAACCGGGGTTTGAGGAAGTTAGAGAGGAACGAAGGGGGAAGGGGGTAAGGGGGGAGCTAGCACACTATTCTGCAGACTGTTAATCCCCTTTCTCATCTGCAGAAGGATATTCCTACGGGCCAGGCAAGCACGATTTGGAGGTCCTGTCCAATCGGTGTTCCGGGTCCTGCGCATCACGCTAGAAGAGGCCACAGCAATCCAGACTAGACCAGCGCCCCCGTGGGAACCAGGTGAGCGTTACAAGTCATGCCACCACCCCCTGTGGTTCCGGGGGATGCAGCTTCTGCATCTGGCACTGGCACCCGTGTGACCCGGCAGTCCGTTCCATCGACTGCCACGGGCCCAAGGGTAGTGGTAGCTGCAGGTGCAGCTGTGGACACCGCCACCCAGGCTCAGGGTCTGCCAGCGCAGGCTGCGTTGGCACTTGAGGAGCCCTTGGTAGATTTCCAACAGGCCAGCAGGGAAACCATAGGGGCAGGCAGGGCTGCTCGGACCAAGACACGTGTCCCTGGGGCAGTTATTTCATCTGCTGCCCCGAACAGCCGGGTGTTGGCCGGTGCAGGGGCAGATGCACCCAACAACACCCCGGTTGTGAGTCTGCCAACCAGGACTGTTGCGGTCAATGACCCTGCCACAGCGGATGTTGCTGCGCAGGGTCCATTAGAGGACACCCAGATGCCACTGACACAAGTCAGGCCTTTGGTCGTCCCACCACCTGCCACTCCCTTGGCTCAATCCACCAAACCCATTGGCCATACTGGTCAGGGTGGCATTAGCCAGCCAGGGTCTGCGCCACAGTCCAAGAGGAGGAAGGTTGCACCTGCAGCACAGGCTGGGACCCCACACACAGCCACGACCTCCTGCACGTCGAGGAAGAAGCCTTTCTGCAAGCAGGAACTGGACTTCCTCGTGGACTACGTGCAGGGCCACTGCCATGACATGCTAGTGGGTGCCAATAGTCAGACTACGGCTGCCCACCATGACACCCACTGGAAGCATGTTGCGGAACATGTCAGTTCATTCGGCCATGAGGTGCGCACGGCGCAAGAGTGCAAAAAGCGTTGGAATAACCTCAAACGCAGCACTAAGGCTAAGCGTGCCTCTAATTACAACTTGACTCTGGTGACTGGCGGTGGGCCTGCTCCAGAGGAGGAGTAGCTCACTCCGCATGATGCACTCGTTGCGGAGTTCATACCATCTGAATCGGTCGAAGGAGTGGGAGGGATGCTGGACTTTGATGCCCAGTCCAGTGAGTGTTGCTGCGTGTTTGTTGAGGACATGTGTGTTTTAGTTGTGTGATGTGCTGTGCAGGACTGCCACTACATGTCACGTGTACATGGTTCTGATGTGCAAGTAATGCAATGCTTCCGTGATGCATGTCTGCTCTGCTGGATGGTGCACATGTGGAGCAGATGGGGACTGTCCGCATCACCACTATTGCACCCTACTGACATGCTGGTTACAAGTATGCCCCTCCAGTCCATGTTCCAGCTCACTGGCCCTTCTGCATGTGGCGTGGGGTGACCTTCCTCTCAGCCCAGGCACAATGTCATTGCATGACTGACGTGCATGTCTCCTCTGCCTGCATGCGGGGACTCCATGTAGGCATGCTCCCTTGCCCCTCCTCCGCCACTCTGCACCCCAGTTCCACCTTTGCACTGGTCTGCTTCAATCTTGCCAATGTGTACTTTCCTGTTCATGCGTCCTGTGTAGATGCTAACTTCCAGCGTACAATCTGCCAGACATATGCCGTGTGGTACAGCCTTAGTACTTGATGCAGGGTATCTCACTTGTACTGTACATAGGTCAGATGTCCCGCAGGGACATAAGTGCCCATTCATGCTCCATGTGCATTGCACGCATGCCCCTATGTGTCCTTGACTGGATGATCACTGTAATACAAGTCCTGGGTGACATAAATTGCATGGCATCTCATCAGCCTTCCCATGTCAATTGTGGCTCAGTACTGCGTTGCACACATGTTTAGGGTCTGACAATCTGTGTGGCTCACAGGCCTCAGTCTGTTTAATGGCCAATGACTCTGTCCAACTGTTGTAGTGTCTTCTTCACACGTGTCCTGCTTACTGTCCAATCATCATTTTCAGTGTTGTCACTTAAATCACATTAAGCTGTTGATGCCAGTCAACACTGCCTGTCAATACACAGGTGTATGGTCAGCCTTTTGATACCATGCTAGGCATCCCTGCTTTTGTACTTGGGCGGAGGGGTGCTTGGCTTGTAGATATGCTACACATTGAATGCACAGTGCACGTGATGCCTGAATTTGACCTTGCACTGCCTTCACATTTCCTGACACACACCATGGAGTCCTTGTACATGTAGGTAGTGAGTGGCGTACACACTTTCTGCACTGCATAGACCCACTTCCATGGAAACTGCCACCTTTCAACAGGTCTGATCACAGACGCAATTCAAAGTTGACCCAGCATGCATGCAAGGTTATATGTTGTGTGTCACATGTCTGCCTGATGTGTTTGTTGTCGGTGTGTGTGTGTGTTGTGTGCTTCTGACATGTGTAGTGACCTCTTTTCTCTCTATTTTTCAGGTGATGACGCAATGGAGGTGGAGGATGATGTTGTCATGCCAGACACAGGGTTGTTACCACTACATCAACCCGGCACAAGTGGGGGTCGAGGGGTGGTAGGCCACGAAAACCCCCAAGTGCTACAGTCCATCTTGTCTATGGCTGCCTATGAGTCCAGCCTTGATGACGACTCTGATGTCCATGTCAAGTTGGATGAGCATCAAGTCCATGTGTCAGGGGTGAGTGATTCTGATGTGGACACTCCTCTGTCTGCGACACCTGCACTGAGGGATCAGACAGTCTTGGTTCCTCCGCCCGTGGTGGATCGGGACGCAGGGTCACCCTCCACACCAGTCACTGATGTGCCTGGGTTATCACGTCGACGGGGGCATGTAGTCGTGCAGACGCGGGTGGTGTCAACACAGCGAGGACACCCGGTCCTTGGGTCCCGCAGGGGTCAAGCCCAGCAACGCGGTCGCCGCGCGCAACCACAGTATAATGAGTGGGAGCAAGACATGACTGCCAATTCAGAACGGCAGGGGGCAGCAATGGAGAACATCGCTGAGAGCATGGAGCATGTGGCCCGATCTGTGCTCTCCCCTGCTAGGCAGGTGCTTCTCAGGCTGGGCATGGCGGCCTTAGACAGGGCACGCCAGGCTGAAATGTCGTCTCTGCGTCAAGCAATTGCTGCTCACGCAGAGGCGCACATGGATGCCCTGAGGGAGGAGTATGCTTCCCTCAAATCCACTCTGGGTGTCCTTATGATGTCCCAGAGGCAGCGGACAGAGGAGGGGTTTGCACAGCTTGAGCGTACCATCTCGGCTGAGCTACAGGCTTGCTGGGAGGTGCAGCGGTTGTCCAGCCAGGCCTTGCAGGAGGAACTCCGTGTTACACGTGCTACCTTGCAAGAGGAAGCACGTGTATCACGTGAGGTTCTGCATGCAGACCTACGTCACATTGCCACACAGAACCAGGCTCACCCGTCCGGCAGACTTACTGCCGACGAGGGGCAAGCTGCAGCTAGGCGTGGCCAGGCTACTGTGCCACGTCCTCCTTTCCAGGATGAGCCAGACTCAGACAACCATCTATCTCCCACATAGGTCGGGCTGTGCAGGCGTTGAGCCCATGGAGGTTTTTTTTTTGGCTCAGCATCATCGCATGTGGATGTTGAGCAGCACCCTGTACCTCCCCCCACCTGGGTGCCCCCCCCCACCGGGTCGTATGTGGCCATTTTTGATTTTTCTTTTAGTTTAGTTAGTTAAGTTTCTGTTTCATAGTTAGTTTAATTAGGTAATGTAGGTTTTTCATAGTTAGTGTATTTAGTTAACATAGTTTTAAAATGCTTGTCTATTGTGCTTTCATGTGACGGTGCGGTGCTTTGTGGCTTTTGAAGGCATCCACTGTCTGTTCCCGCTGGGCCCTTCAGGCTTGTCTTGTGTATGTGTTTGCTGCTTGGGGTCCTTGACTCACATATGCCACTCCTGCCTCCCTTATCCATGGGCTCGCAAGGATGGTTCGGTGTGACAGCCTATTACGCAAGGGCTTTGGACTGTCATATCTGTGGCATGTCTGGTGCTGTGTAAGTTGTGTTGACACCCCTAGTGGGGATGATTGCGGTGTTATTGACCACTGTTCAGCGTTTGCTAGATGGGGTGTTTCATGATTAATGTGTACATTCATTGCTATGCATTGTGTAGTATGTTTCTTATCTTTACTGTACACATGCTTGTTGCAATTCATGCCGTAGATAGTGTGTTCCACACTTTGGATGTGAAAGACGGACTGATGGTGTGATTTCTGATGTGAGCCTCTGACATGGTCCAGTAATGAGATGCCTGAAGAGAGACACACACAGATGACTTTAAAGCATTAATCATGTGTTTAATGCCCTTTCTGCAGGGGGATGAGCCTCCAGACCACCTTTGCCAGCAGACATGGCCCATTGGACGTCTGAATTCTGGACACGTTTGTTGGTGCCCACATGCACATGTGTGCACAAGCAGAGGCACAGGGATTGCAGACCTACATCCTAGAACTGCTGACGTGTTCCAAGGAACTCCAGGCAAGGTGAGCAGTACAGGGGGGCCTTAACACAGCAAAGCTTGCACCAGGCCAGTTGCACATGCAGGCTTAGTAACAGCACTAAGGGTGAGCTTGGACGAATATTGTGTTGAAGCACACAATACAGCTCAGATGTGTTGGTGGACTGATGGCTGTTGATTGTAAGGTTGTCTGGGGCACCTGCAGGGGCAGTGGCACATACCCTCCGGTACACCAAGGTCCATTGAGGCACTTGTATCAACCATGTAGCCTTCCGAGACATGGAAAGGGGCAGCTCACAGGGACATACAGCAAGGGACATACTCGGTGCAGTGCATTTCATTTCCATATACATTTTGAAACATGCACTGCCTACTTTGTTTTGGTCATGGTGGAACACGACTTGTTCTGAAGTCATGCCTTGCTATATGGGTCTGTCTGCTTACCCAGGGAACATTGCATGTTGTGTGAATTGTGACACATTGGTGTTCCATTTGCCACGCACCCACCGGCGGCTGACTTACTGCATTGACTGTGTATGACCCATCACAGGGGTAATGTTACATATGGGTACGAAGCATCTACACCAGATTGTCTGTTTGTAGAGTAGTTTGTTGCTATGGGGCATATTTGGTGGTGTGTTTTTGTGTTATGGGCACGGACAGATTATTAACTGTGGCTCTCTTTGCAGCATTGAAGTGCTCCTGTAACCGGACCTGAGAGTGCGCAGGCAGGAGGCCAGCACTCAAAACCAGAGCTAAGTGTCTTGTTGTTTTTCTTTCAAACTGCTCTGCATAGGCTTGCTGGGGGGTGCACTTATGCATGGATGAATGTGTAATTCAATTTGGTATGTTTTTTCCCCTAATCACCCGGAGTCCTATCCAATTTTAAATCCTGCTTCCCGTACCTATCCAATCAACGTTCCCTAACCCTCTTTCCTGCTGGGGTTGCGGATGCCTGTGTAAGCCCCAAACTTGCAGGCACCAAAACTCTAGAGGGGGTGGTTGGTTTGTGCCACTCCTAAGCCTGGACTACAGAAGGCCATGACAATGATGTCCAAGTTTGTTCGGATTGTGTATGTGTTCATGCAGGTAGTACATTTTCGTGCATTCCCTACTTTCATGTGTTATTCCTCCTCCCCTCTCCTGCCACTCATTCCAGTTATCCAGTGTGCCAACACCTGTCCCGACTGCATATCCCTGACCCTCCTTCCCCACCAGGGTATCAGAGGCCTGTGTGAGTTTGACCTTGCAGGCAGCCGGGCCAGGGTGGGGGTGGTTGTTTCGTGCCACTCCTGCGCCTGTACACGGGACCTGTGACAGTACACATCCGTTCATGGTGCATCATTCTATGTTATGTACCACACATGGTTCACATCCTGTTGTGACATTGTTTTACTGTGCTACCTTGGTTGTTACATCATTGTGGTAGTACTTGGCCTTTGTGAGGTACTGCTACGTCAAGTCATCTACTGGAGGGTGTTCTGGTTCATTTTTCTGGCTTGGATTTTGTGATTTTGCAAATGAGGGTGGACTCTGAGGGTGCAGGCACCTTTTTACACTCAAGGTGGGAGATGGTGACGAAGGGGAAGGGTGATCCTCTGACCAGGTGAAATTGAGGGTTGAAGGCTCCATGACCCAGGTGCAGTTGTTCAGTGGGTCATGGTCATTTGTGAGGGAGGGTGGGTGTTTTGTTGTTGATAGTTGCCTTGCCCTGCAGTGTGATGCGAACCCTGACATTGTAATTGTGGTATCCTATGTACATGTTGTGTTCTGCTGATCAATGCCTATTCATGTGTTGTGTTTACCTTTCAGGTGTGAGGGGATAGTTGTGGTTTGACATGCTGGGGTGTACACATGGTGAATGTTCAGATGTGATGTGTAGAGGACACTGATGGTCACTTGATTGCACATGCATATGTTGAGTGCATGTCCTTACTGACCGATACACTTGCACTATGATGCACTACATGTACAACCACCCTTGGATATCAACGTGTACACTCTGTTTGTCTTCAGGTGCCCACTGTGTCCCTGCAGCACATGTTCTGTGACCAATTATGGATCCTGTACATGCCTAATTTGCTTTTTGATGTGGTTTGTCGCTTAGATGTGATGCTCAGGGTGTGCATCACACACAATAGCTGTTCACTGTGCTGTGCGCTGAGCAGTGTGTTGCAGGAGTTGGACACATCACACAGAAGCTGCAGTGTTGATTTTGCAATGCACAATGTGCATGTAGACAGGCATTCATTGTTATGTTACGTCTACAACTTTTGTACTGCATTTGGGAATTACTTATTTTGGGTGGGAGGTTGTTGGTCAGTCATTTCATCTGATTCCATGTCAGGCATCATTGTCTGATGCCACTGTACATTTTTGACATGGCAATGTGTACCTTATTGGTACTGTGTTGGTGTATAGCTATTGCTTGCCATGTCATGTTGTGGTTTGGGAGGGTTTGAGTGACATAACAGTGATGGTCATGGCCTGTTTTGCAGGTGTGTGTGATTCACACCTTGCATGTCAGGGTCATCCGCTTCTCAAAGCAACTAGCTGGGGGTAGATCTCTCTCCGCAGCAGGGGCCTCCCTCTGGAACAGCCTTCCTGCCTCCCTGGAACTTGAGGAGAACCATCTCCGGTTCCAGAAGCACCTCAAGACCTTCCTCTTTGCTTCTGCTTTCTCTCTCCCTCTCCCTTGCTGAATTCTTCACTGAAACTGCACTGGATCTGCAACTGGGCCACTCTTACTGACCTCGGTCCCTGGCCCAGCCACTCTCCACTTGCACTGCCTCCCTGGCAACCCCTGCACTGCGGGACTGTCTCTCTATCCCTACAGCCCCCCTTCCCAGCACTTGTCTGCACTTACCTTTGCAGTTGCCACCAGCTGGCCTATTTATTTGTTTTTTATTCTACTTACCCTGTACTGCACTCCCCCCTCCCCTTCCCCTTGCACTTTTCCCTTCCCCCTACCCCTGCACTTGCGCAATCTAAATGACACCTGGCCTAGTAGTATCGTTGTCTGTCTTCCCTTGTTCCCCCCTCCCTGCCTCGTCGCACCTTGAAACACTTGTGTATAGGCACGTTACAAATTCCATATCATGTCATGTCATATGTCATATGTGTGCCTTTTGGTCACACAGGATAGCTTGTGTTTAAGTAGCTAGGGATGCAGACAATGTGGCACTTCCATGGCAACTATCTCAGGGTGGTAAGGTTGTGACAGTTGACTGTCTCTTTGTCATCATCGATTGTCACCTGGTATGTGCCAGGCCTCTGTGCACTCCGCAGGGGTGGGAGTTTAGGTGAAAAATGTGGCCACAAGCTGGGTCCGGGCTTCCTCGCCACGTGCCCTGTCCCCTCCCATGGGCAGCGCCTGTGCCTGTGGTTGGGGATGTGGGGGCACCACCATGTTCACCGGTACGCCCTGCCGTGTTGCAACATTGTGCAGGACACATGCTGCCACAATGATCCTGCACATTACTGGGGGTGCATAGAGTAGCTGCCCGCCAGAGCGGTCAAGGGAGCGGAAACGTGACTTGAGCACTCCGAATGTGCACTCCACTATGGCCCTGGTTGCAATATGGGCAGCGTTGTATCTTACCTGGGGTGGTGTGGTGGGGTTCCGGATTGGCGTCATCATGTGGTTGCTCAGAGGGTAGGCACTGTCCCCTGGGGAGGTGTAAATGGTTGTGATTATTGGGGTTTGTGTTTTTGTGTGTGTGTGTGTGACATGCATGCATGTGCAAGGGCATTTGTACTCACCTAGGAGCCAGGTGTCGCCATGCTGCCAAGCTTCCAGGGCCCGGCTCAGGGCGGACATTCTGTATATGAAACTGTCATGGGTGGAGCCAGGGTAGTTTGCATAGACAGAGGTGATGATTCCCTTTGCATCGCATACCACCTGTACATTGCTGGAATGCCAGTGCTTGCGGTTTCGGTAGATGTGCTCAGTGGCCCTAGGTGGACGTAGGGCCACATGGGTGCAATCTATGGCACCGAGCACTTTGGGGAAGTGTGCCACCCTGTAAAAATCCAGGACAATGGCCTGCCTTTCTGCGGGTGTTCTGGGCATGTATATGTGCCTGCGGACTGAGGGGCGCGCTGTCATGATTGCCAGTACCTGGTGTAGGCAGCGTGACTGCGTGGCCTGTGAGACCCCCCCCCACTATGGCAGTAGTCCGCTGAAATGACCCAGTGGCCAAGAAATGCAGGACATTGAGCACCTTCTCCAAGGGGCTCAATGCTTGGGAGCAAAGGGTGGGGGATGTAAGGTCATCTTCCCACTCCCTGACCAGGTCTAGGATGATATGGGATGGAAACCTATACCTGCCGTAGACCTGGTCGTCAGGCATCCCAAAAAGGCTTGTCCGATGCCCTGGCTATTCTCCTCCTCCTGCGGTGTCCCACGATCAGTGCTGCGACAAATGGGGCATTCATCGTAGCTGTATATACGTGTTTGTTGTTTGCGCGCACTTTTATACTGTGCGCGGGGACGCTTCCGTCTGCCTTCGTGTGGCGGATGCGCTGATGCCTATGTGCGTCTTTTGCCGTGCGCGGGTTTCCCGTATTCGAATCCATGAATACGGGTTGTTCGCGTGCGTGTGGGCGTTCTGTGTAGTTCCCTGCAGTACTTAGTTACGCCTTATTTTTCACGCGTTATTCCCCATTCCGCGTGTTACGCCCACTGTTCCTTCCACTTTGGTTGTGTGCGGCGCGCTATGTGCGCTTTTGCTGTGCGCGTAGTGCACGCCGTGTGTGCCCGCGTGCGCCATGGCAGGATTTGGCGCACGGACAGCGGGAAACACGTGCAGCGTCTTCCTTGAATCGCACGCGTGCGCGTGCTCTGGGTTTCTCACGCTTGCGCCACCTTGCGCCTGCTTGCGCTGGGATTTTTGGCGCATGTTTGCTCCATGAATCGACCCCTTAATAAGGCACAAGCCACAGCAATTACCTGAAATGTTCTTTATCTTAAAATAAGCAACTAGTCTTGATACACTACTATGCACCTCGAATATCTAACGGCAAAATACAACACAAGAGGTTAAAAACTAATAGGAAAAATTGCTCCATGAACAGTGGTATCTAACCAAGATATGCCTGTACACATTAACCAAAAAATGTTCCCTCCCCACCCATGACTAAACCTGACTCTACCACACTTTTACCTTCTGACTACCTTCTACGCCAGAGTACACTGAGTTACTACCAGACAACTTTGACTCTTCCTCTCTTGGCTCTGTGAAAGGTTAGCAGACGTCTACCTACATCCACTTCTTTTAGGTTTGTTGTGACAAGAATAACATTCAAGCGCCAGAATTTCTGATACTCATTGTGCCTTACAAAACGCGCCACCCACACTAAATAATCGAACTACCAGCTCAAATATTGGATACTGACTGTAAGTTAGCAGACTACTTGGATGTGTTACCAAATCCTATGCTTCCATTTATTTGTACATATGTCATGCAAGTGCTTTGAAGCGGCCCCCTTGTAAGTTAACGCATTATAAAACTAAAATATTAATTTGCCCTCTAAAGATTATGAAAAGACAGATGTGATGCTCAGCGTCTCCTACTTTAGCATTACTAACATTACCCTATAAGTAGAGAGCAACATTGCAAAATGATTTACTTAGCCTACAAGGGACAATGGGTATGGAAATTGGCTGGGTTTATTCGTCCGTAGTATCAGGGCACCGGATATCCAGACAGGAGACTACTTTTCACACAATCTGCATTGTTTCCAAGTGTTCAGAGTCTCCTTTGGGCATAGACCTTCACACGTTATATGGTAACTCGCTTCTATACAAAACAGTTTCACTGAGCACTTGCGTAATCCTACACAATGATATAAGGGTGGGATATATTGCAAACAATCTTGTATGCACTGCAAAAGAATTGCGTACATACAGTGTCATGACAGTCTTAAAATGCACATCATATGCTGAGGCATTTAAATATGCCTTGCTTGCAAAGAATTGTGGTTCTCCAAATACCCCAGTGAGTGTTTGCTGCTACAATCCCTCACTTTTTACAGTGCTCTATCAACTAATATTGGAGGCAAGCAGAGGGGCCGAGGAAGGGTATGGGTGGAAGCATCACTCCGTGTGGGTGATGAACAAAGCAACATATTTAAAAAACCAAGTCTGACGTTTCGGCAGTACACTGAAGTGTTACGTATTTGCTAAAGGATAGGAAATTCTAGTACCCACCTAGACAAAAGCACCTTTTTTCCCATTCTATGTTCAGCTGCTGAGGGCTTTTCAATATAACCATGTGTTTTGTGTGTATCATCTCTAGCACCCCCCTGCATATTATTGAACTGATAATGAAGACTTACAGAAGAGGGATCCATAGTTACAGAAAAAGGCACTCAATCAGTTGTATCTCTGATGAATTGATGCTATTAACTTAAAAGGCATGTATGATTTTCTTCAACAGGGCTCCATGTTTAATTTGATCTAGGCTGTGGTGCGGCAGGGTGGGCAAAACTATACACTTTATTATGTGCCCTGTCATTTCACTCCCTATGTCAGGGGTACAAGCAGGGCTCTAATCAGATTTTGCTCCCTACTTGGAGTCATGATTTGTCAGGGAGTAAAAAGTAATTAGCTTTGCCAGAAGGGATACTTTCTGCTTATTAAAAGATTTTCTTTCCCCATAAAATTCCTTTTTAAAATAGGGCATTAATATTATTAGATTCGCTTCCTTCCTATGCCAGTGCTCTACTGGTCACTAATTCGAAAAAATATCACTGGAGCTTTGTGGGTTGAAACAATGATAGGTTCATTGTTTTTTGTTTTTGTTAGGCACATTTTCCTTTTTGTAGGTAGTAAACATGCATGGTGCATATGTCTCTTAGCTGTACGGATGGTGTTATCACTACCCACAGGAGAATGTAATGTGGATAGTAAGCAGAGGCACAGGAATTTTGGATCATCCTAGTCTAAGGTGCAGTTATTATGATGCAATTATCATCCTTACACACATTATTAGAAGCATGTTCTCCTGGCCCTTGAATTACTTCATTAAAGTGGCACTTAAACTCCTTTCAGCATTTTTTGACACATTGCTTTTAATTGCCATTAATCCATCAGCAAATGTATTCTGTCAGAGTTTCTTGACAGCCACATCAGTTATGACAAGAGATATTTGAGGGGCACAAATGCCAGGGGCGTTGTTTGCAGCTGTAACAGTCTGACAAGCCAGCCTATTAAAGAAGTGCAACCCACCTACCCCAACCCACCACCAGGAGCCAATCTACCTAACGGGCAATGATCAATACCACACCAGCCTTGATAAAGACCCCTTAGGTCAAAACACGTGTCGGCTGACCAAGAGATTATAGCATCAAGCGTAAAATTCCCTTTTTTTGAAAAATCAGAATACAAAGAAAAATGTCTTTAAGAATAAATATTGTTTGCGTGAGATATCTGGGAACACAACTAAGAGATAGTTGTGTTTTTTTATAAAATTGAGTGATTTTCCAGTGACATAAAACATACAGGGCCTTATTACGACTTGGGGCGGTATCCCAGCGTAAATCCACCATAATACTGCCTAAATTAATTACTGTTACCGTCACTTGGTCCAGCGGAATTTCCGCCGGATTACAACTGGTGGTGTCGGTGTAATTCCCCATTCATATTGAGCCATATTGAGTCTATTGGATTGAATGTGGCCTTTTTGGCGGAATTACTGCAGCGGAAATTCTGACGATTTTGGCGTTGAGTTGGTGGATTTACCTCCAGGATTTTCCTGGAGGCAAATCTTCCACTCCAGGCCCGAAATCGTAATTTGGCGTAGTGGTAAAGTTGGCGGTAACACAATTGCAACTTTACCACTTACCGCCACACTCGTAATGAGGCTGACATTTTCTCTGCGCAGAAGTACCTTTGCGAGGTTCTGTGGCAGATATTGTAGTCTTGGACTGGTTGATGAGTTTTCTATGTAAGTAAATATGACATATTTTATTTTAGACTATGGGCCTCATTACACAGTAGGCGGTAGGGGATTACCGGCACCGGTAAGGGCACCGGTGCCGGTAATCCCCTACCGCCCTACTACGAGGTCCCTCAGCGGGTCCCGTCCTTAACGTGTGGTCTGCCCAGGCATTATGGACGGTTCCCCCTGAGGGACCTCAGAGCTAATAACGGTACCGCAAATTGCGGTACCGTTATTAGCTCCTTCCCCATTCCCATTGAGCCCTTTGGGGACCAATTCTGTTGGTGGCGGTGCGCGGTACCAATACCTTTAACATTTAAAATGTAACATTTAACATTTAACTTGATGGCATGAGGAGAGAAAATGTACACACATATTAAAGTGCTTAAAGGATAATCTAGCACATGCTTCACATCTTGTTCTGCTTGGAAAGTCACACGCTGTGAAAGCATAATGTTACCATCTATGATTATTTACACTGATGTTATTTATGTTTCAGGCCTGAGTCTGTTTACATTTGAAATCTTGTATATGTTTTTTGTTAACACCCGCCCTAAAGAGTCGTCATTACCCAAACGATTTGGGAAAAGGGGAAAGAGGGCCAATAGATGCTGTGATGGTTACCTACCAACACAAATGATATAAGGAACATGGAAAGTGTTGTGGCCCACTCACGCCTTCACACATAAACAGCACGGGACTCCGTCAGCGCCTGCCTTCAATCTTTATTTCTTCTACAACTGGTGAAGTCCCTCTCCCTGTCCCCCTCCCCACCCTCCACCTTTCCCTTCCTGCTGCAGTTCGTGCCTCTTACAGGGGCCGTGTTCCCTTTCCCCCGCTACAGGAAGTTAAAACTCGAAAGACTTTAATTAAATATAAAGTGGAGAAGGTTTGCTGGGGTGTCACTGTGTGGTTCCTTGGGATTAGAGAGGTCTCTGTCACCGGACCTAGGTCCCCCATTGGTACCCCTTGACCTTTATTGGGGATTAGCTCTTGTCTGGTAAAAGACACTCATTTGAATTCTCACTTTGTTTCCTTCTTAGACTTACACTTGGACTGAGCTAGTGGACTTGTTCCATAGAGCATGTGACCAGTGTCTCATGTACTCTCTAAACTCTAAGTTGGCATTGGAATGGGATGAGACTTTTTTCACTGCCTAAAACAAATGATTTTTCTGCCAGTTCATGTAAAGTTTTTATCTAGTATATTAATAGGTGGTAGAGTATTTGTTAAATGCAATGAGGCCAATTCACAAATAACTTACTATGAGTTTCTCTGAGTTACTCCTGATGGTGATAATCGAATAAGTCAAGGGTTACCCACAGTAATTACTTTATAAATGGAAAAGCAATTTCCCCAGGTAGGTCAATGGTAAGTAAGAGGTACTCATAGGGCCTCATTACACGGATAGCGGAGAACCATGGCGCTGTTAGCGCCATGGTTCATGCCGGTAAAATACCGGCACCGCCTTGGCGGAAAGGGGAATTACCGCCCCATTCCAAGGATGGCGGGGCGGTAATTCCCCCTTCCACCATTGCCCTTCCCCATTCCCATTTTTGCCCCATAGGGCTTAATGGGAATGGGGAAGGCGCTAATTACGGTACCGCAAATTGCGGTACCGTAATTAGCTCCCTGGGTCCCTTTGCAGGTTGGTTTTAACGCCTGCAAAAAGCAGGCGTTAAATCCCCCAACCCGCAAAGGGACCTCGTAGTAAGGCGGTAAGGATTTACCGGTACCGGTATTTTACCGGTACCGGTAAACCCTTACCGCCATCCGTGTAATGAGGCCTATCATCTTTGTAAATTGTCCCTAATGCCTTGTGCTCTTTATTGCATTGGATGTGAGCAGTTTCTTTTGTTATGTCAGAATAAAGATAAACCTCCAGAACTCTGCCCTCAAGATGTGGGGCGAAATAGCTCATGCCATTAGTGACAGCAAATATATTTGGCCTCTTTATGAATTTGGAGGAATTAGTAACGTTAATACCGCCGAACAGATTTACAGTTGGCACCGGTGGTAACTATGGAATTTCTGCCTGATTATGAACGTATATTAGTCCCCATTCAGAAGTCCCATTGGAATTCACTGGGGAATGGAGGTAACACCACAGTGGTAATACCTCCATGAAAGTCTATGTGAAATGACTGTTAAAAAAATATCATCTGGGTCGACAATGTTTTTATTTTCTCTAACTAAGCAGCATTCCCAACATATTCTAGAATTGTTATAATTATATACACTAACTCCAGTCCTTAAATATGGCAGGGACGTCATTTCACCAAAAGGCCAGGGGTAGCGGGAGTGACATCACACGACCCATGACCTCTGATGACATCACAGTTAGTAATGCCATTTGACCCCACCTTGAAGTGACATCACAGGAAGCGATGGAACACGACCTTTCACCCCTTGACAAATCAGTATGTGGCATCACACAGCATTGTTCCTAAGTGCACTACGAAAAATATGGTTACGATATCACTGTAATGTGATATACATTTCACACAAGAAAAGATCACCATATGTATCGTTTATATCAGTGTGTATAGGCCCATATTACCAAATTACTGTGAATGCAAGCAGACGTCCAAGGCCAAATGATAGTGATGTGTTATTATATAGCACTTACCCTTGCACACATTATATAGAACAAACATACATACAATATCATCCAACCTGTGTTGGTACTCATTTATCAACCTCAGAAGGATGAACAGCTGAGTTGGCCTTGGCGGGATTCGAACCTCCAACCTGCTGATCACACACACATTGCTGCAGCAAGTGATCAACCCACTGAGCTATTTTCCGGGCTATAGCTAATTTACCGGCTATAGTAAAATGAACAATTACATGTTTGAATGTTCTTAAAGTCAGAAAGCAAATTACACTCTGTAGTGGATACGATTACACTGGTAACAGATTTAACATCAGGCCAGTACATCTGCAGGTCTGGTGTAAAGTGGCCACATGTCAAGCCTGCGTGCATCTACTTTTCAGGCTTCAGAGGTTGGCCTGACATGGCATCCCGTACTCTGGGCACTGGTTACCTCATACATGCAAACAAAAACCCTGAACAATATGCCATTGAGATAGGAAAGATGAGAGCATTGCTGCCCTGTTTTCCCCTCCCCTCTCCCTTGCACATCCTCCTCCCACTTCTCATTCTCGCACATGGACGATCAGAATGACTCAAGGCCTAGTAAGATTGTCCTCCATGTCTTTCTTCCCTTGTCTTGTCGCGCCTAGAAACACTTGTGTGCAGGAGCATTATAAACGACTTATATCATACTGTGTTGGGCATGACTGATATATGGATATTCGTATAGCATCTGTTCTTATTTTATTATTAATGCGTTATGGTTAAATAAATCAGCCTTTCACATAAAACATTGAACTAAGACAGGTAAAATACAAGGACGTATACAAAGAAGAAATTCATGATTAATTACAATCTTACATCAAAATATACAAATAGATCCATCTAGCCCGTGTACAACACAGCATCACACACTTCTAAACAACATCTAAGACAGACAATAAAGTATTACATTAATAGTTTTCACAGGATCCATGCATATGTCATCGTCTTGTATTTAACAAACCAATATTACCTAAACATTTCACAGCCTCTAAAGTTCAAAATGTTTCATGGCCCAAAATCACCCTGTCCCAGAAATCCTCTGTGTTGAGCCACTCTATTGTATCTACAATGTGACCCAAAAATGGCTTTCGAGTTTCCTGATGGGCTGGACACACTACCATAATATGCTTTAACGTTTGTTTTATCTTTCACTGAGGACAACATTCGCATAGTCCATATTTCGCCTGCAGCTTAGCGTGTACAGCAAGCACCTCATTTGTATGAAGTAAATTCAAGCAGAATCTTAAAAATATATTCCGCCAAAAGGTATTTGGGGAATCTGCATAAATATCTATTTATTGTTCGATTCAGTTCATCCATTTTGGAGAAGGAGCAACCCAAACAATAATTTAGTATTTTGCCAATCGAAGCAGACCAATGAGATGCCAGAATTCATTTTTTTACCCACACAGGATTGCTAAGCAAGTCAACTAATGTTCAACCACAATTATTCAGGACTGATTCTGCCATAGTTTTGAAAATTAAGATATTTTGCCACCAATCATTGCCACTTTGATATCATGATATAATGACAGCTCTGTTGGAAACATTACCTCCCCATAAAATAGCACAATCCTCTAATGAATCCAGGCTTTCAACAAGGCTAGACTGAGCCCAAAGAATAGGGCACATATAGGAAGACTTGGAAGAAAGTTAAAAACCTTCTGCTTTCTAATCAAACCCAATCTAATCTATGGGCCTGGACTTCCACCTCCATACCACAAAGTACTGCTGGTATCACCTTTGATTTATAGAAGTCAATTAACAGCTTAATTGAAAATCTGCAAAATCTAAACAGTATTCTGACCTTTTAGTAGGAGTACTGATCAATCTTGCTTTCAAGGTAGGTTAAATCGCATGCTGATTCGGCTGGGCAGCAATCTCAACATGTGGGATATTTTGGCCCACTCAGAGGTGCCTCACTACATGACTTTACTGCAATGGTGTAAGAAACAGCCTAAAAGGACTGCGCTGAATCCTGTGCCTGCCAAGATCTTTAAAACTACGTTTGTGTCACAACCAGAAAATTGCTGCACCGCCCTGCCAACACACATTTCAGGGGGCTGAAACAGAGTCCACACTGCCAGAGTGTGCCAGTGGGCTATGCAACATTTTACATGGAGCAAAGTGAATGAAGCAGAATTATTATGCCGAAAAACCCCAAAATGCCTTTTAAATTGACAATTTCCCAATCTTAAAAAGTGCTGCTTGGCGCCTAATCCATTCATTTCTCATAAACCACCATGATCAAAAAGGGCCCTGAAATGCCCAGGATTATTCATTGTGGCTCAGAGGAACCGGGCCTCATTGAATGACAGCTCCTGGCAGCAGTATCCTTTGAAAAGCAAACCAGGGACTGGGTTTTTCATTTTCCGTGGGAAACGCTGCTAAAACTTTGCAACAAGTATCAACAATCAGCCGTGCAGAGAGAGACTCTAAACAAATGTCTGATGTAGCCATGCTGCAAAACAATTCTAGCACTCAAGACAAGAACTATAAACTGCACAAAGTGGATATTTGCTGAGATGAAAACGGAATTTAAAGGAATAGTAAAATGGGCTTGCTCCTGACTGAAGGGGGAAAATCGCCTATTTTAAAAGAACGTTGTTGTGTCAAGGCTTAATTACTTAAGAAATGTAAAAGGATTTGTAATGGTAAAGACACACTTATAAACTGTTTTAATTCTATATGTTTAAAGTTAAGATTACAAGTATAAATCAAAGCTCAACCCAGTCTGAATGGCAAACCATAGTTAAAAGAAAAAAAACCACTTGCTCTGTCAGGCCAAGAGAATAGCAGGCTAAGACACTCACCCTTCAAGTGGGAGGGGCAGGAAACTTCAGTCAAGGGAGAGAGACCCCCGCCCTGCTTCAAAGGATTCGACACTTGCTTACAGTTGAAAGAAAGAAAATAAACCTGCTTAAGTGACAATGGACTTCCTTTTGGTTTTAAAATGCCTATTTTGCAATTGAACTTCAAAACATTTAACTTTACCACAAGAAGCAGGAAAAATGTGAAAAGGGCATAATTCTAAATCTAAATTTATGTTATTCATTTGAAAACTTGGTATAGCTTCTTACTGCGTAAGGAACAGAATTTGTGAAGAATGATTGATTGCGCGAAAAGTATTAATGCAGCGAATATAACATTTTGCACACATATCCCAGGGTAATTGCGCATCTATGTACAAAATGTTAGGCCAAATCTTTCATGGTTAAAATTGCCAAAATGCAGCAGAAAAGCTAAACCAGGTCTCACAGATTTGATTGAAATGTGACTCACGAGATATGTAACATGTGCATCTGATTTTCTTAGAGGTCATAACTACATAAATATGTATTTGTGGGAAAGTTAGAATTTGGTCCCAATAGCTATGGGAGGTTTCCAGACATGTAAAGATCATCTCATCAAACATGACATTCTTTCTGTCATCCAATCAGCGAAAAGCAAGGCAGAGATTATGCTTTTTCCCAATCCTAGCATTAGGGGTGTGGACAGTAGGCTTGCCCCTGCCATAATGTTTAGTGATGTAATTTGGCATGATAAATAAGGGAACCTCAGAGCACACAGACACACTGATTCCTGACTTCATCCTGATTTCTGCGTGGCACCCTGTTCCTGAATTCTCCATCCTTGTTCCTGATTCCTGATTTCATTACAAAGCCAAGGCCCCATCAGCATTGCTGAACTCCTTTTCAGATAGGCCTCAAAATTCTGAAACAAATCCCAAAACCCCAGGGAAGCATCTTCATCCAGTCTGGCTTGCTACTACTAAATGCTTGCCTGCTGCAAACTTGCCATCACACTGATCTCGTGTCTCCAGTAACCAGTGCAGTCCAGTGCATTCTCCAGTCCAGGCAGACCAGTCCAGTGACCAGAACTGCCCAGCTGACCCTATCCAGCCAGAAGTGCCCTGCTGTCCTTGGTTAGACCTGATCTGTGTGATGACCAAAACCCTTGACAGTCCAAAATCCTAAGTTAAATTGGACTGTAAGCATTAATAGGAAGCATAGAAAATCATAGCATACCTTGCCTTGTTTTGTTCCATCCTAATCTCTAAGTCATCCTATCCTTACCTTAAGAACTTGTAACATTGTCAGAACCATTCTTGAAACCTTGCCTTGATTCTTTGCGCTAGTACTAAACTAATTTAAATAATTTTGCCCTGTGAAATCCCAAACCTTTAAATCCTCCCTCAGGTAATCGGACTGAGTCAGCCAGGGCGGACACAGAGGTGCTGGGGTTGGTACCGCGGATCAACTCTAGAGCTTACTGTGTTTGGATCTGGTAACCTAGCCTGAATGCCCTAGTGTAGAATAAAACTATCCTGGTAAAGATTGATTTCTGTTTTCTTTTTTTGCGCCTTTATTTTCCAAAAACGCCTCTCATTCAACATTGCATAACTCACTTCATTTTAATAGCTAGAGTCTTCATTTTAACTCTGGAGTATACCTAAGATCCATAGCTAAATCCCAACCTAAAAAGAATCTGTAGATTTTACCCGTTTTTCTTAAAAACCGTTTGGTCAATTTTAGGCGGGAATCTGCATTTCTGCAAAGTTTTCCATGTGTGATTTTTGTTTTAAATTATTTTCAAACTTCCATTAAGATTCAAAGTGTTTACTCTTGCTTAAACTATAGTTCATGATTGTAAGCACCTTTCCAATGTTGCTCCCATCGACATTTCTATTGATACAAGGACTTTCACACACATTCATTGTTTTACAGAGCCATTTTCGAATGTCATTTTAAAAAGTGTAAGATTGCAAACCCATTTTTATCTCTTGTTTGGGTAGGGAAGGTGGTATTTAAATTCTGTTACTGTTCTTTATTCCTGAATACCTGCTGCTTCCTTATATCTGTTTAAAATTGCTTATTGGTGGGTTGAGGAATATTGCAGGGGGAAATCCTAACCTAAGTGCTATCTTTTCAAACAAGCCAAAAGTGTTCTTTTCTCTGATGTTTTATATTCTGTGTTGCTAAAAGTGACTTTAACTGCCATACATAACTTATTATCTGTTATTGTCACCACATTAGGGATTGCTGCTCCCTATTTAAAAGTATATGTTTAATTTGAATTTTTAATAAATAAATAAATATTACCTTTACCAACCAGCCTGATTCCTGGTCCATTGTGACCTGGGGTATTTTGAGAAGGGGTGTGATATGAGTGGTATATCACTCAGAATATTGAACCCATAGACATAATAAAAATAAGTATTTCATTTGTGTGCTGCATACTAGGCTGAGACCGGGGTGTATCGCCTGATTGAAATACTTAACAGATTTGGGGGCTTGTGCCGTGATTTTTAGTTTGAGTTACCACCCGTGACAGTCTAACACAGCAGACTAACCTGTAGGGTAGAGACACCTTGCTTGGTTGGTGCACTGTGCTACACTGTACAAGCACCTCTCAAAACAAATACTCCAAAGACCAGGCCTTTTGTAAAAGTAAATCAACCCAGAAACAATTAATAAAGAAATTGATATTTCCAAAATGGCGATCCCTGTAGAAATCAAAATGGCTAGGAAGCACGTCCTGCACAAGCTTTTTGTCAGGGGTGAGTGGCCAGAACAGAATGAACATGTCTGGCTGCAGTAAATCACAAAACCGGTCACTGCCATGGACCTGGATACATGGCAGGACAAGAGCCCATTACACCAAGCTCTTAGTGAACTGTACATGACCCCAAAAGTTAAAGAGGAGCAGAGTAAAATTGCCAGAATTGCGTCCTACCTATACCTCCACATAGGAGTGATGCAGGAAAAGCACGCTGAAAACATAGTTCTGACACAGAATCAAGTGGAATCACTAGAGAGAATCCAGAATGATCTAGACTCTGCAGAACAAAGGCTACTGAAGAGCCAAGAATTAGAGGCAGAATCTAGACAGTATGGTTCCAGAACTGTCAGCCCCAGGATGGCAGCATAACTGCTGTACCCCTGTGCCCTATGCAGTTTCCCTATACAATATATAGAAAATGTCTGTGCCAAATACCCCAGACGCCAAGAGGCAGAAAGGAATGGAGAAGGAGAAGGACAGTGAGGAGGAGAATAGAGATGACAAGCTATTGGCGCTACTGAGTGAAATGAAAGTGGACATGATGGAGATCAAGACAGCTCTACTGAAACCTGATGAGAAGTTTGAAGCTGTATCCAGGAGGGTCACATCAGCTGAGGAACATCTGAATCTTGTTGATGAGAAGACCTTGAAGCTTATGGACCAGATTAGAGAATTGAGAATTGCAAATGAGAAGATGAATTTGAAGCTATCTGAGCAGGAAAACTTTTCTAGGAGAAATAACCTCCGCTTTGCTGGTTTTCCGGAAAATGCAGAGAAAGGGAATGCTATGGACTTCCTGCAGAAGACTTTACCTAAGATGTTGAATTTGGATTCAACAGTAAATTTAGAAATGGAAAGGGCGCATCGCTCACTTGGACCTAAACCATCTTTGGGTGAGAGACCTTGCCATCTTATTGTTAAATTTCTCAGGTTTCCCATAAAGGAATTGGTCTTGAGGAGAGCAAGGGAACTGAAGGATTTGGCTTGGGGAGGTAACAGGATAATGGTGTTCACTGATTTGAGCAGGGATGTTCTGGATAAAAGGAGGGCTTTTGATAAGACTAGCTAAAATACTATATGATATATCCTGCTATCTTCAGGGTTGTGGTGGATGGTCAACTACACTCCTTCACCGAGAATAAGGCTGCAGAGGCTTTTTTAACTGACTTGGGAGTGGACCCTATGGACCCTATGGAAGGGACATCATCTGACTTTGGCACTGTGAATAGACAAAAAAAAGGCGAGGTCGGATTTTAATAGGCATTCGTAATTTTGGTGGAGACTTAAGACTCTATTCATTATTTGTTTTTTTCCCTTTGATCTAACACTTTACTCCATTAATAATATGCACTTAAAATGGTGGACAGTAGTGCCTTGTTGTTTTCATAACTGTCTTGGAATGCTGGGACTCCTTGAATACAAACGTGTGCCACTTTCCATTGGGCTGAGTTGAATAAAGCACCCATTGTTTATTTTTCATGTTGCGTGGCAAGCGTGGCAAGCGTCACATAATGGGACACACAGGATCATTCTACTTCCGGTTTTGGAATGTTAAACAATGGCCTTGGAGAGCTGTGCACAGTGATATGGCGGAGGTTTCACTCATGGATGGCGGAATGTGGGGCATGCTCGAGGATTTTTTTTTTTTTCGTGCTACTTGTCGGGCCCTTGATCTAGAACTATGCGGTCAATAGAGGATGTTGACAGCCACGGTAAGGCTGGGGGGGGGTCTCAGCTGGGACTGCCTTACCTTAACATGACTTGGTGCTGGATTTATAAATGCTTGTGTGCTATCTGACAACTTTGGACTACTACAGTATTTACAATATATGCAATCTGTATCGGAGGATAGTACGAGAAAGCAACTGGGAGCAGATGTCATAATACGGATGTTGGGGGCAGCGAGAAGCGAGTGGGTGTGTCTCGATGGGATCACGTTGCTCTGTTTACTGATGCTCTGACTTATCGCTAACAATTCCGCCTGCAGAAATGTCAGTTTGGGTCAGTTGACAACATGCGAACTGCATAGACAAGCCATGAATATGGAAACATCCCACTGAATGGGCTGTATGTTGGAGGATTCAGTGTGTCTGTATTATCTGCAGCACATTTCACTATGCCCCCTTACATACATCATTTGAGGATTCCCCTGATTTAATGGCCTCTGACTTGCAGCTTTATGTTTGCTGGTGCATTTAAGTACTGCAGGGATACGGCACTATTCGCTTACCTCTTTGTGGGAGACACTGCTGGAGCAATTGGAAATGCTGTTGGTAATTCTTGGTGGATGAAATGTGACAGGCATGACATCATTTCAAAATGGATATGTCCTTAATGTGCTATTGAAATGTGTGTGCCTAATTATTTATGCTTTATGAATGGTCTGGGACTGGTAGGGGTTGTGGGGGAACGGTGTAAATTGTATTCATTTACAGTACTTCTCACGTTTAGTGTGCCTCGCACTGGGTTTGGGAATTCTGCCCCACTGCTAATTTGGGGTTGGTTGCTGTCCTTTTGATTATATATTATTTACTCTTAATAGGTTTGGATAAGATTGTTTGAATATGTGGGGTAAGTGAACTAATTGACAGGATCATATGGCAATAGAGAGGGCGGTAGAAGTGGGGGTGGATTGGGTGTCTAGGGATATGGATGTCTACCAGATTGTTTGACGTGGCGTCTGTGGTTTGGTATGATTATATTGTGTTTCAGAGTTCTGTGGTTGTGGTTGTTGGTAAGTCTGTGCATCTTTAGTTATTATACTCTGAGTTGAAACATATGGTGGGGTTGTAGGCTATAGAAGGAATAATATCAAGATATGGATGGCATGGAAATGATGTGAGGGAAGGGTTATATTGTAGTGGCTGTGTTTGCCTGTATAGGGTGGTTGTGAGTGACGGAGTGATGCTTTATCTATCAGCTGTTCGCTGGTTATTTTAATTCTTGTTTCATTTAGTAGATAGTGAAATGTACCTAGACTGCTTTTGATCTCATGTTGAGTTGGACTGTTCTTTTGATTAATGTTGATATTTGTTTTTTTGCTTCATTATGTGTTTTATTTCATCTTTCATTTATTTATTTATTTTTAATGTTAATAGTGGGCTGGGGAAATTTGGTGTATTCATTACCAGTTTGCTTATTAATTAAGTTTTTACTTAACTTGTTTTTCATGCAGGGCATGGGATGTGTCTCTGGTGGATATGGTTCGGAATAATGTTCTAGTTGTATATAACTTTGCTTATTTTAACTCTAATGTATATTGGACTTTTCAAATTGTAGAATGCTATAGTTGTGTTTGTGTGTGTGTGTTTTGTGTTTTTTTTTTTTGCTTTACTATCCTGTCACTGTATATTGATCGAGGTGTAGATATATTGAGTTTGGGGACTATAATATGGCTTTGTTGACTTTTGCTACATGGAACGTTAAGGAGATTGGTGGTGCTATCAAGAGACGCAAGGTTTTGGCAAGGGCTTGGAGGATTGGAGCAGATGTGGTTATGCTTCAAGAAACTCATTTAATTGAGCAAAGTGGAAGTTATTTAGTCAGTCCAAAATACATGCAGGTTATTTCTAATTATTATGATTCTAGGTCAAGGGGAGTAAGCATATTGTTTAGGAAAGGCCTTCAAGTGTCGGTTAAAAAAACGCTAACAGATGATGAGGGACGTATTTTACTAGATATCATTTATAATGGGAAAATGATAACATTTGGGACAGTTTATGCTCCGTGTTCGCTGACTATTGATTTTCTCACCAAGCTAGACTTGTTGCTGGATAAAATGGAGGATGAGGTGATTATTTTAGGTGGGGACTTTAATGTAGTTGTGAACAGTAGTCTAGATCGGAAATCTGAATGTGGATATTCTGGGGAAAAGATAAGTGCTAAATTGCGTGAATTGGTGTTTAAGTATGGACTTACCGATGTGTGGAGGGAACTTCATCCAAATGAAAGAGAATGTACATTTTATTCTCCTGTCCATAATTCTTACTCAAGGATAGATCATTTTTTTGAGAGTAAGACATTAATGAATCAGGTGGGGAGCTCCAATATCAGGGAAAGGAGTATTTCGGATCATACTTTGGTTGATATGCAGGTGCATTTTGGAGGGGTGGATAAGGGATCTAGGAGATGGAGAATGCAGGCTGCTTTACTTAAAGACAATGTTGTTACATCAGGTCTGGAGGATTTCATTCGTTGTTTCTTTGAGGGCAATAGGGGTTGAGCTGGGGTTCACTCTGTTTTGGATTGTTTTAAGGCGGTCCTTAGAGGTGAACTGATCAGTAGAACGGCTCATATTAGGAAGAAAAGTCAAGACGAACTTAAGAAGTTGGAAGAGGGGGTGAAGTCTATGCAACAGGTTTGTGCTGATAATGATTCGGAACTGAACAGGATACGTTTAAGGAAGTTGGAGTCCGAAATGAATGGCTATGTTCAGACTTTGGCAGATAAAGACATGTTTTATTCAAAACAACGGTTTTGGGAGTTTGGAGATAGAAATGGGAGGTTGTTGGCTAATAAACTTAAAGGAATTATGATGGATACGAATGTCTCCTCCATTCTGACGGATACAGGGGGTTACTTTAAATAGGTCTGACGAAATTTGTGACCACTTCAGAGGTTTTTATGAGAATTTGTATAGGGAAGATGGGCAGCCTGATGCTGATAGTTTAAATGCATTTTTTAATGAAATCACGCTTTCCAAGTTAACTTTGGATAAGAGAAATCTGCTGGAGGCTATGATTGATGTGTCTGAAGTTAGCTTGGCTATCTCGCAAATGAGGGAAGGTAAATCCCCTGGACCGGATGATATAGTCTCTGAGTTTTATAAGGAATTTGAAGCTGACTTGGCCCCTATCTTGTGTGAGGTCTATAATGTACTCATGTCTTCGGGTGAGATGTGTGATTCAATGAAAGAAGCATTGCTCATTGTGATACCAAAGCCAAATAAGGATAGTAAGCGATGTGCGAATTATAGGCCGATTTCACTGTTGAATGTGGACCTGAACATTTTTACTAAAATATGGGCCAATAGATTGAAGTCATGTATAGGTGATTTCATTGATGAGTCTCAGGTAGGTTTTGTACCAGGGCGTTTTGGATATGATAATATTAGGACTGTGTTGGATGTGATTGGGGCCCATTATGGAAAGGATTCAGATAAAATCATTGGTTTGTTCGATGCGGAAAAGCCTTTGACAGAGTCAACTGGAAATTCATGGAATATACATTGTTGCAGATGGGTTTTGGACCTGTGTTTATGATGATGATAGAATGTATTCATAATGGTGTTAGAGCTAGGGTATTGACTAATGGAGTTATTTCAAAATTGTTTCACCTGTTCAGAGGTACTCGCCAGGGCTGCCCATTGTCGCCATTTTTGTTCAATTTAGCATTGGAACCGCTTGCAGTATATATTAGGCAATGTGCGCTGATAAAGGGGATTTGTGTGGGGCATATTGAGGTTAAACTTTTGTCTTACGCTGATGATATGTTGATTTTGTTGTCCAATCCAGGAGAATGTGGCACTGTGGTGAGAGAAATGTTTGAGGAGGTCGGTAAACTGTCAGGCCACAAAGTTAATTGGGAAAAAAACTGAGATTTTTCCATTGTCTGTAACATGTGATAATGGAATTAGGGACATCTGGAATTGTGGCTGGTCGCCTGGGGGTGTCACTTATTTGAGGATTTATGTGGTTGGTGATTTGAACAAAATAATACAATGTAATCAGGATAAAGTATTAGCTAAAATTACTTTAATTATTAGGAAATTGGAAAGATTGAACTTAACCTTATGGGCTAAAATAAATGCCATTAAGATGGTTTTGTTGCCCAAAATACTGTATATTATTCAATCTATTCCTTTGTTGATTTATAAAAAACAATTATTGAAGATTGAGAAGCTCTTTCAGACCTTTTTGTGGGGAGATGGGAAAAGACCTTGTGTTCCAAAATTCATATTGATGAAGAAAGTGGAAGAAGGTGGTTTTGGCTACCCAGAAGAGTTCCTATTACTTTGAGTTGAGACTGTAAGTGAGCCGTTCTGGTTGCAGATAGAGAGAGGGATATGTGCGCCGTTTCATTTAGATAATCTCTACTGTATGGAAAAACTATCAAACAAGAAATTGGTTTTGAAACCAATTGGGGTTACTCGACAGGTTTTGGGCTCTTGGTTTCGTGAAAATGGACACACTTATGATTTCAGTACAGATGCCTCTATTTGGCATAATGAAGCTATAAAGATTGATAATAGATGTCTTAATTGGAAAAGTTGGGTTTCAAGAGGTATTTTGAAATTGGGGGATATTTTGGATGGGACTCGGATGTTGAGTTTTGAGTAATCAAAGAAACTGCACACATCTGTTTACTGCGCCACAATTGGAATTAAAAGACTTGAACTTGTTCCCATGTTGAAAAAAATGATTTATTGATAGCCCTTTATTCGATGACACGTGTTTCGGCACATTCCCTGTGCCCTCCTCAGATCAGGGCAATGTCTATTTTGGTAAGTAAAAGTGATGCCACAAAATTATATGATAAAGGATGAACAAAATGTCATAACGTAACAGTTACAGCAAAAACCCCAAATTGGGGCCACACAAAAAATATTATAAAATCATATGTTTTGCACAGTTCACATAAACACAAAAAGGACACAAATCGGACATCCATTGTATGATAAGTTAGATCACATCCCGTGACATTACATGAAGGCCATATAGAATTCAATAGACAGCAAATCAAATAGATTATAACAGTTGTGTACGTAGAAGACAATTGTGATTAAAACTTACCATTCGGTCGTTGAAATTTCATTGGAAGAGGGTGGAAGTGGGGATGAAGAGTAATTGAAAATATAAAGAGGAGAAGAAGAAAGGAGAAAAAAGAGAGAAAAAACACCCACATTAGAAGATATGTACTAAGTTAAACTGCGTGGTTACATTGAATATATTATCAAAGAAACCCCAAGTGGGTACAAATAGCTTACCCATCAACTGATTTGTCAGCTACACATTAACGTGGTTATCAAATGAGTCCCATCAGACTCTGTACATCTTCTAAAAAGTAGAGGTAAGAAATAAAGGTCTATTTTGTGCATGAATAAATCCGTGTGCACTGTTACATTTCAGCCAATTCGTTTAAACATATGTATTGTGACTAGTCCGTGAGTACGGTTTCATTCTAGTACATGTTAGTTGTAGTGTCGCATTAATAACCAGTAACCGCCTATGCGTGCATTTTCGCGGTGCTCCGAAACAAATTATTTAATGGTGTGTTAAGTTACCTCAAGTGTATGCATATTCTTTAAATCCGTGTGACAATGCTCTGTCTTAGGTCTTCTTATGTTCGCGTGTGTACAACAATAAGGTTAGGAAAAGAGTAATGAGGTTTCACCCGTGTGACGGCGTATTAGCGTTATACGCAGCGGTGAAGATAAGGAATGGGGGGGTGGGAAATCAGTTGCCGTCTGCAGTGCGGACCCTTAGTTGATTGGTGCGCTGCTAGGTGGGCTAGATAGCCCCCTAGGGCTTACCTGAAAATTTCAAGATTCATGCATCACGCGTCGGGTTTCCAAGATGGGAGTCGCCATACGGTTTCCTTTGTATAGAAGATGTTGCTATAGTAATACTAGTGGTCCTACCTCTATTTCCGTCTTGTAAAAGCTGTCGGCCATGTTTAAGGGCAAAGAACATTATCATTTCCAATAGGTAAATACGTTGTAGCTAGAATACTTGAGTCCTACAAGGATGTGTTCCTTTGGTACATTAAGAGATCATTTATCTCATTACATGACCTAATTACAGTGTCTTAATTATTACTAATGCGACAAGGGTACTCAAAATACACCTTGTCCGAATCAGCTCCCAGAGGAGTGTTAACTCTTCCAGAGGCATTCTGGGAGATGTAGTGTTATACGGCTCAGGAGTCAGGGCAGTCATGCAAGTGCCATGCAAGCTATTTCATAGCACTGAGTTTGGTGTTCCTCATAAAATAGTGAGAGTGTTGCTGGCTCTTGGGGAGGCATTTGTGTTTCTACGTGAGACGTAAGCGAAACAGTGGTTTCGGTGTGTCGTAAGGATTTTATCTAGATTAAAGGTGCGGGTCCAAATTGAATGAAAGAATTATGGGTGTATTAACCATTTTTGAAAACACATTATTTCCAGTTACCAGTTTCTATAGTTAAACGCTTACAGTCATGAAGATAAAACATTATTCCCAATTTGCATCGTTACATCAGTATTCTTAGTGCAAAAATGTTCCCTTGGCGATCTGTTCAATGCAAAATGCAGTCTGCAGAAGTCATAGAAAGTATGACATTTCATTGTCTGTATTGAGGCCGGTTTCCACACATCTGAAGAAATTAATGAGTTTGGCCTCCTCCTGGCGTAGCAACAGTTCCTGGTTGCCTCCTCTGCACCCCAGAGTCACTTTTATTAAACCAATAAATTTGAAATGTTGCTTATTGTCCATCTGGTGTGCGCGCTGCCAATGATCAGCGAGAGGCAAATTCTTGTCCTGGCTTCCGATCACTGCCAGGTGTTCTCTAATCCTGAAGCGAAGTTCACGAATCGTACTCCCTATGTAGATTTTCCTGCAAGTGCAGATGATTGCATATATGACATGTTTACTTTTGCAATTAATCTGTTCTCGTATCCTGATTTGAAATCCATTGACTGCTTTAAAGACATCTGTCATCGGTGTAGCATATTTGTACATCGTGCAGGTGCCACATTTTCTAAAACCTGGACTCAATTCTTTTAGCCAGGTCACAGTTTTCTCTTTTCTTTCTTCTGGTTGTAGTGATGGGCTGAGACTCTGTTTCAGGGTTTTTGCTCGTCTGTAGATCATCGACGGGTGGTCATGTATAAGAGCCCCAATATGGTGGTCCATCTTAAGTAAATGCCAATATTTTCTAAGAGATTTCTTGATAACATGCTTGTCTGCACAGTATGTGGTGATAAATTGTACCTTGTCAGATGGAATGGGTTTAGTCCGTTGTGTCAAAGTCTGTATTCTCGGTATTTTTTGTGCTTTATTATGTGAAACACAAATTCCTCCCCAAGAGCCAGCAACACACTCACTATTTTATGAGGAACACCAAACTCAGTGCTATGAAATAGCTTGCATGGCACTTGCATGACTGCCCTGACTCCTGAGCCGTATAATACTACATCTCCCAGAATGCCTCTGGAAGAGTCAACACTCCTCTGGGAGCTGATCCGGACAAGGTGTATTTTGAGTACCCTTGTCGCATTAGTAATAATTAAGACACTGTAATTAGGTCATGTAATGAGATAAATGATCTCTTAATGTACCAAAGGAACACATCCTTGTAGGACTCAAGTATTCTAGCTACAATGTATTTACCTATTGGAAATAATAATGTTCTTTGCCCTTAAACATGGCCGACAGCTTTTACAAGACGGAAATAGAGGTAGGACCACTAGTATTACTATAGCAACATCTTCTATACAAAGGAAACCGTATGGCGCTCCCATCTTGGAAACCCGACGCGTGATGCATGAATCTTGAAATTTTCAGGTAAGCCCTAGGGGGCTATCTAGCCCACCTAGCAGCGCACCAATCAACTAAGGGTCCGCACTGCAGACGGCAACTGATTTCCCACCCCCCCCATTCCTTATCTTCACCGCTGCGTATAACGCTAATACGCCGTCACACTGGTGAAACCGCATTACTCTTTTCCTAACCTTATTGTTGTACACACGCCAACATAAGAAGACTTAAGACAGAGCATTGTCACACAGATTTAAAGAATATGCATACACTTGAGGTAACTTAACACACCATTAAGTAAGTTGGTCGGAGCACCACGAAAATGCACGCATAGGCGGTTACGGGTTATTAATGCGACACTACAACTAACATGTACTAGAATGAAACCGTACTCACGGACTAGTCACAATACATATGTTTAAACTAATTGGCTGAAATGTAACAGTGCACACGGATTTATTCATGTACAAAATAGACCTTTATGTCTTACCTCTACTTTTTAGAAGACGTACAGAGTCTGATGGGACTCATTTGATAACCACGTTAATGTGTAGCTGACAAATCAGTTGATGGGTAAGCTATTTGTACCCACTTGGGGTTTCTTTGATAATATATTCAATGTAACCTCGCAGTTTAACTTAGTACATATCTTCTAATTTGGGTGTTTTTTCTCTCTTTTTTCTCCTTTCTTCTTCTCCTCTTTATATTTTCAATTACTCTTCACCCCCACTTCCACCCTCTTCCAATGAAATTTCGACGACCGAATGGTATGTTTTAATCACAATTGTCTTCTACGTACACAACTGTTATAATCTATTTGATTTGCTGCCTATTGAATTCTATATGGCCTTCATGTAATGTCACGGGATGTGATCTAACTTATCATACAATGGATGTCCGATTTGTGTCCTTTTTGTGTTTATGTGAACTGTGCAAAACATATGATTTTATAATATTTTTTGTGTGGCCCCAATTTGGGGTTTTTGCTGTAACTGTTACGTTATGACATTTTGTTCATCCTTTATCATATAATTTTGTGGCATCACTTTTACTTACCAAAATAGACATTGCCCTGATCTGAGGAGGGCACAGGGAATGTGCCGAACCACGTGTCATCGAATAAAGGGCTATCAATAAATCATTTTTTTCAACATGGGAACAAGTTCAAGTCTTTTAAATCCAATTGTGGCGCAGTAAATAGATGTGTGCAGTTTCTTTGATTATTGTACAATCGGAGTGGGGGAACTCAGTGTCTCCGGTCTTCCTGCAAGCACCATTGCGACATCACCTAAACGGTGATCAGAGCTTAAGTCGCGGAGGTTTAAGAGTGATTCTTCCAAAAAGTTCCCTGTGTTCTTATTTTGAGTTTTGAGTAGTTAGCAGAATTTGAGTCTAAGAGAAATGGCTAGGTATTTGAGTTTGGCAACTGTGATTGGTCAGAGAATCGCTATGGCGGGAGGATCACTCGGGAAGAAGCCTGAAGTCAGTAAATTACTAGATGGTCAGGAGTATGGTGCGCGAACTTACATGAATTTCATGCCCATGAATGCAAAATATATGTTGGCATGGGAGAGGTTGAGGGTTACTTGGTCGAATGATGTCGGTAGGAACATTTCTGATACTGATTGGAGTGATATTTTAAGAGTGGGTGTGAATTTAGGGAAGGATATGAACTTGCGTCTGATTCAGCAGAAAATTGTTGGTAGATTATATTCGACTCCTGTGAGAATGTTTAAGTTACAATTAAGACTAGATGACTTGTGTTGGAGTTGTAGTGCGGGTAGAGGTACTCTTTTACATTTGCTGTGGGGATGTCTAAGGGTATTGTCATTTTGGAATGAGGTGATAGATCGGATTGATTTCATTTTTGGGATAAGTTTAACAAGATCTGCAGCTAATATAATCTTGCTCTCACATGTTGGAAGGGGTGTTCAGGTTAGAAAGCATAACTTTTTGATTGGTAGAGCACTGATGATAGCAATTAAATTGATTCTCAGGGTCTGGAAAACTAGGAAGAAACCAAGCGTTGAGGATTGGTTTATGGATTCGAGGGTTTTATCTAGGTATGATAAGGTTTCGTTGAAGAATAGAGGCAAGGAAGATGAATATTTGTTGCTGTGGGGATTGTTTGATGCCCTCTATGATTGATTTTATATACTGGGGAAGTATTTGGTGACATACGAAGGATAGAAAATTGTAATTTTTTTTCTTTTTATTCTACTTTCCTTCTCTTTGTGATGTTTTGTTTTGTTTTTGTGATGTTTAGTGTGTATTAGATATTATGTTTATTGAGGTTCATTTAGTTAAGTTTTGCATGGTTTAATTAACTATAGGGTTTGGTTTAAATGGTTTGCTCATGACTTTCATTTGAAATTGAATACTGCAATGCTTGTTTGTACCTATGTGGAACTACTGTATTGTAAACCTAATAAACATAAGTTCAAAAAAAAAAAGAATCTAGACAGTATGTCACAAAATTAAAAGAAGATCTGGCTCCCCTACAGAAAGAGAATGCAGAGCAAGACAATTACAGGCACTGAAAGAGAAGTGTCAGGAAAGGGTTGACTTTCTGCAACAGAGTCAACAAAAGCTGGCGCAACAATTACATTATAATAGAGGTTGCGCAGAACAGATAGTTACCCTACAAAACCACATAGAAACCTTGAATGAGAAAAAGATTAAATTAATTATGAGAGACATAGACACTCAAACAGAATTTGATGAGGAGCGCCAGAGATCCAATGCCATCTAAAAAACAGAGGGATGACCTGGCTGAACAGAGGGACACCCTAAATCAGGAGAGAGACACCTTGGGCCAGGAAGTAAGCCAATTAAAAACCGAGCTAGAGGGAAGAAAGCTGGCCCTCCAGGAGCTCAATGAATTAAAGACAGAGTATGGGAAGCTACTAGAGCACACCAGACAGGTGGAGGATGCTCTGGAAGAGAACACCCAGACCAAAGATGCTAAAACTCATGAGGTGAGTCTCCTGCAGCAGAAATTGGCCCAGTATTCCCAGACCAGGCAGTAAGCGCAGCGAGACAATGAGGCTCTCTGTCTAAAGAATGATGTGCTCCACCAACAAGTGGCAATGCAAGAGAGAATCATTGAGAACAGTAAGGCATTGATAGAGGAACAAAAGGCTCAGAGTTTTGATTATCACCAGGGAGTAGGGGCTGACAGAGAAAAGGTAGAGAGGAACAGTGCAACCCCTGATCCTAACATCAGGACCCCTGTACTCAGGGATTCTAACCCCTTCAATACCATGAACTATGCCAGCTTCATGTCCACTGGCGCATATGAACCAGGGTCCATGGGGATGGTAGAATTCAATAGAGTTGGGAAGACCGGATTGACAGATCAGCGACCCCCAGAAATTGATGGCGGGCGTCCCTGTACAGATCCCCAAAGATTAGGGCTTATATCTCTGACCAGGAAGACTCATATGAGGGAACTGGATCCACAAAACTACCGCCTTCCAAAAGATCAGTTCGTAAAATTTGGTGGGGAACCCCAGGAAATAAAGCCCAAAAAGAATATCCTGAAGACCTCTTCGCAGTTAGGGCAGCATAGGGGGGTACTCTGCCAATCCTAGGAGCAGGGGAGAGACGGAAGACTCTTCTGAGCACAACAGGAATAGGGAAACTAGGCCCCCACATTCTGCAAATCCTTCTCAAGCTCGCACAATCAGGGAGTGCCTAGAGGATTAAGAAGTCACCTCCAGTAGCAGTGCCTCTGAGTCTGAGGATGAGTGGACTCGGGTGACTAAAACCAGAAAGGCAAACAAAATGAAAATAGCTATGGAAAAAGATCCCCTTAAGTAGATCAAGGCCATTAGTAGTGTTATAACTCACTATCATAAAAATGCATTGTATTCGGTCTGGGAACACCTTGAATTATATGAACAGACGATGGACACTTTTCATCTGAATTGCATACAGTATGTGAAGTGGACATTCTCTCCTGAATACTCCCGTTTCTTTGCGGGACTGGAGGATCAGAACCACTCAAGATGGTCCACCAACAGGGCAGCCATCTTAAAACATTTCTCTGCACATAGAAACCCCCAAGAGGCCCGCAAGGCGGCTTATTATCTGCAGTGCGGGGAAGATCAGGCCCCACACGAATTTGTGCAGGAGCTCAAACGTGCCTTTCCGCAGACCACCAGGAGGGTGCACACAGATAGCAGGGAGTTCATTACCACCTTCTTCCATGCACTCCCCAAATATATAATGACCCAGCTGGTGAGGGACTTTCACGAGAAGAGATCACTGGACTGGGTCATAGAACAGGTGACCCGCATATATGAGGTACAAAAACCTGCGGATAACAAGAACGCAAACAAAAACCCAAACCAGCCATCACCCCTGTTTCTGCGAAGGTGGCGGAGGTGAATGTTGCCCCCATTTTAGATCTGGAGATGGGGGGAGGGCCTACTCTTCACCCCCACTTCCACCCTCTTCCAAGAGGATTCCCATACTACCCAGCTCCATTCTGGGGACCGCCTCCTAGAAGGGGGGCAGCCCAGAACCAGCACAAGAGGAACCCCAAACCTCACCAACCACTCCTATTGACTGCCTCCAAAAAGGGGTGGGGAGGGCATCCCAAAATCAGAAAAGGGTGAGCCAGAAACTCCCCAAATAGCGGTTTATCAACATTTTTTGTCAGATTCCCCAACTCCGACACGGAATCCTCACCAAACTATCCCTGTGTCGGAGTCAGAAACCAGGAAATTGACCACCCAGCTTACCCAGAATGCCCATTACCTTTGCCCCTTGGAGGAGAAAGAAGGTAGATTCTACGCCTCTGTCCAAGTGCAAGGGCAATGTTCAATTCCAGCCCTGGTGGACACTGGATCCCAAGCCACTCTTCTGTCAAGAAGGACCTTTGAGCAGCTAAATTCAGGAAGGGGAGAGCGATACCAGATCCCTCTCACCCCTCTTCCTGGACAACTCCAGAACTTCGACAGGAAGGAAATTCCTGTCGAGGGCTTTGCAGAGCTGGAAATTAAAATAGGGCGACACAAGATGAAGCACCTGGTCATAGTCGTGGCGCCGGAGGAACCCCCTGTCTATTAGGGAATGACATCCTCCGCAGGTTGTCTCCCCTAATAGACTGTGTGAATAAGGTACTCTGGCTACAGACTCACAGGCCAATCAAATTAAAACAGAGTGTCAACCATGTTAGTCTAAATGGCACATGCCACATGGTTGAACAGCAACCAGATCCAATTAAGTTTCATCTTCAAAATAATGAAATACCCAATGTTACCATGATTGCTGTGGGACAACAAACTGGTGATGGGAACTCCTCTCCATTTCTGCAAATCAACCTTCCTTCCAGTCTCAGGTAGCATTCCACACTGGAATGAAATACTCTGAAATTCTATACTAATATCCAAATTCCATAGTCCAAAATGATGACAAATTATCTCAAAGCTCAGCAAACATTCAGAAGATAAGAGAACAGTTGTTCATCCTGATTCAGTTAAATGAGGGGAAGGAATCTGTTCTCACCCGAGTGTGTGTGAACAACAGTAAGAGCTTCATCAGCGAAGCCATGTTGCAAAAGCTTCCAAAAGATCCAGCCATTCCGACATTTAAATTGATAGACAAATGGGAAATGGACCTGAAAACTCCCAATTCCAAACATCTCCTGCCTAGCAGGTGTATGATCAAAATTTCTATAGGCAACAAAAGCATAGTACATAACTGTTGGGTCGTGCGAGATGTCCCTGCTGCATTCTAATTAGGCAGTGACATTCTCAATCGCTTTGCCATTTATTTGGACCTGATAAACTACAAAGCCTGGCCCCAATTAGGGGGTAATCCCATGGACTTTGATGATTCAGAAAAAGCATTTCGGTCAGCCCAATTGCTGCCGTATGCAGTTGAGGTTCAAATTGGAGAGGAAGTCACCATCCCCAGACGGACACAACTATTCCCACTTGAAGTAAAAATTAAAAGGGGACAGAAACTGCAAAATCCTGATGCATATGTTCACCTCAACACCCATCTCCAACAGCAAGGGTTGGGGTTAAACCCAACACCATTAGTCAATCTAGAACACAACAACATTCCAATATTGGTGGATAACAGCGACCTTTGGAGTATCACTCTAGGCGCAGGCAATATTATTGGAATGACGGTTGATGACCGACATTTTTCCATAGATTTAGGTAATTAACTGATAGGAACAATCCCCAATGACTGTTTTGACAGTGATAGCGACAATGACATAACACCAGACAGGATCTTTACCCAGCATGGGAGCAATTTCCTGGTGTACTCTTCCTGCCCTTATGGTAAGTAAGAGGTGACCTGTGACTTCAGGTGATCTTTCAGGTCCACAAGGACTGCCTTCCCTGCCTGGAACCCTCTGTCCAGGTCCATACTTTAACCAGGGACCTCTCCCCCAGCTGGAGGAGGCAGCTGAAATAGCCAAACCAGAAGTCTTTCCGGGTTTCAGGCAAATGGTTGAAGAGAGAGTCAACCTAGCTGATGCCTGTGAAACTCTGGAGCAAAAGCAAAAGTTGAAACAAGTTTTCTTAGATTTTCAAGATCTCTTTGCGGTGGACTCATATGACTGTGGTTTCACCGAAATCCATACAACAACAATTCCCATGGACCCTGGCAAGACTTCAGTGTTTGTGAAGCAATACCGCTTGCCTCTCGCACCTTGAGTCCCATGGGATAATTTGTCCAATCCACAGCACCTTCAATAATCTGATTCTGGGGATTTTAAAACCCAACGGCCAGTGTAGACTCTGTGCTGACGTAAGGGAGCTAAACAAATGGGTCCACATGTCCCGATAGCCCCTCCCCCACATTGAACAGGGGCTTCATCCTGATGTCTGCGTGACACCCTGTTCCTGAATTATCCATCCTTGTTCCTGATTCCTGATTTCATTACAAAGCCAAGGCCTCAGCATTGCTGAACTCCTTTTCAGCAAGGCCTCAAATTTCTGAAACAAATCCCAAAATCCCAGGGAACGATCTTGATCCAGTCTGGCTTGCTACTACTAAATGCTTGCCCGCTGCAAACTCGCCATCACACTGATCTCCCGTCTCCAGTAATCAGTGCAGTCCAGTGCAGTCTCCAGTCCAGGCAGACCACTCCAGCGTCCAGAACCACCCAGCTGACCCTATCCCGCCAGACGTGCCCTGCTGTCCTTGGTTAGACATGATCCGTGTGATGACCAGAACCCTTGACGGTCCAAAATCCTAAATTAAAGTGGACTGTAAGTATTAATAGGAAGCACAGAAAATCATAGCACACCTTGCCTTGTTTTGTTCAATCCCAATCTCTAAGTTATCCTATCCTTACCTTAAGAACTTGTAGAATTGTCAGAACCCTTCTTGAAACCTTGCCTTGATTCTTTACGCTAGTGCTAAACTAATTTAAATAATTTTGCCTTGTGAAATCCCAAACCTTTAAATCCTCCCTCGGGTAATCAGCCAGGGCGGACACGTAGGTGCTGGGGTTGGTACCACGGATCAACTCTAGAGCTTACTGTGTTTCAATCTGGTAACCTAGCCTGAATGCCCTAGTGTAGAATAAAACTATCCTGGTAAAGATTGATTTCTGTTTTCTTTTTCGCACCTTTATTTTCCAAAAACACCTCTTATTCAACATTGCATAACTCACTCAATTTAATAGCTAGATACTTCATTTCAACTCTGGAGTATACCCAAGACCCATAGCTTCATCCCAACCTAAATATCGCACTCAGATTTCACCTGTTTTTCTTAGAAACCGTTTGGTCAATTTTAGGTGGGAATCCGCATTTCTGCAAAGTTTTACACGTATGATTTTTGTTTTAAATTATTTTCAAACTTCCATTCAGATTCAAAGTGTTTACATTTGCTTAAACTATAGCTCATGATTGTTAGTATCTTTCCAATGTTGCTCCCATAGAAATGTGTATTGATTTAAGGATTTTTACACACATTAATTGTTTTACACAGCCATTTTTTAATGTCATTTTAAAAAGTGTAAGATTGCAAACCCGTTTTTCTCTCTTGTTTGGGGAGGGAGTGGTATTTAAATTCTGTTACTGTTCTTTATTCCTGAATACCTGCTGCTTCCTTATATCTGTTTAAAATTCCACATTATCTCATTCTTAAGGCAAGATGACCACTTGGATCAATTGGATGCTGCAGACAAACATTGTGAATGTAAATCACCAGCTAAAATGCTATTGGTTCTATCTTGTACAATCATAAATTAAGCCAATATTTCCTCTACATCCAACAAGAAATCATCTAGTTTGGAGGGTTCCGATACAGATATATCATAAGTATACAAGGGATGTTCGAGGCCTCTCCTAAACCAATTTTTAAATCAAAATCTAGCATCTGTTCTGATGCACACGTGGTGTTACGTGGGATAGTGGGAGTGAAATATACTTCAATAGTGCTTACCAACAGCTGGTGATCTTCCTGATCCCACCTGCTGGGAGCAAATCCTTAAAATCCCAACAATGTCAAAGTTGACAGAGCCTTCTCCTCCCACGACTGCAGGGCCAGTGGTGGAATGCTTCCTTCTCCTGTGACCACACTGTGCCACCAGTGCTGTGTCACAAAAAATGCCCCAGTACTTGAGGCCATTCCACCACCTACTGATTTCCTCAATGCTGCACGGGTGGGCAGAGAAAGCCACTATGCAGTCTCTCTATGGGCCCCCTTCTGCCGCTGACTGGATCTCCTCATACAGTGATCAAACAAAAGGGTTGCCCCCATTACCACCTCTTCCGCTACCACATCCAGAGCACATTCACGTCTCCCTCTGTCAAGGTCACAAAGTCACCTTAGCTGGTACCCCTCCACAAGCACTTGATCCCTTCTACATTGGGATTGAAAATGTATTTTTGCAAACATGGCAACAGAAAGATGTTTCCCGGTGGATGCACTTTTTCAAAATGACCACAACAACACTTCTACTTCCTTGTCCATGCATTATCTGTATTTTTCTTTACACTCTGCACATCGTAACCGACTAACTGATTTAATGATTGCAGACCTTTTGGACTCTCCACACAAGAAGACTCTGTTACTTCTACATCATCCAATTTCTCATAATCTGGCACATTCCCTCACAAATCTGCATGGGTCATCCACATCAAAATCCTTAATAGGGTATACTGGACGAATTGAGAGGCTATTTAAAAAGGGTATTATAGACTCTGAGGTTTGCTGGTGGTGTAAGCATAGAGTGGGCTCATTGCAACAAATGCTTTGGGATTAAAGTAAGGTCAGACATTTCTGGGTTGAAACAACAAAGATAATTAACAAAGTATTGAGATCTAACTTGGACTTTGACTTTCAAAAATTGATTCAAGGGGAGGATACGCTCTTGGAGGATCTTTCCTACCCACAGAAATGCTCCCATTTTAGATCAGCACAAGTTGCCAAAAAATTAACTTAAGAGAATGGAAATCAGAGGAACACCCAACAATGGTTGAGTGGTTTGAGGAACTTTGCAAAAGGGTTATTTTCCATGGTCAAAAGAAAAACAAGCTTTTTGATTAGATCTCGGGAAGATTCGTGCACTTTTTTAAATTAGTTCTAATTTGAGTATGGGGTGTTGGTAGGGGAGGGGAAGCAAAAAGCAGGAAAAGTGAATGTAATACTGTATTGTGGGATATTTTGACCCATTTCAGTGTGCCTCACTACATCACTTTACTGCATTGGTGAAAGAAACAGCCCATAATGGATGCGCTGACTCCTGTGCGTGCCAAAATCTTGAAACTGCGTTTGTAATGGCTGCACCGCCCTGCCAACCCCATTTCAGGTGGAGTAAAACAAGAATACTCACTGCAGGAATGTGCCAGTGTGTTATGCAACATTCAACATGGAGCAAAGGAAAGAAGCAGCAGTACTTTGCTGTAAACCGAAAATGCCTTTTAAAAAGCTAGCTTTTCAACCTTAAAAAGTGCTGTTTTTGCACCAGATCCATTCATTTCTACAATATCATTGAGATTAAAGGGCCCTGCAATGCCCAAGATCATCCAGTGTGGCTCAGAGGAACCGGGCCTCATGGGAATGACAGCTACTGAAAAATGTATCCTTAAGATATCAACCAAGGACTGGGTTTTCATTTTTCACGGCAAACACGACTATTTTCTTTGCAACAAGTATCAGCAAGCAGCCGTCCAGAGAAAAACTATAAACAAATACTGGATACATTTAGTCATTCTGCAAACAACTCCAGCACTCAAGGGAAGAACTAATGCTAACTAAAATGTGTATTTGCTGCAGAGGAAAACTGACTTTTTTTAAACTCTTTTTATTAGTGGTTACAAACGATAAACGGCACTATTCCACATTGCACCACACATATTGTACAAGTATACATTACTTGATTCGTCATTACATCAGATATTACAGAGACTTGTCGCCATCAGAAATCATGTCACACAAATACATTCTAAAAGGGCCCCAAATGTCCTTGGGCCTACTTGTCGCAGGTTGGGACAGGACAAATAGTGCTTCTGATTCATTAACATGTGTTAGTTCATGAAGAAAGTGGTTCATGCTCAGTGGCCCGGCGCTTTTCCATATTTGTAAGATGCATTTCTTGGCCACTGCACATGAGATGTTGAACAATCTCCTGATTTTCTCGAGCATTTGTCTATGTCCTCAAACAAGTATTTATGAGGGGTTAGTTCAGGGGGGACCTGCGTTATCTCTTCCAACATCATAGCCACAGCATTCCAGAATCCCGCCACCACCGGACACCCCCAGGACATGTGAAAGGATCCCGCCTGAGGCACCCCGCATTTGGGGGGGAATTTGCACTAGATAGCCCGGACACTCGTCCGGGCTATCTAGTGCAAATTTTGCTATTTTAGCTGGGGAAAAATTACTTTAAAGGAAATATGTTAAATGTGGTTCTGCCTGAATGGGAAGCAAAATCGCCTGTCGCAAAGTATATTCTTGTGTAAAGGCTTAATTCTTTAAGAATGTCAAAGGATTGCTAATGTTAAAAAATCCACCTTTAAACTGTTTAATTTTATATGTTTGAATGAAAGATTTAAAAAGGTGAAACTTAGAGCTAAACCAACTGACAGTTCTTAGCCTGAGAAAGGTTGACACCTCCACTGCTTTCAGGAAAGGCTAATTGCTGCTGGGAGGACTTGCATACTCATGACAAAGGGACTTCTTTAGACATTCGTCTTTGCCCCAGGCGAAGACAATAGCAGGCTTGGATACTTACCCTTCCACTGGAGGGGCAGGAAGCTCCACTCTCCAGGGAGAGGCCCCCATTCAACTTCAAAGGATTTGACAGTTTCTTACACTTGGGAAGAAAGAAAAAAAGCGGTCATATGACTTTTGAGTTTAAAATGCTCATTTTGTCACTGAACTTCAAGACATTTAACTTGACAGCCAGAATGAGAATTGATATGAAAAATGCATATATGTGAATCTGAATTTATGCTAGGCATTTGAAACTTGGTAGAATGTCTTACTGCGTAAGGAACAGAAGTTACAAAGAATGACCAATGGTGCCGAAACTATTAATATTGCAAACCTAACTTTGTCAAAACATTTTCTTGGGGTAATTGCGCATATATGTATAGAATTGGTAAATGTTAGGCCAAACCTTTTATAGTTAAAATTGCCAAAATTCAACAGAAAGACTGAACCAGGTGCCACCGACTTGGAAGTTGGATTGGAATGTGACCCACGAAATATGAAAATTATGTATCTGATTTTCTTAGATGGCATAATTACATAAATATATATTTGTGGAAAAGTTAGATTTTGGTCCCAATAGTTATGGGAGGTTTCCAGATCATCTCATAAACCATGACATCCATTTCTGTCATCCAACCAGCAAAAAGTAAGGCGGAAACTGTGCCTTTGACCAATCACAGCATTTTGGGTGTGGGTTGTAAGTCTGCTGCTATCATAAACTTTAGTGATGTCATTTGGCATGATAAATAAGGGAGCCTCAGAGCACACACAGACACTGATTCCTGTCACGCTCACCTGATCTCCACGGGGGCGTTGCACGAAGCTGAGCGATAAATGTCTGCACGAGCGTTGCACAAAGCTGCGTGATAAATGCCTGCACATGTCTTCTCTATCTCACTACTTCTTCACAGGAGAGTGTTTGCCTAAAAGGTTGAAACGAGATGTTAACCAGCCATGTTCTTGTTCTCTCTTCCTTTCCTTTCTCCTCAGGTGCTGATGGTTTGTGGTTCCCAAAGCAGGCGTGGCTGAAGACCAGGTAACTGGAGCTGAGCAGACATGGTGAGCGTTACGCTGCAGGAGTGCAGAATAACGCAAAGCGTGTTCTGTCCTTAGGGTGTGTTTTATATAGCCTTGTACAAGTAGTTCCAGGTAAAGTAGTCCCTACAGCCACACCCTGCACAAGTAGTCCCAGGTAAAGTAGTCCTTCCAGCCACACCCAAAGTTAGACTGTATGGCTCAGTTCTTTCCGGCTGGGCTATGTGTGTTTTTATGCTCCTTGCAACAAGATGGAATATTATGATCCTGGCGCCAATGGTGCCAGGACTGACTCCAAGAAGTCCTAAGGCGACCTTTTGGGGGCCTTAGAGGTCCCCATGGGTGCCAGTAACTAGGGTGGGCTGGTCTGCTCCAGATGTCTGGGGGCATGCACCATGACATTCCTGACTCCATCCTGTTTTCTGTGTGGCGCCTTGTTCCTGAATTCTCCATCTTTGTTCTTGATTCCAGATTTCTTTGCAAAGCCAAGGCCTCTGCATTGCTAAACTGTTTTTCAGCTAGGCCCAAATCCTGAAGCAATCCCAAAACGTAAGGGAAGCATTTTTGATCCAGTCTGGCTTGCTACCACTAATACTTGCCTGCTCCAAACTCACCATGCCCCTGATCTACAGTGTCCAGCAACCAGAAGGGCCAATCCAATCCAGTCCAGTCCAGTCCAGTCCGAGGTGCCAGTCCAGGTGACCAGAAGCGCCCCGCTGATCCAATTCCACCAGATGTGCCCTGCTGTCTGTTGTTAGACCCGACCCGTGGGATGACCAGAACCCTTGACTGTCCAAAATCTTAAAATAAAGTGGACTGTAAGTATAAATAGGTATCATAGTAAACCATAGCATATCTTGCCTTGTCCTATCCCAATCTATAATCCATCCTGTCTTTACCTTAAGAACTTGTAATATTGTCAGAACCATTCTTGCAACTTTGTCTGTGATTCTTAGTGTTACCGCCGGTATTCTCTTCATTTTTGTTTTACTACACCATAAGCCATTAGTGATTTTGACTAAATAAAGTAATTCCCATAAAGAAAACGGGTTATCCGCCACGTGAAGGATTACAAGCGGCTGTGTAACTCTGGAGATTCACGGGTGACATTCTCCTTTTCTTAGCCATTAAATCTAGTTTAAGTAAAATTAACCTGTAATTTTAAAACCGATTTTCTGCTTTTCTCTGCTGTATTTTTCTAAAAACACCTCTCATTCAACATTGCATAACTTCCTCAATTCAATAGCTAGAGACTCCATTTCAACTCTGACTTAAACATAAGACTTGTAGCGACATCCCAACACAAAAACCGCATTCAAAACCCATGTAGTGAATTTTAGGTAGGAATTTGCATTTCTACAAAGTTTACACGTGTGATTTTCAATTTCAATTATTTTCAAACTTCCATCAAGATTTAAAGTGTGTAATTTTGCTCATACTCATGCTTATGATTGTTAGCATCTTTTCAGTGTTGCTCCCATAGAGATTTATATTGATTTGAGGATGTTTGCACACTTTTCATTGTTTTGCTCAGCCATTTTCGAACGTCATTTTAAAAGTGTAAGATTTCCAAACCATTTTTCTCTCTTGTTTGGGGAGGTAAGGTTGTATTCAAATCCTGTACACTGTTGTTTATTCCTGAATGCCTGCTTCTTACTTACATTTGAGAAGGAGTGTGATATGAGTGGTATATCACTCAGAATATTGAGCCTATAGACAAAATAAAATAAGTATTTCATTCACGCACTGCATACTAGGCTGAGACCCGGGTGTATTGCCTGATTGAAATCCTTTACAGATTTGGGGGCTCATGCCATGATTTTGAGTTCGAGTTACCACCCGTGACAGTCTAACACAGCAGACTAACCTGCAGGGTAGAGACACCTTGTTTGGTTGGTGTACTGTGCTACACTGTACAATCACCTCTCAAAATAAATACTTCAAAACTAGGCCTGTTTGTAAAAGTAAAAGTAAATTAACTGTAAAATAATTCATAAAGAAATTGATATTTCCAAAATGGCGATTCCTGTAGAAATTAGTATCGCTAGGGAGCACCTCTTGCACAAGCTTTTTGTCAGAGGTGAGTGGCCAGAACAGAATGAACATGTCTGGCTGCAGGAAACCAAAGAATAGGTCACTACCATGGACATGGATATATGACAGGACAAGGGCCCATTACACCAAGCTCTTAGTGAATTGTACATGGCCCCAAAAGTGAAAGAGGAGCAGAGTAAAATTGCCAAATTAGCGGCCTTCATATACCTCCACATAGGAGTAATGCAGGAAAAGCATGCTGAAAATATAGTTCTGGCACAGAATCAAGTAGAAGCACTGGAGAAGATCCAGACTGATCTAGACTCTGCAGGGCAAAGGCTAAAGAAGAGCCAAGAATTAGAGACAGAATCTAGACAGTATGCTATGTTACAAAATTAAAAGAAGATCTGGCTCTACTACAGCAAGAGAAGGCAGAGCAAGATACCCAATTACAGACACTAAAAGAGGAGTGTCAGGAAAGGGTGGACTCTCTGCAACAGAGTCAACATAATCTGGGGCAACAATTACAGTTCAATAGAGCCTACGCAGAGCAAATAGCTACCCTACAGGACCAGATAGACAAATATAAAAGAGGAAAATAATAAATTAATTATTAAAGACCTACACTCTCAAGAGGAATTTGATGAGGAGCGCCAAAAATCCAATGCATTCAAAAAACAAAGGGATGACCTGGCTGAACAGAGGGGCACCCTGAGTCAGGAGAGAGACGCCTTATGCCAGGAATTAAGCCAATTAAAACCCAAGCTACAGGAAAGAAAGCTGGCCCTCGAGGAGCTCAATGAATTAAAAACAGAATATGAGAAGCTACTACAGCACACCAGATGGGTGGAGGATGCTCTGGAAAAGAACAGCCAGACCAATGATGCCAAAACACAGGAGGTGAGTCTCCTGCAGCAGAAATTGGCCCAGTATTCCCAGACCAGGCAGGAAGCAGAGAGAGGCAATGAGGCTCTCTGTGAAAAGAATGATGTGCTCCACCAACAGATAGCAATGCAAGAGTGAATCATTGAGACCAGTAAGGCCTTGATAGAGGAACAAAAAGCTCACATTTTTGCATATCATCAGGGAATAGGGACTGAAAGGGAAAAGGTAGAGAGGGACAGAGCAACCCCTGAGCATCACATCAGGACCCCTATACTCAGGGACTCAAACCCCTTCAGTACCATGGACTCTGATGAAGATGGAACTGACAGATCAGAGCCCCCTAGAAATTGATGGATGGGCATCCCTATATACATCCCCAAAAATTAGGGCTAATATCTCTGACCAGGAAGACTCATATGAGGGGAGAATCAGGGAATTGTATACTCAAAGATACCACCTACTAAAAGATCAGTTTGTTAAATTTGGTGGGGAACTCCAGGAAATAAAACCCAAAGAGAGTATACTCAAAACCTCTTCCCAGGTAGGGCCGGGGGTGGGTATTCCACCAATTCTGGGAGCCGGAGAGAGTCAGAAGACTCTTCTGAGCACCACAGGAATAGGGAAACTAGGCCCACACATTCTGCAAGCACTTCTCAAGCTCACAGAATCAGGGAGGGCCTAGAGGATCGGGAAGCCACCTCCAGTAGTAGTGCCTCTGAGTCAGAGGATGAGTGGACTCGGGTGACTAAGACCAAAACGGTAAACAAAATCAAGACAGCAATGCAAAAAGATCCCCTGAAGCAGATCAAGGCCATTAGGAGTGTTATAACTCCCTATCATAAAAATGAAAAGTATTCGGTCCGGGAACACCTTGAATTATATGAACAGATGATGGACACTTTTCATCCGAAAGATAGCCAGAATTGCATTCCGTATGTGAAAAGGACATTCTCCCCTGAGTACTCCAGCTTCTTTCTGGGACTGGAGGATCAGATCCACTCAAGATGATCCACCTACAGGGTGGCCATCTTAAAACACTTCTCTGTCCATGGAAACGCCCAGGAGGCCCGGAAGACGGCCTACAATCTGCAGTGTGGGGAAGACCAGGCCCCACAAGAATTTGTGCAGGAACTGAAATGTGCCTTTGCGCAGACCACCAGGAGGGTGCGCACAGATTGTAGGGAGTTCATCAAAACCTTCTTCCATACACTCCCCAAATACATAATAACTCAGCTGGTGAGGGACTTTCACGAGAAGAGATCACTGGACTGGGTCATAGAACAGGCGACCCGTATTTATGAGGTGCAGAAACCTGTAGATAACAAGAACACCAATAAAAACCCCAAACCAGCCAACACCCCGCTGCTGCTAAGGTGGCGGAGGTGAAGGTTGCCCCCATTTTAGATCTGGTGATGGGGGGCCCAAAAATATACCAGTACAAAATCCTTCAAGCCAAAGAACCAGAAGGCCCTCGGACAAATCCCAGACAGGTAGTCAGGGAGGTAATCCCACAAATGGGACCCCTAACTCCCCTGATTACATTAGCCCCGGATACAAGGGTAACAAACCCATCCTGTGGTATGTGTGGACTCCCCCAGCCCAAGGTGGGGGATTCAACCAGGTAGGTACCAACCCAGGAAACTTCCCTCCTAACTTTCCCCAGGAGGGCAGTAATCCTTGAATGCCGGGTTGAGTTTCTTTCCCCGGTACCCTCAAAACTTCAACCTGCAAAACAACCCTCCTTTCTTTCCCCACTTTCCTGAGCCCAGACAGCCCAATCCGGGAGAGGGGAGGCCAAGGTGGAGAGTTACCCAAACTATCCAAACCCAGGGTACTACGGGAGAAGGGACAGTTACTCTTCCTGGATTCCACTTAGGGTGGACCAGGGACCCCTGTACCAGCCAGAGCGAGTGTCCCAACTGGAGCGCCAGGTCTAAAACTTGTCCCAGGATCTGGGTCGCATGTTGAGGGCTCAGCAGAACTCTCAGATGAACATGGCGGCTCAGAACTCCACAAACCAAGGGTCTGGTACTCCAGAACAACGACGGGGAGAGAACCCCACAACTCACTGGTTCCAAAGGAGGAGGCACAGGGGAAGGGGGTGTAAAACCTTAGAGGAAGCTTCCTTCCCCACTTGTAAAAAGCCCCTGGAAACCCAGGAACCGGAACCAAAATCTCCTGCCCCTGAAAGTCTGCAACCCAAGAAACAGAGGGCGTTAGGGGAAATAAAGGACCTACAAAGACCCATTTTGTGGAGGTGGTTAGTGTCCTCCATTTTTAAGGACTCTGGGAAAAATATCTTCTCCTTCAGGGATGGGGGAACTCCACCCAAAGAAAAATGGGTCTCGAGAGATCCTAATGAAGACTGGGGGAATGTGGGGACTGAGTTAGGATCGCCCATTATTGAACCCCAGAATGATAATCCAGAAAACCACCTTGCCCAAACCTACTCTGGGGACTTCCTCCAAAAAGGGGGTGGCGGCCCAGTATCAGAACCAGGGGAGCAACAAACTCCCCCAATATCCAACTGCCATATTTTTCTTACAGATTCCCAAGCTCCCACACAGAATCATGCCCAAACCTATTCTGGTCACTGCCTCCAAAAAGGGGGGGCGGCCCAGGACCAGAGAAAGAAGATTCACCAGCTCCCCAAAGCCATTCTGGGGACTGTCTCCAAAAACAGGGGGCAGCCTAGAATCAGAAAAGGAGGAGCCTGAGACTCCTCGAATCTCTGAGTGTGAAATTTCCTGTTCAGATTCCCAAACTACCCAACTCCATTCTGGGGACCGTCTCCTAGTAGGGGGGGGCAGCCCAGAAACAGCACAAGAAGAACCCCAAACCTCACCAACCACTTTGATTGACTGCCTCCAAAAAGGGGGGGAGCCCAGAATCAGAAAAAGGGGAGCCCGAATCTCCCCAAATAGCGGTATGTCAAAATTCTTTGTCAGATTCCCCAACACCGACTCTTGACCCAACTATCCCGGTGTCGGGGTCAGAAATAAGTAAATTGACCACCCAGCTTACCAAGAACGCACATTACCTTTGCCCATTGGAGGATAAAGAAGGTAGATTCTACGCCTCCATCCAAGTGCAAGGGCAATTTGCAATTCCAGCACTGGTGGACACTGGATCCCAAGCAACTCTGCTGTCAAAGAAGACCTTTGAGCAGCTAAATTCAGGAAGGGGGAGAGATACCAGATCCCTCTCACCCCTCTTCCTGGACAACTCCAGAACTTCGACAGGAAGGAAATTCCTGTCGAGGGGTCTGCAGAGCTGGAAATTAAAATAGCGCGACACAAGATGAAGCATCCGGTCAAAGTCGTGGCACCAGAGGGAACCCCTTGTCTATTAGGGAATGACATCCTTCGTAGGTTGTCTCCCCTAATAGACTGTGTGAATAAGGTACTCTGGATCCAAACTCACAGGCCGATCAAATTAAAACAGAGTGTCAACCATGTTAGTCTAAATGGCACATGCCACATGGTTGATAACAAACCAGCACCAAGTGTAGCTGGCATTCTGAAGAAGGGCGAACAGCTCTTCCTCCCGATTCAGTTAAATGACGGGAAGGAGTCTTTCCTCGCCGGAGTTGACTTGAATAGCAAAGAAAGCTTCATCAGCAAAGTATTATTCAAGAAACTCCCAAAAGACCAGACCTTACCCGCTGTAGAGTCAGTGTATCAATGGGTATGGGGTCTGGAAATCCCCCGTTCCCAACATCTTCTGCTTAGCAGTTGTATGATAAAAATGTCTAGAGGTGACAAAAGCATAGAACACAATTGTTGGGTCATGCAAGGTGTTCTGTCCGCCTTTTACATGGGCAGTCACATCCTCAAGCGACTCGAGATTAATTTGGACCCTATTTATTGCTAAGCCCGGTCCCAACTGGAGAGTAAATCGCAGGGTCCTGGCCATCCTAAAGAAAGCCTTCTGGTCAGCCCCAGTGCTACAGTAGGAAATGGAAGTTCAGAAATGGAGCAGAGGTCACCATCCCATGCCTCACCTACAGAATCCGCATCCCCAAAGTTGACTTGATGAAAGAAAAAGCGGGTCCACATTAATCAGCTAAACGTTGCCACCCCAGGCACACTTTGCGGCCCATAGAGGAGTCCAAAGAAAACACAATGGGAGAGCATTATGAAACATGGGAATATTTCAAATTGTCACTGAATGCATGCGTGGAATATTTCAAATTGTTACTGAATGCATGCGTCTATCTCACTGCTGAAATCCCAATTGGAGGACAGTAGGGGGGAAAATTATCATAACTGGTTTGTGTTCTATTTTATAGATTTGCAATGATTATACCTAACAACCAAGGAGGACCTCCTCGGGGAACCGGAAGGAAAAACCCCAAAAAATCCAGAGTCTCACTCCACACCAGAAAAGAAAGCCTGAGAGAAGGCGGGGGTATCGTTCCTTTTCCAACCAGAGCCGGCGAGGAGAGCGTGTCACATCATTCGCTGATGTAAGAAGAACTTACACCTGAATAAAGCTGTGTTTTTCATGAAAAGAAAGAAAAATCCCACTTGCCCGACTTCCCCACGATTGGAAGTCAAGCCGAATTCAGGGGGTGTGGAGGTTCTGTGGGATATTTTGACCCATTTCAATGTGCCTCACTACATCATTTTACTGCAATGGTGAAGGAAAAACCCCAAAGTGGAGGGAAGGTTGTATTCAAATCCTGTACACTGTTCTTTATTCCTGAAAACCTGCTGCTTACTTACCTTTGTGTAGAATTGCTTAATTGTGAGTTGAGAAATTTGCAGGGGGAAATCTTAACTTAAGCGCTATCTTTCAAACAAGCTAAAACTGTTCTTTTCTCTGTGTTTTATATTCTGTGTTGCTATAAGTGAATTGAATTGCCTTACCTACTTTCTTATTTGTATTGTCACCACATTGGTGATTGCTGTCCCATATATTAAAACATATGTTTGATTTGAATTTTAAATAAATAAATTAATATTACCTTTACCAGCCAGCCTGATTCCTGGTCCATTGTGACATGGGGGTATTTTGAGAAGGGGCGTGATATGAGTGGTATATCACTCAGAATATTGAACCTATAGACACAACAAAATAAGTATTTCATTTGCGCACTGCATACTAGGCTGAGACCAGGGTGTGTTGCCTGATTGAAATCCTTAACAGTATGTTGGCTTTAAATGTCTAATAAAAAAGAACTGAATAAAAAAAACATATCTGCATGTGGTAAGATATTTAGCGGTATGCAGTTTTCGGAGTGAAATCACTAGACTAATAAAGAGCGCCAAGAGGCAGCATTTGGACTTGGGGCAAGTTCACATTTCTAGACCATAGTGAAATGGCCCAGGCCCACAGTGCACTGCCCCAGCTTCCAGAACAAGTACATTCAATGCCATACTCTCCCACTTCCACACATTCTTAAGTATAAATAATTAAGCAATATGCCCCTAGCGGTGGGGGTATTACCTGACTCGGTAATGCCCCCGCCTCAAAGGGCATATTGCTATCAGTACCCGAGCCCGCAAAATCTGCGTGACTGGGCCACTAAAAGCATTTTTTTCTGTCCTGAAACGCTGCAGCGTTTCGGGACAGAAAAAAAACGACCAGGAAAATGGCCCACTTGCCAAACAGTAAAATCATTTCACCAGGATAATATAATTGGTGAAATGTGAAAGCTGGGATTTGAGTTTTCATTGTGTTGCGGTTTGTAATTCAACAGCAGGTTACATCTCCTCCCATTCCAACCCATTTTTAGTTTTAGAACAATGAAATGAGCTGGCATGGCAAAAGACCCATACCTGGCTTCCTGCCTCCCCAACCCACAACACAACCATACCTGTACCGTGTGTACCCTCTACAATATAAGGCCTTCACTTGACATAAACTGTTAAAATGATAATTATTTATAGAGTATAACGCCATATGAGGGAGGCTTTCTTTACAGATAACTGAGGAAAATAAGGCACAGTGATGAAAAGGGATTTGCTCAGGATCACATAATGTGTGAAGTGTGGAAGGGGGGATTTGACCCGTCTTCCTGGTCGCACAGCTTCCAATTCAGAAAGCAGGTTCCACTTCATCTTTTCCTATTTCATCTTCTATCTTAGAATGCTTTCTGCAAAACTGTCATTCCATGGCTAAACGAGTAGAGTGTTCAATAAATCTGGTTTTCAAAAAAACAGTGTATCGACAAGAGGGAAGGCCATTCATCAGCTCTAGCTTGCGGAAAATAATCTGATAAACAGAATACAATTATATTTATAATGAAAAGTTACTATAATTATAATTTTAGTCTGTACAATAGTTTGCACTTTGAAATCACCAAGTCAACATGATAAAGCAACCTAAAAAATATAAGAGAAGTAGTAATTGAAGCATATGTTCATAGCAAGTATGCATCACTTAGAAAAGGGGTCAAGCAAGTCCCTCAATCGGGGTGCAGTGGCATGTAGGTCAGACACATATCTCAGCAACAGTCAACCTGCTGATCTACGTTCCACATGTATACCTCCATCTCATTTACCCTATTTTCCTGACCCATCATCCTATTGTGTTCTTCCCTTTCTTCAGTGTTATAAAAAAGTCTGCTCAATTCGTTTTTAGTCTTCTAATAATTAATACCTGAACATTACATCTTTCAATGTGTATTTTTCAACTATGTCCAACAATAAGTACAGCCAACAGTACAACAGCCTTTTCTATAAACATTATAACCACTATATAAGTAATATACAGGGGCGCTGTTCAGGGTGCTATTAAACTCTTTTTTGTATGAACACACTGGTGATCAAGAAATTCACCAGAAGATAGGGGAGGCATTCATACAGAATCAAATCAAGGACAAGCGCTAATGATATATGGACCCTTACTTCATTGGAAAGCTGGCATTGCGATAGGCTGCTGCGGATTCTAAGAGACCAATGGTGCCAACATTACCATCCAGGGCCACAGAATCTGTTATTTAAGGGTATACATTGCCACTGGGCAGTATGAACATGTCCCTGCAGCCCAGACTCCTCTCCCTCTCACTCACTGTGGGCGCCATGTGTGGAGGCCCCTGTGTGGGGGACAGCCAGGCACATCTACAACATTGCTGAAAACAAGACAAATGCCTCGCCCCATTTACACAGAATCTGGGCAGGCTTTGCAGCACTCCGTTCCTTTGTGGCAATCTAGATTCTGAAGGATTTTCTTTTTTTTTTATTGCATTCTGGAGCTCTGGCCCAGGAGCAACACGCCAACCAGCCTGGGGGGCAATTGCCCCTATGCCCTCCTTGACAGTCCGCCCCAATATATACTATTATTTGCACTGTACAGAGGTTGCAAATGACATCATCAATGTGGTGTAACTCTAAGAGCGCCATTTGACCTCACTGAAGCTAACACGCACCTGATAGTTATGTTATGTTATGTTAAAGGTATTTGTACTGTGCACTGTCACCAATGGAATTGGTCCCCAGGCGCTCTGGCGCTCTGGCGGATCTGTAAACGAGAAGGTGGTATGGGTTAGTAAGGTGAAGAAGGAGTAGGATAGTGAGAGGAGTGGTGTATTGTTGGCAGCTTCAACTCGGTAGACACCGGGTGCTGAGCTTTGGTGTGTGTATTGGATCGGTGTCAGTCCGCGCGTGCTGTTGGTGCGGCTTATGTGTTGTTGCAGTGTGGTGAAGTGTGTGCAGCTTGTTGTGCGAGAGATGGTTGTGTGAGTTTTTTGAGTGAGATAAGTATGCAGAGAGTTTGAGCTTATATTGGTTAGTGGGTTATATGACATTTAACATGCTAGCATTCACAGTTACGTCCAAGTGTAGCACTTGCCGATCTACACAACTCCGTCCAAGTGTGGCACTCACCAACCTTCACAATCCTATCTAGATACGGCGCAGGATAATGTTCTCAATTCTAAGTGTCATGCATGCTAATATCCAAGTTCCATCTAGGTGTGGCATATGCTAACATTCACAATCCTATCTAGATGTGGGGCAGGCTAATGTTCATAGTTCGATGTAAGTGTGGGACATGCTAACATTCTCAATTCCTTTTGAGTGTCGCGCTTGGTAATCTTCACAATTCCATCTAAGTGTGGCATATGCTATCATTGACAATTCCATCTAAGTGTCAGTGCCGTAACACAAAATGTGGGGGCCCCCCAGCGAGCCAAGATGAGGGGCCACCCCCCAACTCAGCAACAAATCACAGGCTTTGCCACGCTCTGGGCCGGCCTAGATTATCACGCTTGCACAATACACACGTACGTGCTGCGAAAAGGGTGTGCCGCAAACTGTACTAGGAGAAAGATATAAACATGTGTTTTAATGCAATATACAGCACACTTTCTGAGAAAAAGCCAGAGTGTTTGCAATTGTTTTGTAGGGTAATTGCAATCCAATACGAGCAAGTCACCAACAGTGCACAGTAACATACATTTTTTGCTATTAAAAATGCCATGCCACATTGAAAACATGTCCCAATGACAGCACAAAGTAGACCAGTGTAGACACGTGATAACATTACAGTAAAACATGCCAGGCCACATTTAGACATACCTAGACTAGTTGCACCAAAATGCCAGTCGAAGCAATAACACTCATCAAGAAGAGAGCACCCATTCAAGACCGAGTCTCTGTGGTCTCTAACAACACAGACAAACTCTTTAAAATCTGCAATGAACTAGTCAATCCTGTTGCAGTCTCTACCTCTGTTGTTCCCTCCCAGGCCCTCTGTATGGCTCTGGCCTCTCACTTCTCCGCTAAAACTCAGGACATCCTGTCCTCTAACTCCTCTTCCTCTCCCTCTTCCTCTCTCGGCCCCCCTTTGGCCATCTCTACCTCTCCTCCGCTTTTCACCTCTTTCTCTCTGACAACACCTAACAAGGTTTCTAGACAAGTCTGATATAGGAAAGTGTCATCCAGACAGGTGCTCTCCGGCTCCTCCAGAACCATCAAGGACCATATTGACACCCTCGCTCCAGCCATGGCCGATTTCTGTAATCACTCTTTCGCCACTAGAACATTCCCCTCTCCCCTTAAGCACTCCCATGAGTACCCACTCCTCAAGAAGCCATCTGCCGATCCTACCTGCCCGGCAAACTATCACACAATCTCCATCACCCCTTTCCTGGGAAAGGTTTGCCATCTCCCAACTTACTCTCCACACTGAATCAAGTTGGCTGTCTCCATGGACATCAGTCTGGCTTCAGAGCTGCCAGAGGCACGGAAACTGCTCTCCTGAACACCTGTGAAGATCTGCTCTCTAGCCTTGATTCCAGCATTCCTTTTGTCCTCATCCTCCTTGATCTTTTCTCTACTTCTGACACAGTCAACCACGCTATCCTGATCAATCGACTCTGCCTGTGGCGTTCCCCAGAGCCCTACCCTCTCACCCTGGATTTTCAAGCTCTACTTGTGGATGACACTCAGCTTTCGTTCAGGATCCTCTCCTCTCTCGCTCTTCTTGACTGTCTATCTGCTATTCAGGATTGTGCTCTTCCAACGATCTCTGCCTTAATGCTATTAAGACAGAGATCCTTCTCATTGGGACCCCTGCCCCTGCTTTCCCTCTCTCACTCTGGCCACCCACCTTGGGCCCTCTTCCTTCGCCTTCCTATGAGGCAAAAAACCTTGGTGTCATCTTCGACTCCACTCTCTCTTTCTCTCCTCACATCTCGGACGTCGCCAAGAAGTCCCACTACCAGCTGCTCCTCCTCAAATGGACTCTTCCCTTTCTCACTTTCCCCCACAAGCTCACTGTCTCCAGAGCCCTGTTGCTCTCTAGGCTGGACTACTGCAACAGCCTCTTTTTCAATCTGTCTTCCTCTACTCTCCGCCCTCTGCAACTAATCCAGAACAGGACTGCAAGACTTATCCTTGGCTTTAAGCCCAAGGATCGTACTTCTCCAGTCCTGAAATCTCTCCACTGGCTCCCTGTGGCTGCAAGGATCAAGTTCAAGACCCTTTGCATTGTCCACAAGGCTTTCTGGGATCGGGGCCCACATTACATTCCATGCTCCCTTCCAAAATACCTTCCTTCTTGAGCCCTTCCTCCAGCTACATCAAATCTCTAAGGGTTAGATGCTTCTCCAGGCAGAGAGTAGGGGTAGATATCTCTTCTCTGCAGGTGCCTCCCTTTGGAATGGCCTCCATGCCCCTCTCAAACTTGAGCGCACCACTTGAAGTTCTGGAAGCAGCTCAAAACTTTCCTCTTCGCCTCTGCTTTCTCTCTCTCCCTCCCCTGCTGACCTACCTGTCTGCTGTACATACTGGTTGCTTGACTAACCTCAGAGTCTCACTGAGTCCAGGCTCTTTCTTGATCAGTCAACCTTGGACTGCCTTCGGGCCTACCACGCACCTAGGGGCTGTAACCCTACAGCCCCTTGTTCTCCTTGCACTACCCAGAGCCGCGCTGCCCTGGCTGCACTTATTCAGAGCATTACTGCCCTATTTTCCCCTCCCCCTTCCTTACACTTCCCCCTCCCTTTGCCCTTGCATTTCGCATTCTCGAACGTACACGATCTGAATGGCACAAGGCCTAGTAAGATCGTTTGTGTTGTCGTCCCTCTATCTCCCCACCCTTGTCTTGTCACGCCTAGTACCATTTGTGTACAGGCGTGTTATAAATGACTTACATCATATCATATCATTTTATCACAGATGCCCCAAAAAATAAACAATGCCGCAGTAAGAAATGGCTAGACGGGCAGCACCCAAATGCCAGTCTAGCCAGGTAATTACATTTAGCAGGACTGCTTTATCAGAAATGCGCAGTTAAAAAAAAGTCATACCAAACTGAGGAATGACTAGACTGGCTGCACCAAAATGCCTCTCTAGCCTCTAGCCACTAGTACCACATATTGTGCCTGTTTAGCCTGGACATGGACAACCATTATGATTTATCGCACAATCCCGTCCCCCACACATCCCCTCTCTCTTCCACCCCCAACCCCAACCTCCAAAATGAGCTCCTTGGCGCAGAATGTATTTATTTATTTATATTTTTGATACGTGCCAACTCGCCCGAAGGCTTCAGGGCGCAGACAAAACAGATAAGACGGGAAACAGGTGAGAGATACAGCAAACAAAGAGTCTAGATAAGGGGTGCATTGAAGAGCAAGCTTTTCAACTTCCTCTTGAATTCTGTGAGAGAGGGAATCTTTTTCAATTGAAGCGGGATGAAGTTGCAGATGGAAGGGGCCAGAACATCAAAATTTGTCTTCCAGTACTTGGCCAGGCGAAATCGGGGTTGACTAAGTTTGGCCTGGTCTAGTGACCTGAGGGAGCTCGAAGGCACATAATGTGTCAGGCGCTCGGTAAGGCAGATAGGAGCAGTGAGGGCCACGAACTTGAAGGTGAAGGTCAGAATCTTAAATGAAATGCAGTGCCTCATGGGTACCAGTGCAGGTTTTTTCTGGCTTCAATAATGGACTGTCACCTGGGAATACCCAGCACTGCTCTGACGGCACCATTCTGTGTGACCTGGAGGGCAGCAAAGTTGGACTGGGCTGTGCCGGCCAGCTGACTATTGCAATAGTCGAGGCAGGAGTTGACCAGGGCAGCTGCTAGGATGGACATATTTTTTGTAGACAGAAACAGACGCATGTGGCCAAGAAGTTTGTTAATAAGGCCACATAATGCACGGGTCTTAGCTACGTGCTGCCTCAAAGAAAGTTCGGGTCAAAGGTGACACCTAGCGTTTTCACACTCTTGGCTACTGGGATGAATGTATCAGCGATGGTAAAGCTGGCATATTCTGGGGCCTGATTTTTCAGCACTTGGCTGGAGGCGGTGATAAGAATCTCTGTCTTCTCAGTGTTGAGGGCCGTGGAGCTTGCTACCATCCAAGAGTGGATGGTGGAGTATACAGAATTGATGGCCAATGAGTCCTGGGCATAGGTTCCTGAGAGTTGAAAGATGAGCTGGGTGTCATCAGCATAATTGGTAGACCTGACACCCAGGTCATCAAGAATCTTAAAAAGCTGGAGAATGTAAATGTTAAATTGTGTGGGAGAAAGTGACAAACCCTGGGGAACACCACATGTAAGTACGAATTACCTTCACGTCCCTCTTCCTTGTCCCAGAGGTTATGTATGAGGCTCCTTGCCTCATAGGTAAGTACTGGGATGAGGAAGAGTGGGACTAGAAGTAATGGAGATTACAGGTAGCCAAGTCAGGCATTACCTCCATGTACCTCTACCTCATCCCAGTACTTGTGTATGAGGCAGAGTGCCTCACAGACAAGTACTGCCTCATACATAAGTACAGGGACGAGGAAGAATGGGGCTATGAGTAGTGACGATTACCAGTAAGTAATCAAGGCATTGAACACAAGCAGTGGCGTAACACCATTGAGTTGACTGGGCTTCAGCAACCCCCCCCCGCCCTGAAATGTTGGGCTATGTTGACTCAACCTGACTGACCTTCAGAGCAGTTGCTGGACAGAACAGGACACAGATGTTAAACGGCACCTACCTGGGTTTCGCTGTTAACAAGGGCCCAGAAATCACTAACCTAAAGCATTTCACTGTTAGTACCTGCATTCAAATGGCAATTATTTTAGGCAATTTAAATCATGATGTGGGTTTAGTACTTGCATGCCAGGGGAGTTATTGGAAGGGTAGAGAGGACACAGGAGACCGCTTTTTCTCACAGCAATCCATAAGTGGGTGCTTTCAGACTTAAAGGAGAGAGTTAACTGCTTGTAACATTGAAGCTGCACTAGAATAGTCTAATGCGTAAAGACATCAGATGCTCCCACACAAATAGGTTTGCCCCTTCCACCGCCCGTGAAGTTAACACCTCTTACAACATTTGAAGGATTAGCACCCCAGAAATGTAGGTTTTGTTGCACCTATGAACACAAGCACACACACCATTCACCATATATATACACACACACACACACCCAGCCATCCATACATTTAAGTCTGCACTCTTTCACCATATAGGAACTCCCAGGCAGCCATCCATACATGTAAGTGTGCACCCTTTCACCATACAGGCATACTCAAGCAGCCGCCCATACTATTAAGTGTGCATCCTTCCACCATAGAGGCACACACACCCAGGCACCCACCCATACATTTAAGTGTGCACCCTTTCACCATACACTCACATAGGCAGCCACCTATCCATTTAAGTGTGCACCTTTTCACCATACACGCACACATGCACACCCAGCCACCCATAGATTTCTGTGCACCCTTTCACCATACACTCACACAGGCAGTCACGTACACATTTGAGTGTACACCCTTTCACCATACACTCACAAACACACACGTCATGGGATTGAGGAGAGCACTAGTACTTCAAAAAGAAATCGTTTCTTTTTTAAGTCACTCTGACTTCATAAAGAAATGATTTTGGTTAAGGACCGAATCATAACGGAAATAATGTATTTATGAAGGCAGAGTGAATTCAAAAATAAACTATTTCTTTTTGCAGTCATAGGGCTTCTCCTACACCATGACATGGAGGCCTCCAGCCTGGGGTCTTCCATTTTATGCGGTGGGAAAGCCCTTGGACTTCAAAAAGAACGTTTCTTTTTGTAGTCACTCTGCTTTACAGAAATAATTTCTTTATGAATGCAGAGTGAATTAAAAAAGAAACATTTTTTTTAAAAAGGGGGAGCACTATTATTTGAAAAGGAATTTGTTTCTTTTTGAAGTCACTCAGACTTCATAAAGAAATGATTTCCGTTAAGGACTGAACCATAACAGAAATAATTTCTTTATGAAGGCAGAGTGACTTCAAAATAAACTATTTCTTTTCGTCGTCATAGGGCTCCCCCCCCAGGCCATGAGATGGAGGCCTCCAGCATGGGGTCTTCCATGTCATGGGGTGGGGTAAGCCCTTGGACTTCAAAAGGAAAGTTTATTTTTGTTGTCACTCTGCCTTCAAAAAGAAATAATTTATGTTACAGAAATCATTTCTTTATGAATGCAGAATGAATTCAAAAAGAATCATTAAAAAAAAGAACATTTGAAAATATATATATATATTTTTTTTTTCTCCAAGTGGGGCACCCTCCCAGGACATGTGCTAGCGGGGCCCCTGCACCGCAGGGACTGCGGGGGCCGCCAGTACGCCAGTGCTAAGTGTGTCATTGGCTAGCCTTCGTGCTTCCATCTAAGTGTAGCGCCTGCTACCATTCACAATCCTATCTAGATACGGCGCAGGCTGATGTTCTCAATTCTAGGTGTGGCACATGCTAACATCCAAGTTCCTTCTAGGTGTGGCACATGCTAACATCCAAGTTCCTTCTAGATGTGGCCAGGGGAGTTTCTAGGCCTGGAAAAGACCCGGGGCTAAGCTGATGTCGGTACTGTTGGGACTGGGGGCTAGCTAGTCTTTTGGCTGTAGCTCCTGAGATTCTATCCGGGGCTACAACCAAAAGATCAGGGGCTATAGCCCCCTTAGCCCCCCCCTAGCAACGCCCCTGGATGTGGCATATGCTAACATTCACAATCCTATCTAGATACGGCGCAGGCTGATGTTCTCAATTCTAGGTGTGGCACATGCTAACATCCAAGTTCCTTCTAGGTGTGGCATATGCTAACATTCACAATCCTATCTAGATATGGCGCAGGCTGATGTTCTCAATTCTACGTTTGGCACATGTTAACATCCAAGTTAACACCCATAGAGTATGAGAAATGAGTTTTTGACACGGGTGTCTGCCCTCCCCCTTTGTTCGCTTCCTGCTTTCAAACGCATCGAGGTGACCGTGATTTCTGATGGTGCGATGAGCCACATTTCAGGCCAGCCAGGGCTTTAAGTGGCCCGGGGCCTGCCGGGGCTGGGCCCCGGCAGGCTCCGAAATTTCATTTTGAGGCGGGGCCCTGCCGGGGCCCACTAATCTCCCCTGGCAGCCCCGGCCACTACACGAAAAGGCATTTTTCTCTACAGCCTGAAGCTCTCGCTCGTCTGCGAGAGCTTCAGGCTTCAGACAAAAATGCCTTTCAGCTATAATGGTGGCGCCGCACCTGCAAGGCATCCCTTTAATCAAGGGATGCCACGTGGGCCGGCGCCACCATTATGGAGAAACGTGAGGCAGCTGGAAGCAGAAGCCTTGCTTTCTAAATACTGAAGCTCCCGCGGATTCGCGGGAGTTTCAGTCTTTAGGAAAAAGGCCTCTGCTTCCAGTGGCCTCACCCTTTCAGCCTTAATGGTGACGCTGCCCCTCCCCAGCTGGCGAGGGGCAGCACCACCATTAAGGCTGAATAGGCGAGGCGCTGTCCCCTGCCAGGCAAGCCTATACAAAATAAATGCAGAGATCAGCACCCTCTCCCTCTCTAGGGGAGAGGGTGCTAATCTCTACAAAAGGCTGCCTGGCAGGGGTGCCAGTAGCACATTGAGCCGGGGCTCGTCAAGGAGGCGTGGCCTAACGGCCCATCAAGAGCCTGTTGTTAGGCCACGCCCCCTCGATGGGCCCCGGCTCGATTTGTAGTGCCACTTAAGGCACTGCCAGCAGATCAAAGCCGAGTTGCTGAAAAAATGGACAATAATAAAATGATTGTAACACTAGCGCCTGCGTACAATAGAAGACGATCCGCGGTATCAACGGGCACACTGCCTACCAGCCTACAGGACCTGCCATATGCGTTATATTGGGTAGTATTGGCTGACATGTTAAGATATGGATATTACAAAGTTATAGCTGATACACGCTGTCTATTCACCGTCCACAGACAAATGTACAGATAACACTCATCCAGCATATCCTGACAGAAACATTCCGATTTCTTCATCTGTAGGACACCCTTTTAAAGGACCAGATTTCGCTTCTTATGTGTTTAAAATGTGTCTACGTTTTGGACTCTCATTTGGAATATGGATGTTTTTTCGTTATACTTTTCCGCGGCTGTACTTTACAACTATATTATAGGGAACCCATCGAGGCAAAGTGTAGTTTCACACTTTCTAGCTAAGCCTGCCACCCTGTGGCTAACTGTGTTTTCGCAGTTAAAGTCCTAGCTTTTATATTGCAATTCTTACCAATAATTTCTGCAAGGGCATTCGCATAGTCATTTTATGCAAGCTTGGTGAACAATCCCAAAATATTATTTTCTATCATATTCTGATTTTCATTGACTTTGTTGCAAAGCTAGCTCGAGGTCTTGTGAGCTGGATGACCATTCAGGCCTGCTATGAAGAACAAGGAAAGTAAAGATGAACATATAAACTAATTTCATAGCAAATGAAACAGCAAATCAAAACGTTTCAAAGACAAAGTAAATTTACAAGTGAATGATGCAACTTAAAAATGAAAGCCTCATGAGTCCTGTCGCCTACACACTTTACGTGAAACAAGGTACACGATAGACCCATTGACTGGCTCCGAGGAAAGGCAGAAGCTGTCATCTTGGAGGCCAGTCAGCCAATCAGTTAACTTATCTTTACTTCGAGGATTAAAAAACCCTCATAAAAGAAGCGGAAAAACAAATAGAAAAAAATTGAACTTCTTAAAACCACACAAAACAACAAAAGTGATAGCAATGACACCAAGCATAAATCAATGAAAATTATTAAAATAATTTCAAGCCAAAAATAAAACTATGTAGTGTTGCATTTGTTCCTTACTGCCAGTACACGTTCATTGAATGAGTACAATGAGTGGGCCAGGTGTCTATCAGGAAGAGATAATACATAATTGAAAGCCGAGTCCCTTCAAAATGGGAATTAAATATGCCCTTCTGATAAATTTGAATACTGGTAGACACCGGGTGCTGAGCTTTGGTGTGTGTATTGGATCGGTGTCAGTCCGCGCGTGCTGTTGGTGCGGCTTATGTGTTGTTGCAGTGTGGTGAAGTGTGTGCAGCTTGTTGTGCGAGAGATGGTTGTGTGAGTTTTTTGAGTGAGATAAGTATGCAGAGAGTTTGAGCTTATATTGGTTAGTGGGTTATATGACATTTAACATGCTAGCATTCACAGTTACGTCCAAGTGTAGCACTTGCCGATCTACACAACTCCGTCCAAGTGTGGCACTCACCAACCTTCACAATCCTATCTAGATACGGCGCAGGATAATGTTCTCAATTCTAAGTGTCATGCATGCTAATATCCAAGTTCCATCTAGGTGTGGCATATGCTAACATTCACAATCCTATCTAGATGTGGGGCAGGCTAATGTTCATAGTTCGATGTAAGTGTGGGACATGCTAACATTCTCAATTCCTTTTGAGTGTCGCGCTTGGTAATCTTCACAATTCCATCTAAGTGTGGCATATGCTATCATTGACAATTCCATCTAAGTGTCAGTGCCGTAACACAAAATGTGGGGGCCCCCCAGCGAGCCAAGATGAGGGGCCACCCCCCCAACTCAGCAACAAATCACAGGCTTTGCCACGCTCTGGGCCGGCCTAGATTATCACGCTTGCACAATACACACGTACGTGCTGCGAAAAGGGTGTGCCGCACACTGTACTAGGAGAAAGATATAAACATGTGTTTTAATGCAATATACAGCACACTTTCTGAGAAAAAGCCAGAGTGTTTGCAATTGTTTTGTAGGGTAATTGCAATCCAATACGAGCAAGTCACCAACAGTGCACAGTAACATACATTTTTTGCTATTAAAAATGCCATGCCACATTGAAAACATGTCCCAATGACAGCACAAAGTAGACCAGTGTAGACACGTGATAACATTACAGTAAAACATGCCAGGCCACATTTAGACATACCTAGACTAGTTGCACCAAAATGCCAGTCGAAGCAATAACACTCATCAAGAAGAGAGCACCCATTCAAGACCGAGTCTCTGTGGTCTCTAACAACACAGACAAACTCTTTAAAATCTGCAATGAACTAGTCAATCCTGTTGCAGTCTCTACCTCTGTTGTTCCCTCCCAGGCCCTCTGTATGGCTCTGGCCTCTCACTTCTCCGCTAAAACTCAGGACATCCTGTCCTCTAACTCCTCTTCCTCTCCCTCTTCCTCTCTCGGCCCCCCTTTGGCCATCTCTACCTCTCCTCCGCTTTTCACCTCTTTCTCTCTGACAACACCTAACGAGGTTTCTAGACAAGTTTGATATAGGAAAGTGTCATCCAGGCAGGTGCTCCCCGGCTCCTCCAGAACCATCAAGGACCATATTGACACCCTCGCTCCAGCCATGGCCGATTTCTGTAATCACTCTTTCGCCACTAGAACATTCCCCTCTCCCCTTAAGCACTCCCATGAGTACCCACTCCTCAAGAAGCCATCTGCCGATCCTACCTGCCCGGCAAACTATCACACAATCTCCATCACCCCTTTCCTGGGAAAGGTTTGCCATCTCCCAACTTACTCTCCACACTGAATCAAGTTGGCTGTCTCCGTGGACATCAGTCTGGCTTCAGAGCTGCCAGAGGCACGGAAACTGCTCTCCTGAACACCTGTGAAGATCTGCTCTCTAGCCTTGATTCCAGCATTCCTTTTGTCCTCATCCTCCTTGATCTTTTCTCTACTTCTGACACAGTCAACCACGCTATCCTGATCAATCGACTCTGCCTGTGGCGTTCCCCAGAGCCCTATCCTCTCACCCTGGATTTTCAAGCTCTACTTGTGGATGACACTCAGCTTTCGTTCAGGATCCTCTCCTCTCTCGCTCTTCTTGACTGTCTATCTGCTATTCAGGATTGTGCTCCTCCAACGATCTCTGCCTTAATGCTATTAAGACAGAGATCCTTCTCATTGGAACCCCTGCCCCTGCTTTCCCTCTCTCACTCTGGCCACCCACCTTGGGCCCTCTTCCTTCGCCTTCCTATGAGGCAAAAAACCTTGGTGTCATCTTCGACTCCACTCTCTCTTTCTCTCCTCACATCTCGGACGTCGCCAAGAAGTCCCACTACCAGCTGCTCCTCCTCAAATGGACTCTTCCCTTTCTCACTTTCCCCCACAAGCTCACTGTCTCCAGAGCCCTGTTGCTCTCTAGGCTGGACTACTGCAACAGCCTCTTTTTCAATCTGTCTTCCTCTACTCGCCGCCCTCTGCAACTAATCCAGAACAGGACTGCAAGACTTATCCTTGGCTTTAAGCCCAAGGATCGTACTTCTCCAGTCCTGAAATCTCTCCACTGGCTCCTTGTGGCTGCAAGGATCAAGTTCAAGACCCTTTGCATTGTCCACAAGGCTTTCTGGGATCGGGGCCCACATTACATTCCATGCTCCCTTCCAAAATACCTTCCTTCTTGAGCCCTTCCTCCAGCTACATCAAATCTCTAAGGGTTAGATGCTTCTCCAGGCAGAGAGTAGGGGTAGATATCTCTTCTCTGTAGGTGCCTCCCTTTGGAATGGCCTCCATGTCCCTCTCAAACTTGAGCGCACCACTTGAAGTTCTGGAAGCAGCTCAAAACTTTCCTCTTCGCCTCTGCTTTCTCTCTCTCCCTCCCCTGCTGACCTACCTGTCTGCTGTACGTACTGGTTGCTTGACTAACCTCAGAGTCTCACTGAGTCCAGGCTCTTTCTTGATCAGTCAACCTTGGACTGCCTTCGGGCCTACCACGCACCTAGGGGCTGTAACCCTACAGCCCCTTGTTCTCCTTGCACTACCCAGAGCCGCGCTGCCCTGGCTGCACTTACTCAGAGCATTACTGCCCTATTTTCCCCTCCCCCTTCCTTACACTTCCCCCTCCCTTTGCCCTTGCATTTCGCATTCTCGAACGTACACGATCTGAATGGCACAAGGCCTAGTAAGATCGTTTGTGTTGTCGTCCCTCTATCTCCCCACCCTTGTCTTGTCACGCCTAGTACCATTTGTGTACAGGCGTGTTATAAATGACTTACATCATATCATATCATTTTATCACAGATGCCCCAAAAAATATACAATGCCGCAGTAAGAAATGGCTAGACGGGCAGCACCCAAATGCCAGTCTAGCCAGGTAATTACATTTAGCAGGACTGCTTTATCAGAAATGCGCAGTTAAAAAAAGTCATACCAAACTGAGGAATGACTAGACTGGCTGCACCAAAATGCCTCTCTAGCCTCTAGCCACTAGTACCACATATTGTGCCTGTTTAGCCTGGACATGGACAACCATTATGATTTATCGCACAATCCCGTCCCCCACACATCCCCTCTCTCTCCCACCCCCAACCCCAACCTCCAAAATGAGCTCCTTGGCGCAGAATGTATTTATTTATTTATATTTTTGATACGTGCCAACTCGCCCGAAGGCTTCAGGGCGCAGACAAAACAGATAAGACGGGAAACAGGTGAGAGATACAGCAAACAAAGAGTCTAGATAAGGGGTGCATTGAAGAGCAAGCTTTTCAACTTCCTCTTGAATTCTGTGAGAGAGGGAATCTTTTTCAATTGAAGCGGGATGAAGTTGCAGATGGAAGGGGCCAGAACATCAACATTTGTCTTCCAGTACTTGGCCAGGCGAAATCGGGGTTGACTAAGTTTGGCCTGGTCTAGTGACATGACGGAGCTCGAAGGCACATAATGTGTCAGGCGCTCGGTAAGGCAGATAGGAGCAGTGAGAGCCACGAACTTGAAGGTGAAGGTCAGAATCTTAAATGAAATGCAGTGCCTCATGGGTACCAGTGCAGGTTTTTTCTGGCTTCAATAATGGACTGTCACCTGGGAATACCCAGCACTGCTCTGACGGCACCATTCTGTGTGACCTGGAGGGCAGCAAAGTTGGACTGGGCTGTGCCGGCCAGCTGACTATTGCAATAGTCGAGGCAGGAGTTGACCAGGGCAGCTGCTAGGATGGACATATTTTTTGTAGACAGAAACAGACGCATGTGGCCAAGAAGTTTGTTAATAAGGCCACATAATGCACGGGTCTTAGCTACGTGCTGCCTCAAAGAAAGTTCGGGTCAAAGGTGACACCTAGCGTTTTCACACTCTTGGCTACTGGGATGAATGTATTAGCGATGGTAAAGCTGGCATATTCTGGGGCCTGATTTTTCAGCACTTGGCTGGAGGCGGTGATAAGAATCTCTGTCTTCTCAGTGTTGAGGGCCGTGGAGCTTGCTACCATCCAAGAGTGGATGGTGGAGTATACAGAATTGATGGCCAATGAGTCCTGGGCATAGGTTCCTGAGAGTTGAAAGATGAGCTGGGTGTCATCAGCATAATTGGTAGACCTGACACCCAGGTCATCAACAATCTTAAAAAGCTGGAGAATGTAAATGTTAAATTGTGTGGGAGAAAGTGACAAACCCTGGGGAACACCACATGTAAGTACGAATTACCTTCACGTCCCTCTTCCTTGTCCCAGAGGTTATGTATGAGGCTCCTTGCCTCATAGGTAAGTACTGGGATGAGGAAGAGTGGGACTAGAAGTAATGGAGATTACAGGTAGCCAAGTCAGGCATTACCTCCATGTACCTCTACCTCATCCCAGTACTTGTGTATGAGGCAGAGTGCCTCACAGACAAGTACTGCCTCATACATAAGTACAGGGACGAGGAAGAATGGGGCTATGAGTAGTGACGATTACCAGTAAGTAATCAAGGCATTGAACACAAGCAGTGGCATAACACCATTGAGTTGACTGGGCTTCAGCAACCTCCTCCCGCCCTGAATTGTTGGGCTATGTTGACTCAACCTGACTGACCTTCAGAGCAGTTGCTGGACAGAACAGGACACAGATGTTAAACGGCACCTACCTGGGTTTCGCTGTTAACAAGGGCCCAGAAATCACTAACCTAAAGCATTTCACTGTTAGTACCTGCATTCAAATGCCAATTATTTTAGGCAATTTAAATCATGATGTGGGTTTAGTACTTGCATGCCAGGGGAGTTATTGGAAGGGTAGAGAGGACACAGGAGACCGCTTTTTCTCACAGCAATCCATAAGTGGGTGCTTTCAGACTTAAAGGAGAGAGTTAACTGCTTGTAACATTGAAGCTGCACTAGAATAGTCTAATGCGTAAAGACATCAGATGCTCCCACACAAATAGGTTTGCCCCTTCCACCGCCCGTGAAGTTAACACCTCTTACAACATTTGAAGGATTAGCACCCCAGAAATGTAGGTTTTGTTGCACCTATGAACACAAGCACACACACCATTCACCATATATATACACACACACACACACCCAGCCATACATACATTTAAGTCTGCACTCTTTCACCATATAGGAACTCCCAGGCAGCCATCCATACATGTAAGTGTGCACCCTTTCACCATACAGGCATACTCAAGCAGCCGCCCATACTATTAAGTGTGCATCCTTCCACCATAGAGGCACACACACCCAGGCACCCACCCATACATTTAAGTGTGCACCCTTTCACCATACACTCACATAGGCAGCCACCTATCCATTTAAGTGTGCACCTTTTCACCATACACGCACACATGCACACCCAGCCACCCATAGATTTCTGTGCACCCTTTCACCATACACTCACACAGGCAGTCACGTACACATTTGAGTGTACACCCTTTCACCATACACTCACAAACACATACGTCATGGGATTGAGGAGAGCACTAGTACTTCAAAAAGAAATCGTTTCTTTTTTAAGTCACTCTGACTTCATAAAGAAATGATTTTGGTTAAGGACCGAATCATAACGGAAATAATGTATTTATGAAGGCAGAGTGAATTCAAAAATAAACTATTTCTTTTTGCAGTCATAGGGCTTCTCCTACACCATGACATGGAGGCCTCCAGCCTGGGGTCTTCCATTTTATGCGGTGGGAAAGCCCTTGGACTTCAAAAAGAACGTTTCTTTTTGTAGTCACTCTGCTTTACAGAAATAATTTCTTTATGAATGCAGAGTGAATTAAAAAAGAAACATTTTTTTTAAAAAGGGGGAGCACTATTACTTGAAAAGGAATTTGTTTCTTTTTGAAGTCACTCAGACTTCATAAAGAAATGATTTCCGTTAAGGACTGAACCATAACAGAAATAATTTCTTTATGAAGGCAGAGTGACTTCAAAATAAACTATTTCTTTTCGTCGTCATAGGGCTCCCCCCAAGTCCATGAGATGGAGGCCTCCAGCATGGGGTCTTCCATGTCATGGGGTGGGGTAAGCCCTTGAACTTCAAAAGGAAAGTTTATTTTTGTTGTCACTCTGCCTTCAAAAAGAAATAATTTATGTTACAGAAATCATTTCTTTATGAATGCAGAATGAATTCAAAAAGAATCATTAAAAAAAAGAACATTTGAAAATATATATATATATATTTTTTTTCTCCAAGTGGGGCACCCTCCCAGGACATGTGCTAGCGGGGCCCCTGCACCGCAGGGACTGCGGGGGCCGCCAGTACGCCAGTGCTAAGTGTGTCATTGGCTAGCCTTCGTGCTTCCATCTAAGTGTAGCGCCTGCTACCATTCACAATCCTATCTAGATACGGCGCAGGCTGATGTTCTCAATTCTAGGTGTGGCACATGCTAACATCCAAGTTCCTTCTAGATGTGGCCAGGGGAGTTTCTAGGCCTGGAAAAGACCCGGGGCTAAGCTGATGTCGGTACTGTTGGGACTGGGGGCTAGCTAGTCTTTTGGCTGTAGCTCCTGAGATTCTATCCGGGGCTACAACCAAAAGATCAGGGGCTATAGCCCCCTTAGCCCCCCCCTAGCAACGCCCCTGGATGTGGCATATGCTAACATTCACAATCCTATCTAGATACGGCGCAGGCTGATGTTCTCAATTCTAGGTGTGGCACATGCTAACATCCAAGTTCCTTCTAGGTGTGGCATATGCTAACATTCACAATCCTATCTAGATATGGCGCAGGCTGATGTTCTCAATTCTACGTTTGGCACATGTTAACATCCAAGTTAACACCCATAGAGTATGAGAAATGAGTTTTTGACACGGGTGTCTGCCCTCCCCCTTTGTTCGCTGCCTGCTTTCAAACGCATCGAGGTGACCGTGATTTCTGATGGTGCGATGAGCCACATTTCAGCAGATCAAAGCCGAGTTGCTGAAAAAATGGACAATAATAAAATGATTGTAACACTAGCGCCTGCGTACAATAGAAGACGATCCGCGGTATCAACGGGCACACTGCCTACCAGCCTACAGGACCTGCCATATGCGTTATATTGGGTAGTATTGGCTGACATGTTAAGATATGGATATTACAAAGTTCTAGCTGATACACGCTGTCTATTCACCGTCCACAGACAAATGTACAGATAACACTCATCCAGCATATCCTGACAGAAACATTCCGATTTCTTCATCTGTAGGACACCCTTTTAAAGGACCAGATTTCGCTTCTTATGTGTTTAAAATGTGTCTACGTTTTGGACTCTCATTTGGAATATGGATGTTTTTTCGTTATACTTTTCCGCGGCTGTACTTTACAACTATATTATAGGGAACCCATCGAGGCAAAGTGTAGTTTCACACTTTCTAGCTAAGCCTGCCACCCTGTGGCTAACTGTGTTTTCGCAGTTAAAGTCCTAGCTTTTATATTGCAATTCTTACCAATAATTTCTGCAAGGGCATTCGCATAGTCATTTTATGCAAGCTTGGTGAACAATCCCAAAATATTATTTTCTATCATATTCTGATTTTCATTGACTTTGTTGCAAAGCTAGCTCGAGGTCTTGTGAGCTGGATGACCATTCAGGCCTGCTATGAAGAACAAGGAAAGTAAAGATGAACATATAAACTAATTTCATAGCAAATGAAACAGCAAATCAAAACGTTTCAAAGACAAAGTAAATTTACAAGTGAATGATGCAACTTAAAAATGAAAGCCTCATGAGTCCTGTCGCCTACACACTTTACGTGAAACAAGGTACACGATAGACCCATTGACTGGCTCCGAGGAAAGGCAGAAGCTGTCATCTTGGAGGCCAGTCAGCCAATCAGTTAACTTATCTTTACTTCGAGGATTAAAAAACCCTCATAAAAGAAGCGGAAAAACAAATAGAAAAAAATTGAACTTCTTAAAACCACACAAAACAACAAAAGTGATAGCAATGACACCAAGCATAAATCAATGAAAATTATTAAAATAATTTCAAGCCAAAAATAAAACTATGTAGTGTTGCATTTGTTCCTTACTGCCAGTACACGTTCATTGAATGAGTACAATGAGTGGGCCAGGTGTCTATCAGGAAGAGATAATACATAATTGAAAGCCGAGTCCCTTCAAAATGGGAATTAAATATGCCCTTCTGATAAATTTGAATACTGGTAGACACCGGGTGCTGAGCTTTGGTGTGTGTATTGGATCGGTGTCAGTCCGCGCGTGCTGTTGGTGCGGCTTATGTGTTGTTGCAGTGTGGTGAAGTGTGTGCAGCTTGTTGTGCGAGAGATGGTTGTGTGAGTTTTTTGAGTGAGATAAGTATGCAGAGAGTTTGAGCTTATATTGGTTAGTGGGTTATATGACATTTAACATGCTAGCATTCACAGTTACGTCCAAGTGTAGCACTTGCCGATCTACACAACTCCGTCCAAGTGTGGCACTCACCAACCTTCACAATCCTATCTAGATACGGCGCAGGATAATGTTCTCAATTCTAAGTGTCATGCATGCTAATATCCAAGTTCCATCTAGGTGTGGCATATGCTAACATTCACAATCCTATCTAGATGTGGGGCAGGCTAATGTTCATAGTTCGATGTAAGTGTGGGACATGCTAACATTCTCAATTCCTTTTGAGTGTCGCGCTTGGTAATCTTCACAATTCCATCTAAGTGTGGCATATGCTATCATTGACAATTCCATCTAAGTGTCAGTGCCGTAACACAAAATGTGGGGGCCCCCCAGCGAGCCAAGATGAGGGGCCACCCCCCCAACTCAGCAACAAATCACAGGCTTTGCCACGCTCTGGGCCGGCCTAGATTATCACGCTTGCACAATACACACGTACGTGCTGCGAAAAGGGTGTGCCGCACACTGTACTAGGAGAAAGATATAAACATGTGTTTTAATGCAATATACAGCACACTTTCTGAGAAAAAGCCAGAGTGTTTGCAATTGTTTTGTAGGGTAATTGCAATCCAATACGAGCAAGTCACCAACAGTGCACAGTAACATACATTTTTTGCTATTAAAAATGCCATGCCACATTGAAAACATGTCCCAATGACAGCACAAAGTAGACCAGTGTAGACACGTGATAACATTACAGTAAAACATGCCAGGCCACATTTAGACATACCTAGACTAGTTGCACCAAAATGCCAGTCGAAGCAATAACACTCATCAAGAAGAGAGCACCCATTCAAGACCGAGTCTCTGTGGTCTCTAACAACACAGACAAACTCTTTAAAATCTGCAATGAACTAGTCAATCCTGTTGCAGTCTCTACCTCTGTTGTTCCCTCCCAGGCCCTCTGTATGGCTCTGGCCTCTCACTTCTCCGCTAAAACTCAGGACATCCTGTCCTCTAACTCCTCTTCCTCTCCCTCTTCCTCTCTCGGCCCCCCTTTGGCCATCTCTACCTCTCCTCCGCTTTTCACCTCTTTCTCTCTGACAACACCTAACGAGGTTTCTAGACAAGTTTGATATAGGAAAGTGTCATCCAGACAGGTGCTCCCCGGCTCCTCCAGAACCATCAAGGACCATATTGACACCCTCGCTCCAGCCATGGCCGATTTCTGTAATCACTCTTTCGCCACTAGAACATTCCCCTCTCCCCTTAAGCACTCCCATGAGTACCCACTCCTCAAGAAGCCATCTGCCGATCCTACCTGCCCGGCAAACTATCACACAATCTCCATCACCCCTTTCCTGGGAAAGGTTTGCCATCTCCCAACTTACTCTCCACACTGAATCAAGTTGGCTGTCTCCGTGGACATCAGTCTGGCTTCAGAGCTGCCAGAGGCACGGAAACTGCTCTCCTGAACACCTGTGAAGATCTGCTCTCTAGCCTTGATTCCAGCATTCCTTTTGTCCTCATCCTCCTTGATCTTTTCTCTACTTCTGACACAGTCAACCACGCTATCCTGATCAATCGACTCTGCCTGTGGCGTTCCCCAGAGCCCTACCCTCTCACCCTGGATTTTCAAGCTCTACTTGTGGATGACACTCAGCTTTCGTTCAGGATCCTCTCCTCTCTCGCTCTTCTTGACTGTCTATCTGCTATTCAGGATTGTGCTCCTCCAACGATCTCTGCCTTAATGCTATTAAGACAGAGATCCTTCTCATTGGAACCCCTGCCCCTGCTTTCCCTCTCTCACTCTGGCCACCCACCTTGGGCCCTCTTCCTTCGCCTTCCTATGAGGCAAAAAACCTTGGTGTCATCTTCGACTCCACTCTCTCTTTCTCTCCTCACATCTCGGACGTCGCCAAGAAGTCCCACTACCAGCTGCTCCTCCTCAAATGGACTCTTCCCTTTCTCACTTTCCCCCACAAGCTCACTGTCTCCAGAGCCCTGTTGCTCTCTAGGCTGGACTACTGCAACAGCCTCTTTTTCAATCTGTCTTCCTCTACTCTCCGCCCTCTGCAACTAATCCAGAACAGGACTGCAAGACTTATCCTTGGCTTTAAGCCCAAGGATCGTACTTCTCCAGTCCTGAAATCTCTCCACTGGCTCCCTGTGGCTGCAAGGATCAAGTTCAAGACCCTTTGCATTGTCCACAAGGCTTTCTGGGATCGGGGCCCACATTACATTCCATGCTCCCTTCCAAAATACCTTCCTTCTTGAGCCCTTCCTCCAGCTACATCAAATCTCTAAGGGTTAGATGCTTCTCCAGGCAGAGAGTAGGGGTAGATATCTCTTCTCTGCAGGTGCCTCCCTTTGGAATGGCCTCCATGCCCCTCTCAAACTTGAGCGCACCACTTGAAGTTCTGGAAGCAGCTCAAAACTTTCCTCTTCGCCTCTGTTTTCTCTCTCTCCCTCCCCTGCTGACCTACCTGTCTGCTGTACATACTGGTTGCTTGACTAACCTCAGAGTCTCACTGAGTCCAGGCTCTTTCTTGATCAGTCAACCTTGGACTGCCTTCGGGCCTACCACGCACCTAGGGGCTGTAACCCTACAGCCCCTTGTTCTCCTTGCACTACCCAGAGCCGCGCTGCCCTGGCTGCACTTACTCAGAGCATTACTGCCCTATTTTCCCCTCCCCCTTCCTTACACTTCCCCCTCCCTTTGCCCTTGTATTTCGCATTCTCGAACGTACACGATCTGAATGGCACAAGGCCTAGTAAGATCGTTTGTGTTGTCGTCCCTCTATCTCCCCACCCTTGTCTTGTCACGCCTAGTACCATTTGTGTACAGGCGTGTTATAAATGACTTACATCATATCATATCATTTTATCACAGATGCCCCAAAAAATATACAATGCCGCAGTAAGAAATGGCTAGACGGGCAGCACCCAAATGCCAGTCTAGCCAGGTAATTACATTTAGCAGGACTGCTTTATCAGAAATGCGCAGTTAAAAAAAAGTCATACCAAACTGAGGAATGACTAGACTGGCTGCACCAAAATGCCTCTCTAGCCTCTAGCCACTAGTACCACATATTGTGCCTGTTTAGCCTGGACATGGACAACCATTATGATTTATCGCACAATCCCGTCCCCCACACATCCCCTCTCTCTCCCACCCCCAACCCCAACCTCCAAAATGAGCTCCTTGGCGCAGAATGTATTTATTTATTTATATTTTTGATACGTGCCAACTCGCCCGAAGGCTTCAGGGCGCAGACAAAACAGATAAGACGGGAAACAGGTGAGAGATACAGCAAACAAAGAGTCTAGATAAGGGGTGCATTGAAGAGCAAGCTTTTCAACTTCCTCTTGAATTCTGTGAGAGAGGGAATCTTTTTCAATTGAAGCGGGATGAAGTTGCAGATGGAAGGGGCCAGAACATCAAAATTTGTCTTCCAGTACTTGGCCAGGCGAAATCGGGGTTGACTAAGTTTGGCCTGGTCTAGTGACCTGAGGGAGCTCGAAGGCACATAATGTGTCAGGCGCTCGGTAAGGCAGATAGGAGCAGTGAGAGCCACGAACTTGAAGGTGAAGGTCAGAATCTTAAATGAAATGCAGTGCCTCATGGGTACCAGTGCAGGTTTTTTCTGGCTTCAATAATGGACTGTCACCTGGGAATACCCAGCACTGCTCTGACGGCACCATTCTGTGTGACCTGGAGGGCAGCAAAGTTGGACTGGGCTGTGCCGGCCAGCTGACTATTGCAATAGTCGAGGCAGGAGTTGACCAGGGCAGCTGCTAGGATGGACATATTTTTTGTAGACAGAAACAGACGCATGTGGCCAAGAAGTTTGTTAATAAGGCCACATAATGCACGGGTCTTAGCTACGTGCTGCCTCAAAGAAAGTTCGGGTCAAAGGTGACACCTAGCGTTTTCACACTCTTGGCTACTGGGATGAATGTATTAGCGATGGTAAAGCTGGCATATTCTGGGGCCTGATTTTTCAGCACTTGGCTGGAGGCGGTGATAAGAATCTCTGTCTTCTCAGTGTTGAGGGCCGTGGAGCTTGCTACCATCCAAGAGTGGATGGTGGAGTATACAGAATTGATGGCCAATGAGTCCTGGGCATAGGTTCCTGAGAGTTGAAAGATGAGCTGGGTGTCATCAGCATAATTGGTAGACCTGACTCCCAGGTCATCAAGAATCTTAAAAAGCTGGAGAATGTAAATGTTAAATTGTGTGGGAGAAAGTGACAAACCCTGGGGAACACCACATGTAAGTACGAATTACCTTCACGTCCCTCTTCCTTGTCCCAGAGGTTATGTATGAGGCTCCTTGCCTCATAGGTAAGTACTGGGATGAGGAAGAGTGGGACTAGAAGTAATGGAGATTACAGGTAGCCAAGTCAGGCATTACCTCCATGTACCTCTACCTCATCCCAGTACTTGTGTATGAGGCAGAGTGCCTCACAGACAAGTACTGCCTCATACATAAGTACAGGGACGAGGAAGAATGGGGCTATGAGTAGTGACGATTACCAGTAAGTAATCAAGGCATTGAACACAAGCAGTGGCGTAACACCATTGAGTTGACTGGGCTTCAGCAACCCCCCCCCCCCCCGCCCTGAATTGTTGGGCTATGTTGACTCAACCTGACTGACCTTCAGAGCAGTTGCTGGACAGAACAGGACACAGATGTTAAACGGCACCTACCTGGGTTTCGCTGTTAACAAGGGCCCAGAAATCACTAACCTAAAGCATTTCACTGTTAGTACCTGCATTCAAATGCCAATTATTTTAGGCAATTTAAATCATGATGTGGGTTTAGTACTTGCATGCCAGGGGAGTTATTGGAAGGGTAGAGAGGACACAGGAGACCGCTTTTTCTCACAGCAATCCATAAGTGGGTGCTTTCAAACTTAAAGGAGAGAGTTAACTGCTTGTAACATTGAAGCTGCACTAGAATAGTCTAATGCGTAAAGACATCAGATGCTCCCACACAAATAGGTTTGCCCCTTCCACCGCCCGTGAAGTTAACACCTCTTACAACATTTGAAGGATTAGCACCCCAGAAATGTAGGTTTTGTTGCACCTATGAACACAAGCACACACACCATTCACCATATATATACACACACACACACCCAGCCATACATACATTTAAGTCTGCACTCTTTCACCATATAGGAACTCCCAGGCAGCCATCCATACATGTAAGTGTGCACCCTTTCACCATACAGGCATACTCAAGCAGCCGCCCATACTATTAAGTGTGCATCCTTCCACCATAGAGGCACACACACCCAGGCACCCACCCATACATTTAAGTGTGCACCCTTTCACCATACACTCACATAGGCAGCCACCTATCCATTTAAGTGTGCACCTTTTCACCATACACGCACACATGCACACCCAGCCACCCATAGATTTCTGTGCACCCTTTCACCATACACTCACACAGGCAGTCACGTACACATTTGAGTGTACACCCTTTCACCATACACTCACAAACACATACGTCATGGGATTGAGGAGAGCACTAGTACTTCAAAAAGAAATCGTTTCTTTTTTAAGTCACTCTGACTTCATAAAGAAATGATTTTGGTTAAGGACCGAATCATAACGGAAATAATGTATTTATGAAGGCAGAGTGAATTCAAAAATAAACTATTTCTTTTTGCAGTCATAGGGCTTCTCCTACACCATGACATGGAGGCCTCCAGCCTGGGGTCTTCCATTTTATGCGGTGGGAAAGCCCTTGGACTTCAAAAAGAACGTTTCTTTTTGTAGTCACTCTGCTTTACAGAAATAATTTCTTTATGAATGCAGAGTGAATTAAAAAAGAAACATTTTTTTTAAAAAGGGGGAGCACTATTACTTGAAAAGGAATTTGTTTCTTTTTGAAGTCACTCAGACTTCATAAAGAAATGATTTCCGTTAAGGACTGAACCATAACAGAAATAATTTCTTTATGAAGGCAGAGTGACTTCAAAATAAACTATTTCTTTTCGTCGTCATAGGGCTCCCCCCAAGTCCATGAGATGGAGGCCTCCAGCATGGGGTCTTCCATGTCATGGGGTGGGGTAAGCCCTTGAACTTCAAAAGGAAAGTTTATTTATGTTGTCACTCTGCCTTCAAAAAGAAATAATGTATGTTACAGAAATCATTTCTTTATGAATGCAGAATGAATTCAAAAAGAATCATTAAAAAAAAGAACATTTGAAAATATATATATATATATTTTTTTCTCCAAGTGGGGCACCCTCCCAGGACATGTGCTAGCGGGGCCCCTGCACCGCAGGGACTGCGTGGGCCGCCAGTACGCCAGTGCTAAGTGTGTCATTGGCTAGCCTTCGTGCTTCCATCTAAGTGTAGCGCCTGCTACCATTCACAATCCTATCTAGATACGGCGCAGGCTGATGTTCTCAATTCTAGGTGTGGCACATGCTAACATCCAAGTTCCTTCTAGGTGTGGCATATGCTAACATTCACAATCCTATCTAGATATGGCGCAGGCTGATGTTCTCAATTCTACGTTTGGCACATGTTAACATCCAAGTTAACACCCATAGAGTATGAGAAATGAGTTTTTGACACGGGTGTCTGCCCTCCCCCTTTGTTCGCTGCCTGCTTTCAAACGCATCGAGGTGACCGTGATTTCTGATGGTGCGATGAGCCACATTTCAGGCCAGCCAGGGCTTTAAGTGGGCCGGGGCCTGCCGGGGCTGGGCCCCGGCAGGCTCCGAAATTTCGTTTTGAGGCGGGGCCCTGCCGGGGCCCACTAATCTCCCCTGGCAGCCCCGGCCACTACACGAAAAGGCATTTTTCTCTACAGCCTGAAGCTCTCGCTCGTCTGCGAGAGCTTCAGGCTTCAGAAAAAAATGCCTTTCAGCTATAATGGTGGCGCCGCACCTGCAAGGCATCCCTTTAATCAAGGGATGCCACGTGGGCCGGCGCCACCATTATGGAGAAACGTGAGGCAGCTGGAAGCAGAAGCCTTGCTTTCTAAATACTGAAGCTCCCGCGGATTCGCGGGAGTTTCAGTCTTTAGGAAAAAGGCCTCTGCTTCCAGTGGCCTCACCCTTTCAGCCTTAATGGTGACGCTGCCCCTCCCCAGCTGGCGAGGGGCAGCACCACCATTAAGGCTGAATAGGCGAGGCGCTGTCCCCTGCCAGGCAAGCCTATACAAAATAAATGCAGAGATCAGCACCCTCTCCCCTGTAGGGGAGAGGGTGCTAATCTCTACAAAAGGCTGCCTGGCAAGGGTGCCAGTAGCACATTGAGCCGGGGCTCGTCAAGGAGGCGTGGCCTAACGGCCCATCAAGAGCCTGTTGTTAGGCCACGCCCCCTCGATGGGCCCCGGCTCGATTTGTAGTGCCACTTAAGGCACCAGCAGATCAAAGCCGAGTTGCTGAAAAAATGGACAATAATAAAATGATTGTAACACTAGCGCCTGCGTACAATAGAAGACGATCCGCGGTATCAACGGGCACACTGCCTACCAGCCTACAGGACCTGCCATATGCGTTATATTGGGTAGTATTGGCTGACATGTTAAGATATGGATATTACAAAGTTATAGCTGATACACGCTGTCTATTCACCGTCCACAGACAAATGTACAGATAACACTCATCCAGCATATCCTGACAGAAACATTCCGATTTCTTCATCTGTAGGACACCCTTTTAAAGGACCAGATTTCGCTTCTTATGTGTTTAAAATGTGTCTACGTTTTGGACTCTCATTTGGAATATGGATGTTTTTTCGTTATACTTTTCCGCGGCTGTACTTTACAACTATATTATAGGGAACCCATCGAGGCAAAGTGTAGTTTCACACTTTCTAGCTAAGCCTGCCACCCTGTGGCTAACTGTGTTTTCGCAGTTAAAGTCCTAGCTTTTATATTGCAATTCTTACCAATAATTTCTGCAAGGGCATTCGCATAGTCATTTTATGCAAGCTTGGTGAACAATCCCAAAATATTATTTTCTATCATATTCTGATTTTCATTGACTTTGTTGCAAATCTAGCTCGAGGTCTTGTGAGCTGGATGACCATTCAGGCCTGCTATGAAGAACAAGGAAAGTAAAGATGAACATATAAACTAATTTCATAGCAAATGAAACAGCAAATCAAAACGTTTCAAAGACAAAGTAAATTTACAAGTGAATGATGCAACTTAAAAATGAAAGCCTCATGAGTCCTGTCGCCTACACACTTTACGTGAAACAAGGTACACGATAGACCCATTGACTGGCTCCGAGGAAAGGCAGAAGCTGTCATCTTGGAGGCCAGTCAGCCAATCAGTTAACTTATCTTTACTTCGAGGATTAAAAAACCCTCATAAAAGAAGCGGAAAAACAAATAGAAAAAAATTGAACTTCTTAAAACTACACAAAACAACAAAAGTGATAGCAATGACACCAAACATAAATCAATGAAAATTATTAAAATAATTTCAAGCCAAAAATAAAACTATGTAGTGTTGCATTTGTTCCTTACTGCCAGTACGCGTTCATTGAATGAGTACAATGAGTGGGCCAGGTGTCTATCAGGAAGAGATAATACATAATTGAAAGCCGAGTCCCTTCAAAATGGGAATTAAATATGTCCTTCTGATAAATTTGAATACTGGACACAGGAATAGGAAGTGATTTAGGTGCTGTTTTTTTTTATTGGAGGGGCGTAATATTCCCCCAAATATGCCAGAGCTTCCGAGCGCAGCCAGGGAACCGGAACCACGAAGGGGGGCTTGGGACGGTTTCCCCCAGAGAATTGTTTTGATTTGAGTTAAAAACGTACATTATCCAGCACACTTTCTGTGAAAAACTGGTTAAAAAGTCCAGCTGTTTGCAATTGGTTTTGTAGGGTAACTCCAATTCAAAAATGCAATAGCAGCAAGTCACCAGCAGTGGACAGGTGCATTTCCCTTTTTAAATGACCCGAGTTCACTTATGTTTTTTCAAAATGTGTTAAGTTCATGATATGTTAACTATTGCTTTCGTTTCGGACTCTCGTTTAGAATATGGATGTTTTTTCGTTTTACTTATTCGCGGGTGGACAAATATACTATAGTGAAGACATCGAAACAAAATGTAGTTTCTCACTTTCTAGCTAAGCCTGCCACCTTGTGGCTAAATGTGTGTTCGCAGTTAAAGCCGTAGCCTTTATATTGCAATTCTTACCAATAAAGTCTGCAAGGGCATTCGCATAGTCTTTTTATGCAAGCCGCGAGAAAGAACAGTCACATAAGGACGGCACATTTTTCTTGATGAACAATCCCAAAGTATTATTTTCTATCATATTCTGCTTTTCATTGACTTTGTTGCAGAGCTAGCTCGACGTCTTGTGAGCTCGCTGACCACTCAGGCCTGCTCTGAAGAAGATCAAGGAAAGTAAAGATGAACATAAGAACTAATTTCATAGCAACTGAAACAGCAAATCAAAACGTTTTAAAGAAAAAGTAAATCTAGAAGTAACTGATGCAACTTAAAAATGAAAGGCCCATGAGTCCTGTCACCTAACACACTATAGTTTCTGGGGCCGGCAGAGCCATGCCAAGGGTCCACGGACTCCTAGCTCACGGAAGGCCCTAACTCCTTCCCTGGTCCCAAAGAAGTTGAGGTCCACATAAGGAGCAAAGAGTTACTATGGTTTATTATGCAAAATGCACAAGGGTCATATGCTTGGAGCGATCCAGGCACATCTCATCCTAATCTGGCTCTCAGGTTAGTTTTGTACATTTGCGACGATATAACCTTCGTCACTCAGCAGGTTCCTTCCCCAAAACCTAACAGGATTCAGGATTGGCTCCTGAGTAGGAGTTCCGGTGTAGGAATCTATAGTGGAGAATTGTTATTGGACGTTACTGTATCATGTGGTGTACTTGGATCATCCCCGAAAGTTGCTACTTCGAAGTTGTTACATTAGGTGAGTCCTGTGATTGGTCACTAGCCCCGCCATCTGCCACCAACCCCAGTGTCCTGATTGGTCAGGCTGCAGGCCCCCGAGCCTGGGACTGACTCTGCTACCAGCCCGCGAGGCACCTGTTCTCGTTACATGTATACTATGTGTCAGCAAGGTGCAACTATGTGTCTGTGCTTATACAATAGTGTGTAATAAACTAATGCCATGAGAGCGTTTCATTCCCATCGTACAAGGTGTCTGGGCTGGAGGTAACGAATATGTTGCGAGCTGTTGTCTGGCCATTGGGGTGGTTACTCATTCTCAGCCTCCGAGTCTTGGCCCGTTCTCAGCTTGCCCTCGTCACGTGGTTGGTGACCCCCCTTGCAGGCTTAATTGCTTCGAATTAACATGTATTTTGCAGGGACTATTCTTTGCTACAGCCGATGTCACCTTGGCTCGGGATGTGGAATGTCGCTTTGCAACATGGTGGCCTTGGCAGCCTGTTGCTCTCGTCAGAGCTCGTTGTGCTAGTACAGCACCTTGAGGCTTGAGATTTCTCTGCAACCATTATGGCCTACTGTATTTCCCTAAGGTCTGCTCTGACTTCTATTTTGGAATTATCATAGTGTCCATAGGTTAGTGTATGTCGCGGTTGACCAGGTCCCTTGGGTGCTCCTGTTCTTCCGTAGGGTTAATTGCATGTAAGCATCTACAAGTATATACACAAGCTCTTCTTGTTTCTTGCGTTTATGCATTGCTGTACCGAGTCTAAGTGGCAAAATACTAAACATGTAGACGGTATGTATATGTCACTGCCCTCTAACTCATAGGGCTGTACGCGTGTGTTCTTCATGTAGGTTGGTGTGTGGGTGTCCCAAATGTGCGGATCACACGTGTGCTTCCTGTCTAATGCAGCTATGTCGTCGTGATATATCTAATGACTTGAGGCATGGCATTTCTGGGTTGCTGCCTCTGGTCAAGTCTGTCCATACGGTTGTCTCCAGCTCTGTCCTGTGCCTCTTCATCCACTCTAGGCAGAGTTTGCGTTGTAGCAGGAGCATATGGTCAGCCGGTGCGGTACCTTTTGCAGTAGTTGTCCATGGCTGGAGCAGTAGGGATTGGCATAAGCTCATAAGATCGGTGGCCATGTTGTTGCTGGTGCTTCTTCCGGTTAGGGGGTCATTCGGGACAGTAAATCTGTTCGTATTTTCCCTCTTCAGTGCCCCCTCTAGTCGACTTGTCGACCACAACATTATGATTTATTTTGTTATCCATCAAGCGCCATACTTTGGTTATTCCGCCCAGGTGTCCGTAGTGGTTGACATGATCTTCAAACGACCAATACATGTAGACACATCTACCTCCAGGTTTGCAATTAACCCACTTTCCCACATACTTTGTTGGATTGCGCAGGTTTTCTAATTTCATTGTAAGGGGATACACATCTGCCTCTGTTATCTGCTGTCCTAGCCATTCTCTTTCTCTTATTACTTTGTTCACATGTGGGTCATTGTCCATAGACATTAGTAACTTCATGCCCACCACCTCTTCAGTAGCTGATTTGCATTTTGCCACACAGAACTTTACACCAAATAAATATGCCATTCCCATGATTCGTCCTCCAGCAAACACCTTTAGGCCGTCAGAAAACCAGGAAGGCATCCAGGACCATATGTACGAAAACCAGCTCTCATCTTTCTTTGTGCCCTTTGATTCTTCTTTCATTTTAGCATGCATACGTGCCAGCTGCGCCACTGCTTCAGATAGAGTTCTGTTGCCCTCGTCGTTTGCTGGTATTAAAGTGCAGCAGGAACTTCCAATTTTGGTGCAAACTCCTCCTTCTATAGCCGTGAGGAGGTCCAGGATGTATCTGTTCTGTTTTGCCACCAGACGTATCGCTCGGAGCTCCTCCTTTATTGCGTTGAACCCGTTCACAGTTGAATTTATGGTCATCATCAGCTCCCAGCGCGTTAATTGAAGCCATTTTGCATTGGCATACATTTGAAATCCAGGGTGTATCAATGCAGAAATAAACATTGCGGTTCTGCTAAATAGCCTGTGTGCTGGTGGTACCTCACTGAGTGCCACTTCAGACCGTCCCCAGAGGTAATTTCCTCTTTTCACTCTCCTGAGTGTCCTTTTTCTGGTTGTGGCGTTATCTCTAGCTTCTGGTGTGGGTGACAACGACCTCTTCTTCCTACTGTTTCCTTCGTCCATTTTGGGGAAGTTGCCTATGTTCACATGCTATTTGGGTAGCACCAATGAGGGTATGTTTAAATGTGCCAAGGAACATATTCCTCCCCAGTTCGGTGGGAGTTTCTCATATGCCCTGGGATCCACAGGCCCAATAGTGGTCCATCAGCACCACCGTTCCTGTCCCCATTTGTGGGATCTTCTCTATTCTTTTGCACCCTTCGTTTAGTCCCACTTCATCGGTGCCATCATGCTGATAGCATAAGGCAGGTGTAGGTAGCGGAATTATTGTGAGTGGCCCGTCTTCCTTGAACCTTATTTATATAAAGACTGTGTTTTAACTAATACAGTGTGTGGACATACCTTTGTGGGTGCTTGGGGACTACACTTTACCAGCCCGCATCCCCTCCTGAGAAGCTAGGCCTTGTTTGCTCGTCCATTGCTACCGTAATAGAGAATCTTGGCTGGGGTCCTCTGTGCCTCTCCTCTGCCGTATAGAGAGCAGGAGTACAGACACCCCCCACCAGTGCGTTTCTTTAGAGGGACAGCCACCCTAGGACAGGGACATCACCCTCTTACATCCTGGAGCACTGGCTAGGCAGCATTACAGAATTTCCCTCAGGGACCGGACGGGGATCATGCCGGGGCACCCTGGTACTGCAGTTGGACTTGTGGACAGTGTGCACTGTTTATTTTCCACCCAGGTAGGTGCACCCACACATGTGAGGTACTGTTTTCATCCGGACACCTGTGGGAATGTGGGAGGGTAGGACATGTGTTGTTGGCGGCGTGTTTCATTAGTTTCCAGTTGGGAAATGTCTGAAAATTGTGTTTTTTTCCTTAAAGTGGGACTTTGCCAGGTCTAGTGGGTAATAAAGTCCAAGCCGATTCCCCCAAGTCAGACCTCTATGGATTCCCATGGGTGTCTTCTTTTCAGAAATGCATGGGGCTCCCTGTTTTCCTTGGTGGCTGCGTCACCCTACGCCTAAATCTGTAGTTTGTCCATAAGAGCAAAATCCCCCAAAATCTGCTCTGCCAAAAGACTTGGGGTTACCAGTGGTTTAGCCTTTTCCCTTTGTGCCCAGGTAGGTGCACTCACACATATGAGGTACCGTTTTGTTGGCACACCTGTGGGAACGTGGGAAGGTAGGGTATGTGTTGTTGGCGGCGTGATTCGGTGGGTTGGCAGTGGGAAATGTCTGAAAATTGCATTTTATTTCCTTAAATTGGGACTTTGCCAGGGCTTGTGGGTGATACATTCTGGGGTGATTCGCACAAGTCAGACCTCTGTGGATTCCCACGGATGTCTTATTTCCTGAAATGCATGGGATTCCCTGTTTTCCTTGACGGCTGCCACACCCCAGGCCCAAATCTGTAGGTTGCCTCCACAAACCCTTTGGGGGATAGCAGTGGTTTAGCCTTTTCCCTTTGCACCCAGGTAGATGCACCCACACATGTGAGGTACCGTTTTCGTTGGGACACCTGTGGAAACGCGGGAAGGTAGGACATGGGGTGTTGGCATTGAGTTTCGGTGGGTTGGCGGTGGGAAATGTCTGAAAATTGTGTTTTTTTTTGCAAATTTCATACTTTGCAGGGGCTTGTGCGTAATACATTCTGGGGCGATTCCCGTAAGGCAGACTTCTGTGGATTCCCACGGGTGTCTTCTTTTCGAAAAATGAATGGGGTTCCCTGTTTTCCTTGGTGGCTGCGACACCCCAGGCCCAAATCTGTAGGTTGTCTCTCCAAACCCTTTGGGGGATTGCAGTGGTTTAACCTTTTCCCTTTGCGCCTAGGTAGGTGCACCCACACATGTGAGGTACTGTTTTTGTCTGGACACCTGTGGAAACACGGAAAGGTAGGACATGTGTTGTTGGTGGCATGATTTGGTCGGCTTGGTGGCGGGAAATGTCTTATCATTTTTTTTCGCCAAATTTTTGACTTTGCCAGGGATTGTGGGTAATACATTCTGGGTCAATTCGCACAAGTCAGACCTCTGTGGATTCCCACCGGTATCTTCTTTTCAGAAATGCATGGGGGTTCCCTGTTTTCCTTGGTGGCTGCGACACCCCAGGCCCAAATCTGTAGGTTGTCCATAAGAGCAAAGTCCCGCAAAATATGCTCTGCCGAAAGACTTGGGTTTACCAGTGGTTTAGCCTTTTCCCTGCATCCACACATGTGTAGTACTATTGTTGTCAGGACCCCTCTGGGAACGCAGGAAGGTAGGACATTTGTTGTGTTTGCTTGGTTTTCATAACGTTTTCCTATATTTGCTGCTGGACTTTGTCACACAACCCTTTCATTTCCCAAATGTGACCTACATTTAGTTGCTTCTTTAGGCACTATACGCTTTTTTAACCTGCACAAGTCACCTACCCTTCAAAAGGTATCCTGCGCTCTTTCAAAAAATGTATGCTTGCCCTTCTTCACCACATTTGTTTTCCTTATTTACAGATCCTAAGTATGTCTGCTTAGGCCATAAGCATAACATCCCCTGTACCATGGCTCAGTTTATGGTTTGTGGTATTGCTTGTTTTGTGAAACATTACGAAAAATGTGTCATTTCCTAACGGGAAGATTCGGGGGGAATGTAGCGGAGCATTGTTTTTCTCAAAATTCACAGAAGCCATTGCCTTACCGGGCCAATCATGTCCGCCACATACCTTTTTTTCTGTCATTTTTCCAAATTTTCCCCAAACAATGGACATTTTCCCTACATAGTTGTTGCCTGACCGGTGCAAATCCCCCCTTCCTAAACTTGAAATTCTGTCTGCTTTTCTGAAATATATGCCTTTCTGTCTTCCCATTCAGCTTTCCGACCCTCCTCTTCCATTCTGTCCACTCATGTCCTATTGGAAAAAATGGGCAAAATCACCTACCTCTCAGAAAATGGATGGTAACCATATAAAAATATGTTTCTTTGGTTTCCACTCAACCTGTTCATGAAAGCCTGGAAAATGGCGAATTCAGCACAGCAAACCATGTGTTCCTAGCTCTTACTAGGAAAAAACAACATGCTTCATTGTACAACATTTTATTGGCATTTTCTAGAAAAAAAACATGTTCTCCCCTTTTGGTTATTTTCTCTCACCCCCATACAGCAAACTAGGTTAGGACCACCTACATGTGGTAAGAAAAGGGGCCAAATTTGGCCGAGATATCTCATGGAACAAAAAAGTTACAAGGAATTGAATGGCGACATACCAAAATCACCAAAAAAGGCCTTGGCACGGGGGGGGAGGGGAACACCCTTGGCAGTTAAGGGGTTAAACATGACAAGTCCCAAGATGGCCTACACCTGATAAATAGTAACTTGGCTACGATGTTGGCAAATGATATTTTGCTTATTTGTGCAAATACCTGAATTCTGCCACTTTACAGGGAAAGTTAATCACCACTGGTAAGATCCCAGTGAACATTTCTTGTCTTGCAAAGTGGTTTGGGAATTGTACACTGAGTTTATGGCTACAGTATGCCAGGTAGAACAAATGTCTATTGGGGTTTAGGCCAAATGCACCAGGTAAATGGCATCTGAGAACATGTGATGCAAAGTCAAGGAGGTGACTGCGCAGTGGCTAAGGCCTCACATAGTTTGTATGAAGATGACTTTTGTGCTTGGAAATACCAATATGTACAAATGTAACAATGATTTGTCAAAATTCCAATACATGAATTGTGTCCGTAGGTTTGAAGTCTGAATTATTTCGACGAAAGGACCAACCATAAAGCTCAAACAAGATAAAAGCAATTCACTGTACGACGACATACAGGAAATGGAAGTGAATCCACCTGTCACTACAAATAAAACTAAAAATCTTGAGTCCGACTATAAAAGCATATAAAGGTCAGTGCCAAGTGGGAATGTGGAGAAGATTGTATCCATGTCGCACAAACTTTTACCAGAAGAGCTTTTAATGTGAGTTGAGCTTTAGACGAAACACTAACACAAATTCCATATTTCCATTCCTTGCAGCACTGGAAAATAGCGTGTATACCTGGGGTTTTCTGAACTTTTGTCATTTTGAAAAACAACACCTCGTCCAGAAGAGGGCCACAATTAAAACAGCAGAACACCAGGGATGGTGTTGATGCAAACTGTGTGCCGAAACATATGTAGACATCCTGACACAATAATAAATGTTTTTTTGCAGCGTTAAAATTTCTATTCTGTACATTTAATGTCATGGTTTCCCCAAACTGAACAAGGAATTTAACAATTGAATTGGCAAAGTGTCTCATCAGAATTGTCACTTTACTAACCCTAGACACCACGAGCAGAATATGTGTGTTTTTTCTGGACTTTTTAATTTCATGTATTTGTTTCTAAGTTTGGAGGTGTCTTGTGGAAAGCACCGACTACTTACAAAAGTGTATAACCTAATCTATTAAAATTTGTGTTTTTACTTTGACCGCTCTCTGGACAATGAAATGCTTCTATGCGACTTCTAGATAGATAAGAAATATATCTATCAAAAAATCCCTTTGTCCCTGATCCCCTTGCAAGGCGGACGAAAAGAGGGGTAATTGAGCTTTTGTTACTTTGTTTCTCTCATAGTTTGCAGTTGGGCTTTTCTGCTGTAGTGCATCAAATGTCCTTTCCTCCTTTTGTATAGGTATGACCTTGCAAATCCATAGTTTTTGCATATCTTTCCCCTCATATGTGCATGCTTTATCGTGCATTCTTAAGTTGTGAAAGAAATGGTGACTGTGGGCCATAAGATTAGCTCACTTTTCATTCAGGCTTAGCATTCCAAAAATGTACTCTGCCAACCACAGATGCATCACAACCTGATAAACTCAGATGCCACCGATTGAAGCTCTACGTTGCTCATTTTATTTATGTTATATGAGCTGAGCAATACCATCTCAGATTATTCCGGCACTCAGAGCAGAGCTTTACATGGGGCATTATTTTTTAACAATGCAGCCCCTACTGTCTAATATCTGATCCATGCAAAACAATTGGTACTTGTCATTGGGAAACAGAATCTTGTAGTAGTGAAAGAGAGGCACATAGCAGTTGCTTTCTTAGAAATAACATTGCGCATTATGCAAAAAATATTCCTGAATATTTGAATTATCACAAAAACACACTAATTGTCAAAGGTTCTCAGACTCGTGAATACGTTGCACTACCCCTCATGTTTCTCAGGCTCACGGCCCAGGAGTCCCTTAAGCAACATGAGTTCTCCCACAGGGACCAGCACTCACCCTTTAAGGTTCTTCCGTTCTTCCACAGGGTTCAGCCACTGATTATATTTCTTGATTTCTACCGTCGGGCAAAGTCACCCACTTAGATTTGTGGGTTCACCCACATAGCGCTGAGACCAATTACATTTCCCATATTTAATGTATGTAGAAATGGGCTCATTAGTTAAATTTGCACACATAACCAGCATTAGAATCCTCTCAATAGTGAAATCTCTGATCATGTAAGTGTCCCCAAATTATTTTTCTGTGACAATTTGCCCAAAAAACAGGTACACTATGGGTCTCAGGATTACATTGTAGTCGACATTTAACAGTTTTTGTATTTTAGAAGACTAGGTGTGTATATCATAATTACATTTGTTGTTTACAGCATTTTACTTGCATGCCAACAAGAAAGCAACAGCAACATGCTAAAAGAAAGGATTGTTTCAGGGAAGTAAAGTTTCACAATATAATATTTTAAAAAGCAGTGTTCCTAAATCTGTACATATAAATAGTGCAGATAATAGATATATACCTGTTTTTTTTATAATACTTTTGAAAATCTGCAATTTCAGATAGATGTGCCAACTGAACAAATGAATGGAATCCAGAATATTTTTAGTGAAAGTAATAAAAGAAAAAATGTATCAAATCTGTTAATAGCTACTAAGAAAACTAATATTTTTATAAGTAAAAGCAACTGTGCTATCAATTTGAAACAGAGGAATAAAGATATATATAGGAAAATGTTCCACTCTCTAGTTTTTACAAGTCTTTGAAGAAGTGTGAAAGCAAAATCTAGATATGTTGTAAAGCGTTTTTTGGAAAAGAAATAAGTACAAGTAATAATTAAAAAAGCTTTTCATAAGAAAAGGAAATTGTTCATTTTTGTAGTGAATAAACATAAGAAATTACGTAAGGTGACTGCACCATTCCATAGAAATATAAAAACAGTTCATGTACTTAAACGTGATAACTATTGTGACGTGTTTGGCGGAGAGTGGAAACACACTTCTCATACATAAGGATTTAATGAGGAGAGTTACAATCAAGGAAAGAATGTGCCTGTCACACCCCTGGAGTATCACACAACTCCTTCCTAGCCACGGACGCCAAATGGAGTTCACCCCTCCCACCTTGGTTGGCACAGGCTCCTGATTTAAGTGTATACAGGCACCTTGAGGCAGCCAAGGGTGGGAAGAGGGTTAGGGAGCAGTTGTGGATAGGTAGGGGGTGTTAGAGTCACCGGAAAGAGGTTTAGGAGTCTTGAAAGTGGACAGGGATAGGGACCATAGGAAAAGAAATAACGTGTTCAACATACACTTGTCTAAACCAATGCAAAACTCATGTATTCCTATTCACTCCTTGAGTCAGCAACAGACATAAGCACATAATGAGTTATTGATGGCCATGGATAACTGCAGCAGGGTACAACATAAATGGACAAAAGCACAAGCAACAAACATTTATCTTGCCACAGTGTGGTATTCCCATTTGCAGTGACTCCAACCCCTCCTGCCGTCTCAGTAGGCATAGGTCAAATCATAATACTGCATTGAACATAAGTGACTTGTCACAGACATAAAATGGAACAAATAGCAAGCAGCCACAAACAACATAGCGTTACTCCGGTTCTCATGTGTAATTGTGCCCCAACATTCTACTGTTCTGAACGCTAAGGTTCCGTGTGTCTCGAAGTGCCCAGCATGAGTTCATGAGACTTCTTCTAAGGAAACACACGTGCGGTACTTCGCGGCACGTTTTCAACCCTTATCAGTGTGCGGGAGATAATGTTCTGTGAGCTACAAACGGTGGAGAAATGACGGTATGCACCCAAGAATCACACCCATATTCATAGAAACACTTAACTGAGGACTGGGGGTGGGCTCACCCGCACTGCCCCAGAAAATGCGTTCTCCTGCATTGGACGGACACACCACCGTGATTTGCTTCATGCCCTTATGAGGGACAGAGCCCTGCAGGAAATCGCAATCTCACTCCCTGGCCCGGGTCCTTCATGAGTCTCCAAATGAACGTCTGCACACCTGCTCTCCTACGGCCCGTGCCTGCCGCGCCAACAATAACCAACAGGCAGCAGGGGCGTGGAGTGTCTTAAATAGCAATGAGCCAACACACCTGCTTCCCTCCAGCCAACCTAACCCAAAGCCTCATGGGAATTGTAGTCTTTTGCTTGTCTTTGCATGAGAACCCTTCCCTGAGCTGCCTCGCAGGCTTAACAAGCCCTTTTTCCTCACATTACCCCTCCTCTAAGGCCCTTCCCATGACCCGGCTTACCCAGATGGGACCGATAAAATAGTCTTACCAAATGGTCTGCATGCACTGCCTCTGCAGGCTCCCAAGAATCGTCCTCAGGACCACAAACCACCCAGGAAATGAGGTACCAAAGTCTTGTACCTCGCCACTTGGAGTGCAAAATGTGCTGCACTTGAAATTCCTCTTGACCATCCTTCATCACCCCCAGATCCTTCCTTGTCACCACACCAGGAGATTTTTTCTTAGAAATCAGGGCTCCTGGAAAAAAACCCTATTCTGCCCAGGAGGGCTTCTTGAAAAACAAGGATACAAGTGAATGGGTCAGGAATCACTAATGCACTCCCCTTTTGTTCAGTCACCGTAAATAAAGAAAAACACTTTAAATATTGTACCTGAATATGGTAAATTCTAGTTTTTATGTAGTAACATCTATTTGAATGAAGTTAGGTACAAAGTAAAACATCACAAGGTTCCGGATTAGGTCGTACAGAAAATCACAAAACAATGGTCAACAAATAAACACATTGCTTGTGCAGTAAACAGAGTACAATTCTCCACGGTCGATATATGGTGACCAGTGTCAAAAAAGTGAACATTTAGAACAAAAATATGAGAAAAGTTTTTACAAGACAGTGTAGATACATTGGTAACACTGTGGTTAAAAGTGTTTCAGCTGTCTATATGGGCTGTATATGCCTCATATCTGATACGGCCTTCTTCAGGACGGGAGACTGTATGATCAGGATGTTCAGAGGATGCTGTAACAGTGAGAGGAAGTATGGTCAGGAGAGTGCTAAGCTCAATCTATTTGAACAAGGTGATCAAATCACTGCGTGTGTCAGACATAATTACTGAACACAGTTTACCTGTGGGAAGGAAATGGCCACAGTTGTTCTAATGGGAAAACTCCCATCAGTTACGGTCACAATGGACTACTGTTATTGAATAAAGAATAGGTGACATCAGAATTGTCTCCTAATTAATTAGTGGAAAAAGTATTAGAAAAAACTATTAGAAAAAGGCACAGATGAATTGTGCACAAGATAGTCATGACAGCGTATATACCTAGGCTTATCTCTACGCGTGGCTGTGGACGTCAGGGTACACTATATGCATAATTTGGAAGAATCCACTTCGAGGCGTCCTAGAAGAGGGCACACGATTAGTGGAATGCGCAATATTTGAATTTGGGCTAGCGTACTTGAATGCTATGGTCTATAATGGCAAGAGTACCTCTGCAGATGTCTGTTTTCATGCAAGCTGCGCACAGCGTGTGATGTGCCTGGGATGTAGTGCTGAGTCACAATCTCTGGTGCAATCGGTAACTCGCAGACCACGTAGAGCAGCATTGCAAACGCTGTTGCTAGGTCACGGGTGTATAAATACCGGCGGCCATCTTGGAATGGTGTGCGGCATCGTCTCGTGAAAATCTTGGTTAACTGTCATCATTAGCTCCCATCTGGTGATTTGGAGCCATTTTGCATTTGCATATGCCTGCAGTCCTGGGTGTATTATCGATGAGAAGAACATCGCCGCTCTGCTAAATAGTCTGTGTTCTGGTGGAATGGAGGTGAGAGCGTTTCCCATCTTCCCCATAGGTAATTTCCCGTCAGTGGTTCTCCCTGTCTTTTCGCCCTTGACAAGATGTTTTCGGTGTTCTTCTCTTTATCTTCTGCAAACTTCACAGATCTCTTCCTCCTCTTGTTTCCTTCGTCCATCTTGGGGAAGTTGTCCAGGTTGACATGTTTCTGAGGCACAACTAATGATGGCACATTAACGTGTACCATAGTGCATATCCCATTCCATGATGGTGGTAGCGTGTGATATGCTTTGTTGCCGCAGGCCCAATAGTGATCCATTATGACAGCTGTCCCAGCACCCCCCTCAGGAATCATTATAATACTTTTACAGTTTTTATTATCTCCAACATCAACATCACCTGTGTGCTGGTAGCACAGTGTGGGAGCAGTTAGCGGTAGTATAGAGTTTTGGTCTTTGTCTTTCTCCAGCCATGTTAACAGTGGAACATATTTCCCCCACACGAACCAACATTTGTTGTTTGTTTCATTTATTGAATTTACATTTTCTTTCATCACTATGTTGCTTCCTACTGCTCCTTCTGTCCATCCATCATTTGTGTATATCTTCCCATATATTATAATTAGAGCTCTTTCCCAACACCCTTGTTCACCAGCAACTTCACTTGCATACCAATCACACGGCAGGTAATTTAACGTAACCTTCTTCGTCTCTCCTTTCTTGGCCCCTTCCGTTATGTATCTGAACGCTTGAGTGTGTAGGCGATAGCTGTTGTACAAGATAAGTGTTTTGATGAAGTTATTTTCATATGGATATGTATCTCTTGTTTTACATTGCAATGATACCACTGTCCCTTCATATCATCCTTTTGTTTGGAACAGGGCCATATATATCAGGCACTCTTCTTCTCTCGTGGGTACTTCAGTAGCTACAAACGTTCTTGATGCGCTCATGGCGTATGGGACCAATGAGCACACGTAGCAGTTGTTCTTAGTTGTCTGCTTACCAATTTTGGACATGTGCTGATACCACATGTTATTTGTGACATGTGCTGAATCTGTAAGATATGTGTCAATCCCTTAACTATCCTCATATGTACTACGTTTAACTCTATTCCCATTACTTCTTGTATTACTTGTACCACCTGACACCATTCCTGTTGCAGCAGTGGGAGGTAGTTTGTTAGGTTTGGGTGCAGCCATAATCCAAGAGGCGTAGCGTGACTGCCAGACAGAGGTAGCAATCAGACCAGTGATTACCAACACTCCTACCACCTTTATTACAATACCTAATATCACTGGCATTTTTCTTCTTACCTGTGCTGCCGTCCTGCAGCTTATTCTTTGTGATGTTAAAGATGCCCGCCTGAAAATCACTAAAAAATATGCGTTACGTTGTTAGTTATGAATCTCTCCCTATTAGATAGTCGTTCAGTGCCCAGGCGAAAAGCTGTTCCCACGCTAATCTCAGCGACCTATTTCTTAGAGCTGGTAGTTGCTCGTGGAGATGGAGAAATGATTGCTCTATGGCCAAAATGAACGGGTTGTAATACACACGTATCCTTCTCCTTTTTAGATACTTTGGTCTCTTTATATGGTAGACAAATTGGTGTTAACTAATTAAACAAGAGATAGATAGCTAGAGTTTTCACAACAGTTATCATCATAAAACATCAACTATTTAATAGACATATAAAGCATTTATTTAAGAGGTAAAACATTACAAATTCATCAAAATCCAAGTAATAAAACACTGTAAAATATGTGACAAAACATAACCATCTCGGTTTGGTAACAATCAATGTAAATTCAATCATTAATATACTAGAAAACCACAATATAATAGTTTCTAGATTAGTAATGTCCTTATCTAGACGGATGTAATCTACCAGTGGTTATTCTATTAACCATTGTATTGTCTCATTGTTGAAAAGATAGAGCAACCACTCAAGTGGTTATTTTGGAATCCCTCCTCTATTCAGTAAGACAAATTGGTGTGACAGGGCTTCAGGGGTGTTATCTTCTGTGGGTAGCATTTACCCCTGGGCAAAACACGACTTTAGTAACTTTACTTTCTATACAACACAGTATTATGCGGTACCTGCATGTGCGAGAAAAAGAGAGAGAGAGCATGCATGTGTTTATGTGTGTGTGTGCAGCATTCAATTTTGTAAACAATGTCCTTTATTGGGTGGTGGCATGGACGAGGCTGGGTGGGGCAGTGGTTTGTTTTCTTTGCGATCTCGTAACCATGGGGTGAGCTATGGGGGATTGTCCAAAGTCTATGGCTGTGCCTGTGGTTGCGGAGGGGTCAGTGGCAGTGGCACAATTGTCTTTTGTTGTTGTTGCTGCGTCTTTGGCTGCCGTTGATGTTGCTGATGCTGTATTTGCGGTGGCCTTGTGGTCAACGCGAGGGCGGGTCTGACCTTTGTAGGGCTTGATGTCGTGCAGGTGGTTCCAAACTCCTTTGTCGGATAGTTTAACTGCTCTGGAAGCTACTGCTCCCACCAAGTGGGGCCCCGTGAACCTGCGGCTATTCCACTTCCTGTTGAAATTGAGGAGGAGAACGTGGTCTCCTTCCGCAGTAGTCCACTGTTTTTGCTGCTCTTGTTCCTCGCTTGTCTCTTCTGGTTGGGTGATCTTCGACCCGCCCTGCGTGTGCTCAAGCTGTTGAGAGATGAAGGCAACACTAGTAATCAAGGAAGACACATATTCATGCATTTCATCACCAAAAACATTTGCAGAACTATCATTGTCGGTGAAGGCCCTTGATGCTGATGTTGATGGAAGGCCCATCTGACGTCCAGTCACCACCTCGTGGGGAGTGAGGTGGTGATCAGATCCTGGCCTATTTCTCAGCTCAAACAGAGCCAAGGGGTGGCAGTACAACCAGCTTTTCTTAGTTGTCTGCTGTATTTTAGCAATCTCTTCTTTTAGGAGGCCGTTCAGACATTCACACACACCGTGAGCCTGCGGGTGGTATGCACATGCAAACTTGTGCTTTATTCCAAGCAGTGCAGTAATGTGCTCAAACATCTCATTTGCGAAGTGTGGGCCATTGTCTGACTGCAGCACTTTGCAAACTTCCCACCTGGGGAAAACCTCCCTCACTAAAAATGTAGCTGCTCCAAAAGCGTCTGCATGAGAGCAGGGCCGAACCTCAATCCACCTGGAAAATGGGCGTACCACTACAATCATGTATCTGTCTCCTTGACATACATTGATCATGTCAATGTAGTCAATGTGAAGGTGCAGGAAGGGTCCTTCTGGCCGGGGTATAGTACCTTTTATTACTTGTAGCGTGTGACAGGCCGTGAATTGTTGACATGTTAGGCATTTGCTGATAAAGTTTGCAACATGTGATTTTAACTTGGGACAGAACCATGTTTCATTTATTTGTGCTGCAATCACTTCCTTTCATGTGTGTGTTGGATGGTGTAACTGAGTCAGGGCTGTATTCAACAGGGCTAGTGGCATAACCACCTTTCCTGTATTATTTTGGCGCCACAATGCATCTGTGGGGGACATTGTACACCCTCTTTTTACCCATAGTTCCTTTTCTGCCATGGGTGCAACTCCATTATCTGCGTTGCGGGGATATGTGTGTACCCTTCCTCCTTCAACATCTGTCTTGCCTCCGCCCTCCCCTTATCTTTGTCCTTTTCTGGGAGGGTCCATATTTCGCCAAAATATGCAGCATGTTTTGCATGGGCGTCTGCCGTTTCATTACCTTTTGAGATAGAGTCATCTGCATTTGTGTGTGCCTGACATTTAACCAGGGTTATTTCTTTAGGGTTATTGATTACTTCAGTCAGTTCAGCGAGCAAGAGTGCATGCTGCACTGGGCTACCATCAGCTCTTCTAAACCCCCTTCTTTGCCATTTTATTAATCCTGAGTGCACCGTTGATGTTACATATGCGTTGTCTGAGTATATGGTTACTCTTTTATCATCACTTTCTTTCAGTGCCAAAATTAGGGTCACTAATTCTGCTGCCTGAGCCGAGTAATTTTGTGGGAGCTGGACGCATTTTACTGGGACATACATCCAATCCTCTGTAAGTCTGACTACTGCTGCTCCTGTCCTTCTTATCCCATCAGTCTGGTTAATTGTTGAGGACCCATCAATGTACATTATCTCGCCCCCTCCAGGGCATTTTCCTCAACTTTTGTCGTGCTGGCATATGTTTCAATGGCCTGTGTACAATTATGAACGTAATCACCTTCTTCTACCACCTCTGCTATGAACCTTACTGGGTTTATGTTGCTGCATCTTACAATTGTCAATTCCGGCCTGGAGAGTATAATCTCATATCCTGATGCCCTCTGTGTGGTCAATGTGGATTTGGGCTTGTTCAGAATGGCAAATAGTGCATGTTCCACAAATAGTGTGGTAGGGCACCCCATTGTGATTGATGATGATTTCTCCACTGTAAATGCTGCTCTGTTCGCAAGGGAAGTGACCTAACATTACAGGGTCCAAGTGTCCACTGTAAAAGGCTACTGGTTTGTGTCCCATGCTTGTTTTCTGAGTCAGTACTGCCTTCATTACTGCTGAGTCGCTATGCGAGCAGATAAAGAATTGGTGTTCATAGTTTGGAGTGGCCAGTACTGGTGCTGTTGAGATGGCGTGCTTTAACTCTTCAAATGCCTCTTTCATTTCCCTTGTCCACCCCAATCTTTTGTCCCCCTTCTGTGCTTTCCTCAGTTCTTCAAGTAAGGGTCCAATGTATGAGCTGAAATCAAAGACCCATGCCCTGCAGTAGTTACATAGGCCCAGGAACTGCTGCAGTTCTCTTACTGTCTGTGGCTGCGGTGTGTTTGGTATTGCTTGCGCTCTTTGTGGTGCAATGTTCCTTCCACTCTGTGACATGAGTTGGCCAATGTAGGGCACCTGTTCCTGGCAGTACTGTAGCTTCTCCTTGCCTACCTTGTACCCCTTCTCAGCTAACACTGTGAGCATTTTGATTGATTCCTTCCTACACTTCTCCTCTGTGGTGCTGCAGATGATTATGTCATCTACGTATTGCAGCACCGTGCTCTCCATTTCAACATTTCCAAGATCCATTTGGATCACCCTGTTGAAGATGGATGGTGATTCACAGTACCCTTGGGGCAACCTTGTGTGTTTCTATTTTGTGTTTCTGTATGTGAAGCTTGTCAAATCTTGTGAATCTGGGTGCAGAGGTATCGAGAAAAAAGCATTTTTGAGGTCAATCACTGTGAACCGTGATGCCTCTGCTGGTATCCCACATAGGATTGTGGCCGGGTTAGCTGCTATGGGGTATTCTGCCTCTACTATGTTGTTCAAAGGGCGTAGGTCCTGGTTGAAACGCCAAGAACCTCCCTTTGCTTCTTGCACAGGATACACAGCAGTGTTGCAAGGTGATTCTGATGGTACTAATATACCATTGTTAATCAGGGCACTTATTGTTTCATATATGCCCTCATCTGCCTCTTTTGAAAGTGGGTATTGTTTAACTCTCGGCAGTATTGCTCCTTTCTTCAACTTTATTTTCACTCCTCCAAAGCTCTTGATGCAGCCAACGACATATGTACTGGTAGTCCACAGAGATACTGGTACTGCTGCCATGTCTTCCTCGTAAAATGGTGCTGGTGTATGGGCAGGTGCCTCTAGTGCCATAGCTATTTTCTGTGCCACCTGCTTGTATGTCACCTTCAACCAAATGTTAATGCTCATCCCAAACACTGTCTCTCCTTCACCATTGTCGTCAGAGAACAGCTCCTCATCGGACACCTGTGTTAGTCTGCACCCCTCTGCCAGTGCTATTACTGCTCTCCATGCCCTCCCCTCCCTGTCTTGGGCATGTACCGCAATGTAGTCTGCAGTTGCCATGATGCTCTCAATGCTTACTGAAATCACTTGCCCCTCTGTTTCACTTGCTAGTGGCTCTGGTCTGGATAGATATGCAGCTGGTCTCCTCCAAATTTTGCACTCTATTCCAGGCAACCATGCAATTGCCATGTCTGTCCCGTATTGGAATACCTCTGCATCTACAGGTTCAGCCCGGGCCACTGTTTTGCCACAGTAAGCCTGCAGTATTTGTCATGCTGTGAGCATGTTAATTCCTGGTGTAGAGCAAATTATGCCTTTCTCCGTGAAGGAGATCGTCATATTCAGCCTGCTCATTATGTCCCTTCCAAGTATATTAACTGGTGACTGCTTCAGGTACAGCAGTGGGAGAGATATGTCATGATCTCCTATAGATAAGGAGATGTTATCAGTGAATGGAACCAACCCTCAAGCCCCAGAAAATCCTTGAGCGTGCATGGCTTCACCGGACATTTTAAATTTACCCTCCCTTATGCAGGACTTGGTTGCCCCTGGGTCAACTAAGAAGGAACATTTTTTGTCACCTATCACTACCTGTATGCATAGTTCCTCCGCACTATTAGGTGTCACTGATAGGATGGGACACATCAAAGACATCTGTGGGCTGTCCTATTGTGGATAGAGCGACTGACCACTCCCTGTGTACGGGTTGTGACCCATTATTGTCACCTTTCCTAGCCGTGTCTGCTGTAGTGGTTCATTAGTTGTGGATACTGCATTGTCTTGTATTTGTGTAAGCTGTTGTACTGGTTGCACCTGATGTTGTTGTGTTGGTATCATCTGTTGCTGTGGTAGTGCGTTTGTTTGTACCTGCTGCTGTGGTGGTGCTTGCTGCAGTGGTGCTTGTTGTTGTGGTGGGCATTGTTGTATTCCTTGTTGTTGTTGGAAAACTTGTTGCTCTCCCACAGACCCCTGTTCCCCCCATCCTAGTTGAGTGAGCCTCACCCTAAATGTGCGTGACATGTGTCCCACCATCCCACATATCTAACATATTGGTGGTTCTCTGGCCTGCCATGGGAAGTTCCCCGTATTATCCTGGTACCCCTGCTGTCTGTTAGGGTAGTAACCTCAGAACCCTCTCCCTTGCTGCTGTGTGGGTTGGCCATATCCTCTCCCTCTCATCATGCCGCCCCTCCCCCTGTAGTTGTTATAATATCCGTTTCCTAGTTGCATGTATCCTCCTCCTGCGGGAGCTGTGTATGGTGGGAGTGGTGGCATCTGCTGTGTTATACTTTGTGTTGGTTACTCTGATGGGGCTGCTTGTTGTCGCGTTGTGTCCTGTGCAACCACTACTTGTGTGGGGGTTGGTGCTGCTACCACTGGCGTTGTTATTAGCGCTCCCTCCATAGTATATTTTGCCTTTCTATCTTTCTCCTTTTGTTTCATCTTTTCTTGCCAGATTCTTCAGTGGTGTACTATAGTTAGTTGTATTTCTAGCCAGGCCTTAGCTTCCATCCCCACTATTTTCTTTAGCTGCCTTTGTACTGGCTCCGGGAGCCCTTGAACTAATATGTGGTAGAAAATTGCTGGTGTCTTATCCCACTGCTCCGAGTTTCCAGGTGCCACTTCTCCTGAATCTCCTGGATGTAATCAACAGGATCTTCATTCTCACACATCTTGCGTGAGGTTATTGCTCCTATGTCTGACGTGTCTGGGTACTGAACTCTCAAGGCCTGCCACAGTGCATGTCTGCAGTTGGCGAATGGCGCTCCATCATGTGACGTGTCTGCTATTGTGACCCCTGGGAAGCCCGCCCTTTTCCAAATATCATCTGCAGCATCCCCCAATATTGATATTAAGAGTCCCTTCACGTCCCCCACTGCTAGTTTCTGCCCCGCAGTGTGTTTCTTCATCTCATATATCCACTTCCCTGCTCCTCCCCTTAGTGATGGGAGTTTGCATTTTATGTTTTCCTTGTCGGCATGCTTCCAGGGTACATATTGTGGTCTGGTCCCTCCCCTTTCTAGAAGTGGCATTAAGTTGTAACCCCTTGTTTCCCTCCACCCCTGTGGGGTGAGTTCAGTGTATTCCTCCTCTTCCTCTGTATCAGGTAATTCTGTTATCATATCAATATTACAGTTTTTTCTTCTTTCGTGCCCTTCATTCTTCCTCCCTTTCCTGTTATCCTCTTGTTTCACTGTGGGAGTGTTTGTCCGTTCTTCCTGCCTGCGTCCTGGGAGGTCTCTGAGCCTACCGACATACGGTGTGTGCGCAGGAGTTGTTGTGAGTGGGCGTGGTTGGCGTGATGGTGTTTGTGTTACTGTTTGTGGCGTTCTTCCTTCTACCTCACTTACCTGTTCGTCACCCCTCTTATCTTCGTCCCTTTTCCCGCACGACCATGGTGACTCGTGGTTTGTGTGTGTTATGTATAGTTTGTCTAAACTCTCCCTTCTCCTATCCCTTCCACCTTTTGCCAAACAGTCTTCCTCCTCGCTACAAAATCCATCAAGAAAAGACAAGCCCCACTCTGTGCGTTTTCCACCCACTGTCACCGTCCTTAAATCTATTAAGTCCGCTTCCCGATGTTCTTTTCCTCTGACAGCTGCCCCCTGCGCTGATGTTGTAGCCACCTCCGAGTCCCTGCGCGTGTATGTTCTTATGCTGTGCTCTACCCTTCTATCTCCGCTCTCATCATCCTGTTTCCCGATTACTTCTCTGCCTATTTCCGCTCTTTTTCTTTTTAATTCTTCCATCACCTCACTACTTACCTTCGCTAATATCCTCTCCTCTTCTTCCCTCCTTTCCCATTTTTCCCTTTCCCATTTTAATAAGCTTTCTATTACTTTACCTTCTTCATATTTCCTGGTGCTTTCAGACAGTATTTTCTTTTTCCACAGTTCCATTTCCTTTACCTTCTCTTCCTCCCTTCTTTTCATATCTCGTTGCTCTGCGTGGGATATCCTCTCTGCTTCCCTTTTCTTTTCTTCTGTACGCTCCTTCATCCTTTCCTGCTCGTCCCTATTCTCCTTTCTCTCCTTCCTCGTGTTTCTTACTCGAACTGTCTAATCAGTGCGCTTCGCGCATCCCTCAATTCAGCCAATCTTTCCTCCAACATTTCTTCCTCTTCCCGTGAAAGTTGAACTTCTCTCGTGTTACTCACCTCGTCCCCTGTCCGTGTATTACCCATGTCTTCCATAGTCATCCTCCTTACTGCATCTTCTTCCTCCCCTGTTAATGTCCCTAGCAGCTTTAGGATCACCTGTGACCCATTCGTCTTGTCCTATATTTGTGATGTGCTCCTCACTTTTCTTCCCTCCTTCCGCACCTGCCTGCGCAGAGCTTTAACATACCGTGCTCGTTACCTCCTCCCCCCTCTTGTAGCTATCTGTAGCGGCATATGGTGGAGGGCTTATGCTGGGTTTGAGTACCCCTCAGCCACTGTCAGTTGTTGTCTTGCTACTTCTCTTAATTCCGTTACTGGGTACAACCCACCTTTCTTCTTCTTTACTACCTTCACCAGAGGCATATCTTCTGTCCCTTCCTTTTTCATCTCCACTTCAGATGTTGCACCTGAACCTTCTTTCTCCTTCTTGTCCTCTTCTGCGCCTGGTGTACTGCTGCTTGCCATGCCCGTGCCCCCTTCATCCTCCTTCTCCTCCTTGCCCTCTTTCGTTTCTCTGCTCCCCTTCTCCTATGTTGCTCCTTCCATAGTGAACATCCCCGTTGCTCCCGGCCTTGTTCCCTGGAACATCCTCCATAAATTGAACATCTCTACATGGTGGGCTAATTTCTTCCCCTTGTACGTGTTGTGTATGTATGTCAATAGCGAGTGTTGGGTGTATGGTTCAAAACTGCCGTTAGGCGACCATGGTGTCAGTATTTTATTGTTTGTTCCTTGTGTCCAATCTATACTATACTTGATCATTTTCTCCTTGTCTGGCGAGAGTGTTGTGCACATGTGTTGGAGGGGTGTAGTTAAAGCATTTCCCCACACCCCGGGCCCCGACCCATAGGACATGGCCATGTTACACCTTACTGTTCACCAATATTAACCCTCTTTACCTGGCCCCGTAAGCTGGGGACTTCCGATCGTCCACTGAAAAGTAATACAATTGCAAATTTACAATTCTTTTCCTCTATTCGTTTTCTCCCTTGATTTTACGTTTACGGCCCCCTACGGTCGTGGCGCACGAAGCCCCCTGCGGATGCGTGCCCTGTGTGACGTGCTTGTACAGCCGCCCCACCTTTCCCTTTCTTCAAAACTTCTCCCTCCCCTTTTTGACCGCCTTGCTCAATGTGACCGGCGTTCTCCGTGCGCGGTCACCTCTCCCCTTTTCGCCCCTTCCTTATTGAGGGTTGTCGGCGTTCTCCGTGCTCTTCCTCCCCACTTCGTCTATGCCGCCCCTCTCCCGCTACTATCCCCCAGCCACCTCTTGATCAACACGAGATGGTCGCAGTGTCCTATGGAAGCCCTACGGTGACGTCACCAACTTCTCTGGCTATTACCGGTAAGAACCTCTTATAACATAAAAAGAGCGCACGATATCTTTTAACTCTTTGTCCCCGTAACCCCACAGCTGTCCTCTTACTACAATAAACTCTTATAATCGGACTGCGCACGCTGCGTCGCCTCGCCAGCCAATTATCTTCCGCACTCGGAAAAAATCTAGCTACCACCTACGGGAAAACTTCATCTACCTAACAAGCTTCAACACTCAATTAGTAGGGATCCTCGTCTACTTATTGATCTAAATGCCAATTCGTAGGAAAGCCACACCCCTTCCCTACAGGTGTCCGCGATCTAAACAAATCAGTGCCTTCTGACAACCACACGTGGTGCCTTTCGGCTCCACCCAAGCCTCTCTGTGACGCGGTGGACGACGGCCCTCGTGCCTGTCCAGCCACTGCTCACTCGTCTGTCGTCACTTAGTGATCAAATCTTTTACAGCACACTGTAAACACCTGCCGCCACCCTGTTCACAACTCCTCCCTCCTCCCGCACAACATTGCGTTGCTAGTCGGGTGTGTCATGCTCATCAAGTTCTCCTGTTGTGCGGGGCCGCTCGACTGCATGCACCCCTCGAAAGCGGCTTGCCACCTCCCCTCGTCTGGACCACGTCTGGACACTTGCCAACCGTGGGTGGGATACTTCTCAAGCTGGCTCCTGATGGCCAATATCCGGTCTACTCATAGTTCCGCGATGGTTCCTGTAGTCCTCAAAAGGGGGCAACGGCAGAGGGAGCTGCGCTGCTGGGTCACCTCGCCGCAAGAGGCCCTGGAATAATGCTCTTGGGGGACAGACCTCAAACAGATCTCAGCAGTGCCTCCAACTTGTCGGGGAGATTATCCCGGGGGCTGGCAGAGCTGTCCGCGGACCTCTGGGCTTGGGAGGCCCCAACTCCTCCCGTGTCCCAGAAAGAGTATGACACACGCACACAAGGAGCAAAGCAACTTCTGCTGTTTATTAGAGTAACGGCAGGGATACACTTAGTCCGTATGCATCCGGAAAAGCTCTCATTCTTCGTGGGGCTCGCAGGCCCTTTTTACAGCAGTATGATGCGCTACTCGCGTCACCTGGGAAAAACATCACAAAACCTATTGCCACTTCGGATTGGTTCCCCGAGTGGTAGGGTTAGTATGGTTATGGTATGGGAAAGAATATTAGTGGAAGAGAACAGGTCAGGTGGTATACTTGGGCTGTCCCTAGCAGTTGCTACTTTGGAATTGTTACAAGGGGACCCTTGGTGATTGGCTAAGAGTAATGGTGTCAGTAATAAGCCCCCCTGTGTTCTGATTGGTCCTCCCGTGAGCCCCCAAGCCTGGGACCATCGCTGTTCCCAGCTCGCGGTGTACCCGTCATTAGCAACAATGTGCAACTATGTGTTAGTGCGGACAATGGACAGGTCTGTTTATGGCTGGTGAGCAGGTCTTCCCGTCCGCTGTAGGTGTCCATCTTGCCACTTCGTTGTTGTAACCTGTGTCCCAGACGTGGGACCCTGGCGACTTTCTGTCTCGTGAGCTTGGCATCTTGTCAGTTCGGCTTGGTCACGTGTGGGTAGACTGTAGCTGGAGCAGAATTATGAGCATTAGATTTTGTATTCTGTGTCTGAGGGCTTGGCATCTGCAGGTGAAACCTTGGCGCCGGGCTCGCGGTATGCGAGTTGCAACATCGTGGCCTTGGCTGTGGTCTCTCGTTAGGGGCTTATTCTGCATGATCAGCACTTGCATTTCGCTCTGGGAGGGTTTTCGTTTGCGAGGCTCCGGCCTGGGGACTCTTGTTTGTGGCCTACTTGGGCCTAGTTCAGGTGGCGGTACATGATCATTAGTATGGTGGTCGTGGGATGACAAATCATCATATGCAACATTAGATATACATGATAGCGTCTCATAGAGATAGGTGGCGAGGAAGCATCAGCAAGCATATACACAAGCTCTTCAGACGTCTTGCGTTTTTACGGTGCTGTAGGAGGCCTATGTGAAAAATAACAACGATGTATGTCTGTGGAGTATGTTCTTCGTAGGGGTTGGTGTGTGGGTGACCAATGTGCATTGGTGGCACGTGTGTTCTTGTCGGTTGGCTATGTCGTCATGGCATCTCTAACGATGTGAGCACTTGTAGCTGTTTTCCTAGTCGAGCTGATCCATGTTGACTGTGTCAGGTTGAGCATGGTGTGCTTTTGGGCATGCTCCTCGTATGTGCAAATTATTGAACCAGGGTATTTTGTTATCTGGTAAGTAGATGAACTCCTCTCGTGGGGGATTTCTGGGTCGTGATCCCCTAGGCCATGGTCTGGATGAGATTGGGGGGAGGGTGTTGTCCCATTCTCCCACTTCAGAAGACTTATCAGTAGATACAGTTCTGAGTCAAAAACATCCAAACTATGGTCTGAAGATGCTCTCACATAGAGAGTGTGGTAGCTACAAAGCTGCAGATTGACTAACTAGTTTGCCTCTGTATGGACGTTGCATTAATGTACTTTGGTTATGTCTTGGCCCACCTAGTACTAGAACTTGGGCACTAAAGCCTATGAGTGAAATTCAGACGTTAGCTGAAACAGTACCTGACAGTATAGAGATTCTGAAAACCAACTTGATTGATACATATTATCCAAATTGATCGGTAGAGTTGGAGGATTTTTGTTTATATGAAGTAGCAGAACGCTACTCATATCGAACTATTGGAGCAAACAGTGACAGAGGATGATTTAAAGTACATGGATGTACTGGTTGTCTAGTCAGACATGATAAGGTAAGTCTCATCAACCATATTAAACTGTCTGGCCAAACTGCAAAGAAAAAGGAATTATTTCATTTTAGTCTTTTGCAGTTGTTCTTCTCATGGCGTGCAGAGAGTGATTTGCTTGGAAGTTTTGAAACTTTTGAAGAATCCTTTTTTGCTAAAACAAAGCCTAATTACATATCCAGAATGTGAGCAGTACTTGGAGCTACTGGAGAAAGAACTACATCAAGATGAACTTTTGGCAGCTGAATTGGCAAAAGAGACTCCTGAGGGCAGTCAAGATTCTGCACCAGAAAGTCCAAATGTGCTTGTTGAGACAGTTATTCAAACTGATGTTGAGCTTGCCATGGAAGAAGTAGAAAGTGCAATGCAACAAACTAAAGTTGCAGATGCAAATTATGATGACATGGTAAACGTGATATACAGCAGAAAGAAGTTATTATAAAATCAAAGATAGGTTCTTACATGGCTTACAGCATCACAAGCATGAATGTGCCTGTGTCCAAAACAAGCTTCTATTGATGTATGTTAGTGGACAAACAGGAATGGGTACATCTTTTTTAATTCATGCAATAAGAGCTATGATCCAAAATGAAATGTAACTGATTGCTCTTTGTCATGTATTGTAACTGCTCCAACAGGTTTAGCAGCATTCAATTTAGGAGGTGTTACTTTACATCGGCTGTTGATGCTACCAATGGAACATGACAACAAACTAGAGTATCAAAAACCTGTAACAAGATTTATACATGAAGTAGTAAAAGTTCTAAGAATATTAAATACCTTGATTGCAGATTAAGTAAGTATGGTGTTTAACTTGATGCTAGCTTTCATTCACTTGTGAATGCAAGAGGTTTTGAAGACTGATGTTTTGTTTGGAGGTAAACATGCACTTGTTTTTGGAGATTTGTTACAATTAACTCCTGTGAAAGTTCAACCGGTCAACCAGTTTTCAAGGTGCTGCAGTCTAAAGATAGTCCAAATACTATAGGGAGTATTAGTAGTTGTAACCTTTGGAATTGATTTGAATTCCAGGAACTTACCATTAATATGAGGCAATCTGCAGACTTAGAATATGCAGAAATGCGTAATAAGATTTGTATAGGTGTTCTTGAGGAGAATGTGAAAGCAGTCTTAAAGGGAAGGCTGATTTCTAACATGTTTCATGCAGATTGCACTGCATCTGATGTCATGTTGACTCTTCAGGAAATAAACATTGTTTGTGTTGCTTTGATGTGTACACTTGCATAGTGTGAAAAGTTCAACTCTACAATGCTGCTGTCTGAGAAGTAAAATATTGTGGATATAAAATCGTGTGATGGTTTAGACGGTCATGTTATGCCATTAGAGTTGGATAAAAGAGCAAAAGCTTGATTAGTTCAACTAGAGAATTCAATTTCTAAAACAGCAGGTCTAGAAGCAGTTTTAAAACTGTGAATCAATGCACGAGTAATGTTAAAGAGGAACTTAAATGTAGAAATTTGTCTAGTCAATGGAGCGATGGGAAGAGTGATTGCATTTCACCCTTTTTATCACTTTATAAATATTGAACATGTTGAAATAAAGTTTGATCGTGTAGAAGAAACTCATTTGATGTCTTGGACCTGTGCACATTTCATGCTTTTTAAGGATACCTTTGTGAAAAGAGCACAATTTCCATTGTGCTCTGCATATGCAATTACTATCCATAAATCACAACGGTTGACTTTAGAAGCAGGACTTATTAACATTGATCATACAGTGTTTGAAGAAGGAATGTCATATATAGCTCTGTCATGTGTGAAAAATATTGAATGCTTATTTTTAATAAACTTTGATGAAAGAAAACTGACAGCTGACATTTCTTGCATTGAAGAATATGATAGGTTACATGTACTGTATGCTCCTCGCCTGAAAAATATACCTGTACCTGCAGGAAAAATAAGGAACTAGTGAAACTACATTCAAATTAAATAATTCCTCTTAAGACTAAAAAACAAGACAATCTACCGGAGTTGAAAAGACATTCAACTATGACTTATGAAAAGTAGGCCATACGTGTACCCCTTAAATATATTGGGGTACCCCATGATCATGCTCACACCAGAGTAAATACACCCCTCTAGGGAATTAAGTCTATCTTGCAAGGATAACAACACTTTAATCTGTACAAAGATGAGTATTGGGGGAATGGCAGAGGACTCTGCCCTTCCGACCAGCATTCTGTCTTCCTTGGCTGGCTCCTGCAGACAAATGGCAAGCAGGCACCTTTATATACTCTTCAACTTGGTCACTGGATACCAGCAGAGCTAATCCAAAACTGTTCTTCTTGCCATACAAGGGATGCTGTAGTCTCTAGTGTTGCATGGCCAGGTTTACATTTAGACCAACCTGCTTAACATACTGCTGCCTCTGGAGGAATACATTGTAGCTCTTGTTTAGCATCATTTTCTATGTTATAAACATTCATACCTAAACACATCTTCCTGCCATACTCTCAACACTTCCCTCAATAAAATTATATTTTATCTGGTCCAGTAATTTCTACAAAAAACCCTGTTTTCCCATATTACTCTGTCGTGCATTGAATCTTTTTTAGTCTCCATTGGCTTGTGATGGACAGAGAACAGCTTCTGAGTTACCTCGTGTACTCTGCCAGCCTGCCTGTAGTCTACTTTTAGCACAGGCTGCATTCCTTCTAGCAGAGAACCTGCTTTGAGATTTGATTTTAAAACTACACAGAATAACATTTACATGTGTTTTCAACTAATGGTTACTTGCACCTTATATTTTAAATACTACCTATCTTTATTTAGTGACCCTCCTGCCCCCTTGTAGTGCTTAGAAAACAGTTAACAGAAGTCTTGCCTAATTCTAAAGCGCTTGGGAAGTTTCGGAATGAAGAAAAACACTAGGCGTCTTCCCAACACATACTCCCTTTGTAGATTTAGTAATGAAACAGGAGTTCAATGCTCTTCTAATGCAGCTTTGTGTATGTTGTTTCAAATTACACCATTGATGGAAGAAATAGCTTGCACAGAAGACAAGCAGCTATGTGTGGAACTTTCATTTCTTAAGATATCTGTAGATGAAAAACCACACAGTACTCATTCGGCAATGTTAATATGAAATGTAGTAGCTGTAGCAAGTGGAAATGTAAAATGTTCTCAGAACACACAGGAAGATAGTTAAGAATTTTAATGACTGTCTTCAATTTATTATTGCAGGAAACTGTTAGTGTAGATAGATATGTAGGAATTAGTTATGAGTGGAATCATATGTGTGATGCTGGAAATGCATTGGAGGGACAGGGCCTCCCTGTCCTTGTCCTGTAGTCCTTGTTCATTGTGTTCTGTATTGTTTTCTGCCCAGGAGTCCATGTGGGACTCCTGGCAGTGCAGCTCTTCCTGTTTTTGGTTTGGTGTACAGACCCATGGGACCCTTATCGCACCCATGGGTGGGGGTACAACCCTGTGCCCCTAGTGTATGTTTTTGGGCACCTGTGGTTGGCCCACAGAGAAGGGTATGGGCTGGTGGCAGCTCCATGCTGAATTGGACAGGTGCTCTGAATATCCTCCATTTTGGGATACCCAGGCCCTGCCATTGGAATCAGTTGGTTCCTGATAGAAAACAAGATGGCCCCTGTGGCCTCTTGCTTTCTATTACCTGTTACCTTATTTTCCCAAAGTCCTGGGAAACCCTGACTCTGTCCCTTCACCCTGACTGGCTGTTGGGTTGAAGTTCCATATATGGTGTTGTTGTGAAGTCCAGTTCAGACTGTCTGGAGCCTTCCCAGTGACTGTATGTTGTGGGTACACCCTGTGGGTGGGACCTGGGTGAATGGAGTGTGTGACCAATATGCACTTCTTGTTGTGGCTGTCTGGTTTCTGGTATGAGAGACAAAGACTGAGACAGCCCTGCCCGAAACTGGCCTGAATGCAGTGTGTAGTGTTGAATGGTTGGGTACTTGTCCCAATCCACATTCCTTGTTGTGAGTGTCTGAGAGGGAGGAGGATGGCCTGAATGCACTGTGTGCCTGATTGGCTGACTGACTGCATGTATGCCCTTCTGTATGATTGGCTGCTGAGAGTGACCCAGCAGTGTGGATGAGTGACAGGATAGTATATCTGGGGACCTCTCACCACTGAAAATTGTTCAGAAGCTGTGTCTAAACTTGAAGAGTAACTGGAACTGCTGATCCTCGATGCCCAGCTGGAAGAAGAAGACTTGCTGTTGCATTTGCTTCGACCTGATATGAAAGCTGCCGAATTTGTCGAAGACTGATCTGAGAGAGGACCTGGTAAGGCGCCCTCTTCCTGTGCTCCGAGGGACCATCGAGCACCACTAACCTTTGCCAAAGCTCCCTGGAAGTCAGACCCTCGAAAGGCTGCCGACCGGAGACTGGACCGCCGAGGAGATCGAAGTGAAGCACCCGGACCTCGCCTCTGTCGAAGTCCATTGCCATCGACCAGGGTTCGCAGGTTTGTGTAACCGCTGGAGGCCTGTCGAAGTTGTGTTGCCCCAGAAGAGGGGACCGCTTGACGGCATGCCGCCGACGACCGGAGCCGTCCGCTCCTTTGCCTAAGAACATTTCAATTGAAGGACTCCCTTGTCCGCAACGTCGAGCGCTTTGTCCTGCCAGAGAAAGTCAAGGCCGCCGACGCACCGAGGAGAATCCACCAGTGGGTTTCCCGCCACCTGAAGGCCACAAAGACTTCAACGACTCGACGCCCTTGCTGGGCCACAGTTCTTCAGAAACTCTTTGCGGTCCTGAACAATCAATAGCCGAGGTGCCCCGCACACCTCATCCTCGCAGGATGTTGCCGACGGGCACCGCCTGGATCGACGTCGTGGCCTTGGCACCCTCGAACTTCTCATTGACGCCGTAGACGCCAAGTTCACCTTCTTTGACGTCTATTGACGATCCGTGGCTCCTGCTTTAAAGGGAGTCACTCAAGAAGGATCCGTTGACACTTCTTCGAAGAACTCTACTACACCAGGTACATTGGGGGGGGTAAAAACATTATAGGAGAGAACAAGACTATTGAGCAATATATGGACTGGGCTTGTGCTATATCTTTATTTTACAGGTTGCCCAGGTGTGGGGATCTCCACACAGAACTGTTTAGGTAACTGACTCAGTATTCTGCCTATTGTTTCAACCATCTTGCTTTCCCTCCTCTCTCTATTGCTGGTTTCCTTTTTATTGATCTGTGTGACATTCTAACAGTATAGTTGATGCACTTTAATGAGATCTGATAATATTGGTGGTACCACTTTAGAATTGTATATATTTACCATTGTTGATTTCTGAGTACAAAGTGCGTTATTGTGATAGTGTACATACCTTTGAATATTAATTATATAGAGACTGTGTTTTCAGTAATACAGTGTGTGGACATTCCTTTGTGGGGGCTTGGGGACTACACTGTACTTAAGAACCGGCCTGCATCACCTCCTGAGAAGCTAGGCCTTGATTGCTCGTCCATTTAATGTTTGTGAATAGAAACATGCAAAATAAAACTTTGAAATTGAAGAATAGGCTAATAAGTGTTTTATGTGAAGTAGAAGATAGATTGTTACTAGGTATGAAATGAATGTACAGATAACATTCTGAAGATTACTTAAATTAGGAGAGAAAACAGCACTCTGCAATCTTCTACGTCTGTTATATTGTGTAAAACAGTGTATATTTTAATATATACAAGTGTTCCCTATACGTACTATGTTACATAAGTGGTTCTAGGTACATTATTGTGAGTTTTAGGAAGTGTAGAATCTTTTGTCTGTTTACATCTAAAACAAATAAACAGTAGGATGTAAATACAAAAAAGGTAAAGTACAATATTTCTAAAATAAATGACATCTAACTATGAATAAGAGTTTTAGGGAATGATTTAGATAGATTGTGTCTTACTTATTATGTGTGTAGGTGGCCAAAATAAGGAAGCATACAATGTTTTTAAGAAGCATTCCAATTCAATTAGGAAATGAAAATAGCCTAGTTTAAGTGCTAGTTTTTTCAATGTTTAAAGATCATCTTTTTGCAGTGTGGACGTTTTCAGAAAAGTCGTTCAGTGTGTTGTGTCATGACCTTTTTTTTATAGTTCATACAAAATTGTCATGAGCTACTTAAGTGTATAGGCGGCCAAAAAAAGGACGCACACCAATTTGAAAAGAAGTATTCTAATGGCAACGTAGAGATAATTATTATATTAAAAAATAAACTTTGATTTCATAAAAAAGTATTTCACAATGCACACAACTATCTGTGCAAATAGAAGTTGTAAATGACAATTGCCATTTTTTTTTTTTAATGTCCAATATGATGTGCAGATTTTGAAATGTCATTATTAAATTCTTCGGCGTTTGTTGCCAAACAAAGGACACACACAGATTTCACAAGAAGTATGGAAATGACATTTGTTAGGTTCTTAGTGTATCTTGTGGTAAGTGTTAATATATTTACACACCCAAACATTGTTATTGTATACCTATTATTTGAAATATTGGTCTGACTAGACTTAAAGAAGATTTATACTCAAAATAATGTTGCAATGTTGGCATGTCCTCATACATTTATTTGTAAAACTGAAGACATACTTAGGTTATATGTCCTGGATTCCTGGTTAAGGTTGCATAAATTAATCTGCAAATTTGACATAATTTATTATTAAATAATGTTTGTACAGAATTGAAACAGCTTCATTGTAGTGAAATGTTTTTATAGGTGCACAAACTATTGACACTGTCTGATGCAAAGCCAAGTTCGTAGTTACCTCAATGGTTAGTGTAGTTGAGGTAATCATACAAGATCTATTTTATCTATACTACACTCTTGATACCCCTTCTCTTTGAAATTGTTATTGTTTTAATCTTTTTTTGACATAATGTTCATTTAAACAATTGTTAACATTTTTATTAAACTTGTCATATAGAGATACTTGTAGAAAGTGAGATAGTATATATGTATATATATATATATATATTTATTGTAAAATATTTGACAACAGTCAGTAGATTTTTTTTCTCACCAATGAGAAGTTTTTTTCCCTCTGTAGCATGATTAATGAACACATCCTTTATTGGATGTGTTCTAGTAATACATCAATATTCACGTAGTACCATTATGAAAAATACATCAATATTCTTCTTTTTATTTTATTATGAAATACATTTCATTCTGTTTCAGAATTACTGTTACTCAACACAGATGACACATACAAAGGTATTAGGTAAGACATTCTATGAATGTAATATATATGTACAATGTACATATGTATACACACAGACTTGCATATTATTTTATATATAAATGTATATAGCCACTGCTACAGCACCAGCCAATGAAATGCGGGTATTTGTAGACGCGTCCAAGGTGAGCAACGACTGGGGTGATCCTATTCGCGGCTATAGGCCCACCCGGCAACATTGTTACCATAGTTATAAGTGGACATTTTGGGGGATTTTAGTTCCTCAAACTGCATTAAAAAAAATTACAATAGATATTGTAATATATTTTTGCAGTCTGTGTTTCATTTCATCTTTTTTTTTTACTTAGAGGGTGGCCCTTAAAAGGGCAATTTTGGGAGAAGCAAAGAGGGCGGTGAAACGGGGAAGGAAAACACATAAGGATGAAACATATAACAAAGGAAATAAAAATAAAAAGGAACATATATTTTTTGGGTATTTATATTTTTTAAATGTACGTTTATTTTCAAAAAAGGGGGGATTGCCACTTAAAAAAAAGAAAAACTGAGGAGGGCAATTAAGCTGGGGTTCAGATATGAACTTGTACCAATCCTTTGTTGGGGCACCTCCCGAGGCTACCCATTTGTGGCATAGAGAACGCATTACTCCCATAACTGAAACATTGGGAGCCGGTATTGTACGAACAGGTGGAATTGACACTGCTGCAGAAGTTGAGGGTTCATTCACTGTTGGTGGTGTCCCACTGGTGGATGGAGGTGCTGGAGGTGGTGCTGATTTATGTGCATGTAATGCATGAGGCTCATGCATTTTCCATTTGTGGTGCTCGTGCGATTTCCGATATGCATCCACCACATCATGCCAGTGGACTCGAACCAGATGATTTATCATCACTGATGTTACCAGGCATTGTGATGGAACATTCGACAGTCCACTTCTTAGTGTCTTCTTCTTGCACAATGTACATTATACGTCCTCTGCCTCTTTTTTAGAGCAGTGTTCCTTCACCTTGAAATATCGCCAGCTATGTGCAGTGGTCTTCATTCCAGTTGCTTTCTTCCAGGGTGGCAATGGATTGGGGATGCAGATGACATGATCATCGCTTATGCTGTTTCTATCATTGTTAGACATGTTGAAATGTCTAACTGGGAAGGAAAACATAAAACAAAATAAATGACAAGACTAAAAAGACAATGCCATAAAAAATGAAAAAGTAAAAAAAAAGTAAAACAAAAAATAGACAAACTGAACAAATCACAAGACAAGGGAAAAGAGGATCAGGTTAAAAGTGGGTAAAAAGAATGGAGAATTAATGGTTAAGACACCAAAAGTTCTTGCAGTTACTTGGATAACCTTTCACTAACAAGCACTGATAGCAAAGATCAATATAAAGTACATTTTTGTTGGTGTGGCGATGATTCGTGGTTACACATGCTGTTCGCCCTGATTGGTCATTTTTGCATGTGCTTATTCCGTCTTATGGCGTGGACGTAGCTGCATCAATAAATACGCATGTGATTGGTTGGTTCATCGATGTGGCTATGAGGCATGTGTAGGCGTGTAGCTGCAGTGCGCATTCTGATTAGCTGCTGCACAAGGTACAAAGATGCGTACCCATGTCAATGAAGCACTTTGTCTGATTGGGCCATTTTGCACGTGCAGATTTTGTCATACGGCATGGAAGTAGCCGCATTGAGAGACTGCAGCATGTGGTTGGTCAGTTCCTCGATGCAGATATGAGTCATGTGTAGGCACGTAACTGCAGTGCGCATTCTGATTGGCTGCCGCACGAGATGTGAAGACGCGTACCCACGTCAATGAAGCACAATGTGATTGGGCCATTTCGCACAGGCAGATTTTGTCATACAGCGTGGGCATAGAAGCGTTAAACACTGCAGAATGTGATTTGTCAGTTGGTCGACACAGATACGAGTCATGTGTAGGCACATAACTGCAGCGCACATTCTGATTGGCTGCCACATGAGGCGCAAAGACCCGTATCCATGTCAATGAAACTCCCAGTGTGATTGGCCCTTTTCTTCATGCGATTGGTCGATAATTTATGTGCAAACACGTCATTGTGCTTGGGCGCACTTGCGATCATGGAAAACGCTGCCTGGTTGGTTTTACTGTGTAACCGCAGTTCTACCTCACACCAAAGCACCTTTTTCTTGTTTTCTGTCATTGCGTTTTGTCTCTTGGTGGGTGAACTTCATTTTGAGCCTTCAGGAACTTTCAGAGAGCAGTATCTTCATTTATCCATGCCTTTTTTTAATCGTTCTTGTTCCTATACCTTTGTCCTTTGTCCTTTGTCATGTGCTTTGTGCTTTGTAGTTTGTCATTTTTGATTATTTTAGCTTCTTATATGGCAGAGTCGTTTTTGTGTTGCGTTTTTTCTTTTGCTTTTTCCACCCTGTCTTACATTTCAAAAGGACTGCGACCAGCAGCGAGAATGAGGTGGTGTGGGTGGCTTCGGCTTTACCTCCACAGAAAAAGCAATGTGGGCAGAAAACAATTGCTGACAGTTGGCAACATTTTCGGGTGAAGGACCAACACAGCAAGAATGAAGTGGACGAATCGTATGGGAAGGCTCATGTGAAACATAAAGTCAAAGCGCATGGTGCAAAATCAGTGCACCAGTATCTGGCATCTGTGCCACAGTCTTCCAATACTATCACTACTTATTTTCGGCCAACCAACATCCAACCTCATCCCATCCTGCCTGCATACGATCTTTCAAACTGTTTGGTAATGTGCAGAACCTGATACAGCTGGTTCGAGGTGGGAGATGCCACCCTAGATCTTTTGGGCAAAGCTGTTTCAGAACACGAGGCCAATCGCCAATGCTAGGAATATTTTTAAGTGACAATTTCTTTCCCCATTCTTTAGAAAAAAAACACAAAAAACACAAAATATAAAATTCCCCAAAAAATCAATGTTCCTTTTTTTACCCTTTGTTATATGTATAAATCCTAATGTTTTTTCCTTCCCAGTTCCTACCTCTTTTTTACCTATCGCCTAAAATGTTCCTTTTCAGGGCCAACATTTAAGTTATAAAAATAGACAATAGAAACACACACTGTATAAATGGATCAAAGACCTTTAATTGATCCTTTCAATACAGTGTGTGTTAAAAAAAACGACATATTCTTATGTATTTTATGTAGCCGCAGTTATTTTCTTTGGTAGCTGTGTCTGCATTTATGGCAGTCACGGCTATAGAACCGTTTAAAAAAAAACATATGTACATATATATGTGGGCAGTAGTCTTGTAAAGATTTATTTTAAGATATACTGAGTGCAGTCTTTGTACACAGTTACTGCAACACTTTAATAACTTTCTATTCATCATTAGCACCCTGGACGGGGGAGCCAGCCAATCAGGTGGCTAGGAACGCAGGCTGACACTACCAGTGAAAGCTTGAGTTCCAAGCCGCTTGATGGCTGGCTCCCCCGCCCACCATCTTCCCCCGCCAACTCTGTTTTTTTGCTCCCTCTCCCTCCCCCGTTCCACTTGCGTGATTGCAGCAGCAAGGATCTGCTGCCGCAGCTCCTTTCCCCGTGTGGCTGCCATGGAAATGGAAGAGGGATTCCATGAGCAAGCATGTTGGTATAGTATTTTATCTGCGAGAACGGGACATCGCGAGGTGGTGCACCATGAGGTTTGGGATCCCTAGCTACCAGTGGGATCTGTAGCAAGTCAGGTTCCAGTGATTCTATCCTAAAAAGTGCTCTGTTTTTAAAAGACCAGAGTTAGGTACAAAATAATGTGTTCTTTCACTTGGAGGGACCAGCGCCATACCTAGGTACTCAACCCAATTTATCCCACTGTGTATTATATAACACTAACCATTCACCAGCTTTGGCCTTCGGCTGTGTCCACTGTATATTATATACACTAGCCACCCACCAGTCATGGTCTTCAACATAATACTAGCCAGTGTCTACGGCCTTTGGCTGTGCTGTCTGTATATTCTAACATATTAATCGGCACTATCTATGACATTTACCCCAGGCCACTGACTACAGCTTTCAACGTTGCCCACTGTGTATTTTAAAACAGTGATGGGCTACTAGACATGGCTTTTAAAGTAATCATACCATTACTGCGACTCTACAATGTCGCTGTAACGCTCTCCTGGTATCCACGGGGACGTCACTCAGCCTGTTCTGACCTCCTACGACCTCAAACCCTTCCTTGGAGTCTACTCGACCGGAGACTGGGCCTGAAACACAGGATTGGTAGGGTTTAACTCTCTATTGTCTCTGCATGCTCGAACCCCTTCTTTCCCGGGGTCCAACCCTTACCCTTGGTCCACACCTCACCTTGTTTTCTTGTGTAGTGTGCTCTCCGTCCTGCTTTCAGCATAGGGGTGCGTTGATTGATGCGGGCACGTTGCTGCCTAGTTACTTCACTGTCAAGAGTCCGACGGGTAAGCATAAAGAGTCTCTATGAACAGTTCTCTAACTCTCGTTCCTTTCCTTCCTTAGATGATGGCCGGCATCTGGGGATGACGGCATGCTGCTTGAGGTGAGTAACACTGAAGGTGAGGGAGAGCGCGATGCGACCTCTTCGTACTTGTATTGAACAGAGTTTGTTTTTTCTGTGTCCTTTAGGTGCCCGCTATGTTTTCAGCGTGGATGCCAGTTAAGAAGAAGAAACACAGTGAGTAAGCTTGATATGTGGCACCTCGGAATGTTTTCCCACGCTAACCTGGTGTGTCTTTACCCACTTGCAGATGGATGAGAAGCTCCGGAGATGAAGTTCCCCCAGAGCGGCTTGGATTCAGGTAAGCGTTTGAATCTAGTACATCTTTAAAGTAAGCGAAGATTTGCTGAATGCTTACTAATGTCTTCTTTCTGCTCTTTTCCCTTTTTCTTAGGAAGCGGCGTGCCGAGAAGAAAATGACACTGCCGAAGGTGCCCGCAGAACTGAAGGAGCGATGGATGATAGGCTGATGCTCAGCAAGGTAAGGCTTTTCCTAATGGTGTTCTTGTTCTTGCAGGTGCTGAGCACAGATGGAAGGTGCAGGGCTTCTGGAGACCGATCCGAACACGGTGAGTGTCACGCTGCAGGTGCAGAGAAACGCAAAGCGTGTTTCTCGGCCTGGGCGTGGCTTAAATAATCTCTGGGTATCCCAGGTGTCTCTGGGCTGAACCACACCCAAAAGGCTAGACTGCATATGCAGTTCTAGGAACCGGAATATGTGGAGGATCCATCTTGTCCCACCTATGCATTACAAGTCCAATGCTCACTGCCATTCTATGGGAGTGTGTGAGTCTGGTGCCACAGGCACCAAGTCTGACTCCAAGTGGGTCTTTGGAGGGATGGAGAGGCCCATAAGGGCCATGTAGATGATCGTGGTCTGGTTCCAGCCTGACATTTTGGAGGGCTGGGGACATGAGGGGCAGGAATCATGACAGTCGCCTGGTACGAAAGTTGCGCCTTTGCGCACATCAAAAATCAATGCGCCCAATCAGAGCGGGGGTTGCGGGGTTGTCCCCTGCTTTCCTTGGTCGCAGTAACGTCCCTATTAGAAGGGCATTGCAATAGTCCAATCTTGAGCCAATTATTGCTCTGGCGATTGTGAGGCAATTCTGTTGGGAGAGGTACGGCCTGACTGCGTTGAGAAGTTTGGAGTAGTAGGCTGAGGAGGATGCAATCGCATTGACCTGCCTATCCATGTTCAGGTTAGGGTCCATGTAGACACCCAAGGTCTTGACCATTTGGGAGACAAGGATAGGAATGTTATCTACGGTGAAAGACTTGTATTGCTTGTCCAACTTGCCCAAGATGGACGGGGCGCCAATCAGCAGAAGCTTGGTTTTCCCGCTGTTGAGGCATAACCAGTTTTCTGCCATCCAAGATTGGATCGTAGAGTAAATGCAGTTGAGCGCGTTCAGGTTGGACAGGTAATCCCCCGAGAGGGGGATAAGCACCTGAGTGTCATCAGCATAGTTCGTGTATGAGATGCCCAGGACGTCAAGGATCTTGAACAGCAGCCTGGTGAAGAGGTTGTAGAGGGTTGGGGCAATGCAGGATCCCTGTGGGACGCCACATTGGATGATGCTTGTGTCAGCGCAAGAGGAGTCGGAGAAGACCTTCATTGCTCTTTATTGCAGGAAAGAAGTTATCCAATTGCAGGCAGTGGGGGAGAAGTTGGCTGTGGTGGCAAGATGATGGCAGAGGGTCTTAAGATCCACCAGATTGAAGGCAGCTGATAAGTCCAGAAGGAGGAGTAGAGCAGGTTTGCCTGCATCTCTGAGGTCATCCATCTGATTTTTGAGGTCAAGAAATACCGTTTCGGTGCCATGTCGTGGCATTAGTGATGTAATCTGTTAATTACAATTTAATTAGTGTTGTCACCAGTGATGTGATCAGTGGTGCAATTTTTGATGTAATCAGTGTTCTACAACATGCAATTAGTGATGTCATCGGTGATGTGATCTGTGATTTTAATCATTGTTGTCATAGGCTGAGCAAGAGGGGGTTGAAGATAAGGTGGCTTTAGCTGAATTTCCAGGGTTTTTTAGTTGCATTAAGTTCTTACCTTAACGTCCCTGCAACTAAAGTTTTTTCCTTGAAGTCAGAGGCACATAGGAACCCCTCAAAATTCTACTGTTAATAACTTTTGATTCGAGTAACGCATTTGGCTGTAATTTCGAAAGTTCCCCAAACTTGGAAAGTTTCGTAAAGATTTGTTAAAAAATAAAAACGTTATTAAGCGTCCCAAAACTTTTTCTTTATCCAAAAGTGCGGCCTACTTCCCATAATTTTTCCATAGTCAAAAAAGGTACATTTTTGCCAAAGTGCAAAGCCTAAATCGCTGGACGGATTTGGACCAGGTACGAAACAACTTGGGCACAAAGCGTTGACTCGCGATACATGCTTGGTTTAGGGTTATTGCGTGCCGTAGTTATTTTAAAATTTGATGGAGAAAATTATAGTTATATCTCCCATGAAGCATTGCAGGATCATGGTTTTCACAAATGAAACGACTGCCATCTTGTTTTGCAAGAGATATTCGTGGCTATAGCCGAGGTTATGGGAAAATGAAACGCAGTAAAAAGCTATTTCCAGGTCAAAAAACATACAAATGCCATCAGGGTAGAGGTGGGGGGATGGCTAGAAATCACTGAGTGAAATTTGGGAGTTGGAGGTGGTCCAGGGACCGAGTTTGCGACACAAAGCTTTCTGTAGCCTGGGCTATACACAATACCTGAAAGCAAATGGCAGCGTGTGCTCTGGGGTGAAAGGGAGAGGCCAGGGGAGGTGAGGAGGCCATACAAATCACTGGCCAAGGCTGTGACTCAATTGCCATCCAGGTCTCCCATTTATGCAGTAACCATGACAGACTCTGCTTAGTTTCAAAGTGAGGAAGGGGCCAGCCTCCTCAGGTCATGTTGCCTGTTAAATGAGCGACACGTACCATATAGAGGAATCGGCCAGCCTTTTCTTGCTTTGAAGCTAAGCAGGGTCAGTACCACCTTGCAGGGTCAGTCCCAGTTACTGCATGGATGGGTGACCGAATGGGCGTCTGAATTATTTACTTTTTTTAAACCGTGCTACTGTCAGTCCTTGAAGGGTATGCACTCAGAGTCAATTTTTTGCCTTTTGCTGAATAGCATTCTGGTATTTGTAGTCTCCCAGTCAATAATAAAAAAAACTGCTATTTTGACAGCAACAGTGGGTTTCCCATCCCTGCAGTAACTGGGACAAACCCTGCTCAGCTTCAAAGTGAGAAAGGGCTCAGCCCACTAAGGCCATGTTCCCTGATGTATGTTCCCGCGCTTATAAGAACACTTAGAGAAACATGGTATAAGGGGGTTGGACTCTTCCTTGCTTTGAAACTAAACTGGGCCATTCCTGGTTACTGCATGGATGGCAGAAAGTCCACGGTCCTGAATGCCGTGTGTTTTCTTAGTTTAAATATCTCATAATACACAGCATCTACATTTTTCTAAAACAGAAAAAATTAAATAAAACAAATCACATTTATGCTGTACACTGCTATCAGAGAAACCTGGCCTTAAGGAGTTCGAGAAGCAGCACATAACCATTATGCTACAATTATGTTATTGTTTGGATTTTCACAAGTTTCATACCTAGCCTTTTATCACTGAACATATTAAATTACAGGCTAAGTAGGAAAGGTATGCCCTATGAAGCCCCATGTCGTTGTGGCCATGTGGTTAAATGCTGGGCCTCGAACTCTGACAGACCAGGATTCAAGGTTGTATGTTTTTAATTTTTAATTTAACAAATTTAATTTAATTAAAAGAAAAGCAACGCAAGTGGGAGGTTTGTTGCAGTGCAGTTCTGTGATCTTTTTTAGCATGAGGGCATTTAGATGTGGCTGCAATGTCAGCCACATCCAAACATCCCTTGTGCCAAAGTCACGACGCCGGAATGGCTTTTGCGCCAAAAAGGGCATGCTGAAATGGGCGCTGCAGCGGAATGCCCACGCCAAAAGGGCCTGTGCCAAAATGATGGTGCCGAAAAGGGGTGTACTGCTTGGAGACTGCTGCTTAACCAAAATGTTTGCTCGATGGAAAATAATTTAGTCTCACTGAGCATTGCCTAAGAACATTGTAAGTTTTCAAAGCCTGCAATCCGAAGTCCTTGGCTAGTGGTCTTGTAGCGTTTTAAAATGGACAGTGGGCACGGCCAAAGGCCATGTCCACTGACCATGGCCGAAGACCATGCTGGTGGTCTGGAAGCGTTCTAAAAATGTTATGAATAACAACACCCTTGAAATTCAAGGAATTAACTTTAGTTGCAGGGATGGTAAGGTGAGCAATACTTTGTAACAAAACCCTTGAAATTCACGGAAAAAAGTTTATTTGCGGGGACATTAAGGTGAGCAATACATTGTAATACAACCTTTCAAATTCAAGGAAAAAACTTTAGTTGCAGGAACTGTAAAAGGGAGAATATAATGTAACAAACCCCTGGAAATTCAGCTAAAGCCACCTTAACTTCACGCCCCCTGTTGCGCTATGACCGCAACAATGACATCATAGATCACATCACTGATGACATCACTAATTATATTACAACAGTAACTGGCATTAAGCATGGCCTTCCGCCATGGTCAGTGTGCATGGCCAAATATATTTTAACACATTTATGGGTACTAGTCATGGCCTTCAGTTATGGACAGTGGTCACAACTTTCACCCATGGGCACTGAATATTTAAAAATACTAACAAGCTACCAACCATAGATTTTGGCCTTTACCAGTGGATGCAGCTTTCAACAGTGTCCACTGTACATTGTGTACACTGAACAGGCACTAGCCATGGACTTTAGCATAATACTGGCCAGTGGCCACAATCTTTGACTGTGCCCACTATGTATTCTAACATATAAATTTGACCTTGATCAGTTTGTACATCTTTTGGCCATGTCCACTGTACATTTTGAAAATAATAAAATGCAATAAGCGATGGCCTTTCACCATGCCCACTGTGTATTGCACAACACTAACCAGCCACTAGCTATGGCCTTCAACTGTGACCACTTTGTATTATATACACTAACCAGTCGCTAGCCATGGTTTTCAACACAATACTAGCCAGTGGCTACGTCCTTTGGCTGTGCCGACTGTATATCGAAAACGGAAAAATTGTCCAGAGAAAAATATTTATAATAATGTATCAAAATTTATTTTGAGTGATAGAGAAATTGAAAAATAGTAAATTAATCACAAATTATTAAACACTAATAAATTCCACACAGCAAAACAGCAGCAAAATATGCCTAAAATAGGCTAAAACATCATCAATCACACTTGCCATTTATGGTGCAGCATTCAAACACGACTCAACATGCAGTGACATACATCCAAAATGCTAAAAGACAGAAGGACTATACTATAAACATATGAGGAGGGAAAATTCATAACTACTCCCCACAAAAACATTCATTATTGTTGTATTGACAAAACACCCAATAGAATTTATTAGAGCACAATCTATTGTAAGGGTGGATCAGAAAAAGGAGATACAAGGATCACCTCCCTTTATGGTTTTTCTCGACCGGTTTTGACGTGGAGTGTTGGTTTACACAACGTCTTCATCAGGAGGCGGATGTAACCATACTGTAAAAAACACACAAGAACATGGCTGTAAACTAATACATAACAGACCCTTACACATGCAGGCTGCCTGCCCATTAAAAATAAGAAGGCTTCTAAAAACGCCTACATTTTTTCACAACAAATTGGGGCCAAATATACCGTCGTGTGAATTAGTATACTGGCACCCCTAAACAATAGGTATGAACCCCAGAGCAAAGGGTTAGTGACTCCCGGTCTAGAACTGTGCTAAGTGGTGGTGGACCATCAAAACCAAGGCGAACCTGCAGAAGTATGCAAAAGGCCAGTATCCACACCAGTGTAGGCCCACTGACCTGGTGAGCGACCAGCTGCTGTTAACAACAAATGGAAGAGGTGGAGCAACCATCTGACACGGCTTCAGGGCTGTGTCCTAAACAAAGACAGAATCAAAATGAGCCCAGCTAAGCAACACGAGACCTGGTCTATAAGTGGGCCGCCATAATTAGATAAAAATAGAAATGGAAATAGAGTACACGGGCCTCACCTGGTGGAATCTCTGTTAAGCTCAAAGATGTCCAAAGCGGTTACAGGTCATTTGGTTGAAAATAAATGGTCGACAGGACAAATGGTCGACGCAATTTGGTCGAAAGACAAATGGTCGAATTTTTTTTTTTTTGTATTTTCAATTCCTTTTTTTGCTAAAAAAACCTTTTTTTTCCTAAACGAAAACCTGAAAAATATATATATAAATAAAAAAAAAATTGTGACCATTTGTCTTTCGACCAAATTGCGTCGACCATTTGTCTGTCGACCATTTGCCTGTCGACCAAATGACTGGACAGCGTCCAAAGCTTCACATGCTAGATGTAGGTGGACAGAGTGAAGTCTGTCGAGGTGACCAAGGCGGTGGGCTGCAACTGAGGGAAAATAGAGAAGCGGCCCAAAAGCACCAGTTAGTGCAGTACTTACTGATGGAAAAAGAAAGAGCACAGAGCTCCAATCAAGATCGGCCCGCTACACGTGAGCAGCCGCAGCCCTAATAACTTCAAGGTTACTGGGGACACTCTTATGTTTATGTTTATGTGTTTATGTTTATTATTTGATAATGCGCACAAAAAACCCAGGGGTAGCCGGGCACAGCAGGTACACGGTTACTTAAGCTTGGGTTGCATACAGGGAGAAGAAGCATGTCAATACAGTACATACATGTCAATACAAACAATTGGTGATGAATAGCTAACATGTTACAGTGTTGAAGGAGTATACGAAAAGGAACAAGGGTAAGTGCAGAAAAGTCATGGACTAGGTTTCAGGAGTATCATGGTCGTATTAGTTGTCGTTAGACCAGAGCCAGTTTTTTACCTTGCATCGGAAGTTGGTATAGGGTAGGTTAGCCCTTAGTGCAGTAGGCAATGCGTTCCACGCCTGGGCAGCTCTGACCGGGAAGCTGGCTCCGCCCGCTTTGGATCGTCTAAATCTAGGGGGTTCAAGCACGAGGTGGTTAGTAGCCCTAGTGTGGTGTCTGGACGATTTTCTGGTCAGTTTGGCCGAGATGTAGAGGGGTGCTGAGTTGTTAAGCCCTTTGTGGGTGAGCGATAGAGTCTTGAGAAGGATTCTGTCTCTAATTTTGAGCCAGTGGTGGTCTTTCCTGATGTTGGATATATGTTCTCTGCGGGGTATGTCAAGAGCTGCTCTAAGAGCATTGTTTTGAAGGATTTGCAATTTATGTATGATGGTTTTATTGGCTCCTGCATAGAGGGCATTGCAGTAGTCCAGCTCAGACATTACTAATGCATTAGCTAGTGTGATGCAGCTAGTTTTGGAAAGGTACGGTCTGCAAGTCCTGATTAATTTACAGGTGTACGTTGTAGACGATGCCAAGGAGTTAACTTGTTTTTTGAGGGATAGAGTGGAGTCAAGGTAAAAGCCTAGAGTTTTTACCTCAGTAGCCACCTTGATTATGTTGCCGTCTATGTTGAAGTTGCTGTAGTTGGGGCTCAGTTTTTTTAGGTTGGAGTCGGATCCCAAGATCAGTATCTCAGTTTTGTCGTCATTTAGGCAGAGGCCGTGGGAGGCCATCCATGCCTGAATGAGGAGGTACATTTTATTTACTAGAGCTGTGTCTTCGACAAAGTTGCCAGATAGTGGTATGAGAATCTGCGTATCGTCCGCATAATTAGTGTAGGTTACCCCTAATCTGTCAAGTTTGTCGAAGAGAGGCTTAGTAAATATATTATACATTGTCGCGGAGACACATGAGCCTTGTGGGACGCCACAGGTGATATGGATTGGGTCCGCTGCCGCTACGGGGGAGAACACTCTCATCGTACGGTTAGCTAGGAAGGATTGTACCCATGCTGTAGCTTCACTTGAGAAATGGGCGGCAGATGCTAAGTGGTTGCATAATACTGCATGATCCACCAGGTCAAAGGCCGCTGATAGGTCAAGGAGGAGGAGCATAGCTGTAGTACCTTTAACCTTCAGCTCGTCGATTTATGTCTTGACGTCAATAAGGGCCGTTTCAGTGCCGTGAAGTGGTCTGAAGCCAGATTGCCGTGAGCCTAATAGTTGGTGTGTCTCCAAGTAGTTTTGGATTTGGAGGTAGGCTACTCTATCGATGATTTTAAGGAGAAAAGGGACCGTAGTAATGGGCCTATAATTAGTGGGGATTGCTGGGTCAAGTGTCTGTTTTTTGAGTAGGGGCAGTACCCAGGATTCTTTAAGGTTGGTAGGTACAGTACTCATATTGAAAGAGGCGTTAATAAGTTTCGAGATGAAGGGTGCTAAATCTCTAGCTGCGTCCTTGATGATTTGAGCAGGGCAGCTGTTGCCTTGGCAGTTCGATGGTTTAAGGGATAGAATGACCTTTTCAGTTTCCAATATGGAGATATTAGTGAATCTGAAGGGTTTACAGTTAGTATGGATGGATGTGCTCGGTATTTCTTTCTGTGGGGTGGTGTGAGTTTCGCTAGGGCTCAAGGAGGCTTTTTTCTTAGCAATTTTAGATTGAAGGGTTGTGATTTTATTTGCTACGCCATTTTGGATGCTAGTGCACCAGGATTTGTCCTTGGGGACATTATCTGTAGGGGCAATTGGATTTTCCAATTCTCGGAGAATAGTGAAAAGCTCTTTGGAGTTCGAATTGGCTTTACTGATTCTATCATTAAATGAATCTTTTTTAGTTTGAATTATTTCCTTCTTGTAGCTTCTGGCAAAGTTGGCAAGTGTAGTTTTATTGTCAGCAGAAGGGGTATGCCTCCAAATAGCTTGAAGTTTGCGTTTTTGAATGCGCATTTTTTTGAGTTGGGGAGTGAACCAGGAGTTAAGGTGAGCTTCACGTTTACTTTTATGAAGTTTGATGGGGGCAATCAGGTCTAGCGCTTTGGCCATAGAAGTGTTAAATGACTCAACTAAGTCGCTAGGGTTGGATTCAATGGAGCTGGCGGTGAGATCTGGTAGGAGTAGTGGGAGTAGTTTTTCAGCCGTGATTTCTTTTTTTTTTCTCGTTGGAATGGGGGTGCTATTTTATTCTTGTTGGGTTTGGGAGGCTCAATGCTGGCTGTAAAGCATATGAGATAGTGGTCCGTCCATATTTGAGGTAGAATATTAGAGATGGTGATGTCGCAATTATGGTTAGCTATCCAGTCTAGTGTGCAACCTTTTGTGTGTGTAGGAGCTAAGACATTTTGGGTAATGTCATGATTGACTAAGATGGATTGGATAGATTGGGCTTGTTTGTCTTCAACGTCGTTAAAGCCCAGGTTAAAGTCACCTAGCAAGAGGAGCTGGGTGGTGTCTTTAATGGTATTCGTAAGGAGACTAGATAGGTCTTCCTCAAAATTGCCTAGTGGGCCTGGTGGTCTGTACACTAGAAGTATTGTTAGTGTGCTATTGTTTGAGATGGGTATTTTAGCTGAGAGAAGTTTGCAAGATGTGATTGCTGGGTGAGGGGTGAGTCTAGCAGGTAGCTGTGTTTTGGTTATGAGGGCCAGGCCGCCTCCTCTAGAGTTAGGCCGGTCGACTCTTAAGATGTTGTAATTGTCCGGTATGGCAGTCATGAGGGCCGGGCCGGCTGCATCATGGAGCCAGGTTTCAGAAACAGCAAGGAAATCTAAGTTATCCATAGCCAGTATATCAGCTATTTCAGTATTGTGTGCTATAAGAGACCTAGCATTAATAAGGGCTCCTGATAACGTAGGAGTAGTGAAGGTATCTTTAGCAGATCCAGGATTAAGGTGGTTGGGTCTCCTCTGTTTGTAGTATAGATCATCTTGTGGTTCGGGACGATTTATCATCGCTGAGGCTAGGAGGTTGGGCTTAATGGTGGTAGAGGTGCGTGTAGGTACAGGTGGAGTAGTCCTTTTATTTTTAATGTCATAAAGTCGTGGTAGCCTAGCTCTAAGTCGCAAGTTTCTCTCTTGCAAGTTGCAGGGGGTGAGGTTGGTGAGGACCATTATCGTTGTGACAGTTAGAATAGTCCAGGCTAAGGACCAGGATGTAAATAGAAGGCAAGTCTGGATGGTACGCATGTTTGGTAATAGTACACAGTGACAAGTATATTGGGTTGACCCAGTAGGGCCTGAGATACAATTATGCTGATGCTTTAGCACCACGGTTTGACAGTTCTAGTCAGGGCTAGTGTGTCTATATACTTCAGAGCGGCGTCACAAGGCACAATTAAGCTGGAAGGCACAGGTGACATCTAAGTATAGGCATCTACAATACAGGCAAGAGGCAGGCTACAGTACGCAAGGCAGCACCTAAATTCGAATCATCACAGGGCATCACAGAGCAGCACAATTAAGCTAATAGGCACAAGGCAGTATCTATCTTTGGGCATCAGAGGCAGGCTACAATACACATGGCAGCACCTAGATTCGAATTATCACAGGGCATCACAGAGTAGCACAATTAAGCCAATAGGCACAGGGCAGTATCACAAGGTATAACAGTGCGACTAGAGTGCATAGGTACCCATCTAGGTTTAGGTAGCAAAGGTGGGCTGAAGTACTCAGGTGGGGCACCAGAAAGGTGGCAGTACACGAGTGGGTTTAAAGTACACTGCAGAGTTGAGATAGCTTGGTGCCAGGAGTCATTTGCAGCGAAGTTCATGTAAATTTGTAACAGGGACTAAACAGATAATGTCAATGTGGTACAGTAAGCTGTAAAGCAGAGTTACCTTGGCAGTCATGTGTGGGAGAGCCAGAGCTTCTGGCCGAGGGCAGAGTAGGCAGGTAACAGGCATGGAAACAGGAGATGGCCTTGTTAGCAGTGGGCCTTGAATGAAGTGGGCCGGCTTCGCCTGCCGGCGCCCAATCAGAGGACAAGTAGGCAGGGGCAGCCAATCAGGCGTGACCAAGGTACAGCTCTGACAACCAGTAGAACGAGGGTGGGTTAAAAATGCACTGAATTAGGCAGGAGCGGAGTCCGGACAAGACCACTGAGACACCGATAGCAAGTGCGACCTGAACGTATGCTTAAGAAAGGCGCGGAGCCCTGTTAGCAGAGTGTGAAAATGGATTTGAATGAAGTGCGTGGCTAGGTAGCCAGCAACAGCTGGGCTAGGCATAGGGACCCCAACATAAGGCACTTACCGTGTCTGAGTACGCGTGGTCTCAAGGAGGGACGAAGTCACTCACTCTCCGTTCTGCGGCGAGATGTTCTTAGAAGACCGCGCATGCATTTAGAGTGCATGCAAATGAAAAAAGACTACAGCTTTGAGGCGTACTGGGCCGGTTTAAAACAGTGTACCTGCAGCCGGGCATGCGTTTAGAGTGCATGCAAATGACTAATGGTCATAGCACCAGGGCGTGTCAGGCGAGCCACTAGACGGGAGATTCCCGAATGGCCGTGATTGCATTTGAAGTACATGCAATTGGATAGTCACTGCGGCAACTAAGTGTTGTGGGCGGGCATTTGGCTGCTTAATAAAAGCCCAAAGGGCTCCAGGCACGGGGGCGTAAGTAGCGGGCACATGACCGCCAGGGAGGAGAAAAATAAAATAGTAAAGAGACGCCTATAAGTAGAGCAGACATGAATGGACACAATGTCTGTTCTAAAAACTGAATAAGGCTATGGAAAAGTACAACTGCAATAATTGCAAAAATGCACAAGTATGGAAAATTTGCGAAAAGAATATGTAGACTATATATCTATACAGCCGACCAGGCTCTGATCACAAGAAGAAAATTATGCGCCATTAAGAACAGGATGGCTGAACCCACTAATAAGCATTGAAGTCCCATGATTTCAATGTGTTGAGGCCTTTGTGGAGTGTTTTTAAGTAAAATATCCACATTTGTTACTTGTAGGACAATTTATTGGCCAATTGCACTGGACCATTGGCAAAGATTTTTCTATACAGAACCATGTTAAAGAATCTGGGTCATGTCCCATTTCAACGCAGTGAATAACTAATGGTGCAGCGAGAGAGAGTACGCGTTCTGATTTTTGAGCAATGCTCATTGATGCGCAAGTGGACTTCCCTAGAGGTTTTACCTACATAAAACAGCTGGCATGGACACTGAATCGCGTACACTACATTCTCAATTCTGCAAGTAGTGAATGTACGTAATTCCCAAGTCCTGCCATTGTAGGAGAAATCCATACTTTTTTTAGAAAATGTACAGGTTACACATGAGGTGCACGGGTAGTGACCTATAACTTGATTGAGATTAATATCTCTAAACTGATTGGTACGTACAGGGAGTTTAGTGGCACGAGTACGTTTCTGCCCCATATTTTTGCTTTTTTTTTAAAGCAAATAATGGTTTCTGAAAATTAAGATCAGTGGAGTTGAGAATACTCATATTTTTCAAAATTATGGCTTTAATTGTCTCACTATGTTGGCAGAAAGTGGACACACAGACTAGCTGTTCTTTCTCAACAATTTTGGGTTTAGGCCTAAGAAGGGCACCACGATTGGTATAACGCACTCTTTTTCTTGAATGTTTGATGAGTTTCCAGGGGTACCCTCGAAGTAAAGGCCTGGCTTGTAGCACATCCGCATGAGTGTTAAATTGCGTGATGCTAGAGCAATTGCGGCGTAACCGCGAAAACATCCCGTAAGGGAGGTTACGTAAAAGGCTTTTGGGGTGTTGGCTTTCGAACTGCAATATAAATTCCTTTCTGTCGGTTTTCTGTAGAGCTCAGTCTGCAGAAACCCTTCCTCATTATAGATAGATAAATCGAGGAAAGCAATCCAAAAGGTAGAGTATTCAAAGGTGAATTTGATATTGATATCTACCTGATTGAGCCACCCCACAAAATGTTCCAATGTGGCGACATCGCCCTCCGACAGTACCAGAATATCATCAATGTATCGTCAGTATAACTTGATGTTTTGAATATAAGGATTCACACAATTCAAGACAAAGTTTTCTTCAAACAGGGACATAAAGATGATAACCAAATTAGGGGCAAAAGAACAGCCCATCGCTGTTCCTTTAGTTTGTAGAAAAAAAAATCTTTAAACTTGAAGAAACTGTTGGAAAGAACCAGTTCGGCACATGTAGTCAAAAAGTTGGTTAGAACCGTGTGTGGAGGGGGGAGGGGTCTAGCATCGCAAACACTGAATGGCCTTATCTTGTGGAATGTTAGTATAAAGGGCCTCTATGTGAAGGGACACCAGAATTTGCTTAGAGGCGTCAAAAGGGAGGCGTTCAACAAGATTGATAACATCCCTGGAGTCTAGCAAGAATGTAGTAGTAGCCATCACCAAAGGTTTGATGAATACGTCTTGTGCCCACTGTATATTCTGACATATTAATAGGCACTAGCTATAACCTTTAGCCATGGCCACTGACTACATCTTTCAACGTTGCCCACTGTACATGTTAAAACAGTGACAGGCTACTAGGCATGGCTTTTAACCAGCGCATTGGTATTTTTGAACACTAACCGACCACTAGCTTTGGACTTTGGTGCTGGCCAAGACCCCGGCCTTTTCGGTTGAAGCCCATCGATGCTAACTACTGACATTAAAACACTAAAAAGGGTCTTGAATACAAACGGCATTGATAATTTTTTTCACAGCAGTCAATACACAGTTATAGCACAGTCCTGGATGCCGGGTGGCCCTGTCGGACTAAATGACAGGTTAACAGGCATCCTCCCACCTTTGCCAGATTTTTTGCGCCTTCTCCGGGCACCCCTTAGCAGTGTACACTCTGTGCTCCGTTGCAATGCTTATATCTACATCTGTGGTCCATTGCTCAAAGTTCGGTGTTACCTCAGATCCCCATAGCTGTGCTATATTTCTTTTAATCAATGCTGTAGTGGTTCACAGAAATAGTTTCTCATATCGTGACAGTTCACCATCCTCCTCCACCCCTAACAGCAATAGTTTTGGCTCTCTAGGGATCGTTCTACTTAACCCACTGTAGCTCATCACATCATGCCTGCCAATACTGCTGGATGTGATCACATTCCCATAAGATGTGGAAGAAAGAGCCTTCTTTGCAATTACAACGCAGGCAGTCGGGATCCGCGATCTTTCCCCATCGGAAAAGTGCCACTCTTGGATAATATATCCGGTGCAGTATTTTCAATTGGATAAGTCTGAGCCTGGATGAGATGGCAATCTCCCGGGGGTACATCAGGGATGCAATCCAATCCTCCGGCTGTATAGTGCCTACATCTTTTTCCCATTTGGCCTTCAGACTCACCAACTCAGTTGTGGCAAAGGAGGTTATGGCATTATACATGGCCGATGTTATCTTTTGTTTAATACGCTCTGGGACTAGGTTGCGTTCCATTGGGGTATATTTGGGCATGTTGTTCAGTGCCGGGAGGTGGGCCTGCAATGCATGCTTCAGCTGAGTGTAGTGGTACGTTTCAGAGGGTGGGAGACAAAAACGGGTTTCCCATAGCTTCAAAATGGGCTATTTTATCCTCCTTTACTACATCACCATTTTCAAAATCCATTGCTTCATCCAGTTGGGCCACCTATGGAGTTTGCTTACTTCTGGGAGGTTCCTATTATCCCACAATGGTTGATGGGAGTCTGTTTTTTCCCACCCCATGTATTTGTGCGTTTCAAACCATAATTGTGACATATGTGTTAGCATGGACGGTGGGGTTGTATGGCATATCTCATGGTAGAGTTATTCCATGGGGGGTTTTCCAGGGAGGTTAGTGTTTACTCTTCTTATGTGCGGCAGTGATGTGTCCCTGTGCAATATGTCGTTCACAACTGACATCTGGCTGGCCCAATAATAGGTTTGCAGACAGGGAAGTCCAACCCCACCATTCCATTTGGATCTCTGAAGAGTAGTAAATGCTATGCGTGGGTGACCGCCACACCACAGTAGTTTCCTAAGAATACGCTCAATTTTGTGGAATTCGCACTGCGGTATGTGTAGTGGTACATTCTGTAGTATATACAAGAAAGGCGGGAGGGCCATCATCTTAAAAGGCACGGCTCTACCTAGCAAAGTTAGTGGCATGGAGACCCAGTGACGAACATCTTCAGAGAATCGAACCACAACCGGGTGCAGGTTCTTAGGTATGTAGTCAATGAGATCGTTTGTAATTTGTATACCCAGGTATCTGAATTGCCTCGTCTCTACACAGTAAGGGCAGTCAGCTGGTACTGTGTACCCCACCCCTCGTATCGGGAAGATTTGGCCCAGTTAACAAGTAGGCCGCTGAAAGCACCATATCTCTCCAGCAGGTGTGTCACAATGGGGCACAAATTGATCGGGTCTTCTAAATATATTAATAGATCATCTGCATATAATGAGACTTTATCCTCCCAGCCTTCTGACCAGCGAAATTCCTTCCATGTCTCTGTGTTTCTTAAGAGTACGGCTAGGGGTTTGATTGCTAGTGCAAAAATCCTGACCGATAGGGGGCAGCCTTGCCTCGTTCCTTTCCCTAAACCGAAGGGACGTGATAGCCGTCCATTTACTCTTGTTACAGCCAGCAGGGAACTATAAAGAAGCTTTACCAAGCTCATAAACTGGGGACCGAAGTTCATTTGGTGCATTATTTCCCAGATTGCTTCCCAATATACTGAATCAAAGGCTTTTTCAAAGCCTATTGCAAGCAGGGCCAGGGGGCTCTGGAGGGTAGGTGTCCTTTTGAGTGCCGAGTGTAGTCTGTGTATGTTCATGCGGGTAGATCTCTGTGGCATGAAGCCGCATTGGTCTGGATGGATCAATGATGGTATAACCTGCTGCAATCGATTTGCCAATACTTTCGCAAGTAATTTGGTTTCACTATTTATGAGGGAAATAGGCCTGTATGAACTGCATTTATCAGGATGTTTATCTGCTTTGGGTATCACTATTATGGTGGCTTCCGTAAAAACGAGAGGTAGGCAGGTCTGTTCTCGCGAGTTCAGGTACATGCGTAGTAGGTGTGGGGCAATCTCATTTGCACCTATTTTCCGCCATAGCTCTATCAGAAAGCCATTAGGTCCTGGGGTTTTCCCAGCTTGGAGTTCCGACATGGCTGTAACCAATTCGTCCTCTGTGATGTTCATTTCAAGGAGACATTGCTTGTCAGTGTCTAGGGTGGGGAGGGTGACCTCTCCTAGGATCGAAGCATCAATGGGGGAGGGTGGAGCTTCATAAAGCTTGGCATAGTAAGTGGCAAAGCCATCCGCTATGTCCTGACCTGCAAGTACTGGGTCAGTGTCTTCTGATCTAATCATTCTGACCTGATGATGGCCCTCATTTCTACGCTCTAGCCATGCAAGCATTTTGCCAGCTTTGTCCTCTGTCTCACACACTCTGGCTCGCATCGCACCATGTGCCTGTCTAGCAGTATCCAGAGCTATGTTTTGTAAATGTTTCTGCGCTAGAAGTAGTGCCCGGTTTGTTTCGGGTTGGTCAAGAGCTAGGTGAGCCTCTTCTGCTTTTTTCACTTGCCTCTCAGCCTCACGTAATGTATTTTGGTGTTTCTTATTGTGTGCTGAGGTCCAGGAGATAATTTCACCCCTTAGTACCGTCTTGTAGGCCTCCCATAGCACCCCCGGGTTGTCGATAGACCCTGTATTTAGCTCAAAGTATGTCTTTGTGGCATTTTGGATCTGTTCCATGAGATCTGGGAACCCAAGATAATAATTATTCAGCTGCCACGGGGAGGGGGCAGTGGTCTGGTGGTTCTGAACTCTATTATCAGGGGGCAATGGTCCGATATGCCTCTGGGGAGCAGATGTGCCTCACATCCTTTGTGAATATCGACAGATGGAAGGAAGAAATAATCTAATCTTGAAAGCGAGGCGTGTGCACCGGAGTGATATGAATAATCCCTTGTATTAGGGTGTAAATCACGCCATGCATCACAGAGTCACAGAGCATCGGCGAAAGCAGCAAGCTTGGTGTGGGTGTTGGGGTTTCTGCTACGCAAGTGTGTTCGGTCCAATTCTATGTTCATAACCTCATTAAAATCCGCTCCCACAATCATAACATCTGATGTGTCCCTGGCGATTATGGGTGTGATGTCGCTGATTAGGTTGGCCAGCAGTGTTGGTGGAGAGTAGACCGCCAACATTGCGATAGTTTGGTCCCAGAGTGACCCTGTTATGTATACAAATCTACCTTCCGTATCCTGAGTGACACTGGAGAGAGTGAAGGGAGGTTTTTTGTGAATTAACACAAGCACCTCTCTTGAGCCCATGGTAAAGCCAGCATGTATTGCTATGCGATACTTAGTGCATTTGAATAGGTTACAGTTCGTGCCCGACAGGAGAGTTTCAGTGAGGAACACTGCATCTGGTGCATGGCAGTTCAAAAGCTGCTCGACCAGGCGTCTTTAAAGCCCATTGCTGAGTCCATTGACATTCCATGTCATGAACCAAAGGGTTTTGGGGTCATTCCTACGTGAGGCCATCGCGATTCGGAGTAAAAGCAACCTGTGCCAGAGTGTGTGTTGTGTAAAGACAGTGACGTCGAAAAGGAGTGCTTGCTGCATTTACTTAAGTTAAATATGGTGGGAAGACCTTGACTTTGTGGTGCTGCTGTGTACTTTGCTGTCAAAGAGGAAAGTATGCCAAAATTGCTAGACCCATTGTGAACCAAAACAGAAAAACCTTGTCCCCCCACCATATACCCACCCAACTTGAAGCATCTGTCACCTGAACAACAAAAGGCAGTTGTCAAAAATGGATATCTGCCATAGAACAAAACACTAACTAATACCAGTTACTCTCGTGACCTGAGGTATAGCAGACCAGGAGGTCTAGGATGTTGATCACTCCATTGGGGGGGGGAGGGCGATGGCATTTCCTGTGGCCGCTCGGTGGCAAGATATTCTAGGTTTGCCTGGACTTCTAATTGTTCAAGCTTATCCTTGTGGTCTTGCTCCGGACCTCCTTTCCAGCGGCAGCGAAGTGAAACGGGGCATCCCGTGTTGGTTTTCAATCCCCCCCTCTCCTGGGCGGTCTTGTGCCAGTGGTTGTGGTGGGGGTAGTCTCTGATCTAGAGGGATCCGGGGCTTCCTCTTCCTATTGTTCCGGAGTACTGTCCAGTCCCCTTCTACATGCTGCTCGGCCCATCGCATGCCTCTTTGGGGTCGTTGAAGTGGACTGTTGTGCCCTTGTGATATATTTTGAGTTGGGCAGGAAAGAGCAGACCGTATTTGACATTTAACGTTTGTAGTTGCTTCTTGAGCTGATCGCATGACTGTCTGGCTTTCTGCACCTCCCTCGTGTAATCTGGAAAGAAGTCTATCTTGGAGCCATTATATGTAATTGAGCCTTTGGCGCGTGCTCTCTGGAGCAGCGCATTACAATCCCTGTAATTTAGGAGCTTAGCTATTACAGTGCGCGCAGCGGCATCAGTGACTGGTCTGCCCGTAGGCATGCAGTGTGCTCTCTCTATTGAGAAGAATTTGGAGAAAAAGTCTGATTCAAACATATCCATTAGCCATTGTTCCAGAAAAAGTTCCATGCTGGGACCTATAGCCTTTTCTGGTAGGCCGAGTATACGGATGTTATTGCGCCTTGATCTCCTTTCTCCTTCACCTACTCTTTCCTCCATCGTCTTCAGCATGTTTTTGACACTGGTCAATTGTTGTTGCAGATCGTGTATTCCGTCTTCTGTGCCAGAGATGCGCTGTTCTGCCTCCCCGGTGCGCAATGTCAGCTTTTGTAGGTCATGGCGGAGGAGGCACATGTCCATGCTTATGCCGTCCATTTTTTGTTCCATGGAGGCGCGTGAGTCCGCAATGGCAGACATAACCTCTTTCAAGGACAATGTGTTTTCAGCCTCAGCCATTGCGCCTGGCAGACCGTGGTTGTCGTATACAGGGGTCGTTGATGGTTTATATTGATTCATTCTGTTTTGTGTGGATTGCTTTTTTCCTTTGTCCTTGCCCATATCTATTGCCAGCTTTCTTGGCACTGGGCCGGTTCGGTTAGGTTAGGGGTTGCGGTAGCACGCGCTGTCTCGTGGTAATGTCAATAGCCAGCCAGTATGCCTCGGTCCTATTGCGCCCAGAATGTGGAATCACCAAAGCTATGATAATTCACCAACCCGTGGGCCTACTAGATCTCAATGGGGCAGAGCGCCTTTTCACCCCCGAATTTCTGTGGATGTGACCAATCCAGGTGTCCACACCAACCCAGCTCAGTGAACACGATTGATTCTTTTCGCATATTGCTGTGTGCTTTCCTGTTTCTATGTCAGTGGATTTGCATCATTCCAGTCTCATGTAGACATCCGTCACACTCTAGCTTCCTGGGCTTCTGCATTAATGCTTGAAGTTTTCTCCTTCCGGTTCTTTCCAGCGTTCTCGTTTTCCCTTTCATACATCTGGTGGGCACCTTCTGTGCTGGTATTAAAACAAACGTGTTTTTCTGGGGATGCCAGCGCAGCAGCACTTTGTGTGTGTGAGTTATTACTGTAGCTTTTCCCTCTATAGGGCACTGCCTCGCAGGCAGCAAGGTCCAGAACTCCCTTCAGGTCGGTTCAATGGGATGCGCAAAGGACCATGACACCACGGTAGACAAAGGGGCACAGTTTGTTGTCATGTCGCAGCACCTTACAGGTCTCCCCCACGGTGTTCCGGGCAGGCAGCAGCACAGGGGGCAGTCGCCAAGTGTCTCTCTAGCCAGGGAGCCTCTTTATTTGGAAGTGCTTTTTGTATGCACAAGTGCTGGTCAGTAATGGTTTTGCCTGGTTTCTCCCTGTGCCTTCGTATCACCCCGTGCCGCACCACCACACCTCTGTTCTGACACACCACTACCTGCTACTAGTCTCGGGGTGGCAGGGCACGGTTGGGCGATTGGGACCCCTGGGACCCCTGAAACAGCAGTGTTACTCACTGTGGGCTATGTAGGTGTCGTCTTCCATCATGTGTCTCTTGGTGACTTTCCATTTATGGGCAGGTATCACGTAGTGAATCACCGGAAGTGTGCCTCTTCAGTTCTTGTAGGTGTGCGCTTTCTGCCTCTTCTCCGGGGGATTCCCCAAGATATTTTGAGCCTGTCTCATATGCTGGAGTCCAGTACTGAAAAGCCGGTTGTGTGGGCTTGTTGCGTTCGTAGTGCTGCAGTTGCTGCCCTGGCTTTCCCTTCCCATGTGCACTCCTACCACACAAGGGTACGTGAATTCTAGCAGTTAATAAGGGGTCTTCAGGGGACCAGATCTCGGCCCCAATGTTTGTGTGGCCAAGCTCCGAATCGGTCATCCGAAACACCCCTCAGTGTCCCGGTTCTTCGCAGGGCAATTATTGGCTATGAGGCTCATCTGATATATGCTGTGGTGTTGTCTGGAGGGTGGACCGTGGCTCACCGGTCCTTCTCCTTGGCGCCTTTAGCGATGTCGCCTCTTCGCTGGGCGTTCAACTGGCTGTGTCCGTACAGGGCTCGTGGACCGATCAGCGGCCTCCAGCCATCTGAAGAGTTCCCCCTATGCTGTCCTAGTGTTTCGGCGGCTTTCCACCACGCAGCGGGGCTGAGTTGTCGCGGTGTCCAGCAGCTCCACGGAGCCCCTTGAGACATGCAAGCGTAGTCTGCTGCGTGGTCCGCTGCAGTGCCCAAGATGTACTGCTCTGGGGTTACGGGCATCTGTAGGACTTTCTGTCACTTTCTTCTCCCCCAGTAGTCGAGTCTCTGGCGTTCGCCCCACAGCACTTCTGAGCCCAGGGCTGCAGTTAACAGCTTCTCCACATGGCCATTTAGGTTTTCTTGCCTGGGAGCGTCGCAAGGTTTTGGTGCATCTAACTTAATTTAGCAAGCACAGATTGTCTCCAGCTTTCGCTCGTTTGTGCCACCGGATATACAGTGCTAGTTATGATCTTTTGGAGTCAATAGAAGATAAATAGCAGGCTGGAAAAGATGTGTGTGCAGCGGCCACGGGAGCAGAGGAAACTCATGTCTGCATTGCTTCGCTGCTAGCTACGCCCCCGTCTAATTGCATTATTGATGTAATCCGTTATATTATTGTTGTCACCAGTGATGGCATCAGTGATGTGATTTATAATGTCATCAGTGTTCCCATACAACATGTAATTACTGATGTCATCAGTTATGTGATCTGTGATGTCATCTTTGTGGTCCTAGTCTGTGCAACAGGGGGCGCGAAGTTAAGGAGGCTTTAGCTGAATTTCCAGGGTTTTATTGCATTAGTTCTCATCTTAACATCCCTGCAACTAAAGTTTTTTCCTTGAATATATATAATTACTGTACTGCTCAAGCACACTGCACAGCACTGTTCAACGGCATAGTTTGAAAAATGATCCTTCCCCCTACCACGCGCTAGCAATGTCTGAGAAATGTAACCATCACAACTTCCTTTTGCGGCCAATAAGGAAAGGCTCTTTGGTGACATCATGGTCAATCTTTGGTCCGACAATAACCACAGTGAAAGAAATATGTCACAGTCAACCAAATCCGGACTCCTCCATAACCGCCATGCTTGCCTCTGCTCTTGTATTTGGCAAATGCTTTTTACTGCCTTACAAAACATATTTTATTGCCCCTGACAGATCCAGGTACTTTGATGGACGTTATTATTCACATGCCAGTCAGAATTACTAAGTAATTATTTTTTCAGTGGGGTCTACTGCTATTTATCAAATGAACCAATGCTGGATTAAAAAAATCAATAATTGAATGGAATCATTATGACAGGAATGAAAGGAAGAGTGCCTGCCAATGTATTGATGTCATACTAATAACAAAATTACTTTTGCCAGAATTGCTGAGTACAAATCTGTTCTGCTCAAAGCATTTCAATAGAAATTCTTAGGTCTGCATGAGAGACCATTTCCTCTCTCGCAAAGCATTTCGTGGTATATTTTAGAGGAACGCTGGTGTCATTGTGGTGTTCCTTGTTGCCGGAAGTGCCTGTTATTGCCACACTTGTCTTTGACTTTGTCCATCCTCTCCCCTTTGACAACCTCCAATTGGCTTATTTTCCATAGAAAAAATTAGACACATGCATACAACCCTGATAGGGTTGCCCTTCCCTACAGAAGGCAAAATCTGATTTGACTAGTGTTATTATACATCATTTTGTTTGAATTATTTGACCAGACTACTTGCTATATAAAAATACTATTTCTATAGGAGGGTCTTTTATAAAAACTTGCATTAACAAATGGCTTTGTAAATGTACAGGGTAACATATATTTTTCTAAAACATGCCATCCTTGGCGTGGACTAGCGGAGGTCTGATGCAGATGGGTTCTCTGTAGCTCCAGAACCTGCAGCGACGATCGCCTCTGCGCAGACCATTCACAGCAACCCAGATCCACGATGGCTTTTCAGCCTTCCTATGCAGAATCAGAATACCTAACCATCCTCTGACCTCTTCCTTCCTAATACAAGGACATCGAATCATTGCTCTTTCTGCCTTGACAAAGACTTTGGTCGAAACACGTGTTGGCCCTTCTCACATGCAAATAGCACTGTACGTGCTAGAATAATGGTCACAGAAATCATCAATTAAAAATCATATTGTGTACCATAACAAGGTGTACTGACCTTCTTCAACAGTAAACACTATCCAGGATGTTAACATAATCCAACCCCATTACCAACAAGGATTGCCCACCCACTCGCATAAAGTCTTGAAATCATTTGGTTTTGGCTCAATGTTAGTAAACTAGTCATGGCAAACTTCCAATCCTCAAACAACTCCATCTACCCGCATCAGAGTGCTCCAGCATTCTCTTGTTTTCGATTAATGGTGTGCAGATTGGAAGGAACCCAGTAGGTTTCACACTGGTGATACAGGTTCGCAATGTTTCCCTCCAGTGTTTGCAACTGGCAATGATTGCTGATTAGTCAGTTTCAGACAAGAGCACACAGATGGACAATGGTCCGAAATGAGTTGGCACTTTTCACACATGAATCTGTCTGTTTTGCTCGCTATTCATTTTATGACCAAGGAGTAAAACATTGAATCATCATTTGTTTTTATTGGCCAAATATTTCAGACATGTGCTTTGCAGCGCTCTACTGATTTATATAATTTGATAGGTCTGTATGACCCTTAGGTGAGCATGGTTCCTCTGCGTTTATCTTTGTTCATTACTTATTGTGCCCTGGTGTCAGAGGCATTTTCACTGCAGTGTTCTCCACATGTTTAAATGTAACCAAAACATTCTTTAAAGTGGATTTGCGATACAGGGTGGTGCTCACTGAATCCTATGTTTATTAAACTTCCAATCCCCAACCACCAGATCACCATCCCCAATTCCTATTAGAAGAGGTACGAGACAGGGAACCCCCCTGTCTCCACTGATCTTCGCTCTGGTGGTTGAAAACCTTGTGGTTGCAATTAAGGGCAACGCACTGATCTGAGGGGTGGTTTGTGGGAATAGCCAACTTAAAATAGTGTTTTACGCGGGTGACTCAGTGCTGATCCTGAGTTACATCAAGTCATCTTGGCCTGCAGCAACGAATGAGCTAGAAGCATTTCAGGTAGCCTCTGGCTATACTATAAATACAGATAAATCTGTGCGTCTTGCGGTAACGTTACCAACAGAGGATCTAAGCACTCTGGATAGAATATCTTCTATCGGATGGACCGATGACTTTATTGATTACTTAGGAATCCATTGGACACCATTGTCAGATTCCCTCTACTCTGCTACTGTCCCTGGAGTATGGAAGGCATGCACAGACGACTTAAGTCAATTGCGCCTCCAAGAGATATCCAGGGTAGGCTGCATAATTGCAATAAAAATGCCATTATTACCTAGACTCCTATATGTTTTCAAAACTCTTCATATCAGGATCCCCAACCACATGTTGTAGGCACTGCATGACACACTTTTCAGGTTCATGTGGGGGGCAGGGGAAGCTAAGTATCCAGGGTAGGGTGATGTGGAGAAAACTCAGTCATCAGGTTTTGGGGGTTCCCGAAATGAAGAAATATGCCTTAGCTGCCAAACTAGAGAGTTTGTTTGATTGGAGTTTAGATAGTGGGCTGATGCTCTGGCATGATCTGGAGCAAGTGAGGGCCCCGCTAGCTCTTAGCACTCTAACAGCTTCACAAACTACACTGCCCCATTGGGATACATGTTCAACACTCCTGGGAATACCTCCAGGCATTGGTCCCCTTTCTCCAGTTCTACAACATCCAGACTTTTTCCTAGGAATAGGTAAAGCATCCTTTGCTTTGTAGCGTGGGAGCAGGAAGGCCATAGCGTGCTCAACCAAATAGATATTCCGAAAATAGGCCTATAATATTTGTGGATTGCAAAACGAAATTCGGGGTACAACTTTGCCACTTTACTGAAGAGTGTCTTATTTATGCTGTGGGTTATTAGAATAGTATGATGGAGGAATTTGTTGAACGTTTGTCTTAGAAGAGTTTTACATGGATTTTACCAATACTTGATTGGCATTTGTTTTTGTTTTTTATGTAAGCAAATGCAGATTTTAATTTACTTGCATGATTGGTGTTATGCCGGTCAGGGATTTGTGATTATGTCTAGCAAGCAACAGAAAAGAGGCAGACTCATTAACAAAGACATTAAAACTGACTATTGTGCTAAGGGTATTCAATTTAGAATTCAAAGCCACTGAAAGAGCCAGATTTAATAATACTCTTGACCTTTGTAAATGCTAACAACTGAAATGTCTTGCATCTCTAAATAATATGTGAAATTGGAACACAACCCAAAGGCCAACATTTGTTGACATTTGAAGGATGAAAGTCGGCGATAGCACTGCACAGATTGCAACCTGGAAATTGCAGGTTGCACGCCAATTCCTCCATCAAGCATCTAACTTGCAGGGCAGCTTCTCAGCTGTGTATGCTTTTGATCCCAGGTGCTTTGTGCCGCACTCCCTGCATGCAGGTCGAAGGGGCACAGCCTGCCGGTTATTGTAAGGGGACCAGGGGCCACCACTGATGAAGCAATCCACATTTGCACTTCATTGAATACGCAGCGAGGGATCGCCGTAGAACTGACGCACCCTGGCGTAGGCCGCATCCCCCTTACTCCACCACGAGCCTAACGCTAAAGCACCAGCCCAATGACAACACAAAATCAATTCACACACTTGGCAGTCCTAGTCCGCAACACATTGCAACGCACGTCCACCCATCGGACGCTCTGGTATACTCAGCAGACAAACCACATTTTCATATGATAACATGTACACATACCGGTATATCAGTGGCAATGACATGGCAACAGTATCCTGAAATATCGTTCTGAAACATATCGTATGACAACCATCTCTCGCAAATCAAAGTCTAACATGTAAATGAGGATATATGGGTGAAGAGCTCATCACTGTACAGTCTAGTCTATCATGTAGTAACATCAAAGTGTGTGTGGCATCACACATCAAAGCATGGATTGAGGACATGCATAGATGGACATTGTTTGAGTTGGACTGCAGGTCTCCATGGAGTCTGATCAGTATCTGCGTGTCATCAGTATGGAAGTAGAATGTGAAAGCGAAAGAGCAAACAAACCAGGCCAGGGTCACAGATGCATGTTGAAGAGAGTGGAGAGTAAGGACCCGGGCGGAATACCACAGGTGAGGGATTGGACTGGTGAAGGGGAAGAACAAACACCTGGCATTTTGCAGACAGGAATGAGGTGGATCGGGAGAGTGCACAGTTCAACAGGCTATATATATGTATAGAGGTCACCCTCCTGCATACGAGGGCATCTCTGTCTTCCCTCTGTTCCCCCTCCCTTGCCTCGTCGTGCCTTGGAACACTTGTGTATGGGCGCCTTATAAATGCCATATCATACCATATCATATCTCCCCTTTCAAATGCGTGGTTGCAAAGTCAGTGAGAACAGCTGTGTCCCATTCAGTGATAGGAAGTAACACAGAGAAGTCTACAAGAGGAATAAACTCTGGTTGCACCTATCCCCCTCCCCACATGCCCTTTCTCCAATATGAGGCAAGACGTTGCAATCCAAGCCTCGTACTGGGTGTTGAATGTGCATTTACATTATTAAATGTAGGGCATGTATGCAATATCATTATCACCTGATAAAGTGAAAATAAAACTTGCCCTTTACGACAAACACTCCTGGGCCTTGTTTATAGAAAGGCTCTGGGGCAATGGTGTTCATCTGATAAAGGCCTTGTTCTGTGTCACAAACCTATGCGCGCAGGCGTATTGGATACAGGTAGTGCGCTGCTCCCACCCGCCATTAATTGCGACAGGCTGCACATTTACTAAGGACATAACACCATGCCTTCCAAATGCACTGCCCATGTCTGAGCATTTTGATAATGCCATTACAGCAGAGAAGATAAGCTTTACAGATGATGATGGCATGTCTAGCACTGGAGGCAAGGGTTTTGATGGACTGGCAGCGATGCCCTCCTTGTAAACAGTCTGCGCTTGTAATTATGCAAAAAAACCCAAAAAACAACGGGGAAGAGAAGCCTAATTGCAACGCATAAATGGCAAAGGCCCACTCGGAGCTCATAGTTTATTGAATCTGTCTCGAGGATAAACAGGGCCTCCAGTATCACTCGCGTGCACCTGCTTTCCGAGTCTTCTGCTGCTGCTTGCCACTGACAGCCAGCAGTGCAGGAACGCAATCTCCAGATAGCATCTGCCTCTCCAGAAGAGACCAAGAGCTCTGCCCTGAGACGACAGATTTACAAAATGGCGCACAGAAAGAAATAAACCAAAGCCATCGCTAGGAACGCGTTTATTGTTTCACATCAAGAGAAAGTGCCTTGACTCTGCCTAACCCCCTTCGTGATGAAGTGAATAATAGCATCCGAGTTTTTATCTGTGTAGTTTTATATATGTTTAACTTGTGCTGCAATAAACTATAGAGGGGGAGTCCCAATTATTACTACAGAAGTAGTTACTCTACCTTTTAATCGTGGGGGTGGAGGGAGCGCAATAGTATTAGATGTGAGAGGTAGTTAGTTTTTATCAATAGCTTACAGACGTATGTCATTAAATGGCGCTGTAAAACAAAATAATTCATTCAATTTTTAATATACATTTCTGTTAGAAAAACACATAATAGTTTAAAAAAGTGGTGGGTCAGTCCCATTCACTTGACATAAAACAATTGTACATTGTTTAAAAATACAAACAATTATGTTGTGACACTTAAACTGGGCCATAGGGAAGTAGTGACTTCCGTCTATATGGCAAGACTTTGGTTCAGTGATCAGCCTGGGGAGCTGTAGCTGTCTCAAACTGTTCACAGGACCTCAGTTCAGGTTGTTAGGTCATCATTCTAGTCTAAGTTCTAGACTAAGTTCTAGACATGTTTCAGTTCTTAACACAATTTATAGAACTTTCTTCAGGAGTAGTGTCATATTCTAATAAAAACAACAACTTTAACAACAAACGTAGAGCGTGCTATGATTGCGCATCTCTTGGGTGATGGATTTCATTCTAGTCTAAGTTCTAGACTAAGTTCTAGACATGTTTCAGTTCTTAACACAATTTATAGAACTTTCTTCAGGAGTAGTGTCATATTCTAATAAAAACAACAACTTTAACAACAAACGTAGAGCGTGCTATGATTGCGCATCTCTTGGGTGATGGATTTCATTCTAGTCTAAGTTCTAGACTAAGTTCTAGACATGTTTCAGTTCTTAACACAATTTATAGAACTTTCTTCAGGAGTAGTGTCATATTCTAATAAAAACAACAACTTTAACAACAAACTTAGAGCGTGCTATGATTGCGCATCTCTTGGGTGATGGATTTCTGTTGCTAGTGTTTAGTATTGAACTTGATTGTTCTTGCTGTCGCTGTTGATAACAAGAAAGAATAAAACGATGTAAGCTTTTACTGCTATTACTTCTTTTATGATAAAATACATTTATCTAACATGACTAGGTTAAATGATTACCTAGTGTTGTTGAAGGGGAGTGGTTTTAAATAAGAGGTATTCCTGTTGTATGCAGGCATTAGTCCTCTAGGTCCATAGTAAATGCTTCAAAAGGTATAGTTGGACCTGCAAGATAAATTTGCATAGATAGAAGCCGCTGTTAGTCTGACCTGGCTTATTCTCCCACAGTAAATAGAGTGCAAATTCTAGTTGCTTACCTTCCGTGAAGGGGCAGTACTTTAAGGTGTTAGTGATATGTAGACCCAGGGTCTAGGGTATTAAGTTCCTAAATGTGGCTCGGGTCATTTAGAGACCGTGTGGTCCATCAATCTGAAAAAGTTAGATATTAACTATTGTGACCTCTAGTTGGAATTAAAAAAGGGGATAATTGAGAAAGAAGCGCGTGTACATGTGCTTACCAAGATGGTATTTAATTTGCGGCTCATGCGACTGCAACCTGTTAGTTGCTTTCCACGATAGAGTAATCTTCAATCTTTAGTCCAGCTGTGCCGCTGTATCTAAGTTTCTAAAGTGAGATAAACATATATAATGACTCTTAGTCCTTAGATGTGGCGTATTAAAGAAAGCCTATGTCTTAGGTGCAGCAACGCACCAGGAGTTCCTAGTTTAACATCTATATCTGTAAAGAGATGTAGAATTACCTTCATTAGTTTGAATCCATATATGGCACCCGGCGCGGTCAATCCCACACGCTACGCGACATTGTTTGGATATAACTGGCGGTCGCCATCTTGGGTGTGGGGATTTAAATAGGTTCTGTAGTCCTTTTTTTTGTTTTTATAACAGTTGCGGTTGTTACAATGCTAATCACTAGGTCCCGTTGGTATATAGGGATCATAAAAAGGCAAGTTTATTACTAGTATAGGATGTCAGTGGTTTCTAAAAATGCGGTTAAAGTGAAAAGTGAAACAGGAGAATACTGGCTTCTCCGATGAAAAAATACATGCGCGAACTTTGTGAGGAAGGAAACGCTGGATATTAGGGTGTATCTAGTGAACAATTAGGCATCAAACCTTTTGGGCTGAAATTAGGTATTCTCTAAATATGCAGTAAATTAGAGATCCTCCAATTAATGGAGAGCTGACAGCTCTATTCATAGATAGGTATTTATACGGTGGATAATGTTGTGCTAGAACTGTTATTTGACAAGTACATTGGTATCTACTGTTTCTATTAGAAGAAAAAGGGGTTACATTTTATGCCACTCGATAGATTCATTTAGCCCTATTTTGTCACTTTTTGTCAGAAAAATAAGTCTTTGCTCTTTTTCCAGTAGTAGTTTTTTCTTGGTCAAAGGATCTTTGCCTTTGATCATGAGCAATACTGTCCATGTAAAGTCTTCACTAGAATGATTTTTTTCTAAGGAGTGTTTGACCATGGGTGCTAGTAGACTTTTATTTCTGATACAACATCTGTGTTCTATCATCCGTGTTTTTACTTTTCGGATAGTTTTACCTATGTAGTTTTTGCCACATGGGCAGGTGATCATATATATGACATGGTCCGAATTGCAATTCGTCATTTGCATCTGTTTCCATGGGATGGTAGACCGATTTCTGTTTCTTTTGATTTTTTAGTGTATTTGCATACTGAACATTGTCCACATGGGTAGTGGCCGATAATGGGATTAAGGCCCCATATGTTGGTTAGATTATCTGGTACCGATGAGTTACCTCTAAATTTACTACTACTTACCTTATTTCCAATAGTCGTGGATTTTCTGTAGGCAAATAGGGGACAAGACAAATTGCTAGTGGATTGGTTGAAAATCTTCCATTGTTTACGCATAATATTAGTTATGGATAGACTCAGATTGGTGAAGGTATTCACACTAACTGTCTGTCATCTTGTGGTTTGATCACTTTATCTTCGAGTAAGGATTCTCGGTTATTATTAAACGCTCTTTTGGCTGCTTTCTGTATGAGTTTTTTTGGGTATTTCTCGATTTCTCAGTTTTTGGGAGAGGTTAGTGGCCTTTTGTTCATATGCTTCTTTGGTGCTACTTTTTCTTTTTGGTCGCAGAAATTGACCATAAGGGAGATTATTTTTCAAATGTTTGACATTGTGACTATGGTAATGCAGTAGAGAATTTTTATCCGTGCTCTTATGGTACGGTCGTACCAATAAGGTTCCTGATTGGTGGAAAATAGTTAAATTGAGGAAGTTGATTTCTTCTTTTTCAATTGTCATCGTAAATTGTAGGTGGCGATTTTGTTGGTTAAGCCAAAGTACAAAGTCGTTGGCTTCTTCTTTGGTTCCTTTCCATATGACGATAATATCGTCTATGTACCTTGCCCACGATAGTAAGTGGGTTTTAAACGGATTGTGAGAATAGATATGTTTTTTCTCGAAGAGTTCGACGTATAGGTTAGCCACACTTTGGACCATCGTGGCTCCCATGGCCGTCCCTTCTAGATGCTGATAGAACTGACCTTGAAATTAGAAATAGTTTTTAGTTAATGCTACTTCTATGCACCAACTTCTGCTGCAGCCATCATCTTGGAAGCAGAGCATTTCTCTGAAGATGTGGAGTAGTGCACATGCCTGCCATTTCCGTTTCCCCTTTCTAGCCATGTCTACATTATGCTATGACTTACCAGGGGAAATGTATAGGGTGTACCAGGGGTGTTGCTAGGTCTGGAAAAGACCTGGGTCTACGCTAATGTCGGAACTGTCAGGACTGGGGACTACCTTGCTTTTTGGTTGTAGCTCCTGAGATTCTATCCGGGGCTACAACCAAAAGACCAGGGGATATAGCCACCTTAGCCCCCCACCCCTAGCAACGCCTCTGGTGCTCAATTTCGCATTTGATGTCATTAGAACAGCTCTAGGTCCAAGAATTCGGAGCAAAATATTCATGCATCTACAGAGACTTCGCTAACATCATGCAGTCTCTCTCCACCTGCATGCCTCTGACCAGTCAACCCAGAGCCCTAGGTCCTGCTTCCAACATTCAGGAATAATATCTTGCCCTTTACGTTGTTTTCTTCGTAATGGGTCATAAACTGCTCCCCTCCCACCAGGTGTTTGCCAACTGTATGCTGTGGTCATAAACATGCATGGATGCCCTTAAGAAGAACGGCCTTAGGCGCAAGGCAGAGACTGGGAACACTAGGGGAGAAGGGAGGAAGAGGAGGGCCAGAATTGGAAAGGAGAATAAAGGGAAGGTTCACACATATCATGGCTCCCGTGGATAGCTTACTGTGCATGGAAGTGGATGGTGAGAGAGTGCTACGCGAGCTGCTCCTTCCAGTGTTAGACCTGACACACCACTTCTGAATGATTATAAGACATCACAGAGCCATCAATCTGTGTGTGTCAGTTTCTTTTAATACGAACACTAAAGACCCTCAGACTATGGGCCTCATTACGACCCTGGCGGAAAGTGACTGACCGGACCGCAACAGCGTAAATAGCGTTTCCGCCATTGCACGAAGGAGCAAAGTGCGGCTAATTACGACCCATCGGGCACGAGCATTACGCCATGGCGGAATCCGAAAGGCTGCGATGGCGGAAATGACCCCAAAACGGCCCTTACCGCCGCCGTACGCTGCACCAGGTGCAATACCGCCACCCATCTTAGCGGTCACCGTAATGAGCGGTCACCGTAACGAGCGGGCACCGCAAATTACGGGCACCGTAAATATACGGAAACGGAAGTAAAAGCATGTGGCCGGAACGGGAAACAGCACGCCGCACAACTATAAAATCCGAATCCCAACACAACCATTAAAAATCCGACCCTGACACACATCCCAACCCGTTAGCAACCCCAGTTAAAAAAATAAATATGGGAAAGGTAGCCAAGAAAGCGTGTGACCGCAAGCGGCAGGTACACTTCTCCCGAGAGGAACTGACCGTGCTCACCGAGACCCTCCAGGAAAATGCCGCCGTCGTCTTCTCCAGTCAAATGACCAGGACGGCCCTTGCCAACAAGAAGGCCATATGGGCCCTGGTGGCACAGCGCGTAAGTGCGGTGGGGACAACACCCCGCACGCCACAGCAATGTCGCAAGCGGTGGGACGACCTGCGGATCCGCGTACGCAGCATACTTTCTGCGAACAGGAACATCGCCACAGCTACCGGGGGGGGTTCAGAGTCGCCCATCAAGTTGACCCCCTGGGAGGATATCTGCGCCTCCACCATAGGAATGGAGAGCATAGAGGGAGTCGGAGGGATGGAGAAAGGAGTGCCGACATCCGGAGAATCAGGTAGGTTGGCCAAGAGAAACAATGCGAAATCCACAAACCACGAACATGTGCAGTACCATGTGACCCCATAGTGCAATACATACTTTGCCCTGACAGCGCCCTCTAAAAGTCAGAATGAATAAACAAATCAATCAAGATGCCATAAACAACCCCTACATGTGCAGCATGCACCCCCTAACTGCAGGCAGCCAAATGAATGCATCCTCAATCCACACGAAAATGAGACCACCTCCAAGGCCCAGTCCCAAATCAGCCTCATGTACCACCCCAATGCATTTGATACGTTGCCATTCCAAATCCGACAGACCCATAACTAACGCTCGCCCCTCTTTACTCCACCACAGGGTCCGATACCAACGACGAGCTGCAGGACACCCCTACCAGCACGCCTGCAAAGAGGGCCAGGACCAACGTCCCAAGAGCCTCCACCTCAGGTGCAAGGATCAAGACACGGCAGCAGCAGGAATCAAGTGGCAGCACACTGGAGGGGACTGCAACAGGCACCCCAGCAGCCAGCAAGTCCACAACCCCAGCACCACAGGTCCCCCCAAAGAACGTATCTGATGGCACTGCCTCTGGTGGTAGCAGCACCATAGGTGACACAGCTGTCATGCCAGCATGCTCCGACACGGAAAACAGTGCTGGCGACGTAGGTACCATCCATGACCTTTCCCAATCCCCCTGCATGTTCCATCCCCTACACCATGACGAAACCACGCAGGGGCACCCTGAAGACGACGACTGGCCAACCCCCACAAGTCCTGTGCCAAGGCAACATGTGTTGAGCAGCCCCCCTGTCACACCACCGCAAATGTCCATGGCCCAGCAGAGGCAACAGTCCCTCGACCTGCTGATCGAGCAACAGCAGGAAGTGTCCACGCTACTCAAGGACCATGCAAATGAATGCGGGGGTTCCAGGGCAGCCATGGAAACATCCACCGAGACACTCAGGGCACAAATAGAGAAAAGTAGTGAGAGCCTCAGGGGAGAAATGGAGAAAAGCACCGAGAGCCTGAGAGCACAAATGGAGAAAAGCACCGAGAGCCTGAGAGCACAAATGGAGAAAAGCACCGAGAGCCTGAGGGGGGAACTGCATGCGACGTCCAAAGACGTTTGTGCTGAACTCGCTGCTGTGCGCCGTGTGCTCTCGGAGCTCTCACAAACCCTCAGAGACATGCATGGACGCGAGCAGGCAGAGACATCATCCGTGGCAAGTTCCGTCCAGGGCAGCCCCCAACACAGATCTGGCAGGAACCTGCGCTCCACGGGCAGGGGTGCCCCTGATACCCGTAGAGGGGGCTTGCAATAGCGTCCAACCACGGACAGCATGCATATTTGGACACTGGTGTTGGGGGGGGAGGTAGTAGGGTGGAGGGGGTGTGTTGGGCTTCACTGGGTGGCGGGTCCATAGGGTGTATAAATCAAATCACATTAACAATACAGCATCTCATTATCATCCAATGACATGTGTGGACATTGATATTTGCGTACGAGGCCTTCATAGGCGTACAGTCCACAATGTGCCTGTACTACACACACACAGTGCCACAGGTCCCCTTTCCGTGTAATAGGCACCATGCGTGGTTGCTAGAAGCATGCATCTATGATGCTCTGTCGGATTGCACGTGCATCCTGTGCCTCATGGACTCCTTGAGGTGCCTCCACATCCCCACCCTCATCATCATCATCATCTTCAGGTGCATGCAGTACAGCGTCAGGGGGCATGGGCACATTCCTACGTATGCACATGTTGTGCAGCATGACACATGCCATGACCATCTTAGAAACCTTCTCATGGCTGTACATGAGTGCCCCGCCAGACCTGCTGAGGCTGCGGAAACGAGCCTTCAGTAGGCCGAATGCCTGTTCAATGACCACACGGGTACGTGAGTGGGCATGGTTGTAGTCCTCCTCATGCTCGTTCTGTGGGTTCCGGATTGGTGTAAGGAGCCATCTCTTCAGTGGATACCCGGCATCACCTGTATGAGACGAATAAAGGGTGTCAGTGGAATGATAGTGCTAAGTAGCCCCCCCCCCCTCCTGCAAGGTCATTGACGCATCAAATGGGCCACGATGTCATGCATGGAATGAGACTCACCGAGTAGCCAGGATCTGTGCCCTGCGTGTCGCTCCATGTAGCGTGGTATTCTTGTGTTCCTCAGGACCATAGAATCATGGGTAGATCCTGGAAATCTGGCACAACAATGCGTAAATATCTTGTTGGAGTCACACACCATTTGCACATTGATTGAATGAAACTGTTTCCGGTTGCGGTACTGGACCTCCATGGCATGTGGGACAACCAATTCAACATGGGTGCAGTCGATGGCACCAATGCAACCCGGGATGCCGCCAAGTGCATGGAATCCCACTTTTGCGTTGGTAATCTCCTGGTACGTGCGTGGTAGTGTGATGTGGTCGTCGGCGTGCTTCAGGAGGGCATCGTGCACTTGGAAGAGTGTCCGTGAGAACAGTGGCTGTGAAATGCCATGCAACTGTCCCACTGTGTGCTGGTAGGTGCCTGTGGCCAGGAAGTGGAGTGCAGACACCACCTTCAGTAGGGGTGGGATGGCGGTTGGGCTATCTATCATGCTCACGAGGTCAGCATGTGTCATGTCCACAATGGCGATTATGGTGTCCCGGTCCAAACGGTAGAGGGTGTGGATCTGCTCAGCAGTGAGGTTGAACGGATGTGCTCGGAGTCGTGGGATTGCGGGCCGCCTGCGTGGTGGTAGTGGCAGTGCTTGTGGGCCTTGCTGACCCTGCCTTGCCCTCCTCCTCCTCCTTCTCCTCCGTCTCCCCTGTGCGCCCGGTTGTTGTACCTGTTGTTGTTCGTCGTCTTCTTGTAGTTGTAGCACTTGCAGTGCTATCTGGTCCCCCAGGCCCAACATCGCTAGTCCTGCCGGTAGCATTTTGGAGTGGGAGTGGTTGTGGGAGGGGTTTGGGTCTGCTATATATGTGCTGTCGGCCTGTATGGCCTCCACCTGTGCTGATTGAATGAATCTGTGGCAGATGCAATCCCTTCTGGCCGAGCACGTCCCGCACGTAAGGCTGCATTTGGCCGCATGGCATCTTGGGATTGGAATCATGTATCAAATCCCGATGGCAGTGTGATGTACTTTGACTGAATTTCATGCTATGCTCCCATTGTTACACATGCTATGATTGCAGCCGCTTACATACCTGTGAAGAGTCAGTGGTATGTAGGGCTCGATCGATGGCCGACCCTCATGCAGCACAGTAACGTACTTCACCGACGGGCGTGGCGTCCCATTTGTGATTGCAGCCAGTTAGCATTATGACACACAGCCGCACTACATTGATGTAATTGTGAATGCAAGCGTTCACAGAAGCCTTTTCGACGTAATGTTGCAAGTGAGGAATTCGAAGGCCAGCATTTTTGGTTTTGAAGTAGCGGCGAGGATACGCCCACAGGTCTGGCTGGAAATGTAACGTTCTATTGTAGAATGTCCTTGGGACATGGCCCATAACGAGCAGGCAATGAATGATATGAATTGAATGGGATGCGCAATAGCGTAGTGGACGATAAGGCAGGACGTTCCCAAATCCATCTTGCTTCACAACACTACAGATCCGGCCAGGAGCACAGTGGTTTTTGCAGACTGCATTACGCACAGACGCGATGGAAGTTTCACATATTATGTGAGTGAATATTCATGCGTTTTCATTGCGGGATGAGGGAATGATGAATGGATGCATGGACAGATGATTCCGTTTAGGGTCTGCCATGTACATGGGTTTTTTGAATCACTCCCCTTCCCCTGCGCTATGTGATGCAAGGCTGCCATAGTGGGACTTACGTCTATCTGCCCTTGTCGGATCCTCCCTGTCTCGACGCGCCTTCATACACTTGTGTCTAGGCACGTTACTAATCCCATGTCATGGGTTCTATCTTGACGGACGCATGCACAGTAACCGACGTTGCCAATGGTGTATTTACCTCGATTGATTTCGTTATGATTCGATACTGATTTAGGGGTCTGTATATTCCTTTGGAGTGGGCTAGCATGCATATGGGTGTGGAATTGGTGTGTTGAATGAAGATTGTAATGCATCATGAGTCCCGTAATGCAATCGGTTAATTTGTGTTTCTTTTGGGTGACAGGTATCTCCTGCCCTATTGCAGATGCCATCTCTACGCCACTCCTCCAGATGGTTTTTACTCTCGACTCCTGCAGCTTCGGGTGAATCAGTGGAGCACCATTTCGATCTTATGGGACGATCGCCAATGGGCCACATGCCCTTACGCTGTACTGGTGGCTAGGTGCAACATTTCGGCCTTTCAGCTCGACTAGTGCCTGCCTCATGGGACGGACCTGCGGTTCTTGCCGCTTCCATGTTGCCTTTTGGAACGTTGATGTAGGCCCTGTGTGCCATGATGGTACAGGGCGTCACACAAGTGGAAGCTGGTCAATTATTGCAGATGCAGCCCTCGGTGATGATGGTTGTTTTGGTGTTATTTTGCAAATTGCTGTGGGGCCTTTGTCATTTGGATGTGCATTTAAATTGTATTCCGATATTTGTCGTGTTGCGTTGTTCTTTGCAGGTGATGTGGCGATTTTCGATTTGTGGCGGTATGTATTGCGAGATGATCTGCATTGTGTTCCGCCTTCTGAGTTGAGTTGTGTGGTACAGTACTGGCCGCGTTTGCCTACGTAGCACAGTATGGTCACGGATAGGGGCTGCCATTGTGACTGTTTACATGATGTGCTGTTCAGGGGCGGGGGATTGGCTTTTGGCCGACTGGTGCCTGTCAGCCAGGTCGATTGGTGGAATGATGGGATGTTCAGAATGTGGCTGGTCACAGGTGACTGTGTTTGCGTGCGTTTGTTGGAGGGGGACTGGGGTCATGTCCATTGGAATAGCTTCTGTATTGATGCCATCTGTGCCCTGCAGCTCCCATCGGCCCCTCTTGGGATGAGCCTGGCTGCTCAGTCACTCTGCCAACTTGTGTGGTACATGCTTCTGCTGATGGTTGGTTTGTTTACTGGCAAGAGTACAGGGCTGGTGCAATCCCCCTCAGGATGCTGTTTTGGATGTTGCCTTGCGCTGGTGGCAAGCGATGGGGGACTACTGTTGTTTTGTGTCATGTGTTCTTGATTTTCATTTTGATGTATTGTACCTTCACATGCCTGTGCTGCATCAGTACGGCTATGGTGACATGCCGTACATGGATGCCCACTCACGGGGCGCTTTGAGCCCCTGCATGCTTTTCTACGTTGGCATACATGGGTGAATTGTAGATTTCACTGGTTGCATAGTGTGAGTACATTGCGCCTGCCAGGAGTTGTGCAATGTGGCCAGGGAGTGGAGTACAGGCACTCAGTGGGCCATTTACGGTTGGTTCACGATGCCGTATTTCTCGCCATGGCGGAATGGTACTTTACGACGTGCTTGATGGCGTTCAGTACATGTCCGCTAGGGTCAGAATTCGCGTACCGTTGCGCCATGGCGGTGATTCCGGTTTTGCAAGGCGCGCGTGCGCGTACTTGGTGCAGTTAGCGTTGCCGTTCACTGCGGTGTCGCTAATGGCATCGTACTTTACGGTGACGGGTCATAATCGCAACGAGCGGTGTTCGATGGCGGTATTGCATTTCCGCCATCATTTTTCCATTTCCGCCAGGGTCGTAATGAGGCCCTATGCATTTTTAGACTTTTCAAGACAGCGCCCCTATCCACACGATATGCTTTCACACAATTCCTGTTCCACTGTTTATTAACATTTGGCAGTCTCTGCTCTGTAAAATGGCCCTGAGACAACACAGCTCTGCCTTTTCACCTATTTTTAGATCTGTGGATATCACGAAAGAAAATGCCAGACGAAATGACCTCATACAACGAGAAAGATTAATATTAAATATTAATGTATTGCTGCTTGAGGCATTTTTATCATTCATCAAGTTATATAACTTCGTCACAGAGCAGTAAAACTCACTAGCAAATGGCGAGTCATTAGTGGAGTGCGATCTCTGTTTATATCACAGTACAATGAGTCAAGGAAGAGACAGGGAGCACGCACGACCGTGAAGGGATGTGCACATCTCCTGTAAAACTGACTAGCAAATGGTGAGTCATTAGTTGAGTGCGATCTCTGTTTATATCACAGTGCAATGAGTCAGGGAAAAGACAGGGAGCATGCACGACTGTGAAGGGATGTGCACATCTACTGTAAAATTCACTAGCAAATGGCGAGTCAGTGGAGTGCAATCTCTGTTTATATCACAGGACAATGAGTCAAGGAAGAGACAGGGAGCACACACGACTGTGAAGGGATGTGCACATCTACTGTGAAACTCACTAGCAAATGGTGAGTCATTAGTGGAGTGCGATCTCTGTTTATATCACAGTACAATGAGTGAGGGAAGAGATAGGGAGCATGCACGACTGTGAAGGGATGTGCACATCTCCTGTAAAACTGACTAGCAAATGGCGAGTCATTAGTGGTGTACAATCTCTGCTTATATCACAGTGCAATGAGTCAGGAAAGAGACAGTGAGCATGCAGGAGTGTGAAGGGATGTGCACAGCTCCTGTAAAACTCAATAGCAAATGGTGAGTCATTAGTGGAGTGCGATCTCTGTTCATATCACAGTACAATGAGTCAGGGAAGAGACAGGGAGCATGCACGAGAGTGAAGAGATGTGCACATTGCCTGTAAAACTTACTAGCAAATGGCGAGTCATTAGTGGAGTGTGATCTCTGATTATATCACAGTGCAATGAGTCAGGGAAGAGACAGGGAGTATGCACGACTGTGAAGGGATTTGCACATATACTGTGAAACTCACTAGCAAATCGCGAGTCATTAGTGGAGTGCGATCTCTGTTTATATCACAGTACAATGAGTCAGGGAAGAGACAGGGAGCACACACAACTGTGAAGGGATGTGCACAGCTCCTGTAAAACTCACTAGCAAATGGCGAGTCATTAGTGGAGTGCAATCTTTGTTTATATCACAGTACAATGATTCAGGGAAGAGACAGGGAGCACACACGACTGTGAAGGGATGTGCACAGCTCCTGTAAAACTTACTAACAAATGGTGAGTCATTAGTGGAGTGCGATCTCTGTTTATATCTCAGGACAATGAGTCAGGGAAGAGACAGGGAGCACACACGACTGTGAAGGGATGTGCACATCGCCTGTAAAACTCACTAGCAAATTGCGAGTCATTAGTGGAGTGCAATCTCTGTTTATATCACAGTACAATGAGTCAGGGAAGAGACAGGGAGCACACACGACTGTGAAGGGATGTGCACAGCTCCTGTAAAACTCACTAGCAAATTGCGAGTCATTAGTGGAGTGCAATCTCTGTTTATATCACAGTACAATGAGTCAGGGAAGAGACAGGGAGCACGCACGACTGTGAAGGGATGCTCACATCTGTAAAACTCACTAGCAAATGACGACTCATTAGTGGAGTGCGATCTCTGTTTATATCACAGTACAATGAGTCAGGGAAGAGATAGGGAGCATGCACGATTGTGAAGGGAAGTGCACATCTCCTGTAAAACTCACTAGCAAATGGCGAGTCATTAGTGGAGTGTGATCTCTGTTTATATCATATTGCACTCAGGGAAGTGACAGGGAACATGCACAACTGTGAAGGGATGTGCACATCTACTGTGAAACTCGCTAGCAAATGGCGAGTCATTAGTGGAGTGCAATCTCTGTTTATATCACAGTACAATGAGTCAGGAAAGAGACAGGGAGCATGCAGGAGTGTGAAGGGATGTTCACAACTCCTGTGAAGGGATGTTCACAACTCCTTTAAAACTCACTAGCAAATGGTGAATCATTACAGGAATGCGATCTATGTCTATATCACAGTACAATGAGCCTGGGAAGAGACAGGGAGGATGTAAGAGCACACAGGGATGTGCACCCTTACTGTAAAACTCACTAGCAAATGGCAAGTCATTAGTGGGGGTGGGCGAGCTCTGTTTATATCACAGTGCGACAGTGCCATAAGCCAGGGAGAAAGAAAGAGCATGATGGGCTAATCACCTTTCCTGTAAACCTCACTAGCAAATGGTGAGCCATTAGTGGGGTGCAAGCTCTGTTTATATCACAGTATAATGAGCCTGGGAAGAGACAGGGAAGATGCACAAGCATGAAAGAATGTGCACCAAGAACTGACTTACAACCATCGTTAAAATGTCGCTCAAGCCCCCGAGGCCAGAATGTAGGGTGTTTTAATTATTTCAAAGGCAGGCTTTACACATGGGTGGGATGGTTTAGGCAAAACTCAGACCCCTAGATTTTGCAGTGGTTTATCTAGTAAAAACTTTATGGGGTCTTCCCAAAGATGTAGATGTTATTTTCTACTGGAGTAGACTGTGTGTTTATATAAAGGCAGGTGAGTAGAAACTCAGGTCAGTCGATGGGTTGGCAATTGAAGGACAGGAGCGGCTCTTCTAGTGAAGAGAATTGTAAATAAAATAGGTTGGAGTAGACTTACATCGATAAAAGGGCCTAAGTATACTCAGAGAGTTAAGATGGAAGATTATTTGGGGGTTAGATGCACATGATTTGTGGATGCGTGGGTGTGTGAATTGTGGTTGGTGGGCAGTACAACCCACTTGAATTTTATGGTCATAGGAGTATACCTAAGCACGAAAATATAAGCCATACCTGAGTTAGGGTATGGTGAATGGTATTTCTCGTAATTATAGCAACCGCATCAAATTGGCATCACACATGTGTCAGCCCTGTGAGCCCAGCTCAGCTGCAAAAGGATTGTGGCTAATCCTGCTGCAGCCACAAGATGGTAGCCTTGAAGGGTGCCCCCTCTTTGTTCCTTTTGAGGGTAGGTAATACCCTCCACAGAATTACAGCTACTCTACAGAAAGTCATAATTGGAACAGGAATCAAAGGGCACACACATTCACAAAAGGCGTGGCCTCACGGTAGGTTGCTGCATTTCTTAAGGGCTTTGATTCTGTTGAGAAGGCAAGCGGCGGGTTTAGTGTAGACAGAGGTAGCTCTTTACGGTTGGAGGAAGGTTCCACCATCTTCTTTCTCTCTGCCCCTATCTTTCCTTCATGTCCTTCAACTTGCCCCCACTGGGACGAGGGAGAAGCTCCCTGAGTCCTTATTGACTCTTCAATACCACAGTCTTATGGAACTGACCAGGGTGTTTCCTTACAAAACAATCTACTTCTCACTTGTTTTCTTGTTTCACCTTCTCAAGTTTTCCAAGCTCCCTCCCAGACTTATTACTATTCCTGTTACCTTCTCTCAGGGATTTCTTCACCTGTTTCACCAGGGGTCGCAGGTTCGCTCTTTCTGTTTCTTTTTCTGCTCTTCTTCGGTCCACTTGACTTCCGGGCCTGTTTCTGTTGGCAGTATGGGCACAAGTTTCAGACCAGATGGTCCACTTGTTACAGGTCATGCAACCAGCACAGTTCCTCGTACTTCCAAAGTAGTTGCCTACTTGACTCCACAGTAGGCTAGTGTTGGCATTCTCAGCCTAAATCTTGAACTGCATGGCCCACCCACCACAGGTTACACCACCACCACACTGACTCTCAACTTTAGGGTTATTGGCTCCCAACAGACTGACAAGACACTTTCATGGCGTCCCTCAGTTCATTCTCGTCACTCCACACTGCTGCTTCGATACAGCGTACACACGCCCTGTTTCAATCTCACAGGCCTTTATGGCAGCCTCCTAGATTGCCAACTTATCCTTATGGATGTCGCTCTCTTTGTCCTTCTTCACTGTTTAGTTTAAGTAGAAGGGACTGCCCCAGCACAACATCAGTTCGATTGATAACAGCTGGTGGAACACTCTTCAAGCTTGACTGCAGCATTCTTGGGATCTTCTTCGCCCCTGTCCTTATCAATTGAGATTGTCTGACACATTATAGTAACACGTAGTCTCTGACTTAATCATATGTAAGGAGGGTTGGGTGTTGTTATTACTCTGTGGGGTTGGGAGTTAAAGGGACCATGTCCCAGACACAGGTCCTTGTCCCCAGATGGGGAGATCCTTCCCATGAGGTCCTCCCACATGTTACGTGACCACCCCAGGGGGACTATTGGTTAGCAGCCTCACCTTCATAGCCCCATGGAAAGGGCCTACACTCTGGAGAGAATTGATGCCATCTAAAGGATCATCAAACTCTACAAGCCCATCCACCCACCCTACCCCATCCAACTCGCTCTAAAAACCCAACTCTCTCTACACCTACGCACCCACCGTACTCAACTCTCTCTACCCACTGACCCACCCAACACTCTCTACCCCACCAACCCAGCCTACCAACTCTCTCTCTACCCCCACCCATTCAGCCTTCCAACTTTCCCTACACCCACCCTACCAATTCTCGCTACCCCTACCCACCCAGTCTTCAAACTCTCTCTAAACTCACCCACCCAACCAATTCTCTCTAACCAACCCACCCTACTAACTGTCTCTACTCCATCACCCTCTCTATTTAAACCAACCCACCCTACTCGCTCTCTATCCCCTCCCACCACACCCCCTCTTTGTCTACACCATCCCCCTGCCCTATCCCCCCTCTCTCTATCGCCATACATCCTAACACCCTCTCTCTACTGCCACCCATCATACCCCCTTTCTTTACTCAACCCTACCCCCTCTCACATTACCCCACCATGCACCCTATGCCCCTCTCTCTCTAGCCCCACCCACCCCACACCATTTATTCCTAACCACCCACCATACCCTATCCTGCCCTCTCTACTCCGCCACCCACCTTACCCCTCTCCCTTGTCCCGCTGATCCTTCCTCTCACACTCTCGCTTTATTTCTTACCCTCTTACTCTCACCCTTTCTCACTCATATTTCCTCTTGCTCATCATTGATGGAACCCTCTATCAATGGCTTCCTTGCTTGCTCTATTCCCCTTCTCATTCTATTACATGCCTGCACCCCTTATTGCATCCTCCTTTGTAACGTTGCACTCTCCTCCTTGCACACTGGCGCCTGTAAATACAAAATGCAAAGAATAGCAGTAAACACCAAAACTATTGGCATTGCCAATGCTTGTATTCTAGATGCGGTTGACTCCATCCAAGCATTTTTGAGTATGCACACAGGTTTAGGGCGGTGGAAAGGTCAACATAAGTAGTACATGGGGCCCCCTTTTTAAAGTGATACAATTTTGACAGGTGGGAACGCCCCCTGCTTCCAGTATTAATCCTGCCTTCCGTGTGATAGGATGATTTTTTATATCAATTGAATATAAATTTAATATAAAAATTATATCAAATTTATATCAAATGTATATCACATTATTTAAACTCAATATAAACTGTTTGTGTACTTTGATATGATGTTGATATGATTTGCTATAAAGTTTATATAAACTTTATATTTATTTACTTATAAAGTGCCAAAAGCCTGCAGGCATTGGGGTGCATCACACAAAACCAAATTACAACAACAGACACAACAAAGAAGGTCACCTGTGCTGGAAACTAAGCTATCTACTCATGAATCCCAATTTACTTGAAGACGTGTTTTTAGGTTCCTTATAAAGGCCATGTGATTGGGCTAGAGTCTCAGGGTAAGAGGGAGATTATTCCATTCCCTCGCTACTCGAGTAGGAAAGGCTTTGCCCAGCCCTGTTTCACGTCTGTATGGTAGCATTTTAATCCTGCCCAATGCTTCCGATCTCAATGCACAGTTCGGATGATATGGCATAATCTTATCCTTAAGGTATTTTGGTGCAAAACCAAAAAAAACATTTCTTTGCCAATGTTAAGGCTTTGAAGAGGATGCATCTTCAATCCTGAGCCAATGTAAGGCTATCCTTTCCTTTGAAACATGTTCACTCTTTGACTTGCCTTTAATAATTCTGATGGCGTTATTCTCTATAACCTGGCACTCATCCAAGCAGTTTTTATTGGCACCAAGCATGAGGGCCTTGCCATAGTTCAAACGGGACAGTATTATAGCTCTTGCTACAGTAGCTGTTTTTTTCCGCTCAGGTATGGCCTAATCGCTCTTAGTAAACGGAGATGGTAGGAACTGCTTTTATGTAGGTAATGCACCGTGGCCTCAGAGCCCAAAGATGCTTCCATCATCAATCCTAGGGTTTTAACCTGTCCTATCACCTGTATGTGGGTCTCTTTGATAATAAAGGATTTATATTCCTGCCCTAACTTTGCTCGAGCTTGTTGGGTGCCAAAAATCATCAGATCAGTCTTTTTATTGTTTAGGCACACATCCAGTTGCTCATCATCCATTTCTCAATAATATTGTACAATGTAGAGATTTGTATACTGCCCTTGGTGTAGTCGCCATACAGTTCAACCACTAACTGGGTGTCGTCGGCGTAGTTTGTAATAAACCACTCTGACTCCTTCCAGGACCTCACACAGACCTCTCATAAACAGATTAAAAAGAAGAGGGGACAGCCTCGCCCCTTGTGGTACTCCAAACTTTATTGGCCAGAAAGGATGCCAGCCAAATACAGTGGGTTAGCCCTGCTGTTCTGCAGACAGGTTCACACACATGCACACACACAGCAGAGATGGTGCTCTTATCTATGAAGCTGGCATCAACGGATGACATAGCCCATGTGCCTCTGGCTCAGCTATTTGATGACTCACCCCATCAGCTGCTAAGTGTTAACATTTTTTAAACAGGCATTGATATAACGCTGCAATTAAGCCTTGCAAGCCATGAGGATCGTGATATCTAGAGTGAAAATGTGTTGGGTGGGTCTAAGTTGCATTTTGAATGAGCCCACATTATTTGCATAAGTCATCCTGACTAAGGAACTATGCCGGGTGGGTCAAATCATGTGTGGAATAGGCTGGGTGGGGGCTGTGTTGATAAGGGGGATGGGGTTGTGGGCTTGGGGGGGGGGGACAGAGGGTGTGGGACCACATGTAGGGCCTTTAAAACCCTGACTTTCGAAGCCAGCCAGAATAGTGCTGTGGATTTCCAGGAGAACTGCAGAATCTGTGGACCCCATGGTGGAAGTGAAGACCCCATGGACCGCTTGGCGGAAGAACCATTTTTCTTTTTTTGAAAAAGTGAGATGAATTTTATTTATTTTATGCAGGCTTGTACAGATGTGTGAAATCATTACTGATAGATAGTAGCCTGTGTTTAAAAGTATGAAACATTTATGCAGTATGTAAATCTAAATAATAGTATTTATAGTGCTGAGAGGGTGTTTCAAGGCGCTAACATGTGTTTTCTGGAAATGTAAAAGATGTAAAAATGTTTCTAAGTGTTTTTAGCCCACTATTTAAAGTGCAATATAAACAAAATATATTTGTTTTTGGGAGGCCATGCCAGAATGAATTTGGATTTTCTTCATCAAACACACATGTTGATGTAGTGCTTGCTAATATTTTTAAAAGAGGCAGTGGTTGTCAAAACCAGCTTTTTAAAAAAGTTTGGTTCTAGAATCTAGCACTGTATATTTTCATTTAACAGGCGTAAATTGCGACTATTTAAAAAAAAATGTGTTTATTCTTTGGGGGACAAGCTGTATTAACTGGCCTGCATCCATTTTCATACGGATGCTGAAGTATGCTTTAACATTGTCATGCTTGGGTTAAGGTACATGAGAAATGGCCTCTGGAATCTGACTGTTGAGATAGGAAAGGCCTAGTGTATAATTCTATTTGTTTTAGAGTTTATCAGGCACGGCTTAACATTAGCCCGGATTAGTGTTTTTGGCTGGCTTGTTAGAGGGAGAGACGGCATTCTATGTGTAAATGAAAACCCCGGGATAGGGTTTATCTCCACATGCAAAGTTCACTGAAATGTTTTTGTGTTTTAGAGCTCATTGTAAACTTCTGTAAATATTAATTTTGGTTTCATGCAATTATTTAAACTTTTCTAATGCTGAGGCCTGGTTATGACTAGCCGTGTACACTTTGCTCAGCAGAAGAAATATGAGTCAGGGCAAAGTGGCACGTAGCACAGCTTTTTAGAGGCCTTATATTTTGTGGAAAAACTGCAAACAATTCATTTTTGATAGCGCATAACCAAATGGGACTGTTGCTTTAAACTATGTTGCATATGCTCATAGGACTAGAACATGTATGAAGCAATCACATATGCATGGAGAATGATACAACCAGGGCTTTTATTTTTAGAATGCAGAGCCCTGACTGTAACAAGATGCTCACGCCAGCTATAGATGCTTTAAAATGTGTGGATTTCTAATTGTGTGCCATGAATTAATTTTAGAAGAAAAAAGACCATGACAAGTGAATAGTCATGACCTTTATATAGGCATAGTGAAGTTTGTTCAAAGTAACCACAGTGACAAACGAAAATGCTACATATGCAGGTAGGGCTGGAAACTGTATGAACACGTTTACAAGAAAGAATACAATGATGAAGCGAATAGTCATGGCATTTATATAGGCATAGTGAAGAAGATATGTATTTGAACTAGTGTTTATACCAAATATATTTTCTGCAAGTTCTGCAAGTTTTGAGGCAGGCAGTGCTTACAGCCAGCATTCTAGATTAATGTATTCAACTAGGCACAGTGCCTGGTTGGAGAGTACCATTTATAAAAAGGGGTTATAAAGGTATCTCCAACTGTCCCTGATGGTCGTGTGGGTGATGTTTTGTTGTTTCCTTAATTATGTGACATGATTTTAAAAAATATCACTGCAATATTGACACTTTTGCCAATGTGTCACAGTTGTCATTTTTTAAGGTTGCCAAGATTCGGTATGTTATATTTGGCTCAGGGTGTAAATATTAATATTATAATTGTACTGATTCTATATTTTTTATGTTTTTTCTAGAACCTTGGAATGGCACAGCCTGTTGTTTCTGAATCAACAAACCTTGGATGTTTTAATGACCCAAGAATGGGGCCGCCGTTGGTGTTACAGCAGCAGCAAGGGCTGATGTATTTGGGGGCCCGCCGCCACAGAATTATTTTGTAAATTCATCACTGGGCCGGGATGGCTCTGAACTCTTTGTAACACCCGTTGGAATGTCTGGGGTGTAATAAGTGACACAAAGATCTTCAAGGGGCAGGCTGCACTGTGTGGATTGGCAAATTCAGAATGTTTTGAAGGCACAGAGATGGGTTTACCCGTCTGTACTGGATCTCTTGCGGGCGTTGGGATGGGGTCTGTTTTTCATGGATCAACAGATTTGGAATGTTTCAACGACCCAAGAATAGGGTCCCACAGTGTTGTTACAGCAGTAAAGCCTAATGGATCTGGGGGACATATGGCGCAGAGTTCTTTTGTGAATTTATCAATGGGCCCTGTTGGTTCTGGAGTTTGTGCAACAAACGATGGAGTGTCTGGGGGTCTATTGAGTGATAAAGTCTATAAGGCACAGAAGGTTGTTTATGACAATTATTCTGTTGCAGCTTTGAACCGTGTGACTGAGCAACTTGGAAATGGGCTGACAGATGATTCTATGATGGGGGTCCAGTCGCGCAAGTTATCCCTCTTGGTTCTGCCGGCTCAAACAGCGTTTGACACGTTGGCGGCCCTTGAGCAAATTAGGGAATGCTCCGGTTTTAAACTCTGATTATGGATTTATTCTCTCAGAGCTGGAGCGCTCGAGGGCTCTGACGGATATCACCACCCATTTAAATGTTCAAACAGCTCATGCCAATGCAGCAGTGAGAGTTCACACATTTACAGACACTTCTCTCGCTGGCTCTGGGCTGCAAGTCTCCTTTAAAACTGTACAATCACAAGACAGCACTGGTGTGAAGCGGGGTTGGGGGATGGTGGTGTAAATATTGATTGTTTTAATCTGCAAAACGCAATTCATAATGTTGAGAATGATCCGGCTGCGGTAAGACATCCACAGGGGTGGGCAGTTAAACAGAGACTAAAGAAAAATAATGTCATTGGGTTGATAGTACAAACATGGCTGCACAGTTGGGATCTGACACAAGCATAAATAACATGTGCAGCTTGTACAGCATTCAAAATGTACATAACATGATAAATGCATTAGTAGAACCGAGTGAGAATGCATTTTTGCATCTTTCAACTGAGGAGATGGGCGAGCTTATAAGGTTTATGCATGAAAACAATGGGGCGGTGGTGCATGAGGGAAATATGGCACATATACAGGATGGCGCTACAGCCGTTATTCATAATGAGCCGGTATATGAGTTGGAAACGCTAATATTCGATATGCAGCGGAATTCAGAGTTTACTAACAATCATTTATCTCTGGAGGCACTTTTAAAGGATGCTGGCCTTGTTAATTTAGCCGCTGAAGCGGGTGTACATAGCCATATGGCTGAGAGTCAGACTTTTGGGGGAATTAATACAGCTACGATTGAAAGTCAAGATGAGTTTGTATACCAGAATGGAGGTGAACACAGTGTTCGCCCTGATAATATTTCTGCTGATGTTCAAGGAGGGGGAATGCACAATGTTTAGGTTTGCAGTAGTGTCTCTGATGATGTTCAGGAAGGGGGCTGCCATAATGTTGATCTTTCTAATATTATTTCTGGTAATGTTCAGGATGGGGGTGGACACCATGATGGGTCTGAAATGTGTGTTGGAGCTCAAGAGGGGAGTGTGAACAGGGTTGGAGACGGAACTCTGTTGGTATTCAACAGGGGAGCTTCCACAGGGCTGTGGATGAAACTGCGGTTAGTATTCAAGAGGCCTGTGTGAATAACGATAGGGATATTTATGATGCCGATCAAAAGGTCTATGACATTTCAAATAATCAGGTGAAAAGTGACCAACCAGAGGTCGATGTGCCCCCTGAGCTTCCATCAACATCGCACACTAACACCAATACATCTGTTGAAATATCTCTTGATGAACCCATTCTAATTCTGGATAGTGATACAGACACGCAAAATGAAGGTGATCAAGGTGTGGGCGCCAGGGACAATGTTGGTATCACTAACGTTTCAGATGTAGTTACATGTACGCGTGTAAAAGTTACTGAGAAGAATAAGAAAAAAGCACACCCTAAAATAAATTATAAGAAATTATTGAGCATCCGCAAAAGTTTAAAACCCTAATGCAAAAAGAAGCAGATTGTACAATCTATGGTTCAGAGTGCTTTTGAAAATATGGAAGGAGCTGTTTTGACACCACTAAAGAATCTTAGGCGTAATACCACCGCCTTAGCAGGGCCGCTTTATGGGACATTCACAGGGGGGCAGGCCAATATTACTCTAACCGCTGCCCCGGTTGTTCAACACACCCCAGTAGTCATAGAAAAGGCCTCTGATACACTCTGCGAAACATTTACAGAGGTGCACCCCACTACAGCGTCAGACAATGGCCTGGGTGTTGAACACAGTGCATGACCAATTGCGGTTATACCATCCGAATCTTTAACCAGTATTTCACAAACACTGGCAAGGTCTGGTATAAACAGCCCATGACAACGCCCATTCCTGAAATATCCCAAATATTAAACATATCCGAGCAGCACAACATTTTATGACTAACAACTAGTGAGTGGTTGCAAAGCAGCCCTATTAAAAAATGAAAAAAACACTCAAAAACAAGTCCACACAACCCTCTGCTCCGGAAGACTGCATGAAATTAAAAACACAGACAGTGGAAGAGTTCTTGTTGCAGACAAACCAATTGTTCAAAGTGGGGGCGAAAATCTAAAGGCTGTTGGTTATTAAATTTCGATCACGGGCCCCTAAATTTCTGCCTGGCTTCTAGTCTTATAGGTTTAATCGAACCACGAAGCATAACAGACGCTGATATACGTGCAAAAGCTTTGCAAGTGTGCAAAGAGTTAAAACTACCAACAGGCACACTGGTAGAGTTTGGACAACTAAATCTCTTTGAGGAGTATTTTAATAGACCCATCAAGATACTCTATTTTAACAACAGGGTGTGGCAATATTTCCTGCTAACAGCTAAAGCAGCCAAACATACTTTATATGTTTTACACCATGACAGTCATTTCTACAGTGTATTGTATCTAAAAGGTTTTCTGGGGGCTAAACATCTCTGTCAGCATTGTCATGACAATTCCAAAACCAAACATAGACACAGTTGTCAATGCACTGTCGCTTGTGTCTAAGAGAAGAATGTCAAATGCCTAAGGAAAAACCAGTAAAATGCCCTTGGTGTCACGCATTCAATGGGACTAAGACCTGTATAGCCACGCACATTCAAAAAGCGGCATTGGGGGCGGTCGTGTGTGAGCTGCACATTGATTGTCTAACATGTGAAAAAGTGTCTGCCTGAGAGTCACAACTGTGTCGGGATGATTTGTAGAGTGTGTAAAGTTTCCATTGCACACATGGCTGAACACCTGTGCTACATGACCCCCGGCAGACCTCAACATAAAACTGAGAACTTCATAATATACGAAATGGAGGCCCGCCAAGAATATATAAACCGTCAACCAAACTATATCGATGCCAGACCTCTAACATGGGATAGCTGTTGGGAATTTACAGAGGACGCCTGTGTGGCTACCTTTATAAGCACTTTTGTAATGAGTAAATTCACATGTTACATTTTTCTAGCCCATAATTCGAAAGGATATGATTCATACTTTTGGCCTCATTACGACTTTGGAGGTAGCCATACCCTTGATAACGCTAAAAAACGCTACGGCCAATACTGGTTATACGGTTATGAGGTGGCTCAAGGGGTGGGAACAGTCTATAAATTTGACAGCTGCTTTTATCACGTTGTCCCGATATTTATCCCTCCAGTGGATACAACAATTTAACGGGCACTACGTATGAACAGCTGTATAGACACACTCTGTTGAAACAAACATTTCTAGCCAGACTGGGTGTTCATGTCGTCACTGTCTAGGAACACGAATGCCGTGCTATGGTGCAAAGAAATCCTGATGTGTGCCGTTTTCTTAAAGAAATTAATCTACCAGAACTCCTAAACCCCCGAGATGCGCTGTACGGTGGCTGCAAAATGCTTTAAAGTTACACCACAGCATCTCAGAGAAGGAGCAGATTTTTACCAGTCTGTATCCCTCTAGAGATAATGACAAACCCTACACTGTGGGACATTCCGAGATCATCTGTAATAATTTTGGTGATATAGACCAATATTTTGGTCTAGTCAGATGCAAGGTCTATCCACCCTGAGGTCTCTACATACCTGTGTTACCCTGTAGATACAACAGTAAATTAATGTTCCTGCTTTGCCACACATGCGTTGAGACAAAACAGCCCTGTTGCGATGAGGCACGCCGCCTGGCAGGCACTTGGTGTACAATCGAAATACAAGCGGCTCTGAAACAGGGATATCGCCTGGGGCGCATACACGAAATATGGCATTTTAAAACAGTCACCTCCAAGCTCTTCTGTGAATATGTTTCCATGTTCCTACAGCAGAAACAGGAAGCCTCCGGCTTTCATGCCGGTTGTGTGGACGATTCCGCTAAACAGGCCTACATTGATGTTTATTATAAACATCAGGGCATACGCTTGCATATGGAGTACATTGAGGACAACCGCTGCTCTGCGGCTGTTGGCAAAATGATGCCTTAATTCGTTGTGGGGAAAGTTTGTGCAGAGTTGATTTATCCAATACAACCATCATTACAGACCCCAATGTGCTTCAAGCCTATCTATTTCATAACAACGTGAGCAGCTGCATGTTCATAGATGATGAAACGGCTTGTCTGAGTTGCCGCTACACCGTAGAATATCCAACAACTTCAGACAACACAAACATAATCATAGAAGCGTTCACAACCGCTCACGCCCACTTAAAACTGCTTGCTGTAATGGAGCAGTTACAAGAATGGGTTCTGTATCACGATACCAATAGCATTATTTTTGTCAGCCGCCCCAGGGATGTCAACCCGTCCACCGGCAATTATCTAGGAAATCTGACTTCTGAGCTAGCTCCTGAAGAATACATTGTGGAGTTCATATCTGTGGGCCTCAAACCATACGCCTATTGCACATCCCTAGGAACCGTCAACATGAAATTAAAGGTATAACATTAAATGTTAACAACACGGCCTAAATACATTTTGACAGTTTAAAAGATCTGGTGCAATCCTGTATACAGGAAGATGCTTGTGACACCCCAGTCTATCATCGTTGCACATTTGTGTATAGTGCGTGATCAATAAAACTGTGGGAAATTAGCACCGTCACTCTACAGAAGACACTCTGTTGTGTTTGATAAAAGAACCTGTCAGCAAACGGATTGACACACCCCTATGGCTGTGAAATATTTTGATAATAACCTCTACCTCCCCCTCGCTATTGCACAATGCTCCTGTACTTGTAATTGTGACATGGTCCTTCTATGTACCTGTATGAGATTTTGGGTTTTTCAATCTAATGTTTATTTTCTCTATTGAATTAATTTGTTTTTACACATGTATTTTTCATTTCTGTATGAAGTATATCTTTTTATAAATAAAATATTCTTACAATTCACAACGTCGTTTCTGAGATTTCGGGTATTTGAATCTACATGATTATTTTTTCTATTGCATTAATTTGTTTTTACACTTGTATTTTTCCTTTCTGTATTAAGTATATATTTTCATAAATAAAATATTTGTACAATTCACAACAGCGTGTCTGAGATTTCAGGTATTTGAATCTACATGTTTATTTTTTCTGTTGTATTAATTTGTTTTTACACTTGTATTTTTACTTTCTGTATTAAGCATATCTTTTTATAAATAAAATATTTTTACAATTCATAAAATGGTCTGTTTTTTTATTATGAGGACCTTTTTACTATATGTATAATAACACACATCACTTTAAAAAGTTTATTTTGTTCAGCCGTATAGTGCTATGTTGCATTTTGGGTACATCAACTTTTAAAGGAATTGCTTTTAATCACACTCTAGCATTCCGTTGTTTTCAAATGTTGACTTTTTTATTTTCACAGGCATTTTTATAAACTGTTGACATCTTTATGTCATAATATATTTCTGTCCATTTTATGCAGGACGTGTTTGGCCCCAGGACCCGTTCAACATAAAGACACAACTATATTTTATAAAAGGGAGGTTTTGTATGTTGTGTGCGCTGACACTTTATATGTGGGAGGCATTGTCAGTAGTTTCTGTAAATAATAATACTTGCACTGGGTCAATTAAAAGCCCCAAACATAAATACAGAGTCAAACGATCACAACCATATGTAACAGTTCATGCCCCTATCAGGCTGGTTATTTAATATGACATATGAAAAGCAGGTGTGCGGCCCTCTCAGTAGCCAACACGCGTTTCGATCCTCTTGGGTCCTTCTCAAGGCTGGGCCTATATATCAAGTACAACAAAGTAGATTGCTAAAACACATGATATTCGTATTGTGTAAAACGCCCATATAATCATGTAGCAAGAAATCCCACCCGCCAAATCCTCAGCGGGAAGAGCAGAGGAGCCTTTTCAAGATTGAATTTCCATTATTTCTTTAACAACAATGTTGTATCCACGAGTGTGAGTCATACACAACAAGTAATAAAAAAAATAATGATGAAATTATTATCATTCCAAAGTAAAGGTCAACATCAAAATAGACAAGCAATTGATAATTGTTACCACATAGTAAAATCTATGTGAAATTACATCCATGTTTCATACAAATGGCACAACAGCAAATGTATAGTGCGTGGGGCAATCACAAAAGAAAAGAAAGAGAAAAAGAAAAAAAAGAAGAGAAAATGATCATCACAAAACATTATAAGAACCACCAATAAAATAACAGAAAACAGAACAATTGTTTAAACCTATTAAAAATGTGCAAGGCCTTGTATTCGGTTGTGGCAGACCTTGGATGTACTCCAACCTCACCACGTGTTAAACACCTCTAACTAGGTGGGTGCCGTACCTCAATGCAGTGTCTATGAAGAGCATGCTCCAATGTGTAAAGTGCCCAGATTCATGCTTTAATCATGATGTGTTAAGGACTCATATTGAATCTCGTGTCCCATACATGCCAAAGTATGTATACTTATGTTCAAAATACAATTGGCTAAAATAACCTGCAATCACTTCAATGTTCCAGCTTTCCATTTCAGTTAATGTTTCTAGAAGGGAAATCGTAAACTTACTAAACATTGGATACTGCCAGGACATTACACGTCAATTCCTGAAATGATATACAATTGAACCTAAAATAAATAGATCATACCATATGGATGGCCAAAATTGTAGCTCATGAAAGAAAATATATATCAACACGCCATGTTCCGCCACGTCGGACCAAACATTGTCCAATTCACTGAGAAGCACATTACTCCAACATAATCTAATCAGAGAAGAAAAGATAAAAGCAAAACACATCAAGCTGAAGCCAACCCGTTAAAGTAACAGGTGTGTCAATTGAGCAATATCTCAAAATGTAAAAAAGCGCAATTCGTAGTTACCAAAAAATCCCTCGGATATATGTGGTCACCATGTTTAACTGCAACGCTGCATAGACGTGACTGGTCTTTGTCAAAAGACACTCCTTTTTGTTGGTTTGGAACGGTATACACACGTTGGCAAAAGAAGGGATATATATTCCCCTGCAAAGACATTAGAAGTACGGTATGAGTATACCTTCAAGAATCCCTTTAATACAGTGTAAAGTTTCATAAAGGTGAATTCCACAGCCCCGAACTCACCTAGTTACTTCTGCTCCCGAGTCCCTGGCTTGAATGCCACTGCACATAGAGAACACTGTGCAAAGCCGGTACGGTTGTGAAATCGAAAGTGTACCGGCGTCATGTGACAACGGCCATAATCACGTGACCGCGGATGCAGCAACACGTGACATGCCGCGCCAATGAAGCCCAACGTAAATACGGAAGAGGGAATCTCGTGTTATCCATATATACAGAATGCAAAAACAGCACCTGAGTAAGGTAAATGATAAGTATGCAAATGTCCAAGTACCGAGTCTACTTTATAACGTTAACCATACATCCAAACACTATTTATAAGTCACTTGAACGGGTTGATGGGTTATCTTAGTAATGCGGTTATGTGATAATATAAATGTTGTGATGCATTAGGGATGTGCATCCAACTATTTTGTTGCCTGTTACTGTTGCACCAAGAAAATCAATGGTTAAACGAACAGATTTGATTGTCATAAAAAGCAGGGAATACTCTGTGGCTAAGATGTCAATTAGTGAGTTGAAATCAAACCTAGTATTTCTACAGAAAGACATTTAGTTCATGATCCTGGTTTAACCCTAGTGAGGTACATCTGAATTTACAGATCATGCGTGCTTCAAGCTGCCGCAGGTGTAGCTTGTGGTCTCCTCCTCTGGCATTCAAACGTGCCTGTTGCAAACCCAAAAAACGAATGTCCTTGATACAGTCCATTTGGTGAGTTATTTGCCAATGAACAGCAAGTGGAAATCTAGGATTTTGACTATTGAGGTTGTTGAGATGTTCTCGTATACGCACTCGAAGCTCCCGTATTGTGCTCCCAACATAAACCCGATTGCAAACACATAATATGGCGTACACAACATATTTAAACTTGCAGTTGATGTGGTCTCTTATTTTGTAAAATGAACCATGATGGCATGTGAAGTCAGTCACTGGTGACATTGCATACTGGCAGAAAATGTAGGACCCACATTTATGAAAACCATTCGGGGGACCACTCAGCCACTGTATATGGGCTCCTCCTACTGGTTTTGGGTCAAACAAAGAGGGACTCAATTTGTTTTTAAGAGTCTTGTTTTTAGTAAACACGACTTTTGGTCTATACATAATATATGGAGTAAGATCTGGATAAATCTGAAGCAAGTGCCAGTGTTTATTCAATAGTCTACATAACAGCCCACTGTCCTGCACATATTTGGTTATGAACAAGATCTCCTCAGTGTGTGTATTTTTCCTAGGTATTGAAGGTTCCAAAAGAGATTCCCTAGAACGGGAATTAGTTTTCTGTAACGCTTTATTGATGCAGTGTGACGAGTACCCTCGTTCCCTGAACCTTTCCTTAATACGTTCACATCCCTGATTGAAAACAACCTGTGTACTACAGTTCCTTTTGGCCCTGTAAAACTCTCCTGTGGGAATATTTTGGATCACTAATCTTTTGTGACAGCTACAAGCCTGCAATGTCGCATTGACCGATGTTGTTTTTCTGAAGGTTCGTGTGTGCAGAGAATGATCCTGTATATTAATCTGTAGATCCAAGAATTCTAAAGAGGTGCTGCTAACCTTACCCGAGAACTCAATCCAAAACTGATTATTGTTCAAATATTGCCTGAAAGCCGCAAACCGTGATGATATCCCATTCCAAATGACAATTGCATCATCTATATATCTCTTCCAGCTGATAACTTCTGATTTGTAATCATGATCCCCATAGATGTGCGTGTGTTCAAAGAAACCCATAAACAAGTTTGCCAATGAAGGTGCATATTTAGCACCCATGGCGACTCCCTGTGTTTCTAAGAAAAACTGCCCGTTGAACAAAAATTGGTTATGGTTGAGTGTAAAATGTAAAAAATCCTTAATCAAATCCACATGCTGTCGGTAAGAAGCTGAATGATTGCGGAAAGTAAAGTCAATCATGTCCAATGCCAGGTCATGCCTGATAAACGTGTACAGTGCCTTCACATCCAAACTGGCCAATAGATAATGTGATTGCCATGTGATTGATTGCAGTGTTAGCAAGGTATGTGTGGTGTCCTTCAGATATGCAGATAGCAGAGGGACCAAGTCTTTGATAGCTGTGTCTATATACTGTGCCAGTCCCTCTGTTGCCCAACCCAAGCCACTCATGATCGGGCAGACCACCGGTAATTTCAGAAAGTTCTTGTGAATCTTAGGGAGAAAATAAATTGTGGGAATCGTGGGGTGAGGCTTGGATAAGAATCCCCTTTCCTCCTCGGACAGTAAGCCATGTGAGTGCCAAGATGAAATTAAGGTGTTGAGTTCGGCAACCGTCTGTGCAGTGGGGTTACCCCTGAGTTTCTGGTAACATCCAGGTGTGCTAAGGTGTAGATTACCCATTTGAAGATAGTCAGTGGTGTTCAATATGACTATATTGCCCCTTTTGTCTACTTCTTTCATCACTATGCTCCTGTCAAGTGCTAAGTCTGTGAGTGCCGCCTGTTCAGACTTGGTTAGGTTGGATTTAAGACTGGAAAAGCCTCTGTTGGTATAATAAAAATAACAACAATTTTGCATTTATATAGCGCTATGAACCCTTGGGTATCTGGGCACTGCTTATTACCCACGGTGTGTGGTGCTCATTAATCAACCTCGGAAGGATGAAAGGCTGAGTTTGGCCCTGACGGGATTCAAACCTGCATCAGCAGGCTTTGCACAGATGTTAATGCAAGCGCTCTACGGGCTGTGCTATCCAACCGGCTATATGATCAATATGGTGATGTATGTCCTTTGTGATTGCCTGGTAAAATGTGTCTATAACATTTTCATTAGGTGTTAGCGGTACGAACTTGCACCTGTTTTTAAGCACCACTAGTTCCATGTTGCGTTGGTGTATCCCAAACTCCTGCTGGATAGACTCAATCGATGGTGCTGGATCAGAGACCAGGGATATAGCTAGTTGCGTATTCTCTATATCCGCTAGAGTGAGGTTTCTCACCGCTTCCTGTCTCACTGCAGGGCGAAAGGTCCTGATTTGATTATGAAAGAAAAATGTAAGCTTTAATTTTCTGACGAATTTGTATAGATCAACCTGAAATTCAACAAGATCAGACTTGACAGTGGGTGTGAACGAAAGGCCTTTATTAAGAAGAGAGAGTTCAGCCGTAGAGAGTTCCCTATGCGACAAATTACACACTAGGTCTTGAATATCGATTTGGATTTCAGATTCTTGTCAGGTTGGGATATTCCTGCAACTATATGAGGGTGCAGCAGACACATCTTGTTTGAATTGTTACTGGACAGGTGAGTACTCTATTCCATGGCGCTCTTTATCTGGTAAATCCCATTCTATTTATGCACAGATTTTTATAAAACAACACATTTTTATTCACATTTTAAAACATGTATTTTTAATCAGCTTTTATTCACACACTATCAGATGGTGCACAGCCATGTTCTTAGATACAAATTTCAATATATCATAAATTACCTCATACAGAGGCTGTCTTTCACTGCGTTGATAAGCAAACATACATAATAGAGAGATGGTCAACCAAAATCCATAAAGTTCCCAGTCAAACAACCATTGCATTAAAGGACATTTTCAACCATTGTCCTTTAATGCAAAAACTTTGTTGCAGGTTGGCCAGATTTAATCGCAATGAGGGCCCGCTGGCAACCTTAAATCAGCATGACCTCCTTTGTGATGCTTTTTCCAGTAGTTGGGTGTGGGTGATTGATGTTGCTGCATGTGTTTGCGATGTATAAAGGATTGTTACATTTCCTTCTGTACATCATCGTTGATGCTTCCAGATAACACAACAGCCTTGGACATATTGTAGCCAGGTGCTCTTTAAGCAGATCCAACAACAATCACTATTCACATCCAACGGCTGGTTCAGCAGATGTTCATTTTCTATTTCCTGTAAATAAGCATAAATATGTATTAAAATATCTATAGGATCAGTCCTCATAGGTCAGTTTGTAGGGCTCCATGCACATTGCTCTAACATACTGTTTTTGATATACTTTATCCCCCATTTATGAATTGTTTTCTCAATAATGCTTCTAACATGCATCGGACACCCCTGTGTAAATTGCTTTATTTTCAAAAGGGAGTTATTCGCCATTTATATAGCCCACACTGTTTTAAATACACCTCATTCAGACCCTACAACGATCTTTAACTTTGTTAGTGACTGCGTCAAGCGCATCAATTCTATAATGCATTTAGAGCTCAGCATGTGACATATTTTAAGTAGCGAATTATCTGTGTAAGCTTTTCCCAAACACTTGTGTGCATCCTGTCGGGGGTCATCAATTTTGTGCCCTGAGCACGAACTGTGGAAGTGTTGTTTTAAACATGTTTTCACAACAATAGCTGTAAAACCTTTCGATAGACATGATATTGATTAAAGTCACCGCGGATGTGAGTGTGTAGTTTTTAATGCCATCGATTTCCATTAGTGAAACACAAGTCTTACACAGAATATTTTCAGAATCCCCTGAGTATTCAATCTGGCTTGAACAGCAAACACAATAAATATTGATAGTCTCTGCTACAGCCTGATTCTTCTCACTGCTGTCTACTTTATCGTTTAAAGGCTGTAAACAAAACAAACATGCATAGTTTTAACTATAGCTACTTCTTATGCCCTACAAAATACACCTGCTTGCTTTAAAACATACTTATTGGATAACAGGCCGTCCAATACTCTGGGCGCTTGGCGTCGTCGCTGCGTCCACCTGCAAAACCATAGATTCATATCCACTGTCTTCAAAGCCCTCATCGGCTGCTCTTGGTTGCTCCATAATCGCGGCATTGCCATTCCAGGTCCCCATTCCCAGATTAGCAACTGTTATGGGCGTATGCTCCATAATGTTTTGAATGCAATCTCCAGCAGCTTCCCCCATAGCCGTAACAGTAAGAGGTGGCTTGCTGTCAGCAGAAAGTATAGCCATGTTTTCACAGAGATCACTGGTCTCCCAATCCGTCAAAAAGTTCTGAACAATCTCCAGATCATCATTCTCCATAAAATAATAAGGGCTATAACTATCCTTGGAACCCCCAGGACTTCCTGGAGGTGTTTGTCCCTTGTTGTAGCTGTAGCTGTTCATGGGCACCTTTTTCTGAATAGGCCCTGAATAGCTCAAAAAGCGCTGTGTTTCCCACCCTGTCGCAAAAAGCTATATATCCGGGTTATAAAGCCCACCCCCGACGCTGTCACAGCCTTAAGCCGTCCCTTTCAGTCAAATTTATAACATTTTTAAAATATATGCCGGCTTTATATAAAAATAATATAAAATATATATAAAGTTTATATACACGTTATTCAAGTTCTTATCAAAATGTGCAGTGCCTTTATATAAAAGTATTCAAAGGTTTATCACAATACCTGCCATCTTTATATAAAATTATTCAAAGGCTTATCAAATATACAACAACTTCATAAAAAATCTGTTGTAAAATGATGATGTCGGGCTTCAAAGGCCAAACCCACTCCCGCATCCTCATCACATCACCAAACCCTAACACTCACCGCCTAACTCCTCACAACTCACTTTGCCCTCGACCAAGCAACAGCGCAAATGCGCTGCTCTTTTCTTTACATAGATTAATATCAAGCATATATAAACGTTATAATAAATCATCTCAACATTGTATCAAAGTACAAACACACTTTATATTCAGTTTATATAAATCTGATATACATTTGATATAAATTTCGTTTTTCTATTAAATTTATATTAAATTGATATAAAAAATTCCTATCACACAAAATGCAGGATTAATACCGGAAGAAGGCGGCATTCCCACCTGTTTAACATGTTATCACTTTAAAAAGGGTTCCCCATCTACTACTAACATATAATGGGATTCCTGATTTTAATTAGCAAGGGGTTTGTTGTGATGTGCTTTGCTTATGGGTGGATGCAGGCTGGTTTGGAATGTATGAGGCCAGAGTGGTTGATGGAATGTTAGAATGTGTATGGAGGAGTGCGAGGCTGTTGTAGTTGCATGACAGACAGTTGCGAAGATGTAGCCTGAGTGGTGGGAGTGACTGGGTTCCTGGCCTATGTCTTAAAGGACTTTTCTGTAATTTTAATAAATGAACTTAGCATGACTGCACCTGCAGTGTCCAGAAGCATCCTTTTTAACAGATTTCTTTTGTAGTTAAAAAGCTGCTCTACCATATTATAGGGCATGCCAAGCATGTGAAGTTGTTGCTGGTGCCTACGTTTCTAAACTTGCTTCAAGGCCTCCCTGCCTTCTTTCACCCTAAGCAAATTCAAATAGTTGATTCGACAATCTCAACTTGTAATTCTAAAAGACCTCGCAGGAGTTTGAAAGGTCTTCAGAGGGAGAGGGGTGGTGGGCTCTTACAGATATCAGGTTATAAAACTGGCCTGCACGGGCGAACCATAGCAAAGGTTTTTTTGGGCTTGATGATGACCACCATTTTTCCATCTACTTTGTTTCTGAAGGGGCTCGGACAAAAGGAGACATGACATTTGAAAATTCTAACATTTGTGCAAACACAGTGCTTCCAGAAGGAGTGCCAGGGTAGCAGGGAGTTGCCAGGTGTATTAGGGCAACTGTTGTGCTCCCTTAAAACTGTATAAAGACTCAGGGCAAATGTTGTGATCCCTTAAATATGTCACAGGAAACGAATGCCAAGCCCTCCAATTTGTTCTTAACAGAACTACTCAAACAGCATCAGGGTCAGTTATATAGCCTGCATGCTTTAATATTACCATTACACATTGCATATCCAGCCACAGCACTCTACAGTTATCTTAACGAAACTGCCAACGTGACCATATTGGTCTAATGTCATGCAGTCTCAACACTCTGAAATTACTATTTCAGACTGTACTGTATAAGGGAGGAAAGTGCTATTAGAAAGAGCGTGTGCTGCTGAAACAGGCCTTACTTAGTATGATGGACTGACTCTTCCTGTATCCAAGCTCTCGCTGTGAAATACATGCTCTTTTCCTCCATCAGCCACCGAGCGTCGCTCGAGTACATGGAATGAAAAAGCTGAACAAATAGACGTATTAACTATTTGAGCAAGTGTTTGGTACACTGTTAAAAACAGACTGTGAGATGAACAAGGCCTTTACCGATACTCTAAGCAGAGCAGCATATTTTCTGGATACTTCCAAGAAAGCATCTAGTAAATGGCCCCCGTAGCCCCACTGAGTAACCGAGGTTGAGGGTATAGTGTTAACGAAAGCTCTGCCCAGGAGCAAAGAGGAGGTGCGGCCAAACGCAGATGCAGCCCTTGGCATGTCAAGACATCTGTGCAGATCACATAGCGGGATTACAACTTCTATTTTTCATTTTTAGGAGAAATTGTCAACGCATGCTTTAGAGGAATCTACGGCATGGCGAAATACAATGTAATACAACATTGAAAAAAAGCTTTTTAAACAAATTACAAAACAATGTATACATTACAGATGCCATTCAACTGCATTAAACACATTGACAGTGCGTCTTGGCATTGCAGGGGGCGCACACACACCGTCACGTACGAAGGGAGTACTGAGCAGAAGAAGCTGGGCTTTATTGCTGCATGGATATCGATCACTTCTTTTTTATGCCCACGTCACGCAAAATGCGTGGTTTGATGCCTTGTGTTGGAGTTCATGGAATACTATGCACAGATGAAACGCGACAATGCTTTTAGCTTTTGACGTCTGCTAGGCTTCTTCGTCAGATGGTGCAAGGGGGAACGGATGCACTCTGCACCATTTGATTAAAAAAAACTCGATGGGACTTCGAATGCATTGCTTCATCTCGGAATAATATTTCCAATCAGTCCAATAAAAGGTATGGAAACACGCAGTGTGTCTGATTTTAAAACTGGACTAATGAATTCCCAAACTTTAGTGTGCAACCTTTATTTCCACTCAAACATGCAAGTAAAGGGTGCCTGGGGCACAAGTACATCTGCCTGGAAGTATTGGCTCTTTTTTAGCTTCCAATGCCTAAAGGGATACATTTTTAGTTATTTAAATAAGTAACAATCTTTATAGAAGGGGGCCAAGGGCAGACGCAAGTGTTGTAACAGGGAGCTTGCAGAAGAGTAGGCGAAGGCCTCCTCAGCAGTGGCGGCTGGTGAACTTTTAAAGTGGTTGGGCGTAAATGTATGTTCCAGCAAAGCGCAAGTAAGGCCGACTGCCAAAATGAGGAGTGCAAATGGTGCATTTTACAAGAAAAGCTATATAAAAAGACCTAGGTGCAAGTAGTTCTGAGGGGAGTATCCACACAGTATTCTACTACCAGAGATAACACGTTACCGACAGTATACAGGGCCATTTTGCAGCTGCAGAAATGAAACAAGATTTACCTGACAGTAAGATGAAGATGGGACAGGGTTTTTGGGAAATTGGGAAAGCAGTTTCAAGTTGCTGCAAGTTCTTCATTTCCCAAAGCCTTTGCAAGGAATGAAACACGATTTACTGCAGTGCCTGGCCGCCACCGGCCCACCAGTGTCACTGTCTGAACAGTGCTCAGGGCCGGCTGAAGATGTGTGGGGGCCCATTCCAACATGACAGTTCAGGCACCCCCATGCTTAGAGGAGAAAATAGTCTAAGGCACCTGCCTTAGACTGTACAAACCTTAGACTGTTCCTTAGACTGTTCAAACCTTAGGTTGTTCAAACCTTACCTACCTCACCTCCCCCCTCTCTTCCCCTCCTTTTAAGTAAATTGTTCGGCATACTGTATCACTGGTTTGTTTCATGTTTGTAAATATGCTTCTTTCATTATTGTACCTTGTTGTTATACTGTAAAAGGTGATGAACTCGTATTGAACAGTGTTACTCGAACCTCCAAGAACAAGCACCAGCAACATACCCATCGATAACTGTACAAGCCCGTCCATCTCAGCATTAAAATACATGCATTTATGCAATATGTATTGCATCAAATATTTCACGGGAAGTTAAATATATTTAGGAGGGACACACGTAAACAATATCACTACTCCATGTGAGTGGTAAAGTCTACTTTAAACATATGCAGAGAGTTGACATGCATGTACAATTCAACATAGCTCCCAATATTAATGTTGGAGAGGTGGCGTTCTAAAATTATGACATTACAATGTGGACTTTACATTGAAACACACTGCAGTGCATTACCGCTGCAGAGAAATGGCAGTTCGAGTATTGGGGTTTGTTTCGCTCATGCTCGTGAACTCTCACAATTCTTAAATGTTTCCTTCGTGATCACTCATTTTAGCTCTCGACAGCACCATGAAACTGTAAGATCGCAAAGAAAAACGATGTCTACCATCCCAACATAAAAACAAAAACAATCAAATTCTTAAAGGGTGGAAGGCCACCTTTTCTTGGGACTTGTTAAGTTTACTTTTTGCAAATTAGTAGTTGTGTGCTGCTTGAATAACAGTGGCCCTTGCACATTGTGCAGTGTATAAACAAATTTAATTTCAAGGGACTTGGAGTACTGTGGGTATCAGGGGAAGCATCTCCAGTGTACCCCAAGCTTAGTGCGCTTTGCCCTACACCCTCGCCCCCCAGCCTTGCAGCCCTATGCTTTTTCACATTCTCCATTATGGTAAAGAATATTGTCCCGTGTTTGGGAGAGAAATGGACTATGCAGAAGGAGCTGCCTCCCCAGGGTGTGTACAGCTGCTGGTGTATCAAATGCAGAAATGGGTGTCATCAAGAGCCCCACGCTCTGAAACACCTGTTCCGCACTGGTTGGTCACACGACAGAAAGTGTGAGCTGGTGATTCCCCAACACTTGAACCATTCTTTAGAGACCTGGCTTTGATTAATGTTGGCGTGCCATTTCCCAGCGTTTGTGTTAAAGGAGATCGGAAACTGCACCGTGCGGGGGTATTTTAAAGGCCATGAATTTATGCTACAGCATGTCGGCCCCAATGGAACAAAGAAAGTGAAGCATGCATCCTGCAAGTCTGGGTATTTGCATTATACGAAAGATGGGCCAACCGTCCACAGAGACGGTTTCTACTGTAGTTGCTGAGTCGCTTTCCCAAGCAAGCTGCTGTGCAGACTTCGCTCAGCTTTTGGTCCAGCGCCTGCATCCATCCTTCACACCATCATTCACAAGGCGCGTTTGTGTAGGTATGTGTTTATCTCATTAGACTAGCGTGATTGCTATTCCAAACAAAAGAAACACTTGTGTATAGGCGTGTTACAAATGCCATATCATATCAAGTACAACGACAACGAAGAGTATAAGACAAGTCTGAGCGAACAGTGAAATGTATGAAACTCTTGCACTAAAATAAAGTCCGCAGTGCATGCCCAGGAAAGAGAAAACGACAAACAATATGCTCGGGAGTGGGAACCAGGGGGGCGTAGTAACCCCAAACTGGCCCAAGCGTGGTACCGGCCCCCTGTATCCGACACACATTACATAAATAAATAAATGTGCAGGTACCCGACAAACATTGCATGAATAAATAAATAATCCTGGTCCATGTATCCTTACAACAGTCAAGACTTTACTATATCAAAGCAGACACTTGATTCCCATTCAAAGAATGTTAAAGTGATTGTTTATTGGGTTGAGGTGTCTCCTTGTCATTGCCCTTTTGGCTTAGGTTGCCTCCAAACCCTCTTCAGCATCTTGTGTTCTTTGTTGATTGTATACTGCATCCTATGCCATATTCATGGTCTCTTGGTGAGCCCAGTCCTCATTATCTGCAGCCTAAGTGGGACTGGGGCATAAAATTGTCTAGGGCACCACTGAAAAGGTGGCCCACCGTTGCAAATGGTAATTCATTCCTTGTGTGACGGACTGTTTGACTTTGGGTAGGAGTTCCTTAACGGTGTAGTTTGGGAATGGCGCGCAGAGTGCAGTGGGAGTGGTGCGTGGGGTGCGGTGGGACTGGTGCGTGGGGTGCGGCAAGAGTGGAGCGCTGGGTGCGGTGGGAGTGGCGCATGGGATAAGGTGTGGGGGCGAATTCCTAGTGTTTTGCCCTGGGCACCAAATGGACTAGAAACTGCCCTGGCCGAGGCCACAGCCTGCATCAGTGCCAGTGGTAGAATACACGTGTAACAGGTTTATTTCCTAACATTATAAAAATGAACAGGCACATTCATTTTTATAATGTTAGGAAACGAACGTGTTACATGTGTATTCTAGCACTGGCACTGTGGACTGCTGGTGCAGCGCCCCCTAGAGGCTAACTGACAACAGGCAGCCGCCTGTGCTGCCTGACGCAAAGACCGGCCCTGGTTTCATGTTCTGTATGTGCCTCTACCTTGTATTTATTAAAACACTATTTATAGCACATTACTGTGTTTCAATTGACTCTCCTTTTCCTTCTGTGGAAAGATTTCCCAGCCCGAAATGGCCTCAAACTCGTGCACAACACAAGCACATTATTTAAATTGTAATTAGAAAGCAATGCCTCTTTTGTTTCCAAACAAGGGAATATTTTCTTAATGTATTTAAAATATTCATCACTGTCCGCTAAACTCTCTGATTTATACTGCTTCTATAATTTCATTTAGTTAGAGTAGGCTCAGCCTATGTGTGCCACATAGCTCCTACAATGGGTGCTATGTGGCACACATAGGCTCCTTTAATGCTCTTTCCGGCAGTGGTGCAACACCATTGAGCTGACTGTGCTTCAGAGCCCACCTCCCCCACTGAAAACTTGGGCTACGTTGACTTGACCTGGTTGACCTGTGGGGCTAGTACTTACATGTCAGGGAAGTGGAAGGGTAGAGAGGGGACAGAAGACCACTCCTTCTCACAGCAGTCCTTAAGTATGTGCTTTCAGACTTAAAGGAGGTGCAGCTGGTAGTTTGACTTTTTAGAGACATCAGAGATGTGAGGAGAGAAGGAGAGTATGGAGTCGAAGATGACCGAGAGGTTCTTAGCCTCACAGGCAGGAACAGGTAGAAGGCCCAGAATGGGCGGCCAGAGAGTGACAGGAAAGGAAGGTGCTGTTGAGCCGATGAGGAAGATCTCTGTCTTACTGGCATTAAGGCAGAGATGATTGGTGGCACACCACTCTTGGATTGCAGACAGGCAATCCGGGATGAGAGAGGGAGAAGAGGCAGCTGATGGGAGCCTGAAAGCGAGCCGAGTGTCATTCGCATAGCACTGAAAGTTGGAGCAGAGGGCATCTATGCGGTGGGCAAGAGGTGCCAGTTTTTGGCTGAACAGCAAAAGAGAAAGATTAGACCCCTGTGGAACACCACAGGTAGAGAGAGAGATAGAGGAGAGGAAGGACCCAAGTTGGACCTGGGAGGGTCGGTTAGAGAGAAAGGATGTCAGCCAGGCTAGGGCCTGATCAGTGATACCCAGGTTATCAGAGAGCCGGTTGAGCAGGATGTCATGGTTGACAGTATCAAAAGCAGAAGAGTGTTCGAGGATGCGGACAGAAGGATGGTTAGTGACAAGGTTTGAGAGAAGGTCTTCACAGATGTTCAGCAGAGCAGTTTCCATGCTTCTGGTCGCTCTGAAGCCAGACTGATGGTCATGGAGACAACCAACAGAATCAGTGTAAAGGTTAAGCTGGGAGATGGGCAGCTTCTCCAAGAGATTGCCCAGAAAAGGGGTAATGGTGATCAGCTGATAGTTAGTCGGACAGGAGGGGTCGGATGAGGGTTTCTGAAGAAGAGGGTGCACAAGGGAGTGCTTCAGGGGGGAAAGGAAGGTTCCAGTGGTGAAGGAGTGGTTGCAGAAGTCAGCCAAGGCTGAAGCGAGGGTGTCAATATGGTTCTTGATGGTTTGGGATAAACAGGGAAGAACCTGCCTTGATGAGACTTTCACAGATCAGACTTCTCTAGAAACCTTGTCAGGGGTGAACAAAGGAAAGGAAGAGAAGGGAGGAGGAGAGGCGCAGGCTTGGATGTGAGCTCTCTTCTTAGTGTGGACAGAGAGTCAGTACTGTCTTTGGAGCAAGCGGCAGGCCAGTTTGTCAGACGGTGCACATGATGCCCGCCATTTCCTCTCGGCCACCCTACACTTGCGTTTAAGGGTGACAAGGTCTGACTCGTACCAAGAGTTGCACTTGCCCTTGGGCTTGAAGTGGATCCCCATGACAAGGGCAAGTACATCGAGAGTGTCAGAGATAGAATAATGGAGGTTGGAAAGGGCTGTGTCAGGATGTGAGTCGGATGACCGAGAAGGTGGGTGGCAGTGCTAGTGTTGGCTTGGCCTGAGGAGTGGAGAGAGAGAGATGAGAGGAGAGGAGAAAGTGGTCACTCCAGTAGAGAGGAGTGGTTAGAGGGTTAGAGAGGGGGAGGTCTGAGAAGATCAGAACATCCAAGGTGTGCCTTGCGGAGTGAGTCAGGCCAGAGGAACGAAGAGAGAGAAAGAGAATCACAGAGGTTGCGAAAGAGTCCAGAGGAGGGACACGAAGCATCCAGGTGAATGTTGAGGTCTCAGAGGAGGAGTAGTTGAGTGGTTGAGACAAGGAGGGAGGAGGAGACGTCCGCCCACTTGGAGATGAAGCAGCTTACCTGGCCAGGCAGCCGGTAGATAGTAGCCACAGCAAGAGAGTGGGCAGGAGAGAGTGAGAGCCTGCAGACCAGGCATTCAAAGGAGGAGTGGACCTGCATAGGAATTATAGAGGCAGGGATCCACTCTGGGAAGATCAAGGCTACACCCTCCTGGGACAGTTGGGTCTGGGCACGGAGAGGGTCTTGTAGCCATTAGGGAGGAGAGTGTCAAAGCTCGTTACAGATATGGCTGTGAACCATGTCTCGTTAAGACTGAATACCTCAAGGTCGAGTTCTTCCAGGAGACGGCAGATGTCGGAGGAGTGTTTGACAGCTGAGCGAGAGTTGAGAGTGGCAATGTGGAGAAGGTTGCCACCCTTGAAAGACTTCTGTGGGGGGTAAAGGTCAGAGGTACGCCTTGCGGAGATGTAGAAGAAGCCCAAGGGTTGGCAGAGGCGGAATGAGGAGAGGGCAATGTAGCCAAAAAAGAGGATGAAGAAGCCAGAGAGGTGGCAGAGGAGGGAGGCAACAGGGCAGCCAGAGAAGAAGTAGAGGAAGCCAAAGTGGTGGCAGAGGGTGGAGGCAGAGGAGCCGGATAAGGGAAAGGGAAAGAAGGGACAGCCAGAGAGAAACATCTATCAAAAAGGAGGAGGTTGGTCTGAGGGCCTCGGACCAAGAAAGTGCCATTTAAGTAAAAATTAATAATAGTCTTAGAGGAGTAGAAGGGGCCAGAAGGGCCTCCCACCGGGTGCCACCATTAATGGGAGAGGAGGAAAAAGGAGAGAGCACTGAGACCATATGTGGAGTCCATAGGTCTGGCGAAGGAATGTCAAAGAGGATGTCGTGAGGGTCTGTCTGGAGTAGGTATCAACGACAAGAGAAGAACAAGATAAGATCATATTAATTTTAATTCCCAATGGACTTGATGAGAGAAAAAGAAGAGAAGTCATGTAGCTGTGAGTAACAAAACCAGTTAACAGAGTAAGAACGAGGGAACCTGAAAGAAAAAAGGGACACAACAGGGTTGGCAGCAGTACGATGTGAGGGAACAACCAGGCTGAGCGAGGGCTAAGTAACAGAACAGTGATCGAGGGAACCTAAGGGAGGAGAGTCAAAAACATACAGAAGTGGGCAGTGCAAGTATACAGCAGTCAAAGATAGCAGGCACAAGAACAGAGCAGTCAAGCAAATAGGGGCCTAGAAGAAGAAAAAGCAGCAGAGCACAGAGAAGTAACAAGGGGTAGGTAAGGGAAGGGACTGGGATGGCGAAGAAGGGCAGGGAGGAGGAGGGTAAGCAAGTTCATGCTGGCTCTGCCAATATATGCCACAATCCCCATATTAGAACATACTCCTCTTGGCTTTGCCCTTAGAGCCAGCAAAAGTGTCATGTCACAGTAAACAAACATGTTCTTGCTGAATCCACACATGCCCATCCCCACCATGCACAACCACTAATCATATTGGGGCTTTCCTTAATAATATTACAACATACAATGCCCCTGTAAGGAAAATGTCTTTGCTAACTGCACCATGCCTCCCTCAAATAGCGGAACACACGGGTTGCCTTAATGCCAGTTAAACATGTGATGCCACAGTAAGAAGACATCTACTTCCTGGCTGCACAAATGCCAGCCCGTACCTTGTAAGAACACTCATCATGTTGACCGTGCCCTTAACACCACTAGAAAAAGTAATGGCACAGTGAGAAAACATTTCATGCTGGCTCCACAAGTGCTCCTCCCCATGTAAGAACACACGTTATGTTGGCATTGCCGTTAACGCAATTTAAAAATGCCATCTGACATTAAGAAAATGTCCAGGCTGTCTACTCCATTGTAAAATTAACATATCAACCGAACCCTGCATAATAACACCCCTAAAGTTGCCTTTGCCCAAATATGCTAGTAAAACATGCCATTATGTAAGAAAACACCCATGCTCCAATTAGCCCTGACTCCATCCATGCATGTAGTTGCTCATTTAAATATACCTACTATTAATATTAGTATTTAGCTCACTGATATTGCACTAAGGAGGGAAGGGACTAGTCTTAAAGAGCCTTACACTAGCAGGGCACCCCTGCCCAATGCAGCCTTACAGAGGCAACTGTTGCCCTTCATAGACTTAATTAACAATAGCATTAACACCTCTCACAGTCATATGCAGCACTGCCTACTCCAGCAATGCACCAGTACCCCGGTCCACTCCCCACAGCCTTATCCAGCCAACTGACCACTGTGCATTATGCAGTCACTGACTGTATTCTTACAAGCGACCCTGCCCAGTGCAGGTCATGTCAGTTGCCTGTCGTCTTCATGCCCTCCTGAGAGCACTTTGACACCTATGAGAGAAAAGACTAGTTAAGGAGGGGATGGTATAAGGGGAGGTAACAAAGAGGGAATGCAGGTATAGTGGACAAGGATGAAGGCAAAAGGGTTTGCGATGGGACTCAGAACTTGGCTTTGAGGGACTGAGAGAGGGGGCAGCAGAGGAAAGAGAGGGCCTGGAAGATGGGCATCTAGGGCAAAAGTGAAAGAGTGGGTGTATATCGCAATTGGCGAGATGCCATGGAGGAGTTGTGTTGGGCAGGAAAGATAAAGTCTGCAAACCAATTGCAAGGTCAGACAATTAGGAGAACAGCAAGGAAATAGAGGGTAAAAGGCACTCAGGGAAAGGTCTTTGAAAAGTACAGCCATCTGGCAGAGCATGTTCACCCGTCCTTCGATTACCATATAACGGCAAGAACTATGGAGACTTCCTGTGATGGAGTTGGTGGGTGTGGTAAAGGAGTGGGAACTGAAAGGGTAGGAAGGCCCAGTTGGGGTTCCAGGGATTGCTGCATCATCTTAGAAGCTGAAGGATAAAGTTTGTGTGGCTGCCCAAGCAGCACACAGAAATAGACAGAGGGGTGTTACCCAAAAAACATAGATATGCCCCGCATTAATAAGAAAGGGGAATGGGAAGAGCCCATGCCAGCATACCATGCACAAAAAATGCATTGCTGTAAAGTCTTCCCCACGGCCTGACGTCCAATCAACCCTTCTACCCCTACTTGCTATCAGTGTATGATGATCGACTTCTGAAATGCTGGCCCAGCTAAAGCTCACTTCCTTTTGCACCTTTAAGCCAACATAACAAAATTACTTGCTGTGCAAGTGGCACCTGGCAGCAGCGGTCGAAGTGAGCGGGAGCGGTCGGGAGCGGTGCTCCTATACTTTTTAAAATTACCTTGTACAGCTCCTATACTTTTATTTTAAAAAGAAACCGTTCCGGAATGGTTTTGTTTTAAAATAAAAGTGTAGGAAGAAGTTGAAACCTTCACTTTCAGTGCACTGCACTGAACGTTCCCTTAAACAGCAGGTGCAAGTGTTTGGGGGGGTGTGTTGTGTGTGGGAAAGGTTGTGGCAATGAGGTTTGTGGGGAACAGGGGCAGGCCAGCAGGGAACATAGTTCCACTACTTCTTTTCGTACACTTCGACCACTGTCTGGCAGCCAAAAATAAGAAACCATTGGCCAAAGAGCAATGCAAAATGGCCCTCCGGACCCCTAACTGGCAGACATTGCCTCCCCACCGCAGCCATACACAGATAATTAAAGTAGGCCGTTCCACTCTTTACACTATCAGCCATTTACGTACACATCCGATACACATTACTTACTGTGCAACCTCCTCCTCTAAATCCTGAAACCTCTAGACTGCAATGCTCATTGTCATTCCCTCCATATTTACCCTGCACAAGGTCACTAATTAATGCACAGTCCTTACATTGAAGGGTTCTAGTAGTTCTAGCATCCCTTACACAATGGAACATCTGTTGTTCCCACGCTAAGCACACCTTCCGAGGTCATTAAACACCCATAGTCCTTACCTCATGTGCACACATTCATACCCATCATGTCACTCATCCATGCAGCTTCTCTCTCAATCATTCACATGAGCACCCAGCACATTCACACTGCACTCTCATTCATTCACGCAGTTAAACAGACACCTTCTTTCATGCAAGCACACACACATAAATAAATACATATATTCACTTTAAACACACTTTCACGCAAGCATACACATTTTTGTTTATTACCTGTTTCCCAACCAGCTCTAGACTCAATGCTCCTCTCCTGGCCTCAGGCCCCTGTGCTCTAGAACAGGCATTCAAAAACTTAGGGTGGGCCTTGCCCACTCAGGCCTTAGCCCGTCTCTGCCCCTGCTCCCTACCTTTCCCTAGATGATTTTCTCTCTTTGCACCTCATTCACTACAACCTCTACTTAACCTGTACTTCTCTGACTCTCCTGTGCACTTTGTATGGGGGCTCTCTTCACTCTGTAATGCAGGGAAAAGTATAAAAGTAATCAAGAAGGACTGCACACCAAAAAAACACAGCTTTATTGATCAATTAGCTGGGGGAAAAATCAGACAGACAGCTCTGTAGAACTGAACTGGACAAGCATTTCTCGACCCGCCCTTAGAGAGAAAACACACATTTGCATAAATCACATTTGTTACATTTGAGGCAGTTTTAACACAGTAATTGGGCACTCATCTTCAGGCCCCTAAAGAACACTATTTTTTTAATGTTTTTATTTCAAGGCTTTGAGTTTATTACAAACCTTTTGTCTATGGAAAAAACATAGTCAACAGATTAGTTTTCATATCTCATCATTACAATCATGTCTAAAAAGTAAAATCGTCCATAGTAAAGCAATGTTTCCATTTACAACTTGACATTTTCAAAAACATTTATCAAAAACTTCCCCAAGCAAAATATAGCTGAGTTGTCTCCTCCACAAAGAAGGAAATGCCAAAAGTCCTCAGCATCGAATAGAATCCGAATAGATGTTGGCGATCAGTTTTCCCAAATGTCGAGTTCTTAAATCAGTCAAACCTGTGCAGAAGAGTATGATATGCTTTAATGTTTCGCTCATCCACATTTTAGCACAAAATAGCATTCCATGTCTGTAGATTGGTTGTAAACAGACATGATCTGTGTGGTGGGAAAAGGATTCAGTCTAAAGGGCATGAACTGAGATCGGAGCAGCCAGTTGGGTAATTTGGTCAAGTATTTTGATAAAGTGCTCAGTTGCTTGGACGCCCATTTCGGCGCATTGGGCAATTTATAGTCATTTGTGTCTGCTTGGGTCTTGATCCGGTCCATTTACCACATTCTCTGTTTTACCTTATTCGGATTGTTAATAAGTTCTTCTTGGGTGCAAGATAGGAAATTCAGATGTGCTATGCAGCTTTCTTTCCATTCGGTCAACAGAGCATTGTTTCCCATTTTTAAGGCTCCATTCAATATCCGAAAGGGTTTCACAGTCTTAGGTAGCACACATTTTCGAAACAGAGGCAAGGTTTTCCACACAGTTCGAGCCTGGAGAGAAATCAGACGCAACTCAAATCTGATAATCACAGTTGAAGTGAGGTTGGGTAGTCTTAATAGTTTTCTCCACAAGGATCCCTCTAATGTCGACCATAGCTCCCAGGGGGATATAAAGAAAACACTCCGCTCCATATGTCAATATGGGAGTCACCTTTTTATTATAAAAGCCAATTATTGGCCTAAAGGAGAATGTTCCTAACTTTGTCTGGATCAGTCTGGCTTGACTAACTAGGATTCTCACTTTTGCTTTTCATGCTGCTTGGCATGGTAGGTCTGTCCTGCTATTGTTAATCAATGTCCCCAAGTAGGTCACCTCAAATTGTTTTCCGCAAAAGTATGTAGTTTAGAAAACCATTTGAAGGCTCAAGCTCTACGCAAGTGCTTGGGGCTGATGATCATAATGCTCGTTTTAGATGTATTCACTTACAATCCATTCTCAGACATGCATTCATTTAGCACCTTAAGACTTCTCTGAAGACCAATAGGTGTTTTGTCAATCAAGATTAGGTTGTCTGCAAAAAGCAATCTTAACAAAAATTGGTCTCCAATCTTAGGTGGAAAGGTTCTGCTTTTAGCCAAGTGATTCCCTACGTCAGAGAGAAACAGATTGAATAAGGTCGTGCCAGAGGGCAACCTTGCATCAGGCCACTAAATGTGTCGATTAGATTAGTCAAGTGGCCCTGGGCATTCAATTGGATCTGCACCGTGGTAGGTTCATTTAGAGTCTTGATTGCTGCCAGCAGATTGCAGGGGCTTTCCCAGGCCTCAATATTGGACCATAGAAGGTGTTGGTCAATACTATCAAAAGATTTGCATAGGTCCACAAAAGCCAAATAGAACCTGGTGTTATTAAAATCAAAGGCTTTCAGTAAAGTTAGGAGTAGCCCATTTAGATCAGTCCCGACTCCTTTAGTGAATCCCATCTGCCTGCAATCTTATTTTCCCATCTGCGCGATCCAGATTTTTTGTTGCTTTAAAAGGAAAGCTCCAAATAATTTCCCAAAGGAGTCGAGCAAAGCAATCGGTCGATAATTTGCCGGGTCAGAACTTTTGACTTGTTAAAAAATATAGACAATTATTGCAGATTTCCTCGAAGAAGGAATTTCTCGTACTTTCATTATTCGATTGAATAAGTCAGTACAGGCCTTCATCATAGAATTTGAAATCCCGTCCTGGCCCGTGGCTCTGGACTGGTTGCCCTTCTTGAGCAGGAGTTGAATTTCTCTTCCAGGTCAAGGGGGAAATTCCAGTCAGTATTAGACTTGGAGATGTAAGTAGATATTATTGGTTGTCTAAGTCCAAAAAGTTTCCTGTAGAAGCTCAACCAGGACTGTTCAGACATCGCATTGGTCATAGAAGAGGAACGACAAGCTCCACCTCATTCAACATCTGCCACGGAGATGTAGAGTCTTTATTTGCAGGATCATTGCTCTGTGGCACTTCAGCTAGTTCTTGTATTTTTGCTTGAATTTGTCCTTAGTTGAATAAGATCTGGGTCTAGTGCTCCACCTATGTGTTTTAATTCTCATTGCAAAGGTTTCTTAGCTTGATTCATCTCTTTGTCAAATGCATGTTTGTGGCATTTGTTCGCACCACCGTGATCACTTGAGGTACGAATCCTCAACTCCAATAGCAAAGGAATATAATTCATCTCACCACTTTGGGATAGTTGCTCAGATAGATTTGCAGACAACTTTTTGAGGTCTTGATGTTTCAGTCGTATTCAATTGCATCTTGAAGAGGGTACACTATGGATAGGGCCTACATTTGGATGGAAGTTGAGAGAGCCCCTCCAAGAGAGTTGTAGAAGAGAATGATCACTAGAGAATTTTGGAACAATTTTGAATGAAATAATTTCTGTAAATACAGCAATGAAAAAAGAGCTAGTCCAGAATACTGGTTGCTTTGCCATTAGACCAGGTTGGTCTAGCAGGGCATTCTTCCCACCTTTGCCAATTTAGGATATGAAGATAGTATGATGTCATAATTTACAGCCACGCCTCTGCTCTTCTATCACAGTTAGAGATTGGCTAGTTTTGTTGCAATAAGTCTAAAGTCTTGTTTTTGACACGGGCCAGTTCAAATCACCCCCTGTGATAATGAAATGCGGATTATGTTAGTAGATGGCATCATCAATGGCTTGTCTCACGAGACTCCTGAAGGCTTTGGTGGATGTTCCCATCGGATTCCAGTATACATTGACAATCAATCATTGATGTGATTCGCCATTCCGGGAGAGCATCAGGTTAATGCCAGTAACTTGCAAGTAGGGACTAGGATTACTTGTTAATTCAACTGAGAGTCCCCTACCGTTTCTCATGAGTGTCAACAGGCCAGAAGCTGGCCGACATGTCAGGCCTTTGTGGGCAGGATTAAGGAGGGTAGTATTTCCATCCAGGGCAGGCTCATAAGAGAGCCAGGTTTCTTGGAGATATATAATGTCCAGATCTCCCGAAAACAATGTGGAGTCCGCTGGCAGGTGGGAGTTGCCCCGGGTATTCCAGAAGGCTATGCTCCAAGCAGAATCAAGTTTTTAAGTGAAAATGTTGGGTTCAATCAGCGACTTCTCATGCGTTGTCACTACATGAGATTTGTTTCTGTAACTTTGTGCCTCAAGGATAAGTGGGTCATTAACAGAAGTCACGTTATTAATCGTGATCTTCAGAGGACCATATGTTTGTCTTGGGTTGAACGAGGTAAAAGATCCATTTGTTTCTATGGCCGGTGATCTGGATGTGTTTGATGGACCCTCGGCCAACACTGATCACAAGGATTGCCCTATAGGACCCTTCAACTCATTCAGGTTCTCTTTCGGGCTTGGATTTAAGTCACAAGTTTGCCTCGTTGTTGTTCTGTTGCACTGATAAAGTTTTGGAACATCATCCATTTGTCTATTTAGTTGCTCAGAGACTGGCTTAAAAGAGGAAGCCGTACATTGAAAACCCTTGGGCAAAAGAAGATGGGCTACAACTAGTAGAGAAGATCTGCCCCCCTAGATCTAAGATGGAGGGTAACTTTGTCTGTAACTTGCTCCAAAGGGAAATCTATGATCAAAATATCCACTGAGCGCAGGAATCGCAGCAGTGGAATGTTGTGTAATAATCTGAAAACCAGGAATCGCAGCTGTGGAATGTTGTGTAATAATCTGAGGACATTGGCACGATTCAACATAAGACCGCCATTAGCTGGTAATAAACGTTTGAGACTGACGGTATACGCTCTGATGGTCGATCACCAATACGCTTCTTTGTCAAGTGGTTTCTCTTGGGGCCATGTGGGAGCAGGATACTTGTCTTGGATCAAGTTGATGGTACAGGGCTCTCAAAGACTGCTACAGGTCCACCGTTCTTGCCGTTATTCCATTTGGAGCATCATAGGAGCTTATTTTTTGGGAAATCCTGAACCTCTTTTCTGCAAGTGTCAAAAAAGGACCATGCGGTTTCTGCATTGAATGATTTGGAGGTTTAATAGCAAGGTTCAAAGAAATCTGGTCTCTCATTGCTGTATTAGACATCTTTTTAAGATGTCTAATGCAAATCTAATCTAAAGAACACTATACATTGTCCACGGGGATTGGACGCCCCATTTATTGGAACACAAAGCATTACGCCCCTTCATGATATCATGACGCTAAACAACCCCGCCTCTCAATGACATCAACATGTGCTGACTGACAAAAACTCTACATTCTCATTGGCTGGCACCCTTGAATGTGTGTGGGGATACCAAGCTTGATGCTAATTGGACCTTCATGATGGGGACAGCATGAGCGAGAGCATCTCATCGAGCCTGACCAATAAGGTCCTGCATGGACGTCAGCAAGGTGAAGAACCTTGCAGCACACGCAGTCCTATTCCTCTGATTGGACCCTTCTGTCCAGTGGCCCCTTGCTTCTCTGCACCTGCTCGGCCACTCTCCCTCCCCAACTCCCTTCTCATGACATGGTGCCAACTTTTCTTGAGAAAACATACACAACACCATCGCTGGATTTTAGTTTACTGTATTTTATTTGTTTTTACCTTAGCATGTTCACCTGGGCTTGTACATGCATGGCACTGTGGTCTTCATGGTATCGACTGAGAATGTTCTAGTATGGAGTGTGCTACCCTTCCCATGAGAAAGAACTCCACTTGCAACAATTAATTGGATACTGTGCGGCATCCTCTACCATCCTGACTTTTGCTAGTCTAGAATGTTGCTCATTGCAGAATTAAAACAAAGCTAAGATAAAGCTTGCAATATGGCTGACAATAAATGCATTTCTACCATAAGCCTACAAAAACATGGCCGCCCTATTGTTCACATATTGCCCATAAAACACCTACCCCTCTACCTAATACCACTAAATCACATATATTAAGCAAAACCTCATCTATTTGCCCTTCTAACTATCCCTATATCAATGCTATACACCCTACCTGTTGACCCCAATTCCCTCACGCATGTGGTTTTTTGTGCAGTGCCAGAACCCTGACGTGTGACGCACTGTGTGTACCCTAAATGCGCTGAGATGTCACCACTCCTGACATCACTGACCGCATGGCCGTTACATCACCACGTCACTCTCATTGTTTGTATGTGCACCCCTCGTTGCAGACATTCGATCTGCATGTTTACACTCCCCCTATGATTGATCTATTGATCATCACTTCATTCTCCCGGTTCCAATATATCTCTTCATGTATCCAAATTCTTGACTCCCTGCGCATGCCACCCCCCATCGCCACATATTCTTCCGGGGTGCAATTCAAAAAGTGTTACCCCATCTCCTTAGCACTCAACCCACTGTGCAGTGTAATTTTCCAATTCGGGGCATGGATATTGTTCTTGGACAACCAAGAGCATCTCCTACCATGTGCTCCTCTGGTATTGTTTGTGTGTATATGTTTCTGGTGAGAGGTGCGGCTTCAATGTCCATTTTGACAGCTAGTGACATCATATACTTCCCCTTCTTCCTGCACCCTTACACAATCTTAACCCTATTTGACAGGCACACAGAGTGATCAGAGGCACCACGAGAACTGGGACAGTTAATTGAATGATGTTAGACATCCATGTGGGGACCCAAGAAAACTGACAATCAAACCGAGGACTGCCTCTATAACTACTTTGCTAGTCTCTTTTGTCATAGTCTTGTGGAGGGTGTGCAGTTCATTGATGGCATCTGATAAAGTGCGGTTTGCTGCGTCATTTGTGGGCACGTAAGTGGGCAGTGCACTGCTGCTTATTTTTGCACGACGCCAGCCTTCCGTTACAGTTATTAGATCAAGGGTGTGGTGTTTCTGTAGTGTGATTAACCGAAATGCCCTTAACTCCTCCATTACAGCATTGAGTCCCTTCTCAGACCCATTAACAAGCTGCAGCAACTCATAGTGAGTTATCTGCAGCCATTTGGAGTTAGCCGCAGTCTGGATGCTTGGTGCAAGAAGAGAAGTGAAAAACGTGGTGGAATAGCTGCCAGTCTATTGGTGGACTGTTGCAACCAATAATTGTTCTCTCTGTGGCTTTGTTGCAAGTTCAGGGACCTGCATGATCTTGAAGAGCTGTATGTTCAGAAAGGGACACAAGGTCAAAGTGGGGGGCCACAAAGGCCACGGGAGTACAATGTGACCAAAGATCACTGTAAGCTCCAGATCAGTGGGAGTTGGGAAAACGCGTGGGCCCCACAGGCCCACCAAAAATCCATGGAGGCTGCAGGGCCTACTCGCATGTTCGGGAGCTGGAGCACTCTCAAGCATTCTCTGTTATTACCCAGGTTGATAGACCCGTTTGATCTGAAATATGAAGAATATCATGTGAGTGCCTTTATCTGCAAAGGATTTCTTTTATTGTAAATCCATCTTAACTCCCTGACATTATCATTCCAAATTGTATGATATGTTTAATTCATGAGTGCTGCTATTTCAACAGCAAGCTCTACCAATTCTTCTGCCCTGCACCATATTACCCCTTCCACCCATTTGTTATTTTGAAACCTTCAATAAATAACTGTGGTCTCGTCCTGCACCATGGTAAGGTGTGCCCTGTTGCACGACAACGTGTGTTGTGTGATACATAATTGTTCCCCCTTCTTGCTCCATCTTTAATATATTTCATACTATATCTTTTGTATCTTCTGTCTCCACCATCTTCTTTATTTTTATGTAATTATCTGTGTGAACAACCCCCCCCTCCTCCACCCAATAAACGTTAATCGTGTGCCCCTAGAACAGACCTCTAGGGCCGGATGTATCAAGCAGTGAGCAATCTGTACTGACTCTTCCCATGGGATTAAGAGTTTGGGCTTGCCTGTGATATGTGGGAAGGGAGAGCACACGTAACATGTGCCATTTCCCCTCTCTCGCCCGACTGCCTTCATATGGTTGTACCATAGGTTATATGAGTCGGTGCTATGTTGTCCATCAATACTGTCTTCCAACAGGTCTGGGTTGAATACCTCCCTTTTGTTTCTCCTCACTGACATATTATTACTTTCTGCTAATTTTAAATCATGCCTATTAAAAGACAAACTGTCCCCTTTCTAATTTAAATGAAACGAAAGGAAGAGAAAAGAACAGGAAAACAACAATAATACATAATTCATCTTTTGAAACCCTCCTATTGGTTTTTCTTGTGGTATTGCTGAGAGATAGACGTTGGGTCTCCTGTACAAGTGAATCAAGGACACAAAAGTGTCAGTGACATTGCATATACTTCCCATTATTTGCTCCTCCTTTCTTCTCCTGGAAGGGGGTTGCTGCCTTTGTTCCTGTAGACATCTGTCAGGTGAGTCCAGGCATGCCGCTCTTCCACCCTGACCGCAGTGGGGGTGTAGTAGGTCACGGTGAAGGGGCCTGTAAACCTGGGGTCGCTCCATTTTCACCTGAAGTTCCGGATGTATATTTATTCACTGAGATACAGTGGTGGTGGCTGAAAAAAGTTCTCCTTTTCTAGTGGGGATGAGCGCTCTGCAAGGGGATTGCTGGCTGGCTTTAAGAAGGTTGTACCTGGTGTGAGATATATCTCAAGGAATTGGTCAACTGTTGGAGGTACCCCTGAAATTCATCCCCCAGAACCTGCGCAGTGCTGTGAGTGTCAGGCATCATATGTGCAGGAGTGAGAGGCATATGTATTCTTCTGCCTATAACGAACTTGTGATGTGTTAAATGGTGGTCGAAGCCAGGTGTGTTACGCAATCTAAACATAGAAAGAGGCAGATGGTGGAGCCAGCTCTTTTGAAGTGTGTCAGTGAACTTTGTAAGTCTCGCCTTAAGCAAGCCTTCAAGTGTTCTACAATGCTGTTGGCCTGAGGATCGTACACAGAGCACAACTTGTGCTTTAATGCCCAATAATGACGTTATCACCTTGAAAAGATCATTTGGAAAGTCCAATGTTGGATCTTAGCACCTCATACACTTCCGACCTTGGGAATACTTCCATTACTTAAAAATGGCAGCCAATTTAAAATCATTATGGGCACACAGTTTTGCCTCTAGCCAACATGGAAATGGAACACTCCCACAACCATATAGTAGTCATATTGACTTAGTCAATATGAAAATGTCGAAAAGGCCCTGATGGACGTGGTAATGTTACCTTCACTGTTTTTAATGTGTCATCCGTAGTGTAGCACTGACACGTCATACAGTTATTTACAAATTCAGTCATGTGCTCCTTCAAGTTTGGCACAACCATTGTTCCTGTATTTCGGCAGTGACATGTTCCTTTGAGGTATGTGCTGGGTAATGCAACTGGTCCAGCACGGCTTTAAGCAGCTCCTTGAGCATTACTGGTTTCCCTGTGCTGTTTGATCTCCATATTTGGTCTGTGGGTGACAAAGAAAACCCTCTCTCAACCCAAAGGTCCTGCTCTGGTACCTCTCCCTGTAGTTGTATTATGTGATTCACGGGTACTGCATTATGGCCCTCAGTAAGGGCTGCTTGCTGTTGTGCAATTTCGGGGATCACAGGTGTCCTTTCTTCCCTGTAGGTCACACGCTTGGTTATCCTTCATGGCAGATAAGCTGCTTCTTTGGCCAATGCATCTGGTCTGTCTTTGCCCTGGAAAATTAAAGCTGTACCCTTTGTATGGGCTGCGCACCTAACTACTGCCAGTGCTGCGGGCAGGGGTAGTGCTTCTATTAGTCTGGATTATAATGCTGCATGTTGTACTGGGCTGCCATCACCTTTCCTGAACCCCTCCTTTCCCATCTGGACAAAATGGAGTGCACCGTGCCCTTAGAACATTTCTATTGCTGTTATTAATGCTATAGGCTCAGCTGCCTGTGCAGAGTAGTGTATGGGTAATCTCATTCTGACCCAAACCAGGAATTCCCCATCATGGTGACATACTACTGATGTGCCCATCTGTTGACATCCTGAATTCAGCATCTCACCCTCCCATAAGGGCTCTTCCTAAACTATGGTGTGCTCATTGATTGAGTCCATGTAGGCGGCACAATCGTGCAGCTAATACCCCATCTCCAGTGGCTGTGCAATGTATGCAGCTGGATTGTCAATGCAGCACTTCACTATCTGGATGGATGAATTGGATAGTATTACCTCATTCCCTGAATCCCATTGAGTGTTCAAGGTGGATTTGGATTTTTCTAAAATGGCAAAAAGTGCATTCTCGACATCACTGGACAGCCCATAGTTATTGTTGAGGATTTTTCAATGGCAAACGCTGCTGTTGCAAATGCCTGTTCACATGGGAAATGTCCCTGCATTATTGGGCCCAGAAGACCACTGTATTAGGCCAGTGGTTTGTGCCATTGTGGCTTCTTCTGGGTGAAAACAATTGTCATCACTGTATTATAAGAACCTGAATTGCTAAAACTGTTGCATGGCTGAGTGATTCTTTTAACTCTTTGAATGAATCTAGCATTCCCTGTCTCCATACTACGGGTCCTTTACTTTTCTGTGCCTTCTTCAGCTCCTGGAGAAGGGCCTTGGTGAATGAGGAATAATCAAAGACCCAGAAGTAATTACAGAGGAACTGCTGCAACTTTTTGACTGTGTTTGGGTGTGGTGGGCTGTATACTGCTGATGCCCTTTCGGGGGTAATCCACATTCCATCTGCTGATATTACCTGCCCTAAAAACACGCGTCTTGTAGGCAATACTGTAGTTTCTCCTTGTTGACCTTGTATCTCTTCTCTGCCAATAGTGTCAGGAGGGTCACTGAATCTTCCCTGCACTGGTCCCCTGTGGTACTACACACTATGAGGTCCTCAAGGTACTGGATTACTGTGCTGAGTGTTTGAAAGTTAAATAATTCCATCTATATTACCCTGTTAAATACACTTGGGGATTCGCAATATCCCTGTGGTAAATGAGTATGCTGGAACCTAGTTCCACGGTATGTAAACACAGTGAGGTACTATGAATCGGGGTGCAGTGGGATTGAAAATAATGCATTTTTTAGATCAATTACTGTGAGATTATAATTATAATTATAATTGTTCTTTTATAATGCGCTTAATACCAGAGACTAGTTTCTAAGCGCAAGACCAGGATTCAAACCTGTGCTGTGTGAGAAACCCGAGGGCACTCTCACATCTACTCCCCAGGTATCTTCTGTTTAGGTGGCCATAGAAGGGCCATCGCTTTTTGATCCCGACCTTGTGGGTGGACTAGTGAGGGATGATCACCTGGGTGAAGGGTCCATGAGAATTGGAGAGAGGGTGCCTGAAGGTGAGACATGGTATGCCCCCTTCACTAACACTGACCTATCACACCCTCCCTCAGTCTTAATGGTATATTGTCAGTCCTTTCCAGTTTTTCCCTGTAATCTCACATCAAGTACTGAGATGAGGAAGAGGCAACTAATGCACACTTCCTATTGGAAGCACCACTATAGCCTATAGAACTTTCATCTGCATTCAACATGGTCAAACATGCCATCTTGATTAATCATCTCCGGGAAACTCTGGGCATCACAGATCAGGCCCCGGAGTGGCTGATATCCCTCCTCTGCAACTGACCCTTCCAGGTACAGTTTGGGTCTTTTCTCTCCACCACCTCTCTCCACATGTGTTGTTCCCCAGGTCTCTATCCTCTCACCCTGGATCTTCAAGGTCTATCTGGCCCCTTTGGCCCTCCTGATCTCTACCTTTTCCTCTAATTTTCAGAGTTATGCGGAAGACACGCAGCTCTCTTTCAGGCTGCCTATCTGCTATTTAGGCATGGTGCACCTCTAACAATCTCTGCCTTAATGCCAGTAAGACTGAGAGCCTTCTCATTGTGACTCATGCTCCTGCTTTTCCTCCCTCACTCTAGTTGCCTTCCTTGGGCCCTCTCCCCGCACCCACGTGTGAGGAAAAAAACCTTGCGGTCATCTTTGACTCCACTCTCTCCTTCTGTCCCCACAACACAGCCCTTGGCAAGAAGGCCCAATTCTAGCTGCACCTCCTCATAGATACTCTCCCTTTTTGCACCTTACCCCAGAAGCTCACTGTCTCCAGAGCCCTGGTTCGCTCTAGGCTGGACTATTGAAACAGCCTATTTCTCAATCTGCCTATCTCTACACTTCACCCTCTTCAACTCACCCAGAACAGGACCGCAAGACTTACCCTTGGCCTCAAGCCCAGGCACCGCATCTCTCCGGCCCTGAAATCCCTCCACTGGTTACCTGTGGCTGCAAGGATCAAGTTCAAGACCCTATGCATTGTCCACAAGGCTTTCTGGGGTCGTGGCCCTCACTATCTTCAACTATCTCTTTCAAAATACCTTCCTTCTAGAGCTCTGCGCTGATCCACCTCTAATTCTCTGCTGGTCAGTCACTTTTCCAAGCATAGAATTTGGGTAGATCTCTCTCCTCTGCAGGTGCCTCCCTCTGGAATGGCCTCCTTGCCTCTCTCTGCGTGTGCCGGAACTCCTTAAGTTCCAGAAGATCCTCAAGACCTTCTTTTACTCCTCCTCTTTCTCACTCCATCTCCCTGCTAACCTACCCTTGCTCCTGCACCCATCTGCTCACTGGCTGCTTGGTGTTCCCAGCCTTACTTGCACTTAACTGCCCTGCTGCTCTGGTTGCACTTCCCCCTGTACCCTCTCCCCTGCTCTTCCTGTTGCACACTTGCACGGCACGATCTAACTGACACTAGGCCTAGTAAGTTTGTTTGTCTTGTCTTCCCCTTGTTCCCCCTCAGTTGCCTGGTTGTGCCTTGAAACACTTGTGTATAGGTGAATAATTAATAACAAATCAATCAATCAATCAATTAATAGCACTGTGACGAAGAAGAGGGAGCCTGAACACTACAGAACAGAAGGTCAGGCATGTCCCAGTAATTGGTTTAATTGGAATCAGGCAAAATAGGCAAGGGAAGCACACCTGAACATCCTTGATGAGATACAGGTGTAAAAAGGGTGATGTGGCAGCAGCAGGGAAGAGGAAGAGAGCAGCAGAGAGGAAGAAGCGAGAAGCCCAGATGGACCGTTGGGAACTGAAGGAGAGCAGAACGTGAGAACACTGGAAGTTGCAGAGCAGGGCATTCTACAGAAGCGTGCTTAGGGTGCCGTGTCTTCAGGGAGCCAATGGGGTCATAGGAAGGAAGCCATATGCAATCTTTGCCCTTGCCATTTGGCTCTGCAATTGTTCATTCCACTGGGCAAAGGAGCCAGCCCAGGAGTGCCTGAGGGGTAGGTGGTGAGACCCTGAGCTCAGTTTGTGAGAGGTCGTGAGAGCAGAGGAGTCACAGCATCAAGTAAATCAACCAGTGAGTTTCTGTGTGTAAAGAAACTCGGTGTGCCAGTGAGAGGAAAAGAAGATACATTGTGGCAGAGCGGGCGCGTGTCGGCAATAAACTTGTGAGTGCTTTTGAACTGTATGAACAATCGAATGCTATACTAACGAGGCATCACGAAGATACTGTGTATCAGAGTGATTGCGTATAGAAGGTTTGCAAGGTTTGGAAAGCATTTTGAGTAACGTAAAAAGACTGACATGTTTGCAAGAGAATGGGCCTGATTATAAGCTTGCTTGTCCAGTGACAACTGTACCGGTAAGCTTGCTGGTACCGTTGTTACCGAACCGGCGAACTACGAGATCTGCTTGCGGGTGCCTTACCGCCCGCCAGATCTGACCTGGCGGGCAGACCGGCACCCGCGAGCAGACCATGTCGGATGCACCGGCACCATTCATGAATGGTGCCGGTGCATCCGGCCTCCCCATTTCCATTGAGTCCAATGGGACTCAAATGGGAATGTGTAGTAATTAATGCCCCGGTAAATCCCCATTGCCGGGTGCCGGTAAATTCATGACTCTGGCGGCAGCCATGCCAGTATGGCTACTGCCGGAGTCATAATGAGGCCCAATATCTTGAAACAGGATATCAGAGTGGTCAGGTGCAAGCAATAGGTATATTTTCGAAAGTCTCTGGATATCTAAGGATGAATAAAAAGTATTTAAAGCACTACGAGTAAAGAGAAAGCGGTTACAAAGCTGTTGGGTGAACAGCAGAAGGGAGAGCAGTGAAGTGGGAGCAAAAGAGAACCTAAAGGCTGCAAACCCTGGTGGAGGAAGAGACAGACTGAATATAAAGTTAACAAATGAAAGCCTAGAGTGTCAAGCAATGTTAAGGATTATGCTTGGGCAAGGTCTCAAGCCAAACCATAATGCCAAGGTCCCCTGGTTGCGCAACCTGTAATGGGTGGACCATGTGGTCTGACAACTGCGCCCTGACCAGAGAGCCCCAACCAAATGAATGGAAGTTGCTGAAGAAAACTGTGTTTGTTGAACCTTTGTGCATTTGTGATTAAAGCTTGGGGAAGGGAACCCTGAGCTCGTTCGTATCATTGGTTTTGTGAATCTGTGCTTGAAACTTGGGGAAGGGAACCCTGAGCTCTTTTTGGAACATTGTTCGGTGAACCAGTACTTGAAGTATGGGGAAGGGCACCTTGAGCGCTGTCGAAACATTGGTTTTGTGAATCTGTGCTTGAAGCTTGGGGAAGGAAACCCTGAACTCTTTTGGGATATTGTTTTGGTGAACTATTACTTAAAGCTTGGGGAAGGGAACCCTGGCCTCTTTTGGAACATTGGTTTTGTGAATCAAGATATATGCCTAACTGGTGTGGCTCTCTCTGTCTGCACCTCAGACATAGGTGGCAATTTTGGTAAAACGTTATATGTGGCAGTACTGCATTTCAGAATGTTAATTCACAAGCCCTATGGGAAAAACTAAGACGGTGGTGCATTAAAGAGGGTCTGCTAAGAAAGATCCAGTTGTTATAGAGAGCAATTCATTAAGAATCTCACTAAATAATCAGGGGGACTTGTCCAACTCTATCCCGATTAATAAAGGGGTGAGACAGGGATGTGTAGTGGCCCCAACAATATGCAAACTATATCTAGCTGATCTATGGAACGAAAGTTTGGCCTGGAGAGGTTTTGCCCCTAGATGGTGAGACCTGCGGGTGAACATTAAGCTGATGATCTGATACTATTGGATTATAACCCCGGCAGGCCTTCAAAGGCTTCTTGATGGCATCCAAGCCTTTCTGGAGACAAACAATTTGAATATCAACCCCCTCAAATCCTATGCAATGACCTTCACAACAAAAAGCACAGGTAGCAGGTACTTATGGAAAATAAATCAAATTCTGATTAAGCAAGTAAACAGTATAAACTATCTGGGCTTCCCGATCTCTTCAAAGCAACATCTCATTGTTCAAAAGAGAAAAATGGAGACAAAATTTAACTCATCTATTACTTTGATAAAAGTTCTCAAAAATAAGCTTTGCGCATACTCTTTACTCCTACTAATCGAGTTATATAAACTAAAGATAACGTCAACAATATCATATGGCTGTGAGTTAATATTGTTTGCGGACAGGGCTTTCCTGGATCGATTAGAAAGTTAAATCTGGAAAGCTGTGCTGAGCCTACCAAAGTCCACCCCGATCAGTGCAATCCGAGTGGACGTGGCCTGACTTTGTGGTGGGCGCAATTCATAAAAAGATCCTTGTCTCTACTGACTAAAATAGGGGAAAGTGAGAAACACTCTCTGAGCTTGTATGTGCAAGAACGTATGCGCAATGGCCGATAGCATAAGTCCTTCCTGCAAACATTTCATAAAAACTGTAAGATCTATTTGAACATGATGCAAGTGTGGAGTGCAGATAGTTCTTATATAATAAAAAAACAAAGTAAAGTGCTGGGACAGAAACACTGACTATAAAGATCTGAACAGGCTACAACTATGTAAAAATAACCAGCACTTACGCATCCCCTCAAACAAGTTAAGATCTTGTGTCCAAAATGTCCTACCAGAAAGCACAGAGACCTATACTTGAGATTCCGTCTGAATTTTCTTCCGACAATGGAAGTTCTAAGGACAAAACTCCCAGTACCAAGGGAAATGTGAGGTTGCCGTGTATGCAGGTTAGTCCCAAACAAATCTCTGTTTCATCTGGTCCTGGAATGCCTAGTCTTTCGGGAGCAGAGAATCCGTCTACTGGGAAAGTTCAACCACTCGACCGCCTGGGTACTATCAGACAACCCCTGGGTGAGGATTATGACGACCACAAATGAGGGTCTCAAAGTAACCTTGGCAGCATTGCTTGAACAAATATTTGAGGAACTGAATAAGAAAATGACACAGGGAGAAGCAGTTTGGAGAGCGATATGGGGGGATTAACGGCCCGGCCATATTGTTCGTCTGGAGCTGGACAGTGTTGCACACTGTTAGGCAGAATCCTACGTAGTTCCCTTAGGGAGCACTACAGAAGATTAAGACTACAGGTATGAGCAAGAAAAATCCCCTTTGGTATCAGTCTGTACCACAAAGATTTAGTTGGAAGCTGTGGCTAAGCAGTCAGACTTATCTCAAGAGGGAGATGAGCAGTATTCAGGGTTTACACAATAGGTATTACAGTACTATGGCACAAGGAAACACTGACCAAAGCTTTGTATTAAAAAGAGAAGATTTATTTTATACACATCTAGTTCAACACATAAATCACAGTTGATAAAGCAAGTTAAGTTTAGTCAAGGAAAGTATATACAACTCCCTTGTCAATTGTAGACAAGTTTGCATAAGAGTGAAAACTGAGCAAAATGGCACAGTGAAAACCAACTACAAATGGCACTCTAGCAATTTAGTGAAAGGGAGGGAAAGCACAAGTTAAACCAAAATATCTTCAGACACCCCCTAGCAACACTTCCCTGAAGTTTTGTGAACAAGTAATGCACAGTAATACTTTAGCAGAAAGATAAGTAATTGAAAACTGAGCAAAATGGCACTCCACGAGTTAAAACAGTAGGACGGAAGAGGTGTTTAGAAGATTCAGGAGCATCAACACATTTCTCATTGAGAATCAATCTAGTGAGAGCAGATCTAACAAATCAGCCAGAGTTAATAGACATGAGCCAGAGTTAGTGGTACAGGACCAAGAGCTTAGGAGCAAAAATGTTCTTGTAGCTGCAGTCAAGTCTTTGGTTAACGAATATTGAAAAGGTAGATGCAAGGCGAAAGACAATGTTAGACGAAAGGGCGGCCAACCCAACAACTAGATAAAGGATTTAAAACACCTTTAGCGCTACCACGCAGAAAGGGAGGCCTGGCGGAACAAAGTACCTTTAATTGAAGAAGTGGCTCCTGCGGTGGTGGTTGTTCCTGGTCGTTTCTGCAGTTCGGGGGATACAGCAGAGGAAGAGAGGCTCTTGTCGTGGAGGAAGGTTCGAGTTACTGCACTACCCAGGGATGAAACCAGCCGCGGTGCTGCCAAACGAAAAAAAAGGTACGCTCCTTTAAATCGCGGTCCGGGTGGATGGCTGCCTGGCTATCCGGCCTTCAAGTGCTGGGCACTGGCGATTCGACCAAGGCAGGTCCGAGGAAGCGATTGGTGAACTGGTTGGTCCCACCAGCTCAAGGGAAGAAGGCTCTTGCGAAGAAGATCTCCTCTCGTCGTGTGGAAGAAAAGTTGTGAGACGCTGCAGCAGGGCTTCACCGGTGGTGCAGGTGCTGAAGATGTCCGTGGCTTCTCTCCCCATCGGTTCCGTAGTTCCAGTGGCGATGTCTTGCTCTTCCAGTCTTCAGGACCCTGCTTTTATGCAAAAAACCCCATTCATACAGCCTAGCTGTCACTCACACAGTGGAGTGGTCATCTTGGCGGTAGACCCTCCAGCCTATCAGGATAGAGTGCGACATGGGTTGCGGAGAAAACCCTGTCCAGGGGGCCTACTCCCCCTCCCACATAATGGACCCACCCCAGACTCAGTGGTGCCTAAAGGAGGGCTTCTTGGCAGAAGCCCACCAAAAGGACGAACAAAGGATCTCCGACCTGGGTTAGGAGTGTAGAGTAAGACACAAGAAAGAATTTATATTAAAGTTCTGCCAATTAAAACCTACCGGAGTAAAGTTAATAATAAAATAGACCAGCAGTATGTCAGAGTCTGTCAGAAAAAGTGATAGCCTCGAACAATGGGAAAATCCCGTAGGAAAATATTTGCGGTCGAATATTTATGGTAGTAACCACTTGCACCAGCCAGATATTTTAGAGAGAGGGACTTTACGGTACCCCCTCCAAAATGAACCTAAGGGAAAAACTATTAACCCTTTCCAGTATCTCCATACTAAGATGGGTTGTACTGGTTAAGTTCACAGTAGTCAGTCCCAGGGTATGGAGTGTATGTTTGGGGTAGCTACGACACCCCTGTGTCACTACACTGAGGGTGCTGTGTAAGATATGTGAATAAAGATGGTTCCTATGGGGGGAGAGAAAATCCCATAGGCATTAAACACAAAAATAGCTTAGAACACACATGGCAAAAATGCCTAAGAGTGGGAAAAAGAGTCTCACTCATAGCAGGTAAAAAGAAATAAACCCTTCAAATCCAGCAAAGCTGCTAGGGGACTCTATAGGTAAGGGAAATTAGCCGTAGAATGAGAATTCTCCCTAACACACATATTCTGCTATGGGATATGGGTACTAGTTAGAATACGAATTACATTTGTTCCAAATAGGAAAGTTATAAGTAGTCATGGAAAGTTCTCTATTCTCACCATGGCACCAGTTTTTGAGAATTGTGTCTGGGAACTATGATATGATTATGTTTTTGTGATTTTATCATTTCTTCGTTTGTGTATGTTTAGATCTTTGTGTCTATTTGTGTTTCTTTTCACTGAAGAGTGAAAGTTTATTTCTAAACGAAACACACTTTTTCTTTAAAAAAAAAAAGAAAAAAAAATCTGTTTTTGTAGCTTGGTGAAGTGATCCCTAAGCTCTTTCGAAACATTGGTTTTGTGAATCTGTGCTTGAAGCTTGGGGAAGGGAACCCTGAACTCTTTTGGGATATTGTTTTGGTGAACTATTACTTGAAGCTTGGGGAAGGGAACCCTGGCCTCTTTCGGAACATTGGTTTTGTGAATCAAGATATTCGCTGGTATTGAAAGATTTGATTAATTGAGCAGAGAAGGAGAGAAGACTTAGCCCTCTTCAAACTGGTTTTAGGAAGGGCGTGGGTACCAAGATGAATGATGTGGCTCTCTCTGTCTGCACCTCAGAGACAGGGAGAAGCAGATTGTAGAACGATATGGGGGGATTAACCACCCAGCCATATTGTTCTTCTGGAACTGGACAGTGTTGCACATGTTCTGCTGTGGGATATGGGTACTGGTTAGAATACAAATTAAATTTGTTCTGAATAGGAAAGTTATAAGTAGTCGCGGAAAGCTCTCTACTCTCACCATGGCGCCAGTTGTTGAGAATTGTGTCTGGAAACTATGATATGATTATGTTTTTGTGATTTTATCATTTATTCTTTTGTGTATGTTTAGATCTGTGTGTCTATTTTTGTGTCTTTTTACTGAAGTGTAAAAGTTTATTAACTAAACACACTTTTTCTTTAAAAAAAAAAGAAAAAAGAATCTGTATTTGTAGCTTGGGGAAGGGAACCCTGAGCTCTTCATGGAACATTGTTTTGGTGAACTAGTACTTGAAGTTTGGGGAAGGGAGCCATAATCTCCTTCTGAACTTTTTATATTGAAGCCAAGTGTGCTGGGTGGGGGGAGATACATTGAAGTCCTGAAAGAACAGTTGACGTCTATAATTGTTGGAACTGTATCCTGAACTTGGGGAAGGGAGCTAGAGACTGCTCCAGACTTTATGTTGAACATTATTTGAGTTAGAATAAACCTACACTACATTTTTGTATAAAATGTGAGGGCAAGCATAGGTTTTTACACAGACAGGCTTTCTGATTTGAACCTGCGGACATAGACGTTTCTTAGTTTCTTTAGGTAGGAACATTCCCACCATAGCTTTAGGGCAAGTTAGGCATTACAGCCATCCTGATAATTAATAAAGTCATATTGTTGAATTCACATTCTGTTGTCTGTGTCATCTCTTGATACCATGCTTGTCTCACAGTTGTTATGCGTTGTCTTGCTTGCAAGACAAATGCGTTGCTCCTGAACTATCCTCCGGGCCACCTTTGTGGGTATATCACACAAAATGGTAGTTGGATTTGGCACCACTGGAAAATCTTTCTCAATTATGTTGTTCAAAGAATCTAAGTCCTGAATGAGTCTCCATGACTGCCCATTTGCTTTTTAAGTGGGTATATGGCATGTTGCATGGGGATTCTGATGCCTTAATTATGCCCTGACCCCACTGGGCAAAAAGTGTTTCATACACCCTCTCGCCTACTTCTCGAGACAGGGGGCATTGTTTCACTCGGTTCAAGAGTGCCTCCTCTTTCAGCTTGATATGGTCCACTTCTGCCCCTTTCAGCAGCCCCATGCCATGGGGCCCACTGATCCATATTTCCTTTGGCACTTTACTGAAATCTTCTTGTACATATGATGATGCAGTGGTTAATATTTGTATTTTCTGGGGGACCTCTCCCACCATATCTTTCCCTGTGAGTGCTACTTCTAAGTGTATTGTGATAGTCCCTCATGGTGCTATTTCTTTGTCCACTGCTGTTCTGAATAAAAACTCTCTGGGCAATTAAAAAGTGTGATATTTTAGTCTGGGCACCCATCCTAACAGTACCTGTACTCTGTAGAGGAATAACTCCGGGTTCAGTGGTGCCCCTTGCAGGGTACCGTGTGCACAGAATGCTTGTATGAGTGCAGTGACCTGTGTGTTAAATATGTCTGGTGTTGAGCATACGATGCCCTTTTCTGAAAATGAAATGATCATGTTCAATTTGCTCACGATGTATTTGCCCAATATGTTAATGCGTGTATACTTTGAATGCAACAGGGGAGTTAGAAATTGTTGTGTGCCTATGGTGAGAGGCAAATCCTTAGTGATAGGAACCATTACCGCAGACCCAGAAAATCCCTGTGTGTTCAACAGGGGAAAGGATCCTTCTCTAATACAGGATTTAGTTCTTTCTGTGTCGACCAAAAATGAAGGCCTTGCTGTGCCCTATCTTCACTGAAACCTTGGGTTCCTCTTCAGGGTCTGCAATTACTGAAAGGATTGCACACATCAGAGTCCTCTGTGGGCTGGCCCACTGTATTTTCATGTCCGACCCTGGGAATGCGAAGGGGTTACCTCCAAGCACTGTTGCGCCTGAAAAGTGTGGTGCTTTGTTCTGTGGTAGCAACGTGCAGTCCCATTTTGTCTGTGAGTGTGTTTGTGCCTAGAGGCCATTTGGTTGTGGGTAGGCTGGCACTAGCTGCTGGTGGCCACTGGTCTGCAGTGCTTGGGCAACTGGGAGTAATCCTGTTTGAACGTTTTGGGGGAACGGCACCTGTGTCTGTTGGGGTGGCATTTTCTTGTGTATGGGCTGCATCTGGGTGTGTGGCACTTGTGTTTGTTGCTGTGGGGGTTAGATGGGGTCAGGTACATTGGGGCTCTACCGTGCTCATGCTGTGTCAGTTGTCTTATCCAACATAATTGTGCAAAGTGACCTATTTGGCCACAAAGGAAACCTGGCCCTGCCCTGAACCTGGGTCTTGGTCCTCTGGATCCGTATTCCCTTCCCCTCTGAGGGTTTCCCCTTCCTTGTTTATAATACCCCGTCTGCAGGAAATGTCCACCTTGTGGACTGTACTCCCCTTGCTGGTAATACCCCTGTGGTTAATACCCCCCTTGTGGGGGAATCCCTCCTTGCTGTTGATACCCACCCCCTTGCTGTGGAATCCCCCCTGGCTGGATAAACCTTTGGGGTGCCCCCCCCCCTGCACTGGGGTATGCTTGGGGTACCCTTCACAATGTTTTTAGGTACTTCTCCTTCCCTACTAAGTTTAGCTCATTTCTTCTGTATCAACGTCGCTCTAGCTTTCGTTGTATTATATGTTGTCCTTCTCTTGTTGTGTTCTGGAATAGTGCACTATGTGTGTTTGTATGTTGGGCCCCTCCTTCGTCTCTATTCCTACACCTTAACCAATAATTTGTGCACATCTGCAGGAAGGCCTCTGGACAATATGTGGTAAAAGACAGGTATATTCGTGTCCGATGACTGTCATGTCTCTAATGTCCACATCTTCTTTATGTGCTGAATGTACCTTTTGAGGTCTTCGTCTTTCATCATGCATGCTGAAATAGCCTCCATGTCTGATGTGTTTGGGTCTATGGTCCTTAATACCTTCCATACATGTGAGCAGCAATTATTGAATGGTGCCCTGTTGTGGGCATTGTTATTCAATTTTACTCCCTGCCAGGGTCATCCCTGCTGTCTCTTTTTCGAGAACATAAATCCATTTGCCTGCCTCTGTTGTGAGTTTTCCTTATCCAGGTTTGGCCATGGCACATACTGAGGTCCCCCTCGATCCTTCTGTATTAAAAAGAACTGTGTCTGCGGCTGTGTTATGTTCTTGCCCTCTATGCTGCTTGCCACTGATATTCTCCTTGTCCTTTTCCTTAAGAGTCAGCGACCAACCTCTACTGCTCTCCCTTTCCCTCACCTTCTCTCTTTCTTTTTCTTTCCTTCTTCTTTTCTCCTTTTCTCTATCCTGCCCTTTACTTGTGTCCTCTTCCCAAAATATTAGGTCTCTTTCTGATCTCCTTGTCTGCCCCTTCATCCTCCTATACCAGACAATCGTTGTCTGTTGACTCACCATCTGTTGATTCTATTGTGGGGAAGCCTGCATCTAAGAAAGGTGTTTTATCTAATTTGAACATAATTTTCCCTGATGTCCATGTGTCTGGGGTTACCAATGTGCATCGGCACTCCTTCTGCTGAGCTGTCCTTTCAAGCTCCCCTTCTGCTTCTTTCATCACATCCTCTATCTGCCTGCAGGTATACCTCTCTATCTCTACTAGTCGTTTATTTTTAACTGTGCTTGCTGAGGTGTGTGCTTCTTTTCTATCTTTTGTGGTACTTGCTACGGGAGCGGCACTGACTTCTTTCATGTTTGTAGTCACCGCTTTTTTGTCCTGCGTTGGAGGTATGAACTTTGGGGGGAGCTGGGAGAGCTTTGGCTCAGGGGAAATCTCCACGTCCAAGTATGATGTGAAACTATATGATATGGCGTTTATAGCGCGCCTCTGCACAAGTGTTTCTAGGTGCCACAGGACAATGGAGGGAGGACAGAGAGAAGACAAGACAATGATCTTACTAGGCCTTGTGTCATTCGGACTGTCCAAGTGCAACACTGAGTAGAGGAGGGGGAAGAGAGAGGGGGAAGTGCAAGGGAGAGGGTAGGGGGAAGTGAGAATCAGGGCAGCATGGCTCTGAGTAAATGCAGCCAGGGCAGCATGGCTCTGGGCAAGTGCAAGGAGGCAGTGGGACTGTAAAGGAGGCTGGTCAGGAGAAGCCTGGTACCCTGTGAGACTCTGAGGGTACCAAGCAATCAGTCAGGCAGCAGGCAGCTAAGCCTGCAAGGAAGTGAGAGAGAGAAGGTAGAGGAGAAAATGAAGGTCTTGAGCTGCTTCCGGAACTTCAGGTTGTCTAGCTCAAGTCTGAGAGGGGCAGGGAGGCCATTCCAGAGGGAGGTACCTGCGGAGGAGGGAGATCTACCCCCACTCTCTGTCTGGTGAAGTGTCTGACCCTCAGAGAGTTGGAGGGAGCTGAGCGAAGGGCTCTAGAAGGAAGATACTTCAGGAGATTGAGTTGGATGTAGTGCAAGCCCTGGCCCCAGAAAGCCTTCTGCAGGAATCACTGATAGACATTGAGGAATGAGACCTTGAGGAGAGGATGCTGAGGGAATCCTGCAAGAGAGCTCAGTGTCATCCAGATAATACTGAAAGTTAGGGGAGAAGTTGGCGATGAAGGGGGCCAGCCAGACATTGAAGCTGGTGAAAGAGAATAGAGCGCTGGGGGAAACCACATGTGGAGAGAGAGGTGATGGAGAGAAAGGACCCAAGATGGACCTTTGAGGGTCAGTCCAGGAGGAAGGACCTCAACCATGCCACGGCCTGATTCATGATGCTCAGGTTCTCGTGGAGTCGATTGATCAGGGTGGCGTGATCGACCATGTAGAAAGCAGAGGGAAGGTCAAGGAGGATGAGGACAGATGGAGAGCTGGAGTCAAGATTAGAGAGCAAATCATCATGGGTGTTCAGGAGAGCAGTTTCCATGCCTCTGGCTGCTCTGAAGCCTGACTGATGGTCATGGAGACAACCAACAGATTCAGTGTGGAGACTAAGCTGAGAGATGGTCAGCTTTTCTGGGAGTTTGCCCAGGAAAGGAGTGATAGAAATCAGGTGATAGTTTGCCGGACAGGTAGGATCGGCAGACGGTTTTTTTGGGAGGGGGTGCACTGGGTGTGCTTGAGGGGAGAGGAGCAAGATCCAGTGGCAAAAGAGTGATTGCAGAAATTGGTCAAGGCTGGATTGAGGGTGGCAATGTGGTCCTTGGTGGTTCTGGAAGAGCAAAGGAGAACCTGTTTGGATGACACTTTCATATATCCGACTTGTCTAGAAACATCATCAGGTGTTGTCAGAGAGAAGGAAGAAAAATGAAGAGGAGAGGGAGGGGTGCCCAAGGGGGCCTGAGAGAGGTACAGGGAGAGGAAGGGGAAGTGAGGACAGGGTATTCTGAGTTTTAGTTGTGAAATGAGAAGCCAGAGGGCTTGGAAGGGAACAGGAGAGGTGGAGACTGTAGTAGAATTGGCCGGCTCCTTGCAGATTTTAAAGAGTTTGGCCATGTTTTAGAGGCCGTAGAGATGTGGGCTGGGATATGGACCTTCTTCTTCGAGAAGAGAGAGAGTCTGTATTGCCTTTGGAGTAGGCGACAGGCCAGCTTGTCAGAGGATGCGCCCGGAGCCCTCCACTTCCTCTCAGCCACCCTGCACTTGCGTTTCAGGGTAACGTGGTTAGAGTTGCACTCGAGGTAGGCTTCAGATGGATTCTCATGACAGGAGCAAGGATGTCCAGAGTGTTGGAGATAGCAAGAGGCAGGTTAGAGAGGGCTTTGTCAGCATGTGAGTCAGCTGTAGGAGTAGGAGGAGCAGAGAAAGTAGAGGCAAAGGCGTCTAGTGACAATTGCTTCATGGGCCAAATGACTGGGAAGGATGGTGGCAGTGCTCGAGTAGGGTTTGCCTGTGGGACAAGAAGCTTCAGGTGGGAGGAGAGCAGAAAGTGGTCAGTTCAAGAGAGAGGAGTGGTTAGAGGGTTATAGAGGGGGATGTCAGAAGAGATGAGAACATCCAAGGTGTGTCCAGAGGAGCGAATGTGTTGGACCAGAGGGTAGAATGCAAAGGGAGAGAGCATCGCAAAGGTTTTGGAAGGAGAAGTTGAGGGTATCCAGTCATTTTTTCGAAGCCCAAAGTTTCAAATGTAAATCTTGAGAATACATCTTTTCGAAAAGCTATTCTTTCGAAAAGATATTCTTCCGAAATAAATTTGAATATGGTATCTAAATGAAGGTAAGTATTAGTGCAGGTATGGGGCTAGGGTTAGGGTTAGGATTGGGGCTTGGGTTAGCTTAAGGGTTACATTAGGGGGTTAAATTAGGATTAGCGTTGGGGTAGGGTTAGGGTTTGGGGTTAGGGTTGGGGTTAGGGTTAGGGTTGGGGTTGGGGTTAGGGTTGGGGTTAGGGTTGGGGGCGAGGGTTAGTTTAAGTGTTAAAATAGGGTCAGGGTTGGGGTTTGGGTTAATTTAAGGGTAACATTGGGGTTAGGGTTAGGGTTGGGGCCAGGGCTAGGGTTTAGGGTTAGGGCTTGGGTTAGGGTTGGGGGGTGGGAGGGGTGGCGTGGGGTTGAGAGGGCTAGAGGGAGAACCCCCCAATGTACACAAAAACTTTAAAACGTAACAAGGGGCTGGCCAGTGCTGACATTTCAGCACCGGACAGCTCCATGTAACGTTTTAAAGTTACAAAAAAGCATTGAAATGCTACTTTTAACATGTAAACATGTAAACATGTAACATTTCTATTGAAACCAGTCCATGTGTATTGTCGACGGATTGGTTTCGATAGAAATGCACTTTTGCATGTTAAAAATAGCTTGTCGAAGCTTTTGGTTTCAAAACCTTTGTTTCGAGGCTTTAGTGATTCGAAAATTTTGTTTCGAAACAATCACTATAAACCGAAATCTACAGGTAGAGGCAAGGAGAGAAGAGGAGAGGTCAGCCCATTCTGAGAGGAAGAGGGTGACCTGGACAGGTGGCCTGTAGATGGTGGCCACAGTCAGAGAGCCCCCATGGGAGATAGAGAGCCTGCAGACGAGGCATTCAAAGGAGGAGTAGGCCTTGTTGGTGTAATCCTCCCAGGTATACCAGAGGATGGCTGGGGGTACGCCTGACCTCGAGGGCACAACACCCTCCCCAGAATAAATGGAGGCCTCAGTCAATGGCAAGTTCGAACTACAGGATATTGCAAATAAAACCAACAGGGATCAATACAAGACAATGAAGATTCTCCAGTACATCTCAGCTCTCCATGGCATGTGCACCATTTTTGTACAAGCATTGCATCATCGCCTGGGCCCTTCCCCAAAAACCTTTCTCCACAGAGGATTGGGTATCAAGAGTACTATTACCTATGGAATTAGCCTATTCTACTGGTCCTTGCATGTCAGATGGCTGGCCTGTCCCATCCCCAAGAAACTATCTATTATATTGTTGCAGACTAACAGGCTCACTATTTGCCCTTGCCCCTTACCATCTACCCCTGAGTGTCTATTCTGTGATTGCCTACAGCTGATTGATTGAGTTCTCAGCTCCCTGTGCACCTCTTCAAGGTGATGTGAATGATTATGTGTCTGTAATGTAACTGTCAGTGTACCACCTTTGTCTATGAGAATGCGTGCCGACATTGCAACACTTGTTGCGTCTTTTGACTGGCTTTGCTGGGACCACGGTTGAATGCCCATTGTTTCGTTCGGATGCATCACGTGCTTAGGGACCACAAAATCGAGCTCTTGAGCTTGCATTTAAGAGGATGTATTCCGTTTCTCTGCAGCTGGTCCCCTTGTCATCTGAAGATTGGAATGTGTCTGTGCATCTCTGACTTTGGCTGTGAGCCTGCGTCATGCTCTGTGCAACTTGACTCGGCTCTCTTCGTCCTAGGCTCTGTAGCTTTGAGGCCTTCTGTAATTTTCCTTAGACTTTATAATATAATTTCTACATGCTCTTGTTATATTAGGTAACATATAAGTTAGTCACACATGGTCCTATCAGGCTGCATATATTCTTCTGTAGTTCCATAGGATTAGTTTGCATAACCATCTGCAAGCTTGCTCAGGATCTCTTGTTTGCTTTACGTTTCTGCATTACTGCATTTGGCTGATGAAAAAATAATAAACGCATGGACAGTATGCATATGTATCTGTCCTCTATCTATAGAACTGTGTAAGCATGTTCTTCATGTCTGCGAGTCCGTGTCTGTGCAATGCAGTGCAGAACTGCAAGTGTGCTTCATGACTAACGCTGCTATGTCGTAGTGTCACTAGTGATGTCAGCATTGTGGGTTTCTTGGTGCTTAATCGAGACTGTCCATCAAGGTGTTTCCGTCCACGATCTCCATTTCTTCTCCTATACCGGTGAAGACATGTACTGGATTCGGTCTGTATGGCTGGCTGAGAGAGTACCTTTCTGTGTATTTGACAATCATTGGTGGACTCGGGATTCGTTCAAAATAAGATGGGTGGCTGCGAGCGTTTCTGGCTCTTCGTCATGTCATGAATCTGGGGATGAAGAGGGGCATTCTTGGGATCCTCTCTTCAGTCGAATGGATTGTCCAGCTTCATCGCCTCGAGTGGGAACAGTGGACATTCTGCTGCTCTCTTTCTCAGCTTATCTCTTTCCTACACTATTTTGTCCTTTGTTCCTCCTATGTTCATATCCATGATCACCTTCATGCTTATCATTTTCTCTGCTGTCTTTTGACACAGGGGGCGAAACAGATCTTTACCACTCATAGCGTCAATAGTGCCAATATTAGTGCCCCAAATATCACTTTTAGTCTGTCTGACAGCCATGAAGGAATCCATGACCACAGGTATGCTATCCAGCTCTGGTCTTTTCCAGTTCCCTTGGCTTCTTCCTCCATTTTGGCATGCATCTTGGATAGCTGTGTTACTGCTTCGCTCAGTGTGCCGTTCTCTTCATCTTTGGTAGGTATTAATGTGCAACAAGAACTCCCAATTTTTGTACAAACTCCTCCTTCCATTGTTGTGAGCAGATCCAGAACATATCCATTCTGGAGCGCCATCAACCTAACTGCTCGGAGCTCTTCCTTTATTGCATTGAACCCATTAACTGTAGAGTTTATTGTCATCATCAGCTCCCACCTTTTGAATTTGTATATGTCTGTATAGTTGGAACCACTGATGCAAAAAACGTTTGTGTTCTGCCGAATAACCTATGTTCTGGTGGTACATCATCTAGAGCTGTTTCTTTCTGTGAAATAGTTGCTTCTTTTCACTCTATTTACTTCCACTGACCTCATTTATTTTCCTGTTTTTTCTTCTCCCACAGACCTTTTCTTCCTTTTGTTAGTGTCCATCCTCCGGAAGTCATTGAACTTTATGTCCTTCTTTGGCACAACCAGTGATGGCATATTGATATGTACCAACAAGCAGACTCGTCCCCAGTTGGGTGGCAGCTTCTCATATGCCTTGGATACACATGCCCAGTAGTGGTCCATCAGTACTGCAGTGCCTATCTTCATTGCCGAGTGCTTTTCTATGCTACAGCATCCTGCGTTCTCTCCAACTCGTTCATCACTGTCATTCTGGTAACAGAGTGCTGGCTTCTTCAGGGGTATTATAGGCATCGGTCCAGCTTCATTCTCCACCCAAGTGAGCAACTTTCCACTTGCATCCCACTCCTTCAGACACGTGTCATTTTCTTCTTGTACTGTTTTCACTGGTGATTGTGCTAGGGTGTGCGCCTTGCTTTCCAATACTTCATCTTTCCATCCATCCTCTGTGTACACTTGACAATACACAAGCATCTATTGTCTTTCCCAGCATCTAGGTTCTCCTCCTTTCTCTTTCACCATTTTCCATGGGCAGGGCAGTTGCTTCAAAGTTATAGGGCCTCATCACGACTTTGGAGGCAGCCTCATAGGGCTCAATGGGAATGGGGAGGGAGCTAACAATGGGCCCATTATGAACAGGCCCGTTGTTAGCTCCCTGGTCCCCTCGCGGGACCCGCTATGTTCGTCTGGAAAAACCAGACATCCAGAGCGGGTCCCGCAAGGGGAACTCGTAATTGTGCAGAATGGGTTTAACGGCGCCGGCACCATTACCAGCGCTGTAAAACCTATTCTGCACAACTCATAATTTGACCCATAGTCTTTGTGTCTCCTTTCTGTCCGTCATTTATATATTGGATTGCTTGGTCCAACTGCCTCTTCATACGGGAACATGGCCTGAGACATCCATCTCAATGTTGCCATTTTCCCTTGAAATCTTCCTCGATTGTTACCATAGACAGGTACATCAGGCATTGGGCTCTTGCTGCTGGTATTCCAGTTACTATAAACATTCTGGATGCACTCATGGCATAGAGGATTAATGAGCAGACATAACAGCTCTTCCCGGTGTTTTCCTTACCTACTTTAGTCATGTGCCTGTACCACATGTTATTAGACACTCGAGCAGTGTCAGTGAGATACAGATCCACCCCTCTCATGTCTGTGTCAGCACTGTGCTTACCTCTCCTTACTGTGCTTGCAGTGCTCTCCTGTTCACCTCACATCATCGTTCTGCCTGCTGGGGTCAGGGTAATGTTAGTAGAGGATACACCGGATTCACTAGCAATGAGCAACATTCTCCAAATATGAATACAAATACTCCACTTTGAAATAAGAGACTCGACAAAATAAGCAAACTTTTTATTATTTCACCCATCTTTACCTGTGCTGCTGGATCCTTGTGCAACTTGACAATTTCATTTATCGCCTAAAATGCGCAAAGGTGTGCGTTATTGTGTTAGTATAAGATTTATTTTTAAGCTCTGTGAATGATAAAGTCATTTATTGCGAGAATAAATAACTGTTCCCACAAATCTCTAATTTCAGGGCCCCTTAGTATGGTAAGAAAAGAAGGGTTTCCCTGTCCAAGTTGTGGGTAAACTTGGGCCAAAACATGCTCGAAACCAGCTCGGTCTTCTGACATTATGAACACATTGGTTTGAAAAGGTATGAGGGTGAAAGTCAATGGGTAACATAAACAGTCATCAAATATCACAGTTGGCTTTCACAAACAATGTATGTAGAGTATAAAATAACAAACAGTGTATCCTCATTCTAGATGTTCAGGAAGTCCTTGCCCTAACTCTGGCGCCATTGAGAGTGTAACCATTGGGTGTCCTCCACTCGGCAGTATACGTTCAGAATGATTGTTTTGCTCCTCTTGCTGCTGATCGTTGGCCCTGTCGATTTCATTGCCAGGTGAGACTGTGGCTTGGTAGGGCTTGATGTCTGCAATGTGGTTCCACACCGTCTTCCCTTCTAACTTCACAGCCCTGTTGGCCACTGCCTCAACAATGTGTGGTCCAGTGAACCTGGTTGTGTCCCACTTCCTAATGTCACTGGTGCTTTCTCTGCTGTCTTCTGGGCCTCACTGCTGTCATTGTATCTGGCGAGAGATAAAAGAGGCACTAGCAATCAAGGAAGTAACATAATCAAACATTTCCTGGCCTAACACAGCTGCATTACTCTCAGCATCCTTCACTGCCCTACTGGGAGGAGCCAGTGGGAGTTGAATGTACCGTCCTGTCACCACCTCACGTGGGGTTAAATGGTGGTCAGTCCCAGGCTTCTTGCGCAATGCAAAGAGTTCCAATGGCAAACAATGGAGCCAGTATATGTTTGTACCCTTTTTGGTTTTGGCTGTGCTTTCCTTTAAGAGGCCATTGAGGCATTTACACACCCCTTTGCTTGCAGGTGATAAGCACAGGAGAATTTATGTTGAATGCCCAGCAATGCTGTAATGTGCTTGAACATCTCATTGGCGAAGTGAGGACCATTGTCAGACCACAGGACCTAAAACACGCCCCATTGTGGGAATATTTCCCGGACCAAATACTTCGATGCCCTGAGGGCATCAGGATGAGAACAAGGGCCTGCCTCAATCCACTGAGAGAATGGCTATACTTGGCAGTCTTTTGGATCATGTCAACATAGTCGATATGAAGATGTTGGAATGGACCGTCTGGGCCAGGCATGGCTCCTCTCAAAACTCTCAAATGTATGTCGAGCAGTGAACTGCTTGCACGTCAAACAGTTACTCACAAATGCAGCCATGTGTGCCGCCAAGTTAGGCCAGAACCATTATTCTCCAATACGGGCAGCAATGACCTCCTTCCCTGTGTGTGTTGAATAATGCAGCTGTGTCAGTGCAGTGTGCAATAATGCTAATGGCATCACTACTTTTCCTGTGTTGTTCTGCCGGCGGACAACAGCTGGAGCAACACTGGAAGGAACAGGTGCCATGTTGCATGAGGATGGTGTAACGTAATGCATCAAGCACCATCTATGCCACAAAGAGTTCTGCCAAAAGCATCACGTAACAGTCTGTGGGAGAAACTGTACATCCCAACTCTCAATGTATGTCCAGCAGTGAACTGTTTGCATGTCAAACAGTTACTCACAAATGCAGCCACATGTGCCGCCAAGTTAGGACAGAAACATGCTTCTCCATTATGGGCCGCAATGACCTCCTTCCCTGTGTGTTTTGGATAATGTATCTGTGTCAGTGCAGTGTGCAATAATGCTAATGGCAACACTAGTTTTCCTGTGTTGTTCTGCCACCAAAGGGTGTCTGTTAACATAAGACTTGTACAATATGACTGACCTGTCAGATGCAGCAATGGAGAGGTTATTGCAAGGAATCACCCCAAAACCCATATTCCCTCAGATAAATAATCAGGAATCTAAAGGAAACTGTCTAGGGAAGAAAACCCTGCAGGTCTGGTCAACATAGAAGAGCTCTGTCTGATTCTGAGGAGAAGACGATACACTTCCTATGCTGTCAGGATATTCTTCATGGGTATGAGCAGGAGGGAACTTTGTACTGTAGTGCTGTAGCAAGGGATAATGAAGAGGATGAGATTGCGAGAGAGAAAAAGAGACTCTCAGAGAAGAAGCGCAAGGACTAATGTAGAAGAGAAGTAATCCTACCTGCAAGGAGTTTGGTCACTGACTGTCAGCGTGAGACAGGGATCGGAAACAACTTAGCGTCCCGTTTCTTGATCGGAGGGAAGTGGATCTAGTAGTAGGTAAATAGAGTAGACAAGAGCAAGAGTGAGTGAGCATGAAAGGCAAGGGGGAAAAACTGGGGTATAACTTCAGTAATAGAGAGGGTGAGCAAACTAACGAGCGTCTTGCAAGAAAGGTAGCAATGCAGCTTCTCATCGCCCTGCATCAATACCGATGGAGGGGTGGCGATGACAGGGCACATAGACGGGACAACAGCTGGAGCAACACTGGGAGGAACAGGCGCCATGTTGCACGAGGAGGGTGTAACATAATGAATCAAACACCATCTATGTCCCAAAGAGTTCAGCCAAAAGCATGATATAACAGTATGTGGGAGAAACTGTACATCCCCTCCTATTCCCAAAGTTTTCTCCTCCCTGGGTACTGCTCCCTGCAACTCCATTATCTGTGTTTCTGGCAATACATTGTACCCTTCCTTTAGTACCATTGTCCTTGCATAGTCTTGGGCATGTGAGGAGGCCTCCATTTCTAGGAGTTCTCCAAAATATGCAGCACACTTTGCCTCTGAGTCTGAAATGGGGTCTTCCCCTTGTGTGTGCGCTTGGCACTTCAGTATTGCTGCCTGCGCAGGATACTGTATAACTTCAATTAATCTGCCCAGTAAAAGTGCATGTTGCACTGGTGACCCATCTGCCCTCCTGAAGCCCCTCCTCATCCATTGTGATAGTCCTGAGTGCACTGTTGACATCACGTATACTGGGAATGAGTATACTGTCACCTCCTTCCCACTGCTGTGCCCCAATGCTAATATTAAGGCCCCTTGTTCTGCTGCCTGTGCTGAAAAATGTGATGGCAATTGCGTACTAACGACTACCTCACTTGTTCCATCTCCCTCTCAACCTTACCACTGCAGTTCCTGTATTTCTTGCCCCATCCATCTGAACAATTGTGGAAGAACCATCAATGTAAAGCACGTCTCCCCCCTCAAGTGCGTCCTCATGTACCTTACAGGTGTCACTGAATTCCTTTATGTTTTCTGTGAAGTCATGTGCATAGTCACCTTCCAGTAAAATGTCTGCAAGAAAGATCGCTGGGTTAACAACTCTGCACCTCATCACCTTGAGTGAAGGGGGTTTGATAGTAACACCTCTTACCCTGATGCTCTTTGTGTTGCCAGTGTGCTCTTTGGTTTCTCCAGTATCGCAAAGAGGGCATGCTCCACGTAGAGAGTGGTGCTGCACCCCATGTTAGCACTTGCTGATTTTTCCATTGCGAATGCAGCAGCAGCCAAAGCTTGTTCTCATGGAGAGTGTCCTCTCATCACTGAGCCGAGCTTCACCCTGTAGTAAGCTATGGGCTTGTGTCCTAAACTGGTATTTTGTGTCAGTGCTGCTTTTATCACCAGCCCATCAGAGTGTGAGAATAAGAAGAATTCCTTTTTTGTAGTCTGAGATCCCTAACACTGGAGCTGGGCATATTGCTTACTTCAGCTCATCAAATGTCTTAGTCATTTCTGTTGTCCATTTTATTGTCTTGTTACCCTTTCATGATTCCTTCAGAGCACACAGTAAAGGCCTGGTGTAAGTGTTGTAATGAAAGATCCATGCTCTGCAGTAGTTACACAACCCCAGAAATTGCTGTAGCTCTCTTACTGTCATGGGTTTTGCTGTCTTGCATATTGTCCCCACCCTTTCTGATGTCACCTGTCGGCCATTTTGTGAGATCATCTATCTAATGTATAGTACTTCTTTCCTAAAATACTGTAGCTTTGCTTTGTCCACCTTGTATCCTCTGTCAGCTAACCCTGTCAGCATGTGCACTGAGTCACTTCTACACTGGTCTTCTGTCATGCTGCAAATCAAAATGTCGTCTACATACTGTATGAACAGACTCTCCTTCTGTACATTGCCTAGGTCCATCTGGAGGACCCTATTGAATATGGAGGGTGACTGCTGCACAACATTGACACTGTATTCGGAAGCAGAGGATACTCTGCTTCTACAATGCGATTAAGAGGACACAAGTCCTGATAAAACACCATGACCCCCTTTTGCTTTCTTAACTGAGTACACAGCGGTCTTGCATGGTAATTCTGATAGCATTAGGATGCCTCTTTCCACTAGTGCTGCAATCGTCTCATAGATGCCCTCGTCTGCCTCTTTTGAGAGTGGGTACTGCTTGACTCTGGGTAAAATTGCTCCTGGTTACAGCTTTATCTTTACTCCCCCCACTCCTTTCAGAAGCCCCACATCATAGGGACTTGTGGTCGATAAGATGCTGGGAACCTGGGCCAAATCCTTCTCGCAAAATGATGGTAGTGCTTCCAGAACCATTGCATCCTCAGCGGTACCTCTCTGTAGTGTATCTTCAACCTCAACCAGTATGTCACACTCATCTTGAACACCATCTCGTGCTCTGACCATTTGTCTCTGAATAGTTCTTTATCTGTCACTGTGGTTAGCCTGTATCCTTCAGCTACAGCAATCGCTGCTTGCCATGGCCATCTTGTGTCGTCCATCCCATGCACTGCTGTCCACTCAAATAGAACAAAATGCAGGTCAGAAACAGGCTACCCCACCCTTTGACAATGTTAGGTACTGGTAGTGAACCACAGTTTGACAGACGTACTAATTAATCTGTCTTTATATAGCAGGTAATAGTTGCAATCTGGTAAACCAAAAGTTTATTAATAATATAACAAACACCGAAATTAAAACAGGTAGAGTAAATTCTGACAATAATTCTGATGTATTCAACTTGAACAAACATCAATTTTGTGAGGTTAGTACAAGTGACTTTGTGTGTTGTATTATTTCAATACACTCATATAAGTCGACACATTTTATGTTTCCAGCATGGATGATGTCTGAAAAGAGATTACAGATATTTCATGTGTTTACTGTCCCCCATGCTTTCCTCAGGAATGAAACAGTAAAAACGCACCCTGGGCCTGTTAATGACTTCGGTTTGGTGACCAAACGGGTGATATCTCTTTTAAAAACAATTAAAAATGGTGTTGGGATCTAATCTAGCTGACTAGGTCCATAATTATGGTACCTTATATCTGGGGTTCAGTACCTACCTAATGGTGGCTCTGGGTGTCTTGGTCAATTTTCTTGTTAAGACTGTCTTGATTACCGTGCTAAATCTTGCGTAAAGGCCGGTCAGTGCTGTATGGAGGGACAAAAGAGGGTAGGAGTGCCTCATTACTATGTTGCTTTTATCACAACTAATGTAGTATTCATTGAAGAGCTATGAATATCTGTAAATGCAGTGGTTAAGAAAAACCAGGTGGACTTCTGTCGTCTGCATTTAAGTACAAGATGTTTCTGGACACTTCTGTGGGATGGAAAATGAAGAGTGTCACAATATTATAACTTTATACCATGCGCTGCAGCATATTAGTTTATTTTGATGTTTGTTGGCGCGCATTGTCGTGCTCTGCAGCTCTTACGTAATTAATTGAGCTATCTACTCATACCTCACAATAACTGCCTTGATCTCTATATGTACTATTGTCCCATCTGCCTCATCCAATGTTATCTGTGGTCTGAATAAGTACTCATTTGGAACGTGCCACATATTTCCTTGAATCCATGGAAGCCCCGCAATTACAATCTTAGTCCCGTACTGAAACGGCTCCTCGTCTGCTGGCCCTGCCTCTGCACCTTCCGTCCACAATAGGCTTGAGTGATCTCTCTTAAGTTAAGGAAGTGTATCCCTGGTGTAGAGCACACTATCCCCATGTCCGTGAATGAAATGGTCATGTTCAGTCTGCACATATTGTCTCATCCCGGTCTATTTACAGGTGTCTGTCAAGAAAAGTAAAGGCAAAGATAAATCATGTTCCCAATAGAAAGGGAGATATTGGGAGTCCTTACGAGTATGGAGGTAGCCATGGTGCTATTAGCGCCATGGCTACCCCCATACCGCATACCAGGTCCGGGTTCCCTGAATGGGGAAATACCGGGCCATTCCAACCTTGGAGAACCCAGTATTTCCCCATTCAGGGAACCCATCCCCATCCCCATTCGAGCCCATTCGAGCCCACATAGGGCTCAATGGGAATGGGGAGGGAGCTAATAACAGGCCCGTTGTTAGCTCCCTGGTCCTTTAGCAGCTCCCACTAAGGGCACCTGGTAAAACCAGCCGCCCTAAGCGGGATCCACTTAAGGACCTCGTAATGAGGCGGTAAGGGGTTACCGGCACCGGCAGCCTTACCGGCGCCGTTAACTCCTTACCGCCAACCTCGGAATTAGGCCAATTGTCTGTAATAGTAGCCACTTCCCAATCCCCAGAGAATCCTTGAGTATTCATGGCATCACCAGACAACTTAAATGTTCCCTCTCGAATGCAGGACCTAGTCGACCCTGTGTCTACAAGAAAGGGCATTTTTTGTCACCTATCAACACCCCTATGTGAGGTTCCTCTGCAGGGTTGGGTGTGATCGACAGGATGGAACACATCAGGTCTGTCTGTGGGCTGTCTTATTAAGGGCATAAGGACATCCCATTCCCTGAAAATGGATTGTTCCCCACCATCCTGACCCCCCCAGTTTTCTAACAGGGACCGTTGCCATGGAGTCCATGTGTTACACTGTGCCGTTGTATGGCTGCACACTGTTCTGTATCTGTGGCACCTGCTGCGTGCTGCCTCAAATCCAGGGTGATGGCAAATACTGTGGTATGGATGCTTGCATTTGTGTTAATTGTGTCATGGGCTGGTGCACCTGTGGGTGTGCACTCTGTGTCTGTCCCTGTTGTAGCTGTGGTTGGTCTTGTGTGTAATAGTCATCTTGGTCCCCCTGATATGCCTGCTGATACTGTGCTCCCCAATTCTGCTGCATCCCCCTGCTTCTGCACACTCTAGAAATGTGTCCCATCTGCTCGTACATCTAGTACTGTGGCGGTTCCCTCGCTTGTGCTTGGAAACCCCCTGCATAGTCCCCCGGGCCGTGCTGCACCTGTGGCCCATATCCTTGAAAAAACCCTGGGAGACACCCTTGGTTGTGATGTATCCGTGGCCCATACCTGCATCCTCTGGGTGGCCCCCCTCTTCCTCGAAACCCTTTCTGCACATTTCCCCGCCCCATGAATCGTGGGTGGCGGTATGTATTGCTGCTGTTGTGTCCCCTGTTGTGTCCCCTGTTGTATCCCATGTGCGCCTTTCTGAACCGGTTCTGGTAGTCCCAGGCATAGTATGTGGTAAAATACTGCTAATTTTTTGTCCCACGGCTCTCACATTTTAAGGCGCCAAAGCTCTTGAATGGCCTGAATATAGTGCAACGGGTCTTTGCCTGGCCCCATCTTGTTGGCTATATTTGCACCAATATCTGACGTGTCGGGGTACTGTGTCCTTAAGGCTTGTCATACGGCAGCTATGCAATTTGTGAATGGTGAACCATTGTGCACGTGTCATTAATAGTCACCCAACGGAACCCCGACCTTTTCCACACGTCATCAACGGCCTCCCTGAGGATTGCCACTAGTAGCCCTTTTACATCCCCTACTGCTAGTCTCTGTCCCGCTGTCAATCTTTCCATCTAACTTATCCATTTCCACACATCCGCGGTTAACAAAGGCAACCTACATCTCACGTTCTCCTGGTCAATGTGCTTCCATGGAATGTACTGAGGTCACCCCCCCTCCCTTTTCCAGTAGGGGGATTTGTGTGAACCCTAACTCTCCACTCGCACATCTGGTCAGTCTCATCTGCCTGTCAGCATTTCTAATGTAGGTGTACACTTCTGTTGGTTCTGGTGTTCGAGCACAGTTATCAGATTCCCCCATGATCCTTTCTCTGGAGAATACTATACCTGTCTCCTCCTTCCTTTGCCCTGAAAGATCTCTCAGTCCCTCAATGTATTAAACTAGGTCATCGATATTGCATAACTCGTTCACTTAGAGTGGTGTTTGATCGTCCGTGTCACCCTTAGGTCCCCTGTGCCAGTCCCCCTTTCCCATGTCACACACTTGTCCGCAGCTTTCCTTGTGGACTGAGGCTTGAACCGCTCCCCTCCCTCATCCCCACTATTCCTTCATTCGTTGTCTGAACCAGATCCCCTTTTACTGCAAAAGTAATCCGCGAAGCTCAGTCTCCTAGTAGTAGTGTCTACATTAGGCTTCATGCTAAGGACGATATCCTGCAAGTCGGGTCTGCTCCCTCCCCTTAGGACCCTAGGCCTGTTGTGTCCGATACAGTGGTAGCCCTAACCTTCTAGTCGTGCTGTCTGGCTCTGCTCATCTGCCCCCTCCTACTCTGTCACTTCCCATCCTCAGTGTCCATCGTGTCTTTATGTCACTTATTGTGTGCTCCTCCTCCTCTGCCTTGCGTGTGCACTCTCTCGCTATTTTCTCTACCTGAAACTTTCTTAATTCCCTGTCCACTAACATGCATTTTTCCTTCTCCTCTGCTTTCCACCATCTCTTGGTCTCTTCTTGCTCCCTTCTCCTCCTTTCCCGCTGCTCCAACTCTTTCTCCTCCTCCCTAACCCATCTCTGCGCTCCCTCTCTTGTCTCTCTTCTCTTTCCCTCTCCTTTCTGTCTGTTTCCTCTATTATCTCTATTATCTCTGCCCAGTCACTCGCTTTGCTACTCTCCTTAAGGGCGTCTATTGCTTTTGTTGCTCCCTCTTTCTCTCCATTCGTCTTTCTCTCCAGTTTCTGGAGGATCTGTCCCCCTATCCACTAATTTGTGGCTATGTCCCCTTGTCCCTCCTTCATGCCCTGCTAGCTCCCCTCTCACTGGTTTTCACAATACTCAATACCCTTTCTCACACCCCTCACACCACAGTTGCTGTGTGGCTGGGTCAATACTTACACTCTGTGGTCTGATGCTCGGCTGCCGCGTCCCCCCATGCTGTCACTTCCCCTTCTTGGTCTGCTGGACGCCTCATGGACTTTGGGCAGGATATTTCACAGGCTGGCTCCTGACGGCCTTTCCATGGGGCACACATTCCCTGCCTTCTCAAAATATGCAAGGAGTCCTGCAGCCTCTCCGTTTCTGCAGTGAGAGATTCGGCTTTGTACCAGGCTAGCATAGCTAACCATCACCTCTTCTACCAACTTGTTGGGGTAGTTCTCCCAGGTATATCAGACCTCGATCACCTGACCTCGAGGACCCAACACCCTCCCCAGAATAAACAGAGGATTCTCCAGTACATCCCAGCTCTCCATGGCGTGTGCACCATTTTTGTAGACGGTTTGTGTCATCGCCTGGGCCCTTCCCTGAAAAACTTCTCTCCACAGATGATTGGGTATCGAGACTAATTTTACCTATGGAGGTACTCTATAGCAGTTATTCTACTGGTCCTTGCATGTCAGGTGACTAGCCTGTCCCATCCCCAAGAAACAATATATTACATTGTTGCAGAGTAACAGGCTCCATATTGGCCCTTGCCCCTTACCATCCACCCCTAAGTGTCTATTCTGTGATTGGCTAGAGCTGATCTCCCCAGGCATGGGACTCAATTGAGTTCTCAGCTCGCTGTACACCTCTTCAATGTGATGTGAACAATTATGTGTCTGTATTGTAACTGTCAGTGTACCACCTTTGCCTATGAGAATGCGCTCTGACGTTGCAACACTTGTTGCATCTTTTGTCTGGCTTTGCTGGGACTGGCTCTGCTTTGCCACCACGACGAGTGAATGCCCATTGTTTAGTTCAGCTGCATCACGTGCTTAGGGACCCCATAATCGAGCTCTTGAGGTTGCATTTATGAGGATGTAGTCCCTTTCTCTGCAGGTGGTCCCCTTGTTGTCTGAATATTTTAATGTGTCTGTGTATCTCTGACCTTGGCTGTGAGCCTGCTTCATGCTCTGTGCAGTTTAACTCAGCTCTCTTCATCCCAGGCTATGTGGCTTTGAGGCCTTCTATAATTTTTCTTAGACTTAATAATATCATGTCTACATGCTCTTGTTATACTAGGGAACCTATAAATTAGTCACAATGTTCATATCAGACTCCATATATTCTCCTGTAGTTCCATAGGATTAGTTTGCATAAGCATCTTCAAGCTTGCTAAGGATCTCTTATTTGCCTTGCGCTTCTGCGTTACTGCATTTGGCTAATGAAAAAATTATAAACGCATTGACAGTATGTATATCTATCTGTCCTCTATCTATAGAACTGTGTAAGCATGTTCTTCATGTTTGCGAGTGTGTGGCTGTGTAATGCAGTACAGGACTACGTGTGTGCTTTATGACTAATGCTGCTACGTTATGGTGTCACCAGTGATGTCAGCATTGGGGCTTCTTGGTGCTTAATCGAGACAAGGGGCCTCATTACACGGATGGCGGTAAGGATTTACCAGTACCGGTAAAATACCGGTACCAGTAAATCCTTACCGCCTTACTACGAGGTCCCTTTGCGGGTTGGGGGATTTAACGCCTGCTTTTTGCAGGCTTTAAAAACCAACCCGCAAAAGGGACCCAGGGAGCTAATTACGGTACCGCATTTTGCGGTACCGTAATTAGCGCCTTCCCCATTCCCGTTGAGCCCTATGGGGCAAAAATGGGAATGGGGAAGGGCAATGGTGGAAGGGGGAATTACCGCCCCGCCAACCTTGGAATGGGGCGGTAATTCCCCTTTCCGCCAAGGCGGTGCTGGTATTTTTACCGGCTAATAGCGCCATGGTTCTCCGCCATCCGTGTAATGAGGCCCAAGGTGTTTCCGTCCACAATCTCTGTTTCTTCCCCTATATCAGTGAAGACTTGTACTGGATTCGGTCTGTATGGCTGGCTGAGAAGGTATCTTTCTTGTCAATCATTGGTGCACTCGGGATTCGTCTGAAATAAGATGGGTGCTGCAAGCGTTTCTGGCTCTTCATCGTGTCAAGAATCTGGGGGTGAGGAGGGGCATTCTTGGGACCCTCTCTTCAGACTGCATAGGAATTACAGACACAGGGACCCACTCCAGAAAGATCAGGGTCACTCCACCTCCCAGCCAGTTGGTTCTGGGCTCGTAGAGGATATAGAAACCGGAAGGCTATGTAAATGGAAAGTTTCCTTAGGAAATACTTGTGCCATTTCAGGTGCAGTGGGTACCCCTTTCAAAGGTGTGACGTGTGCTCTCTTAGAGAAGCAGTCGATAGCAACTATAATAGCAGGAAAACCTTGAGAAGGGGGGAGGTCCACTACAAAATCTGTGGAAATGTGACTCCAAGGTTTCACTGGCAACTTGAATTGCTCAAGAAAACGGACAGGTTTGGCCATGGAATATTTGCTCCGGGTGCATATGGGACAGGACAGGACATATTGCTGTATGTCTTGGTTAATGGAAGCCCACCAGAAGGACTGGGTGATGAGATCTGATGTAGCTGCAACACCCTTGTGTCCAGCCTGATGAGAATCATGTCCCCATCATAGAATCTGGAGTTGGAGTGGACAGTTGGGAGCCAACAAACGGTAATCGAGAAAAAGCAGTACCTCCTTCTTGACCAACTGTTACGCTCACCTGGTATCAACAGGGATGCCACCCAGCTGGGTTACTCGCTGGTATGCTGCTCAGCTTTGCCCCGATGTAGTCTGCGGGGAAGGTTCTGCCTGAAAATACAGGAGGACTGTGTTCAAGACTGACCGACTGGGGTCAGTATCCTCCCTCCACCCCCATATGTTTTCAGTCCCTCTGGCTCACTCTCCTCACCTTGTGGTAGAATTAGGCGTGCTCTCCGTCCTGCCTTCTTTGCAGGGGCGCGTTTTCTTTCATGGGCAAGTGCGGTCCAGTTACTTCACTGACGCCGGCCCGTTTGATATTGTTCAGGTAGGTCTTATTGCTGTTCTTTAGTTTTGATGCTATCCTGCATGCCTTTCTTTGTTTAAAATGTCTCTTTTTTCTCCCTTAGGTATGCGGAGCTTCAGCGCAGCGAACTGGCTTGGTTGAGCCCCGCTGGTAAATGATGGCGCATTAAGAGCGCTATGATCTGGTAAGTAAGCACTATGCGCAGCGCTGCGAAGTCTTGCATTTGCTAACCTGTGTTTTCCATCCTTGTAGGTCACGGTGTTCTTCAGCATGAGTGGAATGTCCGGAGTGGTGCCAGCCGAGAGGCGACCAGCCAGGTAAGCCTTTTGAGCAGTTCGTAATTTGTAAATGTCTCTACAGCTTTCTTTAATGTTGCCTCTATCTTCCTTTTTCAGGTCGTTCTGTCCGGGAGGCGTGCAGATTCGAGGAAGCTGTTCTCAGTAGCTGCGAGTTTTAAAGATGAAGACTGCAGGTAAGATGCTGCTGCTAATGATGTTCCTTTTGTCTCCTTGCAAGTTCTGCTTCTCCGAGGTTCGAGGGAATAGCTGGACACGGTGAGCGTCACGTTGCAAGCTGCAAAGTAACACGAAGCATGTTCTGCAGTCAGGGTGTGGTTTATATAGCCCAGGTAAAGTAGTTCCAGGGAAAGTAGTTCCAGGCCTGCCACACCTAAAACACTAGACGGCATAGCTTGGTTCTTAGGAACCAAGCTATGTGGATGCCTCTATGTTGGCTGACAATACAATGAAGTAGTTCCCAAACACATTGTTGTTCATGGTGTATGAGCCTGGCGCCATAGGCGCCAGTACTAGCCCCATGAGGGCTTTTGAAGAGGATGCCAGGCTCTAGAGGCCCGAGTCCTGACTCCACCTGGCAAATGGGTTTGCCAGAGGGGGTTTTGGGCGAGGGTCGTGTCACCAACTGAGTCAGATGATGATAGGGAAGGAAATGAGTAATGTTGGGCAACCTCATGTAAGAATGGACTGATGATAAAGAGAAACTTGTTTCTGGGAAGCATTGGTTCCTGATGCGGGATAATGTCTGGACCCAATACGGGACTCAGAGAAAGACATTGGCAACAGTATTCTCACTACCCAGAATATAAGTTATGATGAAATCGTTTTGGGCAAAAAAGAAAGCCCATAGTGCTTGTCTGGAATTATGGCAGTCCATGTGCAGCAATACTTTGAGGTTGCGATGATCAGTTCGAATCTCGAATGGATGAAGGGAACCTTGGAGTAGATGTCTCAATTCGGTACAAGCTTGTTTGCTGGCCAGAAGCTCCTTCCCAAGGACCGAATAGTTGGATTCACTCGGAGTCAGGGTTTTGGAAAAAAAAGCAATGGGATGTTCCATGCCATTGACCAGTTTCTTTAGTACTGCCCCTGTGGCACCCAAAGTGTACCACAAGTGTACCACTGTTTGGCTGGCTGCCCTGGAGCTGTGGATCCTCGCTTGGACCTCCGTCCTGAAGAGGAAGTCCTTGCAGCATTAAACACAGCGAAACTGCTGTGACCTTACATCAACGTCTCTTTTGCCTTACTGGCCCCGCCCTCTCTCTCCCAGCAAGCCTACAACTCCTGCGGGCATGCGCACCCACGTGCACCCACGTGCTCACCCGAAGTGTGCCGCAAGTGTACTGCTGTTTGGCTGGCTGACCTGGAGCTGTGGATCCTCGAGTGGACCTCTGTCCTCAAGAGGAAGTCATTGCCACATTAAACACGGCAAAACTGTTGTGAATTTACATCAAGTAATTATTGGACTTTTACTGTGATGCAGGTTTTGGGACTTTGTTGTACCCCTACTCCACGCCTACAACTTCTCTGCTTTTTTCAAACTTACAGCGTCTCTATTGCCTTACTGGCCATGCCCTCCCTCTCCCAGCAAGCCTACAGCTGCTGCGGGCACACGCACCTGCACGCGCATATGAAGTGTACCGCAAGTGTACCGCTGTTCAGGTGTGCGGTGGGGCGGGCGGTGCCCAGTAGAGAAGAACCATGAGACAACTGCAGGGTCAGCAGTGTGGTAAAAAAACAAAAAATCTTGCTCCCCCTAAAATAAAAAAACATAACTCTCACATAAAAGAAATCTGCAATTCATCCCAGGAAGATAAGGTGCTTGATTTGAATCAATTGGAAGAGGAAAGTAAAGTGTCCCTCGAATTAGATGAAATACCAATTAAAACAGCTGAAACAGATGACAAAAACATCAACAAGACACCCAACAAAAAGAAAAAAAGAAAAAAAGGGTTTATCAGAACCTGTTGCACCTGTAGAAACTGAAATGCCGGGGTTACAACCGGCTGGTGAAAATGCAATTGTTAGCTCTTCCTTACCACTGGTAGATGGTAAGTTGATGAATAAACGGACTCACTTAACAATGTTCTATTCGCTTACTAAAAGCCTGAAGGCAACTATCAGAGTAACAACTCCAAAGGTGGAAATGCCAAACCCACACACAACTGATGCTCCTGTGAAGCCGACCATGCCCTCTAAAGGAAATTCTGCTGACACAAGCAATCAGATCCCTCACCCAGTACCACAGCTGGCAGTCAGCAGTCAGATAGCAACCATGCCTTCTATTGAAATGGCAGTGGAAAATGCTATAACACCTGTCCCGGGTAAGGATGGAGTAGCTGAATCCACTGGGGTGGACAGCAGTCCAGTTGCTGCACTCATGGTGGACAACAATACTGTAGTTGGCTGGTTGAGCGATGGCTCAATAACTGGTCGATACAAAATTAATAGATCATGTATGCTCCAAACTTTCAGGGAAATTCCTGCGTTAAGAATCCTAAACACTGAAGATATTGACTGGATCACTCTCACCCAGCATAATAATACACATATGATATGTCAGTTTCATATGGCAATCATTACAAAAATGATATGGCATCATAGGTCAGACTTTATCCAACTTAGTCTGACTCCACACGTATTTCCTTCTAAAGAAGCTGCTACTAAATCTCTTGAGATTAGAGACAAAAAATCCATAGTGGTGACCGCACCAGCTGTTGGTAACCAACTACCAAATTCTGATATTGTAACTGCTCTAGAGCAACTCGCATCTTTCTCATCAGTTATTAAAGACTGGTTGTGGCTCCCCACCCTGGCAAACTATCTGAAAACAGCTACCACTATTGCTTCTCCAACGTAGCAACTCTAATAGATCAGCAGCGTCATGGAACTTGTGTCGATTTTCCAACTGAAAATTGAATGTTTGGTTAAATTATTTTTCGCACACTAACCAACCATCGATTATCCTATGTCAGGAAACAATGATGTTGCAATGGATACATGTAATTCTCGGCAAATGCTAAAAGGGTGTTGGTAGGTAGACCTTATGGGGGGCTTTCTATATTGGTTAACAACTCCATGGACGTCTCGTCAAAAGTGGTAATAGCATTAGAAGACATCTTGGCTATAGAACTGGTGATGGCAGGGAGTCTGCCCGACTCACACTTAATAATATCTTTATATTAGAATCCGGTGAGGAAATCCATTGGTCAAATGTTCCTTCAACTAGACCAGATTCTTAAAAATGCTATAGCACATAATTCAGAATACATGATTCTTATAGGAGGTGACTTTAACGCGAGTTGTTACCATCTAGCTAGCTCTCAAGGTAATTCCATAACCTCTGCTGGTGATACTATAACCCACAAGAGAGGAATTAAATGGGCCAAATATTTAGCGCTGTGGGACTTTTTGGCTTTCGACTGAACAGCATTACATTACACCTGGCACAGTCGAACAACAACTTCAAGTATTGACTTTTTTGCAGTCTCGCTTAATCTACTTCCACTTTGCAACCCAGTCACAACTATTGATCGGGTATAGGTGATCATATAGTTATTTCCATGTCGAAAGATCGTTCAGGCCTGTTATTACAGATGGCGCCTAGTCTGCAACTTGCAACAATTAATCAACCTCATATATCAACTCAATGGAATTCTCACCTCTGTAACAAACTGAACAACATCATTTCTAAAGAGATTTCTTACCACATCTGTTGATCTTTGACACATGTGAATCTTCAACAACTCATGGAAATGTACAATCAAATGATAAATAGAATGTTGATAAAATTGACCGAAGTTGAATCAAAAAATATAACTACCTGGGTCCATCACTTTAATCCAGCAATGAGAGATCTAAAAAAGCTTAAAAATAAAATGTTGCGTGAGCTCAAAACACTGAATTTATCAACCACAAGCTATCTCCAAAGGAAAAAACAGATATGTAATCTTTACAGATGTTGTTCTGCTATTAATAATTCCCTTAAGTAAAACCAAAAAATTGTGTACAATCTCAGTTGTAATAACAGAAGAACTATTTGGGCCTTGCTTAGGAAAGGAGTGTCTCCGAAAGAGAATACGGTTGCAATGTCGATTTACTCTGAAAGGTGGATAGAATTTTTCTCAGATATATATGAAATACCCCAAAACTTTAAAGATGTAAGGGTTAGTATTTGCCCGTATTTGAATAGTTGCGTTTGTCCCTGGACGAGTGAGGATGTGGAATGGGCAATCTTGAGACTCAATCCATCCAGAGCTGCAGGGCTGGATGACATTCTGGCCTGCGTGATAAAGCATGCCCCGTCTTTCTGGGGTTTGATTTTGAAGACTACATTTGATAATATCTACCGGTCAAATACGATTCCTAAAGCATGGCTAACCTCCATAATAGTTCCAATCTTTAAAAAAGGCAGTGCGGCAGAACCGAGTAACTATAGAGCTATTGCCCTCATAGATGCTTCAACAAAAGTATTTTCTATTTTAATATTGAAAGAAATCGATCAGCACATGAGGCTGCATTGCACCCTATTGTGCTTTCAGATCGGATTCAGAAGACAGATGGGGGCCGCCCTGAATGCCACCATCCTGGCTCACCTCCTTGCCATGAGCAAGGTGTGCAATACTGGCCGGTATATATGGCTGTGCTCGATCTGTCTTCTGCTTTCGATTGCGTGATCCAGAATTTGTTGTGGAAAAAGATGATTCAAGCAGGCTTCTCTCCACAATTGTTATATTTAATAGTTAAACTACAAGCAAAACAACCTATTCGAGCAGGGTAAACTAGCAAGGGGCCCTAACCTCTCCAATTCCAACGTGGGTAGGGGTTAAACAAGGGTGCAAGCTAGCTGCGGTTTTATTCAATCTTTACCTATCCGACATCGATGCGTTATGGTTACAACCTGTCACCTTTCCAGTGAGATTAGGCAGCCTTCATATACACCGGCTAGCTTTTGCCGATGACATCCTTCTGTTCGACAGAACTCCCTATGGCCTACAGATATTTGCACAATATGCACAAGACAACAATCTCTTGTCACATCCTTCTAAATCAAGGATTACTTATGTTTAACAACTTAAAGAGAAAAACTTCATCGTATAAATGGACCCTTAATGGCTCACGTATTGAATGTGTCCCATCGGTAAGATGTCTGGGTTACGACCTGGGTGACATGTCTTCTGTCACGATGTGGAAAAAGTCTCTTTTCTGCAAAGCTAACTCAGCCATCTCACAAATGAAGGTCATATACAAAAGGTTCTGTACATTCTCCCTGATTCCACTCACAGGGCCTCATTACAACCCAGGAGGTAAGGGGTTAACAGCGCCGTAAAAGGTGGCGGCGCTGTTAACCCCTTACCGCCTCATTACGAGGTCCCTTTGCGGGTCCCTACCTTAACGGCTGGTGTTACCAGCCGTTAAGGAAAGGGCCCGCAAAGGGACCTTGGAGGCAATTACGGTACCACAATTTGCGGTACCGTAATTACCGCCTTTCCCATTGCCATTGAGCCCAATGGGGCAAAAATGGGAATGGGGAAGGGCCAATGGTGAATGGGGAATTACCGCTCCGCCAACCTTGTGATGTGGGTGGTAATTACGCCATTCACCATGGCGGATTCCGGCATCAACCATGGCGCTAATAGCACCATGGTTAACACCTGGCTCGTAATGAGGCCCATACAGTTCTATTCCCTAAAAGTTGAGGCAACTATATTAGCTTGGATATGTGCTTGGCAAACATCGATAATATTCTAGACCAACTCCGAGGCAAAATCTGAAAACAAACCCTCAGGATGGCAGACTCCTTACCCAATCCATTATTGCTCCACGAATTTGGTTTGATTTCACTTTCGGCAAGATATAAATGGAGTCTTCTAAACAACTATGCCAAAATGTTATTGCCTGCTAGGAACTCGCTATACGAGGACATAGCCACCATTAGCAGAGAAGGGAATGTAAAAAATGCAAACAAATAAAAATAAGCTAATGTACAATCAATAAAACATTTTATAATAATATGAATCAGTTGCTCGAACAGATCGATGCAAATCCCAATGATCTCCGTATAAGACCTACTTTTGTGAAAAAGAAGTTATACAAATCCGATGGGTCTAAAACAATAGAAAGTATTGGGAAATATGAGTACTACCTAGAATTAGCACGATTTACAACTAAAATAATACACCGCCAACCATACATCATGTGATTTCCATGTGACAGAGCCCGAGACAAACTTCAGCTATCCCTCTGCAAATACCTCCCATCCGCTGCTCTACCTGTAACTCCTTCAGGTTCAGTCGTTTCTCAAAGAAATGAGTTGCGGGTAGATCTCTGTCTTCGGCTGGGGCCTCCCTCTGGAACAGCCTCCCTGCCACTCTAAAAATAGAGGAGAACCATCTCCGGTTCCGGAAGCAACTCAAAACCTTGCTCTTTGCTTCTGCATTCTCCTCTCCTCTCCCCTGTTGATTCTGCTCTCCCTCGGCACCATGCACCTGGCCACCCTCTGTCCTCTGGGCCCAGGTACCTGCTCATCTTGCTACCCTCCCGTGCTGCCTCCGGGCCACCCCCTGCACTGGGGTCTGTATCTGTACCCATACAGCCCTCCCCTTTTCTTCCTGCACTTTCAGACCTACATGGCCTGCTGCCATAAACCCAGCACTTGCCACTTGCTGGCTGCCCTCCCATAGTTTGTTTCCTTTTTATTTATTATTTTATTTTTGTTTTTTCCTTCTATCTCCGCACTCTCCTTTTGTTCCCCCTTCCATGCACTTCTCCCCCTTCCTCCTCTACCCGGCACTTGTACGTTCTCAATGTCATTGGGCCTAGTAAGATCATTGTTTTTGTTCTCCCCTGTTCCCCTTCCCTTGCCTTGTCACGCTCTGAAACACTTGTGTATGAGCGCGATAGAAATAAAATATCAATATCAATATCAATATCTGTATATTAATTTTAAATTAAAACAATTCCACACCAACGAATGGATCAAACACTGGGCACGCGCATCCCATCCCAGGAAGGTCCACATGCAACTTGTTGATTCTCTAAAGAAAATGCCCAAAGTGAAACGCTGAGACATCTAGTAATTTACTGTGTCTGTTATAACCTGCAAAAAATGAATATTTTGGCAATGATAACATCGGCCTAACGGAATTATCAAGGGAATGGTTATGGGACAGGTGTATGTGGGGCACGAATACATCTTTAGTGCTATCCTTGACCCAGTTACAGCATAAAGTAAACTCAGGGTAAAAAACCAGCATCTTACTTGCCTAATAGTTTGTTAGGTTGGACTATCCAACATGGTTTGGTTAATAACTAAATTGAAAAATCTCCCCCAAGATGCATTTGCTAAATCATGAAAGATCCACAGCTAAGTTGATGGCAAGCAAGCATCACAGCAGGAGTGCCTTACTCACTCCAGTGTTTACTACTAGTATTGAATGATGCAGCAAAATTCGTCTAATGTAAAATCCCTTACTAATTCAATAAGTGGATAATTAAAGCGCACTACTCTGTGTATAAAATCACATACAGAGTGATTCTCCACTGTGACTATAGACAAAGGAAATGTTCCCGACATAGTACATGTATGTATTATATCTAAAGTATGTTCCCGGTCTCACTGATAAAACACTACTACTGGAGGTATACACAACACAATATTGTAAAGTGTAGGTGAATAGTTTCTATGCGATTGTCATAAGAGTATGAAGGGGGGAGCACTACCTCGGGCGTTTGTAATCACTATCATTCCATTCTTGAGCTTCAGTATTTTGCCGTGCGGCTCTTAATCCGTATTTCTTATTTATGAAGTGATGACTAAGGAAAACAAATGTAAGTAGTTAAGTCAGCATATGCAGCATCTTCTTAAAGATATGGGTATGCCAACTCATGATACTTGTGACTCTATTTGTATCATGACAAAATAACTGATTGAGATATATTTTATACTCCACTACGATTTTGCATGTTTATATGTTTTTAGAATTTTAACCGTATTATGGCCCTCATTACGACCCAGGCAGTAAGTTACCGCCTGGGCCGTGACTTTACCACCATGGCGTAAACTACGTTTACGCCATGGTGGTTGGCGGACTTACCGCCCCATTCCGACCTTGGCGGGGCGGTAAGTCCCCAATCCCCATTTACCCTTGCCCATTCCCATTTTTGCCCCATAGGGCATAATGGGAGTGGGGAAGGCGTTAATTACGCCACCGTAAATTACGGTGGCGTAATTAACTCCATGGTCCCTTAGCGCCATGGATTTTAACACCTGCTAAAAGCAGGTGTTAAATCCGCCATGGCGCTAAGGGACCTCGTACTCAGGCGGTAAGGGTCGGCGCTGTTTACGCTGCCGTAAACCCCTTACCGCCTGGGTCGTAATGAGGCCCTATGTTTTTATGTTACTAAGCCACGTAATTTGTAGAAAGAATTGTATGTTGTTGTGACCAATTTTAAGTATGTTTTAAAAGTTTGCTAACAAACTATATGCAACTAATAAACAAAATAATAATTTAAAAAAAACTGCCCTTGTAGCACCTGCAGAAGCATTTGTTTCCACGATAAAAGGTAGATTTTGGTAAGATTGTCGCAATATGGGAGCTGAAAAAACCTCCTCTTGAGTTCTTGGATGGCTTGATTGGCCCTTATGTTCCACGAGAACCGGACGTCCTTCTTAAGTAATGCTTTTAATGGAAGCACCGAATGAGAAAAGCCTTCTATGAATTTATGGTAGAAGTTGGCGAGTCCCAAAAACCTTTGTATCTCTTTCACAGAAGACAGAGACGGCCAATCGAGTATGGAAGAAATCTTTTTGGGGTCCATTGCAACTCCCTTGTCAGACAGTATAAATCCAAGATAAGGAACAGAGGAGACCTCGAATAAGCACTTTTCTGGTTTGACCAACAGGTGATGAAACCGGAGACGTGTCAGAAGTTCTGTAAGATGAAGATGATGTTGTTCTAGACTGGAAGAGAATACTAGGATATCATCCAAGTAAACAATCACAGAGAAATACAGGAGGTCAATGAATAATCTGTCTATAAAGGGTTGAAACACTACCAGGGCATTGACCAGCCCAACCGGAATGACTCGGTACTCAAAGTGACCGTAGAGGGTGCGAAATGCAGTCTTCCATTCATCACCTGCTTGAATCCTGAGCAGGAGGTAGGCTCCCTTTAGGTCCAGTTTATTGAATAGCACATCCCTTGTACAGCCTCTATTCTGTCCTTTATAAGCCACATTGGATTCCAGTCCCCGACAGTGACCTTGTTAATACCCCAGTAATCGATGCATAGCAATAATTCCTGTGTATTTCTATTAGGGATGAATAATAAAGAAGCCCCAGCTGGGGATTTAGAAGGTTGAATAAGTCTGTTTTAGAAATTATTATCCAAGTACTCCCGAAGGGCTGTCTTCTCTGGAATGGTCAAGGAGTACAACCTACCCAATGGTATCATTGCGTGTGGTGTTAAATTGATGGCACAGTCTTCCGGTCTATGCGGTGAGAGCTCTTTGAGAGACCTGTCTTTGAATACATCCTTGTATTCTCTGTACCGATGTGGAATACTGTTTATCACAACCACCTCATGTCAGAACAGGTTGAAGGTACATGCTTGTTACATGAGGTGACAAAACAGTGTGTATTGCAGTAATCAGAGAGGAGTAAAACCGTGTTTAACATCCAGTTAATGAGAGGATTGTGTAACTTCAACCAGGGCATGCCTAAGATAACGGAAAAGTGCGCTGCCCTGATGATGTCAAAGGATAAAGTCTCCTCATGGTCAAAAATGGACATCTGTAATGGTACAGAAGTATGAGTAATGGGACCAGAACTCAATGGCTGCCCATCAACTCCTTCCACAGGTTGATCATCTGGTCTGGCTAGCTTGGGCACATCTTCCTGGTGAGCCCATTGGTTGTCTAGAAAGTTCCCAGCTGCTCTGCAATCTAGCAAAGGCAAAACATTGAGTCGTTGTTGCTTACCCCAACGAAGATTGATCCGAAGAACCATAAGACGGGTGTTAGGTTCTCCTTCATTGGGTTGTCCCAGGTTAACGGGACACATAGGAACACCCCGGCTAGTGGTCCCAACTAAAACCAGGGTGTGCCATTTCATGATTTACGTGGAGGGACCTTCGGACAATTCCAGAGTAAGTGACCTTCGGAAGCACAGTATAGGTACAATCATTTGTCTCAACGTCCCTGCCTTTCGCAGGTGTCAAAGGTCCTCTTGTCATATCGACTTGCATCAGTTTTTCGGAACTGGCAGTTTCATGTTTGGGAGCAGGGGCCATAGGTAGGGGAGATGACATGGTTTCACGGTTGTGTCTCTTTTCAGCACATCTTTCAAAAAGACGATAGTCTATTTGTAATGCCGAAGAGAACAATTCTTCCAGAGAGTTGGGATGTGTGGTACGGGCAAATTCGTCCTTAAGTTCTTCCCAAAGCCCTCTTCTGAAAACTGTGAATTGGGTACCTTTGGGCCATCCTGCCTCAAAAGCAATGCGCTTGAAGGATGAAATATATGACACAAGGTCAGAAGATCCTTGCTTGATGTCGAGAAGGGATTCTCCAGCTGTGAAGGCTACCTTGGGTCTTTCGAATGTACGCCTAAGCAGATTCACAGAGGCATTGTAATCCAGGAGGACTGGGTTGTAGGAGGTAACCAGAGGAGTAGCCCAAGCCAATGCGTTCCCCACCAGGTTGGAAATCACGAACTGCACATGTGAACGATCTGAGGCATATGCAGTGCGTCTGAAAGGAAAATAAACCACACAGGCATCAAGAAACTCAGTTAACCATTTAAGAGATCTGTTGTACTTCCCTGATGCCAGTCCTAGGGGGGTAGATCTGTCTGGTGGTTGTACCGAGCAGTCACAAGCTGGCGCCAAATTGTGTCTTTGGCCTCCAGGCCCTGTACCTCTAGCGAAAGCCCCTGAACTGCTGAGTGCAGCTCTTGGACTTGTTCAGCCATCGCCATACCAGGTAGGCATTGCAAGCTCTCACAATGCTCCTCGTCACTTTCACCTGAGGAGGAGGAGGCGGATTGATCGATGTGGCTTGACTTGGTGTCCAAGGGTTGAGGTTTGGATGTTCCCTTCTTGTCGAAAAGATAGGGTCTGTTCCGGAAGTCGCCACTATGCCCTGAGGGTAGACACAAAGAGCGTTGGAGGCATACGTCCCAGAATAAACCCGATTGCAGGGAAAAAGCTGTGAGGCATAAAAAACCTCAGCAGATGATGAAGTTGGGTGAGCAGGATTACCAGGTCTGTTGTGTAAGTAATGCTTCTGTGGAGGAAAGCGAGATCGGAAGAAGATAGCAGAATCTGGGAAGGAGCGGAGACAAAGGTAAGCAGAGTAAGGCATGAGGGTAGCAGAGGAAGCAGAGGAATCCTGGGGGAAACGTAGAAGACATGAAGGTACAGAATCGGGAAAGCAGGAAAACAGCGTCTAGACCCAAAGAGAAGCACAAGGTTTGTAACGCGTGGAAGGGGCGGAGCGAGCCATTGATAAGGAAACACGGAATGACGATTGGAAGACTAGACCGTGAAATGCACGTTGGAATACCAACTTGGGGGCACTTCAATAGAGGTGCTTCCATCTATTCCACAACTTCCATGAATGCGCGTTCATGACAAAAAAACAAATAACTAAGAAATATGCCAAACTGGCCCTGGGGAAAAAAGATTCTAAGAAAGCTGTAGTAGATTCATCTCCTGATGTTAGAATATATCCTCTTGTGGATTATGCGCCATCGAATGACCTAATACAAGCTGCACAGTTGTAAAGTGGAAGTAATGAAACAACTAAGGAACTTCCTACAATAGACTGCCTTTGGGAAAAGTGGTAGTTGCTAGCTACCCATAAAATATTGGGAGACAGCAGCCTGTATTGAATAATTGTTCATTCCTTACACTGGAACAGAGAAGGAATTAAATTGCTAAGTCTATTGCTCTTTACACGGCCCTGCCAACAAGAGTGAATTCCTTGTTAGATCGCTCCATAGGCACAGTACAGTATTGCGCCAATGGTCCTAAACAAGCTGCTAACAAGAACAGTGTAAGAAGTGAAGTGATGGTTTTGAAATGAAATGCAGCAGAATAAACTCGTTCCACAGCTTTGACTACATTTCACACCTTATTATTACAGTGCAAGGCATTCCGTATCCATCTTACACCCTAAATAGATCAAGCAAATTGGGTATTTTTGGTGATATCCGGCATTAGAAGATTTGTCTACTTCAGACATCTTGCAAGTAGAGTTTGTCAATGAGCCGGATCTCACTTAGGCCGGGCTACAGATTCAACTGGGCATTGTTTTAACTATTATATGGCAAGCCTAACATGACCTATTTCAGATGGGCTTCATTTTGAAATAAGACCATCATTCTAATCGAGCCGATAAAATGTAGCAATTAGACACGAATATCGCTACAGCTGCAAGATTCGATCCTAACCCTCCTTTCAAAATTACATGCTCCTGCAAGGCTTTTGGACCATTGAGACGAGTTGAATCTTTAACAGCCCTCAGGCAACATGGGTGCATGGGCCCCAGATTCCTGCAAGACACTGAATGTATATTAGAGCCACCTGCAGGCAACAGAACAGTTATAAATTGGCCATTTGGAACACAAGAGGATTTAAGTATTTGCTTCAGACTGATGATAATCGTTTAGCCTCTTTTGGCATCATATTGTTGCAAGAGACCTGGCTTATGGAGGCCACCATATGGCAGGGCTATACATTGACTTTACTCCCAGCCAGATCTCTGGCACGGGGTAGACCTGCCGCAGGACTCTTGGTGGCAGTAAAGGCAAATGCTGGGCTTAGATTGGAACCCTGGGCGACTCCAAATAGATTCATACAATTGGTCAAGATAAAAACAGCTGATGCTACCTTAGTGGTGCTAAATATATATTGGAACCATGTGGGAATAACTGAGTCTAATTTTTTCAAACATTTAGAGCAAATGCTAAACTTAATTCTCTTCAATCCAACTATTACTGTAATTTATAGCAGGGGACTTGAACATTCATTGCTTACCTAACCACACTGGCAAGTTTTTTCAAGCAGCACAGAGATGGCTAAAACTTGTACATGAAAGACAGCACGTCATGCTTAATGGAGCCCTCAGAGGAGATATACCCCCAAAACCTACTTGGAGGAGAGGGACCTTAACAGCTACCATAGACTATATTTTTGCCCAAAGAAACATGATTGATATTATTAAAGATTTTCAAGTCCTGTTACAAGTCCATAGTGACCATGAACTATTATCATTAACGTGGCTATGGACTATTACACCTATTCAGCATTGCTACTATAAGACCTCGCTCCGTCTCGAGGGGGGACGTAATAGGTTCCGATGGTCAACAGAATTGGTGACAGAGTTGGATTCTTGCTTACGTAACAGTAATCATAATCATGATCCTGCATCAGATCAGCCAGGTGACAGCTTTGTTGCAATAATTAGCATATTTAAGTGGCAGCTTTCAATGAATCAAAAACCAGCATTTATGCACAAGCATATTCTTGATCAGGAGGTGGCCAGCAAAAAGCTGAGCTATGGAAGGAGATTAGAGAGCTGTGTCACTTATTCATGACTATAAGAATTAGCACAACCAGAAAGCTGAGAATGCGTTATAAGAATTGGCTCAAATCACATTGCTCTATGTCTTATCAAAGAGATTTGGATGCAATGCTTAATGCCATAGCTGCTAAAAGCAGTGCCCACGTTTGGAGCTTCATAAACACAGCTAACCATCTTACTCAACTACCGTATCAGGTTAACTCTCTTTTGGAAAATATCTCGATTCAACATATTAAACATCTGTATGCCTGTGAAAGGGGCAACCAAATTGGTGTAGTCTCTAATTGGAGTACGCATGATAATCTGCGATTTGATAAAGGTGATGTACAATATCAAATATCGAGGTTGAGCACTTCTAGAGCACCAGGCCCTGATGGCCTCACAAATCATATGCTCAAAGCTCATCCGAAGCAATGGGCAGCTGTCCTTTTTGTTATCTCGTGCATGGTAATCAACTAGAGACTTATTGCATCATCCTGGAGGAAATCCATTATACACCCCATTTTTAAAAAAGGGAATCGCGAACAGCTAAACAATTATTGACCAATTGCCCTGCTTGATATACCTGGTAATATCTTTGCTCAACTCTTGCTTAGGGATTTTTCTGCATGGGTCAAAGAGGCCAAGGTTTTCGATGTTTCCAGACATGGTTTGTGCCGGGTCTGGGAACAGCCGTTAATCTATTTATCATTACGGTCATTAAGAGCCATGGACCACAAACTAGTCAAACAATCTATGTGGCATTTATAGATTTCAAAGTTGCCTTTGACTCTACATCAAGAGAGCTGTTATTTGACAAGAAGAGAAAAACAAATTGTCGGCCTTATATACTAGCCCTGATTTTGCAGCTTCATAGGGATACATCTATCCAAATTAGACTATCTATAGATGGCATCTTGTCTGAGCCTATTTCCACCCACAGAGGGCTTAAGCAGGGCTGCATACGGGGGTCCATGCTATATAAATTTTATATATAGGATTTGCATCAGACATTGCCGACCTGCTACACAACGAAGACTTGGACTTTTTAACGGTCACCGAATCTTGGTTTCACCCGATGGCAGGCCCTGCAATTATGCTAGCGGTACCAGATCACTACACGCTATTAAGACTTGATCGCACCACCTCTAGAGGCGGAGGTCTTGCTATCATAGCCAAAACTAAATTCCCTGTTACAATTGAATCACCCACTAATGTTACTTCCTGTGAATCTCTAACCGCCAAGTTAATACTATCTAATACTCAATCCATCTACATTCACCTTATCTACCAACCACCGGGCCCTCTAGGGTCATTTGAAGAAGACCTCACAGACATATTATCAAACAATCTTAAAAACTCCTCACAACGCATCTTACTAGGAGACTTTAACCTAGGATTTTGCGACCCCGCAGACGCCAATGCCAGTACAATCAATAACACCCTAGAGGAACTCGGCTTCACCCAGAAGATCACTGAGCCCACCCACATCAAAGGGAGAACTCTGGACTGGCTAGCTGTGCACAACTGGCCAGTCATAGTCTCTGCCATTCTCCCGCAGCCTTGGACAGACCATTACTTGATCTCGTTCACCCTAGAGGCAACCCCAGCACAAGCTAACAGCACAGCTCCAGCTGTCCAATCCCGAAATAAAAAAAACATCACCCCCGAAAACTTGATCCCGCTAATCACACCAACCTTGAATGCCATCCCGGATCATACAGATCCATTCACGATGGTGGACATCTATAATAAAATCATGCTCTCATCCCTTGATGCCATAGCCCCTTTGAAGCTAAAAAAGAGCAAGCCCTGGAAACACATCAACTCCTGGTTCTCGCCTCATCTTAAAGCCCTCAGACAGGAAAAGCGACGCTGTGAAAAAATCTGGCGAGCTTACCCCTCAGAAAATAACAAACATAACCTGAGCAGTCTAGCTTCCCAATATAAAAAAGAAATTATATTGGCCAAACAAACATCTTATAGTACGCAAATCTCACAAGCTAAATCTAAAACTAGAGAGCTTTTCACAATACTTAAAGAGATTGAATCCCCGATCCAAGTGCCCGACTCGTGTATCAAAGATCAAAACCGGTGCACGGGCATACAAAATGCCCTAGCGAACAAAATCTCCTCCCTTAAGACTAAGATAAGCATTAAAAAAGAATCTCTGCTCTCCTCTACTAAGTCGAGTACCGCCTCCCATAAAAAGGCTCACCTGACTCAATCATCCCCCCAGCGCACAACCCCCCCTTTAATTTCCATAAAGTAACCACCAAAGAGGTAGAAAATACTATTCTCACCCACAAACCTTCAAATTGCCACGGAGACCTATGCCCCGCTCAACTGATTAAGGATGCAGCCCGTGATCTCGTACCTTTTATTACCAAACTAATAAATGCGTCTTTCACATCAGGCACCGTACCCAATAATTTAAAACAGCCCTGGGTCCTCCCTCTGCTTAAAAAAACGAATTTAGACTCATCCACTCCAACTAACTACTGCCCCATTACCACAGTACCGTTCCTTCTTAAAATCATCCACAAAATAGCATACCACCAGATCCAACACTACCTTGAGTACTTCCATCTCCTAGGCGTCCGACAATCGGGCTTCAGGCCACAGCATGGAACCGAAACTGCACTTATAGATCTCAAGGCACAGATAGACGAGCTGAGAGACCAGGGTAAGACAGCACTATTGCTACTCCTTGATCTCTCTGCAGCCTTCGATCTGGTCGACCATGAGATCTTGTGCAACCACCTACAAAAAGCTGCCCACTTCTCTCAAGAAGCAACCAATTGGATCCAATCCTTCCTCAATAACCGCACGATGAGAGTCTTCTCATTGTCAGCAGCAGCCGACCCAACACCTATCACTTGCGGCGTGCCTCAAGGATCTTGCGTCTCCCCTACACTTTATAACATTTTCACGAAGCCCCTTTTCGATGATCTAGACGATCTGGGTATCACCTACACTAATTACGCCGATGATACCCAGATCCTCAACCCGTTGTTGGGGGATTACGACAAGGATTTGGCCTTCGTTAATAAAGTGTCCCTCATCATCTAGGCATGGATGGCCTCACACGGTCTATGCCTGAATGATGACAAGACGGAACTCCTTATTCTAGGCTCTACACACTACCTCAACAAGCTGGGACACAAATACTCATCGTTCATAATTGATGATAACAAGATCAAGGTAGCTAAGGAGGTTAAAACCCTCGGCTTCTATCTAGATTCCGCCCTTACATTCAACAAACAAGTGAATGCAATGGCCTCCGCCACCTCCTACACTTGCAAACTCATTAGGGCAGCCAAACCCTTTCTCTCCCCCACCAACTGTACCACCTTTGCCAGGGCGCTGATCCTGTCCAAGTTGGACTACTGCAACACTCTATACGTAGGTTGTAACAAATATATCTCAAATAAAATCCAAATCCTCCAAAATAACGCCCTTAGAGTGGCCCTCAGTATCCCAAAGAAAGCCAAGATTCCAGAAGATCTGTCAACTGGCTATCCACCAAGGATAAGATATTCCTTAAATCGGCATCTCTAATTCATAAATGCCTCCACCAAGCGGCCCCTCAATACTCCATCGCCAGATTTACTAGACCCACCGTCTCTCGCCCCTCGAGAACGGCCAATTCCAACCTTCTTCTGGTGCCCAGGTTCAAACGTACAATGTCTGGAGGCAATAGCTTCCCAGTAAAAGCAGCGCAATTCTGGAACTCCCTCCCTCCTACCTGCAGGGAGGACCTACCCTACCACCAGTTCAGGGCCAGGACTATCCACTGGCTCAAATCTCTCGACTCATAATGACCTTCCGATGCCTAGATGCGCCACTACCATGTGGCTCCTTACCTCATTGAATGTAAATATGTATATAGTACTGCCTATAGTGTTTATGTTCTACCCTTCCTATTTGGCGTGATACGTCCGGCACTGTAACCGGAGCCGGACCTCACCCTACTGTATGTAACTAAGTTTTGCAACCCTCTTGCTGCCTTTGCGCCTGGCTACCCCTGGGTTTGGTGCGCATTATAAATAAATAAATACAAATACAAATACAAATATTGGCAGATTTCCCTGTATATTTCACTACCATTGCTGATGCTGTGACTCTGCAATAGAAGAAACATATTGTTGATGTTATGTCTGTAGCAGGCATCTCATTGGCCTTGCTGATAGACGACCCAGATCGAGCAAGACAAAAACTGTGGTTGCATGATTGGATCGTGACGTGTCAGCAATGTGCGCAATATCCGACATTAAAAAATGGCAGCTTTACGATTAAGGGCCTCAATAATCCTGAATTATACTTGACTAAGTTTCCAGATCCCAAACATAGGTGTATGTTCTTAAGATTTAGACTCCATCCGTGGCCTACGCGAGATGTAATTGGCAAAAGAACAAAGACTCTGGAATCCAAAATAACTTGAAGATTTTGTAAAAAGAATTTGGAACGAGAACATTAAAACATCTCCTGACAGTATGTCTGCCTCTGATAGACAAGAGGAGATACTTTTTACAGCACCTGTAAAAGATGGCCAGCCTCTTACTTGTGACTATGTTATGGCATAGCATTTTTCAAGGGGCTTGTATAACAGTCATCACTGCTGCAATGAATTATATGGTTTCAAGCCAGTTAGAAATGATCCTTTAATACATTTAGGGATGTAACTTGAAAATGACAGCGAGTACTGCATGAAATTGTTCGTTATATTTAGACACTTTTTAATGAGTTTTAATGATGATAAAATGTTTCTATCATCTTCTTTTCTTTTAATTAATATCCAAGATTAATGTGTGATAAAAGAACTTTTTGTAGCAGAATGAATTCATTTTTAACTGATGTATTATATCATTATGTCTAAGTTGTATATGTTGAAAGGTTGAAATATTCAATCCTATCAATAAAAGAAAAAAAGGAGTAGTAGAAGAAGGGAGGAAGTTGATAAGATGTGGGAAATGCCTATCGAAGAGGTGGAGATTGGGCGTAGTGCCCTGGACCAGGACGGTACCATTAGTTAGACATTGATGATGGTTTTGGAGGAATAGAAGGAGACCAAGAGGACCTCCCACCCTGTGCCACCATTAATGGGGGAGGAGGAGAAAGGGGAGAGAACAGAGACCATATGAGGAGGCCATAGGTCTGAAGAGGGAACAACAAAAATGATGTTGGTGAGAGTCTGTCTGGAGGAAGCGCTGATGTAGGTATCACTGATAGGGAGGCCTGGGTTGGAGACCAGGGTATGCCTCTTGAACATTTTCCTTCCAGACTTAGTGAGAGGGATAGGGTAGGAGATAGAATAGCAGTTTGAGAAGATGGGAGAGATTGAGAGCAGCATAGATGGTGCAAGGAAGAAAAAGAAGCACAGAGCTCCGGATGAGAAATAAGCACATCATAGAGCCGCTCACTACTTGAAGCACAAGAGGGGGAGGGTTCACAAGGAGGCAAATAGAAGGCACAGGCAGGCACACACCACAAGGGGAACGCAGGGAGCAGCATGGAGGATGTAATGGAGGAGTCCAGAAATGTGACAAAACTGCTGCTTTAATAATGAAATCTCAGACAGCAGGGATACACACGGACATCTCAAGATTTCCAATGCTCTCAACTGGGCTTGTCGTGGAGTTTTAATATAAAGTGACCTCACAAGCAAATGATATATTGAAAAAACCTAAAGTGGGATAGGATTGGTTAGTGAGGTAGGCTACCCATATATACTATATGGGGTTAGTGCCTCCATTGGCTACAAGCTATCTGGTGGCTCCACCTGTAACCACCTCCTAAATGTTGCAAGTTAAATTATGTTATGCTAGTGTGTTGTGAGTGGCTACTGCAACAAAGTGTAAGCAAGTGTTAGAGGTGGGTAGGGATTGGCCAGTGTGGGCTTTCTCAGCCTTGATGCCTTGGAGGGTTGACAGCACATGAGCACAATGGGGGTGTGGGGATGAGAAGGGCCTCAGATTTACGCCCTTGTCCCAATAAGGTTACCACTCTCTGAACCCCCTAGCCACAAGCAAGGATATTCTAGCTTTCAACTTCATGCTGTATTGTATTGTACCCTTTTGTCCCACTGATATGGATTCTCTAAATAGGCCTTATCTGCCACTGCAAGTCACGTGTGTAGGGACTGCATTTTGGATTATCCCGCTCAGTAATTTGTGAGGATTCTAGCTGGTGGGAACTTGTTCAGGCTATCTCCTCCTCTGTGTCAGGTGGAAGCTGATGAGAACCTGACAGTTCTGCAACATTGGTTTCTTTGTTTATTACACAGCCACGTTAGTGGCTGTGTAGTTATGGTTAAGTTGCTGTTTCCATAGGAAGAGCACTTTTTGGGTGGCTTATAACTCCGCTCCCCCTGGATGAATCCTCACCAAACTTTGCAAAAAAAGTATATAGCCCAGCCTGAATTTATTTGCAAAGCTTGTGAGTTTGTTTGGTGAGCTGGTGGGTGGGGGTTCAGGTCTTTATGGATGCATGGTGTATTAGTGTATGCTTGTGAATTTGTGTGCTGAGTTGGGGGTGGGGGGTTCGGGTCTGTATGGGTGCATGGTGTATGCTTGTGAGTTTGTTTGCTGAGTTGGGGGTGGGGGTTCGGGTCTGTATGGGTGCATGGTGTATGCTTGTGAATTTGTGTGCTGAGTTGGGGGTGGGGGGTTCGGGTCTGTATGGGTGCATGATGTATGCTTGTGAGTTTGTTTGCTGAGTTGGGGGTGGGAGTTCGGGTCTGTATGGTGCATGGTGTATGCTTGTGAGTTTGTGTGCTGAGTTGGGGGTGGGGGTCCAGATCTGTATGGGTGCATGGTGTATGCTTGTGTGTTTGTGTGCTGAGTTGGGGGTGGGGGTTTGAATCTGTATGGGTGCATAGTATATTGGTGTATGCTTGTGAGTTTGTGTGCTGAGTTGGGGATGGGGGTTCGGGTCTGTATGGGTGCATGGTGTATGCTTGTGGGTTTGTGTGCTGAGTTGAGAGGCTCAGGTTTGTATGTTTGCATGGTGTATGCTTGTGAGTTTGTGTGCTGAGTTGGGGGTGGGGGGTTCGGGTCTGTTTGGGTGCATGGTGTATGCTTGTGAGTATGTGTGCTGAGTTGAGGGTGGGGGTTCGGGTCTGTATGGGTGCATAGTGTATTGGTGTATGCTTGTGAGTTTGTGTGCTGAGTTGGGGGTGGGCGTTCGGGTCTGTATGGGTGCATGGTGTATGCTTGTGAGTTTGTGTGCTGAGTTGGGGGCTCGGGTCTGTATGGGTGCATGGTGTATGCTTGTGGGTTTGTGTGCTGAGTTGGAGGTGGGGGGTTTGGGTCTGTATGGGTGCATGGTGTATGCTTGTGAGTTTGTGTGCTGAGTTAGGGGGGGGGTTTCAGGTCTGTATGGGTGCATAGTGTATTGGTGTATGCTTGTGAGTTTGTGTGCTGAGTTGGGGTTGGGGGGTTCGGGTTTGTATGGGTGCATGGTGTATGCTTGTGAGTTTGTGTGCTGATTTGGGGAGTGGGGTTTTGGGTCTGTATAGGTGCATAGTGTATTGGTGTATGCTTGTGAGTTTGTGTGCTGAGTTGGGGGGTGGGAGTTCGGGTCTGTATGGGTGCATAGTGCATTGGTGTATGCTTGTGAGTTTGTGTGCTGAGTTGGGGGTATGGGTCTGTATGGGTGCATGCTGTATGCTTGTAAGTTTGTGTGCTGAGTTGGGGGCTCGGGTCTGTATGGGTGCGTGGTGTATGCTTGTGGGTTTGTGTGCTGAGTTGGGGGAGGGGGGTTTGGTTCTGTATGGGTGCATGGTGTATGCTTGTGAGTTTGTGTGCTGAGTTAGGGGTGGGGGTTCAGGTCTGTATGGGTGCATAGTGTATTGGTGTATGCTTGTGAGTTTGTGTGCTGAGTTGGGGGTGGGGCGTTCGGGTCTGTATGGGTGCATGGTGTATGCTTGTGGGTTTGTGTGCTGAGTTGGGGGTGGGGGGTTCGGGTCTGTATGGGTGCATGGTGTATGCTTGTGAGTTTGTGTGCTGAGTTGGGGGCTCAGGTCTGTATGGGTGCATGGTGTATGCTTGTGGGTTTGTGTGCTGAGTTGGGAGGCTTGGGTTTGTATGGGTGCATTGTGTATGCTTGTCAGTTTGTGTGCTGAGTTAGGGGTGGGGGTTCAGGTCTGTATGGGTGCATGGTGAATTGGTGTATGCTTGTGAGTTTGTGTGCTGAGTTGTGGGTGGGGGGTTCGGTTTGTATGGGTGCATGGTGTATGCTTGTGAGTTTGTTTGGTGAGTTGGGGAGTGGGGGTTCAGGTCTTTATGGATGCATGGTGTATTGGTGTATGCTTGTGAATTTGTGTGCTGAGTTGGGGGTGGGGGGTTCGGGTCTGTATGGGTGCATGGTGTATGCTTGTGAGTTTGTTTGCTGAGTTGGGGGTGGGGGTTCGGGTCTGTATGGGTGCATAGTGTATTGGTGTATGCTTGTGAGTTTGTGTGCTGAGTTGGGGGTGGGGGTCCAGATCTGTATGGGTGCATGGTGTATGCTTGTGGGTTTGTGTGCTGAGTTGGGGGTACGGGTCTGTATGGGTGCATGGTGTATGCTTGTGTGTTTGTGTGCTGAGTTGGGGGTGGGGGTTTGAATCTGTATGGGTGCATAGTATATTGGTGTATGCTTGTGAGTTTGTGTGCTGAGTTGGGGATGGGGGTTCGGGTCTGTATGGGTGCATGGTGTATGCTTGTGGGTTTGTGTGCTGAGTTGGGAGGCTCAGGTTTGTATGTTTGCATGGTGTATGCTTGGGAGTTTGTGTGCTGAGTTGGGGGTGGGGGGTTCGGGTCTGTTTGGGTGCATGGTGTATGCTTGTGAGTTTGTGTGCTGAGTTGAGGGTTGGGTTCGGGTCTGTATGGGTGCATAGTGTATTGGTGTATGCTTGTGAGTTTGTGTGCTGAGTTGGGGGTGGGCGTTCGGGTCTGTATGGGTGCGTGGTGTATGCTTGTGGGTTTGTGTGCTGAGTTGGGGGAGGGGGGTTTGGTTCTGTATGGGTGCATGGTGTATGCTTGTGAGTTTGTGTGCTGAGTTAGGGGTGGGGGTTCAGGTCTGTATGGGTGCATAGTGTATTGGTGTATGCTTGTGAGTTTGTGTGCTGAGTTGGGGGTGGGGCGTTCGGGTCTGTATGGGTGCATGGTGTATGCTTGTGGGTTTGTGTGCTGAGTTGGGGTTGGGGGGTTCGGGTCTGTATGGGTGCATGGTGTATGCTTGTGAGTTTGTGTGCTGAGTTGGGGGCTCAGGTCTGTATGGGTGCATGGTGTATGCTTGTGGGTTTGTGTGCTGAGTTGGGAGGCTTGGGTTTGTATGGGTGCATTGTGTATGCTTGTGAGTTTGTGTGCTGAGTTAGGGGTGGGGGTTCAGGTCTGTATGGGTGCATGGTGAATTGGTGTATGCTTGTGAGTTTGTGTGCTGAGTTGTGGGTGGGGGGTTCGGTTTGTATGGGTGCATGGTGTATGCTTGTGAGTTTGTTTGGTGAGTTGGGGAGTGGGGGTTCAGGTCTTTATGGATGCATGGTGTATTGGTGTATGCTTGTGAATTTGTGTGCTGAGTTGGGGGTGGGGGGTTCGGGTCTGTATGGGTGCATGGTGTATGCTTGTGAGTTTGTTTGCTGAGTTGGGGGTGGGGGTTCGGGTCTGTATGGGTGCATAGTGTATTGGTGTATGCTTGTGAGTTTGTGTGCTGAGTTGGGGGTGGGGGTCCAGATCTGTATGGGTGCATGGTGTATGCTTGTGGGTTTGTGTGCTGAGTTGGGGGTACGGGTCTGTATGGGTGCATGGTGTATGCTTGTGTGTTTGTGTGCTGAGTTGGGGGTGGGGGTTTGAATCTGTATGGGTGCATAGTATATTGGTGTATGCTTGTGAGTTTGTGTGCTGAGTTGGGGATGGGGGTTCGGGTCTGTATGGGTGCATGGTGTATGCTTGTGGGTTTGTGTGCTGAGTTGGGAGGCTCAGGTTTGTATGTTTGCATGGTGTATGCTTGTGAGTTTGTGTGCTGAGTTGGGGGTGGGGGGTTCGGGTCTGTTTGGGTGCATGGTGTATGCTTGTGAGTTTGTGTGCTGAGTTGAGGGTTGGGTTCGGGTCTGTATGGGTGCATAGTGTATTGGTGTATGCTTGTGAGTTTGTGTGCTGAGTTGGGGGTGGGCGTTCGGGTCTGTATGGGTGCATGGTGTATGCTTGTGAGTTTGTGTGCGGAGTTGGGGGTGGGGGGTTCGGGTCTGTATGGGTGCATGGTGTATGCTTGTGAGTTTGTGTGCTGAGTTGGGGGCTCGGGTCTGTATGGGTGCATGGTGTATGCTTGTGGGTTTGTGTGCTGAGTTGGGGGTGGGGGGTTTGGGTCTGTATGGGTGCATGGTGTATGCTTGTGAGTTTGTGTGCTGAGTTAGGGGTGGGGGTTCAGGTCTGTATGGGTGCATAGTGTATTGGTGTATGCTTGTGAGTTTGTGTGCTGAGTTGGGGGTGGGGGGTTCGGGTTTGTATGGGTGCATGGTGTATGCTTGTGAGTTTGTGTGCTGAGTTGAGGGTGGGGGTTCGGGTCTGTATGGGTGCATAGTGTATTGGTGTATGCTTGTGAGTTTGTGTGCTGAGTTGGGGGTGGGCGTTCGGGTCTGTATGGGTGCATGGTGTATGCTTGTGAGTTTGTGTGCTGAGTTGGGGGTGGGGGGTTCGGGTCTGTATGGGTGCATGGTGTATGCTTGTGAGTTTGTGTGCTGAGTTGGGGGGTCAGGTCTGCATGGGTGCATGGTGTATGCTTGTGAGTTTGTGTGCTGAGTTGGGGGTGGGGGGTTCGGGTCTGCATGGGTGCATGGTGTATGCTTGTGAGTTTGTGTGCTGAGTTGGGGGCTCAGGTCTGTATGGGTGCATGGTGTATGCTTGTGAGTTTGTGTGCTGAGTTAGGGGTGGGGGTTCAGGTCTGTATGGGTGCATGGTGAATTGGTGTATGCATGTGAGTTTGTGTGCTGAGTTGTGGGTGGGGTTCGGTTTGTATGGGTGCATGGTGTATGCTTGTGAGTTTGTGTGCTGAGTTGGGGAGTGGGGGTTCGGGTTTGTATGGGTGCATGGTGTATGCTTGTGAGTTTGTGTGCTGAGTTGGGGAGTGGGGTTTCGGGTCTGTATGGGTGCATAGTGTATTGGTGTAGGCTTGTGAGTTTGTGTGCTGAGTTGGGGGGTGGGAGTTCGGGTCTGTATGGGTGCATAGTGTATTGGTGTATGCTTGTGAGTTTGTGTGCTGAGTTGGGGGTGGGGGTTCGGGTCTGTATGGGTGCATGGTGTATGCTCGTGAGTTTGTGTGCTGAGTTGGGGGTATGGGTCTGTCTGGGTGCATGCTGTATGCTTGTAAGTTTGTGTGCTGAGTTGGGGGTACGGGTCTGTATGAGTGCATGGTGTATGCTTGTGAGTTTGTGTGCTGAGTTGGGGGTGGGGGGTTCGGGTCTGTTTGGGTGCATGGTGTATGCTTGTGAGTTTGTGTGCTGAGTTGAGGGTGGGGGTTCGGGTCTGTATGGGTGCATGGTGTATGCTTGTTAGTTTGCATGCGGTTGTGGGGGGTTGGGGTCTGTATGAGTATGTATGCATGGTGCATGCTTGGTGGCATGGGGCATAGTGTTTGGTTGGGGGTCAAGGTGTTTGGATGAGGGGTGGGGGCCATGGGGCATAGTGTTTGGTTGAGGGGTGGGTGTCTTGGGGCATAGTGTTTGCTTGAGGGGTGGGTGTCTTGGGGCATAGTATTTGCGTGAGGGGTGGGTGTCTTGGGGCATAGTGTTTGCTTGAGGGGTGGGGGCCATGGGGCATAGTGTTTGGTTGAGGGGTGGGTGTCTTGGGGCATAGTGTTTGCATGTGGGGTGGGTATCTTGGGGCATAGTGTTTGCATGAGGGGTGGGAGCCATGGGGCATAGTGTTTGGTGGGGTGTGGGAGCCATGGGGCATAGTGTTTGCTTGAAGGGTGGGTGTCATTGGGCATAGTGTTTGCTTGAGGGGTGGGAGCCATGGGGCATAGTGTTTGGTTGAGGGGTGGGGCCATGGAGCATAATGTTTGGTTGAGGGGTGGGTGTCATGGGGAATAGTGTTTGGTTGAGGGGTGGGAGCCATGGGGCATGGTGTTTGGTTGGGGGTGGGGGCCATGGGGCATAGTGTCGCACTCCAAAAGTGAACCCCAAAATAAAGCTAAAACAGGCACAGTTAGGAGATGTACATCCTTTGCTTTTTGTGGAAACCTGACTCAACGAAGGCCATACTCCTCTTGGGCAATCCAAACAGCAAAGTATAGCATTCCAAAATAATGGAATGTCCAATCAAGTGTCAATAAAATATATATAATTTAATTAAACAGACGATATGCAATAACTAAATAGAAATAAATGATAATAATGGAAAATGTGTAGTACAAAATGTAAGTTTGAAATACAAATAAAAATCACTACACCTCAAAAACGTATTCTTTTTCCATGTGTTTAATAAAAATTGGGGGTTGAAAAAGCCTCCTGCCACGCCACGCCCCACGGCGCCTACTGCCCCACCCACATTTACTTTTTGGCCCACTATAGCCATCATGTAAGGTACTTTCGGCCCTCTGTCAAAATCAGTTGTGCACCCCTGGTTTAAACTATATGCCGAATTAAGAAATCAATCGATATAGTGTGATAAAGATCAGGTATTGATACTTATTTTCTGTTATGTTTTCAAAATACCTACATCCTGCCTTACTGCGATTGCCATGGATTCCAGATGCCAACTGATGGATTTTTTATTCGCCAGGTGCACCTCGTCGTCAATGGCTGGCTCACTGTGACTGTTTTGTGAGACGATCGTACAGGACCCATGTGCCCGTACGCTGCACTAGCGATTAGGAGTAACATAACATCTTTTATGGTGCCCTAGGCCCAAGTTGATGCAGATGCCCTGGAATTCACGGTGCGACCCAATCGGTTGCTTTATTGAAAACGAACACTTTGTGTATGCAAAACGAACAACGTGTGCATCAAGATTAATATTTTCGACTACGAGCAAAGAAACAAATTTGCGATTTGATTGAATATGGGAATAGTCAGATGTTCTCGGGGAGTTCATTGTGAAATAAAAGTAATTTACAAATTGTACAGTGTTATTGATTTCTTTTAAAGACCGGTTTAATAATTCAAATTCTGACAAGGTATGTTGTTAGTCGATGTGTGTTGCTTTTCGAGTTCTGCGTCACGTCACATAGGTGATTATGGGCGCATTTGCCTACGCTGAAGAGGAACGTCACCGAGAAAGATGTTGAATATCACTAGGGTTGGTTATGCGAGGGTCAGGGGCGGAGCATATGATTTAGTAACGTCACAGCAGTTTACCTTATGTAGATGCAGCAATGGACGAGAATAGCACAAGATGGAAGCGCCCTGCTGCCAGATTTCGTATGTTTCCAAAAGGGGCGACATGAGTTAAGGTGATTTGGAAATGTTTGCGATAGATCGACGTATGTATAAAAAAACATGGTCCAACCCTCGCAGCAAATTTATATTTTCTTAACATTGCACTTGTGAAACTTATGAAACAATGTTTGGGGAGGTCAGGGGTGATGATGATGGGTGGAATATTTCTGCCTTGCTTTTTGAATGATTTCACAAAGTTTGCTGAGATTTTGTGCACAGCTTATATGATGGTTGTATGTGCATTCATTTGACATTTTTGAAAAAATAAAACTTGGGTGGCTTTCCAGCAAATTTGCGTAAGGCTCATTGGCAAGGATCGAAAAGCATGGTTTTGCAAATGTGGAAGTGTTTTCTTATTTGACAAGTGTCATAATGTAGTTAAGAAAAATAGCAATATAGTTTTGGTGACTGAGGGGTAGGCTGTAGCCATGGGCAGTGGCCAGAATGTCGGGGTCATGGTATAAGGTCATGATCCGGACAATGTGGCTACTGCCCACGACCACAAGGGACAACTCATAGGATTAAAGTGGCCATGTGCACCTGGGACTGACTTTGATGGTAACGTTATTAGAAATTAGCATACATTTGAAAGGAAAGAAAAATGTGTTTGTGGTAATATGGCCATAGGGTCTTCTTTTTCCCTTCTGCAGACTGCCATGGAAAGCGAAGAGAGGCCCTGTATGGAACCCTCACCTTCCCTTTCCTTGGTGGCCATCTTGGTAAAGGATTTTCCTTCCTAAACCAGGTGTAGGACGGAAAATCCACTTTTTTAATAGCACGGGTTACCGCTTTGGAAACCTAGGCTGCTAATGGCCTTCATCCCCCATTTCAGGGGCTGGAATGGAGGGATAATGGTCCAGAGACCTCGTTATCCACCCTCGCTTCGATTGGGTGAGATGTTGGGCTGCTGGGCCGTTATCCACCGTTCCAACAGAGGTTGACCTCCACAATATTGCCATTAGCATTACACAAAATGTGAATGGAAATGTTGGAAAATGTTATTGCGTCTATGTACTTTTCTGAGAAATATAAAGTAGAATGAGTCTATGCGGTTTTTTTTAGTTCTATTTTTTCCCTGTGAAAGGTGGTTCCTAAAGGAACATTTATTTTGTTTTTTAAATGGCTTTTTTTTGGCTGGAGAGCTAACGACGAAAGGTCGGGAAGGTAAATAAGGGAAGAGGCACCAAACACTAATATGGAGGGCCGCTGGACAGGGGAAAATGTTGCGTGTGTGTTACTTCTAAGGTAGGGGGCAGTGTTTCTCATGCTCCTTGATTATAGCAGTGGTGGTGTGTCTTGGGGAGGAGGGATGCCCTTAGCTGATGTCATTTTAAGATAAATAGCATTTTAGCCAAAAGTATGTACTGTGTACTAGATTGGGAAATGGCTGATTACGAATAGGTATTGGAGCTGAGCAAGGGAAATGTTGAAGTTGCAAGTTCCTACATCAGTAGAAAATGTAGTTGCACAGTGTCCACGAAGCACAGATCTTATTGTCAAGTGCGTACGGGTTCTCGGACACGTCATCATGCTGTGCACCAGCATATGGTCATGTGGCATTCTCCGGAATGTGTGCAATGAAGTCAGATGTTCGTAGACATTATGGTTAAGTTGTGCTAATAAAAACCTATGAAATTCAGTTAAAAAACTTTGTTAAAGGGACGTTATGGTTAAGTTGCGCTACTAAAACCTATGAAATTCAGTAAAAAAAACGTTGTTAAAGTGACGTTATGGTTCCAAGTAAAACTGAAAACCCTTCAAATTCGCCAGTTATGGTAAACTAAGCAACCATAACTCGCGCCACCACCATTCACTGCTAAGACTAACACCCAGGACATCAAAGATGACATCACAAATATCATTAATGACATCACTGATGACATCACATGTGCATTTACTTTTCATACAAGGGGTTGTGAATGTGATGTTGGTAAAAAAGTATCAGGGATTATCGGAAGATGTGTAATAAACTACATACTTCATTACACAATGTAGTGTTCTAAAGAACATTCCATTGCAGTGTGCTTTCTAGTACAGGAACCTACTCATACAGAAATGTAGGTATTGGCTGCAGCATACACCACAGAGGTGCTATATTTTTAATTTTCCAAAGTTATATAAAGAAACGGTGAATGCTTCTGTATCAGACTTTTCTGTACTGTGAAACATGTACTAATTAGCTAATAATGCATCACTTACTACATATTTCTACTAATACACACAAAACATAAATAAACTACAATGCATACAAATATGGGGCTTATATATGGAGAGTAAAGTAAGCAAACAAGAGGCACTATCATTAGCAACTGTGTACAATCTACATGATTGCATTCACGCACAAAAATGATTGCTGTGTTTCAGGCCTGCTTCTTCCCCTATATGTGTACATCATGAGATGCAATTAAATTCTAAGGAAAGTAGTGTAAGAACATGTGAGAATAGCATTATCTATATATTTTTTTTTGTTTTTTTTGTTTTATTGGTTAAACATATTTAAACCTTAAACATTAGTTCATTACTCCATTATTTCATTATTTAGTTCATTTTCATTCAGTAGAACCATATCCATAGTTTGTTCCATCAACTGCATCTTGTCCCATTAATTGGCCGGAGGTAGTTATTGTCATGATGCCTACCCCCGGAGCACCAGGCCAGGCCCAGCACCCCCGGGAGCAGGCATCATGCCCCCGGGTAAAAGCCCAGCGGCCCCTTATAGGGGCTCTTTGGACTCTGTCCTGGCGCCTTAGGCGCCAGGCTCATGTTGGACATCAGTCCTGGCGCCATAGGCGCCAGGCTCATAAAGGAAGGTGTTTTGTGCACTTAACTGATGCAGACCATGCTGCAAGATTCAGGCCTCCCTGAGACCTGAAAGGGACTATTTTTTCATTGGGACTATTTTGCCACTCGGGCGTGGCCAGGGAAGGATACTTACCTGGAACTACTTTGGGGGCTATTTATGCCACACCCAGACAGGAGCTCACGCTTCGCGTTGTTCTGCATCCAAGCAGCTGAACACTCACTGTGTCTGCTCCTGCATCTGGTCTCCAGCCACGCCCGCCTCGATCCTGGAAAACCTGTAAGGAAAGAAGAGAAGAGAAAGGTGAAAACCAAGAATTTTATCAAACTTCTTACCTGCATCCGGAACCTTCACGTCAGCGTTCCTGAGAAAAGACTTTCATTTAAAAGCACTGCGTTGCTCGCTGCAGCGCCGCGCTTCACTCACCTGTCCTCGGGAGTTCTTCTGGCTCCACTGCGACTGTCTGCACCGGTCGCCACATCTCTGCACTTAGGGGAGAGAAGAAGAGACAAAAGGTGAGCAGAAGGATCATATGAGGAAAGCCTAATTTTCCGCCATAACACTTACCGGTCTACTGTTGGTGGATCATTCCTCATTTCGGGTCGGCGCCGCTACGTTGGCAGGTACCGCACCCCGGCCCCTATGGGGAAAGGACAAAAGACATTACTAGAGGAATATAAAGACATTAAGAGGGATCGCCCCCATCGCTAACTCACCTGAGTTTACCATCGGCAAGTCAATCCCTCAACGCATCGCCTTCATTCTGCACCTGAAATAAAGGACAGATCACAGGTTAGGAAGGCAACAGAAAAGGAGGCTCAACACTTGAACTTTTGTAATCTTCATACTTACGGCATTCCACTCGGAAAAGTCAAGTGGATTTTGCCAGCGCCATTCTGAAAACCAGTGAAGTAACTGGACAAACACGTGCCCCTGCACCAGAAGCAGGATGGAGAGTTCATCGTTTCAAACCATGAGGTGAGCTTCAACCGGGGATTTCGGAGGAAGTTAGAGAAGAACGAAGGGGGTAACAGGGGAGCAAGCACACTATTCTGCAGACTGTTAATCCCCTTTCTCATCTGCAGAAGGATATTCCTACGGGCCAGACAAGCATGATTTAAGGGTCCTGTTAAGTCGGTGTTCCGAGTTCTGCGCATCACGCTGGAAGAGGCCACAGCAACCCAGACTAGACCAGCGCCTCCGTGGGAGTCAGGTGAGCGTTACAGAATGCAAAGCCTTCCTACAAATTCCCATCCAGGCGCTATGGAAACTTCTGAGACTGATCAGTTGGCCCAACTACTGGGGGAATTACGGGCCGAAGTACACGCCGCTCGTCAAGAGACTAATGCTCTCAGGAGGGAAGTGATTGTATCAAAGGAAAGAACTGATGACCTGGCTAGACAGTTTTTGCAAGGTCAAGCTGGACAAACTCCTCTACCCGGTTCCGGGGGGAACCCCGCTCCTGTGGTTCCCAGTAACCCTGTGCAGATTAATCTTCCTGGAAACATGCCGCTGGCCCCACCCGAACGCTTTGCTGGGGACCCCAAACGATTCACCGTATTCATGAATCAGTGTCGTTTGCACTTCCTATGCAGACCTGGGGCCTTCCCTAATGACCAGACCAAGGTAGCCTTTGTATTGTCATATCTCAGCGGCTGTGCTGCCGATTGGTCAGTTCCACTGGTTACTCAAGATGACCCGATTCTCCGTGATTTTCAAGGATTTCAAGCAAGCATGGAAAGGTTATTTGCTCGACACTCTCAGGGGCAGGCTCTGGATGACGAACTCCTATCCCTGTGACAGGGCAATCAGGACCTCCTATCCTACATTGCAACCTTTAATAGACTAATTGTGGAAACTGGGTGGCCAGAGGATAAAAGAATCATGTTATTTTATCGAGGTCTACGCGGAGAACTTAAAGATGTCCTGGCCCAAGTTGTAAATCTGCCCCAAGAATGCGCAGAATATATAGACTTAGTGGTCCAATTGGATCACAGACTTCAAAACAGAAAAGCAGATCGGTCCAAGTTTGAGACCCGGGTGTTGGTCAAGACCCACGCTAACCCCAAGGGTGTTGATGTCTCTGAGCCTATGCAAATCGGAGGGGTTAAAGGACCTTTAACTCAAAAAGAACGTGAAAGAAGACGGCAGATGCAATTATGTCTTTATTGTGGGTCCTCTGGACACTTTCTACGAGATTGCCCGGCAAAACCGCCCAAGAAGGTGGTAGGAGCCGCTGATAAAAACCATGAAGACTCTGTTTCGGGAAACGACCACGCCCAACAAGCGTAGGGGTCCGCTTGCCGAGCTTGAAAACTAACTCTCAGACCTCGCATTTCATTGTGCCAATGGTCCTCGTAGATCCGGAACAGCCTAAGCGGTTGCATGCAATAAAGGCATACATCGATAGTGGGGCTATAGGAAATTATGTGGATCGTGAATTGGTCTCTAGGATTAACCTCACTCTGCGTCCTAAAACCAGCAAAGATGTCATCACCACAGTCGATGGAACCGAAATTGCCTCAGGACCGGTAACACATTCCACTGCTGAGGTGACACTTATAGGTCCGGACGGCCATCGGGAGGCAGTTGTGTTTGATGTAATCAAGGCTCCACAGTTTCAGGTTATTCTCGGAATCCCTTGGTTAGAGACACATAATCCTCCAATTGATTGGCGAGCGAAGAGAATAACCTTCCTGGATTGTGCACAAACCTGCTACCCAGAAAATCTGAAGATTAGTCTAGCGTCTGTAACCTGTGTCTCCATGCAACTACCTCCGGAATACCAAGACTTTCAGGACGTCTTCCAAAAGGAACAGGCCGACACGTTACCTCCCCACAGATCGTATGATTGCCAAATCGATCTGGTGCCCGGTGCACACCCCCCTTGTAGCAGGATTTATGCCCTTACTGAACCTGAGAATTTGCATTTGAGACAATATTTAGATCAATACCTAGCCAATGGTTTCATTCGCCCGTCAAAGTCTCCGGCATCCTCGGCTTTGTTCTTCGTGCCCAAAAAAAAGGCGACCTTAGAACTTGTATCGACTACCGCGCATTGAACCAGATAACTGTTAAAAACCGTTACTCTCTGCCTCTGATCCCTGAACTCCTTGACCAGGTGAAGGACGCTTGCGTATACACCAAGTTAGATCTCCGGGGGGTTTATCATCTGGTGCGAGTAAAAGAAGGCGACGAATGGAAAACGGCCTTCCGTACAAAATATGGATTATTCGAATACCAGGTGATGCCTTTCGGGTTGTGCAACGCGCCTGCTGCCTTCCAATTCTTCATGAACGATGTCCTTCGGGAACTCATCGATGTTTGTGTTGTCGTATATATCGATGACATTCTTGTGTACTCCTCTTCGGAATCTGATCACAGAAAGCATGTCAGGGCCGTCCTTGAGAAATTGCGCCAGCACAAACTGTTTGCAAAGCTGGAAAAGTGCGTTTTCCATACCACCGAGGTTGAGTTTCTTGAATTCATCCTGACACCTAAAGGGGTCCGAATGGACTCACTAAAAGTGGATGCCATCCTCAAATGGCCATCACCTAGTTCGGTGAAAGGTGTCCAAAGCATGCTTGGTTTTGCCAATTTTTATCGCAGATTTATCCCGGAATTTTCACGTGTGGTACAACCCATCACTGCACTCTTGCGGAAAAATAAACGCTTCGAATGGACCGAGGAAGCCGAACAGGCCTTTCAGGAATTGAAAGCTAAATTCACGTCCGCACCTATTTTGAAGCACCCGCGTCCCGATCTCCCATAAATAGTCGAAACCGACGCGTCCAGCTTAGCCATGGGAGCTGTCCTGTCTCAGAGAGACCCTGAAACCAACCAACTGCACCCCGTAGCATTTTGGTCCAGAAAGGTCTCGCCACCTGAGGTAAATTATGCAATCACCGACAAGGAATTATTAGCCTTTAAGGCTTGGCGGCATTATCTTCTTGGCGCCAGGCATACCATCACTGTGATCACTGATCACCGAAACTTACAATATTTAAAAACTGCCAAGGCTCAATTGTCACGTCAGCTCCGATGGGCTTTGTTCTTTGCTGAGTTCGATTTTGTAATCACTTACCGCCCCGGCTGTAAGAATGGCAAAGCGGACGCGCTATCTCGAATAGGAATGGGAGAAATAGACACAAACTCAGAACCTGTGCCGATAATTCCCGAACAAAGAATTTTGGGGATAACCTCTTTACAAACCCTTGAAGACATTCAAGCACGGGTAAAACAACTCCTGGACCTTACAGCCTTGCAGGATTGGATCCAAAGGGGGTCTTACTTTTCGGTCAACGATGGCCTACCTTACTTCCAAGGACACTTATTTCTGCCAGAAAAGGAATTGCAAGAACTGGTTATTTCCCGTCATCATGATACCCTGATGGAAGGACATCCTGGCATTGCCAAAACTAAAGAAAAAATTAAACGACAATTCTGGTGGCCTTCCTGGCGTAAGGATATTAAATCTTTCGTGATGTCCTGTGGAGTTTGCGCCCAAAACAAAGGCCAAAAGACAAAACCCGCCGGTCTTCTTCAGCCTTTAGACATTCCACCAGCACCTTGGCACACCTTGTCACTAGATTTTATCACGGATCTGCCCCCTTGTAATGGATACAATACTATTCTGGTTGTGGTGGATTTATTTTCCAAGATGGCCCATTTTATTCCGTTGAAAGGATTACCTTCAGCTTCTGTCCTAGCCAAGGAATTCCTCGAAAATATCATCCGTTTGCATGGATTCCCGTCCATACTAGTCTCCGACCGGGGAAGCCAGTTTATTTCTCATTTTTGGAGGAAGTGTTGTCAACTGGCACAAATCGACGTTAGACTCTCAACCAGCCACCACCCACAGACCGATGGTCAGACAGAGAGAACGAACCAGACCCTTGAACAATACCTACGATGTATGTTGCACCAATCGGAGGGTAATTGGAAGGATATTTTATGGGTGGCCGAATATGCATACAATAACTCGGTACACTCTGGAACTGGACAAAGCCCCTTTTATACCCTATACGGACATCACCCTCGTACTTCAGACCTGGACTCACCTCTGAGCCTTGAAATGCCCACAGTGGACCATTTGCATTCCACGATAACTCAAGCCTTCATGGATGCAACTGCACATTTGCAACAAGCGAAAGGGAAATACAAAAAGAATGCGGATCTGCATCGGAGTGAGGCGCCTCCATACCAAATAGGGGATCAAGTATGGTTGGCTACCAAACACTTATTGCTCAAGGGACCTCGAACTTTTAATCCAAGGTATTTGGGCCCTTACTCGATCAAAGCTATAATTAACCCAGTGGCAGTCAAGCTCGATCTACTAGCTAACATGCGGATTCACCCCGTTTTTCATGTGTCACTTTTGAAACCAGTGCAACCAGGAACCAGATTAATAAAGCCACCAGAACCAATCCAGATAGATGGGGAGCCTGAATTTGAGGTGAAGAACATTTTGGATTCTAAGATCTCAAAATCAAAACTTTTCTACCTAATTGATTGGAAAGGGTACGGGCCTCAGGAAAGGTCTTGGGAACCCAGCGACCACATACATGCACCTCGGCTGGTAAAAAGGTTCCATTGGAATTTCCCAAACAAACCGAAACCTCCAGAGGGAACAACCTTGGGAGGGGCCTTGGGGGGGGAGTGCTGTCATGATGCCTGACCCCCGGAGCACCAGGTCAGGCCCAGCACCCCCGGGAGCAGGCATCATGCCCCCGGGTATAAGCCCAGCGGCCCCTTATAGGGGCTCTTTGGACTCTGTCCTGGCGCCTTTGGTGCCAGGCTCATGTTGGACATCAGTCCTGGCGCCATAGGCGCCAAGCTCATAAAGGAAGGTGTTTTGTGCACTTACCTGATGCAGACCATGCTGCAAGATTCAGGCCTCCCTGAGACCTGAAAGGGACTATTTTTTCATTGGGACTATTTTGCCACTCGGGCGTGGCCAGGGAAGGATACTTACCTGGAACTACTTTGGGGGCTATTTAAGCCACGCCCAGACAGTAGCTCACGCTTCGCGTTGTTCTGCTTCCAAGCAGTTGAACGCTCACCGTGTCTGCTCCTGCATCTGGTCTCCAGCCACGCCCGCCTCGATCCTGGAAAACCTGTAAGGAAAGAAGAGAAGAGAAAGGTGAAAACCAAGAATTTTATCAAACTTCTTACCTGCATCCGGAACCTTCACGTCAGCGTTCCTGAGAAAAGACTTTCATTTAAAAGTACCGCGTTGCTCGCTGCAGCGCCGCGCTTCACTCACCTGTCCTCGGGAGTTCTTCTGGCTCCACTGCGACTGTCTGCACCGGTCGCCACATCTCTGCGCCTAGGGGAGAGAAGAAGAGACAAAAGGTGAGCAGAAGGAACTTATGAGGAAAGCCTAATTTTCCGCCATAACACTTACCGGTCTACTGTTGGTGGATCATTCCTCATTTCGGGTCGGCGCCACTAAGTTGGCAGGTACCGCACCCCGGCCCCTATGGGGAAAGGACAAAAGACATTACTGGAGGAATATAAAGACATTAAGAGGGATCGCCCCCATCGCTAACTCACCTGAGTTTACCATCGGCAAGTCAATCCCTCAACGCATCGCCTTCATTCTGCACCTGAAATAAAGGACAGATCACAGGTTAGGAAGGCAACAGAAAAGGAGGCTCAACACTTGAACTTTTGTAATCTTCATACTTACGGCATTCCGCTTGGAAAAGTCAAGTGGATTTTGCCAGCGCCATTCTGAAAACCAGTGAAGTAACTGGACAAACACGCGCCCCTGCACCAGAAGCAGGATGGGGAGTTCATCCTTTCAAACCATAAGGTGAGCTTCAACCGGGGATTTCGGAGGAAGTTAGAGAAGAACGAAGGGGTGAAGGGGGAAGCAAGCACACTATTCTGCAGACTGTTAATCCCCTTTCTCATCTGCAGAAGGATATTCCTACGGGCCAGACAAGCAAGATTTAAGGGTCCTGCTAAGTCGGTGTTCCGAGTGCTGCGCATCACGCTCGAAGAGGCCACAGCAACCCAGACTAGACCAGCGCCTCTGTGGGAGTCAGGTGAGCATTACAGTTATTGAAGGAGTTATTTAAATCGTTATTTAAATAGTTATTTAAGTAGGTCTAGTTTGCCTCCTTAGAATTGTCTCTAGGTCCAAAATCCTCTTCCTCCTGGTCCAAGTTTAATAGTTCAACAAATTTTAATGCGTCAAGGGTTCTGCCGACCTTATCAATGGTCAGAAGCCGTTCCCAGTATTCTTCTTCCGTCTCCTCAGTGATGTTGCTCGTATAACTACCCAAGTAGTTCTCCCTTTTCGATTTCAAGGCCGGGCAGGATAACATTACATGTCTGATAGTTTCAAGTTGGTCTTTAGTTTTGCAGAATCTACAGTATGCAGTTGATTTTTCAATTTGCCTTCTTTTCCATTTTACCTCTCTGCAGTGCCAGATGTTAAGTCTGCAGCGCATCAACAGATCTCGGTAATGGTGAGATGGGAATTTCAGCAGGTAGGGTGGTAGCATATGCAAACCTTTTTTTTCCCAGACAATATTATGACATTGATTTCTTTTCAATCTTTGCTCCTGTGTTTCCTCCCAGTCCTTTTCCGGGATGGATCTTTTGGCTTTATCTGGGTTTTCCTTTAGGGTGCCTTCCGAAAGGTTTGACTGTTTCAAGCTAGCTTTGCATCTTCTTTTCCAATTTCGAATCATAGTATCCTCATTTGGTACTTCCCTCTGCATTAAGATTTCAAACGGCTTGGATCGGTTGCCGATGGGATGGGACACTACAGAGCAATTGAAGCCACAGACTGAAGCCTGAGCTCTGTTCTTATGAGCTCCACCGGTAACGATGTCGGAAGGTGCAGGATCTTTCACCAAAAGTAGGCCTCACATATGTTCCAGACTTCCCATCTCAAGGCTAAGAGTGCTTCAGCACCACACGTGATGACCGCCACCACTTTTTGCTTGAAAAAGGTTACTATTGGAGCTAGTGAAAATTTGCCATACCTGCGATGTAAGCGATGTAAGCAGACAAATCTTCAGTTTTTCATTTTCCAGCGACCACGTCTGAGATTTTCCTGCAAACTTTCTTGCCTTGCCAGATCTCATGGTTAGGATCATGGATTTCTTGATGTTGATCTTCATGCTGTTATCTTTTAGATATTTATTGAATGACTCAATCCGTCTTTACAGGCCTATTGGCGTCTGGTCTACAAATACTGCGCCATCCGCATATAGCATCCACGGTATCACTCTTCCGTTTACCTTCGGCGGGAATGCACGAATCTGCTCTTGGGTAGTCTTCATGTCGGCCATGTACAATACAAAGAGGAAGGGGGCTAACGCACCTCCCTGTTTAATTCCCCTGGAGGTTTTAATCTTCCTAGATAGCCCTCCGTTTCCTGTAATTTGGACCTGAAGTATCAGTATATAGGGCTTGGATGGCTTCCAACAGGTCCTTCGGACATCCCCACATCTTCAATTTTGACCACAGATGTTCTCTATTTATTCCATCGAAAGCTTGTTTGAGGTCGATGAAAGCTAAATAGAGTTTTCTTTTCCCTGCTAGAGTCTTGGCCTTCAGCAGGTTAATCAAAAACAAATTCAGAGCGGTACCTACTCCACTAATGAAGGCTGTTTGCCTTTCGTCCAAGATTTTAGCCTGGGTGGCCCATTTTTTTAGATCCCTTAATAGAAGTGATGCAAATAGCTTGCCAATTGAATCTAGGAGTGCTATTGGCCTGTAATTCCTGGGGTTTCCCCGATCTCCCTTCTTGTAGATCGGTACAATGTAAGCCTCCGTCCACGTGGTTGGTATTTGTCTAGCTTTTTTAATTTGTTGGAATAGAGTATATATGAGATCAGCCCAGTCCTCACAATTTTCTTTCAACAGCTTGTTGGAGATACCATCTGGGCCTGCTGCTCTGGAAGTACTGAGTTTCTTAATTAGAATTACGATGTCATCTCTATCAGATTCAAGTGCCCATGGTGTATTGTCGGGCCTCTCATTTATGATTTGTCCCTAGGTTTCCCCTTCATATAGTGCAGTATAGTGTTGGAACCAATTTTCCTTTGAGACTTGGTTAATTCCTATAGCCGATTGATTACTTGCCCTGTTGTTAAGCAAGTCCCATGTAGTTCTTGCATTATTCGTTGATATTGCGGCTAACATTTTCTCGGCATCCCCAATTTTTATAGGTTAAGCAACACTTCTTTAGTAGTTCAGGTTTCTTTATACGATTATCCTTTTTTATACATCTGAGATCTGCTCTATATTGTTTTTGCCTAGCCACTAGCTGTTCATCATACGCATGTTTTTTTTATTTGCTTACTTTTGGTAGGGTCATACTTGACCTCGTAGGCTTCCAGTAGCCATTTATACTCGACCACCTCCTCATCTTTGGTTATTGCATCTTTATAACCCTGCACCAATTTTGGGACTATCTGATTTTTTAATCTCAATCGATTTCTTCCCCATGACACCTCAGTTTCCATTGATCTTTCGCTCGCTACAGTAGATCTTTTTTCCCAGGCGAGTTCAATGGCTAGCAGACAGTGGTCACTACTTGTTTGTTTAAATATTGTGAAGGAATTTATCCACTCCAACGTGTTTCCTCCAACAAAACAGTAGTCAAGACAAGCTCCAAATTTTCCACTGTGCCATGTATTTGCTCCCAAAAAGTCTCCTTTTGTCTGGCCGTTTAACATCTTCATCTCACAAATTCTTATTTCCTTCATCCATGTTTTTTCCTTTCCTAGTAGATGTTCTATTTCTTTAATTTTACTCTCTTTGTCCAGCAATTTGATGTTTAGGTCACCATTTAATAGTATCAGCTGATCTTTCTCCTGCGTCATGGATTTATCAATACGTTCATAATTGATATTAAGTAGCTCACTGGTCCTGTCATATTTTCACTCCAATGGGTATTTATCAGAATCATATGTATCGCCGTTTGTCATCTGCTTCGAGTCTTATTTCGAGTATTTGCACATGTGGATTCGGTGTGTGATGTTCTAACACTTTTAGTGGACTGTCCAGTTTCTTTAGTATCATGAGGCCTCCAAATGGTCTTCCCTTTGGTCCCTTTCTGGCCGGGTTTATGTACACTTCATAGCCCTCACACATTGGAGGTTCCCGTAGCCATGATTCTTGAATTGAAATGAGATCATAGTTGGCCAAAAAGGAACTGTCTTTAGAGAGCAGATGTTTAAATCCTCTAGTGTTCAATGAGGCACAGAGGACCGGCTTCTGCTGTCTCTCCTTACTCTATTGTTTCTTTTTAGAGTTCAAGGCATTTTCCATCCATGACCAATCCTTTTCGTTGTTGTCTACTTTATTTGGCTTACTTTTTATCCTCTTTGGGTTTTCCGAATTGTCCACTGTAAACCTCGAGGTTTTCATTGCCTCATAGCTTCTTTTAGTTGTTGCAGGGTTTCCTTTTTGATTTTTTCCCCCTTCTTTTCCTTTTTCGACCTTTTCCATTGGTGTCTCAGCAACTGATTTGATTTTTGTATGCTTTTTCTCTGTCGCTTTATCTTTGTTATATACTGGAGTCATGTCTTTCACTTCTTTTCTTTGTTCTGTTGCTGATTTTTCTTTCTTTTGCCTAAAGTCATCGTCCAGGTCCTCCAACCGAAATCCCCTTTTTTGTAGGGTGTCACTCGCCACCAGAAATTTCTGTTTGGTCTTATTGGAAGACAGATGTGGGATGACTTGGTCCATCTTCTTTTCCTTTTGGAATTCAACTATTTTTATATCCTCAGTTGATATTGTATGTAGTGGCGAAACTTGCTTGCAGAGCTCCATCACGTATCTCCTAATTAGTACCACCCTTCTGGGTCCATTTACTGCGGTTTCTAGTTTTAGATAGCACCCTTTAAATAGAATGGATTTCTTCGGAGGTGGTAGAGGCAACACTTCACTTTTCTTAGCTTCAATATGCTTATTATCTTTTGTGTCCTTTTTTGGTTTTGGACTGGGGCTATCCTGTCTCTTTCGTTCTTTCATCCCTTTATTGTCCTGCTTTTTTCTTTTTTGTTCCAGGGTTCTGAATTTGACAGGTTCCTTTTCTGTATCAAGTTCTCTTTTCAGGACATTCTATCGTTGAGGCTTCAATTTCTTATGGTCCTTAGAATTTGAGATTGTATCTGTGGTGTCCCGGTTGTCTATGGTTTGCCATTCTGATAGACTGATACTTTCCCAATCTTCTTTGTTGCTGTTATTATCCATCAGCTCAATTAAATCACTCAGATTTGCTGGCTGTTCCTGATCATCCCATTTCTCTTCTGTTATTGCATTTTTGGGATCTTTTATCTCGCTCACCTCAGTATAGTCTAGCTCACTCATCATCAGTTCTCTTCTAGGCTTCTTTGCGCACTGAATATTTTCTCTTCTCGGTGGTGTTCTTAAATTCCTCAGAAATGCCCTTGATCCATTGACTGCTTTTGAGGGCTTCATTTTTAGATTTTTTCCCCTTTTCATTCGGTTTTCTTATTGCCTCTTTTTCCTTTGACTATACATGATATTTAGGCGTAGCCCCTGCAAAGATCGCAAAGGAAGTTATTTCCGGTTGAGCTAAGGTGACTGGTTATTTGCGGTCCCCACTCCCTTTTTCCCAGAGGGGACCAGAATCACATCGTCCAATTGTGTCTCCTTTTGTTTGGAGAGGGCATTTGCGCCCTGTTTCAATTTCATTGGACCTTTCCCTTCTTTGAGTTTTGTTTCTGACAGCTCTCCAACGTTCCTCTGTTTATGGACACTTCTCATCCATTTGCAGTCCTCTAGGACTGCTTCCATCAGCAGGGATTTGTCGGTTGCATCTCTTCTTGCTAGATCACTGAGGCGACTCTGTCAAAGTTGAGTTAGTTCTGCTTCCATGTTTATTCGTATACATATACTCTGCAGAGAGGACTCCATTTGGACGTGTGTCTCTTTTACTTGAATATTGCTATTAGTCACCTCTTGTACAGAGTCTTTAATTGCCTCATATAATTTTAAGAAGGGGGCCAATGTAATATTTCACAAAGCCATGATCACTTTTTCGATATACTCCATATCCTTTTCTCTTCCAAGTTTACAGGCTTCAGTTACTGTCCGTAGGATGTGATTATTTCCTGACTCTCCTGAGCGCATATAGGCGTCTTCCGAGGTTAAAGAGCTGGTCATATGCCTTGCTGTCTGTTCCTCACCAGCTGCTCCTTTTGGAGTTGAATCTTTCAAGGTATCGCCTGGAAGGAGTATGTTTTTCTCCTCGGAGATTGGTGTTTGGGTCTCTTTCGTTGCTGTTTTTTTTTCCTGCCACTTAATCGATGATGTAATCGAATTCTCGGGCGGAAAAGATCTCCCTGCTGCTTGTTCTTTGTCCAAAGCTGCCATTCTCTCATTTATCAGGCAAAAACTCTTTATTTTCTCTCCCTATATTTTTCCCGTCAGTAAAGTTAAGTCTTGCATAATTTTATTTGCAAGACTAGAATTACTCAGATTTGCTGGTATTGGGTCTGGGATTCCATTGGTAATACTTTTTCCGAATGAAGTCGTCCTCGCCAATTGGGTCCTGGCATTGTCTCCATCATCCCCAAGGGTATGATCTGTTTCATTTATTTCATTAGGAGGATTTGCAGTTGTTAGAGCTTCTTCAATTCGGGCACAATCTTGATTTCTTTTTCCCAAGAGACCGTGGCTTACATAATCTTCCCTATAAGGTTGAAAGATATCAAGTGGTCCTCGGGCTGTCTCTCTGAGCACAGTATGTTGTATTTTTTTTCTCAGGATGGTGGGCTCCTGTAGGGCCTCTTCCATTTGCCACAATTCTATTGCGTCCCATTGACCTCCATGTTCCCATGATGCATCTAATGGTTGATGTTCGCTTGTGGTACTTTCCGTAACGCAGCTGAGTTCTTGTGTAGCTAGCTTTAGCATTTCTTTTGATCTCAAATCTGTTGTCACCTCCGGTGGGTGTTCATGTAGGGCAGCCCATTCCACAACTTGGGAGGGTATGGTCGATTTTAAATTTCCAGTTAAGTCTCCATCATTCTTATTAGGGGGGTGCTGCTCTTCGCTAGGGCTAGCCATGGTTGAATCCGGGCTGTGCAGATTCTCCCTCCCCCCAGATACTGATCTTGTCTCCATTGTCTCACCTTCAGTGACTGTTCTCTGATTATTTAGAGTTTTTTCAAGTATGTTTGCTGACAATAAGCTAGGCTTCATTGGTCGACCTTCAGACTCTTTAACTGGGATAGGATAGTCTCTTATTGCAATTTCATTTGAGTCACTGACAGTTTGTTCAGCACTTCCCCATGGCAAGTGTCTTCTACGGCTGGCTCGGGTATTATAGGTACTGAGGATGATTGTTTTGAAATTTCTATTACCGTAGGGGTAGTACAAGCCATGGGTAGCTCAGGCGAGTTAGGGGCCAACCACAAATTGCCGACTTTTTCCGCCGACGGCAGTTGATTTGTCATTTCTGTGTTCATCTGGCTAGCTCTCACTGATAAACTCGTTTGCTTTTTTGTACCAAATGGTAAATGGCTCTGTTTTAACGTTGCTGTTTTCAGTATAGGCTCCGGACTCCCATTTACCTCTGGGAGGGAGATGAATCATTGTCTTACCTGCAAACGGGTTCGCAAGCCCGTTTCTTGTAGATCCATGATGGGAGGAACTAACTTCATTTTATCAGGGGCCTCCTCGTTGTACTTTGTATCAGACGTTATTGGCAGCCAACTGAGTAGAGTTCCCTGCAAGCTCACAGCAAGCAGCCAAACAGCTTAACAGCTGCTTCACTCCACCAAAACGATGCCCTTTGCGCGCCGGGCTTAACGCTGCAAGGGTGCCTGGCTGCAGAATTTGTATCACTTCCTGTAGGCGTCACTGGTGGCGGGCAGGGGGCAGAGCCAACCAGCGCTACAGTGCTCTCTCCTGTTCCGCGTCCTCCAAGCTGCCAGCCGTGTGTCCCACAGCACCTCCAAAGTCCTCCAGATGCTAGCAGAGGGCAGGTGAGGGGGGTCGCAGCCACAGCTTAACAGCTGATTCACTCCACCAAAACGATGCCCTTTGCGCGCCGGGCTTAATGCTGGAAGGGTGCCTGGCTGCAGAATTTGTATCACTTCCTGTAGGCGTCACTGGGGGCGGGCAGGGGGCGGAGCCAACCAGCGCTACGGTGCTCTCTCCTATTCTGCGTCCTCCAAGCTTCCAGCCGTGTGTCCCACAGCACCTCCAAAGTCCTCCAGATGCTAGCAGAGGGCAGGTGAGGGGGGTCGCAGCCTCAGCTTAACAGCTGATTCACTCCACCAAAACGATGCCCTTTGCGCGCCGGGCTTAGAGCCACAAGGGTGCCTGGCTGCAGAATTTTTTTCACTTCCTGTAGGCGTCACTGGGGGCAGGCAGGGGGCGGAGCCAACCAGCGCTACAGCACTCTATCCTGTTCCGCGTTCTCCAAGCTGCCAGACGCGTGTCCCACAGCACCTCCAAAGTCCTCCAGATGCTAGCAGAGGGCAGGTGAGGGGGGTCGCAGCCACAGTTTAACAGCTGATTCAGTCCACCAAAACGATGCCCTTTTCTATGAATGTAATACCTTTTGAAAGTTAAGTTTCTGACTGTCAGTAAATAAAACCACCTGCCCTAGATATGGCAGTGAACAAAAAAGAAGGGGCTAGACATGTGATGCCATCAGTGATGCCATCAAGGATATTTGTGATGTCATCTTTGATGTCCTGGGTGTTAGTCTTAGCAGTGCATGGTGGTGGCGCGAGTTATGGTTGCTTAGCTTAACATAACTGGCGAATTTGTTTTGATTTTACTTGGAACCATAACGTCACTTTAACAACGTTTTGTTTACTGAATTTCATAGGTTTTTAGTAGCACAACTTAACCATAACGTCCCTTTAACAAAGTTTTTTTTACTGAATTCAGATATAGTTATGTCTCTCACCTGGGATTTGCATATTGTCTGTGTTTTTCCAACGCTGGCTCAAACCTGCCTTTTCATAATGACCTTGGTACTGTGCACTTGGTGTCTGAGATGTAGCTCTTTTTGCTGGCTCAGCAAGCCTGGATATTTCTCTCCACAGTGTTAAGGTATCTTGATGGCTCCCATTCATCTTATATTGCTGCGTCTTCCATCTTGGTTTACATGGCCACTCAGTTTAGTTTGTTCTTTATCAAGCAAGCAGTTATATGTATTCTTGCGTGATTGGCTTTTCCTCTTAAGAGAGATATGGTGTATGTGATCTCCATCTTAGTGATTGTAAGCATGTTCTTCATGTCTAAGAGCAGTTTGCCCTAGGTGTCTGTGTAGCTTCATGCAGGGATGCATGTGCTTCATGCCTAACGCATCTACATGTGTGTGTGTGTTCAGCCATGCCTCCTCTTCATGATTACTTTTGTGATGTCATTCGTTTATGGTCTGTGGGGCGACTTCAATCAGAGGCGTCTGTAACCTTGGTGGTACACTGGGGATGGGGATAGACACCCACTACAATCCACCCTCTGGCCCACACATGGACTACACATACTTGAAACCCCTCCCCACTGATGGTATCTTGTGGTTCCACACCTTTGCTACCCCCCTCAGGTCGCTTGAGTTCCTTCTGTGTTTTTCCGTGCTGCAGGTCACTTTCTCCTCGACTTCACTGTCCAGTTTGGGGAACCCATCTATTTCTATGTCCTTCCGGGAGCACCATCAAGGCTGGTGTGTTCAATGACTCCAGGGTACATACCACTCCTCTATTTGGAGGGGGTGGTCTGAATCTGAGCTTCAGGCCCATTGGTGGTCCGTGAGTACTGCTGTGCCTCCTCTTCATGCCATGTACCTTCGAAATGTGTCTGCAGCCTCAATTCTCTGCAGCCTTTTGTGGACCTTCATCCTGGTAACATAGTGGTGTTATTTTTGAGGGGCACTCTGGGCAGAGGTCCTGCCTTGTTTCCTACTAATGTGAGAAACTTGAAATTCCTTGCCCACTCCTTGAGGTACTCATTGTTTTCTCTCTGCACCATCTCCACTGGAACTGTTAGGAGCGCTTGTGCTTTGCATCCCAGCAGCCATGTGACCCAGTCTTCTCCTGTAAATACCCGCCCATATACTGATAGTTGGTGTCTCTTGCAGTATTCAGGCATTCCCGCTAGACCTCTTCTTCCGATCTTAAGGAATTGCAATTCCCTTTGTGTCACTGTTCTCGCTTCTCCCTTGTTGGGGCCTTGCAATAGTCTATATTGTAGTACATCATCTGCGCTTCAGCAATCCTCTATCATTGTCTGTGTTTTTATATGACTGTCCTGTGGGAATATATTATGTGGCCGTCATCGTAGTGTAGTTTGCTAACTCTGCAACCGCCACAGAAGTCCTGGATGCACTCAAGGACTGGGATGTGAGAGAGCATGTGTGGCAGCCCTCCCCTCCAGCCTCTCTCCCCACATGGGTCAGGTGCTGGTCCCACATATTGTTAGTTGTGTGGGCTGAATTGGGGCATACAAGCACTCACGTGTTTAAAATGGGTAATGACACTCTGTTGGAGCTGCTTCATCTCTTTCATTGAACTAGCAAGGGGTTGGGTCATTACTTCAATAACTATGGGATCATATGCCATATCACATATACTTGTTCAGGTGAATAATACAATGTTGCTTTTTGTAATAAGGAGAGGGTAAAGAAGTATAGACAGTAGAATTCAAAAACAAACATAGCTACACATTTTCTTTTCAGTAGTACAATCCATGTGCTGCAAGTGTGCACGCCCATTGCCTTGTATGTAGGTTATACCTTGATACCTTGCGAAACCTACACCACTGTGTGCCATCAAGATCATTTCCTATTCACTTGTTATTTTTTCTTTTTTTTCTTTGATGCAGTATGGTGACCCCTGCCACCACGAGCATCGGGGCTGCCACTTAAGTCCCCTTGCACCTGAAACACAAAGAAAATCAAAATATATATCCATTTTATTATTATCACTCCCTACTATTGCCTTGATACATGATAATACTGCTTCCTTTTATTCACATACTCCTTCCATCTAATTCATATAACACATGCTCACCTCCCAATCCACCTCTGCCTTCAATATCATTATTTTGTTGCACTCTTAATTTCACTGAAGGATTAGCTGTCCCACTATCCTTTAACCACATGAGAGAGAAACAAAGAAAAAAAACAGCAACGACAGCAACAAAACCCATTCCCTGTCTTTGCCACATCTGCTGCTTTTTCTGGGTATGTTCATGAGCTGAATTTATTTATGTCCTGGAGAGACCAAATGGGGACAAAAGTAATACTAAAATAATGAGTAGACTGTTTCTTCCCTTTTAATGAGCTCTCTTTTCCCCATCTGCGCACATGGGCCTTTGGTCTTGCCGCTGTGTGATTCCTCCATGTGACGGGCTGGCACTTTTCTACACTCTGGGCCCTTGTGATGGTGATGGCTTTCATGTGAAGTCCAAGAATGTGTCTCTTTTCCTTCCAACATTGCAGAACGTTTCCTTTTTCTGCTGATGAGGTGGCAGGCCTGCGTGAGCTGTCTTGGGCGTGGTGTTTTCCTCCTGTCAGCCTTCTTTATTTTGCGTTGGGTCACAACCGTAGCTGTTTCCTGCAGTGTTGTCCCTGCAAAACATAGCTGTTATTTTTGTTGCCTCCCTGACCTTTACCTACACTAACACACCTATCACGACACTGAAACAAGCACATGTGATGTACATGTACATGCAGCTGTGACATATGTATACACAGGGTTGCCTACCATCTCTTAACATGTACATTTCTGTCCTTTTTCCAAAAACACTAATAATATATTTCTCGTTGAACATACATTTCTTTTCAAATCTACCAAAAACATTGCATAGCATTTCCATGCATTTAATTTTTCCTGCATCTGTTAAAGATAGTTCTTTTGTTTCCACCTTCTAAATACCCTACTTTACCTGTGTCTGTTGCACTATACGAGAGATACTAATAATCAAAACCCACTCTTTCACTTTCTACCTGTTACTCACCTGCGCCTCCTTTTCTTTCCATGGAGACCCATAGAGAACCTCCCACACTCCTTTCAAATCCTCAGTACCTACCTTTCATGCCTATTCACCTTCCCTTCACATCCACAAGTGCCTACATCCTTAAGTGTTGCTCCTTGCAATTACATTAATCTGTTACACCAACGAGGCCATATGAAAGAAGAACATCCCTTGACCTTATAACACACCCTGTGTCCATTAATCATATGCAAAACATTGCGTTCCATACTTGGGTACATTGCTTCCTTGCACTGTCAGATGTGTCTCCATACTACTCATTGTGCTTCTCCTTACAGCCCCTCATTTGAGGCCTGTGTTTGATTAGTCAAGCATCTTTTTCCGCTGCTCAATCTGTTATTATGCTTATGTTATAGGAATATTGTCTGGTATTGTGGGGGGAAATCCTTATGTACTGTGGAGCCTCTTAAAAACTGACAAGCCCCCAATGAGATACCCCTTTGTTTCCACATATTTTGTGCACTATGCCCTCTCTTTCCACACCTCCAACTCTACCTCAGCATTTTGTTTTGCTCCCCTTATTTCCCAGTTGTTCCATCCGCCAGTATCCCTTCTTATACTGTTCCTAACTATCCTGGATCCCTCCAATGTGTGATCATCATGCGTGCTACCAGCTCACGATGTGCTGAGTACTGATGCCAAATCCTCCTTGTCTCTATTTTCAATTTTTAGTGGATACATTAAACCTATAGTAAATACCCATTAATTTGGTATAAACACGCCTCCATCTATCAAATGAGTCAGTCTGCCCATCCTCAAGAGCTTTACCCATTCCCCACTTCACTCCCTCATTATTATCCCTGTGTAAAATCACTCTGTCCTCCCCCACCCATGCAGCCTTTGAGCTTGCTTGTAGCCTCGTGTCAGTCTTCCTCCTCTACGTGTGTCTTTCATCTTTATAGAAACCCTGTTAATAATCATTATAGTCTGCCCTTTGTCCCCATCAGTCATGCTGTACCGTATGCGTGTTTCACGAGGGACCATTTCCAAGTCTACTGGCACACTCCTTGGTCTCCTCTAAGCATAGACTGCTAACATGAATGGTGTAAAAAGGTCATGTTTTACTAAAAGGGCTCCCCCATCACTACCGTCACCCCTCCTATCCTGTGTGTCTGTGTCCGCATTTGCATCGGTGCCTGTAGTGGTTGCATTTGTCTGTGATGTAGGTTTAACTCGTGACGCATGAGTCTATCACTGTTTGTGATCTTGGGCATAATATTCATGTGAGTAAGCACTGTATTTTGAAGGGTGTGCCATCCCCCCTCTTGAATCCTGCTGATTTTGTTACACCCCTCCCCTGCTCATACATGCCTGGGAAATGTGTCCCAATCTTATGCGCTTGCTCTCTCTCTCCATCCCACATGCTCCTTGCCTTTCCTGTGGTGATTAATGCACAACTAAACTATGTGCATCTATATCCGGGGTTTCTTACTTCTCATTATTATGTCTGTATGCTTCAGCATGGCCCTGTCTTCTTACCTAATGTGTTGGCCCATTCAGGGCCTTGAAGTAATTACTTTGTCACTGTGTGTGTGTGTGTGTGTGTGTGTGTGTGTGTGGGGAAAACGTTGGGCTAGGCATCTCCCTTTTCAAAATGATCATCCTGCAATGCACCTGAACTCCAAAAGTGTTTTACCTTCCTTAATCAAAGCATCCCTCCCTCCCCTGCTGCGTGACTGCCCTATACACACTCTAGAGTGCCCTTCAAAGTGTCCAGTTGCTGATGAAGGTACTCGCAATGGTGAAATTATATAAATGAATTTGCGGGGGGCTCTAATGTTCTTCAATTACCCACCAAAAGGCTCAATACCTTTTCTTTTTGCTACTTTATTTTGTCTTATGTTACTCCAAAACACATGCTGAGAAATCAAGCCACATGTACAGTCGCCCACTGGGCTGCCCCAGCCTGTGCCGGCTCCACTGCCTTCCCCCCTCCTACCTCCTCCTCCTGCCTTCTCCAGAACTGGGGCTTCCTTCCAGACATTTACAAAGGCTTGCTTCTCCCACATGAGGGGGGGGGGGAATTCTCTTTGGCAGCTGAATATTTCACGCACAGGCACCAAAAGCACATAAATTAGATGAATTACAAAGCGGAAGTGCAGACAATGCACCAAAAAAGCACATACACATAACTTGAACAACATTAGCCATGCATCACAGTAAACAATACACATTCCCAACTTGCATACAAACTCCATAATCTAACCAAAGTACACACTCACACTACACGCTCTCTGCATACCTCAATACACACTCTGCATACCTGTGTGCACCCCAAACACAACACAAAAACCCCACAATAAAACCTCACAAAAGGTGCATACCACAAGCCACCCCCGCTCTAACCTCTGCCCCTAAAGCTCACCCCAAACCTCCAAATGCCATAATCATGTTGTTTTCCAAAACTTCAAAACCACTTTGCCTTGCTACAAAACAACACCTTTTCAATTTTTCTTGACCAACAACTCTGTGCCTCACTGTGCACGAACAACCTGTTGGGTGTCATTCCCAGTAAATCAGGAGGCTCAGCTGAACCGGCAGGTGAAGCTGGGCCCAGACCAAAGGCCCTGGTCTAAGGCCCCTGTCTTTCCCTGTCTTGCCAGTAAAGGCTGTGCTGCTGTCCCCACCTGAACCGGAGTCCAGTGTGATCCTACAGGCAAGCTGTCAATTGCACAGCTGAGCAGGAGTCCACACACACTCTACAGGTAAGAGGTGTCATGCTGATGCATCAGCACACTCTACTTCCTTCCTCCGACACCCTCAGTCAGGCCGGTTCCTCACCAGCACAATCGTTCATTACTTTCACATCCTTATGCTATCCGGCTATGATGGGGCACACCAATTTACTTTTGCTTTGCTGGGATACAAGCCTTACCTCACTCCCACAATCCCTTCCGATGGCTGCCAGAGTTAATCTGGAACCCGGTCCCAGTATGCACTGCTACCGCGCTCTCTACTATTGAGCTAGCCCTCATGCTCCACACTATATTAGATCTGTTGCAACCACCAAATGGTCTGACCGTATGCCCGACCTACTGCCACACTGGAAAGAGACCTCTGCTCCCCAATCACCACTAAAGCAAACAGTGGGTCCGTCCTTGACCCTTTCATCTTGGCCAAGTTCACCCAGGAGCAACACGACCACCTGTGCCCCCCTCACCCTTTTGTTGCATATTTCTACAATGCATTTTGGGTCCTTCTCCCCTGCCGAACATTACCACCGACCTACAACCAGCATCAAATGTACTCTGCCCTAGATGATGTGTGACTATGCCCATAAGGAGCCTACTATAGTCACCACAAATTGCTCTCTTAGCCCCCACCAGCCACACAACTGTAAAATATGTTGCAGCACAAATACTAATTGTCCTAACAATGTTGCTAACTCCACCTGTGTTACGACGAAAGACAACTTTTCCACCATTAGTTTCCCCTGCACCCCCTGTAAGTGGGCCGCTTGCCCGATCTGTGTCCCTATTGATGACCATTTTTATTGCATTATAAAAATCGCTAACACTACTTCTGCTATTGTTGTCTCTGCAAATGCCTTATTACGCTACCTATGTACTGCCCCAAATGGGCTGACTATGAAAAATGGTCTTCTAATGATGACTTTCATGCTGAAAATACTACTGATAAAGCCACCTGTGTTCGTGATGAAGTTGTTAATGCTACCACTAGCTGCCCAGGTACCTTCTGCAAGTTGTCCACCTGAACCAAATGTGATTTCAATTATGCCTACCATGCCTACTATGCCTGCAACACCACTACTGCTTTGGAGGAAGGTGCTAACACCACCTCAAATGGCCCTCACACCCCTCTTAAAGTTTCCCCTTGCCCAAAATGTCACATTGATGTTCCAGTATTTTGTGCAGCATTTAGCCACCCACACACATCCCAAAAAGAGACTCTTGGGGACCCCATCCTAGATAACCTGCACCGCACCAGAGTAGACACCCAAAGACCTCGCCCCTTCCCCTCACCATCCTTTTTTACCCATTTTATAATGGATAGGAGCAGAATGTAACTTTTCAACTCAAATGGACAGCACTAAAAATCCATCCCTAAACCAGAGTCTACAAAGCTCTCGGCCAAGGCCTCCTGAAAGTCTATGCTCAACCACTAGCAGACACCTACTCCAAAGACCTACGCAAACCCTAGTGCATAATGACTGCCCTCAACCCCATGGCAGGATGCACACATCACCTGGCATCGCCACCCAATAACACACCATTTATAGGCAAATCGACCCTTGCCTGGGTAAACCGCGCCCCCACAGACTGCAATCCAGAAGGGACTCTGGTCACACCACCTCACTCTTACCTACACCTATAAACCCCGTTCTCATATCTAGAACTAGGAGACCCTCCCCACAGCCCTCCTTCTCATCCAAGACACAACCATCGATACATATAAGCACCCCCACCAATATTCACTCTGCGGATTCGCTCAAATCCACCCCCGTTAATGCTAGATAACTAGGGGCCCATGCAGTAGAAATCCACAACCTCATCCTGGAGGAGCAACTCGATATATTAGTTACCACAGAATCATGGCTCCACAAGGCCTCTGGACCACTTCTATCCCTAGCTATCCCCACCAACTAAACGATTTACAGAGCCGATCAACTAGATTCATTAGGAGGGGGAGTTGCCCTCATAGCTAAACCTGCATTACAAATCGGGACCTGTCCCTTGTCCACCACCCCAGGGTATGAAATACTACTCCTCAAGCTAACCACAGACCCACAAACCACACTCAACATATTCTTGCTGTACAGGCAACCCAACGGGACTAGCGACACAGAGCTTGACATTCCTCTTCTGGCTACTCCCATCTGGTAACCTGCAATCAAATGCATAATGTTGGGAGATATCAACCTAGGATATGATAATGCCACTGACACCCAGGTAATGACCCTGCCATGAGTGACATATGCTTCCCCCAATCTGTCACCACCACGACGTATCGTATCTTGGACTGGATACTCTCCACCAATGCTGTCGTTAAAATCTCAGCTACTGAACCAGTACCCTGGTCTGACCAACTCATCATACATTTCACCCTTCCTCTTACCAAAACTCATAAAATCGCACCGAAGCTACTGACCCCCTGATTAGTCTGCAATACATGCAAACTGATGCACAAGACTTTAAAACCATCCCTCCTCACAGCGCTCAACACTTATGTATTGCCCCCAAACCACTCAGTGTAGGACTTAGCCTCCAAATACGATGCATGCCTCTTGCAGCCCATTGATATGCATGCACCGATTAAACGAAAAAAGCTAAAAACCGCACAAAACGAACAGTTCCTGGTTTGCAGAAGAGCTCATAAACATATGCAGGGAAAAAAGATCCCTTGAACACCTTTGAAAAATAAAATCTCTCCCCTACGAATTGCGAAGCCCTTGTCACCCTGGCCCTCAAATATAAAAGTGTATCAAGGCCAAAGCTAATAGCCTTAACGATTGAATCTCTAACACCAGTTGCTGACAAAGCTTGGTGTACCACGATTCAGGATGCACTCACTCACAAAATGTAGTCCCTTATGCTCAAAATGAATGACAAAAAGGCAATTATTCACCAATAAGCCTCTGGTTTCCCCCCAAAAGAGGCTCCCCAATCAAACATAGCCTTGTTCACTTTCTCTCCAGTTACACTGGAGCAAGTAGCAACAACCATCAGAGCCATCAAGCCATCCAATTGTAAAGGTGACTCTTTGTCAGCCCAAATCGTGAATCTCTGCTCGCCATCACTTTTTCCCATGATTACTGAGTTTGTTAATGCCTCTTTCGCAACTAGCATAGTGCCCTCAAAGCAGCCTGGAACACACTAATACTTATAAAAACAACCCTCAACCCCTCAATCCTGACTAATTAACATCCCATTATTTCAGGCCCGTTCTTACAAAAATTCCTGCATCGACTAGCATATTCTAAAGTCCAGCAATTCCTAGAAAATATCACCTTCAATGCATAAAGCAATCTGGCTTCAGGCCTAAACACATCACAGAAACCACACTATTAGAATAAAAAATACAGATGGATATTAACAGGGACTCTGAAAACCTAGCCATACTCCTACTGCTCGATCTTTCAGCTGCCTTTGACTTGGTTAGCATAATATCCTCTGCCAGCAGCTCATCCAGCACTTCCAATTCTCCCATGAAGCCGCAGCGGGATTAAATCCTTTATTAGTGGAAGGTCTACACGAGTGGCCATAGGGAACTCAGCAGCCGACGCCATCCAAGCAACATTAGGTGTACCTCAAGGGTCCTGCCACTCGCCCACCCTGTAGAAAATGTATACAAAACCCCCCTTTGATATACTGGATGCCAGTGGCATCATCTATACCAACTTCACAGACAACACTCACATTCTTGTCCCTCTCTCAGGTGACCATGTTTCTGATAATACCAAAATGAATGGAGGCTATAGCACTATCCAAAACTGGATGGCCACCCACAACCTCTGCCTAAATGAGAAAACTGATCACCTCATCATTGGCTCACTGCACCACATCAAACACCTTGATTCTTCATGTTCCTCCTTCTGCAGTGATGGCACACCCATCCCGGTTTCTAAGCAAATAAAGACATCATGAGTCCACCTGCAAGCTGACCTCTCTCTTACAGACGAAGCAACGCGCTATCATCATCCACAGCCTATACATCCAGACTCATTGCTCTGAGTAGGCAATTCCTCTCACCAAGTAACTGCATCATTCTCGCTAGAGCACTGATAGTTTCCAAACTAGATTACTGCAATGTGCTACTCATGGGTACTTCAAAAGCAAATCTATCAAAACTCCAACTTCTCCAAAACACAGCGCTGCGCTCCGCTCTCAGACTCAAAAGATCTGACCATATATCAGCCAATAGACGCGAAGAACACTGGCTCCCTATCAAAGCCCGGGTGGACTTCAAAACTCTAACTATCACACATCATTGCATGCACAAAGATGTGCTCCAGTATCAGATCCAGTTCCAGTAACTCACTGGTCACCCCCCGCTTTAAGAGAAAAAGATCAGGTGGGGCTAGCTTCTGCACAGCTCCCACACTTTGGAACGCTCTACCAGCACTCATTTGCAAAGAACATTAATTCCCTGCCTTCAAAATATTACCCAAAACGTGGCTGTTCGATAAGTATCAGTAATGACGTGTCATATGTGTCTTCCTGAACTGTCCTCTTTCTACCATTAATCATTTGTTTTCTACTCAAATGTAACATGCTCCTAACACTTGATGCACTAACGCTGTGATACCCCAGGGTTTGGGTGTTGGCATAAATGCAAAAATAAAAATAAAATAAACCTTCCCTCAATGCGCTATGTACTATTCACAACCTCTTTGGGACCTCACCAACCACTATGCATGTAAAACAATGTGAGTGCACTCCTAAACCCCACAATACACATAAACAGTGCAACACAAATACCCCACGGCCGTCAACCTGCTTTTCATTCACAAAGGATTAATCTCTTAAAATGTCATCTCAGGGTCGTGGCCCTTCTTCCATACCGTAGCAAAGGAATACCATTTCATTATTTGTTTTTTCTGTGAAATGCAACAAGATGTTACCTTCCGTAAACTAAGCTAATCAGTAGAAACAGGGATACTTTATCCGTAAACGAAACTTACGCCTAGAGATAGGGATTCTCTCATAAATAACATAAAATGACAAACAACAAGACATAACTCCTCCTCCAATTCCCTCCCACCGTTATTTGTCAGATTGATGGGTTCATACCGTGGATGCGCCAAAGTCCTCGGACACCGTCACGCCCACAATCTGCCACTCCACCTTCTAGTCTGCTGATTTCTCACAGGGAGCAGTGCAGGAATGCAGAGAAAATGACATGCCGAGGACGTTGGCCAACAATTCCTTTAATACCACTTGAAGTGGGTAAGGGAGATGGTAGAGCCCCCATCATAAAAGCAAGAGGTCTGGCTCAGGGGTAATCCTCACACCCAAGTAACGAAGGAGTGCAGAATTGTGACAAAACTACTGCTTTAATAATGAAATCTCAGCAAAGCAGGGATACACACCGATTTCCAATGCTCTAAACTGGTTACAGGCTTGTCATGGAGTTTTAATACAAAGTGACATCACAAGGAAATGATACATTGCAAAAACCTAACGTGGGATAGGATTGGTTAGTGAGGTAGGCTACATATATAAACTATATGGGGTTAGTGCCTCCACTGGCTGCAAGCTATATAGCGGCTCCACCTGTGCCCATCTCCCAAATGTTGCAAGTGAAATTATGTCATGCTAGTGTGTTGTGAGGAGTGGCTACTGCAACAAAGTGTAAGCAAGTGTTGGAGGTGACTAGGGATTGGCCAGTGTGGGCTTTCTCAGCCTTGATGCCTTGGAAGGTTACCAGCATATGAACACAATTGGGGGGGGTTGAGAAGGGCCTCAGAGTGCTGCCTTGTCCCAATAAGGTTACCACCCTCTGAATCCCCTGGACACAAGCAAGGATTCTCTGAATAGGCCTTCCCTGCCACTGCAAGTCACGTGTGTAGGGACCGCATTTCGGATTATCCTGCTCAGTAATTTGGGAGGATTCTAGCTGGTGGGGACTTGTTCAGGCTATCTCCTCTGTGTCAGGTGTAAGCTGATGGGAACCTGAAAGTTCTGCAACATTTGTTTCTTATTTAGATACAGTTCTGCCTCTCACCTGGGATTTGCTTACTGTCTGCATTTTTCCAACGCTGGCTCAAACCTGCCTTTTCATAATGACCTTGGTACTGTGCACTTGGTGTCTGAGCTGTGTCTCTTTTCGCTGGCTCAGCAAAACTGGATCATTCTCCCCACAGTGTTAAGGCTTCTTGATGGTTCCCATTCATCTAACATGGCTGCATCTTCCATATTGGTTTACATTGCGCTCTGCATCAAGCACGTAGTTATGTATTCTTGTGTGATTGGCATTTCCGCATAAGAGAGAAGAGAGATAAGGTGTATGTGATCTCTATTTAAGCGATTGTAAGCATGTTCTTCGCGTCTAAGAGCAGTTTGGCCTAAGTGTCTGTGTAGCTACGTTTAGAGATGCATGTGCTTCATGTCCAACGCATCTATGTGTGTGTGTGTGTGTGTGTTGAGCCATATCGTCTCTTCATGATTACTTCAGTGATGTCATCCAGTAATGGTCTGTAGGGCTGCTTCATTGAGTGGCATCTGTCACCCTGGTTGTACCCTGGGGAGGGGGGTAGACTCCCACTACATGTACATTACTGGGGTTGGTATATCCCGCTGCTGGTTGTAATGTAGGATGAAACCCATACAGGGGCGGTGCGGATGGATTGATACTCGTGTCTATATTTTATACTTCTTCTTTAGGGGACTTTTCTGTGCGTTCCTTACAGAGCTCTAAATGCTCTGTCTGCTTTTCTGCTTCTTCCCTTTGTGTTTAGCAGAGAGATATGCATACATATTTTCTACAATATCATTTTCAAAGATATCTTCTCTGGGCCGTTCTTTAAGCTATTGCCCTGCCATGTCCAGCACCCGCTCATAGTGATACTTAATTATTTTTTCTCTGTATTCAGGCATTCTACTACATAAATATTCCAGGGGATTATCTATAACACCAATGAATGCCATCCTCTCACTGTGTGTATACTGACACTGGTCTAACAGGGTCGTTTTTCCTTTGTTTTGAGCAGAATGGCAATCATAATTATTTTACTTGTACAAGCCCAAAAGAATCAATAACAACATATACACATTTCCAGTCAATCCATTTTTTATTTTCACCATACCACAGCTTGCTTCTCACTCGTCTCTTCCCACACCTGTCTCCATTTACTCACTTCAATCTTTCTCAAACTATTCTCACTCACAACACTTCATAACAACACTACCTTAATACCCTATACCATTTTCACTTCAATCTTCACCACGCTAAAACAATACAATAAAAGTTACTATTCCTCCTAACAACAATATTCTCAGGGCCTCTGCCCACATAATATCTCTACCTCTACATTGCACAGTCTTTCCTTTCCCAATAAAACCCCAAACCATATACGTATACTCAGCGCTGTCCTCACAATATCATAAACATTTCATAAACCCTAACACCGCAAAAAGAAAATGACATAACTACACAATGCTGTCTTTCCTCCTAGTAGAGGAGATCCCTTAAATGTTTAATTTCTTTGCATGCAATACTACACAGTTCTGTCTTTCACCAACTCTGAAGAGATCCCCTCAATGCCATCTACACTGGTACACTCACGTGCTCTAGGATCTTTGAGTCTTCCCAATGCTCAGGCTCCGCCCTCAACTGTCTGCACCTCCCGTGAGCACGAGCGGTGAGTGGCGTCTGCTAGGCTTTCTTGTTCCTTACTCAATCTGGTATCGACAGTCCTGCACGGTGCACCCCTGCCCCAGGAGGGTGGCAGGGAGTCCACAGGTTTGCCGCGAGAACTGAAGATTTCACTGGGGCCTCCACAATGTACAGGGGCTCTCCTCACCCAGTAATTTAGGGGGAAATGTACAAAAGTAATCAAGAATGAGTGCACACTAGTACAAGAAAGACCACAGCTCTTTGATCAATCAGCTGGGAGAAAAATGAGACAGACAGCTCCATAGAACTGAATAGGACAAGCATTTCTCGACCCGACCCTAGCAGATGGTACATTTTAATGAGAGAAAAAATACATTTGCATGAATCACATTTGTTACATTTTGGGAGCAGTCCTAACATGGTGATTGGCCACTCGTTATCAGGCCCCTATAGAACCCTATACTTTGTCAACTGGGATTGGACCCCCATTTCTTGGAACACAAAGCATAATACCCCTTCATAACATCATGACGCTAAACAACCAACCCCTCAATGACATCAACATTTGCTGACCGACAAAAACTCTACATTCTCTTTGTCTGGCACCCTTCAATATGCGAGGGGATAACCAGCTTGATGCTAATTGAACCTTCATGTTGGAGACAGCGCGATCGCATCTCATTGAGCCCGGCCAATAAGGTGCCGGATGGAAATCAGCGAGGTTAAGAACATTGCTGCGCACACAGTCACGGCCCTCTGATTGGATCCTTCGGTCCCTTGCCCCCCTTTCCCCTCTGCACCTGCTCGACCACTCTACCTCCCCAACTCCCTTCTCACGACATGTTGCCAACTTTGCTTGAAAAAACCTACACAGCACTGTTGCTGTATTTTAATTTGCTGTATTTAATTCATTTTTGCCCTATTATTCTCGCCTGGGCTTGTACGTGCGTGCCACTGTGGCCTTCATGGTATCGGCTGAGAATGCTCCGGTATGGAGTGCGCTACCCTTCCCATGAGAAAACTCCCCTTGCAACAATGAATTGGATACTGTCTTCAATCCTCTGCCATCCTGACCTTTGCTACTCTAGAAGTTTGTTCACTGCAAAATTAAAACACAGCTAAAATAAAGTTTGCAATTGTTAAAATGGCTGACTAAAAATGCAGTTCTATCACAGGCCTACAAAAACATGGCCATCCTATTGCTCACATATTGCCCATAAAAACACTTACTCCTCTACCTAACACCACTAAATATTATATATTAAGCAAACCTCATCTAATTGCCCATCTAACTATATGAATAGTATAAACCCTACCTGTTGACCCCAATTCTAATGCGCGTGCAGTTTCCTGTTCAGCGCCAGCTCCCCGACTTGTGACACACTGTGTGTACCCTAAATGGTCCATGCCATCACTGCTCCCAATGTCACTGACCATGTGACCCTTACGTCACCACGTCACTCTTGTCGTTTGTACGTGCGCACCCCTTGTGGACGTTGGCTCTGCATGTTTAGAGCTTTACATTGCAATTTGAAAATCTGCATGCAGAACCTCTAACAATCCAACAGGCTCCACAGGGACGGGAGTGGACTGGGATACAGAAGGGAGCCCATAATTGATGGGATATGGCAGCACCTTCTTCCCATTCTAAGTGCACCGGAAGGGGACTGATAATTGTCACTGATTGTAAGCCTTTGAGCAACTTGAGGGCACATGCATACATCATAAATTGGGTGTGATGGAAAAAGATTGATCTGTGACCCCACAAGTCCCAGGAATCCCCCAATAAACTATGTTTATTAACCAAACCCTTAGCAGTGGGGGACCTAGAGGGGTGGGTACGGAAAAGGTTAACACAGTGATCCATGAATAATTTAAGTCCAAAGCAGTTCCCAGTGTGACAAAGAGAACAAGGACTATCTCTAATTTGACAGTTAAAAAGGATATGTCTTTGGAAGATGCATGAAGACTGTTATGCTCTATATCAGTAGGATATTAATTTCAACTTTCCCCAACTATTAACTATTTTAGAATAGACTATATATGGGAGAAGAGTGCTATTATATTGGTTGCTGAACAGAGAGGTGTTTACAGAGTGGGGGATTAAACCATACTTGTTTTATGATCCTGCCCCACAAAGTAAAATTACGCATTGTCATGTAGTACACTGAATATGGGCACAAAACGAGAAATGTTGGTTGGAATAACCCCACTGTTTTATTAATAAAACAAAGAAAATTGTGGTTCAGGTAGGTGTAGGTATAGAAAATAAATGATAGACATCTAGAAGTAAGCTTGACTTCATTGAAGTTAACATTCTCTTAGGTGTTCAGAAGCACACATCCAAAACGGGAAGACAATTCAATTGTAACGTGATATAACCCAAAAGGGGGAGTAAAGAAAGGATTTGTTCCAGTTGTTCCAAAGAAGCAAGACAGAACATGAAATCCAAAATGATGAATCACAAGCAAAGAAACGGTCTCTTACAAAAGTTTTGACTTTGGCCTATCCTTGCCCCACTCAATTCCAGTTGAACTCAGTAGCAGGGGTTCTCAGAGTTGAAATCACAATGGGTTTGACAAATCCTTAAAGTTTCTTGTAGAATGTTGATCATTCCGAGCAGTGGTCTAGGATTCTAAGGCTAGTTGCGGGATGGCCTGGTACATGAATACTTCCCTGTTGTACTGTTGTAGGGTACTGGTCCCTGGGATGCTCCACACCTGGCTATCTCTGATTTAGCTCGCATGTCTTTCCTCGGGTTGCACTGTACCATACCTGCTCCCACCTCTGAAGTGTGCCCTGTACCAAACTGGAGCACTGGAACCTTCCTGGCCTCTCTGGATAGTATGTGTGCCTGCTATCATTCTAGCTCTTCAGGTATTGCCACACTATCTATCTTCTTGCTTTTCTCTGACCTCCTCCCCAGATGGCAATGATTCTCTCCTTCCAATCTCCTCAGTACTCCACTCCAACCTCCACAATAACTATTCCTTTGGATGGCAACATTTATCCTTCTGATTGCCTCAAAAAAACAAATTTCAAAATGTAACTTTCTTCCTCCACTGTACTTTCCTCCTTCAACCTCAGTATAACTCTCTTCAAATGGTTATTTCCTTCCTCCAAACTCCTCAATTTAGCTTTCTCCAGATGGTAATTGTCCCCTCCCTTTAACTTCCTCCCTTTCACCTCCTCATTATATCTCTCTCCAGATGGTAATTCACTGACTGCAACGTCTTCAGTATGAATATCCTCCACCGCTGTACATTTCTCTTTTCAACCTCCAACAATCTCCTGCCAGCTCTCCACTCAATCGATCTCTATTCCTCAAATTTCCTCTAAACTTTAAACTCTTTCCTCCGTCTCCTTCTGGAACACCTCAAAGTCAGTGTCCAAGCAAGCTGGCTTTTATAGTAACAACTCCCCTCCCCTTGGTTGGTGCTTAGGGACATGGATTGCACCTGTGTTGTGTAGGCTGGTGTTATCTGTGATTGGACCATGCACCTGTGATCCTGTGGGCTGCAAGGAGAATATATATATATATAACTCGGCTCCCCCTGGACGAATCCTTGCAAAAAAAGTATATGGGCCACTCTGAATTTTATTCCAAAGTTTGGTAAAGATTCGTCAAAGGGGACCAAAGTTATAGGGGGGGTCCCAAAACGTTTTTTTTTTCTTTAGACTGAATGGGCCAAAATCTTTGCGCACGGCTACAGGCCAAACCACTGGACGGATTGTCATCAATTCTGCAGCAGGGGCAGGGGCTTGAAAACCACCTGGCCTAGATTTTTCAATGACACGATAGAAGTAAGTCATTATTTTCACATGTGATGTCATCAGTGATGTCATCAATGACATTTGTCATGTCATCTTTGATATCCTGGGTGTTAGTCTTAGCAGTGCACGGTGGTGGCGCGAGTTATGGTTGCTTAGCTGACATAAAAGAAAGGGGCTAAAGAAGTGATGGCGTCAGTGATGGCATCAATGACATGAGTGGCGGCATCTGTTATGGTCGGGGTGGTAGTGGTAGCAGTGGAGAGTGCTGATGGGAAAAATGGGTGATTAGCCTACCATAACTCCCACATTTCAGGGTTTTTTAGATTTTACTTGTAATCACAACAGCCTTTTTACACAGTTTTTGTACAGAATGGCATAGGTTTTTAATAGGGCAACTTAATCACAACGTCCCTTTAACAAAGTTTTTTTTAGTGTATATATATATATATATATATATAACACAGCCACTGTAAAAAGTATATGGTCCACTCTGAATTGCAAAGTTGTGTGAGGTTTGGTCTAGGGGGGAAAAGTTATAGGGGGGGTCCCAAAATTTCTTTTTTTCCCACGGACTGAATGGGGGAAAAACTTTGCGCACGCCTACAGCCCAAACCGCTGGGCGGATTTTCACCAAATTTGTGGCTTGAGCAGCGGCTTGGTCCTGAAAGCATGCTTTTGTAAATTTGGTGAAAATCCGTCCAGTAGTTTTATTTAAAACGATCAAAAAGTAGGTCTAAAAAAATTAGTTATATCTATGTCCGCTCCGCGGACACACTTCCCTGTTCGCTCCGCGGGCAAGATATCAATTGGCTAATCGGTCGCGTCATGTCCGCGGACATGTGACACGTTCGCTGATTGGATGGTGAAGAGCGTGAAGTGCGTCAATTTGTTCCGATGCGCACACCATCTTGGATCCGTGTTTTGGTGTCCGCGGACATCGCCGCAAAAATATATTAAAAAACACAATATTGCACTTGTTAAACCTATCAAATACTGTCTGGGGAGGTGAGGATTGATGAGGATTGGATGGGATATAGCAGCAAGAAGCAAAAAACGAGTGCTTTTTTGTCACGAAAGTCACACGGTACATTTGGAGGTGTTCCACAATATAATGTGCATAAAGTACAGGCAAAGCACTAATGTGTCTGTGTTAAAATGATATTAAAATAATAATGGAGTCAGACTGCCGCCCCCTAGAGTCTGGCATCTGAGGCAGCCAGCTGCACTGTCTGATGCAAAGAGCGGCCCTGCACGTGTATGTGAATAACAGTTCTCATGGTGTTGGTGAGGAAAGTTGTTGCAAAGTGAGAATGTATTTTGATTCTGAGTGAAGGTCACAAGCTTTGAATTTTTGGTTGCGAGCTAAGGAAGCCCACGCATGGGACACACAGTATAAGGTTCAATTGTTTTTTGACCTTGAGAGAAAGGGACCATTTCGTAAGGAATGCAATGAAAGGAGGTTTGTAATAATGAAGATTTGATAAGGTTATGCATTCCAAAAGTGTGTAAGGAACATGTAAATTCAGTTCATGAAGAATCTTTGGTGCGAACGCAGTGAGCGTTACGGTCTGACTTACGCCAAGGGAATGGAAATGGTGAATATAATGTAAGTTTGATTTTGACAATTATATACCCGAACGAACATTAACTTATTATTATCTGAAGATTAATTTTTGGTTATATTCTATTTGTTTGTTCTGTGTTGCTTATTGCAATGTAACGCAAATACTATCTTTGTGTGTAGTTGTCTTTTTTACGTGGTTATGGGGTGTGCAGAATCGAGATGCATGTAGACCATCACTAGGTTCACCCAGGTTCAACGGTAATATTTCATTAAAATGGCATGTATGACAATATCGAATTGTGTATCAGTTTCCACAGTGTTTTCTCTTTGTTGAGATTGTTTGATGTGTGTGCTAATCTTTAGTTTAAACTCTATGCTGAATTAAAAAGTCAATAGATACATTGTAATAAAGTTTGGGTATTGAGACTCATTTTCTGTTATGTTTTCGAAACAGATACATTCTGCCTTTCTGCGTTTGTCATAGATTCCAGATGCCAACTGATGGCTTTTTTAATCGGCAGCTGCACATAGTTGTCAACGCCTGGATCACAGTGACTGTTTTTTGGGATGATCGCCCAGGGCCCATGTGCCCGTACGCTGTACTAGTGATTAGGAGTAACATAACATCCTTGTCTAGGCCCAAGTTGATGCAGAAGCCCTGGAATTCACTGTGCGACCCAATCGGTTCTTTTATCGAAAGCAAACACCTTGTGAACGCAAAAAGAACAACGTGTGCCTCACGATAAACATTTTGGATCGCGAGCGAAGAAACAAATTTGCAATTTGATTGAATATGGCAATAGTCGGATGTTCTCGGAGCGTTTATTGTGAAATAAAAGTACTTTACAAATTGTACAGTGTTATTGTTTTCTTTTAAAGTACGGTTTAATATTCCGAATTGTGACGTGCTGTGTTGTTAGTCAATGTGTGTTGATTTTCGGGTTCTGCGTCACGTCACGTAGGTGATTATGGACGCGTTTGGCTACACTGAAGAGGGACGTCACCGAGAAAGGTGTAGAATATCACTAGGGTTGGTGATGTGAGGGGCATATGATTTGGTGACGTCAGAGCAGTTTACCTTAGGCAGATGCAGCAATGGATAAGAATAGCAGCAGATGGACACGCCCTGCTGCCAGATTTTGTATGTTTTTAAAAGAGGAAAAGTGAGGTAAGGAAAATTGGAAATGTTTGCGATAGATCAACGTATGTATAAAAATACATGGCCAAACCCTCAGGACAATAATATTTTCTGAGCATTGAACTTGTGAAACTTATGAAATAATGTCTGGGGAGGTGAGGGATGATGGCGATGGGTGAGATATTTCTAACGTGATTTTGAATGAGTTTACAAAGTTTGGTGGGATTTTGTGCAGAGCTTATATGACGATTGTATGTGCATTCATTTGACAGTTTTGAAAAAATAAAATGTGGGTGGATTTCCAGCAAACTTGCGTAAGGCGCATTGGCAAGGATCTAAAAGCATGGTTTTGAAAATGTGGCAGTGTTTTCTTATTTGACAAGTGTCATAATGTAGTTAAAAAAAATAGCGGTATAGCTTTAGTGACTGAGGGGTAGCCTGTGGCCATGGGCAGTGGCCAGATTGTCCGGGTTATGGAATAAGGTCATGATCCGGACAATCTGGCTACTGGCCATGACCAGAAGGAACAAAAAATAGAATTAAAGTGGCCATGTCCATCGGGGACTGGCTTTGTGGTAAAGTTATTCGAAATTAGGATAGATTTGAAAGGGAAGAAAAATGTGCTTGTGGTAATATGGTCATAGGGTTCTCTTTTTGCCTTCTGCAGGCTGCCATGGAAAGCGAAGAGGGGCCCTGTATGGAACCCCCACCTGTCATCAATGACATTTGTGATGTCATCTTTGATGTCCTGGGTGTTAGTTTTAGCAATGCACGGTGGTGCAATTTCAGGGGTTTTTCGGTTTTACTTGGAACCATAACGTCCCTTTAACAAAGTTTTTTTACTGAATCCATAGGTTTTTAGTAGCGCAACCTAACCATAATGTCCCTTTAACAAAGTTTTTTTTACAAAAAAAAATAAAAAAAAATAAAATAAATAAATATATATATATATATATACATATATATACATATATATTACATTACATGGCCAAGGTAGTGGCCATGTAGTTATGGTTAAGTTGGTGTTTCCATAGGAAGAGCACTTTTTGGGCGGCTTATAACTTCGCTCTCCCTGGACGAATCCTCACCAAACTTTGCAAAAAAAGTATTTGGGTCACTCTGAATTTTTCTGCAAAGTCTGGTGAGGATTCGTCCAGGGGGGGAAAAGTTATAGGGGGGGTCCCAAAACGTTTTTTTTCCCATAGACATAATGGGAAAAAACTTTGCTCATGCCTACAGCCCAAACCGCTGGATGGATTTACACCAAATTTGCGGCAGGGGCGGCGGCTTGGTCCCGAAAGAGTGCTTTGCTTTATTTGGTGTACATCCGTCCAGTAGTTTTTAAAAAAATGACAAAAATGTAAGTGAAAAAAATTAGTGATATCTGTGTTCGCTTCGTGGACACACTTCCCTGTTCGCTCCGCTGACAGGACAGTGATTGGGCAAGCAGCTTGCGTGATGTCCACCGACATCTGACGTGCTCTCTCATTGGATGCGGTGAAAGCGTGCAGTGCGTCTGGCTTCAGAGACGCTCGCCATCTTTGTTCCTCGCCACCTGCACAGTAAGTCTTGTGTCTGTCTCCTGTTCCTCCCACCCCCGCTCATGCCCCGTGTGTCCTTCTTGTCCCCCCCACCCCCACTCATGCTCCGTGTCTCCCCTGTTACTCCAGCCCCCCGCTCACGCCATCGGCACACGGTGGCCAGCGGAGGGCCGAGGAGCGGGATCTGCCGCCTGCACACGAACGCTGTGTGTCTCTCTCCCTCCCCCCACCCCCCGCTCATGCCCCGTGTGTCTCTCTCCCTCCCCCCACCCCCGCTCATGCCCCCTGTGTCTCTCTCCCTCCCCCTACCCCCGCTCATGCCCCGTGTGTCTCTCTCCCTCCCCCCACCCCCCGCTCATGCCCCGTGTGTCTCTCTCCCCTTCCCCCCACCCCCCGCTCATGCCCTGTGTGTCTCTCTCCCTCCCCCCCACCCCCGCTCATGCCCCGTGTGTCTCTCTCCCTCCCCCCACCCCCGCTCATGCCCCGTGTGTCTCTCCCCCTCCTGCCCACCCCCCGCTCATGCCCCGTGTGTCTCTCCCCCAAACCACCCACCCCCCGCTCATGCCCCGTGTGTCTCTCCCCCTCCCGCTCACCCCCCGCTCATGCCCCGTGTGTCTCTCCCCCTCCCACCCACCCCCCGCTCATGCCCCGTGTGTCTCTCCCCCTCCCGCCCACCCCCGCTCATGCCCCGTGTGTCTCTCTCCCCCCCACCCCCTGCTCATGCCCCGTGTGTCTCTCTCCCCTTCCCCCACCCCCAGCTCATGCCCCGTGTGTCTCTCTCCCTCCCCCCCACCCCCGCTCATGCGCCGTGTGTCTCTCCCTCTCCCGCCCACCCCCCGCTCATGCCCCGTGTGTCTCTCCCCCTCCCGCCCACCCCCGCTCATGCCCCGTGTGTCTCTCCCCCTCCCGCTCATCCCCCGCTCATGCCCCGTGTGTCTCTCAAACCTCCCGCCCACCCCCCGCTCATGCCCCGTGTGTCTCTCTCCCTCCCGCCCACCCCCCGCTCATGGCCCGTGTGTCTCTCTCCCTCCCGCCCACCCCCCTCTCATGCCCCGTGTGTCTCTCTCCCTCCCCCACCCCTGCTCATGCCCCGTGTGTCTCTCTTCCCTTCCCCCCGCTCATGCCCTGTGTCTGTCTTCTGTTCCCCCCGCTCATGCCCCGTATCTGTGTCCTGTTCCCCTCATGTGTCGTGTCTGTCTCCTGTTGCCCCCCACGCCCCCGCTCATGTCCCGTGTCTGTCTCCTGTTCTCCCCACCCCCACTCATGCCTCGTGTCTGTGTCCTGTTCCCCCCACCCCCCGCTCATGCCCCGTGTCTGTCTCTTGTTGCCCCCCACCCCCCGCTCATGCCCGTGTCTGTCTCCTGGTCCCCCCACCCGCTCATGCCCCGTGTCTCTCTTGTTGCCCCCCACCCCCCGCTCATGCCCCCTGTCTGTCTCCTGTTCTCCCCATCCCCTGCTCATGCCCCGTGTCTGTCTCCTGTTCCTCCCACCCCCGCTCATGCCCCGTGTCTTTTGTTCCCCCCGCTCATGCCCCATGTCTGTCTCCTGTTCCACCCACCCCTCGCTCATGCCCTGTGTCTGTCTCCTGTTCCCCCCACCCCCGCTCATGCCCCCTGTCTGTCTCCTGTTCTCCCCATCCCCTGCTCATGCCCCGTGTCTGTCTCCTGTTCCTCCCACCCCCGCTCATGCCCCGTGTCTTTTGTTCCCCCCGCTCATGCCCCATGTCTGTCTCCTGTTCCCCCACCCCTCGCTCATGCCCTGTGTCTGTCTCCTGTTCCTCCCACCCCCGCTCATGCCCCGTGTCTTTTGTTCCCCCTGCTCATGCCCCGTGTCTGTCTCCTGTTGCCCCCCACCCCCCACTCATGCCCGTGTCTGTCTCCTGTTCTCCCCACCCCCCCGCTCATGCTCCATGTCTGTCTCCTGTCTCCTGTTCCCCCCACCCCCCGCTCATGCCCCGTGTCTGTCTCCTGTTGCCCCCCACCCCACGCTCATGCCCTGTGTCTGTCTCCTGTTGCCCCCCACCCCACGCTCATGCCATGTGTCTGTCTCCTGTTGCCCCCACCCCCCGCTCATGCCCTGTGTCTGTCTCCTGTTCCCCCCACCCGCTCATGCCCCGTGTCTCTCTCCTGTTGCCCCCCGCTCATGCCCCGTGTCTGTCTCCTGTTCCCCCCACCCACTCATGCCCCGTGGCTCTCTCCTGTTGCCCCCCACCCCCCGCTCATGCCCCGTGTCTTGTCTCCTGTACCCCCCACCCCCCACTCTTGCCCCGTGTCTCTCTCCTGTTGCCCCCACCCCCTGCTTATGCCCCGTGTCTCTCTCCTGTCCTCCCCACCCCTGCTCATGTCCCGTGTCTCTCTCCTGTTGCCCCCAACACCCCCACTCATGCCCGTGTCTGTCTTTTGTTCCCTCCACCCCCGCTCATGCCCTGTGTCTGTCTCCTGTTCCCCCCACCCCCCGCTCCTGCCCCGTGTCTGTCTCCTGTTGCCCCCACCCATGCCCCGTGTCTGTCTCCTGTACCCCCCACTCTGCGCTCATGCCCCGTGTCTCTCTCCTGTTGCCCCCCACCCCCGCTCATGCCCAGTGTCTGTCTCCTGTTGCCCTCCACCCCCCTGCTCATGCCCCGTGTCTGTCTCCTGTTCTCCCCACCCCAGCTCATGCCCCGTATCTGTCTCCTGTTCCCCCATCCCCCGCTCATGCCCCGTGTCTGTGTCCTGTTCTCCCCACCTCCCCGCTCATGCCCCGTGTCTCTCTCCTGTTGGCCCCACACCCCACTCATGCCCTGTGTCTGTCTCCTGTTGCCCCCCACCCCCGCTCATGCCCCGTGTCTCCCTCGTGTTCCCCCCACTCATGCCCCGTGATTCCCTCGTGTTACCCCCCACACCCCCGCTCATGCCCCACGTCTCCCTCGTGTTCCCCCCACCCCCCGCTCATGCCCCTTGTCTCTCTCCTTTCCCCCATCCCCGCTCATGTTCCGTGTGTGCCCTGTACCCCCCCGCTCATGCCCCGTGTCTCCCTCGTGTTCCTCCCCACCCCCCGCTCATACCCCGTGTCTCCCTCATGTTCCTCCCCACCCGCTGCTCATGCCCCGTGTCTCTCTCGTGTTCCCCCCACCACCACTCATGCGCCGTGTTTCCTTTCCTTCCTTCCCCCCCACCCCCTGCTCATGCCCCGTTTGTACCCTGTTCCCTCTGACCCCCCACTCATGCCCATGTGTCTCCCCTGTTCCCCCCCACCCCCCGCTCATGCCCTGTTGTGTTCTTTATACACCCCGCCTTCCCTTTCCATGGTGGCCATCTTGGTAAAAGATTTTCCTTCCTACACCGGGACGCCGGAGGCGTCCCGGTGTAGGAAGGAAAATCTTTTTGTTTTTTTTACCACCCGGCGTTCCCACTTTGAGGACATAAGATGTTAGTGGTCTTCATCTATTGAAAAGGATGTTATGGTGACGTTGCACTAATAAAAACCTTTAAAATTTAGTTTAAAAAAATGTTACAGGGACGTTATGATTAAGTTGCACTAATAAAAACCTATGAAATTCAATGAAAAAACTTTGTTAAAGGGACGTTATGGTTAAGTTGCGCTACTAAAAACCTATGAAATTCAGTGAAAAAACTTTGTTAAAGGGATGTTATGGTTAAGTTGCGCTACTAAAAACCTATGAAATTCAGTGAAAAAACGTTGTCAAAGGGACGTTATGGTTCCAAGTAAAACCGAAAAACCCTTGAAATTCGCCAGTTATGGTAAGCTAAGTAACCATAACTCGCGCCACCACCGTGCACTGCTAAGACTAACACCCAGGACATCAAAGATGACATCACAAATGTCATTGATGACATCACTGATGACATCACATGTCTGGCTCACTCTTTTTTCTTTTGCTGACATATCTAGGCCACATGGTTTTCTTCAGTAACAGTCAGAAACGAAACATTTTATTTTATTTGTAGACGTATCCTTCAAGTAGGTTCTTACAGTAATTCCCTTAGAGTTCAGTCACATCATATGAAACATATACATACGGGAAGACACAAGCTTGAAAGACAGCAATCCTTTTTGTGCATAAAGATAATCAATAGACTTATGAGCACTTTCTGATAGTTCTGTTGTTTTTTTTTATGGCTGTACTTTCCCTGTATATGGTCATATTTGTACACATTGTACTCACACTACTTTCCTTAGGGTCCAATCACACCAAGTGATACATATACCTAGGGTAAATAGCAGCTTTGAAACAGAGCAATCATTTATTTGCATGAAAATAATCAGTTAAATTATGAATTGTTTCTGCTACTACTTGTGCTTTTTTGCTAACTTCATTTTCCCTGTCTATACCCATATTGGTATGTGTTCTTGTGTCTTTGTGTTTTGTCTATAGTAATGCAATTATGTAATACATGTGTTTTATGAGCTACTTATTACATATTTCACAGTACACAAACATCTATTAAGAAAACAATTATCATTTCATTATTCAACATATTAACATTACGAATATTATACCTTCATCTTGTACACTGCACACAATGTTATGTTTCTGTATGAGTAGCTTAGTATACTAGATAGAACCCCATAATAGAATGCTATTTATATCAATGCATCGTTCAATGCACTAATTAGGGTATAATATTTATTGCAATGATCCTTGACACTTGTTTTGCAACATTATAATAAGAATCCCTTGTACACATATTTCATGAAAAGTACATACACATGTGATGTCATCAGTGATGTCATCAATGACATTTGTGATGTCATCTTTGATAGCCTGGGTGTTAGTCTTAGCAGTGCACGGTGGTGGCGCGAGTTATGGTTGCTTAGCTTACCATAACTGGCGAATTTCAAGGGTTTTTCAGTTTTACTTGGAACCTGTAAGAGGGTTCAATTCAACACTACAGCTAAGTCAACGCCTAGTCTAGAATACTGAATGAAAACCCTTATTGATATATCCTTATGTCCAGTTCATGCGTTCTGGATGACTACCCCTATATAACACCCCTCTCTTGGAATCCCCCTGACCCCGCTGAGCCAAGAAGTAGTTCTGTTTTGCAAGTTTAAAAGGTTTATTTGATAATTTAAACAATAGATATATATATCACAATTTATAATAAATTAATAATTGAATATCACACTTAATCTGAGCAGTAATCAATAATGGATAGTCCGGCACTAGCACACTTCTTTATAATCAATGATGAGTGGTTATAGGATGGATAAAATAGCAACACTACTTTGATGGTTTCAAATGGATGCAATGTGGAATGAAATGCAGTACAGAAAATAACTTGATAGGATTTCAGCAAAAGACAATGTAATCACTTTCTTGGACATTTTACCCCCCCTTTTATGCCATGCAAGGAAATGGAAGGAAAGCACACAGTTCTCAGAAATGCAATCAAATGTAATTCAGTTCACCCCAGCAAGCTTAGACTACAGAAGTTTGAAACACAGGCCCAAAATGCTTTTATATGTGCTGGCAATGAAGTGAAAAATATGCTAAAATGCTTTTAATTCCCTCTAGAGGTTCAGGGTGAGTGGTATCAAGTTAATATTAGTCCAGGCTCACTCTAGCAATGATTCAGGGATGGTTCTTAAGAGGCAAACGAATTTTTAGCAAGGAAAGCAAGGAAGGAAGCTGCTGTTTTCACACGTGGAGAAATTTGCAAATCGCGGTAAAATTTGCGAGTGCGTTTTTCGCGATTGCGGCAAAAGTGTAGGGAATAGGAAGTTACTGCAAGTTCCTAGCACAAACGGTTACGGAGTTATGAACGATTTTGTGAAGGTTGTTTTTCGGATTTGAAAAACTTGCAGCTAAAAAATGACAGGTGACAGCTTTGCAAATGACAGGTGACAACTTCTAGGAGGCAGTTCTGGTTAGATTAAAATAGATTGAATTATATTATTTTAACTAAGAGATTGGTTCTGCACAGTTCTGCTAGGTACTCACAATATATTTAGAAATAGAATGGGCCTCGCCACGGATCTGGTCAACAGGTTTTCTTCACTCGCCACGGACGGTCTCTGCGCACAGCGTCGGGGTCAGCTCTACTCTGCTGGTCTGGTCTGGGTCTCTGGTTCTGATCAGGTCTGTGGGTCCGGATACAGGGGTCTCCGGTTCAGCTGGTCTCTCTCTGGATACAACACTGCTCTCTGGCAAATGGCAAGAGTTCTTGCAAAGAATTCAAACAGCTCGCCTGGCTGTGATAATGGCAATGATTTGAGGCCTGCTAAAGAGGGATGTAGCTTGTAGTTGACCCCTCTGCTACAAATTCTGAAGTAAAGTCTTGGTCTCTGAAGGTGGATAGATTGAAGTCTCTATGTTGGCTCTCTGGAGGTTGATGGAGGTAAAGTATGGATTTTCCCGGCAGAGCGTCCCGCAGCAGATGGAATTGAAGGTCCCTATCTGTCCTGACTGTCTGCTTTTATGTGTTTTGAAAGTGGGTGGAAAGGCTAGCTTCCTAGGCCCTATCCCTCTCCACTTGTCGTTGGCCACTTCTCCCCTCTCCCATGATTGGGGAAGGAACTGTGAGTCAGAGTGATGCTGTAGGTTTTATGGGTCAGAGGATCCTCCCCTGGTCAGTTTGCCCACAAAATCTATATTTGATCAAAATGCACACTTCATAGATACACAGTGGTTTGAAATTACATGCATCCATCATGCATTTACTAATGGTAGCCCCTGTTCAAACTCTGCTCTTCCTGGGGGCTTGCATTCAGAAATGGCAATATTTTGTGCTTTTTAGTGGTTTTGCAACATCAGATTTTTCTCCAGATTTGTACACATGTACACGGCCTGTCCATACATACTCCAGTAAATTAACATGTCTCTAGCTTAAACACAGAGTCTGTAGTATACATAAATAGCAGGGTTTTGCCCCAGAACATCACACAAATTGGAGTTTGGGCTTGAATTGAAGGTACATTTTTTTAATTAAGGCTCTCAAAGTTATACATTTCTGTCATTTGATTACAAAGAGTTATCAGTGTTTCTGTAAAATATATATTTTGCTTTCAATTCAGTTCTCAGAGTGTTGGAGTCCGCCTCCAAGACTTGGGTGGGTCAGTCACATGTGTCTTCTGGCAGGCAGGCCTTTGTTGACAGGAAACAGTCAAAATCAACATATCCTATTCAATTGCAAGAGCCTATTGTGTGGTCTCCAGGAGGCTGCCAGCCAGTCTGCCTTCTATCAATCAAGAGGTCATGTGAGATTCTAACTCCTGGTGTGAATCTCTGGAGGTGAGAGGGTTTCCCAGGCTTCAGGCCTCTGGGAACAGCAGGTGGCTAATTTTTAATTAAAATGCAGCCTTTGAAGTCAGCTGAGTCAAATCCCTTTGTCAGCAACTGCACTCAGTTCTCCTGTCAGAGTTTAGACCGCTAGCGCCGCCTTCAGGATTTTGTTGGTACTGCATGCAATTTTGGGATCTTTCTTGGATTAATGCATTCTAAACAGGAATGGTTCTTACATGGTAGTAAATCCTTGCTTAACATTGTTTTGATGGGGTTCCTTACAGTAAGATGGTTATGTGGAACCCCACAAAAGGGTTGAATCTTTAAAGTGGTCCAATGAGTCACGATTTCAGCAACTTTTTGACATCAATAACAGTGGATTTTGTTAACAAAGATCTTTCTTTACACTGGTGGGTGGCAAGTGAGGTAACCATTTTGGTGTGCGCACAAACTGCGTGGTTCTCCTGGATTCTGGCGCACTTGTGGGCTTTTTGGCCATCTTGGATTTTCTAAGCCCACAGCACCAAATGTTGCAGCATGATAGCTCAAACGTGGGTCAGGACACCCAACAAACCATAACGTCCCTTTGACAAAGTTTTTTCACTGAACATATATATATATATATATATATTACACGGCCACGAAACCGCTGGATGGACTTTTCACCAAATAAGCGGCAGGAGCAGTGGCTTGGTCCCGAAAGTGTGCTTTTGTAAATTTGGTGAAAATCGGTCCGGTCGTTTTTTTTAAAATGACCAATCGGCTTTAGCTGAATTTTAGGGGTTTTGTTGTGTTAAATTCTCACCTTACCGTCCCTGAAACAAACGCTTTTTCCTTGAATTTCAAAGGTTTTGTTACAATGTATTGCTTACCTTAGCGTCCCTGCAACTAAAGTTATTTCCTTGAATTTCAAGGATTTTTTTATTCAAAAGATTTTTAGAATGCTTCCAGACCACTAGCATGGTCTTCACCCACTGTCCATTTTAAAACGCTACCAGACCACTAGCCATGGTGTTCGAATTGCAGGCTTTGAGAACTCACAATGCTTTTAGGCAGTGCGCAGTGAGATTCAATTATTTGCCATGGACCACACACTTTGGTTAAGCAGCATGCTCCAAGCGGTACACCCCTATTCTGCACTGTCATTTTGGGATAATCCGATTTGGCGCGGTCATTCTGCTGCATTCTGCTGCAGCGCCCATTTCGGCGCACTCTTTTCAGAGCAAAAGCCATTCCACAGGACTGCACTGCAACACACCTCGCCACCCCCCAGTTGCTTTGCTTTTCTTTTGATTAAATTAAATTATTTAATTTTTTTTCTTTAAAACATACAGCTTTGAACCCTGGTCTGCCATAAATCAAGGCCCAGCATTTAACCACTCACTAGACCCCAATGGTTTGATGCTTCAAGGGGCATACATTTCCAACTTAGTTTATAATTTAATATGTTCAATGATAAAAGGCTAGGTATGAATCCAAACAATAACATCATTGTAGCATAATGGTTAAGTGCTGCATCTCAAACTCCTGCATGCCAATGACAATTGTGATGTTATCTTTGATGTTCTAGGTGTTAGTCTTAGCAGCACACAGAGGTGGCACGAGTTATGGTTGCTTAGCTTACCATAACTGGCAAATTTCAAGGGTTTTTCAGTTTTACTTGTAACCATAATGTCAATTTAACAAAGTGTTTTCATTGAATTTCATGTGTTTTTGTTAGTGCAACTTAACCATAATGTTGCTTTCACTAATTTTTTTCAGTGAATTTCATAGGTTTTTATGAGGGAAAATGTTTCATGATGTTACATCACTGTATATAAGTTGTTAATAATTCCTCTTTTAACATATGAAACAACTGTTAACCTCTGTTAATAAACATATTTTTTGCAACGCATACCGATGTGTTTGGTTATCAATTTCCACAATCCATGGGGCATGGGCTTTGGCAAAGCCGCATTCCCCAATTGGCAAATCAGAGTAGACATTTGTCCTTGCCGTGGGTCAATATCACTATTTTTTGTACTTACTTTTTGACACTTTCAAAAAAGTAAAACACAGGACAGATTTGCAAAAACACTTTGGGCTGCAGCCGCAAGCAGAATTTGTTTGCCCATTGAAACCTAGGGCTTCGGCCATACCGCATGCCCCAATAAGCACATTTTCCACATTTGTCCTTGCTCAAGGCAAGGCTGATTTCCCAGGCACCGAAGTTATATCACAATTTATTGTACTTACATTTTGACCCTTTAAAAAAATGAAACACAGGACAGATTTGCAAAACCATGCTTGGAGGTCCTTGCTGATGCTCCTTGCAAATTTCTACTGCAATCCTGTCCAACACTTTGGGCTGTAGCCACAAGCAGAATGTTTTTTCTCCCATTCAAACCTATACCGATTTTGAAAAACTTTACTGCATAGCCGGTCCGTGGTGACCATGGCCTCTGTTACCCCATTGCCGGTCCCTTGTGGTCATGGCCAGTAGCCAGATTGTCCAAGCAATCTGGCCACTGCCCACGGCCACAGGCTATACCTCAGTCACCAAAGGTATATGACTTTTTATTGTACCCACATTATGACAGTTTTCAAAAAATAAAACACAGACACATTTGCGAAACCATGCTTTCAGGTCCTTGTCAATGCTCTTTGCACGAGTTTGCTGCAAATCTGTCCATGTTTTATTTTTTGAAAAGTGTCAAAATGTACGTACATAAAATAGTAATATAACTTAGCCCACACTTGACGAAATTCAAGATTCAGTCTATAATCTTTCTGCAAATTTGTGTGCACATTCGTCACACATGGCAACACAGTTATAAGCCATCTAAAAACCCACCAAACCTTGCAAATCCATTACATTCTTGGTCTGAAATCTTTTTGCCAACCTTTGTGCAGATTTGTCAAAAGGCACCACATTTATAAGCCTTTTAAATATTTTGAGACCGCCCTCTACTTTCGCGCCACCTTGAAGTGCAAAGTCAGCACAGTCATTTTGTACTGCAAAAATGACTATGGACGGATTTTGCACTGGCATTGTACTGCACACATACATTTTGCACAGTTCCATGAATCAGGGTTTGTGTGGGCAGTGCAAAGCCACTTTTCAGCAGTGCAAAGTCACTTTGAACCGTGAAAAGAATTCCATGACGTTTATATGTTTGGAATGCTCCGTCTGACCTGCAAAAGTTGCCTTTCAGATCTTTTAACACACTTTCTTAGATATTTGTATTCAACCTGCTCAATCAGTAAAGTGGAATTCAGGGCACTAATATATGATAGAACCCAAATGAAGTGGTAAATATGTACCAAAAAAGTAGTGGAACTGTGTCCCAGTGGGGGAGAGAGTAGGCAGGAGGGGAGCAATGCGCACAATATTTTTCAAGGGTTGCATGCAGCCTATCTGGTTTATAAACCAATTAACTTGAAACAGATTTCAGTTTAGCTGTAACTACTGTCTGATGGTAAACTGGAGAAGTGTGCTTTAACTTCACAAAAAACATTTCCGGAATGGTGAAAATGTTGGCAAAAAGTAGTGGAACTGTTAACAGTAAAAGATGAAAGTAGTGGAAGGCCTCTCCCGACCGTCCCGCTCACTTTGACTAATGCTGAAATGTCACCCACCCTGTGGTCGGCCACATCCAATATTTGCCTGTTGTGCTTACCTGGTCACTCCTCTAGCTTACTCACCTTTTTTCTGTTACTTTTCCACTCGCCAGAGCCTTCCCTCATCATTCCTGCCTTGGCCCCACTCCCCGTGGTGGCACTTCAAATTCTCTGTGGTACACATCCTCGTCCACCAAAACATGGAAAAGGGTGCTTTTTAAAAGTATAAACACGGAGGTCTGCCTCCTTGAAAACCTTACGAAAGGGTTGTTTTTTGTGCAGGTTGGCACTAACCAGGTCTTTGACGTACCGCCATAGCTGGGCTTCACAGGCCAATAGGTCATATCCCAAGTCTGATTCTTTGATGTCTTATCTTTTATTACTGGACTGGGCTGGGGCAGACACGTGTGAATTGGAGAGTGTTAATGGACCCTTTCCCTGACAAGTCACAGATCACTGTCAGGCAAATACTTTGAAAGAAACAAATAGGTCATATCATGGCACTACATATTAGCATACAACAATTGCTTAGAGATGACATGAAAAGGCATGCCTATTTATTGACAATATTTTGCTAAACATGTAAACATCCACACTCCAATTCATGTCTATCCCTTTAGTGTGAATGGTGTGTAACTGATAATATATTGGAGGCAAAAATCAGGTGTGTCCTGACGGGGCGTTGTTATGCCCACCATGTCTCTTTAAGGGACCAGGACCGTGCCACGTGGGCGGAGTCACGTGACGCGGTGACGCAAGCAGGAGGGAGTGAGGAGAGTTTCACTTCGTTGGTGTATGCAATAAAGTAAGACGTACACTACCCCACGGTGTGTCTGTCCTTCTTTCGGAGGCCCTGTCCGGGCCTAACAACTGGCGACGAGGTGTCTCCCAGACCGCTGCCTCCTCCTCCTCCTTTATCCTCCGGCAGTGATCCGCGTGGAAGAGCGCCACCGGCATCTCCAGCCCATGGATGTTTGCGCCTCCTCTGCCTGCATCATACGAACCGATCCCGGTTCGCGCATCAGCGCCAGCGTGTGTGATCCCACACCCGCCCTCCTTCTCTACGCAGCAACCTGATCCCAGGTTCGCTCTCCTCCTCTGGAAACTTACGGCCACGTGGAGGATAACACGTGCGCCATCGACAGCTCTCCACATGTGAACCCGCAGCTGCAGCTGCATGCCTGATCCCAGGCCTCCTCCACAAGCACCAACACGCCTGCTCACAGACCCATCCATCCACATCACCAGCCGCAGCAGCACACCTGATCCCAGGCACCCCTGCAGGCACTGGCACGCCTGACCCCAGGCTCATTCCACCCACTTCAGTGAAGCCAACCTCTCCAGGGCCAACGTGGAGGAGCCCCCAGGCAACGACTGCACGGCAACCCGCCAGCAGTCACACCAGACGCTCGACAGGCTCTTCATTAAGGTAGGTGTTACCCGCACCGCCACCCAGCCCCTGATTGGTCCACGGCCCCCACCGCCACATCCATCACCAACAAAATGAGCTCACCTCAGGGTCAGCAAGCGCCAGCTCCCCCAAACCCCACAGGAAGCACTGCAACCACAGCATGGCACATGCCCCCCCTTCTCCATGATGCCGCAGGCAGACAAAGGCCCGAGGTGGGTTGATTGGCTGGAGGACTTTACTACCTTCATAGATGCTGCAGGTGAAGAAAAATCCCCAAGACTACGCAGCATGTTTTTGAACTTAGCAAGAAATTACATCAAAGTCTTAATGAAGACCATCCCAGCGGCTGAAGAAGCTGACTTCACAGCAATGATCGCAGCACTAAATAGACGCCTAGTAATTGAGCCCAATAGAGACTATGAAAGATACATATTTAACCTGTGTACACAAAGGGCAGACGAAACTGTGGACAAGTTCATCACCCGCCTATGAATAAAAGGGGCACACTGCCAGTTTGAGGCTTTTTCACTGGATGAGGCCATACGGTTGAGAGTGATCGAAGGTTGTGTGTCCCAAACCCTGAAAAAACAACTTCTCAAAAAAGCCCATCACAATTGAAGAAGTTAGCCAAATGGCAAGGATCCTAGAGAGGGTTGAAAAACAAGTGACACAGATAACTGCCACCACCTCCACCAAACAGGACAAGAACGAAACAATAGCGGCAATACAGTCCGACACAGCCGGAACAACAGACGCCAATGCTACCGCTGTGGAATGGCTTTTCCCCACGCAGGGACCTGCCGTGCACTGTCCCAGAGATGTGGCAACTGTGGCAGAGAAGGACATTTTCAGTCGGTCTGTAGGGAAGACAGACCATTTCTGAAACAAGGCCCACCCGTTGCCCCCCAGTTCAAAATACCTATCAGAAGTCTGCAAGCACAAGCCTACCATCCAAGATCATACCAACAAAACCAAATAAGATACGTCGGAATGGTTGAAGACGTCTACTCCCCAGAGGAAGCGCAAGGAAGTGAAGGATACGAACAAGTATCTCACATAAGAGACGAGTACGACGGGCCCCCAGAGCACCTCGCACACTATGCAGGGGGTCAGCAAGGTTTTGAAAATGAAGCAGATCAATACGGCCACTATCCGCATGACGAATATGTCAACCTCATCAAGGACGAAGGACAAGCACGTGAGGCACCCAAGATACCAGTGGATATAGGAGGAAGACTATTCTGCTTTCTAGTTGACTCAGGAGCCACTGTTAACATTATGGGTGAGAAAGAGTTCCACCAGATGCCCACAAAACCGTCCCTGACACCATCCGACTCAAAGATATATCAATGGGGCGCTGCTACCCCTCTGCAAACAATTGGCTCATTTGGCCGTCGCCTCTTCCACGGCGACCAGTCCACCACAACAAGCATACATGTCGTTTGCAGCCTGACCAAGGAAAGATGCCACCTCAGTTACAGAACTGCCTCCAGTCTAGGACTCATAGACATACATGTACAAGAGGGCAACAAAATTCTCTCGACAGAACCAACACAAGAAGTGAGAGAACACGTATCTAACGTCCGGGCTGGCCCCATGGATGCAGAGACGATGTCAAAGGACACCATCATGAAAGAATTCCCCCTCATCTGCAAAGGCCTGGGAAAATTAAAAGGACCCCCAGTGAAACTTCACATTGATCCCACGGTCCGACCTGTCCCACAACATCCACGGAGGTTTGGTTTTCACCTTCAGGCTGCAGTGTCAGCCGAACTCAGTCAACTTCTGGAAGATGGAATAATCTGCGACAGGCCTGACCCCGTGGGTCTCTCCTCTGGTAATCGTGTCGAAAGATGGAGGACGTCTCAGACTCTGCGTAGACATGCGAGTCGCCAACACTGCGATTCAGCGTGAATGACACCTAGGGCACAGAATCGAGGACATGATCGTCCAAATAAACAAGTCCATCCTCTTCTCAAAACTGGACCTGAATCGAAGGGTATCACCAGATGGTGCTCCATCCAGACTCGAGAGGGATCACCACCTTCGCCACGCACGATGGATTATTTCATTACAAGCGCCTACATTTTGGCATATCGTCAGCTGCAGAAATTTTTCACGAAGCCATCAGACAGGTCATTCGGCCAGTTCGTGGGGCACTGAACTACATCGACGACATCCTCGTATACGGAAAGTCAAAAGAAGAACATGATGTCACCCTTCGAGCCACGTGCAAAGCCATCCAGGAAGCTGGCCTCACGCTGAATATCGACAAATGTCGGTTCAGCAAAACCAAGTTAAATTCTTTGGTCATATATTCTCGGCTGATGGAATGACCCCAGACCCTGACAAGGTTGCAACGATCTTCCACCTGCAGGAGCCAAGTCAAATAGCAGACGTACGATCATTCCTGGGCATGGCAGGATATTGCGCAGGATATATACCACATTACGCCACGATCACCGAACCCCTCAGAAACCTCCTCCAGAAAGACATTCTCTTCGCATGGATGGCAGAATGTCAAGAAGCTTTCGACACCATCAAGCAATCCTTAGCGGAAGCCAGGAAACTAGCATATTTCGATCCAGATTGACACACCAAAATCATAGTTGACGCCAGCCCAGCAGGCCTGGGTGCCATTCTTGCTCAGACGAACGGTGTTGACACTCACCCGAGACATGTAGTACCCTATGCCAGCAGGGCTTTGGCAACCCCCTAGAGTCAGCGTACTCTCAAGCAGAGAAGGAGAATCTAGTAGCAGTATGGGCGTGTGAACACTTTCATACCTTCATAATAGGAAAGAAATTCACGCTGATTACGGACCATCAAGCCCTACTCTCACTGTTCAGGAACCCGCGAACCAAAATGCCCCCCAGAATTGAGCGATGGGGCATTCGCTTACAAGAATACGATTATCAGATCATACATCATCTGGGGGGTGAACATAACCTAGCCGACTACCTGTCTCGACATCCAACAGGAAGACCTACACCAAGACAAGGCGAAAAGAGTACATAAGCTATGTCACCACGAATGCTCTACCTCCAGCAATTTCACTAGAAACCGTTGCACTGGCCTTGGCAGCTGATCCATCCATGGCCCTGGCGATAGACCTCACAGAACACAACAAGTGGAAGGACTACAAGAGGTCACTGCTAACACATCCAGATGCAAATCAAGATGAACTAGACAGACTTGCAAAGGTTCATATGGAACTCACCATCAAAGACAAAGCCATACTTCTCAGAGGATGCAGGATAGTAATCCCAGCGGCCCTACAGTCAGACATAATAAAGACAGCTTATGAGGGACACCGAGGAGCGGACAACACTAAACGAAAACTTTGCTGCCACGTGTGGTTCCCGTTCCTCGACGCCTTAGTGGACCGATAGGTAAGAAACTGCATGGCATGCCAGTGCATGGCCAGAGTTGAGGCGCCGATACCCCTTCAGCCAACTCAGATACCGGAACACCCGTGGGAAAGAGTGGCAGTAGACTTTTATGGATCCCTAGAATCAGGAGAATACCTACTGTTGTTCATTGATGAACACTCACGATTCCCCATCGTAAAGTAATCGTCATCTACAGCCTTTGCCCAGACCGCAGCCGTCTTTGATGAAGTCGTGAATGAATGGGGCATACCTTACGTCATTAAGTCAGACAACGGCCCATCGTTCTGCGGCCATGACTTTGCAACGTTCGCCAAACACCTTGGGTTCAAACATCAGAAGATATCACCCAGTTGGCCACAGGCCAACGGGATGGCCGAGAGTTATGTCATCCATTATAAAGACATTGCAAAGAGCCAGACTAGAAAACATTGACCCTCACCCTCACCCTCAACATGCTCCATGAGGCCACCAACAGGACCCCGGCCGAACTAATGGTAAAGTACCAAGTTCGCACACGCATCATACGGCATCCCACCAACAAACCAGAACCAGATCCAGAAATCCTAGGGAGGGACGCAAGTTAGAAAGAGCGAACCCGCATCCAGACAGACGAAAGGAGGGGAGCACGCCCAAAAGACATTCAAGTGGGAGATGAAGTGCTAGTACAACAGGCTATGGTCAAGAAGACTGACCCAAGGTTCGCCCACAGCCACTCCAGGTCACCGCAGTCAAAGGAAGCAAGGTGACTGCTGAAAATGAAGAACGGGAGATAACTTGTAACTGCTCCCAGTTCAAACGTGTGGCAGCTCAAGGAAATGAGAGACTGGAACCCCCAGATCCTGAGCCCATGATACTGGACCCGTGAGATACACTATGGACGCCTCCACTCCAAGGTTCTTGCCTCGCCCAGGAACAAAGAGGACAGAAAGGCCAGAAGAAGATCCAGGAGAAGCCACCAGCAGCCGGCCCCAAAGAGTCGTGAAGTAGCCAGCTCGGCTGGTTGAAGAATGTTGAGAGTGTTGTAAGGACATTTGTCCGGGAGTGTGTTTTGCACTCTTCACCAAAATAACTCAATCTCCGTATTCTCCATAGTAAAGGCCTGCATCACATAAGCCTGAAACAGTGTAATGCATGCACACCTGCACATTTTATTCAGAATATGCTTGCTTGAAACAATTCTGTGATGTGAAGACAAGTAGGGCAACACACAGAGATGTCTAGTTGTCTTGTGCAGATAAGAAAATGTCAAGCATTAGGATGTTGTAATTGTTTATGGCCTCCTTGATTTCGGGACTAAGGGGTGTTTGATATGAATGTTGAAAACATGTAAATGGGTGTATTATAAAAATGGGGACAAGCATTGGTACAACTTCAAATTGAGAGTGCCACCATCAGGGCCCCACTCTCCAGGCTGCAATTCTTGCGTAACTCATTTGCTGTCCCATTCAAAAGCTCTTAATACCTGCTTCCCTGCCTTCTTCTGAAGTGCACACGCTTTCATGACAAGGGGGTGTCAAAAGAGAAATTATATTGTGCCTCCTATTGCAATAAATATATGAATATTGGCCTACGCCAAGCTGCTCGAAAGTTGCTTGCGAAAGAATCCGTGTTGCAAGGTCCTGACCTTAAATCAATGTAAGCCGCCATTTTAGGCCAATCCGCCATTTTAGGATTCGCTTTGTAAAAGTCACCCTGTGAGTTAAAATGGTGGACAATGTCATTCCAAAATACAACATGGCCGCCTTGACCTCTGTACATAGCTAATATGTCCCTTGCCTGCAGGCCACTTGTTGAGCATGAACTGAGACCTTGTCCTTCATTGACTTGTGTGTAAGGGATTACTCGTGTAAAGAAACTAAGCCATGAGTATACTATAAAAACAATGTATTCAAATACTGAACATAGAACACTTGTTTAACCACATTGTATTAATGTTTAAGAAGACTAACATGGAAAATTCTAGAATACACAGTTGCTGTATCGGCTTGTTGATACATGTATTAAAGGCAAACCAGTTATATGCGGTTGTTCGAGACTTGGCACAAACCCTAGATCGATGATGTATTAAGTGGAATATTAACCCGAAGTGGGGCTGGACGTCGTGCCCACCAAGTGTATAAAAAGCGAATGCATTCTAATGTACAACGTCTCTCACTGAACGCACTGAACCACGCTGGAGTTCGTTGTGTTGTACTGAGGGCTGATAGCTATCTGATTTTTCTCTGTTTTTGTAACTGGATTCAGTATAAAATAAAGTACTTTGTATGTTCCTTTGTAACCCGTGTTCGGTGTATTTCCTTTTGGGGTACTCAGCCTCGATATTTTGATTTTGTTTTCACAGTTGGCGCCCGAATAGGGACCCTAAAGATTGATGCCGGATTGTTGAAGGTTGATGCAGGCTATCGGACTGGGATCAGATGGTGTGACAAAAAGGGGTCCCACTGAACGAGATGCGACACCTCAGCAGCGCTACACGACCCGATCCCTGGACGATTAGCTTGTGGTCTGAGATGGCATCTTGACGAGGGTCCACTTATCGAGGCGGGCAGATTTGCTGAAATCACCATACACGAGGTAAGATTAGTTAGGTAAAATTCTTTGAAATCCGGTTGGCCCTCCTTAGGTTTGTTCAGGTGAGTCGTGACCCGACTCTTAATTCAACCCTGAAAATTTGAATTTGGCGCATTGTATCTGCAGACACAATTATTGACCAGGTAACACCAATAATTTGATATGCCTGGGAAATTGTCTAACTGCTTCAGGGCATTGTTCCGCAGCGATACACAATCTTTGGAATTTAGCCGTCCGGCACCACGGGAGGGGTCGCCGGCATGCACTATGTACTGTAAGCATGGCATTGGAAGTATAGTATTTAATGACATTTGGCACAGACAAGCCAGACATGCCTCCGAACTTCAGTGGCCAATCAATGGTAGTTTTGAAATCCCTTGTATTGAGTATTTAGAGTCTATTAAAGAAAAAGGCTAGACCTGCAGCATTTGATGTTTTGCAGAATTGGAAAAAAGAAGCATTGCAACAACTTAAAAGTAGAGAGAAGCATGCGCGCCGTCATAAGACGAACGCCGAAAAAGCATTATTGTATGACCAAGATAAACATTCTGAATCGACTAGAAATATGGAAAAGGCTTTCTCACTTGGAATTCAAAAATATATCCGTCCAAAGACCTCCATGCTTCCGATGAATTTATAGATAAATTGCTAAATGAACGAAGGCCTGGTGCCTCTGCGCCACCTCCGTATGTTCCTCTTTCTTGCTGTTTTGCCTCTTTCTCCTATTATTCCTGCTCTACCTGCTGTTGTTCCTGTTGTTCTTGCTCCTCCTACTGTTCCCCTTCCTCCAGCTCCTCCACCTCTTCTTATCGCACCAGTTACAGTACCTCTATTGAATTTTCCTGCTCCCTCTCTTCCAAGTGGTCCTGAGCCGCTTGTAATCGATCGAGGTGCAGGGTCAAAGGTTGTCACTCGCAATACTGTACCACCGGAGAAGAAACGTGAGTTAATTGCATGGGCTAATCATTGTATGGAGAAGGATGATCAAGCTAGTGTTTTTGCCACACTTTGTAATATGGATAATTTTCCTGAGAAAAATGTTTTTATTGAAGGTTTAGGGATTCAGTTATGTATAATGTGGGGAAAATTAAATAATGCGGATCTCCCGCAAGGGTTAAGGGATCTAAATACTCTAGTGTTTGCTAGAGACACTGTGGAGAAGGTAAATGAGCATGTCGAGAGGTTATTTGGGTATAGAAAGGAGTTGGAAAAGTTACAGAATGAGGATGACGAGGAGGAAAGTATGTATGTAGAGAAACGGTTCCTTCCTTGTCGTAAATCGATATCTGAGGAAGCACGAATTTGTACGAAAGATGCACTTAGATGGATTTCGGATATGTCGATAACTCCAGTTGAAGTATATGACACGCATAGTCAGTATACGCCAGAAATGCAGAGGAAAGTGATACAGGTAATGATAGAGTACCTACAGGATGATTGTGTAAAAAGAAAGATTAGTTGTCCCACAGAGTTATTGAGTATTTACAAGAGAGCTTTTTCACTTGACACTTCTTCGACTGCTTTAGCGCTCGATTTAGCTCTGTTGCTTAGTAAGCGTTCGGAGTCACCTACTTCTCAGTTGCCTATGAGAGAGGTTCCCCGACATTTGTCCCAAAGGTTGAGGTTGCGGCCGATGCTGCACAGGGTATAGTTGCTGTGAACATTCCTGCACATTATGTATCACAGCTCGTTCACGTCCCGTTCTCAAGACAGGAAGTGAATACTATTAGGCAATCCATTCCTGATATTAGGAAAAATCCAACAGGATTCTATAAAGAAATAGAGTCTGTCTTGCAATCCTCAGTGTTCACCTTAGATGATATTGATCTGTTATTTCCTGTACTCCTGCCTGCAGATTTGTGGAAGCAAGTTAGAACTATAGACGACGTACCAGGCTTGGGAGATACATGGGTGAATATAACTAGACTCGATGGGGAAAGGCCAGCTGGTGAAAGACCGCCTCAGGTGATACTAACTTTGCCTGATAGAATTATTGCAAAATTAAAAGCTATAATTCTAGAAAAAAGAATTATATGGGACAAACTTACGGCCTGTGTCCAAGGAAAGTCTGAGGGTGCTACCGAGTTCTTTAATCGGTTCGAACAGGTATTCTTGGATTTCAGTGGACAAGACATAGGCACAGAGTCTGGGAAAAGGTTGTTCATTGACAAATTTGTGCGTGGATTGCTGTCTGACATCCAGTCACAAATTATGTCTTCTGAGAGCGCTTGGTAGGCGAAAACACAATCAGAAGTACTGCACATGGCTCAGTACTACGAGAACCGTGTCAATAATGAAAAAGATAGGGTTGAAAAACGAAAAGGCGATTTGAAAACTAAAGTGTTATTGCAGCAAATTGTTAGAGGCCCCAGAGGGGGTAGTTCTCAGGTTAGAGGTCAGTATGTCCCGCAGGGGAATGTGCTCTTGGATCCTGTGAACATTAACAAGTGCGCTTATTGTCGTCGAGAGGGTCATTGGCGAGCACAATGCCTCGTCCTTCAACAAAGGTCAAATAATACATTTGGAAATATGGGTAGATGATCCAGAGGTCGCCCGGGTGTAGGGGGCCCTGGTAGAGGTCAGTTTGCACAGGACCCTCAGCAACCTTTCTCGCAGGACAATCAGACTTCGAGTGTGGACACCAGGAACATATTTGATCATCCTTCCGCTGCATATTTATCTGAAGAGCTTCCTTTTAATTACATTCTGTTTCGCTAGGATTGCCCGAAGCAGGGTTTGGAACCTACACCTATTCCCGTCAATCAAAAAGGTCCCTATGTTGAAATGGTGGTGGGAAATAGGAAACATCCGCTTTTGATAGACACTGGAGCACAGAAGTGTTCCATTGATCATTCACGGGTTCCAAACATTCCACTGTCAGGGCAAACCAATGTTTCTGTAGGGTTTTCTGGCACACCAGTTGTTTGTCTGGTTTCTTTGCCTGTACCTATTTCTTTGGGTCCTTTTACGGACCACTGTCCATTTCTGTTGACTTCGAATTGTGGAGAGAACTTGCTGGGGTTGAATCTGTTAAAAGAATTAAATGCAGTAATTTATTGTTCTTCTGATGGAGTGCGCTTGACGATTTCACCACAGCAATTTTCTGTCTTGCAATTCTTGACTAGACCTTTGCCATCAGAATTCATTAAAATACCAGAGAGCTTGTGGGCTGTCGACGACAATGATGTCAGTGTTTTACAGATTGAACCTGTCAAGATAGTTTTGAAACATGGAATTGAGCTGCCACGCATTCCCCAGTATAAGATTTCAGTTGAGGGCGAGCGAGCTTTGAAATGCATTGTTTCCAATTTTGTGCATCGAGGGGTGATTGAAGAAATTTCAGGAAGTTTGTGTAACAGTCCGATTTTACCCGTGTACAAGAAAGGCGATAATGCAATTCCATTCTGTTTCATAATTGATTTATGTTCCATTAATAAAGTCGTGGCTCCACAATTTCCAATTGTGCCTGATGTAACGACAATCCTAAACATGCTTCCAGCTACAACTTCTTACTTTAGTGTGGTGGATCTAAAGAATGCTTTCTTTAGTATTCCTATACACAAGGATAGTAGATACTTGTTCGCGTTCACCTTAGGGGGACGCTCGTTCACATTTACTCGTGCACCTCAAGGGTACACAGAGAGTCCTAGCATTTATAGTAGGGCTTTCAAAGAACAACTTGATACCCTTGAATTGCCCTTTACCTGTACATTGCTTCAGTAAGTTGATGACTTGCTTTTAGCTGCTGACTCTGAGAGTGCCTGTAAGGAGGGCACTGTGTTAATGCTTATCCATCTAACTAAGCATGGTCACAAAGCTTCGCTTAAAAAATGTCAATATTGTTGTCAGGAGGTCGCCTATTTAGGCTATCTCCTGTCAAAGGAGGGAAGAAGATTGACACCTGAAAGAATAAAACACATTTCTGGCATGTCTGTCCCAAATACACAGAAGGAAGTTAGAGCCTTGATAGGTATCGCTTCTTACTGTAGGTTGTGGATCCCAAATGTTTCACTAGTGATCAAACCGATGTTGGCTTTGACGAAGAAGGGCATTTCTTCACCATTGCCGTGGCACGCGGAACACCAGCAATCGTTTGACTTGCTTAAGACTGCATTATGCTCTGCACCAGTTTTGAGCACACCAAACTATGAAAAGGCCTTTGTGTTGTTTATGCATGAATGTGATGGATGTGCTTTGGCTGTATTAACGCAGGAACATGGAGGGAAGAATAGGCTGTGCGGTTACTTTTCTTCCGCCCTTTATCCTGTAGCAAGTGCTTTGCCAAGATGTTTGCGAGCTGTCGCTGCTGCGTCTGTAAAACAGAGTGAGGGAATGGTCCTAGGCCATGATCTAACCCTGATGGTGCTCACTCTATAGATGTTCTACTGAACCGAACTCAAATCCAACACCTCACTTCTGCACGGTTGACAAGATATGAATTGATCTTGTTTGCTCCTCACATTCAAATTAAGAGATGTTGTGTTCTTAATCCGGCTGAACTCCTACCTTTCCCGCAAGATACTACTTGCGGCGATGAAGTGCCACATGATTGTTTGTATACGACCGAACAAGAGACAAAGGGTAGAATTGATTTGAAAGATACTCCTTTGGATAATCCGGAAGGAGAGCTGTTTTGTGATGGCCCCTGCTTCAAACTTCCGGATGGTACATCCACAGCTGCTTATGCGATCACTACATTAAGCACGGTTGTGGAAACTAAGAGAATCACCCATAATTCTGCGCAGGCCGTAGAGATTATAGCATTGACCCGAGCTTGTGAACTTTCCGAAGGGCTTGCAGTAAATTTATATACTGATAGTCAGTATGCCTTTGGGGTGGTTCACAAGTTTGGGAGACTTTGGTCAGAGAGAGGGTCCCTAACTTCACATGGCACCAAAATCCAACATGGCTCCCTAATAGTACAACTACTCTCAGCGCTTGCGCTCCCTACTCAGTTAGCAGTTATGAAATGTGCAGCACATCGAAAGATTACAGATGATATAGGGAAAGGGAATGCTTTCGCTGATCAGATAGCTAGCAAACTGCTACCGATCTCCTTACGGAGATGTATGTTTCAAGGGAGACTGTAAATGCTTATGCAATGGATGAGGGTGTTCGGTCTGTACGGGATATCCAAGCTGATGCCACATTAGAAGAATCCAAAATGTGGGCTGAAGGCTTGTGGAAACTTGATGAAGACGGGTGTTGGGTGGATATAGTGGAAGGGAAATGGCTACTTCCTGACACGTATGTAATGATGATGGTCATCATGGCCCATGGTCCTACGCATGTATGTGCCCAGAAGATGACAAAAATGTTAAAGAAAGTTTGGGTGAATGACAAGATTTTTAAAATTGCCCAGCGCTACGTCCAGGATTGCATGATTTGCCTACAACACAATGTGGGAAAGGGGACAGTAACTCCAAGGGGAAGTTTTGGGCCACCCTCTGTCCCCTTCGAAGTGATCCACTTTGACTTTATTGAAATGGAACGATGTGATAATAAAAATATGTGCTGGTGGTTATTTGTGCTTTTAGTAAATGGGTTGAGGCTTTCCCTGTTAAATATGCTACAGCTATGACTACTGCAAAAATCATGTTAAGGGAATACTTCCCACGGTTCGGGCTACCAAGAGTTATCTGGTCGGACAATGGTCCACATTTTGTCGCTGCTGTAATTCTGCAGATATGTACGGCATTACGAATTGACAAACGGTTCCATTTGGCCAGACATGCTCAGAGCGCCGGACTAGTAGAAAGACAGAACGGTATTATTAAGAACAAGCTTGCTAAGACGTGTGCCGGCACCAAACTAAAATAGCCGGACGCCTTACCGATCGTGTTGTTATCCATACGTACAACCCCTCAAACTAAGACTGGGCTCTCTCCATTTGAGGTGGTAATGAGGAGACCTGCCAATATTTGGAACCTTCCTAAATGCAATTCATTGAGAAATGTTAAAATGTATTACTTTCCGATTATTGTAGCCAGTTGACTAAAAACCTGTATTTGATTTATCACCAGGTACGAGAAGCTTTACCTGTGCGATACAAGGGCGCGGGCCACAGCATACGGCCTGGAAGATGGGTGCTCGTCAAATCGTTCGAGCACTCCTCCTGCCTTGCGCTTCGCTGTCGTGGGCCATTCCAAGTCCTGTTGGTCACCCAGACAACAGTGCGGGTCGCTGAGAGAAAGAACTGGATCCACGCGTCCCACGTCAAGAAAATTCCTCACCCTGTGCCACACGTTACAGAAGAAACAGAACTCCTCGCTGATACTGCAACCAACGATCCCAAAGCAGTAAGTAGCACTGAGAGTGTGTCGGAGAATCTCTCTAAGCCTGTGAGGCTTGGGGAAGCTGCCATTTTGTCTCCACACTCTCCAAAAGTTTTGCATCCGGAAACTGCTATTTCAAATTCGGCATCTTCACTTGCTTCCGACACGTTGCTTCCAGCAGGAAGTGACGACATATTGTTTCCGGATCAATCAGTACCGGGAAAAGTAAGGTACAATCTACGTCCAAGGAAATAGACTTACGGCACGGTTTTGCTGTGCATCTGACAGACTTACGGCACGGTTCGGCTGTGCATTTGAAGAAGAAAAGGATCATCGAGGGCTTGTTTTTGCCCAAATTTGAGAAAGGGGATTCTGTTGGCTAGGGTTGTGGAAGGACTAAGAAGTCGCTCGACCGGGAGATCACCAGCAACGAACATTGGGGTATCCGTTTGAAGACTACAATGCCTGCTACCGCTACCGCTCGTATGGGACTTGTAAATAAGGGGGTGACCAACCGGGACAATGGACAAAATGCCTGGGCCCCGAAAATGTGTTGGTGTATTTTTATAATGATATTTGGGTTTTTAATAGTCGCTGCCTTAGGATTGTGGTACCTTGAGGAAACTCATTCTTTAGAACTTTTGTTACCTACTGAAAGTATACCTATTGTTCCTATTCCCTTTGTACATTTGCATACTCTATCCCCTAGGGACTCTCAGCATAGACAGAGGTACCACAATAACACTCTACTGCTTATTATAAATGCTACGCATGCCATTCTTAATAAATCTAACTGTTGGGTCTGCTCACATTTACCGCAACACGGAGATAAGGGGATAGATTGGTATATTCATCCTTTACCTTTGACAACTGCTTGCTATGCTTCTCTTAGAGCACTGTTCTTTGGCCGATGGAACCTGGCATCTCGGGGAACTTTGATGGCACCAATTTGAATAGTTTTGAGAAACGTGTTTTAACTCCCCTGGGATGCTCGCTTTTCGCAAACAGGAGTAAACCAAATGTTGCTTCTATTAGGCCTTCTGATAAATTGTCTCGTCTTTCCAATCTTTGATTTCCTTTAAAATGGCTCCAATAGGCAATAAGGATGCCATGCCTCCTTCTTACACTGTTAATCATAGCCCCGATTCAATTTCTTTTTGCATACAGAGGAATGGAACTCAGTCAATGGGAAATTTTCTAGGTTGTGCCAACATTGCAAATTTGACTGGGGAAAACAGACCTTTGTATCAAGGCGAACCTGTCTACTTTGTCTGCGGTGATGTAGCATTCCCATGGTTGCCCAGGGATTGGCAGGGAACCTGTTATTTAGGGATCCTGTTACCTGGGGTGTTTATAGCTAGTACAAGAGAAGTTTCAAAGGCTTGTCCACGGCGGGACGAGAATGGTGACACCCCAGCAAAAATCTTGGGAGATATAGGTAAATCAGTTGTGCCATTTTGGGGACAGATAGCGAATTCAGAAGATATCAGAAAACTAGCGAGAGTACTGGAGAGAACCATCAACCGGACCACGGACATTCTCCATAATATGATGTTAGAACAAAAGGGGATACGATTAGTAGCACTTCAAAACCGAATGGCATTAGATGTCATTCTTGCTGAGCATGGTGGAGTGTGTAAATTAGTGGGGTCCGCTTGCTGTGTTTCTGTTCCAGATTCCTCCCCAACTATCTTCAAGGCAATACAGAATCTGTACATCCTTAGTTCCGAAGTGCATGTTCCCGAGGGAAACTGGGATCTAAGCGCTTGGTTCTGGGATTTATTGCGATCTTGGGGTTGGAAGGTACTTTCGGTCTTGCTAATTATTTTGGGAATCCTGTTGTTTGTTTGTTGCTGTATTCAGTGTCTACCTGGTATGTGTTCGATGCTAGGGGGATGTTGCGCACAAGCAATAGGTTTGATAGGACATAAAGTGTATGCCCCGGATAAAACTTCCAAAGAATATGTGTTGAAAGAAATATTAGCAAATGACCTAATGGCAATAGATATTTCCGACAGTGATTCAGGGTGCATGGACGATGATGCATGGAGTTATTTGCAAGGAGCTCCAAAGTAGTTTTATCACTTGGCATAGGCCAAAAGGAGGGTTTGTCAAAAGAGAAATTATATCGTGCCTCCTATTGCAATAAATATATGAATATTGGCCTACGCCAAGCTGCTTGAAAGTTGCTTGCTAAAGAAACCATGTTGCAAGGTCCTGACCTTAAATCAATGTAAGCCGCCATTTTAGGCAAATCTGCCATTTTAGGATTCACTTTGTAAAAGTCACCCTGTGAGTTAAAATGGTGGACGATGTAATTCCAAAATACAACATGGCCGCCTTGACCTCTGTACATAGCTAATATGTAACTTGCTTGCAAGCCACTTGTTGAGGTTGTGAACTGAGACCTTGTCCTTTGTTGACTTGTGTGTAAGGGATTACTCGTGTAAAGAAACTAAGCCACGAGTATACTATAAAAACAATGTATTCAAATACTGAACATAGAACACTTGTTTAACCACATTATATTAATGTTTAAGAAGACTAAGATGGAAAATTCTACAATACACAGTTGCTGTATAGGCTTGTTGATACATGTATTAAAGGCAAACCAGTTATATGCGGTTGTTCGAGACTTGGCACGAACCCTAGATCAATGATGTATTAAGTGGAATATTAACCGAAAGTGGGGCTGGACATTGTGCCCACCAAGTGTATAAAAAGCGAATGCATTCTAATGTACAACGTCTCTCACTGAACACACTGAACCACGCTGGAGTTCGTTGTGTTGTACTGAGGGCCGATAGCTATCTGATTTTGCTCTGTTTTTGTAACTGGATTCAGTATAAAATAAAGTACTTTGTATGTTCCTTTGTAACCCGTGTTCGGTGTATTTCCTTTTGGGGTACTCAGCCTCGATATTTTGATTTTGTTTTCACAGAGGTGTGCCGGCAAAGGCGTCTCTTTACTACTCGGTTGTGTTCTCTTAGCCTGCCATGTTAGGAAGTGTCTGCCACACCTTGTCAAGTTTTAAAGCATTAGTACTCCCTGCGGGGGGAAATGCTATGTATTAGGTGCAGATAGTCCTCCTTAATTGCCCTTGATTCACTCAGTGTCATTAAATCAGGTTTTTGGAAAACTAATGTTTAAATTGAGCATCTTTAATTCTTGACTAATTCCTCCCAACTGTGATTGGCACGTTCTCCAGATTTCCTAGAAATTGCATTTCAACACATTCTTTTTGTAATTGTTTGACGTGGTGTCCTAGGCTCAAAACAAGGCTTATTGGAATTTCCTTGGAACAATTTTTGCCACATGTCCCCTGACCTGCTTAATGACTACTAAGCTGCATACCACCCCACAAGCAGCCCTTAATCAGTCTTTTGTCCCTGCACTCGATAACCTTTGCATGAGGGGGGAACAACAGCTTTGGATTTCGAATCTTGCCAGAGCTCCCTAAGTCTTTTGGCAACAATTAGGATCACATCTTCATGACATGCCTTAACCATGCCACAGTAAGTGCCACTACACTGTCATGAAAATCCTCATTCTCTGACAGACATTGGCCCTCATTACCGGTCCGGCGGTAACCGTGCCAGTAAAACCGGCAGGTTGTTGCGGGACTTGTAAACAGTTACCGGCACCTAGCTTTGCGGTAACACTGGGACATTAAGAGGCCCGGCGGACCGGGAGCTAGGTGCCGGTGATATATTCTTCCCCATTCCCATTCAGTCACATAGGACTCTATGGGAATGGGGACCACGGAAACACCTGCATCAGTAATAACGGTGCCAGTGCTTCCGTGAAAGTCAGTGGGCGGGTGCCAATCCGCTCGGCAAGTCAGACCTGCCAGGCGGGACGGCACCCGTCCACCAGACTTGTACTTTGCTGGTCCGGAAACAACAGTACCAGCACCGTTGTTTCCGGACCGGCAAAAGTTGTAATGAGGGCCATTATCTCATTTTTCCCTTCTCCATATCATGTCTAAGTTAAGAGCACTCTCTTGTGGAAACCCTCAAAATTCTTCTGTGTCACACTTCCTCTTGAACATTTACATACATCCCGTTGTATTGCTTGTCAAGTTCTTTGATTTCACCTTCTATTCCCATTCAGGGGACACCCAAACCCTCCCCCTTTTTGCTGACAGCCATCTTTAATCCCTTTCTCATTCTCCTGATGAATAGAAAGTCATTCACTCCTCGCTCAAGCTGAATAGAGCTGCAGATGGTGGCTGGTGCAGCCGGCCACACTCCAAGGCTGCATTCAAAGCCATTTGTTGCCTGTCTGGTCCTGTCCGGGCTGAGTGGGCCACCCACTCGATCTATAACTAAGGTTTGTGCACTATTCAGACTCTTCATACCTCGCAACACCTACTCTTGACCCACTACTCTGCAATCCAAACCACCACTTTTCTACCCCCTGCTGCATCACCTGCTACCTATGCCTTAACGCACACCTCTGCATCTTCATGCTGTGTTGACACTAAGCTATGCCCCCCTTATGTTCTTACCAACGCTCCTTGCATAGGTAACCCAAGGCTTGCTGGCCTGGGTGCCCACACCTGACCTCCGTGCGCCTCCCTATCCATCTCAACACCGCACAGAAACACCTGACTTTGAATGCACACATGCACAACCCACCCTACCTGCATCCCCAAGTTTACACATACTGCCCACGAAAACCCCCACCCCAGCCATAAATTGGGACAGGAAGCAGCCCCATTACAGTTCTGCTGCTTTGGCGGTGCCTCAGAAATTCACCATCAGGGACTTCCAACTTGAGGTGACTGAAACCTGCCTAACCGGCCCACTCAGCCTACCCGACTTCAAAAAAGCACACTGAACAGCTCACCCGGCCACAAAGCTTCAAGCATGCACAAATCCAGTGACACTAGCCTACAGGACGTTCCCCTGCACAACGCCTCGTACTACGCCACAAGCGTCTGGCGATTAGTGCAGATAACCTCCTCTCGCATAACCTGCTCGCCGCACCACAATGAAACAGAACCATGAACCATGCCTCCCATCACTCTCCTGTTAGCCAACCTCTATATGTGCCCCCAGACCTCCCACCTGACCTCCACATAGCACTCTGTAATGTGCTGTATGCCATATACCCACCTAGTCTGCGACCAGCTGCCAGCCTACTAGCCCTGCTTCACCTCGGCACAGTACCAGCATTGAATGCTGCACCTTGGAGAGCACTGCTAGCCAAATACATGCGCCCATTAACTTGGCCACTAGTGGCCTGTTGAATCTTCTGATTGTACCTTCGAATTGTGCTGCAGACAGCATACCAGCCTCTTGCATATCCGCACCGCCAGTATCAGCCTGTCCCCCCATCCCACTACATCATTGCCCTGCGCACCGAAAGGTCCAGCCAACCACCTGACCACTAGCATGACCAACAACACCTTGCCTAACCCACCTGCCCCACCACCTAATTGCAACCAAGTGAATGCCAGATTCATCCAAGCCCAACCATTGGACATCCAAGACCTCATTGCTGCCAACAATATGGATCTCTGAGCCATCTCAGAAACTTGGCTAGATGACGCCTCTGGCCTAGCCTTTTCTATTGCAATCCCACTGAGATTCAATATCCTTCGTAGTGATAGACTCAACTCTAGAGGAGGGGGAGTAGCACTGATTGTGAGAGATAACATCCCTGTCAGACAGTTCAGCATCACCCAAATACTCTCATTCAAATTAACTCTTTACCCCTCTTCCATACCTCCATCATCACCATGCATGTTTTATCGCCCCCAGGCCCACTTCTTTCCTTTGAAGAGGACCTCCAGCATTTTCTCTTCTCCAACATCAAGCCCACCTCAAATATTATCCTCCTAGGTAACCTTAACCCAGGTCTTAATGACAAGGAAGACACTAATGCTGCATCCGAGGCCAACTCCCTCAAAGCCTTAGGATGTATACAACGTATAACGATGTCTACTCATGCCAAAGGTCGTATTTTAAACTGGCTAGCAGACCTCAACTGTCAGGTCTCAATTTTCTCCATCTGGCCCTGCCCTTGGACTGACCACATGTAATATGTTTTCACCATCACTACCAGAAGCCCGCCCACATGCACCACTGCACCATTACCGCTCCCCATTGCCCAGAGCTTGCAAGACCTAACCAAAGTCTCTCAGCACTCTCCACTAAACGCACGATTTGAAGACTCGGGAAATAACACCTCTACCATTAGAATGCAGCTATCCCCCACAATAATAATGTAGTCTAACTGTGCACATAACACTTCTTTCCTGCTGTTGCATAATCTCCAGACTACATCCACATCTAAGATGCACTGCACAACACCTCTGCCATTAGAATGCAGCTACCCCCCATTATGAAGAATTCAGCTTAGCTACACACATAATGCATTTTCTGCTCTCGTATACTCTCCAGACATCCTCTCAGCACCCTTCCACGAAATGCACCAGTCTAAGACACAGTGCACAACACTACTACCATTAGAATGCAGCCTTCTCCCTCAGTAAAATGGGGTCTTGTTGCACACATAATGCATCTCGTGCTCTTGCATACTCACCAGAGTGCCACTCAGCACACATCCACTACATGCACCACTCTGAGATACAGTGCATAACAACTCTCCTGCCCTCGCATTCTCTTCAGACTACCTCTCAGCATATGCTTGCTCAACATGGGTGACTAGCAGGGACTTGGCCACCCCTACTTACCTCGTATTAGCTAAAATGCACACACACATACTACATCTGTCTGACAAATTTCCCATACCATACCGGTACTTCTGTCCCCCAAGGGTGTTAACCTACAGCATGTTGCGAACATACCAATGGTGAAATGCTCTATACAAATGCACATTACATTATATTACATTTAAATACAAAGAAACCGGCGGATCGAGTACTGCACGTCACGTGATGATGTAGTGCAATGACGACATGAGGGAAAACACTCCATGACGTCATCGCCGCGCTCTGTTTTATGTAAAAGTACTTGTCTGGCTGGAAATAGAAGAAAGTATGCATATTTTTTTTAAATGAGAATTATTCAACAAAGGATTTTAGGAGGTTATGGATGATCAAGCCTACATGTACTGTGTATTATTAGGTTTATAAAAGAAAGGCAACCTGGAACAAATATTATATGTCACTTGATGACATCACATCCAGGCCCACAACTGCATCACAGTTTCCACACTGCCAGGTTACTAGCACCAAGAAACCACATCCCTGGAAGTGCCTGGAAGTGCCTGGAAGTGCCTGGAAGTGCTGTTTGGGCAGAGACTCTGAACGTCCACGGTCTCTTGCGCTCCTGCCTAAAGGATTTGTTTGCTGTCCAAAGACGCCGTCTATAAGAGGAAGCACTGTGCTCCCCCGGTCTTCATAACACAGAGGAGGTACTGCATCTCGTGAACCAAGAACTGCCTCCAAAGCCCGGGAACTCCCTCCCCTCCTCTCTGCCCGCCCCTGGACAGCCTATATCACGGCACGGGTCTGCGCACCCACGCGCGCACCCCGGAAGTGCCTGGAAGTGCTGTTTGGGCTGAGACTCTGAACGTCCATGGTCTCTTACCCTCCTGCCTAAAGGATTTGTTTGCTGTCCAAAGACACCGTCTGTAAGAGGAAGCACTGTGCTTCCCCGGTGTTCGTAACACACAGGAGGTCCTGCATCTCGCAAACCAAGTAATTACTTACACTGCTTGCGCTATACTTGGAACTTGACTTTTTGGGACTCTACTACTTGTGCTGCTGATCCTCGGGCCAGTACTCTTTTTACTGTTGATCCTTGGGGCATTATTGCGCTTCTCTTGGCGTGGGCACACAACTTTTCCATTGATTCAGCCTCATAGAACGAGCACTGAAGTGTCCCTTCTTTGTTCTTGTTTCTCTCTAGGAACTGTCTCCAAAGCCCGGGAACTCCCTCTCCCTCCTCTCTGCCCACACCCTGGACAGCCTACATCAAGGCACGGGTCTGCGCACCCGCGCGCGCACCCCGGAAGTGCCTGGAAGTGTTGTTTGGGCTGTTCGGGCGTTGAGGGTGGCAAGGTGGCGCCTAGATAATTAACACTTACCATTTGGCAGCGCTAAAGTGTCATTGCTACTATGCCTTGTGGCCACGGTATAATCCCTGCATAGTGTTTCTTGTCATATATGCTACACCTTGCTGATTGGTGAAGATTGAATACTGTCATACTAACTTGGTACTTAAAAGCACGGTGACGGGTGTAAGTAGCAAGGGTAACATCCTACTGAATTCATCCACCTAGTTATCTGTGTGTGTAAGGAATTATGGCCAGCGGCTTAAGAAGTGGGAAGGTATGTGAAATAATACCAAAGCCTGTAATTGCTATTTAGGATACAACACTGCATACCCCCAATGTGCACACTACTGATATTGATAACAATGAAGAAACAAGTGTGCAGCTAGGTGAGAAAGTTAAAGTACATGCTATGGTACATACATCTAGCATGTACCCACAGGGAATAGTCTCCTTCCACTTGAACGAAATGTATGATGGTGAACACTCGGTCCAGCATAGTTTTCCGAGCATACGAGAAGACCAAAAATGTATTCCATCTGTAATTGGGCCTGGCGATATGTTCAACCAGGGTATTTCTGATGACTCAATGTTAGCCCCAACCAGAATGGCTGAGTTGGGAAAACCCATCCGTATGTCCTTGGGACCATCTACTCCTGTCAATCCCAGACATGGAGGCATAGAGGAGGTACATCTCTTGAGACGCGCAGATGCAGATAGCTCCCATATCCCTTTGGTGGGAACTTTCGCCCCCGCTCTAGCTCCATTGACTAAATCTATGCCCGTTAACAGTAATGATTTGAAAAACTTTGAGGCAAATCAAACCTCAGTCGAAGGTGCTAGAGCTTGCTCCAGCCCAGTAGATGGAAAACAGATATCTTTGGCAGCCCATGAAGCATCCCGAATTGCATCTCTGGGCATGTCAAATGCACTTAATGATTTTGAAAACGCAGAACATACATTCCCTATATTGACAAGGATTTTGAATTTACTAGATAGAGGGCATGAACTTACACACCTGGAAATGAGAGAAGTGAAACAGACAGCTAAAGAAACCCTTATGAAAATAAGTAAAATAGAGGAGTATTTAATGGGGAATGGGAAAGTTAGCCCAACAAATGTAACCAAAATTTCTCCAGATTGGAAAGGCTCTGTCAATTCAGAATCCACACAGACCCAAGAACTCATAGTGCACTCTAGAACTTTACAAACCAACCTTTCGGAGAAACCATTTGTTGCCTCTTCGAGATCATATGCAAATGCTTTGGATAAAATGCTGATGTCAACTAAAAGCACACAAGCTGAGTTACCTGGTGGGATCCCTACAGTCACTGATATAATTTACCCAAAATTAGATATGCTTGAATCATTGATAACTCAGTTAGCTTGTAGAATAACACCTCCTACTTCTACCTGCCCCTTGCATTCTCCACTGTCTAATCAAGCTGCCTACGGAGCAACTATTGACAGCCCTTCTGCCCTCACCGATCTGATTGAAAAGGAAAAAGAAGGGTCAGGTGGAGAAGAGACAGCCAGTATGGTACTCCTGTCTTTGCCTACTGGCAACAAGGGGTTTACTTCTGGTACCTACATGTCTCGTAGACAAAAGCGCATTCACACGTGCCAGCTAAAGAGAAATTCACGGACTAAAAAGGAGGTGAAGGTTATTGGAACAATGGATTCAGGGAGTCTCTCTCTTACTGGCAACAAAGGTAACCAGAAGGGAGACACCTCGTGTGTCAACTCAGGCGAAAAGGGCACACTTTATTTAGATCAGCTAGATGAAGAAAGTAAAAAAGTGCTCCAGATGTCGAAAACAAAAATGGCAACCCCAAATGATGAGGGCAATAAAATAAAGAATGCAAAGAAACAAAAAAAAGCAAAATATGTAACCCAGGAGACTATCAATGACCTTAGAGAAAAGTGTGGAGCACTAACTGACACTGGGGAGAACAAAGTGTTATTACAACCTCCTTCAGCTGTGACAATGTCTGGTGAATTTAAACAATCTAAGCAATCCCAACTCTCTTCTTTTTTTAATCTAAAGGAATGTTCTAAAGCTTCAATTAACAACTCAAAAGTGAAGATTGATATGGAATTGAAATCTAACACAGTTCCTTCGACACCGAAGGATCCTGAGATTACTGTATGTTCCACGTCCATCACAGAGAAGGAACAAATAGTTGAAAATGAAGTGAGTAGGAATGGCAATCCAAACGGCAAGCCACCATCTATTACTGATGGAACTAGTGCACAGGTGAAGAGTATAGGTCCCCTTATGGAACCCCCTTCTAATGCTACTAATGAATTGGGCAGGGAAATGGCGAATATAATAGGCTGGCAGAGTGATGAAGATGTAAATGGTAAGAAAAGGATTAACCGCTCGCACTTATTGCATATTTTCAATCTCATTCCATCCTTAAGAAATTTGAGATCAGAGGATATCGAATGGATTGAACTTCACAATACCAATAACAACAGAATGGTATGTAAGACCCATTCTCCTATAATAACCAAGATGTTGCGTGAACACTGCATGGACTTTGAGCTTCTAGGGTTTGAACTTTTCCAATTTGAGTCTCATGAGGCGGCCAAAACCGTCTTACAATTTCAACCTCTTAAGTATTCTACTAATGAAGAATTTCCTGTAGTAAATCAAGGTCTTAAAGATACAGACATATCTGCACTCTCCCAACTTGCCAACCTGACCACGGCAATTAAGGATTGGTCATGGTTAATTCCCTTGGCAAAAACCTTAAATGAAGTAAAACCAACTTCTAAATCCTCATAGTAACCATGAGTTATCCATCTTATCCTGGAACACATGTGGGTTTAAAAATGTTAACGGATGACAACACAACGTTGTTCTTATGCTCAAACTTCTATAATCATAGTACAGGAAACGATGAACATACGGGATTTCATGGTAAATGGCTTTACTACGCATGCAACGAAGGCCAAGCTTGGAAGGGGAGGGCGTCCTTATGGAGGGCTTGCAATCTGCCTTAATAACACTCTAAATATTAGGTCAAAGATGGTACAGGAGACAGACAAACGCTTTTGGATGCAAAGCTGAATCAGCTGAATTCAATTCTGGAGGATATATACTCCCGTCACTCCTTAAATCATATTATTATTGGAGGAGACTTTAATGCATGCTGCATTGGATATGCTTCTAAGAATTCAAGATAAGCTCCGTCTGTCCACCAACTTCAGGCTCAGGCAAATGGCGAAAGATGGAGATATTTTTTGGAAAGCTGGGACATCTGTTTTTTAGAATTTGGCTCCACTGCGTTAACTTACACATGGCAGTGAGATAAGCTGAACTCCAGAATTGATTACTTAGCTGTTTCACATACCCTTGCTCCCTTAGCATCCCCCATACTCACTCGAGATGTACACTTGGGAGATCACGTAATCATTGGTACAACCATTAGGGTGAATGGATCCTCACTACCGAAAGATCCTGTGCTATCATGTGTAGAGATTGAGCGTACATCCATATCTATAAGATGAAATGACAATCTATGCCATAAACTAAACAAAATGATCAAAGCGGCAGTCCCATGGTTAGGCTCACTACTCAGGATTACAGTTATACTAATAGGATAGAGAAGTACTTCACTGAGATGATAGCAGATATGTTGCTTTGACTAGGCGGATCCTATTCAAGGCAGGGAAATAACAATTGTTTACCCCGTAATAGTGAGATTCACAAACTAAAACATCTTAAAAATAGACATATTCGTAGATTAGTGAAGACTTGCCCTACTATTGAGGAATACTTAAAATTGAAAAGAAAGATCTGTAATATCTACACCAATAAATGCCACAATATAAAATGGGGCCTTAAAATCACACACAATCAAAACATGGTATCCTATCTTTACACAAACAATAGTAGATCCATATGGGCCATGTTGTGACTTGGCGTGGACAAAAGGATTGATGGTCTGGAATCTCCTTGGCGCCAACTTGGACCACTTTCTTTCGAGACAAATATCAACTACCTTCTAGATTTCGCAATAAAAACCCTTACTATGTAACACCCCCTACAGCTCTGTCTTGCCCGTGGCCAGAAAAAGATATAGAATGGGCGATAGTAAGACTGAAATAATCGAAAGCCCCAGGACCAGATGGGATCCCTGCATGTGTAATGAAACAAGACCCCAGTTTTTGGGCCTATGTGTGTAAAATAAAATACGGTAACATCTTCAAATTTCAAAAGATACCCATATAACGGAACACCGCCATAGTGGTCGCTATATGGAAAAAAGGCAGACGTGAAGATCCAGCGAGCTACAGAGCCATTGCATACAATCTGAGAAGATACATCTGAGAAGCTATTCTCTATTCTTATCCTTAAAGAATTAGAAATCCACATGAAACGTACAAATATGCTATCAAGGTTTCAAGTGGGATTCCGCCGCGCAATGGCTACTCCCTTGAACGCCACTATTCTAGCGCATCTTTTGGCAAAATCGAGAAACGGCGAAATGTGGTCCGATATATATGGCATCTCTGGACCTAACGTCTGCCTTGGACACAGTAATCCGCACCGTGCTGTGGTCCAAACTATCAATCATGGGATTTGACTCTGCTCTCCTCTTTATGCTGGTTCTGCTACAGGAAAACACCCACGTGCGCGTCTGTATCAATAAACACGGAACTCTGACCGATGCTATTGCCAACTCTGTCGCAGTCAGACAAGGATGCAATCTAGCAGCTATTCTGTTTAACACGTACTTATGTGACATGGACAACATATGGCAAGGGAAAGTAGTCTATCCTGCTAGGCTTGGTAATTTGAAAATACAGTGGTTGGCATTTGCGGACGATATCCTACTGTTTGATTTGACACCATTTGGTCTGCAAAGAAAATTAGAACGTTTTGCATCATATGCATACTCATACAATCTGAAGGCAAATACAACGAAATCCAATATTATTATATTTAACAACTATAGGAAGAAACTTGTTGTATATAAATGGTCGCTGGATGGTTCTCGAATAGAACAAGCCCCTTCAGTTAAGTATCTTGGATACAATATATGTAACATTGCGTCAAAAAACGTGTGGAAATCTATGATTAAAGATAAGATTAAAACCTTATGTTCGCAAATGAAAATCATATATAACAGACATTGCGAATACTCTGTGACTCCACTATTCGAATACTATACTCTAAAAGTGGAAGCTGTGGTTCCATATGGTCTGGACATGTGCTTTTTGAAAATCGGTCATGGACTTAAATCAGACTCAAGCCTCTATGTGGAAAAAAACCTTGAGGCTCTCCAACTCAATACCTAGTGCAGTGCTGCGACACGAGCTTGGCTTAATATCGCTCGCTGCCTGCCTCAATTGGAGGCGTCTCAAAAATGTCTCAAAAATGTTGGACCCTCCGCAGAATTCCCTATATGAGAACATATCCAACATGATGGTAGAAAACCCTCCAAACTCCATCAAAAGATATCATGAGGAAATGTTAGTTTTATTGGACAGTATTAATGCGACGACTGATGACCTTCAGTTGCACCCCATATACGTAAAAAAAAGCTTTTCGAATATGATTGGATAGCTACCATTGAGACCCTCCCAAAGTTTAAATTGTACATGGAAATTGCACAGTTTCTTACCAAATATACTCCTATATTGAGATATTTGGTACAATTTCCTGACAAAATGGCCCGCGACACGTATCTACATTTCAAACTAAACCGGTTTCTCACTAATGAAAAAATACAATTTTGGTGCAAAGAACCCAGAGAGGCGAACCTTGGTGGATGTCGGTTTTGTGCAATTTCGACAACGAACGAAACACTAAAACATCTTACAGTATACTGCAAGTACTTTGATACTTTTCGCAACTCCATTTTTGGGGAGGCGAACGTTAGTCCCACGTTGTGTGTGAGGGAATGGCTGTGGATTTGCTGCATGTGGGGGACAAATGTTACACTGGTCCTAGCTTTGGTACGGCTACTGTATGTTATTGATGCAGAATTACAGCAAAGGTTATCTGCGCTCAGCGGATCGCTGTGAACACATTTTCTAACCTGTATGCCTGATTACCCCTGTAGAAAAGACAAGGGGGAGAATCTTGCTACAGACAAGTGAATAGGGTATTTTCGACTGTATGTGCCGAAGTAAAAACTTAGTTAGGTATGATGAAGCTAATGAATATCTATGAAGACTCTATTCTGCATCTAGCAAATTAATGGCATTAGAGAGAGAAGAGAAGGATGATGGGTTTTTGTTAATATTTATAAAAGAAATCAGTGTACAATGTAATTGAATCTCTATATCTGCGCGGTGAATATATGAATATGTTGGTTTATCCTGGTGTACATAATGGACACTGTTTGTATCACATTGCATTGGAACAGCGATGAATTGAATTTGGCAATATGACAAATACTAATACTAATTGTTTCTGTGAAATAGTGGAATATGGTAAGAGATGATTTCTTTGTATTATTTTTATAAATATGATTGTAAATATGATTCTTATTATTTTAACGGAACATGTAAATGAAAGATATTGTTGTAAAAGTTTGTTAAACAAACTAAACACAACAAAATAAATAAATAAAATAAAAAGAAACCACATCATTGTGTATGTGCGCTCAATAAATTACAATATCAGAGAAAAAAGTAAATGAGTCAATTCATTTGTTACCAGAAGTGTTCACTGCATTCTTCTAATATAATTGAGTTTTATAATTGTCATCCCAGTGGGTAAGGAAGAGGCGGCAACTCTCTATGAATGTATATGTCTTAGGTAGGCAGGCAGGATTATTTACACATACAACACCTTCTGCAATGACATTTTTAGGGTGATCAGATAGTTTGAAACTTAGAGGACTATGGGTCTCATTCCGAGGTGGGCGGTAAGGTATACCGGGCACCGGTAAGGAGACCGGTAGCGGTAATCCCTTGCCGCCCAATTCCAAAGTCCCTTAGCGAGACCCGTAAAGGATGTGTGGTCTGACCACACGTCCTTTACGGGTCCCGCTAAGGGGCCAGGGCGCTAATAACAGGCCTACTATTTGGAGGCCCGTTATTAGCGCCTTCCCCATTCCCATTGAGCCCTATGGGGGCTCAAATGGGAATGTGGAATGGTTTGGTGAAAGGGGACTTACCGGGTCCTCCAGTGTCAGACTGACCCGGTAAGTCCCCATTCAACCAGACCGGTGCCGGACCCGGTATTGGAGGCAGCCATGGCGCAAATAGTGCCATGGCAACCTCCAATCTCGGAATGAGGCCCTATATCTTCAATGGGAGGATTGCTACTGATCCACAAATTAATCAATAATGGGACCGGCTTTCCCTCCTTAAACTAGATCCCCTCTCTGTAACTATGTGCATGCCCTCTCGCCATGTCCCTCCTGGTGTACTCTTAATAGTCTATCCTTCTAATAGCATCAGTATTATTGTACCCTATAATTGAATCCCCTTGTTGTATATCACTCTGTTGCATCACAGCTAGGTTTGTGCTATACAAACGCCCACTACATAGTAAAGCATGTGCATGCATAGATCAATACACATTTCCCCACACATATTTGAGGAAGTACAACTTGATTACAAATGGCAGAATTGTAATTTCTCTGTTGAATAGCTTCTTGGAAGATGAATATTAGGGATAGGGAGGTTCCATCAGTGAATTTTCCATCGAAGCAGAATTCATCAAATTTCTTTCATCAAGTTTTGCTACAAATGTATGTGGGGTGGGTTAGGGTACTACAAAAAGGTAGAGGGTGTTTTGGGGCTGGGGGCTTCCGGTGGTCTCCCCTGCATACATTTGTCGCAAAATGCCATTAAAAAAACATTTGATGAATTCTCCGGCGATGTAGAAAACTCGATGGAATCACATAGAACCGAATATTATACACACATTCTTTTCGGAATCATCCTACTGTTGATTCCCCGATTAAACATTGACATCTATTCTGCCCAGAGTATTATCAATGTAGCCATAGTCTGTTGGAGGCTTGCCTTGCCTAGGGCTGATGAAGTTCTTTCATGGTACTGTGAGAAACCAGAAGGTGTCTCACCCACTAGTCCCTGGGGATCTGTCATCCAGGTGGCCAGGACACGGCCATCGCTTTTGGATCCAGTTCCTGGGGGTGGACCAGTGTGGGAGGATCACCTGGGTGAGGGGTCTTCAGGCAGTGGGAGTGGGACACCAGATGGTGAGCTGCAGTATCCTCTTCCCTATAATACCTTTACTCCATCCTAGCAAGTAGGATAATTATGAACTCTACCCCGCCCACCCTTTGCAACAGGAACACTTTCTCATGGACAATCCGCTATGAGAGAAAACAGACTAACACCGAAGCCGTATATCAGGCTGACATGTCCCAATACAAAGGTTAGGCAAGGTCAGGCAATTACTGACCATCACACACGCCTAACTTCTACTACACTTCCCCACACGGATGAAAGGTGTAGCACGAGAGCACACTCTGAGCGAGGCAAAACACATGAGGAAACAGCAGTTCCAAGATGGCAGTTTAACAAGAGAAGAAAGACGGCAAAACAGAAGGGGATCACACAGAGGGAAGTTCCCTTGACCATTTCGACAAGGAGCCGTTGCTTTCATGAGCCCTTGGGATTGGAAAGCGTAAGTCCAGGAAAACAGGCGGAAGAATCCTACATTGTGTGCTGGAGACACCCGGGGCCCTCCCGTGTTGATAATCAAGGCGGGGAGAATCGCCAGCTGTCGTGGTACTGTCCTTGGCTCCAAGAACAAAGCAGCATCAGTGAAATCAACACAGCTGGTGATTTGGGGAAACTGATACAGGACCGGTCTGTGTTGAATCAAAGGTTGGAAGGAGCAACATTGTATGGCACGCCCTGGAACGAACATTGTTTGGAATACATATGATAAAAGATAAAGTTGAATTGCTGAGTGATTAAACTTTGGAACCAAGATAAAATACCTTTGATAGAGGGATCTGGCACTGCATGTGTGCTCGATCGATGGTCTCTCTAAAGATATCCATCTGAAAAGTGAAAGAGTTGTAGGGAATTGGTAATAAAAGTGGTCCTTTGACGGGTCAAGCTAAACCCTGCACACTGTCGAAAGTCTTCGATGTTGATACAGTAAAAAAAGTTTGTGGCAAAGTAGATTAAATTGGTCTGAACCCGGCAGAGGGCGATCCGGGGTGAACAGAAAATCACCTGAGAAATCCCAGGAAGAAAGGAACTTTGATGTTTGTCATGTTGCATCAGGCCCTCTGAAAAAGAGACTTGAATGGCAAAGAGACTTTGGCACAGAAGGCCATGATGTTTAAGTTTTGAACTGCGCCCTTGTGCTAGAGAAGCTAGAGATTGCGCTAAGCTCAAGTGTGCCGCCTTGTCCCGAGTTGAAAACGTGGGGAAGGGAAGCCAATTGCTTGAATATCCAGACACATCATTTCTTGAACACTTTTCTTTTGTATAACATTGTTTCCCACACTATTTGTATTTCAAAGTAAGGATTGGCAATAGGTTTATTAGTATAGGGGCTTTTATTTTTTACAAGACACCCCTATAACTGTGTTATTATTATTTGATGGTCGTAGCTTGCTCCCATCTTTAGATTTAGGATTAGATAGGCATTTTCCAAACCCAATTGAAGTTCAATAAACACCCTTGAACTGTGATCACTTGTGTCTGTCTTACTGTTTGATACCATGCCTTCCTTATAGTTCCTTAGCCTACACTTGGAAAGGACACTAAATGGAGGGTTCTGAAGAACAGTAGACCAACCATGGTGGCATAATAATTCCAGAAGATCGTCTCTTGTTATGTAAACATCACATATCCCTTCATCATGTAATAAGTCTGCTGAAAGTATTTGATGCCTTATTAATATGCCTTATAACAAATACACTGAGGCAGTTAGAAAAGAAGGAACAATCTCATCACCTGTACATGAGACAATAGCTGGCAAACCTAGCACTGAATCCCCCCTTTGCTTCACCCAGAAAACTCCTTCTACACTTACCTCTTCTACATTCACGTCTTCAGACATTTACTTCTTGCATTTGCTTCTTCTTGCTTTTACTTGGGCTGCATCTTCACTTTGTTAAGATGGCAATGGCTATGACTAAGGTACAAACACGGAAAATATAGTTTTACTAATGATCATAGGAAGCGAGTGAGACTTATGGTATCCAAGTAATCTCTTGTTGACTTATTTGTAGATGAGGGACACTGAGTATGGAAGTCCAGAAATAACCATATTACACCGCCTGGTGGATACAGTGTGGAGGCTGTTCCTGGGTGATGCTAGCCCACCTTACCTTCCAAAACGTCCTCCTGGGTATTGTGATTTGCAAGTATGGGTGCTTACAGGTGTATTGATTGAGGTAGGCCAACAATGCAAAACACATGAAGCAACCCAGAAGGTTGCTACTGTGCCCCGAAATTTCCACAGTGCAGACTCATTGGTCAATGTGCAGATTCCTAACATATCCCTCTAGTCTATTACAAGGAATTTCAGAGGCTGCAATTCACTTCTTTTGCATTACTGTGGCCTATGCCTCCTTCACTCCAGTGCCAGAACTTGACACCAGGCATCTATCTGCCACATATTACTATTACTCTGAGTTAGTGGCCCATCACACAACTGCACTAGACCTTGTCAAGTGGAGATAGCTGCCTTAGACGATGGCTAACGACTAGCATCCCCTGACCACATCAGCTACAAACTCAACCACCTTCCTAGTATCTCTTAGACTACAATCCACTTGCCTATGTTTCCATGCAAGAGACCATTCACCATCAGCTCTAGGACACATGCTGAGGAGGTATTCTCAATTGCATAAAAACACAGGGTAGCAATGGATATGCTACCAAAGGAGATATACTTGTTTCTTGTGCTCTGTATTGGAGGAACAGTGAAGTGATTCCACACACCTGTAATTCCCAGATGTATGCCGATGGGACTCCTTTCTAACATGGCAGTGACACCAGTGATTTCCAGTTGTTGTTAACATCCTGGAATACATTACAATAAGAGGGACCGAGAAGGGGGTCTCATACCTGTGTATGCCCATGTCAATTATGTTCACACATTTGGAAACTCAGACCGGCCTAACATCCGGGAATGCCACATTCCCGATGAACCATTTAACCATTACGGTTGAAGATGAGTTCTGCTGTCACCCCAAGCTCCCTCTGTGTCAAGGTAACAGCATCCAGCATTCATTCAAATTAAATTGAAACAAAAGATATATGACAATGCATATTATCTCCACCTTCTAATTGCCTCATGGCATTGAGGGACCTTACTTCACCTCTGCCCTTTCTAGCCTGCTTTGCAGATGATAAATTCAGTCTTGAACAGTGTTTTGAACTGGTGAGGAAGACATTTGCGTAGGGTGGGGTGACTTGGTCACATTTCCGTGCACTCGTAATAAGATATGCTGCAGCACGGTGGCCTGCTTTTTGGGCGCCAAGTAAGCAGGTGCGAGCCTCATCAGCAGAGCATTTCCCCAACGATGTGCAAGACCATAAGGCTGGATGAAGGGTTTGATTTTGCGAAGGATGGAGATTTGGATCTAGGCCGTTTGCCCTTCTTGACAATGTGTTTCTGGAAGGAGATTCTGTTGTCAATGGTGAAGCTTAAGGATATTTCGGAATCTGAGAGTTGCGGATCAAATCCTTCTGACAACCAAGCCATCCATGAATAAACATTGCTCTGACACAGCTAGTCCTGGGTTCAAGAGGTTGACACTTTCATGATATCAAACTGTTTCGGACCTCATAGTTGTCAACATACTACAGCCATGCATAGCTTATTTTTCGAGATTACTCTGCACCAGACTGATTAATGCAGACAATTGTTATAATTTAGCTCATTGAAGCAGGTGTTAAAATTCTAACTTTGCTGTGGCCACTTTGAGTGACAGCTGCTATCAGGGATGCACATGTGACCTTTCAACCTTTCCTGTGTCACTGGAGAGGGGGAGCTGCAGATGTCAGGGGAGTGTAGCAAAGGTACACGGATGCACTATGCTTTTGACATGATGATTCTATGAAAGAGTGGGATCTGTTCAGCAGGCCTCCATTTCAGAAAAAGAATCACGCGCATCATTTTATTATAAAAAAAAACTAAAAAAAGAGGGCTTTCACTTCTGCACCAGATGGCATTCTGTCACAATGTATTTCACTATTTATGTGTGTGTAAGTGCATTTATGGGTGTGGACACTCTTGAGTGTGTGCGTGTGTGTGTAATAGTGTACATTTTTATATGTGTTACTGTATGTCAACTTGAATGCAAGTTCACATGTTATGAGAGTATTTGTGTGCATATGGTGTGAGAACAAAGCCCTTCATTGGAATTCCATGGGAATCTCTGGACAATTCGGCTATTACCGTTGTATATGAAGGCACACGTGCATATCTTGGAAGTAACTACTATATGCAGGTATACCTGGCCATATAATGGGACATTTTTGCATTTGTTGTGAATGCCTTGGATTATCATGACGGTCGCTGCTCTGTTGTGCTTGGACTTGAACATGTGATGAGATTACTTGCCATGTGGTCTGTTCATCTGTCTATGCAGGATCATATCTTTACTGACAGGGGTACATTAAGGCACTTTCAGGAATGATGATATAGAGCTCATGCTCGTTATATGTTTGACATATTTAGTGATAAAATGGAAATGCCTGTCTTGTGGTGGAGTACTTGGCTATTTAATGGCAATACATATTATATGTTTAGAATACCTGTTGCATATGGGAATATCTAGTATTTGATAGTAGTGTCTCAAAGTATAATGATACTCTCTGGGCATAGGGTGTCACTCCTACATTGTGACATTGAATTCCCTACTTGGTCAACACTTCACCCAAACATACATCTACTCTTACAACCACAGATAAAAAGAAACATACAAGCAAAATGCCACACCAAATATCCACGCACTCTAAACTCTACCCACCTAGTGTCTTGCTCTACCCCCTCTCTCATCAACGCTTTTCCACCAGGTATCACAGTGCGCAATTCTAATCTTCCACACCGCACCAGCCCAGGACAGGAGCAGCCACCTGATACACCCCCCACCATCCTAACCATATCACCTATTTCCCTCCCAGTCGCTGATGCCACATCCGCCATCAGACAACCCATGACCTCATCCCTCCGGTGTGCCCTTTTGAACACAAGATCCACACTGCCCATGAGATCTTCGATCTCATCAGATCAGATGACCTCGACATCTCCGCCCTAACCAAAACTTGGCTAACCCAACCTCCAGATTACTACTATCCATAGCCACCCAGCAGGCTATACCATGATCAGTTGTGATAGAATGCCCAAAAAAGGCGGTGGAGTCGCCCTGATCCATAAGGTATCCCTCCCACTGCATGCCATCAACACCTCTGTCCTATCAAACTGTGAACTACTCTCAGCCAAATTGAAATGTTTACACAATGCTACAAACAAAATTCATCTCATCTACCGGGCGCCTGGTCCTACTCATACGTTCAAGGATGACCTCATTCAACTCATCTCATCCAATCTCTAGGCCACCACACAACTCCTTCTCCTAGGTGACCTCAATTTAGGCTTCAACGACTGTCTGACGCTGATGCTACCACCCTGTCCAACTCCCTAGAGACCCTAGGCTGCACCCAACTTATCACAGAACCTACCCACACCCACTGTCGTATACTAGATTGGATTGTGGTCCATAATAGTAACACCTCTATGTTATCCAACCACCCATGCCCATGGTCTGATCACCACTAGATTACCTTCTCCATTTTCATTCCCTCCACACCTGCGAAGCCAGCGGCCTGCCCGACCTCCATCATGGCCCGCATCACTTGCAACATGACTAGTGCTTGGATGATCTCCCTCCTCAACTCACCCATCCTGCCCACCTCAGACACCACCATCTTAGTTGAGCCCTATGACACCTTGCTGCGTACAACTGTTGACCAGCTAGCTACCCTCAAAGTAAATAAACTAAACAGATCACAGACCTCAACTCTTGGTTTACCCCGGCCTTCGTTCTACTAGAGCAGCCAAAAGAGCGGCAGAAGTCACGTGGTACAAAGAGCCCACCATGGCCAACAAAGCCCTCCTCTCGAACATCTCTCTTCATGACAAACAATCCATACTTACCTCGTAAGCTGCCACATACAACGAGAGAATTTCCAAAGCTGCCTCTAGCTCCCGTGAACTTTTCACTATCCTCAAGGAACTAGAAACTCCCATCTGTCCCCCCACCATATCCATCACAAAAGTCAATGCCTGGTGCAGTGGCATCCAAGACAACCTCATTGCAAAAATCTCCCAACTGCAAGGAAATATAAAAGCCAAACAGACTACCTTAACTCCCCCTCTACCACCTATTCCCCCTTCTCATGTCCCTACAGCCATTCCCCCTTTCCATTACCAACCCATCAGCACGCTTGCCCTTGCCCACATCATCAAAGGCCTTAAGCCCTCCTGTTGCAAGGAAGATGTAGCCTCTCTGGCAAAGGAATGCTTAAAACCCCTCACCCCCCTCATCGCCACCCTTATCAACACATCCTTCACCACCTGCATGGTCCCTGTCTCGCTCAGTGAATCCTGGATCGCACCATCATTCAAATAAAACACCCTTGACCCTGCAACCCTCCCCAACTGCTGACCAATCACAACAGTCCCCTTCCTCCTGAAGATCATGGTCAGAGTCACCTAGTTACAGATCCAATCATTCCTCGAACTGCACCATATCCTGGGAACCCGACAGTCCGGCTTCCGCCCCAAACATGAGACAGAAACAGCCCTCCTACACCTGAAGATCCAGCTTGACACTGCTAAAGACAAGGGCACCCTCTCACTCCTCCTGCTTCTGGATCTCTCAGCTGCATTTGACCTTGCTGACCACTGGATCCTATGTCAAACCCTCGCCACTTCAGCCTACTTCTCCCTGGATGCTGCCAAATGGATCTCCTCCTTTCTGGCCGACAGATCCTCCAGAGTCTTCATGGGGGATGCTGCTGCTACCCCCTCGCCCACCTCTTATGGTGTACCACAAGGTTCCTGTGTTTCACCCACACTCTACAACGTATAAACCAAACCCCTATTCGATCATCTCGATGTCCTCAGCATCTTCTACACCAATTACGCCGATGATACACAAATCCCCATCCCTCTGACAGGCGATCACCCCAAAGACACCCTCAGAATGAACACAATACAGAAAACCATCCAGTCTTGGATGGATGAACACAGCCACTGCCTCAACGATCAGAAAACTGAGCTCCTCATCATTGGCCCACTGACCTACCTGGCTAACTGCCATGAGAATTACAATATCCCTGTCATTGACGGCCATAAGATATCTGTGGCATCATCTGTCAAGACCTTAGGCGTATACCTGGACTTCGCTCTCTCTCGCCACATCAACCACATCGCCTCGTCCTCAGGCTATGCCACTAGACTCAGCAATGCTAGCAAACATTTCCACACTAGGAAGAACCATACAAAAATTGCTCGGCCCCTAATAGGATCCAAACTTGACTACTGCAACTTGTTACACAGTGGCACCTCGGAAAAAACCTACACAAACTACAAACAATGCAAAACAATGCACTCTGAGCTGCACTAGACATCGGTAAACATGCTCACATCTCTGAGGCTCTGAGGCCAGAAAGTCTGCCCATTAGCTACTGGTCATTGACAGAATCAAGTTCAAGATCTTGTTATTATTATTATTATTATTTTTAGTATTTGTCTATCACCCACCGATGCATCACCAAGGAAGCCCCCCAATACCTGGCCAAAAAAAAACATTACACGCTCCTCAACGAGACCGGTTAGAGCTGCCTACAAACACTGACTTGTCATGCCAAGATATGTCCGCACCCCTGCTCTCTGAAACAACCACCCTTGCTATCTATAAAATGAACCTTCATACAACTCCTTCCGGAAACACCTCAAAACCTACCACTTTAACTGACACGCCTCTCTTCTATATTTTTCTTCTCTCTTTCTATAACCAGCGCCTAGATGCCTATGGGCTTTGCGCACCTCTTCCAAATGTACTAACTAAATAAATAAATAAATACATGTACTGATCTATACACAACACAACATATAACCACAAAAAATCCAGACCTATGTCTATGCTTGGTAATCTTTTGTTTATAGACACCAGTATGGATGTGGGTATCCACAGTATCTGTTACGTTTTGCAGTATTGATTATCTTGACATTGAGTCACGGGGCAAGATAAGTATAACTGTGTAATGTATGGGTGGATAGTGGTTGTTCCCCAGTTTTAGTATTACAGACTGTAAATACATACATTTGATTTTTCTGTGTACTATAACACATTAAGAATTAAATAAACAATACTTACCACATGTAACCTTCAACTTAAATAGAAAACATTTAATTAACGTATTTGCTGATTTGACCACACTGAGTTTTATCACTCTAGGAGAGTATTTCCGCAGCTGTTAAACATATCCTTGAACCTCTTGACTTGATAATGTATAATACAATAGGCCACTGTGCAGAAGATGTGCCACTCCCCCGTCAGGAAACAGAGCTGGTTAGGTCAGTCTCTCTTTGGCTGCAATGGTGACATCACGAGTTGGTCAGATTTGAAGAATGTGGTAATTTTTTTTTACTCGTGAATAAGCGCAATGAGCGGATGCACCGAACAATTAGGAAAACAAACAAACAAGTGTTTCAATATGCTAATGAAACATCGCGGGCAACGCCATCTGTTAGAGCAATGGAACTTGTCTGAACTGGCATGTACTCGTCTCAGCCTTATTGCCACGTCACAAACAGTGACAAATGCTGCCCATTTTCCTAAGTCATTTTACAACTGTGCCATGTTTACTCCCCGCCTCCATCCCTGCGACGAACACAACCGCAGGCAGAAGAGGAGATGGCGAGATATTTCCATCCCATCATTTCAGGGAAGAACGACCAGTTTAATAGTTAATCCTTTATTACAGTATGTAAGTAATAGCACCTGATAGGAATTAGGAAAGAACGCCAAGACAGAGAGAAAGAACATTTATCATGTTGTACATGGCAAATAGAAACTTGAAATTAGAGCAGCACTGATTTGCCTCCGTGTGAAATAGTTGATTAAAATGATAGCATGGCGTGTTTTTTGTGAAATTACCCTATAATTGATAGATAGAAAGGGATGTTCTCTTATATGAGAAGAAAATGCTGTGACTTGAAGTGGTATTGTTCAGTATCAGTGGAACAATAATAAGGTTGCACGTGGTGTAATTGCGGTTGATTTCCATCTGATGTTGGAGAGCCCATCGCGAATTCCGCTTCCTGGTAAGATTGCCTGAGCCTGTCATCGTTTAAGGTTGATTGCTTGAGTACTTCTCGCTCATTCCCTCCCATCCACATGGAACCTAACTTGGGATTCTGCTTTTGCATTCTCATTTGCCACTCAGCAACCATTTCTGGGAGTGAGACATAGAAAACAGACTACATTAGATATATTCAGTGGAGGTGGAGGACACAGTGAATTCAAATTGAGTTAGAGCCCAGGCAGGGTGTGTCTTGTCTCCTCAACCCCTTTAACAGATGACCCATACCTGGCGTCCTGCCTCCCCGCCCATCACAGCACAATATCCATAGTTGCTGTCTTGGCTTCCTGGCTCGCCCAGCTCTAATCTTACTAAAGACGGTGAACATCTGGGTTGATTACAGCATTTGGAAGTTCTGTGCACCATAAGATGTTTGCATATGTATAAACAGTGACATCAAAGGGAATGATATCAGTCTTTGATACTCAAGTCAATCATGGAATGTTACTTCACAAGATGGTATCATTAGCGCCAAGAGACAAAAAAACTGGTCTCCAATATATGATTCCAATAATTATTTTATAGTGTGCAGCACTATATGCCATTAAAAACAATTACATCTGTCTTAGAATAGGGGAGGTTGTGAACTAAATCACTTTTAGGGCGTGCCAACTTTAGCCTATAAGGCAAAGTGATGTAAATGATGTGTTCAGGAACACAGACTTTAGATAAGTGGTGAAGCCAGGATGTGAGCCTGGAATGCAATATAGGCACTTGACAAATTATCTCCTCAACTCCAGCTGGTGCAGATGTGTTAATGTTTGGCTTCTAAGGGACAAAAAAAGGTTCAACCATCACAAAAGAAATCAATATGACACATCTATAAATTCTTAAAGGGACTTGTTAAGAAAAAGCAGTAGGATTGCACTGTTATTTTCCCCTTCCTGAATGGAAGGCTACAATTATCAGAATGCCAAGTAATGTGAGCCGAAAATCACTCGTCTGAGTTTTGCGACTGCACTTTCAAGATATAAACAACTGAAACTGTGGGGTAGAGTCAGCTGGTTGCAGTCAGTGTTTAAAACAGACATAAAGATTGAAAATATGCAAGATGTTCAAACAAAGTGAAGCTCCACAAAACAATATTTTCTGTGGGTGTCAAGCTAACAGACATCGTTTTTATGAACAAAACAGTTATACAAATCGGTTGAGGTCATTGGAGCAAATGTTTGGGTAGCTAAATGGAGACAGGCCATTCTTTAACATGCACATGAACATATCATAGCTTTGATTACCAAACATTCATGCTTGTTAGCTCTTATTATGGGAATTCACATGGCCAATGGTCACTTCAATGATCCTATAATGCTGTCTGTGACATAGAGGGATATCATTGCCTCTGCACCGCTCTCATAATGATGTGAAAGCAATGGAGGGCTATAGAGCCTCCTTTAGTTTACAGACTCCCCTTCTTTGTGCAAGATGGTGATATGGAGTGACACCATTAATTGATGGAGCAGGAGAAAAAGCATCAACTTTGTTTATGTTTTTTATGGGCATGGAGCCTGTGTGCCCTGGCAGTGATTTAAAGTGGGAGATTGTTAGTTGGCATTGCCCCATGGTTATTGGCGCAGAGGGTGACTGCCTCCTGTCCCTTTCAATCACCAAACACTGCATGGGATTTTTCATATTGATGGGCAGCAGCAGTGGAGGCTTTTGTCTGCACATCTGTACACATGCAACATTTCCTACTTTCAGTCGGAACTGAGAGCAACAGCAGCAAGATTTTCTTTTTCTAATTCACCTTTTTACGTTGCCAGGAAGTGGCTTAACACTTGAATGGACCTTGAGCCAGCCACTTGGCCCATGCCAGCTCCTGAATCAATGGGCCTCATTACGACTAGTGCGGAATGAGTTTAATGGCGCCGGTAATGGTGCCGGCACCATTAAACCCACTGCGCACTATAACGAGGTCCCCTCGCGGGACCCGCTCTGGACGTCTGGTTTTTCCAGACATCCAGAGCGGGTCCCGTGAGGGGACCAGGGAGCTAACAACGGGCCCGTTGTTAGCTCCCTCCCCATTCCCATTGAGCCCTCTATGGGCTTGAATGGGAATGGGGAAGGACCGGGCCCGGTTTCCCTGAAGGAGGAAATACCAGGACCTCCGATGTCGGAATGACCCGGTATTTCCCCATTCAGGGAACCCGGACCCGGACACGATTTTGGAGGCAGCTATGGTGCTAATAGCACCATGACTGCCTCCAAAGTCATAATGAGGCCCAATCTGTTGATTCTGTGACATTGGAAGAATTGTACAAATATTCTGAAGAAAACTGCTGTCCCTGAATGGAATGCCATCTTGTTCACTCTCTCTGATGCACCAAGATAGATGTCTGTACATTTGTCTACAGACACTTAAAAGTAACGACTGCTCCCAAGGCATGTACAGTGCATGCCTAAGCACAATTCCAGCTTCCATCGAATACTCTTATGCTTTGCCATTCATTCTAGGAAACCACTTTTGTGCTCTATCAGCGATTCAGATTGGGTTTATGGGTGCTTATTTCCTTGCGTTTAGCTGCATGTTCATGGCGTTACATGCCACTCAGTCTGATGCCAATAACTGGTAGTGCACTTGCAAAGGGTGTTTGACATTCGGGAGACCTGAATTTGCGTCCCGGGCATTTGGTATTTTTAAAAAGATTGTTGGTAACTTCCTATAAAAAGGTGAGGTCTACAATGCTTGGCTTCTTATCCCGTGTAGTCATCTAGGACTCTATAACCCTGGATCAGGAAGTAGCGCGCCAGAAACGATTTTTCTGGTGTGGCTCACAAATGGCGAGCGTGGCACTATACCTATGAGGTGAAGAGAATTTTGTGACAAAAAAAATTCTGCCCTCTACATCTCTGAGACTGTGAGTTTTGAGCAAAGAAGTGGATTGGCCCTATATCGCTCAGAATGAGTAACCTTCTGAAAGACTTGGGACTACCAATATACCCATGATAGCAAGAACCCAGACACTGCACTATTTATCTGATCCTGACACTGTTGAGTCTCAAGAAAGTAGTCACTATTTCTGTCATAGACAATGTTGGGAAGGAAATGACCCTTGCAGACCACCCCCATAGGTGCTTTGGAGTGAGGCGAGTCCCATAGAAAGATGTGCGATGTACAAGGGGTGAGAGGGCCGTGCTAAAAAACCTTGCACGAACACAATATTGCATGCATTGCAGATGTATAGACTTAGTGCGTGCATATAAAGAGATGCCATTTTGTAGTTATGGTAGACACATTCAGTCCTTCATGGCTGCACGGTAAATGTAGGCTCGATGGAGAAACCTGCACAGGGCCAAGTGAAGGACCCGTGCTGCTATTTCCCATAGAAGCTTCCCTCTGTTCCATAACTGTTGCAATTACATGTTATCCTGAAAAGGAATGCACCTGCAAGGCCATGAGACAGCACCAGGCTCCTCGCTTCGCACATTCATCACAGCCAGGCCACAAGCAGACCTCCAACTCCCACCCATCCCACCAGGAGTAATGGCACCCACAACTCACCCAGTCCAAGACCCCTGAATTCCGTAAGAGCAAGTGACCTCAGAGCACCAACCATAAAACCAGTGGTCATAAAAGATCTGAACGAACACAACCATTTCACCTTATCCCATGACACACTTTGTAATACGAGGTACAGGGAGGAATAATTTATAGTCCATAGGAGGGTGTATGCCTTGAGTGGAGAGAGTGTGATAGGAACTGAGCAAGGAATGTGTGGGTCAGCATGATCATGATTCATGTTCCTCCCCCTGTTCCAGTCCCTGAGTTTCCCAGGTGCATGCCATAATGATAGAGTAGCATTATCTTGCAATCGTAACTCTGAAATAGCAACTTACGTGGAGCATGACCTTAAGTCCCTGGAGAGACTAGCCCAGCAGGCCTCATGTGATGGAAGACAGACGGACGAGGCTGGAACCAATCACAGCCTGGCATCCCCTGTGGAGCAAGCCCATGTATAGGGTCTCACCAACCAGGCACGTTGGTTTTTACTGTAAAGTGATGGTGATGTGCTGCCTTATAAGCTTCCGCTTGCACTCATTTTCAGCAGAAAGTTCTCGAGCAGTAGAGTTTTTTGTTTGCATCCTTATTTTTGTGCAATTAAACCTTGTTATCCTTGCAAGAAATCTCTTGGACTTTTTTCCCCAGTGGGTTGTATTTTTTCTGGTGTGAGCGTACAGGGGCGTGCCTTCAACAAACCCCTGGTATCTATGCAGGTGTTTATCACAACAATGTATTACTTTTAAACAGAAAGCTTTCAAACCTTTACTTTATATGTCATGTGGCCTGTCCAGCTGTTACAGTCTCAGTACTTCCAGTAATTGTAGTTTCTACCACCACACATAATCCAGATAATATTTATTTAGTATCTCCTCTCTGAATTTTCGTTCTTTACTCAATGACTCTGATGATTGCACTTTTTTGATCTCTAGATTTGTTGGTGTGGGCACGCCTTTAAAAAAGTAGATATGCTGTTGTACCTCATGCAGTCTATTGCCATCACCATCTAGGCTGCTTTATATGCACTGCAATGTACACATCAGAGTTTCAACTTGGCCCCAATGCTCTCAATTCGGGCATTCATTTAAATGAACATGGATTTTAGATCACTGTGTCCATCTGGGTGCCCGGGTTGTCGTTGTCTGCTGAAGCAGGAGTCTGCACTGCAGTTGTAATCTCCTTGGAAATTCTGCTTTCACCCTCAAAATTGAGCTTGGCTTGATTACAGTCCATGTTGTCCGTTTTGAGAGGGAAAGAGAGAAAGAAAGAGAGCAGACAGTCAACCTCATTACGAGTTTGGTGGTCATTCAGCAGAAAATCTGCTGAATTACTGTCAAACTCGTTTACTGTTATCGCCACTTGGTCCTCTGAGTTTATCGTGGAATTGCAAGTTGTAGAAGGGTTATATTAATCTCCGTTTATGGAGCTCATAGATTGCAGGGGGATTTGGCTGAATTACAGAGGCCAAGGTTAGTCCTTGCTCTGGCTCACAAACACAGGGGAGGCTGGCACACACCTTCAGGGGGTCTTGCAACATGGTGAGGTCCCAGGTATCAGGGTGTCTGGCAGAGATGCAGTCTCGGTCCAGCAGCAGAGCGCACCCCCAGTGGTCCCTGGGGATGGTTAGGGGAACACCTGCCTTTAACTCACAACTGGAGGACTCTGGAAAGGACTGTCCCACAGGTGATTAGTCTGAAGCTAGCCTGCTTTAGGCGTCCAATCCTTGCTCTTAAAAGGAGTGAACTTTGCCTTTCTGGCATCACACCCAAAGTACTTTGTGCTATGGGAAATGGAGGGGACAGGAAAGAGAGAGAGAGGGAGAGTGAACCGAGATGGCTAAATCTTCCCAAAACTGTACGGATCTCTCTCTGGCACAATAACCCCTTCCCTTTTCAATAGAATCAAAGGCCTTTAGAAATGCTGCTCCCTGTTGTGAGGCCTAGCCCTTTGTGAATGTCAGTGTTCTTGGGTTTCTGTTCCAAGGCCAGCCTCATGTGGAGTGACTGTCTCTAGGGAAAGGGTGTTACCTGCCCTTACAAAGGAACAAAGAGAGGCAATCTCCCAAGGCTACATTCCTGCCAGTGGGCAGGGGGAGCCTTGACTGAAATTAATACTCATAACCCTTCCACAGCTGACCTGTGCCCACAGGACTGACACTTGTGTGATGTCAAATTGAATGTGGCTGCAATGATTATATGAAGTGCCATGCACAATGCCTTAACTCAGGCATAACTTATTTTAAAGCTTAACCTGCTACCATCATGTGCTACTTTAAGTCATCATAGCTTTGGTACTGTCATGATGCCTACCCCCGGGGACCCAGACCACGTCCAGCAACCCCGGAACCAGGCATCAAGTAATCCTAAGCAAGCCCAACAACCCCAGCTAAGGGCTATTTGGGTCCAGTCCTGACGCCTATGGCGCCAGGCTCATATGGAGAGTCAGTCCTGGCGCCTGTTCAGGAGGATCATACTCCAAAGCTTCCACCGAGTTTCCAGAATTTCAGTCACTCATCTGGTAGGTTTGGGAAAGAAAAAAGCATACCGGTTTCAGTGGCATTACCAGAATGTAACCACTACACATACACATACACGGCAACTAACCGGTGCAGGTGTGCACTCCGGATCCTGGAAAGCAACAGCTCTGAGGGACCTTTTACTTTTAGCATGAGGGAGGCTGTTCGGTTTACTCCCCCGGGCTCGTATTTCCTGATGTCCCCCCCCCCCGATCTAGGCCACATTCTGTCAAACTCACACCACACCAGCTTGACTCTAACTATTTTCCATTGTGCGGTACGGGCACACTTGGCCCTGATAAATATGAATTTTAAACTGGTAAGCACCACCGTCCAGCCTTAGACTTTAGCCCTGAAGTACTTGTGTTTTTTCTCCCTGTTACAAAGTCTCCTTTGACATAATACGCCGTGGGTCCGTTCTCATTTGAATAGACCCTTTTTATGTTAGCACTTTCTATTTTAAAACATAACAAATTGCCCACACATGTGTTGCCCTCAACAAGTGAGAGCCTAATTTCATGTATTTCTCACTTCAGGTTCCCAGGTATACAAACAGCTCTATGCCTTCCTAGAAAGTCACGTGTATTCGCTTCCTCGCCACACGGATTGACCCAACTGGGGATTTCCACTACTGGGTAAGACATTATAGGAGCATGTCATCCTGCTTTACCTGAATTCGTAGATCACACCCACAGGACTTACTCACAATTTTGTACATGTCCCTTACCCTCTCCCCTTACCCCACTCTCTCCATCTGCTGGTGGGGTCTCCTGTCTCAATCCGAACAGAATCAATAAACCTTGCAATAGACACATCATGAAAAGAGTGTATGTTTAGCCCTGATGAAAGTGGTTACATTCTGGTAATACTACTGAAACCGCTATGCTTCTTTCTTTCCCAAACCTACCAGACGAGTGACTAAAATTCTGGAAACTCGGTGGAAGCTTTGGAGTATGATCCTCCTGAACAGGAGGACAACCTCATTCTGAACAAAGTCTCCATAAAAATATGAGGAAGACTGGTTCTGAGATTAAAGGAGAGCCGAATTGAACACCATGGCTTTACCCAACACTGCGTCCTGAGAAACAAAAACACAGGACACAGTTTTTTTATTCCAAAGAAGCAAAACTTAAAAGGGATCTTTTCAAATCCTGTGGATAGAGAAATGGAAAAGAAATGTATGTTTTTTCATATATGAAGCAGTTTTAAAACATAGAACCCCCCAAAAGGAGGGCAACCATGAAACGGAAAAATAAAAAACTATAACAAATACTGCAGATCAACAGACAACGGCCTAACATCCGGGAATGCCACATTCCCGATGAACCATTTAACCATTACGGTTCTGCGAAACAGCCCCACCCTGCAGCTAGGCCTCAATTGAAGATGAGTTCTGCTGTCACCCCAAGCTCCATCTATGTCAAGGTAGCAGCATCCAGCATTCATTCAAATTAAATTGAAACAAAAGATATATGACAATGCATATTATCTCCACCTTCTAATTGCCTCATGGCATTGAGGGACCTTACTTCATCTCTGTCCTTTCTAGCCTGCTTTGCAGATGATACATTCAGTCTTGAACAGTGTTTTGAACTGGTGAGGAAGACATTTGCGTAGGGTGGGGTGACTTGGTCACATTTTCGTGCACTCGTAATAAGATACGCTGCATCGCGGTGGCCTGCTTTTTGGGGCGCCAAGTAAGCAGGTGCGAGCCTCATCAGCAGAGCATTTCCCCAACGATGTGCAAGACCATAAGGCTGGATGAAGGGTTTGATTTTGCGAAGGATGGGGATTTGGATCTAGGCCGTTTGCCCTTCTTGACAATGTGTTTCTGGAAGGAGATTCTGCTGTCAATGGTGAAGCTTAAGGATATTTCGGAATCTGAGAGTTGCGGATCAAATCCTTCTGACAACCAAGCCATCCATGAACAAACATTGGTCTGACACAGCTAGTCCTGGTTTCAAGAGGTTGACACTTTCATGATATCAAACTTTTTCGGACCTCATAGTTGTCAACATACTACAGCCATGCATGGCTTATTTTTAGAGATTACTCTGCACCAGACTGATTAATTCAGACAATTGTTATAATTTAGCTCATTGATGCAGGTGTTAAAATTCTAACTTTGTCTGTGGCCACTTTGGGTGACAGCTGCTATCAGGGATGCACATGTGACCTTTCAACCTTTTCTGTGTCACTGGAGAGGGGGAGCTGCAGATGTCAGGGGAGTGTAGCAAAGGTACACGGATGCACTATGCTTTTGACATGATGATTCTATGAAAGAGTGGGATCTGTTCAGCAGGCCTCCATTTCAGAAACAGAATCACACGCATCATTTTATAATTAAAAAAACTAAAAAACGAGGGCTTTCACTTCTGCACCAGATGGCATTCTGTCACAGTGTATTTCACTATTTATGTGTGTGTGAGTGCATTTAATGGTGTGAACACTCTTGAGTGTGTGCTTGTGTTTGTAATAGTGTAGATTTTTATATGTGTTACTGTATGTCAACTTGAATGCAAGTTCACATGTTATGAGAGTATTTGTGTGCATATGGTGTGAGAACAAAGCCCTTCATTGGAATTCCATGGGAATCTCTGGATAATTCGGCTATTACCCTTTTGCTATGAAGGCACACATGCATACCTTGGAAGTAACTACTATATGCGGGTATACCTGGCCATACAATGGGACATTTTTGCATTTGTTTTGAATGCCTTGGATTATCATGACGGTTGCTGCTCTGTTGTGCTTGGACTTGAACATGTGATGAGATTACTTGCCATGTGGTGTGTTCATCTGTCTATGCAGGATCATATCTTTACTGGCAGGGGTACATTAAGGCACTTTCAGGAATGATGATATAGTGCTCATGCTCGTTATATGTTTGACATATTTAGTGATAAGATGGAAATGCCTGTCTTGTGGTGGAGTACTTGGCTATTTAATGGCAATACATATTATATGTTTAGAATACCTGTTGCATATGGCAATATCTAGTATTTGATAGTAGTATCTCAAAGTATAATGATACTCTCTGGGCATAGGGTGTCACTCCTAATTTGTAACATTGAATTCCCTACTTGGTCAACACTTCACCCAAACATGCATCTACTCTTACAACCACAGATAAAAAGAAACATATGAGCAAAATGCCACACCAAACATCCACGCACTCTAAACTATACCCACCTAGTGTCTTGCACCACCCCCTCTCTCATCAACGCTTTTCCACCAGGTATCACAGTGCGCAATTCTAATCTTCAACACCGCACCAGCCCAGGACAGGAACAGCCACCTGATACACTCCCCACCATCCTAACCATATCACCTATCTCCCTCCCAGTCGCTGATGCCACATCCGCCATCAGACAACCCATGACCTCACCCCTCCGGTGTGCCCTTTTGAACACAACATCCCACACTGCCCATGAGATCTTTGATCTCATCAGATCAGATGACCTCGACATCTCCGCCCTAACCAAAACTTGGCTAACCCAACCTCCAGATTACTACTATCCACAGCCATCCCAGCAGGCTATACCATGATCAGTTGTGATAGAATGCCCAAAAAAGGCGGTGGAGTCGCCCTGATCCATAAGGTATCCCTCCCACTGCATGCCATCAACACCTCTGTCCTATCAAACTGTGAACTATTCTCAGCCAAATTGAAATGTTCACACAATGCTACAACCAAAATTCATCTCATCTACCGGGCGCCTGGTCATACTCATACGTTCAAGGATGACCTCATTCAACTCGTCTCATCCAATCTCTAGGCCACCACACAACTCCTTCTCCTAGGTGACCTCAATTTAGGCTTCAACGACTGTCTCACGCTGATGCTACCACCCTATCCAACTCCCTGGAGACCCTAGGCAGCACCCAACTTATCACAGAACCTACCCACACACACGGTCGTATACTAGATTGGATTGTGGTCCATAATAGGAACACCTCTATGTTATCCAACCACCCGTGCCCATGGTCTGATCACCACTAGATTGCCTTCTCCATTTTCATTCACTTCACACCTGCGAAGCCAGAGGCCTGCCCGACCTCCATCATGGCCCGCATCACTTGCAACATGACTAGTGCTTGGATGATCTCCCTCCTCAACTCACCCATCCTGCCCACCTCAGACACCACCATCTTAGTTGAGCCCTACGACACCTTGCTGCATACAACTGTTGACCAGTTAGCTACCCTCAAAGTAAATAAACTAAACAGATCACAGACCTCAACTCTTGGTTTACCCCGGCCTTCGTTCTACTAGAGCAGCCAAAAGAGCGGCAGAAGTCACGTGGTGCAAAGAGCCCACCATGGCCAACAAAGCCCTCCTCTCGAACATCTCTCTTCACGACAAACAATCCATACTTACCTCGTAAAATGCCACATACAACGAGAGAATTTCCAAAGCGGCCTCTAGCTCCCGTGAACTTTTCACTATCCTCAAGGAACTAGAAACTCCCATCACTCCCCCCACCATGTCCATCACAAAAGTCAATGCCTGGTGCAGTGGCATCCAAGACAACCTCATTGGCAAAATCTCCCAACTGCAAGGAAATATAAAAGCCAAACAGACTACCTTAACTCCCCCTCTACCACCTATTCCCCCTTCCCATGTCCCTACAGCCATTCCCCCTTTCCATTACCAACCCATCAGCACGCTTGCCCTTGCCCACATCATCAAAGGCCTTAAGCCCTCCCGTTGCAAGTAAGATATAGCCTCTCTGGCAAAGGAATGCTTAAAACCCCTCACCCCCCTCATCTCCACCCTTATCAACACATCCTTCGCCACCTGCATGGTCCCTGTCTCGCTCAATGAATCCTGGATCGCTCCATCATTCAAATAAAACACCCTCGACCCTGCAACCCTCCCCAACTGCTGACCAATCACAACAGTCCCCTTCCTCCTGAAGATCATGGTCAGAGTCACCTAGTTACAGATCCAATCATTCCTCGAACTGCACCATATCCTGGGAACCCGACAGTCCGGCTTCCGCCCCAAACATGAGACAGAAACAGCCCTCCTACACCTGAAGATCCAGCTTGACACTGCTAAAGACAAGGGCACCCTCTCACTCCTCCTGCTTCTGGATCTCTCAGCTGCATTTGACTTTGCTGACAACTGGATCCTATGTCAAACCCTCGCCACTTCAGCCTACTTCTCCCTGGATGCTGCCAAATGGATCTCCTCCTTTCTGGCCGACAGATCCTCCCGAGTCTTCATGGGGGATGCTGCTGCTACCCCCTCGCCCACCTCTTATGGCGTACTACAAGGTTCCTGTGTTTCACCCACACTCTACAACGTATAAACCAAACCCCATTCGATCATCTGGATGTCCTCGGCATCTTCTACACCAATTACGCTGACGATACACAAATCCCCATCCCTCTGACAGGCGATCACCCCAAAGACACCCTCAGAATGAACACCATACAGAAAACCATCCAGTCTTGGATGGATGAACACAGCCACTGCCTCAACAATCAGAAAACTGAGCTCCTCATCATTGGCCCACTGACCCGCCTGGCTAACCGCCATGAGAATTACAAAACCCTTGTCATTGACGGCCATAAGATATCTGTGGCATCATCTGTCAAGACCTTAGGCGTATATCTGGACTTCGCTCTCTCTCGCCACATCAACCACATCGCCTCCTCCTCAATCTATGCCACTAGACTCAGCAATGCTAGCAAACATTGCCACGCTAGGCAGAACCGTACAAAAATTGCTCGGCTCCTAATAGGATCCAAACTTGACTACTGCAACTTGTTACACAGTGGCACCTCAGAAAAAACCTACACAAACTACAAACAATGCAAAACAATGCACTCTGAGCTGCACTAGACATCGGTAAACATGCTCATATCTCTGAGGCCAGAAAGTCTGCCCATTGGCTACTGGTCATTGACAGAATCAAGTTCAAGATCTTGTCTATCACCCACCGATGCATCACCAAGGAAGCCCCCCAATACCTGGCCGAAAAAAAACATTACACGCTCCTCGACGAGACCGGTTAGAGCAGCCTACAAACACTGACTTGTCATGCCAAGATCTGTCCGCACCCGTGCTCTCTGAAACAACCACCCTTGCTATCTACAAAATGAACCTTCATACAACTCCTTCCGGAAACACCTCAAAACCTACCACTTTAACTGACACGCCTCTCTTCTATATTTGTTTTCTCTCTTTCTATAACCAGCGCCTACATGCCTATGGGCTTTGCTCACCTCTTACAAATGTACTAAATAAATAAATAAATAAATGTACCGATTTATACACAACACAACACATGACCTCAAAAAATCCAGACCTATGTCTATGCTTGGTAATCTTTTGTTTGTAGACACCAGTATGGATGTGGGTATCCACAGTATCTGTTACTTCACGTTTTGCAGTATTGATTATCTTGGCATTGAATCACGGGGCAAAATAAGTATAACTGTGTAATGTATGGGTGGATAGTGGTTGTTGCCCAGTTTTAGTATTACAGACTGTATATACATACATTTGATTTTTCTGTGTACTATAACAAGTTAAGAATTAAATAAACAATACTTACCACATATAACCTTCAACTTAAATAATAAACATTTAATTAAAGTATTTGCTGATTTGACCACACTGAGTTTTATCACTCTAGGAGAGTATTTCCGCATCTGTTAAACATATCCTTGAACCTCTTGACTTGATAATGTATAATACAATAGGCCACTGTGCAGAAGATGTGCCACTCCCCCGTCAGGAGACAGAGCTGGTTAGGTCAGTCTCTCCTTGGCTGCAATGGTGACATCACGAGTTGGTCAGATTTGAAGAATGTGCTCATTTTCTTTTTTTTACTCGTGAATAAGCGCATTGAGCGGATGCACCAAACAATTAGGGAAACAAACAAGTGTTTCAATATACTAATGAAACATCGCGGGCAACGCCATCTGTTAGAGAAATGGAACTTGTCTGAACTGGCTTGTACTCGTCTCAGCCTCATTGCCCCGTCACAAACAGTGACAAATGCTGCCCATTTTCCTAAGTCATTTTACAACTGTGCCATGTTTACTCCCTGCCTGCATCCCTGCGACGAACACAACCGCAGGCAGAAGAGAAGATAGCAAGATCTTTCCATCCCATCATTTCAGGGAAGAACGACCAGTTTAATAGTTAATCCTTTATTACAGTATGTAAGTAATAGCACCTGATAGGAATTAGCAAAGAACGCCAAGAAAGAGAGAAAGAACATTTATCATGTTGTACATGGCAAATAGAAACTTGAAATTAGAGCAGCACTGATTTGCCTCTGTGTGAAATAGTTGATTAAAATGATAGCATGGCGTGCTTTTTGTGAAATTACCCTATAATTGATAGATAGAAAGGGATGTTCTCTTATATGAGAAGAAAATGCTGTGACTTGAAGTGGTATTGTTCAGTATCAGTGGAACAATAGTATGGTCGCACGTGGTGTAATTGCGGTTGATTTCCATCTGATGTTGGAGAGCTCATCGCTAGTTCCGCTTCCTGGTAAGATTGCCTGAGCCTGTCATCGTTTAAGGTTGATTGCTTGAGTACTTCTCGCTCATTCCCTCCCATCCACATGGAGCCTAACTTGGGATTCTGCTTTTGCATTCTCATTTGCCACTCAGCAACCATTTCTGGGAGTGAGACATAGAAAACAGACTGCATTAGATACATTGTCGCGCAACCAGTGGAGAACACAGTGAATTCAAATTGAGTTAGAGCCCAGGCAGGGTGTGTCTTGTCTCCTCAACCCCTTCAACAGATGAGCCATACCTGGCGTCCTGCCTCCCCGCCCCTCACAGCGCAATATCCATAGTTGCTGTCTTGTCTTCCTGGCTCGCCAAGCTCTAATCTTACAAAAGACGGTGAACATCTGGGTTGATTACAGCATTTGGAAGTTCTGTGCACCATAAGATGTTTGCATATGTATATGCAGTGACATCAAAGGGAATATCAGTCTTTGATACTCAAGTCAATCATGGAATGTTACTTCACAAGATGGTATCATTAGCTCCAAGAGACAAAAAATTGGTCTCCAATATATGATTCCAATAATTATTTTATAGTGTGCAGCACTATATGCCATTAAAAACAATTACATCTGTCTTAGAATAGGGGAGGTTGTGAACTAAATCACTTTTAGGGCGTGCCAGCTTTAGCCTATAAGGCAAAGTGATGTAAATGATGTGTTCAGGAACACAGACTTTAGATAAGTGGTGAAGCCAGGATGTGAGCCTGGAATGCAATATAGGCACTTGACAAATTATCTTCTCAACTCCATCTGGTGCAGATGTGTTAAAGGAATGGATCGCCCAAACACTTTTATTTCAAAAATAGATAGGCAACATAAAAAAAAACGATTGGCGTTTTTTTTTCTTCGAAGTCCCTATGTAAAATTTTGAGCAATTCAAGCTCAAAAATTGAAAAAGCAAGCACATGGGCGCATCCATTTTGTGAAATGGCTGCCCGCCTGTGCTGGCTTTTGCGGCACTAATGAAGGAAAAGCCAGCCAGCTGTAGTAAACAAAAGCTACCAGTGGGTGGCTTTTCCTTCATTGGTGCCGGGACTCGGAGGACGCGGACCGGAGACTACAGGCAGAAAAGCTGCAGCTGCATCTCGGTAAGTGCTATTTATTTAAAAAAAAAAATAAGCACTAGCTGCGTTTTTTTTTCTAAGTTTTCCGGGCTGTAGGGGCCCGGAAAACTTAGAAATAAAACCGCAGCTTTAAAAACGTTGTATTTATGTTTGCGGTAGCTTTTGAAGCAACCGCAAAGATGAATACAAAGTTATTGTGTTTGAAAACGCTGCGGTTTTTCTTTCTAAGTTTCTCAGGCTCCTCCGAGCCTGAGAAACTTGGAAAGAAAAACCGCAGAGTTTTCAAACACAACCGCGTTGTGTTTCTGCCTAAATCTGCTTTCCCATTTGGGGCTTTAGGGCTGGAGCCCTAGAGCCCCAAATGAGAAAGCAGATTTAGGCAGAAACACTGCAGCATTTAGCATTGCGGAAAACAACCGCGTAGTGTTTCTGCCTAAATCTGCTTTCCCATTTGGGGCTCCCCCACAGGGAGCCCTAGAGCCCCAAATGGGAAAGCAGATTTAGGCAGAAACACAGCAGCATGTAAACACAACCGTGTTGTGTTTCTGCCTGCCTTTGCTTTCACTTTGGGTCTCCGGTGCTCTCCTGGGGGAGCACCGGAGACCCAAAGTGATAGCCACGGCAGGCAGAAACACAATGCGGTTGTGTTTGAAAACGCTTCAGTTTTTCTTTCTGAGTTTCTCAGGCTCCTCCAAGCCGGAGGAGCCTGAGAAACTTAGAAAGAAAAACCGCAGCGTTTTCAAACACAATAACGTTGTATTTATGTTTGCGGTCTCTTCAAAAGCTACCGCAAACATAAATACAACGTTTTTAAAGCTGCGGTTTTATTTCCAAGTTTTCCGGGCTCCTCCAGCCCGGAAAACTTAGAAAAAAAAACGCAGCTAGAGTTTATTTTTATTAAAAAAATCACTTACCGAGATGCAGCTGCAGCTTTTCTGCCTGTAGTCTCCGGTCCCCGTCCTCCGCGTACAGCACCAATGAAGGAAAAGCCACCCAGTGGTAGCTTTTGTTTACTACAGCTGGCTGGCTTTTCCTTCATTAGTGCTGCAAAAGCCAAAGCGAGCAAATCCACAAAATGGATGCCCCCATGTGCTATCTTTGAGCTTGAATTGCTCAGAATTTTACATAGGGACTTTGAGGAAAAAAAAACGCTGTTTTTTTTTAATGTTGCCTATCTATTTTTGAAATAAAACATTTTGGGTGAACCATTCCTTTAATGTTTGGCTTCTAAGGGCCAAAAAAGGTTCATCCATCACAAAATAAATCAATATGACACATACATAAATACTTATAGGCACATGTTAAGAAAAAGCAGTAGGATTGCACTGTTATTTTCCCCTTCCTGAATGGAAGGTTACAATTATCAGAATAATGTGAGCCGAAAAATCACGTGTCTGCGTTTTACGACTGCACTTTCAAGATATAAAACAACTGAAACTGTGGGGTTGAGTCAGCTGCTTGCAGTCAGTGTTTAAAACAGACATAAAGATCGAAAATATGCAAGATGTTCAAACAAAGTGAAGTTCCACAAAACAATATTTTCTGTCGCTCTCAAGCTAACAGACATCGTTTTTATGAACAAAACAGTTGTAAAAATCGGTTGAGGTTATTTTGGAACTCCCTCTTGCTGGTAGGCAAATGTTTGGGTAGCTAAATGAAGATAGGCCGGTCTTTCACATGCACCTATCATAGCTTTGATCACCAAACATTCATGCTCTTTAGCTCTTATTATGGGAATTTACATGGACATGGCTTCCTGAGTCCACTACACACGCCTAGCTACCCCCGTCCCATCTCCCACTGAATGCAGCTATCAACGAAGCGCATGCATGTAATCCTGAACAGTGGGCTTGTAAGAATAACACATTCCCTCCAGACACTCACCTTTCCTATCACTATGCTCACTCTATTCTACACCAACACACAATAGAGCACAGCTACTCCCCGATCAATGTTGGCCTAGCTGCTCACATAGGAACAATACTCCATGAAAACCCCAACATACTGCTAGAACGCAGTTACGCCCCATGAAAAAATCGGGTTAGCTGCACACATAAGCGTCCTACATAGGCCTAATGCCGCCAGATTGCAGTCTCTGAGACCAACCACCAGACTGCACACATTCAACTGATCTCTCAATAGCAACAAACCTATGGTTAGGATGCAGTTACCATCAAGCAATCGCATCAGCTGCTCACATACTGGGTGCAGCCAGGCACCCTATAACACTACTCTCTCGACTGATTTGGACTGCGGTCCCCGAGGGCGTTCAAGGCACACGCGCTTTGAGGTCATACCAATAATATATAGAGCGCTATATAAATGCCAAATAACATAACAACATAACTTAATAATGGTGACTTCAATGATCCAATTATGCTGTCCGTGAGACAGATGGATATCATTGCCTCTGCACCCCTCTCATAATGATGTGAAAGCGATGGAGGTCTATAAAGCCTCCTTTAGTTTGAGGGCTCCCCTTCTTTGTGCAAGATGGGGATATGGAGTGACAACATTGATTGAAGGAGCAGTAGAAAAAGCAACAACTGTGTTTATGTGTTTTATGGGCATGGAGCCTGTGTACCCTGGCAGTGATTTAAAGTGCGAGATTGTTTCGTGGCATTACCCCATGGTTATTGGTGCAGAGGGTGACTGCCTCCTGTCCCTTCCAATCACCAAACACTGCATGGGATTTTTCATATTGATGGGCAGCAGCAGATGAGGCTTTTGTCTGCACATCTGTACAGATGCAACATTTCCTACTTTCAGTTCGAACTGAGAGCAACAGCGGCAAGATTTTCTTTTTCTAATTCACTTTTCTACGTTGGCCAGGAAGTGGCTTAACACTTGAGTGAGCTTGAGCCAGCCACTTGGCCCAGTCCGGCTCGAGCCCTGCCCAGCACACCCAGCACTAGCATCAATCTGCGGATTCTGTGACCTTGGAAGAATTGTACAAATATTCTGAAGAAAACTGCTTTCCCTGAATGGAATGCCATCTTGTTCACTCTCTCTGATGCACCAGATAGATGTCTGTACATTTGTCTACAGACACTTAAAAGTAACGGCTGCTCTCAAGGCATGTACAGTGCATGTCTAAGCACAATCCCAGCTTCCATCGAATACTCTTATGCTTTGCCATTCATTCTAAGAAACCACTTTTGTGCTCTATCAGCGATTCAGATTGGGTTTTATGGGTGCTTACTTCCTTGCGTTTAGCTGCATGTTCAGGGCGTTACATGCCACTCAGTCTGATGCCAATAACTGGTAGTGCACTTGCAAAGGGTGTTTGACATTCAGGAGACCTAAATTCGTGTCCCGGGCATTTGGTGTTTTTAAAAAGAATGTTGGTAACTTCCTATAAAAAGGTGAGGTCTACAATGCTTGGCTTCTTATCCCGTGTAGTCATCTAGGACTCTATAACCCTGGATTAGGAAGTAGCGCGCCAGACACGTTTTTCTGGTGTGGATTACAAATGGCGAGCATGGCACTATACCTATGAGGTGAAAAGAATATTGTGGTAAAAAAAATTCTGCCCACTACATCTCTGAGACTGTGAGTTTTGAGCAAAGAAGTGGCTTGGCCCTATATCGCTCAGATTGAGTAACCTTCTGAAAGACTTAGGACAACCAATATCCCCATGATAGCAAGAACCTAGACACTGCACTATTTATCTGATCCTGACACTGTTGAGTTAGACCAGTCTCAAGAAAGTAGTCACTATTTTTGTCATAGACAATGTTGGGAAGGAAATGAACCTTGCAGACCATCCTCAGAGGTGCTTGAGAGTGAGGCGAGTCCCATAGATAGATGTGCGATGTGCAAGGGGTGAGAGGGCCGTGCTAAGAAATCTTGCACAAACACAATATTGCATGCATTGCAGATGTATAGACTTAGTGCGTGCATATAAAGAGATGCCATTTTGTAGTTATGGTAGACACATTCAGTCCTTCATGGCCGCGCGGTAAATGTAGGCTCGATGGAGAAACCTGCACAAGGCCAAGTGAAGGACCCGTGCTGCTATTTCCCATAGAAGCTTCCCTCTGTTCCATAACTGTTGCAATTACTTGTTATCCTGAAAAGGAATGCACCTGCAAGGCCATGAGACAGCACCAGGCTCCTCGCCTCGCACAATCATCACAGCCAGGGTACCAGCAGACCTCCACCCATCCCACCAGGAGTAATGGCACCCACAACTCACCCAGTCCAAGACCCCTGAATTCCGTAAGAGCAGGTGACCTCAGAGCACCAACCATAAAACCAGTGGTCATAAAAGATCTGAACTAACACAACCATTTCACCGTATCCCATGACACAATTTGTAATACGAGGTACAGGGAGGAATAAGTTATAGTCCATAGGATGGTGTACTCCTATGGTGCAGAGAGTGCGATAGGAACTGATCAAAGAATGTGTGGGTCAGCATGTTCATGATTCATGTTCCTCCCCCTGTTCCAGTCCCTGAGTTTCCCAGGCACATGCCATAATGATAGAGTAGCATTATCTTGCAATAGTAACTCTGAAATAGCAACTTACGTGGAGCATGACCTTCAGTCCCTAGAGAGATGAGCCTAGCTGGCCTCATGTGATGGAAGACAGACGGACGAGTTTGGAACCAATCACAGCCTGGAATCCGCTATGGAGCAGGCCCATGTATAGGGTCTCGCCAGCCAGCCACGTGGGTTTTTACTGCAAAGTGATGATGATGTGCTGCCTTATAAGCTTCCGCTTGTACTAATTTTCAGCAGAACGTTCTCGAGCAGTAGAGTTCTTTGCTTTCATCCTTATTTTTGTGCAATTAAAACTTTTTATCCATGCAAGAAATCTCTTGGCCTTTTTTCCCTAGTGGGTTGTATTTTTTCTGGTGTTAGCCTACAGGGGCGTGCCTTCAACAAACCCCTGGTATCTATGCAGGCGTTTATCACAACAATGTATTACTTTTAAACAGAAAGCTTTGAAACCTTTACTTTACATGTCATGTGGCCTGTCCAGCAATTACAGTCTCAGTACTTCCAGTAATTGTAGTTTCTACCACCGCGCATAATCCAGATATTATTTATTTAGTATCTCCTCTCTGAATTTTCGTTCTTTACCTCAATGATTGTGATGATTGTCTGTACTTTTTTGATCTCTAGATTTGCTGGTGTGGGCACGCCTTTAACAAAGTAGATATGCTGTTGTACCTCATGCAGTCTATTGCCATCACCATCTAGGAAGGTTTATATGCACTGCAATGTACACATCAGAGTTTCAGCTTGGCCCCAATGCTCTCAATTCGGCATTCATTTCAATGAACAAGGATTTTAGATCACTGTATCCATCTGAGTGTCCGGGTTGTCGTTGCCTGCTGAAGCAGGAGTCTGCGCTGCAGTTGTTATCTCCTTGGACGCTCTGCTTTCACCTTCAAAATTGAGCTTGGCTTGATTACAATCTATGTTGTCCATTCTGAGAGGGAAAGAGAGAGAGAAAGAGAGCAGACAGTCAACCTCATTACGAGTTTGGTGGTCAGTCAGCAGAGAATCTGCTGAATTACTGTCAAACTCGTTTACTGTTATGGCCACTTGGTCCTGTGAGTTTACCGTGGAATTGCAACAGGTAGAAGGGTTATGTTAATCTCCATTTATGGAGTTCATAGATTGTAGGGGCATTTGGCTGAATTACAGAGGCCAAGGTTAGTCCAAACACAGGGTCACAGTCGTCCCTGGGGATGGTTAGGGGAACACCTGCCTTTAACTCACACTTGGAGGACTCTGGAAAGGACTGTCCCACAGGTGATTAGTCTGAAGCTAGCCTGCTTTAGGCGTCCAAACCTTGCTCTTAAAAGGAGTGAACTTTGCCTTTCTGGCACCGCACCCAAAGTACTTTGTGCTACGGGAAGTGGAGGGGATAGGAAAGAGAGAGAGAGGAAGAGTGAACCAAGATGGCTGAATCTTCCCAAAACTGTACGGATCTCTCTCTGGCACAATAACCCCTTCCCTTCCCAATAGAATCAAAGGCCTTTCGAAATGCTGCTCCCTGTTGTGAGGCCTAGCCCTTTGTGAATGTCAGTGTTCTTCGGTTCCTGTTCCAAGGCCAGCCTCCTGTGGAGTGACTGTCTCTGGGGAAAGGGTGTTACCTGCCCTTACAAAGGAACAAAGAGAGGCAATCCCCCAAGGCTACAGTCCTGCCAGTGGGCAGGGGGAGCCTTGACTGAAATTAATACGCATAACCCTTCCACAGCTGAAATGGGCCCCCAGGACTGACACCTGTGTGATATCAAATTGAATGCAATGATTATATGTAGTGCCATCCACAATGCCTTAACTCAGGCATAACTTTATTTTAAAGTTTAACCTGTTACCATCATGTGCTACTTTAAATCATCATAGCTTTGGTATAGGAGGGCATACCTTAATTTCAGCGCCTGCACTGTAGAGACTTGGCTGTCACTACAGTTGTCAAATGGGCATCTGTGACCTCTGAACCTTCTCTGTGCTGCTGGTAGAGTAGATGCTGCAAATCATGATATGGATACAGCAGGACACTGATACACACTATGCTTTTGGCATGGAGTTTATGAAAGGAGAATCTGATCAGCAGTTTACCCTTTCAGAGATGGAATTATCCACATCATTCTATTAATTAATAAACATAAAAAAGCCAGGGCTTTCAAACCCTTGCCAGATGGCAATTCATCACAAAGAGAGAGAGATAGAGAGACAAGACAGAGAGGCAGAGAAAGTAATAGGGACATGTAGTCACAGAGAAAAGAACATAGAGGGAGAGAGACAGAGGGAGAGAGACAGACAGACGGATAAAGTGACAAAGGAAGAGACAGGCTAAAGACAGAGACACAGAGAAAGGGGAAGAAACAGAAAGCGAGAGAGAGGGAGGAATAGGTACAAAAACTGACAAACACACCCACACAGTGATTGGAGATTATGAGAGAGTTAAACGGAGAGACACACATATATATATAGAGAGAGAGGGAGAGAGACAGACAGAGAGAGAGAGAGAGAGAGAGAGGTAGAGAGAGGGTGGTGAGGGACAGATATAGGCACAACGACTGAGATGGAAAGAGGCACATCCAGAGACAGAAACAGCAAGAGAGAGGGAGAGAGGCAATGCTACAGACACAGAGAGAGCAAGAGGGAGACTTAGAGAGACTCACAGACTACGACTGAGAACAAAGCAAGACAGAAGAAGAGTGAGAGATACAGGAACATGTACAGAGGTACAGCAGCACACAGAAAGAGAATGTGGGACAGACTACTAACACCCCTACTGCTCCTGCCAGTGCTCCCCTTGACTTGGAAGAGGCACTGCCACTGGATGACACAATCAAGTGCGATAAGGAACAGGGGCCAGAAAAATCTGCCTTTGATGTCAGTAATCGAACAGAGGTGTAGGAAGTGCTGGAGGAGGAGGATTATAATTGTTTTTTCATAAAGCACTTAATACCAGACACCAGTTTCTAAGCGTGAGACTAGGATCCGAACCTGTGTTGCTATGCGTTGTTTTGCTTCCAAGACAAACACGTTGCCCCTGAGCTATCCTCTCAGCCTAATAAGCCAATGAACAATGCCAGCATGTGGAAAGCATCAGTAGAGGTCCAAACTACCTGCCCAAAATCTCAACAATGCAGCAAAGGTACAGGAGGTTGATGATGAAGAGGAGGCAGATAGTACTTGGAATGAAGTACGAGGGATATTGATTACCTGTCAAAGAGCCTGGGACTGCAAGAGTGCACCCACCTCATACTATTTTCAATGGCCTTTACAGTAGTAATATCGAGCAGTACACGTCGTTGGCAGGCATCTAAATGCCACAGCATACTCAGAAGGGCCCTGCATATCATTAAAACAGCAAAACCTGTATTAATGTTCTGGACAAGAATGCGCAAAAATGTACGTTGACAATAAAATGGTAGCTTGAAATGTCTTGCTCAATATATGCTGGTAGTAGTGCCAGGATGCGATGTGCATGCCGTTTTCAACTGGTACACTATCAGTGAAGAACCGTGAAGGGATAAGACAAGGCAACATAAAACAATTTGCTGTTGGACCTTTGCAACTTGCCGCTGTGTGGACCTTACCACATCCCCTGTAATCAGGGTACATGATCCCAGTATGTACCAAAACAAGAAAGCAGGAACATTACAGCACTTTCCATGCCAGAAGAGTGTATGAAAGTAATGGTCAGATATCAAGTGCCAGATGAAAGACAGCTGCCAAATGTGGAGACGGTTCTATTGTTTCCCCCCACGGAATTAATTATGTGAGTAGACTTGCCACTTGTTCATGTTTCTTTCCCACCAGTGCTCTGACTGTCAAATTCTACCCTCACCATGTTCCTATCATGTTCCTATCATGCCTGGCTACTCTCCCTAGCATTCTGTCTGTCTTAAAGTGTAGGTAGGGTTTCTGGATCCAATTGTTATTGTGGATCTCGTTGCCCAAGCAATTAATTTAGTCTTCAACTGGGTGTTTTAATAGCCTGATAAGTATTGGGTTGAGTATGGCTAGCAAAAAATGGCTCTCATGATGGTTTAGTATGTGATGTGTGCTAGCCATACTCATCCCAATACTTATCAGACTATCAAAGAACCGCTTTTTAAATGATCATGAGAGCATATATATACTTTAAATGCAGTTGCAAAAACATTTTAAAAGGAGAATGATTGTTGCTTTATTTTCCCCTCCATCAAATAACGTGAAGTTCAAATAACCAGAACAATAATTGATTGGAGCCTAGTTTATCGCATCTGGGTTTTACTGTTGCATTTCAAAGTTTTAAATAAACTCAGCATACAGACTTACATGTTGTTATTCATGATGTGTAGAAGAGGATGTGAAACTGTACAAAAAGCAAATTGTGTTACATATGCCGAACTGAAATCAAGCTAGCCAGATGCATGTGACATTTGGTTGGTTCTCTTCTGTCCAAAGCCCTTGAACTGAAATGTCCTCTTTGAATAATAGAAAAGTCAATGTGCTTAAAATTTCTATCAAAAAGTGGGTAGGAAAACCTTTTTATAGAAAGTCGCACTGTACTAGAAAGTGACATCAGATGATTTGACAAGCTTCTCTGTATCATCCTGTGGAAAATGTGGGAGATGAGCCTAAACACTTTTGTGCCACAGTCTCAAATGTAGCTGCCTGATCCCACTTACAGACCAACACTTTATGCTCTTCCTTGCTAGTGCATGCCAGTTTTTACAGCCCTCATGTGAATGCACAGAGTCCTAAACCTGCATAGTTCTTTTTTTTTTTTTAAGTAGTGCTGTCGGTTGCAGGATTTTTCTTCAGTATCTCCCTACATGCTACTAGCACATGGAGACCATTAGTGACCTCCTCTGAGCCAATCAGAATGTTCAGAACATAGTTAATAACTACTGGTATTAACTTCAGTCTGAACATTATGACTTCAAAAGCAAACAGGAAAACAAAAATGCAATTTCCAGGGAAGACTTTTTTTTAACAAGGCACTTCCTCTCTGGGAGGAACAATTTGTTGTTGTAATTTCCTACTTAACACAAGAAAGAGAAAGCTAAAACGTGGGAAACGCTTTCCCTTTCTTGTAGAGAAATCGTTTATTTTTACATGTCACCTAATGCATACTCATGTTAAACCTGCTCCAGTATTAACACGTCTGAAATTTAAATACTTAACTAATGAAGACAACCTTAAGTACTACAAAATAAAAACACATTTAATTTTCTACTATGTTTCCTCACTGTATTATTTTTCCTTCACCACAAAAACTTCAAAGCATTTATTGGCAGACCCATTGTGTGCTAATTTCCTTAGAGACCTCAGGAGGGATCATTATTGCGCTTCATCAATTTACGAAAGGTTGTTATCCTGTGATAATGACTCCTCCCTCTGTCGGCAAGGCTGACTTGACTTAGTCTGTATTTAGTACTGTGATCAGGTCTACGAACATTGATATCTTCATCATGACACAGTGAACTATCTTCTGTACAATAGTGGCGATCTAATTTATTAACATGCATTTGAACTGTGGTTGCTGCACATAATCAATAGCTCAGATTACACATAGAGGTGCAAACACTACATCACTATAGTGCTATAGGGAAATGCCATACAGTATCTACCAGTATGAACACAGAATACAGGCTAAATGAATCAGATCAAAATGTACTTGTTGAAAACAGCCTGGCAGAGTTGATGGCCTCTGCAGTACCCTGTACAATACCATGACATGGGTAATTTATTTCTTCGAAACAATGTGGCACACTCACTTCTTTGAAACATGCAATTATCCGATGGCACTTCCCATGGTGTGTGTCCTGGGCATGCATCACCTTTTCCCTCACACAAATACATCACTGCCCCATGCTATCAACACAACTCTTTTTGTTGCCGGCTGACCCTCATAGGAAATCCAGAATGCAGCAGTAGGCTGCCACAATAACATAGATCACCTCAAAAAGTGCTTTGCCACAGAACTATTTTATCAAACATCTTTGTACTCACTTATCATCAATATGCATTAAAAGTTGTTATAGTACATGACCAACATATTACCCAATAATATGGAAAAATACCAAACAAGTTTGTTTTTATGAAGGCACAATCTTTATTTATTTACTGTATACACAGAGGCCATTGGCTGATGTGTTGATCAAATAGGGCTTTCATTGTTCCCATTACAAATTCACAATCTAAAGAAGAGCACAAAATATGTTCATTTAAATTGCCTACTACGTAGAGTGACAATGGCAGACTTTGCAGGATTTTCTTTTGGTGAAGGCCAATCAATAAAGCAATTTTCCACTACCTTCCATTCCCATTGTACCACCACTGGTTTTTGCCCGTTCTGACCCACATTTACATTGTAGGCCAAGACCTCTAAGCATGTCCTCACCTTCATGTCATCGATGTTGAAATATAATCTTTTTCAACAGTATTTGAGACACTTAGGGAACACTGCTAAATACCCCTGTTGCTAAAATACACAATCCTGACAAGCCCGGCAGTAGGCGGCGACCAAGACTACGCTGAATATGTGTTGCCAGTACTGTGCAGAAGTGATTGACATGTTTCAACCAGTATTTGTTCAGATCACTAAGCAAAAGTGCACAGGAACTAAGTAGGTTGCCTGCTGCAACATTGCCAAGAAGAGGATGAGCCAACCAAGAAACGCTGCATTCTTCCTCTTCGCATGCCTTATTAAGTTAGTTCCAATTACAAACGTTTGAAAATTAACAATCTGTACCATCAGTGTAATATGGATTTATAATATCCAGCATGCAGCCCTCACAGAAAACTATACATTTAGATCCCTACAACAGGCCCTTGTTTGCAATTCACTTCCTTCTGCTTTCAATGTGATATTTATTGCTTCTTCACTAGACAGTGTAGTCTGGGTCAAGTTCTTTATCATCTGAAATATTTTCAAGCTCTTCTGAAGTGATATTTTTGGTGCATGGAATGGAAGCAGAGATAGTGGAAAATTGGCCTCTTGAACATGCGAGTCAGGCTTTGATGGGGTAGATTGAAAGATATTGAACTGTATGAATTCTCTTACCTCTTCCGTGAGTAATATCTGCTGAGTAGTAGAGATTACAGAGTAGTAATGGTTTTTGGGAACCTTGCATGGATCTACAATGGTGTTTAGCTCTAATCCTGGCTACTGCACATAGTCATTGTTCATTATTACATTTGGTGATGGTTTTGATTGATGTAACATTAGATCTGCCCATGGCAATATTGTTTGACAGCCTGCATCCCTTGTTTGTGTTATGATCTGTGTTGTTTGGCCTTTCTTTTTCCTATGCCTCTATGGAAAAAATATAGTTTGTGATGCCTTGACCATTGAAGTCATATGTCTGAATAAAAACATTATTTAAACAGATTGAGTGATATTTTGTAAAAATGCCTAACAAGTTATTCAACAGTGTAAGCATGACAACCTGAGCATAAATACAGTGATAACTGACAATAATAGATCAATTGCAGTCTCTTGATCCTCATTGTTGTTTTTTCAGAAGAGTGTACAATAGACATTCCTCCAGTTGCAGTCTCAGGCCAGACCAATGCAAATACATTAATGAGAATTATTAACATTGCTGTAGCATAAGGATTGTTATGCTGTTTGTGTACAACAACACAGAACAGAATGAAAAGATACAGAGTTTATTAATGAAGTTTCCTGATATTCCGGAAGAGACTTGAATACAATTTTTAACATTCTAAATGCACACAGTTCAGGCATTACCAAAGAGAACATTCACAGTATGGCTCAAAGCAACTGTGACAGCTATGCCTGCATGCCTTGTGGTGTGTTGGTGGATACTTGGAAAGCCCCGACTATCCCTGACTCCTCCTGCGGAAAGACATGAAATGGTTACAGAGTAAAAGACACATTTATCACATCAGGATATTGAACGGGGCAGTGCATTCCACTAGGCCTTGAAACTAAACAGATTAGGGACATGCTTGCTCAGTATTTCAACACTTGAGAACATTCACGACACTGCACAAAACAACCACAATTGCCAGGCCTGCATGGACTGCAATGTGTCAGTCATTGTGGAGAAAGCACTGCCAGTCCCTGTCTCCTACGGACAAGAAATGAAATGGTTGAATATTACAAGACACAATTATCACATGAGGATACAGGATAGGGCAATATATTCCGCTGGGCCTCGAAAGTAAACAGACACATTAGTGACGTGCTTTCTCAGGATGTGAACACATCCACATTACTGTGCAAAGCAACCGTGACTGCCATACCTGCATAGACTGCGATGTGCCAGTGGGGGCAGATAAGGCACTGGCTGTCCCATTATCCTTCTGTGCACAAGAAATAAAATGGTTGAAGGGTAAACGACACAGTTATCACATGACGATCTGCGATGGGGCAATGCATTCTACTAGGCCTTTACAATAAACAGACAGATATTAGAGACATGCTTGCATAGGATATTAACACAAGAGAACAGTCACACTATTTTGCAATGCAACAGTAACTGGCATACCTGCATGGCCTGCGATGTGCTGGATTACCTAAACAGCAATGGCTTCTACAGTCTTCTCCTACTGACAAGAAGTACAATATTTAAAGAATACAAGGCAGTTATCACCTGACGATCGGTACACTAAACAGACAGTGACATGCTTGCTCCGAATTTTAAAACAAGCGAACATTCGCTCTATTCCACAATGCAACCATGACTGTCATACCTGCACAGCCTGTACTGTGTCGGGTGGTACAGAAGCAGCACTGGCAGCCCCTGTCTCCACCTGCAGACAAGAAATGAAATAGGCCAAGAGGAAAAGGGGAAATTGAGACATACTAACAACATATGCAATGGAGTAATAATTAAGACTTTACATCTTTGAGCTATAATATATGCACTGGCCTATGCTGATGTTGAAAGAGTGTGAGTACAGCAGTTGCAGGTAATCTCTTAGTCAGTCTGGAATGGTCCTTCATTTTAAATTCCTCTGACTCACAGGCCTGTCTGCTCAAATGTTGACAGCGTAAGTAGAATTGATTTCCTCTTTCATCTCCTAATCATTAATTGGTATGTATATCTATTTCATTTGCTTGATTGCCACAGATGAGTATCTTTTAGGGCATTGTGTTGCCCCGTACATGTTGTTTTGTGTAGTGTTGGCACATTAGATGACGATCTCAGATGACATTTCGCCAAAGAAACAAATTATGGAATATACAATAAAAAGATATTTTAGAATACATCTTTGGCTCTGAAAGAGCATTCTCATAATTTTAAATACAGTTAACCTCCCACTTGAAAATAATTGGTTTGTAAGTTATTGAATTTACAACAAGGATGGATGTGGAGGAATCTTAGTCCATGCTAACACATAAATATATGAGAAAAATAGTTTTTTAGCTTTAGTGCTTGTGGTACGGAAACATTCTAGCATGTGTAGCTGTATGAATCTGCTGTAATTATGGAAGTGTTGAGTCAGATGCTGTTTTATACCCTGTGCTCTTGACATGGCTATGGAACATGTGGGAGGGCCCTGGATGAGCAATCCTTTGTTTTTTGTGTATTTGACTCTGCTCTGCCAGACACACGATGTATACAGATGTCTGTGGTTAGGCAGATTGTGGGTTGTCTTTGATGCCTTTTGATGAATCCACAAATTCACCCATGTGCTCAATGGCTTGAACAAGTTGGATGACAAGAGAAGGTGGTTACAGAAGCTGTGATGCCCTACCTTGCATGAGTTATATCTCACTCCAGTGGTCCCACACCCGGTGGGACATCCTGGTGAATTAAATTAGCAAGTGGAGACTGGAATGGCTTTTCTTTTGTTTTTGTGTAATTGTATAATCTGGCTTTGACCGATATGCACAAAAAGGCAGAATGTCATTTAAGCTTTTAAACCTTCGATAAGCACATTGCCATTTAAAATAAGTCTATTGTGCCATCTTGTGAGACTTTTATTGCTCCAGGGAGTAAATTCAAGTTAATTATCATTCTCAAGTGCTACTGTTTATCAGGTGTTCTTGATATGGTTGGGCAACGTGGTCAGATCCTTTGTGGAGTGACCGTTGTTTTTTCCCTTTGTTAAAAGCCTGACATTGGCCTGTGTGACTATTCCAGGGAGATTGTCACCCTTTCACAATAGAGAGGTGAGCCTGCTATGCTTAACACCCAATAGGGGACAGAGTGAGTGGTACCCCTCTTGAGGTGACCCCACCTTAGGGAGCTGGGAAAACAGGAGAGGAATACATCACCATCCCTCCCCCATAGGCACTAACACCTTTATAGGGTGTTTAGGGGCTAGGTTTACAATAACCATACTTACCCTTTTGTAAAGGCTGACTTGGCTTCTGACCTTACCTGTGCCCAATATTCTGCAAAGACTACAGAGAGACAATTGAACTATCCCACTTGAGGTGCATCCCTCAGTCAACCAATCACAGAGGAGGCTTGGCTGCTCCCATGGAATTTAACAACATCAAACAGGACCAAGGGTGTATGGCCGGCATGAGAGAGAGAATGCCAGTGTTAATGGTCTGACCAAGGAGATGTACTAGAGTGCAGAGGGATGCAGTGGAAGGCTGGTCGTAGCAGCCCGACAGGCTGCAAGAATGAGGTAGGAGGACCTCTGAATACCAATGCAGAGCCCCGTTGAAAGGTCACTTAAGCGACTCTGCTCTGCCTGGCAAGTCACGAGACCAAGGCAGGAGGGCCTTGGAGGGCTGACGTGAAACCCTCCTGAATGGTCATGTAAGTGATTCTGCTCACCCGCAGAAGCTGTGAGAACAAGGCAGGGGGGCCTCAGAAGGCTGACATGGAGCCCCACTGAAAGGTCGTCAAAGCAACTCCGCTCATCCTTTCAAGCAGCGAGAACGAGGCAGGAGGGCCTCGGAAGACTGTCACGGAGTCCAGCTGAAAGGTTGCATAAATTACTCTGAACCAAACGTGAAGTTACAAACCTGAGCGAGAAGCACTTCAGGAAGCCGAAGTGGAGCCCGGCTGGAAAATCGTATAAGTGGCTCCAAACCACAAGAGAACCAACCCAACCCAACGCATCTCCCCCGTAGCACTGCTTGAGGCAATTTGGTATCCAGTCACTGAAGTGTAAAGGGAGGCAGGTTACAAGAGAGGAAAAGAGGAAACCTGCCCCACTGGAGGGGGAGTGAGAATGAAAAGAATCCCAGAGTGAGTATAGACAGAGAACACCCCCGAGTGGGGAGTGGAAAGGAGAAGAGCCCTAGAGTGCGGAGAGAGTGAGAACACTCCAGAGGGAGGAGTGGAAAGGAGAAGAGCCCCAGAGTGGGGAGAGACAGCTGCGTGAGAAGGAAAAGAGCCCCAGAGTGGGAGAGATAGCGAACACCACAGAGTGAAGGAGCAAGAAGGAGAGGAGCCCCAGAAGGGGAGAGGAAGACTGAAAGATTCCCAGGGTAGGAAGAGATGGAGTGAGACATGGGCTAGAACACTTAGAGTACCTCCCAGTACCCTAAGAACTGTCTTTTCGGAACTTGCATTAGAGGAAAAGACCTTGACCAGTAGGTCAGGAGCCATCAGCTCAAGCTAATAGTTCCACAAAGTCTTTTTACTGGTATTTTTGTTGTTTCGATCATTTCGTTTTGGAAGTGGGGATAGTGATATGTTAGAGTGGGTTTCGGGATAGAGGACTTTTACTAAGTTTCAGACACACTGACAAGCACCTTTGTGACTTTCTTTCATTGAATAGGGTTGACTAGGTAAACTTGGAGGAATATTGTTTTGAACTTGACAAGAATAAAAACCATCAAACAATGCCTAGTTGTGTGAGTCCTGATTCTGACCTACTACACCTGCTAAACACAAAATGTGTAAAGATGGCTAGAGCAGAACGTAGAACACCTCTCTGGACAATACACGTTTGATAAGCAAATTGAACTAAGTGCGCAATGTCTTGGAATAAATGACATGACCACATCAAGCTAAAATGGTGTCAGAACAGATATAGTGCTGTCTATGAAGAGTTGTCTCACTCCTTGGTGGGATATCATGGGAAATGCAAAATTTTGAATGCAGTACCTTGTCAAATAAAAATACTATCTCAAAACAGTAGATGCTAGTCAGAGGTAAATACTTGTTTTGTTGTTACGTGGAAAAGGTCATAGGAAAATTCAGTGCTGGTAATCATTGCTTGGAGTTGAACACCTTTTTAAAGAAATGATATCCACTTGCAACAACAGATTGTCATGGCTGTCTAATCAATGGAAGACAAAATGGACACAGATACATCACAGTATACGTGAGATAAGTCACCGGATATTCAGCTCTTTGATTAAAGACATATTTCATATGTCCTTGAAAGTCACTGACATCAGGGTATCCAACAGCCAACGGAAACATCACATTAGCATGTATATGTTTTTACCCCTTCTATCAAATGATTTAGTGCCTTGTTTTTGAGGTACAGTTGTTCATGTTTTTAATAGATGTGAAATGTTGAGAAGGTGCTTCACTCCGCAATGTGAGTTTGCAACACAACACACCTTGCTCCTACCACAACCATTATGTGCATCCTCCAAAACTTTAGATATTTTAATTCTTGGCTTACCATGACCTTTCCACGCTCTTTTCAAAATACATCTTTATTTTTAATATTTGATTTGGGGTGTTTTGGTGCATAGACATATTGTAGCTGTCCCCCCATATGGCAGAACTGCTTATATTTTTTATTAATGGGAGTCAAAATCTTGTCTTTTCATAGCGGCTTGCACCACCAGCCCTCCTACCTTGGACATTATCAGCACTCCCTCTGGGGGGTCGCCACAAAGTTTGGTGACAACTTTGCAAGAGACACAACTATAGCAGTGTTTGAACTCAGCACCAGAATCATGCACAACTCAGATGTGCTACTACGTACAGCTATGCTCTGTGAGCACTCCCGTAGCTTCCAAAAAGCCAGTAGAAGGTTTGTGTCTATGAGGACATGCAGCAGAGTGCATTAGCAGCTTGTGTAATGTGTCACCACCTGAAAGAAATTGTTTCTGAATTTCTCAACCAAGTGAGGGTGAAAGGCTGAGTCAGGATTGTTGCTAATCGAAACAGCAACCTGATCATCAGACATATATATATATATATATATATATATATATATATATATATATATATATATATATATATTGGATTTACTGTCCATAACATTGCTACGGCATAACAATATTTTTGGAAAATTGTGGTACAATGTTATATCTCAAAGCATTGTGCATCCTTTTGCAAGTGCATACTTTGTACATGTTTTATCTTTATGTGCAATTTTAAACGAGTAGAGAAGAGTTGATGAATTACAAGATGCTACAGAAATACATTTTACGTATTTAAAAGTAATCTTGCCGATGATAATAATTGTCACTTTTGCATTCAGTTATTTTGTTTTAAAAATACTAAATAATGTAAACGCTTTGGAAAATATTGTTTGATTGTCCATGCACTTTCAATATCTTCTATATCCGAAATTCTACATTATATCTAGGAAAACCTGGGAGTTCTTCACAGATGGAATGTATGAAACGCACAGGGATTGCTCAATGCACTTTTCGTTCCAACTCTGCCATGAATCCACTAAGTATATGCCCTGCGTGCAACAAGTCGCTAACATCGGTTGAGAAGATATGCAATGTTCATTTGATCATTTGCTTAAAAAGATATAACATGGATTAGCGTGTAGTACATTTTTTAAGTATTAGCTATGAGTCATTTTTATTATCCATGCCGGACATCCCTTCCTAGGCACCCATATAGCCGGACTGCAAACCACAGGGTGCGAGCAGGCTAGAAGAATCTTGGTCAATAGGACAATGAACAAAGCGCAGGGCCAACATGCTAACGTGGGTCTGTTGTATTTGTTAGCTGGTGCCATTTTAATGAGTTCATTTAATGTGCAGCTACAAACTTTGACCATTGTACATGAACAAATATTATAAAACCACATTCCGAGGAGACTCTTTACACCAAACGACCACTTTTGGCACTACTGAAACAGTATATATAACAACGAGGACCGTTTTGGGATTGCCTACTGTGGGTTACCCAGTTCAATGTTCACACTTAAGAAACACACAGTTGTTGTATTGGGGATTCAAAAACCAAATGCACTGACTCCAGGTAGTCTTGTTGTACTCTTGGGTCAGGTCATTTTAGGGCTATAACTACAACAACAACTCTGTGGATTCCCTGTTTTTTAACGAAAATATTGAGAGAGAAAAATTGAGAAATTGATTGAAGAATATTCCACCATTCTTCTTTTCCCTTGTTTTAACATTCTGCACCCGCTTAATAGAGAAAATCCATTAAAATTCTGTTTCTGTTCATCTAGAAAGCGGCAAACACATGATCCATTGTGGTCCAACATGTGTTTTTTTAGCACGGCACAGTGCATACACTTACGCTTGTAAGTTTATTTAGAGACACGTTGCTCGTTCAAAATGTTTACTCTAACAAAGAAACTGTGTGTTTCTTAAGTGTGGACACTACTGAAACAGTTCCTTTCAAAAGGAATGTGTGCCACAATCTCATTGTTTACTGATGATATCTGGTTAAAGATTTGGGGATACCAAAACATGTTATTTTTTAAATCAATGACATTGACAAGTGGACATAACAAAATCATATATAATGCTTGAAACACTTGTGTATAGGCACCATACAAATGTCCAATGAATAAAACAAATAAATACATTCATATTACAGGAGAGGGGATGAATGGATGAGTGGAGGGCAGGATGACAAGTGCTACATACGTCCAAAGATATGCATTATTAGTATAAAACATATTCCCATGGAAAGGAATATAGCCCTTTGAGCTGGTAAAGGTACAGTAATGTATGTAAAATATGTTATTAATTTATTACTTTACACACTCATTAGTGGAGACCAATAGATGAAGACTGATACGTAGTTCATGCCTGGGTGTCATTAGTATATACACGAAGTGCAAACATGTTGCCTGAAATTAAAATTTCATAAAGAACTGTTGTGGGGGATCTTCTTTGGATACGTAGGCCCCAAGAGTGGACTTTCCATTGCCTCAGGTCTTTTTCGGTAATGTCCACATCAGTTCACATAGCTGGCATAGGCACCAAATGGACACATTGTCTATACAGCTTGGTTAAAGTTCAGAAAATTCGGTTTCAGTGTTACTGCATTGCACTGGTAGTTCTTGACTTTGTCTTGCTTCCATTTCTTTATCAGTTTGCTCGGTTCAAACATGAATGCATGCAAAACATCCAATGTACATTTAAAAGAGACTGTCTTAAAAAAAGTTGTAATAGTGTTGATGACCAAACGAAAGGGAAACATGTACAGATTAAACAAGCAAAAAGTATCATAAATGGAAAAATAATCATTGCATGGTATGTAAAAATAAATAAATCGAGAGACATATGTAGAGGAAATGCTTAACAGGCAACAATTTTACATTACACGTGTTAAAAAACTTCACATGCAAAGAAATCATATTTTCAGAGACTGTTCAGTGAAATGAGGACACTAGTTAAAAATCCTTAATGCAAAAGTATATTGGTTTGTACATGCATTCCTCCACAAATAAAAAAACTGCACCTGTAACATATATAACATTAAACACTCTGACTGATGTAAAGGACTGTTGTAGCTTCACCAAGGGTTGAAAGTGATTTGGTAAAGCAAACATTTTGGATCAAACAGCAGAGAAACAATGACACACATACACATGGATAATAAAGTGAAAATGGAGCAAGGCTGTGTTGATGTGTATTTCAGGTGAACGCATCTTCCGTATTTCCACGGCGACACGGGCTTGTGTAAATGCGTTGTTGAGATTAAGTTTTGCTCCGGTGTCCGCAGGCATCACCAGGAAGAGTGAATGCCCCAGTTTGAGCCAGCAGAGCATTCTAACTTAACTTGTCCAAGTCTGACTTGACATTACCACATGATGGTTGTGGCAAACCAGCATGGGCTGGAGTGATAAAATAATTGCGTGCCTGCAGCAGGAGAATATTATGATATGATATGATATGATCCTTTATTTATATAGCGCCTATACACAATGGCCCTCATTACGACCCTGGCGGAAAGTGACTGACCGGACCGCCACAGCGTAAATAGCGTTTCCGCCATTGCACGAAGGAGCAAAGTGCGGCCCATTCCGACCCATCGGGCACGAGCACCACGGCATGGCGGAAGTGCAAAGTCCGCGATGGCGGAAATGACCCCAAAACGGCCCACACCGCCGCCGTACGGCGCCCTAGGTGCAATACCGCCACCCATCACAGCGGACACCGCAGTGTGCGCCTACCGGAAAGTACGGTGACCGGAAATATACGGAAACGGAAGTAAAAACATGGGCCCGGAACGGGAAACATCCCGCCGTACACCTATAAAACCACTAAAACCACACAACCACTAAAAACACTACCCTGAGACACACCCCAACCCGTCATCCACCCTAGCGAAACCAAGAAAAATGGGAAAAGTAGCGAAGAAAGCGTGCGACCGCAAGCGGCAGGTCCACTTCTCCCGTGAGGAACTCACCGTGCTAACAGAGACCCTCCAGGAGAATGCTGCCGTCGTCTTCTCCACGCAAATGACCAGGACGGCACTTGCAAACAAGAAGGCCATATGGGCTCTGGTGGCACAGCGGGTAAGTGCGGTGGGGACCGCACCCCGCACCCCACAGCAATGCCGAAAGCGATGGGACGACCTGCTGATACGCGTCCGCAGCATACTCTCTGCCAACCGCAACATTGCCACAGCCACCGGGGGAGGTCCTGAATCACCCATCAAGTTGACCCCCTGGGAAGAAATCTGTGCCTCCACCATCGGAATGGAGAGCATAGAGGGAGTCGGAGGGATGGAGAAAGGAGTGCAGACATCCGAAGATTCAGGTAGGTGGGCCAGATAAAACAATGCCAAATCCACAAAGTCCATCCATGTGAAGTACCATGTGTCCACATAGTGCAACAGAAACACATGTCCAGGAGAACGTCCACACACATCGGCCTGATAGCGCACGTTAAAACCCACAATAAATACATAAATAATTAAAAACCCCTAAAACACGCACTACACGTGCAGCAGGCACACCCTAACTGCAGGCTGCCAAACAACTGCACCCTCACTCCACACACAAATGAAAGCACCTCCAAGGCCCCGACCCAAATCACCCTCAGGTACCACCCCAATGCATGTGATACAATGCCATTCCAATTCCCACAGACCCATCAATAACCCTCGCCCTCCTTTACTCCACCACAGGGTCCGATCCAAACGACGAGCATCAGGACACCCCTACCAGCACACCTGCAAAGAGGGCCAAGACCAACGGCCAAAGACCCTCCACCTCAGCTGCACGCATCAAGACACGGCAGCAGCACAAATCAGGTGGCAGCACAGAGGAGGGAACATCAACAGGCACCCCAGCAGCCAGCATGCCCACACCACCACCACCACAGGTCCCCCCAACGGATGCCACAGAAGGCACTGCCTCTGGTGGCAGCAGCACCATAGGTGACACCCCATTGATGGCAGCATGCTCCGACACAGAAGACGGGGATGTCGAAGTCAGATCCATCCATGACCTGTCCCAATCCCCCTGTCTGTCCCATCCCGTACAACATGAGGATACCACGCAGGGGCACCCACAAGACGACGACTGGCCATCCCCCACAAGCCCTGTGGCAAGGCAACATGAGGTCAACAGCCCCTCTGTGACACCCCCGCAAATGGCCATGGCCCAGCAGAGGCAACAGTCCCTCGACCAGTTAATCGTGCAACAGCAGCAACTGGCCACGCTCCTCAAGGACCATGCCGATGAATGTGGGGGCACTAAGGCAGACATAGAAACATCAACTGAGACACTCAGGGCAGAAATGGAGAGAGGTACAGAGACACTAAGGGCACAAATGGAGAGTAGCACCGAGAGCCTGGGAGTCCAAATGGAGAGAAGCACCGAGAGCCTGAGGGGGGAACTGCATGCGACGTCCAAGGACGTATGTGCCGAACTTGCCGCAGTGCGCCGTGTGCTCACTGAGCTCTCGCAAACCCTTAGGGACATGCATGGACGTGAGCAGGCAGAGACATCATCCGTTGCAAGTTCCGTCCAGGGCAGCCCCCAACGTAGATCTGGGAGGAACCTGCGCTCCACAGGCAGGGGTGCCCCTGATACCCGCAGAGGGGGCTTGCAATAGCGACTGCCCACTGACAATGAGCATCTTTGGACACTGGTGTTTGGGGGGGAGGTAGGAGGGTGGAGGGGGTGTGTTGGGCTCACTTGGGTGGCGGGTCGATAGGGTGTACAACATGATATCACATATGCCATAAACAGTGCACGATCAACCAATGAGATGTGTGGACATTGATCTTTGTGTACTAGGCCATCATAGGCGTACAGTCCATATTGTGCATGTCCCAGACACACACAGTGCCACGAGTCCCGTGTCCATGTATCAGCCACCAGGCGTGAGTGCTAGAAGCATACATCAATGAGATGCTGACGAATGTCACGGCCCTCCAGTGCCTCGCAGACTCCTTGAGGTGCTGCCACATCCCCACCCTCATCATGACCATCATCAGGTGCTTGCAGTTCTGCGTCAGGGGGCATGGGCACATTTCTACGTACGCACATGTTGTGGAGCATGACACATGCCATCACCATCTTTGCAACCTTCTCATGGCGGTACAGGAGTGCCCCGCCAGACCTGCTGAGGCAGCGGAAACGACCCTTCAGTAGGCCGAATGCCTGTTCAATGACTACACGGGTACGTGAGTGGGCATGGTTGTAGTCCTCCTCATGCTGGTCCCGTGGGTTCCGGACTGGTGTGAGGAGCCATCTCTTCAGTGGATATCCAGCATCACCTGTATGTGGACGATAAACGTATGATGTGGAATGCCATTGCTACGTACGCACACCCCCCCCCCTTCCTGCCAGGTCATTGCCGAATCACATACCCCACATTATCATGCATGTAATGAGACTCACCGAGTAGCCAGGATCTGTTCCCTGCGTGTCGCTCCATGTAGCGTGGTATTGTAGAGTTCCTCAAGACCATAGAATCATGGGTTGATCCAGGGAATCGGGCACAACAATGTGTAATGATCCTGTTGGAGTCACACACCATTTGTACATTCAGGGAATGAAATTGTTTTCGGTTGCGGTACTGGGCCTCCATGGCATGTGGGACGACCAATTCCACATGGGTGCAGTCGATGGCACCAATGCAACCCGGTATGCCGGCAAGTGCATGGAATCCCACTTTTGTGTTGGTAATTTCCTGCTCCGAGCGTGGTAGAGAGATGTAGTCGTCTGCGTGCTGCAGGAGGGCATCGAGCACTTGCAATAGTGTCCGTGAGAACAGTGGCTGAGAAATGCCATGCAACTGTCCGACTGTGTGCTGGTAGGTGCCTGTGGCCAGGAAGTGGAGTACAGACACCACCTTCAGTAGGGGTGGGATGGCGGTTGGGCTATCTATCATGCTGACAAGGTCAGCCTGTGTCATGTCCACAATGGCGGCTATGGTGTCCCGGTCCAGACGGTAGAGGGTGTGGATCTGCTCATCAGTGAGGTTGAACGGATGTGCTCGGAGGCGTGGGATTGCGGGCTGCCTGCGTGGTGGTAGTGGCTGTGCTGGCGGCCCTTGCTGGCCCTGCCTTGCCCTCCTCCTCCTCCTGCGTCTCCTCCGTGCGGCCGGTTGTAGTTGGTGTTCGTCTTCTTCTTGGAGTTGGAGTACTTGCAGTGCTATCAGGTCCCCCAGGGCCAACATCGCGAGTCCTGCCGGTAGCATTTCGGTGTGGTTGTGGGAGGAGACTGGGTGTGCAATTTATGTGTTTTCAGGCTGTATGGCCTCCACCTGTGGTGATTCATTCCACCTGTGCAAACTGCTCTCCCCTTTGGCCGAGCACGTCCCGCACACAACGCTGCAATTCGGGGAATGGCATCTTGCTATTGCAATCATGTATTTGTACCCGATGGCCGTGTAACATTGGTTGACATGTTCATTCTGCTGTGGTCCCATTGTTTCACATACTATCTGTGCAGTCGCGAACAGACTTGTGAAGGGTCAGTGGAACGTAGTACTCGAGTAACGGTGGGCCCTCATGCATCACTGTACCGAGTTGCAACGACGGGCGGGGCGTCCCATTTGTGGGTGAAGGCAGTTGCCATTTTCACACACAGCCGCACTCGATGGATTAATTAGTGATTTCAAACGGCCACAGATGCCTCTTCGACGTGATGTTGCAAATGAGGAATTCGAAGGGCGGCGCTTTCGGTTTTCAGCTAGCGGCGAGGAAATGCCCACAGGTCTGACTGCAAATATAACATACTATTGTTCAATGTCCTTGGGACAGGGGCCATGGCGAGGATGCAATGATTGATATGAATGGTTTGGGATGCGCAATAGCGACGTGGGCGATGAGGCCGGACGTTCCCAAATACATGTTACTTCACTACACTGGAATTACGGGCTGGGGCACTGTGGATTTTGCAGGCTGCATAACGCACAGACTCAATGGATATTTCTAATGTTATGTGAGTAAATATTCAGGCGTTTTAATCCCGGGATGAGGGAATGATGAATGGATGCATGGGCAGGTGATTTGATACAGAGTTTGCCATGTACAGGGCTTCTTGGAATCTATCCGCCTCCCCTACGCTATGTGATGCAGGGCTGCCATAGTGGGACCATCGTCTATCTGGCCTTGTTGAGCCCTCCCTGTCTCGACGCGCCCTCAGACACTTGTGTCCATGCACGTTACCAATCCCATCTGATGGATTCTGTTTTGACAGACGCATGCACAGGTACACTCGTTTGTGATGGTGTTTACACCTCGATATAGATAGTTATGAGTCGCAAGTGGTTTTTGGGTGGTGATGAACCTTTGGAGTGGGCTAGCATGCATATGGCTGTGGATTTCGTGTGATCATTGAAGTGAGTTGTTCGAATGTAGTTCTGATGGCCATTCTGTTCTTTTTCTTTTCTTTTGGTTGACAGGTATCTCCTCCCCTTTTGCCACTGCCATCTGTATGCCACTCCTGCAGATGGCTTTTACTCCCGACACCTGCTGCTTCGTGTTAATCAGTGGAGCTGCATTACGATCTTATGGGACGATCGCCAATGGGCCACATGCCCTTACGCAGTACTGGTGGCTCGGAGCAACATTTCGGCCTTTCAGCTGGACTAGTGCCTCCCCATTGGGACGGCCCTGCGGTTCTGTGCGCTTCCATGTTGCCTTTTCGTACGTGAATGTGGCTCTGTGTACCATGATGGAACAGGGCGTCACACAAGTAGTGGCTGGTCATTTCTTGCGGATGCAGCCCACAATGGTGAAATGTGTTTTGGAGTTCATGGCCTGATGGCTGTATGGGCTTGGTGATTTTGTTGTGCATTAAATTTCTATTCTGATTTGGCCCGTGTAGCGTTCTTCTTTGCAAGTGATGTGGCATATTCCTATTTGGGGAGCGATGTATTGTGAGGAGATCTGCATTGGGTTCCAGCTTCGGAGTTTAGTTGCGTGGTACTGTACTGGGCGCGTTTGCCTACGAAGCCCGTGAGGTTAGGGATGGGGGCTGCCAATATGACTGTTTGAATGTTGTCATGCTCAGGGGCGGGGGATTGGGTTTTGTGTAACAGATGCCGGTCAGCCAGGTGGACTGGTGGAATGATGTGATTTTCGGAATATTGCTGGTCACAGGTGCCTGTGTTTGCGTGCGTTTCTTGGTGGGGGACTGTGGTCATGTCCATTGGGATGGCTTCTGTATTCGTGCCATCTGTGCCCTGCAGCTCCCATTGGCCCCTGTTGTGTTTCTTTTGTTCGTTGGCATGCATGGGTGACTTGTACATTTCAATGGTTGCATTGTGACTTCATTGCACCTACGGGGAGTTGTACTTTGTGGGCAGGGAGCGGTGTACAGGCACTCAGTGGGGCCGTTTACGGTTGATTCGCGATGCCGTACTTCTCACCATGGCGGAATGGTACATTCCGCCATGCTTGATGGCGTTAGGTACATGTCCGCTAGGGTCAGAATTAGCGTACCCTTGCGCCATGGTGGTGTTTACGGTTTGGCATGGCGCGCGCGCGCGTGCTTGGTGCAGTTAGCGTTGGCGTTCACTACGGTGTCGCTAATGGCTTCGTACTTTGCGGTGACGGGTCATAGTCGCACCGAGCGCTATTCGATGGCGGTATTGCATTTCCGCCATCGTTTTCCGAATTCCGCCAGGGTCGTAATGAGGGCCAATGTGTTTCAAAGCGCTTCAAGGCAAGCGAGGGAACAAGGGAAAATACAACCACATTCTTACAGGCCATGAACAGTAAGGATGTGAAATTAACTATCGTACTCAGCCTGACGACATTTCAGATAGTGCATGAGCTAAGACATAGATAAGGAAGGGAGGGGGAAAGTGGGAAGGAAATGGAAACAGACAGGCGACTACCGTACTAGGCCTTACCCAATACACCACCAGCCCCTATATACCGAAAAGGCATAATAAGTAGTCATACTGATTATATATTAAATGGAAGTAATCTTGAGAGAGGAGAGTGACCATGATGCATTAACAATAACCCCAGAGGGCCTTACAACTCTGATCGAAAAAGCAGATGGGGCCAGGTCATCTGTTCCTCAAATCATAGTAGGAAACTGAAGTGGGAGGATTGTGACCATGGTAACAATATTCCCCTCACCTATTTTAACATCATTCCAATCTTCGAGGAGATTATTGTTGAGCACCCACCGGATCTGCCATTAATATGGGCTTCATGTGTTAATACTATAACAGTCCTTGAAACATTATTCATAAAACCATCTTAAATTGTCTCAGCTGCCCGACTAACGAGGGACTCCTGGTGTGACAAGGAATGTAAGGCAAAAAAGAATAGTTTAGTGAAAGCCATAATAGCACGGACAACAAGAGATAGCGAGTATGTTCACAACCTACGAACCTACGAACAGAATACACCCTCTGATCCTGTTGGGTTCCCTAATACTAGTTCCCTGGCAGATTTCAGGCATGTCTGGACTTCTGAGGGCAATATCAATATGACTACGACTTGTAGCAATTATTTGCTAGTAATTTAGTGCTTTTCATTAGACCATTAGGTAATGAAAAAAAAAGTTCTGTATATATACCACATGATGTGTGTACAATTTGTAGACCTATACATGTTATAGTTCTTCATTCTGAAAGATGATAGGAAGTGTTATCCAATAGACTGAGGTAAATGTGTTGATAGGAGTAAAACTTGCCCAAAGAGAGCATTTTTACTTTTACATGTAATCACAAAATGGCTAACCTACTATGCACTCTGTTTAAACTTAAATTCTATGTTTACAGAGCTATATTTTTAGATCAGGAATGCATCTATCAGTTTTCCTGAAAACAGGCCACCGTATCAATCACTGTGACTGCGTCATTGGACAGGAATTATTGACACAGCTGTGTGTTCCCACAACAAAGACCTTGTTTTTAAATACCAGGACAATATAGGTAAATGCAAGCTAAGTATTGAATCCAGTTCAATTTGGTAGACTTGTATTTTTAAGAGAAGAACAAGGCCAATAGGTTGGCAGGCTGATGAGTCAGCAAAAGTGCATTCTTCATCTCAGAGGCCTTGTTAGGACCCTGGACACTGACCCAGCAGAACCATGAGGCATAATGCACTACATGTCTGCTTCATAAAAGCAGCCTATAACAATGTTTCACTGTCTCCGCAGATGTTGTCTCTTGATTGCAAGACCCCAACAAAATATGCAATTCTCTGCAGCCTTAGAAACAATGGGTTTTTGAAGCGACAAATAATTAAATGCATTCTCAGGTCTCATTTGTTAAACCTGTGTTCAATTTAAAAGTTGCGAACAGAGTGTACAAAGTGTTTCATAGATTTTCAGGGATTGAAAAACTTCTAAATCTGTGAAAACCATAGTTTATATAAAAGAAAAATCCTGAATAGAGCGTTCCACTCCTCAAAGTGGTATAAGAAGGAGGTGAGTCTCTTCTTCTCATTCCCATAAAATAAGATCAGTTTAAACAATGTATAATGTATAATTGTTCTTTCATAATGTGCTTAATACCAACTAGTGGTTTCGGGATTCAAGCCTGTGTTGCATTGCGTTGTTTTGCTTCCAAGACAAAGGCGTTGCCCCTCAGCTATCCTTCCTTCCCAAATGCCAAAGTGATTTTTATTCACATTTATCAAAAGTTAAACATTACCAATTGCACCACAGATCATAATATACCAGTCAATGTTAGTCAAGTTCCTAGTCATCTGCACTGCCCAAAAATAACAATAACAAGAAACAACCAGATTGCCAAAAAAGAGACCTCTTCCCCATCCCATTGTGCAGAAACAGAAAGACTCCACCTTAAGTGGACTCTTAATGCCAATGTCAATAAAGGTGTTGATTCCTCTACTATTTCAATTTTATAATCTCATGCACAATATTTTATGGTTAAAAAATGAAAGCTTCTACCTTGAACCCAAGCCTCTTTGATGAGTGCAACCAAGGTAACCCTACCAAACATTCTTTGCATCTATGTCCAAGCTCAAGACCAATATTGTCCAATAATTTAGAGTTGAATCAGCCCGATGTTAAGTCAATATTTTTCTCTCATGTCTGTCAATGGTCTCTGAGAAAATTAAGTGAGTTCTTTTGTTTTAAAAGTTTATTCTAAGAATATTTGTTATCTTTTTGAAAACAAAAACAGATCTGAATGTGTATGTTCATATTAGAGAGAATGTAATACTTTTGTCTAGTATATTTATTCAGATTTGCTTTAATATGTATGGATGTTTTTGTGTATTATGAATGCAAACATTAGCGAGATAATAGCAGGTAGGTTGTGTTTCTTTTCTGCAGACAAACTGCCTGAATTTATGTGGAATATTGCATGTGACTTCCCCAACACTGAAGGTTGGGGACCACAAAGGTGACCACAAAGAATTTCTTGATTCATTTCAAATAAAACACAATATTCAGATTAAAGGCAGCCTGTTTCCAGATTTTGTGGTGGTATTGTCATGGTTGGGGCTACTAGATAAGTGATATCCTTGTTTTATTTAAGCTAAACATTTACAATTGCACCACAGATCATAATATACTAGTCGCTGTCGGTCAAGTTCCTAATCATCTGCACTGCCCAAAAATAACAATAACAAGAAACTACCAAATTGTAATTGTATAATCTGGCTTTGACCGATATGCACAAAAAGGCAGAATGTCATTTAAGCTTTTAAACCTTCGATAAGCACATTGCCATTTAAAATAAGTATATTGTGCCATCTTGTGAGACTTTTATTGCTCCAGGGAGTAAATTCAAGTTAATTATCATTCTCAAGTGCTACTGTTTATCAGGTGTTCTTGATATGGTTGGGCAACGTGGTCAGATCCTTTGTGGAGTGACCGTTGTTTTTTCCCTTTGTTAAAAGCCTGACATTGCCCTGTGTGACTATTCCAGGGAGATTGTCACCCTTTCACAATAGAGAGGTGAGCCTGCTATGCTTAACACCCCATTGGGGACAGAGTGAGTGGTACCCCTCTTGAGGTGACCACACCTTAGGGAGCTGGGACAACAGGAGAGGAATACATCACCATCCCTCCCCCATAGGCACTAACACCTTTATAGGGTGTTTAGGGGCTAGGTTTACAATAACCATATTTACCCTTTTGTAAAGGCTGACTTGGCTTCTGACCTTACCTGTGCCCAATATTCTGCAAAGACTACAGAGAGACAATTGAACTATCCCACTTGAGGTGCATCCCTCAGACAACCAATCACAGAGGAGGCTTGGCTGCTCCCATGGAATTTAACAACATCAAACAGGACCAAGGGTGTATGGCCGGCATCAGAGAGAGAATGCCAGTGTTAATGGTCTGACCAAGGACATGTACTAGAGTGCAGAGGGATGCAGTGGAAGGCTGGTCGTAGCAGCCCGACAGGCTGCAAGAATGAGGTAGGAGGACCTCTGAATACCAATGCAGAGCCCCGTTGAAAGGTCACTTAAGCGACTCTGCTCTGCCTGGCAAGCCACGAGACCAAGGCAGGAGGGCCTTGGAGGGCTGACGTGAAACCCTCCTGAATGGTCATGTAAGTGATTCTGCTCACCCGCAGAAGCTGTGAGAACAAGGCAGGGGGGCCTCGGAAGGCTGACATGGAGGCCCACTGAAAGGTCGTCAAAGCAACTCCGCTCATCCTTTCAAGCAGCGAGAACGAGGCAGGAGGGCCTCGGAAGACTGTCACGGAGTCCAGCTGAAAGGTTGCATAAATTACTCTGAACCAAACGTGAAGTTACAAACCTGAGCGAGAAGCACTTCAGGAAGCCGAAGTGGAGCTGGAAAATCGTATAAGTGGCTCCAAACCACAAGAGAACCAACCCGACCCAACGCATCTCCCCCGTAGCACTGCTTGAGGCAATTTGGTATCCAGTCACTGAAGTGTAAAGGGAGGCAGGTTACAAGAGAGGAAAAGAGGAAACCTGCCCCACTGGAGGGGGAGTGAGAATGAAAAGAATCCCAGAGTGAGTATAGACAGAGAACACCCCAGAGTGGGGAGTGGAAAGGAGAAGAGCCCTAGAGTGCGGAGAGAGTGGGAACACTCCAGAGGGAGGAGTGGAAAGGAGAAGAGCCCCAGAGTGGGGAGAGACAGCGGAGTGAGAAGGAAAAGAGCCCCAGAGTGGGATAGATAGCAAACACCACAGAGTGAAGGAGCAAGAAGGAGAGGAGCCCCAGAAGGGGAGAGGAAGACTGAAAGATTCCCAGGGTAGGAAGAGATGGAGTGAGACATGGGGTAGAACACTTAGAGTACCTCCCAGTACCCTAAGAACTGTCTTTCGGAACTTGCATTAGAGGAAAAGACCTTGACCAGTAGGTCAGGAGCCATCAGCTCAAGCTAATAGTTCCACAAAGTCTTTTTACTGGTATTTTTGTTGTTTCGATCATTTCGTTTTGGAAGTGGGGATAGTGATATGTTAGAGTGGGTTTCGGGATAGAGGACTTTTACTAAGTTTCAGACACCCTGACAAGCACCTTTGTGACTTTCTTTCATTGAATAGAGTTGACTAGGTAAACTTGGAGGAATATTGTTTTGAACTTGACAAGAATAAAAACCATCAAACAATGCCTAGTTGTGTGAGTCCTGATTCTGACCTACTACACCTGCTAAACACAAAATGTGTAAAGATGGCTAGAGCAGAACGTAGAACAGCTCTGTGGACAATACACGTTTGATAAGCAAATTGAACTAAGTGCGCAATGTCTTGGAATAAATGACATGACCACATCAAGCTAAAATGGTGTCAGAACAGATATAGTGTTGTCTATGAAGAGTTGTCTTACTCCCTGGTGGGATATCATGGGAAATGCAAAATTTTGAATGCAGTACCTTGTCAAATAAAAATACTATCTCAAAACAGTAGATGCTAGTCAGAGGTAAATACTTGTTTTGTTGTTACGTGGAAAAGATCATAGGAAAATTCAGTGCTGGTAATCATTGCTTGGAGTTGAACACCTTTTTAAAGAAATGATATCCACTTGCAACAACAGATTGTCATGGCTGTCTAATCAATGGAAGACAAAATGGACACAGATACATCACAGTATACGTGAGATAAGTCACCGGATTTTCAGCTCTTTGATTAAAGACATATTTCATATGTCCTTGAAAGTCACTGACATCAGGGTATCCAACAGCCAATGGAAACATCACATTAGCATGTATATGTTTTTACCCCTTCTATCAAATGATTTAGTGCCTTGTTTTTGAGGTACAGTTGTTCATGTTTTTAATAGATGTGAAATGTTGAGAAGGTGCTTCACTCCGCAATGTGAGTTTGCAACACAACACACCTTGCTCCTACCACAACCATTATGTGCATCCTCCGAAACTTTAGATATTTTAATTCTTGGCTTACCATGACCTTTCCACGTTCTTTTCAAAATACATCTTTATTTTTAATATTTGATTTGGGGTGTTTTGGTGCATACACATATTGTAGCTGTCCCCCCATATGGCAGAACTGCTTATATTTTTTATTAATGGGAGTCAAAATCTTGTCTTTTCATAGCGGCTTGCACCACCAGCCCTCCTACCTTGGACATTATCAGCACTCCCTCTGGGGGGTCGCCACAAAGTTTGGTGACAACTTTGCAAGAGATACAACTATAGCAGTGTTTGAACTCAGCACCAGAATCGTGCACAACTCAGATGTGCTACTACGTACATCTATGCTCTGTGAGCACTCCCGTAGCTTCCAAAAAGCCAGTAGAAGGTTTGTGTCTATGAGGGCATGCAGCAGAGTGCATTAGCAGCTTGTGTAATGTGTCACCACCTGAAAGAAATTGTTTCTGAATTTCTCAACCAAGTGAGGGTGAAATATATTGGATTTACTGTCCATAACATTGCTACGGCATAACAATATTTTTGGAAAATTGTGGTACAATGTTATATCTCAAAGCATTGTGCATCCTTTTGCAAGTGCATACTTTGTACATGTTTTATCTTTATGTGCAATTTTAAACGAGTAGAGAAGAGTTGATGAATTACAAGATGCTACAGAAATACATTTTACGTATTTAAAAGTAATCTTGCCGATGATAATAATTGTCACTTTTGCATTCAGTTATTTTGTTTTAAAAATACTAAATAATGTAAACGCTTTGGAAAATATTGTTTGATTGTCCATGCACTTTCAATATCTTCTATATCCGAAATTCTACATTATATCTAGGAAAACCTGGGAGTTCTTCACAGATGGAATGTATGAAACGCACAGGGATTGCTCAATGCACTTTTCGTTCCAACTCTGCCATGAATCCACTAAGTATATGCCCTGCGTGCAACAAGTCGCTAACATCGGTTGAGAAGATATGCAATGTTCATTTGATCATTTGCTTAAAAAGATATAACATGGATTAGCGTGTAGTACATTTTTTAAGTATTAGCTATGAGTCATTTTTATTATCCATGCCGGACATCCCTTCCTAGGCACCCATATAGCCGGACTGCAAACCACAGGGTGCGAGCAGGCTAGAAGAATCTTGGTCAATAGGACAATGAACAAAGCGCAGGGCCAACATGCTAACGTGGGTCTGTTATATTTGTTAGCTGGTGCCATTTTAATGAGTTCATTTAATGTGCAGCTACAAACTTTGATCATTGTACATGAACAAATATTATAAAACCACATTCCGAGGAGACTCTTTACACCAAACGACCACTTTTGGCACTACTGAAACAGTATATATAACAACGAGGACCGTTTTGGGATTGCCTACTGTGGGTTACCCAGTTCAATGTTCACACTTAAGAAACACACAGTTGTTGTATTGGGGATTCAAAAACCAAATGCACTGACTCCAGGTAGTCTTGTTGTACTCTTGGGTCAGGTCATTTTAGGGCTATAACTACAACAACAACTCTGTGGATTCCCTGTTTTTTAACGAAAATATTGAGAGAGAAAAATTGAGAAATTGATTGAAGAATATTCCACCATTCTTCTTTTCCCTTGTTTTAACATTCTGCACCCGCTTAATAGAGAAAATCCATTAAAATTCTGTTTCTGTTCATCTAGAAAGTGGCAAACACATGATCCATTGTGGTCCAACATGTGTTTTTTTAGCACGGCACAGTGCATACACATACGCTTGTAAGTTTATTTAGAGACACGTTGCTCGTTCAAAATGTTTACTCTAACAAAGAAACTGTGTGTTTCTTAAGTGTGGACACTACTGAAACAGTTCCTTTCAAAAGGAATGTGTGCCACAATCTCATTGTTTACTGATGATATCTGAATCTCAAGGTTAAAGATTTGGGGATACCAAAACATGTTATTTTTTAAATCAATGACATTGACAAGTGGACATAACAAAATCATATATAATGCTTCAAACACTTGTGTATAGGCACCATACAAATGTCCAATGAATAAAACAAATAAATACATTCATATTACAGGAGAGGGGATGAATGGATGGGTGGAGGGCAGGATGACAAGTGCTACATACGTCCAAAGATATGCATTATTAGTATAAAACATATTCCCATGGAAAGGAATATAGCCCTTTGAGCTGGTAAAGGTACAGTAATGTATGTAAAATATGTTATTAATTTATTACTTTACACACTCATTAGTGGAGACCAATAGATGAAGACTGATACGTAGTTCATGCCTGGGTGTCATTAGTATATACACGAAGTGCAAAGTGGGTAAGACATGTTGCCTGAAATTAAAATTTCATAAAGAACTGTTGTGGGGGATCTTCTTTGGATACGTAGGCCCCAAGAGTGGACTTTCCATTGCCTCAGGTCTTTTTCGGTAATGTCCACATCAGTTCACATAGCTGGCATAGGCACCAAATGGACACATTGTCTATACAGCTTGGTTAAAGTTCAGAAAATTCGGTTTCAGTGTTACTGCATTGCACTGGTAGTTCTTGACTTTGTCTTGCTTCCATTTCTTTATCAGTTTGCTCGGTTCAAACATGAATGCATGCAAAACATCCAATGTACATTTAAAAGAGACTGTCTTAAAAAAAGATGTAATAGTGTTGATGACCAAACGAAAGGGAAACATGTACAGATTAAACAAGCAAAAAGTATCATAAATGGAAAAATAATCATTGCATGGTATGTAAAAATAAATAAATCGAGAGACATATGTAGAGGAAATGCTTAACAGGCAACAATTTTACATTACACGTGTTAAACAACTTCACATGCAAAGAAATCACATTTTCAGAGACTGTTCAGTGAAATGAGGACACTAGTTAAAAATCCTTAATGCAAAAGTATATTGGTTTGTACATGCATTCCTCCACAAATAAAAAACTGCACCTGTAACATATATAACATTAAACACTCTGACTGATGTAAAGGACTGTTGTAGCTTCACCAAGGGTTGAAAGTGATTTGGTAAAGCAAACATTTTGGATCAAACAGCAGAGAAACAATGACACACATACACATGGATGATAAAGTGAAAATGGAGCAAGGCTGTGTTGATGTGTATTTCAGGTGAACGCATCTTCCGTATTTCCACGGCGACACGGGCTTGTGTAAATGCGTTGTTGAGATTAAGTTTTGCTCCGGTGTCCGCAGGCATCACCAGGAAGAGTGAATGCCCCAGTTTGAGCCAGCAGAGCATTCTAACTTAACTTGTCCAAGTCTGACTTGACATTACCACATGATGGTTGTGGCAAACCAGCATGGGCTGGAGTCATAAAATAAGTGCGTGCATGCAGCGGCAGAATATTATGATATGATATGATATGATATGATCCTTTATTTATATAGCGCCTATACACAATGTGTTTCAAAGTGCTTCAAGGCAAGCGAGGGAACAAGGGAAAATACAACCACATTCTTACAGGCCATGAACAGTAAGGATGTGAAATTAACTATCGTACTCAGCCTGACGACATTTCAGATAGTGCATGAGCTAAGACATAGATAAGGAAGGGAGGGGGAGAGTGGGAAGGAAATGGAAACAGAAAGGCGACTACCATACTAGGCCTTACCCAATACACCACCAGCCCCTATATACCGAAAAGGCAGAATAAATAGTCATACTGATTATATATTAAATGGAAGTAATCTTGAGAGAGGAGAGTGACCATGATGCATTAACAATAACCCCAGAGGGCCTTACAACTCTGATCGAAAAAGCAGATGGGGCCAGGTCATCTGTTCCTCAAATCATAGTAGGAAACTGAAGTGGGAGGATTGTGACCATGGTAACAATATTCCCCTCACCTATTTTAACATCATTCCAATCTTCGAGGAGATTGTTGAGCACCCACCGGATCTGCCATTAATATGGGCTTCATGTGTTAATACTATAACAGTCCTTGAAACATTATTCATAAAACCATCTTAAATTGTCTCAGCTGCCCGACTAACGAGGGACTCCTGGTGTGGCAAGGAATGTAAGGCAAAAAAGAATAGTTTAGTGAAAGCCATAAAAGCACGGACAACAAGAGATAGCGAGTATGTTCACAACCTACGAACCTACGAACAGAATACACCCTCTGATCCTGTTGGGTTCCCTAATACTAGTTCCCTGGCAGATTTCAGGCATGTCTGGACTTCTGAGGGCAATATCAATATGACTACGACTTGTAGCAATTATTTTCTAGTAATTTAGTGCTTTTCATTAAACCATTAGGTAATGAAAAAAAACGTTCTGTATATATACCACATGATGTGTGTACAATTTGTAGACCTATACATGTTATAGTTCTTCATTCTGAAAGATGATAGAAAGTGTTATCCAATAGACTGAGGTAAATGTGTTCATAGGAGTAAAACTTGCCCAAAGAGAGCATTTTTACTTTTACATGTAATCACAAAATGGCTAACCTACTATGCACTCTGTTTAAACTTAAATTCTATGTTTACAGAGCTATAGTTTTAGATCAGGAATGCATGTATCAGTTTTCCTGAAAACAGGCCACCGTATCAATCACTGTGACTGCGTCATTGGACAGGAATTATTGACACAGCTGTGTGTTCCCACAACAAAGACCTTGTTTTTAAATACCAGGACAATATAGGTAAATGCAAGCTAAGTATTGAATCCAGTTCAATTTGGTAGACTTGTATTTTTAAGAGAAGAACAAGGCCAATAGGTTGGCAGGCTGATGAGTCAGCAAAAGTGCATTCTTCATCTCAGAGGCCTTCTTAGGACCCTGGACACTGACCCAGCAGAACCATGAGGCATAATGCACTACATGTCTGCTTCATAAAAGCAGCCTATAACAATGTTTCACTGTCTTCGCAGATGTTGTCTCTTGATTGCAAGACCCCAACAAAATATGCAATTCTCTGCAGCCTTAGAAACAATGGGTTTTTGAAGCGACAAATAATTAAATGCATTCTCAGGTCTCATTTTTTAAACCTGTGTTCAATTTAAGAGTTGCGAACAGAGTGTACAAAGTGTTTCATAGATTTTCAGGGATTGAAAAACTTCTAAATCTGTGAAAACCATAGTTTATATAAAAAAAAAAATCCTGAATAGAGCGTTCCACTCCTCAAAGTGGTATAAGAAGGAGGTGAGTATCTTCTTCTCATTCCCATAAAATAAGATCAGTTTAAACAATGTATAATGTATAATTGTTCTTTCATAATGTGCTTAATACCAACTAGTGGTTTCGGGATTCAAGCCTGTGTTGCATTGCGTTGTTTTGCTTCCAAGACAAAGGCGTTGCCCCTCAGCTATCCTTCCTTCCCAAATGCCAAAGTGATTTTTATTCACATTTATCAAAAGTTAAACATTACCAATTGCACCACAGATCATAATATACCAGTCAATGTCAGTCAAGTTCCTAGTCATCTGCACTGCCCAAAAATAACAATAACAAGAAACAACCAGATTGCCAAAAAAGAGACCTCTTCCCCATCCCATTGTGCAGAAACAGAAAGACTCCACCTTAAGTGGACTCTTAATGCCAATGTCAATAAAGGTGTTGATTCCTCTACTATTTCAATTTTATAATCTCATGCACAATATTTTATGGTTAAAAAATGAAAGCTTCTACCTTGAACCCAAGCCTCTTTGATGAGTGCAACCAAGGTAACCCTACCAAACATTCTTTGCATCTATGTCCAAGCTCAAGACCAATATTGTCCAATAATTTAGAGTTGAATCAGCCCGATGTTAAGTCAATATTTTTCTCTCATGTCTGTCAATGGTCTCTGAGAAAATTAAGTGAGTTCTTTTGTTTTAAAAGTTTATTCTAAGAATATTTGTTATCTTTTTGAAAACAAAAACAGATCTGAATGTGTATGTTCATATTAGAGAGAATGTAATACTTTTGTCTAGTATATTTATTCAGATTTGCTTTAATATGTATGGATGTTTTTGTGTATTATGAATGCAAACATTAGCGAGATAATAGCAGGTAGGTTGTGTTTCTTTTCTGCAGACAAACTGCCTGAATTTATGTGGAATATTGCATGTGACTTCCCCAACACTGAAAGTTGGGGACCACAAAGGTGACCACAAAGAATTTCTTGATTCATTTCAAATAAAACACAATATTCAGATTAAAGGCAGCCTGTTTCCAGATTTTGTGGTGGTATTGTCATGGTTGGGGCTACTAGATAAGTGATATCCTTGTTTTATTTAAGCTAAACATTTACAATTGCACCACAGATCATAATATACTAGTCGCTGTCGGTCAAGTTCCTAATCATCTGCACTGCCCAAAAATAACAATAACAAGAAACTACCAAATTGTAATTGTATAATCTGGCTTTGACTGATATGCACAAAAAGGCAGAATGTCATTTAAGCTTTTAAACCTTCGATAAGCACATTGCCATTTAAAATAAGTCTATTGTGCCATCTTGTGAGACTTTTATTGCTCCAGGGAGTAAATTCAAGTTAATTATCATTCTCAAGTGCTACTGTTTATCAGGTGTTCTTGATATGGTTGGGCAACGTGGTCAGATCCTTTGTGGAGTGACCGTTGTTTTTTCCCTTTGTTAAAAGCCTGACATTGCCCTGTGTGACTATTCCAGGGAGATTGTCACCCTTTCACAATAGAGAGGTGAGCCTGCTATGCTTAACACCCCATAGGGGACAGAGTGAGTGGTACCCCTCTTGAGGTGACCACACCTTAGGGAGCTGGGACAACAGGAGAGGAATACATCACCATCCCTCCCCCATAGGCACTAACACCTTTATAGGGTGTTTAGGGGCTAGGTTTACAATAACCATATTTACCCTTTTGTAAAGGCTGACTTGGCTTCTGACCTTACCTGTGCCCAATATTCTGCAAAGACTACAGAGAGACAATTGAACTATCCCACTTGAGGTGCATCCCTCAGACAACCAATCACAGAGGAGGCTTGGCTGCTCCCATGGAATTTAACAACATCAAACAGGACCAAGGGTGTATGGCCGGCATCAGAGAGAGAATGCCAGTGTTAATGGTCTGACCAAGGACATGTACTAGAGTGCAGAGGGATGCAGTGGAAGGCTGGTCGTAGCAGCCCGACAGGCTGCAAGAATGAGGTAGGAGGACCTCTGAATACCAATGCAGAGCCCCGTTGAAAGGTCACTTAAGCGACTCTGCTCTGCCTGGCAAGCCACGAGACCAAGGCAGGAGGGCCTTGGAGGGCTGACGTGAAACCCTCCTGAATGGTCATGTAAGTGATTCTGCTCACCCGCAGAAGCTGTGAGAACAAGGCAGGGGGGCCTCGGAAGGCTGACATGGAGGCCCACTGAAAGGTCGTCAAAGCAACTCCGCTCATCCTTTCAAGCAGCGAGAACGAGGCAGGAGGGCCTCGGAAGACTGTCACGGAGTCCAGCTGAAAGGTTGCATAAATTACTCTGAACCAAACGTGAAGTTACAAACCTGAGCGAGAAGCACTTCAGGAAGCCGAAGTGGAGCTGGAAAATCGTATAAGTGGCTCCAAACCACAAGAGAACCAACCCGACCCAACGCATCTCCCCCGTAGCACTGCTTGAGGCAATTTGGTATCCAGTCACTGAAGTGTAAAGGGAGGCAGGTTACAAGAGAGGAAAAGAGGAAACCTGCCCCACTGGAGGGGGAGTGAGAATGAAAAGAATCCCAGAGTGAGTATAGACAGAGAACACCCCAGAGTGGGGAGTGGAAAGGAGAAGAGCCCTAGAGTGCGGAGAGAGTGGGAACACTCCAGAGGGAGGAGTGGAAAGGAGAAGAGCCCCAGAGTGGGGAGAGACAGCGGAGTGAGAAGGAAAAGAGCCCCAGAGTGGGATAGATAGCGAACACCACAGAGTGAAGGAGCAAGAAGGAGAGGAGCCCCAGAAGGGGAGAGGAAGACTGAAAGATTCCCAGGGTAGGAAGAGATGGAGTGAGACATGGGGTAGAACACTTAGAGTACCTCCCAGTACCCTAAGAACTGTCTTTCGGAACTTGCGTTAGAGGAAAAGACCTTGACCAGTAGGTCAGGAGCCATCAGCTCAAGCTAATAGTTCCACAAAGTCTTTTTACTGGTATTTTTGTTGTTTCGATCATTTCGTTTTGGAAGTGGGGATAGTGATATGTTAGAGTGGGTTTCGGGATAGAGGACTTTTACTAAGTTTCAGACACCCTGACAAGCACCTTTGTGACTTTCTTTCATTGAATAGAGTTGACTAGGTAAACTTGGAGGAATATTGTTTTGAACTTGACAAGAATAAAAACCATCAAACAATGCCTAGTTGTGTGAGTCCTGATTCTGACCTACTACACCTGCTAAACACAAAATGTGTAAAGATGGCTAGAGCAGAACGTAGAACAGCTCTGTGGACAATACACGTTTGATAAGCAAATTGAACTAAGTGCGCAATGTCTTGGAATAAATGACATGACCACATCAAGCTAAAATGGTGTCAGAACAGATATAGTGTTGTCTATGAAGAGTTGTCTTACTCCCTGGTGGGATATCATGGGAAATGCAAAATTTTGAATGCAGTACCTTGTCAAATAAAAATACTATCTCAAAACAGTAGATGCTAGTCAGAGGTAAATACTTGTTTTGTTGTTACGTGGAAAAGATCATAGGAAAATTCAGTGCTGGTAATCATTGCTTGGAGTTGAACACCTTTTTAAAGAAATGATATCCACTTGCAACAACAGATTGTCATGGCTGTCTAATCAATGGAAGACAAAATGGACACAGATACATCACAGTATACGTGAGATAAGTCACCGGATTTTCAGCTCTTTGATTAAAGACATATTTCATATGTCCTTGAAAGTCACTGACATCAGGGTATCCAACAGCCAATGGAAACATCACATTAGCATGTATATGTTTTTACCCCTTCTATCAAATGATTTAGTGCCTTGTTTTTGAGGTACAGTTGTTCATGTTTTTAATAGATGTGAAATGTTGAGAAGGTGCTTCACTCCGCAATGTGAGTTTGCAACACAACACACCTTGCTCCTACCACAACCATTATGTGCATCCTCCAAAACTTTAGATATTTTAATTCTTGGCTTACCATGACCTTTCCACGTTCTTTTCAAAATACATCTTTATTTTTAATATTTGATTTGGGGTGTTTTGGTGCATACACATATTGTAGCTGTCCCCCCATATGGCAGAACTGCTTATATTTTTTATTAATGGGAGTCAAAATCTTGTCTTTTCATAGCGGCTTGCACCACCAGCCCTCCTACCTTGGACATTATCAGCACTCCCTCTGGGGGGTCGCCACAAAGTTTGGTGACAACTTTGCAAGAGATACAACTATAGCAGTGTTTGAACTCAGCACCAGAATCGTGCACAACTCAGATGTGCTACTACGTACATCTATGCTCTGTGAGCACTCCTGTAGCTTCCAAAAAGCCAGTAGAAGGTTTGTGTCTATGAGGGCATGCAGCAGAGTGCATTAGCAGCTTGTGTAATGTGTCACCACCTGAAAGAAATTGTTTCTGAATTTCTCAACCAAGTGAGGGTGAAATATATTGGATTTACTGTCCATAACATTGCTACGGCATAACAATATTTTTGGAAAATTGTGGTACAATGTTATATCTCAAAGCATTGTGCATCCTTTTGCAAGTGCATACTTTGTACATGTTTTATCTTTATGTGCAATTTTAAACGAGTAGAGAAGAGTTGATGAATTACAAGATGCTACAGAAATACATTTTACGTATTTAAAAGTAATCTTGCCGATGATAATAATTGTCACTTTTGCATTCAGTTATTTTGTTTTAAAAATACTAAATAATGTAAACGCTTTGGAAAATATTGTTTGATTGTCCATGCACTTTCAATATCTTCTATATCCGAAATTCTACATTATATCTAGGAAAACCTGGGAGTTCTTCACAGATGGAATGTATGAAACGCACAGGGATTGCTCAATGCACTTTTCGTTCCAACTCTGCCATGAATCCACTAAGTATATGCCCTGCGTGCAACAAGTCGCTAACATCGGTTGAGAAGATATGCAATGTTCATTTGATCATTTGCTTAAAAAGATATAACATGGATTAGCGTGTAGTACATTTTTTAAGTATTAGCTATGAGTCATTTTTATTATCCATGCCGGACATCCCTTCCTAGGCACCCATATAGCCGGACTGCAAACCACAGGGTGCGAGCAGGCTAGAAGAATCTTGGTCAATAGGACAATGAACAAAGCGCAGGGCCAACATGCTAACGTGGGTCTGTTGTATTTGTTAGCTGGTGCCATTTTAATGAGTTCATTTAATGTGCAGCTACAAACTTTGATCATTGTACATGAACAAATATTATAAAACCACATTCCGAGGAGACTCTTTACACCAAACGACCACTTTTGGCACTACTGAAACAGTATATATAACAACGAGGACCGTTTTGGGATTGCCTACTGTGGGTTACCCAGTTCAATGTTCACACTTAAGAAACACACAGTTGTTGTATTGGGGATTCAAAAACCAAATGCACTGACTCCAGGTAGTCTTGTTGTACTCTTGGGTCAGGTCATTTTAGGGCTATAACTACAACAACAACTCTGTGGATTCCCTGTTTTTTAACGAAAATATTGAGAGAGAAAAATTGAGAAATTGATTGAAGAATATTCCACCATTCTTCTTTTCCCTTGTTTTAACATTCTGCACCTGCTTAATAGAGAAAATCCATTAAAATTCTGTTTCTGTTCATCTAGAAAGCGGCAAACACATGATCCATTGTGGTCCAACATGTGTTTTTTTAGCACGGCACAGTGCATACACATACGCTTGTAAGTTTATTTAGAGACACGTTGCTCGTTCAAAATGTTTACTCTAACAAAGAAACTGTGTGTTTCTTAAGTGTGGACACTACTGAAACAGTTCCTTTCAAAAGGAATGTGTGCCACAATCTCATTGTTTACTGATGATATCTGAATCTCAAGGTTAAAGATTTGGGGATACCAAAACATGTTATTTTTTAAATCAATGACATTGACAAGTGGACATAACAAAATCATATATAATGCTTGAAACACTTGTGTATAGGCACCATACAAATGTCCAATGAATAAAACAAATAAATACATTCATATTACAGGAGAGGGGATGAATGGATGAGTGGAGGGCAGGATGACAAGTGCTACATACGTCCAAAGATATGCATTATTAGTATAAAACATATTCCCATGGAAAGGAATATAGCCCTTTGAGCTGGTAAAGGTACAGTAATGTATGTAAAATATGTTATTAATTTATTACTTTACACACTCATTAGTGGAGACCAATAGATGAAGACTGATACGTAGTTCATGCCTGGGTGTCATTAGTATATACACGAAGTGCAAAGTGGGTAAGACATGTTGCCTGAAATGAAAATTTCATAAAGAACTGTTGTGGGGGATCTTCTTTGGATACGTAGGCCCCAAGAGTGGACTTTCCATTGCCTCAGGTCTTTTTCGGTAATGTCCACATCAGTTCACATAGCTGGCATAGGCACCAAATGGACACATTGTCTATACAGCTTGGTTAAAGTTCAGAAAATTCGGTTTCAGTGTTACTGCATTGCACTGGTAGTTCTTGACTTTGTCTTGCTTCCATTTCTTTATCAGTTTGCTCGGTTCAAACATGAATGCATGCAAAACATCCAATGTACATTTAAAAGAGACTGTCTTAAAAAAAGATGTAATAGTGTTGATGACCAAACGAAAGGGAAACATGTACAGATTAAACAAGCAAAAAGTATCATAAATGGAAAAATAATCATTGCATGGTATGTAAAAATAAATAAATCGAGAGACATATGTAGAGGAAATGCTTAACAGGCAACAATTTTACATTACACGTGTTAAAAAACTTCACATGCAAAGAAATCATATTTTCAGAGACTGTTCAGTGAAATGAGGACACTAGTTAAAAATCCTTAATGCAAAAGTATATTGGTTTGTACATGCATTCCTCCACAAATAAAAAAACTGCACCTGTAACATATATAACATTAAACACTCTGACTGATGTAAAGGACTGTTGTAGCTTCACCAAGGGTTGAAAGTGATTTGGTAAAGCAAACATTTTGGATCAAACAGCAGAGAAACAATGACACACATACACATGGATAATAAAGTGAAAATGGAGCAAGGCTGTGTTGATGTGTATTTCAGGTGAACGCATCTTCCGTATTTCCACGGCGACACGGGCTTGTGTAAATGCGTTGTTGAGATTAAGTTTTGCTCCGGTGTCCGCAGGCATCACCAGGAAGAGTGAATGCCCCAGTTTGAGCCAGCAGAGCATTCTAACTTAACTTGTCCAAGTCTGACTTGACATTACCACATGATGGTTGTGGCAAACCAGCATGGGCTGGAGTGATAAAATAATTGCGTGCCTGCAGCGGGAGAATATTATGATATGATATGATATGATCCTTTATTTATATAGCGCCTATAAACAATGTGTTTCAAAGCGCTTCAAGGCAAGCGAGGGAACAAGGGAAAATACAACCACATTCTTACAGGCCATGAACAGTAAGGATGTGAAATTAACTATCGTACTCAGCCTGACGACATTTCAGATAGTGCATGAGCTAAGACATAGATAAGGAAGGGAGGGGGAAAGTGGGAAGGAAATGGAAACAGACAGGCGACTACCGTACTAGGCCTTACCAATACACCACCAGCCCCTATATACCGAAAAGGCAGAATAAGTAGTCATACTGATTATATATTAAATGGAAGTAATCTTGAGAGAGGAGAGTGACCATGATGCATTAACAATAACCCCAGAGGGCCTTACAACTCTGATCGAAAAAGCAGATGGGGCCAGGTCATCTGTTCCTCAAATCATAGTAGGAAACTGAAGTGGGAGGATTGTGACCATGGTGTTACACCTCGTCCTCGGCCGTGCCGCGTTTCCCGGGTTCTGCCTCGTTGCTCTCGTATGAGCAAGAACAATAGGGGAATTCCGGTTAAAACCAAAATAAGGGACAGGAAAGTGATCGCCCTTCATAAAGGGTTAAGGCGCCGGCACGCGCCCTTCTTATCGCGCTGGCAGCTGCCATGGCAAATTTCTACACGAACTACAGTATCCAGAAAAACTGTTACGTTGTAGTTCTCGGCGTTGAGAGGGGAGCCTCATTTTCAAACGATACGCCTCTTGTTGTTATTTATTCCACAGCGGCATACAGAACGCTGCTTCTGTTTAAAGTTACAACCGGCATACTTTCCGAAGTGCCCTCCCGGTATCTTGAATTGTGAAGTCCTTGTTTTCCCGTGTACCGACCCTGCCTGCACACGGACTCCTTATTCTGAATCCCCGATTGACCTGTTTTCTGACCACCCGTGTACCAGACCCCTTGCCTGCTTTCGGAACTCTTGGACACTGATTCTGCTGTTTTGTGACCGCTCGTGTACCAGACACTTGCCTGCTTCCTGGACTCTGAGACAGTAACCACTCCGGTAAGAAAAGCTCTATTTGGAACACCATTTTCTGTGGAATTCGACTTCATTCCTAAGTGCATCTTTTGAACGCTTTGCTGTGGTGCACCATCCCGAAACCAGTGCGACCCTCGTTCCGTTCGGGGATAGCTACCTTACTAACCTCCCTATTTTTTATTTTATACTTTCGTTGTTTTCCAGGACTCTTACTTCAATCCTAAACCCATCAGGGGTAAAGTATAGTTTTTTCTTGGTTTTTCCATACTGCAGAATTATACGTTAGCCATATACTAAGACCTCTCTACTTTTTAGGTTCCTCCGGTTCCTTTGGCTTAAGGGGAGATTAAACCAGGTACTACTAAAGGGGAATAGTCTTGGGAATAAACCAGTTTCATTATTGGCAGATTATTAACTTGTTATCCTTTCCTTTACAGCCTGGGTTTGAGACGGTCTGTTCTCCCCGCTTTTTTGATCGATCAGTCCCCTTGTCTGTACAGTTCAGCAAGTGGTCATATCGGTTTAAAGAGCTCATTCCCTCACAGAGTGGAGGCTTGAGTAGGAGGCTCCAACCCTAGCTCCTTCAAGCAACTCCCCAGCAATAGAGGTCCGGCCTGTTTACGCACTCTCCATATCGGTGAGTAACAGAAACAGAAGCCATGGAAGAAGTCGATCCTTTAACCACCCTGGTTCGCTTGGTATCCGAACTTCGTTCTGATATGACAACCGCACATAGTGCTCTCCATCAAAGGATCGACAATTTGCAGAGTTTCCCAAGCCCCCACACCCTGGGGGTGGATACGTCTGCTGCTACGGCATCAGGTTCAACCGGTCCCATACCCTCTGCCTCTGGCTTTACGACTACCCCGGTGCTTATGGCTACTCAATTCCCACTGGCCCCCTCAGAACGATTCTCCAGGGATCCTAAACATTATCGCACGTTTATCAACCAGTGCAAATTACATTTTCTCTGTCGGCCCACTGCTTTCCCTAATTCTACAACGAAGGCAGCTTTTGTTCTCTCTCATCTTGGGGGTACCGCAGCCGCTTGGGCTAATCCGTTACTGGAATCTAATAGTTACGTCCTATATGACTGCGATGCTCTCATCACGGCCATGAACAGAGTATTTGACACCCGCTATAAATCCCAGGCTACTGACCTGGAGTTCCTCAATCTGCGTCAAGGCACATCCTCTTTGTTTACATACCTTACTAAATTCAATCAGTTGGCAGCTGAAACTGATTGGCCGGAGGAGAAAAAATCAGCCGTGTTTTACAAAGGGTTGTCAGAGGAATTGAAGGATGTTTTGGCCACGGTACCAGTGGTTCCAACCACTTTTGGTGAACTATTAGACCTGGTATTACAAATAGATGCTAGAAGAACCGAAAGAAGGGGGGAACGCAAGTCACCAACCCCTGTTACTCTGCAGGTGGAACAGTCTTCTCCTTCTACTTCGCTTCCCGAACCTATGCAGATCGGGGCAGTGAGAGGTCCTTTGACTTCTGCACAACGGGATTATCGCAGAACGCATAATTTATGCATGTATTGCGGATCTGCTGAACACCTTCTAAAAGATTGCCCTAAGAGACCTGTCAAAAAGCCGGGAAACGCCAGAACCCGGCGATAGACAGGGTCCCTACGCCGGGGGTACTTTCCTTGGACTCTCATGGTGCTGTTGCTATTCCTGTTAGCCTTCCTGTGGTATTTACCACTGGAGATAGTACCTTTACTTCATTGGCGATCATTGATTCCGGGGCCACCGGGAATTATATGGATTACGATTACGCCACAAGTAAGAACGTTTCGGTTGTCTCTAAAGCCCAACCCGAGGCTGTTCACGCTGTGGACGGTACATCCTTGGTTTCTGGCCTAGTCACACAAAATACCTCCTTAATTCATATGCAAACCAGGGAAGGACATGCTGAATCGATCTCCTTCGATCTCATTAAAGCCCCTCAATTCCAGGTCATCTTGGGCATCCCTTGGTTGCAACATCATAATCCAGCCATCGACTGGACAAGAAAAACGGTGCAGTTTCCTTCCACTGAGTGTAACGAAAAGTGTTTCCTAGACACTAGTGTGTCCCCTGAGTCTTCTTGTCAAGCCTTGGTAACATCTATGTCCATGATTGGAGCCATCACTAAATGTCCCGAAACCGAAATCCCGCCTGAATACACGTCTTTTTGTGATGTGTTTGACAAGGGAGGGGCAGTCCAATTGCCACCTCATAGGCCTTACGACTGCCCAATCGATCTACTGCCGGGTGCTAAGGTCCCGGTGGGTAGGGTCTATTCCCTTACGGTTCCAGAAGATAAGGTATTAAAGGACTATATCGACAAGGCATTGGCCACGGGGTTCATTAGACCTTCCAGGTCCCCTGCGGCTTCTCCGCTCTTTTTTGTTCCGAAAAAGGAGGGCGACCTCCGCCCCTGTATTGATTATCGGGCATTAAACGCGGTGACGGTAAAGAATCAATATCCCCTCCCGCTCATTTCAGTGCTCTTGGACCAGCTCGGTTCTTCTGTAGTCTTTACCAAGCTGGACCTTAGGGGGGCATATAATCTCGTTCGAATGCGAAAAGGGGACGAGTGGAAGACCGCATTCAAAACACGCTACGGACTATATGAATATCTGGTGATGCCGTTTGGTCTCTGTAATGCCCCTGCCACCTTCCAGGCATTCATGAATGATATTTTCCGTGACTGTTTGGATCAGTTTGTTGTAGTATATTTGGACGATATCCTCATATATTCACCCTCCAGTGAGGAGCACACGAGGCACGTGCAAATCGTCTTGCAACGGTTGAGGGAAAACCACCTGTTTGTCAAAGCTGAAAAATGTGTCTTCAACTCCACTGAAGTGGAGTTTCTTGGTTACGACCTGACTAGTAGGGGTATTAGAATGAGTCGCTCTAAAGTCAGGGCTGTCTTGGATTGGCCTGTTCCTACGTCAATGAAAGCCTTGCAATCCTTTTTGGGGTTCTCGAACTTCTATAGGCGCTTCATCCGTTCTTTTTCTTCTATATCAGCGCCATTGACGGCTTTGACCAGCTCTAAGAAATCCTATCAATGGAACCAGGAGGCACAAAGAGCCTTCGACACCCTTAAGGCAGCCTTCACTTCCGCCCCGGTGTTACAGCACCCTAATCCGTTACTCCCATTTTTGGTGGAGACCGATGCCTCTGGCTCGGCTATTGGGGCGGTTCTATCTCAAAAGTGTCCAGATTCAGGGGAAGCCCATCCGATTGCATTCTTCTCAAGAAAATTGACGCCCTATGAGCGCAACTATCCGATCACAGAAAGGGAACTCCTAGCCATAAAAGACGCCTTTTCCGAATGGCGGCACCATCTTTTGGGGGCTCGACATCAGGTCACAGTTTTTTCGGATCATCGGAGCCTTTTGGCGTTTAAATCAATGAAATGTCTTACTGCACGACAGGCTCGCTGGCATCTCTTCTTTTCTCAGTTTTATTTCACAATCACATATCGACCGGCCCGATTGAATACTTGTGCAGATGCTTTGTCACGCATTGCCTTCCATTCTGACAACAAAACCTCTGACAAACCGCTCTTGTTACCTGGTAATGTTGTTTGTGCCTGCACTCCTCAACCTAGCCTGCGGACTTTGATTTCGGATTGGGTCTCCGCGCATAAAGAAGAATGTGAGACTCTCAATCTTGATGTGGTTCAAGGCCTACCCTACATCCAAGGACGCTTGTTTGTGCCTCCAGGACAGGCACGATTACGTGCTCTAGCCTGGTCTCATGATTCCCTATGTGCGGCTCATCCGGGTCAGCAAAAGACGCTGGAGGCATTACGCCGTTGGTCCTGATGGCCTACCATGTCAAGGGATGTGATTGACTATTTGGCATCCTGTTCTGTATGTTCCCAATGCAAGGTCTCCCGTTCTAGACCTGTGGGTTTGTTACGCCCTCTCCCTGTGCCTCACAAACCCTGGTACATGGTTTCCATGGACTTTATTGTGGACCTACCTCCTGTGAAAGGTTTTGACACTATCTGGGTAGTAATTGATTATTTCACCAAGATGGCATTGTTTATTCCCTGTACAGGGCTGCCTTCTGCCCATGTGTTGGCTTCCCTTTTTCTCCAGAACGTTTTTCGGTTCTTTGGACTGCCTGCCATCCTGGTTTCGGATCGTGGCTCTCAATTTACATCACGTTTCTGGAGGGCTTTGACTGCTTCATTGGGTATTGACGATCGGTTCAGTTCTGCTTATCATCCTCAGACGGACAGGCAAACCGAAAGGGTAAATGCCGCCCTTGAACAATTTCTTCGGTGTCTCTGCCTTCGTTTCCAAGCATCCTGGTTGACGATGCTTCCCTCTGCTGAATTTGCGTACAATAATTCCATGCATACCGCCTCAGGGGTCTCCCCGTTTTTTGCCCTATATGGTTGCCATCCGCGATCTTTACCGTTTGATCCTACGCTTCCCATTGATAACCCGGCGGCTTTGGACTGTGTAAGGGAATTGGTGACGACCCGTAGTACGGTTCGCTCTCATCTACTTCTAGCTCAGGCCAGGGCAAAGAAAAATGCTGATCGTCACAGAACACCGGCACCTGCTTACAAGGTGGGCATGAAAGTTTGGTTATCCACCTGTAATTTGCGGATTCCTAGCAAACGCTTGTTGTTGCCTAAATTCGTGGGTCCTTTTCCCATTATTGAGATTATTAATCCGGTGGCTGTACGCCTTTCTTTGCCTTCCTCGTGGAATCAACATCCGGTATTTCACGTATGTCTCCTGAAGCCTTGTCCACCCTCTGTTCGGCTACCCGATCGCCCTCCTCCGATTCAAGTGGATGGGGATGATGAATACGAAGTGGCGGACGTCCTGGATTTTCGTCTCCGTAGGGGGCGCCCCTTTAATTTGGTGGATTGGAAGGGTTACGGCCCCGAAGACAGGTCCTGGGAGCCCTTGTGCAATATACATTCTCCGGCTCTCTTACGCCGTTTCCATGCACAGAGGGGGTCTGCGCCGCCTTTGGGGGTGGATGCTGTTACACCTCGTCCTCGGCCGTGCCGCGTTTCCCGGGTTCTGCCTCGTTGCTCTCGTATGAGCAAGAACAATAGGGGAATTCCGGTTAAAACCAAAATAAGGGACAGGAAAGTGATCGCCCTTCATAAAGGTTTACGGCGCCGGCACGCGCCCTTCTTATCGCGCTGGCAGCTGCCATGGCAAATTTCTACACGAACTACAGTATCCAGAAAACCTGTTACGTTGTAGTTCTCGGCGTTGAGAGGGGAGCCTCATTTTCAAACGATACGCCTCTTGTTGTTATTTATTCCACAGCGGCATACAGAACGCTGCTTCTGTTTAAAGTTACAACCGGCATACTTTCCGAAGTGCCCTCCCGGTATCTTGAATTGTGAAGTCCTTGTTTTCCCGTGTACCGACCCTGCCTGCACACGGACTCCTTATTCTGAATCCCCGATTGACCTGTTTTCTGACCACCCGTGTACCAGACCCCTTGCCTGCTTTCGGAACTCTTGGACACTGATTCTGCTGTTTTGTGACCGCTCATGTACCAGACCCTTGCCTGCTTCCTGGACTCTGAGACAGTAACCACTCCGGTAAGAAAAGCTCTATTTGGAACACCATTTTCTGTGGAATTCGACTTCATTCCTAAGTGCATCTTTTGAACGCTTTGCTGTGGTGCACCATCCCGAAACCAGTGCGACCCTCGTTCCGTTCGGGGATAGCTACCTTACTAACCTCCCTATTTTTTATTTTATACTTTCGTTGTTTTCCAGGACTCTTACTTCAATCCTAAACCCATCAGGGGTAAAGTATAGTTTTTTCTTGGTTTTTCCATACTGCAGAATTATACGTTAGCCATATACTAAGACCTCTCTACTTTTTAGGTTCCTCCGGTTCCTTTGGCTTAAGGGGAGATTAAACCAGGTACTACTAAAGGGGAATAGTCTTGGGAGTAAACCAGTTTCATTATTGGCAGATTATTAACTTGTTATCCTTTCCTTTACAGCCTGGGTTTGAGACGGTCTGTTCTCCCCGCTTTTTTGATCGATCGGTCCCCTTGTCTGTACAGTTCAGCAAGTGGTCATATCGGTTTAAAGAGCTCATTCCCTCACAGAGAGGAGGCTTGGGTAGGAGTCTCCAACCCTAGCTCCTTCAAGCAACTCCCCAGCAATAGAGGTCCGGCCTGTTTACGCACTCTCCATATCGGTGAGTAACACATGGTAACAATATTCAACTCACCTATTTTAACATCATTCCAATCTTCGAGGAGATTATTGTTGAGCACCCACCGGATCTGCCATTAATATGGGCTTCATGTGTTAATACTATAACAGTCCTTGAAACATTATTCATAAAACCATCTTAAATTGTCTCAGCTGCCCGACTAACGAGGGACTCCTGGTGTGACAAGGAATGTAAGGCAAAAAAGAATAGTTTAGTGAAAGCCATAAAAGCACGGACAACAAGAGATAGCGAGTATGTTCACAACCTACGAACCTACGAACAGAATACACCCTCTGATCCTGTTGGGTTCCCTAATACTAGTTCCCTGGCAGATTTCAGGCATGTCTGGACTTCTGAGGGCAATATCAATATGACTACGACTTGTAGCAATTATTTGCTAGTAATTTAGTGCTTTTCATTAAACCATTAGGTAATGAAAAAAAAAGTTCTGTATATATACCACATGATGTGTGTACAATTTGTAGACCTATACATGTTATAGTTCTTCATTCTGAAAGATGATAGGAAGTGTTATCTAATAGACTGAGGTAAATGTGTTGATAGGAGTAAAACTTGCCCAAAGAGAGCATTTTTACTTTTACATGTAATCACAAAATGGCTAACCTACTATGCACTCTGTTTAAACTTAAATTCTATGTTTACAGAACTATATTTTTAGATCAGGAATGCATGTATCAGTTTTCCTGAAAACAGGCCACCGTATCAATCACTGTGACTGCGTCATTGGACAGGAATTATTGACACAGCTGTGTGTTCCCACAACAAAGACCTTGTTTTTAAATACCAGGACAATATAGTTAAATGCAAGCTAAGTATTGAATCCAGTTCAATTTGGTAGACTTGTATTTTTAAGAGAAGAACAAGGCCAATAGGTTGGCAGGCTGATGAGTCAGCAAAAGTGCATTCTTCATCTCAGAGGCCTTGTTAGGACCCTGGACACTGACCCAGCAGAACCATGAGGCATAATGCACTACATGTCTGCTTCATAAAAGCAGCCTATAACAATGTTTCACTGTCTCCGCAGATGTTGTCTCTTGATTGCAAGACCCCAACAAAATATGCAATTCTCTGCAGCCTTAGAAACAATGGGTTTTTGAAGCGACAAATAATTAAATGCATTCTCAGGTCTCATTTGTTAAACCTGTGTTCAATTTAAAAGTTGCGAACAGAGTGTACAAAGTGTTTCATAGATTTTCAGGGATTGAAAAACTTCTAAATCTGTGAAAACCATAGTTTATATAAAAGAAAAATCCTGAATAGAGCGTTCCACTCCTCAAAGTGGTATAAGAAGGAGGTGAGTCTCTTCTTCTCATTCCCATAAAATAAGATCAGTTTAAACAATGTATAATGTATAATTGTTCTTTCATAATGTGCTTAATACCAACTAGTGGTTTCGGGATTCAAGCCTGTGTTGCATTGCGTTGTTTTGCTTCCAAGACAAAGGCATTGCCCCTCAGCTATTCTTCCTTCCCAAATGCCAAAGTGATTTTTATTCACATTTATCAAAAGTTAAACATTACCAATTGCACCACAGATCATAATATACCAGTCAATGTCAGTCAAGTTCCTAGTCATCTGCACTGCCCAAAAATAACAATAACAAGAAACAACCAGATTGCCAAAAAAGAGACCTCTTCCCCATCCCATTGTGCAGAAACTGAAAGACTCCACCTTAAGTGGATTCTTAATGCCAATGTCAATAAAGTTGTTGATTCCCCTACTATTTCAATTTTATAATCTCATGCACAATATTTTTTGGTTAAAAAATGAAAGCTTCTACCTTGAACCCAAGCCTCTTTGATGAGTGCAACCAAGGTAACCCTACCAAACATTCTTTGCATCTATGTCCAAGCTCAAGACCAATATTGTCCAATAGTTTAGAGTTGAATCAGCCCGATGTTAAGTCAATATTTGTCTCTCATGTCTGTCAATGGTCTCTGAGAAAATTAAGTGAGTTCTTTTGTTTTAAAAGTTTATTCTAAGAATATTTGTTATCTTTTTGAAAACAAAAACAGATCTGAATGTGTATGTTCATATTAGAGAGAATGTAATACTTTTGTCTAGTATATTTATTCAGATTTGCTTTTATATGTATGGATGTTTTTGTGTATTATGAATGCAAACATTAGCGAGATAATAGCAGGTAGGTTGTGTTTCTTTTCTGCAGACAAACTGCCTGAATTTATGTGGAATATTGCATGTGACTTCCCCAACACTGAAAGTTGGGGACCACAAAGGGGACCACAAAGAATTTCTTGATTCATTTCAAATAAAACACAATATTCAGATTAAAGGCAGCCTGTTTCCAGATTTTGTGGTGGTATTGCCATGGTTGGGGCTACTAGATAAGGGATATCCTTGTTTTATTTAAGTGATTTTAATAGACATTTATCAAAAGCTAAACATTTACAATTGCACCACAGATCATAATATACTAGTCGCTGTCGGTCAAGTTCCTAATCATCTGCACTGCCCAAAAATAACAATACCAAGAAACTACCAAATTGCCAAAAAAAGAGACCCCTTACCCCAGCCCTATCACACCCCAACGTTACCACTGCTTCCTGCAGGATATTTCACTACCTCAGTGTGGTCATATCATAGATTAGTATTCTCTAGGTCTCCTATTCCACCCCGCACATCTTATTATTCCCTAAAACTATGGAAGTCACTCTCCACAACAATTTAAAAGACCCAGAGCCCTGAGCTTTATTCGGCATGAGTAATCAAGGTTGTTCTTTTTGATGTATGATATGATATATTATGGCATTTATAACGCACCTATACACAAGTGCTTCAAGGCGCGACAAGGCAAGGGGGGGGGACAAAGGGAGGACAGACAACGATCCTACTAGGCCAGGTGTCATTCAGATCGCACAAGTGCATGGGAAGGGGGGGAGAAGGAAAGTGCGCAGGGGGACGGGAGAGAGGAAAGTGCAGTACATGGGAAGTGGAATAAATAAGACACATAAAACAGCCAGCTAGTGGCAAGTGCAAGGAAGTGCAGACATAAGTGCTGGTAGGGGGACTGGAGGGATACAGAAAAAACAGTCCCCAAGTGCAGGGGAGTGCAGGTGTGTAATTGACAGGGCCTGGGCCAGAGATCAGAAAGAGTGGCCAGGTAACCAGTGCAATTTCAGTCAGGAGTTCAGCAAGGGAGAGGAGGAGAGAAAGCAGAAGCAAAGAGGAAGGTTTTGAGGTGTTTCCGGAACCGGAGATGGTTCTCCTCGAGTTTCAGGGATGCAGGGAGGCAGGAAGGCTGTTCCAGAGAGAGGCCCCTGCCGAAGAGAGTGATCTGCCACCAACTCGTTGCTTGGAGAAGCGACTGACCCTAAATGAGTTGGAGGCAGATGAGCAAAGAGCTCGAGAAGGAAGGTATTTAGGAAGAGAGAGTTGAAGGTTTTGCAGCCCCAGACCCCAGAATGCCTTGTGTACAATGCAGAGGGTTTTGAATTTAATCCTCGCAGCCACTGGGAGCCAGTGCAGAGATTTCAGACCTGGAGAGATACGATCCCTGGGCTTGAGGCCAAGGACAAGTCTCGCAGTCCTGTTCTGGATAAGTTGCAGAGGGCGGAGAGTGGAAGCAGGCAGGTTTAGATAGAGGTTGTTACAGTAGTCCAGCTTGGAGAGGACCAGGGCTCAGTGAGCTTCTGGGGGAAGGAGAGGAAAGGAAGAATACCTCTAAAGAGGTGCAGATGGTAGTGTGACTTCTTAGAGACGTCAGAGATGTGAGGGGAGAAGGAGAGTGCAGAGTCGAAGATGACCCCGAGGTTTTAGCCTTGCAGGTGGGAGTGGGAGGAGGGCCAAGAGAGGCCGGCCAGAGTGTTGCAGGGAAGGAGGGAGTGGGTGTGCCGATCTCAGTCTTACTGGCATTAAAGCAGAGGTCGTTGGTGGCACACCATTCCTGGATGGCAGACAGACAATCAGAGATGAGGGAAGGAGAGGAGGAGGCCGAGGGTAGCCTGAAAATGAGCTGGGTATCATCCGCACAGCACTGAAAGTTGGAACAGAGAGCGGCGATGCGTGAAGAAACCTTCCCATTTCTCAAATAATGATTTAATGTCCCGACATAAGTCATGTCCTCACATTTTAGCAGATTCCACAGTTTTAACAAACATTCCTTGGTAGTAGAGGGGTTGGGAAAATGTATAATGTAGAAAACTTGAATTGCGATTGTCATGTTGTGGTTACAAAAGGTCACAACCACTTGTATTTTGCATAGTATTTTAATGTTTAATGGCCGGGCAGAGAACCATAAGCTACTGGAGCTTCCGCCACACTTCAGAAGCACTACTCAATGCCCATCAGTGCCCAAGTACACGACTACCCTAGACTCATGTTCTCACACACTATCCAATCGCCTTGATAAGGACCCCTAAGTGGTCGAAACATGTGTCGGCACCCTAGTAACATTACAATACTATGCAAAATACAAGTGGCCATGACCTTTTGTAACCACAACATGAAAATCGCAATTCAAGTTTTCTACATTGTATGAATTGTATGTACAGTGCCTACTTCATGATAATCCCCAACCCCTCTACAACATCTCACCAGGGGCTCTGAGCACAGCCCCCTTGGATTTTCACAACCAGCTGCAAGCATGCACCAACTACAGAGAAGCAAGTCTCAGCGCGGTAGTCACACCTTCCTCGTGCTCACACCTACCCTTTTCGGATTCCTTAGTGGTGGTATGCAGTGATTTCCATGCAGCCACTAATGCAAGTCTGCCCACCAATGACACTTGCAGAACAATTTGCTTTTTAGAAGTTCTCCTGGGGATGATGTAGTCTTCCATTAAGCCTATCGTGCAGGTGATAACACAGCCACTCATATTCCTAATTGTTTTGATCGCATTTCCCTAGAATGATTTAAGCTTGGGACAGTGCTACCCAATGTGTAGGAAAGTGCCTGCACCCCCACATCCTCTCCAGCAAAGCGCAGCCCCTCCCTGCCCCATATGAAATGATCTAGTTGGTGTTAGGTATCATCTAGATATGAATGTATAGCCCATATCCCTGTACTTTGCACTTCTCGAGATCTTCTTAATATTACTCCATATTTTCATTGGGTTTTCTTCTGAGATAGACTATGATAACTCCTTGTGCCAAAGCCTAATGTCAGACATGGATTCTTTTCACTGGGTGTGTTTAGACATTTATATATTTTTCAAATTGAGTTAAGTCCATGATCGCTGGACTAGAATTACTATTATCTGTGGCCCAATGCCTCAATTGTGAATAGGAGTAATGCTCTTTCTTGTTTATACCAAATCCTTGTAAACATGGGAAAGAAATCTGCATTCTCCCTTATCCCATTTCTTATTTGGGTTCTCTATGTATGCAGGTGTGAAGTCTGGGTTGTATCATATGAGGTGGCTGGGTGCGTAAATGTTGTAAGACAAGGTTTAATTGGTAGGGCATGCTGTATTCGCATAACCAGATTCAAGGCTGGCAGCTCATACATCGCACTAGGTCTAGAATTACTCGGTAACCAAATCATATACTGCAATGGCTTTCGCACAATGGCCTCTTCTAAATCTTTCCCAGCTTTATCCAAACTAGGGTCTACCCACTATCTAAAGACTCTTAGTTGGGAGGAATGATGGTATTGAATACAGTAATGGAGTCCCACCCCTCCCCTGTTTTTTCAGCTTATATATTGTAGCAGTAGGGATCCTACAAAAGCTGATGAGATATTTGTGAGGATTGATCTGGGTATAGGGATTGATAGTGCCTGAAAATATTGTAGTCATTACAGCAGAATATTCATCTTTATTTTGGCTACTCTACCAAACCAGGAAATTGTACGAAGTTTCCACCCCCTCAACTCAGTTTTAATGTCTCTCTAAAGCTTTGGATAGTTAGCATGGTTTAGTGGGTGTTATCACTATCCCTATATATTGGGTGCTTTTTTCACTCATCTGAAGGGGTTTTTAATGAATAACTTGGCTTCAGTTAGTGTCAGGTTTAATGCTTTGATTACCCACATTGATTTTAAAGCCAGATGCTGTGCTGCCAATTTCCAGGATCTGGAGCAGAGGGGGCAGGGAAGGGTAAGTGTTCCTAATGATGATATGATGACATTGGCAATAGCATTATCTTATGGGTTGTACCTGCATAGGAGATGTCCTCTCTCCTTGTTTCTGATTTGATTCTAACCTGTAGAGGTTCTACAGCAAGCACAAATGGTTTATCAAGGATGAGGGGCTGGAGGGATGGGAGTGAGCGCTGGGTGAGGAAATGGTGACTCAGGTGTTTATAATTTGCTGTCGAATTTCCTAAAATGTCCCCATCTTCACCTCTTATGGAGGTTTACTTTAACGTCTGTTTAAATGCAAGAAGTGTACTTGCCTTGTTGCCGAATTTGTAATATCTTTGCTTAGTTCATAGTATGGCTTTATTGATATTCTGTAGGTTGATCTGTGTTTGCACCTCTTGAAGAGCTTTAAGTGAGCCTGTATCTCTATATGTCTGTTCCTTTTCTCTCAGAAGCTCAGTGAGAGTGCCCTCCTCTTTCTTCCTAATACTATTAATTGTTTTTGCTTTTCCAATACATAATCCCCTAGTATAAGCTTTAAAGGAAACTCATCTGGTGTCATGGTTACATTGGTCTTTGGGGTTATCTAGGAATAAGTCTGCTATCTTTTCATCAATCTCCAACTTTGTCTCTGGCTCCCTTAATAAAGCATACTTTCATTTCCAAGTCTGCCTTCTCTTTGCTGGATTCACTAATTCTAATTCGATGGACATCAGGGCGCAGATCAAGAAATGGCAGAGTGTTTGCAGAGATTGCAGGAGACTTTCGGCAAACAGTGGCACCCTAAGTCTGTGTATTGTATCAATTGGGAAGGAGGAGCGCTGTGTGTTTAGTGTTCAGTGCATCAGGCAGTGGGCAGCCGGGCAGCCCTAAACAACTACTGAAGATTGGCTTACCACCAGTAGAAGCTGCCTCAGGCAACATCTGGTGGCTTCATCTCAAGACCGATGGGACCTGCATTACCGGTGAGTGTACTGGTGACTTAAGGGGTGAGGCAGCTTTGTGACAGCCACGTGTTTATTGGTGGACTACAATAGGTTTCCACAAATCACTCTTGGTGCACGGCTGACTGATGCAATGTATGCACTGAGAAGTAAAGTGGCTTTCAATTTACCTCTCAGATGTCTATCTGGGTACAGCCTTGACAGACCCTCTGTCAAAACCAGGGATCCCGAGGCCGGTGAGGTTCCAATACAGGTGGGTGTCTCTAAACCACAGGTTGTCGCACCCAAAAACAGTATACTTGAAGAATCTCAGAGATCACCAACAAATGGGGAGGTTGGTCTGAGCTACGGGGTGACTGATACCGCCGTCCTGGCAGCATTGTGACTACTTCTGTGCCGGTATGGGATTTGAATGTAGGCATATTCACTGATGTTCACACAGGGGTGTCGGGATATGTAGATCAGGTTGGAACATAGATGGCTGGCCAGTGTCCATCTTCTAGCATCCACCTTTCAGAGCCTTTGGCATATTCATAAAAACCTTCTATACATAGGGAAGCAGCTGTCTTTTTTCCTCCGTCTTCTCCGGCGACAACAGTTACAGTTCCATCAGTGTTGTACACCCTGAACTTGATGAATTTAGTGCTATTTTATGAGAACCTGCATGTGGATTTTAAGGACCTAAATGTCACAGTTGCCACTTTAATGGCCAAGTTAAATGTTATTTGCGGCTTCATTTTTGCCTCCTCTAAGGACTGGAGGGTTGTTCATAATGCATTGAATGCTTTAAATGAATCAGCTAGGAATGTTTTTAATGAGATTAATGTTAGCCAAGTGGCTTCCCTATCAACTGAAAGAACTGGCTTAGTGACTGTTACAGAAGAGGTGCAGATTCTCTAAATAGTCAGCAACTAGAGGGCCCAGCCAATGTTTCTTCAGAGGAAGCCCCACTACCACCGCTGTCAGAGGCTGTGAATAGTCATTCACAGGGGTCTTCAGTTGGTGACAAGGCCCTTATGTGTACAAAATCTAAAAACATTAAGAACATTCCCGAGACTAAGAACAAAGGCTCAAGGAAGTTTTTGCACCATGGATTTTTCAGTGGATAAAATTGCTGTGGATGTGTTAGAACAAATCCATGCAGGTAATGATAAAGTCACTCCTGTTGGTAGGATGGTTATGGAGAAAGATGCTGATAAAAAGAAACACCTAGAGGATAAGTGCAAGAATGTTAAAAACACAAAACAAAACAAAAAGTTGGCTGCGTGTAAAAATGCTATTATGCATTTTTTAAAACCCATTTCCATGTCACTGGATTCCAGCCTGAGTGACGTAGACCTGAGCATTTTAACGATCTACCCAGACAACAGGAATACGTTGGAGGAAGTTATACAGGCCTTTGACCACATAACAAGGCCTAATGCATGCATGAACTGTATTAAAAGTCAGGAGTATGTAAAGAACCCACTGTGTGCACATGAATTGCCTAAGGGTGTCAGCCAGGCAGTGCTAATGACAATATTTGAGGGACATGCGTGGTTGCATGGTGCTACTTCTGTCAGTTCGGGTGGTACTGACTTTGCGTGCACCACAGATGGTGAGGCCAGACCAAAGCCAGCGGTGAGGGGGAGATCATTGTGGTTCTGTGCCTTTCCTGACATTAGAAGAGCAGTGCTCTAAGATTTTGGGTCTCTCAATTGTGAACAAGTCAAGACAGGATACGGATTCTGAAAATTTGCTAGAATCCGGCACTTAGGGGTCCCAGGTGGGTAGATCACATATAAATGTTTTGGAAGCTGGACGGGGGGGGGGGAGGGATTAAACCTGTAGAGGTGCCCTGACTTTCAGGAAATTATTCGATCAAGACAGGCATCTTGTTGTCTACAGGGTTGCCTGACTCCCATATTGTGTATATTGAAAGGATATTTAACAGGGAGGCGTTCCCCCTAAATCACCACCATGTGCTCTCTATGTTTAATAAGGTTCCCAGATTAAGGTTGATACAATCATCCGATATCCTGCAAGTGGAGTTTGTTGTGCACAACCGGATTGATTTAACAAGGCTGTACTTTTCATTTTATATGCTCAGAACAGTGGTGTTGGAAGAAGCACATATGCTTCTTGCCTTGGATTATGATGTGCTCGAACACCTTGGGCCCTGTAATGCACTACAAAACAATGTAACCTCTGATTCCAAGATGGAGTCTAAATGAAATGCATTCTGTGAACACACATGAACATTTGACTTCAAGCTTAAAGCGAAGCCCATTTCTCTGACCACAATATGTGTTTTCTGGAGCTATGGAAAGACAGTTCGTTTATGTGTTCAAATGAAACTTGTTTTGCATTCTTTTAGCAGCCGAGAGCAAAGTCTGTCAGTTTCTCATGAGAATCCGGAGATTATGTACAAATTCAGTGGAGTTGGATAGCAGCAACGGCTGTGTAACTGTGGGGTTCTACGGTCGGAAAAACAACTCTGGAAAAATACTGGATTATATTTGGAGGGAAAGACATCAGACAGACAGGGAAAATCAAGTCACTTCACTTCTTGACTTCTTACTTTGAACTCTGGCTGGGCTAATCTGCTTTCAAGAAACTTGGTTGGAGACTTTTCCGGTAGTAGAGGGTTACTCCATATCTGTGGTGGAGGCTCATAGAGGATTGAAGGGCAGACCATTTGGTGGCCTGCTTTGTGCAGTCAAAAATAATTTGGGTCTTAAAATGTCCAAACTGGACTCGGTTTCTTCTGATATTTTGATTGTGAGGTTAAATTGTACCGAGGTCAATATGGGTATAAGTAAATCCTGCATATTTTTTAATCTATAATTTAACCCAGGACAATCTACACTAGAGATCTTTTTATCAACCTTATCTGATCTTTAGGCTCATTGGTCAATGGAATGTGAACCACACCTGATTGATTTGGGGGCCTTTAATAGCGAATGCTTGGATTCTTCCTGGTACTCAAAGTCCCCCGTAAACAATACAGGGAGGGGCAGCTCTGAAGAAGCGAGGCACTGTTATCAGATGTGAACATGATATGTAGGATTTGCTCAATTTGAACGGCTATGTTTTGGGTGATCTCCCACCCAAATACACAAGGGAACTCAGGGATCAAAAATACACGTTGGATTATATCTTTGTATCGTGTGAGATTTTCCAGCATTGCTCTTGCCTGTATGTGGTGGCGGGAGAGGCAGGTGATCATAGTGTTCTTTCATTGAAGTTCACGATCACTGGTTGAAAGACCAAAGGGTGCATTTTTGGAGGTCAGCGAAAGAGACTCTGCTGTGATTTGGAAACTCATCTTTGGCTGTCGATTTAATAGGGGCGTGGCCTCATTAAGGCAAGCAAACGATCCTGATTTAACAGATCCCCAAAATTACATTCATGTGATGAAGAGGTTGCTATCTTGTTTCATGGGGGTACTAAACTCATCTATTCCATCATTTAGAATGAGACATGTCCATGCGCTCGACAAACAAGTGCAAGAAAAAAAAGAAAAAACTGCATCGAGATTTGAGGATGCTTAGGAAGTTGACTTCTCTGAATTATGAGTCTGAGTGACAAAATATAAAGAAAAGCATTTGAAAATTGGTTAAACTGCCACAAGGGTCAAATGGCGCAATATGACTCCGAAATAATGCTTAGAGTGATCACAAATAAGCACCAGAGCTTGTTTTGAATGATAATGAAGTCACTGGGGACTCAAGTTGCAATAGAGGTAGAAGTCTGGGAAAAGCACTCTACGCAGTTGTATGATGCAAGCCAATCGGTGTTGTGCCACCTTGTTACAATGTTGGCCCATGGGGTTTGAAGTTTATGGCGGAAGATATTTTAAACTGTATTGCGAAATGTAAAACGCCATAAGCCCCGTGACCTGATGGTCTTTCAAATTGCACGTTTAAAACAGACGCTGTACTTTGCTCTGCGGTACTGTTCGACATGTTTGTAAAAGTAATTAGGGATAGGGAAATTCCTTTCTCTTCGTCTGGTGACAATATATTATTAATTTTCAAAAAGGGCGATAGACTAGACCCCAGAAACTATTGCCGAATGTCCCTCCTGGGCGCCATTAGCAAACAATTTTTCACCCTGTTATTAAGAGAATTGGAAATACGGGCTAGGCAGAAAATTGTGCTAGATGTGTGTCAAGAGGGATTAAAGAAGGCGGTGGGAACAGCTCAAAACTGTCTCTTACTGCAACTTTTATTGAATCAAGTAAGGTTGCAGGGGACGGAGTTATACATCGCCTTCCTCGATCTTTCCCAGGCTTTTGACTGCTTCTTTAGAGGGAAATTGTGGGAGAAGATGTTGGAAAGGATTGCCTTACACATCTTATTGATATTTTAATTACACTGCATACAAACACTTGTGACTGGGTGAGGTTGGACCAGCAGCGACATTTTAGCAGTTGGATTAGGACTAGTTGTGGGTTGCAACAAGGATGTGCTTAAGCCCTGTTTTTATTTAATTTGTACATACATGGTATTGGATCAGCTTTTATTAACGTCCGTACGAATCCCCCATGATTGGGCCTAGTTCCCCTGCAGTGCATGACTTACGCTGATGATATTATCATCTGTGACCTTACCGCAATAGGACTGTGGCAGGGGCTGGATGGAGTGCATCCGTATTTAACAGAGTTGGACCTGTCTATAAACGTGCAAAAAACAAAGGTGATGGTGATGAAACCAAGTAAATAAGTTCAATAAGTTCAAATAATCAGTAGTGCTTTCAGTTTTAAGGTGGATAAAGTAAAAGTGGAGACTGTGGCTCTGTTTAAATACTTGGGAGGAATATTCCAAGATGCTCCAAACAAACAGGATCGAATGGCAAATCACACACCAGGGTAGCATAAGCCCAATTATAGCATATGGACAAGCAATTTGGGAGATTTTCAATTCTCTCACTTGTGCAGTGATACAAGTAAACATTCTTCCAAAGGTGACCTATGGAGCTCAAACAATTGGATATGATTTAGATTGGACTAAGATTGAGGCAACTGTATGGAGAAAACATTGGCACTCCCTCAGGGGGTGCCGATTCGTCGAATCAGACTCGGAATTTGTCTGATTTTGATAGAAGTGCGTATAAATTGACAAATATTACAGCTATATTCGAAACCTTTATTGCACCATTTTGCTAATTATTAGAAAAGTTTAAGGTAGAACTGGAGTTTGACAATTGTAAAGTGTTGTCTAGTTGGGTGAAAAAGTTGTGCATATTTTAGAGGGTCTGGGGTGCACCTCTATGGAGTTGTTTGTTTCACCTGATAAGGTTAAACGCAAATTATATGAACAGGATTGGATCTTAACCAGGGCCAGCGTCTCAGAATACCATTTGTTTCATTATCCAATTTTTGGTAAGATGCCTTTTAACGTACTACGCCTTTTACGTACTACCATTGTATTTATGTAAACACCCACCCTGTGCTTTTAACGAAAACTTTTAAAGACTTAAATTAAATCTTTTTTTAACAAAAGAAGTGCCTGGCGCGAGATTGGGTGTTCTGAGACATGAGAGACTGTGTAGGTTTTGCCAGACAGAGGTGGAGACATTGAAACATCTGGTCATGTGATGCCCAAGTCTGAGATATGACATGTTATTCTCTAAAGATTATTTATGGCACCGGGTCTTAATGCAGTAAATTGGGGGTTTTGGAATATTGGTGGAAACGGAGACGGGAATGTTGTGGTCTCTCCTGTCTTTAACATTGAATCCCACAATTCTGCCACTAATGTTGTGATCTTGCTCATTCACATGTTGGGTGGACTTTCTGTGCTTGTTATCCATAAAACCTCCCCCAACGGTTTACCTTCCACCGCCCTGTTTATCCTACGCCAAGGCTTCCCCATGTCTCCCGACAGCCAAGCTTTAATCACACGGTGTTGGGTTGCAATGTAGTTGATGTAAATGTTCGGCAGGGAGACCCCCCACCCCCTTCATTATTTTCATTGCTATTCTAGGGCATCTGTTTTTCCAACTAAAAGCTGTTATCATTTTATAACATTTTTTAAAGAATATCGGAGGTATTCGGATTGGGAGAGCTTGAAAGAAATAGAGTATTATTGGGAAAACAACCATCTTTATTGAGTTAACCCTACCCAGCCAGGAGAGTGTCAGGGATGTCCACTGATTTAATTGCCACTTAACCGTTTCAAGGAGCGATCCATAATTGGCTGCAAATAGGGTATCTAATGAGTCTGTAAGCTACATCCCCAGGGATGTGATCTCTCCTGATACCCATTGGAATTGGGGCAACTCCTTAATAGTGCCTCTCTGGGTGGGATTCAGGGAGCGATTTAACATCTTGGACTTGGAAGCATTGTTTTTAGTCCCACTACGTGCCCAAATTGGTCGAGCTCCCTTGTGATGACCAAGAGGGAGACCTCAGGGTCTGTGACTGCCAAGAGTAGATCATCTGTGAAGGCCATGACCTTGTGGCCATACCCCACCAAAGGAACCCCTTTTATATCCTGTGCCCTGCGGAGCATCGCCAAAAGTAGTTGGAGATATTTCACATATAGTTGGGGCAAAAGCAGGCACCCCAGCTTTGTGCCCCTAAGGATGTGTAGCTGTTGCGATAGGCTGCCGTTAATTGATATGCCGAACTTGGCGGAGCCATGGTTTGCTCTGACCATGCGGATGAAATGCAGCTGAACCTCATGCGTTCTATCGTCTGATACAAGACAGACCACTTGACGCGGTTGAAGGCGTTCTCTGCATCGAGCGTCAACAGGATTGCCGAAAGGCCCTTCTTATGTACTTTTTCAATGAGGTGACAAACACGCCTAATGTTGACGAAGGTCTGCCTGTTGGTGATGAAGCCTGACTGATCCATGTCTGTTAATGAGAGGACAATCCCTTTTAGCCGTTGTGCTTGAATTTTAGTATAGAGCTTGTTGTCCTAGTTGATAAGAGGGAAGATATGACCCACATAAAGTATGGTCCTTATCCGCCTTGGGAAAAAGAACCAATTTCACCTCTTCCATCGGCAGGGTGATGGCACTGAGCTCTCTAAAGGTGTTAAACAATACGGTCATCTTAGAGATCAAGATGGAACTGTATGTTGTATAGAAGAGTGCTGGAAAGCCGTCCGGGCTAGGGGCCTTGACCAGGGGTAGGGATTTTATCACCCGGGACAACTCCTGCGTGGAAATCTCAGCTTCTAGTCCCTCTTTGTCCTGCTGTGAAATACCCTTTAGAGGGGTTGTCCGCAGGTTTGCGGCCTGCTCCTCCTGATCCATAGAGTCAGAGGTATAAAGCCCTGTTTAAAAGGATGTAAACTGACCCTGAAACTCCTCTGTCAAGATCATCTCTCTCCTTTGCTGACTTTTAATCTTAAGGATGGTACTGTCAGCTGCCCTTTTCCTCAGTTGTCTCACCAGGAGGCGATATGACATGTTTGCCTTGACATAGTATCAAAAAAACAATGCTTTTTTGGCTTTCTTCATGTGGTCGAGTTCCAACTGGTTTTGCAAACCTTTATATTTTTGTTTATTTATTTTTATTTATTATTGAATATAGCTGAATTTATATCAACTTTTTCAATTTTTTACATAAAAAAATTCATAAACATAGTCAATAACAATGAAAAATACATCAAATTTGCAATAGAAAATAATCAGCCAGTTAAATTCATGAATTGAGAAAAATTGGTAAAATATTGGTAAAATATTTCATGATATGATAAAATATCTACAGACAAGTTCATCATTGTAAAACAGATAGTGAAGCACCAAATTCATTCCATGTTCAAAGCCTTTAAAAAATTAACAGTGGCAATTCTTATGCTCATACATTCGGTTGCTGCCAAGGTGGCCCATCTATTACTTGGGTCAATTTGTGCAAAATACGCAAAATGATTCACAAAATGAACACTGCTCATGAGGGCCGGGCAGTCCAATATTATATGTTGCAGAATTTCGACAATAGCGGCATTTTTACAAAATCTGCACCAGTTGAGATCTGGGGAAATTTCCTTCCTTCTTGTTTTAACCTGACGAGTGGGCCAGATGTTGAGTCGCAATCGTAAGGTAGCAGATCTAATAGCAGCAGGTGGAGCCAAACATATATAGGATGCAGTTTCTCTGTATCATTTAGGGCCAAATATTGCGGAATCAAAGTCTTTGTAAGTTAAGCATTGGGCTCTAGTGTCAATCCAGTCCATCATATACACTTTCTTCTTTGCTTGTTCCGGATGGAACACGAGAAGATCAAGTGATATATCGCCGTTCACCATGATCTTCAAAATACTTGTGGACCAATTTTTAGGAAAAGTTTCTGATGATTTAAGTAGATAACTGGAAATAGAGGATAGTGTAGAGTTGTCACATGTGGATAGCAAGCCTTTACGAAATAAGGCACATAGTCGCCAATTGCGAAGGGCCAATAAGGATATTAAGCCTAGTTCATAGCGGAGCAACGCACCAGGGACACATTGGGGTAGATGTAAAATTGCTCGCCAGAACTTGGCTTCTAATAAATTTAGAAAACCTATAGGAATGATTTGTGTTTCAAGACCATAAAGAATAGTTGCTACAACGTTCTGGTTCCAGTAAGTAATGGCAGCCTTGATCGAAAACTTACCATATTTTGAAATAATCAAGCGTGTTTGACAAATTGCCATAGTTAACTTCTGTTTGATTTTTTTCAGGTGCGATTCTAGTGCAGGACAGCCATCAAAAATGAGACCCAAATAAACATAATTTGGAACCATCTTTATGGGGATGCCCTCAATTTGCCAATTTAACAAATGCTTGTGTAGACCTTTAGGAACAAACGTGACAATTTGTGTTTTACCAGTGTGTACTATCAGTTCATTTTCTTTAAAGTAATGGCAAAGAGCTGACAGAAGGTTACGTAAGCCACTAGGTGTTTTTGATACTAAGACAAGATCGTCAGCATACCACAAGGCACAAATTTTCATGCCATTTAGTTTAGGTGCATCAGTTATGATTTTATCAAAGATCCAGCGCACATCATTAATGAAGAAATTAAACAAGGCTGATGCTAGAATGCACCCCTGTTTCAACCCTCTACATGTGCAAATTGGGGAAGATAAGAGGCCCTCAGCGTTTAGTCTTATGTAGACCTTAGTTTTTGAGTGGAGAGCGTAAATGATATCAACAAGAGTGGAGGGACATCCCGCCCAGATTAGTTTATCTATGAGTTTCGGTCTTGAAACCGAATCAAAGGCGGAATGAAGATCCACAAATGCAAAATATCTAGGTTGTCTCTTATTCTGTGCTTGTTGTCTTATGGCGTTTAAGGTAATTAAATTGACACCAGTGCCCAAGCCAGCCACAAAACCTGTTTGGGCTGGATCTCGTTGACTAGCCAATATTGACCAGTCATTAAAGTCTCTGAGCACCAACCTAGAGAATAATTTTCCTGGAGCATCCAGTATTGCTATTGGACGATAACTCTTAGCATTCATACGATCACCTTTTTTGTAAACTGGAATAATCAAATATGAACGCCATGACTCTGGAATGGTTTTAGTTTGCAAGATGTAGTGAAAAGCATTATTCAAGATTAACGCCCATTCTTTTATATGCTGTTTGAACATCCAATTCACAAGCCCGTCGAGGCCTGCCGCTCTTGACGAGGATGATGACTTAATGAAGTTCTGAATGATATGTTGTGTACAACGCAAGCTCCAACATTTCACAGAGCTGCTGTTGTAGTTATAATGACTCATTTTAGAATCATCATACAGTGATGTAAAATGAGTGACCCACACAGATTCAGATACTCCATTGAGTTGCAAATGGACTTGGGGAGCTGTATTGCATTTATTCAGTAGTTCCCAAACTATTGCAGAGTTTTTATTATAACAGGCTGCAAGAACATTTTCACCATCTATTTGATACAATGCAGCTTTTCTTGACCGGATCCAGCGGCGGTATTTTGCTTTAGCAATATTGACGGCTTTGATCTGGGCATTCATGGGTACTTTTCGAAGATTTCTAATTTCTTTTCTGTAAGCTTTTTTTCTCTCACAGAGAGCTAGATCAAACCCATGAACATGTCTCTTAGATGGATTTTTAGGAACAGAAGTAGATTTGCAAAGGAGTTCAAAACGTCTATATAAGAGTCGGCTTTGAGTAGCTTTTGGTTGATCAAAATGGCATCATTCAGTGCTAAAAGTTTATCAGTTGACCATTTAAAGCGATTTCTGGCATTGTTGACTAATAAGGTCTGTTTGTACCAACGGGCAGGTTTAAGGTGATTATCAATTCGGACCGACCAAAATAATGCTAGGAGATGGTGATCACTAGCTGTCTGTTTTACAACAACAAACTTATTAGTATTCATAAAGATACTATTGGACATAAAGATATAATCGATAGTCGATTTAGAAATACCTCTCTCCCAGGTATTCATGGGAGGTATGTCGCCTATGATCGCATCGTTTGCCATTTTTAGATCAAGATCTTCCATAAAGGACAACCACCTCGATCCCTCACGATTCTTAGTGCTTGTACTAGACTCAAAGCAAGACAAATTCAAATCACCCATTACTAAAATTCCAGAAATATTGCCCTGAGCAGAGATAAGTTCAAATAAAGTCAAAAGAGCCGTATAAAAGCTATCGTCGATGATACCCCGCGGATTACGATAGAGGTTGATGAGAGCGTAAGTTTGCAAATTAAATGAAATCTTTACCAATTGCATGAATTTGTTTGGGGCCTACCAGGGGGAGATTTTGAAACCCTTGCTTGCTTTTACAGCAACTATCAGACCAGCAGTAGGTCTCCCTTTATCACCTTGTTCTGCTGGGAGTAGAATAAGTTCATGATCATCCTATATAGGCGGGTTTACGAGCCACGTTTCTTGTAAGGCTACTATATCATATGTATTCAATTGCATATTTAAAGTCCATTGCAGGTGAGATGAACCACGCGTGTTCCAACTAGCAAGTGAAATTTCAGTTGGGGTGGTGTATATTCGTGGTTATGAGTGAGAATTAGTGGAAAACAAAGAATTAGGAAATGATTCTTGAGTGCAGAAATTGCAAGTGCACAGGGGTTCAGAGGCCGTGCCTGCAGTGGATTCATTAAAGTCAACCTTCTTGATTTGCTGGCGTGCCGGATCCTGTGCTAATAGAAAGCCGAGATTGAATAAATCCATTCTGGCATTCCATAAGGTATTGCGTACAATTCCAGACTTTATCCATAGTCTAACAATGGAGAGGTTCTGATCACATAGAAACTCAATTTGATCTAAATCAGTAGAGGAAATGGCATCCAGTCCTTCTATATCCCCAAAAATGTTAAGAACACTAGCACGGCATAAATCATATTTTGGGAACGGCCCATCTCGACACTTCAGAATCAGACTGTGTAACCAATTACATTTTTTTGATAGTGCAATGCTGGCATCATTTGTGCGAGGTTTGGTGCCACCATTGCGAGAATCTGAGTTCTTCCTGCTGTTTTGTTTAGGAGGATCTTGATTGCGACGGCAATAAGGTGGTTTGGTACAAGTGTCTATTTGGGATTTTGGGAGTGAAATTTCGTTTCCAGTGATATGTTGAATGTTAAGTGTTTGAGAAAGTTGAGTACTAACATTTACAGCTTCGGGCAATACATCAGAGATTCTGTTGAATAGATAAGTGTCAACTGCTGCTTTTAGTGAGCTTAATCTGTCATTAGCCCCTGTTGTGGAAATGGTAGATGGGGGTAGCTTACCAGCGCTAGAAGAGATTACGTCACAGTGTGCGGTCAGTGTTTGTGCAACCAGAGAGGGTTGCCTAATTTGCACATTGTCAGGTTTAGCTGTTAGCAGGTGTACAAGTCATTCAAGGGGTCAAAGTTAGATGAAATGTTAGACCCCGTCTTGGGGGCAATTTGGAGTGGAGGAGAATCGCACGGCGACACTTGGTTTGCTGACATACCGGCCGTATCATTGTTTGTAATTTCATTGCATATGTGTATTGGAGCCGCAGGGGAGTTGTCAGAAGTGTTTGTAGCACCCACGGGGGGATTCAATTGATGTTGTTTTTTTATGCCACCCAAGGGTTTGTTATGTCTTTGTCTGGCCTTAGATGACACATTTTTTATTTTGCCAGTGTTTGCAGATGTGCGACCAGTTTTTTGTGAATTTTGTTTTGAGCAAGCAGGCGAAATAGAGTTAGCAACTAATTGAACAGCAGTTCTCACCGGAGAGTCAACACTGATCCAAGACTCATTGTGTTTTGAGATCAAGGCATCTTCTACACATTCAATCGGCCAAATGATCTTTGAAAAAGCTGGTAACACTGGATAGGTGGGCGGGGGAACTTTATTTAGTGCTTCTAGATTTGAGAGACGTTGTGTAATGGTAGCTCCAGATTGTTCATGAGAGCTTTGAACGGAAGACCAATAAGATTCAAGGGTGGTTATTCTTTGCTCCAAATTCTCTAAAGAGAAGCTTTTAGCTTTTTTAAGCGGTTTGTCTCTCATCGAATTGCTTATAAGGTCTAATTTTGTGGTTTGACTGACTATTTTCTGATCTAAAGATTCAAAAAGCTTGAATAGACTAGAAATAGTAGTATTAATAGCCCCCAGGGTAATTTCTAATAAGGCAGGGTTAGCTGGGGATGTGAAGGCTTGTTTTTTGTTATCAGTGATAGGACAGCGAAGAGGAGTCGGTTGAATAAAGGACACCTTGTCCTCCTGTCTTGTTGAGTCCATAGAGAATGGTTGTTCATAGTCAGTCAGAATTGAGACTCTTGAACTTTCTAGGTCTCTGCACTCAGCAGAAATGAGACGGGGAGATGGTGAGGGCTTGTTTAAGCTAACTTGACCCACGTCTTCAATAAGTACTGAGGCCACTGAGGTGTTCGTAATAGACTTATCTCGAACTAACTTACTGTTGTCTAGTAATAACTCTTCAATATCATGAGTGGATTCTTCTAAAACTGTAGCAAATATTTGAAAAGGTTTCATAGTTTTGTTGGGAGAGTGAGGTACAGTTAGTAGAGTTTGATCTGAAATGGTAATACTCAAAGGGGGAATAAGAGGGCATTTGTTAGAAGTAGGGAGTTTTGATGGACTTAAAGCACTTTGAGGAGCCTTGGTTGAGGACAAATCAGTTGTTGTGTTCCCCGAAGATGCAAAATCGATCCGATCATGTGTCGCTCTACCATATGGTGTTTTCTCATAAAATTTGCGAATATCATGTTGAATGGGGGGTGTCAAAATGATATTTTTCTTGGAAGTGCGAGTACGACTTTTAGGCTTGTTCTGTAGTTTAGATATATTCAAATTCACAGGAGTTTGTGGGAGGCAATCGTGATCCGGTAGATTTTGCGTTGGGCAGTGTGCAATAATTGCTTGTCTATGCCGGCTTTCATCGCTTATGTACCCCTGATAACTACCTTAAAAGCCTCCCAAAGCGAACTCTTCCCCACTTCTGGTGTTTCGTTGCTCCTAATGTACTCTCTCATTGTGTCACTGATCTCATGCTTCAGTACCTGGTCATGGAGGAGGTCCCCCGGAAACACCCACCACCAGAGGCCCCTATTATGGAAATCTTGATGGAGAGACAGGGTTAAGGGTGGTTGGTCTGACAAATGAATGGTGCCCAGTTCCAGCTTCTCTATCCTCCCCATAATGCTGTCGAGGCCCAGATGTAATTAATCCTGGAGAAGGACCTGTGGACCCAGGGAACAGCATGTGTACCCCATCGCCTTTCCCTGGATCGCTCTCCAGGTGTACTGTAATGTCAGTTGATCCATCTTGAGTTTCAGAGCTTTCATCTGTGCCGGTTGGCCATGATAGCCGCCTTTGCTTCAGTCTAATTTGCAGTGAACACATCATCACCAAGACCGGTCATAGACCAAAGCACTGAATAAAGTATGCTTTGTCGGGTTGATGCGGGGGTGCCTCTGCGTCACCCCCTTCCCTCTTTAATCCTTGAACTAGATTTCCAGAGGGAATCTGTCTTCCCACTTTCGACCACTCCCACGGATTCCTGATGAGGGGGTACCCGACCCCCCGTCCCTTTGTAGGGCGGAGTCTTGTCATCTTGCCCTATTATGGTTGCTCTTTCTTCATATGTGGAGATACGATGCGGTCTACCCTCAGCAGGTCTTCAAACATGTGTTGCACTCCATAAAATCCTTCTCCTCCACGTTCTCAGAGAGATTCCTAATTCTGATATTGGATCTCCTGAACCAGTTGTCTAAGTCCTTGCAGTGCAGTTCTAACTTCTGGGCCACCCGCAATAAATGGTCCAGTGTTTCATCGCTCTTCTTGCTATCCTCTGTGAGTTCCTGAATGGCATACTCCATGGTATCCGTCCTCTGTTGCAGTGACGCAATTTCTTCTTTAATTTCCTGAACAGAGAGCTTCTGCTCCTTTTTGAAGGTGGTGAATTGCGGATTTGGGTTGTTTGACCAAAGTAAAATGATTTGTGGTGGAATTGAATGTAGTCAATTCCGTCGCAAATCGTTTTTTACTTCACCCAACCAATCACATTTTGCCTTACACCAATCCCCCCTTCCCTTACTTACCTGTTTCCTCGCCGCCGCCCGCTTCTCCTAAACACCCCTGGGGCGTAAGATCCGTCCCTCTAATGCAGGTCGGATCTGATGCTGCAGGGTCCCTTTTTTCTATTTGTTCTTTTCATTTTGTTTTCTTTTTGGGTCCCCCGCTTCCATTGTTAAGCCCAAAAATACCAAACATGTGGAGCGGGAAACAACCCGCAAACACTGCTCCACATGTTCTGTATTTTTGGCATCGATCGAATGGTACTGGCCGAAATTGATCAAATGTAACATCCAATCGTTGTTGAAGCATTGCCTCAGGTGCTCCGTACTCATTGCCGTGGTCCCTTGGGCCGCCACAGTGGGTGGTGCCTCTGAAGGTGCAGACAAACCTCCTTGATTTCCTCTGATTTGTCCAGGCCCCAGCACCTCTGTATGGCACCCCCCTGCTTGTTGCCTGATTGTTTTGCCCCTGGGGTCATGTCTTTTCCCTTCGGCCTGGGCATTGGGCATTAGAGTGGGCCTCCTTTCCCTTCTTGTATGCTCCCAGGTGGGCAATTTCGTGTTTGTGGTGCGACCTCTTGTGGATGGTCCTGCGTGCTGAATACCACTTCTTTAATGCTGAGTGTAGCTGTTGAGCAGCACTGCTCGAGGGGCTCCATGTGAGGGCCGGCACAGTAGTACATTGCCTATTGCAGGCACTGCTTGTGCGTTGATGAGGTGCCCATCCAGGGAGAGGAGATGTCCAGGTTTGTCGAGTGGTGATCTGATGGGCTGCAAGGCTATAGTCACAGCAACCTGAAGACTAGGGAGACGCCTGCAGGACCCAGCCTCCCTGGAGGGACGGCCTCTTGAGGCCCCCCCAGCCTGCACTGTGCACCCCATTGCAGGGCAGGTCCCTCTTATGCAGAGGGCCCCCCCAGCCTGCACTTCGCACCCCCCTGCAGGGCAGGTACCTCTTATTCACTTAGGCTCCGAGGTGTACTTCAACCAATGTGGGGAAGTAAAACTCACCTGGGGCCGTGCTGATGTGGTCTCCCTGGAGTCAGGAGCCAACAATGCCAGACAGATTTTGCAGCCTCAGCAGTGTCCACCTACCTTGTTTCTGTCTGTGCCAGGTCCCCTCAAACAGCACATGCAGCAATGCGCTGAAAGTCACCGCAATCTCCTTCTCAGGTCCTTCTTTCGGCTCACAAAGTCCTGTGCTGCAAGTGGGAATGGCAAATACACGCTGCCGGAAGTCATGCACCTCCTCAAACCACTGCCACTCCAGTGGTATCTGACTCCCCCAGCTATCCTGGCCACGGGCAGTTGCTGATATTTGCTGCTCTCTTGACCTCGCCGTCGAAAACACTCCTTAGAGGGACTGGACGACCAGAGCTCCTGTGGCTCATACCAGACTGCTCCCGGTGGCCATCTTGGAATCCCTTTATCAGTATTTCTGTATGTACTTATGATAAGTTTGTATATTTGTTCATTTGAAAAAGTTTATTTACTAACCATAATGCAAATTGTTGTAATGTATCTTGTTTAAGTGTGGAGTGTGAGGGAGTTAACGCTCCATACAGAATGGTATCTGTAATGTTGGTTCTAGTTCCAAGCACAACAGTTGGAAGTGTTCACAGTGCAAAGGAGCTTTGCTGGGGGTCTGTTACTGCTTTGCTTAATAAATACAGTAATTAAAGCTATCTTGCGTGTCATAGCTTTATACACAGCAATGGCGACAAGGCTTTCCAGAACCTGAGGACCCCCGGCGCTCCCTTGCAATCTACGCCATATGTCTGGGTGAAGCAGGTAGAAGAAAGCTCTGCAGACAACCCGCTCTGCTTCATTATGGCCTCATTGCGGTCAAGCGTAAAAGGGAAATAAAGTCACTGCAACAGAAAGGACATTGTTTTCCAAGTAGTGTGATCCTGATACGGTCGAGCAACCACCCATAATGGCTAAAGTGCTAGAACTGCAGAGTTGTGACGCCGCCTGCACCTGGCCATTGAGGAACGAACGATCGCGCACGCATGCTCTGCTTAGAGTAAAGTGCTAAATGACTTTCAGGGACGAATATTTATTGCGCATGTGCAAAACTTTATGGAAATGAGCTGCGTTACTCACAATCTGGATATTGTCGCACTAAGCCTATCTCACTGACAATAACGTACTCCTCTTTGTGTAGGAGAGAAAAGTGACATAATAGTGGAACAGGTGCTCATAAAAACGTTTTAATTTAAAGGAAAGATTTTTCTTTTAAAAACTGCAATATATGTATTTGGGAGGTGAAAAATGGCAATGCCTGGAGTGCCTGGTCCACCAGTATTCATGGCTTCACTGGGCCCGGTAAAAGTGAAGTGGGCCCAATGGAAGAAAGGCTTTATTCGCTATATTAAGGTGGCCTGTTGAAGCTCTTATTGTAATGATAGCAAGCTCTCCCTGCTGATTCATTTTTGTTGGTATGAAGGCCAGCGCATATATGACACACTTCCACCGCTGGTTAATGAGGGTGGGGGTGATGGTGCAAATGAACTGGACATTGCTCTCCTTAAGTTTATCTTCACTTCAATCCCAAGACAAGTACTATCCTGGAGCAATACAACTTTGGGGTGCAGGTACAAGAACAGGGGGAGAGTCTTGAAGAGTATGTGACTGCTCTATGTCATTTGGCTTTGTCATGTAAATTCAGAGACTCGTTCGATGAGCACATACAGGATCAATTTATGATTCACTGCAAAAGCAATAAGATCAGAGAGGAGCTATGGTTAAAAGACGAACCTTTGTTGGATGAAGTATTGGGCATTGCAAAGAGGGTGGAACATTCAATGGCTTTTGTTGCCAAATTGATGGAAAAAGAGAGCAGGGATTCAAAAGTGGAGGTATTAAGCATTGTTGATGGAAAGCAGAAGAAGAAAATCCGTAGTTAAAGGAAGCAGTGATAACAAGAATAACCGGGTTAAGGGAGAAAAGAAAGACGATTGGTTATGCTTCCGGTGTGCCAGTAATTTAAACTTTGTTGGGTCGATATTGTGTCCGGGTCGCCGAGTTGTGTGTGCCAAGTGTAAGAGAAGAGGACATTTTGCTAATTGCTGCAAAAACGTCCAATTTAATCAAAAGAGGGTCTTATATGTGACTGAAGAGGAGGGTAAAGAATCTTCTGAGGAGGAGGAGGAAGGATGTCATGTAGAAAGTATTACTGTAAAGGGTGGAATGCCTCTCTGCAACATTTCATGGTAGAAGGTGGATTTTGGAACCGCGTTTATTTGCAGGACAGAACATTTATAGGAGGTTAGGGAGATGTTTATGCGCTCTAGTTGTGCTTCGTCCAAAGAATCACCAACCCCACAACTGTCTGCCACCATCAGCCCCAACATGCCCTGTCCATGGATCGACCACCACCTCATCCAATTCACCATCCCAAGAGCCACTGACACTAAAACATACATCTCTGCACTGCCAGCATTGGCTAGAAGTGCACACAAATCGACCAAAGATAATCTCCTACCCTTGCTCGAGGCCCCTGCATTCAAGCCCCCATTCTCCAACGACCCGGGCCTGTTAGTAGAACTTGATAATGACACACTCAAAAATCCATTGGTGCCATCGCCCGACTTAACCAAAAAAAGCCAAGAAACGTATGGACAACAATTCCTGGTTCACAGCTGAACTCCAGGCTCTATGCACTCTGAAGCGTAATGCACTGACCAAATGGCAAACCAACCCCAGTGACGCCTCTAAGGACGAATTCAAACAATTGTCCTCCCACTATAAAAAAGCCATTATGCATGCGAAGGGTAATTCATTCAATACTAGAATAACTAATGGCAAGTCCCATTCCAAAGAAATATTCGCCATCTTCAAAGACTTAGTCACCACTACAACTTGCGCTGAGGACATTGTTAAAGATGAAGCATGGTGCTTGAGTATTGAATCAGCAATGCTGAATAAAATGTATCTATTACAGAACAAAATTCCTGCTCACCACAAAGCCTTGCCCAAGTCTGATCTGCCGCCTGCGCCCATCAATAACACCACTCCCATAGATAAAAAACCTTTTCTCCTTCAGAGATGTCACAGAAACAGAAGTCCTAGCCATCCTCAAACATTTTATACCATTAATCTGCAAAGGATTGTGCTGACGTCCTTGCACCCTTCCTTACAGCCTTCATTAATGCTTCATTCGCATCCGGCCTTATCTCCTCCTGCCTCAAAGAAGCTTGGGTGTGGCCGCTCCTAAAAAAAAGTCCCTAGACACCTCTTCCCCGAACAACTATGCGCCTCATATACAACAAAACTAATAAATGCTGTCAAACCTTTTTTGTCTCAACAAAATTGCCTCACAATAGCTAGAGCCACCTGTGGGGCACAAATAGACAATTGTAATGTACTTCTAGCTGGCACTTCTATAAAAAACCTGAATAGACTCCAAGTCATTCAAAACAATGCACTTATAGCTACATTAACCATTCCCAGCAGAGATCACATGTCACATGCCAGGCGTGCTGCCCATTGGCTCCCTGTAAAAGAAAGGATCACCTTCAAGACATTAGCCATAACGCACAAGTGTCTGGTGCTTACAGCCCCCCCTTTACCCCTTTACCTGTGTGAGAGAATCAGCAGAGCCACCTCCACCAGACCGAAGCGATCCCATCTCGCCAACCAGCTTTACGTCCCCACAATAAAAAGTATTAAGGCAGGCGGCGCCAGCTTTATGCACATTGCTCCAAAACAATGGAATGCCCTACCTAACTCCCTCAGGGCAGAGACCTAATACATGTCCTTCAGGAAACCCTTAAAAACTTTGCTCAACTACCCTATTCCCTCTTTCGCCATACACCGGCCACAGACTTGCATTCCAAGGACTCTCCCTATCCCTCACTATTGGATGATCAGCACCCCTAAGTCCCCTTCCCCCCTTCCCTAGTATACCTGTGTTAATAACTATACCTCACTGTTTACCAGGTTCACTGTAACCACGAACCACAGCCAGGCTGCTATTATCTGTATGTTTCTACCTATGTTCCCTTCTCCTGGTCCTCAGGTAACTAAATAAGCCTGCTTGTACAGTGGCACGATGCCCTTGCGATGCTTGCGTGCTATATAAATGTAAAGAATCAAATAAAATAAAATAATCCTCCTGCTTCTGTTGGGGATTGTAGGGCTAATTGATCGACAGTTAATGAGAATTAAATAATGCTCGCGGAGCTAGTGGATATCATAGCAGGTAAAGCTAATGCTAACCAAAGTGGCAAGGGTACACTTAACATTTCCCGAAGATCATCAGCGAAAGTGTTTTCTGATATGGCTTATTTGATTAATGTTTTCAACATCAACTTTAAAGTAATTAATCAATTTTGCTAATAGCAACTTTACAGATCCTAAATAGCAAACAAGTGAATTAAATAAAATGTGTTAATTGGGAGTTAAGATGGCACAGCTGTGGTGGCTTACCCCAAAGCCGCCATGAAAGGCTATAAGAGCACTCGGGATTCCCACGCGTTTCAGCCTGTCGCTCCACATTCGATGAGAGACCCTCTAAACCGAAGGCATGCCAAGGCGCTCATATGAGTTTAAAGACTCAGCTCCAACAGCTTGCACTGTGGAAGTGCTAAGGGCGAGTATGTGCGTCCTGAATTCCCGTAAGAAACCATCGTAGGCGCCGCCCACTCCAGCAGATTAAGTATCACAGAGTAACCGACGGCCAAAAATGTGGTAAGGAGCGAGTACTGCTTTGAGAAAACACCGCCTGAACGAGGCAGCGAATTCAACAGGAAGAGAAGCATCTCAAGAAACAGATACAGTGTGATTCACATGAAACGCAAAACATGTTTTAAAAGAATATTTTAATGAAAATCCAAAGCAGAGGCATGAGAAGAAACTGAGGTAAAAGTGCAAACAAATCCGTGATGCACCGCCCTGGATTATCTCACGACACACTACCACCGACACAGGCTTTCTGTCCTCTCCCTTTTGTGTCTAGAATAGTAATTACTTCAGCACACAGGATTTCCCACATAAAACATAGGTGTGATATTCTATAGAGTCCAGCTCCCTACATACATGTCCTTCTAGTTCTTTATTGCATATGTGGATTGGTCAAGTGCCGTTTGATCCAACCCCCTGCAAGCTAAATCATTATGCTGGCATGGGGGTTTAGGGGCGGGTACACAAGAGAACTGTGTAAATTATATTAAAAGGGCAAGGTACATCTACTCATATAATGTGGCCAAATACGATTTAGTTTTTGTGTGTCAGTGGCGCTACAGCACCACCTAATGTGCCAAAGCTAAAGGCAAGTAGTGTACAAAAGTCGAGAAGGCTTTGATTCCCAATTTAAGGGCAGGAAATTCCAGTTTCACTGTTGCATGATATGTTTCTCTGGGAAATAATGTTTGACAAATGCATTGAATTGATCTTTCTTCCCTGTCTTTTACTTGAGATATCACAGCCCTTCAATCCACTTCTGAGGGATTGTCTTGAAACAGGAACCGACTAGAAAAATCAAGGTTGACCAACAATGGAGGAGAGCATGTAGGGGACGATTCATGGAATAAATGTGCGCCGCACAAGCTTGTGAAAGCGTGCGAATCGCAGCGCAAGCGTGCGAAAGCTGCGCACATCGTTTCATGGAAGTCCGTGCGTGTGTAAATACTGGGATGTGCGCTAAAATCATGCGTGGCGCACGCGGGCGCACACGTCATCAAACGGCGTGCGCTATGCGCACAGCGAAAGCGCATATAGCGCGGCGCACACAACAAAAGTGGACGGAATACGGGGCGTAACACGCGGAATGGGGAACAACGCGTGAAAAAGAAGGCGTAACTGGGGAAGTACTGCAGGGAACTACACACACGCGAACAACCCGTATTCATGGTTTCGAATACGGGAAACACACGCATGGCAAAAGACGCGCATAGGCATCAACGTGTCTGCCACACGAAGGCAGGCGGAAGCGTCCCCGCACACAGTATAAAAGTGCGCGCAAACAACAAACACGTATATACAGCTACAATGAACGCCCCATTTGTCGCAGCACTGATCGTGGGACACCGCAGGAGGAGGAGAATAGCCAGGGCCTGCATTTTTTCACCCCGGACAAGCCTTTTTGGGATGCCTGATGACCAGGTCTACGGCAGGTATAGGTTTCCACCTCATATCATCCTAGACCTGGTCAGGGAGTGGGAAGATGACCTTACACCCCCCACCCTCTGCTCCCAAGCATTGAGCCCCTTGGAGAAGGTGCTCAATGTCCTGCATTTTTTGGCCACTGGGTCATTTCAGCGGACTACTGCCATAGTGGGGGGGGTCTCACAGGCCACGCAGTCACGCTGCCTACACCAGGTCTACACCAGGTCTTGGCAATCATGACAGCGCACCCCTCAGTCCGCAGGCACATATACATGCCCAGAACACCCGCAGAAAGGCAGGCTGTTGTCCAGGACTTTTACAGGGTGGCACACTTCCCCAAAGTGCTTGGTGCCATAGATTGCACCCATGTGGCCCTACGTCCACCTAGGGCCACTGAGCACATCTACCGAAACCGCAAGCACTGACATTCCATCAATGTGCAGGTGGTATGCGATGCAAAGGGAATCATCACCTCTGTCTATGCAAACTACCCTGGCTCCACCCATGACAGTTTCATATACAGAATGTCCGTCCTGAGTACAAGTGCCCGTGCACATGCATGCATGTCACACACACACAAATACACAAACCCCAATAATCACAACCATCATCACCTCTCCAGGGGACAGTGCCTACACTCTGAGCAACCACATGATGACGCCAATCCGGAAACCCACCACACCACCCCAGGTAAGATACAACGCGCCCCATATTGCAACCAGGGCCATAGTGGAGTGCACATTCGGAGTGCTCAAGTCACGCTTCCACTCCCTTGACCGCTATGGCGGGCAGCTACTCCATGCACCCCAAGTAGTGTGCAGGATCATTGTGGCAGCATGTGTCCTGCACAATGTTGCAACACGGCAGGGCGTACTGGTGGACATGGTGGTGCCCCCACAACCCCAACCACAGGCACAGGCGCTGCCCATGGGAGGGGATAGGGCACGTGGCGAGGAAGCCCGGACCCAGCTTGTGGCCACATTTTTCACCTAAACTCCCACCCCTGCGGAGTGCACACAGGCCTGGCACATACCAGGTGACAATCGATGATGACAAAGAGACAGTCAATTGTCACAACCTTACCACCCTGAGAATGTTGCCATGGAAGTGCCACATTGTGTGCATCCCTAGCTACTTAAACATAAGCAATCCTGTGTGACCAAAAGGCACACATGCAAGGTGTGAATCACACAGACCTGCAAAACAGGCCATGACTATCACTGCTATGTCACCCAAACCCTCCCAAACCACAACATGACATGGCAAGCAATAGCTATACACCAACACAGTACCAATAAGGTACACATTGACATGTGAAAAATGTAAAGTGGCATCAGACAATGATGCCTGACATGGAATCAGATGAAATGACTGACCAACAACCTCCCACCTAACCCGCGACATCAAGCACGTCCGGAAGCGCTGGGAGGACTTCAGGTGCAGGACCCTCTACAAGGCCCAGCGCCTCACGGAGGGGGGCCGGGTTAGCATGAGCAACATCCAGATGAGGGACCTGGAATGTGTAGGCCCAGCGCTCCACGCCCAGATCCTTCGGAGGCAGACCCGTCTGGAGTTGAGCGGTAAGTGGCCAAGCATTGCTGTGTGAGACAGGGCATGTTGCAGTGTGCTGGTAGTCTGATACTTGCCTGTATGTGTGACATAGGCCATGTATGGATGTGTGTGTGCAGGGACATCATGGTCATGCATGTGAGACCAGTAATGTGTGAACCACATGGATGGTGCATGTGTTCCAATGCAAATTGGGGAGATGTATGCAGAATGCACACATGAATGCATGCCAGTCTCTGTCCTTGGACATGGAGGGGGGTGAGGGATGGGTGCTGCTCTCATGTACATGTAAGGTGCACATGTGTGTGTGTCTGAGAAGTGTGTGTGTGACTTTGAAACGCCATGGATGCATGACACATGTCCGTGATGATGTGCAGATTCACTCATGCAGTGCAGTCACAGTTGTATCCACTGTGTTTGTGGTGTACAAGCCATGATGCATGACCCTCCAGTGTTGTGTGTGCATGGGATCAGTGTGAGCCATGATGAATGTGAGTTTGAAGGCAACATTTTGGTTAAAAGAGGCCCTTGTACATGGATGCTGATGTTGATTGCAGGCGCAGTGCCTGTTTCTGCATGTGTGTTGCGTGCATTCACCCATGTATTGTGGAGGGACAGGATGGAAGTGACATTTGACAGAGCCACTCATGTGTTATTGCTTCCTGTCTAGGGGAATATTGTACTGTACCCTGATGCTTGTGTTCTATGTCTCCCACTATGCAGTGTCAAATGAAGAAGAGGACGGGGACGGCGCTGTGGTGCCAAGCGGTGGGGATGCCTCCACCGGGTGGCGACGCAAGGCCCAGCCACACTCCCAGGAATTGCCATCATCCGGGAGCGAGGGAACTGGTGCCGCGTCTGCCACTACGGCTGTGGCGGAAGGGCCGGGTGAGCCCCCACAGGGGCTTGCAATGGCGGAAGAAGACGGTGTGGAGACATCCAGGTTGGTCGTCTCCACAGAGGAGGAGGAGCCTGCTACTGAGCCGCACATGGGGGCTGGTGGGGGTAGTACCACTGGTGCAAGTGGTGCAGTCCAGGGCCAGGGTCAGGAGGCAGCACAGGTCACCGCGGAGGGGCCTGTGCATGTCGCTGTCCTTGACCCTGTGACTGCACCACCATGCACCAGCAGGGATGCCCCAGCCCAGGCCCGTCCCAGGTAGGGGGGAGTTCCACGTCATCTGCCTCTCCACTACCTGTGGATGAGGGGTCCCATGACCGTATGGGCTCCGTCCTGGTTGGTGTCGCGTTGCGCACGTGTGACATTTGTGATGACATGCGTGCTTCCTGGGCGGAGCACGACGCCATTACGAAGAGCAGCGTCGCGATGTGGCACTGTTGGGAGGGGCCCTGGTCGTTCTCCCTGCCGTCTTCCAGCCCAGATTCCACCAGGGCCCCCTGTGGACCTGGCCTGACCAACACAGCCAGCTTGGTGGAGATCCCATTCCTGCCACAGTTGGGAGTCGGCGGTCCAGCAGGGTTGGACACCACAACAACTGGAGACCAGCTGATGGAGGATGTGCAGGCATCATCGGACAGGGCACATGGACAGCAGCAGCAGCAGGCTCTAGGTGGGAGCAATGATGGCTCGGGGCCATCGACATCAGAGGGGCAGGCATCGGCCAGAGAGCAGGAGAACCCTGGAATGGGTTTGTCTTCCGTGTGACTGCAGTTGGGCCGGCGTGTAGATGCAGAGCGGCGGCGGGCAGAAGAGGCACGGCTCACGATGGTCAGGGTGGAGAACTCCATGCGGAGGGCACTGAGGCGGGCCGAGTGCCTCGAGGCCATTAGCAGGGAGTTGGAGTCCAACATGGCATCGTCCCTGCGAACCCTCGGGGCCATGGAAGAGGACCGCCTCCTGGACATCGAGCAGGAGTTCGCTGATGCCCTGGCCCGGGAAATCGGGAAGTGAGCCGTCGGACTAGCCTGCCGCCATTGTATATAGTTTGTAGTTTTAGGTTTCCTTTATCTTTTTCATTCATTTGGAGCGCTTGGACTATGCCCCGCCTTTTTGTATATAGTTCTTTATTAGGTCGTTTTTTTGCTAGGTTTCATTTCATTCGTTGGGCTTATGGACCCTCGATTACTTCTTTGTATATAGTTGAACAGTGGATTTATCTATTATTATTTTTCTCACCATGGAGCAATGGATTTTACTGTTTCCGTTTCCTTTGGATTTAATTTGGTGGCTGGAGATTTTGGACAGATTTTCATTTCGATTTATTTGGATTCAGACTTCATGTTTTTCTTTTTGTGTTTTGGAAATGCTGCATTTCAGCATTTTTTTCAAACATTTTTTTCATGTTTTCATTTCATTACATTCTTTTTGTGTTCAATACATTTTGGTTTATTACTTTGATGTGTGGTATTCTCTCATTGGTTTCATGCATGTCACGGTGTAGGTTTTCACAATCACCAGCACCCATTGTGTGTGTGTGACAGAGATGTGTTGATGTACATTCTTGCCATTTGGGTTGTATTTGGGTTGGGTTGTGCCCGTCAATTCTGGGTGGGTGGGGGTGCTGGGGGACATGAGTCGGGCCTGCTGGCAGCTGCCCCTCACTGCTGGGGGGTGGGGTGCTGGGGGACATGAGTTGGTGATCACTAGTGCAAGGTGAAATGTGTCTCGGGATGATAGCATGGGGGCAATGTGCTCGCCTTGGAAGCAAGACGGTATCTTCTAGGGTATTTTGTTGCCAAGTTTGAATTTAAAGGGAGGAGCGTGCAAGGCAAGGTTTATGTGACTAAAAAGGGTCCAACTCTTCTGCGTTGGCATGATCAGAAAAAATTACAGATAAGGTTGGATCCCAGTACATCTGGCCTAGTTCTACATGTGGGTTCCTCGGTATGTAAGACATTTAGAAATAGATTCAAAAGGGGTGTGGGCAAAGTAAAAGGTATAAGACACTTCATACAGAACGTTATCTGTAATGTTGGTTCTAGTTCCAAGCACAGCAGTTGGAAGTGTTCCCAGTAGGAAGGAGCTTTGCTGTGGGCCTGTTACCAGTGGTCGAAGTGGGTGGGAGCGGTCGGGAGCGGTGCTCCTCTACTTCTTTTACTTAAGTTTTACCGTTCCTATACTTTTATTTTAAAAAGAAACCGTTCCGGAATGGTTTCATTTTAAAATCAAAGTGTAGGAAGAAATTGAAGCTTGCACTTCCAGTGCAATGCACAGGGCGTACCCTTAAACAGCAGACACATGTGTTTTGGGTTTTTTATTAGGCATGGGGGGTTGTGGCAATGGAGTTTGTGGGGAGCAGTGCAGGCCAGTAGGGAACATAGTTCCACTACTTCTTTTGGTACACTTCGGCCACTGTCTGTTACTGCTTTACTTAATAAATACAGTCATTAAAGCTATCTCGCCTGTCATGGTTTTATACATAACACAAATAAAGGAATAAATAAATAATAATTCGCTGAAGACTGGGGAATTGTTAGAACAATCTATGTCACCAATCCTAGAGTTGTGCATATACTGTAGAAGGCCTTTCTCTGAAAATATAATCTAATTTAGAGTATATTCGATGTGAAGAGAATAGAAGGCATACTGCCACTACTCCGTGTTCATATCTCCATGAATTTGTCAGCTCTACCTCTTTTCGTGTATTCAGTAACTTCAGAGAAGCTTGATTGACTCCCACATAGCCATCCTTTGTCAAATCGGATTGGTGATCCAAAACCAGATTCATGTCCCTGAATAGTACTATTAGGCCTTTGACGAAGGTTATTAAATCAAGTATAGCTGAGCATAGGGATTTGTTCTGCTCTTTGTTAGTTCCATAAATGGTTGCTATAGTTGTTTTGGTACAGTCTATTTCTCCTATGAGCAACAAGTATTTTCCCTCCTTATCCTTCTTACTGTCAATCAGTGTGAACTTTAGTCTGGAACGTATTAAGATTTTTACGCCTCCTTTTTTTGCTGAATAAAATCCTTGAAGGGGGACATTCTAAGACTGTGATCTGCCAGTAGCCCATACTCAGAGATACGTCTCTTTAAGGCAGAATTTTGTAGTAGTTGGGTTTGGAGAGTTTGTTCCCTCACGTCACAGGAGATGATCTTATGGTTGCTGCCCATTTATAAGGAAGTATCTTATCTTCTATTGCTTTGCAGTGCTTCATTATATCTAAACTACATTTGCCCGTTCTTCTGTGGTAACCAGTTAGTGGCCTCTTGTTCTCCTCAAACCTGTCGCCCTCTCAGAACAATAGTACACAATTAAACCTATAAACAATTAACAATATAACACAACAGAATACATATGTACCACATTTATAAGTAGTGGGCCCATAGGGGTCAATGGTCTTCTGGGGCAGGCTGCGCACATGGACACAACCTGGCCTTCTGACCAAAGCTAACCCTCTGAGCCCTGGGAATGATTCTCTTATTATGTGCAGAAAATCACTTTCCAAATTAGTTTACACTCTAGACAAGTTGTTAGCCTGAGTAAGAAATGGAATTACCCACCATTAAGCAGATAGTCAACATCATAGTTACTTTTAAGAGATGTCTGTGGAGGCATGCAGGCTGCTTGGCTCTTCGGCTCTTATTAGACCATTTTGAACCAATGTAGGGCTTGATCTGATTGTGATTGGTCCCTTCTTGTTCTGGAATGTTTTCTGGTTCCTGTTCAATGTTCAGGGTCTTTGCCACTTCCTCAACCTTCATGCAATGCAATTGCTTACATTCCCAGGTAAACAGTATGCCAAATGGGAAGGTCATCTGTATCTTACTTCAGCCTTTCTCATTTTCTCCGTCAAATTTCCAAATGAGTGTCTCTTCTGTAGAGTGAGATTGGCTGTATCTTGAAAGATTAGCAGCTGTGTGCCCTGAAACCTGATGGTACCCATTTCTCGAAATGCTTGCATAATATTTTCTTTCCTGCTGTAGGAGTGAAACTTCATAATGATGTCACAGGGTTGTCTTGTGGGGTCGTGTCATAGTGAGGCCAATCTATGCACTTGGTCTAAAGTTATGGCCCTCTTACCAAGGTCTGGGAAGACTGTCTCAAAGATAAAGATCGTCCTGTTTCTCAGATTCTGACCTTCCACCCCCGCTGGGGCTTCTTGTATCCTTAGGTTCTCACAGTGATGGTGGTTCTCCAGGTCTTCAATGGTTGTAACTAGAAGTCCCATGTATTGTTTCACATTCGCCATATCACCTTGAAAAATTATCACATCCTCCTTTAGAGATTGTACCACAGTTTCTGCTTCCCCCATGCATCCGTCAATGTGACAGTGATCTTGGGATAGGTCTGTTATTATCTTACTCAGATGAGCCATTGCATTATGAATCTCATATTTTACAGTAACTGTAAAACATCTTCCTTTAGAGATCCCAGACATTCTAGGAGATCCTTTTTGGTTAACGCAACTGCGTCTTTAGAATCTCGATCTTGTGCTGCTGGCACCTCTCTTCCTTGCTTTCCCCCTGACCTTCCATTCTGCTGCAGTTATTTTTGTGAGGCAACCAGAACTCTTTCAGAGCCTTTGATCTTTTGGCTCACTTTTTCGATGGCATTCACCCTCTCCCATTCCGCCACCTCTGCTGGGTCACCCTCGGTTCTGACTTTGTTTGGCTTGAATCGTCTGAGTTGAGCTTCTTATCTTTCACATTTAGCCTTGTGTGCTATGTGGTTGTTATCTTTGTTTCCAGCTTGTTTCATTGAGCATTGAAACAGTTTCCTTTTCTGCTTAAGAGCGTTTTCTCCATCTGGAATGAACGAACATGGCCTTGAATTTCTGCCATCAGAATGGGGATCTATGCCGAAGCTGGGGCTGTTGTTTGCTGTCCTCTAGCCTCATGATTTCTTCATGGGCCTAATGAAATCAAAAACTTGGGATGTACACTCATGAGTGCGTCTGGTTGTTGCTACTTGGTGGATGCTTTCCTCGGTTAATATACAGCAATCTGTGCTCTGATTGGTATGTCCTCGCAAATTAAGGATAAACAGAAGGAGGGTTGAAGAAGGCTTTAATCTTCCATTACTTACCAAGCGCTACTCGTCCACCTCACTGCCCTCAGATCTCTCTTTTTCAAACTACCTGTGTAGTGTGTCTGACTGATGTGGTACTGCTTGGATATGGCAAAGAGGATCTCTGAGCAGAAATTCTAGCATTTACTTTACAAAGTTAGAGGTAGCCGAACAACACTATATAAGTTTAACAGGTTACTATGTTTGCTGGTTTTGTTAACACAACTTTGTAAAGCAGCAACAATGATGTGTAAGAGTAAGAGTCAGGGTAATAAAGATTGATGGTGAGCAATCATAGCATCAATCTATATATTTTCATGGTATTTAGGGTTCACGTAGTGTGCTACATGCTACCGGTTATTTGTTTCAGAGCTCTATGGTCACAACGGGGAGGAAAGGATTATGTTTATTTATTTATATATTATGGATGGAAGAGCGGAAAACATTGAGGCCTTTTGCAACAATGTACAGATTCATTTGCCAGGCTTTTCTGAAGTTCAGATGGTCGGATTCAGGTGGGCGGTGTAAAAGCACAGAGTTTCAGAGGGCGATGCATCATTGACAGAGAGATCAACCACAAACCAAATATACCTTGGCCTGCAGTCGCAGCAGGTTACGGGAAGATGATCTGTGGTCTTCTGTTGGCTGTTAAAGTGTTAGTAATTTGATAAAGTGATGAGGGGACTCATCATTGAGTGTACAGTCTTGATGGAAAGGCCTTGCTAAATTTCGGACAATGTAAAGACTTTGAAGCCAAGGTGAAGAGGTTGTTTGCTTTCAAGACAGATTTGAGGCGTGCAGCATAGTTTGGTACTCTTTGGAGTTGGTGTAATGCTTTAGCTGGAAGCCGCCTTAGACCGCATTACAGTAGCCATTTGAGGGCATAAAGACTTGGAGGCACCAAGGCAAGCCTTTGGGGGGTTACTGTAAAGGGTGGAATGCCTCTCTGCAACATTTCATGGTAGAAGGTGGATTTTGGAACCGCGTTTATTTGCAGGACAGAACATTTATAGGAGGTTAGTGAGATGTTTATGCGCTCTAGTTGTGCTTCGTCCAAAGAATCACCAACCCCACTCATTGTAAAGGTCGCATCCTAGACTGGGTGGCGGACAACAACTGTCCGCCACCATCAGCTCCAACATGCCCTGTCCATGGATCGACCACCACCTCATCCAATTCACCATCCCAAGAGCCACTGACACTAAAACATACACCTCCGCACCGCCAGCATTGGCTAGAAGTGCACACAAATTGACCAAAGATAATCTCCTACCCTTGCTCGAGGCCCCTGCATTCAAGCCCCCATTCTCCAACGACCCGGGCCTGTTAGTAGAACTTTATAATGACACTCTCAAAAAAGCCATTGGTGCCATCGCCCCACTAAACCAAAAAAAGCCAAGAAGCGCATGGACAACAATTCCTGGTTCACAGCTGAACTCCAGGCTCTATGCACTCTGAAGCGTAATGCACTGACCAAATGGCAAACCAACCCCAGTGACACCTGTAAGGACGAATTCAAACAATTGTCCTCCCACTATGAAAAAGCCATTATGCAAGCAAAGGGTAATTCATTCAATACTAGAATAACTAATGGCAAGTCCCATCTTCAAAGACTTAGTCACCACTACAACTTGCGCTGAGGACATTGTCAAAGATGAAGCATGGTGCTTGAGTATTGAATCAGCAATGCTGAATAAAATGTATCTATTACAGAACAAAACTCATGCTCACCATGAAGCCTTGCCCAAGTCTGATCTGCCGCCTGCGCCCATCAATAACACCACTCCCATAGACAAAAAACCTTTTCTCCTTCAGAGATGTCACAGAAACAGAAGTCCTAGCCATCCTCAAACATTTTATACCATTAATCTGCAAAGGATTGTGCTTACGTCCTTGCACCCTTCCTTACAGCCTTCATTAATGCTTCATTCGCATCCGGCCTTATCTCCTCCTGCCTCAAAGAAGCTTGGGTGTGGCCGCTCCTAAAAAAAAGTCCCTAGACCCCTCTTCCCCGAACAACTATGCGCCTCATATACAACAAAACTAATAAATGCTGTCAAACCTTTTTTGTCTCAACAAAATTGCCTCACAATAGCTAGAGCCACCTGTGGGGCACAAATAGACAATTGTAATGTACTTCTAGCTGGCACTTCTATAAAAACCTGAATAGACTCCAAGTCATTCAAAACAATGCACTTATAGCTACATTAACCATTCCCAGCAGAGATCACATGTCACATGCCAGCCGTGCTGCCCATTGGCTCCCTGTAAAAGAAAGGATCACCTTCAAGACATTAGCCATAACGCACAAGTGTCTGGTGCTTACAGCCCCCCTTTACCCCTTTACCTGTCTGAGAGAATCAGCAGAGCCACCTCCACCAGATCGAAGCGATCCCATCTCGCCAGCCAGCTTTACGTCCCCACAATAAAAAGTATTAAGGCAGGCAGCGCCAGTTTTATGCACATTGCTCCAAAACAATGGAATGCCCTACCTAACTCCCTCAGGGCAGAGACCTAATACATGTCCTTCAGGAAACCCTTAAAAACTTTGCTCAACTACCCTATTCCCTCCTTCGCCATACAACGGCCACAGACTTGCATTCCAAGGACTCTCCCTATCCCTCACTATTGGATGATCAGCACCCCTAAGTCCCCTTCCCCCCTTCCCTAGTATACCTGTGTTAATAACTATACCTCACTGTTTACCAGGTTCACTGTAACCACGAACCACAGCCAGGCTGCTATTATCTGTATGTTTCTACCTATGTTCCCTTCTCCTGGTCCTCAGGTAACTAAATAAGCCTGCTTGTACAGTGGCACGATGCCCTTGCGATGCTTGCGTGCTATATAAATGTAAAGAATAAAATAAAATAATCCTCCTGCTTCTGTTGGGGATAGTAGGGCTAATTGATCGACAGTTAATGAGAATTAAATAATGCTCGCGGAGCTAGTGGATATCATAGCAGGTAAAGCTAATGCTAACCAAAGTGGCAAGGGTACACTTAACATTTCCCGAAGATCATCAGCCAAAGTGTTTTCTGATATGGCTTATTTGATTACTGTTTTCAACATCAACTTTAAAGTAATTAATCAATTTTGCTAATAGCAACTTTACAGATCTTAAATAGCAAACAAGTGAATTAAATAAAATGTGTTAATTGGGAGTTAAGATGGCACAGCTGTGGTGGCTTACCCCAAAGCCGCCATGAAAGGCTATAAGAGCACTCGGGATTCCCACGTGTTTCAGCCTGTCGCTCCACATTCAGCAGCGATGAGAGACCCTCTAAGCCGAAGGCATGCCAAGGCGCTCATATGAGTTTAAAGACTCAGCTCCAACAGCTTGCACTGTGGAAGTGCTAAGGGCGAGTATGTGGGTCCTGAATTCCCGTAAGAAACCATCGTTGGCGCCGCCCACTCCAGCAGATTAAGTATCACAGAGTAACCGACGGCCATAAATGTGGTAAGGAGCGAATACTGCTTTGAGAAAACACCGCCTGAACGAGGCAGCAAATTCAACAGGAAGAGAAGCATCTCAAGAAACAGATACACAAGCCGATTCATGGAATTATTAGCGTGGCGCAAGTGGCCAAAAACGTGCGAATCGCAGTGGAATAGCGAAAATCGCAGTGCAAGTGCGAAAATCGCACGAAAAGCAGCGCACATCGATTCATGGAAGGCCGTGCGCGAGAAGACCATCGGATGTGCGATTAGAAAGTGCGCGGCGCACGTTGGCGCACCGGCGCACGCAACAAAAGTAGGCGTAACACGGGGCGTAACACTCGGAATGGGGAACAACTTGCCAAAATGTGGGCGTCACGGGGGAAGCACAGGGTACAAGTGCGCGGAACGCCCACACGCTCGCCTACAACACGTATTCATGGAATAGAATAGGGCAAAAAAGCGCACGCTCAAACCAGCGCACAGGCACAAACACGACCGCCACAAGAAAGCAGGCGGTAGCGTCTCTGCGCCTGGAAGAAATGTGCGCCAAAAGGTGCGCCAACAAATAGCCCCTATATACAGCCATGATGAATGGCCAATACTGTGGCCCTCCAGGACAAATGACGTGCAAAGGGGTACCCACAAACACAGACACGCGCTGACAGAAAAAAAACGTGTGCGTGTATACCGGGGTGCGCGGGAAGTCTCACACGCGAATTGGCCGGGTGGATTACAGGGGTGCGCGGGAAGTACCACACGCGATTTGTCAGGGTACGTGGATTTCAATGGTGCGCGGGAAGTTCCACACGCGATATGTCCGGGTACGTTGATTTCAGGGGTGCGCGGGAAGTTCCACACGCGATTAGGCAGGGTACGTGGATTTCAGGGGTGCGCGGGAAGTTCCACACGCGATATGGCCGGGTACGTGGATTTCAGGGGTGCGCGGGAAGTTCCACACGCGATTAGGCAGGGTACGTGGATTTCAGGGTGCGCGGGAAGTTCCACACGCGATTTGGCCGGGTACGTGGATTTCAGGGGTGCGCGGGAAGTTCCACACGCGATTAGTCAGGGTACGTGGATTGCAGGGGTGCGCGGGAAGTTCCACACGCGATTAGTCAGGGTACGTGGATTTCAGGGGTGCGTGGGAAGTTCCACACGCGATTTGGCTGGGTATGTGGATTTCGGGGGTGCGCGGGAAGTTCCACACGCGATTAGTCAGGGTACGTGGATTGCAGGGGTGCGCGGGAAGTTCCACACGCGATTAGTCAGGGTACGTGGATTGCAGGGGTGCGCGGGAAGTTCCACACGCGATTTGGCCGGGTACGTGGATTTCAGGGGTGCGCGGGAAGTTCCACACGCGATTAGTCAGGGTACGTGGATTGCAGGGGTGCGGGAAGTTCCACACGCGATTTGGCCGTGCACGTGGATTGCAGGGGTGCGCGTGAAGTTCCACACACGATTAGTCAGGGTATGTGGATTGCAGGGGTGCGCGGGAAGTACCACACGCGATTTGGCCGGGTACCTGGATTGCAGGGGTGCGCGTGAAGTTCCACACGCGATTAGTCAGGGTACGTGGATTGCAGGGGTGCGCGGGAACTTCCACACGCGATTTGGCCGGGTACGTGGATTGCAGGGGTGCGCGGGAAGTTCCACACGCGATTTGGCTGTGTGCTCCGGCATTACCTGTACACCCTCCACGGCCCCTGCAGGCAGCACACACCACAGGGGACTACCCTGCACACCTGCTCATGTCTCCCACCACCCCCACCCCCCAGCCACCAGGGGCAGCCTCCACCAGGCCCCCACCCATGTCACCCACCACCTCCACCCCCCAGCACTGTGGGGCACCCTCCACCAGGCCCCCACCCATGACTCCCACCACCCCACCCACCAGCCACCAGGGGCAGCCTCCACCAGGCCCCCACCCATGTCACCCACCACCCCCACCCCCTCAGCACTGTGGGGCACCCGCCACCAGGCCCCCACCCATGACTCCCACCACCCCCCACCACCCAGCCACCAGGGCACCCTCCACCAGACCCCCACACATGTCTCCCACCACCCCCACCCCCCAGCAGTGCAGGGGCACCCTCGACCAGGCCCCCACCCATGTCACCCACCACCCCCACCCCCCAGCACTGTGGGGCACCCTCCACCAGGCCCCCACCCATGACTCCCACCACCCCCACCCATCAGCCACCAGGGGCACCCTCCACCAGGCCCCCACCCATGTCTCCCACCCCCCCACCCCCCAGCAGTGCAGGGGCACCCTCCACCAGGCCCCCACCCATGTCTCCCACCACCCCCACCCCCCAGAACTGTGGGGCACCTGCCAGCAGGCCCCCACCCATGTCCAACCCATGTCTCCCACCACCCCCACCCCCCAGCAGTGCAGGGGCACCCTCCACCAGGCCCCCACCCATGTCTCCCACCACCCCCACCCCCCAGCACTGTGGGGCACCCTCCACCAGGCCCCCACCCATGACTCCCACCACCCCCACCCACCAGCCACCAGGGGTACCCTCCACCAGGCCCCCACCCATGTCTCCCACCACCCCCACCCCCCAGCCACCAGGGGCAGCCTCCACCAGGCACCCACTCATGTCTACCCCCACCCCCACCCCCCAGCCACCATGGGCAGCCTCCATCAGGCCCCCACCCATGTCACCCACCACCCCCACCCCCAAGCACTGTGGGGCACCCTCCACCAGGCCCCCACCCATGACTCCCACCACCCCCACCCAACAGCCACCAGGGGCACCCTCCACCAGGCCCCCACCCATGTCACCCACCACCCCCACCCCCCAGCAGTGCAGGGGCAGCCTCCACCAGGCCCCCACCCATGTCTCCCACCACCCCCACCCCCCAGCCACCAGGGGCAGCCTCCACCAGGCCCCCACCCATGTCACCCACCACCCCCACCCCCCAGCACTGTGGGGCACCCTCCACCAGGCCCCCACCCATGACTCCCACCACCCCCACCCACCAGCCACCAGGGGCACCCTCCACCAGGCCCCCACACATGTCTCCCACCACCCCCACCCCCCAGCAGTGCAGGGGCACCCTCGACCAGGCCCCCACCCATGTCACCCACCACCCCCACCCCCCAGCACTGTGGGGCACCCTCCACCAGGCCCCCACCCATGACTCCCACCACCCCCACCCACCAGGGGCACCCTCCACCAGGCCCCCACCCATGTCTCCCACCCCCCCACCCCCCAGCAGTGCAGGGGCACCCTCCACCAGGCCCCCACCCATGTCTCCCACCACCCCCACCCCCCAGCACTGTGGGGCACATGCCAGCAGGCCCCCACCCATGTCCAACCCATGTCTCCCACCACCCCCACCCCCCAGCAGTGCAGGGGCACCCTCCACCAGGCCCCCACCCATGTCTCCCACCACCCCCACCCCCCAGCACTGTGGGGCACCCTCCACCAGGCCCACACCCATGACTCCCACCACCCCCACCCACCAGCCACCAGGGGCACCCTCCACCAGGCCCCCACCCATGTCTCCCACCACCCCCACCCCCCAGCCACCAGGGGCAGCCTCCACCAGGCACCCACTCATGTCTACCCCCACCCCCACCCCCCAGCCACCATGGGCAGCCTCCATCAGGCCCCCACCCATGTCACCCACCACCCCCACCCCCAAAGCACTGTGGGGCACCCTCCACCAGGCCCCCACCCATGACTCCCACCACCCCCACCCAACAGCCACCAGGGGCACCCTCCACCAGGCCCCCACCCATGTCACCCACCACCCCCACCCCCAGCAGTGCAGGGGCAGCCTCCAACAGGCCCCCACCCATGTCTCCCACCACCCCCACCCCCCAGCCACCAGGGGCAGCCTCCACCAGGCCCCCACCCATGTCACCCACCACCCCCACCCCCCAGCACTGTGGGGCACCCTCCACCAGGCCCCCACCCATGACTCCCACCACCCCCACCCACCAGCCACCAGGGGCACCCTCCACCAGGCCCCCACCCATGTCTCCCACCACCACCACCCCCAGCAGTGCAGGGGCAGCCTCCACCAGGCCCCCACCCATGTCTCCCACCACCCCCACCCCCCAGCCACCAGGGGCAGCCTCCACCAGGCCCCCATCCATGTCACCCACCCCCCCCACCCCCCAGCAGTGCAGGGGCACCCTCCACCAGGCCCCCACCCATGTCTCCCACCCCCCACCCCCCAGCACTGTGGGGCACCCTCCACCAGGCCCCCACCCATGTCTCCCACCACCCCCACCCCCCAGCAGTGCAGGGGCACCCTCCACCAAGCCCCCACCCATGTCTCCCACCACCCCCACCCCCAGCACTGTGGGGCACCTGCCAGCAGACCCCCACCCATGTCCAACCCATGTCTCCCACCACCCCCACCCCCCAGCAGTGCAGGGGCACCCTCCACCAGGCCCCCACCCATGTCTCCCACCACCCCCACCCACCAGCCACCAGGGGCACCCTCCACCAGGCCCCCACACATGTCTCCCACCACCCCCACCCCCCAGCAGTGCAGGGGCACCCTCCACCAGGCCCCCACCCATGTCTCCCACCCCCCCACCCCCCAGCACTGTGGGGCACCCTCCACCAGGCCCCCACCCATGTCTCCCACCACCCCCACCCCCCAGCAGTGCAGGGGCACCCTCCACCAGGCCCCCACCCATGTCACCCACCACCCCCACCCCCCAGCAGTGCAGGGGCACCCTCCACCAGGCCCCCACCCATGTCTCCCACCCCCCCACCCCCCAGCACTGTGGGGCACCCTCCACCAGGCCCCCACCCATGTCTCCCACCCCCCAGCAGTGCAGGGGCACCCTCCACCAGGCCCCCACCCATGTCTCCCACCACCCCCACCCCCCAGCACTGTGGGGCACCTGCCAGCAGGCCCCCACCCATGTCCAACCCATGTCTCCCACCACCCCCACGCCCCAGCAGTGCAGGGGCACCCTCCACCAGGCCCCCACCCATGTCTCCCACCACCCCCACCCACCAGCCACCAGGGGCACCCTCCACCAGGCCCCCACACATGTCTCCCACCACCCCCACCCCCCCAGCAGTGCAGGGGCACCCTCCACCAGGCCCCCACCCATGTCTCCCACCACCCCCACCCCCCAGCACTGTGGGGCACCCTCCACCAGGCCCCCACCCATGACTCCCACCACCCCCACCCACCAGCCACCAGGGGCACCCTCCACCAGGCCCCCACCCATGTCTCCCACCACCACCACCCCCCAGCAGTGCAGGGGCAGCCTCCACCAGGCCCCCACCCATGTCTCCCACCACCCCCACCCCCCAGCCACCAGGGCAGCCTCCACCAGGCCCCCATCCATGTCACCCAACCCCCCCACCCCCCAGCAGTGCAGGGGCACCCTCCACCAGGCCCCCACCCATGTCTCCCACCCCCCCACCCCCCAGCACTGTGGGGCACCTGCCAGCAGACCCCCACCCATGTCCAACCCATGTCTCCCACCACCCCCACCCCCCAGCAGTGCAGGGGCACCCTCCACCAGGCCCCCACCCATGTCTCCCACCACCCCCACCCACCAGCCACCAGGGGCACCCTCCACCAGGCCCCCACACATGTCTCCCACCACCCCCACCCCCCAGCAGTGCAGGGGCACCCTCCACCAGGCCCCCACCCATGTCTCCCACCCCCCCACCCCCCAGCACTGTGGGGCACCCTCTACCAGGCCCCACCCATGTCTCCCACCACCCCCACCCCCCAGCAGTGCAGGGGCACCCTCCACCAGGCCCCCACCCATGTCACCCACCACCCCCACCCCCCAGCAGTGCAGGGGCACCCTCCACCAGGCCCCCACCCATGTCTCCACCCCCCCACCCCCCAGCACTGTGGGGCACCCTCCACCAGGCCCCCACCCATGTCTCCCACCACCCCCACCCCCCAGCAGTGCAGGGGCACCCTCCACCAGGCCCCCACCCATGTCTCCCACCACCCCCACCCCCCAGCACTGTGGGGCACCTGCCAGCAGGCCCCCACCCATGTCCAACCCATGTCTCCCACCACCCCCACGCCCCAGCAGTGCAGGGGCACCCTCCACCAGGCCCCCACCCATGTCTCCCACCACCCCCACCCACCAGCCACCAGGGGCACCCTCCACCAGGCCCCCACACATGTCTCCCACCACCCCCACCCCCCCAGCAGTGCAGGGGCACCCTCCACCAGGCCCCCACCCATGTCTCCCACCACCCCCACCCCCCAGCACTGTGGGGCACCCTCCACCAGGCCCCCACCCATGTCTCCCACCACCCCCACCCCCCAGCAGTGCAGGGGCACCCTCCACCAGGCCCCCACCCATGTCACCCACCACCCCCACCCCCCAGCCACCAGGGGCAGCCTCCACCAGGCACCCACTCATGTCTACCCCCACCCCCACCCCCCAGCCACCATGGGCACCCTCCACCAGGCCCCCACCCATGTCACCCACCACCCCCACCCCCAGCACTGTGGGGCACCCTCCACTAGGCCCCCACCCATGACTCCCACCACCCCCACCCACCAGCCACCAGGGGCACCCTCCACCAGGCCCCCACACATGTCTCCCACCACCCCCACCCCCCAGCAGTGCAGGGGCACCCTCCACCAGGCCCCCACCCATGTCTCCCACCAACCCCACCCCCCAGCACTGTGGGGCACCCTCCACCAGGCCCCCACCCATGACTCCCACCACCCCCACCCACCAGCCACCAGGGGCACCCTCCACCAGGCCCCCACCCATGTCTCCCACCACCCCCACCCCCCAGCCACCAGGGGCAGCCTCCACCAGGCACCCACTCATGTCTACCCCCACCCCCACCCCCCAGCCACCATGGGCAGCCTCCATCAGGCCCCCACCCATGTCACCCACCACCCCCACCCCCAAGCACTGTGGGGCACCCTCCACCAGGCCCCCACCCATGACTCCCACCACCCCCACCCAACAGCCACCAGGGGCACCCTCCACCAGGGCCCCACCCATGTCTCCCACCACCCCCACCCCCCAGCCACCAGGGGCAGCCTCCCACCAGGCCCCCACCCATGTCTCCCACCACCCCCACCCCCCAGCAGTGCAGGGGCAGCCTCCACCAGGCCCCCACCCATGTCTCCCACCACCCCCACCCCCCAGCCACCAGGGGCAGCCTCCACCAGGCACCCACTCATGTCTACCCCCACCCCTACCCCCCAGCCACCATGGGCAGCCTCCACCAGGCCCCCACCCATGTCACCCACCACCCCCACCCCCAGCCACCAGGGGCAGCCTCCACCAGGCACCCACTCATGTCTACCCCCACCCCCACCCCCCAGCCACCAGGGGCAGCCTCCACCAGGCCCCCACCCATGTCACCCACCACCCCCACCCCCCAGCAGTGCAGGGGCACCCTCCACCAGGCCCCCACCCATGTCTCCCACCCCCCCACCCCCCAGCACTGTGGGGCACCCTCCACCAGGCCCCCACCCATGTCTCCCACCACCCCCACCCCCCAGCAGTGCAGGGGCACCCTCCACCAGGCCCCCACCCATGTCTCCCACCACCCCCACCCCCCAGCACTGTGGGGCACCTGCCAGCAGGCCCCCACCCATGTCCAACCCATGTATCCCACCACCCCCACCCCCCAGCAGTGCAGGGGCACCCTCCACCAGGCCCCCACCCATGTCACCCACCACCCCCACCCCCCAGCACTGTGGGGCAGCCTCCACCAGGCCCCCACCCATGTCACCCACCACCCCCACCCCCCAGCAGTGCAGGGGCACCCTCCACCAGGCCCCCACCCATGTCTCCCGCCCCCCCACCCCCCAGCACTGTGGGGCACCCTCCACCAGGCCCCCACCCATGTCTCCCACCACCCCCACCCCCCAGCAGTGCAGGGGCACCCTCCACCAGGCCCCCACCCATGTCTCCCACCACCCCCACCCCCCAGCACTGTGGGGCACCTGCCAGCAGGCCCCCACCCATGTCCAACCCATGTCTCCCACCACCCCCACCCCCAGCAGTGCAGGGGCACCCTCCACCAGGCCCCCACCCATGTCTCCCACCACCCCCACCCCCCAGCAGTGCAGGGGCAGCCTCCACCAGGCCCCCACCCATGTCTCCCACCACCCCCACCCCCCAGCCACCAGGGGCAGCCTCCACCAGGCCCCCACCCATGTCTCCCACCACCCCCACCCACCAGCCACCAGGGGCACCCTCCACCAGGCCCCCACACATGTCTCCCACCACCCCCACCCCCCAGCAGTGCAGGGGCACCCTCCACCAGGCCCCCACCCATGTCACCCACCACCCCCACCCCCCAGCACTGTGGGGCAGCCTCCACCAGGCCCCCACCCATGTCACCCACCACCCCCACCCCCCAGCCACCAGGGGCACCCTCCACCAGGCCCCCACCCATGACTGTAACGCTCACCTGATTCCCACGGAGGCGCGGCTCTGAAGATGGACTGGAAGGGCCCCTCTATTCTGGCTTCTCTGGCTCGCAAGAATACCCTCCTTAGGGTTTGAAATGGTGAGCTCTCCGTCCTGCTTCAGATGCAGGGGCGCGTTGAAACCCAGTTACTTCACTGGATTGAGGGTTGATGGAGTTCAGGTAAGCTTGACTGTTCAGGTAAGGCGCTGTAATAGTTCTGTTCAAAAGTTCAAGCTCTTTAATTATGTCCGTTGTCTTATTGCAGCAAGCGCTAATGCTCATGTCCTTTTCCCCTTAGGGGCCGGGGTTCGGATGCCGGAGAAATGGCGCCGACCCGAAGTGAAGCGTGCCGCTTCAGTAAATGGCAGGTAAGTTCCGGATGAGCGCTCAGGTAATGTCTTTACAAACGCTCAACAATGACTTTGTCTTTTTTCCCCATAGGGGCCGGGGTCTGGAGATGCCAGGAAGCGGCAGGACCCGAAATGCAGAGGGATATATCCAACAAGTAAGTCTTAAAAGGAAACTGAGCTTTCCTTATTCCTTTTCTCCCTCTCACCTTTGTTCTTGTCTTTTTTCCTCTAGGCACCGGAACGTAGCTGAATCCGGAAGATCGCTGCTGAAGATGGAAGCGCCTTGCCAAGGTGAGTGAAATGCAGCGCTGCAGCGATCGAAACGAAATGTTTTTAAAAAGATGTCTTCCTTTTCAGGATCGTCGGTGAAGTGACTCCGGAATGCAGTTTTAGCAGGTAAGGGCTTTTCTTCACCTAATCTCTCCTTTCTCCCCTTTCTCCCCTTGCAGGTGTTCCAGGGTGCTGGCAGGCGTGGCTGAAGTCAGGATGCAGGAGCAGACACAGTGAGCGTCCAGCTGCTAGGTGCAGAACAACGCGAAGCACGTGTGGCTGATCGGGTGTGGTTTAAATAGCCTTGGAAGAAGTTCCTGGTATGTATCCTTCCACCAATCAGGTATGTATCCTTCCCCGACCACACCCAGGTGGTGAAGTAGTCCCACAGGTAAAGTAGTCCCATTCAGGCCTCAAGAGGGCCTGGATGAAGCAGCATGGTCTGCATCAGGTAAGTGTGCACCCAAGCACTTAAACACATATCCTCTCTTATGAGCCTGGCGCCTAAGGCGCCAGGACTGGGGGCCCCTATGAGCCTGGCGCCTAAGGCGCCAGGACTGAGTCCAAAGGGCCCCGACTTGGGCCTGCTGGGACTTCCCAGGGGAAAATGATGTCTGCCTCTGGGGTTGCTGGGCCCGGCCTGGCTCCTTAGAGGCAGGCATCATGACAATGACTCCCACCACACCCACCCACCAGCCACCAGGGGCACCCTCCACCAGGCCCCCACCCATGTCTCCCACCACCCCCACCCCCCAGCCACCAGGGGCAGCCTCCACCAGGCACCCACTCATGTCTACCCCCACCCCCACCCCCCAGCCACCATGGGCAGCCTCCACCAGGCCCCCCCCATGTCACCCACCACCCCCACCCCCCAGCACTGTGGGGCACCCTCCACCAGGCCCCCACCCATGTCTCCCACCACCCCCACCCCCCAGCACTGTGGGGCACCCTCCACCAGGCCCCCACCCATGACTCCCACCACCCCCACCCACCAAGCACCAGGGGCACCCTCCACCAGGCCCCCACCCATGTCTCCCACCACCCCCACCCCCCAGCCACCAGGGGCAGCCTCCACCAGGCACCCACTCATGTCTACCCCCACCCCCACCCCCCAGCCACCATGGGCAGCCTCCACCAGGCCCCCACCCATGTCACCCACCACCCCCACCCCCCAGCACTGTGGGGCACCCTCCACCAGGCCCCCACCCATGACTCCCACCACCCCCACCCACCAGCCACCAGGGGCACCCTCCACCAGGCCCCCATCCATGTCTCCCACCACTCCCACCACCCAGCCACCAGGGGCAGCCTCCACCAGGCACCCACCCATGTCTCCCACCACCCCTACCCCCCAGCCACCAGGGGCAGCCTCCACCAGGCACCCACACATGTCCCCCTGCCCCCAGGTCCTGACGATACTCAATCATGGCAGTAATGGGCAGCATACCCAGCACAAACACCCAGGCAAGGATTGCATCCACCCACATAGTGAATGCAATTACATGATACAACCCCAATGGCAAGTATGTAAATGAACACATGTCCGTTACACACACATACACAATGGGTGCAAGTGAATGTCAAAACCCATATCATGACATGTATGAAACCAATGAGAAAATAACACAAGTGAAAGTAAAAATAAAAAATGTATTAAAGATGAAAAATAAGTAAACAAATCAAACATACAACAATGTGGATAACAAAATAAATGGTCCATGTCCGAGAACAAAAGTAAAAAGCAAAAAAACAAAGGAATACAAAAACAAATGTTGTCCAAAGCAATATCATGTAGAAGGAAAATAATGAAAAACCATTTCCTCATGGTGAACACAATAACAAATAAAAAAAAATGTTTCTTCAAAAAGCAAACTATATTCAGGAATGTTCAAGGGTCCATGAGCCCAACACCATAAATGAAACCTACTACTACCTAATGAAAAAAATATATACAAAAAACTGGCCATTGTCCAAGCGGTCCAAAATAATAAAAATAAATAAAGGAAACCTAACACTAACTAACTAAATAACTATATACAAAGGCACCGGGCAAGTCCTTCGGCTCACTTGGTGATGTTGCTGGCCAGGGCATCATCGAACTCCATGTCGATGTCCTGGAGGCGGGACTCTGTCTTGGCCCCGAGGTCTCGCAGGGATAACCCCATGTTCAGCTCAAACTCCCTGCGAGCTTCCTCGAGGCACTCAGCCCGCCTCAACGCCCGACGCATGGAGAACTCCGCCCTGACCATGGCGAGCCGCTCCTCTTCCGCCCGCTGCCGCTCCGCACCTATCCGCTGGACCAACTGCTCCCACACGGAAGACACCACCATCCCAGGGTTGCCCTGCTCTCCGGCCGATGCCTGCCCCTCTGATCTTGATGGCCCCGAGCCATGATGCCTCCCACGTCGAACCCGCTGCTGCCTCCGACGCCACTGCCTCTGCCAGCACGACGGCATCCAGGCTGATGGAAACCACCGACGCCGTCGTGCACGTGCCCTGCCCGATGATGCTGTCACATCTTCCATCTGCTGGGGTCCAGTTGCTGTGTTGTCCACCCCTGCTGGACCTCCGACTCCCAACTGTGGCAGGGATGGGATCCCCACCGAGCTGGCTGCATTGGTCGGGGCAGGTCCACAGGGGGCCCTGGTGGCATCTGGGCCGGAAGACGGCAAGGAGAACGACTGGTGTATAGCCTGCACAGAGGAGGAGAGGGCCGCCAGATTGGCCAACACATGCAGGAAACCCCCGAACATGGCCGATCCCAATTGGGCCACGTCGGCACGGTGCACTTCGTGATGATGTGCGTGCTCCTCCCGGGAAGCACGCACGGCATCACGAATCACAGCCGTGCGCATCGCGACCCCAATCAGGACCTTCTCCACACGGCCAGGGGTTCCCACGTCCGCAGGTGGAGGGGAGTCAGGTGACATGGACATCCCCTCTACCTGCGGACGGGCCTGGGACGGGGCATCCCTGCTGGTGCATGGTGGTGCACTCACAGGGTCAGGGACAGCGACATGCACAGGCCCCTCCACGGTGACCTGTGCTGCCTCCTGCCCCTGGCCCTGGAATGCACCACTTGCACCAGCAGGGATGCCCCTACCAGGCCCCATGTGTGCCCCAGTGGCGGCCTCCTCCTCCTCTGTGCAAACCACCAACCTGGATGGCTCCTCACCGTCTCCCACCGTAGCAGGCCCTTGTGGGGGCTCACCCACCCCTTCCGCTGCAGCCGTGGGGGCATCCCCGCCACCTTGCTCCACAGCGCCGTCTCCGCCCTCTTCTTCACTAGCCGCTGCGTAGAGGGAGACAAAGAACACAAGCATCAGGGTACTGTACAATGGTCCCCTACACAGGAAGCAATAGCAGATGAGCACCACTGTCAAAGTACACTTCCATCATGTCCCTCCACAACACATGGGTCAGTCCAGGCAAAACACACACAGTAACAGGCATGGTGCATGCCATGGACATTTCCATGCATGTCCAATGGACTCTTGAAACATTCAATGACATGTAACTCACATGCATCATGGCTCATGCCTATCACATGCACACACTTCACCTCAGTCACATCCATCTGGCCCCAAACACAACAAACACAGCGGATACAAGGGTAATTTGGCTGCTCCACTGAATCTGTGCATTGTCACACACATGTGTCATGCATCCATGGCATGTACAAGTCACAGACACGCAGGTCAGGCACACAGACATGGCTACCACATATGTACCTGGCATCAGCACCCATCCCTCACCCCCACCCATGTCCTGGCACAGAGACTGGCATGCTCTCATGTTCAAAATCTGCATAGGGCTCCCCATGCAGCATTTGAACACATGCAACAACCATGTGGGTCACACATCACTGGTTGCACATGCATTACCATGATGTCCCTGCACACATACATGCATACATGGCCTATGGCACACATACAGGCAAGTATCATAGACCCAGCACACAGCAACATGCCCTGTCTCACACAGTAATGCTTGGACACTTACCGCTCAACTCCAGATGGGCCTCCCTCTCAAGGATCTGGGCGTGGAGCGCTGGGCGTACGCGTTCCAGGACCCTCATCTGGATGGAACTCATGCGGCCCCGGCCCCCCTCCACGAGGCGCCGGCCTTCACAAGGGTCCTGGACCTCAAGTCCTCCCAGCGCTTCTTGATCTTCTGGATGTTGCGGGTTGCCACCCCCTCCACGTTGATGGCAACCACACAGTCGGCCCAGATCCTCTCCCGTCCTTCCTTGCTGGCGCGGGACGATCCAAAGAGGGCATCATACTGCCCCAGGACATGCTCCACCAGGACACCAACTTCGGTGGCAGTGAAGCTGGTGCCCCTCTGCCCCTCTGGCCTGGGGTTGCCACTGGTGCCAGATGTGGAAGTGCCCGACATGGCAACCCCAGAGGCAGGAGTGGGTGGGCAACTGGGTCCTGGGGCTGGGCTGTGGAGCGATGTAATCCCAGTCGGGAGTCTTCAGTTCCAGCAGGGGTGGACACAGCAACTGGACCCCTGCAGATGGCTGATGTGCAGGCACCAAATGGCAGGGCACGGTGGCAGCAGGCAGGCAGGCAGGCAGGCAGCAGCAGATGGCACGTGGGAGGCTGCTCGGGGCACTGGGGGGCAGTAACTCGGCCTTCTGGGCAGGAGCGTGGTCTTCCGTGTGTTTTCGCGTGGCCAGCTTGATACGGAGTGATTTGGCACGTGAAAATCTGGCACGTCAGCGTGAAATCCGAGGAAAGGCCCTTAGCGCGTAAGCGCGTCAGCACGCATACGCGATTCTATTGGTCCAGAGTCCCTCAGCGCGTAAGAGCGTATGTGACGTGACCCGCACGGATGTTCCCCACTCAGCATGTGATGACGGAGCACACGTGTAAATACTGCACGTCAGAGTGCCATCGCGTGTAATTGGACAAAAGTGCGCGTACACGCGATTGGCCTATGTACGTGTATTTCAGGGGTGCGCGGGCACTTACACACGCAAGTACGTCAGCGCACCTGTATCCCGTGGTGCGTGGGAATTTCACACGTTATTGGACTGGGAACCAGGTGTGCGCGGGTCACACGCTCGCCTAGAACACGCGCAAAGCATGAATTTGCGCACTTTAACAATAACAAGCTCAGACGCCAGGATGAACATACCGTTCCTAGCAGCAGTGGCAGTGGGCTACCAAAGGAGGAGGAGGAGGATAGTCAGGGCCAGAATATTCACACCCAGAACCAGCCTTTTCGGGATGCCTGATGACCAGGTGTATGGAAGGTACAGGTTTCCACCACACATAATACTGGACCTGGTGAGTGAGTGGGAGGATGACCTCACATCACCCACCCTGTGCTCCCAAGCACTCAGCCCCCTGGAGAAGGTCCTCAATGTACTGCACTTCTTAGCCACTGGATCATTTCAGCGGACAAGTGCCATAGTGGGTGGGGTGTCACAGGCCACCCAGTCACGCTGCCTACACCAGGTCTTGAACATCATCACTGCACGCCCATCAGTCCGCAGGCACATATACCTGCCCAGAACACCTGCAGAAAGGCATGCTGCCGCCCTGGATTTTTACGGTGTGGCACGATTCCCCAAAGTGCTAGGTGCCATCGACTGCACCCATGTGGCTCTACGTCCCCCCAGGGAATCTGAGCACATCTATAGGAACCACAAGCACTGGCATTCCATCAACGTGCAGGTAGTATGTAATGCCAAGGGAATCATCACCTCAGTATATGCCAACTATCCCGGTTCCACCCACAACAGCTTCATTTACCGAATGTCCACCCTATGCCGGGACCTAGAAGCTGGGCGGCATGGCGATACATGGCTGCTTGGTGAGTATGTATGCCACTGCACATGCATGCATGTTGGATACTGAGCAAGGTCACAACCCCACCAATGATACCAATCACCACCTCCACAGGGGACAGTGCCTACCCTCTCAGCCCCCACATGATGACGTCAATTCGGAACCCCACCACGCCACCCGAGGTAAGATATAACACAGCCCACATTACAACCCGGGGCATAGTGGAGCGCACATTCGGAGTGCTAAAGTCACGCTTTCGCTCCCTTGACCGTTCTGGCGGGCAGCTGTTATACGCTCCCCCAGTAGTGTGCAGGATCATAGTGGCAGCATGTGTCCTGCACAAAGTTGCAACACGCCGGGGCCTGGCCGTTGTCATGGTGGTGGCCCCACATCCCCAACCACATGCACAGCCGCTGCGCATGGGAGGGGAAAGGGCACGGGGGGAGGCAGCCCGTACACAGCTAGTGGCTAATTACTTCACATAGTAATCACACCCCTGTGGACTGCACACTGGCCTGGCACATTCCATCTGACAATCAATGATGACTCAACCTGACACTGATCCTGAATGTCTGGAGATTCAACCGTGAAAAGCATATCAGCCTGAGATTGTTCACCTGGAAGTGTTACAATGTGTGCATCCCTACCCACACACACCACCAATGCAGGTTTGTGAAGAAACACATTCAAGCAGCTAAAATGAATACCCACTTGCTAAATGCAACAAGAGGACAGTGCCATGTCACGCAACCCATCCCCAGCACCGCCACACAACACACCGTGCCATGTCATGCTATGTGCAGGTAAACAAAGTAATCCCCACAACATGACAAGTGTCGCGATGTACAGTGTCCCCAATTGAAACTTGCTACACCTGAAATGCTCACTGTAATGCAGGACCAACAACAAACTTGAGCAGGTACTACCATTGACATGACTTCACTAATGTAATAAATCAGTAGTCTCACCACCTGGAAATGCCTGCACTCCCACCACTTCCAACTGTACAGTGTTGGCGCCATGTAGAGTTGTAGGTGCACTGCTGCCAACAAGGACCCCATCTCCAGACTAGAGGGCCTTGTGTAGACATGAGGAAGGGACCTGCAAATTGGGAGGCAGACACAGATGATGAGTTACACATCAATGCAACATACAGTGTACAACACAACAGCAATATGCACTAGGAATGTATACACAGTATTGACTAGACTACCCACACATGTAGTGGGAGTCCAATGTCACCATGTACTTCAATGTCACTTGGGCACACCCTTTGCAAGCCCATGGAAACGGGAAGCAGGAGGGGTGTGTGTGACTCAAACCCAGGCATCTGAACCTAATACATGACAAGCCTGCATGTGCCCAGCCACAATGCAGCGTATGCCCACAGGAACCACGGAAGCCAACAAATTGTCCCAAATTGTCCCATTAATGGGCCCGGGGGGGTTGGGGAGGCCACCCAGGAGGTCCGAGGACAAGGTGCACACCAAAACCCACCTGTGTGGATCCTGGGAAAAAAAAAACACCTCCATGGGCTCATGGCCCACACGGCTACCCTATTGTGGGAGTATCACTGCTGTCGCTATTATCACCCTGTGCAGCTGCATCCGGAGGTGGTTGCACTATGGGAGGCAGCCCACGCAAGGCCCTACTCTGTTCCTCCATGGCTGCAAGCATGCGGGTGTGGTAGGTCTCGTTCTGGAGGATGAGGGTGCGGAGGTCCCCATGCAACAACTCACGGGATGCCCGGACCTCCGCCCTCGTTGCTTGCATCTCAGCTGAGAGCGTACGGGTGAGACGCTCCAGCTGCTGTTCTGTCCTTTGGTGTGTTGAAGCCTCAAGCTCAACAAGAGTCGTCCTGAGTTGATGTAGCTCCTGCCTCAGGGCTTCCCTGTGGCCCTGGGACTCTATGGAGATGGCCTCCTGCAGAGTCGCCAGTGCCGCCCGCCTGTCCCTGTTGGACGCCAACATGTCCTCCCTGTGTGACTGGCAGATGGAGTCGGTTGCCTGCTCTAGTCGCTCCATCAGCCTTTCAGGGGGGACAATGGAAGTGGCCACCCTATCCATGGCCTGAGCCATCATCTCGGATGATGCTGCCTGTTGGGTAGCCATACCGTAAATGGAATGCTCCCATGCGGTATTGCCAGGTGGCGTACGGCCACCACGTCGGCGGGCACCACACCTGTCTGGGGCAAGGCGGACTGCGCCTTGCTGTGCCAGCACTGCCTGAGGCTGCAGGACTGCATTCCCCCTCTGATCTGCTGGCCCAGGAACAGGATCAGATGTCGCGGAGTGTGACCCTGCATCCGTAACCACCAAAGGCCTAGCTGCCAACACTGACATCCCCATTGAGGGTACTGACCCTGGTGCAGGTGGGTGGGACAGAACAGAATCCCTCCCTGGAACACTCACCTGCGACGGCACGTAGGTCTCATCATCCGAATCAACAGCTGAGTACAGCTCGGGGGAGGTGCAGCCAGAGACACCCCTTGAGAGCACGACCTGCAGCACTTGTGGGTTCTCACCCACCAGCACACCACGTCCCTCACTGGTGGATGGTCGGCCCTCGGACCTCTCCTGGCTCTGCACCATCTCCACAACCCCAGCAGTATCAGGTGCGTCTTCCCCTGCAAAGACATAATAACAAAGAAATGGAAACAGCCATTAGCACCATGGCACACAATGAGGGCTGAGAAGCAAGAGAACCAGTACTTGATTGACACATGTCCCACATGACTAAGACCCTCCCATGCATGCACCCTCACTGTGTATGAAGGGCAGGCAAATAGCACACACTGATGACACAAAGATGGAAGAAGAACACATTTTCTGCATGCTGCCTGGCAGTGGCATCACACATTGGCCTGTGATTGCCAGGTGACACACACATGCCATCACACAGATGGCATGTACCATTGCTATTGAGTGAAGATGGAGAGGAGGGCAGCACTTATTCATTCAGTCCAGTTCCCGCATGCAATAGCTTTTCTAATTCAAACAGGTCTGATTTTTCACCTGGAGCTGCCAGTCCAATATGGTCCAATTGCACAGGGACATGTGTGAACATATGATATCCAGGTAACAAAGTCACTCCACTTTACCATAGCCATGCCAGACATGTGACTAGAGGACTGAGGAATGCCTAGTATAAGTGGTGGAATGCAAACAATCTGTCTGAATGAACATAGAAAAATAAGCAACAATTTTGTGGCAAGGTGACACTTCAAGGGCAACTGGGGTGCTGTTGGGCTAGATGTCTACTGTTGGCAGAAGGGATACTGCAATGGCCATATGCAGCTGCGCAGGATGTATTGCATGAAGCACATGGCTGACCCATACGACTCAGGCGCACACACTCTCACCTGGCACACAAACAGATGCCCTCACACACACACCATGCACATGGATGACACACACATGCATGTGCACTCACCGGACAATGCCTCGTAATCAGGCAGATCTCCCACGCCTTGGATCTATTCCTCCGTGACGTAGGTCCCAGCGACTGACTCATGTGGAGTGAGTTCCATGTCTAATACTGGAGACCCACCTCCAGTCACTAGAGTTGCGGCATGACTTGAGGCCAGCTTCTTCTTTGCCCTGCGCTTTAGGTCATTCCAGCGCTTATAGCAATCATTGGCTGTGCGCCTCACGATTCCAAGGGCACTTAAGATGTCCGCAATGGTCTGCCAGTGTGCCTGGCGTTGTGCAGGTGTGGTCTTGGATCCTGCAACAATGACCATCTCGTTATCATGTCCGGACACATACTCGACAAGTGCATTCAGTTCGTCATCCGTGAAGCTGGGCTTCCTCGACGGGCCGGACTGTGTAGCCGTGTCTGGGGCATCAGCCTGTGCCGGACGAGCACTCTTCCTCTTCCGCTTGGAAGGTGGTGGTGATCCTGAGTGTCCTGCACCGCTCTGGACACTAGGGGCAGGAGCCCTGGTGGGCTCTGTATCAGGTGTGTGGGATTGCACACTCAGCATGGGAGTTGGTGCAGGCATTGGCTCAAGTGTAATGGTGTCAGGGGGAATGTCAGCAGGATGGACTAGGACCGACACTGTCCTGGCTGGGTGTGTGAGAGCTGGGGTGGATGGAGCCGCAGCTGCCCCTGCAGCCTCTCCGTCCTGCCTACTTGGGGCAGCAGATGACCTTGCTGCCCCAGATCCACGTGGCATAATGGCATCAACGTGCACCAGCGCACATGTCGTAGCCCTGCTGACCTGGAAGTCAGCCATGGAGTCAGCCAGGTCTGGTGCCACAATGGGCTGGTCCAACAAGGGCTGAGCATGGATGGTGTCAGCTACATCAGCCTCAACGGGGGGGGGAGATTATGGGTGCCCTTGACTGGTCATCCACACATGGGGGGACAGGCTCACCCTGCAAGTTACGACCACGTCCCCTACCGGATCCACCACGGCCACCACTTGTGGCTCTTCCACCTTTGCCACCCTTACGGAATCCTCGCCTCCCAGCCATGGCACTGATATTAATGTGCGTATGGGAGTGGCTGTAGACTATTGTCCTGGGCAATTGGGGGTCAAAGGGGTTGGGTACCAGATGGTAATTGTACCCTAGTGCTCTAGCAAGGCTGAATGTAACCCCTGGGGAAAGATGATGGGTCACGCAACGCACAGGAGGCCCAAAAAAGGGAGATGACGTGCACGCAACCCCTCCTAGACCACGTGTGCAGAAAGAAAAACCTGCACTACGCTGTGGCACCCAGTAACACAAGAATGAACGTATGCGTGTCACACGCAGCCTAGAATGACCTCTGAAGGGGTAGGCTACACACGGGGCAAGCACAGATGTTAGATACGTGCGTGACTCACCGTCTGCCAGGTAAAAGAGCGTGAAAAATGAGCGCGTTTGGTTGGCAACACCCCCGCCAAAAGAAGATATGTACGGTGTCTGAGGAGACAGGACAACAGTAGAAGGGAACACTGTTTGAGGGAACAGGCCCAGGTAAACCAGTACAAGAGAAAAAAGAGAAAAAGCTGTCAGAGGTAACAGGGAGTACGAACTGGAAGCCGTGAAGTAAATCGCGTGTGAAACGACAAGAAGTACAGAATTCACCCACTCGCTCTCCACGAAAAGCACGTACAAGGAATTGGTGTCCTACACGTACCTTATATGCAGGCCCACACGTACAGCGTCACTTACGCGGCGTGTACGTGCTAGGCCCATTCCCACCAATTACACGCTTTGACACTTCTGCGTGTAGGTCCATTTTCACCAATTACACGCTTTGACACTTCTGCGTGTAGGTCCATTTTCACCAATTACACGCTTTGACACTTCTGCGTGTAGGTCCATTTTCACCAATTACACGCTTTGACACTTCTGCGTGTAGGTCCATTTTCACCAATTACACACTTTGTAACTTCTGCGTGTAGGGCTATTTCCACCAATAACACGCTTTGAGACTCGGACGTGTCACGCAACTTATTCCTACGCGTGCACATGACTTCATAGACGCGTATACGCTGGTGACGCGTTTACGCGCTAAGGGCCTTTCATCGATTTACACGCAGACGTGTGGGATTTTCACGTGCAAAATCACTCCGTATCAAGCTGTCCACGCGTACACACACGAAAGACCACGCTCCTGCCCAGGAGGCCAAATTACTGCCCCCCAGAGCCCTGAGCACGCTCCCACCTGCCATCTGCTGCTGCCTGACTGCCTGCTGCCCACGTGCCCTGCCATTTGCTGCCTGCACATCAGCCAGGGGTGCTGTTGCTGTGACCACCCCTGCTGGAACCAAAGGCTCCCGACTGCTTTTCCGTCGCCCCACAGCCCAGCCCCAGGACCCAGTTGCCCACCCACTCCTGCCTCTGGGGTTGCCATGTCGGGCACTACAACATCTGGCACCAGTGGCAACCCCCGGCCAAGGAGGCAGAGGGGCACCAGCTTCAGTGCCAGGGAAGTTGGTGTCCTGGTGGAGCATGTCCTGGGGCAGTATGATGCCCTCTTCGGAAGGTTGCGCGCCGACAAGGAAGAACGGACTCGGATCTGGATGGACATCGTGACTGCCATCAACGCGGAGGAGGTGGCAGTCCGCGACTACGAACGTGTCAGGAAGCGCTGGGAGGACTTCAGGTCCAGGACCCTCAACAAGGCCCGGCGCCTCATGATGGCAGCAGATGCTAAGGGGCGGGCGGGGCCACTTGTCGGAAGATCAGATGAGTGTCCTGGAACGCATATCCCCAGCGCTCCACATCCAGGTCCTTGAGAAGCAGACTCGTCTGGAGTCAAGCGGTAAGTGTACATGCATTCTGATTGTAAGCTGTGCGTGTGGTGGTGTGCCAGGAGTGTGCAGGTTGAACATGTATTTTTATGTGGCCAAGTAGGGGGTGTGTACAGGGCTGTGAGGGTGACACATGCGAGGGGTCTCATGTGTGACACATGGATGGTGCTTGTGTGTGTGGCCTTGCATGGCACAGGATGTGGAGGTATGATTGTCAGGTGTGACATGGATGTCAATCGAGACACTGCGACAGTTGGCGGAGGTGTACACATGCATGCAGGTTTGGTGTTGTGTGTGCATGTGTAGTGTACTCCCTATGTTGCATGTGATGTGTGGATGACCTTTGGCTGCCCATGCTGTTGTATGTGAATCGATGGTGCTGGCTGTTGCATTATGGCTGTGGTATGGCTCATGTGTGCAAGTTGAAATGACATGTGTGTTGGGGATTGTGATGCCATGTGTGAGGTTTACCAATGCCACTCATGTATAACTGTCATGTGTGTATGAGTCCATTTTACATTGCCCTGATGCCTGTGTTTTCTTTCTCCCTGTCTGCAGCGTCAACTGATGAAGAGGGCGGAGAAGGTGCTGTGGAGCACAGCGGCAGGGGTCGCACCACCAGCCGGAGACGCAAGGCCCGGATCCCCTCCCAAGTTGTTATCTCGTCGGGGAGTGAGGAGTCTGGTGCCACCTCCCAGGCCGCAGCTGGCGAGGGGAGTTCCAAGAGCCGGAGGTCGGAGTTGGACTCCTCGGCAGCAGAAGGGGCAGCTGGGACCCCACAGGGCCCAACGGGGGAAGATGGCACGGAGTCATCCAGGTTGGTGGGGGCCTGGTGGAGGGTGCCCCTGGTGGCTGGGGGGTGGGGGTGGTGGGAGACATGGGTGGGGGCCTGGTGGAGGCTGCCCCTGGTGGCTGGGGGGTGGGGGTGGTGGGAGACATGAGTGGGGGCCTGGTGGAGGCTGCCCCTGCACTGCTGGTGGGTGGGGGTGGTGGGAGACATGGGTGTGGGCCTGGTGGAGGCTGCCCCTGGTGGCTGGGGGGTGGGGGTGGTGGTAGACATGGGTGGGGGCCTGGTGGAGGCTGCCCCTGCACTGCTGGGGGGTGGGGGTGCAGGGGGACATGAGTGGGGGCCTGGTGGAGGCTGCCCCTGCACTGCTGGTGGGTGTGGGTGGTGGAAGACATGGGTGGGGGCCTGGTGGAGGCTGCCCCTGGTGGCTGGGGGGTGGGGGTGGTGGTAGACATGGGTGGGGGCCTGGTGGAGGCTGCCCCTGCACTGCTGGGGGTGGGGGTGCATGGGGACATGAGTGGGGGCCTGGTGGAGGCTGCCCCTGCACTGCTGGTGGGTGGGGGAGGTGGGAGACATGGGTGGGGGCCTGGTGGAGGGTGCCCCTGGTGGCTGGGGGGTGGGGGTGGTGGGAGACATGGGTGGGGGCCTGGTGGAGGGTGCCCCTGGTGGCTGGGGGGTGGGGGTGGTGGGAGACATGGGTGGGGGCCTGGTGGAGGCTGCCCCTGGTGGCTGGGGGGTGGGGGTGGTGGGAGACATGAGCTGGGCATGAGTGGGGGCCTGGTGGAGGGTGCCCCAGGTGGCTGGGGGGTGGGAGTGGTGGGAGACATGAGTGGGGGCCTGGTGGAGGGTGCCCCTGGTGGCTGGGGGGTGGGGGTGGTGGGAGACATGAGTGGGGGCCTGGTGGAGGCTGCCCCTGGTGGGTGGGGGTGGTGGGAGACATGGGTGTGGGCCTGGTGGAGGCTGCCCCTGGTGGCTGGGGGTGGGGGTGGTGGTAGACATGGGTGGGGGGCTGGTGGAGGCTGCCCCTGCACTGCTGGGGGGTGGGGGTGCAGGGGGACATGAGTGGGGGCCTGGTGGAGGCTGCCCCTGCACTGCTGGGGGGTGGGGGTGGTGGGAGACATGAGTGGGGGCCTGGTGGAGGCTGCCCCTGCACTGATGGTGGGTGGGGGTGGTGGGAGACATGGGTGGGGGCCTGGTGGAGGCTGCCCCTGGTGGCTGGGGGGTGGGGGTGGTGGGAGACATGAGTGGGGGCCTGGTGGAGGCTGCCCCTGCACTGCTGGGGGGTGGGGGTGGTGGGAGACATGAGTGGGGGCCTGGTGGAGGCTGCCCCTGCACTGCTGGTGGGTGGGGGTGGTGGGAGACATGGGTGGGGGCCTGGTGGAGGGTGCCCCTGGTGGCTGGGGGGTGGGGGTGGTGGGAGACATGGGTGGGGGCCTGGTGAAGGGTGCCCCTGGTGGCTGGTGGGTGGGGGTGGTGGGAGACATGGGTGGGGGCTTGGTGGAGGGTGCCCCTGGTGGCTGGTGGGTGGGGGTGGTGGGAGACATGGGTGGGGGGCTGGTGGAGGCTGCCCCTGGTGGCTGGGGGGTGGGGGTGGTGGGGGACATGTGTTGGGCATGAGTGGGGGCCTGGTGGAGGGTTCCCCTGGTGGCTGGGGGGTGGGGGTGGTGGGAGACATGAGTGGGGGCCTGGTGGAGGGTGCCCCTGGTGGCTGGGGGATGGGGGTGGTGGGAGACATGAGTGGGGGCCTGGTGGAGGCTGCCCCTGGTGGCTGGTGGGTGGGGGTGGTGGGAGACATGGGTGTGGGCCTGGTGGAGGCTGCCCAAGGTGGCTGGGGGTGGGGGTGGTGGTAGACATGGGTGGGGGCCTGGTGGAGGGTGCCCCTGGTGGCTGGGGGGTGGGGGTGGTGGGAGACATGGGTGGGGGCCTGGTGGAGGCTGCCCCTGCACTGCTGGTGGGTGGGGGTGGTGGGAGACATGGGTGGGGGCCTGGTGGAGGGGGCCCTGGTGGCTGGTGGGTGGGGGTGGTGGGAGACATGAGTTGGGCATGAGTGGGGGCCTGGTGGAGGCTGCCCCTGGTGGCTGGGGGGTGGGGGTGGTGGGAGACATGAGTTGGGCATGAGTGGGGGCCTGGTGGAGGGTGCCCCTGGTGGCTGGGGGGTGGGTTGGTGGGAGACATGAGTGGGGGCCTGGTGGAGGGTGCCCCTGCACTGCTGGGGGGTGGGGGTGGTGGGAGACATGAGTGGGGGCCTGGTGGAGGGTGCCCCTGGTGGCTGGGGGTGGGGGTGGTGGGAGACATGAGTGGGGGCCTGGTGGAGGGTGCCCCTGGTGGCTGGGGGGTGGGGGTGGTGGGAGACATGAGTGGGGGCCTGGTGGAGGCTGCCCCTGGTGGCTGGTGGGTGGGGGTGGTGGGAGACATGGGTGGGGGCCTGGTGGAGGCTGCCCCTGGTGGCTGGGGGGTGGGGGTGGTGGGAGACATGAGTTGGGCATGAGTGGGGGCCTGGTGGAGGCTGCCCCTGGTGGCTGGGGGGTGGGGGTGGTGGGAGACATGAGTTGGGCATGAGTGGGGGCCTGGTGGAGGGTGCCCCTGGTGGCTGGGAGGTGGGTGTGGTGGGAGACATGAGTGGGGGCCTGGTGGAGGGTGCCCCTGGTGGCTGGGGGGTGGGGGTGGTGGGAGACATGAGTGGGGGCCTGGTGGAGGCTGCCCCTGGTGGCTGCTGGGTGGGGGTGGTGGGAGACATGGGTGTGGGCCTGGTGGAGGCTGCCCCTGGTGGCTGGGGGGTGGGGGTGGTGGTAGACATGGATGGGGGCCTGGTGGAGGCTGCCCCTGCACTGCTGGGGGGTGGGGGTGCAGGGGGACATGAGTGGGGGCCTGGTGGAGGCTGCCCCTGCACTGCTGGGGGGTGGGGGTGGTGGGAGACATGAGTGGGGTCCTGGTGGAGGCTGCCCCTGCACTGCTGGTGGGTGGGGGTGGTGGGAGACATGGGTGGGGGCCTGGTGGAGGCTGCCCCTGGTGGCTGGTGGGAGGGGGTGGTGGGAGACATGAGTTGGGCATGAGTGGGGGCCTGGTGGAGGGTGCCCCTGGTGGCTGGGGGGTGGGGGTGGTGGGAGACATGAGTTGCGCATGAGTGGGGGCCTGGTGGAGGGTGCCCCTGGTGGCTGGGGGGTGGGGGTGGTGGGAGACATGATTGGGGGCCTGGTGGAGGGTGCCCCTGGTGGCTGGGGGGTGGGGGTGGTGGGAGACGTGGGTGGGGGCCTGGTGGAGGCTGCCCCTGCACTGCTGGGGGGTGGGGGTGGTGGGAGACATGGGTGGAGGCCTGGTGGAGGGTGCCCTTGGTGGCTGGTGGGTGGGGGTGGTGGGAGTCATGGGTGGGGGCCTGGTGGAGGGTGCCCCACAGTGCTGGGGGGTGGGGGTGGTGGGTGACATGGGTGGGGGCCTGGTGGAGGCTGCCCCTGGTGGCTGGTGGGTGGGGGTGGTGGGAGACATGGGTGGGGGCCTGGTGGAGGATGACCCTGGTGGCTGGGGGGTGGGGGTGGTGGTAGACATGGGTGGGGGCCTGGTGGAGGCTGCCCCTGGTGGCTGGGTGGTGGGAGACATGAGTTGGGCATGAGTGGGGGCCTGGTGGAGGCTGCCCCTGGTGGCTGGTGGGTGGGGGTGGTGGGAGACATGGGTGGGGGCCTGGTGGAGGCTGCCCCTGGTGGCTGGGGGGTGGGGGTGGTTGGTGACATGAGTTGGGCATGCGTGGGGGCCTGGTGGAGGGTGCCCCTGGTGGCTGGGGGGTGGGGGTGGTGGGAGACATGAGTGGGGGCCTGGTGGAGGCTGCCCCTGCACTGCTGGGGGGGTGGAGGTGGTGGGAGACATGAGTGGGGGCCTGGTGGAGGCTGCCCCTGCACTACTGGTGGGTGGGGGTGGTGGGAGACATGTGTGGGGGCCTGGTGGAGGGTGCCCCTGGTGGCTGGGGGGTGGGGGTGGTGGGAGACATGGGTGGGGGCCTGGTGGAAGGTGCCCCTGGTGGCTGGGGGTGGGGGTGGTGGGAGACATGGGTGGGGGCCTGGTGGAGGCTGCCCCTGGTGGCTGGGGGGTGGGGGTGGTGGGAGACATGGGTGGAGGCCTGGTGGAGGGTGCCCTTGGTGGCTGGTGGGTGGGGGTGGTGGGAGTCATGAGTTGGGCATGAGTGGGGGCCTGGTGGAGGCTGCCCCTGGTGGCTGGGGGGTGGGTTGGTGGGAGACATGAGTGGGGGCCTGGTGGAGGGTGCCCCTGCACTGCTGGGGGGTGGGGGTGGTGGGAGACATGAGTGGGGGCCTGGTGGAGGGTGCCCCTGGTGGCTGGGGGGTGGGGGTGGTGGGAGACATGGGTGGGGGCCTGGTGGAAGGTGCCCCTGGTGGCTGGGGGTGGGGGTGGTGGGAGACATGGGTGGGGGCCTGGTGGAGGCTGCCCCTGCACTGCTTGTGGGTGGGGGTGGTGGGAGACATGGGTGGGGGCCTGGTGGAGGGGGCCCTGGTGGCTGGTGGGTGGGGGTGGTGGGAGACATGAGTTGGGCATGAGTGGGGGCCTGGTGGAGGCTGCCCCTGGTGGCTGGGGGGTGGGGGTGGTGGGAGACATGAGTTGGGCATGAGTGGGGGCCTGGTGGAGGGTGCCCCTGGTGGCTGGGGGGTGGGTTGGTGGGAGACATGAGTGGGGGCCTGGTGGAGGGTGCCCCTGCACTGCTGGGGGGTGGGGGTGGTGGGAGACATGAGTGGGGGCCTGGTGGAGGGTGCCCCTGGTGGCTGGGGGTTGGGGTGGTGGGAGACATGAGTGGGGGCCTGGTGGAGGCTGCCCCTGGTGGCTGGTGGGTGGGGGTGGTGGGAGACATGGGTGTGGGCCTGGTGGAGGCTGCCCCTGGTGGCTGGGGGGTGGGGGTGGTGGTAGACATGGGTGGGGGCCTGGTGGAGGCTGCCCCTGCACTGCTGGGGGGTGGGGGTGCAGGGGGACATGAGTGGGGGCCTGGTGGAGGCTGCCCCTGCACTGCTGGGGGGTGGGGGTGGTGGGAGACATGAGTGGGGGCCTGGTGGAGGCTGCCCCTGCACTGCTGGTGGGTGGGGGTGGTGGGAGACATGGGTGGGGGCCTGGTGGAGGCTGCCCCTGGTGGCTGGGGGGTGGGGGTGGTGGGAGACATGAGTTGGGCATGAGTGGGGGCCTGGTGGAGGGTGCCCCTGGTGGCTGGGGGTGGGGGTGGTGGGAGACATGAGTGGGGGCCTGGTGGAGGCTGCCCCTGCACTGCTGGGGGGTGGGGGTGGTGGGAGACATGAGTGGGGGCCTGGTGGAGGCTGCCCCTGCACTGCTGGTGGGTGGGGGTGGTGGGAGACATGGGTGGGGGCCTGGTGGAGGGTGCCCCTGGTGGCTGGGGGGTGGGGGTGGTGGGAGACATGGGTGGGGGCCTGGTGGAGGGTGCCCCTGGTGGCTGGGGGTGGTGGGAGACATGGGTGGGGGCCTGGTGGAGGGTGCCCCTGGTGGCTGGTGGGTGGGGGTGGTGGAAGACATGGGTGGGGGCCTGGTGGAGGGTGCCCCTGGTGGCTGGGGGTGGGGGTGGTGGGAGACATGAGTGGGGGCCTTGTGGAGGCTGCCCCTGGTGGCTGGTGGGTGGGGGTGGTGGGAGACATGGGTGTGGGCCTGGTGGAGGCTGCCCCTGGTGGCTGGGGGGTGGGGGTGGAGGTAGACATGGGTGGGGGCCTGGTGGAGGCTGCCCCTGCACTGCTGGGGGGTGGGGGTGCAGGGGGACATGAGTGGGGGCCTGGTGGAGGCTGCCCCTGCACTGCTGGTGGGTGGGGGTGGTGGGAGACATGGGTGGGGGCCTGGTGGAGGCTGCCCCTGGTGGCTGGGGGGTGGGGGTGGTGGTAGACATGGGTTGGGGCCTGGTGGAGGCTGCCCCTGCACTGCTGGGGGGTGGGGGTGCAGGGGGACATGAGTGGGGGCCTGGTGGAGGCTGCCCCTGCACTGCTGGTGGGTGGGGGTGGTGGGAGACATGGGTGGGGGCCTGGTGGAGGGTGCCCCTGGTGGCTGGGGGGTGGGGGTGGTGGGAGACATGGGTGGGGGCCTGGTGGAGGGTGCCCCTGGTGGCTGGGGGGTGGGGGTGGTGGGAGACATGGGTGGGGGCCTGGTGGAGGCTGCCCCTGGTCGCTGGGGGGTGGGGGTGGTGGGAGACATGAGTTGGGCATGAGTGGGGGCCTGGTGGAGGGTGCCCCTGGTGGCTGGGGGGTGGGGGTGGTGGGAGACATGAGTGGGGCCCTGGTGGAGGGTGCCCCTGGTGGCTGGGGGGTGGGGGTGGTGGGAGACATGAGTGGGGGCCTGGTGGAGGCTGCCCCTGGTGGCTGGTGGGTGGGGGTGGTGGGAGACATGGGTGTGGGCCTGGTGGAGGCTGCCCCTGGTGGCTGGGGGGTGGGGGTGGTGGTAGACATGGGTGGGGGCCTGGTGGAGGCTGCCCCTGCACTGCTGCGGGGTGGGGGTGCAGGGGGACATGAGTGGGGGCCTGGTGGAGGCTGCCCCTGCACTGCTGGGGGGTGGGGGTGGTGGGAGACATAAGTGGGGGCCTGGTGGAGGCTGCCCCTGCACTGCTGGTGGGTGGGGGTGGTGGGAGACATGGGTGGGGGCCTGGTGGAGGCTGCCCCTGGTGGCTGGGGGGTGGGGGTGGTGGGAGACATGAGTTGGGCATGAGTGGGGGCCTGGTGGAGGGTGCCCCTGGTGGCTGGGGGGTGGGGGTGGTGGGAGACATGAGTGGGGGCCTGGTGGAGGCTGCCCCTGCACTGCTGGGGGGTGGGGGTGGTGGGAGACATGAGTGGGGGCCTGGTGGAGGCTGCCCCTGCACTGCTGGTGGGTGGGGGTGGTAGGAGACATGGGTGGGGGCCTGGTGGAGGGTGCCCCTGGTGGCTGGGGGGTGGGGGTGGTGGGAGACATGGGTGGGGGCCTGGTGGAGGGTGCCCCTGGTGGCTGGGGGGTGGGGGTGGTGGGAGACATGGGTGGGGGCCTGGTGGAGGGTGCCCCTGGTGGCTGGGGGGTTGGGGTGGTGGTAGACATGGGTGGGGGCCTGGTGGAGGCTGCCCCTGCACTGCTGGGGGGTGGGGGTGCAGGGGGACATGAGTGGGGGCCTGGTGGAGGCTGCCCCTGCACTGCTGGGGGGTGGGGGTGGTGGGAGACATGAGTAGGGGCCTGGTGGAGGCTGCCCCTGCACTGCTGGTGGGTGGGGGTGGTGGGAGACATGGGTGGGGGCCTGGTGGAGGATGCCCCTGGTGGGTGGTGGGTGGGGGTGGTGGGAGACATGAGTTGGGCATGAGTGGGGGCCTGGTGGAGGCTGCCCCTGGTGGCTGGGGGGTGGGGGTGGTGGGAGACATGAGTGGGGGCCTGGTGGAGGCTGCCGCTGCACTGCTGGGGGGTGGGGGTGGTGGGAGACATGGGTGGGGGCCTGGTGGAGGCTGCCCCTGGTGGCTGGGGGTGGAGGTGCAGGGGGACATGAGCAGGTGTGCAGGGTAGTCCCCTGTTTTGTGGGCTGCCTGCAGGGGCCGTGGAGGGTGTACAGGGAACACCTGTGAGGACCCACCCAGCCTAATCGCGTGTGATAATTCCCACGCACCCCTGTAATACACGTACCCAGCAAAATGGCGTGTAATAATTCCCACGCACCCCTGTAATTCACGTACCCTGCCAAATCGCGTGTGATAATTCCCGCGTACCCCTGTATTACACGTGCCCTGGCTAATCGCATGTAAGACTTCACGCGTACCCCTGTAATACACGTTCCCTGGACAATCGCGTGTTGAACTTCCCGCGTACCCCTGTAATACACGTACCCTGGCTAATCGCGTGTAAAACTTCCCGCGTACTCCTGATATGAAGGTTGCCCGCTTTGCGTTCATTGTTTGGCAGCCCTGTACACTGGTCCAGGGTTAGCGCAGCCCTTTGCGATGATTTAGCGATTTTGATGGCTTTTCCTTGCGCGAGGGCGTTCTTGGGGGCGTTACTGGCGCTGCTGCAGGCTCGCAGCGATACTCTGCGCCACGGCTGGTTTGGGAGCATGAAATCCATTAATACGCTGTGCGCGGAAATCGGTTTTAGCGCACGTGCCTGGCGCACACAATCGCACGCGGACACTCTGCGCCAGCCGCTTGCGACACTTTTCTGCGAAATTCTATGAATTACCCAGACAGTGTGATTCACATGAAACGCAAAACATGTTTTAAATGAATATTTTAATGAAAATCCAAAGCAGAGGCATGAGAAGAAACTGCGGTAAAAGTGCAAACAAATCCGTGATGCACCGCCCTGGATTATCTCACGACACACTACCACCCACACAGGCTTTCTGTCCTCTCCCTTTTGTGTCTAGAATAGTAATTACTTCAGCACACAGGATTTCCCACATAAAACATAGGTGTGATATTCTATAGAGTCCAGCTCCCTACATACATGTCCTTCTAGTTCTTTATTGCATATGTGGATTGGTCAAGTGCCGTTTGATCCAAACCCCTGCAAGCTAAATCATTATGCTGGCATGGGGGTTTAGGGGCGGGTACACAAGAGAACTGTGTAAATTATATTAAAAGGGCAAGGTACATCTACTCATATAATGTGGCCAAATATGATTTAGTTTGTGTGTGTCAGTGGCGCTACAGCACCACCTAATGTGCCAAAGCTAAAGGCAAGTAGTGTACAAAAGTCGAGAAGGCTTTGATTCCCAATTTAATGGCAGGAAATTCCAGTTTCACTGTTGCATGATATGTTTCTCTGGGAAATAATGTTTGACAAATGCATTCTTCCCTGTCTTTTACTTGAGATATCACAGCCCTTCAATCCACTTCTGAGGGATTGTCTGGAAACAGGAACCGACTAGAAAAATCAAGGTTGACCAACAATGGAGGAGAACATATAGGGGACGATTCATGGAATAAATGTGCGCCGCACAAGCGTGTGAAAGCGTGCGAATCGCAGCGCAAGCGTACGAAAGCTGCGCAAATCGATTCATGGAAGTCCGTGCGTGTGTAAATACAGGGATGTGCGCTAAAATCCTGCGTGGCGCACGCGGGCGCACACGTCATCAAACGGCGCACATAGCGCGGCACACACAACAAAAGTGGACGGAACACGGGGCGTAACACGCGGAATGGGGAACAACGCGTGAAAAAGAAGGCGTAACTGGGGAAGTACTGCAGAGAACTACACACACGTGAACAACCCGTATTCATGGATTCGAAACCCACGCATGGCAAAAGACGCGCATAGGCATCAACGTGTCTGCCACATGAAGGCAGGCGGAAGCGTCCCCGCACACAGTATAAAAGTGCGCCCAAACAACAAACACGTATATACAGCTACAATGAATGCCCCATTTGTCGCAGCACTGATCGTGGGACACCGCAGGAGGAGGAGAATAGCCAGGGCCTGCATTTTTTCACCCCGGACAAGCCTTTTTGGGATGCCTGACGACCAGGTCTACGGCAGGTATAGATTTCCACCTCATATCATCCTAGACCTGGTCAGGGAGTGGGAAGATGACCTTACACCCCCCACCCTCTGCTCCCAAGCATTGAGCCCCTTGGAGAAGGTGCTCAATGTCCTGCATTTTTTGGCCCCTGGGTCATTTCAGTGGACTACTGCCATAGTGGGGGGGGGTCTCACAGGCCACGCAGTCACGCTGCCTACACCAGGTCTACACCAGGTCTTGGCAATCATGACAGCGCACCCCTCAGTCCGCAGGCACATATACATGCCCAGAACACCAGCAGAAAGGCAGGCCGTTGTCCAGGACTTTTACAGGGTGGCACACTTCCCCAAAGTGCTTGGTGTCATAGATTGCACCCATGTGACTCTACGTCCACCTAGGGCCACTGAGCTCATCTACCGAAACCGCAAGCACTGACATTCCATCAACGTGCAGGTGGTATGCGATGCAAAGGGAATCATCACCTCTGTCTATGCAAACTACCCTGGCTCCACCCATGACAGTTTCATATACAGAATGTCCGTCCTGAGTACAAGTGCCCGTGCACATGCATGCATGTCACACACACACAAATACACAAACCCCAATAATCACAACCATCATCACCTCTCCAGGGGACAGTGCCTACACTCTGAGCAACCACATGATGACGCCAATCCGGAAACCCACCACACCACCCCAGGCAAGATACAACGCGCCCCATATTGCAACCAGTGCCATAGTGGAGTGCATATTCGGAGTGCTCAAGTCACGCTTCCACTCCCTTGACCGCTGTCGCGGGCAGCTACTCCATGCACCCCAAGTAGTGTGCAGGATCATTGTGGCAGCATGTGTCCTGCACAATGTTGCAACACGGCAGGGCGTACTGGTGGACATGGCGGTGCCCCCACAACCCCAACCACAGGCACAGGCGCTGCCCATGGGAGGGGATAGGGCACGTGGCGAGGAAGCCCGGACCCAGCTTGTGGCCACATTTTTCACCTAAACTCCCACCCCTGCGGAGTGCACACAGGCCTGGCACATACCAGGTGACAATCGATGATGACAAAGAGACAGTCAACTGTCACAACCTTACCACCCTGAGAATGTTGCCATGGAAGTGCCACATTGTGTGCATCCCTAGCTACTTAAACATAAGCAACCCTGTGTGACCAAAAGGCACACATGCAAGGTGTGAATCACACAGACCTGCAAAACAGGCCATGACTATCACTGCTATGTCACCCAAACCCTCCCAAACCACAACATGACATGGCAAGCAATAGCTATACACCAACACAGTACCAATAAGGTACACATTGACATGTGAAAAATGTAAAGTGGCATCAGACAATGATGCCTGACATGGAATCAGATGAAATGACTGACCAACAACCTCCCACCCGACCCGCGACATCAAGCACGTCCGGAAGCGCTGGGAGGACTTCAGGTCCAGGACCCTCTACAAGGCCCAGCGCCTCACGGAGGCACATGTCCGTGATGATGTGAAGATTCACTCATGCAGTGCAGTCACAGTTGTATCCACTGTGTCTGTGGTGTACAAGCCATGGTGCATGACCCTCCAGTGATGTGTGTGCATGGGATCAGTGTGAGCCATGATGAATGTGAGTTTGAAGGCAACATTTTGGTTAAAAGAGGCCCTTGTACATGGATGCTGATGTTGATTGCAGGCGCCGTGCCTGTTTCTGCATGTGTGTTGCGTGCATTCACCCATGTATTGTGGAGGGACAGGATGGAAGTGACATTTCACAGAGCCACTCATGTGTTATTGCTTCCTGTCTAGGGGAATATTGTACTGTACCCTGATGCTTGTGTTCTATGTCTCCCTCTATGCAGTGTCAAATGAAGAAGAGGACGGAGACGGCGCTGTGGAGCCAAGCAGTGGGGATGCCTCCACCGGGTGGCGACGCAAGGCCCAGCCACACTCCCAGGAATTGCCATCATCCGGGAGCGAGGGAACTGGTGCCGCGTCTGCCACTACGGCTGTGGCGGAAGGGCCGGGTGAGCCCCCACAGGGGCTTGCAATGGCAGAAGAAGACGGTGTGGAGACATTCAGGTTGGTCGTCTCCACAGAGGAGGAGGAGCCTGCTACTGAGCCGCACATGGGGGCTGGTGGGGGTAGTACCACTGGTGCAAGGGGTGCAGTCCAGGGTCAGGAGGCAGCACAGGTCACCGCGGAGGGGCCTGTGCATGTCGCTGTCCTTGACCCTGTGACTGCACCACCATGCACCAGCAGGGATGCCCCGGCCCAGGCCCGTCCCAGGTAGGGGGGAGTTCCACGTCATCTGCCTCTCCACTACCTGTGGATGAGGGGTCCCATGACCGTATGGGCTCCGTCCTGGTTGGTGTCGCGTTGCGCACGTGTGACATTTGTGATGACATGCGTGCTTCCTGGGCGGAGCACGACGCCATTACGAAGAGCAGCGTCGCGATGTGGCACTGTTGGGAGGGGCCCTGGTCGTTCTCCCTGCCGTCTTCCAGCCCAGATTCCACCAGGGCCCCCTGTGGACCTGGCCTGACCAACACAGCCAGCTTGCTGGAGATCACATTCCTGCCACAGTTGGGAGTCGGCGGTCCAGCAGGGTTGGACACCACAACAACTGGAGACCAGCTGATGGAGGATGTGCAGGCATCATCGGACAGGGCACATGGACAGCACCAGCAGCAGGCTCTAGGTGGGAGCAATGATGGCTCGGGGCCATCGACATCAGAGGGGCAGGCATCGGCCAGAGGGCAGGAGAACCCTGGAATGGGTTTGTCTTCCGTGTGACTGCAGTTGGGCCGGCGTGTAGATGCAGAGCGGCGGCGGGCAGAAGAGGCACGGCTCACGATGGTCAGGGTGGAGAACTCCATACGGAGGGCACTGAGGCGGGCCGAGTGCCTCGAGGCCATTAGCAGGGAGTTGGAGTCCAACATGGCATCATCCCTGCGAACCCTCGGGGCCATGGAAGAGGACCGCCTCCTGGACATCGAGCAGGAGTTCGCTGATGCCCTGGCCCGGGAAATCGGGAAGTGAGCCGTCGGACTAGCCTGCCGCCATTGTATATAGCTTGTAGTTTTAGGTTTCCTTTATCTTTTTCATTCATTTGGAGTGCTTGGACTATGCCCCGCCTTTTTGTATATAGTTCTTTATTAGGTCATTTTTTTGCTAGGTTTCATTTCATTCGTTGGGCTTATGGACCCTGGATTACTTCTTTGTATATAGTTGAACAGTGGATTTATCTATTATTATTTTTCTCACCATGGAGCAATGGATTTTACTTTTTCCGTTTCCTTTGGATTTAATTTGGTGGCTGGAGATTTTGGACAGATTTTCATTTCGATTTATTTGGATTCAGACTTCATGTTTTTCTTTTTGTGTTTTGGACATGCTGCATTTCAGCATTTTTTTCAAACATTTTTTTCATGTTTTCATTTGATTACATTCTTTTTGTGTTCAATACATTTTGGTTTATTACTTTGATGTGTGGTATTCTCTCATTGGTTTCATGCATGTCACGGTGTAGGTTTTCACAATCACCAGCACCCATTGTGTGTGTGTGACAGAGATGTGTTGATGTACATTCTTGCCATTTGGGTTGTATTTGGGTTGGGTTGTGCCCGTCAATTCTGGGTGGGTGGGGGTGCTGGGGGACATGAGTCGGGCCTGCTAGCAGCTGCCCCTCACTGCTGGGGGGTGGGGTGCTGGGGGACATGAGTTGGTGATCACTAGTGCAAGGTGAAATGTGTCTCGGGAGGATAGCATGGGGGCAATGTGCTCGCCTTGGAAGCAAGACGGTATCTTCTAGGGTATTTTGTTGCCAAGTTTGAATTTAAAGGGAGGAGGGTGCAAGGCAAGGTTTATGTGACTAAAAAGAGTCCAACTCTTCTGCGTTGGCATGATCAGAAAAAATTACAGATAAGGTTGGATCCCAGTACATCTGGCCTAGTTCTACATGTGGGTTCCTCGGTATGTAAGACATTTAGAAATAGATTCAAAAGGAGTGTGGGCAAGGTAAAAGGTATGAGACACTCCATACAGAAAGTTATCTGTAATGTTGGTTCTAGTTCCAAGCACAGCAGTTGGAAGTGTTCCCAGTAGGAAGGAGCTTTGCTGGGGGCCTGTTACCAGTGGTCGAAGTGGGTGGGAGCGGTCGGGAGCGGTGCTCCTCTACTTCTTTTACTTAAGTTTTACCGTTCCTATACTTTTATTTTAAAAAGAAACCGTTCCGGAATGGTTTCATTTTAAAATAAAAGTGTAGGAAGAAGTTGAAGCTTGCACTTCCAGTGCAATGCACAGGGCGTACCCTTAAACAGCAGACACATGTGTTTTGGGTTTTTTATTAGGTATGGGGGGGTGTGGCAATGGAGTTTGTGGGGAGCAGTGCAGGCCAGTAGGGAACATAGTTCCACTACTTCTTTTGGTACACTTCGGCCACTGTCTGTTACTGCTTTACTTAATAAATACAGTCATTAAAGCTATCTCGCCTGTCATGGTTTTATACATAACACAAATAAAGGAATAAATAAATAATAATTCGCTGAAGACTGGGGAATTGTTAGAACAATCTATGTCACCAATCCTAGAGTTGTGCATATACTGTAGAAGGCCTTTCTCTGAAAATATAATCTAATTTGGAGTATATTCGATGTGAAGAGAATAGAAGGCATACTGCCACTACTCCGTGTTCATATCTCCATGAATTTGTCAGCTCTACCTCTTTTCGTGTATTCAGTAACTTCAGAGAAGCTTGATTGACTCCCACATAGCCATCCTTTGTCAAATCGGATTGGTGATCCAAAACCAGATTCATGTCCCTGAATAGTACTATTAGGCCTTTGACGAAGGTTATTAAATCAAGTATAGCTGAGCATAGGGATTTGTTCTGCTCTTCGTTAGTTCCATAAATGGTTGCTATAGTTGTTTTGGTACAGTCTATTTCTCCTATGAGCAACAAGTATTTTCCCTCCTTATCCTTCTTACTGTCAATCAGTGTGAACTTTAGTCTGGAACGTATTAAGATTTTTACGCCTCCTTTTTATTGCTGAATAAAATCCTTGAAGGGGGACATTCTAAGACTGTGATCTGCCAGTAGCCCATACTCAGAGATACGTCTCTTTAAGGCAGAATTTTGTAGTAGTTGGGTTTGGAGAGTTTGTTCCCTCACGTCACAGGAGATGAGCTTATGGTTGCTGCCCATTTATAAGGAAGTATCTTATCTTCTATTGCTTTGCAGTGCTTCATTATATCTAAACTACATTTGCCCGTTCATCTGTGGTAACCAGTTAGTGGCCTCTTGTTCTCCTCAAACCTGTCGCCCTCTCAGAACAATAGTACACAATTAAACCTATAAACAATTAACAATATAACACAACGGAACACATATGTATCACATTTCTACTAAGTAGTGGGCCCATAGGGGCCAATGGTCTTCTGGGGCAGGCTGCGCACATGGACACAACCTGGCCTTCTGACCAAAGCTAACCCTCTGAGCCCTGGGAATGATTCTCTTATTATGTGCAGAAAATCACTTTCCCAATTAGTTTACACTCTAGACACACGTTGTTAGCCTGAGTAAGAAATGGAATTACCCACCATTAAGCAGATAGTCAACATCATAGTTACTTTTAAGAGATGTCTGTGGAGGCATGCAGGCTGCTTGGCTCTTCGGCTCTTATTAGACCATTTTGAACCAATGTAGGGCTTGATCTGATTGTGATTGGTCCCTTCTTGTTCTGGAATGTTTTCCGGTTCCTGTTCAATGTTCAGGGTCTTTGCCACTTTCTCAACCTTCATGCAATGCAATTGCTTACATTCCCAGGTAAACAGTATGCCAAATGGGAAGGTCATCTGTATCTTACTTCAGCCTTTCTCATTTTCTCCGTCAAATTTCCAAATGAGTGTCTCTTCTGTAGAGTGAGATTGGCTATATCTTGAAAGATTAGCAGCTGTGTGCCCTGAAACCTGATGGTACCCATTTCTCGAAATGCTTGCATAATATTTTCTTTCCTGCTGTAGGAGTGAAACTTCATAATGATGTCACAGGGTTGTCTTGTGGGGTCGTGTCATAGTGAGGCCAATCTATGCACTTGGTCTAAAATTATGGCCCTCTTACCAAGGTCTGGGAAGACTGTCTCAAAGATAAAGATCGTCCTGTTTCTCAGATTCTGACCTTCCACCCCCGCTGGGGCTTCTTGTATCCTTAGGTTCTCACAGTGATGGTGGTTCTCCAGGTCTTCAATGGTTGTAACTAGAAGTACCATGTATTGTTTCACATTCGCCATATCACCTTGAAAAATTATCACATCCTCCTTTAGAGATTGTACCACAGTTTCTGCTTCTCCCATGCATCCGTCAATGTGACAGCGATCTTGGGATAGGTCTGGTATTATCTTACTCAGATGAGCCATTGCATTATGAATCTCATATTTTACAGTAACTGTAAAACATCTTCCTTTAGAGATCCCAGACATTCTAGGAGATCCTTTTTGGTTAACGCAGCTGCGTCTTCAGAATCTCGATCTTGTGCTGCTGGCACCTCTCTTCCTTGCTTTCCCCCTGACCTTCCATTCTGCTGCAGTTATTTTTGTCAGGGAACCAGAACTCTTTCAGAGCCTTTGATCTTTTGGCTCACTTTTTCGATGGCTTTTACCCTCTCCCATTCCGCCACCTCTGCTGGGTCACCCTCGGTTCTGACTTTGTTTGGCTTGAATCGTCCGAGTTGAGCTTCTTATCTTTCACTTTTAGCCTTGTGTGCTATGTGGTTGTTATCTTTGTTTCCAGCTTGTTTCATGGAGCATTGAAACAGTTTCATTTTCTGCTTAAGAGCGTTTTCTCCATCTGGAATGAACGGACATGGCCTTGAATTTCTGCCATCAGAATGGGGATCTATGCCGAAGCTGGGGCTGTTGTTTGCTGTCCTCTAGCCTCATGATTTCTTCATGGGCCTAATGAAATCAAAAACTTGGGATGTACACTCATGAGTGCGTCTGGTTGTTGCTACTTGGTGGATGCTTTCCTCGGTTAATATACAGCAATCTGTGCTCTGATTGGTATGTCCTCGCAAATTAAGGATAAACAGAAGGAGGGTTGAAGAAGGCTTTAATCTTCCATTACTTACCAAGCGCTACTCTTCCACCTCACTGCCCTCGGATCTCTCTTTTTCAAACTACCTGTGTAGTGTGTCTGACTGATGTGGTACTGCTTGGATATGGCAAAGAGGATCTCTGAGCAGAAATTCTAGCATTTACTTTACAAAGTTAGAGGTAGCGGAACAACACTATATAAGTTTAACAGGTTACTATGTTTGCTGGTTTTGTTAACACAACTTTGTAAAGCAGCAACTATGATATGTAAGAGTAAGAGTCAGGGTAATAAAGATTGATGGTGAGCAATCATAGCATCAATCTATATATTTTCATGGTATTTAGGGTTCACGTAGTGTGCTACATGCTACCGGTTATTTGTTTCAGAGCTCTATGGTCACAACGGGGAGGAAAGGATTATGTTTATTTATATATTATGGATGGAAGAGCGGAAAACATTGAGGCCTTTTGCAACAATGTACAGATTAATTTGCCAGGCTTTTCTGAAGTTCAGATGGTCGGATTCAGGTGGGCGGTGTAAAAGCACAGAGTTTCAGAGGGTGATGCATCATTGACAGAGAGATCAACCACAAACCAAATATACCTTGGCTAGCAGTAGCAGCAGGTTATGGGAAGATGATCTGTGGTCTTCTGTTGGCTGTTAAAGTGTTAGTAATTTGATAAAGTGATGAGGGGACTCATCATTGAGTGTACAGTCTTGATGGAAAGGCCTTGCTAAATTTCGGACAATGTAAAGACTTTGAAGCCAAGGTGAAGAGGTTGTTTGCTTTCAAGACAGATTTGAGGCGTGCAGCATAGTTTGGTACTCTTTGGAGTTGGTGTAATGCTTTAGCTGGAAGCCGCCTTAGACCGCATTACAGTAGCCATTTGAGGGCATAAAGACTTGGAGGCACCAAGGCAAGCCTTTGGGGGGTTACTGTAAAGGGTGGAATGCCTCTCTGCAACATTTCATGGTAGAAGGTGGATTTTGGAACCGCGTTTATTTGCAGGACAGAACATTTATAGGAGGTTAGGGAGATGTTTATGCGCTCTAGTTGTGCTTCGTCCAAAGAATCACCAACCCCACAACTGTCTGCCACCATCAGCCCCAACATGCCCTGTCCATGGATCGACCACCACCTTATCCAATTCACTATCCCAAGAGCCACTGACACTAAAACATACATCTCTGCACCACCAGCATTGGCTAGAAGTGCACACAAATTGACCAAAGATAATCTCCTACCCTTGCTCGAGGCCCCTGCATTCAAGCCCCCATTCTCCAACGACCCGGGCCTGTTAGTAGAACTTGATAATGACACACTCAAAAATCCATTGGTGCCATCGCCCGACTTAACCAAAAAAAGGCAAGAAACGTATGGACTACAATTCCTGGTTCACAGCTGAACTCCAGGCTCTATGCACTCTGAAGCGTAATGCACTGACCAAATGGCAAACCAACCCCAGTGACGCCTCTAAGGACGAATTCAAACAATTGTCCTCCCACTATAAAAAAGCCATTATACATGCGAAGGGTAATTCATTCAATACTAGAATAACTAATGGCAAGTCCCATTCCAAAGAAATATTCGCCATCTTCAAAGACTTAGTCACCACTACAACTTGCGCTGAGGACATTGTTAAAGATGAAGCATGGTGCTTGAGTATTGAATCAGCAATGCTGAATAAAATGTATCTATTACAGAACAAAACTCATGCTCACCACAAAGCCTTGCCCAAGTCTGATCTGCCGCCTGCGCCCATCAATAACACCACTCCCATAGACAAAAAACCTTTTCTCCTTCAGAGATGTCACAGAAACAGAAGTCCTAGCCATCCTCAAACATTTTATACCATTAATCTGCAAAGGATTGTGCTGACGTCCTTGCACCCTTCCTTACAGCCTTCATTAATGCTTCATTCGCATCCGGCCTTATCTCCTCCTGCCTCAAAGAAGCTTGGGTGTGGCCGCTCCTAAAAAAAAGTCCCTAGACCCCTCTTCCCCGAACAACTACTGCCCTATTACCACGGTCCTGTTTCTCCTTAAAATCCTCAACAAGGCAGCTCACAATCAAATCCAGCATTTCATCGAATCCAATCGCATTCTTGGTAAGAGGCAATCAGGTTTCCGCCAAGGCCACGGCATGGAATCTGCACTACTCAACCTTAAAAACCAAATAACTGAAATTATGGATGAAGGAAAACCAGCGCTTCTCCTCCTAGATGTATCAGCTGCATTTGGTTTTGTGGACCACAAAACTCTCCGTAGACAACTCTCTGACTCAGCACACTTTTCCACAGAAGCCACTACATGGATGACCTCCTTCTTGGAAGGAAGAGCTATGAAGGTCTTCTCCAACCAGGCTTGCACAGAGCCAATTAGCATCCATGGCAGAGTCTCTCAGGGCTCCTGCACGGCATCTACCCTGTACAATCTATTCAGAAAACCACTTTTTGACAAGCTTGACACTTTCGGCATAGCAGACACAAACTATGCCGACGACACTCAGGTCCTCATTGCTCTTTCCGGATCTTATGAACAAGACACCAAGTCACTTCACAAAATCTCCGCCTCCATTCAAGCCTGGATGGCAGTCAATGGGCTCTGTCTCAATGCAGATAAAACTGAGATTCTCTTAGTCGGCCCTAAAGAAACCCTCAGTAAACTTGGCAAACAATACAGTGCCTTCACCGTTGACAACACAACTATCAATGTCTCACCTTCAGTAAAGACTCTGGGTGCATACCTGGACTCCATGCTATCTATGTCACGTCAGGTCAGCGCCATCGCGTCCTCTGCCTCATATACAACAAAACTAATAAATGCTGTCAAATCTTTTTTGTCTCAACAAAATTGCCTCACAATAGCTAGAGCCACCTACGGGGCACAAAAAGACAATTGTAATGTACCTCTAGCTGGCACTTCTATAAAAAAAAAACCTGAATAGACTGCAAGTCATTCAAAACAATGCACTTATAGCTGCATTAACCATTCCCAGCAGAGATCACATGTCACATGCCAGGCGTGCTGCCCATTGGCTCCCTGTAAAAGAAAGGATCACCTTCAAGACATTAGCCATAACGCACAAGTGTCTGGTGCTTACAGCCCCCCCTTTACCCCTTTACCTGTCTGAGAAAATCAGCAGAGCCACCTCCACCAGACCAAAGCGATCCCATCTCGCCAACCAGCTTTACGTCCCCACAATAAAAAGTATTAAGGCAGGCGGCGCCAGCTTTATGCACATTGCTACAAAACAATGGAATGCCCTACCTAACTCCCTCAGGGCAGAGACCTAATACATGTCCTTCAGGAAACCCTTAAAAACTTTGCTCAACTACCCTATTCCCTCCTTCGCCATACACCGGCCACAGACCTGCATTCCAAGGACTCTCCCTATCCCTCACTGTTGGATGATCAGCACCCCTAAGTCCCCTCCCCCCCTTCCCTAGTATACCTGTGTTAATAACTATACCTCACTGTTTACCAGGTTCACTGTAACCACGAACCACAGCCAGGCTGCTATTATCTGTATGTTTCTACCTATGTTCCCTTCTCCTGGTCCTCAGGTAACTAAATAAGCCTGCTTGTACAGTGGCACGATGCCCTTGCGATGCTTGTGTGCTATATAAATGTAAAAAATAAAATAAAATAATCCTCCTGCTTCTGTTGGGGATAGTAGGGCTAATTGATCGACAGTTAATGAGAATTAAATAATGCTCACGGAGCTTGTGGATATCATAGCAGGTAAAGCTAATGCTAACCAAAGTGGCAAGGGTACACTTAACATTTCCCGAAGATCATCAGCCAAAGTGTTTTCTGATATGGCTTATTTGATTAATGTTTTCAACATCAACTTTAAAGTAATTAATCAATTTTGCTAATAGCAACTTTACAGATCTTAAATAGCAAACAAGTGAATTAAATAAAATGTGTTAATTGGGAGTTAAGATGGCACAGCTGTTGGTGGCTTAACCCAGAGCCACCATGAAAGGCTATAAGAGCACTGGGGATTCCCACGCGTTTCAGCCTGTCGCTCCACATTCAGCAGCGATGAGAGACCCTCTAAGCCGAAGGCATGCCAAGGCGCTCATATGAGTTTAAAGAATCAGCTCCAACAGCTTGCACTGTGGAAGTGCTAAGGGCGAGTATGTGCGTCCTGAATTCCCGTAAGAAACCATCGTAGGCGCCGCCCACTCCAGCAGATTAAGTATCACAGAGTAACCGACGGCCAAAAATGTGGTACAGAGCGAATACTGCTTTGAGAAAACACCGCCTGAACGAGGCAGCGAATTCAACAGGAAGAGAAGCATGTCAAGAAACAGATACAGTGTGATTCACATAAAACGCAAAAAATGTTTTAAAAGAATATTTTAATAAAAATCCAAAGCAGAGGCACGAGAAGAAACTGAGGTAAACGTGCAAGCAAATTCGTGATGCACCGCCCTGGATTTTCTCACGACACACTACCACCCACACAGGCTTTCTGTCGCTCTCCCTTTTGTGTCTAGAATAGTAATTACTTCAGCACACAGGATTTCCCACATAAAACATAGGTGTGATATTCTATAGAGTCCAGCTCCCTACATACATGTCCTTCTAGTTCTTTATTGCATATGTGGATTGGTCAAGTGCCGTTTGATCCAAACCCCTGCAAGCTAAATCATTATGCTGGCATGGGGGTTTAGGGGCGGGTACACAAGAGAACTGTGTAAATTATATTAAAAGGGCAAGGTACATCTACTCATATAATGTGGCCAAATACGATTTAGTTTTGTGTGTCAGTGGCGCTACAGCACCACCTAATGTGCCAAAGCTAAAGGCAAGTAGTGTACAAAAGTCGAGAAGGCTTTGATTGACAATTTAATGGCAGGAAATTCCAGTTTCACTGTTGCATGATATGTTTCTCTGGGAAATAATGTTTGACAAATGCATTGAATTGATTTTTCTTCCCTGTCTTTTACTTGAGATATCACAGCCCTTCAATCCACTTCTGAGGGATTGTCTTGAAACAGGAACCGACTAGAAAAATCAAGGTTGACCAACAATGGAGGAGAACATATAGGGGACGATTCATGGAATAAATGTGCGCCGCACAAGCGTGTGAAAGCGTGCGAATCGCAGCGCAAGCGTGCGAAAGCCGCGCACATCGATTCATGGAAGTCCGTGCGTGTGTAAATCCTGGGATGTGCGCTAAAATCCTGCGTGGCGCACGCGGGCGCACACGTCGTCAAACGGCGTGCGCTATGCGCACAGCGAAAGCGCACATAGCGCGGCGCACACATCAAAAGTGGACGGAACACAGGGCGTAACACGCGGAATGGGGAACAACGCGTGAAAAATAAGGCGTAACTGGGGAAGTACTGCAGGGAACTACACACACGCGAACAACCCGTATTCATGGATTCGAATACGGGAAACCCACGCATGGCAAAAGACGCGCATAGGCATCAACGTGTCTGCCACACGAAGGCAGGCGGAAGCGTCCCCGCGCACAGTATAAAAGTGCGTGCAAACAACAAACACGTATATACAGCTACAATGAATGCCCCATTTGTCGCAGCACTGATCGTGGGACACCGCAGGAGGAGGAGAATAGCTAGGGCCTGCATTTTTTCACCCCGGACAAGCCTTTTTGGGATGCCTGACGACCAGGTCTACGGCAGGTATAGGTTTCCACCTCATATCATCCTAGACCTGGTCAGGGAGTGGGAAGATGACCTTACACCCCGCACCCTCTGCTCCCAAGCATTGAGCCCCTTGGAGAAGGTGCTCAATGTCCTGCATTTTTTGGCCACTGGGTCATTTCAGCGGACTACTGCCATAGTGGGGGGGTCTCACAGGCCACGCAGTCACGCTGCCTACACCAGGTCTACACCAGGTCTTGGCAATCATGACAGCGCACCCCTCAGTCCGCAGGCACATATACATGCCCAGAACACCCGCAGAAAGGCAGGCCGTTGTCCAGGACTTTTACAGGGTGGCACACTTCCCCAAAGTGCTTGGTGCCATAGATTGCACCCATGTGGCCCTACGTCCACCTAGGGCCACTGAGCACATCTACCGAAACCGCAAGCACTGACATTCCATCAACGTGCAAGTGGTATGCGATGCAAAGGGAATCATCACCTCTGTCTATGCAAACTACCCTGGCTCCACCCATGACAGTTTCATATACAGAATGTCCGCCCTGAGTACAAATGACCGTGCACATGCATCACCTCTCCAGGGGACAGTGCCTACACTCTGAGCAACCACATGATGACACCAATCCGGAAACCCACCACACCACCCCAGGTAAGATACAACGCGCCCCATATTGCAACCAGGGCCATAGTGGAGCGCACATTCGGAGTGCTCAAGTCACGCTTCCACTCCCTTGACCGCTCTGGCGGGCAGCTACTCTATGCACCCCAAGTAGTGTGCAGGATCATTGTGGCAGCATGTGTCCTGCACAATGTTGCAACACGGCAGGGCAAACTGGCGGACATGGTTGTGCCCCCACAACCCCAACCACAGGCACAGGCGCTGCCCATGGGAGGGGATAGGGCACGTGGCGAGGAAGCCCGGACCCAGCTTGTGGCCACATTTTTCACCTAAACTCCCATACCTGCGGAGTGCACACAGGCCTGGCACATACCAGGTGACAATCGATGATGACAAAGAGACAGTCAACTGTCACAACCTTACCACCCTGAGAATGTTGCCATGGAAGTGCCACATTGTGTGCATCCCTAGCTACTTAAACATAAGCAATCCTGTGTGACCAAAAGGCACACATACAAGGTGTGAATCACACAGACCTGCAAAACAGGCCATGACTATCACTGCTATGTCACCCAAACCCTCCCAAACCACAACATGACATGGCAAGCAATAGCTATACACCAACACAGTACCAATAAGGTACACATTGACATGTGAAAAATGTAAAGTGGCATCAGACAATGATGCCTGACATGGAATCAGATGAAATGACTGACCAACAACCTCCCATCCAACCCGCGACATCAAGCACGTCCGGAAGCGCTGGGAGGACTTCAGGTCCAGGACCCTTTACAAGGCCCGGCGCCTCACGGAGGGGGGCCGGGTTAGCATGAGCAACATCTAGATGAGGGACCTGGAATGTGTAGGCCCAGCGCTCCACGCCCAGATCCTTCGGAGGCAGACCCGTCTGGAGTTGAGCGGTAAGTGGCCAAGCATTGCTGTGTGAGACAGGGCATGTTCGAGTGTGCTGGTAGTCCGATACTTGCCTGTATGTGTGACATAGGCCATGTATGGATGTGTGTGTGCAGGGACATCATGGTCATGCATGTGAGACCAGTAATGTGTGAACCACATGGATGGTGCATGTGTTCCAATGCAACATGGGGAGCTGTATGCGGAATGCACACATGAATGCATGCCAGTCTCTGTTCTTGGACATGGAGGGGGGTGAGGGATGGGTGCTGCTCTCATGTACATGTATGGTGCACATGTGTGTGTGTCTGAGAAGTGTGTGTGTGACTTTGAAACGCCATGGATGCATGACACATGTCTGTGATGATGTGTAGATTCACTCATGCAGTCCAGTCACAGTTGTATCCACTGTGTCTATCCACTGTGTCTGTGGTGTACAAGCCATGATGCATGACCCTCCAGTGATGTGTGTGCATGGGATCAGTGTGAGCCATGATGAATGTGAGTTTGAAGGCAACATTTTGGTTAAAAGAGGCCCTTGTACATGGATGCTGATGTTGATTGCAGGCGCCGTCCCTGTTTCTGCATGTGTGTTGCGTGCATTCACCCATGTATTATGGAGGGACAGGATGGAAGTGACATTTGACAGAGCCACTCATGTGTTATTGCTTCCTGCTTCTTGTCTAGGGGAATATTGTACTGTACCCTGATGCTTGTGTTCTATGTCTCCCTCTACGCAGTGTCAAGTGAAGAAGAGGACGGAGACGGCGCTGTGGAGCCAAGCGGTGGGGATGCCTCCACTGGGTGGCGACGCAAGGCCCAGCCACCCTCCCAGGAATTGCCATCATCCGGGAGCGAGGGGACTGGTGCCGCGTCTGCCACTACGGCTGTGGCGGAAGGGCCGGGTGAGCCCCCACAGGGGCTTGCAATGGCGGAAGAAGACGGTGTGGAGACACCCAGGTTGGTCATCTCCACAGAGGAGGAGGAGCCTGCTACTGAGCCGCAAATGGGGGCTGGCGGGGGTAGTACCACTACTGCAAGTGGTGCAGTCCAGGGCCAGGAGGCAGCACAGGTCACCGCGGAGGGGCCTGTGCATGTCGCTGCCGTTGACCCTGTGACTGCATCATCATGCACCAGCAGGGATGCCCCGGCCCAGGCCCGTCCCAGGTAGGGGGGAGTTCCACGTCATCTGCCTCTCCACTACCTGTGGATGAGGGGTCCCACGACCGTATGGGCTCCGTCCTGGTTGGTGTCGCGTTGCGCACGTGTGACATTTTTGATGACGTGCGTGCTTCCTGGGCGGAGCACGACGCCATTACGAAGAGAAGCGTCGCGATGTGGCACTGTTGGGAGGGGCCCTGGTCGTTCTCCCTGCCGTCTTCCAGCCCAGATTCCACCAGGGCCCCCTGTGGACCTGACCTGACCAACACAGCCAGCTTGCTGGAGATCCCATTCCTGCCACAGTTGGGAGTCGGCGGTCCAGCAGGGGTGGACACCACAACAACTGGAGACCAGCTGATGGAGGATGTGCAGGCATCATCGGACAGGGCACATGGACAGCAGCAGCAGCAGGCTCTAGGTGGGAGCAATGATGGCTCGGGGCCATTGACATCAGAGGGGCAGGCATCGGCCAGAGGGCAGGAGAACCCTGGTATGGGTTTTTCTTCCGTGTGGCTGCGGTTGGGCCGGCGTGTAGATGCAGAGCTGCGGCGGGCAGAAGAGGCACGGCTCACGATGGTCAGGGTGGAGAACTCCATGCGGAGGGCACTGAGGCGGGCCGAGTGCCTCGAGGCCATTAGCAGGGAGTTGGAGTCCAACATGGCATCGTCCCTGCGAACCCTCGGGGCCATGGAAGAGGACCGCCTCCTGGACATCGAGCAGGAGTTCGCTGATGCCCTGGCCCGGGAAATCGGGAAGTGAGCCGTCGGACTAGCCTGCCGCCATTGTATATAGTTTGTAGTTTTAGGTTTCCTTTATCTTTTTCATTCATTTGGATCGCTTGGACTATGCCCCGCCTTTTTGTATATAGTTCTTTATTAGGTCGTTTTTTGCTAGGTTTCATTTCATTCGTTGGGCTCATGGACTCTGGATTACTTCTTTGTACATAGTTGAACAGTGGATTTATCTATTATTATTTTTCTCACCATGGAGCAATGGATTTTACCGTTTCCGTTTCCTTTGGATTTGATTTGGTGGCTGGAGACTTTGGACACATTTTCATTTCGATTTATTTGGATTCAGACTTCATGTTTTTCTTTTTGTGTTTTGGACATGCTGCAGTTCAGCATTTTTTTCAAACATTTTTTTCATGTTTTCATTTTAATAACATTCTTTTTGTGTTCAATACATTTTGGTTTATTACTTTGATGTGTGGTATTCTCTTATTGGTTTCATGCATGTCACGGTGTAGGTTTTCAAAATCACCAGCACCCATTGTGTGTGTGTGACAGAGATGTGTTGATGTACATTCTTGCCATTTGGGTTGTATTTGGGTTGGGTTGTGCCCGTCAATTCTGGGTGGGTGGGGGTGCTGGGGGACATGAGTCGGGCCTGCTGGCAGCTGCCCCTCACTGCTGGGGGGTGGGGTGCTGGGGGACATGAGTTGGTGATCACTAGTGCAAGGTGAAATGTGTCTCGGGAGGATAGCATGGGGGCAACGTGCTCGCCTTGGAAGCAAGACGGTATCTTCTAGGGTATTTTGTTGCCAAGTTTGAATTTAAAGGGAGGAGCGTGCAAGGCAAGGTTTATGTGACTAAAAAGGGTCCAACTCTTCTGCGTTGGCATGATCAGAAAAAATTACAGATAAGGTTGGATCCCAGTACATCTGGCCTAGTTCTACATGTGGGTTCCTCGGTATGTAAGACATTTAGAAATAGATTCAAAAGGGGTGTGGGCAAGGTAAAAGGTATGAGACACTCCATACAGAATGTTATCTGTAATGTTGGTTCTAGTTCCAAGCACAGCAGTTGGAAGTGTTCCCAGTAGGAAGGAGCTTTGCTGGGGGCCTGTTACCAGTGGTCGAAGTGGGTGGGAGCGGTCGGGAGCGGTGCTCCTCTACTTCTTTTACTTAAGTTTTACCGTTCCTTTACTTTTATTTTAAAAAGAAACCGTTCCGGAATGGTTTCATTTCAAAATAAAAGTGTAGGAAGAAGTTGAAGCTTGCACTTCCAGTGCAATGCACAGGGCGTTCCCTTAAACAGCAGCCACATGTGTTTTGGGTTTTTTATTAGGCATGGGGGGGTGTGGCAATGGAGTTTGTGGGGAGCAGTGCAGGCCAGTAGGGAACATAGTTCCACTACTTCTCTTGGTACACTTCGGCCACTGTCTGTTACTGCTTTACTTAATAAATACAGTCATTAAAGCTATCTCGCCTGTCATGGTTTTATTCATAACACAAATAAAGGAAGAAATAAATAATAATTCGCTGAAGACTGGGGAATGGTTAGAACAATCTATGTCACCAATCCTAGAGTTGTGCATATACTGTAGAAGGCCTTTCTCTGAAAATATAATCTAATTTAGAGTATATTCGATGTGAAGAGAATAGAAGGCATACTGCCACTACTCCGTGTTCATATCTCCATGAATTTGTCAGCTCTACCTCTTTTCGTGTATTCAGTAACTTCAGAGAAGCTTGATTGACTCCCACATAGCCATCCTTTGTCAAATCGGATTGGTGATCCAAAACCAGATTCATGTCCCTGAATAGTACTATTAGGCCTTTGACGAAGGTTATTAAATCAAGTATAGCTGAGCATAGGGATTTGTTCTGCTCTTCGTTAGTTCCATAAATGGTTGATATAGTTGTTTTGGTACAGTCTATTTCTCTTATGAGCAACAAGTATTTTCCTGAAGAAAGAAGAAAAGAGTTTGGGAAGATGGACTCAAATGCGCTAACCCCTTAAATAAATATATACAGGCGAGTCTTAACAGTCTTGTAAATTTTATAAGTGTTTATTCACACTAATAATTTTTATTTTCCTTTTATGATTTCAAAAAAACATTCCAGATGAAGCTGCGCACCAGTATAGAGTAATTCATATGGTTCAATGAATCAAATATTTCTCTTTCTCTTTCAATGAGTCAAATATTTTCATATATTACTCTCTCAAAATGAATCAAATATTTCTCTCTCTCGACACGTGTTTCCCCATTGTTACTCTCAAGGGTTCTTCAGGAGAGGAAGTTTTAGTACTAAAAAGAAAAGAAAAGAAGCCAAATTCTTTTTTAGTAATGCTTTGGAATTTTTTACCCAAATAATAATTGTATTAATTTCTACAAAGACTCACCGTTCTGATTTTCTGTTTGTTAACATATATCCTGTTTGTTTTTCCAAAAAAATATAATGTTCATCGGGCTATTTAGCTTAATTTAGTCTGTAGAATATGGATCCAGGTTTAGGCTGTAAAAGGGAGAATGGGGGAAGAAGACAAGGTAATTGCTTCTTGTTTTCAGTTTATAAAGAGCGAAAAGCATGGTCTTTGAGAAAGGTTCTAATCAGATTTAAAGCAGGGAGGGTACAGGCTTCTCATTTGCTTACCTTATTTCCTTGGTATTCTTGATGATATTTTGTGGTCCTGTGCCGTGATAAGCACCCAAATGTAAGGATGTCTAACTGAAACTGATTCTGGCTATTTATTGCCGCGATCGTGACGTGATGACGTCATCACGCCACGCCCACGTGATTCCGTGTGGTGCGATGACGTCATCACGCACGTATTCGTAACCCGGCGGCCATTTTAAAATAGGTTAAGGTACGTTCAAAGATTTTTTACCAGTCTAGTTTTTATGGTAAAGGAAAAAAAGGCTAAATTATGTTGTTTCTTAGCAACCCCTTGAAGGGGGACATTCTTAGACTGTGATCTGCCAGTAGCCCATACTCAGAGATATGTCTCTTTAAGGCAGAATTTTCTCCAATTTTTAGTTGGGTTTGGAGAGTTTGTTCCCTCACGTCACAGGAGATGAGCTTATGGTTGCTGCCTATTTATAAGGAAGTATCTTATCTTCTATTGCTTTGCAGTGCTTCATTATATCTAAACTACATTTGCCCGTTCATCTGTGGTAACCAGTTAGTGGCCTCTTGTTCTCCTCAAACCTGTCGCCCTCTCAGAACAATAGTACACAATTAAATCTATAAACAATTAACAATATAGCACAACAGAATACATATGTACCACATTTATAAGTAGTGGGCCCATAGGGGTCAATGGTCTTCTGGGGCAGGCTCCGCACATGGACACAACATGGCCTTCTGACCAAAGCTAACCCTCTGAGCCCTGGGAATGATTCTCTTATTATGTGCAGAAAATCACTTTCCAAATTAGTTTACACTCTAGACAAGTTGTTAGCCTGAGTAAGAAATGGAATTACCCACAATTAAACAGATAGCCAACATCATAGTTACTTTTAAGAGATGTCTGTGGAGGCATGCAGGCTGCTTGGCTCTTCGGCTCTTATTAGACCATTTTGAACCAATGTAGGTCTTGATCTGATTGTGATTGGTCCCTTCTTGTTCTGGAATGTTTTCTGGTTCCTGTTCAATGTTCAGGGTCTTTGCCACTTCCTCAACCTTCATGCAATGCAATTGCTTACATTCCCAGGTAAACAGTATGCCAAATGGGAAGGTCATCTGTATCTTACTTCAGCCTTTCTCATTTTCTCCGTCAAATTTCCAAATGAGTGTCTCTTCTGTAGAGTGAGATTGGCTATATCTTGAAAGATTAGCAGCTGTGTGCCCTGAAACCTGATGGTACCCATTTCTCGAAATGCTTGCATAATATTTTCTTTCCTGCTGTAGGAGTGAAACTTCATAATGATGTCACAGGGTTGTCTTGTGGGGTCGTGTCATAGTGAGCCCAATCTATGCACTTGGTCTAAAATTATGCCCCTCTTACCAAGGTCTGGGAAGACTGTCTCAAAGATAAAGATCGTCCTGTTTCTCAGATTCTAACCTTCCACCCCCGCTGGGGCTTCTTGTATCCTTAGGTTCTCACAGTGATGGCGGTTCTCCAGGTCTTCAATGGTTGTAACTAGAAGTACCATGTATTGTTTCACATTCGCCATATCACCTTGAAAAATGATCACATCCTCCTTTAGAGATTGTTCCACAGTTTCTGCTTCTCCCATGCATCCGTCAATGTGACAGCGATCTTGGGATAGGTCTGGTATTATCTTACTCGGATGAGCCATTGCATTATGAATCTCATATTTTACAGTAACTGTAAAACATCTTCCTTTAGAGATCCCAGACATTCTAGGAGATCCTTTTTGGTTAACGCAGCTGCGTCTTCAGAATCTTGATCTTGTGCTGCTGGCACCTCTCTTCCTTGCTTTCCCCCTGACCTTCCATTCTGCTGCAGTTATTTTTGTCAGGCAACCAGAACTCTTTCAGAGCCTTTGATCTTTTGGCTCACTTTTTCGATGGCATTCACCCTCTCCCATTCCGCCACCTCTGCTGGGTCACCCTCGGTTCTGACTTTGTTTGGCTTGAATCGTCCGAGTTGAGCTTCTTATCTTTCACTTTTAGCCTTGTGTGCTACGTGGTTGTTATCTTTGTTTCCAGCTTGTTTCATGGAGCATTGAAACTGTTTCATTTTCTGCTTAAGAGTGTTTTCTCCATCTGGAATGAACGGACATGACCTTGACTTTCTGCCATCAGAATGGGGATCTATGCCGAAGCTGGGGCTGTTGTTTGCTGTCCTCTAGCCTCATGATTTCTTCATGGGCCTAGTGAAATCAAAAACTTGGGATGTACACTCATGAGTGCGTCTGGTTGTTGCTACTTGGTGGATGCTTTCCTCGGTTAATATACAGCAATCTGTGCTCTGATTGGTATGTCCTCGCAAAGTAAGGATAAACAGAAGGAGGGTTGAAGAAGGCTTTAATCTTCCATTACTTACCAAGCGCTACTCTTCCACCTCACTGCCCTCGGATCTCTCTTTTTCAAACTACCTGTGTAGTGTGTCTGACTGATGTGGTACTGCTTGGATATGGCAAAGAGGATCTCTGAGCAGAAATTCTAGCATTTACTTTACAAAGTTAGAGGTAGCGGAACAACACTATATACGTTTAACAGGTTACTATGTTTGCTGGTTTTGTTAACACAACTTTGTAAAGCAGCAACTATGATGTGTAAGAGTAAGAGTCAGGGTAATAAAGATTGATGGTGAGCAATCATAGCATCAATCTATATATTTTCATGGTATTTAGGGTTCACGTAGTGTGCTACACGCTACCGGTTATTTGTTTCAGAGCTCTATGGTCACAACGGGGAGGAAAGGATTGTGTTTATTTATTTATATATTATGGATGGAAGAGCGGAAAACATTGAGGCCTTTTGCAACAATGTACAGATTAATTTGCCAGGCTTTTCTGAAGTTCAGATGGTCGGATTCAGGAGGGCGGTGTAAAAGCACAGAGTTTCAGAGAGCGATGCATCATTGACAGAGAGATCAACCACAAACCAAATATACCTTGGCTGGCGGTCGCAGCAGGTTATGGGAAGATGATCTGTGGTCTTCTGTTAGCTGTTAAAGTGTTAGTAATTTGATAAAGTGATGAGGGGGCTCATCATTGAGTGTACAATCTTGATGGAAAGGCCTTGCTAAATTTCGGACAATGTAAAGACTTTGATGCCAATGTGAAGAGGTTGTTTGCTTTCAAGACAGACTTGAGGCGTGCAGCATAGTTTGGTACTCTTTGGAGTTGGTGTAATGCTTTAGCTGGAAGCTGCCTTAGACGGCATTACAGTAGCCATTTGAGGGTATAAAGACTTGGAGGCACCAAGGCAAGCCTTTGGGGGGTTACTGTAAAGGGTGGACTGCGTCTAGTTGTGCTTCGTCGAAAGAATCACCAACCCCACTCATTGTAAAGGTCGCATCCTAGACGGGGTGGCGGACCACAACTGTCCGCCACCATCAGCTCCAACATGCCCTGTCCATGGATCGACTACCACCTCATCCAATTCACCATCCCAAGAGCCACTGACACTAAAACATACACCTCTGCACTGCCAGCATTGGCTAGAAGTGCACATAAATTGACCAAAGATAATCTCCTACCCTTGCTCGAGGCCCCTGCATTCAAGCCCCCATTCTCCAATGACCCTGGCCCGTTAGTAGAACTTTATAATGACACTCTCAAAAAAGACATTGGTGCCATCGCCCCACTAAACCAAAAAAAGCCAAGAAATGCATGGAAAACTATTCCTGGTTCACAGCTGAACTCCAGGCTCTATGCACTCTGAAGCGTAATGCACTGACCAAATGGCAAACCAACCCCAGTGACGCCTCTAAGGACGAATTCAAACAATTGTCCTCCCACTATAAAAAAGCCTTTATACATGCGATGGGTAATTCATTCAATACTAGAACAACTAATGGCAAGTCCCATTCCAAAGAAATATTCGCCATCTTCAAAGACTTAGTCACCACTACAACTTGCGCTGAGGACATTGTTAAAGATGAAGCATGGTGCTTGAGTATTGAATCAGCAATGCTGAATAAAATGTATCTATTACAGAACAAAATTCCTGCTCACCACAAAGCCTTGCCCAAGTCTGATCTGCCGCCTGCGCCCATCAATAACACCACTCCCATAGACAAAAAACCTTTTCTCCTTCAGAGATGTCACAGAAAAAGAAGTCCTAGCCATCCTCAAACATCTTATACCATTAATCTGCAAAGGATTGTGCTGACTTCCTTGCACCCTTCCTTACAGCCTTCATTAATGCTTCATTCGCATACGGCCTTATCTCCTCCTGCCTCAAAGAAGCTTGGGTGTGGCCGCTCCTAAAAAAAAGTCCCTAGACCCCTCTTCCCCGAACAACTACTGCCCTATTACCACGGTCCTGTTTCTCCTAAAAATCCTCAGCAAGGCAGCTCACAATCAAATCCAGCATTTCATCGAATCCAATCGCATTCTTGGTAAGAGGCAATCAGGTTTCCGCCAAGGCCACGGCATGGAATCTGCACTACTCAACCTTAAAAACCAAATAACTGAAATTATGGATGAAGGAAAACCAGTGCTTCTCCTCCTCCTAGATGCATCAGCTGCATTTGATTTTGTGGACCACAAAACTCTCCGTAGACACCTCTCTGACTCAGCACACCTTTCCACAGAAGCCACTACATGGATCACCTCCTTCTTGGAAGGAAGAGCTATGAAGGTCTTCTCCAACGAGGCTTGCACAGAGCCAATTAGCATCCATTGCGGAGTCTCTCAGGGCTCCTTCACGGCATCTACCCTGTACAATCTATTCAGAAAACCACTTTTTGACAAGCTTGACACCTTCCGCATAGCATACACAAACTATGCCGACGACACTCAGGTCCTCATTGCTCTTTCCGGATCTTATGAACAAGACACCAAGTCCCTTCACAAAATCTCCGCCTCCATTCAAGCCTGGATGGCAGTCAATGGGCTCTGTCTCAATGCAGTTAAAACTGAGATCCTCTTAGTCGGCCCTAAAGAAACCCTCAGCAAACTTGGCAAACAATACAGTGCCTTCACCGCTGACAACACAACTATCAATGTCTCACCTTTTCAGTAAAGACTCTGGGTGCATACCTGTACTCCATGCTATCTATGTCACGTGAGGTCAGCGCCATCGCGTCCTCTGCCTCATATACAACAAAACTAATAAATGCTGTCAAACCTTTTTTGTCTCAACAAAATTGCCTCACAACAGCTAGAGTCACCTGCGGGGCACAAATAGACAATTGTAATGTACTTCTAGCTGGCACTTCTATAAAAAACCTGAATAGACTGCAAGTCATTAAAAACAATGCACTTATAGCTGCATTAACCATTCCCAGCAGAGATCACATGTCACATGCCAGGCGTGCTGCCCATTGGCTCCCTGTAATAGAAAGGATCACCTTCAAGACATTAGCCATAACGCACAAGTGTCTGGTGCTTACAGCCCCCCCTTTACCCCTTTACCTGTCTGAGAGAATCAGCAGAGCCACCTCCACCAGACCGAAGCGATCCCATCTCGCCAACCAGCTTTACGTCCCCACAATAAAAACTATTAAAGCAGGCGGCGCCAGCTTTATGCACATTGCTCCAAAACAATGAAATGCCCTACCTAACTCCCTCAGGGCAGAGACCTAATACATGTCCTTCAGAAAAACCTTAAAAACTTTGCTCAACTACCCTATTCCCTCCTTCGCCATACACCAGCCACAGACCTGCATTCCAAGGACTCTCCCTATCCCTCACTGTTGGATGATCAGCACCCCTAAATCCCCTCCCCCTTCCCTAGTATACCTGTGTTAATAACTATACCTCACTGTTTACCAGGTTCACTGTAACCACGAACCACAGCCAGGCTGCTATTATCTGTATGTTTCTACCTATGTTCCCTTCTCCTGGTCCTCAGGTAACTAAATAAGCCTGCTTGTACAGTGGCACGATGCCCTTGCGATGCTTGCGTGCTATATAAATGTAAAGAATAAAATAAAATAATCCTCCTGCTTCTGTTGGGGATAGTAGGGCTAATTGATCGACAGTTAATGAGAATTAAATAATGCTCGCGGAGCTAGTGGATATCATAGCAGGTAAAGCTAATGCTAACCAAAGTGGCAAGGGTACACTTAACATTTCCCGAAGATCATCAGCCAAAGTGTTTTCTGATATGGCTAATTTGATTAATGTTTTCAACATCAACTTTAAAGTACTTAATCAATTTTGCTAATAGCAACGTTACAGATCTTAAATAGCAAACAAGTGAATTAAATAAATGTGTTAATTGGGAGTTAAGATGGCACAGCTGTTGGTGGCTTACCCCAAAGCCCCCATGAAAGGCTATAAGAGCACTCGGGATTCCCACGCGTTTCAGCCTGTCGCTCCACATTCAGCAGCGATGAGAGACCCTCTAAACCGAAGGCATGCCAAGGCGCTCATATGAGTTTAAAGACTCAGCTCCAACAGCTTGCACGGTGGAAGTGCTAAGGGCGAGCATGTGCGTCCTGAATTCCCTAAGAAACCATCGTTGGCGCCGCCCACTCCAGCAGATTAAGTATCACAGAGTAACCGACTGCCAAACATGTGGTAAGGAGCGAATACTGCTTTGAGAAAACACCGCCTGAATGAGGCAGCGAATTCAACAGGAAGAGAAGCATCTCAAGAAACAGATACAGTGTGATTCACATGAAACGCAAAACATGTTTTAAAAGAATATTTTAATGAAAATCCAAAGCAGAGGCATGAGAAGAAACTGAGGTAAAAGTTCAAGCAAATCCGTGATGCACCGCCCTGGATTTTCTCACGACACACTACCACCCACCCAGGCTTTCTGTCGCTCTCCCTTTTGTGTCTAGAATAGTAATTACTTCAGCACACAGGATTTCCCACATAAAACATAGGTGTGATATTCTATAGAGTCCAGCTCCCTACATACATGTCCTTCTAGTTCTTTATTGCATATGTGGATTGGTCAAGTGCCGTTTGATCCAAACCCCTGCAAGCTAAATCATTATGCTGGCATGGGGGTTTAGGGGCGGGTACACAAGAGAACTGTGTAAATTATATTAAAAGGGCAAGGTACATCTACTCATATAATGTAGCCAAATACGATTTAGTTTTTGTGTGTCAGTGGCGCTACAGCACCACCTAATGTGCCAACACTAAAGGCAAGTAGTGTACAAAAGTCGAGAAGGCTTTGATTGCCAATTTAATGTCTGGAAATTCCAGTTTCACTGTTGCATGATATGTTTCTCTGGGAAATAAAGTTTGACAAATGCATTGAATTGATCTTTCTTCCCTGTCTTTTACTTGAGATATCAAAGCCCTTCACCCCACTTCTGAGGGATTGTCTTGAAACAGGAACCGACTAGAAAAATCAAGGTTGACCAACAATGGAGGAGAACATATAGGGGCTGATTCATGGAATAAATGTGCGCCGCACAAGCGTGCGAAAGCGTGCGAATCGCAGTGCAAGCGTGCGAAAGCCGCGCACATCGATTCATGAAAGTCTGCGTGCGTGTAAATCCTGGGATGTGCGCTAAAATCAAACATCAAACGGCGTGCGCTATGCGCACAGCGAAAGCGCACATAGCACGGCGCACACAACAAAAGTGGGCAGAACACGGGGCATAACACGCGGAATGGGGAACAACACGTGAAAAAGAAGGTGTAACTGGGGAAGTACTGCAGGGAACTACACGTAACACCCACACGCACGCAAACAACCTGTATTCATGGATTCGAATACGGGAAACCCGCGCATGGTAAAAGACGCGCATAGGCGTCAATGCGTCTGCCACACAAAGGCAGGCGGAAGCATCCCTGCGCACAGTATAAAAGCGCGCGCAAACAACAAACACGTATATACAGCTACAATGAATGCCCCATTTGTCGCAGCACTGATCGTGGGACACTGCAGTAGGAGGAGAATAGCCAGGGCCTGCATTTTTTCACCCCGGACAAGCCTTTTTGGGATGCCTGACGACCAGGTCTACGACAGGTATAGGTTTCCACCTCGTATCATCCTAGACCTGGTCAGGGAGTGGGAAGATGACCTTACATCCCCCACCCTCTGCTCCCAAGCATTGAGCCCCTTGGAGAAGGTGCTCAATGTCCTGCATTTTTTGGCCACTGGGTCATTTCAGCAGACTACTGCCATAGTGGGGGGGTCTCACAGGCCACGCAGGCACGCTGCCTACACCAGGTCTTGGCAATCATGATAGCGTGCCCCTCAGTCTGCAGGCACATATACATGCCCAGAACACCTGCAGAAAGGCAGGACGTTGTCCAGGACTTTTACAGGGTGGCACACTTCCCCAAAGTGCTTGGTGCCATAGATTGCACCCATGTGGCCCTACGTCCACCTAGGGCCACTGAGCACATCTACCGAAACCGCAAGCACTGACATTCCATCAAAGTGCAGGTGGTATGCGATTCAAAGGGAATCATCACCTCTGTCTACGCGCACCCCTGAAATACACGTACCCCGCTCGCACAGGGCCAATCGGGTGTGATTCTCGCCGCGCAGCGGGGTACGTGTATTCGGAGGGGTGCGCAGGGAGTTTTACATGCGTTTTCGTGGTTGGGGGGCTGTATGCTGGTCCACTGGCCTGTGCGCCATGTACGGGATTTGTGCTCTGTACATGGCGCATGGGGGGTGTTGGGGGCGTAACTGGAGCTGATGCAGGGTCGCTGCGCCACTCTGCACCACGGCTGGTAATGGATGTTACTAATCCATGAATACGCTGTGCGCGGACATGGATTTTGGGCACGCGGCTGGTGCAGACTGTTGCACGTGCACACTGTGCGCCAGCTGCGTGTGCCACTTGTGCGCTGGATTCTATGAATTACCCCCATGGACTCTTGCAGATCCTGCGGGAATTCATTGCGGTACTTTGGCTTAGTTGTCTGTTTTTGGAGCGCATGTTAGTAGGGGAATAAATGTTTGGGATACATTTTTGGCAGTATCTTAGGCAATTCTTGGCTTCTTCGGAATCAGTTCTATTTAGACAGCCTGGTCATTGCTCCACCCATGACAGTTTCATATACAGAATGTCCGCCATGAGCCGGGCCCTGGAAGCTGGGCAGCACGGTGACACATGGCTCCTAGGTGAGTACAAATGCCCATGCACATGCATGCATGTCACACACACACAAATACACAAACCCCAATAATCACAACCATCATCACTTCTCCAGGGGACAGTGCCTACCCTCTGAGCAACCACATGATGACGCCAATCCGGAACCCCACCACACCACCCCAGGTAAGATACAACGCACCCCATATTGCAACCAGGGCCATAGTGGAGCGCACATTCGAAGTGTTCAAGTCACGCTTCCACTCCCTTGACCGCTCTGGCGGGCAGCTACTCTATGCACCCCAAGTAGTGTGCAGGATCATTGTGGCAGAATGTGTCCTGCACAATGTTGCAACACAGCAGGGCGTACTGGTGGACATGGTGGTGCCCCACATCCCCAACCACAGGCACAGGCGCTGCCCATGGGAGGGGATAGGGCAGGTGGCGAGGAAGCCCGGACCCAGCTTGTGGCCACATTTTTCACCTAAACTCCCACCCCTGCGGAGTGCACACAGGCCTGGCACATACCAGGTGACAATCGATGATGACAAAGAGACAGTCAACTGTCACAACCTTACCACCCTGAGAATGTTGCCATGGAAGTGCCACATTGTGTGCATCCCTAGCTACTTAAACATAAGCAATCCTGTGTGACCAAAAGGCACACATGCAAGGTGTGAATCACACAGACCTGCAAAACAGGCCATGACTATCACTGGTATGTCACCCAAACCCTCCCAAACCACAACATGACATGGCAAGCAATAGCAATTCACCAACACAGTACCAATAAGGTACACATTGACATGTGAAAAATGTACAGTGGCATCAGACAATGATGCCTGACATGGAATCAGATGAAATGACTGACCAACAACCTCCCACCCAAAAGACGTCATACCCAAATGCATTCCAACAGTTGTAGTTGTAACATAACAATGAATGCCTGTCTACATGCACATAGTGCATTGCAAAATCAACACTGCAGCGTCTGTGTGCCATGTCCACCTCCTGCAACACACTGCTCAGTGCACAGCATAGTGAACAGCCATTGTGTGTGACGCACACCCTGAGCATCACATCTAAGCGACAAACAACATCAAAAAGCAAATTACGCATGTACAGGATCCACAATTGGTCATAGATCATGTGCTGCAGGGACACAGTGGGCACCAGAAGGTAAACAGAGTGTACATGTGGACATGGAAGGGTGGTTGTAAATGTAGTGGATCATAGTGCGAGTGCGTGGGTCAGTAGGGACATATACTCAATATATGCATGTGCAATCAAGTGACCATCAGTGTCCTCTACACATCACATGTGAACATTGACCATGTGTACACCCCAGCATGTCAAGCCACAACTATTCCCTCACACCTGAAAGGTAAACAAAACACATCAACAGGCATTGATCAGCAGAATACATCATGTACATAGGATACCATAATTACAATGTCAGGGTGTGCATCACACTGTAGGGCAAGGCAACTGTGAAAAACAAAACACCCCCCCTCCCTCACAAATCACCATGACCCACTGAACAACTGCACCTGTGTTATGTAGCCTTCATCCTTGAAGTTCACCTGGCCACAGGATCACCCTTCCCCTTTGTCACCATCTTCCACCATGTGTGTAAAAAGTGTCCAGCACCCTCAGAGGCCACCTTGACTTGCAAAAACACCAAATCAAAGAGACCTCAAAGCAGGCCAACACAGAAGCCAAGCAAAAAGCCTGCAGGCAGCAAAACAAACCAGACGAGCCTCCAGTAGATGACTTGAAGTAGCAGTATGTCACAAAGCCCAAGTACTACCACAATGACGTAACAACCAAGGTAGCAAAGTAAAACAATGTCACAACTCGATATGTACCATGTGTGGTACATAACACAGAAAGATGCACCATGAACTGATGTGTACTGTCACAGCTCCTGTGTACAGGCGCAGGAGTGGCACGAACCAACCAGCCCCACCGTGGTCTGAGTGCCTGCAAGGTCAAACTCACACAAGCCTCTGAGACCCTGGTGGGGAAGGAGAGTCAGGGATATGCAGTCGGGACAGGCATTGCTATACTGGATAACCGGAATGAGGGGCAGGAGAGGGGAGTAGGATTGACACGGGAAAGTAGGAAATGTACAAAACTGTACTACTCACATTAACACATACACAATTACACCAAACTTGATCATCATGCACATAGTAACAAATTACTCAAATGGAAGACAAAGAGAAACTTATCTCTGGGGTGAGTGCTGGCCTCCTGCCTGCGTACTCTCAGGTTCGGTAACAGGAGCAGTTCAATGCTGCAAAGAGAGCCACAGTTACTAATCTGTGCGTGCCCATAACACACAAACACACGACCATATATGCTCCAAAGTAACAAACTACTCTACAAACAAACAATCTGGTGTGGATGTTTTGTACCCATACGTAACATTACCCCTGTGATGGTTCATACACAGTCAATGCAGTAAGTCAGGCACCGGTGGGTGCGTGGCAAATGGAAGACCAATGTGTCACAATTCACACAACATGCAATGTTCCCTGGGTAAGCAGCCAGACGCATATAGCAAGGTATGACTTCAGAACAAGTCGTGTTCCACCATGACTGAAATAAAGTAGGTAGTGCATGTGTCAAATTCTACATGGGAATGAAATGCACTGCACACAAGTCTGTCCCTTGCTGTCTGTCCCTGTGAGCTGCTTCTTTCCATGTCTTGGAATGCTACATGGCTAATACAAGTGCCTCAATGGACCATGGTGGACCGGAGAGTATGTGCCACTGCCCCTGCAGGTGCCCCAGACAACTTTCCCCTCAACTAGCCATTAGTCCACCAACGCATCTCAGCTGTATTGTGCGCTAAAACACCAATATTTGTCCAAGCTCACCGTCAGTGCTGCTACTAAGCCTGCATGTGCAACTGGCCTGGTGAAAGGTTTGCAGCGTTGTGGCCCCCCTGTGCTGCTCACCTTGCCTGGAGTCCCTTGAAACATGTCAGCTGTTTTTGGATGTAAGAGCGCAATCCCTGTGCCTCTGCTTGTGCACACATGCGCATGTCGGCACCACCAAACGTGTCCAGCTTCCAGACGTCCAGTGGGCCATGACTGCTGGAAAAGGTGGTCTGGAGGCTCATCCCCCTGCAAAAAGGGCATGAAACACATGATTAATGCTTTAAAATCATCTGTGTGTGTCTCTTCGGGCATTTCATGACTGGACCATGTCAGGGACGTACATCAGAAATCACACCATCAGTGCGTCTTTCACAGGCAAAGTGTGGTACACACTATCTATGGCATGAATTGCAACAAGCACATGTACAGTAAAGATAAGAAACATACTACACAATGCATAGCAATTAATGTACACATGAATCATGAAACCCCCCATCTAGCGAAAGAAGAACAGTGGTCAATATCACCTCTATCATCCCCACTAGGGGTGTTAACACAAGTTGGACAGTAGCAGACATGCCACAGATATGACAGTCCAAAGCCCTTGTGTAATAGGCTGTTACACCGAACCATCCTTGCGAGCCCATGGATAAGGGAAACAGGAGTGGCATATGTGAGTCAGGACCCCAAGCTGCAAACACATACACAGGACAAGCTTGAAGGGCCCAGCTGGAACAGACAGTGGATGCTTTCAAAAGCCACAAAACACCACACCATCACATGAAAGCACAATAGACAAGCAATTTTAAACTATATTAACTAATTACACTAACTATGAAAAACCTACATTACCTAATTAAACTATCAAAATGAAACTAAACTAACTAAACTAAAACAAAAATCAAAAATGGTCACATACGACCCGGGGGGGGGGGCACCCAGGAGGGGGAGGTACAGGGTGCTGCTCAACACCCACATGCGATGATGTTGAGGAAAAAAAAAACCTCCATGGGCTCAACGCCTGCACAGCTCGACCTATGTGGGAGATACATTGTCGCCCGAGTCTGGTCTTCCTGGAAAGGAGGACGAGACACAGGAGCCTGACCACACCTAGTCGCAGCTTGCCCCTCGTCGGCAGCAAGTCTGCTGGACGGGTGAGCCTGGTTCTGTGTGGCGATGACACGTAGGTCTGCATGCAGAACCTCCGCTGATACACGTGCTTCCTCTTGCAAGGTAGCACGTGTAACATGGAGTTCCTCCTGCAAGGCCATGCTGGACAACTGCTGCACCTCCCGGCAAGCATGTAGCTCAGCTGAGATGGTACGCTCAAGCTGCGCAAACCTCTACTCTGCCCGCTCCCTCTGGGACCTCATAAGGACACCCATAGTGGATCTTAGGAAGGCATACTCCTGCCTCAGGGCCTCCATGTGTGCATCTGCGTGAGCAGCAATTGCTTTACGCAGAGACAACATTTCAGCCTGGCGTGCCCTGTCTGAGGCCGCCATGCCCAGCCTGAGCGAGCGGGCCGTGGATTGTGCCGCATGCTGCTGGAGAAGAACCTGCCTAGCGGGGGGAGCACGGATTGGGCCACACGCTCCATGCTCTCAGCGATGTTCTCCATTGCTGCCCCCTGCCATTCAGAATTGCCAGTCATGTCTTGCTCCCACTCAGTATACTGCGGTTGCGCGCTGCGACCGCGTTGCTGGGCTTGACCCCTGTGGAACCCAAGGACCTGGTGTCCTCGTGTTGGCACCACCTGCAGCGGCACGACTACATGCCCCTGTTGACGTGATGTCCCAGGCACATCAGTGACTGGTGTGGAGGGTGACCGTGTGTCCCGATCCACCATAGGCGGAGGTTCCAACACTGTCTGACCCCTCAGTGCAGGTGTCGCAGACAGAGGAGTGCCCACATCAGAATCACTCACCCATGACATATGGACCTGATGCACATCCAACTCGACATGGACATCAGAGTGTTCATCAGGGCTGGACTCATTGCCAGCCAGAGACAAGATGGACTGTAGCACATGTGGGTTTTCGTGGCCTACCACCCCACTACCCCCACTTGTGCCGGGTTGACAACACCAGGTCACTACACATGTTAGAAGCACACAACACACACACACACACACAGACATCACACAGACACCAAACACATCAAGCAGACATGTCACACACAAAATAGAACCTGCCATGCATGCTGGGCCAACTTGACATTGCTTCTGTGATTAGGCATGCAGATTGGTGTCAGTTTGCACAGAAGTGGGTCGATGCAGTGCAGCAAATTTGTACGTTACTCACTATCTACATGTAGAAGTACTTCATGATGTGTGTCAGAAAATGTGAAGGCAGTGCAAGGTCAACTTCAGGCATCACGTGCAATGTGCATTCAATGGATAGCATGGCTACAAGCAAATCACCCCTCCCCCAAGTGCAAATGCAGGGATGCCTTGCATGGTATCAAAAGGATGACCATAGACCTGTGTATTGACAGACAGTGTTGACTAGCATCAACTGCATCATGTGAGTCAAGTGACAACACAGCAAATGATGATGGGACATTAAGCAGGAAACATGATGAAACCTCTGGAGTACACCCACGTGTGAAGAAGACACTACACCAGTTGGACAGGGTCATTGGCCATTGAACAGGCTAAGGCCTGTGACTCACACAGACTGTCACACCCTTAACATGTGTGCGACGCAGGACTGAGCCACAGTGGACATGGGAAGGCTGATGAAATGCCATGCAATGTAGGTCACCCTGGACTTGTACTACAATGATCATCCAGTCAAGGACACATAGGGGCATGCGTGGAATACACATGGAGATTGAATGGGCACTCATGTCCCTGAGGGGCAGCTGACCTCTGCACAGTCCAAGTGAAACACCCTGCATCAAGTACAAAGGATGTACCACACAGCATATGTCTGGCAGATTGGCCGCTGGAAGTTAGCATGTACACAGGACGCATGAACAGGGAAGTACTCAACGGCAAAATTGAAGCAGACCAGTGCAAAGGTGGAATTGGGGTGTAGAGCGGGGGGTGGAGGGGCAAGGGAGCATGCCTACATGGAGTACCCGCATGCAGAGGACACATGCACGTCAGTCATGCTATGACATAGTCCCTGGGCTGGGAGGAAGGTCACCCCACGCTACATGCAGAAGGGCCAGTGAGCTGGAACATGGACTGGAGGGGCATCCTGGTGACCAGCATGTGAGTAGGGTGCAATAGTGGTGATGCGGACAGTCCCCATCCGCTCCACATGTCCACCATCCAGCAGAGCAGCCATGCATCAGGGAAGCATTGCATTACTTGCAAATCAGAACCATGTACACGTGACATGTAGTGGCAGTCATGCACAGCGCATCACACAACTAAAACACACATGTCCTCAACAAACACGCAGCAACACTCACTGGACTGGGCATCAAAGTCCGGCATCTCTCCCACTCCTCCGACCGATTCAGATGGTATGAACTCCGCAACGAGTGACTCATGCGGAGTGAGGTCTTCCTCCTCATGTGCAGGCCCACTGCCAGTTACCAGAGTCAAGTTGTAATTTGAGGCACGCTTAGCCTTAGCGCTGCGTTTTAGGTCATTCCAACGCTTTTTGCACTATTGCGCCGTGCGCACCTCATGGCCGAATGCACTCACATGTTCTGCAACTTGCATCCAGTGGGTATCATGGTGGGCAGTCGTAGTCTGACAATTAGGACCCACTAGCATGTTACGGCTGTGGTCCCGCATGTAGTCCATGAGGAAGTCCAGTTCCTGGTTGCAGAAATGCTTCTTCCTCGACATGCAGGAGGTCGTGGCTGTGTGCGGGGTCCCAGCCTGTGCTGCAGGTGCAACCTTCCTCCTCTTGGATTGTGGCTCAGATCCTGGCTGGCAAATGCTGCCCTGATCAGTATGGCAAGTGGCACCGGTGGATTGAGCCAAGGGAGTGGCGGGTGGAGGGACGACCAAAGGCCTGACTTGCGTCAGTGGCAGCTGGGTGCCCTCTAATGGACCCTGCGCAGCAACATCCGCTGTGGCAGGGTCATTGACCGCGACTGTCCTGGTTGGCAGACTCACAAGCGGGGTGTTGTTGGCTGCATCTGCCCCTGCACTTGCCAACACCCGGCTGTTCGGGGCAGCAGATGACATAACTGCCACAGGGACACGTGTCTTGGTCCGGGCAGCCCTGCGTGCACCTACGGTTTCCCTCCTGGCCTGTTGGAAATCTTCCAAGGACTCTTCAAGTGCCAACGCAGCCTGCGCTGGCAGACCCTGAGCCTAGGTGGTGGTGTCCACAGCTGCACCTGCAGCTACCACTACCCTTGGGCCCGTGGCAGTCGATGAAACGGACTGCCGGGTCACACGGGTGCCAGTGCCAGATGCAGAAGCTGCATCTCCCGGAACCACAGGGGGTGGTGGCATGACTGCACCGACACATGGCACAACATCGTGCTCAAGTGGCGCACACCTGCCTCTTCCCCCTCTGCGGCCACCCAAGACACCCTGGAGTCCCCCTACTCCCTGGTCAACCCGGCCACGTCCCTGACCACGCCCGCCACGAGGAGGACACCCACCTGAGGCACCTTTGGTGGGCCCCAACCATGGGACAGATGGAGTAGTGCCGGCACAGATGGAGGAGTGCCAATGGGAGGTGTACACCACAATTGTCCTGGGCAATTGGGGTGAAGGGGGTGGGATGCAAGATGTTAACAGCCCCCCAGCACCTGCAAGGCTGCAAGGCTGTATGTGACCCTGGTGATGTAGTGACGGGTCACGCAATGCTCAGGCACCCCAAAACTGCAGTAAATCTGTGCAAGTAACCCTGCAGCCTACATGCGTGGAATTAACCTCCCGCAGTACGCAGTGGCACCCAGCAACACGAAAAACGCATACGCGTGGGACACGCAGGCTACTATGACCTCGAAAATGGGTGCGATACATAGGGGCACCTGCAGTGGGAAAAATAACGTGCGCGACTCACCGTCTGACTAGCGTGATAATGAAAAACACGTGTAGCCAATACCCCCGCCAAAAGAAGAGATACATCCTTGATCCACTGTGAAGTTGTGATGGCGCACAAAACCACACGAAGTAGCAACGCACGTCGGTCTTCACGAAAGGCATGTACAGCGAACGTCTGGCCCTGCTCACCTTTAACCCGTGCTGAGGGAAACGCCTGCGCGCGTCGAGTCACTTACGCGCGTAGCCCCTTTTCTCAGATTACACGCATTCACACACGGACGTGCAGTTTTTTCATGCGCGCGCTGAACCACTATGCCCACATCACGAGGGAAACGCCTGTGCGCACTATGTCACAGACACGCTTGTGCGCTAAGGTCCTTTCCTCGAATTACACGCTGACGTGCAATGTTTTCACGTGCCAAATCACTCCGTATCACCTGGCCACGCGAAAACACACGGAAGACCACGCTCCTGCCCAGAAGGCCATTTTCCTGCCCCCAAGAGCCCCAAGCACGCTCCCACCAGCCATCTGCTGCTGCCTGCCTGCTGCCCACATGCCCTGCTATTTGGTGCCTGCATGTCAGCCATCTGCAGGGGTCCAGTTGCTGTGTCCACCCCTGCTGGAACAGAAGACTCCCGACTGGGATACCATCGCTCCACAGCCCAGCCCCAGGACCCAGTTGCCCACCTACGCCTGCCTTTGGGGTCGCCATGTCGGGGCAAACACCATCTGAGACCACTGGCGACCCCCAGCCAGAGAGGCAGAGGGCCACCAGCTTCAGTGAGAAGGAAGTCCTGGTGGAGCATGTCCTGGGCATTATGATGCCCTCTTTGGAACATCACGCGCCAACAAGGAAGGACGGGAGAGGATCTGGGAGGACGCAGTGGTTGCCATCAACGTGGAGGGGGTGGCAACTCACGACATCAAGCACGTCCGGAAGCGCTGGGAGGACTTCAGGTCCAGGACCATCTACAAGGCCCGGCGCCTCACGGAGGGGGGCCGGGTCAGCATGAGCAACATCCAGATGAGGGACCTGGAACGTGTAGGCCCAGCGCTCCACGCCCAGATCCTTCGGAGGCAGACCCGTCTGGAGTTGAGCGGTAAGTGGCCAAGCATTGCTGTGTGAGACAGGGCATGTTGCAGTGTGCTGGTAGTCTGATACTTGCCTGTATGTGTGACATAGGCCATGTATGGATGTGTGTGTGCAGGGACATCATGGTCATGCATGTGAGACCAGTAATGTGTGAACCACATGGATGGTGCATGTGTTCCAATGCAACATGGGGAGCTGTATGCGGAATGCACACATGAATGCAAGCCAGTCTCTGTTCTTGGACATGGAGGGGGGGTGAGGGATGAGTGCTGCTCTCATGTATGGTGCACATGTGTGTGTGTCTTAGAAGTGTGTGTGTGACTTTGAAACGCCATGGATGCATGACACATGTCCGTGATGATGTGTAGATTCACTCATGCAGTGCAGTCACCGTTGTATCCACTGTGTCTATCCACTGTGTCTGTGGTCTACAAACCATGATGCATGACCCTCCGGTGATGTGTGTGCATGGGATCAGTCAGAGCCATGATGCATGTGAGTTTGAAGGCAACATTTTGGTTAAAAGAGGCCCTTGTACATGGATGCTGATGTTGATTGCAGGCGCCGTGCCTGTTTCTGCATGTGTGTTGCGTGCATTCACCCATGTTTTGTGGAGGGACAGGATGGAAGTGACATTTGACAGAGCCCCTCTGTTATTGCTTCCTGTCTAGGGGAATATTGTACTGTACCCTGATGCTTGTGTTCTATGTCTCCCTTTACGCAGCGTCAAGTGAAGAAGAGGACGGAGACGGCGCTGTGGAGCCAAGCGGTGGGGATGCCTCCACCGGGTGGTGACGCAAGGCCCAGCCACCCTCCCAGGAATTCCCATCATCCGGGAGCGAGGGGACTGGTGCCGCGTCTGCCACTACGGCTGTAGCAGAAGGGCCGGGTGAGCCCCCACAGGGGCTTGCAATGGTGGAAGAAGACGGTGTGGAGACATCCAGGTTGGTCATCTCCACAGAGGAGGAGGAGCCCGCTACTGAGCCGCACATGGGGGCTGGTGGGGGTAGTACCACTGGTGCAAGTGGTGCAGTCCAGGGCCAGGGTCAGGAGGCAGCACAGGTCGCCACGGAGGGGCCTGTGCATGTCGCTGTCCTTGACCCTGTGAATGCACCACCATGCACCAGCAGGGATGCCCCGGCCCAGGCCCGTCCGCAGGTAGGGGGGAGTTCCACGTCATCTGCCTCTCCACTACCTGCGGATGAGGGGTTCCATGACCGTATGGGCTCCGTCCTGGTAGGTGTCGCATTGTGCACGTGTGACATTTGTGATGACGTGCGTGCTTCCTGGGCGGAGCACGCACGCCATTGCGAAGAGCAGCGTCGCGACATGGCACTGTTGGGAGGGGCCCTGGTCGTTCTCCCTGCCGTCTTCCGGCCCAGATTCCACCAGGGCTCCCTGTGGATATGGCCTGACCAACACAGCCAGCTTGGTGGAAATCCCATTCCTGCCACAGTTGGGAGTCGGCGGTCCAGCAGGGGTGGACACCAAAACAACTGGAGACCAGCTGATGGAGGATGTGCAGGCATCATCGGACAGGGCACATGGACAGTAGCAGCAGCAGCAGGCTCTAGGTAGGAGCAATGATGGCTCGGGGCCATCGACATCAGAGGGGCAGGCATCGGCCAGAGGGCAGGAGAACCCTGGAATGGGTTTGTCTTCCATGTGGCTGCGGTTGGGCCGGCGTATAGATGCGGAGCGGCGGCGGGCAGAAGAGGCACGGCTCACGATGGTCAGGGTGGAGAACTCCATGCGGAGGGAACTGAGGTGGGCCGAGTGCCTCGAGGCCATTAGCAGGGAGTTGGAGCCCAACATGGCATCGTCCCTGCGAACCCTCGGGCCATGGAAGAGGACCGCCTCCTGGATATCGAGCAGGAGTTCGCTGATGCCCTGGCCCGGGAAATCGGGAAGTGAGCCGTCGGACTAGCCCGCCGCCATTGTATATAGTTTGTAGTTTTAGGTTTCCTTTATCTTTTTCATTCATTTGGGGCTCTTGGACTATGCCCCGCCTTTTTGTATATAGTTCTTTATTAGGTCGTTTTTTGCTAGGTTTCATTTCATTCATTGGGCTCATGGACTCTGGATTACTTCTTTGTACATAGTTGAACAGTGGATTTATCTATTATTATTTTTCTCACCATGGAGCAATGGATTTTACCGTTTCCGTTTCCTTTGGATTTGATTTGGTGGCTGGAGACTTTGGACACATTTTCATTTCGATTTATTTGGATTCAGACTTCATGTTTTTCTTTTTGTGTTTTGGACATGCTGCAGTTCAGCTTTTTTTCAAACATTTTTTTCATGTTTTCATTTGATTACATTCTTTTTGTGTTCAATACATTTTGGTTTATTACTTTGATGTGTGGTATTCTCTTATTGGTTTCATGCATGTCACGGTGTAGGTTTTCAAAATCACAAGCACCAATTGTGTGTGTGTGACAGACATGTGTTGATGTACATTCTTGCCATTTGGGTTGTATTTGGGTTGGGTTGTGCCCGTCAATTCTGGGTGGATGGGGGTGCTGGGGGACATGAGTCGGGGCCTGCTGGCAGCTGCCCCTCACTGCTGGGGTGTGGGGGTGCTGGGGGACATGAGTTGGTGATCACTAGTGCAAGGTGAAATGTGTCTCGGGAGGATAGCATGGGGGCAACGTGCTCGCCTTGGAAGCAAGACGGTATGGAGCAACATGGGTTCGAGCCCCGAGTCCGCGCTTAGAAACCTCTGGGTATTAAGCGCGTTATAAATAACCTATCATATCATCATATCATGTAATGGGCATTTCAATGTGGGGTGGATGGGATACTTGGTTGGGTCTTTGCACAGGTGTGGCATGAGGTGGGATTTGGGTGGCCATGAGGCCCACGATTGTGGATCATGATGACGTGTTGGGGGGACATGAGTCGGGGACTGCTGACAGGTGCCCGTCAATGCTGGGTGGGTGGGGGTGCTGGGGGACATGAGTCGGGGCCTGAGCCTCACTGCTGGGTGGGTGGGGGTGCCGGGGGACATGAGTCGGGCCGGAGCCTCACTGCTGAGGGGTGGGGGTGCTGGGGAACATGAGTCGGGGCCTGCTTGCAGGTGCCTCTCACTGCTGGGTGGGTGGGAGTCCTGGGGGACATGAGCCAGGGCCTGAGCCTCACTGCTGGGTGGGTGGGGATGCTGGGGGACATGAGTAGGGGCCTGCTGGCAGGTGCCCATCAATGCTGGGTGGGTGGGGGTGCTGGGGGACATGAGTCGGGGCCTGAGCCTCACTGCTGGGTGGGTGGGGGTGCTGGGGGACATGAGTCGGGGCCTGCTGGCAGGTGCCCTCACTGCTGGGTGGGTGGGGGTGCTGGGAGACATGAGTCGGGGCCTGCTGGCAGGTGCCTGTCAATGCTGGGTTGGTGGGGGTGCTGGGGGACATGAGTCAGGGCCGGAGCCTCACTGCTGGGTGGGTGGGGGTGCTGGGGGACATGAGTCGGGGCCTGCTGGCAGGTGCCTGTCAATGCTGGGTGGGTGGGGGTGCTGGGGGACATGAGTCGGGGCCTGCTGGCAGCTGCCCCTCACTGCTGCAGGGTGGGGGTGCTGGGGGACATGAGTTAGTGATCACTAGTGCAAGGTGAAATGTGGGCTGGTTGGGGGGCATGCCCATTGTGGATGGGCTGCGTGCGGGACATGACCAGGGGTGGTGGGTAGTCCCCTGTGGTATGGGCAGCCTGCAGGGGCCGTGTAGGGGGTAGAGGGCACACCTGGGAGGACCCACACTGCCAATTCACGTGTGGGACTCCCCGTGCACCCCACTGGATACACGTACCCCGCTCTGACAGTGAAATCGCATGTGAAACTCCCTGCGAACCCCTGAAATACACGTACCCCGCTTGTACAGGGCCATTCGCGTGTGAAACTTCCCGCGAACCCCCATAATACACGTACCCCGCTCGCACAGGGCCAATTGTGTGTGAAACTCCCTGTGAACACCAGTAATACACGTACCCCGCTCGCACAGGGCCAATCCGTGTGAAACTTCCCGCCCACCCCCGAAATACATGTACCCTGCTCGCACAGGGCCAATCACGTGTGAAACTCACCGCGAACCCCAGTAATACACGTACCCCGCTCGCACAGGGCCAATCGTGTGTGAAACTCCCCGCGAACCCCTGAAATACACGTACCCCGCTCGCACAGGGCCATTCGCGTGTGAAACTCCCTGCGAACCCCAGTAGTACACGTACCCCACTCACACAGGGCCAATCGCGTGTGAAACTTCCCGCGCACCCCCGAAATACACGTACCCCGCTCGCACAGGGCCATTTGCGTGTGAAACTTCCTGCGCACCCCCGTAATACACGTACCCCGCTCGCACAGGGCCATTTGCGTGTGAAACTCACCGCGAACCCCAGTAGTACATGTACCCCGCTCGCACAGGGCCAATCGCGTGTGAAACTCACCGCGAACCCCAGTAATATACGTACCCCGCTCACACAGGGCCAATCGCGTGTTAAACTTCCCGCGCACCCCCGAAATACACGTACCCCGCTCGCACAGGGCCATTTGTGTGTGAAACTTCCCACACACCCCCGAAATACACATACCCCGGTCGCACAGGGCCAGTCACGTGTGAAACTTCACGCGCACCCCCGAAATACATGTACCCCGCTAGCACAGGGCCATTTGCGTGTGAAACTTCCCGCGCACCCCCGTAATACACGTACCCCGCTCGCACAGGGCCAATCGCGTGTGAAACTCACCGCGAACCCTAATAATACACGTACCCCGCACGCACAGGGCCAATCGCGTGTGAAACTCCCCGCGAACCCCAGTAATACACGTACCCCGCTCACACAGGGCCAATCACGTGTGAAACTTCCCACACACCCCCGAAATACACATACCCCGCTCGCACAGGGCCATTCACGTGTGAAACTTCACACGCACCCCCGAAATACACATACCCCGCTCGAACAGGCCATTTGCGTGTGAAACTCCCCGCGAACCCCAGTAATACACGTACCCTGCTCGCACAGGGCCAATCGCGTGTGAAACTTCCGCGCACCCCGGAAATACACGTACCCCACTCGCACAGGGCCAATCGCGTGTGAAACTCCCTGAAAACCCCAGTAATACACGTACCCCACTCGCACAGGGCCAATCACGTGTGAAACTCCCCGCGAACCCCAGTAATACACGTACCTCGCTCGCACAGGGTCAATCGTGTGTGAAACTCCCCGCGAACCCCAGTAATACATGTACCCCTCTCGCACAGGCCCAATCGCGTGTGAAACTCCCCGCGCACCCCTGAAATACACGTACCCCGCTCGCACAGGGCCAATCGGGTGTGATTCTCGCCGCGCAGCGGGGTACGTGTATTCGGAGGGGTGCGCAGGGAGTTTTACAGGCCTTTTCGTGGTTGGGGGGCTGTATGCTGGTCCACTGGCCTGTGCGCCATGTACGGGATTTGTGCTCTGTACATGGCGCATGGGGGGTGTTGGGGGCGTAACTGGAGCTGATGCAGGGTCGCTGCGCCACTCTGCACCACGGCTGGTAATGGATGTTACTAATCCATGAATAGGCTGTGCGCGGACATGGATTTTGGGCACGCGGCTGGTGCAGACTGTCGCACGCGCACACTGTGCACCAGCTGCGTGTGCCACTTGTGCGCTGGATTCTATGAATTACCCCCATGGACTCTTGCAGATCCTGCGGGAATTCATTGCGGTACTTTGGCTTAGTTGTCTGTTTTTGGAGCGCATGTTAGTAGGGGAATAAATGTTTGGGATACATTTTTGGCAGTATCTTAGGCAATTCTTGGCTTCTTCGGAATCAGTTCTATTTAGACAGCCTGGTCATTGCTCACCTATAACCTAATTACTCTGCTCTATCTCAGATAGTATAAATGGCTCTATGGACTATGGGGCATTTGCTGAGTGAGCATTAAATCCAGCTTATTTTAAATGCTTCAAACTCGGCAGAAATAGTGCATGTTGGTGCACAATCTGAGCAATCTATCACAGGATTTTCCAGCTATTCAACCGAATATTGCTTATGTGAGTTTAATAAACAAACCATTAGTCTTTAAAATCTAGTAGGAGCCCAATGTAAACTGAATGGTAACAACCAAAAAGGAATGATCCGTTTAGGTGCACATACATCTGTCATGTCTTTCACATTAGGATGAAGTGGGACCTTTCAATATCCCTTTGTCAAATGAATGCTACTAATGATTTTGGACTGATCCAGTTTTTCAATTTTCAGTGAATGCGTCTAGGCCAGAGATCAGGGATGTGTCTATTTTAGAGATCTCAATTACCTTTCTGAAAGCTATGCAAAAGCACCACGTTCATCGGGTCGAGCATCACTATTACAGGAGAAGAACATTAATTGCATGATTCCTGTATCACTCCCAGGCCCAGGATCTACTTTTACTTCAGCATTTATGGTTTGCCTGTAGACTTTGGGTAGTAAATATGGTATCAGTCATATTCTCTTTTAAGGCATAGACCTGACATGGTGGAAATTTTGTTGAGCCTTTCTAGGATTCCCTGAAAACAACAACCTGTATTCCACCCCAAACATTCTTAACTTTTTTGTTGGTAGAAAAACATGTCAGGAGTTGTTTTTGTAACTTATCTTTCAGTTACCATAAGAAGTCTTTGGTATTTTCCAAATTGCTGTCCATTATCATATTCTATTCATAGAAATGGCCTAATACAAAATACTGAAGGAGGAATGACTGAATTATTTTGACTGAAAATGGTAGGTATTTTAGTATATGTATAGTAAATAATATGTGGGGTGTGGGATAAGGGTATACGTTAGGGTAGGAGGCTAAGGGTGTGTGTGGTGGGACTCCCACCAAATTATCACAAAAAAAAGATAAAAAGGCAAAATGTAATGTTCGTTTTTCAGTGAAAAAATTCGGTCATTTCTCCATTTGATTTTTTTTCTCGAAATTTTCACGGGTATCCATTCTTACCACTCTTTCCAAATGGTTGTGCAAATAAGGTCCATACCACTGGGATGCCCGTTTGTTTGCAGAAGTTTGTAGTAGCAATGAGACTTTGGAGCTGATTCCGAGTTTGGCGGTATGTATGTAGGTCATTCCTCCATACAGATTTGACATTACAGCCACTGTGTCTAGCGGAATTGCCACCATATAATAAGCCTATGTCTGTGTACCAATCCACCTGGAGGTAACAGTAATTCTGCTGTCAGGATTTACCAACAAAATATGTGACCAAGTGATGATTCTGCCAATATATGGTGTAGTTACTCTTACCGCAACCAGTAATTGTTGGAATTACCAATCAGTAATTCTGTGATAAATCGATGGAATTTGTGTCATGCGGATATAGAGTCACTATGATAATGGGAAGATGATTGGCTGTCATCATTAAAAGTCCAATCCATTGGCTATTACCTTTTCCAGCAGCCATCATCCAGGGCAGAAGGAAAATGAAACCAAGTTGGGAGACAAATCAACAGGAAAAGTGCCCGAAATTAGTCTGTGTAAGCCTACATTTGTGGAGTGAGAGCTCACTCCTCCCTTGGAAGAGGCTATGGCTCAAGCTAGCCAGCTTTTTGGGGCAGTATTCATAGAAGGCACACCACACCACCATAAGGGCACCATCTGGGAAGAGGTGCATGAAAAAATTGTGGCAGTTTGGAACATGCCTCAGGGCATAGAAGATGTCAAAAAGTGCTGGAATGACCTGAAGGCCAGGGTGCACAGTCTCTTGGCCCACCATCACAAGGAGACAGTAAACAAAGGAGGAGGCACCGCAGAACATCCTTGGTGGAAATGGTCAGCAGAATCCTATATATAGCAGGCCAGGAGGGTGTCAGATCGGCTGCCTGTGGAGCTGGAAGCCAAGCTGAGCCTGGTAAGTGCATGAGAGTCAATGTATCTATATATTAGCCAGTACAGAATTGCAAGGCCTATGCCGCTTGTCAACCTGATGACTTTGGGGCTACCAGTTTGCATTCACAATGGATAAGGGTGTGTACATAGCACCAGCCAGGTCACACCCCAGAACACTCTCCAAAGTACAATAACAGCCACATAAAGGGTGCATCATATATACTGAATGGGCCACTAACTCCCATCCATAGACATGGAACATCACTCCACTCTCTCAGACACAGTCATCCACAAACATGGAATGTTATGGGCCACACAGATCTACAGGGGACACATGGCAACAATCTGCGCTTCAGCAAGTATCAGCAAGGACCATGGAGGATTCACTAGCCATCAGCGAGGGTGCACTACATGGAATGTCACATCATACTTCACTGCATGTGCCCACTCCACTATCCCTTTTGCCTCACAACACACACTGCATGCAGGTAGAAAACAGGCTTGGCCATACTGACTGCACTATCGAGATCCTATATACATAAGAAAACTTGGCTGGCAGATGTATTCATTGTAATACATGTCATCCTTTCACGAGTTGCATGAAATCAAGTTTTCAGGTCCTAAAGGTATCATATGTAACATCCACACTCTTCCCAAGAAGGACTGTTTTGGGGGGAGGGGGCATCAAAATGCTCAACTGCAATGCACAACCAAACCCTTTTTAACATAGCAATTAATGGCATGTTACCTTTCTCAGAATTGGTAGCCATCCCAGCCAGGGAGAAGAAGTATGGACCAGCATGGCTGGTACCTCTACCACCACAACCTCATCCCCAGCATCACCTTCCTGCCACAAATCCAGGTGTGCAGGGCAGAGTGCTGCGGGGGAGACAAAAAGTAAATTGATGTCTGTATCAGCTACCACCCTGCCAGAGGCCCCCACCACTCCATCAACCTCTGTGTCTGTCACCACACAAAGCACCTGTCCCATCCCCACCTCCACTAACTATGACACTGTGGCCAGCCCCACCACCATCACGACCTCCCCTACCATGTGTGACTCGGCCACCATGTGTCCCAGAGGCTCCGACCACCACTGTGGCAACTTCTACCTCTGAGACAAGGGTGCCTGTGGAATCCCAAGACTCCATCCCAAGCACTCCTGTTGTCGCAAAGGGGAGCCTCATCAGCTGGACTCTACTTAACATCCCTTCCTCTACACTCTCACCACTACACCATCGCCCATATCCACTGGCTAGGCTCTGCAGTGGCATCAAAAGAATCAGCATAGTGATTGCACTCCCAATGATGATGATGACACTGCTGACGGTGTGGCTCATGAATCTGGAGGGCAGTGTCCCAGGACCCACAATAACCAGTCCCCCAAAGCACACTTGACTTGATATGGCAGAGACTCAGCCAGATGGAGCAGAGACGGGAGCGCATTGAGGCCATGGCATAGAAACAACTGGGGCACTCTCAGGCCATGTGTGATTCAGGGAACATTGAGGAGGGTGGTACTTGCTTTGGAGAGGCAGAGTACGATAGTGGCAGATGTCACTGCTGATTTTACAGTAGTGGCCCAAAGGACGCAGGAGTTGGCTCATCCAATTTCCACCAGCAATGGGACCATGCGTCCAGTACACACAATATGTAGCATATTTAGGGGGTGGGTGGGCATGGCTATGCCATTGCTGAATAAAAAGGTCTGCATTGCAGTGGTCATTACGGGTCTGCCAAAAATGTTCTTTTAGTGAAGTTATATTAGAGTGAAATGTGAATTCATATGTGTTCAAAAATAGTACTGAATGAACTCATGATGGATGATGCGTCCTTCTCTTGCATCGTCATGTCCACCTCAAGGTGGCCTGTGGTAACCTGCATCATCAGCCTCATTGCCATCATCTGAGTCTGCTGTGCGTTGCCATCCTATGTAGGCATTGAGATATTCCACCTAATGCTCATGTTGTGCAGGACTGCACAGGGCAGGGCAATATCCTCCAACTTCTCAAGGCTGTACAAGAGTGCCCCAGCAGTCCAGTGGACCATCATACTCTAAAATCAGAGGTGTCTTTATTACTCATCAAAAACAGGAGAACTGTACTATACTCTCAAAATACTGTGTTATGGATGTGGTCAATTATACTGAATAAATAGTTTTTTTTAAAACACACATTTTATATTAAATCATAATTTGAAGCGTGGGGACTTGGTATGTTTGAACTCAGGAGTAGCCATGTCCTCTCCACCAAATGTTGGTAATTTGGGAGGGTTGAGTGCCAATGTGGAGCGCCACCTTTTGCCTGCACATTTGCACTCTGCTATGCAAATGAGTAAACTCGGGCTGCCATGCTCGCATGGCAGGAAGAGTTTAATTGCAATTGTAAATGCTGCCTGCCATGTGTACAGGGTAGAAAGTGTTACATTGTAAATGCTACCTACCACGCAAACATGGTAGGCAGCATTTACAATGGATCCCTGTGGAGTCTGCCCTCTTTATGCTGGCACATAAAGCCAGTGGGCTCTATAGGGATCCCCAACATTTGGGGCACTTGTATTGCAGAGAAGGGATGCAGCGGAAATGCAAGTTGTGTTCTGCCCCTCCTCACCACCGAACAAATGAGTGAAAGTGGGGCGTGACGTTAATGTAAGGCGTAAAAGTCTTAGACAAGGCTTTTACGACTTCCGTTTATGTTACACCTCTCACGAAAATGAGCCCCAGTATGTATTTCATGCACAATCGTTTTAAACTTCAACATTGCAGAACTCTAATTCATATGCCTACACAAACTGAATATCATAATACATTACTTAATAAATCATATATTGACAAATACATTGAGCACAAAGCAGTGTCTAAGAATACATTAGATATATAAAGTAATTCATAAGTAACATCTTTAAATGGACACTTCCTAAAGCAATACAGATCAAACATTCATCCGCAACAAACGTGTGTTGCAAACAGTTCATTAATTTAAGTCATATCAATGTAAGACTTCTTTCGATTGAATCAATAAATGTATATTATTGCAACTGGCCCTACTTTTACAACATTAATACCTCAATAAAGTGCCAGAATTGTTTCATTATTGCAATTAACCCTATATGAACAACACAACTCCCTCAAGGTAGTTCCACAATGTTATACCATCACTTGTCATTGTCACAACTAGCTCTCTTTGTGCAACACTGATCACTCGATATAGTGCCAAATTCTTTAATGTCAAGCCGCATGATGCCAACTAGCAACAACTGCTGTCCTTGTTTCCATAAGTGCTAGTTTCGATGAATAGCTCCAGGATTAACTCAGCCTCGTCTTCTTCAGGCCGTCTAAAAAACTCTATGGGAATCAAAGATACCTACATTAGGTCCTGCCATTTCATCAAACAATACTCATTTATGAACGGTTTCCATTATATTAAGGTCCCCATGTTTACCTTGACTGCACTTGCTTAGCATATGACTGATGCACTTATGCTTCACTCCAATTAATGTTGGGTCATAGCCCACCTTCAAAATGATGTATTCTAAGTGGAAACGTGTCCCCAGTTCCCCCCTCACCCATCACCCGTGTACCACATGCATTTGGAAATGGGTCTCACCTATCTGGCAGATACTATCTTTGTGAGACCTATTGCATTGTGGGTCTCACTATGGGCCGGCACACATAGCTCCCTAATAAAGGAATTAATTATGAACTAAATTACTCAAAATGGCTATAACAAGGTGGGATGGTTAGCAAGCTCTCGCGGCTACCTATTTCTATGACCCTAGAATGCTGAACGGCCTCTCAGAGCAGAAACGTTTGATCAAAGATAGGGTCCTGTACCTTTTGCCATTCTTAAGGGAAGATGAAAAAACCAATGTTAGAGCAGCTTTACTGTTAGCTCCTTGCAATGTTTAGCTGTACATTTGCGTCTGAGGACTGTACCTTTGCACGGATCACTTTTGAAGAGAGCCAGAATTAATAATTTGCCTGTGAGGGCTGTGTCACAGTCTTGGACCTCTAACCTGGGGAAGGACCCAAACTGTAACTGTGTGTATGGTGGGTGGGGGAGCTATCCCCCTTTTATTTTGAAATGGCCATGGTTCAATGAACTGTGGTCAAAACATGTATTAACCTACTGACGAGAGAGTGGGCTCAGGACATGTCAAGCAGCATTACGGTTCCTGCTCACCTCACCTAAGCCCGCGGTTCTGTTTGAACCTCACAGGAGCTCGTCACAGAAGACACATATTTTATGCGGTCTCTTCTAGCAGCCTGATGTTTTGATTACAAGATTTATTGTTGCATCAATGTGATCGATCCACAACTTTAAAATCAATTGAGCTGTTTGAGTAACTGTCATGAATTCTTGATGAAATAATTTCAAGATTGGAGTGTATGCTTGTTATATGTTTTTGTATTTTACTGTTTTATCTTTCTAATTAGATAAGGGCAGCACCTGGTTTGTATTTTTTTTTATCCTTCTTTATTAGCACATGTGGCATCACCCAAATACAGACATCATCCTTGGACATATCGAGGGTGAAAATAAACACTTTTAATTGACATATGTTATTAGGTGAGGTGGGCCCAGAAGGGACACAAACCAGTTTACCTAGTAGACCAACAAACTAGGTGACAGTTCAGCCAACAAACTTGTACAATTCAGAGTCAGTCAGATTGTGAAGCCTCAGGGTCATCGAGTGGGGGTGCTGTCCACAGGAGGTTGATCATGCTCGATCTATCAGCGACCTTCGATACGGTTGACAATGATCAGATGCTGGCTAGACTTGCTGAGGTCACCAGGTATCAGAGAACGCATTGAAGTGGTTCTCCTCTTTTTTAGCAATTCGGACTCCAGCAGTGAAATTGGGAGGTTGTTACTCTGGAGCCCTCCCAGTTCTCTGTGGAGTACCACAAGGGTCGTCACTATCCCCAATACTTTTTAATGTCTATCTTAGGCCATTGATGGACATCCTTTACAGGTTCAAATTGAACTATCACTCATACGCAGACGACATGCAAATCTATGTTAGACTGAAATCTGTACCAGTAGCAACTGAACGTGTCTTAGCTTGCGCCACTGCTATCAAAAAACCGGATGGCTGAGAGTAAGCTTCAGCTTAACCCTACTTAAGTAGAGGTTATAGTGTTTGGTCCCAAACATCTTCTTGATAACAATCATGCTACTACCTCTTGTCCCGCCACCTTTGATGCTGCCACATCCTGTTCATGTAAAGCAAAAAATCGAGGATGTATTTGGCAAGCATCTCTAAGGTGTAATGCTCATGTTTCGGAGGTTGTTAAATCTGTCTTTGTTCCATTCAGGCTCCTGAAATCTATTTTGCCATTTGTCTCTGAACCAGACAGTGCTGTGGTTGTGGGGACGATGGTAAATTTTAGACTCGACTACTGTGGCTGGCTACTTTTGGGTGTGCCGGACAGTCAATTTCAGCAACCTCAGGTAGCCCAAAATGCCACAGTTAGACTGGTGTACGATCTGCCTAAAAAGGCGTTCATCTCTACTATCACCAAAGACTGCATTGGTTAGCTGTCTCGCAGTTGCATTGGTGAGTTGTTCTCGCAGTTGCCTTTCATTCTGCCAGGTCTGTCCTAACAGAATGAAAGGCACCCGCAAGCACAGCAAGCCTGTAGCACCGGTGCCGGTGCTTCAGGCATCCCCATTCCCATTGAGCCCTATAGGGCCCTATAGGGCTCAATGGGAATGGGAGAGGGAGCAAACAACGGGCCATTACGAGTTGGCCCGTTATTTGCTCCCTCTTCCCCTCGCGGGACCCGGTAAGCACGCCTGGTTTGACCAGGCGTTACTTACCGGGTCCCGCGAGGGGATCTCGTAATGAGGCGGTACGGGGTTAACGGCGCCGGCACCTTTTACGACGCCGTTAACCCCGTACCGCCAGGGTCGTAATGAGGCCCTATGTATTGTAAAGATAAAGGATTTATTTAAATACAGGTAGGCCCAGATAAATCTAGTAAGTACTAACACATTATATGAAATCACAGTATAAAAACACAACACGATACTTGAAATCCACAGACCCAAGTATAGACCTTATTTGGAACACATAACAGTAGTTCTAGGTAAGTCAAAACCTTGTTATACATATTTAGTAATTGTCAAGCCTATTCTTTGGGAGTAAAAGACCAATGGTTACTTTCAGATGAAATTCAGTAATACAGGGGCAGTAGGCCCTTCCAGTTGTACAGTGACTCTTGGAACAAATCACATAAACAGTCAACTGGCCAATATACTTTTGTTGAATAATGAAACACTTATCCTAGGTGCAGTAAAAACCTATAACTACTTTTGTCATAACCCACAGTTATATCAGGTGGGTAAAACCTAAGGATGTAATATACAATTACAGATGCTTTTGAAATCAGGTTACCCCAGGTTGAGGTAAGCAATAACTCTGGTAACTTATTTTGGATGGCACACACCTAACACAAGGTAAGTAAAACCCACATACTTTAACTTCACAATGAAGGGTAAAGTAAAACCCAATGTCACACTTTACTGAATAGTTATTCTATGTAGGCAACAACCTAATGTAAGCTTATTAAGGACAGGCTAGCAGCAAGTCAGGAGAAGCAAGACCCAGTTGGGGGACACGCATACAGTTATCCTAACAGGACTAACCTGGTGATACCAACAGTTGGAGGACACTCATACAATTACCCTACAGGAATAATCTGGTGAAACCAACACATTACTTTTGTAAAGAGGCACAACCTAATCACAGAAGAGTAAAATACCTTCACATCTACTTTCTATTAGACTGGCAACACAGTGGCTAAGGAAGAAAAGATGTTAAACATACTTTTGAGAATAGTGCATTACACATTCAAGATCAGTAAGAACTTTTGTAACTGTTCACTCTTAGAATTACAGTTACCAACCAACTCTTTACAAGTAAGTAAAACACTTGATTTCTTTTCTAGGCAGAAGTCCCAATCCCTTCAAAGTCTTTCCCTTATTCTTGGAGAATGAGTGTTCTCATTGGCAGAAGGGGGGGTCACTAGGACTACTGACCAACAGGCAGTGTTAGAATAAGTTCTTTAGCAGCAAAAGTCAGAGTTCCTTAAGAGAACTGGGCAAACAGGTGAGCACTTCGCTTCTTGAGTTAGAAGAGGGTCCAGGGGCTTCACAGAAGACACCCCAGCAGGATTCTAGCAGTGGGATGGGTGCATTGGACGAGAGACCTCCAAATCACAGACAACACCCCAAAGCTACACAGACATCCCAACAGGCTTAAGGTAAGTTTATACCCAAGCCATCACAGTACCTCAGCAATGAAGAAAAGATTGCAGCAGGAGAACTTCAGGAACTGTAGCCAAATACCCGGTCAGTGGATTCCTTGTCCTGGAGACTGAACACTAGTCCTCAGAAGGGACTTTGCAGCAGGGATCAATGAAAAAGGCTGTAGGCAAGATTTCTCTCACAGCTGAATGTGGTTCTGCGGATTTGGCACCTTTTCAAGGAGCACAGAAGAAGACAGAAAATCACAGTTGAATTCTCATTGTTTTAAAGGACCAGCACTCTTGTGAGGGGACTTTTTGGACTCGATGTGTGTCTCTTGAGATACACCAAGATGCCCATGACGTTTCAGTGAGATTCGGAATTCGGAAGACCATGCACCGCACAGTGGCTGGAGGTCCCAGGGTATTGGTGTATTGCAAGAACACAAGGTTGCAGCAACCCATGGTATGGCTCAAAATGCAGGTCTTCTTGAGTCTAGTGGGTCTCACCAGGCTCTGGATCCGGGTCATCATTTTCAGAGTCCCCAGGTCGATTGGAAGGAAGGGCTGCAGCAGGCTCGGGTTACACAGCAGGCTCTCCGGTCGCTAGAAATCGTCTCTGCCACTTTACCTTCATCATCCTCTTTGATTTAAGTTGCAGTGGTCGACATGACTTCAGCTTCCAGCTTTCCAGTATTTATCAGGAATTGCAGCCCAACCTCTGCATTGTCTCCCTGCATTTTACAAGAAAGGGGCGTCTGGTTGTCTAATCAGGACAGCCAGCCACCCACTGGGATTTGTCCCAGTTGAAGCAAGGCGCAAGGCAAAGGATGGGGAAGTTTTGGACTCCTCCCCCACTTCCTGTGCTTACAGACTGACTGGAGCCGGGGCGGGGTGTCCAGGGGACTGCCGCTGAAGACACAAATCACACAAAGGAATTTCCCACCCTGGATGTCAGGGGAAGGAACAAGAAATGACAAGAAACAATAAAATTGCAGAAAAAGAAGACAGGGGCCATTTTGGTAAAATGAGCACCCTTGGGTCCCTTTACTGCAGCTGTGAACACAGCCTGAAGTAAAGGTGCACCAAATTAGTGAAAGGTATCACTGCCACCAGCCATTAAAGGTAAGCTTGTCACTGTATCAGAATTGTTACAATTTTAATGTGAAAGGGGATACATTGTATCTCCCCAGCATTCCACATAAGGTGGGATGTGCTGGTTTCACAGAATAAAATGTAAACGGGATCCAAAAATCCTTTCTACCCTTTGGAACTGTAGTTCACTCAAGGTTAGCACAAGAAAGTTAAATGGGGAGCCCCTAGGGCACCCCAGCAACAACAGGCACTTATCGCCAATAAGTTGTTAAACATGATAACTTTAAAAAGACACCTATGAAAAGAGATAAAGATTAGGTGAGTGTGAAAAAAGGTTCCTGTAAGTGATTTCAATCCGGCACTTCACCTAAGTCAATGCCTAGCGTGTAATGTACAACTGAAATGCTTATTTATTTATTTGTGTCTAAAAGTTCTTTTATTCTGAACGATGTACCACTTATATAACACCCTCTCCTGGAACCCCCTCCCCTGGTCACACTGAACCAGGAATCAGGCTGGTTTGCAAAGTTAAAATATTATTTATCTATTCACAATATAATCACACTATTTTTAATGGGAATACAATGATCACCAATGGGGTGATGTCACACTAAGCAATCTCCTGAGTCACAGGGGGTAATAATGAGCAAAAACAATGCAGCAAAGCAATAATACTTTTGTTGGTGTGTTCAGATCAAATAGCAATGTGGTTACTATTTCCCCCTGCACACCCCTCAACCCCCCAATATGCAACGTGGAGAGATAGGAGGAGGGAGAACAGGTTTCAGGAATGCAGAATTCTATCAAATGTCAATCCCAATTTCCCCCCAGCAAACACAAGAGAGAAACAGAATTGATTGGCAAACTGTCAAAATGGTTTTCAAGTTGTCTGAGAATGGATTGGGTAAAACACAAAATATGGGCTAAATGACTGAAATTGTTTAAATTCTAATGGGAGCCGCTTTATATGGTTGCAGACAAACACTAGCAATGATTTAACACCAATAAGCGATGTGCAAACTGAAATTTGAGGTCGGGTGCAATTGAAAGCTGTTTTCGACGTTATAAAAATTTCCTAATACAAAATTTGCGGCAAACTTTTCCGCATGCGGTAATCGCGATCGCGGGAGAACTATATGCCTTCTTCAGATGAAATAAATCAGCGCAAAGATATGTTTAACAATACTATTACAGACGGAAGATAGTAGAGATAAGATAAAGAGTTCAGGCAATTCAAAAATATTTATAACAATGCAGTTCTGAAGACAAGATAGGATGGATTTGAGATAGGGATTACTATGGACAGTACATAGGCTAGTGACAGTCCTATACTACGGATACTCACTATATATGTTTGAACAGGACTGTCAGCAATTCTGGTCGGTCAATATTTCTGGACAGGAATTCTGCTGGGCACACCGGACTGGACAGGATCTGCAATCAGAAAGGTGCTCTGGTCACCGCCCGACAGGACTGGACAGGATTGGCACTGCACGGCACTGCACGGCACAGGATTGGGTTTAATCTGCCCTGGTTCTGCAGATAATTATTTGGCAGGCAAGCAGTTACAGCACAGCCCGGCTGTTTTCTTTGATGTTTTCTTTGATTAGTTGAAAATGGTTCAACTAATGGAATGGACCTTTCTGCTTGCAAAGTTTCTGGCGTCTGGAGCAAGGAATATTGATGGATCTCCTTCACGGTGCTTTACCAGGATCGGGGTAGTGGGTGAAGCTGTGTGTCCTCTAAGTCCTCAGCTGTCTCTTTGTATGCATTTGGTAAAGGGATGTGTATGCTGGATTTGCCTAAGCGTGCCCCCTTGGTTGCCTATAGGTTAGAATCTCCCCTCTCCCTTGATTGGAGGAGGAAAGAGGGTGTCACCATGATGATGTGGGTTTATGAGTCAGAGAATCCTCCCCTTGTCCCTTTGAACATGAAATCTACTTTTAGTATAATACATATTTACAATTTTGCAAACTTTATAACAATAACATATCTAGATCACATATTTTGTGGAGCAATTGCTCTTCCAAGCCCTGTCATTGTAGGATCTTGTGCCGGCTTTTGACAGAATTCTGCCCTTTTGGCCCGGAACACAATATCTAGTTTATCCGAAAATCTGTGCAACTATGCACATTGTATCTGGGCATAAGCATGTGAAGTTTCATGCTTTTGACATAATTACATTTGGTATAAAACCACAATTTCTACAACATAGCACAGAGTTCTGGCTCCTCTTAAAATGTGCAGCCAAAAATTAGGTTCAGAAGTCCGGGGTTTGCATATTTTTTACAATTGTACACAGTAAATTATCAGTCTTTTTAGCAATATGCCTTTTGTCCATTGTGAATCACAAAAGGCTGTCTTTCCCCGCCTCCTTCTCCTTCTTGCAGCTCAAAAGCAATCTCAGCCCCTTTACTTCTGGCAGATCAGGCCATTTACGATCCTTCCTGATTAGCATATCCTTGCCTTGGAGGAAGCCCATTGTGCTCTTTCCACATTAGCCCAAGTTCCCCTCCCCTCTGAATCAACACAAGGGTGTGAGTTCCTGGTCTAGAGAGCAGAAGGGAGGTGCCTGGTCCCTGTGGGGGAAGTTGTTTGTGGTTTGGCTTGGAGTCAGGCTTAAATTTAAATGTCATTTTGTTGCAATTTGCTTTGTTTAAATAAACTTGTAATTTTAAAACAAGCAGCTAGAACACTGATTCCAGACTCTAAACCATGAAGTTTAAATAGTTACAACCTAGGTTACTCTTGATAACAGGTCACTTAGATTTCAGACATTTGGGGCTGATTCATGGAATTATTTCCGCCGAAAAACGGGGATTTGTGCGCCATTCTGCCCTCAAATCCCCATCTGTTAAACAGGGATTTGCGGGAAGAATGGCACAAAAATCCCCTTTTTGCGGTGCAAATAATTCCATGAATCAGCCCCTCGATCTTAATAGTACAAGTTTACAGTTTTAATGCAGGCTTTTGAAACAGTCATTCAGGCGGCCGCTGGTACTGCGCCCAGATTTTGACAGATCGCACAGGCAGGCAAACTTGTGCTGAGGGTGTTTTGATGACCAATTCAGCTATCCAGGATATTGCAATTTCACAATTATTTCTTGAATTCAGTAAAATGTGACACCCAGCAAGAATATTGGATGTTTGTGGTTGTTTTGTACCGGCATTTTGTATTTTCAGCAACCAAGAAAAGATTTAAAATGCAAGATTTCGGATTTCTTTCAGCAAGCACTGCTTTTCATGCAGGCTCCATTTTTACTGGTTGGGCAGCCCAATGACATGTTTCATGAGTGAGGTCTCCGTTCCACCACTGACAACATGCATGGTAGATTTGGCAGCCATCTTTCTGTACTTTGTAGAGCGCAAATTCAATAGGTTTTGGCACGCTTAGGGGTTTTGCGGCCATTTTGATGATTCAGGCACCACCAGGACACAGTGATGCCGCAGGGCAGAGCATAAGTGGGTTAATACATCCCACAAATCCCCCCCTCACGACTTGACTTTTGACCTCCCATCAAGGGGTAGTTGGGAGATTGGGATGTTCAGTTTTTCTTTTTGATCCAAGTGGAAAAATGTGTCTGCTTCTCCCATCAGTGCTGGATCGGCAGGTTCTCAGGTATGAGCGATACCCCGGGCCCCCTTGGGTCTTTCCTTCTGGTCCCTGAGTGGTCCTCCTTGGTGCTTAGCATCCATGGTTTCAGTCTATAATGAAAAAACAGAGCATATTGTGGTCATTTCCCCACCACTATTCATGTAGTGGGGCAGACGCATACATTTGACATATAAATGACAATCTTTCCCGCTTATAGTTATTACTGATTATAACAGATGGAATGGTTTTTACAGTCAGAATTTTCTAGGGAGCTGGAATGTCCCCCTCTGGGTTTCCAGATGAATCCTCTAGTTGCTGCAGAGTATGCCTATGATGGCAACACTTCAGCTGGTTATCTTCCCCTTCTGCCGAACTGCCTTTGGGGATATGGATTTTGTAGGCGACTGGTGAGAGTCTATCTAAAATTTCAAAAGGACCCCGCCAGCTTGGAAGAAATTTGCGCTGTTTGGCCTGGTTCCTTTGGAAATTGTACAAGTAGACCCAGTCTCCTACTTGGTATTCTTTTCTAGTAGTCTTAAGGTCATAGTGGGTCTTCATACTGTCTGCAGATCTTTCTAGATTCCGCTGAGCATAGGCAAAAGCATGTTGCAGGTGTTTTCTCAGATTCTCAGCATACCCATGAGTTGTGGAGGCATATATCAAGGTCTGCTCTTGGGTTCTGTAGAGCAGATGCTGGGGAAGCACCATCCTTCATCCAGTCAGCAGCTCAAACAGTGACATTTTAGTTGCAGAAGAAGGGGTAGATCTGATGGCCATCAGGACCAGAGGTAGTCAAATGTCCCAACTTGGCCCAGAATCTGCCACAAACTTTTTTAATATGCTCACAATTGTCTTGTTGTATCTCTCGACTCCACCACTAGAGGCTAGCCGGTAAGCAATGTGCAGTTTCCTTTTGACCCCAAGTATCTCCCACATCTTTGTCATCACTTCGCTAGTGAAGTGGCTACCTCGGTTTGACCCAATCCTTTGGGGTAGTCCAAAACGTAAGAAGATGTGGTTGATCATCAGGGCAGCTGCTGTTTCTGCCTTGCAATTTGGGGCCCGGAGACATTCCACCCATTTAGTGAACAAGTATGTCACGGTCAACATGTACTTGTTCCCCCTAGAGAAGCGAATCACAGGCCCGATAAAATCGACTTGTAAATCTGACCAAGGCAGTGTCATCCTCCTCTTTTGGAGAGGCGCACGGTGTGTGAGTGATGTTGGCTGAAATTGTGCACACACAAGACACCCCTTCAAGTATTGGTCGAGGCCCTGCCACATGTGTTGCCAGTATGCAACCTCTCTTAAGATTTCTAGTGTAGTATGAAACCCCGATGACCGGCTGTGGCCGCATCATGGGCGTGACTTAGCATCAGGCTTCGGATTGAGTTGGGGACCACCCACTGGTCATGGCCAGCTATGGATCTCCTTATCAACAAACCGTCTTGGATTCGAAACATTTTTGGACATTTCATCAACACTCTGAGGTCCTCTTTCCCAATGTAATCGGAATCCGTCAGGGGAAAGTTCTCAGGGTCCTCAATGTGTTGATAAAACTTACCAATTATTGGATCCCCTTTTTGAGCCGTAATCAAATTAGCATCTGGGGTCTCCTTACTCCATTGTGCAGTTGAGAGTTCATTGTGAGCATTTGTCTGGGACCTAGTGATAGCAGTGACCTGGATTTCCTCCCACAGGGACTCAATCTCAAGTAGATCGCCTTGGATGGCTCCGGTTTAGTCTAGCTGATCAGCTAGGTGATTTCCAGTTTTGTCTGGCCACTCTACTTTAGAATGACCCTTGATCTTTTTCCAGTAGATGTTCATCCCATTCGAAGTGACCAGATCATCAATATTTTGGATTAATTTCCCATGTTTCAATGGTTTGTTATTAGCACATAGCATGACTCTGGTTTTCCAGTTAACCAGGTGCTCCACGAACCCGTTCTGTACATAATCCGAATCAGTGATTATTACCAGTTCGTGGAGTTGGTGTTGGACAGCAGGGAGGATGGCTGTGCATAGCCATCAGCTCTGCCACTTGACTACTTTGTGGACCAGATTTGTACCCAGCGGAGGGTTCTTGGGTATCATTCACCCATGCATTCCCTACGCCGGCCACAAGTTCTTTTTCCCCATTGTTGTCAACATGGTAAGAACATCCATCCACATAGACAGTGGGCATTCCCTCACACTGGTCTCCTTCATAGACTTTGTGTGGGAAATTAAGGTATGCCTCCATGTTGTTCTTGATTTTAAGACTTTCGTCCTCGAGACAGTTTTCTCTGGCACAATCATGCAAGTCAGCCAGACGTTGCACAAGGGGACTATTCTTGTTTTGGCCATATCTGACCTCTACAGGAAAGCCTTGCATTGACAGAATCCAGGAAGTAATTCGGGAATTACTCACATTTCCGGCCCGGATTCTGTCACTTTGGAGATGTTGGAGAGGCTGGTGTGGAGTCTCCACTATGATGTGTTCCCCCTGGATAAACGGGCAGTAATTCTTCAATGCCCACACCGTTGCCAGGAGTGCCTTCTCACAATCGTTGAATTTTTCCACCACAGAGGATAAAGTCTTACTCGCATAGGAGATTACTTTATTGACCTTGTCATGCGTTTGGTATGATACTGCAGTCAAGCATGTGTTTGAGAACCCTGTCTGCTTTTGATATGATACTGCAGTCAAGCATGTGTTTGAGACCCTGTCTCCAAGAAGAAATCCTTGTTTTTGACAGGGTAAGCTAGGCAAGGCGCTTGTGAGAGGCTTCTTTTGAGTTGTTTTACTGCCTCGGCTTGTTCTGGACCCCACTCCCACTTGAGCCCCCCTCAAAAGATGGATCAGGGGTCTTGTGATCTCTGCGTAGTCCTCAATGAACTTTCTGCTGTAATTAGTTAGTCCACGGAGGCTCCTTAGTTCCGGCAGAGTTGTGGGGTCTTTTAATTTTGGGTTGTCAGGGTTCTTCCCCCGTCATTGCTCTGGAGCACCAGGTCCTGGATTTGAGGCATTCTGAGCCACCATGCTCACCTGAGGGTTCTGTTGAGCCCTCAGCATGTGACCCAGATCCTGTGCCATGTTCTGGACCTGGCGCTCTAGTTGTGACACCCGCTCTGGCTGGTACGAGGTCCTCATATCTCCCCTGGGTTGATCCCGGGAAGAGTAGCTATCCCTTCTCCCAAAATACCCCAGGTTAGGGAAGTTTGGGTACCCCTCCAGCCTTGCCCTCCCCTCTCCGGGATTGGGCTGTCCGGGCTCAGGAAATTGGGGAAAGAAGGATGGATTGTTTTGTGGGTTAAAGTTTGGTGGGTACCTAGGAAGGAAATTTCGTCCAGTATTTGGGGGATTACTGCCCTCCTGGGGGAAGTGAGGAGCGAAGTTCCCCGGGTTTCCTGTTGTCTGGTTGGATCCCCCCCCCACTTGGGCTGGAGGAGTCCATACATAACCCAGGATGGGTATATTGCCCTTGTAGCGTGGGATGATGTAGTCAGGGGAGTTAGGGGATTACCTTCCTTGCTCCCTGTTTGTGATTGGCCCGAGGGCCTTCTGGTTTTGGGGTTGATTCGATTCTGTGCGGGCAGGTTTTTAGGCCCCCCATCTCTAAATCTAAAATGGGGCAACCTTCACCTCTGCCACTTTAGCAGCAGCAGGGGTGTTAGTTGTTTTGGGGCTTTTGCTATTGTTTTTCTTTTCCACTGGCTTTTGCACCTCATAAATGCATGTGGCTTGTTCAATGACCCAGTCTAGTGATCTTTTTTTGTGAGAGTCCCTCACTAGCTGGGTCATGATATACTTAGGGAGAGCATGAAAGAAAGTGATTACAAATTCTTTGCGGTCAGTGAGCACCCTTCTAGTGGTCTGCGCAAAGGCACATTTTAACTCTTGAACAAATTATAGCGGGGCCTGATCTTCCACACATTGCAAGTTATAGGCTGCCTTGCGAGCCTCGTAAGGATTCCTGTGAATAGAACCATGTTTCAGGATGGCCGCCCTATAGGTGGACAATCTGGAATGGTTCTCGTCCTCCAGCCCTGCAAAGAAGCTGTAGTACTCGGGAGAGAAGGTCCACTTTACATATTGAATACAGCTGTGAATACAGCTGTGAATACAGGCGTTCATCTCTACTATCACCAAAGACTGCATTGGTTAGCTGTCTCGCAGTTGCATTGGTGAGTTGTTCTCGCAGTTGCCTTTCATTCTGCCAGGTCTGTCCTAACAGAATGAAAGGCACCCGCAAGCACAGCAAGCCTGTAGCACCGGTGCCGGTGCTTCAGGCATCCCCATTCCCATTGAGCCCTATAGGGCCCTATAGGGCTCAATGGGAATGGGAGAGGGAGCAAACAACGGGCCATTACGAGTTGGCCCGTTATTTGCTCCCTCTTCCCCTCGCGGGACCCGGTAAGCACGCCTGGTTTGACCAGGCGTTACTTACCGGGTCCCGCGAGGGGATCTCGTAATGAGGCGGTACGGGGTTAACGGCGCCGGCACCTTTTACGACGCCGTTAACCCCGTACCGCCAGGGTCGTAATGAGGCCCTATGTATTGTAAAGATAAAGGATTTATTTAAATACAGGTAGGCCCAGATAAATCTAGTAAGTACTAACACATTATATGAAATCACAGTATAAAAACACAACACGATACTTGAAATCCACAGACCCAAGTATAGACCTTATTTGGAACACATAACAGTAGTTCTAGGTAAGTCAAAACCTTGTTATACATATTTAGTAATTGTCAAGCCTATTCTTTGGGAGTAAAAGACCAATGGTTACTTTCAGATGAAATTCAGTAATACAGGGGCAGTAGGCCCTTCCAGTTGTACAGTGACTCTTGGAACAAATCACATAAACAGTCAACTGGCCAATATACTTTTGTTGAATAATGAAACACTTATCCTAGGTGCAGTAAAAACCTATAACTACTTTTGTCATAACCCACAGTTATATCAGGTGGGTAAAACCTAAGGATGTAATATACAATTACAGATGCTTTTGAAATCAGGTTACCCCAGGTTGAGGTAAGCAATAACTCTGGTAACTTATTTTGGATGGCACACACCTAACACAAGGTAAGTAAAACCCACATACTTTAACTTCACAATGAAGGGTAAAGTAAAACCCAATGTCACACTTTACTGAATAGTTATTCTATGTAGGCAACAACCTAATGTAAGCTTATTAAGGACAGGCTAGCAGCAAGTCAGGAGAAGCAAGACCCAGTTGGGGGACACGCATACAGTTATCCTAACAGGACTAACCTGGTGATACCAACAGTTGGAGGACACTCATACAATTACCCTACAGGAATAATCTGGTGAAACCAACACATTACTTTTGTAAAGAGGCACAACCTAATCACAGAAGAGTAAAATACCTTCACATCTACTTTCTATTAGACTGGCAACACAGTGGCTAAGGAAGAAAAGATGTTAAACATACTTTTGAGAATAGTGCATTACACATTCAAGATCAGTAAGAACTTTTGTAACTGTTCACTCTTAGAATTACAGTTACCAACCAACTCTTTACAAGTAAGTAAAACACTTGATTTCTTTTCTAGGCAGAAGTCCCAATCCCTTCAAAGTCTTTCCCTTATTCTTGGAGAATGAGTGTTCTCATTGGCAGAAGGGGGGGTCACTAGGACTACTGACCAACAGGCAGTGTTAGAATAAGTTCTTTAGCAGCAAAAGTCAGAGTTCCTTAAGAGAACTGGGCAAACAGGTGAGCACTTCGCTTCTTGAGTTAGAAGAGGGTCCAGGGGCTTCACAGAAGACACCCCAGCAGGATTCTAGCAGTGGGATGGGTGCATTGGACGAGAGACCTCCAAATCACAGACAACACCCCAAAGCTACACAGACATCCCAACAGGCTTAAGGTAAGTTTATACCCAAGCCATCACAGTACCTCAGCAATGAAGAAAAGATTGCAGCAGGAGAACTTCAGGAACTGTAGCCAAATACCCGGTCAGTGGATTCCTTGTCCTGGAGACTGAACACTAGTCCTCAGAAGGGACTTTGCAGCAGGGATCAATGAAAAAGGCTGTAGGCAAGATTTCTCTCACAGCTGAATGTGGTTCTGCGGATTTGGCACCTTTTCAAGGAGCACAGAAGAAGACAGAAAATCACAGTTGAATTCTCATTGTTTTAAAGGACCAGCACTCTTGTGAGGGGACTTTTTGGACTCGATGTGTGTCTCTTGAGATACACCAAGATGCCCATGACGTTTCAGTGAGATTCGGAATTCGGAAGACCATGCACCGCACAGTGGCTGGAGGTCCCAGGGTATTGGTGTATTGCAAGAACACAAGGTTGCAGCAACCCATGGTATGGCTCAAAATGCAGGTCTTCTTGAGTCTAGTGGGTCTCACCAGGCTCTGGATCCGGGTCATCATTTTCAGAGTCCCCAGGTCGATTGGAAGGAAGGGCTGCAGCAGGCTCGGGTTACACAGCAGGCTCTCCGGTCGCTAGAAATCGTCTCTGCCACTTTACCTTCATCATCCTCTTTGATTTAAGTTGCAGTGGTCGACATGACTTCAGCTTCCAGCTTTCCAGTATTTATCAGGAATTGCAGCCCAACCTCTGCATTGTCTCCCTGCATTTTACAAGAAAGGGGCGTCTGGTTGTCTAATCAGGACAGCCAGCCACCCACTGGGATTTGTCCCAGTTGAAGCAAGGCGCAAGGCAAAGGATGGGGAAGTTTTGGACTCCTCCCCCACTTCCTGTGCTTACAGACTGACTGGAGCCGGGGCGGGGTGTCCAGGGGACTGCCGCTGAAGACACAAATCACACAAAGGAATTTCCCACCCTGGATGTCAGGGGAAGGAACAAGAAATGACAAGAAACAATAAAATTGCAGAAAAAGAAGACAGGGGCCATTTTGGTAAAATGAGCACCCTTGGGTCCCTTTACTGCAGCTGTGAACACAGCCTGAAGTAAAGGTGCACCAAATTAGTGAAAGGTATCACTGCCACCAGCCATTAAAGGTAAGCTTGTCACTGTATCAGAATTGTTACAATTTTAATGTGAAAGGGGATACATTGTATCTCCCCAGCATTCCACATAAGGTGGGATGTGCTGGTTTCACAGAATAAAATGTAAACGGGATCCAAAAATCCTTTCTACCCTTTGGAACTGTAGTTCACTCAAGGTTAGCACAAGAAAGTTAAATGGGGAGCCCCTAGGGCACCCCAGCAACAACAGGCACTTATCGCCAATAAGTTGTTAAACATGATAACTTTAAAAAGACACCTATGAAAAGAGATAAAGATTAGGTGAGTGTGAAAAAAGGTTCCTGTAAGTGATTTCAATCCGGCACTTCACCTAAGTCAATGCCTAGCGTGTAATGTACAACTGAAATGCTTATTTATTTATTTGTGTCTAAAAGTTCTTTTATTCTGAACGATGTACCACTTATATAACACCCTCTCCTGGAACCCCCTCCCCTGGTCACACTGAACCAGGAATCAGGCTGGTTTGCAAAGTTAAAATATTATTTATCTATTCACAATATAATCACACTATTTTTAATGGGAATACAATGATCACCAATGGGGTGATGTCACACTAAGCAATCTCCTGAGTCACAGGGGGTAATAATGAGCAAAAACAATGCAGCAAAGCAATAATACTTTTGTTGGTGTGTTCAGATCAAATAGCAATGTGGTTACTATTTCCCCCTGCACACCCCTCAACCCCCCAATATGCAACGTGGAGAGATAGGAGGAGGGAGAACAGGTTTCAGGAATGCAGAATTCTATCAAATGTCAATCCCAATTTCCCCCCAGCAAACACAAGAGAGAAACAGAATTGATTGGCAAACTGTCAAAATGGTTTTCAAGTTGTCTGAGAATGGATTGGGTAAAACACAAAATATGGGCTAAATGACTGAAATTGTTTAAATTCTAATGGGAGCCGCTTTATATGGTTGCAGACAAACACTAGCAATGATTTAACACCAATAAGCGATGTGCAAACTGAAATTTGAGGTCGGGTGCAATTGAAAGCTGTTTTCCACGTTATAAAAATTTCCTAATACAAAATTTGCGGCAAACTTTTCCGCATGCGGTAATCGCGATCGCGGGAGAACTATATGCCTTCTTCAGATGAAATAAATCAGCGCAAAGATATGTTTAACAATACTATTACAGACGGAAGATAGTAGAGATAAGATAAAGAGTTCAGGCAATTCAAAAATATTTATAACAATGCAGTTCTGAAGACAAGATAGGATGGATTTGAGATAGGGATTACTATGGACAGTACATAGGCTAGTGACAGTCCTATACTACGGATACTCACTATATATGTTTGAACAGGACTGTCAGCAATTCTGGTCGGTCAATATTTCTGGACAGGAATTCTGCTGGGCACACCGGACTGGACAGGATCTGCAATCAGAAAGGTGCTCTGGTCACCGCCCGACAGGACTGGACAGGATTGGCACTGCACGGCACTGCACGGCACAGGATTGGGTTTAATCTGCCCTGGTTCTGCAGATAATTATTTGGCAGGCAAGCAGTTACAGCACAGCCCGGCTGTTTTCTTTGATGTTTTCTTTGATTAGTTGAAAATGGTTCAACTAATGGAATGGACCTTTCTGCTTGCAAAGTTTCTGGCGTCTGGAGCAAGGAATATTGATGGATCTCCTTCACGGTGCTTTACCAGGATCGGGGTAGTGGGTGAAGCTTTGTGTCCTCTAAGTCCTCAGCTGTCTCTTTGTATGCATTTGGTAAAGGGATGTGTATGCTGGATTTGCCTAAGCGTGCCCCCTTGGTTGCCTATAGGTTAGAATCTCCCCTCTCCCTTGATTGGAGGAGGAAAGAGGGTGTCACCATGATGATGTGGGTTTATGAGTCAGAGAATCCTCCCCTTGTCCCTTTGAACATGAAATCTACTTTTAGTATAATACATATTTACAATTTTGCAAACTTTATAACAATAACATATCTAGATCACATATTTTGTGGAGCAATTGCTCTTCCAAGCCCTGTCATTGTAGGATCTTGTGCCGGCTTTTGACAGAATTCTGCCCTTTTGGCCCGGAACACAATATCTAGTTTATCCGAAAATCTGTGCAACTATGCACATTGTATCTGGGCATAAGCATGTGAAGTTTCATGCTTTTGACATAATTACATTTGGTATAAAACCACAATTTCTACAACATAGCACAGAGTTCTGGCTCCTCTTAAAATGTGCAGCCAAAAATTAGGTTCAGAAGTCCGGGGTTTGCATATTTTTTACAATTGTACACAGTAAATTATCAGTCTTTTTAGCAATATGCCTTTTGTCCATTGTGAATCACAAAAGGCTGTCTTTCCCCGCCTCCTTCTCCTTCTTGCAGCTCAAAAGCAATCTCAGCCCCTTTACTTCTGGCAGATCAGGCCATTTACGATCCTTCCTGATTAGCATATCCTTGCCTTGGAGGAAGCCCATTGTGCTCTTTCCACATTAGCCCAAGTTCCCCTCCCCTCTGAATCAACACAAGGGTGTGAGTTCCTGGTCTAGAGAGCAGAAGGGAGGTGCCTGGTCCCTGTGGGGGAAGTTGTTTGTGGTTTGGCTTGGAGTCAGGCTTAAATTTAAATGTCATTTTGTTGCAATTTGCTTTGTTTAAATAAACTTGTAATTTTAAAACAAGCAGCTAGAACACTGATTCCAGACTCTAAACCATGAAGTTTAAATAGTTACAACCTAGGTTACTCTTGATAACAGGTCACTTAGATTTCAGACATTTGGGGCTGATTCATGGAATTATTTCCGCCGAAAAACGGGGATTTGTGCGCCATTCTGCCCTCAAATCCCCATCTGTTAAACAGGGATTTGCGGGAAGAATGGCACAAAAATCCCCTTTTTGCGGTGCAAATAATTCCATGAATCAGCCCCTCGATCTTAATAGTACAAGTTTACAGTTTTAATGCAGGCTTTTGAAACAGTCATTCAGGCGGCCGCTGGTACTGCGCCCAGATTTTGACAGATCGCACAGGCAGGCAAACTTGTGCTGAGGGTGTTTTGATGACCAATTCAGCTATCCAGGATATTGCAATTTCACAATTATTTCTTGAATTCAGTAAAATGTGACACCCAGCAAGAATATTGGATGTTTGTGGTTGTTTTGTACCGGCATTTTGTATTTTCAGCAACCAAGAAAAGATTTAAAATGCAAGATTTCGGATTTCTTTCAGCAAGCACTGCTTTTCATGCAGGCTCCATTTTTACTGGTTGGGCAGCCCAATGACATGTTTCATGAGTGAGGTCTCCGTTCCACCACTGACAACATGCATGGTAGATTTGGCAGCCATCTTTCTGTACTTTGTAGAGCGCAAATTCAATAGGTTTTGGCACGCTTAGGGGTTTTGCGGCCATTTTGATGATTCAGGCACCACCAGGACACAGTGATGCCGCAGGGCAGAGCATAAGTGGGTTAATACATCCCACAAATCCCCCCCTCACGACTTGACTTTTGACCTCCCATCAAGGGTAGTTGGGAGATTGGGATGTTCAGTTTTTCTTTTTGATCCAAGTGGAAAAATGTGTCTGCTTCTCCCATCAGTGCTGGATCGGCAGGTTCTCAGGTATGAGCGATACCCCGGGCCCCCTTGGGTCTTTCCTTCTGGTCCCTGAGTGGTCCTCCTTGGTGCTTAGCATCCATGGTTTCAGTCTATAATGAAAAAACAGAGCATATTGTGGTCATTTCCCCACCACTATTCATGTAGTGGGGCAGACGCATACATTTGACATATAAATGACAATCTTTCCCGCTTATAGTTATTACTGATTATAACAGATGGAATGGTTTTTACAGTCAGAATTTTCTAGGGAGCTGGAATGTCCCCCTCTGGGTTTCCAGATGAATCCTCTAGTTGCTGCAGAGTATGCCTATGATGGCAACACTTCAGCTGGTTATCTTCCCCTTCTGCCGAACTGCCTTTGGGGATATGGATTTTGTAGGCGACTGGTGAGAGTCTATCTAAAATTTCAAAAGGACCCCGCCAGCTTGGAAGAAATTTGCGCTGTTTGGCCTGGTTCCTTTGGAAATTGTACAAGTAGACCCAGTCTCCTACTTGGTATTCTTTTCTAGTAGTCTTAAGGTCATAGTGGGTCTTCATACTGTCTGCAGATCTTTCTAGATTCCGCTGAGCATAGGCAAAAGCATGTTGCAGGTGTTTTCTCAGATTCTCAGCATACCCATGAGTTGTGGAGGCATATATCAAGGTCTGCTCTTGGGTTCTGTAGAGCAGATGCTGGGGAAGCACCATCCTTCATCCAGTCAGCAGCTCAAACGGTGACATTTTAGTTGCAGAAGAAGGGGTAGATCTGATGGCCATCAGGACCAGAGGTAGTCAAATGTCCCAACTTGGCCCAGAATCTGCCACAAACTTTTTTAATATGCTCACAATTGTCTTGTTGTATCTCTCGACTCCACCACTAGAGGCTAGCCGGTAAGCAATGTGCAGTTTCCTTTTGACCCCAAGTATCTCCCACATCTTTGTCATCACTTCGCTAGTGAAGTGGCTACCTCGGTTTGACCCAATCCTTTGGGGTAGTCCAAAACGTAAGAAGATGTGGTTGATCATCAGGGCAGCTGCTGTTTCTGCCTTGCAATTTGGGGCCCGGAGACATTCCACCCATTTAGTGAACAAGTATGTCACGGTCAACATGTACTTGTTCCCCCTAGAGAAGCGAATCACAGGCCCGATAAAATCGACTTGTAAATCTGACCAAGGCAGTGTCATCCTCCTCTTTTGGAGAGGCGCACGGTGTGTGAGTGATGTTGGCTGAAATTGTGCACACACAAGACACCCCTTCAAGTATTGGTCGAGGCCCTGCCACATGTGTTGCCAGTATGCAACCTCTCTTAAGATTTCTAGTGTAGTATGAAACCCCGATGACCGGCTGTGGCCGCATCATGGGCGTGACTTAGCATCAGGCTTCGGATTGAGTTGGGGACCACCCACTGGTCATGGCCAGCTATGGATCTCCTTATCAACAAACCGTCTTGGATTCGAAACATTTTTGGACATTTCATCAACACTCTGAGGTCCTCTTTCCCAATGTAATCGGAATCCGTCAGGGGAAAGTTCTCAGGGTCCTCAATGTGTTGATAAAACTTACCAATTATTGGATCCCCTTTTTGAGCCGTAATCAAATTAGCATCTGGGGTCTCCTTACTCCATTGTGCAGTTGAGAGTTCATTGTGAGCATTTGTCTGGGACCTAGTGATAGCAGTGACCTGGATTTCCTCCCACAGGGACTCAATCTCAAGTAGATCGCCTTGGATGGCTCCGGTTTAGTCTAGCTGATCAGCTAGGTGATTTCCAGTTTTGTCTGGCCACTCTACTTTAGAATGACCCTTGATCTTTTTCCAGTAGATGTTCATCCCATTCGAAGTGACCAGATCATCAATATTTTGGATTAATTTCCCATGTTTCAATGGTTTGTTATTAGCACATAGCATGACTCTGGTTTTCCAGTTAACCAGGTGCTCCACGAACCCGTTCTGTACATAATCCGAATCAGTGATTATTACCAGTTCGTGGAGTTGGTGTTGGACAGCAGGGAGGATGGCTGTGCATAGCCATCAGCTCTGCCACTTGACTACTTTGTGGACCAGATTTGTACCCAGCGGAGGGTTCTTGGGTATCATTCACCCATGCATTCCCTACGCCGGCCACAAGTTCTTTTTCCCCATTGTTGTCAACATGGTAAGAACATCCATCCACATAGACAGTGGGCATTCCCTCACACTGGTCTCCTTCATAGACTTTGTGTGGGAAATTAAGGTATGCCTCCATGTTGTTCTTGATTTTAAGACTTTCGTCCTCGAGACAGTTTTCTCTGGCACAATCATGCAAGTCAGCCAGACGTTGCACAAGGGGACTATTCTTGTTTTGGCCATATCTGACCTCTACAGGAAAGCCTTGCATTGACAGAATCCAGGAAGTAATTCGGGAATTACTCACATTTCCGGCCCGGATTCTGTCACTTTGGAGATGTTGGAGAGGCTGGTGTGGAGTCTCCACTATGATGTGTTCCCCCTGGATAAACGGGCAGTAATTCTTCAATGCCCACACCGTTGCCAGGAGTGCCTTCTCACAATCGTTGAATTTTTCCACCACAGAGGATAAAGTCTTACTCGCATAGGAGATTACTTTATTGACCTTGTCATGCGTTTGGTATGATACTGCAGTCAAGCATGTGTTTGAGAACCCTGTCTGCTTTTGATATGATACTGCAGTCAAGCATGTGTTTGAGACCCTGTCTCCAAGAAGAAATCCTTGTTTTTGACAGGGTAAGCTAGGCAAGGCGCTTGTGAGAGGCTTCTTTTGAGTTGTTTTACTGCCTCGGCTTGTTCTGGACCCCACTCCCACTTGAGCCCCCCTCAAAAGATGGATCAGGGGTCTTGTGATCTCTGCGTAGTCCTCAATGAACTTTCTGCTGTAATTAGTTAGTCCACGGAGGCTCCTTAGTTCCGGCAGAGTTGTGGGGTCTTTTAATTTTGGGTTGTCAGGGTTCTTCCCCCGTCATTGCTCTGGAGCACCAGGTCCTGGATTTGAGGCATTCTGAGCCACCATGCTCACCTGAGGGTTCTGTTGAGCCCTCAGCATGTGACCCAGATCCTGTGCCATGTTCTGGACCTGGCGCTCTAGTTGTGACACCCGCTCTGGCTGGTACGAGGTCCTCATATCTCCCCTGGGTTGATCCCGGGAAGAGTAGCTATCCCTTCTCCCAAAATACCCCAGGTTAGGGAAGTTTGGGTACCCCTCCAGCCTTGCCCTCCCCTCTCCGGGATTGGGCTGTCCGGGCTCAGGAAATTGGGGAAAGAAGGATGGATTGTTTTGTGGGTTAAAGTTTGGTGGGTACCTAGGAAGGAAATTTCGTCCAGTATTTGGGGGATTACTGCCCTCCTGGGGGAAGTGAGGAGCGAAGTTCCCCGGGTTTCCTGTTGTCTGGTTGGATCCCCCCCCCACTTGGGCTGGAGGAGTCCATACATAACCCAGGATGGGTATATTGCCCTTGTAGCGTGGGATGATGTAGTCAGGGGAGTTAGGGGATTACCTTCCTTGCTCCCTGTTTGTGATTGGCCCGAGGGCCTTCTGGTTTTGGGGTTGATTCGATTCTGTGCGGGCAGGTTTTTAGGCCCCCCATCTCTAAATCTAAAATGGGGCAACCTTCACCTCTGCCACTTTAGCAGCAGCAGGGGTGTTAGTTGTTTTGGGGCTTTTGCTATTGTTTTTCTTTTCCACTGGCTTTTGCACCTCATAAATGCATGTGGCTTGTTCAATGACCCAGTCTAGTGATCTTTTTTTGTGAGAGTCCCTCACTAGCTGGGTCATGATATACTTAGGGAGAGCATGAAAGAAAGTGATTACAAATTCTTTGCGGTCAGTGAGCACCCTTCTAGTGGTCTGCGCAAAGGCACATTTTAACTCTTGAACAAATTATAGCGGGGCCTGATCTTCCACACATTGCAAGTTATAGGCTGCCTTGCGAGCCTCGTAAGGATTCCTGTGAATAGAACCATGTTTCAGGATGGCCGCCCTATAGGTGGACAATCTGGAATGGTTCTCGTCCTCCAGCCCTGCAAAGAAGCTGTAGTACTCGGGAGAGAAGGTCCACTTTACATATTGAATACAGCTGTGGCTGTCCTTCAAATGGAAAGTTTCCATCATTTGTTCAAATAGCTCAAGGTGCTCCCAAACCAAATATTTTGCATTCTTGTGATAGGGTGTGATGACACTCCTAATGTCTTTTATTTGTTTCAGGGGATCCTTGAGCAAAGCCCTCCTGACCTTGTTGGCTTTCTTAGTTCGCTTCACCCTGGTCCACTCATCATTTGACTCAGAGGCACTGCTACCAGAGGTGGCTGTCTGGTCTTCTAGGCTCTCCCAGATTCTGCAAGCTTGGGAATGGCTGGCAGAATGTGGTGCCCTAGTTTCTTGAGTCATGTGGGCTCAGAAGAGTCTTCTGATTCTTCCTTGCTCCCAGGATTGGCTGAGTACCCCCCCACTGTCCTAGCTGGGAAGAGGTTTTCAGGATGCCCTTAGTGGGCCTACTCTCATGGAGTTCCCCACCAAATGTTACCATCTGATCTCTGGGTAAGTTATACTTTTGAGGATCCATTTCTCTGATCCTCCCCTCATTGGAGTCTCCCTGATCAGAGAACATGGCCCTAGCACTTGGGAACCCATACCTAGATGCCCGCCCATCCATTCCTGGGAGGCGCTGATCTATGAGGCCCATATTTCCCATTGGGTTGAAGTCTACCATCCCCGTGGCCCTTGGCTCATGTGCGCCAGTGGACATGGGAGTGGCAGAGTCCGTGGAGTTGAAGAGATGAAAGTCTCTGGTACCAGGGTTCCTGAGGTTATGCTCAGGTGTTTCCCTCTCCCAGCGGACCTCATCTCTCTCAGCCCCTACTCCCTGTTGATATGCAAGAACCTGACGATGTTGTTCTTCTATCAAGGCCTTACTAGTCTCTATTAGTTGTTCCTGCATAGCTACCTGTCTGCAGAGCCTGTCATTTTTTTCACAGAGAGCCTCATTGTCTCTCTGTGCTTCCTGTGTAATTTTGGAGTATTGGGCCGATTTTTGCTGCAGGAGGGTTACCTCCTGAGTCCTGTCCTTACTGGCTTGGTCATTCTTTGCTAGAGCATCTACCACCCTGCTGGCATGCTCTAACAGTTTTTCGTAGTATTTCTGGAGCTCACCCAGTCCCTGAAGGGCCAAGTGATTTTCTTCCATTTTAGTTTTTAAATAACTGACCTCCTGGCCTAAGGTGTCCCTTTCTTGAATTAGAGTACCCCTCTGTGCAGCCAGGTCGTCCCTTTGTCTTTGGAGTGCACCAGCTTTCTGGCGCTCTTCATCAAATTCAGTTTGGGAGTCAAGGTCTTTGATAATTAATTTATTAATTTCTTCTTTTACTTGGTCTAGGCAGTTTTGCAGGGTGACTACCTGCTCTGCGCATGCTGTATTAAAATTTAATTGCTGTTCCAGCTTTTGTTGGCTGTGTAGTAGAGAGTCCAAACTTTCTTGGGACTCTTTTTGAAGCGCCAGTACTTTGGTATCCTGCTCTACCTTCTCTTGCTGCAGGATATCTAGATCTCCTTTTATTGTTATCAGTTACTTGGCTCTTTTGTAGCCTTTTCTCTGCAGAGTCCAGATCAGTTTGGGCTTTTTCTAGTGATTGTACTTGCCTATTTGCCAGATCTAGGTTTTTGGCATATTTTTCCTGTATGCTCCAATGTGGAGGTACAGATATGCCGCTATTTTGGCAATTTTAATTTGCTCTTCTTTTACCTTAGGGGCCATGTACAATTCACTATGTGCCATGTGTAATGGACCCTGATCCTGCCATATATCTGATCCTGTGGCAGTGGCTTGCTCTTTGATTTCCTGCAATCAAACATTCTGATCCTGCTCTGTCCATTCACCCCTGACAAATAATTTGTACAGTAGGTGTTCTTTTGCCATATTAATTTCTACTGGGGTCGCCATTCCGGAAATATTCATTTCCTTTCTGACTTACAGGAGTTATTTTATTTTTGCAAAACAGGCCAACTCCTTAGAGCGTTTCTATTGAAGGGTGTTTTTACAGTGTGACACAGTGTGGTAGCACAACAGGGTTTATGTACCCCGTCAGTTAGCACGCGGTATTAGACTGTCACAAGTGGTATGTCTAATTCAGAAATCTCGAGACGAGCCCCCAATCTGTAAGTGATTTCAATCCGGCACTTCACCTAAGTCAATGCCTAGCGTGTAATGGACAACTGAAATCCTTATTTATTCATTTGTGTCTAAAAGTTCTTTTATTCTGAACGATGTACCACTTATATCATGCATGCCCCTCTCTTGGAACCCCCCGGTCACAATGAACCAGGAATCAGGCTGGTTTGCAAAGTTAAAATATTTATTTATCTATTCACAATATAATCACACTATTTTTAATGGGAATACAATGATCACCAATGGGGTGATGTCACAGTAAGCAATCTCCTTAGTCACAAGGAGTAATAATGAGCAAAAACAATGCAGCAAAGCAATAATACTTTTGTGGGTGTGTTCAGATCAAATGGCAATGTGGTTACTATTTCCCCCTGCACACCCCTCCACCCCCCAATATGCAAGGTAGAGAGATAGGAGAAGAGAGAACAGGTTTCAGGAATGCAGAATTCTAGCAAATGTCAATCCCAATTTCCCCCCAGCAAACACAAGAGAGAAACAGAATTGATTGGCAAACTGTCAACATGGTTTTAAAGTTGTCTGAGAATGGATTGGGTAAAACACTAACTATGGGCTAAATGACTGAAATTGTTTAAACTGTAATGGGAACTGCTTTATATGTTTGCAGACAAACACTAGCAATGATTTGACACCAATAAGCAATGTGCAAAATGAAATTTGAGGTCGGACGTAATTGAACGCTGTTTTACACGTTATAAAAATTTCCTACGAAAGAAATTTGCGGCAAACTTTTCCGCATGCGGTAATCGTGATCACACGAGAACTATATGCCTTCTTCAGATGAAATATATCAGCGCAAAGATATGTTTAACAATACTATTACAGATGGAAGATAGTAGGGATAAGATAAAGAGTTCAGGCAATTCAAAAATATTTCTAACAATGCAGTTCTGAAGATAACATAGGATGAATTTGAGATAGGGATTACTATGGACAGTACATAGGCTAGTGACAGTCCTATACCATGGATACTCACTATATATGTTTGAACAGGACCGTCAGGAATTCTGGTCAGTCAAGATTTCTGGACAGGAATTCTGCTGGGCACACCGGACTGGACAGGGTCTGCAATCAGCAAGGCGCTCTGGTCACTGCACAACAGGACTGAACAGGATCGGCACGGCACATCACGGCACAGGATTGGGTTTAATCTGCTCTGGTTCTGCAGATAATTATTTGGCAGGCAAGCAGTTATAGCACAGCCCGGCTGTTTTCTTTGATGTTCCCCTTTGGTGGTGGGATTCTAGTTCTGGGAATTCAAGGCCTAGTTGAAAATAGTTCAACTAATGGAATGGGCCTTTCTGCTTGCAAAGTTTCTGGAGTCTGGAGCAAGGAATATAGATGGATCTCCTTCAGGGTGCTTCGCCAGGAACAGGGTAGTGGGTGAATCTGTGTGTCCTCTAAGTCCTCAGCTGTCTCTTTTTATGCATTTGGTAAAGGGGTGTGTATGCTGGATTACCCAAAGCGCGCCCCATTGGCTGGCTATAGGTTAGAATCTCCCCTCTCCGTTGATTGGCGGAGAAAACAGGGTGTCACCATGATGATGTGGGTTTATGAATCAGAAAATCCTCCCCTTGTCCCTTTGAACATGAAATATACTTTTAGTATAATACATATTTACAATTTTGCAAACTTTATAAGAATAACATATCTAGATCACATATTTTGTGGAGCAATTGCTCTTCCAAGCCCCGTCATTGTAGGATCTTGTGCCGGCTTTTGACAGAATTCTGCCCTTTTGGACTGGAACACAATGGGCCTCATCACGACTTTGGCGGTAACCCTTAAATCCGGAGGTCGTGCTATTACCGCCGGATTTAAGGGTCCACGAAACCAGGACTTCAGCGGATTTCACCCCAGCTCTTGGCTGGGGGGAAATCCACTGAAAATTTGTGCTATTACCGCCGGTGGGAAATCCGCCGGCGGTAAGAGTGCAAATTTTCCCCATTGAGCCCAATGGGGAATGGGGCATTCCCGAATGGGCTCAATGGGGAATGAGGAATTACATTACCGCCAAAGTCGTGATCAGGCCCAATATCTAGTTTATCCGAAAATCTGTAAAACTGTGCGCCTTGTATCTGGGCATAAGCATGTAAAGTTTCATGCTTTTGACTAATTACATTTTGTATAAAACCACAATTTCTACAGTTACTTCCCAGAACATAGCACAGAGTTCTGGCTCCTCTTAAAATGTGCAGCCAAAAATTAGGTTCAGAAGTCCTGGGTTTGCATATTGTTTACAATTGTACACAGTAAATTATCAGTCTTTTTAGCAATATGCTTTTTGTCCATTTTGAATCAACAAAAGGCTGTCTGTCCCCGCCTCCTTCTCCTTCTTGCAGCTCGGAAGCAATCTCCGCCCCCTTTATTCAGGTAGAGGCCATTTACGATCCTTCCTGATTAGCAACTCCTTGACTTGGAGGAAGTCCATTGTGCTCTTTCCTCAGCAGCACAAGTTCCCCTCCCCTCTGAATCAACACAAGGGTGTGAGATCCTGATCTAGAGAGCAGATGGGAGGTGCCTGGTCCCTGTGGGGGAAGTTGTTTGTGGGTTGGCTTGGAGTCAGGCTTAAATTCAAATGTCATTTTGTTGCAATTTTCTTTGTTTAAATAAACTTGTAATTTTAAAACAAGCAGCTAGAACACTGATTCCAGACTCTGAACCATGAAGTTTAAATAGTTACAACCTAGGTTACTCTTGATAACAGTTCACTTAGATTTCAGACATTAGATCTTACTGGTACAAGTTTACAGTTTTAAAGCAGGCTTTTGTCAAGTCAAGTCAAACAACTTTATTCGGCCTGAAAAGGCCATCAAAGTACATCCTAAAAATACACTGCTAAAATATAATTACAATAGACAAGGCAAAAAGAAGGAGAGACAAACCCAAGCAAGAGCAAAAGGCTGCACCCTAACTTGGGTGCTGCCCGACAGTACATTTGACCCGAAATCAGGAGCCACCGTCCCTTTGACACTCCCGTCTCCCAAACTGCCTCGGGCCCAGGGCAGTCAGATTAGCCCCTGAAAGGGGGCTATTGCTTGGAGGATCACCCATGGGTCTCATACTAGCAGGAATGAGAGTAGAGCGGACCATGATACCAGATTTCCACGGGCGCCCTCGACCATTACATCTTTCCAAAACCTCCCTTGCCAAAGCTGTGTCCCCAAAGACCACTCTAACAGTGTTCGTTTTGGCTGCATATTCGGACAATCTAGAGCACTCCAACAAAGAGTCCATTGACGCAAGCCCACACTGCCCTACAGCCCGTAGCCAGTGAAGACATTTATTCCGCAAGGCGTCCCTTGGTTCTCTTTTGTCCGTGGGTAATTTAGGGACTCCCTCGAGGAATACTGTGGAACTACTGTGGCCTTGCCAAATAAAGTGCCCAGGCGTAGACCTCCCCCGCTCGAGGATTGACATACCAGTCCCCCTCCCCACAGAGCACATGTTACGCTGGATTCTCCCTGCAGAATTCTGTATTGGCGGTGGCTCAATAGCTGTAATCCCATTGAGCTCCCTCTGAGGGGGTAGCACTGGGGAATGGACCCCCCCTGAATGGCTCCTTTTAGACTGGGGGTTCTTATCCATGGGGGCTGGGGGCGGGCAGGGGTGTGAGGAATACGACCATTGGTTGGAGACTGGGTTCGGACCCCCTGGCCCTATCCCGGCTGAGACCTCTCCTCTCCCCCCCGCACTACCCTCCCACCTGACCCCGAGCACCTCCTTGGTCAGAACTAATAGGAGGTTTTTGATCTCCACCAGCTCGGAGAGCAGGAGTTGGCACGGACAGCTAGGCAGGTCAGCACATGCAGTAGAAGATAGGACTTGCGAACACTGGGCTCCAGTTGGGGGGGTCAGGAGCCCGGAGAGAGCTGATCCGAAAGAGGGGCTGACCCCAATAGGGGCAGCAGGCGTGAGCACGCTCCCATTGCAGGAAGGGGGGTTATGTTTCACTCTCTTGCCCAAATCAGAGTTGCCCACCTCCCTTAGGGCAGAAGACAGAGGAGCACAAGCAGAAGCAGACAGTAGATGGGCTTCAGGGAAAACAACTGTCGACTGTGGAATTGATAGAACAGGGTTCAGATCAGAGGGTGGGTGCGGAGGTTCCAGCCGTGGGGCCAATACAACATGCCCTTTTGGCAGCTTTAAGATGCCCAAAGAGATCCTCTCACATCCAGTGGCTAGAGTGTCCAGAAGAACAGCAGTGGATGCACAGTCAAGGCCCCCTCCAGGGGTTAAGAGGTTGACCGAGGGCACATTTTCACCCAAAAAATTGGCTTAGCTGGGCAGGAATGGGTCGAGGAGATGAAACAAGACCCCATGTGGTCCCAGAGGAACGTAGATGGGCTGTGGGGCTGTGGATACTTGGTAGAGGGGTGTAGGGCAACTTGTGTGCAGGGCCCGACCACTGGGCATAGTTGGTCGGGTAAGCCCTTCATTCACAAGTGGACTCCCAATGCAGACTTCAGTACCTTGCATGACCCCGGGTGCTTTATGTGGCAGCCCCCCCCAAGTCTTCTCACCAAAATCCGTTTTTGGTGCTCCACAGGGGCCAAGGGGCCTTGTATGCTGGATAAAAGGGTGGATTTGGAGAGGTGGAGGGGGGTGAAGTGGGATGAGAGATCCCCCTCTTCCATGGGACCGCGGACTCCAGAACTAGCAACCCCAAGGAGGCCGACCATCTTGCAATAAGGGATGTTTTGGGGGTCAAAATCCAGAATCCAAAAGAAATAGGGAATCTCACCTTACCCCTAGCCCCCGTCCACGCAGTGCTAGGGACAGTCTGCTTCTGCGCCGATTCTTGTGCCAAATGTTGGGCCCAGATGCAAGGTCAGTGATGTTGGGTGCAAGGTGCTCCACACCGTCTGGGCGCGAACACCCAGGCGGGAGCAAACACCCGCGCCCTTTCCTCCCGCGGGCTTCCACCCTCGCAGGCTATGGCGGCAGCTTTAGACCTGCAGGGGGTGGAGCCAAGCAGCAGACAGCCTCCTCAGCTCCAGGTCCTCGGAGCAAACACCCGCGCCCTTTCCTCCCGCGGGCCTCTGAAACATTCAGGCAGCCGCTGGTATTGCGCCCTGATTTTGACAGATCCCACAGGCAGGCAAACTTGTGCTGTGGGTGTTTTGATGACCAATTCAGCTTTCCAGGATATTGCAATTTCACAAATGATTTCTTGAATTTAGTAAAATGTGACACCCAGCAAGAATATTAGATGTTTGTGATTGTTTTGCACCGGCATTTTGTATTTTCAGCAACCAATAAAAGATTTAAAATGCAAGATTTCGGATTTCTTTCAGCAAGCACTGCTTTTCATGCAGGCTCCATTTTTACTGGTTGGGCAGCCCAATGACATGTTTCAGGAGTGAGGTCTCCGTTCCACCACTGACAACATGCATGGTAGATTTGGTAGCCATCTTTCTGTACTTTGTAGAGCGCAAATTCCATAGGTTTTGGCGCGCATAGGGGTTTTGCAGCCATTTTGATGATTCTGGCACCACCACAGGGCAGAGCATAAGTGGGTTAATACATCCCACATTCCCACTCACTGAGGTATTAAAGGATAGTTCCGGGACTTTTTTTTATTGTCCCTACGATTTGGCCATGTGTTTTTAAGCATAAATCGGTAGATCGTAGAAAACTTTCCTATGGACCTTACCCGACTTTTCGTCCATTAACGCACTCGAAATCAGCTGCCATTTTGTGATAATCCTATCATTTCCCCCCATCGATCTGGCTCGTCTGCGTTTGCGGCACTAAATCATATCCCCCGCCCCTGAAACAGACTTTATCAAAACATTCATATTCCCCGCCTCTATCCGTGACGTGACTGTGCTGCGTTGGCAAACGCGCCCAGGCGTCTTCTACGCGACTCCACACAGAACCCGGAAACCAACACAGATCAGCTCACAACACAGCGCGCCACAATTCGGAATATGAAACTGTACTTTTAAATCAAACCGCAAGATTGTAAATTTGGTAAAGTACATTTATTTGACATCAAATGTTTAGAGAATATTCAGCGATTTGCATTTTTCTTTGCTCTCGATCCAAAATAGTTCGTCTTGAGGCAAGCGATGTTCGTGTGCAGTATACAGGGTGTTGGTTTACGATAAAATAAGCTCTTCGGTCGCACTGATAATCGCATGGCTGTTCCAACAACGAGGCACTAGGCCACCACAACGGTATGTATGTTGCATCTAGCCATTAGTACCGCGTTAGGGCATACTTGTACTTGGTGATCGTCCCATAAAATGGTCAGGGTGGTAACGTTGTTCACGCGGAGAAGCAACTGGCGGTTGTAAAAGCCATCCGCCGGTGTCTGGTACTCGTGACACATACAATAATGAAGGATGTACCTGTTTTAAAAACATAAAAAATGAAATTAGTCTCACCATCAGATCTTTATTAAAATTATTCATTTTATATATTAGGTCGGGAAATTATTTCATAGCTGTCATAGCTAGGACAGTGCAACTGGGTATTATACGTCATTTCCAGTAACCCACCCCCTCTCCTCCGCCTTTTTCAGAGCCGCCTGAGCGCCAGTGGACCATTCCGTCACTGATATGATATAATATGGCATTTGCAACGCGCCTATACACAAGTGTTTCAAGGCGTGGCGAGGCAGGGAGTGGGGGGGAACAAGGAGAAGACAGACAATGATCCTACTAGGCCAGGTGTCATTCAGATCGCACAAGTGCAGTGGTAGGGGGAAGGTAAAAGTGCAAGGGGAAGGGGAGGGGGGAAGTGGAGTACAAGGTAAGTAGCATAAAATAATAAATACATAGGGACAGCTGGTGGCGAGTGCAAGGTAAGTGCAGAACAAGTGCTCGGAAGGGGGGGCTGTAGGATTCTGAGACAGTCCCCAGTGCAGGAGTTGACAGGGAGGCACAAAACAATATGCATTATATTTGCATTTTCCATCGTGTCTGTGCGTAGGGCAGCCCCGAAATACCACTCCTTCTATGCCGACGTTATTTCTTCTAATGAACGAACATTAAATGGCTTTCGTTTCTGAAATTATATTCATTATCGTTCACGTTATTGCACCACACCCCCAAAAAGAAGTCTTTCGGGATGGTCCCGGCCTGTCAAGGTCAAATAACAATAGAACCTTATACTGAGTCGTGGGCCATTCCGGCACCCGTGCAAAAAATCAAAGCAGCTGACCTTCACTTTGAACGAGCACACATTCCTAGTTAGCTACATTCAGTGTAAGGCCATCTCACATGACTTGAAATTTACACTCCATCTTTGCATTTTGTCTGCGTGCATTTGCAGCCCCAGAGAACCATAAATATGGAGACATTCTATATTTTTTGAAAAATGATTTATATTACTGTTTGGTTTAATTTAATGCGCAAATGAACAAGGTTGGATAGACACATTGCATGTACACTGAGCAATCACTTTTATTTACACAATACATAGCTACACATATTCAATGGGCCTGCGACATGAGGAGACTCCAGAGCAAAGTCACAGGTGACACCCGGGTGGTTCGCACAACTGCACGGTGAAGGGAGGGGCAACGGTGGAGAGACACATTGCATGTACACTGAGCAATCACTTTTATTTACACTTTACATAGATACACATATTCAATGGGCCTGCAACATGAGGAGACTCGAGAGAACAGACAATCAAATTACAATCATTTAAACCGTGATGTGTATTTCTCAATGAGCTCTGCTTTAGGTGGACATGGAACAGAGGCAATGTTGGGTGGCAATGCAGTTGTCCCCTGCACAGGTTCGTTCACAACTCCATGTATGTGCCTATCTAGGACATCAACAATAAGTCTCTCAATAAACTCATATTGCATATCCTGAAACACTGGTTTGATCACCCATTGTTTACTTCTTTTAGTGAAGGCCTTATTGTAGCGAAGCGTCCCTAAAGTTCCGGTCGTCCTACTTTGTTGACGGCCAACATTATGGTTATGTGCCAAGACCGCTAGAAGAGTCCGATTTATCATGCCCTCCATGCCAAAATGCTATCGTTTTGGCCTGTACTTTAGGCACATATTGTGGAACACCTCCAAATCTCCTGTGTGGCAGAATTCCGTGAGTCCCCTCAAATCTCTTGTTATAGTTTTATCAAATACAATCTTTTCAATGGCTTTGTGAGTGGGTGATGAAGGAATCAACCACTTCTTCTTCCGTGCGTCCTCTGTGGACAAATGGCCATGTTCACAATTGTGGAAATGTTGTGTTGCTACAGTGTAGCATTACTGACCGCCATTTTTCCAGTAGAATTTCCAACGACCCTCCACATGTTTTTGAGCTCCACCAAAGATGGTTGCTGATTGACTTGGACCACTGTGAAATACCTTGCATATCTTTTTTTTTACCTGCAGCCGACATTTTTTTATTGATTGTTTTTGCAAGATGCCATACGTCAAATTGGTGATTTATATTTTTGTACTCTTCTCTCATTGTCTTGGCAATTGAAACGTGTCTGTCCGTGGCTATCAGGTCGATCATCATTCGCCGCGATTGTAGTTCTTGCAATGATGCTACAAAGCCAACTTTCTCCATGGCCACTGAGGATGTACTTTGTGACACCTGCACGACCACCGAACTCACAATTTTCTTACTTTCCATGTCCAGAAAGTGGTAGGTGCAGTACTTGGCTGAAAATCCTGGGCTGTCGCACTGTCCATCACCGGCTAGCCTGAACCGTTTGCCCACGAATGTACTATCAATAGACATTTTTTCCATTCTCCAAGCTTCGCTAATGGCTGGAAATAGATAATCGATTTGGTATTTGTAGAACTGAGTTTTCGCAATGAAATGGATTCCCACAAACTGAAAGAAATACTCTAACTTTTTAAAACTTGAACCACTAAAAAGTGCGGCCGCTGCACAAAGTAGATTGCCTGCTGGCAGTTGCCCCAGCATGGGTTGTGCAGACCATGAGAAAGGATGATATTTTGTACAGGTGGCATGTATTTTAAGGTTAGTGCCTCGAATTGCACGAGTCACATTAATCAATGGCTCCCCACATACTTCCCCACCAACCGAATGCCCACATTTCATCCTAATAATAATATCAATCAAACAACTATCGAATACAATGAATTTGGCCTCTTTCCTTATACTGTCACTCTGCATCCCAGCTGGTTCGGCCTGTAACGTTGAGGACATGTCACTCACATGAAAGGTAGAATCTCTGATATCGTCTTCCGCTATGTTCAGTGATATTGATGGTGTTTCATTGTTGTCCACTTCATTCTCTTCCATTGCAACATCTGTTCCTTCTCCGGCGATGGGTGAATAAAACAATTTCTTCAACTTTCTCGCGGTCTTAGTTTTTGCGGGTGTGGATTCTGTGAATTGATCTCCGACTGCATCCGAACTACCAGGAGGACATTCACTATCAATGGCTGGTGGTGGTATAGCTCCGTTGTCAATAACTTCATATTCTTCCCATTGGCACGATGCATCTCCAGTCTCAAGTCCCTGCCAAAAGGTTTGACAAGCAACATCTCTCGTTCGCTTCACTGTCTGTGTAGATCTAGTTCGTACACCCACTCGCAACTAGAGGACAGATTGGAAAAGGGATGTTCAGTTTAAACACAACTTACAGTATTGAACTATTAACAGTGAAAAACAACATAATATAGTGACCAGGACACTAACCTTCTTTTGCTTTCTTTTCTTTGAAACTTTCTTGCCTCGAACTTCAACATCAGAACGCTGTTGCTCCGACTCGTGTGTGCATGTCTCCACTTCCTCTTGCGCTGCAACGACTATATTTTCATGATAAGCACATCCATCACGCACTGACGCTCCATCGACTCCCTGAAACATAGAACTTTCATTAGTATGTATAATAATATTGAAAACACAAAATGTACTCGATGACCAGTACCCACGTACATCTCAATAGCAAAACACGAATGAACGCATTGTGTAGAACATTCAAATGACAATTATTCACGCATTGTTGATCTAGTTAGATGGAACTGTCAAGATCCATACCTCAGGCTCCGCATAGACTTCCATTGATGATATTATTGAAGATGACGCTTCAGCAACTCCCTGAAACACAGTAATTGCATTAGTATGGTTTTCTATTTTGTTAAAAAGAACATAAACTTTGTGCAGGCGTCAACGGCTCATCTAAATAGACCTGCACAAATGATCAGTTGTCTAAAATAAGTAATGGATATCTAAATATGATTCGATTTGCTCGATCGTTGGAAGTGTCACCACCCAGAGATCTGCATCAACTACTAGGGGTGATGTTCTTGTAGAAAATTGCGCCGACCCGTAACTGCATGCTCCCCCTACTTCTTGGACTAATGCTCCATCGACTCCCTGAAACATAGGACTTTCATTAGTAATGAACACAATATTGAAAAAAGAAGACACATAGGAGGGCGACGACAGAAGGACATATCAATGGCTAAAAACGAAAGAAACATTGTGTGTAACAATCACGCTACAAGAATGCAAGATCTGATGATCTCCATCGATGGAACTGTCCAGAAACGTACCTCGAGCATCTGAGTGACATCAACGGTTGTCGTCAATGCGTTGGACTCCTTAGCATCTCCCTGAAAGACAGTACTTGCATTATTTTGGATAACAATAATTATAACTGAAAACAAAGACTAGAGGACGAGTACTAGGGTGTACCATTAGGTAAAATAATTACACGATAAATTAAAACTATTGATTTACATGCCTAAAACAAGTCAGTGGCAGAATAGCTAAGTAAGATTACCCGATAGGCGCTTGAAGTGGCTGATGACTGCAATAACGACACGGATGGATAATCTTCCGCCTTCATATTGAGTGGATACATAAATGGGGAAATTATTGTTAGCTAATGCTACACACTACCGCAAGGCCGAGAGCTAAATCCGTAAACTTGACTCACCAGTGGAGGGATGTGGACGAATAGAGTGGGAATAGCGGTTGAGAGCAATTTTCGCTTCGCTCGCGGTGTGTTCTTCTTTATTAGCAATGATGTGGAGTACATGTCTGAGCTAAAGTGCCTGCTGCAGGTGCGGTATCGATCACCCCTCTTGTCCGCAAAGACTTCTAGGACTCTACTTTCAAGCTCAGACAGTGGATATCCGCAATATCGGACCCATTCTCTTATCTGATCTATTGTCTTAGGGAAAACATGCATTATAGTACCTTCAGATTTTTTATGGGTCTTCGAAGGGCAACCGCCAATGGAACAGGCAGGCATTGTGGAAAGTTCTGAAAAGTAAAGATCAACAATTCTCTATGAATACCAATGTGTTAAAAAATTAAATGGCACATAAAAGTTTCAATGCAAGGTTCGTTTTGGTTCTTGGAACTATACACGTTATTCACATGCGGATAAGTATTTCAATAACTTTAAAAAAATAGAAAAATAATTTGACTAAACTCAGAACATGTCACTTGTTCCTTGCATGTACTGTCTTGAACGAAAAGAAAACATGGATGCAATTTGATGACTACTAGCAAATAGATATAAATTAAAAAATTGGACGCAAAATGATTATGGTACATGGCCTTACCTTGACGAACAAACAGTTAGATGCAGGGATCAGAGTAGTTTCTTGTCGTAGAACAGGGAGCAGTTCACAGGTTGCAAACTGACGAGTTTGCTCGAAGTGGTCACGGAAGTTCACAGAGACGAAGAGCAGATAACCAGCACCTTCACGGGTTGACTAGCAAAGCGCAAAGAAGTTCTCATTAGAAATATGAAGTGGGCTATAAAGAATTCGAAACAGGGGTGTGTTTGTGAATGAATGACTTGAATATGTCGTGGCATTATGCGGTTTGCAGGGGGGCGTCCAGCGTGAGGGGGGATGCTTGGCAGGAGACACGGGGTCTGGAGATAGACATGGGAACAACAACCCATGCTCTATAGACCACTTTGAAGTGTACATGGTCTTTGGCACCTCTTGGCCTTTATCGCTCCCTGACAGCTCCACTTGCCAGCGCAAGTACCCCGGTGCGAACTGCCTTTGATAGGGCGGGGGGTGGATTGGGGCGGTGGTCGTGCAGACAAGACTCGTTTGCCGCAGGGCCTCACCAAGGAGAGGCCATCTAACTGCATGTAAGAGGCAGGCTGCAGGATCTAGTACATGGAAGGCAGGGGGGTGAGTTTATAAATACCTCACCCTCCCAGGAGAATATATGGGTGCCTAGGCAGTTAGTCAGCAGCAGGCTGGCCTGTGGTGGCAAGGCGGCAAGGGCCAGAGGGGGTCATCTCTGTACCCGGTGCCCAAAAGGATGATTTATTATGATCAACCATATTGATTATTTACCTATAACTATGTTTTGTATCAATAAAATCCAACGGCCTTTTATTGCCAACGCTTGAACAAAGTGGTGTGGTAAGTATTTTTGGGGGAGGAGGCAAGGCCGGGAGGCTTGATGCCAACCCGCAAAATAACATATGTATGTCTGCTGCATATGGGTTCAACGGTTATGTGTATTGAAGGTGGGTGGCCAGCGTGAGGGAGGATGCTGGCCGGAGACATGTGGTGTGACAAGACAAGGCACAGGAAGACTATTCAATGGAGACACACTAGATTAATTTAAAAAATCAAAACAACCATTGTTAAAATATATGTTGGGTTTTATTTTAGATCTTAATTTCAATTGAACATAAATAATAAACATTACACATTGTAAAGTTCCGGTTGCAGCACATCCAGGGAAAATCGGCGGTATTGTCCACTGTCGCTGGGGAAATGTTGTCTAATGGCAAGTACCGCACAGGCAGGTATTACTCTCCGAACGCGGTGTCCGAGCCTCCCGTGAAGCCACCAAGTGAAGCAACGATAGGCCACCAGCATGTACCACCTGTGAAAAAGAAAGATGCAAACTGTATTAAAATGACAAAACTTTCTTATCAATGTCGATTCAGGTAAAAAATGTCATTCTGCTTTGAAAAAAATTCTATCTAGAAAATGCACAATATGGAACCAATTTACATGCGTTCGAATGATATGTAGATGTAATTTTATATGTGGGAGACGACCATGAAATAGTAGTGGCATCACTGACATCACAACCAGAGTATACTTACTCGTTACTCGGATTACGCGGACGAACAGTGCCGCGAAGTTCGTGCATAAGCACCATCATCATCCTCAACACGGTCCGTGAGAGGCAGGCTTCCCTGAACTCTGGCAGCTCTGTGATGCATTGTGGACTTGGCTCGCCTTCCGAAATGTAGGCCAAGCAGCCGGAAATTTCACGGCAGCAGCAGTTCTCCTCCTCAGTTGGCATTAGCTCGCACCGATTGCACGTGCACCAGGTGGAGACGCCGTTCATGCGACATGGTCCAGGCTCTTCATCCGTTGATTGGTCCTCCCAACTGCCGTCCGAATCCCCATCGTTTTCGCGTGCTTGCCTTTCCAGTAGTTCCTCCTCGGTGTACTCGGGCTCGTACATATATGGCATTATTGTAGCCATTGTGTGGTAAAGAAAGTAAAATAATTTACAGAGATGGTACAGGTGTTCACAAGGCCTAGAAGCGGCGAAGGTAGCTGACCAGAGCACAGAAACGAGTCACAGAATACTCAAAGTAACACAGAGAGAGTAATGGTGTGTTTATACTTATTGAGGAAAGAGGCGTCCTGCCATTTCCATGGCGACACTTCATTAGCTGAGGCGCAGCGATTGTTGACACGAAACGTGCTTTGGCGTTGGGAAATGGGCGGTACGCGTCTGCTGATGTCAGGCTCAGGGGCGGGGGATTTGATTTAGTGCCGCAAACGCAGGTGAGCCAGGTCGATGGGGGGAAATGATAGGATTATCACAAAATGGCGGCTGATTTCGAGTGCGTTAATGGACGAAAAGTCGGGTAAGGTCCATAGGAAAGTTTTCTAAGATCTACCGATTTATGCTTAAAAACACATGGCCGAACCGTAGGAACAATAAAAAAAAAGTCCCAGAACTATCCTTTAATGAAACATATCCCACTAGAAAAGCAAAAAGTTCTGGGGTTGAACCAGGAAAGGAAGATTTACCAGCTCAGTGGAAATCTTACCTAACACGTTTTAAGCAGGCCCCATATGTGCTTAGGACGAGACCCGGCAGGTTGCATAAGAGACCACTATTCTTCCATGTCATTAGCCCTTACCACCAATCTAAGCCATTGATCTATGGGGGGGATATGTGCACTCATCCATTGCAGCAGAATGCAGCGCTTGGCCAGCAGAAAGCACAGACCTACACATGTGCTCATCTGTATCAAACAGGGTTCAAAAACATGGAATAGACATTGCATAGGGGAAGGGCTAATGTTCCTACCCGTCTTTTTGGACAATAGCTTTCACACGTCCGACCAGAAGGGTAATAGTAGTGCGCAATCCCATATCATGTGGAAATACCCAGCATCTGTAACACCACACCTAGGGAATTTACCCGTCCCCTCCCGCGAGAAATTTCGTAACCCGGCCTGTTTCCTTTAGCTGTATTAGTTTGAACATTGAATGATTTGACACATTGGGCCTCATTCCACGTACGGCTGTAAGGGGTTAACGGCGCCGGTAAGGATGCCGGTGCCGTTAATCCCTTACCACTGCATTCCGAGGTCCCTTAGCGGCTGGTTTTACCGGCTAAGGGACCAGTGAGCTAATAATGGGCCGGCTATTTGCGGGCCCATTATTAGCTCCCTCCCCATTCCCATTGAGCCCTATGGGGGCTGTAATGGGAATGGGGAATGGTTTTCTGAATGGGGACTTACCGGGTCCTCCAAGGTTGGAATGACCTCGTAAGTCCCCATTCAGAGAACCCGGACCCGAGTTTGGAGGCAGCCATGGTGCTAACAGCACCATGGCTGCCTCCAAACTCGTAATGACCCCCATTGGGCCTCATAAGTTTGCTGGTCCGGGAACTACGGTTTCTGGTACTGTAGATCCCGGCAAACTAGGAGATGTGCTTGCGGGTGCCTTACTGCCCGCCAAGTCGGACCTGGTGGTCAGAAAGGCACCCCCGAGCCCAGCATGTCGGATGCACAGGCACTGGTGCCTGTGCATCCACCTCCCCATTACCCTTCAAACTTCTAATGAGGCCCATTCCATCTATGCATACACATCTCCGCCCACACATCATTCCTAATGTTTAGCTGTATGTCCTCTGCTCACCTATATTGAGCATTGGTGCATGGCAATTCCATGCGGTTTTGGACTAGTTAATACATAGCCGACACCAGGCCCTGATGCCCACTCACCGTCAAGATACAGCCCAACACTGATTCTTACATGCTCTGCGCAAACCCATCTACTGCAGCTAGATAGAGGAATTACTTTGCTGTAACATAAGCATATCCTTCTCAGGCACAATATTTCCATCTCAATACATTGCCCCCCAACATGCTAAACCCATACTGCACCCAAGTCCGTCGGGACTTTGCTTGGGGTAGGGAATGCACACATTTCCAAAGGGAATGTCCTTGTGGTACAGAGCAGTCACTCTCAGTCTTGCCCATATTTTGTGCCAGGCTTGTGCCATGACGCTGGCCTGATCAAACTTGAAGCTATCTGCAAAGCGAGAGGGAAAGATCAGTATTGTCAGGTTTCTGTCTCCTGCGAGTACCTTTCCAGTTAACGCGAAGGGGAGCCATAACTTCCACAAAACAAACGGCCGCATACTGTGCCTGTGCCGCAAGCCAGTGCAAGCGAAAGTCCGGGGCAGCAAATCCCCACTGTCATATAGTCGAGTCAGTGTAGCCCATTTCAGACGTACTGTTCCAGAGTGCCACACAAGCATACTTACCTCTGCCTCCAATTCCTCCAAATAAATCTTCCAGTCCACAAAGGGATGTTGAGGAAGAGGTACAGTGTGGGGACGTCACATGATCGCAGGAGCGCGATCTCGTGAGATCTCGATGCAACGGGTTCTCGCGAGCCCGCGCTCCCCAACAGAACGTTGGGGAGAACGTTGCCGCCAGTATTGGTGGAGCACCAGACCAGTAGGTCTGCACACAGCGCTGCTCCTGTTAAGGAGCCACTATAGAAGAGGCATTTAGAGTCTCTACAATCCAGCTTCCAGGGCATAGGTCCAATGCCACAGGAGGCCACATGGGTGCCCTGTAAGCTTACAGCGTGCCATCCATGAGCATGCCCTGCTTCCAGTGAAGTAACTGGGAAGCCCAGACGGGAACTGTGAGTAACTCACCTGCCCTGCTCAAGGACAAGTTATGCCCACCATTTTGTCTTGTTAATAAAGACAGTTAAGACACATCTGAGCGTCCTGTCATCCTTAGAGGCCACTACATAGTTGGCGACGAGGATACCAAAAGACCCACGGGCCCACCATGAAGGCGCCACACCGCCCCCTGCGTTTCTCCCTTCACCTGGGACCCCGGCAATGGACCCAATGGGGAATGGGGAATTAGCGTCAGATCACGGGTTTGGCGGTAAAGTTATTAGCCTGGGCATTATCTCTGCGGTAATACCAACGTGATACCACCCAACGCGTGATGAGGCCCAAAGTGTTAATAAAATTGAACTGTAAGGCCATCCGTGCCTGGCGCCTTTCTCGTTGGCAGATGGTCAATTGCACAGGCAATTTCAGCAAGGGAGATCGCTAAATCCCGCTGGGCACTAGCTTCTTGTGACAATTGCGAAATCTCAAGGTCTGCTAGGAACCCATCTATGTCCTCAGAGGAGTGAGTGTCTTTGTTGGAATAAATCTCAGACTAGAACTTTGCAAATAATTTGTTGATTGCTGCATAAGTATGTACTGGTGTACCTGCGTCTTCCATAATAAGTGGAATACATCTGACGCCACCCTCCCACTGCACAATTTGAGCTTGCAGCTGGCCCAGGCTCTCTCCCTCTCCTTTTAAGTCTGTCAGGTACTGGAGCATCAAGGAATTTGAGTTCCCACTCTGCATTGTCCCTGAAGTAGTCCACTGCTTCCTTCACTTGTGCAAGTGTGGCCATGGGGACATTGCCACGTGCTGTCACTCCAGTGCACTGTGATGTTCTTCGCTTCTCACCATACCATGCCTAATTATCTTGGGATCCAGCAGCCATAGCTATCCCCCATATGTACCCCTTGAAGGACTTCCAGAGTGTTTGGAATGATATCACAGAGCCAGAATTAGTTTCAAAGTATAGTTTCACATGATTGTTAATGGTGGTCACAAATGCCACATCCGCCAAGGCCTGCAGTTTAAAGCGCCAGTCATGCCGAGGCTTGAGGAGATTACTTAGTGTCAGGAGATACGGACAGGGGAGTGATCATAGTAGGATCTAGGAAGCATACAAGTCTCAGAGACCCCCCCAGCAGCACATCGGAAATCAGCCACATGTCTATGCGGGACAAAGAGTCATGGACAGCCCAGTAAAAGGAGAAACCCCGATCCCCCACATACATTGTCTGCCAAGCATCTACCAGCCCCACATGTTTTCATCCCCTCGCTAATGACATGGGCTGTGCTTGTAAGGGGATGGTGAGAATCTTTGGATCTATCCCATTGCATGTCAAGGTTAGTGTCGTAGTCGCCACCCCAGAGGATGGGTATTTGGGGGATAGAGGGCTAGAATAGCAAGAAGGCCAGTATAAAATTTGGGGTCATCCACATTGGGGCCATCAACATTCAAGACTAGCACCTCCCTCCCAGCAAATGACCCATAGACTAGCACATAGCTCCCCAAGGGATCCATCTTGACTTTCTTGTGTTGGAACGGCAGTGACTTATGCACCAAAATCATCAGCCCCCTGCTCTGCGTGTAATATGAGGTGTAATACCTGTTTTGGCCAAACCTTTGGCAAAGCCCTTGCACTGTGCCGCGAGGGCATGCAGTTTGGCCCTATGCCTTTCTATGTGCAGCTGTAGCTTTTGCCTCTTAGTCGAGTTACCCAGGCCCCTTATATCCCAGCTAAGACAAGCCACCTTGCCCATTCCATCAGCAGCAGAGCCATGCTGTTGTCTAGCACAGAGGAGTGATCAAAGTAGGATCTAGGATGCATACAAGTCTTAGAGACCCTCCCACCCCCAGCAGCACTTCGGAAATCAGCCACATGTCCATGCGGAGAAAGCCCTCACAGGACAAGGCTGCAGTGTTTTCCGACACAGGCATGCAGGACATGCTGCCCGATGATACGTAGCACGCAACGCAACTGCCATGCCCCTGATCCTTTAAGAACCGAGGATCGGACCCTCTGCGGCAAAGCCTAGCAGGACAAGGCTGCAGTGTTGTGCGACACAAGTACGCAGGAGGCGCTGCCCGATGATACATAGCATGCAACGCAACTTCCACGCTCCCAAGCCTTTAAGAACCAAGGAATTGGACCCTCTGCGGCAAAGCCCTCACAGGACAAGACATTGTGCGACGCAGCTACACAGGAGATGCTGCCTGATGATACATAGCATGCAAAGCAACTTCATTGCTCCCGAGCCTTTAAGAATTGAGGATTGGACCCTCAGCGATAAAGCCCTCACAGGACAAGGCTGCGGTGTTGTGCGACGCAGGTGTTTGATGGTGAAGGGGTAGCAGCGTAGCATGCAAATGTGGACAATATCTGCGTCCATTGGTGTCCATAAGGTAAGAAGGTGCGGAGAGGGAGAGTAGCACTGCTTCACTGCACGCAACTCTCTCACCTTGTGCATCCTTCCCCTCTCCACCCGCCTACAGGTTCGTTTTCCGCTGCAACTTAAGCTCCGCTTTTCACAGCCGTGTGCACCCTTCCCCTCTTCACCCATTTCCACATGCGGTCCCCCCACAACTTAGGCTCCACTTCTCTCGGCCTTGCACGTCCGTCCCCTCTCCACCTGTCTCCAAGTGTGCTCGCTCCCACAACTTAGACTCCACTTCTCCCGACCTTGCGCATCCTTCCCCTCTCCAACCGTCTCCATGTGTGCTTTCCCCATGCTTCTTGGGTCCTCTCCCCTCTCTTCTTTCTCTTCTTCCAGTACCCTCCATCCCCCTGAAATGTGCGTATATTGTACTGTATTTGCATTCCTCTCTCACTCTCTTTTGTATTGTGACTATTGTATTGTATATCTGTTGCATTGCTTGCATTTCTCTCCTTAATCCTCTATGTCCCCCAAAGTTCTAGTGTTCTGCGAATTTTGTACTGTATTTGCATTTCCGCTCTCACTCCTTTGTCCCCCACAGTGGTCTCTATTGTATTATCGCACATTATTGCACTGCCTCCTTCTCTTTAGGTCCCCCCCAACTGCGATTGCTGTTGTTGCAGTACTCTGTGATCAATGTACTTATCCTCCTCTTGTGCCTCCCCCCTTTGTGTGCCCCTAGTGTGTGACCTCCCCACTACCTGTCCTGCTTGGGCTGCCTGCTCCTCTTTTGCTCTCCACTTTGCACCCCTCCATGGTGCTCTCTGTCTCCCCTATCTTCTCTAACTGCCATTATGTCTCCTATCCTATCCCGCTCACTAAGTCTGGTAGGAAGAAGCTCAAAAGGGACATCCTGCTCTCCAACTCAGGCTTCCCTACCGCTAATACCTACACCAGTGCTTCCTCCAGACAGACCCTCATTGACATCCTCTTTGTCATTCCCTCTCCAGGCCTATGGACCCCCATATGGTCTCTGTTCTCTCTCCTTTTTCTTCCTCTTCCATTAATGGTGGAACTTGGTTGGAGGTCCTCCTGGCCCCCTTCCACTCCTCCAAGACCACCGTGAATGTCTGTCTGAATGCCTACCTACACCTCTCTGGCTCCTCTGCCACCTTCTCCTTCCCCCACCTCTCTGGCACCCTCAGCTTCTCTGGCAGCTCTACCTCCTCCTCCCTCACCACCACTCTGACTCCCTCTTCTTCCTCTTTAACTTCCCTGCCGTCTCCTCCATCCTCTTCAGCCCACCCTCGGGCACCTCTAACACCTCTGCAGGACATACATCATGCCTGTACCCCTTCAAACACAGAAGTCTTTCAAATTTGGCAATCTGCTCCACGTTGCTACTCTTAACTCTCCCTCTGATGTTTTGATCTGGATGTCCTCGGTCTCACCAAGACATGGTTCATGGCCAGCTCTGTCATGAGTTTTGACACTCTCCTCTCTGATGGCTACAAGATCCTCTTCGTACCCAAAACCAACTGTCCAGGAGGTGGAGTAGCACTGATCTTCCCAAAGTGGATCCATGCTTCTTTCATTCCTACGCAGGCCTATTCCTCCTTTGGATGCCTGGTCTCTGATAGAACCTCCCAGGTCAACTTGAGTCCTTTCTCTCTACTACCTCTATCTCTACATGTGGTGTTCCTCAGGAGTTTAACCTCTCACCCTGGGTCTTCAACCACTACTTGGCACCTCTGGCCCACCTCATCTCTACCTTCTGTTTTAACTTTCAGTGTTATGTGGATGACACTCAGCTCTCCTTCAGGCTCTCCTCAGCCTCCTCTGCTCTCTCGCTCATACCTGACTTTCTATCCGTGATTCAGATATGGTGTTCCTCCAATGATCTCTGGCTTAATGCCAGTAAGACTGAGAGACTGAGATCCTTTTCATTGGGACCCCTGCTCCTGCTTTCCCATTTTCACTCTGGCCGCCCACCCTGGACCCTCTACCAGCACCTTCCTGTGAGGCGAAGAACCTCAGGGTCATATTCAACTCCACCCTCTCTTTCTCGCCTCACATCTCTGACATCTCTAAGAAGTCTCACTACCAGCTGCACCGCCTCAGAGGTATTCTTACTTTTCTCATTTTCCACCAGAAGCTCACTGTCTCCAGAGCCCTGGTTCTCTCTAGGCTGAATACTGCAACCACAGTGGTTGCTAGGATCAAGTTCAAGACCCTCTGCATGATCCACAAGGCTCTCTGGGGCCGGGGACCACACTACATCCAACTCTCTCTTTTTAAGCATCTTCCTTCTCAATCCTTCTGTTCATCCACCTCCAACTCTCTGAGGGTCAGACATTTCTCCAGGTAGAGAGTGGGGGGTAGATCTCTGTTCTCGGCTGGGGCCTCCCTCTGGAACAGCCTTCCTGCCTCTCTCAAACTTGAGCAGGACCTCCTAAGGTACCTGAAGCAACTCAATACTCTTTGCTTCTGCTTTCTCTCTCTCCCCTGCTGATGCCTCTGTCTGCTGCGCTAACTGGTACCTGGCCACCCACTGAACCTCATGGGTACCAGGCTCCTCCATGACCATTAGACCCCGGCACTGCCTCTGGGCTTCCCACCCACACAGGGACTGTATCTGCAACCCTACAGTCCCCTGCCTCCTTGCAGTTACTTGAGGCACACCCTGGCAGCACTTACCGTGTTTTTCGCCACTGCACTCTCCTTCCTACTCCCTGCACTTCTCCTCTTCCCTCCCCCTGGCACTTGCACGATCTGAATGACACAAGGCCTAATAAGATTGTTTGTTTTGTCCTCCCTCTGTCTACCCTTCCTTGTCTTGTTACGCCTAGAAACACTTGTGTACAGGCGTGTTATAAATATCATATCATATCATATCATATCATATCATATCATATCATATATCATAGCATGTACAGTCCCCCTAGAACCTGCTACCAATGCCCTCCCGGGACTTACCACAGTCACTTTTGTCCACAATTTACATGAAAAGCCCAATGCCTCCCCACCACCCACCACCCACATCACCCATTAAACTGGGTCGATGAGACCCCACAAAGAACATTCCCAACTATAAACGTAACACTTCCTATTTTAACTCATACCAGAGAGGCACTGATCTCTGAATAGTAGACTCTGCCACTCGCCATAGGCACTGTCATAGAGGAAAATCAGGAAGTCAAACGACAGTCAGGTGGAGCACCCATAAAGAAAAAGAAACACAATGCATAATGGACGGTCACACCACTCCAGGCTCTGTGTTATGTACCCTTCCTTCACGATGCAGGCCTGTTCTCATCCAAGAATGTCATTGCTTCACCAGGCAGCGTAAAAAGTATGTCTTCCATGCAATCCACAATTTAGCATGATACAGCATTGCGTACTTGTAGGCCTCCTTCGTGTAGCCGCTTTTTTACCGCCATAAACATCTTCTGGTTCTGCTGTACAGCTACCGAGAAGTCCAGATATATGTGTACCCTCCTGGATCCCAACATCAGTTTGCCTTGCTTACGGGCAGCCCGCAGGATAGCATCTCGTTCACGGTAATTGAGGATGCTACCATTGGACGTGGTGGAGTGCCATGCATGGGCTTGGATGCCAGGGATCTGTGATCGTGCTCCACCGCAAATTGAGGCAAATGTTTGGTGTTGCCTAGTAGTGGGAGATATTGAAAACCAACCTTCTCTTGATGACTTAACCTAACCTACTCCTGATGTCTTAATACAACCTACTATGCTTCCTGATGACTTAATCCAACATCATCCTACCTCAAACTGCTCTCCTTCTCCTGGTCACTTGACATAACCTCCTACTACATCTCAAAACAACCTCTGTCTCCTGATTGATTACCTGCTCCTCTTGTCGCCCACCACCTCCTCTCTCCACTTTTTCACCAAACTCCTACCCAGCTTCCCCAACTCATTCCAAACTACCACAGTCAGCTCCTGTTCTGCCTGACTACGATTCTGAGCTTATATAACCTTGTAACCCTTGTCGTGGGGCTGGGCTTCCTGTGAGGGTCTGCACCTGTTGTGAAAAACTGAGGGGCTGTGATTTATTTATTTTGTATAACACCCCTAATACCATACCTGAGTTCGGTTTCTAAGTTTGGATCCGGGATTCGATTCAAACCTTTGTTGCTCTTGCCTGGTCTCGCTTTCAAGACCAGTGTGTTTCCCCTGTGCTATACTCCGTTCGCTTTTGGATGTATGTAAATGATTCTCCTGTGTGTGTTTTGGCACTTAGGGTCTGGTCTAAGTGTTTAAAAGACTGATCCCCCATCTTGCAGTTTAGCCCTGGGTTTTTTATGACACTTTCAGTGCAACAAGGCTAGAAAACATGTGTTTGTGCTCCATGGGTGTTTCATATTATTGAAAGCAAAATTAAATTATTTTTTAATTTGGCACTATTTTCCTGCTTGCAAAGTGTCACGTTGTAGAGTGGACTTGTTGAATGAGTGCCATAAGAAAATCTGGCGTTTGTCTGATGTCTGTGCAAACCTGCTGTGCAATCACTATGATCCAATCTTGTGTAACTATGGGGCTTGAGCGGGCTGATTGTGCAAATGCTGTAATATAATCTGGTGTATCTTTGATGTCTGAGTGTACTTGCTGAATGAGTAGCATAAGAACATTTGATGTGCCTCTATATGCAGGTTGGAAAAACGCCTATTCTAAACCTAAATCTAAAATGGGAGCAAGCATCAACCATCAAATGAAAAATAAGGCAGTCCAAGTGTCAAATAAAAAGGGCATATACTAAGAAACCTATTGCCAAACCTTACAACTGAAACAAAAAAGGGGCGTGGGATAGTTCTCAAGAAAAGAAAGAAGTGTTCTCAAATAATATATAAATATTATGCGGGTCTGGAACGAAAATAACAAGGTCACTTCTCTCTTTGCCATCCTCTCGATTCCTGCCGTGTTTTGTCCTTTGTTTAAACTGCAGTGCCCGATGAGCCATCTTGTTGTGCTGTTTGCCATGCTCATACTGTGCTCCACCTTTTATCCCTGTGGGGAAGGGGAAGATCAGGTGTGTGTAGTTCTTTTCAATTGCCTTACTTTTCCTGGCCCTTGTATTGGGACATGTCAGGGAAACGGCTCTGGTGTTAGTCCATTGTCCTTTGTGTTGTGCAAACGTGTTTGTATTGGAAAAGGTTTGGAATGACATACGTGAGAGGATGGGGAAAAGGTGTCAAAGGAAGGGGGATACCGCTTCTCACCTGTCGGGGTCCCACCCCCATTCCTCTAGGACCCCCATCCAGGTGATCCTCCCTCATTGGTCCACCTCCAGGAACTGGGTCCAATAGCGATGGCCATGTCCTGGCCACCTGGATGACAGATCCCCAGGGACTAGCTAGGGAGACACCTTCAGCTTTATCACATGTCTGAGCAGGTGTTTTATTCTGGTGCTGTAGGAATTTAATTATTTCACTACATGGAATTATTTGCTCACAAATCTCAGTGTTTACACATTCTTTTGCTCCAGGATCACATGCATAACTTCTCTTTGGGAATGGGAAGAACATTACATTACTTATTCTATATTGTTTCACTTCTCCAAGCGCTGTCTTGCTAAAAGGGAGAGTGTCCTTAAATGACCTCATGTCATGGTCCCCTGCATTGTAGCAGGGACTAAGCATGGGTGATGTGCAAAACCTAAGGGTCTTTCTCAACCTACCCTCCGGGGATCTTCTATGCAGGTGGCCAGGAGCAGGCCATCGTTTTTAGATTCCAACCCTGGGGTGGACAAGCGAGGGAGGATCACCTGGGTAGATGGTCCTCAGGGATTGGGGAGGGAATACTGGAGGGCGAGACATGGTATCCCTGTCTTCTTGATAATGACTTTTCCAAACCCCCCTCAGCCTGTAAAGGGTATATCTAAGCACAGGCTCCTCCTTTCTCTAAACACTATTCAATAATGAGACGAAGAAGAGGAAATCAGGAGGTGTACAGTTTCCCATGAGAAACACCACTATGGTACTAGGATGAGGAAGATGAAGATCAAAGTGCACCAACTTACCCAATTGACATGTTCCATTAACTAGGCCAGGCAGGATCATGCAATTGAGTTTAACAATGCCCACGTGCAGACTGTTAACTTTTTAGATGGATATAAAAGGAACACACATGCCTGGCATAACAAACGAGTTAGGGAATAAGTTGGAGCGTGAGTTGGAGAATGAGTTGGAGGGTGTATTACAGCAGAACCAGGAACCAGGACAAGGAGAACGGGATGCTGAAATGCTAAGTGGCTGTCAGGTGAAGCCGAGAGAAGTGTGGCAAGGGAGCCATGTCTCCAGGGAGCCGGAGGTGTCTGCAGAAGGACGCAGAGGGGCGTGCTTATCCTGTGGTGTATGCTGCCCAGTCCATGCTCGTTCCCCTGGTTAAGAATAAGAGCTCATGATGGTCTGAAGGGCAGGCGGGGAGACCCTGACCTCAAACGCGAAGACTGTAACAGCAGGAAACCTGAAGGAGGCTGTTAACTCCTTTGCCAGTAATGGAAAGATGGTATACATTGTATCGGAGTGATCGCGAGTGAAAGCACTTGTTATTGAAAGTCTCCAGTAGCCAGTTTAACAAATGTACAATGCGAAAAGGATACCATCAAAAAAGGACAATGGTAAAAGCGCTCTGGAAGGAAACAGAATCACAGAGTGGTCCTGTATAAGTTTATACGCATTTGAAAATCTCTATGAAAGTAAAGAGAAGCTCCTCATCGAAAAGGGAGCTGGAAGAAAATGAAAGTAAAAAGAAAAATAGAAGAGCAAATCTATGAAATACAAACATAGACATTGTGAGTGAACCAAAAGCATTAAGAAGCATTGGGGTGGCACCAGGCAGGAGGCTGGTACAGGAGGGCCGGAGAGACCACATCATAATAAACGGTGAGTAATGTTAGGCACCTGGTTGCGTGACATGTAATGGGTGGACAGTGCGGTCTGCAACCTGTGCCATGATCAGGGGAGGCCTAAGTATAAGAAGGACTTGGTTTTGCATGGGGAAGGGAGTTCCCAAGCAACAAGTGAAGAGTAATATTTGGAACTATTGGGAATGATACTTTTGTGTTTAAAAATAACATAACCTTGAACATTGACAATTTGAAGGATAACCAGGAGGGTCTACGCTCAAGATAATGGGGAGCCTGGGAGACCCTGTGAAGAAGAGAATCCAGATAAGGAAAGGTACTGTACATTTTGCCAAGCGAATCCTAAGAACCTCTAGCACTTTCTTACCCTGAGTGGCTGTCATGATGCCTACCCCCGGGCATCCGGACCCAGCTCAGCTGCTTCAGGAGCAGGCAGCCTGACATTTATTGAGACCCCAGCAGCCCCGGCTGGGGGCTATCTGGGTTCAGTCCTGGCGCCTTAGGCACCAGGCTCAAATAGACATCAGTCCTGGCGCCATAGGCGCCAGGCTCATAGACATTACTTACCTCCTGCAGACCATGCTGCAAATGAATCAAAGCCCACGTGAGGCCTGGATGGGACTATTTTGTTACAGGGACTATTTTTTACTTGGGTGTGGTTCTGGGGTACTTCTTACCTGGGACTACTTTGCAGGCTAATTAAATGTTACGCTCACCTGGCTCCCACAGAGGCGTCGATCTGAACTGGACAGCTGCGGTCTCCACCAATGTAACGCATAGGGCCGAGATGACGGACTGGACTGGCCCACCTAGCTTCGTTTGCTTGGCCCGTAGGAATATTCTTCTGCAAATGGAGAAAGGGAATTAACCACCCGTGGAGTTGAGTGTAGATCCCCCCACCCCCGCTGTTCTCCCCACAGATCACCTTTGATGTCCCCTCTTATAGTCTCACCTGATGGTTTGAAAAGATGAGCTCTCCATCCTGCATTGTGCGCAGTGGCGCGTTTATAACCAGTTGCTTCACTGGCTTGAAGGAATTGGTGAGTTCCAGAACAATATTGACTCCGAAAAGTATGTTGTTCGTAAGAGTTCAAATGCCTGACTTTCACTCTTATCGGATTCCTTGCAGATTGCAGCTTTACCCTAGTGAAGAGTTCCTCGTGGCAACTGGTAACATTCTGGTAAGGATTTGTATTTCAACACAGTTCGATAAATAATGTCAATATGTAACCTGTTGCTTTCTCCCTTATTCTGGCACTGAGAGAAAGTATGAAGTCTTGGGGAATAATACCTCCGGCGGTAAAATCAGGTAAGTCTAATGTGGTGAGGAGGGTTCCCCTTGGTAGTCCCTTTGTTTCAGCTTGCTGTCCTTTTGTTTGCCCTTAAGGGCCGGGGTTCGCCGAAGATGCAGTGGAAGCTGTGCCGACCCGTGAAGAGGAATAGTACCCCTGGTGGTAAAATCAGGTAAGTCTATGGGGGGGTTACTAATATTCCTCTGTGTATTCCCTTGGCTCACTTTGCTGTTCTTGTCTACTCCTTAGGTGCCGGAATGCGGCGGGAACATGCAGGAGGATGTGGTGGAATGTGAAGATTCAGCGAAGGCCGGTGAGTTCAGCGTGGCGCTGCAGCAGGCGAGGCGACGCGCATAAAATAACTTCTTTCTTCCAGCTCGAAGGCGCGATGGATCGGGAATTCAGGTAAGGATCAAAGGTATTGCTCTTGTTCTAACCTTTTCTCCTTCTTTCTCCCTTTTTCTAGGAGCTCCAAACTCGAGGCGGGCGTGGCAGAAGACTGGATGCAGACTTGCAGGCACGGTGAGCGTTACGCTGCTGGATGCAGAATAACACGAAGCGTGTGCTGCTCTTCGGGCAGGGTTTAAATAGCCTCCAAAGTAGTCCCAAGAAATTATTCCTCCCCAGCCCCGCCCGAGTAAAAAATAGTCCCTAGGTAAAATAGTTCCTTCCAAGCCTCATTTGGCTTGGAGCTCTTGCAGCATGGTCTGCATCAGGTAAACTTGCAGCATGGTCTGCATCAGGTAAGTTCTACTCTATGAGCCTGGCGTCTATGGCACCAGGTCTGACTCTCCATATGAGCCTGGCACCATAGGTGCCAGGACCGCACCCGAACAGCCCCTTGCAGGGGTTTTTGGGCTTGCCCAAAATAACTTGATGCCTGCTTCCGGGGTTGCAGGACCTGGTCTGGGTCCCCGGGAGTAGGCATCATGACAGCACTCCCGCGCAAGGCCCCTCCTAAAGTCGTTCTTACCCGTGGTTTTGGTTTGTCTGGGAAATTTCGGTGGAATCTTTTCACCAATCGAGGTGCATGCACGTGGTCACTAGGTTCCCAAGACCTTTCCTGTGGTCCATAACCTTTCCAGTCGATTAAATAAAAAAGTTTTGATTTCACCATCTTGGAATCCAGGATGTTTTTAACCTCAAAAACGGGTTCCCCGTCTATAAGGATGGGGTCTGGTGGCTTGGCTAGTCTTGTCCGTGGTTGCACTGGCTTCAAAAGTGACACATGAAAGACGGGGTGAATTCGCATATTAGCAGGTAAGTCCAACTTGACGGCCACCGGGTTGATAATGGCCTTAATAGAGTAAGGTCCCAAATATCTAGGGTTAAAGGTCCTCGTTCCCTTGAGAGGTATGTGTTTTGTGGCCAACCATGCTTGATCCCCTATCTGGTACTGTGGAGTATCACTTCTATGCCGATCAGCATCTTTCTTATATTTCTCCTTTGCTTGTTTTAAATGTGCAGTTGCCTCCTTAAAGGCGTGTCTAATCGTAGCGTGTAGATGGTCCACTGCAGGCATTTCTAAGTGTTGGGGTGAGTCAACGTCTGAGGTTCGAGGATGGTGCCCATATAGGGTATACAAGGGGCTTTGTCCAGTTCCAGAATGTACTGAATTATTGTATGCATATTCTGCGATCCAAAGAATGTCCTTCCAATTACTCTCAGTTTGATGTAACATACAACGCATGTATTGTTCAAGAGTCTGGTTGGTCCTCTCCGTTTGACCATCGGTCTGGGGGTGGTGACTGGTCGATAATCTCACGTCGATTTGCGCCAATTGACAACATTTCGTCCAAAAATGTGAAATGAATTGACTGCCCCGGTCAGAGACCAACACCGACGGAAATCCATGTATGCGAACAATGTTTTCGAGGTATTCTTTGGCCAGGATTGAGGCTGCAGGTAATCCTTTTAAAGGAATAAAGTGGGCCATCTTGGAAATAAGATCCACAATAACTAGAATGGTGTTAAATCCATTACAAGGAGGTAGATCAGTAATAAAGTCTAACAATAAGGTGTGCCATGGTGTAGGCGGAATGTCTAAAGGTTGTAAGATTCCAGCTGGTTTTTTCTTTTGACTTTTGTTTTGGGCGCAAATGCCTCAAGACATCACAAATGATTTAATATCCTTTCGCCAGGTGGGCCACCAGAATTGTCTTTTAATTTTAGCTTCAGTTTTTGCAATACCTGGGTGCCCCTCCATTAGGGTATCATGATAACGGAAAATGACTAGCTCTTGTAGTTCCTTGTGTGTCAGAAATAGCCGCCCTTGGTAATAAGGCAGATCATTGGTGACAGAGTAGTCCGGGCCTTTCTTTACCCAGTCCTGCATGGCTGTAGGATCAAAGAGTTGCTGGATCTTTACCTGAATGTCCTCTAGTGTCTGTAGAGTAGTCATGCCAAGAATCCTTTGTTCGGAAATTATAGGTACTGGTTCTGGGTTCACTTCTGCTTCTCCCATCCCTATTCAGGATAAGGCATCTGCTTTACCATTCTTACAACCTGGTCGATAGGTTATCACGAAATCGAACTCGGCAAAGAACAATGCCCATTGGAGTTGACGTGACGATTGGGCCTTGGCTGTTTTTAAATACTGTAAGTTCCGGTGATCGGTGATCACAGTAATGGTATGCCTGGCACCGAGAAAATAGTGCCGCCAAGCCTTGAAGGTGGATTTAATGGCTAATAACTCCTTGTCGGTAACCGCATAGTTTAACTCGGGTGCCGAGAACTTTCTGGCCCAAAATGCTACTGGGTGAAGCTGGCCAGTCTGAGGGTCCTTTTGAGACAGGACAGCTCCCATGGCTAGACTGAATGCATCAGTTTCCACTATGTATGGAAGGCCAGGGCGCGGGTGCTTTAATACAGCTCTCAGCTCTTGGAAGGCATTTTCAGCTTCTCAGTCCACATAAAGCGTTTATTTTTTCGCAAGAGTGCTGTGATGGGATGTACGGCATGTGAAAAATCTGGGATGAATCTGCGGTAGAAATTGGCAAAGCCAAGCATGCTTTGTACTCCTTTAACTGAACTTGGTGATGGCCACTTAAGGATTGCGTCCACCTTTCATGAGTCCATTCGGACTCCCTTTGGGGTCAGGATAAACCTAAGGAATTCAACTTCTGTGGCATGAAAAACGCATTTTTCTAGTTTTGCGTATAGTTTGTGCTGGCGCAATTTCTCAAGGACTGCTCGGACGTGCTTCACATGGTCAGATTCTGAAGAGGAGTACACTAGAATATCATCGATATATGCAACAACACAAACGTCAATGAGTTCACGAAGGACCTCGTTCATGAAGTATTGGAAGGCTGCTGGTGCATTGCACAACCCGAAAGGCATCACCTAGTATTCAAATAACCCATACTTAGTGCGAAAAGCAGTCTTCCATTTGTCGCTCTCTTTTACATGTACCAGATGGTATGCCCCCCGGAGATCTAATTTAGTGTGTATACAAGCGTCCTTCACTTGGTATATTAGTTCAGAGATCAGAGGCAATGGGTATCGGTTCTTAACAGTTATCTGGTTCAATGCGCGGTAGTCTATGCACGTTCTGAGGTCACCTTCCTTTTTGGGCACGAAGAATAAAGCTGAAGATGCAGGGGACTTGGATGGGCGAATAAAGCCATTGGCAAGGTACTGGTCTAAGTATTGCCGTAGGTGAAGGTTCTCAGGTTCCGTAAGGGCATAAATCCTGCTACAAGGGGGTTGTGCACCGGGTATGAGATCGATTTGACAATCATACGATCTGTGAGGAGGTAAGGTGTTTGCCTGTTCTTTTTGGAAGACATCCTGGAATTCTTGGCATTCTGCAGGTAGTTGAATGACTGCTGTGGTTACTGTGGCCAGGCCTGCGTTCTGATTTTTCTTTGGGTAACAGGTTTGTGCACAATCCAGGAAGGTTATTCTCTTCTCTCGCCAATCAATACAAGGATTATGTGTTTCCAACCAAGGTATCCCCATTATTATTTGGAACTGTGGGACTTTGATTAGATCAAACACAATAGTCTCTTGATGCCCATCCTGACCCAATAGTTTCATCTCTGCGGTGGAATGAGTTATAGGCCCAGAGGCAATTTCAGTTCCATCGACTGTGGTGATGACATCTGAGGTGGTTTTTCGGCAGAGAGGTAGATTCATCCCGGAAGCCAATTCATAGTCCACGTAGTTTCCTATGGCCCCGCTATCAATGTATGCCCTTACTGCGTGCATATGCGATGGCTGCCCTGGATCTACGAGGACCATTGGTATGATGAAATGCGAGGTCTGTGTATCCTTCTTCAAGCTCGGCAAGCGGACCTCTACGCTTGTCGGGCGTGGTCGTTTCCCGAGTCTGACTCCATATAGCTTTTATCAGCAGCTCCTACCACCTTCTTGGGTGGTTTTACAGGGCAATCCCGTAGAAAATGCCCAGAAGTTCCACAATATAGACACAATTGCATTTAATGTCTCCTTTCTCTTTCCTTCTGGGTTAAGGGTCCTTTAACCCCTCCGATTTGCGTGGGTTCTGAAGCATCTGCTCCTTTGGGGTTAGCGTGGGTTTTGACCAACACCCGATTCTCGAACTTGGCTCGATCAGCCTTTCTGTTCTGAAGTCTGTGATCTAACTGGACCACTAAGTCAATATATTCAGCGCAGTCTTGATGTGGGTTCACGACTTGAGCCAAGACATCCTTGAGTTCTCCTCGAAGCCCTCGATGAAATAACGTGATTCGTTTTACCTCCGACCATCCAGTTTCCACTATCAACCTATTAAAGGTTGCGATGTAGGATAGAAGGTCCTGGTTACCCTGTCGTAGGGACAAAAGTTTGTTATCCAGGGCCTGTCCCTGGGAGTGCCGGGCAAATAGTCTTTCCATGCTCGTTTGAAAGCCCTGAAAATCCAGAAGAATTGGGTCATCCTGAGTAACTAGTGGAATTGACCAATCGCTGCACTGCCGCTGAGATATGACAATACAAAGGCTACCTTGGCTTGATCGTTTGGGAAGGCTCCAGGTCTGCATAAAAAGTGCAAGCAGCATTGGTTCATAAACACGGCAAACGTTTTGGGATCTCTGGCAAAGCGTTCGAGTGGAGCTAATGGAATATTTCCTGATAGGTTTATTTGCACAGGGTTACCCGATAACACAGTAGCAGGATTTCCGCCAGAACCAGGTAGGGGTGCTTGTCCAGCCTGGCTTTGCAATAGTTGCCTAGCAAGATCATCAGCTCGCTCCTTTGACAAAATCAGTTCTCTCCTAAGAGCATTGGTTTCTTGACGGGCGGAATGCACTTCAGCACTCAATTCCCCTAGTAATTGGGCCAATTGGTCAGTCTCTGTGGTATCCATAACGCCCGGGTGGGAATTTGTGGGTTGGCTTTGTGTTCTGTTACACTCACCTGGCTCCCACAGAGGCGTCGATCTGAACTGGACAGCTGCGGTCTCCACCAATGTGACGCTTAGGGCCGAGATGACGGACCGGACTGGCCCACCTAGCTTCGTTTGCTTGGTCCATAGGAATATTCTTCTGCAAATGGAGAAAGGGAATTAACCACCCGTGGAGTTGAGTGTAAAACCCCCCACCCCCGCTGTTCTCCCCACGGATCACCTTTGATGTCCCCTCTTATAGTCTCACCTGATGGTTTGAAAAGATGAGCTCTCCATCCTGCATTGAGCGCAGGGGCACGTTGATAACCAGTTGCTTCACTGGCTCGAAGGAATTGGTGAGTTCCAGAACAATATTGACTCCGAGAAGTATGTAGTTCGTAAGAGTTCAAATGCCTGACTTTCACTCTTGTCCGATTCCTTGCAGATTGCAGCTTGACCCTAGTGAAGAGTTCCTCGTGGCAACCAGTAATATTCTTGTAATGATTTGTATTTCCAACACAGTTCGATAAATAATGTCAGTATGTAACCTGTTGCTTTCTCCCTTATTCAGGCACTGAGAGAAAGTATCGGGGAATAATACCTTCGGTGGTAAAATCAGGTAAGTCTAATGTGGTGAGGAGGGTTCCCCTTGATAGTCCCTTTGTTTCAACTTGCTGTGCTTTTGTTTTCCCTTAGGGGCCGGGGTTCGGCGAAGATGCAGTGGAAGCTGCGCTGACCCGTGAAGAGGAATAGTATCCCCGGTGGTAAAATCAGGTAAGTCTATGGGGAGGTTACTAATATTCCTCTGTGTATTCCTTTGGCTCACCTTGCTGTTCTTGTCTACTCCTTAGGTGCCGGAATGCGGCGGGAACATGCAGGAGGATATGCTGGAATGTGAAGATGCAGCGAAGGCCGGTGAGTTCAGCGCGGCGCTGCAGGAGGCGAGGCGACGCGCATAAAATAACTTCTTTCTTCCAGCTCGAAGGCGCGATGGATCGGGAATTCAGGTAAGGATCAAAGGTATTGCTCTTGTTCTAACCTTTTCTCCTTCTTTCTCCCTTTTTCTAGGCGCTCCAAACTCGAGGCGGGCGTGGCAGAAGACTGGATGCAGACTTGCAGGCACAGTGAGCGTTACGCTGCTGGATGCAGAATAACACAAAGCGTTTGCTGCTCTTCGGGCGTGGTTTAAATAGCCTCCAAAGTCGTCCCAGGAAAGTATTCCTCCCCAGCCCCGCCCGAGTAAAAAATAGTCCCTAGGTAAAATAGTCCCTTCCAAGCCTCATTTGGCTTGGAGCTCTTGCAGCATGGTCTGCATCAGGTAAGCTTGCAGCATGGTCTGCATCAGGTAAGTTCTACTCTATGAGCCTGGCGCCTATGGCACCAGGACTGGCTCTCCATATGAGCCTGGCACCATAGGTGCCAGGACCGCACCCAAACAGCCCCTAGCAGGGGTTTTTGGGCTTGCCCAAAATAACTTGATGCCTGCTTTCGGGGTTGCTGCACCTGGTCTGGGTCCCCGGGGGTAGGCATCATGACACTAAACCATGCCCAAACAGCAGCCCATGCTTCGCGTTATTCTGCACTTCAGCAGCGTGACGCTCACCATGCCTGCAGCATCCAGGACTCTGCCACGCTAACCTCGAACCTGGACACCATCCTAGAGGAAAGAGAAATAAAAACAAGAATTTACCTTTTAATTTTCATCTGTTCCCGAATTCGCTGCACTTCAGAATTGGAAAAGACACGTCGGAAATAAAAGCATTGCATCGCTAGCAGGCGCGCCGAGCCATACTTGCCAGTCTGCATCTCCACGGTTCAGCGCTGCAGCCATCCTTTCAACACTTCATCCGTGAAACCTGGAAGGGACAAAGAGAACAAGGTGAGCCAGGTGCTAACTAAGACAATAGAAGCAACCATTTATACTCACCAGAGTTACCACTCCCCTAGGCATCTTTTATCAGCGTTCCACCTCTTTAACGCCACACCTGTGGGAGGAAAGAACACTTGTTAAAGACATTTATTTCGCTTTTACCGGACAACGCTAGGTAATACAGACTCTTACCCATGCACAACCTGCAGTACTTCAGATGAACTCTTCTCGGATTAAGCTGCAATACAAAGGGATAAAAACGAGTGAATAACAGACAATTGAACGCTATAGACATTATACATACGACTCCTTGCAATTTACCACGGAGTCCAACACATCGGGAACTCACCCAAAATCTTCGAACCATTGAAGCAACTGGGATTCTACGCGCCACTGCGCTCGGTGCAGGATGGAGAGCTCATCATTACAAACAATAAGGTGAGACAACAAAAGGGGAATATCGGGGTGCTTAGAGGGAACAAATTAAACAAGTGTTTCCTTGCATCCACTGGGTGGCGAATTCCCCTCCTCCTGCTTTTAGGAAACTACTTTTACGAATCAAGCAGTCGAAGCTAGGAAGGCCGGTCCAGTCAGCCGTCTCTGCACTACGAATAATGCTGGTGGAGACCTTAGGAGTCCAGTTCCGATCGACGCCCCCGTGGGAATCAGGTGAGCGTCACAGTGACTTTAACTTGGGGAAGGGAGTTGTGGAGGAGCTCCATGATCACATTGACCTTGTTTTGAAAACTGTTAAGTTGGCTAAATCCCACACATTCTATTTCTTTGTAGAAGTTAGGGCAAGCATAGGTTCTGACACAGACAGTAGTTTACTTTTGACTGACATACTTAAACTTCCCTTAGTTTTCTTTTCGTTAGGGAGCATTACCACCCTAGAGTTAGCGTAAGATAAGTTTTTTTCCATCCTGACCACTAAAAATAAAGGTTTTCCAAAACTATTGGTCTGTGTAATCTCTTGATACCATGCCTGTCTCACAGTGACCAGAGGATCCTCACCATATAATTCCTTGGCCTATCATCCACTTGTTCGGGGAGAAACTGGCCTCCATAGGTCACAGCTCAAGGTGCCCACAGAGGCAGACAAGAGTCATATTTTGCAATCAAAAAGCAACAAGCGTTTGGGTTAGAGCCAGGGGCGTTGCTAGGGGGGGTTAGGGGGCTATAGCCCCTGATCCTTTGGTTGTAGCCCCGGATAGAATCTCAGGAGCTACAGCCAAAATACTAGCTAGCCCCCAGTCCCAACAGTTCCAACATCAGCATAGCCCCGGGTCTTTTCCAGACCTAGCAACTCCCCTGGTTAGAGCAACATGAGTTAGGGCGCCCAACCATTGGAAGATGTATGCTGAAGATAAACAATGTGCATAAAAGCATCCATCACATATTTGGGTTGTATGTGGGCAATGATATTATACATAGAATGACAATGTTGCTAAACCTCCTAAACCAGATGGTCTGGTCCAGACTTGGTGAGAGTACAGAAGATTTGTGTGCCATTGTGTCTGCATACAGTTGAGCTCCAATTGAACATTCCAGAATTCACTGGGCAATGTACGATCATTCTGATAGTGAGAAGCGGTCATAACATGTATGGGCGTAACGCAAATGTAAGTTTTAATGAGTGTATTCCACACCAAGACCTATGTGATTATACCCCACAGGTCAAATGATGCAAATGGATAAAGGCCATATGACCTCTGCCCCTCTCATATGTGTGGTCTTGCCCCTTTTTTTCCTTTCTTAACTATTAGATCACACGGCTTTTCTTGCCCAGGCGTCCTAAATTACGGATGGACAAAAATAAGCCAATTCCTGTTTGATTCTGTTAGGACCTAGAAGGAGCAGGACGTCCTACACCCTGCATCCTAGGTAATTCAGGAGCATGTGACTTTGTTCTTCCCACCTTCTGCCCACCATTTATTGCTGACCACACCCATCTTGGGCTTCCATTAAGGGACACAAGTGGCACAAGCCGATCCAGCCTCTAGCAGCAGATGCAGTGAAAGAATATCACATGACCTCACTCTTCCCACCATCTTCTTTCCATCCACTGCTGACCACGCACACCTCAGGCTTCCATTGAGGGACACCAGTAGTGTAAGCTGATCCAGCCTTCAGCAAAAGATGCATAGAGAGCAGGTGGCATGACCTTGCTCGTCCCTCCTTCTGCCTGCCATCTACGGCTGACCATGCCGACTTCTGGCTTACATTAAGGGACACAAGCAGAGTGAGGTGATCCAGCATATAGCAGCAGACGTGGTGAGAGCATGTCACATGACCTCATTCTTCCTGCCTTCTGCCTGCAATCCACTGCTAATCACAACCACCTCTAGCATCCTTCAAAGGACACCAGTGATGTAGGCCAATCCAGCCTGTAGCAGCAGAAGCAGCGAGAGCAGGGCCGTTGAGCTCGCTCTTCCCTTCTTTCGCCTGCTGTCCAATAGGGTACTATGCCCACCTTGGTATTCCATTAGGAACACCAGTGGCATAGGCTGATCCACCCTCCATCAGCAGACGTGGTGAGAGCAGGTCATGGTACTTCACTCTTTCTGCCTTCCACTGTTGACCACGCCCACTCTAGGCTTAATTTAAGCAGTCTCCTCTAGGTATCTCCATCACGGGCATACCTGGCAAAGGTTTGTGCTTGTATGGGCCTGGCGGGGCCAAGGGCTAGACAGTGTACACCTTACTGGTGGTAAGACATAACCATGTGTCTCTCACAAACCTAGCTCATCTACACACACTCCAGGGAGCGCCAGGGCAGGCACACCGATCCACACAGCACATCTATTCTGGTCATCTTTCTTCAAATCCTGCTTTTACAGCTTGCCCTTCCCCTTCACACTATACATGTTCTTTATTGATGATTAATGGCAGGAGATATTTCAGATGTAATCACTGCCAATAAACCTGAGGCTCCCTTCATTACTCAAAGCTGGTTTACAGCAACCTCCTCTTATGTCTTTGATGTTCTCGTCCCACCTGAAAATAGCATCCAACATGTTGATCCATCAGAGAAAACAGGGAGAGGAGTGTTGACTGACCTTGTATGGTAGGCAATCAATCACCATTATATTCGATCTAAACTCACCCTTGTCAATTCCCTCTATCATACAACGACTCATCCACTTCCCACCTCATATCCAGACCACCTCACTGGAGAGGTACCTTTCTACAAGAGGTTACAAATGTACCTCTACAGCTTCAGGTTCTCTTGCCACCAAAATCCACCATGGAGACTTCAACCTTTCCCGCACTCAATCTACCAAAAACACCAGAGACACATTCCTGTCCCTGGCAGAACCACTGGAAATAACGCAAAGCATACTAGCCCGCATACACATTAGGGGTAATACCGTAAACCACATCCTAGTCTCTCCCCCCTCTAAGCAGCACCACCCCCATTGCACATGACAGGACAGGACATGCAGCCATCCCATTCTTCTTCTCACTCTTTTCGACAGCTCAGAAGGTTTAGTGTAAATGTCCATGGTGGCACATTGCTTCTTCAAACACAGTTGGCTGTCTGGTATACTCAAGAGTTCTCTATCAACAAACAGTCTAATAGAGCTGGAACAAGGGCAAGTCACCAGAGGACCTTCTATCTCTCAAGGCCTTATGTTCCAAATAGCAGATCCTGACATCCTTAGTCAAATCTATGTATTACACCAACACCATTATTGCAGCCTCTAACAGGAGCAAATCCCTTTTTGCAGCAATAAAGCACTGCTCAAACTGCACGCCAGACCCAGACTTAACAATATTCCAGGCAAAGTATGAGGCAATCAATAATTTCTTTATCAAATAGATTGACTCCATCAGGCTTCATGCTGAGGGCTCCAAATCCTATGACCTCACACTATGTATATCCGACCACAGGTCATTCAATCCTGAACTAACGTCTCTCTCCTCTCACCCCGAGGACCGCCAGTAGACTCTTGAATCCTTAAAAACCAATCTTTTACACCAACAACATCCTACCGGCCACGATCCTTAATAAAATGACAGGTACTGCCTTAAAGGCTCTTAATAGGATAGTCAGTGACTACTTCAGTTAGGGTAAATTGAGACATCTAAAAACATTTGGACAGGTTCAATTTATTCACTCAACAAAATACCTATGCTTCATTGTGAAGAGCAATGTATACTTCTAACAACATATTGTGAAAAAGGTGCAAACGGCTTGGTATTAGAACTCTCTGCTCTGCAAGATCAAGCCCTTCCATCTGCCCCAGGACATCCGGATGGTTGTTCATGCCCTACTGAACACGTAGACCGACAGGTGAAAAGCGATTGTTGCAGGACTCCAAGCTGTTCCCCTGCCCCCCTCCCTCAAAGTTGCCCACCAAACCGCAGCTTACCTCATCACAGGCACTAAGAAACTTTACCACGCAAGCTGAGCAAATTACACTGACTCCCCATTTCCACTATGATGTGGTTGTAAGTTGTGTACCTCACCTACAAGTCAACCAAAGTCAGCACACTGGCCTACCTGATGGCCAAACTAAAAACATCAAGCCACACACATCTATCTCACAGTGATACCATCAACAGACTGTAAAATAGAACTGACTTGCACAAGGAAAACTTGGAAACAGTCCTTCTCATACTGCACTCAGGTCCTCTGAAAATGCGTGCTTTTGGCAATCCAGATTGCTCCAAGTCCACTTCAGTTTAGGAAAGAACTGAAGACCTGGCTCTACCAACAACACACAAAGATTTCATCTTTCTCGTGCACACCCCCATCCATATATTATACTGTGATAATAGTTACCAATGTTTTCTTGATTGGTCAATTAATACATCTTTTATTACACACTTAACATTGGAGACCACTCCATAACCACTTGACTGAGTTTGAAACCTGTTTTGCTCTTTGTTGTCTTTCTTCCAAGACAAATGCGCTGCCCCTGAGCTATCTTTCCGACCTGCGCGGTTGTTAGATTCTCGCTGCCAATATTTTGCTATATGACTTGTATGGTGATTTGTTGCCCCTGAGCTAGGTTCACACTACAAATATTCAATAATAATAAGTTACATTTTTCGAACAACCTCAATAACCACCCATGTGTGTGCAATGCCGTTCCCACTTTTAAAGTGTACCTTTTGACAATCATAACATCCTCAGGATTGGTGTCCATAAACACTAGACTTCCAATCATCCTGAAACAGGGTGTGGTTGACAATCTTACTAAATGGTCTCATTCTTTTCACAGAATATCAACCGCAGCAAAGTGCCTATCGTGGAATAGAATTTCCTTTGTGTATGAGATACAAAAAGTGAAATAGAAAATAGTAGGATATGCCTGTAATGATGTATCCTATCACTAATCCTATTTTGAAAACATTTTCCTCAAGCTATAGTGCTGGGCATCTTCTTCAGTTACTGCTACAATAATTGGTATTTTATTGTGCACAAATGAATTCTTCCAGTTGCCTTGATGGTCCCATTTCGAAAATACTATCCTTCTGAGCACGTCTGCTCCTCTCTCCTTCCCTCTCTCTGCCTGGCCAATAGACAGTTGCAATTACTGCAATGATGAGGCTTTTCCTTCCATTAGTACCTCTTGTTGATGTGGGGCATGTGCGAGTACATACATGGATATCAGATCTATTATACAGCATATGTTACTAATGAACAGAGCTCTTGGTGCTCTGAGGGTAAGAGGGTAATGGCAATCAGAGGCTAAGGTGATGTGGTATGGATAATCGATATACTCAAAGGTAGGCCATCTAATTTTCTGCTTCTTCAGTTGTGTAGTAACTTGCTTTGAATGTTATTATCTCAGAAGCATAATGGGACATAGCTGATGAACATGGCCATATCTGATGAACATGGCAGGTGCTATTGTCATAAAATATAATATAGGTTATCCCACACAGATATTCTTTCTTTTACCTTGGTTAAGATACTGTCTGGCAACTTACCAGGGCAGAATGTGAGGTGCTCTTGAGGGTGGTTGAACTGTCCTGCCAATGACAGAAGTAACCAGCATTAGCACAGGCAACGGTATGGACTTTTTTTTTAAGGGATCTAATTTTTGAACGTGAAGGCCACCATGCCAGTCCCTGGCAAAGGAGGTCCTATTTATATGCAAAACTGTTTGGTTAGCCAATGCTTTTTTTTTCTATGTTCTCTCAATATTTAAAAAAATAAGGAATTGGTACCAAGAAAAAAGAAGAGCCATTGCTACTAGATATAAGTGCTTGAAAGAAAAATATTACCCTAAAAACCACCTCCAGGTACAATCCTCCCCAATTTATGCAGGACTTGTCATGCTTCTTTGAAGACTGTGTGAGGGAGGCCAGCTGGAGGAAGGGCAGGAGAGCACTGTGCTACAAGATTCTAAACCACTGCATCTTAATGTTATGTTATGTTATTTTGCATTTATATAGCGCGTTATATACCATTGGTATGGTCTGAAGGTGCTGGTAGGTTGAACGCCCTTGGGAACCGAAGTTCGGGTCAGTAGAGAGATTAGAGAGAGTCCAAGGTGCGTGTGCGCACCGGGTATGTGTGCAGCTGGTGCAGAGTTCATGTGGTAGCTGCTTCTTAGCGGTAGGTGTGGTGGTTGAGAGATCAGGAGTATGTGTTCGCTCTGGCCGGAATTATCCAGATTGAGAGTGGCTGCGTTAGGCCTGAGGAGAACGCCTGGCTGGGGGTGTGAGACCAGCGATGTTTACTTAGAATGATGGGAAGAGAGCAGCAGATGTTGGTATGAGAACAGATATACCGAATGGTGACATAGTATCTCTGTGTTCTAGTTGAGTGGTGGTGTAAGGAGAGAGTAAGGGTGGGGTGTGGTATGAAGTATGCTCTTTCAAAGGTTCCATGCATTCCAAGGCATACTGTGTACATCACGCATTTCTGAGCGGTCAGGTCCGTTCTATGCGTTTTTGGTCATTTCAGGCGTTCAAGATCGCACTACACATTTACGCGCTCAGCCGCTCTTCACATTCGACCGCTCTACACATTTGGCCGCTCTCTACATTCGGCCGCTCTCTACACTCAGCCGCTCTCCACACTCAGCTGCTCTCCACACTCAGCCGCTCTCCACACTCAGCCGCTCTCCACACTCAGCCGCTTACCACACTCAGCCGCTCTCCACACTCAGCCGCTCTCCACACTCAGTCGTTCTCTACACTCAGCTGCTCTCCAAACTCAGCCGCTCTTCACACTCAGCCGTTCTTCACACTCAGCCGCTCTCCACACTCAGCCGCTCTCCACGCTCGCCGCTCTCCACGCTCAGCCGCTCTCCACACTCAGCCGCTCTCCACGCTGAGCCGCTCTCGACCCTCCGACGCTCTGCACGTTTTTCTGCTCTGCATGTTTTTCCGCTCTGCAAGCTCATCCGTTCTCCACTCTCATTCCGTTCTCCACGGTCCTATGTTCTCCACACTTAACCGCTCTCCACATTCAACCGCTCTCCATGCTCATCCGTTCTCCACACTCAATCGCTCTCCATACTCATCCGCTGTCCACGTTCATCTGCCCTCCACACTTATTGGCTCTCCACACTTATCCGTTAACTGCTTTTGTCCTGGATGCTTTCTACACTCATCCATTCTCTTCACACTCATATGTTCTCTCCATACTCATCCGTTCACTCCACACTCATCCGTTCTTTCCACACTCATCCGTTCACCCTACACTCGTACGTTTTTCCAGACGCATCCGGTCTCCTCACCCATCCGCTCTCCATACTCATCCACTCTCCAACGCTCATCCGTGCTCCCCGCTTCCCACCCGTCCGCTCTCCATACTCCGTTCTCTCCACACTCATCCGTTCTCTCCACACGCATCAGCTTTCCACACTCGTACGCTTCCCAGACTCGTCTGCTCTTCACACCCATCCCTTCTCTATACTCATCCGCTTTCCACGCTCATCCGTGCTCGACGCTCTACACCCATGCATTCTCCATACTCATTCGCTCTCCACGCTTGTCTGCTCTCCACGCTCCTCTGCTTGCCACACTCCTCCGATCTCCAGCGCTCTCCACACTCATCCGCTCTCCACGCTCATCCGCTCACCACGCTCATCCGCTCACCACGCTCATCCGCTCTCCACGCTCATCCGCTCACCACGCTCATCCATTCTCCACGCTCATCCGCTCTCATACGTTTCCCAGACTCATCCGCTCTCCTTGCCCATCTGCTTTCATACTCATCCGCTCTCCACGCTTATCCGTTTTCCATGCTCTACACCCACCCGCTCTCCATACTCATCTGCTCTCCATACTCATCCGCTCTCCACGCTCATCTGTTCTCCACGCCCATCCGCTCTCCGTGCTCATTCGCGCTCATCCGCTCTCCACGCTCATCCGCTCTCGACGCTCATCTTCTCTACATACTCGTTCACTCTTACACGTTCGTCTGGTCGAATGTCCATCTAGTCTATACGTTCGTCCGTTCAGATCAGTCGACTGTTCTACGCCCTCCTGTGTTATGTATGCTTTTCTGTTTTTGTGTTCTCGTCACCTCTATACGTGCTCATCAATTCTACTCGCACGTCCACACTACACACACAACCACTCTGCAAACTCCTTGGGTCTAGTAAGTTCATCTATTTCCTCTGATCTCTATATTCATTTGATCTTTCTAGTCGTCCGTTCTTCCACTCTCGCACCCTTCCGTTTAGTGTGTTCATCTGTTCTATACGCTTCATCTATTCTGAGTATTTCATCTATGTTATTCATTACGTTCTCTCCTCTTTCATTATGTTCATTTCATCGGTTCAGATCTCTTAGTTTTCTGATGATTTATTCCTATTATCCATTTCACTGTTTTGATCTACCTTGCTCATCTAGTGCTGTTTGTCTTTGTAGTTTACATTCGAGTTTATTTAGTTGTACATTTCTTGCTTCAGGTCGGTTGCTGGGTCGGTGTTATTGTGATGAGGCTAGTATGGAACTCATCAGTAGTTTGCGGAAGGCCGTTAGGTCTTCAGTTAGGCGGATGTGGGGTGGGAGGGAGTTCCACAGGGTTGGGGTTAGGGCTGAGAATGATGATCCGCCTAACCTGACTGAGTTTGTCTTAGGAATTACAAGGAGGCCGGCTGAGCTTGATCTTAGGGTGCGAGTGGGGAGATAAGGTATTAGCTTGTCTTGAAGATATTGCGGTCCAGTTTTATACAGTGCTTGATGGGAGAGGCATAAGGTTTTGAAGGCCACCCTACGGGCTACTGGAAGCCAGTGCAGTGTCTTAAGGGCTGGGGATACGTGGTCTCTTGGACCGAGCGCAAGTAGCATTTTGGCTGCCGCGTTTTGTGCTCTTTGGAGTTTGTTTAGTTGGTAGGCATGGATTCCGAGGTGTAGGGGGTTTCCGTAGTCCAGTCTTGATATGATGATTGATTGGACCGCGGAGACTCTGTTGGGAAATGAGAGGTATGGAAGGTTGTGCCTAAGGTTTTTGAGGTGGTAGTGCCAGGATTTTGAGACATTGTTGACTTGGCGCGAGAGTGTTAGGTCGGAGTCCAGGGTGCATCCAAGATTTTTCACTGTGTTGGAGGGTGTCGGTGAGTTGCCCATGGCGGGTGGCTAGGGTAGTGGGTACGGAAGAAGATCGGAGTTGCCGCAGACCATGATTTCTGTTTTGGAGGGGTTTAATAGGAGGTGGCTTTGGGTCATCCAGAGTTCTATGTTAAGGAGGCAGGATGCCAGGTCAGGTCGGGAGTCGGGTTTTGAGTTCAGGAATTTTAGAATTAGTTGAGTGTCGTTGGCATAGTTGTAACATAGGATGTTGTGTGATCGAATTATTGGTGGGAGGGCGATCAGGTAGAGGTTGAATAGGAGGGCGGATAGACAAGCTCCTTGAGGGACTCCCGTGTCGACTGGTCGGGCTTGTGAGGTAAAGCTGGAGAGTGTCGTTATTTGGTGTCTGTCTTTTAGAAATGAAGCTATCCATTTAAGGGCGGTTCCACAAATTCCTAGGGAGTGGAGTCGGTCTAGGAGAATTGAGTGATTGATCGTGTCAAAAGCGGAAGATAGGTCGAGGAGGATTAGTGCAGCGCATCCTGCGGAGTCTGCTGTCATTTTAAGGTCATCCCAGATCGAGGTTAGGGTGGTTTCAGTTCCGTGACGTGATCTGAAACCTGATTGGGCGGGGTCTAGGAGATTGTTGGTTTCGACAAAGGCATTTAATTGGGAGTAGGCGGTTCGGTCAATGAGTTTGGCAAGGAACCTGGTGTTTGAGATTGGGCGGTAGTTTTTGGACTCGAGAGGGTCGAGCGAAGGTTTTTTAATTAGAGGTTTGACGTGTACCATTTTGAATGCGTCGGGAAAGATACCGGAGGAGAGGGAGGAATTTATGATAGATCTTGCGTGGTCTCCTGCGCAGGTGGAAGCAAAGATTTCTTTAAGGGTTGTGGCTGGGCAGGGGTCAAGTGGTGATCCAGATGGTTTGCGGGCAGATAGAAGTTTGAGAAACTGTTCTGGAGATATTGGACTAAAGGATTCAAACGTTGGTTGCATAGAGGTCGCGGCTGAAGGGCTGGCCGGTACGGGCAGAGGATTGCCCGGTGGCTGTAGTTGAGCCAGTTTGGTGTTTAGAGTTTTTGTTCTTTCGATAGCCGTGTTGTAAAAGTGGAGTGAGAGTGAGTCGCACAGTGATTGTGAGGCGGTCGGGATGGTTGTATTACAGGCCGGATTGGTGAATTCTGAGATGATTTTGTGGAGTTCTTTGCTTGGGTTTTTGCAGTTTAGGATTCGGGTGTTGTAGTGGGCTTTTTTTGCTTTCCGGATTTCGGCCTTGTATTGATATAGGTGTCGGGCCAAGGTGGTTTTGCTCTCGTGGGTTTTCTCTTTCTGCCATTTGCGTTCTAGGTATTTGTAAAGTCGTTTAGTGGTCTTCAACTCAGGAGTGAACCATCTGGGGAAAGGGCCACGGCGGGTTGATGGTTTGCATGGGGGGGTGAGTCGCAGGAGAGATGCGTTGAGCCATGAGTCGAAGGCCTCGGGGGTTAGTTGGTTGTTGGGATGGTAGGTGGGTGGCGGAGATTGGATGAGTGCCTCGGCTAGGTCCGGGGTGATCATTAGTTTTTTCCAGCATTTGCGTAAATTCGGAGGCTCGGATGCAAGTACGGGAAGGGGGTCGGGTGAGTGGATGGCAAACGAGAGAATGAAGTGATCTGACCAGATGATTGGGGTGGGGGGCTTTAAATGAATCAGGGTGTTGGAGCTAAAGATGGCATCAAGAGTGTGTGCTTTGTAGTGGGTTGGGCCGTTTATGTGGGGATGGAGATTAATTGCATCTACGCCGTCAATCAGGGAGTGTGTTATAGGGTTGGTGGGGATGTCGAGCCATATGTTGAAGTCACCAAGGAGGGTGAGGTTGGGATGGTTTAGTTGGAGGGTTGCGATTGAGTCGCAAAGGTTGTTTGCGAATTGTCTATTGTAGCCAGGGGGTCTGTAGATTATTAGGAAGCTGTGAGAGAGCGATGGGGAGAGGGAAAGTTTAACGAGGAGAGATTTGCAGGATGGGGTGGTGGGTTGGTTGTCGATGATTGAGGCGCGGAAGAGAGATTTGAACACGAATGCTATCCCACCTCATCTGGATGAACGGTTCAGTGGGATGAGGGAGTAGTCAGGGGGAAAGGCTTCACTAGCGATTGGACCAAAATCATCAGAGAACCTCGTTTCAGTGATGAAAACTAGGTCTGGATTGACAGAGGTGAGGAGGTCATAGATGCAATGTCTGTTTTTTGCTACGGAACGGGCGTTGAATAGGATACAGTTCACATTGGCAGGGGCGGTCTCGGTGCAGGGGCGGGATGGGGCGGTGGCGGAGAGGGTGGAGGTGGGGGGGTAAGGTGGGTGATGCTAGAAGGGAATAGCGGGCGGGCAGAGAGCTTGGTAGGTTTTGGGCGGGGCTGGGTGGTTCGGTGCGATAGGATTATCGGGTTTGGGTTAGGGGATTTGGGGGAGGGGTGTGGGCGGTTGGGAGTTTCAGTTGCAGATGATGAGAAATCGAGGGAGAGGGGTTTCAGGAAAGGGGAGGCCACGGGGGAAGGTGGCAAATGCGGGAGAGAGGTGGTGGGTCGAGACAGGGAGGGCGAGGAGTGTTGAGGGATTCAGGGGGACCAAGAGCGTTTCCTCTTTGGTTTCTTTGCTGTGACTGGTGTGTGGGAGAGGGTAGGAGGGTCAGAGGGGGAGAGGGAAGAGGCTACGGTTCGTGCAAGGGCGAGGCGTGCAGTTTTTAGGGAGGGGAAAGGGTGCGGTCGTGGGGGGAAGGTGGCAGGGGTATGAGGGCTGGGCGGTGGGTGGGTGATTTCGGGGTGTGGTGTGCCAGGTCTGATAGTGAGGGGACTGGGTGTGGGCAATGCTGGCGGGTCGAGGGTGGGGGGTGGGGTTCAGGGGATGAGCGGTCTTAGGGTGAGTGGCTCGCCATCGTGCACCTCTGGCTTGGTGTTTGGAGAGGGGAGTGGTAGCGGGTGTGGTGGACGGTGGGATGATTTGGGAGGGGTGGGGCGGGAGGGAAGGCAGATCGGAGAGTGGGGGTGGTCCACAGGGGTAGTTTCTGGCGGACTCTGGTGGAGTGGGTGCGCTCATGATTGTTGTTGGCTTTCGGTTGATTTAGGAGGGTTTTCTGATTGTAGTTCTAGGATCGGGGGTGTCACGCGTTTAGGCACACTTTAGGTTTAACTGGTCTTTGACGATATTAGACTATTTGATGCTCTCTAGATACAATTGTTGGCGGATGATATTAGGTTATTAGGTAAGTTTCTGAGTTCACCTGTACACAGAGAAGATATTCGGTCAGTCTCTAGAAACAATTTACTTAGAGGGGGTATTAGATTATTTGTCACCGTTTTAGATTTTACATTACACAGCTAAACTGTTAGTTATCCTAATAGGATTGAGCAGGGCAAGCTGTGGGGGTACTACTTCCAGTTCACCTTTATATTGGGAGGGTAATAGGCATGAATCTAAGTCAAGTTTGCGTTTGATTATTAGTCGCTTTTTAGATTCTTCACTACACAGCTATACTGTTTAGTTATTTTAATACTATTTGTTAGGGTATGCTACTAGGTGCAGTTCATTCAATTTGACTTCATACAGGGAGGGTATTAGGGACTTTGTAACGATAGGATATTAGTGAGATTGATCGGTTTGGTCCGGCATGATATTACATTATTGCTGTTTGCAATTTGTATAGGTCACTTCAGAAGGTAACCTTCACGGAAAAGCTATTAGGAACACTTTCTAAATTCACTTTAATGGAACTTTCGGACGGGCTATTGGGCGTGTCTCTAAATTTAACTTTCCAGACTGGCTATTGGTAACATTTCTGAATTTACAGAGAGGTCGTTGGGCACATTGCTAATGCAAATGCAATTGGGTACACTTCTAAATTCACTTTTCACAGTGCAGCGATTGGTCACAACTTGAAAATGCGGTTGTGTACACTTCTAGATTCGACTTTCTTCAGAGGGGCTATTGGGTGCAACTTCTAAATGCAGTTGGGTACACTTCTAAATGCAATTGGGAACACTTCTAGAATCAAATTTTCTCAGAGAGGCTACTGGGCGCATCTCCTAAATGCAATTGGGAATACTTCTAAGATCAACTATTCACGGAGAGGCTATTGGGCGCAACTTCTAAATGCAGTTGGGAACACTTCTAGAATCAACTTTTCGCAGAGAGGCTGTTGGGAGCAGCTTCTAAATGCAATTGGGAACACTTCTAAGTTCAGCTTTCACAGAGAGGCTATTGGGCGCAACTCCTAAATGCAATTGGGAACACTTCTAAATTCAACTTTGACAGAGAGGCTATTGGGCGCAACTTCTAAATGTAATTGGGAACACTTCTAAATTCACTTTCACAGATAGGCTATTGGGCGTCACTTCTAAATGCAGTTGGGAACACTTCTAGAATCAACTTTTCGCAGAGAGGCTATTGGGCGCAACTTCTAAATGCAATTGGGAACACTTCTAAGTTCAGGTTTCACAGAGAGGCTATTGGGCGCAACTTCTAAATGCAGTTGGGAACACTTCTAGAATCAACTTTTCTCAGAGATGCTATTGGGCGCAACTCCTAAATGCAATCTAGAATCAACTTTTCACAGAGAGGCTATTGGGTGCACTTCTAGAATCAACTTTTCACAGAGAGGCTATTGGGTGCACTTCTAGAATCAACTTTTCACAGAGAGGCTATTGGGCGCAACTTCTAAATGCAGTTGGGAACACTTCTAGAATCAACTTTTCACAGAGAGGTTATTGGGTGCTCTTCTAGACTCAACTTTTCACAGAGAGGCTATTGGGCGCAACTTCTAAATGCAGTTGGGAACACTTCTAGAATCAACTTTTCACAGAGATGCTATTGGGCGCAACTCCTGAATGCAATTGGGAACACTTCTAGAATCAACTTTTCTCAGATAGGCTATTGGGCGCAACTCCTAAATGCAATTGGGAACACTTCTAAAATCAACTTTTCGCAGAGAGGCTATTGGGCGCAACTCCTAAATGTAATTGGGAACACTTCTAAAATCGGCTTTTCACAGAGAGGCTATTGGGCGCAACTCCTAAATGCAATTGGGAACACTTCTAAAATCAGCTTTTCACAGAGAGGCTATTGGGCGCAACTTCTAAATGTAATTGGGAACACTCCTAAATGCAATTGGGAACACTTCTAAAATCAACTTTTCACAGAGAGGCCATTGGGCGCAACTCCTAAATGCAATTGGGAGCACTTCTAAATTAAACTTTCACAGAGAGGCTATTGGGCGCAACTCCTAAATGCAATTGGGAACACTTCTAAAATCAACTTTTCACACAGAGGCTATTGGGCGCAACTCCTAAATGCAATTGGGAACACTTCTAAAATCAGCTTTTCACACAGAGGCTATTGGGCGCAACTCCTAAATGCAATTGGGAACGCTTCTAAAATCAACTTTTACACAGAGGCTATTGGGCGCAACTCCTAAATGTAATTGGGAGCACTCCTAAATGCAATTGGGAACACTTCTAAAATCAACTTTTCACACAGAGGATATTGGGCGCAACTCCTAAATGCAATTGGGAACACTTCTAAAATCAACTTTTCACACAGAGGCTATTGGGCGCAACTTCTAAATGCAATTGGGAACACTTCTAAAATCAACTTTTCACACAGAGGCTATTGGGCGCAACTTCTAAATGCAGTTGGGAACACTTCTAGAATCAACTTTTCACAGAGAGGCTATTGGGCGCAACTCCTAAATGCAATTGGGAACACTTCTAAAATCAGCTTTTCACAGAGAGGCTATTGGGCGCAACTTCTAAATGCAATTGGGAACACTTCTAGAATCAACTTTTCTCAGAGAGGCTATTGGGCGCAACTCTAAATGCAATTGGTAACACTTCTAAAATCAACTTTTCACAGAGAGGCTATTGGGCGCAACTACTAAATGTAATTGGGAACACTTCTAAAATCGGCTTTTCACAGAGAGGCTATTGGGCGCAACTCCTAAATGCAATTGGGAACACTTCTAAAATCAGCTTTTCACACAGAGGCTATTGGGCGCAACTTCTAAATGTAATTGGGAACACTCCTAAATGGAATTGGGAACACTTCTAAAATCAACTTTTCACAGAGAGGCTATTGGGCGCAACTCCTAAATGCAATTGGGAGCACTTCTAAATTAAACTTTCACAGAGAGGCTATTGGGCACAACTCCTAAATGCAATTGGGAACACTTCTAAAATCAACTTTTCACACAGAGGCTATTGGGCGCAACTCCTAAATGCCATTGGGAACACTAATAAAATCAGCTTTTCACACAGAGCCTATAGGGCGCAACTCCTAAATGCAATTGGGAACGCTTCTAAAATCAACTTTTCACACACAGGCTATTGGGCGCAACTCCTAAATGCAATTGGGAACACTTCTAAAATCAGCTTTTCACACAGAGGCTATTGGGCGCAACTCCTAAATGCAATTGGGAACGCTTCTAAAATCAACTTTTCACACAGAGGCTATTGGGCGCAACTCCTAAATGTAATTGGGAACACTCCTAAATGCAATTGGGAACACTTCTAAAATCAACTTTTCACACAGAGGCTATTGGGCGCAACTCCTAAATGCAATTGGGAACACTTCTAAAATCAACTTTTCACACAGAGGCTATTGGGCGCAACTCCTAAATGCAATTGGGAACACTTCTAAAATCAACTTTTCACACAGAGGCTATTGGGCGCAACTTCTAAATGCAATTGGGAACACTTCTAAAATCAGCTTTTCACACAGAGCCTATTGGGCGCAACTCCTAAATGCAATTGGGAACGCTTCTAAAATCAACTTTTCACACAGAGGCTATTGGGCGCAACTCCTAAATGCAATTGGGAACACTTCTAAAATCAACTTTTCACACAGAGGCTATTGGGCGCAACTTCTAAATGCAGTTGGGAACACTTCTAGAATCAACTTTTCACAGAGAGGCTACTGGGCGCAACTCCTAAATGCAATTGGGAACACTTCTAAAATCAGTTTTTCACAGAGAGGCTATTGGGCGCATCTTCTAAATGCAGTTGGGAACACTTCTAGAATCAACTTTTCTCAGAGATGCTATTGGGCGCAACTCCTAAATGCAATTGGGAACACTTCTAAAATCAACTTTTCACAGAGAGGCTATTGGGCGGAGCTCCTAAGTGCAAATGGGAACACCTATATATAATGAATGTACGTTGTTGATGCTGCGTTAGAGGAGTGGTAGGGTAGTATGGCCTGAAGTAGTTGCTTCTTGCCCTGCCCTTGCCACACTTACTTCTTGTTGGCTTCTTGCTTCTCCTGCGGATACCTGCAGATACGATCTGGAGTTGTCCCTGAAGGAGTCGTCCTTTGCCTTGGGTCCTTAGCCGATGGGCTGCCAGGCAGGGGGCTGCCTTGGGAGGTTCAGTAATGACCTGAGAAAGGAGGCCGGATGGCCAATCGGAGCAATGGTGGGCGGTTTGGGAGGCGTGAGGGAGGTGGATCAGGAAGCGGGTTGGCAGGGAAGCAGAGCACGGGGCTCGCTAGGCAGACTCGATTCCGCTGGTTTAATGGCAAAAATGCTCACAAGTCAGGCGTACCTTGTAGAATCTGCACTCACCGGGCTCTTGGATGGAAGGAGAGCCGGCGGGGGCACGCGAGTCAGTAGACTCAAAACACGATGGGGGATGGCCAATAGGAAGGCCTGTGGGCGGGTTGGGAGGCGGGAGGGAGGTGGATCAGGAAGTGGGTCGGCAGAGAAGGACAGCACGGGGCTCGCTAGGTAGACTCGATTCCACTGGTTTAATGGCAAAAATGCTCACAAGTCAGGCGTACCTTGTACAATCCGCACTCACCAGGCTCTTGGATGGAAGGAGAGCCGGCGGGGGCACGCGAGTCAGTAGACTCAAAACACGATGGGGGATGGCCAATAGGAAGGCCTGTGGGCGGGTTGGGAGGCGGGAGGGAGGTGGATCAGGAAGCGGGTTGGCAGGGAAGGAGGCGGGAGGGAGGTGGATCAGGAAGCGGGTCGGCAGGGAAGGAGAGCACGGGGCTCGCTAGGCAGACCCGATTCCGCTGGTTTAATGGCAAAAATGCTCACAAGCCAGGCTTACCTTGTAGAATCCACACTCACCGGGCTTTTGGATGGAAGGTTAGCCAGCGGGGGCACGCGAGTCCGTAGACTCAAAACACGATGGGGGTGGCCAATAGGAAGGCCTGTGGGCGGGTTGGGAGGCGGGAGGGAGGTGGATCAGGAAGCGGGTCGGCAGGGAAGGAGGGGGGAGGGAGGTGGATCAGGAAGCGGGTCGGCAGGGAAGGAGAGCACGGGGCTCGCTAGGCAGACTCGATTCCGCTGGTTTAATGGCAAAAATGCTCACAAGTCAGGCGTACCTTGTAGAATCCGCACTCACCGGGCTCTTGGATGGAAGGAGAGCCGGCGGGGGCATGCGAGTCAGTAGACTCAAAACACGATGGGGGATGGCCAATAGGAAGGCCTGTGGGCGGGTTGGGAGGTGGGAGGGAGGTGAATCAGGAAGCGGGTCGGCAGGGAAGGAGAGCACGGGGCTCGTTAGGCAGACTCGATTCCGCTGGTTTAATGGCAAAAATGCTCTCAAGTCAGGCGTACCTTGTAGAATCCGCACTCACCGGGCTCTTGGATGGAAGGAGAGCCGGCGGGGGCACGCGAGTCAGTAGACTCAAAACACGATGGGGGATGGCCAATATGAAGGCCTGTTGGTGGGTTGGGAGACGGGAGGGAGGTGGATCAGGAAGCGGGTCGGCAGGGAAGGAGAGCACGGGGCTCGCTAGGCAGACTCGATTCCGCTGGTTTAAAGGCAAAAATGCTCACAAGTCAGGCGTACCTTGCAGAATCCGCACTCACCGGGCTGATTGTGGGTGGATATGTCTCCCTCTGTCCTCATCCTGCTCAATCTCTCTTCTGCATTCGATACAGGCAACCATATCACCCTGGTCAATCGTGTCCCTGATAACCTGGGTATCACCGATCAGGCTCTGGCCTGGCTGACATCGTTCCTCTCTGATTAACCCTCCCAGGGCCAACCTGGGTCCTTCCTATCATCTATCTCCCTTTCCATCTGTGGTGTTCCCCGTGGCTCTAACCTCTCGCCCTGGCTTTTCAACCAATACTGGCAACTTACACCCACTGCGTTGACATTTTCTGCTCAAATTTCCAGTGCTATGCTGATGACACAACTCATTTTCAGGCTGCCCTCAGCCACCTCCTCTTCTTCTCTCATCTCTGATTGCCTAACTGCCATTCAAGATTGGTGTGCCGCCAATAATCTTTGTCTAAATGTCAACAAGACTGAGATCCTCCTCATCGGTGCACCTTCACCATCCTTTCTCCTCACTCTCTGGCCCGCCTCCCTTGGCCCTCCTCCTACCCCTACCTGTGAGGCTGTGAACCTCTGGGTCATCTTTGACTCCACACTTTAATTCTCCGCCCACATCTCTGACGTCTTTAAAAAGTAAAATTTCCTACTGCACCTCCACAGAGGTACTCTGCCTTTCCTCTCCTTCCTCCAGAAGCTCATTGTCTCCCAAGCTCTGCTTCTCTCTAGGTTGGACCATTGTACAGCCGCTTTCTAAATCTACCTGTCTCTACTCTCTGCCCTTTACAACTAATCAAGAATAGGACTGCAAGACTTGTCCTTGGCCTTGTATCTCTCCAGCTCTGAAATCCCTTCATTGGCTCCCAGTGGATGAAAGGATTCAATTCAAAACCCTCTGCAATGTCCATAGGGCTTTTTGGGGCCTGGGTCAAAAATACCTTCAACTATCCCTCCCTAAATAACTCACCTCTCAAGCTCTTCGCTCCTCTACCTCTAACTCCCTCAGGGTCAGTCCTTTTTCGAAAAAACGAGCTGGGGGTAGATCTCTGTCTTCGGCCGAGGGCCTCCCTTTGCAACAGCCTCCTTGCCACTCTGTAACTTGAGGAGAACAATCTCTAGTTCCGGAAGCCCCTCAAGACCTTCCTCTTTGGTTCTGCCTTCACCCCACTCTCCCCAGCTGATCTGTTTCTCTCTGGGCACCGTGCATCTGACCACCCACTGTCCTGTGTGCCGAGGTACCTGCTCACCCTGCCACCCTCCTGCACTGCCTCTGGGCTACCCCTTGTACTAGGGTCTGTTTCTGTACCCATACAGTCCCCCACCCCATTTCTTTTCTTTCTGCACTTAATAGACATACCCTGTCTGCTGCCTTAAACCAAGCACTTGCCACTTGCTGGCTGCACTACCAACGTTTATTGCCTTTATTATTCATTTATTTTATTTATGTATTATTATTTATCTGTTTCTCCTCATCTGCGCACTTGCCACTTCTCCCCCCTTCCATGCACTTTTCCCTTTCCCTTTCCCATGCACTTTCGCGTTCTCAATGTCACTGGGCCTAGTAAGATCGTTGTTTTGTTCTCCCCTGGTTCCCTCCCTTGCCTTGTCACACTCTAAAACACTTGTGTACGATTGTGATATAAATAAATATCAAATTTCAAATATCAAATATCAAATATGAGGGTGTGACCAGATCCATAAACCAGTAATGTGATAGGTGCATACTATGGCTATGAACTCACAAATTAGTAACATATGAATACTGTTATTCAAACAAAAAAGTCATATAATATATACGCCCTCTTTTTATCTAACAACAATTAAGGAAGTGCCTTCAAAATGTATTTTCAATCCAAGAAATCAATAATCAAAAAGCTAGACAAAACAACATTATTCCAATTCCATTTGAATTCCTAATGTATGAAGGTGGGTAATCGTCCTATTCAAAATACTTCTAGCTAAATTCTGTTCATATTATCTCTTCATTTATTAATTTTGAATACTTCAACAACTACAAATCACAGTTGAGCAAATTGTAGTGTCAAGCATTTAAAGAGTTCAGCTTCTGTGGACTTTGTTGTCTCTATTCTTACATTTGTATTAAGTCCATCTCAATTTCACCGCCCTTGTCGTCAAAAGCATATAATACATTTTGTAGGGACATCTAATAACATAGATCGCATTAAACATGTCAGAGGCTGCTTAACCTTTTAGCAGAATAAGTTTGCCAGTATATGGATAGTATAAATAAACCCCTTGAATCAAATTGTTACAGCAAACTATGTATTTTCAATAGTAATACAGTACTGGCCAGTCGTACCCATTAGTCCCATGGCAATTTCTAAAATGTATGATGTTTGGTTCTTTCTCTAGGTGAATGAAGGTGGTTCAGGGAACACTTTTGTTTAAACTTTCATTGTGTTAATAATGTTATGCCAATGTCTCTATATAGTAGATTACACGTGTGAACTTTGTATTAAAAATTGATTTTATAGACTAACTAATGAGTAGTTTTTGTTTGCTTTGATTTAATCAAATTTGCTCTGTCAGGCATTCTTGTTTTAGTTTAGTTAACGAGTGCTGTAGATCCCTTTCCTTTTCAGGTTTCTGTCTAAATTTGTCAAATAGGATAGAAATCAGTTTTTTCAATTCAGTCTCATTTAGACTACCTTTTTGTTCTCAATATTCGGCTTAGGAAATGAGTTGCCAACGTAAACCACGTGGAAGTTGCAGTTTGCCTGTATAACACAAACACAATTTGCTCCACACTAAGAAATCCCCAGTGAGTATAAGTAGTGTCAGCACCCTCTTGAAAATGGCAGAGATTGGTGTCTTCCCTCTTTTCTTTTTTTTACCCTATTTAAGGGGTTGTGGATGATGTGCCTTGCAATAATCTCATTTTAGGTGATCAATCAACACTAATTTACACCTTCAAATAAGGAAGTGAACATAGAATATAAGGTAAAATACAATTGCACCCACGTAAAATGAATTACATCTACACTTGTGTGAGGCAATGCACATCAGTAGAATAGCGAGGTGTTGGGTTCTGCCTAGCTGTGTGGTCACACCTTTGCTTATGGCTCTGATTTTGTGTGCCACCAGGGTTGTTTGGGGACTATTGGGAGTCACCACACGTCCTTGGGCACATGTTGAATTAAAAAGGGTGGTTAATGGCACTTATGTGTTTCTGATTGATGGTTGAATATTATATGTAGGTTGATGTCATTTTGTTATACACGGATTTTTATAGAATGCTGTAAGCTCCTTGATGAAGACGTGGTGAAGTTGTACCATTTACGTCAAAACCGGTCGCTCCAGTTACATCTAGAAATGTGATCGTATTCTCTTAAAGAAATTTAGTGGGATCCATTCTAGAGGAAAGAAAAAACATACTTTCATGATTATTGTCTATATCTTTTCAATGTTTTATTTATAGTTGGTGATATGTATGAAATGTGAGTTGTGAATGTGGATGTGAGTGTTGGGACGAGGGCGCAAGCCGAGTTCAGTTGTGAGCATGATTTGTGTATTTTTACTACAATACATATATAATGGATGATATACGGTTTTCATTCATTTTGATAACCTGCACTAAATTACTGTGTTTTTCCTGGATTTACTTTGTGATTTAGTTCATATATAATTTTGTATACATTTAAATAAATCATTTTGATCGTTTTGTATAAATCATGCCTTCTGAAGTTCCTTTCAGATCATTTGGTTTTGTAATTCCCTATTCCAGAGAGTGGGGATTCCCTGCTCTTCCTTTCAATGGGCCTCATTACAACCCAGGCGCTAATGGGTTAACAGTGCCGTAAAAGGCTGCGGCGCCGTTAACCTATTAGCACCTAATTACGAGGTCCCTTTGCGGGACCCGACCTTAATGGCTGGTCTACACCTGCCGTTAAAGTAGGGACCCGCAAAGGGACCTTGGTGCTAAGTACGGTACCGCAATTTACGCCCCGCCAACCTTGTAATGGGGTAGTAATTCCTCCTTTCTCCATGGCGGAGTCGGTAATTTACCGGCATGGTCCATGGTGCTAATAGCACCATGGTCTTCCGCCAGGGTCGTAATGAGGCCCAATATCAGGTTGTACATAAACATAAAATACATTAACTATATTTATATATATTTTATATATATATATATACAGATATATATATATATATATATATATATATATATATATATATATATATATATATATATATATGCAGTTTATTAATGCATTGGTTAATAAGAACCTCATATGTGAATTAGAACAAATAGGGCCTCATTACGACCCTGGCGGAACGGGTTAAACGGTGCCGTAAAAGGCTGCGGCGCTGTTCAACCCGTTCCGCCACATTACGAGGTCCCCTCGCGGGACACGTTAAGCACGCCTGGGAAAACCAGGCGTGCATACCGGGTCCCGCGAGGGGAAGAGGGAGCAAACAATGGCCTCGTAATGGCCCGTTGTTTACTCCCTCTCCCATTCCCATTCAGCCCTATGTGGGCTGAAATGGGAATGGGGATGAACCGTGTCCGTGTCCTTGAGTGAGGAATTACCGGGCCATCCGAACTCAGAATGGTCCGGTAAATCCTCATTCCGAGGACACGGACACGGATGCGGTTTTGCCGGCAGCCATGCCGCAAATTGCGGCATGGCTACCGGCATAACTTGTAATGAGGGCCATAGTGATGGTAGCAGCAAGGCTCCCTGATGAACCCACCTGTGTCAAACAATTATATATATGGTATTCAAGGCACAATATTTCATTCAAAGTTAAAACTAAGTATAGAACAATCCCTTTACAAGAAGAAACTAGGTTTAACATGTTTGCTTTGGGTCACTGTCACTATAATAAAGTGCTAACAGCTTGTAGTTGTTTCCTTAAAAAAATGTATTTGTTCCACAAGCGCACAGGAGCCGAAAAACATAGTGCATCCATTCTTTGTGAGTTTGAGCCTTCTCAGCTATGCTCTGCGGATAAAATGTGCTACCATGTATACTACATTAATTTCGCTCGTGCACCTGCACATAATCATAACGTCACGCGGGCAGCAAATCATTTTATGATTTAAGCATTGGTTTAACATGTTTGGTCCTGAGGTCACTGTAAACTGGGCAGAAACATAAGAAGTGTTCAATGGTTTCTTTGCTCCTGCTACATATCGAGGAAAGATAACCCCTTCCCTTTGTAAAGTGTGCCAGTTGTAACGTGCCCATGCGAAACATCATGTATAAGGACCGGGCTTACGAAGGGGAAGCCTAATCCAGACACTCTTCATACGTATGATCCACTCTACACATCAGATAGAATTGCCCTGATGATCGAGGAGCACACATCCAGCATTAAAGATTGTGATCGTGATGTGGGCCTTATTACACGGATGGCGGTGGACCAAGGTGCTATTAGCACCTTGGTCCATGCCGGTAAAATACCGGCACCGCCTTGGTGGAAAGGGGAGTTACCGCCCTATTCCAAGGTTGGCGGGGCGGTAATTTCCCCTTCCCCCATTGCCCTTCCCCATTCCCATTTTTGCCCCACAGGACTCTATGGGAATGGGGAAGGCGCTAATTACGGCACCGCAAATTGCGGTACCGTAATTAGCTCCCTGGTCCCTTTGCGGGTTGGTTTTTAACGCCTGCAAAAAGCAGGCGTTAAATTCCCCAACCCGCAAAGGGACCTCGTAGTAGGGCGGTAAGGGTTTACCGGTACCGGTAAAATACCGGTACCGGTAAACCCTTATGGCCTACCATGTAATGAGGCCCTAAGAGTTCTTAACTAGCACCTTTGTTTTTACATTAATGTCACTAGTATTGCTCCAGAGCTGCAGCAGATCTATAGATGTGAGAACATGTTTTATTTGTCTTGGCCAGGATAGAGAGGAACAACCTTACTGGGACAGAATATCTGTCAATGCTGCTCTACATGTATAACGGTCTGGATCGACTATAGACCGTTCCAGTACAGTACAGGTTTAAGGGATGTCTTCTTACCAATAACACTTAAGTTTGTTTCCAAGTGTACCGCTCCATGGGGGCTGCTCATGAGCAGATGGAGTAAGAACTTATTTTCAATGGTATCTAAAGCCTTTGACTTACCACGCCCCACCTTTCTGCCCCTTACATTGCTTATGATCAAGCCTGCATTTTGTAGATGTCTATAGCAGGCTTTAAGGCTCTGTTTCCATGTCTATGCCAAAACCTAAGAATGGCCGCACTCGTTATTTCTAGTGTAATGTTTGCTTTTTGCAGTTGGCCGTCCCATTCACATTTCCATGAGAATCTAATTCCCAGGTATTCATAACTTTTTCATTCACAAGAAAAATAAATGTTGGCATCATATCAATGCCACAGCAACTCTAGTCACATAACTCTTGACTTCAGGACCCTCATGGTTGATGACCTTAACAAAATTCTCACATTGTTAAAACCTACTTCCTACAAGGATGACATGCTACTCATGAGCATCGTGAATCTCTATTGGGCTACGCTTTCCCCCACTCCCTCCTGCACTCCATATCATAAATGCCTCCCACCAAAAGGGCATATTTTCCTACTCACTGAAAACAAGATTAATCCTATCATTACTGAAAAACCCCACAATGGACAATCTCTCTAACTACTGACCAATCACAAGCCACCCATTCAGTAGAAGGTAATAGCTATCCACCTCCTTGACAGGATTGCTCAACAAGGGATACTCCGTCACAACCAGCCTTGTTTCAGACACTAATGTAGCACAGAAGGTTTAAGCATATATGCTGCAGGTAATGCTCTCCAGATTATGACCAAAGGAGACTCCTCCCACTTGGACACAGTAAATCACACCTAGTTGATGAAATTACTATCCAACAGAATGCAATTCACTGGCACAGTCCTTAGCTGGTCCGCCTCCCATTTATCTAACAGACACCAACTAATCCAAATGCTTAATTCCAGACCAGACCACCCTACAGTCTCAAGCAGAGTCGCCCAGGGCTCCTTCCCCATCAATCTTCCATTAGAGCCACTAGGATTACATCTCACCCACCCAATCATAGTAGTGTACCAGTGTTCACATGACACCTGGCTAAATCTTAAAGTGAATGGTGCATGGGACATTTAACATCTCAGGGCTGGCCTTTTAACCATCTAAATCTGTTTGCCGAGCACATGCATGATGCTGAGCCCAACGAAATCAGAGTGTGTCCTTTAAGGCAACGCCTCAGAACATAAGGTCACCAAAGGTTGGCTAAAATGATATGCAACTGACCCAGCAGTAAAATGCTCAGTTTCATCATCGACTGTGATATATTATCCTTCCTATCTAGGGAAGATAAATCCCAAACCTCCTGGTACCAGCTAGCTCTTCTCCAATACCTGCTCTCCATCAGTCAGACTTCCTGACCAAGGTTCAGCCTCTTGTGATTTCACACATGGTTGCATTCGTATTTTGTTTATTTTATTGAGATTTATAAAGCGCTTTCGCCAAAGCACTGCACATGATTACAGAACAGGATACAAAACAATATGAACATATAGATGGGAACAAATGAACGGCCAGAGGATTTTAGAAGAGGGTGAAGGAGGATAGAAGAAGAAACTTTATGCAAGTATGAAAGATGTGGAGGGAAAGGGACAAATGAATGTCAGGAGGCATGTAGGTCCAAGGTTTGGGGGAAAGGAGGGAGAAGGAGCAGAAGTGAAAATGAGCAAAGGAGGTTTAGGAGAAGACAATAGATGAAGATACTGTATGCAAATAGGACAGGGAGGAAAGCAAGGTAAATTATAGCAGAAAGGTAGAAACATGTGGAAACAATGCAGAGAAAATGTAAACGAAAACTGAGGCATAAGGAAGAAAGGCGATAGACCTGAGGCATAGCCAGGATTGTGTAAGAAGTGTGGTCTGGCCCACCCTAAACCGGAGAGGTGCGTGAGTTTGTTCTGCCCCTGGCTGAATGCGCAGACCAGTCAAGCAAGGTTCGGTCAGGGCCGAGGGGAGGTTTTCCCATACACATTTCTTTACTAATAGGTGCAAATTGTGCACATTTTACAATACACTTTTTGTAATAAAGTAGGTAAAAAGCCTCAGAGTTTACAAAATCGATTTTGTCGGGTAAAACTTGAAAAAAGTCCATTAGTTGACAAGCCACCGACAATATACAGGAGCATTTTCCAATGCCTTTTCATAATGGCTTTGCCCTCTATATGCTAGTACTCTGAAAGTGTACAAACCATTTCATAATGATTGTTACCACACATGTTCATTCTAGTGCACCTATATTTGCCAGTATTCCAACATTAGTAAATACTCTTGTTCGCTTTGCCGATAATGCCAACAATGATTATATAACAAAACATGTTCATGCAGGCTGTGCCAATATATGCCTGTATCCCCATGTAAGAACATACTCCTGTTGGTGTTGTCTTAATGCCAGAAAGAAAAGCCATGCCAAAGTAACAAAACATGCCCTTGCTGGCTACATAACTCCCCCCACCACCCATACAAGAACACTCATGCTCATCAGGTTGTATTTGTCTCCTAATGCCAGCAAACAAATGTCATGCCACAGTAAGAAAACATTGCCTTTCTTGCTGCAAAATGCCCCCTGTTGTGGCATCCATCTGGACCATGGGATAATGACAACAGGCCGACTGGTCCTTGCAGGCCCTGGAATCGGGCATGCAATAATACACAGGAGCCAGTCTTCAATAGAACCACCTTACACAGATACTGGCCAGGCTCTAGTAATCCCACCTCTTCCTCTCTCATCTCTCGTGCCCAGTCCTTCTTTCTCCTCTCTTAAGGTCGTCCTTGATTTAAGAAGGCCTGACCCAGTTTGCTCTCCAACATCTCCCCCCTGCATATCATCTTGCTGAGTCGGTGGCTTTTGCTACATTCTAGTGACACCTTGTGGTGATGGTATTTTCCTGCTGGCTTAAGGTGTCTTCTCTTTAGTGCCATGCGTTTGCATCCCTCTGTCATCCCTGTGGTGGTCAAGGGTTTACACGGTACCTGTCATCTGGCGGATCATTCTTCCTTCGGTCTTCCCACAGATGAAAGTCTCCTCTGGCTCTTACGCTCCTTGGGCTGCCTGTCATCCCTTTTGATGGTAAAGGAATCCCTTCCCTGCACACTTGATCAAAGAGATCTCTTCGCCCACATCTGGTGTACTGGTGTACTGATGCCCTATCGCCGGGCAGGGCCCACATCTGTACCACATCCTCTCCTTCCCTACCACCTGTGCCATGGTGTCTTGCTGTATTCTATTGTAGCTGTCTTGTTTCCGTGGCCACATTGCACGATAAGTGGATATGGCCACCACCAGCTCATTTCCATTTGGCTTTTCTATCTCCGCAGCTTGGTGTTCGACCCTTTTGTAGACTCGAGCTAGATCCATGATGGCTGCAAGCGGGAGGGGCTCCTTCAGGAGATGCTTCCTGAATATGGGTGAGGTGCATTCCACTATTATCCATAGACGTAAGGCCTCCTCGTCATTGAAATTCGCAAAGTCACAAGGCGAGCTCATCTTTTGCAGCCTGATGACCAAGCTGTCTATTGATTCCTGGGAAGCTGGTGGCACCTGTTGAACATGTATCTTTCAAAGTCTTTGTTCGGTTTGGCAAGTAGCTTCTTGTTGAGAAGAGTGATGGCCATCCCATACATTGCCCTGTCTTCTAGTGGGATTGTCTTGAGGACTCCTCTGATCTCACTCCCTGCGATGTTTGTATAAAACACCCAGGAGCATTGTGGGATTATCTTCCCATAGTGCTTTCATGTAGTCCTTAAGGTCGTCGAGCCACTCTGCCCATCTGGGTCCCTGGTCCTGTTGCGGCTGCATTTTAAATCTTTGCGGTCGTCTGAGGAACGCTGCTCTTGCTGTCCTCGCACCACTGTCCATTCTTGGGATTCTTTGTTCTTCCACCATTCTGTGCTGTCGGCCGAAGTCTAGTCTGCCCCATGTGCCCTCTGTGTTGCTTCCCTTTTTTCCTTCTCCTTTAGACAGTCAACCTTGGGTGTATTCAAGAGGTCTACTCCCTTCTGTCTCCTTGACAGTGCACACTTGCAGCCCTGGTGCCTTGCCCACTTTGCTCCTGTACTCTGGGCGTGCTGCCCTTCCTCCACTTATGCGTCACTCACCCTCTGTTCTCTACTCACAGGCGGATTGCCTTCCTTTGTTCTACACTGGGGTCAGCCTCTCTGTGGGGCGGAGGGCTCTACCTCCGCTGCACTGGGCGGATTGCCTTTACTCCACTCCAATTGGCGGATTGCCCTTGCCCTGAGGCTTAGATAAGCCTGTCTGATTTCGGGCTGGGATCAGCCTCTCTGTGGGGCGGAATGCCCTTCCACCACGCTTTGGGCGGATTGTCCTTGTCCCGAGGTTGGGATCAGCATGTCCTACTTCGGGCTGGTTTTAGCCTCTGTGCGGGGCAGAATTCCCTTCCTCCAGTGCGCTGGGCGAATTGTCCTTGTCCTGAGGCTGGGATCAGCATGTTGTACCTTGCGCTGGCATCAGCCTCTCTGTGAAGTGGAATGCCACTCCTCCACTATAATAGGCGCATTGCCATTGCCTCCCTGGCATCTACTGGGCTCATTGGCGAGGTGTGCCCGTCGCCATCTTTGTTGCACTCTGGGCAGTCCCCTTCAGTGCAGGACAGCTATTGTGGGGTCCGGGCTTCAGCCGGGAACTGTGCCGCTTACCTACGGGTGGCGCACAGTCCATGCCGCTCGCTCTCCTGAATGTCTCGCAGCAGTGGAACACCTCCTTAATTCCCCAAATGGCAAACCAGCTCAGCTGTGGCTCCTCTTCACTCTGTGGCGTGCCACGTCTCAATTGCAGGTGCTCCTGCTGCAGCATCTATTTATGGCAGACTGCCGTTGTCCCTCTCCAGTCGGATGGACTGTGGGGTCAGATCCTCCACTTGTCGCCAGTTGTGGTGGCCTCCATCTGGACCATGGGATAATGACAACAGACCGCCCGGTCTTTGCAGGCCTTGGAATAGGAGACGAATAATACACAGGAGCCAGCCTTCAATACAATCTCCTTTAATTCCCTCTACACAAATACTGGCCGGGCTCTAGTAGCCCCTCCTCTTCCTCCCTCGTCCGCCATGCCCAGTCCTTCTTTCTACTGTCTCAAGTTCATCCTTGATTTAATGAGGCCTGACCTTGTTTGCCCTCCAACTCCCCCCTTCAGCATTTACCCCAACTGCCACTGCTCCTTCAATTAATAACACTCAGGTTGGCTTTGCTTTAACCAAAAATGGCAGTACATATTCCATGCCCCTCTTAAAAAATGTTAATGCTCCAATGCCCCTCCCATGCCCCAGCCTCATGTATAAAGACACCAGGGCTCACACACAGGCACTCACTGCTGTGAGGGGTCAGAAATGAAAGCCAGACACATAGTTGTCATATTTAAAGACTTTTATTAAGTCATATGGTCAGAAAATGCCTCCCTACCCTGCTCTAAGGGGAATTCCCTACCTAAAAACCCCAAACTAAGGAACTGTCTGTGCCAGGATCTCATAAAGCAGAAGCTGTCCTTGTTTCCAAACGTTCCATCCTGACCCTCACACTACAAAATAAACAACAAAGTGATAAGGGAAATCTCTTCAACCTGATGTTGGCAAACGTGTTCAGAAATAAAAATAGAATAGCTCCAACTAAAATGTTTTTCAAGGTGGAAAGATCTTGACTCCAGAGGGTGACTCCCTTCCCCTGGATTCTTCAATGCTTGAATAATGTCTTTTCTGCCTAACAGTTCCTTGTGTCTTTTCTTATTCCACAATAGACCTGTTAGGTAAAACGTTTTTTGTCTTTAACAGTATTTCTTTAGCGCAAGTTTCGTTTTGGTTCAAAAATACTGGGCCTCATTACACAGATGGCGGAGAACCAAGGCGCTATTAGCGCCATGGTTCATGCCGGTAAAATACCGGCACCGCCATGGCGGAAAGGGGAATTACCGCCCCATTCCAAGGTTGGCGGGGCGGTAATTCCCCCTTCCATCATTGCCCTTCCCCATTCCCCTTTTTCCCCCATAGGGCATAATGGGAATGGGGAAGGCGCTAATTACGGTACCGCAAATTGCGGTATCGTAATTAGCTCCCTGGGTCCCTTTGCGGGTTGGTTTTTAACGCCTGCAAAAAGCAGGCGTTAAATCCCCCAACCCGCAAAGGGACCTCGTAGTAAGGTGGTAAGGATTTACCGGTACCGGTATTTTACCGGTACCGGTAAATCCTTACCGCCATCCGTGTAATGAGGCCCACTGCCTCTTCCATCTGCATGGTGTGGTCTCCTGCCAGCACCTCTCCTACACTTCTGAATGCTTGGTGTAATCTCCTGCCAGGACCTTTCTTGTGTACTTTCACGTGCCTGATATGCTTCTTAACAGGACCGTTGCTTGCTGCACACTCCAGGTTCCTCTGAAGTCTCACTGACTTTCCGCAAGGCTTTGCTTCTGCACGACTACTTCTGGCCAGTCTCCCGGTAGAGACAATGCTGCCTATGTGAGCTGCCGAGCACCCAGGAATCCCCCTTTGGATTCCGGCGTCTACATGGCTTGTTCCGCTCACCCAGCGGGGCTTTCCTTCTCTGCAATCAAACTTCTCTCCTCGCAACACCAGCTCATGTCTCCAGCATTCGCCTGTCTCTCCGGACAATCCATCGTCGTCCCCTGTGCTATCACTCATAATCCATTTGCCATTTTTAAAGGTCCCGCATAGCTGTGCTTATTCCAAACAACTAGTTCAATGAGCTTGAGGCTCTTACTGGTTTGCATCGATTCTCTCATCCTCCTCGTCCCAGTACTTAGGTGATTATGGGAATCGAAGTCCATAGATGTTACTTGATGTATGGGTTTTGGGAAGTTTCTTTATATGATTTCACATGACAAATCAGTTCTTCTTGAAGGGAAGTTAGAACAAATAAATGCTCTATTGGAGCTTTTATCCCTTGTGTCATCGATGGGAGCTTGTCAAAAAGACTGTCGGAAAAAGGTTTTCTTGGGGTTTTTGAAAAAGGTATTCTTGGAGCTTTTAAAAAAGGTATTCTTGGGACTTTGAGAAAAAGTATTTTTAGAACTTTTACTTCTTAGAAGAGAAATTAGAGATTGGTCTGAAATGTGTTGAGAATAGGCTTCCCATCTTTTCACAAAGGTGGGTACATATAGATGGCAATAGGCCATTAGGGTACTGGATATAAGGGGGCCACATCCAATATAGTCATGCTATCCCCCCGGTAGTTATCTCCTTCCATGTGACCCTCCCTCATATAGCCACCCCGAGGATCAGGTAGCGGCTGCCGTCGCCTGGCCACATGGGAGGAGGCCACCACTGGGGAACACATGATGACTCCATTGGATTCATCACCCCCTCAACACACACACTCACGTACAGACACACAGACACACACACACACACACACAGATACAGACAAGCACACACACTCACACAGATAGACACCCACACTCACACACAGACACTCTAACACAGGCAAAGACACAGACACAGGCACAAACAGACACACACACCCACACAAACACACACACACACAGACAGACAGACACAAACTCACACAGACACACTTGCACAGACAAACACACAGACAAATACACACATACACACAAAGACAGACACAGACAGACACAGACACACACACACAAACACACACTCTCTCACACACACACACACACACACACACACACACACACACACACACACACACACACACACACACACACACACACACACACACACACAGACACACACACACACACCACACACACACACACACACACAGGCTCTCACACACACACACACACACTTACATAGAGACAGACACATACCCTCATAGAAAGAGATACACACACAGATGTACACACACAGATACACCTACATGGATACACTCAAAAATACACACACATAGACACACACACAAATACACACACAGATAAACACACACACAGATGTATACATGCACTTTCATACTCATGTTTTGGAGTGGTTGAGATGTAGAAACATACTCCCACAGAGACAGACAGACACACACACAAACGCACACATACACACTCACACAGATAAACACAGAGACAAATATACAGATACACACAAAGACACACACACACACAGACACACACTCACACAACACACACACAGACACACACACACACACAGATAGAGACACACCCATACACCCATAGAGAGAGACACACATGTTTGATTTTATTTTATTTTATTTATAAAGCGCAAAAAACCAGGCCCAGGGGCAACCATGCGCATACTCTTAAACATGTTCCAAAAAGCAGTCGTTACAGAAGTTACAAAAATATACAGCATATATACATGTACCGAAGGGTACCATTAACAGCGTATAATACAGGGACAGAGCAGAGAGAAAATGTATATTCAGTCCTGTACCCCACATGGAGTCTGGACTGTGTCAAGGTCTCATGAGTCTTGGGAGAGCAGCCATGTTTTAGCATTGTTCTTGAAGGAGTGGAATGATGGTTCAATTCTGATAGGTGTGGGCAAGGTGTTCCAGAGTTTGGAGGCCAGGACGGGGAAGCTCACTCCACTAGCTTTTTGGAGTTTGCATCTAGGCACGATGAGGCTGTGAGTTTGGGCTGTTCTGGTAGGTCGAGTGGAGGTGTGGCGTGAGAAGCGAGCGGACAGGTAAGGAGGGGCGTTGTTGCTCAGACATTTGTGAGTCAAAGCTAGGATTTTCAGGTCAATTCTCTGTTTTACCGGGAGCCAGCGTAAGTCCGATCTGACGGAGGAGATATGAGAGCTTCTCGGGATGTTTAAAGCTGCCCTTAAATCTGTACACACACAGATACACCTGTAGGGATATACTCAAAAATACACACACAGATACACACCCATACACATATACACACACATAGATACACTCACAAATACACACACACAGATAAAGAAAGACACACACAGATATGGACACATACTTTCATACTCATGTTTTGGAGTGGTCGAGATGTAGAAAGTGAATGACATCCAAGAATGCACAGTAGAGAGACAAGCAGAACCAGAGGAATTAAGGGACTTGAAGAAGGAGGTGAAGGAGAAGCCACTCTTGGTGTCTTCTGTGAGATGACAGTTTAAAAGATTCAATAGGAGAGAAGAGAGCAATAGTATAGACACAAAATGCAGAGGAAATACTACAGATCCTTATTGTACAGAAGCATGGCTGGCCCAAGGGACTGAATAAGTGCAGATTGAGAGGAGAGGCAGTGGGATGAGACTGAGCACGGAAAGAGGCAGTATCTGAATCAGAGAGAGTAGAGAACGCAGGTACAGTAGGAGCAGAAGAAGGTGGGGGAGACTACCTCACACATTGCCCCTAAAGGCATACCAGCATGTCATAGTACACTAAATTACAGAAACCAAATAATTTAACTATATCTCTCCAATTGTAAAACAATACATTGGCGGCCCATTCCAGTCGGAATACTGTTGAAGACAACATGCATCACATATAAGGCCTTGAAAACCCAGATGGCACCCATCTTTGTTGCAAAGCTCTGCAACTCTGGTGACTTTACACCATCTCCAGGCTTGAAACCAAGATAGCCCAGAGGGCGAAACAAGGAATCAGGCAACCTTGTGTTATGACCCAGCCAACTGGAACAACTTGACAGTTCAGTTCAGGATCAACATGAAATGTTTAAAAAAAAATTATTTGGGCTGGGACCCGAACTGGAAAATTTGGTGCCTTTTTATTGTTCAAAAAACATATAGTGTACAAAACTTTTTTTTACACTGATTAGCATTGGTTTCCCCCTAGCATAAAGGTTCAATTTTTGCTCACGTTCACAGCCCAAACCTCTAGATTTTTTTCACCAAATTTGTTCTAAAAGTGGCATATGGTGTGAGAAGGAATTCCTTTATTGGTTTGGTGTAATATGTCCAGTAGAGAGCATGGTATATAATCTCCCATGCTGCTTTGCTGTAGCAGAGGCTTTTCATTTCTGCGACTACATTGAAAATCCTGATCAGCAAGAGCACAAGATTGAGATTCTTTTCCTGAAAACAGCCTTAAAACGATATAGAGGGTAGTAAGGTAGGTTTGATCTTGGGGAGCAGGTAGGCAGGTTACCTGAAAGGGATTTGTGAGGGCTTGGGTTCTTGTATAGTGTAGATTTTTATTTTAGCGTTTCCTGGTGATCGAGATCTAAGATCTAAGATCTTGATTCTGATTGAGCAGCAAAAGAAAAGAGTAACTACTTGAACATATTCAATATTATGATGCGACAATCACATTGTATGCTAGTTGAGAGGTGGGAAATATTTTTTGTGAATTCACAATCCCCATTTTAAATTATAAAAGAATGCACTTAAAATGTTTGTGAGTGTGGAATAAGGGGGGGTGGTACTTTGGGGGTGTAGAATTGGGGAGAAATAGATACATTTGTTGGTTGCTAGTGATAGCAAATGTGCTATGGAGGATCGAGTGGTGCTGATGCATGTTTCCTTTATACTTTGTTTTGATTGGACAAGTGCTTCAAGTGATTACCAAACAAACCTACTAAAGAAAACTCTTCCATTTCTACAAAGTAAGTATATTAATGTGTCATGTATGTCATACCAATTTTAATAACATAACTATACTCTGTAAAATCTTTGAGAAACATGAGGGTTTTCTCCCTCCTATTTCGCATGGGTCCTCTGCACAAGTGGCCAGGGAAAAGGCATTGCTTTTGGATCCCGACCCTGGGGGTATACAAACGAGGGAGGATCACCTGGGTGGAGGAGCCATGCAGAGAGGCTGTCCCTTGTTCTGGTATTCACAGTGCTTGTTCTGTTGTGGACAGAAGCGGACACAGGAAGTGCCTGAGGGGTAGGAGGCGGAACCCTGAGGTGGAGTGCAGAAGGCCAGATGATATGTGCTGCTTGAAAACATGAGGTTGCATCTGGTGAGTTTCTGTCAAAGAAGAAACCCGGTATGCAAGGGTGTGAACGTTCATAAAGGGATATATTGTATCAGAGTGGTCGCGTGTATGATAAGACACATTTTTGAAGGCCTCTGATTCAAATCCTTGTTACCTACTGAACTATTAAGAATACTCTGTAGTGGAGTGGGCGCGTGTATAAGAAAGCACGTTTTCGAAAGTCTCAGAGTGCTGAGCACATCATTAAAGTCAACTTACAAAGATATTAAACAACGGGTTGAATTGAATGAAAACTTTAACAAATACTACCTTATGCTTATTGAATTCCGAACGGAATGAAAACTTAAATAAATACACAGAACTCTTACATATGTGAATTAAAAGTGAATGGAGTTCTGAAATTCAGGTAAAATTACCACGTGCTTAACTCAGAATGGATGCAACGTCAATTCAAGTAAAGTCCATACCTGCTGAACTTTCAAGCGAACAGAACTTTGAATTTAAGAGAAACAAATATATATTGAGCTGTAAAGCGAATGGAACTTTAACAGTGCACGTGAACCCACTATATGCTGAACTTCAGGGTGAATGGAATTTTGGACGTGAACTCCAACAGTGAATCAAAGAGAGGTATATTGAACAACAAAGTGGGAATAAATTACATACAATAAAAATATACTTAAAACCTGAATGTACTGCAATTCTGAAGTTTAACTACCTGTCAAGATATTTGTACAAAGATCTATCATAGAAAGAGGGCTCAAGAGTGGGGCAGAACTTTCAGAAGACTGAGAACACTGATGTGATATTGAAACTGAGTCTTGGGAAGGGAACCCTGAGGTTCAAGATTCTTTTGTGTTTTGCACTTTGTTTTGGAACTTGGGGAAGGGAGCATCACATATTGTTCAAAAACTATATCATCCTGAATTTAAGGAAGGCAATCCTGAGACTTTTGTTGGAACTGTTTTATGCTTGGGGAAGGGAGCTGAAGGGAAGCTGTGAGCTGGACGCAGCTCAGAACCTTTTGTTGGACACTGTTTCTGTTGGTTGCTTACATCACTACACTTTGCACAGATTAGTTGTGAGGGCAACTATAGGTTCTGCACACAGACAGATTCCTAAATTGAACTCTATGACTCTGACTTTCCTTGGGTTTATTTCGGTAGGGAAATCCACCATAGTATAAGACAAGACAGGCCTTTTTGCATCCTCACTTTTAAGTTAATATAGTGTATTATTTTAATTCAGAATCTGTTGTCTATGTCTTACTCCGGAATGCCTTCACATATCCTAAACTATCCACTCATACTATACTCTTTGATATTTCTCACTTCCTAATTCCATTGCTGCAGTCTTGCCCTTTCCATTACAGTACACCATTCCTACTTATCCTATAACACCACCACTGTGCAACACATAACACTACACATGTTTTATCACACAACCCACATCACCAATACATATTTCTACCACAAACCACTTTCCAACTTCAAAATACAACCCCTATCATTTACCCAACAGCCCACTGTTCTACAACCTCTCAATCTACAAAACATTTCGACCACACCTCCTATCTCCTATAAATCCCTCTGCCTCATGCTACTTCCAAAATTAAACACGACCTTCTTCCACATCCAAGTACCCAATATTAATCTGTATCTTTATGCTTGCACCACTCCCTCATGTGACCTCACTAACAACAATGCATTCATTGCTGTATTTCCCCATCATTCATACCATTACTGAAATCACATTATTTTGCATTATCCCCACATCCCTCTTTCTTATACCACTACACTAGAGGTCTACAACCTCTTCCTCTACAAATATTTGTGTCCACAGCTCCTATTATCTATACATTTCTCTTCTACATCCTACTGCACACTTATAATCTATAATATGACTCCAACGCCCCTCTTCCTCATCTCAGTACCCAATATTAATACATATCATTATCCATAGACCACTCTTCCTCATCCCTGTACAAAACACTCACAGAACACTTCTAACACATTAAAGTATACACTTTCTTTTCTCGAACAGATATAAAACAATACCTAATGAAACTCAGCTTCATAGAAAACAAAGAAGAGATCGAGCAGATAAAAAGAAACAAAAGTCACATACTCAACCTCCACTAAAACAATTTATAGAAAACATACACGTGAGAAAACAAGTACTCTTGCTCTTTCAAAGTACAACAATAGTCACCACTAACAAAAGTATTGCCTCTCCATCAAAAAATAAAAGTAACCAAATACATAGTAAACACATTACAAATGAAAATTAACCTCAAACTATATCTAGCAATGTCAATGTTGTCACAATAAAACATTCAAAACAACAATTTTAGAAACAATGGGCCTCATTATGAATGTGCCGGTTGCGGTAACAATGGTGCGGTAAGGTACCAGCACTGTTGTTACCGGACCGGCACACTGCGAGCTTTGCGAGTGGGTTCCCTCCCTTCCGCCAGACCTGACCTGGCGGGCAGAACGGCACCTGCCCGCAGACCTTGACGGTAGCACCAGCACCATTACGAGTGGTGCCAGTGCTACCGTCTTCCCCATTCCCATTGAGTCCAATTGGACTCGAATGGGAATGGGGAGTTTCTTTGCCATAGGACAGCCGGGGCTTTAATTCCGCGGTGATTCCCCATTGCCCATTGCCAGGCACCATAAAAAAACATGACCGGCAGTCTTCCGTTTTTACCAGCACGGCTACCGCTGGAGTCATAATGAGGCCTAATGTTCTGCTGCAGAGTTCTTACCAATCCCATAAAAAGATCGGAGAAGTCACGTTCCTCACTTTAAATTGATCAAAGAAAACTAATGCTTGAAGCACTGATTGACAGCACATTCAAACTTAAAAGAAAACTATATTAGTTTAAAACAGAATAAAACCACTCATTAAATTAATATATTACAACAAAACCTCTAAATGTGCGCAATGTGACAATAGATAACTTTTCTAACATCTGTGCAATTGAATAGTGAGTGCCCCAGAAGTCCCCCAATGCACAGTGACCTGATTTCAGACCTTTTTAAATTTGTAAAAACACGTGGAGCGCGGCATGCTTACTAGCCTAGCCCGCAACCTCCTTTGGCCTTATCCCACCTCCCACACCGCCCCGTACCCTGATTGGCCCTTTCCCAGCATATAACTCAGCACTGGAGGTAGCCCCCTGTCCAGCAGCCCCTGCAGCTAAAGGCCCCAAGGCAAAGGGCGGCTCCTACAGTAGCGGCTCCAAACTTCACGTGTCAGCAGGGGAGGCCAGGGCCAGCCGTCAACCAGCAGCGACCATCAAGGTAGGTGTGGCATGGCTCGGGAATAGAGCAATTACTCTACTCCGGAAGCTCTGCCACTCTACTTACCCTCAGAACCTAGCACGCCAGGCTATTAATACTAACCAGCTTAACTGAATATAACTGTGAATATTAGCCATTGTCACATCTAGACAGGACTGTGTACGTTGGCCATTGTCACATTTAGATAGAATTGTGAAAATAAATTTGCATCACATCTAGAGAGGATTGTGAATCTTAGCCAATGCCACATTCAGATATAACTGTGAATGTTAGCCATTGCCACATTTAGATAGAATTGCGAATATTAGCTCACACCACATCTAGACAGGATGACAAATATTTTAGCCATTGCCACATATAGATACATTTGTGAATACTAGCTCACGTCGCAGATAGACAGAATTGTGAATATTAGCTAATGCCACATTTCATAGAATTGTGAATGCTGGATTGTATCACATCTGGACAGGATTGTGAATGTAATCCATTGCTACATTTATATAGAATTTTCAATATTAGCTTGCGTCCCATCTAGACAGGATTGTGAATGTTAGCCAATGCCATATTTAGATATAATTGTGGATGCTAGATTGCGTCGCAACCAGACAGGATTGGTTCCATGTAATAATGTCTGCGCAAAAATGTCGCGTTTTTTGCTGAGACATTATTACATTGAACATGCGGTGGACACCCCCACAACCCTGGATTTTTTTTTAAAGAGGACATCCTTGCAACCCATTCCCATACATAATGTCACCATACATAATGTCGCCAATGGCTTTTGCCAGCAACATTATGTATGGGGACATTATTACCTGATACCAAAGGATCGTGAATATTAACCATTGCCACATTTAGATAGAATTGTGAATATTAGCTTGTGCCACATCTAGACAGTATGGCAAATATTTTATCCATTGCCACATTATTTGTGAAAACTAGCTTGTGTCACATATAGACAAGATTATTAATGTTAGCCAGTGCCACATAAAGTTGTATTTCTGATTATTAGCTTGCACCACATCTAGACAAGATTGTGAATGTTAGCCAGCACCACATTTAGATATGACTGTGAATATTATCCAGCACGGCTACCGTACGCATATCCTGAAGACCACAGTACATATATTACACCACATACACCACATACACCACATCTGTGGACACAGGCTGCAGAATGCAGCTATGGCTATGCTTTCAGTCTAGCAGCACATATAGCTGTCCAGACTGAAACACCTGAAGTACCACAACACCTCTGCCACTAGTATATGAAGGAAATCCAGTATAGCTGATCACACATCGACTCTCTCAACAATAGCATTCTATCGCTAACCTCCAACAGAGCCCACCCATGTGCCTTACCTCACTCTGGGCTGCTTAGTCAAGTCTAGCCAGCCACCCAAATCCTAGACCGGCAAAATGCACACATGTATCACCTAATCTAAACTCTTTAGAATTTTCCTGCACATTGACTACAGTCACTGAGGGCGTTCCAACATAAAAAGCGCATTGAGGCCACACAAATGGGGAAAGAGTGCTATATAAATAACCAAACACAATCCAATTCAATACAAATACAATACATATAACCCAATGACCCAAAGCTCAAATCTCTGCATACTTAACTCACATGAAAATCAACACAACCATCTTCTTGCTCAGCAAACAACACGCACTTCATCACACCGCAACAACAAACTGTAGTATACGTGTGTCTTACCTCATCACGAGAATCCGCGAGGAGCTCTCGTGGTGTGAGAAAGATAGAATGTTGGAATGGTCAGAGACGTAGGTTGGTGAACGTTCTGACATTCAAATGAGAAGATCGTTGCAGCCACAGTCGGTGGGGCCTTACATCCGTACTCCCCTATCCATATATATTTAATTACTTAAGATAATAAAAGTTATTATATTCATCCAAGGTCTCCTGTCCTTACCTCAACCACTTCAAGTGGCGACGAGGATTTTCACAGGCCCCACTGCCCCCGTGCTACCTGGTTCATACGAGCGTCGTAGCTGGCTGCGCAACTCTCCTACGCTGCAGCCGCTCCGCTCCAACGGTGAAATCTGCACGGCGAATGTGTAGCAGGCCGCGCAGCTGTCAAGAAGCTGTGGCCGCTCCGTTTCGTTCCTCATTTCGGTCCGGATGCTAATCGGACAAACGCTGGAGCGTTTAAAGCACAGTGAGTGGTTGCGCGATCGTGGTCGGTAAATCCAGCTTATATTAATTGTTTTGTTCCGGGTCCTGACACGCCCAGTTACGTTGTTTCCTCTATCATCTGCCTGGACAGATCTACCGTACTGCATGGTATAGGAGGGCACTCCTGTTTGCAAAGAGGTGTAACAAACAACAATAAGGTTAATGCTATTAAGTACAGCATAATAAGGATACAGGGCACACAAGACTGATATAGAAGTGTGTGCTGAGTTAAAGACATATGAAATTTATGCAAGGAATTCAAGTAACTATAAGAACCTACACTGCAGTGTGCAAGACATAGATATATCTTGCATAACTTTTAACCCTTTTACTATCATCTAGCAAAGTGTACATCATGTCTTTTAACAGTGTGCCACCACCCATGTTTTCCTGTCGGAGGTTGGGGACCCAGTGATCCCTTGGGAAAGGTGGATCAAATCATTTGAGCACTATGCAGGTGTTGTATGTGGTCAGAACTGCAGTTTGGAGAAGAGGAAATCTCTTCTTTTACATTGTTTGGGCCCGGCAGGACAAGAAAAATTTGAAAAGTTGCCAGAACTACCACTTGAGGAAGATATTGATCTCAATGTGTATGAACGCTCAGTCAAGAAAATGAGCAAACATTATGAGAAGAAACGGAGTACGATTCTGGAACGTTATAAATTTGGGAAGAGGACTCAGGAAGAAGGTGAGAGTGTGGAACAATACATTACAAATTTAAGGAAGCTGGCTAAAACATGCAATTTGGATGCTCAGTTAGATGAAAGATTAAGCGATCAATTCATGGAGTGCAGGAGCAGCAAAGTGAGGGAAAGGTTATGGGCTGAAGATAATCCCGCTCTGGATACAGTTTTACGTGTGGCCAAGGAAGTCGAGCATACAGAGAAATGTGTCAAAGAATTAGAAAATAGGCTGCAGGCTACTGAAATTAAACATGATATTCCTAAAGACAAAATCACAACAACCAACATGACCAAGAACAGTGAATCCATAGCTGTAATAACAGAAAATACCAGTAGAAGATACAAGTCAGAAAGGGGTGGCAGAGTATCCTGGAATGATGATAAAAGAAAAAAAATGAATCCTAGAGCAAATAATGGTGATGTGAGGAAGAGGAGCCCACGCAGACGAGGAGATGACTCTAGGAGGAAGAACACAGGGAGGTGTTTCAGATGTGATGGTACTGACCATTGGGCAGATAATGCAGAATGCCCTGCATTAAAAATCATATGTGGGAAATGTAAAGGCAAGGGACATTATGCTTGATGCTGCAGAATACAGAATACCTCTACAAATTGGATACGAGGTGCTAATTACAGTGATGAGGATGGAGAGGAATGCGTGTTTGTTATAACAGGTGAAGAAAATGAGGAAGAAATGGAAAGTCCCAAGGCTATGGTGTGCGTTGACGGTGTAGACATGCACATGATGATTGATTCGGGAGCCAGATATACCCTAGTGCCACAAAATCTGTGGGACAGGAAGAAACATGAATATCTGCATGAGTCAGACATAAGACCCAGAGCATATGGTGGAATCCGAATAGATGTCATTGGATGGTTTTGGGGCACGCTCAAATTCAAAGAGAGGAAAGCAAATGGAAAAATATATATTACCAAATCAGGAAGAACACCTTTGTTTAGTTGGACTCATCAAAGCAAACTCAAAGTGAGATTAGATGCTGCATCCAGTGAATCGGTGTATTCAGTTGAAAGTGGTACTATGAGAAATCAAGAAAACAAGATCATCAGTAATGATGACATAACGAAAGGGATTTTCAGGAATGAAATTGGATGTCTTTGCGGATTTGTTCATGAGATTAAAATGAAACTGAATCATACTCCAGTAGCACAGAAATTGCGCAGTATTCCACTATCAATGAGAGATGAGGTGAGGAAGGAGATTAAATTGTTAGAAGATCAGAGAATCATTGAAAGAATAGATGCCAGTGAGTGGGTTTCACCATTAGTTGTGCTAAGAAAAAAATCCGGCAAGCTGAGAATATGTGTGGACATGAGGGAGCTTAATAAAAGCGTGATCCCTGACAGACATCCACTCCCCAATATACAAGAATTTGTGTCCACTATTGGGCCTTCAAAATATTTATCTACACTCGACTTAACTTCAGCATATCACCAAGTAAAATTACATAAAGAATCTAAGAAGTTGACAGCATTTATTACACCACATGGGTTGTACCAATACAGGAGACTACCTTTTGGGTTAATATCAGCTGCTTCAGTATTTCAAAGGATTATGCATAAACTATTTGAAGGTGATCAAGGGATCATTTGTTTTCAAGATGATATATTGGCGCATGCCACAGAACAAATGGAACATGATGAGAGGTTGCGACATGTATACAAGAAATTATATGAGGCAGGAATGACTCTCAGTAGGGATAAATGCAATATCAATCGCAGAGATATTGAGTATCTTGGACATACCATATCTGCTGATGGTATTCGCCCAAAGAAGCAGTTGTCTGATGCTATACAAAACATGCCGAGACCCAAATCAAAGGAAGAAGTGCGCACGTTCATAGGAATGGCGGAATATTATTCTAAATTCCTAAAAGATTTTGCCTTACATACAGTTCCACTACGTGAACTCCTAAAAAAAAAAATCTTCGAACGGAATGTAGAATGTGAGGACGAATTTGAGAATATCAAGCGGGATTTGAGCAGAGCACCGTCATTAAAGAATTTCAAAAGTGGAAAGAAGACCATAATTACGACGGATGCTAGCAATTTGGGACTTGGAGCTGTTGTCACCCAGGAAGTTGATGGGAAAGAAAATTTAATTGCATTTGCATCAAGACTGTGAAAAGGTGTGGAAAAGTCTTATGCCACAATAGAGAAAGAGATATTGGCCATCAAGTGGACGACAGAGAAGTTTAGAAATTTCATTTGGGGAGTGGAGGTAGAAATCCGCACTGATCATAAACCATTAGTACATGTTATTATGAATAAAGGATTGGATAATGTGTCCAACAGAATAAAAAGATGGGTCATACTTTTGCAAGAGTACAACTGCACAGTACGATACGTACCGGGGGTGAAAAATCGCGCTGCTGATTGTCTGTCACGGCTCACAAATAATGTAGAGAATGATGATGAGAATGAAAATAACTCAGAAGTTGTTTTAAATATAGAGATATTTTCCATATCAAAAACAGAATGGGAAGAGGCTGAAAAAGGAGATGATGCTATGCTGAAATTGAAACAAATCTTTCAAAACAGTAAATATCTGAAGAAAGATACATTTGAAGAACACAATCTGATGGAATATTGGAAGGTTGCAGATGAACTGAATGTGGTGAATAACAGAGTCATGAGAGGTGATCGGATAATTCCACCTGTGAACCTGCGACATAAGATTATTGAACTAGGTCACGAAGGTCATCAAGGAATAGTGAAGACCAAACAGAGAATACGTGATGACTTCTGGTGGCCGGGATGCGATTTGCAGATCGAAAGAGTCATCAGAGAATGTATCCTTTGCAATGAGAGTGACAGAGCATGTGTGAATGCAAAATACCCTATGGTGGTAACGAGTATTCCAGGAAAGATATGGGATGAATTGGGCATAGACATTTTAGGACCTATTTTCTGTGATGGTAAAAACAGTTTTGTCTTGTAGTCATTGATCTTTTGACCAGATGGGTAGAAGTTCTTATTAAACCCAATATGTATGCCAAGACAGTTGTGGAATTCATGTCAGAAATATGTGCTAAAGAAGGTTTCCCCAGAAACGTATTAACTAACAATGGAGTCCAATTTAGGTCGAAGGAAATGGAGAAATTTTGTATTGAAAATTCTATTACGCATAAAAGAAGTGCAATATATCATCCGCAAACGAATGGTGTAGTTGAGAGATTCAACAAAATACTCAAAGATGCCATTCGTTGGGCTTGGGCAAATGGACTAAGCTGGGAAGATGCAGTGAAAAGAAAGATAATTGCTCACCGGTTTACACCACATTGTACGACTGGTTTGTCAACATTTGAAATGAGCAGGGGACGCAGAGCAAACACTAAGTTGACTCCATCCTGGATGGAGAGGGAAATGGTTGTGAGAAAAGATTTTGGAGAAGCAGTGGAGAACATTAGAAACACCCAGCTAAGAAACAAAATAGCTCATGATAGTCATGTAGGGAAAGGAAAAAAGAGGGAAACACCCACAGTAGGGGGTTTGGTAAGAATTAAACTGCCCCCAGTACTGAGAGATGGTCCTTGCAAATGGTCCAAGCCGATGGGTGTAGTCGAAGTTTTCAAACATGCAGTACGAGTGAAAGATGGAAGAGTTTGGAATATGGAAAGGGTGTGTGTGATAAAGTCATGTAGTAATTTAAGTCCAAATGAATCTGTACATAAGGAACAAAGAAGTATGGATAGTGGTGAAAACATGGAAGAGAGTGATAGTCATGTGAAATTAATGTCAAACAGAAATGTAATGTTGAGAATTTCCTTGCCAAAAACAAAATCAGATTTCTCACGGGTGTCAAGAACAGGAAGGAGTATTTGCAGACCAGCATACATGAAAGACTTTGTATGAGTATTTAAAGGACACAGATGAAATCTTTACCAGACTTTTAATGGACAGCAGGAGGCTAAGGAAGGGAGATGTGTAGTATACGTGTGTCTTATCTCATCACGAGAATCCGCGAGGAGCTCTCGTGGTGTGAGAAAGATAGAATGTTGGAATGGTGAGAGACGTAGGTTGGTGAACGTTCTGACATTCAAATGAGAAGATCCAGCCACAGTTGGTGGGGCCTTACATCCGTACTCCTCTATCCATATATATTTAATTACTTAAGATAATAAAAGTTATTATATTCATCCAAGGTCTCTTGTCCTTACCTCAACCACTTCACAAACCAACAACACATAAATCACACCAACAGTACACGAGGACTCTCATCGATCCAATGTTCACACCTAAGCTCAGCGCACAGTGAAAACCTAACTGAAGCTTCCAACAGAACACCACTTTTCTCACTTTCCCTTTTCCCTCTTCTCCAGACTAACCCATCCCGCCTTTTTGATTGCAGATCCACCTGACACCTGAGCACCTGTGGACCAATTCCCTTGGTGACGGTGCACAGTACAAATACCTTTATCATTAATAACATTAACTAGTAGCACAGAACCATATTTCAATGAAGAAGCTTGAAACCAAGAACACTCAAACCCAATTGCCATAGATACCAATAGAAGGGGCTATAAAAACAGTAAGAGATACCATTATGGCAAAATAAACCTTATGCTCTTCATGTCCACGCAGGTCGTCCAGTGTACAAATGGATGTAAAGCTCATCATGTAATGTGCGTCAACAGTTGTTCAAATGTTTATGGCAATTCCTCAGTTAATATCTATATATTATAGGGTGGCGATAGCCGCCCTATATTTAATGTCAGTTGGATCCCATAGGAACCCCTCAAAATTCTATCGTTAATAACTTTTGATTTAAGTAACAGTTTTGAACGAAATTGCAAAAGTGATTAAGGACACGCGCCCCCCCCCCCTCCACCTTGCAAAGTTTTGTAAATTTTCATTGAAAAAGAAAAAAGTTATTAAGCGTCCCTACATTTTTTTTCCAAAAGAGCAGCTTACTTCCCATTCATTTTCCCACAGACAAGGTTCAAAACAACTTGTGCACGATTCATTGACTCGCGATCCACGCCTGGTTTGGGCTTATTCCGTGCAGTAGTTATTTGAATATTTGACAGAGAAGGGGGTGCTCCATTCTCAAAAATAGAAAGCTATATCTCAGGGATTTACCTAAAACCGGGTTTTTTTTAGAAATGAAATGAACGCCACCTTGTTTTTCTCTCGATGCAACAGATATCCACGGGTCTAGCCGAGGATATGGGAGAATGAAATGCAGGAAAAAAGCTATTTGCAGGTCAAAAAACATGCAAATGACATCAGGCCAGAAGAGGAAGTGGGTGGCTAGAGGGTACCAAGTGAAATTTTGGAGTTGGAGGGGGTCTAGGGACTGAATTTGCAACACAAGCTTTCTGTAGCCTCGACTATAGCCTCGAATAGCCGACATCTGACAGAAAACTGTATCACAGAAACAGCGTGTGCTGTGGGGGAAAAGCGAGAGGGCAGGGGGGGGAACTGGCCCAGAGGAGGGGGGCCCTTGGTGAGGTAATGGGGGGGCAGGAAAGCATTTTTTCATCAGGTTTTCCGATATTAATGGCTATAAATGACTACTGATAGCCAGGGGTATGTGTAGTTCAGTACCCATTGCTATACATTTTGGGCTTTTAGTGTTTTATTTCTTTTCAAAAGTTATTTTTTTAGGTATACAGTACGCATCACTACACATTTTGGGGTTTCAGTGTTTTATTTCTTTTTAAAAGTTATTTTTGTAGGTATAGTGACGTGGAGGGTAAAAAATCACTGGTGACCCAGTAGGAATTTGGGAGTCTTATCTATTTTTGATGTGGGTTTTAAGCCTTTCGTACATATTAGACTGTAGGGAAAAACAGCAGAAAATAGTTTTAAAAAAATTATACAAAAAGGAGCCACCCTACTATAATTAGATGCCCCATACACTGTATTTTAGTCTGCGTATTGTCACTAATGCTGTGTTGTACTGTATTTACTGTCTTGATTGTTTTAGTTCTATTGTATTATAAAACCCAAAGTGAGCCCCCCCTTTAACTAACCGCGGTTATAATACAAGTCAATGAACTGTAGCCACGGATATAATAATGAAACACAGATATGGGGTTATTATTTTATTATATTTGTGTATTTATATGTGATAAGTACTGCTTAAAAGAATTGTTTTGGGGTATACTGAGTGTAGTCGCACATTTGGAGTGCTGTTTTGATGAATGAACACCGCATTTCCTTCATCGGTTAGGTGTACTCCATCATGTCTACAGAAATTGGCCATGTAGTACTGTATGTTGTTGTTTGAAATTCATAATTTGTGGTAGTCTCACATGAATGCAAAAACTACTTTCTTAACATTACTCAGTGATTTTTCAATTTTACCATTAAATCTGGTGGTCCATCTCCATTTTTGCCTCTGAGTCAAATTGGAAAAGATAAAGATGGTGTGAGGAATTGTTCCATTAGTTTTCCCATGTCTTGTTTTATCATTAAAGTAAGGGACACACCTCGTACATTCCCCAATCATTTCCTCCACAATGAATTAGTATGATATATGGTTGCCCTGTACTTCTTAGACTTAAAAAATTTTGGAAACATTTGGTACCAACGGATTCCCCGCAATCCAAACCATTTAACTGTAAAATCTCTCAAACCTAGGTCCATGTTAATATTTAATTTCTCACCTCACAAAAAGCCAGAAACTAAAACAGCCAACTGTCTCCGATCAGCCACACAGTTTTACAGTTTTCAAACAAGCCATGATATCTGCGGTCTTTCTCTGTTTCCTGGAAAATGATTGCTAGTTTGAATTTCTAGTAGTTTGTATGAGCAGGGTATGTATGATGTGTGTGTTTGTTTTTGACTTTGTAATTGATGATGATCCTGTTGTCATTATCTGCGGCTATCCAGCAGCCACTCAGTGCACAGTGCTACTACACACGGGTGGATGTGGTACCCTGTGCAGCCCTGGCTATATTGTGGCAAATGGCACATTGTGTGTTTGTGAACGTGTGGTAGACGCAGCTATCTGACATTTTGGGTGGAGTAGCATCATAGATGCATTGAGTGTTTTGGGGGATTGGGAGAAACCAGGGGAGTGGAGGAGGGCTGGTGGGCATGTTAGGGACTCTTGTTTGGAGTTTGGGGGAGTGGAAATACATTTTTCTATTCTTAGTTTTTAAGTATAGCTGCGGCTACCAGCAAACGGTCATGAAAGCTTTACTATAACCACATCTATTGAAAACCACGTGCATAGGTGTGTCAATGCTTTTTGTCACTTTATGTGGATGATACAGTACAGAATTTTATTTGTGTGCATTATTTTATCTACTTAGGTGTTCTCTTATATCATTTGAAGGTTTGAAGGCCGATCTAGTTTGGTTTTGGGCTTGCTGAAAAATGTACGTGTAGCCGTGGATACAAAGCAAGGTCTGCAGCTGCGTTGAATAATCGAGGCTATGAAAGAGGCTGGGTGGAAAGAAAATAGATTTCTGTGCGTTTTATTGTTTGTTATATAGTTGTCTTTTTTTGGTTTTCATTTTGGAAAGTATAAAAGCCACCAGGTTTATCCTTTTAATTCCAGAACTCTCACTGTGCACATGGCAGGAGTGCGGCTGATGTGAAAGTAAGTTTTAATGAATATTTATATATTTGAAAGTTTATTTGCATTGTTGTGTGTGTTAGTTATATTAAGCACTGCTATCATGTCTATCAGGTGGTGTGTATTATAATTTCTGATTGTGTGGAAAGTATTTTTAAATGTATTAATTAAGTTTCACTAACATTTACCAACACAATTAAATTTGTCGATCAGTGGTATTTGTATGCAGACATATAGTTTTTGTATTCATGTTAGTGATGTTGAAGTTTATTTTACTGTATTTGTTGTCATTTTAATGCACTTTCATCCATGAAGTACTGTTTTGAGTTTTCTGTGAGGTAGTACAATTGATGGTGTTTTGCAAGTTTATTTAAGCTATTTTCTTATTTTTGTATTGTGTTGTAGGTGCATCGTTCTCATCATCATTGCACCAGAGGCTGAATAGTTGATTCCCGTGAAAAGCCACCCTATCTTCAAAACATAGCGGTACTGCTGGAGATGGGAGCAGTTATTCTGTAGTCAGTTCATGAAAAGCCTCCTTGCGAACCTTTTCAGCATTGCTGATTATTTTTCAAATTGAGTGATCCAGTGCTGCAGGTGTTTTAAGTCTCTGGCCGTTGGTTGCAGCACCTTCGATGTTTGTAGGTTAATTGCGCACAACCACCACTCACAGCTCCAGTGATGAGGGAAGACTACATTTAGGTCAGAAAAGGCTGCAGTCTAGTATGTGGCAGACCAGCTAGAAACATTTGAAGGTCCATGTCTTGGTGTTTTTTTGCACAAGGTGCATTCGACTTTCTCCATTTGTTTGCCACAAAATATGATTTTTTTTTAAAGTACTTGTGTTTCTACCTGTTTGATTGTTTTCTATCCCATGTTCTCCAAGTTTACTTTGTTTGTTTGTTTTATTATTTGCAATGCACACCAGACCCAAGGGTATCAGGGTGCAACAGATACAAGAATATGCGAAGCTTAGTTACAGTGCATCATACAATGCAATACATTACTATACAATGCAGGATATACAGATATTTACAGATATTACAGGTATTGTACAGAAAAATTAAGTTACACAGTCATGCAGATTATTGGTCAGTGGATTTTAACCACAAGATAGTATTAGTTCTTAAATTCTGGTAGGACTGGTCTACTCTTAGGGAAGGAGGCAGGGAGTTCCATAGTTTGACCGCTTTAACAGGGAAGCTGTTGCCACCAATCGTGGATCATTTGAATCTGGGAATGGACAAGCAGTCCAGGTTTGCTGATCTAGTTGGTCTTGGGGATGTCCGTTTGTGGAATTTCTCAGAGAGGTAGATGGGTGTGGTGTTGTTAGGAGATTTATGGCTGAACGACACAGTTTTTAGACGGATTTTGTCATTTGTCCGGAGCCAGTTGTTCTGTCGTCTACTCTCAGAGGTGTGCTCTCTTCAGGAGATAGCTAAGGCCGCTCTAAGGGCATTGTTTTGTAGGGTTTGGATTCTAGTAATGATGTATTTGTTAGATCCTATGTATAGGGCATTACAATAGTGCAGACGGCACAAGATGAGGGCTCTGGCCAGGATGGTACAACTATTGTTTGAGCGAAATGGCTTACCGGTTCTAATGAGTTTGCACGTGTACGCCTTGGAGAACGCTAGCGTGTTGACCTGTTTAGAGAAGGATAAGGTAGAGTTGAGGTAAAAACCTAATGTTTTTACCTACTGGGCTGCCTTAATGAGGTTGCCGTCAATTATGAAGGAGGCGTAGTCAGGTTCTAATTTTTTTAGGTTAGTAGGGGTACCCAAGATGATGAGTTGTGTTTTATCATCATTCAGGCATCGACCATGCATGGCCATCCATGCCTGGATGATGTGCACTCTATTTACCAAGGCCATATCCTTGTCGTAATCCCCTGTAGGTGGGAGGAGGATCTGAGTATCATCTGCATAGTTAGAGTAGGTGATACCAAGATGGTCCAGATTGTCGAAAAGGTGATGTGTATGGGGTCTGTCGCTGTTGAGGGAGAGAAGACCCTCATTGTTCTGCCGCTTAGGAAAGATCTAATCCAAGTTATGGCTTCTTTGCTGCTGTGTCGAGATGGTTGCATAGGATCGTATGATTCACCAAATCGAAAGCAGCTGAGAGGTCCAGAAGTAGCAGCAAAGCTGATTTACTACTGTCTCTAAGCTCGTCGACTTGGGTTTTGAGATCGATGAGGGCGGTCTCCGTTCCATGCTGTGGATGGAAGCCTGACTGCCTGGCTCCTAACAGGTGGTGTAATTACAAGTATTTTTGGATTTTCATGTAGGCCACTGTATTTAGTATTTTTAAAAGGAAATGGAATGTTGTGATTGGCCTATAGTTGGTGGGAGTTAAGGGATCAAGAGTAGGTTTTTTTTAAAAGCGGGAGTACCCACGATTCTTTGAGGTTAGTAGGGATGGTGCCGGTGGCAAAGGACACGTTAATGAGCTTGGATATGAAAGGTGACAGGTCTCGAGCCGCATCCTTGATGAGTTGTGCCGGGCAGAGATTACCCTGGCAATTGGTTGGTTTGAGAGACAAAATCATTCTTTCCACCTCGATGATAGATACTTTAGAGAAGTTAAATCGGATGGGATGGTTTTCAGCGGTGTTCACAGATAATTTAGGTGTGGGTGGAACATTTAAAGATGCTTTTTTTTGGGATCTTTTATTTTGTAATGTAGATACTTTATTGGCTAGTGCGTATTGGATATCTGAGCACCATTTTTTATCTTTGGTGCAAGTGTCTGGTATCGCAATGGGAGACTCTAGTTCTTTAAGAATAGTAAATAATTCTTTCATATTGGAATTAACTTGGGAGATATGGGTGTTGTAGGATTCCCATTTAGCAAGGCAGATTTCTTTTTTGTAGAGTGATGAGGGTTTTGTAAGCTTTAGTTTGTTGGCTTCCGATGGTAGTAGTTTCCATGCAGCCTCGCAGTTTCTTTTTTGTTGACTTACATTTTTAGGAATGGTGTAAACCATTTGTTTAAGTGTTTTTTGACTTACTTGGTCTCAGTTTGAGAGGGGCAATCTGATCTAAGGAGGAAGTCATAATTTTATTTTACTCATTGACCATGCTTTCTGGGTCTGTACTGTTGGAAAGTGAGTAAAGGGTGGGGAGAATAGCAGGGATGAGCCTATCCACTGTAATGCTCTTTTTATTTCTAGTTAAGGTGGGTGGAGTCCTAGGGGCAGGTATGGGGGGGTCTGTTGGTGGAGAGCATAAATAAGAGTAGGTAGTGGTCAGTCCAGGCTAGCGGTGAAGTGGAGATGATGTTGGCATGGCAGTTGTAGTCTGCTACTCAATCTAGTATTCTCCCATTGTTGTGGGTGGGGTTTTGCTTCTTTGGGTAAGGCCATATTCTGATAGGATGTTTGCATCCTAGGCAGACTGATCCGAAGGGTCATTGAATCCCAAGTTGAGGTCCCCAAGTAGTAGTACTTGCGTAGAGCTTATGAGGTTACTAGTGAGTATAGTATGGATGTCTTCCTTAAATGTCCCGGTTGGGATGGGGGGGGGGCGGTAGATCAAGTGGATATTGAGGGTCTGGGAGCTGATCAATGTTAATTTGACAGAGAGAACTTCACACGAATGGATGTCGTAAGGGGTTGCTAATCTCATAGAGAGGGTGCATTTACCGATAACTGCAATGCCTCCGCCGCCTCTGGTCCCTTGTCTATCTTGTCTTAAGATTGTATAGCCCTCAGGAACTGCTAGCATGAGCATAGGGCCTGCTGCAGCGTGCAACCATGTCTCAGTGATTGCGAGGAAGTCTAAATTATCGCTCAGGATCAGATCAGCAATCTCTGTGGCATGTGCTACTAGAGATCTGGAATTTATTAGAGTTCCTTTAATAAGCGGGCTTGTGAGAGTTTTAGTTGCTAGGTGGGAGGTTAGATGGTCTTTACGTTTGGAATGCTGGCGTGTGCAGTTTTTAGTCCTAGGATGGCCATTGTATGCTACCTTTGTACTCGTGGGGGTTAGGTCAGGCAAGGTTTTTGAGGTCCTCTTTCCTGTAAGGGTGGGTAGCGAGCTGATAGGAAGCTTGTATGTTTTGGCTAGTCACGCTCTGAGACGCGAGTTCCTAACCTCCGTTGTGCAAGGATAACTCGGGATTAGGCATTGAAGGTCGTTCATAGATAGGGGACGGTTAATTATAGTATTGTTAGTTAATGTGGGGTATGGCATACTTGATAGGTCCCCAATGGATAGTGTATGGGGTCCTATAAAGCAGAGTGTAAAACTCAGTGTGAAAAGTGAGATACATGCAATCTGGTAGGTGAATGTAGTGAGCATGCTATGACTTAGCTATGTGCTAAATGCAATAGTCAAAAGGTAAGGCACAATAGGCAAAATGCATAGGTCAAATGGTACGGCACAGTAGGCTAGATGCATAAATCAGATGGTAAGGAACAATAGGCAAAATGCATAGGTCAAATGGTAAGGCACAATAGGCAAAATGCACAGGTCAAGTGGTAGGGCACAATAGTCTAAATGCATAGGTCAAGTGGTAGGGCACAATAGTCTAAATGCAGAGGGGTAGCGGATCCCTATGTGGCAGGGATGCTAGTAACAAGTTCTAGTGTCAAATCACAAGAGGGAGGGAGGGGGTATGCAAATAAATTTGATAACAGTCCGTAGATTGTAAGGTTACTGCAACATCATGGTCAGCAGGCATTAAGTTGTAGGATTAATTCAGCGCATATCATATGTACCAGGACATATACCAGGACAGATGTACGTTTCACGTAATGCGCAGTTAAGCACAGTGAAGCAAGTGCAGGCATGATCGGGTCAAAACATTTCAAAACATTTCAACACAGGTGTTGACAGTTTGGAAACAGCTATAGCTACAGTAAGAGTCGCTGGGATAGTTGACTTTTGTTCTACAAGAGGTGACGGAAGTACTACTTGGGTCTGCCGACCTCTATTAGATAGTACTCGTTATGATGAATGTTGGTATTGAAGTGAGCACAGGTCGCGTATCGCAGATGGGAGGGGCGTGAGACCATTCATAGAGCAATGGTTTATAAGGAGGGTGTTTACCAGAGGTGTGGTGTGGTCGGACATGGATAAACTCCGCTGGATACCATGAGCACATGAGGTGATAATGGAACGGGCAGCATTTCTGGCCTCCAGCGTCCGGCGTCTCCAGACAGGTGCCTTAAGCACGGTGCCTTCTGCAAATGTGCCAGCTTCCACCTACCGGTTCTCTGGTGGGCTGGATATTGCAGACGACAACCAATCAGCAGCAACTGAGATTCAAGCAGCTGCTTGGTTCGTTTACTCTCGGGCCGCCATCTTAGAAAGGCTCAAAGTGCTCCACACAGTGAGCAGGATCAATAGGTTACTGTGCAGTTGCCAAGCACAATGAGGGCAGCAATGGCTTACCTTGGGACGACGGGTCCTCCGTGTTGCTCCAGCAGCACGAATTGAGGTGGGGAGATCTCTTGCTCGATCCCAGTCGGCGTGTCCTTCAGGAGGACCACCTTGTTCTCTCTTGTTCTCCAAGTTTACTTAACCTTCCCCATCCAAGTTGGATTTGATTTCTCAATGACCCAGTGATTAGTATGTGCAAAGAGAACAACAGTGTTGTATGCACACATGTTGTACCTTATATAGTGTATGTGATGCACTGCATGCGAAATATGAGGGTCACACAAACTTGTGTACTAAATTGTGTTTCATAAGTGTGTGTGTTCTTTAACTGATAATATTTTCTTTTTTTTTCAGATTGAAAGATAATATTTATTCTTTTTAATGACTTTAATGGTCATAGCCACGGGTTGGTTGGCCCATACCCATGGCTATAGATGTCAATGTGCAAAAAAGTATGCTGTTTGCACCCAAAGCATGCTTTCTAAGAATGATCTTTTATGTATATATTTATAAAAAATCTATTCGACTTACCAGCTAAAGTTTCATGTTGTAACTGTGGCTATGATAAAAGACAATGAACTCTACACGTGGCTATGAGTGATGGGTCATTATGTACTTTATGTGTTTTATGATAATGTTTCAAAAAACATGAACAATATCACCAACATGTACAGCATTTAATTCCTGTGATTCCCCTCCCTCTCCCTTCCCGCTCTCCCTCCCCTACATGCAGTTCAAGAAGTCTCTTTTATTTCTTCGTCACAACTGTTATGTCCCCACTTCATGCTATTTTGTCCCATGGGCAGGGTATTGTCCATATTTGTTACAGAAAGGAAGCCTGATCCCCTCTATAACTGTTTGTGCCTCATCCAGAAGATGAGTCAGATATTCCATGTCACATATAGATTTTGCTTTCTGAACCCATTCCTTTTCTGTGGGCATGCTCCCCCTTTTCCAATGTTGTACCACACAACTCCTCTCTGCTACTAGTAGAGTGTGGATCATGTGGCCCTGCTCACCCCCATTTTCCTCCTTCTCGTGCACCCCGAACAATAGTAGGCTAGGTTCCTTGGGTCTATGTATCCCATCAAGGTCTTTTAGCCATCCCAAGACCTCTTTCTAGTATGTCTGAATGAGTGGACAGGTCCACCACATGTGGTAATAGTCACTATTTGCTCCATTACAGTGGCAACAACGTGCGTCTACCTCAGGGTACAATGTTGCTAATGTTGCAAGCAGGTAGTACCATCTATGTAGAAGTTTGAATGCCTGCATCCTATATTGCAGGGACAACGTGGACCTTTTTAATCCCCTACACATTTTACCCCACGTCTGGTCGGTCAATTCAACTGCCTGGTCTTCGGCTGATTTCCTATGTATGGGCAATATATCAATGGGTTTGCCCCTTCTTGTTTTCATCTAACCTGGGTATTCACCTCTTCATATTGGTTTCCTGTAGCATATCTTCTCAAAGGGGGTGAGTGCTTAGGATAGGATTTCTCCCCAATTGGGCTTCATCAGGACCCCCTTCAACCGTAGGTATCTAAAGACTGAGAGTCCCTTCATCGTCAAGTATTCCTCTAGCCGAGTCAATGGCATATATTCCCATCCCTCCCACATCTGTCCCGCCCTCGAGAGCCCTGCCTCATACCACTTTTGAAACCTCAGAGGGTCTACAATGAGATTCCGTATGGGTGGTGCCCAGATACAACTGAGGGGAGAGGGCCATGTTGACAACCATCGGGTGGCGCCCACCTCCCGCTGATTGACTAGAAAACTTCCAGGATGCAAGCACTCGTCTAGCGATCTCTTTCTGCGGAACCCACTTCAATTCACCCAGTTTTACCGGCTGCAAGATCGCATTGCCCATATTAACCCATTGCTTCTTTGTTTCTGGGTCTAGATGGCCTAAGATAATCCGCAATTGGGCCGCCCTGTAGTATGTACCCACATCTGGGAATCCCCCTCTCCCCTCCTCCTTTGACAGCATTAGCACCCTATATGCTATCCAAGGTTTTGTTCCGGCCCATAGAAACCCTAAGAGGGCCTTCTGTATTGTGGCTAGGAAATTGGTTGGGATCATCGTGGGGAGCATCTGGAAGAGAAACAGCAGTTCGGGAGGATTGTCATTTTAATACAGTTTAGCTGTGGCATCCATGAGAGACTAATCCGTCCCCGGCGCTGCATGTCCTCACTTATCTTACTCCAGAGTGGGAGGTAGTTCTTCTCGAATAGATTCTTGGCTTCTCTCGTGATTTCAATCCCAAGGTATCGAAAGCCATCCTGCCTTATCTTACATCCCCATTTCACAATCCAGTTGCTGTTCTTCTGGCTCCAATTCCCTTTTAAGAATGCCACTTATTTGGCAAGAGTAACCCGGAACCTGACAGTATCCCGTACTCTTCCTGGCCCTGTAAAAGGGTTGGCACCGAGGACCGTGGGTTTGTGAGGTAGAGTAATGCGTTGTCCGCAAAAAGACTTGCTTTATATTCCTGTCCTGTATGTGCACCCCAGTTATATCCCCACAACTTCTCAGGCCTATTACCCATGGCTCCATGACTAGTGCGTATAGTAAAGGTGACGAGGCATCCCTGTCTAGTCCCTCTGTGTAGCCTTATTGTCCTAGATATGTTCCAATTAACCACCACTCTTGCTCTAGGGGTATGATACAGGGCCCTAATCCATCCCATCCACCGCTCTCCCATGCCTATCTCCTCAAGAGTCCCTTCCATAAAGGACCAGTTGACCCGGTCAAATGCCTTTTCAACGTCCAGGGAGAGGACCAAAGCCCCCTACCTTTGTGTCTTAGGGCCATTCAGGATGTGTAGGGTTTTTCTTAGGTTGTTGGAGCCCTGCCTATTTTGAATGAATCCAGTCTGGTCTGGGTTTATCAGGCGGGGCAGGTGTTTCCCCAGGCAAGAAGCCAAGATTCTAGCGTAGATCTTTGCATCTACGTTGAGCAGGGATATGGGCCTATATGAGACACAGTCCATTATGTCCTTGCCCTGCTTGGGGATCACTGTTATGAGTGCTTCCCAAAATGTAGTGGGAGTATCCTCTGCTTGTCTTATGGAGTTAAATACCTTTGGCAGGGGCCCTGCAAGGATTTCTTGGAAGTGTTTGTAGAAGCCTGCTGTATGTCCATCGTTCCCAGGTGCCTTCCCTGCCTTCAGCTGGCCTATCGCCCTCTTCACCTCCTCCCTTGCTATATCCGGCTCCAGCATAGTTTTTCATTCTTTTGTCAGCTGTGGAATGGGCAGTTTACCCGTATACTCCTTGATCTCCGTCTTCCCTAGTTTTTTTGGTTGGTAATACAATATTTCATAATATTCTGCAAAACGCTTGGGGATATTTCCCCTGGATCCAACCATCACCCCGTTCTCACCCTTCAGCTGGTGGACCCTCCTGTCACCCCTGCATTCTCTGATCCTATTTGCCAGCAGTGTTCCTACTCGATCTCCCCCTTGATAGTACCTTTGTTTAGTGTAGCGCATCTTCTTCACCACTTCCCCTATCAAGAGTGAATGTAGTTATTGTCTCTTATCCCGCATTGTCTCTGTCCACTCCCGGTCTTGTGAACCTTATCCTCATGTCTCTCAGTTCTTCCTGCACCCTCCTCTCTATTAGCACTCTTTCCCTCTTATTACGGCCCCTTCTGCTATATGAAGGCCTCTCACCATTGTCTTAGCCACCCCCACACCATTTTTGGCTACGTCTCCCCTGTGTCATTTCTTTCAAAATATTGAGTGATCTCTGTGTGCAGGAAGTCCCGGAATACTGGGTCTTGGAGAAGACCATCATTGTATCTCCAACGCGCCCATCCCTTCCTTCCCTCTTCTATCCACCAGTCAGTCATGAGCATCTCATGGTCTGACCACGTCACTGCCTTTACCCTTGGTAATGATACCATGGCCTCCTGCTCCTTTGGGACCAGTAGGAGATCAATTCTAGAGTATGTGGGGGTGAAAAAAAGGTGTATCCTCCCACCTGTGGGAATCTGGGCCTTCATACATCAACCCAGAAGTGGTCCTGCAGCAGCTGGGAAAATGCTTCATGCTCCCTTCCCTTTACCTTGACCTTGTCCCCCTTTGCTGACCACCAGTCCACTGCTGGGTCAGCTATCAGATTAAAGTCCCCTCCTACCATTAGCATGCCTTCCCCCTATTCTTCGAGCATTGAAAGTGCCTTGCGGAGGAAGGCCATCTGGTGCAATTCTGGTGCGTAGATGGATGCTAGGGTGATCAACCGTCCCTCCACTCATCCCTTCACTGCCACCAACCTACCTCCCAGCCCTCTCTTCACCTGCACCTCACCTAATTGTATGGCTCGCAACAGAACGATCCCCACTCCTTCCTTTTTGGTCGTCTTTTGGAGGCCCAATAGGTCTGCCCTACCTCTACCCTTTTCAGAGCTCGCTCCATCCCTTTTCTATAGTCTGTGTCTTGTAAGAATAATACTGCTATTTTAGTTTTGCGGATTATATTTACTTTGAGTGATCTTTTGTTTGGGTAGTTCAGTCCCTTCACGTTTAGTGTTGCCACTCACCAATTAACCATCGTCCCTTCTTTGTAACCTCCCTCCGCCCCTGTTCTTGGTCCAACCTTTCTCCCTGTTCAGTTGTGAGGTAACCCTGTATTTAGTCCCCTTCTTCCCATCCCCCTCTCATTCTGCCCCTCCCCCATGTCAGTGGGCTTTCTTGTCTGCACCCAACTTCCCCTTTGCCACCCTTCTACCTCACCTTCCCTCCCACCACCCCACTTAGTTCCCCCTCCCCCTTCCTACTTGGGGCGTTCAGCCACCTGTTTTCAAACTTCCGGCTTACCAGCCGAACCACCAAGGTAACATGCCCTGTCCCATCCACAATGACATTCCTTACTACTCCCCTCCTGTATGTAGCATTGTAGCATAGTTTAACCCTCCTTCCCTGGTTAGTCTGCTGTGGCGTTCCCCCCTGCACCCCACTTCCCAGTCTCCTTTCTCACCCAGGTATCCATCCATGACCCCCCCTACATTCTCCTCCTCCGGAAACCTGAACAGTCTAGGTCTTAACAACCCACTAGACAAAAAAGCACTCTCCCCTGCTAATACTATTTCCACACTTGGCTTCTTGCACCGAATCCCACACATACTACAGGCCGTATCCTCTACTAGATCCCTACTCTGTTTGGGACTGGGATGGCAAGCTAACAGACTAACAAAGGAGTGAGTGTCCCGGCAGGGAGAAGACTATGTGATATAACAGTGCAAAAAGTCACTGTAAACTGTCTCATGAATAGTTGCTAAGGACGGATCATCCCATACCAAGTGTGTAAAACCTATACTTAGGGCCTCATCACGAGTTGGGCGGTAACCCCGGCGGTAGTAGCGCCGGGGCTATTAGCCCTACTGCCAAACCCTGTGGCGCTATTAGCGCCGGATCACAGGTTTGGTCGAACAGTTAGGGCCTCATCACGAGTTGGGCGGTAACCCCACCGCTATTAGCGCTGCGGCTATTAGTGCTACCACCAACCCACCCGGCGCTATTAGCGCCGGATCACGGGTTTGGCGGAACGGTTGGTTCCCATTCCCCATTGGGCCCATTCGGGAATTCCTCATTCCCCATTGGGCCCAATGGGGAATTTTCACGCTATTACCGGTGGTGGATTTCCCGCCGAAAATCCGCCAAGCCCGTGATCTGGCGGACCCTTAAATGCAGCGGTAATAGCGCTACCGCCGCATTTAAGGGTTACCGCCAGACTTGTGATGAGGCCTTAGTTCCCAATCCCCATTGGGCCCATTCGGGAATTCCCCATTGGCCCCAATGGGGAATTCTGGCGCTGTTACCGCCGATGCTAATAGCGCCGTCGGTAAGATCGCTGAAATTCAGCAAATCTGGCAAGCCCATGATCTGGCAGACCCTTAAATGCGGCAGTAATAGCGCTACCGCCGCATTTAAGGTTTACCGCCAAACTCATGATGAGGCCCTTTGTGTGGTGTCCTTGTCTGACTCTCTGTGAGAAGGGGAGCCAACATACTGTGATAGTTGATAACACGTAATTGTATGTCTTCAGGGTAGCTCTCTGCCATGCAAGCTACAGCACACATTACACCAAGTGTTTAGCATTTACACAAATTATGCGTATTTATTCTTTTGAACCGATATTTCACTAATGATAAACAAGTGTCTTAATAAACAATTCATTAGTCACTTACAAAGTAATGACCTCCATTGTGTCTGCACTCAGCAGTGTCACGGAAAGTATCAAGAGATTGCCTGCGGGTCATACTGTTGAAGAAAAAATGTAAGTGTGTGTCAGACCGTTTGTAGTAAGTTTGCAAAATGGCAAAGCTGGTGCACCTTGTTCACGCACATATTAGTGCATGTAAAGGCAAGTAAGGAAACAGCAGAATATGCAGAGCGCAAACAATCTTAGTGCTGGTTAGAAAAGCACTGTAGCTGCATGGGTCGCACAGAATAAATGGCTTCCTGCTCCATGTAATGAAGCTCTGTTTCACTGTGTTGTAAACATTCTTATATTCCACAATCTATGCATCTACGTGAATGCTACCCCTAACATTAATGGCGTAGCATAAGGTGCTGCATGTGACGACAACTGAAATGAAAGCATAAGGGACCAGTGGGCAGTCATTAGTTTTTGCTAGTGCAACTTAACCATAACGTCCCTTTATGTTTTTGTTACTGAATTTCATAGGTTTTTAGTAGGGCATTGTAAGCAGAACGTTGATTTAGCATAGTGTTTTCTGTAAAGAGGATAACTATTTGGTACGGCAACAGAACCGTAACGTCCCGTTAACAACGGTTTGTTACTGATTCCTTGGCTGCCCTCATGATAAACGTGTGGAAAGGCCAAATTGTTTGGTGTATTTCCGCTGCCCCTTACTTTTCCGAATAGTGTTAGTGTATCTTACCAATTACAGCTATACATGGTAAATGTTGTTTAGAGTGTCAGTAGGTTCTCTTTTTGTGTTAACATTGCATGGTAAATCTGTGCCACACACTACTGGCCGAGATGAATACAGATGATCAATATGGACGTTTCATAGGGAGACTGCACCTGGTTGCCGTTTGTGCAATCACATTGCAAGCATCCGTAGGACTCCTTTAGTGACCGCATATCCGCATCTTCGAATGCACTTTTAAGTAGTTGTGGAAGCGCACGTGTTTCCGTTCCACACGTAGACCCATGCATAGGGCATCCACTGTGTGCTGGTAACACCGCCCCTGTCGCCAGCCCTACTGATTCATGCATTAGGCTACCGCATTGGAAGTACTGCTGCCGACTTCGTGGGTGGCTCTGCAAACCTACCAATGTGTGGCTAAAGCACTCGTGACTGTTTAACTCCCACTGGTAAACAAGGAACAGCAACATGCAGTGTCACGTGAGCGTGTTAAATCTCACAAATAATTTGATTGATCTGCTGCTTGCCTTTCCATTACCTGTCAAACAGACACATTGGGGGTCATTCCGAGTTGGGCGGTAAGGGTTTACGGGCACCGGTAAGGATGCCGGTGCCGGTAAACCCTTACTGCTCTATTCCGAGGTCCCTTAGCGGGTCCCAGCAGGAACAGCTGGTTTGACCAGCCGTTCTCTGCGGGTCCCATTAAGGGACCTTGGAGCTAATAACGGGCCCGCAATTTGAGGCCCGTTATTAGCGCCTTCCCCATTCCCATTGAACCCTATGGGGGCTCAAATGGGAATATGGAATGGTTTACTGAACGGGGACTTACCGGGTCCTCCAAGGTCGGAATGACCCGGTAAGTCCCCATTCAGTCAGACCGGACCCGGACCCGGACCCAGACCCGGGTTTGGAGGCAGCCATGGCGCTAATAGCGCCATGGCTGCCTCCAAACTCGTAATGACCTCCATTGTGTCTGCACTCAGCAGTGTCACGGAAAGTATCAAGAGATCGCCAGCGGGTCATACTGTTGAAGAAAAAATGTAAGTGCGTGTCAGACCGTTTGTAGTAAGTCTGCAAAATGGCAAAGCTGGTGCACCTTGTTCACGCACATATTAGTGCATGTAAAGGCAAGTAAGGAAACAGCAGAATATGCAGAGCACAAACAATCTTAGTGGTGGTTAGAAAAGCAATGTAGCTGCATGGGTCGCACAGAAAAAATGGCTTCCTGCTCCATGTAATGAAGCTCTGTTTCACTGTGTTGTAAACATTCTTATATTCCACAATCTATGCATCTAAGTGAATGCTACCCTTAACATTAATGGCGTAGCATAAAGTGTTTGTACTGCATGTGACGACAACTGAAATGAAAGCACAAGGGACCAGTGGGCAGTCTACTGCCCTTACAGCAATTAAGTAGGGTACGTTCATGTACAGCATTTGCCACATCTGCTACGGGCAAAAAAAGGGCACTCCTGTAGGGCAGCAGGGCTGTAAAACAACCTTTGCAAACCATATGCCGCGCTACAGACCCTTACCCGGCAAAGGGCAGTGTATTGTGCATGTACTGCAACGCGCTACGGTACAGAGGGAAGGTACTTGGAAGTGTGGGGCAAGGGTCCTTATGGGAGCATTACAATGACTGGCGCCTATGTAGGTGAGGGCCACCCAATAATTCCGTCTCCCGGCACGTCCTGAAGTGGGAGAATGGAAGACCAGGCTCCCGCCCTTCCCCTCTCGCGCTTGGCCTAAAGGATCACGGCCCAGGCACCCGCCACGAGAAGAGTTTGCCCATCTACCAGACGACCAAATACCCTTGTACAGGAACATACGGATGTGTCCATCTGCCTGGCCAGCAGCCCGCCCTGTCCATGCCGACACCTGCGGCACGGATCAACTAGACTAAAACCTACACGTCGTTAGAGATGCCATGACGACCTAGCCAACGGTCAGCACACCTGTGCAAATATACACACCGGACACTCCCGCACCAATCTACACGAAGAATATACTCAGTGCTATGACGTAGGCGACAGACATACTCACGGACGTGCATCTTTATTATTTTCCACATAGGCTCTCAAAATGCAGAAACGCAAGACGCATCATGAACTCATCTAAAGAGCTTGCTTACGCTTCTCCTAAAACCAGGTGCCATAATGAGAAATATAACGAAGACACGATACTGGGGATAAGACAATATGATACTATAACCTAAAGCGCCTGTGCACCAAACGGTTCCACCTATACACCAGGCCCAAGTAGGCCGCAAGCAAGAGCTTCCATGGACGTTAAAAGAACAAGAGTCGGGTTGCTGATCCTGCAGAATGAGCCCGGCGAAAGCAGACAGCCAAGGTCGCAATGTTGCAAACCCACATTCCGAAAGCAGACAATCAAGGGCACGATGTTGCAACCTCGCACGCCGCACACCAACGTCAAAGTCACACCTGCAAATTAAACCAGACACACAGTGGAAAAACAATATTAATTGTGCAGAATTCTGCCTCAAACACGGTCCCACCTCACGTGACCAAGCCGAACCTGACAGGATGCCAAGGCCAGAAGAGGCGTCTGGATCCCTCATTACAAGACACAGGCAGATACAACTAAAAGGCTCAATGGACATCTGCGACAGTGGGAGTAGTCGGCCTTCCAGCTTATGAATAAGTCCTCACATTGTCTGCACGTACTCATAGTGAAACATTGTTGCAAATAACAGGTGCACCGCGAGCTGGGAACAGCGATGGTCCCAGACTGGGAGGCTCGCGAGCGCACCAATCAGAACATGGGGCTCTTATCACTGACGCCATTAACATTAACCAATCATCAGGGGTCTTCATGTAACAATTCTCATGTAACTAATTGTAGGGACAACCCAGGTATATCACCTGACTAACCCTCGACCACTAACACTGTTCTCTATATGTGCGCTATACTAACCCTACCACTCGAGCAACCAATTAAGAGTGGCGATAGGTTTTTTGCTAACTTTCCAAGGTGACGCAAGTAGCGCGTCATACTAAGGTAAAAAGGGCCTGCGAGCCCTATGATTGTGTGTGTGTCAGGACGGACGCGTACGATCCTTGACCCATCCCTGCCGTTTTGTCAAATAAACAGCAGAGTCACCTTGCTTCTTGCGTGTGTCTCATACTCTATCTCTTTTGGGATATACGGGAGGAGTTGGGGCCTCCCTGCCCGGAGGTCTGCGGACGGCCCGGCCGACCCCGGCAGAATTTCCCCCCGACAAGTTGGAGGCACTGCTGAGATCTGTTTAAGATCTGCTTTTTTATTTTTACTTTTTCCAGGTAATCGCGTTGCGAGGAGGCCCGGCGGCGCGGCCCCCTCTGCCGTTGCCCCCTTCTGAGGACTACAGGACCATCGCGGAGCTGCGAGAAGACCGGACAGCACAATCCAGATATTGGCCCTCGGGAGCCGGTTGAGAAGTATCCCGCCCGCGGTTGGCGAGTGTCCAGACGTGGTCCAGACGAGGGGAGGTGGCAAGCCGCTTGGAGGGGTGCACGCAGTCGAGCGGCCCCGCATCAAGAGAACTTGGTGAGCATGCCACGCACAACAAGCAATGTGAGATTGTGAGGGAGGGGGGAGGAATTAAATACGGGAGGTGGGAGGTGTTGCACAGGTGCGCGGCAAAGGTTCGGCAATTTAGTGTTGGCAATGGAATGAATGGTAGCCTAACAAGTGCGAGAGCAGTCGGCTACGTTTCGCGAGAGAGGGGGGGGGTGGAGCACGAAAACATCACATGCGGCCGCTCGTAGACACTGATTGGCCTAGGTCGCGACTGCGTGTAAGGGTGGGTGTGTGTGTGGTTTCCTACGATTTTGGCATTTATTGATCAATGAGTAGATGAGGATCCCTATTGTTCGAGCAAGAAACTCGATAGGTAGATGACGTTTCCCTGTAGGCGGTAGCTTGTTAGTTTCCCAATACGGAAGATAATTGGCTGGTTAAGCCCTCCTGTCGAGGGGCGTATCACAAGCGAGGCGACGCAGCGTGCGCAGTCCGATTATATTATTGATTACCTTGTTCCAGGAGTGACAGGAAGACAGCTGTAAGGTTAACGGGGGTAGATTACAAGTGTATTTTGAACTTAAACAATATATGAAGAGCTTACCAGTAGTTCGAAGAGATCGGTGACGTCACCAGTAGGGCTTTCATAGGATATCCCGAGCACAAGGCATCTTTCTTTCTGAGAGTGGTGGGGAAGAGAACTGTGGTAAGGGAGTGGAAACGGAGATAAACGGTAAATGAGTTGATCGGGGAAAGGTGAAACGGGGGACGTGGCTGCGCACGGAGAACGCCGACCACGGCAAGTGTAGAAGAAGGAGGAGGAGCAAGTGAAAATAGGACGACTGTATAAGAACGTCATAGGGGGTACACAGCCACAGGGGGCTACATGCGCCTCGGCCGCAGGGGGCCGTAAGGGTGTCGTGTAAAGAAAGAAAGACAGAAGAAAATATACAAATGTAAAATACTATATTTTTATAATTTTCCTTAGCAGACTATCGCAAGTCCCCAAACTTACGGGGCCAGGTAACGATATAAGGCTGTATATTGTAAACTGCTAGTGTGATAACCACTACCAAATAGGGGAAGGGTAACAAGTGGAGCGCTACTATGTCATACGGGACAGGATCGGGAGGGTGGGGGAACACCCTCACTACCCCACTACAACACATATGTACAACACTGCCACCCCATAGGGAGAAACTGATTAAGTATAGCATAGAATGGACCCAGGGGACGGATAACAAAATGATAACACCGTGGCCGCCTAATGGTAGCTTCGATCCATATGCCCAACATTCACTATTAAACCATCTGCACAATACATATAATGGGAAGAAGTTGGCAAACCACGTGGAGGTGTTTAATTTATGGAGGATGTTCCAAGGGTCCCGACCAGGACCAAACGGAATGTTCACTGTGGGGGAAATACCGGAAGAAAAAGAGATTAAGGAGGAAGGAGAGGATGGGAAAAAGGGGAGTGAAGACCCAAAGAACACGGGGAACGGACGAGAGGGAGGAGAAAAGAATAATACATCAGATGAAATAAAAAGAGAACCGAGCAACGATATACCCCTAGCAAAGGGAGTGAAAACAGAGGGAGGGGGATTGTACCCTTTAAGAGAATTAGGAGAAATAGAAAGAGGACAGTTAAGGGCGGCTGAGGGGTACTCGAACCCGGCATACAGCCCTCCACCATATGTGGCTCATAGGAAGATGCCAGCAGGGGAGGGGAGGACTGGAGAAGAACAAACTGTGCAAATAGGAAATGATGAGTGGGTAGCTGCACAGATATTATTAAAATTACGAGGTTCATTAACAGGAGAAGAGAAGGAGATAGTAAAGAAAACAGACGAGGATAATACCAGGGAGAGTGAAATGAGGGGGGAAGAGCTGTTACGACAAAAGGAAGAGATTTTGGAGGAACGACTAGCAGAGTTAAGGGATGAGCAGAATGAATTGATCAAACAGCTCGAGAGGGAGGAAAGAGAGAGAGCGAGGAAAAGGAAAGAAGGTAAGAACGAATTGGAAAAAATAAGGGAACAAACTGAGGAGCAAAGGAGAGAAGCTGAAAGGGTAAAAGCAGCAGCAGAAAGGGTATCAAGAGTAGTGCTGCGAGAAAAGAAAAGGGAAGAAGAAGAGAAAGAAAGAGTAATGGCAATATGGAAGAGGAGATTACTATCAGAAACGACTAAGAAATACGAAGAAGGGAGGGTGATAGAGAGTATATTAGAAAGGGAAAGGGTGAAATGGGAATGGAAGAAAGAGGATGAAAGAATACTGGAACAGATGAGTAGTGAAGTAATGGAGGAATTAAAAAGGAAAAGGGAGGAAAATGGTAGGGAGATGGAGGAGAGAAATGAAGGAGAAAGAGAAGATAGGAGAAGGGAGAGTGAAGTATGGGGGGATGTATATAGAGACACAGAAGTAGCAACAACATCAACACAAAGGGGAGCGGGTGATAAAGGAGAAAAAAGAGAACTGGACCTAATAGACTTACAAACAGTAACAATCAAGGGGAAAAAGACCGAGTGGGGGGTGCCGTTTATGACTAACTTTTGTAGTGAGGAAGAAGAAGGAGTGGAGAAGGAAGGAAGAAACAGTGAAAGGGAAAGCCTAGATAAATTATACATCACCCGGACCAACACAGACTCACCATGGATCAGTAGGAGAAAGGATGAGCTGGAGAGAAGTGAGGAGGGAGAGGAAGGAATAGCGGAAAGACAGACACATGAGGCCGCACCGTCCCCATCACGCCCTCTCCCATCGCACCCTACATGCTCAACCACCTCACGCTCGTTACGCACAATAAAACTTGCGCCCTTCACAGACGAACTGACACCCTATGCATGTCGGCTTAGGGACCTCCCTAGACGCAGGCAGGAAAGACGAATACACATGCCCACATTAAATACAGGAAATGATGGAAGAAGGGGAAAAGATGGAGAAGAAAGAGTTACGAGCAGGGGAAATACGGATGAAATCGACGATGTAGAAGAAAGGGAAGAGGAGGAAGGGTGTGAGGACTCGATCTTATGGAACACAAAGGGTAAAACGAGACATAACTTAATGGCACTTCTGGAGAGAGGAGGGGTTAGACCACAGTATGTCCCTTGGAAGCATACAGACAAAGAAAATATAAAATGCAGGCTCCCATCATTAAGTGGGGGTGCGGGTAAGTGGATATATGAAATGGAAAAACACACCGCAGGACAGAAACTGGCAGTAGGAGATGTAAAGGGCCTTCTAATATCGATATTAGGGGATACAGCGGATGACATTTGGAAGAGAGCGGGATTCCCTGGGGTAACAATAACAAACACATCGCATGATGGAGCAGCATTCGCAAACTGCAGACATGCACTAGGGCAGGCACTGAGGGTACAGTACCCAGACACATCAGACATAGGAGCAATTACCTCCCGCAAGATGCGTGAGAACGAAGATCCTGTTGATTATATCCAGGAAATCCAAGAGAAGTGGCGCATGGAAACTAGAGAACAATGGGATAAAACACCAGCAATATTTTATCATATACTAGTACAAGGGCTCCCAGAAGGAGTTCAGAAACAACTAAAGAAAGTAGTGGGAATGGAAGCAAAAGCATGGCCAGAAATACAACTGACTATAGTGCATCATTGCAGGACATGGCAAGGAAAAATGAAACAAAAGGAAGAGGACAGGAAAACGGAAGAGGCTAAACTAGTACAGAAAAAGATTACTAAATACACAATGGAAGGGGCACTAATAACTACACCTACAACAATGACCCAAAGCCCCACACAAGTAGTGGCTGCACAAGATCCCTCCCAAATACCACCCTCACAGACTATAACACAACAGGTGCCGCCACTCCAACCATTCACGACCAACATGGGAGGAAGACACCCAATGCCAGGAGCTGGGTATTATAATTATAACAGGGGGAGAGGATGAATTATGAGAGGGAGAGGATACGGATATAACACCCAACAGCAGGTGGGAGGACTTAGAAATTCATACCCCACAGGGCAACCAGTATACCAGGACAACACAGGGAGCTTTCCATGGCAGAGTAGGGAACCACCAGTGTGTTGGAGTTGTGGATTATTAGGGCACATGTCACGCACGTGTAGAGTTAGACCAGGAACACCATCATGGAGTGAACAGGGACAACCAAGGCCCTCACAGGAACAGCAGGGCATACAGCAACAGCAGACGTTGCAACAGGGAAATGAACAACAAAAACTAATAACGCAACAACAGCCACAGACATATTCACTGCCACAACAACAGGTAGCGATAACACAACAACCCCAAGCACAACAAACACAACTGGGTAGGGTGACGGTCTTGGGACACAACCCTTACACAGGAAATGGCCAATCGTTGTACCCTCAATAGGACAGCCCACAGACGGCCTTGGTGTGTCCCATCCTGTCAGTAACACCTAATAGTGCGGAGGAACCACGCATAGAGGTAACGATAGGTGACAAAAAATGATCATTCCTTGTTGACACCGGGGCGACCCGGTCTTGCATAAGGGAAGGTAAATTTAAGATGTCAGACGAAGCCATGAACACCCAAGGATTCTCTGGGGCTAGAGGGTTGGTTCCTTTTACTGATAACATTCCCTTATCTATTGGAGATTATGACCTGTCAGTTCCACTTCTATATTATAGTGCCTCACCAGTAAATATACTGGGGAGAGACATAATGAACAGGTTGAATATGACGATCTCCTTCACTGAGGATGACATAATTTGCTCTACTCCAGGGATTAACATGCTTACAGCACGACAGATTATGCAAGCATACTGCGGACAGACAGCGATTAGGGCGGAGCCAGTAGATGGCGAACTATTCCAGTACGGGACAGATATGGCATTTGCATGGATGCCAGGGATAGAAGGAAAAATATGGAGGAGGCCAGCAGCCTATCTGTTCAGACCAGAAACACCTGTTAATGAACCAGAAGGAAAGGTGGTTCTAGTGGACATTGAGAGCATTATTGCAACAGCTGATTACATTGCTGTACATGCCCAAGACAGAGAAGGAAGAGCATGGAGGGCAGTGATAGCACTAGCAGAAGGATGTAGGCTCACCCAGGTGTCAGATGAGGAGCTGTTCTCAGAAGAAAAGGAGGAAGGTGAAATGGTGTTTATGATGAGTGTGGAAATATGGCTAAGAGTGGCTTACAAACAAGTAGCGCAGAAAATTGCAATGGCACTTGAGGCACCCGCATGCACCCCAGTCCCCTTCTTTAAGGAGGATATGTCAAAGGTACCCACATCATTGTGGACTACTAGCCCCTATGACGTGGGGTGTATAAAAAGTATAGGGGGAGTAAGGATAAAATTGAAAAAAGGTGCAATACTCCCCAGAGTGAAACAGTACCCACTATCAAAAGAGGCAGATGAGGGCATATATGAAACCATAACGGCCCTTATAAATAATGGCATATTGGTCCCCTCAGAATCACCATGTATCACGGCTGTATACCCAGTGCGCAAGGCTAAAGGGGGGTCTTGGCGCTTCATACAGGATCTCAGGCCCTTGAACAACATAGTAGAAGCAGAATATCCCATAGCAGCAAACCCGGCCACAATATTGTGTGGCATTCCATCAGAAGCATCACGATTTACAGTGATCGATCTTAAAAATGCTTTTTTCTCAATACCATTGCACCCAGACTCACAAGATCTGACAAGCTTCACTTACAGAAACACAAAGTGGAAGCACACCAGATTGCCACAAGGGTATTGCGAATCACCCTCAATTTTCAACAGAGTAATACAGATGGATTTGGGTAACATTGAAGTGGAAAGCACAGTGTTGCAGTATGTGGATGACATAATAATTTGCAGTACAAACGAAAGAACATGTAGAGAGGACTCCTTAAAGATGTTGACAATATTGGCTGAGAAAGGTTAGAAGGTAGACATGGAAAAGCTACAGTACTGTCAAGAACAGGTACTTTACATTGGTCAGCTTATATCCCAACATGGAAGAAAGATTGCACCACAAAGAGCACAGGCCATTTCAAACACCCCAATGCCACAAACAGTGAGGGAACTGCAGCAGTTCCTGGGACTGTGCAACTACTGTAGAGCATGGGTATTTGATTACAGTTCATACATAGGACCCCTGCTTGAGGCGTTGAGGGAAGCTAATAAAGGGGAGAAAAAGCTGGGGTGGACGATGGAAATGAAAGAGGCTTTTGATGAATTGAAAGATGTGATATCAACTGCTCCGGTACTGGCATCCCCAGACTATGAGCGACAATTTTTTATATTTTCACATTGCGACTCAGCAGTAATGAAACCAGTGTTGGCTCAAAAAACAAGCATAGGCTACAAACCAGTAGCATTTTACAGTGGCCACTTAGATCCTGTGATGTTAGGTCATTTCCCTTGCGAACAAAGTCTCGCCGCAGCTGCTTTTGCGTTAGAAAAAGCATCAGCAATAACCATGGGGTGCCCAACTACACTGTTTGTGGAGCATGCACTATTTGCAATATTGAATAAACCTAAGTCCACCCTAACCACGCAGAGGGCATCAGGTTATGAGATCATCCTATCCAGAGCTGAACTATCAATTGTTAGATGTAGCACGGTCAACCCTGCAAGGTTCCTGGCAGAAGTACTTGAGGAAGGAGATTATGCCCACGATTGTACGCAAATAACTGAAATATACTCATGTACTAGAAAGGTTGAAGAAAACGCACTAGAGGGAGGTGAGCTCCTGTTCATTGATGGGTCATCAACTATCGACCAAAGGGATGGTATAAGGAGGACTGGGGCAGCAGTGGTAAAAATGATGGAGGTACCGGTGTGTGTGGCCATGAAATGTGTACAATTACCACAGCATTACTCCGCTCAAGCAGCGGAATTAGTTGCACTGATCTTGGCGTTGAAGGAAAGCTTTGACAAACGAGTGACCATATACTCCGACAGCGCGTATGTTACATCCACTGTCCACTCAGGGCTGTCGAAATGGAGAAGAAGAGGGTTTAGGAGAGCTGATGGCACTCCAGTGCAACATGCCCTCCTATTGGCTGAACTAATTGAAGTAATAAATGACCCTCAAGAATTAGCTTTAGTAAAATGCATGGCACACACCAATGGTGAAGACCACATCTCAAGGGGGAATGCAGCAGCAGACGCACATGCGAAGTATGCTGCATACTTTGGTGAGATATGGAACCCCCCAGAGTCACAGAGAGGGAGAGGGAGGGGAATGGCTAAGGAGATGTTGATAAGAGAAGGGTACACCCATCTCCCAGCCACACAGATTATGGAGCTACAAGCGGCTGCACCAATGGCCGAAAAAGAAATATGGGTAAAAAGAGGATGCACAATGTCACCAACCGACGCACTATGGCGCCAGGGTGACACTGGAAAGGTTGTAATACCATTGGCACTTTTGAACACCGCCCTGAGCCAACTACATTACCCAGCCCACACAGGCAAGGAAGTAATTGCAGCACGAATTAGGGAAGACTGGTTCTGCCCCGAGTTAAATTCTCATGTGTCAAATTTTAGCAGCAATTGTCTCACATGTCAACAGTTTACGGCCGGCCACACTCTGAAGGTGATAAGAGGTACTATACCCCGGCCAGAGGGACCTTTCTGGCATCTCCATATTGACTATGTTGATATGATCAACGTATGTCAAGGAAATAGGTATATGATTGTAGTAGTATGCCCATTCTCGAGGTGGATTGAAGCAGGGCCCTGTTCACACCCAGATGCATTTAGAGCAGCTAAATTCTTAGTGAGGGAGGTCTTCCCCAGGTGGGGAGTGTGCGAGGTGTTAAGGTCAGACAATGGCCCACATTTCGCAAACGAGATGTTCCAGCACATCACATCCTTGCTGAACATCAAGCATAAATTTGCATGTGCATACCACCCACAGGCCAACGGTGTATGTGAACGCCTGAATTGGCTATTGAAGGAGGCAATTGCAAAGATACAGCAAACGACAAAGAAGAGTTGGTTATATTGCCTTCCATTAGCCCTACTTGAGCTAAGGAATAGACCAGGGTCCGACCACCACCTCACCCCTCACGAGGTGGTTACCGGACGTCAAATGCGCCTTCCCCTAACGCCAACATCAAGAGCATTTACCGACCACGAGAGTACTGCGAGTGTTCTTGGTGATGAAATGTACCACTATGTGTCTTCTTTGATTACTAGTGTAGTGTTTGTGTCTCAACAGCTCGAGCGCACGCGGGGCGGGTCTAACAGCAACCAACAAGAAGATGTGGATAAAGAATTGGAAAAGGAAAGACTGTGTAAAGTTGCTAAAGGTGACCACATACTACTTCGCAATTTCATCAGGAAGTGGAACAGTCCACGATTCACTGGCCCCCATCTGGTAGAGGAGGTATCAACGAGAGCAGTAAAGCTACAGGACAATCGTGCCTGGAACCACCTACACGATGTAAAGATTTACAAACTCCAGACCCGCCCCAGCGCCACCGACAGGTCCATTGGGAGAACAACAACAACATCACCAATGGAGGAAGAGAGTTCTACCACAACTAACGGCCTAAGCATTTCCATACCCTGTCACTCCCCTGATTCCCCAGAGACAATAACTGAAGAAGAAAGGGGTGATCCCCATACTGCCCACCCCATGGTCACATGCTCAAAGAGTAAAGATACTTCCGCCAGTTGAGCCCCAAACCCCCTGCCCATTGACCCTACCCCCACTGCAGTAATAACTGAACTGAAGGACATTGTCTTGCACACGTACACATGTAAACACGTGAATGCTCTCTTTTCTTTTCTCTCGCACATGCAGGAACTGCGTATTATTGTACTGCTAAGAAAATAGATAACTAACAAATTCACTGCCCAGGAGTATGTGGTACCCTCAGACGATAACTACCCAGAAGAATTGTCACACCAATTTGTATACGAAATAAAAAGGCCAACGTACCTGAAAAGAAGGAGGGTACGTGTCTACTACACAGCATTCCTCTTGGCCATAGAATATTCAATGCCCCACCTCCACCCATACTTGCCTGTCCTAAGAGATAGATCGCTTAGATTAGCGTGGGAACAGCTCTTCGCCTGGGCACTGAATGACTATTTGATAGGGAGAGCTTAAAAAACAACAACTAACATTAATAACCAGCATATTGAGAATTTTCAGGCGGGCAACTTTAACGTCGCAAGAATACGCTGCCGGACTGCAGCAAGGTAAGAGCAAAATGCCGGTGAAATTAGCATTTGTAATAAAAATGATAGGGATTTTGATAATCACCGGGTTCATGGCTGCCTCTGTATGGCAGTACAGCTATGCTATCAATCTTATTGCTGTACCCAAACCTAATACACTCCCACCCCCAGCTGCAACAGGTGTTACGTCAGGTGATACTAGTAAAATTGCACACAAGCAAAATAGAGTCCAACGCAGCACATACTCAGATAATAAAGGTATTGACAATTATATACAAGATTCAGCACACATCTCAAACAACATATGGTACCAACACATGACCCGCATCGGTAAGCAGACAACAGAAGACAGCTGCTACGTTTGCTCATTAATACCATACGCCATGAGCGCTTCTCGAACATTCGTTGCCACAGAAATAGATGAAAAGACAGCACGATGCATAATATACTTGGCACTGTTCCAAACGAAAGGAAGATTTCAAGGGACAGTGGTGCAACTGGTGTGGAAAACACGAGACACATATCCATATGAAAACAACTTCCTCAAGACTTATTTGAGTTACCACAAGAGCAGTTTACATGCTGAAGCATTCAGATACATAACAAGTGGTCCTGAAAAAGGGGAAACAAAGAAAGTAACACTGCAGTATTTACCATGTGATTGGTACGCCACTGAAGTTCCTGGTAAAACAGGATGTTGGGAGAGGCCACTGGTGACGATAACGGGGAAGGTGTACATGGACAACAAATGGGAGATAGGAGTGGTTGGCAGCAACATGGTAACAAAAGAAAATATTTCAACTATCGATGCACACAACCACAGATGTTGGACGACTTGGATCAAGTACGTACCCATGCTCACGTGGATAGAGAAGGATGAAGACCCAATAACAATACTGCCGCTGACTGCGCCTAAGGTATGCTACCAACATAAAGGAGAGGTGGACGTAGGATACAACACCAACTGTGCAAGCGTGATGGAGTTACCTGAGGGGGGAGCAGGAACAGCAGTGATAATGGACCATTACTGGGCCTGTGGAGAAAAGGCATACCACACACTGCCCCCTCTGTGGAATGGTGTATGCACAATGGTGCACGTCAATGTACCATCACTAGTGGTACCCCAGAAACATGTGAATGTGGCGAACTTCCCCAAAATGGATGAAGGGGACAAGAGGAAGAAGAGATCTGCACAACCTCAGAAGGGGCCAGGGAACAGGAACAACGGCAATAATACGGTCCTAAATAGAAGGAAAAGACAAGGAGAACCTCTGACAGGAAATTACCTATGGGGAAGGTCGGAAACGGCACTCACTTCAATTCCGCCAGAACACAGACTATTCAGCAGAGCAGCAATGTTCTTCTCCTCAATAATACATCTGGGACTGCAGGCTTACGCAAACGCCAAATGGCTCCAGATAACTAGATGGGAACTAATGATGACCATCAATTCTACAGTAAATGGATTTAACGCAATAAAAGAGGAGCGCGAGCTGTAAGGATGGTAGCACTTCAGAACAGATATGTATTGGACCTCCTCACAGGCATGGAAGGAGGATTCTGCGCAAAGATAGGACAATCATGCTGCACGTTCATTCCTGCCAACGATGCTGACAATGGTACACTGACAGAAGCAGTTTCACAACTGGCCCAGATGCACTCCAAAATGATGGATGAAAGTAAAGGTGTGAAAAAGGATGAGAGCTGGTTCTCAATATTATGGTCATGGATGCCATCTTGGCTGTCAGATGGGCTGAAAATTATAGTTGGTTGTACTATTTTGGCTGGAGCTACACTGATCATAATAAGATTTTGGAAGGCCCGGAAGGCACGCACCACAGACGAGTTGCTTGAAATGGCCGGTATGCACCCCTTGATGCCAGCAGATGACGGCCAACACACAGGCACAATCATACAAGAGAGAGAGAAGTTGCGCAACCAGATCATCACCAACCACCTGGACCCACCATCTGTGAAGATCGAAAACCCAAGAAACCCCAGGAGCTACATAGGGAAATGGGTATACTGTACTCCTGGAGGAACCTGTGAATATATGTATTGGTCATTTGAAGATCATGTTAACCACTATGGACATTTAGGAGGAATAACTAAGATATGGAGAGTAAGAGGAGATAACGAAAAGGATATGTTTGTGGTCGACAAGTCGACCAGAGGGGGGACTGAAGTGGGAGAATGCAAGACCAGGCTCCCGCCCTTCCCCCTCGCGCTTGGCCTAAAGGATCACGGCCCAGGCACCCGCCACGAGAAGAGTTTGCCCATCTACCAGACGACCAAATACCCTGGTACAGGAACATACGGATGTGTCCATCTGCCTGGCCAGCAGCCCGCCCTGTCCATGCCGACACCTGCGGCACGGATCAACTAGACTAAAACCTACACGTCGTTAGAGATGCCATGGCGACCTAGCCAACGGTCAGCACACCTGTGCAAATATACACACCGGACACTCCCGCACCAATCTACACGAAGAATATACTCAGTGCTATGACGTAGGCGACAGACATACTCACGGACGTGCATCTTTATTATTTTCCACATAGGCTCTCAAAATGCAGAAACGCAAGACGCATCATGAACTCATCTAAAGAGCTTGCTTACGCTTCTCCTAAAACCAGGTGCCATAATGAGAAATATAACGAAGACACGATACTGGGGATAAGACAATATGATACTATAACCTAAAGCGCCTGTGCACCAAACGGTTCCACCTATACACCAGGCCCAAGTAGGCCGCAAGCAAGAGCTTCCATGGACGTTAAAAGAACAAGAGTGAGGTTGCTGATCCTGCAGAATGAGCCCGGCGAAAGCAGACAGCCAAGGTCGCAATGTTGCAAACCCACATTCCGAAAGCAGACAATCAAGGGCACGATGTTGCAACCTCGCACACCGCACACCAACGTCAAAGTCACACCTGCAAATTAAACCAGACACACAGTGGAAAAACAATATTAATTGTGCAGAATTCTGCCTCAAACACGGTCCCACCTCACGTGACCAAGCCGAACCTGACAGGATGCCAAGGCCAGAAGAGGCGTCTGGATCCCTCATTACAAGACACAGGCAGATACAACTAAAAGGCTCAATGGACATCTGCGACAGTGGGAGTAGTCGGTCTTCCAGCTTATGAATAAGTCCTCACATTGTCTGCACGTACTCATAGTGAAACATTGTTGCAAATAACAGGTGCACCGCGAGCTGGGAACAGCGATGGTCCCAGACTGGGAGGCTCGCGAGCGCACCAATCAGAACATGGGGCTCTTATCACTGACGCCATTAACATTAACCAATCATCAGGGGTCTTCATGTAACAATTCTCATGTAACTAATTGTAGGGACAACCCAGTTAGTCACCTGACTAACCCTCGACCACTAACACTGTTCTCTATATGTGCGCTATCCTAACCCTACCACTCGAGCAACCAATTAAGAGTGGCGATAGGTTTTTTGCTAACTTTCCAAGGTGACGCAAGTAGCGCGTCATACTAAGGTAAAAAGGGCCTGCGAGCCCTATGATTGTGTGTGTGTCAGGACGGACGCGTACGATCCTTGACCCATCCCTGCGGTTTTGTCAAATAAACAGCAGAGTCACCTTGCTTCTTGCGTGTGTCTCATACTCTATCTCTTTTGGGATATACTGGAGGAGTTGGGGCCTCCCTGCCCGGAGGTCTGCGGACGGCCCGGCCGACCCCGGCAGAATTTCCCCCCGACAGTCCCCTATAGTATGCATGCAGGTGCTGCCCCTTCTGTACTGGACCTTTCCTGCGTTCCTTCTGTTGCGTGTGTGAGAAGACCATAATAAATGGAAATTAGCTGGAAAAGGGGAAAAAGGGAAATGAAAAAAGCACCTTTTGCAAAGAAACAATGGAATTGACAATGAACGCATGCAGGGTGGGAGGCGTGCCAGTGTGCTAAACACTGTAGTGCAATCGGTTAGAAAGGGGGTAGGTGTACAAAGAGGTTGCTTTACATGTTGCAGAGCGTTTTCAAAAGTGTCAGTGCGCAACACTTACTACAAAAAATGTTCACTACTTTCAAGAAGGGCACCAAGCCAATTTGGATGGCCAGTGTCAAATGTCGAACAAAGGCACAAATACACTTCTTTGCAATGTACCGCTCTGTCTGCCTTTACGGCCCAAATAGAAAATGACACTGCCACATCGGTGGCTGCATACATAATGCGATAGCAACTTATGCAAGAGATTGGAAACAAAGGCATGAACTGGGCAAGTGCCTCCTTCATCGCAAACAGCACTGAAACTCGTGTAACATGCTGTGCAATTTTCCCTGCACAATGAACAACAATAACATCGGCATCATTGCGTGTCACCAAAGTGTCACACAGAGAAACCAAAATCAGTCACTTCATTGTCGCTACTCCATAGCACTACACATGCACATGATACATTGCAAACTGAACAGCAACTGCACAGTGTTTTCCATTCACTTTCAGTCAATCAATGTCAGAATCCCCTAAAACCTGCACGCTGGGCCTCATGAGACACACAGCCATAACCGCACCCTTTGCATTTCTGTCAACAAATACACTATGTAGCACAGTCTGTTTATACACACCACACCCACATACTTTATTGCCTAATCCCGTAGCCTCTGCCGGCCCATTTCTATGGTCGTCATCTGCAAAAGGGGTATATGGAACACGTGCCACCCTGCAACTATCGCACTATTCACTGACTTTTCCTGCTGTGCGGATGCAGGAGTGTGGGAATAACTTTCAACCAGGGGAGCGGACTTCGTTAGTTGGGGTGGATCTTAAAAGAGCCTTTGTGGGCTTTGTTTTTTTGTTTTTTTAAAGGTGCTTCCCAACAAACACCTTTTTTTGCGGTTTTCATAGGTAAATTTGTGTTTTTAACCTCAGCTCACATTCTTACAATAGGGTCTTCAGTGCAATGTGTAGATTGTGAAACAAAATGTCATTGCCACTGGTCGACAAAGTCATGCCCTTTGCCTTGAAAAGGTGTCTGTATCGCGAACCAATGTTATGATATGATATGTTATGGCATTTATAATGCGCCTATGCACAAGTGTTTCAAGGCGCGATGAGGTAAGGGAGGGGAACAAAGGGAGGACAGACAACGATTCTACTAGGCCAGGTGTCATTCAGATCATGCAAGTGCATGGGAAGGGGGCAGGGACAGTGCAGTACATGTGAATAGATAAACAATAAGTAACGGCCAACATGTGGCAAGTGCATGGGTAAGTGCAGACATCAGGTGTCAAGGGCTGGAGAACATGCTGCTGGGATGTTCTCAGAGGAGAACATCCTAGCAGCACTCAGGAAGTCACACATGCTTCTGTTGATGAGACCCCTTCCGACCTCTGGCTGGCGACAGGAATCATTGGAATACGTCCACACTATTCTCAGGGGTATACATGAGAAGAGCACCTTCGCAGTAGGAAAAATATGCTGCACTGCTTTCATCATAATCTTCAGTTGACGGTACACATGGAAACGAAGCATGTAACCCCAAAAAAAGGCTCCAAAGTGCACGATCACAACATGTGCGGTTGCCGAAGAGGCCATGCATCGACATTCTACAAGCAGTCTGCCAAAACAACATGATTCGACACTGCACCACAAAGCATCCACTCCGTCCAAACCGAAATTGCCAGGAAAACCTTCTTAGAGGGCATACAGGCACAGATCATCCACAAAGTCATCCCTCATGACAGAAACTGTGCATCTTGCCATGTTTGCCAGCCGCAGTACACAAAGTAATGGAAAAAGTGAATACTGCTCTTTCCTGTGACGCACACGCTGAGCACCTGATTGGCCAAAGGCCATAGTCCCATTCCCATTAGCCAGCATGGTAAGAAGCACAGAATGAGGCACGTGCCTTTCCCCAAGTGCCACTAGGGCAGCACCCCTCCAAAGGTCGAGCAGTCTTTCTTCCCTTTGCATCTTCTCTGCTGCACTACCTCATTGGCTTACCCGTAAGTAGGCGTACACGCATCCACCAATCGCATCAAAGCCGCCATTATCCAACAATGTCCCTCCTGTACAACACTTCAAATGTACCATTACACATTTACAATATAAGTGTCATGCCATTCCAAAGTACGTCAACTACAAAGTTCAGTAAAAGTATGCACAATTTCGCCATACACATACAGCCACATGGCCATCCAGTATGTGGCACGTGTAATCCTGAAACTACCGCACAATCTGTGACCTTTCCGTGATAGTGAGGGGGGGTGGCGGGGTAAGCAATATAAAGCTGGGAAGGGAATTGGGGCTTCCATCGTAGATGTATAAAAGTGTTTGATTTTTTCTGTTTGTTTACGTGTGTGCGAGCAACTTTTTTTGTTTTTTCTCTTTATATGCGTTTCTGTTTGCCTCTTCTCGCATTTTTACCACATTCTAGTCAATAGTTCTTGCACAGTGTAAAAGAAAATGGCTTTGCCAATGGCGCTCAAATAAATGCTATTTCTACCGAACCACTGCAGATTTTGCGACCTCATGATCTCGTAGTGAGTGGAGAACATGCCAGCACTCTGCATAAATTCACGCATAATTCTGTTAATAACACACCTTCTGACCTCTGGCTGGGGACAAATTACACCGTCATAGGCCCATACCTCTCTTGGTATGCTTGAGAAAACGACCTTGGCAGTAGGAAAAATCCTCATCACTGCGTTCAGCAACCTCTTCAGGTGACGGATTAAACATCCACACGACATGTAACCCAAATGCCACTTCCATAGCGCACGACGACAAAGGCAACATTCGTGACGGAGGCCACATATCTGTAAAGGCGAACATTCCCAACGAAACTGCAGTCACCCTGACAGCCCCAGAACGCGTCCACTCCTTCCAACCCAAAATTACCAGCAACGCCTCTTTGCATACAAAACCTGTGCAGATGGCACACAAAGGTATCACTGACAATAAGCACTGTGCCTCTCTCCATCTTGACCAACCTCAGGAAACCGTATTGGAATGAATTGGTACAGCCCTTTCTTGTCAACCACACCCTAAACACCTAATTGCCTATTGCCACAATTTAATTTCCATGTCCACCATGCTCATAATGGCAGAATATGGCACGTGCGCTTTCCCATCTGCAATGAGGGCCACGGACCAGTAACCCACACACAATACTACTTCCCTTTGCACAGGCATTTTTTCAGCACTCCCCCATTGGGTGTTGTCAAATTTTCAAACACGCATGCAGCAATCACATACAAAACCTCTGCATTGCACACTGTCATTTCTGTACACTACTCCATATTTACCGTTACACACTCATATTACCCGTTCCGTTTGATTCCAAAGCCCCTCCACTAGAAACCTCTGCTAAAAAATGCACGATTGCAACATCCTGAAAGATCCTGAGGCACACCCATCACACCTTTCGCCATGCACAAAACATTTCAGCCATTTCCACAACCACCACAACACTATGGATCCATGCATGCGACCATGTGGGCACCTAACATTGTGCACAAACGTAAAATACATAGCGCCACTTCTACCCAACTCCCCACACCATCAAATACCCATTAACCAAAAGGTTTCCCAATTAGCAGAATCCACAAACATACCACAGCCTGAACCACCCCTACTCACTGGCATTCACAAATTATTGTGTCACTGGCAACTTGTTCACAACAGCTGCACAACATTGGGCCTACTTCAAGAAATCTGCACACAGCACTGTAACTAAGCACATATAAACTGCACTTCAAGCATACCCTCTTCCATGCTCACATTATATAAACACTGCACGATGTGTCCACACTACACAACTTCTCACTGCAACATCTCCTACCGTCCACCAAATACTGTAGCATGTTCCAACTATCACCACAACCACGGAACACACAATACACGCTTTGCAACTCACTTGTGCTGCTGTAGCATGTCTACAATGTGCTCCACACCCATTCACCAAATATCACCACCCTGTGCCTAATGCACTGTCAAACCTGCATTGATGCAGTGGGTGTGCTCCTTGCACATATTTTCCGCACCGCAATGCAACAATTCATGTCAGCATTTCACCAAGTACCACTATGTAAATACGCACCACTGGCACCGGCACTCCTACCCAACCTCCACACCGCAATGCATATGCACATGGCCAGCGTAAACACATTACACTGTCTCCAGCACCCCTATGCCCTTTCATTCACATACTAATGTCTTACCCACTTCCACTCAGAAAGTATTGTATCACTGTTAACCTAACCACAAAATCCTCACAACATTGCTCATACTCCAAGCAATCTACACACAGAACACTATCCAAGCACATATAAGTGGCCCTACAACCATACCCTCTAGCATACTAACGATATGCAAACACTGCACCCAGTGCCCACACTGCGTGACTTTTCACTGCAACATCTCCAACCACACATCAAAAACGTTATCACGTTCTAACAGTCACCTAACCTGCAAACCAAACATACATGCATGGCAGCTCTATTGCGTCTGAAATATGCTCCACACCCATTCTGTACAAGTCACCACCCTCTAACAGATGCAGACTCAACAATGCATTACTGCTGTGGTTGTGCTCAAGCCCTAGGCTCTTGAGTGCATGCCCTATGAATGCAAAGTCAGACATGCATTCCTACAGTGGGTGAGCTGAAGGCCTAGTGTCGGGGGGAAATTCTGCCGGAGTCGGCCGGGCTGTCCGTAGACCTCCGGGCAGGGAGGCCCCAACTCCTCCCGTGTATCCCAAGAGAGATAGTGTATGAGACACACGCAAGAAGCAAGGTGACTCTGCTGTTTATTAGACAAAACGGCAGGGATGGGTCAAGGATCGTACGCGTCCGTCCTGACACACACACAATCGTGGGGCTCGCAGGCCCTTTTTACCTTAGTATGACGCGATACTTGCGTCACCTTAGAAAGTTTAGTAAAAAACCTATTTCCACTCTGGATTGGTTACTCGAGTGGTAGGGTTAGTATAGCATACATATAGAGAACGGTGTTAGTGGTTGAGGGTTAGTCAGGTGATGTACTTGGGTTGTCCCTTCAATTTGATTGTGAACAATGAAAATTGTTACATGAAGACCTCTGAGGATTGGTCAATGTTAATGGCGTCAGTGATAAGAGCCCCATGTTCTGATTGGTCCGCTCGCGAGCCTCCCAGTCTGGGACTATCGCTGTTCCCAGCTCGCGGTGCACCTGTCATTTGCAACAATGTTTTACTATGGGTAGGTGTAAACAATGTGAGGATTTATTCATATGTTGGGAGGTCGACTACTCCCACTGCTGCAGATGTCCAATGAGCCTTTTAATTGTATCTGCCTGTGTCTTGAAACGTGGGATTCAGGCGTCTCCTTCCTCCTGGGCTTGGCATCCTGTCAGGTTTGGCTTTGTCACGCGAGGTGGGACCGTGTTTGAGGCAGAATTCAGCACAATTAATATTGTTTTTCCCACTGTGTGCCTGGTTTATCTTGCAGGTGTGACCTTGGCGTCGGCTTGCGGCGTGCGAGATTGCAACATCGTGCCCTTGGCGGTGTGCTTTCGCCGGGCTCATTCTGCAGGGTCAGCAACCAAGCTCTTGCTTATTCAATGTTCATGGAAGCTTTTGCTTGCGGCCTACTTGGGCCTGGTGCATAGGTGGAACCGTTTGATGCAGAGCGCTTTAGGTTACGGTATCATATTGCTCTATCCTCAGTATCGTGTCTCCGTTATATTCTTCATTATGGTACATGGTTCTTAGAAGAAGCGTGAGCAAGCCTTTTTAGATAAGTTCATTATGCGTCTTGCGTTTCTGCATTTTGAGAGCCTATGTGGAAAATAATAAAGATGCACGTCTGTGGGTATGTCTGTCGCCTACGTCATAGCACTGAGTATGTTCTTCGTGTGGATTGGTGTGGGAGTGTCCGGTGTGCATGTTTGCACAGGTGTGCTGACCGTTGGCTAGGTTGTCATGGCATCTCTAACGACGTGTAGGTTTAGTCGAGTTGATCCATGCCGCAGGTGTCGGCATGGGCAGGGCGGGCTGCTGGGCAGGTAGGTGGGCACATCCGTATGTTCCTGTACCAGGGTATTTGGTCGTCTGGTAGATAGGCAAACTCCTCTCGTGGCGGGTGTCTAGGCCGTGATCCTCTAGGCCAAGTGCGAGGGGGGAAGGGCGGGAGCCTGTTCTTCCATTCTCCCACTTCAGTCCCCCCTCTGGTCGACTTGTCGACCACAAACATATCCTTTTCTTTATCTCCTCTTACTCTCCATATTTTAGTTATTCCTCCCAAATGTCCATAGTGGTTAACGTGGTCTTCAAATGACCAATACATATATGCACAGGTTCCTCCAGGAGTGCAGTATACCCATTTCCCTATGTAGCTCCTTGGGTTTCTTGGGTTTTCGAGCTTCACAGATGGTGGGTCCAGGTGGTTGGTGATGATCTGGTTGCGCAACTTCTCTCTCTCTTTTATGATTGTGCCTGTGTGTTGGCCGTCATCTGTTGGCATCAAGAGGTGCATACCAACCATTTCGATCATCTTGTCTGTGGTGCGTGCCTTCCGGGCCTTCCAAAATCTTATTATGATCAGAGTAGCTCCAGCCAAAATAGTACATCCAACTATAATCTTCAGTCCATCTGACAGCCAAGATGGCATCCATGACCATAATATTGAAAACCAGCTCTCATCCTTTTTCACACCTTTACTTTCATCCATCATTTTTGAGTGCATCTGGGCCAATTGTAAAACTGCTTCTGTCAGTGTACCATTGTCAGCATCATTGGCAGGGGTGAATGTGCAGCATGATTGTCCTATCTTAGCGCAAACTCCTCCTTCCATTGCTGTGAGGAGGTCCAGTACATATCTGTTCTGAAGTGCTACCATCCTCACAGCTCGCAGTTCCTCTTTTATTGCGTTGAATCCATTTACCGTACAATTAATTGTCATCATTAGTTCCCATTGAGTTATCTGGAGCCATTTTGCGTTTGCGTAAGCCTGTAGTCCTGGATGTATTATCGAGGAGAAGAACATTGCTGCTCTGCTGAATAGTCTGTGTTCTGGTGGAATTGAAGTGAGTGCTGTTTCCGACCTTCCCCATAGGTAATTTCCTGTCAGAGGTTCTCCTTGTCTTTTCTTTCTATTCAGGACAGTATTATTGCCGTCGGTTTTGCTCTCTGGCCCCTTCTGAGGTTGTACAGATCTCTTCTTCCTCTTGTTCCCTTCATCCATTTTGGGGAAGTTCGCCATCTTGACATGTTTCTGGGGTACCACTAGTGATGGTACATTAAGGTGCACCATTGTGCATATACCATTCCACAGAGGGGGCAGTGTGTGGTATGCTTTTTCTCCACAGGCCCAGTAATGGTCCATTACTACTGCTGTTCCTGCTCCCCCCTCAGGTAACTCCATCACGCTTTCACAATTGGTGTTGTATCCTACGTCCACCTCCCCTTTATGTTGGTAGCATACCTTAGGCGCAGTTAGCGGCAGTATTGTTATTGGGTCTTCATCCTTCTCCATCCACATGAGCATGGGTACGGACTTGACCCAAGTCATCCAACATCTATGGTTGTGTCCATCAATAGTTGAAATATTTTCTCTTGTTACCATGTTGCTGCCAACCACTCCTATGTCCCATTTGTTGTTCATGTACACCTTCCCTGTTATTATCACCAGTGGTCTTTCCCAACATCCGTTTTTACCAGGGACTTCAGTGGCGTACCAATCACATGGTAGGTACTGTAGTGTTACTTTCTTTGTTTCTCCTTTTTCAGGACCACTTGTTATGTATCTGAATCCTTCAGCATGTAAACTGCTCTTGTGGTAACTCAAATAAGTTCTGAGGAAGTTGTTTTCATATGGATATGTATCTCGTGTTTTCCACACCAGTTGCACCACTGTCCCTTGAAATCTTCCTTTCGTCTGGAACAGTGCCAGGTATATTATACATCGTGCTATTTTTTCATCTATCTCCGTGGCAACAAATGTTTGAGAAGCGCTCATGGCGTATGGGATTAATGAGCAAACGTAGCAGCTGTCTTCTGTTGTCTGCTTACCTATGTGGGTCATGTGTTGGTACCATATGTTGTTTGAGATGTGTGCTGAATCTTGTATGTAGTTGTCAATACCTTTATTATCTGAGTATGTGCTGCGTTTAACTCTATTTTCCTTGTGTGGGATTTTACTAGTACCACCTGACGTAACACCTGTTGCAGCTGGGGGTGGGGGTGTATTAGGTTTGGGTACAGCAATAATATTTATAGCATAGCTGTACTGCCATACACAGGCAGCCAAGAATCCGGTGATCATTAAAATCCCTATCAATTTTATTACAAATGCTAATTTCACCGGCATTTTGCTCTTACCTTGCTGCAGTCTGGCAGCTTATTCTTGCGACGTTACAGTTGCCCGCCTGAAAATTCTTAATATGTTTGTTATTAGTGTTAGTTGTCGTTTTTTAAGCTCTCCCTATCAAGTAGTCATTCAGTGCCCAGGCGAAGAGCTGTTCCCACGCCAATCTAAGCGATCTATCTCTTAGGGCAGGCAAGTATGGTTGGAGGTGGGGCATTGAATGTTCTATGGCCAAGAGGAATGCTGTGTAGTAGACACGTACCCTCCTTCTTTTCAGGTACGTTGGCCTTTTTATTTCATATACAAATTGGTGTGACAATTCTTCCAGGTAATTATCGTCTGAGGGTACCATCTACTCCTGGGCAGTGAATTGGTTAGTTATCTACTTTCTTAGTAGTACAATAATACGCTGTACCTGCATGTGCGAGAGAAAAGAAAGAGAACATTCAGGTGTTTACATGTGTATATGTGCAAGACAATGTCCTTCAGTTCAGTTATTACTAGAGTGGGTAGGGGGTCAATGGGCAGAGGGTTTGGGGCTCAACTGGCGGAACTCTCTTTACTCTTTAGTCGTGTAACCATGGGGTGGGCGGTATGGGGATCACCCCTTTCTTTTCTAGTAGTTGTCTCTGGGGAATCTGAGGGGTGGCAGGGTATGGGGACACTTAGGCCGTTAGTTGTGGTAGAAGTCTCTTCCTCCGTTGGTGACGCTGTTGTTGTTCTTTCAGTGGCCCTGTCGGTGGCGCTGGGGCGGGTCTGGAGTTTGTAGATCTTTACGTCGTGTAGGTGGTTCCAGGCACGTTTGTCCTGTAGCTTTACTGCTCTCGTTGATACCTCCTCTACCAGATGGGGGCCAATGAAGCGTGGGCTGTTCCACTTTCTGTTGAAATTGCGAAGTAGTACGTGGTCACCTTTAGCAACTTTGCACAGTCTTTCCTTTTCCAATTCTTTATCCGCGTCTTCTTGTTGATCGGTGTTAGACCCGCCCCGCGTGCGCTCGAGCTGTTGAGACACAAACACTGCACTAGTAATCAAAGAAGACACATATTGGTACATTTCATCACCAAGGACATTTGCAGCACTCTCTTGGTCGGTAAATGCTCTTGATGTTGGCGTTAGGGGAAGGCGCATTTGACGTCCGGTAACCACCTCGTGAGGGGTGAGGTGGTGGTCGGAACCTGGTCTATTCCTTAGCTCAAATAGGGCTAGTGGGAGGCAATACAACCAACTCTTCATTGTTGTTTGCTGTATTTTTGCAATTGCCTCCTTTAATAGGCCATTCAGGCGTTCACATACACCGTTGGCCTGTGGGTGGTATGCACATGCAAATTTATGCTTGATGTTCAGTAAGGATGTGATGTGCTGGAACATTTCGTTTGCGAAATGTGGGCCATTATCTGACCGCAGTACCTCGCACACTCCCCACCTGGGGAAGACCTCCCTCACTAGGAATTTAGCTGCTCTGAATGCATCTGGGTGTGAACAGGGCCCTGCTTCAATCCACCTCGAGAATGGGCATACTACTACAATCATATACCTATTTCCTTGACATAGGTTGATCATATCAACATAGTCAATATGGAGATGTCGGAAGGGTCCCTCTGGCCGGGGTATAGTACCTCTTATCACCTTCAGAGTGTGACCGGCCGTAAACTGTTGACATGTGAGACAATTGCTGATAAAATTTGACATATGAGAATTTAACTCGGGGCAGAACCAGTCTTCCCTAATTCGTGCTGCAATTACTTCCTTGCCTGTGTGGGCTGGGTGGTGTAGTTGGCTCAGGGCGGTGTTCAATAGTGCCAGTGGCATTACAATCTTTCCAGTGTCACCCTGGCGCCATAGTGCGTCAGTTGGTGACATTGTGCATCCTCTTTTTACCCATATTTCTTTTTCTGCCATTGGTGCAGCCGCTTGTAGCTCCATTATCTGTGTGGCTGGGAGATGGGTGTACCCATCTCTTATCAACATCTCCTTAGCCATTCCCCTTCCTCTCCCTCTCTTTGACTCTGGGGGGTTCCATATCTCACCAAAATATGCAGCATACTTCACATATGCGTCTGCTGCTGCATTCCCTTTTGAAATGTGGTCTTCACCATTGGTGTGTGCGGTGCATTTGACCAAAGCTAATTCTTGGGGGTCATTTATTGCTTCAATTAGTTCAGCCAATAGGAGGGCATGTTGCACGGGAGTGCCATCAGCTCTCCTAAACCCTCTTCTTCTCCATTTCGACAGCCCTGAGTGGACAGTGGACGTAACATATGCGCTGTCGGAATATATGGTCACTCGTTTGTCAAAGCTTTCCTTCAATGCCAAGATTAGTGCAATTAATTCTGCTGCTTGAGCGGAATAATGCTGTAGTAGTTGTACACATTTCATTGCCACACACACCGGTACCTCCATCATTTTTACCACTGCTGCCCCAGTCCTCCTTATACCATCCCTTTGATCGATAGTTGATGACCCATCAATGAACAGGAGCTCACCTCCCTCTAGTGCGTTCTCTTCAATCTTTCTAGTACATGAGTACATTTCAGTTATTTGTGTACAATCGTGGGCATAATCTCCTTCCTCAATTACTTCTGCTAGGAACCTTGCAGGGTTGACCGTGCTACACCTAACAATTGATAGTTCAGCTCTGGATAACATGATCTCATAACCTGATGCCCTTTGCGTGGTTAGGGTGGACTTAGGTTTATTCAATATTGCAAATAGTGCATGTTCCACAAACAGTGTAGTTGGGCACCCCATGGTGATTGCTGATGCTTTCTCTACCGCAAAAGCAGCTGCGACGAGACCTTGTTCGCAAGGGAAATTACCTAACATCACAGGGTCTAAGTGGCCACTGTAAAATGCTACTGGTTTGTAGCCCATGCTTGTTTTTTGAGCCAACACTGCTTTCATTACTGCTGAGTCGCAATGTGAAAATATAAAAAATTGTCGCTCATAGTCTGGGGTTGCCAGTACCGGAGCAGATGATATCGCATCTTTCAGTTCATCAAAAGCCTCTTTCATTTCCATTGTCCACCCCAACTTTTTCTCCCCTTTATTAGCATCCTTTAACGCCTCAAGCAGGGGTCCTATGTATGAGCTGTAATCAAATACCCATGCTCTACAGTAGTTGCACAGACCTAGGAACTGCTGCAGTTCCCTCACTGTTTGTGGCACTGGCGTTTTTGAAATGGCCTGTGCTCTTTGTGGTGCAATCTTTCTTCCATGTTGGGATATGAGCTGACCAATGTAAAGTACCTGTTCTTGACAGTACTGTAACTTTTCCATGTCTACCTTGTAACCTTTTTCAGCCAATATTGTCAGCATCTTTAATGGGTCCTCTCTGCATGTTCTTTCGTTTGTACTGCAAATTATTATGTCGTCGACATACTGCAACTCTGTGCTTTCCACTTAAATGTTACCCAAATCCATCTGTATTACTCTGTTGAAGATTGAGGGTGATTCGCAGTACCCTTGTGGCAATCTGGTGTGTTTCCACTTTGTGTTTCTGTAAGTGAAGCTTGTCAGATCTTGTGAGTCTGGGTGCAATGGTATTGAGAAAAAAGCATTTTTAAGGTCGATCACTGTAAATCGTGATGCTTCTGCTGGAATGCCACACAATATTGTGGCCGGGTTTGCGGCTATGGGGTATTCTGCTTCTACTATGCTGTTCAAGGGCCTGAGATCCTGTATGAAGCGCCAAGACCCCCCTCTAGCCTTGCGCACTGGGTATACAGCCGTGTTACATGGTGATTCTGAGGGGACCAATATGCCATTATCTATAAGGGCAGTTATGGTTTCATATATGCCCTCATCTGCCTCTTTTGATAGTGGGTACTGTTTCACTCTGGGGAGTATTGCACCTTTTTTCAATTTTATCCTTACTCCACCTATACTTTTTATGCACCGAACGTCATAGGGGCAAGTAGTCCATAATGATGTGGGTACTTTTGTCATATCCTCCTCAAAGAAGGGAACTGGGGTGGATGTGGGTGCCTCAAGTGCCATTGCAATTTTCTGTGCCACTTGTTTGTACGCCAGTCTTAGCCATATTTCCACACTCATCATAAACACCATTTCACCTTCCTCCTTTTCTTCTGAAAACAGTTCCTCATCTGAAACCTGGGTGAGTCTACATCCTTCTGCTAGTGCTATCACTGCCCTCCATGCTCTTCCTTCTCTGTCTTGGGCATGTACCGCAATGTAATCAGCTGTTGCTATAATGCTCTCAATGTCCACTGGAACCACCTTTCCTTCTGGTTCATTGACTGGTGTTTCTGGTCTGAACAAATAGGCTGCTGGCCTCCTCCAGATCTTTCCCTCTATCCCTGGCATCCATGCAAATGCCATGTCTGTCCCGTACTGGAAGAGTTCGCCATCTACTGGCTCAGCCCTAATCGCTGTCTGTCCACAGTATGCTTGCATAATCTGTCGTGCTGTGAGCATGTTAATTCCTGGAGTAGAGCAAATTATGCCGTCCTCCGTAAAGGAGATCGTCATATTCAACCTGTTCATGATGTCTCTCCCCAGTATATTTACTGGTGAGGCACTATAATATAAAAGTGGGACTGACATGTCATAATCTCCTATAGATAAGGGAATGTTATCAGTAAAAGGAACCAACCCTCTAGCCCCAGAGAATCCTTGGGTGTTCATGGCTTCGCCCGACATCTTAAATTTACCTTCCCTTATGCAAGACTGGGTCGCCCCGGTGTCAACAAGGAATGATAATTTTTTGTCACCTATCGTTACCTCTATGCGTGGTTCCTCCGCACTATTAGGTGTTACCGACAGGATGGGACACACCAAGGCCGTCTGTGGGCTGTCCTATTGAGGGTACAACGATTGACCATTTCCTGTGTAAGGGTTATGTCCCAGGACCGTCACCCTACCCAGTTGTGTTTGTTGTGCTTGGGGTTGTTGTGTTATCGCTACCTGTTGTTGTGGCAGTGAATATGTCTGTGGCTGTTGTTGTGTTATTAGTTGTTTCTGTTCATTTCCCTGTTGCAACGTCTGCTGTTGCTGTATGCCCTGCTGTTCCTGTGTGGGCCTTGGTTGTCCCTGTTCGCTCCACGATGGTGTTCCTGGTCTTACTCTACACGTGCGTGACATGTGCCCTACTAATCCACAACTCCAACACACCGGTGGTTCCCTACTCTGCCATGGAAAGCTTCCTGTGTTGTCCTGGTATACTGGTTGCCCGGTGGGGTAGGAATTTCTAAGTCCTCCCACCTGCTGTTGTGTGTTATATCCGTATCCTCTCCCTCTCATAATTCATCCTCTTCCCCTGTTGTAATTATAATACCCAGCTCCTGGCATTGAGTATCCTCCTCCCATGTTGGTCGTGTATGGTTGGAGTGGCGGCACCTGTTGTGTTATAGTCTGTGAGGGTGGTATTTGGGAGGGATCTTGTGCAGCCACTACTTGTGTGGGGCTTTGGGTCATTGTTGTAGGTGTAGTTATTAGTGCCCATTCCATTGTGTATTTAGTAAGTTTTTTCTGTACTAGTTTAGCCTCTTCCGTTTTCCTGTCCTCTTCCTTTTGTTTCATTTTTCCTTGCCATGTCCTGCAATGATGCACTATTGTCAGTTGTATTTCTGGCCATGCTTTTGCTTCCATTCCCACTACTTTCTTTAGTTGTTTCTGAACTCCTTCTGGGAGCCCTTGTACTAGTATATGATAAAATATTGCTGGTGTTTTGTCCCATTATTCTCTAGTTTCCATGCGCCACTTCTCTTGGATTTCCTGGATATAATCAACAGGATCTTCGTTCTCACGCATCTTGCGTGAGGTAATTGCTCCTATGTCTGATGTGTCTGGGTACTGTACCCTCAGTGCCTGCCATAGTGCATGTCTGCAGTTTGCGAATGGTGCCCCATCGTGCGATGTGTTTGCTATTGTTACCCCAGGGAATCCCGCTCCCTTCCAAATGTCATCCGCTGCATCCCCTAATATCGATATTAGAAGGCCCTTTACATCTCCCACTGCCAGTTTCTGTCCTGCGGTGTGTTATTCCATTTCATATATCCGTTTACCCGCACCTCCACTTAATGATGGGAGCCTGCACTTTATATTTTCTTTGTCTGTATGCTTCCAAGGGATGTACTGTGGTCTGACCCCTCCCCTCTCCAGAAGTGGCATTAAGTTGTGTCTCGTTTTATCCCTTGGGTTCCATAAAATCGAGTCCTCACACCCCTCCTCTTCTCCCCTTATCCTACATCGTCAATTTCGTCCGTATTTCCCCTGCTCGTAACTCTTTCTTCTCCATCTTTTCCCCTTCTTCCATCATTTCCTGTATTTAATGTGGGCGTGTGTATTCGTCCTTCCTGCCTGCGTCTAGGGAGGTCTCTAAGCCGACCTGCATAGGGTGTCAATTCGTTTGTGAAGGGCGCAAGTTTGATTGTACGTAATGAGCGTGAGGTGGTTGAGCATGTAGGGTGGGATGGGAGAGGGTGTGATGGTGACGGTGTGGCTTCATGTGTCTGTCTTTCCGCTATCCCTTGCTCTTCCTCCTCACTTCTCTCCAGTTCATCCTTTCTCCTACAGATCCATGGTGAGTCTGTATTGGTCCGGTTGGTGTATAGTTTATCTAGACTTTCCCTTTCACTGTTTCTTCCTTCCTTCTCCATTCCTTCTTCTTCCTCACTACAAAAGTCATTCACAAACGGCAGCCCCCACTCTGTCTTTTTCCCCTTGATTGTTACTGTTTTTAAGTCTATTAGGTCCGGTTCTCCCTTTTCTCCTTTACCAACCGTTCCCCTTTGTGCTGATGTTGTTGCTACTTCTGCGTCTCTATACACATACCCCCTTACTTCACTCTCCATTCTCCTATTTTCTCTATCCCCTTCATTTCTCTCCTCCATCTCTCTACCAATTTCCTCCCTCTTCCTTTTTAATTCCTCCATTACTTCACTACTCACCTTTTCCAATATCCTTTCATCCTCTTTCTTCCTTTCCCATCTCACCCTCTCCCTTTCTAATATACTCTCTATCACCCTCCCTTCTTCGTATTTCTTAGTCGTTTCTGATAGTAATCTCTTCTTCCACATTGCCATTTCTTTTTCTTTCTCTTCTTCTTCCCTTTTCCTCTCTCGTAGCACTGCTCTTGATACCCTTTCTGCTGCTGCTTTTACCCTTTCAGCTTCTCTCCTTTGCTCCTCAGTTCGTTCCCTTATTTTTTCCAATTCGTTCTTACCTTCTTTCCTTCCCCTCGCTCTCTCTCTTTCCTCCCTCTCGAGCTGTTTGATCAGTTCATTCTGCTCATCCCTTAACTCTGCTAGTCGTTCCTCCAAAATCTCTTCCTTTTGTCGTAACAGCTCTTCCCCTCTCATTCCACTCTCCCTGGTATTATCCTCGTCTATTTTCCTTACTACCTCCTTCTCTTCTCCTGTTAATGAACCTCGTAATGTTAATAGTATCTGCGCAGCTACCCACTCATCATGTCCTATTTCCACAGTTTGTTCTTCTCCAGTCCTCCCCTCCCCTGCTGGCATCTTCCTATGAGCCACATATGGTGGCGGGCTATATGCAGGGTTCGAGTACCCCTCAGCCGCCCTTAACTGTCCTCTTTCTATTTCTCCTAATTCTCTTAAAGGGTACAACCCCCCTCCCTCTGTTTTCACTACCTTTGCTAGGGGTATATCGTTGCTCTGTTCCTTTTTTATTTCATTTTCTTTTGAGTTATTATTCTTTTCTCCTCCCTCTTGTCCGTTCCCCGTGTTCTTTGGGTCTTCACTCCCCTTTTTCCCATTCTCTCCTTCCTCCTTAATCTCTTTTTCTTCCGGTATTTCCCCCACAGTGAACATTCCATTTGGTCCTGGTCGGGACCCTTGGAACATCCTCCATAAGTTAAACACCTCCACGTGGTGTGTCAACCTCTTCCCTTTGTATGTATTATGCAGATGATTTAATAGTGAATGTTGGGTATATGGATCGAAGCTACCATTAGGCGGCCATGGTGTTATCATTTTGTTGTCCGTCCCCTGTGTCCATTCTATGCTATACCTGATCAGTTTCTCCATATGGGGTGACAGTGTTGTACATATGTGTTGTAGTGGGGTAGTGAGGGAGTTCCCCCACCCTCCCGATCCTGTCCCGTATGACATAGTAGCGCTTCACTTGTTATCCTTCCCCTATTTGGTAGCTATTATCTTGCTAACACTTACAATACACAGCCTTATACCTTTACCTGGCCCCGTAAGTTTGGGGACTTGCGATAGTCCGCTAAGGAAAATTATTAAAATATAGTATTTACATTTGGATATTTTCTTCTTTCTTTCTTCCTTTACACAACACCCTTACGGCCCCCTGCGGCCGAGGCGCACGTAGCCCCCTGCGGCTGCGTACCCCTTGTGACGTTCTTATACAGTCGTCCTATTTTCATTTGCTCCTCCTCCTTCTTCTACACTTGCCGTGGCCGGCGTTCTCCATGCGCAGCCACGTCCCCCGTTTCGCCTTTCCCCGATCAACTCATTACCGTTTATCTCCGTTTCCACTCCCTTACCACAGTTCTCTTCCCCACCACTCTCAGAAAGAAAGATGCCTTGTGCTCGGGATATCCTATGAAAGCCCTACTGGTGACGTCACCGATCTCTTCGAGCTACTGGTAAGTTCTTCATATATTCTTTAAGTCCAAAATACACTTGCAATCTACCCCCGTTAACCTCACAGCTGTCTTCCTGTCACTCCTGGAACAAGGTAATCAATAATATAATCGGACTGCGCACACTGCGTCGCCTCGCGTGTGATACGCCCCTCGACAGGAGGGCTTAACCAGCCAATTATCTTCCGTATTGGGCAACTAACTAGCTACCGCCTACAGGGAAACGTCATCTACCTATCGAGTTTCTTGCTCGAACAATAGGGATCCTCATCTACTCATTGATCAATAAATGCCAAATCGTAGGAAACCACACACACACCCTTACATGTAGTCGCGACCTAGGCCAATCAGTGTCTACGAGCGGCCGCACGTGATGTTTTCGTGCTCCACCTCCCTCTCTCGCGTAACGTAGCCGACTGCTCTCGCACTCGTTCGGCTACCATTCATTTCATTGCAACACTAAATTGTCAAACCTTCGCTGCGCACCTGTGCAACACCTCCCACCTCCCGTATTTAATTCCTCCCCCCTCCCTCACAATTTCACATTGCTTGTTGTGCGTGGCATGCTCACCAAGTTCTCTTGATGCGGGGCCGCTCGACTGCGTGCACCCCTCCAAGCGGCTCGCCACCTCCCCTCGTCTGGACCACGTCTAGACACTCGCCAACCGCGGGCGGGATACTTCTCAACCGGCTCCCGAAGGCCAATATCCGGATTGCGCTGTCCGGTCTTCTCGCAGTTCTGCGATGGTCCTGTAGTCCTCAGAAGGGGGCAACGGCAGAGGGGGCCGCGCCGCCGGGCCTCCTCGCAACGGGAGTACCTGGAAAAAAAAATAAAAATAAAAAGCAGATCTTAAACAGATCTCAGCAGTGCCTCCAACTTGTCGGGGGGAAATTCTGCCGGGGTCGGCCGGGCCGTCCGTAGACCTCCGGGCAGGGAGGCCCCAACTCCTCCCGTGTATCCCAAGAGAGATAGAGTATGAGACACACGCAAGAAGCAAGGTGACTCTGCTGTTTATTAGACAAAACGGCAGGGATGGCTCAAGGATCGTATGCGTCCGTCCTGACACACACACAATCGTGGGGCTCGCAGGCCTTTTTTACCTTAGTATGACGCGCTACTTGCGTCACCTTAGAAAGTTTAGCAAAAAACCTATTTTCACTCTGGATTGGTTACTCGAGTGGTAGGGTTAGTATAGCATACATATAGAGAACGGTGTTAGTGGTTGAGGGTTAGTCAGGTGATGTACTTGGGCTGTCCCTTCAATTTGATTGTGAACAATGAAAATTGTTACATGAAGACCTCTGAGGATTGGTCAATGTTAATGGCGTCAGTGATAAGAGCCCCATGTTCTGATTGGTCCGCTCGCGAGCCTCCCAGTCTGGGACTATCGCTGTTCCCAGCTCGCGGTGCACCTGTCATTTGCAACAATGTTTTACTATGGGTAGGTGTAAACAATGTGAGGATTTATTCATATGTTGGGAGGTTGACTACTCCCACTGCTGCAGATGTCCAATGAGCCTTTTAATTGTATCTGCCTGTGTCTTGAAACGTGGGATTCAGGCGTCTCCTTCCTCCTGGGCTTGGCATCCTGTCAGGTTTGGCTTTGTCACGTGAGGTGGGACCGTGTTTGAGGCAGAATTCAGCACAATTAATATTGTTTTTCCCACTGTGTGCCTGGTTTATCTTGCAGGTGCGACCTTGGCGTCGGCTTGCGGCGTGCGAGATTGCAACATCGTGCCCTTGGCGGTGTGCTTTCGCCGGGCTCATTCTGCAGGGTCAGCAACCGAGCTCTTGCTTATTCAATGTTCATGGAAGCTTTTCCTTTCGGCCTACTTGGGCCTGGTGCATAGGTGGAACCGTTTGATGCAGAGCGCTTTAGGTTACGGTATCATATTGCTCTATCCTCAGTATCGTGTCTCCGTTATATTCTTCATTATGGTACATGGTTCTTAGAAGAACCATGAGCAAGCCTTTTTAGATAGGTTCATTATGCGTCTTGCGTTTCTGCATTTTGAGAGCCTATGTGGAAAATAATAAAGATGCACGTCCGTGGGTATGTCTGTCTCCTACGTCATAGCACTGAGTATGTTCTTCGTGTGGATTGGTGTGGGAGTGTCCGGTGTGCATGTTTGCACAGGTGTGCTGACCGTTGGCTAGGTCGTCATGGCATCTCTAACGACGTGTAAGTTTAGTCGAGTTGATCCATGCCGCAGGTGTCGGCATGGGCAGGGCGGGCTGCTGGGCAGGTAGGTGGGCACATCCGTATGTTCCTGTACCAGGGTATTTGGTCGTCTGGTAGATAGGCAAACTCCTCTCGTGGCGGGTGTCTAGGCCGTGATCCTCTAGGCCAAGCGCGAGGGGGGAAGGGCGGGAGCCTGTTCTTCCATTCTCCCACTTCACTAGGCTCTTGAGTGAATGGGCTACAGCCTTCGCCCATGCACCCAATAGTCTAATCGTTCAACAAACCCACTGCAACTGCATGCACCCATGCATGCCACCATGTGCCCAACTACCTCTATCCATCCACATAGCACAGGCACCCACGCTCCCACCCACCCTATGCCATGTGCAATTCACTCCCCTTCTGAAATTCACCTGCCACCACTCACCACGGAAAGAGGTTACGGCAAAGAGGTCACGGCAGAAGCTATTGGGCCGTTACGACAGCTATCTCAAATCACCACACAAAGTTGTCGGCTGTCTAGGTACCCGCGAATTGGCGCAATACGCACTAATACTGCAGCCACTCTGCTGTCTTCTTACACATATTTACATATGTCACATTAACCACTTCTCACTCCCCCACTCTTTCCCTCTGTTCTTGCGGGCAACACATGGCGTACAGTATATTTTGCAGACTCTTCCGCTGGCGCACTGTCCTCTGCGACACCATGGCAGCGTTTCTCAAAAATTGTTGACGCAGAGCACCCTTCCCTCCAGCCATCCACTGCCCACGTCCAAAGTTCTCCGACAGCACACCGTACCGCAAGCCAATGACACTTGTGGTCCACGGAGCGAACAGGGAAATGGGTCCGCGTAGTGGACCCAGATATCAATCATTTTTAGAGACATAGATTTCAGTCTTTTGAAACAAAAGTACCAATCTGATTCCCACCAAACACACAAATACATGCTTTCTGACCCAAGCCCCGCTCCTGCCGCAAATTTGTTGCAAATCCGTCCAGCCATTCAGGCTGTCGCCGTGCGCAAAGTTTTTCCCCATTCACTCTATGGGGAAATAAAATTCTGAGCGGCCCATATACTTGTTTTGCAATGTTTGGAGAGGTTTCGTCCAGCGGGAGTGAAGTTATAAGCTGCCGAAAAAGTGCTCTTCCTATGAGTTTAGCAACTTAACCATAACCACATGCCCGCTACCACGGGCAATGTAATATACAAAACAACAATGAGAAAACCTGAAGGCAAAGTCAGGAAATAGAAAAGCAAAAGGATAAGGAAAAGGAGAATTTAAAAGTTCAGTACAGGAAGGCTGATATTGCAAAACCAATTCTTCACAGGTCAATAATCAAATTGTCTGGCATAAATAGCATATTTGGTTTACAACATGTGAAACTACCAGTCTTGACTGTACATCTCTCAACTCTCATTACATTTGTTCCACTTATTCGTCTGGAGGTGAGAGATTCTCCTGATGGCTAACCAAATTATAGTCCAAAAGGGGAACAATTTACATTAGTTAAACAATTCAGACTGCTGTAATTGGAAAGTATTAATGGTTATTGAGTCATCTCAGGTCTACACTGTCTGAGAGATTGAAGATTTGGATAGTTCTTTCTATTGGTCTTTCTGATCTTGTGTTAGGGAGATTTTCTATCGGGTGAATCCTCTCCTGCACTGCCGCTGGCTTCTCCTGCCTCCCCATGGGTCCCATTGTGGGTTGAAGAAATCCCCCCGATATCCTCTGGATTGACCTCTCCCTAAAAAAGACCTCTGGCCTCTTGATCTATATGTTTGTTGATGACCCAATTGGTATGGGCCATCTCCTGCCGAGTTACTGCTTGTATCTGAGAGCGTAACCCATCACGGGGCCTCTTCTTTTGTTAGTGAATTGTGATCTCTCTAAGTTTTTGTTGTTGTAAATATTCCACACTCAAGTATGGATAGATTTTTTCAGACCTAAATTCTCAGATGTCTTTACCTAGTTTTGGGGTTTTCGTCGAGAGGGTGGTCATTTTAAAGTCTTCAAAGAGTTTCTCTATTTCTCTAATCTTCTCGTTCGCATTGGTGATGGCTGCCTTGGAGTTACATTTTAATTCCTCCGTTTCTCGCTACTTCTGTAGTGTAATGGCTAACCTTTGAGCTGTGGAGATTGTTAGCACCATTAGATCCATACTGCACTTTGTCGCGATTTCACTGAACCCAGTTTTGTATTCTTCATCCTCTAAGAACAGACCGGGTTTGATGCACACTACCAGGCCCACTGGGAGGATATTAGCCTTGAGGTACTCTATCAAGGAATGGTTGTGTAATTTAGTCCTGAAGCCTTTTTTCTTGAGCTTCAGTAGTTCATCTGCATTCGTATGTGTAGAGGTGGAGCCTGTGGCCCCCACTTGGTCAAAAAAAGGCTGTATCCTCGACTGGCTTGCGGACCTTAATTGTAAGACTGCCATCACCTCAAGCTCATCCTGTCCCTGGTCTGACCACAACCTCATTACGTTTAACATCGCTACAAAGTTTTGCCCCACCAACCTCCCCCAGCTGGCCCTGGCTGCCCTTTCAAGAAATAAACTAAAGATAACGGCTATCAACCTGCTACCCCTGCTACAACCTATTCTAGCACCCCAAAATGCCAGAAATAATAATCCTACCATCATGGTAAAACAGTACAATGAAACTGCCCTCGCAGCTATAGATAAATTAGCACTCATCTCTATGCGCAAAGCTAAACCATTAGCACACAGAAACACATGGTTAATACCCTCCTTAAAAACCCCTAAGAAATTCTGACAGAAAAGCTGAATCTAATTGGAAAACATTTCCAAATGAACCAAACAAAGCAGAATTCTCTGGAGCAGCCCATAAGTACAAACAAGAGGGCCTCCTGACAAAAAGTACCTTATACAATGGAAGAATTACCAAAGCTAATTCAAAAACTAAACTATTTGCCATCCTGAGAGAATTAGAATCTCCGGTAACTCCAGCAGAAGGTTGCAATAAGGACACAAGCTGCTGCTTGAACATCCAGAATGCCCTCTCTGACATTATCACAATACTTCAGTCTAAAAATGCAGAAAAATAATCCTAAAACCACCAATAAGCCTTCATCCGCATTTACCAAAAGCGTAGTGCCACAATTTGAATTCACAAAGATTTCCAATACAGAAGTCCTCAAAATGATCACTAGCCTTAAACCCGCAATGGGCCAACGCGACCCATGCCCTGCAACGGTCATCAAAGACTGTGCTCCTCAACTCACCCCTTCATCATGAGCCTCATAAATGAAATGCCTCGTTTGAAACCAACTGTGTCCTGAATGATCTCAAAAATGCATGGGTGCTACCATTACTAAAAAAAACATTGCTTGACCCAAAGATTCCAACCAACTATCATCCCATCATGACACAGTGCCCTTCCTACTGAAAATATTAGACAGGGTAGCATACCTGCTAATTCAAAACTATTTAGAAGCCAATAACCTCCTCGGATTAGGACAGTCTGGATTCCGCCCTAGACATGGGACAGAAACAGCTCTCCTGGACTTAAAAATCCAAATGGTCGAACTAAAAGACAAAGGGAATTGAGCCCTACTACTCCTCCTCGACCTATCTGCGGCATTTGATCTGGTGGACCATAATATCATGTGTAAACACTTAGCCTCAGCAAAACATTTCTCCCCTAATGCCACTCAATGGATTCAATCATTCATGACTGGCAGAATAATGATGGTCTTCTCTCCTAAGGCTGAGGCAGCCCCAACCGCTCTCTCCTGTGGAGTACCCCAAGGTTCGTGCATCCCTCCAACATTATACAATATTTTCACGAAACCTCTATTTGACCGCCTTGACAATTTGGGTGTCACCTACACTAACTATGCAGATGACAACCACATCCTCATTCCCATCACTGGCGACCACGCCACCAACTCTGCCACCCTCAATACTATATATCTAACTATCCAAGCTGGATGTCTCACCATTGTCTGTGCCTGAACGACGGATAGACAGTGTTGCTCCTCTTAGGATCACAACTCAGGCTCGCCAAACTAAATGGCACCTTCAAAACATTCAACATCGACAGTAACACTATCAAAGTTTCCAAAGAAGTAAAAACATTGTTTGTTTTTTTACTTGGACTCATCACTCATACTATCGAAACAAGTGAATGCCACTGCATCAGCAACAGCATACACTTGCAAACTCATTAATGCCTGCAGACCATTCTTGTCATCTGACAGCTGCATTACCTTGGCCAGAGCTTTCGTCCTGACAAGATTGGATTACTGCAACGCCCTCTATGCGGGCACTAAGACTCACAACATCAGAAAACTACATGTATTTCAAAATAACGCTTTGAGAGCAGCACTTAACATTCCTAGAACTGCACACATCTCTACAACTAGAGAGAACGCACACAAATGCCTACACCGGTCAGCCCCTACATACTTGTCAGACAAGGTATTCAGATCCCAATCCATCAGGCCTACTAGAGCAGCCTGCATGCACCTACTCGCCACACCGAGATTCAAACTCCAGAAATCAGGAGGCAGTAACTTCCCCACAATAGCCAGCAAACAGTGGAACACTCTGCCAGCCACACTGAGGGCCAAAGACTCCTTTTGGACCTTCTGTAAACAATTGAAACCCCGCCTCTTAACACAAGGCCAGGGCAACTAATCCATCAACCTATGATCATGTAAATAACTGCCCAGTCACAAGACCATATGGGAAGTTCTATGCAATGTGTAAACTACTGTATCACCACGTAAACAACTGTGCTCTTCAGCATCTTGAACCAACCTACTATCCATTGATTATGTAAATAACTGTACCGCCTAAGTCCATACGGGATGCCCTATGTAACCTTGCAATGTACTGTATTCCCATGTAAACAAATGTATTAATAAGTGTCCTTAATCTGTACGTCCGTAACTAAGAAGACAACTATATCTCCTCACTTGCAAGAAAAGCGCCCAGAGTCCTACGGGCTAGGCGCGCTATGTAAATAACAAAATAAATAAATAAAAGTAACACAGCAACTGCCAAAAACTCCCCCCTCTTAAATTTTGTAACTTCACCTCCCCTGTGTTCCCCCCCACATCTTCCTTTGGAAGCTCAAACAGAACTATAACAACTGGGTTCCGAGCTTGGGACTTCTAGGCCCCTAGGAGACTAATAGCTGCCCTCCAGTGACCTGGCTTCCCTCAGGTTGCTATTTTTCTGGGGGATGGGGTGCTGAGCTTCTGGAGTTTTCTAGACCCTTGCATTTTACGCCTTCCATATTCCATTTTTGGGCCTCTGAGTTCTCGCCTCTTAGTCAGCTCTCGTTCACCCTTCTTCTCCCTGGTGGTCCTGTGAACTCCTCTGTGGCCCTTTTGATGTCTTCTTCCAGCACCAGGTGGTGTCTCTCTACTTCCAGTTCGAATATGAGTGCAAAATGGTACCCCATCTGTATCTCACCCCTTTCTCTGAGTCTGAGCCGAGAGATCCTGAAATATAGCTTCTTTTGTATTGTATTTTATTTATATAGCGCCCCTAGCCCTGAGGCAACTGGGCACTTTTCTGAAAGTTAAATATTATGCATTTCACAACAGTTGGAAATTACAGTTTAAATGGGGATCATTTGTACTTAATTAGACAGTTTACCAAGAAATATTATTTACTTTTGAGTTTTCATAGTCGATGGTCCCCATTCGCCTTGCTTTTTCCAGGATGTCATACTTGATTGTAGCTTTGCCAGCACTGAGCGTGGTCCCTCTGTGCCACCTCTCGCTCGCTGTACCCGATCTAGGGCCACTCGTTCATCCTCCTTAGTACCTAGGACCATTCCTATAATTTCATGGATTTTTCTTTCAACTCCGGCCAGCGATTCCCCTTCCTTTTCTTTCAGTCCAAAAAAGCGATGGTTGTTGCTCCTCTCTCTATTTTCTATATCGTCCACTTTGAGCCGTAGGTCCACCTCTCTCCTCTCAATGTCTCAGAGTCTGACTTCTATCTGTGACTCCAGCACCCTTGAGGAGGCCTGATTCACCTCCACCCCTTCTAGTCGCTCTTCCAGTTTGACTACCTTTGCAGACAGGTCTGCCACTTTCGCCCCAATGTCTGCGCGTTCCTTGGATTTCCTCCAGAATCATCTGAATGTCACTTTTTATAGTGCCAATTTCCATGGAACACGGGTGGATCCACCCTCTGCCTTTGTCGTCGCCATGTCTCCCCTGTTGGTATATTGGAACTGTGAGAACGGTGCTTTCCAACTCATCCACCTAGCCAGGCCACTATGTTGCAATGTTCCCTGTGCTATCACTTTCTAGTGGGGACCACCTTCCTCTCTGTGCCTTGCTTTCATCTCCTTGCAACCTTATTCACCTTAAACATACACTCTGGCTTGTGGTGGGCCCTTGCCCCCTTGCTTCGCACTTCGTGTCCCCTTTTTTCAGGTGCGTCGCCCCAATTCACTGTCCAGGTCTCTGGTCCCTTATTTTCCTCCTTGGGGGTTGGGATGTGTTTCTCTGCCGCTTTTCCCTCCACTTGTGTCCCATCTTGGTTGGCACCCTAATCCACTATATGCCACTGCCGGCATGGCTGCTCCTGGAGCTCTTCTGCCGCTCTCTTCTGAAGGCATGCTGCTGGCTGCCTCTCAATCTCCAGGCCCTACCTCCTGGCCTCCAGGGACAGAGATATCCCCTCTTGGCTCTCGTGGCTTGCTCACCTTGTGTTCCAGTGTGTGGGCTCGGGCTCCTCCTCGCTGCAGCTCCATCGCTTTTGGCATCGCTGCTGAAGGTTTTCCCTCCTTCACTCGTGGCCCTTCTTGAGGGGCACGCTACTCCACTATATGCAACTGTCAGCGTTATGATCAGACGTCCATCTTGCCTATGCCTCCTGGTGGCCTCCCTACATAACTCTTTTTATGTACTTGTTTACTGTGTCTTTTGCTATTAATATTCTATACTCAGTTTCTAGAAAAGAAAACACACAATCCAATAGCTACGGCGAGTATAGACGGGGCGACATTGGTATATTCATGATTGCATCTAGGAGTATCAATGACTGGGGGTGTTTTTCTGCAGCTATCCCAATCCCACCCCATGTGTGGAACATTTTGGAGAAAAGAAATTACATGTGGGCGGTATTGAGTGTAGTGTTTATAAACAGTTATTGTAACGTTTGAAATACTTTCTATTCATAAATAATAGATATAACTGTGTATACTCGAAAAAGGTAAATGAATATGTAAACAATGTTTGTTGAAAGCAGGTTTATTTGGGGGATGTAGTTGTGGGTGTTCTTTTTCTTTTAGTTGGAACACATGATACATCTTCTTCTTTAGCCCAGTTATCTGGATTTTTACTGCCCATTATTTGTCTTAAATGTTCAATGTCCTTTTTCATTGAGTGTACCTCTTTTTGGATATTAATTAGTAGTTGTTTTAATTTTGCTCATGAGTCTATGATTAGTTGTGTGGGTATTTGTTGTGGCGCTTCTTGGTTGTTTCTTTTTTATACTTGAATTACTTAATCTGTTTGGAAATATTTGAAATATTTTAAACAATTGAAGATATACATTTTAAAAATATTTCTGTTGTTTGTATAGACATTTGATAGTAGATAGATATGATATGATAGTTTATTTATATAGCGCCTATACACAATGTGTTACAAAGTGCTTCAAGGCAAGGAAGGGAACAAGGGAAAAAACAATGACATTTTTACAAGCCATGAACAGTAAGGATGTGAAATTAACTATTGTACTCGGCCTGATGACATTTCAGATAGTGCAAGAGCTGAGACATAGACAAGGAAGGGAGGGGGACAGTGGGAAGGAAATGGAAACAGACAGGCGACTACCATACTAGGCCTGATGACATTTCTGGTAGAGCCGGAAAAAAGAACAAGAGGTGAGGGAGAGGGGTGCAGAAAGGTAGGGGAGGACCAAAACAAGCGACTATCATATTAGGCCTGACGACATTTCATATAGTGCTGGAGGGGGTGTGGGGAGGAAAAAACCATTAAGGGGAGGGAGGAGGTTACAGACGAGGTTGCTATCATACATGTACCTAGGTACAGGGACAATTCTGATAGAGTAAGTGCATAGAAGAAAGTAAGGGGAGGAGATAGGAAAAGGAAGAAGGGAAAGGAGGAGAGAACAGAGAGTTAGCAGTCAAAAGAGTGGAGAAGCAAGAGGGGAGAGTGAATACAATTGCAGAAGTCAGTAGTAACACATAATGTTGCAAGCCAGATACAAGATGAAGATGGGAACAGCATGAATCAGGGCCACCATGAGTACAAGATGCAAAAGAAGTTCACCATGAGAGTTCAGAAAGGGTGACGCATCATGAATGAATGAAGTCCATAAAAGTCAAATCCAGCATTGTCCACAAGACAGTGAGGGTGAAACCAGAATGTATCAGGACAGACTCCTGCAGAAGTAGGCTTGAGTGGGGTGAGGGAGGAGCAGGGTAGAAGAATCAAGCAAAACAGGCAACACCTGTGTGCGAGAATGGGGGACACAAGGTAACATCACGGGGGGACCAGAGGGAGTAACACATGTTGGTGCATGCCTACCTGCTGTCTGAGCAGGGGGTCAGGCCCTGGGTCCTCCAGGTCCAAACAGGAATTCCCCTTTTCTTCGTCTGCCCTTCGCTTAGGACGCCCGGGCGAGAGACACCCTTGATCTAATAGTTAAGAGCAGGAAGGAAGAGGCAGGGCTAAGAAGATGGGTGGTGCTTGCTAAGTGGTGAAAAGGAGCAGCAAACAGGAAGGCACCAGGTGGGCGGGGCTTGCTAAGTGGTGAAATAGAGCGGCAAACAGGAAGGCACCAGGTGGGCGGGGCTTAGGCCAGGAGACCTAGATCCACTTGCACCTGCTTCCCATCTGCAAATGAAAAGAGGCTGGAGGGCTCCTTAAGTACGGAAAAAGAGTGGCAAACAATTGATAACTGATATTTGTTCCTTAGAATATTATTGTTAGTCTTATTTTACATAAATATAAAGATTTACAAAATCGTGAATGTGGTGTATTTTCTTCAGGTTCATTTTCTTCAGCGTCTTCTTTTTTAATTTCTTCCTCTGTAGGATAATTGTCCTCCAGCCATTGCATGTAGTTTTCTATTTTAGTGTGGTGGAAGGAAATACTGTTTGCCACTTTAGATATTAGAATTAGCAATGGAGGAATAGTACATGAGGAGAGAAGGTGGAATGTTTGTATTTACTTTCTGATTGGTTGTTAATTGTCTGTGTGGTGGGTGGCTGCCAATAGGATGTCTCAAGTACCTCAGATGCTGTTGAATTGTTTAACCTACTAGAGAATGTAATTTTTGTGTGATGTTTATATATGACAATAAAACTAGATTATATTGTATCATTGTATTAAGAGTCTTTCTACATAGTACATTTGTATTGCTTGATACTGAGTTGTAGTTTTAGGAGATTGTGCTATTGTTGGAGTATATTTATTGTTTGATTGGATATTTCAAACATGCAGCTAATTTCTGATGGAGAGGATTTTCATTGTTCAGAAGAATTTGAAAATTATGAGAATGGGGTTCATAGCGATGTTGAAGACATAGGTAATTTGTTGTCAAAGCATTGATTTATAGTGTTTCTGTGGTGCTGCAATATTATTTTAGATGGAGTGTTTTATAATGAGAGGTCTATGCTGCCGTTGTGGAGAAATACTTTTGACAGAGAGCACAGGTTATTTTCTCTTTGGGAAAATAAATTAATTAATCATCTAAAGAAAGAGCACAGAGAAATATTCCAGGATGTCTTTAATTGTAAGAGAGGTGAAGAGTATGTCTCTGATTGAAAATATATTTGTTGGTTATATATTGGCAAAATAACGCAAAGGCTCTTTTAAGAGCTACCATGAGAATTTTTTAAGTATGTTGGAAAAGGAAAACACCTTTGATGCCTTTTTTAAAAAAAATAGCTGCAGTTACGACAGCAGCTAATGAAATGTTGTGCCCTGTCAGATGTATTATAACCGCAGCTACCACTAAGTAAATGGGATGTTGTGTATTTTTAGCAGGTGTAGACATGTCTATGACTATCGCCTTAGCCGCGGGTATGGCGATTACAATTTCTGTGCATTGATCATGTTGTTTCCTTGATTTTACACTACACAATTTTACATGTGTTCCTGATTCTATGCCCTCATTTGTACTTTTATGTTCTTTGAATTGGTACACCTTGTTAATATGTCTTTTTGAATCTGTAAAGATGTTACCGGTAGCTGCCACTATTGGCGGTTGACTCAATTCGTGGCTATGAATGCTCCAATCGTATCTCGTAATTTGTGGCGGGCTTTAGTAGCTGTGGGTATGTAACTGCTCATTGTACTTGCGCTTATGGTGTTTTTATTTTGGTGCAGTGATCATATTATTTCATAGATGTTTTAGCACATATTTTTACATGTGTTTTTGTTTGCATGTTCTCACCTAATGGCATGTGTGATTTGAATGTGAAACCTTTGCAATATGTGTTTTCCAGCGCATTTGAAAATTGTATATGTACCTGCGTATATAAGAGGGTCCTCGCTGTGTAACTGGGGTTATAGCCGCGGTTATGTAATTTGTCAAATTAAAAAAAAAATGTTTTTAATTGTGTTTTGTACATGTTCTAGAAAGTATTCACTTGAAGAAATGTTTGGTGAAAGAAGCAAGCGTGTGGCACGGACCAGTTATGTGATCAGCAGTAAACTCAATGCTGTGTGCCTGGAGTTGGCCTACATTTCTTAAGTAGAGGCTTGTAAGGTATAGAAACTGGAGCTGGGTGGATCAAATAAGTGGCAGTGCATTATCTTGCAGCTCTCTTCTCTTATCGTATTCGTCATGAATTGAGGATAAAGCAGAGAATGTGTTTGACTCTTTGTATATAGGTATGAGCTTGCAAATGAAATAGTTTATGCATACATTTCTCTTAATATGTGCGTGCTTTATCATGAATTGTTATGTTAGGAACACAGTGGGTACTGTGGCATATACGATTAGTTCACTTTTCATTTAGGCTTATCATTCAACAAATGTACTGTGCCAACAGCAAATATATCGCAACCCGACAAACTTAATGTCCGCCTAGTGAAACATTACGTTTCTATTTTCTCAATTTATGTATGCTACATGAGCTGCTGAATAGCATCCCACATTACTCAAGCACTTAGAGGAAGGGGCTAGATGGGCCATTGTTTCATACTGCATAATTTCCACTACCAATTTATTGTTGGTAGTAATTTAGGAATAATAATCAGCAACCATATTTGGCAGTTTCATAATTTGCTTGGAAATGGTGTGAATTGGAAGGACAGGAACCTATTTGGTTTTTATGCTATGTAATCTCATATATTGTTACACAATGCACTGACATAGGGAGATGTAAAATGAATAGGGGTGCAGACTAATTAGTATTACTAAACAAGCAGCATAGCTCTACCCTTGAAAAATGTTGCTGTTGTGTTTGTGCTTTGAAGTTGATAGCAAGCTCTCAATGTGATCCCATATTTGTATCTACTTTTGTGTTAAATTTGTGGACGATTTTGAATGCGCCCTTAAGTATGACAGGTCTTATGATGGTTTATAGCGGATGAATGGTAACTTGGTTTTGTTGTTGGCAACTGTTATTTTTTATTTGTGGTAATTCATGGATTCTGCTATGTTACAGGGAAAGTTAATTTCAATTCGTAAGTTTACAGTGAACAATTCTTTCTCTTTAGAAGTGGTTTGGGAATTGTACTCTGAAGTTATGGTTACAGTATGTCAGGGATTACTGAAGAAATGTTCATTGAAATGGGTGCAAAGGCTTTATTGATGAGGTTCGCTAGGGTAGCATTCTGCGGCTGCCAGGGTACTTAGCCATTCAAACCCTAGTGAGACTCCAGATGGGCAGTGGAGGGAGGATACACATGATGATGTATTTTGTTGAGTAGAAGTATTAGTGATTAGTTTGTATGTGAAATGCAGCATACTGGGTAAGGCCGTTGTCCTTTTCAGGCCTGAACAGCTACAAACAGGTGAGGCCCTTGTCTTTGCATGTCCTTTGAAGAAGACGCTTAAGAAGGACTGATGGTATGAATAGGTGGTTGGAAGAGTGACCAGCAGCCTATTCAATAATGTGAGCCTGCAGTGGAGCTACAGTGTTTAAGTACAGGTTTGTAAGGTGTCAAAACTGGAGCTAGGTGTAGCAACTGATGGGCAGTGCATTACCTTCCAAGTCTCCTACCTCATCACCTTCCTCATGAATTGAGGAGACACCAGAGATTAATGAATGGCAGGTTGCTACATAAAACGAAAGATATGTAGCAGATTATCCTGCCACACCTTTATGTGTGTAAATTAACAAATCATGCTAATTTCTACCATGTATATTGTGTTCAGGACTAAGATGCACTCTTTGAATGTTCAGTGTTATATGATGAATGAATGTGAAGGGAGAAGACCATGTGCCCTTCCTTCAAATTTCTTGTGAAGGAATGTCTTTTACCCTATATGCAGTTATAGCTCTTATAGATTAGCTTTGCATGATTGGAGAAAGTGTGTTAAGGATTGCATGTAGTGTAAATAAGATGAGCAAAGTAGAGTTTGAATGGATGGGAACTGAGTTTCTCAGTTTGTGATTCATTTGTGGTTGGAACAGTACATTGTCAAGATGGTAAGACTGCATGTAACCTGAGTTTACTGTATAGATGATAGTGACCATTTGTTTTACAGCCTTAGAAATCATGATAAGGGATGCACATATGAAGTGAAAGATATGTACCAACTAAGGGACTTCCTAGGTCATACATATAGAGAAAGAATAAAGGACATTTGTTATGGCCATTTTTTTCATGCATAGCCCTAGAATAATATGTACTTCTACTTGAACCCTTTTCAGAAAACACTGAAATGAAATATGGAAAACCGTACTTTCCAATTGATACATATAAAGTGTATTAAATTGCAAACCTAAATATAGTGAATATATTTTAAGAAAAATAATTCATATTATATATTGAAAATTTAAAGAAACAATGACTACCCCCATTTTTTTACAGCTTGTTTGTGAGATGCCCTCAAGAAAGGAACAACTTACGTTCTATAAGAAAGAATCACTTGGAGGGAAGTCAAGTTTAAAAATATAATATCTAAAAAAGTACTGTTCTTAAATCTGTATATACAAATACTGTAGATAATACGACAATACCTGTTATCGATAATACTTTTAAAAATCTGCAATTTCAAATAGGAGATGTGCCCACTGAACAAAACTGAACAAATTGATGGAACTGCAATTGTTGTTAGTGAAAGTAAGAAAAGAAAAAAGTATCAAATTTGTTAGTAGCTAGTAAAAAAACAAAGATTTCTAGAAGAAAAGATACCAAATGTGCTATCAATTTGAAATAAAGGAATAAAGATATATATAGGAAAATGTACCACTCTCAGGTTTTTACAAACCTTCGGAGAAGTGTGAAACCAAACTCTAGATATGTGGTAAAGAGTTTTTTGCAAAAGTAGAAGCAACAATTAAACAACTTTCCATACGAAAAGAAAATTCTATACAAATATCAAAAGAGTTCATGTACTTACACGTGACAACTATTGTGATGTGTTTGGTGGAGAGTGGAAACACAATTCTCACACAGAAAGATTATTTAATGAGTAGAGTTACATTCAGGGAAAGAATGTTCCCCTAGCTATTGATGAGAGTGGATGTAACCAGGAAGTCTGAAATGGTGTGATTTCTGAAAAGGAAGAAATGCTAAGGTCTGATAATACAGAAATGTAAAGGTTAGATCAGTTTAGAATAAAACCTGAAAAGCATTGTGAGTTATGGATGTGAAATTATTTGTGCACTATTGTAAAGTTTTCTTGTAAAGTCATAAAGAGATTTTTTCAAGTTTTGCACAAAAATAATAATGTTCAAAGACAGATCAAGATGCTAGAGAGAATAGATGACTGTGAAGTTCATAAAAAAAACAGGACCTCTGGGTTACTCTACAGCTTGTCCTTATAAAATTAGATGTAAGAGTCAGTTTCATCATATACAGATGCTGGCTGCACATCATACTAAAATGAGAGACCTTCTAGTTAAACTGTACGAGTGCAAAACACCAGGTATGTGTCTTGCACTTTTAAATCAAACACTTCTGACTGAAACTGTAGATAGTTTAGTTTCTACAGTGCAAATTAACATTATCATACATTTAACAGAGTATGTGTAAGTAGATTAACCACCTACTGGAAGTGGAAATGATGATCCAGTGCTTTCAAAGGATCCGATTGTTCAACAGTATGAAAAGGTATTACAATGTGTGAGTTGTCTTCTACTGAAAAACCTGACATTGTTTGTATATCATGTCAACACACTTTGTGAATACTGATCTATGGAACAAGGTGGAAAGATTTCAAAGGCACTCATGTGGAAAGTACTGTCAGAGATCATACAAAAGTAAAGACAAGTAGTACACTCAGTGCAGCTTTGGCTTTCCAAGGCCTGTAACACAAGTTGGTCGAGTGAATAGTTTGATGTCATCTGTTTGACATCATGTTATGGGTAAGTCATCAAGAAATACATATCATGTAAAAAGAAATAAGGAACGCCAATTCATTAATGATTACAATCCTGACATTGCTCAGCTTTGAATTGCAAATACTGATGTACAGTATATTGCTGATGATACAACAGCTGTTGCTTGTTATGTTACAGCATACCTGACAAAAGCGGAAATGAGCAATGCAGCAGAGGTACGGTCAGATTTATCAGCAGATAAAAGTCTAAGTCAAAAACTTCTAAGCTTTGGTCTGAAGATGTTCTCACATAGAGAGTGTGGTAGCTACGAAGCTGTAAATCGGCTAACTAGTTTGCTTCTGGATGGACGTAGCATTAGTGTACCTTGGTTAAGTCTAGTACTAGAACTCTGGTACTCAAGCCTCTGAGTGAAATTCAGCAGGTAGCTGAAGCAGTATTGGACAGTAAAGAGATTCTGAAAACCAACTTGATTGAAACATATTATCCAAATCGATCTTTGTTTCTATGAAGTAGCAGAACGCTATTCATATCGAAATATTGAAGCAAACAGTGACAGAGGATGGTTTAAGGTACATGAATGTACTGGTTGTCTAGTGAGACACGAGAAGGCAAGTCTCATCAACCACATGAACCTGTCTTGCCAAACTGCAAAGAAAAAGGAATTGTTTTATTTTTGTTTTTTGCAGTTGTTCTTTCCATGGCATGCAGAGAGTGATTGTCACTATGCCTGCCCCCGGAAAGCCAGACCAGGCCCAGCAACCCCGGAAGCAGGCATCATGCCACTTGAAGCATGCTCAAAAACCCCAGTTAGGGGCTATTTGGCTACAGTCCTAGCGCCTATGGCGCCAGGCTCATAAGAATAAAGTCAGTCCTGGCACCATGGGAGCCAGGCTCATTACAGAAAACTTACCTGATGCAGACCATGCTGCATACCTACCTGATGCAGACCATGCTGCACGAAGCCACAAGCCAAATGAGGCTTGGAGGGACTTTTTTACCTGAGGGACTCCTTTCCTCTCGGGTGGGGCTGTGGAAGAATACTTACCTGGGACTTCTTCCAAGGCTATTTAAGCCACACCCGGACAGCCACACGTGCTTCGTGTTATTCTGCGTGCTGCAGCGTAACGCTCACCGTGTCTTCAGCAGCTCCAGTCTTCAGCCACGCCCGCTTCAGCCCTGGAACACCTGGAACAAGAAAAGGAGAAGGAGAAGAGATCAGAACAAAACCCTTACCTGAATCCTTGATCCAGCACATCGTCGATTTGGAAGAGAGAAGCCTTCACAGGTGCGTTGCCACGCACCGCGCAGCGCCGCGCTGAACTCACCATCCGGGGCTGCATTCCTTTACTCCATCGCGAACCCAGGATCTCCAGGCCATTCTTCAACACCTGGGGGAGACAAGAACAAATAGGTGAGCAAGGGCAATACAAACCACCCCCAAAGACTCACCTCATCTCGGGTCGGCACAGTCAATTCTGCATCACCGCCGCACCCCGGCCCCTAAGGGGGAAACAAGGACAATACAACTTACCCCCAAAGACTTACCTGATTTACCACAGGGGGGTACTCACCTCATTTCGGGTCGGCGCAGTTAATTCTGCATCATCGCTGTACCCCGGCCCCAAAGGGGAGAACCACAATAGACTTACCAGGATCTTACCAATTGCCACTTGGAACTCTTCTAGTGGTTTAAATCTGCAACCTGCAAGGAATCTGGCTGAGTGAAGATCAGACTTTTGAACTCTTACGAACGATTGGACTTTAGAGTCAATACTGGAACTCACCAATTACTCCACGCCAGTGAAGTAACTGGTCGTCTACGCGCCCCTGCGCTCGACGCAGGATGGAGAGCTCATCTTTCCAAATCATCAGGTGAGATTAAGAGGGGACTTCAGGAGTGTTCTGTGGGCAGACAAGGGGAGTGGGAAGGCAGGTTAACGCTCAGATTACGGGAGGTTAATTCCCCTTCTCCATTGCAGAAAGATATTCGTACGAGTCCAAGAAACGAAGCTAAGTGGGTCTCTCCAGTCTGTCATCTCGGCTCTACGTGTTACTCTGGTGGAAGCAACAGCGGGCCAGTCCAGATCGACGCCCCCGTGGGAATCAGGTGAGCGTAACAGAACGCGAAGCCTACCCATAAATACCCACCTGGGCGTCATGGAGACCTCAGAAACTGATCAGTTGGCCCAATTATTAGGGGAACTAAGGGCCGAAGTGCATTCCGCCCGCCAGGAAACCAATGCCCTCAGGAGGGAATTGATAGTATCAAAAGAACAAACAGATGATTTGGCCAGACAGCTACTACAAAGCCAGGCTGGACAAACACCTCTACCTGGACTCGGGGCCAGTCCAGCTCCGGTGGCACCGAGTAAACCGGTGCAGATAAACCTTCCTGGAGCCGTTCCCTTGGCTCCGCCTGAACGCTTTGCCGGGGACCCAAAAAGGTTTGCTATATTCATGAATCAATGTCGCTTACACTTTTTATGTAGACCTGGAGCTTTCCCAAACGATCAAGCCAAGGTAGCTTTTGTACTGTCATATCTCATCGGCAGTGCAGCGGACTGGTCCATTCCGCTAGTAAATCAGGATGACCCGATTCTTCGAGATTTCCAAGGTTTTCGAACAAGCATGGAAAGACTGTTCGCCCGACATTCCCAAGGACAGGCTTTGGATAACGAACTTTTATCCTTACGGCAGGGTAATCAGGATCTTTTATCTTACATTGCAACTTTCAATAGATTAGTTGTGGAAACCGAATGGCCTGAAGCCAAGCGAATTACATTATTCCATCGAGGGCTTCGGGGAGAACTCAAGGATGTTTTAGCCCAAGTCGTGAACCCGCCTCTAGACTGTGCTGAATATATAGATTTTGTGGTCCAGTTAGATCACAGACTTCAAACCAAAAAGGCTGATCGAACCAAGTTTGAAAACAGGGTCTTGGTTAAAACCTACGTAAGCTCTAAGGGGGTAGATGCCTCAGAACCCATGCAAATCGGGGGGGTTAGAGGACCCTTAACCCAAAAGGAAAGAGAAAGAAGACGGCAGCAGCAATTATGTCTATATTGCGGAGCTACTGGTCATTTCCTTCGGAACTGCCCTGTAAAACCACCCAAGAAAACTATAGGAGCAGCAGACGAAAACCACTTGAAACCTGACTCGGGAAACGACCACGCCCGGCAAGCGTAGCGGTCAGCTTGCCGAGCTTAAAGAAGGACACTCTGACCTCGCATTTCACCATACCCATGGTCCTTATAGATCAAGAGCAGCCATCACGCATGCACGCGGTAAAGGCGTACGTAGATAGAGGAGCCATAGGAAACTATTTGGACTGTGGATTGGCTTCCAGGATGAATCTATCTCTCACCCGAAAGACCACTGCCGATGTTGTCACCACTGTTGATGGAACTGAAATTGCCTCTGGGCCTGTAACTCATTCCACTGCAGAGATGACATTGCTGGGTCAGGATGGACACCGAGAGGTTATGGTGTTTGATTTAATCAAGGCTTCACAGTTTCAACTGATACTGGGAATCCCTTGGTTGGAAAAACACAATCCCTGTATTGATTGGCGAGAGAAGAGACTAACCTTCCCAGAATGTGCTAACACCTGTTACCCAAAGAGAACTTTCAATTCAGTACTGGCCCCAATAATCCCAGCTGCCATACAATTACCAGCTGAATACCAAGACTTTCAGGATGTCTTTCAAAAGGAGCAGGCAAACACCTTACCACTGCACAGATCGTATGATTGTCAAATAGATCTCATACCAGGAGCACAACCACCTTGCAGCAGAATCTATGCTCTCACGGAACCTGAAAATCTCCACTTGCGCCAGTACCTAGACCAGTATCTTGCTAATGGCTTCATCTGCCCGTCCAAGTCCCCTGCATCTTCTGCTTTGTTCTTCGTGCCTAAAAAGGAAGGCGACCTTAGAACATGCATTGACTACCGCGCGCTGAATCAGATAACTATCAAGAATCGATACCCATTGCCTTTGATCCCCGAACTACTAGACCAGGTAAAGAACGCTTGTATATACACAAAACTAGACCTTCGGGGGGCATATCATCTGGTACGCGTCAAAGAGGGTGACGAATGGAAGACTGCTTTTCGCACCAAGTACGGATTATTTGAGTACCAGGTGATGCCTTTCGGACTGTGTAACGCACCAGCGGCCTTCCAGTTCTTCATGAACGATGTCTTCCGAGAGCTCATCGGTGTTTGTGTAGTCGTTTACATCGACGATATCTTAGTATACTCCCTATCAGAATCCGATCATGTAAAGCACGTCCGAACAGTCCTAGAGAAGTTACGCCAGTATAAGTTATATGCTAAACTGGAAAAGTGCATCTTTTACACTACGGCAGTAGAGTTCCTTGGATTTATTCTGACCCCGAAAGGAATCCGGATGGATACACGTAAGGTGGACGCAATTCTTAATTGGCCTTCGCCAAGCTCAGTCAAAGGAGTCCAAAGCATGCTCGGCTTTGCCAATTTCTACCGCAGGTTTATCCCGGACATCTCACACATTGTACATCCCATTACAACACTATTGCGAAAGAATAAACGCTTTGCATGGACAGAAGAAGCCGAGAACGCCTTCCAAGAGTTAAAAAAGAAATTCACGTCCGCTCCTGTGTTACGACACCCGCGCCCAGAGCTTCCCTACATAGTGGAAACATATGCATCCAGTTCAGCTATGGGAGCAGTACTCTCCCAAAAGGATCTCAAAACTAACCGGCTGCACCCAGTGGTGTTTTGGTCAAGAAAGTTTTCGGCTCCCGAATTAAATTATGCCATAACCGACAAGGAGCTGTTGGCCATCAAGTCTGCCTTCAAAGCTTGGCGGCACTATCTGCTGGGCGCCAGACATACCATTACGGTCATCACTGATCACCGCAACTTACAATACCTAAAGGTAGCCAAGGCCCAATTTTCACGCCAACTCCGTTGGGCATTGTTCTTCGCCGAATTTGATTTTGTAATAACCTATCGACCAGGTTGTAAAAATGGAAAAGCTGACGCCCTGTCCCGAATTGGAATGGGAGAAACAGAAAGAGATTTGGAACCTGTACCCATAATTCCCGAACAGAGGATCCTTGGTCTGACATCCATACACTCTCTGGAGGACATTCAAGAAAGGGTCCATCAAGTCTTTGATTCCGATGCCTTACAGGGCTGGGCAAGGAAAGGTCCAGAGTATTCTGTCACCAACAATCTACCTTATTACCAAGGCCGGCTATTTCTGCCACTAGAGGAACTACAGAAACTTATCATTTCTCATTACCACGACACCTTGATGGAAGGGCATCCTGGCATTGCAAAAACTGAAGCCAAAATCAAGAAACAGTTTTGGTGGCCCACCTGGCGAAAAGATGTCAAGTTGTTTGTCATGTCTTGTGGCATTTGCGCTCAAAATAAAGGGGAAAAGAAAAAACCCGCTGGATTATTACAACCATTAGACATACCACCTACTCCTTGGCATACCTTGTCATTAGACTTTATCACGGATTTACCCCCGTGCAACGGTTATAACACCATTCTAGTTATTGTAGATCTTTTTTCTAAAATGGCCCATTTCATTCCTTTAAAAGGAATACCTTCAGCTTCAATCCTGGCCAAGGGGTTCCTTGAAAATGTTGTCCGCCTACATGGCTTTCCTTCCGTGTTAATTTCGGACCGGGGAAGTCAATTTATTTCACATTTTTGGAGGAAGTGCTGCCAGCTGGCACAAATTGGTGTTAGGCTTTCAACCAGCCACCATCCCCAGACCAACGGTCAAACAGAGAGAACCAACCAGACTCTTGAGCAATACCTACATTGTATGCTACATCAATCTGAGGGGAATTGGAAAGACATTCTTTGGATCGCCGAGTATGCATACAATAATTCTGTACACTCAGGAACTAAACAAAGCCCTTTTTTTACCATATATGGTCAGCATCCTCGAACCTCAGATTTAGATTCTCCCCAGCATTTAGAGATGCCCGCGGTGGACCATCTCCACGCTGTTATCACACAAGCCTTTAAAGAGGCGACTGCACATTTACAAAAGGCTAAGGATAAATACAAGAAGGATGCTGATCAACACAGGAGTGAAGCACCGCAATACCAAGTAGGGGACCAAGTATGGTTAGCCACCAAGTACTTACCACTCAAGGGAACATGGACTTTTAACCCCAGGTATTTGGGACCTTATTCTATTAAGGCTATAATTAACCCAGTGGCCGTCAAGTTGGACCTGCCTGGTCATATGCGTGTTCATCCTGTTTTTCATGTGTCTCTTTTGAAGCCTGTGCAACCAGGAACTAGGCTAACCACCCCACCTGAACCTATCGTCATAGACGGAGAACCCGAATTCGAAGTCAAGAATATCTTGGACTCTAAAAGGGTGAGATCAAAACTCTTCTATCTCATTGATTGGAAAGGTTATGGTCCGCAAGAAAGATCTTGGGAGACTAGTGACCATGTGCATGCACCTCAATTAGTGAAAAGGTTCCACCAAGAATTTCCAGACAAACCTAGGCCGAGAGGGAGAACAGCTTTAGGAGGGGTCTTGAGGGGGAGTGCTGTCACGATGCCTGCCCCCGGAAAGCCAGACCAGGCCCAGCAACCCCAGAAGCAGGCATCATGCCACTTGAAGCATGCCCAAAAACCCCAGTTAGGGGCTATTTGGCTACAGTCCTGGCGCCTATGGCGCCAGGCTCATAAGAATAAAGTCAGTCCTGGCACCATGGGTGCCAGGCTCATTACAGAAAACGTACCTGATGCAGACCATGCTGCATACCTACCTGATGCAGACCATGCTGCACGAAGCCACAAGCCAAATGAGGCTTAGAGGGACTATTTTACCTCAGGGACTCCTTTCCTCTCGGGTGGGGCTGTGGAAGAATACTTACCTGGGACTTCTTCCAAGGCTATTTAAGCCACACCCGGACAGCCACACGTGCTTCGTGTTATTCTGCGTGCTGCAGCGTAACGCTCACCGTGTCTTCAGCAGCTCCAGTCTTCAGCCACGCCCGCTTCAGCCCTGGAACACCTGGAACAAGAAAAGGAGAAGGAGAAGAGATCAGAACAAAACCCTTACCTGAATCCTTGATCCAGCACATCGTCGATCTGGAAGAGAGAAGCCTTCACAGGTGCGTTGCCACGCACCGCGCAGCGCCGCGCTGAACTCACCATCCGGGGCTGCATTCCTTTACTCCATCGCGAACCCAGCATCTCCAGGCCATTCTTCAACACCTGGGGGAGACAAGAACAAATAGGTGAGCAAGGGCAATACAAACCACCCCCAAAGACTTACCTGATCTCGGGTCGGCACAGTCAATCCTGCATCACCGCCGCACCCCGGCCCCTAAGGGGAAAACAAGGACAATACAACCTACCCCCAAAGACTTACCTGATTACCACAGGGGGGTACTCACCTCATCTCGGGTCGGCGCAGTCAATTCTGCATCACCGCCGCACCCCGGCCCCTAAGTGGAAAACAAGGACAATACAACTTACCCCCAAAGACTTACCTGATTTACCACAGGGGGGTACTCACCTCATTTCGGGTCGGCGCAGTTAATTCTGCATCATCGCTGTACCCCGGCCCCAAAGGGGAGAACCACAATAGACTTACCAGGATCTTACCAATTGCCACTTGGAACTCTTCTAGTGGTTTAAATCTGCAACCTACAAGGAATCTGGCTGAGTGAAGATCAGACTTTTGAACTCTTACGAACGATTGGACTTTAGAGTCAATACTGGAACTCACCAATTCCTCCACGCCAGTGAAGTAACTGGTCGTCTACGCGCCCCTGCGCTCGACGCAGGATGGAGAGCTCATCTTTCCAAATCATCAGGTGAGATTAAGAGGGGACTTCAGGAGTGTTCTGTGGGCAGACAAGGGGAGTGGGAAGGCAGGTTAACGCTCAGATTACGGGAGGTTAATTCCCCTTCTCCATTGCAGAAAGATATTCGTACGAGTCCAAGAAACGAAGCTAAGTGGGTCTCTCCAGTCTGTCATCTCAGCTCTACGTGTTACTCTGGTGGAAGCAACAGCGGGCCAGTCCAGATCGACGCCCCCGTGGGAATCAGGTGAGCGTAACAGAACGCGAAGCCTACCCATAAATACCCACCTGGGCGTCATGGAGACCTCAGAAACTGATCAGTTGGCCCAATTATTAGGGGAACTAAGGGCCGAAGTGCATTCCGCCCGCCAGGAAACCAATGCCCTCAGGAGGGAATTGATAGTATCAAAAGAACAAACAGATGATTTGGCCAGACAGCTACTACAAAGCCAGGCTTGACACACACCTCTACCTGGACTCGGGGCCAGTCCAGCTCCGGTGGCACCGAGTAACCCGGTGCAGATAAACCTTCCTGGAGCCGTTCCCTTGGCTCCGCCTGAACGCTTTGCCGGGGACCCAAAAAGGTTTGCTATATTCATGAATCAATGTCGCTTACACTTTTTATGTAGACCTGGAGCTTTCCCAAACGATCAAGCCAAGGTAGCTTTTGTACTGTCATATCTCATCGGCAGTGCAGCGGACTGGTCCATTCCGCTAGTAAATCAGGATGACCCGATTCTTCGAGATTTCCAAGGTTTTCGAACAAGCATGGAAAGACTGTTCGCCCGACATTCCCAAGGACAGGCTTTGGATAACGAACTTTTATCCTTACGGCAGGGTAATCAGGATCTTTTATCTTACATTGCAACTTTCAATAGATTAGTTGTGGAAACCGAATGGCCTGAAGCCAAGCAAATTACATTATTCCATCGAGGGCTTCGGGGAGAACTCAAGGATGTTTTAGCCCAAGTCGTGAACCCGCCTCTAGACTGTGCTGAATATATAGATTTTGTGGTCCAGTTAGATCACAGACTTCAAACCAAAAAGGCTGATCGAACCAAGTTTGAAAACAGGGTCTTGGTTAAAACCTACGTAAGCTCTAAGGGGGTAGATGCCTCAGAACCCATGCAAATCGGGGGGGTTAGAGGACCCTTAACCCAAAAGGAAAGAGAAAGAAGACGGCAGCAGCAATTATGTCTATATTGCGGAGCTACTGGTCATTTCCTTCGGAACTGCCCTGTAAAACCACCCAAGAAAACTATAGGAGCAGCAGACGAAAACCACTTGAAACCTGACTCGGGAAACGACCACGCCCGGCAAGCGTAGCGGTCAGCTTGCCGAGCTTAAAGAAGGACACTCTGACCTCGCATTTCACCATACCCATGGTCCTTATAGATCAAGAGCAGCCATCACGCATGCACGCGGTAAAGGCGTACGTAGATAGAGGAGCCATAGGAAACTATTTGGACTGTGGATTGGCTTCCAGGATGAATCTATCTCTCACCCGAAAGACCACTGCCGATGTTGTCACCACTGTTGATAGAACTGAAATTGCCTCTGGGCCCGTAACTCATTCCACTGCAGAGATGACATTGCTGGGTCAGGATGGACACCGAGAGGTTATGGTGTTTGATTTAATCAAGGCTTCACAGTTTCAACTGATACTGGGAATCCCTTGGTTGGAAAAACACAATCCTTGTATTGATTGGCGAGAGAAGAGACTAACCTTCCCAGAATGTGCTAACACCTGTTACCCAAAGAGAACTTTAAATTCAGTACTGGCCCCAATAATCCCAGCTGCCATACAATTACCAGCTGAATACCAAGACTTTCAGGATGTCTTTCAAAAGGAGCAGGCAAACACCTTACCACTGCACAGATCGTATGATTGTCAAATAGATCTCATACCAGGAGCACAACCACCTTGCAGCAGAATCTATGCTCTCACGGAACCTGAAAATCTCTACTTGCGCCAGTACCTAGACCAGTATCTTGCTAATGGCTTCATCCGCCCGTCCAAGTCCCCTGCATCTTCCGCTTTGTTCTTCGTGCCTAAAAAGGAAGGCGACCTTAGAACATGCATTGACTACCGCGCGCTGAATCAGATAACTATCAAGAATCGATACCCATTGCCTTTGATCCCCGAACTACTAGACCAGGTAAAGAACGCTTGTATATACACAAAACTAGACCTTCGGGGGGCATATCATCTGGTACGCGTCAAAGAGGGTGACGAATGGAAGACTGCTTTTCGCACCAAGTACGGATTATTTGAGTACCAGGTGATGCCTTTCGGACTGTGTAACGCACCAGCGGCCTTCCAGTTCTTCATGAACGATGTCTTCCGAGAGCTCATCGATGTTTGTGTAGTCGTTTACATCGACGATATCTTAGTATACTCCCTATCAGAATCCGATCATGTAAAGCACGTCCGAACAGTCCTAGAGAAGTTACGCCAGTATAAGTTATATGCTAAACTGGAAAAGTGCATCTTTCACACTACGGAAGTAGAGTTCCTTGGATTTATTCTGACCCCGAAAGGAATCCGGTTGGATACACGTAAGGTGGACGCAATTCTTAATTGGCCTTCGCCAAGCTCAGTCAAAGGAGTCCAAAGCATGCTCGGCTTTGCCAATTTCTACCGCAGGTTTATCCCGGACTTCTCACACATTGTACATCCCATTACAACACTATTGCGAAAGAGTAAACGCTTTGCATGGACAGAAGAAGCCGAGAACGCCTTCCAAGAGTTAAAAAAGAAATTCACCTCCGCTCCTGTGTTACGACACCCGCGCCCAGAGCTTCCCTACATAGTGGAAACATATGCATCCAGTTCAGCTATGGGAGCAGTACTCTCCCAAAAGGATCCCGAAACTAACCGGCTGCACCCAGTGGTGTTTTGGTCAAGAAAGTTTTCGGCTCCCGAATTAAATTATGCCATAACCGACAAGGAGCTGTTGGCCATCAAGTCCGCCTTCAAAGCTTGGCGGCACTATCTGCTGGGTGCCAGACATACCATTACGGTCATCACTGATCACCGCAATTTACAATACCTAAAGGTAGCCAAGGCCCAATCTTCACGCCAACTCCGTTGGGCATTGTTCTTCGCCGAATTTGATTTTGTAATAACCTATCGACCAGGTTGTAAAAATGGAAAAGCTGACGCCCTGTCCCGAATTGGAATGGGAGAAACAGAAAGAGATTTGGAACCTGTACCCATAATTCCCGAACAGAGGATCCGTGGTCTGACATCCATACACTCTCTGGAGGACATTCAAGAAAGGGTCCATCAACTCTTTGATTCCGATGCCTTACAGGGCTGGGCAAGGAAAGGTCCAGAGTATTCTGTCACCAACAATCTACCTTATTACCAAGGCCGGCTATTTCTGCCACTAGAGGAACTACAGAAACTTATCATTTCTCATTACCACGACACCTTGATGGAAGGGCATCCTGGCATTGCAAAAACTGAAGCCAAAATCAAGAAACAGTTTTGGTGGCCCACCTGGCGAAAAGATGTCAAGTTGTTTGTCATGTCTTGTTGCATTTGCGCTCAAAATAAAGGGGAAAAGAAAAAACCCGCTGGATTATTACAACCATTAGACATACCACCTACTCCTTGGCATACCTTGTCATTAGACTTTATCACGGATTTACCCCGTGCAACGGTTATAACACCATTCTAGTTATTGTAGATCTTTTTTCTAAAATGGCCCATTTCATTCCTTTAAAAGGAATACCTTCAGCTTCAATCCTGGCCAAGGGGTTCCTTGAAAATGTTGTCCGCCTACATGGCTTTCCTTCCGTGTTAATTTCGGACTGGGGAAGTCAATTTATTTCACATTTTTGGAGGAAGTGCTGCCAGCTGGCACAAATTGATGTTAGGCTTTCAACCAGCCACCATCCCCAGACCGACGGTCAAACAGAGAGAACCAACCAGACTCTTGAGCAATACCTACATTGTATGCTACATCAATCTGAGGGGAATTGGAAAGACATTCTTTGGATCGCCGAGTATGCATACAATAATTCTGTACACTCAGGAACTAAACAAAGCCCTTTTTTTACCATATATGGTCACCATCCTCGAACCTCAGATTTAGATTCTCCCCAGCATTTAGAGATGCCCGCGGTGGACCATCTCCACGCTGTTATCACACAAGCCTTTAAAGAGGCGACTGCACATTTACAAAAGGCTAAGGATAAATACAAGAAGGATGCTGATCAACACAGGAGTGAAGCACCGCAATACCAAGTAGGGGACCAAGTATGGTTAGCCACCAAGTACTTACCACTCAAGGGAACATGGACTTTTAACCCCAGGTATTTGGGACCTATTCTATTAAGGCTATAATTAACCCAGTGGCCGTCAAGTTGGACCTGCCTGGTCATATGCGTGTTCATCCTGTTTTTCATGTGTCTCTTTTGAAGCCTGTGCAACCAGGAACTAGGCTAACCACCCCACCTGAACCTATCCTCATAGACGGAGAACCCGAATTCGAAGTCAAGAATATCTTGGACTCTAAAAGGGTGAGATCAAAACTCTTCTATCTCATTGATTGGAAAGGTTATGGTCCGCAAGAAAGATCTTGGGAGCCTAGTGACCATGTGCATGCACCTCAATTAGTGAAAAGGTTCCACCAAGAATTTCCAGACAAACCTAGGCCGAGAGGGAGAACAGCTTTAGGAGGGGTCTTGAGGGGGAGTGCTGTCACGATGCCTGCCCCCGGAAAGCCAGACCAGGCCCAGCAACCCCGGAAGCAGGCATCATGCCACTTGAAGCATGCCCAAAAACCCCAGTTAGGGGCTATTTGGCTACAGTCCTGGCGCCTATGGCGCCAGGCTCATAAGAATAAAGTCAGTCCTGGCGCCATGGGCGCCAGGCTAATTACAGAAAACTTACCTGATGCAGACCATGCTGCATACCTACCTGATGCAGACCATGCTGCACTAAGCCACAAGCCAAATGAGGCTTAGAGGGACTATTTTACCTCAGGGACTCCTTTCCTCTCGGGTGGGGCTGTGGAAGAATAGTTACTTGGGACTTCTTCCAAGGCTATTTAAGCCACACCCGGACAGCCACACGTGCTTCGCGTTATTCTGCGTGCTGCAGCGTAACGCTCACCGTGTCTTCAGCAGCTCCAGTCTTCAGCCACGCCCGCTTCAGCCCTGGAAAACCTGGAACAAGAAAAGGAGAAGGAGAAGAGATCAGAACAAAACCCTTACCTGAATCCTTGATCCAGCACATCGTCGATCTGGAAGAGAGAACCCTTCACAGGTGCGTTGCCACGCACCTCGCAGCGCCGCGCTGAACTCACCATCCGGGGCTGCATTCCTTTACTCCATCCCGAACCCAGCATCTCCAGGCCATTCTTCAACACCTGGGGGAGACAAGAACAAATAGGTGAGCAAGGGCAATACAAACCACCCCCAAAGACTTACCTGATTACCACAGGGGGTACTCACCTCATCTCGGGTCGGCGCAGTCAATCCTGCATCACCGCCGCACCCCGGCCTCTAAGGGGAAAACAAGGACAATACAACCTACCCCCAAAGACTTACCTGATTACCACAGGGGGGTACTCACCTCATCTCGGGTCGGCGCAGTCAATTCTGCATCACCGCCGCACCCCGGCCCCTAAGGGGAAAAAACAAGGACAATACAACCAAACCCCAAAGACTTACCTGATTTACCACAGGGGGGTACTCACCTCATTTCGGGTTAGCGCAGTTAATTCTGCATCATCGCTGTACCCCGGCCCCAAAGGGGAGAACCACAATAGACTTACCAGGATCTTACCAATTGCCACTTGGAACTCTTCTAGTGGTTTAAATCTGCAACCTGCAAGGAATCTGGCTGAGTGAAGATCAGACTTTTGAACTCTTACGAACGATTGGACTTTAGAGTCAATACTGGAACTCGCCAATTCCTCCACGCCAGTGAAGTAACTGGTCGTCTACGCGCCCCTGCGCTCGACGCAGGATGGAGAGCTCATCTTTCCAAATCATCAGTTGAGATTAAGAGGGAACTTCAGGAGTGTTCTGTGGGCAGACAAGGGGAGTGGGAAGGCGGGTTAACGCTCAGATTACGGGAGGTTAATTCCCCTTCTCCATTGCAGAAAGATATTTGTACGAGTCCAACAAACGAAGCTAAGTGGGTCTCTCCAGTCTGTCATCTCGGCTCTACGTGTTACTCTGGTGGAAGCAACAGCGGGCCAGTCCAGATCGACGCCCCGGTGGGAATCAGGTGAGCGTAACAGTGATTTGATTGGAGGTTTTGAAACTATTGAAGAATAATTTTTTTGCTAAAAAAAAAAACTTAATTACATATCCAAGATTTGAGCAGTACTTGGAGTTACTGGAGAAAGAACTACGCCAAGAAGAACTTTGGCAGCTGAATTGGCAAAAGAGACTCCTGAGAGAAGTCCAGATTCTGCAGCAGGAAGTCAAAATGTGCTTTGTGAGCCAATTATTCAAACCGATGTTGAGCTTGCCATGGAAGAAGTAGAAAGTGCAATGCAACAAACTAAAGTTGCAGATGCGAATTGTGATTAAATAGTTAGTAAACTTAATTTAGAGCAAAAAGAAGTTTTTAATAAAATTAAAAATAGGTTCTTACATGCTTAACAGCATGACACGCATGAATGTTCTTGTGTTCAATACACACCTGTATTGTTGTATGTTAGTCGGTAAGCAGGAAGAGGTACATCCTTTTTTAATTCATGCAATAAGAGCTATGATCCAAAATGTAATGGATTGCACTTTGTCATGAATTGTAACTGCTCCAACAGGTTTAGTAGCTTTGATGTAGGAGGTGTTACTATACAGCGACTGCTGATGCTACCAGTGGAGCATGACAACAAACTAGAGTATCAAAAACCTTTATCACGTGCAGCACAAAATGTGGAAAACTAAATGCCTTGATTGTAGATGAAGTAAATATGATGTCTAACTTGATGCTAGCTTTCATTCACTTGCAAATGCAAGAGGTTTTAAAGACTGACTACAACGATTTGTTTGGAGGTAAACATGTGCTTGTTTTTGGAGACTTGTTACAATTAACTCCTGTGAAAGGTCAACCAGTTTTCTAAATGCTGCAATCTAAGAATAGTCAAAAAAGTATAGGAAGTATTGGTCATTTTAATCTTTGGAATTGTTTTGAATTCCAGGAATTTAGTGTTAATATTTGGCAATCTGCAGACTTAGAGTATGCATAAATGCTTAATGGGATTCATATAGATGTTCTTGAGGAGAATGTGAAAGCAGTCTTAAAGGGAAGACTGATTTCTAACATGTTTCATGCAGATTGCAGTCCATCTGATGTCATGTTGACTCTTAAGGAAAGAAACATTTTTTGTGTTGCTTTGATGTATACACATTCAGGGTGTAACAAGTTTAACTCTACAGTGCTACTGTCAGAGAAGCAAAATATTGTGGGGATAACATTGTGTGATGTTTTAGATGGTCATCTTATGCCATTAGAGTTGGATAAGAGAGCAAAAGCTTGCTTAGGTCAACTAGAGAATTCAATTTCTAAAACAGCAGGTCTAGAAGCAGTTTTAAAAACTGCATCTATGCACAAGCAATGTTAAAGAGGAACTTAAATGTAGGAATTGGTCCAGTCAATGGAGTGATGGGAAGAGTGATTGCATTTCACACTTGTCCTCACAGTACACATATTGAACATGTTGAAGTAAAATGTGATTGTGTAGAAGAAACTCATTTCTTTTCTCAGACCTCTGCATGTTTCATGCTTTTTCATAAATCACAAGTGTTGACTTAGAAGCAGCACTTATTGACATTGATCATACAGTGTTTAAAGAAGGAATGTGACATGTAGCTTTGTCACGTCTGAAAAATATAGATTTATTTTGAATAAACTTTGATGAAAGAAAAGTGACAGCTGACATTTCTTGCATTAAAGAATAATAGTTTGTGTGTAATGCATGCTTCTCACCAGAACCTTATTTCTGTACCTGCTAAGCACTTAGCCAGGGAACATAAGGAGTCAGTGAAAGCATGGTCAAAAGAAATCATTGCTTTTAAGACTAAGAATCAACAGAATCTACCAGAGTTGGACAGTTGGTGAACTATAACATACTCTCATTGCAGATTTAGTAATGAAACAGGAGTTGAACGCTATTGTAATGCAGCTTTGTGAATATTGTTTCAAATGACTCCATTGTTGCAAGAAGTAGCTTCCACAGCAGAGAAGCAGCTATGTAGGGACATTTAATTTCTTAAAATATCTGTAGATGAAAAACCACAAAGTACACAAAGTACACATTCAGCAATGTCAATCTAAAATGTAGTAGCTGTTACAAGTGGAAATCAACAGTTTTCTCAAAATGCATAGGAAGATAGTCAGGAATGTTTAATGACTTTCCTCAATTTATTAGTGCAGGAAAGTGTTAATATAGATTGTTATGTAGGGATGACAAACTCTGGATCAGTTGGGCGCTGGTCGGGTATGATGGTCCTTTGGTCGCTGTTGAGCGAATTAATCAATTATAATGTCCAGTCAAGTCTTAGTCATTAATTTGGTTGTTTATTTTTGGTTAATTAGCACCAAAGAAAACATAATTGTAGAAATGAATGACAATTTTTGACATGGTAAATCGCTACACAGCCGACGCGTGTTTCATTCTAAGTCTTTTTCAAGGCTGTGATTAGTGAGTTGGTTTTATGGTGATGTGATGCACACAGTGAGGTGACATGGTGAAACCCATTGTTATTTATGACATATATATTCCATCCAATATGCAGACATGAATAGATAGTTTCAGTAATGAAGAATGGAAGCACATTGTGGCAAAAGATTGGTCATTGGCAAGTCCGTGATAGTGAGTGGTGGTGACAGGGTGGATAACAGGGCAGAAACATATAACAATTGATAGTTACATTTGGGCATCACAAGATGCATGATTACAGTTAAAGTAAAATGAGACAGAGTAAGAGACAATGTACCAAGGGAGACAAAGGAAACAAAGAGAGTCAATTAGTTGAGTCAAAGGGCCAACAGAATTTGGTATGACAGCCTTGTTGGAGGAATTAGAAAAGGAGGAGCCTTACCCAATTGAGTTACGGGGTGGGCTTCAAGATGCTGTAGGCTGGTCCTCCCAGATAAGGGCGCCAGGGGGGCTGGATAGCCGATCTGAAAAGTAGATAGATAGGGTTCTCAGCAGGGATGGGACCCATGGACGAGTGGCAGAAGGGCGACTAATGTGGTGTGCCCTGAATGGGCTGCGTGGTGACTTGCAGACTGGCAAATGTGGTGACCAGTAAGGTGAATTCGTTATCTAGCGGAAGAGGTGAAGGTGCTAGGTTGTACGGCACTGCTTCTCGGAATTTACAGAAGCATAGCGCGGATTGGTTGGTTCATCGAGCGGTGTGATTGGTCTAAGGAGAACGTCCCGCGGGTTGGTAGCTGTCAAGGTTTACGTCACAGGGGTGAAAAATGTAGTTATCAATTTGGAAATGTCCAGACCGAACCTGGTCCATCAGACGGATTAGGCTGATAGGGTGCTGTGGAGGGATAGCTCTGATGGTATGTTTGAACCAGTCATGGTATGCAAGTGTCCGCGTGGTGAGTTATGACGTTGCTATAGGATATGTCCCTGAGGGTTGCAGAATTGGGGCTGTACAGGTACAGTCAGGGTGGAGGTGAGGGGAGGGGGGATGTAGTGTGTCCCCCTAATCTGTGGGCAGGAAAGGCAATGGTGCGTTGGCCCAGAGGTGGGCAAGACCTTGGTGCAATGGGGGCAAGAGTGCCAGACGATGGGATGGAGGTGTTGGTATGGGCTTTATATAGGATTAGTACATGGAAGGAAGTTACATCAATTGCATCCCTGCTACATGTATTATCAGAAACCCTCATGGGTTTATGTATGAATATTTACAGGAATACATGGAAATCATGGTCTCTATTTCGTCCAAAAGTAACGGCGTGATATTTGCATATCAGCTTTGCTTCTTTCTGGCGTCATGGTCTTAATCCGATTTGGGATTAGTTTTATCCAGTAGCCAACCCTGAACAATTGGAAGGATTCAGTCGATTTGATGTTCAACGGCAGGGTGTTCCAATGCTGAGGGTCGAGGACAGTGAAACTAGAGCCACCGGCTCTTTTAGAAGTGAATCTGGGCACAGTAAGGCAAAGAGTGTTTTAGGATCTCGTGATTCTAGTGTTCGGCTTAAAAGTAAATTTGTTGGTAAAATGGGGGGGCTAGGTGGTTCAAGGCTTTGTAGGTGAGGCACAGAGTTTTTAGGTCAATTCTTTGTTGAATGGAGAGCCATTTGCGAGAAATTCTGATGGGGGAGATGTGCTCTCTGATAGGAATGTCTAGTGCTGCTCACAGCGCGTTATTTTGGAGAACCTGAAGTTTATTGATTATGCCTTGGTTGGCACCTAGGTAAAGGCTATTACAATAGTGGAGCTTAGATTGTATGAGAGCCCTGGCCAGTGTGAGGCAGCTATTAGTGGATAAGGATGGTCTGCAGGCTCTGATTAGTTTCCCAGTGTAGGCGGTGGTTGAGGCGGTCATGCTGACTTGTTTAGAGAGGTTGGTATTGGCATCAAGATAGAAGCCTAGGGTTTTCACATTATTAACGACGGGGATGGTGTTACCATCGATGATGTTGGTGTAGTCAGGGCTGAGTTTCTGTAAATTGTTTGGTGAGCCAACTAGGAGGAGCTCCGTCTTCTCATCATTTAGGCAGGCAGAGGCTGTGTGTGGCCATCCATGCCTGAATGATGGAGAAGATTTAGTTGATCTTGGTGACGTCGACCTTATAGTTGCCAGAGATGGTGAGGAGTATCTGAGTGTCATCCGCGTAGTTGGTGTAGGTGACACCCATATAGTTCAGTTCGTCAAAAAGAGGTTTTGTAAAAATATTGTATAGGGTGGGGGAAACACAAGAGCCTTGTGGGACACCACAGGTAATGGGAATGGGGTCTGCTGCAGCTGCAGATGAAAAGACCCTCATGGTTCTGTTGGCTAAGAAGGATTGTATCCACATGACAGCTGAAGAGGAGAAGTGGGCAGCGGATGAGAGATGGTTGCAAAGTATTTTGTGGTCGACCAGGTCGAAAGCTGCTGAGAGGTCTAAAAGGAGCAGGATGGCAGCTTTGCCTTTGTCTTTGATGTCATCAATCTCACTTTTGAGGTCAACAAGGGCAGTTTCTGTTCCGTGTTGAGGTCAAAAGCCAGATTGACACAACCCTAACAGTTGGTTGGACTCTAAGTAATCCTGAATTTGCAAGTAGGCAACTCTATCAAGGATTTCCAGCAGGAGGAGACTGTAGTGATGGGCCTGTAATTAATCGGAATGGCTGGGTCTAGGGATTGTTTTTTAGGAGAGGGAGAACCCATGATTGTTTTAGATTGTTGGGTATAGAGTTGGTGGAAAAGGATAGGATTATGAGTTTGGAGATGAAGGGGGATAGGTCTCTTGTTGCATCTTTGATAATCTGGGTAGGGCAGCTGTCTTCTTTGCAATTGGAAGGTTTGAGGGATGCTATGATTTTTTGGACTTCCGGCATAGTGACCTTTTTGAAGGTGAAACCAGAAGTGGTATTAGAAGGGGTGGAAGTGCTGGGGGTGGGGGAATTACTGTTGGAGAGTTGTAGTCATTTGGCCTCAATTTTGGATTGAAGGCCGATGATTTTATTGGCGAGGGCATTTTGGATGCTAGTGCACCAAAGTTTGTCTTTCACGCAGGTGTCTGTCGGTGGGTTGGGATTTTCTAATTCCTTCAGGATGGTGAAGAGTTCTTTAGTAGAGGAACGTGCCTTGTCTATTCTCACATTGTAAGCTTCCTTCTTAGTGCGGATTATCTCTTTTTTGTACAGGGAGGAGATGGTCATGAGATTGGTTTTATTTTCGGCTGTTGGGGTTCATTTCCATAGGGTTTCCATCTTGGCTTTCTTTTTTCTAAGAGTTTTGAGTTCAGGTCTGTACCAAGAGTTCATATGCGCTCTAGGTTTATCTTTGCGCAACTTTAGTGGGGCCACGGCGTCAATGGCTTTAGTCATGGCATCATTGTAGGTGCTAACTAGGAGGTTGAGGTCAGCAGTGGCTGGAAGCGAGTTTAGGAAAGGGAGAACCAGTGGTGTGAGGGTATCTGCCGTGATATTGTGCTTGTTTCTAGTTAGGCAGGCTGGCGCATTGGGGCACTGTTTGGGATTAAGGTTATTAATGCTAATGTCAAATGGTATGAAGAAATAGTCCATCCATACAAGAGGTTGGGGGGCTTTGCAGGTGATATTGCAATTATGGGCTGCGATCCAGTCAATAGTTCTGCCTTTCTGATGGGAGGGTAGTGTGTTGACTTGAGTGTAGTCATGCTCCGATAGGGCGTTGGCGAGGGAGGAGGCATGAGTGTCATTAGGGTCGTTGTACCCTAGATTGAAATCTCCTAGAATGATATTTTGTGAAAGAGGCTTAGAGTTCTCAGCTATTAGAGAAGTAATGTCTTCGTCGAAGGTGCCTGTGGGACCTGGGGGTCTCTGTATTAGTTGCAAGGAAATTGTACTCTTAGGAGTGGTTTGTATTTTGATGGTGAGATGCTCACAGGGTGCTAATGGAAGGGAAGTAATAGATCTGAGGTTGAGTGAGGATTTGAAAATGAATGCTACGGCTCCTCCGCGAGTATTGGGTCTTTCCGCTCTAAGGATAGAGTAGTTGTTGGGAACAGCAAGGGTTAGATAGGGTCCTGCTGCCTCATGTAACCATGTTTCTGTAGTAGAAAGGAAGTCAAGGTCTGCTTTGAGGATGAAGTCAGCGATTTCAGTGGGGTGAGCAACAAGGGATCTGACATTAAGTAGGGCTCCTTTTAGAGATGCCGAGTTAGTAGTGTTGGTGCTATCTTTATTGGTGTCCTTAGTCAGAGGTATTGTGGGCGGCTTGCTAAGTGTGGTGTGGAGTCTAGAGCCAAGTCTTTTGTTGCAGATAGCAAGGTTCGGGTTGGCTGTGGGCCGGTAACCTGGTAGTTTAGGCTGGTTAATGTTGGTGTTAGTATGTTCATTTTTGGTTGGGTTGGGAATGTTGGGTAGGGTGTTAACTGGTGTGTTGCTGACTTTAGCAGTATGGTGATTGTGGACAGTATGGGGGAAAGGTGGATGGGTGGGTAGGAACAGTGTGGGACAGGGGATGGGGTGGTATCTTGGGCAGCCGAGTTTGGCTAGTCCATTGCTAAAAGATATGTAGCTGTTTCCGCTACATGGTGTATTGTTGTCAAGACACAAAAAGGGAACATGATGAGAATGAGCCAAGAGAGCATAATTGTGAATGCGAGGTAGTCTGGGCTGTTAAACTAGCACTGACTGTTAATCTAGGGTTTAAGGGATGTGGGCTGGGCGCAAGCAGGAGGGCACAGAAGGCAGTTGCTGGTATGAAGGTGTAAGCAGGTATGGCTTAAACTATAGTTAACGGAATGGGAGGAATCAAGATGCCGGTGGTCTGTGAGGAGGGTTATTCAGTTGTGCGAGTGATAGGCAAAATAGGCAGAATCAAATCAATTGAGGCAATAAGATGCAGAGATAGTCTAATTCGATGTTGCTTACACAATGCACAAATAGGCTGAGACAAGTTTGCTAACGCAATGTAAGAAGTAGGCTGATACGATTTTGCTCACACAGTGCAAGGATAGGCTAAAGCAAGTATGCTAGCACAATGCAGAGATAGGCTGATTTGATTTTGCTAGCATGATGCAAGAGTAGGCTAAAAGAAGTTTGCTCGCGCAGTGTGAGAAATTAGCTAATTAGATATTGCTCACACTTTGCTAAAGTAGGCAGATTGAAGCGTGCTAGCTCAATGTAACAATAGGCTGGTTGATCTATGCTAACACAATGCAGAGAAAGTCTGATTCGATTTTGCTCACAGTGCTAAAATAGGCAGATTCAATTGTGCTAGCTCAGTGTAAAAGTAGGCTGGTTCAGCTATGCTAACAATGCTGAAGTGGGCTACCTGAATTGGTAAGTATACTGCAAGAGTAGGCTAGTTACGGTGCAAGAGCCAGAGCCATTGAAAATAGTATAGATTACGCAGATACGTGGTAACTAGCAGAGTTAAGTAGGTAGAGGTTGTACATTTTAAATTGACATCACATGGTGTTTTGCGAGCTCAATGCAAAAGGCGGAGACGCGGGAGCAATAAGACAGCAGGTCCAGAATACAGAAGAGTGAGAGCTGCATAGAACTGTTAGGCTTGCAGCAGTAATTGTACTGAGTATCTTGATGCAGTCACGTGCATTGGTATGCTGTATTAGTATCCTATACGCAAGTAAGTGAACTGGACGGATGCATCGGCATCAGGTGCGGGTGATGAAAGAAGGTGGAACCGTGTCTTGGGAGTGATCTCGGAGGTTAGTAATGTAGAGCGCAAGTTCAGTGATGGTCTGGGGAGTGTTCAGATCGCCGGCAGCAGGGGAGGGCAGTATTATGCATAGGAGTATCAGGCTTACCCTGGTAGTTGGAGGGGGCGGTGTGGGAGAGGCAGGAGTACTGGCCCTAGGCTCGACGGCGGACACATGCTCGAGACAGGCACTGTGCCTTCGTGGTGTGCCTTGCTGTGTGGGCCGGCTTGTGTATTAGTAAAAGGTGTCAAACAGTAGTTGGATTGTTTTTGGTTAGATGGTGAGATAGAACATATCACCATGAGGCAATGTTAAAGGATTTATACTGTGTATGACTGAGTAGGTGTGAATGCGAGATGGAGTGTAAGTAATGGAGTTGGATTCATATCTGAATTGAAATGTGGAATTTTATGTCAAAACAGTATGACTAATTGGAGCATTATAATTTGAAATAAATGTGTATTTTTGTATTTGATCTAGTGAGTACATTTCCTTCCATCCTCACAGCTAAGTCCATTTTATAAATATGCCCATCCCTGATCAGAAAACTGTACATTTTTCTGCTCTTCTTACTAAACCATTCCTTGACATGCAATGCAGTGACTGTGGTTGTAATTTTAAATCAATGCTGCAAAATCTAGTTTTTAATAAGTATGTATTGATTATGTTTCAAAGATACAGGGTCTCATCATGAGTTGGGCAGTATCCAGGTGCATTTACCATCGAGCAGTATTTGCGTTAACACCGGGCGTTGCAAACAAAGCCCCATCACGAGTCAACGGCACGCGCACACTGTCCGGGCATTAACGCTAATACCGTTTGGCGGTAATAGAGGCTGGAAATCCAAAAACCCAGCAAACATTACGTTAGCGTCACAAGTACGTGCTAATAGCACCTCGGCAAATGCGTCACCGCCGGAACAGTAAACAAAGCAGTGGCCATTTTGGAAATCACAATCCACCTAAAATCATAGCCCTTGGAAGCTATCCAATACAAAAAAGACCTGAAAATGTCCCAGGCGTGTGTGAGCAGCAAGTCTGGCCTGGATAGGCTGCGCAAGCCTGAGTTCTCTGACTGTGAACTTACAATACTGGTGGAGGAGGTGATTTCCCATCAAGATAAACTATATGGGCCCAAACAGAAGAAGAAACGGTCACAGTGGCGTAATTGGATCTGGGCGGACATCAGTGAGAAGGTCACTGTGGCAGGCTGTGTCCCCAGGGATGGCGAGGACTGCCGCACGAGATTCAATGACCGGCGTGTCCATGTCCGGGGCCGCCTGTCACAGCACAGTAGTGAGAAAGTGGCGACCGGGGGAGGTCCACCACCACCGGAGCTGGCACCATGGGAAGAGCAGTGCACCACCCTCATCGGCATGGCCTCCATTGAGGGAGTGGGAGGAGGGGAGGCAGGCACCGGTAACCAGGAGGCTGGAGGTGAGTCAACCCCCCCTCGCAAATTGCATTGTGAAGAGGCCACCACTCCATCCCCAGTTTGAATACACGACAGCCGGGTACTGTGAGTGGGTGCAATGCTTGGGAGAGACCACAGGCACCCACAACAGCACCCATGTGCCAGTGCACCTAGGCAACCCCTCTGAGCCAGAGTCGTGTGTAGGGCATTCAATGGACACATGCAAGCAGCATGCTACACACATCCATTGCGGGGCACAGCATCGCCCCATTGCCAGGTGGGCGTGTAGTACCAGCCCCCCTCACTCACTGCGGCATGCCAGCTGCGTATGTGCATCATATACATAAATTGGCTAGGCCAACAATTCCAAATTGTGTACCCCCTCACGTAGCAGGCCCCAGTAAGACCAACCCTTGCAAAAATCAAACAGGCCAGGCCCAAGCATGAGTGAAACTGCCCTGTACAATGCCCACCTGTAAGTACTAAAATGCATGAAAGAAATGTGAGGGGTTCCATCCTCATGCCATACCCTATGTTCCCTACAGGCATCATCCAAGGCCAACGTGGATGATGGGGAAACAAGCCCATCCCAACATGTGCCTAGCTGCGCCTCCTCCGGCACCGCCACCCCGCGAAGGGCCTGGCAGGACACGCCAAGGTGGTGGATCCACCCCCACCCCACTGCAGCAGTGTCACACCACCTTGGTGCACCCAAGCCACCAGGGCCTCACCACATTGGCGCACCCAAGCCACCAGGGCATCACCACCTCGGTGCTCCCAAGCCACCAGGTCTGCGTCACCAAGCCTGCCCATGCCACCAGGTTCCCAACACCAAGTCCGTCCCAAGCCACCAGGTCCCCGTCACCAAGCCTGTCCCAAGCCACTGGGGCTTACCAGGATGTGGAAGTGGGCATGAGTGCAACCACCCCATAGGAGGGAACATCATCTGGTGAAGAGCAGCAGGCTGGATCTGCCCTGAAACTGATACACAGTCCTATGCAGCAAATGGTCACTCCAGAAGGGACTCCTGACCATTTGGACATGCAGAGCCACAGTCCACAAGTCTGTGCATGCTGCTGTGCATGCACATTAGTGGAAGATGAGGACACTCCGTCATACGGGTCATCTGCTGGCAGCGCCTCCATCCACGGCAGCCCCACCAGACAGCCCAGCCCTTCCAGCGTCAGCAGCCCCACAACACAGTGCAGCGCTGCCTGGGACAGCAGCCCCACAACAGCACACAGCCCTGCCCGGGACACAGGAACAGTTCCCGCAAGTGCTGTCATGGCACACATGGATGTTACAGAGGCACGAGGCAGGAGGATCGAGGGTATGGCCAGTGCACATGACCGTCACATTTAGGCCATCACCAGTGCTATTAGGGGGGCGACCAAGTTCATGGTGCATGACAATGCATGCACACCTATGGTTGTGGAGGCATGCACTGCAGCCCTAACAGGGTTTGGCCAGCAAGTCTGCGAATTGTGCGAGGGGCAATCTGCACATGCAGAACAGATGCTAAAATCAAACAATCTGCTCCACCTCCACTACCCCCACAGAGGGGTCCCTACAGGTGTCACCCAGGCAAAGATCACAGTGTTATTTGCAACACTGCTCACCTGATGCCGGTGCACGTGGGAAGAGTCTACGTCCCTGTTAGATAGACAGGGCACTGTTGGACTGAGGGCTGGGCACATGGACCCATTGGCACTGTGTGGCTGGAGGCAGGTATGTATGCTAGAGAGTTGGGAGGTGGAGGGGGTGTGTGTGCTGGGGACTTTGTGGGGAAGGGGGACATATGTGCTTTGGAGCTGGTGGGGGAGTTGGTATGTGTGCTAGGGAGTTGGTGGGGGGAGGAGGGTATGTATGCTGGGGAGATGGTGGGAAAGGGGGTATGTGTCTGGGGAGTCGGTGTGGGAGGGAGGTATGCGTGCTGGGGAGTTGGTGGGGGTTAGTTTCACAATCATTAAAGCCTGTTCAAACCTGACATATTGCAAAAACAATCATGATTGTGTACAAGTGTTGTTTATTTTATCAGTGGTGGTCATGGTGTGTGCGCATTCACTATGTTGAAAAAAATTGTCTATCAGCGCCTGTCTCACCAACCTCCCCTCCCTCACCCCATCCCTGTGTGCAAGAGCCCCAGCCACATGCTCATCATAACTCTCATCCCCTGGGGGTTGCCCGTCTGCGTTGGGGGTAGTGGCACATTCCTTCGACAGCAGATGTTGTACAGCATAGCACAAGTGAGGAGTAGCTTCCCAACTTTTTTGGGCACATACATTTGTGCCCATCCAGTATGGTCCAAGCACCTGAATCATGCCTTCAATAGTCCAAATGTCTGTTCTATACAGATGCGTGTCCTACTGTGGGCATGGTTGTATGCTTGCCCTGCAGGTGTTTGGGGATTCCGCACAGGGGTTATCAGCCAGGTGAGCTGCGGTTATCCTGAGTCACCTGCATTGGATGAAATGAGTACATGAAGCCTATGTCCCTTCAATGGGTGGGGGGACAAAGCATCAATACACTACACACTGTGGTCCTCCTTGTGTGCAACATGGACATGCAATGTGATTGGCTGATTGGTATACATCCATCATGTTTCATGCCATGCATCATCTGACTCGTACATGCACCCTGTGTGGTTGAGTGGGTTGTCCTGTGGAGGCTGACAGTTAGCTTTACATGGGATTGCTGAAGTTGCGCCGGTGGATGCTGCACTATGTGAATGGGCTGTGTGCGCCCCTCCTGCTCATCAAGTACCGTCATGTAACCACTTCCGTAGTTATGTTCCATGGGTTTGCTCTGCAATGGGTGCCATGGCCCTTGTAGCCCACCGTCCACCTGCACTGCTCCCTGGGTGTGATTGGCAGAGGGAGTGCACCCAGACCCTCAGGATGGGGCTATCAGCATGATTGGCTGTTCAGGGCGAGTGGCCATTTGTATTTTGATTGGCTGTCTCAGTGGATGGTCGAGATTTAGCAACATGGCCCCAGTTTTTGTTTTGGTTATCATGCATGTAAATATGCAGTCATGGGTCACTCTCGCAGGGATGTTCCTGTCCGTGTTTGCTCCTGATCATCTACAGTGGTTTAGGGGATGGTGAGTGGATTCCTCTCACTTTTCATTCCTGTGTAGTGCCCTGGGTGGGGTAGCTCTTCGGTGTCGGGTTCTAAAGCTGCACAGACAAAGTGCATTGTGGTTCTCGTGGTCCCATGTGCTATGGTGTTTTTAGCCGTGTGTTGCCATCAATTTGTGCGGGTCCAGGTTTGGTGGCCGTTTGCAGGTGTCCGTGTGTGCCACCCGTACATGGTACTGGTGCAGTGATGGTGCTGGCTCTGGCTCATGGTGACATGCAAGGCTTCCTGCGGCTATTCCCCCCCTAATTTCGTGTCCTTTGGCATGCATTTCTGGCATGGTTTGTACTTACACACTATCCATGTGCGTGTCCTCTGTGCCTCTCCATGTAGGCCGGCAGTGTGCTATTGCCCAGCACCACGGTGTCGTGGGTGGATCCAGGGTAGCGAGTGCAGCAGTGGCTGATGGTGAGGTCTGGGCTGCAGGTCATCTGGACATTCAATGAATGGAAATGTTTCCTATTCTGGTACGCTGTTTCATGGTCACGGGTGCAACCAGTGCAACATGTGTGCAGCCTAGGGCTGCAATCACTTTGGGCACTTGTCCAATCGCATAGAATTGTGCCTTCAGTTCATTCACCTGTGCCTGGGTGGTGGGCAATGCCATATGCTGGTTCAAGAGGCGCAGCAGTGCATCCAGCACCTGACCCAGGACTGGCTAAATGTGGACTGGGCCATGCCATGCATCATAGCTACTGAGGACTGAAAGCTGCCCGTCCCAAGGTATTGCAGGACTGAAACTAGCTTGACGAGTGGGGGCCCAACGGTGCTGATGGTAATCCTGCTCCTAATGGCCCTTTGAATTGTGCCCAGCAACTGTGTGATGGTAGCTCTGTCCAGCCTGTATTGTGCTACCAACTGGCCATCAGTCAGAGCCTGGGTGAGGACCTGACCCTGGGATGGCTGAACGCCTTGCTGAGGCTGGTCTCCTCCTCTTCCTCACCCCCCCTAAATCCCGCCCCCCCTTGCTCCGTGAGCCTCTTTAGCTCCAGGCGCAGCATGTAGAAATCCATGTCAAAGCTCCCTGCTCCAAAAGGCATATTGGTGTTGGGAAGTGTGTTTGGAGCCTGGATGGGTCTTTTGTAGCCCTCTCTTGTGCATTGTTTGCATCTGTGGCTTTATTACTCTCATCTGGGTCAATTTACCTCCAGCAGGTGGCCGGGGGTATTTTCAGCGGTATTAGCACCAGTTTTCCAGCGCTATTAACACTAGTACTGTACTTATGATAGGTCTATGATAGCGATGTGTGTTGTCAGCGCTATTACACCCAACTGTAAGAGCGCCGGCTGTAATAGCGCCGACTGGATTACAGTTGTGATAAGGCAGAGCGGTATTAGCGCGCTAAAACCATTACTGCCGGATTTAAAGGCTACCGCCCAACTCGTGATGATGCCCACAGTGTAAATGGTAGGAAAATTAACACGTCAGTAATGAATTGTGTAAATAGTCAAGCTTCTATTAGTAAGAAAACTTTTAAGACGTGTGCAATTATTTTTCATGAGGGGGCATCCATTCACTGTGGACATTTCACAACCTGGCTGCGTACAGAAGTAGATTGGCTTGTTTGTAATGACTCTATAGTCACATACCAATCTAGATTGCCAAACGGTTTAAAGAATGCTTACTTAATATTGTTAGAACCAAAGTTTTAAAATGTATGTTTTGTATTCTTTGTGAATATAAACATGCAAAATAAAAGTTTGAAATGGAAGAATAGGTAAGTGTTTTATGTAAAGTAGAAGATGGATTGGGATCTATGTGATCACTGCGACGGTCGAAAATTGTGACTTTTTTTTAACCCTTTACACCACATATATATGCGGGGCAGACCCCCCCGCATTCCCCCCATATTAATATTATACTCTAACCCTCCCCCACATATATATGTGTTGTAAGGGGGGGTAGAAAAAAACGAAAGTTGTCATTTTCGGCTGTCGCAGTTCCCAGGTCGACATTTTTGTACGATTCCGATGGATTGTTACTAGGATGTATTTTAAAAAGAGTAAGAAATAAATCTAGAGGTAAGATTCTGAAGATTACATACATTAGACGAGAAAACAGCATTGTGCAATTCTCTAGTTCTGTTTTATTGTGTAAAACACTGTATATTTTAATATGTACAAGTGTTCCCTATAAGTGCTAGATTACATAAATGGTTAAATGCAATGTTCCCTCTAATAATTTTTCACTAAGTGCGGAAATGATTTTTCTTTGTGCGCACATTATTTTCCCTGTGCGCAACTGAATAACGATGTAAGCCACTTTTAGACTTTTAGAGCATGCGTAGGTAGTGAGATACCATCTATGAAGAGTTTGAAAGGCAAATTCCCCTTCCCAACCACTGCAATTCTTTACAAATCAGTGTAAAAGGAGCATCTTGCAACTCTTTTTCTGAAAATATAAGCTAAATAAAAATTATTTTATATGTGATTATAAGGAGAGCTCATCAACCGGTCCAAGAATTCAAGATATGCCATATTACCTAACAAAAGTACTACTGCGTAGACAGAAAAACGTGTATGCCCAAAAAGAAAGAGTTCATGTGCCACTTTAATGGAGTAATTCAAAGGCCAGGAGAAAATGCCTCTCATAATTTATGTCAGGATGATAATTGCATCAGAATAACGGCACCACAGAATATTATGATCAGAATTCCTGGGCCTCTGCTCACTATCCACATTGTGTTGGTCTGTGAGTTGTGACAAATTCACCATCCATTGTACTCCCTAAAAACAGGGCAATGTGCCCGACAAAAGCAGGAAGCCATGAACATTTAGGAATCTACCCCTGCTTCTACCCACAAAGTTACACCAATATCTTTTCTAATCAATGGCCAGTCGAGCAGGGGCATTGATAGAAACTCAAATAATATTACTGCTCGATCTCAAGGGGAATATTAAGGGGAGAGAACATATTTGAATAAGCACAAAATAGCCCTACTAGCAAAGCCAACTACTTTCTTACTCACTGAAAAATCTTTTGATCCCAAGTATGGAGTAAAATCGTAAACAAACCCTGCTTGTAACCCTGACATAGGAAGTGAAATTACAGGGCACATAATACAGCTTAAAGTCTTGCGCACTCTTGCTCACCACAGCCTAGACAAAAATCAACAAGAGCCTTACTGAGGTTTCTTCGGTGCCCCGTTGAAGAAAATTACATATGTTTGCCCTTTAAGTCAACAGTAGAAATCCTCACAGGTACAACATATTGGGCGTCATTACGAGTCCGGCGGTAGCCGTGCCGGTAATTTTTCCGGCACCTGGCTTGCCGGTAACAGCGGGGGATTCTAACCCTGCCAGTCTGGGAAATCAGGCGCCGGAAAAATGGTATTCCCTATTCCCATTTGAGTCCCATAAGACTCAATGGGAATGAGGAACAGGGATGCCCCGGCACCGTAAATAACGGTGCCAGTGCCTCCGTGAAAGTCTGCGAGCGGCTGCCGTTCCGCCTGCCAGTTCAGACCCAGTGGGCGGGACAGCAGCTGCACGCAGACTCGGAGTGTGCCGGTCCGGTAACACCATTGTTACCGGACCGGCATGCTTGTAATGAGGCCCATTGAGTACCTTCTTTAAATAGGGACTCCGCCTCTGAAATTCACTGTTATCAGTTGAACAAGATGCATGGGGATGCTAGAGGCAATAAATGCAAACCCATAATTATATTGAAAAGCCCGCAGCAGCTGAGCATAGACAGAAATAGAAGTTACAGTTTCCTGGACTAGTAATATACTTTCCTATCATTTAGCAAACAAACATTTCCTTCACTGTACTGTACTGTCAAAACATCTGATTTGGTTGTTGAAAGTTGCATATTTTTTCTTCACCCCAAGGGAGTGTTCTCCTGTTCCCTTTTACCTGTTCCAATGCCCGGCTCTTGTACTAGCCTCCAATATTAGTTGACAGGGCTCTGTAAAAGTAAGGGATAGTAGCAGCAAAACACTAACTGGGATATTTGCATACCTACAATACTTTGCAAGAAAATTCAATTGAAAGCCTCACAATGATATTATGTGGAGTTTAAGAAAATGTCATAAATCTGCATTTGCACAATTACTATGAAGTACATGCAAGATTGTTTGCAACATACCCCATCTTTCAATTGTTGGGTAGGATTATACGGTATGCAGTCTTTATATCAATTATTTTATATAAAATGAACATATATCAAAAATGTTATAATGAACATTTTTATAGAGAATGGATTTAGGGGTGGGGTAAAGGGTTCAATATTTTTGAGAAACGGTTGGGTTGGGACACCCCAAAAAAAAAAAAGACAAAATAAATTCTCTATAAAATGTTTTGTTATTAAATATTTGATATATGTTCATTCTTTATACAATATTTTGGTATAAAGACATGTAACCGTATTATACAAGTGCTCAGTGAAACTATTTTTGTATAGCAGCGAGTTAACATATCATTTGTTAAGGTCTATGCTCCAATGAACTCTGAACATTTTGAAAGAATGCAGATTGTGTGAAAAACATTCTAGATATCTGAATATTGTTGCACTAATTGTATATACAAATGATGCCATGCAGAGTCAATACCAATTATCCCTTGCAGGCCAAGTAAATGATATTGCAATGTTACTCTCTACTCATAGGGTAATGTCAAAAATGCTAAAGTAGGTGACGCTGAGCATGACATGTGCCTACTCAAAATCCTTACAGGGCAAATTAATATTTGAGTTTTATGATGTGTTTACTTGAAAGGGGGCTTTTCAAAGTGCTTATATGACATATGGACAAAGAATAGGATGCATAGGATGAGGTTACACATATTAGCACCCTGCTTACAGTCAGTATCCAATATTTTAGCTGAAACCTGGGTTACATAGTGTGGGTAATGCTTTTGCTAAGGCACCATGAGTAACAGAAATGATTGTGCTTGAGCGTCATTCATATTATGACAGACATAAAACAAGACTAGTATATAAGTCTCATAACCTATTGTAGATCTAAGGTAGGCAGAGTTAAGGTTGTCTGGTAATATCTGAATGGCCTTGGGTGGAGTTCGAGTCACGTGGTAGAAGTAAAGAAGTCATTGGTGGGGAGGGAAGATAATTTGGTTAATTTAGTTATATGTTCTGTTCATGGAGCCACTTTTTCATATTAGTTTTTAACCTTTTGTCGCTGTATTCTATTTTTAAGGGATTTAGGTTTTTACGGTCACGCTTGTATAGTAGGGCAATGTAAATAGGTTAGACCAGACTATCAAGAATAGTTAGTATAATCTATCGTTATTTTGAGAGAAAGCAAATATTAGGTAGCTGTTGTGGCTTGTCCCGTATTACTTCTTTTTGAATAGGTGAGAATTGTCTGTGTGCGCTGCTAAAATTCTTCTGAGCGGCACCCAGAAGGAAGCTGTGCAAGCGCACATGCACACAGCTTAGAGGGAACATTGGCTACATGTACATTATTTTGAGTGTTAGGGAGTGTAGAAGGTCATGGCTGTTTACATCTGAAACAAGTAAACAGAAGGTTGTATATACAAAAACAATAAAGCACAATGTTTGTAAAATAAATGAGATATAACTACTAATAAGAGTTTTTGGAAAGAATTTAGATATACTGTGTTTACTTGTTATGTGTGTAGGTGGTGAAAATAAATATGCACACAATGTTTTAAAAAAGTGTTCCAATTCAATTAAAAAATGAAAACCGCTTACTTGAAGTGTTAGTTTGTTCAGTGTTTAAATATGTTCTATGTGGCATGTGGAGGTTTTCAGAAAAACTGCGCAATGTATTGAGTCATTAAATGGTGGAAGTTCTTTCATTTTTAAAGTGGGTTTTTAGAAAATTGTCATTAGCTTCTTAGGTGTGTTTGTGCCCGAAAAAATGATGCACACCAAATTATAAAAGAAGTATTGTAATGGCAATGTATATATATTTTTTATATTTTAGAATTAATTGTGATATCATAAAAAAGAGTTCCACACTGCGCTGCACACAACTTTCTGTGCCAATAGAAGTTTAAATAAGAATTGCTAGTTTTAAAATGTTTCAATATGATGCGTACATTTTGAAGTGTCATTATGAACTTCTCATGTGTGCAGGTGGCCAAACAAAGGACGCACAGAGATTTTACGAGATGTATGGAAATTACATTTGTTAGGTTATTAGTGTAGTTTTTGCTTGGAGTTAATATGTTTGCACACACAAATGTTTTTATTGTATACCTATTATTTGAAATATTGGTATGACTATACTGTAAAAAGATTTATACTCAAAATATTGTTACACTGTTGTCATGTCTTCATTTATTTATTTGTAAAGCTGAAGACACAGTTAGGTTATATGTCTTGGTTTCCAGGTTAAGGTTGCATAAATTAATCTGTGAATGTGTCATCATTTGATATTAAATAATGTTTGTACAGTATTTTAACATATCTTCATTGTAGTGAAATGCCTTTATAAGTGCGCAAACTATTGAGATTGTGGGCCATTCTTTTTAGAATTTGCTGATGCAAAACCAAATTCGCAGTTTACTAAATAGTTAGTTTAGCTGAGGTAATCATAATGCATTTCTTTTCCTAAACTATACTGTAGCAACCCTTCGAATTTTTTTTGATACAATGTTTATTTTATGAAATTGTCTACATTTTTATTTCACACGTTATATAGATAACATTTTATAAAGTGAGATAATGTATCATTTGTATATGAATATATATTTATTGTAAAATATTTTAAAGAACTGAATAGAGGTTTTTATTTCTCTCCAACACAAAGTTTTTTTCCTCTATTGCATGATTCATGAATTCAACCTTTTATTGGTTGTTTACTGGGAATACATTCAGTATTCGTTTAGTACCATTATGAAACAAACATTATTAAGCTTGTTTTTATTTTAATATGAAATACTTTTTATTCTGTTTCAGAGTTAGTAAGATAGAAGCCAGACGACAACAGCCCTACCACTTCCGACGAGGAACAAACGGAACATCACAGTTGATAAGCTTATGCCGCTCTTGCTTCCTACCCTGAACTCTGCATCTGAGTCCTTAGACCCTGCGGCACTACTAGATCTTTATAACTCCTCCATCACACAAGCTTTAGACAAATCGCTCCCTTAAAATGCGAAAAGGGAAACCTAGAGCTCACCTTAACTTGTGGTTTACACCTCACCTAAAAACTCTCAGAGCAGAGAAAAGAATAATTGAAGTTTTGTGGAAAAACTTGCCCTCTAAAGAAAACAAACTAAACCTGTCTGAAATATCCACTAAAAACAAAACAGAAATACTACTAACCAAACGTGAAACGTACAACTACTGGATCAACAAAGCTAGTTCCAGTACTAAAGAACTCTTTGCGATCCTGACGGAAATGGAATCCCCTATCCCCCAGAGGATGTGTGCTGCTAAGAGACTTAACCAAACTAAACTAGATATGCATGACAACCCACAAAAACACTCTCCTAAACCTTTACAAGAATTCAAATTCTCCCAAGTCACCACGCAAGAGGTGTAAAAAATCATTTTCTCACTTTAACCATCCAGATGTCAGGGAGATACCTGCCCAGCTCAAATCATCAAAGAGGCTGCCAGAGACCTGGCGCCATTCAGCACCAAACTAATAAATGCCTAATTCCGCTACTCAAATGTCCCAAATAATGTCAGGGATGCATGGGTACTACCCTTGCTAAAGAAAGCTTCACTGGACCCAACTATTCCCACCAACTACAGGCCTATTACTACTGTCCCGTTTTTACTCAAAATATTAGATAAAGCTGCATACCTCCAGATCCAGCGGTATCTAGAGGCCAATAACCTCTTAGAACTAAGACAATCGAGTGTCAGACCGCTCCACCGTACAGAAACTGCTTTGATTGACTTGAAAACGCAAATTGACCATCTCAAAGACAACAGACAATGCACCCTACTTCTCTTACTGGATTTATCAGCTGTGTTTGATCTGGTTGATCACAAAGTGCTGTGCAAACACTTGTCAACTGCTGCTAACTTCTCGCAAAAATCAAATGATTGGATTCAATCCTTTCTCAACAACAGGTCAATGAGAGTCTTCTTTCCTACGGCCGCTGCTGACCCCTCTCCTATTATATGTGGTGTACCACAAGGCTCATGTGTCTCACCGACCATGTATAATATATTTACGAAGCTGCTGTTCGATGACATGGATAATCTGGGTGTCACCTACACCAGTTACGCAGATGACACCCAGATACTCCTACTCCTCTCGGGTGACTACGCCACAGACTCGGCCTTAGTCAACAAAATATACTTAATCATTCAGGCATGGATGGCAGCCCATGGCCTATGTCTGAATGATGACAAAACAGAGATCTTAATCCTAGGAGCTCCAACCAACCTGAGTAAACTTGGAAGTCTACATACCTCTTTCAACATTGACGGTATCAACATCAAAATCGCCAATGAGACTAAAACTTTTGAGGGATTTTAGGACGAAACATATAGCAAAGGGAATTAAGATAAAAAGAAACATATATTTTTGGGTATTTTCTGTCTTTGAGTGAGTTTTTTTTTTAAAAAAGGGGGAAATAATTGCATTAAAAAATAATAATGATGTCAGTTAACCTGGTGTTCAGTGATTACCTTCTTCCATACCTTATTTGTGGCACCTCCCATGGCTACCCATGCGAGGCATCGCCCACGCAGGACTCTCATCAGGGAGAGATCGGGAGCCGGTAACATTGTTGCTTGAGCAGTTGACACTGCTGCTGAAGTTGAGGATTCATTGAGTGTCACTGATGTCCCACTAGTGGATGCAGGTGCTGCAGGTGGTGCTGATATCTGTGCTCATAATGCATGAGCTCCATGCATTTTCATTTTGTGTTGCTCATGTTATTTCCGATAGGCATCATTCACATCATCCCAGTGGACTCGCACCAGATGGTTTATTATTATTGATGTTCCTAGGCTTTGTGATGGAACAGTAGAAGGGCCCCTTCGTACAGTTTTCTTGCACAATGTGCATAGTGCGTCCTCCGACTCTTATTTCGAACAGTTTTCTTTCACCATTAAGTATTGCCAACTGTCTGCGACAGCCTTCATTCCAGTTGCTTTCTTTCTGGGTGGCAACGGATTGGGAACCGAAGTGACATTGTTATAACTGCTGCTACCATCATGGTTGGACATGTTGGAATGTCCAATGGGGGACGAATATGTTAAAGAATAAAAATGACAACACTTAAAAGACAATGCCTCAAAAAATGAAAAAGGTTTTTTTTAAAAAAGAAAAAAACTGCTGAAACCAAAAATAGAAAACTGAACAAATCACATGATAAGGGTAAAGAGGATTAGGTGAAAAGCGGGCAAAAGGGAAGAAGGATTAAAGGTTTAAAGTGCCAAAGGTTCTTGCAGTTACTTGGATAAACTTTCACTAACAAGCATTGATAGCAATGATCAATATAAACTTTTGTTATCAGGGGGTTATTTGCGGCTACACACCGATGCAAGCATTGACTGGACACCTCTGCATGCGCGGATGTCGTCATTTGGCGTGGGTGTAGCCACGTCAATACTTTGCAATGTGTGTTTGGACGCTTTTGTTAACACAGATACAAGTGACGTGTAGGCGCAGAGCCACAGCATGTGATATGATTGGCTGGTGTAGCTGCATTGAAGGAGGTCAGTGTTCTATTAGCTCATTTTGCATGCAGGGGTTTTGTCTAATGGCATGGGCATAGCCGTGTCAATACATCACAAGATGTGATTGGATCGCTGGTTGACGAAGTTAAAAGTCATGTGTAGGCGCTGAACCGCAGCGTGTCATATGATTGGCTGGTGCAACAGGCGCAAAGATGCATGGCTGCATTGAAGGAGGTCTACGTTCTATTGGCTCATTTCGTATGAGAGGGTTTCATCAAATGGCATGGGCGTAGCCGCATCAATACATCGTAGTGTGTCATTGGCTCATTCATTGACACGGCTAGAAGGGTATCACAGCCCATAATGCGATTGGCCGTTAAAAACAGGCTCAAAGCCACATAGCCGTGTCAACGTAATTTTCAAAGTGACCGGACCATCCATTGACGCCGCTACTGCCACGTTCAGGCGTGACTCCTCATTGGGAGATGTTATTGGTCAATAATTTAGGTGCGAACACGCCATTGCGCTTGGGCATACCTGTGTGTGCCATGAAGGCTTCGCCACCGCCTTTTGCCGCCGTTCTATCCTACCTGATGATGGTGTACTTGTCTGGAATAGCCAGTGAGAGCAATGGCCCAGATGTGTTGTGGAGCCATGTCTCTGTGATAGCTAAGAAATCAAGGTCATTGGTGGTTATGAGGTCATTAATATCTAGAGCGTGGGCAGTTAGGGATCTGGCATTAATGAGTTCCCTTTTGATAGGAAGGGTTTTATCCTCGGTGGACACTTTGGTTGCCTGAGGGTTTTTGCCGAGTATGGTGTTTTTTTGGGTGTCTTATTAGTTATGCTGGCTTGTTTCTGACCTGTTGGAGCAAGTTTGAGGCTAGTTTTATGGGAACTTACAGTTGATGATTGGCTGCCTTGGGTGAATCTATAGCCCAGTCTATAGTTTCTGGTTTTGGTAGGGCATGGTTGATTAGTTGTAGGTCTGATGGCATAATGTTTGGGTAGGTAGAAGTATCGTCAGGAGCTCAGCCCAGGTAGGCCTCTTCCCCATCCATCGAGTAGGTTGATAAGTTCAGCAGTATGTTTAGGACATCCATATCCGTGGATTCCTCACCACCGCTAGTCGGTTTATCCTCAGTCCTTTTTGCTTCTGGTTGGTTTTGCCCAGGTTTCTTTTTCTTTTTTTGCTGGGTTGTTTTGTTATGTGCAGTGATCTGTGTCCGTTGAACTTTTTTAATGAGAATAGGGTTTTTTGTGGTAATTTGAAGGCTTTTAGGTTCAGCTTGTGAGGTTAGTGGTTGAAGTATTTGTGTAACAAGGCTTGCCTCTGTTCTTCCTCTTTTCCTTTATTTGGAAAGCTTTTGTGGATCCAGTATTAGTGCTTGATTTTATAATTGTAGCTGCTGTTTTTAAGTTTTGCACCTCCACCGGTGTAGCAAGCACCATCACTTCACTGGCCTTTAGTTGGGATTCTAGTGCGCCTTCCCTCAAATCTGTCACTGTATGACCAGGGGCCACTGCCTCAGTTGGGATTTGACCCCTCACTGGTGCTTGGCCGATCCCTGGAGGTGTCTGACTCATCTTAGTTCTGTTTTTGGCTGCCTTATGAGTTTCTGTAGGTAGTGCCTTAGCACAGCATAGGCAGTCAGCCACCTGCTCCATAGCGGGAAGACACCCTCTCCTGTAGTCTTCTGCACTGTGATGAAACCTTTTACGAAAATCATCCTAGAGTGTAACATTGCCAATAAGGTTGATTGTTCTTTTGGGTTTTGTTTATAGCTTCGTACAGCTTCATAAAAGAAGCTATAGCAATAGTGACGACTGCCATCTGGCCGAAAATATCCACCCAAGATTTTCTTAATTGCCCACTCTCTCTCCTTCCAGAGTGGTGATTTTCCTGGTGTCCAGTTGATAAATAAGCCTTCTGGGGCAATCTTTCAAAAGCAGGGCAGAGGTAAGTTGGAGGAGTTTTGGCAGAGCTCACTGGTATTGTTTTATTGGTGTGATTAGTTCTCTCACAAAGATCAGGTAGGGGCCGATTTAAAGAGGATCAGTTGGAGGTACATGATGCCCAGGACTGAGGAGGTCCAGACCTGCCGAACTCTGAGGGTTCCCTAGTTCGGGTCTGGGAATGCTTTGTCTTTCTTTCTCAGGCAGTGTCTGTTTTTTAAAGGCATCCATAGAAACAGCCAAGGGGGCTTCACCCCGAGGTCAAGTCTCAGTTTGTTCCATCCTATATCGGGTATATAGTGCAGCCCCTGTCTTCTGTGCGTTTGGCTCCCTCGGGTTTAACGTAGTTAGCCTACTTTCCTCAGGATCTTGCACTACGTCAGAGAGGGGAAGAGGTCAATCTTTTTCTGGCCAAGGTGATGTTCCAGCCGTGGGGCCTAACATCTGGGTTTTCCCTCCAGAATTACATTGTTCCCTGTATCCCACTGAAGAGTTTAATCTTGGGCTTTTTTGAGCTGGGGTTCTAGCCCATTTGTTTTGGTCCAGTATGTGAAGTGCACTGGCCTGTTGTTCCTGATGGTCTCCTCCTGAGATGCTCTCCAGGAGTTCCATGTTGGTGAGTTCTTCAGCCCTAGATTACAGTAGATTTTGCCTATGCAGTGTTAAAGTCATAGCTCCTGCTTTTCTCAGTTCCTGGGTCAATCCGGTGGGGGGGGGTGTGCTGTAACAACTAAACCCGTTTTCAGTGGGTTGTCTATTTTGCCACCGCTCCATTTCCATTTTGCCATGGTGAAGCGCGTCTGTGGGTGTGTCGCCAAACTTGTAGACTTTACTTTCAGGTTAGTGTGCCTTACAGAATGGTCAGAGAAAGAAGCCGTTTCGCCAGGCCGACAAGGAAGAATGGCTACAGGTGAGCGGGAGGTGGTGTAGGGTGAAATTCCTTACCAGTCAGAGATGCAACCCCCCCTCTCTGTTGGCTGTGGAGGTGGCATGCTAGACACTTCAGGGGTCTGTAGCTGGGGGTTTAAACCAGGGCAGTATGTGGTATATGTTTCAGGGGCCGGATCCTCCCTTTTGGGAGACCGGGTGACTGTATTAGCAGAGTTATTAGAGATATTGATGTGGTCTCGGAAGGACCATCAGAGGCCCCCCTCGTTGGTACCAGTGCTAATGCCGGGTACTCTGCTACTTCCCTCCAGTCCTCGTTAGCCGCGAGTTGCCTCCCTGGACAATGAAGTGAGGTCATACTGCCGTCTGCAACATCCAACTCTAGTGCTCGGCCTCGACCCCTGCACCTGGGTTTGTATACCCACTGCACAGAGTCAATAATGGCAACAGAGGCACCACATGCAATTGTGGCCTCAATTGGAGTGTTGTGTCTGTGGTTTCTGCAAAGACTAAATCACACCCATGTGACTGCAGGTGAGGAGGAGCAGGAGGGGCTTGTGGAGGGTGTGGGGGGCAGAGTCATCCGTATCATGAGGGGGGAAGGTGACTTACTAGTGTCTCCCTCCAGGGTGTGGGGGGCAGAGTCGTCCGGTATCATGAGGGGGGAAGATGACTTACCAGTGTCTCCCTCCAGGTCTTCAGTTGTCCCAGCCCCCATGGCTCACACACAGGCCTCGAGGTCTGTTGCACGATGTGTTGTGAGTGACAACTTCGTAGGCTGTTCGCCCGCTCCGCCAATTCATTTAATTCGGGCAGGCCTCGTTTGAGGTGTTTCGGGGACATAATCCTTGCAGTAAGTATTGTACAGTCCACTTGCTTAGTCCACCCAAACCGAGGTTGACTGGCTGGTAAGTGACTTGACTTGGCCTGGGACTCCACACAGGCGCTCTGTGCCTCGCCTGGGCTAATTTATGATTTCTTAAAGCTACAGTCCAAATTCTCTGATCCGGTGAGATTAACGGAAGTGGTTACTAGTTCAGTGCGAGTTGAGAATGTGTTGATTCAGAATTTTAACAGACTGGTTAGGTGAAGTGGTGGACACTTCATTAGCGAGAGCAGTATCAAGGAAAGAGAGAAGTCTGAAAGTGCCAGATTCTGGGAGGATGAAATGGAGCACAGTACATGACAAGGTAATGAGATTTCTAGATGTGAAAGGTTAGGGGATATTTCAAGATTCATGTCAGAAAGGGGTGTAGGTAATGTGAATCTAACAGTTAATGGGTTACAATGCAGTCCGTGGATTGTACATAGTTTTAATCATTATCTCAGTTTTGTTCAGCTCTACGTTGTGTATATACTTTTTAATCCCAGATCATCTTTTGTTTGGGTTTGTAGTTAATTAAGGGAGGTGGGTGTGTTGTGGTTTACCTCCAGGCCTGGTTTTATGTAGAACCTGGAAAGGAGAATGGGGAATAGGAAGCGGGCGATACATAGTTGGGACATGGGCCCTTATTACAGGCTTGCCGGTATCCTGCCAGTAATTCCAGTGGGATACTGGAAAACTACCCATACTGTTACCAGTGCCTCATATCCTGCTATTACCAGCATATTGTAGGTTCCGGCAACAGTGGTAAATCCCCATTCCATGGAGTCCCATACGGGATTGCCTGAATTATCGGCACCGGTAATACCCGTGACAGTAATTCTGTCATTTCTTTTCCAGTAGGGTCCTGATTTACCGGCAGCTCAGTGCTGGAGGTAAATCAGTTCCAGCACTGGCAAATTCGAGTTTCCCCAGTGCCGTAAAAGTGCTGGTGCCAGAAATGACCAGCACTTTTACCAACATTTTTACTGCACCAGGAAAACTGTAATGAAACACATGGAGGTTGGAAGCATACACATGCTTTGAAGATATTTACAATAAATGTTGCTCACCTAACTTTCAGAGTCTTCAGTAAGGGAAGCAACACAATCCACCCTGTGCAGTTGCTCTCTTGGCCAAAGTTAACACGTCCGGATGATATGATATGACATGGCATTTATAACGCGCCTATACACACGTGTTTCAAGGCGTGATGAGGCAAGGGAGGGGAAACACAGGAAAGACACAGACAGCGATCCTACTAGGCCAGGTGACATTGAGATTGTGCAAGTGCAGGGGATGGGGAAGGGAAAAAGTACGGGGGAAGAGCGGGGGCAGTGCAGTGGATAGGATAACAGTATAATAAATAAGACAATAAATACTAAATAAAGTGCGGCCAGCTGGTGGCAAGTGCAGGGGTAAGTGCAGACATCAGGTGTCAAGTGCTAGTAGGGGCTGTAGGGATACAGAAACAGTCCTCGAGTGCAAGGGATGCCACGGGGGCAGTGCAGGTGTGCAGCTAGCGGGGAGGAGACCTGGGCCCGAGAACAGAGGGTAGCCAGGTAAACCACTGTGGTTTCAGATTCAGCCAGGAGATCAGCAGGGGAGAGGAGGAGAGAAAGCAGAAGCAAAGAGGAAGGTCTTGAGGTGCTTCCAGAACCGGAGATAGCTCTCCTCAAGTTTCAGAGAGGCAGGGAGGCTGTTCCAGAGGGAGGCCCCAGCAGAAGAAAGAAATCTACCACCAACTCGCTGCTTGGAGAAGCGACTAACCCTGAGGGAGTTGGAGGCGGATGAGCAAAGAACCTGAGAAGGAAGATATTTAGGAAGAGAGAGTTGAAGGTATTCAGGCCCCAGGCCCCAGAAGGCCTTATGGACAATGCAGAGGGTTTTGAACTTAATCCTCGCCACCACTGGGACCCAGTGCAGAGATTTCAGTCCTGGAGAGATACGATCCCTGGGCTTGAGGCCAAGGACAAGTCTTGCAGTCATGTTTTGGATGAGTTGCAAGGGATGGAGAGTAGAGGCAGGCAGATTTAGAAAGAAGCTGTTGCAATAGTCCAGCCTAGAGAGAACCAGAGCTCTGGAGACAGTGAGCTTCTGGGGAAGGAGAGGAAAGGAAGAATACCTCTGGGGAGGTGCAGCTGGTAATGTGACTTCTTAGAGACGTCAGAGATGTGAGGAGAGAAGGAAAGTGTGGAGTCGAAGATGGCCCCAAGGTTTTTAGCCTCACAGGTGGCAGTAGGACGAGGGCCAAGAGAGGCCGGCCAGAGAGTGACAGGAAAGGAGGGCGCAGATGTGCCTATGAGGAGAATATCGGTCTTCCTGGCATTAAGGCAGAGATCGTTGGTGGCGCACCACACCTGGATGGCGGACAGACAGTCAGAGATGAGAGAGGGAGAAGTGGCAGAAGGGAGCCTGAAAATGAGCTGAGTGTCATCCACATAGCACTGAAATTTGGGGCAGAGAGCGGCAATGGAGTGGGCAAGAAGTGACAGGTATTGGTTGAAAAGCCAGGGAGAGAGAGGTTTGACCCATGGTGAACACCACATGTAGAGATAGAGATAGAGGAGAGGAAGGACCCAAGTTGGACCTGGGAGGGTCGGTCATAGAGGAAGGATGTCCCAGTCCAGTCAACGTCTTGTGGTGCTTCAATTTAGGCTGGAGTCATTAGCGGATCAGCTTGCATGAATACAGCAGGGTGGCACACACACTCTTCATCAGTGCACTAATCATTTGACACACAAGAATGGTACATTTTGTGTTTATTCGAGGCGCCCCTCAACCATACCGTCAGTTTGGCAAGGCAGCATTAACTGCTCAACTTGAACCAAACATTATTTTGTAATGACATGGCACTCAGTATTCCAGGTGGCATCTCATTCCAAGAGAGGTCACTGAGGCAATGTTAAATACATCATGAGTCTTAGCATTTTTGTATTCTCTGTATCTCTTTTCCACCTCTTGTGTACTGCCTGTCAGGGATTTGGTTTCAGGTGATGAGATATTTCATCTGTGTTACTCCACTTGCTTAAGTGGGTGATTTCATCTCTGACGATTTGAACTCAGGACACAGTATGCCCTGCTCCCGAGGTATTCGTTCTACTGGGAGTGCCGCTCTCAACATTTTATTTTCCGAATCAGAAAAAGCCACATTTACACAACAGCTTTTGAGGCGACATGCTCCAGGCGCTGTGCTCTGGAACGGATGTCATGACGCGGGGCCATGTTACAGAAACTCTGGAACGGTGAAAGTGCAATTAGCACAAAGGCAAACACTGCCCTGGTGGAAAAATACAGAAAGAATATATTTACCAGGTAAATTTCACACTTGTGATATGACTAAGGGAAATATTACCCTGGTTCAAAAATACAGAAAGAATATATTTACCAGGTAAATTTCACACTTGTGATATGACTAAGGGAAATATTACCCTGGTTCAAAAATACAGAAATAATATATTTTTTCACTAGGCTAATTGTTGTCCTAGAGGTAGTTGCACTTGCATTTCTGTAATAATGATAATATGATGTAGGTATTCATTGTACAATATATCATTGGAATTCAAAAGGATTTTCCATCCCTTGATCCTAAAGCTGCAGTTCCATTGTGTGTATTCCTTTATATGGGATAAAACATGTTTACGCGGTACCTTTCCAATAAATATTCTTTGAATTGAATTTCAAAATGGCGAACAGAGCGTTTAGTGCCATGCCCTTGAAGGACTTGTCTCGTGTTATTTACTTCAATCTCCTCATTGCTGGCTTGTATCATGAGCAAAAATAAAACATAAATTTGGTTTATATTCATGAATATTGAAATCCCCTAACAGCATTTCAAACTGCTTGACATTTGTTCATATGCAAAGCCCCGACTTTCCATGTGATCCTTAAATCCCTCAGGAGATTTCTACCGCGTTTCAGTCAACAGTAATATCACACGCCGCCATCTCGCCGCAATATGTCTTTCCTCCCTCAGTAATTCACAGCTCTTCCGCCCCATGGCTGCCACCAGGGCCCTCTGGGAAACATGACGTCATTGGCATTTCATCTGACTGGTACCAGAGCGCCGCGTCGCCTTGAACATATGGCTTTGATGTGGTTTTCCAAGGGCCGATCGAACTAATGACCAATACCATACTTTTTATTTTAACGTTGTGGATAAAAATACCGTGCAAGCAAACAGAAAACCGCCAACCTTTTAATCAGGTTTCTGCCAGCTCATTGATCCATGTATAAAATGTAACAACAGCTCCGGTAATAGCGCCTGCATTTTTAATGCTACCTCGTATATAGCTCCTGGGAGGTATAAATCACCCAATTTTCATTTTGATTAAGGACTGGATGTAGCACTCCTATTAGGTATCAATAAATGAATGCTCCTCTGGATAATGTATTATTCACGATGGGGAAGCGTGTTTTTTTACTACTTGTAAGTAACGTTGAGCAGGGCTGTCACAAGGTGTGGTAAGGCCGCGGTTATAACATTTGGCGAGGGGCCCTTATATTTTTTGCACCAGGCCGGTGGCTCCGCAGCAAACAGGAGATGCGGGAAACTGCCCTTTGAGTTTCTGTACAGAGGAACCCGAACATGGCTTATTATTTTGACTGCAAATCAGCTGAAGTAAAGCCATGTTTCTCTGCTGAATGAAGGTTTAGGCCAGACTATTTATTTATTTATTTATTTATTTATTTATTTATTTATTTATTTATTTATTTATTATTTGAATTTTTGCATTTGCAGAAGTGCACTTAACCCAGGGGCACCTAGGCGCTGGTTGCAGGAACAAAGGCAAGTAAGTAAAGCAAAAGGGAGCACGATCGTCCAGATGGTCCAGATTGGTTGAAAAGCCAGGTTTAAAAAAAACATTCTGAAGGACCAGTAGGAGGGTTCCGAACGCAGGGAGAGCGGCAGTGAGTTCCAGAGCAAGGCAGCGGTGACTGCGAAGCTGGAGCCCCCTGCTCTACTTGGAACTTGGGGTGGCACGACGATGTCAGTAGGTGCAACGCTTGGGTCTTGTAGAGTTGGTTTTGGCAATTCTGTGTACAAGGTACATAGGGGCTGAGTTGGAGAGGCAGCGGTGGGTGATGCTTGTCTCAGTTTTTCATTATATAAGACTTTTCGAAGTAACTCGCATTACAAGGTCAAAGCCCGGTCTGCCCTGCCCTAAAGAACACCCATGAGCAGCAGAGTCTCTCGCCACAGCTCTCCCTTATAATATCCCCATAATGAACCAGAACCGCCTTTGCAAAGTGAAGCTGGGGCAAGGCCGAGCGCACACTCCACCGCACTGGAGTGAACTTGGATTGGTTCTCAGAGGGCTGCAGCTCCTCTTCTAGGGGCTGAGAGTGCTGCTGGCAGCCACCTTGAGGTGTAGTGACAGAGCGTTTTGTCATTCGTAGTACAAGGTGTACTATGCACCTTGTCCTCTATCACTGTACTATACCTATGTACCACTGTAATTATGTAACTTAAGCTGAAAATTGTCTTACACCCTGCGCCCTGATACCTTCGAGTCTGGCGCGCATTATAAATAAATAAACAAACAAACAAACAAGATGAAATAATAAGAGTTGCTCATCCAGGGGGAGATTACGATGCCAGTGTTGCCCAGGGTAAAACAACGAGATGATGTCTGGATGGTTTAGAATTAATCTTAAATCGCTGGCAATTGCTCTGGACCTTTGTTCTTCGCCTGCCAAGCCATTGCTGAAAGGGGAAAGACCATATGCAAATCAGGCTTGGCCCCACCCACAATGGGGTAGTCCAGCCCGAAATGCTAGATCCAGAGACCACAAGCATTCCCAAACATGTTTCGGCCTCATTGGGCATCATCAGTGAGGAGTAGTTTGGGTCTCTGTTGGCCGGGTAACAGCGGGGTGTCTTCAGGTCCTTACTGAGCTCTTTCAGCACAGTTACCATTGGCATAGAGCTACAATAGCGAAAGGAGCTGCGGGTCGGAATTTAAGTGTATTGATAGAGTTTTGCATGGTGATGGTGGTCCAACACAGGATTGTCAGGATGTGCTGCTGCACATCAGGACCGAGGTGCATTTGCCGAACTGCCTCTGTGTGGATCAAGAAAAGTGACCAGGACCACGAATGGGGTTCATCGGCAGAACAGTGATCTCAGCACTGGAACAGCAGAGGGTGGGGACGGGGTGCATTGGTAGTGTGGTGCATGGATCTCGGCTGTGGAACAGAAGAGAGTTCTGAAGGGCCTAGATGGGGTGCATTAAAGGCCTGGGAAGGAGTGCACTCTAGACCTGTTCATGTCCGTTCTGGAACCGTAGAGGGTGATGGAAAGTGGGAAAGTGATGCACTAACAGAGCAGCAAATGGAGCTCAGCACTGAAACAGAAGATGGCGCTGGTGGAAGGCAGGCGTTGAGTGCTTTTACAGAGCTTTGCATGGATCTCGGTGCTCGAACAACCAAGGGAGCTGAAATGCACAGAAAGAGTGCATTGGCACACACAGTTGTATGTGAATTTCTATGCTGAAATATTGGGTATTTGCAGCACGTAATAGTTAAGGTCTATTGCAAGTGGTTTGTGCATTGCAGCATTGTAATTGCCGCAGATGCTTCATGTTAGGAAAGGCATGGTCCTAGTACTGAGATTGTCAGAAAGCACATCACATTACAACTGGTGTGCAGTGGAAAGCTTTGTTGGCTCCAGTACTGGAAAGCAGTGGGTGCTGCGTGATTCGATAGAGGTGCATTGACCGAGCTGTCCGCATCAGATTACTGTTCTAGGCAGTCAGGGGAGTCCTCCAGAAAGGATGGAAGTACACTGCTAGTAGAGAGGTGTGTGGGTTAAAGGGCTTGCAGATCAGTGGAGCTGCAGGCCAGGATCGAGGTGCACTGGCTGAGCTATTTGGGTATCATACAATCACTACTGCGCGTACAAAAATGCTGAATTACGACAGCTCCATTTGGCCGCATATATATGTGTGTGGGGGGTGGGCAAAGTTGAAAATAGAAGTGGGGGGAGGGTTGTGGCGGGGGTGATCACACAGATGTGCTATTTGTGGATTAAAGTGCTGGGATACCACAGAAGACTTTTACTCATTATGGAGGTGGATTGGTTCAGCTCTGTGTAGTCGCAGCCTATATGGTGCTCTCACGTCTAAATGATCATTTTTGTATTAGGTTAACATAACTGTCAAGGATCATTTTTGGTGTTTGCTGCAAATAAATGAATGGCACTATTCAAATCTGTAATATAGCTGAAATAATTTAGAAATGCCAGCCAATTCAGCTGGGCAGATGCACCAACACCTCAGCTTTGCTGCCAGCTTCAAGCCCAAGCAAAAATGGATTACTTATTGAGGGGGGGGGGGGGCGGGCAGAGGCTGTGACAGTGAAGAAAACCTAGGGGGAAGAGTGGTGACACCATGGGGGAGGGGGAGACGGAGGGTAGAAAGGGCAGCATGGCTGGAGGAGCAGTGGGCAACTAAAGCCTGAATGTGTGTGGTGGTGTGCTTTCCAGAAACCCATATCATGGTCTACGAGTCTCCATGAGCCAGACTCAAGTCATTTGGGGTTCAGGTCACTGCGGCAGCACCGCCAGCATTGTCCGCAGTCACTAATCACGACCCCCACTAGTGTGGCACATGACTGGAGCAGCCAGAGTTGGGCTTGTGCAGGCAGCAGCATGAGCCCAGGCTATGGCAGGGCCTCTTCCTGTGTCCTGTCCTCGTCCTGCCCGTCTACGCCTCCTGCTGGCTGCAAAAAGCCACATGACAGAGTGTAGCCAAGTGATCTGCAGGCTGATACCTGTTGCCTGTTGCGCATGCCCAGTATTGACCTGACAGTAGGTGATGATAACAGCAACCAGAAACCAAGTACCCCCCTGCCCGCGAGCCCCCTTGTGATTGCCCTGATGTTAAGATTTTTTCCCTCTTTGCCAGTAACTACAATAGAGGTCTAACATCTCCAAATCTTGCACAGAGTGTGGTGTCTACCCACCAGGGGTATCCACAACCTGGTCTGCAGAAGAAGAAAAAATGGCAACAGAGGAGAGCAAAACGGCAGAGTGGAGAACGGTTAAACACACGAACGATACTGTATTGGATTGCCCAGCCTACCTTCCTGCCCCAACTGTCTCTCGTTCACTACCACCGTGCTATCCTTCACCTTCCTGCAGACATTGCGGTGCTGTAGTTTAAGGAATGATTCACCCACCTTAATGGGGAAGGGTGACTCTGAGTAATCCAGACTCCACCTTTTATTGCTCCTGCTCCTGATTTTACCCTAAACAAGCACCTGCATGCTTTCAGCAACATTCTGCAACTAAAATATATGGATGCCTACTAAACCAGCTGGGGGTGTCAGGTGCACTTTGGGGGAATTTTATTTTGGCCTGGGTGCACTGTGCGAGGGGAGTTTGAGGCTGGTGGGAGACACCAGGCAAACATCCGGGATAAATAACCAGAGCCAGGGATACTAGCTCCTGCACCAACCTCCTGACAAACACTGTCTGATGCCAGTCTGGCAACTGTTCCAGCTGGCCAGTAAGCACAGCATCTGAGAAAGTTAGAGTGAGGTTTGAGATGCCTCTCAGCCTGCAACCAACATACTAAAGAAGTCTAATGGGTGTATGGGGGCCTTCATATCTCAAACAGCCATTTCTTTTAAACACAGGTGTCTGCCTCTCATAACCCTTAGTGCCTAGCATTTGGTAATAAGTGGAGTTTCCAGACTGCCCCCTTCCCCACGGATATCATGTGAGGGTCACTAGGGGTCGTAACCTCGACCCCTGTCAACCCACATGCAACCCCTGGTACTGCTTATGTGACCCCTGGGGGAGGGCTCGGATTTCAAAAGGAAATCATTTCTTTTTGAAGTCATTCTCACTTCAAAATACATTATTTATGTTTTGTTTTCCGTAACAGGAATCATTTCTTTTTGATGTCAGTCAGAGTGACTTCAAAAAGAAATTATTTCAGTTTGAAATCAGTCAGAGTGACTTCAAAAAGAAATTATTTGAGTTTGAAATCTGAGTTCCCCAAGTACATGGATGGCTCTGGTTCCTGTGCTCTACTGCGCATGACAGGAACCAGAGCTGGTTCTTTGTGTGCATGGTGGACAATGGGAGCCAGAGTCATGCCTGCAGAGGAGGAGAAATGGATTCTGGAAGGCAATGACATTTATTTTTGTAAATGTAAAAGTGTGTGTGTGAGTGTGTGTGTATATATTATGTAATGTACGTGTGTGTATATGTCATGTAATGTGTGTGAATGAGTGCACAATCTTTGGGTGACTGGGCGTGCTTGCGTGAGTGAATAGTGAATGCGCTTATGTATAAATGAGCAAGTAGTGAGTGAATGTGTGCTTGTGTTAAATGCCTGAATTATTTACCAGTAATCTTTATTACTCCCAGTCCCACACTTCCTCATCCCAGTACTTCTCTATGAAGCACCTTACATCATACATAAGTACTGGAATGAGGAACAGGGACGTTGAGGTAATACTGGGCCAAGGAGTTGATTTTACGGGTTGGACGAGGAGAGTGGGAGTGAGAGGGAACAATCGGGAAGGGTGGGTTCAGGAGAGGGGTTCACTAATACATGAAGGTCATAAATGATAAAGCAGGCATGATATGTATTAGTGGCTAGAAAGGCATTTTGGTAGAGCCAGCCTAGTAATTTCTTACTGTGATATGACTTATTTTCTGGGCATATATAATGAAGTAAGCATCATAAGTGTTATTAAGTGGTTAGACTACCATTTTGGTGCAGCTAGTCTTGCAATTTCTTACTGTGGTTTGCTATTTTACAATGGGCATCTCCAATAAAGCAGCCATGATAAGTGTAATTGCCTGGCTAGATTGGCATTTGGTGCGTTCAGTCTAGCTTTTCCTTACTGTGGCATGGTATATTTTTCTGGGCATCTATGATGAAGTAAGCATGATAAGTGTTATTATGAGGTTGGATTGGTATTTTGGTGCAACCCATCTCAACATTTATTTATTTATTTTTATTGTTCTGATGCGCCACACACCCATAGGTCTCACAGCGCATAAATAACCAACAGGACGTAGAAGCAAAAGAGACAGATCAGGGGAGGAGATCAGCTCAGCAGACGGGGGCAGGGGAAATTAGTCTGGTGTAAGATTGAAAATATGGGTCTTGATCAGTTTTTTAAGAGTCTTCGTAGTTCTCGTGCTGGAAGGAAGGGTATTCCACGCTGTGGGGGCCAGAACATCAAAACGTATGCCTCCAAATTTAGCCAGCTTGAAACAAGGCTGTAAAAGCCAGGACTAACCCTCTGACCGGAGTGTGCGAGTTGGCTGGTGCACCCTAAGGCGGTCAGTGATGTAAGTGGGCGCCTCATGATTCCAGCATTAGAATTAAAAGCATGTGGGTGATACAATGTTTAACTGGAAGCCAGTGAATATCCTTCCTGGCATTAGTGATGTGATCACGAGAGGCCATGAATTGCACGCACTGTGCCATTTTGGATAACTTGCAGGGCTGTGATGTTAGCTTTGGAGGTACCAAGCAGCAGGCTATTGCAGTAATCCAAGCAGGAGTTTGCCACGATCAAGGGCGGCAAGGATTACTGGGAGAAATATAGGGGCAAATGTTTTTAAGCAGTTTGTTAATATAACCACAAGAGGCCAGAGTGTGTGTGACCTGATGTTTAATCGTATGCTCGGCGTCAAGAACAACACACAGCATCTTCACACTCTGACCACTGTAATTTTGCAGTCTGCAATAGTGAAACTCTGATAGTCGGTGGCAAGTTTTCTTAGCCTTGGCCCTGACACGGCAATCAAGAGCTCTGTCTTGTCTTTGTTTAAAGCAAGAGAGTTGGCTGCCATCCAGGCCTGGATTACATTATAAATGGTATTGATAGCCAGGGAGTCCTGTTTGTGGGAACCTGAGAGCTCCAGGACAACCTGGGTATCATCAGCATAGTTGGTATATTGGACACCCATGTCATCGAGGAGCATCAGGAGTGGCATGATATAGATATTGAATAAGGTAGGGGAGAGGCAGGATCCCTGAGGTACTCCACAGGTTATGGCAGCTGGAATCATCAATGGCAACTCTCACATGACGGGGCCCTAAAAACGATGCAACCCATTGTGCAGCCATGTTTAAATAGGCAGCCCGATCCCTCAGCCTGGTCACCAACAGCGAGTGACCGAGCAGGTCGAAGGCCACTGAGAGATCCAGCATACTCAGGAGAGCAGGGTCACCTCTATCCACAATGCTGGAAAGGTTGGCTTTTAAATCTAACATAGCCATCTCAGTGCCGTGTCTGGCTCTGAAGCCGGACTGCTGTGGGCCAAGAATGTTGTTGCTTTTGTTAGGGAGAATTCTCAGAAATGTGCTAATTCCCTCCACCTTAGAGACCCCCAGCAACTTTGCTGGATTTTGAGGACTTGATTTTTTTAACCTTGAGAGAGTGTGAGCCTTTTTTCCCACTCTCTCATGTATTTTATTGTGATTTTGAACTCTTTGTTTCTTTTGGTTGTAGAGTCTGACAAACTCCAAAGGCATCATCTTTTACATAGTGTCACACAGCACCTTCAGTGCAGAGGCACAGGGAAGTCTTTTAGATTTCCCAAAGGTTTAAATAACTTCTCTGGGATAAACTACTGTTTCCCAGAGTAGTAAAGTGAAATTTACTTTACTTACATTTGTAACTTTCTAGACCCAGCACACACTACCTTACAATAGGTTGCTGGAGGGGTTACCTAGTATCCCCTTTGTCTAGCTTGTCATGTAACAATTTTATGTTACCCTTTTCTCACTGAATGGCTGGTGGCAGTGGTTTCGTTTGAACTACCGTGGTGTGCATTTACCGTGGGCTAGGTTTGCAGCTGCAGTGAAGCACCCAAGGGTGCCATTTTTGTCAAAAGGGCCCGGTCTTCTTTTTTTGCCATTTGTTTGAGGAAAGGTTTTTTTGAGATTTACTCTGCGCGCCAAACCAGGTTTGGTCCCATTTTTCACTTTGCCTTTGGTGGGATTCACGAGTGAATCCCGCCTCTGGCTCCAGGGTGTCTGGGGTGGGTAGGAAGTGAGGGAGGTGCCCGAAACTCCCTATGCTTAGTCTCCTAGGAGACCCAAATGCACTTTGTGGTGATTGGCCGTCTGACTGTCCGGCAAGGACAGCAATCCTGCTGGGTGACTGACAGGTAGGCTGGAATGAATGGGAGAGAATTGAATGAAAGGCGAGGCTTTTGGCTTGGAAGGCAGAGTCGACCACTGGACGAAGGAACAGAAGAAGAACTTGAAGAGGACGCCTGCTGCAACTCCTGGACTGTTGGTTTGCCTGGTGGAGCCCTGCTGCTGTGCTGAAATTCCAAATTTGTATCGACAGAGAAGCCCCTGCAAGGAAGACTTCTCCCCTTGAGTTGGTGGGACAAATCAACTTCAAAGTAAGCCACCTGGACATCCTTCTCAGAGCTGGTAGAATTTCCACAGAGTTGCTGCGGGAAACCGTATAGCCAGGGAGAGGAACACCAGATTGTGTGCTTTGCTTTTAAGCTGGCCTAGAGCTCCAGGAAGATCCTTCGGACTCCTAGGAAGCAGGACTGACCGAGCCTGAGCCCCCTCAACAGTGTGTGGGACCCCAGAAGCAAGGAAAGCCTATCTCGACAGCCAGGAACCGCAGTGTTGCTATTTGCGGTAGACGCTAGGAGCTGAAACACTAACAGCCACTGATTTGAAGATTGCCGGTTGCGAGCAGTGACCATCCCTTTGCAGTGCAGGAGTCTCCAGAAGTCCTCCCTCTTGTCCCTAGACTGAGGCCCAGGAACAGTGAGATTTGCAGCGCTGCTCAGGAATAGAAGTCATCTGCTGCACTTTTTCTTCAATACAAAGGTACTGTAAAAAGTCTGAGAGAACTTACCTCTTGCTGTAGAGTTGCTTGCATCTTCTACCCCTCACAAGTCTAACGGCTTGTGGCCCTACTTTTGATTCTTCTTTTCTTCAAAGACCTCTAAAACATTGTGCAAAGACTTTTCTACTTGCCTACCAGAAGTGCTTCATCCTAAATAAAACTGTTGCCCATTGACTTTGGCTTAGCCTGTTGTACTGAATGACTCTTCTTGGGGGATCCAAAAGTATTTGCCTGCTTGAGAATATTTGTCGTCTCTTGTTCTAATAACCTTTTCCTTTTACCAAATTCTAACAGTATTCTAAATGCAAACAGTAAGGTAAGATATTAATGTCCCCAGCACCCTAGCTATTGAAGTCACCTGAGGGTGTAGGTTGTGTCTGTGGGCCCCCTTTACCCACACTGATTTAGAAACTAAGAGTGTACAGTATTGAAGTGTATTTGTGTGTTACTTGTCTGTTGCTCTCTTCTGAAGAAGGCCTATTCTAACTGATTGGTAAATAAATTAATAATTGTTTATTCAAGAAACCTTGTGTGTAAGAGTTTATTTGAATACTTGTCACAATGAATCTCTGTGTAACTCCCCTACAGCTCACATTGACCCTTCTTGAGATAAGCCTGGCTGCACAACACACTACCAAAACTGTATAGTACAAGCTCATTCCAAAGGTTCGGTTTCCTATACCTGTAGTCAGAGTAGTTGTAGTGCACCGAAAGGGTACTGCATACAAATTTTGCCTAACAGCTTTCAATAAACTTCTGCAGACAATGATCTTTAAGAGAACGGGCACATTCACTATCGGGCGGTAAGTTTTTAGCAATCAGAGGGCCAAGATTGTTCTTCTTCAGTAGGGGCATAACCTAGGCCTCCTTAATAAGAAGAGGTACAAGGCCTTTGGAGATGGGGAGGTTAACCATTCTCGTCACCCAAGGAACTAGAATATCCATGCAGCCTATGAGGATATTAGATGTCTTAGTGTTGCATGTTTTTTTTACTGTGCATCATCAAAGCTACCACAAACATGATACGTGTTATTACAAGTGTATCCTACATTGTGCAGTCAGTTTTGACATATTTTCCTATTGTGGCATTGCATTTTTAATAGCAAAGCAGTAAGATAGCTCAGCGGGTTGAGCTCTTGCTTCTGCGATCTATATGTGATTTTCAGGTTGTAGGTTCGAATCCCGGCAAGGCCAACTCAGCCTTTCATTCCTCTGAGGTTGATAAATGAGTACTAACTTCAGTTAGAATGATAATTGTATTTAAATATGTGCTATGTATAGTGCTTTGGTGAAAGCGGTATATAAATAACAACTCATTATCATGAATTAATGCATTGTTGGTGACTTGCATCTATTGGATTTTTGGATACTGTAATATCACAGCAACTGGCAATGTAGGGGCTCTACCTATCATACAATGAAGATACCTGACATGCACCTATAACTGCATAATAAAGAAGTAACTGGCCATACAATGCTGAAGTGGCATATCTATGGAAGGACTCGACCTATGTTGATTCTATTGTAGGGTCTAACCCTATTATATCATGATCCCATCCATGGAATACAAAGGCAGCACCTTTGTTAAAATGTGGTTGGTATCTAATATATTCTTTTCTGCATTAGTACCTATTTGGTATTTAAAAAATATACATTTATGTTCATTTATTAACGCCCGCGAGCCACTTCTGGCAATGTCACAGGGGTTAAAGAGGAACTCGTGCCATCCAGGTCAAAGGCCATCTGACATAAGTTCCTGTGATGTCATCAGGTTTGTGATGTCACTTGCAGTACCCATGGCAATTTTGGTTTATCGACGTGCCTGCCCTTCCCTCATCAGCCAATTTCCAGATCCTTTTGATTCCTAGATTACAATGTGTCTCTTTGAATGACAGAGAGAATAAAGAGGGGGAGAGTGAGAGAGTGACAGGGCTGTTCTGACAACGGCAATTGGGTAAAAAGGGAAAAGGGATCTGTCTGCAAGAGGACAATGGTCGGAGCATGTGGAGGACACCAGGTTGAAGGTAAATTTTCAAATGTTTCTATAACTTTGCATAACTTGTAATTACTTTAATTCCTTTTGCATGCCTTTCTATGCCAGGTTATCATCGGCCATATGTGGTTTCATAATTGTCCGCCCACCGAGATATTTGACTGCTCGCCTCACTAATACTTTCATTTTATGTTTCCGATACATAATATACAGTGGAAAGCCTGAGTGTAGACCCTGTTTCCTGGCCCTAACCCAAACCAAGGAGCATCCAATCCTGTCCAAGGTCAGGTACTGTTTCGCCTGCTAAAATATAATTGCTGAGAACCGGAGATGGGCCACAACCTGAGGTCTTTGATAACTAAGGGACACAGAAACCAGAGTTAATTTTTATAGGGATCCCAACAGGACCCCTCTTTATTTAATGAGAACACTAAAACGTTTCACTTTGCCTAGGAGTCTTCTGGCATGAGCTCCAACTGATTGGGGACCTGCTACGTCAGCTCACCCTTCCTTGGAGGGGTAACAGGAACCCTTAGGGTGAATCTGGTGCAACAGGCCCTCTACCTAAATTCAGGTACCACCCACACGGAGTCTGAGGCCAGAGGATGGCCTCTGTGGGTGTTACCATCTTGCTAAGTGGCCTCAGGCAGGCTGCAACCCTGTCCCACTACCTCACACCAGAGTACCTCTCCTAAAGCCCCTTCATTAACTAATGGCCATATCTATACAATGTCCTAATTAACTATTAACCCAACTTAACATTTAATCCACTAAACATTCCCCTTAACTCCTTTACTCCCTACTTAACGTTTAATCTACTTCACAATAATTAATTATACAAATATCTCCTCATATTACAGGGCCTGCAGTAGCAGCCCTGTAGTTATGATTAAATTGCTCAACTCATAGAAAGAGCACTTTTTTGGTGGTTTCTAACTGGATGAATCCTCACAAAACATTGCAAAAATAGTATACGCCCCCCTCGGAATGATTCTGCAAAGTTTGGTGCGGTTTTGTCCAGGGGGTGGGGGTGCAAAGTTATAGGGGGTTGCAACATTTGTGGAAATCCTCATAGACGCAATGGAAAAAATAATTTGCTCACGCCTACAGCTTAAACCACTGGATGGATTTTCACCAAATGTTCAGCAGGAGCAGTGGCTTGGTCCTGAAAGTGTGCTTTTATAAATTTGGTGTCAATCTGTTTGGTAGTTTTTTTTTAAAACAGCTAAAAGGTAGGTACAAGAAAAAATAGTGATATCCGCGTCTGGTCCGCAGATTCACTTCCTTATTCGGTCCATGGACAACCCCTGGCCCAATAAGGGTCCAGCGTGATATCCGTAGACATCGGACGCGCCCGCTGATTGTTTGTGAAAAGCGTGAGGTGCGTCATATTTTTTGGAACCGTCGCCATGTTGGTTCCACAGACAGACGTTAGTGTCTGTGGATAGCGCAGTGAGGCAAAAGTCTGGAAAACACATTTGGGGTTATTTGGTGGTGGAAAGAGGGGCTGGAAAGGGCAGGAGAGTGGAATAAAGATGATATGGAACTGTTTTTCTAGGTGAAAAAATTGGGCACAGGTGCCACTCGCTCCGCGGACACCGTGTTAGTCCGCGTATATCGCTGTGAACGAACAGTCTGTTAAACACATTAGGAGTTCTTTTATGGCTGAAAGAGGGCATGAAAAGGGTAAGGGGTTGGAATAAAGATGATGCAGAGTTTTTTGTATGGGTGAAAAAAAGGGTTTGCAGATGCCGAGTCCGCAGTCAATTTTAGTGTCCGCAGACATTATTTCAATTGCTGGAGTTCAGGGTAATTTTTTTTATTTGAAGGTGTATTGTATGTTCATGTTATATGGTTTGATTGTATTGCGGCGGTTGTGTGTATAGTCATTATAGGTATTGTAGGGGGAGTATTCAGTTTTTGTAATATGGTAGGACTATGTAATTAAATTGTATATGGTATGTATAATTGTAGTACAATTGAGGATAGTGCTCCTTGATATCTCCCCCACCTTTCACACAGTGAACCATTGCATCCTCATTAAACGGTTACATGATACCTTTAGCATCATGGACCGGGCACTGGACTGGCTGATTTGTTTTCTTCACTAACAATCCTTCCTAGCTGCAACTGGGATGTTTGTACTCCACCACCTCACTGTGTACCTGCAGAGTACCCCAGGGTGTTATTCCTTTATTCCCTTTATTATTGTGGCTATTACATATCTATTTTGTCCCTCTGGTTTACCTGATGTTTTTCTTCTTTTCTTATTTCCAGTGTTATGTTAATGACACACAGTTTTTTTTAAACTTCCCTGAACTAATTTGTTCTCGTTTTTATCTCTAATTGTCTCACCACCTTCAAGGCATTGGGCCTCATTCCGAGTTTGGAGGCAGCCATGGTGCTATTAGCACCATGGCTGCCTCCAATACCGGTACCGACTCCGATCTGGTTCAATGGGGAGTTACCGGTCCATTCCGACCTTGGAGGGACCGGTAAGTCCCCATTGAAAAAGGCAATCCCCATTCCCATTTGAGGTCCCATAGGGATCAATGGGAATGGGTTGGGAGCTAATAACGGTACTGCAATTTGCTGTACCGTTATTTGCTCACTGGTCCCTTTGCGGCTCCCGCTAAGGGCGCCTGGTAAAACCACCTCGTAATGAGGCCCATTGTGTACAACTAACAATCTATGGGTCCCATTACAAGTATGCTGGTCCAGAAACAAGGGGGCTGGTAAATTCACTGGCACCCTTGTTTCCAGACCGGCAAACTATGTGTTTGCCTGCCGTGGCCACTGCGCCAGACAGGTCTGACCCTGCCAGGCACATGGGCCACGGTAGGCAGACCCTTCACGGAAGCGCCAGCACCATTAATAACGGTGCCAGTGATTCAGAGCCCCCATTCCAGTAGAGTCCTTTTACCGGTGCATGACTTCCTAGGCCGTATGACTTAAAATCTCCCAGCGGCAACCCATGGGTAGCAAAGGCAGGGTTACCACTGGACTCATAATGAGGCATTCTGTCTCAATGCTAGTAATACAGAGATCTTTCTTATTATGACACATCTGCCCTGTATTTCTCATACCCTCTGGCCGCTGTCTTTGGGCTCTCTACTCTCACCATTCTGTGAGGCCAAAAACCTTGAGTTTATCTTTAAGTCCTTTTCTCTCCTTTACTCTTTACATTTTGGAGCTTGTAAAAAAAGGCAATTTTTGGAGCTTGACCTCCTTACAGGCATTGTACCGTTCCTTACCTTCCCCCAGAAGCTGAACGTCTGTAGAGCCCAGGTGCTGTGTTGGATGAACTACTGCAACAGCCTCTTCCTTAACCTCCCACTTTGTTGTCTATACCCCTTTGGCTAATCTAGAATAGGGCTGAAAGATTTATCCTTGGCCCCAAGCCCAGGGATGATATCGCTGCAGCCCTGAAATGTGTACATTGGTTCCTGCTAATTGCAAGGACTACAATATATCCAACCTAATTTCCATAAATACATCCGTGTTACAGCCCTCCGATAGTGTAAATCCAATACTGTGCTTGGTAAACACTTTTTGAAACAGAGAGGGGGTGGCATGTCTCTGTCTTTGGCCTCTTTTTGGAACAGTCTTCCAGCTCATTTTATACTTTAGCTAGACTTGTTTAAGTTCTGAAAACCTCTGAAAACACTGCTTTTGTGTTCCTGTTTTACTCAATCCCTTCCCTGCTAACTGATACCATTGCCACTGAGACTTGTGGCCTGGTCCCTCATAAACCTCACAGGTTCCAGGCCCTATATCTAGTTGACACTAGTACATCCCTACACCCTTCCGCATTGCCCTTCTGGGTGTACCACCTGGTGGCTGTGTATCACACCCTTGGGACTCCTTTGCCCCAGCAGGTACTTCATGGCCTCACACTTTGGCATGTCTTGGCACTTTCCTTCTGGGCTTCTATGATCACTTTGTAATCACTACTCCTCTTTCCATTCATGCAATAATCCTACTGCACAATGCATATGAGCATTTATAGCAACAGTATGTAAAATATTTTGGGATAAGCAATCTAATTGATTGATGGAAATATGTGTGACTGTTTCAAGGAAGGCAATGAGGGAGTGCTACAAACATAACAGTCAAAAGGATTGAAGCGCTGTCTTGTGCGCTGATGCGCACGTGCAATCCACGTTTTTTAATAAAGCATGGCTTAGAGAGGGGATTGTGGAGACCGCGGATAGTCATGAAGGGCCACGGATTATGGTCCTTATTGTATGCTAGAGAAAAGTATTATGGACAAAAAATTGCTTCTGTGCTTTTTTCTTTTTCTCTAGTATACAATTGTCGATTATTCCCATTAGCATAGTATAAAATGCTAATTGGAATGTTGGAGAAATGTATTGAGTCTGACTACTTTACAGAAAAATGTAAAGTAGAAGGACTCTATAAGCTTATTTTCTTTACTTATATTTTTTAACTGTGAAAGGTGGTTCCTAAAGGAGCCATTGTTTGGGTGTTTTTTATTGTAATTTATTTGTTTTTCCTTTTTGCAGTAGAGGCCAGGAAATAAGGGAAGGGGCTGCAAGCACAGATATGGAGGGGCAGGTGAACAGGGGAAGATGTTGGGCGTGCATTAAATCTAAGGTTGGGGGCAGTGTTTCTCATGCTCTTTGATTGCGGCCTCGAAAGCCCTTCGAGACTGTCCCCCCTGAAGAGTGGTGTTTTGCAGTATATACAGAGTACAGATGTCTTTGAAAAATATGGATCAACAGCCTCCTTTATGGCTTGCAAGGTAGCTTTTGGGATCTTGTGCCCCACAGGAGTAGTTTGTGTGGTGGCAGTATTGGTTGAGAAAGATGAGGTAGAGGAAGACAGCCTACTTCTTCCTGAGAAAGGAACAGCCTTTCTCAGAGCATCCCGGTGGTTGGATTTGGTGTGGCAGCGCATGGAGGTGGTCCCATACTGGCCAGGTTGTCCATAACTGAGTACAACATTGCACTCAGTGCTTTTTATTTTGGTATTCTTAGCCTTTGTCACATCCCCAACAGTGGTAAAGAACTGCCACACACATGATTCTCTCTGGGTGCTAGTGGTAGGCATGTATTTTACCTCATCTTCCTGATCCTCTTGATTGTTTTCTCAATTATTGCTCTTGTTCCATTGTCTAGTGCCTCCAGCTGGTGGTGGTTGCCATTTTTGAAGATAAATAGCAGTTGTGCTAATATTTTTCCAGGCATGTGCAGTGTGCTAGATTGCAAACGAATAATCAGTAATAATAGGTGTAGCAGCTGTGCAAGGGTACATTTCCAGTTTAAAACCTCCTAGATCAGCTTAAAATGCAGTTTCAAACTGTTCACCAAGCATGGATCCGTTCATGAAGCGCTCAGCCGTTCGCGAACACATCATCATACTGCGCACTGTCCAGAAAGTCTGCGGTGACATCAGACTTTTGTGAACATCGTCGAACACAAAAACAGTGGAAAAAGTTGCAAAAAGTTTATAGAAGTGTTAAAAATGTTGCTAGGAGTTGCGGAATGACACAGTTTTAAAAAAAACGTATTGTATTAGATTTTCAACAAATGAACAAGTACAACATTCTCATGTTGAATTCACAGAGACAATAGCAAGTAAGTCCGGACTAGAGCCCGATAAAATAGATAAAGTGTCAATAATCCCTGGCCTTATATCGCTGTGACTGAGATCTCAAAGTTAGGGTACACTGTGTACCGGGATGTGTCATTGGCGGGGTTTCACTGCATTGTCCGTCTCCCAATAAATAGGTGTTCAGAAATAACAAGAACATGTACAATTTTCTCCCTTGTCACCACCCGTCCACCCCCACATATCATAGAGAAATCCTGCGCGTTATACACATTATCAATCTTTTCGTTGCAATAAGCGTCATTTTTCCATGTATCTGTGATTCTTTCTAGATCTAAGACATGCTTGTCTATTCATTTTCGTCCACCGTGGCGAGGGCCCCTTTCCACGAGTGTTGTGGTCTGCCCCTCCGTCAGTCCGGGCTTAGCACTTTTGGCGGTTCTGTCTGCGCTGTGTAGTATTCCAATAAGAGAAGCCAAACCATAACTATGTGGGAGTGAGTTTCTGACAAGGCTGCTGGGATGCTTTCCATCTGATAAATGGAGTATGCCTTCGCTAGCCATTCCCCTTTCGTTGGCAGTGCACTACATTTATATTTGATAGTCAGGCATACTCTGGCTGCTAATAACACGTTTCTGGGAATGTGGGATAGTATTGTATGTGTGTCCTCCCCTTATAGTCGCTGATTTTCCTGCACCCCCTCCAACAGAGCGGAGTTACCCCAGGGAACATTTTTGACAACCGCTGTGGGGTGAGGTGCCATCTCGTGAGCAATCTACAATTATTCATTTTGTATTGCATGGATATGGAGGTGTTGCAGACAGTTCTATATTACAGGCCATACTTCTGGCTGTTCTTGTAAATTCAGCTCCCTTTCCCATTTAGTCTGAGTGATGGGTTGTGTGAGCTGGCCCCTAGTAAGCAGGGCGCTATACAGTCGGGCAATCAGCCTTTTCGTGCCCGGCTCTCACTTAAGATGTGCTTGAATGCTTTTAGGGGCCTTCAGAGAGAGTTCCCCCATCACAGATTCTGCAAAACACTCCTTAGTTGAAGAAAGTGCAGTGGAGCTATAGCTAAGCCATGCTGCACATCCTCCAACTCTGCTTTAGAGAGGTACATGCCTGTCTTCCACATCTGTCCTGCCCTCAACAGACCCTCCTCATATTGGAGTTGAAAGTGTTGGACTTCTGTTATCAAATTTCAAATGGGGGGAGCCCAGATACAGCGTAGGGGAGAAGGCCAAGATGTCACCCCCTTCATGGTCTGTGAGGGAAGCCATAGAGACCTTGTGAGTTGTCTCTTCTAGGATTGGATGTTCTCGCATTCTAAGGGGTAAAGTACGATATGGAGCCCACAACCACTCGCCCAGGGAGACTGGTGCAAATAAATCATTTTCCAGGGCCACCCATTGTTTTTCCCCATTCTCCCACAAGTGATGTGCCCTATAGTATTCGAACAGATTGGGGTATCCCATTCCACCCTTATTTTTTGGAAGGATCAAGGTTATGTCGAGAACCCGATGTTTCAGCTATGCCCATAAGTAAGAAAATAGGGCTCGCTTAACTTCCATGTAGAAGGCCACTGGGAGGGCCACCGGAAGGTATTGAAAAAGGAACAAGAATCGCAGGAGTATATTCATTTTAATTGATGTGTATCTTGCGGCCCAGGAGAGTGACAAGGTAGACCATCTCTCCATGTCTGTCTTGACTGCGCTCCATAGGGGGCCATAAACTGCATCAAATAGGTTGGTCAAATTCTTTGTGATTTCCACCCCAAGGTATCTCAATCTTGTGGCATGCAGTTGAAAACCCCATTCCTCTATTAGATGGTCTGGAAGAGATGCATCTGGTTGGAGCGTTAATCCAATGGTTTTATTCAAATTTGCACGGAATCCTGACAGCGAGCCATATTCTCTCATGGATGCAAACAAGGCTGGGAAATGTAAGCTAAGATGTCGTCAGCAAATAGTGCCAGTTTTTACCCTCCCCCAACCCTATTCCATGAATTCATTGGTCTATTCTGATCGCATGAGTGAAGGGTTCGCCCACAAGGGCATACAAAAGGGGCGAGAGGGACAGCCCTGTCGTGTACCTCGTGTCAGGCTAAAGAGTTCTGATGCTACTACATTAACCAGAACTTTGGCTGTGGCATTGTTATACAATGCCGATGCACCTGATATCCAGGTAGTGTACAGCCTGGCCCATCTCATGACTGCGTGCAGGAAGGGCCATTCAACGCGGTCGAATGCCTTCTCCATTTCGATCGACATTAAGATGGGGCAGTTGTCACCAATGGTTGCCATGAGGTCTAGGGTTTTGCGAACATTGTCCGCGCCCTGCCTGCCTCGTATTTAACCGACCTGATTGGTGTGAATTTTAGATATGACACTGTCGGGGGGGAATTCTGCCGGGGTCGGCCGGGCCGTCCGCAGACCTCCGGGCAGGGAGGCCCCAACTCCTCCCGTATATCCCAGATGAGATAGAGTATGAGACACACACAAGGAGCAAGGTGACTCTGCTGTTTATTTAGACAAAACGGCAGGGATGGGTCAAGGAGCGTACGCGTTCGTCCTGACACACACACAATCGTGGGGCTCGCAGGCCCTTTTTACTGCATTATGACGCGCTACTTGCGTCACTTCAGAAAGTTAACAAAAAACCTATCGCCACTCTTAATTTGTTGCTCGAGTGGTAGGGTTAGTATAGTACACATATAGAGAATGATATTAGTGGACAAGGTGTAGTCAGGTGGTATATCTGGGTTGTCCCTACAATTAGATACATAAGAATTGTTACATGAAGACTCCTGAGGATTGGCTAATATTACTGACGTCTGAGATAAGAGCCCCATGTTCTGATTGGTGCACTCGTGAGCCTCCCAGCCTGGGACCACCGTTGTTCCCAGCTCTCGGTGCACCTGTGATTGCAACAATGTTTCAATATGGGTACGTGCAGACAATGTGAGGATTTATTCATAGGTGGAAGGCTGACCGCTCCCACTGTAGCAGATGTCCATTGAGCCTTTCAAGTGTATCGGCCTGTGTCTCGTAGTGAGGGACCCAGACGCCTTTTCTCTCCTGGGTTTTGGCATCTCGTCAGGTTCGGCTTGGTCACGTGGGGAGGGACCGTGAAAGAGGCAGAATTCTGCACAATTAATATTGTTTTTTCTACTGCGCGTCTGGTTTAATTTGCCGGCGTGCCTTTATCGTTGAGGCGCGGAGTGCGAGGTTGCAACATCGTGCCTTTGATGATTTGTTCTTGGATGTGGGTTTGCAACATTGCGACCTTGGCTGGTTGCTCCACCGGGTTCTTTCTGCAGGATCAGCAACCTGACTCTTGCTTTGTTAATGTCCACGGAAGCTCTTGTTTGAGGCCTACTCGGGCCTGGTGCTTAAGTAGTCTGTTTGGTACATAGGTGCTTTTAGGTTATAATGGCATATATTTCCATGACCAGTATCGTGTTTCCATTATACCTCTCATGGTGGTAACGGGTTTCAAGAGAAGCGTGAGCAAGCGTTATAGACGAGTTCATGACGCGTCTTGCGTTTCTGCATTCTGAAAGCCTATGTAAAAATAATAAAGATGCACGTCCGTGAATATGCCTGTCGCCTACGTCAGAGCACTGAGTATGTTCTTCGTGTAGATTGGTGTGGAAATGTTCAGTGTGTATATTTGTACAGATGTGCTTCCCGTTGTCTAGGTCGTCATGGCATCTCTAACGACGTGTGGATTTTAGTCTAGCTGATCCGAGCCGCAGGTGTCGGCATGGCCAGTGCGGGCTGCTGGGCAGGCAGATGGACACATCCGTATGTTCCTGTACCAGGGTACCTGGTCGTCTGGTAAATGGACAAACTCTTCTCGCGGCGGGTGTCTGGGCCGTGACCCTCTAGGCCAAGCGCGAGAGGTGAAGGACGGGAGCCTGGTCTTCCATTCTCCCACTTCAGTCCCCCCTCTGGTCGACTTGTCGACCACAAACATATCCTTCTCGTTATCTCCTCTTACCCTCCATATCTTAGTTATCCCTCCGAGATGTCCATAATGGTTTACATGATCTTCAAATGACCAATACATATATTCACATGTTCCTCCAGGAGTACAGTATACCCATCTTCCTATGTAGCTCCTGGGGTTCCTTGGGTTCTCGATCTTCACTGATGGTGGGTCCAGATGATTGGTAATGATTTGGGTGCGCAACTTCTCCCTTTCTTCTATTATCACACCTGTATGCTGGCCGTCATCTGCTGGCATTAAGGGGTGCATTCCCACCATTTCCAGCAACTCATCAGTCGTGCGTGCCTTCCGGGCCTTCCAAAATCTAATTATGATCAGAGTAGCTCCAGCCAAAATAGTACACCCCACTATTATTTTCAGTCCATCTGACAGCCAAGATGGCATCCATGACCATAATAGTGAAAACCAGCTCTTATCCTTGTCTACACCGTTACTTTCATCCATCATTTTGGAGTGCATCTGGGCCAATTGTGAAACTGCTTCTGTCAGTGTACCATTGTCAGCATCGTTGGCAGGTATGAACGTGCAGCAAGATTGTCCTATCTTTGCACAAACTCCTCCTTCCATTGCTGTGAGAAGGTCCAATACATATCTGTTCTGGAGTGCTACCATCCTTACAGCTCGCAGCTCTTCTTTAATTGCGTTGAACCCATTTACTGTTGAATTGATGGTCATCATTAGTTCCCATCTGGTTATTTGGAGCCATTTTGCGTTTGCGTATGCCTGCAGTCCCGGATGTATCATTGAGGAGAAAAACATTGCTGCTCTGCTGAATAGTCTGTGTTCTGGCGGTATTGATGTTAGTTCCGTTTCCGACCTTCCCCACAGGTAATTTCCTGTCAGTGGCTCTCCTTGTCTTTTTCTCCTATTTAGGACAGTATCATTGCTGTTGGTCCTGTTCTCTTGCTCCTTCTGAAGTGGTGCAGATCTCTTTCTTCTCCTATCCCCTTCATCCATTTTAGGAAATTTCGCCACATCGACATTCTTCTTAGGTACCACTAGTGATGGTACATTGACGTGTACCATTGTGCACACACCATTCCACAGGGGAGGCAGTGTATGATATGCCTTTTCTCCGCAGGCCCAATAATGGTCCATTATTACTGCTGTTCCCGCTCCCCCCTCAGGTAACTCCACCACGCTTGCACAATTGGTGTTATATCCTACGTCCACCTCTCCTTTATGCTGGTAGCATACTTTGGGCGCAGTCAATGGTAGTATAGTTATTGGGTCTTCATCTTCTTCTATCCACGTGAGCATTGGTACATACTTGATCCACGTCATCCAACATCGATGATTGTGTGTCTCGATGGTTGAGATAGTTTCTTTTGTTACCATGTTGCTGCCAATCACTCCTATCTCCCAGCTGCTGCCCAGATACACCTTTCCTGTTATCGTCAGTAGCGGCCTCTCCCAGCATCCTTGTTTACCTGGAACTTCAGTGGCGTACCAATCACATGGTAGATACTGCAGTGTTACCTTCTTTGTTTCTCCTTTTGCAGGGCCACTTGTTATGTATCTGAATGCTTCAGCATGTAAACTGGTCTTGTGATAACTCAGATAGGTCTTGAGGAAGTTGTTTTCATATGGGTATGAGTCTCGTGTTTTCCATGTCATGTGCACTACTGTTCCTTGAAATCTTCCTTTCGTTTGGAACAGGGCCAAATATATTATGCACTGTGCTGTCTTTTCATCTATTTCTGTGGCAACAAATGTTTGTGAAGCGCTCATGGCGTATGGTATTAATGAGCAAACGTAACAGCTATCCTCAGTTGTCTGCTTACCAATGCGGGTCATGTGCTGGTACCACATGTTGTTTGCGACGTGTGCTGAATCTTGTACATAATTATCAATGCCTTTATTGTCTGAGTATGTGCTGCGTTTAACTCTATTTTGCTTGGGTGTAAAGTTACTATTACCACCTGACGTAACACCTGTTGCAGCAGGGAACGGGGGTATATTAGGTTTGGGTGCAGCAATAAAATCGATAGCATAGCTGTACTGCCAGACAGAGGCAGCCAAGAACCCGGTGATCATAAAAATCCCTATTATTTTTATTACATATGCTAATCTCACCGGCATTTTGCTCTTACCTTGCTGCAGTCCTGGCAGCGTATTCTTGTGACGTTAAAGTTGCCCGCCTAAAAATTCTCAAAAGTGCTCGTTATTAAATGTTAGTTTTGTTTCCTTTAAGCTCTCCCTATCAAGTAGTCATTCAGTGCCCAGGCGAAGAGCTGCTCCCACGCTACTCTAAGTGATCGGTCCCTTAGGACCGGCAAGTATGGGCGGAGGTGGGGCATGTAATATTCTATGGCCAGGAGGAAGGCTGTGTAGTAGACACGTACCCTTCTCCTTTTTAGGTATGTTGGCCTTTTTATTTCGTATACAAATTGATGTGACAATTCTTCTGGGTAGTTATCGTCTGGCAGCACCATCTACGCCTGTACACTGAACTTGTTAATTAGCTTTTTCTTAACAATACAATATTACGCAGTTCCTGTATGTGCGAGAGAAAAAAGAGAACATTCACGTGTTTACATGTGTATTGGTGCAAGCAATGTCCTCCAGTTTTAATTACAACTGTACTTAGCAGTCAATGGGGGGGGATCTGCGCTCAGATGGCGGAAGTATTTTTACTCTTTGAGCGTGTGACCATGGGGTGGGCAGTATGGAGATCACCCCTTTCTTCGTCAGTTATCGTCTCCGAGGGAACAATTGGGTCGTTGTCTGTGGTGGAACTTTCTTCCGCTGTCGGGGATGTTGTTGCTGTTCTTCCAATGGACCTGTCGTTGGCGCTGGGGCGGGTCTGCAGTTTGTAGATCTTTACGTCATGTAGGTGGTTCCAGGCACGCTTGTCCTTTAGTTTTACTGCTCTTGTTGATACGTCCTCTACCAGATGGGGGCCAGTGAACCTCTTCTCGTTCCACTTTCTATTGAAATTGCGAAGTAGCACGTGGTCACCTTTGGCAAGTTTGCACAAGTTCTCCTTTCCCAATTCTGTACTTGCGCCTTTTTCTTGATTGCTGGTAGACCCGCCCCGTGTGCGCTCGAGCTGTTGAGACACAAACACGACACTAGTAATCAAAGAAGACACATAGTGATACATTTCATCACCTAACACACTCGCTGAACTTTCGTGATCGGTGAATGCCCTTGACGTTGGGGTTAGGGGAAGGCGCATTTGACGTCCAGTAACCACTTCGTGAGGGGTGAGGTGGTGGTCGGACCCTGGCCTATTTCTAAGTTCAAATAAAGCTAACGGAAGGCAATACAACCAACTTTTCTTTGTTGTTTGTTGTATTTTAGCAATTGCCTCCTTCAATAAGCCATTCAGGCGTTCACATACACCATTAGCCTGTGGGTGGTATGCACATGCAAATTTGTGTTTAATGTTCAGCAGGGATGTGATATGCTGGAACATTTCGTTTGCGAAATGTGGGCCGTTATCTGATCTTAACACCTCGCACACTCCCCACCTGGGGAAAACCTCCCTTCCTATGAATTTGGCTGCTCTAAACGCATCAGGGTGTGAACAGGGCCCTGCTTCAATCCAACGGGGAAATGGGCATACTACTACAATCATATACCTATTACCTTGACATATGTTGATCATATCAACATAGTCAATGTGAAGGTGCCGAAAAGGTCCTTCTGGCCGGGGTATGGTACCTCTTATCACCTTTAGAGTATGACCGGCCATAAACTGTTGACATGTGAGGCAATTGCTGATAAAATTTGACACATGAGAGTTTAACTCAGGACAAAACCAATCTTCTCTAATTCGTGCTGCTATTATTTCCTTGCCTGTATGGGCAGGGTGATGTAATTGGCTCAGGGCGGTGTTTAACAGTGCCAACGGTATTACAACTTTCCCAGTGCCACCCTGGCGCCATAGTGCGTCGGTTGGGGACATTGTACATCCTCTTTTTACCCATACTTCTTTTTCGGCCATTGGTGCAGCCGCTTGTAGTTCCATAATCTGTGTGGCTGGGAGATGGGTGTACCCTTCTCTTATTAACATCTCCCTTGCTATTCCCCTCCCTCTCCCCCTCTGTGAGTCTGTGGGGTTCCATATCTCACCAAAGTATGCAGCATATTTCGCATGTGCGTCTGCTGCTGCATTCCCTTTTGATACGTAGTCTTCTCCATTGGTGTGTGCGGTGCATTTGACTAGGGCTAGTTCTTGGGGGTCGTTTATTACTTCAATTAGTTCAGCCAACAAGAGGGCATGTTGTACTGGAGTGCCATCAGCTCTCCTAAACCCTCTTCTTCTCCATTTTGATAACCCTGAGTGGACAGTGGATGTAACATATGCACTGTCGGAATATATGGTTACTCTTTTATTAAAACTTTCCTTTAATGCCAATATTAGTGCAACCAGTTCCGCGGCTTGAGCAGAGTAATGCTGTGGTAATTGTACACACTTCATAGCCACACACACCGGCGCCTCCATCATTTTTACTACTGCTGCCCCAGTCCTTCGTATCCCATCTCCTTGATCAATAGTTGATGACCCATCAATAAACAAAAGCTCACCTCCCTCTAGTGCGTTTTCTTCAACTTTTCTAGTACATGAGTACATTTTAGTTATTTGGGTGCAGTCGTGGGCGTAATCTCCCTCTTCAATTACTTCTGCTAGGAACCTTGCAGGGTTGACCGTGCTACATCTAACAATTGCTAGTTCAGCTTTAGACAAAATAATCTCATAACCTGATGCCCTTTGTGTCGTTAGTGTGGACTTAGGTTTATTCAATATCGCAAATAGTGCATGTTCCACAAACAGTGTAGTTGGACACCCCATAGTTATTGCTGATGCTTTTTCCACTGCAAAGGCAGCTGCAGCAAGACCTTGTTCACAAGGGAAGTGGCCTAACATCACAGGGTCTAAGTGTCCGCTGTAAAATGCTACTGGTTTATATCCCATGCTCGTTTTTTGTGCCAATACTGCCTTCATCACTGCTGAGTCGCAATGTGAAAATATAAAAAAGCGTCGCTCATAGTCTGGGGATGCCAGTACTGGAGCAGTTGATATCGCGTCTTTCAATTCGTCAAATGCCTCCCTCATTTCCATAGTCCATCCCAACTTTTTCTCCCCTTTATTTGCTTCCTTCAAACCCTCAAGCAGGGGTCCTATGTATGAGCTGTAATCAAATACCCATGCTCTACAGTAGTTGCACAGCCCCAGAAATTGCTGCAGTTCTCTCACAGTCTGTGGCACGGGAGTGCTTGAGATGGCCTGTGCTCTTTGTGGTGCAATCCTTCTTCCATGTTGGGATATCAGTTGGCCAATGTAAAGTACCTGTTCCTGACAGTATTGTATCTTTTCCATGTCTACCTTGTACCCCTTTTCAGCCAATATTGTCAACATTTTTAAGGAGTCCTCTCTACATTTACTTTCGTTTGTACTGCAAATTATAATGTCATCCACATACTGTAACACTGTGCTTTCCACCTCAACGTTACCCAAATCCATCTGTATTACTCTATTGAAAATTGAGGGTGATTCACAATACCCCTGTGGTAACCTGGTATGTTTCCACTTTGTATTTCGGTAAGTGAAGCTTGTCAAATCTTGCGAGTCTGGGTGTAATGGTATTGAGAAAAAAGCATTTTTAAGGTCAATCACTGTAAATCGTGATGCTTCTGCTGGAATGCCACACAATATTGTGGCCGGGTTTGCTGTTACTGGATACTCTGCTTCTACTATGTTGTTCAAGGGTCTGAGGTCCTGTATGAAGCGCCAAGACCCCCCTTTAGCCTTGCGCACCGGGTACACAGCTGTGTTACATGGTGATTCTGAGGGGACCAATATGCCATTGTTTATAAGGGCCGTTATGGTTTCATATATGCCTTCATCTGCCTCTTTTGACAATGGGTACTGTTTCACTCTTGGTAGTATGGCACCTTTTTTCAATTTTATCCTTACACCCCCTATGCTTTTTATGCATCCCACGTCATAAGGGCTAATAGTCCATAATGATTTGGGCACCTTTGACATATCCTCCTTAAAAAATGGGACTGGGGTGCCTGCGGGTGCCTCAAGCGCCATTGCAATTTTCTGTGCTACTTGTTTGTGGGCCACTCTTAGCCATATTTCTACACTCATCATGAACACCATTTCATCTTCTTCCTTTTCTTCTGAGAATAGCTCTTCATCTGACACCTGGGTCAGCCTACATCCTTCTGCTAGTGCTATCACCGCCCTCCATGCTCTCCCTTCTTTATCTTGGGCGTGCACAGCAACATAATCAGCTGTTGCAATAATGCTCTCAATGTCCATTACAAACACCTTCCCTTCCAGTTCGTTAACTGGTGTTTCTGGTCGGAACAGATAGGCTGCTGGCCTCCTCCATATTTTCCCTTCTATCCCTGGCATCCATGCAAATGCCATGTCTGTGCCATACTGGAATAGCTCGCCATCTACTGGCTCCGCCCTAATCGCTGTCTGTCCACAGTATGCTTGCAAAATCTGTCGTGCTGCGAGCATGTTAATCCCTGGAGTAGAGCAAATTATGCCATCCTCTGTAAAGGAGATCGTCATATTCAACCTGTTCATTATGTCTCTCCCCAGTATATTTACTGGTGAGGCACTATAATACAAAAGTGGGACTGACAGATCATAATCTCCAATAGATAATGGAACGTTATCAGTAAATGGAACCAACCCCTTAGCCCCAGAAAATCCTTGGGTGTTCATGGCTTCGCCTGACATTTTAAATTTACCTTCCCTTATGCAAGACCGGGTTGCCCCGGTGTCAACAAGGAATGATAATTTTTTGTCACCTATCGTTACCTCTATGCGTGGTTCCTCCGCACTATTAGGTGTTACTGACAGGATGGGACACACCAAGGCCGTCTGTGGGCTGGCCTATTGGGGGTACAATGATTGGCCATTCCCTGTGTAAGGGTTGTGTCCCAACACCGTCACCCTACCCAATTGCGTTTGTTGAGTTTGGGGTGGTGGTTGTATTAACGCTACTTGTTGTTGTGGCGGTGGCAGTTGCTGTGTTATTTGTTGTTGTGGCAGTGAATAAGTTTGTGGCTGTTGTGTTGTTTGTTGTTGTGGGTCACTCCCTTGTTGTGACATCTGCTGTTGTTGTATGCCCTGCTGTTCTTGTGAGGTCCTAGGTTGTGCTTGTTCATTCCATGCTGGTGTTCCTGGCCTGACCCTACATGTACGTGACATGTGTCCTAATAGTCCGCAGCTCCAACACACGGGTGGTTCCCTGCTTTGCCATGGGAAGCTCCCTGTGTTGTCCTGGTATACGGGTTGCCCTGTGGGGTAGTAATTTCTAAGTCCCCCAGCCTGTTGTTGGGTATTATATCCGTATCCTCTCCCCCTCATAAACCCTCCTCTCCCTCTGTTATAACTATAATACCCAGTTCCTTGCATTGGGTACCCTCCTCCCATGTTTGGTGCGTGTAATTGCAGAGGCGGCACTTGCTGTATTACACCTTGTGGAGGCGCTATTTGAGCGGGATCTTGTGCAGCCACTACTTGCGTTGGGCTTTGGGCCACTGGTGTGGGCGTAGTTATTAGTGCCCCTTCCATTGTGTATTTAGTAAGTTTTTTCTGTACTAGTTTGGCCTCTTCTGTTTTCCTGTCCTCTTCCTTTTGTTTCATTTTTCCTTGCCATGTCCTGCAGTGATGTACTATAGTCAGTTGTATTTCTGGCCATGGTTTTGCTTCCATCCCCACTACTTTCTTTAGTTGTTTCTGAACTCCTTCTGGGAGCCCTTGTACTAGTATATGATAAAATATGGCTGGTGTTTTGTCCCATTGTTCTCTAGTTTCCATGCGCCACTTCTCTTGAATATCCTGGATATAATCAACAGGATCCTCATTTTCACCCATCTTACGGGAAGTAATGGCTCCTATGTCTGATGTGTCTGGGTACTGCACTCTCAGTGCCTGCCATAGCGCATGTCTGCAGTTTGCAAATGGTGCCCCATCATGCGATGTGTTCGTTATTGTTACCCCATGGAATCCCGCTCTTTTCCAAATGTCATCCGCTCTATCCCCTAATATTGATATTAACAGGCCCTTCACATCTCCTACTGCTAGTTTCTGTCCTGCGGTGTGTTTTTCCATTTCATATATCCACTTACCCGCACCTCCACTTAGTGATGGGAGCCTACATTTTATATTTTCTTTATCCGTATGTTTCCAAGGTACATACTGTGGTCTAACCCCTCCTCTCTCCAACAGTGGCATTAAATTCTGTCTTGTGTCACCCTTTACGCTCCATAATATTGAGTCTTCACACCCTTCCTCTTCCCCCGTTTCCTTTACTACTTCAAATTCTTCCTTACTACCTCTGCTCCTACCTCCCTCTTCTTCCTTTCCCCTTTTTTCGTCATTTCCTGTGTTTAATACGGGTATGTTTATTTGTCTGTCTTGCCTGCGACTAGGGAGGTCCCTAAGCCGACATGCATAAGGTGTAAGTTCGTTCATGAAGGGCGCGAGCTTTATTCTGTGCAGTGAGCGTGCGGTGGTTGAACATGTAGGGTGTGACGTGGGAGGGCGTGATGGGGATGTGGGTGGCGTGGTTTCATGGGTTTGTGTTTCCCCTATTCTTTTCACTCCCTCCTTACTTCTCTCCAGCTCCTCCCATCTTCTACTCATCCAGGGCGAATCTATGTTTGTTCTAGTGAGGTATAGCTTATCTAAGCTTTCCCTTTCACTCTTTCTTCCATCCTTCTCCACTCCTTCTTCCTCCTCACTGCAAAAGTCATTCATAAATGGCACCCCCCACTCTGCCTTTTTTCCTTTTATTGTTACTGTTTTTAAGTCTATTAAGTCTCTTTCTCCCCTTTCGTTGTTATCAACTGTTCCCCCTAGTGCTGATGTTGTTGCTACCTCTCTACATTTATATACATCTCCCCATCTTTCACTCTCCCTACTCCTCCATTCTCTTCCCCCTTCACTTCTCTCCTCCATTTCCCTACTATTTTCCTCCCTCTTTCTTTTCAATTCCTCCATTACTTCGTTGCTCATCTGTTCCAATATTCTTTCATCCTCTTTCTTCCTTTCCCATTTCACCCTTTCTCTTTCTACTATACTCTCTATTACCTTCCCCTCTTCATATTTCTTAGCTGTCTCTGATAGTACCCTCCTCCTCCATATTTCCATTTCCTTTTCCTTTTCTTCTTCTTCCTTCTTCTTCTCTCTCAGCACTACTCTTGATACCCTATCTGCTGCTGCTTTTACCCTTTCAGCTTCTCTCTTTTGCTCCTTATTTCGTTCCATTAATTTTTCCAATTCGTTCTTACCTTCTTTCCTTTTCCTCACTCTCTCTCTTTCCTCCCTCTCAAGTTGTTTGATCAATTCATTCTGTTCATCCCTTAGTTTTGCTAATCTTTCCTCCAAAATCTCTTCCTTCTGCCGTAATAGCTCCTCTCCCCTCATTTCACTCTCTCTGGCACTATCCTCGTTTGTTCTCTTTACCGCCTCCCTTTCTTCTCCAGTTAGTGAGCCTCGTAATTTCAATAATATCTGTGCAGCTACCCACTCATCGTTTCCTATCTCTACAGTCTGCTCTTCTCCAATCCTCTCTTCCCCCAGTGGTATCTTCCTATGAGCCACATATGGTGGAGGGCTGTATGCCGGGTTCGAGTATCCTTCAGCCGCCCTGAACTGTCCTTCTATTTCTCCTAATTCTCTTAAAGGGTACAACCCTCCTCCCTCTGTTTTCACTCCCGGTGTTATGGGTGTCTCATTGTTCGGTTCCTTTTTTATGTCGTTTGATTTATCAATCTTTTCTCCTCCCTGTCCTCCGTTCCCCGTATTCTTTGTGCTTTCGCACCCCTTTTCCCCATCCGTTCCTTCTTTCTTAATCTCCTTTTCTTCCGGTGTTTCCCTCATAGTGAACATTCCATTTGGTCCTGGTCGGGACCCCTGGAACATCCTCCATAAGTTAAACACTTCCACATGGTTTGCCAACTTCTTCCCCTTGTACGTATTGTGCAGGTGGTTTAGTAGTGAATGTTGGGCATATGGATCGAAACTACCATTAGGCGGCCATGGTGTTAACATTTTGTTGTCCGTCCCCTGGGTCCACTCTATGCTGTACTTAATTAATTTCTCCCTATGTGGTGGCAGTGTTGTGCATATGTGTTGGAGTGGGGTAGTGAGGGTGTTCCCCCACCCTCCCGACCCTCTCCCGTATGACATAGTGGCACTCCCCTTGTTACCCTTCCCTTTACCAGCAGTTTAAAATATACAACCTTGTATTGCTTACCTTGCCCCGCAAGTGTGGGGACTTACGGCAATCCTTTGACAAATTATGCAATAATAATAAATATGATGTTATATTATATTCCTTCCCCTACGGCCCCCTGCGGCCGAAGCGCACGCAGCCCCCCGCGGCTGCGTACCCCTTACGACGATCTTATACAGTCGTCCTATTTCTCCGTTCTCTTCCCCCTTTTACACTTGCCGTGGCCGGCGTTCTCCGTGCGCAGCCACGCCCCTTTCCCCTTCTCCTTTTTCGGTCCACTCGTTTATCGTTTATCTCCGTATCCGCTCCTTTATCATGTTTCTCTTCCCCACCACTCTCAAACCCAAAGTTCCTTGTGCTCGCGATATCCTATTAAATCCCTACTGGTGACGTCACCTATTTCTTCGAGCTACTGGTATATTCTTGTTATGTTCTTTAAGTTCAAAATACACTTGCAATCTACCCCGCTAACCCTACAGCTGTCTTCCTGTCTCTCCTGGAACAAGGTAATCTCATCAATAATATAACCGGACTGCGCACGCTGCGTCGCCTCGCGTGTGATACGCCCCTCAACAGGAGGGCTTAACCAGCCAATTATCTTCCGTTTTGGGCAACTATGTAACTAGCTACCGCCCACAGGGAAACGTCATCTACCTATCGAGTTTCTTGCTCGAACAATAGGGAACCTCATCTACTCATTGATCAATAAATGTCAAATCGTAGGAAACCACACACACCCACCCTCACACGTAGTCGCAATCTAGGCCATCAGTGTCTTACGAGCGGCTGCACGTGATGTTTTCGTGCCCCGCCCCCCTCTTTCGCGTAACTTAGCCGACTGCTCTCGCACTCGTCCGCTACCATTCATTCCATTGGCAACCCTCAGTTAAACCTTCGCCGCACATCTGTACAATACCTCCCTCCTCCCTTATTTACTTCCTCCCCCTCCCTCACAATTTCGCATTGCTTGTTGTGCGTGTCATGCTCACCAAGTTCTCTCGATGCAGGGCCGCTCGACTGCGTGCACCCCTCCAAGCGGCTCGCCACCTCCCCTCGTCTGGACCACGTCTGGACACTCGCCGACCGCGGGCGGGATACTTCTCAACCGGCTCCCGAGGGCCAATATCCGGATTGCGCTGTCCGGTCTTCTCGCAGCTCCGCGATGGTCCTGTAGTCCTCAGAAGGGGGCAACGGCAGAGGGGGCCGCGCCGCCGGGCCTCCTCGCAACGGGAGTGCCTGGAAAAATTAAAAAATAAAAGTCGATCTTAAACAGATCTCAGCAGTGCCTCCAACTTGTCGGGGGGGAATTCTGCCGGGGTCGGCCGGGCCGTCCGCAGACCTCCGGGCAGGGAGGCCCCAACTCCTCCCGTATATCCCAGATGAGATAGAGTATGAGACACACACAAGGAGCAAGGTGACTCTGCTGTTTATTTAGACAAAACGGCAGGGATGGGTCAAGGAGCGTACGCGTTCGTCCTGACACACACACAATCGTGGGGCTCGCAGGCCCTTTTTACTGCATTATGACGCGCTACTTGCGTCACTTCAGAAAGTTAACAAAAAACCTATCGCCACTCTTAATTGGTTGCTCGAGTGGTAGGGTTAGTATAGTACACATATAGAGAATGATATTAGTGGACAAGGTGTAGTCAGGTGGTATATCTGGGTTGTCCCTACAATTAGATACATAAGAATTGTTACATGAAGACTCCTGAGGATTGGCTAATATTACTGACGTCTGAGATAAGAGCCCCATGTTCTGATTGGTGCACTCGTGAGCCTCCCAGCCTGGGACCACCGTTGTTCCCAGCTCTCGGTGCACCTGTGATTGCAACAATGTTTCAATATGGGTACGTGCAGACAATGTGAGGATTTATTCATAGGTGGAAGGCTGACCGCTCCCACTGTAGCAGATGTCCATTGAGCCTTTCAAGTGTATCGGCCTGTGTCTCGTAGTGAGGGACCCAGACGCCTTTTCTCTCCTGGGTTTTGGCATCTCGTCAGGTTCGGCTTGGTCACGTGGGGAGGGACCGTGAAAGAGGCAGAATTCTGCACAATTAATATTGTTTTTTCTACTGCGCGTCTGGTTTAATTTGCCGGCGTGCCTTTATCGTTGAGGCGCGGAGTGCGAGGTTGCAACATCGTGCCTTTGATGATTTGTTCTTGGATGTGGGTTTGCAACATTGCGACCTTGGCTGGTTGCTCCACCGGGTTCTTTCTGCAGGATCAGCAACCTGACTCTTGCTTTGTTAATGTCCACGGAAGCTCTTGTTTGAGGCCTACTCGGGCCTGGTGCTTAAGTAGTCTGTTTGGTACATAGGTGCTTTTAGGTTATAATGGCATATATTTCCATGACCAGTATCGTGTTTCCATTATACCTCTCATGGTGGTAACGGGTTTCAAGAGAAGCGTGAGCAAGCGTTATAGACGAGTTCATGACGCGTCTTGCGTTTCTGCATTCTGAAAGCCTATGTAAAAATAATAAAGATGCACGTCCGTGAATATGCCTGTCGCCTACGTCAGAGCACTGAGTATGTTCTTCGTGTAGATTGGTGTGGAAATGTTCAGTGTGTATATTTGTACAGATGTGCTTCCCGTTGTCTAGGTCGTCATGGCATCTCTAACGACGTGTGGATTTTAGTCTAGCTGATCCGAGCCGCAGGTGTCGGCATGGCCAGTGCGGGCTGCTGGGCAGGCAGATGGACACATCCGTATGTTCCTGTACCAGGGTACCTGGTCGTCTGGTAAATGGACAAACTCTTCTCGCGGCGGGTGTCTGGGCCGTGACCCTCTAGGCCAAGCGCGAGAGGTGAAGGACGGGAGCCTGGTCTTCCATTCTCCCACTTCAACACGCATTCTGTGGGATCCTTACCCTCTTTAGGTATATGATATGATATGATATGGCATTTATAACGCACCTATACACAAGTGTTTCAAGGCGCGGCGGGGCAAGGGAGGGGAAACAATGGGAGGACGGACAACGATCCTACTAGGCCAGGTGTTTGTTTTTGTTCACTGACATGGCAGACCCGTTGTACCAGGCCCGGTCCATGACGTAATCAGGTAAACTTGAGTTCACCACATGACAAATGAGTCACCACACTTCACTATTGAGACCGGACTTGTGAATCACGAGGAACTTGTTGCCCTCCCCCGTGTAGCATTTATCAGACTACAAGCAAGATAGAGCCCTATATTGAAGACAGTCCCATGCTGCAATCATCCCAAAACACTCAGAAGCAATAGAAGGTAGGTAGCGAACAACAGCTATGTAGGTATTTTCTATCACCTCCATTTTTAACGTTTCCTTGACAGGTATACTCCATCTAGACAACTTTTTATTTTTGCTGTTATTCAGAAAGTATCACCAAGATCCTAACAGGGAGTCCATACTGAGACCACATTGCTTTGACCAACACAGTCCTGAGGAAAGCACATAGGATACTATAGACATTCTAAATGAAACCATGTTCAGATAGCCCCATGCTGGAAACACTAGAAGTGTGCTGTTAGTAAATACAACACACAATGTCACTTTAAATTACTAACCTCACCACATCGTTGTGTTCTTTGTCTTATTGTTTGTAACACATTTGCTGTTAGTTTCTGGCCCATGTGTTATTTTAATCTTGGTGTTTTGATGAATCATGAATACATTTTGTTTTAGCAGATTTATACCACTACCTGTTTTCCAATGACAGATTGATCCTCACCTCTGCCCCGCTTTTGGACTCTACCTCTACCATGTTGTGTTGAATGGTGGGGTAACCTGCACTCACTTGTATTTTTCTAACTGCATAGTCCCTCACGAGTCAAGTCCCCCGACAATAAAAAAGAGGGATTTCACCTGCATCACTACCCACGTTTCCCTGTATGTGCCTCAGATTCCTATGCATTGTCGCTCTTCATATGTATTGTTTGTACTAACACAAGTGTGTAGTAAGTCTTGTATTGTTAGCTATTAATTCCATGTTTTGTTTTAGTCAAGATTCTGATAGCCTTGCATTCATTATTTTACTGACCAATATTACCAGATTAAAATACTGTATTTCTGTGATGCTGCACCCATTGCCTATGTGTATGTCTTATTAGGTTATTTTATTAACATGAACACTCCAATATAATATTGTGTTTAAATGAGTACATTTTGTAATACATTAAATACTTAGGGCTAATTCACAGAGCGTTTTCCAATTGGGCTTTGCCATTACAAAACGCTTTTGTGAATTAGGCCCTTAATGAGAGCACTTCCGATCATCCCTGATATGTTGCTGCCAACATTGTAAACACAACCCCTTGTATAGACTTTTCATCAGAATAAATGTTAAATGTTAAATGTTAAAGGTATTTATACCGTGCACCGTCAGCAACGGAATTGGTCCCCAGGCGCTCAGGCGGATCTGTAAACAAGAAGGCAGGCGGGTTAGGTTAGTCGGGTGAAGAGGGAGTAGGAAAGTGAGAGAAGTGGTGTGCTGTTGGCGGCTTGAGTTCGGTTTTGTGCTGCTGAGCTTTGGTGTGAGTATCGGACCGGTACGAGACCTTGTATGCTGTTGGTGCGGTTTATGTGTTTTTTGTTAGTTTTTGTTGCAGTGTGGTGAAGTGCATGTGGTTTGCTGGGTGAGAGATGGTTGTGTTGATTTTCAGGTGAGTTAGGTTTGCAGAGATTTGAGCTTGGGTTAGTAGGTTATATATCTTAGGCCATAGCAGGTCTTGTACTATTTAACTGGCATTCCTGTAGGAAATCTTAATGGCCACTTTCTTGTCCATCTAATTGTTGTGAATGATGGTGTGGTGCGTTCCTGGCTATGTTGGATTTGAACTTGGTGTGATGGGACGGGGTGTGTCTAGTCCCCCTCTGGTATTGGTGCTGTAGGTTAGCAGTCCCCTACTCCCTTGCTATCTATTTCTGTCGGTGGTCTTTTGGGGCTTGTGTGTAATTCGGGCAAGGGTGCTATTGATCACCGTCCTTGTCTTCCGTCCTGGTCTAGCTGTGTATTAAGTCTTTAGCTCCGTCTTGTCAGAGCTATCTATCAATTGGCGAGTTTGGTATGTGATGGAGTGTCCTCCTTAGATTCTGTTTGTAGTTGATTGCTTAGTGGGATCCGTGATCGGGTTCTTCACTCATCATTTTTTCCACTTTGTATATGCCCCTGTGGGCGTTCTTCTAGTTATTCTGTGAAGAGCCAGGATTTTAGAAGTTTCCTGAATAGTATATGATTTCTTGTGTTACGTATGTTATTTTTTAAGTCGTTCCAGGTTTTTGGTGCGAGCTGAGAGAAAGAAGATACTCCGAGTTTTCTTTTGTTGTAGGGTTGCGGTTCCAAGCAGAGGTCGTTGCTTGATCTGAGCGTCCTTGTTGGGGTGATGTAGGCTTAATTTGTCTCTCAGGAACTCTGCGTCTTGGTTGTGGATTGCTCTGTGCATGATGCACATTGATTTGAATTTGATTCTCTGTTTTATTGGTAGCCAATGTAGTGTTATTAGTGTTGGTGTGATGTGTTCTCTTCTGGGTAGTTTGTGGAGTAATCTGGCCACAGCATTTTCTTTGCGTTATAGTTTTCTTAGTAGTCGTTCAGGCATACCCAGGTACAGGCTATTGACGTAATCTACTCTGGACATGATGAGAGGGATGAAGATAAATGTTTTGTTGGCGAATGACAGGAACTGTAGGATCCTTTTTACTGCTTGCAGGAGAAAGAAGCATGTCTTGAGTAGAGCGTTTTCTTGTGGCTCTAGAGTAAGCTTGTTGTCCATCAGTACACCCAGGTTTTTAACAGTCGATGATGGGGCTGGGGTTGTACTGAGTTCCCATGGCCAAGGGATGTAGTGATTGTCTCCTCCATCTTTTGTTATGATCAATATTTCTGTTTTGCCTGGGTTGAGTTTGAGGTAGTTCGAGTTCATCCAGTTGTATGTATCACAAAGAAAGTTCTCTAATGTTGTGTTTTCTTCTCTAGTGTCTTGTATTTTGAAGACTATTTGCGTATCGTCAGCGTAGTTGTAGCAAGTGAGGCTGTGTCTTTTGATGATCTTGATTAGTTGCGATAGGTAGATGTTGAATAGTAACGGGGAGAAGGATGATGTTTGTGGTACTGCGCATGTGGATTCTTTTGGGTTGGATTTGAAAGGTTTCATCGATATGGTCTCTGTTCTGTTTGTTAAGAAGGATTTGATCCACAGTAGGGCATTGTCAGTTATTCCCAGTCCTTCCAGTCTCGTGATGAGGATGTCGTGTTTAACTGTGTCGAAAGCCGCAGAGAGGTCTAGAAGTATCGTGGCTGTACTGTTGTCTGAGTCTGCGTTTGCATGTAGGTCATCCCATATTGAGAGGATTGCTGTTTCCATTCCTCGCATTGGTCTGAAACCTACTTGTGCTTGGTCTAGTAAGCAGTGCTCTTCTATGAATTCTTGGGTGATTTTGTATATGTACGTTTTGAGCAGTTTAGCTAGATACGGGATATTGGAGATGAGTCTCTAATTGGAGAGGTCCTCTACATTTCCTGCTGTATCTTTGAGTAGTGGCCTGAAGTATGCTGATTTGAAGGATTGTTGCACTTTCCCTGTTGAGATTGAAAGGTTGAGGACATTCCTGTGGTATTCCATGGGTGTTCCTTGTTTGAGGATTGATTTGTATATGTCCGGGGGGCAGGGATCGTCAGGAGACCCTGCTTTGTTGCTTTGATTTACCAGTTTGATGAAAGTCCCCATTGATATTTTGGGGAAGCTTCAGAGTTTGTTTGGGCGTTCCTCGTAATGGTAGGTGGGTTACATAGTCTGATCGCATGGTCTGTTTTGTATGGTTTGTTTGATGGTAATGATTTTATTTTTGAAATGGTCTGCTCGGCCATTGCATAGTTTCATCGATAGTATTGGCATGTTGCTGCAGCCAGGTGGGTTTTTTATTTCATTTATGATTTTAAAGAGTTATTTTTGCAAGTTTGGTGCATTGAAGATTCGGTTGTCGTAATATTTCCTTTTCGCTTTTTGTATTTCCTTTTTGTATGAGCGGATAACTGTCATTTTTTAACCTCCATTCTAGTTCCAGTTTTCTTTTTTTTTCAGGGTGCTGAGTAGTGGGGTGAACCATTTTGCTATTGCTCTATTGCGTGAAGGGGTGAAAGGTTTTTCTTTGGTGATTTCGTCGATAGTTGTTGTGATCCAGTTCTGGAGTAGAGCTACTTTTTTGTCCAGGTCAGCTTCTTCCATAGTTGTTGCTTGCAGTTTGCTACGTTCCAGAAGTTCAGTTAGGTTGGAGTTTTTGATGGTTCTCCAATTTCTATTCATGGTGATTGGTGGATTGTCTTGTTGCTTGTTTATTGGGGTGGTCAGTGTGATTATGAAGGGAATGATGAGGTAGTCACTCCAGAGTATTTGAATTGGTGGTGCCGTGGTAATGAGTTTTTAATTGCCGAAGATTGCATCAAGTGTATGCCCTGCCATGTGGGTTGCTCCTTTGACTAGTTGTTGTAGATTCATTGCTGCAAGTTGGCTGGTTAGAGATTTTTGTGTGGTTGTGGTTTCTTCATCGAACCAGATGTTGAAATCTCTGAGTACGATCAGATTATTATGCTCGATGGCTAGGTTGGTGATTGCTTCCATGAAGGCTTCTACAAAGGTTGCATCGTAGGTTAATGGTCTGTATATCAATATGATTTTGTTTTGGGGTTTACCGATAGGCATAGGATTAAGGATTCACATTTATTGATGTTTAATAGGTCTTTCAGTTTGATAACCAGGTATTCCTTGTGGACGATTGCCAATCCACCACTTCTTTTGGTTTTCCTGTTTGCTTGGATGCATTTGAAGTTATCAGGCAGGTAGTTGTTGAGAGTGATCTTGTAATTGTCATCTAGCCATGTTTCAGTTACAAATAGGATGTCGAAGCTTCCGTCACATAGGAGGTCGTAGATTTCGGTGGCATGTTTGGACATTGACCTTGTGTTGATAAGCTTGCAGTGGATCTTTTTGGTGTGGTTTTGTTTATTTGTTGTTCCTTGTTTTGGTTTGTGGTTGTTCAATCGGGGTGCTTCTGTATTGACGTTGATTGGATGAAGATCAGTGAAGGCTGCTTCTTTCTTTGAAGCAGTCTGCTAGATTGAGAGTTGGGCTGTTCAATCATAATGCTTCTCTGTTGATGCCGATTGGTAGAAAATCAGCGAAGGCTGCTTCTTCATTGAAGCGGTCTGCTAGATTGATAGTTGGGCTGCTCAATCGTGGTGCTTCTTTATTGAAGCCGATTGGTTGAAGATGTGATATGTGATGTCATCTGTGATGCCAGCAATGGCATTTGTGATGTCATTATTGATGTCCTGGGTGTTAGGCTTAGCAGGGCACAGTGGTGGCGCAAGTTATGGTTGCTTAGCTTACCATAACTGGTGAATTTCTGGGGGGTTTCGGTTTTACTTGTAAAAATAACGTCCCTTTAACGACGTTTTTTCACTGAATATACATATATAGATGTATTTATTTATTTATTGCATTTGTACAGCGTGCCCAACGCTCAGGCATCTGGGCGCATAGCTTAAGAAAGTGGTTACAGTTTCTACATCTTAAGAATTTGGTTACAGGTTGTGCTGGCTTAAGCATGTGGTTACAGGAAATGCAGGTTTATGGATCAGGTTACAGGTCACACAGGCTTAAGAATATGGTTACAGAACATGCAGGCTTAAGAATATGATTACAGGTCATATAAGCTTAAGATGGTGGTTGCAGGTCGTACTTAGATGTACTGGACAATTAGAAGGTTATGCAGTGCAGTGTGAGAAGGCGTAGCAGTGTTGTACCGCGAAGGATAACGCCTAATAGTAAGATGACTAAGTAAGGTACAGTGTAGCCAGTGTAGCCATGAAACCGTCCGCTACTTAGGTCAAGGTACTTTATGTATGAAGGAGTTATAACTTAGAGTCCTGTGTAAAGAGCAAAGTTTTTAGTTTGTATATCAATATGATTTTGTTTTGGGGTTTACTGATAGGCATTGAATTAAGGATTAACATTTATCGATGTTTAATGGGTCTTTCAGTTTGATAACCAGGAATTCCTTGTGGATGATTGCCAGTCCACCACTTCTTTTGGTTTTCCTGTTTGTTTGGATGTATTTGAAGTTATTAGGCAGGCAGTTGTTGAGGGTGATCTTGTAATTGTCATCTAGCCATGTTTCAGTTACAAATAGGATGTCGATGCGTCCGTCACATAGGAGGTCGTAGATTTCAGTGGCATGTTTGGACATTGACCTTTTGTTGATAATCTTGCAGTGGATCTTTTTGGTGTGGTTTTGTTTATTTGTTGTTCTGTATTTTAGTTTGTGGTTGTTCAATCGGGGTGCTTCTGTATTGACATTGATTGGATGAAGATCAGCGAAGGCTGCTTCTTCATTGAAGCAGTCTGCTAGATTGAGAGTTGGGCTGTTCAATCGTAGTGCTTCTCTGTTGATGCTGATTGGTTGAAAATCAACGAAGGCTGCTTCTTCATTGAAGCGGTCTGCTAGATTGATAGTTGGGCTGCTCAATGGTGGTGCTTCTTTATTGATGCCGTTTGGTTGAAGATGTGATATGTGATGTCATCAGTGATGCCATCAATGGCATTTGTGAGGTCATTATTGAAGTTCTGGGTGTTAGGCTTAGCAGTGCACAGTGGTGGCGCAAGTTATGGTTGCTTAGCTTTCCATAACTGGTGAATTTCTGGGGGTTTTCGGTTTCACTTGTAACAATAACGTCCCTTTAACAAAGTTTTTTCAGTGAATATACATATATATAGATGTATTTATTTATTTATTGCTTGGTTACAGGTTATACATCTTAGGAATTTGGTTACAGGTTGTGCCGGCTTAAGAATGTGGTTACATGAAGGGGTTATAACTTAGAGTCCTTAATTCCATCGGCAGGGCATTCCAGTAAATTGTGGCCAAGATAGAGAAGCTAGAGCCGCCTGCTCTTTTGGCCTCACTACAACCCTGGCGTTAAGGGGTTAACGCCGCCGTAAAAGGCTGCGGCGCCGTTAAACCCTTAATGCCAGATTCACACTTTAACGCCTGCTTTTTGCAGGCGTTAAAGTCCAACCCGCTAAGGGACCTTGGTGCTAATTACGGCACCGTAATTTACGGTGCCGTAATTAGCGCCTTCCCCATTCCCATTGAGCCTTATGGGCCAACAATGGGAATGGGGAAGGGGCCATGGTGAATGGGGATTTACCGCCCGCCAACCTTGGAATGGGGCGGTAAATCCGCCATCCCCCATGGCGGAATCCGGCATGGACCATGGTGCTAATAGCACCATTGTCCAATGCCAGGGTTGTAATGAGGCCCAAATATCTAGGCTTGGTAAGTTGCCCAAGATATGCTGAGCGGGTAGGTCTGGCTGATTGGTTTTTATTTATCAGGCTGGACAGGTAGCGAGGGGCAGTGTTAGATAGGCATTTTTGCGTGAGTGTAAGTACTTTAAATTTAATTCGGTCTCTCACTGGTAGCCAATTGATGTTTCTCCTGAAAGTAGTGATAGGTTCTGACTTGGGAATGTTGAGTGCAGCTCTGATGGCGTTGTTCTGTACAATCTGGAGTTTCTTAATGTTTTTAGATGAAGAGCCTGCAAAGATGGTATTGCAATAGTCAATCCTTGAAAGGATTAGCAGTTTTGACAGAGTGATCCGATTCCCTTCTGTGAGATATGGTTTGCAAGCCGTGATGAGTTTGGCTGTGCACACCAATCCTGAGGTGATAGCATTAACTTGCCCAGAGAGGGTAAGTGATGAGCCAAGATAGACTCCTACGGTCTTGACTTCTTTGGCGGTCATGATGAGCAGGGGCTGATAGAGATGAGGTTCTCTGGGAAAGGGAAACACCTGAGCATAACCTCAGGAGCCCTAGTACCAGAGGCCTTCATCTCTCCCAGTCCCTGGACTCTGCCACCCCCATGTCCCTTGGCGCACATGAGCACAGGGCCACAGGGATGGCAGATTACTATCCAGCCAAAAGTATGGGGCTCATAGGCCAGTACCACCCAGGAATGGATGGGTGGGCATCCGGGTATGGGCACCCAAGTACAGTGCAATTTAGTGGGGAACCCCAGGACAGTAGGCCCACTAAGGGCATCCTGAAAACTTCTGCCCAGTTAGGTCAGTGGGGGGGTACCCATCAAATCCTGGTAGCAAGGAGGGATCTGAAGACTCCTCTGAGCGTCACAGGACACAGGAAACCAAGTCCCCACATTCTGCCAGCCATTCCCAAGCTCGCAGAATCCGGGAAAACCTGGAAGATCAGACGGGCACCTCTGGGAGCAGTGCTTCTGAGTCAGTGGATGAATGGACCAGGGTTACCCGAACCAAAAAGGCCAATAAGGCAAAAAAGGGCCTTGCTTAAGGACCCCTTAAAACAGATTAAGGCAATAAGCAGTGTCATCACCCCTTATCACAAGAACGCCAAGTATTCTGTTTGGGAACACTTGGAGCTTTATGAGCAAATGATGGAGACTTTCCATTTGAAGGACAGTAGTAGCTGCATTCAGTATGTCAAATGGACATTCTCCCCAGAATACTCCAGTTTCTTTGCGGGGCTGGAGGACCAAAACCATTCAAGATAGTCCACATATAGGGCGGCCATCTTGAAACATTTTTCTGTTCACAGAAATCCCCAAAAGGCTCGCAAGGCAGCCTACAATTTGCAATGTGGGGAGGATCAGGCCCCACAAGAATTTGTGCAGGAATTGAAGCGTGCCTTTGCGCAGACTACCAGAAGGGTGCACACGGACAGCAAAGAATTTGTTAACACTTTTTTCCATGCCTTACCCAAATACATAATGACCCAGCTAGTGAGAGATTTTCACGAGAAAAGGTCACTAGACTGGGTCATTGAACAGGCTACCCGGATCTATGAGGTGCAGAAGCCCAGAGAAAATAAAAATATTGCCCAGAAAAGCCCCAAATCAACCAGCACCCCTGCTGCTGCTAATGTGGCAGAGGTAAAGGTTGCCCCCATTTTAGATTTGGAGATGGGGGGGCCTAAAAACTTGCCTGCGCAGAATAACTCTAAGCCCAGAAGGCCCTCGGGCCAGTCACAAACAGGGAGTCAAGGAGGTAGTCCAACAAATGGGATCCCTCATTCCCCTGATTATGTAAGTCCCCGCTACAAGAGAAACCAACCCATCCTGGGTTATGTGTGGACTCCTCCGGCCCAAGGGGGGGGGATCCAGCCAAGCACCTAACCCAGGGACCCCCCTCCTAACTTCCCACAGGAGGGCAGAAATTCACTCAATTTCCAACCCCAAAATCATCCAAAATCATCCGTCCTTCTTTCCCCAATTCCCTGAGCCCAGACCACTTAATCCGGAAGAGGGGAGGCCAAAGGTGGAGGGGTACCCAAATCTTCCCAACCCCGGGTACTACCAGAGAAGGGATAGCTACCCTTCCCGGGATCAGCCCATGGGAGAAAACCGAACCCCGTATCAGCCTGAGCGGGTTTCACAGTTAGAGCGCCAGGTCCAAAATATGGCACGGGATCTGGGTCACATGCTGAGGGCTCAACAGAACCCTCATATGAGCATGCTGGTGCAGAATGCCCCAAACTCTGGGCCTGGTGCCCCAGAACAATGACGGGGGCAGTACCCCGATAACCCACCGGTTCCCAGGGAGGAGGCACAAGGGGAAGGGGGTGTAAAGCCTTGGATGAAGCTTCCTTCCCCACTTGTAAACAGCCCCTGGAAACCACAGGAAACGGAAACAAAATCTCCTACCCCTTAAAGTCTGCCACCCAAGGAGAAGAGAGTAGGTAGGACAAACAAAGGACCCAAACAGACCCATTTTGTGGAGGAGGTACAAACTTTCCATTTGAGGGAGAGGGATCCTCAGAGGATCCTGGGAAAAGGATCTTCTCCTTCAGAGATGGGGGAACTCCTCCCAAAGACAAATGGGTCCCAACGGATCCAAATCCAGACTGGGTAGATGTGGGGACTGAGCTAGCGCCGCCCATCATCTCATTCCAGAACCAACAGCATCAAAATCCCCTGGTTCAAACCCATTCTGGTGACTGCCTCCAAAAAGTGGGGGGCGGCCCAGAACCGGAACCAGGGGAACCAACAATGGCTCTGATTTCCAGTTGCCAACTTTTTCTTGCAGATTCCCATGACTCTCCACAGAATTCTGCCCAAATCTCTTCTCTCGCGATGTCCAAAACTAAGAAATTAGCCCACCAGTTGCCCAAAAATTTGCATTATCTGTGCCCCCTTGAGGAGAAGGAGGGAAGATACTATGCCCCGGTACAAGTACAGGGGCAGGGTACAAATTTGGCACTGGTGGACACTGGATCCCAAGCTACCCTTTTGTCCAAAAGGGCCTTTGATGAACTAAATGCAGGAAGGGGGGAGAATTACCGAATTCCTCTCACCTCCCTTCCAGGACAACTTCAGAACTTTGACGGGAAGGAAATTCCCGTCGAGGGGACTGCAGATTTGGACATTAAAATTGGGCGACACAAGGTGAACCACCCGGTCATAGTAGTGACTCCAGAGGGCACCCCTTGTTTACTAGGGAATGACCTCCTGAAAAGGTTGTCACCCCTAATAGATTGCATAAACAAGGTCCTCTGGACCCAGACTAGTCGACCAATAAAATTAAAACAGAGTGTCAACCATGTTAGTTTAAACGGCACATGCCACATGGTTGAACAAAAATCTGACCAAGTAGAATTGCACTTCCAGAACAACCAAATTCCAGATTTGACAGTAATAGCAGTAGGACAACATACTCGTGACGGGGGGGGGGGTCCTCTCTATTTCTGAAAATCAACCTTCCTTCCAGTTTAAGGTGGTATTCCACACTGGAAGGAAACACTCTGAAATTCTTTACTAATCCACAATCAGACATTCCCACTCCAATTGTCCAGAAAGATGTGAAATCAGCTCAGAGCCTGGCTGATATTCAGCAAATTGGAGAGCAGCTGTTCATCCCTGTTCAGTTAAATGATGGGAAGGACTCTGTTCTTGCCCGAGTGTGTGTGAACAACGGTAAGAGCTTCATCAGCGAAGCCATGTTCCGCCAACTCCCAAAAGATCCAGCCATTCCCACATTCAAACTGATAGACAAATGGGAAATGGATCTGGAAACACCCAATTCTAAACATCTCCTGCCAAGCAGGTGTATGCTCAAAATCTCCATTGGCAACAAGAGCATAGTCCATAATTGTTGGGTCGTGCGAGACGTCACTGCCGCCTTTTACCTAGGCAGTGACATTCTCAATCGCTTTGCCATTAGTTTGTACCTAATAAACTTCAAAGCTTGGTCCTGGTTAGCGGATAATCCCATGGGCTTTGATGATCCAGAAAAAGCATTTAGGTCAGCTCAACTGCTGCTTTATGCAGTTGAAATTCAGATTGGAGAGGAAGTCACCATCCCATAAAGGACCAGTCAATTCTCCCTGGAAGTGAAAGTTAAGACAGGACAAAAATTGAAAAACCTTGATGCTTATATTCATCTAAATGCATCTCTCCAACAGCACGGGGTTGGGGGTGAACCCAACAACATTAGTCAACATAGAACATGACACCATTCCAATAGAGGTGGATAACAGCGACTTAAAGAGTATCACTCTAGCCGCAGGCACCATTATTGGAATAGCGGTTGATGACTGGCATTTTTCCATTGATTTAGGAAATGAACTGTTAGGACCAATCCCCAAGGACTGTTTTGACAGTGACAAGTTTTCTTGGATTTCTAAGATCTCTTCGCGAAGGACTCATATGACTGTGGTCGCACCGACATCCACACAACAACAATTCCCACGGACCCTGGCATGACTCCAGTGTTTGTGAAGCAATATCGCTTGCCTTTCGCATCCATGGAGTCCCTTACTGAAATAATTAAGAACCTTGAGTCCCGGGGAATACTCTGTCCAGTACACAGCACCTTCAATAATCCGGTGCTGGGAACATTGAAGCCAAACGGCCAGTGGAGACTCTGCGCTGACCTTAGGGAGCTCAACAAATGGGTCCATACTTCCCGATGGCCTCTTCCCTACATTGACCAAGGGCTGGCCCAGATCCAGGGGTCACAGTTAATCACTGCAATAGACCTGACCAATGGATACTGGACCGTGCCTGTCAGTAGGGAGGACCAATACAAACTGGCTTTTACCTTTGGGGGCCAGCAGTACACATGGACCCGGACTCCCTTCGGATACCTCAACTCCGGCAATGAATTCAACATTTTCCTACATAAGGCCATGCCCGACCTGGGTCCGAGGGGTAACCTGGCTTATGTAGATGATGTCCTCATCAAAGGTTCATCTGTGGAAGAACACATAGCGGAGATCCGTTATGTCCTGACACAGTTGAGGGCCGCCGGAGCAAAACTTTCCTTTCAGAAAGCACAGTGGTGTAAAACCCATGTTAATTTCTTGGGGCATGGGATTACTCCTCAGGGTCTCTGTCCCCAGGAAAAGAAAGTGGAAGCACTTCAGAAACTGAAAGACCTCACAACTCTGCGGGAACTAAGGAACTTCCTTCGACTGACTAATTACAGCAGAAAGTTCATTGAGGGCTACGCAGAGATCACCAGACCCCTGATTCATCTCTTGAAGGGGGGGGTCAAGTGGGAATGGGGTCCAGAACAATCCGAGGCAGTAAGACAGCTCAAAAGAAGCCTCTCACAATCGCCCTGCCTAGCTTACCCTGTCAGAAACAAGGAGTTTTTCTTGGAGACAGGGTTCTCTAATAAATGCTTGACTACAGTGTTATATCAAAAGCATGACAAGGTCAATAAAGTAATATCCTATGTGAGCAAAACGTTATCCTCTGTGGAGGAAAAATTCAACGATTGTGAGAAGGCACTCCTGGCAACGGTGTGGGCATTGAAGAATTACCGCCCGTTTATCCAGGGGGAACACATCATAGTGGAGACTCCACACCAGCCTCTGCAATATCTCCAAAGTGACAAAATCCGGGCCGGAAATGTGAGTAATTCGCGAATTACTTCCTGGATTCTGTCAATGCAAGGCTTTCCTGTGGAGGTCAGATATGGCCAAAACAAGAAGAGTCCCCTCGCGCAAGGTCTGGCTGACTTGCATGATTGTGCCAGAGAAAACTCCCTCGAGGACGAAAGTCTAAAAATCAAGGACAACATGGAGGCATACCTTAATTCCCCACACAAAGTCTTTGAAGATGACAAGTGTGAGGGAATGCCCACTGTATATGTGGATGGATGCTCTTACCATGTTGACAACAAGGGGGAAAAAGAACTGGTGGCCGGCGTAGGGAATGCATGGGTGAATGAGTCCCCAGAACCCTCCGCTGAGTACAAGATTGGTCCCCGAAGTAGTCAGGTGGCAGAGTTGATGGCTGTGTATCAAGCCATCCTCACTGCTGTCCAACATCAACTCCACGAACTGGTCATAATCACAGATTCGGATTATGTACGGAACATGTTCGTGGAGCACCTGGTTCATTGGAAAACCAGGGGCATGTTATGTGCTACTAACAAACCCTTGAAACATGGGAAGTTAATTCAAAACATTGATGATCTGGTCACCGTGAATGGGATGACCATCTACTGGAAGAAGATCAAGGGTCATTCCAAAGTAGAGGGACCAGACAAAACTGGAAATGACTTAGCTGCTCAGCTGGCCAAAACCGGGGCCATCCAAGGGGATCTAATAGAGATTGAGTCACTGTTGGGGGAAATCCAGGTCACTGCTATCACTAGGTCCCAGACAAATGCTCACAATGATCTTTCAACTGCACAATGGAGTAAGGAGACCCCAGATGCTGATTTGATTACGGCTCAGAAAGGGGAACCAATATGGTAAATTTTACCAACACATTAAGGACCCTGAGAACTTTCCCCTGACGGATACTGATTACATTGGGAAAGAGGACCTCAGAGTGTTGATGAAATGTCCAAAAATGTTCTGAATCCAAGACGGTTTGTTGGTAAGGAAATCCCAAGCTGGCCATGATCAGTGGGTGGTCCCTACCTCATTCCGAAGCCTGATGTTAAGTCACGCCCATGATGCGGCCACCGCCGGTCATAGGGGGTTTCATACAACACTTGAGATCTTAAGAGAGGTTGCATACTGGCCACACATAGGGCAGGACCTCGACCAATACTTGAAGGGGTGTCTTGTGTGTGCACAATTTCAGCCAACATCCCTCACACACCATGCGCCTCTCCAAAAGAGGGGGATGACACTGCCATGATCAGATTTGCAAGTCGACTTCATAGGGCCCATGATTCGCTCCTCTAGGGGGAATAAGTACATGTTGATGGTGACATGCTTATTTACTAAATGGGTGGAATGTCTCCCGGCCCCATACTGCAAGGCAGAAAAAGCAGCTGCCCTGATGATCAACCACAACTTTTCCCGTTTCGGTCTACCCCAAAGGATCGAGTCAGACAGAGGTAGCCATTTTACCAGCGAAGTAATGACAAAGATGTGGGAGATACAGGGGGTTAAAAGGAAGCTACACATTGCTTACTGGCCAGCCTCTTCTGGTGCACTAGAACGTTACAACCGAACCATTGTGAGCATCTTAAAAAAGTTTGTGGCAGTTTCTGGGCCAAGTTGGGATATCCGATTACCTCTTGTCCTAATGGCCATCAGATCTACCCCTTCATCTGCAACTAAAATGTCACCGTTTGAGCTGATGACTGGACGCAGGATGGTGCTTCCCCAGCATTTGCTCTACAGAACCCAAGAGCAAACATTAATCAATGCCTCCACAACGCATGAGTATGTTGAAAATGTAAGGAAACACCTCCAACATGCTTTTGCCTATGCTCAGCAAAACCTAGAAAGATCAGCCGATAGCATGAAGACTCATTATGACCTGAAGACTACCAGGAAAGAATACAATGTGGGCGACCAGGTCTATCTATACAATTTCCAAAGGAACCAGGCCAAACAGCAGAAAATTCTGCCTACATGGAATGGACCTTTTGAAATTGTAGACAAGATCTCCCCAGTCGCCTACAAGATCCGCATCCCCAAGGGTAGTTTGGTGGAAGGGGAAGACAAGTGGGTCCATATAAATCAGCTAAAGTGTTGCCATCCTAGGCACACTCTGCAGCAACTGGAGGAGTCCTCTGCAATCCCAGAGGGGGCTGCTCCAGATTAATACAAGTCCAACTCTAAAACATTCCACATATAGCTTATAAAATTCTATGATTCTTGAATGCAAAGGTCTCCTGATGTATAAAATGTATATGTTCGCTCCACCATTAGTAGTGGTGGGGAAATGTCTACGAATATGTTTCTGCCGCTTTTGCTTTGTCATCCTAGGAGAGATGAAACCATGGAGACTCACCAAGGAGGAACGGGAGCAAAGATCCGAGTGGCTGGGGGTAGCGCCCGTAACTCCCATCAGGACCGGCGAGGAGAACCGATCGATCCACCCTGATGGAGGAAAAGATGCTGAACTGTGCCATCTGAGGAATCGGAAGAAGATGATGCGGACATCCCAGCGCGTGGATCAAAACATCCTTTGCACCCAACTCCCCCTCAACTCGAAATCAAAGTGCAGTCGGGCAGGGGGGCTTGTCAGGTGTCTTGACCCACGTTTGAACTATTATGCTACAACATTTGGTGCTGTGAGCTTAGAAAATCCAAGATGGCTGAAAAGCCCACATTTGTGCCAGAATCCAGGAAAGCCGCGCAGTTTTTGCGCACACCAAAATGGTCGCCTGACCTGCCACCCACCAGTGCGAGCGTGATGGGCCAGAAGCGCCATGAGCTAAATCAGTGCAAAGGAATATGGTGCTGTTCAAAATCTGTTTTAATTAATGTCAAAAATCGCTAAAATCATGGGCACAAAACCACCGGACAAAAAATCCAACTTCTGGTTGGGTGTTCTACATTACTCCACTACAGAATCCACATCAATACAATGTTAGCAAGGATCATATGTTATCAAGTAAAATCCCCTTTTTGAAATGTATTAATTCAAGACAGCGCCCAAAAAGGGGTGCAGTACCGGCGCTCGACACTAACCGGCGCTAGCGGTCTAAACTCTGACAGGAGGCCTGTATTTCAGGAGCTGACAAGGAACCTCAGTTAGCTGGAAACTTCAAAGGCTTGCTGATCAACGGGAAGCCTTCACACCTCAGAACTCCTCACAAGAAGGCAGTCTGATTTAATTAAAAGTTCAAGAGGCCTCTGCCCATGGGAAACATTCACACCTGCCCTTACCACCAACAGCACAGGAGATCACATGGTCGTGTTAATCAGATGCAGAGTGGCACCCTAGTCTGCTGACCTCAGTCAACACAATAGACTCTTTTCTACTGAATAGGATATGCTGATTTGATGTGTAATTGTCAACTGTTGCTCTGGGGGAAGGAAAGACATTTGATCTCTGAGTCAAGCCAAGTTCCCGGGGGCGGGGACAAGCAAATGGGTGTACTGAAGGAGAGGCAAATGTATGTTTTATTTAATTGCTTATAAAATATTGTATTAAGCTTACAAAAATGTACAATTTTGAATGATTGCTAGTGTTGACCTGAACTAATTCAAAGTAGCTGTCACCCACCCTGAATCTCCTATAGGGAATTAAAATCATTTTTAGCATATTTTTCACTTCATTGCAAATCACATTACAATTATTTCTGCATGTTTTAAAATCATACCGGTTGCTCTAAGCTTGCTAGGGGGAACTAGAATTTGTATTGCATTTGATCATATTCCTGAAAATTGTGTGCTCTCCTTCCATCTCTTTATATTGCATAGGGGGGGAGTGAATTGCCACAAAAGAAAAAGTGATCATATTATCTCTTGTTGAAACCATATCAGTTTATTTCTCTGCTGCATTCTTTCCATCATTGCTTTTCCTTGAAACCACAAAAGTATTCTCTGCTACCTTATCCTCTCTATACCAACTCCTAAGTAATTAAAAAAGTGTGCTAGTGTAATATTATCCATTGTTGATCACTGTCATATTCATAAGTGTGCTATCTAATATTAATTTATTCATAAAAGTGTGATATATGTTGTTTACATTTTTCAAATAAATCTTTTAATTTGCAAAACAAACCTACTTCTTGGCTCAGTGAGGTCAGGGGGATTCAAAGAGAGGGGCGTTATCCAAGGGTTTATCATCCAGATCTATGAACTTGTCATAAAAATATATAAATAAGGGCTTCCCTTGGGCATCCCAGACTAGGCATTGGAGGTCATTACGATCCAGGCGGTAAGGGTTAACGTCGTCGTTAACCCTTAACGCCTGATTCCAATTTTAACAGCTGCTTTTAGCAGGCGTTAAAATCCATGGCGCTAAACCGCCTTGGTGCTAATTACGGCACCGTAATTTACGGTGCCGTAATTAGCGCCTTCCCCACTCCCATTATGCTCTATGGAGCAAAAATGGGAATGGGGAAGGGTAAATGGGAAATGGGGATTTACCGCCCCACTCACCTTGGAATGGGGGGGTAAATCCGCCATCCATCATGGTGTAAACATAGTTTACACCATGGTGGTAAAGTTGGTGTACTTACCGCCTGGGTTGTAATGACCTCCATTGACTTAGTTGGAGTGCTGAATTGAAGTCACTTAACATAACGTAGACTTTGAGTGTGTTAGTAATGCGAGCAGTCAAACATCTCGGTGGTAAGACAAATATGAAACAACATATGGCAAATGATAACCTGGCATAGCAAGACATGCAAAAGACACAAATGGCATCACAATTTATGCAAGGTTATAGAAACATTTGAAAATATCCCCACAACCTGGTATCCTCCCCATACCTCTACCACTGACCTCTTGCTGACATGTCCCATTTCACTTTATCTCATTGCGATTGTCAGAAAAGCCTTGTCGCTCTCTCAATCTCTGCCTCTCTTTCTCTCTTTCTCTCTCTCTCTCTCTCTCTCTCTCTCTCTCTATCTCTCGTCATTCAAAGAGATATATTTTACCCTACGAGTCAAAAGTGCCTGGGAATTGGCTGATGAGAGAGAAGGGGCAGTCTGGAGACTCCACTTATTACCACTGGTTAGGCACTAAGGGTTGTGGGAGGCAAGAACCTTTGGTTCAGAGAAATGGTGGCTTGAGATATAAAGACCCCAGACACCCAGTCGACTTCTTTAGTATGTAGGTTGCAGGCTGAGAGTCCTCTCAAACACCACTCTAACCTACTGGTGCTGTGCTCGGTGGCCAGCTGGGACAGTGGCCCGCCGGGGTATCAGACAGTGTTTGTCAGGTATTTGTCAGGGCAGGGGCCAGCTTCCCTGGTCGTTTCTCACAGTAGTTTGCCCAGTCTATCCCACTAGCCTCTGACTCCTCTCGCACAGTGCACCTAGCCCTGGGCCAAAATAAAATTCTCCCAATGTGGACCTGCCATCTCCCCCACCCTCCCTAACTGGTTTAGCTGGCGTCTGTATATTTTAGTTTTAGTATGTTGCTGAATCCCTGCAGGGGCTTGTTCAGGGTAAAATGAGAGCAGGAACAATAAAAGGGGGCGGGGGGTCCGGATGAATCAACGCTCCCACTCTCTCCCAGTGAAGCTGAGTGCACCAATCCTTAACCCGGAAGACCGCAATGGCTGCAGGAAGGTGAAAGAAAGCATGATGGTAGTGAATTAGAGAGGGTTTGGACATGAAAAAGTGGCTGTGCAATCCAGTGCAGTATCTCTCATGTGTTTAACCATTCTCCGCTTTGCCCTTTTCCCTTTCTCTGTTGCCCTATTTTTTTATTCTCCAGCAGGACAGGTTATGGATACCCCGATTTTGTAAAGTGAACGGACCACCTTAAATGGCGGCATGACCATAAGGACAGAATGAAGGACTCAACACGTGAATAAGGGCAGAAGAGGAGTGGACACAGAAGATTGTAGAGGGACAATAAAGACGGTTGCATGCGTAATCAGGCTCAGCTCCTATTATTTACTACTATATCCGTTTGTTTGTAGGGCCTTCCCCAGGCCATATGGCTACTATGTGAACCTGGGGAAAGGGCCAATTCACCCTAGTGGGGGAACAATTCACCCGTCTTTGTGAGAGATTTGGAGAGGTTAGACCTCTACGGTGGTCACTGGCCAAGTGAAAAAAAAAATTCTTAAAATAAATTACGACCCAGACTAACTGCTTATGTATCGGTAGACTAAGCCATTAGACTTCCTGGGCCATATGGCCACCCTATGACCCTGAGGAAAGGGCCACAATACCCTAGCGGGGGAACAATTCACCGGTCTTTGGGAGAGATTTGGAGAGGTTAGACTTCTAGGGTGGTCACTGGTACAGTGAAAATAATACATGGCTACCTGCTTATGTATTGATAGACTAAGCAGTCGGTAGCATGTTGGAAGAGGCAGTTCTAGTGCGGTGGGGCTTGACGTGTTTGTCTGACCCCGCTAGGTCCTTTCCTTTAGTTTGTTTCCTGCGTGTCCTTCGAAGCTGCGGTGCAGCAGAGCTGCAGGGGACCGTGAGGCTTTCTCCCTGTGTGTGTCCATCGTTGAGTTAGTTCAATGGCGGCTGGGAGAGTTTGTAACAGTCTCTGGGGCTGCAGCAGGCTGTAGGAGGGATTTGTGACCATGCGTGTGTTGGCTTCACTGACGATGTCTTGCCTCCGCTTGGTTTTGCCTTGTGTTTTGCCACACTTCTTGCTGTGTGATATCTGAGCTTTGATTGTGGTGGGCAATGTTTTAGTATCTGACTTCCGTATTTAGAAACTGAGAACCTTTGAAATTGTGTTAAATATAGGTGCTGGGAGGCAATAAGATTTGTTATTGCTCTGAATGGCCCAATAGATTGAGGAGCTGCAGGTTCTTTTGGCAGTAGCTGAGCTCTGGCGACTTACTTGCTGTGTTGGGGTATAAAACTAGATTAACATACCCTCTGATTTTTGAGTACTTCCAGTTTTTTAAAATATGTCTGTTTGTAGAGTACCTGTTTCCAACAAGGTTCCTAATCCAGTCGTGGACAAACCAATGTTAAATTCATTGCACATGGGGATAGCTAATGAACTTGCACATGTTTCATCCACCCTTAAGCCTGGATGCCAAGCTTCAAGTGGAAGCCTTACTTGACTATCAGAAGTCCTGGCCTTAAGTGCCGGTAGAAGGGGATGTCTTCAGGAGAAGTGGCCTCAATGCTTGAATATTGAGGATGCTGAAGTAGACCGAGACTCAACACTTATTACTACTTATGTAATGGCCGGAAAACGAGGCAATGACTAGTCTCTCAAACTCCTGATCGGCTTATAATGAAGCTCTATCGGGAAATATATTCGGCACTTCTGTTGATTTTATTATACCTGTCCTCACGTCAGCAATGCAGTCTCTGACTAAAACAATGGAGGCTGTGATTTCTGAAATTGTAGGGCAGTCTGTACTAGTGAAGAAAGGGGCTGATGATGGTTCAACTACTGCAGTTCAGTGGCAGCCTATTAAGGATCTTATCATACACCATCTTATTGCATATACAAATGTAGCTGATTTCAGCGCGTGGGTAGATTATCTGGACACTAGGTCAGCAGAAGTCGACCGCGATGGGGTTCCATCCACTGGAAAGAATGTTGAATCTATGGTTGCGTTTGATATTACATCGGTTTCACCACTTTCAATGGACATCTGGCTAAAGAAATCACATATGCCAACGATTGCTGATCCAATCCTGAGGAGGTTAATTTTAAACTCATAGAATATTATACTTACCGATGTCTAGAAGTCGTAGGAGTCATAAGCCAGGAAATCCCTTAAAAAGAAAGTCCTGGCCTGACTGCATCGAAGAGTAGGCCAAAACTGCATCAGAACTCAGGACCTAAGAGTCCTTCGTAGGGTGCATATTAATAACTTGTGCTCCTTGATAATACTGAGTGCACTGTGCGGCCAAAGTAACCTACCATTGTTTTGGAGCAAGTACAAACTTTTGAGTGCTATGTTATCTCCCACTGGACTGATTCCTAGGATCCTCTGTAGGACTGTGGCTACGAATCTCAAACATGACTCTAAAAAATGTATTTTATTGATTGTGTATATTTATGTTAATTTTTATGATTTTGGTCTGACTATCCCTAGCTATGTGCGATGATTTTAATGTATGAGTGTCTTGTCCCAGTGCTATTCTACCTACAGGCCTTTGTCTATGCGCTATATAAATAAATAAAATCAACATAAAAAATAAAAACATGACGTAAAAACACACACTTCCCTATTATTACTCACAACTTCACACCCACAGTTAAACCGGAGGCTGGATTCCAGACCACGGGCCCTTGAGTTCTAAAGTCTTGGATTTACCAACTTCACTGTGGTGTCTTACAGTACGTGGGTGAGTTTCTAGGTATCACTATATGTCTCATGTCCGTGTGCCCACAGGTACATGTTTTAGTCCACGTTACGTAAGCAGCTGCAACTCATAGTCAAATCAAATCGTTATCACAAAAGGAAAATTCCAGACTTTGGCCTGTGGTAATCCAGGCTCGAATCCCACCTCTGGCATTGGTGCTTTCAACGAAATAATATGACATAGTCACTAATACATTACAAGTGTTTCCTACAATTGAATGAATGTTTACATTTAAATGACTTTCTACTTGTAAAGGGACAATTGGAAGTGGATAGGGAGTTTGGCAGAAGTGAGTGTGGAGGTTAGGGGGGCAGTCTGATTGCTGTGGAGGAGTGAGATGATGGTCGTTGGGTAGCTTAAGAGGGAGGGATGTGTCAGGTTGAGGAAGGGATTTCTCAAAATTGGGTATGTTCCCATTTTTTGTTAACGAGGGACCGGTTTTAAGGGGGTTGAGGAAGGGGCAGGATTCTAGTGGAGTGTCACAGAGTGTTAGTGTGGGGAATATGGTGCTGACACCATAGAGTGGGGGATAAACATGACTGAGTGTGTGGGGGGCTGTGGGTAACAGGTGGCTGACAATGTGGAGAACCTGCTAGGGGTGGGGCAGTTTGGAAAGAGTGAAGGTGGGGTTTGTAAAATGAGTTGAAGGTGTCTGGCAGAGTTAGGGGATGGTGCCTGGTGCAGGATGGCAGAATGTGGGTGTTGTTGACAATTAGTTGGGGCTGGTTGAGTGGGGGCCAAATCTGGTGGGTGGGTTGTGTAGGTGGCTGGCAGTGTGAGGAAAGGGTTTGGGAGGAGGGGGGTTTGTCTGGTGAAAGAGAGAGGTTTTCGACTATTGTATTGGGAGATTCCCTTGGCTGCACTGTTGCAAACATTGTGGGCTTGTAACCTCAAAGTCTCCCTACCTGATACCCAACCCCTAAGTGCTGTGAGGTGCTTTACTGTGGCATAAATCACTATACAAGCAACAAGCAATGCCACAGCCTTCTCTGCTAACAGTCATGTCATAACCGCAGCCCCCTGAAGTGGGCAATGACTGCACGCTCAGGCAATATATTATCAGAATATTGCACCATTCTCTCCCACTGCACCTGTCCCTCAGTATATGACCATGCAAGTATGGCATGGTGAGAGATGGACCACATGATTAATTTATTTTCCCCTGTGTGACTCTGCCTCACTCGACACTGATACTAGAGGCACGTGTACTATCAGAAACTCCACTCATACACAGTAATCACTGCCTCAGAAGTATACATAATTCATGTTATGTTATTGTGATTTATACAGTTCTTCACCACCACTTTCATGGTCTCCAGGCGCTCTGGTGGATCTGAAAGAGAAGAGGGAGAGTGAGGTTAGTGAGGTGAGCAGGGAAATGCAAGAGAGCTTTGCTGTTGTGTTGATGCGTTCAGACTGGAAGTACAATGAACTGTGCATGGGGGTCAGTTTCTAGGTTTTCTTTGTCAAAGGCATGGAGCCATTTCTGTCCAAATGGCAACCTCGTGTGCCCACAGTGCTAGGATGCATTTCCCCGAGGTGTAGCATGTAAGTTAGTTGTCCAGGTGTAATGTTTGGTTGTTTGATGTCTGTTGCAAGTGGGGTGTTCACATTTTCATGTGTTGGTTTCTTAGATGATATGCACTGTGGTGAGTTGTCTTACCTTCCCATCCTTACATGTGGGGTACGCAAGCAACCAGGGGCTGGGCTGTCGTTACCTGATGTGCCTCACAGAGGTTGGATAAGGAAGGATCCCGCCATGTTCCTGTCACCCCAGCGACACAGTAATGCGTCATCAGGGGTCACACTGTGGGATCGTGACACTGTGGGATGGTAATCTGCAGCAGAGGCGTAGACAGGATAGGGCTGAGCGGGCAAGGCCCACCCTAAATCTGTAAATGCCCACTCATCAGCACTGTGTGGGCATTTACATATGTCAATATCACTGAGGTGGGCCCAACTGCATTAATATCATGTCCCACTTGTTAGACAATCCTGGCTATGCCTATGATCTGCAGAACTATACCTCCCAAGATGTCATTCAATACACCTGAAGCCTATGCTACAGAGTCACAGCCAGAGCGTTGTGAAAACCATTCATTCCTAAAAGCTGCAGTGTTCCTTAATCATGGAGAAACATTATCTGAGTTTTACCTGAATGTAAAGAAGCAATAGAAGGCCTACCTACTTCGCACTTCACCACTCCCAATGCAGCTTGAGCATAGGCAGAGTGGTATGGTCGCAAGACACTGTGGATTCGCCTGCTGCATAGAAAGTGATATCAAGATGACACTGCATGCCTATAACACATTACAAATCTCGCTGGCCCACATTAGTAGCAATGACGACTTCCAGGTATTTACACAAAACTGAATCAGCACCAGTAATTGCATAATGACGGAGATTTAGACACATCCAGCGAATTACAAATTCAACTTTTAGAACTCAAACTCACGTGAGGAATAACATATCAGGAACAAGCCAGATGCCAGACCAGACAAGCATTTTGAGAGAAAGCCAGAGGCACAGGAGGAAACCTGTTGCAAAACCTGAGAAGCCCAGGTTTCAGGAGGGAGTTATTGAGAATCGTGCAAGGGCCAAGGTCCAGGAGGATCCTGTTAGGTAACTTGAGAAAGCCCAGGACCACGAGGGGCCTGCTAGGTTGCTGTTATGAAATCTGATAAAGTAGATAACTAGAAGAGACCAGTTGCAAATCCAAAAGACAGACAATGTCCAAGGGGAACCTCATGTGAGCTCTAAGAAAGCCTAGGTCTGGGAGAGACATATTTCTAACCGTAACAAACCCAAAGTCAGGGAGAGACCTGCTGTGAACCCCAAAGACCCATCACTGGACAAGCCTATGAGTAATTCTTGACAGGCCGAGGAATGACCTAAAGGAGTGAGAACTGTAGAACCTAAACACTGGGGGAAGGCTTGAGAAGCCAGATAAAAGCGTAGAGGTCTGAAGGTGAGACCAGACTGTAGTAATTGGTACAAAATCCTTCCCGGCTGGTTACATTTCTTTTGTTATATCATAATAGGATTGGACGTTTGAACTTTTGTTTTGGGACAAAACCTTGTAACATTTGTGTTATTAAAGTAGGATAGCCAGGAGTCTAAAAGACTTGTTAAGGCTGGGTTTTGGAACTTTACTTTTGCCATCCTTTCAGTGAATTTATTTTCTAGGATAGGGCTTCTCGAGGAGTGGCTAAGTCTTATAAGATTACTTTAAGAACTTTATGACTGACCTTCAACCAACTATGGTGTGAGATACCCGTATATACCCCCCACTTGGTGCTGATCCACCACGTACACTTCTTGCTTTAAGAGAATCCCTGCTGTTTATAGTTAATCCACTACCACCTAAATGTATTTATCCAACACCTTCACTCTCAAAGCATACTAATAAAAGCCATTCTGTTGAACCAATTTAAGTCAATTTTTTCATGTGTGTCATTGATCAGGATTTCCACAGTGTATTGTGTATCGGAATATAGAATTTGAGCGTGTTAGTGAGGAAGACAAACAGGAAACCATATATGGTCATTTAGTCCCAGAAGTTTATCCAGTGTCTCCCACCAGCCTTAAACTCCTCTCACACAGTGCACCCTGCCTCAGGCCAAAATAAAATGTTCCCAGTGTGCACTTGTTCCCCCCCCCCCAGACCTCTCCCAGCTGATTTAGCCAGTGTGCATATGCTCTAGTTTCAGAATAATGCTGAAACCCTGCATGTGCTTGTTCAGGGTAAAATGAGGTGCAGGAACAATTAAAGAGGGAGTTTGGATTACTCAAAGACCACTATCCCCCCTCCACCCCCATTGCACATGAAGCTGAGTGCAGCATTCCTTAACCTAAAAGACTGAAATGGCTTCAGGAAAGTGAAGGAAAGCATAGTGTAGTGAACGATAGATGGAGGGGCAGAAAGATTGGCTGAGCAATACCCATACAGTATCTCTTGTGTGCTCTCTGCTTTGCCCTTTTCCTTTCCTCTGTTCCCCTTTTTCTCATTCTCCCGGAGACCAGATGTGTGGAATTCGATGATCCGCAACCTGGGTGTGCTCGCTTGGGCTCTTTTAAAATGTTTAATTAAATGGAATGGTGGTAGATCAACCTCAGGAAAATGTGTGGGGCTAATCCACACACATTTTCCTATGCTCACACCATGACAAATGCGTAGATCCGAGTGCTCTGGGTGGACACAGCCTACAGGCACAGTCCACCCTGTCATGTTTAGTTGGGATGTGACAGCCAGGAGTACATCATGCCATCTCAGTGAGGGGGAGGGCCAAGCTTCCCCTGCCATGGCCAGTCTGATTAACTAACAAATGCTTCATGAATACACCCTGCTCTTTTGTTGGGCCTTGTAGCTGGTGGCAGCGATTATCACACTTATAGAGTGTACTTCAAACAGGCCCACATGGGGCCTGGCTGCAGATGTTAACAAAGGAGACAGGAATCCCCAACAACCTTTCATATGGAACTGTGGCATCCTGAAGCCAGCTCCCACCCTCAGCATCATTGACAGTGAGCTGTCATGTTTAGAGTGTTTAGAGTAGGCCTCCCCGTTAGGGGGACTCCATCAGGTATGAGAATGGGGTTTGCAGGAGCCAGAGAGTCTGGTCTCACCACAGCTGCAAGGGAGACCTGCCGCTTTAATCAGGAGCCACAGAGAGATCCATTAATCAGAGAGACTCTTTGATCAACAACAGACAGGAAGATGGGTGGGACTTAGTATCACAGGTTTTCACCCCTTTATCTTTCCTGTTGCAAAGCACTCTGGTTACGACCTCATGTATACAGGAGATCGTTGGTAAGGACCCCAGGATTGGTTCATTAAGTTAGGCTTAGCCTACACCAATCACTGTGGCCCACTTGGCTTTAAAAGAGAGCTGAGCCCCTCTTTTGGCAGATCATCTGAAAACTTTGCAAACGAGTAGCAAGACAAACCCATCATTGAAACCTGGCTGAAGGTACAGTCTGCATAACTTCTTCTTCCAGTGAAGGAAGGCCAGGACCGCCAAAGATGGATGCAAGGCCCCTCCCCTAAATATCTCACAGGGAATAGAGGGAGATAAAGACCTCAGAGGACCCTCCAACCGCTCCAGAACCGGTACCCAGCAAGCACACAGCGTGCCCTGCTAGGCTCTGCAGCAAGCTTCCTAGGGAGGAAGCACCAGAACACCTCTGAACCTACAACAAAGGACATGGCAGCTGCCTGCAACACAATCTTCAGCTGTGGGCAGTCCGCCTTAAAGGAAGACACAATCCCATTGAAGAAGCTGGGGAAAGTGTCTGGATTAGCATATACCGACATTCGCCTTAAATGCCTCCTGAATGCTTAGCCCCACCCACTGCTCGAAGAGAGCAAACACAGACCGCAAAGCGTACCTTTCTGGGGTGGGGAGGAGGTAGGCAGGAGACAAGGAAGCCAGGCAACTTCTAGACTGAATGACGAATAACATGAAGCACCACTTATCTGCCCTTTTATCTCAGTGCCCTATACACTATCCCTCTGCACATGTGTTTTTCTGCACAGTATCCACCCTGCCAGCCCCTGATGCATGGCACAACTGTATGTGTTCTAGAAGAACAATTATAATTACACAACAATTTCACCAAAACAAGCGACTGCCTTGTCAATACTCGGGCTTAAGGCTTTTGCTAAACGCTGGATCTGCACCTTCACACTCCCCCCTTCAATTTATTTATTAACTGGTAACCCTTCCTTTTCCCTATCTTCTTCATCCTTTGGGATCCATATCTTCAAAACCTCACACAAGTTTCATCCACTTGCTTCATACTGCTCCAGTGTGTAGGTCATGAAACAACACCCACCATCGCAAAAATGATGTACCCAATATTCTTTGTAGTTTTCAGGGTCTGGGGGACCAATTTGATCACCTATCTGTACCATGCAGGGTTCTTGTTCCCTCCTCCATGGGTCAGTTTGTATGAATATTTCTGGACAGAGGCATGGCATCATGTGACCTTTAAACTGTGAGTGACATCACATATTTGCCACTATTCCCACCAACCTTGCGGCACCTCAAACACATCTGACGTGCACATAGAATAACGAGAATCACCACGAGAATCAGTGCTAGTACTTTTAGGATATTTGATAGCCATGCGGGCATCCACAAAAAATGTTTATCAAACCAGTCCTCTACGACAGCTCTGCTAGTGTCCTTTTCCATTGCGACTTGAAGGGTATGCAACGTATTTATTGCCTCAGATAATGATCAATTTCCAGCATCGTTTGCGGGCACTCATGTGCAGCAATTGCTGCCTATCTATCCACAGATTCATCCTTCCATTGCTGTTATTAACTATAACACATTATGATTCTGCAGAGTGGTCAACCAAACTGCTTTCGATTCCTCCCTGATTACATTCAACCCCCTTTCTGTGCCATTCACCAGTTGCAGTAATTCATAACGGGTGATCTGCAAGCATTTGGCTTTGGTGGCAGTCTGTGTGCTAGGCACATAAGCTAAGCAAAAAATACAGCCGCTTTGCTCAAAAGGCGAAACTGTTACACCTTTCCGTTCTTGGTCCTGGTGGCAAAGAAGGAAATTATGTGGTTCCGCCTTTTGCTATGCGGCGGTAGAAACGACTAAGTCAGACGATAACAATCTCAGCGGTATAGTTTTTCCATGCTGTCAATGAACGTCAGAGACGAATCACGTGATCCCTTCACGCGGTCACCTGATGCCAGCGGCACGTCACGTGACATCATTTCAAGACCAAGGACTCACTTCTCATCGCGTCGCTACTGAATTGCATGACGCTCCGTAAGTTCGAACTCTAGGAATCCTTTCCCAAGTACTTACATTACTCTGCTTGTGCTTACCGTTCCCTTCTATCACTTTCTACCCAGCATTCCTTTGCAGCGCTCTCTTCCTGTGACTCTTCCGAGACAGACCTTTCTTCCGGGATATTCTGCTTTACCTGAATCCGTGTTTTCCTCCTCCCGATCTGAACATAGAGGTTTCTCGGGTCATCTCGGCTCAGTGAGTTACTCTTCCGGTTTTCTCTTTTCTTCCCCTTCTTTGGTCTCGTTTCTAATCTCTGTCCATTACCGCAGGAATCCCCGGAGGGTTCTGAGCACCAGTCGCCATTCCTCGATGATGCCGAGTAATCAGTATCTCTAGCCCGTAGCTATACCAGATTAACTCCTTCGGTAAGAGAAACTCTACTCTTGTATACACTGTCTCTCTCTTCCGACTATTTCTGGTTACTTATCTGTCTTCTCTTTCATTAGAACCCGAGCTACAGTCTACAGTTCAGAGGTACTACACCTAGGCAACCGTCCACCGACAAGACCAGAGGGTTTCCCTGGGGTTCGTGTTCCTCCCTGCTGGGGTCACATTCCCGGGAGGGTGGGTTCAGGATCCTCAGGGAGGCTTTCATTTCTGCAGTTGCTGCTTCCTTGCCAACTTTCTGACCAGGTTAGTGGATACTAATATTTGACAGTCAATTGTGGGAAGAATATTACTTTGATATAATAGTTATAACAGTTAGCGACGCCAGAAGAGTATTGCTTCCCTGGTCAGGAGGTTTTTTCTTTTTGCCCTTTGGAAATGGAGCAGCAAATGCAGCAATTGATGGCTGCAATGCAATCCATGTCTCTAGAGATGCAAGCTCTTAAACAGGACAACGTCCAGTTGAGGCAACAGGTTGCCCGAGCCTTTTCTGAGACCCCTCCAGTAACTTTAACCTCGGGTAAATATGATGGGGACCCTCATAAATTAAAAGAATTTCTTGATAGTTGTACTGTCCAGTTTACATTCAAATCCCGATTCTTCCCTACCGATAAGGACAAGGTGGGTTTTCTCATCTCTCATTTAACGGGTCCTGCCCTTGCTTGGGCTACTCCTTTAGTCACATCTGGAAATGCCATATTAGACTCTTACCCGGCATTTTCCAACAGTCTGAAGACCATGTTAAGTCGACAAGAAATTTCTGTAGCCACTCAGGAAAAACTCTTAGATCTCAGACAAGGACACAAGGATCTTATGACGTACATTACCCAATTCAAACAGTTGTCTTCCGAGACGGGTTGGCCTGATGACGGGTTACTTATCCTCTTTCGTCGGGGACTCGCTGAGGACCTGAAGGATGAGGTTTCCAAGGTTCCACGGCCAGCAAACTTGGCAGAAATGATATCCCTTACTATGCAAGTAGACTATCGTCTTCAAGAACGCTCCCTGGAAAAGAAAAAGGGGAAGGGCCTTCGCTCGAGCTCCGATCTCTTGATCACTCCACATAAGTCTACCCCTTCTGAAGAACCCATGCAGATAGGATCCGTTAGGGGTCCCTGCTTTACTCGACTGCAGAGCAGCAGGAAATTTTATTGACGATCATTGGGCAGCTAAGAATGGGATAGAACGAATTTCCAAGTCCTTCACAACACCCATTTTAGGAGTAGATGGCAGTCCGCTGAGCTTGGGACCGATTCGAGAACAAACCAGGCCGGTAACTTGTATGATTGCCTCCCACAAAGAGACTTTGATATTTGATTTGATAAAAGCGGCTCATTTCCCAATTATTCTGGGTCTTCCTTGGTTACGTTTGCACAACCCCTACATAAATTGGAAGGCTGGTACACTGTTTCTAGGCTCGGAATATTGTGTCTCTCACTGTCTGTCTCAGAATTCGGATGGCATTTATATTCCGGCGGAGTCTCCTGATACCACCAAGATTCCCTCCATCGGTCACTTAGGGTTGATTCCCGAATGTCATCATCACTTTGTCAGTGTGTTCTCTACCCCACAGTTTCCTACACTTCCTCCTCATCGAAGGGATGATTGCCATATTGACCTCCTTCCAGACCAACCGATTCCGTTTGGACGGATGTATGTTCTGTTCCAACGTGAGAAGAGTGCCCTTAAGGAGTATCTTCATTCCAATCTCCAGAACGGTCTCATTACTGAGTCCAAGTCGCCGGCTGGTGCCTCTTTATTCTTTATTCCAAAAAAGAACACAGAAGAACTTAGACCGTGCATAGATTATAGAGGACTCAACAAGATTACGATACCTGACAAGTACCCTATGCCTTTGATAAAAGATATTCTCGAAGCCGTTCGAGGTGCGACTCTCTACACCAAGCTAGACCTTGGGGGCGTATCATCTTATTCGAATTGTTCCCAATGACGAGTGGAAGACGACGTTTCGGACTCCATTTGGCCACTTCCAATACCAGGTTATGTGATTTGGTCTGATAAATGCACCTGCAGTTTTTCAGCGATTTATGGACCACCTTTTCGCAGACCTTCTTCTTCACTTTGTTGTTATTTATCTAGACGACATTTTGATATGTTCCACGAATCTTGAGGAACACATCCAACATGTCAACTTAGTCCTAAGTCATCTACAGACTAACCAGTTATATTGTAAAGTTGAAAAATGCGAATTCCATCAAACTCAAATAACTTACCTAGGTTTTGTACTTTCTGCAAATGGTATTTCCATGGATCCAAACAAGGTTTCTGCCGTCTTGGATTGGCCTTCTCCATCTACTGTAAAAGAGGTTCAAGGATTCCTCGGATTTGCTAATTTCTATCGAAGATTCATTCCTTGTTATTCGGAGACAATCCTACCAATTACTCGTCTTCTAAAGAAGGGAACAGCCTTTTCATGGGACCCTTTAGCCCAACAGGCCTTTGAAACTCTAAAGGGATTATTTACCTCTGCAATGATCCTACTCAATCCCGATCAATCTCGACAGTTCATTATTGAAACAGACGCTTCCCATCATGCTCTAGGAGCCGTTCTACTGCAAGAGACAGATTTGGGAGAGGAGAGACCTGTGGCCTATTTGTCCAGGACGTTTAACTCTTCAGAACAACACTATTCATTTCTCGAAAAGGAGTATTTGGCCATCAAAAGGGCCTTTGAGGAATGGAGGCATCTACTTTTAGGCTCACCTTATGCTGTGGTGGTCTGCACAGATCATCAGAATCTGAAAGTCCTGCAACAGGCTCAAACTACCAATAGTAGACAGGCACGTTGGGCCCATTTCTTTTTACCATACCGGATCGAGTTTACCTTTCTCCCGGGTAACCAGAACTTGAGAGCAGATGTCCTATCCCGGAAGAAACCACAGACTACATGCTTCTGTTCGGAAAAAATGTTTCCAAAAGCAAGATTTGTTGCTGTTATTTCCGACTTCCTACAACTGTTGAAGCAAGAAACCACCAAAAACCGATCAAGGTGCGAAGGTCTTCTCTCTGCTCATCACCTTACAAGGGATCATGATTTGTATTTTCATGAAGAACAAGTACTGATTCCTTCCAGTTCTCTTCAAGCTGAAGTACTTCGAATGTGCCACGATTCTAGAGCGGCAGGCCACCGGGGAGTTCAAACTACTCTAGATTTGGTCAAACGGAATTTCTGATGGCCGACTGTTCAAGCAGACTTCCAAGATTATGTGAGTTCTTGTACCACGTGTATCCAGTCTAAATCCTCCCGAGCTCCTCCTTTTGGTTTGCTTACCCGCATGCCCATACCGGAGAAACCCTGGCAGTTCATCTCCACAGATTTTATTGTGGATCTTCCTCCATCCTCTGGATTCACTACCATAATGGTCACCATTGATTATCTAACTAAAATGCCACACTTCACCCCTTTAGTCAAACTTCCGGGATCAGCCCAGATGGCAAGGGTATTCATTTCAGAAGTGTTTTCCCGACATGGCTTACCTGAGGTCATAGTTTCAGACAGGGGGCCTCAATACACTTCTCAATACTGGAATGGAGTATGTCACATTTTGGGTATCAAGAGGGCACTTAGTTCGGGATATCATCCCCAGACTAACGGGCAGACGGAACGCCTCAATCAGACTTTAGAGGGATACCTACGCTGCTTTGTATCAGCAGCTCAGGATAATTGGGCGGATTTGTTATCATTAGCAGAATTCGCTTACAATAATGCCAAACACTCGGCTCTTAAGTCTAGTCCCTTCTACTGTACTTATGGTTACCACCCCTCTTCATCCCTACTGTTACTCCATCTTCCTCCAAGTCACCAGGAGTGGACTGCCTCATAGATGACATTCAGACTGGCCACAGACAAGCCTGTTTCGCTCTTCAAGCAGCCCAAGACCAAGCTAAGCGATATGAAGACAAACACAGCAGAGATATGCCAGACCTGAATGTAGGTGACAAAGTTTGGTTGGCTTCTCGATTTCTTCCCAAACACCTGGTTCCTTCTAAGTTGTCTCCTAAGTATTTTGGTCCCTTCAAGTTCTTATCCAAGGTGGGGTCGGCTGCCGTTCGGCTAGCTCTTCCGGCTGCCTGGTCCCGTATTCACCCCGTTTTTCATCTGTCCCAAGTAAAACCTACTGTTGCTGACCGTTTTCAACGCTCTACAAAGGCCATTCCTCCACCAGTGGTTACGGATATCGTGACAGAATATGAGGTGGCCGGCATTTGTGACTCCCGTTACCATAGGGGTCGCCTTCAATTCCTCATCGATTGGAAAGGCTATTCTCCTGCAGAAAGGACGTGGAAACCTGCTTCTGGGGTCCACTCCCCCCTCCTGATTTGGTGATTTTTTCGCCTTCACCCCGGGAAGCCTGGTTCACCTCCCAGGAGGAGAGGGCATACTGTTACACCTTTCCGATCTTGATCCTGGTGGCAAAGAAGGAAATTATGTGGTTCCGCCTTTTGCTATGCGGCGGTAGAAACGACTAAGTCAGACGATAACAATCTCAGCGGTATAGTTGTTCCATGCTGTCAACGAACATCAGAGACGAATCACGTGATCCCTTCACGCGGTCACCTGATGCCAGCGGCACGTCACGTGACATCATTTCAAGACCAAGGACTCACTTCTCATTGCGTCGCTACTGAATTGCATGACGCTCCGTAAGTTCGAACTCTAGGAATCCTTTCCCAAGTACTTACATTACTCTGCTTGTGCTTACCGTTCCCTTCTATCACTTTCTACCCAGCATTCCTTTGCAGCGCTCTCTTCCTGTGACTCTTCCGAGACAGACCTTTCTTCCGGGATATTCTGCCTTACCTGAATCCATGTTTTCCTCCTCCCGATCTGAACATAGAGGTTTCCCGGGTCATCTCGGCTCAGTGAGTTACTCTTCTGGTTTTCTCTTTTCTTCCCCTTCTTTGGTCTCGTTTCTAATCTCTGTCCATTACCGCAGGAATCCCCGGAGGGTTCTGAGCACCAGTCGCCATTCCTCAACGACCCCGAGTAATCAGTATCTCTAGCCCGTAGCTATACCAGATTAACTCCTTCAGTAAGAGAAACTCTACTCTTGTATACACTGTCTCTCTCTTCTGACTATTTCTGGTTACTTATCTGTCTTCTCTTTCATTAGAACCCGAGCTACAGTCTACAGTTCAGAGGTACTACGCCTAAGAAACGTCCACCGACAAGACCAGCTATCTACGCATCCAGGTTTTTTTTCCCCAGAGGGTTTCCCTGGGGTTCGTGTTCCTCCCTGCTGGGGTCACATTCCCGGGGGGGCGTTCAGGATCCTCAGGGAGGCTTTCATTTCTGCAGTTGCTGCTTCCTTGCCAACTTTCTGACCAGGTTAGTGGATACTAATATTTGACCGTCAATTGTGGGAAGAATATTACTTTGATATAATAGTTGTAACAGAAACTCCATAGGTGTTGCTGGCAACCTATCTGCTGACTTTTGTGACCAATAATTGTTATCTCTGAAGCGCCTATGCAACTTTACATTTAAGTTCAATTTCAGTGACCTTTCAGTACATGTTGGAGACATTTCTGCAAGGGCAGGTTGCTCAGAAATTGGTAAAAGGTCTGAATGGGGCATAATGTGTACAGGGGAATACAGGGTGACCAGAGAAGACAGTCCGCCTCAGTGTGGTGGAAGCTGGGTGTACATTTGGGTGCAGCAGGCCCAGAAGAAATCCATCACGGCAGCTGTCCCTGCATGCAGGCTCGGGTGTCCTATTACTCTCTTGCATGCCTTATTACTGCCCAGGATGGTACTCCCTTTTGATCTCAAACATAAAGAAAAGTGTGTGAGTGTCTTTATTTGTACTGGTTGCTTATTTTCATCTATCCGGGTCAATGCCTTAACATTACTATCCCAAATACTACGACAAGTGTTGTTCATGTTCACTGCTGCTTCTTCAGAAAACCCCACCTTACATCTTATTTTATTGTATTTCATTGTTTTTTTATAACGCGCCTAATACCGTACCCGAGTTCGGTTTCCAAGCACGGATCCAGGATTCAAATCTCTGTTGCATTGCGTGGTCTTACTTCCAAGACCAGCACGTTAGCCCTGTGGTATCCCAACCCTTCCACCCGTTCTTCATTGTAGAACACAGCACCATCAATATGTATTTATGGCCTAATTCTGCCCTTTGTTGTCCACACAACAGGACAGTGTGTGATGTGTAGGGGTCACAATTGGGATTGCTTCACCAGGAGCGAAAAGCATCACCTGGGTATCGGGCATCACCCTTTAGTCAGGAGCGACATCTAGGGAAACAGGAACTAGTGCACAGTGTGTGAGATGCAAACTAACATTTTGCCCATTATATATTATACAATATGCTTGAAATGTCTCTTAGGTGTGTTTTTATTCTCGTGTATGCACATTCCCAAACCTATACACAGTTAATATCACATAGCTCTGTTTGTATGGCACCACTTGCCTGGGGAGTGGCAAGTAGCTCCTGGTAGCTCTTACTTTCAAGCTAAACGGTCTGTCCTTGTCTTTTACCAGGAACTAAATCGCTCCCAGCTCCTGCCAATTTCGATCCCTGGATGTGTGGTGAATGAGAGCTCCCCCCTTCTTGTTTCCTTTGTCTCATAATGCAATACCACCATGATTGTTTCCTCCTTTTCTGTCATCTTTTTTAGCTTGATGTAATTATCCTCATAAACAACATTGCCCTCCTCTACTGATTCTACTTGGACCTTGTGCCCCTGGAACATCCCCCAGAATTTGCACAAGGCCAGATGAACTAAAGAGTGTGCTGTGTCGGTGCTTCTTGAGGGATAAATAATGTAGTTGTGCTTGTCGCATGTGGTATGAGGGAACAGAAATAGCACGTGCCATTTGCCCTTTTTCTTCCCACTGCACTCATGTGTTTCTACTGCATGTTATTGGTGTCAGTGTCACGCTCTCCCTTACCGCTGCACACAATGGTCTGGATGCCAAGAACTCCCTTTTACTTCTGATCACTGCCATATTAATGTGCTGTGCCACATCAAAATCATTACTACTTCCTACTAATGATCCCCATTCTATGTTAAACAAAGTGAAAGGGAGAGAAAAACAAACAGAAGGTTACAATGAAATACAATGCATAATTCATGTACTCAAGTGCTCCTATGGGTCTTCTGTGCTGTGGTGCAGAGTGAAAATTGGCTGATTTCTTAAAAAGACAAATTTGATGTTAAAAAATGTAAAGTTAGTTGAACTATACATCCTTCAACTCGTGATCTTCTCCTGAAAGGGGGTTGCTGCCTTTGTCCCTACAGACATCCGTGATATAGATCCATACCCACCGGTCCTCCACCTTGACTGCCGTTAGGTTTGCGTATGTGACCGAAAAAATTCCCATGAAGTGGGGCTCGTTCCATTACCTTGTAAAGTTCTTTATGAAGATCTTATCCCCTGGATTCAGTGGTGGCTGCTGCAGTAGGCACTCTTCCCCTTGTGGTGTGGGAGTTTCTGCAGATGATGTGGCCTTTCGGATTTGGAGAGGTGCAACCGGTCTTGAAATAAAATTTAAGGGATTGGTAAGTTCTTTAAGATATCCCTGAAATCCTCCCATAGAACCTCAGCAGAGCTCTGAGCATCTGAGATTGTATGCACAGATGGAAAGACAGGATATATTGTGAGACGCCCAAAGAAAGAGAATGTGCGACAAGAATGTGAGGAACCCAAGCGTTTATGGCCCATCAAGCCCATATAACCAAACAAGTTGTTCAAATAAGTTGTTCAAATAAAGACTTGCCTGAAGTGGCATAGAAATTGTCTAATGTGAGAAAGAAATTATCTGAACTGATTAAGAGGGTTGCCAAAGAAGACAACATATATCAGGAAGACAAGTGCTGGAAGCCCGGAGCAGAAGAAGAGAGTCATTCGCCTGCCTTTATTTTGTTACGATAGTGATAGAGTCAAATAGTTTTGGATGGCAGACAAATTCATTTTGGACATTGAGGAAAAGACGACTGATGAGCACTTTAGTTGTTTTTTAGGTAGGGAACACCCCTTAGCCACAGGGATGGCTATGCCTTTCTGATTTTTTATTTAATAAAACATTACTAAAAATGTCCTGAAAGAGTTTGAAAATTTTTCTGACCCATCACAGGGCCCACACCCAGATTTACCCATGCATACCATGACACACCCATATGCCCTAATACTTGTTTCCAGATCCCCACTTAGATGGCCCTTACCTCCTTCCAGGGCCACACCCAGATTCCCTCATGTCTTTACAATGACCCTCACACAGAGGCTCCATGCCTTCTTCCAGACTGACACTCAGATTCCCCAATGCCTTCCTACAGGCTCACACCTAGGTTCCCCCATGCCTTGCTCCAGACATATCCAAATGCCTTCATGCCTCCCTCAAAGCCACACCTACATGTCCCTTGCCTAACACCAGACATACCAAAATGTCCCCATCCTTCCCTCCTGACACAAACCAAGATGTCACCATACCTTGCTCAGACACCCAACCAGATAGCCCATGTCCCACTCTAGACACACACCCAATGCACCATTACATCCCTCCAAAGCCATACCCAAATACCTCATGCCTCCATCCAGACGACACACAGATATCCAATCACTCACTCCTTTCAGACACACACTCAGATGCCCTCATCCCTCCTTCCATATCTGCACCCAGATTCTCTTCCTTCCATTTCAGATATAGACCCAGGTGTCCCATCCTATGCTACATATCCAGACCCAGATACCCCATATCTCCCTCCAGATCCAATTCCAGATGCTCCATCCCTTGCTTCAATATCTACACCCAGGTGCCTCATCCCTCCATGCAGTTCCACAACCAGGTGCGCCATGCCTCTCTCTAGATCCATACCAAGATACCTGATCTCTTATTCCAGAACGATACACAGATGCCCCCTCCCTCTGTCCAGATTCACACCCAAGTGCCCCTATGAGTTCCACACCCATATGCTAAATTACTCCCTTCAGATCCACACCCAGATGCTCCCATCACTCCCTCTGGATCTGCACCCAGGTGCCTGTATGCCCCCAACAGACACACCCAGTTACCCCCATGCTTCCCTCCAAACACATACCCAGATGCCCTATTCCTCCCTACAAACACATACCCAGATGCCACATATATCCCTCCAGACCCACAGCCTCATGCACCATGCCTTCCTCCAGATCGATATCCAGAGGCCCCTGTCTGCCCCCATATCAACACTGGATGCCTCTGTGCCTCGCTCAGACCCAGATCTGGATTTCCACTTGCCTTTGTTCAGATTCACACCCAGATGCCTCCATATCTTCCCTGGATCAACACCCAGATGCCCCACGCCTTCACCCACACCCACAAGAAGCCCCATACCTTCCTCCAGACCAACACGCAAATGCCCATATGTCTTCCCCAACACACACCCAAATGCCACATGTCTTCCTCCAGACCGACACCCAAATGACCCATACCTCCATCCAGAACCATACCAAGATTCACCCATGCCTCTCTCGACACACATCCACATGCCCTAATACTCCCCTCCAGATACCCACATAGATGCCCCATGCCTCCCTCCAGACCAACAACTGGAAAATGCCCCATGCCTCCCTCCATACACACATCTAGATGCTGTGATGACTCTCTCCAGATACCCACTGAGGTGCCCCATGCATCCCTAGACACACACCATGAGGCCCAATGCCTTCCTCCAGCGACACCCAAATCCCTCTATGTCTTCCCCCAGTCGCATACCCAAATGACCCATACCTCCATCCAGAACCAAACCAAGATGCACCCTTGCCTCTGTCGACACACATCCAGATGCCTTAATACTTCTCTCCAGATACACACATAGATGCCCTCTGCCTCCCTCCAGCACCACACCCAGATGCCCCCATTACTTCACCCAGACACACACCCAAATACCCCTTCATACCCATACCAAGATGCAAACATGCCTTGCTCCAGGCATATATCCAAATGACATAATACTATCCTCCAGATACCACCTAGATTCCCTATGCCTTCCTCCAGACACCCAGATCTCCCATGCATTCTTCCAAGCCCACACCTAGATGCCCCCATGCCTCGCTCCAGACATATGTCCAAATTCCCTCATGCCAACCTCCAAACACACACATGTGCCTTTCTCCAGATTCAGACCCAGGTGCCCCATGCAACCCTCCAAAATCACACCTAGATGCCCCTTGCCCCACTCCACTCTAGACACATACCACCATGTCCCCATGCCTCCCTGCAGACCCACACCTAGATGCTAATGGCCTCACTCCAGACACATACCCAAATGTCACCATGCTGCCCTCCAGACACACACCAAGATGCCACCATACCTTGCTCCCGACACCAAACCAGATACCCCAAGCCTCCCTCCAGGCCCACACCCAATGTATCATTTCCTTCCTCCAGACCCACACACAGATACCTAATGCATCTATCCAGACTGACACACAGATACCCCATCACTCCCTTCAGACACACACTCAGATGCCGTCATTCCTCTTTCCAGATCCACACCCAGATGTTCCATCCCTCCCACCAGATACAATTCCAGCTACTCCATTCCTTGCTTCAATATCCACACCCAGGGGCCCCTTCTCGCCATCCAGATCCACAACTATATACCCCATTCCTCGCTCCAGATTCACACCAAACTGCCTGATCCCTCATTCCTCATCGACACCCAGGTGCCTCCCCCTCCTTTAGTTCCACACCCAGATGCCAAATGACTGCCTTCAAATCCACACCAAGATACCCCATGCCTCCCTCCAGACCCACACCCAGTGCACCATTGCTTCTCTCCAGACCCACACCCATATACATCATGCCTCCGTCCAGACCCACACCCAGATATTCTCATTGCTCCCTTTCGGACACACACTCTGATTCCCTCAACCCTCCATTTCAGATCTACACCCAGATGCCCCTACCCATCCCCTGGATCCTCCCGCCGCATAAAATTCCTGATGTTTCATCCCTCCATTCAATATCTACACACAGGTTCCCCATTCCTTCATCCAGATCGACAACCAGATGCCCCTCTCCTCTCTCCAGATCCAAACCAAGATGCCTTATCCCACCTTCTAGATCCACACCCAGGTGCCCCCTCCCCTCTTTCAGTTCGACACCCAGATTCCAAATTACTCCATTAAGATTCTCATCCAGATGCCCCATCACTCCCTCCGGATCCACATCCAGGTGTCCCATATCTCCATCCAAACACATACCCAGATGCCCCCCTCCAAGCACATACAAAGATCACCCATGCCTCCCACCAGTCACTGACCCAGATTCCCCATGCTTCCCTCCAGACCCACCCAAATTCCCTCATGCCTCCCTTCATATGCATGCCCAGATGCCTCCGGCTGCCCCCAGATCAACACTGGATGCCTCTGTGCCTCCCTCAGACCCAGATCTGGATTCCCCTTGCCTTTGTCCACATCCCATCCCAGATACACACCCAGATACCACCATGTCTTCCCCGGATCAACACCCATATGACTCATGCCTTCATCCAGACCCACACCAAGATGCCACTTGCCTTCCTCGAGCCCCACAACTGGAAAATTACCCATGCCTCCCTCCAGGCACACACCTAGATGCTGTAATACCTCCCCTAGACACCCACCCAGATGCCCCATGCCTCCCTAGAGGCCCACACCCGGATGCCTCACCAGAGATTCACACCCAGATGCACCCATGCCTACCTCCGGACACCCCCGATTACCCCTGCCTTCCTCCAGACCGACACCCAAATAACCCTAAGTCTTCCCCAGTCAGAAAACCCAAATGCCCCATGCCTTCCTCCTGACCGACACTCAAATGACCCAAACATCTAGCCAGAACTGTACCAAGATGCAAACATGCCTCTCTAGATACGCACCCAGATGCTCTAATACTTCCCTCCAGATACCCACATAGATGCTGCATGCATCCGTCCAGGACCATACCCAGATACCCTCGTGTCTTCACCCAGACTCACACACAGAAGCATCATGTCTTCCTCCAGACTGACACCCAGAAGCACCATGCCTTCCTCCAGACACACACCCTGATGTACGTGTGTCTCCAACCAATCCACACCCATATGCCCTCATTCCTCCCCCTAGACCCACACCTGAATGCCCTCATGCTTTCAAGAACCACACCTGTATGCCCAACGCCTTTCTGCAGACCCAAACCCAGATGCACCCATGCCTCCCTCTAGACTGACAACCACATGCCCCATGCCACATCCCAGATCCATACCCATATGCCCCCATGCCTCCCTTCACACCCATACCAAGATTCTCCCATGCCTCCATCCAGACCCATACCTGGGTGCCCCATGCCTACCTTCAAACTAATGCCTGGATGCCCCAACGCCTTTCTGCAGACCCAAACCCAGATGCACCCATGCCTCCCTCTAGACTGACAACTACATGCCCCATGCCACATCCCAGATCCATACCCATATGCCCCCATGCCTCCCTTCACACCCATACCAAGATTCTCCCATGCCTCCATCCAGACCCATACCTGGGTGCCCCATGCCTACTTTCAAACCAATGCCTGGATGCCCCATGCCCCCGTTCAGGCCCATGCCCAGATCCCCTATGCCTCTCTGCATTCCAGACACACATCTCTCATCTCTCCCCACAGAAGCATGCCCAAATGCTTCCCATCCCTCGCCACAGACACACACCCAGATGCCCACACTCCCACCAGACAAACACACAGATGCCACATCGTTCCCTTCAGATGGACACCCAGATGACCCATGTCTTGCTCCAGACATACATCCAAATACCCTCATGCCTCCATCCAGACATACACCCAGAAGCTAACATACCTTGTTACAGACACCCCCCAAGTATCCCTCCAAACCCACACCCAAATGCCCCCCTTCCTCCCCACACCAATATCCATATACCACATGCCTTATTCCGGATCCACACCCAGATACATCCATGTCTTTACCCAGACCACAGCCAGATTCCCCATGCCTTGCTCCAGACCCACACCATGATGCCTCCATGTTTCCCTCCAGACCAACACACAGATGCCCCATGCCCCCTGTTAATATGGATTTCTAGAATCTGGCCTGGTGAACCTAGTTTATCAGAGGCCACCCAGTTATAGTGAACAGGGGAACTCTGAGAGGTTACCCAAGCCCAATTAAGGTAAGCATGGAGAGTGGTCAAGGGTTATTCTCAGGAGCAAGTGAGTGTGTTCCGGGGTCTACAATAAATCCACGTAGTAAAGCACACAATAATTTAATTTAGACAGGTAAGTACAAAACATAATCTATTTATTTTGGGCCCCATAGCACACTAGAAAAATGAATCAAGCAGGTAGTAATATCACACAATACTCAAATATCAAACATATATACATTCAACTTTAGGTTTTTAGGAATGCATACTATGACTTAGTCAACTAAAAGAAGGTAAGTAGTGATGCAGTAGAATGAAACCAGTTCACATGAATAAAGCCCTAACTTTATAAGTCAAATCCCTATGATGTATGGGGCTTTGTGCCCAAAAGACACAAATCTTCTTAGGAGGGGGGACTGATGTAGGGAGAGTACCTGTAGTGGTGAAAATGTTCCAGAAGATACTTCAACAATGTTACAGGTCATTAAAATTAGATTCCTATCATTTAGATACAGCTTTTAGATCAGACAATCAAAAAGCGATGGAATGGAATAAGCATGTTTATTCTAGGGTTTATTCTAAGGAGAACACAGGGTGGTGAATGCATTGATTCCGATTTTTCCAATTGACTAGGTGGGTCGACTGGGAGTTGGTGGAGGAAGGTTTTCATGCTGTTGGATCCATTAGAAGATGCCCAGGAGCTGCGGATGCAAGGATTCTTCTGGTCGGTTCCAGGAGCAGAGTGCAACCCTTTGCGAAGAAGAAATGCAGAAGGCACCAATTCAGACCTCTTCAGAACACTTCACTGGACAGGAGAAGGCAAGTTCCAGCAACCGAACACAGGCGACAGCAGGTGTCTGTCCAGTTGTGGTTGAAAAAGACCTTCTAAAAGCTTGGCAGGAAGGCGACCTATGGCATGAGCTGGCTATCACCAAAGTTCCAGCGATAAAAGCAGAATGGTGATGAGTCTACGGAGGTAGCCCTCCGAAGAGCTGGTCAGTTCACCGGGTGGTCCAGGGGCACTTCCAAAGGCTACAGACAGCTGGATCCTTGAGAATGCATCGAGACTGAATGGCACCACCATTCTAAGGGATGAAGTACTGCTCAGGGCATTCACAGATCAGGTAGTTCAGCAGGGCTTCATCAGGCCAATCACAGGAAAGGATTATGGGTCTTTTCAGTAGTTGTCTATAAATATTCAGTTGGTTGCTCATCTACACCGGATACTTGTCTCCTACACTGTTCTGAAGAAATGGGTGCAGGAATCCTCTTATCCTAAATGCTCGCTTGAAGCAAGTCCAAAACAACCAATGGTAAGGATCTGCACCATTCAAACAGCCAGCAGTGGTCCAAACAGGGACCACTTCAATTTTCACGCATGCCACAAACCCAGACTGTCTGGGCAACACACACACACAAGGCATCACTAGCCCATAAAATGAGCAGTTATATAACCAAGAGCAAGTGTATGACCATACATGGGATTTTCTGACTTGAGAAGGGAGGAAGAAGGCCAAACAACAATATGGCCAAATGAACAAGAGGAAAATCATGTGACACAATCATTTAGGGCACTAGCCATGTTTAGTAGTCATATGCTGTAGGCTTGGCTGTCCATAGAATATTGACGGAAAGTTGCCTAAAGAGAAATATTTCCTAACACCTCCCTCCAGAACGACACCCAGATGCACCCATGCCTCCCTCCAGACCCACACTCGGATGCCATTATGCATTCCTCCAGGTCCAGACCTGGATGTCCCCATGCCTCTCTCCAGACCAACACCCGAATAGCTGATGCCTTTCCTCACACCCACACATGGATACCCCCATTCCTCCCTCTATACTGACATCCATATGCCCGCTACCTCACTCCAGACAACACCAGGATAGTGCCTCTCTCCAAACCCACACCTGTTTGCCTCATGCCTTCCTCCTGACCCATGTCCGGATTCCCCATACCTCCCTCCGCACCCACGCCTAGATGCTCCATGCCTCCCTCCAGACCCACGCCTAGATTCCCCAGGCCTCCAAATGCATACCAAAATGCCATCATACCTTAGTCCAGACACCCACCCAGATGCCCCATGCCTATCTCCAAACCCACACCCAATGCACCCATGCCTCCCTCCAGACCCACACACTGATGCCCCAATGCCTTCATTCAGACCAACACACAGATTTCCAATCCCTCCTGTCATGCCCAAACTCACAGATTCCCCGTCCCACTCAGATAGGCAAACCCTGCCTCTAGGCCCACTTTGGATGCCTTTGTTCCTCCCTCGAGATCCACACCCAGATACCCATCCATCCTTTTCAGATCCACACCCAGATGCCCCATCCTTGTTTCCAGATCAGCACCCAGATTCCATATCTCTCCCTCCTCACACAGATTTCTTTTGACTCCCTCCAGACACTCACCCAGATGCCCCCATGCCTCCCTTCAGACATTCCAAGATGTCCCAATGGCTCTTGCCAGATCCACACCCAGATGTCCTCGCACACTCCAGTGCCTCCTGTGGACCCACAATTGGAGAGTTCCCCAATATTTCTCACCAGACACACACCCAGATGCCCCCATGCCTCCATTCAGACACACACCCAGATGCCCTACTACTTTCTTTCAGATTCCCACCCAGATGCCCTGTCTTCCCCATAGTCACACTCAGATGTCCCCTTGCCTCACTCTGCAACCACATCCAGATGTACCAAGGCATCCTCCCAGATCCACAACTAGATTCTCCCGTGCCTCCCCACAGACCCACACCCAAATGTCCCCAATGCCGCCCTCCAGACCCACACCTGAATTCCTGTAGCCTTCTTCCAGACCCACGCAAGATGCACCCATGCCTCCCCCCAGACCTATACCCGGATGCCCCCATACCTTTATCCAGACCCACATCCAAATGCCCCATGCCTCCCTCCAGACCAACGCTTGGATGACCCTTGTCGCCCTCTAGCCAAGCACCAAGATGCACTCATGCCTCCGTCCAGACCCACATCTTCCATCCCTCCCCACAGAAGCACACCCATATGCCTCCCATCGCTCTCCACAGATGCAAACCAAGATGCCCACATCCCTCCTGATGAACATCCAGATGCCCCATGTTTCTCTCCAAATGAACACCCAGGCACCCAAGGCATCCCTTGAGATCCACACCTAGATGCCCCAAAGCCGCACTCCAGAGACATATCCAAATGTCCCTATCCCTCTCTCCATGCACCCCCAGATGACACCATTTCTTGCTCCAGACACCAACTCAGGTGCCCCATGCCTCCCTCTAGACCCACACCCAAGTGAACACATGCCTCCCCCCAGACCCACCCAAAGATACCCCATACCACCCACCAGAGCCATGCACAGATACCCCAATCTAGCCAGATAGCACAACCGTCCTACCAGACTCACACCTGATGCCCTCATCCCTGCTCCCAATCCACAGGCAGATGCCCATCCATCCCTTTGAGACCCATACCCAGATTCCCCCACCCCCTTCCTCCAGATCCAAATCCGGATGCCCCATCCCTCCCTCCAGACCACACCCAGGTTCACCCATACCTTAATATACACACTAAGGTGCCCTATCATCCCTCCAGATCCACACCCAGATGCCCAATCCCTCCCTCCAAACCCACACCCAGATAACCCATTTCTCCCTCCAGACCCACACCCAGATGCCCCATCCTTCCCTCCAGTTCCACACCTAGATGCCTCGTCCCTCCCTCCAGATCTGCACCCACATGGCCCCCATCAACTCCCTTTAGTGATCCAATCCTAGCTACCTGTCTGTTAGCCCACATACCCCCTCTTCATTGCATTGCTATGTGCCACCTCTTCATGAATCAACATCAGATCCCCTCTAAATTATTCCCTGTGCTCCTTTATTTCGTTCTTGCCCTTCCCCCACATCAGCAGCTTACAGAATTGTTGGATTCTTGTCCTACTCTTCCTCATCACAGTACTCATCTATAAGGCGTGTTACCCTGCCAGGAACTCTATTCTCAAGTCTTTTCGTTTTACTCTACCCTTTCCTGGGAGGTATAACCATCCAATTTAGCTGTAATCCTCAATTTTGATGCTGTAGCAAAGTCACAGGACCCTTCCCATGTGGGAGGGTGAGGAGAGACATCAGTACTGTGATAAGGAAGAGTAGGACTAAAACATCTCACCATTACCTCAGCGTCCCTCTTCCTCGTCCTAGTACTTACCTATGAGATATACCAAAACATCTATGCATGGGAAGGAGTCCAATGACAAACCACTTAAACACAGGTTGCTTGCATTGCACCCATCACCATACTAGTAGAAAAAACTAGCATGAAGTTCTGAGTTCCTCCGTGAGTCATAGAACTCAGTACCCCAGTACCAAAGGAATTGGACTTTGGATCATCTACATTCAGCATGTAATGTCTGATAAAGGTGTTGGGAGATATCCTGGAGTGACACCCCTTTGCACTGGCACATGAAGGAGCCACACCTCTTCTGGATCTACCCAGCACCAGTCCCGGTGGGTGAAGGGTCGTAGCACATTCAATTAGTTTGCCATCAGAATGATTTTCTTAAGCCACCTGCTACTGGTCCCTTTGCAGGCTTTTTTCCCCCACCAGCCCCAAAGGTTACCAGCAGATTATCTGACTTCCTGAAGCACTCTGTGCGTCTCAGATATTCCACCACCGTTATTTGCACATCCAGGTAGTGCCAGTTTTGCGGCACCTTGGATGTCGGGTTTGGGAAAAACGACGCAAGCACAACCTCCTGAGGTTTGTAGAATTTTGACACCACATTAGGCGGGAAAGCTTGGTCTCATCGTAAAATAATTGCATTCTGCTTAATTTTCAGAGAGGGAGGACTTGCAAAGGAGTCTCCCAATCACTCCCAACCGTCTTGCGGATGTGATGGCAATGAGGAAGGTAGATATAAGGGTCAGCAACCTCAGGGGCTCAAATGGGGCTTTTTTGCAACATGTCAAGTACTTCGGGGGTGGGGGGTTAGGGAGATCCCAGGGATGGTCCCCTGGAATTTTCATGGGCCTATAAGGGGTGTTGGGATGGACTCCCCGCCAGGCGAACAGGGTCATGCTGAGAGAAACATATTAGAAGGTACAACCATGTGAGCAGGACAAGTTTTGCATGACAGAAGGTGCATGTATTGTTTTTAGCTAGGTTTGACACATCCTCCTCTCCCTTTCTCCCTTTTCCTATCTCCTCCCCTCCTCCTCTTACTTTCTTCTATGCACTATCAGAATTGTCCCTGGACCTAGTATGGTAGCAACTTTGTCTGTCTCCTCCCCCCTCCCCTTACTTGTTTTCCCGCCACACCCCCTCCAGCACTATCTGAAATGTTGTCAGGCCTAGTACGATAGTTGCTTGTTTTGTTCCTCCCCTCCCTTTCTGCACCCCTCTCCCTCACCTTTTGTATTTCTCCGGCTCTACCAGAAATGTCGTCAGTCCTAGTACGGTAGTCACCTATCTGTTTTCATTTCCTTCCCATTTCCTTCCCTATCTCCCCCTCCCTGCCTTATCTATGTCTTAGCTCTTGCACTATCTGAAATGTTGTCAGGCTGAGTACAATAGTTAATTTCACATCCTTACTGTTTATGGCATGTAAGAATGTCATTTTATTTTCCCTTGTTCCCTCCCTTGCCTTGAAGCGCTTAGAAACACATTGTGTATAGGAGCTATATAAATAAACTATCATATCATATCACATCAGATACTCACATATAGCAACACAGAAAGAGCATCAAATGTATAAATGTTGTGGTAGCAGAGGATATAGATAGGGCAGTATTATAGGCCCTGTGTTTAGTTGTTGTATCCAAAGGTATGTTTTGTAGTGAGCTGTGCAGAAAGAGTTGAAACAGGTTGAAGATGGAGTCAAAAGGTACTGTGGTAGAAGTGAGATCAGCATTCTTACATGGCAGAAGTGTCGCCATATTGGATGTTAAGGTCTAGTACATGATGAACAGAATAGAACGCAGGCCCTGATCTGAGACTGCGGCTCAGTTTAGCTCAACTCCAAACACAAATCCCCTTTCCCGTTCCCCACGAGAGAACCTGAGGTCAGAGGCACCCATGGTGCACAGATAAATGCTAATTGTGTACAGCTGCACGGACTCGATGTGGTGGGAATGGAAATTTTACTGTGGGGAGAGCAGGAAACGATGTACCATTTGAAGGACAAATACATGAGAATAGGGCATAAGATATTGTGATGCCAATGGGCAAGGAGACGTTTTAGTGCACTACTAACCCCACCCAAGGAGCGGTCATCCCATTTGATTTACAGGTAGATGCACAGCTAACATCGCTGAAATTCAGACACAAGAGTGCTGTCCCAGTCACGTCCTAACTGGCCTCCTTGGGTTTGAAGGAGATAAGGTGGGGGGGCTGTGCCTGAAACGTTCTGTTATTTGGGGATAGAAGGATCAGAGGTAATGCTAATAAATTCAGTACGGGGTCGGGTGCAGCTTGTGTGCCTATTGCCTACTGCCTTATTAAAGCAGAGTTGGCCTCGCCAGTTTACTTTGAACGCGTCTGGATCTTAGGGGTGCATATCACATCACGATTTATTAATGTGTCAATATAGTCGATCATACAATACCGTACCTGGGCCACGTGTTTAGGGGAATGGGTTTAAATAAGGTGTGGCCAATGGGTCCAGGGACTACATGTTTTTTTAGCATGTTCTATCGGTAGCCAATGAGGGTGGTGGGATAACATTGTAACCTATGTTTTCAGATTCTGCGATTTACCACTATATAACATGTAATTTTTTGGGAAGCGACGAGCTCCATGTCGATTCAATGGGAGGCATGGAATCTCTCAACTTTGCCACTCAGCACAGTGCCTGCTCAATCATGTGCCCCACTGGGGATCATACAGTCAGGCACAGTGTGTGTCCTTCCTGTGTCCGGGGTAGCTGATCCCTTTCAACGCAGGATCGCTACCCAGCGCAACACATCCGCTGGACCCATATTGTGCCACATGGGGGGGCCGGAAGGCATCCTCCAGCTACCGGGGGCTGCAGGGTGAAAGCATCAAGAGGCGACAGGGGCCATGCCTCTCCATGACCCACACCGGAGAGAAACATGGAGATTAGACGACCACCTTCAGAAGGAACAAGAAAAAAACAGAGGATTATGGGTAAATTGTGAGGTTATACGTCCAGGGAGAGGCAGATCCAAAAGAAACGGCTTGGGGAAATAGAGTTCCTGGAGGGAGGACAAGCCCCATATGCAAGTACTGCGATGAGGAAGGGGGTTGTGGCGGTAATGCATGATTCCCCTCCTGCCAATTCTTTCCCCTCGAGATGAGGAGCTGACATAGAATGCTGCAAAAATGCATGGAACATAACAGGCTCAAAGTCAAGTGACAAGGAGGAGGTGCAGAGAGTTGCTATGGCCTGTTCTTCGATGGGAACTAGTGTCTACTTACGCTCTCTGTCCATATCACCATGTGACTTGGAGGATGTTAAATATAATTATCATACGTTCTGTACAATTTTTATTTTCTTAGCAAGCTGTGTAGGTAAATCATGATTTTATTAAAGGCAACGGAGGCGTAGATTTTGCATAACAACTTCATTATTGATCTGCCAGCAGCAAAGACATGAATGAGTTAACTTATAGACAAAAACAGAGGAGAGCAAAGTGTAAGAGTCCAATGTGACTCAGGTAAACCAGTCCATCACTAACATAGGCCCTCATTACGACCCAGGCGGTAAGTTACCGCCTGGGTCGTACCCTTACCACCATGGTGTAAACTACGTTTACGCCGTGGTGGTTGGTGGATTTACCGCCCCATTCCAAGGTGAGTGGGGCGGTAAATCCCCATTTCCCATTTTACCCTTCCCCATTCCCATTTTTGCCCCATAGGGCATAATGGGAATGGGGAAAGGCGCTAATTACGCCACCGTAAATTACGGTGGCGTAATTAGCACCAAGGTCCCTTTGCGGCATGGGTTTTAACGCCTGCAAAAAGCAGGCGTTAAAATCACCATCCCGCAAAGGGACCTTGGAATCAGGCGTTAAGGGTCGGCGCTGTTTACGGCGCCGTAAACCCCTTAACGCCTGGGTCCTAATGAGGGCCATAATGTCCATCATTAACACTCTATAAATATCATTGTCGATAAGGAACGTCCTCTTTGTTCAACTGCAACATCCTACAAAAGAACAAGGCAGAGCAAACCCCCCCCCCCCCAAAAAAACGTTGTGAAGCAATTCTCGATCCATTCCCTTATGCATTCAGAAGTTGTTTCCTTCATTGAGAGAACCAACAATGCTTTAGTGGGAGGGACTAAGGGTGGCAAGAACTATGCCTGCAGTGTAGTTATTAAAATCACAGGCTCCGATTTTGCACGTTCCAAGGGCATTCACCACTGATTGTGAAACATGCAAAACCGCCTTAGAATAGAACACCTTGAAAGTGGAATTTCTAGACCAATCAGCAGATCTTAAAATCTCCTGAAGGGAACCTGCTGCTAAGTAAGATTTTGAGGCCATGGCCCTCCTTGAGGAATGCACACCAAACAGGGAAACATAAGTGCTGGCCAGGGACAAAACCCATCTCACTCATCTGGCAAGGGTAGGAGAAGACACGGGTGCAAAATGTTTCTTGAAAGAAATTAGTAGCTGTGATTCACTTGCTACCCTGAGATCAGCTGTTGCCATTTCATATTGTTTTAAACATTTCACTACACATAATGTCTCCGGGTTAGGAAAAGCAGGGTATGAAATAGTGGTAGAACTACATTTAATGAGTCAGCGAAAATGAAAACAGAACCCAAAAGGAGTAAAAGACCTATCGTTAACATCTAGCACTTTAACATCTGACACCCTTCTAAAGGATATGAGACAAAGTAACAAAGTTAATTTTGCTGTTGTTTAGGTGACAACAGTACATTATATGGCCAGCATAGGAACAACTTAAAAACCAGAGCAACAGCTCACAGATCTGTGTATTTGGGTCCCAGAGGTTTTACCAACTTCACACCTCTCAGAAAATGACATAAAAGCGAGTGGCTACCTACTGGCACCCCGTCAATCAATAAATGGCCACCTGAAATGGCTGATCTTTACAAGTTGACATCGTGGAAGGCTTTGCCTTGCTTAAATAAACCAGACAGCAAATTAACTACCTCTACTGGAGGTGCCGCAAGCGGATCCTGGTCTCTCCCCACACACCAGCGAACCCAAGTTGCCTATCCTCTCTAAAATCCTTTGAACTTCCGGTAGCCCAAGATACCCTGGCAAGAAGCTGTAGCCAAAAGTCACTGGACATCCCAGGAACCCCTGAAGTCTACCACACAATCAATTGAAGAAGACCTTGCAGGACCAGATCGTGCAGATTCCTTTCCACGTCTGAAAGGATATCTGGGCACATGGTCATAAGATTAGGGTAATCTACAGAGAATTCTAGCAGGGCTGGATACCAGGACTGGGATGGACGCAGACGGGTCAAAAGAACTAAGAGGCCCTCTGTCCCCTCAGCTGCCTCATCACTCTCAGATGCATTACAAAGGGAGAAAAAGCATACCCTTTGATGTTGGGCCAGTCCTGCTGGAACTCATCCAAAGCTGATGCTTCCAGATCCAGTCTACAACCAGAACATTTTGGTACCTGTCAGTTTAGGTGGGAGGCAAATAAATCTATCCCCAACAGACCCCACAGTGGACAATCTCATGAAATAGACTTGCATGACTTTTCTGATGGCTGGAATCCTTCAGGTGTTTGGAGTTCCAATTTGCAAGTGTTGCAAAGACCTGAAAGCTATTTGCCTGGATCACAAATGCCTGCTGAGGCAAAGGTTCCACAAATCTTCAGCAATCTCTGCCAACATGCAGGATCTGGGACCCCCCATCTTGTTGACATATTCGACCGTAAAAATGTTGTCCATTCTCAAGAGTATACAACAATTCACTGTGCCCTTAGATAGACTATTTAGGGCAAAAGAACCCACGATTACCTCCAAACAATTAATGTGAAGTTCCTTGTCCTGGGGAGTCAATTTTCCCCTTGTGGCCCCTTGTGGTAAAATAACTGCATCTTGCCCCCCAGTCTAGAAGACTGGCATCAGAATCGATGATCAGTTCCGGAGTCATAGCAAAAATGGTTTTGCCATTCCAAACTTGCATGTGATTCAGCCATAGCTGCAACTCCACTCTTGCTTCCTGAGAAAGCACAATAAAGTCCGCAGACCCCAGACCCAGTTGGAGTTGAAGGGTTTTGATAATGGAGAGGGCCTGGAATATGTGCCTCTATGCATGCAGACAAAAATAGTACAATCCAAGCCAACGTCCTTAAGGATACTAATTGAGTTGAAAGGACATACTTGATCTCCTTCTTGATGGCCCTAATATTGGAGAAGGGCAACGTGTCATGAACCAGGGAGCTTGGAAAGTATGCGACCGGTGGAGAAGGAAACCCATCCTTTCCCATGCTTTAACTTGCAAGCATACACCTCCCAAGTTAGCTGCTGCCGGGGGACTAAGCACTGGGAGGCAGACTTCAGTCTAGTGTTCCTTCGTGCCGGCACATGAACATGACTCGCCTTCTACTTAAGGCTTCCATTCCAGCAACGCTGTGCATTGCTACTTCATTGCCGTATTGGGATTTGTTTTGTTCCACTGCTCTCTGCAGTTACAGGTAACCCCTGCCTCCTCTATTCCGTCATGGGACTGATAGAGTTGGGGATCCTCTTCTTTGTCTACCTGCGGAACAGACAACGGATCACAGGTTAGTGGAAACCATACTATCCTGACAGCCAGCAATGCCACCATTTTCTAACATGGATCAACTACAACACCTAGTCACAGCCGTGCAAACCTTAGCTGCAGAAGTGCAAACCCTGAAAGGCGAAAACATCACCTTGCATCAAATCGGGGCCCTGCCTCATGCTGCACATATTCCTCCAGGATCCCTCCTGGGAGGCAAGTATGATGGAAACCCAAAAAATGTAAAGAATATCTGGATGCGTGTAATGTCCAGTTCACCTTCAAAGAAGCCTACTTCCCTACAGACCGCACTAAAGTAGGATTCACCATCTCTAACTTTGCAGAAGGTGCCTTGGCATGAGAAACCCCTTTGGTAACTTAAAATAACTCTGTGATGGACTACTATGCTGGATTTGTTAATAGCCTAACAGCCATTTTTAGGAGGCAAGAAATTGCAGTTTCGGTCCAAGAACAACTCCTGGATTTCCGCCAGGGGTCACTGGACATATTAATTTACATCACCCTATTTAAACGGCTGGCGACCGGGACGGCTTGGCAGGATGATGTCTTACTAACCATCTTTCATCGTGGACTCCATGATTTAAAGGATGAAGTTGCACGAGTGGCCCGACTAGCTAACTTGGCTGATATGATAATCTTGGTCATGCAAGTGGATTACTGGCTACAGGAACGGCTCACTGAAAGAAAGAAGAATGGGAATCCCAAAGCTACCTTTGACACCCCCAAAGTAAACCGCAGAGCTGCACTCGAAGATGAACCTATGCAGGTTGGGGCAACTTGTGGTCCGTGGACGACCACAGAATGCACTGGACATCGCAACTTGGGCCTCTGTATTTATTCTGGTTTCAAGGAACACATGGTACGGGAGTGTCCCTTGGCTTCTCTTCTGTTTGGGAAATGCTCCCTCCCAGTCTTAGAGGGAACCTCGACACAGGGGAATATACAGAGTTCCCAGTTGGAAACCAGTCTGACTCAGCATTCTTCTATGGTCGTTATGTGAGTCACTTTGCATATTCACAAACTACTCCTTGAGGAAGTACCCGCACTGGTCGACTGTGGAGCAGCCAGAAAATGTCTGGATGATCAATGGGCACATCTAGCTCATGTTCCTCGAGAAGCTAAACCTTCGATAGTTTCTTGTGGAAGGCGTTGATGGCTCCCCACTGACATTAGGACCTATTAAAAAACAAACACAAGTAGTACTCATGTCCATCTCTTCACACCAGGAATGGCTGAAATTCGACCTGATAAGAGTGGCTCACTACCCCGTTATTTTGGGACCGCCCTGGTTTTGTCATCACAACCCCTTTATCAACTGGACAGCAGGTTTTCTCTTTCTGGGGTCAGAACAATGTATTGCCTGTTGTTTAACTCAGGGATCCGTCGGACTGTATACACCTCCTGAACCCAGGAACTTCCCCCAAGCCCGATCAGTAGATTTGGTATTACCGGAGCCTTGTACGACCTTTCGGGACATCTTTGAGGACACGGTTTACAAGAAGCTACTGCCCCACAGATGCGACGATTGCTGCATCGACATATTCACTGATAAACCACTCCCCTTCAGGAGAATGTATACCCTATCCAGCCCAGATAAGGAGGCTTTTTGGGAATATTTTCAAACCAACCCTCACCATGGTTTGATTGCAGAATCCAAGTATTCAGCAGGGGCCTATCTTTTTTTCATCCGCAAGGAAGACACTAAAGAATTGAGGCCTTGCATTGACTACTGGGGACTGAACAAGATCACGGTTCCTGACAAGTACCCCATGCCGTTGATTTCCAATAATTTGGAAGCCGTTAAGGGATCTAAGTACTTCACTAAATTGGACGTTAGAGGGGACTATCACTTTATCCGTGTAAGTCAAGGATATGAGTGGAAGACTGCCTTTTGAACACCTTTTGGGCATTACAAATATCAACTAATGCCCTTTGGCCTCTCCAATGCCCCGGCGGTCTTGCAGCGTATTATGGAGAATGTCTTTCTGGATCTCATGTTACACTCAGTGATTGTCTACCTGCATGACATTCTCGTATTCTCAAAAAACATGTTAGACCACGATTCACACATTCAAGAAGTCCTCCTTTAGTTATTCCAGAATCATCTCTTTGCCAAGCTCAAAAAGTGTTCATTCCACCAAACCAGAATCTGGGGTTTATCCTCTTGGCCCAAGGCACAATGATGGATCCCGCCAAAGTACAAGCGGTAATCGACTGGCAACCGCCGGTTTCTGTCAGAGGTATCTAAAGCTTCCTGGGATTCGCAAACTTTATCGGAAGTTCATTACATTCCCTTTGCATTATTCCCATTACCTCATTATTGAAAAAATGAAAAAAATTCCAATGGCACAAGAAGTCCCAAGACACATTCCAAAGCTTTTATTTCAGCCCCCGTTTTGCTATTACCGGATCCAAACCAACCCTTTTTTCTGGAGACAGACGCCTCTCATTCGGCCATCAGAGCCGTTCTCAAATAGGAGGACACGTAAGGGGTAGAACATCCAATATTCTATATGTCTAAAACCGTGTTCCCCTCAGAGCTGAACTATATGGTTTTGAAGAAGAAGCTCCTTGCTATCAAGAGAGCATGTAAAGAATGGTGTCACCTGCTCCTAGGAACTCAATTTCCTGTCACTGTGCACATTGATCATCAGAATCTTCAAGTCCTGCAGACTGCTGAGACCCAAAATAGCAGGCATGCCCGATGGGCTTGCTTCTTCTCCTCATACAAACTTCACTTTACATTTCTACCCGGAAAAGATAATGTATTGACGGATGCTCTGTTACGAACCCCGGAAGAGAGGACAGGATCCTTTCAAACTGAAAGACTACTACCTAATGCAAGTTCCTCTTTTATTTAGCAGACTTCATTCAGATGCTCACCAAGAGACCAGAAACCTGTGACCAAGTCTACAAAAGGATATCCAGACCTATTATTTGGAACAAGGAGATGATCTTCTGTTCTACGGGCAGCAGATCATTGTGCCAACTCTGTCCTTGAGGAAAGACATTGTAAAGATGTGTCATGACTCAGTGGCTGTGGGCCATTGTGACATTCATGTAACCTTGGAATCCATTTGCAGACACTTCTGGTGAACAACTCTAATTTGAGATGTCCAGGACTCTGTCACTGCTTGTACCATCTGCATCCAATCCAAGGTGTTACACCAGAAACCTGACAGGTTCCTGACTCAACCCCTCTTACCAACACTCCCTTATTGATGGATTTCATTGTACACTTACAAGTACACTTCGAGATTCTGGAGAGAAGTCTGTCGCATTTTAGGTTTCCAACAAGCTCTTTTCTCAGGATTCCACCCTTAGAGTAATGGTCAAACGTAATGTCTCAACCAGACGTTAGAGAAATATCTCTGAAATTTTGATTCTTCCACACACGACAACTGGAATCAGTTGTTACCTCTGGCCGGATACACCCACAACAACTCTTTCCATACGGCTATAGGAATGAGTCCCTTCCATTGTTCTTATGGATTCCACACTCCCTGCATCTCTAGCGCAGCAACAAAATCTCTGAAATTCCACTCAGTAACCACCCTGATGACAATCAAGATGGCCATACCACTAATATAGCAGCTCTACGAGGTACTCAAGCACATGACAAGAGATATGCAGACATCAAAAGAGAAAGATAACCGACATTTAAAGTTATAGATCAGGTATGGCTAGCCTCCAGGTTCCTACCCAGACAATTAGTGCCTTCAAATCTCTCTCCTCGTTTCTTTGGTCCTTTTAGGATTTGGGCTGCGGTAGGACCCGTAGCCTATTGTTTATCGTTGCCTGCATCTTGGTCCAGGATACATCCGGCCCTTCATGTATCCCAACTTAAACCCCACGTTCAGGACCAATTTGGTAGACAGCAGCAGAATAAACCACCATCGACTGACACCGCTGATGGACCCGAATATGAAGTTTCAGGAATCTGTGACTCAAGGTACTTCTGAGGCAGGGTACAATACTTGCTTGCCTGGAAAGGATGTGGTCCATCTGACTGGATGTGGGAACTATCTTCTGTGGTATATGCCCCAGCGCTTCTCGAGCGTTTTCACCGTCTCCATCCCTGGAAACCTGGACCCACCCCATCACGAGGGGGGCATACTGTCATGAACTGGAGACCTTGGAAAGTATAGGACCGGTGGAGAAGGAAACACAACCTGTATTCCATTGGGGGACTGACAGAGTTGGGTATCCTTTTCTTTGTCTACCTGCAGAACAGACAATGGATTACGGGTTAGTCGAAACCATACTATCCTAACATACCGGAAGTGACACTTGTAAGGTGTTGATTGGGAAGCTTAGAAAGTCTATTATCTGACATGGTTGAGTCTGAGATTTCTCCCAATTGATAACAAACCCCAGGTTCTGCAGCAGGGATATTGTGATCTGTAGATGATGGTCTGCAGTCATCTTGGACTGAGATATCAGAAGAATATCACCCAAGTAAATGATGAGCCTGACACCGCGAGCCTTGAGAACCGACACCACCGGCTTCACCACCTTGGTGAAGCATCAAAGGCCTGATGAAAGGCCGACAGGAAGGGAATCAAAAGCCCACTTTTTGTTGCCCCAAAGAAACTGAAGGAACTTCTCCTCAAGGATGGGGATATTCCACAGGTGTCCTTAACTTCCCCGGGGTTAATACGCAGCATGTTTTTGGTGAAAAAGAAGTTGGAAGTGGTAAGACTGGTCATCATTCTCAGGGAATTCAACAGAGTCCTCTAATACAATAATTTCAAAAGTTCTATGTTCTTAGATCGCCAGGCTTTTTTTCAGAATTATTTGCCAAAAATCTTTGGCCGAAAATAAATCATCACATTTTTTTAAAATATTTTGGGGCTCACTCCAATCCCTCTTCCCTATTTTGTAGTCCCTAATATGCCCTTATCCACTCACCCCCTATATTTTTCGATTCGTTTTTTGGCCGAAAATCTTCAGCAAAAAACACAGTGAAAAAAAGCCTGGTGATGTAATAACGTCTTAGCATTTGAAGATGGTAGGTAGTCATATTCTGACGGACGCTCTGCTTCCAGAGGAGTGGATGACAAAACTGGACCTCAAAGATGCATACCTGACCGGACGAGCGGACCGTCCGCTACCTTGCACAGGAAGAGAGCCCCTCCATAACCATGTGGGCACCTGCAAATGCAATCAGCAATTCACAGACCGGCAGCCCGCATAGCCGGCAATGAGGCACCAGCTCCCAGCGCTGCACTAGATTAACGAAAACAGTAAATAAAACCCATGAGAAACAGCAATATATAATATGCTGGTAATAACATGAGGGTTGCACTTAGCTTGGCTGGCAGCAGCAAAGAAGAGGATGTTGCTTACCAACAGTGATATTTGTACAGTGTTAATGATGGACTGGTTCACCTGGGTCACGTTGGACTCACTACACAGTGCTTTCTTGTATGTTTTTAAGTTAACATGTTCTTGTCTTTGCTGCTGGAACATCAGTAAAGAGGTTGGTATGCAAAATCGCAGCCTTCGTAGCTTGACCTAAAATGTACACGTACCGCCTTTGTCTTTGTGAACAGCATACCTTCTGTACAATTCACATGGGCAAAGTGTAAATAGCATACATTCTGCACAATTTACACGGACTCTCTCCATGCAAATTGTGTCGAATGTTTGCTATTTACCCTTTGTCCTTGCATACCGACTCTTCAATTATTCATACCGAATCTGGTGCCAGGAAGTGAATCCATTCTTTTATCTCTATTGCTCTGCAGTGTTATCATTCAGGAAAAAAAACACTTGCTTTGAAATGGAAACATTCCAAAATGTCTGCCACTTTGAGTGTGATTTATCATGAATTATACTTGCAGGTTGCATTGATTATCAAGGACACGTAGAAGCCCCAGGGCTTGGGGAATGAGGATTTACACAGTGCCTCTTTTTTTCCCTATTACTTTTAGGTTTGGTAAGCTGTTAGTGTATCTCTATGCAAATCTATCAGTTATTCACAGACACAGTGGAGGCCATGCTGGCAGCAACCTTCAGATGTAATATTATTATTTAACACCCGTGCCCAAGCGCACCATGCTTGTTGCTGATGACAGTGCGTTGCTGCCAAGCACTTCACTTCCTTTGGCAAATGTTAGCACTAAATATTTTTTGCAAATATGTGTCTGCAAATAAATAGTACAATTGCTCAAACGCCATGCCTACACTTCACGATTTAGCCTCAAACTTCGCTGTCAGATGTTGAACTGTTTTGTCAATGGTGGTTGATTACTGATGTAAATAAAAGGATGGCTATTTAGTAACCAGTTAATTTCAAGGAATTAGAAATGCATAGCCTTGTTAAGGAACAATTACGGTCCACCAAGGGGTTGGTACTTCTATTTTCTTATTTTTTTTTATTTACTTGTGTATAATCAAAGAAAGAAAATGATTTTTACAAGAGAAAATAGCTGAAGTTTCCATGTAAAAGTATGGGCTTATCCGAGCATTTCCCGAAGTATTGCAATACTTGTTTGTTTGTTTGCCTGGTTTCTTCAAGCCTAAAAGTTCTGGAAGATGAGTCGCCAGGCGGCCAAATGAAGCAAGTTCAGCATGAGGCAGTTAAATCCCGTCCGTGAACTGTAGTTTTCTGCGTAGGATTTGCCATCTGATTGTGTTATTCTTGGTTTAATTGGTCTCTAGTTGACAGTTTGAATCTTTTGCGTTTATTTTTGTAAAAGCTACTTCCATTAATTTGCATGTTGCTACTGCCCAACGTGCTTTTTCCCCCCGAAATAAGGCGGAACCACCATGTGTCTTCTTCTACCAGCACAGAGTTTACCCACAGAGGTGACAGTATGGCTATGCGTTCTGGTTTGAGAGTTGGACAGTTTAGCAGGAGATGACGAACTGTTTCTTTAGAGACCTCGATTAGGCACAATCTGCATGTTGTGACACTGGCTAGGCTTCTTATCCCCAGAATCTCTCTGGTGTGGAGCAGATTTAGACGTGCTCTCAAAAAGATGCTCTGAAATTTTTTGTCTGGGAATTTTATACAATACGCCAGAGGGGATTTTAGCTTATTGTGCTTTGGCGGCAGGTGTTTCAGGAACTTGATCGCGATTGCTTTCTCACCAGTCATTATCCAGTCTTGATTCTTCAGCTTTTGGATCACTCTTTGTGGGTTCGATATCAAGTCCTCTGTGCTACATGCCACTTCTTCCAGTTTGTTTTCTTGGTGATTGACCCAGTTCTGAATCTGCTCACATTTTGTTGATGCCAGCTCTTTGGCGATGGTATTGAAAATTGGAAGGCCATCTTGCATGAGCGTCTTTCTGTAGATGGCCAGTTACGAGACACTGACAGTGGCTCCCAGTGACAATAGGCCCAACTCTCTTCTGACGGCCGCAATCGGGATCGAGTTCGGTAGACCCAGAATCGTTCTCCAAATATATCCCTCAAGTTTCTGCCATAGTGAGCTAGGCATATTGATTGTGGCGGCCATGCCGTAAGTTAGTGCAGGTACTATTTTGCCTTTATAGAAGTTGATTGCTGGAATCAGTGAGAATATGCCGAACTTGCGATCGATCATCCTCAATTGTGAGGTCAGGTTTTTGACTTTATCCCAGAGATATAGTTGCATTTTTGTCTCCTGTGGTGTCCCATCAATGATGACTCCCAGATATTTGAAATGAGGGACGATTTCGATACGACATTTGTTCACTGACCAGGAGTGAGCTGAATTCTTAGGTTGGTGGTTCTTGGCAAGGATCATAATTTTTGTCTTATTATTGTTTATGGTGAGATTGTTAATAGCCATGTATTCTGCCAGATTGTCCAGCTGGCGTTGAAGACCTATAGGGGTCTGATCTAAAAGTATCATGTCGTCAGCGTAAAGAATGCGAGAAATCTTGATGGTGCCAATCTTTGGAGGAAAACTCTGGACAGTTACCTTCGAGTCTTTAAAGTCTCCCAGGAAGGCTACAAACAGGGCCGGAGCCAGAGGACAGCCTTGTTTCACTCCTCTTTCTGCGTGAATTTCTTTGGTGAGAGTACCTTGCTGGTTCAGGCAAACATGTAGGGTGGTGCTCGAATGCAGAGCTATGATTGGCTGTAGGATTTCTTCTGGGCAGCTCCAACCTTTTAGCTTTTTCCATAGGAGCATTCTGTAGACTCTGTCGAACGCCTGTGAAAGGTCAATAAAGGCAGCGTAGACTGTTGGAGCTCCCTGTTTTATTTCTGCCTTTAGAATACTGAGTATGAAGATGTTCACTGCAGTACTGCCGTTTTTCTTAAAGCCCAGCTGGAAAGGGTCCTCACATGGCGTAGCTTTTGCCCAGCGCCGAAAATGTTGTAGAAGAAGCGTGGCAAAAAGTTTGCCCATGATATCCAATAGGGCTATCAGCCGATAGTTTGCCGGATCTTCTCTGTTTCCTTTTTTGAAGATAGGAATGACAGTTGCTTTTGTCCATGACGCTGGAATCTGTCTGCTTGTGGTGCAGTGGCTGAACAGGAGACTGATAAAGCCCGTCCATTCATTGATGTGTTTTTTAGATCAGTATTCGTGAGGCCATCAGGGCCCGGTGCTCTGGATGCTTTTAGCTTTTGGATAGCCACACTTATATCTGTTTTTTGGGAGAGGTCGACCCATGGAGCCGGATTGAATTCTAGATCAGAGGTCGCATTTGTTGTTGGCGGGGCAAAAAGATCTGTAAAGAATTCGACCCAGGCGGATTCAGGAACTGAGTTGATCATGTTTGTTCTTATTTTTCCTTGCGAGATGTTAATCAGAGCCCAAAAGTCAGCTGATTTTTTGGTTGCTAAAGTTCTGATCATAGTTTCGGCATCATTTTGGTAAAGTGCTGCCCTTCGTAATCTGATCCAGGATTTATAACTCTTGTATTCTTTTGTCCATAGTTCCCACCCCAAGTTGGAATGTTCAGCTTTAGCAGAGCGTTTCAATTTTCTCACGACCTTTTTCTTTTCCACTATTATTTTGTCATATGTATGGTTGTAGATGATAGGGTTTGCATTTGCCTCATTCTACTTTGTCTTGTACTTAATCAGGAGCGGAATATAGTTGGGTCTTGGTGATGTCTCAGAGATTGTTGCGAGATCCCTCACTGTGGAATATTGATGAGTCATGGCTCTAACGCTGGCAGCTGTCATGCGGAGTCGAGTTTGTTGGGGATTGGGCTCGACCGAGGGTGTATAGGTTCTGGTTTCCCTGGAGAAAGAGGACCATCCTATGGTGAGCATATTGTGGTCGCTCGCATGTGTTTTGATCACCTTATAACAGTCAATTTCTGAAGACTTTGACAACCAGTTCTTTCTCCAAATCAAAGGCACAGCCATAGGGGCGACCTTTGCTCCCAGTCTAGCCATTCTATTCATGGCCTCATTCGAGGACCAATACATCTATAACCAGATCAACCAGTGGGAAGCCAAAATCTCCCATTGGCATCGGTATATAGATGATATCATCTTTATTTGGACTGGAGATATCACATCCCTCCAAAGTTTCTTAACATGGCTTAACTCTTGTGATAACAATATTCAATTCACAATGGAGCATAGCACAATGTTGATACACTTCCTGGACCTTGAGATCTTATGCCCGGCAAATAAACTTGCTTGCAATCTTTTCAAGAAACCCACTGATCGCAACACCCTTCTGCACTATCAGAGTGATCACCCTCAACATATAAAACAAAACCTTCCCTACGGTCAATTTTTGAGGATCCGACGGAATTGCACCTACCTTGATGATTTTCATGCCAATGCAGACACACTTGGTACCAGACTACGTTCACGTGGTTACCCTACAAGACTGGTGAGCACCGCTTCCAAAAGAGCCAGATTCACAAACAGAGACTCTTTGCTATCACCGAGGCCTGTATCAGTCACACACAAAAATGAAAGACTCACCTGTGTGGTCACACATGGTCCCAACACTTTCAATTTCAAAAAAGCTATTAAGAAGTACTGGCCAATAGTGAGATTACAACTGATTGATGAACCCATACCCAGATTCGCCTTCAAGAGAGCGAAAAACATTAGGGAACACTTGGTTTACTCTTCTTTCTCCAGACCTCCACCACGCACTGGCCTTTGGGATTTACGCAAAACCACAGGTCATTACCCCTGTGGTTCTTGCTCAGTTTGCAGATTCACAAAGAAAATTCTCACATTCAATATTGGCACCCAACAATGGACTTGGAACAACTTATCCAATTGCAAAAGCAATCAAGTTATTTATTGCATCGAATGCCCATGTGGCCTTCGCTACGTGGGACAAACCATGCGCAAAGTTGGCACTCGCATTTCGGAGCACCGCTCCCGCATTCGATGCAAGAATCTCACTTCCTCATTGGTCTTACATTTTCTGGCCAACCAACACACCCCCGATGACATTCTGTGGTGGGTTCTTGACAGAATTCATACTGGTCAGAACATACCAATTAGACTCTCAGAGTTGGAAAGAAGATGGACCTACAGACTTGATTCACTGGAACATGGTCTTAATGAACAAACCCCCTTTTAAAGACTCTAGAGTCTCGAGTGACCCATTTTTCCATTTCCGCAGGTACCATGCATGATTAAGCCATCTTGGATTAGGGACTTTCCCTGGCACTATCCCAGGGTCCCGCATCCATTTCCTTTCTGACGCATCCAGCAGCACTTTTCATTTGCCTCCCGCTGCAGGAGCCCACTACCCATTCCACTGCATGACAGGACCCCACGGATCCCGTCTCTTTGGAGTGTCCATGGCTCCCAGGGATTTTGACTTTGCTGCATTTTTTCGCATGCAGCTGGTCTCAAGCAGCGCTTCACTCCCCAGGCACATACCTGACTTTCTCTCATGCACACATACGAAGTGACTCCAACAGAACTCCTCCGCTGCAGGAGCCCACCACCCATTCCACTCCATGACAGGACCCCATGGATCCCGTCTCTCTGGAGTACCCATGGCTCCCAGGGATTATGACTTTGCTGTACTTTTTCGCATGCAGCTGGTCTGAAGCAGCGTTTCACTCCCCAGGCACATACCTGACTTTCTCTCATGCACACATCAGAAGTGACTCCAACACTTCCCCACGTGCTGTCCTAGCTGACCGGACTCCTACCAGACACTCTCCCTCCGCTCTGAGCAAGCACGGTAAAACAGACTATCACTCGCCTCAAGGGCGGTGATATCCTTTGTATTCACGAACCTTGCTTGGGTTCGTTATTCCCCGCCCCCCTCATGCCACCATTGGATGGCCCGTGGGCACACCCACCTGCCAATCACTCTCTCTGGCAGGCCCGCATTGGGGGCTGCGCAAACCTACATTTTGGCTCTTTCATTCCACCAGCCCGCTCACACATGGCAGGCCGCCGAGCACTTGCATTGGCCGTCCTCAGCTCACACCTACTTGCCAATCACTCTTGAGGCAGTTCCTGATTGGGTGCAGCGCGAGCTACTGGGAACCTCCATTACGTCCCTGAGTCACGCTTTACACCGTTGCTAGGACAACCGTTTTTCTCCGGCTTTTCCTGGCCTTCAGCCCGCATTTCTACGGCAGGCGTCTGAGAGCAAGACAATTCGTGGTTTTGTTCCATGCGCTCTTCACCTTTCGGCTACGTTTAAGGAGCGCTGTTCTTTATGAATTCAGGCAAGTCCCTTTAGTATCTTGCAAGTTTTTCCTTGAGCACATGGCTAACAGTCTTACTCAGCGGAGTGCCCCATTCTCAGCCCTGGGCATCACCTCTGGCCCGCTCTGTACTCTGCACTTACTTGGGTTTTCACACTAAATATTTTCACTTTTTCTTATGTCATCTTCCCTTGCAGCATCGTGCTCTGGGACTAACACCACGACAACAACCTACCAACTGTAGGTCTTGTCCACGACTGCTTTGGTGTGGACTTAGATATTTCCAGTTACTGCATGAACTGGCTCCCTCTTCTCTTCTCTTTACATTTCTTCCTGAGAAGACACTGTCCAGGTAAAATCTTTTCCTGACTAGCTCTTTCCCATCAGAAACTAATCTTCCTCTTTTCCACCTAACGTCTTTCATTCACCGCACACATTAATGGCTACCTCCCTCTCTTAGGTCTCAGATGCCCCAGACAGCGATGATGACTAATGGACTACTAAGAGTTTCCAGCAGACTTTCTCAGTCCCCCGCCCAAGCAACTAGCCACCTTTCATACCTCAACCACCCAGCCCCACACGGCTTCCACCCTTACTACCTATCCTAGGTAAGTTATTCATTACCCCTCCAGCCGACCCTGCCTCACCCACATGGACCTTGGCATGCCGACCAGCGGGTTGGGTTCAGGGACTCATGCACTTCTCTCCCAAAGGGGACCCAATGCCACAATCTGTTCTTTCTGCCCTCTTTTTTGGGGGGAGATTCATCTGAATTTCTCCAGAGGCTTCCCTCATTATATGGGGGTTTGGCTGCATGTGGCTATGAGATATATTTCAGACTCGACTAGGATCAATGTCTGTTTTCTTGATTATTTCCTATTTTGCCTGCAGAACAATTCTGTACAGATCCACCTCTATGTTTGTTTGATTTCATATCTTTATTCATGTATGGTGATTTATCCCCCTTCTCTTTCTACCATTTTTTTTCTCTTTTTTCCTCTGTCCCCCGTTTCACCCATGCAGGGTCTTGCTAATTATTTCCCTGATGAAGGCGGAGTACATTCACTTCAAATGAAAAGTACTTCTTTACTGATTCTGTTCCGCCGAAACGCTTCCTTCAACCAGAGGGGAATCAAGGTCCCTCATAGAAACATCTGTGGACTACCAGGACCGTGTTTGCTCGTAAGACATTATCCATTTATGGGACCATGTCACTTATGTGAAGCATCCGCATTTCACGTTGTTTATTCATTCCCCCTGTAGCGTTGGCAGACCCTATCCCGACACACAATACCTTCAGCTTCGGGAATTGATTCTAGTCACTAATGAACATTGCTCATTTGCTCTATTTCTTATTAGGTTGAATAGAGTTGCAGTTGTATTTATTACTCTCTGTTTTTGTCTTTTTGTCTTTTGCTTCTGATTTAATCAAGCATCCCAGTGACAAATAACTGTTTTTTTTGTTAATATTGAAAATTGTTTTATGTTTTTCTTTGATGTACAAATTCTCATTTTTTTGATTGTTTGAAAGTTTCCACACTCAATCTACAAATGGGAGATTTATGTTTATGTTCTTGATTGTATATGTCCTTGCAAGTTCGATTTTATTTTATTATATGCACCAATTTTCTGATATAAAGTTTTCACATCAATCTCTCCAACAATCTGTTTATTTTCAAGGAGTGTTCTAGTACACACATTTGCATGCAACATTTATAACCATTATGGTTACATGGGTTTAGACCGGGTGAACATTTCTAATTTATTTTCACTTCACACTGGCTAACCCCTAGCATACCAGTACCTTTGTTTTGTTGAGATTATAGATTCCGCCCCCTACTGGCATGTTACCCCCCGGGGTAGACCACTGTGGCCACTGAGTGGCCCCCTTTCTGTATATAAATTTCTGAAGACATAGCATTTGAGATGAAAATGTAGTCGAGAGTGGCCGTGGAGGAGCCTCTTTCCCAGGTCGGAATTTGCAGTTGCCAATCCTTAATCCAGGCTGCATTGTGTAGATTTCTTGAAGACATCAGTTTCAGCCAGGCTTGGCCTCTTGCTTCCGTTAGCGTCGCCGGCGCTGTTTGTAGGGCTGCATCTTTGGGATGTGGGCACTTGGAATTCAGATCCCCGCATATTATGATATGCGTGGTATTCCACTCAATTGTGATGGCGTTGATCGTTTCGGCCATAGATTGACAAAAGGCCGTAATCGACGTTCTTTAAGGATTCCAGTATGTAGTGATGACAGCGAGAGAGGTAGCTGTCCAGAGCCTAGTAGTTTCTGAAAAGTGGGTCCATTGGATAAGAATTGCCAGGATCCCATAGGTTTTGACGATCGTTTTGATGAATTTCAGATATTGCCCTGTCCTCACTGCAGTAAGTAGGTCTTCAGAGGACCGGCCTAACAATCCTCTAACCGCCGGGGAGGTCTCAATCTCAAATCCGTCCATGGTCGGTTTTTCTAGAAGCCACGTCTCTTGGAGGCAGAGAATATCGAAGTGGCCCAGATCTTCACTATTGGGGTCGGTTAAATGTGCATGGCCTCTGGTGTTCCATGAGGCTAGCGTCACCACCTTTGAGTGGGTGGGATCTTTCACTTCGTTAGGTAATTGCTATCTGCTTCGGTTTGAGATGAGAGCACCTTTTAGCCAGTTCCACGGTCCACCTGAAGTCGAGTCTTTCTTTGTTTTTGCCGATGAATCAGGGAGTCTCTTGCTCGGAGACTGTTGCCTGCGATTTCTGTTGGAGTTGAGTCTTCTTCGTTGAGGAGAGCCGTATCTCAGCCTTTCTCTTCTTTGGTATCCAAGGTGTCTAAATAGAGTAGATTGATCCGGGCTGTACCTGGTTCTGACTTGAGGGTCTTGAGTAGAGAAGGCTTCTGATGCATCGGTCGAGTATTTGCGGGCGTGTTTTTCTACGAGCCTCCCCGGAACGGCCTTCGACTCTGTTCTTTGAGATGTATTGTGTTCTTCCACACGAGGTTCCTGTTTCCTGTCTGATTGGACCTCAAAATGGGCCTTCAGTTCTGCTCTTCGAGTGGTGTGCTGGTCAACAGAGTTAGGTTCTTGTTTTCTCTTGTTAGTAGTCAGTTCTTCCTGGTTTCCTTTTTTGTATGATGGTGCTTGGCTTTTTATTTCAGATAGGAGGAGGCCAGCTAGTTTTAGTTCGTTAGCAGCTTCCTGACTCAGGTTTTGGATTGCAACTGCCTTGATATGGAGATAGGCGTTAGCCTTATTATCTCTATGATATGGCTCGATTAATTAAAAGTCTTCCGTTTTCAAGGTCTTAAGGCCGGATATAGACGCTGATATTTTTAGCACTGTTCTGCGGTTCAAGACCATGTATTTGTCTCTGTTTGAGATTTGTTCATGTTTGAACAGTCGAGTAGATTTCTCAGTTTTTGCCGTCACCCGTTTTTGTACCGATGTGCGTGGTGGCCGAAGCTGCATCAACGGGTTTCCATTTGGGGGATCATTGATAGTGCCTGTATGCCGCCCATGTGAGGCTGTCTCTATGGGTGTCGGAGGGCATTCGCCCTGGTTTGATTGTAGTATCGAGGGACCTTCCCATGGCGGACGTTGGACTGGAGGCGGGTCTGAGGTCTTCTTAATCGGGTTGCTGCTCTTTAGCATTTCCTTAAGGACTGTTTCCGCCTCATACGGATGTCTGGAATTAGCAGGAAGTTCTTGTGGTGAGACACATTAGCTAAGATGCTGGAGTCCAGGAATTCACTGGTTGATTTTGGTGATTGAGTTAAGTCAATCGAAGAGGCAGCCCTTATTTTCACTCTGGCCGCAGTCGATGTGTCTTTGATCGGCATGATTTCCTGTGTGGCCAGAGCAGGTTGCACAGGTAATCGTGGTCGGGTCGGAGGGTCTCTTTGCTCCTTTTCTGTCAGTATTAGAGCTTTTTTCCCTTGTGTAATCAGTGAGTTGGTCTTCAGATTAGTTCTACTCACAGTTGTTGCTGATTTAGGTTTATTAAAAAATATTCGTGCTATTTCATCGTCTCCTTTCCTCAGTTGAGTCTGTGTTGATTTTTGTTCCAACAGCCCGGGCGAAGTGGGTTTTTGACTTCTGACCGCCGTGGCAATGTCAAGTTCAGGTTCAATTATATCTCTTTTCCTTTGAGAGATATCGTATTTCAAATCTATTGCCGTTATGAACCCCTCAAGGAAGGTCAGCTTCGATTGACTAATTGCTAAAGTGGCTGTGTTATCTATCAAGGCGTCACCTAGGGTTTCATAGAGTTTGCAAAAGGGGGCCATTGCAATAGTTATTGCTGACATGTTCATGGTCATGTCTCTCTTGTTGTTTGGTGAGTCTTTTGGCGTAGAAGTTTGAGAGTCAGTTGGCCTTCCTTTTTTTGAGTCTATCCTCGTATGTCATCTCCAATGAAAAGCATTACAGACCCTCATTCAAATCTCCTATTTAAAGCTCTTATTTTAATGACAATAGTTTCTGCTTAAAGGTAACGATTTCAGCTCCATCTAATAGCCAAAACTAAACAGACATACACAGAAGAAAAAAGAAAAATTGTAGGCATTAGATGAGAAAATTAGAGCATTACATGAAAAACAAAAATACATTGTAATTTTGGGTTCCTTAGCCACCTCGCTGTCTCTCAAATGAATCGATGTAAAAAGGCTGTGCCTTAATTTCTAGGAAAACAGCGCATTGCTTGTTGTAAATACTATTGTCACAGTCAGTTTTTGAAAAATCAACTAACTCAGGGAAATGCAGCATGACCTGCATGCAAACCATATATATTCCATATGTTCCATCTATCAGGTATCTTAATAATGTGATAAAAACCGACAATATCTATTCTACCTACATAGTGGAAAAGATTATTATCAATTAATCATTTATTGGCTATTTATAATGCACCTATACACCAAAAGGTGTTTCAAGGCGCAACAAGACAAGAGGTGGGGGGACAGGGATGATGACAAACAAAAACGGTCCTGCTAGGCCTTGTGTCATTCGGTTTGTGCAAGTGCAATAACAAGAATTGCAGGGAGAGGGGAGCGGGCAAGTGCCAGCCAGGGCAGGAAAAAGGCCCAAGAGTTATGAAAGAGCCAAGGTGCCAGGGGAATGCAGAGAGTGCAGGGGAAAGAAGGTTCACGTGCTAAGTGCGATGGACGGGGCTCGAAGGACTCAATGGGGTGCATGCCCAGCCAGGCTAGTGCAGGGGGAACGAGCCCAGAAGGGCTTTCATGGTTTTATTACACGGCACATTTCAGCTAGGGACTCCTTCCCTGACAATGAATGTGGCGTACAATAAAGCGCTTTTTATTTTTAATTAACCACAGGTGCTTTTATTTGAGAAGGCCTCCAATCGTCTCGCACCCAACCTCCACAAACACCCCGTGTCACAATGGACCAGGAATCAGGCCGGTGTGCATCAATAAGATATTTATTAATTTATTACTTAATGGAAAAGGAAAAAATATTCAAAATACAACAGCCACTACTATGTGGCAACAAAAATGCAATGATTCCTTCAGAACAATTAGTTTCAGATATCCTAGCGCAGTTTACATGGATCTTTAATGGCAAAACAGGAAAAAGAACAGTTTTGAATCAAGTGATAGCATCAAGGTTTAGCACCTTTTTTGGATGAACTTAGTAATGACTTTAAGGACCTTTTAAATTATGTTAAAAATCATGTTATTAAAATGTTGATTTTCAGTGTCCTTCTTGCACCTGTCTCCCTTGTCCCAAGCAATCACCCCCATCAAATTGCCAAAATATAAATGAAAGACATGTTGATGAAACTTCACTCCCTCCCCCCTGATTAGCACTGTAGAGAAATTCCAAATTCTCCCATTTATGTTTCCCATTTCGGTACCCCATACATTCCATAAATAAATGCATGTTTTATACTATAAATATCTTGTATATTGTTCTGTCATATTTTTGATTTTTGTTTCCCGGTTTTTTAAATAGGGTGTCCGCCGTCATGTCTGGTCTTGCAGGACACACTTTTAATTAGTCTGCAGACAGCGTGCCAGTTCTACGAACGCTCACGCACATGTGTCCTCCTTCTCCCTCCTGATGGATGTCCACAGACAGTTTAAAACTGCATTTTCTGCCAATGTAGGTTGTTTCAAGTTGAAAGCTTACCCATGCAGATCTCATAGACCCAATCTTAGTTGATCTGGCAACTTTTTACAACTTTCCAAAGCCTATTTTTGACACGTAATCGTGGACAGTTGCAAGGTCCACTGACGGCACCTCTGCAGGGACCCACCAATTAATTTTCCTCATTCTCAATCTGCCAGTCCAGGAGAGAGCAGCTGCTTTGCAGATCTGTTTTGGAGACCTTGTGATCTGGCATCAATGGCATCTGTCACGGCCATCCCTCCTCCCAAGCCACCCCCCCCCCCCAACACCACCACCACCATAACCATCTGGAGGGCATGGAAAGTGAAACAGGCTCAAGGATGCAGAAGAGAAGGAAGAGGAAGATGAGGTTGAAGTGCCTACCTCTAGCGCCTGACGTGAGTCCTGAGTGTGGCGGTTGTTTACCACCATTGGGGGTGTACCAAAGGCTCGGGCAGCCAAGGTCAGTGCGAAAACTTACTCAGTCATGGAAAACCTGTACTCCTATGGGACCACCTCCATGCTCCGCCACACCAGATCCACTCGGGTGCTCTGAGAAAGGCTGTTCCTTTCTCAGGAAGAAGCAGGTTGAGTGCCTGTACCCCATCTTCCTTGACAGCTCCTGTCTCCACTCAAAATACTCCTCTGGGGCAGAGGATCCCGGGGGCGCCTCACAGGCCATTCAGAACGGGTCACAGTACTATGTTTGTACTGCAATGCACCGATCTGCAGGGGGGAGCAATTTCAAAGTGCTTTCAAGGCTGCGGTCAAGGAGCATAAGAAACACTGCCCAACATCTTCCTCTGCCCACTTGCCCCTCCGTCTCTGTGGTTGGTGCCCTTGCCTCTTCCAAAAAACCCAGAAAAAAGCTAAAAAAATCACGAAACACCCAAAAAATGGTTCCTTTAGGAGTCACCTTTCACAGTTAAAAAATAGAACTGAAAAAAAATCACAGGCCCCTTTGCAGCCTACATAGTGCGCAGATAGCGCAATAGTCTGCGGACACCTGGGAAAATTCCAGGCATGTGGTGGGGGGATGAAAATCATTTAAATCTTTTTTTGCGCAAAAATGGTGGCTCTTAAAAGATTTTTTTTTCACTTATATATTTTTTTGTACTGCATTAACAAATATTCTACAGAACTTAATTATTTTTTTGTAACTTTCACAGAGTGCTTCTATTTTTTTTTTCTTTTTCCTTTTTGTTTCATGCAACTTATGAAGAATACTTGAATTCATATTTTGTGTTTACAGAAACTGCTTCAATGCATTTTGAACGTTTTCAAGAAAAATCTGATTGCCCACATCAGTTAGATCCACTCCATCTCTTTTAATTTAATATGTTCATTATGAAAAATATCCAGCAAAAAGGCACATACAACTTTGTTCACATTGCGCCTTGCTTTCTCAATTTGTTGACAAAATAAATTTGAACGCATCCACATTTGTCTCTGAGCTGTCCGAGAATTATTTTTTTTCGAATGTGAAAACAGTTACATCAACTTTCCAAATGTATCGTTCCTTGCAAACTGTAATGATATTCTGGTAACATAGCCCAAACTGTTGCCTCCACAGTGAACTACAATGATTTCCGGATGCTTCAAGTGAACCATATTCTAACAAAACAGGAGGAATTCCACCCATTTAATTTCTCAAACTCCATACCATAAAACTTCAAATTCATCAACAAAACCTCTGGAGTTTGCTCAGAGTGTGCTGTTTGGCTGGAGCCACTGCTGCTGTGACCCGCAAGACAAAATGAGACGGGCATTCCCTGCACACATACTGGTAAAGCAGTCATCTGGTAAACATAGAATAGATTCTACATTCTACTAGAACTGGATTGAAATGATCCTCCATACTTTTACTTCCTTCAACAGAGGAAATCACAGTATTGGAAGCCCTGCTCACTATTTTCCAAGGACATTACAAAACTTCCGGGTCAGGCATTCGCGCACATGTATCTGGAGTGCGCTCAGAGGGTGCTGTTTGGATTTTTGATGGTTGAAGGGGTGAGGGGGGTCTCACTGTGTAGCAGATGTCTGGTGTGGTCCCCGATATGTTTTTGATTCTGTGCACATTGCCCAACCTCTTGGTGATCTGTTGCTCATAAAGGTCAATGGTTAGAGTAGCCTTTGCCAAGAAGCAAGGTTTTCTTTATTTTTCGAAAGCAGGCGCAATACTATTTGGCACCACTCCACTAAAATAACTAAATAGTGGAAAGCTGATGTGCCAATACCAACATTCAGCAGTCTTTGTCTTGTATTATTGTATTAACGGGCCACTTACAGGGTTAAGGTAGGAGTGGAGTTGCCAGGCAGTTTTAAGGCTTGTGTAGATATGTTTAATCAAGCAAGTGTGTATGGAACTGATCATGTTTTGCGTTACTTACCTCCTATTAAACAATTGTCGCCTTCCAATTCATAATGAGAAAGAAGATGCTATCTTCAAGAAAAGACATCTAAGCTGCACTTCTGGTTTTTACCAGTCACAGAGATAGCATATCAAAGGCTCTGGCTTTTGCCTTTGCATCCCTCTCCAGAAAAAGATTGTGAAGAGATGGGGTGTGGGCAAACCAGTGGCCCTCAAATTCTGCCCATAGCTATTCAATTATTGGAGGATCAGGGTCATTTGCAATCACTGTTTGTTGAGGACATGGCATGGATGTGAGGGGAATGGATAACAACGCCATGACTTTGCCAGATACCTTGGTACCTCAGAAGGAGCGAGTTCTGGATCGATCTTTCCTGGATACTCCTCCCATCTTCTTGTCAGGAGAAATTACTTTCATAGGTCTTTCCCAACATTTAGAAGGAGAGGCGGGCGCGATGGGTGGCATGAGTAACAATTCTAGTTTGGAGAGGCACCTGCCAATAAAGGTCATTGAGGAACCATCCCTATCTAAAATAATTCTGGATTGGTAGGTTGAACTTATGGATAAAACTACATCTCAGACGTCCATTTTGAATGAGGTACTCAAGTTTATGACTTCTATCTCTGGTTGTTGCCTGACCAATATTAAGGAGAGTGTGGAAAATATTACTAGTGCAATCCACTTAGGTGCAGGTTTAGCTAAAAATGATTGGGGGCGGGGGCAAATCGGTTACCTTGCTATCTCCCGATGTAATACAGGCTCCCAAGTTTCCCACAGGGGTGTTAGAGAAGGATACTAAGGAGGTGCCAGAGTCAGGCATATTTACCATTGTAAGTTCTAAGGCCTCAAAGAAAAGAGACAAAAGAACAATGATGGCGGATCTAAGGGCTTCTAAGATGTCATCACATAAGTTTTTCCGTGGAACGGCGTTCCGGGACCTCCACGATCTGAGTGCTGCTGAGGAGGACAACCTCAAAAAAACTGAGGGAGAGTAATGAGGAGGGGGTTGTGGAGATCTCTGATTCAGAGGCAACCTCTGAGAGGGAGGCTGTGCCGAAAAGTACAAGTCCTATATGAGAAAAAATAACGTCCGTCCGGAGTAGAAAACCTGAATATGAGGAAGGCACTAACCGCCTGACTGAGGCTTTGAAACTCAACTTGAGCAAAGGCAGAGTAGTATGGAATCCATCAGATAAGGAGCAGGGAGCCAAAGAAATGTATGACATTTTTAAACAACCAATTGGTTCTCTGTGTCCTGCCCCAAAAGAAGTAGAAATAATTGGTCCACAGAAGCAGAGAGCCAATGAGAGACTGGATATCAGGCTGGCTCAAAGAGGCCCGAGCCAGCCTAAGTCTGGGTTGGAGGGGGGTCTGAAGGATACTAGGCACACTGAAGGAACTGTGGGTCCCTCTTTACGAATAAATCTGGAGTACATCTGTTGTCCACAATAGATGGGGGGTCATTCCACACAGGGGAGGACCTCTAAAGTGATGATGGAGGAAGAGGTGAGGCTGCTAGTGAATAATATACTCCTTCATGAAAAGAACATTGCCTCCCCGGGTCCACTCGATTGAGAATTCTAATGGGAAAGGGGGGAACTACGTTACATCAAATGGGCTCAGGAACATCCGGTATGACCCTGGACAAGAGAAGGTCCAGGGTGGAGCGCAGGAGAAGCAGAGAGATCTGCTTCAGGGATTCATTAAGAAGCCAGAGGGACAGACTCAGGTTGATCAACATATTAGACTTCGTGATCCGGTGTTCCTGGAGGAACCCAAGCTTATCTTAAATCATTTATTTGAGGAAGGCGGGCCCCATTCTCTCCACAGAGCTTATATATTGCCCCTCTTTGAGGACATTCCAGAACTAAGGCTGATCACTTCTGCAGATATCAAGTTAGTAGACTTCATCCACCCTTATAGATCTGATTATGTTACCCTTGTTATACCCTTCCCGCTGGTACGTTCCACACTACTTAATGAGGCGGGCGGTCTACAAAAGTCGGGTTACGACATCACCAGATTTAAAGAACCGACTGCAGAATTTAAGGAGCTGCGGATTAATACCACTGTGACCGAAGGTGGGATGATGAATATGGGAGAGCAGAGGGGTTTGATGGAGGAACAAGGGTGTCCAATAGCGGAGGGCCTGATGTGGCACTGATTGGTGCTCTCGTTAAGAGATTCCATAGTCCAATAAAAAATGCTGAGCAAGCCACTTTAGTCATCATGGGATCTTTAGTTTGTGTCTTGGAACACTAGAGGGCATTCACATTTAATCTCCAATGAGAATTTTATAAGGGAACTGAAGTCTTTTGATCTGATATTTCTGCAGGAAACATGCGGTAATCTCCTTTGGGATAGGTTTGAGATCACCTGCCTGCTTGCTAAGCAGGGGTTGAAGGGTCATTCCAAGGGTGGTGCAGCTATCGCATACAAGCAGGGCCTCAATATAACTAAAACAGGTGATTGGAGGATCATGGATGCTTTTTTGCTTATTTCAATTCATGCAGTTAATCCCAGAGGGATCAATGATATGCTGTTCGTAAACGTATATTGGAACGTACTTGAGAAAGACAAAACTGAATTGGAAACTGCCCTTTGAGTACTGCGATAGATGAGTGGGTTTACACAGTTCCGGGTGGTGTTATCATCTTGGCAGGGGACTTGAATGCTAACTTCAAGGAGGCCTCCTCAAATATGCAGGAGCTATTATCTTTTGTGGATAAGTCTAACTCTCTACACTTAAGGAAACTAATTTGGGGGGCTCAATGGCTCAATCTTGCAGAGGTATGGGGGCTTCAATTGGTCGTGAATGATATCCCGACCTGGCAGGATAGGGTTTCCAGCTCTACAATTTATTATATATTTCTCTCCAAACATTGTTTGGTAGGATAAGGGACTATAGGATAAGTCCATCACTGCATAGTGACCACACAATGCTATGTCCGAATTTGAGTCAGTCCCCAAAGGTTCCCTATTCTACCAATGCATTGGTTAATCTGGAAGTCAATGTCAGAGGGAACACATACAAATTCTAAGACCCTCAAATTGAATGCCACTATGCTGCATGACCTTCATTCTGGAACTCTGGAGAAACAAAATAACGAATTACTCCATCCATAAATTTCCGGCATATCTAGACAATAATATGGCAAGGCTCTCGAGACCCAATCAGTTCAATAGGGTAACTATAGCCAAATTTAGCATGCAGCAGATCCTCAGGTGTAAAAACGTAAAGCTGCTCTTCAAAAAGAAGTTAGAAATATACATAAAAGAGGGGGTTTGCGTTCCATCAGTAGACTACAGATAATTAAGGTGAGACAAACCTTTAAAAATTGGCTGAAACATCATAAGTCTGTCTTATATCAAAGGGATACTGAACAGATGTTGGCTTCCCACACAATACCCACAATTTCTTGGAATTAGTAAAACACACAGTGGTTCAGCAGGTGCAGTTAATTATTAATCCAGTTGCTGAGGGCATATGTCTAAAACACTTTGAGGGTGTATTTATAAGGCTCCTGCACTTGTTGTAGAAACTCCTATGGTGGATGGTTATGAATGGTCCTTGGATATCTCCTTCGAAAATATTACCAGAACTATTGTGAAATCCAAAGCCTCTAAAGCAGCAGGCCCCAACAATCTGACCTATGTGATCCTGATCCTGAAGCAAGATGTTAGCCTATGGTCAAAATTATTACATGTCTATTTTAGGGACATGGTCCTGAGGAGGTCTGTCCCGCCCACATGGCAAGTATCGTATGTTATTCCCATCTATAAAAAAGGGTGACGGCTATGCCCTTTAAATTATAGGCCAATCGCTTTAATGGATGAGGAATCCAAGATTTTTACCTCTATACTACTGGAGCATATACAGGGTTGGCGCAACTCTAATAATATTTTAGATAAGAGACAAATGGGTTTTTAGGAGAAACATGGGAACGGATTGTGGGTGTCACCTGCTCACTTGCTTACAGAGGAATGCATGGCGACCTAATGTGCCACCTGTCTTTGTGGAACCCATGTGTTAGGCAGAAACCTGTGCAGTTCCCTCTGGGCCCACTGCAAAAAATTTAGGACTACAGGTGTTTGGCAGTAAACCCACTTGGTAGCAGTCTGTACCACACATATTCACTTGGTAGCTGTGGCTGAGCAGTCAGACTTCCCTCAAGAAGAGCTAGGCAGTATACAGAGTATTCACAATAGGTCAAGAGAACACAATAGAACAAGTAAACACTGACCAGGGCTTGGTGTAAAAGAGATATAATTATTTATTTAAAACCACATCTAGAAAAACATACAGGCACTAATAGTAAGCAATTCAAAAACACGGTCACTAAAAGGTATACACTCCCTTAAAAGAATACTAGACAAGTCTTAAGTAAAGCCCCACTTATTTTCAGACAGCGGTGAGCACTTAACGTAGATGGCACTCTGATAATTCGTTTTTAAAAAGGGAGAGAAAAGCAGAGAATAAATTGAAACAGATCCCAACACTTTTTCACGAACACAACAAGAGAGGAAGGCAAAGTAAGACCGTGAATTCAGAGTCAGTAGGCCGGATCCGCTTTAAGAGGATCAAAACGAAATGTGTCCAAGGTCACACGGTTGCAGTGCACAAAAGTCTTGTAATGGTTCAAAAAGGAGTTGGACCAAAGTAAGGGACCAGTTAGAGCATCAAGGCGGCCAGCCCAGTCCAGAAGGTTAAGGGGTTATTATTACCTTGTAGCAATCTTTAGAAAGGGAGGCCTGGCGGACACGGTACCTTAAAGTGGTGAGAACACTCCAGCGGGGGCAGTTGTTGCTGGCAGCGGATGCAAGTCGGTGCTTCGTCCGGGGGAAGAGAGGTTCTCGTCGGGGAGGAAGACAGGAGTCCATTGTACTGCCAGGGAAGAAACCAGCCGCGGAGTTTCTCAGGTACAAGGAGCGGTCCGTGGATTCGCAGTTCAGTGGTAAGTGGCTATCCGGCCGCTGGGGTGCTTGGCACGGGCAGTTCAACCACAAACCGGTCTGGGGTGCGAAGAAAAGAAGGTAAACTGGATGTGCCCACCAGTCAGGGGAAGAAGCCTCTCCAGCCGGGAGATCTTCTCTGTCGTCGGGAAGTGGTGAGTTGGTTCTGCAGGGCTCCACCGGTGGTGTTGTCGTGGTAGGTTGGCTCAGCTTCTCCCTCGTCGGATTCTCAGGTCCTGTGGCAACTTCTGAAGTTCCTGTCCCCAAAGCCCTGCTTTTATGCAGCATACCCCCATTCACTCAGCCTAGCTGTCAATCAAACATGCTAAGTGGTGAGCTGGCCGGCTCACCACTTGGGCCAATCACACAAGAGTGCGATTTGAGTTACCAAGGTAACTCAGTCCAGGGTGCCTAAACCCCCTCCCGCACCCCCTGCGGTACCCAGACAGAGTGGCACCACTTTTGGAGGCTTCTGTGGAGAAGCCCGCCAAAAAGTGGAACAAAGGGCTCGACTTGGGTTGGAGTCACAGAAGAGAACACAAACGCCATTTTAGAATCGAGTCCTGGCAAAAAATACCAACCGGCGAATTAATATGAAATAAATAAACCAGCGGTATGTTCGAGGCTATGAGAATTAAATAATTAAAGTTGGTAGCCTTGAACAATGGGAAAATCCCATAGGGATATATTCGCGGTCGAATATAAAAAGTAGTATCCACTGCCACCAGCCAAAACTCGATCAGGGGGGACGGAGACGTGCCCCCTCGACTAACAGACCACGGGGCAATCGAATTCCCCCGATCATTACGTCCACAATATGATGGTTTGTACCGGTTTCTGTTAATAATTTGGGACTAGTAAAGCCAATGGTGACTTTACATGCCCTGGGAGACAGTAGTCAGTCCCAGGGTATGGAGTCTATGGTGAGGTGTCACTATGACACCCCTGTGTTACTGCACGGAGGGTGCTGTGTAACACACATAGTAAAAACACATGAGACCCTATGGAGTAAAGGACCCCATAGCCCAGAAAACACATTAACAGTCAAAGGAACACCATAAATCATGTCCAAGAGTGGGAGAAAAAGAGTCTCACTCTTGGCAGGAGAAAAAAACAAACTCCAGAAATCCAGCAAAGCTGCTGGGGGACTCACTAGGTTAGGAAATTCAGCCTAAAAAGGGAATTCTCCGTAACACCATGGACTTGTCCATGGCTTTTGATATGGTTAATAGAGTCCTGCTGTGAAAATATCTCTCGGACTTCGGTTTCCTGAAGGGTTTGTTAAGTATTCTTATTCATCTACACAATAACACACAGATGACGGTTCGATTAAACTCTGATGGTACGATATCAGCGAGTCTATCAATGCATAATAGGCTTTGCCTATACTAGTATATACTAGCCCCAACTTTGTTTAACTTGTATGTGGCAGATGCCGAAAAGGCTCTGGATTACTGTGGTCTTATGTCACCCAAAATAGGGGCTTTTAGAATTCAGTGGGCGGTGTATGCCGATGATTTTGTTCTGATGGCCTGTGCGCCGATTGGGCTAAAGAGACTGATTAATGCTTTTGGTTCTCTTTCATTTACAGAAATGTGTCCCAATCCAATTAATCAGTTATGAGATGGGACGTCTATCGGTAGTATCATGCAGTGGAAAAGACTCTCATTACTTAGAAAATGTGAATTGTCCCCGAAGGAGAGTCTTTATAGCCTGCTGGGTGAACATGACTGAGAAGGTTTTGTGAATGATTTACGTATGGAAGTTGACGATATCCTGCTTCATTTGTGCCCATTCTTCCAAACTCTTTTACACAATCCATGTAAGATAAAAAAAAAATATTATTTCAAATGATTGGTTTATAAATATTAATGAAATCATGGAGTCGAAACTATATTCTCATGTAGTTTCGCCATTCAAATGGTATCCTGTTATGGAGACCTATTTGAAGAACTATCCAAATAGGGGCGTGCGCAACAACATAATTTGTTTCCGTTCAATTTATTAAGCACACATGAAATCCACACCAGCAGGTACCAAGGGGTCAGTGGTCAGGAGAATTGCAGATTCTGCATAACTTTTGGCGCGGTGGAATCATTATTTCATCTGGTAATTGTGTGTTCAATTTTGTTACCGGCTCGAATGCTTTATTTTGCTCAATTCATTCATGACACACAACAAGTGTCCAGAGAACAGCTATGTATGTCTATGCTGCATGGTGACTCAAAAGCCTCTAAAGCTGAGAGTGGTGTCTTTCATAAAAATGTATATAAGTTAACCTGAATGTGGGTTACAGGAGCATTTCTTTTTCATTTCTGACATGTTGTTTGAATATCATTTCCAGCAGATATTCCTGATTTGAGATGAATAACACAACAATATGTCTGGTACATTTAGTTTCCCATTCTGATTGTCTTGATTTTCTCGGAGTGATACTCATGGGAAATTTTAGGTAGCAATAATCTTGAGTTGGTTACAGTTTTTTGGTAACTATATATGAACATAAGTGAAATTATTTTACTGTGTTATGTTGTCTGTGGGGAGATTTTAGTATTTTATAGTTTGTTCTGCTCTTAAAGGATTGTTAATTGATTGTTAATGTTAAGAAATTCTATTTGATAAGACTTGTGTTTATTATAGAAATGTGTCTTTTTTTCCAATGTAAATTTGTACTGACAATGAATTTCTGAAAGTTTTGTAAAGGTTTAATAAACCAAAACAATTGAAGAAAAAAAAAAAGAAATCTTCGAATCCAAGATTTTCAGACAATCCACAGTGCTCAGAATACACCTTCAGTCAATGGATCCAAGAGTCTCCCAGAATCCATACACTCTGCTTCCTCAAAGACATAGCCATAGCCATCTTCAGTGCACTCACCAAAGAAAACTCCTGTTACCCTCTCTTCCTGTGCATCACACCCAGGAAACCTGATCGGCTGATCCCCAGATGTCCACGGACATCCACAACTGTGTGCAGTCTCTGCAGTCCCCTTTCCATGCCAGGCAGCCTAAAAAGACCCGGATGGCATGTACGGTGTCCGCAGACTACCGCAGTGACCACAGACACCATAGCACAGGGCAGCCCATTTACCCTTTCTATATTCTTATTTCTAACACTCTCTCATTGGCTGCTTTCAATCACACATCCATCCACCAATCACATCCAAAAACACTACATGTTACCCTGTCATCTCAGTTGAACACTTCAGATGTACTCTTGAGCTCTCAGAGTACATGTCTACTGTTACTCACAGCCACCTGCATCAAAAACTACTATAAAACTCTCCAAGATTTCTATTTGTAGATTCAACATCTGCATCTAACAAGACATCGTGCAGGTATGCTTATATATTTTTAAGTATTTTGATCAACTCTTTTACAAATGTATATATACAGGGTTCCTGCTACTTGCCCTGTAATAAGCTTCTCAATAAGCATATTCTCTTTTTAACCACTCTAGCAAATGCCATGTTTGCATCATTTAGCACCTGCTCACATCAAGTGGCAGTTACTTACAATGCTGTGCAGGCCTGGACTGCAAGATTGAAAAGTGTCACATTTATATTAAATGAAAAATGGAAAATGCTGCTCGTTTAAAAATATTTCTTTTAAGGTGAATTTTCACAAAAGTTAAGAAATGCATATATACATTTACAGCAGCACTGCATGTAGCTTCTTTGTAAAACAAAGAACAAGCAGATACAAACCATTTCTCCAACATTTTTAAGTGCCACTTAGAGTGAGGAAGTTGAATATCTTGACAGTACATGCATACTTGCTAATTGACCCATTATAATCTGTAGGTGCTTATCCAGTCCTAGCTTCTTCGATGCATTCTGGGACTTGTAGTTTAAGTTTTCTAATAAAAAAGTGCAACTACAACTCCCACAATGCAAAGAAAAAAACAAGACTTAATATGCACCTACATATTGCAGTGGATCATGTTGGCAAATATGAATGTACTGTCAACATATTGAACTGTGTTATCTCTTAGTGAGTCTGAGGAGTAATTTTGCTGCTGCGTTTGGTGTACTTTTTTGGATAGGTAATCTGGCATTCCAAGATAGATGCTGTTGGCATAGTCTATTCTTGAGAAGATGGCGAGTGTTCTGTGCAGGAAGATGAGGAAAGGTAGTTAACGCTTTTTGGGTAGGCCATGGAATGTGATGTTGGTTCAACGGGTTGGTGAGCATGATCATGATTTCCGCTTTGCCCGGGGTGAGTTTAAAATTTAAAGCTGTTAGTGCTCTTGGATTTGTTTATTATTGCTATGAGGCAGTTGGTTCTCCATAAGTGTTGAATGTTATAGATGATTTTGTGTGTCATCTGTGGAGTTGTAGCAGGTGAGTCCATGTTTTTTGATTAGATTGATGAGTTGGGTCAAGTGCATGTTGTAGAGTAGTGGCAAGAGTGATGAGCCTTGTGGAACTCGGCACGTTGGTGTGTGTGATGCTGAGTTGAACGGGGTTGGCTTGGTTGTTTCTGTTCTTTCCGTTAGCAAGGACTTTAACCAGAGCAAATCTGTGTTGCTGACTTTGATTTCCCTGAGTTTTTTTGATGAAGGTGTAGTGGTAGACTGTTTTGAAGGATGCTGATATGTGTAGTAGTATAACGCTGACTCCAACATTACCTCAGAAAGTATGTTTTTGGTCATCCTAGATTGAAAGAGTGCCATTTCCTTTTCTCTCAGGGGTCTGTAGCCAACTTGGGCCTGGTCTAGTATCTATTTGCTTTCTACTTGTTCCAGGATTTGTTGTGTATAGCTTCAGAGGAGTTTCACTGGGTATGGGATGTTTGATATCGGTCTGTAGTTGGTTAGGTCTTCTGTGTTTCCCCAGCGGTCTTTGAGAAATGGTTTAATTTATGCCATTTTGATGTTTTGTGCTACATCTCCTGTTGCCAGTGAATGGTTAAAGAGGTTTTGGAAATATTCAGCAGGAGTTATTTGGGTAAGGATAGTCATGTACTTGTCTGCTCAGCAAGGATCTGCTGGTGAACCTACTCTGTTGCTTTGATTCACTAGGCTGGTGAAGTATTCTGTTGAAATTAGTTAGAAGTAGTTTACACTTGTGGTTGGTTCCAGAGATGGCTGGTTAGAGGTGTTATTGTTGTTCTTGGCCATACCCTTGATGACTTGCTGGATGTTTGTGGTGTGGGGAGTGGGTATGCTGTTACAGACTGCCAAATTTCTCGTCTCTTTGATGAAGTTGAACATCTCTTTCTGGGTGTTGCTTGAATTGCTGATGATTTGGTGTTGTTTTTTTTTGCTTTGAGGATTTTGGTTTTTACAGTCGTATCTATATTTGGTATGTGATCTTTTTCTGCTGATAGTCCTTTTCCCTCCATTCTTGCTCGAGTTTCCTGTTTGTTTCCTTTTGGACTCTGAGGTGAGGTGTGATTCATCTCTCTGTTGTTTTCCTTAGCGAAGGGTTGACCTTTTCTTTGGGGCGATATCTAGTGATTTCATAATCCATTTTTGGATTGTCTCAGTACTTTCTTCTATGTGGGTTGATTCTAAGACAGCAGTTGGTGGTTTTGTGGATTCCAGTCTGGTGTTGAAATCTATGGTACTTATGGATTTCCAATTTATTTTCTGAATTGGAGGAGTTTTTAGGAAGTTAGCTTGTATTCGTATTGGCGGGTGGATTAGAAGGTAGTCACTCCAAAGAGTCTGCATTGGGGGGTAGTTGTAACCAGGTTTTATTTGTGCAAAAGATGGCATCTAGGGTGTGCCCTGCTGAGTGGGTTTCTTCCTTCAACAATTGCTGTAGATGCGTTGTTGATAGTTGATTTGTTGGTGTTTTAGCTGAGTCCGTTTTTTCTTCTTCAACCCAGTTATTGAAATCTCTTAGTGTGATCAGGTGGTCATATTTGATGGCAAAGTTGGTAATGACGTCTACAAATGTGTCGGTGAAGGAGGGTTGTATGTCGTGGTCTGTAGATGAGTAGGAACAAGAGGTTAGTTTGGTGGTTGTGACAAATTGAAGGAGTTCATCCCTGTGATGTTGGAAATGCTATTCAGAGGTACAGGTCCTCCTCGTTCTTGTCCTACCCCTTCTCTGTTGGTAATTTCTGTGTGTTCTTCTGCACAGGAGTCCTGTTTTGACCCCTGGCAGTGCAGCTCATTATTCCTATCTTTTGGTGAACAGTATTTGGGCACTGGTTTTTGCCCAGAGAGCAGGGTATTGGCCGGTGGCAGCTGCATGCTGACTTGACAGTGGCTCTGGGTATCCTTCATTTTTGGATACATGGGCACTGCCATTGGAATCAATGGATTCCTACACAAATGCAAGATGGCCACTGTTGGCTGTTTGGCTTCCTTTGCCTTACCCCCTTGTTTCTGAAAGTCCTCAGAAGCCCTGGCTCTGTTTCCTTTCCCCTGAATGGCTGTTAGGTGGAAGGACCATATATGGCTCTGGGACTGCCTCCTGCCAGACTGGACGGAAACTTCCCAGTGGCTGCTTGTTTGTGGGTACACCCTTGGGGTGGATCCTGCCTGAATGGAGTAGTCAATATTCATTCTGGGTTGTGAGTGTCTGGTCCTGGTTGTGTAATACAATGCCTGAGCTGGCCCTGTCTGAAACTGGAATGAATGCAGTGTAGTGCACTGAAGTGCTAGAGAGTATCCCCCAATTCACATCCTGTTGGAAGGAAGGCATAGTGTCAACATTAGACACAGACACAATAGATGTACGTTTTGAAAACCTTTATTTTGTATTTTGGTTGGGTTGGAAGAATTCCTAACTGAACCTAACTCTAGAATAGGAGTAGTCTGAACCATTAAACAAATAACAAACAAGTCCAAGTCAGTCTAGTCAAAATAAAAAAGCCCTTCTCAAATGACAAATGACAAGTGTGTAATGGGAATATAAAAAGGAAAAAATGTGCCTTAAAGGAAATGTCAGAATGCCTTAAGTAACAACTCCCTTCCCCAAATTCAGAAGCACAGGGTCTCGAGAGTTTCTTGAAAAGGATAGGTGGATGGCACAGTTCTATCAGTCTTGCATACTTTGGCTTACTGGTACAATTCAACTGTTCAGGCTTTGGCATCAAGCTTTTAACAGTTCCATAATTTCTTTAGGCTTCGTCCGAATAGCCACAAATATACAGTTTTGCTCTTGACCTTTATTTTGTCACAATTCGACACAGGCTTCCCTCCGCCGGGCTCGAGCCTGTCTCTCTTTTCACATTTGACTTTTACTTTATCACAGTTCAGCATAGGCTTCCCTCTGCCGAGCTTGAGCCAGTCTTTCCTTCACACTTAATTTAACTTCACCTGCCTTTATTTTTGTGGGGGTTCCCTTCCCCATGTTTTCTCTTTATCCAACTTGTTACTGACGAAGACTTTCGAAACCGCAAGGATTTCACGTAAACCTCTGCATCACCACTTCGACGTCTTTTTAAACAACTTAACAATCAACAATCTTTCTTCATCTCACAACACCAATGCCTCTTGGTAGCTGTAGTTTCTTATTCTCATTACCTTACCCTCATCGCATCTTTCACAGTTCGTTCACATTTTGCCCTCTTGGCATATTCAGAGTTCACATACTTTGCTTTTCACTTATTCAACCATGGTTCGGGATTGCAGTTCCTTTCTTGCCTTCATTTCCCACAGAGACTTTCAAATGTGCAATTCCGCCTCGCAGGACCACTCTGGTACTTTGTATACTTGCCTCACAATTCAGCAATTGTACTTTTCATTATGCGTTTTATTGGCACACGGGCAACCTTCAACTTGTGGTTACAGTCACTTTTGCTTTGAACACAAACTAAGCTTTTGTTGCGTTCGATAACTCACTGGTCGCGTTAATTGGGTTTCTCTCTTCAGCACCTTCCATGTAGCAGTTAAGGCCATTACCAATTCACTTCAATTCAATAAGCTTTTATTCAACATAGTGTCATCTTGCCACAGTTACATGTAAAACAGAAATACCATAAAAAATAATATACACACAACACTAAACAAACAATTCATATTAATAATAAGAGTAATCGTGGCTAGAGTTCATTATAAGTCATATAGGATACATCAAATACCAGATAAAACCATAAAAAGGTGCCTCCTCAATGTTCATTATTGTGCCATTTAATTAATCTAGGCCCCATTAACCCCTGTTTAATCATTTTGGCTTTGGTCCGCCAGGCTTGAATAAGATAGGCTACCACGCAGTATACCACTTTAATATCATTGCATTTTTAAGAAACTGGTAATACCGTTTGTTTTCAAAAGTGGAATTATGAGCTTGATAGACTTTGCAGAAGAAGAGAAAATGTGACAGCGTATCCTCTGCAAGGGCACACACTGGGCAAAGACCATTGCTGTTTAGAGCCCACTTCTTTGTGACACAAGCCAGATTAAAGTGGGATACTTTAAAGCTAATGTAGAGATTGCGAGAGGATGGAGGCCTAACCCTATCTAGGTAAGTTTCAAACCCCGGACTTGTTTTACTGGCCAGGTACCTGCATTAATTCACCAGCTGATCCTCCATAAGTGATGGTCCCAGATTGTTGCTTTGGATCTATCTCCCAGGGAAATTTCCTGCAGGTTCTGTCTGCCATAGGTTTTATCAGCACACGGGGAACCTTCTACTTTTGGTTACAGTCACTTTTGCTTTTAACACAAACTGGGCTTTTGTTGCCTTTGATAACTAACGCGTCATGTTAATTGGGCTTCCATGCAGCAGTCAAGGCATTACCAATGCCTCGTCTGCTCCTCCCCAACTCCATTGTTCACCCGGGAGGGTAGCTGGCCACCTGGCAGTACTTTGAAGGTTTCTCCTTTCTGCTCACTCGGCTTCAGTCTTGCAATGCTTACGGCTTTCTGAAAATGTGCACTTCTCGCCCGGTTCTCTCTGGTTCTTTGCATCCACCAATCAGCCCCTTGGCCTTCCAACTTCGGTAGCCTAGTTTTCATCAGCTCCGAAAAGAGCTGCTCCTTCTCATACCCAGCTTCGCTCACTGTGTGCCTCTGCATGCTACCTTTCATCCTGGCAGGGAGCATTAACAAGTGGCAGGTTTATGTAGTTGGGATTACATGCCTGACTCTGCCTGGTCTCATCAAAGGGACATAGCCATTGCAAGTCAGTTAAGGTAATCTTCCGAGCCTCATTCCATATCTTCCTTGGCTCAGTAGTGCAGTCAATGTGAAGTGAGGAGGAATTGTGGGAGCTGTAGTTTTCCCATAAAATAGGCAGGCATAGGCGTTAGATGGGTTGTGGAAAAAGGGGGATACCATGTTTCACCATCAGGTGCTTATCTCCCACTCCTGAGGGCCCTCTACCCAGGTTATCCTCCCTCACTTGTCCAACCCCAGGGTGGGATCCAAAGGCGATGGCCTTTCCCTGGCCACCTGAGTACGGGATCCCCGGGGATGTTGTGAAAAACACCCACTGGGTGTCTGGTTTCTGCTGTATTGCCTGAATGCCTGTGAACCTGATTGGGTGCTGTCTGCATGAATTCACTTGTATATGATTGGCTGGCTGAACCTGGCTCAGTCTGAGCGAATGGGGAGTGTTTTATATAACACGAAGCCTCACACTCACCTCCTTGTCAGAAGCAGAAACAAGGAACCTGAAGCAGAAGTTGAAGTAATCTTAAAATTGCATCCTGTAATCCAGCTGGAGGATGAAGTCTGCAGCTGCATCTCTTCATCTAATCTGAACACTGCCGTGTTGGTTCAAGGACTGAACCAGAGAGGACCTGGATAGGTGACCTCTTCCCGTAGCTATGTGGGAACATCTTTTAACTGCTGTTCTTCACCCGAAATGTCCTGGAAGCTAGACCTGTGTGCTTGCCTTCCGGAGAAAGGGATCTTCGTGGGTGCATGGACATCTTTAAGCCAAGAAGTCCATCTGTGTCACCCAGGGTCCGGAGGAGTGTTTGCAACCACTGGAAGCCAAGCTACTGAGTATCACCCAGAAGAGGGGGTACCCAGGCATAGTGCTGCCTGACACCCTGGAGCTGCCAAAGTTCCAACCATCCAAAGAAATCTTCAAGGGACACATCTGCCGTGACATCTTTCCACTTTCCCATGTCAGAGAAGTTCAGGGGTTGCTGCCTGCAGAGGAGTGTCTGCTGGTGAGTTTCCCATCACCAAAATCCAAAGAAGACATCCTGACAGTCCTGACTTGGTGAGGCTCTGCATTCCAGTCCAGTGGTCATGGCCAGGTTGCGGGAAGCAATCCTGAGGCCTGTACTGCGGCAGCAGCACCAAAGAACTGAAAGTTGGTTAACTGCGAAATCCCAGAAACCTGAAACCTAATTCTGACTCTGCGCCCATCACCACCGAAAATCATCCATGGCTACCAAGGGTCGTACCTTCTTCAGCCAAGCCCTGTCGAGGTCCACAGCAAGTTTACTCCTCCAGAGCCGGCGTAGAAACCCTATATCGGATACTACTGTGAAAGACTTGCATTGCTGTCTTTCCAACACTGCTTGGGTCCCTTCTTCTCGACACTGACATCGCAGCATCTCATTCTTCTAAGTGGGTTGCACCCTCAAGAGTTCCCATCGACTAAAACCAAGAAACTCCACCACTTTGTCTGCCAAGGCACCCAAGGTACTGTGAGGAGGAAGAGCATCTTCCATCCTCAGGATTCACACAGGGGTCCCAGATCCATCTCGGACCCTGTTCCCTGTTCTTCCTTGGCCTCCCAGGTGCTTTGGGGGTAGTGGGATCTGTAGAAAGAGAAGCAGACTATTAATGAACATATTTGGACTAGACTGTAATATACAACTTAAAGTACACCTAAACTTCTTTCCTTACAGCTTGCCCAGTTGGTCCTCACTCAGTATTGCATTTGTATCCTAATGAAATCATTCTGTTTATGTTCTAATTATTACCGGCCTTTCGACAGTGATGTTTTATGAAGTAACCCTTGCCCAATAATTTAAATGCTTTTTCATAACTTTCAGCAGTTGGTGCATTACAATTGAATTTAAAGGGAACAGTCGTACCACATAGAAATGTACATTTATATTAGGTTAAGTTACCTGTTTAGATTTCTAGTACAAAGTGAGTCTTATTTACTTGTGTATATCTACCTGACTTTTATCCTTTAATAAAATACTGTTTTATCATCTAACGTAAGTGTGTGGACATTCCATTGTTGGGAGCTTGGGGATTCACTGTACCTAAGAACCAGCCTGCATCACCTCCTTTGAGTCTCAGCCTTGGTTGCTCGTCCATAGCTACCATTAAAGAACCTTGGCTTGGGTGATCTGTGCCTCTACCCCAACTATGTAGTGGACAGATGTACAGATACCCCTCCAGTCTTTATACTAGTGGCAGAGTGGTGGGATCACTGGTCTTGGGACTCAGTGTTTAACTTTGCTACTTACAAAATATCTATACTTAAAAGCTTAGTGGTACATACTAAAGGTATAACTACAAACAATGGAATCTATTGCTCATGGTATAGTGACAAGACTGAGCTTAGAGGCTCGACAGAGTGCTCATGAAGAACGAGAATTAGACTTTGAGGATAAGTCTAGGGCAGAATTTATTGCTTTCCTTGTGCATTACCAGACTGATTGGGATACATTTGATGAAGGGGGGAAGACTGATGGGGACTTTGCCCCTGTGGCTATTACAGATTATACTGCTGGGATTGCCACCTCTCTTGTCACTTCTATTCCCAAACACAGCATTGAGATTCAGGGGGAGGCACTGACATTTGAACTTTTAAAATTGGAGCTACAAAGAGATAAGCTAGCCTTTCAGTACAAACAGTTGGAAAAAGAAGCTGAGTAATACTCAAAGACAGAGACACAGAACATCAAATACTCCATCTGGAGAAAGCTTAGGTATAGACTTCAGCTAGACCAGTTGAGAGTGTGAGGTCTCCTGCTACCAAGTTTATGAACGATTTGGTTGGTATGTAGATGGATGGTTCTAATATTCTCCAATGGATAGAATCATTTGAGATGGCTTGTGGTATTGATGATGTTCACCTTAGGGATTGGGCTAAGTGTTTATTGAGTAGAGTACCTCAGTCTGGTTATGACTATATTCTAAAGCTGAGTGTGGAAGAAAGAGGCCAGTATGAGTGCATGAAAGCAGCTTTGATTGCCAAGTTTGGCAAGACACCTACACATTACCTTAAAAGGTTCAGGGAACATAAGAAGAGAGAGAGTGCATCTTGGGTTGACTGGGTGAGTGCTGCCCATATGAACATGATGGGGTGGATTGATGGATACAAGTTGATTACCTTTGTTGAATTATCTCACCTCTTATTTTTTGAGCATTTTTCTGAAGCTTGTTAATCAGTGCTGCATCAGTATATTGCTGACCAGAACATTTTAGACCGCCTTAAATCAGCCAGGCTGGCTGACAAGTGGGTCTCCTATTGGGTGTCCCCTAAGGATCCCAGTGGGAAGGACAAGGACAAAGAAAAGGGGACCTCTCAGAAACCTGATCAGTCCAAAAAGCATCCTTAGTCAAATAACCAAAGCCTAACTCTCCTAAATTCCCAACATCTAGTGAGGATAGGTCTAATGGAGTGGGTGTAAGATTAGTGGTCCTCCAGCTGTAAAGGAGATTCCCAGTGATCCTAATTCAGTTCCTCACATACCTGGAACTTGCTGGGGATGTGTGGCCAATGATCTCAAGAAGGGTGACCCGAAGTGTAAAGATAAGGCACTTGGAGTCCAGGCTGTCAGTCTGGCCTACCCTTACCCTATGCCTGAGGTGGAAGCCACTGTCCTCACCACCTCTCCATGAGCTCATGTAGAGATTTCCTTAATTTCTCTTGGCACCTGAGATCAGTACTCAGAAGTGCTGAATACTATCCAACTCAATACCCAGAGAGTTTTTGAAAAGTGTCCTCATTAATGGCCAGCCTTCCACTGGTTTGAGAGATACTGGGGCTAGCATGACATTGGTGGACAGGACCCTGCTTAGGCCAGAGGACTATGTTGCTGCTCCTCTGTGAACCACCAGGTTAGCTGCTGGGCCTCTCAACCCTGCCCCTGTAGCCTTAGTCATCATCTAGATTTCTGACAAGAAAGCCGCACTGGTTGTAATTGTACAAGACAATGTGCCTTCACAGATGCTGTTGGGAAATTACCTAGCTGAGTTAGGGTTGGTTTCTGATGTGCCAGCACTTGGCTGCTGCTGCACTCACTAGCTCACAGGCCAAACCGGGTCTGACTGATAGTCAGTTACCCAAGCAACGGGGGAAACCCAAGGAAAGAAGGAAGAACAAGAGGGCCACCTCTGTGAAGGGGGCCCCTTCTCTAACTGCTGCTTCAGCAGTGCCCACTGTGAGACAAGCTCCTGAGGGACTGGTCCCAGTGGTGACCCTAGAATCACCTCATGAGGAAGAAGAGTCAGAAGACCCTCCTCATGGAGAGGTACTCAACCCATAGGATCACCATGACCTTCAATGCCTGCTGGCTGAAGGTGGGCCCTGTAGGGGGGATTTTTGTAAGGGTCAAAGAAGGTGCCACTCTCTTGAGGGTCTGAGAAGAAAGGCCCATCCCAGGCACAAGGCGAAGTGCGTGGGTCTTTTAAGATTAATTGGAAGGGTGAGCTCCTTTACAGTGAGTCCACTGAGTCAGTACCTGGTACAATTAAAAAGCTGGTTGTACCCCAGGTATATAGAACATTCCTTCTGCAGTTGGCACATGAAGTGCCCTTAGCTGGTCATCTTGGCACTAAGACGACCAAGCAAAGGCCCTCAGCCCACTTTTGCTAGCACAGGATGGGAGTAGAAGTGGAAGCCCACTGCAGGACTTGCTCCACATGTCAGTTGTCTGGCAAGACTGGAGGCGGTGTCATTGCCCCACTGCAGCCTTTGCAGGGTTAGGCATCGGCCTTGTCGGCCCTTTAGTCCCTCCTACATCAGTTGGACACAGATTCATCCTGGTACTGGTTGATCATACCACCAGGTACCCTGAGGCTATTCCCCTTTAGACCATAACTGTCAAGGCAGTTGCCAGGGCTCTCCTGGGCATTTTTACCAGAGTGGGTTTCCCTAAAGAGGTAGTCTTTGTCAGTGGATCCAACTTCATGTCTAGCTACATGCAAGCAATGTGGAAGGAGTGTGGAGTAACTTACAAGTTATCTGCATGCTACCACCATCAGACCAATGCTTTGGTTGAGAGAATTAACAAAACTCTCTGGTTTACAGGATTTTTTTCTTCCGCCTTCCTTCCTCCGCTCGCTTACACCGTGGGGACTACTTTCCGCATCCTTCTCTGAAGAGTGTGATTTTACACTGATCACCACATGCCCTGAGGTCCCAAAAGATTTGCGTCAGCTTAGTCTATTAGCTATTGAGGGCTGATTTTTCCTTGTTTTAGCTCATTTCATATGTTAAGGATCTCATTGTGACTTTCATTTGTTTGCTTGTTTTAAATCAGATTTTATTCCGTTTGCTTTATTTGTGCTACATTATACACAGTGTTTTTGTTGAAATTCATTTTTCTGGGTTTTCAGGCCGATAGGCTCATATTGCTCCTGTCTTCCTTTCCCCTGCTCACTGACAAGGTAGGGACTACATTTCCTATCCCTCTTTGAGGCACACAAGTTTACAGTGAACACCAGCATCCTGAGGCCTGAAAAGACTCACGCCAGGGCTTCAATGTGAGGTGTCCCCGGTTTAGGCATATTTAGGCGGGTGCTGTTGATTGGCGAGCCACACTGCAGGTTTTGGGTACTGTATGCTGGTCACTGCCATGCCCTCCAGAAAGACCCTCTTGTTTTCTTCATCGACCAGGAGGTCAATATTGTTGACTTTCTCCTTTCTTTTTTGGGTGTTTGATAAATAAATATGTTCTCAAATATTTTTCTTAAATGCAACTAAAAATAGATCGGTTTTCAAATTCTACTTTTAATGTGAGTGTTAATTGTAATATTGAATATACAATTATCTTATACTCTTGTTACAAAAATAATTCATGAAAAATCACTGAACATCATTGAAAGCTTTCTCTTCCTCCCCCCTTTCAAATAATCCCACTAAATCATGGTTACTCATTATGTGGCCTTCCAAATGTTTTGGACTGCAACTTCCAGGATCCTTCAGCATTGACTATGCTGGCGCGGGATCATGAGAGTGGGAGTCCAAAACATCCAGGGGGGCATGTAATGAGTAACCTTGCATTAAATAGATCAATACCACTGATCGTCAAAAAGGTTGAATTACCATTATTTTAAATTTCAAATTGATTTGTTTTCCAATTTACGATCCCTCAGTTGAGAAAATAACTTTACCGGCCTTAATAATCTGGCATTCATGCACTTGCTTTCTATTAATAGAATTCTTTGTTATCATCCCCCAGTGTATGCATGTCAGTTTATTGATGGCCTTGACACATTTGTATTGACTCAAGGGCTTAAATATAGTAACCTTTTAGTTGTAGGTGACTTTGATATCTGGCATGAATACTCTGACAATCCTGATTTGGTTTGGTTAAACAATGCATTGCATGAGCATTATTTTACCTGTTTGTGTCCTCTGGTTCTCATTGCAAAGGTCCTTGCTGTAACTTATTTTTAGCCAGGAGCCTGTCTATTGAAGTTCTTGATACCATTCCGTCTTATTATATGATATTATATGATATGGCATTTATAACGCGCCTATACACAAGTGTTTAAAGGCGTGACGAGGCAAGGGAGGGGAAACAGAGGGGATACGGTGACAACGCTCCTACTAGGCCAGGTGATATTGAGATTGCACAAGTGCTTGGTAGGGGGAAGGGTAAAAGTGCGGGGGGAAAGGGGAGGAAGCAGTGCAGTGCATAGGATCTATGGAATGATCTATTTGCCAGATCTCTTAAGACCGGTGTATATTGCGTTCCCTTGAGCTTAAACTATGGGCAGGCTCCATCTACTTTGATGCAGAGCAAAGCAAACTGCTTCAGATTCAAGCAAGTGAATTTGTATACAACTTGCCACTGTATAATTTGGAGCTTTCCTGCACCTGGTATTTTAATCAATGGCTTTCGACTTTCATGGGGGTTTGCAACCTAAGGGCCTCGCTTCATATCGCGCAAGAATTCTAACCGTTGAATCTCACCTAAGCTTAAGTCCCTCAAATCTGTTTTCTACAGGAGAGCAAGCATTTGAAGAAAACAGAGGGGCCTTGACTCCCTTGCTAAAACCAAACCTTCACTTAAAGAGTGTAAAAAATAAGCTTTAAGGCAGGGCTTGCAGAATCTATTAGCCCACTCGTATTCTCAAGGAGATTTTATGAAGGGTGAGCACCATTTGCATGGTACTCGATTTTGCTGGCGACTATAGGGATGTTTGAAACTTTTATTTTACAGTTGCTGCAAATAAACATTGTTTGCAGTAAATGGAAAATAAATGTCTCACTGTGAATGGCTGGCCTTTGGGTGTCAGCATTGCACCAAATATCAAGTGTGCTTATGGTGACATACACTATTTTACAGAAAGCAATAGTACATGTTTTGCCACCATGCCATAAAGGCATGCAATAACGAGTGATCATAAAAATGTGTAAATGATAATATGGGAGGAGGAGTTTGGGAGGCTATTTGAATGCCTGAAGTATCACTCTTTTTATATGCCTGAGTGTTGATTATTTTTCTTTTATTCTAGCAGACATTGGGTAGGGAAATCATAATTTATTGTCTTGAGGTAATTCTTGCCCGAGGATTGGATTAGCTTGGGTGGTGGGTTAGTGATGTGCTGTCCATTTATCAGTTTGCAAACCAGCAATAAATGGCACCTTGCCTTGTCCATTCTCACTAGGACTCCTTAGTCTTTTGTTTTGTTTTGCAGTGATATATGCAAACTAAAGAACTCATCCTGCAGGTCTAGTGGGATTTTAAAGATTTTGAAAGGCCTATTTAAGGATAAATACACCTTTTTCTAACATCAGATTGGTCAGCCCCAATAAACCTAGGGAACTATGTTCTATCATGCACTCCTTTGAAAATCCTCATTGTGCATATTTTATACCAGAGCCCTTTTGGGAGCTTGTCAATAATTTTAATATGAACAGAATCTCAGCCATTTAAAGTTAAGTTAAACATAAATGAAATGATTCTCTACTTCCATGCTGGCAGCAGCTGCCTCTTTGGTGTCAGAATTATCTTTTCTGCTTGCATTTGAGGAGGATATCATCTCCCTTTTACACTCCCTTAAATGCACTTGTAAATTAACTGATGCGTTGCCTGCCTTGGTTGCTGGCTCACATGCCCGATCCTTGGCCAAGCTTGTTGCAAATTTTACCAATTTCTTGCTTAACTATGGAATAGTGCAAGTGGATTGGGAGTCATTTTGATTTGAGCCTAGTCACTAATTTCTTAAAAACGATCCTCCTTGGACTCAGGCACACTGAGCAACTTTCGCCGATTGCGGGATTACCTTGCATGGATAGGCATAGTCGTTGAGAATAGTTGCTTCTCAGTTGCAGAGCATTTGGGATATTTTTAAGAATGTAAACATTATGGAATCTGGGTTTTGCCGTTAACATGTTATGTTGTTAGTGTCATTTCTTAAGCGCAACATTCCCCCAAAGGCACCCTGGCACTGCACCTGAAGAAGAGAAAAAGAGTTGTCTAAAAAAGATACATTTTCAAAGCCTGACGACAGTTTAAGTGAGTGACAATAGCGCGCAAAGCCCATGGCAGGAATTCCATAAAATGGCCACTGCAACCAAGAAGGAACGTCCCCCCACCCGGCTAAGTTTAAACTTAGGGATATGGACAAGTAGAGCATTCGCCGACGAACAGCTCGCCCCGGGATATACGGACAAAACATCACCTGGAGGTATTCTGCTCCTTGACCATAAAAGTCCCAATGATCAAGGCATAGAGCCTTAAATTAAAAAAGGTTTGCCACTGGAATCAAATGAAGCGTCCGTAGCATAGGTGAAATGTGAGCACACTGTGGGGTAGAGGTGGCGACCCAGCAGCTGAATTTGAGGACTTGTAGCTGACGCAAGCGGAAAGCCAGATGCAATAGATACTGAGAGTTGCAGCAGTCAATAGATGAAACTACTATGGCTGAAACCACCAGCACTCGATACTGGGCAGAGATAAGCGGGAGGACCTTATGGAGCATCTTGAGATGAAAATAGCCACACTGACATACTGCTCCAACCTGAGCCTCCATGGACAAAGAAGCTGCCATGACAGGGGAAGGGAAAGAACCAGAAAGCAGGTGTCCAATGAGAGGATGCAGAAGGGGGGCCTACCACCATCACCTCAGTCTTATCACCATTCAACTTAAGCCACTGATCTCGCATCCATTCTCCAATGGCCCTCAAACAGCCACTACACCTGATGGCTGATTCAGCCGATGACAGATCTAGATGAACCAGAATCTGTGTATCGTCTGCATAGGAATAGCAGCAAAAGCTGTGGGAGAAGATGAATGTAGTCAGTGGCTGGATATACATGTTGAACAGCTTAGGGGAGAGGGCAGACCCTTGTGGGACACCACAATTAAGCACCATGGGATTAGAGTAGAAAGGAGGAAGGGAGAGAGTTTCACGGTGACCTGAGAGGAAGGAGGAAACCCATGACAGAACTGAACCAGTAAGGCCAGCCTCTGTCAGGCGTCCGACCAAGATAGTATGATCGACCGTGTCAAAGGTGACGGAGAGGTCCAATAGCAGTATGGCCCCAACCCTGCCCTGATCCTGTATGCAAGCAAGATCATCCGCAACAGAGACTAGCACACTCTCCGTTCCTCTCCCAGGTCTAAAGCCAGATTGCGAAGAATAAAAAAAAAGAGATTCCTCAAGAAAAGCAGTAAGAAGTGGGCCAGCCAGAGATTATCATTATTATGATTATAATAGATTCGAGAAGCTTCATCTGAAAAGGGAGCAGGGAGATAGGAGGGGTCCACAGAGGGGTTATTTAACAAAGGTATCACCGTGGCATGCTTGAGAGCTGCCGTAATCTGCACCATCTGAAAAGAAGTGTTAACTGCTTCAGTAAGCAGAGGCAAAATTTGAGGCAGGATCTCCTTCAAAGTATCGAGAGAGATGGGATCCATTGGAGATATGGACTTCAACTTTGTAAGGCCCTGGATACATCTTCACTCAAAATAATTGGAAAGGTGGAGCTCTGGCTGGTATACATAGAGGTAGCTACTGTGAACATTGGCAGAGGTACTTTAGATCCAGAGGACAAGATGGTAGCATAAATTCTGTCAATTTTATCAACAAAGAATGCTGACAGATCATTACAGAGATTCTGAGAAGGCAGGTTAAGGACAAGGAAGGCAGGATAAGGACAAGGAATGCACAATCTTGAAATGCTGCTTCGACTGGTTAATGGAACCTTAAATGCGAGCTGAAAAATTGATGATTTTTGCCGACTGAATTGCTTTATGGTATGTGGCCAAGGCTAGCTGGTAAGGCTTTTTTGTCGCTGCATCCTATTTTAAGCTTCTTTTGCATTCTGCTTGCCTACACAGGAGTCGTAGGGAAAGCAACTCATCAGAAAACCAGGGCTTAGCGGACACACTCTGGGACTAGGGGTTTTAAACGGGGCCAGACTGTCAGCCACTGTCGCAAACCTATTTGCCAGCATGCCAAGATCAACCAACTTGGGATCAGGATGATGCAGATTTATAAAATTGATAATATCCTCCTTAATTATTGATCGCCATGCACGATGTTGAATGGGGTGAGCATGAGGTAAGAGGAGACTGGAAGGAAGGACCCAATAGAAAGGAATAATGAAATGGTCTGTCCAAAGGACTGGAAAACCTGGAGAGACAGTTATCTTCGATTTAGGGGCAAAGATAAGATCCAAAGTGTTTCCCAGGCTGGGAGTAGAAAAGTCAACATGCTGAAAAAATGGCAGTTCATTCTTGGCAGTAATGAAATTACTGATTTTATTATCAGCCCTGTTATTAATCCTAAGGTTAAGATCACCAGTGATTACAATTAGGGCATGATAGAGCTGAAGATCCACCACAAGCTCAAGGAAAGCATTGCAGAAAGAAGAGTCCCGAGCAGGCGGGTGATAGATAACCAAAAGGTGAATGTAAAGAGCAGGGGATACTGAGATCCGAACTAACAGTACCAATTGGGGGCCAGCAATTGCACCAGGCTCGGGCCAGATGCCACATTCAGCCGTGTTTCAGTCACTCACACGATATCAAGATCAAGGTTCAACAGCATGTTGTGACAGGAGTCTGCATGTGCTTCTAAGGAACGTGTGTTAAAAAGCAGGCATTTATACATAGATTGGCCCTGCTTAACAGGAAACCTAATGGTCTCTATAAGAGAGAAACCTTCAGGAAATAGAGTATTAACAGGAGTGAATTTTACTAATTTTGGACGTGTAAAGGCATTGGGGAAAGAAGTAGCAATCTCATTCCTATGAGGGCCATCCGCCTTACAGGCCAGAACCCGGGCAGACCCAGACGGTCCGACATGAGACAGGGAGTTCTCTAATATCAGTTTGGGATGACATATTAGCTTATGCTGATGAGGAGCACCTATCTTTATTGGTGATGGTTTACCTCTTATCAGCTTTTGAACAAGTCGATCATAACATCTCGCACTATGGCTAAATACATCTGATAGTGTTTCTAGTATGGCTTTGTACCGGTTTAATTTATTTCTTTGGACCACTCTCAGGGATGTTAAGTTGAGCCCATTTGTGTCAAATTCTATCTGATGTTGTGTTCTATGGCTCGGGGATCTTCTATTTGTCCAATCTTGTTCAATGTTTATATCCAGCCTCTATTTACCTTTTTGATCCACTCCAGCTTGATATGATATGATGTGATATTTTATTTTTATCGCACTCACACATAAGTGTTTCAGAGCTTGCAACTTAATTGTTACGCTGATGACATCCAGGTGTATTTAAAAGTGTCTGGCACACACAATGGTTTTCAGGAGCTTACGTCTTGTATGATAGCCATGGAGGATTCAATACCATATAGTAGTCTCAAGCTGAGTGCATCCAAAACAGACACAATGCTTCTAGGTCCCGTACATCTCCTTTGCCATCCGTCCTGCTTCCCCCACCCTCAGTGCTATTTCATCTCCCACCGCTATGCAAAGATGCAAATAAAGTTAAGAACCTAGGATTTGTTTGGCAATCGGATCTATGGGTGGCTACTGAAGATGAGGAGGTTTCTACGGCCCCGTTGTCAGGTTGTGCATTCTCTGTTGGACCGAGTCCCTTCCATTGCTAAGGAGAACCATGCAGTTATTGTTGTGCTACTTATTTAATACTAAACTTGACTATGGCAATGCACTTCATGCGGGAATCCCGGTGGCTCAGCTTAATCGTCTTTAAATTATTCAAAATGCGGCAGTATGGCTGATCTTGAGACTTTTCCTTCTCATCTTTTCATCATTTAAACCACACTGCCTGGTTGTCAAATGCCTTAACAGTGGGCCCTGTATTGCATAGCTTCTAAAATGTAGGCATACCAGCCCTCGGGATCCCTGCAGTCTCAATCTAGTCACCTGCTGGTGGGTGGCGCAAACTAAAGATACATGTAGTGCTGACAGACGTTTTCTGTTTGGCGTCATTGTGGTTGTCTGGTAGAATTAAATCAAGGACTGTACAGGCAAGGTCATTGTTTGTGTGTTGATTGTCAACGAAGCATAGTAGTGGAGCCTGTAGAGTTTGTATCCCAATTCTTGCCGGCTGTTCATCAGTCTGTGCATTGACAGTTGATGTAGTTGTGTAGTTCCCAATTAAATGGGCCATGAGTAAAGACACTGCTTTTTTATGTGGGGGCAGCAATTATGTTTACCACATGGCTAGTATACTTTAACAGTTAGATCATTAAAGATTGCCCTAGTCTTGCCAGCACCATAACACCTATTGATGCAGCCATGTACCAGTTTCTCTTGCCTGTGGGCAAACATGGCTTATGAAATATTGATTTTCTGGTAGAATAATACATTCAAATTTGTCAAGTGTGCAGTTTTTATATTTGAGGTGTATCTTGAAAATTTGGTGATACATGGGATGGTATTTTCAGGGTCTTTAGATGCTTAGGTGATAGTAAAATGCCTCTATCTCTGTATGATACTCATTTAAGAGCTTTTTTTTACCACATGCCAAAGGTATTCTCTTGCTATGGGCCTCCCCTTGGGTTGATTAGCTATAAGAGTATAGTCCTCTCTGACTGTACAATTAATTCCTTTCCAATTTCAAGAAATGACCACATAGTAAGGATTCACGCTGCAATGTTGTTCAGTGAGGTCATCCACTCGTTAAAGAGTATTAGGGCTCCTTCATCCCCTTCAAAAGAAAATTATATCACCAATACACCTTTTACAGCATAGAGGTTTGATGGTAAAGGTATTGTGGCTCTAAGTCTGGCTCTGCTCAGTGTATTTCATGAAATTGCTCACTTGTCTGGGCCCAAATGCCAGCCCAATTACATGATCTTTTAATTGCAAGTAATGACATTCTTGCTATGAACAAAGTCGGTATATCTGGAATAATTCAGTAGTGGAATTTGCCGATATTTCGGAGTCTGAGCTAATCATCTCTCAATGGTATGATTTTGAACAATGTTGCTATACAGGGAGGTGAGGTTAAAGGTCAGCAAAATATCTGTATCATGGTTGCAAAGTTTGCCTGCACCTAATTGATGATGTCTCAAGTGTATTAAAGTATGGAAGGGGGCAGCATGCTAAAGGCTGTTGGAATGTGTCTATTTACCCACTGGTTGAAGACGTGATCGACACAGGGAGACGATAGGCCTTCCAGGTGGGTTGCTGGACTTTTTGGGTAGGTTATACGAGAATGGACTTTTAGTGAAGGAAGGCATGTGGAAAGCTAATTCCTGTTAACTGATGAAGCTAGACTCCAGTAATGTATAACAGAGGAGTGAAATCTCAATAATCAGTTGCGAGGTAGGCTTGGATAGCAATTTAGTATCGTGAGATGCATTATCTTATAATTGTCGTACTGTTTGCTCATGTTTGGCTTTCTCAATTAGGATGCACTTCCCCTACCCTTATTGGTTGGTTTGATCGTTAAGATGGAATTGTCCTGCGGGGAAAGTAAGGCCAATCATTAGCTTGAGAATCAACGGCTGAGTGTGCAAAGCTATGTGAAATAGATGTCCATGAGGATTTGTATGACGCTTTTCTCAAATGTTAAAAGAGGAGGTGGCATGCTGTGGTATGGTGGTATTAATGAGAATTGAGGTTTGAGACCAGTTAATTTATTACTGGTTGGGATCGCAATTTTCAAATAATATTTTGAGGTGATCTTTTTAAAAATAATTCCCTAATCTCAATTTCTCTTTCCTGTAGATAAATGTTTTGGCTGGGGATGAAAAAGAAGCCTTCAGTAAGGACTTTGATTTGCTCCATGTTGAGTGACGAGGAAGACAGGCTATATATTTCATAGTCTTTGAGCCCTTTGCTGCATCTAGAAAACCCAAGGATCTCTGTCTGAGATGGTTGTTGTATTGATATGGTTGTTTTTCTCATCTTTGGTTGCAGCCTAAAAAACAAGTGTTGCCTTAGTCGGCGTGCTGTCCTAATAAACCCCCCCCCCCCACATCCGCCCAATGATAGTCCAATATATGGGGTGTTTTCTGGAATGCAGTTCTTTCATTCCAGACAGGCAATTGGCCAGAAGCTACACTTTTAACAGTATGCACATTTTGGAGTGGTCAAACCTAACCTAATGGAATGCCTAAAAGTGTTGATATTATTAGTTTGAAACATGCAAGACAAATTCCAATACCTTCAATAATTAAATGTACTACAAAACAGCAGGAACATAACCACCGGCATTTCCTGCACTCAATTTTTGTATTAGGTATCCCTGTGGAAAGCAACCATACCTTGATTTCATTAACAGTTCCCTATCCCCCAATGGGGTACCCACAGCCAGGTAATGTTCACATTCCCCTCAGCCCTGTTTATATTGAAGGTACCAGGCATCAACTCTGTACCATAGTGCAAGTGCTCCACTCTACCATTTCTCCTCTCGTGGAGGAATAGGGCCTCTCCAATGTATTCTTTTCTCAGAATTTCCCACAGAATTGTTCTACCTATGAAATCAAAGAATGATAAACAATAGGAAAAGCGGGTATTTCTTTCTGATGCAATATTTGGATATTATCAAGCAAGATCTGAATTCATTCAAGCTAAGAGAGCCTTCCCAAAAATCTTCCTAATCACATCAGTTCAGATGATCGCTCATGCCTTCTTGAAAATGTGTATTATTTTTGCAGTCTTGAAAGATGCAGGAATAGTTTTTCTTGCTAAGATTGCATTCATAAACTCCATCAGACTTGGTGTCCAAATGTCCTGCAGATATTTAAAGAGTTTGACTAGAACTGTATCGGGCCAGTGGCTACATTAGTCCTTTGGGCCCTAATAGCTACAGTAACCATATCTAAGGTGAATGGAGGAACTGAGATGTTACCAAGCACAATTTGTATCTTACTAATGTCCTGTTCCTGTGCTCCATAAAAAAATTCAAAGTGCACATGCCAGGTATGTGTACCAATCATACAGTACAGGTTTGGCTCATAATCTCTAGTACCACAGCCGCAAGCTGCCAAAACGCTTTATATTTGCAAAGTTGTATGGCTTCCATTGGCTCACACCAGACTCTGGTTTGTGCTTCCCACTTCTTTTCTTTTAAGAATAGCTTATATACCTCTCTAGTTCACCTCACCTTATCAAGACTCAATAATTCATCCTTACCGAATCCTCACACCTTTCGAGTAGAGCATTTTTGAGTGGGAAGACAGTCGGCATCAAACTAGGAGGAAAATCCTAATTGTTGGATGGAACTAGCCATATTTGAGACAAAGTAGGGTTGTGATCACCAGATGAGAGTTTCAAAAAGGGCTGGAACAGACAATGCATCATGACAGGTAGGCTCTAGGGTATACTTGATCATGAGCAGCAGTTCTCTCATTAACCAGGGCAAAACTATATCCAATTCCATCCTAGCCCACTTCACTTTCTTGACAAGGTGTACTACCAAGTTGTTTGAAATAGTCTCTTAATGTCTGTTTTGTCATGGCTTATTAGTAGTTGTTATTAGAGGGTAATGATCGCACCCACCTATTGGAAAATTTTAAAGCACAACCATTCCTGACTTTACCAAAACATACTCTATGGTCTTCACCTCACTTCCATTTATCTTTCATAATGAGTGGCTACACTTGAATCTCAGCAAGTACTGCCCAGCTCTATTTGATCTAATCTGGGTTTCAAGAAATATTGTTTTAGGAACATCCCAGACACTATACTCATTTAACACATTCCAGTCTTTTCCTCCATTTCGGGGAAGGTAAGCATTGCAATTACCATAAAGATCAGTGCTGAAATGCCCCTGTTTACTTCTTGATCTCCCCATATGCTTATCAATGTACACTGTCTCTGAGATCCCAGTAGTGTCCATCTTGGTTTTATAGACATGCATAATGTTGACTAAGGACTTTTCTTTACCCCTGATCTGATCTGGACATATAATATATTGAAAGACTTGGCTTTTATTTCAAAGGAGATACCTGGAACACTTGCGGAAACCTAGGCAACCACCCCACACTTAGGTGTACAATTTATTCCTTCAAAAGCAGAGGAAAAAACTGTGGTATAACCTTCCTTCCGCAGAGAATCCACCAGCCAGGTTTACCGCAAGCTGCAAACCCCAAGCTGCTGCAAAACCTGCAACGTGACAGCCCAGAACCTTACAATCCCCTGGAATCCTACTCATTTTCTGCATCAAAACAACAAATGGAGGAACAGGCATCAGCCAATACATCTCTAAATTGAATTTGGGTCCTCAGTTATTTCCTTTTCCCTTGCATTTCATCTTCCCCTCTCCCTTACCAGTCCTGGATATATGCCTTTCAGTCTCCTGGAATTGGGATCTTCTACTAGTGAGGGAATCCCTTATCCCTGCGCATGAACCTTAAACTTTACATCTAAATGAATAGGTTTCCTAAAAACCTTTGCACTGAATGGTCAACTCAGATTTTAGTGGCTTTCCTTATTTCTGTGCTGATGAGGTGCTTTCTACATTTTGTAGCTACCTGATGAATCCATTCGGATAATCCTCATCATCTAGGGATTATACCAGTTCAATCCGAATTTGTACGCTCCATGGTTTGGCATTCACTTTTAGATATTCCTTCAGAAAGTGGCCATGACGTTCTTTCGTCATAGCTTCTATGGATTCCTTTGTGTCTTTTCCTTCCCTAACAATTTTGCTTCTAATAATTCAATTAACGGCCCATTGCATGTTCGTCTTTAATGTCAGCTGACACCTGTGGATAATGCTGAAAATGGGATTCCAAACTCAGATCATCAGTTTCCCAGACAAAAACGTACTCACTAGATGAGATCAAAGGGTGGGCAAAAGGCTAACAGACCATTCAATATTCCATATAACTATCCACAATCTTCAAGTTTGCTAGAATGTTCTGGGCACCTATCCTGCAAAAACACAAAAAGGAACTTGGAATCATAGAAACACCTACATGTTTTCTTTCTTAAATGCAGAATTGTGCATCGATTTCTGTAACTGCATGCGTTACAGCTATCTATCTTGACTTCAAGCAAGACGCCGGGCCTCATTACAAGGCCCCTGGTCCAGTAGAAATGCCGGAAATATTGCCAGTAATACCGGCACCTGCATTTTTACCGGACCAGGGAAACCAGAGTTTGCTAGTGAAGGCTCCGATCTGCCGGCAAAGACATGCCAGAATATCCGGCACCGGTTTATTCAGGCAATCCCACCCCATGCAGTCCACTAGGACTCCATGAAAGGGGAACTTACCGCTGTCTCTGTCGCCCATAATATCACGGTGATACCAGGGTAGTAGGCGGCAGAGATGGTAGGAACTGTTTCCTGGTATCCCACCGGAATTACCAGCAGGAAATTTGTAATGAGACTGACTGAGTGAAAAATAGATATGTACTTTAATTTGTTACTCTGTAAACGTAATGAAACCAGAATTGATGAATACATTTTTCATTACTTAGGCATCTAGTGAAAGAAGGACTTCTTGTGATAGTCAAACTTCAATTATGTCCCACAGTCACTAGCCACACATATAAGTCTGTACTGGATAACTAACATCGTGTTGTTTCACGTTTTTGCACTTGAAAGTATTAAAGATGCACTGAGCCTCGTTTTGGATATTTTTTCAGATTGGATTCTTGGGTGTAAAAGGTGTGTGCCATATAATATAATAATATAATGTTTTTCTCATATAGGGCTGACACCTCCATATGTCTCAGAGAGCTCAAATAACAGAAGACATCATTATCCCAAAGAGAGGTACTCAGTTTATCGACCTCGGAAGGTGAAAGGTTGAGTTGACCCTGCTGCGATTCAAATCTGACACAGTAGGCTGCACACAGATATCTGGGGCGAGCGCTTAGCCTGCTGTGATATCTGACTGGTTTATGAACAATCCCCTCTCTCAGATTAGTTTTCCCATTTTATGAAAAGGAAATGCTCATTTGTCTTGTGTAGTCTCTGATTAGGATAGGACGATTGAATGAACTTTGCAAATGCCACCTTTAGACATGTTCCCTTTCTTTGACATCACTTCCCATTGCATATGCTAATGTGCCCTCCAATTTTTATTTCGTTTTGACTGAAGTCAGTAAAGGCAATTTAGCCGAAATATTCCGATGTATTGTGCGCTTTCAGATTTTTCTTATCCGATAACAGCATCAGGTACAGGCTGATATGATGAATACTCCTGTCACTCTATTCATAACACAATCTTGGCCCCTTGTCCCCCTGCCAGTCTCTGCAAAAAAGTGCTAATTTATACTAAGTAATCAAAATGGCCGCCTTGAGCTAGTTTCTGCACATTTGGCCTGCGATCCACAGCAGATTCGCTCTGTTTATGCTACATGTTGCCTTACAGAAGATATTCTCAATTGTTCTTGTTCAGGAGATGTGGAAGGGTAAAGCAGTGGATGAAGTGGGCAGTGGTTAAGTTTTACTATTCCTATACTTTTATTTTAAAAAGAAGCCATCCTGGAATGGTTTCGTTTTGAAGTAAAAGTGTAGGAATAAGTCGAAACTAGCACTTCAGTGTACTGCACTGAACGTTCCCTTAACCAGAATGTGCATTTGTTTAGGGGGTTGTATGGCACATGGGAGGGGGCATGGTGATGGGGTTTGTGGCGAGCGGGGGCAGGCCATGAGGGAACATAGTTCCGCTACTTCTTTTCATGCACTTCAACCACTGGGGTAAAGGTATTCAATAGGGCTCTAAGGCTGGTGGAAGTTCATTGGGAAGGGGTGGGATAGGTAGATTGACCATTAAACAGAACAGGCGGTACTTCAGCATCAAATGCACCAGTGCAGCTAGGATTGCGTTGCTGCATGGGAGCATTAATCCATGTTCTCGCGACAGAGCAAAGTGTGTGGTATCTCTCTTTTTTCTGCAGTGCTTTTTAGTGAAAAGGTTTTCACAGTGGTGTATGTGGAAGGAAATGCATTTATTTATTCATACAAACATTTATCGATTAAGCTGGAATGTGCTCTTTTTCACAAAGCAGAATAAGGTGCTGTACACATACAAACACTTCTAGCAGTGGATGCTTACTTTAAGACAGTGAATGCAAATTCACATATGTTTCCATATCAAATTGTTGGATATTTGCTTCTGGGATTTGCTTTGCTTTCTTGGCCTAGTGCTTTATTTATAATTGCCCCAGGGCGTGATTGGGGCAATGCATGTGCAACCCCTCCAATATGGGGTACTGTAGTATCTGGGTTCATAAGTGGGTCAGGAAGGATGCTGGAAGAACGCTGGAGCCATAAATATATCAAAAGGAAAGCTGCTTTATTGTTACAGGGTTAGGATATGAAAGGGAGGTAAGGAGCTAATATGGTAACATCCTTTCATGTTCTTCTCCCATCCTGTGTGTCCCTAACTGCCACAACTGGAACCTTGAGTGAACATAAGGTTCCAGCCCAGGGAACATTCTGTGGCTTGCATTGCTATACCAATGCAAATCCATTACTACAGGTACCTTGAGTACTCCTTGCATGCCATACTTACCTGATGCCTTCAGGAATACATTAGAACACAGTTCTTTCTAAAACAAATATGCTGCGTAGTTACTTATTCTTCAAGCACAATCCAAACAATACATATCATATTTGAATATGTGCATATGCTTTACCTGTGTTCTCTCAAAGGAAGATGTTTTACCTATAGCATTGGTTTTGATTTGTCAGCAGAGTTAGATTTGGGCTGATTTTTAGATCAATTTCTTATATACATGGATTTCCATTTCTGGCAACCCTGTAAGTGATTGTACTGTATGGTTAAGGAAGCAATGATGGTTGGTAACAACATAATTAATTTGAAGATCTTTGTTATATTTTCCAAAAGTAAATTCACAGACACAGGGATGTTGTGTAACAATCGTGTTCTTGATGTTTTGTGTCCATGTAATCTCCGGTACCCAGTGTTTTCCTGGGCTGCCCCCTATCCTCTTCCCTACCTCTGTCCTTGCACACATAATGATGTGGGTACAGTAAGTGGCAGAGCCGGAAGGAAGTACAAGGGTGGCTTCCCCTCGGGGCACCTCCTTCACATCCCTGTGTGCTCTGCATGCCCCCGCTCCAGAGCCTGGTTTCAGAAACATATACAATAAAAATTGGTTTCTGGAGTGACCTCGGTGAACTGGAGAGTGTCATACAGGCTCTACTCTCTGCAGTTCAGCGTTTGGCAGGTATCCACCGAGCCGTGTATGTGTGTTATTGCTCCTGCTGCAAGGCTGCCTGTGCCTTGCTTCCTGAGGCCTGCTAATCCGGACACGAGAGAAGACTGATCACCTCCTCATGGAAGGGTTTGCATCCTTACCTGTGCACATACAGGGTTCAAATTATAAGCAGTGTGCCTGTGCATATGTGCAAGAGTTTGAATGAGTGTGCGGATGTGTGTTTGGGTGAGTGTGTGCGAGGTTTACATTGGGAATGCTACTCATATTGCAGACACAGGCATCATGAAAATGGTGTAATGCGCACAGGTGTACTGTTTGTGATTTAGGGATCTGCTGAATTTTTCATTTGTTGACCTACCGAACCGATTTTAAATTGTGCGGCTGTTCATCCCATTGTTCTCAAAAACTCTGCTGTCAAAAGCACCATTTCAACCATTTAGGTTAAAAATATCCTCACGGGTGGGACTGCCCACAAATTCCTTCACATTCCTAGGACTCCCTCCACTCTCACTCCTGCTGGTTCAGGGGAAATAGTAATGGTATTCCACTAAAAATACCTACCTAACCCCACTGTCCTGGAATTATTTAGAATGCTGGTGCACCTTAGGAGTCCCCTCCTACCCCCCATGGCCATTGGCAATGGAAGATACCCCAGTCACTCTGTGCGTGGGCCAAAAAAGTGGCAAGCGCATACATCCTTGAACATGACTGTTGGTAGAATGATCAGCTGAAGCACACCCATCACTCTACCAGAAAATGCAAGCTGTGGAAACAGGGAGAGTGCGCTGCTGTTGGAAGACCTTTATGTATCCTTCCCTCTCATTCATTCAATAATCATCACATTTGTAGTCATTTATGCACACCTCCTGAACTCGCTAGCCACACCCCTCCACATAGCCCCCATCTCCTTATGCTGCCTATTTGCATGAACTCAGAAAACGATTTCAGTTCACAACAGCCAAGACTATTAGATCTATCAAAGTTTCTACACGTGTGCCTTGCCTGTGACACTCTGTATTCTTAACCCCCAATTGCACCTACGGTGTTCTATATTTCTAATTGTTTCCATATTGCTGTATCAATCACTGCATTCTCTTGTAAAGTGTTCGGTCGCATCCCATCTGTCTTTGCACCCTTGCTTCAGGCCCATGTATGTTGCCCTTGCTCCAGTCCCTATGGTGTGAGGTCTAAAAATAACAGTCCACCATGTTAGGGTCAGGCATCTCTATCATGACATCTGGGCGCTTCAGCATGCACTCTGGAAATAGTGCAAGTAATTTCACTTGTTTATGAACAGCCTGTGCGCACAGAGTGTAGGTGTTCATTCTAGATGTTTTTCTCAGATGCCATGTGCATTTTATAGGGCTCTGCTCCGGAATCTGCCTGGGGCTTGTTGAACACATCCCTAAGGGCGGCTTGCTAAACACCTGTCTCCTGGTTAGTCCATATTCTAGCTTAATATGCAGCGGGTGCAACATCAATGCATTATGAAATAGGACATTCCCATATTCCTCCACTCAATGATCTAGACAAGTCCTCATAGGAAGTGAATTGCGAGTTCTTAAAAAGGAGAGTTCCCGTACTGTGATCGCATGGCAAGGTACACAGCCCTAAACATTGGTGTCATATGTTACAACCTACGCTGATATCCGGTGGTAAACAATACGAGATTGTGTTGGTGAATCCTCCCCCAATATTTAGTATTAAATCTCAGTTCTGCAGCTGCTGATTGACCTACTTTGCTCCCACTAGTATTCAACATTGGGGCCCACAATCAGTTAATTCTCAAATGGACTAGGTCTCCCTACGGCAGTGGACCTGCAGTCAGGAGCTGACTTTCCTTGTGGGCAACATACTATGGATATGGTGCCCTCGTGCTGATTTTGTATGGTATTGCTCCTGGCAAGCTGCTTCCCATCATGACATATTAACATTTAACACCTTCGCCAACCTTTCATAAAAGACAGCTATTAGCAGGCCATAATGGGTCTATTCATGTGCACAGGCGCACATGTACCCGAGGGTAGACAGGGGGAGATCTGGAAAATACTCTGTACCACATCCAGGGTTGGAATTATGTAGTTCTATGTCCCCTCAGAGTTCCAAAGTCACCCACACTGGGCACCTTAGAGGTGATTTTGTCGCATACCCGTTCCACTTACGCGTGTCCCCCAGCACCTGTGAACCAGGAAATTGGATATGTAGTGAAAAAGACCACCTTAGTTTGTAGCCTGCCCTCTCTAAAATCAACTTAGAATAGCTATGGCTGGAGGTGCGGGAACAATCCATCATTTGAGGATTGCTTTAGTTATCCATTGCCAGTCAGGTTAACAGGGCATGATTGTGATCAGGTATCATTTCCATTTTGTTAAACGACACTTTAAGGTTCACTTCTTCAAAGTCCACCTCATAGTCAAGCACCCCATTTATATGATGGCATGGGTGTTCTCATAAGGACATAGTTTATGGCTAATATAAGTTCCAGGGCTTGTCTCTAGTGAGACAATCCCCCTCCCAGGCCCACTTATAAATCTTCAGTTTGTGGTACGAAGAGTTTTATAAAGTCAAGCATGACCAGTAAAGAAGGGCTGCACGCAGCATTTTCAAGGACTGGAAGGCGGCTTTCATGTCAATCCCAAATTGAGTTGTTTTAACTTGTTAGTAAGGGGTCCCACTATCGTGGCGAATTTAGGATTAACTTCCTATAGCAGCCAACCAAACCCAAAATGTCGCACACGTCTTTCTTTATTGGTAGTGGAACTGGGTGCCTTGTGGACAGAGCAGCAGCTACCTTTCCTGACTAGGGTTGTACTAGACCATACTAGGCCGTTCCTATTAAAAGATTTTAATGGTGGAATATTTGAGGCAATACTTAGCCAGATTAGTTGTTAATCATGCTTTCCGAAAGTCTGACTTTCTAGATATCGATGGCTGATACGTTCGACCATGATGGTGCTATCTGTGTATGACCAGGCAAAATAGTGATGTGCTCTCAGTGCAGAGTCCATAAGACTTTGGAAACTCGAAGGTAGAATGGTGAAATTAAATAATCCCTCAGGAGTGGAAAAGGACATTTATATTTATTCTCGGGAACTAGAGGAACCTTGCAATAGCCCCTTGTAAAGTAAAAGGTGGATATAACTGTGCCAGGCGGGTCCATTATTTTCAGTTCATCCACGCATTGTAAGAGGTATGCATGAACATGTTACTATACTTTGACTTTGAAAATGCTGATGCCATATCCCATACTACCATTGTACTTTTCCAACAAATTGTTGTTTAACTGTAGGTATAGCATGCTTTCAATCACCTCCCTTATGATCTGCATCTGATCTTCCTGTCATTAATAGAGTCTAAAGCAGACAGATAATCCTGAGGTCATTTGAACATGGTGGAAAAATCAGGAAACCCTCAAAGTACATCACAGAAATGATTTGTGAAATATCTTAGATCCTGCTGCTGGCCAGTGGATAGACCCTTGGGTATCAATCTGGGGATTAAGTCTGGACAAGTGATATTAGTATTGACAACCTTTATAAAGGTCATAAGCGCACCATTACAATTTTCCTCCAAAACTTGATCCAACTAACATGATACATCAGAACTTTCTCATGCCTCTTTGTTTTGTTGACTCTGTATTTGAGGTGCCCTAAAAACCTCTGTGGCTATACAAGGACCATGCCATTAGGCCAGGTGCTTAATATCAGTGGTGTGCAATAACGCAATGACAGGATCTCAAACCTGAAACCCTCACAGTCTGGCCTTCTGATCACACCGGTGTTTCTAGTTGACCTGTGCCTGTTGAGTGTGTTGCTGCACTAAGGTCTGGTCCAGGGTCATTGGTTCCCTTTTCTCTGTACAAGGTATGTGGTTTTGATAGCCTGGTCTTCCTGCTAGTCCCAATCCCTTCAAACATGATTAAGGACACCTGTGAATATCTTCCATACACTAACTGAAAAAGGTGTTTTCATATGGCAAACAAAGCCCAAGGGAGCAGCTCAGTACATTCCATTCCATACTCAACTTACAGACTTCTTAATATGTTTTTGGAGGTTTGTGGCTTCAGTATAGGGAGGTATGTAGGTTTTAATTTATTTTTTCATTTAATTAACTTTATTCGGCATAGCACCTTAAAGTTGACATCATAAAAAACAGCCACAAAATACATACAAACAAAAAGTAATTTCTTGCTTTGATCACAACACAGGCTCCAAATATTAAAAATACAGATTTTCAAACAACAGCCTCGAAATAAAATAACAGTATTAGCTAGATTAAAATGCTAATGATAAGACAACATCTTCTTTCGCATTCAGGGCATAGCAGCATTAACCAGAGTGAAGGACGGATGCAAAACCAGCATTCTTTCTCAATCAGAAAATGCAGTTTCTCCAAAGAGTAGAATATCAATATAAAATACAATATACATGCTGATGCATAAACATGGCAAATCAAATTCTCCCTCATTCGATTGCCATTACCATGTTGAGCAGCATGAGCCCTTTGATCAGCATGAGTTCAGGATGGGAAAATATGGAAACAGCACAAACAGATAAAACAGATAAAACCAAAGACAAAACATAATTATTTGTTAAACACAGTCGCATGCCAGTAATACTAGCTTACTGTGAGCACCATATTATATCAAAAGTGCCTATCATCAGTGCATGGATAAAACCACCAGAAATAAAAATAGGCCACTCTACAATAATACCGAACATATTAAAGCTCTACCTAAGAGAGAGAGCTATTCTGCTTTTGTTCCTAGGAGCGTGGGAGCGGCGCTGCAAAGCTGGATACCCAGTAAACAATGTCCACATTTCCGGTAGATTTGCAAAGGGCCATTGCATCAGTTGTTCTCCGAACTGCCTGTAGGTTAAATATTGTCCTGAGATATAATCTTCCCAATGCCCTGCGAGGTCGGACTGGGGCATAAGATTGTCTCGGGCATCAATGAAAAAGTGGCCCATGGTTGCAAATGGCAATTCATTACTTTTGTGACAGACTGTTTGAATAGTACCCAAGGGGGAGTTTTTTGATCAAATCTGATGCAAATTGTGCAATGTAAAGAATATTTATGCAGCAACAATGGTCAAAACTACTAGCCGCATAGTGCAGTAACTCGTCAAACTGGCCCACAACTGTCAAAAAAGTGGCTCAATTTGACCCAAAAAGCTGGCTCACACTAGCATTTTGAATTTTTGTTTTGGGCCTTGCCCTATTGCCTTATAGGCCAGTCCGAGCTTGATGCCCCGTATTCTTCAAAAACACTGCTGAACAGTCTCTTCAGCTGTACCACATGTTCGACAAAGACCTGTATTAGTAGTACCGCAAGACTTTGTAAAAGCTGCCACTTTTAAGATGCCCAGTCTGAACAGCAAATAAAGAGTGTGAGAGAAGGGCGGATTGATGACATCTAAATACATGTCATACCCTGGCTGTGAGATAGGTTTTAATGTGATGCATCTCCTTAATCTTGCACATGAGCTTAGACATAAAGCTTGACTCTTGGTAGGATTGTCTCTGAGCAGAAAAGCCTTGGGGTACTCATAACATAGCTAACTCGACTAAGGTGTATCTGCTTCTAAGCCTCCTGTGGCCCCATCATATTCAACCCGATATGATAGACTAGGCATCAACAATGGAAAGAAGGGGCAAAGGGACCCTAGGAGCATCTGCTCATTCAAATGTTACAGTAGTCATTTAAAGGATAGTAAATTCTAGGCCAGAAAACTAGGGACACTACACGTTTCCAGGATTTGGACATCCCAAAAAGCCCAGTTGTGAGAGTAGATGGTCCATTTACATAATTGTGCATTGTGATGCTTTCGGTACCTAATTATTGGGACATTGGCTCCCCTCCCCCCCAACCTCTTTGGTGTTGCTCTTCACACTGTACAAAAATCTTTGATTTTTCCAGCGAAATAGATCTCTTGCTTATTCTGCATCGTGCTTCAGGGATAACTTGCTCAAAGGTGCTTTTGAGGGTTGGGTCATTTAAGGTATCAGACTTCTGTTGGTCTTCTATCAACTCCAAGAGAGGTTTTGGGTCCTTGTTGGGAGGTGTAGAAACAAACTCATTAGCCCTCCTAAGGCAGGTGGTAGGTCTGGGATCTCAATTAAGTTTGATATAAAACTTAGTTTGCAAATTTACCGGGTGATGGGTGTCTTCTTTTTCGACTGAAATGGGTGATCACTATGGATCATTAGCAAAGCCATGTCAAAATCATCCAATGAGAACCCCTTATTGCCAGCTGTTTGAGGCAGTCTTCACCAGAGCTAGATTCACAGGAGAAATGTCCATATCCTCAGTAGTATAGTGAGCGTAGACTGGGACTGGCATCAGGTTAAAGTCACACTAACTTGATTGGTGAAGGCAGTTTTATAGGCGTGAACCATGAGTCAGGTTCTGTGTATCCCCCTCCTGATTGAATTTTATCATAGGGAAAAACCCAGAATGCACAACACATAAGGATTTTCCAACACTTTGACTTTAACAGAGAACCAACCCAAAGTGGAAACTGTGAGGTAACAGTTGGGGAAGGAGGGATAAATCAAGTCCAGAAAATGGTTTATATTAAGAGGACCTACAGACTCCAATGACCAATGACCAATCTCTAGGCCAAAACACCATTAACACCCACCTCACAATCTGAGGGTCATTTTCAGTACCCCAACATACTTCTTTGTCTTTGAATTTGGCTGATTATGCCAATGTTGAGTGCTTTTTTGGAATTCTCTGGCTTCAATTTACTCCATTGGAGAAAGAGCTATTTTGTCACATCTCTTGCCGAAGTCATCACCCATGTGCTGTGAGCAGTATTAGCCTAGTTGACCAAAAACATTTGACATAATGACCAATTTGATTGTTTTTTGCATGGGTGATTTGTCCTTCGGGGCAATTTGCATGCATATTTTGAAAAGTACCAACCCTGGAGAGCAGGGGTTGCAGGGGTGTCCTCCTCTTCCCGTGTTTGATATTTTGCAATTTCGGAGGTGCAGGGGTGTCCGCCGGTTCCTTAAAATTGGATACGGGAGACAAAAAAATGCATGTTTGTTTAAATTGGGCTCCAACCAGATAAATTGCGGTCAGTTTGCCGCGAACAAAACAAATTCTGTCCAACTAGGGTACTTAGTGTAGCCTTATCGCTAAGCCTGGCCTCTATCAAAGTGTGTCTCGCTTCATCACCATCATTACTTTATTTGTATATCAATCCATCAAAGTTCATTACAATAACAACAATGCAAACTATTGAAAATGAACCACCTTAGCTAAGAACATGAATGGACAAATTCTACACGATAGAACGTTAAAATGATTGCTACTCATAATAGAGAATAACCAAACATCGAAAGTTATATCCTATAAGCAACACTCATAAGCATAGAACGATACTATGACCAGCCACATTGAAGCATTGAGTAATTTAAAGCTAGTTTAAACTTTTCTTCCTTACATTCCACCCGTATGAAATAAAAGTAGCCACTAAGTAACAGAGCATGGGGTATGACAACATTACTAAATACTCCAAAGCTGACTTGCCTGAAAGCAGACCCCCCGCCTCCCTTGCATAAATAAATGAGAAAATACACCTTTTCATCCTTAGGCTGAGCAGCTTTACTACTCTGCCTGCTCATAGAATTCCCCAAGACAGATGCCCATTGAATCATGCATGGTTGCAGTTTATGCCCATTAGAGAGGATGGCTCACAAAACACCCATAACATTGGACTTGGTAGCAAAGACCAATGAAATGCGTGCCCCCATATATAATATGTATAGGGATTTACCAACATTTATACCAAATTAGCGGTCCTAGCTATTAGTAGTGCATCATCCGCATAGCTGAGGATTTGAATTCTCCTCTTAGCTATGCAGGGCACATTCAATGTTATACTTTTTAATTGAAGGGCAAAGGGAATTGGTGTAGAGATTAGATAACAGGGGCAGCAAGCCACCGCCCTGGCAGACCTCCTTCTCTACTCCATTTTCCTCTGTGAGGTCACCCTCTGTCCTGTGGTGCACTCTAACCACAGAATCCCTGTAAACTTTCTGTAGTGCAGAGAACAAAGAAGTGGGTATGCCCACGTCCAGGAGAGTTGTCCACAAGGTCATCTGGCCCACATGGTCAAATGCAGATGTTAAGTCCATAAATGGCATACAGACAGGTACATGTAGGCCATGGACATATTTGTCCAATATTAGGTTCCAGTTTCCCCATTAATATGATTGTTTATAATTGGTGTTTTCCTGATAGTTCCTCCTCCTCTCCAAGTGTCTTCTCTTCCGGATTCCTTGACATCATCAGTGTACCTTTTTCAATGATTTAATTTGAGTCGTTTCCCTACCCCTATGGTCTGAGGTCTTAAAAAGGCTCTCTGCCATGTTAGCATTAGAAAGCATTGTCATGGCATCTGAGTACTCCAGGATCCACAAACAACCAGTGCACGTGGATCACGCGTGTTCATTCTAGTTGGTTTACTCTGTTGTCATTTGTATTTGACTGGACTATGCTCCGGGAACCACTGGAACTTGCACACCCTAGGTCTGCTCAAAGCCAAGTCATACTCCAGTCATACTCCAGCTATGGATCCACGATCAGGACCCAATTCTCCCTGCCAGTCCCTCCTGGCTAACTCACACATGGAGATGTTGCTCTGGCTCTGATTTTCTCAGGGTATTTGCTTTTGGTAGCAGTGTAACACTAAACTCTTTCCCTCACTTCTTTCTGGGATGCAGGTGGTCTTTTTGTGGTCACAGATGCAATGGTGCCCAAATATAGAATGGTGGTGATCTGGATAAACCTCCCTATACCACCTGATGGGATCACATTGCACAGCTTGTGGATTTCCCTAACCCACATGGTTACCAGTCTCCCTTTTTGGGTACCTTAGTGGTGACATAATCAAAGTAAGTATGCATAGGTTTTTCTGAAGCCTGAACTTAGCTATGAAGTAGTGGAGCACTTGTACAGTATAAAATACTTTAACAGTACATCGTTTGTGAAGTGCACTCCATGGATGATGGTAGGAGCTACGCCGACTGACTCTGTAGAGATTACAGCTCTAAATAAGGAACTGTCTCAACAGTAAGCTCTTCGGTTCTTTCCTGAACTGCAGCAGTGTTAATGCCATGCACACAGTGCAGACATGCTATTTCCTGGTTTTCTCTTTCCAGCATTTTAGTTTTTCAGTTTTGCTGTAGGGCATTTATACTGAAGCTTCTGTAATTGTGCTGACCCCCTAAAATGGCTAGCTGTCTAGTAAGGTTTATTTTTGCTCTGGCGAATACCAGTGGAGGACCACCACTATGGGTGCCAAGCAGCACAGTCCCCCATGTGCTTTTTTGCACAGGGAAATGTGCTGCCTGCCTCTGAGCCAGGGTGCATCCGCCTTTCACATTTTCTTTTTGTTTATTGCAGAGCCCTTTTGGCAACAAACATAGCACATAGTAATGGGAGGCAGCTGGCGTCAGAATACTGGCCCTGCTGCCTCTCATCATTGTGCTAGCAGCGTCGACATGCTGACTGACAGGAGAGGACTTCTCTCCTGTCAGTCATTATGTTTACGTTATGGAGAGTAGCGGAGGGCCTTCCGGAGGTGTGGGTGTGTGAAGGGTGCATGCAGGTAAGTTAAGTGTTTATTTTAATACTATGTTTATATATGTATGCATGTAGGGATTGGTTTCATGTATGCATGTACATATATTGGTGCTTGTTTTTATGAATGCAAGAAGTTGTATGAAAAATGTGTCACTGGCCTACATTTAATGTAGGCCAGTCTAGCCAGGCAATAACAGGTAATTATCATTCATCAGGTAATAACACTTATCAGTTACTGTGCATAAAGGATAAAGCAAATATTGTAACTGTTGTCACTGGTCTACATTTAATGTTGGCCAGACCAGCCAGGTAATAACGCTTATCATGTTTGCTTTACCATTGGTACAGAGTAACTGTGCATAAAGAGTAATGCAAACATGATAAGGATTATTACCCGATTAGACTGTCTTACATTTAATGTAGACCAGTCTAGCCAGGCAATAACACTTATGTTTGCATAACCCTTGATGCACAGTACATGTGCCTCAAGGGGAAAGCAAACATGATAACTATTACTACCTGGCTATATGGGCCTACATTAGTGGTCTGCATATGGTCTTCTTATTATGGCATGGCATTTTTTTTACTTGGCATCAAGGATAATACAAACATGATCTGTGTTATAGCCTGGCTAGACAGTCCTACAGTTAATGCACTTTCTTATTGTGGCATGGGATGTTTTGCTTGGCATCAAGGGAAAAGCGAACATAAGAGTTATACTGTGGCTAGGCTGACCTACATTAGCAGTGCTCGTCTGCATTTACTTTCTTAATGTGGCACAACATTTTTTACGCAAGGGTAAAGCAAACATGGTAAGGGTTATTACGTGGCTAGCTTGACCTATGGTTTTAGTTTTCATTTACCATCTTACTGTGACATAGCATTCACATCAAGGGTAAAGAAAACATGATGAGTGTTATTTTTTATTTTATTTTAACATTTGTGACAACACACAGACCCAAGGGTATCACAGCGTTAAGTACAGTAAATCAGTAGAGACAATATGGTGAATAGCAGGCAGTGGTGGTGAGCACCAGATAAACAGTGTTACTCATATTTGTCAAACAACCAGGTTTTTACTAGACTTTTGAAAGTAATGTTGGATTGTTTGTTTCTGATGGGTGCTCGTAAGGAGTTCCATATAGACAGATCCAGGACGCAAAAGCTGACCCCCCCGGTTCTTTTAATCATGAAGCGAGGGTGACCAAAAAAATGCTGGAGCTGGATTTTAGCACCCGGACAGGAATGTTTTGAGTAATGCAATTGTTGAGGTAGCGGAGTGCCTCCTTATAAATACATTGGTGCACAGTAGTCACAGTTTTCAAGACAACCCATGCTTTGATAGAGAGCCAGTGGGTCTCACGTCTGGTTGCTGTGATGTGAGCATTTTAAACCCAGGGCTGCTCCAAGTGCTTTGTTTTGTGATAATTGAAGTTTGGACATGTTGACAGCAGTGGAGTCCATGAGCAAGAAATTGCAATAATCCAATTTTGTGAGAATCAGTGCTCGAGCGAATGTAAGGCAGTTGCTCAGTGAAAGGAATTGCCTACTCAGCGAGATGAGCCTTGCAGTATAGGTAGTAGAGGAAGCAAGGGCATTGATGTGCCTGGTCATGGATAAGTCAGCTTTGAGGTGGACCCCCAAAGTTTTGAGGTGGTTTAGGACGGGGATGGTCGTGACATCAATGTTGAAGGAAGAAAAGGAAACCTCCAGGTAGGTGTTTGAGGCGGTACATGGAGCCAACAATAAGGCGCTCTGTTTTATCATCGTTTAAGCACAGGTTGTGACTGGCCATCCAGTTTTGGTTTGTACTGTACACTAAATTAATAATGGCAGAGTCCCGGGTGTGAGCGCCTGTGATAAGGATGAGTATTTGCGTGCCATCCAAAAACTTTCTGTAAATGGTGTCCTTGGAGTGGAGGAGATCAAAAATTGGTTTTGTGAATGTGTTGTACAGTGTGGTTGAGAGAAAGGAGCTTTGCGGGACACCTAATGGGGCAGGAATGGGGTCAGCTGAAGACACCTTAATGAATTCTCTGATGGTACGCTCACTGAGGAAGGATTTTATCCAAGTAGTGGCTTCAGGTGAAAATTGAACTGTTGTCTGAAGTGCTGGCAAAGGATGTTATGGTCAACTAGGTGAAACACAGCTGACAGATCTAGTAGGAGGTGGGTGGCAAGGTTGCCAGAGTCGCAGATCCTATCTATTTGTATTTTTAAGTCCAATAGGACAGTTTCAGTGCTGTGCTTGGGACGGAAACCAGATTGTCTGTTACCAAGCAGGTGATGATGCTCCATGAATTGTTGGACTTGAACATAGGCCAGGCGGTCCAGAATTTTAAATAGGAAAGGGACAGTGGTGATGGGATGGTAGTTGGTAGGCATGAAGGGGTCTAGGGTGGGTTACTTTAGAAGTGTTGCGATCCAGGCGAATTTGATATTGGAGGTCACAGTGCTTGTAGTAAAGGATGCATTGGCAAACTCAGTGATGATGGGTACTAACGTAGGACCACCGAGTATCACTATGTGGGCAGGGCAAGGGTCACTTTTACAATTAGAAGGTTTTAGCGCTTGGATACTGGTAATCAATTGCTCTAGCATGACTTTTCAGAAAGTGAACAGGGGGGTCAGTGAGGAGTGCACCTCACTGGGTCGGTCAAAGGAGTCAGGCATGAGGGCTTTGGTATCAAGAAAGGACATTTTTGCATTGATTTTGATAAGTAGTGTTGCAATCCTATGGGATAGGGCATCTTGTATCGTGGTTCACCAGGCTTTGTCCATCTGAGAACTAGCAATGGGAGGGATGGGGGTGTCCAGCTCTCCAAGGATGCAACATAATTATTTTGTATTGGAGTTAGCATTGGCAATTCTACCATTATAACAGTTAGCTTTGCATGTGACTACTTCTTTCTTATATGAGTGAACTGCAGTGGGGAGGGCTGTGCAGTTGCTTGGCAAGGGCTGCTTTTTGGTAAGATGTTCTAGGGATCTTTGGTTCCTTCATCCTAGATCGTCCGAGAACTAGGTATTCTTAGGTTTGTGGGATTTGGGAATTTTATTTTTAACAGGAGCATGGCGGTCAAGAGTCTGGAGCAGACATGCGTGGAATTGGTTTGTCAGGTCTAGTGGGGAGTGTTTTGGGGGATGGGTGCTTGAGCTGAGCATTGCTAAAAGTGAGGGCCTTAGATTGCAGGTATTGCAAACCTGTATAGTATTCAGTCTAGTGGCAGGAAGTTTGTAGAGCTTAGCCAAGGAGAGCAAAATTGGACGAGGAAGTGGTCGGACCAAGAAACTGGGTTAATGGCTGAGATGTTGATGGTTACATTGGCTGTAAGAATCCGATTCACGGTGTGCCCTTTGGAGTGCATGGGTACATCTATCAATTGGGTAAAGTACATGTCGCTGAGAGCTGCTGTGAGCATCGAGGCTTTCGGTCTAGGACACCGTTGTAGCCTAGGTTGAAATTTTCCAGAATTATGCATTTGGTCAAGGGTTTCATAAAGGGAGTGAGAAGGAGTGGCATATATAGGTCAGGATGGTTGCATTCTGGTTGCTTAAAAATCAGAAGCAGGTTATAAGTGGTTTGCAAGGATGATTTGGTAATGAGGGCTACCCCTCCTCCTATGGTGTTGAGGCAGTCTGTCCTACATATGGTGTAGTTGGCTAGGATGGCTAGGGAGAGTAGAGGGCTGGAGGCGTTATGAAGCCAGGATTCAGCGGTAGCTAGGATATCCAAAGTGGTGTTCGAGGATAAGATCATGGATGTCAATGGCATGAACGCCTAGGGATCTCACATTGAGTTAGGCACTTTTTAAGTCTTCCTTTTGCCTGGATGGAGGAATGGGTCAGGACTGAGAGGGAGACTGTTGTGTTTTGTGGCCTGATCTTGCCAGCCTGGAAGCACCTGGTAGAGGAATGGATGTGATGGTAAAGTGACGAATTCTGGTCCAGAGTCTAAGTTGGTGGGTAGGTCCCATGCAAGGTAGGGTAGTACCAGGATACATGATGCATGATGCAGCAGGTATGTGTACGACTGCATTGATGTATGCTTTGTGGGCAGAGTAAGTCAGGGCTCACTAGGCTCTGTGTCGTGGTGGTAAGGGATTGGCTTTGTTTAGTAGCATGGCTGGTCTGGTTAGTGAGCAATGCCAGAGCACAGGGTGGCACCAGAGTTGGGGTGGGGTAGAGGACTTGCAATGAGTCAGCAGCAACGTGCATGCCTTGGAAGCAAGACGACACGGAGCAACACATGTTCGATCACCGAGTCCGCGCTTAGAAACCTCTGGGTATTAAGCGCATTATAATTAACCTATCAAATCATATCATAACCTCACTGAACCCCCTCCACTGCCCAATACTGCCTTGAAAGTAATGCCAGATGTTTTTAAATTGATGCCGGCTGATATCAGCAGCCAGTGTTTCCCCTCAGCATGGCAGATATATGCTTAATCTTTCTGATGTCAGTGCTTAGTCTTATTGAGGATGCTGTATGGCTTTGAGGGATATGAGGGCTGATATATGGTCACTTTAGGGAAGTGCATTCCACAATCTAGTTACAACATTGATAGGGATTTTATGGTAGCCTTGAAATCAGGGGGTCGAAATAATGTCTTTATTTTGTATAAGAGTGATAGGTGATAACAGTTTGTATTGTTTTCATTGCAGATCAGCTGTTTGAACAAGAGGTTGCATTGGTAGTAAAAGCCAGAAATATGACCCTCAAAACTAATTTTGCAACAAACCATTTACGATTCCAGCTGGATAGCCATGATTGGATGAGCAGTAGATTAGCTGGTTTGCAGAGGAACACAAACTCAGCTATGGTGGGACTGTTTTAAGTATGTGTTTTGTGTGGAACGTGGGTCTTAGATTGGAGTTCACCTTGCTAAGATCTAGTATTGATAATCCATTCAGTTGTGAGTGATATTGGTTGCAAGATCACAGGTTTAGAGTTGAGGCATAGCCCATACCTCATTTGTTTGGTAGAAAACTTTTTTTTTTGTAACCTGGATATCTTGCATTCATTAGTTTTCAAGAAATTGATTTTCCACACGGCTTTATGCATTTTCGTGCTTGGTTGTGAAGGGGGTTCGTTATTTAGCCATTTGAAACACCTTTTTAGGTACAGACGGGGCTCTCATGTCCCCAAGTGGTCAGCCGACACGTGTTTCGACCTGTAAGTCCTTCTCACGGCTGATACATATTCAAAATCAAGTGTAGTGACAATTTGTGTTTAGGTGACATTGGTGTGACATGGTACATATAGCAATTGTGCAAGGTGCATGATGTTTAGTGATGGTTGATGTGTTGAAGATACATCATACATTTTAGACATTTTTTAGTAGGTTCCATCATGAAGGAAAGTCCAGGGGGAGAGAGAAGGGGAGAGAAGGAAGTAAGGCCAGCCAGGGATCTGGTTTGAAAGGTGATATCTCGGCTTAGAAAGCAACATACAAACTATGGGTTTGCGGTTGCGCCTACCTATGGATTGCGGTCCGGCGCCCCCTGTGGGGTCCTGGTCAAACTTGGTTGTGTCCTGTGTATACAGAGGCTCCGGTTGGGTCCTGTAACGAGAAGGTGACAATGTTAGGTGATGGTGGGGCTCAGGTGGTTCCTCCCCCAGTGGTTGGGTAACTCTGCTGTACCGAGGCCATACGGCAGTGCTAGGTTAGGTTGTAAGAGTGGGTCCCCTGGTGGGGCAGTGATTGTGCTACGGTAAGAGCGTGTTGTGAGGGTTGTTGTGTTGTGCCTATTGGCGCTGGTGCGACTCCTTGAGTAATCTAGTTAGTAGTAATAATGGGCGGTTTGCGCACATGGTGACTGTGAAGGTCAGGTGGCTGTAAAAGAGGTGCCAGGGTTGTTATTAAGGACATACTTTAACGTATAGCGTGCCCATGTTATTGCTAGGGGCAGTGCACTGATAGTTGGTATGCCAGAGTTGCTGGTGGAGAAGTGCTCATAGTTGTTGGCAAGTGGTTGCCCTATTTAGTTGCTGGGAGGCAGCTGTGCAATAAATGTTAATTTGGCCAAGTGTGTGTTAGGGGTGCATTTGGTGAAATGCAACGTGGTCAAGGTTCCTGTTAAGATCCTTGTGGTTGGCGATGAAAAGTTTGTATGTTGCTTTCTAAGCCGAGATTCCCATGCGTGCGGGTCCCAGGGGGTCTATTCTAGGCAGTTCAGGGCTTACCTTAAATGCTGGTCTCGAACGATCTGAGTCCTGTTGGAAATGCGAGATGTGTGCAGGCTGGTTATCCAAAATGGGAAGCGTACTATGCATGTGCTGGAGATGCCTAGAGAGTCACTAATTACTAGCACGTGCGTATTGTGTAGGAGAGATGTCTCCCACTTGCGTGTGTGCACTGTGGTGTTGCAGAGCTCAACTGCGCATGTTTGTGGATGAGAGATTCAATTCCCGCTGGCGCGTGCGCGCTAGGGTGTCGCAGAGCACTGGTAGTTGTGGTTTAGGGTAGTTGCCCTGGTATGACCCAAATGTGGGTGTAGGGGTGAGGGGTTGGGGGGGGATTTGTAGGCCCACCCCAGATGCAATGGGGAGGTGTAGTAGGCAAGGGTGTTGGAGTCATGGTGGCTCAAGGGAGCAGGTGTCCATTGTCCAACTTGTAGTGGGCCTAGATGGAGTCAATGGTTGCTCCTGTGAAAGGGGATCCATCACCCAGTCATGGCGCTCACCGGGTGCTAGTCTTGTTTGGGTTGGGTGGCCTGTATAAGGCTGTCCGTGTGTCGGACTGGAGGTTGGGTTCTGTAATTGGTACCAGGGTCTTGGACCGTAAGGGGTCTGTAGTCCAGAGCTCAGGTGCCCTGGTGTATGTCATTTGGGTGTGCAAGGAAGGGTGGTGATTAAGAGGAGTCAAAAAGTTGAGAAAAGGCAGGGGTTTCAGACAGTGACTGACACCGAAATACATTGAAGTCATGGTCAATATTTAACCAATTTTTTTGTCATTTATATCTACAGATGATTCTGGCTTCCTCCTGTCTTAGACTCAGCATTCTGTTGCCTCCTTCAGAGGCGTAGGCAGGGTAGGACCTGAGGGGCAAGGCCCACCCAAAATCTATAAATGCCCACTCAGCAGCGCTGTGTGGGCATTTATAGATATTTTTGTCAGTGCAGTGGGCCCAACTACATTAGCATCAGGCCCCATTTGCTAGACAATCCTGGCTACGCCTCTGCTCCTCTTGCTCCCATCTTCACTGTTTGTAGTCCGATAAATCTTATCTGGCTCTTGTCCTCCATCTGGTGGTTTTTCTGCCAGTGGTTGGCTAGGGGTAGTTTCGGGTCCTGAGAGTAAATGCTGTTCAAATGTTCCCTTATTCTGATTCAGACCTCTCGGATGGTGCTCCCTATGCATATCTTGTCACATACACATATGAATGCATAAATTACGTATTTCGTGTTGCAATTTTGGTGTTCAGTGATTTTGAATGGTGGACAGCCTTTGAAAGTTGTACATTTGGTTTGAGTTGCATATCTGCACATCGAGCATATGCCCCATTTTGCAAAGCCAATTGGTGTTTGGTTGCTGAGCCAATCTTTTGCCGTGATATTTTTCTGGGATAGAAAGGATGGGCTTAGTATATTTCGTAATGTCGGGGTTCTGCTGAATGACAGGCTTGGATATGGTTCTAGGCAAGGTCTAATGTGTTCATCCATTAGTAGCATATCCCAGTGTTTGGCTAGTATTCTTTGGATTTTGTAGCTGTCCATATTGTATCTGGTCACAAATCTGATTGTTGACTCTGTAGTTGTTGTTTTCTTTCTTGGGGCTAGTAGCCTCTCCCTTGGTATGGCCGCTGTTTTAAGTTTAGCTTCGGCGAGGTTTTTGTTAGGGTAGCCTCTGTTCCTGAATCTTTGATCGAGGAGGTCACATTCTTCGTCAAAGTGTACTTGTGTGTTGCAGTTCCTCTTCGCTCTAATATATTCCCCTTGTGGGATGTTCTGGATCACACTTTTTCTATGACCGAGTTGACCTTATTACTACTAACTAAATTACTCAGGAAGTCGCACCGCACCACAAAACACAACACAACAACCCTCACAACAAGCTCTTACCATAGCAGAATCACTACCCCACCAGGGGACCCACTCTTACAACCTAACTTAGCACTGCCGTATGGCCTCGGCACAGCAGTCACCCAACCAATGGGGGAGGAACCACCAAATCCCCACCATCACCCAACATTGTCACCTTCTCATTACAGGGCCCAACCGGAGCCTCTGTATACACAGGACACAACCAAGTTTGACCAGGACCCCACAGGGGGCGCCGGACCGCAATCCCTAGGTAAGCGCAACCTCAAACCCTAACTACATATATCAATAATCAAACCATATCCCTGGCTGACCTTACCTCTTTCTCTCCTCTTCTCTCTCCCCCTGGACTTTCCTTCATGATGGAACCTACTCAAACATGTCTGAAATGTATGACTGAACCTACTCAAACATGTCTAACAATGTATGATGTATCTTCAACACACCAACCATCACTAAACACCATGCACCTTGCACAATTGCTATATGTACCATGTCACACCAATGTCACCTAAACACAAATTGTCACTACACTTGATTTTGAATATGTATCAGCCTTGAGAAGGACCCATGGGTCGAAACACATGTCGGCTGACCACTTGGGGACATAAGAGCCCCGTCTGTACCTAAAAAAGGCATTTCAAATGGCTAAATAAACAAACTCCTTCACAACCAAGCACGAAAACCCATAAAGCTGCGCGGAAAATCAATTTCTTGAAAAATAATGAATGCAAGATATCCAGGTTAAACCGCACCCCATTTTAAGTATGTGCTCATCACCCAGGAATGAATGAGTGCAAGACAGAATTTTAGCTGGGAGACATGATAAGTTAATTATAACGCACTTAATACCCAGAGGTTTCTAAGCACGGACCAGGGGATCGAACCTGTGTTGCTCCGTGTCATCTTGCTTCCAAGGCAAGCACGTTGCCCCTAAACTATCCTCCCAGGCAATGCATCCAATATTGCTGACTCCTATGTATATCATCTACATATTGGTGTAATGAGATGTCAGGTACTTGAGGAGATCTACAAAATACATCATGAGTAGGTTGAAGGTAGCCAGTACCAAGATTATCCTTATAGGATCTCCACATATGATTGTATGGCACTGTGGTCTGAAATTCTCCATCTTGACCACTGGGTGTTGGTAAACCTCATTGTTGTGGCCAGAAGTGTGAGTAGTCTTGTGTTTCATTGGTATCGAATCCTGCGGAGTAGTCAAGCAACACCAAGAAACATACATTCCCTTTGTGCACAACGAGTATTGGATCTTCGACAACCTGTATGGTTGCTGAACTCTCTTGACCTTGTCTCGCTCTTGTTTTCAGTACTGCATCTGTGCCTAAAGCCAAACTGATAGTCCTGCCACAACCTTCATTGATATATTTGTTTATATAGTTGTATGGGCATGGTCTTTACAACAGGTTTCCCTCAGGAATAAATGCTTGTGATTGGCATTAAGCTAATTTGAGTTGTGAGGGGAATGTACCTTGTGAGAGACACAGACTAATGATTTGCAGATTAATGATGTGTAGGAGCTTCAGGAGTGCCTATCTCTGAATAGATTTGATGATGGAGGTGGGGAGGACCTTGATCCCATCTATAGTGGGTTTGAGGGGCAAGAGAATGGTGGTGAGATTAGTGGCTCTGAATATTGAGCATTCTTGTACTTGCCTGTTTGGGATCAGAGGGGGGGCTTAATTGAGGGTGGCGTCGATATGCATCCTAATTTGAGAAATGCTATAGCTAAAGAAGGTATTTTTGTCTCATATTTTCATTGAACATGAAAATGGGGCATTCTGGAAGGGAATAATGCACGGTTCTATCGCCCGTAGGAGAGTGCTTATCTTTGCAGTTTCAGCTATCATTGATGTATGATAGGGCTTTTTTTTAAATATGTTTTGGAGGTGGAGTGGGTGCTCTGGAATTGTTGGAGTGTGTGGAGATTGGTGTATGATTTGTTTTTGTTTTAGACTTTCTCTGCTCGATGAATGGCATGCTTACTGTATGACAAATCCTGGTTGTATTGTGGGGCAAGTGGTTTTGTTCTTGCCTTGCAGTGTTTTAGATGCACCCAGATGTCAGCGAGGACTGTCATGCTGTGATCGGATGGCTTCTATTGAAGAATCATTGGAGGAGAAATGGGTGATGGAGGTAGATAGCTGTTGTTATTGGCTCCTGGGAATTAGTCTGATGATGATGCTGAGGCTGATGGGAAGGGTGGTGTGATACAACCAGTCCAACTCGGCAGTGGTGAGATATTCCATGTATAGGAAGGAGGACATGAACAGGTCAAGCTTGTTGCCTCTGATTTGGGTTGGGTTGTGACATGCTGTTTGATTTGTATTTTGTCTTGAGGTCAATGAGGGACCCCTTAGTAGATAAAAGTCAGTCATGAACAGGAAGATGCTTTTCTGGATTTTCTAATGCTTGGATAAGTTGTATTTGAAGATTGAGCTAACAATTCAAATGTTGCCTTAAAATCAAAACATGCATATATGGGAATATGACCCTTGCTTGTGCTCATATGCTGCAATCATTGTTTTGTTCGTGAGCAGTCATCCCTTATTGGCCAATAACAATTCACTGGTAAGAATAGAATGTTATATACCTGGATTTCTATCACCAACCATCACCCTTCCTATTCAAAGGGCATCTCAGGACCAACACAGGGACATCAATTCACAACAACGGCAGGGGTAGTGGAAGCGACATTACACACCTAGCGGCATCAGAATAGGAGACAACACATGATCATTTAACTATGATGATGTCATGGGAAGTGATGTCAAATGAATTTGTAACCCATTGCCATCACAGATATAACAAAAGGTTATTTTGGGTAACACCTATACATACACTAAACTCCTGCTGTGATGAGCCAGTGTTACAGCCATTATTGCTGAGAAGCACACACAGCAGAGTAATTGTAGGCCAGGTGACCTGTCTACATGCTGGTGAGAGAGCTCAGTGGGTTGAGCGCTTGCTGCTGCGCTCTGAGCGTGATCTGCAGGTCGCAGGTTCGAATCCGGGCAAGGCTAACTCAGCCTTTCATCCTTCCGAGGTTGATAAATGAGTACCAATTTAGGTTGGGTGATATTGTATGTAAATATGTGCTCTATAAAGCGCTTTGGATTCAGGCGAAACACATAATTATCATTACATGTGCCAGTACAGCCTTGCATGGTATGAAAATAAAAAGAGTCGATTTGGAAAGACCGCTCTGAGACCGCTAGTCTTTCTAAAGTGACCTGCCACTACCCTGGCTTCACGCGAGCGCGCGCAGGGTCAGACACGAACGACAGGGCAAGAAGGGAAGATAGAAGTGAAAAGGTCAGTGTTTGTGTGCGTGTGTGTTATGTATATATGTGTTGTTGTATGATATGATATGATATGACATGGCATTTATAACGCGCCTATAAACAAGTGTTTCAAGGCGCAGTATGTATATATGTATATATGTGTTGTTGGGAAATGTTTGGGTGAAGGGGAAGAGGCTGGGAAGATGGGTTTCTGTATTTTGATGCCTGCGTGAGGGATGCAGAGGGGAAGCAAGTAAGTGTGTGCGCGTTTATGTGTGTGTGTGTTTAGGGTGGGGGATGAAAGATGACTGCATGCGTGGGGAAAGGGACTGCCAGGTGGGTGACAAGAGGTTTTAGTGGGTGAAACCCCCTATTTATTAGACATTGTCACGCAACAGAGGGCAGGAGGGTGTAATTGACAGTACGAGGGGTGATCATGGGTAAAAAAAAACGAAATCGTGATATTTTGGAATATTGAAGGTTGTACCAAATCAGCTGAAAGAAATCTTTTTTTTTTTTTAATGCAGTCGTCAATATTCGAAAATATCACATAGAACCCCTTGCATATACATGTTCATCCACTGTATGCCAGCTAGAGCCACACGTGGCTGCTAAAGCCATCATTGGCATTGTATGTAAGCAAATACGCACAAGCTGCCAACATATGACATAAAGAAGTTACTGCCTAACAAGCCCATGTATTGCTAGCAAATGCTAAGTGCAGCCTCCTGTGCATAAGTACTATTATCTGATGTCCGGTACACTCTTGTGTGCCCATGTACAACCACCATATGCCAAGCACGGCCAGGAATGCCCAAATAATAAGAATAAGAATACAGTTTATGCATATGGCACTTTATTTCAGTGGCCGCTCACTTCTAAGTAATATAACACTTATTATTTTGTTAATAATACTCAATTTATCCATCACAGGTTGCCCCATAGACCCACTGATTGGTTGGCATCCCATCTAGCCTTGGACTTTCGGCTTGAGTAGTATCACGTAAGTAAAACAAAGCCCAGGTGCTTGAGCCATGTCAGATTACTCCCCCTTTCCCAATTAGTCCATCATCTCTCACCAGTCTTAGCATAAATAAGCTGAAGATTCCCGCCAGTAGTTAACATTGTAGCTTGCTCTCTGTTCAGCGACATTCAAGGGAGAGTAAGCACATCACTATCTTCATCCACAGCTTAATAAATAGCCCTTGTTTTCGACTTCTGAATCACGTGTGAGGAGGCCACAAATCTTTCAATTTTCTACCTCCTATTTTCTGCTATTTGATTTAATTATGCTGTGTGTCATTGCTCCTCTTGGCCTCTAGAGACTTGCTCACTCCATCTTGTAGGGGCTTTATCCATTGTTAATTGTCCATTACCTGGCTCTTGCAAAGGTTTTCTTCTTCTTTAATAGAAATTTGACTCACTTCCATGGCTTATCTGTCTGGCTCCCTTTGTGCTTTGCAGCTATTCCTCAAATAGCATCCTTGATCCCAGGCCAACATAGACTCCTGGGGTTATCACCTGGTTTCTCACCTTCTTCATTATTTGAAAAGTCCTTGTTACAGGTGGTTTTTAACTGGATCACTAAGTACCTTGAGGACAGTGGCCTTAATGATCCACTTCAATCTGGCTTTCGTAGTAAACACTCCACGAGACTGCACTAATGCATATCTCCATCGTTCTCTCTAATGTTCACCACTCCAAACTCTCTTCTTTACTCATCCTTCTGGACCTTTCTGCTGCTCGCAACACTGTTGACCACTCCTTTCTAGTTCTCACTGTCCAGGACCTGGGGATTCACAAATGTGCTCTTGAATGGATCACCTCCTATCTCATGGAGCTCGCAAATATGTGACCCCAGCCTGCTCCACGTCAGTTCCCCTGAGGATCAGTTCATGGACCTCTGATCTTCACTCTTCATACCTCTACCCCTTGAAGACCTATCTCATCCTTAAACTTCCTTTATCACTTTTTGCTGATGACACACAAATATCTTTCTCATTTCCCATCGTCACCCCAGTCATCTAAGAATGTATTATGACTCTCTCACTTCAATTCGCTACTGGATGGCTCTCTCTGCTGCTTCAATAGTAATTTTTCTACCTCACTGCTTCATATACATCCTGTGCCTCCTCTCAATTCCACTGTTTCACCCTACTCACCCCACTCCACTGGAACGCACTGCTCATAACAATCAAAGCCAGCCCATCTGTGGATCTCTTCAAAGATTGTCATCAACTGCACTACCTGCTAAAGAGGGAGCTCCCCCTGCCCTTTTGCCCATCCTCCCTATCGGATTCAACCTCTGCCTCCCGTGACATGTAATAATGTAATTGTGTATGTTTAAATAGTTCACCTCTTTAGTTAGAGGAACTTGCCCACTTAGGTTAATGTTACTTTTGTAAGTCACCAGTTTTCTTGTATATCTTTTTTTCTGTTTCTATTGTTTTGTCCGTAGTATATGTCCCACCTTTTTACAGTCTCATAAACTAGCTTACCGCTTGTTCTCATCTTTGTGCTTTTGTAGAGGCAACCTTCGTGGGAATGCTGCCACCGTCTGTAAATGTGTTATTGTAAAGTAATTTCTGTTTGAAATTGGCATCCCTGTTCTTCAAATAAATACAAATATAAATGTTATTTGTATTTCTTTTAACCAAGCCTGCCTCCTAAATTGCTACCTTTCTGCATCACTTGCTTGTGCCTTCTCTTTCAATGCTATGCGGATGATACTCAGCACATTTTCAGGCTCCCCTTTGCCACTGCTTCTTCTCTTATGTCTGACTGTCTGTCTGCTATCCAGGAGTGGTGTGCCGCCAACGATCAGTGCCTTAATGCCAGTAAAACAGAGATTCTCCTCATCTGCACACCTGCACCCTCTTTTCCTGTCACTCTCTGTCCGCCTCCCTTGGCCCTCTTCCTGCTCCCACCTGTGAGGCTTAGAACCTCGGGGTCATCTTTGACTCCAGACTCTCCTTTTCTCCTCACATCTCTGATGTCTCTAAGAAGTCAAATGACCAACTGCACCTTGTCAGAGGTATTCTTCCTTTCCTCTCCTTCCCCCAGAAGCTCATGGTCTCTAGAGCTCTGGTTCTGTCTAGGCTGGATTACTGCAACAGCCTCTTTCTAAATCTGCCTGCTTCTACTCTGGGCCCTCTGCAACTCATCCAGAACAGGACTGCAAGATTTGTCCTTGACCTCAAGCCCAGGGATTGCATCTCTCCAGCACTGACATCTCTGCATTGGCTCCCGGTGGCTGAAAGGATTAAGTTCAAGACCCTCTGCATTGTCCACAAGGCCTCTGGGGCCTGGGTCCTTAATACCTCCAACTCTCTCTTCGTAAATACCTTCCTACTCAAGTTCTTTGTTCCTCTACCTCAAACTCCCTCAGGGCCAGTCCCTTCTCCAAGCACCGATTTGCTGGTAGATCTCTTTCTTCGGCTGGGGCCTCCATCTGGAACAGCCTCCCTGCCTCGCTGAAACTTGAGGAGAACCCTCTCCTATTCCGGAAGCACCTCAAGACCTTCCTCTTTGATCCTGCCTTCTCTCTTCCTCTCCCCGACTGATTTCCTGTCTGATACTGCACTGGTCACCTGGCTACCCTCTGATTTTGGGCCCTGGTCCCTATCCGCACAGTTGCACACCTGCACTGCCTCCCGGCAACCCTTGCACTTGGGCCTGTATCTGTAACCCTACAGTCCCCCTACCTGCACTTTTAGACACCTGCTGTCTGCACTTACCCTTGAACCTGCCCCCGGATGGCTGCACTTGTTTTGATCCCATGTACAGCACTGCCCCCTCCCCTTTCCCCTGGCACTTTCCCCCTCGCCCTCCCCTGCACTTTTGTGATCTCAATGTCACTTGGTCTAGTAAGATCGTTGTCTCTGACCTCCCTCTGTTTCCCCTTCCATGCCTCATCACGCCTTGAAACACTTGTGTATAGGCGCGTTACAAATGCCATATCATCCCATATCATATCTGGAAAGCTAGTTCTTAAGCAATACGACCCAAACTTGGGGGCATTATCGCTTCAGGGGGTTATTGCTATTAGTACTCCGGCCCATAAGACTGGGGTACTAAAAGTGTATTTTTTAAGTTGTGAAGATGGCTGCCATGGAACAGGTAGAAGGAACTATCGTAGTCTCTTTTCACTTTGCATGATGGCCATTGAAAAGGGATAAAAGAAAATAAAGAAAAAAAAATGGTCACCAAGGAACAGGTGTCCCTTCTCCCGTTACATGGCGGCCAGTTGGCGGAATGTCAAGGGACACGGCAGCAGGTAAGGCTTTGTCGGGCTGGTAAAGGTCCGGCGAAGGACAATCAGATCTTTTGTAATAATCTGACTGTCCCTCGCCGGTACTAATATGTAATAACTACCCAGAAAGAACTTACCAAGAGAGAGAGGTAAAAATGCTGAATTAATATTTAAAACACATTTAAATGCAAAAAACTATAAATTAAAAATGAAGAAAATAGAAATAATTAACTGACCAATTGTAAGCAGCAAACCGACAACATTTAAAGGAAAGAAGCAATACTAATGTAAACAGCAATGAATGTACTGTGATTAAAAGGTGACAAACATGATAGAATGCTGGAATCCATTGTGCATCTCACTTTCACACTCTAAGACTCTCTCCCCTCACACTATTGCCCAGATGAACTGCCCTAACCATGTAGTCCACAGTAGCCTATTCTCTGCCCATCGCATTTTGAAAAGAATGCTGCAATGTGCTTTACTCTGTACACAGCAGTTACTGTATTTTAAATGTTCTCAGATTGTTGAGTAATCTTCCATGCTTGGTGTTATTATTTTAAAAATGTAACGTGTCTTTTTTTAATATATAAATGGCTACATCAAAACTGTTATTTCTTTATTTTTACTGGAATGCATTAGATCTCCGTCTTTATTTTTTTTACCACGTTATTGTTTTTCTGGAGCTTTTTTCGTCCGCTGCAAGCTTGAAGGCCTTCTGCTTTCTCCTCTTCTCACCTCCTCCTCGTCCTCACTCACTGCAGTCTTTCCCCATCCATACCCTTCCCATTTCTCCTTTGCTTCCCTGCGAGACTGTTAGCCTGCGGGTGCCTCTATGACCTTTCCTCGCCTCCTCCCACGTGAGGATGCTATTACTTTCATACAGAGAGCTCTGATGGCTCTAATGTACTTTTGCACTTCCACAGACCGCCATTCAGGTAATAATGACACTCCCCCTCTCTTTCCTAACCAAATGAATTGCACCCTTGTTGCTTCCATTTTCCATCCTTTTCAGTTGTGCTCATCCCGCATTAACATTAATTAGAGACAGGAAATTAGAGCCCCCCTCGCTTGTCTCCTTAAAGTGCTCTCACTTAAAGGATCCCATAAGTTTAAAGAACAAAATATGTGTCCAGGTCTTAGTACTGTATTTGGCTGCATGTTTCTTGAGCACAATATGCCTGCGCAAGTCCCCAAGAAGAGTATGAGCTGCTTGAAGTGAAAGGTTGTTAAATGCTTGGATGTGCTGACTAGGAGACTCACTGGTTAGACAGGACTTTTGAGAGACGAAGCACTTGCGTCATATGGTGATCAAAGGGATGAACAATGGTAAGGGTGCGTGTTGTGTGTAAAACGTTGGAAATGGGACAATGTATTCTAACGCTGCCAGTTAAACAGTTTACCTATGAACAAAAATGCAGCATATTTTCCAATGCTCCTTGAGCAAATTATTCTTCTATTGCTACTTAAGCACAAAAAAAATTACCCCTGCTATCTGCACAGGGAGTATTAATTCTATTAAAGACTAGGAGGCGAGCATTATGCTTCAACTTCTTTTATTACCACTCTTCAGCAGTTTCAACAAATTATAACAAATCAACAACTTTTGAAATGTCCAAAGTGACTTTTCTCTTTTAAAACTACAACTCCCATAGTCTCTGTAGTCCTCTACTCTCCGGCACAGCTATGACCACATCCTGTCCCTGAGCTCCTCCTCTCTTTTACATGCTCTGACTGTCACTTAGAATCCATAACTTTGACTCGCTAACAGTGCAAAATCTTCATCCACTCCAATTGACTTGCCGATAACTTCTCTGGCTGCTTGCTCACGTCCTGGTTACTGGCCACCTCACTCAACTATTCTTCTGCTCTTCTCCTAAGGAGGATACAAATCAGAACATAAGGGTGGCGTCCATGCATTGTTATCATATCATTATGCATTACAATCTACAGTACATATGATCAACAATACATGCTTGGGTGGGAAATTAATGCTCACCTCCTAGTTTTTAATAGAATTAATACTCCCTGCTCAGATAACAGGGGTAATATTTATTCTATGGCAAGACTGGAGGCGAGCATTATGCTTGTTCAAAGCTTTCCCAATACTGTCACAGCTATATTCCCAGATGGCTTAAAGTAAAATTCCTTAAAGGTGCGATCATTAGCCCAATCAGTTGCTAACATAATCTCTTACGGAGTGAGCACCATGCTTTTTCAAGTCAATCTGCGCAGCATGCATTATCTGTCTGACTCATCTGGCAATGTTCGGTGTCTTTACAGAGTGGAATGGTTTCCTGTGCGCTATTAGCAATTGGGTGGTAGTCGCTGCTCTGTTCTCCGCTGTCCTAGCCTCATACTCTTTGATGCAACTTGCTATATACCACTTAATATTATTTGGGAAGTACGAGTAGTGAACTGAAGAAGCTCATGTCTTAGTTCTCCTTACTAGGGAGAAAGTCACCCCGTCAGGCCAAAAGGTCCTCCTATTAATCTCCAACGCTCTGATATCCGATACTCTCGTACAGGATATGAGACAAAGAGCTGCTTAAGGGATAAATATCTGTCTGTTGGCCAGCTCTGCACTAACCGCAGAACTGAGGTAACGTCCCATAGAGTATTGTACTTAGGCTCTGGCGGTACTTTACACCTAGCTTCTCTAATGAGCCTGACTACTGCCGGGTGTTCCCCGCAGGGGCCCCTTCGATCGGCAAATGTCCTGCCGAAATCGCTGACCTGTATACTCCTATGGTGCAGAAAGCCTTTCCGTCTTGCAGGAGATGTGCTAGAAAGTTCAGTATGGCCACTACAGGTGCTGAAATGAGATGAAGACTTCTCCCTTTACACCACTTGGTCCACTTGGCCCAGGCCACGTCATAGCTCCTCCTAGTGGATGGAGCCCAGGATTCTGCGATGACTTCTGCAGCTCGCATCGAAATGCCTGGCAGTTCCCAGCGTCTCCTGATATCCTGCATGCGATGAGCGCCTCACTCTGGATGGAGGATGATACAACCCAGCTGGGTCAGTGAGCAGTCATTCCCCATTCGGGAGGACTCTCAGTATGTCTATTGTAAGCTCCATCAGTGCTGAGAACCACACTTGTGACTTCCACCACGGTGCCACTAAAATCAGCTCTGCCCTCTCCCTCCGACATTTCGCTAGAACTCTGCTCAACATCGTGAAGGGGGGGAATGCGTGCGTAATGGAGATTGCTTGACCAGTCTTGTAGGAAGGCGTCTGTCCCTAGAGCCCCTGGAGTAATTGGCTGTCTGCGCATTGAGGCGGGATGCAAATAGATTTATGCAAACTGGACCCCAGCTCCGATCTAGCATACGGAATACTGTCGGATCTAGTTTCCAGTCGCTGGAGTCCGTGAGGTACCGGGAGTTCCAGTTGGCTATTACGTTCATTGATCCAGGTAGATACTCCGCTGTCACTGACGTCCCTGTTTGCAGGCAACAATGCCAAAAATCCTTCGCTAACTCGGCTAGCATCCTGGATCTCGTTCCTCCTCCAGTTCTGTGATGGACTCTGGGTCTAGTGGTATCAGTTGATGATAATTTAATTCTTGTTCCAAATGTCTTATTTTGAATCTCTGTAACGGTTGATAGTGCAAGGGGTTTGGAAATATGGCTTGAATGGAGGCTGCAAGCAGCCATACCATACCTGCAAGCACTCTCAGTGAAACTACTTGCTGTTTTAACCATGTCCTGATCTCTCTCCTGGAATCTCGTATCTTCCTTGCTGGCAGTTCCAGCATAGCCTTCCTTGTGTCCAATATGAATCCCAGAAAGTCTAGCCTCTGCGCTGGCTTGGTATCTGACTTCTCTGTGTCCACTAGGAAGCCTAATGACTGCAGCAGGTCCTGTACCCAGTTTGTCTGATATTCTAGTGCTTCCCGGTCCTCTGCTAGGAGCAGTAGGTCGTCTAGGTATATAATCAGTCTGATGCCTTTCTCTCGTATTGCTGCTGCCACTGGTTTCATCAGTTTGGTGAAAGCCCAGGGCGCTGATGCAAGCCCAAAGGGCATTGTCCTGAATTGCCAGAGCAGTTCGTTCTAGCGCAAAGCTAGGAATGTTCTGTTTTGCTCCTGCACTGGAATCGTCAGATAAGCATCCTTCAGATCCAGTCTCGTCTACCAGTCTCCCTTTCTCAGGCAAACTCTGAGCTGATGGATTCCTTCCATCTTGAAGTGATGGTACACAATCCACCTGTTCCATTCTTTCAAATTTATCACAGGACAGACCTTTTCCTTTCTGTGAACCAAAAACATGTTGCTTATAAAGCTAGGTGTCCCTGAGCCTCTCTCCGTGGCCCTCTTCTGTGCTAGTTGGGCCAATTCATAGTCTAAGCATTCCTGCTCTGTGGCTGCTAGGCGCTGCTGGTGGGGAGCGCGTGCTTGCACTGGTGACTGTATACATTCTATCTGCAGCCCTCTTACGGTTTGCAAAATCCAGGCATCGCTGGAAAGCGCGCGCCAGTTTTTCCAGAACATACTGGTCCTCCCCACTACTGGAGGGTAGGCAGTAGTTCTTACCTGGTGTAAATCCTTGTCCTCGGCCGAAGCCTCTCCCTCTGCATCCCTTGGGGGTACGGCCTCTTGCTGGGAAGAACACATCCTGCTGCCTGTTCTCCCAGTATTGCGCTCTGTGTTTAGGGGGCCTTTTCCCTCCTTGTTGTCGACCGGTCGTACGACCCCTGAAACGACCGGTCCCGGCAAAAACTCTATTCGGTAATGTTTTCCTGATGGAGGCCTGGATGTGTAGGTGCCGACAAACCGGCCCATTTCCTTCCCAAAAGTTTCTCCGAAAAGTAGGCCCTGAGCCGCTTCTCCGGCTTCAAAGGAAGCTAGATCGCTCAGCTTTGGGTCGATCTTAAGCAGGAGGCCTCTTCTTCTCTCCGAGGCGATCGCACAGTTGGCATTCCCCAGAAGGCAGACTGCCCTTTGCGCCCATCATTTTAAGGCCTCTGGATCTACTTCCTCTCGTGTATATCTCACCCTCTCAGCAAGGTCCATGATCTTTGCGAGAGGACCTGCCAAGTCCAGTACTTTCTCTTGGTAACTCTTCCAAGATCTGTCGATACCCTTACGGGGGTCTTTGCTGGTTTTGGATACAAAGGTCAACATTTTCGGGTTCAATTCGGGGGTCTCTGCCACTTTTCTGGGAAGATCCGGTTGTGGGCATTCTGCTCGAAGGCATTGTCTCACTTCCTTGTCTAAGGCTTTTCTCAGCCTCACCGTCAGGTATTGAGCTACTCTGGGTGAGGGCTGCCAGTGTGAGGACCTTGGGTTTTGGATGCTATCCGGATCGAACATGTCCCCCTGTTCCTCCTCGAGGTGTTTCTCCTTGCGGGCTCTCTTACCCCCGCTGGGCTTAGCCCATTCTTCCTCGACTGGCTGCTCTGTCTCTTGTGGGGAGAGGCCTCCCTCTGTTGACTCTTCCTCCGAGCCTAGGTATTCTTCTCCCTCATTGTCTTCCCCAGGAGTGGGGGTCTTGAGGTCTGGCCCTGCTTGACGCTACAAATAGGCTTCTTTGAGCTTTGCAAAGGCGTCCTTTTCCTTTTGCCCCATCTGAAGGGCCCTGGGGGTCATCAGAGGCTTTCTTCTTTCGTGCCTGAATACTCCCCTTAGGCCCTGTTTCAGAGGGTTCGGTGGGCATGCGCTCTGTCCTTGTGGTGCTGTCTTTGGGCTGGTTCCACATTGCTTCTAGCATTTCCAGCCTTTCTTGAAGGGGTCGCACCCCTTGTGCCACTGCATCTACTAGCAAGCTCCCCAGCACCACTTTGAAGCTGGCAGCTAGGTCTAATGGCTGCTCTTCTCGCTCCATTCGAATTGCGACATTATTTGGAGTGTGCTGTGTGCCTGTATACTTGTAGCAGGTGTCTCAGCATGCCCACTTCGCTAAGCAGATGATCTTAATGCCAATGTTTTATAGTCCAAGATATAGTATTTTTTTTTTTATTCTTTTATTGTGGCTGCACCGGACTTGTGTTGTATCTTTGTGCCTGTGGTGGCTTGAATTTCAAATTTGACCCTTGATGAGGCTCGTGCTTAGTTTGCTGTGTAGTCACACTTCCTGAGCCTTGTGCTGTTGCTGAGGCTTAGAATCTCGAGCAAAGCAGATCTCTGCCCTCTGTATTCCCACGCATATTTCTTAGCGGGGGAGTGAATTCACCACCGGGCCCGGCTTCCTTCTTCCTCCATGACGTAGCTGAAAAACAACACGGAGGACGCGCGGTGTGTTCCGGCCACTGGTTGAAGTACTGTAATAGTATGTGTAGAGAAGTTCACAGGGCGTCAGGCGGCTTAGGGTAGGGGAGTGGAATGCAGGTGATGTGAGGATGTTTGTATAGGCTGTAATTTGCTGTGGTGCTTGTGGCAACCTCCTGGACTCTTAGAGTCTGCCCACTGGTTGAAGTACTGTAATAGTATATGCAGAGAAGTGCACAGGGTGTGTGGCAGCTAGCTTATTGGATTGCCCTGAGATTCTTGGGTGTATGAGAGTCTGTGCAGTGGGTGCAAGTAGTGTAATAGTATGTGAACTGAAGTGGACAGGGCCTCAGGCGGCTGACTTATGTGTGTGGGTTGTGGCCACTGGGCCAATTTTTGGGTGCATGGCCGTATTATTCTGCAGTGGTTGTGGCCAGGCCCTAGACTCTTAGGTGCATGGCCTGAGGCCCTAGGCCGTAGGCCCCACACCCAAGAGTCTAGGGCCTGGTCACAACCACTGCAGCATAATACGGCCATGCACCCAAGAATGTGACACTGGCATATCGATTACACAATCATGTGTATAGAAATGCAATTTGCTGATTACAAAGAAACATGACACCAATAATTGTATACTCACTGTATATATTGTTGAGGCACTGTACACCTTTCTTGAACTCAGTGATAGAATACCGTTGAAGTGGCAATAGCAGATTTGAAGATTGTGGCACTGTGGGCACATATTGTCTTTGTTGCATGTGGACATGCAGGAGAAATCTTTGTTTCATTGTCTGTGATAAAAAAAAATAACATGTTAGGGAAGGTACTTCGTAGTGTTGTATTGTATTCACTTGCAGACATTTATGACCCTCATGATTGGTACATTACACGTACTATGCTTCAAACAAGTGTACTGTGCAATGTGCTCGGTTCCTGTTTTTGACTGCATAATCATTGGGTCTGTGGGAAAACAAGTCCATGCAGGATAGAAAAAAAGTCTTCATTCATTTGATGTCATGTGGCACACTCTGTTTCATTGACTTTTGCAGTATATACAGGAATGTTTAAGGTGCACATCTTGTTGCAGTAGGATGAATTGAAATAGTGTATGTTTTTGTTTTTGGAAGTGGTGGTACCGTGGTTGCAGTTGGATACCAGTTGGCGTATTCTAACTGTTTATTTGTTTCCTCTTTTTAGCAGTATCCGTTTATGCTGTTTGATTGCTGTTGGTGTTTTCTAAGTACTGTACTATTGCAAACTAATATTGCAGGATTGTGGGGGCAGTTAGATAGATACCTGTTGGCGTATTCTGTTGGTAGTTTGAAAGTTGTTGAGGATATGTGTGTAGCACGTTGATTGCTGAAGGTTGATTTTGGCAGTTTCACCGCTGGAAGTAACATAGTAGTGCTGCAGGTCTAGTAAGATACCAGTTGGTCTTTCCTGGTTGTTTATACTTAATAAGTGTTGAAGGGTTTCCGCAGAAGAACTTTTATTTTTGCTGGTGGATTTTAGTAGTAATGGGAAGTAATATTGCAGTATTATGGTTGCTGTTCGATACCAGTTGGCGTATTGTAACTGTTTATAGTTTCACAGTTTTGCAGGGCATGTCTTCAAGCACCTTCATTATTGTTGGCAGATTTCCATTTTCCACTATTGTGAAGTGCCTTTGCAGTATTATGGTTGTAGTTACATGCAGTTGCATATTTATTGCAGTGGTATGGGCATTGTTAGACAGCTGTTGCCTTATTCTAACAGTTGGTTGTTTCACAGGTCATTGAGGACAGTTTGTAGAACCTCATACTCAGTACCTTTCTTTTTAAGTACTATGGGTGAAACAATATTAGAGTGTCCTTTCCACAGTTGTTGTTTCTGTGACTATAATCATTGGGTCATTGGGGAAAAAACGGTATAGCAGCGCAACTGATGTCCTGATGGGCCAGTTGGTGTATGCTAAGTTGTTCCAGTTTCACAGGGCAGAAGGTTATTTTTTGTTTGCAGTTACATATCTGTTGGTGGGTATTCGGCAGTAGGCCATGCTACTTTTGTAGATCAGTGAGTACATTTTGGTTTCAAGAATATTAAGTAGGCATTTGCAAGATTTGCTGGTAATCTCTGCTTCCGAGTAATGTAATTATCATTGCATTCAAACCACCCACATTTCTTTTTAATGTATGCAGTATAGTGACCTGCAGTGATTGTTGCATCCATGTGGTAGATTATGCCTACTGTTGTGAAGGGTTTCTTGCCATGTGATAGTTGTACCTGTGTGAAGTTAGTAAGCTTACAGTTGCTTTTGGTACCATCTGCATTGTATCATAAAAGCATTAATAATACGTATTGGCTATCCTCCTTAAACCGGTGGAGGATCTTATCTCTATTTAGCAAAATTCCTCGCCTATCCCTTATATCATCAGGAGATATAAAGTTAGTAGACTTTATTCATCCCACGAGATTTGATTACGTGAGGATAGTATTCTATTCCCGAACAATATACAAATTAGTTCTCTCTGATATAGATTCTTTCCATAAGTATGGATATGATCTGATAAACTTTAGCCAAGGATTTACAAATTTGAGGGGAGGAGGACAGTTGGAACACAGTAAAGAGTTGCAAATGAATAACTTTGCACAAACGGGGGAAATTCCAAAAATTAAGGGGGGCTTCAAACAAACCGGACCTGAGTGGTTAGCTCTGACCCTAAAAGATTCAATCTCTAAGATTCAAGGATTCACTGAGAACTCTTAGTACTCACAAGAGATTAGTTTGTTATGCTGGAACTCTAGAGGATCTTGGTACCTAAGGAATTAATTGGAAGTAAGCTCAATTTTAGCGGGTTGCTCGATATTATGTCTTCAAGAAACCTGGGCTACTTCTGCATTATCGCTAGATGGCTATACGCTGTTTCAAAAATTAGCAACTCAAAAATCTAAAGGAAGACCGTCAGGAGGACTCTTAATTGATGTCAAAACAGATTTGGAGGGGAAAACAATTAAATGCTGCACTTTAATTAAAGGGTGTATTGCAGTCCTGATGGACATAAAAGTAGCCAAGTTCTCCCTGCATCTCCTGGTTATTAACATCTACTGGTCGCCTGAAAATGATCTAAAGGAAAAAGTAAAACAAATAGACCAGGTTATTTTAGAATGTCAAGAGCTCTGTTTAGAACTGCACGTCATCATTGCAGGAGATCTGAACGCTGAATTCAGGTCGGAGCGAGGGGCTAGTGGGGCTGATGGTATAATGACCGTAGCTGTGAACCCACAGAGAGGTCAATCAAGGAAATGCACACAGGGAGAGCTATGGCTTACATTTTTTCACAATCGGGGCTTACACTGTGCAAATGACCAATTAGCAGCCGGTACTGACCACTCCATTTGGTCCAATGGAACATTGAACTCTATTATTAACTATATCTTTGTGAACAAACCATTACGAGACCTAACAAAAGAATTTATCCTAATCCCAACGTCAAAAAGTGACCATAAAATTCTAAAAACCTCATTCAGATTTGTGAAATCTAATGCTACCCTTCCCTGCTTTCCCCTTACTCTGGCAGCCAATATGTCATGTAATAGGATCTCCTGGCACAAAGGAAATGTTGAAAGAGTAAATGGATTATTTCTGAATGACTTCCACTCCCTGGACTATGGTAAAAAATGAACCCTATACATGCTTTAGAACATTATGTAGAAACATTAGCAAATAGGATTCCCAGTCGGGAAATAATACAAATAATAAAAGTGAAACATAAACACACCTTTTGTAAACCTCTTAAGGATCTGAAAAATGAAAGGAATAGGGAATTAAGAGCTATGCGTAAAATTTCCCTGCCTAGAGAGGCACCATTGGCCCTAGTTAAAAATATCAAAAGTAAGTGGAAAAGTCGAGTGAAAAACCAATGGGCGTTACTATATCAGAAAGACAGTGAGGAGATGTTTTCAGCCTTAACTGATCATACATGGAGGAAGTTCTGGGCTTCAATTAACAGGGGAGGGGTGTTTCAAACTAGAGTTCAAACAGTAACAATTCAACTGGAGGAATGCAAAGGATATTTTGGGAAACTCTATGGACCCTCTACAGTGGAATGGATGGTACCATTGCACATTCTTTGCTGCACATGGATGGTTTCCTTTACGCAAGTGGACATTAATAAGCTGATCATTCGAGCCTCTGTATCTCGCTCACCTGGACCTATCAAACGCGGTATTGAAAGGCAATCCGGAGGTATGGTCCAAAATCCTATATATGCATTTTAAAGACATAATGTACACCAGAATTATTCCTGCCAGCTGGCAACTATCCTACATTGTGCCTATATATAAGAAGGGCGATAGGGGCTGTCCGTCCAACTACAGACCTATCACCCTTCTCAACGCAGACTCTAACAACTTTGCAGGCCTGATATTGGGCCATATACAGGACTGGATAGATTTGAATAAAATGTTATAAATCTTTCAAGTTGGCTTTAGGCGTAACGTAGGAATGGATGCGGGGGGTCTATTGATCCATCTTATGCAAGACAAAGCCTGGAAGCATGGGAGTCCACCCATATATGTAGCGTCTATCGACCTTGCGCTAGCTTTTGACCTGGTCGATAGAACTACATTATGGTCAAAACTGATGCTGTTGGGGATGTCTCCCACACTACTGTCTATTCTTTACCATCTGCACGAAGGGTCTAGAATCAAAATTCGTCTAAACACTGGGGGAGGGCTTTCAAAGGATGTTAGAGTCTGTAATGCACTCAGACAGGGATGTATTTTTGCCCCCACTGTTTTTAACCTTTATATCTCGGATGTGGGTCAATCTCTGGAAACACAAGCCTTTGCTCCCCCTAAGATAGAAGGAAATAGGATGTGCTGGACGGCTTACATGGACAAAGTCATGCTGTTCGATCACACCCTTAATGCCTCCAGCGACTATTAAGCACATTTAGGTAATATACAAGGCAAAATTCACTAAAAATAAACAATAAAACAACAGTTATCATATGTTTGTCAGATAAGAAAAAAAACATCAAAAATGCATGGTTTTTAGATCACGAGAAATTAGCAGTTAGGGCTATCATTATTTAGTTAGGATATCCTATCTTTGACGACAAAAAAAGAGTAATTATCGTGAATTTCTTGAAGGAAAAGCTGATCCCATTATCGCACAATTAAGGAAAAAAGATTTCAAATTTGGAAAATTCTCTGCCTGATCCCTGCATGTGCCTATACAAAAGCAAGAGTGTGACGCAATTTTGTTATGGTCTGGAATTTGCCCCGCTATGGTGCAGAGAAGAATTAGACAGATATCTACAGATGTGAGGCAAGAATTCTAAAATCAATTCTGAAATGTATACCGAATTGTGTTCCCCTCCAGGGGATTAGATATGAGCTTGGTCTCTTCTCGGCTCTCCTTGTATAGAAAATGGATTAACAGCAAAGATGCCACACTGTCCAAACTAATGGCTAGGCACCTTTGTGATAGCTCATCGACTATTGATTATGTACGTCGCTTGGAAGCAGTATCACATAAAGTCCTTGAAAACCTGGGAATCTCACGTGACTTGCTTATAAATAACCTTATGAAAGTTAAAAAAAAAATACTGCAATATAAAGACTGGAACCTTACGGTGGAAAGGGTCACTAAATCTAGATTATATGGACATCTTATTTCTAATATTAAAAAACCAGGCACTACAGAACCTTATCTCCTGAAATGTCCAAATAAGACTTGGAGGCAGGACTTCATGGGATTCCGGTTTAACGTTTGGGGAACAGGAGAAATCAAGGACATAAGAGAAGGAAATAGAGGGACAGCCACCCCTTGTAGATTCTGTAACCAGCAAGATCTTCCTAAAACCCTGAGGCATCTACTAACGGAATGCGCTATGTTAAGGTCTTAAAATATAAATGCTTTTAGTAAACATGTTCCTTATACTGAAAGGATGGATCTGATTATGTTATGGATGGAAATGCTGCACGGAACTAGTGTCAAATTGCAGTTGGCAGTACTAAGATTTTTAAAGTCCACATGTAAATTATAAGATTATAAGAGATACAAAAACTGAAGAAAGGAAACGTAAATGTAAAGACATAATATCGATGCAGAGGCCCATATTTTCTGAGAAGGATTGAAGATGAAAAGAAAGATAAAAAAAATATAAAGAGGATTGTGGGTTGTATAATGGGTTTGTAAAATTATGTTTGAAAATGTACATGTAATTGATGAGTAAGAATGCATATGTATCTCTACATGTCTATTATAATGAAATATGTATGAACCTTTAATTAAGAAATGAAGTTTACTTGAAATTAGGATATGAAATAGGAGGAATCCTATTTTATTGTATTTTAACTTTTGTAAAGGTTACTGTGTAACCATAAACAAATAAAAAATAAGATAAAATAAAAAGTATCTGCAAGGTGGAACGATTGTCTGAATTGCAAGTAGTACATTATATGCTGTGATTTGCATTTTGTACCAGCTGCTGAAATGGAATGGATTCAGAGTTAGGTATAGATACATACACAAAGCACTTGTTAGGGACTTGTTCCTGCACCACATGGCTGCAGAGAATGCATGTATGTTTCCACATGTATGGAATCCGGAAGATTTCATTTATAGGTATGTTTTTGCTTTCCAGTGCTTGCAGTAAGTACATTAGAAATTCTTGTGGATTTTCTTAGGTGTTTATAGTGAATCCCACCATTCCAGCACAGTAGCCCAATTCCTGCCTTATTGCTGGGACATTGTAAGTGTTGTCAGGATTGTTTGTTGCATTTATAACTGTCATGCTGAGAACCTGGTGTCTGCAGAAGCTGCTGAACCCCCGACAATCCACCCAAAATGTGGCACTCTGAGCTGATATATATATAACTGCTCAGTTTACCTCACTCTCAGGGGAAAGGGGGAAGGGACAAAGAAACAAACACCAGGCTGGGAGCTATCAACTCGCTGGTTCTTCACCTGTAGTTAAAACATAAACATGCAATACACCTCATTACTCATGGGTTACTATACTAACCTTAAACTCTATATCCTTTACCAAAATAGTCAAAAAACCATACCTGGTACTTCTCTTCAGTATGCCCAGAGAAGTGATAAGCAGACAAGACTTCCTTACTTGTGGACCAGAATCTTATAGATCATTCAGCCTTCTCAGTAGGTCCATGAATGTAATTTTTAACTTTGTAGTTTGTCTGCACCACCCTAAGATTCTTGAACAAGGTCTAAAGTTATTCAAATAAGTTTAAGGAAGTTCTTTTAAGTTCTTGTATCTGTTTTTATATTTTCTTTGTAGAGTGTCTTTTACTCGGGAATGAATTTTAAACTTGCGAAGAAATCTTCACGTGGAAAGCCAGCACACGCGCTAAAATCCAAACCGTGGGTAAAATGTCACTCCAACCTGACAGTACCTGACAGTATGAAGGAGTAGCATTTGCAAACACAACTGTCTGTGCCATTTAAGTAAATGTTGTCAGCATTGGTGGCAATTGGAATAGAACATTGATTGCTACGTTTGCATAGCAATTTACACAAGTTGTGTTGGAAAATTTGAATGGACCAGACAGCTGTGTGTCTGAGTCATTTGATGTAAGTCCATGTGCTTTTTTTGAAGAAGTACTTTATCTTTGTTTGTGCAGTTTGGTATGCATTTGCCTTTTCAATACATCCTTCTGTGGTTGTGGTAATTGATGGAGTAGCAGCTGCTTTCAAAGTCTTTGGTGGTACTGTTGGGAGATTCTGTATATGTTGTGTTTGCACTAGTTATCTTTTACAAAGTTTGCCTTTGCCTTTTTGAAGAACAGGGTACATTTTGAGATGTTTAGAGTGCACATAGTCTGTTGTACTCTACAATGCAAGGAATGTCATCCTTGACTTTGCTTGAATAAAAACTGACTAGAAATAGTCCTTCAAGTGTACGTAGGCATGACAATGCCACGCAACTCATCCCTTCTTTAAAGACTGTGCTGCCAATGTCAATCAATGCTTGATCTAGGGTTAGACCTTGCTATTTATGACCAGTGAATGCGTATGAGAGACAGAGAAAACTGTTCTGTGCATAAATACATGTCTTTGAAAAGAAGGAATCGTGCTGTTGAGCATCCTATCCTTTTAACTTCTGAAAGTTTGTCAAAGTGGATGTTGGCAAACTGAATGCTGTTGTCATGTGGGTATGTCTGCAAGCCAACAACTGTATCAAGTGCTCCATTAATTTAATCTTGCTCCACATCAAGGTTATGCTTTAGCATTACTCTACAGTTTAAACACAATGTTGACATTTTCTCCAAACAAGCTGTGGCTTGTTGAAACATAGGTACTGTCATACCATGCACGTCCAGGTTGTCTGTGGAGTAAATTTGCACTATTGGTTGCATTTCTTTTTTCAAAATTGTTTCATTGAATTGTGCACAGCTTGCTAGGGTTGGCATTAAGGACATACATTTTACATTTTTGTGTGCTAATTGTTCCATGACATCAGTAGCAGATGTGTTATGCTCGTATAGCTCATGGATGCACCTGCTATTTAAGATAGACTGTGCTTCCTTAGAAAGCACACCAATCCGAATGCTTTTCAAAATGTTAGCATAGGTGAGGTCTGTAGACTGACACCTGTTTTCAGTTAGTTCTCTTTATTGGAAATGTTGCCAGAGATTTACATTTCCTATGCTGTCAAGTTTGTTACGGCACAGTGTGTGTAGGTTTTAAGTAGGTTCACCTTTCACTGGTGTTAATTGAAGAAGATCTCTGAAAACAATAACGTGTTTTCCTCCAAAGAGTTCTTCGTAGTGCGTTTAAGGATCTCTTGCAATCTGAGGTGAATCAAAGCCAACATTAGGTTGGAGACCATGCTCACCTCTTCTATTAGGAGCATTTCCATTTGTTTCAAAACTCTGCTTAGCTCTATAGCAGCTTCTGATGAAAGTTTGTAGTATTATCATTTGTTTTGTTGTTCTACTGGAAGGAGTAGCAATTAGTGTAAAGTAACACCACCAATGTTGTGGGCAGCTAAACCTGTGTAGGCAGTTACAACAGCTGAAAGATTGTGATTTCAGTGGATCAAAGTTTCCTTCAGATTCTTCATACTGACACATGGTGTTTTCTGCTTCTGTCATGGCTAACTCTGCTTCATTTAGTATGAGTGGCTAACCAAATGGTTCTTGGCTTCCTGTAAGAGAAGGTTGACTACTCTGAGGAGTATCTACATTTAGTTGTGTTTGAAGTTCTTCCTCTTGTTGGTGTTCATTGTCCAACATGTTTTTGTACTGCTTGAAATTTATATCTGTTATAGTGCTTTCACTCGCATTGAAAGCATCTTTATAGGAGGCATTTGGTGTCCAATAAATTTTCTTCTTTTCTCCATGGTTTACAAAGTTGCAGTAGGGACATGTAGTAAAGTTCTCTATGTTGCAGAGTTTTAAATGATAGCTTCATATGATTAATCAGGCTCTGTTTGGTAAGCTTAACCAGGCTGCCCTCATAACCTTTGACTATGTATTTACCTTTTTTCTCATCTGGTTTAATTTTATTTTTGTATGAGAAATTTTGGGCTATGTGGTATAGACACATGGTTTCCAAAGCAGTACTCCTGTTTGGGTAGTATGTGTTCAATAAAATGTTTTTCAAAATGTCTTGGTATGATTTGAGAACTCTTTTTCTGGATGCAGCAGGACCAAGGCTTAGCCAGACTACGTTTTCATATTTCCCATATAAGGCTGTGCCGGTTAAACGGTCTGCGGCTTCATAGGAACCACATTCTCTATGGGAGAGCATGTTTATGCCAAAGCTGTACAAATATTCTGACAATGTTATGTGAGATGATATGTCATCCCATAGGCCTTTCAGCTCTGTTTTCTTTGCTTTGGTTAAGTAGGCTGTGACAAATCGTCCAACTGCAGTGGAATTGTCAGCAATTTACTACACATCTATGTTTGCATTCCACAGGAGGGCAATGATTGCATTATAAACATTGACATACTTTGATGCTTCACTTCTTTTAACGCAGTATGCGTTCTTAGGCGATTTGTCTTTTACACTGTGTCTAACAGAAGACATGAAGCTGTTTATGCGTCCTTTTGCTGAAAATGGTCTAGGGAAACCAAAGCGGCATTTGGTGTATTATTTGCCTTTGGTTTTATATCTGCGATGACAATACTTGCCACATTTATGTCATTGAAACCGCAGAATATGTGCAGGCAGCTCACTATTGCAGTTTTTGAAGGGATTTCACAAGTTACATATTTGTGAATGAACTGCAAAACAGTGGCATCACAGTCCTGACCAAATGTAGGAGCATCTTTAGTCCACAAAAGCAGGTGGATGTGTGGTGCTCCTCTGGATTGATATACGTTTCTCCAAAAAAAGTGTTGCACTTCTCACAGGGGAGGAATTGTGTTATTACAGATGAAGTGCAGAATGGGAATAAAGCAGTGATGGAAGTACCTTGACACATTTACAGGGTCAAGAGAGCAGAGTTCTCCTGGTGTTTTCATGTCTATCCCTGCTTTGTTTTCATTTACTATGCATAGGAAATCGTGCAAGTCTTCCCATGCATACTCTGCACAACTTAAAGTGACAAACCATGTGGGTGAGCCAAGGTTATGTAGCATACACCGTACACCTGTGTGATGTCAGAACCAGTATTCTTTCATACCACGCATGTTTGTAAAGAGATTTATAATACTAGGACGGTAAACCTCACCTTTCTCTTGCACCTTTTGAAGTAGCTGCATAGCAGAATTGTTAAAATTGTTGAAATGTGGAAAATGTATTCAATGTTATGTCTGCATCTGGGGATTCGTAAAGAGCAGTAGTCTAATGCTGTTATTTGTGTGCATCTTTCATCATACCTTCCACCTTTTCCAGTAGGAAAGAGTAGAGGAAAGGCTTGTGCTTCTACACTTTTTTCCCGTATGCTGATTGGAGATCCTTTGGCTTGCCACATTTGATATGTTTCTAGTGCATTGTCTATGGTGTCTTTGGAGTGCAGTGGGTGAATTGTATAATGGTCTAAAATATTGGAGGCTGTAGTAGGATCTAGAAGTTCAAATTGGCCAGTTGATGAGGAATCCTGAATTATTTCGGTGGTTTCTCTCAGGTTTTCTTCAATCTTTATTTCTTTGCAGTATTCATTGTTCTCTTTAAGATATTGCAAGGCTTCTCTAGCTTTGTTTAAGTCTACCAGTTGCTGCCAAATTTATTTGTCTTTTGTAGGTAGACCATTTACCAGGATAATCAAAGATTGGTATATTGGCCATTGCACTCCTGGAGTGTCTACAATTTCTTTAAGATCTAATGGGAAATAAACTACTTTGCCATGAATGCCTTTCAGTAATTCAGAAGAAGGCAACTTGGCTGTTTTCGGTTGAAGCCGTATCATCGCTTGAAATGGGTGCACTGTTTGGATTACAATTACAAGTTATTAGTGATAGCCTGTGAAGGCATTTGGTTATTATCAAGTTTTCTGGTGCAGTATGTGCAAAGTATTGAGGGGTTAGTAATTTCCTATTTGTTTTCTGCTATAAGATAGAGAGCTAATTGGAACCATTGGGATTCCTCATTGGCTTATATTTTGTATCTTATGTCTACAGTTTTGGTGCTCTTTGTATAAAAGGTTCTGGGACAACACACAGATACTTGGTTTGGTACTTCAGCAGGTGTGCTATTAAACTTTGCTATTTCTTTTTTGTACGTGTGTAATCGAAGGTTGGCATCTGCACGGTTGTTGCTACTCTCATAAAGTTACTGGATTTTGTAAGTGCTCTTCACTTCCAAAATATTTGCTTAGGATGTGGTCTATTTCTTCCAGGAGTACTTTGGCTGTGCCATGTAGGAGAATGTGATTTAAATGTTGCAGTGCTAAGCAGGACATTTTGCATTGTACAGTCTCTGAACAAGATTTCGTATTGTAGAACGGTGTGCTGCCAACAATTTCATGTGGTGGAAGGTGCTTTTGCAAGCAGGCCTGGAAATGTAGGCTCATGAATGTCCTTGTAGTCCTGTGTATTTGCGCACTGGACAGGAGTCCATGGTTTGTAATATTTTAATTTTTTATTTGTCTTTGGCTTTCACATACTGATTGAGGAAGTGCTGCAAAGATTTGAAGGATTGTTTTCGTACGTTACACATTGAGGTGCACGGCCATTTGTGGATGGGACTGATTGATTCATGGAATGGAGAGTTGATTGCAAGTTTGCTGGTGAAATTCTTGTAATTAGCGTTTCTTCTGCCATAATTATTGTGGTGGCTGTGGCCAGAGTAGGGAGAAGGGCTGCCCTGTGCGGCGACACCGCGGTAGTCTGCAGACCTGCATGTGCCATCTGTGTCTTTTAAGGATGCCTGGCATGGAAGAGGACATTGGGGGACATTGGGGGACTAGCAAATCTGGGGTTGTGGCTCTGGAGGAGAAGTTGAAGTGTACAGGAGTACAGGGTAGCAAGTGTTTTCTTTGTTTTTTGTAGTTAAGATGGCTATGGCTATGAGGAAGCAGAGTGGGTGGATGGTGTGAGATTCGTGGATCCATTCATTGAAGGTTTATACTGAATCTCGTTCCATCTCTGGTACTCATGGAGTGGACAAAGTGGACGTTTCGTGGTATGCAGATTGTGGGTCAAACTAGGTAACCTTATTCTGAGAAAGTATGGCTCACTTTAAATGTACAGATATTATTATTGTGCATCGTGGAGGCAACAGATTGGGCTATGTGACTTCAGTATCTTTGCAATTTGCCATGAAGGATATGTTGAGAAGACTAATGAAACTGTTTCCAGATGCACAGATTAGACAAATATGGAGACGTCCAACTTGTTTTGTCTTCAAATGGAAGAAGGTAGACAGCATCAATAAAGGTGTATGTGCTTTTTGATATGCTTTAGGAATGGCATCTTTTGACAACACAAATATCAAGTTGGATGGCGTAAATATTTTTTGAGGAGATGGAGAGCATTGGACTGATGTCGGAAATCAGTTTTTATCTTTTGAATATCCAAAATGCACGGAAACAATTTTTCTGAACTTGTGAAATATGTCGTGAAGTATTTTTTTAGTTGTAGTAAATAAAAAACCAAAACAGAAAATAAATCAGAAGGAGTTTTTGTGAAAGTTGGAAAAAATTAATAATTTCAGTAGAACATTTGTTAGTTCAGTATAAAAAAACCCCAACACATTACAAAAAAGGTTCTTTTAAGAGTGACCATTTTTGAACTAGAAACAGGTAAAATGATTTTAATCCCCCACCCCATGCCTGGAATATTCCAGGTGTCCACGGACTATCGTACTGTCCACGCACCATACAGCTGAAAAAAGTTAAGATTAATTCTCCTCCATCACTTCTTTTGTTTTGCTTCAGGTAACATAACATAACATTTTTGGTCCTTCCTTTGGGTTTTCTTTTTTTTTTTTTTTTGTAAATTTGGTTTTATTAAGTTTTGCAAGTGTAAGTCATGGTACAACATTCTGAAAACCAGTACAAATCTTATAACAGTATAACTAAGCATAAATAATAGAAGACTCCATGTATTCCGTGTCTGTCCAGCAGACACGATCTTCATACATAATGTTCGGATGTAAACATGACTCCTCCCCCCACCCCTGTTGCCCACCCCCTTCCCTCCCCAAGGTCAGACAGCGTTTTGTACAGCTCTTGCAGCGTTCATCATGTGAAAAGCAGAGTTTAACATGTGTTGTCGGGACCTTCCTCAATCGTGAGAGAATATAGTAGTGGCAACGGGCTCTGTTTTATTCAAGTCTCGTTTCGGTCTCCCGTTCTCGGGGTGATCAGCTTGTGGTTGAGGAGTCCATTGGGTAAGTATATGCTCTTGTACTCCATCCAGAGAGCGACGATCTTCCGTGTAGTGACGCTGTGATATGTTCCATTATGCATATATTGGTGGCAACGTTGATCCATTCTTTTTTCGTAGGAGTTGTGGGGGCTTTCCATTTCATCACCAGCGTTGCTCTTACTGCTAGAAGCAGATGCGGTGCTATGTCCTTTATTTTGATCCAGTCCTCTTCATCCTTCTCAAGGCCGAAAAGTATGAGGTAGGGATTAGCTGTTCTGACAATGCCGTCGACCTCCTTGATCCAGCCCAACACCTCAGACCAGAAGAATTTTATTTGGGGGCACCCCCACCACATGTGCCAATAGTCCGCTTTCTCTCCGCATCCCCGCCAACACTCTGGCTTGACTGTTTGGAACATTTTGGATAACCTGACTGGATCGTATTGCCATCTGTGGAGCAGTTTGATTGCATGGAGCTTGTATTGGTTTGAGATGGATATTTGTGTGGCCGCTTGGCATATGGTGCCCCATAGATCCGATGTAATCTGTTCGCCATCCGTGTTCACTCCCTCCCCTCCAGTCAGTGCCTTATACATGTCCGAAATCAGGCCTTTCGTTTCAGTTCTTGAGTCGAGTATTTTCTCAAAGGGAGTGAGATCTCTCATTAATTTGGGCTTCCACAGAGGTCTCGTCAGAACACCTTTAATTTGTATATATTGAAAGGTGGATAGTGGGCCTATTCCGAGGGTTTCCGTTAATTCTGGGAGAGGGATAAAGGAGTCCTTTCTTTGTAGTTGCCCCACTCTTTCCAGTCCTGCCTCATACCATGCTTGGAATCGTCCCACATTCGGAATGTGGTCGTTGATTCCAGGAGACCATAGATGGCTTAAGGGGGCTGGCCAGGTGGTAATGTTTTGCATGTTCTTCCCATATGTCCAAATGTCCCAGATGGTGTTCAGTATAGGGTGATCTTTGAGTTTTCTCCGAATCCTCTCTTTTGGAGCCCAGAGCCATTCCGATACAGTGGCTGGTGAGAAATAGTGGTTATCCATATTAACCCAATGGATGTCTGTCCGATTGCGTAGATGTGGAATTAGTACTCTAAGTTGGGATGCTTCGTAGTATTTGTGAAGGTTGGGGAATCCGACCCCTCCCTTGTCTTTGGGGAGTGTTAAGATCTTATACGGGATCCTTGCTCTCTTCCCTTGCCATAAAAATCGGAGCATAGTCCTTTTGGTTTCAGTAAAGAAACTGATCGGGATCCTGATGGGTAACATTTGGAAGGGGTATAGGAATCGAGGGAGGGACACCATCTTTATCGCATTAAGTCAACCAAGCCAGGATATTGTGAGTTTGTCCCATTTTGCCAGATCCAACTTGAACTGGTTCAGCAGGGTGGGGAAGTTAGCTTCGTATAGGTCACTCAGCTTTTTTGTAACTTGTATCCCCAGATATTGTAGTTTTGTGTGTTCAATTTTAAGGCCCAGGGGAGAGAATTTGGTGGTATTCTCATCTTCTGTGCCTTGGAGGGGAAAGAGTGTCGACTTGGTTTTGTTTACTTCGAACCCTGATAATTTACCATATTCTTCCAACAGACAGAGGGCCCGAGGGATGGAAGAAAGGGGATTAGTAATGTGGAGGAGGATATCATCTGCATAGAGAGCAATTTTATACTCCATAGATCCCAGTCGAATGCCCTGTAGGATGGGGTCGGCCCTCATCGTTATCGCCAGGGGCTCTAGTGAGAGTGCAAAGAGGATTGCAGATAGGGGACATCCCTGTCTAGTCCCACGATGCAAGGAGAACCATCTGGAATATTCACCATTCACGAATATTGAGGCTTTCGGATCTGAGTATACTGCCTGTATTGCTGTCCTGAACCTCGTGCCCATTCCCACTTTACATAATACTGATTTTAGGAAACTCCATTCCACCCTGTCAAAGGCCTTTTCTGCGTCGATAGAGAGTAGGACCGGGTCGTTGTCCAGAGTCTGGGATGTGTGGATGAGATGGAGGGTTTTACGCAACGTGTCCGCTCCCTGTCTCCCTAGTATAAACCCAACCTGGTCAGGGTGTATAAATTGCGGGATTAGTGTTTCCAACCTCGCGGCCAGGATCCTAGTATAGATTTTGGCGTCCAGGTTAAGGAGGGAAATGGGGCGGTACGAGGCACATTTCGTAGGGTCCCTCCCCGCCTTGGGGATCACTGTGATCAATGCTCTAGTAAAGGAATCTGGGGGTTTCCCGGTGTCCATTATCTCATTGAAAAGGGTCGTTAGAAAGGGAGACAGTGTTGCCATGAAGGTTTTATAAAATCCGGCCGTATAGCCATCCTCTCCCGGGGATTTCCCTAGGGTTAGCCTCTTTATAGCGGCTTCGACTTCGGATTCTGTGATAGGGGATTCCAACAGTTCAGCATCCTGTTGGGGTATGCGGGGGACATTTATTGAGGACAGGCACGTTTCAGTGTCTATTTGTTCAGGGTTCACTTCAGAAGAGTAGAGTGCCTCATAAAAGTCGGCGAACGATTCTGGAATAGTGGTGTGGACGTGTAGTGTTAGGGAGTTATCCTCAGCGATTTCAACTACTCTTCGTTCAGCTCTCTGCTCACGGAGCCTAGCAGCGAGAAGCGCATCAGCCTTGTCCCCTTTCTAGTAGAATTTTTGCTTCAAAAACCTTAATTTACGCACCACTTGTTCGTGTTCCAATAGTTTCAGTTCGTTTCGTTTCTCTCTAGCTCTGGCCATTTTCTTGGGATCTGGTTCTGCGTTTGGTTCGATTCTGCTCTCCAGTTGGTGAATTTCTGTTCGTAGTCTATGTTCGATAAGGTTACGCTCCCTCTTCTTCGATGAGCCCTCCCTTATCAGGATCCCCCTCCAGGTAGCCTTTCCTGCCTCCCAGACGATCTGTTTAGACGTTTCACCATTGTTGTTTGTTTCGAAGAATTTGGAGATCTCCGTCTCCATTTCGGTTCTAAAGACAGCATCTTTCCAGAGGCTCTCATTGCAGCGCCATTTGCCACACTTGGTCGGGAGATCTGCCCAATGAATGTCTTTGAGGACCATGTCGTGGTCCGACCATGTAATCGGGGATATGTCCGCTTTAGCTGTGACCTCAGCGAGCTCTCTGGATAGGTATATGTAGTCAATTCGAGTGTAGGTATTGTGTGGGGCGGAGTAGAAGGTGTAGGCTTGTCGTTCGGGATGATGTGCTCTCCATACGTCTATCATATTATACATTTCCATCGTTTGTGCCAGCTCAGTTAGCTCTAGTCTGTTTTGGTGGCTCGCGTTGGGGTTCCCAGGTTTCCAATCTTTGACCGGGTCTGCCCATTGGTTAAAGTCTCTGCCTAGGATGATGTGCCCGGTGGCTTCTAGTAATATCTTGGGGATCGTTCTGGAGAGGAATCTCGACTGACCCGTATTCGGGGAGTACAGGGTCGCAATCGTTACGTTTACCTTCCCAATTTGTCCATTCACGAGCAGGGCTCGTCCTTCTACATCAGACCACGTCCTGGTGGGAGTGAATGCTATACCTTTCCTGACAAGGATTCCCACCCCTCCTTTCCTAAGCGGGCCGGAGCCCCAGTATTCGTTTCCAACTCGTTTCCCAAGGATCAGTTTTTCTTCTCCTTTTATGTATTTCGTTTCCTGCAGGAAGAGGATATCTATTTCAGCCCTACGGAATTCTCTGGCGACAAGGGACCATTTCGTCGGTGAATTGAGTCCTTTTACATTGAGTGTCCCGACTCTCAAGGAGACATTTTTCCTTGTGTTAGTGTCTATTATCATTGCTCTTTCTCATAGGAAACAGTCTCATTGTGCGTATTTGGTAACACATCGCTCTCGTGGGCTGCTTGCTGCCATGTTTGTTTTGATGCAATATTCTCGCTGCCTTGACCCTCCTCGGCCCGCAGGCCTTTCCCCCCCACCTCTCTCCCTCCCATTCCCATTCCTAATTGAGGGCGTCCGATCTAACCCAGCGTGTTGCTCCAGGTCGGCGTCGGACCACCTCGGGGGGCCGTTACTTCACGCCCCCTAACCAAAGAAGTCATTATTGTCCGGAGTGAGCCCCTCCATGGTTCCCCCCTAATTTTCTTGGGTTTTCTTTTAAAATACATTTTGTAGGGTGAATATTGCAGAGGTCTAATCCGGAAACAGTGTGAAGAACAATGCATTTTTATCAGTATTTAAAAAAAAAAAGTAAATGTCTGTTTAGGGCCCACCTCATGTAATTAGTTTATGAGTTACCAAACAGGAAACATTAGAATGCATTGCATTGATAGTGGCATACAGAAGAAGAGGTGCATCACGGGCAACTTCACCTCTCACTCCACTCTGTCATGCCTTTCAAATCAGGTTTGCCACTCTGACATGAAACATACTGGGATGGGAAGGAACACAAATTCTAAGAACCTTATGCGTTACCTAAGCAGGTGATCAGTGTCACTCGCATTACTGGCTGAAGAAGGAGGGCATTGCTCTAATGTGTTAGAGCACAGATTCCTCTTGAGGGCTCATCATACAAGAAGAGAACCAGTCACTCACATGGTTTTAGGAGTTTGCTTCAGCTCATACTGCATACAAAAATACAAATTAATCTACTGAAGTGTGACCAGGAAACATTGATACCTGTAATAGTACATGGAGAGGAAACTAACCTAAAATGCATTGGTGTGTTGGAATGCAGGTGCAGCGCTCAAAACTTGTAGGGATGTTTAAGCTGCTGAAATTATTTTGTAGCATGGAGATTTGGCTATTTTTAGTGTTAGTGCTTCTGTCATTTGTTGCAGTGTTTCGGGTCATCTTCAAATGGGATGCATTTTTGCTTTAGGTTTGTCACATTTTAGAGAACACTAAGCTACCAAGCACTTGGTGGAATAAGGGTCAGCAAAGATGGTATACACGCATTTCACTGCAGTATTTTTCATCGCATGTTTTTTCATCGCCGTTTTTATTTCAAAAATAAACTCGTATTTTTTTTTTGAGGGGGTTAAAAAATTAAATATATGGTTGTGGGTGTAAGGGAATAAAAAAAAGAAAAGAAAAAAAAGGGGGGCATGGGGGGGTAACCCCCCCGAAAAATTAAAACAAAACGATGAGTGTTTCAACAAAAAAAAACGGCGATCAAAAAACCCGCGATGAAAAATACTGCGGCGAAATAACGTAGAACCAGCAAAGATATTGTTACTGGTTTCTATTGGCATATGATCCTCTTGCCACAATAGCCAGGGTCCTCCCATGTTGAACTAGGCATCATCAGAGTGTGTAGATTTCTGTCATTTAGGGCAATAGGCTGCAGTTCTGAGCCACTGTCTTTCCATTGAATTAAACTTTATTCCTGCTTCCCCCAGCGAATGTTCAGCACGCCAAGGTCTGTAGAGCAAGGGTGAGGTGCAGTACACATATTAGTCATTGTTGCAAGGCTTAGCAGTTCTCAGGAAGCGTTAAGTGAAATGTAGAATAACGGTTTGTGTTCTTGACGATGAATAAAATACAATTGTTGCAAAGGACATATTATGGTGGATATAGCACCAGGGACCTCATTTGGCGGTTGCCAGGGGTCCTAAATGTAACCCCCGATGTCTCCCTTGCTACCCCTGTGGTCTCCCTTGCTCTCTTGGAAAAAAAAGAAAAACATTTTTTTTTATTTTTTCTTTTTTTTTAAATGGAAGCTCCTGGGCTGTGGCTAGTGACATGTGGCTCTTTGTTTCTGGAGTGGCTGGCTTTTTTGTTCAGGCCTCTTAAAAAACAGGGGGTTCCACAAGTGTAACACTTTGAGCAGTGACCCTAAATAAGAAAGTATAGGAATAACAACTAGTCTTTCTGGAATTCTGTACAATAATTGCTAGACTCATTAAAGGTTTATTTTAGGCACACTTCAGGAAGGCGAATCACTGATTCAGTCGGATTTAGCCTGTTCTTAAACACCTCAAATTCTCAATGCAGACAAAAACTGGTTTATAGTGAAAACATTGAGAAAAAAAAATGTCGAACAACAAAAATGGCGAAAAAAATGTCAAAAATTAAAATATCGAAAAAATATACATATAGCAGAAAGAGTCAATATGTCGAAAAATAAATGTCGAAAATAAGTAGACAAAAAATAGTACTATACCAATATAAAATGTCATAAATAGTACCGTTTTAATAGGCGGGAGTTCCCCCCAAAATCCTCCTCAACCGACACCCCGCGGCCACCCGCCGTTCCCCCCGTGCCCACGAACCACCATCACACCCCTCATATACAACAGAAAAGGGTAGAAAGGGTTAAGCACATAGGAGACAAGCACGAGTAAAGAACCTTGCCTAGGTACCAAGGAACGAATAACGGTTGTGAAAAACCATCATTACCTGACAGAACCACACTTGAGATCGGAACTTGAACAGAGTTACCTCAGAATAATACAGGTAATAATAACATAACTAACATGTAACTAAACATTGATGTATCTTAACCATAAAAAAGTGTGACAGGATTGATAAAACAGTTTATTTTCCAAATTTTTTCAGAGTAAACAATGGAGAACAAGGTGGAGTTTATCACCACACAAAAAGGAGGAAAACAAATGATTTTGAATGGTTATATTTTCTATAAAGAAGCCGAGAAAAATGAATGGACTTATTGGAAGTGTGCAGAGTACGGAAAAACAAAATGCACCGCAAGAGCAATAACTGCAGCTACGAATGTAAAAACCAAAAATGAACACAACCATCTACCAGATCAAACTAACATCATAATTAAAAAAACAATTAACAAACTAAAAAGAAAAGCAATAGAAAGTCAAGGAGAACTGAGTGATTTCAAGTGTTTGTGATAAGTTACCAATGCATATATCGGCACAATTACCAGGCGAAAAATTAATACAACGTACAATAAATCGTACCAAATAACAAAAGGAGAATCTGCCACCGGCACCAATGGTATATTCAGTAATGGCAATACCAGAAGTGTTTAAATTGACAGCAAAAGGAGAAAGTTTCCATCATGCCACATTGGAAATAAACAATGAAAAAATTATAATTTTTTCGACTGCTGCCAACTTTGTACATCTCAGTCAGAGTCAACATTGGCAAAGCGACGCCACATTTAAAGTGTGCCCACAACCTTTTCAACAATTTTTCACAGTTCATGGGACAATTAATAACAAAATCATACCACTTGTATATGTTTTAATGCCAAGAAAAAATGAGGAAACCAACAAAATCGTGTTTAGCAAAATTAAAGAGACTGCACCTGATTCCCATCCGAATACAATAATCATGGACTACGAAATCGCACAAATTAAGGCATTTTCAACAGTATACAAAGAAACAAGGGTACAAGGATGCTTTTTTCATTTTACACAGAGCATATGGAGAAAATTACAAAAACTAGGGTTAACCACGAAATATACAGAGGACAGTTCATACCAATACAACAAAAAAATACTTTTTGCTTTGGCTTTTGTAAAAGAAGATCATGTTGTACATTTTTACGAACATTTGATTGAAAGTACATACTATAAGAATCATGAAGAGGAAAATTCAGACTTATTGGACTATATGGAGAACACTTGGATAGGACAATTGACACGTAGTGGAACAAGACGAAGGCCAAAATTCCCGGTAACATTATGGAATTGCTACCAAACAACATTAGAAGGTAAGCCACATACCAACAATGCATTAGAAGGATGGGACAGCAGATTAAATAAAATTTCAATATCAACAACCCAAATTTGTGGCATTTTTTAAGAGAATTACAAAATGAGGAACAATACCAAGAATTTCGCATATCTCAGACAATTTCAATAGCAAACCAAGAACCCAAAAAGAAAAAAATACAGAGATTACGAACAAAAACTAGAACAAATAATACGATAATTTGACGAGCACAATAAAGAAAACTTCCTCAATTCCATTGCATTTAATTTAAAATGTTAAAAAAAACATATGTTTCAGAAGCATCAACTATCTAATGTGGCATATGAGAGAATTATCCAAAAAAAACAAGCAGAAACTCCAGAAATCCAAAGCTACAGGAGGTAATCCTTGGAAAAATGCAAAGAAAAATCCAAATATGAAACCACGATGCACCAGAACAAAAACCATGAAAAATCCATAAAATCCACGTAATCCAATGAAAAAAGCAACGAACGCTAAAGAAACGGTTTGCAACTGAGCTTATAAAATGGCGCCTACGTACACGTACGCACAAGTAACATACGTAAATAAACAAAACCAAATATGTCGAAAAAAGCATGGTGCACATAAGTAATACAATATCGCCATCTAATGGACAAAATATATAGTACATGTTCAACTTGAAAATAGCATGCTTTTTATTTAGTGTTAAATAAATATATATTTATTATTACATTAAAAGTTAAATAAAAAAGTATTTAAAGATAAAAATATTAAAAGTTAATATACATTGACAAGTTAAATAAATAAATAAATAAATATACATATGCTTAACTTATACATTGCTTTTCTTTATATTTTTACAAAACTGCAATTAATATGCTTACCTTATACAATGCATTTATTAATATTTTCGAAAAAATATAGAAGAAAATTGGACATTTTATATTTTCGGCCTTATTTTTTTCGACTAAATATTTTCGACATTTTGACATAAAAATATTGCATTTGAAAAAATGACTGCAGACCACAAAAACTATATGTATTTTGCTTTTCGCAAGTTGCAGTTATAGCAAGTTTTTGTTCTGACGGTTTATGTGATACCATCATCACATGACATTCCATCTCGGTGTCTCGGTCACTTGAAAAAATCCTTGTGCCTAAAAGCTTTTGTACAGTGTAGAAAAGTTTTACCCAAGCACATCAAGTGCCCGTTGATTTCATTGTGTCGCAATTAATTTTTTGTTGGAATGTGTCTATCTTTCCTATATCCCTGGCATGCTGTTCAGGATGTTTGTTTGCATGTATTAGGTAAAGAGTGCCCAGAGGACGGGATGCCATGTGAGTTCACTGCTTTCCCTGCGCTACTCTAAATTCTTTAGTACACAGTTATGAACCCTCCCAATATTATAATAACATTATGTGTTTTGCCAACCTCTGAAGCCTGAAAAGTAGATCCATGCAGGCTTGACACTTTGCACCAGACCTGCAGATGAACTGGACTGCTCTTAAATCTCAGTTACCAATTTATTGGTATCCACTTGAGAGTGTAATTAGCTTTCTGACTTTTAGAACATTCAGACATGTAATTGCTCATTTTACTATAGCCAGTAAGATAGCTATAGCTGGTAAAATGGCTCAGTGGGTTCAGTGCTCACTGCTGCGATGTGTGCGTGATCTGCAGGTGGCAGGTTCGAATCCCGGCAAGGCTAACTCAGCCTTTCATTATATAATAACACATCCTTATCATTTGGCCTTGGATGTCTGCTTGCATTCACAGTAATCTGGTAATATGGGCCTATACACACTTATATTAATGATACACATGGTGATTCATTGTATGAAATGTATATCACATTACAGTGATATTGTAACCATATTTATCGTAGTGTACTTAGGAACAATGCTATGTGATGACACTTCCTGTTTTGTCAAGAGGTGAAAAGTTGTGTTGTATCACTTCCTGTGATATCATTTTGTGGTAGGGTCAAATGTCATCACTTCCTCTGATGTGATCAGAGATCAAGGGACCTGTGATGTCAATTCTGCCACCCCTAGCATTTTTGTGAAATGAAGTCCCTGAACGGCACCTTGGGTGAACGCACTGTCAAAGCGTCAAAACTAGATTGCGATCATACTGGCCCTAGGGAGAGTTGGGTCTGCAATTAGATGGCTTGGTACCGCAAATAGATATGAAAAATTAATTTCCAAAGAGTGGAGTCTCAGGTATGTTTTTTATGAAGCGATCTATTTCCCAAGAGATAGCCGGAAGAATGTGTGCTGTGGATAGCAACATGTTTCAAGACAGGAGTTGCAGAAAGTGTACTAAAAGGCCTGAGAACTGCCTGAGACTGCCACATTGACTGAGCTCATGGCAGAGGATATTGCATGATTGGGTGCACAGTGGGACTGCATATCAGAAGATACATGAACTTGTTTTTTCCAGTGACATGCTAATGAATGTTGCATGTATAACAACAACAAAACAAAACAAACCACACATAGCCTCGTACAACAGTACATGACACCTACCGACTGAAAAATCACACCTACGCTTAGCGAACAGTGTAAACCGAATGAAGCTTCCAACAGTACATCACAGCAATCTCGCGCTGTTTTCCTGCTCAGTCCTACTAACTTACCCTACCCTCAAAATCACTTTGAGGCAAATCATTTATACTGCAGTGTCTCACTAATGGAAGTGCATTTGGGCTTGTCCAGATTCCTGAACATGCATTCTGCCTAGTCAAACCTTCTTCATCCCATATGTTAAAGCAGCAGCCGAACAGCTGCCATTTTGATACTGAATTTCTGGTACAACGGTCTGCAGCTCTGCGTGAGTGTCTTTTGTACTGGTATGAGGTAACAATGTTCTTTTCTATGCACAAACATTTTCTGCACAATCTTTATCAAAATGTGCAAATATTTACAATCCTCAATGTACAAATTGTACTCTCTTGTGTGTAAATAGAGAACACCTCTTGCCCATGTACAATTATGTACTTTCCACTGACTCCCCAACAGAAATATTTCTCCATAAGAAATTGTATTTCTCTGACAACACATTATACATGCATTTAAGACCTTAGTTTTAAGAGCAGATAATCCAGCCTGCCTGTAGAAGTTGCTATTAATTACATACCTGCAATGGCACACTGAAGTGAATAGACTCATTAGAGAACAGTGCAAGTGAAATCAGGTGTGATGTGCATGGACAATTCAATATTCAAAAATGAAGACTAATGGTAGAGGAAACATCTTTGTTCACATACAAACCACTGTAAATTTACTGTGCAAGCCCCCAAAGCATCACTTTTCAAACTGATTTGCCATTACAAAAGGGCCCACACCATATGCAAATTAGGCTTGTACAAACCCCCAACAATGCACAGTCCATCGCAAACTGTTTGGCCATGTCTATTCAGCAAAGGACCATGTTGGTCATCATCAGTGATAGGTGGCTTGGGAATGTTGTACTGTAAGCTTGGAACCCACAACAGTGACTTATGTAACATTTAGAGTGATGGGTGGAGGGTTCCGAATCAATCATAACCATCATTACTGTTATGTATATTACTCCAGGATACAGATGCGAGTGAATATACTGTTTATTTAAGTTTATATCAAGAATAAAGACCTCCAGCAATAACAGCACCTCCACATACTGAGATAGGCAGCAACTGACTCGCATAGAACATTGCAAATCTAAAGTAAACACCTAAATCACATTCTACGGAATGCTACCTCACAAGCTGGCATTGCAGGCATTCTAACCATCATATGCCTAATGCATATATAACCATACTAACATAATTAAAGCTATCATATATCTATCAATGAAAGCACATATATAGATATGCATATAAACAATGAGAAATTGATAGGAAGCTTCGTAATAAATAAAAGGGCCTCATTTCTATTCCCATTGTGCCTGAAGTGAAGGTGAATGGCCAGATGCACCAAACTGGTAAAGAAAAGAGAGAGCCTTTTCTGACTCTTTAGGTACGTTAGAATACCAGACATGAGGTGCAGCTGGCCACACACCTAGGAGCAATACCAGCAGTGTTTGCCAGGGTTTCAAGCAACCTGATAGGCTGCATAACAACACCCAGATGCTAAATGGCTTTCATGATTTCTGCTGCCAATCCCAGCAGGTAAAATTATCTCTCATTCCTGTTATCCTTAATATCTCTGATGCTTTTGAGACTGTTGATCACCCACTCTACTTTCCTCCCTGTTCTACCTTCATTTGAACTTAACTTTCAGCTCACGCATGCTGAACCACTAAAAAAATGCTGTCTCTTCTATATACACTACACTTTAGCAAAACCCACGGTTCAATCATGGGGCCCTTGAACTTCTCTCTCTAACCAATTTGTCTTCTAGATAACATTTCTTTCTTTGGCATCTACTTACACATTTACACTGATGAGGCCCAACTCTTTTCTTCCTCATGGTTCACCATAGTTACATTATTAACACCCACTCTGACTAGCTGCTGCCGGGACCGGGGTGCCCTGTCATTTTCTCTGTTGCATCTCCTCAAAGGAACAAGCTCTCTTTTCCCCTATTAAAGCCCTCCCAACAATATCCTCTTTCCGGTTCTCCCATTTCCTCTCCCTGCTCGAAATCTTGAAGTGTTCTTTCAGGGTCAAATTGCTACGGTCACACCGATTTTCTGCTCTCATCTCCATGATACCAAGACAATAAGATTGTTAATTCCCTTTTCAAAACTCCTCCTTCATCAACTATGACTGCTCTTAAATCTATTAACGAATATGGGCTTAATCCAGGAAAAGTGGGTGCGCTCGGGCTGTCAATGTATTCAAAACAATGTTTGAGCTGTTGGATAGCTGCAGTATCTGATCAAATCAGGCCAACCCCTGCCTGATGAACAATACACTATTAAAAAGAGATTAGCACATAACCCCAAGAGGACCCTTAAAATATCTAAAATATAGAGAATACATCTATTTTATTGTCTTTAGACACAGATACTTCAAAATGGAAACATACCATAATCTTGCCCTCATTTGTGTGCCCCCAAAGTCACTGTGACTTCGGGGGCGCACACAATACTGACTCCCCATTACTGCGCAGTTACGGGAGTCGGGGGCTGCGGGGTTGTGTCCACCGCTTACCATTGTGGTAAGCGGTGGACAAGAAAGTTAAAGGAAAAAAAGGAAAAGCACCCTGCTGCGGCATCATCTCAGACCTATGGAAATGTGACACCATAAAAGTAAGTGGGGTGTTGTGGTGAGGGGTTTGGGAAGGGTAATGCGGGTCGGGGGATGCAGATGAAGTGATCTATGTGATCACTGCACTGCGCCATAAAAGGCGTCAACATTTTAGTTGTTGCAGCTACAGGCGGCGCAGTGATCACATAGATTCTTTCAAAATCACTGGGGTTATTTGGGAAGAATTGGGTGTGCACCATAGGAATTTGAATATACAGGAACTGAAGCCTAAATCTAAATTCGGTCCACAACTACCATATGAAAGTGTTATAGAAACCTTTTACACAGCGTTTACATCAGAAATTCATCAACACATGGACAGAGTTGGGAATACTTATTCTGTGAAGGGCCAGAACTTGAGTAAGGCAGAGAGACAATCATTAGCGCTACTATCGAAGGATGAACAAATAATTATCAAGAAAGCTGATGGTGTGCTGCTGAGGCACCAAAACCTGCTGCCAGGCTGTTGCTGACCAATACTCGAATGTTTTTGTGTTCACTGTAGTTCACACAATGTGTCCATTCACACTAGTTCCAGTAGTATGTTCTGTGAGAAATATATAGATCAAGCGCCATACAAAAAGTTGAAATGCATATTGAAAAATGTTAGTGCCACGAATCAGAAGATGGCTCAGTTTGTTAAGCACTCGTTACACAGATTTCTATGCATATGCCAGATAACACAACCAAATTCCATCAAGGACGACTCAGCCTTTTCTATGTCTGAGTTTGATAAACTTTCATGTACATACATTTGTGTGATAATAATACTTACTGTGTGCTACACAGCAACATAACTGCACCAGTTAGTAGTAGCTGTAAAAAGTAGCATGGCATCAGTATGGTGCAGGACGAGAGCTTTGTTCTTCCAAATGAGGTTTGTTAAAAATGGTGCCCCCACCCCCATAAGGAGTTAGTATGGAGATTTGAATAGGTTTCAAATTGAAGACACTGGAAGAAAAGTGTGGAGGCTCATATCCCAGCTTTGCCATTGGAAGATGCAGTGGTCCTGGACAAATCCTCCTATGTCACTGCACAGTACTGTGCTGTGTTCTGTGAAAAGATGTGCCTTCTAACTTACGGTTGGCGTTTACCTTATCGACTGATCTTTCTTTTCATGAATACAATTTGAGTGGAAGGGGTTCTAGACTGAAGAGAGCCAACCGAATGTCAAAGACCTCTGGTAAGCATATTGTCAGGTCTGCTCATTTGACAGAAATATTCTGCTTTCTTATACAATGTCAAAGGTATTTCTGCACATCATAAATCGCAGTCCTCAGTTGTGTATGTTGGGTGTGTATAGAGCTTTAAAATGCCATGGAAAATCCCAGATGAAAAACCCTTTAAACTCACATCAATTAATATTGTGGTTGTTGTATACTTGCCTTGGTGATAGTGAAAATGAAGCTAGAATCATTGACCTTTTGCATAAAATGGTTCTATAACATTTTTGTTTGTTTTTACATGTTATCATATTGGGTTACTATGTGATTGGTGTACTTTCCAATTCAGTTCTTAATTCAGCAAGATACTATTTTTGTTCACGAAAGGGAAACATTCACAAATAATTGCACCATGCTCTATGTTAAGTACTGGGAAACAATCTGATCAAGTTCAGAAATGGCAGATTGGGCTCAAGTCTCAGCTTCACCTTTAACTAATTTGCTTGATCCTGGGCAACTCATTCAATCTCATTTTCCCTAACTTGTCAACATTTCTAGTCTTTGAATTGTCAGACCCTAAGAGTCATTTAGTTCTCAGGGTATGATCTACAAATAAAGTCTCACTCATGGTTAAAATGGCTAAAGTCCTGCATTGTGTGAAATAATTGTGACCATGGATATAGTGCACATCACAAAATCATTTGGGCCTCATTACAACTCACCCGGTATGGAAACAACGGTGGCGGTAAACCCGCCGCCACCGTTGTTTCCATACCGGGTGATCAAGACTCCTGCAGGCGGAGGTGTCAATCCCGCCAGGTCTGACCTGGCGGGTTTAACACTGCCGCCTGCAGGCGGACGTGGAAACACCGGCACTATCACGAGATGGTGCTGGTGTTTCCATGGTCCCCATTCCCATTGAGTCCTCTGGGACTCAATGGGAATGGGGATTTACCGAATTCCGCCTCCGAAATTCCCGGGACACCGGGGTTGTAATGCCCCGGTAATTCCGGGATTCACGGAGGCGGAATGGTAATATGAGTCTGGCGGTAACCAGGCGGTTTTACCGCCTCAGTTACCGCCGGACTCGTAATGATGCCCATTTGTTTTTGTCCTGCTTATAGCAAAACAAGTTGAAAATCATAGCTTCTAATTTGTATCCACAATCTGTGCAATCTGTGTACATACCTGAGCACTTTTAGATTTAGTCAAACTGCTTATCTGAGCCTTCTCTATGCTGGGATATGCAGACCTTTGTCATACACCTACTTATACGTGCCCTGCATCTGTACTGCACCTTTCTCGTGGCTGCTATTATTGAAATGTGTCCTGTACCTATGCATGAACACAGGTATCTTTGTTGTGGAATGAAAATGTTGCCCTTCAAATGCTGCTCGCTTATTATTCCAGCAAATCTGAATAGGTAATGGGACTTGTAGAAAGCAGCATTCATATTTTCATTGCTGAAGGACAGAACATCAATCTATGGGCTGTGACTGTGATGGGTTGGGGAGAGTGAGTGGCACGACGTGATATTCCGTATCCTGTAATACCTTTGGTCTGTGCCCCGGGCCCCAACACTCCTTAGGATGGTCCTGCATACATCAAGGGTATTTTACCGTGGGTTGCCCTGCATTGTGTGACCAACTCCTATAGAACTGCGGCAATTCAAGCAGAAAAAAGTGATCAATTTGTGTGATAAAACCTTTGTTTTGGTACTGCTGTAAACCAAGGGCGAGATTGTTTAACGCCTTACCTGACTCTTGTCTTCGAGTGACGGGGTTCTGGCCAGCAGTGCTAAGAGAGTACCCCAACTCCTTTGGTGCAGCTCCTCAAAAGAGGCGGGCCAATGAACCTTACCCAACTACCTATTCAGACTGCAATCAGTTCGTTCCTGTAGACAGACAAAGGGATAGTTAGCACAGGCAAACTCTCTGACCCCGCCTTAACCTCCACCCTATATTCCCTATGATAACTGACGGACCTCCACTCTGTGCCTTGAGAGAGATCCAAGCAACAATTCCAGAAGTTAGCTGTACTCCTGGTGCAGTTATCAGGGAATGAGTTCCATCGGAAAAGAGGGAGAACACTGCTTTAGAGGACCAGCCACGTGAGTAATATAGCAATGGTTAAACACGCGTAATTCTAAGCATTCCAAGCACTAATGTCTATTGCAGGCCAATATTCGTCTTCGCTCTTATAGGTTATGGTGTTAGTCGGACCTTCTTTACACGTTGGCTTGTGGTTAGTATTCTCATAACGTACATACGCTTGCTAGCACCACACTCACTGCTCTGTGATGTCTTTTCTTTCTTTTTTCCTTAGGTGCTGGTTACCGGGTCTGGATAGAGAACCAGTATAGAAAGCAGGTAAGCTTCACTCCAAGGCAAGGGTGTGGCCTTTTATAGCATCATGGACCTCGAGACTTGCCAAGTTGTGCGGGTTTCTGTGAAAAACTCCATGGCTACTGGGAAATGAAGTCTTTGCCCTCCAGGGTGTTGGATGGACTGCACAGTCTGGTGGGTAATGTACTTTTGTCTTGGCACAGCCTGCCTGTTGCTTGCAACTCCCTCTTTGGCATGTATGCATGTACCTTTACCTGGGGAATGTGTTTTAGCCTTATGTGTGTTTCTCTGGGGCACCCTCGGCCCCTTTAATGTGTGCATGTCCCTGCCAGGCCTGACCAATTGCCTACTACCACTATTTAGGCTATCTTAAGCCTGAACAAAGTATTTGCCAAATCAAATCTGCTCTGCACTCAATGCACCAGAATATTATTCATCCAGAAGTAGCAGCTGGGACTCTTTAGAAACAATGTGGGCATTTCTGGTGCTCCAAAAACAACGTGAGGCGTTGGCTGCTTAGATCAAGAGTTTAGTCATGAAGAACCAGAGGAGGAATGCATGTGCTCCTCACAATGTTCTCACAAACCTTCAAACATCATTCCAGTTCCCACCCATATCCAGCTGACACCCTGTCCGTGATTTCAACTATGCCTCTCCATTCACTGACATCCATGTCTTAAAGCCCAGCACCATCAACAATAATGATAATTTGGTTGTTGTGCCAATATGCTTATAATGAAATGTTATGTTAAATAAGTAAGCCATAATCCCCGAGGGGGGCATTACCGAGTAAGGTAATGCCCAAGGGGCAATAGTTACAGTTAACTTATACCAGGTAAAACCAGGGTACTAAAAGCATTTGTCTTTGTTGCGCGTTTCACAACGAAGAAAAAAAAAATGCCCACCAAGAATGGGACAATGTAGCCTGTTCGCCCTTTCTATGGCGGCCATTGGAAATAGATAAAAAAAGTAAACAACCAAAATGGCCGCCATGGAAAAGGAGAAGGGACTACACGTAATCTCTTCTCCTTTTCCATGGCGGCCATTCAACAAACAGAAAACCATGTAAACTAAAAAATGGACACCATGGAAAGGAGAAGGGACTACATGTAGCCCCTTCTTCCTTTCCATGGTGGCGTGTCACAGATTGGCAGCGGACACGCTGGAGACAGAAGTGTTTACTGCGCTTCTGCTCCTGAAGAGGAGCAAAAAAAGTGGTAAGTGTAGGGAAGGGGGAGGGAATGGAAATCTGTGGAGAAAGTGGTAGGAGGGGGGTGGAGCACTTACATCACACCCCGCGGGAGAAGATGGAGGCCTTGAGCTGTGAGGCGGCTTGGAGCAGGGGATTACAGTCTGGTAATTCCCCATTCCAAGTCTCCCCATTGGCTGAGAAGACGCAACAACCCCCCTCAAGGTTCTAATAAAACTAAATACTAAAAATTGAACTGTTTGGATTGCTCACTTGCTGTTGGAACTGGGTTTTAAGACCTTTGTAATTTGCAGTCAATTTGTGATCTATTGGTTAGGAATATTTTGTATTATTATTACTAGTGTTCCCATATGTTTCAGATAACTCCCTCTCCTATGCCACCCCAAGCACCTTTCTTGCACTATGATAGCAGAGGAAAACATTGCCATTCCCTTGCATCATCCCCCTCTAATACATCCTTGTCCCCGGGAAATGGCTCCAAAGTGAGAATGTCTGCTGACACAGTATTTATTACTTGTTTCTTTTGATCACTTTTATCATCCATCTGCGTAGACCTAAAAAACCTAAACAATTCATTTAAATTGAACTGTGTTAAAATAAATACATTGCATATTTGTTGATGATTCATTACTTTCAACAACTACTCGTAGGAACTTTTTAATATGAGCAACTTCCCTGCAGCAATTGTCTTGTGAAGGTATCTCAAACCAAAACTCCCATCTATAAACTCAGCTGTGTTCATGGGTTTATGAACACATTTCAATATCAAAACCAATATCCTTTGATGTGCATCCATACCATTTCAACTCAAGGTATATCTGGAGACAGAGGAGGAATCATGAACCTGTACAAGCGATGGGTCTCAGTGTTTTTGGGTGTCCTAGGCAAATGACATTTGAGGTTGGCTCAGTATTGGAGATGCCTCCCCAGTTATGGATGGTCACTGGATGCTTTGGCTCAGGCGTACTAGACAGATGCCCTTTCTTCCAAAATACAAAACTGGTGAACCACTCAAGCATGATGGAAGTCTAATCCAGGAAAAGCATGCCTTAAAAGTCCACACACTTTTCAATCCTCTGTTTTGCAAACCACACTTGTCTCTCCTTGACCATGTCACAGCTCATTAGTGACAGGCATGCCTGTGCTGCACACAAACAATACGTAGCAAGACTGCACAACGTGTAAGATGGCATTTGTATCCTTCAAATTTCAGTCGCACCCCCATCAATGCAGCCGGACATTACTATCAATGAGAAATGAATACATCTGTTTGTAAGGGGAAAAGGTTCTTCCTTGCCAGATATGGTGATGATCATGAGTGTAAGCAGAGTCCAGGGTGGGTGGCACACTCCAAATGAGGGTGAGTGGAAAGTCAAGCATTACTCTACTGTAGAAAAACATTTGAAAAAACACCCATCACAGACCATAAATGACCCCTCTCTAACTCCATACATAACTTTATTCCCATGAAGAGACGATAGCAGAGATGTGAGCTTGGATGCAGTTCTTTTGTCATGTTCGTTAATCAGGGAGTTGATGATCTCACACAAGCACCTAAAAAGTACAGCTAAGGAAAGGGAATGCTGTTGTAGTGTTCAGAACCATAAGAAAACACACAACACATATGAACCGCCCATAAATAGATACAGCAAACAGTACAGTATAGCATACCTACCTCCGGCACTATAATGTATAACACCCCACAACACCTCATTTAATTTGTGCATCCTGATGCTTAATTATCCTATTCTCTGGGTGGGCTTTCTACCCTGTGTGGTAGTAGATGGCACATTACAAAAGAGAAATCCTCAGGGTTACTAGCCCTTGATGAATTATTGTTGGAACTCATTTCTGGGCCAATGATTTTAGGCATTGTGTAGTACTAGGAATTAAAGAGTACAGAAGATGAAGTAGTTCATACGTTAAAATGCAAAAAGAGTGAATGTACGGTAGCACTCAAAACAAAGTCCTTTACGGTGGACAGGACAAGGAAGAGGGGTACATAAGGCACGCAACAGCTTAGAGTTTAATAGTTTCTTACATTGCCCTGTGTAGTGCAGCCATCAATGCTTTGCAGCTTTGTCGAGGTCTATTAGCCTTTGCATAATGTTTAGAGAGAAATCATCTGTCTGAAAAGGTGCACATATCTTGTTAGAGGCCAGAGGAGGTAGCATGACAAGTGCAGCCATCAACATTTGGTAATGGCCTTGTCTACTGATTAGACACAAAATTGGCCATATGAAAAGATGCAAACACCATGCAAGAGCCCAGGTGCTCCACATGAAGATGCACCTATGATTCCACATCAATTGGGCAGCGGTGCTGTGACAACAAGGTAAAAGAGGCAAAGGGGAGAAAAAGAGAAAAAAAGCCAAACAGCTCTTAAGTAGGCTGTCTCCTTTTGCCCAGCAAATCATTCAAACCTCATCAGAAACCTAAGCATGAACATGAAACCCATACTTGGGTACTGTACGGAAGTGAGGAGAAAATGAGGAGCTTTTGGGCTGGAATCACTGCCCAGGATTGCACACTGGTTTTGATTGTGAATGTTATTTGGTGGAGCCTCTTGTGGAAGGCTGTATGGAGAAGAGGAAGTGCTGGTGCCCAAAACCACGGCAAAACAAACATTGGATTACTGCCTTTGGACTACAACTACTACAGTAAATACCCTGGCCACGGGGAGCATTTGCTGCTTTCTTGCATTTCCAGTTTGTGGGTTGGGCTCTGTGTGGGCATGGCTCTCTGTGGGTTGGGCTCTGGGAGGGTTGGGCTCTGGACCCAAGAGGAATACTTAGACTTTCTTCTGTCTAACAAGGGCTTTCTTGTTTTTTTTTCTCTTTTTGCTGTAGTTCCATGGCACGCTTTTGTCACCCACCCTGCCTCCCTGCTTCCCGCTTTCAGCTAACTAAAGCAGCGGGGCTCGCGCACAGCGCGCGCACATGGAAGTGAGGAGGAAGTGAGGAGGTGATGGGCTGGAATTGCTGTTAGGATTTCGCACTGGTTTTGATTGTGAACGTTATTTGCTGGAGCCTCTTGTGGAGGGCTGTAAGGAGAAGAGGAAGTGCTGGTGCCCAAAACCGCGGCAAAACAAACATTGGATTACTGCCTTTGAACTACAACTACTACAGTAAATACCCTGGCCACAGGGAGCCTTTGCTGCTTTCTTGCATTTCCATTTTGTGGGTTGGGCTCTGAGTGGGCAGGGCTCTCTGTGGGTTGGGCTCTGGGTGGGTTGGCTCTGGACCCAAGAGGAATACTTAGGCTTTCTACTATCTAACGAGGGCTTTCTTGTTTTTTTTTTCTTTTTGCTGTAGTTCCCCAGCACGCTTTGGTCACGCCCCTGCCTCCTGCTTTCAGCTTACTAAAGCAGCAGGGCTCGCTCACGGCGCACGTGCACAGAAGTGAGGGGGAAGTGAGGAGCTGTTGGGCTGGAATCACTGCCCAGGATTGCGCACTGGTTTTGATTGCGAATGTTATTTGCTGGACCTTCTTGTGGAAGGCTGTAAGGAGAAGGGGAAGTGCTGGTGCCCAAAACCGCGGTGAAACAAACATTGGATTACTGCCTTTGGACTACAACTACTACAGTAAATACCCTGGCCACGGGGAGCCTTTGCTGCTTTCTTTCATTTCCAGTTTGTGGGTTGGGCTCTGTGTGGGCAGGGCTCTGTGTGGGTTGGGCTCTGGGTGGGTTGGGCTCTGGACCCAAGAGGAATACTTAGGCTTTCTTCTGTCTAACAAGGGCTTTCTTGTTTTTTTTTTCTCTTTTTGCTGTAGTTCCATGGCACGCTTTTGTCACCCCCCCTGCCTCCCTGGTTCCTGCTTTCAGCTTACCAAAGCAGCGGGGCTCGCGCACGGCGCGTGCGCACATGGAAGTGAGGAGGAAGTGAGGAGGTGATGGGCTGGAATTACTGTCAGGATTGCACACTGGTTTTGATTGTGAACGTTATTTGCTGGAGCCTCTTGTGGAAGGCTGTACGGAGAAGAGGAAGTGCTGGTGCCCAAAACCGCGGCGAAACAAACATTGGATTACTGCCTTTCGACTACAACTACTACAGTAAATACCCTGGCCACAGGGAGCCTTTGCTGCTTTCTTGCATTTCCATTTTGTGGGTTGGGCTCTGTGTGGGCAGGGCTCTTTGTGGGTTGGGCTCTGGGTGGGTTGGGCTCTGGACCCAAGAGGAATACTTAGGCTTTCTTCTGTCTAACAAGGGCTTTCTTGTTTTTTTTTTCTCTTTTTGCTGTAGTTCCCCAGCACACTTTTGTCACCTCCCCTGCCTCCCTGCTTCCCACTTTCAGCTTACTAAAGCAGCGGGGCTCGCGCACGGCGCACGCACCTCGAAGTGAGGAGGAAGTGAGGAGGTGTTGGACTGGAATTGCTGTCAGGATTGCACACTGGTTTTGACTGTAAACGTTATTTGCTGGAGCCTCTTGTGGAAGGCTTTAAGGAGAAGAGGAAGTGCTGGTGCCCAAAACCGCGGCGAAACAAACATTGGATTACTGCCTTTGGACTACAACTACTACAGTAAATACCCTAGCCACGGGGAGCCTTTGCTGCTTTCTTGCATTTCCAGTTTGTGGGTTGGGCTCTGTGTGGGCAGGGCTCTGGACTCAAGAGGGATACTTAGGCTTTCTACTGTCTAACGAGGGCTTTCTTGTTTTTTTTTCTCTTTTTGCTGTAGTTCCCCAGCACACTTTTGTCACCTCCCCTGCCTCCCTGCTTCCCACTTTCAGCTTACTAAAGCAGCGGGGCTCGCGCACGGCGCACGCACCTCGAAGTGAGGAGGAAGTGAGGAGGTGTTGGACTGGAATTGCTGTCAGGATTGCACACTGGTTTTGACTGTAAACGTTATTTGCTGGAGCCTCTTGTGGAAGGCTTTAAGGAGAAGAGGAAGTGCTGGTGCCCAAAACCGCGGCGAAACAAACATTGGATTACTGCCTTTGGACTACAACTACTACAGTAAATACCCTGGCCATGGGGAGCCTTTGCTGCTTTCTTGCATTTCCATTTTGTGGGTTGGGCTCTATGTGGACAGGGCTCTATGTGGGTTGGGCTCTGGACCCAAGAGGAATAATTAGGCTTTCTACTATCTAACGAGGGCTTTCTTGTTTTTTTTTTCTTTTAGCTATAGTTCCCCAGCACGCTTTGGTTATGCCCCCTGCCTCCCTGCTTCCCGCTTTCAGCTTACTAAAGCAGCGGGGCTCGCGCACGGCGCACGCACATGGAAGTGAGGGGGAAGTGAGGAGGTGTTGGGCTGGAATTGCTGTCAGGACTGCCCAAAACAGCAGCGAAACAAACATTGGATTACTGCTTTTGGACTACAACTACTACAGTAAATACCCTGGCCATGGGGAGCCTTTGCTGCTTTCTTGCATTTCCTTTTTGTGGGTTGGGCTCTGTGTGGGCAGAGCTCTCTGTGGGTTGGGCTCTGGGTGGGTTGGGCTCTGGACCCAAGAGGAATACTTAGGCTTCTACTATCTATCGAGGGCTTTCTTGTCTTTTTTTCTTTTTGCTGTAGTTCCCCAGCACGCTTTAGTCACGCCCCCTGCCTCCCTGCTTCCTGCTTTCAGCTTACTAAAGCAGCGGGGCCCGCGCACAGCGCACGTGCACGGAAGTGAGGAGCTGTTGGGCTGGAATCACTGCCCAGGATTGCACACTGGTTTTGCTTGTGAACGTTATTTGCTGGAGCTTCTTGTGGAAGGCTGTAAGGAGAAGAGGAAGTGCTGGTGCCCAAAACCGCGGCGAAACAAACATTGGATTACTGCCTTTGGACTACAACTACTACAGTAAATACCCTAGCCACAGGGAGCCTTTGCTGCTTTCTTGCATTTCCAGTTTGTGGGTTGGGCTCTGTGTGGGCAGGGCTCTGGACTCAAGAGGGATACTTAGGCTTTCTACTGTCTAACGAGGGCTTTCTTGTTTTTTTTCTTCTTTTTGCTGTAGTTCCCCAGCGCGCTTTGGTCAAACACCCCTGCCTCCCTGCTTCCCGCTTTCAGCTTACTAAAGCAGCGGGGCGCAAGTATGGCACACGCACCTGGAAGTGAGGAGTTTTTGGGCTGTTAGGCAGTGAGGGGGAGTGGGGGAATAAGGCTTTGATAAAATCCCTATAGAGGCAGTACATGTATGCTTTGAAGCCGCCAGTAAGTTAAGCCCACGAGCCTCTTCAGGGCAGTTTATGTGGGCTGCTTGACCTATCTTCTGAGCTCTTGCCAGTCTCAAAACCCGGTATCCATTTTTTATTGCTCGGATTTCCTGTTAATTGTCAGAGGTTGTGCAGCATTATTTAACTGAGTTTGGTACTTTTTTTGTCGTAAACCGGCTTCTCCAAGGTTTGGGGGGCCAGGTTGGAAATCCCTGAAAGTAACCCTGTTTGGGGAATTCTGTGACCTCAGCAGAAATGGGAACAGTCCTAGGAAATGGAAAAATATGCCACTCTACGTCCATGCCTAATAAGGGCAATTGTGAAGCTCCAATTGAAGACTTGCATTTCCTCGGTTCTAACAAAATGGCCGGCGCAGAAGTATCCAAAGAGAATCTAGACGTACCCCAGAGTGGGGCGGGAATGTAGGGAACAGTAGAGGGTGCTGTACCCGCCACATCTAAGGATGAGGAAGATATGGATTGGGCTGTGAATGCGCAAGAAAAAAAAAACAGAAATTATACAGGAATTGGAATTTTCACACATGTACTCCCAGATACACGCAATGAGGAGGGACCATGAATCGGAGGACAAAGATACTTCGTTTACTCCGGCAGGCCCCTCATTTGCTTCCCAGGTCCCTATACAGACAAGCTTCATGAGTATTCGGGAGATACCGAATCAACAGGTTTCTGAGAAGCAAACTGAGGAGACAAAGGACACAAATCTGGATGTCTCTATGATGTCCCAAACAGTGAAGCTTGAAATGAGTAAACGCATTAGGCTCCCCCGAGGCCCGTCTACTCCGGTGAATGCTGCACATAATGGAATTGATAATGCACATCTCTTTAACACCTTACCTCGAATGGGGACTTTAACACCCCATAGAATATTCTCAGCTAACCCCAAATTTCCACTTCCATTTGCCTCTCTTTTTACTGAGGCAAAAGAATGTGGGGATCCGATGAAAAAAGTGACTTGGATTTGAATGAGGGGTTGATGATGCTGGGGAAGCAGGACAAATTAGTGCTACCATTGTCTGCTACCCAGTCCCCGGCGCTGCGGGCTTCCCTGACTAGCTCCCCTATTCTTGAAAACAACGATCATTTTGATGATTCACTTCCAGTGATTTCCAGGATTCTAAATCTCCTGGATAAGGGGCATGAGCTAACCCACCTGAAAGTGAGAGACCTCAAACGGATCATATTGGACACACAATCAAAACTTAATAGAGTGGAAGGATTTCTAATGGGCAAATTATGTGGCTGTGGCCCTGTGGAACCGAAGGCAAGTGTAACCCACTGCTTGATAGTTAAATCTCAAGGATCCCAAACTATAGAGGTTGTAAGTGAGTGTCCCTCTTTTAGCGCGATCTCATCCTCCCGTACTAGGCTGAATAGGACTGAGGATCTATCTGGGAACAATGCTCATAAATTAGAAGGAGAAGGGAAAAAAAATCCTGGAGGCAATTAAAGAACTGTCTCTGAAAATTACTAGATTAGAACTGGGGTTGTCGACCCTGGTATTGAATTCTACTAAAACAACCCCTGTGGTGGTGGGGCAGTTCCCTGAAAGTGAAAACCCACCCTAAGCCCCCTGACATCCCATCTGTCCTAACAGATATTATAGAAAATGCTAATAGCATAAGTCGGTCGCTAATCGGCACTCAATGTCCAGAGAATTAAATAAGCTCCGGTTGTGACAGCTATTCATTATCAAGGCGCCAAAAACGGTTGGCTATAAAAGCCAAAAAGAGGCTGCTAAAGAAAAGTTTGAAGCCCACTAAGGTTCAAACAAAAATCAAAGAATCCAAGGCCCTCTCTAATGAAGTTTCATTGTCAGATTTGATTCAAGTGAATGAAGAAAGCCGGGCGTCACTGCAGCTTCATAATGTTAATGCTGACACAACCCTACCTTGTTCAACCTCGGTAAATAAGAAAATAAAAAAATCAAAAAAATCAAAAAATACAAATAAAGTACAGGCGGGTGCCATGGTGCCTGGTGGTGGTTATCTTGGAATCAGGGTCGAACAGTGGACACTGCCTACAAATATGGTAGGTGGTGAAACTAAAGAAGTGAAGCAACTTCAACTCTCAAATTTCTCTAGAGTACTGGAAAAGTCAACCTTGTGACAAATTTTGCCTCAGATCATTCTGCGGCAGTTGGATGATGTCCCTATGACATCTGCGGATTCAGACAGACTAGGTTTCACCTCGCAACCAATGGATGTAAATCAGGCTCCTCTTCCTTCAAGGGTTTAAATACTTTGGTTCCCTCAGATAATGAGAAGACCCGAATCTGTGAGAGACCGGAAAAATGGAGGATCTGGTTCAGGAATTACCATTATTAACAAATCTACCCCAACATATTTTTGGGGACGGTGTCCAAAACAGCCATGATCTGTCCAAGATCATTAAAAAAACGATAATGGACTTACTGCCTGATATATCCAGGCTTAGAAATCTGGGGCCCCGTGAAAATTCTAATGAAAAAAGTGGAATCTCTCAACATGACCATGTGGATGGTTACCGTACTGCGAATGTGCAGCGTGGGATGAAGTTAAGACAACATACACAGATAGGTCATTTGGACTCGGGGGATAAACCGCAATTGGAACAGGAGATCACCCCTGTACCGTCTTCTAACTCACGAGTTAGCCCACAAACAACAGAACCATTGGAAGGGGAGGCTCAGGTACTTTACGAGCCTACTATGCCAACTCATATTAAGGACAGTGATCTACGTAATATGAATTGGCGGAAAATAGCTTTCCCCGAGTATCCGAGTATCTTATTATACAATCTATGCGACATTGGAGGTCCTTCATCCCTTCACAGATCACATGTTCTCTCGCTGTTTAATGAGATTCCAAGATTAAAGTTGATTTCCTCTGCAGATATATGCCTGGTGGATTTTATTCACCCTAAGCGACTCGATCATTTGCAAATTGTTCCAAACTCTCAAAAGATCTTTGACCTAATTGCACAGGAGAGTGAGCAATTCAACAGGATGGGGTATGATATACTAATTTTCAACAATGGTTGGGAGAACGGAATGGACTTCCCTGACCAAAAGTATATTTCCTACTGACCAAGGGAGGAAGGGCAGGTACATAAGGAAGTAAATATTTCAACGAAGGGAGTGGAAGACCAGGAGTGGAGATGGCTCGCTCTATTGCTCCCAAATCCAAACCATGTACCAGAAACTTTAGTCACCCAAATCCAACTGAATATTCGCGACTTTTATCGTGGAACTCCAGGGGTCACTCGTATTTGGTGGCCTCCAATACGCTATGTACCAAATTTAAATCTATGGACTTGTTATGTATTCAAGAATCGCGGATGACAGTTCCTCTCCATTTGGATGGTTTTGACTGTAGACACCAACTTGCTAGGATGGGGCCTCAGGATAGACCTTGTGGAGGCCTTCTTATAGCTGTGAAAGTAGCAATTGGTACGCAAATTCTGGAATCCTTCACAGTTTTATGGGGGGTTTTGGCAGTGTATTGCAATATGTCAATGATTACCGGTCAACTTTCGTCTTGGTGTTGAATATTTATTGGAACCCCCAAAATTCGTTGGGCAATGTAATTACCTCTCTAAACATCTGCCTCTCGACCATGTTGCTCAAATACAGAGCTTTAAATATTATAGTATTCGGTGATCTCAATTGGGAAATCAAATATGGAATGGGGATGAATAAAAAGATGGGCTCCACCTCTATCAGATCTATGGGGAATTCTGAGATGATTGAAGGTGCGCCCTTTGCAGCCACACGTAAAACCACATATGGGCAGATTTGGGACAAATTATTTGATTCATGGGGACTCACCCACATGAACGTTCTTTTTAACACCTCTGAAAGTGAGTTCACATGGTCGAATGGTCTATACAAGTCCAATATTGATCACATATTTATGTCAAATGGACTCTCGGCTGCATGTGTTGATTTCTCTGTGAATGATTCCCATATGAGTGACCACAGATTTCTAGAGACAAAATTGGAGTGGATCTATAGCACACTTACTCAGGATTCGATTCCCATGATCTCAATGGTCTCTTGTGGCGGTAATCAAATCAAATGGCATGAAGGAAACATAAGTAAACTGAATGCTTTATTTCTTCATGAACATCAGTGCACGCCATTGTCAACTAGATCTATACTTTTCTCGGTCCCCTACTTCTCGGTCTATGTTAAATACATGATGGATAGGACAGCGAAATGTATTAACACTAGGATCTTAAGACATCCTTGTGTGCATGTCTATGATCCAATGGTAAGAACAAAAAAAACCTACACAAATTGAAGTATTAGAGCAATTGTAAATTCCAATTTAGACCAGGACATAAGCACAAAGCAAATTCATCTAATTAAAAAGCAAAATAACTTGTTAAAAAACCATAAGATGATCATGCTAGAAAAGGATAATATTGCCATGCTAACTGCTCTAAGAGACGCATCAGGCAGGCAGTTCTGGATGCTAATAAATTCTATGGAGAACCCACAGGTGATGATACAATCTGTCTGTGTACAAGAGGATGCTTGGGCAACACATTTTTCCACCCTATATGAGAGGAAATTTCCACTGACAAATTTGCTTGAGGTAATTAAGAGGGGTCGATGGACATGTAATTTTACCATAGCTGATATCGAAAAACAGATTAAGGCAGCTAATAATTCTTAGGCAGCAGGCCCTAATGGGCTCACTAACAATACACTCAAGAGAAACCCTGAATTGTGGGCAAAAGCATTGTACATTCTATTTTCCAACATCATACTGACCCACTCTATCCCGTGCTGCTGGAGGATATCATATAGGGGATAGAAGCTGCCCCAACAACTATCGTCTGATTTCTATTATGGACGGGGATTCCAAAATATTTGCGGGAATAGTGCTCCAAAGAATACTGGAATGGGCCTTAAACAAACCAGATTTTGTCTGTACGACAATTTGGTTTCCGTAAAGGCATGGGTACTGAAATAGGAGGGTTAATATTTTGTCTCCTATTGGAGAAGGCTGTATGAAAGGAGTAAGTCCCATTTTTCTAGCCTCTTTTGACCTTTGCCTTGCTTTCGACAAGGTAGATAGGGTCAGATTATGGTCAAAGTTGGCTTTGATGGAAATACCATCCAGACTTCTGACCATTCTTATACATTTACATGAGGACTCAGCTATTCAGATCCGGTTAAACTTGTCTGGTGACCTCGCACGTCTCATTCAAACAGGCAATGGGTTGAGCAAAGGGTGTTTGTTTGCACCCACTCTCTTTAATCTCTACATATCTGATGTGGATGGGCCTTTAACACTTGCATCGCTGATTTCACCTACGATAGAGGGGAAATCAATATGTTGGACTGCTTATGCAGATGACCTTCTTCTGATAGATGGCACCCCAATTGGTCTTCAGCGGAAATTGGTGGCTCTGTCGACTCATGTTGACAGAAATGGTTTAGTCATCAATGAGAAGAAATCCGCTGTAATTTGTCTTAAAAATAGGAAACAAATTACTTCTTTCAAATGGAAAATCAACTCCTGTATTTTAACTAAGGTTAGATCCCTTTGCTATTTAGGTTTTCCGGTCTTTAGTGGATCTACTATCCACATGTACTTGAACTATTACTTGGACAAAGTGGATAAATTGATTTTCCAAATGAAAAAGGACTCTGTTAAATATTGTAAATACTCTGTTACTCCCTTAATTAGGTTCTATAATTTTAAAGTATTGCCCAAACTCTTATATGGCTTTGGAATTCTCCCTTTTTCAACACTCCGACTGGCAGATAAGTTGGAGTCAAAAATATGGCAAAACATTCTTTATTATCTGCCGAAGAGTGTCCCAATGAGTGCCATATGTATTGAACTGGGCCTTCTCTCTGTATAGTACTGTCTGTTGGAGAAGATTGGCCCTCTATCGTATCCTTATTTTGTCTAGGGAAAGTACTCTTTAGGCACTTATGGGCAATAGATTAAGAAATGGTACCACTGCATCAAAGTGGTTGTTGAACCTACAAATGGAATGTGTGAAATCTCTTGATTCCATTTGTCTCACACGTAGAATTCTGTTTTCTAATCCTATGAGTGTGAAGAACAGGTTGCAATCGATGGACAGGATGAAATCCATGGAAATGGTTGGGGCATCTAGGATTTACAAGCAGCTTCTATATGAGGGGAAGAAAATTGGTTCCCCAGAGTCATATCTGGTGAAATTTCCTGACCCTAGAAGGAGGGCCCTATATCTGAGATTGCGTTTCAATGTTCTACTTAAAGGGGAAATCCTAGAAATCCATTCAGGAGTAATACAAAAAATCTGCTGTCGTTTTTGTCATAGCATCAAAATCTCAGAGTCACTAAAGCACTTACTGTTGGAGTGTGAGGTACTAATTCCCCAACGCCTAATTGCCTTTGGTAGATTGGTCCATGATCCATCTAGTGTTGATACTGAGGATCTATGGTGGAACATGCTACATGGTAAACTCAACGCATTAAAACTGGCTGTACTTACATTTCTATCAGAAGTTTGTGGATTGCCAGCAGCAAGTTAATAATAACAAGGCTGATGGTTGACAGGATATGTAGCCCAATGAATGGAGTAGGTCTTTCTGGTGTCTTATGTTGAAAGACATATGCTCAGACTATGAGACATGATTCCTCTGTAAAACTGCCTCATTGAAGAAATGTAATCTTTGGGGAAAATTCGAATTGTTTGTTATATTTGCTAAAACTGAAGTCTGAATTGATTTGTTGTAAATAATGAATGTGAAATAGGTTTTATTTTATGTTTGCCGTCTGAGGAATTTTTACTTGGCTACTTTTTTTTATAAAAAAATGTTGTGTTTTTTGTATAGGTTTATTGTGTGTAAACCAAATACAATAAAAACAAGAAACTGTACACCCATCAGCTGAAGTGCAGCAGAGGAAGGCTAATTGCTTCCAGAAAACAAAGATCTCTGCCAAATCCTAATGGATTATGACACTTATAACTCTATGTAAGTAAAAGGAAAGAAATGAACAAATGGGTTGCACACATTTCTGTAAAGCAGCACACTTATATTAATTATTATTGTATTTAAAAAGTATGACCTTGTCTGTAGAGAGGGATACAAAAAGGCATTGTTTGCCAAGGGGTTCAGAATTGCATTGTCTCCTGGGACAGACCACCTGAAGCACCTAAGAGCACAGCAGAAAGAGACCCTTTGCTACTAAGGAATGGGACTAATTGCTTTCAAGCATGAATAAAATATGAGTAATATTAATTAATGGGGTTATTGTTTTAATTCATAACTGTTAATAAAAATGTATTAAATTGTAAGGCGTTTTAGGCTAAAACTATTAGAAACAAACGATGCTTCATTTTTGGAGACGTGCACACAAACCTCTCAGCTACAGTATAGATTATGCGATCCATAACAATGTGCACCATACATACGGGCAAGCACAACATGTTATCCTATGTCACCGTGATCATGGGAATATTTGTGCATGGATAGTGCGGGTTGTCTCTAGCACAACATCTTGCATAGGTGCTGTTACATTCTCTTAAAGGCAAGGGGAAAAAACCAAAACATTTTTCAGAGGCCGCTCATAGAGACTTGTACCGTGGGCAAGTGTGCATTATGTGTCGGCCAATATTAGAAATATTGATGACAAAGACTTCACGGAACCATATCACTGGAGTCAGACTCTTGGACATGTTGTTCTCGGAATCGTTAAATCATACCCATCGCTATGTGCTGCATGTTAATTTTGGTCTCTCGGTATTCCTGCCGCCATATTGTCGAACTCTCGCCTCTCATCAATCCTATTAGTTCCCAGTTGATGAGGCTTCAAAGCCTTCTCAGAACATATGGCTTCTCCCTGGCTTTTTTCAAGACAACATAAGAAAGACTCCCCCAACGCATGCCTTGGTCTTCTTATGGTATATGCATGTCTACGGAAAATTATCTGATTATAATGTTCCCTTATTTTACTGTATTCTTGTTAAAGCATCTACACAGCATTTTGAATTAAAGAGCTACTTAAAGTGCATAAAGTATAACATGACGACAGTACACTAAGCTGCCATGGTGACGATCCTTTATATAGACTTCTGATGCGTTCAAGTTTTCCGAGCTGTGATTTCTCTGGGTGCCTACCTTTGGGAGAATGACTGTAACAATTACTGAAGTTTTATTTCCTGAGTAGTATTCTGCTCTTTATTCACTAGCTGTGGCAAGGTGGCAGGCAGCGCAATGAAAATGCGGCTGCAGCATATTCGCCGACCCCTCGGGGCAGGTTAGATTGTGATCTCGCTTGGGAGGGTCGCCATCTAATGGGGCAATGCCGCTACTGATTAGCAGAACAAATGGCCTTTTCCCATCTTCGCTAAAATGGCTGCTCTCATGCCGTCTAGCACCTCTGTATGGACTTTCTAAGATCTTGCAGTCACAACACTGAGCATAAAAATACAATCCAGAACAAGGATTGAATGATTCCTTGAAACCTAGCACTGAACGGTAATTGTCAAAAACGCTAACAACGCTCCCTTTTTTCTAACTTAGAAATCTTTTGTTTCTCATTTTTTCCCCGACTGATTAAAATGATGCATTGCTTCATTTTAATTGGACGGTTATATTTAGTACATAATATGTTGTAACTGTGCTGTAGCATTGAAATATGAAACCCCTCTTCCACCCATACTCCTGCTCTTATAACGGAGTCATATTGGTGTATATTTGTCACGAGTTAATGAGTTCATCTGAATTTATCGTCGTGTGCATTCGATTTGTTTACAGTTTAGCTAATTGCGCAAGACCCATTAATTCTGGGACCCAAGTGAGTTCATTTCCCAGCAACTCACTTGGGAAGTCTCATGGCGTTTCAGGGCCTGTATCCTGCAGCAGAGCACAGGAAGGCATGCGCTACTGCAGTTATGAGCCTCAGAAAACCAGCTCACTGAGAAAATCTTCGCTGCATTGCATTGCTTCATTTAAGAGCTGCGGTGCTTGTTTTTAAAAAATCCGACTGATTAAAACGATTCAGTAGATTTACGACATTGAGTCACCTGAATAGCACAGTCCCCTTCCATTTGATACAAAAAGAGTTATTCCTGTGTCATGGTCACCTGCAAAGTGCATAGGTGTTGCATGCTACATTAAAAACATGTTCTAACATGGCCTCATGCGTCCTAATTGTTCCTCTGCTTTGTTGATTTCTTTTTTTATAAACTTAGTGTGGCCAAAATGTGTCAGTGTTACAGTTCAATATTCAGTATTCGCACATGGAGATCAATATTGGCCTCCCCTCAGCCATTCAGAATGTTCCCAGTGCAGTCAATAACTACAGGTACTGACTGCATTCTGAACAGCCTGGGCCTGATTTAAAAACATGTTTTAACATGGGAAAGTCCCACTGAAAACCGTTTTGTAAATCAGACCCCCTGTCTTCAAAAGTGAACAGAGAAACAACAATGCAATTTCTAGGCAAGATTATTTTCAACCAGACACTTCCTCTTCTCTGGGGGTGGGGGAATTTTTGGTGCAACATCCTATTTAACACAACAAAGAGAAAGCCAAATCATGGGGAAATGCTTTCACTTTCTTATAGAGAAAATCTTTTACGTTTATATGACACCGAAGGCATGCTCATTTTAAACCCGTTTCAGTAGAACTGAGTTTGCATTTTCAATGCTTAACTCATAAAAGACAACCTTATTTAAATGCTACAAAATGAAAACACTTTAAATTTAAAGAGTTTATCTATTTACTTTATTCACTATTAAAGCCACGTTTTTACATCCCCACGGAAATTCCAAAACATTATTGCTCTTACCACTATGTGCTTATAGCCTCATAGACTTCGGGAGAACGATCTTTCCCCAATGTCAGCTTGGTGTCGGGTCGTTAACCTGCGATAATATCCCTTCCCTTGGTTCATATGGCTATTGTATTTGTGAGGTCAACCTAAAGAGAGATTTACTTATCAGACAGAGATAATGCATCTGAAAAAAGAACACTTCAAAAGGGCTTTGGAGTGCAAAACAATTACAATACCCTAGTTAGGTGAAAATGTTTTCATTAGTGGTTTGGCTCTGTAGGCCATCCCTTTGGTGGCTCAATGTTTCTTCTTCCATGAAATAATCTTTCAGAGTGAGTTTCAGCTCGCTGGACCCAGCAGTTAGAACACTATCCCCATATCACTTATCAGGGGCTGACCAGCCCCTAGACAGTGCCCACAGGCCCTGTTTCTGGGATCTGGGGGCTCTTTCTGCGCCTGGCCAATGCAGTGAGGGGGAGCTGCTACTCTTAACACATGCGTAAGAATCAGATCTACGTCACCTCAATGCTGGAGCAGGGAGGCAGACACCAACAGACTGCAGCAAACAGGATTTATGAGGCTCATGGAAAATCTCTTTGTCACCCCTCATTTACGGAGGATATATTTATTTTTAAACTGCAGGGATGTTCTTCAGTGTGGTGCCCTCTGACATGGCTCTGGAGTTATAGACCTTCACTTCAGTAACCAATCCTTGAAACATAGTGTTGAATTGTCATCAATTAGTTGGATTAGGGGTGTTCCTCGGTGGCTGCCTCTATCAGGCAAATGAAGGAAATACACTGTAAGAATTATATACATATTTTTTTAAATCCCCCAAAAATATACATTTGGCCTTTCTAAACATCATGTTTCTTCTGTCTAATCTGAAACTACGGTCCTACAGTTCCCTCTTTGGAATGCCAGCCAATGACCTTGCTGGGTATATCGTAATACAATTTGAGTCTGTGTCTGGGAATTCATCCAGTCTGTGACTTGGTGCATGGCCATCAGAAAAGCATTGAGTGCTTTTCCAGATACCTGTACCACATGATCCAACATGGCAGTTCCAGCTCTCTTTTTCACATATCATGTGACCTGGCAGCCATGACACTTTAGATAACTTAACTTTTCCTTGAGTTCTACCAATGCTATCAACATAGGGTTAAGTGTATACGGCCCTGCCTATCACATTCTGTCATATAATATATTTTGTCCACTTAGAGATTATTCTTAACACATGTCTGTTTTTTGTATGCAGTAACTCTCCTCCTGCATCACAGGCATTGGGTATACAGCGAACCGTGTTAGGTGCTCTACGCACCCTCGGAGCAGACATGCTTCATCCACCTGTAACATCCCGAGATATCACTTGACTCTTAATAATCAAAAAATGCGTTCACACAACATAAAGTGATAAAGCGTAAGACTATTTTCCAGGCTGCAAATACAAAGGGGAAAGTTAGGAGTGAAATGAGTGCATTCACCCATGTCATAGAGTCATCCTTCTGCGCCTTTCCATATAGAGCATGCGCTTCATCTAAAAGTGCGCTTGTGCTTCTATTATCAATATTCTGTTTATTTGGTGCATCTTCACCACTGTCACCACTGTCAATATGGCCTCATAAATGTTATCAAGAATACTAATTAGAAATGCATCCCGGGGAGTCACATTACTCCATAACATTCGGATCTATATCGCTCTTGACAGCTTGCAGGTGATTTCTGCCTAATTGGAATCTTCTCTCGGGTCTGGTATCACCGCATCAACTGTTGGTACCAAGATGATATTTCTGTCACCATTTTTCCATCTGTAAAACCTTGACAGTAAACTGTGATGTTTATTCTTACCAAACCTTAAGGGATCTTGGTTGACATCAATACATAGTTGTCGAGCGCCTGTTCATGCTCTGTCAACAAGCAGCAGTATATTGTGGCACACTACACAACTGTCATCAATTCTTCATCTTTTGAACATCTTTCCTGCATTTATCATCAAGGGATGGCCTCGGCAGTGTGTTGATGTGTTGTTGCCTTACTGTGCCCTGGGGAATCTGATCCCTGTCACTAAATCTATCATACTTTTGCTGGAGCTGCTCTTTGTGGTGTCATCAAAATCTGAGCGAGCTTTACATTCTCCTTGGTGATGCGCAGCATACCTGCTCCAAGTGAGTATGATGAATGTAGACACCTTCAGTGTGTTTGCACTTTACCTAATGCCAGTCGTAGTAGGCTCTGTTCAACCAATCCCCACAAATGAGGAAAATATAACTTCTCATGTGTCACCTAATTCCCTTGATCCAGGACTGAGTTAAAATCGTGAAGGGCCCAGCCAAGCTCTGAAATATCTAGGGCTGTCTCCCGGAATGCATCTATTACCAGTTTATTTTGTGCCAGATTTAAGTAGTTATGTTCCACATGCGAGCTGTGCATTGATTCGTTCATTCAAAGATGCAATGTCATGTAATGTCATTTCCATCCCCAGCTAAGCTTGCCATAAAGTATGGTGCCTCCTCTAGGTAGGCGTGTGATCAGGAAGTGTGTGCTCTTGGTAAGCATGAACATGAGTAAGTGTCAACAGTTCACTTTCCCAAACATTGTTTAACATTACACACTTGTGTGGTAAAGTCAGATCTGTGCTATACCCAAAATAAGAGTACAGCCACCTATTAGTTTCAATGGTGATCATAAAATCTTACGTCCATGTACCCAAAGCATAAATGTCCTGCACCCCGGCAGTCTGCTTCAAACTTATAGTGGACATGACATTGCTGTGAATTGGGAGTTCACAATGATTTCATTGGACTACCTGTCCGTTAACCAGCTGGATTCATCATTGTGGGATAATGCTACTTTTTAAGCGTTAAATCCAGTGTAACCAGAGGCCGGACAACCAACCAAAGCATGCAGGTGATGCAACTTCTTCCTGTTCTTCACCTCTAAACCGGCCGGTGGAATCAGACATTGATGACGAGTTAATGAACCTAAGTGTTTATTCGGTTTCAGAGGCGAAAGAGGACAACCTTCCATTAAGAACTGTCAAAGCTGAAGAACCTCACTTCCAGACTCTGGAAAACCGTTGTAAGAAACTTATTGGCAAAACCACCTGGGGCCCTGTGGAAACGAGGAGTTCTCTGCATGAGCAACTACGACGATCTACTCAAACAGACAGAGTAGGGCACACTCGACCAGCTTCTTCAGGTAATAGATGTGGGGAAGTGAGAACTCGCTCCCCGTCTCTTGACCCTAAAACCAGCAAGAACCAATGGGTATATGCCACCCGAGACTGTTTGCCCTCCAAATCGAAGAGGCACCCCCAAGGTTCCTATCCAGAAAAAGCAAGCCCACGTCGACAAAGACTTAATTCAAAGTTTGGAAACTGGAAATCTTCCTTACGAGCAAAGACTGAGTGCTCGTTCAAGTTAGAACAACTTCTTGATAAGAAATACATTATTCTAAATCGTGGCTTCGTGCTCAATCTATTCAAATGTATTCCGTCTCTGCAGGGACTGAAAACTGATGACATCTTATTGGTTGAACCCATCCATGAAGGAAAAAAAGCGACTGCAAATCTCTATGTATCTTCCACCTTGGTAAAAAACATGATCTTGACGCCGCTGAAAATCTTTTGAAACTGGGCTTTGACCTTTTAGAACTGGCAGAAAATGGTCCATCTCTGTCTAAAAGGGAGAGTGTCGAGGACGTCAGGACTCCAAACACCAAAAGTCCTGTTTATCATGAGTCCGCCTTTTCTAAACCATCATCACAGACGATCAATGACAAACTCACAAAGACAACCGGATAAAAGAAATAGGAATCAACATCTCTGGCGATTTGACACCCAGCTTACGCCAGAGCTCGCGTTTCGTCCAATACAAACAACCTTGTGAGCTGGGAAAGTTATCAGGCAAACCGATTGTTAGGGAGAATTCTCTGTAAAGGCTAATTTCCCAAACCTAGTGAGTCCCACAGCAGCTTTGCTGGATTTTTGGGGTTTATTTTTTTCTCCTGATAAGAGTGAGACTCTTTTCCTCCTACTCTTAGACATGATTTGAGGTGTTCCTTTGACTTTGTATGCATTTTATGGGCTATGGGGTCCTTTACCCCATAGGGCTTCATGTGTTTTTGGTATGTGGGTTACACAGCACCCTCCGTGCCATAACCCAGGGGTGTCGTAGCGATCCCCAAACATAGACTCCATCCCCTGGGACTGACTACTGTCTCCCAGGGCATGTAAAGTCACCATTGGATTTACTAGTCTCAAATTGTTAACAGAACCAGTACAAACCATCATATGGACGTACTGGTCGGGGCAATTCGATTGCCCCGGGGTCTGTTGTTCGAGGGGGCACTGTCCAGTTCCCCCCGACCGAGTTTTGGCTGGTGGCAGTGGATACTACTTTTTATATTCAACCGCGTATATATTCCCATGGGATTTTCCCATTATTCAAGGCTATGACTTTTTAATATAGCCTCGAACATACTGCCGATTTATTAAATTAATATTAATTCACCGGTTGGTAATTTTTGCCAAAACTCGGTTCCAAAATGGCATTTGTGTTCGCTTCTGTGACTCCAACCCAAGTCGAGCCCTTTTTCACTTTTTGGCAGGCTTCTCCACAGAAGCCTCCAAAAGTGGTGCCACTCTGTCTGGGTACCACAGGGGGTGTAGGAGGGAGTTTAGGCACCCTGGACTGAGTTGTCTCGGCAACTGAAGTCGCACTCTTGTGTTATTGGCCCAAGTGGTCAGCCGGCCAGCTCACCACTTAGCATGTCTGATTGACTGCTAGGCTGAATGAATGGGGGTTTTCTGCATAAAAGCAGGGCTTTGGGGACTGGAACTTCAGAAGTCGCCACAGGACCTAAAGAATCCGAGGAGGGAGAAGCCGAGCCGACCTGCAACGACGACACCACCGGTGGAGCCCTGCGGAACCGTCTCACCACTTTTCCCGACGACAGTGGAGATCTCCAGCCCGGAGAGTCTTGTTCATTTGACTGGTGGAGATAACCAGTTTGCCCGTCTTTTCACCTTCCTGGACCATCTCGTGGCCGCCTTGCCCGTGCCAAGCACCCCAGCAAACGGAATACCACGGATCACCACTACCGTGAATAACAGGGTGGTACCTTGTAACTGGGAAACTCCGCGGCTGGTTTCTTCCCTGGCAGCGCAACGACCTTCTGCTTTCCTCCACGTCGAGACCTCCTCTTCCTCTGGACGAAACACTGACTTGCACCCGCTGCCAGGAACAACTGCCCCCGCTGGAGCGTTCTTCCCACTTTCAGGTACTGTGTCCCGCCTGGCTTCCCTTGCGACAGATCGTTCGGGGTGACAGTAAATCCTCGACTTTCTAATCTGGGCTAGCCTGGGACCTGTTAACTAACTTTTCCTGACTTGATTTCAATCTTTTGCGAACTTTCTACAAAGACTCTTTGGGCATAACCCCACTGTGTGATCCTGGATACATTTTGCTTGCTCTCTCTAAGAGTGGGCCTGGCATTTGAACTTCCTTGTTCCCCAGTAGACTTTTCCTAACCTGCCTCACTGTGGTTCTTTGAAAAGTATTGAAATTTGTATGCTTTCATAACTCTGCCTTTTTCCCTCCCTTTTTTATACAACTTATTAGAGTGCCATGTTATGTTAAGCGCTCACCTCTGTCTGACAATAAGTGGTGTTTCTCATTAAGACTTGTCTAATAAGTAATTAGGGTTGTATATATATAATAGTGACTGTGTGTTGAATGTATTTACCTCTCTTTGTGCTAGTGTAATTTACAAGTGTGTCTTTAAATAAAAAATTATATACTTCTACACCAAAGCTCTGGTCAGTGTTTGTGTGTGCTACTGTGTCTCTGTACCTATTGTGTATACTCTTTATAATGCCTAACTCATCTTGAGAGAAGTCTGACTGCTCAGCCACAGCTACCAGGTAAATCTGGGTGGTACAGACTGCTACCAATTGGGTTTACTGCCAACCACCTGTAGTCCTAAATCTTTTGCAGTGGTCCCTAAGGGAACTGCACAGGTTTCTGCCTAACACCGATTACAAAGATCTATTGGGAATAGGTCGATTTCCAAATGGACCCCTGGACAAAATCCAGCGAACCATCTCACAAGATCCAAATCCCGATGAAACCTCGTCCCAACCAAAAACAAAGCAGGCACCCCATGTGCAACTCTGGTCCTGGATTCCGAAGGCCCTAACAATCAATAGGAAGCAATAGCAATAGCAATGATCAACCGACCAGTTCCGGCAAAGGAGGAGCTGGCTTTGGGGTCCTGGAACACAAGGGGCTTTCACCACCTGACCAAGGAGGGCGGCTTAAATTTAGGTCTTTTTGACATACTCTGTATCTAGGAATCCTGGATGATGGAGAAACCAACAATGGATGGATATGCTATAGTCTTCGCTCCAGCAAAAAAGGGGGCTCTGGGACGTCCATTCTCAGGTCACATAACTGCGATTCGCTTAGGTAGTGGGTTGCATCTTAACAAAAAACGTTGATGACATCTACGCACCTTCTTGTCACGTTACTCCGATGGGATCAGCCCACTGGTGTAAACACTATGTCTTCGTCATCACTGTTGATCATCATGAATACTTACTGGAATCCCCTGGCCATGGACGATAAGTCATTTCTTTTAATGATCGAACAATATCGACGAAGCCCTTGTGGAGTATCAAGCCGCCTACGTGATAATATGTGGCGATTTAAACACTACATGTCGACCATATGATGAAATGGGTCCACAATTGATGGCCTCCTCACACAGCGAAGACAGAGGCAACAAGTGGCTTGCCCTCATGTCATCAAGAGCTCTTCTCAATGCAGGCAACCTTTTTCCGAGGCTAAATCGAGCGCCCTCCTGGGCGAGAGGAAGCTCCTTCGCTGACATTGACCATATCTTTGTAAGCAGACCCTTAGCTGCACAAGCTGCCTCGTTTGAAGCAGTCAACTCCACCGCCAGTGAGCATAATCTACTGGCTTTCAAGTGGAAATCACATCCAGTCCGAAAACTCTTCATACCAAATCAAGTTGAGTGCAATCAACAAAGAAATTGCCTTAAATTGTCTGCCATATCCCTGGCGATTATAACAACACACTACCTAACGGGACCTGAAGCATGACATTCAAAGGACGCCCCTGTAGTCCCGCACTATCAGCCTCTCTTGGTTCCGTACACATCGTCTGTTAACAAGGCCAGATCCATTCCCAAACCTCGTTGCCATGCATACTGCAAGACACTGGTAGGGAAACGCAGAGATCTCAGGAAACTGAAGCGGCTAGCCCGGATACAGCCCTCGCAAGTCAACATTGACCTACTACGCACAGCATTAATAGTTTACAAGTCTTTGGGTCAGGCATCACCGCCTAAATCTTTACAAACAGGATGCAGAATCAATGCTGAGACAAGTGTGGGGTCACAACCCCTGTGAATTCTGGACATTACTTAGATCTGCGACACAGTTGAGGAGGAAGCTCCGTTCAACAACATTGGGCAGGAGACTTGGATGAATTTCTTCAAACAACTCTTCCAACCTCCCTCAGAACCCCCTGTCACAGAGGAAAACACCCAACTGGAATCATGGATCGATTTGAGTAACAAAGAAGATATAATAGAGCTTATACGCAGACTCAAACCCTCCAGAGCGCCCGGCCCAGATAGCATTACTAATTTGGACCTCAAAAAACACCCAGAGAAATGGACAACGTTGATCATTGCGATTTTTAAAAGATGCTTTGAGGCAAAGTTGATCCCATCTTCCTGGACCACCTTGATCGTGGTCCCAATATTCAAGAAGGTCTGCAAAGAGGAGCCAAGTAATTACCGCCCTATCGCACTACTTGGCGTAATCGGCAAGGTCTTTGGAGCCCTCCTACTAAAACATTTCCAGTTATGGGCTAAAAATGCCCCTTGTGCAGATCCCTTCCAAACCGGATTCACCAAAAATATCGGGACCACAGCAAATATTATGTTCATGAGTGCACTGAAGAGTAAAATCATCTGCGGGGCCCCTCAAGTCTTCGTGGCCTTCATTGACCTGGCTCAAGCATTTGACCAGGTCAATAGAGAGACTTTAAGGAAGAAACTAAGAGAGTGGAACTGTCTCCTTGATATTCTTCAACCCATCCGCGCCCCCCACAAGAACACCAAGCTGAGAGTCAGATTAAACCAAGCTGGTCTGCTATCTGAGGAAATCCCGGCTGGAAGAGGAGTCAAGCAGGGCTGCCCATTATCCCCGGCCCTCTTCATAGCATACATGGGCGACTTCAAGGATTCAGAATCTACCATCCAATCTTTTCCAGCCTCCATGGGCTCGAAGAAAACAACGAGCCTTTTGCATGCTGACGACATGATCTTGATGGACCACACCCCAATTGGCCTTCAATGCCAACTTGACAGCCTGGCAGCCTATATACATGGCAACGATTTGCAAATGAATGTGGCGAAAACAAAGATCTTAGTTCTGGAAAAATCGAAAAGACATAAGGAACGATTGAGTTGGTTCCTTGAAGGCGTAGAACACGAAAAAGTCCAACATTTCAAATATCTTGGAGTGACACTTGACTGTTCTAAAACAAACACAGCGTTGCAACAAACTCTTCTGGAAAAAGTAAGAAAATTATCCGCCCAAGCTCGAGCATTGGACAACAAATATGGCCGTTTCTCACTGGTCCCAATGATAAGATTCTATCGAGCAAAGGTGGTGCCATCTCTAACCTATGCTGCAGGGGCTCAGCCCCAAACACCTGTGAAGCGATGGATCAGGCTGGAAGGCTATTTCTGGCGGACTGTCTTGGGCCTTCCTAAATCCACATCAATGCTGTTAATTTGACGAGAACTAGGCCTTCTCTCGCTGGAAGCGATCATTGAAAGTAACAGTATGATGCTCTACAGGAAAACCCTGTTGCCCAACCGTCCAAATATCTTAGACATACTTAGAGAAGAAACATTGGGCACGCAACGCTGCATGCTGAAAACCTGGGAAACAGCCTGCAAATCAAAGTTGAACGAAATCCATTCATCTGAGGATGAGCTAATACAAAATCCGATGAAAATTAAAAAGAAAATGGAGGAACTCAACTGGATAAAGACTCTGGATCGTGCAGCTGAGTTCAAATCAACCAGTCACCTCCCCCTACAGCCGAGCAAAATAAACTGTGTACCGAATTACTTGGAAACATTTCACAGCAAATTAGTAAGGAACTTCTTTATGAGGGCTCGCTTAAACCTCCTTGAAACTCACGAGATCTTGGCAGTAAGAGGACAAACCAACTCAAACAAATGCTGTTTCTGTCACAACGACAAGGAGCTCAAAACAATTCGGCACCTGCTCCTAAATTGCCCGGGAACAAGTCAATCAGCGCAAAGTACCTGTTGCCACACCTGTCCGCCTCCCACACCAAAGATGAAGAGCTGTGGTGGGGAAGACTAATTAGCGGCGAAAGGACTGCCTGGGCCATCGCCACCGTACAGACATTGAAACAAATTTGATTCAATCAAGTAAATAAAATAAAAAATTAAAAAATTTAAAAAATTATGCTACTTTTCAAGAAGTCTGGTGTTATGAGGCCCCAATAGAATTTATTTTTAATCTGATTTCAATGGGGATCACCTTTCTGCACACACATTTCCCCAAACAATCACACATACTAGCCACTAATAGGGCACCATCAATATTTTGTAGCTGAAATGTTAAGGGATGAAGCTCATATATTTGTTCTTATTTTATTTTATTTTTTAAAGCACAAACCTAGCTCGAGAGCAGAGGAGCGCTGTACGGTTTGGGTAGCCAGTGTTTTGGCTGGCATCTTTTACCATGAGCACAGTACTGTGTGTTGCGCTATATTCCTCCATTGGGGTAAGCCCATGGCCGGGGGCTGTAGAAAGAGCCACATTTTTAAAGATTTGCAAAATTGGAGAATTGTGGGGGCATTCTGAGTCGATGCTAGGATCAAGTTCCATATTCATGCATTAAAAGTTGGTGTAATGAGCATGTGTCTCTTATCAAAAAAAAATGAATACACATACCTTCAAATGCCATTCCTATATTTTCACAATAGTGTTAGTTTGTCTGCTCATAAGCAGCTTCTAGGCATTTCCAAATATGGTAGTGAACAATTGGAACCCTATTGTAAGTATTGTACTAGTTAAAATCAGCCTTTTTGTCACTGTAGTCCTTATACCTCACATGCCTTGACCAGATTTCTACCAGTAACAGATATACTGCCACCCAAATCATACAAAATCCTTTCTTATTCATTGTTATAAATGAGTGTGCACACACAATAGAATTACACAATTTGGTTGAATACCAAAGTGCTCGAATCCCATTTTACCGTCATCTTATTACCTCTTTTGTTTTTTACCACAAACAGATAGATGCTGGGTTGGGGTTTGGTATATAACAATTGTGGTTGTGGGGTTAGGTGGGGGAGGCGTAGAGAGGGTGAGATGGGAGGAAAGGAGAAAGTGGTCACTCCAGGAGAGAGGAGTGGTCAGAGGGGAAGGTCTGAAGAGATCAGAACGTCCAGAGTGTGCCCTGCAGAGTGAGTCAGAATAGAGAGTGAGAGAGAGTTGCAGAGTTCGCGAAAGAGTCCAGTGAAGGACAGGAACGATCCAGGTGGATGTTGAAGTCTCCAAGAAGGAGGAGTTGAGTGGTTGCGACCAGGAGGGAAGAGGAGAGGTCCGCCCACTTGGAGAGGAAGGGGGGGATCTGACCAGGTGGTCGATAGATGGTAGCCACAGTAAGGGAATGGCCAGGAGAGAGAGCGAGCCTGCAGATGAGGCATTCTAAAGACGAGTAGGCCTGCGTAGGGATGACAGATTATGAGGCGGAGGAATAGCTATCATATCCAGAGAGAGTCTATCTATGGGAATAGTTGCTCCCCAAGACCTACAATCATGCCAATCCCTCTCTATCAAACTACCCTTAAAGAATTCCCAATCACTTACCATGCATGTAATATACAGACCCCCTGGGCCCATTGGCACATTTGAGGAGGATCTGCATAACATACTTGCCAGTAATCTCAAACCCACCTCCCAAGTACTGCTGCTTGGTGACTTTAACTTAGGCCTTAATGATCCCTCGGATAAACAGGCCCTAGAAATAGCAAACTCACTCAATACATTAGGACTAACACAAAAAGTGAACGCCCCCACCCATATCAAGGGCAGAACCTTGGACTGGGTATCTGACTACAACTACTCAGCTACTATCAACTCTATCTCTCCCTTATCCTGGACTGACCAATCCCTCGTGTCCTTGACGCTCTCCACCACCAGACCTATAATCCTAGCTCCTCATGTAGCGCCACCCTGTCTAACCAGATTAAAAAGAATATTAGTGGACAGTGTGATACCGAATATTCTTCCCACCCTAAACTCGCTGCCAGACAACCTCGACCCAAGTACCTTTGTGCAGAAATATAATAAGATCATGCTCTCTACTCTGGACAAAGTCACCCCCCTCAAACTGAGACCTAGTAAAGCCAAAGCATACCTTAATAAGTGGTTCAGTCCACAGCTAAAGGACCTGCGACTATTAAAAAGAAAATGTGAAACCGACTGGCGGCTCTGTCCTTCCAAAGAGAACAAAAAGAAGCTAGCGTCCACGGCATCACACTACAAAAAAGAAATCTGCCAGGCAAAACGAAATTCATATAATTAACGTATTGCCAATTCCAACTCTAGTATGAAAGCATTATTCACAATACTAAGAGAATTAGAGTCCCCTATCTCCACACCTGATATCTGTATCAAAAACAAGACTTGGTGTTCAGAGACACAACAGGCCCTAACCAATAAAATAAATACTCTACAAACCAAAACAAAAAATAAGAAAGATTCCCTAAACTTACCTCAACTAACTAACTCTCCCCCACCGAATAAAACAATTGCTGCTCCAAATAACACATTCTGTTTCACCAAAACCTCCATGCTCGAAGTGGAAAAAACCATCCTCTGACTCAAACCATCCAATTGTAAAGGAGATGTCTGCCCAGCACACATCATAAAAGAGGCAGCATGAGACCTCTCCCCTTTTATCTCCAAACTGATCAACGCCTCCTTTGCCTCTGGCACTGTCCCAGCCAATCTCAAACAATCCTGGGTTCTACCTCTTCTGAAGAAGCAAACTTTAGACCCACTTATCGCCACCAACTACTGACCCATTAATAGGGTACCATTTTTACTCAAAATTCTGGATAAAGTGGCATACCTGCAGATCCAAAAATACCTCAAACTGCATAAACTCCTAGGGGTCAGACAATCAGGATTCCGACCATTACACGGAATGGAAACTGCACTGATAGATCTGAAGACTCAAATCGATGAGCAGAGAGATAAAGGGAAGACAGCACTACTGCTGTTACTTGAGCTTTCAGCTGCATTTTATCTGGTGGACCATAAGGTCCTCTGTAGGCATCTAGATACAGTAGCCCATTTCTCCACGGGCCCTGTCAAGTGGATAGAATCATTCCTGAGCGACAGAACCATCAGAGTATTCTCTCCTTCAGCAGCTGCTGATCCTACCCCAATCGAGTGCGGGGTCCCGCAGGGCTCCTGCGTATCTCCAACTCTGTACAACATATTCACCAAACCATTGTTCGGTGATTTAGATCTTCTAGGTGTCACCTACACTAATTACGCAGATGACACTCAGATTCTCCACCCACTTTCTGGGGATCATGGCAGGGACTTGGCATTGGTGAATAGAATCTACCTCATCATTCAGGCACGGATGGCCACTCACGGTCTATGCCTGAATGATGACAAGACAGAGCTGATAATCCTCGGTACCCCTTCCAATATCCATAAACTAGGTCAGGAATACGCCTCTTTCATCATTGATGGCAACAATACCATAGTCTCTAAGGAGGTAAAAACCCTCGGTTTCTACCTGGACGCCACGATGTCCATCAACAGACAACTGAATTCTCTGGCATCCACGACAGCTTACACGTGCAAGTTTATTAGACCAGGTAGGCCCTTCCTCTCCAATGACAGCTGTATCATATTGGCTAGAGCATTAATCCTTTCAAGATTAGATTACTGCAACGCGCTATACAGTAGTGCCAATAAAGCCAGTATCCAAAAACTCCAAATACTACAAAACAACACCCTCAGAGCTGCACTGGGCATCAACAAAAGAGTGCCCATGACCGCAATCAGACGCCAATACAATTGGTTATCCACCCATAACAAAATACAATTAAAAATCGCCTCCCTGACACACAAAGCATTGCATAATGCTGCACCTAGCTACCTAACTGACATACTATCTAGAAGAACTTCCAACAGACCTACTAGAACCTTTAATACTAACTGCCTGCTTGTACCCATATCCAAATCCTCCAAGATCGGCGGCAACAGTTTCCCTATGAAGGCCGCTAAACTCTGGAACTCCCTGCCACATGAGCTGAGAGCTGACCTACCCTACCCTCACTTCAGAAAGAACCTCATTACCCACCTCAAACTGATCAAGAACTAGCTTCCTCTGACACTATTGCATTCCAGCATGGTCTGCCTCTCAAGATTGTAAATTTCTGCAGATGTTTGTACACTACGATGTAAATAACCCTGTCTTTGTTGTGAAATTTGACTATTTTGTATATTGTTTATTGTTATATCTATTGTGAAATTTTGACTACCTGTATATTGTACTTGATACACTATATAACCTTGTAAGCCTTGCATAACCCTGCTGCGCCCCGTTACTCCCGGCTCTGGTGCGCTTTATAAATTCAATAAACAAACAAACAAACAAACAAACAAACAAACAGACGCAGGAATCCACTCGGGAAAGATCAGGGCTACACCCCCTCCAGAACGGTTTGACCTGGGCGTGGAGAGGATCTTGTAGCCATCAGGCAGGAGAGTGGCCAAGCTCGTGACAGAGCTGGCCGTGAACCATGTCTTGGTGAGACCGAGGAAATCGAGGTCAAGTCCCTCCAGGAGGTGGCAGATGTCAGAGAAGTGTTTGACAGCTGAGCTAGAGTTTAGAGTGGCAATATGGAGAAGGTTGCTGTCCTTGAAAGACTTCTGGGGTGGGGTACAAATCAGAGGTATGCACTGTGGAGGTATAGAAGCAGCCCAAGGGAGGGCAGAAGAGGAAGGAGGAGAGGTCAAGGTAGCCAAGGACGAGACAGCAGGGGAGGCAAGGAAGGCGTGGATGGGAAAGTGGGAACAACAAGAGAAGAAAGAAAATTCTTGAGGCGCGGGAAGCGTCTATCAAAGAGGAGACGGTTGGCTTCAGGGCCTTGGACCAAGACGGTATTGTTCAAGTAAACATTAATGATGACCTTAGAGTAGTGGAAGGAGGCCAGGAGGGCTTCCCACCAGTTGCCACCATTAGTGGGAGAGGAAGAGTAGGGAGAGAGCACAGAGACCATATGTAGAGTCCATATGTCTGGCGAGGGAACATCAAAGAGGATGGCGGTGAAGGTTTGCCTGGAGGAGGCACTGGTGTAGGTGTCAGGGATAGGGAGGCCTGGGTTGGAGACCAGGATGTTCTTTTTAAACTTCTTTCTACCAGATTTAGTGAGGAGAGCAGGATAGTCTATAGAGAAGCAGTTGGAAAAGATAGGAGAAACAGAGAGTACCATAGAGTAGGTAAGTAGAGGAGAGAGGAGAACGGGAGTAGCAAGGGGTAGGTTGAGACAATAGGGAAGGACACAGGCAGGTTGCAAGCAGACGAGACAGAGAGACGAGACAAATAAACAATTGGACAAAACGACTGGCGATTAGATAGTGGTAGAAAGATTTGTTAGTTGAGTGCTTTTGCTAGGAGGCAAAGCTACAGAATGGTACTACTTTCACAATGCAATTTTAAAACAGGAGAAAACACACCTAAGTTTGAGGGTCCTCAATAGTGGGGAAAAGGCCTAGGTTTCAATGCAATTTTAAATACTTATACAATGCAATTTTAAAACAGGAGAAAGCACACCTAAGTTTGAGAGATTCCTATATGGTTGGGTTTGCAGGGTGGAGTGAGGTTCTAAACCTAACCGGGATCACTCCTAGCTGCCGTAGTCACTGCTGGTTGATGGCTGGCAACTGGCTTCCCCTGCTGACACCTGCAGACAGTGGCAGCGGCTGCCCTCGGAGGGTAGGTAAGACCGGACAGAGGACCAATCAGGGTCAGAGAGAGGGCTTGGGAGGTGGGAGGGAGGTGAACACGGAAGGGAGAAGGAAGTCGGAGGTCGGGGAGGACATCAGGGATAAGGGACAACAAAAGCAATGCACAATCAAGTAAAAGGCGGAGAGGGTCCCGCTCACCTGGTCAGCTGTTGGAAAGTGCGAGCAAGGAGCGTAACGGGCTGTTAGACACACACAGCAAGAAAACCAGAGGACCTATCAGGGTCGGAGGGAAGGCTTGGGAGGCAGGAGGGAGATGAACATGGAAGGTAGAAGGAAGTCAGGGATTGGGGAAGACAGCAGGGATAAGGGACAACAAAAGCAATACACAATCAAGTAAAAGCCCCAGAGGGTCTCCTGCACACGGTCCCGCTCACCTGCTGGAAAGTGCGAGAGGTCAAGGCCTTGTTGAGGATCAATGTGTGATGTATCTAATCCTCTCTTCCTCGCCTCCATCCTACTGTGGTGTTCTCTATACAAAGTTTGCCTTGCTTTTGATGACTTTTCCCTCTTTTCAGTAATTAGTGGAACTTTGGCGGGCAGTGTAGGGTAAGGGTGGTAATATCCCCAAAACACTACGGGACATTACTACCCAGCACGCGTAAATCAAAATGAAAGAAACGTGTCGATTGGTGCGTTTCCGAGCCTTACCTTATGATAAGCCCACACACGTTGCAGCATGTCCCTTGTGCCGTTCTCCTGTCTTTCTTTGCTCGGGCCTGTAACTATGGGCCCTGCAGGAATTACCTGACACAGTAATGGCCCCCCGGCTCGGGACTTATTGCTTAAGTAGGGTGAGTCAATACTAGCGAATGGAGGGTATCATGTTTTTGGTTGGTACCTCTGTTTTCTATGTTGGTGTGGTTACTGGATGTTTCCTAAATTAATGGAACATTAATATCACAAAAACATCTCAGGTATGTTATATTCTCTCTGCACGAGGAATGTGTTATACCGTGTCTCACTTGAGAACTTTTCCCCTCCTACTCCCAAAGACCCTGTACTCATGAGATCCTCAAACGTTTGCCCACACCCGAGTTCAGATCCACAAGCGATGGACTTCCCCTGGCCTCCTGAGCAAAGGATCCCTGTGAACTAAATGTGGGAACATCCTCCGGTTTCTCACATAGCCCAGATCAGGGGTGCTGCCAGGTCTGGAAAAGATCTGGGGCTACACTAATGTCGGGACTGTCGGGACTCGGGCTAGCTGGCCTTTTGTTTGTAGCTCCTGAGCTTCTATCCGGGGCTACAACCAAAAGACCCGGGGTTATAGCCCCCTGAACCCCCACTAGCAATGCCTCTGGCCCAGATGAAACACACATAGATATATAGTGACGGACATATACCACTCCTGATTACCTGATTGGCCATTGCCTCACCCATGGATGCTAAATGGGTAAATAGAATCCACTCAAAGGCTCCAGATATTGAACTAGCAGATGGGAGAGATAACAAAGGAGGTATGAAGCTAAGAAGTGTCGGAAACAGGGCGCTGGAACACCTCAGGAGAAAAGACCCCAAGAACTGTAACAATAGGCTCACGATTTACTGTATGCTTTGCCAGGGGACACCTGGCCTTGAACCTGCATACCATTTGGCTTACTGTGATGAAATGTAGTGTTGTTTTGAATGTCACACTTTTATAAATGCCCCAAAAATTCATTAATATGTTCATGCTGTCATACATTATCTTGTGCTGGTTATTTATGCATACCACACTTTGTTGAGCCTTACATTTTCTTCTCTTTACAGTTAGAGAAGAAAAGTCATCCTCCGTGGAGCATTCAGTGTTGACTTGTGTGGGTGACATGGTTTTCGCAACCAATCTGCTTAGGAGTGCCATTGTTTTAGAGTTGTCACAAAAGAAAAATGTTGTTGGCTACTTTTGCAATTGTTTTTCTGTTAATACATCTTTCATTTTTAAAAATAAAAAAAAACATAAAACTTGATTTCTTCTCTACCAGTTTGCTTCTTTCTGTTAACTTTAATCAAAATCAGCGTAACATCTCCTGCTACAAATGGCCTTCAACTACACTGAATGTGGCACATTTAAGCAAATGGGGCGTTACTAATTTATGTATGCTGACAGTAATAAAAGAGCGGGAAGGAACATTGCATACTGTTAAGTATAAAGTATATTGCTGCCCCTTGCAACGTCAGATAGGAGAACTCATCAGCAGTCATAAAGAAGATATAATTCATAAGGTATACAGTAAATATATTTTGAATGCTTGGTATTAAACTCAACAATTTTGACTGGGATGTATTTGTAGGCAAACAGCCTAACACCCTTGGACCCCTATTTCACTCGTATCCCAAATAGAACGGCTCTCATAATTGGCTACAAGTCACCAGAGAGCTATAAACCCAATGAGGGTTTAGCTAGCCAACTATGATTCTATGAAGGCCACTTGCCTGAGGAACGTTGTCTCCTGCTGGGAGCTGTTCATTATTGTCAGGTAAGGGAGGTGCTTCAGTCGGAAAGGGCCTTGAGTACAAGTGTTAGTAGTTTTCCCTGCTATACCAAAGCTCGTTTGGGGATCCACCTGACTCTCAAGGGCCCAACTCCCTTCCCCAGAATAAATGGAGGACTCAGCCAACGGCAAGTTTGAACTGCAGTTTAGTGCAAGAAGCAACAGGGATCATGCCAAACAATCAAGATTCTCCAGTACTTCTCAATATTCCATGGCATGCATTACAGTTTTGTAGTGATTTTACATCATCCCTGGGCCCTTCCCCAAAAAACCAATTAGCACAAATGATCGGGTATTAAGAGTGGGTGCACCCTATAGAGGTTATTCTATGGTCCTTGCATGTCAGGTGGTTGGCCTGTCCCGCCCCCAAGAAACTATCTTTTAAATTGTTGCAGAGTAATGGGCTTACCATTGGTTCTTGCCCCTTGCCACCCACCCCTGATTTTCTATTCTGTGATTGGTTAGAGCTGATCTTCCCAAGCCTGGGACTCGATCAGTTCTCAGCCCTTTGTGCACTTCTTCAAGGTAATGTGAACAATTATGTGTCTGTATTGTAACTTGTGTACCACCTGTGCCTTTGAGAGTGCGCTCCTAAGTTGCAATACTTGTTGCTTTCCTTGTCTGGGATTGCTGGGATCGGGTCTGCTTTCCCAACACGGGTGAATGTCCATTGACTGGCTCGGCTGCACCACATGCTTGGAGACCAGAAAACAGAGCTCTTGAGCTTTCATTTATGAGGATTTATTCTGATTCTCTGTAGCTGGTCCCTTGTCGTCTAAAGTTTGGAATGCAGTTGTGTATTTCTGACCTTGGCTGTTTGCTCTGTGCAGTCTGAATCAGCTCTTCTCGTGCTCTGTGACTTGAGACCTGTAATTTTCCTTAGACTTATAATATGATTTCTACATGCTCGTGTTATGCTAGGTAACCTATTAGTTGGTCACACATTGTTCTCTCAGGCTCCATATATACTCATGTAGTCCCATAGGGTTAATTGCTTTAAGCATCCGCAAGCTTGCTCAGGATCTCTAGTTGCCTTGCATTTCTGCGTTACTGCATTTGTCTAATGAGAAAAATAATAAAAGCTTTGACAGTAGGTATATGTATCCGTCCTCTAGCTACAGAGCTGTGTGTGCTTGTTCTTCGTGTATGCAAATTTGTGTTCACGTGATGCAGGGCAGGAGTGTGTGTGTGTGTGTGTGCTTCATGATTAACGCTGCTATGTCGTGGTGACACTAATGACGTCAGCACAGTGTCTTCTTGGTGCTTAATCAAGACTGTCCATTAGGGTATTTCCATCCACAATCTCTGTTGTCTCCCCTATACCTGTAAGAATGTGCACTGGATTGGTGTCTGTATGGTTGATTAAGGGAATAGCTTTCCATGTACGTGTCAGCAAACGGTGCACTTGGATTTCGTCCGAAATAAAATGGGTGGCTATGAGCATTCCTGGCTCGTCGTCCTGTCATGTTTCTGGGGGCGAGGAGGGGCATTCTTGGGACCTTCTCTTCAGGAGGGAGTCAGACACATACAATGTGCCTTGAGGTGTGCAAGGATGGCAGTGAGGTCTTCCATAGTCAGTGTCTTGAGAATTGTCCAGATAGCTGTGGTTTTGCAAGATGGGATGTGTAGCGTGCTGTCAGTTGTAGCGTTGGTTTCAGCATAAGTGCCATTCTTTCAGTGGGGAAGGCAGGGTAGGACATTACGTGAAGGGTATGATGCTTGCATGGGAGGGAAACAGCACTTCTACTGAGCTGTTCCATAGTTACCAGCACTTGGCGCTGGGGTCCCATCCAGTTCCAAGGCGGTGTTTCAGCACAGGTGCAGAGAACCCACAACTGGCCACCCGCAAGGAAGTTTAGGAAATGTGTAACCCGTACCCTGCTTCAAATAACTCTCCCCCACCAAACCCGCATCAGCCCACCCGACAGCCCTTCCCCAAACCACCACAACTGTTCCCAGACAAAAGCAGTCAACACAAGGGGTGTGTGGGAGACAAACACCTGCATCATGCTTTATATGGCAAGAGTTCACTTAAAGTTGCTCCGTCTACATGACATCAAGGTGACCGGATCGTGCTCTGCACTAGCATCTTCGCTGTGCCGGTGAAGACATTCTTTACCACCTCATCCAGTTTCCTGACACCGCGTAGCTGTGAGCACGGGCATCAGAGCGGGGAGGTTGCTATCGGAACTCCTGAACGAGGTTCCAGTCACTGGCATCTTCGCTATGTAGTCCGTGCACAGTGATCTTGTTAACAGCAGCGTGTTTCTCCTCTCCCACGACTGCAAGCATATTGTTATTCACAGCAGCTAATCCATATAACTCTGCAAGCATAATGCTGCGCAGAGCTGGAACCACTGACCAGCCCCTTGCCTCGCTAAATCTCGAACTCATAACTCCCCTCCCTCCCTTGCCACCCCTGTCCCTCTTTCCTCTTTTCTTTATTTAGCCCTCGCCCATTTCAGAGTACATACTTACCTGTTGATGGCTAGTGCCTACCAGTTGAAATGTACCCCCACTTTCCTTGTACACGGTCAAAAAGTGCTCTTGGTAGGATTTTGTAATGGGTAGCCAAAAATGACATTACAAGCTGTCCGATTTTCCTACCCCGTCATATTTCCCTACCCCTGCGTAGATTGTCAAATGTGCCTAGTGCCTAGCCGTTGAAATGTACCCCCACTTTCCTTGTACACGGTATAAAAGCGCTCTTGGTACGATTTTCTGACGCGTAGTAAAAAATTACATGACAGGCTGTCAGATTTTCCTACCCCGTCACATTTTCCTACCTCTGCTTAGATTGTCAAATGTGCCTAGTGCCTAGCCGTTGAAATGAACCTCCACTTTCCTTGCACATGGTCAAAAAGTGCTCTCGGTAGGATTTTCTGACGGGTAGCAAAAAATGACATTACATGCTGTCAGATTTTCCTACCCCGTCACATTTTCCTACCTCTGCATAGATTGTGAAATGTGCCTAGTGCCTACCCATTGAAATGCAGCCCCACTTTCCTTTTACACAGTCAAAAAGTGCTCTGGGTAGGATTTTGTGACGGGTAGCAAAAAATGACATGACAGGTTGTCAGATTTTCCTAACCCGTCACATTTTCCTACCTCTACATAGATTGTGAAATGTGGCTACTGCCTACCCGTTGAAATGTACTCCCACTTTCCTTGTACACGGTCAAAAAGTGCTCTCGGTAGGATTTTCTGACAGGTAGCAAAAAATGACATGACAGGCTGTCCGATTTTCCTACCCCGTCATATTTCCCTACCCCTGCGTAGATTGTCAAATGTGCCCAGTGCCTAGCCGTTGAAATGCACCCCCACTTTCCTTGTACACGGTATAAAAGCGCTCTTGGTACGATTTTCTGACGCGTAGCAAATCATTACATGACAGGCTGTCAGATTTTCCTACCCCGTCACATTTTCCTACCTCTGCATAGATTGTGAAATGTGCCTAGTGCATGCCCATTGAAATGCAGCCCCACTTTCCTTGTACATGGTCAAAAAGTGCTCTCGGTAGGATTTTCTGACAGGTAGCAAAAAATGACATGACAGGTGTCAGGCTGTCAGATTTTCCTACCACATCACATTTTCCTACCACTGCTTAGATTGTCAAATGTGCCTATTGCCTAGCCGTTGAAATGAACCCCCACTTTCCTTGCACATGGTCAAAAAGTGCTCTCGGTAGGATTTTCTGACGGGTAGCAAAAAATGACATTACATGCTGTCTTATTTTCCTACCCCGTCACATTTTCCTACCTCTGCGTAGATTGTGAATTGTGCCTAGTGCTTACCCGTTGAAATGTACCCTCACTTTCCTTGTACACGGTCAAAAAGTGCTCTGGGTAGGATTTTGTGACAGGTAGCAAAAGATTGGTAGCATTTTCTGACGGGTAGCAAAAAATGACATGACAGGTGTCAGGCTGTCAGATTTTCCTACCACTGCTTAGATTGTCAAATGTGCCTAGTGCCTAGCCGTTGAAATGTACCCCCACTTTCCTTGTACACGGTCAAAAAGTGCTCTCGGTAGGATTTTGTGACAGGTAGCAAAAAATTGGTAGCATTTTCAGACGGGCAGCAAAAAATGACATTACATGCTGTCAGATTTTCCTACCCCGTCACATTTTTGTACCTCTGCGTAGATTGTGAATTGTGCCTAACCATCGAAATGTACCCCCACTTTCCCTGTACATGATCAAGAAGCGCTTTCGGTAGGATTTTCTGACAGGCAGCAAAAAGTAACATGACAGCTGTCGCATTTTCCTACCCCCTCACATTTCCCTACCTCTGCATAGATTGTCAAATGTGCCTAGTGCCTACATGTTAAAATGTACCCCCACTTTCTTTGTACATGGTCAAAAAGTGCTCTCTGTAGTATTTTGTGACGGGTAGCAAAAACTGACATTACAATCTGTTAGATTTTCCTACCTGTCACATTTTTCTTCCTCTGCATAGATTGTGAAATGTGCCTAGTGTCTACCCATTGAAATGCAGCTCCACTTCCCTTGTGCACAGTCAAAAAGTGTTTGCAGTAGTATTTTCTGACAGCTACCAAAAAATGACATTACATGCTGTCAGATTTTCCTACCACGCCACATTTTCCTACCTCTGCGTAGATTGAGAAATGTGACTAGTGCCTACCCGTTTAAATGTACCCCTACTTTCCTTGTACACGGTCTAATAGTGCTCTCGGTAGGATTCACTGACGGGTAGCAGAAAATGACATTACATGCTGTCAGATTTTACTACCCCGTCACATTTTCCTACCTCTGCGTAGATTGTGAATTGTGCCTAGTGCCTACCTGTCGAAATGTACCTCCACTTTCCTTGTACACGGTCAAAAAGTGCTCTCGGTAGTATTTTGTGACGGGTAGCATAAAATTTTATTACATGCTGTCAAGTTTTCCTACCCTGTCACATTTTCGTACCTCTGCGTAGATTTTGAATTGTGCCTACCCATAGAAATGTACCCCCACTTTTCTTGTACACGGTCAAAAAGTACTCTCGGTAAGATTTTCTGACAGGTAGCAAAAAATGACATTACATGCTGTCAGACTTTCCTACCCCGTCAAATTTTCCTAACTCTGCGTAAATTGTGAAATGTGCCTAGTGCCTACCCATTGAAATACATCCCCACTTTCCTTGTACACGGTCAAAAAGTGCTCTCGGTAGAATTTTCAGACGGCTAGCAACAAATGACATTAAATGCTGTCAGATTTTCCTACCCCGTCACATTTTCCTACCTCTGCATAGATTGTGAAATGTGCCTAGTGCCTACCCGTCGTAATGTTCCCCCACTTTTTTTGTACACAGTCAAAAAGTGCTCTCGGTAGAATTTTCAGACGGCTAGCAACAAATGACATTAAATGCTGTCAGATTTTCCTACCCCGTCACATTTTCCTACCTCTGCATAGATTGTGAAATGTGCCTAGTGCCTACCCGTCGTAATGTTCCCCCACTTTCTTTGTACACAGTCAAAAAGTGCTCTCGGTAGGATTTTCTGACAGGTAGCAAAAAATGACATGACAGGCTGTCAGATTTTCCCAGCCCATCACATTTCCTACTCTGCATAGATTGTCAAATGTGCCTAGTGCCCAGCCATTGAAATATACTCCCACTTTCCTTGTACACGGTCAAAAAGTGCTATCGGTAGTATTTTCTGACAGCTAGCAAAAAATGACATTACGTGCTGTCAGATTTTACTACCCCGTCACATTTTCCTAGCGCTGCGTAGATTGAGAAATGTGGCTAGTGCCTACCTGTCGAAATGTACCCCCACTTTTCTTGTACACGGTCAAAAAGTGCTCTTGGTAGCATTTTTTCACGGGTAGCAAAAAATGACATTACATGCTGTCAGAGTTTCCTACCCCGTCACTTTTTCGTACCTCTGCGTACATTATGAATTGTGGCTACCCATCAAAATGTACCCCCACATTCCTTGTACACGGTCAAAAGGTGCTCTCGGTAGGATTTTCTAACAGGTAGCAAAAAATGACAGTACATGCTGTCAGATTTTCCAACCCCGTCACATTTTCCTACCTCTGCGTAGATTGTGAAATGTGACTAGTCCCTACCCGTTCAAATGTACCCCCACTTTCCTTGTACATGGTCAAAAAGTGCTCTTGGTAGGATTTTGTGATGGGTAGCAAAGAATGACATGACAGGCTGTCAGATTTTCCTACCCGTCACATTTTCCTACCTCTGCGTAGATTGTGAAATGTGCCTAGTGCCTACGCATTAAAATACAGCCCCACTTTCCTTGTACACAGTCAAAAAGTGCTCTCGGTAGCATTTTCTGATGGCTAGCAAAAAATAACATTACATGCTGTCAGATTTTCCTACCCCGTCACATTTTCCTACCTCTGCATAGATTGTGAAATGTGGCTAGTGGCTACCCATTGAAATGTACCCCTACTTTCCTTGTACAAGGTCAAAAAGTGCTCTCGGTAGGATTTTCTGATGGGTAGCAAAAAATGACATTGCATGCTGTCAGAGTTTCCTACCCCGTCACATTTTCCTACCTCTGCGTAGATTGTGAAATGTGGGTAGTGCTTACCCGTTGAAATGTGCTCCCACTTTCCTTGTACACAGTATAAAAGCGCTCTTGGTACGATTTTCTGACGCGTAGTAAAAAATTACATGACAAGCTGTCAGATTTTCCTACCCCGTCACATTTTCCTACCTCTGCTTAGATTGTCAAATGTGCCTAGTGCCTAGCCGTTGAAATGAACCTCCACTTTCCTTGCACATGGTCAAAAAGTGCTCTCGGTAGGATTTTCTGACGGGTAGCAAAAAATGACATTACATGCTGTCAGATTTTCCTACCCCGTCACATTTTCCTACCTCTGCATAGATTGTGAAATGTGCCTAGTGCCTACACATTGAAATGCAGCCCCACTTTCCTTTTACACAGTCAAAAAGTGCTCTGGGTAGGATTTTGTGACGGGTAGCAAAAAATGACATGACAGGTTGTCAGATTTTCCTAACCCGTCACATTTTCCTACCTCTACGTAGATTGTGAAATGTGGCTACTGCCTACCCGTTGAAATGTACTCCCACTTTCCTTGTACACGGTCAAAAAGTGCTCTCGGTAGTATTTTGTGACGGGTAGCATAAAATTTTATTACATGCTGTCAAGTTTTCCTACCCTGTCACATTTTCGTACCTCTGCGTAGATTTTGAATTGTGCCTACCCATAGAAATGTACCCCCACTTTTCTTGTACACGGTCAAAAAGTACTCTCGGTAAGATTTTCTGACAGGTAGCAAAAAATGACATTACATGCTGTCAGACTTTCCTACCCCGTCAAATTTTCCTAACTCTGCGTAAATTGTGAAATGTGCCTAGTGCCTACCCATTGAAATACATCCCCACTTTCCTTGTACACGGTCAAAAAGTGCTCTCGGTAGAATTTTCAGACGGCTAGCAACAAATGACATTAAATGCTGTCAGATTTTCCTACCCCGTCACATTTTCCTACCTCTGCATAGATTGTGAAATGTGCCTAGTGCCTACCCGTCGTAATGTTCCCCCACTTTTTTTGTACACAGTCAAAAAGTGCTCTCGGTAGAATTTTCAGACGGCTAGCAACAAATGACATTAAATGCTGTCAGATTTTCCTACCCCGTCACATTTTCCTACCTCTGCATAGATTGTGAAATGTGCCTAGTGCCTACCCGTCGTAATGTTCCCCCACTTTCTTTGTACACAGTCAAAAAGTGCTCTCGGTAGGATTTTCTGACAGGTAGCAAAAAATGACATGACAGGCTGTCAGATTTTCCCAGCCCATCACATTTCCTACTCTGCATAGATTGTCAAATGTGCCTAGTGCCCAGCCATTGAAATATACTCCCACTTTCCTTGTACACGGTCAAAAAGTGCTATCGGTAGTATTTTCTGACAGCTAGCAAAAAATGACATTACGTGCTGTCAGATTTTACTACCCCGTCACATTTTCCTAGCGCTGCGTAGATTGAGAAATGTGGCTAGTGCCTACCTGTCGAAATGTACCCCCACTTTTCTTGTACACGGTCAAAAAGTGCTCTTGGTAGCATTTTTTCACGGGTAGCAAAAAATGACATTACATGCTGTCAGAGTTTCCTACCCCGTCACTTTTTCGTACCTCTGCGTACATTATGAATTGTGGCTACCCATCAAAATGTACCCCCACATTCCTTGTACACGGTCAAAAGGTGCTCTCGGTAGGATTTTCTAACAGGTAGCAAAAAATGACAGTACATGCTGTCAGATTTTCCAACCCCGTCACATTTTACTACCTCTGCGTAGATTGTGAAATGTGACTAGTCCCTACCCGTTCAAATGTACCCCCACTTTCCTTGTACATGGTCAAAAAGTGCTCTTGGTAGGATTTTGTGATGGGTAGCAAAGAATGACATGACAGGCTGTCAGATTTTCCTACCCGTCACATTTTCCTACCTCTGCGTAGATTGTGAAATGTGCCTAGTGCCTACGCATTAAAATACAGCCCCACTTTCCTTGTACACAGTCAAAAAGTGCTCTCGGTAGCATTTTCTGATGGCTAGCAAAAAATAACATTACATGCTGTCAGATTTTCCTACCCCGTCACATTTTCCTACCTCTGCATAGATTGTGAAATGTGGCTAGTGGCTACCCATTGAAATGTACCCCTACTTTCCTTGTACAAGGTCAAAAAGTGCTCTCGGTAGGATTTTCTGATGGGTAGCAAAAAATGACATTGCATGCTGTCAGAGTTTCCTACCCCGTCACATTTTCCTACCTCTGCGTAGATTGTGAAATGTGGGTAGTGCTTACCCGTTGAAATGTGCTCCCACTTTCCTTGTACACAGTATAAAAGCGCTCTTGGTACGATTTTCTGACGCGTAGTAAAAAATTACATGACAAGCTGTCAGATTTTCCTACCCCGTCACATTTTCCTACCTCTGCTTAGATTGTCAAATGTGCCTAGTGCCTAGCCGTTGAAATGAACCTCCACTTTCCTTGCACATGGTCAAAAAGTGCTCTCGGTAGGATTTTCTGACGGGTAGCAAAAAATGACATTACATGCTGTCAGATTTTCCTACCCCGTCACATTTTCCTACCTCTGCATAGATTGTGAAATGTGCCTAGTGCCTACACATTGAAATGCAGCCCCACTTTCCTTTTACACAGTCAAAAAGTGCTCTGGGTAGGATTTTGTGACGGGTAGCAAAAAATGACATGACAGGTTGTCAGATTTTCCTAACCCGTCACATTTTCCTACCTCTACGTAGATTGTGAAATGTGGCTACTGCCTACCCGTTGAAATGTACTCCCACTTTCCTTGTACACGGTCAAAAAGTGCTCTCGGTAGGATTTTCTGACAGGTAGCAAAAAATGACATGACAGGCTGTCCGATTTTCCTACCCCGTCATATTTCCCTACCCCTGTGCAGATTGTCAAATGTGCCTAGTGCCTAGCCGTTGAAATGCACCCCCACTTTCCTTGTACACGGTATAAAAGCGCTCTTGGTACGATTTTCTGACGCGTAGCAAAAAATTACATGACAGGCTGTCAGATTTTCCTACCCCGTCACATTTTCCTACCTCTGCATAGATTGTGAAATGTGCCTAGTGCATGCCCATTGAAATGCAGCCCCACTTTCCTTGTACATGGTCAAAAAGTGCTCTCGGTAGGATTTTCTGACGGGTAGCAAAAAATGACATTACATGCTGTCTGATTTTCCTACCCCGTCACATTTTTGTACCTCTGCGTAGATTGTGAATTGTGCCTAGTGCCTACATGTTAAAATGTACCCCCACTTTCTTTGTACATGGTCAAAAAGTGCTCTCTGTAGTATTTTGTGACGGGTAGCAAAAAATGACATTACAATCTGTTAGATTTTCCTACCTGTCACATTTTTCTTCCTCTGCATAGATTGTGAAATGTGCCTAGTGTCTACCCATTGAAATGCAGCTCCACTTCCCTTGTGCACAGTCAAAAAGTGTTTGCAGTAGTATTTTCTGACAGCTACCAAAAAATGACATTACATGCTGTCAGATTTTCCTACCCCGTCACATTTTCCTACCTCTGCATAGATTGTGAAATGTGCCTAGTGCATGCCCATTGAAATGCAGCCCCACTTTCCTTGTACACGGTCTAATAGTGCTCTCGGTAGGATTCACTGACGGGTAGCAGAAAATGACATTACATGCTGTCAGATTTTACTACCCCGTCACATTTTCCTACCTCTGCGTAGATTGTGAATTGTGCCTAGTGCCTACCTGTCGAAATGTACCTCCACTTTCCTTGTACACGGTCAAAAAGTGCTCTCGGTAGTATTTTGTGACGGGTAGCATAAAATTTTATTACATGCTGTCAAGTTTTCCCACCCTGTCACATTTTCGTACCTCTGCGTAGATTTTGAATAGTGCCTACCCATAGAAATGTACCCCCACTTTTCTTGTACACGGTCAAAAAGTACTCTCGGTAAGATTTTCTGACAGGTAGCAAAAAATGACATTACATGCTGTCAGACTTTCCTACCCCGTCAAATTTTCCTAACTGCGTAAATTGTGAAATGTGCCTAGTGCCTACCCATTGAAATACATCCCCACTTTCCTTGTACACGGTCAAAAAGTGCTCTCAGTAGAATTTTCAGACGGCTAGCAACAAATGACATTAAATGCTGTCAGATTTTCCTACCCCGTCACATTTTCCTACCTCTGCATAGATTGTGAAATGTGCCTAGTGCCTACCCGTCGTAATGTTCCCCCACTTTTTTTGTACACAGTCAAAAAGTGCTCTCGGTAGAATTTTCAGACGGCTAGCAACAAATGACATTAAATGCTGTCAGATTTTCCTACCCCGTCACATTTTCCTACCTCTGCATAGATTGTGAAATGTGCCTAGTGCCTACCCGTCGTAATGTTCCCCCACTTTCTTTGTACACAGTCAAAAAGTGCTCTCGGTAGGATTTTCTGACAGGTAGCAAAAAATGACATGACAGGCTGTCAGATTTTCCCAGCCCATCACATTTCCTACTCTGCGTAGATTGTCAAATGTGCCTAGTGCCCAGCCATTGAAATATACTCCCACTTTCCTTGTACACGGTCAAAAAGTGCTATCGGTAGTATTTTCTGACAGCTAGCAAAAAATTACATTACATGCTGTCAGATTTTCCTACCCTGTCACATTTTCCTACCTCTGCGTAGATTGAGAAATGTGGCTAGTGCCTACACATTGAAATGTACCCCTACTTTCCTTGTACACCGTCAAATAGTGTTCTTGGTAGGATTTACTGAAGGGTAGCAGAAAATGACATTACGTGCTGTCAGATTTTACTACCCCGTCACATTTTCCTAGCGCTGCGTAGATTGTGAAATGTGCCTAGTTCCTACCTGTCGAATTGTACCCCCACTTTTCTTGTTCACGGTCAAAAAGTGCTCTTGGTAGCATTTTTTCACGGGTAGCAAAAAATGACATTACATGCTGTCAGAGTTTCCTACCCCGTCACTTTTTCGTACCTCTGCGTACATTATGAATTGTGGCTACCCATCGAAATGTACCCCCACATTCCTTGTACACGGTCAAAAGGTGCTCTCGGTAGGATTTTCTAACAGGTCGCAAAAAATGACAGTGCATGCTGTCAGATTTTCCTACCCCGTCACATTTTCCTACCTCTGCGTAGATTGTGAAATGTGACTAGTCCCTACCCGTTCAAATGTACCCCCACTTTCCTTGTACATGGTCAAAAAGTGCTCTTGGTAGGATTTTGTGATGGGTAGCAAAGAATGACATGACAGGCTGTCAGATTTTCCTACCCGTCACATTTTCCTACCTCTGCGTAGATTGTGAAATGTGCCTAGTGCCTACGCATTAAAATACAGCCCCACTTTCCTTGTACACAGTCAAAAAGTGCTCTCGGTAGCATTTTGTGATGGCTAGCAAAAAATAACATTACATGCTGTCAGATTTTCCTACCCCGTCACATTTTCCTACCTCTGCATAGATTGTGAAATGTGGCTAGTGGCTACCCATTAAAATGTACCCCTACTTTCCTTGTACAAGGTCAAAAAGTGCTCTCGGTAGGATTTTCTGATGGGTAGCAAAAAATGACATTGCATGCTGTCAGAGTTTCCTACCCCGTCACATTTTCCTACCTCTACGTAGATTGTGAAATGTGGCTACTGCCTACCCGTTGAAATGTACTCCCACTTTCCTTGTACACGGTCAAAAAGTGCTCTCGGTAGGATTTTCTGACAGGTAGCAAAAAATGACATGACAGGCTGTCCGATTTTCCTACCCCGTCATATTTCCCTACCCCTGCGCAGATTGTCAAATGTGCCTAGTGCCTAGCCGTTGAAATGCACCCCCACTTTCCTTGTACACGGTATAAAAGCGCTCTTGGTACGATTTTCTGACGCGTAGCAAAAAATTACATGACAGGCTGTCAGTTTTTCCTACCCCGTCACATTTTCCTACCTCTGCATAGATTGTGAAATGTGCCTAGTGCATGCCCATTGAAATGCAGCCCCACTTTCCTTGTACATGGTCAAAAAGTGCTCTCGGTAGGATTTTCTGATGGGTAGCAAAAAATGACATTACATGCTGTCTGATTTTCCTACCCGTCACATTTTCCTACCTCTGCGTAGATTGTGAATTGTGCCTAGTGCCTACCCGTTGAAATGTACCCTCACTTTCCTTGTACATGGTCAAAAAGTGCTCTTGGTAGGTTTTTCTGACAGGTAGCAAAAAATGACATGAGAGGTGACAGGCTGTCAGATTTTCCTACCACATCACATTTTCCTACCACTGCTTAGATTGTCAAATGTGCCTAGTGCTAAGCCGTTGAAATGAACCCCCACTTTCCTTGCACATGGTCAAAAAGTGCTCTCGGTAGGATTTTCTGACGGGTAGCAAAAAATGACATTACATGCTGTCTTATTTTCCTACCCCGTCACATTTTCCTACCTCTGCGTAGATTGTGAATTGTGCCTAGTGCTTACCCGTTGAAATGTACCCTCACTTTCCTTGTACACGGTCAAAAAGTGCTCTCGGTAGGATTTTGTGACAGGTAGCAAAAGATTGGTAGCATTTTCTGACGGGTAGCAAAAAATGACATGACAGGTGTCAGGCTGTCAGATTTTCCTACCACTGCTTAGATTGTCAAATGTGCCTAGTGCCTAGCCGTTGAAATGTACCCCCACTTTCCTTGTACACGGTCAAAAAGTGCTCTCGGTAGGATTTTGTGACAGGTAGCAAAAAATTGGTAGCATTTTCAGACGGGCAGCAAAAAATGACATTACATGCTGTCAGATTTTCCTACCCCGTCACATTTTTGTACCTCTGCGTAGATTGTGAATTGTGCCTAACCATCGAAATGTACCCCCACTTTCCCTGTACATGATCAAGAAGCGCTCTCGGTAGGATTTTCTGACAGGTAGCAAAAAGTAACATGACAGGCTGTCGCATTTTCCTACCCCCTCACATTTTCCTACCTCTGCATAGATTGTCAAATGTGCCTAGTGCCTACATGTTAAAATGTACCCCCACTTTCTTTGTACATGGTCAAAAAGTGCTCTCTGTAGTATTTTGTGACGGGTAGCAAAAAATGACATTACAAGCTGTTAGATTTTCCTACCTGTCACATTTTTCTTCCTCTGCATAGATTGTGAAATGTGCCTAGTGTCTACCCATTGAAATGCAGCTCCACTTCCCTTGTGCACAGTCAAAAAGTGTTTGCAGTAGTATTTTCTGACAGCTACCAAAAAATGACATTACATGCTGTCAGATTTTCCTACCACGTCACATTTTCCTACCTCTGCGTAGATTGAGAAATGTGGCTAGTGCCTACCCGTTTAAATGTACCCCTACTTTCCTTGTACATGGTCTAATAGGGCTCTCGGTAGGATTCACTGACGGGTAGCAGAAAATGACATTACATGCTGTCAGATTTTACTACCCCGTCACATTTTCCTACCTCTGCGTAGATTGTGAATTGTGCCTAGTGCCTACCTGTCGAAATGTACCTCCACTTTCCTTGTACACGGTCAAAAAGTGCTCTCGGTAGTATTTTGTGACGGGTAGCATAAAATTTTATTACATGCTGTCAAGTTTTCCTGCCCTGTCACATTTTCGTACCTCTGCGTAGATTTTGAATTGTGCCTACCCATCGAAATGTACCCCCACTTTTCTTGTACACGGTCAAAAAGTACTCTCGGTAGGATTTTCTGACAGGTAGCAAAAAATGACATTACATGCTGTCAGACTTTCCTACCCCGTCAAATTTTCCTAACTCTGCGTAAATTGTGAAATGTGCCTAGTGCCTACCCATTGAAATACATCCCCACTTTCCTTGTACACGGTCAAAAAGTGCTCTCGGTAGAATTTTCAGACGGCTAGCAACAAATGACATTAAATGCTGTCAGATTTTCCTACCCCGTCACATTTTCCTACCTCTGCACAGATTGTGAAATGTGCCTAGTGCCTACCCGTCCTAATGTTCCCCCACTTTCTTTGTACACAGTCAAAAAGTGCTCTCGGTAGGATTTTCTGACAGGTAGCAAAAAATGACATGACAGGCTGTCAGATTTTCTCAGCCCATCACATTTCCTACTCTGCGTAGATTGTCAAATGTGCCTAGTGCCCAGCCATTGAAATATACTCCCACTTTCCTTGTACACGGTCAAAAAGTGCTACTGGTAGTATTTTCTGACAGCTAGCAAAAAATGACATTACATGCTGTCAGATTTTCCTACCCTGTCACATTTTCCTACCTCTGCGTAGATTGAGAAATGTGGCTAGTGCCTACACATTGAAATGTACCCCTACTTTCCTTGTACACCGTCAAATAGTGTTCTTGGTAGGATTTACTGAAGGGTAGCAGAAAATGACATTACGTGCTGTCAGATTTTACTACCCCGTCACATTTTCCTAGCGCTGCGTAGATTGTGAAATGTGCCTAGTTCCTACCTGTCGAAATGTACCCCCACTTTTCTTGTACACGGTCAAAAAGTGCTCTTGGTAGCATTTTTTGACGGGTAGCAAAAAATGACATTACATGCTGTCAGAGTTTCCTACCCCGTCACTTTTTCGTACCTCTGCGTACATTATGAATTGTCGCTACCCATCGAAATGTACCCCCACATTCCTTGTACATGGTCAAAAGGTGCTCTCGGTAGGATTTTCTGACAGGTCGCAAAAAATGACAGTACATGCTGTCAGATTTTCCTACCCCGTCACATTTTCCTACCTCTGCGTAGATTGTGAAATGTGACTAGTCCCTACCCGTTCAAATGTACCCCCACTTTCCTTGTACATGGTCAAAAAGTGCTCTTGGTAGGATTTTGTGATGGGTAGCAAAAAATGACATGACAGGCTGTCAGATTTTCCTACCGATAGGAGAGAGCGCTGCCACTGAAAACTGGGTCCAGGCAGGGAATGGAAGCTGAGTCCGGTGGCATATACTCTCTAGTTCACACACCTTTCTTTACTCACTTTACTGGTCGGAATTGAAGGACTCGGATGAGGATCCACAAGTTAAACGCAATGCAAGGCTGCACTGCGCGCACCTGGCATGGCCCATGCTCTCTAGCTCAGGCAGCTAAGCTGTCCACGCTACTCCACAACTGACTGAACTAAGTGAGAAGATGGCGCGTGCGCACCCGTCCAACTGACCCTCATCATAATGAATTTAATAGGCTGACTAACAGCCAATGAAATTCAGTACATTCTGTTGCTACGCTGAGTATCCTTACACTGCGCTGTTTGTGCATACTGGCGGGCCATATCTTTAGCGCCCTGGTTAGAATCCTACATAATAATGGCTTATGCTAACTGCTCAGAGCCTACGAGCTCCGTGCAGTATATACAGTACCAAAACTGTATAAAATGGGACGCGCCCCTCTGTGTGGTCAGGTACAACCATGCAATGCGTGATAATTATTTATTTAATAAATATTGCAGCCATGCCGCTGCGCTTAGCAAAATGAATGCACGCACACAGACAGAAGTGGACACTGTGTGTTCCCTGAACTCCTGGGGGCACAGGGGTGGGGGGCGGCTCCCCTCCAACTTTAAATAAGCAGCGGCCACTTGACCTGGCTAACTTCCATGGCACCCCTCATCTTTACCTCCTAAACTGTCTGGGGGGGTTCTGATTCCTATGGTGGTCTCCTCTGCCCTTCCTCTCCTCTCCTCTCCTCTCCTCTCCTCTCCTCTCCTCTCCTCTCCTCTCCTCTTCTCTCCTCTCTTCTCTTCTCCGTCGGGCTTGTTCATTCCCAGGTAGTTAATGTTTTTCCACCTCTCCTCTGCTGGGGACTGTCAGAACCTCCTTCACTTATTCCTGCTTTCCTCCCACCTTTGGGTTCTCCTCCACCTCCTGGTCTTTCTTACTCTCCTCCTCTCTGGTTATCTCCTGTTTATCTTTCGCACCTCTCTTACTTTCTTCCTACCCCTGGATTCTTTTCCAGTTTCACACCTCGGCTCTTTCCTCCTTTCTCCAACCCCCTCCCTCCTTTCCAACATCATCTAAGCCTCTTTCCTCCTGGATCCAGCCTCCTTCACTCCTCTCTAACTTTACCTCCCCTTCTCTTTACTCCATTCTTCATTTGCTTTATCTCCTCTCCAACTTCACCTCCTCCTTTTCACTGTACTCCTTTCTCCTGCCTCCTACAGTGCACATCCACTGTTATTAAATGCCTCCGGCACCTTGCAATGCCTTGTAGCTCAGGTAGGCCCTTCTCTGATCTCCCCCAACCTGGGTACTACCCTTGCTCAAATTATCTCATGCAATGGAGATTATGTGCACAAACATGATCAGTTGCCTTCTTCCTGGCCATGGCTTTCCTGTCATTCTGTGTGCCTCCCCTCCTCTTTGCATGGCGCCACAGACCGAGGTTTTATCTTAGTTCGCTGCCACCTTGTATTCTCATTGGGCAGATGCTCGGCACGAAACCTGCTTAACAGCGCTGTATTGACCACAGTCATAGGTGTGCACTCCACAGTCTCACCTTGCTTTCCCAGCTTGTGAATTGAAGCTGGAAATGAAACTGCCTTTGAGTGCATTGTTTCTTTTTCACTGTTTCTGCATTTCCTGATCCCTGCACTCCCAGGTTAAGTTCTTAGAACAAACTACTCGTCTTTCCCTTGCCATCCACAGACATGCCGGATGTGTCGAGGTCTTCTGGAGGAAGTGGGGAATTTACTATTCCTATCGCCGCCTCCTAATGAGTGCTGTCTCTCGCTGACAATGTGCACTTTTTCTCTCTCTACGAATGTAGATTTTCTCCATCCTTGAGGCGTATGTGATGGGTGTTTGCACAGCGTGCAGGTGTAAGTGCAATGGGGATGTGCGTGTGTGGTGTTTAGGTGCATGTGCAAAGTAAGGCGATGTTCCAAAAAGCGCATATTTTCATTGAAGACACTTGCAGTATTTTAACATAAAATGACATCAGCTCCCGCGTTAAGGCCATTGGCTGCACAGGGGCCTGTGAGTGTCGGAACAGCTGGAACTGTGGACTCCATTCGAGTGAAATATGCTGCCATTTATTTACTGTCAGACGTTTAGAGAGCATATGCAGACATGCAATTAGATCACATGTCAGCAAGCACGTGGCCACAACAGTTTCATTGTGCGACAGTGTGACAGGAGAGCATCATGTGCAGTACTGAATTTGACGCCCTTTCTACAGTGAAAGCTCTCCTTGGCAGTAGCACAATTTCACTCAGGTGGAAAGAGAGTTAGAGGGGATCAGTGGGCGGACATTTTCAGATTCAATGTAGTGGCAAGATTATTTTGATGTTTTTTTTTGCAGTAGCAAAAATGCTAAGTGTATATTTGTCTTCCTCTTGGGCATGTTGAATCTGGAACTGTGGCAGATGCTGTCTTTGAGTGATCTTATGCTATGTTTGCTCCGTTTAAAGTAGTGAGAGTGTGTGTGCATCTTTCCAACGCAGACAGTACGAGGTGCAGGACTGCGTTCGCAGTGATGACTGTGGGGATCTTGCTGAAACGACAGTTCTCCATGGCAGTGGCGCACCACAATGTTTGGGGGTGAGTAGAGAGTGGCCAGGGAAAGGAGCAGGGGTCAAGTCCTGAACATTAAAGTCGGAGGACTCATCAACAAACTGGGATGTGACGTCGCCAGAAATTAGCATAGCAAGATGAAATATAGACATTTCATTAAATTGGCTCTGCATAACCACCCAAATTGCACAGGACGAATGGCATTTGACTTTCATAAAATCAGCACACACACAAAACCAAGAGAGGATATTTGCTTTTAGTGGTGTTTTTTTTTTTAGAAAGTTAAAAGTTGTGTATGTTTTAAACTCAGAGAACAATCCAAATGTTTTCCCTGGAACCTGCAGTACTGAAATGGAACATTTCACCTTTAGCTGTTTACTATTCTTCATCAGTTTATATAGTGCAGTGGTGAAGTGTCCGGCCTGAAAACCTTACTGTTCGATCCCCGAACCCCGATGTCGGCTTTAATTCATAAATTCGAAGGGGACATTCAATGTTTGCCATTTTAGCTGGGGGGACTGAGTTCACCCTCTGAAAAAAGTGGTTGTATGCCGTCCACCTGCGTGTAACCTTGACTTGAGCCCTGGAAAGGAGATCACTGTGGTTGTGGTTATGGTGAGCGGGCAGTGTTTGAAAATGTACATAACTGATGGTATGGCCATGGGCATGGAGTGGGTGGTGTGAGTCGCATGGTTTGGATCTGTAAGAGAGATTCTGTGAGCCGGGAAGACCACCCCCTAAGTGATGTATACCTGGGTGTGTGATATGGAAGATCGCCCAGGGTCTCTTTCCTCTTCCTGGCCTCCAAACATGCGTCATACAATGGGCACCAGAAAGACCTAGACATGCTTCCTTTTTTGGAGATTCATGGTCATGCGCTCTGCCAGATTGCTGGCTACAAGCTTATTTCCTTGGCTCACTGGGCCTTGAGTCTGCAAATGATAAAACTCTGTGAGGGTGTAGGGGTAACCCATGGACACAAGGGTGGCATGTTGATCGACAAAACCTTTTATTAAAAACTAAAATGGGGGGAGTTGGAGGAAAACCTTACTAACCCTATCCCAACAAAACCATCTAATGAAACTGTCAGAATGTCCCAAAAGTAAAGTTTGCCATCCTGTGTCCAAATACCTAACCTGTCCTCACAAGCTAAACTCAATATAATCTGACAAGGGAAATGTCTCTTGGCTGTCTGCCTGCAGCCCAGATTTGCAGTTAAAAACAAAAGTTCCATTAAAGGAGTGGAAAGCAAACCAACGTTTGACAAGACTCATAGGGCCTCATTACGACCTAGGCGGTAAGTTACCGCCTGGGCCGTGACTTTACCACCATGGGGTAAACTACGTTTACGCCATGGTGGTTGGCGGACTTACCGCCCCATTCCGAGGTTGGCGGGGCGGTAAGTCCCCAATCCCCATTTACCCTTCCCCATTCCCATTTTTGCCCCATAGGGCATAATGGGAGTGGGGAAGGCGTTAATTACGCCACCGTAAATTATGGTGGCGTAATTAACTCCATGGTCCCTTAGCGCCATGGATTTTAACACCTGCTAAAAGCAGGTGTTAAAACCTCCATGGCGCTAAGGGACCTCGTACTCAGGCGGTAAGGGTCGGCGCTGTTTACACCGCCGTAAAACCCTTACCGCCTGAGTCGTAATGAGGCCCATAGGGTTGATTCCAGCTTTCTTGGTAGACCTGACTCCCAGGCCCTGTGTCACGGAAGAATGGCCTCATTCCAAGCACTCTTGAGGGTCCCAGAACCTTTTTGAGCAGACCCAATTCTCAGGTATGGCAACAAGGAGGAATAGCCTGGTTCTCTCTTCCAAGTTGTGTTGAGGGTTCCAGATCATTTTAAGCAGATCCAGCTTCCAGGTACTGTGATGAAGAAGAATCGCCTGGTTTTCTCTCACAAGCTGTGCTGAGGGTCCTAGACACTTTCTGAGCAGACCCAGCTTCCAGGTACTACGACAAAGAATAATAGCCTTTTTCTCTTTCCCAAGCTCGGCATAGGGTCTTAGACCCTTTTCTATCTGACTTCACTTTCACCTGCAGCCTTGGTTTACTCTCCTGCCAAGGTCTCTGAGTGTCCTTTGTGCACGTATGCTCTGTGTTTCTCCTGTTACTATTATGGGTGCACCTCCCCAGCGTGGTTCCCAGACCCCATTCACTTGGTTAACTTTACAGTTCTCTTTATCTGATTCTTCTTTGTGCCACAGCCTTGGTTTACTCTCCTGCCAATGTCTGTGAACGCCATTTATAAGTGCAAAGTTTGTATTCCTTTTATAGACTACCTTCACCTTGCTACTGTGTGTCAGCAAATATACTTTTATATTAATCCTTACTTTACTTGAGGTTTCTTACTTTCTCTGGGTCTCCCCAATGTCAGGTTTGGCCACCCTAGTACCTGCAGGGTCTTGGCGGTTGCCGTCTGTTTGTCTTCAGGTCTCCCAGGATCTTCTGAGGCTTTTCCAGCAACTTGCAGCCTTCTCCGGCTCCTGCAAGCCTCTCCATCATCCTCACAGTGGGTTTTCTCTGCTCCATCAGAACCCACTCCCAGTGAGAGACCTCCTCTGCGGTAAGCTTCCTGCTTTGTGGGACCCTTCCGGATGCGCTCTTCTCCCCGACTCCGTCTGCTTCTCTGGTATGACTTCCTTCACGTAGCTTGCCGAACTCCTGGTCTGTGCAGAGAGGTAGAAGACCCCTTTGTTCGGTTCTCTCTCTCGCTTTGAATGACAGCTGACCAATCAATTGACTTGAACAACTAGACCACATGACTTGGTTCTCAGCATTGATCTTCATTGCTCTTGGCCTCTTCTTCGTCCAAGTACTGCCATTAAATTCTTTATGGGTGTTTTCTTCCAAATGGTCTCTACCTGTGATGTACAGCAAAAGTATAAAGCCTAGCGTGGTCAAGGGCGGTGTTGGTACTGCCAGTGTTTTAGCTCCCCCCACTCTGCTGCTGCTGCTATGCTAAACTGAAGATACACCGCCCTGGGCTTTAAGTCTTGCCTGCAGACTCCCGAGTGGCGAAGCCTGTGTGGTCAGGGGCGGTATTGGCACCACCAGTGTTTTTGCTCCCCCGCTCTACTGCTGCTGCTGTGCTGATTTGAGAACACGTCCCCTGGGCTTTAAGTCTTGCCTGCAGACCCCAGAGTGGCAAAGACCGGTGTGGTCAAGGGCGGTGTAGACACCACTGGTGTTCACATGGAGTGGGTCACTGTATAACACCTCTTGGCGTCCCCCCTGCTCCAGCATAGCGATATCGTGGCTGGGTTGTGAAGCAATAGATCTACAGTCACTCAGTGAAGGAACTGGGGAAGTGAAGCCTGGGCCCCAGATGAGCACCGAGAGTGATTGATGAGTGAGTACCAAGGGACTTATTATTTATTTTAACCTTTTAATCTAAATAAATATATATCATGATATAATGAAATAAAAATACAGTGAGGATTGTGTAGGGCTGAGCACTGTATGCAAGAATGTCTAAAAGGAAGGTCAGCAGCTTTATCTCTCCAGCGGAACGCCCAAAGAAGCGATATACAATTTTCAAGCCTATCTCGGACATACATATTTTAGTTACCGAGATGAAAGACCTTCTATTTGACATTGATGCCACCCATCACAGTACAGCACAGGTTTCTCACGGAGCTGGCAAATCTAAATCTAAACATTAAAACTCTGATGGCTAAGTGGTATTGTCCAATTTGACATAATGCCAATTTTATCTACTCCCATTTGACTGCATCTTTTTGACCTAATTCTGTAGGTCAAATGGTACACTTTAATCAAAAAAGAGTTGTGGGGTGGGGTAAGAGAATTGGTTGAGGTGGGAGAAGTCAGGGCGTGTGGGGTGTCTCCCACGCATTACAGGGTGTTGCGGGGGTGTCTTCCTCCAGAGAAGGTCAAAAAAATTAGGTCAAATGGGCATTAGGTCAAGTTTTATAGGTCAAACAACCCATATCCGGCTAAACTTAATGCCATTTCTTTTAGTGCTCCACAACCATCGCTTAACACACATAAAAAAGTCAGCACGGGTAATGTTAAAGACATGAGCCATGCCTGTGTCGATGGTGAATGACACCCTAAATGGTCCATTTAGTGGGGGGGATTCTCCAGTTCCTGCACCCACTAGTCATCAGCTAAGACCAACAATGAATGGAACAATTACAACTGGCATGGTTAAATCATCTGTACGAACAAATATGTACCACAATCTTCCCAAGAAGCCAGCTTTTGTGCCATGTGGTGTGAAAAACGATGTTGCGATTAGGTCAGCTATTGATCACTACGCCCGCTCCAAATCTCCACAGGAGGGACTTGGCCAACAGCTTTGCAACTGGTAATAGTCTGGACCAGGGGCACAAGGCCAAAATAATGGGCCTTTGGAAGCAGGAGCCCAAGTAGCCCCATAGAGCAGAGTATCTACATGTGTGACATTTTGAGACTTTTTCCCGGCCAGTTTGAAAATGGTGAATCACTTCAGAATAAAGCCTTTCATTGGATAAGACATATTCAAGGTTGTACTTCTATCATCAGAGAGGACATCATCCACTGTACTAGGGTCCAGCTGCCTATGGGGAATGTGGATGTCTTTCATTTCTTGCTAATGGACTTCTCTCAATCAAATCTTTACATATGAACATGGAGTTAGAGTCAAAAAGGGGCCAGATTTGGCGAATGAACCAACCCAGTATGAATCAGGGCTGGAAGGAGTCGACTGACTATATGCTTCATCGAGCCCCTCTAACATCTGATTTTTCCAGGATGTTAATATCCTCTCGTGGAACATTGCTTGCATTGAAATGCACCTGGTAGACCTCAATTGGAGAGGATTTGCTGCAGCGTTCCGACCCAATATGCTTTCAAGAGACCTGGGCAATTGATAAATGCAATAAACAGGGGTACTGTAGAGAGAGGTGACTGCGAATTTCAACGGTGACTCCATATTTTAGCTAGAACTCCACATTTTAAGAAGGATAAAAAATGTGTCCCATTGGTGATCCAGAGTGTGAGACTCACGTGTGAGACTCAGGCAGAATTTAGTATATGTCAGTATTCTGGATGCACAAAACACATGCCAGCTAAAAATTAATTTGAATTTGATAGTGCACAACATGTTGTCATTTTGCACTCTACATCACAGTTATGGACTGAATTGCAATTAACCATAAAACTAAAATTTCTTAAACCTTAATCTCTATCCTCTAACCCCTACTTATATTCAGAGCAAATCAGTCAATGATTTTGTGTAAAAGTGAATATTGATGAATTAAATGTGCTGTGCAGAGTCAATTTAAAATGCAGGCAAATAACCGTGGAGGAAATGGTTTTGCAGGTGATCTGAAAACTGGTTCCATTGTTCATATTGTAGAACAGGAAAGAACAGAATAGGGAAATGTAACTCTTGCATCCGTTGCTGCCATTCTAAGCAGTCAAGATAAACACGACCCGAACCTTCGAGAAGGTTGGCTGAGCTTCAAATGAGGCAGTTCTGACTGACACGTTACATCACAGAAAAAGGCTGGCACTTTTACATTTCACATAGGTGCAACTTATATACATGGGCAGGCTTAGGGAAAGAGCTCAAATAGGCTGGCAGGAGGCTGGCTCATTCTCTTGGGCTGATGCAGGGGTCTCAGAAAAGTATGGCAGGCTCTGGCACTCTTAATCTCTGGCCGTCCCTAAGGGCGTGGAAGAAGTGCTGACAGGCAGACTGAGGGGAATACTTTGTGGGCTCTTTCCAAGCTCAGAGCAGAATAGAGACAGATGAAGGGAATCTCCAATGTAGGAGTTATCCAGATAGACGCTGAAAGTGAGTGATCCAAAGGCTCACATAATTAATCTTCATTCTTGGTGAGTGTCTGGTTAATTGAGGTACGTGTCTCTTTAAAATCACAAATGAAGATTTTGATTTTGCATGGGTTCTAAATATCAGGCATCCCAAAGTCTTTTTGCTCCCCAGTATACTGAAGTGAAGTATATTTCCCAATGCAGAATTAGTTGCCAAAAAATAATAATTGCAAAGAATAGAAGTTACCGCTCTAGGAGCTAAGTGTCTCAAGGTCGTTGCGCAGTATTCTCTGCCAAGATAGAGGGCTACAGTAACCCTCTGAACTTCTGGAAGTATCATCGCCTGGGCCTGAAGAGAGAATAACTTGTACTAACTATTGCTGCAAGAATTGTAAACACATTGGCCCTCATTACAAGTTATGCCGGTAGCCATGCCGCAATTTGCGGCATGGCTGCCGGCAAAACCGCATCCGTGTCTGTGTCCTCGGAATGAGGACTTACCGGACAATTCCGAGTTCGGATGGCCCGGTAATTCTTCACTCGAGGACACGGTTCATCCCCATTCCCATTTCAGCCCCCATAGGGCTGAATGGGAATGGGAGAGGGAGTAAACAACGGGCCATTACGAGATGGCCCGTTGTTTGCTCCCTCTTCCCCTCGCGGGACCCGGTATGCAAGCCTGGTTTTCCCAGGCGTGCTTAACGTGTCCCGCGAGGGGACCTCGTAATGTGGCGGAACGGTTTGAACGGCGCCGCAGCCTTTTACGGCGCCGTTTAACCCGTTCCGCCGGGGTCGTAATGAGGCCCATTGTATTATTCTAACAGAGTGTGAAGTCAGCATGGGCAAGTGAACAAAGGCACATAACTCTTTTAGTGCATTACGTGTGCTGTTATATTTTATTCATGAATCTCAATTACTTATAGAGTGTGTGCAAAAGAAACAAGTCAGCTCTGGTATTTATTTTTGTGCCCTGGTTTCTTGTATTATCATGTAAGTGGTGATTTCATTTTACTGCCGGTGGTATTTCACTGTGTCACATGTGGTAAAATGCAAAGCAAGGCTAGACACTGTAAATTGTTTTCTTCTAAGAGGCTCTGAATGAATGTTCTTATTTGGTATACATGCTAAATGTATTCTGAGATATTGGCAAAAGGGCATAATGTGGCATTGTAAATGAAAAATACTGCAGAGTGTACTAAGTCCAGTCTTTGCTTACCGTTAGGGAGCCCGGTATAAATAATTATCACCAGGCAGTTCCCTATGTTCTAGGCTCACCACTATACCATGAAATACCAAAAATACCACCAAACTGAAATACCAGACAGAAAATATCCATATTGTGCACTCATTTTCTGTGTTTGAGCTGTGAGGTAGTGCAGTGCTTTGTGCAAATTTGACTTTTGTTACAGCGTTTTTAGCAATAGTCCCACCATGTCTCAGATTCATACTGAGTTTCCTGAATTATCGGACTACCTCGATACAAAGCTGTATGCATATGCAACCTGGTCATCTGAAAACTTGATAACATGGAAAGACAGGATTTGCAATCAAGCGGAAAAAGAGGCATCTGAAGGTATTTTTGATGAAGAAAGTATTGTGCAAATGTGTTTCCTTAGACTGTTCCGAGCGTCGAAGCGCAAGGAAGAGAAGGATTGCATCATTAGACTCTTTGGTTTTCTGCTACACAGATCCATAACGCTGCAAAGGAAAGACTGTAAGGTCATTAGCAAGTTGCAATGTGATTTACATGCAGATCGAGAGCGATTGCTACAGATGCAATAACATGGAGAGTTAGACACATAATTGCAGGCCAAATGTAACAGATTTAGTGCCCGGCTGGCACAGAGAGATAAACAATTTACTGAAATTGAACAAGAATGAATCCATTCAAAAACAGTATTAGATGATGTAAGGCAGGACAAAGAGGTCACAATTTCAGAAATTCAGACTCTTAGAGAAAATAATAGTGACAAGGATAAGGAGACACAGATTAAAGAATAGCAAGAGATAATCAATAAAGTCAGGAATGAGAATTTTCATTTTTGCCATGAATAAATGAACCAGCAAATCTTTGATCTTAAGTCACAAGAAAAACAGAAATGTACCAGGGTCACTGAAGCTGAATTTTGTCACAGCCCTTGCCAAAGAAATTTACCAGAAGCTGACCATATGGCCAGGCATGGTTTTGTTTGAATGTTAGGGTCTGAATCAACTAGCACTGGCACTGATCACACACATTCTCACCACAAGAGAAGAGGAGTGAGAGACAACATGGAACTTACCAGAATGCACCATGCAGTCCTTTGAAAATCATGAAGTCTATCAAAACTCTGATTAGACTGTTAGAAAAAAGGAGGAGATTGTTGCATAGAAGATCATTTAGAGGCTGTCCTTGATATGCTCAAGACCCTTCAGATTCCTAGGGAACAATATGGGTGGTATTTTCACCTCTAGATGCGGCTTCTGCTAGTGTTATCCGTGGTCTGAATGAACAGGAACATTTGTCATGGGCAGACTTTGAGAAAGAAATTAGACACCAATTCTTGCCTTATCAGTCTATACAGCAAGCCAAGAAAGTCACTTATAGCATGGCAGCACAACAAAATGAATCCCCTCGCCAGTTCTTTCAAAACTTAAAAAGGGAATTCTCACTTTTTGATGTGACCTTTAACCCTAACTGAGTAGAATTTAAAACTGCGTATTTCTGTGGGCTCCAAAAAGAAATTGGGCCTCATTTCGAGGTTGGTGGTAGTCATGGCACTATTTGCACCATGACTGCCACCAATAATGGTACCGTGTCCAGTTTGGTGCAATGGGGACTTACCGCTCTAGTAAGACCTTGGCAGGACTGGTAAGTCCCCATTCACTAAACCATTCCCCATTCCGATTTGAGCCCCCATAGGCTCAATGGGAATGGGGAGGGCGCAAATAACGTGCCGCCATATGCCAAGCCTGTTATTTGCGCCCAGGTCCCTTAACGGGTCCCGTCCTTAACACCTGGTCAGACCAGGCGTTAAGGAAGGGACCCGCTAACAGACCTCATAGTAGGGCAGTAAGGGATTACCGCCACCAGTCTCCTTACCGGTGCCCGGTATCCCTTACCACCCTACTCGGAATGAGGCCCATTGTTTCCCAATTAGTCTATGAATTGGACAGGGCAAAACCATTACAATGGATAATTAAACAGGCAACCAAACTGTATGAGGTAAAAGGTAATCAGAAAGAGGAGGGTCCTAGGAATAAAGAGACAAAATCAACACCATCGGTTTTGGAGGTAAAGTCTGTAAAGATGCCGCTAGAATCAGCTCAAACTCAGACAAAGAATAACATGACACCTAAACAAATGGGTTTGTGTCTCCACAGAGAACACCACCCCAGACTCCCATTATCCAATTAATTGATCCCAGTGACAGAAGTTCTTACATTAGTCCTCATTACCTTGGTAGTTCTTCCAGAGTGGGGTTTCTCCACGACATGCCAGGCCTGAATAACAATCAAAATCAGATGTACAACTGCCCATACCAGATATTTGGGGCCCACAGTAGATTTGACCCAAACACAATGGTGAATGACCACTAAGAAAGACCAGGAAATGTGGATAGATTCATTGAAAATGGAAATCAGCATAGGGAACAGTTCCCACCAAATGAAAGACAAAATATGAATTTTGTACCTTGCCAATATAGTCAGTCCCCACCACGGGCTGACCATGGTCAGAGGATGGTCACCCCACGTTCTCCACCTCCTGTTTCACAAGAATTTAGAAGAAATGCAAACAGAAATCAATCTCCTGAAAGGTACCAGAAAAGGCCTAATCAGGGTGAATTTAACCATTGACGGCCCAGACCACAAAGAGAGAAATTCAGACACATTGACAGGTTTCAGTGCTTAGAGGCCCAAGTTAAAATGTTATCTGAGCAAACAGGAAAATCATGTGCAGTTCAAAAGTAATAATCAAGTGAAGGTGCAGAAGGTCATAGAAGTGACCTTGCACGTGGCGACAACAAGTGACTAACTAGTCACCTCTGCCATGCTGAAAACACAGATGCCCATGAATCACCTTTGAATAAAAATACTGAATGGATTGCTGATAGAAAAACAAGAAAACAACCAAATGAAAGTGAGACAGGGCATTATAACACACACAAAATGAGAGTGTGGTTTAACTTGGAGTTGAACCAGACCATTCAGGAGTGTGTGAAGATCAAGAGCAAAAAGGAGAAAATGAACTAGAAAAACCCAAAGAACAGAGAGGTAGATTTAAAAAGAATTTGCGATGTGAAAATGAAACCCAAAACAAAGAGTCAGGATCAACAGATAGTTTACCCATACCTGATAGTCAATACCCAAAGGCAGATGCAGATCAATTACCTGAGGAGTATTTTGAATCACCGATATTACAAGAGATAGAAATGATAGGCACTGTGCTAAATGCAGATAACTGTCACACACCAGCAACTGACATGCTAACACATGACACTTGTGAAATGAACCAGCCAATAGGTTCTAGTGTGGAGGTAAGTAGAGAGGACCCAAACAATGCGGATAGAACAAGGAGAGATTGGGGTGTGAACACTGGTGGCCCCAACTCAGAGTGGCAGTCAGTGGCTAAACTTCAAATGGGTTCTGAGTCAAGAAAAATAGACAAAGAAATTCAAAAAGAAATGGGAAAAAAGGAGGGTAGACTGTCATTTCACATGCCCCTTTGCCTAGCAAAAAGCCAGGCTGATCTGAGAAAAATAAGTCCTGAGATCCGTAACAATTCACACTTTCTATGTGTACTGGAAGAATTTGAGGACAGATACTATGCTCCCATCACAGTTGAGGAGAAATGTAACACGTTTTCTATGATTGACACAGTTTCCCAACCAACAATAATGTCAAGGGAACTGATGCAAAGTATCAATGAGGGGAGATCCCCACAAAACTATGTAAAGGTAAGAGAAAGTGAAGGCCCTGTGCACAATTTCAATGGGGAAGAAATACCGATCAAAGGTGTCTCTGAGGATGACATAAAGATAGGAAAGCATTGATGAGACAGGAAGTATTGGTCATACCCATTAATGAAATAGCCTTCCCCATAGGGACTAATTGCTGGAAGAGATTGTTGCCCTCATTGATGGGGTAAATGGAGTATGGTGGTCCTTATCCAAAAGACCATTGAAACCTAAGAAAATAATGACCCATAGCAACGGCATCAAAGAATGCCACACCATTGCTAAATCAGAAATTGCAGTGGAAGTATATCTTCAGAATAGCTGTGTGCCTAGCGTCACTGACATTCACATGTGTCAGGATGAAAAGCGAGGAGAAAAAGAGAAGCAATCTTTGGAGATTTATTTAGACCCTAAGAAAAACTGGCAAACAGAAATAGATGAAACTCATTGTGTTTTTATCTAAATGAAGAAAAAAACAAACCAAATAGTACTCTATAGTCAGATCAGGAAAATGCATTTCAACAATTGCAGAAATACACCCGGGACCGGGAGAAGGGCAGCCATGGATACTTGTCCAATTGAATGGGCATTCTGAAAGGATTAAATCCACTTTGGCGCTTGAGCATGAAAGGTGTTTAATTAACAAAAAGGTTCTCAGGCAAATACTTGACAGAGAGGAGACCCACATTTTTAAATAAAAAACAAAAACATCTTTGGCCTACATGATCCTGAATTGGGATGAAGAATTGCAAGAAGATGCATTCTGAAGATTATAATTGACTCTAAAAGCATTCATCACAATGTGTGGATTGTGATAGGGACACAAAACAAATTCTATTTGGGAAATGACATCATGTACAGAATGACTTTCTAGATCACAAGGTATGGTTCAGATTGGGTGGAGCTGCACCTGAATTTGAAAACAAGAGACAAGCTTACCATTGTGCCCAAATGATGCCATATGCAATTGAACTTCATGTGTAAAGGGATGTCATCATCGCTGCATTTACCAGAAAATTTACAGTAGCATTAAAATACAGGAAGGGACAACAGATGAAAGATCCTGATGCATTTGTGTGCCTAAATGAATCCATAAAACAGCTAGGATTGGAATGAGAATATACACCATTGGTAGAGCTTGGGGATGGACCCATTCAAATCCTGGTCGACAAAAAGGGTGTCAAAACATTCATTTGGAAGAAAATACAGTGTTAGGAATGGATGTACAGAAATCCTACTACACTGCTGATTTCAATAACCCAGTAATATTCCTGAAAGCTATGTGACTACACAGTGTTAGTTACCTGAATCATTGAATTCTAAGCAAAAGAGAATCTATAAAGTTTAGTCTGTGTACCCTTAAAAGCCAGGTGAAGTGGTACGCTGTCATAAGGATGATTGTGCCCTATTTGAATTAGGTGAATCTAAAAGAGAAAATCAGCATCTTGAAGTGGAGGTAAATATTCCAAAATATTTTAGGGTAGCTATTCTCCAAAGAGACACCGCCACACGGTTAGAGGAAAACACATAAGTCTCTACTTTGGAGGATTTCCCAGAGTTTTCTAAAATGGTACAGGAGCAGCTTGAGGCTGCAGATGATTGCACAAATGAAGAAGAAAAAGACCAATTGATGAAAATATTTATGGAGTGCAAACAGGTTTTTGCCAAAGATGTCTATGACTCTGGGTGGACAAATTTTCAGGTTGCCACACTACCAGAAGGACAAGCTAGGGAACCAGTATTTGTACGACAATATATGTTGCCCCTAGCTTGCCTGGAGTTAATGACTGAAAAAATTAAACATTTAGAATCTAGAGGCATCATTCGGCCTATTCATAGTACATCGAATACTCCCATATTAGGTGTACTAAAACCCAATGGCCAATGGCGTTTGTGTGCAGATTTAGAAGAATTTAATAAAAGAGTACCCGTTTCATGATGGTCACTTTCATTTATTGATCAGGGCCTTGCACAGGTTCAGGGATCAAAGGTATTTACCGCCTTGGACCTTACAGCTGGATACTGGTCTGTGCCACTAGCTGAAGACATACAAAATGTATTTGCATTTTCCTTTGACAAATCACAATATGCATGGTGCCGGACCCTTTTTGGGTATGTCAATAGTGGGAGTGAGTTTGGGGTATTCCTGAAAAAGGCACTCCCAGATGTAGCTGAAAGAGGAACATTAGTTTATGTAGATGATGTGCTAATCAAAAAATGAAGATATGAAAAGCCATTTCAATGAAATTAGACATGTACTCAGCCATCTACAGAAGGCTGGGGCAAAAGTATCTCTACGGAAAGCATAGTAGTGTAGGTAAAGGGTAAACTTTCTAGGCCATGAAGTGGCAGAACGTGGGTTAAACTCACAAACGAAAAGGTGGAATCAATTCAGAAACTAAAAGAGCCCACTAATTTGAAAAGTTTAAAAAGCTTGCTAGGAATGACAAGTTACAATAGGAAATTTATTGAACATAATGCAGTAATTACACAACTTTTGACGAGGGTACTGAAGCAGGCTGTACTCTGGAAAAGGGAAAAAGAACAAAGTAAGGCAGTGGCCAAGTTAAAAGGCTGTCTAATGAAAGCACCATGTTTAGCATATCAAATACAAAGTCTGGATTCTTTGTCGAAATAGGATTCACAGATCAATGTATGTCAGCAGTGTTATACCAAAAATATAATGCAAATAATAAAACCGTTGCATATGCCAGTTAGGTATTGGCACAGGGAGAGACCAAGTTTAGTGAATGTGAAAAGGCACTTCTGACTACTGTCTGGGCATTACATTTCTGTCCCATAATTCAAGGAGAGTGATTGTTGAAACAAATCACCAGCCTCTTCAATTGTTGCAAAGTTAAAGGATCAGATCAAGGAATTAGGCCCAGTCAAGAATCACTTCATGGCCATTAGCACTTCAGGGATTTCCACTGGAGGTGACATATGGACAGAACAAAACAAGCCCAGTTGCTCAGGGGCTAGCAGAATTACATGACTGTGCAGCCATTTGTGCACCTGAAGAAACATAATTAGAAACACATTTAGGTGAATTTGAGCAATGCCCATACAGGGCTTTCAATGAAAAAACATGTAAGGATCTCCCAACCGTGTATGAAGAGGGATGTGCATATCACGTGGAAGGTGATTCTGAAAAAGAACTGGTGGCAGGAACAGGAAACTGGTAGATAACATTTGATAGCATCCCTAGAGTAAGCATGAGGCTAGGCCCCAGAGGCAGTCAAGTTGCAAAATTGGCTGCCATTTATAAGGCAATAGCTACAGCAGTAGAACATAAACTTAAAGAAATTGTTTTAGTCACTGATTCAGATTATGCACAAAATAGTTTTATAAACAAATAATCAGGATGAGGAGATCCAAAACAGAGACACAAAAGTGCTGTGTGTGTGTGTTTATTATGTACTCACACAGGAAGTAGTTAGTGGTTCAACAATTTACTTTACATTTCTTCCGATAAGCACGAAAGATGGTTGAAATCGACGAACGGACAAGGTTAGTTATTCAATAGTAGCACAAATAGATGTCGGCCTCTGGAGTGTAGTGGTCAAAACTACATTGGGATACATGTTTCCTTACAGATCGAGGGGGTATAAGAACCCACTGGTACAGGAAAAACACGAGCCTGAGACTGGGGATGGTCTGAGGCGTGGTAAACAAAAAGTGAACACAACAATCTTTGAATATGACAAATACAGGGTAGTGATACAGTTGTGTCACGTAGTTCGACACAGGGTGTGTTTCGGCCAAAAAAAGTAGCTTGGTTGGAGCCTGTCTTTATGCTGGCCTTCGTCAGGAAAAGGCACGGTGGCGGTGCTGTCCGTGATGACTGTGGGTGAAACAGAACTGTTAGGATCTCGGGTGGTTCATAAAGTACTAAAGGTATTAAATACAGGCCAATTAGTGCCCAGGTGATACACCACATGGTGTATCTAAAAGACAGCTTACCAACTGCTGGGGTAGCAGAGGGGTGCTGTCGGGAAATCCAAAATAAATGCAGGATAACCGGTGCAATGCTGGCACTGGGTGGGTCGGTTGTAGTTTCCTAGAGGCCGACGTGGTTCAGAGTGTCACAGTACTGGACTGGGCCGATATTGGACCCAGGTCTGGAAGGAGAGTAGAAAAAACAGGTATATAGTAACCTATAATCGTGGGGATTCGAGAATGCTCGGTGGTGTTAGTGACCGGCACTAAAGGTGGCTACTTGGTCAATCGTGTCGAAATACCCTGTGCGCTCATGGGTCATGGGGAAAATCAAAGGTGACCCTGGGTATGGTGGACACGCGAGGCGGTGCTGTAATAGCTCTAAAAAACACTGAGTACAAAAGTGAGCTCAGTGGTAGTGCCTGGAGTACAGCGTTGGTAATGTGGAGAATGACTCGAGTGTGGTGCACGTCAAAGGCTTAACTAGTAGTGCATCTCAACAACATAGTACCCAGCGCGGGGGTAAGTGCAAAGGTAACCGAACTGACTCCTGGGACACACAGAGTTCCGAACATAGATATGGTTTACCCTTTTGAAGGACCAGATAATGGCGGCTACTTGAAAACAGGAGCGAAGCCCTGGTGAGCTGGTGGATGGGTGCCTCAAGTGAGACTGATCACTGCGTTACGAGTGGGCAGGACATGTTGGTGTTGTGGCCCGGTGCGTGCTCCACGGCATATGAGTCGAGGAGAACTTACCGCGGTCGTGATGGAAAATAGTTTTATGAAGTATTTGCCTGGCTGGAAAGTGAGAGGAATCCTTACATATAGCAAGAAACCACTTAAACATGGCAACATGATCCAAGGTATAGACCAGCATGTTTCAGAAAATGACATGATCATCCATTGGAGAAAGATGCGTGGTCATTTGAAAACACCAGGGGAAGATAAGGAGTGGAATTATTAGGCAGATCAATTAGCCAAAATTGGGGCTGTGATGGGTGAATTATTACCCATTGAACACCTGCTGGGTGGAATCCAGGTGGGATAACACACTCCAAATCTCTGAAAACAATGTATCAGCCTGTGGCGCAGTGGAGTTTTGACACTCCTTATCAAGATATGATTAACGCACAAAAAGAGGATCTTACTTTAGGTCCATTTTACATGCCTTTGTCATTTCGGGGATTGATGTTAGATCATGCCCACAATGCCATATTTGCAGGCCACAGAGGTTCCCAGAAAACTTTGGAAATTTTAAAAGATTATGCCTATTGGCCATACATGTCACATGATGTAGAACTCTACACCAGGGGATGCTTAGTGTGTGCGCAACTTCAGCCTGCTTTCCCAACTCACAGAGCACCATTAAGGAAAAGGACGCTCCCATGGTCCGATCTGCTAATCGATTTTGTAGGGCCCGGGCAGAGATCAGCAAGGGGAAACAGGTATATGTTGACGGTCATTTGTTTAATGTCCAAATGGGTGGAATGTATTCCAGCCCCAGACTGCAGTACCCAAACCGCGGCCACTTGGTTAGTTAATCATATCTTTTCGATATTTGGTTTGCCTCAGAGAATAGAGTCAGCCGGTGGAAGTCATGTGGCAAATCTTGGGCTTGAAAAGGAAGTTGCACATTTCATATCGGCCCTCCCCTTCAGGGGGAGTGGAGGGTGTAATAGATCAATAGTTGACATGTTCAAAAAGTTTGTAGCTGAAGCAGGATCTAGTTGGGATTTGCTCCTCCCTTTGGCATTAATGGCTATGAGGTCAACACCATCTAGATCGACAAATGTTAGTCCACACGAGATTTTGACAGTAAGGAAAATGGTTTTGCCAGAACACCTACTTTACAGAACAAATGAAAAGGTTCTTGTAAAGGCATCCACAATCAATGCATATGTATAAGAACTGAGAAAGCACCTGTAAAATGCTTTTGGATTTGCCAGCAAAATTTGGAAACATCAGTGCGAGAATATGAGGTAGGCGACCAGGTATACAAGTTAAATTTTGGAAAAGGTAAACATAAAAAAATCAAATTCCTTGCATCATGGTGTGGCCCATATGAGATTGTACATAAGGTTTCACCTGTAGCCTACAGAATTGCCAAAAAGGAGGTAGAGTTAACAGTGGAACAATTTGTCCACGTTAACCAGATTGAGCCCTCCCACCCGAAACATGAAGTAAAAAGGCATGAACACATTGGAGGAACCAGGGAGTGAGAAATGTAGTTATGTTCTGGAAATAAAGCACTTGTGTATCAAATATACTCACCATAGCAGGTAAGTAGGTGTACATATTTTGAAAAATATCAACTTGGAGTGTAAAGCGGTCAAAAGGAGAGATAGATCTGGTGAGTAACTGCATATATCTTTATAATGATATGTGAGGAACTGAGGTATGGAACAGGTGAGTACATACATGAAAATATGAGCCCAAAGTGTTCAGGAAGTAAATAAACAAATAAATAGATAATTATGAAAGGGGGTATAGCAGGAAAGTAAGATGTATGCATAAAAGAGGAGAAAGGTGGAAAGTAGTATCATAGGTTGAGTATGATTATATTAGCTGGGATTTTGAATGAAAGTGAATTTGGTAGCAATGGCTAATTAATGTGTATTATTTTGAAATGCTTTGCTGAGATTGGTTGTACTTGAGGCATATGCCTGGTTAAGTGCTGTGTTACATTTTGTTACTTAATCCATGTTGCTTTCAGATGGTTCTGAAGAGGTGTCCTCACTGTCATGCACTGTATTTTGGTGCATAATCTGCATTTATATGAATAATTCATGTTTGATTTCAGATGTCCAAATGAAAAGGGACAAATAAATGGATTTATGTACTTGATTCTCAGTTTGTCTTTTTCTCGTTGCACTAGAAATGAACTGACTCTGCCGCAAACGCTCAGGGAGTTTAAGTTAGCCAGATCTCTGGAGAATGACACTGGTGTGGAGTCCCCTGGAAAAGACCCCCTGGACCAAAAAAAGGGGGTGAAGATGGTCACTCCAGAAGGAATTCCCACATGCAGAGGATAGAGGCTTACTTCACCAAAGACCATTTCCTGGACAAGAGCCTAAATGGATATTCTGACTGAACTTTCGCTTTGGTTTGAAGAGTTTTTAAACATCACATTTTATTTTTATTATTTTTACAAACATTGACTTTTCAGGAATAGACTGATGCCACTGGTACAACTATATGGATTTGTTACAAAGTGAATTCCAGGCTTCTTATGGTAACTTCTAAGGTCTATTAGCACGTACTTAAGTCACAGTTGTGAGAAGGTAGAGACATAAATGGACAGGACATAACACTGGCTCCCATCACCCGGGCTGGGGAGCTCTAACTGCCGGGAAGTGGAAACCTTGGGTAAATATTCTAACATTCACAAGGCAACACTCCACATGACATCACCAGCCCACAGCATCCACAGGGAGTTACGATATTACACATCTCCTTCCATTACTAATACACAATACAAACACACAGGCGCGATATAACACATCTCCTTCCTTTACTAATACACAATACAAACACACAGGCACTATATAACACATTGTGGGTACATCATGGTGAACAACAAAACAAACCTCCCTTCTTTACAAAAGTCAACACACAGAGGAGAAAGGACATCACACACACACCCTGCTCCTTCACATGACTACGGATTTCCACCGCACACTGACAACACCAAAAATGTGCATATAGAGGTGGGAGCGCAAACTTCTCTGCAAAGAACAAGACCAAGTGGGAGCCATATGCCCTTATCCTCACACAAAGGGAGCCAACACCTTCCACCAACTAATACTCTTCTTCAACGAGCATCAGGTGGTGCTATCATGCCAAACCTCACTTCTCTCACAAATCTCCCTTTTAATGGGAAATGATACTCTAGATAGATCTGCCAATCTACACATATAAAATCACATTAGTACGACGTGGAAACAATTGGTGCATCTTTTTGTGGAGAGATGCAAACTCACATAAAATCTCAATGTTATGCTTGGAAGCAAACCTCATACTTCAGCCGGAGGCGCTACCTCCCAAAACCCATTGTGGCACTCACTACTGGCACTCACCCAAACTATATTCTACCTGCAGTAGCTACCTCCAAATAACTATTGTGGCATTCACCCACATACAATACATACCAAACTTCATATTTCTGACGGAGGCGCTACCTCCCAATGAACTTCACACTTCAGCCAGAGGTGCTACCTCCCCATTGCTATTGTGGTTCTCACCCACATACATGATACTCTGGGTGCTATCCATCTCTCACCTTCTTTAACTCACACCAAAACACATGTTAATCCATGTGCACGCATTAGACTTATCATAAATTAGTCAGTTAAAACAAACATTTTGCATTGGAACATTCTAGATGCAAACTCAAAACTTTAAAACTATTAAGCCTTTACGCAAGTTTTAAAAAACACTCCCACAAATTCCTAATAGTCCATGTTGCTTTTGAGCAACCTAATACTGTGACCTACAGTATCATCCTAAATGTCGATAGCCAGTCCTTGCCTTAAACCTGCAAATTCCTCAAATTTAGTTACATCTACCTTCAACCATAACCAAACCACTCTCATGTAGTGACCTACAGTATGCTCCTAAAGACAGTCCTTGGCTTTGACCTGCAAATTCCTCAAATTTGGTTACATCTACCTTCAACTATAACCAAACCCTTCTGATGCAATATACCACTTGCATTCCTTTCCAAACTGAAAGTGTCATTACACCTTAACCCATCACTGCTTACTCATGCCAAACTCTCAAGCTTAGTTTGACTTCATACATGTCTGTGCGACATTTCATAATGATACATTATGCCATATTCCACTGCATACATATGGTGTGCGAAACTTTGCATTAACTACAACGCATACATATGGTGCGTGACACCTTCATCATCCTTCTCTTCCCCCACAGTCACAGTATCTCTTCTTCCCGCCATTTCTTCCTACGGCAGAAAGTATCTTTAGATTCCATGCCCTCCCACCCAAGGGACCGCGCACTCAGCAGCTTCCCCTGCCATTGGCACACGGATCGTCCCATCACCATGCACCAAAACAAACGCTGGCGGTCGTCTTCATGCCTCTTCATCTACAGCAGGCTTATACCAGATGCAGCCTAGGATTCACTTCCCTGTATAACGTAATCATGTTGTACCGTTTCATTGGGTGCTTTACTCACAACTTTGCTCCTTTCTGCCTCACGCATTGTCGCACCGCGTATCACCAGCACGTGCAACTCAAATGGCTACCAAATTCTTTATCCAAACACAATACTAGCATTGGATCACCAACTCTCCAGGGCCTACCGTGGCGTCATCATTGCCACTCTGACCACGGCACCTCACAGAACTCTACGGTTTCAACCATCCCACAGACATGGTAAGAGACTGTTACTTCGTAGATTCATGTCACTGAGGATTAAATGCAATAATTAATTTTCTCTCATTTTCTACACCATGGGGACTCTTCTGCCTTTCCCCGGCTTACCTTGTCCCTTTCTTCACTTTATGGGACACATCTTGCCTTTCCCCAGTCTATGTGCGCAGGTTCACCCCTCTTCAGCACATTGGACAGCTCCCCTTTTTCAACTATGTATGCAGCTTCGCTTTGTCCTGCGCAGCTTGCCTTCTTCACCTTATGGGAAATACGCCAGCTTCCCTTCTTCAGCTTATGGGAAATATGCCTATTCTTCACTCTTCTACTGATGGGCCTGATCCACTTTTGGGACTCCACTTCACTTAAGGACCGCAGTTTACTCTGTTTCAGCCTCACTTCACGGTCCTTGCCCCATGTTTCTACACAGGTGCTTCCTCTTCTCCACCTTACAGAGCTACTTCCCTTCTTCAGCCTCTCCAGCCCCTTGGACTTAGCTTTGATTGACCCTCATGGGTAGCTAATCTGTCCTTCTATGGGGCTTTCTTCCTTTCTTCCACCCCCTTTATGCCCTGGGTGATGGGTCTTACTTGTCTTGGTGGGCAGTGTTGTCCTTCTTGTCCATCTTCTTCCGGCACCCCCCGCAGAAGGCTCCTTCAGCGTACTTCTGTTTCTTGCCCACACAGGTTATCCTTTTTAAGACCAACTCGTCGCCAATGTTACAAAGTGACTTCCAGGCTTCTTATGGTAACTTCTAAGGTTTATTAGCAAGTACTTAAGTCACAGTTACAAGAAGATATAGACATAAGTGGACAGGACATAACACTGGCTCCCATCACCCAGGCTGGGGAGCTCTAACTGCCTGGATGTGGAACCCTCGGGTAAACATTCTAACACTCACAAGGCAACACTCCACATAACATCACCAGCTCACAGCATCCACAGGGATTCACGCTATAACAGGATTCAGGGTTGTTTTTAACTTAATGTTATTTTTCTTTTTAATTATTTTTTAATTAAAAAAAACAAAAGATATAAAACATTCTAAAAAAAGAAGTGATATACAAAAAAAGAAGAAATCAAACCAGAGAACACTAATAAAAAAGATGATAAAGGTGATCAGAAGAATAAACATATGTATATATATCTAAAGATGAAAAGATAAAAGAAAACCAAAATATAAAAAATATACAATTATTTTAAAAACCATTTCTTTATTGAATTTTCATAAAGTACAACCGTGTTCTCCAAAGACTTTCCCTCCACTCCTCCCCCCAGACCCATCAGGTGAGCAGCATCAATACTTGCACAGTTTCCTCCATTCCTACCAGTTAGTTACATTCCACATTTCAGTTCTCAGCAGGCCAGAATTCTAATATTGTGAGGGCACCATTGAATCATAAAGTCGCTCTGAAGATAGGTGAGAACACTGCCCCACTCAGTTCGGAAGGCGTCTTGATTACCTTGCAGCTTATAAGTCACCCATTCCATAGCTACAAACCTCCATACCTTCATGAGCCAGTCATATATTGTTGGTGGTTGTGGTTTCTTCCATTGTTGGGCTATTGCTAGCCAGGCTGCTATCACTAGTGCCATGACTCCTCTTTGCTGAGTTTTCAAGAACTTCCTTTGTTTTAGATCCCACATGCCTAGGAGCCACATCCTTGGTGTTAGGTGCTCTACCCCGGGACCATTTTGTTGGCCTGTATTATCACTTCTTGCCAAAACTGTGTGATTTTCGGGCAGCTCCACCACATGTGGCGACAGTCCCCCGTTGCCGAACACCCTCGCCAGCAGGAGCTACTTACAGTGGGAAAAATGGAGTATTATATTCTGCCACATTTCTCTCAGCTGGATAGAGCGGGTCAGTTTGTGGAGTTTGCTCCACAGATTGCGCCATTGGGGCCTTGATATTGTTTCCCCGAGTGTGGTTTCCCATTTCTTCATGTATTGCCATACCACTTCCTCCCCCTGTGAGTTCAGATGCGCATACAGGTTGGTCATCAATTTCCGTGTTCCTGGATCAGTAGTCATAAACGTTTCAAAGTTTGTGAACTGCCTAGTAGCTGCATCCTTGATAGCGGGGAGTTGAAGCCAGTGTAGGAGTTGAGTATATTGGAAATGTTCCATAGGCTTTCACCCCAATTCCTGTATGCAGTCCTGGAATGACCTCACTTTCTGATCTTTATACATATCTTTGATTATGGTGCACCCTGCCTCAGACCAGCTGTTAAAGGCCTGTGTATTTAGGCTGGGAGGAAAGTCCGGATTGCCAAACCTAGGCGTGAATGGGGACGGAATTGTGGTCAAGGCTCCTCTTTTTAGCGCCCCATCCCACGCCTTTAACCCCGCTCCCAACACTTCACTGATAGCCGTATTCGGATGTCTATGTTTCTTGTGCATCCCCAAAAGGTTGGACAAGGGGCCTCCCGCCACTGCGATGTCTTGGCATACTCATATGTGCTGGGGGGACTGGTCTACCCACTGCCTGATGACCCTTAATTGTGCTGCCTCGTAATACCTCTTGAAGTGTGGGAACGCCATTCCGCCGTCTTGCCTGAGAGCTGTCAGGGTCATCATTGTCACTAGGGGTTTCTTCTTTTGCCATAAAAATGCCATTATTGTCTTATTTAGTGCTGTGAAGAAGGCTCTCAGGATCCGTACCAGGAGAGTTTGAAAATAGTACAACAGCTTCGGCAGGACAGCCATCTTCACCACTGTTTTCTGCCCACCATGATATGGTGAGTGGGTTCCATTTTGTCAGGTCTTGCTGCAGGCGGTGTAAAAATTGTGGGTAGTTGGGCTTGTATATTTGTTTGACTGACGGCGTAAGTTTAATCCCCAGATATGTGATGGTCTGAGCTATTTTCAGATGAGTTGCCTGTGCTATGCTGTTCACTAGCTTGGGGTCTGCTGTTAAGTTCAATATCTCAGATTTGTTCCTATTTATTTTTAGGCCAGACGCCTTTCCAAACACTTCCAGTTCTTGCAAGAGGGCTGGGAGGGATTTTTCTGGTGCCGTCAGGGCGAAAAGCATGTCATCGGCAAATGCCATGACTTTATGTTTCACTTCTCCCATCTTCACTCCTCCCACCTGTAGGGACTCCCTTATTCTGATGAGGATGGGTTCCAGGAACAAGGCATATAACAACGGGGATAGAGGTCACCCCTGCTTTGTCCCTCTTGAGAGGGGGATCTGTGTGGAAAGAACCCCATTTACTGCTACTCTCAGCGAAGGGCATCTATAGTTAGCTTTCACCATATTCAGGAATCCGCTCCCAAATCCCATTTGTTGTATTGTGGAAAAAAGATACGACCATTCAACTCTGTCTTTCCGCGTCGACTGAGACCAGGATTGCGGGGTCCCAGTGTGATAGATCTTCTCTATGATGTGACATGCCCAATGGGTATTGTCGGCAGGCTGCCTTCTGGGAACAAATCCCGACTGGTCCGAGCCCACTAGGCATGGCAGCAGCTTAGACAATCTTTCAGCTAAAATTTTGGTAAATAGCTTAGCGTCGAGGTTCATCAACACGATTGGTCGATAGGATTCTGGGTGGATTGGGTCTTTCCCCGGTTTCGGAAACACTACCAGTTTGGCTTCGTTCATAGAATTGGTAGTCACCCCTGTCGTCTTGAAGCTATTGAAGAGTAACACTAATTTGGGGGCCAACAGGTCCTGGAATTATTTGTAAAATGTATCAGTGTACCCGTCTGGGCCCGGCGCTTTATCTCTCGGCAGCTTTCTAATGGCTTGGACAACCTCCTCCAGTTGAATTTCCCTGTCCAGGAGTTCTCTGTCCACCTCCAGAATCTGGGGGAGAGTTATCCCGCTCAGGAAACTCTCCTGCGCAGTCTTTTCTGGGCTTTCTGATTTGTAAAGCGTTTGGTAGAATCTCGTCATTATGCCTCCCATTTCCTCATTTGTCGACTGCGTATGCCCGTTTTCATCCACCAGCTGGACGATGGTCATCTTGCATGTTTTGTCTTTAAGCTGTCTAGACAGCAGTTTATCTGCTTTGTTGGCACTTATGTAATATTTCTGCTTCACTTTCAGGAGCGCCAGCTCTGCCTTCCTATTTTGTATCAGTGCATGTTGTTTTTGCAGAAGTTTCAATGTAGCCTTTAGCTTCGTAATGGGATGGGCCGTTAGCTCTGTTTGGGTGTCTTTAAGTTTCTCTTCTATGTATGCTTCCCACTTCGTTCGTTGCTTGTCCTTAAATGCTTTCAAGGCTATCACTTCCCCCCTTACTACTGCCTTGAAGGCATCCCACACCATGGCTTTCCCCGTCTCCCTGTGTCATTCTCCGCAAAATATAGCTCAATTGTTTCTCTGAGTTTGTCCACCACTACACACTCTTGCAGAATGTCTCCCGGGAATTTCCACGCCCACACTTTTCTCTTCTGGTTCCTCACCTTCAACATCACTAGAATGGGGGTGTGATCAGATAACGTAATCGTACCCACTTTGATGTCCTCAATTTCCCCCAACAGACTTGTGGAGCACAAGACGTACTCTATTCTTGATTGCGAATTGTGGACATGAGAATAATGAGTAAATCATTCAGCATGCCCCATCTTGGAGCGCCAGACATCATGTAGCACCAATGCCTCAATTATTGACTTCAAAGCTTTGGAAGGGGAATGTGCATATGACCTCGTCCCCGGGGTCCTGTCCTGCGCAGGATTCCACGCCATATTCAAGTCACCCCCCATTATGATCTCGCCATCTGCGAAGTTTTCCAATGCTACAAGGGATTCCCTTAGGAAGCTGTCTTGGCCTGTGTTGGGCGAGTAAACAGACGCCAGCATTAATTTTAAGCCTTCTATTTGAACATTCAAAAACAAGTATCACCCTTCTTTATCTGCTAGGGCATTGTGGACCTTTGCCCCCTAGACAGTCTTGCAGAGCTATAAGGACCCCGGCTCTTTTTTCTCCCGAGTTCGCTTGGTAGACCTGTGACGCGCCTCTGATCCTAATCTTGGCTTTGTCTTTTTTCCGAATTTGGGTTTCTTGGTACAATAGAATCCTTGCACCTTCCCTCCATGCTTGCCTCTCCAGCTTTTTCCGCTTGATTGGGGTGTTCATCCCCCTGACATTCTGTGTCAGGATCTCGATCCCTCTTACTGTGGTCACGTCCATTTGCTGATCCTTGTTTTAGCTCCTGCCCATAGGAATTCGGGATGCTTTTCCACCAATGTGCTACCCTCCAGGTCATTTCCCCTTCTGTCCCCCCTTGTGTTCCCCCTCCCCAACCCTCCCTTCCCACCTGAGCAGGAGCATTGCAACTAATTGCATCAGAGCGTATCGCCCCTCACTCCATGCCCCCTTCATAACTTAGGTAATAAGTGTGGGGATTCCTAAACCCCACTTTAACTCTCTCAATGAGTTAACTTCCGCCCCGCCCGGGCCTTCGCTCTGTGGTTGCTATCCGGTTGCTCTCTACCTCTTGATCCTTCCTCATGTCCTTCAGATTATCATTGCTTCCCCCGACTCCGGGCCTTTAATGCCCCCCAGAATTTCCGCAGGGCAGCTAGACTTATTGTTCCTTCCCTCCCTTATTTTTCCTTTTGGCAGTCATCCAGTTATTCTGGATCTTTGGCCCTGTTGATTTCTTCTTCGTTCTTTGTGGCTCCTCCCGCCGATTCCGTGATATTCCCAGAAGCTGTTCCCCCTCCTCACAGGTTGTAATTCTTTGTTGGACTCCCTCCCAAGTAAACAATAGTCCAAACGGGAAGGCCCATTTATATTTAACTTGCTTAGAGATAAGATGTTGCACCACTGGGCCCATCAGCCTCCTTTTCAAGAGCGTCACTTGCGCCAGGTCTTGATATAGCTGGACTTCATGTCCTTTGACTGCTGTTATAGTGTTGAATCTTGCACTTCTCAGTATTTGCTCCTTTTCGGTATAGTTCGACATAGCCACCAACACATCTCTGGGCCGCGTCCCTGCTTCTGGTAGGTGTTTTGGACCCACTCTGTGGATTTGGTCAATTCCTATTGGGGGTTCAGTGTCCATACCCATAATCTCTGTGAAGAGGTGGGTGACTGTTGGCTGCAGGTCTTTCTCCTTGATGTATTCTGGCAATTTTTTTATTCGTATGTTCAACCGTCGAGATCTATTTTCTAGATCTTCACATTGAAGCTCGAGGCTAGTCGTCGCCCTGGCCAGCTGCTCCAGAGTCTCGTCTGATTTTGGGCTTCCTCTTCCATCGGCTGAACTGCCCTCTCCAGTGTATCCGTTCTTTCTTCAACCTTCGCCAGATCCACCTTCACCTCATGCAGTGATTGCGTGTGGCATTGTTCTTGTACGGAACTTAGAAACTGATATTGGAGCTCTTTGAAGCAGGACTGCATATCCTTCTTGGTCATGACATTGTCCCCCAACTCTTGCCTGCTAACTTCTTGTGGATCTTCTTTTTCTCTACTTGGGGTGCCCGCTTCTTTGGCGCCCCACAGTTGCTTCAGGCTTTCGTGTTGTTTTCTTTGGGGGGTAGATTGGGTCAGACTTGACGGTCTCACTCTCAACTTGGACATTGAGCCTACATCAAATATCGTATTCTAATCAAGATGGGTGCTTGCTCGCCCACCCCCGTCTCCCGGAATACATTTTTAGGGTTCTCTAATTGCTCGGCGGTGTGCCCCTCATGCGTTACTCGTGACGTGTGGGATGCCGCAGGTCTGGCTATCTGTTCGCTGCTTTAATTGAGGAGGCTCCCTTGGCCACATTCTCCGCCTTCTTTCAACTGCCTTTAGCGCTTGGTGCTCTGGTGATGGGGGCGCACCACCTTGCTTGCACCCCAGACACACCTGAGTTGAAGTTGTGTTACTATTGCATGTGCACAAAGTGGGGGGGGTTCAATTGGGCCCCCGGTGGTATACTCTTCTGCTATTCTCTCATCCCCTCCGGGCCCCCGCTACCCCAGATGGCTAGTAAGTAGTCTGCCTCTCATGTACCCCAGGGGAGGTTAAGGGGGGCACACTTTGGAGCTGGTGGGCGCACCGAGGTGCCTTTGATAGATGCGTTCCTTACTGCTCTAGTTCTCTCCACCAGTAGCTGCTAGGGGTTGTGGTTGCTCTGAGCCGGCAACAGGGTATGCAGTTGCCAGGGTCTGTTGGAAGCCAGTGCTTGATGGGCTCGCTTTCCCTTACTCTTGCTGCAATACCAGGGATAGGGCCAGTGGGATGCAAGAAGGGGCCTGTTTGCTGCTGGGACCACTGACCTTGCTTCTTGTTGTGGGGGGGGCCTCTTCAGCTCGGTCCCCATACCGGAGCCGAACCCACTCCAGCCGCTCCAAGCCTCTGTGCGAGCCCGCTAGGAGGCGCTGCTCTGCAGCTCTGCTGCAGTCTGCCCACCGGGGGAAGATGTCACTGGTTCCTGGCGATGCGAAGGAGTGGGGGGGCCGCCCCGCTGATGCCTGCCACCGCACGGTTTGAGCCCCTCAGCCCCGGTCCGCCAGGGGGTCCTCCCCCCCACTGCAGCTCTCCTTGGTCCCCCACAGAGGGCCGCTCCTCGCCCACTCGGATTGCTGCATCTCGCGAGCCCCCAGCAACGAGGCCCATGTTGCTCTCTGCTGGTCCGCCTCAGCTGCTCCACACTCCGGAGTCTTTGCTAGCAGCCCAGCATCAGGAGAAGCATGTCCCTTCTTTGAGCACATGCGGAATGCTCCTCTCTTCATCAACAGCAATGGCCTTTGATGTGCTTTATGTTTCGGCCCGGCCGGGAGAGACCTCATGCGCGTCTTCTCTTGCCAGCCGCCATCTTGGGACAAAAATATACCTTTTTAAAATAGGTATTTACGATTCAGAGATATGTGAACATTACCAATTGCATGTTGTTTAGATTTGCATAGCTTCATTTGATTGAGTTAGCTGTTGAATTATATTTTGTGTGCTCAAGATCAAACATAGAGCTGTAGCCGAGATTATTTTGTTTTTCTGCAGTTACCCTTTGATTAGGACTCAGCATAAAAAAGGAGGGAGTGTAGAGAGAGGTGACTCTGAATTTCAATGGTGACTCTGAATTTTAGTTATTGCTCCACATTTTAACAAGGATAACAAATTGGTCCCATTAGTGAACAAGAGTGTGAGATGCAATCTGAATGCAGAAAACACATGCCAGCTAAAAATGAATTTGAATTTGATAGTGCACAACATGTTGTCATTTTACACTATACAACACAGTATGGACTGAATTGCAATTAACTATAAAACTAACATTTAATTAACCGAAATTTCTATCCTCTAACCCCTACTAATATTCAGAGCAATTCAGTCCATGATTTTTGGTACAAACTTCAGTGCAAATTGATGAATTAAATGTGCTGTGCAGAGTTGATTTAAAATGTGAGCAAATAACCGTAGAAGAAATGGTTTTGCAGGCGATCTGAAAACTGGTTCCATTGCTCATATTGTAGAACAGGAAAGAACAGAATAGGTAAATGTAACTCTTGCATCCGTTGCTGTCATTCTAAGCAGTCTGTATGAACACGGTCAGAAGCTTTGAGAGGATTGGCTGCGTTTCAAGGGAGGTGATTCTGACTGACACGTTACATCACAGAAAAAGGTTGGCACTTTTACATGTCATATAAGTGCTACTTATATCCATGTGCAGGCTTAGGGAGGGAGCTTAAAAAGGCTGGCAGGAGGCAGGTTCGCTGTCTTGGGCTGGTGCAGGCGTCTCAGAAAAAGTTGGCCATCTCGGGCACTCTTGATCCCTGGCTGACCCTGAGGGTGTACAACAAACGCTGACAGGCAGGCTGAGGAGAAGACTTTGCGACCTCTTTCCAAGCTCAGCGGAGAATAGAGAAAGATGAAGGGAACCTCCTGTGTGGGCGTTATCCTGACAGACTCTGAAAGTGAGTGGTCCGAAGTCCCACATAATTAAGCTTTATTCTCGGTGAGTACCTGGTTAATTGAGGTGCGTGTAGCTTTAAAATCACAAATTTAGATATCTATTTTGCTTGGGTTCTACATATCAGGCATCCCAAAGTCTATTCGCTCCCCATTATACTGAAGTGAAGTGTATTTCCCAATGCACAATTAGTTAGCAAAAAAATCATAACTGCAAAGAATAGAAGTGTCTTAAGGTTGTTGCACAGTGTTCTCTGCCAAGTTCAGGTGGGAGGGCTACATTAATTCTCGGAACTTCTGGAGGGATCATCGCCTGAATTGTAAATACATTATATTATTCTAACACAGTGTGAAGTGAGCATGGGCAAGGGAACAAAGGCACATTTATTTTTAGTGTATTATATGTGCTCTTCTATTTTATTCATGAATCTCAATTACTTATGAAGTGTTTGCAAAAGAAACAAGTCTGCTCTAGTATTTATCTATGTGCCCTGGTTTCTTGTGTTATCATGCAGAGGTGAAGTAAGTGATAGTTGCATTTTACTGCAGGCAGTATTTCACTGTATCATAACGTGGTATTCTAAATAAAATACAAGGGAATGAAGTGGTGTTCTAGAGTGTACTAAGTCCAGTATTTGCTTACCATTAGTGAACCAGGTGTAAAAAAACAATCACCAGGCAGTTCCCTATATTCTAGGCTCACCACTATACCACGAAATCCCAAGAATACCACCAACCAAAAATACCACCCAGAAAATATCTCTTACAGTACACCACCTATGTGATCTCAACCTGTACGGGTGAAAGGGGAGGGTTGTTAATGTGGGTGAGTTCGCAACTCAACTGGGCAGTAAAACAACAGTACACCAAAACGCCAGATTTCCAATTCTTGGATATTGCCACCAACAGGGGGTCCAAGAGTAAATTGTTTAAAATGTACAGTAGAACCTCTGCGGTTACTGAGATTCTGCCTGGGGAATACCAAAGCTGATGTGTGATTACCCAAAAAAGACCAATTGCCTTGCCATAGAGGCTGCCCATATTTTTTAAATAGTAATATTAGGGCATGTAATGTTTGCTGTAAGAGAGACCAACCTGCAAGGAACACTTTTCACGGGCTTAGTGGCACTAGCAGAGTAGATTACATAATGGTCAATGCAGCGTTATGGAACTGGGTGATCTCATTCGAAGTTTTAGACCACCAAGAGAGTAACCACAAACCACTAGCTTGTACTGTTTCATTACTGAATGATGGAATGCTAGAGGGATTACTGCCCCAGAGAGCAGTAGAGATTAAAATGTGTGGTCAATCCAGGAGGGTGGGGAGGTGGTTCAGGCTTGCAGAGCCCAATAAGATCTCAGAGCTCTATCAGGTCACCAAGGGGCATGTTTCAGAGATGTGTGGCAACCTGACTGATGCACAGTCCATTATGGAAGAGTTTATGGCCTAATACAAAGTTTGCACCCTTTGTTTACTAAACCCAATCAAGTGATAAAACACTATAAGATGACTAGGGAGAGTGGGTTTGATGAGGACTGCAGAAAGTTTAAAGAAGCTATTATTTCTTGCCATATGGTGAGTCCTGTGGTAGATAAAAGCCAACGTTGAGCCCTCAGAGCATCTTACAAGTTATAATTAGAATTATAAAACCATTAGGGAGAAGAAAATATCTTACTACGAGCCAAGGTGGGAAATTCTCACAGAAGCTTTTAGGTCTAATGATTCCAATACCCGGTTATGCTTCTAATTCAACGCATGAACGTCATTGCAGTATCTCAGCCAACATCTGGTGAAACCACTTTTCTAACATGTATATGGATGAAGAGGGCAATAATGTGATGTATCATGAGATTGGAGTGCCCAATCAAATAATTTGCGCTTTAGAGTAAGTATAGAGGAAGTAAAGAGGGCAATTGGTGCTATGAGAAGTGGGAAAGCACCTGGACCAGATAGCATTAGTATTGAACTCTATAAGGAAGAGTCAGAAGCTTGGGGACCAGTATTGACCAGAGTGTTTAATGCAGCAATTGAATTGGGCACTGTACCAGTGACTTGGCGGGGGGCTGTAATCATCCCCATCTATAAAAATGGTGGGAAGGAGCACCCAGGGAATTACAGCCCCATCTCCCGCCTAGATGGGGCAGGGAAAATGTATGCAAAGGATATTTTTTAACATTTTCAGAAATGGTTGGTAACAGAGGAAATTCTTAGCCACTTGCAAGCAGGATGGGCACCCTGTAGAAGTGCTTCCGGCTTGATCCCTTAGTGAAAAAGCACACACTCCTCACAACACTAAACTTTATGCAACCTTTGTAGACCTGCATAGTGCTTTTGATTCCATCCCAAGGAATCATCTTAGGTTGGCCCTAACCGCTTATAACATCCTGCCACCCTTGTTTGTTTTAATCGAGGCCTTGCATTCAGAAAGCAAGGCTGTTGGGCGTTGGGGAGCGGCTGGTGAATGTACAGAGCCATTTGCATGGCAGCAAGGTGTGAGGCAGGGGTGTGTATTGGCCCCACTCCTCTTTTGTCTATATATCAATAGCCTAATAGAGGAGTTGGGGGTCAAAAGCCTGGATGCCCCTAGGATGGGCAGAATGCATTATCCAACACGGTTTTTCACGGATTACACTGTCCTGCCTGCATCCAGTCCAATGGGAGCAAAGTATGCCATATTATTTTTTTTATGAAAATGTGGGTCTCTGTACTTGGATGTAAACCAAGCGAAAACAAAATCTATGATCTTCAGGCATAGATCATCCAGGAGATTTACTGTTACCATAGAAGTGAATAGGGACAAATGAGAGGAGGTTTCGGCCTATGATTATTTGGGTCTTCGTTTTGTTGAGAAAGTCTTTGGATGCAACGTGTGCCCAAAGCATATCTGAAATTAGAGAAGTATGGCGGGGGAATAAGAAAGTTATCATTGACAAATGGTAGGGGTGCATTGACCCCAACTCTGCAACTATACATGCTGCAGCCTGCTTCTGCGTCTCAGTATGGGACAGAGATTTAGGGCTACACAAAACCTACCTCCCTGGCGGTCACTGAAAATACATTGGGAGGGTAAGAGAGGGTTTTATAGGGAATGTGCGAGGTCCTAAGGCATACCGTGTTCTCCCAAGATGGCCACTACTTTTAATGGTGTCCTCACCTCGCTGGCCTCATGAAAAGGAGCTCTCGCATCTAAAGCATTCACGAAAACTCAGGATTCGTCACAACACATACAAATGGGAAAAGGCAGGCCAGTCAGGCAACAGCAAATCAGATGCCCCAGGAAATTATCTCACACAGGTATTATTATTTGAAGAATCACGGTTGATTCTCAGAAATGTGCTAATTCCCTCCGCCTTAGAGACCCCCAGCAACTTTGCTGGATTTTTTGAGGACTTGATATTTTTTAACCTGGTGAGAGTGAGACCCCTTTCCAACTCATGTATTTTAATGTGATTTCTGAACTTTGTGTTTCTTTTGGTTATGGAGCCTGACAAACTCCATAGGCATCTTCTTTTACATTGTGTCACACAACACCTTCAGTGCAGTGGCACAGGGAAGTCTTTCAGATTTCCCAAACGTTTAAATACCTTCTCTGGGATAAACTACTGTTTCCAAGAGCAGTAAAGTGAAATTGACTTTACTTACATTTGTAGAGGACGCCTGCTGCAAGTCCTGGACCATAGGTCTGCTCGGTGAAGCCCTGCTGCTGTGCTGAAACTCCAAATTCGTATTGACAGAGAAGCCCCTGCAAGGACAACTTCTTCCCTTCAGTTGGTGGGACCAATAAACCCCAAAGTAAGCCACCTGGACATTCTCTCAGAGCTGGTTGCCTTTCCACAGAGTTGCTGCTGGAAACCAAACAGCCAGGGAGAGGAACACCAGATTGTGTGCATTGCTTTTAAGTTGGCCAAGAGCTCCAGGAAGATCCTCCAGACTCCAAGGAAGCAGGACTGACCGAGCCTGAGCCCCCTCAATAGAGTGTGGGACCCCAGAAGCAAGGAAAGTCCATCTCGACAGCCAGGAACCGCAGTGTTGCTATTTGCAGTAGTCACGAGGAGCTGAAACACTGAGGTTCCACTTGTTGGAAGGATTGCTGGTTACGAGTAGTGACCATCCCATTTCAGTACAGGAGTCCCCAGAAGTCCTCCCTCTTGTCCCTACGACTGAGGCCCAGGAACAGAGAGATCTGCAGAGCTGCACAGGAACAGAAGTCATCTGCTGCACTTTTTCTTCAATACAAAGGTACTGTAAAGTCTGAGAGAACTTATCTCTTGTTGTAGAGTTGCTTGCATCTTCTACTACTCACAGGTCTAAACAGCTTGTGGCCCTACATTGATTCTTCTTTTCTTCAAAGACTTCTAAAACATTGTGCAAAGATTTTTCCTACTTACCTACCAGAAGTGCTTCAGCCCATATAAGACTTTTGCCCATTGACTTTGGCTTAACCTGTAATAGCTGAATGACTCTGCTTAGTGGATCTAAAAGTATTTGTCTGCTTAAGATTATTTGTGATCTCATGTTTGTTCTAATAACCTTTTCCTTTAACCAATTTCTAAAAGTATTCTAAATGCAACAGTATGATATTAATGTCCCCAGCACCCTAGCTATTGAAGTGACCTGAGGGTGTAGGTTGTGATGTGGGCCATCCCAAACGGGTCGTCACTGATTTTAAAATATTAAGAGCGTGTGTTTTGAAGTGTATTTGAGTGTTACTTTTATATTGCTCCCTTCTGAAGAAGGCTTACTCTAACGGACTGATAAATACATTAATAATTGTTTGTTCAAGAAACCTTGTGCGTAAGTGTTTATTTGAATACATGTCACTGTGAATCTCTGTGTGACTCCCCTACAGCTCACATTGACCCCTCTTGAGACAAGCCTGGCTGCTCTGCCACACTACAAACCTGTGTAGTACAGACATATACCAAAGGTTGGGTTCCTATTGCCAGGAGGTCAGGGTTGTTATAGTGCACCCAAAGGGTACTCACGACCAATATGTACCAAAAATCGACCCACAACTAATCGGGAAAGACATTGCTATCTTTCTTCACATCAAGAAGCTCTCAAGAGCAGGGAGCTGACTGAAGAGGTGCAAGTGACTCTGTGTTCTAGTCCTTGTCTTTGGCCAGGAAGACCTGTTGATCTTTTTCTAAGGGAAAGACCCGATCAGAGACTGCCCTACAGCTTTAAGAACATTCCCTGCCTTTTTTATCTTTCTTGCCCTCATCAATTTCGCAGAGCTGAACTATATCTGGTCTTGGTTGTCAGATTTGCTCATCTTCTGTTGTGTTTATCGTAATAAACCTTGTTTTATTACTTCACACTTTCTCTCATGTCCTCTGTTAAAAACCTTCATTGTTAGAGTGAGCACATAGTCAAAGTGTGCCTCCTGGCCGTGTGTGCCTACTCATAACCACCTCTTCTCTATCTACACTCTCCCATCCAAATTGTTTCCTCACTAGGTGTTGGGTGCATGATATCTATGAGCCAAAACTAAAAAGGAAGGTCTTTGCACTCCATAGAGCTCATGCTTGTCTGTCTGGTCTGTAGGCTTTGCAGGGGAATGAGGTGGATGAAGGGCCTGTGTTATGATCATGGAAAGAACACATTCCTTCAAAACAGATGTACTATTTTTAAATTTTAGAAAGGCCATATCAGATGATCTGTCACATCTCCATGCTTCCCCGAGTATATTAAATTTCTTGGATAATTTATGCGAGCTTATAATTTCCCAAACACGTTGGTTATATTGTAGGTGAAATTAAGTTATTGTTCTACTGCCCACTGATGTAATTGACCCTGCATCTTGTCTGCCTAGCCTATAGTACTAGAAAATAGAAACTGAGGGCGTTAGCTATACACAACTGTGCCCTATGCAATCAAAAAACATGGGTGGTGCATATGTTCAGCCTACAGAGACAAAAGTGGGTTAAATAACACAGTCAACAAAGCTTTTAAAAGTGCTGCAGAAAGAACTGGGCATAGCACAGTGTATAGCGGGCCTCAGTTTGCAACTCAACATAAGACACGAGTAGTCAAATTTCCTGGCTTCCTTTTGTTTTATTTACCTGCATTGTGATTTGTGATTAATTCTTGCAGAGTAATATAATTCTTAACACCTCCTTTCCAATATGCCAGCAGAGGTGGGTCACTATCACAAACTTATTATAGTGCACACATCCTGCTGTTTTTGATAATGGATGACCAAATGCCACCTCCATGTACTCAGTAATGTACATGCATACACGCATATTTCTGTATACACTCTTATTGTCATTGGTGCACTGCTTAAATTGGTGCGACGCAATGTGCAGAAATTGGTATGTGACCTCGATAATGGCATCCGTCATGTTGCGCAAAGTAATTATGGTACCAGAACAGAGAATCCAATTAGCGTTTTAAAAAACGACAGGTTTACAAACTGTTTGATTGTTCCGTCTTTTCCCTCGGCTGGTCCAATCAAGACCGTTTGAACGCCCAGTTGCACAGTAGAAAGGCGTTTAATAAAATATGTATGCACACACTGATAAGGAAACTGCTCCACGGGCAATTTTAAAATCAAATCTGTGAAATAACACAAGCATCTGTGCATGATTTTTGTAAATGCACTGGAAGGTGTCTATTTAAGTTGAAACTACTGTGGGGTTAGTGAGGCTATTAAGTTAAGTTAATGTTTGCATGCTACAGCATTCTGAATAGACATAGTAAAAAGACGGAGGCCTGAAAAGGTACAAAGGGTAACCTGGGGGCAGGGATGCTCAGTGGGAGGCAGGCTGCGGGTAGTGGGGGACCTCCATGAAAAGGACATGGGTAAGGGAGAGGCATGCATCCGCATGAGCCTGTAGAGTCGCTCTTATGTATGCAGCATTGTGACATAGATCTATTTTTGAACTTCTGAACTTTTTTTACTAGCCATATAGGGTATTTTTAGGTAAACAGATTGAATTTATAGCACGTTTTCATATTGTTGATATGGCAACATTCTTCGGCTCTCAACCCTCCCTCTGCACAATCCTGACCATGGCAATGGCTTTGGGTTGACCATCCTACTGCCCTACTATTCCTGCCTTATCCCTCCCAGCAGATGCACATTTTTACTCTGGTGTCAATCAGATTCACCTTGAGGGCTCGCGCTGATCAGCAAGCCCCTGTGAGGTGGAGTTGATGAGCACATCTTGCCTGCTGTACCCTACATCCCTAGTACATACTTTAAAAATCTAAGCAAAGTGTGCAATTTTAAAAGATTTACAGCCACCCTGGATTCCACGTCACTAACGCCGACAGCAATGGTGACCCAGCTGAGGCTCAAGACTTGGCGCAAGATAAGTGGCCATTGAACTTATCCCGGGATACCCAATTTAGTGGGGGAGTTCGACCCCAGATGGGAGCTGCAAATGGTGATTCCCATGTATGAGGCATGTGGGATTTTCTGACCCACTAGTCTCTGCCCTGCGACATCACTGTGTGCTGCTTTCACCAGAAACAACAGAATGGACGCCAAAAAGCCCTAGGCACGCTAAACACCTCTGAGAAGTGCGCAGGGAAACCGGAAAAATAGGCTGCCAAATCTAATTTGCCTGTGTCAGTGGTAGAACAGGAGACCACACTGCCAAAACCTGTCATTGTGCTGCCCACAGAGTGAAAAGGAACTACCTGAAAAGGCAGTGCTGCATTGCCAGGAAAACCCAGAAGTGCTCTAAAATCCGTTTTTCCTTGGCTGTTGAAATTGCAAAATAATGGTGCCCAAACATCTGAAAAGATCCAACATCCTTGTTGGGTGTTAACCATCACCTCATCTAAGGAATCCCTGTATGCACAATGTCAGGAGAAGCAGATAGCAGATTTCATCACCAAAATATCCACATTAAAAAAGTGCTTGCCTGGGAAAATCTGTCAGATGTGGGCGCAGTACCGCTGCTCGCCTGTGTCAAAGCTATCATTTACTTACACTGGGAGTTAAACTTGTACATTAAAACCAAATTGTTGAAAAGAAGAGACTTGCCATCAAAAGCAATATAGGTTGCTACTATTCAATCTCTATGTTTTAAAAAGACTGGAATGAGAGATCTGTGTGTATACTTGTTGAAAATGTAAAGTATTTTAGCAAACACAATTTTAAACAAAGTGTTTTAAAGTGAACTGATACCAGCCAGAGGACTTCAAAGCACATTCCACAGTTTGCCCCAAACAAAGGTGCCTTCCTTTTGCTCTCTGCCCAGGAACTCACAGTTAGATGCTAATGAAAGCGGGGGGATTTTGCTCTGCTTCTCTGGGGAGAGACAATAGGCTTCCTGGACTGAAAGGGAATGCAAATTCAAGTGTCAACATAAACTAACTGCCAGCAGGAAGAGAGGCCTGGATTGCTCTTAGCCCATCCCAACCATGGGGGCGAGGCTAGACGGATTTGTGTATCTTAATCCACAAGAAAATATCTTTTTGAAAAAGACTCACAGAGAACTGTACAACATTTGTAAAAAATCTATAAAATATAGGTTGTTAACATATAAATTCTGCTCACATTTTGAAACTACTCTGGACTTTGTGCTATGTTCAGAGACATGACTACAGATAATTTGATTTTGTAGCAATTGTGATGATGCTAGAAATATGAAACTTCACAGGGTTATGCCCAGATGTCGTGCACATATATGTAGAAAGATGTGGACAAATCTGACATTGGGTACCCAACCAAAAGTGCGAAAAACTGCCAAATCTGAACCGAAGCTCTCACCGAGATGGAACTCGTACGGATACTTGCTTTACTAAATCTGTGAAGTAAATATGTATTGTTAGCAAGTTGGTTATATTGTAAATATGCTTTATGTGAAAAATAGATTTACTGTACAGAAATGAGGGGGAGGTAGTCCCTGGATTGTAAAACACAACTTCCTCATGGCATCAGAGTTCCTTCTCAAATCAGGAGACGGGAAATACTTTAACCAATAAGATTCCTAGAGGGTGTGCTTAGTATAATTCAGCCTACCCACCCCTTTGGGAAATACATAAATAGGGACAGCTTAGGACCTACAGGGACACAGATTCACCCATCAACTGATTTACTGGCGAAGCACTTTGCAGGAGAAACCCATATCCAAGACTCCAGAACCTTGAAAGCAGAGAGGCCCAATTCCAAAGCTGAATCCTTCTCAGCTTGGCCTTTAAAATCTTGAAACCGGATTTTACCCCCAGACTTCCAAGGGGCACAACAAAAAGAATAGCCTGGCTGAGCTGTTTTTGCTTTCTTGCTAAGAACTCCTGCTAGAATCCAGAGATCCAAACCAGTAGAGCAGAGCTGTAACCAGATAGCTGCAACCCAGAACCAACCCATCAGATCCAGTCCAGAGGCCGTGCAGTGTCCAGAGTGATGTGCTCAGTGCAGAACCCGAGCCCTGAATCCTGTCCGGTGGGCTAGCAGAATTCCAGTCTGGAAACCTTTGACCAGATCCTTGACGGGCCCATTCCAAACAGGAGTAGTGAGTATCTATAGCATAGAATTGTGCATAGCCAGTATCTTATCCTTAAGTAATCCTATCCAACCCATTCTATCATATCCAGAACTGCATTATAGAAAATATTTTGTATTTCCTGAATCTTTCCCTCATCCATATAGTCCTTTGATAATAGTAGTGATAATATCATCTTTGTGCTAATTTATTTGTTGGGGAAAGACAAGCGTCTCGGCAGGTAGTAACCATCTGGAGAAGTCGCTGGATTGGTGGCTGTGCTGTCGTGTAACTTGTGGCTTCATAGACTCTTTAGTGTAAAGAAATTCCTGTTTGTAATTCAAAAGCGCATCTTTCATTTGAAAATGTTGACTCTTTCTGAGAAAAATCAACCTCTACTAAAACCTTCATAACTTCTGTACCGTGCATGCTAGAAACGAAATTTAAGTGTCAAATTGAAGCTAACATCCTCAGCTTTCCTTATCATTTTCCCGCAATCACGTTTCACGCGCACATAAAAGTTTGCCGTGAATCTTTCGTTTGGCTCAATTTCATCACGTGTAAAACAGCTATTTCTTGCATCCGACCTCAGAATTCACTTTTCAACTTACTAGTTATTCAATCATCATTATTAGTGTTTGCCTGAAACTATACAAAGTGGATCCCACTAGTTTTGAATCCAATTAAGGGAATTAAATCCATTTTTCTGTGTTTTTAACCATTCATTTAAAGCCACATTCAAAAGCATTTGACCTGTTTGCAATAATTCCTGTTTCTCTCTATGCTTGCTGGTTGAAATTGGGATTGAAACTGTATTTGTTGAGTTTGATTTCCTGAAACCTGTGTTCTCTCCTTCCATCTCTATATTGCATATTGGGGGGTTTGAGTAGTGTGCAGGGGGAAAGAGTGACATTGCATTTGATTGAACCCACACAAAGTATTTTTCTATGCTGAATTATTTTCCCATCCATACTCCGTCTGATTAAAGAGATTGTTGATTGTAACATCACCCCAATGGTGATCATTGTATAAATATTAATAGTGTGATATATATATATATTGTTCAAATTCATAAAATAAATCTTTTAACTTTGCAAAACAGCCTGCTTCCTGTTTCAGTGAGACCGGGGGGATTCAAAGAGAGGGGTGTGATATAAGGGTACATCATTCAGAAATATAAGAACTTATAGACACAAATATATAATTAAGGGTTCCAGCTGTGCATCACACGCTAGGCATTGACTTAGGTGGAGTGCCGGGTTGAAATCACTTACAGGCAGTTATAACAGAGGAGAGCTCAATGGCCGCACACACAAAGAAGAGGAAATTACAGCAACAAAGACCAAAGTGGAACAAAAGAATAGAAAAGAGTTACTAACAGTGCCAAGGAAATTGAATACTGAACCTCCACTGATATTTATGTCGAGATATTCCACACAGAGTAACCGCATCAAATTGATCATTAAAAAACATTGGCAGGTGTTGTCCTGCGATCAAAAAATGTAACATTTCTTTAAAGATCAACCTACGTTTGCGTATCTACGCAGCAGAAACTTTAGAGATTGCCTGGTACAAAAACGACTCACCAGAAAAAAGTGGAGACCAAGCACAAAGGAACAATTCCATGCTTGCAATGCAGCAACTGTAGCTATGTACAGAAAGGCCAGGTTATAAATCATCCTCATACTGGTGAAAAGTTGACTCTCAAAGATTATGCGACATGTGACACACCTAATATAATATATGGAATTAAATGTCCTTGCAAACTGTATTATGTGGGCCAATCTAAGAGAAAAGCGAAACTTCATTGGAATGAGCACCGATCTTGCATACGCAACAAGAACACAAACGCCACGGTGGCAAGACATTGGACAGACAAGAGACACAATTTGGCACATAACCGATTCCTAATATTAGAGGTAATCCATAAAAACGAGCCTCCAGTGGTCCAGTGTACATGCGTTCCGCATTGCCCTTTTCCACCACACAATATACAATGGGTTTAATTGAACTCACTGTTCCGTAATAATCATTGCAGAGCTCACACTGAATGTATAGTGCTCCACATTTAAGCACAGATCAGATTACACTATGAAGCAGCAAGTAATCACCACAATGCGTAACACACTGCAGTTCTCTTTTCCTGTTCGCCGGTTTCCATGGGGACATGGGATGTGAGAAGCCGGAGCTCTGCGACACCTTGCAGGATGGTCATAGCAACAGATAAACAACCAGACACCATTACTCTAGGCAGGCTGTATTCTCTCAGGACTGTGCTTTCTGTTTACAGGATAAATAGCGGCTTACAGTTGTATATATCATTGTTTGTTTGTTTGGGCATTTATATAGCGCTATGAACCCTCCGGTATCTGAGCGCTGCTAATTTCCCACGGTGCCTATCAACCTCAGAAGGATGAAAGGCTGAGTTTGGCACTGTCGGGATTCGAACCTGCGTCAGCAGGCTCTGCATGGATGTCAGAGCGAGAGCTCTACTTGTTGTGCTATCTGACCGGCTTTACAGCACAGTTACTCTCGGGTCAAGATATACTTCTAAATGTCTGAACACAAGGTAATATGGCGTTTCAGTGTGCCATCGCAGTCTTTCACTTTCACGTACACTTTTTCAAATAAGAAGCAGTTAACACATTTTAACCATGAGTTCCTTTCTTTCCCTCCTTTTCTTTGTCACTTACCATTTTTAACGTTGGGGAATACAGAGACAAGATCATGAGTTACAAGGTATATTTACAATTAACGGTGAATTATGTAGAATACTACATGATGTGGATTGTTTAAACTAACATGTTGCCATATTTGTCTCTTTGTCTCCTTCCACTCACAATCTGATATATTCAACCAAATGGATATGCATGGTATGTTCTTTAGATATACAATATTTATTTATGTTGTGAAACGTAATTGGTGTGTATACAATTGCCGGTTATATGTTACTTAATGTACATCTAGATGTGATTTAGGCCCGGAAGGAGTTATGCTCCGAAATGCATAGGCATATGACCACAACCGCGAGCAGTCTCAATAGATGGTTCCAGATATAAATGTTTGTTTGAATACAATATGAAAAACCTCAAAAGAGGAATGAATATTAAATAAATTGTGAAGTAACAATTTACAAAATTCCGTCAAAAATCTTCATTAATTCAACTGAAGTTTTACTACGAATTTGGTTTGAGTAATGCGGTTAAGGAGGCATCATCAATGAAAGACTTAAAAATGAAGTGATTTCTCAAAATGCATGCAGGCGATTAGAATTGGCCAGAATCCATACATGTATCGAAATCGTAAGCATCCTTATAAAATGCTGCATCCCGGATTAGGTTACAAGAGCCCCAATAGGCTAGACCGAGAGGAGCGGTGGCAGGAGATGTCAGACAGATGCTGCATGTCCGACACCCACACAGCCGCAAAACACGCCACAAGGAGCCTCCACAGAAAATGGGAGGCCGGCGAAGAGGGGAAATATACCCCAGAAATTGGGTGTGGGTGCCCCAGCTACTGCCAAGCTACTGCCAAGTTGCCACCGCCCCAAGCATTGGAGCGTAACAAGCAAGAGTGTAGATGCCTTAGAACTGAAAATGCGAAGAGGGCAACACATCCAAGCGTTACTTAAGCAAGCGTCTGATGAAGGTTCACAGCCAAGTCAAGTGATAAACAGGCAAATCAATCAACTCTCACAGAAAAGGATCCCTTCAAAGCCTGGAGGAGTCTAAAAGTGATTCGCACATTCAAAGGGCAGACACGTGGTAACAAAGATTTGTATAAACGTGTTAGTAGGCGCCCTCGAAGGGGTGTTGGGAGTGCAAGACTTGACAACAGGAAGAATCCTCTCAGACTGTAGGTTCTGCCTGTACACAATGTCGGTCTAGGGTTGTTAAATGTGTTGAGCGACTGCAAGAAGGTGCTCGCTGGCACAGGCATCGTGGTCTTTCATAATCTTGATGCCTGGTTCGAGCCATTAAATAGCGCAATCTGTCTGCAAGGTAGTGGGTGCTGCTTATTTCCAGCGGGGGGAGGAGGCTACCAAAACAGTGTGTATTAATCATCAAGAGTTTCAGTCTGCTAATTGAAACACACTGTGCGGCAGCGTTGGCTGCAAGCTTGTTTATTAAATAAATCCATTTCTGTTGCTGCCTGCCAGGGCTTGACATACTAGCAGAGGGGCGCGTCCCATTTTACACATTTTGTTATTGTATTACTTCACGGAGCATGGAGGCTTCCATGCAGTTTCCGTAGTCCACATAATGTAGAAGGCTGGCGGGGCGCTAGAGCTTTGGCCCCGACAGCATTCATGTATGCACAGCGCAGAAGAAACTCAACCAGCAGATCTTCAGTCTGTATAGTAACAGAATGCACATTTCATTGGCTGTTTATCTGCCAATTAAATGTGTTATGTGACTGTGTGGGAGGAGTCAGGTCAAGGCGCACATGCTCACTCAGCCTTTTCACGTGCAGAGTCGAAGTAGCACAGGCAGCAGAGCCATGTGCCTGCAGTGCAGCGAGGCGGTGGCCTGGCCTTGGTGTGACCTTTGTCATTGTGTGGACCGGTAAGTAAGTAATATGTGCCAGTGGAACTGCTCTCAGTCTGTACTGCGGCCGGACTGGATTACAACTCCATTCAATGGACCAGTGGTCGTTCTCCTGTCCAGCCACGGTAAAGGAAAATGCTTGCATGATTGATATAGTGCCGACTTCTGAGTAGGGACTCGTTTGCTCTCCTTGACTACCTCTGATTTTAGTCATTGAAGGTAAAGCAGGTGCACAGGTACAGTGAGTGCAGCGGGTGAAGTCGGTCAAAACAGATAACGGTATGTTCATCCCAAAAATGGGTCATTTAAATGGGTAGGATGTCAGGAGGAGGGGTACACATGGCTAGTAAATGTCTGAAGTTTAATTGTTTCATAGCTACTGCCTTAAGTACAGGCATCATTGCTTAATGTTTTAATCAGGGCCTATTGACATTTCCATTTCTGGTTCTACAGAAATCTCCCATGCGAAAAGGTCCAAAGACCTTGCAAGAAGACAGAGGTGCTATCTGGTGTTCTGCAAGCAGTAAAATTCTCACCATCAGTGTGGCACATTCACCCCACAGCAAACCAACCCACAATTTAATAGTATATTCCATTAGTATATTCAGAAGTGTAATGCTCTATGAAAGGGATAAGTCAGTTGCTGTGAATCAAACCACCAACTTGAGATACACATGAAAACATTGACAAAGCAGCGCAAAGCAGTGGTGTGCGTTTCGATGATGGATCACATGTAGTAATCTACAAGGTGCAACTGCTTGCAGAGTGGTAACACATCAAACGGTTCTGAACCTGGACACTTTGATCGTAAGCCTCTCCAGCACCATTGCATCGACTGCTTCATATCCCCTACATCACCAAGCGATGAGGCTATTTGCTGCCAAAATAACATAAGGAGCTAATAAGGAGTTAATACAGGCACGATATAATATGACTGGAAAGTGGTAAGGGAATAGTCATGACCCAAAGCGGACCGCAAATGTTCAATTCAGCCAAGTATTAGCATTTTGTTTGGAAATATTTTAATTGAATGCAGAGGGCCTCCCCATAGAAGGCCTATCTCCAGGTGGCAATAGAGCTATCACCTGAATGCACATACATTTATTTTTCATGTAGGTGCTTGTCAAACAGTGAACACGAGAAACGAAAGTAAATATATAAAAAGCAAATTCAAAAAGGCATTGGCATAGGTGATATTCAACCCTAGCTTCGGTTGCTGTTTTCTTTTCTGGAGGCAAGATTCCAAACCACTTCACAGCTGTCACTGAAAACTTGAGGTCTAGACCAGCGTTAACATACCACCATACGTGACCATGCTTGGCTTGCAAGAAAGCTTGCACCTGGGCAGCATGGGTTCTTTCTGGCTCCACACTGTGAAGAGAGTGGTGAGGTGCCTTGTGTGGTCCTTTAGACCTATTGGTGATGGGTTTATCAATGTTCCCCTTTTTATTGTACCAGCACTCTAATGCCTATGGATTCTGAGCACTAGCGAAGAAACTGCTTAGCCTAACATAACTATTGTAAAGTCTGAGAGCGTGGCTTTACCAATGCTTGTCATTGCAAATGTTCCATTGATGATAGATCACAGTGAATGCACTTCAGGTTCTTTGCAACATTGCTAAGCCCCCTCTTTGCTCTGAAGCCTTATTTATGTTTTAATTTCTCTGACCAGAACCTATCAGGCACGCTCCAGAAATCAGCGAGGTCTTATTTGCATATCATTAAGCCCTGATGTTTGCATTAGACACTGCTTCTTGCTTCCTGTGAATCATGCTTTCATTTCACAGAGAACGGATTCGAATGTGCTACATTTAGAAAGTTGAGAATAAACAAGGTGACCCTTAGTTTGAACATCTTCGAAAATAATGCCATGAAGTTATATAGATGTGGTGTTGCAAGGGGTTACATGGGATTTTCCATAGAAAAATGAAAAAACGTTTTCGTCTGTGACTTCTGACCTTGTCCACGAAAGTGCTCGACAGACGGAAACATTCATGTTAAATTTAGGGACGTTTCAAAATCGTTTGAATGTAGTAAAATATGTTGAATAAAAGGTGTTTTTAGTATTGGTTTGGTTTCCAATGACTGACAAAAAGCTGGCTTTAGAGACTCAGATATTGAAATTGTCCGCTCTTAATTTTCAACCATTGCACGGAATTAGAGCACCCCAAAATGTTTTGAAAATTGGATCAGCAAATCCTGAGGTATTCACATTTTTCCTGTAAAATAATGCATCCATATCCTCGTACATGCGCACTGTAATACGCCATTTGGTTCACACATTAAACTACTCACTGAAATGAAGTACCATTATTCAGAATCCACAGGGGAAAGAAAACTAAGTATTAACAAAGCAAAGGAAATGTGAGCCACATTAAAATTTTTGCAGTGCAGGAAAAGTGCTGGGAAAAGTGCTGTTAATTCCGTTACCAGCACTTTTGCCGCAGGAGGAAAATCACAAGTTTACAGGTAGGGGTCACTGATTTACTTCCAGCCAAGTGCTGGAGGTAAATATGGCCCCCACGTGCAAAAAACTGCCGGTGCTGGTAATTCAGTTAATTACCCCCCATGGAGTCCTATGGAACTCCATGGAATGGGAAATTCCTGCCATTCCCGCCTGATATATCCGGGTAATACTGGCATATCTGGAGTGGGAAATTCTAAATCTGTTTGGTGGTTATTGGCGGGATGCCAGCAAAATCGAAATGAGGGCCAGGACATACAGGGAGTCATTATATCTATAGTGGTGTGGGGAAAATGCCAGTAAAAGTGGCAGTAATTCCATTACTGCCACTTTTCCGGCATTGCAAAAGTACAAGTTTGCCGGTGGGGGTCACTGATTTACCTCCAGCCAAGAGCTGGAAGTAAATCAGGCCACAACCAGCAAAAAACTGCCGTAATTACCGGCACCGGTAATACCGGCAATCCCCTTCCATGGAATGGGGATTTACTGCCCTTTCTGCCACCGGGAATATCCTGGTAATACTGGGATATCAGGAGCAAAAATGGTAGGTCAGTTTGCCGTATCCCACCAGAATTACCAGCGGGATACCGGCAAATTATTACAGTTTTGAAAAACACTTTACATCTAAACACACGTAGCTTGAAATAAACGTAACAACAGTGGTCGAAGTACGCGGGTGAAGCTGGGAGTGGTGCACCTCTACTTTTTTAAGTTCCACCATTCCTCCACTTACATCTTAAAAAGAACCTGTTCCAGAATGGCTGCTTTTTAAAATAAAAGTGGAGGAAAAAGTAGGAGCTTACGCATTTCCAGTACACTTCATATTGAGCGTCATAGTGCAGCGCGCTGTACTGCAATAGCACTAGGTCTCCCGTCGAGGGTACACGCAGGTGGACTGAGTCCACCCACTTTTTTTAAAGGGTGGACTCAGTCCCCATCCAGCTAAAATGCAAAACATTGAATGTCTATTTAAGACACTGGTCGAAGTGTAAGAAAAGAAGTAGTGGAACTATGTTCCCTGCTAGCCTGGCCAGCTCCTCACAAACCCCATCGCCCTTCCCTCCCCCACACACAATACCAACCCCCAACCACATTTGCCTGCTGTTTAAGGGAATGTCCAGTGCAGTGCACTGAAAGTACAAGTTTCGACCTCTTCCTACACTATTATTTTAAAACGAAACCGCTCTGGAACGGTTACTTTTTAAAATAAAAGTATAGGAGCTGTAAAACTTAATTTAAAAAAGTAGTGTAGCACCGCTCCCGCTCACTTCGGTCACTAAAGACGACATCTGGGAGCGAACCGCAGTCGTCAGGTTAGACACTTCATCACTGCACTATATAACCCGATGTAAAATGATAAACAACGAAAGGTGACATGCCACATTTCGGTACTGCATGTTCCAGGGAAAAGATTTGCATTGGATCTTGGAGTTTAAAACATGCACAACTTTTAACATTTTCAGAAACAGTATTAGATGAAAATATCCTCTCTTGGTTTTGTGTGTGTTGATTTTATGAAAGGCAAATGTCATTCGTCCTGTGCAATTTGGGAGGTTATGCAAAGCCAATGAAATGTGCTTATTTCACCTTGATATGCCAATTTCTGGCGACGTCACATCCCATTGATTTTGTTAATGAGTCCCCTCACTTTTATTTTTAGGACTTGACCCCTGATTAGCACTGCACCGGCACGTGCCCTCAGAGTGCGAAAAAGCTGTCCTTGTCACAAGACCCTGTATGAGCTGTCACGCAAAGGAGCCGCATAAAGCAGAAGCAGCAGGCACCAGCCACCAGCAAGTTCACCGGCCGTTCAGCTTGTCCGCCTTAATCTCCTGCCATCAATCATTCGTGTAGTTTGTTACTTCGTTAGTCATGGTAGCAAGATAGTGTGAGCCGAGAGGAATGGGTGACAATTGTTTACGTAAAGAGGAGTTATTTTATTGTGGGTGTGTGTGTGTGTGTGTGTTTACTTCGACTTTACGTAACATAACATTTTTGCCCTTGGCAATGTAATAGGTTACAGATGTCCCTGTGTACGACTGTGGCTGTATGACTGTGGCACTTTGTGGAAGAAGTCGCCCGTTCCTGCCATAACTCATATTACAGCCCAGCCATCTCCAATCACCAGATGCACCAGGAAGGCGGCACGTGCACTCCCAGAATGGTGGTGCCTACAGATGACCGGTGCTAGAACCTCCTGCTTTTCTTTGTGGGGAATATTATCTACAAATGTACGCCTCTTTGTTTTACCCTTACTTTTCAAGCAGCCTACAAAGCCGTGTTCCAAAATACAAGGGAGCTGGGTGTGCAGGCAATGCATCAAGGCAAGGAGAGAGGTGACAGGCAGTGCTGGCAAGGGGAGGGAGCATGGTGCTCCCCAGGCAAGAATTAGATATAGTGCAGCGAATGGGAAGGGCTGAAGCGGAGCAAAGAGGGGTGGTATATATGCTGCAGCAAATAGAGGGGGGCATGTATCCACGGGTTTGCCTGTAACAGGGGGGAAGAGTGTGACAGAGGAATGAGAGGCCGCGGGGCAACACATGTGGTGTGCAGTGCTGTAGTGCTGGAGTGGTGCAGCACAGTGGCGAGCATGAGGGCAGGGCAGTAGTGGTGGCATGCGTAGTGAGGGATTGATGGAGCACAACGATGGGGCAACAAGTAATGTAGCAGTGAGGAAGAGAGTAGTGAAGCGAAGGTCTGAGGTATCCTACCAAGGGAATGACGCAGTAAGTCAGCCAATGAATGCATTCATACGCACCCTCTTTGTGAAGTCATTTGCTTCTATGGAAAAAACATAAACCCATGGTGCTTCCTATGAACAATTAAGTTAAAAGGTGGAGATGCTAGTATGGGCTTTTGGAACGTGAGTGTGTGCGGGGTTCGAGGTGGCCGTTAGACGTGTGTGCCAGGGCCTGGTGGGGCATTTACTTACCTCTGACTGAGTACTCACAGCAAGAAATTAACCTTTTCACTGACCGTCAGCCGCCTCATCGCTGCATGCTCCTCTGTCTCAACTAACTCCCAAAGGCCAGACCAGACACCAGCTGATAAAGCTCAGTCAGACAAGCCCTTCCGAGGCAAATGGCATGGCGCTGACCTGTGGCCTCTAACCCGCCCACACAGCCTGCGCCATGAAGGTGCACTGGAATTAGGCACTGAGCAATCAGACCTTTTCCTCACTCTTAAATGCGCAACATCGTCTGGAAAAAAAGGTCACAGCATAGGAGCAGCCCATTATACTGACAAGCTGGAGAAAAGACCTGCCCTAACCGAGAGGGTCTTCCTTTCAAAAGGGACTAAAGGTACAGTTCCATTTGCTCTATGAAGAATAATCAGGCATAAAAGTGTCTCCTTGTTTAAGTGGTGTCCTGTATTAACTAACCATGGTGTCCAGAGGAATAGGAACTAAATCAACCAAGGCAAACTAAATAAGGATGATAGAACGCAGCATATAAAACACAACTACTGCCCTTACCTGCAACCACCACCATTAACGCTCATGGACGGTGGACCAGAGAGGACGTCCCCTACGAATCCATAGATAAGCAGAACATACCACTTCATATGACCTTCCTACCATCCCCGGGTGAGCCACACATGTGATTGAAAAGATGGAATACATTCTTTGAACATTACATGCATGCGGTGTGAGGGGAATACTATGGCTTGGAGAAAAATACATCACTGCTAATGCATTGCTTAGAGACAACTGGTTATATACCAGAGATGTATCCTGAGGATGGACAAGGCTTAAATGACTAGTACAGATGTTTAAAGAAACTGGACATATTAGAATGATATAATATATGCAAAAGAAAATGAGAAGATGAAACTGTGGAACAATACATCATCACCCTCCAGGGTTTGGCCTGAACTTTTAACTGAGGGGTAAATAAGGAAGAAAATGCCCAGATGGCATTCTCATCTGCCTGCTACCATGCCCAAATCAGACAAAACAACTACAACCACCTGGTAAAATGTGCTCAACTGTGCAAGTCCTCTTCTTGGCCGAACATTATCTACAACAACACAAAGAAATCCTCATCTGGTCCCAGCCAACAGTAAACCTATCCAAAGCATAAATTGATATATGGAACCCTTAAACAGATGTCTGTGTTTTAGGTGTAATTGTTTGCCTCCTCTGCCTAATAGCCCTTTTTGCCCAACTACTTGCCTGATCTGCAAACTATGCAGGTGTAGTGAACATCTGTCAATGTGTTGTGACTATCCCATTGTACCAACAATAATAGGTGATCTGTAAGGAGAACTTGGTGAGGCTGTGTTTGGAATAAGAGATTGTGAGGAGAATTTAGATGGTTTTAGGGCAACTGTATGGATCAAAGGCAAACCTAATGCAATGATGATAGATTTGGGGGCCAACTATACAATCCATCCAAAGAAGATCTGTGACTCAGGTGATCTTTGTGTAATGTCTTCTTCAGACAGAGCTTTCATTTAAAGGCAGAAGAGCCACTGAGAATGTCAAGTAAGGGAGCAGCAGCCTTCCCCACCAGGATGCACCAAAAGAAATTGCAAATGACATTGAATCCCAATGTTGACGAAGGATTATTGAGTTGCGAGAACCGACGGTCACCCGCCAACCCTGTAACACTGAATCCAGCACCTGACTTCCCGGTGCCACCGAGAGATTACAAGTTCCGGTAGTGCGGGAAGTCAGGCTCCATATTTTGTAAATCCTCATTCACATGGAGTACCAAAGGACTCCATGGGAGTGGGGACTCGGATGCACTGGCATTGTTGCAAAAGGTGCCCGTGCTTCAATGACGACTCTGCCTACCGGGGCCGATGCCCCCGGCAGGGCCAGACCTGCTTGGCGCAGCAGCCCAGGCAGACAGACTCATAGTCTGGCGATCTGGAAACAAGGTTGCCAATGAGCTTACTGGACCCTGTTTCCGGACTGCCACACTTATAATGAGGCCCAGTGTTTTGGATCAGGCATCACGCATGTACACATGAACGCAGAAACGTATGGCATGTGGGCAGGTTGTTGCCTGTTACAGGATGATGTCTGCATGCTCCCACTTACATGCCAGGACTTTAAACAACTTGGTGACCACGGCTGATTATAAGCCACGTATGGAACACTGCCACTGCACCAAAAGAGAAAATTGAAACCCGTACGTTTGGCCTGATTTCTAAACTCATAAGCTACAACACCACTCACATAGGGACTTAGCCATCGGAGTGAAATTATTAAAACAAGTCCATTTCCACAGAAATGACTAGGTGTTGAGACGCACATGTATTTAAACAAGCGACTGAAATGCGGGTATGTGATAAGGCTTGCTACATTATGGATCAAGATGCCGATACAGCATCAAGCATCGAAATGAGAGCTTCTCTCTTCATTACACACACTTGTCAATATGATTGTGTTTTACAGATAAAATACCAAATGTCACAGGACTAAGCTACATGGAGCATAGCAGATGCCTTCAATATAAATCGGAGGATGATCCCATGATTTTTACAGAACATCATAAAGAGCGAACGTAGCTGGATCCTCACTAATGTCTGTTAATTTGTTTGTCTTCTCCCAATTGATCGCCTTTTAAACAACTATAGAGCTACAATACAATCTTCTTTTGACAAACTATCATCGCAAGAGTAACCTCTAATCATAACTTGCTGCTCCACATTTAGGCAAAAATGTATTCTTGTAAAGAATGAGAGTGGTAATCAACATTAGTACCCGGCGAGGGCACAATCGGAATGAAAGAGCCATTCTGATTGGCCCTGGCCGAGTCAGTACCAGGCCGGGAATACCTCTGTCAGGATTCCACAGCCTTTGTCCCCGGCAGGGGGCGAGGCAGCCCCTCAGCCAATAAGGATGCTCGAAGCGTGGACAGAGGTAAGGCAATTTTTTTCCTCCCCTTTCCTACCTCCTCCCTTCTCCCTGCCCTCCCCACCCACTTACCTTCTATGCCTTGGGGCCATCCCCGCTCCGAGCCTACACACGACTGGAGGCTTCCATCATCCCCCGCCGGGGACCCAGGTATGTTTTTTTGTTTTCTCTCCCCTTCCTTTCCCTTCTGCCCTCCCAACCGCACTTACCTTCTTTTTTTTGGGAGCGGACGCACTGGAAACACTTCTGTTTCCAGCGCATCCGCTTTCGATGGCCGCCATGAAAAGGGAAAACAGACTCCGTTTTCCCTTTCCCGGTGGCCATTTTCTTTGTGTTTTTTTTTTCAAAATGCTGCAGCGTTTCGGGATAAAAAAAAGCTTTGAGTGCCCCGGTCACGCAGTTTTTGCGGGCCGGGGTAAAAATGGCTATATGCCCCTCGTGGCGGGGGCATTACTGACTGTGGTAATGCCCCAGGGCCTTATGACTAAGTTGGTAATGCCCCTGCCGCTCGGGGCATATTGCTTTATTATAGTTGTCCATCCCATGTGTCTATGATCATTAGACACAGTCATTGCTGGTCCTGACAAAGGCGCTTTAATAGGTTTTGCCAAAATATCTAGATTTCATTTTTTTGTGGAACCATCGAAATGAGGTAATTGCATGATCAAAAATGTTAATGAGGACCCCCTTGTTTGATTTAAATTAATTTATAATCAATTCATGCTGTGTTCTATGAGATGAGTCTGGGCATTTCGTGTTTGATTCAAATTAATTTATGATCTACTCATGTTGTGATTCATGAGATGCAGTTTATGCAATTAATGAAATTTAAATATTGTAAACATTGTTTTTTATGTAATACTTGTCACTGTTGAACACCAAATGGTCTTTATAAACACAATGTTTAATTCACTTTGATGTTTTTCCTGAATTCATGTTCAATTTATTGTCTGTTTTATATGTTCTGGTATTGGAATAAAATGGCATTAATATTGCTTGAAAAACGAAATAAGAATCACTTTTGAACTAACCCGATTGGAACAGTTCCTCTTTGATTTTGGCGTATGTATAGTGCATGCTAATAGAAGCGTGATATACCTGTGGACCTGCTTCAGGCCCAGTGGCTACTTTGGATGGACTGGCAGGGGCTGGCCCTGGCCTGTGGCCCATGTACCCGCTATGTGAGCAAAGTGGCCATGGGGCCACACTGCAGGCCAGGGTCAGTGGCTATTATGGGTGGCTTGGCAGTGCCTGGGGTGTAGCTCCTGGGCATGCCCCCAGGCAATACTGAAACAGGCTATGACTGTCATCACTGTGCCCTAGTTTCCAGTAATGTCAAATATGATGTAATAAGTGCACTTTGTTTATTCATCAATATGAATTTGTTCATGATATGATGTTGTCTTTAAATATTATGCACCTTATGGCGTCTTTTGCACGCAATGTCTACTAGCTTTTTTTACTGACATTTTCAATGACATTATCAAAGCAATAAATGTTAATTAATATACGTACCGAGTGAACCAAGTTTTTCCACTGTATTCGACTACAGGGTAGTTTTATTTATTTAACACAGTTTAATAATTGTATGGGTATATGGTTAATTTATCCCACAAACTCCATTTGTGCTGTTTTCTATATATATTTCACGAGGTCTTGTGGGTTATGCGGATACCTACCTTTAGTTCATAAGTTCTTTAATGGTTGACAATAAAAATTACTTTCATCAGGCTCCTGTGGATAAAAATATATACTTCAAGTCTCTGTAAGTTTCCTTTTGTTGTGCTGATTCGCAGTCCAGCAAAGAAGTAAGCAGAAATAATGTAGGCCTCAAATCATTTTTTCACTTTTCAATGACATGCTGTGCTTTTACAATCCAGGTTGACTGTTCTCCACATAATACAAATTGCTGTATACGTCCATGTAACTGAACAGATTTATATTGGGCCTTGTCATTTTGTGTACACAATATACTTTTTTAGTTTGGGGTTTTAGGTAGTCCTTAAGTGCCACCTGCAAGTTGAAACTATTGCATTGGAGTACAGCTAGGTGGTGATTTTGTGTGAGGATGGGCACACAGCTTATGCTAGTTGTTTGGTTATTTATGCACCCATTGCCCATGGCCATGCTAATGACTATGGTCATTGCCACCTACCATCTGCTCCTCCCTGCCCAAAGACCATCCTCCTGGAATCTCTTTGTGCCCACTTTATCAAACAGTAACATCAAACCTTAGAGCCTGCCATTATTTGTTCTAAGCAGTCTGCTGAGAGTTAATAGCTTAATTGCAGCTGTAAATGGGCTACTGGTGAAATAAAAATGTCTTAACCAAGTGTCCCTTCACCCACTTGATTTATATATCTCTTGCTTGCTCTCTAGTCCTGTTAAAAACAAGCACCATCAATGCCAACAGTTTTGGCTTGAAATATTAGGTAGGCAATTGCACCAGGTACTGCCATCATGTGCCCAGTTAATCACTCAATTTTCCAGCTGTGGCAATCACATGGGCACCATTATATCAGTGCCTACCAAATGCCTATCCCATACCCACACAAACGCTCAAACTGTTGGCTTTGCCAATGTGTGTTGTAGATGGTCTGCTGATATCACAAGATTTCCTTGCAAGTGTTCCTTTCAAATGCTTTGCGCAGAATGCAGTTCACATATTCATTTTTCAATGTAAAGTCATCATTTGCATTTTTTCTGATTGTAGGGTTACTATACAGATTGGGCATTGAGTGCCTATTAGGTCTAACATGTCTAGATTTTAAAGGCTATTGACTTCTTTGTTGAAACTGACATTTCTATGCTTTGTTATGGTGTGACTAGATTACTATGTGATCATTTTTCGTGGTATTCATTCACCAAACCACACTGGAGTTCACCATACATTGTGAACTTGATTCCTAATTTAAATTTCCTTACAACCATCCAAGTCCATAACAGCATATCCTTTTGAAGATATCATTTGGTACATTTCAGTCTAGGAACACAAGTGATTATTGATCTTGGGTTTGTCTATTTGGTTGAACTGTGCCCCAAGCCCACACAATTGTTCAAGTCATGTCATCACCTATGGATGAAGAGTATTTACCAAATAATCCCATAAATGTCACATCATTTTGGTGTTTTTGCTCAAAATGTTTTTGGTTTAGGCCTCGGTTTTTCAGAGCTGTGTACTGTTGTAAGGCATTTTTTGAACATGCAGTTGGAAATATATACGCTAATTGGTTCTACTTTGGAACAGCTTTTTCAGTGCAACATAACGATAATCAACACCACAAGCTGTGTTTGCAAAAGTGATGCACACATACCCATCTCCCCCCTCTTGTAGCTTTTCAAAACATGTTGCAAGCAATTGCACTATCTTGCAAAACCACTCAATTGTAAGCAAATATGTTCCCCTATAAAATAATGCATGGATTCAGTCTCTGCAATGTATTTTTACATTTTATGGCAAGGTCAAAGCTTTTCCACATACACATGTAGTGCACACGTAATAGAACTATTATTATGGTGCTTAAACATACATGTCAATAATAACATGATCAGGCTGCCCTCCTATTCCAGACCATTGCTTTTTAAAATAATGTTTTTGGCAAGATGCAGTGCGCCAATAAAGGGCACCCCAGGCCCCAGGAAGCAGCTAATTGTTATGGATTGGCAGCCTTGGTATTATAGTCTTTAAACACCCAAATGTAATGCAGTACAAAAGTCAAAAGTGAAAATACGAAAAATGTAATGCAAGACACAAGTTTAAAAAGGATCATTGTACCAAGTAGCTTTGAAACAAAAGAAGCTCTTAAAAGCATCAACCAACGACTCTCTCCTGAGCTTACAAAGTAGCACTATCGTCTACAAAATGGCCACATTGCATCAGAGCTTACACCATGATAACCACAGAGGAACTGATTGACACAATGGCTTCTCAGGATCTTTGGCAAAGAGTTAAAGATCTCGATACCATATCTAAAAAGGAACCTATCTCTGACTCATCTTCCTAAAGGAGTATCTCACTCGATTATAATGAAGAGAAGCTTTTTGCCCCCCCCCACCCACTCTTGTATCTTGAGACCCGGATCACACAGATCCAACTCTTCTTGGGATATCGAGGGGAATTTTTAGACTGAATGGTTGCTTAGTGGGTTTTTGTTGTGCTGTTGACGTATTTATCCATGACCTTTTGTGGGCTGAACGATTCCAACTCAATATTTACTTACTGCTGCTGCTGGGAATGTTTCTTGAATTCCATGAATAACTGCACCTTTGCATGTGTAAGAGGGGTGCCAGTATATAGAACATTAAAGGTTAGGCATAGGCACTCGCTCACTAGCTTTTCAACACCTATGTAGCCAAGCGCCACAAAATAGTATCTTTTATTGAAGGTTTCCCGCCAAGAATAAACAGTTCTCTGTATGTGTGGCAGAAGTGTGTATACAATATGATTCTCCTCTCCCAGTATCAGTTGCCCTTCAAAACTGAATGAGAATCAATGGTATTAAAAAATGAATTGTCCAAAGAAATTGTCCAAAAATAAACATTTTCTAAATTAAACGTTTAGTGTTTGGGAGAGAACCCCACAAAGGGAGTTGTTACCTTGATGATTCACTTGTGGGGACCATCTGTCAATTTAAATGTGTAGGTCCTGTTATCACATTGAATGATAGATGGAACAACCACATTCGGACCTATATTCAGGCTACGGATGCCTCAGGGCTTGGTGCACTTTACAAATACTAAAATAAACTAAACTATGTAGGGAAACATTTTCCCTTACATGAATTTTGGAATCTAAGTGATTTGCCCGTGGCTGAAAGTACCGCGGGCAAATCGTTTGCATGAGAAAGGTGCGAACTACCAAAGTTTTGAACCTTTCTCATGCAAACACACATACATTCTCACACGCACACAACACACAACACACCCATAACACCCCCCCACCCACATCCTCAGCACAACCCCACCCACACCCCCAAAATAAACAAACCCTACTTACCTTCATCTTCACGTGATCTGGAACCGGTGATGCAGGGTCCTTTTCTTTTTTTTTTTGTAACGGAAGGCTGCAGGGGTGTCCCCTGCAGCCCCCGCTCACTATACAATATAGTATAGTGAGCAGGGGTTCCAGGGGACATCCCCGCAGCCCCTGATTTTTTTTGTTTTAAATGAAGGCTGCGGTGTCCCCTGCATTCCCCTGCTCACTCTACCATGAAGTATAGTGAGTGGGGCGATGCGGGGGGCACCCCAGCAGCCCCCATTTTTTTTTAATGCTACCACCAAAGGATCCAACTTTTGGTGTTCGAACCTTTGGTGGTAGCATTTTTAGAACTTTTGGTCAATGTGACAGTTTTTTTCCGGTAAATTCGACCTAAACCGAATCTTGGGGTCATTCAATAAGCTATATGGGGAGGCCATCGTTATTGTCCATTTAAAGGTTATATCATCGTAAAACTATCATAAATGCCTTATAAAGTTGTTGGGAGGGCCCAATTTACCGCAATAGCATAAAAACAATGCTCAATAATGGAGCAGTCAAAGTCCACGGCAAAACCCAGCTTTATTCAAAGCACAGAATAAACGGCCGGGGCAGCATACAAAAAGCTCTTGTATTACAATTGGTGTGAGTGGTTTGTAAATAAAAATATGTCATCAATGATGTCACACTACAATATCGATTACAAAACGGTGCTTTTGATTCGCTAGTATCCCAAGCTCCATAAAGAATACATAGGGGTTAGTTCTGTGATTGGTTTAAAAATAGCTGATGGCTCCATCCGGACTCAGTCCCTTACAGATACTAGTTTCACTACATCATTATGCTGGCTACAAATTGGCTGGCATCATACATCATGGCCGGTGTGGCAAGAGGGGATTCTATTGGTTGACCATTTACTCACCAACCTTGGACACTTTCACAAGGTGTCAAGATATACTGGAGACATATGGTGAGGTGAGAGGCGAGAAGTCTGGGGTCTGCAATAATTCCAATTAAAAGTATTCTTATCATTCTTAGGTCATATTCCCAATCTGCTTTCTTTGTATTTGGCCTTGAATACTGTCTCATGTCTGTGTGCGTGCTAACGAGTCATGCAGGTGTTGTATCTGTACTTGGCTCCCAATGAATAGCTAGTGTTCTTCATGTCTGGATCACATGTTAGTGGACTGTGTTAGAAAATGTTTTTTGTCTTATTTATTGAGTATTTAGCTAATTCTAACATGCATTTTATATTTCGTGTGGTCTTTGGCATGCTATTTTCATGCACGTGTACATCAACGACTGTCTTTGGAAGGCTACTGCATCGTCTCCTGGGAACTGTTATCTCGTCTCTGTATTCTGTAGCCCACTATTCCCTTCTGTGCTCGACCTTGGCACGTGATACAACCGCTGTCTCGGGCAGCTTCACAGTTCCTAAAATAAATGTGTTTTCGTAAATTCAGCATTTCATTTGAGACCTTGCTAACGTCTAACTTCTAGGCCTACTGTGACTTTTATGCTAAGAAAATGTATGTTCTCTTGCGCTCCTGTCGCCTCCACATTGGCCATCTAAATTCACATGTGTTAATATTTACATTCACTTTATATTTTTATTTGTATTTATTTCTATAGCGCACAAAACCCATTCTAGGCGCTTAAGCTTAAGAGATTGGTTACAATGCTTCGGTTACAGAATAGGAAGTGTAAGGGGTGCATTACAACAATGTAGAAAGTGCAAGGTAATACATCATGACCAAAGTTCAAAAGAGAGGTACATGGTGATCACATCCATTGAGCTAGACCCCATGTTGCAGGGCGGCAGTGACACACAGCTGCAAGAGTCAATTCAGGGAGCATAGACATGGAGCCTACCCCATGTTACAGGGCGGCAGCATACACAGATGCAAGAGTCCAATAAAAGGCAAAATACATGGTCCTACCCCATGTTGCAGGGCGGCAGTGACACATAGCTGCAAGAGTCGATTCCCGGAGCATAGACATGGAGCCTACCCCATGTTACAGGGCAGCAGCATACACAGATGCAAGAGTCCAATAAAAGGCAAAATATATGTTGCAGGGTGGCAGCGACTGATAGATGCAAGAGTCAATTGAGGGAGCATAAGCATGGTGCCTACCCCATTTTGCAGGGCGGCAGCACAGAGAGATGCAAGAGTCCAATAAAGGAAAAATACATGGTGCCTACCCATGTTGCAGAGCGGCAGCACACACAGATGCAAGAGTCCAATAAAAGGCAAAATACATGGTGCCTACCACATGTTGCAGGGCAGCAAGCACACACAGATGCAGGAGAAAATTATGTCTTATATGTTAATATATGTCTTCCATATGTTGGGTTCCCTCCCTGTGTATTCAGCATTTATCCTAATTATACTTGTACCTGCCTTATCGGTGTAGTACTTCCCTCTATTGGTATTCTGGAATCCACCTCCCTCCTGTGTAGTATACAGCACACTACTTCTGCTTTCATATTATTTAACTATGATTGCTACTTAGTGTTGCAGGACCTAAACGAGTTCTTTATTGCAGAAGCGTATACATCGATTGTTTAATGCATTGTTTTTTAGAATCTATCTTAGTTTGTTTCGTCTTTCTCCCCTAGACGCATGGGGCGTTAAGATCTGTCTCAGCAGGTATCGTTTCTTGCCTGGACAGTACTGGCGGGGAGCAGGGATAGAAAGCAGTACTTGCATACTCATCTGAGCAGAGGCAGTAGGTGTTACCTGCATTTTCTTCTGCCCCATTACAAAGTGGCAACATGTGGGCATTTTTAAGTTTGATATACTCCAATAAACAGTGACGCCTGGTGAATTTTTGCAGTGGCGGCAAATGTTTTTCCTGAATTTATATGATCGCTGCAAGACACTGAAAGTGTTTGAGGTGGTTTCTCCCCCCAAAGAATTCTTTAATTGGTGCATTGAGTAAACAATGGCAGAAATGTTCAATCTGTCCTCTAAGGAAATGGTTTTCAGTTCACCAACAGTACAGAGGAGCATTTTTCAACATATTTGCATGCTGACTTTGTGCAAAGAAAGGACTTGAGTCCTGCCTCAAAATTTCATGGAAGCATTGATCGGTAAATCACATGTTAATGCTCTTAGTGCCAACACATGCCAGTATTGCCACTGTAAAACATTTGCATAGCCAATTATATGCTGGCATCCTACTGTAAAACATATTTCATTATGGTTATGCTTAACATATGTCAGCATGCCACGATAATAAACATGTTTGTCACTGTAAAACATTTGCATGCTGAATGTGCCCAATATATGCCAACCTTCTACTATAAATCACTTTTCATTCTGGCTGTGACCCATATAATCCATCGTTCCAGTGAATAAACAGATTTGTATAGCAGTGGTGGGCAACATATCATAGTGTGCTACTGCAAATCACAGTTCCTTGCTTGCTGTGCCTAATATATGCAAGTGTGTCACTGTAAAAAAACATATGCAATGCTACTTGTGCCCATTATATGCCAGCATGCCATTGAAAAAACATATTTTCATGAGAGTGTCCAAATCTGATGTAGTCATTCTATCCTTTGGGCATCTACTCCACAGTGCCACCTAGAACCTGCAGGGTCAGTGGCCCTACAGGCCTGCATATGTAACAGCAACCCACATCAGGTCCTCCAAAGCCCCCATCCCATCAGGCAGCACTGCGACACAGTGCATGACAAAGACAGCCTGTGTGTAGGGGAAGGGCTACATTCCAATGCCCATTATGCACCAATGAGAGTACATTTTGAAGGACCATCATTGGTCTCGAGCCATACAAGCCATTAGAACCCATATATATTGAATTACATGCACACTGACTTTGGCTGACCCATAAACTAATATTGCTTCTAGCAAAACAATGAACATTTGTAAACAAATGTCCTATGTGATATCTAGAGTTTCTGAATCTCGGAACCTCTTGAGAGGCACATGTGGGGATACTGGAGGCAGGGCTGTGTGCGAAATGGCCAAGCAGGGGCCCATACTGTTTCACATTTAGTCCTAGGGGCTATGAATGTTTTCGTGCAAGGCAGGTTTGCACCAGGAAGTTGAAAGCTCCATAAACAGCATGCTGGCACGAGCCCTCATTCGGCAGTGTCTTATCAGTTCTATGCCTGTACATATGTTAATGTTTTCAATGACCTGCTGTGCTTTTTCACCCCAGATTGACTGTTCTCCACTTAATACAAATTGTTGTATACTTCCTTGTAATTGAACAGATTTATATTGGGCCTTGTCATTTCGTATACACAAGTTTGGGCTTTTACAAGTGTTTACTCAAGGATAGAAAATGTACTAATAGTTAAATATATTTTCCATTAACAAGAAATGAGCTGTCGACAATGTGAGTCCTACTTGAACATTTCCATAGTTTGATTGTTAATTTCTTTCATTATTCAATTGCTTTAAAGTTGGTCATGTTATGACAAGCTCGTTTTTTAAAAAAGGTTACAAAAAGAAACTTAAACTGAAGGAGACTGAATCCCATCCATGTCTAACACAGCTTGCACTTGTCATGGCATTTTATTATAAGCCGCTGGTATGGAATGAGCAATTCGTGTTTAGTTAGTTGTGAATTTAATGTATTATGAACAATTGTTTCTTGTTCTTGCAAAGGGACAATAGGCCACATACCATGATATAAATCAGTAGCAAGAATAGTAATAATATATGTTTCTTTATGGGGTAATGCTCTTAATGGGCATCCTCGTTTTTCTCTCTTAAATGATAGGAAGGGTTCTTCTGCAACGTGAACCGAGGTCTACAGTTGGTTGCTCACCACGATAGGCGAGAGTAATGGGCCATTACCACTGGGGCCGTCCTCAGTAATCACGTTGAGCGAAAACATGTAGGATTCCGCTCAGCGCCCTGGGGAGGAAGCACGCTTGACTGCGGCTAACAGAAGCCTGTGCTGACATCCACTGTTGAAACAGGACAACATTTGTGAAGCATGTGCTTTGAAAACAGAGGGCCATGATGCTTGAATCGAAGACTGAAGCGCAATCCAGATCTTAAGCAAAATGCACCAACACAGGAGCAAAACTGCAAAGATGTTCCTAAAGGTGAGACTGGAGTCTCTGGAGGATAGCTCAGCACATCACGCTGAACTGCTTCACATATTCTAGTTTCATACAGCACTTTTGACACATAGGTGGATTGTGGCGGAGAGTGTAATTGCGAATTTCCGGAGATTACACCATTTTGGCTAGCTAAACGTAGGATTGCTATGACATGGAAATCGTTCAAGTGCCCTGGAGTGGAGGAGTGGTGGAAGGACCTGTATGGCTGGGGAACGGCATAAACTGTGGCATGGAAAGGGGTGATGCAGGAGAGCTATGCAGAAGCCTTGAGGGGAATCAGGGAATGGCAGTGGTTACTGCATGCTCTGTTTGTTAGGGCAGTCACAGAAGAAGTAGAAACGGATTAACTCTAGGAATAGTTGTGCGGCTCCTAACTGTTGGGTTGTAGGGCGTCTAGAGGATCAGGGGATGCAGGCAAGAAGGGGAGGGGGGAATTGGGAGAGTGGGGGAGGGAAGGGGCAAGGGGTTTGTGGTGGGTTCACGACGGGTGTTAAGGTGTTGGCTGCACTGATATTACATTGATACAGTTGTGTGAAGTTTTGTTTGTGTTTTTGGAAAATAAAACAAATTTAAAAAAAAAAAAATAACCGCTGTATCATTTCCAACCTATTGCCTACTTTAATGTCCAGAGCAAACCAGCTGCCTAACTGACTGAAAAGGCTCCCAAACCTCGGACTAGAAGAGCGCAGTGTGGGTGTTGGAGGTAATAACAAATGAGATTAAATCAATCAAGCTCCAAGCGAAGCCGGCCTTCACGCACTTCACACTCGCAGGGCAAAATTTGAGCAGCAGGGAAACTGATGCCAGCAGCAGCAGCAGGCAAACTGATGCCAGCAGCAGCAGTGGATGAGTCACCCCTCTTCAAAATGTACAAAATGTGAAGTTCAAACGATCCACATTCCAGCTTAAAACAAGGATGACCAACGAGCGGATGCATTCTGCTATGGAAATTCAGTGCTGATTCTCCACTCTTGGTTTATTTCCTGTGGTCTGCCATCGCCTACCACACCAATGGGAATGCACACCCAAGGAAGAGGATAATTAACCATCAGGATGAATACGTGTTGTGCTGCATATTGTAGCATGTGGAGATGTTCCGGGATGTTGTACTGTATACTGTTGGAGGTGCCCATACATGCAACCATCCTTATGTACAGTAGGAGGGTAGATGCAAGATGTGTGCTTTCTTCTTCCATTTGCTTTCTGAGCTATCATTCACACCATTCACCCCAATGCAAGTCAATGGGCACATTCTGTTTTACTTGTTTCCCTCTCAAAATCAAATAAACGGGTTTGTGCACTTCTGAGTACTAACATACTTGCATATTACTATTGTGTTGTACTTTTAGATGTCTGTGTGAGTTTAATATCTCCTGGATTAAGGAAAATGATGAGGAAAATGTGGCTCCTCTCACATCTTAGCAGACCCCTCGTCTTGTGATCAAAGTTATGGACTTAGTCCTCTATCGTGCTCTGCCAGATTGCAATGTTCAAAGGTTGATAGCAAATCGAGTTGCACTGTGCTGAGAAGGGTGGTGTGGGGTGTGCTGGGGTGGTTTGTGATTTGTTTATATGAAGTGGTTCTAGTGCACACATGCTATTATCTATGTGCCAATATGGTCTAATCCATTTCAATCTGTAGGCACTTAATCCAGCGCTGGTTTTTGCATTCTGGGACTGGAGTACTGGTTTTATATTTGGAAACATTCTAAACTAGATGGTGAAGTTGCAAGTTGAGGGGGTAAAAAAGCTGCCTTACCTTTTTTGCAGTGTTGACATTCATTTTCTAAGTCTGATTATAGTGCAGTGATGGTGAGTTTCTGTTGTGCTCTAGGATGTCGCCTATGGTCCATGACCCTAAGGAGATGTGGTGCAGTATGCCAAAAAGTGATTCTACTAAGGAGAGTACATGAAAGACAAGATCTTTCATGCGTAAGCACTTCAACAGCATTGCATTCGTGGGAGAGCATGTACTAGTCTAGTAAACCACAGCCAAAGCAACTGGTGAAAGCAGTCACAGGTGGCTTGGAGAACACACCAACTCTAAAAGACAATTCAAGGGTGACGATTGAGAGGGGGCTCACTATGAGATGTCCCTCTTACTTGCATCTTCCCATGGCTGTTTGCTCCCTAACACAGGAATCCCTAAATCCCAAGATGGCCATTAGATCTCTGTAGGGGCTTAGTTACAGATATGCAAACACATATGCCACCTTTTGTACGCAGGTCTGCAGGCATTTGCTAATGGTGGCCCGCTTAAAGTATAGTCAATTTCAGAGATTGTGTGTCCTCTGCCGTTGGATAATGGCCACTCGTTAAAGGTGTCATCAATTCTAGGGTTTATATCATGACAAAATGGAGCATCTGGATCGCTGGTTTGATAAGCGCACAGCTGCTCAGCCCTACTGAAGGTATAATTGAGTTTACAATTCAGGCCATGTTGAGTGCCTGGATTACTGGTTTGATGTGGTTATCACTCTGTGGTCTTGCAGTTCCTCGCCAGCTCTATCTCGGTTGAGTTGCTTGCTCTTTCCTCAACTGCCAGTCCTTTTGGTTGATGTAGTTCAATCCGGAAAACAGAGGCCCGCACATCACCCACACTCCACCTCTGGGGAAGGACTGGCTCTAGTACACACCCTGATAGGCCTCTGCCCCGGGTTGAGGAGTACCCCATCCCCTCTTGACAGGGTCAGGTCTCTGACCCAGTCACAAAGCCCATGTCTGGGGAGCGAGTCTCTGAGAATGGTTCAAATTCAAAAGCCTTCTTTGAGGACATAACGGACACAACCTTCTTTAAGGAGCACATTATCTGTGGGGTGCTGGCTCCACACGTACAAAGGGTTATCCACCGAAAAGCCAAAAATTAAGTATTATATAGTAATATAAGAAAATGATCGCAAACCGTCCTCTGTTACAGGATTCATGGAAAGCCAAGCTCTATCTGGGTTCAAACTCCACCTAAAGTAGCAAGACTAAAATCTGATCAATATGATGTGGGTGCAACTGAAGGGATATTAATGCTATCTTGACTGTCTTGTGCCCATATTTGTGATTCCATGCTTGCTTGGCTTTGATATGCTACAGCGTGCTATGCTATGCCAAGCAATATCATGCTCTTAAGCTGTGGGAACATGTCATATAGTGTTTGTCTGTTAAGATCTAAGTGTGTTGTTCCCAATCATAAATGTATTTTAACTGGAATCTGTCTGCTTGTTTTTCACTTGCACTTGCTTGTATTTATTCATCTCCTCTTTTTTTTTGGGACATGGTGACGTTTTCCGTTTATACTAGCTCGTTAGATCATGGTATGTCAGGCTATATTTTGTGATGTTTCATCATGCCATTTCCCATTAATGTCTAATTTTCAAGCACATTGAAGCTGCCATAATGTGGTGGGTAGCACTCCCCAAAACACTCAAATAAAAAACAGAGGAAAGGAGACCTGAAAATGTAATCTGGTAACCAGTAACTACACCCCTGTTTTGAGCCAAGATTTGCATGCTGCCGTTTACTCACAGGAAAAGGTAACTGCAGCCCAAGTCAAGAAGGATATACAAAGGCTGTATTTTGCCAGTTAGAACCATTCGTATCTGGCCTCCGCGTATTCTTGCTTCACATACCATTATACCCATCCCCATAAAGGTCCTAGCCCCAAGAACCTCTGGGAATACCACTCAGGACTTTTCTCCCCGGGCAGCCATAGTTCAAAACCCACCCGCATTTAAAAAATCACATATTTCCTTCAAGCTTTCCCATCTACAGAACTTTACTGTTCGTAGCCCATGGTAGTCAGTACAGGGCTTTGCTCTCTGTGTTTTCTTGCATAATGTTTCAACATGCCGAGGATCACAGTGACATGTTGCAAAGTGGGAGGCTTCAAAGTCTGACCACTGCTAATCCAAAGTCAGTGTTTATGTCCTTAAACAATTTACACAAAAGTCTGAGACTACTGTATCGTGACTTGGTGTCATGTAAAGTCCTTGTTACTAATATAGTATTGGCAATTCTTAAGTTAAACTCTAAGGGCCCGATTCATGGAGCGTTTTCCAATGGGATTGCACCATTGTAAAACGCTTCTGTGAATCGGGCACTAAAGCACTGGGCCTTGAAGGTGTGAAATATGGCCTAAAATTGTACATACATTATGTAGGACTATTATTGGCTCCTCTTTATATCCTTCTACACAAACCTCATTTTATATTATTCCAGTCTATAAAAATGGCGATGGTTCTCATCTCAATACCACAGGGAACATTTTCACTTCACTCCTTTTACAGGACCTGCAAAGCTGGGTGGAGGAATAGAATATTTTATCAAATTTTCAATATGGTTTTAGAAAGTTTATGGGTACTGAAACCGGTGACCACTTACTGAGTACTTTGAAGGAAGCATCAAACTCTCTTTACAAATGGCTTGGCTTTGTCCTTGGCCTTTTAAAAAAAATTCTACAGCCTTTGCTTCAGTCGATAGGAACCACCCATGGTTAAAACCGGATACATGGTGTTCTGATACCCCTTTTAAATGTAGGAATGCTTTATGATGACAATTACGGGATGTCCATTAGGTTAGATAATGAGAGCCATTATTCATGTACCCTATTCGTTAGCGTAGGTCTCTGGCAGGAGTGTATTTTAGCCCTCTGTCCTTTTAATTTATATTTTGCATATTTGGATAATTCATTAACAGAGATTATTTACTTTCCTAAAATTGCTTGGTTGCCCTTGGCCTTTGATCTTACTGATTTTGATCTTACTCTGAATGGTTTGCTGTGAACTGTGACAGTGATACATTACTTTTCCATAGAGAACATTTTGAAATTAAATCCTGCTAAATTGTCCATGATGAAGATCACTATGACTAAAAAGAACTAAACTAATAATTTTGAATAACAAGAATTCAGCAAAAAACAATTGAAATGAGATATCTTGGTTTTTCAAATTCCAATACACTGAAGGCAAAGAATTTACATAGTAAAATGGAAAACACAATCTGGCCCTTAATACCCACGTTGAAAATCTTCACAGTGAAATATGGAGGCTTCTCTATGAATACCCTGATAATTGTGTTTCAGACAGAAGCTTGCTCCTGTCATCTCTATGTATATAAAAGTGAAAATGTGTTTGTGTCTGTTCGAAATGTTCAGCATACTTCCCATCATGCTACAAACCTGAAATTTGACATGTGGGCAGGTCCCATAGTGTAGTCAATGTAAAAAGTAGAAAATATACATTTCTCAATTTCTTTTTTTTAAGCAGTCTGCAATGCTTACTCCTGCCATATGTGGAATGTGTGTGTGTGTCCATTGAAAATGTTCAGCATACTTCCCAACATGCTACAACCAGACATTTGGCATGTGGGTAGGTTGCATGGTATAAACAATGTAAAAAGTATAACATTTACATTCTTGAAGTTTTTCTTTTTTTCATGCCGTCTGCAATGCTTACCCCTGCCACATGTAGGTGTGTGTGTGTGTCTGTCCAAAATGATCTGCATACATTTAAACATGCAACAAAACTTAAATATGGCATGTGGGTAGGTTCCATGGTGTACACAATGTAAAAAGCGTACATGTTGCTAATTGTTGTGATCTGCAATGCTTGGATATGTGTGTGTGTCTGTTTGGAATGTTCATCATACTTCCCAACATGCTTCAAACCCACAATTTGAATGTGGGTAGGTTCAATGGTGTATACAATGTAAACAGTATAAAATACATGTTTTCCTGATTTTATTTTTTAGGCTGTCTGCAATGCTTAGCGCTGCCATATGGCTCTTCGCGCCATAGTTCCTTCGTAGTTCTACGTGAACTTTGCAGTTCATTGTTCCTAAACTTTCCACATTATTGGCATTCTAGCTGACATTAGTGGCACTCACTTTTGAAGTCATGAGGGTGACACAAAACGCTGCTTTTGTGAGTAATGCAAGGACAGGAAACGGTGCATGTCTCATCAATAGTTTGCAATGAAGTTGTCCGTCACATCGTGGCAAATCTCTTATTCTAATTACAGAAACTTCATTTCCCATGGAAGTTGATGAATGTATGCCATCTCAACAGTACAAAGGTTACATGCTTCAGCCGTACACATATGGGGATGGCACTTCAAGCTTACACGCTTCAGCCCTACACGTACGGCACTTATGTTGTGGTCACTGCTTCCTCGGCTGTAGATCGGGACACCAATAATGTTGCTGCGCAATCTCAATGCTCCAACTCAAAGTAGCTCCAATTGATTTACGGAATTCATGCTTTTCTGATCAGCTTTATGTGGCTTGCTCCAGGGTATGAAACAAAGACAATTTGTTCACACTAGCTCTATATGAAAGACTAGCAATATTGTCTACAAAGAAGCATTGGTTTAGTTCACTAAATACATTTCAAACTAGGACTGAAGTAGGAATTACCATGCAAAGCATGGGTACACCTGCTAGTTTATATATATAAAAGTCAAAATCTGTGTGTGGGTGTGTGAGTTTGTGGGTTTGTGGCAACGCGTTGTTCCTTATACAATTCCACATTGTTTCCCCAATCTGCACCACAGTTACTTGTTAGGACCTGCCGGACAATACATGTGGACACACCACCCCTTTCCACGGATTTAAGCACAAGTCAAAATTAGTCTTCACAGTTAACTGTTAGGATCCTCCAGACATTACTGGCTACATTTGGACACCTCAGCTCGTTCCCCAGATTTCAGCACAATTTGTGGGTTTGTGGCTTGGCAAAGTGTTGTTCCTTATACAATTCCACACCGTTTCACCAATCTACACCTAATTTTGCATAGTTACTTGTTATGATTCTCTGGACATTCGTGGCTACATGACATTAGGCACCCTACCCCGTTTTCCGGATGCCACCACAAGTTAAAATGTGTTTGTGGGTTTGTGGCTTTGCAAAGCTTTGTCCCTTATAAAATTCCACACTGTTTCACCAATATGCGCCACATTTTGCATAGTAACCTCTTAGGGCCCTCTCGACATGACACTACATGACTAGCTACATGACATTTGGACACCCCACCCGATTCCCCGGGTATCAGCACTTTCACACATGAGACGGTTGCCTGAAATCGGTGAAACAACAAAGTGGTCATAGAAGGACCGGTCCCGACATGAGGAACAAAATCTGATGGGACCTCAAAAACCACATTTCAATGCCCTAGGTTGCATGGTTTCAGAGATATTTGCACCGCAATGCACCACAACGAACTGCACCATGCCAGGGTGAGTCAACAGGTGCGGGTCAGAGAGCAAAGAAGATCCCGGTATGCAGCAGCACACCAACTCTCACCTGCCCCCAACGTCTGCTTCGGGGTATGTTAGCCAGCCACATGCATCCATTCTCAAAGCAGTTTACTTCAGGGTGCAAACCAATAAGCGAATGGGAACAGCGACCTACAGGATCAGTGTTTTCATGTCTGTCTTCAGAACCCATTCAGGGGATGGGTATTTCTGCTAGTTCTATATGAACATTTTGTTGGCTATTTCAATGGGCCTCATTACACGGTAGGCGGCAAACATGGCGCTATTAGCGCCATGGTTGCCGCCGGTATTTTACCGCGTCCGCCTTGGTGGATGGCGGAATTACCGCCCTACTCCAAGGTGAGCGGGGGCGATAATTCCCCATTCACCAAGGCCCTTCCCCATTCCCATTTTTGCTCCCATAGGGCATAATGGGAATGGGGAAGGCGCTAATTACGGTACCGCAAATTGCGGTACTGTAATTAGCACCAAGGTCCCTTTGTGGCACCCTACTTTAACGGCTGGTAAAACCAGCCGTTAAAGTCAGGTCCCGCAAAGGGAACTCGTAGTAAGGCGGTAAGGGTTAACGGTCACCGGTAGCATTACCGGTGACCGTTAACCCTTACCGCCTTCCGTGTAATGAGGCCCAATGTCTTGGTCGGACCATATTGAGAGTCAACTGTGCCATTCTCTTTTAGGTCTTCCCTCTTGTGTGCCACTTGAAGCAATAAGAGCTGAGTGTGGCCTGTTTTCCTTGTATGCAATGGCAATGCTCAATAGAGTTAGTACATATGTTAACATCAAACTAGTAGAACAGCAGAATATTTTCTTAATATTGAAAGAGGCGGCTGAAGGTCTGACATCATTCTTCCTGCATAACTATTTAAATGCTTGTGAAGATTACATTTAATTGATTTTGACATGTCTTTACTAGTCTAGTCCAATTTAGGCCTTATAATGAAGGTACTCCAAGGGGAGGCCCATTATTGGGACTGGGAGAATTGATATGACTACCTTTTTCCTAAGGGTTCTCTTAGGGAATATGCTAAGGTTTTCCCTAGATATGACTGTGTTCAAAAATAGATACTGAAGTTTCCTGACAGATACTGTGCAAGGGTATTTATGCTTTTCCGTTTTAACCAACTCCCTGTAATGGATGACATTGGTGCTAGAATAGGAATACGAAAGAGTTGTACATTTACTGGCTTTGAACACTGTAGAAGATCTGCAGCACATTTTGAATAGATCTACGTAAGATTATGTGTACAAGATTTCCAAATAATGACATTTTTATATGTACTGATGAATTTTATACAAGAATGATGTTAATTTATCAAGTTTAGTTGATAATTGCTGTGTACCCTCACATCTGTTTCATGCCCATTTCTCCTGTTTGGCTGGTTGAGGGGCTCCTCAGTGCTGATGTTTGGGTACACCGGTATCAAGGTTTGTTGCTAATTAACTGAAATCGTCCTTCACAGTGGCAAAAATTGCTGCACAAAGCATGTCATATCCTCTCAGTAACAGTCAAAGCATTCAGTGATAACATGAGATAAGGGTACCAGTCTGTCACTGTATACAGAAGGACAGCTTTAGCCTTTTTCTCCTTATCTACTCTATTTGACCATGGTTTCACCTATTGGACCAATTCATCTTCATTTTAGTGAATGCTGCATGTAAATGTCACATGAGCAAGGCATCTGCCAATGAGGGCCCGAATACACAGTGGGCCAAGTTCCCATATCTCCCTTCTCTAGTCCACCCTCACAGGTGCTGTTTGCAGGCCCTTCGAAATATCCTGTCCATGATGGTCACTAACATGCTGACCCCAAAGAGCAAACCACAAGGTGAAAATCACAGCAAAGACTATGACAAAAGTGAACTCTCTCTTCCTACAAGGTGTGTGTACCTCAGAGCACAATATGACAAATCTGGAGTTATTAAAGTTTATAATGAATCTATATATACCTGTGCAAAGAGTCTGAGACTATAGTAGGTGTAGCTTTCATCGACATTTTATTTTATACGATAGACATATGTCAAAATTCTATGTGTTTATATCGCCTCTCACAGCAATGTAAAAACATGTATTGTTATGTTATATACACATTTCCTTCATTGCATCCCGTAGTCACTAACATGGAAACAAAGATATATTCCTTACTAAAAATATTGTACATACTACTAGATAGCATCAACAATCTGATTATTGACCAAAACACTATAACGTTCTTAGTTTGTAGACATATGCCCTTTGCCACTTTTGGTTACTCCTTCTACTGTAGTTCCACACTGCATACAAAACAATACCTAGTATTTTTACTTCATTACTGCCTGGTCCACAGGCATATGCCTATACATTACTGCCTACTAGTTTTGACTGAGGTCTATTATTTTGTTGACCACGTATAGTTCATAATCTTGTGGTCACCTCAGAGGCCATTTGTACCAAAGGTTGGAAAGTCATCCACCTGCAATATGCACCCACCTCACTCATTACCCTTGGTCAGTAGCCTCGAAAATGTATGGGTGTCTTGTTATGTGTCTTTCTGTCTTGCTATTCCATGGACAGGGTCCTCATGATAAGTGACTGCATATCCTTAATCACTTTACAGTCCAAACAGGTGGTGATGCCAGGCCAGTACATCTAGCTCAATGGGACATGCAATTGAAAAGCCTCAAGGGGCCAATACTAACCACTAGCACCTCTGCCTACACACTTGCATCCCGCAGTCATGGCACCTACTGGAAGACTCTTACCAGGACAGCCACTTTGGCTTCATCACAGCAGTTGTGGGCACTGACAGCACCACCACCACCACTGACAATGCCTCCAATGCTGTACCACCATCAGGCCAGCACCATAGCCAACACTGTTGCTAATGCTGCAGCCCCACCTGCTCCCAGCACCATAAACCTGCAGGCCCCTGTGGAGACCAGTGACTGCTCTGCATGCTCTCTATCTCTCCTGGCCTCTCTCTGACTGTTGCCACCACCATTTTTCTCGGGAGGATAGCTCAGGGGCAACATGCTCGCTTTGGAAGCAAGATGACACAGAGCACCACAAGTTTGATCCCCGGGTCCACGCTTGGGAAACCTCTGGGTATTAAGTGTGAAATAAATAACCTATCATATAATATATCTACAGGCCACCTGGCCAGGTCGCTGTCTTCCTCTCAAAATGGGCTGACCTCTCCTCTTCTCTCCTTGCCTCTACCTCTCAACCTCTCCTAGGAGACCTCAACCTCGACCTGGATGCTTCTAATCCCACCTCTGGGCTCTTCCGCAACCTTTGCAACACTCTCTCCCATTCCATTCTACCCTCTGTTCCGACTCGCTCTGCTGGACACACCTTGGATGTTCTCATCTCTTCAGACATCCTTTCTCTTGGGCTGACCTCTTTCTGCTCTCCTCCCACCTGAAACTTCTTGTCCCCAATGCAAAGTCTACCCCAGAACTGCCACCTTCTTTCTCGGTCGTTCGGCTAATGAAGCGAGTTTCAGTGGATTTGCCTTTGCCTCTCCTTTCTCTGATCGTCCTACTCACACACTGACACAGCCCTCTCTAACCTGCATCTTTCAATCTCCAGCACTTTGGACATCCTTGCCCCTGTCATCAGAATCTGTCTGAAGCCTACCACCAAGTGCAACTCTTGGTATGACTCTGACCTTGCCACCCTGAAACGCAAGTGCAGGGCGGCTTAGAGGAAGTTCAGGGCTTTAGGTGCCTCCTCTGACAAACTGGCCTGCTGCCTACTCCAAAGGCAATACAGACTCACTGTCCTCTGCAAGAAGAGGGCCTCTAACACTGCCAAAATCTTTAAAATCTGCAAGGAGCTGGCCAATCCTACTGCAGTCTCCACCTCTCCTGTTCCCTACAAACCCCTCTGTATGGCTCTGGCCTCCAATTTCATTACTAAAACTCAGGACATCTTGTCCTTGCTTTCCTCTTCCTCTCCCTCTACCTCTCTCAGGTCCCCTTTGGCCGCCTCTCCTTCCAATTTTCTTTTTTCCTCCTTCTCCCTGATAACACTTGATAACACCTGACAATGTTTCTAGACAAGTCCGATCTATGAAAGTGTCATCCAAACAGGTGCTCCCATGCACATCCAGAACCACCAAGGACCACATTGCCACCGTCCCTCCAGCCTTGGCCGATTTCTGTAATCACTCTTGCCACTGGATCTTTCCCCGATCTCCCCAAGCACTCCCTTGTGCACTGCCTCCTAAAAAAGCCTTCTGTCGATTATACCTGTCCGGCTAATTATCAACCGATTTCTATCATTCCTTTCCTGGGAAAACTCCTGGAAAAGCTGGCTCCCTCCAAGTTTACTCTCCAAACTGAATCTGTTGGTTGTCTCCATGATCATCAGACTGGCTTCAGATCAGTCAAAGGCACGGAAACTGCTCTTTGAACACCTGTGAAGATCTGCCCTCTAATCTTGACTTCAGCTCTCCCTCTGTCCTCATCCTCCTTGACCTTTCCTCTGCTTTTGGCATGGTCAATCACACCACGCTGATCAATCGTCTCGGTGAGAACCTGGGTATCATGGATCAGGCCCTGGCATGGCTGACCTCCTTCCTCCTGGACCGATCCTCCCATGTCCAACTTGGGTCCTTTCTTTCCACCACCACTTCCTCCGAATGTGGTGTCCCCCAGGGCTCCACCCTCTCACCCTGACTCTTTAATGTCTATCCGGCCCATTTGGCCCACCTGATCTCCATCTTCTCTTCTAACTTTCATTGTTATTGATAAAACACTCAGCTCTCTTTCAGGCTTCCCTGAGCCTCCTCTCTTCCCTTGCTCATTCCTGACTGTCTATCCATGATTCAGCATTGGTGATCCTTCAAAGATCTCTGCCGTAAGGCCAGTAAGACGGAGACCCTTCTCATTGGGACCCCTGCTCCCACTTTCCCTCTCTCACTCTGGCTGCCCTCCTTGGGGCCTCTACCTTCGCCTTCCTGTGAGGCAAAAAACCTTGGTGTCATCTTCGACCCCACGCTCTCCTTCTCTCCTCACATCACATACCTTACCAAGAAGGTCACTTCCCGCATCATCTCCTTTTCTCAATTTCCCCCAGAAGCTCACTGTCTCCAGAGCCCTGGTTCTCTCTAAGCTGGACTACTGCAGCAGCCTCTCTCTCAATCTGCCTAACACTACTCTTCGCCCCCTGCAACTATTCCAGAACAGGACTGCGTGACTTATCCTTGGCCTCAAGCCCAGGGACCGTATCTCCCCAGCTCTGAAATCTCTACACTGGCTCCCAGTGGCTGCAAGGATCAAGTTCAATACCATCTGCATCGTTTACAAGGCTTTCTGGGTTCATGGCCTGCACTACATCCAACGCTCTCTACTGAAATACCTTCCTTCTAGAGCCTTTCGCTCAGCTACCCCCAACTCTGAGGGTCAGGTGCTTCTCCAAGCAGAGGGGGGTAGATCTCTCTCCTATGAAGGCACCTCCCTCTGGAACAGCCTCACTGCCTCTCAGACTTAAGCAGGACCACCTGAAGTTATGGAAGTGGTTCAAGACCGTCCTTCTCTCCTCTGCCTTCTCTCTTGCTTCCTTGCTACCTTGCCTGTCTGCTTTGCTGACCTGTTGCTTGGTACCTTCAGAGTCACACTGGGTACCAGGCTCCTTCATGACCAGTCCTTGCACGATCTACTGGCCTACCGTGCACTTAGGGGCTGTAACTGTTACCCCATCAGCCCTCCTGTCTCCTTGCCTTCTTGCACTTTCACAGAGCTGTGCTGCACTGGCTGCACTTACTTTTAGCCTGCTGCCATGATTGCACTTCCCTGTGCACTTCTCGTATCGCACTTGTACGATCTGAATGACACAATACCCAGTAAGATGATTTGCCTTGTCTTCCCTTTGTCTTCCCTCCCTTTTCTTGTGGCACCTAGAAACACTTGTGTACAAATGCGTTATAAATGCCATATCATATCATATCATACCACACCAGCCACTCATAGGGTTACACAGGTACCCACTTCCATGGGCCATCCTTTCCCCTCCTCAACTGTTCCACTGATCCAATGGCACCAGTATCAGGACACTGACACAGAGACTCATGATAACAGCATTGAACCAGATGCACATGGTTGGGGGTACAAGTACATGAGCAGGACCTACAGCACTGTGTGTACCTGTGACAGCATGCCCCAGCACATCCTTGAAGGAATGTGCAGGAGGCTGAACAATATTGAGAATCACCAGGAGCGCATCGAAATTGTTACAGAGCAGCATCTGCTACACCTTCAGGTAATTAGGGATGCTACACAGGGATAATGCTGCCATATAACTATGGCAATGGACAGACAGTGCTGCCACCTCTCTGCAGCAATAGCATCAAATTAGTGGTGAGCCAGAGGGTCAGAGAGCTGATGAAGGCAATATTGGCAGGCGGCGATACCATGCAAATTACTCTGCTCCTGCCGATGGGCATATCCAAGGACTGGAGTCAGAACCTTCAACTACAGTCACCTCCACAGAAGGCTCACTTCCTGGCAGACCCCATCATTGGTTCCAAAGCACTTTGGCATACACATAGGCTAAGCAATCGGGCATGTCAAAACCGTCACAAAAATATGACTGGCAAAAGGGAGGTGGGAGGAAAAGGATGTTTTCCGGATGAGAGGGTGGGAGGGCAAGCATGTGATTATGGAGGAGAGAGGGCAAGCATGTTGGGGATGAGGGAGGTGGTAGGGTGAGCGTCAATTTTGGAATGCAAATACATTCAGGTATACAAGAACAAAAGCGAACACAATCATCTTTGAGTGGGTGCGAAAGATGTACTATGTGACTACATACAATCGAGTGAGGTATGTGTAATCAAATGTCCTTAAAGAAGATCTCAATCAGTTCTGGATGCACAAGACAGCTGTCCCTGCCCTATTCATGATCACTGCATGGTGGCAAGTTTTCCCTGGCATGCGTGTCATCAATCTCCTCTGAGATTGGCAAGTCAACATCCAGGGGTAGGGGTCATGTCTCATAATGCACAAGTTGTGCAGTATGCCACACACAACAAACATTTTGCCCACCTGGTCTGGCTTGCACATTAAGGGGCTTCCTGTCTGATCAGCAGGCCTTTATGAAGAGTCTGGTCCTTATGTGGGCCTCACTGTATACCTCCTCCTGTGCTGTCTATGGGTTCCAGACAGGCGTCCTAAGCCATGGCTGCTGGTGAGTCAAATGCAAAGGTATAGGGGCTAGGTGTTGGTTGTGGAACTATCAGCAAGTGTAGCAAGTATTCATGACATGATGGTCAACATATCAGCTGCTGTATAAATGGGGCATTTAAGTTTCACAATTTGTCTCTCTGTCCCTACATTATCTAATCCATCATGGAATGAGTGCAGAAATAGCTAACATCACTAGGGGATTTCACCATTTCATACATCACTGATCCAACAGAGGTAACAGACATACGCTGAAACTATATTGCCAATGAGCATGTTATCTGCAGATCTTTAGTACTGGACACTCATGTACGTGCTCTGATATACTTTCTGATAATGTTGTGCACATTTTGATAGTAAACATGCTCTTGGGAAATGACAGGTATCCACAAAATTAGAACCTAGTTGGGGGATCTGAAACTCAAATCTTCCCTATCATCGTATCACAATTTGATTTGAGTCAATTCTATTCAAATATTGCTTCTTATTTTGGAATTGATCCACAGTGTTAGGTTCCTGTTTACTTTATCCTTCAAGATTTGACACATTGGGCCTCATCACGAGTTGGGCTGTAACGCCGGCGCTATTAGCCCTACCGCCAAAACCCCCAGCGCTATTAGCGCCGGATCACGAGTTTGGCGGAAGGGTTATTGCCCATTCCCCATAGGGCCCATATGGGAATTCCTCATTCCCCATTAGGCCCAATGGGGAAAATTTGTGCTAATACTGCCAGCGGATTTCCCGCCGGCGGTATGAGCGCGAATTTTCAGCGGATTTGGCAGACCCTTAAATCCGGCGGTAATAGCGCTACCGCCAGATTTAAGGGTTACCGCCAAACTCATGATGAGGCCCATTATGTGTTGTTTCCCAAATAAACATTACATTTTATTTTTTAAGATGTAGTTTGTTTTTCAACAAAACATGTTCTTAGAGCGGACTTGGACTAGACACATAATACAATAGCAGGCAAAATATGCAAGGTATAGCCAACAGAGCAGTTTGTAAACAAATTACATATAAGTGACATATGAATGATGGTTATAAGGTTGCGAGTGTTTGCCAACACATAGATTCATTTAGGCCTTCCACATCTGTTCTTAGTCTGTATATCCACATTTGCTCACGTCTAAAGAGCAAGTTTTGAATATTCCCTCCTCTCGTTGGAATCTTCACCTTTTCAAGAATTGTCCATTGAATGGTAACCCGCGGGATATGTGCCTAACGGCACTCTCCCCTCTTTTATCTCCCTCCCACACCCCGCTCTTCACAATATAGGGCGACCTCCTATTTGAATATAAGAGATTCATCATCACCAGAAGAAGAAATCAGACCACACACTACTCGTTGTTGGTCCCTAGCCCTGAAGAAAGTGGTTTTAATAACCCCAATACCACTGAAACCAGTCGGCTTCTATGTGACCTGATTGGAAAAATATGGATTAGAGATATCCCCAAACCAGGCCACACATTGATCCCAACACTAAAAGGGATTGTGTATTCAAAAACCCTAGGAACGGAGCTCACAACAAGAAATATACCTCCAAACCAAAAGAAATAGGAGTTGTCTTTGACTAACCTTGGTCCAACACTCCAAAAAATGTTTTTTTTAACATAAATCTCTCATGAAATAAATTCATGAGTTCTGCCTCTCGACTAACATAATCTCTTTTCCAGCCGAGAGACACTAGATCAATACCTCTATTTTTAATTGGTTGCATTCCAAAAAACGAAATAAAATGTAATGTTTATTTGGGAAACAACAGATAATGTGTCAAATCTTGAAGGATAAAGTAAACAGGAACCTAACACTTTGGATCAATTCCAAAAAAAGAAGCAATATTTGAAAAGAATTGACTTGGGAAATGACAGTCATGTAGTGCAGCATTCGTGCCATCACTGGCTGTCAGTCTTGCACTGTCATCTTGCAGATGACTGTGCCTTGTCTAGGTATGGGTAATGTGCATTGTGGTACCTCTATTTCACTCTTCGCATATTTGGGTTTTTGCATTTCTGTTATTTTTTTCCGGCCATTTTCCTGCAAGGCCTTGTCCGGTGGCGAAGTGATTCTTATGTTTTCTGTCAGAAGAAAGGTCATTCATGCAAAGGGCTGAGACAGGGTTTGCATTACATTGCCATATAATAGTTGAAACCCCTGTCATTCCTACTCTTTGTACTTGTGAAGCCTGTATGTGTTTTTATGGTGATTGTACTTATCCAAGATCCATTTGGGTTGCCCTCTGTGTGTCTCCATATATACTGGCGATCGTACGACATCCTTTCATCGCCAGATTTTTTAAAGCCTGCCACTTCAACGTACACTAATGTCCATCACATTTCTTAGGGGGGTGGGAAAGGGCAGATAAGGGTTTGGGGGTTAGGGAATTGGTAAAATAGGTGGCAGAGGGGGGTTTGGGCCCCCCCAAAAAATAAAAGAAACATTCCATGAACATTTCCAAGTTCAAATGCCAGGCTTTGAAAATGTCAGCAATTAAATGATATGGAACACTGACAATATACTCTGGAACCTGGGAAGTGGGCACAAGAGTGGGCAACGGTGTGGTCTGTGTAACAGGCCACCTGTCCGTTAAGGGAATATTGTTTCCTGTTCCAGAACCCCTCTTCCCATGCCTGGGGTGCCACAAATGTGACATTGGTGCAGTTCAGAGCAGCAAAGACATTAGGAAAGTGGGCATCTTCATAGAGCCGTGCTTTTGTTGCATTTACCTGTGCATGGGTGATGGGCCAGGACATGTGCTGGGAAGCATGCAGCATGAGAACACCAGGGCCAGCAGAATAGAAAATGCAGTATGTGCACAGTGTACTGGAAGGTGGTTGTGGTGTGAAAGTGCAGTACCAACACAAACTTCAGCAGTGGTGCGTTACTCTTCTGATTTTGATCCTGCTTTGCAGATCAGCCTGTACCAGGAGTAGCTTTACTATGGTCTCCCTGTTAAGGTGGTATCGTTTTATCAGCTGGCAATCAGTTAGTTGCCAGGGTGATGGCCGAACCCGGGGAATGGGTGCTTTCCTTGCAAAGCATCTCCTTTGGCTTTCTGCTGGGTGCACTCTGTGGTGCTGCTCTGCATGCGCCTGTAGCTCAAAGTACACCAGGAAGTCCTGAATATCGAAGTTAGGGGCTGCACTATGTTGGGAAGTGTGTTTCAGGAAGTTGTGGGCCTTATATACCCTTAAATACACTTTCACTGCCATTTCAGGTGCACCTGTGCCTTCATTTCCATCATCCATCTTTTGGGTGAAGGTAACTGCACTGTGCTTTTGACAGAATTAGCACATATTAGGTGGTATTTAAGCAGTATTTCAACTTGTAATACTGTATGTTGTTGGTAATGAAAGTTTTGGAGTAGGTCCTAATGGAATTACAGCCGCTTTTAACACTTCTCAGAATCAAGGTTAACAGAAAATGGGCGCGAACTCTTCTGGTTGGAATTAGCCCCACTGAGCTAAGAAGAGTAAGCGCCCATTTTCGGTGACCCTTTATTCCGAGAAGTGTTAAAAGCGGCTGTAATTCCATTACCACTTACTCCAAAACTCGCAATGAGGCCCAAGGTCTGCACAGTAGTACATGTGTAAGTGATAGGTGTTAGCACACTGATGATTACATTATAATCAAAGTGAGGGAAGAGATTGCCATTTCTGAGAATTGAACAAACAGCCATTGTTAAAATTGCTGATAAAAAAGCGATGGACAAAAATAAGCCATATCACCAAAAAATGTCAGACCTGCCCCCTTTTTCCCCATCTATTTTTCATCTGCAATTTCTAACACTAGGGTTGTGGGGGTTTGATGTGGTAACAGTGGAGTATTGTTTGATGCAGCTGTCATTTTAACACTGATCTATATTTTTCATGAATACATTAAATAATGTGAATACATTAGTGGGTGCTCTCTACGTGTTTAAAGCTCAGCTAATTGCGATAGACCCATGAATTCTAGTCTCTAATTAGCCAGACACTCCATAAAAATGACCTGACTTCACTGGGGATGTCTCGCAGAATTTCAGTGCAATTACCCGGCTGAAGATTGCAGACTTGTGCCTTCTATTGCATAATTAGAAGCTGCGCAAATCATGCTTAATGAAAAGGAAATAGTACAGAAAACAAAGCCGTTACCTTGGCACCGAAAGAGCTATGTTACAAATATAAAAATTCTTTTAATACATTCTGTAAAAGGGTATGGAATGGGCGTAAGCCTAAATAGTGCAGCAAAAACAAACCGTTCCCATGAGAAGGTCTTCAACACCAGAAGTATGCAAACCATGCAAGGACTCACTTGAGCAGTAAAGGAGCCTTCAGGACAGAAAAGATGATGCAATGGCCTGATACCAACCCGCCAGAACCTACCTCATGTGTAGACAGAGATACACAGGACCCCTTGCAAGGGAGGAGAGGTGTTATCCCTAAATTAAAGGATGGCTTCAACAGAGTGTTAATCTCTGCAACAGGACTGCTTTGATAAAGTAAGCACTGTGACGAGGCCACTAGCAGGAAGTAATAACTCAGCACTGTTTTGAAGAGCTACTACTCCTGTAGCAGAGTGTGTGCACATCATGCAAGAGAACTGTTACAATTAATGTATACAAACCAGTTCATGGACCCTCTTCTTTGCAAATTTGTTATTTATGGGCGGTGACTATGTCGGGAGCCAAGTTGACGTGGCTATCCAGGGTTCCTGATGCGCCAAAGTACCAGCGGAGAAAAAACAAAGACATCCAGAAAATACATTTTCAGATAGTGCGTGAATGTGCTCACCGTCGTGCCACACAGTACTTCAGAATGGGACACAGGACTTCAGTTGTAAACTAAAGTGATTCAATCCAATAATGTATGTATACATCAAGGAAAAAGCTATGAGCTATTTATTTTATTTATTTGCATTTTTAAAGCGCTCACACAGCAAGGGGGCATCCCAGAGGTTTCTAAACGCGGACCCGGGGATCGAACCTGTGTTGCTTCATGTTGTCTTGTTTGTGAGCACATTGCCGCTGAGCTATCCTCCCGGGACATTAACAGCTTCAAAGATTTGAAACCTTAAAATCATTATTGAATGGCGAACTATATTCCCAGAGGTCAATAAAGTTCACAACATTTCTGGAACAGTTTAGATACAAGTTCATACAACCTATTTTGTGGACTTGATATAAGGAAAATGGATGGCAATGGCCCTCATTACAAGTCAGGCGTTAAGGGTTTAAGGGCGCCGTCGGCGCCGTTAACCCTTAATGTCTGATTCACACTTTAACGCCTGCTTTTTGCAGGCGTTAAAGTCCAAGGCGCTAAGCGACCTTGGTGCTAATTACGGCAACGTAATTTACGGTGCCGTAATTAGCGCTTTCCCCATCCCCATTATGCCCTATGGGGCAAAAATGGGAATGGGGAAGGGCAAATGGTGAATGGGGAATTACCGCCCCACTCACCTTGGAATGGGGCGGTAATTCCGCCATCCATCATGGAATGACCGCCTGACTTGGAATGAGGGCCATCTTAAAACCTGAAGTTGCTAAGATTGAAGGCTGTTTCAAGTCTACATACCTGGTCTCAGTGTGGATATTAGAACAACATCCCAATGAATGTACCCCAATACCAATTAACCATGGACATGATTGATGGCTGCTTCGTTCAGCAAGCTTTGTCCTGTCCATCTTATAAAGGGCAACGGTGTTGCCCCTTTTGACAAAACAACATATCTTGAACCTTGAACATTATTAACTTCTGACTATTATTAATCTTAAACATGCTCCTTCGGGAGCCAGACCTTTACAGACCAATGCAGGAAGGCAAGAAGGAAGGAGTCCTTCTCCTACTATGCCCCACCAAACTGGAATACATCCGGGTTGTGATCAGGACCGGAGCAGTTCGGAAAAGAACTTAGAACCCAGCTTTTTAGGGAGTTCCTAGGAGTGACCTAGGATCGCCTGCCCCTGGACTACCATAATTCCAGGAGTTTTCTGTAAATGTACCCATCTTGTTTTCTCTAACATGTGCAGTGCTCCAATACTTCCAAGCTAGGCTCATGCTATATAAAACAATAATACAAATAAAGTAAATACACCTTTTAAAAAATGATGACGAACACTGTAACAACTCATTTTTTATGTACATGCTGCCTCTCCCTTCATCAGTTTGGGGTCCATCCCAGGTATCGGATGGTGTGGCCCCTGCGTCTTTTGGCTCTTCTTAACTGATCACACACCAAGGGCTACACTCTGTAACTGCTTCTCCTTCTCCTCCTCTGTGATACTTACCGGCTTCCACAGTGTTCCTCCGATGGTGATATGACTCTGAAACCCGAGAGTGATGTAGTGACAAGTAGGAGCTTCTTCCAACTCAAAGGCCCTCATTACAACCCCGACACTAAACCATGGCGCTATTAGCGCCATGGTTGGTGCCGGTGTTGTAACAAGTCCGCCATGGTGAAATGGGGAAATACCGCCCCATTCCAAGGTTGGCGGGGCGGTATTTCCCCATTTCACCATGGCCATTCCCCATTCCCATTTTCGCCCCATAGGGCTCAATGGGACTGGGGAAGGCGCTAAGTATGGTACCGCAAATTGCGGTACCGTAATTAGCACCGAGGTCCCATTGCGGCACCCTACTTTAACGGCTGGTAAAACCAGCCGTTAAGGTTGGGTCCGGCAAAGGGACCTCGTAATCAGGCGTTAAGGGTTTAACAGCGCCAATAAACCCTTAACGCCAGGGTCGTAATGACCCCCAAAGTGTTAAACATCACCCCACTCCTCTCCAAGAGAGTTGGAGATCTGGTTGTAGGAGCTGCTATAAACCATCCCCTTGAATATACCAATGCTCTATAAACTGGCCTCCCTATCAAGGACATACTGAAACTTCCGCCCATTCAGAATGGGGCTGTGGGCTTTAGAGGATGAATCATGGGTATGAGGCCCACAGAGCTCTCCATTGGCTTATGATCAAGGAGCCCAAAATTATGCCCACAATTTACCGGTCAGCTCATTGATATTGATAGTTTATTTAAAACGTGCTTAATACCCCAAGGTTTCTAAGCACAGACCCGGGGATCGAACTTGTGGTGCTCTGTGTCGTCTTGCTTCCAAGGTGAGCACGTTGCCCCTGAGCTATCCTCCCGAGACATGAGGTGAGGGACACATCGCAGGACTGGGCAAGTTGTTCCGCGCATGGGCCCCACACCGTCCTCGTTCGTTGACCCAAGGTATATGTTTCTCAGGCATGCACTGCAAATCACGACATTAACAACTTTTTTCCGAGGGGGCCTCATGCACATTCATATTTCTAGAAGTTAAAGAGGTAAGCATTCATTGTGTGTTACTTGTTATTACTGCTTTATGTTCTTGAAATCAGTTGCTGACTTTCTATGCCAATGTTTCGACCTATTTCTACCTTCATCGTTGTAATGACTGACCTGCTGTTGCTAACCCTACTGGCTCGTTATCTACCAGTCTACGGAACTGACTTAATATGGGATCGATGTGATTAATGCGCCCCATTTACTGCAACCTCTGAACCCCCTTTCCACCCAATATATATATGTGGGGGAGATTTCCCTCAACCCCTTTCATCCATTATATACTGTACACCCCCCCCCACATATATATGGGGTGAAAAAGGTGCCGAAGTAAAAAAGTCAACATTTTCGGTCTTGCAGTAAAGGGGGATTCAGTAATTGTATAACCCCTTAATATGTACTGACCTGCCGCTGCTAAACACCTGACTCGCTATCCTGGTTTATTTCTGGATTTGTTTGCATGGCTTATTTCATCCAGGGATCTTCTTCCAGGATAACCCCCTATGATGAACTCTGCCCCCCCTGCCTTGGAATTGTCTTTTTCTTCTCTGAAGCCCAAACCGTTCCTGACATTCTGTCACTTAGAGATATTGATAGGTCATCAGCATGCCTCTCTGGACTGTTCATTTCTCAGCCTGATCATATATTACCGATCCGATCCTCTGGACTCAGGTTCCCATGAACCAGGGACTGAATGCCACTTAGGTTCAGGCTGTTGCTGTTACATTCTAAGGTGTTACTGTTGGAACTAATTAGGTTGTTTTTCTTGAACTTATTGTTAACATCATGCTGTTTTTTCAGCATTATCCGTTGCTTTTCTCCTTACTACCCATGGGTGTATTTTGATTTTCGTTCCCAGTGTTCCCAGGATTGGTGCCCTGTATAGTTTTTGTCAGTCAGTAATAGATTTAGCGGGACGTAACCCCATAAAATCGACATAATTGACAGAATAAAATGTATCGATAAAAATAAACACAATGGGCCTCATTCCGAGTTTGGAGGTAGCCATGGCGCTATTTGCGCCATGGCTGCCTCCAAAACCGGGTCCGGCACCGGTCTGGTTAAATGGGGACTTACTGGAACATTCCGACCTGTGCGGACCCGGTAAGTCCCCATTCAACCAACCATTCCCCAATCCCATTTGAGCCCCGAATAGCAGGCCCGTAATTAGCGCCCTGGTCCCTTAGCGGGACCCGTAAAGGACGTGTGGTCAGACCACACATTCTTTGCGGTTCCCGCTAAGGGACCTCGGAATTGGGCGGTAAGGGTTTACCGGCACCGCTTTCCTTACCGGTGCCCGGTAACCCTTACGGCCCAACTCATAATGACCCCCAATATAAATTCATCAGCGACACCATTAAAAAAATGCATCAATATATGTAAATGCAATATAGACACGCTATTGATGCACTTAGAAATATTAAATATAGTTAAAAATCATAAGATAATTTACCAAAAAAAGCTCTTCCCCTATAACTTACTTACAATTCACAGACAATCACTTTCCTTGGTATTAACCAGTTTCAGCCTCAATCCCCAGCATTTCTTAAGAATTGACAAGTCCCCATAATGATAGATCATCATAAGTTTGATAACAAAAACGCACAGTGCAGATATTTAGAAAACAGATGATTTCCATCTTTGTCGCAGGATAATGTAGTCAGGGCAAAACAATTAAGAACTGTACTACATTTACAGAGAGCCTGACATTGGGCCTCATTACGACCCTGGCGGTAAGGGGTTAGCGCCAGCGTTAGCTGCGCCGACCCCTTACCGCCAATCACGAGTTCCCTTTCCGCCATGGCGGATTTTACACCTGCTTCTAGCGGGTGTAAAAAACCATGGCGGTAAGGGAACTTGATGTTAATTACGCCACCGTAATTTACGGTGGCGTAATTAACGCCTTCCCCACTCCCATTATGCCCTATGGGGCAAAAATGGGAATGGGGAAGGGTAAATGGGGATTGGGGACTTACCGCCCCGCCGACCTCGGAATGGGGCGGTAAGTCCGCCAACCACCATGGCGTAAACGTAGTTTACGCCATGGTGGTAAAGTCACGGCCCAGGCGGTAACTTACCGCCTGGGTCGTAATGAGGCCCATAGGGTGCATTTGCCACGAGATCCATGTTTTCATTTCTGTGTTTAGGTGCCTGAAATCAAGGTCAATAGACAAAAAAAAACATCTAACAACTTGCTTTTGCTATCCTCTACTTTAGCATGTTATGACTCTAGGCCCAGATAAAAATTTCCTTCCTAGAAACCATGAAATGTCGCCAGGTTTATCAACCTCAGCCAACTTTCAATCACCAAACCATTCTTCATATGTCTATTTGACATCTGACTTGGCAGGACATGAATGTCCTGAGGGGACACAATTGAAGTCCCATTTGTATCAGCTCTGTCCAAGACCAGAGTTAGTTTGCAGACATCACTTTGCCAATGTATTCTGGATGCTCTGTTTTGTCTTATCACATCCACTAATGCTTGTTGATAGCGGGTCGGATGTTCACTAGATCACAGTAGCCAACCACTCTGCAGAGACCTAACAAAGAGGTAATGTTGGAGTAATGGTGGGAAGAATGAAAAAGGATTTCAATCATTTGGATTCTTTTCTTTCTAATGCATCCACATTATTGTATCGCTAGATCTCTCCCGCAAAGATTGTACACCTGCTTTATAGACTCTCTAATGTCTGTGTTACTGCTTTGACTCCATACCATTGTATCAGGGTCTCTCTGTCAAATTTAATCCCAATAAAGGAAATGAATACAAAAAAGAAGCGTACACCTTGTAAGAAGTAATGCAGATTTATTGGACCCAAACAGCTGGGAGACACGGTTCAGACAGACCTGTGGAACTGAACTGAATGAAATGAGCCCTCAACACTGCCCACTGCGGCAGTACTTTTTATACCCAAATGACACAATTACCATACAACATTTTAGTTACATATTTGGGGCAGGTCACGGTAGTTGGTTGGTGTAACCACGTCAGACCCCTATGGTGTGCTATACTTTTGATTACCTCTATTGGATAAAACATCTCTTGGAACAAAATCACGTCAACACCCCTTGTGACACCACATACCTTCCCACATGGCCCCACAATTACGTTCTTGTGCTGATCATCCCAATAACCCAATTGGGCCATTGGTGTACACTGTCCTGTATTCAAATCGATAACCTGCTGTGCACTGATTGGATATGGCATCTTGAGATGGCGCAGGGGGAGACCTTCCCACCAAGTCTGACCAATGATGTGTCCCATGGACATCAGCAAGGACGCCATACAATGCTGCACCCTAAGAAAACCAAAACCTTCCTCTGCTGATTGGCTCACCTGTCTCACGCCCCTACTCCCCTCAGCCCATTCCCCATTGATGTAGCCCCCAGTTCTCTTCTCTTGCCTCGTTGCCAGGCGTGCTTCTAAAAATGTATCCAACACTGTTACTATATTCAAATTAATCATGTTTGATTTCTTTTTCCCTGTCAATTCTCTGTGGACACCCAGGTGCCTAGCTCTGTGGCCTCGAAACAATTTCATGGAGGGACTTCATTAGGACTGTGTTCTCCTGGGAAACGTCAGTCTTGCACCATTATTGTGCACAGTTTCTGCTGAGTATTTCAAAAAATGAAGATTGATGTCACAAAAGCCTGCAGTCCTGAACTGGCTACAAAGATGCTTTCCGAACATGGGCCTACAAAATATGGCTTCTCTTATGTCCACATAATGCCCCATAAAGCCCACCCCTGTGCCTGTGCTACACCAGCTAACCCATTGCAAACCGAGTTATGGCCCTTCCTTTCCATTCCCCCGCGTGTCCTGTTGCACTGCTCCAGCTCCTGTGTCTTAACAACCTATATCTATAGTACCTGTGCCATGCGTTATGAAGTCACCACTCCTGACGCTACCCACCACATCACATTTACGTCACCACATTATTTGTATAACTGGTACATGCTCCCCCCATGACAGTGGGTGCTGGATCTGGACCATTACAACATTTCCTGCTTCGATCAATTTATCGATCAACACATCTTTTTTCCTTTGGCATCCATATCCTTGTTACCCTGCGCAAGCTCCCCACTTCGTGCCTCATACACTTCTGGGCAGCAATCCAATACCAAATAAGTCTCCTCCTCAGTCAAACAATCCACCTTGAAGACCTCATAGTTTCTATATCCAGGGGTGGCATCATAAACATTCCGGTGGGCCACATTCAGGTATTTGTGTTTGTATGTGCCATATGTCAGGTGTCGCTTTCCTTGCCCTATCAACATTCAGGGGAAACATATATGCCCCTCCACCTCGCTTCCCTTGCGAATTCCTAGCCCTAGTTGGCATGCACAAAAGGTGATTCGTACCAAAAATGAGTATTGGGACAATTATCTTAAAAACATTTGACAACCAAAAGATTATTGAGCCAGTTGTCAGGTGTTGCTGTGCTTGTTTCTTTAACCATATTCTCATGGAGTGTGTGCAGTTTTTCAATAGCCTTGGACAAAGTTGCATTGGCTGCATCGTTTGCAGGTGCAGATGTACAGCAGCTGCTGCCCATTATCTTAAAAACTCCACTGTTCATTGCTGTTAAAATTTCCAGAACAAACCAGTTCTGGATTGCAACCAACCTCAAAGTCCTTACTTCCTCCCTCACTGCATTGAGCCCTCTATTCGTCAAATTCACCACCTGTAATACTTTGTGGCATGTGATTTGGATCAATTTTTATTGGCTGCTGCTTAGACCCCTGGAAGCAAAAGTGACAAGAAAAATGTAGACGCCTTGCTGAACATGAAAAAACTCTGGAGGAATTGCTTCCAGTATATCGGATACTTTTTGGGACCAATAGTTGTTGTCCCTGCAAATTCTCTGCAAGTTCAAAGATGCTGCTGATTACGTGTGAACCCCCCTACTCAATGCTTTATTTTTGTGCAATTCTTTATTCAACAGTGCAGCATGATCATCAAAGGACATTCATTTCCGATCGGGTTACCACGAGGGTGGGGCAATGCAGTGTCACAAGCGAGCAAGATCCACCCCAGTCTGGGGGAAGCAGGGGGTAGGTATGCCTGAGTCCCACGTGCCCACCAAAAATCCATCAATGCCGCAGTGCCGTTCCTCCATGATGGCAACATATCACCTTTTGGCACCCTTTCTTGCTCCCCAAGTGGATCGAGCCATTGCATCTGAAACATAAAGACTATCATGTGAGTTCCCTTATATGTAAAGGTTGTTCATTTTCATCTATCCATGTAAGAGCCAGGGCATGCTCATTCCAAATGATCCTTCAACTGTGATTCAGCTTCTTCATCAGTTTCTTCAAACCCCACCAGTCCTTCCGCCGTTCATTGCAGCATTGCCTTTTCCCACCCCTCATCATAGAAAACTGACCTCTGAATAAGAATTAATGGTCTGGTATGGAACTAGGGTATTCTATGCCCTGTGGCATTGGAGCCTGATCGTTTGCTATGGTTTGTGAACAGTTGCTCCCCCTTCTTGCCCCCTTTGTCATATATTATTATATGTTTGGTTGCCTCTGCATTTGCCATTTTTGTAATTTTCATATAATTATCAGCATACACATTTTACCCCTCATCTACCCAATGGACAGTAACTGTATGTCCCTGGAACAGAGCCCCTTGTTTTGCACAATGCCAGATGCATCAGCCCCACAGTTTTCACGTGGTCATACCATACATTGTCAGATCCAGTGCCATTTCCGTCCCAGTTGCTATTTTTGAGAATTGCTGAATTAAACACTTTTCTTTTATTGTGCACTCCTTCATTATTTCTCCTTTAGGAGCAAACTGTCCTCTTCCAACTAAATACCAAAGATAAATAAAAACAAAGAATAGAAAATACTATACTACAAAAGTATAGCTTAAACATTACCTTCTCTTTACATGCTACTTCAATTTGCTGCAACTCCTTTGGACTGCTCACTGGTCTTCTGTAAAGATGAAATGATGATAAAAATGTCATAGTCAATTGGGTAATACTTTCCATTAGTCGGCCCCCTTTCTTACTCCTGCAAGGGGAGTGCAGGTCTTGTACAAACAGACGTCTGTAGGACATCTGTAGGATTAATCCATGGGTGCCTCTCGGCCACCTTTACTGTTGTTGGGGTGCAGTACGTCACTGTATATGGTCCAGTAAAGTGCCGCTCCTTCCAGGAACTTGTGATGTTCTGGATCAACATCTTCTCGCCCAGATAAATAGGGAGCAGAGATGCAAATGTCTCAGCCTCTTGTGCTTCTAGATTGCCTGTGCTTGATAAGGGAATGTCAGGCCTGCCTTGACGTGGTGGGATCTGGCATGAAATATAGTTCAGAGATTTTGTGAGCTCATTTAAATACACCTTAAATTCTTATCCCAGGAGCTGCACAGTGCTATTAGCATGCAAAGTTGTACGTGCCGGAGTGAGAGGCACATGCATTCTTCTGCCAGTAACAATTTTGTGCGGAATCAAATGGTGACCCACGCCAAGTGACTTGCGTAGTGCGAACAAAGCGAGAGGCAGACAGTAGAGTAATTTCTTGTCAAGTGTGTCTGACAACTTGGCAATGCACTCTTTAAGCAGGCTGTTAAGAAGCTCTATGGGTCTGTTGGCTTGGGGACGCTACGAAGAGCACAGTTTATGCTTGATGCCTAATAAGGAGGTTAGCTCCTTAAAAAGATCATTGGCAAAGTGCTTTCTGTTGTTGGATCTCAACACGTTGAATACTCCCCACCTGGGGAATACTTTGGGTACTAAAAAGTGGCTACTGATTTGGCACCATTATGGGCACATGGTCCAGCCTCAAGCCAACGCAAAAAAGGAGATGCAAAAACAATAACATACCTATATGAGCTAGACCTCTCCTGCTTATGAACATAGTGAATATGCAATTGCCAAAATGCCCCTTTGGGTGTGGCAATGTTGCTTTCATAGTTGTAAGTGTATGATCAGTTATACATCGCTGGCATGTCACATGGTTATTTACAAACTCAGTTACCAGTCCCTGAAAATTTGGCACAAACCATTGTTATTTAATCTCAGCAGCACCATGCTCTTTTGAGACGTGCTGGTTAATGCAGATGATTCAGTGCTGTTTTAAGCAGTTCTTTGGTCATCACCGTTTTCCCTGTACTGTTCTGCCTCCACACCAAATACGTGGGTGACAGTGAGCAACCCTTCCTTTTTCATAACTCCTGCTCTTGCTGGGTTGCACCCACCGGTAACTCTATCACTTGGGCAATTGGCAAGGTATTGAATGGCTCTGCGAGTGTGTAATGCAGCCCTTTCAATATGAAACATTACACAAAGGGCCTCATCATGAGTTTGGCGGTAACCCTTAAATGCGGCGGTAGCGCTATTACCGCCACATATAAGGGTCTGCCAAATCACGGTTTCGGCTTAGCTGGGTGGGAAATCCGCTGAAATTTTGCGCTCTTACCACCGGCGGGAAATCCGCTGGCGGTAAGAGTGCAAAATTTCCCCATTGAGCCCAAGGGTTGAATTGGGAAATCCCGAATGGGCTCAATGGGGAATGGGCAATACCTGTTCTGCCAAACCCGTGATCCTGCGCTATTAGCGCCGGGGAGTTTGGCGGTAGGGCTATTAATGCCGGCGCTAATAGCGCCGGTGTTACCGCCCAACTCGTGATGAAGCCCAAAGAGTGGGAGCCAGTTAAAATGTGCAACTTCCCGACTGCAAACAATACACTTATCACACAAAGTTGCACATTTATGTTTGGGATAAATAGTCAGCACACTTTACATATCTGAATCACTAAATGTATTATTTCATTTTTCAAATAATGCATTGCAAAAATATATTTTGTGTGATTGCCATTGTCTGCACATAAAAATATGATTAATAGATTCATCTCTTTACAACCAGCATGAATGCATGTATGTGGAAATGCTGACACCTGTTTCATGTTCTTCATTTCTTTGAACAATTTATCCGGGCAACCGCTTGTTGAAGAAAAACATGGGATTACAGGATTTGTCTATGTATAACAATGTACTGAAAGACAAAATAAATTACATTATTGCCTATGAACAGAAACAGTGAAGTGTCAAGGTCTGCTGACCACACAGAAGTGATCAATATTCATGAGTAATACATACCTCTACAGTTCCATATTTTGCTGCGTTAAACTTCCTGACATAGAATAGCTGAGCAGTCATCTGTAAAGCTCTGCCTTACTCACTACATTAACAAGACATCAGTTTGTGAGTTGGGAGTTTAAAACATTTACTCCTCTGCAGTATTTCTATGATACTCAGAAAACACAGAGGAGTGCATTTCAACTAGGGTTTCAAATTAAGTGCATAACTGTTTAACAAAAAATCTGGAGCAGATACTATTTAACACTAGCTCCAATAAATGCTTTTGTAAATTAAAAAGGAGAAAAATACCTGTCCCATTCAATGGTGAAACTCTGTTCTATCTGCATCTGGGACTACAGACTCTCCTTTGCCAGCTCAGGAAGGGAAAAGGTGTGTAAAAATCTCTTGCACCTTTAAATAGGAATGTTAATACAGCAGATGTGCACCAATTAACTTGATTGCCTAAGCAATGCCCATTGGTGAAAAGGCTCCCTAGCTTGCTAAGGAGTTTACATGCAGTTTCTTTTTGTGTTTTTGGTGTTTTAATAATCCCTCACAACCAACGTGGCTGCTCTACTAAACATTATCCCAAATATAAATGTGCAACTTTGTGTGATAAGCTCTTTAAATACTGCCACCAAGGCCAGCTGAACCTTTTTAAAGGGCATGTACAGTGTCGTGTGTAGTGACAAATATGCTGCTTCTTTTGCCGCAAATTTGGCCTTTTAAAATAAAATCTGTGGTGTTTGTATGGGCCACACATTTCTCTACCTCCATGTGCTGCTGGGAGGTGCACTACGTCCATTAGCCGGGACAATAATTCTGTAGGTTGCACGGGGGAGCCATCGCTCCTCCGGAACCCCCTCTTTTCCATCAGGCCACTCCAGAGTGGACAGACAGGCTGTCCTTCCGATATGTCTATGGGCATTATCAGAGCTGTCAACTCAGCCACCTGTGCTGAACAATGCAATGGCAACCTTACTTGAGCCCACACCTTAAACTCTCCTTCCTGATGACAGACCCCTGTCTGCACTTGCATGTCGACAACCCATGGTCAAATCTTTCATTGATGAACTGTTAACAAGAGCATTCACCACTCCCGACATCACCTACCATGACACTTCTACCTAACCACATTTCTTGCATAACTGTTACGTGCGCCCACACTTGACAACACTGGATCTGGACCTTTACAACAGCTTTTTGAACAGGCACATACTGCCCCACTGTTTCTTGTGAAAGAGAACTCACTCCTTGTTATTTCCTTCTTTCACAATCCCTTTCACAATCCCTTGTTACTGATCCGTAAACCCAAATACTTTTGATAATCATAGAAAATGGTGGCCAATGTGCTAATGCACTTATATTTTCAGACACTCATATGTGATATCAATTCTCAATGTTCATATGAGCAACAATTTGATCAATGATCTGATGATCTGAATGAACTATATTATGTATCATATTATAGTGTACAAATGCATCATATTTCTCTCAATTGCCAACATATGTTTCAACCATTCAGTCTTTTTCAATGGAATATGTCTGACAATATGAATCCATTAAATCACATTTTCATGAATAATACAAGAACCAATCAAAGCATAATTTGAAATAGTATGATCATTATATAATAATACAAAGTACATACATTCAGTCAAAATTGATGCATACATTGCATAATATTAATTTAAAATTAAAAAGACATTAAAACAGAAACAGAAAAACAGGCAAAAATATTAAAAAAAGATTGATGATTGTTCCAATCATCTATCTCATAATGACCCTGTGTAAAAATACAAATATGTCAGATTAATTTCGGAAAGACCCATCTGTGATACAATTTCCTACGGATCTCGTAAATTCTCCAACAGGGATATTGTTGACAATATTGCATCTGTGACAGCTTGAAGTGTGCAATGTTGAATTTACCTCTGTTGGTTTTCTAAAAGCCCTAGGACCACATTATAGGTTTGCTGGTATCCCGCTGGTAAATCCGGTGGGATACCGGCAAATGGTGATTCCATTACTGGCACCTGGTCTGCCGGAATTACTGGCAGATTACTGGCAATGGTGGTAATTCTCCATTGCATGGAGTCCCATAGGACTCCATGGGGGAAATTTGCCGGTATTTCCAGTAATGGTATTACTGTGCCGGAAATACTGGCAGTTTTTTTGCTGGTAGGGGTCGGATTTACCTCCAGCTGCTAGCTGGAGGTAAATCCTCCATCCCTACTGGCAAACATGTAGTTTGGCGGTGTGGAAAAAGTGGCAGTAATGCAATTCCTGCCGCTTTTTTCCCACACAGCCAAACTTGTAAGGCTGGTCTGCAATTGGTCTCTCTCAACATAAATATGTAGGTCCAGAAAATAAACCTCACTTCTGCTAAAGGTACAGCGAAATTTGATAAGTTATTGTCATTAAGGTAGGCAAAATATTATTCCAGTTCTTCTGGTGGGCCAAAGCATATTGTGAAAACATCATCAATATATATATATATACCACATTTTAAAATTTTTGTAGAGGTCACAGTTCTTCACCACATGAGTTTGTTCGAAATATCCCATAAAAAGGTTAGCCCTACACGGTCCAAACCATGGACCGATAGCTTTGCCTCTGGTTTGTTTGTAATATTGACCATCAAATAGATAAATATTGTTAGTCAGTGTAAACTCTAATATTTCCTTTAACATTTGGAAATGTAAGAAAAAAGAGGCTGACTGGTCTTTAAATAAATAATGCATTTTTTCTAAAGCTAGCTTGTTGAGGCGTATACTGCTTTAACATCAATTGTAAGTAGTATATCATTTGCCTGCCACTCCAGATTATCAATGGGTCTCAATACACGGAAGGCGGCAGGGTTTTACCGGCACCGGTAATCCCCACCGCCCTACTACGAGGTCCCTCAGCAGGTCCCGTCCTTACCGTGTGGTCAGACCACACGTTAAGGTTAGGACCCGCTGAGGGACTTCAGTGCAAATAACGGTACCGCAAATTGCGATACCGTTATTTGCTCCTTTCCCATTCCCATTGAGCCCTAGGGGGGCTAAAATGGGAATGGGGAATGGTTCCCGGAATGGGGATTTACCGGTCCCGCAAAGGTCGGAGTAAGCCGGTAAGTCCCTATTCCGGGAACCCGGCCTCCGACGGCGGTTAGGGGGTAGCCATGGCACTAATAGCGCCATGGCTACCGCCTTCCGTGTAATGAGGCCCAATGTGTTGCAGTATGAGCGTGGAGTCTCTTACACTTTTAGTCTAATTGCCTTATCAATATACTTAGAAATATTGTCAGTAATCCAACCGATTCCACTATTGGTTTAATTTCTGGCAATTATTCAAAATGTTTGTGGATCTTGGGTAAGAAATATATTTTGGAAATGACCGGATGTTCAAATGTAAGGAACCTCTCATCATCTAATAATAGTCCTGTTTTATGCCATTTATTTTTAAGTGCTTTGCTTTCAGCTAATATGGCTTGAGCCGGATTCTCCTGAAGTTTGTTATACAGATGCTGGTTCTTAAGGGCGGCACTGTGAGCAAAGAAAATCATTCTGAGAGACTGGAAACGTATCACTGCTCCTTGCATATCTGCCTGGATACAAGACTTAAGTAAAATGTCTGATGGAGAAGGATATTCTGGGTAAAAGAAAGAAAATGAACCTTTACAATGCAATATGGTGGAGGTTTGTGGAAATTACCTGATATATGGGCTTGTGTTTAGCCGCTTTACCCTGTCTGTATTTGTTTTACTATACTGTAACTGTATATTTTGTAGTGCTTTAATTATATTGCATTTTGAAAACAAGTAAAATTGTAAATACAATAAAAGTGTGTTATAGCAGCCCAGTGTATCTAAATGTTTGTCTGCCTGCCTGATATAATCTGTCCTGTTCAATATAACTACATTACCCCCAAATTATTAAGGTTTCCCCCACCAGGAATCCATAAGATGGCTAATGTATCAGGGATGAGAGCTTCAGAGCCATTACCAATATTTGAGGAGAGAAGAGGAGGCAGTGGGGAGGGAAGGGGGAGAACACTAGGGAAGGACACAAGGCAGGGAGCAAGCAGACGATAGAGAGAGATGAGACAGGTTGACAATTGGACAAGATACAGGTGTTTAGATAGTGATGGAAGGTTTGCTAGGTGAGCACTTAACTAGGAGCACTCGCAGAATGGCCTACTTTCACAATGCAATTTTAAAACAGGAGAAAAACACACCTACCTTTGAGAGTCCTGAAGTGGGGAGAAAAGGCCTAGGTTTCACAATGCAATTTTTTTAAATAGTACCACATGCAGCTTTAAACAGGAGAAAAACACACCAAGTTTGAGAGTCCTGAAGTGGGGAAAAAGGCCTAGGTTTCACAATGCAATTTTTTAAACACTATCACAATGCAGCTTTAAACAGAAGAAAAACACACGTACGTTTGAGAGTCCTGAAGTGGGGAAAAAGGCCTATGTTTCACAGTGCAATTTTTTTAAATAATATCACAATGCAATTCTAAACAGGAGAAAAACACACCGAAGTTTGAGAGTTCTGAAGTGAGGAGAAAAGACCTAGGTTTCACAATGCAGTTTTTTAATGCTATCAGGATGCAATTTTAAAACATTCACGGAACAACAAAGGAGAACGAGAGGACAATCCAATGGGCCGAGGGCCCGGCTCTATTGAAGTAAAATAAACACAACACAATCCACAGGTGTAACGCAGAAAGCAAAGCACCTACCTCCCCAGCAGCTCTGGTGCAATGGAGGGCAGCTGCGAGGACACGGCCAGTGAGCCCAGGTGTGGTCCCCAGTGAGGGGAGGTGGCTGGGTTGGGAGGTGGGAGGAGAAACAATCACAGAACAACAAAGGAGAATGAGAGAGGGCAATCCAACGGGCCGAGGACCCGGCTCAATTGAAGTAAAATTAAAACAACACAATCCACAGATTGATTGTGTTCTGTTACCTATGTCTATTTTTGAATCAATTGGAATGTTTGAACTGATATACAATATGATCAGTGCCCATGTGGTTGTTAAGTTCTCTGTTATTTGCAGCCATGTGAAAAGGTTGATTGAGCTTTTGGTAACTGGGAAGTTAATCATGCTGGCAACAGATTCAATTGGTCTAGTAAGAAAGTTGCAAGATTTAAGACTGAGTCTTTGACCAATTGATTAATGAAGACAAGTACTAATTGTACCAGTGAATACATTTGTTTTGTTAAAATCACAGTATACTATTATATTGATGTTATTGAATCCTCTACGGAATGTTTGGGGGAAATACAGAAGAAATGCTGTGTTATACCTTGCAAAAAAGGAAAAGTAGTTGATAGTATCATTGCTGCGAGGAGAAAACAGTTAAAAAAATGAGATAAAAGAGGGAAAACAAAAAAGCCTAGATACTATTGAGAGCAGGAGATCCATCAAGAAATAAAAAGAAATAGGTATACAAATGGGATTAGGCTGCAATAAAGCTCAATGGCATATTATTTCTAATGCCCTCTCTAATTCTGACTCTAGTAAATGTTGCCGTATTTATAAACAAACACTCAGAGATAGGAGGAAATAAACAGAAAATTAATCCTATTGCCAAAAGTACATAGATAAAGTATATTATAGAATGTATACTTTTGCCATGACTGTGAGGTGGAATTAGAGACTAATCATGTGGATTGGAGATTAAAAACGTTTTGGTTTTCATAGTAGAAGATATCTTAAATATTATACAAACTTCAAAACCGTCTAGGGCCCCCAGCCCAAATGGTTTGGTGAATGTTGTGATTAAGGAAACACCATTACCTATACAATGTATAACATTTGTATCAGTATTTAGGATACAGGAAGGATACCAAATAGCTGGAGGAACTCTTTACTAATCCCTATATATAAAAATGGGTCCCGTGATTCTCCAGCAAATTATTGTCTGTTGGCGATGACATATACTTGTTCAAAACTATTTTCTTTACTACACCTATATAAAAGAAAGATTGTTTAAAGAACCACAATCTGGATATCGAAAAGGCTTTTGTACTCTTTCCAATCCATGGACTCTTTTTTAATCTGATACGCAGCACACTGACTAATACATCTAAGTCACTTTACATTTGCTTGGTATATTTTGCTGGTGCTTTTGACATCGTGAACCGTATTAGATTGTGGGAAAAATTTTAAAAATGGGGTTGGCATCTTCTTATATTGTACCTTATTAGGGTCATGAACACAAATACTAGGGTGCAATTGCGAATTGATAAAGATGGCTCGTTAAGTATATCCTATTCAACCTTACTATGGTTTGAAACACGTTTTCTATATATCCCCTGTGTTATTTAACCTTTATGTAGCTGATCTGGATGAGGAGTTAACCAAATGTAACAACTTTCCCCTGTGTAGGGCAGCAACAGATGGCCTGGTTGTCCTACGTGGATGATACGGTTATCCTTGATCAGATAGCTATTAGCTGCGCAGCTAAAGCTACTCACAGAAAAAAAATGGTTTTATTATTAACCAGGCTAAAACTAAAGTTATGGCTACACAACCCTCTAAAAAGAAACAAGCTAGGCTTGTTTGGAAGATTAACAATACACGTATAGAAGTAGTTGAGAGCTATGTATATTTGAGTGTAACTATTTTTGATAACATCAACCCCGGTCTTTTGGGGAAAGTGGTCAGCAACAAGTTCAAGGCAGTGAAGTATTTTGTTAATTCCAAAGGTGGTTTCTCTGTGGAAGGTTTGACACTAATGTACAAAACTAGTATTGCACCTAAGGTTTTGTATGGTCTGGAGGTTCTCACTGTTCAGGAGACAGCTTGTTTAAAAGTTTTTGAAGCAAACCTTTGGAGATTGATATTGGGTTTAGCTAATTCTGTGCCAGCTGAATCCATTTGCAGCAACTTAGGGTTGGCATCCTTGCCTACTCTGAAAAAGATTTCTGCCAGCATATTTTATTTGAAAATGTTGAATGAAGAGAACACAATGGAGTCAATGTATTCTAATTTTGCTAAATATCTTGTAATAACTGCCCACAGGGTTTATCCTGTAAAGAAATTAAAATCAAAGCAGCTATTTGGGATAGGCATAGGAATACGTCTTACTTGACTAACACACCTATATTTACCCTTTACGCTAATGAGAGCTTTCCAGATAATGCTCCTTTTGGCGACATAAGAAAGGTTATCATGCTGATGCATTTAGAACAATTACCTACCCTTTCAAGGTTAGGTGCTTGATCCCAAATACCATTTTCTGAGAGAATATGTTATTTATGTCAGAGAGAAGTTGAGACACCTCGCCGCCTCTTGACTGGCTGCAACATGCTAAAAGAAATGTATGAAAGGGGGTATCAGAAATGCTCTGGTGATTTAAGAAACCTTCAAACAGATCAAAATTGGTCATATATTTATTCAGGAGAGAATATGGTTATGCATGTTTTACTCTATCATATGTGGAAATGGATAGTTGAAAGGATTGAAAAATCATGTTTGTGCCATTATTATAATTAATGATGTAAGAAGGTATGACATGTTTGTGGTTTTAAATTATTATTAAGATGTGTAATTGTATTTAAAAGGATTTGAATTTTATAATGTCTGTGTATATGTTATCTCTTTTGAATGCTTTGTATTTTATAGTGTTAAGAGGTTATATTTAACTAGAGTTTAAAAAATCATCAAACAATATTGCCCATAAGTTCAACAGAGTCTTAAAAAATGAGCAGACATCACTATTTACCTTTAGGAGAGGAAAACCCTAAAGGGTAAGGTCGTGTATTTCAGATATTCTTATAACATGGCTACAACGTTGAAGTTGTCAGAGACTTTAAGTTCGATTAAGGGACATGATCCCTGGGCTAAATGTGCATGATGAAAATTAACCAGATCTCTATAAACTTTCATGATACATGGATGTGAATGGGTATTTCATTTGCAGCATTGAATGGACTTGTGCACTATGTTCTAAAAGTCAAGGTCAAACAACGAGGAATGTTAATTTGCATATTTCAGAACACAGGTGCTAAATTCAATGTAAGAACAATAATGCTTCATAGTGGAACACTATTTGGAAAAAGGTCACACCGAGAATGTTGGTGGGTGGTTGACAGGGCCCATAGTACAATCAATTTGGAGAGAAATATATTCTTCATAGAACAACAATGGATATGTATTGTGCAATCCCATAAACAGGGATCAGATGTTATCTGATGAGATTCCCGTCCCTCTCCTATGTTGAACCTCAGATGTAGTTAAGCAAATTATTTAAGTAAGCAACCATTTTGAATTATTTACGTTAGTGAAGTTTTTTTCCCATCTTAAATCAGTCTAATGATTGCGGGCATGACTATACAATAATGGAAAGAGACATGTGGTCTTCAGGTAGGTGGATCTAATAGAGCCCCATAATATAGCAATAAAAGAAATCGTTAGCTATGCTGAGCATACCATATTAAATATTATAACGACCATTAGTACCCGGTGAGAGTCAAGCAGAATACAACACGTATTCTGATTGGCTCTCGCTGGGTCATTACCAGGACGAGAATCCCTCGATTCGCGGCCGGGATTCCAGCCACCTTGTCCATGGCGGGGGCGTGGCAGCCCCTCATTCAATGAGAAGGCTTGAAGTGTGGCCATCCCCGCTCCGAGCCTCCCCGCGGCTGAGAAGCTGCCTTCGCCCTTCGTCGGGGACTCAGATAAGGTTTTTTTTTTCTTCCCCTTTCCTCCCACCTCCCTGCCCTCGCCACCCCACTTACCTTCTGCCTCCTTTGTCCAAGGTGGGTGGTGTGGCAGCCTCCAGCCATATGGAGGCTCAAAGCGGGGCCATCCCCACTCCGTGCCTCCACACGGCTGGAGGCGACCATCGTTCCCCGCCAGGGATTCTGGTGCATTTTCTTTTCTTTTCTTTTCCCTCCGCCACCCCCCATCCCCATTCACCTTCTTCTCTGCGGTCTTTCGGGAGAAGACGCCCTGAGAACATTTCTGTTCCCAACACGTCCGCTCCCGATGGCCACCATGGAAAGGGAAATCTGCCCCCGTTTTCCCTTTCCGGCGGCCATTTTCTTGGCCATTTTTTATTTTTTTTCGAAACACTGCAGCGCTTCGGGACAGAAAAGAATGCTTCGCTCGGGCCTATAACTATGGGCCCCGGGGCATTACCTGACTCGATAATTCCCCTGCCACTCGGGGAATATTGCTTAATTAAAAAATTGACTGAGCAATTGGACTGGTAAATGTTAAACAACAAATAATTATACTAAAAGATTGTTTTTGTTTCATTTTTTGTATGTTAATGTGGTTATGTCTATTCTATGTATAGATCAAATAAACAAAAATATTTTGTAATGCATTGGTTTGTATCTAGCTATGTTTTGAATCTATTTTGAATGAACTGCTTCAAATGGATTTGCAAACAGTCCTTGGCTAATTCATTCTGAACTAATTATAAGTTAATTAAGGAATACTTACACACACATTCTAATCTTACTCCATGATCTCCAGCACTTTGGAATTCGGTGCCACGAGGGCATTCCAACCACCAGTGCATTGAGACTATAATAATGGTAAAAGGTGCTATATAGATGAAAACTACAATAAAATACAATACCTCTGGTATAATTACTTGATTTTTTTAAAAATAGTTATCTTTAAATTAAAATTATAAGATTTACATAAGGATATCCAGCAAAGGCATGTTGATGTAATTATCTGAGATTCTGACACACCCAGTGATGCATGAGACATCACCCATGAAGGTGAGGAATGTTCATTTAAGAACCAGATTAAGTGGTCACATGGCTGTTAGTCACCTGACCATGGCCCAGTATGTATGATGGAAAGATCCTCTCTAAGTACAGATATTGTGACATGGACTGGCAGACCTGAATTCTACAATTATTGCATGATCCTGCTATGTTATGTCCTCCAAGATGAGAGAATGTTCTGTTAGGTATCTCACTTTGAATTTAGCTGACATCCTGTTTTCTGTATGACCCTCATTGTATAAATCCCTATAAAATAAAACACGATTTTGGTGCCCGGGACCTCATTTTAGGCACAAGTTTCACTGCCCATTTCTGCAAAGCTGTATGGAAATAAATCTGAGCCTGGTTTCCCATGTTGGATTTGTTACCAGGTTTTTAGATTTGCTGCTCTCATGCATCTGATGTGTCATGTCCAGCTGAGACAGCTATGTCAGTGTACACAAAGGATAGGTAAGACACCAAATTAAAGCTTCTCAGGTGTTTCGAGGGAAGGCCACCCCTGAAGATTCGTGTCTCTTCTTGGGGTGCATGAAAGCCATTTTATTTAAATCAAAATGCAGCAGGGGCTGGAACAGTGCGAGAGTTGGGGATTATCTGATTGGAAGGGGATGCATGAAGAAACAAAAAATAACACAGGAGGGGAATGAAAGAAAGGAACAGAGGGTGGAGACAAGGATAGGAAGGGAGCACTGGGCAGGTGCCAAAAAGGACGATTAGAATATGGTTAGAAAAAGCGCGTTAAATCGGATTCATGCTTTAGAATGTTTAATGGATGCTACCGAAAAAAAATAACACAAGGGGGAATGGTAAAGGAACAATCAGGAGTGCCTTTTCCTCGAAAGTGGCACTCCAGAGCAGCCTATGTATACCTATTATCAGCCGAGTGCATGTGAATACCTTAACAAATGGAGTTCCATAACACAGGAAGTCAGGCATTAGCAATTCTCTGCAGAGGGGACATTTCATTTGGTCAAACCAAGTAGTGCCTGAGCAATGGGGAACATTTTGCCATTGGTGTGGGTAGGATAACAAATGGGTTGGGGAATCAAGAATGAGAAGATTGAAAAATCAGAATAATAAATCAAGGAAGAGGCCGGGACCAAACTCGCCTCCAGTTACTTTAATGAATGTCCAAGGAGCAGCACATGGTAAAACAGAGGATGAGGAGGAGAAAGGATAGGACATTTTTGAAGTACATGGTGCTTCAAATGCAAACCACAATCTTGCGTCTGCCTCAATAGCAGCATCAATGCACACACAAGCCACCGTTACATCGCAAGAACAGTATAGAATAGTTCACGCCATCGCTGGGTAAGCCACCAGCTATCCATAGTAATAGAGTTATGACAACAATAAAGAATAATGATTCCCACAACTAGCCCATGCAGTACCCCAATATTGCCAATAAAGAAGCCAGTAAGGTACATATAGTGATATGTGCAGGAGTTATGAGCTGTTTACTCAATGGTTTTATCCTCCTTTCCATTACTCCTGAAGCCAGACACCATACTTTCCAGCATTCTGCAAATGGCTAAACGTTTTCCTGTTTTTGGTTTATGCTCTGCTTTCTTCTCCATCCCAGCACATCCTGACAGTTCATTTTAATATTTGTTCACCTTCACTCATTCCTGGTTGGGATATACGTTCACTATGCTTCCACAGCGGTACACGGAAAGCAAACACCTACCATTTTCACACAAATTTTGAAGAGAATGAAGGCTTTGATGACATACAGTTCCTGGGGAGGGTGTCATTGATTGTCCAATAAATTGGTGACTCACTAGTGACTTGGAAAGAATGCAAACAAGACACAATGGTGCTTTTAGCTGTAGCTGAAAAGGTCAGAGGGTATCCAAACATAATACAAACATAAGCTTCAAATATTAAATATTTAAGGAAACAGTGCACTACCTGGGGCAAGACATCCCTGGTGCTATGAGACTAAAAATAAAATGGGGAAGAAGCAATATTACAGTTAACCAAACCCACAACAATTTGCCAAATGAGATCCTTTTAGAGGTGAAAGGGTATTACTGGCAATTCATAAAGGGCGATGCACATATGGTGGGCACACACCAGAGCCCTTAGCATGGGCACCAGCTGAGGAAGAGACATTTTTACTGTAAGCAGAGCTCATGAAAAAGGAGTGAACTGCTAATTGCTTGCAGGAGTGAACTGGGAAAACAAAGTGGGCATGCAAATATTTTTCAAAGTGGCCCCATACTACACTGTGCACGTAAATGTAGCAAGAAAGCCAAAGTCCTTTAAGTAGAATTTAAAAGGCCAGGTCTTTGGTAATGGCCCATATGATGAATTTTAAAGCACACTTGTCCCTATATGAAGATTTGAAATACCAGCAACCTGATATATAGGATTAGTTAAGAGTAAGGCCTAATACACTGAAAGTTTTATAACACAATTCTTTACTTCAAGGGATGTGGGAGAGGAGAGACAGAGGTGGGGTGTGGGGTGACTCGGTGAGATGGTGAGAGGAGCATAAAACGAGGGTACCTGCACAAAAGAGTGCCCTGGCAAAGGGACCTGCAGGGAAATCTCCACGGTTCCCTGTAGACCAGATCATTGCTGCTTGCTTGCGTACTGTTGCAGAAGCTGCAATAGCTGCAGTAGCTGTAGAGCCTTCAGAAAATGTGTTTTTAGGATTGCCCGACGGTAGCAGTAGCACATGCTCTTTCTGCGTTACTGTTAAAAACCACAAAAAACATTAGCCTGCTTCATATTATACAAAATATGGGTTTATTTTGCTTAATTACACAAACATTAGATTGACACAGTGTTCAGTTCTGAATTCAGCTCTGTTGCTACCGAACCCAACGGATGTCCCACAGTTGCATCTTAGTTACAGCAGCAGTTACCAAACCACATAAGGATTTGTATGAGACCCTGCTGCAACACACTGAGGAAAAATTCTCTGTGGATGTGTCATGTTTGAGAAATAAGAAAGGGGTGCTGAAATCAAGTTATGCTGTTGGTACCACACATACGATAATTAAAAGTGCTCGGCTTCCTGATCTGTTCTCTTGCCTAGGTTGCAGCAGTAGTTGCGTTGACATGAGCATGAACAGAAAGAGGGTCAGCTGATTTACTGATCAGAGGTACACTTCTGAATTATGCATGACTGCGGGTTGCTCTGGAAAGAAAGGTTATGTACTGAAGTGACATTAACGAGCTGGATCTCGTGAAATCTCCAATTTGCCAGATTACTTTTATATGAATTGGGTGACCCTATCAATGAAGCTTACAAACCAATCCCTGCATTAAGATCAGTGCAATCCACATTGAAAATGTGAGTATATATTTCTGGGTTCTTTTCATCATCATGTTTTAACAACCCCACCTTCAATTTTCTGAAATCTCCCATGCTTCACCCCAGCCACCCCGTGCTGCGCATCATCAAAAGAAAGAATATCTGAAGTTACCTATAAGCCCTCCAAAGTAGCACAATCTAATAATGGGGTTACGACCCCACAATTTGATATGAGTTACTATGAATTGATAATCAATAACTGTGGTATTGGCTAGTCTTTGTGAGCTGACAAGGTTCCATTGATGCACATTCCCAATAAAGTGCGGCTGTACTGCTTCCCAATAACAATATCACTGTATTCTTTAGCTGGGCCACCACCCTGGGCATGGTTAAATTGGGAAGAGTAGGACGACCACAGCCCTAGAAATGCACGTGCAGATAAGCATACAGATATGGTGTCTCACACATGATCTGTGATGACTAGAACTTCTTAGCATGGTGGGAGGTCTGGATAAACACACTTCTCTTATCTGTGACCCACCATATCTTTATTTGGTGAATCCAGCTGTTGCTATCAGATAATGCCATACATGACCATCTTTGACATTAAATAGTGATGAGGTAGTTGCTAGATGTATTCGGTACTCACAAACTATACTTAAATAGGTACATTTGGTTTTCCCCGAGAGTAGGGGATCAAATTCAGAGTGTGATGATGCCACCAGAACTTCACCAGTGAAGGTGCATACATGGATTTCTATCAACAGCGGTTGCATATTGTGGTCCTCCAAGTTGTGTAGTGTGTAGCCTCGATGAATAGTCCTAAACATCTACATTGTGAGAGGGAAGTTGCAATGCAAACTCTATCTGGGACATGCTATTTGTGTGCCACAGCGCCCATACTGCTTGGGCAAAGGCCTGGGTGCAGCATGCACATACTGCTTTAGAGTCCTGGTGCACCCTGAAATGGAGTGCCATCTGTCCTGTCACCACCAAGGGAACAAGAGCAGTCCTGCCATCGAGGGTGCAATTGCAGCATGAAAGGAAGAACCCATGGAAGCTGATGTAAAGGACGTAGAGATAAGGAGGAGCAGATACCGGTTGAGGAATATGGTGTAGTCACACAAGATGGTCCATGGGTTCATGAGGATCCGGCTTCAGAGAACCTGGACTTTCCTGTGGTCAATGCTGCAGAGGCTGCTCTGTGCTTGTGGGTTCTGATACAACATGCCTCCTGGAGAAGAGGCATCATCCGGATTGCCTGCCCATCACATGACCACTCTATCATGTAGCGACAAGACCAATGAGTGCCCACCAGCCGAGATAATGGAGTGCCCATTAGACAAACCCACAGAGAAAACCCCCAATCCTGTGATGACCGAGGAGGCTGTTACACCTCCTGCAGAAGAGGACCTGGAGTTGAACACACTTGTATACATGTCAATGGTGAAGCCGCCAGAGAGCTCAAGGGAAGAAGACTGGATGAACCCAATGCCTTACAGACTCTAGTGTGAATGTATCACAGGGAAGACCTAAAGCATCCCTGGTGTACCTGGACAGTTCCACCTGCCCCAAGAACAGCAGACTGAGGTGTTTCTGCATCACCTTGGTACTGTTACACACACCTGGTCTCTGCAGAGGCGTTGGGGTATGGTTGAAGCCCTCCCGGGGGTGAGGTCACTTGGGTCCGACTTCGCCCTCTGCGCTTATGAGGTGACTGGTGGTAATAGGTGATGCAGCTCGGGACTGCTCCTGCATGGAGAATAGGGGGCATGAGTATGCCATCTTGTGCGCCTGATCCCCTTCTAGACCCCTTCTCCCAAACCGTAGTACCCGTGGGATGCGCTGTGCCTGGAAAGCTCACCTGCTGATTAGTTTTGTCGAGCACTCCGTCCTGCTGCTTCTGGCAGGGGCGCTTGTATGATCTGGACCGAGTTCCTTCACTGGTCCCTTGCACGTGGTAGTCCAGTCCTGCTGCGACTAAGTCACTATACTTCAGGTTCCTGTTTGCCTTTGTCTTTCCTCATCTGGTTTTGTTGTATTGTAAAGTTTGCTGTCTTGTATTGCTGTCCGTTCCACTTTTGTTGTTTGCTCTTTTGATTTCTTCCCTTGCAGGCGATGTTGCCAGCCCGGCAGAAGCTGCAGAGCTCGAGGAGGCAGCCAGAGGGAATGAGGAACGAAGCTGCAGCGGTACAGTAGCTGGTAAGTTGTTAACTAGAGGGCGCACAGGGTGCAAAGGCGGCGTGGCCCTAGGACGGATGCTCTAACCTTGTCTTTCTTCTTTTTCACAGTGTCTGAGTTCGTGAATATGGAGTGCGGTGCTGCGGCGTCAGGATCAAGATCACTGGATGTCAGGAGATGAGTCTGCAGATGAAGTGATGAAGCACCGGTTTCCTGGAGGTGAGTATGCAGGAGAACACCTGGTTTCAAAGGTAAGTGAACTGGTCCAAGCGGCGGTGATTGTCATGTTGCGCGTGAGTGCACAGTAACACGAAGCACCGGCCTTAAGGATGGAGCAGCTTATATAGCTGAGCTTCTGAAGCCACGCCCACCAGCTTCAGCCTGCCTGCCACACCCTGCCACACCCGATGAGTCAGCACCTAAAGACCAGACCTAGGGAGCCACACCCGATGAGTCAGCACATGAGGATGTTTTCTGGAATAAAGGCTTTCAGCTCCTGGAAAGTTCTTGTAAAATAAAAGCACTCCTGCACTGAAATAAAGTAAAAGCACTCCTGCACTGAAATAAAGTGTTCCTGCTCACATCTCTATATGAGCCTAGCACCAAAGGTACCAGGACTGGGTCCAGTTAGGGCCCCTGTGTTTATGGGTCCCACAGGGACATACATGAGTCAAGTGACCCATTGCCACCATCACTAGAAGGTGAGGTTTTTGTGTTCTGGGGCCTGTGGCCATGACAGGTACCCTCTGACAAGCTTAGAAAAAGTTGAGACCTGATGCCTATGTTGCCCCTGAAGCTAAAGCCAAACTTTGGTATCACCATTGCTGTGGGTGCACAATCCAATAATGTAAAAGTGGGAGGAATCCTTGACAAAGGAAAAATGCCCCTAGATGAACCAATTGATTTTATGTCCTTCAGTATCTGATAAACCATTCTTTACTGACCACCTTTGACGCTGGTGTCAGAGAAGCCTCAATATTAGAACAAAAATACCCAGGCCTTTACTCAGGGTGTCACCCCATCAGCTGAATATTATCTGAGTCAGGTGAACCTAATAGTTTTGATTCTTCTATAAAAAATGTGAACGTAATGGTGGGGGTGTTCGCTGTGGGGCAGCAGCACGGTTGTTAGATAAATATGGCAAGAAAGTTGCCTCATGAGGGTAAACCAGTTTGAATGGATGGTGCGCCAATGTGTGAGGAAGCTTTGTGGGTTCTAATACCGCCAGGACACGATTGTGCATGGACATCATTGAAAAGGATTGGGACCAGTGTACTGAGGATAAAGTCCACCAACAGCTAATCAGGAAGTTCTGTGAGGATCTGTTATTGCTGACACCACTTGGAAGAAGCACAATGCAGAATTTAGCAATGTGAATATGAGGCTGGAAAATGTACAAGCATGACCTACAGTGTCTGGGACCAGAGGATAAACTAGAGGTTTACAAGATGGCTGTCAAACTATTAACTGAACAAAGGGTGCAGTAGCCACACTCAGTACATTGTAATGGACCGCTCGGCTGCTTCACCCCAGGGATGGAGTTCTGAAGTCCTTTCCTGGATCCCTGCGCTGTGCTTCCCTTTTTGTTTAATCACAGTTTCCTGAACTTGTTTGAAGGAGCTTATTGTTTACTTTTACTGGATCCTATATGAGCCAAGAGCTTTTCTTTCAGGGTGATTATATATGCTTGCTATCTAATGCCTTTATAGGAAGGAATTACCTCTACGTATTTCTTGCAAGAGATTTTTCATTATATTTCTTCATTTTCATAAAGATTTCATGCTGGCATTTGTTCTAAATGCCCTTGGATATGCATTCAGTAAATAACATGAACTTTGTTGAACAAGGATTGGTAAAAGACTATTGGCTCGAACACAATGAATACTAATTTATGGTCAGGGTCAATTGCGACCACCTGGCAGGAGGACCTGTGTTGACTGTTAGGCCACGTTCTATGAGGATTCTACAGGAAGGGTAACTAGTAGTAGTAGTAGTAGTTGTCATTTATATAGCTCCTTTTCCCATTTGCATGGTTTCAAACAGCTTTGTGGTAGTGAAGAGTAATGCTCTAAATGGCAAGGGTAATTCGTGAATACTAATGTTCCTTTCAAGTGCACCACAAGGGAAAGAAACGGTTGAAAAAGAAACACATAACGATGAGGCAAATGGTGACTGATGACTTTATAAAACCATGAAATGCAAAAGTAATTAATTGAAATATATTGATGTATGAAACAACGGTAACTGCTTACAGAATGATTACTCCTGATGTAGAAGGTGAGACTTGCTTGTCCTTGCCGTGGGTTCAAGGTTTGGTGGGAATGGTGAGTATGAGAGTGTTATGACAAGTAACATGAATACAAGTGCTAATGACATTTTTCGAGTGCAACACTGTAAGGCCCCTCCATCATAAGCTTACTAAATATGTCTGAGCCCATTGTGCGACAGTTCAATTACTCACCAAGTACCTCCTGGACAAGTCCGGAAAGATAGTGTCATGTTCGATTGTTTGAACCAGGCAAACACGGTTGTCACCTTGATAAGCATTGTGTATGAATATGATGCTTTAGAAGCAGTGAAGGCCTGCAACCAACACAGGACGGTCCAATCACAGTCTCTGCTAGAAGTTGAGAGGTGGTGTTCCATAGGTGTGGCACAGTAATAGTAGAGCTGATCTACACAGACGTTTTCTGCTTGTCCAACTCCCGGCTTGCTGACAGAAAGAACTAGCCCACATGCAGGTAAGGGGCCCATTGCATAACCTCTGATAGACCCCCTCTACTTAGGGGGGCCACCCAGATCCCCTTGCTTCTCCTGCAAATTGGGATCAGAAATGGCTGCATGGCCCTAGGGAGAGCTGTGAAAACCCCCTGAGAGAATATACTGAGGAAGGTTGAGGCCTTCATAGTCTCAGGAGGGGATCTGGCTCCAGCTTTATTTGGGGGACATTGATGATTTTCCCAACCAACATAAAAAGAGGACATGACTATACAGTAAATTGTAAGATAGTTTTTGGAAACATAACGTTGCATTGGGTGTGCTGTACAGTATGTAGGAGGCTGTGTACATTGGACATATTTTCCATGTGTGCTGCTGAGCATGTCCTTTCATGCTGCTATATCTTAAAGCACTTCCTAAACAAGGGTCTTATAAGGGCCTAACCATAGCAAACGTAAATGGTGACATGTGGTTCCCTATTGTGCAACAGGGGCAATGATGTGCACCATATGCTAATGTACGTATAGCATCTCACTTCTGCTGTTCTACCAATATACAATGTCCTCCACAACCATTGTGTGAAACTCACTAACTTCAAATGCATGCAGAGTCACAACTGCATGGCTGCATTATGTCGGGGTGGATGTGATGAAGGCTGTGATGAAGGCCTAGGCCTTTGGCCATACACCCAACAGCCTAGACCTTGCCCACACCCATGGCTTTCGGCCATGCACCCAACAGCCTAGGCCGTGCTCACACCCACCACAACATAACAGAGCCATGCAGGCGAACATGTAGGCATGTGCCAGAATTCAAAAAGGCAACATAGGCACCAGCACTTCCACCCAACTGCCTCACCATAAAGCAGGGATGCAAGCACACATATTCCACTTACCGTAATGCAGAAACATATTGCAGTGTATGGCACCGCTACCCACTTTCAATCACAAAGCATTGTAATTATGCCAACCAAACAACACATTCTTCACAACATTGGTCCTGCTCCCAACACTCTTGTACGTGCATAGATGCAATGCTGCATAGTGCACTGCAACACTTACTAATATGCCCAATGCACACTACTCAAGCACATATAAGGACCAGTTGCACTGTAACCTCTTCCATATGTTCACTATTCCAATAATACACCCATACAAGAAAACTGCAGGATGTTCTACCAATCACCACACCCACGCAACCGGAAATGTGTGCAATGCAGCCAAACCACACACACAAAGCAACAATGTGGCAGCTACTTCCAACCAGTGGACATACCCTTTCAACCAGTGGACATACTTTTCTGTGCAAGGGCTGCAGCCATGCATTGAAGGAGCTACAGACCTACCACACATAACACACCATAGTACACAATATGTTTAAATGTTCATGTCATATGGAAAGCACTCCCTTCTGCAATTCTGCCTGCCACCACTCATCACAGAAAGACATTGCCGCTGCAGCTGGCATGCTATAACGAAGGCTGCCTGCAATGATGAACACACAAGATTGTTGCCTGATGAGGTAACCGCGAATTGGCGTAGTATGCACGGATACCGCAGGCACACCATTCTCTTCTTCGAATGAGATATATCACATGAAGCACTTCTCACTCCCCCACCTTTTCCATCCCTTCTCCCCACCACCAGATGCCATAAACTATGTTTTTCAGGTCCTTTCGGCCTCGTATTGTCCTCCGATAGAACATGCCGCTGTTAAGGAAAACGTTTGACACACATCACGTCACTGTACACTGCAGTGCAATCAAAATTTTGACCGTGCAGCGAACAGGGAAATGGGACGCCGGAGCGGAGCCAAATATGACACATTTTAGTGGGCACACTGTTACATACAAGAGGCCCAGCCAAGCACACAATGGCTTAGGGGCTTGGCACACACACCGCAACACTATCCTCTGATACACCATGGTGGCGTTTCCCAAAAACTTTGACGCACAAAACGCTTCCCTCCAGCCAACCACCGACCGCGTCCAATGTTCGCCGACATCATGATATACTGCAAGACAATGAGACTTCGGTCATGAGAATTCGAACAGTGAAAAGGATCCGCGGCGCGGACCCAGCTAGCACTAATTTATTTAGATGTACATTTCAGTTCTTTGCAACAAAAGTACTGGTCGGATTGTCGGAATAGAAAGTATATCGCGCCTCCTATTGTAATAAATATATTAATATTGGCCTACGCCAAGCTGCTCGAAAGTCGCTTGCGAGATCTGTGTTGCAAGGTCCTGACCTTTAATCTATGTAGGTCGCCATTTTAGGTCAAACCGCCATTTTAGGATTCGTTGTGGAAAAGTCACCCTGTGAGCTAAAATGGTGGACAATGTCATTGCAAAATACAACATGGCCGTCTTGACCTCTGTACATAGCTAATGTGTAATCTGCCTGCAGGCCACTTGTTGAGGTCATGAACTGAGACCTTGTCCTTCGTTGACCTATGTGTAAAGGATTACACGTGCGATGAAACTAATCCACGAGCATATATTGAGATAATGTGTTTGCATACTGAACGAAGAACATCTGTCTTACTACATTGTATTTATGTTTAAGAAGGCCTGCATGCGAAACTTTAGAATACACAGTTAATTCATACGCTTGTTGTTACATGTATTGAAGACAAACCAGTTAAATGCGGTTATTTGAGACTCGGCACGAACCCTAGAATTGGTGATGTTTAAAGTAGAATATTAACCCGAAGTGGGGCTGGACATAGTGCCCACAAAAATGTATAAAAAGCGAATGCATTCTAATGTACAGCGTCTCTCACTGAACACACTGAACCACGCTGGAGTTCGTTGTGTTGTACTGAGGGCCGATAGCTATCTGACTTTGCACTGTTTTTGTAGTTGAATTTAGTAGAGAATAAAGTACTTTGTATGTTCCTTTGTAACCTGTGTTCGGTGTATTTCCTTTTGGGGTACTCAGCCTCGATATTTTATTTCTGTTTTCACAGTTGGCGCCCGAATAGGGACCCTCAAGATTGATGCCGGATTGTTGAAGGTTGACACACGCTATCGGACCGGGATCGGACGGTGTGACAAAAAGAAAGGGGCCCCTGGATGAGATTCGACACCTCAGCAGCACTGCACGACCCGATCCCTGGACGATTAGCCTGTGGTCTGAGACGGCATCTTGACGAGGGTCCACTTATCGAGGCGGGCAGATTTGCCGAAATCACCATACACGAGGTAAGATTAGTTAGGTAAGATTCTTAGAAGTACCGATCGGTCCTCCTTAGGTTTGGTCAGGTGAGTTGTGACCCGATTCTTAATTCAACCCTAACAATTTGAATTTTGGCGCATTGTATCTGCAGACACAATTATTGGCCAGGTAACACCAAAAATTTGAGATATGCCTGGGAAATTGTCTACCTGCTTTAGGGCATTATTCCGCAGTGATAGACAATCATTGGAATTTAGCCGTCCGGCACCACAGGATGGGTCGCCGTCATGTACTATGTACTGTAAGCATGGCATTGGAAGTATAGTATTTAATGATATTTGGCACAGACAAACCAGACATGCCTCTGAACTTCAGTGGCCAATCAATGGTAGCTTTGAGATCCCTGGCATTGAATATTTGGAGTCAGTCTTGTTAAAGAAAAAGGCTAGACCTGCAGCATTTGATGTTTTGCAGAATTGGAAAAAAGAAGCGTTACAACAATGTAAGATTAGAGAGAAACATGTGCGCCGTCATAAAACGAATGCCGAAAAAGCGTTGTTATATGACCAGGATAAACAGTCTGAGTCGGCTAAAAATATGGAAATGGCTTTCTCACCTGGTATTCAGAAAATCTATCCTTCCAAAGATCTTCATGTTTCTGATGAGTTTATTGATAAAATATTAAACGAACGAAGGCCTGGTGCCTCTGCACCACCTCCGTATGTTCCTCTTCCCACTGCTGTACCTCTTCCTGCTGTTATTCCTGCTCTTCCTACTCAACCTGTTGTTCCTACTCCCCCGGTTTTTGTCCCTCCACCTGCTCCTCTGCCTCTTTTTATCACACCAGTTATAGAACCTCCATCGAATTTGCCTGCTCCCTCTCTTCCAAGTGGTTCTGAGCCGCTTGTAATCGATCGTGGTGCAGGGTCGAAGGTTGTCACTCGCAGTACTGTATCACCGGAGAAGAAATGTGAGTTAATTGCATGGGCTAAGCATTGTATGGAGAAGGATGATCAAGCTAGCATTTTTTCCACACTTTTTAATACGGATAATTTTCCTGAGAAAAATGTTTTTATTGAAGGTTTAGGGATTCAGTTATGTATAATGTGGGGAAGATTAAATAATGCGGATGTTTCGCAAGGGTTAAGGGATCTAAATACTTTAGCACTTTCCAGAGACACTGTGGAGAATGTAAATGAGCATGTCGAGAGGTTATTTGGGTATAGAAAGGAGTTAGAAAGGATACAGAATGAGGATGATGAAGAGGGAAATATGTATGTACAGAAACGGTTCCTTCCGTGTCGAAATCCGATATCGGAGGAAATGCGAATTTGTAAGAAAGATGCGATTAGATGGATTTCAGACATATTGATAACTCCAGTGGAGGTATATGACACATATAGTCAATATACGTAGGAAATGAAGAGGAAAGTGATACAGGTAATGGTAGAGTACCTGCAGGATGAATGTGTAAAAAGGAAGATTAGTTGTCCCACAGAGTTATTGAACATTTATAAGAGAGCTTTTTCACTTGACACTTCTTCGACTGCTTTAGCGCTCGTCTTGGCTCTGTTGCTTAGTAAGCGTTCGGAGTTGCCTACATCTCAGTTGCCTATGAGAGAGGTTCCTCCGACATTTGTCCCGAAGGTTGAGGTTGCGGCCGATGCTGCACGGGGTATAGTCGCTGTGGACATTCCCGCACATTATGTATCACAGTTTGTTCACGTCCCGTTTTCACGACAGGAGGTGAACACCATTAGACAGTCTATTCCTGATATTAGGAAAAATCCGACAGGGTATTATAAAGAGATGGAATCTGTTTTGCAATCCTCAGTGTTCACCTTAGGTGACATTGATTTGTTGTTTCCTGTACTCCTGCCTGTAGATTTATGGAAACAAGTTAGAACTATTGATGATGTACCCGGGGTGGGAGATACATGGGCGAATATAACTAGACTCGATGGGGAAAAGCCAGCTGGCGAAAGACCACAACAGGTAATATTAACTCTGCCTGATAGAATCATTGCTAAATTAAAAACCATAATTCCCACAAAAAGAATTATTTCGGACAGGCTTACAGCCTGTGTCCAAGGAAAATCTGAAGGTGCTACCGAGTTCTTTAATCGGTTCGAACAGGTATTCTCAGATTTCAGTGGACAAGACTTAGGCACAGAGTCTAGGAAAAGATTATTTGTGGACAAATTTGTACGTGGATTATTGCCTGACATCCAGTCACAGATTATGTCTTCTGAGAGCACTTGGCAGGCGAAATCACAATCAGAAGTACTGCACATGGCTCAATATTATGAGAACCGTGTCAATAATGAAAAAGATAGGATTGAAAAACGGAAAGGTGATTTAAAAACTAAGGAGCTATTGCAGCAAATTGTTAGGGGCCCCAGAGGGGGTAACTCTCAGGTTAGAGGTCAGTATGTCCCACAGGGGAATGTGCCCTTGGGGTCCTGTGAATATTAATCAATGTGCTTATTGTTGTCGAGAGGGTCATTGGCGAGCACAATGCCCCGTCCTTCAACAAAGGTCAAATAATACATTTGGTAATATGGGTAGGTGATCCAGAGGTTGCCCAGGTGTAGGGGGCCCTGGTAGAGGTCAGTTTACACAGGACCCTCAACAACCTTTTTCGCAGGACAATCAGACTCTGAGTGCGGACACTAGGAATATATTTGATCATCCTTCCGCTGCATATTTATCTGAAGAGCTTCCTTTTGATAACATTCTGTTTCGTTAGGATTGCCCTAAGCAGGGTTTGGAACCTACACCTATTCCCGTCAATCAGAAAGGTCCCTACGTTGAAATGATGGTGGGAAATAGGGAACATCAGTTTTTGATAGACACTGGAGCACAGAAGTGTTCCATTGATCATTCACGGGTTCCAAACATTCCACTGTCAGGGCAAACCAATGTTTCTGTAGGGTTTTCCGGTACACCAGTTGTTTGTCCGGTTTCTATGCCGGTACCTATTTCTTTGGGTCCCTTTACGGACAAGTGTCCTTTTCTGTTGACCTCGGATTGCGGGGAGAACTGGCTGGGGTTGAATTTGTTAAAAGAATTAAATGCATTGATTTATTGTTCTTCTGATGGAGTGCGCTTGACGATTTCATCACAGCAATCTTCTGCCTCGCAATTTCTGACCAGACCTTTGCCTCCAGAATTCATTGATGTACCAGAGAGCTTGTGGGCTATTGACGACAATGATTTCGGTGTTTTACAGATTGAGTCTGTTAAGATAGTTTTGAAACATGGAATTGAGCTGCCACACATTCCCCAATATAAGATTCTGGTTGAGGGCGAGCAAGCTTTGAAATGTATTTTGTGCATCGCGGTGTGATTGAAGTAATTTCAGGAAGTTTGTGTAATAGCCCGATTTGACCCGCGTACAAGAAAGGCGATAATGTAATCCCATTCCGTTTTATAATTGATTTACGTGCCATTAATAAAGATGTGGCACCGCAATTTCCAATTGTGCCTGATGTGACGACAATCCTAACCATGATTCCAGCTACAGCTACTTACTTTAGTGTTGTGGACTTAAAGAATGCATTCTTTAGTATTCCTATGCACAAGTATAGTAGATATTTGTTCGCGTTCACCTTAGGGGGCGCTCGTTTGCATTTACTCGTGCACCTCAAGGGTACACAGAGAGTCCTAGTATTTATAGTAGGGCTTTGAAAGAACATCTTGATACCCTTGAATTGCCCTCTACCTGTACTTTGCTTCAGTACGCTGATGATTTGCTTCTGGCTGCTGTCTCTGAGAGTGACTGTAAGGAGGGCACTGTGTTATTACTTATTCATCTAGCTAAGCATGGTGACAAGGCTTCGCTTAAAAAATGTCAATATTGTTGTCAGGAGGTCACCTATTTAGGCTATCTCCTGTCAAAGGAGGTAAGAAGATTGACACCTGAAAGAATAAAACACATTTCCGGCATGTCTGTCCCAAATACGCAGAAGGAAGTTAGGGCCTTGATAGGTATGGCTTCTTACTGTAGGTTGTGGATCCCAAATTTTTCACTAGTGATAAAACCGATGCTGGCCTTGACAAAGAAGGGCATTTCTTCGCCGTTGCCATGGACCTCAGAACACCAGAAATCGTTTGACTTGCTTAAGACTGCATTATGCTCTGCACCAGTTTTGGGCACATCAAACTATGAAAAGGCCTTTGTATTGTTTGTGCATGAATGTGATGGATGTGCTTTGGCTGTATTAACGCAGGAGCATGGAGGGAAGAATAGGCCGTGCGGTTACTATTCCTCCGCCCTTGATCCTGTAGCATGCGTTTTGCCAAGATGTTTGCGCGCTGTCGCTGCTGCTGCCGCGTCTGTAAAACAGAGTGAGTGAATGGTCCTAAGCCATGATATGATCCTGATGGTGCCTCACTCTGAAGATGTTCTATTGAACCAAACTCAAACGCAACACCTCACTTCCGCACGGTTGACGAGATATGAATTGATCTTGTTTGCCCCACACATTCAAATTAAGAGGTGTTGTGTGCTTAATCGGGCTGAACTCCTACCTTTTCCGCAAAATACTACTTGCGGGCATGGAGAATCACAGGATTGTTTGTATACGACCGAACAAGAAACAAAGGGCAGGATTGATTTGAAAGATACCCCTTTGGATAATCCACAAGGAGAGCTGTTTTGTGACGGCTTCTGCTTTAAACTTCCGGATGGTACTTCCACAGCCACTTATGCAATCACTTCATTGAGCACGTTGTGGAAACTAAGAGAATTATGCATAATTCTGCGCAGGCCGCAGAGATTATAGCATTAACGCGAGCTTGTGAACTTTCTGAAGGGCTTGTAGTAAATATATATACTGATAGTCAGTATGCCTTTGGGGTGGTTCACAACTTTGGGAGACTTTGGTCGGAAAGAGGGTTCCTACCCTCTCATGGCACTAAGCTTCAACATGGCTCCCTAATAGTGCAACTACTCTCAGCGCTTGCGCTCCCTACTCAGTTAGCAGTTGTAAAATGTGCAGCACATCGAAAGATTGTAGATAATATTGGAAAAGGGAATGCTTTCACTGATCAAATAGCTAGAAAAACTGCCACTGATCTCTTTGCGGAGATATATGTTTCAAGGGAGACTGAAAATGCCTATGTAATGGATGAGGGCGTTGGGTCTGTACGGGATATCCAAGCCGATGCCACATTAGAAGAATCCATGAGGTGGGCTGAAGGCTTGGGAAGACTTGATGATGATGGGTGTTGGGTGGATACGGTTGATGGAAAATGGCTACTTCCTGATGCTTATGTGATGATGATCGTTGTAATGGCACACGATCCTACACATGTGTGTGCCCAGCAGATGAGGAAAATGTTAGAAAAAGTTTGGGTAAACGACAAAATTTCAAAAATTGCTCAGCATTACGTCCAGAACTGTATGATTTGCCTACAACATAATGTGGGAAAGGGGACAGCAACCCCAAGGGGAAGTTTTGCACCACCCTCTGTCCCATTCAAAGTAATCCACTTTGATTTTATTGAAATGGAACGATGCAACAATCTAAAATATGTCCTTGTGGTCATTTGTGCCTTTAGTAAGTGGGTTGAGGCTTTCCCTGTTAAAGATGCTACAGCCATGACCACTGCAAAAACCATGTTAAAGGAGTACTTTCCCCGGTTCGGTTTGCCGAGAGTTATCTGGTCGGACAATGGTCCACATTTTGTCACCGCTGTAATCCTACAGATATGTACAGTGTTACGAATTGACAAACGGTTCCATTCGGCCAGACATCCTCAGAGCACCGGACTAGTAGAAAGACACAACGGTATCATCAAGAACAAGCTCGCTAAAACGTGTGCTGGCACCAAATTAAAATGGCCGGACGCCTTACCGATCCTGTTACTAGCCATGCGTACAACCCCTCAAACTAATTCTGGGCTCTCTCCATTTGAGGTGGTAATGGGGGACTTGCCAATATCTGGAATCTTCCAAAATGTCGAAAATTGAAGAACGTTGAAAATGTACTACTTTCAGATTATTGTAGCCAATTGACTAAAAACCTGTATTTGATTTACCACCAGGTACGAGAGGCCTTACCTGTGCGATACGAGGGCCCGGGCCATGGCATACGACCAGGGAGCTGGGTGCTCATCAAATCATTTGAGCGCACCTCCTGCCTCGCGCCTCGCTGGCGTGGGCCATTCCAGGTCCTGTTGGTCACCCAGACAGTAGTGCGGGTAGCTGGGCGAAAGAACTGGATCCACGTGTCACACATCAAGAAACTTCCTCACCCTGTGCCACACGCTACAGAAGAAGCAGAACCCCTCGCTGATACTGCAACTGATGATCCCAAAGCAGTAAGCAGCACTGAAAGTGTGTCAGAGAATATCTCTAAGCCCAGGAGGCTTGGGGAAACTGCCATTTTGTCTCCACACTCTCCGCAAATTTTGCACCCGGAAACGGCTATTTCAAATTCAGCCTCCACACTTGCCTCTGACACGTTGCATCCAACGGGAAGTGATGACACATTGTTTCCGGATCAATCAGTACCAGGAACAGCCAGGTACCACTTAAGTTCGAGAAAATAGACATACGGCACGGTTCGGCTGTGCATTCAAGGAAGGAAAAGAGTCAACGAGAGCTTGCTTTTGCCCAAATTTGAGAAAAGGGATTCTGTTGGCTAGGGTTGTGGAAGGACTAAGATATCGCGTGACCAGGTGGGTTGCCAGCAACGAACATTGGGGTTTCCATCTGAAGACTGCAATGCCTGCTACCGCCACCGCTCGTATGGGACTTGTAAATAAGGTGGTGACCAACCGGGACAATGGACAAAATGCCTGCGCCCCGAAAACGTATTGCTGTATTTTTGTAATAATATTTGGGTTTCTTATAGTCACTGCCTTAGGATTATGGTACTTTGAGGAAACTCATTCCTTAGAACTTTTGTTGCCTACTGAAAATGCACCCATTGTTCCTACTCCCTTTGTACATTTGCACACTTTATCCCCTCGGGATTCCCAGCACAGACAAAGGTACCATAATAACACACTACTACTTATCATGAATGCTACACATGCCATTTTTAATAAATCCAATTGCTGGGTCTGTTCGCATTTACCGCAACACGGGGACAAGGGGCTAGCTTGGTATATTCATCCTTTACCGTTGACAACTGCTTGCTATGCTTCTCTTAGAGCACTGTTCTTTGGCCGATGGAATGATAGCGTCTCAGGGAACTTTGATGGCACCAATTTGAATAGTTTTGAGAAACGTGTTTTGACTCCCCTGGGATGCTCCCTTTTTGCAAATAGGAGTAAACCGAATGTTGCTTCTATTAGACCTTCTGATAAACTGTCTCGTCCTTTCCAATTTTTGATTTCCTTTAAAATGGCTCCGATAGGCAATAAGGATGCAATGCTTCCTTCCTACACTGTTAACCATAGCCCCGATTCAGTTTCTTTCTGCATACAGAGGAATGGCACTCGGTCAATGGGAGATTTTTAAGGTTGTGCCAACGTTGCAAATTTGACTGGGGAAGACAGACCTTTGTATGTAGGGGAACTTGTCTATTTCGTTTGCGGTAATGTAGCGTTTCCATGGTTGCCCAGTGATTGGCAGTGAACTTGGTATTTAGGGATCCGTTTACCTGCCGTGTTCATAGCAAGTACTATATAAATTTCAAAGGCTCGCCCACGGCGGGACGAGAATGGTGACACCCCAGCGCAAGTCTTGGGAGATATAGCAAAATCAGTTGTGCCATTTTGGGGGCAGATAGCGAATTCAGAAGATATCAGGAGACTAGCGAGAGTACTGGAGAGAACCATCAACCGGACCGCGGATATACTCTACAATATGACATTAGAGCAGAAAGCAATAAGATTAGCAGCACTCCAAAATCGAATGGCATTAGATGTTATTCTAGCTGAGCGTGGTGGAGTATGCAAATTAGTGGGGTCTGCTTGCTGTGTTTTCCTACCAGATTCCTCCCCAACTATCTTCAAGGCAATACAACATCTGCACGTCCTTAGTTCTGAAGTGCATGTTCCCGAGGGAAACTGGGATCTAAGCGCTTGGTTCTGGGACTTCTTGCGATCTTGGGGTTGGAAGGTACTTTCGGTCTTATTAATTATTTTGGGAATTCTGTTGTTTCTTTGTTGCTGTATTCAGTGTCTGCCTGGTATGTGTTCGATGCTAGGGGGATGTTGCGCACAAGCGATAGGTTCGATAGGACATAAAATGCATGCCCCAGATAAGACTGCCAAAGAATACGTATTGAAGGATATTTTAGCAAAAGACCTAATGGCAATAGATATTTCAGATAGTGATTCAGGGTACATGGAAAATGATGCATGGAGTTATTTGCAAGGAGACCCAAAGTAATTTTTAGCACTTGGCATAGGCCAAAAGGAGGGTTTGTCGGAATAGAAAGTATATCGCGCCTCCTATTGTAATAAATATATTAATATTGGCCTATGCCAAGCTGCTCGAAAGTCGCTTGCGAGATCTGTGTTGCAAGGTCCTGACCTTTAATCTATGTAGGCCGCCATTTTAGGTCAACCGCCATTTTAGGATTCGTTGTGGAAAAGTCACCCTGTGAGCTAAAATGGTGGACGATGTCATTGCAAAATACAACATGGCCGTCTTGATCTCTGTACATAGCTAATGTGTAATCTGCCTGCAGGCCACTTGTTGAGGTCATGAACTGAGACCTCGTCCTTCGTTGACCTATGTGTAAAGGGATTACTTGTGCGATGAAACTAATCCACAAGCATATATTGAGATAATGTGTTTGCATACTGAACGAAGAACATCTGTCTTTCTACATTGTATTTATGTTTAAGAAGGCCTGCATGCAAAACTTTAGAATACACAGTTAATGCATACGCTTGTTGTTACATGTATTAAAGACAAACCAGTTAAATGCGGTTATTAGAGACTCGGCACGAACCCTAGAATTGGTGATGTATAAAGTAGAATATTAACCCGAAGTGGGGCTGGACATAGTGCCCACAAAAATGTATAAAAAGCGAATGCATTCTAATGTACAGCGTTTCTCACTGAACATACTGAACCACGCTGGAGTTCGTTGTGTTGTACTGAGGGCCGATAGCTATCTGACTTTGCACTGTTTTTGTAGTTGAATTTAGTAGAGAATAAAGTACTTTGTATGTTCCTTTGTAACCCGTGTTCGGTGTATTTCCTTTTGGGGTACTCAGCCTCGATATTTTATTTCTGTTTTCACAGGATTTCCACCAAACACACAAAAGCACACTTTCTGACATGTTTTCGTTCATTCAGTCTATGGGAAAAAAAATTGGGATCACCCCTATAAAGCTGCCCCCCCTGCACAAAACCTCACCCAACTTGGTGAAGAAATGTAGAGACGGCCATATACTTTTTTTGCAAAGTTGACGATTCCTCCAGGGGGAGCGAAGTTTTAAGCTGTCGAAAAAGTGGTCTTCCTTTGGGTTTAACAGCTTAACTATAACTACATATTTATATATATGATCATATAACCTTCATTGGACAAACTTTTTTTTAAAACTTGTGTACTATTGCTGTTTGGGTTGCTACTGTCTCACGTTCACACCCCTTCTAAAACTATAGCCTTGACTCGCCCCATGTTACTACAAAAGAGGAAGGAGGTATTTTTCTTGGAGTGCCTTATTTACCTGTTAGATTAGTATCACTGTTGATTTATAGAAGTGTGAGGGCCACTGCTCATCCTTGTGTTCCTGCAGAGCATTGGTCACTTTGTCACAGCCCCCACTAACTACAGAATCAACCATCAGGTTCCAGTACAGACTTGAGACATGGGAGGCAAACTCCTCACTGAATGGTAGCTGTGCAAGGGCAGAACATCACTATGGACTACAGATTGAAATTACAAGATTTTGAGAAATATTTTTTGAGGAATTATTTATGCTTTATTTTGGACTCTGTGCACAGACCCCCACATTTGTTTTTACTTAATGTTAAGCAACCATGATTGTCCAGATCCTGGCCAACAGCACAAATCTAAGAACATTTACCTTGGCCCTTTTCAAACTTCTCGAGAAGCCCTTGAAATTACTTTGCAGAACAACCATTTTCGTCACAATTGAGTTACCTTTTGTACACATTCCTGACCCTAAGAGTATTACTTTAGTTTGACCTTATAACTCTTATTAAGACCTGTTGGGAACAATATTTCATATGTGGATCATGCCTGATTCTGGTATGCAGGAAGAAAAATAATGGGTAAGTCCCAATTTTTTGTTAAAGGGGGATTGAGCTGTAAAGGGACCAGAGATGCGGTACAAAAACAAACAGACAACTCAATTTCCTCTCTCTCAGTCCACCTTGATAGCTTGTCAGGGGAAAGTAGGGATATATTATCTATTTCACATATCCAAACTTATAAAATTTTTATTAAAGACGTTCGATAAAAAACATATCAGTAGTAGGTGCTTTCCACAAAGCACTTAATACACAAAAGTAAATAATACTATAAAGGTCCAAATGTTCAACAGTCAATAATGTTGGTGACTGTGGTTAGTAAGTGACATAGATGGTTGATCACAGAGAAATGCTGCTTTTAGAATATTCTAGCATTGCATTCTGGGGGAGGGAACTGTGGATGAAAAAGTTGTTATTGTCCTTCGCAAAATATACAACGTTTTTAGAATGTCTAGAGGATGTCTACATATGTTTCGGCTAACGGTTTACATGAACACCATCCCTGGTGTTCTGTTCTTTCTAATATAGCCCTCTTCAGGACGATTAATTTCTTGATAAGTTGACAAGATGTTCAAAAATTCCCCAATGGATCACAATTTGTCGGATACTTGTCAGTATCTTGTGGTTGGACTGGAGCGTTATTTACTGTAAAAGGAGATTGCTTCCTTTCTATCCGTTACGTGAAGCGATGACCTTTTTGAATTCTGCCTCCCACTTTTTTTAGAAGTTTATCGATTTGCAGGTAGAGGATGTCTTCCTATTTGAATGCAGTTTGCCTGGTGTGACTGCTTCTATATGTTTTTCTTTACGGCAATAGAACCTGGGTGCTTTTCAATGGCTTTCATGCAGGTGTGGCGCTGCGTTTTAATTCAATGCAGGCGGCGGACTCCATCAATTTTGGTCCACCCTTTTTCCTTTACTGCAAAAATCTTGCCCCATAAAGAAAAGCGCATAATCGTTTGCTTGTTTGTTCTTTTCTTGCACACTGCAGTTTTCTGCGGCTTCCTCGCGTCTTCAGCGGTGACGGATCTAGCTTCCTCAGCCATTCTGGTATGCTTCATAGCAGGTCACAAACACAAGCATGATCCAGGAATGATGTTCCTCTTTGATAGAATAATGGGCCCTTTTTCTTTAAATATAACACTGTCATTGGGGGCTAGTGATGCATGTGGGAATGATTTATGTACAAGGCTCCTGAAACGTTTCAAAAGTAACAGCTCTCATGGTGAGTCAGCCCCCTAATAGGCAACAATTCTGCAGAGAAAAATCCATTTGAGATGGTTTGGGAGTGGTACATAGGATATTTGAAGCATGTCCACAAACTGACTGAGTTGTGTGATGACATAATACATGTTTGGACAGCGATGTCTTCTACAGCCCGTGGCTGTAAAAAAAAAATTGAGAGACCCTTGAGAGAAATGGGGCTATGCTGAATATGTAATCTCAGCCTAATCCATTCACCTGTATTGGAGAACGACTCAGAATACAGTAAATATGTTATTTGCACGACATGCTTTTACCAACAAATGAAAAAAAAATGTAGTTCTGTCATAAATAGTGAGTCTTTTTAGGAACCAGTTTTTTTAACAACCATCTTTTTTGCTGCACTTTTGCTAACGTTCTATGGCAAATGTAGATGACAGTTTTGAGTGAGGCAATATTCGATGAGGGAGAGAGATATGTTTGTTGGTGGAAGGAGGGCAGTGTAGGGGGGGGGTCTTATCCATTCATTTTGTTGCAAGAAACAGCATAAAAAGTGCAGAACAAATAGTTTGGTAAACTATTGTTCGTTAAAAGACATGGAATCCAGCCATATTGTCTTTTGCCCTTGCATTTTTACTATTATTAGATATCATTGGAAGTCATTCCCTTTTTTCTTTTTTCTTTTCTCCACAGCCTGGAAGGTGCATTGTACAAATGGACTCTACCAGCTCTCTTTGCCAGTCCCTAACTCCTACTGTAAGTGTCTAAAAACAGCATGCTCAAACTAGTAATCCTTCCTTCATATACTATGCAAGATAGCTCATATTTTCCTTTTTTAATGAATATCTACATCACACTACTATTTACCATAAGCATACTGTTCAGCAGCTCTATTCATCACACAGTGAAGCGGGTCAGCCCATTCAGTCATGCTTGAATTATTGGTCTTCTAGTAGATGTAATTTTGTTTTTCCATTAAAATGCAGAACTACATGTCCCAGAACTCAAAGAACAAACATAACTGTATGTCTACATCCTCCTAACATGGGTGTGAGTGAAAACTATACAGTAGAGTACAAAGCTACTGCTTCACCACTCTCCCACTGTGCACGGATACAGCATGTTGGTCTGATCTAGCTAAACACTGCACTGCTTTTGCTGCAAAATGAACACGGCTAATCATCGGCTTCTACCGCTGCATGCTTAATGTTACATGTACAACTCCTGACGAGACACGCCTTTGTACTTGCTAAATTGAAATTAATTAACCCTATTCTGTCCATGATGGCTTCCAAAAATAATATGTCAGTGTTTCGAAAATAGGCATTTAGGCCCTCATTACAAGTTTCCCGGTATACTGCCGGTCATTCCGTGGACCCGGCGGCACAGTTTCTGGCAGCCCCAACCACAGAATCACTGGCACATCACAAAATGGCAGCTGCGTGCATTCCAGCATGCCCGAAACAGTGGTACCAGGTTGACAGAAATATTGGTGGCACCGTTACCGGTGTGTAATCAACAGAAACACCGGCAACGGAAACACTGTGACTGGAAACAACATCATCGCAGGAAATGGAAGCTCACCGGCGGCCCTTTTGAAAAACACAATTCATCTAAAATCATTCACTTCCTGTTGCCATCCAGTCACTATAACATCGGCATCATGTCTGCAACACTGAAGTCAAGTGTCCCATATGTCCACCAGAGGAAACCACGCTTCAATGAGCATGAATTGTCAAAGCCAAATACAAAAGACTGCAATATTGGAGGAGGTGGCACAAAAGGTGTCAGCTGTGGGCCACATCACCAGCACACTAAAAGATTGCCACATGCAGTGAGCCAATCTCCGCCTGAGAGTCCGCAACCTGCTCTCGGCCCACAGGCGGGAAAGCATGGCAACTTGAGGTGGGACGGCTTCCCCAATCAAGTCGATGCTCTGGGAGGAGACATGCAGCACTGCTCTGCATCTCAAAGGCATTGAGGGAGTTGGAGCAGCGTAGGCCGGCACAGGGACACATGCAGAGGGACGTGAGTAAAATGTGCAACACCAAAACAATGCCTGCAGGCAAGCAAATGTAGCGCACAACACACATACACATGTCCAACTGCACAACAACAGACCACACCCAACCCATGCAGTGAGCAACAAAGCATGGCTGTTGGCCAAGGGTGCACAAACATTCCTCCCCTTCCAAACACACATATGCCCAAATGAGTACAGGTGCAGGCATCAATAACATGAGAAGCAACACATACACGAGGCACCCACCTTCCAAGGCAGCATGTTTGCACCATAAGCAATCTGCCCCTGTGACACACTCACTTGCATGCACTCATCCAAAGCACCCTGATGTACCTGGCACTGGCATAGTTGACTGTGTACCTGTGCGAACGACACCCCCAAGTGCAACAGTGCCCTTCCCAACCCTCCACCTCACTCTTGCACCTGTGGCATCCCTCAGGGCACATTCAAACCCCATGGCTCTCCAACATCTACCTTGCACCTCTGGCCCACTCGATCAACACCATTGCACCCCACTCCCAGTGTTATGCTGATGACACACTGTCCACCTACAGACTCACATCCTGTACTGCCTACCCATCCCCTCTCAAACATGTGGGCCTGACTGCCAATCATGCAATGTGCCCTCTTGATGATTTCTGTTTCAATCCCAGCAAAACAGAGAAACCCCTCATCTTGACAGCTGTGCCCTGACCCCCACCCACTCCCTGGCCACCCTCCATGGGCCCCCTCCCGACACCCCCTGAGAGGCAACAGACCCTGTTGACAACTTTGACCCATCCCCCACCGCGCATCCGTGCATGACAAACCATGGCAAGAGGGCCCGGCTCACAGCACCACCACCTCAGAGGCACCCTCCCCTACCTCACCTATCCACAGAAGCCCAGTGTCTCCAGAGCAGTGGTTCCCACTGGGCATGACAACAGAATAACACTCCCTTATTGGACCGCTTCTTTCCAACCCTAGAATCCTTCCACTGGCTCCCTGTGACTGCAAGGTACAATACAAAGACCCCATTCCTCACATACAAGACTCTGCCCCCATGGGTCACCCTGCTGCCAGCCCATCCGTGACCAGTCACACCCAGCATCCCGCAAAGGCTCTTGCCTATGGCCACCCTTCCCTGGACCAGCCCAAATCTGAGCCAGTCCATCCTTCACACTGTACTCCCCTCTCCCTTTCAACCCTTGCTCCTGTGTCTCCCACCCCTGCACTATGCCCCCTCCCATCCCAATAATCTCCCCCCTCCCTCCCCGGCATGATATTGGGTATTGGGCCCTGCACTTGTATGGTAACAATGGCACAAGGCCCAGTACGGCCGTATCTCCTGATTTGTCCTCCCATGTCCAACACCAACTTGCTTGTGGCACCTGGTAACACTTGTATAAATGGCCATGCCATTTGGCAATGCATGAACTGTAGACACACTGCACAGGCATCATGTCACCTGCTGTTTCAACTGCATGTAGCAAGGCCATAGGATGGCACAGAGGTGACTAACAGCATGCCCATCTCACACTCACAGGCACGTCATCTGACAGTGATCAGGGTGGTCCAAGCACCTCACAGACAGCCACATGGAGGAGGATAGTGATGCCAAGCCACAATGCTTCCAACCCAACACCAGCACTGGCCAAGCAAGGCACAGGCACAGTGAGTCTGCCACCTGCCCCCCCTGCAGCTACTCCTGCTGCCCCTACAGAAGTGCAACCAGGACGTCCATTCCCCCCAGCCCCTAATGTAAATGGGTGGACCTACTGATGATGATGTAAGCTGGGGACACGACTGAGGGCAAATCTGAGCACTCCCCGTACCATTCAGCCCCTCCGGAATCCACAGCCCACCTCCACCACCTATCCCCAGCATCAGAGACATGAATGCACACCTACGGCACATCAAGGAACGACATGACCAGATGGCGGGACTCGTGCACGAGCACCTGGAGGAGGCCAGGTTGATGCAGGAGGAGACAGGATTGATCCAGGAGAGCGTGCAGGCCACCAGCCAGCACTGTGCATGTGCCCTGGGTCAGTCATCATGCGCATTGACCGTGCTTGCACAGAGGGTGCGGGAGGAGAACAAGGCCATTTCGGCACTGGCTGGGACCCTCACACTTTCCCTGCAGGTGGCACTGGAGCGCATGACATGACAGGTTCAGACCCACCCTCATCAATCACCACACTTGCCAGCTCACAACTGAGCAGCCAGATGCACCCATGCATGCGCCTGTCAGGCTCTCCAAAGAAGGGCACATCAAATGTTAAAAAGCCACAGAAGTGATGCTTACTAGGGGGTGTTGTTGGGATGATGTGTTCAGGATGGTAAATTGGGGAGGGTTATTCTGATGTGCGCACAGTTGTACGCTGTTTCCTGGTGGCTCTGTGGGTGCCTCACAGGGGTCATCAACCATGGTAGTAAAGGATAGCCGGAATCACCTGCATGGAAAGGGACACAGGGAGGGACACAGTCATTGAGGTGACTGGGCAGTCCATGCATGTTGGGCTATAGATGTGTGAGATATGCATCTGGATCTGTTCGCTTGCAGCCCAGTGATAGGTAATAATAACAATAATTTAGCATTTATATAGCGCTACGAACCCTCAGGTATCTGAGCGATGCTTATTATTACGAACAGTGTGTGGTGCTCATTTATCGACCTCGGAAGGATGAAAGGCTGAGTTTGGCCCTACCGGGACTCGAACCTGCATCAGCAGGTTCTGCACAGATGTCAAAGCGAGCGTTCTACTCGCTGTGGTATCGGAAAGGCTTAGGACCAGATAATGCTGGTCAGGACATGTGAAGGATCAGACTCACAAGGATTGGTTGGTGGTGGTGGTGGGGCATAGTGAGGACATGCTGTGCTTTGTGACATTGCAGTGATGCATTCTGGTACCTGTGGTGCATTACATGTGCCTTTCCATCTGTGCCCAGATTGTGCTGGTGTGTCCTTCTGTGTACTCATGTGGTACATGTGGTACATGTCAGTCATGGGCACCCACTCATGCGTGCAGATTGTGTGCGTCCATTTGCATGGTGCCTGTGGGCCATGCACTGGTGAAAGTGGACCCCCCCAATGGCCCAGTACACATGCAATGTGCTGTATGTGTGTAAATCCTTTGACTCACCCAATAGCCAGGTCTAATGTCCACCGTAATGAGCCAGGTACCCATGCAGCGTGTTATTGCACAGGACCATGGAGTCATGTGTTGATCCCAGGAATCGTGCACAGCAGTGTGTCAGCGGCATGTCCACATCACAGATGACCTTTAAATTCATTAAGTGATACATCTTTCTCTTCCGATACACCTCTGTGGCGTGGCCAGCCATTAGCTCAATGTGTGTGCAGTCCAGCGCTCCCAATACATTTGGCATGCCCACAAGGTCATGGAAGCAGACCTTTGTTGCATTTACCTGGGCCTGTGTCATATGTAGGGAGATATGTTGGGACACATGACGCAGGAGGGCATCCAGGACCTGCATAAGAACTTTTGAAAATCCTTGCTGCAAGATGCTATGCAGCTCCCCAACTGTGTGCTGAAAAGTGCATGTGGCAAGGAAATGCAGCACAGACACCAACACAGGGTGGTATGGCAGTCCGGATGCCAATGATGCTCTGGATCTCATCCTGGATGAGGTCCACTATTGTGAGGATGGTCTCCCTGCTCAGGCAGTAAGGTGTATGTCACAGGGACCAGGGTCCGGCCCTCGTGCAGGGTATGGGTGCATGCCTCCGGGACACTACTTGCTGCCCATTGTTCATCTGCATCCTCCTCCTTCTCCTCCTCTGCTTGTCGGCCTGTTGCCCCTGTTGCACCTCCTACTCATAGAGCTACATTCCTACATGCAGCACCTCCATGTTCATGACTGCAGCTATGAGTGCATGTGCTCATTGTATGCAGCTGGGTCAGTTGGTTGCACCTGTGGCATGTTCCTGCACATCTGGGCCTGTTACCGCATGCTCCGCATGCTGGTGTTTTGGGCACAGTTTTGCTGGTGGCACTGGTATTTTTGTGGCAGTCTTTCTGGGAAGTCCACTGTTGTAATGCTGCCTTATTTCTGTGGTGCCAGTATTTCCGGCACTGGTTCATCGGGGTCCCACAGTTTCTGTTACCTGTGCTACCGGCAATGGTAGCACAGTGTACGCTGTTAACGGCAATGCTGTTGGCGGCATCCCCTCCCATAGTGTGGCGGTCCAGAATGTGTGTCGGTAATCGGAATTACTGACATGTTGTTTCTGGACCACCACACATGTAAATAGGGCCTTAGTCATTTGTTTTCTGTCTTGAAGCTACTGTGAGGTACCATTGGGATGGGTGCAGCAAGGGAGAGGGACTTCATGGAGCCCTCCAGGACACTTGAGTCTGAGAAGGGGAATGTACTTTTTTAGACTGTGCCTAGAGGATGATGCAGTGATGTTTATTAATACAAGATTGTCATGGGTGACATCCTCATCTATAATTTCTAAGGTGGAAGCAACACTGAGAATGATTCTGAGCGTTTCTTGATTATGAGTCACAGTTTCATGGAACTTAATATTGCTTTTCATTTGGCGACTGTATCCTGTTGCAGCACGTGGGTCACCTCACTCTTCATATAGAGATTCTTGACCAGAAAAACCTATAATCCATTGACTTTGTGTCATTTCCTCTGCCTAAATTCTTGTTATGGCCTTGTGGTCTGTGTCAGCTGAAATATTTTCATCCAACATTACCATCCCATCAGGAAAATATCTGACCTTTAACTATAGTTCCATAGCTAACCTAAGAAGTACATTTTCAGTGATGACATACCCACTGAATGTTCAATCTACTCAGTGTGCCAGTCCTAACAACCCACACAACGTGTTTTGTAAAGTTCAGCTCGCAGAGAATATGATTGTGAACTTCAGCACTAAACGCAAAGAGTGAGAATAGATCAAGGATGCGCTCTAAAAATGCTCCAGCACCCTTTAGTAACACGCTATTTATGCAACCTGGCGCCTGTGAGTATGTCAGAACATTCAAGACGCAGGATAACAGTTCTACTATGACTGTAATACTTCAACCATGGTGCCAGAATTCACAGACAGTCTGTTTGTCGTTCTATTTCTTTTCTAACCTGGTTCCTACAAAAATATGTTGGGAGATAATGGCGCCAGCTATGAGGACGATAAATCCTGTGAAACGGGATAGTTCCTTTGAAAATGTATTGCAACCCATAAATAGGGTAGGCATTTCTGCCGACAAAATCTATTTTACAAATGTGGTCTTGTTTGTGGACCAGAATAATTACAGATAGGCGCGCTGGCTTTCACATTTAAAACCTTTTCTTTTAGGCGAAAAAAGTGTGTTATACGTTTGCAGGAAGCCTTTAAATAACGCCTTCTGGAAATATGTTGCAAAACTTGGCACACTTAATTAAGATGAGGTTCTACAAGAAATAATTAAATAAAACATTCACATTGTTTATTTAATGTATGCATTTGAGTTTCTCTTAGGTAAATATGGGAAACCAATGGATATGGTTCTGTCATGTTATCCTTTAGCTACTATCAAACTGTGAAGCACAAAGACTGGCAGTGTTTAAAGTAAAACGGCCACATTGTATTCCCAAATACAAACCAATCTTCTCCTGTTCATTCTGGGAAGCTAAGTTATTTAAGTAATCATCTCACTATGTCCTTAATCGAATTTTAAGTTAATATAGTATTTCATTGTCAGTCAATAGGCAATGCATGTGTTTTTTTTTAATGTAATGTAGCTGCACTGGAACACACAGAACCAGAAAGCAGCATTACTGAATGTCATTGATGATTTAGACAAAAAAAAAACATCTTCCTCAGCGTCCATGAAATAATTATTCCTGACTGACATGAAGATTCGGTCATGTCAGTACGGAATAATTATTTCATGGACGCTGAGGAAGATGGTGCCACATACATATAGCTTAGTTATATACTGTCGAAACATGTTGGTCAATAGTAAAATTAGTAACTTCAGACTGTAGTTATAAATTAAGGAGTGGAGTTTTGACATACCCACCACACACCTGAATCTGCTTTTTTGTGTGTTTTTCTTTTTCTTTTGTTTGTTAATTTGGGTTTTGTTTCATTGAATATCTGTTTTTATTTCATGTAATATAGAAGTGTGCTAGTGAATTATTTGAAGTCATGTCTTTTTATTCACATCTGATGACATGTCCGTTTTTTGCACATATGAAATGTGTTTGTTTACATGAACTATACTTATGATTGGAATTATAATTTATATTGTCTCATATTTTGTCACAAAGGATGTTTACTGTGGAACGTGGAAAAACATGAACTTTAAAAAGAAAATCCTAGGAAAATATTTATTTGTTGATAATAGAATTATATGACCCCAGTTCCTAACGATTTGGGCCATACCTCATATTCAATGTAATCAGTGGCACAGTATTGTCACTGGCTTAGTTAGTTTGTAGTTTAATCAAGGACCCAGAAGCATCGGTGTCTGATCCTATTTGACTCTGTTGCATCAGTGACTCTGGATTATTAGTCAGTGTTTTCATTGACTCCATATCATATGTTTTTTCATAGTGGTCAGTGTGACAGAATGACTTCCGCTTTGCCGGTGCACATGTAGGAGGCTTGGCTAAGCCACCATCACAAAGCAGCAGTGATTTCAATCATAAAGGTAAAACAGGCACAGCCAACATCTAAAACTCCTTCACCTTCTGTGGTAACGTAGGCCGAGGGAAGGCTATAGTCTCAGAAGGATTGTGAATGTTGGCCAGCAACAACTGTTTCAAAATAAATAAATACCCAACCAGGGTTCTTTAAAAATGCATACTTTAATTAAACACATAAATCATACAAAAACTATTAAAAACACCATCAAAAATCCACCCCTGTAAAAAGAAGACAGAAGATGCGGAACACAAATGTCTAACCCCTCTGGATACTTTGTCAGTGAGGAAACAAGCAAGAAATTCAACAATGTGTTCAAAAAGGATATGTCTTGCTGGGAAAAAGTGAAAAGGGGACTTAACCAGTCTGAAGAGCCCCAAAAGGTGGGGCAAGGTGACAGGATCACTTGAAAGTACCTGATTATAATGTTAGGTGGTTTGACAGTATCGAACCGGACTCTGAGGTGGTGCTGAGGATGTAGGACGAAACAGTTTTGGGTGCAGGGAGTTGAACTGTTTCAATTGGCAAGCTGGTGACCAGTCGTTTCAAAGTGTGTGCTCGCGTGGTTCATGCATGTTGTTGAAGTGATGCAGTTTGATGGCTCAGCTAGGTTGGTCTGAAGGTCAAATCAGTTCCAGACATTTGGTAACCACTGGTTGTGGTCGATGATGCGCCAGCGGTTTGAGTCAAGGTCTGGCGGTTTGAAGCCGTAATCCTGATAGTCTGATACAATGTTTGAAGGGATGGCAGTTCGAATTCATCTTTAGTGGTGAGCTGGTTGTTTGATCTGTACAGGTGAGTTGCTTGACTTGGTGCGATACGGCGACATGCCAGTTTGACGGATGCAAAACAGCTGTGGAAGTTGTAGAGAGTGCCTAAATAGCACCAATGAGTTCTTTTGGTTTGAGTGTGGCAAACAAGGCTCGAATGCTGTTTTATCAGTTCATTGCGATGAAAAAGAAATCCTGGCTGTTCTGGCTCTCCGGATGCTGTGAGACCCACTGCACGGGGCTCTAAGATAAAGGTATCACTCTATGCTCTTCCAGCCTAGGGAGGTCTTCAAGCAGAGAGGCAGGCATTGCTCCTCAGTAGGGTCTCCCCCAATATGCACTGGAAGTAGGTAGGGAGCAGAGCCTGCCTGTGCTTTGGAGCATTCTTTCTTCACCTCAATGGCTCAAGGCTTCGGAAAGAACAACTCTCCCAAAAGAGGTCCAAATACATTCTTCCTTTAGTTCTGGATGGTCCAAAAGTGAATCACCAGAGGGGTGGGTGACCCCTATTTCATAGGCAATATGCAACATGAGCTTGGAGGAAAGCATGCTGTCTTTAAGGGGCACACTTTCAGTTTTTATAGCAAGTGTCCCTTGCCTCTTGATGTGATACCCAGAGTACCTCGTTCTGCATGCATTGGAGGGGACAGGAATGAGAGAAAATCCCACAGAAAAGTAAATTGAAGTAACCCTTCTTCCAGCCCAACTGTGTTCCCTGGCTTTTCTAAATGTGCCCCTTTCCCAGTCTACAGGCTTTAAATATTCTCTGGTGTGCAGTCTCCTAGTGTTAGGCAGGCCTTTGTTATGCACTTGGCTCTTTGAAGTCAGGCTCAAATGGCGTCTCCAACTGGCAGATGGAGGCCAGGAGGATATTGCTTCCCCTCCCAGAAAGACAATAGAGGCATGCATCTTGCCCTTTGTCCCATTCATTGGAATGCAGACAGGCAGGTGCTGCTCGAGCTCAGCGGGATGACACTGCTATGTTACAAATCATATGTGGCTGTAATAATTATTTGAACTTCCCCCACTAAACCAAAAAAGGTGTGGCTTATATTTTCAGATAATCCTAACACCAGGTTTGCAGTCTAACACAATAATACTGGGCCTCATTACGACCCAGGCGGTAAGTTACCGCCTGGGTCGTACCCTTACCACCATGGCGTAAACTACGTTTACGCCATAGTGGTTGGCAGATTTACCGCCCCATTCCAAGGTGAGTGGGGCGGTAAATCCCCATTTCCCATTTTACCCTTCCCCATTCCCATTTTTGCCCCATAGGGCATAATGGGAATGGGGAAAGACGCTAATTACGCCACCGTAAATTACGGTGACGTAATTAGCACCAAGGTCCCTTTGCGGCATGGGTTTTAACGCCTGCAAAAAGCAGGCGTTAAAATCACCATCCCGCAAAGGTACCTTGGAATCAGGCGTTAAGGGTCGGTGCCGTTTACGGCGCCGTAAACCCCTTAACGCCTGGGTGCTAATGAGAGCCAATGAATTTGGAACAGAGGTGCAGACATAACTGCAACCTCTGTACTGCAGAGACTTGGCTGCTATGACCTTTGAACCTGTTCTGTGCCACAGGAGACCAGGGGCTGAAGCTAAGGCTGCCGAGTCAGCAAGGTACAGGTGTACACTTCACTTTTGGCATGGAGTTTAATGAGATGGTGGGTCCTGGTTAGCAGACCACGCTTTCTGAGATGGATTACCCAAACCATTACAATTTGGTATGGCTTATTATTATCAGTATTTAAAATTATAAGAGGTTTAGGGTGATCAATCTCTCATACCCAACAAGGACCAAATATTATCAATGGCTCAATATTATCAGTGGCTAATCAACCTGTGTTCTAGTGCCCTGGCAGTCAACTGAGGGTAGGTTAAATGCAGCCAGAAGTGCCAGAATGAGTGTCTACTTACATTTGCGGTTAGTTGGTGTTGTCTATATGTTTTTCATTTGGGAGCTGTTGCTGGTGTGCAGAGAGATACGTTTCTCTTTTTTCCTGGTTTGAGCAGTGAAATAATTGCATTCTATTGGCCAGCTGCTGGTACTGTGATCATTCATTCTTCCCTTCAGAAAGTAGTGATGTGTGGAGGAAGGTTAGGTTACTTGGGAGGATCCTTTTTGCATGAATGGTCGATGAACGAGTGAAATGACAGATTTTGTCAGTTGAGACTCTGACAGAATTCCCAGAGGGAGTTGCTGAATGGGGTAGGTGATGAGAGTTTCAGGTATGGGTTGCCCATGCTAACTTCCATGACTATGGGCCGATTCATGGAAAAGTGCGCATTCCACCCACAATTGCTGCCTGCCGAGAACAACACTGCGCGAGCCTGAGCATAGAAAAAAGCATGCATGGCCTGCGTATTCATTGAATTTACTTCACAAAGTCACTGTATTTGCAAGTTGCGCCCAGAACGCCCCAACACGCCCCCGCGCAAAGCATAAACAGCCAGAACAGCTACCTTTGCGTTCTCCCCTGGGTGAGAATTCACGCACCCTTCAAACATTGCCTGCGCTCTCCCACAAGCATGCCTGCATCTCTGGGACCCCGGGTAGGGTTCCCCGTAACTGTTGCCGGCACCCCAACAGGTGTATGAAAATTCGTAACTCAGTTTAAACTCTGAAAACTTGTGTGCAAACCCCTGTAAACCGTTCCTGCAACCCGCTACACTGCGTACACGCAACCCTAAATTAGATCAGAACCCTGTTTGCGTACACGCACCCCTAAATCCAACATGGAAACTCCCCTCCGTGCTACAATTTCTATGTGCAAGTGTCTTTTTGCCTGCCTTCGGGTGGCGTAGAGATCGAGGGATTTACGTGGCCATTTCTATGCCGAGAGCTGTATTGGTGGTTCCATGAATACGTGTTGTTTGGAGCAATTGTGGGTGTCCGAGGGACTGCCTGCAGACCATCCCTCGGAATGGCCACTTTTTCACATGTTCTTCACCATTTTCTGTGTTCAGCTCCTTCCCAGCGCGCTGTGCAAGCCAAGCCCACGCTCTGCGTGATGTCGCATGCAAGACGCTAGACGGCTCGCAGAGACGTTCTGAGCCTGCGCGAACTCCAAGCAAGTCCAGGAAAAGTCCCTCACATTCGATTCCATAAATTGACAAACGGGATTTCACACGCAGTTTGGCAGACAAGTTCCCTATTTCCCGCACTAATAATTCCATGAATCGGGCCCTACGTGTTTTCCTTTGTGAAAAACGTACGGCTCCCTCCTGCATGCTGGTGGGAGTTCCCAACATACAATACAAGGTGTCATGTTATTGAAAGTGCTAATTGTATATATGGGAGCTCCAACATTAGCACTTATGTGCTGTTGGGTTTCTTTCTGCATTCAATTTATTTACAATAGTAGTGCAATAGTAAAGAGTGATAATAGGTAAGCTCGCCTTGGCTACTTTGTTTTGAGCTACGTTTGGAAAAAAAGTTGATGCTTTGCAGATGGCATTTACAATGGATTTATATGAATTCATCAGCCTTTAGCAGGTGCTGAATTTAGCTGCATTTGATAGGAATCCCTTATATTTGTGATTGCATTAAAATCTCACGCAAGAGTAAAAGAACGTGCACTTTGAGGATAGCGGAGGCAAGCAGGATGGAAAAGTTATTCAATTCTGCTTTGTTATCCTTCTCAGCCTTCATTGGTAAAGAAAATGTCATGGAGCAGTGAAGCAAAGTGCAAATGCTTTACGTCTTGAAATGCTTTACGTCTTGCTTGCATGCCTTGGTTTACTGCTCCACCCTCTGTAAAGGACCCCTCACAGATTCTTTCTATATCGTAAACACATGACTGTCAGGAAACAGCAAAACAAGGCAGAGTATCTTAGTGTCAAACCAATGTTCCCTCTAATGAAGGTCTTTGTGTGAGATTGGAATGTAGATGCGAGCACTTTTCTTGGCCTTGTTGCCGCTGCGAGCTACTGATTGAATGAGTTTAGCGAGAGACTAATAATGTTGGAGGGGATTTGGTGTCAGCACTGAAGTTTAGGTAAAGCGAAACAGGGAAGCAGATTTTGTCATTTACATCAGTCAACATGGATAAAAGGGTTTACCACATACAGCAGAGCCACGTGAGTAACCATAAAGCAGAGATTGCAAGCAGGACTGTAAATATTGACACAGAAGCCTGCTGCTGCCAGTATGTTGTGCTTTGCAACTCTACTATATGTGTCAATGCCTTTTTCCAATTTAACATCTTAGATTACCTTTACAGTGCTACTACCTTCGGCCTGCTGTGAAATTTGGTTCCTTGCAAGTGCTTTGAATGGGGAGTAGTTGTACTATTCGAACACTTCTGTGGCTAGAAATACATTTTAATTAAAGTTTCACCAAAAATCTAGCCATGTCAATAGTGCCATAAATGGTACTAAGTCCAAATGGAATTATAATGATTTGTGATAACATACATGTATTTCATAGTCATGATTTCCTAATAAAAAAACAACAGCTACAAAATAATGGAGTGTGCATCTAATTTTTTAGAAAATATAGATTTATATCCGGACTTGTAAAGAAATTCCAGCTGTGCCTTCCAAGGTGATTTAACAGCACAAAAGTTACAAAGTCAGACACATCTTTCATTACCGTATTCCCCCTGTTTCTCTAACCTTACAACCCCTCCCCAAGACCCCAACCCGACCCATTTTACCCCCTTACCCCAGTAGCATATATATATATATTTTTTTAATAGTTTATGTATTTTTCGGTATTATGGTTGCAGTGAAATGTACCAGTGTGAAATTTGTTTTGGTAAATTGACTGGGTACCCTGTACATGGCATTGTAAGTGCCATTAACATGGATCTGGTGGAAAAGGACACAAAAAAAACAAAACATGAATGCTCAACCCCAAGAAAACATGGCTATTGCGGGGAGCTCCTGGCCCTTGTGGTCTTGCAAGGAGACATGCAGAAAGACGACCAGTGGGAGGGGGCACATTTGAAGCTGAGAATGCATAAGAGGGTGCCCCAGTACCAGAGGACCAAGCAGCACAACATGCAGGGTGAGTGACACAAAATCAATTGGATCATAAGTGGACACGTGTGCCAGTCAAGACGATGGGAGACACAAGAAACTGTGCATATGTTGCTTGCAGCACAGCATGGAGCCCGCCGTTCCATCATGCACACTCCTCTCAGGCACCAGCGCTGTGCAGCATAGAACATGTTATCAAGCAACACTACAAAATGGGAATACCACCAATGCATGCAGTGTCCTGTGTTAGTGACTCATGCACCTACATTGCCACACCATTGACAAATTCTTACCCTTATAGGCAATCAAATAGACACCACCACACTACATGCTCCTATTGTCCAAAGACATGCCTCCAGACCATAACTGCAGAGGTGGAATTCTGCCTGTACCATCTTGTTCAATGGAATTCTGCCTGTACCATCCTGATTAACAGACAATCCTGGACATAACAGATGCTCTTGCTTTAGATCCTGAGCCACAGATAGACATTGCCACTTCAAAACCACCAATCCTGAAGGTGATGGCCATCCTGTACTTCATTGTGAGTAGAACATTCCAGACCACAGTGGGTGGTGTGGCAGGAGTATCTGAACCCGCTATCAGAGGCACCCTGATTCAAGGACTGTATGCCGTCATCACCCATGTAACTGAAAAGCATCACCTTCCTCACTGATGACACCGCCTGTAACACGATAAAAGTCAGCTTCTACAGTGTGGCAACTAAACCAAACATTTAAGGGTTTAAGGGGTCAAGAGTAAGACTTGGACTTGTAATGTTAAGTGTTGTTTATAGACTTTTACTGATCATGAAACAAAAAATGAGGGTTTGGAGAGATCCTATCTATCACTATTTCTAAAAGGGGTTTCCCTGCCTCAACAAAACTGAGGAACTTCTATGTCAGGATGTTAAACCAAAATGCATTCTCCGTCCTGTGTCCAAAACCTCTACTTCCCCTTACATGCTAAATTTAATATAATGCGCAACTCTGGGAATTCTTTAAGCTATACATGTATAGCTTTCTTTCAGAGTTGCAAACCTAAAGTTCTAAAGTGCAGAAAAGAAAAGGGATAACGTTCCACCAGTTTCTTTTGGTCTTCCTCTGTCTATCCGGTACTTCTGGAAAGAGTCAATAAGGTTCCACTGCTTCACAGAGGGACGACTCTTCTCATGCGTTTCTCATTTCATAAAATGATTTACTTCACAGTTCCAAGGGGGACGACTCCTCACTTGAGTCTCCCTTTAACACACAGTTCTTTTGAATGTTTCAATCTCTCACTCTCTGGATCTCTCAGTTATCCTCTAAGGGGTATGGCTCTTCCCTTTTCCCTTGATTGTCACTGTTCCATAAATTCAAGGAGGGGTTTTGACCACTAAGGTTTCTCACTCCTTTTTCTATACCTGGTGTACTCTCCTGCCAGGGTACTTGCAGCTTTATTGCTTCTCTTGTTCTCTGGGTCTCAATAATTCTTTCAAAGAGGTATGGTTCTTACATTTTTGTATTGATAGCCACTGTTTCACAATTTCAAGGAGGGGTCTTGACTCCTGGGCTTTCGTAAACCTTTTGCTACCCCATGTGTACTCTCCTGCCAGGTTATTCACAACTTTGTTACTTATCCTTATCACTATTCCACAATTACCCCTGAGTTTTCTCACTTCTCTTCTTAGCTCCAGTTTGCTCTAATACTATAATGCCAGGGTATCACACTTGGGTGTGGGTCCCAGACTCACTGGTTGCCTGGTTCACTATCCTGCCAGGGCTTTTCCGTTCTCCATTCACTCTCTATTGCATTCAGGAAATAATGTTTTTCAAACACTGGGTAACAGACCCTTTCTTGACAATGTTCATATTTGTATTAACTATTCCAGTTCCTTTATTTAGGGTCTCTCACACTGTCAGCGGTACGTGGCATTCGCCCTGAAGCACCCCGGCGTCCCATTCACTCTCATTGTGTTTACCGGTCTTCACTGTTGGCTTCAGCGTTTCGGCCCTCTGACTGGGAGTGCTTCCTGTTATCTACTTTGTTCCTGCTATCCCTTCCTCTGCTTTTGGTGGCTCCAACTGCCCATGGCAATAATGCTTAAAACTTCTCTCTGCTGGGTTTCTCTCTACGTTGTTCTCGTCAGCCTCCGTTCTGCGTCTTCCAGTCTGCTCGCCTGCGGTGTCCCAACCAGCATCAGAACAACTTGGATTCAGCAGCAGTGTCCGTCTCTCTCTTTCGTTCTGTTCAGTTGTGTCAGTTTAAAAAGTCCTGACATTGGCTAGCATTTACCAAAGACTAGAACACAGCATTGGCCTACCATTTCTGGTTATCATCATTACTCCATCCCTATTACTAGTCTCACTACTGTGGAAGGGGAAGGGGAATTGGCCTTGCAAACCAAGGAATTGTTATCTACATCACAGTAAGCCACATAGGAATGCTGTAAAGGTACATGGGTGTCATTAAGATTATTCACATTCATTATTTTTCTGTCGCCCTGGACTGAGTCAGACTGAGGTAGCTTCCTTCTTTCCCTGGCCATGTAAGAGAAGCTGCCCATTGGGGAATCAATGACGATGTTGCTAGAGTCGTCTCAGAGGTCAACGACGGAACCCATGTGGCTTTCATCCCCCAAAGCATATGAGTGCATATTCTGTATCAGGAAACACTTCTAAATCATCAACCTGTTGGCTGTGTGTGATGCCCAGAAGCTCTTCATACAAAAATTTGTCAAGTTTCCTGGCTACATGCATGAGGGCACGGTCTCGTAAAACAGTAGTCTGCCATGTTTGATGCGAAGCTTGAACAACATGTTGACATTGCATCTTGGTAACTGCTCCACCACCCAAGGTGGCTGACTATGATTAGTTCACACATCGCAATCACCTGTAACATCCAATGATTTTTTTATTCCTTAAACGACCACACATGATGCTGGGTACCCTTGCAAACTTCAGATGCTGATCCAAGTGCGAAATCCCTAAACTGTGGCCCAGTTTGTTTACAATCAGGCCCATGCAAAGACACACGCAGGGGTTGAGCGAGCCTTCAGCAAGTTAAGAAACTGATGCCACTGCCTGCATTGCACAGGTGGTACCCTCATGTATGCACCTGGCGAGGTGTGGCAAGGTGTGCAGCCACATATTGGTGTGGTCTATACTACATAACATTGCCACATGAAGGGTTTTCCTGTTGAAATGAAATGCGAGATATCGACGATGTGGTGAGTGATCAACATGACACAGAAGCAGGGAGCTCACCTACGCCCTCTGAGGATTCCATCACCATGAGATAAGCACTAATTTGGGACTGCTTCTGAATGTCGTGTGGAACAGATTTGCAGCTGCAATCATTCATATGGTATTTGAAATCCAACTGTACATTGCAACACATGCATGAGACAGTGCCCTGACTTTTCACTCAACTTGCCATTCGCACCTTCCCTCTGAGAGAGCAAACTGTCCCCAAAAAGGAGCAGGCAGTAGCCCTCACATCATTCCACATTCCCATAACCGAAATGCTGTGACGTGCCAGCGCCCATGTAGCCTAGAATGTGCAGGCAACACTCTCCTGTATTGTTTGGTACACATTCAAAGTACTATGCATAGCACTGTCGAACGGAATCCGTACAAATGTACGAATTAACAAAACGAACATGAGAAAATGCTGAATCTGGAATGCAGAAAAAAAACTGAAAGGAAAAAATGTCGATCAAGGGGAGCCACAGGAAAAGGAAAGTGGGGGATAGGTAAAATAGGAAAGGATCTTCTGGCGCTAGTTCCCTTCCATGTGCATGAAAGGAAACGGCGTTGCAAGGATATTGGGGAGGCAGTGGCAAACTTTGCTGTGTGCAGCCAGGAGGTAAGTTAGGGGGCGTGGAGGAGCGGGTGGTTCCGCCAGAGCGCCAGAGGACCACTCTGGTGGTGATAGTGCGCAGTACAAACATCCTTTAACATTAACATTAACATTGTGGTGCCTAGAGGTACCTGTCCTGTTGCTTTCAGACTCATTCCTGTATGGTAGTGCCGAATGCAGATGGGTTCAGTGCCATTCTCTGTTATAACATATTTTCAGCTAATTTGCACTCTGATGACGGAGGGTTTCCTTCATCCCTTCTGCAGCATCCAGTACGATGCTGGAAGATGTTTGACATTACTTCTGCCAGCATACAGTCTGACACCAGAAGAGGTCAGATATCATTTCTGCCAGCGGAATGTGGGTTGGCATTGGCAAGTCTGCTGGCGTACATGTGCCCATTGTCATATAGCACAGCGCTTTTCTGCCACTGTGGCTTACATGTCGATATCGAACGGTTCCCTGTTGTGCAGGGGCGGCGGATGGCTGTTGCTTACATTGTCTCTGGTGTGACAGTTTAGCTGCTGCACTCTAAATGAGGCCCAGATTCTCCTCTATAACAAGACAGTGATTGGCAGGACATGAAAAATAGTGCAGTGCTAGCTTTTGCAAATAGAATGTGGTTGGCAATTCATGAACAGTGGATGCAGTGCTATGGTTTGCAAGTAGCTGACATTTGGAAGGAAATTAACACAGCGTGAATTATCATGTTCAATAAATAGATAGCCTTTGGTAAGAAATTCCCTGAGGCAGTGGCAGAGCCAATGGAAAGCAGAGGGGTCTCTCATGCCACCTCATTTTCCTTTTGTACTCCCTATGTCTCTTGTAGGGCTGGTGGGTTTGAATTTAAGTTTAATGAAAAAGAAAATGTGTATGGAGTGTGCATGTGCCTTGTTCACACAGGTTGCTGAGCAGAGTGGAGCACCAATGCACAATGCATTTTCAGATCCTTTCAGGGTCCGATGGTGCTGGTTGGATTTTTTCCTGCCCACTCCTTCTTCACATGAAGTGTAAACTGTAGTTTCAGCAAGAGCAGACAATGTAAGGTATGTAGCTTTAAAACAATGATGTTTGTTGTTTTCTAGTGTATGCATCCATACATCAGTGGTTGAGTGTAATGCATGCAGTGTGTGGAAGTGTAAGACTTTTGAATAGTTCTGTGCATGTGTGTTTATGTTAGTGTCAAAATGTCAATATGTGGGTGCACGTGAGTGTGTTTAAGTGAGTGTGTGTGTGTCTGGGTATGAGTGTGAGCATTAATACACTCTGCACATGTATATTTGCATGGGGGAATCAGTAACAATCATTTCTGATATTGTGGACTCAGCTTCATGAACATGATTTTCAGTAACCATACTGGCTTCGATAGATTGTGACACCAGCTGAGCTTTATAAAGGTGATTTACAGTGACCATTACTGTCATAGGGTGGACTCTGGCTGTAGCTGCCTCAACATGATTTAAAGCAGCAATTACTGGCATAGATGGAATGTGGCCAAAGCCTCATGCAAGTAATTTACAGTGATCAATACTGACAGAGATAGATCATGGCCACAGCCCCATGCATGTGAACTATGGTGACCATTACTAGCCGAGAGAGATTGTGGTTGAGGGGTCATGCAAGTGATTTAAAATGACCATTACTGACATAGATAGGCTGTGGCTACCACCACATTGAACAGATTTATAGTAACATTACTGGCATATAAACATTGTGGGGCCACCTTCATGAAAGTGACTTACAGTGACCATACTGGGATAGATATATTGTGGGTTTAGCATCATGGAAGTGATTTACAATTACCAATACTGGTATAAATCGATTGTGGGCTCAGGTTCATGCAAGGTATTTACAATGACCATTACTACCATAGAAGGATTGTGGGCTCAGCTTCATGCAAGCGATTTGCAATAACCCTTAGTGACACAGATAGATTGTGGCTGAATTCTCATGCAAGTGATTTACAGTGACCCTTAATGTCATAGATAGACTGTGGCCACTGCCTCTTAAAACATGTGTTAAGTACTCCTGTGTAGTACTGGTGACATGATAGTTACTGGATATGTTCATGTTACCCTAGACAAATAGACAAATATTTGTAAATTATATGGCATTTTACCTCAATTCTCAGAGATTGTGCTGAAAAATGTACCATTTCAAGACAGTATTTCAAAAACTTTTCTCAAGGGGGGAAACCACCTGAATCCCTTACATTATTTTGGGCTCCTTTGCTACATTCACACAGTCGGAAATATTTAGGCCATGCCCCAGATTGTTTTTACCAGCCATGACTGGCTGTGAATCATGCCAGTTACTGGATATTTTTCATGTGTTACCTTAGAGAATCAGCTTTAAATTGTATGGCCTTATACCCCATTTTCCTCAAACATTGTCCTGCAAAATGCATAAGTACAATGTCCCCAGAGGGAGAACCCTCCAACTTTAATTATTTTGAGCTCCCTCTCTATACTTGGTCGCTTGACCTAATTTGGGAGACTATTTTGACTGCTGTACTGAAAACAATCACCATTAATGACTGACCTGTGAATCATCTAGAATCTTGGTGCCCACTGAGTGAAACCAAAGAGTGTCTCACTACGTAGTCCTCAGGGACTTGTCACTCAAGTGGCCAGGGCATGGCCGTTGCAGCCCTTCCTCTGCAGATGTCTTACTGAGCCTGGGACCAGCACATTCTGAACTACATGCCCCAGAGTGAGAAGACTGGTGGGGCCTTCCTGAACTGACACAGAAAACAGCTGGCCACACTGGGTCAGGAAGGGGGTGGGGGGCGATGAGGAAAACAACAGGTCATGCGGAAGCAAGGGGGCACCAATCTGAGCGTAGGCACAGAGAATGCAAAAGGTGCACAAAGTGCCAGCTAGCACAATCGTGAACTCCTGGGTAATTGTGTCAAGGGAATGGTGCCATTTGAAGCATGCCATTCTTGGAATGGGAGGGATGTTTGTTTCCTCCATGTGTTTGGTAAGGCAATTTCCCACACAAACCAACAAAACCAAAGGATGTAGCTGGGTTGGAAGAAAAAAAAACGTTTACAAATCGGAATCTTAAATGCTAGTGCGGGCTGGGTTTAAGAAGTCACAAGGAGCTCAGAGAGGGAACTGGTCATGGTTGACCCCTGTGAGATCACACCTTAGTTTCCTTTTTCCTGTAATGTCAATTAGGTGCAGCTCCCACAGGTTTGTTGATGAGCCAGGGCGACATGCAGCTGATTCACACCAGGGGAAAATAGTCTGAAATGGGTGTGGTTTGGGTGGGAAGGGGTAGGGAATGAGACAGAATGTACACAAACTGTAGCATGGCAATGGACAGAACATAGCTTCACTTCATATGCCCATGTCTTTAGCTTACAGGTGGCAAATTCAGTGCAACCTAATAGGCAAAACTAGTTGTAAAGGTTAACCAGTGGTTGCTATTTTAAAGAGTGTCTTGCTTGTTGCACTTTTCACCACACTATTTAAAACTAATATAACATGAACTAAATGCCACACATGAATGATGGGGGTCAATTTGTGCACAATGTCTCTACCAACCCAACAGTAATCCCAGATGTTACCATACATGGTCATGGGCTCTGCCTACCTCAGGGAGGGATGGCTACGGGTGCAAGAAGCAGGAAGCAAATGTGGCCTTTCTGTGATGTTTCCAGCCCCAGCGTGTGGTGAACAATAAACCTTTAACGCCTGAAGTGGAGCCGCTTTTAGCTTTTAGAACCATTGTGCAGCGCAAAGTGCCAGCGTGTAAGTGCGGCAGAAAGTGTGGCAGCCTATGGCAGTGCTGATATTTCCACATGGAGACGAGACATGCTTTTCCCAGCTCCAGCGTGTGGTGGACGTTACACTGTTAACACCTGAAGAGGGATCAGCTTTGAAAACCATTGCACGAAGTGCCAGCGCATAAGTGCATCACAGAGTGTGGCAGTCTACAGCAGTGCTGCTATTTCTCTGTGGAGACAAGACTTGCTTGTTCTAGCTCCAGAGTGCGGTGCATGCTACAATGTAACACCTGAAGGGGGATCAGTTTTGAAAACCATTGCACGAAGTGCCAGCGCATAAGTGCATCACAGAGTGTGGCAGTCTACAGCAGTGCTGCTATTTCTCTGTGGAGACAAGACTTGCTTGTTCTAGCTCCAGAGTGCGCTGCATGCTACAATGTAACACCTGAAGGGGGATCAGATTTGAAAACCATTGCACGAAGTGCCAGCGCATAAGTGCATCACAGAGTGTGGCAGTCTACAGCAGTGCTGCTATTTCTCTGTGGAGACAAGACTTGCTTGTTCTAGCTCCAGAGTGCGGTGCATGCTACAATGTAACACCTGAAGGGGGATCAGCTTTTAAATCCATTGTGCAGTGCGAATCGCCAGTGCGCAAGTGTAGCAGAAAGTGTGCCAGTCTGCGGCAGTGCTGCTATTATCCGGTGGAGACAAGACCTGCTTTTTCCAGCTTCAGCGTGTGGTGAATGCTGCACCTTTAAAGCCTGAAGGGAGAGCAGTTTTTAAAACCATTGTGCTGCTAAGGCAGTCAACGGAAGACAAACAAAGAGGACTTGGTGAGTGACCTTTTTTTATTCTACCTCCTTCTTGGAAAAATGCCTTCCACCTATGCTTTAAGGAGCAAAAAGCTTGAGCCTGAGCATCGGCTCCTCTAGCAGAGACGCTGACTGCCGATTAATTTGATGATAGTCATTATATAGTCACTGCTGTCCCGCCTTCCTCCCCTTTTCAGGCTGAATCCACCGTTACCTAAAACTCCTGGTGTATTTGTGTCAGATTGACAAATGCGTTGTCCTCCGTCAGTATGCACAATGCCGAGTACTATTTAAACCTCAGTGACAAAAATCACTGCTTATTTTCAAAGATCAGTGGCGCCGCCGGGTCAAACAACGGAAAAGGGGCCGTGCAAAGCAGAGGAACATGCTTTTTCCAATACAGAGCTTTTTATCTTGTGTTCAGGCTCTGTAACCTCTGATTGTGGACTTGTCACATGCTAATTCCATTGCATATTCCGGACGCCGCTCTGAACACTGCTGTCTTAAAATTCATTCATTCAGCCTCGAAGACAAACATTAGCCACAATACAGCGGCATTGGGCCAGTAAAGGCAGCAGAAGCAAGTTCCAGCTTTCATGCCTGTTTAATTAGACAATCTTGAACCCTCACAGTTTGACAAAGGTGAGGAGCAGGAGGCCCTGCCTTCTGTTGGCCTTCCCGGGTTTCTATCCAAATACACCGCCCAGTGCTTCTATGTATCTCTTGCCTTTACTAACATAGTCACTATCGTCACACAGGTCTGCAGTAATGTAATGTAATGTAATGTAATGTAATGTAATTTATCGAGTGCAAGCCACGGCCAAAAGGCATCTGGGCGCCTGCTAAACTTGCTTGAAAAAAGCAACAAGACACCCTCCCAAGTCTCAAAACAAGAAAGTCTTGAGTGCTCTACGAAACCGAGATGACCCCGAATTTCTCTCAAAGAAGCTGCAAGGGAGTTGCATAATGCTGGAGAGAGAACCGAAAAAGAATGACCTCCTGCTCTGGCTTTACGGAAATGAGGACCTTCAAGCGAGTTAGCAGAAACTGACCACAAGGAGTGTATAGGAAGGTAGTGGGACAATTCAGATTGAAAGAAAGAGGGTTCTGTGTGAAAAAGCACAATGTGTGATGCACAGTGCCTTAAAATGTATCCAACTTTTAACCGGAAGCCAATGAAGTTTGTCCAACAATAACAAGGTAGAGGACCAGCTAGGAGCACTCAGCGCCAGGCATGCCATGTCATTTTGGAGGATTTGAAGGTGGTGGACCAAGAATTCAGGTTCGCCCAGATAAATTCTGTTACGGTATTGCAAGGCGCCCATGATGGAAACTGTAACTACCGTAGCACGGAGCTACGCAGGCAGAAAAGGAGCATTTTCCTGATTAGTCTCAATTTATGGAAACCCAAACTACAAACTGCTGCAATCTGCCCCTCTATGGACCCAGAGGCCAAGAGTTTAACCCCCAAACTCTTAACCGAGGGGTCAGGGGGGTACAAGGTCCCAGCGAATCCGGTCAGAAGTCTGAATACCAGAGAGAGTGAGCAGCAGGGGGGGCAAATATCATAGGTTCTGTTTTGTTGCAGTTTTAAACAATTTTGAGACATCCGGTCGATCTCTCCTAAAGAGGATTTGAGTTTAGAGGGTGGGTCTGATGCCCGGGTATTCAATTTAAAATGAGTTGTGTGTCATTGGCGTATGTGTAAAAACAAACGCCAAATGACTCAATTAAATTGGACAGGGGAAGCAGATATAGATTAAAAAAAAGAGATGACAAAGAAGAACCCTGTGGCACCCTGCACAACATTTGTGTAGACAGGGCATGGAAACCTGAAAGGGACACCGTCTGCACGCATTCCCACAAGAATGAAGAAAACCAGCCCAGGACTGGACCTGACAATCGAGTATGTTCCAAGTGTTGCAGGAGAATATTATGGACAATGGTATTGTACACTATGGAGAGGTAAAGAAGGATCAAAACTCCAACCTCCCCATGGTCCCGGAGCAAAGTAAAACCATCCAGCATCCAGACCATAACCGATTCAGTCCCCCTGAGTGGCCTGAAGCCAGACTGGAAAGGATGCAGCCTCTCATTATTCTCTAAAAAACTGGAAAGCTGAGAGGTGACAATGGCTTCCATCAGCTTCATCATAGCCGGGAGAATTGAGATTGGGCGGTAGCTGGCAGGGGACACAGGCTCCAATTACGGTTTCTTCAGTAATGGAGTAATAATAGCATGTTTGAATAGAGCTGGAATAACCCCACTCTCAAAAGACTGGTGGAGTGGAGCAGTGAACCATGCACTGGAATCTGAAGCACTGTGATTGGAGAAAATGGAATGGAATAGGATCAGTGTTAGGCAGAAACTTGTGCAGTTCCCTTTGGGAACACTGCAAAAGATTTAGGACTACAGGTGTTAGCAGTAAACCCACTTGGTAGCAGTCTGTACCACCCAGATTTACCTGGTAGCTGTGGCTGAGCAGTCAGACTTCCCTCAAGAAGAGTTAGACAGTATGCAAAGTATACACAATAGGCATTCAGATACAATAGCACAAGTAAACACTTGACCAGAGCTTTGGTATCAAGGTATATAATTATTTATTTAAAAACACACTTATTGAAACACTCCAGCGCTATTATTGTAAATCACTCTAAACACAGTTACTATTATTACATATACATCCCTTATTCCTTATCAGACAAGTCTTAGTTAACACCACTTATTTCCAGACAGAGGTGAGCGCTTAATTATAGATGGCACTCCAATAAGTTAATGAAAAAGGGAGGGGAAAAGGCAGAATGTAGGAAAATACACCTCACTAATACTTAGAAACTCTTAAGCAAGGCAGGAAAGTCAAAAGTTACTTGTGAGCCAAAGTCCATAGGCCGGACCCACTCTTGGAGAGAGCAGGGCACAAATGCACCCAAGATCACACAATGACAACAGGCTTAAAAAGTCTTGCAGGGAGTTCAGAAAGGTTTTAGTTAGGCTCAGAAAAGTTTAGCCAGGGTGTCCCAGGCTAACCCAGGTTCGAAAGCCGGGGGCTAAATCTACCCCGTACAGTCGGTTGCAAGGGAAGCCAGGCGGAACACGGTACCTTATGTAGAAAGGATCCTCCAGTGGGGGCAGTTGTTCCTGGCAGGGGGTGCAAGTCGCAGCGTCGTCCAGAGGAAGAGAAGATCTCGACGTGGAGGAAAGATGAAGGTCGTTGCACTGCCAGGGAAGAAACCAGCCGCAGAGTTTTCCAGTTAAAGGTACTACCCTTTGATTAGCGGTAGGGGTGAAACGTGGTATCCCGGTTGCCGGGGTGCTTGGCACAGGCAAGGCGGACACGAGATGCTCCAGGAAGCAAAAAAGGAAGCAGACTGGTTATCCCCACCAGTCGAAGGAAGAAGACTCTCCGGGCTGGAGATCTCCTCTGTCGTTGGGAAAAGTGGTGAGACGGTTCAGCAGGGCTCCACCGGTGGTATCGTCATAGCAGGTCGGCTCAGCTTCTCCCTCATTGGATTTTTAAGTCCTGTGGCGACTTCTAAAGTTCCTGTCCCCAAAGCCCTGTTTTTATGCAGAAAACCCCCATTCACTCAGCCTAGCTGTCACTCAAACATGCTAAGTGGTGAGCCGGCCGGCTCACCACTTGGGCCAATCAGGACGGAGTGCGACTTGAGTTGCCTAGGCAACTCAGTCCAGGGTGCCTAAATCCCCCTCCGCCCCTCCTAAGTACCCCAGACAGAGTGGCGCCACTTTGGAGGGCTTCTGTGGAGAAGCCCGCCAAAAAGTGGAACAAAGGGCTCAACTTGGGTTGGAGTCACAGAAGCGAACACAAACGCCATTTTAGAACCGAGTTCTGGCAAAAAATACCAACGGGAGAATTAATATTAAATAAATAAACCAGCGGTATGTTCGAGGCTATAGGAATTAAATAATTAAAGTTGGTAGCCTCGAACAATGGGAAATCCCATAGAGATATATTTGCGGTCGACTATAAAATGTAGTATCCACTGCCACCAGCCAAAACTCGATCAGGGGGGACGGAGACATGCCCCCTCGACTAACAGACCCCGGGGCAATCGAATTGCCACAGCCAGTACGTCCACAATATGATGGTTTGTACTGGTTCTGTTCAGAATTTGAGACTAGTAAAGTCAATGGTGACTTTACATGCCCTGGGAGGCAGTAGTCAGTCCCAGGGTATGGAGTCTATATTGGGGGGTCACTATGACACCCCTGTGTTACTGCACTGAGGGTGCTGTGTAACACACATCACAAAAACACATGAAGCCCTCTGGAGTAAAAGACCCCATAGCCCATTAAACACATCTAGAGTCAAAGAAACACACTCAAATCATGCCCAAGAGTGAGGATAAAAGAGTCTCACTCTTGGCAGGAGAAAAAATAAACCCCAAAAATCCAGCAAAGCTGCTGGGGGACTCACTAGGTTAGGAAATTCAGCCTAAACAGAGAATTCTCCCTAACAATCAGATGGTCAGATGGAGAAGATTTGAGTTTACACATAGCTGCAAATACAATCTCATCACAGACAGGATCAAAGCAAGAGAAGCTTTCACAACTGAGGGGAGCTTGGGGCGGAACTCTGCAATCCCAAGTCCAGTAAACATATTATATGTCCTAATCTTATCGATTGTTTCAGCGTAAAATAGACTAATCACATTATAAGTTGCTTGCAAGTGAGAAGTGTCAATAAGGGCAGAAAAGAGGACCAAAAACTATTTTGTCACTCTGAACAGCTCCCACAAGATGAAGTAGTGATTGGATCTGCATACTGCTAGGATTCAATGGATTTAACCACCAATTTATATTGGGATGAAATCTGTTTATATTCAGCTTTAGCTAGAGACTCATAGGCAACACGCCATTAATGCTCTGCCCTACGACACCTCTGCCTCAGAGCTCTGAAGTCCAGCAAGAACCAGGAAGCTGAGGGTTTTAAATAGCCCAATCCTTTCTTAAGAGGTGCCAACAAGTCGGCTGTGAGGGACATAGCTGATATTAATGTTCCACAAGCATCAACTTGATTCCCTGAGAGGACTGCCTGGACATTAATTTCAAGACATACGCCAGTTGCCCAGGAGAGAATTTATCCCAATGACAACCACTAGAATAGGCTTTTTTTAACAGGGGCCTTTTTTATATATGGGCAGGACAACCAGAAATGGAAGCAAAACGTGATCAGTCCAGACCACTGGTAAGGGGCAGAATGTAGCAGATAGTGATAGCTCAGAAAAGATTGAATCAATGGTGTTATCTTTATTATGGGTTGGAAGATCATCCGCCAACCTTGAAATTAAGTAAGCCACCTGAGTATCAGATGCCTTATTAGCTCGAATATTAAGGTCAGCTGGCAGAATCAAATTAGTGTGGTCCAGAGCCAAATCAGCTTTCTGTTTGAGAAAAACGATGAACGAAGTCATTAGTCAAATGGTAAGGTGGGCAATACACCACCAATAGGTGCAAAGAAATGTTACATGAAAGCTTCAGCCTAATCAGCATTATTCCACAAGAGATATCATAATTCACTGGAATGATAGAACACTTCAAAGATGATAGATTGATAAAAGCAACGATTCTACCTTTCTGAGGACTAGGCCAGTAGACCCAGAGGATTGAATAAGAAGGGGGCAAAAGATGGACAATGTCAGGGCTACAGGCCTCAGAAAACCACTTCTCGGTTAGGGAAAACATTTCTGGTTGCTATTCCATTATTAAATTGTAAATCTTGTTGCAATGTGCCCCCACAGTACTCAATACAACATCTCCGACGGCTACTACTTGATCTTTGCTTTAATAACGTTGGTAAAACTGTACAAATCACTTAATAGAAAAATCAATTAGAATGTCTCTCCTTTGACCACTTTGATGTCTCCTTTATTGAAAGGTATTACTGCCCTCAAACCACAGTCAAATCAACCAGGCTTTACCCATAATTGTAGTGAAACACTGTTTCTTTAGGAGGATAAACTAGTTTTAGCAGAGCAACCAGCTTGACTTCACATCGATTCAACCAATGGGACAGCTGAACTCGGCACTGGATATACCAATGGATCCGTTTCAGTTCAATAAACAATTCTTCTGGCTTTGCCAGTAAGAGCATGAGAGGATGAATCCAATATGCAAACTAACTATTATTCTACCAGCGCAAGGAGTCGAAGTAGAGAGGGAAAAAGGAGACACATTAAAAAATCAGAAAGCGTCTGTCAAATCATGCAACTATGGCTCTTGAAAATTCCTGCAAAGCTGGGTCTCCCTGGAGCAGGGGCTAACCGTGCTGGTAGAAATGGGGTTTCAGCGGTTGGGTTGGAAAGGGTTATCCAGCCACTGGAGAGTCCTTTACATTTTCCTTTGAATAAGCCTAATGAATTTCTAGTTGACATTATTAATTTTTCCACTGATTCGAAAGAGAACCAGTCAGTTCTGTTAAGTGAATCACATGCACAATGTCTAAGAAAATAACAAGTGGGTCCTCAATTACAGCCTGCGATGCCTGAACCCGAAACCAGTCATATGCAAGAAGTAACAGTACAGCTTAAGACTGGGACTGATAAATACAACTTTCTTTTTAACTTTGGAGCAAAGAAGAGCACATTTAAATCAGGGTCCAGTAAAACACAAAGATTCTATTGGCACCAATGGGGTGCTTCAGCCACTCCAACAAGATCAATATACTTTTTTGATCCTGGAACATCTGCCTATATCGAAAAATACAATCATTTTAAATAGAGCTAACGTGTTGAATTTGCTCGATTCTATCCCTTCTCTAAGTTCAATTCACTAAAGGGATATTGAGCAGGAAGAGTTCTGCAGTGCGAATCATCTAGCTTAGGTGTGTTTGCACATTAAATCAAGGCTGGTGATGAATATTATCTTGGCTATGGTCCCTCTATTCCTCCCGTTGGGTTACAACTTATCTGAAGTATACAAATGCTGGCACTATTGAACACAGAGGCTTGTATGACAAGCTTTGAGAGTAAATTAACCTCCTTTCAGTCCTTAAAAGTGACATGTTCGTTTACAAATCCATCGACAAGAAGAATTATGGATCTAAGCCAGGTGCAGTGTTCTGTGCAGAGGGAAGAGTCCCGGTCATGGCTAGTGGGGGCTTTAGCGGAAGGAAGTAATAAAATGTAACTAGGTCAGGGAAAGTTGTCAGCAGACATATCAAAGGGTTCGTGGAATACAAGGGCTTTCACCCACGTCCTGCAGCCATGGGGCCTGTTTTTTGTCTTGTGAAGCATTATTCTTATAAGAAACCTGGTTTATAGACCTCCTCGTTATGGATATGGTTCCAGAAGGGCCCAAATGAAAGACTGATGTTGGGTCTCCTGATGGCGACCCGTAATGGTAAAGGGCTAAAACTGCAGGAGTAGAAGTTTATGGGACCCTGTATGTTTTCTAGGGGTGGGGGTTTTTGCACTTATAAATGTGCATTGGAACTCGGTTGGTATCTTTGCTGACTTCTAATTTTAAATTATCTTTGGTTTATTCCAAACCTTGCATAAACATTTTTGACAGGCATCAACTTGAGAGCAATTCGTCAGGCTGCAAAAATAATCACACTTTTTCGCAAAACACATTGCAATTCATAGTTATTCAATAGGTAACAAGCAATCCCTTACATCGTCAATTCATGTTGTCATAGACATCTATTCTTACGTTTCGCTTCATTTATAATCCCAAAACATCTTCTATACATTTGATCACAGCGAATATCATTAAGTAACTTTCACCAATTAGAAACAGTTTCTACCATTTATCCACAGCTAGATTCCTATACTGCTTGGCAACTTCGATCATGTGTTTCTGTCTTGTTGAAGTAAGCATATTACATTCTGTCATCAGACGTTTTATTGATTCAATTTTTCCACTACCCATGACATTTAATCATTCATTTACCTCACACTGACTACTTCCATGCTGAGTAGAATGGTCAATCTTAACCGCATGAACAAATCACAATATTTGGGGCTGGAAAATGTTGAGAGATATCTTAGAAATTCATTCAAGCCTCTTAATTAATGTTCCAAACTCAGAGGTAATTTATAAATTGATCTTTTGGTTTGTGTGTCAATCCAGTCTTTCCTCTTTAGATAGTTCTGGGGTATTCCACAGGGTTTACTCTCTGTCCCGATTCACCTTCATGGCAACTGTAATATCCAGGTATGTTTAGATGGTGAGGGCCATCTTTCAGGGCCTATCTCTACGGGCAGAGGAGTAAAACAGGGGTGCATATTGGCCCCCTGATTTTTCAATCCATATCTGGCAGACGTTGGCAGGGCTTTATGATCATCAGCTCTGGCAAGCCCTAAAATTGGGCCCAGAAATGTCTCCTGGCTAGCATACGTGGACGATGTAGTTCTATTGGACTACATGCCAGTGGGCTTGCAGAGGCATCTAAACACCTTCAGTCAATATGCAGAGGAAAATGAATTAACCATAAATCCCACTAAATCAAACATACTTACATTTCATCGGCCTGGGAAGTGTGTACCAAGATTCGTATGGCACTTAAACAGATCGTTGATACCAGTTGTCCCAGTAGTCAAATATTTGGGATTTGTGCTTACCTCAAGCCCATCCATGGCCCCCTTTGTGGAAAGATTTGACCGTTTACCAGACCAGTTCTGCTCCCAAATGAAGAGATTGAGTACACAATATTGTGGGTTTTCCATTCGCCCTCTGATTCGCTTTTACAGCAGCCAAGTTATCCCCAAAATTCTATATGGCCTGGAGATAGACTCCCGCTCCTGGTTTGTAGATTGGATGTGGATAGAGGGGTGTATCTGGAAAAGAGTCCTGGACCTCCCTATATCTCTTCCAATGGCTAGTCTGTGGTACGAGTTGGGTCTGAAATTTCTGATAGCCCACTTGGACTGCAGACTCATTCTATATAACAGACAGATATTGGCACCGGAGAGGGGCTCTTTGTACGAAGACCTAGCCCTTCACTTACAGCTGGGAGCACCTACAGTGTTGACACAATTTCAGGGAATTGTGAATAATATTCTTTTCAATGTTAATAGGCCTATGGAGAATGTGATGGTAAATTCAGTAAGTGTGAACAAAGTACTGTTGGACCATGATTGGGCCTGCACTTTGGACATAATGAATTCTTCAGCAATTTCAGAGTCCCATTCTACTATCGATAAGCCTAAAGGCACTTTCCGGCCTACCTTTCCCAGACCCCAAACTCCAGGTGGAAAACTGAATTACAAAGTTTTAGGATGAACGTTATACCAACCGGGGAGATGAGGGGTTTCCGGGATGGAATTAAAGGGGACCAAGAGACCCCAGGCTGTAGCCTTCGTAGCTCCAAACAAGTAGAATCCTTGAGGCATATATTATTTTATTTATTTATTTATTTTAATTCTTGTGACGAGCCACATGCCCGTGGGCCTCAGGGTGCACAGAAAACGAAAACAAGACAAACAAAACATTAAAAGACTGAAGCAGAGGAAGTGTAGAAAAGTCGTAAGAATACTCTCTGTTAAAAAGGTGAGTCTTTATAGCTCTTTTAAAAAGAGGGTAGTTTTGAACCTGGCATATTGCAGGTGGAAGTACATTCCATAGGAGAGGACCCTGGAAATCGAGAGTGGTATCTCCAAATTTAGCGATTTTGAATCTGGGGGAAGCAAGTACTATAGCAATAGAGGAACAAAGGTTCCTGCTGGTTGTCTTGACTTTGATGCATTCGGATAAATATGAGGGACTGCTTAAGGACACACACTTGTGTGTCATTGTTAACACTTTATGTGTTATTCTGTGTTTTACCGGAAGCCAATGTAGATTCTTTCTGTAGGTGGAAATGTGAGTGTGGCGCGATTGGTTAAAGATGGTGCGCACAGCATTATTCTGAGCCATCAGAAAAGATTGTTGGCAGCGGTGGTGCCGGACATTAGGCTGTTACAATGATCTAATCTAGAATTTATCAATGCGGTGGACAGAAGTGCACAGTTTTCAGTTGTTATATATAGTGTATTCGCTTATTAATCAGTCCACAGCTAGATCGAATGCTGGAGACGTGGGGCTCATGAATAGTTTGTCATCTAGAACGACGCCTAATGTTTTTACTTTCCTTTGGACCATGATGACATTGGGCCTCATTATGAGTATGGAGGTAATGAAAAAAGGAAGGCGGAATGGCATTACCGGCATCGTTAACGGGTCTGGGCCATTACGACCCAACAACCCGCCAATACCACCACCGCCCATACCGTGCCCCTTCTTACCGGCATGCGTGCGTACACGCATCCCTTCACGGTGCCAATACTGGGATGCCGCTAACAGGAGGACATCACAAGTTACGCGGGCATGCTCTTTCCGGCATCCCAAAGGTGGTAATTAGGGCCTGCATGACGGTGGCAATACAGGCATCGTAGACCACCCGCAAATAGCAACCTGCAGTGCAGGCAACTGCCACAGGTGCACACATTCACCACAGGTGGAGTGAATGGAGCCTGTCCCAGTACAAAAGGAGTACACCCACACACCACACACCTTCCTACACCAAAATTATCCCACTACCTGCTGCAATCATGGGGCTGGAGGACATGCCTGTACTGCTACAACTACAGCAACAACAGCAACAACAACAACTACAGCTACAACAACAGGCAGCACAGAGGAGACGCAGGAGGAGAAGGAGGGTGAGACAGGCACAGCAAGTTCCACCAGTGCAGCCAGTGGTACCACGTAGGCAGCCACCAATCCCTCGCATCAGACCCAGTCCATTCAATCTAACCCCAGAGCATATCTACACCCTGTACCAGTGTGACCGGGACACCATGACCAGCATAGTAGACATGATACACAACGGTATCGTCAGCCTGATAGAAATCTGCACTGCCACCCCCCTCTACTAAAGGTGGTTCTGTGCTCCACTTCCTGGCCACAGGCACGTACCAGCACACAGTGGGGCAGCTGCATGGCATATCACAACCACTCTTGTCCCGCATGCTGACCCAAGTGCTTGATGCCCTCCTGAAGCATGTAAGCATCCACATTTACCTACCATGGATTGGCCAGGAGCTCGCTGACACCAAAGTAGGCTTCCATGCACTGGCAGGCATGCCCAATTGCGTCGGTGCCCTCGACTGCATCCATGTAGAATTGGTGGCCCCTCATGCCAATGAGGTGGTGTACCCCAATCGCTGGCAATACCACTCCATCAACGTGCAGATGGTATGTGACTCCAGCAAGATCATCAGACATTGTTGTGCCCGATATCCCGGATCTACACATGACGCCCTGGTGCTGCATAACTCCACGCTACCCCGTTACATGGAGCAACATGCTGGACGACGTGTCTGGCTGCTCGGTAAGTTGCCTGACTGGGCCATGGCAGTGCATTGGGGTAGTGAGGTGGGGGGATGCATACTCCACCTTGGTGGGATGGGCATGTAAGTGAACACCCTGCATCATCTGTACAACGCAATCCACACTAGCAGACCATAGTGCAGTACACAATGCATCAAATTAACCTGTGTACATACATACAGGGACATGTGCATGTCGACACCAAATAGCTGCAGCCATGGCTATGAATCCTACAGTTGTCAGCTCAGATTGACTCACACATACCTCTTTGTGCTCCAGTGCAGGAGATGGAGGCTATCCCTTGAAGCTGTGGCTACTTACCCCTGTGAGGAACCCGCGTAACAGGCACGAAGAGGAGTACAATCGGGTCCATACCGTACCCGTGTTGTGATTGAGCAGACCTTTGGCCTGTCGTAGGCATAGTTCCGCTGCCTAAGCAGGGCTGGCGGAGCACTCCTTTATGGCCCTTAGAAGGTGGCAAAGATCACCATGGTCTGTGTCATGCTGCACAACATGTGTATCTGGATAAATGTACCACTGCCACCTGACATTGACATGCATGCACTGGGTGAGGATGATGAGGATGATGATGGAGGAGAAGCAGCACCACTGCCAGTACGTGATGCACAAGATGGCTGTGCTGTACGCCAATCACTGATTGACGATTACTTCTGAACCACAGGGATCTTGATGGTTATGTGTCAGTGCTACACTGAGCACTGGGACCATGTGGACATGGACACAGGGTGTGTGGGGAGTTGGGCACTGTGCACTGTCGTTAATACAATGAACACTCACAAAAAAAACAATGTCCAGGCATTAAATGATTTTGAACACAACAGATGTATTAATGAAAATTACAACAGAGTGCTTCCTCCCTCCACCACTCGCACGCCCTCCCTCCTCCCCCCAAAACACCCAAACACCCCATACCCCCAATAAACACCCCATACCCCCAATAAACACCCCTTAGCCCCCAATAAACACCCTCTTAATCCCCAATTAACACCCCCTCAATCCCCTCAACACCACTAACACCACCTCCCCCCTCACCCATTGTCATCCCACACTATTTCCGGGCTTTTTTTGTGTCCGGGGGCAGCATTTTTGTCTGCCTTGCACTGCACCTTGTCATCCGCACAGGGCTTGAGGGAGCGGAACTTGCAGGAGTGGACGATGGGGTGGATGTGGAAGGGATTTGCACCGCCGGTGCAGGTTGTTGTCGCTGTATGTGTGCGAGGATGCTGTTTAGGACCTGTGTGACGGCCCCCAAACTGTCACCGATCATAATAGCACTTGCATTGATGGCCGCAATGGTCCCAGCATTGGCCTCCCGGATCTCACGTTGTGTTTCGTCACCCTCGGCCACATACTGGCACACCAGTTCGAGCATCGAGTCCTGCCGGGCCTCTACCCTTGACAGGCGTGCCTCCATGTCAGTGAGGGCTGTGGGGGTAGAGGGTGCTGCAGCTGGGTGTGCAATTGCAGGGCTGGCCTCTGGGGTGCTTGTGATATGCGGACTGTGCAGTTGAACCACAGAATCCTGCATTGGGCTGGACGGTGTGCCCTGAGTGGTGTGTTGGGGGGTGGATGGGGGGCTTGGGGTGTGGGTTCATTCCACATGGATTGTGCCATCAATGTGCTCAAACTCCTCCGCTTCAACATCCACATCGCTGAGTGGGGCTGTGGCTGCTGCCTCACCCACTGAACTGGTGGCAGCGGACTGCATGTCATCAGCCTCCCCTTCAGCTGTTGTTGCCAGCTCTGCATTCGCACTTCCGTCCGCTGCTGTTGTCTCATCATCAGCCTGCCTGGCCTGTACAGGTCCCCTGGGTAGCAATCTGGGCTGCGGTACAGCCACGGAGGTGGAATGCCCATTGCCCTGTGGTCTGGCGCTGGATGTGGATGGCCTTGGGGCAGGGTCCTGCCCTTCACCTTCTGCATCAGTGCCTGTGGGGTACTGTACAGTATTTCATTTTGCATGCAATCGATTCTTATAGATGTGTCACACAGGGTACTTTCAAGGGGGGGGGGGCATATTGGCATAAGCCGTGGCGTCTCCATTCAGCACTGATGCGTACCAGGTGGCATGCCATTGTATTGGGGTTTGTGTGATGTATGACATGCAAATTGTCACTGTGTGTTGGGTGTCTGTTGGTAATGTGATTAGCACGCTGCATGCATTTCATTATGCCAGGGTTTGGGCCTCCATCTGGATATGGATCTGTATATGTGTGTATGATGGACCATGAATTGGCTTGGCTCACGTTCACATCAGGTGTACTACGTCATGGTTCGCCCTACTGGGGTTTGTAAGGTCACTCACCTCCATCTCCCGATGCCACGGCACTCGTCTCCATTTCGCCGAAGCCCTCTATGGACTCCATTTGGATGGTTGTGCTGCAGGTTTCTTCCCAGCGCATTAGTTTGACTGGTGAGTGGGCACCCCCGCCTGTGGCCCTGGCCTCCCTGTGATTGGTGGCCAGGATGTTCCAGACCCAGAGACGTAGGTCGTTCCATCTTTTTTTACAGTCTTTGACTGTGCAGGGGGTGGTGCCGACCGCTGACACCTTGCATGCAACCTCCTCCCAGATTTCCTTCTTTCTTATCTGAACTTCCCTTTTGAGGTTGTTTTGAAAAACCTCATCCGCATGGGCTGCAAAGGTATCAGCCAGCATGTTTAGCTCCTCATCAGAGAAGCGCTTCTTGTGCAGGCGTGGGGTTGTCTTACGGGTAGCCTTCAACATGCTGGGTGGTGTGGCACTGCTCTCTCCTCTGTATCACTGCCGGATTGGGAGGATGGCAATGGATTGTGTTTTTAATGATGGCCGCCGGCGCATTTCCCATACTGATGCAATGACGTTGCTTCCGGGTCTGGTATTACGAGCCCGGTATTAGCATGATGTTATTACCGGGTCGTTATTAAGGGGTTGCTCCTTGGCAGAGGCAGTATCGGCGGGTCCCGTGATGCCGCTATCGGGGGGGTTGGACGGCCTTTAGCGGCAACGGCGGTGCAACCATTACCGGCATGGGGGTTCGCGCATGCTTACTCACTCATAATCAGCCGCTATTAGCGGCATCAAGGGAACACGGACCGGCTACTACCTCCATGACGGTAATGACTCCTTTTTAGCAGGATTCTTGTAATGAGGCCCATTGTCCGCAATAGGGAAGTTGGCATAGTCTGTGGCTAGCTTGTTTCGGGTGTTCTTAGAGGATTCTGTTTTATTGTTATTCAGGGCCAAGGAGTTGTAGGCCATCCAATCATATTCCCACAGCACATCAAAAAGCTTAAACAAGTTCAAGATGGTATTCAAAATACATTTACTAGAACGGAAATAGAGGTGGCAGAGGAGGTCATTGCTATTGAATATATAATTGCAATTGGATAATAGCAGTGTTCATGCAGCAATTATATAAGGTAATTGTCATCAGGCACAAGAGCTGATGATCACATTTCATAGTAAAATAAACCCATTATAGGAATTGTACAATGGTTACAATTAAATGTACAAAAGTGATATAGAGATAGAATTATTTACATCATTGTGCTGCAATATACTGATAAGGTATATTTTGATTAGAACTGTTATTAATTAAGTGTAATTGTAATTATTAATTAAGTCTATTGGCAAGGTATCGAAAGTACAACGGTAGTACAGAAATGCGGTTACTTAGATCGCTGTACTGCAATGTACTAGTTGAGAATAATGTTGATCAAAAATGTTGATGGTTCAGTCTAATTGCAAAGTATCAATAAAAGTGTGAATTGGAACAAAATAGAGGTTGAATTACAACAAACATGCATTGCGTGATCTGAGTTTAAACCGATGGCGGCACATCGAAAATGGCAAATAAGCTTACATTCTAGTTGCCTCAGTTTCATACATAGGTTACCACCACGTTTGCTAGTTGTGGCATTTGCCAAACCAAAAAAGCATATGCCTGCTTTGTTGGCTAGTTGGTGTTGCATTTGCCAATGTAACGCTAGAGGTAAATTGACACCTGTTTTATTGAGACTTGAAAGGTGTTCTCTGATGCGGACTTTCAACTGTCTGATCGTGCTCACTATATATAAATTGTTACAAACACATATAATTGCATAGACCACAAATGTGATGAAATTCTTGATCGCAATTTTAGTCCCAATTTGATCAGCAAATTCCTGACAATTAGGATAGGCATATTGGCACTGGTTGCAGCTCCCACATTTGAAAAAGCCAACTGGTTGTTTCAGCCATGTTGGATGTGTTTTAGCATCTGAAGGATCAAAGAAAGAAGGACTGAGTCTATTGCGAAGAGTATTAGCTTTGGTAAAAGTAAATTTAGGCCTCTGTGAAATTTATGGTTTTAGGTCTGGATCCAAATGCAAAAGATGCCAATGTTTGCGAGCCAATTTGAACAGAGTTGACGAGTCCCTTGAGAACTGTGTAATAATTGAGATAGACCTGAATTGAGTATCTGTAGAAGATTTTGAGGCCATTAGGTCGGCTTGGTTTGTTGATAGATATTTTTGAGATGCTTTAAGCATTGTGGGGACTGGATAACCTCGTTGTCTAAAGCGATTGATCAAATGTTTGCGTTCAGCTGTGAAATCTATATCTTTAGAACAGTTTCTTCTTGCTCTGTAGAATTCGCCACCTGGAATGTTAAGTATGGTGGCTCTTTGGTGACAACTCCTGGCATGCAATATGGCATTTACTGCTATCGGTTTGCGGAAAGTTCTAGTTTGTAGTGTCTTATTTAAAAAATAAAATTCCAGGTCTAAAAAGGTAACTGTAGTGGGACTAGAATGACCAGACAAAGTGATTCCAAAGTTGTTATTATTGGCATGAGTAACGAATTCATCAAAGGTAGTACTTGTATCTTGCCAGATTATCAAAATATCATCAATATATCTTTTCCAACACACCAGTTTGTTTTGAAATTCAGGTTTATCAAGTATATGAGTTTCTTCAAAATGTGACAAAAAGATTTGCCAAGACGGTGCAAACTTAGCACCCATGGAGACACTTTTTGACTGTAAATAGTAAACATTGTTGAAGAGACATACATTATTGGAAAGAGCAAATTTAAGAAATGACTTTATCATTTGAATATGGCGATGATAAGATACAGATGAATTCCAAAAAATATAGTCAATAGCCTGAATGGCTAATTCGTGATTAATAATAGAATAGAGAGCTGTGACATCTAGAGTTGCCAAAAAAAAGTTAGGTTGCCATGATATAGTTTGTAAAAATTGCAGGACTTGTGTGCTATCTCTAAGATAGGTGCTCATTTTGATAATAAAAGGTTGAAATACCTCATCAAGGTATTGTGATATAGCTTCAGTGACCCATCTGATGCCACTCATTATAGGCCTGACTTCCGGCAACTCGGTAAAGTGCTCATGTATTTTTGGCAAAAAATACAGAGTGGGTATCGTAGGGTCAGTGATGGTCAGAAATTGCTTCTCATTATCAGTTAAGTATCCTGAGGTATACCATTCGTCAATGAGGCATTGCAAGTCCAGTACAATTTGTTTTGTTGGATTTTTAGTGAGTTTAACATAACAATCAGGTGTCCCTAAATGTTTCCTTCCCATTTTGATGTAATCAACAGTGTTGAGTATGAGAATATTGTCACCCTTATCTGCTTCTTCAATCGTAATGGTAGGTTCTTCCTCTAATTGTTTTAAAGCTTGCAATTCCTGCAAATGTAAGTTTCTGCGCTGGGTTGTTTTGAATGGTCTGTCCAACATTCTATGTATATCTTTGATCATGGCCATATGAAAGATATCTATAATATTGCCAGTACTCAATATGGGTGTAAATTTCAATTTAGGTTTCAGTCCAGTTATGTCTAAGCATCTGCTCTGTACATCAAGATCTAGCATCACTTGCTCTCTATCAGGAGGTGTGTCTGATGTGAGAGATAATAATATCTCAATGTGATCCATATCCCGCATAGTGTGTTTGCTAAGTGTAGGTACTGGTGGTTTGTAAACATGTGTTTTCATCTGATTCACAAAGATTTCTTTTGTTTCAATTTCCTAATGAATTTGAAGAGATCTATTTCAAATTGCACAAAATCTGTACGATTAGTCGGAGCAAAGGAAAGCCCTTTATTGAGAACCCTAATTTGATCATTGCTCAGACTGCGACAGATTCACTACTAAATTGGAGCATTCACCTGTTCAATTGTTTTCTGGCATTGGCCATTGTCAGGATTACTGTCCGACCGGACTCTAAGTTGGCGTTGCGTATTTAGCACAGGTGGGACTCGAAATCTTACATGTTTGGTATTGGGAGTTGGTTGGCTGCCCTTTTTGTAGCATCTTATTTGTTCTAAAAAAAACCTTAGCGCTAGCAAGAGTTGCATCTGATTTAGAAGGTTCAACACTTGGAGATTGTATGTCTCCATCTGAATCAGGATCCGAACTACTGGTTGGACTAGTGTTGGTTGTGCTCCCTCGTGATCTATACGGGGCAAATTCATATTTGGTTTGAAATATATATACCCTATCTTGTCTGTCAACCTTGTCATCTCTAAAATATTTCTGAGTATTTCATTCATTATGTCAAAGTTTTTAGTTTTAGTAGTTTCAGGATTCGGCATAGCCTTAATTTCCTCTTTTAGAGCATCAATTTGCGATAACACTCTAGTGTGTATGAATAATTAAAAGTTCCAACATAGTCTGTGAACTTTGTGTAAGGTTTGCTTCTCATTTGTCAGCTAAATCTGCATCTTCATCATTGGTGAAATTAGGAAAAATGAGAATACGTAAACCTCTTGGTATTTTATCATTTTACAAGTAGTTAGTCAAGGATGCTTGCTCCCAGTATTTGTTGATTTCTTTTTTTGAGAGACGCTCCAATTTAACAATTTTTTGTCTGAGAGTTTCTATCAAGCTAATATTACTTCTAAAGGCATTGGCTGTACTGCCTCATGGTGCAAAGAGGGCAGCCCGATCTTGTTCTCTATTGAGTAAATAATCTGCCATTTTTACGTAAAACATAGAGCAAGCAGTTGTCAGCAAAACAGTCAAAATGAATATTCAAACTGTATGGAGATCTAGGGGTCGTAAGCAGACAGTGTGCTTATTAATACCGCTAAATATTTATATAGTAATGTAAATTAGTAGGGGACGGATCTGCTGTGTTGGCACCCTTACACTGGTGTAGCAAGTACCAGGACACTTAAACTAGGAAATGGAAAATTAAGGTAAATCCAATGCGCAGATCCAGAAAATTTGAAGTCCAAGTAGAAGAAAGTATTGCTGTTATCGGTTACAGAGTTTATTAGTCAAAAAACAGCTGACACGTGTTTCCACCTTTCAGGTCGTTATCAAGGCTGTACATTAATAGAGATGATATTTGGCTTTATAGATGGTATTGATAGTTTCAGCATCATTTTTATAGTGACCGCTCAGCTGGATGACAATCTGAGTGTCGTCCACGTAGTTTGTATATTGAACACCTAATTTATTTAGGAGATCCAATAGTGGTCGTATGTACAAATTGAAAAGCAGAGGCAACAGGCATGAGCCCTGTGGAACCCTGGAGGTTTGAGAGATGGGGATAGAGTGATTATTACCCACACAAACCCTTACCATGCGAGGGCCCAAGAAGGACGCTATCCATTTGGATGCCAATCTGGAGCAATTTGCGACCTCTCCGAGCCTTGTCTCTAGCAAGCTATGAACAACAAGATTGAAGGCTGCAGAGAGGTCGAGCAGCATCAACAATGCAGCTTGATTTTTATCCACTATGCTAGCTAGAGTAGACTTTAAGTCGATGATGGCGGTTTCTGTTCTGTGACGAGTCCTGTAGCCTGACTGTTGAGTGCCTAAGATGTTGTGCTCTTCGACATGAGCCTGAAGTTGGATGTATGCAAGTTTGTCCAAAATCTTCAATATGAAGGGTACATTAGTTATTGGTCTGTAATTGTCTTTATTGGAGGGATCAGTCGTCTTCGGGGCACGAGGTGGCTTTTAAATCCTGTATCACTTTGAGCACATCCTTTTCTGAGTAATGAGAGAAGGAGAATTGTGATATATTGCTCTGAGCGTTGGTGGGATGCATTATAGTTTGTGTGGTAAGCGACGGGGCCACGTTGTTAAGGGATTTCTTAATTTTTTCCTTATGTGAAATTGATTTTAGACAGAAAGCCCTCATGGATGTCTTGGCACCATTCTGAATCCTTTGTTATGTTGTTAGATGGTGGAGGCTGGTCTTGAAAATCTGCCAGAATCTTAAAAAGCTCTCCAACATTAGATTGGGCGTTAATGATTCTTTTGTTATAGTGTGTCACTTTAGTGTTGGTGATGAGTTTTTTAAATTCTTGTATGGATTTTTTGAAGGCGGATAAAGTATTAACGTTGGGGTTCTTCCTCCAAGTTCTTTCTAGGGTCCTTTTGGATTGTCTGGCGGTGACAATTTCTTCAGAGAACCAGGTGTTTTTAATGGCTTCCGATTTAATTACTTTCATCTTCAAAGGAGCTAATTCATTCACAACTTGCTTGATAGCAAGAGTCAAAGGATCATCTAGAGCAGAAGAGTCAGAGAAGTTGACTAGAGCATGCAGTTTGGATGATAGCAGAGTTGGGAACTTGGGCACAGTTATGTTTTTCAGGTTACACGTTAATTTGTGTAGGCGTGGGTAAGAGTTGAGTTTTGGTGGAGGACTCGGCATGAGGATTTTCGACTGGAAAAGAGCATGATCTGACCAGATACATGATGTTACTGTAAGTTGGGAAATGTCTACATTTTGCAATAGGAGCCAATCAAGTGTATGTCCACTTTTTTGTGTAGGAGTTTTAATCCATTGTTTTAGTCCTATTGAGCTGATAGAGTCTTGTAGGCTGAGATCCGCTTTATCCAGTTGGTCATTAGCCCAATAGTTAAAGTCGCCCATGTTGATAAGAGGGCTTTTAGCTTTACAGATGTGTGCCATTAGATCGATCAATTGTTCTTCGAAGAGGGGCATGTTTTTAGGGGGTCGATATATGGTGAGCACATTGAGGGATGTATGCAGGGAGGTTTTAATTTTTACTCACAAAGATTCACATCCATCAGTTGAAATATGTAGTAAAACATAGCAATTAAGGCTGGACTTGCACATAAGTGCTACTCCGCCTCCACTGCCTTGTAAATGATCTGCCCTGTAAAGGTGTACTCATCAGGAGTTGAGAGCGTGGCTTTCGTGGGAAGGTCAGGGTTAAGCCATGTTTCGTTTATGACAAAAATGGCGGGGTTGTTTTCATTCACATGGTCTGCAATTTCTACTCCATGCTTATAAAGAGAGCGAGTATTTAGCAATGAAAATGACAAAACTAGCAATGGGGCAATGTTAGATACTTTGTCGCTGTTTGCATGCATTGTTTTATCTGGGCACATGTTCAAATAGCTCAAGGGGTCACGTGCCGATAGAATCGAAAATGTGAGCTTACTGGTAGAGGCGGCCTGCCTCTGGGCTCAGTATCACTTCAACTTGCACAGCTGTCTAGCAAGTGAAGATACCAGCCTAGTTTTACAAACCTAGTGTTACTGATTACCTGCAAACAAAGCAGAGTAGAAGGAGGGTGACTGCTATTGAAGTCGCTGCGGCGTGACCGGCGAAGACTAGCATGTCCCAGAAGCGCAGGCGCTGAAGCACCTGGACTTCCTATTTGGGAGCTTGTAGTTATTGGTAATGTAGTTCTGAAGACTACAATATTCACACGTGAGAGTTCTTACTCTCTGACAGACACAAGCAAGCTTTGGCAAAACAAATTCTGTGACTACAAAGTTCAAAATCCAAATTCAAATGCAAATTCCAGCAAATACAAACAACTTCAACTGAATGTACTGCTATTCAAAATCTTCAAGTTAAGCATTTCACTGGGTTCGTGGCGGAAATGGAGTGGCTCACATCACTCCCATTCTGGGAGGGATTGGGTCGCTGGACACTAATTGAGTCTGGCACTGGAGGTATTAATATTCTTAACTGTTTTAAGCTTTATATAACTGAAATGAAATGTAGCGTAGGTCTGATGCTGTCTGCATTATCTTAAGCTAAATGTTTTAATGTTGGGTATAATACATTTTTCTTTCTTTCTAATTGTCTTTCATGTTTTTTTGCTTGCATTCTTATTATGTATTTGTGAAAAGTCTTTTTGACGATAACACAATATATATATATTTTTTAAAGATAGTTCTTCACTTTTGAAGGGTTCATTATCAAAACTTCTTCCAATAGCTCAAAATCATTTAACACTCCACAGCATAAGCGTTTCCAAGTGTCCACAAACCAATCTTGTGTGTGATTTCCCCTAGAGGGGTCTCGGTCTCAATATAGCAGCAGTAAAGGCTTAATGAACGCCACTTGACCCTGGATTTAAGCGACTGAAGTCCTAGTTTGCATCTTATTAGGGAAATTGGGAGTTATCTCGGTAGACGTAAGGCCTTTTTCCAAAAATAGGCGTCCATCACATCCCAGAAGCCTTCAGGGATGTTCAAAGCTGTTTCTTCACCATGCTGCATAATGGGGGCTACTTTTAGATTAGAAAAAGAAATAATGGGGATTAGTGTAAATTTCCCAAATGTTTTGTGGATCAGCATTGCCTGACAATGCATTTTGATCTGATCACTTTGGTCCAGGTATTCTCGCCCGTGGGCTCCTTTTTTAGATGGTATTGCCGATTTGGTGGACAAGTGTTTGCTGGACCCTTGTATTGTCACTATTGTACTGTGTGGTAACTTGAAAACAACATGCTCTAATTTAGACTCCAAGCTGCCCTCTCAACTAGGGAGCCAGGACGCTCCAAGGAAAAGAGGCAAGGCTTGGATGGACTTGATGGACTCACAAGGTTTATGTATGCTCAATGATAGTGTTGCTGGCGATAATCCTGCAAGGCCTACATGGACTTGAGGTGCCCATTAGGACATTTTAGATGACATGTTTGTCTCTGTAACGTATCTGCAGATGCATATGTGTTGAAGGTTGTTTTGGGCACCTCCTGTAGTGATCATGAAATCTTGCAGTCACAATGGTCCTTTCCCTGGACTTATATGCACCCAAGTTGGAAATGGAATTTCTTGAAATGAGGAATCATATGTGAAATTGAATGTTTATGGGTTATGTTTGATGGGCCTCAGGTTGGTAACGCATTGGCTGCTGGGTCTTATATGTCAGTTTTAGGTTCTTAGGTTATGAAAAGGCTGGAATTCGTCAGGCCGCATTACCAGGCACAGACACTTCTTTGATCCACAAGCCCAGCAGAAGAAAAGAGAATTAAGAGTTGCAATAAGGAATTTAGCTTGTCAAAGTAGGGCATTTGATTTCTTAAGACCAAAAAACTGAAAGTAAAATTTTAAAACTGGCTAATAAGATATAGAGTTTTATTGGCAAAAAATGATGCAGAATCCATGCTCTTGCATTTGGCTGCCAAGCGTTCATCAGAAATGTGGAAGTTAATTAAGGGGTGTGGTATCTCGCAAAAGTCCTTGCAGTTAAATCTGGTCTCCAAGGAGCCATGGAGTGTGTATTTCACTCATACCTTTAGGGAAAATCCACCCCTCAGGACACATTAAATTTTCTTTTTCTGAGGAAGCATGGCTTTTGATGTTTGATAAAGAGGATATCCTCTATTTAATCAAAATGTGTAGTAGGCCACGGGTGCCTGGCCTGGATGGCTTGATTTTAAATTATTTTGAGAAAAGGGCTCAGAGTGCGGGTACCTATCTGGCTTATAGATTTCCCTCTTGCATTTGATAATGTGGATAGAGCGCTGCAGTGGAGTAAGTTATGATTGTGGGGTTTTGCGGTGGAGTAAGTTACGATTGTGGGGCTGCCCGGCTGTCTTGACAGATATTCTAATGAAGCTTTACAGTGATACATCTCTTCAAGTAAGGCTAAATCAGCAGGGGGAAGCTATCTATAGGAATTTCCACCTTCAGGTGTATAAAGCAAGGGTGTATACTTACCCCAGCTTTATTTAATGTATTTACCTGAGATTAAAATAAACTATAGAACTTGCCCAGGCGTTTGCACCTCGTATGAACGGGCAGCCAATTCAATGGCTTTTGATGCGGATGATTTAGTCCTCCTGGCCCAAACACCGCTTGGTCTGCAGAGACTGCTGAACGCGCTGCAAGTCTATGCTGCAAAACATAACCTATTGATAAATGTGTTAAAATCGAATATTATGATTCTGCAGCCAGCCAGGTCAAAAGGGAAATGCAATTTCAATTATCCAACAATATATTTAGATTAAATACTGATTCTCTAATTAGCTCTAAACATTTGATTTCCCAAATAGAGAGAACATTATCAGTTTTTGATGACGAGGCATGTCTTAAAATAAGGTGCTTTTATCTGCGAGCTAACATTTTCGATAAAGTGCACATGCTTTCCATTGAGACATCTCCTGTAGAGACAGTAAGCCTAATTCAAATCGAATTATTTGGATGGGAATATTCTTTTGTGAGTTCCAGGAACTGCTTCCAGAACTGCCCCTGCCCGTTCAAAATATTCCAGAGTGAGGTAGGCATGTAGAGTGAGGTTTCTGCACCATAAATTAAAGTGGGGACTGCCTTCATTTTCTAAAACTGTATAACTCGAAGGAGCGAAAAACACCCATGCGCTCGTGGAGCACCATTACCTGAGCTGCTAACGCTTCTGCTTTCATCCTCAACAACTTAACATTAAAACAATCTTTTAGCACCATTGTTCATATTGAATCCTAAGTAACGATAAGTATCGGCTCTTAACACTTAACACAGGGGACTAATAGAGGTACCAATCCAGTTGCTGTCAAGGGCAAAGTATGGGCCAATGTACTTCTTATAGGTATTTGCGAATTTTAGATTGGAGGCAAGAAGTTGCCGAATTATTTGAAAACATTTCCAAATGCCTCTTTTAGAAATTTATTTTTAAGAATGTGTTTTCATTTATTTCCTGCAAGAGAGGTGCTAGGTAGGACAGCAAACCTTAATACGAGTCTCTGTGGTTGTAGATTCTGTCAGTCACCTACAGAATTAGAAACCATAAGGCACTTGCAGGTTGATTGCTCAAAGTTGGCGGAACAGAGAAGCCTGCTTTTAGACAGATTTATAAGTCAATATAGAGTGTTCACCCATGATGAATGGTGGGCAATAATTTTTTGTGGGAAATACGTACATTTGTCCCTGGCAGTTGTCAAGTTTTTAAAACAGCTGTTTTTGTAATTTTGTACTTGGTTCTATCAAATTCTATAAGCCGGGGAGTCAATATGCGAAGTGGAAATTTTAAGCCAATTCAGGGATTAGTGTTATAAATGTGAATTCAGTTATTTTATTTAATAGCTATAATGATATGTGTAAAGGTATAACTGAGAATGGATTGTTTTGATTTAATGTTTGGGGTTGAATTATTATGTATGTATTGCATACACTATTCTTTTGCTTTGGCAAAATGTTTGCTCTGTGCAAGCTAAACACTTAATAAAAAATAAAAATGTAATCAACATCTGAGAGAATGCCCAGCTGTGTATCTGCAAATGCGTAAACCTGATAGCCTCCTCTATTTGGTTGGCAGCCAAATGTTGGATATTGACTTGAGGTTTGCTTGTGTTTGGAATCTGGGAGAACATCGCTGCTACCACATCCCAAAGGTCTACATCCACACGTTTTTGAACCAGGAAATGTGAGGAACCCCTGACTGGCCTACACACTTCCAATATCATTTCTGAGAGAAAAGCTCTGCCAGGGTCTCTGGCCACATGACTTTGTAATGCAACCAGGTACCTACCAAGGCATGCTACTCTCCTCCTTTTAACCTGGTGAGAACAGGATCAGCTTTGCCCCCGGGCCTTGCCTCAGTTTAAGTAAACTTTGCATCCTGGAGGACTTGCTGCTTGTCTCTATGCAGACCTGCCACAAAGATGCAGAAGCACCAGACACACGAGCACTGGCAATCAGCAACGCACAACCTGTGGTTGTAAACAAATAAACATTCCACAACCAAGTGCAATGTTTAAAACCGTGTGCAGCCGGCAGTGACAAAGTCTACCCAGATTAAGAGCATGCAAAGCTGTGGACCAGTGTCCTCTTCTCCTATTTATTCCATTTGGGGCATTAGTGGTTTATTTTCATTATAAAGCACCAAGTGCTTGTCTAGCAGAGAACATTTATTCCTGAATCACATTTCTTGAGTTGAACCTGCACTATATTTTATGAGAGAAATCCCATGTCTGGCGTGGCTATAAACACAAACATCCCAGTTAACTTTGCTTTAGTGTACTTTTAGATGCCTTTGTAAGACCACTGTGCATGGATTGCTTCAAAAGGGTATCCGGGTATGAGTTGGGGGAAGAAAAGTAGTTAGTGGGAAATAACTAAGCCCATTATCTTTAAGGATTATAGCATAATGTGTCAGGTAAACAGAAGATAGGCTGCAAAGCGCCGTAGGGAGTTCCCCTAAGTGTGTGGGCACAAATCCTAAAGTAAATAACAGTGACCACAAAAGCGCCTCCACTTGGGATAATAGGGTCAAACACCAGGCACCCATTCAAAGAAATATGCACATTTAACAAAAAAAGCTTAAGGTAATTAAGCCTGTGTGAATTTTTTTTCATTATCTTAAAATCCCTATTGCGTGAAGCCAGGTCCCTCATAGGGCAGTAATACATTTCACAAACATAAAAACTACCTTCAATCGTCCAGCGGGCTTACTTATAACACTGTATCGATAGTGGGGCTAAATATAGAAGAGGGACTAGCTCCTCCTGTGCACTGGCAGGGGTAACACAAAAGTGAAACTACCTCTGGGTAAACATTACCAAGAAGTAGTCCTACTTCTATGTTTAACACTGCGATCAGGCCAGGGAATTGGCTCTAAAGTAAACATTTTGATACTTGAGCCTAGTGGATGGGGGTATGGGTATGTTTACCGTTTTTTACAGTGCCCCGAGGGGGCCTTGCCTCCTCTCACATTCTTTACTATAAAAATCTATCCTGATGTTTGGGAGGGGGCTTCTGGAAAATGTGGAAACATCAGGCACCTGCAAATATTCTGGGGTCACCTATGAATATTTGTGTATTCAGTGGTGGCTGGTGAATTATTTAATTGGAGGGGGTAAATGCTTGCCATACAAAAGAGCCCAAACTAATCAAGGTGGGGCATTAGAGGTTCTCTCCCGAAAAAACATTTTTATTTGGAATAAAGAGTTAAAATGGTGAATTATACAGCACACTTTCTGTAAAAAATGGTAACGCATGAAAGAAATCCAATATATGCAAGTCCCCAACAGCGCACAGGAGAATTTCCCAAAGCATTTTTATGATGCCTTTCCCCATAATATATGCTAGTGTAAAACACATTTTTTCATAGTGGCTGTGCCCGTACAGCCACTATGGCTGTACGGGCACGAGTACATGCTGACTGCACCTATGCATACCAGTATTCTCATATAAGGACATATTCATGTTTACTTTGAGCATAATGCCAGTAATGATACTATAAGAAAACAGTTCCAAGCTGGCTCTGCCAACACACACCAGCACATGCAAATTAAAATGCCATGCCACAATAAGAAACATGTCCAACAGGTAATAACACCTATAATAGCTTTATCATAAATCCCCAGCAAGAAATGTCATGCCACAGTAAGACATGGCTAGACTGGCTGAACCAGAATGCCAGTATAATCATGTAACAACACATATAATGCTTGCATGATCATATGTTCAGTATCAAAAGGCATGTCACAATAGGAATTGGCTATGCTGGTAGCACCACAAGGCCAGTCTAGCCACGTCCTGACACTTATCATGCTTGCTTTATCATAAATGCCCAGACAAAAAAATGTCATCACACAGTAAGTAGAGGCTAGCCTGGCTGCATGAAAAGCCAGTCAAGCCATGTTATAACACTTATCATGTTTGCATAGATGCCCAGCAGAAAATGCCATCCCACAGTAAGCAATGCTTAGGCTGGCAACAACAAATTTCCTGTATAACCACGTAATAACACATATTATGCATGATAAGTGTTGTTCCATGGCTAATTTGGAATGCATTGGTGCAGTCAGTCTGGCTACATTTTCTGACTCTGGCATGGCATTTAGTGGGCATCAATGTTAAATCAAATATGATATAATGTTTGCTTTAAAATAGATGCCCAGTAGGGAACTGTCATGCTCCAGTAAGAACTGTCATAATCGCTACACCAAAATGCCAGTCTAGCCACCTAATAACACTTAACATGCATGACACATGTTTGGGGTACCCATAAATCAGAGGCCCACTCTCCAGTACGGTGAGGTACACTCACCATGCTGGTGAGTGGGCCTCAGATGCATCCCCAAATCAAAGGCCTGCTCACTGTGCTGGTGAACAGACCTCTGATTCATCCTCTAATCAAAGGCGTGCTCACCAGCTCGATGAGCAGCACTCACCGACCTGGTGAGTGGACCTCTGATTTGGGGACACGCCCGCATCAGCAAATCAGAGGCCCATGAGCGGGTCTCTGATTTGGTGGGTGCAGGAGGAGGGGTAGATTTTACATGCAACCATACATACACATTCATTCTCTCATGCACCCACACAACATACACTCTTTCATTCATGCATCCATGCATGGATTTTGTTTTCTAACCTGCAGCCTGGACCAGAATCCTCTTTTCCAAGTCCATTGACTCTGGCATGCCCTCAAGCAACATGAAAAGGAACAAGGAAGCAGGACATTTTTCCTGATTCCTGCACATGAGCGCAGGAGCCAGAGCAGCCCATGGAAGACGCCCAGCAGCTCTGAATGTGTGGGGAGGCATAGAAGCACCCCCTCAAACATTCATAGCTACAGTACCCCAGCCTGCAGCACCAATGGGCCATGCAAGGCTGGGGAAGCAAACTGCTCCTGGTCTTGCATTACCCATTGGGAATGCATGCTAGGATACGAACTGTCAAAGGGGAACTTTGTTTCCTTTTGACAGTTAGAGAGGCAGCACATGATCACTCCCTCAGCAGCAGCAAGTAGCTGAGGGATAGCTCAGTGGTGGCTAGTCCAAAATGGGTGAATCTCCCATAATGAACAAGCTGACACTGTATGAATACCTTATTCTGAATTTTGCCCGGGTCTAATGGTAACGTGCAATAACAATGATGAAACACATATTGTGCTTTTATATGTTTTATGTGTTGACCTGCCTTGAGGTTGTTTCTTAATAGTAACTTCAATCAGTAGGTATCTTCCTTAGGTGTACAGGACGACGTGCTAAACCTCCTCCTTCCTCCTGCTCAATTGTTGTAATGAGGCAACAAAGGCAGAACTGAGCTAAAGGATCTATTAGTCCCTGAAGGTGTCAGTAAATACTGTGAGACTTCTTTAAGGAAGGATTACATTCTCCCACAGGCATGCTCCTACCAGGTCTTAACGAATACATGTATGACCAAGCCTCCAAAACATCCCAGTAAGTGGGAACGCCTAAAATTCAACTGCTCTTGCTCAACTATTTATACTAAAGGTCTAGGCCAACACTAAAAATGTATCATGAACATTTGCTGTCAGCTCTAGATCTACAAAAACCTACTTAGGTACCAAACTCTGAGAAATGGCTGACTTATTCAGATCTCCTGGTTCCTCAATGAAATATCCATGTGTCCATCCACTGCTGGCCACAGAGTGCTTGTCAGTGGGTGTCACATTCTGGAGCCCAGTGAGAAGTCTCTCAATGATGCCATCTGATGAGTGGGCCTCATCAGTGCTGCTGCTTCTGGAAATAATACAATGTTTTATCAGTATTATCAATTTTTGCTGCATAATATTTTTGCCAAATTTATTTTTGGTGTTTCTTTACGACTGTTTTTTACTGCAAAAATAAAGATGGGGTGGCGAGAGTGCTATGCGGAGTGCAGTGGGTTTCACCTGTTTAACGTGGCAAAATTGATACAATAAGCAACAAAAAAGCAGCTAAAAATGTATTTGGCAAAACAACTGCAGGAAATCATCAACATTTTGCCAGCTGCTCCATTCTCCTCCATGGGCCGGAACGACAACAGGACGTGTGGCTCTCAATGTCAGGCTCTCCCTTCATCGACTTTCAATAGTGAACCTCCAACTGTAATCTGATGGACGGACTCGAAAAGCAGTTTCCGCCTAACCACAAACCACTTTACACCACCAGGTGTCATGAGATTGACTGACAGACAAATATTTTATAAGTACGAATAATGTCTATGACACGGGCTGTGGAGCACTCTGGAGCGATCTTGTGGACGGAAACAGACTTGCTAGGCCTTAGGTAAAGGCTTGCTCTCTGAGAAACCAGAGACCCACCCCCCAGGTGATTCCAGATGCAGCAGGAGGTGCCACACCAAAGAAACGGTTCTTGGCTCCATCCTTCCCTCTCCCAAACCCTGGTGTTTATCACTTATGTGTCCCGGAGATGGATGAGAGGTCACTGATATCTATCATAAAGGTGCAGCCCATATACTAGAAGGCTGTGCTGAGCCATAGCCATTTCACTGGGCCTGTTACTAGGGTGCTGGTGTGTGGGCAAGGGGAAGGTAATTGCAAAGGGAGATCCTTTGCTATCCAGGACACAGGACCTTGGTGGAGCTAAAGCAACCAGGGGACTGTGACAAAGGACACATTGGATACACTCCCTGTAAACTCTGCGCTCCCAGATTGCTCCCTGGGTATTAGGGACTCTGGCAAATGCAGCAAAGGTGTGATGACACTTTCCTGGGTACTTTCCCATTTTGGTTTCTAACAGAGGGCTTGAAAATGTTTAGGATGTTATTATAAATGTGGGCTCTGACAAAGGACACATTGCATAAACTCCCTGTAAACCGTTTCTCTGCCTCAAAGTCACTTCCTGGGTATTAGAAACTCTGGGAAATGCAAAGTGTGATGACACTTTTTCGGACGTTTCCCTTACTGATTTCTAATATGGGATTTGAAAATGACTAGGATTTTACTATTAATGGAGAAGTAACCGACCATTCTGTTGATTCTTCTAGCAACCATTGACATCTCAAAGTACCCTTGCATAGGGGAGAAGATGTTTATCAGAGGAGGGAGAGAGACCCTCTCCTTTACAGTATTTGAGGGACAGAGACCACAACTGGAAGAACTCTGAAGATTGTATGCATTCAGAACCCTGACCAGGACACTCGAGGGTAGATTTTTCCCTTTGGTTTATTCATTTCCCAGTAGAGAGGAGTGAAGAAGAGAGTTCCGGTTCAGTATGTCATTTGTAGTGGAGCCCTAGCACTCTTTAAGTCCCAGAGATGTTACCTCTGTTGGGCTGCAGCTCAGCATTTCAACAAGAAGCAATAGAGACAAGTTTGAAACAAGGATACACAACCACATATACCTGCTCGCTTCTGTGCATGGGCCCTAGTTTTGGCTTGTTGAGCCCACCCAGAAAGCCATTTAGAGACATCCTGTAGTGATCGCTGATTAAGCCTCTATAAGCCACTCAATATATACAAGAACCACATACTGTAGCCCAGTCGCTGTTTGCTACAAGATTTTGGTTGTTTAAAGGAAACAGATTAAAGGCTGGCTGGGTGGATCTGATCCTAAAAGGCTCCGTTGAAGTTTTCATTTTTCAAAGCCTGGATCTCCTAGGCTTTGAGATTCTACCCACAAATGTCATATTTCACCCACCACATTGTGAATCTAGATTTATTGACTATCTAATGGATATCATTGTCTCCGTTGTGACAAATTCCATTCCTTTACCAATTCAAGGTGACTTCAACTTTAACTTAAATGACTGCAATGATCCCCTGCCTATGCTTGTGTGCAAAACACTCAAAGAGCTTGGATTCCACTTTGTAATGACCCCTTCAACACACAATGAAGGACACACCTTGGATTGGGTCATTACATGGAAAATTGCTCTGTCATGTTTCCCACTGACTGGTAAGATCATGTCGCAGTCTTTTCTTTCTGCCTCAGACTCATAATTTTGGGCTATTAGATGTCGTACAGGACGCCTATAAGCCTACACTATTGCAATAGAGTACAGATAGAGAGAAATGGAATATGAGTAGGGACACACAGTCAATAGGTGTTGTTTGGTGATGAGCACACCCTTTGACTGCCCATGGCCATGCTAATCCCTATGGCCATTCCCAGCCAATCCTGCCTTTCCCTGCCCAAAACCCCTCCTCATAGGAACTCTTTGAGCTTGCTTTAATCAAGCCTTAGCATCAGACTTTGCACTCAAGTGCCTGTCAGGGTTTTTTTCAAAGCAGTCTTCTGAGAGTTAATGACTAAATTGGAGTTGTAAACACGCTGCTAGTGTAATAAAAACATTTTACCATGTCAGCCTTCAGCCACTCTATTTATAAGCACTCTGCGTGTCCTTCACTGAAGTCCTGTCGAAAAGTCCAAACTAATCAGGGCTGCACAAGCATCGGCTGTATGGAATGGATAATGTATGTTGACAAGATGGAGGAGGAATGCACAGTGGAAATCTTTTTTCATACTCTGTACCCCTCCTCCGTATTATCACTGCTTCAAAATGAGCCAGAGTGTTAAATGGAGTTGTAAAATCATTGCATCTCCATTTAACCACACATGGCAACATTATTCATCCAACTGGGGAGACAATAGTCTAAGTCCTGGTTTTAACTTTTCATTCTGGGACTTGCAGTTCATAACAGAGAAAGTCAGGATTATAAGCCCCAGAATGCCAAATTTAAACCAGGACTGCATTAAAGTCTGAGAAATGGATGGTGAAAGTTGACATGTATGTTTAATGCACCGTTCGCATTTACATTTAGGCAGTGTATGCTTTGAGTCGAGAGTCAAAAAGCTTTAGTAAAGCACTGCTTAGATACCACTGGGTTTTGTGCGCTATATAAATAAGCAAATCAAATCAAATCACTGGAGTGGCCGGATAAAAGACAGCAGTATTTGACCTTCCAGCTCTACCGTGTTCCTTGTGACAGCATGTAGTATTCGGTTGGATGACCCACCCTAAATCTCCTATGTTTCAAGTATTGCACACCCTAATTTTGCATTCACTTTTTTGCTGCAAAAACAACCATAGATTTTGCTGAATAAAACGACCACATATGATATGATATGATATTTTATTTATATTGCGCTCATACACAAGTGTTTCAGAGAGCGACCAAGCAAAGAGAGGGGAACAAGGGAGAACAAAACATAAGAACAATAATCTAACTAGGCCCAGTGACATTAAGAACGCGCAAGTGCATGGAGAAGGGAAAAAGGGGGAAAGGGCATGGAAGGGGGGAGAAGTGGAAAGTGCAGAACAGAGGGGAGAAAAGAATAAAGAATAAGTAAAATAAATAAATAAATAAATAAATACAGGCAATGAAAAGGTGGCAATGCAGCCAGCAAGTGGCAAGTGCAAGATTAGTCAGATAACGTATATCTGATAAGTGCAGAAGAAGAGTGAGGGACCGTATGGGTACAGATACAGAACCCAGTGCAATGGGAGGCCCGGAGGCAGTGCAGGGGGGAGGCAGGGTGAGCAGGTACCTGGACCCGAAGGACCAAGGGTGTCCAGGTGAACAGTGCCAATAGAGAAAACCGGTCAGCAGGGGATAAGGGGGGCAAAGGCGGGAGCGAAGAGGATGGTTCTCCTCAAGTTTCAAGGTGGCCGGTAGGCTGTTCCAAAGAGAGGCCCCGGCCAAAGACAAAGATCTGCCCCAGCTTGTTTCTTTGAAAAACCACTGAACCTCAGGAAGTTAGAGGTAGAGGAGCGAAGAGCTCGAGAGGGGGGTATTTACAGAGGGATAGTTGAAGGTATTTTGGACCCAGGCACCAGAAAGCCTTGTGGACAATGCAGAGGGTTTTAAATGTAATCGACTGGGAGCCAATGAAGGGATTTCAGAGCTGGAGAGATACGGTTCCAGGGCTTGAGGCCAAGGACAAGTCTCGCAGTCCTGTTCTGGATTAGTTGGAGAGGGCGGAGAGTGGAGGCAGGTAGATTAAGAAAGAGGATGTTACAGTAGTCCAACCTGGAGAACATACATTCTATTTATTTTTATTTTATTGAACATTTGTTATGTGCCTATACAACAGAATTGTGTTTCAAAGCGCCACAAGGCTAAATGGGAAGGGAGCAGGGGAAAGAATAACAATGGCAAAACAGTAACCATACAGTCGTAGTCCTATTAGGCCTTGTGGCATTCAGACGTGCCAGTGCACTGAGGAGAAGTGCAGGAGATAGGGATGGAAGGAGGGGGGAAGAGGCGTGGACTAGTGCTGGTGGAGGGCCCGGGAGGGAAGTGCTAAGGGGATCCAGGAGGAGAAACTCAGGTTAAGTGCTGGTGCAGGCGGCTCCCAGGAGTGGGATGCAGAGCTGCCAGGTGGTGGACTGGAAAGGCAGTGATGTGGAGGGTTGATGGGGGGAGGGTGCTGGTATCGACTGGGAAGAAGGGCCTGGAATCCAGTGAGATGCATGAGGATCAGGTCACCGGTCACAGTGGCAGTGGGGGATTAACAGGGAAAGCTAATAGGGAAAGAGGTAGAGAAAAGCAGAGTTTTGAGTAGTTTCCAGAACTGAAGGAGGTCTGAGGGGGCACAGAGGCTGTTCTAAATGGAGGCACCAGCCAAGGAGCGTGACCTACCCCTCACTCTCTGCTTGGAGAAGCGTTTGACAGTCAAAGAGTTGGAATTAGAGGAGCATAGAACTCTAGCAGGGGAATATTTAGTATTTTATTTTAGTATTTTTATTGTATTTATAAAGCGCCTTAGGCCAAAGCACTACTCATAATGAAAATAAATGGTACATTTTATGATAGAAAGTATAATGATCAGACAACAACAATGCTGAGAGCTAACAATCGGGGATGATGGAGAGATGATTTTTCAAAGAGACTCAAAAATGGGAGCACACAGAGATAGACCGAAGAGAGAGAGGAAGAGTGTTCCAATGAAGAGTGGCAAGAAGCTGAAAAGACCGAAAGCTGAACTGAGCACAGGGAGGAGGAAGAACATTCAACTTGAAGAGGGAAGAAGAACGAAGGGACAGAGTAGGAGTATAGAAAGACACAAGTACAGCAAGATAATCAGGAGCTAAACCATGAAGAGATTTGAAGACTAGACAGAGGAAATTAAATTTAAGTTGAGCATGGAAAGGTAACCAGCCAAGTGAAACAAGTGATGCTGAAATAGAGTCTCGATAGGAGAGTGAACAGAGTACCCGAACCGAAGAATTATAAACAGATTTTAAATGAGCAAGACGAGATAATGGAAGACCAAATAGTGTGAAAGGCAGTGATGTGGAGGGTTGGTGGGGTGAGGGTGCTGGTATCGACTGGGAAGAAGGGCCTGGAATCCAGTGAGATGCATGAGGATCAGGTCACCGGTCACAGTGGCAGTGGGGAGATTAACAGGGAAGGCTAAGAGGGAAAGAGGTAGAGAAAAGCAGAGTTTTGAGCAGTTTCCAGAATTTCAGGAGGTCTGAGGGGGCACAGAGGCTGTTCTAAAGGGAGGCACCAGCCGAGGAGAGTGACCTACCCTTCACTCTCTGCTTGGAGAAGTGTTTGACAGTCAAAGAGTTGGAATTAGAGGAGCATAGAACTCTAGCAGGGGAGTATTTAGTATTTTATTTTAGTATTTTTATTGTATTTATAAAGCGCCTTAAGCCAAAGCGCTACTCATAATGAAAATAAATGGTACATCAATGATAGAAAGTATAATGATCAGACAACAACAATGCTGAGAGCTAACAATCGGGGATGATGGAGAGATGATGGAGGGATGATTTTTCAAAGAGACCCAAAAATGGGAGCACACAGAGATAGACCGAAGAGAGAGAGGAAGAGTGTTCCAATGAAGAGGGGCAAGACGCTGAAAAGACCGAAAGCTGAACTGAGCACAGGGAGGAGGAAGAACATTCAACTTGAAGAGGGAAGAAGAACGAAGGGACAGAGAAGGAGTATAGAAAGAATCAAGTGCAGCAAGATAATCAGGAGTTAAACCATGAAGAGATTTGAAGACTAGACAGAGGAAATTAAATTTAAGTTGAGCATGGAAAGGTAACCAGCCAAGTGAAACAAGTGATGCTGAAATAGAGTCTCGATAGGAGAGTGAACAGAGTACCCGAACCGAAGAATGATGAACAGATTTTAAATGAGCAAGACGAGATAATGGAAGACCAAATAGTGTGACAGAACAGTAGAAAAGCCGTGAGAAAATAAGAGAAGAGATAAGAAGTTTAGTACCATGGAAAGTAAGAGAAGAACAAACTTTACGAATATTGTAGGGATGAAAACGACATGAGCGAGGCGTGAAAGAAATGTGGTGAGTAAATGAGAGATTGCTGTGAAAGTAAAGACCAAGATTACCTGCAGTAATCCGTGTGGTAATCTGCCGCATGGAATTACATGCAAAGAAGTCGCCGCATGGAACCAAGATGAGCGGAAAGCCAAGGTTGGGCAGGTTTACAGGTTGGCTGAAAAGCTGAAAGAGGATATAGCTGATCAAGACTTGTAGAAAGAGATGATGAACGTGTGGAGGAGACTTCCTCAGTGGAGAGAGAACTTAAGTGCAAGAGAAAAGGAAGAATATTAGTTCAAGTGTCAAGATAAAGAGAAGAGCTGAAGTTGCGTAGGTCGTGCCGAAAGAAAACATTTGGAGAGGAAGACGTAGAGGGAAAGATAGAAATAGATGGAAGGAGTGATACAGAATGTAGAGAGTGATCAGATAGGTACATAGGCAAAGCTAGTACAGAAGAGGCAGAGAAAGTAGAAGCAAAGAGAAGAACCAGAGATGTGGTTAGAAGGAGTAGAAGGTGGAGATAATAAATGAGAGTCAAGAATAGAAAGAAAGGGGGAAGCAGAATGAATAGAAGAACAGTGAAGATTAAAGTCTCCAAGTAGGATAAGGGGAGTTGGATTAGGAAGGATATGACAGAGGAGATGGTCGATATCCTCACAGAATGACCCAAGAGGGACAGAGGGACGATAGATAACAAGAAAAGAAACAGCATGGGGGACAGTGAACATCTTATAGGTAAACTCAAAAGAAGTATACATCTGAATGTCAACTGGTGAAACATTAGAACAGTAAAAAGACCGATAGAGTATTCCAATGCCACCACTGTGGGCACTGGTTCTTGGGACATGATCAAAGGAAGTCAGAGAAGAAATAAGAGAAGCTGTAACAGTTGAATTATGAGGTGAACTCCAGGTTTCGGTAAAACAGAGAAAGTGGAAACTTATTCTGAGGAAAATGTCCAATACTGTAGATGTCTTATTGCACAACGTTTCTTTTTAACTGTACACTTCCTTGGAGTGCGCTTCCGGTATTCCTTTTCTGAACTTTAAATCATACAAAGATACATCTTTGATTAGTTATGCACATCTTTGTTTTTTATTTCTTATCTTCCAGAAAAATTATATGGGATTTCTTATTTATCCCGGTACGATTGCCTTCAATCCTTGACTGAGAAGGATTGAAGGCAATCGTACCGGGATAAATAAGAAATCCCATATAATTTTTCTGGAAGATAAGAAAGGATAAATGTTTGCTATAAAAGGGAAAGAAAAAAATAACTTTAACAAAAGGATTTAAAAGTTGAGAATATTATCGAATTTGAAAAAATTGAAAACTCTCCTGATGAACCACGTGCGTTAAACGTGGAGAAACACGTGTTGAGAGACAGAGAGACAAAAGGGATATGGTTATTTGAAGAAGAAAGTTTGTTTGAAAGGAAATAAAAAACAAAGATGTGCATAACTAATCAAAGATGTATCTTTGTATGATTTAAAGTTCAGAAAAGGAATACCGGAAGCGCACTCCAAGGAAGTGTACAGTTAAAAACAATTGTTTGTTTAATATTGCAGCAGCCGCAATATACACTTCAACAGGTGCAGCATCCAGGTAACAAATAAATCATTTATTATTGCACAGTAAGAAATCGCCAATTATAGGAAATCAAAGCCACAAAGGACTGCAAAATTCATACAAAAATTATTGCACAACGTGCTCGCCTTGGAAGCAAGACGACATGGAGCACCTAAGGTTCGATCCCTGGATCTGCTCTTGAAACCTCTGGGTACTAAGTGCATTATAAATATCCTATCATATCATATCATATCATAGATAAGATTAGGATTAATGCTTGAGTTTATGAACCGATTATCCGATTGTTGGCTGTCAGTGGATAGACTATTTGATACAGAAATGGTCATGAGGAAATAAACCAGTACCTTTTAGGACGTTCTGGGAGACGGGCAATGGTATGCCTGGTAGTACTGGGGTGGGCATGGGTCCAATGTGCAGCATGGCTACACGGCCACGGCCGTGTTTCCGCCACGAACAGCTGCAGACAGTTATGCCTCACATAACCCCACTTCACTGCGGCTTCGTCAGTAGGCGGGTTTTTGAGGCAGCAGTGATTGGGGTGAGAGTGAGGCAGGGGGCGTGGCTTCCTCCATTGCCGGCGGTTTCCAAGCAACAACAGCAACGTTGAGCAGATGATTTTCTGAGATTCCTAAACTCCGAAGCACAGACCAGGCACCTCGATGGTATAGGCTGTGCTCCAGCACAGGCTGAGTGCCCTGGCCCTCACAATCCAGGGTACGATGACACAGTCCAGGAAGGGAAGTCACTGTGTGCACACATCTGCAGACAGCTATGCCTCACCTAGTCCCACTTTGCTGTGGCTTCATCAGAGGGTGGCTTTTTCAGACAGGAAACATTGGAGATAGCATAGTTGCAGGCCCCAGAAGGCCCTGTGGGTAATTCAGAGGGTCTTGCATTTAATCCTTGCAGCCACTGGGAGCCAGAGGATAGATGTTAGGGCTGGAGAGATACAGTCCCTGGGCAAAGGATAATTCTTGCATCCCTATTTTGGATTAGCTGGAGAGGGCGAAGGGAGGAAAGAGGGAAATTGAGAAAGAGGCTGTTGCAATAATCCAGCCTAGTGAGGACCAGAGTGTGGAGACATTGAGCTTCTGGGGGAAGGTGAAGAAAGGGAGAATGCCTCTGTGGAGGTGAAGCTGGAAGTGGGACTTCTTAGTAAGGTCCATGATGTGAGGGGTGAAGGAGAGAGCGGAATCGAATATGAGCTTGAGGTTTTTGGCCTCACAAGATGGTGGGGGTAGAGGTCCCATAGAGGGTGGCCATGGGTAGGGGGAAAAGAGGGTGCAGGTGTCCCAATGAGAAGGATCTCAGTGTTACTGGCATTAAGACAGAGATCGTTGGCTTCACACCATGACTGAATAACGGACAGACAGTGAGGAAGGAGGTAGGAAGAAGAGGAAGTAGTAGAGGGGGCGTTTGAAGGAAAGTTGTATGTCATCAGGGTAACACTGGAAATGCGGGCAGAATGAGGAGATCAGATGAGCAAGAGTGGTGAGATAGATATTGAAGATCCATGGTGAAAGGATAGAGTCCTGGAGGACTCCCCAGGTAGAGAGTGTGGTGGTGGAGTAGAAATGGACCAGTTGCACCTGGGAAGGGCCGTCAGTGAAGAAAGAGGTCTGCCAATCCAGTGCCCGGTCAGTGATACCAAGGGTGTCATAGGGCCTCATTACGAGTCAGGCGTTAAGGGGTTAACAGCGCCATAAATGGCGCCGACCCTTAACGCCTGATTACAAGGTCCGTTAGTGCCATGGTGATTTTAACGCCTGCTTTTTGCAGGCGTTAAAATCCATGGCGCTAAGGGACCTTGGTGCTAATTACGCCACCGTAATTTACGGTGGCGTAATTAGCGCCTTCCCCACTCCCATTATGCCCTATGGGGCAAAAATGGGAATGGGGAAGGGTAAACTGGGAAATGGGGATTTACCGCCCCACTCACCTTGGAATGGGGCGGTAAATCCGCCATCCACCATGGTGTAAACATAGTTTACACCATGGTGGTAAGGGTACGACCCAGGCGGTAACTTACCGCCTGGGTCGTAATGAGGCCCATAGAGTTGTTTTATAAGGATAGAATGGTTGACTGTGTCACAGGCAGAGGAGAGATCATGGAGAATGAGAACAGCAGGAGAGTTGGAGTCGAGATTTGCGAGCATGGTTTGATGGGTGTTCAGGAGAGCAGTTTCCATGCCTTTGGGTGCATGGAATCCAGATTGATGGTAAAGAAAGCAACCAACAAGATCATTGAGGCGTGTCAGTTGGGGGAGGACCAGCTTCTCCAAGAGTTTACCCAGGAAGGGGCTAGTGGAGATAGGGTGATAGTTAGCCAGGCAGGAGGGATCATCAGACAGTGTTTTTAAGAGAGTGTGCACAAGGGAGTACTTGAAGAATAGAGGGTAAGACCCAGTGGTGTAGGAGTGGTTACAAATGTCAGCAAGAGCAGGGGTGAGAGTGGAGATGTTGCCCTTGATGGTTCTGGAAGTGCAAAGTAGCACCTTTTTGCAGGAGACCTTAATAGAGCGGACCATTTTAGAGACCTCATCCAGTGCTATGGGCAGGAGGGAGGAGAATGAGGGGGGTGGATGAAGGGGAGCCAAAAGGGTCAGGGGAGCAGTGGCAGGATTGCATATAGATGAGAGTGAGGAGAATAGGTCATGATTTTTGGATGAGAAATGGGAGACCAAAGCGGTACAGAGAGCCTGAGAAGGAAGGAGAGAGGTGAATACTTCAGCTGGACTGGCAAGTTCCTTGCAGACTCTGAAAAGTTTGGCTGTGTTATTAGTGGCTCCAGAGATGCGGGCTTGGATGTGGGCCGGCTTCTTGGTGCGGAGAGAGAAGCGATATTGCCTTTGGAACAGGTGGCAGGCCAGTTTGTAAGAGGGTGAACCCAAGGTCTGCCACTTCCTTTCGGCAACTCTGCACTTGCAGTTCAGAGATGCTAGATCGGTGTCGTGCCAGCTGTTGTTCTTGGAGGCAGGTTTTAGGGGGATCCTCATGACAAGGACAGGGATGTCAAGGATATTAAAGATGGAGAGGTGCAGGTTAGTAAGGACAGTGTCAGAAGTGGGAGTGGGAGAGGGCATGAAGTTAGAGGCAAAGGCAACACTGACACTCGATTCATTGGTCGGATGATGGTGAAGGAGGCTGGCAGAGCTGGGGGCAGCTCGGAAAGAGGGCCCAGTTGCCCCAGGTGGGAGGCAAGGAGGGAGTGGTCAGACCAGGACAGGGTGGTGGTGACCAGATTAGAGATAGGGATGTCACCAAAAATTAGAGCAGCCAGGGTTTGACCGGCAGAGTGGGTCGGGCCGGAAGGAAGAAGAGAGGGAGTCACAGAGGACACAGAACTGAGAGGTGGATGATTCAAGTGGGTCTAAGTGGATGTTGAAGTCACCAAGGAGGTGGAGTTTGGAAGAAGAATTTGAGAGGGAGGAGGCGAGGCAGCCCATTTTGAGAGGAAGAGTGAGAACAGGCCAGGGGGGGCTATAGATAGTGGCAATGGTGAGAGAGAGGGTAGCAGAGACCCTAAGCCTACAGATGAGGCATTGAAAAGAGGAGGTGGATTGAGCAGGTATGATGGAAGCACGGATCCACTCTGGGAAGATCAGGGCCACTCCACCTCCAGGTCTATTGGGTCTGGGCTTGGAGAGTATTTTGTAACCCTCAGGAAGGAGGGAGTCAAGAGCAGTGACAGAGTTGTCATTGAACCACAACTCAGTAAGAGTGAGGACGACATCTAAGTTAAAGTCTTTGAGAAGCAGTTGTCAGAGGAGTGTTTGACAGCAGAGCGAGTATTCAGAGTAGCTAAGTGAAGCTGGTTACCACCTTTGAAGGTTTTTTGAGGTGGGAACAGGGGCGTGGTACTCCCGACAGTGGTGGTGGAGCGGTGAGAGGAGAGGAAGAAGGAGTGGCAGGAGAAAGGAGGAAGTTTATGAGAGAGGGCAGGTGCAGCTCGAGGAGAACACGAGTGGGTTGAGCACCTTAGTGCCATTGTGATAGACATTAATGATACACATAGAGGATGAGAAGTATGCCAGGAGTACCTCCCACCTAGTGCCACCATTAATGGGTGAGGAGGAGAAAGGGAACAGAGTACAGACCAGATGGGGGTCCATAGGTCAGGAGAGGGGACAGAAAAGAGAATGTCAGTAATAGTCTGCCTGGAAGTAGCATTGACATAGGTGTCAGCAATAGGTAGGCTTGGGTTGGAGTCGAGGAGAGATCTTTTCTTCCAGACTTCATGAGAGAGGTAGGTTAGGTGATAGACTAGCATTTGGAATAGGAAGAGGAGAAAGAGAGTGCAATGAGCGTGGCAGAGGAGAGAGACACAAAGGGGGTGGCTACACAATGCACGGGAGCTCACAAAGTGGCCTAGCAGCCAGGCAGGCACAGAGGAAGAAGGTGTGTAATCGATGTACAGATAGTAGGCACACCTAAATCAATTTTCCAAAATGCAGCACAAAAATGGAGAAATAAAGTACTGAAATGCAGTACAAAATGGAGAAAGCACAGATTTAAAAGTACACCCAAATTCGATGTTCCTATAAAGTACAAAAATGCAGCACAGAATGGAGAATGCACAGATTTAAAAGCACATCTAAATTCGATTTTCCAAGAAAGTACTAAAATGCAGCAAAAAAATGGAATGCACAGATTTTAAAGTACACCCAAATTCGATGTTCCAATAAAGTTTTGGAATGCGGTACAAAATGGAGAAAGCACAGATTTTAAAGTACACCCATATTCGATTTTCCAATAAAATACTAAAATTCAGCACAAAAAAGGAGAATGCACAGATTCGAATTTTGAGCAGGGCACTAAGAAGCAGCAGAAAGCAATCCATGTACGAATTTGAAGCACTACAGGTACATATATCAAGTGATGTAGAAAATTACAGTTTGCAGTTAAACTAGAGGGGAAGGGAGGCATGATTCAACCAACAACCAAGCGCAGAATGGTACAAGGGCGGGGGATTGTAGTCCTGGACAGGGCGATCCGGATGCTTACCAGTACAATGCAAAAGCAGATTTTAATTGTCATTGAATGGAGTAGGCACTGATAGATTATTCATAGTGGGGCATGGTCTGGGGAAAAGACATGTTTTTTAGTTCTATCAGTCAGCAAAAGAAACAATTGTTCCTTTCTATGCCCTTTTCATTGGCTACAGAGCTGCTGAGAGTCGCCCATTGTGCAGAGAAAAACATATTGTCCTGGATTTGGATTGACTATCAGATGTGAATGGACAGCACTCAACATCAGGGAACTATGAATTGACTCCTAGTCACTCCTGCAAAGCACGAATTGACTGAGCACACCAAATCATAGTCATGGAGAACTCACAACAATTCGGTTACTTTGTTATCCTGTGTTTTTTCAAAATATGTGAGATTAGTGCATGCATTCCATATCGCAGCTGCAATGGTGTCTGTGTCCAGACCCAATTGGTTGGGTGAAACGTGCTCATGCTGGTTTGCATCACCCGCATCTCAGACCCGGTAGAATGTCTAGGGGTGAAAGTTCACTTATTACCAAAGCCAAATCCTACCTGATAAATGTGTTCACAGATTGCTCACCTGGAAAAACTCAAGCAAATCTGTAGTATTGGCATGAATGTCAACATTTCCCAGTCTATTCGGGAAACAAATATCCTGTTCTGTTTTTTTACTTGCCATTGTGTGGCTCTTGTAGTCCTGGATTTCTCCATTGTAGATTCAGGTGTACAAGCCCCAGAATGCAAAGTCAAAACAAGACTGGATTAGCAACTTCCAAACATAATGAGCCATGTGGACATGTATGTAAATAGTACCGGACACCTATGTCCATCTGACACCACTTTGCCAGACGTAGGCTTTATAAAACAAACCTTATATCCTTTTGTGCAATTTGTTCAGTTCAATCAAAGCTAAAACTCCAAGGAAGTATTAATTTGACAAATGTAAATCTAACTACTAGAAATGTCATATCAGGGGGACCTGTAGTCATCTGGTCACCCTTCTCAAATCAATTTCTTCATGTATTGGCAAACAGCTCATATGCCATGTTACATGTCTTCTATAGAGGGTACCAGCCCATTTCCTCGCAAGTCAGTTTTTTCGAGGTCCATTTGTTCGATTTCTTTTACCCATTTCACTGCAAATGTAGATGGGTTGGGTTTAGGTATTTATAAGGGTGGGAGGAGGTATGGACGTTGCACGGGGCTCTCCCCCGTGTTTCTTTCAGTGAACTATGTAAATCATTTGCCATTGGTATGGCTTCAAGGAACTTTGACCAGTGTGTGTATGTCAGCTTGTACAATTCTGGGTTTGTAAAGGATTGTATGTAACCTGCCATTGCTCAATAAATATCATTCAGTAAGGCATGACATTGTGATAACATACTGACACTTTAATGTTTTGAAGATAGGAACATTGCACTCACAATACTATTTCCTGTCATTATATCTAGCCGCCTATCCCTTTATCCCTTATTGGTATCTGTCAGCTTGCCAGTAATGATGTTTCTTTACAGTGTGCGGTTAGCTATGTCAGCTGCTAGTGCCTGACTGCACTGTATTGTGCCTCTGTGTAAGTCTGAGTCGCGATGCGGTTGAAGTGTTCGGGGGTAGTGTGATGCATCCGGTGGAGTCAACACTTCTCTTCTGGAGGTGGCCTCTCCCCATGTGGTCAGGGGACGTCAGTGACTATCTGATCCTGACCCTGGGGGTGGCAATATGAGGAAGGATCATATGGGTGGAGGCAGCCCTCGGAAGGGTGTCATGACTTCATCGGATGATACATGGTATCCCCCCAGTTCCTTTGGAGTATACCCCAGGCATTCCCCATAGAGTGATGACGTGTTATCATATCTCCCCTCGCCCTCCTAGCAAATACATTAAGGACATTTTCTTTGACTCAAAACCAAACTAGCAGTACCATACGCCCAAAAGTAATGGGATGAAAAAGATGCCCCTAGTAATGAGGATTACTGAGAGACCAAAGCAGATGCTTCACTTTAGTTTTTGGGAATGTCAATCCAAATCCAGGAGATTTAAACTGGCAAAACATCTGAGAAGGAGTCAACCACGCTGGCTGGAGAAGGCAACCTCTCTCGATGTGGAGTGAGAGACCGGAGGATGACAACAGTGTCTGTGGAGCAGAGAGGCTTTCCAGGAAGGAGAAGGAAGGCAGACTGCTGGCGGATGCATGCAGCGAGGATGCCAGAAGTAGACATAGACCTTCTGGGTGAACGCCAGTGCGGCAAATCAGACCCCACTGAACTGACACCCCAAGAATCATGAAACCAGAAGGCAGGAGCCACGAGAAGCCATGAAGCAGTGCAGTGGCAGCGAGAGAAGGCAGAGAGCAACGCAAACACTGTAGGCTTTTTGTAGGTGATCCGAAATATGCCAGCCAAAGCCGGTGAGTCCACCCAAGGGATAGGAGGACCCCTGGGCATACTGGAAAGCATGGCAAAGTACAACCAACATAATTAAAGCAAATGAGAAAGAATGAACAAGGGAAATACTCTTAAGAAGGCATAACGAAGAATGCAAAAGAAGCAATCAAATTTGTGAATGTATGTATTACATCTGAGTGAGAAGCCCTGGCAGGAAAGTGCATCAGGCAAGTTAAGGAAGTGAAACAAGTATAAAAGGCTGTCAAGTTTACAGGTGTACACAGAGTACACACGAGAGAAAGCTAAGAGACACAGAGGTATGCATGAATAAAAGCCCTGGCAGGAGAGTACCAGGTGAATGCAAATTGCTAGAGTGCTTGAATCAGAAAGCCCTGGCAGAAAGGTATACGAGGCAGTGTTAACTATATATATATATATATATATATATATATATATATATATATATATATATATATATATATATATTCAGTAAAAAAACTTTGTTAAAGGGACGTTATGGTTAAGTTGCGCTACTAAAAAACCTATGAAATTTGGTGAAAAAACTTTGATAAAGGGACCTTATGGTTCCAATTAAAAGCAAAAAACCCCTGAAATTCGCCAGTTATGGTAAACTAAGCAACCATAACTCGCGCCACCACTGTGCACTGCTAAGACTAACACCCAGGACATCAAAGATGACATCACAAATGACAGCACCACACCCGTAAGTTCAGTAACTGTTCATCTCACTTGTGTCGCACTTTTAATTAGTTTCAGGACCCGAACACTGTCCGTAGAACACACGTGCGCATGCGCACAACCCTTTCTGTGCATTTGATGTCCTGTGGACACCCGTTCCCTTTGCGGACATGTTCGCGGCACCATCATGTGACCGCACCCACACTGAGCGTGTGTCCTGAATTGCGGACACTGTCCGGGTCCCCGAGCATTTTAAAAGTACGTTTTCAGGCAATCCACAGTATTTTATAGTAAAAACCCACCATAGCACATGTCCCAGACAATGACCCTGACTTTCTACAAACTTTCTGGAACTTTTAAGCCTTTTTGGGGGAAGCGCGCACACGCACCCCTATAAAAGGCCACACCCCAGAGCTCATCTTCATTCTGTCTTTCTACTATTGAAGATTGACCTGCTTTTGCTGCTTGTTGCATCTTGAAACCAGATTGCATCCATGGCTGCTGTACTTCAACCTGGTGCTACATCTGCCTCAGCACCACCCCCACCCCCTAAGGTCCTGAAGAGGGGAACAGGCGTGAGGATGTAGATGAGGATGAAGAGGATGACGAGGATGAGGTAGTGGAAGTCCCTACTACCCGCACTCGCCGTGAGTCTTGGATGTGGCGGTTATTTACCATTCAAGTCACCTGCAACCAGTGCCAAATGGTGCTGAGTCAGGGGAGGCTTGGTTCGTACAGCTTTGGTACGACAACTATGAAGCAGCACCTAAGGTGGTTCCACGGTGGGGCCGTTCGTAAGGTTGTACCTTGTGAGGAGCGTAGTAAGTTGAGTTTGTCTACTTCATCCTCCGTTTCCTCTCACCACACGAGACACTCCTGTGGGAGAGCGCATCCCTCCAGCTGCCTCACAGGCCATTCACAATGCTGATGACCCTTACCTTTCGAGGCAAACAGTTTTGTGTATGTACTACGATGCAGTACTCTGCAGGGGGGAGAGACTTCGAAGTGCTTTTGAGAGTACGGTCTCGGAGCACGAGAAGACCTGCCCACTACCTAAGTAAGGCCCACCCTACATCTTCCTCTCTCCACCCACCCTTTCTTATCCGCGTGGTTGGTGTCCCCCCTTACCCTCCTTTCCCCTCCTCTTCTAGTCGTGTCGTGTGTAAAAAAACAACAAAAATATAAAACAAAAAAAATCCCCCCCAAAAAAGGCTCTTTTCATAGCCGCCTTTCACAGTCTAAAAATAGAAGTGACAAATAAATGGAGCAGGGCCCGGTGCTTTTTTTTTTCTCCGAAGTCCGCGGACAGTTTGCGAACATCAAAGATTTTGGGGTGCTGCCCTATCAAAATCTTTGCATTTTCTCTGGGAGGAAGTGGTGCCTCTGAAAAGAGCCTTTTGGTGGGTTTTTTTTGTGTTTGAAAAACTTGAAATAGTCAACACCTACTGCAAAATGGATGGCCGTAATTCCACAAAAGGACGCAATACATTTTGTACATTTCTCAGAAAAATCTGATTACCAGCATAAGTAAGATGCACTCCATCTCTGCGAAAAATATATGTGCTACAAAACATAATATTTTCATTGTGAAAAGAGGACATGCCAACATCTCCTAGAAAGGCACAAACAGCCTTATTAACATTCCACCTTGCTTTCTCCATTTGTGGACCAAATGAAGAAGAACGCAGCCACATTTGTCTCTGCGCAATACGAGAAAATATTACTTGGGAATTTGGAAACATGTCCATAACCTTCCCAAGTCCTTCATTCATCGCAAATTGCAAAGAAATTCCTGACACATGTCCTAAACTGTTCCCTCCACAATGAATTATAATTATGTCTGGATTAAGCTCTGTATGCAAACTAGCACAGAGAGGTACCAAGTCCAGCCACTTCATTCCATGCACTCCATGCCAGTGCACTTCTACATTAAGGAATCCAAGATCTGCAGCTACTCCACAGCGTTGTGCATGCACCTCCAACCAATGTATCCATGAGTCTCCCAAAATCCAGACAATCTGTTTTCAGAAACACACAGCCATAGCTAACTGTTCTTCTCTCAGGAAAAATACTTTCTGACAAACTCTCTCCTTACACAACACACCCACTAAACTTTACTGACCAATCATTGCTCTGCTCATTCTCATTTACATGGCTCTCCACCCCAAAATCCCTGAATGTAATACGCGATGTCCGCGGACTACCACCATGTCCGCGGACATATCGTAATTTAGACAGCCCTGCTACCATTTCCACTTCACTCTCAGTGCCATTCCCTCATTGGATACAGCTAACCAGTCAAACAACCATCCACCAATCACATCCAATACCTCTACATCTAACTCCATCATCAGAGTTCAGCACTTCAAATGTACTGTAGATCACTCTGAGTACAAGTCTCATATCATTGGAAAGCACCTACTACAAAAACTACTGTACAAGTCTTCAAGATTTCTACTTGCAGCTGCATGCATATCCACATGCATGAATACAAACTACAGGTATGCATATTTTCTGCACAGTACATGTACAAATCTTATAAATGGATATAAACAGACAAACTGCCACTTAACCTGTATGGCCTATAAAATGAACTTATTGTAATTTTTTCCATCTGCTAAAATCAACTATCACTTCCACACCTGTCTGCTATCTAATTTATTTTTGTACACACATACATATCTAAAAAATTATAATATTAGAAATAACAATATAATTGTGGAAACACACTTAGTAGTGTATCATAAAATTACACACAGCCAGTAAAGTGTCATGCATCTTCATACACTCACACACATAGACACTATCATTGAAATGCTCCCAGCTATATTAACACCATTACCTGAAACTCACATCCTTCGACTTTATTACCCACAGCTTCACAAATACATATATTCCATGCTTTTTTATACAGTTTCTACCATTTACCTAATAAACATTGCAAAATAAATATAACAATATTTCTTCTTTCTCCTAACATTCTATAACACAGCTTTAAAAAACCAAGTGAATTTCATACACTTAATATTCTACTCATTTACAAAGCATGTTGAACTAACTTAATATAAATACAATATAAAGGTTGCACATAGTCAAATGAAACTGCATGCATACACTATGTTCAGAAATCAAACAAGAACACTACTACAAAGAGATAAAAATGAATCTCTCAATTAACATCACTGCTATAAACACACAAAATTACTGACTTCTTTCTTTTACAATTGCAGTGAAGACCACTCTCCTGGAAAACAGCAACATATGAACTACAAACACCAACTACAAAGAAACCTGCTCATTCCACAAAAAAAGAGTAAGTACAATACTACCTTAATTTCTCTGCCTAGTCTTTAAATCTCTCCACAATCTTGCTCCCCCTTATCTCTCCTCTCTTTCTACACTCACTCCCGCTCCCTTCACTCTGCTGACCACTTTCTTCTCACTATTCTTCCTTCCCCTTGTGCCTGCATCCTGTTTCCGCTCCTTCCATCTCCTAGCCCCCCTGCACTGGAACTCCTTACCTCTCTCACTCCGCTCTATTTCTACCTTTTCCTCATTCTGCACTGTCCTCAAATCTCTCCCTCTCCATTCCCCAACATGAAACCCCTCCCACCTTCTTGCACCCACCCCCTCACCTTATCTCCTTGATCATCTCCCTCCCCTTCCCTCTCCCCCATTCTCACCTTTGACCCCATCCGTTTCCCTCCTCCTCCTCTTCCCTACCCTTCGCTCTCTCTCACTTCTACTGCACTACTCTCCTTCCCCCTTCAGTTTAATTGGTCTACTTACTGTTTTCTTGGTCTGATTCTCAATTTTAAATTGCTTCCACTATTACTGTTATAATGTTAATTGTTATATGTATCATCTTGTTATTAAAATGTATTACTCAAACACACTGTGCGGGTGATTCATGTAATCTGTGCACCAAAAAATGAAGATTTGTGTACCATTCTACCCACAAATCACCATTTATTAAACAGGGATTAGCACGCAGAATGGCACACAAATCCCGTTTTTCAGAGCACAAATAACATAACTCAGCCCCTAGAATATTAGTATTACAAAACAAAGAATTGTTTTAATGTTATACCATTTGATTTACTATTAGTGCTTATCCTCACCACTAGCTCACTTTCTACTGTCGTCTGAACTGCAGTAGAGTAACACACAAATAGAAAAATAGCCTTCCCAACTAATTGTAGCTGCCCAATGCACAGTCACACACCACCAGATACATCTTTACCATCATACTCAAACACTCATGCGTACAGCACACATACATTGCACAACAGCCCAACCCATACCTTCTATTTTTTTGTTTCAACAGATCCCACCGAATGCCTATCAGAAAGCAAGTCTGTAGAAAGCAACGCAGAAATAGAGTAAATGAAAATAAAAATGTCCAAAATAAGCATCCATCTCTAGCAGAGGTTGTACAAAAAAAAAAGTTCAAACAAAACAACTAATACAGTCATTTAGCAAAACTAAACAATCTTCCAGTACAGAAACTTTGCCTCCTCTATCAAAATCTAAAATAAAACAGAAAATGATTAACAGAAATGCAGCTACCACTACTGCTAAAACTGCTCCTACAAATCTTTATATAGTAGGAAGTAACCATACCAAAAAAAGTATATTAGCAAAAATGTTCCACCACAGAGTCCTTCAGAATCTTATACAAACAGGAGACACATCATACACAACCCTTAAAAACTACCGTAGAAAATACATCTTAGAAGCTTTGATAGACAGTGCAATCCTGCTCAAAAGAAAGTTATTTATTTTAGTGTTAAACAGAATGAAACCACTAGCAAAACTAAGTACTAAATTACAAAAACGGCTTCTCAATAAACGGAATGTCAACAAAAATAACTTCTTAAATATCTGGTATGGAGGCATACCACAAGCACAGAACCATAATTCAATGAAGAAGCATACAAACAAAATTAAAAAAAACACAATTGCCATCCATAGCAGTGGATGAGGTTATGAAAAACTTAATAATACCATAATGGAACAAGAAATACTGCTTACCAAAATATCCCCAGAAAACTCAGAATCAATTGTCCATTTGACTGAACCAGAACGTCCAGTATACAAATGGTCATGCACGTCAAGGTGTAGCATTGCAAAAAAATCTTTCAAATCTTTACGCCAGTTCCTCAATCAATATGTAAAAGACACAGACAAAATCAAACTAAAACTGCTGCAAAATATGGATACCTGTCCAGTGCGCAAATACACAGGACTGCAAGGACATTCATTGGCCTGCATTTCAGGAGCTTTTGGCAAAAGCAGCTTCCATCATATCAAAATGATATCAAAACATTATTCAACTATAAGAAATCTAATCTATAAACTGTACTATGCTAAAAGTCCTGCTTTAGCACTAGCAAATTTAAATAACACTCTTCTACATGGTACAGCCAAAGACCTACTCGAAGAAATCAACCATATCCAGAGTAAATATTTTGGAAGTGAAATCCACTTACAAAATGCAATAGCTTTACAACAGACTAGCAACAATTCTGCACATGGCAACCTTTGACTACACACATACAAAAAAGAAATACTAAAATTCAAAAGTACATCCACTGAAGTACCAAACCATGTGTGTGTGTGTTGCCGCAGAACTTTTTATAAAAGTAACACAAAAACTATAGACATAACATACAAAATAGAAGACAATGAAGATTCCAAATGGTTTGAATTAGCTCTCTACCTTATAGCAGAAAACAAATATGAAATAACTGACTCCTTAACACTTTGCAGTTACTGCACTACAAATCTTGACAATCAAACTCCTTCACATGCTTTCCCAAAACATTTGGAATTATTCCCTCTACAGAAACCCCCTGCAACAACTCAATTTATGTGAGAGCATCATAATTCAACCAGTGCACCCATTTCAAGCAATAATACGCCTTCAACCAAAAACCGCAAAATTACCTCTCTCTGAATTGGTGAAAGGCATTCGCAGCAAAGTAATATATTTACCTTTAGATCTAAAAACAAATGTGCACACTCTGGGAGTGCAACGTCCAATAGAACAATCATTAATTGTCTTAGTAAATGGTGAACCTACAAAAAACAAAAAAAAATTGGCAACAACTGGTAGACTTACATAAAGTTAGACAAGCCTTGCAATATCTAAAAGACAATAATGAATACTACAAAGGAATAAATATTGAAGAAAACTTAAGGGAAACAACTGAAATAATTCAAGAGTCACCAGTAACTGGTCAATTTGAACTTGTAGATCCTGCTACAGTATCCAATATTTTAGACCATTATACAATTCATCCATTAAACTCTAATGACACCATGGATGATGCACTAGAAACATACCAAATGCAACAAACAAAAGGATCATCAATCAGCATATGGGAAAAAAGTATAGAAGCACATGCTTTTCCTCTATTATTTCCTACTGGCAAAGGAGGAAGGTACAATGATAGACCCACTCAAATAACAGCATCAGAATACCGCTCATTACGAATGTATTCTAAAGATCCCAGATTTAGACAAAATGTGGAATACATATTCCACCTACTCTTTGAAAGTGAACTAGCAGCTCTATGTTACGGAGTTGCAAACACATTGAAATCAGGAACCCACTTTCAAAATACATCAACTACACAATTTCTACAAAAAGTGCAAGAAAAAGATGAAGTTTTACAATCAAGCATTACAAATTGTTAGCAAACATGTGTGGTATGAAAGAGTACTGGTTCCGACGTCACAGAGATGTATGTTGTATGATAAGAAACCTTGGCCCACCCACTTGGTTTGTTACATTAAGTTGTGCAGAATATGCATGGGAAGATCTACATGAATTCCTACGCATATCAAAAAAAAACAAACATAGATATACTAACACCTGGAGAACTTTGCTCTCTAGATCTTGTTAATGTTTCAAGATATTTCCATCATCACTTCATTGCTATGTTACACTTTATTTGTAATAAAACTGTTCCTCCCCTCAGAGAAGTGCAACACTTCTTTTGGAGAAAAGAATACCAAGCCAGAGGAGCACCACATATCCACCTGCTTTTATGGATTAAAGATGCTCCTAAATTTGGTCAAGCGAGTGATGCCACTGTGTTACAGTTTATCAAAAAATATTTCACTTGTGGAATTCCATCAGAAGCAACAAATAGTGATCTTCATGCACAAATTCTACAATTTCAAAGACACAAATGTGGCAAATATTGTTGTCGCAAATACAAAAAGAAAGGGAAATACTACACCAAAATCAGTTTTGGTTTCCCTAGACCGGTTAAAGAAACAGGTGAAGTGAACAACTTCATGTCTTCAGTTAGACATAGTGTTAAAGGTAAATCACCTAAAAATACATATTACATAAAAAGAACAGAAGAAGCAAAATATATCAATGATAACAATGCAATCATTGCCCTATTGTGGAATGCAAATATAGATGTGCAGTAAATTGCAGACAATTCCACTGCAGTTGCACAATATGTTACAAATGTGTATAACTAGGGGTGTGGTAGCCGCTGCTCAAGTTGAAACATTTCTAAAGTGTAGAATGTTATTTTATTTGCAAAGTAGATATTCTGCGATGGTGGTGGAACTAATCACCAAGATCTGGCATGCAAGAAATATGAGTCATGCTCACACGCACAAAAGTAACAGGACTGTTTCTGAAATAAATCACAGAACTAATATAAACCCCATATATAAGGGGACATGTGTTTATTTTCATGTAGGAGTCAAATTAACATAGTGTAGTAATACCTAAAAATACTCAATGTCAAAATGAATACATTGGCAAAAGATGGAAACAATATTTATGTCCATGGGAAACCACAACAAAAACTAAGCAGAAGTCCTAGAATAGGAGTGGCTAGTAGTACTGGATGAGACAGGACATTGCTCCTAGTATGAGGCAGTCATTTTCTGATATTTTAACAAAAGAAACATACAGAAATTCATGATTTCTGCAATTTTTGTGAAACATTGGTGAATTTGATACATCCAGTATTACATACATTGTGATGAGGTTAAACACACAAAAGCACAACAAAGGTTAGGTACGTTCTGCTAGAAAACATAGTAACTTAACTATGCACATGTCATTTCATTAGGCATGTACAAAGTGTAAACTCTAGGTCCAATGTTACAAGAGAGTATGGGCCTGTTTGTTTGTTTGCAAATAGAACGGAACCTTGTTGTTAAATGTTATACATTGAATGGGTGGTGGCCAATCCTTGGTCTATGTCGGGAAGAAAACTTCCCTAAGATTGAACTGGCGGCAGGATGGACCTGCTGCAGTGATGTTTCGGCTTGGAGATGGAAAGCCTTCTTCTGGGCCAGTGGGATTGTGACAGCCTGTATAATGTGAACAAAAAGCAGAAACAAATCCACTTAGATTGGGATATTGCTTGTGGGGTATTTAAGCAAAGTATGCTGGATCAATGGTTGTTAAAAGAGTAACAAAAATACCACATATGGATATGTGTTCTAAAAGAAGAAGAGGGTTAAAAACATCTAATCTTGGTAAGGTCCGGGCTGGAGGTGCAGGAAAGCAGGAGGGGCTGGACTGGAGGTCTGGTGGTGACTCCCAGAAGCTGTGGAAGGGGGGCGGCCCCTTAGAGGTGTATACTTGGTCAAGGGAGTCCCAAGGTGTGCCGCTATAATAGCTGCAAACAAGCATAAAGCAAACAATGGCTTAATATTGGTTGTGAAATACAAGAATGCCAGAATACTGGCAATCTGGGGAAAGTGGTCTCCTACTTACCTAACAGAAGATTAGCGCCTCTGCTATGTGGGGATAAAGAAGAATCCCAGGTGGTGGAGATGCCAATGGCATTCAGGATGCGAGGCATGCACGTTCATGTAATGGAGCCTCCTGTAAAAAAGGAGAGTGCCATTAAGAAGCTGCTCGGGGTATGGGCCTAACAAAGTAGTGCAGACAATTCCACTGCAGGTGCACGATATGTTACAGCCTACTTAACCAAAGCAGAAAAAAACAGAGCTTCAAGACCTTTGGAATGACCTGTCATCCGACAAAACACTGTCTAGGAAATTGTACAGCTTGGGCAGAAAAATGTTCTCCCATAGAGAATGTGGCTGCCATGAAGCTGCAGATCGTTTAACCGGTACTGCTTTGTATGGAAAATCTCAAAATATAGTATGGCTAAGTCTTGGTCCTGCTAAATCTAGAAAAAGAGTTCTCAAATAATACGACGACATAGAAACAATAGCCAGAAATTATCCCAACAGCCAAGACATTTTGAAAAACAATTTACTGGACACATGCTACCCAAACAGAAGTACCACTTTGGAAATCATGTGTCTATACCACATAGCCCAAAACTCCACATACAAAAATAGTATAAAACCAGGTGAAAAGAAAGGTAGATACAGAGTGACAAATTGTGAAGGCAGCTTAGTAAAACTTACCAAACCAAGTTTAATTAATCATATCAAATTGTCATTAAAAACTACTTAACCTAAAGAACTATATTACATGTCCCTGCTGCAACTCTTTAAACCATGGAGTAAAGAAGAGAAATACTAGATAACTATGACTCATATGAATACACTTTCAAAGCAAATGAAAGCACTATCACTGATGTAAACTTTACACAGTACAAAACAATGTTGCACAATGAACAGCAACACGATGAAGAACTCCAGGCCCAACTAGATAACAACCCTCCTGACAGTAGTCAACCTTCTGTAACAGGAAGCCAAGAACCACTGGGACAGCCACTAATAGCAAATGAGGCAGAATTAGCTATGACAGAAGTAGAAAACACCATGTGTCAGTATGAAGATACGGAAGACTTAAGTACACTACAATCAAAACTAAACAATGAGCAGCATAGCATTTTTCAAGAAGTAACAAAAGAAGTTGCACATGGTGTACAACATGAAAATAAAGAATGTACCTGCCAAAATTACAAACCTATACTATTATACGTCAGTGGTGACGGTGGTTCAGGCAAAACATTCTTAATCAAAATCATCAGCAAGTTCCTTCAACAATTGACAAACAACAAACTGTCAGCTGTTGTAACTGCCCCCACAGGTTTAGCTGCCTACAACATAGGTGGTGTCACTTTACACTGATTACTACTCCTGCCAGTAGAACACCAAAACAAATTAGAATATTACAAACTTTCTACAGAAGCTGCAATGGAACTATGCAGAGTGTTAAAACATACGAAAATGCTACTAATAGATGAAGTCAGCATGGTCTCCGACCTAATGTTGGCTTTGGTTCACCTCAGATTACAAGAAGTACTTAAAACACATTATGAAGAGCTCTTTGGAGGAAAACACATTATTGTTTTCGGAGATCTTCTTCAATTGACACCAGCGAAAGGTGAACCAATTTTTAAAACTTTAGGACACAAACTCTGCTGAAAAACTGTTGGCAGCATAGGTAGGAAATGTCAACCTTTGTCAACATTTCCAATACAGAGAATTAACAGAAAACATACGACAGTCTGCAGGCCTCACCTACGCCAATATTTTAAAAAGTGTTAGAGTTGGTGTACTATCTCAAGACGCACAAGCAATATTAAAAACCCGGCGCATCCATGCACTTTATGGCCATAACACACAAAAATGTCAATTGTATGCCCTTAATGGCAACTCTTGCAAGCTGTTCCAAATTCAATGAAACAATGTTGAAAAAAGAAATGCAACCAATAATTGAAATTTCCGCAACAGACAAACTGGACGTACATGGTATGACACTACCCATGTGTCAACAAGCCACAACAAGACTAAATACCTTAGAAAACTCTATCTCCAACACAGCTGGTTTGGAAAAAATATTAAAATTATCCTTAAACTGTAGAGTAATGCTTTAACATAACCTTGACGTAGAGCAAGGACTAGTTAATGGAGCACTGGGTACAGTTGTTGGCTTTCAAACATACCCACGTGACAACAACATTCAGTTTGTCAATATTCTCTTCGACAAACTTTCAGAAGTAAAAAGGATAGGGCGCTCAACAGCTCGATTCCTTCTCTTCAAAGACATGTATGTATGCAGAGAACAATTTTCTCTAACTCTTGCATACGCAGTCACCATTCATAAATCACAAGGTCTTACCCTAGACAAAGCATTGATAGATATTGGTAACACAGTACTTAAAGAAGGCATGAGCTACATAGCACTATCACGCTTATGTTCACTTGACGGTCTATTTCTAATAAACTTTGATGCAAGTAAAGTAAACGCCGATATTCCTTGCATTTTAGAATACAATAGACTACGTTCACTATACACCCCCATCTAAAAACATATCATGTTCCACAAAAAAGAAAACGTTGGAAAAGAAAAACAGTTCAAACAGAAATGCAACTGGATCTCACTGCAAATCCTCCAAAGACACAAAAACAAGCTAATAATTAATCAATGACCACAACCAAAGAGGAACCTATTACTCAAAGTAACTCAGGTACTTCTTCAAAGAAGCAACAAACACTCCAAAAAAATGACGTGGACACAGACCTATCAGGTCCATTCAAATTTTCAAATATAACTGGTGTAAGTTGCTACGCAAATGTAGCAATGAATATTCTATTTCAATTACCACCAATTGTTCACACCATTTACTTACACAGTACAGACCAATTGTGTTTGCAAATGTTAGTACTTCACAGAAACACAGCAAACAATCCTGACAACACGTATAGTGTTAATGGAATAAGACAAGAATTGAACTACTGTGCTGGAATGATGAAATTCACTATAAACTCACAAGAAGATCCACAAGAATTTCTAATGTACTTACTACAAGTACTTCAAAACATAAACATACCTATAAATGAAATTTTCCAGATTTCATACATGGGGAAACATACATGCACTCTCTGCAACAATGTGACACGGGACCAAATCCCTAATGAGTGCTTCGGGTATGTATCTGTATCTAATTGTGAATATGTTCCATTTCAGCAACTTCTACAAAATGCAAACCGTGGTAGATTATGTACTACCTGCAATTCAGATAATCGCTCCACCTTACTAATACAAACACATAGTAAATACATAATACTAATGCTTCTACATTACAATGCAGATGGTACCAAAAACAACTGCAAACTGACTGGATTCACACATGGTCAAGTATCACTTGGTAAGAAAACCTTCACAACAACAGGTATAATCTACCACGCGTCACTACACTGCATATATTAAAAAGATATGTGGATGGTTCGAATGTAATTATAGTACCATTACTCTAAAGCAGAGATTACCAGCAAATCTTACAAACGCTTATTTATTCTTCTCAAAACCAACTGTATTTAAACATTAACAAAACTTCAATTAAAAAACTGTAAACTGTGTCAATACGCCAACAGGTATCTAACTTCCCCAAGATTCTACAACAACCAAACAGATAAATGAATACCACTAAATTATAACAAGAAATAAACTGTTAGAATACGCCAACAGGTATCTAACTGCTCAAAAAATGTACAACAAGCCAACAGATGGTACATTAGTCAAAAACAAAAAGTGAACACTAAAAACAAACAAACAAATAGACTGTAGCATAACAAAAAAGGGTTTTTATCTACCACACAGGAGCCACAACCAATGCAGGTCACTAAACTGCATATATTTTAAAAAAAAATGTGGATGGTTCAAATGTAATGATAGTACCATTACTCTAAAGCAGTGATTACGAGCAAATCTTACCAATGCTTATTTAATCTTCTTAAAACCAAAATGTAATAACTAATCTGTATTTAAACATTAACAAAACTTCAATAAAAAATGATAAAATGTTTCAATACATCAACAGGTATCTAACTGCCCCAAGATTCTAAAAAACCAAACAGATAAATGAATACCACAAAATTATAACAAGAAATAAACAGTTAGAATATGCCAACAGGTATCTAACTGCCCCAAGATTTTGCAACAACCAAACAAATAAATCAATACCACTAAATTATAACAAAAAATAGACAGTTAGAATATGCCAACAGGTATCTAACTACTCCAAAAATGTACAACAAGCCAACAGATAGAACATTAGTCAAAAACAACAAGTGGACACTAAAAACAAACAAACAAATAGACTGTAGCATAACAAAAAAAGGGGTTTTTATCTTCCATGCAGGAGCCACAACCAATGCAGGTCACTACAGTGCATATATTAAAAAGAAACATGGATGGTTCAAATGTAATGATAGTACCATTACTCTAAAGCAGAGTTTACCAGCAAATCTTACAAATGCTTATTTAATCTTCTTAAAACCAAAATGTAATAACTAATCTGTATTTAAACATTAACAAAACTTCAATTAAAAAAACTATAAACTGTTCCAATACGCCAACAGGTATCTAACTGCCCCAAAATTCTACAACAACCAAACAGATAAATGAATACCACTAAATTATAACAAGAAATTAACAGTTAGAATATGCCAACAGGTATCTAACTGCCCCAAGATTTTGCAACAACCAAACAGATAAATCAATACCACTAAATTATAACAAAAATTAGACAGTTTGAATATGCCAACAGGTATCTAACTGCTCCAAAAATGTGCAACAAGCCGACAGATAGAACATTAGCCAGAAACAACAAGTGAACTATGAAAACAAACAAACAAATCATTTTTAATCCGACATGGATTTTTTTTCCCACAGACCCAATGATTTGAAAAACAAACACAGAAACTGGACAAATCGCACAGTACACTGGTTTGTAATCTACTAAATATGAGGGTCAAAATGAATAAACAATGTCTATTATTCAATGCTAAGTCTTTACAAACTACCAATACTAACATGATCTTTTCTTTTATCACAGAAATTGACAAAGAATATATGAACTCCAGTTACCAAAGCAACCAGTAAGTGTATTACAATGAGTACAACTCATAAATACTGCTCCACAGTGCATATAACTTTGGTCTTGGGTGCATGGCCCATGCACCCAAGTGTCTAGGACCTAGCCACAACCACCGCAGCATATCGCACCCATGGTAGCTTATAACTTCGCTGCTTATAACTTTGGTCTTGGGTAGGCCCTGGCCACAATCACTGCAACATATCACACCCATGGTAGCTTATAACTTCGGTCTTGGGTAGGCCCTCGTCACAACCACCGCAACATATCACACCCCTGCTAGCTCATAACTTCGGTACTTATAACTTTGGTCTTGAACTTTGGTCTTGGGTGCATGACCTCTGGTCATGCACCCAAGACTCTATGAACTGACCACAACCACCACATGCACCAAAGACTCTAGGCCCTGGCCACAACCACCACAGCATATCACACCCATAGATCACACCCATAGAATCAAACATTTTACTATGTCATATGGGCAATTTTATGTCCACGGACACCATGTGTGTTCTTAGAACAGTTTCAACTTGCCTGCGAACAGTACAGACAGGTATAGTGTCCTTAGGACACCTCCTTTTTCATTTAACTATGGACATCCCGCACACCGTGTGTGTTCTTAGAACAGTTTCAACTTGCCTGCGAACATTACGGACATGAATAGTGTCCTTAGGACACCCCTGCTTGCCCAATTACGGACATCCCGAACACTGTGTGTGTTCTTAGAACAGTTTCAACTTGCATGCGAACAGTACGGACAGGTATATTGTCCTTAGGACACCTCCATTTTCGTTTGCTTTCAGACATCCCGTAAACCGTGTGTGTTCTTAGAACAGTTTCAACTTGCCTGTGAACAGTACGGACAGGAATAGTGTCCTTAGAACACCCCCGCTTGCCCAATTACGGACATCCTGGACACCGTGTGTGTTCTTAAAACAGTTTCAACTTGCCTGCAAACAGTACGGACAGGTATAGTGTACTTAGGACACCCCCATTTGGGTCGATTGCGGACATCGAGGACAATGCGCTGTCCGCGGACACAAAGAACACAACAGGGGTGCCTACCATCTAAATAGATACGATATTTGACCCATCGCTTACTCCCCCACCCTCCCCAAACACTCTTACACGCCAACACACTTGCCAAAATTGTATTTCTCCACCATTTGTCACTGCGCTGTCCGCGGATGTCCGTGGACACAAGATGGCGGGCATTCCCAAAAATTTGACGCACTCCCCGCTCTTCACCATCGAATCAGCGGACACATCGCATGTCCGCGGACATTACGCAAGCAGATTAGCCAATCAGGACACTGTCCGCGAAGCAAACAGGGAAGTGTGTCCGCGGACCGGACATAGTTATCACTAATTTTTTGTGACCTACATTTTGGTCTTTTTTAAAAAAAGTACTGGATGGGTTTTCACCAAATTTATAATGGCATACTTTTGGGACCAAGCCGCTGCTCCTGCCGAAAATTTGGTGAAAATCCGTCCAGCGGTTTGGGCTGTAGGCGTGAGCAAAGTTTTTTCCCCATTTAGTCTATGGGAAAAAAAGACATTTTGGGACCCCCCTATAACTTTTCCCCCCATGGACCAAACCTCACCATACTCTGAGTGGGCCATATATTTTTTTGTTTGCAAAGCTTGGTGAAGATTCGTTATAAGCTGCCCAAAAAGTGCCCTTCCTACGGGATTAGCAACTTAACCATAACTACACGGCCTCTACCGTGGCCGTGTAATATATATATAATATATATATATATATATATATTATACAAACCGCCAGTCCTGATAAGCAGATATATCAGGATTGACAAAAGACTGTGCATGCATATTAAGAGAGAGAGAAACCCTGGCAGGAGAGTACACCAGATATCCTGACAAGACAAATAACAGCGGATAAAGCATTATTTGTGCCAGTTGTGTTGTTGGACAAGAGAAAACTAAGGAACTGATATCCTTGAGCCTAAGGCAGAGTACAGAGAAATCTAAGGGAAGGGAGCCATCCTCTGGAACAAGGAACTCTAACGTGTGGAACTTTTGTCTTGAAGTTACGTATTCCCTTTGAACACTTATATACAACTCAAGGCCAAAGACATGACCCCTTTTCGCCTTAGAGATAATTTATTAGAATGTGAGGGTCAGAAAAGAACTTTGGACATGGGACAGTTTTTCTTTGGACATTCTGACATTGACAGACCTTAGTTTTAATTTTAGGCAGAGAAACACCTCTAGAGCGGGAGAAGAGAGGCATTTCCCCACTCACTTTTATTTTAATAATATCTTTGACCAAAACCATAACTCACTTGTGTCTAAGTTTCATTCCTGGCTCCTCATATATGGTGTCAGGAGTGGGTTTCTGACCCAGCTGACACAAACTGGGGAACCCATTGAAATTCCATTTTCGTTTTTCTTATGGCTATCTTAAATTATACTAAACATCCAACAACTAGAGGAAGAAGACTTTGCATTTGAAACAACAGCAGATGAGACCATCCTTAATATTAAACAAAGAATATTGAATCAGTTTAATTTTCCCATTAAATACCAACGGCTCTGGGGTCGTCCCTTTGTTAGATACTTTAAGGTTGTCGGACTATGATATAAAACCAAACAGTAAGTTGAATCTAGTAGTTAAAGCCAGGATAGATCTTCCCCCAATTGCTACACTAGGCATAAAGTGCGGCCTTAGGAGGCCCCCCCGGATCCCTAATGGGAAATATCATCTTGGGGAACCTACCACACAGAAAGACATACCTGACCAAGAAGAAATATAGCAGCCTTGAGATGCAGAAGAAGAGGTATATTCCTTTGCAGCCAAGCAGATAGAGAGTTTGGTTGAGGATCCCAATTTCTGCTTTTTTGAGCAGGATATTGGCTTTGTTGGAAAAGACGATACCAGTGAAATTCCTGACATAGCAGAAAATCCTGAGATGGCTACTATAGAAAATCCGATCAGTTAACCGCTCACTGGATCCATGCCGAAGAGTGGTTTCAAACTGGGCTGGATCAAATGATTGCTTCTCAACAGCGACCTATATTACCCCATGTGGCATAACAACCTTATTTTCCTCAATTTTCAAAGGTTAGCACATCAGTACCATTGGGAAGATGACTAAAGAACTTGTTATCTAGCTCCTCTGTTGAGAGGGGAGCTACAGAGCTAATTTCAGCTGTTAAACCCTTTAAGGAACAGCTACATTTGATTAACTAAATAAAGATTACTACAAAGGGTGGGACAAACAGATAATTTCTGTAAACAAGAGCTATGAAACATAAAGTTAAACTTGGAAGAAACATCTGTAGAAATAGGGGGTAGAGTACAAAATACCATGTCTTTTTGGCTCGGTAAGAAAACCTTGCCTGAAGTACTAGAAGCCCTAACCATCGAGCAGTTTGTAAACCCTTTGCCCCCCTACCTACAACGGGCAGTCCTTCAGTTAAACAAACCTAGTTTAGCAATGGCTATAGAAACAGCCCAAAGCCATGGTGAAGCCAATAAAAATGTAAAAATCCTGTACCAGGGTGAAGAACCCAGGAAGGATCAAAAGGGGCTTCCCCCATTCCCGTTTCCCTGCAAAAGACAGGAGCCAAGATAGTTTCCATAAATATGTATTCAAAGACCTAGGAAGAAGAGAGAGAGAATACATGACAGGCAAAGAAAGAGGGTAAATACAATCAGAGGAGGACGGATCCTTAAACCAACCTCCATTGTAAGTTGTCTTGTGGACAGTCAGGACATTTGGCCATGCAATGTCCGTCAAATAAAAAAGAAGAACCCAATGGAGATTAGAAATATGACAGGGAGGGAATGGGAGGAATGTAGCCTTCCTGAAGAGGAACTTATTGAAACAGCTAGTAATGTTTTCTGCGGCAAACATGATTCTGCAAAAGTAAAGGGGAATCTATTCAAAGCCTTAATTGATTCAGGCAGCAAACAAACAGTGGTAAGAGCTGATTTAATTTCAACCAGAGGCTTGAGAATGAGATCCCCAGTAAAAATCACCTGCGTCCATGGGGATGAAGAGGTATATCACACAACCCCAGTTACCATCTGAGTCCAGGGAGAACTAACCCAAATAAATGCAGCTGTTACTCCTGAGACTACAGACTTTCCAGGTTTTGAAACTCTGCAGAAAAATGCTAACCAGTCTTCCCTTTCATATTCCCCATTTGATTCCTGGGAAGAAAATGAATGTGTATCGGAAAGACCTGTCTGGAGATGGATAGCAAGGTTGAAAACAAAATTCTTTACCCAGGTGAAATCACACGCCAACCCAGAAAGGGTAACCCTTGGCCAAGAAGCCAGGTCTTAAGGGGAAGGGTATGTGATGAATCCTATGGAGTCATCACTTCTCTTCCGGAGGTAGCCTCTCCCCATGTGGCCAGGGGATGCCAGGGGCTACCTTATCCTGATCCTGGGGGTGGCTATATGAGGGAGGATCATATGGGTAGAGGCAGCCCTCAGGAGGGTGTCATGACTTCATTGGATGATACATAGTATCACCCAGTTCCTTTGGAGTATACCCCATCCATTCCCCATGTAGTGATGGCTTATTGTCATATCTCCCCTCAACCGCCAGGGAAAGACATTGAAGACATTCTCTTTGACTCTGTACATTCATCAAATGTAGATGTGCCTTCTAACACCATTAGAAACACTCTGCCAAATTGTAATTCTAACATGTCAAAACTTAACTACCATACCATAAACCCAAAAGTACTGGGACAAAAAAGATGCACTGAGTAATGAGGATTACTGAGAGCCCAAAGCACACGCTGCACTCTAGTGTTTGGGAAAGTAAATCCAAAGCCGGGAGATTTAAACCAGCGAAAAAGCTGAGAAGGAGTCAACATTGCTGGCTGGAGAAGGCAACCTCTCTCAATGCGGACCGAAAGAGACGGGAGGACAGCATCAGTGTGCGTGGAGTGAAGAGGCTTTCCAGGAGGGAGAAGGAAGGCAGACTAGAGGCAGACACACGGAGGGAGGATTCCAGAAGCAGACAGAGACCTAATGGAGGAATTTACACCAAATTTAAAAAGACATGCATTTTGGACAAAGCTGCCACTACTGCCACACATTTGACCAGCGGTTTGGGCTGTAAGCATGAGCAAAATGGTTTTTCCATTGCATCCATTGTAAAAAGCACACAATTTGGGATGTCCCTATAACATTGCCCCCCCTTAACGAAACCCCACCAAACTTCACAGAATCAATCTAACAGGGCCATATACATTTTTTGCAACATTTCGTGAGGATTCGTACAGGGGGAGCGAAGTTATAAGCCACCAAAATGAGTTCTTCCTGTGGGTTGAGCAACTTAACCATAACTATAAGGCCACTACCGCACACACTGTAATATATATATATGGTTAAGTTGCTCATCTCATAGGAAGAGCACTTTTTGGGTGGCTTATAACTTCGCTCCCCCTGGACAAGTTCTCACCAAAAGTATATGGCCCACTCTTCTTGCAAAGTTTGGGGAGGTTTGGTCCAGGGGTAGAAAAGTTATAGGTGGAGTCTCAAAATGTATTTTACTCTCATAGACATAATGGGAAAAAACTTTGCTCACCCCTACAGCCCAAACCGCTGAACGGATTTCCACCAAATTTGTGGCAGGAGCAGCGGCATGGACCAAAACGTAAGGAAAAAGAATTAGTGATATCTATGTCCGCTCTGCAGACATATTTCCCTGTTCGCTCCGTGGACAGGACACCAATTGGCTAATCGGCTCACGTCATGTCCACGGACACGCAACATGTTCACTGATTGGCTGAAGTGAGGCGTGAGGTGCGTCACATTGTTTCAATGCGCCCACCATCTTATATCCACAGACATCCACGGTGTCGAACAGAGGCAAAATGCAATTTTGGGGAGTGTGTTGGTGTGTAGGAGTGCTTGGGGAGGGTTGGGGAGGGTTGGGGAGTAAGAGATGGTTCAGAAACTGTATTTATTTAGGTGGCAGGTGCCCCTGATGTGTTTGCCATGTCCGCAGTCATCGTGGCTGTCCCGGACATAATAAATGCACTACTAGCTATTTTACTTTATGATGTTGGTTTTGGGTTGTTAGTAGAGCATTGATTGTAATTAATATCCCCTATAAGCAGCCCACATACCACAGGCAAAATGGTGGGTTGCATAGGTATGTTATACTGCGGTGGTTATGGCCAGGGTCTAGAGTCTTGGGTGTATGGCTGAAGGCCGTAGACCATGCACCCAAGACTCTAGGCCCTGGACACATCCACCACAGCATAACACACCCATAGAATCAAAAGGCCATCAAATATCCACAACCCAAAAGTTTGTGTATTGTTTCATTTGTAGAGTTTGTGTGTGAAGGTTTGGCTAGGCTATGCAGTTAAGATTGTAGAGTTTGTAACAAGGACTGCGGCATAAGATACCCATGGAAGTAAACATTTTGGATTGTGGTGTATGGTTAGATGTTTGCTTGAATGGGAGTGTTATGCAGCGGTGTTTGTGAGCCGATTTATTGCATACTTACTGATTGAGTTTTTTGTGGTTGTATGCAGTTTTTTCATGACATGGGTAATTGGAGCAGACATTCTTTTTCGATCTCTGTGAAAAAAGAAAAGATCATATGTTAGTGTAGGTAGTTCATAATGAGTTATTGCATTGCATTGCATTCTGTATTTTTTTTATCCTAAATTTAGTACTTTACAAGTACTATAGTTCAAACCAGTGTACTGCGCAATTTGCTCAGTTTCTGTGTTTGTTTTCTAAATCATTGGGTCTGTGGGAATAAAAATCCATGCTGGATTAAAAAAAAAAATCTGTGTTGAGGTAGAATATATTTCTTTCATTGTTTTACTGTTTATTTCTTGTTCCTTGCTAATCTTCTATTTGTTGGCTTGCTGCAGATTTTTGGGGCAGTTAGATACCTGTTGGCATATTCTAATTGTTTATTTCTACTTTTATGCTATTCATCTATCTGTTAGGTTGTTGCAGATTTTTTGGGACAGTTAGATACCTGTTGGCGTATTCTAACTGTATATTTCTTGTTTGATTTTAGTGTTATTTATCTGTTTGCTTGTTGCAGAATCTTGGGGCAGTTAGATACCTGTTGGTGTATTCTAACTGTGCATAGTTTTGAAGTAGAAGTTTTGCTTATGTTCATACACATATTACGTATTACATTTTGGTTTTAAGAATATTAAGTAAGCGTTTGTAAGATTTGCTGGTAATCTCTGCTTTAGAATAATCATACTATCATTACATTCGAACCATCCACAATTCTTTTTATATATGCAGTGTAGTGACCTGCATTGGTTGTGGCTCCTGCGTGGTAGATTATACCTATTGTTGTGAAGGTTTTCTTACCAAGTGATACTTGACCATGTGTGAATCCAGTCAGCTTACAGTTGCTTTTGGTACCGTCTGCATTGTAACGTAAAAGCATTACTATTACGTATTTACTATGTGTCTGTATTTGTAAGGTGGAGCGATTATCTAAATTGCAGGTAGTACATAATCTGCCATGGTTTGCATTTTGTACAAGTTTCTGAAATGGAATAAATTCACAGTTAGGTATGGATACATGAATGAAGTGTTCATTAGGGACTTGTTCCTGTGCCACATGGCTGCAGAGAGTGCATGTATGTTTTCAAATGTATGAAATCTGGAAGATTTCATTTATAGGTATGTTTTTTACAATTTACACCAGTTGTATTTGAAAATGTGAATGGACAAGACAGTTCTGTGTTGAAGTCATTTGTTCGGAGTGTGTGTTGCTTCTTTGAAGAAGTAGTTGAGTTACTTTGAGCAGTAGATTCTTCTTTGGTTGTGGTACTTGATGAAGTATTAGCTTCTTATACTTTCTTTGGAGGAATTGAAGTGAGATCCTGTATTGTTTCAGTTTGAAGTAGTTTTCTTTTACAACGTTTTGCTTTTTGCGGAACAGGATAGGTTTTTAGATGGGGTTGTAGACTGAACACAGTCTATTGTATTCTAGAATGCAGGGAATACCAGCATTTACTTTACTTGCATCAAAGTTGATTAGAAATAGCCTATCAAGTGTACGTAAGCGTGATAGTGCTACATGGCTCATGCCTTATTTAAAGTCTGTGCTACCAATATCTATCAATGTTTTATCTAGGGTAAGACCTTGTGATTTTTGAATGGTAACTGCATATGCTAGAAAATTGTTCTCTGCGTACATACATGTCTTTGAAAAGAAGGAAGTGTGCTTTTAGGCGTCCTATCCTTTCAACTTCTGAGAGTTTGTCAAAGAGAATATTGAAAGACTGAATGTTGTTGTCACGTCGGTATGTTTGAAAGCCAACAACTGTACCAAGTGCTCCATTAACTAGTCCTTGCTCCACATCAAGGTTATGTTTAAGCATTACTCTACAGTTTAAATATAATTTTAATATTTTTTCAGAACCAGCTGTGTTGGATATTCAGTTTTCTAAGGTATTTAGTCTTGTTGTGGCTTGTTGACACATCGGTAGTGTCATACCATGTACATCCAGTTTATCTGTGAAACAAAATTCAATTATTGGTTGCATTTCTTTTTTCAACATTGTGTCATTGAATTTTGAACAGCTTGCAAGAGTTGACATCAAGGACATACAATTGACATTTTTGTGTGCTAATTGTTCCATGACATCAGTAGCACATGATTTATGGCCATAGAGTGAATGGATGTGCCTGGTTTTTTATATTGATTGTGCTTCTTGAGATAGTACACCAACCCTAATACTTTTTAAAATGTAGGCGTATTTGAAGTCAGCAAACTGGCGCATGTTTTCTGTTAATTCTCTGTATTGGAAATGTTGCCAAAAGTTGACATTTCCTATGCTGCCAAGAGTTTTACGGCACAATTTGTGCCCTAAGGTTTTAAAAATAGTTTCAGCTTTCACTAGTGTCAATTGAAGAACATCTCTGAAAACAATAATGAGTTTTCCTCCAAAGAGCTCTACGTAGTCTGTTTTGAAAACCTCTTGTAATCTGAGATGAATCAAAGCCAACATTAGGTTGGAGACCATGCTCACCTCATCTATTAGCAGCATTTTCATTTGTTTCAAATCTCTGCGTAGTTCCATTGCAGCTTCTGTAGAAAGTTTGTAATAATCTAATTTGTTTTGGTGTTCTACTGGAAGGAGTAGTAATTGGTGTAAAGTGACACCGCCTATGTTGTAGGCAGCTAAACCTGTGGGGGCAGTTACAACAGCTGACAGTTTGTTGTTTGTCAATTGTTGGAGGAACTTGCTGATGATTTTGATTAAGAATGTTTTGCCTGTACCAGCTTGACCACTCACGTATAGCAGTATAGGTTTGTAGTTTTGGCAGGCACATTTTTTATTTTCATGTTGCACACCATGTTTAATTTGTTTTCTTACTTCTTGGAAAATGCTACGCTGTTCATTGTTCAGTTGTGATTTCAGTACAGTGAAGTCTTCTGTAGCTTGTTCATACTGATACATGGTGTTTTCTACTCCTGTCATGGCTAATTCTGCCTCATTTGCTATTAGTGGCTGTCCAAGTGGTTCTTGGCTTCCTGTTATAGAAGGATGACTACTGTTAGGAGTATCCACTTCTAGTTGAGCCTGGAGTTCTTCTTCGTGTTGCGGTTCATTGTGCAACATTGTTTAACACTGTGTAAAGTTTACGTCTATTATAGTCCTTTCATTTGCTTTGAAAGCGTCTTCATATGAGTCATATGTATCCAGTAACTCTTCTTCTTTTCTCCATGGTTTAAAAAGTTGTAGCAGGGACATGTAATACAGTTCTTTATGTTGAGGAGTTTTTAATGACAATTTGATATGATTCATTAAGCTGCCTTTGGTAAGTTTCACTAAGCTGCCTTCACAATTTACTACTCTGTATCCACCTTTCTTTTTATCTGGTTTAATATTATTTTTGTATGTGATGTTTTGGGCTATGTTGTAGAGACACATAGTTTCCAAAGTGGTACTCCTGTTTGGGTAGTATGTGTCTGGTACATTGTTTATCAAAATGTCTTGGCTGTTGGGATCATTTTTGGTTATTGTTTCTATGTCCTCATATGATTTGAGAACTGTTTTTCTAGATTTAACAGGACCAAGACTTAGCCATACTATATTGTCAGATTTTCCATACAAGGCAGTACCGGTTAAATGGTCTGCAGCTTCATAGCAGCCACACTCTCTATGAGAGCGCATTTTTATGTCTAGGCTGTACAATTTCTGTGATAGTGTTTTGTCAGATGATATGTCATCTCAGAGGTCATGAAGCTCTGTTTTCTCTGCTTTGGTTAAGTAGGCTGTGACATATCGAGCAACTGCAGTGGAATTGTCTGCAATGTACTGCACATCTATGTTTGCATTCCATAGGAGGGCAATGATTGCATTGTAATCATTGATGATATTTGATTCTTCTGTTCTTTTTATGTAATATGTGTTTTTAGGTGATTTACCTTTGACAGTATATATGACTGAAGACATGAAGTTGTTTACTTGATCTGTTGCTGAAACTGGTCTAGGGAAACCAAAGCGGCATTTGGTGTAGTATTTCCCTTTTTTTATATTTGCGATGACAATATTTCCCACATTTGTGTCTTTGAAATTGTACAATTTGTGCATGAAAGTCACCATGTGTTGTTTGTGAAGGGATTTCACAAGTGACATATTTTTGGATGAACTGCAAAACAGTGGCATCACTGTCCTGCCCAACTTTAGGAGCATCTTTAATCCATAATAGCATGTGGATGTGTGGTGCTCCTCTGGCTTGGTATTCTTTTCTCCAAAAGAAGTGTTGAACTTCTCCGAGGGAAGGAGCAGTCATATTACAAATAAAGTGTAGCATAGCAATGAAGCGATGATGGAAATATCTTGATACATTTACAGGATCTAGAGAGCAGAGTTCTCCTGGTGTTTTTATATCTATGGTTGTTTTGTTTTTGTTTGCTATGCATAGGAAATCGTGTAAATCTTCCCATGAATATTCTGCACAACTTAATGTAACAAACCACGTGGGTGGGCCAAGGTTTCTTATCATAAGGCGTACATCTATCTCTGTGACGTCGGAACCAGTATTCTTTTGTACCATGAGTGTTTGCTAAAAGATTTGTAATACTGTAAAACCTCATCTTTTTCTTGCACTTTTTGTAATAATTGCGCAGCTGACATATTTTGAAACTGGTCACCTGATTTTAATGTGTGTGCAACTCTGTAACACAGAGTTGCTAGTTCACTTTGAAAGAGAAGGTGGAATATGTATTCCACGTTTTGTCTGAATCTGGGGTCGTCAGAATACATTCGTAAAGAGCGATATTCTGATGCTGTTATCTATGTGGGTCTATCATCGCACCTTCCTCCTTTTCCAGTAGGAAAGAGTAGAGGAAAGGTCTGTGCTTCTATACTTTTTTCCCATATGCTGATTGGAGATCCTTTGGCTTGTCGCATTTGGTACGTTTCCAGTGCATCATCTATAGTGTCTTTAGAGTGTAAAGGATGAATTGTGTAATGGTCTAAAATATTGGATTCTGTAGCAGGATTTAGAAGATGAAATTGACCAGTTTCTGGTGAATCTTGAATTATTTAAATGGTTTCTCTCAGGTTTCCTTCAATATTAATTTCTTTGTAGTATTCATTGTTGTTTTTTAGATGCTAATTCAGAGGGAGGTAATTTTGCTGTTTTTGGTTGAGGGCGTATTATTATTGCTTGAAATGGGTGCACTATTTGAATTATGATGCTCTCATATAAATTTAGTTGTTGCAGAGGTTTTGGTAGCGGAAATAATTCTTATTCAAGTGAAGGTGTTTGGTTGTTGTCAAGTTTTACAGTGCAGTAATTGCAAAGTATTAAGGGGTCAGTAATTTAATATTTGTTTTCTGCTATAATGTACAGAGCTAATTGGAACAATTTGCAATCTTCATTGTCTTCTATTTTGTACGTTATGTCTACAGTTTTTGTGCTACTTTTATAAAAAGTCCTGTGGCAACACACACACACATGGTTCGGTATTTCAGCGGAGGTACTTTTAAACTTTAGTATTTATTTTTTGTATGTGTTTAATAGATGGTTGCTATTTGTACAGTAGTTGCTAGTTTGTTGTAAAGCTTTTGCATTTTGTAAGTGGCTTTCTCTTCCAAAATACTTTCTCTGGATATACTCTATTTCTTCGAGCAGTAGTGTGGCTATACCATGTATAATATTGTTATTTAAATTGGATAGTGCTAAAGCAGCACTTTTAGCATAGTAGAGTTTATGGACCAGATTTATTGTAGTTGAATGATGTGTTGATATCATTTTGATATGATGGAAGGTGCTTTTGCAAATAGGTTCTGAAATGCAGGCTAATGAATGTCCTTGTAGTCCTGTGTATTTGCGCACTGGACAGACATCCATATTTTTTAGTAGTTTCATTTTGATTTGTCTTTGCTTTTTACATACTGATTGAGGAACTGGCGTAAAGATTTGAAAGATTTGAACAGCCATTTGTAGACTGGATGTTTTGGTTCAGTAGAATGGAGAGGTAATGCTGAATTTTCTGGGGATCTTTTTGTGAGCAGAGTTTCTTATTCCATAATGGTGTTATTACGTTTTTCATACCATCGTCCACTGCTATGTATGGCAATTGGGTTTGGTTGCTTTTGTTTATATGCTTCTTCATTAAAATATGGTTCTGTACTCGTGGTGTGACTCCATTCACCTGCACAGATGTTTGAAAACTATTTTTGTTGATATTCCATTTATTGAGAAGTCTTTTAGTAGTTTAGTAGTTTAGTAGTTAGTTGTGTTAGTGGTTTCATTCTATTTAAAACTAAAATAAATAACTTCCTTTTGAGAAGCATTGCACTGTCTATGAGAGCTTCTAGGATTAATTTTCTACGGTAGGTTTTAAGGGTTGTGCATGATTTCTCTCCTGTTTTGACAATGTTCTGAAGGACTCTGTGGCAGAACATTTTTTGAAAAATATTTTTTTTTGGTATGGTTACTTGCCACTACATCAATATTTATAGGTGCAGCGTTAGTAGTAGTGGTAGCTGAAGTCTTGTTAATCACTTTCTGTTTCGTTTTACATTTTGATAGAGGATGCAACGTTTCTGTATTTGTTTTGCTTAATGACGGTATTAGCTGTTTTGTTTGAACTTTTTGTACAAAAAATTGATGATTATTTTGGACACTTTTATTTTAATTTGCTCTTCTGCATTGCTTTCTACAGAGTTGCTTTTTGGTAGGCATTCTTTGGGGTCTTTTGGAGAAAACAAAAGCGTGGGTTGGGCTGTTGTGCAGTGTATGTGTGCTTTGTGCATGAGTGTGACATTATGATGGTAAGGATGTTTGTGGAGGTGTGTGAATGTGCAATGGGCAGCTACATCAATTTGGGAAGGCTGTTCTTGTATTTGTTTGTTACTATACTGGGCTTCAGATGACAATATAAAGTATGCAGCTGGTAAGGGCAAGCACTAATACTACATCTAATGGTAGAGGGTTAATACACTACTAAAATGTTAGTGTGTTTGAGTAACAGGTAGAATATTATGTTAGTATTGTACTTACTTTTTTTATGGAAAGAGAAAGTATCTTCTAAGTTCTTGTTTGTACTTCAGACGCTGCTGATTTTCAGGAGAGTGGTGTTCACTGCAATAGTGTTAGGGAGAATTCTCTGTTTAGGCTGAATTTCCTAACCTAGTGAGTCCCCCAGCAGCTTTGCTGGATTTCTGGAGTTTGTTTTTTCCATCCTGCCAAGAGTGAGACTCTTTTCCTCCCACTCTTGGACATGTATGTGTGTAATTCCTTTGAATGTCAATGTGTTCTATGGGCTATGGGGTCTTTTACTCCATAGGGTCTCATATGTTTTTCTATGTGTGTTACACTGCACCCTATGTGCCGTAACACTGGGGCGTCCTAGCGGACCTCCACCATAGACTCCATACCCGGGGACTGACTACTGTCTCCCCGGGTATGTAAAGTCACCATTGGCTTTACTAGACCTAAATTTACTAACAGAACTAGTACAAACCATCTTATTGTGGACGTACTAGTAGGAGTAATTCGATTACTCCTGGATCTGTTACTCGAGGGGGCACTGTCCCGTCCCCCCTCGTTGAGTTTTGGCTGGTGGCAGTGGAAACTACTTGTTATGTTCGACCCCGAACCTAACCCTATGGGATTCGTCCCATTGTTGTAGATTGATACTTTTTCTCGTTAATCTCTAACGTACCACCGATCTACTTATCTTAAATAGGTTTATCGGATGGTATTTTCTGCCAGAACTCGGTTTGTAAAATGGCGTCTGTGTTCGTCTCTGTGACTCCTAAACCAAAAGTTGAGGCCTTTGTTCCACTTTTGGCGGGCTCTGTACAGAGACCCTCCAAAGTGGTGCCATTCTGTCTGGGTTACCACAGGGGTGTGGGAGGGGGTTTAGGCACCCTGGACCTAGTTGCCTTGCCAACTACGGTCGTACTCTGGAGTGATTGGCCCAAGTGGTGAGCCTCCCTGCTCGCCACTTAGCATGTGTTGATTGACATCTAGGCTGAATGAATGGGGGTTTTCTGCATAAAAGCAGGGCTTTTGGGACTGGATCTTCAGAAGTCGCCACAGGACCTAAGAATCCGACGAGGGTAACGCTGAGCTGACCTGCACGACAACACCTCCGGTGGAGCCCTGCGGAACCGACTCACCACTTCCCAACGACAGAGGAGATCTCCCTGCCGGAGAGTCTCTTCCCCTGGCTGGTGGTAACAACCAGTCCCCTTTGCTTTTTATTCGCCTCAGGACGCAGTGGTCGAATTGCCCGTGCAGAGCACCTCGTCAACTGGATAGCCACTACCCCTGTACCACGACCAAAAGGTGGTGCCTTGTGACGGAGCACTCCACGGCTGGTCTCTTCCCTGGTGGTGCACCGGACTTCACTTTTCTTCGACGACGAGATCATCTCTACTCTTGGCAACAACCCGACGTGCATCCACCACCAGGAACAACTGCCCCCGCCGGAGCTGCCCTCCACAACAAGGTACCGTGCCTTGTGACGGAGCACTCCACGGCTGGTCTCTTCCCTGGTGGTGCACCGGACTTCACTTTTCTTCGACGACGAGATCATCTCTACTCTTGGCAACAACCCGACGTGCATCCACCACCAGGAACAACTGCCCCCGCCGGAGCTGCCCTCCACAACAAGGTACCGTGTCCGCCTGGCTTCCCTTTTGATCGGTTCGAGTGAGGTGTCTTAATCCTCTCCTTTCCATTGGGTCGCCTCCAAGCTTTTCTCATTTATTGTTCTGAACTGGTTCAATCTGCCGATAACAATTTGCTACAAAGACTTGAATGCATCCCCGCTAGAGACTTTTTGGGACATCGCGCCTTGCCTCTCTCCGAGTGGGCCTGGCCTCTGAACTTTATCATCTATTGTGATTCTTGCCTTCTTGCCGTGCATTTTACCCGCAAAGTATTGAACTGCGTTGATTTCGTAACCTACCTATCTTTTTCTCTCCCGTCCTAACTAATATTCGAGTGTCATCTAGGTTGAGGTATACACCTCTGTCTGAAAATAAGTGGTACCGGTAGAACCTAGAGTTGTCGAGATATTGCTAGGGGGATTGATCGTTTTCTTCTTCATAGAGTAATTGTGTTTGATTTGTTTGCCGTGATAGTGCCATAGTGTTTTTCATAGATGTTCTGTTATAAATAAATACCTTAATATCTTTACACTAAGCCTCGTTGCGTGTTTGCTTGTCTTCCTGTGAAGAATTGCCCTATTTTGTATACTCCACATACTGCTCAACTTTTCTTGAGAGAAGTCTGACTGCTCAGCCACAGCTACCAAGTGAATCTGTGCGGTGCAGACTGCTACCAAGTGGGTTCACCGCCAAACGCCTGTAGTCCTAAATCTTTTGCAGTGGTCCCAGAGGGAACTGCACAGGTTTCCGCCTAACAAATAGTAAAAGAAAGAAGTTAGTAAATATGTGTGTTCATATCACATTTGTTAATGTAGACATTGATTTCTTTTGTTTTTGTAGTAGTAGTGTTTTCTTATAACTGAGCATAGTATGCACATGCACTTTACTTTGCCTATGTGCATCCTGTATATTTCGCCACTTAGCATGTGTTGATTGACAGCTAGGCTGAATGAATGGGGGTTTTCTGCATAAAAGCAGGGCTTTTGGGACTGGATCTTCAGAAGTCGCCACAGGACCTAAGAATCCGACGAGGGTAACGCTGAGCCGACCTGCACGACAACACCTCCGGTGGAGCCCTGCGGAACCGACTCACCACTTCCCAACGACAGAGGAGATCTCCCGGCCGGAGAGTCTCTTCCCCTGGCTGGTGGTAACAACCAGTCCCCTTTGCTTTTTATTTGCCTCAGGACGCAGTGGTCGAATTGCCCGTGCAGAGCACCTCGGCAACTGGATAGCCACTACCCCTGTACCACGACCAAAAGGTGGTGCCTTGTGACGGAGCACTCCACGGCTGGTCTCTTCCCTGGTGGTGCACCGGACTTCACTTTTCTTCGACGACGAGATCATCTCTACTCTTGGCAACAACCCGACGTGCATCCACCACCAGGAACAACTGCCCCCGCTGGAGCTGCCCTCCACAACAAGGTACCGTGTCCGCCTGGCTTCCCTTTTGATCGGTTCGAGTGAGGTGTCTTAATCCTCTCCTTTCCGTTGGGTCGCCTCCAAGCTTTTCTCATTTATTGTTCTGAACTGGTTCAATCTGCCGATAACAATTTGCTACAAAGACTTGAATGCATCCCCTCTAGAGACTTTTTGGGACATCGCGCCTTGCCTCTCTCCGAGTGGGCCTGGCCTCTGAACTTTATCATCTATTGTGATTCTTGCCTTCTTGCCGTGCATTTTACCCGCAAAGTATTGAACTGCGTTGATTTCGTAACCTACCTATCTTTTTCTCTCCCGTCCTAACTAATATTCGAGTGTCATCTAGGTTGAGGTATACACCTCTGTCTGAAAATAAGTGGTACCGGTAGAACCTAGAGTTGTCGAGATATTGCTAGGGGGATTGATCGTTTTCTTCTTCATAGAGTAATTGTGTTTGATTTGTTTGCCGTGATAGTGCCATAGTGTTTTTCATAGATGTTCTGTTATAAATAAATACCTTAATATCTTTACACTAAGCCTCGTTGCGTGTTTGCTTGTCTTCCTGTGAAGAATTGCCCTATTTTGTATACTCCACATACTGCTCAACTTTTCTTGAGAGAAGTCTGACTGCTCAGCCACAGCTACCAAGTGAATCTGTGTGGTGCAGACTGCTACCAAGTGGGTTCACCGCCAAACACATGTAGTCCTAAATCTTTTGCAGTGGTCCCAGAGGGAACTGCACAGGTTTCCGCCTAACAAATAGTAAAAGAAAGAAGTTAGTAAATATGTGTGTTCATATCACATTTGTTAATGTAGACATTGATTTCTTTTGTTTTTGTAGTAGTAGTGTTTTCTTATAACTGAGCATAGTATGCACATGCGCTTTACTTTGCCTATGTGCATCCTGTATATTTTACTTAGAATCTGTTAGTTGCATAAGTTTTACAAATGAGTATAATAGTAAACGTATAGAGCTCACTTGTCTTTTTAAGGCTATTTTATTGGATGTTAAGAGATATATAATCATATGCATTTTTTGCTATTTTTACAGAGTATATGGCAGAGATTGTACAGAAAAGCATGCAATGTATGCGTTGTGAAGGTGTGGCAAATAAAGCAGAAGTATCTGATATAGAGGCAGTGGTGTTGTTTCAGCTGGCAGCCTTTCTAATGATATTGGGGGTCATTCCGAGGTTGGAGGTAAGGAATTACCGGCACCGGTAAGGGTGTCCATGCCGGTAATCCCTTACCTCCGTATTCCGAGGTCCTTTTGTGGGTCCTTCCTTACCTCCTGCTTTTAGCAGGAGTAAAGTACGGGACCCGCAAAGGTACGTCAGAGGTAATTACGGTACCGTAATTTACGGTGCCGTAATTACCTCCTTCCCCATTCCCATTGAGCCCTATGGGGCAGAAATGGGAATGAGGAAGGGCAAACGGTGAATGGGGAATTACCGGTCCCTCCAACCCTGGAATGGACCGGTAATTACTCCATTCACCATGCCGGATTTGGGACGGTTTCGGAGGCAACCATGGAGCTAATTACTCCATGGTTAGCTCCATACACGGAAATAGGCCCATTGTCTGTGTGTGTGCCTGAATGAAGATGCATGTACTCATCCTGGCTGCTTGCAATTTTATAATACACTAGACAGCCTGTTTTTCATAATTATACTGTTATTTCTCCCATCTATTAATATGAAATACATTTTTTTTTAGATAGCTGTGTGTGTAAACAAAAATTTGGAGAGAAGACAGGTTTGCAAGTGACACGTCGTCGTAGTAGATGGGAGAAATTACAGTAAGTTCATTTTACAATTTATACAGGGTAAGTGGCAGTTACTCTGTTTATATGTATTCCTAGAAGAGCTGTACATGAACTGTGTAGAAAATATTCATACCTGTAGTCTACGTTCATGCATGTGGATGTGCATGAATCTGCAAGTAGAAATCTTGGGGAGTTTTATAGTAGTTGTTGCTGTAGTTCCTTTGCAGTCACAGCCCAATTGTACTAGAGTGATCAATAGTACATTTAAAGTGCTGATATGTGATGATGGAGTTAGATGTAGAGTTCTTGGATGTGATTGGTGGATGATTGTGTGACTGCTTAACAGAAGCCAATGAGGAAATGTGCAGAGAGTGAAGTAGAAAGGGTATAGGGCTGCCCTAGTGTTGCGTGCTCTGCGGACACTGTGGCTGTCTGTGGACAGGGCGTGCCGCATCCGGGGTTTCTAAGCAAATCCACCATGGAAAGGGGACTGCATGGATCAGGCAATCAGATGTTGAGGTTGTGGTTTGTGTTGAAAGAGGCTGTGTGTAGTGAAGATGGCAGAGGTGGAGAAAGTCAGGGTGTTGGTAGTTGGAGATATGTTTGTGCATGGTTTGGAGCAATATGCTCAATTCCGGAATGTACCCAGGAGGATAGCTCAGCGGCAGCGTGCTCGACTTGGAAACAAGACGACACGGAGCAGCACAGGTTCGATCCCTGAGTCTGCACTTAGAAAACTCTGGGTATTAAGCGCGTTATAAATAACCTATCATATCATATCAATGTGGCAAACAATATTGAAGTTAAAGGAGTGGAGGTGGTGTGAAGCATTGTGCCTGGTTTCAATGTGCAGGGAATTGTACAAGTTTGTGGAGATGTGGGCAGGGTGGACAGTGCACATGTAGATGGTTGATGGTTTGCACTGTGGTGCTTTGCATTTGGGCTATGTCAGTGCGCCTACTTTGTTGGAAGATTTGGAACACTTGGTTCAGGCAGTAATAAAAATACTTCCAAATGCCAAGGTTATTTTTTTCTGGTTTAGTACATAGGGCAATATGGGACAATAGTTCTGTTTTTTCTCCTCAGCAAAATATTGCTAGGTGTGCAATCAACCGAGGCATGTTTGCTTTCATGCTTAGAGCTGGTATGCTGTTTTGGGACATAAGGGTTGCTTTGGAGAAGCTAATGTGAAGGTTTTTGGAGGAAAATAAGAAAAGAAAACAAAAATACAAAATGAAAGGTGTTTCTGAAGCATCTGTAAATACAGGGATTTTGGGGTTGCGGGGCATGCAAATGAGACTGAGCAGAGCAAGGGATTGGTCAATAAGGTTTACTGGCTGTGTTGTGTAAGGAGAGAGTTTGTCAGAAGTTATTTTTCCTGAAAGAAGAGCAGATAGCTATGGCTGTGTGTTTCAGAAAGCAGATTGTTTGGATTTTGGGAGATTTGTGCATAAATTGGTTGGAGGTGCATGCAGATCGCTGTGGAGTGGCTGCACATCTTGGATTCTCTCATGTGGAAGTGCACTGGCATGGAGTGCGTGGAATGAAATGGCTGGATTTGGTACCTCTCTGTGCTACTTTGGTGACACAGCATCATCCAGAGACATTATTATTATTATTCATTGTGGAGGGAACGGTTTAGGACATGTGTCTGGAATCTCTTTGCAATTTGCAATGAAAGAAGGACTTGGGAAAGACATGGACATGTATCCAAACTCTAGAGTAATTTTTTCCCGTAATGCGCAGAGACAAATGTGGCTGCGTTCTTTTTCATTTGGTCCACAAATGGAGAAAGCAAGGCGCAATGTTAACAAGGCTGTTTGTGCCTTTTTGAGAGATGTTGGTATGTCCTCGTTTCAGAATAAAAACATTATGTTTTGTAGTAGACACATTTTTCGCAGAGATGGAGTACATCTTACTTATGGCGGCAATCAGAGTTTTCTGCGAAATATACAAATTACATTGCAACCTTTTTTTGGAATTACAGCAATCCATTTTGCAGTAAGTGCTGACCATTTGATGTTTTTGAAACACAAAAAAAGCCTCTTTTCGGAGCCACCACTTCCTCCCATAGAAAGGTGCAATGGTTCTGATAGGGCAGTACCCCCCCCCCAAAAAAAGTCCACAGACTTCTAAAAAAAATGCACAGTGCCCTGCACTATTTATTTGTCACTTCTATTTTTAAACTGTGAAAGGTGGCACTGACAAGAGCCTTTTTTTTGTTTTTTGTTGTTTTATATTCTTTTTGGTTTTTTAAACATGACACACAAGGAATGGAGTGGAAAGGAGGGTAAGGAAGGGACACCAACCACGGGGATAAAAAAGGGTAGGTGGAGAGAAGAAGATGTAGGGTGGGCCTTATTGAGGTAGGTCGCAGAAAGCACTTCAAAGGTTCTCCCCCTGCACAGTACTGCATCGCAGTAAATGCACAATTATGTGACCTTCTGCATCCTCACGTCTGTTCCCCTCTGCAGGCCCTTGGGGACGTGGTGGTGGTGGAGGGGGTGGGGGTGCTGATGTTGAGGCAGTAGCAGCAGAAGCAATTTGGGATGCCATCTGGAAGGTTAATGACAAAAAACCAGGAACCAGGGACAGCAACCTGCACAATTGTCCTGTTGTAAATCTTGGAAATCCAAAAGCAGAATGAGGATGAGCTCTGGGGTGTGGTCTTTTATAGGGGTGCATGTGCGCACTCCGCAAACACCCGCGCTGTCCGCGGACACATCAAACACCAAGAAAGGGCTCAAAAAGTTCCAAAAAGTATGTAGATCGCCAGGGACATTGTCTGGGACATGTGCAATGGTGGACCTTTACTGTAAAATACCTTAGATTGCTCAAAAAAGCACCTTTTAAATGTTTGGGGGCCCAGACAGTGTCTGCAAATAAGGACACATGCTCAGCATAGGTGCGGTCACATGATGACATCGCAGACACGTTCGCGAATGGGATGGCTGTCCGTAGGACACCAAATGCACGGGGACGGTTGTGCGCATGCTCTACAGACAGTGTTCGGGTGCCCGAACTAATTAAAAGTACAATACATGTGCGGCAGACAGTTACGGACAGGCGCGATGCTCGTAGGACCGAAGGGTGTGATGCTCATGTGCGCAGGTGTTCTGCAAACATTGTTGAAGTCCCCGAATAAAATAAATGTGCATCAAAACTTTGTGGACAGGCGGACAGGATATGTGTTCTACGGATATATTCATTCTGGTTGCGGACATTACGAACATGGGGGGTGTTCTTAGGACACCCCCATTTTGGATAATTGCAGACAGGCGGTCATCTTGTGTGTTCTAAGGATACCACCATTTTAATTACGAACAGTATGAACAGGTATATTTTCCTTAGGACACCCCCATTTCGGTTAATTGCAGCCAGGTGGGCATCGTGTGTGTTCTAAGGACACCTCCATTTTAATTACGAACAGTACGAACAGGTATACAGGCCGATTCATGGAATTAATGTGCGCCAAAAATTCCAAAGCAGAGGTGCCAAAACGTGCGATTCGCAGTAAAAGTGCAAAAATCGCAGTGCAACTGCGAAAATCGCAGGGAAACCAGCGCACATCGATTTATGGAAGTCAGTGCGCGAGAAAAATATTGGATGTGCGCTGAAAAAGTGCGCGGTGCACGCCGACGCACAGGTCAACCAACGGCGTGCGCCATGGCCGCTGCGAAATTGCACATAGCGCGGCGCACATAACAAAAGTAGGGGGAACACGGGCCGTAACACTCGGAATGGGGAACAACACGTGAAAATATGGGCATCACGGGGGAAGTACAGGAGGCAAGTGCGCGGAACGTCCACATGCTCGCCCACAACTCGTATTCATGGAATCGAATAGGGCAAACCAGCGCACGGTCAAAGACGCGCACAGGGCCAAACAAGTCCGCCACAAGAAAGCAGGCGGTAGCGTCCCTGCGCCTGAAATAAATGTGCGACAAAATGTGCGCTAACAAAAAGCACCCATATACAGCTATGATGAATGATCCATACTGTGGCCCTCTAGGACAAATGAGGTGCAAGGGGGTACTGACAAACACGGACACCCGCTGTGTGAAAAATAGCATGTGCGTGTATTACGGGGTGCGCGGGAACTTCCACACGCGATTGGCCAGGGTACGTGTACTTCGGGGTGCGCGGGAAGTTTCACACGCGATTTCAGCAGGGTACGTGTATTCCAAGGTGCGCGGGAATTTTCACACGCAAATTCTCAGGGTACGTGTATTTCGGTGTGCGCGTGAAGTTCCACACGCGATTTCAGCAGGGTACGTGTACTCCGGGTGCACGTGAAATTCCACACGCGAATCCAGCAGCCTACGTGTATTTCGGGGGTGCCGGGAGTCCTACACGTGAATTGGCCGTGTGGGTCCTCCCAGCTGTCCCCTCTAAACCCTCCACGGCCCCTGCAGGCGGCCCACACCACAGGGGACTATCCTGCACCCCTGCAGATGTCCCGCAGGCAGCCCATCCACCATGGCCATGCCCCCCAGCCAACCCACATGTCACCTTGCACTACTGCCCACCAACTCATGTCCCCCTGCACCCCCACCCCCCTGCATCCAGGGGCACCCTCCACCAGGCCCCCACTCCTGTATCCCTGCACCCCCACCCCCCTGCATCCAGGGGCACCCTCCACCAGGCCCCCACTCCTGTATCCCTGCACCCCAAACCCCCTGCATCCAGGGGCACCCTCCACCAGGCCCCCACTCATGTCCAACTCATGTCCCCCTGCACCACCACACCCCAGCATCCAGGGGCACCCTCCACCGGGCCCCCACTCCTGTCTCCCTGCACCCCCACCCCCACTGCATCCAGGGGCACCCTCCACCAGGCCCCCACTCATGTCCAACTCATGTTCCCCTGCACCCCCACCCCAAAGCATCCAGGGGCACCCTCCACCAGGCCCCCACTCCTGTCTCCCTGCACCCCCACCCCCCTGCATCCAGGGGCATCCTCCACCAGGCCCCCACTCATGTATCCCTGCACCCCCACCCCCCTGCATCCAGGGGCACCCTCCACCAGACCCCCACTCATGTCCAACTCATGCCCCCCTGCACCCCCACCCCCCAGCATCCAGGGGCACCCTCCACCAGGCCCCCACTCATTTCCAACTCATGTCCCCCTGCACCCCCACCCCCCTGCATCCAGGGGCACCCTCCACAAGGCCCCCACTCATGTATCCCTGCACCCCCACCCCCCTGCATCCAGGGGCACCCTCCACCATGTCCAACTCATGTCCCCCTGCACCCCCACCCCCCAGCATCCAGGGGCACCCTCCACCAGGCCCCCGCTCATGTCCAACTAATGTCCCCCTGCCCCCCCACCCCACAGAATCCAGGGGCACCCTCCACCAGGCCCCACTCATGTCCAACTCATGTCCCCCTGTACGCCCACCCCCTGCATCCAGGGGCACCCTCCACCAGGCCCCCTCTCCTGTCTCCCTGCACCCCCACCCCCATGCATCCAGGGGCACCCTCCACCAGGCCCCCACTCATGTCTCCCTGCACCCCCACCCCCCTGCATCCAGGGGCACCCTTCACCAGGCCCCCACTCATGTCTCCCTGCACCCCCACCCCACTGCATCCAGGGGCACACTCCACCAAGTCCCCACTCATGTATCCCTGCACCCCCATCCCCCTGCATCCAGGGGCACCCTCCACCAGGCCCCCACTCATGTCTCCCACCCCCCCCCACTCCCCAGCAGTGCGATTTGCCTGGGTACGTGTATTTCAGCGGTGCGCGGGTAGTCTTACACGCAATTTCATCAGGGTACGTGTATTATGGGTCCGTGTGAACTTCCACACGCGATATCAGCAGGGTACGTGTATTACGTGTGTCGCGTGAACTTCCACACGCGACTGGGCCTGTGAGAGTGGGTACGTGTAGTCCTGTGGTGGGCGGGAATATTTACTTGCGACTGGGCCTGGGAGAGAGTGTCCCGTGTATTCCTGGGGTGGGCGGGAAAATTTACACGGTCGCCTACAACGCGCCCAAAAAAAAGGTCCAAACCGGAAACACGGTGCACGTCCCACGCAGCATAAAAGAGTGCGCAAACAACAAACAAGCTCAGATGCAAGGGTGAATATACCGTTCCTAGCAGCAGTGGCCGTGGGATACCGCAGGAGGAGGAGGAGGATAGTCAGGGCCAGAATCTTCACACCCAGAACCAGCCTATTTGGTATGCCTGATGACCAGGTGTATGGGAGGTACAGGTTTCCACCACACATAATACTCGACCTGGTCAGTGAGTGGGAGGATGACCTCACATCACCCACCCTGTGCTCCCAAGCACTCAGCCCCCTGGAGAAGGTCCTCAATGTACTGCACTTCTTGGCTACCGGATCATTTCAGCGGACAAGTGTCATAGTGGGGGGGTGTCACAGGCCACGCAGTCACGGTGCCTACACCAGGTGTTGGCCATCATCACTGCACGCCCATCAGTCCGCAGGCACATATACCTGCCCAGAACACCTGCAGAAAGGCAGGCTGTCAGCCAGGATTTCTACAGGGTGGCGCAATTCCCCAAAGTGCTAGGTGCCATTGATTGCACCCATGTGGCTCTATGTCCCCCCAGGGCATCTGAGCACATCCATAGAAACCACAAGCACTGGCATTCCATCAACATGTAGGTAGTATGTGATGCCAAGGGAATCATCACCTCAGTATATGCCAAATATCCAGGGTCCACCCACGACAGCTTCATTTACAGGATGTCAACCCTGAACCGGGACATGGAAGCTGGGCGGCATGGCGATGCATGGCTGCTTGGTGAGTATAAATGCCACAGCACACGCATGCATGACAGATACAGAGTAATGTCAATACCCCAATAATGATCCCCATCACCACCTCCCCAGGGGACAGTGCCTACCCTCTGAGCACCCACATGATGACTCCAATTCGGAACCCGATCACGCCTCCCGAGGTAAGATACAACACAGCCCATATTGCAACCCGGGGCATAGTGGAGCACACATTCGGAGTGCTCAAGTCACGCTTTCGCTCCCTTGACCGTTCTGGCAGGCAGCTGTTATACGCTCCCCCAGTAGTGTGCAGGATCATAGTGACAGCATGTGTCCTGCACAATGTTGCAACACGCTGGGGCCTGGCTGTGGACATGGTGGTGCCCCCACATCCCCAACCACATGCACGCCCGCTGCCATGGGAGGGGAAAGGGCATGGGGTGAGGCAGCCCGTACGCAGCTGGTGGCTAATTACTTCACATAGAAATCACACCCCTGTGAAGTGCACACAGCCCTGGCACATACCATCTGACAATCAATGATGACTCAATCTGACAATTCTGATTAATTAAGGGACAGTCAACTGTCAGAACCATAGCAGCCTGAGCTTTTTCACCTGGAAGTGTCACAATGTGTGCATCCCTACCTACACAAACACCACCAATGCAGTGTCATCAAAAGACACACTTCTATGCTGCAAAAATGAATACCCACTTGCAAAATACAACATGAGAACAGTGCCATGTCACCCAACCCCTCCCCGGCACCGCCACACAACACACCATGGCATGTCATGCTATGTGAGAGCAAACAAATTAATCCCCACAACATGACACAAGTGTCACCAACTACAGTGTCCCTAATGGAAACTGCCCACACATGAAATGCTCACAGTAATGCAGGACCAACAACACATATCACCAAATATTTACCAATAATAGTAATCACCTACACAACCTCCAACCGACCATAAACATGAAAGTACGGACTTTAAAAATTGGTAGCCTCACTACCTGATAATGCCAGCACTTGGAACACTTCCAACTGTACAGTGTTAGCGCCACGCAAAAGTGTAGGTGCACTGCTTACAACATGGACTCCATTTCCAAAGTAGACCGCCTTGTGAAGACATGAAAAATGTACCTGCAAATTAGGAGGATGAGATGGATGCAGAGGCACATTTCAATACACCATGCAATGTACAATACAACAACAATATGCACTAGAAATGTATACACAGTATTGACTACAGACTGCCCACACATCAAATGGGAATCCAACGTCACTGTGTAAGTCAATGTCACTTGGGCACACCCTTTGCAAGCCCATGGAAACGGGAAGCAGGAGGGGTGTGTGTCACACAAACCCAAGCATCTGACCCAAATTCAGGACAAGCCTGCATGTGCCGAGCCACAATACAGCGTATGCCCACGGGAGCCACACAAGGCAACACACTGTCCAAAAAATGAAAAATAAAAAATCGCCATGAATGGGCCCGGGGGGGGGGGGGGGGTAGGCGGGTGGGGGAGGCCACCCAGGAGGTCCGAGGACAGGGTGCACACCAAAACCCACTTGTGTGGATCTTGCGAAAAAAAAAAACACCTCCATGGGCTCATGGCCTGCACGGCTACCCTATTGTGCGAGAATCGCTGCTGTCGCTCTCCTCACCCTCTGCAGCTGCATCAGGAGGTGGTGGCACTATGGGAGGCAGCCCACGCAAAGCCCTAGTCTGGTCCTCCATGGCAGCAAGCATGCGGGTGTGGAAGGTCTGGTTCTGGAGGATAATCGTGCAGAGGTCCCCATGCAACAACTCATGGGATGCCCGGACCTTGTCCCTAGTTGCCTGCATCTCAGCTGAGAGCGTACGTGTGAGCCGCTCCAGCTGCTGTTCTGTCCTCGTGTTAGCTGAAGCCTCAAGCTCAACCAGAGTTACCCTGAGCTGACGGAGTTCCACCCTCAGGGCTTCCCTGTGGCCCTGGGACTCAATAGAAATGGCTTCCCGCAGAGTCTCCAGTGCTGCCCGCCTGTCCCTGTTGGACGTCAACATGTCCTCCCTGTGTGACTGGCAAATGGAGTCTGTTGCCTGCTGTAGTTGTTCAATCAGCCTTTCTTGGGGGACAATGGAAGTCGCCACCCTATCCTGGCCTATCTCAGTTGATGCTGCCTGTTGGTTTGCCATACCGTATATGGATTGCTCCCATGCGGTATTGCCAGGTGGTGTACGGCCACCGCGTCGGTGGGCACCACACCTGTCTGGGGCAAGTCAAACTGTGCCTTGCTGTGCCGGCACTGCCTGAGGCTGCAGGACTGCATTCCCCCTCTGATCTGCTGGCCCAGGAACAGGTACAGATGTAGCGGAGTGTGACCCTGCATCCGTAACCACCAAAGGCGGACCAACCAACACTGACATCCCGATTGAGGGTTCTACCCCTGGTGCAGGTGGGTTGGACAGTACAGAATCCCTCCCAGAAACACTTACCTGCGACGGCACATAGGTCTCATCATCCGAATCGACACCTGAACAGAGCGTGGGGGAGGTGCACCCAGAGACACCCCTTGAGATGATGGTCTGCAGCAAGTGTGGGTTCTCACCCACCACCACACCACGTACCTCACTGGTGCCCGGTCGGGTCTGAGACCGCTCCTGGGTCTGCGCCATCTCCACAACCCCAGCAGTATCAAGTGCGTCATCCCCTGCAAAGACATGAAAGAAAATAAATGGGAACAGACATTAGCACCATGGCACACAATTAGGGCTGAGAAGCAACAGAAACAGTACTTCATTGACACATGTCCCACATGACTATAACCCTCCCATGCATGCACTGTCACTGCGTATGAAGGGGAGGCAAATGGCACACATTGATGACACCAAGATGGAAGACCAACACATTTGCTGCATGCTGGCTAGCAGTGCCATCACACATTGGCCTGTGATTGGCATGTCCAATACACATACGTGACACATGCCATCACACATATGGCATGTACCCTAGCCATGTCACACATGTGACAATAGGACTCAGAAATGCCTAGTGAAAGTGGTGGAATGCAGACAATAAGCCTGAATGAACACAGAATAATATGCAACTATGTTGTGGCAAGATGACACTTCAAGTGCAACTTGCGTGAGGTTGGGCTGAATGTCTGCTGTTGCCAGAAGGGATACTGCAACACCCAAATCCTGGTGCGCAGAATGTATTGGATGAAGCACATGGGTGACCCAATCCACTCAGGCACACACCCCCTCACCTGGCACTCAATCAGAAGCACTCACACTCACACCATGCACATGGATGACACACACATGCATGTGCACTCACCAGACAATGCCTCGTAATCTGGCAGGTCTCCCACGCCTTGGATCTGTTCCTCCGTGACGTAGGTCCCAGCAACATACTGATGTGGAGTGAGTTCTATGTCTCTGCTGGAGACCCACCTCCAGTCACTAGAGTTGCGGCATGACTTGAGGCCAGCTTTTTCTTTGCCCTGCGCTTCAGGTCATACCAGCGCTTGTAGCAATCATTAGCTGTGCGCCTCACGAATCCATGGGCACTTATGAGGTCCGCGATGGTCTGCCAGCGTGCTTGACGTTGTGCAGGTGTGGTCTTGCATCCTGCAGTAATCACCATTTCGATGTCATGTGCGGACACATACTCCACAAGTGCATCAAGTTTGGCCTGATTGAAGCTGGGCTTCCTTGGTGGGCCGGACTGTGTAGCCGTGTCTGGGGCATCAGCCTGGACTGGACGAGCACTCTTCCTCTTCCACTTGGAAGGTGGTGGTGATACTGAGTGTCCTACGCCGCTCTGGACACTAGGGGCAGGAGCCCCGGTGGACTGTGGACCAGGAGTGTGGGAATGAACACTCACCATGGGACTTGGTGCAGGCATTAGCTGAAGTGTGATGTAGTCAGGGTGAACGTCGTCAGCAGGATGGACTAGGACCGACACTGTCCTGGCTGGGAGACTCAGAGCTGGGGTGGATGGAGCCGCAGCTGCCTCTGCAGCCTCCCCACCCTGCCTACTCGGGGCAGCAGATGACATAGCTGCCCCTGATCCACGTGGGCTGGTGACACCAACGTGCACCGCCACACGTGGCCTAGACCTGCTGACCTGGAAGTCAGCCATGGAGTCACCCTGTGCCAGGTCTGGTGCCACAATGGGCTGGTCCAACAAGGGCTGAGCAGGGATGGTGTCAGCCACGTTACCGTCAACCAGGGGGGGCATGGGTGTCCCTGACTGGTCACCAACACATGGGGTGCTAGGGGCACCCTGCAAGTCCCGGCCATGTCCCCTACCATATCCACCACAGCCACCTCTTGTGGCTCGCACACCTTTGCCACCCTTACCGCGTGCTCGCCTCCCAACCATGGCACTGATGTTGTTGTGCATATGGGAGGTGCAGTAAACTATTGTCCTGGGCGATTGGGGGTCAAAGGGGTAGGGTACTAGATGGAATTCGTACCCTAGTGCTCTAGCAAGGCTGTATGTGACCCCTGGGGGAAGATGACGGGTCACGCAACGCACAGGCACCCCGAAAAAGGGAGATAATGTGCACGCAACCCCTCCTAGACCACATGTGTGGAAAAATAAACCTGCACTACGCTGTGGCACCCAGAAACACAAAAATGAACGTATGCGTGTCACACGCAGCATAGACTGACCTCTGAAGGGATAGGCAACACACGGGGCAAGCACAGATGTCAAATATGTGCGCGACTCACCGTCTGCCAGGAGAAATCGCGTGAAAAATACGCGCGTGTCCGTGTTGGCAACACCCCCGCCAAAAGAAGAATTGTACGCTGTCTGAGGAGACAGGACAACAGGAGAAGTGAACGCTGTTTGAGGAAACAGGCCCAGGAAAAAGACAAGAAGAGAAAAAGCTGTCAGAGGTAACAGTACGAACTTGGAACGCTGTGAAGTAAATCGCGTGTGAACCGACAAGAAGTACAGATTTCACCCACTCGCTCTCCACGAAAAGCACGTACAAGGAAATGGCGTTCTACACGTACCTTTTAAACATGCCCACACGTCCAGCGTCACTTCCGCGTGTACGCGCTAAGGCCCCATCCTCCAATTACACAAGCTGACACTCTGACGTGCATTCATTGGACGTGTAACATGCACCCGTGTACAGGGAAACGCCCGTGCACGCACGTCACAGACGCGCATACGCGCTGGTGGCCTTTGGGCCAATGAATTCGCGTACGTGTGCTGACGCGCTTACGCGCTAAGGCCCTTTCCTCGAATTACACGCAGACGTGCTGGATTTTCACGTGCCAAATCCCTCTGTATCAAGCTGGCCACGCGTAAGCACACGGAAGACCACGCTCCTGCCCAGAAGGCCGAATTATTGCCCCCCAGAGCCCCGAGCACGCTCCCACCTGCCATCTGCTGCTGCCTGATTGCCTGCTGCCCACGTGCCCTGCCATTTGCTGCCTGCACATCAGCCAGGGGTGCTGTTGCTGTGACCACCCCTGCTGGAACCGAAGACTCCCGACTGCGATTCCATCACTCCACAGACCAGCCCCAGGACCCAGTTGCCCACCCACTCCTGCCTCTGGGGTTGTCATGTCAGGCACTGCAACATCTGGCACCACTGACAACCCCCGGCCAGAGAGGCAGAGGGGCACCAGCTTCACTGCCACCGAAGTTGGTGTCCTGGTGGAGCAAGTCCTGGGGCAGTATGATGCCTTCTTTGGAAGTTTGCGCGCCGACAAGGAAGAACGACTCGGATCTGGACGGACATCGTGACTGCCATCAACGCGGAGGGGGTGGCAGTCCGACTATTTCATCATGTCAAGAAGCACTGGGAGGACTTCAGGTCCAGGACCCTCAACAAGGTCCGGCGCCTCTTGAAGGCAGCGGATGCTAAGGGGCGCCGGGGCCACTTGTCGGACGATCAGATGAGGGTCCTGGAATGCATATCCCCAGCGCTCCACGTCCAGGTCCTTGAGAGGCAGACCCGTCTGGAGTCGAGCGGTAAGTGTACATGCATCATGATTGTGAGCTGTGCGTGTGGTGATGTGCCAGTAGTGTGCAGGTTGCACATGTGTTTTTATGGGGCCAAGTATGGGGGGGGTGTACAGGGCCGTGAGGCTAACACATGCGAGGGCTGTCATGTGTGAGACATGGATGGTGCTTGTGTGTGTAGGCTTGCATGCCAAATGCAGTTGGGTGGGCACACAAGTTTGGATGAATGTGTATGTAAGTAGGCATGTTCATGATGTCACACATGGATGTTGTTTTCAGCTGCATGTATCAGCACTGTGTACATGTGCATGTGTGTGTATTTGACAAGGGTCCAACAGTGATGCAACATGGATGCATGTGACAGCGGGATGTGGAAGCCTGATTGGCAGATGTGACATGGATGCCAATCTGAACACTGCGACAGTTGGCAGAGGTGTACACATGCATGCAAGTGTGGTGGTGTGTGTGCATGTGTAGTGCACTCCCTATGTTGCATGTGATGTCTGGCTCACCTTTGCCTGCTCAAGCTGTTGGATGTGTATGGATGGTGCTGGCTGTTGCGATATGGCTGTGGTATGGCTCAAGTGTGCGAGTTGAAATGACATGTGTGTTGGCGATTGTGATGCCATGTCTGAGGTTTGCCAATGCCACTCATGTACAACTGTCATGTGTGTATGTGTCCATTGTACAGTGCCCTGATGCCTGTGTTTTATTTCTCCCTGTCTGCAGCGTCAACTGATGAAGAGGGCGGAGAAGGTGCTGTGGAGCACAGCAGCGGGGATCGCACCGCCAGCCGGAGACGCAAGGCCCGGCTCCCCTCCCAGGTTGTCATCTCGTCGGGGAGTGAGGAGTCCAGTGCCACATCCCAGGCCGCAGCTGCCGGGGGGAGGTCCAAGAGGCAGAGGTCGGAGTTGGACTCCTCGGCAGCAGAAGGGGCAGCTGGGACCCCACAGGGCCCAATGGGGGAAGATGGCACGGAGTCATCCAGGTTGGTGGGGGGTTTGGTGGAGGAGGAGGCCGTGCAAGCGACAGAGACGGGGTCTGGAGGTGGGGATTCCACTGGTGCTAGTGGTGCAGTGCAGGACCAGGGACAGGAGGCAGCACAGGCTGCCACAGAGGTGCCTGTGTGCAGTCCTGTCCCTGATCCTGTCACTGCATCATCTTGCACCAGCAGGGATGCCTACGTCCAGACCCGTTTTCAGGCAGGGGATGAGCTTACGACAACTGGCCTTCCTCTGCCTGCGGAAGTGGCTATCCAGGTATGGGTTGAGCCTGTCCTGACTGGTGTGGCGTTGCGTCAACCGGCCATGCGAGGTGACCTGCAGTCTTTTCATGAGGAGACTGCACGTCATCTCGAATGGCTCGTTGACCGCGTCGGCCAACTGGGACAGGTCATCCAGGCCGGATTCCTCCATTTTCTGCAGCTTGCTCCGACCCCCTCCTCAACTGAACACCCCATGCACCAGTCGTCCTCTGTGCCATCTTCCCACCCATTTGTCACCTGGGTTGGGTGCCCTGTGGAGCTGCCTCTGACGGTGCGGCCAGGCTGGTGGAGGAGGCATCCCTGCCACAGTCGGGAGTCGGACGTCCAGCAGGGGTGGCCACATCAACGACTGCACCCCAGCCGGTGGAGGATATGCAGGCCGCAGGAGCCAGGGCACGGGCACAGGCGCAGCAGCAGCAACGAGGTGGGAGCCATGATGGCTCGGGGCCTTCGACATCGGAGGGCAAGGCATCGGCCGGAGGGCAGGAGGACCCAGGACGGGAAGTGTCTTCCGTGTGGCAGTGGTTGGGCCACGCCATAGATGCAGAGCGGCAGCGGCCGGAAGAGGCACAGCTCACGATGGTCAGTGCGGAGAACTCCATGCTGAGGGTCCTGAGGCGGCCCGAGTACCTCGAGGCAATCCACAGGGAGTTGGAGGTGAACATGTCGTCGGCCCTGCGGACCCTCGGGGCCATGGAGGAGGACCGCCTCTGGGACATTGAGCGGTAGTTCGATGATGCCCTGGCCCGGAACATCCCAAAGTGAGCCGTCGGACTGGCCCGCTGCCCTTGTAAATAGTTCTGTAGTTAGTGTTAGGTTTCCTTTGCTTTTTTATATTTTTTGGACCTTTTGGACAATGGACCACATTTTTGTATATAGTTTTTTTTATTAGGTAGTGTGATAGATAGGTTTCATTTCTTCTGTTGGGATCATGGACACTGGATTGTTTATCTGTATATAGTTGACTGTTGGATTTTTTTTTTTTATTTTGATTTTACCCATGGGACAATGGTTTTTGGTTTTAATTTTCCATTGGATTTACTTTTGTGAACTGTGACTTTGGACACCTTTCCTTTGGATTATGATTTGTGGTTTTACATTATTTTACGGACATGCTGCTTTTTGTTTTTAATTCCCATTTTCGCTTGTTTATTTTTGATTCCATTTATGTTGCTTTTAATACATATTCTTTCATCATACTTCAATGTGTAGTATCATCTCATTGGTTTCATGCATGTCATGATATGGGTTTTGACATTCACTGACACCCATTGTGTGTATGTGAGGGACATGTGTTCATTTACATACTTGCCATTGGGGTTGTATCATGTAATTGGCATTTCTAAGTGGGTGGATTCTATACTTGGGTGGGTGTTTGGCATGTGGAGGCTGCCCATAAGGGCCAGGGATCTAGATTGTGAAGACGTGTTGGCTGGGGGACATGTGTGGGGGCCTGCTGGCAGGTGCCCCTGACTGGTGGGGGGTGGGGGTGCTGGGAGACATGGGTGGGGCCTGGTGGAGGGTGCCCCTGGATGCAGGGGGGTGGGGGTGCAGGGGGACATGAGTTGGACATGAGTGGGGGCCTGCTGGCAGGTGCCCCTGACTGGTGGGGGGTGGGGGTGCTGGGAGACATGAGTTGGACATGAGTGGGGACCTGGTGGAGGGTGCCCCACAGTGCTGGGGGGTGGGGGTGCAGGGGGACATGAGTTGGACATGAGTGGGGCCTGGTGGAGGGTGCCCATGGATACAGGGGGGTGGGGGTGCAGGGAGACATGAGTGGGGGACTGGTGGAGGGTGCCCCACAGTGCTGGGGGGTGGGGGTGCAGGGGGACATGAGTTGGACATGTGTGGGGCCTGGTGGAGGGTGCCCCTGGATGCAGGGGGGTGGGGGTGCAGGGGGACATGAGTTGGACATGAGTGGGGCCTGGTGGAGGGTGCCCCTGGATGCAGGGGGGTGGGGGTGCAGGGGGACATGAGTTGGACATGAGTGGGGGCCTGGTGGAGGGTGCCCCATAGTGCTGGGGGGTGGGGGTGCTGGGAGACATGCGTTGGTGGGCAGTGGTGCAAGGTGACATGTGGGTTGGCTGGGGGGCATGGCCATGGTGGATGGGCTGCCTGCGGGACATGTGCAGGGTAGTCCCCTGTGGTGTGGGCCGCCTGCAGGGGCTGTGGAGGGTGTAGAGTGAACAGCTGGGGGGACCCACACGGCCTATTCACATGTAGGACTCCCCGGCACCCCCGGAATACACGTAGGCTGATGGATTTGCGTGTGGAATTTCCCGCGCACCTTGGAATGCACGTACCCTGCTGAAATCGCGTGTGAAACTTCACGTGCAACCCGAAATACACGCACCACAGACAATCGCATGTGGAACTTCCCGCGCACCCCGAAATACACGTACACAGGGCAATCGCGTGTGGAACTTCCCGCGCACCCCGAAATACACGTACCCAGGGCAATCGCGTGTGGAACTTCCCGCGCACCCCAAAATACACGTACCCAGGGCAATCGCGTGTGGAACTTCCCACACACCCCGAAATACACATACCCAGGGCAATCGCGTGTGGAACTTCCCGCACACCCCGAAATACACGTACCCAGGGCAATCGCGTGTGGAACTTCCCACGCAACCCCGAAATACACGTACGCAGGGCAATCACGTGTGTAACTTCCCGCGAACCCCGAAATACACTGATATCGCGTGTGGAAGTTCACGCGGACCCATAATACACGTACCCTAATGAATTTGTGTGTCAGACTACACGCGCACCCCTGAAATACACGTACTCAGGCGAATCGCACTGCTGGGGAGTGCGGGGGGTGGTAGACAGGAGTGGGGGCCTGGTGGAGGGTGCCCCTGGATGCTGGGGGGTGGGGGTGCAGGGAGACAGGAGTGGGGGCCTGGTGGAGGGAGCCCCTGGATGCTGGGGAGGGTGGGGGTGCAGGGGGCCATGAGTTGGACATGTGTGGGGGCCTGGTGGAGGGTGGCCCTGGATGCAGGGGGGTGGGGGTGCAGGGGGACATGAGTTGGACATGAGTGGGGCCTGGTGGAGGGTGCCCTGCACTGCGGGGGTGGGGGTGCTGGGAGACATGAGTGGGTTGCCTGGTGGAGGGTGCACCATAGTGCTGGGGGGTGGGGGGGCAGGGGGACATGAGTTGGACATGTGTGGGGGCCTGCTGGCAGGTGCCCCACAGTGCTGGGGGGTGAGGGTGCTGAGAGACATGCGTTGTTGATCAGTGGTGTAGGGTGGCATATGGGTTGGCTGGGGGGCATGCCCATGATGGATGGGCTGCCTGCGGGACATGAGCAGGGGTGCAGGGTAGTCCCCTGTGGTGTGGGCTGCCTGCAGGGGCCGTGGAGGGTGTAGAGGGAACACCTGGGAGGACCCACACGACGAATTCACATGTAGTACTCCCAGCGCACGCCTGAAATACACGTGCCCTGATGGAATCGCGTGTGATACTTCCCGCGCACCCCGGAAATGCACGTACCCTGCTGAATTTGCGTGTGATACTTCCCGCGCACCCCTGGAATACACCTGCCCTGATGGATTCCCATGTATTACTTCACGCGCACCCCTGATGTACACGTACCCAGGACAATCGCGTGTGAAACTTCCCGCGAACCACTGAAATACACGTTCTCGCTTGGCGTTTGCTGTTTGGCAGCCCTGTGAACTGGTCCAGGGTTAGCGCAGACATTTGCGATGAATTGGGAATTTTGATGGCTTTTCCTTGCGCAAGGGCATTCTTGGGGGCGTAACTTGGCACTGCTGCAGGGTCCTGATAGTGTCCTTAGGACACCTCCATTTTGGTTAATTGCGGACAGACGGACATCTTGTGTTCTAAGGACACCTCCATTTTAATTACGAACAGTACAAACAGGTGTAGTGTCCTTAGGACACCTCAATTTTGGTTTATTGCAGACATAACGGACACCCACACTGTCCGCGGACACCTTAACTGCCTTTTAAAAAAAATATAAGACACAGGCATATACTAAAAACACACTTAAAATGTTATTTTTGTATAACAGTATAAAAATTACGAAAGAGCGGTCGAAGCAGAAACTGAAACAAATATAGTGGAATTAGGGGTTTGGATATGATGTATGGGAGGGGACGAAGGGATGGAAGTCTCATCGTAATGTTTTTCTTGCTGGGGAGGGTTTGGGGATAGTTGGCTGGGACATGGAGAGGGGGAACAGGTACATGTGGGGCAGTGATATTTAATGTTTTCTTTAATGTGGTCCTCAACAAAATGTTTTATAAGAATGACATTTCATTGAAATTCATAGGTTTTTATGTGTCTAACTTAACCAAAAAAGTCCCTTTAACAACGTTTTATTCACTGAATTTCATAGGTTTTTAGTTGCGCAACTTAACCATAACGTCCTTTTAACACGTTTTTTCACTGAAAATACATATATATATATATTCAGTGAAAAAACTTTGTTAAAGGGACGTTATGGTTAAGTTGCCCTACTAAAAACCTATGAAATTCAGTGAAAAAAACTTTGTTAAAGGGACGTTATGGTTAAGTTGCGCTACTAAAAACCTATGAAATTCAGTGAAAAAACTTTGTTAAAGGGACGTTATGGTTCCAAGTAAAACCGAAAAACCCTTGTAATTCGCCAGTTATGGTAAGCTAAGCAACCATAACTCGCGCCACCACCGTGCACTGCTAAGACTAACACCCAGGACATCAAAGATGACATCACAAATGTCATTGATGACATCACTGATGACATCACATGTCTGGCTCACTATTTTTTCTTTTGCTGACATATCTAGGCCACATGGTTTTCTTCAGTAACAGTCAGAAACTAAGAATTTTATTTTATCTAGTAGGTTCTTACAGTAATTCCCTTAGAGTACAGTCACATCATATGAAACATATACATATGGGAAAACACAAGCTTGAAAGACAGCAATCCTTTTTGTGCATAAAGATAATCACTAGACTTATGAGCACTTTCTGATAGTTCTGTTGTTTTTTATGGCTGTACTTTCCCTGTATATGGTCATATTTGTATACATTGTACTCACACTACTTTCCTTAGGGTCCAATCACATCAAGTGATACATATACATAGGGTAAATAGCAGCTTTGAAACAGAGCAATCATTCATTTGCATGAAACTAATCAGTTAAGTTATGAATTGTTTCTGCTACTACTTGTGCTTTTTTGCTAACTTCACTTTCCCTGTATATACCCATATTGGTATGTGTTCTTGTGTCTTTGTGTTTTGTCTATAGTAATGCAATTATGTAATACATGGGTTTTATTAGCTACTTATTACATATTTCACAGTACATAAAAATCTATTAAGAAAACAATTATCATTTCATTATTCAACATATTAACATTACGAATATCATACCTTCATCTTGTACGCTGCACACAATGTTATGTTTCTGTATGAGTAGCTTAGTATACTAGATAGAACCCCATAATAGGATGCTATTTATATCAATGCGTCGTTCAATGCACTTATTAGGGTATATTTCTTGCAATGATTCTTGACACTTTTTTCGCAACATAATAAGAATCCCTTCTACACATATTTCATGAGAAGTACATACACATGTGATGTCATCAGTGATGTCATCAATGACATTTGTGATGTCATCTTTGATGTCCTGGGTGTTAGTCTTAGCAGTGCACGGTGGTGGCGCGAGTTTTGGTTGCTTAGCTTACCATAACTGGCGAATTTCAAGGGTTTTTCGGTTTTACTTGGAACCATAACGTCCCTTTAACAAAGTTTTTTCACTGAATTTCATAGGTTTTTAGTAGCGCAACTTAACCATAATGTCCCTTTAACAAAGTTTTTTTCACTGAATTTCATAGGTTTTTAGTAGCGCAACTTAACCATAACATCCCTTTAACAAAGTTTTTTCACTGAATTTCATAGGTTTTTAGTAGCGCAACTTAACCATAATGTCCCTTTAACAAAGTTTTTTTCACTGAATTTCATAGGTTTTTAGTAGCGCAACTTAACCATAACATCCCTTTAACAAAGTTTTTTCACTGAATTTCATAGTTTTTTAGTAGCAAAACTTAACAATAATGACTTTGACTTTATATACATGTCATATGGAACTGACTAGATCTCTTCTTATGAACGTGATGTCTGCAAACTTATTCAATGTTCACGGACATGTTCGGAGAACAGTACCACTACCTAAAAACTGTGGGGGGGGTGGTGGGGTATGTTTGATTGTTATATCATAATATAGGAACATTTAACAAATTCAAAAACCAGCACACAAACACATTATATATAGTAATACATAAGAAATGTAACCCATATATGTAACACACTAACCATTCATTTAAATACAATATGTTCTGAAATGGAATATACCACAAGAACATAAATTGGCTTCCAACATAATTACCTCACAGACACAACAGAACTGAGAACAAGACCAGACCCACTGAATACATAGGACTTATCTTACCAGAAATAGTAAGTGTACTTCATTTTACTCATATATTTATAAACTTTCTGTATTAGATTAAAAAATATATTATCTTTTTTTTTCTCACAGAAATGTCTAGTACTCTGGAATGGCTAGAGGACAATTTCCCACATGAAGAAATGTCACAAGATAGTGAAATTAATGGTAAACACTTTATAATATAAACCATTTAAATATTATTATTTTGCATACATTTAACATATATATATATTTTTTGTACAGAGCATAACAAAATAGAAACTACCTCTGAAGAAGCTGTTATGGAAAACACGCTTGACAACATAAAAGAAAAAATTGATTTACTGTTGACCAATTTTAATAATTTGAAAACTTTTGTTGAAGATCATTTTAAAACAAAAATGTCATACCATTGCCCCACATGTACTTGTCCCTCCTCACCATATCCCAGTCAATCATCCCCAAACCCTCTCCATAATCCAAAACGTTTTGATGAGATTTCCATCCCTTCTTCACCTAATACCAATCATGTTGAAACCCCAAATTCTCCTGTTTTTGTTTCTGTTTCTGACTCACCTTCTCTGTCATAAATTATTAATATATGTTAAATAAAGTTTAATTTTTATATTGTATTGTGAATAGTTTCTGTTTTTTTTTTTAAAAAAAACAATAAACGTGTCCGCGGACAGTGCGAGTGTTCTGAAATGTTTGTACATAAACGAAAATGGAGGTGTCCTGAAGAACACCACACCTGTTCGTACTGTTCGCTAGCAAGTTGAAACTGTTCTAAGAACACACGTGGTGTCCTGAAATGTTCGTAAAGAAACAAAAATTAAAGTGTTCTAAAGAACACTATATCTGTCCGTAATGTTCGCTATCAACTTAAAACTGTCCTAAGAACACAATTGGTGTCCTGAAATGTTCGTAAATAAACGAAAATGATGTGTCCTGAAGAACACTATACCTGTGCGTAGTGTTCGCTACCCAATTGAAACTGTTCTAAGAACCCTATTGGTGTCCTGAAATGTTCGTAAGTAAACGAAAATGGAGGTGTCCTGAAGAACACTATACCTGTGCGTAGTGTTCGCTACCCAATTGAAACTGTTCTAAGAACACAATTGGTGTCCTGAAATGTTCGTACATAAACTAAATTACACGTGTCCTGAAGAACACTATTTCTGTCCTCACTGCTCGCTACCAAGTTTAAACTGTTCTAAGAACACACGCGGTGTCCTGAAATGTTCGTTTCACGTGTGACGCACTTTTAATTACTTCAGAACCCAAACAGTGTCCGTAGGACATCAATGCGCATGCGCTAACCAATCTCCGTGCACTTGGTGTCCTGCGGACAGGCGCTTCTTTCGCAGACTAGTTCGCAAACAGATCATATGACCGCGCCCACGCTCATCGTGTGTCCTGAAATGCAGACACTGTTCGTGTCCACAAACAATTTAAAAGTACATTTTCAGTTAATCCATAATATTTTTCAATAAAATCCCACCATGCCACAAGTCCCACATAGCAATCTTGAGTTTCTATATACCTTTTGAAACTTTCCGATCCTTTTTTTGTGTTCGATCTGTCCGCGCACAGTGCGCATGTCCGCATACCGCGCACAAGCACCCCTATAAAAGACCACGCCCAAGAGCTTATTCCCATTGTGTTTCTGGCTATTCTTCAGAACACAGTGATTTTTGCTGCCACCTGCAGACTACACCATCATCGAGATGGCATCCTTGGCTGCTGAACTGCCACTTGGTGCTGCACCTTATTCAGCACCAGCACCACCCCCTCCACCACCACCACCTCCCCAAGGGCCTGAAAAGGGGGACAGGACTGAGGATGCGGAGGAGGAAGAAGAGGATGATGAGAATGAGGTAGAGGAAATCCCTACTACCCGCACTAGGCGTGAGTCTTGGGTGTGGCGGTTATTTACCATTCATGGGAATGGTCCTAAGGCTCGTGCGAACCATGTTACCTGCAATGAGTGCAAAATGATACTCAGTCACGGGAAGCACGGTAACTACAGCTTTGGGACCACTACTGTGAAGCGACACCTGAGGTCATTTCACTCTGGGGCTATTTGCAGGGTTGTACCTTGCGAAGAACGTAGCAGGTTGATTTCCTCTACTTCATCCTCTGTTTCTGATCCTGTCACCACAAGGACCACCTCTGTGGGACAGCGTCTTTCTCAACCTGCCTCACAGGCCATACAGAATGCTGATGACCCTTACCTTTCGAGGGTCACAGTTGTATGTATGTACTGTGACACAGTACTCTGCAGGGGGGAGCGACTTCGGAGTGCTTTTGAGACTATCGTCTCAGAGCACGAGAAGACCTGCTCACTACCCAAATAAAACCCACTCTACATCTTCCTCTCTCAGCTCGCCCTTTCTTATCCCTGTGGTTGGTGTCCCCCCCTTTCCCGTCCTTTCCCCTCCTCTCCTAGTGTGTCGTGTATGAAAAAACAAAAAAAATACAAAATAACAAAAATCAAAAAAAAAAATAAGGCTCTTTTCAGAGCCGCCTTTCCCAGTTAAAAAATTAGAAGTGATAATAAATGAAGCAGGGCTCTTTGTATTTTTTAGAAGTCCGCGGACAGTTCGCGAACATTAAAAAAATTGGGTTGCTACTCCATCACAAACATTGTAATTTTCTCTGGAAAGAAGTGGTGGCTCTGAAAAGAGCCTTTGGGTGGTGTTTGTAAGTCAAAAATTGTAAATGCTTAACATCAAAATCGTTGTTGTAATTCCAAAAAAGGTCACAATGCATTTTGTACATTTCTCAGAAAAATTTGATTGCCAGCATAAGTAAGATGGACTCCATCTCTGCAAAAAATGTATGTACTACAAAACATAATATTTTCATTGTGAAAAGAAGACATGCCAAAATCTCTTAGAAAGCCACAAACAGCCTTATTAACATTGCGCCTTGCTTTTTCCATTTGTGGACCAAATGAAGAAGAACAAAGCCACATTTGTCTCTGCGCAATCCGTGAAAATATCACTTGAGAATTAGGAAACATGTCCATAACCTTCCTCAGTCCTTCTTTCATAACAAATTGCAAAAAAAATTCCAGTCACATGTCCTAAACTGTTCCCTCCACAATGAATTACAATTATGTCTGGATGTTGCTCTGTCTCCAAAGTAGCACAGAGAGGTAGCAAGTCCAACCACTTCATTCCACGTACTCCATGCCAGTGTACTTCCACATGTGGGAATCCAAGATCTACAGCTACTCCACAGCTTTCTGCATGCACCTTCAACCAATGTATCCACGAATCTCCTAAAATCCAAACAATCTGTTTTCTGAAACACACAGCCATAGCTATCTTTTGTTCTCTCAGCAAAAAGAGTATCTGAGAAAATCTCTCCTGGCACAACACACCCACCAAACTTTCCTGACCAATCCCTTTCAGTGCTTATTCTCATTTGCATGACATCTGAACCCAAAAATCCCCAGATGTAACTCCCGATGTCCGCGAAATACCGCCATGTCCGCGGACATATCGTAACATGAACAGCCCTTCTACCATTTCCACTACACTCTCTCTGCCATTCCCTCATTGGATGTACCTCAAAAATCACATGACCATGCATCAATCACATTCAAGACCTCTACATCTAACTGCATCATCACAGATCAGCACTGCAAATGTACTCTGAATCTCTCTGAGTACAAGTGTCATATCATTGGCAAGCAGCATCTACCAGAAATACTGTACAAGTCTTCAAGATTTCTACTTGCAGCTCCATGCATATCCATATGCATGAACACAAACTTCAGGTATACATATTTTCTGTATAGTAGATGACATAGCTCTCAACCATTTTTGTTTTACAGATGGGTGAAATCACCCGATTTTGTTTTTGGCGGGTGAGACGCCCATTGAAGAATGGGCGTGTAGGAGGCTTGGCAGGTGAGTCTGCCCTTTACAAGGCATGTGACACCCGCCAAAAGTGTGTGAGTTGAGAGCTATGGTAGATGAACACATTTTCAAACAGACTTTTACCTTGTAAAATCTGTAAAATGAATTTACTGTACTTTTTTCAATTTCCTAAAATCAACTATCACTTATGAACCTTTATACTTTTTACTTTCTTTATACACACACACTCAAATCATGTTAAACTAACATTTTTTAAATGAAATATATAGACTACATATATTCAAACAAAATTGCATGCAAACACAATCTATGTTTAAACCTTTATAAAAATACGTATACAATTTCATATTTTTTTGTTTTTATTTATTTATTTACTTAATTACTTTAAATTAGACATGACATTGAGGCGCTATTACCTAGAACAGTTTACTTACAGAAATAGTGGTATTCACTAATATATTATAAATTTCACAAGACATAGTAAAGATATTTTTTTTTTGCTACAGTTAGTCATTCAATACAATTTGTTCATTAAGAACATATCATATGTACTGAACTGATGCAATGTATCTTATGTAAATAAATTAGTTGAATGGTTTTACAGAAGGCACTGAGGATTTCAATTAAAAAAATCAATATCTAAATTAAAAACAGTGCTATATACAAACAAAGTTACTAATTTGAAGCTTTTACAAGCGCAGTGAAGACCAGTTTCCTGAAAAGAAGCAGCCAAATTCAAAGAAGTTACCTGTTAATTTAAAAAAAAAGTAAGTAAAATATCACCATAATATTTATATTATTAATCAAATATACTATAACATTATTACGAGCTATTTTGGTTTCTTAAAATAGAGATTTTGTACCATTTTGTCCAAAAATTTCCATGTCTTAAACAGCGATTTACAGCCAGAATGGCCCACAAATTTCTATTTTTGGACACACAAATTAGCCAACTGAACCACTACAATTTTCATATTATAGAACAAACAACTGTTTTAATTGTATACATTAGATTTACTATTTGTACTTTTCCACACCACTAGCTTACTTTTTTTGTCATCTGAACCCCAGTTTAGTAACACATAAATTCAAGAATACCTTTCCCTACTAGTTTTAGTTCCCAATGCACAATCACACACCATTACATACATCTTTATCATCTTACTCAAACACTCATGCACACAGCACACATACATTCCAGAACACCCCAACCCATATCTTCTTTATTTTTTTCAACAGACCCTAAGGAATGCCTACCAAAAGACAACTCCGTAGAAAGCAACGCAAAATTAGAACAAATGAAAATAAAGGTGTCCAACCTAAGCATCCATCTCTAGCAGAATTTGTAAAAAAAGTTGAAACAAAACAGCTAATACAATCATTTAGTGAAACACAAGAAGTTTCAAGTACAACAACTTCGCTTCCTCTATCAAAATGTAAAACAAACCAAAAAAAAAATAACAGAAAATCAGCTATCAGTACAGATAAAACTACTTCTTTAAATTTTAATATAGTGCAAAGTAAGCATACCAAGAAAAGTATTTTAGCCAAAATATACCGTCACAAAGTCCTTCAAAATCTTATAAAAACAGGAGAGAAATCAGGTTCAAAGCTTAAAACCTATCGTAGGAAATTAATCTTAGAAGCATTGATGGACAGTGCAATTCTTCTCAAAAGAAATGTACTTATTTTACTGTTAAACAAAATGGAACCACTAACAAAACTAATAACTAAATTACAAAAAAGACTTCTCAATAAGCAAAATGTCAACAGAAAGAACTTCTTAAGTATCTGCGGAGGTGAATGGAATCACACTCCGAGCACGGAACCATATTTAATGAAGAAGCGTACCAACAAAAGCAATCAAATACAATTGCCATAAATAGCAGTGGTCGAGGTTATGAAAAAGTGAATAATACCATAATGGAACAAGAAGTACTCCTTACAAAAATATGCCCTGAAAACTTAGAATTACCCATCCATTCAACTGAATCAGAACGTCTAGTGTACAAATGGCCATGCACGTCAATGTGTAACATTCCCAAACAATGTTTCAAATCTTTACACCAATTCCTCAATAAATATGTAAAAAGCAAAGACAAAATCAAAATTAAATTACTGCAAAATATAGATACCTGTCCAGTGCGCAAGTACACAGGACTACAAGGACATTCATTGGACTGCATAACAGGACCTACTTGTAAAACCACTTTCCTTGATATCAAAAGGATATCAACACATCATTCAACTATAAGAAATCTAGTCTATAAACTGTACTATGCTAAAACTCCTGCTTTAGCACTAGCAAAGTTAAATAACATCCTTCTACATGGTACAGCAAAAGACCTACTTGAAGAAATTCACTATATCCAGAAAAAATATTTTGGAAGTTTAAACCAATTAAGCAACAATTCTACACATGGCAACCTTTTGCTAAACACATACAAAAAAGAAATACTAAAATTTAAAAGTACATCAGCTGAAGTACCAAACCATGTATGTGTATGTTGCCATAGAATTTTTTATAAAAGTAACACAAAAACTGTGGACCTATCATACAAAATAGAAGACAATGAAGATTCTAAATGGTTTGAATTAGCTCTCTACCTTCTAGCAGAAAACAAATATGAAATAACTGAGCCCTTAATACTTTGCAGTTATTGCACTACAAAACTTGACAACAACCAAACTCCTTCACGTTCTATCACAAATAATTTGGAATTATACCCACTACCAAAACCTCTACAACAACTTAATTTATATGAGAGCATCATAATTCAAACAGTACACCCATTTCAAGCAATAATACGCCTTCAACCAAAAACAGCAAAATTACCTCCCTCTGAATTGGTAAAAGGCATTCGTGGAAAAGTAGTTTATTCACCATTAAATCTAAAAGAAAATGTGCATACTCTAGGAGTGCAACGTCCAATGCAGCAATCTTTAATTATATTAGTAAATGGAGTACGTACAAAAGACAAAAAAATATGGCAACAGCTGGTAGATTTATATAAAGTTAGACAAGCCTTCCAATATCTTAAAGAGAATAATGAATATTACAAAGAAATTAATATTGAAGAAAACTTGAAAGATACAACTGAAATAATTCAAGAAACACAAGAAGCTGGTCAATTTGAGCTAGTAGATCCTGCTACAATATCAAATACTTTAGACCATTATACAATTCATCCTTTGCACTGTAATGACACCGTACAAGATGTACTAGAAACTTACCAAATGCGTCAAACAAAAGGATCGCCAATCAGTATATGGGAAAAAAGTATAGAAGCACATGCTTTTCCTCTACTCTTTCCTACTGGCAAAGGAGGAAGGTATGATGATAGACCTATTCAAATATCAGCTTCAGAATACCGCTCATTGTGGATGTATTCTGAAGATCCCAGATTTAGACAAAATGTGGAATACATATTCCACCTACTCTTTGAAAGTGAACTAGCAACTTTATATTACGGAGTTGCACACATATTAAAATCAGGATCACACTTTCAAAATATGACAGCTACACAATTATTAGAGAAAGTGCAAGAAAAGGATGAGGTTTTGCAATCAAATATTACAAATCTATTAGCAAATATTCGTGGTACTAAAGAGTACTGGTTTCAACGTCATCGAGATGTACGTTGTATGATCAGAAACCTTGGCCCACCCACTTGGTTTGTTACATTAAGTTGTGCAGAATATGCATGGGAAGATTTACATGATTTCCTACGCATATCAAATAAAAACAAAAGAAACATAGATATTCTAACACCTGGAGAACTTTGTTCTTTGGATCCTGTTAATGTTTCAAGATATTTTCACCATCGCTTCATTGCTATGCTACATTTTATTTGTAATAAAACTGTTCCTCCCCTTGGAGAAGTGCAACACTTCTTTTGGAGAAAAGAATACCAAGCCAGAGGAGCACCACATATCCACATGCTTTTATGGATTAAAGATGCTCCTAAATTTGGTCAAGACAGTGATGCCACTGTTTTACAGTTTATTGAAAAATATGTCACTTGTGAAATTCCATCAGAAGCCACAAATAGTGATCTTCATGCACAAATTTTACAATTTCAAAGACACAAATGTGAAAAATATTGTCGTCGCAAATACAAAAACAAAGGCAAATACTACACCAAATGCCGATTTGGTTTCCCTAGACCAGTTACAAATCCAGGTCAAGTAAACAACCTCATGTCTTCAGTTAGACATAGGGCCTCATTCCGAGTATGGCGGTAAGTAACACTAATTACCGCCATGGCGTAAATACCATGTATGATGTGGTTGGAAGGCGCTATTTCCACCATATTCCGACTTCGTGTGCACGAGTATTCCGCCATGGCGGTAAACTCCCTTGCGGCATAGCATAAAAGGTCCCATCAAACCCCTTACCGCCATAAACCTAGACGTATTTAACACCATCGCCTTCGATGGAATCCGTAATTAGCGGAGACCGTAATTTACGCTAACCGTAAATTACGGCCACCGTTAAATACCGGAAATGGAAATAACGTCATCGCACAGGAACGGGAAGCATCACGGCGGCCATATTTAAAATCACAATCCATTGCAATCCTCTCCATACAGGACATACAGGACTCCATACAGGACTCAGATCGACCAAATATACTACAGAGAACAGCAGCATGCCCAAAGTCCTGAAAAAGGGCGCTGCGTGCATCCGAAAAGAAAAATTCACCCAGGATGAGTTACAGGTCCTGGTCGACACTCTGCATGAACATGCAGATATCGTATTCTGCAGCGACATACGTAGGCCCACCATCCTCAGAAAGAAGGAGATATGGGAGTTGGTCGCACAGAGGGTGAGCGCCGTTGGGAACACCCCCCGCAGCACAACGCATTGCCGCAAACGCTGGGATGACCTCCGTCTCAGGGTGCGGGCCATCCTGTCAGCAAACCGTCAGCAGGCCCTGGAGACAGGAGGAGGCCCAGGCTCACCCATTAAAATGATGCCCTGGGAGGAAACAAATGCGGAGATGATGGGCACAGAAGCCATCAAAGGTGTTGGCGAAATGGATTGCGGTGATCCCTCATCCGCTGATGCAGGTGAGTGTCATAAGTCCAAACAGTACATGCATCCCTAATGTAATTCACCGCAAAGGGCCGGCCAAAGAGTCACATCATGTTTGCTTCGTAGACCCCCCCCTGCAACCATGTCGTAACAAGTGGGACCCATGATGATGTCAGGTGCAAGGCTGACACCCATATTGGCCATGCCACACAGAAAGCTGGTCAATGTCACTCACCACAGTACTCCGCCAACATGATTGACCCCGCCAACAGTATGCTTTTACCATCCAAGCCAAGTTCACTCAACGACCAAAAGATCACCAAGACGCTGCTCTCCCAATGTGTTACCATAGGCTTGAAGTCATGATGACCCCCAGATCATTGCTCATGCTGTCTCTCTCTTGCCCCCCACAGGTAGCGGTCATGAAAGTGAGGTGCAGGAAGGCTCCCGGCCAAGTACCTCCCGGGACAGGGGCAGGGTACAGCGCATACCTGCTGGCAGACATAAGGCCCATACTACACCACCTGCTCCAGCAACCCCCATGGAGGGTACACAACCCCCACCCGCGCACCTGGACATGCCTGCAGTTCCGCCGGAAACATGCCCCACGCTGCACCCTGAGGAATCCAGCATGTCAGGGGAGAATGCTGCCATGTGCCTCCTTAGTGTGCCAGACAGCCCCACATCCTATTCCGTGGTCAACGTGGAGGAGACCAATGACTACAGCCCTGAGTCACCATCGTACAGCCAGGTTGCACACAGCGACTCCGGGTCGAGTGATGGCCCAGGTCTCACAGGCGAAGGGGTAACACCTGTCTCACATCAGCCCACTTCCCCTGCCGAAACACCTGAGAGGCCTGCAGGCCCAATACCAAGCCTGCCAACCACATCCCCCACATCGGCCGCAGAAGCTGTGCACTCCCAGGACCTCACGGCCATGATAGAGAAGTTTCTCCGGGACAACCGGGAATCAGGGTTGGTGCATCACAATGACCTGCAGGCTCTGGGCGAGGTCATCACTACATGCACAAACCGGCTCTGTGAGGTGCTCGGCAGGATTGCTGATGCCCTGGAGGCAGCAACCCCCAGAACTCAGCCCCAGCAGGAGGAACCACCCTCCCAGTGCTCCTCCACGCAGACCAGCCCGGTCCGCAGGTCACAACGCACAATGCGAAAATGATACCCCAAGCTCAGGGAGTGCCCATTGACTATGAAGCCACACACATGTGGCCTATGTAGTATTGATGGGACCATTGTGGGGCTGTTGTTGGGGGAGGGTGAGGGGGGTGAGGGTGTGCGTGGGAGTTGGGGGGAGGGGGTGAGGGTGTGCGTGGGAGTTGGGGGGGAGAAGGGGGGAGGGTGTGCGTGGGAGTTGGGGGGAGGGGGGTGAGGGTGTACGTGGGAGTTGGGGGGGATGGGGTGAGGGTGGAGGATTATTTGTACACGTTTTCACATGATTATACAATACACAGTTTGGTCTATCCTGGAAAACAGAGTGGACATTGATCATTGTGCATGTGTCTTTTAATGTTTCACAGTGCATGTAGTACATTTATCCCCACACCCAGTGCCCAATGTCCTGTCATCCTCACCCCCTCAGCTGACTTGTGACTCAGAAATATTGGTCAATCAATGCTTGTCGCACGTGACGTCCCTCCTGTGCATCGGCCCCGTGATGCTGTCCTGCCATTCCTTCCTCCTCCTCCTCCTCATCTGGTGGTAGCAGACCCACGTCAGGGGGCAGTGGCACGTTCCGATGGATGCACATGTTGTGCAGCATTGCACATGCCATGGTGATCTTGGCCACCTTCTCGTGGCTGTAGATGAGGGCCCCACCTGACCGGCTGAGGCAACGAAATCGTGCCTTCAAAAGGCCGAAGGTCTGCTCTATCACCACCCGTGTACGGGTATGAGATCTATTGTAGTCCTCCTCGTGCCTGTTTTGTGGGTTGCGGACCGGGGTCATGAGCCACGGCTTCAATGGGTAGCCAGCATCACCTGCATGAGAGTGGAATGAAGGTAAGTGTTCGTGCAATCATGGTGGAGAACTGTGCTAATCTGACATTGCAGCAGGTGTTCACTGGCCATACACACATGTCCCAGGATACAGTCACCCCATTACATCGTACAATGGCGTTGACTGTCCCACCCGTATGCATCTCTCTACCCCCCCTTTACCACCCGGGTGGAGTATGCTGACAGCCTACTCACAGCCCCAATGGACTGCCATGGCCCATTCCAGTTACTCACCAAGCAGCCAGGTACGTCGTTCAGCATGTCGCTCCATGTAGCGTGGTAGTGTAGAGTTCCGTAGGACCAAGGAGTCATGAGTTGATCCGGGGTATCGGGCATTGCATTGTGTGATGGCTTTACTGGCATTACACACCATCTGGACGTTGATGGAGTGATATTGCTTGCGGTTGCGATACGGCACCTCCATGGCATGGGGAACCACCAATTCTACGTGGGTGCAGTCGATGGCACCTATGCAATTTGGCATGCCTGCAAGTGCATGGAAGGCAGCTTTGGTATCATATGTCTCCTGGGGAGTCCGGGGGAGGCATATGTAGTCCCTTCTGTGCTTGACGAGGGCATCGAGCACTTGGTTGAGTATCCGGGAAAATATGGGCTGTGAAATGCCATGCATGTGTCCCACTGTATGCTGGTAGGTCCCTGTGGCAAGGAAGTGGAGCACAGACACTACCTTTACTAGAGGGGGGATGGCAGTGCTGATTTCTATTAGGCTCACTATGTCGTTATGTATCAGGGCCACTATGGTGGTTTCGGTGTCCCGGTCAAGCCGGTACAGGGTGTGTATCTGCTCTGGTGTGAGGTTGAAGGGGGTGGGTCTGATGCGTGGAATTGGAGGCTAACGGCGTGGTAATGGTGGCTGCACCGGTAGGGCATGCTGGGCCTGTCTCTGCCTCCTTCTCCTCCTGTGTATCCTCTGTGGTGGGGGCTGTGGTTGCTGTGGTTGCTGTTGTTGATGTTGTCGTAGTTGCTGCCTTGCAAGCAGGGCCTCCAGCTCCATGGATGCTGAGAGAATTGGTATCATCTTGGTGTGAGAGGGGGTGTGGTGTGTGGGTGTGCTCCTTTTGTGCTGTGCCTGACTCTATGGACTCCACCTGTGCTGATTGGGTGCACCTGTTCCTCTTTCTGGCACTGTTCAGGGTTGTTAACACCTTCTCTGCGATGTCGGTAATTACGCCATGGTGTTAAGGTACTTTGCGCCCTTGTGGAGCCCGTTTTTACCGTGTCCGCTTTACTTGGGATCAGCACTGGTTAACGCCTTAGCGTTATTTCCGACGTGGTGTCTCGGGCGCGCGACACTGGTCCGCTATTTACGCCGTCGTACTTTACGGCGGCGGTAATTACGGTGTGATGGGTCGGAATAGTCCACGGCGGAAAAGGATGGCGGTATTACTTTACCGCCATCGTTTTTCCATTACCGCCGGACTCGGAATGAGGCCCATAGTGTTAAAGGTAAGTCACCTAAAAATACATATTACATAAAAAGAAAAGAAGAAGAAAAATATATCAATGATTATAATGCAATCATTGCCCACTTATGGAATGCAAACATAGATGTGCAGTACATTGCAGACAATTCTACTGCAGTTGCACGATATGTCACAGCATACTTAACTAAAGCAGAAAAGACAGAGCTCCAAGACCTCTGGAATGACCTGTCATCAGATAAAACAGTATCTCAGAAATTATACAGCTTGGGCATAAAAATGCTCACCCATAGAGAATGTGGATCTTATGAAGCAGCTGATCGTTTAACTGGTACTTCATTGTATGGTAAATCTGAAAATATAATATGGCTAAGTCTTGGTACAGCTAAATCTAGAAAAAGAGTTCTAAAATCATATGAAGATATAGAAACAATAGCCAAACATGATCCCAACAGCCAAGACATTTTAAAAAACAATTTATTGGACACATACTACCCAAACAGAAGTAATATTTTGGAAAACATGTGTCTATACCAAATAGCCCAAAACTACACATACAAAAATAATATGAAACCTAATAAAAAAAAAGGTAAATATAGAGTGACAGACTGTGAAGGCAGCTTAGTTAAACTCACTAAACCAAATTTAATTAATCATATCAAATTGTCATTGAAGACTCCTCAACATAAAGAAGTATATTACATGTCCCTGCTACAACTCTTCAAACCATGGAGAAAAGAAGAACAATTACTAGATAACTATGACTCATATGAGGATGCTTTCAAAGAAAATGAAAGCACTATAACTGATGTAAACTTTACACAGTACAAAACAATGTTGCACAATGAACAGCAACATGAAGAAGAACTCCAAGCCCAACTAGATAAGGATACTCCTGACAGTAGTCAACCTTCTGTAACAGGAATCCAAGAACCACTGGGAGAACCACTAATAACAAATGAGGCAGAATTAGCTATGATAGAAGTAGAAAACCCCATGTGTCAGTATGAAGATAAGGAAGACTTCACTATACTACAATCAAAACTAAACAATGAGCAAAGTAGCCTTTTTCAAGAAGTAACAAAACAAATTGCACATGGTGTAAAACATGAAAATAAAGAATGTTCCTGCCATAATTATAAACCTATACTACTGTACATCAGTGGTGAAGCTGGTTCTGGAAAAACATTCCTAATCAAAATCATTATTAAGTTCCTTCAACAATTGACAAACAACAAACTGTCAGCTGTTGTCACTGCCCCCACAGATTTAGCTGCCTACAACATAGGTGGTGTTACATTACACTGATTACTACTATTACCAGTAGAACACCAGAACAAATTAGACGATTACAAACTTTCTGCAGAAGCTGCAATGGAATTACGCAGAGTATTGAAACAAATGAAAATGCTACTAATAGATGAAGTGAGCATGGTCTCCAACCTGATGTTAGCTTTGATTCACCTCAGATTACAAGAAGTACTCAAAACAGACTATGAAGAGCTCTTTGCAGGAAAACACATTATTGTTTTTGGCGATCTGCTTCAATTAACACTAGTAAAAGGTGAACCTATTTTTAAAACATTAGGGCACAAACTCTGCCGTAAAAATGTTGGCAGCATTGGAAATGTCAACCTTTGGCAACATTTCCAATACAGAGAATTAACAGAAAACATGCGCCAATCTGCAGATCTAACTTATGCCAACATTTTAAAAAGTTTGAGAGTTGGTATACTTTCTAAAGAAGCAGAAGCAACATTGAAAACCCGGCACATTAATGCACTTTATGGCGATAATGCATGTGCTACAGATGTTATGGAACAATTAGCCCACAAAAATGTCAATTGTATGGCCTTAATGCCAACTCTTGCAAGCTGTCTTAAATTCAATGAAATAATGTTAAGTAAAGAAATGCAACCAATAATGGAAATTAGCGCCACAGACAAACTGGATGTACATGGTATGACACTACCCATGTGTGACCAAGACACAACAAGACTAAATAATTTAGAAAAATCAATCTCAAACACAGCAGGCTTAGAAAAGATGTTAAAATTATCCGTAAATTGCAGAGTAATGCTAAAACGTAACCTTGACGTGGACCAAGGACTAGTTAATGGAGCACTGGGTACAGTTGTTGGCTTTCAAACATACCCACGTGACAGCAAAATTCAGTTTGTCAATATACTCTTTGACAAACTTTCATAAGTGAAACGGATAGGACACTCAACAGCTAGATTCCTTCTCTTCAAAGATATGTATGTACGCAGAGAACAATTTTCTCTAACTCTTGCATACGCAGTCACGATTCATAAATCACAAGGTCTTACCCTAGACAAAGCAATGATAGATATTGGTAACACAGTCTTTAAAGAAGGCATGAGCTACGTAGCACTATCACGCTTACGTACTCTTGATGGTCTATTTCTCATCAACTTTGATGCAAGTAAAGTAAACGCTGATATTCCTTGCATTTTAGAATATAATAGACTTCGCTCACTATGCACTCCCCATCTAAACACATATTCTGTTCCACAAAAACTGAAACGTTGTAAAAGAAAACTAAATCAAACAGAAATGCAACAGGACGTCACTGCAAATCCTCCAAAGACAGTAAAAGAAACTAATACTTCATCAAGTACCACAAACAAAAAAGAATCAATTAGAGAAAGTAAACCAGATACTTCTTTAAAGAAGGAAGACAAACTCCAAAAAAAGCAGTTAGATACAGAACTACCTGGACCATTTAAATTCTCAAATATAGTTGGTGTAAGTTTCTAAGCAAATGTAGCAATGAATATTCTATGTCAATTACCACCAATTGTTGACAACATTTACTTACACAGTACAGACCCATTGTGTTTGCAAATATTAGTACTTCACAGAAATGCAGCAAACAATCCTGACAACACATTTAGGGGCCAATTCATAGAATTCGGCGCACAAGTGGCGCACGCGGCTGGCGCACAGTGTGCGCGTGCGGTAGTCTGCGCCAGCCGCGTGCGCCTCTTTTTTTCCGCTTGCGCCTGCTTGCGCCTGCTTGCGCGTAGATTTTCGGCGCACGTTTGTTCCATGAATCGGCCCCATAGTGTTTTTGGAATAAGACGACAATTGGACTACTGTGCTGGAATGGTGAAATTCACTATAAACTCACAGGAAGATCCACAAGAATTTCTAATGTACTTACTACAAGTACTGGAAAACAAAAACATACCTATAAATGAAATCTATCAGATTTCATACATGTGGAAACATACATGCACTCTCTGCAACAATGTGACACAAGAAGAAATCCCCAATGAACGCTTCATATATATATCAATACCATATTGTGAATCCATTCCATTTCAGCAACTTGTACAAAATGCAAACCATGGTACATTATGCTCTACCTGCAATTCAGATAATCACTCCACATTAGTAATACAAACACATAGTAAATACGTAATACTAATGCTTCTACGTTACAATGCAGATGGTACCAAAAACAACTGCAAGCTGACTGGATTCACACATGGTCAAATATCACTTGGTAAGAAAACCTTCACAACAATAGGTATAATCTACCACGCAGGAGCCACAACCAATTCAGGGCACTACACTGCATATATAAAAAAGAAATGTGGATGGTTTGAATGTAATGATAGTACCATTACTCTAAAGCAGAGATTACCAGCAAATCTTACAAACGCTTATTTGATGTTCCTAAAACCAAAATTTGATAAATAAACTGTATTTAAACATTTAAATAAATTTGTGTTAAAAAAATATAAACTGTTAGAATACTCCAAAAGCTATCTAACTGCTCAAAGATTCTACAACAACTAATCAGATAAATGAATACCACTAAATTAGACCAAAGAATACACAGTTAGAATACGCCAATTGGTATCTAACTGTCCCAAAATTTAACAATATCCAAATAGATGAATCAAAACCACTAAAATATATAAAAAAAATAGACAGTTAGAATACGCCAATTGGTATCTAACTGCTCCAAAATGTTATAATATCAAAACAAATGAAGAATCTGTTACTGCTCCAAAAGAAATACAACAAAGCAAAGTATAAAGCATTAGCCAGAAACAACAAGTGAACACTGAAAACAAACAAACAAATAAACTGTAGCATACCAGAAAAAGGTTTTTTTTTAATCCAACATGGATTTTTTTTTCTCCCACAGACCCAATGATTTTAGCAACAAATACAGAAACTGAGCAAATTGCACAGTACTCTGATTTGTACTCTACTGAATATGAGGGTCGAAAAAAAAATAAAAGTATATTGCTTATACAATGTAATAAGTCATTACAAAATGCTAATTCTAACATGCTATTTTCTTTTATCACAGAAATGAAGAAGAAAAACATGGACTCCCATTACTAGACCAAACAGTAAGTATACAATAATAAGGACAACCATAGCAGCATATCACATCCATAGTATCTAATACCTTTGTTCCTTATACATTTGTTTTTCACCCAAAGTTATAAGCAAATATGAATGTGATATGCTGCGGTGGTTGTTGCCAGGGCATACAATCTTGGGTGCATGGCCAAATGGCCATGCACCCAAGACTCCATGCCCTGGCAACAACCACCGCAGCATATCACATCCATGGAGTCAAACAATTCAACTATAATCTATGGGAAACTTTTAATGTCCGTGAACAATGTGAGTGTTCTTAGAACACTTTGAACTTGCCAGCGAACAATACGGACAGCGTCCTAAGGACACCCCCTACGAACATTCCAGGACACCGGGAGTGTTCTTAGAAGCGTCTTCAGAACACCCCTATTTTGTTTATTTGCGAACATTTCAGGATACCGCAAGTGTTCTTAGGACACATTCAACTTGACAGAGAACAATACGGACAGCGTCCTCAGGACACCCCCTACGAACACTCCCCAGACACCGGCTAGTGTTCTTAGAAGCGTCTTCAGAAAACCACCATCTTGTTTATTTGCGAACATTTCAGTACACCGCGAGTGTTCTTAGGACACATTCAACTTGACAGAGAACAATACGGACAGCGTCCTCAGGACACCCCCTACGAACACTCCCCGGACACCGCAAGTGTTCTTAGAAGTGTCTTCAGAACACCCCCATTTTGTTTATTTGCGAACATTTCAGGACACCGTGAGTGTTCTTAGAACACATTCAACTTGACAGAGAACAATACGGACAGCGTCCTCAGGACACCCCCTACGAACACTCCCCGGACACCGCAAGTGTTCTTAGAACAGTTTCACTTTGCTTGCGAACAAAACGGACAGATATTGACTCCATAGAACACCCCCTAGTCAGTTTATTTAGAACATTTCAGAACACCCGTGATGGCCGCAAACAAATTGAACACAAAAAGAACGTCTAACACATAAAAAACACAACTTTCATCCTATCTCATACACTCCCACCCTCCCCAAACACTCCTACACACCAACACACTCTACAAAATACACATTTTGAACAAAGTTTCACCGCGCTGTCCGGGGACGTCCGCGAATCCAAGATGGCTGGCGCTACCGAAAAATCTGATGCGCTTCACGCTCCACGCCGTCCAATCAGCGAACACATTGCATGTCCGCGAACATCACGCAAGACGATTGGCCAATCAGGACACTTTCCGCGGAGCGAACAGGGAAGTGTGTCCGCAAACCGAACACAGATCTCACTAATTTTTTTTTACCTACTTTTTGGTCATTTTAAAAAAACTACTGGACGGATTTTCACCAAATTTGCAAAAGCACGCTTTCGGGACCAAGCCGCTGCTCCTGGTCCAAATTTGGTGGAAATCCATCCAGCGGTTTGGGCTGTAGGCGCGAGCAAAAATTTTTCCCCATTCACTCTATGAAGAGTGAGTATAATGTATACAAATATGAACATATAGAGGGAAGGTAGAGTAATAAAAATAAAACTATGAGAAAGTGCTGATAACCATAATGATTATCTTCATGCACAGAAAGGATTGCTCTCTTTCAAGCCTGTATCTTCCGCTATGTATATGTTTCATATGATGTGACTGGACCCTAAGTCTACAAATATAGTACCTTTTCAATTTTTACTTCCTGACTGTTACTGAAGAAAACTATGTGGCTTCGATATGTCAGTAAAGGATAAAAAGGGAGAGCCAGCCATGTGATGCCATCAGTGATGTCATCAATGACATTTGTGATGTCATCTTTGATGTCCTGGGTGTTAGTGTTAGCAGTGCACAGTGGCGCGAGTTATGGTTGCTTATGTTACCATAAATGCCGAATTTCAGGGGTTTTTCGGTTTTACTTTGAGCCATAACTTCCCTTTAACAAAGTTTTTTCACTGAATTTCACAGGTTTTTAGTTGCGCAACTTAACCATACCGTCCCTTTATCAAAGTTTTTTCACTGAATTTCATAGGTTTTTAGTGCACAACTTAACCCTAATATCCCTGACTTCATATACATGTAACATAGAACATACCAACCACCTCATAGTGATTTTCATGTCCGCGGATTACCTCCATGTCCGCGGACACATCGAAAATCTGAGCGTGGTGAATGTAAATTTAAATAGTGTGCCCCATTTCCCCTTTGAAGTTGGCTCTGAAAAGAGACGTTTTTTTTTTTTTTTTTACAGATGCTTGACAGACACCTGTTATTTTGTATTTTTTTCTTGTTTTTTTTTCTTACTTTACTCCTAAAATCTTCACATAACCTTCTCCAAAGCAACCCTTACATTCCAAAATAGAAAGGCATTTCCCGTAAAAGATAAAGAAATGCCATCTTCTTTAAAATTAACAGCATTACTGGCATCAATATTCTCATTGTTACAGAAGAACATACCAGCTCTAGGCATGAAGGCACACATGCCTTGGTTGATGATACACCTAGCAATATTTTGCTGAGGACAAAAAACTGAACTATTGTCCCATATTGCCCGAGGTAGTAATCCAGCAAAAATTACTTTTGCATTTGGAAGGATCTTCATTACTGCTTGAACCAAGCGTTCCAAATCAGCCAACAAAGTAGGATAACTGACGTTGCCCAAATGGAAAGCACCATAGTGCAAAACTACCACATGCGGACTGTTCATCGTGGCCATATCCTCACAAACTTGTACAATTCCCTGTACATTGCAATCAGGCACACTGCTCCACACCACCTCCACTCCTTTCACATCAAAGTTCTTTGCAACATGCCTGCATTCAGCGTACTGCTGTAAACCATGCACAAACATATCTCCGAGCACCAACACCCTGACTTTCTCCACTTCTGCCATCTTCACCACACACAGTCTCTTTCAACACAAATCCACAACCTCGACATCTGATTGGCTGATCCGTACAGTCTTCTTTCCATGTTGGATTTCCTGGAAAAACCCGGATGTAGCACGCAATGTCCACGAACAGCCGCGGTGTCCGCGGACGGCGTCCACTTTACTCTCTGTGCCATTCCCTCATTGCATACAGCTAAGCAATCACACAATACGAATAACGTCCTCAGAACAACCCCATTTTGTGAATTTTCGAACATTTCAGGACAATTATTATTTCATTATTCAACATATTAACATTACACATATTATACTTTCATCTTGTACTCTGCACACAATGCTATGATTCTCCATTAGTAGCTCAGTATACTAGATAGAATCCCATAATACAATGCTATTTATATCAATGCATCGTTCAAAGCACTAATAACGGTATGATATTTATTGCAATATCCTTGACACTTTTTTCGCAACATTATAATAAAAATCCCTAGTACACAAATTCCATGAAAAGTACATACACACGTGATGTCATCAGTGATTTCATCAATGACATTTGAGATGTCATCTTTGATGTCCTGGGTGTTAGTCTTAGCAGTGCACGGTGGTGGCGCCAGTTATTTTTCAAAGCTTACCATAACTTGCGATTTTCAGGGGTCTTTCAGCTGTACTTAGAACCATAACGTCCTTTAAACAAACTTTTTTTTAATATCATGCAAACAATATACAAACATGGCGTGCAAAAACCAACTTCTACAGATGGCTTTACATAGAATGTTGCAAAGTAAGAATTTATGCTCGTTCACAGTGAAGGTCAGCTGCTTCCACAACTTCTACAGATGGCTTTACACAGAATGTTGCAAAGTAAGAATTTATGCTCGTTCACAGTGAAGGTCAGCTGCTTCCATTTTTTTCTCGGGCCCCGGAGAGGCTCACGAAGCGGACTATAAGGTTGAATTGTGTTTTGACCTTGACAGACAGAGATTGTGATGAAAGACTTCTCTTGAAGGAGTGTTGCTAAAACGTAAGAGAAGATAAAGATGAAATTTCTGAAACAAAACCACTTTTATATATTATATCACTATGCGAAAGATCGTTGGCACACGCAGAGTCGTATTTTGGGACTGCACGACTCGTAGACAATGGAAATTGCAATTGTACTGTAAGTAACCCTTTATATTACTTTATACCAAATATAATTACAATAGCGTAGCATTAAAGACCGCTCAAGTTGAACTTGTTCGTTGAAAGTGGCATAATGTTTTCTACCGCGCACTATCACCGCCGAATTGATCCCCTGTCGTTTAGAGGGCTCTGAAAAAGGCAGACGACACAGGGTGGGTTAATAGAAATAATTTAACCGGTCTATAGGCGGTCAAGCACTCTACTCGCTGTGCCACTTTCACTGTAGCCTGTCAAGTGGCACAGCAAGTACAGCGCTCGCTTTGACATCCGTGCACAGCTTGCTAACGAAAGTTTGAATCCCGGCAAGGCCAAACTCAGCCTTTCATCCTTCCGTGGTCGATAAATGAGCACCACATACCGTGGTTATAATAAGCACCGCTTAGATACCTCACGGTTCTTAGCGCTATATGAATGGGAAAATATTATTATTTTATTATTAACATACTCTGTTGCACTATCTTCGATAGCAAATATTTTCACGCCCTAATAAATAAAATGATGATTTTTAATGAAGATCGGCTGGTGAGACTAATTTATGTTTTTTAAAACAGGTATGTGGCTCCATTTTGACTATGTCACGATTTACAGACTCCAGCGGATGGGGTCTTCAACTGCCAGGTGCAGGTCCAAATATGCAACTTCATGACCCTCACCATTTTATGGGACAATCGCCAAGGACCAATATGCCCTTACACAGTACTAGCGGCTACAAACAACATACCAACCAATAGGGTGCTCTAATGGCTCGTTGTTGGAGCAACCTTCCGATTATCCGAGCGACTATTTACTGCTTTTATCATAAACCAACAACCTATCTACCGCAAAGGAACAACACGTGGCTCCAAATAAACTTTTGCTGATCGACAGCAGAGACAATAGCAAATCGCTGAATATTCACTAAACATTTCATGTGAAATAAATGTACTTTACCAAATGTACAATCCTGCTGTTTACTTTTAAACCACAGTTTCATATTCCGAATTGTGGCGCACTGAGTTGTAAGCTGATCTAACACTCTCTGTACCGCAAAGGAACATCGCGTGTCTCAACATGAACTTTTGCGGATCGACAACAAAGACAAATGCAAATTGCTGAATATTCTCTAAACATTTGATGTCAAATAAATGTACTTTACAACATTTACAATCTTGCTGTTTGCTTTTAAATCACAGTTTCATATTCCGAATTGTGGCGCGCTGTGTTGTGACATAATGTGTGTTGTCTTCCGGGTTCTGTGTAAAGTCGCGTAGTACTGGAGACGACTGGGCGCGTTTGATTACGCACCCTGTAACATCCCATATTGCCCGAGGTAGTAATCCAGCATCACGGAGAGAGGCGGGGAATATGAATGCTTTGATTATATCAGGCTTAGGGGCGGGAGATATGATTTAGTGTCGCAAAAGCAAGTCAGCCAGGTCAATAGCGCCAGTCATAGGATTATCACATAATGTCGGCGCACACCAGCCGGATTTATCATTTCTTTAGTGGACAAAAAGTCAATTGACGCCCCTAGGAAATTGTACTATTAGCGGACAAAAGGAGTGCTCTTAAAACACTTTCACCCTGACAATGAACAATGCAAACAACGTTCTCAGAACACCCCCATTTTGTGTAATTGCAACCATTTCAGGACACTGCGAGTGTTCTTAGAACACATTCAACTAGACAGATTACAATACGGACAGCGTCCTGAGGACACCCCCAGTTTGTGTATTTACGAACAATTAAGTACACTGCGAGTGTTCATAGTTAATTTTTACCTTCCTTGCGAACAGAAATGACACATACTCCGTCCTCTAAACACTCCACCATTTAGTTTATTTACAAAATGTCAGCACAGCCGTGTTCTCCGCGGACAAATCGAACGCAACAAAAACGTCTAGCACATAAAAAAACAAAACATTGAACCTGTCTCATACTCCCCCACCCTCCACAAACACTCTTACACACCAACACACGGCACTAAATGCAATTTTTTATCCACGTTTCACTGCGCTGTACGCGGTCGATTGCGAATACAAGATGGCGGGCGCCACAGAAAATCTGACGCGCTCCACGCCCCTCGTCGTCCAATCAGCGAACACGTTGCATGTCTGCGGACATGACGCAATGCCATGGGCCAATCGGGGTGCTGTCCGTGGAGCGAACAGGGAAGTCCGTCCGCGAAGCGAACACAGATATCACAAATTTTTTTACCTTACATTTTGGTCATTTTTAAAAAAACTACTGGACAGATTTACACCAAATTTACAAAAGCACACTTTTGGGACCAGTCCGCCGCTCCTGCCGCAAATTTGGTGTAAATCCGTCCAGCGGTTCGGGCTGTAGCCGCGCGCAATGTTTTTTTCCATTCAGTCTATTGGTAAAAAAAAGTTTTGAGACCCCCTCTATAACTTTTCCCCCCCTGGATGAATTCTCACCAAACTTTGCAAAAAATTCAGAGTGACCCAACTACTTTTTTTGCAAAGTTTGGTGAGGATCCGTCCAGGGAGAGCGAAGTTATAAGCCACCCAAAAAGTGCTCTTCCTATGGAAACAGCAACTTAACCATAACTACATGGCCACTGCCGTTGCCATGTAATATGTATATATATGTATTCACTGAAAAACCTTTGTTAATGGGACGTTATGGTTAAGTTGGACAAATAAAAACCTATGAAATTCAATTAAAAAACGTTGTTAAAGGGACGTTATGATTACAAGTAAAACCAAAAAATCTCAGAAATTCACCAGTATGCTAAGGTAAGCAACCATAACTCACACCAGCCCCGTGCACTGCTATGACTAACACCGAGAACAACAAAGATGACATCACAAATGAAATTAATTTTGATGAAAAGTCCCTACAAGGGGCTGTGTTTATAATGTTGATAACAAGATGCCAGGGGTGATTCGGTGACCTATCATGAACTACTTAATCTATAAAAAAATGTACTCATCTAAACAAAACATTATGAGGCCGATTCATGGAATTAATGTGCGCTGAAATTTTCGGCGCAAGCATGCGAAAGCGTGCGAAAGCATGCGTATCGCAGTGCCAGTGTGTAAATTGCAGCGAAACCTGCGCACAGCGATTCATGGTTGTCCGTGCGCGTGTAAATCCCAGGATGTGCGCCACAATTCTGCGTGGCGCATGCTGGTGCACACGTCTCCAAACAGCGTGCGCTACGCGCACAGTGAAATCGCACATAGCGCGGCGCACACGACAAAAGTAGGAGGAACAGGGGGCGTGACACGCGGAATGGGGAACAACACGTGAAAATGTGGGTTTCACGGGGGAAGTACAGGAGGCAAATGCGCGGAACACCCACACGCACGTTCAAAACACGTATTCATGGATTCGAACGGGGCTAACGCGTGCGCCAAAAAAGATGCGTTAATCCGGAAACACGTACGCCAGCAGGAAGCAGGCGTACGTGGACCCGCGCAGCATAAAAGTGCGCGCAAACAACAAACAAGCTCAGACGCCAGGATGAATATAGCGTTCCTAGCAGCAGTGGCCGTGGGATACCGCAGGAGGAGGAGGAGGAGGATAGTCAGGCCCAGAATTTTCACACCCAGAACCAACCTTTTTGGGATGCCTGATGACCAGGTGTATGGGAGGTACAGGTCCTGGAAAAGGTCCTCAGTGTACTGCACTTCTTGGCCACTGGATCATTTGAGCGGACAAGTGCTAAAGTGGGGGGGGTGTCACAGACCACGCAGTCACGCTGCCTACACCAGGTCTTGGCCATCATGACTGCTCGCCCATCAGTCCGCAGGCACATATACCTGCCCAGAACACCTGCAGAAAGGCAGGCTGCAGTCCAGGATTTCTACGGGGTGGCACAATTCCCCAAAGTCCTAGGTGCCATTGATTGCACCCATGTGGCTCTACGTCCCCCCAGGGCATCAGAGTACATCTATAGAAACTGCAAGCACTGGCATTCCATCAGAGTGCAGGTAGTATGTGATGCCAAGGGAATCATCACCTCAGTATATGCCAACTATCCAGAGTCCACCCACAACAGTTTTATTTACAGAATGTCAACCCTAAACCGGGACCTAGAAGCTGGGCGGCATGGCGATACATGGCTGCTCGGTGAGTATAAATGCCACAGCACATGCATGCATGTGAGATACTGAATAATGTCACAACCCCACTAATGATACCCCTCACCACTTCCTAGGGGACAGTGCCTACCCTCTGAGTGCCCACATGATGACGCCAATTCGGAAACCCACCACGCCACCCGAGTTAAAATACAACACAGCCCACATTGCAACCCGGGGCATAGTGGAGTGCACATTCGGAGTGCTCAAGTCACGCTTTCGCTCCCTTGACCGTTCTGGCGGGCAGCTGTTATACACTCCCCCAGTAGTGTGCAGGATCATAGTGGCAGCATGTGTCCTGCACAACGTTGCAACACGCTGGGGCCTGCCCGTGGACATGGTGGTGCCCCCACATCCCCAACCACATGCACGCCCGCTGCACATGTGAGGGGAAAGGGCACGGGGTGAGGCAGCCCGTACGCATCTGGTGGATAATTACTTCACCTAAAATCACACCCCTGTGGAGTGCACACAGCCCTGGCACATACCAGCTGACAATCAATGATGATGACATAAGGGATAGTCAACTGTCACAACCATACCAGCCTGAGATTGGTCACCTGGAAGTGTTACATTGTGTGCATCCCTACCTACACAAACACCACCAATGCTGTATCATCAAAAGACACACTTCTATGCTGCTAAATTCATTACCCCCTTGCAAAATACAACATGACAACAGTGCCATGTCACCCAACCCCTCCCCAGCACCGCCACCCAACACACCATGGCATGTCATGCTATGTGAAAGCAAAAAAAAGCAATTCCCAAAACCTGACACAAGTGTCACAAAGTACAGTGTCCCTAATGGAAACTGGCCACACACAATATGCTCCCAGCAATGTAGAACTAACAACACACATGACCAAATACTTACCAACAATACAATGCAGCTACACAACCTCAAACATAGCAAAAACATGACAGTACTAAGTTAAAGTAGTGGTAGTCTTACAACCTGATTATGCCAGCACATCGACCCCTTCCAACTCTACAGTGTTGCTGCCACGCAAATGTGTAAGTGCACTGCTTACAACATGAACTCCATCTCCAAAGTAGACGGCCTTGTGAAGACATGAGGAATGAACCTTCAAATTAGGAGGAAGACATGGATGCACAAGCACATATCAATACACCATGCAGTGTACAATACAACAACAATATCCACTAGGAATGTATACATAGTATTGACTACAGACTGCCCACGCAGCTCATGGGAGTCCAACGTCACTGTGTAATTCACTGTCACTTGGGCACACCCTTTGCAAGCCCATGGAAACGGGAAGCAGGAGGGGTGTATGTCTCACGAACCCAAGCATCTAACCCAAACTCAGGACAAGCCTGCATGTGCCCAGCCGGAATACAGTGGATGCCCACTGGAGCCACACAAGGCAACACACTGTAAAAAAAAATCAAAAATCAAAAATCCAAAATGGCCATGTGTGGGCCAGGGGGCTGGAGGCCACCCAGGAGGTCCGAGGACAGGGTGCGCACCAACAGCCACCTGTGTGGATGTTGGGAAAAAAAACACCTCCATGGGCTCATGGCCTGCACGGCTATGCCAATGTGGGAGAACTGCTCTGTTGCTCTCATCACCCTCTGCTGCTGCCACAGGAGGTGGTGGTGCTATGGGAGGCAGCCCACGCAAAGTCCTGGTATGGTCCTCCATGGCAGCAAGCATGCGGGTGTGGAAGGTCTCGTTCTGGAGGATTATAGTGCAGAGATCCCCATGCAGCACCTGACGTGATGCCCAGATCTCCTCCCGAGTTGCCTGCATCTCAGCTGAGAGCGAACGTGTGAGCCGCTCCAGCTGCTGTTCTGTCCTCAAGTTAGTGGAAGCCTCAAGGTCAACAAGAGTCTCCCTGAGGTGATGGAGTTCTACCCTCAGGGCTTCCCTGTGACCCTAGGACTCTATTGATATCGATTGGCGTAGAGTCTCCAGTGCCGCCTGTCGGTCCCTGTTGGACGCCAACATGTCTTCCCTGTGTGATTGGCAAATGGAGTCTGTTGCCTGCTGTAGTTGCTCCATCTGCCTTTCAGGGGGGACAATGGAAGTGGCCACCCTCTCCATTGCTTGAGCCATCATCTCAACTGATGCTGCCTGTTGGGTTGCCATACCGTACATGGATTGTTCCCATACGGTATTGCCTGGTGGCGTACGGCCACCGCGTCGGCGGGCACCACACCTGTTTGGGGCAAGGCGATCTGCGCCTTGCTGTGCTCGCACTGCCTGAGGCTGCAGGCCTGCATTCCCCCTCTGATCTGCTGGCGCAGGAACAGGATCAGATGTTGTTTAGTGTGACCCTGCATCCGTAACCGCCAAAGGCGGACTTACCAACACTGACATCCCCATAGAGGGTCCTACCCCTGGTGCAGGTAGGTTGGACAGAACAGAATCCCTGACAGAAACACTTACCTGCGACGGTACTTAGGTCTCATCATCTGAATCAGCACCTGAATAGAGGTCTGGGGAGGTGCACCCAGAGACACCCCTGGACAGAATGGTCTGCAGCAACATTGGGTTCTCACCCACCACCACACCACGTCCCCCACTGGTGCCCGGTCATGCCTGAGATTCCTCCTGGGTCTGCACCATCTCCTCAACCTCAACAGCATCAAGTGCGTCATCCCCTGCAAAAACATGACAGAAAATGGAAACATGCATTAGCACCATAGCACACAAATAGGCCTGACAAGCTACAGAACCAGTACATGATTTACACATGTCCCACATGACTATAACCCTCTCATGCATGCACTGTCACTGAGTTGGAAGGGGAGGCAATAGGCAGACACTGATGACACCAAGATGGAAGAGCAACACATTTGCTGCATGCTGGGTAGCACTCCCCTCACACACTGGCCTGTGAGTGGCATGTCCAATACACATACATGACACATGCTATCACACAGATGGCATGTACCATAGCCATGGTATATTCCACAAGTACATCCATATGTTAGTGAATGAGTACTGTCAGCCATCCATGTGAGATGGACATGATGAGATGAAAAATGCTACATAGTGTGACAAAATATGCATGTGCCACACACTGCAACACATCCAGTGTACAAGAATACAGTGATTGCAGGCTGATGTACACATCAATGGTTGTGCACTTCAACATGACAGGAAAAAACTATCATGTTCCACATTCAAACAGGCCCCAAAAATTCATGTGATCAGGCCAATACTGAATCAGCCTGAATGGTCAAATCATTCACCTAACAAGGTAACACATGTGGGCCAATGTGGGGTTCATCAATGACAGAAGCATGTCACAAATGTGACAATAGGGCTGAGGAATGCGTAGCAAAAGTGGGAGAATTGAAACAATCAGCCTGAACGAACACTGAAAAATACAAACAATGTTGTTGCAAGATGCCACTTCAAGTGCAACTGCCGTAATGTTGCGCTACATTACTACTGTGGGCAGAAGGGATACTGTCACACCCAAATCCAAGGCCGCTGAATGTTTTGGATGAAGCACATGGGTGACCCATACCACTCAGGCACACACACCCTCACCTGGCACTCAATCAGAACCCGTCACCCAAACAGCATACACATGCATTACACACACATGCATGGGCACTCACCGGACAATGCATCATAATCAGGTAGTTCTCCCACACCTTGGATCTGTTCCTCTGTGACGAAGGCCCCAGCAACAGACTCATGTTCAGTGAGTTTGTTGTCCTCTTGTGGAGACCCACCACCAGTCACAAGAGTAGCGGCATGATTTGAGGCCAGCTTGTTCTTTGCTCTATGTTTCAGGTCATTCCATCGCTTGTAGCAATCAACAGCTGTGCGCCTCACAAATCCAAGGGCATTTATGCGGTCGGCGATGGTCTGCCAGTGTGCCCTACGTTGACCAGGTGTGGTCTTGCACCCTGCAGTCACCAACATTTCGCGGCTATGTGCTGACACATAGGACACAAGAGCATCAAGTTCTGCCTCTTTAAAGCAAGGCTTCCTTGATGTGCCGGAGTGTGTAGCCGTGTCTGGGGTCTCAGCCTGTCGTGCCAGAGCACCCTTCTTCCTCTTCTTTAAAGGTGGAGCGGAGCCAGAGTGGCTTACGCCGCTCTGGTCAGTAGGGGCAGAATCACCGGTGGACTGGGTAGTAGGAGTGTGGGAATGAACAATGACCATAGGTCTTGATGCAGGCATTGGTTGTAGGGTTACGTTGGCAGGGGGAACGTCAGTTTGATGGACCTGGACTGACACTGTCCTGGCTGGGAGAGTCAGAGCTGGGGCGGATGGAGCTGCAGCTGCATACTTGGGGCAGCAGATGACATAGCTGCCCCAGATCCACGTGGCTTGGTGACAACAACTTGCACCGCCACACGTGGCCTAGACTTGCTGACTTGGAAGTCAGCCTGGGAGTCATACTGTGCCAGGTCAGGTGCCACAATGGGCTGGTCCAACAGGGGCTGAGCTGGGATGGTGTCAGCCATGTTTCCCTCAACCATGGGGGGGCACATGGGTGTCCCTGATTGTTCCTCCACACATGGGGGTATTGGGGCACCCTGAAAATCCCGGCCATGTCCCCTACCGCGCCCACCACGCCCACCTTTTGAAGGTCGGCCACCTTTGCCTCCCTTACCGCTTGGTCGTCTCCCAACCATGGCACTGATGTTGTTGTGCGTATGGGAGTTGCAGTAAACTATTGTCCTGGGCAATTGGGGGCCAAAGGGGTAGGATACTAGATGGATATCGTACCCTAGTGCTCTATCAAGGCTGTCTGTGACCCCTGGGGGAAGATTACGGGTCACGCAACTCACAGGCAGCCCAAAATCAAAAATTAACGTGCACGCAACCCCTCGTAGACCACGTGTGTGAAAAAATGAACCTGCACTACGATGTGGCACCCATAAACACAAAAATAAGCGTACGCATAATACACGCAGCCTACAATGACCTCTGAAGGGGAAGGCGACACACAGGGCAAGCACAGTTGCTAAGTACGTGCAGAACTCACCGTCTGCCTGGAAAAAGAACGTGAAAAATATGCGCGTGTGCACGTTGGCAACACCCCCGCCAAAAGAAGAATTGTACACTGTCTGAGGAGACAGGACAAAAGGAGAAGTTAACTCTGTTTGAGGAAACAGGCCCAACAAAAAATCAGAAAAGAGCTGTCAGAGGTAAGAGGGAGTACGAACTACAAACGCTGTGAAGTAATCGCGTGTGAACCGACAAGAAGTACAGATTTCACCCACTCGCTCTCCACGAAAAGCACGTACAAGGAAATGGCATCCTACACGTAGCTTTTAAACCGGCCCACACGTACACGTCAGATACGAGTGTACGCGGGCCCTTTCCTCCAATTACACACGATGACACTCGGACATGCAGTTTTTCCACGTGTGCTTTGTCATCACGTGCTATGAGGGAAACGGCTGTGCGCGTAATGTAATTTATGCGCTTACGCGCTAAGGGCCTTTGGTCCAATGAAATCGCATGCGTGTTCTGACGCGCATACGCGCTAAGGCCCTTTCCTCGAATTACACGCTGATGTGCAATTTTTTCACGTGCCAAATCACTCCGTATCAAGCTGGCCACGCGAAAACACACGGAAGACCATGCTCCTGCCCAGAAGGGCGAATTACTGCCCCCCAGAGCCCTGAGCATGCTCCCACCTGCCATCTGCTGCTGTCTGACTGCCTGCTGCCCACGTACCCTGCCATTTGCTGCCTGCACATCAGCCAGGGGTGTAGTTGCTGTGACCACCCCTGCTGGAACCGAAGACTCCCGACTGGGATTCCATCGCTCCACAGCCCAGCCCCAGGACCCAGTTGCCCACCCACTCCTGCCTCTGGGGTTGCCATGTCGGGCACATCTCCCAAGAGTGGGAGAAAAAGAGTCTCACTCTTGGCAGGATGAAAAAAAAAACTCCAGAAATCCAGCAAAGCTGCTGGGGGACTCACTAGGTTAGGAAATTCAGTCTAAACAGAGAATTCTCCCTAACACTCGCCCCTCCCCCCAGACTAAGGGACAGGAGGATTTAATCCACTCCTGGATGAATCTCATACCTCTAGTCGATGACAAACATCCTAGAGAGACCATGAGCATTTTGGTGGTGACACCCTGACCTGTGATCAATGGTGAAATCAAACCCTTGCAGGCAGATTGACCATCTCAGTAGTTTTGGGTTTTCCCCTTTCATTTGCATTAACCATCTCAAGGGTTGGTGGTCAGTCTGAATGACAAAAGTAGAACCATACAAGTATGGCCTAAACTTCTTCAGAGCCAACGCAATAGCAAAGCACTCTCTTTCGATTGTTGCCCACCTTGTTTCAGGATCCTTCAGCTTGCGGCTGATGAAGCAAACGGGGTGCTCCCTACCTTTCCCATCCAGTTGACTGAGTACTGCACCTATTCCTACATTTGAATCATCTGTCTACACAATGAAAGTTTGGTGGTAATCAGGAGCTCTGAGTACTGGGGCTTGGCAAAGAGCCTTTTTCAGGTTTTCAAAGGCCTGATTGCACTCCTCATTCCATCTAACCTTCTTAGGGAATTTTGGAGAGGAGATGACATTCAGAGGAGAAGCTATAGTCCCATAGTTCTCAATGAAAATCCTGTAATACCCAGTGAGACCTAAGAAGGTTCTCATCTGGGTCTGAGTAGTAGGTGTTGTCCAATATTGAACAGCTTCAATCTTACTGAGCAAAGGCCTTATTTCTCCACCTCCTACCTCATGTCCAAGATAGAATACCTTACTCTGTTCAATTTGGCATTTACTCGCCTTTATGGTCAGATTGGCTTGTCCAAGAGCCTGCAAAACATATCTTAGGTGGTCTACATGTTCTTCCCAGGAATTGCTGAACACAGCTATGTCATCCAAGTATGCCATGCAGAAGTCCTCCATCCCATTCAGAACTTGATTTACCATTCGTTGAAATGTACCAGGTGCATTTTTCAATCCAAAAGGCATTACCTTAAACTGGTATAAGCCAACTGGGGTAGAAAATGCAGTTTTTCCTTGGCATGGTCTGTCAGGGCTATTTGCCAATAGCCTGACGTCAAGTCAAATGTGCTGAGGAACTTGGCTGAACCAAGTCTATCCACCAACTCATCTGTTCTTGGCAAAGGTGGGCATCAGTCTTGGTGACTGCATTAAGAGCTCTATAGTCCACACAGAATCTAAGTTCTTTAGATCCTGCCTTTGGTACTAACACAACTGGGCTAGACCATAGACTAGTAGAGGGCTCTATTACCCCGAGATCAATCATCTTGCTGACCTCACCTTTGATGTGGGTTCTTACATTTTCTGACATTCTGTATCCTCTGCTTTTGACTGGCAGACAGTCACCAGTGAGTATGTCATGCTGGCCCCAAGGGGTCAAGCCTGGTGAAAGTGAGAACAGAGAGGCAAACTGATTCACCATAGATTTGCACTCTTCTTGTTGCTCAGGTGTCAGATTTGAAGAGAGATTTACTCCTTCAATCTTTTCGCCTAAAGGTAAGCCTCTGAGGAGATCAGGAAGAGCTTCACTCTCTTCTTCTTCCTCTGATGATGCTAGAAGCAACGCTCCTACATCAGGTCTTGAGACATACTCTTTGAGTCTGTTGGTGTGGAAGACTGTTGGAGCCTCCTTGGGATTGCCCAAGTCCACCAGATAGTTGACCTCTCCAAGTTTACCCACTACTCTGAAGGGTCCCATCCATTTGTCTTGCAAGGCCCTCTGCCTTGTTGGGATCATAAGGAGAACTAGCTGGTCTTGAGTGAACTCAACCATGTTAGCCTTTTGATCATGCCAGTGCTTGACCAATGCTTGTCCAGCTTTCAAGTTGTCACTTGCTTCTGCCATCATGTGTGACATTCTCCTCCGGAGACCTATCACGTAGTCAGTCACTCTGACTGGCTTGGGGGAAGGAGCACTCTCCAACCCCTCCTTAATCAGGGCCAATGGACCTCTCACGGGATGACCATAGAGAAGCTCAAAGGGAGAATAACCTACTCCCTCCTGAGGGACTTCTCTATAAGCAAAGAGAAGGCATGGCAGTAGAAGATCCCACTTTCGTTTAAGGGGGTCCTCTAAAGCACCTATCATGCTCTTCATGGTTCGGTTGAACCTTTCAACCAACCCATTGGTTTGTGGGTGGTAAGCTGTTGAGAACTTGTAAGTAACTCCACAGGTTTTCCACATGGCTTTCATGTAGTGGGACATAAAGTTTGACCCCGTCAGAGATTACTTCGTTCGGAAACCGAACCCTGGTAAAAATACCAAGGAGGGCCTTAGCCACAGCCACAGCCGGAGCTCCAACAGTCCTCATAGGAATGGCCTCAGGATACCTAGTAGCATGGTCTACTACAACAAGTATAAACCTGTTGCCTGAGGAGGTTGGAGGGATCAAGGGGACCAACAATGTCAATCCCTACTCTCTCAAATGGGACTTCCACAACTGGGAGAGGCACTAAAGGTGCCACATTCTTGGAGCCAACCTTACCAGAGGTCTGGCAGGTGTGGCAGCTCCTGCAGTGTTTTTCTACTTCAGCCCCCATCTTTGGCCAATAAAAGTAGAGAGAGAGCCTTTCCTTAGTCTTCTTGAAACTCAAGTGACCAGCAAAAGGAATCTCGTGGGCTAACTGCAAGAACTGTTGTCTGTTCTCTTGGGGTACTACAAGTCGTTTGTAGTCTCCAGGTTCAGACTCTGTTGGTTCACTGTAGAAGAGGCCATCTTCCCAGTGCAACCTGTATTTCCCAGGCTCTTGCCCTTCAGCCTGAGCTTCTGCCTGGTGGCGAAGACCTTCCGGAGTTGGACATTCTCTCTGTCCCTTACTGAAGTCTGCCCTGTTGGGTCCACCTTCTGCCAGTAAATACTGCAGCTCAGGATGGTCAACAGGATCCAGATCTCCAATGAGTTCCTGGCCTTCCATTAGCTCTTCCTCAGAATCTACTTCTACCACACATGGTTGTACCAACCTCTCAGCCTCAGCTGGAGGGGGAGTTACTGGTGCAACTTTGGACAACCGAGGGGAAGTCCTTGTTGGCTGCACTGAAGTACTGGCTGCTGGTTTCTGTTTAGAAGTTTTAGGTTTCCCTTTAGCTTCTGATTTCCTTGAGACAGCAGCTGACAAATTCAGTGGAGCAGGAGTGATATCCTTCTTCATCATCTCCTTGGGAGTACTTCTCATGGTTCTCTCTCTTTCAGGTCTGGTTAGCTCCTGTAACCGTTTACTAGGAGGTCTGGGGGTATGAGACACAACTCCAAGAGTTTTTAAATCATTACCCAACAGAACTCAGCCTGGTACCTCACTTTGTATGCTGTCAGGTATCTTCACAGTCATGTCATTACACTGGATGAGAACTGATAATTGGGGAAGCATCTGCACAGGCCCTCCAGCTAACTTGGTGAGGCATTTGGGTGCCTTAGCAACATCCCCAGCCTGAAAAAAGATTTATCCACCACAGTTATGCTGGCCCCAGTGTCCCTAATGGCAGGAGTCTCCTGACCATTCACCTGGACACTGTCCTTATAATACTCTTTAGTATTATCTGGGATAGAATTATAGACATCTAAATTCTGTTGTTCCCACAAACCCAGAGACACTAAAGAAACACTGGCTGAGACTCCAATGGGTTTATCAGCCAGCAGTAGAAAGTTTCTACTTGCCATTTGGACTTCCTCCTCTGGAGCGAAGGCTAAGGAGACAAGCTGGACCCCTGAAGGTTTACCCTTGCATCTGGGATCTCCTTTCACATGGTCAGTAGAGCCACAAACAAAGCATTTACCAAATGCTTTCTGGAATGGTGGCTTGTTCTGGCCTCCCTCTGGTTTGGCACCAGAAGGTATACTATTCTGCTGTGGTTTTCCTTGTGGCTTACCCTTATGGTTTTGTTTGGGGCCCTCTTTGGAATTTGAGTTATTAGAATTCTCTTTTGAGTCTTTTTTAGGCTGTTTTCCCTCATCCTTTTTCTGAGTTGCCCCAGAATCCTTATGAGTAGCCCTGTTGGCAACCCACAAGTCAGCAGCCTTAGCTAGCTTCCTGGAATCCAATTCCTTTGAATCAGCCAAGTGCTGTCTGAGCTCAGGAGAACAGGCATCATAAATTGACTCCAACATAAAAAGATTCTTCATACCCTCATAAGTGTTCACCTTGTAACCCTTAATCCATCCCTCTAAGTTTTTCAACCCTTCACTCACCCAGGTAGCCCAAGGGGTACCATCATGCTTTTTGAGGGATCTAAACCTCTTAAGATACTGGGAAGGGGTCTTCCCAAATCTAGCTATCAGAGCTAGTTTCACACTTTCATACTCTTTCCTATCCTCCTCCCCCAACTCCATTACCGCATCAGTTGCAACAGGGGGGGAGCCTAGAGAACAACCAGGTAAGTAGCTCATTACATGTGATGTTCTGGAGCCCATGATTATACTCAAACAAACTCAGCCAATCCAACACATCCAACTTTGGTTCATACATACCAATTAATTCCTTAGGCATCCGGGGTCTTTTGGGACTGGAACTTCTAGAGGAGCCAGAGACAGAAACAGTTTCAACAGACAACTTTTTCATTTCTAACTCATGCTTGAGCTCCATTTCTCTGAGCCTAAGAATTTGTTGCATTTCTTGGTGTTTCTGTTCCGTTTGAGCAGTAATCCTCCTGAACTCCAAGTCTATTTTCATCTTTTCTAGTTCAAGGACTTGAGGACTTAGTGTGGGACCTGCTATAGGCCCAGTAGGTACAGCTGGTAAGGCAGACAGAGGGTTAGGGGAGACAGTTTCATTAGCCTCTCCTTCCTCTTCAGCCTCTTCATCATTATCATCAGAACTTTGATTTAGATCAACACCATTACTGTCATCTACATTTGCTGGAGACGTTGGTTCCTCTGAACCAGTACCCAGACTTTGGTTTTCCAGCAATCTTGCTATCAGTTCTATTTTCTTGCCTCTTACAGAAAGATTCTCTTGTCTACAGAGAACTCTCAAACTCTTAGTATTTTCACCTGACAAGGACTCTTGACTGTAAACTTCCATAGTAGACATGTTTTTAGAAAGTTGCTTTTAGTGCTAAGCTTTGTGGTTAGTTATCCTAAAGTGTTGAAAAGCACTCTAAACTGTATACTCGATACAAATCCCACCGCTGTACACCAGTGTTAGGCAGAAACCTGTGCAGTTCCCTCTGGGACCACTGCAAAAAGTTTAAGACTACAGGAGTTAGCAGTAAACCCAATTGGTAGCAGTCTGCACCACCCAGATTTACCTGGTAGCTGTGGCTGAGCAGTCAGACTTCTCTCAAGACGAGTTAGGCAGTATATAGAGTATACAAGATAGGGAAATTTGCACTGTAGAACAAGCAGACATGGATCAGAACTGGGGTGTAAAGATATATAATTATTTATTTAAAAACACATCTGTGAAAAACACACTGGCACTAATATGGCAAACAACGTCAATCACAGTTACTATAATTATATAACAATCCCATAACAATATTTCTACAAGTCTAGGTTCAAAGGCACCACTTATTTGCAGACAGAGGTGAGTGTTTAACCTAGATAGCACTCTAGTATTCGTTAGGAAGGGAGAGAAAAAGGCAGGGTATGAAAGCAACTCAGTACCAACTCTTTTACGAAGCAAATGCAAGGCAAGCAAGGCAGGGTCTACTGTAGATCACAAAGTTCAGAGGCCAGGCCCACTCGGAGAGAGGCAAGGCGGTATGTCCCAAAAAATGCCACAGTGGAAATGCACTTCAAGTCTTTGTAGCAAAATGTCACAGAAAGGTTGGACCAGTTTTAGAACAAAAGTTAAGAAGGTCTGGAGGCGACCCAGTGGAAAGGTAAGGATTTAAGACACCTCACGCAAACCGTGAGAAGGGAAGCCAGGCGGACACAGTACCTTGAAAGTGGAGAGACAGCTCCGGCGGGGGCAGTTGTTCCTGGTGGTGGATGCAAGTCGGGGCTTTGCCAGAAGAAGAGATGATCTCGTCGTAGAGGAAAGTTGAAGCTCGTTGCACCACCAGGGAAGAGACCAGCCGCGGAGTGCTCAGTCACAAGGTACCACCTTTTGGTCGCGGTACAGTAGTTAGTGGCTATCTGTTTGCCGGGGTGCTCAGCACGGGCAATTCGACCACTAGACGTCCTGGAAGTGAAGAAAAAGCAAGGGAATGGTTGTTCCCACCAGTTAAAGGGAAGAAGACTCTCCAGCAGGGAGAGCTCCTCTGTCGTTGGGAAGTCGTGAGTCGGTTCAGCAGGGGTCCACCGGTGATGTCGTCATTGCAGGTCGGCTCAGCTTCTCCCTCGTCAGATTCTTAGGTCCTGTGGCGACTTCTGAAGTTCCAGTCCCCAAAGCCCTGCTTTTATGCAGAAAACCCCCATTCATTCAGCCTAGCTGTCAATCAAACATGCTAAGTGGTGAGCGGGGCGGCTCACCACTTGGGCCAATCACACCAGAGTGCGACTTGAGTTGGCAAGGCAACTCAGTCCAGGGTGCCTAAACCCCCTCCCACACCCCCTGTGGTGCCCAGACAGAATGGCACCACTCTGGAGGGCTTCTGTGCAGAAGCCCGCCAAAAAGTGGAACAAAGGGCTCAACCTTTGGTTTGGAGTTACAGAGGCGAACACATACGCCATTTAAAAACCAAGTTCCGGCAGAAAATACCAACCGGTGAATTTATTTTAATTTAATAAACCGGCGGTATGACCGAGGCTATATAGAAAAAGTATTAGCCTCGAACAATGGGAAAATCCCATAGGAATATATTCGCGGTCGAATATAAAAAGTAGTATCCACTGCCACCAGCCAAAACTCGACGAGGGGGGATGGGACAGTGCCCCCTCGAACAACAGACCCAGGGGTAATCGAATTACACCTACCAGTACGTCCACAATAGGATGGTTTGTACTGGTTCTGTTAGTAGATTTAGGTCTAGTAAAGCCAATGGTGATTTTACATGCCCTGGGAGACAGTAGTCAGTCCCAGGGTATGGAGTCTCACCTAGGACACCCCAGTGTTATGGCACAGAGGGTGCTGTGTAACACACATAGCAAAACACATGAGACCCTATGGAGTAAAAGACCCCATAGCCCATAGAACACATTAACATTCAAAGAAATACTACAAAACATGTCCAAGAGTGGGAGAAAAAGAGTCTCACTCTTGGCAGGATGAAAAAAACAAACTCCAGAAATCCAGCAAAGCTGCTGGGGGACTCACTAGGTTAGGAAATTCAGCCTAAACAGAGAATTCTCCCTAACAACGGGAGAGGATCTGGGACGACATAGTGGTTACCATCAACGCGGAAGGGGTGGCAACCCGTGACATCAAGCACATCAATAAGCGTTGGGAGGACTGCAGGTCCAGGAACCTCCACAAGGCATGGCACCTCGCGGAGGGGGGCCGGGCACGCATGACTAGCATCCCGATGAGGGTCCTGGAACGCGTGGGCCCAGTGCTCCACGCCCAGATCCTTCGGAGTCAGACCCGTCTGGAGTTGAGCGGTAAGTGGCCAAGCATTGCTGTGTGAGACATGGCATGTTGCAGTGTGCTGGTAGTCTGATGCTTGCCTGTATGTGTGACATAGGCCATGTACGAATGTGTGTGTGTAGGGACATCATGGTCATGCATGTGAGACCAGTTATGTGTGAACCACATGGTTGGTGCATGTGTTTTGATGCAACATGGGGAGCTCTATGCGGAATGCACACATGAAAGCATGGCTGTATCTGTTCCTGGACATGGAGGGGGGTGAGGAATGGGTGCTGATGTCATGTACATGTTTGGTGCACATGTGTGTGTGTGCCTGAGAAGTGTGTGTGTGACTTTGAAACATCATGGATGCATGTGACTTTGAAGGCAACATCTTGGTTTACAGGGGCCCTTCTACATGGATGTTGATGTTGATTGCAGGTGCTGGGACTGTTTCTGCATGTGTGTTGTGTGCATTCACCCATGTGTTTTGAAATGACAGGATGGAAGTGACATTTGACAGTGCCACTCATGTGTTATTGCTTCCTGTCTACGGTATTTTGTACTGTACCCTGATGCTTGTGTTCTATGTCTCCCTCTACGCAGCATCAAGTGAAGAAGAGGGCGGGGACGGTGCTGTGGAGCCAAGCAGCGGGGATGCCTCCAATGGGTGGCGACGCAAGGCCCATCCACCTTCCCAGGAATTACCATCATCCGGGAGTGAGGGGGATGTTGCTGCGTCTGCCACAACGGCTGTGGCGGAAGGGCCGGGTGAGCCCACACAGGGGCTTCGAATGGCGGAAGACGGTGTGGAGACATCCAGGTTGGTGGTCTCCACAGAGGAGGAGGAGCCCGCTACTGAGCCGCACATGGGACCTGGTGGGGGTAGTACCACTGGTGCAAGTGGTGCAGTCCAGGGCCAGGGTCAGGAGGCAGCATAGGTCACCGCGGAGGGGCCTGTGCATGTCGCTGTCCCTGACCCTGTGACTGCACCACCATGCACCAGCAGGGAGGCCCCGTCCCAGGCCCGTCCGCAGGTAGGGGAGAGTACCATGTCATCTGCCTCTCCACTACCTGCGGACGAGGGGTCCCACGAACGTATGGGCTCTGTCCTGGTTGGTGTTTCGTTGCGCACGCGTGTCATTCATGATGACGTGCATTCTTCCTGGGCGGAGAAGGCACGCCATCACAAAGAACAGCGTTGTGACGTGGCACTGCTGGGAGGGGCCCTGGTTGGTGGGTTCCTACATGTGTTGCATACTCTGGCGAACCTCTCTTCCTCTGTGGAGACTATGCGCCAGTCGTTCTCCATATCGTCTTCCGGCCCAGATTCCACCAAGGCCCCCTGTGGACCTGGCCCGACCAACACAGCCAGCTTGGTGGAGCTCACATCCCTGCCAGAGTCGGGAGTCGGCGGCCCAGCAGGGGTGGACACCACAACTGGAGACCAGCTGATGGAGGATGTGCAGGCACCATCAGACACGGCACATGGACAGCAGCAGCAGGAGCAGGCTCTAGGTGGGAGCAATGATGGCTCGGGGCTATCAACATCGGAGGGGCAGGCATCGGCCGGAGGGCAGGAGGACCCTGGAATGGGAGTGTCTTCCGTGTGGCCCTGGTTGGGCCAGCAGATAGGTGTGGAGCGGCGGCGGGCAGAAGAGGCACAGCTCACCATGGTCAGGGCGGAGTACTCCATGCATCGGGCTTAGAGGCGGGCAGAGTGCCTCGAGGCAACTCGCAGGGAGTTGGAACAGGCCATGAGTGCCTCCCTGCGAGATCTCGGGGCCAGGACAGAGGCCCGCCTCTGGCAAATAGACATGGAGTTCGATGATGCCCTGGCCCGGGACACCACAGAGTGAGCCGCTGGACTTGCCCGCCGCCATTGTATATAGTTAGATAGTGTTAGGTTTCCTTTCGTTTTTTCTTTATTTTGGTTGCACTTTGACAATGCACCACGTTTTTGTATATAGTTTTTTATTAGGTAGTATTTTTTATAGGTTTCATTTCATCAGTTGGGCTCATGGACCCTGGATTGTTCATCTGTACATAGTTCACCATTGGATTATACTCTTTTTTTTACTTTCACCATGGAGCAATGGTTTTCACTTTCTTTTTTCCCTTGGATTTGCTTTGTTGGACTGTGACTTTGGACACCATTTCTTTTAGATTTCTTTGGATTATGATTTCTTGTTTTTTATTCTTTTACGGACATGCAGCTTTTCTTTTATTATTCCCATTGTTGTGTGTTGGATTTTAATTACATTCATGTTGTGTTTAATAAAACATGTTCTTCATACTTCGATGTGTGGTATTATCTCATTGGTGTCATGCATGTCATGATATGGGTTTTCACATTCACTTGCACCCATTGCGTGTGTGTGACGGACATGTGTTCATTTACATACTTGCCATTGGGGTTGTATCATGTAATTTCCTTTTCTATGTGGGTGGATGCAATACTTGGTTGGGTCTTTGGGCTGGGGAGGCTGGCCATAAGGGCCATGATTGAGGGTCGTCATGACCTGGGGGCTGGGGGACATGAGTGGGACATGAGTGGGGGCCTGCTGGCAGGTGCCCTGCACTGCTGGGGTGTGGGGGTATAGGGGAACATGAGTGGTGGCCTGCTGGCAGGTGCCCTGCACTGCTGGGGGGTGTGGGTACAGGGGGACATGAGTGGGGGCCTGCTGGCAGGTGCCCTGCACTGCTGGGGGGTGGGGGTTCAAGGGGACATGAGTGGGACATGAGTGGGGGCCTGCTGGCAGGTACCCTGCACTGCTGGGGGGTGAGGGTGCAGGGGGACATGAGTGGGGGCCTGCTGGCAGGTGCCCCTGACTGCTGGGGGGTGTGGGTGCAAAGGGACATGAGTGGGGGCCTGCTGGCAGGTGCCCCTGACTGCTGGGGGGTGGGGGTGCAAAGGGACATGAGTGGGACATGAGTGGGGGCCTGCTGGCAGGTGCCCCTGACTGCTTGGGGGTGGGGGTGCATGGGGACATGAGCGGGGGCATGCGGGCAGGTGCCCCTGACTGCTGGGGGGTGGGGTGCAAAGGGACATGAGTGGGACATGAGTGGGGGCCTGCTGGCAGGTGCCCCTGACTGCTGGGGGGTGGGGGTGCAGGGGGACATGAGTGGGTGATCAGTAGTGCAAGCTGACATGTGGCTTGGCTGGGGAGCAGGCCCATGGTAGATGGGCTGCCTGCGGGACATGACCAGGGGTGCAGGGTAGTCCCCTGTGGTGTGGGCTGCCTGCAGTGGCCGTGGAGGGTGTAGAGGGAACACCTGGGAGGACCGACACTGCCAATTCACATGTAGGACTCCCCACGCACCCCCGAAATTCAGTACACCACACTGACAGCAAAATCACGTGTGAAACTCCTGCGCACCCCAGGAATACATGTACCCTGCTCAAATCGTGTGTGAAACTTCCCACGTACCCCAGTTATACACGTACTCTGCTCGCACAGGGCCAATCATGTGTGAAACTTCCCGTGAACCCCAGTAATACACGTACCCCACTCGCACAGGCCCTTTCCCGTGTGAAACTTCATGCAAACCCCAGTAATACACGTACCCCACTCGCACAGGCCCTTTCGCGTGTGAAACTTCATGCGAACCCCAGTAATACGCGTACCCCACTCGCACAGGCCCTTTCGCGTGTGAAACTTCACGCGAACCCGTTGTTTTACACGTACCCCACTCGCACAGGTCCTTTCACGTGTGAACCTTCACGCGAACCCCAGTTATACATGTACCCCACTCGCACAGGCCCTTTCGCGTGTGAAACTTCCCGCGCACCCCCGAAATACACGTACCCGGATCCAATCACGTGTGAGACTTCACGCAAACCCCAGTTATACGCGTACCCCGCTCGCACAGGGCCTATCACGTGTGAAACTTCACGCAAACCCCATTGATACACGTTCCCCGCTTGCCATTTGCTGTTTGGCAGCCCTGTAAACTGGTCCAAGGTTAGCGCAGCCCTTTGCGCTGGATTGGGGATTTTGATGGCTTTTCCTTGTGCGAGGGCGTTCTTGGGGGCCTAACTGGCGCTGCTGCAGGGTCGCTGCGCCACTCTGCGCCACGGCTGGTTTTGGAGGCTAAAAACCATGAATACGCTGTGTGCGGAAATCGATTTTAGCACACGGCTGGTGCAGACATTCGCACGCGCACACTGTGCGCCAGCCGCATGCGCCACTTGTGCGCAAAATTCTATGAATTACCCCCAAAATATTGGAGTGTTGTTGCTTATACAGGAACCTAATCATAGGTTCTTTTGAAGACAACAGTCCTCTGTATATACTGCAACTCACCACTGTGCAGGTGGGAGCAATTTCAAAGTGCTTTTGAAGCTGTAATCAAGGAGCATGAGAAACACTGCCCCCTACCTTACATGTAACACACGCGCAACATCTTCCCTTGTCCACCTGCCCCTTCATATTAGTGCTTGGTGCCCTCAAGCCCTCATTTCCCTCCCCACCTTACATTATAACCTCTCCTGCAAACAAAAATTAAAAACAACAAAAAAAGGTTCCTTTAGGAACCACCCTTCACAGTTAAAAAATAGAACAAAAAAAATCTAATAGACTCTACTTTACATTTCTCAGTAATGTGCATAGACTCAATAAGATTTTCCAACATTTTAAGTAGCATTTTGTGTTATGCTAATGGAATAATGTGGTGTTCATCGGCCGTTCCGCGAACTGGAACGGGGGATAACAGCATGCCAGCCCAAGTATCGGCCTAAGCGAAGCAAGGGCAGATAACGAGGGCTCTGGATGGTTATCACCCATTCCAGCCACAACAAAGGGCTATGAAGGCCATTAGCACCCCCGAATACAGCTTTGGCAAAAGAAAAAATGATTTTTCTTACTACAGTAGGATGTGTTCGGTGTCCCGCTGTAGGAAGGAAAATCCTTTTCCAAGATGGCCGCCATGGAAAGCAGGCAGCTTGCAGAAGGCAAAGAGAGAACCCTATGACAATATTACCACAAGCAAATTTGTTTTTCCCTTTCAAACCTATCCCAATTTCGAAAAGCTTTACCACATAGCTGGTCCCTGGTGGAAATGGCCACTTTAGTCCCATTGGTCGCCCCTCGTGGTCATGGCCAGAAGCCAGATTGTCCAGGTCATGATCTTATGCCATGACCCAGACAATCTGGCCACTGCTCATGGCCACAGGCTATACCTCAGTCAGCAAAGGTATGTCAATACTTTTTGTACCTACATTATGACACTTGTCAAAAAATAAAACACAGACACATTTGCAAAACCATCCTTTCAGGTCTTTGCCAATACTCCTTACACGAGTTTGCTGGGAATCCGCCCATGTTTTATTTTTTCAAAAGTATCAAAATGTACGCACATACAACAGTCATATGACTTAGACCCCATGTGACAAAATCCATTCAGACTTTGTACAAACATTCAAGATTGGGTCTACTCTTCTAGAAAACATTTGTCCACATTCGTAAAAAGGGCAACAAAGTTATAAGCCATCTAAAAATGTTGAGACCCCCTAATTTATCCCCCTCTTGACAAAATCTCACGAAACTTTGCCAAAACTTTATATCTAGATATAAATCTTTTTGCAAACCTTTCTGCAGATTTGTTAAATGGCACCACATTTATAAGCCTCTACAATATTTTGAGACCCCCCCCTGTAATTTTGCTCCCTTGACAAAATCCCACCGGACTTTGCAAAAGCATTTATATCTAGATCGACAATATTTTTGCAAACCTTTGTGCAGAGTCGTCAAATGGCACTACATTCATAAGCCTTTACAATATGTTGGGACCCCCCCTCTAATTTTGTTCCCTCTTGACAAAACAGCACCACACTTTCAAGAACCATTCGGATTCAGGTCTAAGAATGAAATTTCAAAATGTTATGCAGTTTTATTGAGTGACACCAAAGTTAAAAGCCATCCAAAAACTGCTTTTCACCAACCCTGTAATGCATAAATAAGCATAGATGCCCCTGAACATCTGAGATGTTCGCAAACATTACAGGGCTGCTCCCGGACTGTTCGTGGACATCAGAGAAGAGAAACACAGTTTAATGTCTTTTTAAGGCTGTACACCATCCCATTCTCATCACCCCTCACCTCCCCAAAAATTGTTTAATACGTTTGACAAGTCGAATGGTGTGTTTTTCAATATGCTTTTACTGCAATGTTCGCGGGCACTGGCGCCTGTCCGCAGATCCAACATGGCAGGGGTTTCCAAAAATCTGAGGAACTTCATGTTTTCACAATCCAATTAGCTCGTTTGATATCCAAGGAACTGACCTCAGCCCTTGGGCTAATCAGAAGCCCGTCCGTGGACAGAACAGGGAAGTGAGTCCATGGACTGAACCCAGATAACACTAATTATTTTGTACCTACTTTTTGGTCATTTAAAAAAGAAATACTGGACAGATTTGCACCAAACTTACAAAAGCACACTTTCAGGATCAAACTGCCGCTCCGGCCACGAATTTGGTGAGAATCCGTCCAGCGGTTTGGGCTGTAGGCATGAGCAACATTTTCTTTCCTTCGCATCTATGGGAAAAAAACACACATTTTGGGATCCCCTTTATGACTTTGCCCCCTTCCCCCTTGACGAAACCTCACCAAACTTTGCAGGATCAATCTGACGGGGCCCTATACTTCTTTTGTGAGGTTTTGTGAGGATTCGCTCAGGGGGGGCGAAGTTAGAAGCCGCCCAAAAAGAGCTCTTCCTATGAGTCGAGATACAATCGAAAACAAAAATGTGCTGACATCTACAGGCTAAACTGCTGGACGGATTTTGTCCAAATTTGCAGCAGGAGCGGCGGCTTGGTCCCGAAAGCGTGCTTTTGGAAATTTGGTGTAAATCCAACCAAAAAGTAGGTGAAAATAAATTAGTGATATCTGGGTTCGGTCTGCGAACTGACTTCCTACTTCGGACCACGGACGGACCCTCGATTTGTCCAGGGGCTGACGTGAGGTTCCCAGACATTGGACTTGCCCACTGATTGGTTAGTGAAAAGCGTGAGGTACGTCATATTTTTGGAAACGCCTGCCATGTTGGATTTGCAAACAGCAGCCGTTGTCCGTGAACTTCGCGCTATAAACATATTAGGAAACACAAGATTGCACTTGCCAAACTAATGAAACAATATCTGAGGAGTAGAGGGGTGATGAGGATGGGATGGGACATGGCCTTAAAAAGTCCAAAAACTGGCATGTTTTGTCTCCACTGTCTGCAAACATGTTGCGGATATCATTTGGATTGCAGGGATGTGGGAGTGAGTTTCATTAGTTCACCGTGTATGATACATACTTGGTATGCAGTTAATTGTGTTATGGTCAGTGGCTAGATTCTGGGGGATGGCCTCAGGCCTTCTGCACTGGGCACAATTACTACAGTAGTAGTATGTGTATTGTAATTATAGGTAATTTAGTAGGAGTAAGGCTAGAATGGTCATAGTAGCAATATTTGTAAAGTAATTGTTCACAATGTACTGTGAGTATAAATGGTTTGTAATATGAGGTATTATGAAATTGAGTCATTGCGAGAAAAAAACGGTACTGGATAAAAAATAAAAAACATAAATACAAATATTTCAAATAGCTGCAGGTAAACAGTTGTGAGACAGTTGTGTAAATGCACTACACATTCAAACATATAAGCACATTGTTACATAGTGGTGTGCAATAACACATGCATTGGTGTATGGCAGTCAGGTTACCCTTACATACCCTCCGTTTAATACAAATGACAGTTGGCAGCTGTGATGGTGTGCTGGAAAGGGGGCAGGGTAGATGGAGACACTGAAGGTGTGGCACACCATGTACACCAGAAAGGTATTTCATGCACTGTGACTATTGTGGAAATTGACACTGCAGTGCTGGTGTGTGCAGACTCTCTTTTGAAGACCTTGTTTCTGCAATGAGCTTATGTATGAGTCCAATGAATGTTGTCTGAGGCATATTGTGGTTACCCTATAAACTGAGGAGCAGCAATGTGCCGTTTGTGTTATAACCCCCTACTCCCAAGCTTGTTGGGTTGTTTGTCCAACGAATACTGACACATTGTAGGTAGTGTTGGCAATGAAAGGCAATTTACTACACAATTACATGCATGATAATAACATTTCATTTAATTGATAACATTTTTTATTAAAACATGAAAAAGTCCATGTGAGGACGAGGGCAGTGGGTGTAACCCTTGGTCTGTGCTGCTTTGCTTTCCCACAACTGTGTGACAACGTTTATTGTACTTTCATTGTTTTTGTGTCTTATTTTTCTGGCTGGTTGCTTAGCTTAGCTTACCATAACTGTTGAATTTTTGAGATTTTTCGGTTTTACTTGTAACCATAACATCCCTTTAACAACTTTTTTTCAGTGAATTTCATAGGCTTTTACCAGTGCATGCTAATTTTCTACAACTTACTAATATCATACTTACTCCAATATAGCAACATTGTTGTCCAATTTAGAAAGTTTCACCTTAAAACTCCTTTTCGCAGACCTTCTACCATTGTTTTTTAAAACTTGTTTACACTTATTGCAACTTTGTCCACTGGTTTTGCATCCGTCAACGTTAGTGAACATCTGACGTCTTCGCGGACCTTCCGGACAGTGCCACGTGACCATGTGCAGGCATTCGACCTGATGACGTGTTTGGAGACGAATCCGTACTTTGCAATCAGATGCGTGCTTCGCGGACAGTTTGGAACTGTACTTTTTACTGATCTAGCAACTTTCAACCTTAAAATGTACTCTTGCATAGCTCCTACACCTATTCTTACTCATTATCCATTAATAATCTAGCACACAGAACATACTTAGAAGAATATTAGCAAGACTGCTATTTATCTTAAAAATGGCTTCATATACTGCCATGCCTCTTCCCCAAGAGCCACCATCACCACTTCCAGCTGCAGGACGAACACACAAAAAAAGTGCAGTACTTCAAAAAACAATAAAGAGGACCAAGAAAAGGAGGTAGAGGAAGTGCCTACCTCTAGCACCAAGAGAGAATCATGGGTGTGACAGTTCTTTACCACTGTTGGGAATGTACCAAAGGCTAAAGCTACGAAAGTGAAATGCACTGAAGCTTGAATTATACTTAGTTGTAGACTACCTGCACAGTAATTCTACGGGACCACATCCATGCGCCGCCACACCCAATCCAACCATCGCAATGCTCTCAGAAAGGCTGTTCCTTCTAAGCAAATACTAGGCTATCTTCCTCCTCATATTGCGTAACTAGTACTGTAACCACACAGCCTACTTTTGAGGGACACAAAATACCACCACCTACCTTGCAAATAAGAAAAGCTGTTGATTCATATTTTTCAAAGACAACAGTGCTCTGTATATACTGCAACACACCACTCTGCAGGGGGAGCAGTTCTGAAGTGCTTTCAAAGCTGTAAACAAAGAGCATGAAAAACACTGCCCCTACCTTAGATGTAACACACGTGCAACATCCTCCCCTGTTCACCTGCCCCTCCATATTACTGCTTGGTGTCTATTCCCTCATTTCCCGCCCCACCTTACATTGTGACCTTCCCTGTGCACAAACAAAACCAAGAAAAGAAGGTTCCTTTAGGAACCACCTCTCACAGTTAAAAAGTAGAACTAAAAAAGTAATCTTACAGAATCCATCTACTTTACATTTTCAATAACGTAGAAAAACTCAATAAGATTCTATCAGCTGAACTTCAAAGGAGCCGTGCAGCACTGATTACATTTGCCCGCCCCTAACGCTAACATCAATATATGCTAAGAATAGCTCCACCTATTTCAATGACATTAGTGGGCAGTGCCTCCAAATGTACACGGTCATCACAGCCATCATAAAGTTATGTTCTGCAGAACAAGGAACTTAAACACAAACATCCACAATAAACACAAAACTTTAGTCTTTTTTACAAAAATGATAGAAACAGAAGAAAACAGCAATAGTGGGGACCGTAACAAATACTTTTCATTTTGACACAAAGATGAAAATATTCACTTAAGTCCACAAAAACTTTGTTAACTTTTTCAAACACAGTTCATTGCTACCGAACTTCGCAGCTTTCACATTTTTACTGAAACTGTCAACTGTAATCTTCTACTGCCAAATCCGATCATTGATCCATCAATGCAATCCTTTGCATTCTGCACCAAAAATGATCTTCCATAACCGACAAATAATCTGTGCACATGGTGCTCAATTATGCAGGAGAAATTACTGCTTTAACATTTAAATAAATGCAACACTTCCACATCCACACTTTTCTAGAATCTATATGCGACCATGTTGCTCCTTGTTACTGCAGCCGCAAAAGGACAAATTGTTGTCTGGTGATAGTCCCAAACAATTGTTATAACATGTCCGTTCTTGCTAATTATTGTCCAAATACTGTTGAAGAAGCCATCGGCTGGTAAACTGAACCCATGACAGACACAGAGCAGGGGTAAATAACTATGTAAAATCGATAACACAAAAACATATTTCAGTTTACAATGAAATATAGAAATACATTCTTATTTTGGCTATAAATGAAAGTTCCAAGTAACATGCACGACATCTACTCTTTGCGGCAAATTGAACATTCATCCATCACAGCATTCATCATATGGCAGACAGTACTCCACACTTGAATAGCTGTTAATTAAAATGTTGCTTATATTCCGTTTCCCAAATCCATTTTTCTGATGTTGCAGAGGACCAACCACTTCACAACCACTTCACAACACAGTTTTCTGAAATAGAAACTTTACTTTCCGATGTCTGCTTTTAATGCAGTGAATCTTATCATTTCTTTGTGGATTGTCGACACATTTACTCCCACAAATTCTTAATCAAGTATTTTGAAGGACACAGAACAATGCCACCCTTCATATAGCATTCACAGTAATTCTGGAAACACATGCCACAAAAATTAACAATATCACTGACAAGCAGAGTAGTACAAAAACAACCAAATATTTCAAGTAAACCTTATATCACAATATTTTCTTCCATTTTACCTGTATCAACGCACATGTTTACAATATATTTACATTTTCTTTCAAAAATAACTTTATGCATGGTGTACAAAGGCACGTGTTTCTCTATAGGTCAATAGTAATGTACTATGAGCTGTGAAAAGTATTTCCCTAGCACAGAGTTGGAACGTCAAGATCGAATGTATCATGAAGAAAAGTAGTTTGTCAGAAAAAGCTGCAGGTAGTGTGCTCCCACGGCCCGTGCAGCCTTGTCGATAATACAAGGATCTTCAATTTCATCCTTAAAGCAACCACCAAGGCTTCACACTTTGTCTGGCATCATTGCTGGAGCTTCAAGGGATAACAGTGACAAAAATACAAATACAGTCATCACGTAAAAGTGTAAAAAATATGAACAGTGCAGTACAAGATTTCTATATTCTATGTACATCTATTCCCGCAATCATATCCATTTCTGCATTCAGCTACGCACCCCTCATTGCCAAGTGCAGTAAGATGTAAATGTACAAACACCACAGTGAAAAGTTCATAATTCACATTGGCAAAACAAATACCTTCGCCCATTTCTTCAATGTTGGTTAACACTGTGGCATATAAACTTTTTGTCTATTGCAATCTGCAGCCACTAAGCATAGTATCATCTTTCAAGCCTGTCCAAACTTCATTTACTTTATTCATTTATATCTTGGTTATTTGTGAAGCCCCTAAAACAAACAAAAAATGTACACATTGGTACAAGACCAAAAAAGAGTGGTGGGGCCAGGGAACAAAACAACAATGATTTGATATAAGTCATTTGTAACACACCTGTACACAGGTGTTTTGAGGCTCAACTTGACAAGCAATGGAACAACAAAATGAAACAGAATAAATGTTCTTAGTAGGCATTGTGTCATTCATATCTCGCAAGTGCAACAGAAAACAATAGCAAAAGTGGCAGGGGGATGGAAGGGGAAAGTGCAATAACAAACCTCCAGTGATGCTGGGGTGCCCAGTTATAAGTAAGGGCAAATAGGCATGGCACTATGTGCTTGCAGATGCAGTCCATAGTGCGTGGTGGGCCGGGACACAGTGCATGGAGCTACTGGTGATAAGGCAACCTAGTCCCCATAAGGTTTACCGGGTGGCCAGGTAACCAGTTAGTGCAGCAGAATGAGAACTTCAGCAGGGGAGAGACACAGAGAAAGAAGAAGCATAAAAGAAAATCTTCAATTACTTGCACACCATGCAGTGTTCCTGCTCAGGTTTCAGAGAGACAATGAATCTGTTCCAGAGGAACTCATGACCCGAGTAGAGAAATCTACCCTCCACACACTCTCTACCTACATCAGTGCCTAAACCTTAAAGAGTTGGGGGTTCAGGAGTAAAGAGCTGAAGAACAAAAATTAAGAAGATAAACTTGCAATTAGTGTGGCCCCTAGCTCCTGAAAGCCTTTTAAACAATACATACGGTCTGGAAATTGATCCTTGCAGTTACCAATTGCAGCCAGTGTAAACATTTCAAGACTGGACATATATCATCCCTTCAGTTAAGGCCAAAGACAAGTCTTGCAGTGCTGTCTGAATAAGTTGCAGAGGTCGAAGAGTAGAGGCAGTAAGATTTTCAAAGAGGCTGTTACAATAGTCCAATGCTCTACAAACGTTCAGCTTCTAGGTAAGAGGAGGATGACGAGAATGGGGTAAGCGCAATAGGCCTGCAACAACATTCAATGGACACATACATATGTTCATTGCAGGAACAGGGTCTTCAAAGGGGAGTCTGCAGACATCAGCACTATGGTGCACATTTGCAGAATAGTCACAGTGCATAAAATGCCTTTCTGGTGCACATGGTGTACAACACCTTCAGTGTCTCCATCCATCCTGCCCCCTTGCGAGCACACCATCACAGGTGACAACTGCCATTGATACTAGACAGGAGAGGGTATGTAAGGGTAAGGAGAGTGCCATAGGCCAATGCATGTGTTATTGCACACCAATATGTAACAATACGCTTATATGTTTGAACGTTTAGTGCACTTACAGAAGTGTCTCACAACTGTTTACCTGAAATTATTTGTAATATTTGTTTGTTTGTTTGTTTATTTATTTATATAGCGTGCAAAACCCAGAGGTATCTAGGCTCTTAAACTTAAGAGATTGTTTACAGTGCTTTAGGTTACTGAATAAGAAGTGTGAGACACGTGCATTACAAAAATGTGGAACGTACAAGAGTAGTACGTCATACGCAAAGTGCAAAAGAGAAGTACACAGTGATCACATTCATTGAGCTTGACCCCATGTTACAGGCGGCGGCAACATACAGATGCAAAGTCAAATCAGAGGGCAAATACATGGTGCTTACCCCATGTTGCAGGGCGGCAGCAACACACAAATACGAAAGTCAAATCAGCGGGCAAGTACATGGAGCCTGACCCATGTTGCAGGGCGGCAGCAGCACACAGATGTGAAAGTCCAGCAATAGGCAAATACATGGTGCCTACCCCATGTTACAGGGCGTTTTTTTTGTATCCAGTACATTTTTTCCCCAGTGACTCAATTTCATAATACCTCCATATTACAAACACTTTATACTCCCACTGCATTAACACTATGGACAATTACTTTGCACATATTGCTACTATGGTCATTCTGCCCATACTCCTACTACATTACCTACAATTACAATACACATACTACTGTCGTCATTGTGCCCAGTGCACATGCCCCCCAGATTCTAGCCACTGACCACAACACAATTAACTGTATAACAAATATGTATCATACACAGTCAACTAATAAAACTCACCCCACACCCCCCTGCAATCATAATGATGTCCGCGGACACCGAAATTGACCGTAGACCTAGCAGCATGTCCAAACCCTTTTTACACCTATAATACAGCTCTACATTTACCTTCATTCCACTTCCGTACAGTTTCATCCCCCTCTTTCAGCCATAAAATAACCCCAAATGTCTTTCCCAAGCTGTTCGTTTAGAATGCTGCCTGCAAATTACCCCTCCGGCAGCTACGACACCTGCCTAGCCTTTGTCAACCTACAAAATACCCCCATACAATCTTTTTTACCATTCCCCCACCCATCCCAACCTTTCTTTCCACCTCCAAATGACCCAAAATGTTTTTCCAGAAGTTTTCCCCACTGCGCTGTATGCGGTCTGCAGCGACTGTCCGTGGTTCCAACATTGTAGGCATTTCCCAAAAATCGGACGCAGCTCATGCTTTTCACCATCCAATCAGCGAGTGCACCCAATGTCTGCAAACATAATACCCACCCCTCAGCCAATTGGAGGCCCATCCGCAGACCGAAGAGGAAAGTTAGTTAGCAGACTGAACCCAGTTATCACTAATTTCTTTTGCCCTACTTTTTGGTTGCTTTAAAAAAAACTGCTGGATGGATTTACACCAAAGTTACAAAAGCTTGCTTTCAGAACCAAGCCACCGCTCCTGCCATAAATTTGTTGAAAATCCGTTCAGTGGTTTGGGCTGTAGATGTGAGCATATTTTTTTCCCATTGCGTCTATTGGAAAAATCACACATTTTGGTACTACCCTATAACTTTGCCCTCCCCCCCTTGATAAAACCTCACCAATCTTCAAAGGCTCCATATGATGGATATAAGTGAATTTCATAGGGTTTTGCTAGTGCACCTTTTCTGTGCTGCAAGTCCCTTATATTGTACGACCCCCCCAATGTAGCAGCAATGTAGGTCATGAACAGCGTGGTAGTCCGCCGATGGTGTATGGTGAAGAGGGAAAATCGAGATCAAACCCCTGCCCCCTGACCCCAGGCGCATATACAGAAGAACAGCAGGAAGAACAAGGAGCAAACTTATCATTTGAACCAGGCCCCAGCGCACCCATGGGTGACAAACATGCTGAAAAACACCCACTCCACCAACAGTGCAACTTCCATGCTACATTAGAATCAATGCAGCAATATCAGAATCTACAAAACACAAGAACCCCTGTGTAAAGGCTGCAGATGCCTATAGTAATTAACATGAACTAATTGCACAGTGTAAAGCCATGTTCCAGGAAAATCACAGCCAAGTGCATTTTGCCTCACTGAACACCAGCCGTGCTGACTTCAGCAATACTCCTCGCAAACCCAGGAGTAGCCAAGGTCGCAGAGTGATATAAGATTACAGACAAACATTTTTTAATTCTCCACAAATACGAGTAAAGCCACGGCAAAGCACCAAAGAGCAGTGTGTTTTTTTTCTTTTCTTTCTGGGAACAAAAGACATTTTCTCAAAGACTCGCACACCATTTGAAACATAATTGTAACAAGAATGGCTCAGCCCTAGCCAATGAACACTGAGAGCCCAGGGAAGAAAAGCTTGTTTCAGCTAAAAAGTGATGGGAACAGATTCATACTGCAACAATTTCAGAGTTAGGTAATGGTGGGTGGCATAGCTTAACCAACCCACTGACGCAAAACTCTAATGTCCAATTATCAGGCTCTCTATAAGGGCTACATAGGTAACCTATTACTTAGCAGCCAATAACAGGAGGAGATAGGTTTCTGGGAGCTGATCCAATTCTGTGAGGTCAGCCTGCAGTGTGTTACAAAGCTAGCTTGCAAGCCAGACCCGGGGGAGATGACGCCTGGACTTTCGATGTGCACGAAGCTCTGCGTGTTTGTTTTTTCTCTTTTGTTGCCCAGGAATAAACGTAGTTTGGAACATGTGGCTGCCTGCTTGGGTCTCTGTTGCATTTCTGTGGGCCATATGGGAGGTGTTGGGGTCTCCCATAGCTGCTGGCCCCCAAAGCCCTGGTGGGGGTCCAGCTTCTCCCCAACAAGTTGGTGCCCTCTGTGAGGCTCATTGCTCATTGTAAGAGATGGAGGAATGGGCACTGCCTGCCTGCCCTGCATTGAACTGCACTCCCTGCTGCCGACTCAAGGAAGCTGTAGGACCCTCGCCTGCACCTGAAGACCACCGGAAAACGCGTAACCGGCTAAAGGCATCGGGGCCACTTGGAAATACCCCGCTTGAGGGCAGGTGAGAGCCCCGCAGAAGAAGGGGTCCAGTGAAGCGCCTTGAGGGGGAGTCCAGTAGCAGAGCAAGTGCCAGTGCAGCATTGGAAATGTAAGTACAAGTCCAAGCAACCAGCAACATGGGCTTTGAGGGGAGGGTGTGATTGGGGTAACAATGGGCAAATGTTTCAAGTATTATGATGTATTGTTGATCAGTATGTTGCAGAAATTTTAAGTTGTTTTGTTTGGGTAGAAACTGGGGGGAGGTATTGTAAATTGGGTGGTGGGAGATTGTACATTGTCGCAAAAATTCGGCGCATTAGTGGTGATCGGCACGTGAATTGTAGTTGGGACTGGAGCGGTGCCAGTGGTCCCTTCTTGTGTTTATGAGCATATTGGGTGGGGTAGTGACTCCCCACTTATAGGACGGAGTGCCGCGCTGGTTGGTCTGGATGGCGATTTCATGTACGGGGTGTGGATTTCCTATCAATTGAAGTTGTAGATCAATGAGTAGATGAGGTTCCCTGCTAATTGAGCGTTTTAGTTCAGTGAGTGGATGATGTTTCCCCGCAGGAGGTAGCTAGATTGTTCCCGAGTGCGGAAGATAGTTGGCTGGTTAAGGTCCCCTGGTGAGGGCGTGTCACACACGAGGCGACGCAGCGTGCGCAGTCCAATTATGAGAGTTTTATTGTGGTTTACCTTGTTCCAGTTGAAACAGGAAGACAGCTGTGGGGACTGTGGGGTTTTATTTTGGGATATTTGTGGGGTTGGAAGCAATGGGTTATTGTTCTGTGTATGCACATTTGCCTGTTCATTTGTATTGTGTTTTTAGTTTGGTGACGTCACCTTTAGATTGATACATAAGATACTGATTATTGATGGTGAGGAGATGGTGGTGGGGTTTTGGAAAAGAAGAAGAGGTGACCCAGAGGCGGTGTGTGGGGAAGACACATGCACAAGTTTATGGGGGTGTGCTGGAGAAGGCAATGGTTTGGTGAAGATGGGCTGCACGTGGAGTGCACTGGCTAATGTGCGGAGCCAAGAAGGCTCACAGAAATTGATAATATGTTCAATTATCTTCTAACCTTTGCTCCCTGAATAGCGGACTATAGAAATTTTCAAACTGAGGTGAGGTAAAAGGTATCACACAATAGAGAAATGATTCCCCTTCACCTGTTGTGTAGCACACAGCTTCCACGCCAAAATAAGTTAGTAAAACATAGTGTGCAAAGATTCAAAATACTGAAGGTAAATAAATGAGACCATGGCTGCCCATAGGCAGCTTCTCCAGAAGCGTGCAGCAATCGCTAATGACACACATGCATAGCACTTACACAGGAAAGAAGCTGGGGAAAAAGCACCTGGCTACAGTTGAACAGTGTGCACGAAGTGAAGGGAAGTGGCGAGTCGTCAGCAGACGCTGAACCAGCACGAGCAGAGGAAAGAGGGGACTAACCCTCCTGCACCTCCGGGAGTGTAATATTTGATAACACAGATGGTAAGCAAGGAATGAATTGCAGAAGAGACCTGAAAACAGCAGAAGGACATTTAAACATCACACACACACACAATCACAATGCACTAAAGAGAACAAACAGGAAGGTGCAGAACAACCCACTAGCAGCACAGGAGCGAGCAAGGGAAGGATGCAGTGCATGGAAGCAGATTTAAAGGTACAGGTACAGAGGAATTAAATTTAAAGGGAAGATAATGGGGGAGGTGCAAGGAGTAACAATAGCAACAGAGAATGGGGAGAAGGAGCACGAAAGCTTGACTGGGCAGTGCAAATGAGTGGAGAAGAGAGACGGGAGAGGGACCGCGAAAACAAAGTGCAGTGCGAGCAGAGAGACAGGAAGAGAGCGGGGGAACACGAAAGGGAAGAAAGGGAATGGAGGAGGAAGGATGAGAGGGAGATTATGGGAAAAGAGCGTGGAGAAGGGGTAGATGGCAAAGGAATGGTTAGAGAAACAGGAGGATGAATGGGCGATAAAAGTGGCCAGTGAGTGGGTTGCACTGGAATAAAAAAGGAAGTGATGGGAGGAGAGAAGGACTGAACGAGACAGCACAGCCAAACATGATAGAGGCTCAGTAAGGGGCAGGTGTAGCATGCATGGGGTTATGGAAGCGAGGAAGGAAGTATAGCGCGCTAGACATTGACTGTGTGGATTGTAGATTGTGGCAAGAGAACGGCAGAGGCAGAGAAAGGCAGATGAGGACGAGTCGGCACAAACAAAATTATTAACGTATGCAATGGGAGGGGCAGTTAAAACAGCCTCAACACACACGCCCAAGCATCACAATAGCAGTATCAACAACCACCACAATATGCACCGCCAATGTGGGGAGGATACATGGGGCAAGAGGGGATCATTTCAGTAAACACCACAAGCACCAACGCAGGCACTGTCACCACTACATGTACGAACACAGACACAACAAATGACAGCACCACTACCCCAGGACTCACAAGCATCACAACCCAGGGGCACTGCACAGCAGCCAGCACCCATACAGAACACTGACACAATAGCAACGGTACCGGTTACATGACTGGGAGGGGTCTTCCTGATGGGGAACAAACCTTTCAAAGGACATAGATTGACATCATACCCTTAATAGGACAGCCCAAGGCAAACTTGATTTGACTCACTCTGCCACACACGCTCAGGCTCCACCTCCCCGACAGAGCGGGTGAGACACACACTGACACACACACTCACGCACACTCAATAATGCAGAGGACAATTGCATAGGGGTGGTGATAGGTATCAAAATATTTTCTTTTCTGGGTGACAGTGGGGCAACTAGGCCATGCATTAGGGAAGAGACATTTGTGACATCATGTGCGATGTGGATATGACCACCTTATTAACAGAGAAAGCCATAACTTGTTAAACACCAGGCATACACATGTTGAAAGTAAGGAAGATTGTTTAAGCATAGTGGGGGTGCACGGTACAGAGGGGGGGTTCATAGAGACAGCACTATCACAAATGCATTAGCCAACACACATAGGGAAAGAGGTCATTGCTGCACTAACTGGAGAATAATGGTTGTATTAAAATTTGAGAGCAGATAATGGGGGCAGAAACATATTGTTTAAATGTAACAGTAATTAAAATAGTGGAGTAATAACATACTAGACTAAATGAGTGATTAACAGAGTAGGTAGGGTTTAAAAAGTGGACATGGGGTGGGATAGAGAGCATGGGAGTAAATTGTGACAGTTGGGTTTGAAAGAAAAGAGGAAGCAAATAAATACATAAATAAATAAATACAAAGAGGGGGAGGGACAGGTAGCGAATAATTGGTAGCGAATTTCATTAGTACCAGCTTAACGTGCATGCAGTTCACTGCAAGACACGCCCTGAGAAGTTGAGAGAGGAGCCATAGAAAAAAGGTTAAAAAAACCCTGCGATTATTTTAACTAAGTAACATGATCCTCTTAATTTAGAAACACAGCCACCCTATATGACAGAATTACCACCCTGATGCTTCCCTGTTTAGCTTGTCAATGCCTAATGCCGCCCCGGGTGCGCACTATAAATAGCTTATAGTAAAGTACAGTAAATACAAGACTCAAAGGCCCATTTGTACACCACCACCTGAATTATGTATATATGATCTAAGGGTGTCATGACTATATTCACCTAAATTAAGTGCAGATGATCCAGATGTGTTAAGGATACAGCTACAGGATAGTGGTTGTCTACCCATTTTCCAGGTAGATTTCCAATTGTGTAACAATTTACGGTCAGACCGCCATTGAACGCCACCAGGTGGTGACAGGATGGTGCATAAATGTACCATTGGCTCCTCCCACAAGGACACTGAATCGTGCAAGAGTAGTGCAGAGAGGTTAGGTCAAGAAATTAAAGAATATGTCAATTCTCAGGACTCAAGCGCTTCTTTTTCATTTCTCGACAGATACAAAGGACCCAGGGCAGGCCTGAAGACAACAAAGAACTAAAAATTCCAATGGATAGGGACTACAGTGGGACATTTTGCCCTCCTAACAGACTTTGTTAGATGTGTAAGGCGTCAAGCCCTACAAAGCAGTGGCCACCCTGGCAACGAGGGAGCAACGATCAACAGGGCCAACGCAACAGAATTTCATGAACTGAAAAATAGCACAAACACTCCCGAGTTAGGGAAATATGGGCATCCTATGGTCCAATGCACACTAGCAACTAGAATAGGGACCGACAGACCCATGTCCAAAGTTTAATTGAGTTTCATATTATATTGTGTGCACCTACAGCTGTAACACAATTTTGTTTTTCTCTTTTTCTCGCACATGCAGGTTGTTGCGTATGTATGTTGTTAGAATTGAGCAGGAAATGTCCTTGATGTTACCTCCCATTCATCGCCATGAGGCCTAGTAATTAAACAATAGTGAAGCATTTTCCACTCAATTGCCCACTATATCAGAAATATCAGACCCTTAGAGCAGGTTCCCCTGAATAAACAGCCCAAGATTTTCCCAAAATTGAATACAGTGCATATACTGTCCTACCCACATTGAGAAATTTTTAAAACACGAGATGTCCAGGGGGAGGTTTCATTTTTGCCCTTAGTGATTGTTTAGTTCACGGAGCTTGAGGTTACTAACAAGTACTAACGTATTAACGCCTTTCTTGCGATTTTCAGGCGGGCAACTTTATCATCTCATCAGCTGCAAGGACCCAGCAGCGTAAGTGGTTATGGGCATGCAAATAAGGACTTTTACCTTCACGATGGGACTATTAATGATGAACGAAATAATGGGGGTGGTAATTTGACAATTATATGTAATAGTGAGCATTGCCGCTGTATCCCCTGCTAACATTCCCTAACCTAAGCAGGAAGACCTACGGCATCAGTGGGTGAGGAAAAGCTGATGCTAATGTAAGGAGAGGTAAGGGCAGACACAAAGGGAGTAAAACATACACATAACACACATAGCAGAAGTGACCAACAACATGCACACATGTACAAAATTGGTAGGGACACCACTGGAGAGAGCTGTCCTGACTGCTCTTTAACATATGCCGTGAGAGAATTGATTACAACAGAAATTACTACAGCAGAGCACCACACCCATGTATCTCAAGATGTGAAGAAGATTGCAAGAGATGATAGCAGAATTGATATTGATAAATAAATAAAAAAATAAAAAAGGAGGGTAATCCCCTACGGAAGATGATTACATAAAGCAGCTTATTTAAGAACAACTGTATGTGGCAAGTGACCAGAGAGAGAAGAAACAACGAGCAAATGCACCAGTGAGCAAGCTGCAAGAGAAAAAAAAAACAAAACAAAGGAAGAAATAAATAAATAAATAAATAATAAAAGAAGAAAGAAAAAGCAAAAGGGAAGAAGAAAAAAGGAGACAAAAATATGATAAGTGCCTAACGAAGTGAGAAAAAAGAGCAAACATGGTGACTTGGGTGGAGAATGAAGAAGGATGTATACTGTGAAGGTACCAGCCTTATGTTACCAGCACAACAGTGAAAAGAAGTGGACAATCATGCTGGATGCAAGAAGGCTGAGAGAAGTAGGGAGATGAGAGCAGGAACATCACTGCTTATGGACTACTATTGAGCACATGCATCTAAAGCTCAAGAGAAACTACCACCGAATTGGGGAGGCGACTGTTGGTTGGTGTGCATCAGCATGCCCTTGTTGGTGATGTCCAAGGAATATGTGAAGAATAACACAAACCCCAAGATGGAAAACAACGTAAGAAGAGAAACAAACAGAGGAGTGAAAAGAGGGGGGAATTACTTGTCGTGCAAGACAGAAGCAACATTGGATAAAGTACCAGCACACAAAAGAATGATCAGCAGAAAATACATGTGAACAGAGAAAGACAAGAACTGGCTAGCGCTTACATAGTAATGGATGCCATCATGACTGGCTGGTCGATTGAAGGTGGTAACAGAAGCACTACTACAGAGCGAAGCATCATTGTGCAAGATCAAGATACATTGCAAGATGTGAGAGAACAACAGAAGAAGACATCGGAATGCAAATAAGAGACATGGTGAAAGGAAGAGCCAGACTAAGGGAGAAGATAGCAGTGTGTGACATGGTTCCAGCAGTAATAAAGGTGGACACTCCCTGTGATCCGAGGAAGTACAATGGGAAGTGAGTGTGGTGGAGCGCAGAAGGACAACACTCCTACATGTACTGTTCATCGACAACAATGTGAACAATTATGGACACTTCAAAGAATTGACAAAGATATGGAGAACGGAAGGAGGTTAATGTTAATTGATGGTGTGGTCGACAAGTCATCCAGAGGGGGGACTGAAGAGGGAAAATTGAGATCAAACCCCTGCCCCCTCACCCCAGGCGCATAGACAGAAGAACAGCAGGAACAACAAGGAGCGCACTTATCATTTGAACCAGGCCCCAGCGCACGCATGGGTGACAAACATGCTGAAAGACACCCACTCCACCAACAGTGCAACTTCCATGCTACATTAGAATCAATGCAGCAATATCAGAATCTACAAAACACAAGAACCCCTGTTTAAAGGCTGCAGATGCCTATAGTAATTAACATGAACTAATTGCACAGTGTAAAGCCATGTTCCAGGAAAATCACAGCCAAGTGCATTTTGCCTCACTGAACACCAGCAAACCCAGGAGCAGCAAAGGTCGCAGAGTGAGATAAGATTACAGACAAACATTTTTTAATTCTCAACAAATACGAGTAAAGCCACGGCAAAGCACCAAAGTGCAGTGTGTTTTTTTTCTTTTCTTTCTGGGAACAAAAGACATTTTCGCAAAGACTTGCACACCATTTGAAACATAATTGTAACAAGAATGGCTCAGCCCTAGCCAATGAACACTGAGAGCCCAGGGACGAAAAGCTTGTTTCAGCTAAAAAGTGATGGGAACAGATTCATACTGCAACAATTTCAGAGTTAGGTAATGGTGGGTGGCAGAGCGAAACCAACCCACTGACGCAAAACTCTAATGTCCAATTATCAGGCTCTCTATGAGGGATACATAGGTAACCTATTACTTAGCAACCAATAACAGGAGGAGATAGGTGTTAGGCAGAAACCTGTGCAGTGCCCTCTGGGACCACTGCAAAAGATTTAAGACTACAGGTGTTTGGCAGTAAACCCACTTGGTGGCAGCCTGTACCACACAGATTCATTTGGTAGCTGTGGCTGAGCAGTCAGACTTCCCTCTCAAGAAGAGTTAGGCAGTATACAGAGTATTCACAATAGGTCAAAAGGACACAGTAGAACAAGTAAACACTGACCAGAGCTTGGTGTAAAAGAGATATAATTATTTATTTAAAACCACATCTGGAAAAACACACAGGCACTAATAGTAAGCAATTCAAAAACACAGTCACTAAAAGATACACACTCCCTTAAAAGAATATTAGACAATTCTTTAGTAAAGCCCCACTTATTTTCAGACAGCGGTGAGCGCTTAATGCAGATGGCACTCTAATAATTCGTTTTAAAAGGAGAGAAAAGCAGAGTATAAATTGAAACAGATCCCAACACTTTTGCAAGAACACAACAAGAGAGGAAGCCAAAGTAAAACCGTGAGTTTAGAGTTCAGTAGGCCGGATCTACTTTAAGAGGATCAAAACGAAATGTGTCCAAGGTCACACGGTTGCAGTCCACAAGAGTCTTGCAAAGGTTCAAAAAGAGTTGGACCAAAAAGAAAGGGACCAGTTAGAAGGTCAAGGCGGCCAGCCCAGTCCAGAAGGTTGAGGGGTTATTATTACCTTGTAGCAATCTTTAGAAAGGGAGGCCTGGCGGACACGGTACCTTAAAGTGGTGTGAATACTCCAGCGGGGGCAGTTGTTCCTGGCAGCGGATGCTTCGTCCGGGGGAAGAGAGGATCTCGTCGGGGAGGAAGACAGGAGTCTGTTGCACTGCCAGGGAAGAAACCAGCCGCGGAGTTCTCAGGTAAAAGGAGCGGTCCTTTTATTCGCGGTCCAGTGGTAAGTGGCTATCCAGTTGCCGGGGTGCTTGGCACGGGCAATTCAACCACAAGACGGCCTGGGATGCGAAGAGAAGAAGGTAAACTGGTTGTGCCCACCAGTCAGGGGAAGAAGCCTCTCCAGCTGGGAGATCTTCTCTGTCATCGGGAAGTGGTGAGTCGGTTCCGCAGGGCTCCACCGGTGGTGTTGTCGTGGTAGGTCGGCTCAGCTTCACCCTCGTTGGATTCTCAGGTCCTGTGGCGACTTCTGAAGTTCCAGTCCCCAAAGCCCTGCTTTTATGCACCACACTCCCATTCACTCAGCCTAGCTGTCAATCAAACATGCTAAGTGGTGAGCCGGCCGGCTCACCACTTGGGCCAATCACACAAGAGTGCGACTTGACTTACCAAGGTAACTCAGTCCAGGGTGCCTAAACCCCCTCCCGCACCTCCTGTGGTACCCAGACAGAATGGCACCACTTTTGGAGGCTTCTGTGGAGAAGCCAGCCAAAAAGTGGAACAAAGGGCTCGACTTGGGTTGGAGTCACAGAAGAGAACACAGACACCATTTTAGAATCGAGTCCTGGCAAACAATACCAAGCAGCAAATTAATATTAAATAAATAAACCAGTGGTATGTTCGAGGCTATGAGAATTAAATAATTAAAGTTGGTAGCCTCGAACAATGGGAAAATCCCATAGGGATATATTCGCGGTCGAATATGAAAAGTAGTTTCCACTGCCACCAGCCAAAACTCGATCAGGGGGGACGGAGACGTGCCCCCTCGACTAACAGACCCCAGGGCAATCGAATTGCCCCGACCAGTACGTCCGCAATATGATGGTTTGTACTGGTTTCTGTTCATAATTTGGGACTAGTAAAGCCAATGGTGACTTTACATGCCCTGGGAGACAGTAGTCAGACCCAGGGTATGGAGTCTATGGTGGAGTGTCACTATGACACCCCTGTGTTACTGCACGGAGGGTGCTGTGTAACACACATAACACATGAGACCCTATGGAGTAAAGGACCCTATAGCCCATAAAACACATAAACAGTCAAAGGAACACCATAAATCATGTCCAAGAGTAGGAGAAAAAGAGTCTCACTCTTGGCAGGAGAAAAAAACAAACTCCAGAAATCCAGCAAAGCTGCTGGAGGACTCACTAGGTTAGGAAATTCAGCCTAAAGAGAGAATTCTCCCTAACAATAGGTTTCTGGGAGCTGATCCAATTCTGTGAGGTCAGCCTGCAGTGTGTTACAAAGCTGGCTTGCAAGCCAGCCCCGGCGAAGACGGCGCCTGGACTTTCGATGTGCACGAAGCTCTGCGTGTTTGTTTTTTCTTTTTTGCTGCCCAGGAATAAACGCAGTCTGGAACATGTGGCTGCCTGCTTGGGTCTCTGTTGCATTTCTGTGGGCCATATGGGAGATGTTGGGGTCTCCCATAGCCGCTGGCCCTCACAGCCCTGGTGGGGGTCTAGCTTTTCCCCAACAACGGGATAACTAATTTGTATTGAGGTAAACACAGTACAATGGAATGCACCAATCACAAACCATAACTGTACACTTCATATCATCTCCCCAGTACAACTCTGGATACAAATTAAAAACAGCAGCTGCTTATTGGACAACACATTCTTATTGAATAGTAAATCCATTGCATTTCCTTTCTTTTATTAGCTTGCTTTACATAAAAATTTCTTGTAAAACAGAAGCCCTTTTCTTTCTCACAGAAATGGCAAGCAAACTGGAATTGATGGAAAAGAAATTCCCAAAGGTTGAAATGAGCGACGATAACATCTCCTATGGTATGCAATACATATTTTACTGTCAACAAATAATATACTTTGTACACACCGCACTAAAATAATAATTTCTGTTTCTCTTACAGTAGATAGTGTTCATTCCATGATGAAAGCATGCCCCAGGTGCATCGTTTTCAGTCCCCACAATCAGAAACAGAACTCTCATCCCCAAATGTAAATATTCAAATCAAAAACTTGTCAACAAAATTCGATACACTAAGAAATACTGTGAATTAACTTGTACGAAGCGTGAAAACCCAGTTGATTAAAAAGGTTTTTCACTCCCACTTGCATCTGTCCTCCTTGTCCGCAGCAGTCATCTCCAGCCAATTCTGAACATTATACGCAAAGACAATTTGATGAAACCTCAGTTCTTTCCTCCTCTCATGATTACTCCACAGAAATGCTTATTCTCCCATTTATGTTTCCCATTCCGCTACCCCATCCCTTTCTTAAATAAATATATTTGTTGTACTACAAATATTTTCTGTATTGTTGTGTGGTATTCCCTTGTTTCTTAAAAGTCCCATTAAAAGTCTGCCGAAACATTTGCACAAATCGGAGGTGCCCCAGACAGGCGGTATCTCCGGACATATCTGTGTCCTCATGGCATACTTTTAATTAGTCTGCAGCCAACGTGCATGTCCTAAGGACATGCAGCACATGTGTGCTAATATTTCCCACCTGTCCGGGGGACGTCATCATGTGACCGCATCCGTGCAGCGTAACGGTGCACACAATTTAAAAGTGGTTTTCCACCCAATCTAGGGTGTTTCATGCAAAATCTTAACCCTTGCACAGTTTGCAGGTCCATTCTATGTTGATCTGGCAGCTTTTCACAACTTTCCACTGCCTATTTCCGACTCGGTAGTCCCCGAACAGCACACCTGTCTGCGGACAGTTCCTCTAAAGGACACACCCATTGCTTTTCCTCACTCTCAATCTGGCTGTCCAGGAAAGAGCATCTGGAAAACACCAGCTTCCCAAATCTCCGGAAAACTGCTGCAATGGCATCTCCTATGCCCATCTTTGCATCCAAAGCACCCCCACCACCACCACCTCAACGACCTGGAGCAAAGTTGTACTCAGTCATGGGAAACCTGGCTTGAATTCCTACGGGACTACTTCCATGAGACGCCACACCAAATTTGCCCACCAATACCTTTCTCATCTAAGAGCAGGTTGACGTCCTCCAACCCATCATCTTCTTCTGCTCCTGTCACCACAAAGGATACTCCTTTGGCCCAGAGGATCCCAGCAGTGGCTTCGCAGGTCATACAAAATGCTGTTGACCGTTACCTTTCAAGGGTCATAGTGCTATGCATGTACAGTGAAACTCCAATCTGTAGGAGGAGCAGTTTTGAAAGTGCTTTTGAGGCTGCGGTCAAGGAGCATATGAAACACTGCCACCTACCTGATTAAGGCCCACCCAACCTCTTCGTATCTCCACCTGCACCTTTGTCCCTGTGGTTGGTGCCCCTTCCCTCCCCTACCTTGCCTCTCCTGAGATAAAAAGGCAAACAAATTACAAAATTGAAAAAATAAAAAAAGGTTCCTTTAGGAGCCACCTTTCACCCTTTCACAGTTAAAAAATAAAAGTGCAAAAAAAGTCCCAGGACTGTGTGGATCGCGCTAAATCCACAGACGTGCAACAGTCCACGGGCATTTACATATTTTGGGCCTGTGGCAATTGGAAACATTGTAATTGTTTTGGGTTCAAAAGGGTGGCTCTTAAAAGAACCTTTTTGGGGGGTTTTTGGCTATATTTTTAATGAATACATTTTTTTAAAAACTAAGGTAACAAAACATGTCACTGATTTTCATTATTTCTACTCACTTTCATGAAAACTGCTTCAAACCATTTTTGATGTTTTCCACAAAAATCTGATTACCCACATCAGTTAGATGGACTCTATCTCACTGAAAAAATACTGGCCCTATCACATGCAATGTTCTCATTATGGAACAATGGCATGCCAACATCGCAAACAAAAGCATACACAGCTTTATTGACTTTGCGCCTAGCAAACAAATTATTTTGGAATTAGGGAGCATTCCTACAACTTCCCCAATGTGTCCTTCATTTCAAACTGCAATGAGATTCCAGTCACATTCCCCAAACTCTTCCCTCCACAATGATAATAATAATGTCCAGATGCTTCAAATGAACAATATTTTTACAAAATGGGAGCATTTCCACTCACCTCATGACACGCACCCCGTACCAGAACACTTCCAATTCAGGAAATCCAAGAGTATTGTTTATTTCACAGTGCTCAGCATACAACCTCACCCAGTGGACCCAAGAATCCCCCAAAATCCAAACACTCTCCCTGCTGAAAGACATTCCCAAGCTCATTTTCAATCCTCACAAAACTCCTACTAACAAAACTCCTGCTACTCTCTTTTCCTGTACACCACACCCAGTAAACCTGGTTGGTTGATCCTGCCACTGTGACTGTCCGTGGCCTCCGCAGTCCCCTTTCCATGCTAGGCAACCTCAAAACACCCGCCTGCGGTCTACCGCTTTATTCACTGACATATCGTCTAATTGACTGGGGCAGGGAAGAAAATTAAACACAATGTAAGCTATTTAATCTGTAGTGGTGGCTCTGAAAATAACCTTTTTTTGGGGGGTTATCAACAAACACCTTTTTGTTTCTTTTCTTTGCTTTTATGTTTTCTTTTTCCTTAAAGGAACCTTTTGAATGCATTCCTTACACTATAAAGGAAAATTACATTTCCGACATCTGTGAAGTGAACTCCATCTCCACAAAGAAAATGCAGGCCCTCATAGTTGATACTATCATTCTCAAATGTTGACATTCCTGAAGCATTCCAAAAAGCAGACACACTGTTATTTACAATCTGTCTCGATTGTTCAATTTGAAGACTGAAAATCATTGTTGGACATCTCCATGTGCATCTCTAATTTATTTCCCAAAAAATATGCTGAGCTACAGGAAACAGTTGAATTGGACTTTTAAAAAAAAAATCCTTCAACGATCCTTCCAAAGACACTGGACTCACAAACCCCAAACTGTCCCCTCCAGAATGGACAATCAAAATATCTGTATATTTAAGGAGAACCATATTCTCACAAAATGAAAGCAAACTTGCCCAGATTGAGCAACAAACTGCAATCCAGGAAACCTGCACTTCTGCAATTCCAATATTTTGAAGGATACCCTCATTATCAGCATATATCTCCAAATACTTAATTGAAGAGTCCCCAGAATCCACTCTGTCTGCCTTCTCAAAGTCATTGCCATAGCCTTTATCAACTCCTGCAAAAGAAACTCTTACTACCCTCTCTGTTCCTGTACACCACACTAATCAAACCTGGTTGGTTACTCCCCACAGTCCCTTTTCCATGGCAGCCATCCAAAAAAGGCCGGGATGTGGCACGTGCTGTCCACAAATAGCCGCAGTGTCTGCAGACACACTTACAGAGGGCAGCCCATCTACCTTTTTTCGCTTCCATGTTCTTAACACTCCCTCATTGGCTGCTTTCAAACAGGCACACATCCATCAACCAATCACATCCAAAACCTCTAAACCTAACCCCGTCATCTCTCTTAAACACTTCATATGTACACTTGAACTCTCACAGTACATATCACCTCTCAATAAAACACATCTGGATCAAAAAGTACTGCGCGACTGGCCAACATTTCTATTTCCAGATTCACCAATATCTGCATCTAGGCAAAAATAGCACAGGTATGCTTATATTTTAAAAAAACATTTTCTTGAACTCTTTCACAAATATATAAATTCAGTGAAAAAAACGTTGTTAAAGGGATGTTATGGTTCCAAGTAAAACTGAAAAACCCAAGACATTCGCCAGTTATGTAAGCTAAGCAACCATAACTCACGCCACCACCAATAGTGTGCTCAGAAATATTATTGTCCCGAGGGTTCGGGCATATGTTTTTAAGCATGCGTTGATCGATCGTACAAACATTTTCTATGCACCTTACCGCACTTTTCCTCTTTTTTACACATGCAAAATCAGGCAGCAGGGTGCGGCCATCCTGTGATAATCTTATCTGTTGCTGCATCGCCCAAGGTGGACTGCCCTGGCGACACTAATTCATATGATCCTCCCCTGAGGCTCCTGCACCTCCGGGAGTGTAATATTTGATGACACAGATGGTAAGCAAGGAATGAATTGCAGGAGAGACCTGAAAACAGCAGAAGGACATTTAAACACCACACACACACACAATCACAATACACTAAAGAGAACAAACAGGAAGGTGCAGAACAACCCACTAGCAGCACAGGAGCGAGCAAGGGAAGGATACAGTGCATGGAAGCAGATTTGAAGGTACAGGTACAGAGGAATTAAATTTAAAGGGAAGATAATGGGGGAGGTGCAAGGAGTAACAATATCAACAGAGAGTGGGGAGAAGGAGCACGGAAGCTTGACTGGGCAGTGCAAATGGAGGGAGAAGAGAGACGGGAGAGGGACCGTGAAAACAAAGTGCAGTGCGAGCAGAGAGACAGGAAGAGAGTGGGGGAACAGGAAAGGGAAGAAAGGGAATGGAGGAGGAAGGATGAGAGGGAGATTATGGGAAAAGAGCGTGGAGAAGGGGTAGATGGCAAAGGAATGGGTAGAGAAACAGGAGGATGAATGGGCGATAAAAGTGGCCAGTGAGTGGGTTGCACTGGAATAAGAAAGGAAGTGATGGGAGGAGAGAATGACTGAACGAGACAGCACAGCCAAACATGATAGAGGCTCAGTAAAGGGCAGGTGTAGCATGCATGGGGTTATGGAAGGGAGGAAGGAAGTATAGCGCGCTAGACATTGACTGTGTGGATTGTAGATTGTGGCAAGAGAACGGCAGAGGCAGAGAAAGGCAGATGAGGACAAGTCGGCACAAACAAAATTATTAACGTATGCAATGGGAGGGGCAGTTAAAACAGCCTCAACATACACGCCCAAGCATCACAATAGCTGTATCAACAACCACCACAATATGCATCGCCAATGTGGGGAGGATACATGGGGCAAGAGGGGATCATTTCAGTAAACACCACAAGCACCAACGCAGGCACTGTCACCACTACATGTACGAATACAGACACAACAAATGACAGCACCACTACCCCAGGACTCACAAGCATCACAACCCAGGGGCACTGCACAGCAGCCAGCACCCATACAGAACACTGACACAATAGCAACGGTACCGGTTACATGACTGGGAGGGGTCTTCCTGATGGGGAACAAACCTTTCAAAGGACATAGATTGACATCATACCCTTAATAGGACAGCCCAAGACAAACTTGATTTGACTCACTCTGCCACACACGCTCATGCTCCACCTCCCCGACAGAGCGGGCGAGACACACACTGACACACACACTCACGCACACTCCATAATGCAGAGGACAATTGCATAGGGGTGGTGATAGGTATCAAAATATTTTCTTTTCTGGGTGACAGTGGGGCGACTAGGCCATGCATTAGGGAAGAGACATTTGTGACATCATGTGCGATGTGGATATGACCACCTTATTAACAGAGAAAGCCATAACTTGTTAAACACCAGGCATACACATGTTGAAAGTAAGGAAGATTGTTTAAGCATAGTGGGGGTGCACGGTACAGAGGGGGGGTTCATAGAGACAGCACTGTCACAAATGCATTAGCCAACACACATAGGGAAAGAGGTCATTGCTGCACGAACTGGAGAATAATGGTTGTATTAAAATTTGAGAGCAGATAATGGGGGCAGAAACATATTGTTTACATGTAACAATAATTAAGGTAGTGGAGTAATAACATACCAGTCTAAATGAGTAATTAACAGAGTAGGTAGGGTTTAAAAAGTGGACATGGGGTGGGATAGAGAGCATGGGAGTAAATTGTGACAGTTGGGTTTGAAAGAAAAGAGGAAGCAAATAAATACATACATAAATAAATACAAAGAGGGGGAGGGACAGGTAGCAAATAATTGGTAGCGAATTTCATTAGTACCAGCTTAACGTGCATGCAGTTCACTGCAAGACACGCCCTGAGAAGTTGAGAGAGGAGCCATAGAAAAAAGGTTAAAAAAACCCTGCGATTATTTTAACTAAGTAACATGATCCTCTTAATTTAGAAACACAGCCACCCTATATGACAGAATTACCACCCTGATGCTTCCCTGTTTAGCTTGTCAGTGCCTAATGCCGCCCCGGGTGCGCACTATAAATAGCTTATAGTAAAGTACAGTAAATACAAGACTCAAAGGCCCATTTGTACACCACCACCTGAATTATGTATATATGATCTAAGGGTGTCATGACTATATTCACCTAAATTAAGTGCAGATGATCCAGATGTGTTAAGGATACAGCTACAGGATAGTGGTTGTCTACCCATTTTCCAGGTAAATTTCCAATTGTGTAACAATTTACGGTCAGACCGCCATTGAACGCCACCAGGTGGTGACAGGATGGTGCATAAATGTACCATTGGCTCCTCCCACTAGGACACTGAATCGTGCAAGAGTAGTGCAGAGAGGTTAGGTCAAGAAATTAAAGAATATGTCAATTCTCAGGACTCAAGAGCTTCTTTTTCATTTCTCGACAGATACAAAGGACCCAGGGCAGGCCTGAAGACAACAAAGAACTAAAAATTCCAATGGATAGGGACTACAGTGGGACATTTTGCCCTCCTAACAGACTTTGTTAGATGTGTAAGGTGTCAAGCCCTACAAAGCAGTGGCCACCCTGGCAACGAGGGAGCAACGATCAACAGGGCCAACGCAAGAGAATTTCATGAACTGAAAAATAGCACGAACACTCCCGAGTTAGGGAAATATGGCCATCCTATGGTCCAACGCACACTAGCAACTAGAATAGGGACCGACAGACCCATGTCCAAAGTTTAATTGAGTTTCATATTATATTGTGTGCACCTACAGCTGTAACACAATTTTGTTTTTCTCTTTTTCTCGCACATGCAGGTTGTTGCGTATGTATGTTGTTAGAATTGAGCAGGAAATGTCCTTGATGTTACCTCCCATTCATCGCCATGAGGCCTAGTAATTAAACAATAGTGAAGCATTTTCCACTCAATTGCCCACTATATCAGAAATATCAGACCCTTAGAGCACGTTCCCCTGAATAAACAGCCCAAGATTTTCCCAAAATTGAATACAGTGCATATACTGTCCTGCCCACATTGAGAAATTTTTAAAACACGAGATGTCCAGGGGGAGGTTTCATTTTTGCCCTTAGTGATTGTTTAGTTCACGGAGCTTGAGGTTACTAACAAGTACTAACGTATTAACGCCTTTCTTGCGATTTTCAGGCGGGCAACTTTATCATCTCATCAGCTGCAAGGACCCAGCAGCGTAAGTGGTTATGGGCATGCAAATAAGGACTTTTACCTTCACGCAGGGACTATTAATGATGAACGAAATAATGGGGGTGGTAATTTGACAATTATATGTAATAGTGAGCATTACCGCTGTATCCCCTGCTAACATTCCCTAACCTAAGCAGGAAGACCTACGGCATCAGTGGGTGAGGAAAAGCTGCTGCTAATGTAAGGAGAGGTAAGGGCAGACACAAAGGGAGTAAAACATACACATAACACACATAGCAGAAGTGACCAACAACATGCACACATGTACAAAATTGGTAGGGACACCACTGGAGAGAGCTGTCCTGACTGCTCTTTAACATATGCCGTGAGAGAATTGATTACAACAGAAATTACTACAGCAGAGCACCACACCCATGTATCTCAAGATGTGAAGAAGATTGCAAGAGAAGAGAGCAGAATTGATATTGATAAATAAATAAAAAAATAAAAAAAGGGAGGTAATCCCCTACGGAAGATGATTACATAAAGCAGCTTATTTAAGAACAACTGTATGTGGCAAGTGACCAGAGAGAGAAGAAACAACGAGCAAATGCACCAGTGAGCAAGCTGCAAGAGAAAAAAACAACAAAGGAAGAAATAAATAAATAAATAAATAAATAATAAAAGAAGAAAGAAAAAGCAAAAGGGAAGAAGAAAAAAGGAGACAAAAATATGATAAGTGCCTAACGAAGTGAGAAAAAAGAGCAAACATGGTGACTTGGGTGGAGAATGAAGAAGGATGTGTACTGTGAAGGTACCAGCCTTATGTTACCAGCACAACAGTGAAAAGAAGTGGACAATCATGCTGGATGCAAGAAGGTTGAGAGAAGTAGGGAGATGAGAGCAGGAACATCACTGCTTATGGACTACTATTGAGCACATGCATCTAAAGCTCAAGAGAAACTACCACCGAATTGGGGAGGCGACTGTTCGTTGGTGCGCATCAGCATGCCCTTGTTGGTGATGTCCAAGGAAGATGTGAAGAATAACACAATCTCCAAGATGGAAAACAACGTAAGAAGAGAAACAGACAGAGGAGTGAAAAGAGGGGGGAATTACTTGTCGTGCAAGACAGAAGCAACATTGCATAAAGTACCAGCACACAAAAGAATGATCAGCAGAAAATACATGTGAACAGAGAAAGACAAGAACTGGCTAGCGCTTACATAGTAATGGATGCCATCATGACTGGCTGGTCGATTGAAGGTGGTAACAGAAGCACTACTACAGAGCGAAGCATCATTGTGCAAGATCAAGATACATTGCAAGATGTGAGAGAACAACAGAAGAAGACATCGGAATGCAAATAAGAGACATGGTGAAAGGAAGAGCCAGACTAAGGGAGAAGATAGCGGTGTGTGACATGGTTCCAGCAGTAATAAAGGTGGACACTCCCTGTGATCCGAGGAAGTACAAAGGGAAGTGAGTGTGGTGGAACGCAGAAGGACAACACTCCAACATGTACTGTTCATCGACAACAATGTGAACAATTATGGACACTTCAAAGAATTGACAAAGATATGGAGAACGGAAGGAGGTTAATGTTAATTGATGGTGTGGTCGACAAGTCATCCAGAGGGGGCACTGAAGAGGGAAAATTGAGATCAAACCCCTGCCCCCTCACCCCAGGCGCATAGACAGAAGAACAGCAGGAAGAACAAGGAGCACACTTATCATTTGAACCAGGCCCCAGCACACGCATGGGTGACAAACATGCTGAAAGACACCCACTCCACCAACAGTGCAACTTCCATGCTACATTAGAATCAATGCAGCAATATCAGAATCTACAAAACACAAGAACCCCTGTTTAAAGGCTGCAGATGCCTATAGTAATTAACATGAACTAATTGCACAGTGTAAAGCCATGTTCCAGGAAAATCACAGCCAAGTGCATTTTGCCTCACTGAACACCAGCCGTGTTGACTTCAGCAATACTCCTCGCAAACCCAGGAGCAGCCAAGGTCGCAGAGTGAGATAAGATTACAGACAAACATTTTTTAATTCTCAACAAATACGAGTAAAGCCACGGCAAAGCACCAAAGTGCAGTGTGTTTTTTTCTTTTCTTTCTGGGAACAAAAGACATTTTCGCAAAGACTTGCACACCATTTGAAACATAATTGTAACAAGAATGGCTCAGCCCTAGCCAATGAACACTGAGAGCCCAGGGACGAAAAGCTTGTTTCAGCTAAAAAGTGATGGGAACAGATTCATACTGCAACAATTTCAGAGTTAGGTAATGGTGGGTGGCACAGCGAAACCAACCCACTGACGCAAAACTCTAATGTCCAATTATCAGGCTCTCTATAAGGGATACATAGGTAACCTATTACTTAGCAACCAATAACAGGAGGAGATAGGTGTTAGGCAGAAACCTGTGCAGTGCCCTCTGGGACCACTGCAAAAGATTTAAGACTACAGGTGCTTGGCAGTAAACCCACTTGGTGGCAGCCTGTACCACACAGATTCATTTGGTAGCTGTGGCTGAGCAATCAGACTTCCCTCTCAAGAAGAGTTAGGCAGTATACAGAGTATTCACAATAGGTCAAAAGGACACAGTAGAACAAGTAAACACTGACCAGAGCTTGGTGTAAAAGAGATATAATTATTTATTTAAAACCACATCTGGAAAAACACACAGGCACTAATAGTAAGCAATTCAAGAACACAGTCACTAAAAGATACACACTCCCTTAAAAGAATATTAGACAATTCTTTAGTAAAGCCCCACTTATTTTCAGACAACGGTGAGCGCTTAATGCAGATGGCACTCTAATAATTCGTTTTAAAAGGAGAGAAAAGCAGAGTATAAATTGAAACAGATCCCAACACTTTTGCAAGAACACAACAAGAGAGGAAGGCAAAGTAAAACCGTGAGTTTAGAGTTCAGTAGGCCGGATCCACTTTAAGAGGATCAAAACAAAATGTGTCCAAGGTCACACGGTTGCAGTCCACAAGAGTCTTGCAAAGGTTCAAAAAGAGTTGGACCAAAAAGAAAGGGACCAGTTAGAAGGTCAAGGCGGCCAGCCCAGTCCAGAAGGTTGAGGGGTTATTATTACCTTGTAGCAATCTTTAGAAAGGGAGGCCTGGCGGACACGGTACCTTAAAGTGGTGAGAATACTCCAGTGGGGGCAGTTGTTCCTGGCAGCGGATGCTTCGTCCGGGGGAAGAGAGGATCTCGTCGGGGAGGAAGACAGGAGTCTGTTGCACTGCCAGGGAAGAAACCAGCCGCGGAGTTCTCAGGTAAAAGGAGCGGTCCTTTTATTCGCGGTCCAGTGGTAAGTGGCTATCCAGTTGCCGGGGTGCTTGGCACAGGCAATTCAACCACAAGACGGCCTGGGATGCGAAGAGAAGAAGGTAAACTGGTTGTGCCCACCAGTCAGGGGAAGAAGCCTCTCCAGCTGGGAGATCTTCTCTGTCATCGGGAAGTGGTGAGTCGGTTCCGCAGGGCTCCACCGGTGGTGTCGTCGTGGTAGGTCGGCTCAGCTTCTCCCTCGTCGGATTCTCAGGTCCTGTGGCGACTTCTGAAGTTCCAGTCCCCAAAGCTCTGCTTTTATGCAGCACACTCCCATTCACTCAGCCTAGCTGTCAATCAAACATGCTAAGTGGTGAGCCGGCCGGCTCACCACTTGGGCCAATCACACAAGAGTGCGACTTGACTTACCAAGGTAACTCAGTCCAGGGTGCCTAAACCCCCTCCCGCACCCCCTGTGGTACCCAGACAGAATGGCACCACTTTTGGAGGCTTCTGTGGAGAAGCCAGCCAAAAAGTGGAACAAAGGGCTCGACTTGGGTTGGAGTCACAGAAGAGAACACAAACACCATTTTAGAATTGAGTCCTGGAAACAATACCAAGCGGCGAATTAATATTAAATAAATAAACCAGTGGTATGTTCGAGGCTATGAGAATTAAATAATTAAAGTTGGTAGCCTCGAACAATGGGAAAATCCCATAGGGATATATTCGCGGTCGAATATAAAAAGTAGTTTCCACTGCCACCAGCCAAAACTCGATCAGGGGGGACGGAGACGTGCCCCCTCGACTAACAGACCCCAGGGCAATCGAATTGCCCCGACCAGTACGTCCGCAATATGATGGTTTGTACTGGTTTCTGTTCATAATTTGGGACTAGTAAAGCCAATGGTGACTTTACATGCCCTGGGAGACAGTAGTCAGACCCAGGGTATGGAGTCTATGGTGGGGTGTCACTATGACACCCCTGTGTTACTGCACGGAGGGTGCTGTGTAACACACATAACACATGAGACCCTATGGAGTAAAGGGCCCTATAGCCCATAAAACACATAAACAGTCAAAGGAACACCATAAATCATGTCCAAGAGTGGGAGAAAAAGAGTCTCACTCTTGGCAGGAGAAAAAAACAAACTCCAGAAATCCAGCAAAGCTGCTGGAGGACTCACTAGGTTAGGAAATTCAGCCTAAAGAGAGAATTCTCCCTAACAATAGGTTTCTGGGAGCTGATCCAATTCTGTGAGGTCAGCCTGCAGTGTGTTACAAAGCTGGCTTGCAAGCCAGCCCCGGCGAAGACTCTGCGTGTTTGTTTTTTCTTTTTTGCTGCCCAGGAATAAACGCAGTCTGGAACATGTGGCTGCCTGCTTGGGTCTCTGTTGCATTTCTGTGGGCCATATGGGAGATGTTGGGGTCTCCCATAGCTGCTGGCCCTCACAGCCCTGGTGGGGGTCTAGCTTCTCCCCAACAACGGGATAACTAATTTGTATTGAGGTAAACACAGTACAATGGAATGCACCAATCACAAACCATAACTGTACACTTCATATCATCTCCCCAGTACAACTCTGGATACAAATTAAAAACAGCAGCTGCTTATTGGACAACACATTCTTATTGAATAGTAAGTCCATTGCATTTCCTTTCTTTTATTAGCTTGCTTTACATAAACATTTCTCGTAAAACAGAAGCCCTTTTCTTTCTCACAGAAATGGCAAGCAAACTGGAATTGATGGAAAAGAAATTCCCAAAGGTTGAAATGAGCGACGATAACATCTCCTATGGTATGCAATACATATTTTACTGTCAACAAATAATATACTTTGTACACACCGCACTAAAATAATAATTTCTGTTTCTCTTACAGTAGATAGTGTTCATTTCATGATGAAAGCATGCCCCAGGTGCATCGTTTTCAGTCCCCACAATCAGAAACAGAACTCTCATCCCCAAATGTAAATATTCAAATCAAAAACTTGTCAACAAAATTCGATACACTAAGAAATACTGTGAATTAACTTGTACGAAGCGTGAAAACCCAGTTGATTAAAAAGGTTTTTCACTCCCACTTGCATCTGTCCTCCTTGTCCGCAGCAGTCATCTCCAGCCAATTCTGAACATTATACGCAAAGACAATTTGATGAAACCTCAGTTCTTTCCTCCTCTCATGATTATTCCACAGAAATGCTTATTCTCCCATTTATGTTTCCCATTCCGCTACCCCATCCCTTTCTTAAATAAATATATTTTTTGTACTACAAATATTTTCTGTATTGTTGTGTGGTATTCCCTTGTTTCTTAAAAGTCCCATTAAAAGTCTGCCGAAACATTTGCACTCAAAACAGAGGTGCCCCAGACAGGCGGTATCTCCGGACATATCTGTGTCCTCATGGCATACTTTTAATTAGTCTGCAGCCAACGTGCATGTCCTAAGGACATGCAGCACATGTGTGCTAATATTTCCCACCTGTCCGGGGGACGTCATCATGTGACCGCATCCGTGCAGCCTAACGGTGCACACAATTTAAAAGTGGTTTTCCACCCAATCTAGGGTGTTTCATGCAAAATATTTACCCTTGCACAGTTTGCAGGTCCATTCTATGTTGATCTGGCAGCTTTTCACAACTTTCCACTGCCTATTTCCGACTCGGTAGTCCCCGAACAGCACACCTGTCTGCGGACAGTTCCTCTAAAGGACACACCCATTGCTTTTCCTCACTCTCAATCTGGCTGTCCAGGAAAGAGCATCTGGAAAACACCAGCTTCTCAAATCTCCAAAAAACTGCTGCAATGGCATCTCCTATGCCCATCTTTGCATCCAAAGCACCCCCACCACCACCACCTCAACAACCTGGAGCAAAGTTGTACTCAGTCATGGGAAACCTGGCTTGAATTCCTACGGGACTACTTCCATGAGACGCCACACCAAATTTGCCCACCAATACCTTTCTCATCTAAGAGCAGGTTGACGTCCTCCAACCCATCATCTTCTTCTGCTCCTGTCACCACAAAGGATACTCCTTTGGCCCAGAGGATCCCAGCAGTGGCTTCGCAGGTCATACAAAATGCTGTTGACCGTTACCTTTCAAGGGTCATAGTGCTATGCATGTACAGTGAAACTCCAATCTGTAGGAGGAGCAGTTTTGAAAGTGCTTTTGAGGCTGCGGTCAAGGAGTATATGAAACACTGCCACCTACCTGATTAAGGCCCACCCAACCTCTTCGTATCTCCACCTGCACCTTTGTCCCTGTGGTTGGTGCCCCTTCCCTCCCCTACCTTGCCTCTCCTGAGATAAAAAGGCAAACAAATTACAATATTGAAAAAATAAAAAAAGGTTCCTTTAGGAGCCACCTTTCACCCTTTCACAGTTAAAAAATAAAAGTGCAAAAAAAGTCCCAGGATTGTGTGGATCGCGCTAAATCCACAGACGCGCAATAGTCCACGGGAATTTACACATTTTGGGCCTGTGGCAATTGGAAACATTGTAATTGTTTTGGGTTCAAAAGGGTGGCTGTTAAAACAACCTTTTTGGGGGGTTTTTGGCTATATTTTTAATGAATACATTTTTTTTAAAAACTAAGGTAACAAAACATGTCACTGATTTTCATTATTTCTACTCACTTTCATGAAAACTGCTTCAAAGCATTTTTAATGTTTTCCACAAAAATCTGATTACCCACATCAGTTAGATGGACTCTATCTCACTGAAAAAATACTGGCCCTATCACATGCAATGTTCTCATTATGGAACAATGGCATGCCAACATCGCAAACAAAAGCATACACAGCTTTATTGACTTTGCGCCTAGCAAACAAATTATTTTGGAATTAGGGAGCATTCCTTCAACTTCCCCAATGTGTCCTTCATTTCAAACTGCAATGAGATTCCAGTCACATTCCCCAAACTCTTCCCTCCACAATGATAATAATAATGTCCAGATGCTTCAAATGAACAATATTTTTACAAAATGGGAGCATGTCCACTCACCTCATGACACGCACCCCGTACCAGAACACTTCCAATTCAGGAAATCCAAGAGTATTGTTTATTTCACAGTGCTCAGCATACAACCTCACCCAGTGGACCCAAGAATCCCCCAAAATCCAAACACTCTCCCTGCTGAAAGACATTGCCAAGCTCATTTTCAATCCTCACAAAACTCCTACTAACAAAACTCCTGCTACTCTCTTTTCCTGTACACCACACCCAGTAAACCTGGTTGGTTGATCCTGCCACTGTGACTGTCCGTGGCCTCCGCAGTCCCCTTTCCATGCTAGGCAACCTCAAAACACCCGCCTGCGGTCTACCGCTTTATTCACTGACATATCGTCTAATTGACTGGGGCAGGGAAGAAAATTAAACACAATGTAAGCTATTTAATCTGTAGTGGTGGCTCTGAAAATAACCTTTTTTTGGGGGGTTATCAACAAACACCTTTTTGTTTCTTTTCTTTGCTTTTATGTTTTCTTTTTCCTTAAAGGAACCTTTTCAATGCATTCCTTACACTATAAAGGAAAATTACATTTCCGACATCTGTGAAGTGAACTCCATCTCCACAAAGAAAATGCAGGCCCTCATAATTGATACTATCATTCTCAAAAGTTGACATTCCTGAAGCATTCCAAAAAGCAGACACACTGTTATTTACAATCTGTCTCGATTGTTCAATTTGAGGACTGAAAATCATTGTTGGACATCTCCATGTGCATCTCCAATTTATTTCCCAAAAAATATGCTGAGCTACAGGAAACAGTTGAATTGGACTTTTAAAAAAAAAATCCTTCAACGATCCTTCCAAAGACACTGGACTCACAAACCCCAAACTGTCCCCTCCAGAATGGACAATCAAAATATCTGTATATTTAAGGTGAACCATATTATCACAAAATGAAAGCAAACTTGCCGAGATTGAGCAACAAACTGCAATCCAGGAAACCTGCACTTCTGCAATTACAATATTTTGAAGGATACCCTCATTATCAGCATATATCTCCAAATACTTAATTGAAGAGTCCCCAGAATCCACTCTGTCTGCCTTCTCAAAGTCATTGCCATAGCCTTTATCAACTCCTGCAAAAGAAACTCTTACTACCCTCTCTGTTCCTGTACACCACACTAATCAAACCTGGTTGGTTACTCCCCACAGTCCCTTTTCCATGGCAGCCATCCAAAAAAGGCCGGGATGTGGCACGTGCTGTCCACAAATAGCCGCAGTGTCTGCGGACACACTTACAGAGGGCAGCCCATCTACCTTTTTTCGCTTCCATGTTCTTAACACTCCCTCATTGGCTGCTTTCAAACAGGCACACATCCATCAACCAATCACATCCAAAACGTCTAAACCTAACCCCGTCATCTCTCTTCAACACTTCATATGTACACTTGAACTCTCACAGTACATATCTCCTCTCAATAAAACACATCTGGATCAAACAGTACTGCGCGACTGGCCAACATTTCTATTTCCAGATTCACCAATATCTGCATCTAGGCAAATATAGCACAGGTATGCTTATATTTTAAAAAAACATTTTCTTGAACTCTTTCACAAATATATAAATTCAGTGAAAAAAACGTTGTTAAAGGGATGTTATGGTTCCAAGTAAAACTGAAAAACCCAAGACATTCGCCAGTTATGTAAGCTAAGCAACCATAACTCACGCCACCACCAATAGTGTGCTCAGAAATATTATTGTCCCGAGGGTTCGGGCATATGTTTTTAAGCATGCGTTGATCGATCGTACAAACATTTTCTATGCATCTTACCGCACTTTTCCTCTTTTTTACACATGCAAAATCAGGCAGCAGGGTGCGGCCATCCTGTGATAATCTTATCTGTTGCTGCATCGCCCAAGGTGGACTGACCTGGCGACACTAATTTATATGATCCTCCCCTGAGGCTGACATCACCAAAACTAGTGATATTCTCTGTCTATCTCCAGGACATTACTGGGCAGTGTAGCCAAACGCAACCAGTCATCACCTACGTGTTAACGTTAGTGGACGTAGAACCCGGAATATCAACACACATAAACTCACACCACAGCGCGTCCCAATTTTGAATATAAAACTATACTTTTAAAAGAAATAGCAAAACTGTACAATTTGCAAAATACTTTTATTTCACAATAAACGCTCCAAGAACATCCAGCGATTGCCATATTCAAGCAAATGGGTAATTTTTGTCTTTGTTCTCGATCCACAAATCTTTATCGTGAGTCACGCGGTGTTCCTTTTGGGTATAAGAAGCGCATTGGATGCACCGTCAATCGCTAGGCTTTGGCTTCAGCTTGCCGCTAGGCCATCGTAAACGATGTCAGGTTGCTCCTTATCGCTGATACCACGTAAGGGCATATTGGCCCGTGGCGATCGTCCCAAAAAAGCATCATTCTGATCCAGCCATTCAAGTGTATCTGCAGCTGCCGGTTAAAAACCCATCAGTTGGTATATGGAAACGATGACAATTGCAGAAAGGCAAGATGTAGCTGTTTGAAAAACATAACAGAAATGTGTCTCAGTAGCCGATCTTTATTACAATTTATCAATTTATCCATTAATTCGGCCCTGTGTTAAAACTAATGATGAACACAGACGTGAAACAATGGGAACACAGAATAAACAACGTGGAAAGTAGTCCACAATTTGCATCAGTGATTAGTACTATGGAGTATGTTCAACTCGAAATGGGATGCGGAGGCTGATGCTACAATTAGGGAGCAAGCTAAGTGCAAGAAGAACACATAGATGGAATGTTAATTAAATATTAGCGTTGAATTAGGCGTTTCAGGAACCTACGCAAACCCAGTGGTGGACTACATGCATCTCAAGACTGCACTGCCCATGTTCCCGGGACAAAGACAAACACACAGGTTGTATTTGCGTGTCGTTGCAATATGCCACAAAGAACAACCGAGTACAATGCAAGCCAGCAATAACGGTCGGCGAATGATAACTTGACTCGTTGGTATATAAAATTGTCGAAAGTAAAACTTACATTATATTCAGCATTTCCATTCTTTCGCGTAACACAGAGACTCCGTTCAGGTCAACGAATGTTCATAAAATAAATTACATGTTCCTTTGTCCAGTTTTGGAATGCTGAACCTTATCACATTTGACGGAATTACACCCCTCCGTTCATTCATTCCTTTCGGAATCCTCCCTTTTGTTTCAAGGCTGAAAAACAATTGAACCTTAAACTGTGTACGATGCGTGGATTTGTTCAGCTCGGAAGCAAAAATTCAAAGCCGCTGACCTTCACTCAGAATGGGAGCCAATAGCCCTTCTGTCCATAGTGGCATTACAAATATTTTTGAAAAACATATGAATTGTTTGCTGCCTTCCACCAAATCGAGCAAAATTTCTAGTGATTTACTTTGTTCATCTGGAAAACTTCACACTCTCCCAGCGACTTCCACAAGCAGCCCACGCCACCTGTCAGCTCAGCCCATCTGCTGTTCACACGGCAAATCATGTAAACATTTTCTGCAAGAAGCAAGTCTCAAGCCCTAACAAAATGTGCTCGTACAAGAATGCCCGAGCAAGCCCTGCTGCAAACCCCTCAGGCCAGGCCGAGGTCCCTTGAATTCATGACTGCAGTTATATATTAGAGGCCTATAAGTTAGACATGTGTTTTTGTACTCTTCCACTTTGCGTCACTAGCGAGGTGAAGGGTTTGGGGGGTCTTGCCGCTGAGGCAACCGGCGGGGGTCCGAATTGATAGCTGACAGGTCTGGCACATCAGAGCTAGAAAGTTGGTGGAGTGACACATGTTAGTTTAGGACAGAATATACTGTGACTGGGGTCTTGTTTTAATGGGAGGAACTCTAGGGTGCTCAGCAAGGAAGGGTCACACTTCTGGTACATGAAAAGAATAGCTTTGGAGGGGCACATGGTTGAACAAGCAGTAATTTTCCAGCAGCTGGCATCATTTGTTGAGATGGATGAACAACTACAAGTCATGGTTTGGCCCTAATACATTCTTAGTTTGACAGATTGTCAAAATGACAGAGTCAGAGACACAATCACAGAATGCGGCAAGGCTGAATGGAGACACACTTGATTCTCTGAAAAATTGAAACAAGCATTGATGAAAGTTCCATTGTGCTTTATTTTGTTGCTGATTTTGATGGCACAAATGTACTACACATTATAAAGTTCTGGTTGCAGCACAGTGAGGGAAAATCCCTTGTACTGACCGCTGTCACTGGGGAAAGTTTCTCCAATGGCACCACCGACACAGGCAGTTATTACTTATCGAACACAGTGTTCAAGCCTCCCATGAAGCCACCATGTAAATGAACGATAGGCCACCAGCCTGTACCACCTGTGAAAGAGAAAGATGCAAACTGTTTTTAAATTAGCAAGATAAATATATTAAACCTTAGTTGACAATGACAAATGGCATTGTTGCCAGTACACATGTTATTTAGACACTGTACAATATTGAACGACTATGCATTCATTACATTTGGGACACAAAGAAATATTGCTTCATGGCTGTACATAAAATAAACATACAGAGACCACTATGATTTCCCCAAATTATGAGTGATGTATAAAATTGCAAGACTACATTCGTTTGGCCTTGATAGATCAAAGTTATGACAATGTAGGAGTTAACCATGAAATGGTAGTGGCCTAAGTGATATCACAACTAGAGTACACTTACTCATTACTTGCATTGCGAGGGTGAACTTTTGCTGGAGGTTCGTGCATAAGTACCATCATAAGCACTTCCACATGAGGGGATCCAAGATGTACAGCCACTCCACAGCGATCTGCATGCACCTCCAACCAATTTATCCACAAATCTCCCAAAATCCAGAAAATCTGCTTTCTGAAACACACAGCCATAGCTATCTGCTCTCCTCTCAGCAAACAGACTTTCTAACAAGGTCTCTGCTAACACATCACACCCAGTAAACCCTATTGACCGATCCCTTGCCAATAATAGCAAATGAGGCAGAATTAGCCATGACAAAAGTAGAAAACACCATGTTTCAGTATGAACAATCTACAGAAGACTTTGCTGTACTGAAATCACAACTAAACAATGAGCAGCGTAGCATTGTCCAAGAAGTAACAAAACAAATTGAACATGGTGTGCAACATGAAAATAAAAACTGTACCTGACAAGACTACATACCTATACTGCTATATGTGAGTGGTCAGGCTGGATCCGGCATAACATTCTTAATCAAATTCATCAGCAAGTTCCTCCAACAAATGACAAACAACAAACTGTCAGCTGTTGTAACTGCCCCCACAGTTTAAGCTGCCTACAATATAGGCAGTGTCACTTTACACGGATTACTACTCCTTCCAGTAGAACACCAAATCAAATTAGACTATTACAAACTTTCTACAGAAGCTGCAATGGAACTACGCAGAGTTTTCAAACAAATGAAAATGCTGCTAATAGATGAGGTGAGCATGGTTTCCAGCCTAATGTTGGGTTTGATTCACCTCAGATTACAAGAGGTCCTCAAAACAGACTACGAAGAGCTCTTTGGAGGAAAACACATTATTGTTTTTAAGATCTTCTTCAATTAAGACCAGTGAAAGGTGAACCTATTGTTAAAACCTTAGGGCACAGACTGTGCCGTAAAACTCTTGGCAGCATAGGTAATGTCAACCTTTGGCAACATTTCCAATACAGAGAATTAACTGAAAATATGCATCAGTCTGCAGACCTCGCATAAGCCAACATTTTAAAAAGTATTAGAGTTGACGTACTATCTCAAAAGCACAATCAATATTAAAATCCAGGCACATCCATGCACTCTATGGCCATAACTGATGTCATGGAACAATCAGCACACAAAAATGTCAATTGTATCTCCTTGATGGCAACTCTTGCAAGCTGTTCAAAATTGAATGAAACCATGTTAAAAAAATAAATGTAACCAATAGTTCAAATTGCCTCCACAGACAAACTGGACTTACATGGTATGACGCTACCCCTGTGTCAACAAGCCACAGCAAGGCAAAACACCTCTAACACAGCTGGTTTGGAGAAAATATTAAAATTATCTTTAAACTGTAGAGTAATGCTTAAATGTAACCTTGACGTGGACCAAGCCTGATGGCATCCATGGCTGCTGTTGTTCCAGCTGGTGCTACATCTACCTCAGCACCACCCCATCCCCTCCAACACCACCACCTCCCCAAGGGCCTGCAGAGGAGAACAGGCGTGAGGATGTAGAGGAGGATGAAGAGGGTGACGAGGATGAGATAGTGGAAGTCCCTACTACCAGCACTTGCTGTAAATCTTGGGTGTGGCAGTTGTTTACCATTCATGGTGATGTACCAAAAGCATATGCGAACAAGGTCACCTGCAACCAGTGCAAAATGGTACTGAGTCGTGGGAAGCCTGGTTCGTACAGCTTTCGTATGACATCTATGAAGCGACACCTAAGGTTGTTCCACGGTGGCGCCGTTCGCAATGTTGTACCTTGTGATCAACGTAGTATGATATGATATGATATGATAGTTTATTTATATAGCGCCTATACACAATGCGTTTAAAAGTGCTTCAAGGCAAGGGAGGGAACAAGGGAAAATACAACCACATTCTTAGAGGCCATGAACAGTAAGGATGTGAAATTAACTATCGTACTCGGCCTGACAACATTTCAAATAGTGCAAGAGCTAAGACATAGATAAGGAAGGGAGGGGGAGAGTGGGAAGGAAATGGAAGCAGACAGGCGACTACTGTACTAGGCCTGACGACATTTCTGGTACAGCCGGAGAAAAACAAAAGGTGAGGGAGAGGGGTGCAGAAAGAGAGGGGAGGAACAATACAAGCGACTATAATACTAGGCCTGACGACAATTCAGATAGTGCTGGAGGCGTGGTGGGGAGGAAAAAACAGTAATGGGAGGGTGGAGGAAACAGACGAGGTTGCTATCATATTAGATCCAGTGATAATTCAGATAGAGTAAGTGCATAGAAGAAAGTAAGGGGAGGAGATAGGAAAAGGGGGAAGGAAAAGGAGGAGAGAAAAGAGAGTAAGCAGTCAAAAAGAGTGGAGAAGCAAGAGTGGAGAGCGAATACAATTGCAAAAGTCAGTAGTAACACATAATGTTGCAAGCCAGGATACAAGATGAAGACGGGAACAGCATGATTCAAGGCCACCATGAGTACAAGATGCAAAGGAAGTCCAGCATCAGAGTTGAGAAAAAGTGACGCTCCCTGAATGAAGTCCATAAAAGTCAAATCCAGCATTGGCCACAAGACAGTGATGGTGAAGGAAGGCACCAGGTGGGCGGGGCTTGCTAAGTGGTGAAAAAGAGTGGCAGGCAGGAAGGTACCAGGTGGGCGGGGTTTAGGCCAGGTGACCTATATCCACTTGCACCTGCTCCCCATCTGCAAAGGAAAAGAAGCTGGAGGACTCCTTAAGTAGGGAAACAGAGTGGCAAGCAGGAAGGCACCAGGTGGGCGTGGCTTGCTAAGTGGTAAAAAAGAGCAGGAAGCAGAAAGGCACCTGGTACCGCATCCTCCGTTTCTGCTCCTGTCACCACAATAGACACTCCTGTGGGACAGCGCATCCCTCCATCTGCCTCACAGGCCTTCCATGATGCTGTTGACCCTTACCTTTTGAGGGTAACAGTTTTGTGTATGTACTGCGACGCAGTACGCTGCAGGGGGGAGAGTCTTTGGAGTGCTTTCGAGACTACGGTCAAGGAGCATTAGAAGGTCTGCCCACTACCTGAATAAGGCTCACCCTACATCTTCCTCTCTCCACCTGCCCTTTCTTATCCCCGTAGTTGATGTCCCTTCCTTACCCTCCTTTCCCCTCCTCTTCTAGTGTGTCATGTGTAAAAAACCAAAAAAATATAAAACAACAAAAACAAATAAAAAAAGGCTCTTTTCAGAGCCACCTTTCACAGTCTAAAAATAGAAGTGGCAGATAGATGGAGCAGGGCCTGTGTGCATTTTTGAGAAGTCTTCCGACAGTTTGCGGACATCTTAAATTTTGGGGTGCTGCCTTATCAAAACCATTGCACTTTTCTCTGGGAGGAAGTGGTGGCTCTGAAGAGACTTTTGGTGGTGTTTTTTGTGTTTGAAAAAGTTGAAATGGTCAACACCTTCTGCAAAATGGATGGCTATAATTCCAAAAAAGGTTGCAATTAATGTTTTACCTTTCTTAGAAAAATCTGATTGCCAGCAGAAGTAGGATGGACTCAATCTCTGCGAAAAATGTATGTGCTACGAAACATAATATTTTCATTGTAAAAAGAGGACATGCCAACATCTCTTAGAAAGGCACAAACAACCTTATTGACAATGCACCTCGCTTTCTCCATTTGTGGACCAAATGAAGAAGAACACAGCCACATATGTCTCTGCGCAATATGAGAAAAAAATACTTGGGAATTTGGAAACATATCCATAACCTTCCCAAATCCTTCTTTCATTGCAAATTGCAATGAAATTCCAGACACATGTCCTAAACTGTTCCCTCCACAATGAATTATAATTATGTCTGGAGGATACTCTGTCTCCAAACTAGCACAGGGAGGTGCCAAGTCCAGCCACTTTATCCCACGCACTCCATGCCAGTGCACTTCCACATGAGGGAATCCAAAATCTGCAGATACTCCACAGCGTTCTGCATGCACCTCCAACCAATGTATCCATGAGTCTCCCAAAATCCAGATAATCTGTTTTCTGAAACACACAGCCATAGCTATCTGTTCTTCTCTCAGGAAAAATACTTTCTAACAAACTCTCCTTACACAACACACCCACTAAACGTTACCGACCAATCCCTTGCTTTACTCACTCTCATTTGCATGGCTCTACACACCGAAATCCCCGTATGTATTACCCAATGTCCGCAGACTACCGTCATGTCCACGGACATATCGAAAATCTGAGCATGGTGAATGTAATTTAAATAGTGTGCCCCATTTCCCCTTTGACGTTGGCTCTGAAAAGAGCTGTTTCTTTTTTGTTTTTTTTGCATATGCTTGACAGACACCTGTTATTTTGCATTTTTTTCTTTTTTTTTTCTTAGTTTACTCCTAAATTTTTACATAAACTTCTCCAAAGCAAGCTTATATTCCAGAACAGCATGGCATTTCCCATAAAAGATAAAGAAATGCCATCTTCTTTAAAATAAACAGCATTACTGGAATCAATATTCTCATTATTACAGAAAAACATACCAGCTCTAAGCATGAAAGCACACATGCCTCGGTTCATTGCACACCTAGCAATGTTTTGCTGAGGACAAAAAACAGAACTATTGTCCCATATTGCCCTAGGTACTAATCCAGAAAAAAATACTTTGGCATTTGGAAGGATGTTCATTACTGCTTGAACCAAGTGTTCCAAATCTGCCAACAAAGTAGGGGCACTGACATACCCCAAATGGAAAGCACCATAGTGCAAAACTACCACATGGTGACTGTTTCATCCTAACCATATCTTCACAAACGTGTACAATTCCCTGTACATTGAAACCAGGCACAGTGCTCCACACCACCTCCACTCCTTTAACATCAAAATTGTTTGCTACATGCCTGCATTGAGCATACTGCTGCAAACCATGCACAAACATATCTCCAAGCACCAACACCCTGATTTTCTCCACCTCTGCCATCTTCACTACACTCTCTTTCAACACAAATCCACAACCTCAACATCTAATTGGCTGATCCCTACAATCCCCTTTTCATGTTGGATTTGCAGGAAAACCACGCATGTGGCACGCCCTGTCCACAGACAGTGTAACTCTTGGACAGCCCTTCTACCCTTTCCACTTCACTCTCTCTGCCATTTCCTCATTGGATACAGCTAAGCAGGCACACAACCATCCACCAATCACATCCAAAACCTTCACATCTAACTCCATCATCAGAGTTCAGCACTTCAAATGTACAATTGATCACTCTGGGTACAAGTCTCATATCATTGGAAAGCACCTACTACAAAAACTACTGTACAAGTCTCCAAGATTTCTACTTGCAACTACATGCATATCCACATGCAAGAATCCAAACTACAGGTATGCATATTTTCTGCAAAGTACATGAACAACTCTTATGAATGCATATAAACAGAGTAACTGCCACTTAACCTCTATAATCTATAAAAAGAACTTACTGTCATTTTTCCCATCTGCTATAATCAACTGTCATTTCCAAACCTGTCTGCTATCAATTTATTTTTTACACACACAGCTATCTAAAAAAATTACAACATTAAAATATGGGAAAAATAACAGTATAATTGTAGAAAAACACTTAGTAGTGTATTATAAAATTATACACAGCCAGGATAAAATTATGCATCTTCATACACTCACGCAAATAGACAGTATCATTGAAAAGCTCCCAGCTAAAATAACACCACTGCCTATAAATCACATTCTTATACTAATTACCCATACCTTCACAAATGCATACATTCCATGCTTTTCTATACAGTTTCTGCCATTTACCTTATAAAAATTGCAAAATAAGTATATCATTATTTCTTCTACCTCCTAACATTTAATAACACAGCCTTAAGAAACCAAGTGAGTTTCATACACTTAGTATTCTACTCATTTGCAAAGCATGTTCAACTAACATATTGTAAGTAAAATATAAAGCCTGTGCATAGTCAAAGGAAATGGCATTCACACACTATGTTCACTTATGACACGATAATACTACTACGAAAACATAAAAATAAACGTCTAAATTAATATTAGTGCTATAAACACACAAAATGAGTAACTTTTTTCTTTTACAATTGCAGCGAAGACCACTCTCCTGAAAAGCAGAAGCATCTGAAGTACAAACAACAACTGAGAAGAAACCTGCTCATTCCAAAAAAAAAGTAAGTACAATACTACCATAACATTCTTACTGTTACTCAAACTCACTGTGCAGTTGATTCATGGAATTTGTGCGCCAAAAAACAGAGATTTGTGCACCATTCTGCCCACAAATCCCCATTTGTTAAACAGGGATTAACAGGCAGAATGGCACATAAATCCCTGTTTTTCGACACACAAATGACATAACTCAGCCCCTAGAATGTTAGTATTACAGAACAAATAACTCTTTTAATTCTATACCATTAGATTTAGTATTAGTGCTACGCCTGACCAGTAGCTTACTTTGTGCTGTCATCTGAACCCAAGTATAGTAACACACAAATACAAGAATAACCTTCCCAACTACTTGTAGCTTCCAATGCACAATCACACACCACCACATACATCCTTATCATCATACTCAGACACCCATGCACACAGCACACATACATTGCAGAACAGCCCAACCCATACCTTCTTTTTTTTTCAACAGACCCCAAAGAATGCCTACCAAGAACCAAGTCTGTAGAAAGCAATGCAGAAGTAGAGCAAATAAAAATAAGTGTCCAAAATAAGCATCCATCTCTAGAGGAATTTGTACAAAAAGTTCAAACAAAACAAGCTTCCAGTACAAAAACTTTCCCTTCCCTTTCAAAATGTAAAATGAAACAGAAAGTGATTAACAACAATTCAGCTACCACTACTGCTAACACTGCTCTTACAAATCTTGAGGTAGTTGCAAGTAACCATACCCAAAAAAGTATTTTAGAAAAAATGTTCCGCCACAGAGTCCTTCAAAATCTTACAGGAGAGAAATCGTGCACAGCCTTAAAACCTACCGTAGAAAATTAATTTTAGAAGCTTTGATAGACAGTGCAATCCTTCTCAAAAGGAAGTTATTTATTTTAGTGTTAAACAGAATGAAACCACTAACAAAACTGACTACTAAATTACAAAAATAAACAGAATGTCAACAAAAATAACTTCTTAAATATCTGTGGAGGTGAATGGAGTCACACCACAAGCACAGAACCATATTTCAATGAAGAAGCATACAAACAAAAGCAAACAAACATAATTGCCATACATAGCAGTTGAAGAGGCTATGAAAAACTTAATAATACCATTATGGAACAAGAAATGCTGCTTACAAAAATGTCCCCAGAAAATTCAGTATCACCTCTCCATTCAACTGAACCAGAACGTCCAGTATACAAATGGCCGTGCACGCCAATGCGTAACATTGCCAAAGAATCTTTCAAATCTTTACGCCAGTTCCTCAATCAATATGTGAAAGGCAAAGACAAAATCTAAAGGAAACTATTGCAAAATATGGATACCTGTCCAATGCGCAAACAAACAGGACTACAAGGACATTCATTAGCCTGCATCTCAGGACCTATTTGCAAAAGCACCTTCCATCATATCAAAATGATATCAACACATTACTGCACTACAAAACCTGACAACAACCAAACTCCTTCATGTGCTATCACAAATAACTTTGAATTATTCCCACTACCAAAAACCACTGCAACAACTAAATGTATATGAGAGCATCATAATTCAAAAAGTGCACCAATTTCAAGCAATAATGCGCCTTCAACCAAAAACAGCAAAATTACCTCCCTCTGAATTAGTAAAAGGCATTCGTGGCAAAGTAGTTTATTTACCATTAGATCTGAAAGAAAATGTGATCACTCTGTGAGTGTAATGTTCAATAGAGCAATCTTTAATTGTCTTAGTAAATGGTGTAACTACAAAAGACACAAAAATTTGGCAACAACTCGTAGACTTATATAAAATTAGACAAGCCTTGCAATATCTAAAAGACAATAATTAATACTACAAAGAAATTAATATTGAAGAAAACTTGAAAGAAACCACTAAAATAATTCAAGAGTAACCAGAAACTGGTCAATTTGAACTTCTAGATCTTGCTACACTATTCAATATTTTAGACCATTATAAAATTCATCCATTACACTCTAATGACACTATAGATGATGCACTAGAAATGTACCAAATGCGACAAACCAAAGGATTATGGGAAAACAGTATAGAGGCATGAGCTTTTTATCTAATCTTTCCTACTGGAAAAGGAGGAAGATACGATGATAGACCCATTCAGATAACAGCATCCGAATACATATTCCACCTACTCTTTGAAAAGTGAACTAGCAGCTCTATGCTACGGAGTTGCACACACATTGAAATCAGGTACCCAATTTCAAAATATGTCAGCTATGCAATTACTACAAAAAGTGCAAGAAAAAGATGAGGTTCTACAATCAAGCATTACAAATCTGTTAGCAAACATGCTGTAACACTCACCTGGTATCCACAGGGATGCCTCTGGACTGGTCTGGGACACCTCTGGCTTCTCTGCATCTTCCCAGGACTTCGTTCTGCCAGGAATAAGTTCTAGAAGATAGGAGGGGGGGTTTAGCGACCTCTCCTTCTCTCCCGTGGCCCACCTCCCAGCTTTCCCTTGTGGTCTCCCCTGGGGGTTTTGCTCACCTTGATTTTTGTAATGCCCCACTCTCCGTCCTGCCGTACTAGGCAGGGGCGCATCGTTTTAGGCTTGATCCGCCGAGTTACTTCACTGGCGTTTGCCTGGAGTCCAGACCGGCTGCGACTCCGCCTTTCAGGTAAGTCTTTTTAGTGTTTTTTGAATAAAGTCTATATTGATGAATGTCCAAGTAACCTTCTTTTCTTGTCTTTCAGAGGCTGATGAAAATGGTCGAGGCTGACAACTGAGTTCGAGAAGGTAAGGATGCGCTAGATGCTGTGCTGAAAGCATCCTTGCAAGTTGACTGACCTGTGCTTTGCTTCTTTACAGGTCGGGGAGAATTCCTGGAAGCGACGATGTATTGGGACAGAACGCCAAAGGTGATGTTCGGAATGGTGGAGGCCTTCCAGGTGAGATGGTAAGTAGCTTCTAATTCTTGCCTCTTTCGTCATGAAGATGTAGGTGGGGACCAATGGAAAAGTCCTCAAAGGTTCCTACTGATGGAAGAGCTGGAGCTGAGCAGGTAAGGATGGCGATGTGCGTCCAAGTTGTTCGCCCGAGCAGGCCAGGATACAGAGCAGGACCAGGTGAACGTCACGCTGCAACAGCAGAATAACATGAAGCGCGTACCTCGGGTCGGGAGTGGTTTATAAACCCGGCAGGTATCCCAGGTGCCTTTGGGGCGGACCCCACCCTGAAGCTAGCCTGCTCATTGCAGTTCCCCGATAATCCTTGTGGGGGCAGCCATGTTCACCCATTGTCCATTGGAAACCATACTTGCCAACACACCAGGATTGCGTCCAAGGCACCCGCAACGGACTAGTGTGGGTCTTTCTGGCCTTGGGACAGTACTGAGGTGGGGGCCATGGTGCCCAAGACCCATAGTATGGGTTTGAGGTCGTGACAGCACTCCCCCCCAAGGCCCCTCTCACGGTGGCCCTCCTGCCCGGACGTGGCTTGTCTGGGTGCTCTTGATGGAAACATTGAAGCAGGCCCAGGGCATGGATGTACTCGCTGGGCTCCGATGTTCTATCCTGCGGACCGTAGCCTTTCCAGTCCACCAAATAATAGAGTTTTGTCCTCACATACTTAGAATCCAGGATGTCCCTTACTTCGTACTCCAGTTCTCCATGAATGATTACGGGCCCTGGTGGGCTAGTAAGCCGAGTTCCAAACTTTACTGGCTTTAGAAGTGACACGTGGAACACCGGGAATATCTTGTGGTCAGGTAATGACAACCTTACAGAAGCTGAGTTAATGACAGGCTCCACTGGGTACGGTCCCAGAAACCACGGGCGAAATGTCTGCTTCCCCTTAATAGGTATGTGTTTAGAGGCTAGCCACACCTGATCCCCCACTTGGTAGACCGGAGTCTTGATGCGATGTTGATCTGTGTATTTTTTCTGGCATGTCTTGGCTAGTTGCAGATGTTCTTGAGCTCTCTTGAAGGCCTGTGTGATGGTCGTGTGGAGGGTGGTGACGGCTGGCATCTCCAGAGTCGTCAGGATGTCTAGCTCGGACGTGCACAGGTATCTTCCATAGACCGTAAAGAACAGCGTTTGTCTAGTGCTGCTGTACAATGAGTTATTGTAAGCGTATTCGGCGATCCATGAGAGGTCCTTCCAATCCACTTCTGTTTGGTGGAGCATGCAGCATAGGTACTGCTCGAGGGTCTGAAACGTTCTCTCAGTTTGACCGTCTGTTTGGGGGAGGTGACTAGTGGACAGTCGGATGTCTATCTGGGCTAAAGAGTAGCATGTTTTCCAAAAGTTGTACACAAACTGAGTTCCTCGATCCGATATTAGGGCCGTAGGGAATCCATACAAGCGCACTACCTGCTCGAGGAAGCTCCGGGTGAGGCCGGAGGCATTAGGCAAACCCTTGAATGGAAAGAAGTGAGCCATTTTGGAGAATAGGTCCACGACTACCAGGATTGTGTCATAGCCGTGACAAGAAGGGAGGTCCGTAATAAAGTCTAGGGACAGTGTGTGCCACAGAGCTGGCGGAATGTCCAAAGGTTGAAGGAGTCCTGCGGGTCTTTGCTTAGAGGACTTTTTCTGGGCACAGATTCCACAAGACGTGATGAATTGGATTACATCTTTGCGCCATGTTGGCCACCAGTAATTCTTCTTCACTTTAGCCAAGGTCTTTGCAATTCCCGGGTGTCCCTCTATGAGAAAGTCATGGTACTCAGATATAACTTGTTCTTGCAGTTCCTTCACCGGCATGAACAACCGGTTCTTGTAGTGTGACAGTTGTCCTTCACACAAAAGTGCTCACCTCTGGAACCCCATTCTTGTAATTGCTCTTGAGTTAGCACTTGCTGAACTTCGTATAAGAGCTCTTCCTGGTTCATGGTGGTGGAGATACCTAGGATTCTGTCATTAGGGATAATGGCCACGGGATTGGGAGGCACAAGGGACATTTCCTCGGTGCCCATGCACGAAAGGGCATCCGTTTTGCCATTCTTGACTCCAGGTCAATATGTGATTACAAAATCACACTGTGCAAAAAAAAGGGCCCAGCATAGCTGCCGAGATGACTGAGCTTTCGCATCCTTCAAATATTGGAGATATCGGTGATCTGTTGTCACTGTGATGGTATGTCTGGCTCCCAATAAGTTATGTCACCAAGCCTTGAATGTGGCCTTGATGGCGAGCAGCTCCTTATCGGTGATGGCATAGTTGAGCTCCGGCGGTGTGAACGTCCGTGACCAAAAGGCCAATGGATGCAGTTGGCCTGTGTGCGGGTCCTTCTGCGACAGCACTGCGCCCATCGCCATACTGGACGCATCTGTTTCTACAATATAGGGAAGGTCTGGACGTGGATGCCGCAGGATCAGGGCCATGGGAAAACTTTGCCTTGAGTTCTTGGAACGCCTTCTCGGCCTCCTCGGTCCAGCGAAAGGTCTTGTTGCATTTCAATAAGAGTGAAGCAATCGGGTGCACAATTTGTGAGAACCCAGGAATGAAGCAGTGGTAGAAGTTCGCAAAACCCAGCATACTCTGGACCCCCTTGATGGAACTTGGCGCTGGCCAGTTGAGGACCGTGTCAACCTTATGAGCATCCATGTGTATCCGCCTGGGTGAAAGGACAAAACCCAGAAACTCCACCTATGTAACATGGAACGAGCATTTCTTCAGCTTGGCGTAGAGGTGGTGTTGTCGAAGCTTGGTCAGGACTGCCCGTACATGTCCTACATGTTCTTGCTCTGCTGTTGAGTACACCAGGATGTCATCAATGTACACTAGGGCGCAGACGTCAATAAGTTCTCTAAGCACATCATTCATGAAGTATTGGAATGCATCCGGGGCATTGCACAGTCCGAACGGCATTACTTGATATTCGTACTTGGTGCGGAATGCTGTTTTTCACAAATCCTCTTATTTAATGCACACTAGATGGTAGGCCCCTCTAAGGTCTACTTTAGTATAGATCTGGGCTTCTTTGACCTGGTCTAGTAGCTCCGGGATCAGCGGCGGAGGATAACAGTTTTTTATGGTAATTTGGTTCATGGCACGGTAGTCGATGCATGTTCTCAAGTCCGCTTCTTTTTTCGGTACGAAGAATAACAGAGCCGTGGCCGATGACTTGGACGGGCGGATGAAGCCGTTGGCCAGTTATTGCTTTAGATAGGTATTCAGGTGTTGGTTTTCTGGTTCTGTGAGCGCATAGATACGCCCACACGGAATCCGGGCTCCAGGCAGCAGATCGATCTGGCAATCGTAGGGTCTGTGAGGGGGGAGAGTATTTGCTTGCTCTTTCTGAAAAACGTCCCAAAAGTCTTGATAGTGTACTGGCAGCACAGCGATCCCCCCCAGGACGCCCACTGCACCTTCACGTACTGGAGAACTGGCGTGCTTCCCCTTCTGACCTTTTGGGTAGCAAGTGTGCGTGCAACTATGGCTGAAAACCAATTGACGGGCACGCCAGTTGATTCGCGGGTTGTGTGCGACTAGCCACGGCATTCCCAGGATTAACCGGAACTGTGAGACCTTGATCAAATCGAAGGTGATGATTTCACGATTTCCATCCTCACACAAGAGAGTGAGTTCTGTGGTGCATTCAGGAACGGGTCCCGAGGCAATCTCGGTGCCGTCAACGGTTGTGACCATCTCGGCGGTTGACTTAGGGCAGAGTGGTAGCCTCATCTTTGCTGCGACGTCCTGATCAATATAGTTCCCCACCACTCCACTATCGATATAAGCTTTTATTGAATGCATGACCGATGGGTTCTGGTGAGTGATTAAGATTACAGGCAGAGCAAATGGGAGGTCTGTAGATGAATCTTCTGGCTCGACAATTGGACCCCTACAATTGCCAGGCTTGGCAATTTTCCAACTCCTCACCAGGATTCTCCTTGTCTGTAGCCCCGACGGTCCTTCCGGGTGGTTTGACAGGACACCCTCTTAGGAAGTGGCCAGCCTTGCCACAATACAAGCACAACTGCAACTCTCTCCTTTTTTCCCATTGGACTTTGGTTAAAGGAGGTCTGACTTCACCTATTTGCATGGGTTCGATGGTACCTTCTGACCCCCTCGGAGCTTGGTCTTTGGGTCGTACCAATACTGGCCGGGCATCTGGTTTACCACGTTTGCTTTTTCGGTCTTGCAGTCGTTGATCTAGTTGCACTACGAGGCTAATGAATTCAGCACAATCCCGAGGTGGGTCCAACACTTGAGCCAACACATCTTTCAGCTCTCCTCACAGACCCCGATGGAACAGGGTAGTCTGTTTGTTGTCAGGCCAATCTGCTTCTACCACCAGCCTGTTGAACATGGCGATATATGTCAGCAAGTCCTGGTTCCCTTGTCGAAGGGACAAGAGTTTGTTATCTAACGCCTGTCCATGGTGGTGTCGGGTGAAAAGCTTTTCCAGCTCCTGTAGAAACCTTACAAAGTCCTGCAATAGGGGATTATCCCGACTGATGAATGGCGCAAACCAATCAGCAGCACTCCCACTGAGGTAGGAAAGCATGAATTCCACCCACGACTGGTTGGTCGGGAATGCTCCGGGCCTGCATAGAAAATGGAGGCAACACTGGTTCATAAAAGTCGCATATCGTTGGGAATTCCCGAGAATCGCTCCGGAGGGGCTAATGGTACTGTTCCTGGTAGGTTGATCTGGACCGGATTGCTCACTAGAGTTGGTGTAGAGAGGGTGACCCCTGGTAACGGGGCTTGACTGGCTTGTGATTCAAGAAGTTGCCTGCTAAGGTTGTCTGTCCTTTCCTTGGTCACAATTAGCTCTCTCCTCAAGGCGTTGGTTTCCTGCCGCAACGAGTGGACCTCTGCGTGGAACTGCCCCAACAATTGGGCCAATTGATCCGTCTCTGAAGTTTCCATGCCGGGCGCGCGGGTGGATTATTAAGTAAGGCTTTGCATTCTGTAACGCTCACCTGGTATCCACAGGGACGCCTCTGGACTGGTCTGGGACACCTCTGGCCTCTTTGCACCTTCCCAGGACTTCGTTCTGCCAGGAATCAGTAATAAAAGATAGGAGGGGGTAGGGGGCTTAGCGACCTCTCCTTCTCTCCCGCGGCCCACCTCCCAGCTTTCCCTTGTGGTCTTCCCTGGGGGTTTTGCTCACCTTGATTTTTGTAATGCCGCACTCTCCATCCTGCCGTACTAGGCAGGGGTGCGTCGTTGTAGGCTTGATCCGCCGAGTTACTTCACTGGCATTTGCCTGGATCCAGACCGGCTGCGACTCCGCCTTTCAGGTAAGTCTTTTTAGTGTTTTTTGAAAAAAGTCTATATTGATGAATGTCCAAGTAACCTTCTTCTCTTGTCTTGCAGAGGCTGATGGAAATTGTCGAGGCTGCCAACTGAGTTTGAGAAGGTAAGGATGCAGTAGATGCGGCGCTGAAAGCGTCCTTGCAAGTTGACTGACCTGTGCTGTGTTTCTTTACAAGTCGCAGAGAATTCATGGAAGCGACGATGTATTGGGACAGAACGCCAAAGGTGATGTTCGGAATGGCAGAGGCCTTCCAGGTGAGATGTTAAGTAGCTTCTAATTCTTGCCTCTTTCATCGTGAAGATGTAGGTGGGGACCGATGGAAAAGTCCTCAAAGGTTCCTACTGATGGAAGAGTTGGAGCTGAGCAGGTAAGGATGGCGATGTGCTTCCAAGTTGTTCGCCCGAGCAGGCCAGGATACAGAGCAGGACCCGGTGAACGTCACGCTGCAACAGCAGAATAACGCGAAGCGCGTGCTTCGGGTCAGGTGTGGTTTAAATACCCAGCAGGTATCCCAGGTGCCTTTGTGGCGGACACCAACCTTGAAGCTAGCCTGCTCGTTGCAGTTCCCCGATAATCCTTGTGGGGGCAGCCATGTTCACCCATTGTCCATTGGAAACCATACTTGCCAAGTGAACCTGGTGCCAACGGTGCCAGGATTGCATCCAAGACAACCGCAATGGGCTAGTTTGGGTCTTTCTGGCCTTGGGACAGTACTGAGGCGGGGCCATGTTGCCCAAAACCCATAGTCTGGGTTCGAGGTCGTGACACATGCGTCGTACTAAAGAGTACTGGTTCAGACGTCACAGAGATGTACGTTGTATGATAAAAAACCTTGGGCCACCCATTTCGTTTGTTACATTAAGTTTAGCAGGATATGCATGGGAAGATTTACATGATTTCCTATGCATAGCAAACAAAAACAAAACAAACATATATATACTAACACCTGGAGAACTTTGCTCTCTAGATCCTGTCAATGTTTCAAGATATTTCCATCATCACTTCATTGCTATGCTACACTTTATTTGTAATAAAACTGTCCCTCCCCTCTGAGAAGTGCAACACTTCTTTTGGAGAAAAGAATACCAAGCCAGTGGAGCACCACGTGCCCACATGCTTTTATGGATTAAAGATGCTCCATAATTTGGTCAAGACAGTGATGCCACTGTTTTACAGTTTATCGAAAAATATGTCACTTGTGAAATTCCATCAGAAGCAACAAATAGTGATCTGCATGCACAAATTGTACAATTTCAAAGACACAAATGTGGGAAATATTGTCACCGCAAATACAAAAACAAAGGGAAATACTACACCAAATGCTGCTTTGGTTTCCCTAGACCAGTTACAGAAACAGGTGAAGTGAACAACTTCATGTCTTCGGTTAGACATAGTGTTAAAGGTAAATCACCCAAGAACACATATTACATAAAAAGAACAGAAGAAACAAAATATATCAATGATTACAATGGAATCATTGCCCTCTTATGGAATGCAAACATAGATGTGCAGTACATTGAAAACAATTCCACTGCAGTTGCACGGTATGTTACAGCCTACTTAACCAAAGCAGAATGACCTATCATCGGACAAAACACTGTCTCAGAAATTGTACAGCTTAGGCATAAAAATGCTCTCCCATAGAGTATGTGGCTGCTATGAAGCTGCAGATCGTTTAACCGGTACTGCTTTATTTGGAAAATCTGAGAATATAGTATGGCTAAGTCTTGGTCCTGCTAAATCTAGAAAAACAGTTCTCAAATCATACAACAGCATAGAAACAATAGCCAAAAATGATCCCAACAGCCAAGACACTTTGAAAAACAATTTACTGGACACATACTACCAAAACAGAAATACCAATTTGGAAACCATGTGTCTATACCACATAGCCCAAAACTTCACATACAAAAATAATATAAAACACAATGAAAATAAAGGTAGATACAGAGTGACAAGTTTTGAAGGTAGCTTAGTGAAACTTACCAAAAGAAGCTTAATTAATCAAATTAAATTGTCATTAAAAACTCCTCAACATAAAGAACTACATTACATGTCCCTGCTACAACATTTTAAACCATGGAGAAAAGAAGAAGAGATACTAGCAGGGTAATTCATAGAAAATCGCACAAAAGTGACGCACGCGACTGGCGCACAGCATGCCCTTGCGAATGTCTGCGCCAGCCGCGTGCGCTAAAATCGATTTCCACGCACAGCGTATTCATGGATTATCGCATCCAAAACCAGCCGTGGCGCAGCGTGGCGCAGCGACCCTGCAGCAGCGCCAGTTACGCCCCCAAGAACGCCCTCGCGCAAGGAAAAGCCTTCAAAATCCCCAAATAATCGCAAAGGGCTGCGCTAACCCTGGACCAGTTCACAAGGCTGGCAAACAGCAAACGCCAAGCGGGGAACGTGTATTACAGGGGTTCGTGGGAAGTATCACACGCAATTCCAGCAGGGTACGTGTATTTCAGGGGTGCACGGGAAGTTCCACACTCGATTTCAGCAGGGTATGTGTATTTCAGGGGTGCGCGGGAAGTTCCACACGCGATTGGCCCCGTGCGAGCAGGGTACGTGCATTCCAGGGGTGCGCGGGAAGTTCCACACGCGATTTCAGCAGGGTACGTGTATTTCAGGGGTGCGAGGGAAGTTCCACATGCGATTGGCCCCGTGCGAGCAGGGTACGTGTATTCCAGGGGTGCGCGGGAAGTTCCACATGCGATTTCAGCAGGGTACGTGTATTTCAGGGGTGCGAGGGAAGTTCCACACGTGATTGGCCCCGTGCGAGCAGGGTACGTGTATTTCAGGGGTGCGCGGGAAGTTCCACACGCGATTGGCCCCGTGCGAGCAGGGTACGTGTATTTCAGGGGTGCGCGGGAAGTTCCACACGCGATTTCACGGCATTCCCAGGATTAACCGGAACTGTGAGACCTTGATCAAATCGAAGGTGATGATTTCACGATTTCCATCCTCACACAAGAGAGTGAGTTCTGTGGTGCATTCAGGAACGGGTCCCGAGGCAATCTCGGTGCCGTCAACGGTTGTGACCATCTCGGCGGTTGACTTAGGGCAGAGTGGTAGCCTCATCTTTGCTGCGACGTCCTGATCAATATAGTTCCCCACCACTCCACTATCGATATAAGCTTTTATTGAATGCATGACCGATGGGTTCTGGTGAGTGATTAAGATTACAGGCAGAGCAAATGGGAGGTCTGTAGATGAATCTTCTGGCTCGACAATTGGACCCCTACAATTGCCAGGCTTGGCAATTTTCCAACTCCTCACCAGGATTCTCCTTGTCTGTAGCCCCGACGGTCCTTCCGGGTGGTTTGACAGGACACCCTCTTAGGAAGTGGCCAGCCTTGCCACAATACAAGCACAACTGCAACTCTCTCCTTTTTTCCCATTGGACTTTGGTTAAAGGAGGTCTGACTTCACCTATTTGCATGGGTTCGATGGTACCTTCTGACCCCCTCGGAGCTTGGTCTTTGGGTCGTACCAATACTGGCCGGGCATCTGGTTTACCACGTTTGCTTTTTCGGTCTTGCAGTCGTTGATCTAGTTGCACTACGAGGCTAATGAATTCAGCACAATCCCGAGGTGGGTCCAACACTTGAGCCAACACATCTTTCAGCTCTCCTCACAGACCCCGATGGAACAGGGTAGTCTGTTTGTTGTCAGGCCAATCTGCTTCTACCACCAGCCTGTTGAACATGGCGATATATGTCAGCAAGTCCTGGTTCCCTTGTCGAAGGGACAAGAGTTTGTTATCTAACGCCTGTCCATGGTGGTGTCGGGTGAAAAGCTTTTCCAGCTCCTGTAGAAACCTTACAAAGTCCTGCAATAGGGGATTATCCCGACTGATGAATGGCGCAAACCAATCAGCAGCACTCCCACTGAGGTAGGAAAGCATGAATTCCACCCACGACTGGTTGGTCGGGAATGCTCCGGGCCTGCATAGAAAATGGAGGCAACACTGGTTCATAAAAGTCGCATATCGTTGGGAATTCCCGAGAATCGCTCCGGAGGGGCTAATGGTACTGTTCCTGGTAGGTTGATCTGGACCGGATTGCTCACTAGAGTTGGTGTAGAGAGGGTGACCCCTGGTAACGGGGCTTGACTGGCTTGTGATTCAAGAAGTTGCCTGCTAAGGTTGTCTGTCCTTTCCTTGGTCACAATTAGCTCTCTCCTCAAGGCGTTGGTTTCCTGCCGCAACGAGTGGACCTCTGCGCGGAACTGCCCCAACAATTGGGCCAATTGATCCGTCTCTGAAGTTTCCATGCCGGGCGCGCGGGTGGATTATTAAGTAAGGCTTTGCATTCTGTAACGCTCACCTGGTATCCACAGGGACGCCTCTGGACTGGTCTGGGACACCTCTGGCCTCTTTGCACCTTCCCAGGACTTCGTTCTGCCAGGAATCAGTAATAAAAGATAGGAGGGGGTAGGGGGCTTAGCGACCTCTCCTTCTCTCCCGCGGCCCACCTCCCAGCTTTCCCTTGTGGTCTTCCCTGGGGGTTTTGCTCACCTTGATTTTTGTAATGCCGCACTCTCCATCCTGCCGTACTAGGCAGGGGTGCGTCGTTGTAGGCTTGATCCGCCGAGTTACTTCACTGGCATTTGCCTGGATCCAGACCGGCTGCGACTCCGCCTTTCAGGTAAGTCTTTTTAGTGTTTTTTGAAAAAAGTCTATATTGATGAATGTCCAAGTAACCTTCTTCTCTTGTCTTGCAGAGGCTGATGGAAATTGTCGAGGCTGCCAACTGAGTTTGAGAAGGTAAGGATGCAGTAGATGCGGCGCTGAAAGCGTCCTTGCAAGTTGACTGACCTGTGCTGTGTTTCTTTACAAGTCGCAGAGAATTCATGGAAGCGACGATGTATTGGGACAGAACGCCAAAGGTGATGTTCGGAATGGCAGAGGCCTTCCAGGTGAGATGTTAAGTAGCTTCTAATTCTTGCCTCTTTCATCGTGAAGATGTAGGTGGGGACCGATGGAAAAGTCCTCAAAGGTTCCTACTGATGGAAGAGTTGGAGCTGAGCAGGTAAGGATGGCGATGTGCTTCCAAGTTGTTCGCCCGAGCAGGCCAGGATACAGAGCAGGACCCGGTGAACGTCACGCTGCAACAGCAGAATAACGCGAAGCGCGTGCTTCGGGTCAGGTGTGGTTTAAATACCCAGCAGGTATCCCAGGTGCCTTTGGGGCGGACACCAACCTTGAAGCTAGCCTGCTCGTTGCAGTTCCCCGATAATCCTTGTGGGGGCAGCCATGTTCACCCATTGTCCATTGGAAACCATACTTGCCAAGTGAACCTGGTGCCAACGGTGCCAGGATTGCATCCAAGACAACCGCAATGGGCTAGTTTGGGTCTTTCTGGCCTTGGGACAGTACTGAGGCGGGGCCATGTTGCCCAAAACCCATAGTCTGGGTTCGAGGTCGTGACACATGCGTCGTACTAAAGAGTACTGGTTCAGACGTCACAGAGATGTACGTTGTATGATAAAAAACCTTGGGCCACCCATTTCGTTTGTTACATTAAGTTTAGCAGGATATGCATGGGAAGATTTACATGATTTCCTATGCATAGCAAACAAAAACAAAACAAACATATATATACTAACACCTGGAGAACTTTGCTCTCTAGATCCTGTCAATGTTTCAAGATATTTCCATCATCACTTCATTGCTATGCTACACTTTATTTGTAATAAAACTGTCCCTCCCCTCTGAGAAGTGCAACACTTCTTTTGGAGAAAAGAATACCAAGCCAGTGGAGCACCACGTGCCCACATGCTTTTATGGATTAAAGATGCTCCATAATTTGGTCAAGACAGTGATGCCACTGTTTTACAGTTTATCGAAAAATATGTCACTTGTGAAATTCCATCAGAAGCAACAAATAGTGATCTGCATGCACAAATTGTACAATTTCAAAGACACAAATGTGGGAAATATTGTCACCGCAAATACAAAAACAAAGGGAAATACTACACCAAATGCTGCTTTGGTTTCCCTAGACCAGTTACAGAAACAGGTGAAGTGAACAACTTCATGTCTTCGGTTAGACATAGTGTTAAAGGTAAATCACCCAAGAACACATATTACATAAAAGGAACAGAAGAAACAAAATATATCAATGATTACAATGGAATCATTGCCCTCTTATGGAATGCAAACATAGATGTGCAGTACATTGAAAACAATTCCACTGCAGTTGCACGGTATGTTACAGCCTACTTAACCAAAGCAGAATGACCTATCATCGGACAAAACACTGTCTCAGAAATTGTACAGCTTAGGCATAAAAATGCTCTCCCATAGAGTATGTGGCTGCTATGAAGCTGCAGATCGTTTAACCGGTACTGCTTTATTTGGAAAATCTGAGAATATAGTATGGCTAAGTCTTGGTCCTGCTAAATCTAGAAAAACAGTTCTCAAATCATACAACAGCATAGAAACAATAGCCAAAAATGATCCCAACAGCCAAGACACTTTGAAAAACAATTTACTGGACACATACTACCAAAACAGAAATACCAATTTGGAAACCATGTGTCTATACCACATAGCCCAAAACTTCACATACAAAAATAATATAAAACACAATGAAAATAAAGGTAGATACAGAGTGACACGTTTTGAAGGTAGCTTAGTGAAACTTACCAAAAGAAGCTTAATTAATCAAATTAAATTGTCATTAAAAACTCCTCAACATAAAGAACTACATTACATGTCCCTGCTACAACATTTTAAACCATGGAGAAAAGAAGAAGAGATACTAGCAGGGTAATTCATAGAAAATCGCACAAAAGTGACGCACGCGACTGGCGCACAGCATGCCCTTGCGAATGTCTGCGCCAGCCGCGTGCGCTAAAATCGATTTCCACGCACAGCGTATTCATGGATTATCGCATCCAAAACCAGCCGTGGCGCAGCGTGGCGCAGCGACCCTGCAGCAGCGCCAGTTACGCCCCCAAGAACGCCCTCGCGCAAGGAAAAGCCTTCAAAATCCCCAAATAATCGCAAAGGGCTGCGCTAACCCTGGACCAGTTCACAAGGCTGGCAAACAGCAAACGCCAAGCGGGGAACGTGTATTACAGGGGTTCGTGGGAAGTATCACACGCAATTCCAGCAGGGTACGTGTATTTCAGGGGTGCACGGGAAGTTCCACACTCGATTTCAGCAGGGTATGTGTATTTCAGGGGTGCGCGGGAAGTTCCACACGCGATTGGCCCCGTGCGAGCAGGGTACGTGCATTCCAGGGGTGCGCGGGAAGTTCCACACGCGATTTCAGCAGGGTACGTGTATTTCAGGGGTGCGAGGGAAGTTCCACATGCGATTGGCCCCAGCGAGCAGGGTACGTGTATTCCAGGGGTGCGCGGGAAGTTCCACATGCGATTTCAGCAGGGTACGTGTATTTCAGGGGTGCGAGGGAAGTTCCACACGTGATTGGCCCCGTGCGAGCAGGGTACGTGTATTTCAGGGGTGCGCGGGAAGTTCCACACGCGATTGGCCCGGTGCGAGCAGGGTACGTGTATTTCAGGGATGCGCGGGAAGTTCCACACGCGATTTCAGCAGGGTACGTGTATGGGAATGTAAAAAAAGTAAAAAGAAGCATGTCCATGAAAAAATGCAAAACCAAAAATCAGAATCCAAAGGAATGGTGTCCAAAGTCACAGTCCAGCAAAAAAAATCCAATGTGAAATTATAATAGAAAGCCATTGCTCCATGGGTAAATGGTAAAAAGAAACGAAAATCCAACAGTGAACTATGTACACGTGAACAAGCCAGGGTCCATGATCCCAACAAAAGAAATGAAACCTATCTAACAACACTACCTAATAAAAATAACTATATACAAAAATGTGGCCCATTGTCCAAAAGGTCCAAAGAAAAAGAAAAAACAAAGGAAACCTAACACTAACTACATAACTATTTACATGGGCAGCGGGCTAGTCCAACGGCTCACTGGATGTTGTCATGGGCCAGGGCATCATCGAACTCCTGTTCAATGGCTTGGAGGCGGGCATGTTCCCTGGCCCCGAGGTCTCGCAGGGATAAAGCAGTGTCCAGCTCCAACTCCCTGCGAAGACCCTCGAGGCACTCAGCCCGCCTCAGCGCCCTCCGCATGGAGTTCTCTGCCCTGACCATTGTGAGCCGTTGCTCCTCTGCCCGCTGCCGCTCCGCACCTATCCGCAGGCCCAACCGCTCCCACACGGAAGCCACTCCCATTCCAGGGATCTCCTGCCCTCTGGCCGATGCCTGCACCCCTGATGTTGATGGCCCCGAGCCATGATGCCTCCCACGTCGAGCCTGCCGCTGCCTCCGACGCAACTGCCTGTGCCAGCACAACGGCATCCAGGCTGACGGTATCCACCGACGCCGTCGTGCACGTGCCCTGCCCGATGATGCCGTCACATCCTCCATCTGCTGGGGTCCAGTTGCTGGTGTGTCCACCCCTGCTGGACCTCCGACTCCTGACTGTGGCAGGGATGGGATCCCCACCGACCCGGCTGCATTGGTCGGGGCAGGTCCACAGGGGGCCCTGGTGGCATCTGGGCCAGAAGACGGCATGGAGAACGACTGGTGCATAGTCTCCACAGAGGAGGAGAGGGTCGCCAGATTGGCCGACACATGTAGGAAACCCCCGACCATGGCCTTTCCCAACTGGGCCACGTCGGCACTGTGCTCTCTGTGATGACGTGCATGCTCCTCCCGGGAAGCACGCACCTCATCACGGATTGCACCTGTGTGCAACGCGACACCAATCAGGACCTTCTCCATACGGCCAGGGGTCCCCTCGTACGCAGGTGGAGGGGAGTCAGATGACATGGACATCCCCCTACCTGCGGACGGGCCTGGGATGGGGCATCCCTGCTGGTGCATGGTGGTGCAGTCACAGTGTCAGGGACAGTGACATGCACAGGCCCCTCCAAGGCGACCTGTGCTGCCTCCTGCCCCTGCCCCTGGACTGCAACACTTGCACCAGCATGGATGCCCCCACCAGGCCCAATGTGCGCCTCAGTAGCGGCCTCCTCCTCCTCTGTGGAAACTACCAACCTGGATGGCTCCCCCTAGAGGGGCTCACCCACACCTTCCGCTGCAGCCATGGGGGCATCCCTGCCGCTTTGCTCCACAGAGCTGTCTCCGCCCTCTTCTTCACGTGGCGCTGTGTAGAGGGAGACATAGAACACAAGCATCAGGGTACTGTACAATGGTCCCCTAGACAGGAAGCAATAGCAGATGAGTGGCACTGTCAAAGATCACTTCCATCATGTCCCTCCACAACACATGGCTCAGTGCAGGTAAAACACATGCGGTAACAGGCATGGCGCATGCTATGGGCATTAGAATACATGTACAAGTTATTCTATAAACATACACTGTTGCTTTTGGAACTCACATGCATCATGTACCATGCCTATCACATGCACACACTTCACCCTAGTTTCATCCATCTGGCCTCGTACACCACAGACACAGTGGATACAAGGATGACTAGGCTGCATCAGTGAACCGGAACATTGCCACAGACATGTGTCATGCATCCCAGGCATTCACAAGTCACAGACACGCTGGTCAGACACACAGACATGGACAGCATATATGGCATCAGCACCCATCCCTCACCCATGTCCAGGAACAGAGACTGGCATGCTTTCATGTGGCCATTCCGCATAGGGCAACCCATATTGCATTTGAACACATGCACCAACCGTGTGGTTCACACATTACTGGTCTCACATGCATGACGTCCCTGCACACACACATGCATACATGGGCTATGTCACACATACAGGCAAGTATCAGACAACCAGCACACTGCGACATGCCCTGTCTCACACAGCAATGCTTGGCCACTTACCGCTCAACTCCAGACGGGTCTGCCTCTTAAGGATCTGGCCGTGGCGTGCTGGGCCTACGCGTTCCAGGACCCTCATCTGGATGGTACTCATGCGGCCCTGGCCCCCCTCCACGAGGCGCCGGGCCTTCAAGAGGGTCCTGGACCTGCAGTCATCCCAGCGCTTCTTGACATGTTGGTAGTCGCAGACTGCCACCCCCTCCGCGTTGATGGCAGTCACGATGTCCGTCCAGATCCGAGTCCGCCCTTCCTTGTTGGCGCGCTTACTTCCGAAGAGGGCATCATACTGCCCCAGGACTTGCTCCACCAGGACACCAACTTCGGTGGCACTGAAGCTGGTGCTCCTCTGCCTCTCTGGCCAGGGGTTGCCAGTGGTGCCAGATGTAGCAGTGCCGGACATGGCAACCCCAGACGCAGGAGTGGGTGGGCAACTGGGTCCTGGGGCTGGGCTGTGGAGCGATGGTATCCCAGTCGGGAGTCTTCTGTTCCAGCAGGGGTGGACACAGCAAATGGACCCCTGCAGATGGCTGATGTGCAGGCACCAAATGGCAGGGCACTGTGGCAGCAGGCAGGCAGGCAGGCAGGCAGCAGCAGATGGCTCGTGGGAGGCTGCTCGGGGCTCTGGGGGGCAGTAATTCTGCCTTTTAGGCAGGAGCGTGGTCTTCCGTGTGCTTACGTGTGGCAAGCTTGATACGAAGTGATTTGGCACGTGAAAATCCTGCACGTCTGTGTGTAAATCGAGGAAAGGCCCTTAGCGCGTATGCACGTCAGCACGCATATGCAATTTCATTGGACCAAAGGCCCTTAGCGCGTGAGCGCGTCTGTGACGTGAGGCGCACGGGTGTTTCCCTCATTACACGTGATGACAGAGCACACATGGATTTCCACCAATCGCGTGTGGAACTTCCTGCGCATCCCAGAAATACACGTACCCAGGCCAATCGCGTGTATGCTCACTTCCCCCCGATTACACGCAATGACACTCGGACGTGCAGTTTCATTTCATTGGCCCAAAGGCCACCATGCGCAGCTGTGACGTCACGCGCATGGCCGTAGAGAATGGCGCGTGTAAAAATGAAGAGATACACGTCCGAGTGTCAAAGCGCGTAATTGGTGGAAATGGCCTCATTGCGTATGCGCGTCTGTGACGTGTGTATAAAAGGTACCTGTAGGACGTCATTTCCTTGTACGCGCTTTTCATGGAGAGCGAGTGGGTGAAATCTGTACTTCTTGTCGGTTCACACGCGATTTACTTCACAGCGTTTCCAGTTCGTACTCCCTGTTACCTCTGACAGTTTTTTCTCTTTTCCTCTTTTTCCTGGGCCTGTTTCCTCAAACAGCTTCCCTACTACTGTTGTCCTGTCTCCTCAGACAGCGTACAATTCTTCTTTTGGTGGGGGTGTTGCCAACGCGCACACACGCATATTTTTCGCGCTTTTGTTCCTGGCAGACGGTGAGTCGCGCAAGTATCTAACATCTGTGCCTGCCCCGTGTGTCACGTACCACTTCAGAGATCATTCTAGGCTGCGTGTGACACGCATACGTTCATTCTTGTGTTCCTGGGTGCCACAGCGTAGTGCAGGTTTTTTTTTCCACGCACGTGGTCTAGGAGGGGTTGCGTGCACCTTACTTCCCTTTTTGGCCTGCCTGTGCGTTGCATGACCCGTCATCTTTCCCCAGGGGTGACATAAAGCCTTGCTAGATCACTAGGGTACGATTACCATCTGTTACCCAAGCCCTTTGACCCCCAATTGCCCAGGACAATAGTTCACATCAACTCCCATACGCACAATAACATCAGTGCCATGGCTGGGAGGCAAACAAGCCGTAAGGGTGGCAAAGGTGGCCGAGCCCCAAGTGGTGGCCGTGGTGGATCCTGTAGGGGACGTGGCCGTGACTTGCAGGGTGCCCCTAGCCCCCCATGTGTGGAGGAGCAGTCAGGGACACCCATGCCCCCCCCGGGTTGAGGTTACCGTGGCTGTCACCATCCATGCTCAGCCCTTGTTGGACCAGCCCACTGTGGAACCAGACCTGGCACAGGGTGACCCCATGGCTGACTTCCAGGTCAGCAGGTCTAGGCCACATGTGCCGGTGAACGTTGGTGTCATCAGGCCATGTGGATCAGGGGCAGCTAGGTCATCTGCTGCCCCGCGTAGGCATGCTGGGGAGGCTGCAGGGGCAGCTGCGGCTCCATCCACCCCAACTCTCACACACCCAGCCAGGACAGTGTCGGTCCAAGTCCATCATGCTGACATTCCCCCTGACACCATCACACTTGAGATAATGCCTGCACCAACTCCCATGCTGAGTGTACAATCCCACGCTCCTGCCCCTAGTGTCCAGAGAGGCACAGGATACTCTGGATCCCCACCACCTTCCAAGCGGAAGAGGAAGAGTGCTCGTCCAGTAGAGGCTGATGCCCCAGACACGGCTACACAGTCCGGCCCGTCAAGGAAGCCCAGCTTCAATGAGGCCGAACTGAATGCACTTGTAGAGTATGTGTCCGCACATGACCGCGAAATGGTGATTGTTGCAGGATCCAAGACCACACCTGCACAACGTCAGGCACACTGGCAGACCATTGCGGACATCACAAGTGCCCTTGGAATCGTGAGGCGCACAGCTAATGATTGCTACAAGCGCTGGAATGACCTGAAGCGCAGGGCAAAGAATAAGCTGGCCTCAAGTCATGCCGCAACTCTAGTGACTGGAGGTGGGTCACCAGCAGACGACATAGAACTCACTCCACATGAGCAGGTTGCTGGGACCTACGTCACGGAAGAACAGATCCAAGGCGTGGGAGAGCTGGCAGATTACGAGGCATTGTCCGGTGAGTGCACATGCATGTGTGTGTCATCCATGTGCATGTTGTGTGTGGGAGGGCTTCTGTTTGTGTGCCAGGGGAGGGTGTGTGTGCCTGAGTGGTTCGGCTCACCCATGTGCCTCTTCCTAAACATTCTTGGCACCACCATTTGGGTATAGCCGCATCCCTTCGGCCAACATTAGACATCCAGCCCAACAACACGCCAGTTGCCCTTGGAGTGTCATCTTGCCACTACACTGTTGCTTATTTACCTCTGCTTATTCAGGCAGATTGTTTGCATACCACCACTTTTTCTCAGGATTTCTCAGTCCTATTGTCACATGTCTGACATGGCTATGGTACAGTGGACTGGCTCAGTTTCGTGGACATGATTAGTTTGGACATGTCCCTGTGCAATAGGACCATTTTTGACTGGCAGCTGCATGTTAAACATTAGAACCATTACAATGAAAATAATCAATCATATGAACAAACTGGACTGAATGAACAATTGGTGACCTCCTCTCCCTCTTCACTTCATGCCTAGGGTACATGCCATCTGTGTGATGGCATGTGTATTTGACCTGCCAATCACCGGCCAATGTGTGATGGCACTGCTAGGCAGCATGCAGCAAATGTGTTCATCTTCCATCTTGGTATCATCAATGTGTGGCATCTGCCTCCCCATCACACGCAGTGATGGTGCATGCATGGGAGTGTTTTAGTCATGTGGGACATGTGTCAATCAAGTACTGTTTCTGTAGCCTCTCAGCCCTCATTGTGCGCCATGGTGCTAATGCCTGTTTCCATTTGTTTTCTTTTATGTCTTTGCAGGGGAAGACGCACCTGATACTGCTGGGGTTGTGGAGATGGTGCAGACCCAGGAGGGGTCTGAGGGCCGACCAACCACCAGTGAGGGACGTGGTGTGGTGGTGGGTGAGAACCCACAACTGCTGCAGGTTGTGCTCTCAAGGGGTGTCTCTGGCTGCACCTCCCCCGAGCTGTACTCAGGTGTTGATTCGGATGATGAGACCTACATGCCGTCGCAGGTGAGTGTTCCTGGGAGGGATTCTGTTCTGTCCGACCCACCTGCACCAGGGTTAGAACCCTCAATGGGGATGTCAGTGTTGGCAGGTACGCCTTTGGTGGTTACGGATGCAGGGTCACACTCCGCGACATCTGATCCTGTTCCTGGGCCAGCAGATCAGAGGGGGAATGCAGTCCTGCAGCCTCAGGCAGTGCCGGCACAGCAAGGCGCAGTTCACCTTGCCCCAGACAGGTGTGGTACCCGCCGACGTGGTGGCCGTACGCCACCTGGCAATAACGCATGGGAGCAATCCATTTACGGTATGGCAACCCAACAGGCAGCATCATCAGAGATGATGGCTCAGGCCATGGATAGGGTGGCCACTTCCATTGTCCCCCCGAAAGGCTGATGGAGCGACTACAGCAGGCAACCAATTCCATCTGTCAGTCACACAGGGAGGACATGTTGGCGTTCAACAAGGACAGGCGGGCGGCACTGACGACTCTGCAGGAAGCCATCTCCATAGAGTCCCAGGGCCACAGGGAAGCCCTGAGGCTGGAACTCCTTCACCTCAGGACGACTCTTGTTCAGCTTGAGGCTTCAACAGACCGAAGGACAGAACAGCAGCTGGAGCGTCTCACCCGTACGCTCTCAGCTGAGATGCAGGCAACTAGGGCGGAGGTCCGGGCATCCCGTGAGTTGTTGCATGGGGACCTCCGCACACTCATCCTCCAGGACGAGACCTACCACACCCGCATGCTTGCAGCCATGGAGGAACAGACTAGGGCCTTGCGTGGGCTGCCTCCCATAGTGCCACCACCTCCGGATGCAGCTGCACAGGGTGAGAATAGCGACAGCAGTGATACTCCCACAATAGGGTAGCCGTGTGGGCCATGAGCCCATGGAGTGTTTTTTTTTCGCAAGATCCACACAGGTGGGTTTTGGTGTGCACCCTGTCCTCGGACCTCCTGGATGGCCTCCCCATCCCCCCCGGGCCCATTAATGGCCATTTTTTATTTTATTTTATTTTATTTTTATTTTTTTTGGGACAGTGTGTTGCCTTGTGTGGCTCCCGTGGGCATACGGTGCATTGTGGCTGGGCACATGCAGGCTTGTCATGGATTTGGTTCAGATGCTTGGGTTTTTGTCACACACACCCCTCCTGCTTCCCGTTTCCATGGGCTTGCAAAGGGTGTGCCCAAGTGACATTGACGTACATGGTGACATTCTACTCCCATGAGCTGTGTGGGCAGTCTGTAGTCAATACTGTGTATACATTCATAGTGCATATTGTTTTTGTATTGTACACTGCGTGGTGCATTTATATGTGCCTTTGCATCCATCTCATCCTCCATATTTGCAGGTCCATTCCTCATGTCTTCACAATGCGGTCCACCTTGGAAATGGAGTCCATGTTGTAAGCAGTGCACCTACACTCTTGCGTGGCGCTAACACTGTATACTTGCAAGTGTTCGGAGGGCTGTCATCATCAGGTGGTGAGGCTAGCTAATTTTGTAAGTCTGTAATGTCATGTTTAAGGTGGGTTGGAGGTTGTGTAGGTGATTGGTATTATTGGTAAGTATTTGGTAATGTGGGCTGTAGGTCCTGCATTACTGTGAGCATTTCATGTGTGGACAGGTTTCCATTAGGGACACTGTAGCTGCTGACACTTGGGGCATGTTGTGGGGATTCATTTCTTTCCTCTCACATTGCATGACATGCCATGGTGTGTTGTGTGGCCGTGCCGTGGAGGGGGTGGGTGACATGGCACTGTTTTCATGTAGTATTTTGCAAGTGGGTATTTATTTCTGCAGCATGGAAGTGTCTTTTCATGACACTGCATTGGTGGTGTTTGTGTAGGTAGGGATGCACACATTGTGACACTTCCACATGAACAATCTCAGGTTGCTATGGTTCTGACAGTTGACAGTCCCTTTGTTTGTCTTAATTGTCAGGTCGAGTCATCATTGCTTATCAGATGGTATGTGCCAGGCCTGTGTGCACTCCACTGGGGTGTGATTTCTATGTGAAGTAATTAGCCACCAGCTGCGTACGGGCTGACCCACCCCGTGCCCTCTCCCCTCCCATGCGCAGCGGGCGGGCATGTGGTTGGGGATGTGGGGGCACCACCATGTCCACGGCCAGGCCCTAGCGTGTTGCAACATTGTGCAGGACACATGCTGCCACTATGATCCTGCACACTACTGGGGGCGCATATAACAGCTGCCCGCCAGACCGGTCAAGGGAGCGAAAGCGTGACTTGAGCACTCCGAATGTGCACTCCACTATGCCCCGGGTTGCAATATGGGCTGTGTTGTATCTTACCTCTGGAGGCGTGATGGGGTTCCGAATTGGCGTCATCCTGTGGGTGCTCAGAGGGTAGGTACTGTCCCCTGGCGAGGAGGTGATGGGTATCATTAGTGGGGTAGTGACATAACTCTGCATCTGACATGCATGCATGTGCAGTGGCATTCATACTCACCAAGCAGCCATGTATCACCATGCCGCCCAGCTTCGAGGTCCCAGCTTAGGGTAGACATTCGGTAAATGAAGCTATCGTGGGTGGACCCTGGATAGCTGGCATATACTGAGGTGATGATTCCCTTAGCATTACATACTACCTGCACGTTGATGGAATGCCAGTGCTTGCGGTTCCAATAGATGTGCTCAGATGCCCTGGGGGGACGTAGTACCACATGGGTACAGTCAATGGCACCTAGCACTTTTGGAAATTGTGCCACACCGTAGAAATCGAGGGTGGCAGCCTGCCTTTCTGCAGGTGTCCTGGGCAGGTATATGTGCCTACGGATGATGGGCGTGCAGTGATGATGTTCAAGACCTGGTGTAGGCAGCGTGACTGCGTGGCCTGTGACACCCCACCCACTATGGCACTTGTCCGCTGAAATTATCCTGTGGCCAAGAAGTGCAGTACATTGAGGACCTTCTCCAGGGGGCTGAGTGCTTGGGAGCACAGGGTGGGTGATGTGAGGTCATCCTCCCACTCACTGACCAGGTCCAGTATTATGTGTGGGGGAAACCTGTACCTCCCATGCACCTGGTCATCAGGCATCCCAAAAAGGCTTGTTCTGGGAGTGAAAATTCAGGCCCTCACTATCCTCCTCCTCCTCCTTTGGTAACCCACGGCCACTGCTGCTAGGAATGGTATATTCATCCTGGCGTATGAGCTTGTTTGTGGTTTTCGTGCAATTTTATGCTGTGCAGGTCGACGTACGCCTGCTTCATGCTGGCGTACGTGTGTCAGGATTGGACCCTTTTTCGGGACGTCGTAGGCGAACGTGTGAATCTTCCCGCCCACACCAGGAATACACGTAGCACGCTCTCACAGGCACAGTCGCGGGTAAATATTCCCGCCCACCCCTGGAATACATGTGACCCACTCTCACAGGCCCAATCGCGTGTGGAAGTTCACGTGTACCCCGAAGTACACGTACCCAGGCAAATCACGTGTGGAAATTCACGCGCACCCCCAGTAATACACGTACCCAGGCAAATCGCGTGTGGAAGTTCACGCGCACCCCGAAGTACACGTACAATCGCGTGTGGAACTTCACGCGCACCACGAAGTACACGTACCCAGGCAAATTGCATGGCGGGGGGTGGGGGTGGTGGGAGACATGAGTGGGGGCCTGGAAGAGGGTGCCCCTGCACTGCGGGGGGGTGGAGGTAATAGGGGACATGAGTGGGGGCCTGATGGAGGCTGCCCCTGGTGGCTGGGGGGTGGGGGTGGTGGGAGACATGAGTGGGGGCCTGGTGGAGGCTGCCCCTGGTGGCTGGGGGGTGGGGGTGGTGGGAGACATGAGTGGGGGCCTGTTGGAGGCTGCCCCTGGTGGCTGGGGAGTGGGGGGTGGTGGGAGACATGAGTGGGGGCCTGGTGGAGGCTGCCCCTGACTGCTGGGGGTGGGGGTGGTGGGAGACATGAGTGGGGGCCTGGTGGAAGCTGCCCCTGGTGGCTGGGGGTGGGGGTGGTGGGAGACATGAGTGGGGGCCTGGTGGAGGCTGCCCCTGACTGCTGGGGGGTAGGGGGTGGTGGGAGACATGGGTGGGGGCCTGGTGGAGGGTGCCCCTGGTGGCTGGGGGGTGGGGGGTGGTGGGAGACATGAGTGGGGGCCTGGTGGAGGCTGCCCCTGACTGCTGGGAGGTGGGGGTGGTGGGAGGCAAGAGTGGGGGCCTGGTGGAGGCTGCCCCTGGTGGCTGGGGGGTGGGGGTGGTGGGAGACATGAGTGGGGGCCTGGTGGAGGCTGCTCCTGGTGGCTGGGGGGTGGGGGTGGTGGGAGACATGAGTGGGGGCCTGGTGGAGGCTGCCCCTGACTGCTGGGGGGTAGGGGGTGGTGGGAGACATGGGTGGGGGCATGGTGGAGGCTGCCCCTGACTGCTGGGGGGTAGGGGCTGGTGGGAGACATGGGTGGGGGCCTGGTGGAGGCTGCCCCTGCACTGCGGGGGGTGGGGGTAATAGGGGACATGAGTGGGGGCCTGGTGGAGGCTGCCCCTGGCGGCTGGGGGGTGGGGGTGGTGGGAGACATGAGTGGGGGCCTGGTGGAGGCTGCCCCTGGTGGCTGGGGGGTGGGGGTGGTGGGAGACATGAGTGGGGGCCTGGTGGAGGCTGCCCTTGACTGCTGGGGGCTAGGGGGTGGTGGGAGACATGGGTGGGGGCCTGGTGGAGGCTGCCCCTGACTGCTGGGGGTAGGGTGGTGGGAGACATGAGTGGGGGCCTGGTGGAGGCTGCCCCTGACTGCTGGGGGGTAGGGGTGGTGGGAGACATGGGTGGGGGCCTGGTGGAGGCTGCCCCTGACTGCTGGGGGGTGGGGGTGGTGGGAGACATGGGTGGGGGCCTGGTGGAGGGTGCCCCTGGTGGCTGGGGGGTGGGGGGTGGTGGGAGACATGAGTGGGGGCTTGGTGGAGGCTGCCCCTGACTGCTGGGGGTATGGGGTGGTGGGAGACATGGGTGGGGGCCTGGTGGAGGCTGCCCCTGGTGGCTGGGGGGTGGGGGTGGTGGGGGACATGAGTGGGGGCCTGGTGGAGGCTGCCCCTGACTGCTGGGGGGTAGGGGGTGGTGGGTGACATGGGTGGGGGCCTGGTGGAGGCTGTCCCTGCACTGCGGGGGGTGGGTGTAATAGGGGACATGAGTGGGGGCCTGGTGGAGGCTGCCCCTGGTGGCTGGGGGGTGGGGGTGGTGGGAGACATGTGTGGGGGCCGGGTAGAGGCTGCCCTGACTGCTGGGGGGTATGGGGTGGTGGGAGACATGGGTGGGGGCCTGGTGGAGGCTGCCCCTGACTGCTGGGGGGCAGGGGGTGGTGGGAGACATGAGTGTGGGCCTGGTGGAGGCTGCCCCTGACTGCTGGGGGGTAGGGGGTGGTGGGAGACATGGGTGGGGGCCTGGTGGAGGGTGCCCCTGGTGGCTGGGGGGTGGGGGTGGTGGGAGACATGAGTGGGGGCCTGGTGGAGGCTGCCCCTGACTGCTGGGGGGTTGGGGTGGTGGGAGACATGGGTGGGGGCCTGGTGGAGGGTGCCCCTGGTGGCTGGGGGGTGGGGGGTGGTGGGAGACATGAGTGGGGGCCTGGTGGAGGGTGCCCCTGGTGGCTGTGGGGTGGGGGGTGGTGGGAGACATGTGTGGGGGCCTGGTGGAGGCTGCCCCTGACTGCTGGGGGGTGGTGGGAGACATGAGTGGGGGGCTGGTGGAGGCTGCCCCTGGTGGCTGGGGGTGGGGGTGGTGGGAGACATGAGTGGGGGCCTGGTGGAGGCTGCCCCTGGTGGCTGGGGGGTGTGGGTGGTGGCAGACATGAGTGGGGGCCTGGTGGAGGCTGCCCCTGACTGCTGGGGGGTAGGGGGTGGTGGGAGACATGGGTGGGGGCCTGGTGGAAGGTGCCCATGGTGGCTGGGGGGTGGGGGGTGGTACGAGACATGAGTTGGGGCCTGGTGGAGGCTGCCCCTGACTGCTGGGGTGTGGGGGTGGTGGGAGACATGAGTGGGTGCCTGGTGGAGGCTGCCCCGGGTGGCTGGGGGGTGGGGGTGGTGGGAGACATGAGTGGGGGCCTGGTGGAGGCTGCCCCTGGTGGCTGGGGGTGGGGGTGGTGGGACACATGAGTGGGGGCCTGGTGGAGGCTGCCCCTGACTGCTGGGGGTTAGGGGGTGTTGGGGGACATGGGTGGGGGCCTGGTGGAGGCTGCCCCTGACTGCTGGGGGTAGGGGTGGTGGGAGACATGGGTGGGGCCTGGTGGAGGCTGCCCCTGCACTGCGGGGGGGTGGGGGTAATAGGGGACATGAGTGGGGGCCTGGTGGAGGCTGCCCCTGGTGGCTGGGGGGTGGGGGTGGGGGTGGTGGGAGACATGAGTGGGGGCCTGGTGGAGGCTGCCCCTGGTGGCTGGGGGGTGGTGGTGGTGGGAGACATGAGTGGGGGCCTGGTGGAGGCTGCCCCTGACTGCTTGGGGGTAGGGGGTGGTGGGAGACATGGGTGGGGGCCTGGTGGAGGCTGCCCCTGACTGCTGGGGGTAGGGGGTGGTGGGAGACATGAGTGGGGGGCTGGTGGAGGCTGCCCCTGACTGCTGGGGGGTAGGGGGTGGTGGGAGACATGGGTGGGGGCCTGGTGGAGTGTGCCCCTGGTGGCTGGGGGGGTGGGGGTGGTGGGAGACATGAGTGGGGGCCTGGTGGAGGCTGCCCCTGACTGCTGGGGGGTGGGGGTGGTGGGAGACATGGGTGGGGGGCTGGTTGAGGGTGCCCTGGTGGCTGGTGGGGTGGGGGGTGGTGTTAGACATGTGTGGGGGCCTGGTGGAGGATGCCCCTAACTGCAGTGGGGTAGGGGTGGTGGGAGACATGGGTGGGGGTCTGGTAGAGGGTGCCCCTGGTGGCTGGGGGGTGGGGGGTGGTGGGAGACATGGGTGGGGGCCTGGTGGAGGCTGCCCCTGACTGCTGGGGGGTAGGGGGTGGTGGGAGACATGGGTGGGGGCCTGGTGGAGGCTGCCCCTCCACTGCAGGGGGGTGGGGGTAATAGGGGACATGAGTGGGGGCCTGGTGGAGGCTGCCCCTGGCGGCTGGGGGGTGGGGGTGGTGGGAGACATGAGTGGGGGCCTGGTGGAGGCTGCCCCTGGTGGCTGGGGGGCGGGGGTGGTGGGAGACATGAGTGGGGGCCTGGTGGAGGCTGCCCCTGCACTGCGGGGGGTGGGGGTAATAGGGGACATGAGTGGGGGCCTGGTGGAGGCTGCCCCTGGTGGCTGGGGGGTGGGGGTGGTGGGAGACATGAGTGGGGGCCTGGTGGAGGGTGCCCCTGCACTGCGGGGGGGTGGGGGTAATAGGGGACATGAGTGGGGGCCTGGTGGAGGCTGCCCCTGGTGGCTGGGGGGTGGGGATGATGGGAGACATGAGTGGGGGCCTGGTGGAGGCTGCCCCTGACTGCTGGGGGGTAGAGGGTGGTGGGAGACATGGGTGGGGGCCTGGTGGAGGGTGCCCCTGGTGGCTGGGGGGTAGGGGGTGGTGGGAGACATGAGTGGGGGCCTGGTGGAGGCTGCCCCTGACTGCTGGGGGGTGGGGGTGGTGGGAGACATGAGTGGGGGCCGGGCCTGGTGGAGGGAGCCCCTGCACTGCTGGGGGGTGGGGGTAATAGGGGACATGAGTGGGGGCCTGGTGGAGGCTGCCCCTGGTGGATGGGGGGTGGGGGTGGTGGGAGACATGAGTGGGGTCCTGGTGGAGGCTGCCCCGGGTGGCTGGGGGGTGGCGGTGGTGGGAGACATGTGTTGGTGATCAGTGGTGCAAGGTGACATGTGGGTTGGCTGGTGGGCATGGCCATGGTGGATGGGTTGCCTGTGGGACATGAGCAGGGGTGCAGGGTAGTACCCTGTGGTGTGGGCTGCCTGCAGGGGCGGTGGAGGGTGTAGAGGGAACACCTGGGGGGACCCACATGGCCATATCACGTGTAGCATTCCCCCCCAACACCGAAATACACGTACCCACCCAAATCGCGTGTGAAACTTCCCCCGCACCCCTGGAATCCACGTAACCAGCCAAATCGCGTGTGAAACTTCGCACGCACCCCTGAAATCCACGTACCCAGCCAAATCGCGTGTTGAACTTCCCGCGCACCCCTGAAATCCACGTACCCGGCCAAATCGCGTGTGGAACTTCCCGCGCACCCCTGAAATCCACGTACCCAGCCAAATCGCGTGTTGAACTTCCCGCGCACCCCTGAAATCCATGTACACGGCCAAATCGCGTGTTGAACTTCCTGCGCACCCCTGAAATCCACGTACCCGGCCAAATCGCGTGTGGAACTTCCCGCGCACCCCTGAAATCCACGTACCCAGCCAAATCGCGTGTTGAACTTCCCGCGCACCCCTGAAATCCATGTACCCGGCCAAATCGTGTGTGGAACTTCCCGCGCACCCCTGGAATCCACGTACCCAGCCAATTCGCGTGTGAAACTTCCCGCGCACCCCGAAATACACGCACACGTTATTTTTCCGTCAGCAGGTGTCCGTGTTTGTGGGTACCCCTTTGCACGTCATTTGTCCTGGAGGGCCATAGTATAGGACATTCATCATAACTGTATATTGGTGGTATTTGTTGGCGCACCTTTTGGCGCACATTTTTTACAGGCGCAGGGACGCTACCGCCTGCTTTCTTGTGGCGGTCGTGTTTGTGCCTGTGCGCTGGTTTGACCGTGTGCTATTTTGCCCTATTCGATTCCATGAATACGTGTTGTAGGCGAGCGCGTGGGCGTTCCGTGCACTTGCACCCTGTACTTACCCCGTGAAGCCCACATTTTGGCAAGTTGTTCCCCATTCCGAGTGTTACGACCCGTGTTCCGCCTACTTTTGTTGCGTGCGCCGCGCTATGTGCGATTTTCGCTGTGGCCTGTGCGATTTTCGCTGTGACCTGGCACACACCGTTAGATGGCCTGTGCGCCAACGTGCGCCGTGCACTTTTTTAGCACACATCAGATGGTTTTTTCACGCACGCCCTTCCATGAATCGATGTGCGCTGCTTTTCGTGCGATTTTCGCACTTGCACTGCGATTTTCGCAATTCCACTGCGTTTCGCACGTTTTTGCCCACTTGCGCTGCGCTCATTATTCCATGAATCGGCCTCTAGGTATCTATGACTCCTATGAAGACGCTTTCAAAGCAAATGAAAGCACTATAACTGATGTAAACTTTACACAGTACAAAACAATGTTGCACAATGAGCAGCAACACGAAGAAGAACTCCAGGCCCAACTAGATAAGGACACTCCCGACAGTAGTCAACCTTCTGTAACAGGAAGCCAAGAACCACTGGGACAGCCACTAATAGCAAATGAGACAGAATACGCTATGACAGAAGTAGAAAACACCATGTGCCACTATGAAGAAGATACAGAAGACTTAACTGTACTGCAATCAAAACTAAACAAAGAGCAGCATACCAATTTTTAAGAAGTAACAAAAGAAATTGCACATGGTGTACAACATGAAAATAAAGAATGTACCTGCCAAAATTACAAACCTATACTACTATATGTCAGTGGTGAAGCTGGTTCAGACAAAACATTCTTAATCACAATCATCAGCAAGTTCCTTAAACAATTGACAAACAACAAACTGTCAGCTGTTGTAACTGCCCCCACAGGTTTAGCTGCCTACAACATAGGTGGTGTCACTTTACATCGATTACTATTCCTTTCAGTAGAACACCAAAACAAATTACAATATTACAAACTTTCTACAGAAGCTGCAATGGAATTATGCAGAGTGTTAAAACAAATGAAAATGCTGCTAATAGATGAGTTGAGCATGGTCTCCAATCTAATGTTGGCTTTGATTCACCTCACACTACAAGAAGCACTGAAAACAAACTACGAAGAGTTCTTTGGAGGAAAACACATTATTGTTTTCGGAGATCTTCTTCAATTGACACCAGTGAAAGGTGAACCTATTTTTAAAACCTTAGGACACAAACTCTGCCGTAAAATTGTTGGCAGCATAGGAAATGTTAACATTTGGCAACATTTCCAATGCAGAGAATTAACAGAAAACATGTGCCACTCTACAGACCTCACCTACGTCAACATTCTAAAAAGTATTAGAGTTGGTGTAGAAGAAGAAGCACAAGCAATATTAAAAACACGGCACATCCATGCACTTTATGGCCATAACTCATGTGCTACTGATGTCATGGAACAATTAGCACACAAAAATGTCACTTGTATGTCCTTGATGCCAAATCTTGCAAGCTGTTCCCAGTTCAATGAAACAATGTTGAAAAAAGAAATGCAACCAATAATTGAAATTTGCTCCACAGACAAACTGGACGTACATGGTATGACACTACCCATGTGTCAACAAACCACAACAAGATGTAATACCTTAGAAAACTCTATCTCCAACACAGCTGGTTTGGAGAAAATATTTAAATTATCTTTAAACTGTAGAGTAATGCTTAAACGTAATCTTGGCGTGGAGCAACGACTTGTTAATGGAGCACTTGGTACAGTTGTTGGCTTTCAAACATACCCACGTGACAACAACATTCAGTTTGTCAATATTCTCTCTCAAATTATCAGAAGTTAAAAGAATAGGACGCTCAACAGCTCGATTCCTTCTTTTTGAAGGCATGTATGTACGCAGAGAGCAATTTTCTCTAACTCTAGCATACGCCGTCACCATTCACAAATCACAAGGTCTTACCCTAGATAAAGCATATATATATATATATATTGGGAACACGGTCTTTAAAGAAGGTATGAGCTACGTAGCAGTATCACGCTTACGTACATTTGATGGTCTAGTTCTAATCAACTTTGATGCAAGTAAAGTAAACACTGATATTCCTTGCATTTTAGAATACAATAGACTACGTTCACTGTACACCCCGTCTAAAAACCTATCCTGTTCCACAAAAAGCAAAACATTGTAAAGGAAAACTACTTCAAACAGAAATGCAACATGATCTCGCTGCAAATCCTCCAAAAAGAATAAAAGAAGCTAATACTTCATCAATTACTACAACCAAAGAAGAATGTACTACTCAAAGTAACTCAGCTACTTCTTCAAAGAACCAACACACACTCCAAAGTAATGACTTGCACACAGAGCTATCTGGTCCATTCAAATTTTCAAATGTAACTGGTGTAAATTGCTACGCAAATGTACCAATAAGTATTCTATTTCAATTGGCACCAATTATTGACAACATTTACTTACACAATACAGACCAATTGTGTTTGCAAATGGTAGTCCTTCATAGAAATGCAACCAACAATCCTGACAACACATATAAGGAATAAGGCAAGAATTGGTCTACTGCACTGGAATGGTGAAATTCACTATAAACTCACAAGAAGATCCACAAGAATTTCTAATGTACTTACTACAAGTACTGGAAAACAAAAAACATACCTATAAATGAAATCTTCCAGATTTCTTACATGTGGAAACATACATGCCCTCTCTGGAGCCATGTGGCACAGGAGCAAGTCCCTAATGAACACTTGATTTATGTATCTATACCTAACTGTAAATCCGTTCCATTTCAGCAACTTGTACAAAATGCAAACCATGGCAGATTATGCACTACCTGCAATTCAGATAATCGCTCCACCTTACAAATACAAACACATAGTAAATACGTAATACTAATGCTTTTACGTTACAATGCAGATGGTACCAAAAACAACTGCAAGCTGACTGGATTCACACATGGTCAAGTATCACTTGGTAAGAAAACCTTAACAACAATAGGTATAATCTACCATGCAGGAGCCACAACCAATGCAGGTCACTACACTGCATATATAAAAATAAATTGTGGATGGTTCGAATGTAATGATAATACCATTACTCTAAAGCAAAGATTACCAGCAAATCTTATAAACACTTATTTCATATTCTTAAAACCAAAATGTTATAACTAATCTGGCATAAACATTAATAAAACTTAAATTAGAAAACTATAAACAGTTACAATACACCACCAGATATCTAAATGCCCCAAAATTCTGCAACAACCAAACAGATAAATCAATACCACTAAAATATAACAAAAAATAAACAGTTAAAATACGCCAACAGGTATCCAACTGCCCCAAAATTCTGCAACAACCAAACAGATAAATCAACACTACTACATTATAAGAAGGAATAAACAGTTAGAATACACCAACAGGTATCTAACTGCCCCAAAAATCTGCAACAACCCAACAGTTAAATTAGCAAGTTAATAATATAAATAAAAAACTATAATAAGTTACAATTCAACAACAGGTAACTAACAATCTGCAGCAACCAACAAATAGAAAATTAGCCAGAAACAACAAGTAAACGCTATAAACAAAGAAAGAAATGTACTGTGCCATAAAAAAAGGTTTTTTTTAATCCAACATGGATTTCTTTTCCCACAGACCCAATGGTTTAAGCAACAAGCACAGAAACTGAGCAAATTGCACAGTACACTGGTTCATAAAGTACTAAATATGAGGGTCTAAATAAAGCAGAAATGTCTATTATGCAATGCAATAAGTCTTTATAAAGTACGCACACTAACATGATCTTTTCTTTTATAATAGAAATTGAAAAAGAATATCTGCTCCAGTTCCCCACTTCATGAAAAAAATATATCCAATCACAAAAAAATCAAACAGTAAGTATATTATAATAAATACAACTCCTAAATATTGCTCCATAACACAACCATTGAAGCAAACATCTAACCATACACCACAATACAAAATGTTTACTTCCATGGATATGTTATACTGCAGTACTTGTTACCAAACTCTACAATCTTAATGACATGACGCAGCCAAAATGTCACATAAAAACTATACAAATCAAACTCAACACAAACTGTAGATTTGCAAATATCTGATAGATGTTTGATTCTATGCGTGTGATCTACAGGTGTGATATGCTGCAGTGGTTCTGGCCATGCACCCAAGACTCTGAAGTCTTGGGTGCATGGCCTACGGCCTATAGCCAGGCTGCCGACCCTGTAATAAGGTTCGCAATAAGCATATTTTCTTTTTCAACCACACTAGCAAATGCCATGCAGTGCAGCATTCATCAGCTACACGCATGAAGCAGCAACCGATTAAAATGCTCTGCATTTCAAAATGTTTCTTTTTACAAGCATTTTCATCAGTTAAAATGCATATGTGCATATACAGCAGCACTGCATCACTTTTCCATAAAATAAGAGAACACAAAATAAAATACACCTGTAAACCATTTTCAAATGCCACTTAGTGTCTCACAGTTTAATATCTTGCCAACACATGCATACATCCCAACATCTCCCATTCAAATGTATAGGTGCTGCTTGAGTCTTTCTTTTTTCCTTTGCATTCTGTCAATACAAATTCACTTCCCCATTATAAAGTTGCAACTACAAGTCCCAGAATGCAAATTAAAAAACACCACTAAACTTCACAATTTCAAACTGTGACATGTATTCCAAAAAAAATATGTAATGCTGTGCTTTTCTAAATATTTTTTGGGAAGTCTTTTGAACAAGATAAAAAATGCATATTTCCATTTCCAGGAGCAGTATGTCACTTTTGCATAAAACAAAGCAAAAGCAGGAAAAATTCATTTGTATAACATTTGAAATTGGCGCTCAGTGTGTGCCAGTTTAATATATTAACAGTACATGTATACTTCCTAACAGAACCCATTCCAATCTTCAGCTGTTTATGCAGTGCTACTTTATTCTCTACATTCTGTGACTTGTGCTCCAACGTTTATAATGGTAATAGTGCAACTACAAGTCCCATAATGCAAACAGAAAACATCTATTACTACATAAACACCTACAAATTAAAATGCATCATGTTGCAAGTATTCATATACTCATAACACATTAAACTTATACACAACTTAAACTGCCATTAAGACTGTACTACAAATATTTTCCGTCAACTTTTTTCCGCTTTTACAAATTGTTACAAAGCTTCTGCAAATGCACACAAATGTTTCCTAAATTTCAAGAAAATGCTCCTAAAAGCAACAATTTCTAACCATCCACCAATTTTATTAACTTTTTCCCCAACCCTCCTCCTTAAATTACAAATATAACGCTTCCTTCCTAACACTACCATTACCAAATATGCCCACTATCTTTCTTGTGCAATTACAGGAAACAAACACATCACTGATATCAAGGACAGGAAAACAAATACCCTTTGCACCCCACAAAGTAAGTACATTAATTGACTAGTTATATGTATGTTATTATAGCAACACAGTGCCATATATATATTACCCCAGACTACTTTTCTCAAACCAACATTTCTTTCATTCTAGTTTCTACAATACACACTCCTGCTATTTCCATCCACGCAACACCCGCTCTATTCTTCTACACTGCACAATCACCAAATAGATTTCAACACACTACAACTGCCGTCCTTACTAACTCAACACCATCACACCTCTGTACACTCGTATTCCCTGAACCTTTCAACCGCACCTAATATACCACCTCACAACCAAACAGTACTCTATTCATCTCTACAATCACACCCAAACACCCATGCACCAAATATGCATTCACATTACATAACTTCCCAATACAATGTTTCTCTTTTCCCAACATACAAAACAAAATGCCTACCAAACACCAACTCAATAGAAAAGAAAGAAAAACTAGAGGGGATAAAACAAAAAGTACACCACATAGTCATCCACCTCTAACACATGCTATAGAAAACCTTCAAACAAAAGAGCTAAAGAGCAAACGATCCTCTCTCAACAAAACTAAATCACCCACAACTAAAAAAGGCAAGGCCCCTCTCCCAAAAACAAAAATTATGTACAAAGAAAAGTGCACCTACTAACGAACCCAATCCTCTATCTAAAAGTGTTAACATAATCACTGTAAAGCAATCCAAAAACCTTTCCACTGTAGAGTTCTTAACAATCTTATAAACAATCTTATAAAAACATCTGCGGAGTCACAATCTTGACTTAAAAACTACCGCAGGAGACTAATCCTGCAAGTTCTAATAGACAGTGCTTTTCTACTAAAGCAAAAATGATTTATATTAATTTTAAACAGAATGAACGACTAACTAAATTAATGAATACATTACAACATCACTTCTAAAGATTTGCAGTGTCAAAATAGAGATCTTTTCAAACTTCTGTGATGGTGAACGGATGCACACAAGCAGCACAGAACCATTCTTCAATTAAGAAGCTTATAATCAAGAACAAAAAAAACAATTACCATAGACAATAGTGGTCGAGCACATGAAATGGTGGATCAAACCATTATGACAAAAGAAGCCCTTATCGAAAAGAAAAGGCCAACAAACTGTGAACCAAAAGCTCCTTTCACCCAATAAACTGTCCAGTGCACAAATGGAAATGCAGCTCAATTGTGTAATGTATGCCAACAATCCTTTAAATCTTTATGACAATTCCTCAATCACTATGTTAAACTAAAAGACAAGGAAAATCAAAACTTTACAAACCAAAGACTCCTGTGCAGTGCGCAGACACACTGGTCTGCAAGGACATTCATTAGTCTGCATTTCAGGAACTGCTTGCAAAAGCACTTTCCGCCACATCAAATTGTTAGCAACACACCATTCTACTATACAGAATCTTGTGCATCGACTATACTATGTAAAAGGTCCTGATCTAGAACTCCAAAATGTAAATAACATTCTCCTACATGGAACAGCCAAATAACTGCTTGAAGAAATAGAGCACATTCAACGTAAATACTTTGGAGGTGAAGGTGACTTTGAAAATTCTGTACTTCAGAAAACATTACCGAAACCCTCATAAACACCAACCTCCTAATAAAGACACACAAAAAAGAAATAGCTAAGTTTCAAAATACATCTGCTGAAATACCAGACCAAATATGTGTCTGTTGCCATAGAACAATTCATAAAAAGAGCACAAAAATAGTAGATGTAGCCTACAAAACAGGTACAATGAACAATCCCAATGGTTCCAATTAGCTTTATATGTAACAGCAGAAGCTAAATCCAAATAACTAACCCCTCGAGAGTGTGCACATACTGCAACACAAAGCTTGGCAATAACCAAATGCCATTACGTGCTATCACTAATAACTTAGAAATATTCCCACTTCCAAAATCTCTTCAACAGTTTAACTTGTATGAGAGCATTATAATATAAACAGTGCGCCCATTTCAGGCAGGCTACAATACCCCTTCAAAAAAATCATCCAAATTCCCTCCATCCAAGCTACTAAAAGGCATCCGTGGCAAGGTAGTGTATTTACCATTGGATCAAAAAAAAAATTCTAACTCTAGGGGCGTCCAAACCGGGCTCCATTACCGGGTTCCTGCAATGGGGACTCACCAGGTCATTCCGACATAGGAGGACCCGGTAATTCCTCATTGTAGGAAACATTCCCCATTCCCATTTGAGCCCCCATAGAGCTTAATGGGAATGGGGAGGGAGGTCATAATGGACATATTACAAGTGGCCCGTTATTACCTCCCGCTTCCCCTCGCGGGACCCAGAAAAGACGTGTGTTTTTACCAGACATCTGGTCCGGATCCCGCAAAGGGAACCACGTAATCGGCGCTCCCGTAATGAATGGTGCCGGTCTCATACCAGCACCCTTCATTACGGGAGCGCCACCCTTGTAGTGAGGCCCAAGGACTACAACGGCAAATAGATCAATCTTTAATTGTACCAGTTAATGGTGTGCCAACAAAAGACAAAAAAATGTGGCAACATATAGCAGACTTAAACAAAGTTAGACAAGCCCTTCAATATCTAGAAGAAAACAATGAGTAACTACAAAGATATAAACATAGAGGAAAACTTAAAAGAAACCATCCACATTATTCAAGACTCACCAGAAAGTGGCCAATTTCAACTGTAGATCCTGTTACAGCAGCCATCATTTTAGACCAGTATACCATTCACCCACTGCACTCCAAAGATAAAATTGATGTTGCATTAGAAACATATGAAATGCATCAAGCCAAAGGATCCCCAATGAGCATATGGGAAAAAGTGTAAAAGCACGTTCTTTTCCTCTACTCTTTCCTACAGGAAAAGGAGGATGATATGATGAAAGATCCACACAAATTGAACAATATCGTTCTTTGGAAATGTATTCTGAAGACCCAAGATTCAGGCAAAATGTCAAGTACATTTTCCACCTCCTCTTCCAAAGTGAACTAGCAACTCTATGTCATGGAGTTGCAAACACATTAAAAACAGCCTCTAACTTTTAAAACATATCTGCTACCAAAGTACATAAAAAAAAATAAAAGAAATAGGGCCTCATTACGACCCTGCCGGTGTGGAATGAACGGTGGTGGTAAAACCGCCACCACTGTTTTTTCCGGACCAGATGATTGAGAGTCCTGCAGGTGGGAGGTGTCACTCCCACCAGGTCTGACCTGGCGGGTCTAACACTACCCGCCTTCAGGTGGACATGGAAACACCGGCTCTGTCATAGACGGAACCGGTGTTTCCATTGTCCCCATCTCCATGGAGTCCTATGGGGCTCCATGGGAATGGGGACTTACACAATTCCGCCTCCGGAATTCCTGGGTCACCGGGGTCGTAATACCCCGGTAATTCTGAGAATCACGGAGGCGGAATGGTAATACGAGTCTAGCGGTAACCTGCTTGCTTTTCCGTCTCGGTTACCGCCGGACACGTAATGAGGCCCACAGATGAAGTTTTGCAGTAAAGTATCACAAATCTCTTGGCAAACATGCATGGTACAAAAGAATACTTGTTCTGACATTACGTTGATGTACGCTGTATGCTAAGGAACCTAGGCCCATCCACATGGTTTGTTACTTTAAGTTGCGCAGAGTACGCAAGGGGTGACTTGCACGACTTCTTACGCACTGAAAATCAAAATAAAGATGGAATAGACATAAAACACCAGGAGAACTATGTTCTCTTAACCCTGTAAATTTATCAAGATACTTTCACCAATGCTTCATAGCCATGCTTCATTTTATCTGCAATAAAACTACCCTTCTGCTCGGAGAAGTTTAACACTTCTTTTGGAGAAAGGAATATCAATCCAGAGGAGCATTACACATCAACATGCTTTTGTGGATAAAAGATGCTCCAAAATTGGACAATGATTCTGACGACACTGTTTTACAATTTATTGAATAATACATTACCTGCGACATCCCTTCAGAAACCACACTCAGTGACCTACATATACAAGTGTTACACTTCCAAAAACATAAAACATGTGGCAAATACTGCCGACATAGATATAAAAACAAAGGGAAATACTATACCAAATGCCGCTTTAGCTTCCCTAGACAGTCTGCAAAAAAGGACATGTAAATAGCTTAATGTCTTCTGTTAGACACAGAGTAAAAGGCACATCCCCTAAAATACCTGCAACATTAGAATTGAGGAAGCATCCAAGTACATAAATGATTACAATGCAATCATTGCCCTCTTATGGAATGCAAAAATAGAAATACAGTACATTGCAGACAATTCAACTGCAGTTGCAGGATATATCACAGCCTATCTCACCAAAGCTCAGAAATCAAAGCTAAAAGACCCCTGGGATGACATATCATCTGACAAAACACTGTCACAGAAAATGTACAGCTTTGGTTAAAAAATGCTGTCCCATAGAGAATGCAGGTATTACGAAGCTGCAGAACGTTTATCTGGTACAGCATTATATGGCAAATCTGAGCACATTGTCTGGTTTAACCTTGGACCAGCCTCATCCCGAAAAAGATTACTAAAATCCTACCAAGAGATAGAAAACATAGCCACAAATGATCCCAACAGCCAGGACATTTTTAAAAATATTTTACTTGACCCATACTAACCAAACAGAAGTACTACGTTGGAAAACATGTGTCTCTACGGCATTGCCTTAAGCTACACCTACAAAAACAATGTTACACCAAATGAGACAACTGGTAAATATTCAGTTTCAACTTGTGAAGGAAGCCCTGTGAAGCTAACTAAACCCAGTCTAATTAATCATATTAAATTATCATTTAAAACTCCACAACATAGATAACTGTATTACATGGCTCTACTCCAACGTTTTAAATCTTGGAGGAAAGCAAAATAATGATTAGTTGACAATTACTCATTTGAAGCTGCATTTAAAGCAAATGAAAGCAGTGTAACAAATTACAATTTCAAACAATTCAAAGAGATGTTGGGCAAGCGGAAGACATTGAAGCTCAACTAAACAAAGGCACTCCTGAGGGCAGTCAACATTCCCTTGCATGAAGCCAACACACACTTGGAGAACCACTCATTCTAAATGAAGCAAAAATCTCCATGGCTGAGGTAGAAAATACCATGTATCAATATACACAATCTGAGGAGAACTTGTTAGTTCTACAATCTCAGCTAAATGATGAACAACTCACCATTTATGTGGAAGTCACTCGAAATATTGAACATGGTTTTAAACATGAAGGATAAACTTGTAGCTGTAAAAAATATAAACCTCTGCTCCTGTATCTAAATGGTTCATCTGGTTCTGGCAAAATATTCCTAATTAAAATAAACAGCACATTTCTACAAAACTTAACAAACAACAACCTTTCACCTGTAGTAACAGCTCCCACTGGTTTGGCTGCTTAATATATAGGTGGTGTCACTTTACACCGACTACTAGTCCTCCCCGTAGAACACCAAAACAAATTTGAATATCACAAATTGTCAGCAGAGGCTGCAACTGAGGTATGCAGAATCCTAAAACAAATAAAAATGCTATTGATAGATGAAGTAAGCATGGTGTCCAACCTCATGTTGGCCTTCCTTCATCTCAGAATGCTAGAAGTCCTAAAAACCAACCCGAGAAACTATTGGGAGGAAAACATGTTATTGTTTTCGGAGACCTCCTACAGTTGACACCAGTGAAAAAGCAACCTATTTTCAAAACATGAGGACACAAAGAATGTCATAAAACTCTCGGCAGCATTGGAAATGCAAATCTCTGGCAACACTTTCACTACAAAGAGCTAACTCAAAACATGTGCCAGTCTACAGACCTCACTTATGCTAACATTGTAAAAACATTAGAATTGGGATGCTTACGAAAGATGTAAAATCCATCTTAAATAGTAGACTGATACATAAGCTGTACAGGTGAAACACATCTGCTCCAGATGTCATGCAAAACTTTACACAACAAAATCTATAATGAATGTCCTTAATGCCAATGCTTGCAAGCTGTAGTCAATTCAATGAAACAATGTTCAAAAAAGTAATGCAACCTGTACTGCATATCAGCTCTACAGCCAAACTAAAAGTACACGTCATGACAATTCCTAGGTGTCAACAAGCAACAGCACTACTAAATAGCTTAGAAAAATGTATCTCCAACAAAGCTGGACTGGGGAAAATATTAAGATTGTGTCTAAAATGCAGAGTAATTCTAAAACATAACTTTCATGTAGAGCAAGGTTTAGTCAATGGGGCAGTTGGTACAGTTATTGGCTTCCAGACATATCCACATGACAACATTCAGTTTTTCAATATGCACTTTGACAAACTTCCAGAGGTTAAACAAATTGGCGGAACAATAGGACGTTTCCTTCTTTCAAAGACATGAATTTACATAGAGAGCAATTTTCTCTCTCACTTGCATATGCTTTCACTATTTACAAATCACAAGGTCTAACCCTAGATCAAGCATTCCTTGACATTGGCAGCACAGTCTTTAAAGAAGGTATGAGTAACGTAGCATGTTCACATCTGCATACACTCAATGGTCTATTCGTAGTTAACTTTGATACAAACAAAGTCAATACTGACATTCCGTGCTTCCTGGAATACAACAGGCTATGGGCACTATACACCCCCCATTTAATTATGTATCCTGTACCTCAAAAAAGAAACATTTTAAAAGATACATAATAGAAATAGAATATACCACTAAAAAAAGAATGACCAACTCCTGCATCAAACAATACAACCACAAAGTTTTCTAGTGCAAAGTCAAGGTCACAGCCATCAAAAAATAAAGACACAAATGTCTCTTCACCACAAAGATGTACAAGCCCATCTAACGATCCACAAACAGAACTCTCTGGTCCATTTAAATTCACAAACACAACTGGAATAAATTGTTATGCTAATGTGACAATGAATCTTCACTTTCAATTGCCACCAATTGTTCAGAACATTTACTTAAACATCTATGACCAGTTGTGTTTGCATATGCTCATCCTTCACAGAAATGCCACATATAATCCTGACAACACTTACAGTACCTCAGGTATAAGGCAAGAATTAGACTACTGTGCAGGAATGGTCAAATTTAATATAAACAGACAAGAAGATCCACAAGAATTCCCAATGTACTTACTACAAGTACTGGAAACCAAATACATCACTATAAATGAAATATATCAGATTTCATACACGTGAAAACATACATGCAATCTATTCAACCATGCTTCACAAGACTACATCCCTAATGAACGATTTCTCTATGCATCCATACCAAATTGTGAATCCATTCCATTTCACCAGCTTCTTCAGAAATCAAATCTTGGCATATTATGCCCTCTTTGCAATTCAGACAATTCAGACAATTGTTCCACCATAAATATAAACTCACATAGCCTATATGTATTACTAATACTTCTAAGGTACAATGCAGATGGTACCAAAAATAACTGTAAACTTACAGGCTTCACACACAGCCAAGTATCTCTTGGAAAGAAAACCTTCAAAACAGTAGGTATAATGTACCACGCTGGTGCCACAACTACTTCAGGGCACTACTCTACATATGTGAAAAAAGTAGTTGGTTTCAATGTAACAGTACCTCCATTTTCCCCAAAACAGAGGTTACCAGAACATTTTACAAATGCCTACTTAATATTCCTTCAACCAAAATGTAATCACTAAACTATAGCACAATTAACAGTTAGAATACACCAGCAGGTATCTAACTACATCCATAATACGGCAAAAACACTTTTCATAGTCAATCTAGTTAGAATATGCCAGCAGGTATCTAACTACATCCATAATACTGCAAAAACACTTTTCAAACTCAATCTAGTTAGAATACGCTAACAGGTATCTAACTAATCAAAAACACCCTTCATTGCAAAGTACTTCAAATACGCTATCTGCATTGCTATTTAATAAAACATTTTCTAACCTGTAATGTAGTTAGAATACGGCCACAGGTATCTAACTATTTCAAGCATTCCCTCGATTAGAACATCATTCAAACAAACATACTATCACCCTTACCCTCAAGTAACTGTAATCAGGTTTTTTTTCTCCAGTATGTTTTTTTCTCCCAATGATTATTTAAAGTAAAAACAACAACAGTGTGTCATACATTGATGTTGTAGCAAACATAGTCGTTAAACTGTACTGTTTATGAGGGTCTAAAAAATAAAATATATATTAAAAAGTCTATACGCATGCAGCTTTTCAGCTATCATGCTTAACCAATTGTACTTTTTTCCCCACAGAATACAAACCACAGAAGGCAGCTGCATGACGCTACAACACTAAGTACACACAGAAAGTTTAATAAACTGCATATTCTGTGAGCACTATCCTCAATTGTACTACAATCATAAGTACCATATACAATTCAATTACATAATTCCTCCATATTACAAACACTTTGTACTCCCACTACATTATGTACAATTACTGTCCACATATTCCTACTATTGTTATTCTGGCCATGCGCCCATTACATAACCTATAATTACAATACACATTTTACTACTATGGTGATTTTACCCAGTGCACATACTGAGGGGGGCATGGCCTGAATCTGGCCACTGACCACAACACAATTAACTCACCCCCACCCACCCTGCAATATAAATGATATCCGCGGCACCAAAATTGACCACGGGCCCGGCGGCATTTCCAAACCCTTGTTTCACCTAGAAAAACAGCTCTACGTTGCCTTCATTCCACTTCTACACCCTCTTCCAAACCTCAAATAACCGTAAATGTTTTTCCCAAGCTGTCTGTTCACTGCGTCGCCCGCCTACTACAGAATCCGCAGACAACTACGGCACATGCCCGGCCTTTTTCAACCTACAAAAACAGCCCCATCATATTTTTGCACTCCTGCACCCTTCTCAACCCTCTTTCCACCACTGGCGAGCGTTTCCCAAAATTCTGACGCACCTCAAGCTCTTCACCCTCCAATCGGTGAGCGTGTCTGATGTCCGCGGACATCACACCACCTTCTAGGCCAATTGGAGGCCCGTTAGCAGACTGAACAGGGAAGTGGGTTCACAGTCTGGACCCAGATATCACTAATTTTGTTTGGACTACTTTTTGGTTATTTTAAAAGAAACTACTAGACGGATTTACACTGAATTTACATAATCATGCTTTCGGGACAAAGCTGCCACTCCTGCCGCAAATTTGGAGAAAATCCATCCAGCGGTTTGGGCTGCAGGTGTGCAAACATTTTTTTTAGATTGCATCTATGGGAATAACCTCACATTTTGGGACCCCCCTTGTAACTTTGACCCCCTCCGGACGAAACCTCACCAAACTTCTCAGGAACAATCTGATGTGGCCATATACATTTTTTAAAAGTTTTGTGAGGATTCATCCAGGGGGGCATAACTTATAAGCTGCCCAAAAAGTGCTCTTCCAATGGGTTGAGCAACTTAACCATACTATGAGGCTGCTAACGCAGCCCCTGTAATACAAGCTGATATAGCCGCCATTGCCCAGGCTTTCATTCCATCATAGGTACAGATAACTAAGCAAAGGTGGTGCAGATTGGAGAAATGGTGTGGAATTGTATAAAGAAAAACGCTTTGCTAAGCCACAAACCCATAAACAAATTTTGACTTTTGCTTAAAATCCGGGGAAAGGGGCGGGGTGTCCAAATGTCACGTAGCCAGTAATGTCCGGAGGGTCCTAACAGGTAGAGATTGGTGAAACGGTGTGGAATTGTATAAGGAACAAACGCAAAGTCACAAGCCCACACCCACATTTTCACTTTTGCTGAAATCCAGGGAAAGGGGTGGAGTGTCCAGATGACATGTATTTATTTATTTATAATGCACCAAAAACCCACAGGCATCGGGGCGCAGGACATTTACACACTTTTACGAACATAGAAGACAGGACAGTCAGATCTAGAAGAGATAAGGCCGGACGTGATTTATTTGGATTACTTGAATAACAGGGTTTTTAGTGCTTTTCGTAAGGATTTTTAAATCAGCCTCTGATGCAGCCAGTAAAGTCCGGAGGGTCCTAACAGGTGACTGTGCACATCGAAAGCTTAAAATGCCGGCAATGGTACCAATAGTGTGAACATTTCTTTCAGAAAAGAGACTAATGCAATAGAGAGCGAAAGTTGTCTTCTCTTCATAAGTCTCAGCTATAAAGTATCCGAAAATGACCAACGTACCAGAATAAATACATCTTTCCAGGTAGAATCGGCACCTATAGACGAACTGCGAGCAATTCAGGATCAAATGTTTTAAGGTCTCTGGGGTATTTTCTTTGGAGATGCTGCAAATTCGATTATTAGAAGGAATTTTACGTCTTAGTGAATTATGAATTAAATGTGTATTTTTCCCTTGGAGGGTTGGGTGAATAGTGTGCTTAGACCGAACTCTGGTATTTTTATAGATCCTTGAATAGGCACTCATTTCATTTCTTTTTGTTGCTTCACTTTTGTTGTTTGGAAGGGACTGCTGCTGACCCGCATCTCTGAAGCACGCCTTTCTTTGACCCACTGTATCAACGCTAGAGTTGCAGTACGCATGATATTCCCTTTCTATTTGACCTTCATGACTGTAACAACAACTTTTTCTGACGGCCTCAGATTCATTCACTCTGGAATTTGAAGTGAATAATACCTGTGAAACAGCAAAGGTTTTCATTTCATACAACAGTCAAAATTGTAGCCTTTAACAATGCATGTCCTGGAGTCCTGGTTGGGAATTCAGTAAAAGAAAAAAGAATTACACACAACACCACAACAAGAGAAAGAAACGTATGTCACAAAATTATAGATATCTGTCCTTTTGATGTCTATCAGGACATCCTATTTCTTAACAGCCCACACAGCTGCCCATTCTTGCGGCTTGCAAAATAAAAGAAGCGGACACCATCGGAGGGTATGAAATCGGGTCTTTATTCAAGCATGTTCCTTCATTGTACTAACTTCTCCTCTTCCCCATGCAACACGTGATCCGGGCTGCCCCCCTACCCACGTGACAGGGATGCCAGCTTCACACGATGTCACAGTAATGAAGTCCATTTCAGACCAAATCGTTTAACACTACTAAAGGCCCTACATCGTTCAAACCGTCTCCGGGTCTTTCGGTTGCAGCCCTGGATAGAAGCTCAGGGGTTACAACCAAAAAGGCTAGCTAGCCCCCAGTCCCGACAGTCCCACAATTAGCATACTCCTAGGGTTTTTTTCCAGTCCTAGCAACACCCCTGCCTACTATCAACCTTAGAATGTCAGAAAAAAAAACTTCTCTTACACAGTAATCGTTATAATGCCATAGCACATTTTTTCATTGCTGTCCCCCAGAAGGCTGGGCAGATAAGAAGGCTCTCGAATTGTTTTCTTCACGGAATCGATTTAAGCCAGTGCAGTGGATCTTTCAGACATGCTAGAATATCCTTTCTTAATGAGGTAACCGTTTTTCTCAAGTCGATGGATTACTTTGCTGTAACATAACCCTGCTGTCACTTCTCCTCTACTGTGCCTCCTTACTAAACACGTGCTTCAGAAATTGCCCCGCACACATAAAGGGGCACAGAGACGGCCAATTTAGCCCGAGAGATGATCCATTTTGAAAACCTGGTGGGCAATTTTGCACTGACATTTGTGGCGACTTACCCTTTCAGAAAATGGCATAGAACAGGATGACCAGGGCACAGACAATAGCTGCACTCTCACCGACAAGTGCAAGAGTCACATTCTGGCCTGTGCAAATATTAGTGCTAAATTACCTGTCACTGGTGCAAAATTGTCTGTCATTGGTGAAATTGATATGCTCTGGCCCATTGATTTTGAACGGCTTCCAAAGCCGTTTGCTCCAGCTGAATAGAGCTCATGCGAGATGACAGGTATTTAAATTCACACAAATCTCTGTTATTCATGTTGTGCTGAATAAGGTGGCCTGTGTTTTCATTATCGAACGTTCATGCTGTTCCCTGTGATTATCAACCATTATGGAGGCTCGTAATTGACTCTTTCGCCAAGCAGTCTCAAATTACATTTTAATATATGTGGTTTAAAATCACCAAAATAATTGCAGGGAAAAAAATGATGCAAACCATTACATTTGTGGAGGCTTGTATAAGAGCCATAACGCGTCTGTAAAGCGCCTTTTGATAAATGTCCTGTATGCAGATATTGAAATTGGTTTGCACGTTATTAATATTTGGCCTTAGTGGGCGAGGGTGCTGGGGAGATGCAGGCCCGCTGCAGCTGAATGATCCAGCTGAGACCGGCTGCAAGGAGCTATTCATCCTAATATAAAAATGACAGTCTTGTATTATTTGAAAGCACCTCGGCATTACACCATATTCGACATGATCGAGACAATTTTGGATTCTCATAAAAGTCCCGCTATCAAAAGGGAAAGCTCATTTTGAATGGCGAAATTGTTTATTGTAGAATTCTGTGAAAATATCAATTTTCTGAAAAAGAATGCCGGCAACCAGATCATCCTGGACTGACCATTCCCAGCATATTTCACGCATATTGGGCTGTCATGATCACTCTCTTCACTCTCACATGCTGTAGCCAATTGTAAAGAAAATCTAACTTCATCCCAAATTGGATAAAACCAACACTTCACCTCTAATCACCTACCATAGGAGAAATCCCAGCACCACCTGCAAAGAGCCCCGAATCTGTCCGTCTTTCATTCCACCTCGAGCACTCAGATCGCATCACCTGGGCTATGAAAACTATGCATTGGCTACTAGTGCTATAATGCAATTAAAGACTGTGAAGAATTCCCATCTGGTGAGGGTGTAAAAGCCCCAACTTTTCTGATTTTCAGTATTGATAACATGAGGCATGTAATCCATCTCAAAAAGTTGGGTCTGCTAACCAGAGCCCCTTTCATTAAACTCCACGCCAAAGGCATAGTGCACACCTGAAGTCTGCTGCAACAGTAGACTGATCTGCAGCTCCTACACTCCAGGTTCAGCGGTCACAAGTGCCCTGTTTGACAGCTGATGTGACATCAAAGTCGCGGCAGTGCAGTGCTTTGATTAAATATGCCCCACCCTTCCAAACCCATGACATTTATGATAAACCACCAACCTAGTGGCAAGAAAATCTGGAAAAATAAGCCCTACCTAGGTTTTGGTATTTTGGCTGGTAGTTCACATAATTATGAAAGCCATATCTGACACAGATAGGTGGACTTCAGCCACTTTTACCACCAAAAATAGTCAACTACTCCCAACAAAGACGCACAGGAAAAATACAAAACAGCCTCATAAGGCAACTTTCCCCCTGCTGTTAACCACACAGGGCCATAGATATGTCTGGGCCAGTAATGCACCTACTCACATTGGAGGGAACTACTATTATTATATTGCTTTTCTGTTTCTTTTAATGAGCATGATAACTAAGTGTAAAGAAATATTTATTTAAAGAGATCAGTTTTATAGTTACATATATTTTATTCGCTTAGGAATGGGAATTGCTTTTTTACTCCATAAATACTTGCACTTTAAAATCTTTTATGGAGCACACCAAAGCCACCCTTGTGACCTCAGACCACCTATGGCAGGTTATGTGGATTTCAGGCACCTTCCTGTCTGCATTCCAGTGAATGAGACAGAAGGCGTGTCTCTGTTGGCTCTTTGGTAGGAAGGGTAACCCCTCCATTGCCAGGGCTGGAATTTCCAAGCTGGAAGTGTCCTGAGAGCCTGGCTTCAAAGAAACAATGTAACCACAAAAGTGATGGGTGGATGGTTTTGAATGAATCTGAACCACTGCCATTCCTCTGGGCAACCTTCCACACCACCATTTTTTAGCCCGTCTGCGCCATTGCAAAAGGAGTCCAGCCACATGCACATGGTAGCAGCCTAGCCCGAACTGCTAAACCAGGTCCCCTCTGCACGGAAACACAAGCAACCCCAGACAGCGAACAAGGGACCTACATCTGGGCATATCATCTCTCACATAGTGAGACAAACTGTAACCACAAAAGGGATGGGTGGATGGTTTTGAATGAATCTGAACCACTGCCATTGCTCTGGGCAACCTTCCACACCACCATTTTTTAGCCCGTCTGCGCCATTGCAAAAGGAGTCCAGCCACATGCAAATGGTAGCAGCCTAGCCCGAACTGCTAAACCAGGTCCCCTCTGCACGGAAACACAAGCAACCCCAGACAGCGAACAAGGGACCTACGTCTGGGCATACCATCTCTCACATAGTGAGACAAACTGTAACCACAAAAGGGATGGGTGGACGGTTTTGAATGAATCTGAACCACTGCCATTGCACTGGGCAACCTTCCACATCACCATTTTTTAGCCCATCTGCGCCATTGCAAAAGGGGTTCAGCCATATGCAAATCAGTCAGGTACTGCTACCAATGGTAGCAGCCCAGCCTGAACAGCTGGGCCAGGTCCCCTCTGTACGGAAACACAAGCAACCCCGGACATGTTTCGTCGTTGTTGGGCCTCCTCAGTGAGGTGCAGCTTGGTTCCATATGGTGGAGCGAGCAAGGGACCCACATCTGGGCATATCCTCTCTCACATAGTGAGAGAAACTGTAACCACAAATGTAATGGCACAGACGGGCTAAAAAACGGTTGTGTGGAAGGTTGCCCAGAGCAATGCCAGTGGTACAGATACATTCAAAACGTTCCACCCATCACTTGGTGGGCCGCTTATCTATGGTGAGGGGCTAGGTTGAGAAACTAGCCTTATCACTATTCTATGAAAGTCACTGTTAACACATATTCTAAAAAACACACATCTTAGATATAAGGTAGTGTGTCGTCTGCTTCGCAAATGAAATCTATTTTACTTATGGTGGCTCTGCTCTGGTGGAAGAAGTATCCTTGTTCCATCTGCACCCTGATCTCTAGGGAAAACAGGAATACACAATGCAACTGCATCCGAGTGGAAATTAAACAGTCACCCTAGCCAACATCGACTATTGAGTCTGGCACAAACTAAGTAGGGATGGGGTGACTAATCGTCAGAGAAAATTCTCCCTCTCATGTTTTTTCAGCAGCACACCAGATAGTGCTGTGGCCCTGAAGAAAGTGGTCAAATTGAAAGTACCAGTGAAACCGGTAGGCCTGATCTGACCTTTTTGTAAGTGATAGGCCACTGGGTTGGTCAAAAGGTCTCTTTTTTAGAGGATGAAGAGTTCCTTCTACTAACACAACATAAGAATTAAAATACACTACCCTGATAATGTTAAGTTGGAACACCGATGAAACACGGTCTACTAACCGATGAGTACGTCTTTAGACATTCATGATGTTTTATTGTTTTGATTGTTGCTTTTATATGCTAAGCAAAGAAAAAGAATATACTGAAATAGATTTCATTTGCAAAGCAGACGACACACAACCTATATCTAAGATGTGTGTTTTTTAGAGTATATGGTAACAGTGACTGTAATAGAATAGTGACAGGGCTAGTTTCTTGACCTATCCCCTCACCCTAGCTAAGCGACCCACCAGCGCTACCTAGGTATAGCCACCACACAAGGGTTTAGTTAGATCTGTTGGAGGGCAAGTGACTATTACACCATTGGTAATGGTAAAAAGTAAAGTAATTGTGGATAGTGACATGATATCTTATTGTGTGATTCTTCATTGGTGTACAACATGGGTGATCAGATTATTTTGGTTACTGATCTGTAATGAAATAAATGTATGATATCTGTTTTACAGAGATCTTACTTTTGGTATTAGCTTACTTAGGTGTAAGTGCAAATCATTAAAAGCACTTAGTTCAAATGAGAAGCCTCTAACTCAAGGTAGTAGTCAGTGGGCGTCATTCCGAGTACGGCGCTAACCAATGGCGCTATTAACGCCTTGGTTGACGCCGTACCCGGACCGGCAGCGCCTTGGTGGATGGCGGAATTACCGCCCCATTCCAAGGTTGGCGGGGCGGTAATTCCCCAATCCCCATTTACCCTTCCCCATTCCCATTCTTGCCCCATAGGGCATAATGGGAGTGGGGAAGGCGTTAATTACGCCACCGTAAATTACGGTGGCGTAATTAACATCAAGGTCCCTTAGCGCCATGGATTTTAACGCCTGCTAAAAGCAGGTGTTAAAACCTCCATGGCGCAAAGGGAACTCGGAGTATGGCGGTAAGGGATTACCGCCACCGCTCTCGTTAGCGGTGGCCGCTATCCCTTACCGCCATACTCGGAATGAGGCCCAGTGTTTTTCTTAGTTAGTTCTGCCTCGCGTTGTTATGCTAGCCATTGGTGTCTTTGGAAATGCTGTGGAAACAGAAATATACACAGCTAGCACTTGTCTATTTACTACGCTTTCTTCTGCCTCACTCGTGTCCTCCAAGTATTCGGAAATAGATGCCAGGTCCTCTAAATTGGGACTGGCTGACAAACTTGTCCCAATGACATTATCATATTCACTACTCATTGGCCCCAAGGATTTTCTTTTTACAATGATTCACATATTTAACAAGGATCCATCGTAATCAATTGTGAAAGAGTTCAAAGTATTGTTTGTGTTTCCTTTATTTAAAGTATCTCCCAATAGGCTAGTCCTCTGCTGCTCGATGCTGACTGGAGGGTGGGGCAACGCATTACCAGTTAGGGAGCCATTCATTTTTGGTTGCAACATGTCTTGATTTCCCGTGGCACCCCCAGCATCTTGTTTCCCTTTCTGCCACAAAGGGTGTCCTTTTGTTCCTCTGTGCGCCGCCGTACAGGGCTTCTGGGGCGTTTTCCAGATCTTGCCCTGCCGACATTGTCTCGCCAGCTTCATGATAAATCTGTACTCTGCTTGCTGCTGTTATATAGAGAGTGCTAATTGGCTTGCCCCAATGGAATTTAACCTGTCTTAGGTAGAGGGGAGGAGGGATGTTCTCCAAGCCGCAAGGAATAATGCCAGAGCCCAAGCTGGACCTATAAAGATAACTCAGCTAAGGAAGTGGCAACCTCTTAGGCTGAGCCTGATACATCAAGCCCCACAGCTTGGTTCAATCGACTTCAGTAACAGTCACCTTGCGCCACCACACTGGAAGGCAGCATGGATTCACCAGGCTATCATTTGAGGCAGCAATAAACACTCGACCATGGTTAGCTTACTCACTTTACTTCTCTCAGAGTACTGGAACACTGAAACACTTGTCATACTTTCGCTCTGCTGTCGCCAGCTGATAAGGTTTTATATGCGCACGCTCGTAAACCCAGTGTTCTTAAAGGGCCAGTCGAGATAGCCAGCAGCAAAGAGCATAGTGAATTTAATCAGGTAATCTCCAACACTGAAACCCTTTCCGCACTTTCGCATGATCTTCAATTCATGATAAGATCCAAGTGCATAACAATAATCTTGTACTTGAAAGTTAATAATTATGGCTGTATACGTGGTCCAAACTTTTTTCCCTATGAGAAACCCCACATTAAACGCTGGTCAAAACGCGATCAAAATACATTGTTTTTTTAGACAAAAAAGTGTCTAGGGAAAATGTTGACAGGGAATTTTAATGTGGAGATTTTTTTCTGATTTTTTCACAGAAGGGTTTAAATATTGTAGATACAAATTTAAATGAAGGAGAATAAGGAGAAAGTTATTTGTTGAAGACTTCATCTTTTGTGTGGCTACAGTAATGCAGCGCATTTTACAGACAGGGAATTGCCCGCTAATTATTATAGGTCCATTAAGCGTGGGAACAGTATGTTATCTATTAACACTCCTAAAAGGCCTCTTTCTGCAAAATTTGGAAACTGAATGGATAATATTAAAATGTGACAGGACTACTTTCGTTCCGCGCTCAGCAATTTTTTCCCAAGAATAATGAAAACAAGGCACGCAGATTCCTTTGCAGCCCCTGCCTGCCACCAGAAGCAATGCTGACACACATCACCAAGGCCCTTTAGTGATTCCATTCTGTGACTAATGGTGCTAGGAAAATAGATCCAGCTCTGCTCCGAGGAGCACCATGGAGCAGGATAAGTGAAATGGCCGACGCTTTCTTCCTTCCATAGGGCCGACACATTCTTATCGAATTATTAGGCGCAGGAAGCCCACTCCGTACAAAGATTGCAAAATATTCACTGGGAAATCTGTAATGGAGAGAATAGAGCTGTTTCTCAAACTTGATTACTGCGTTATCATCGTACGTGTGAATACACGGTGGCTGATGTCAAAAAAGTAAACATGTCGAATTTTTGCAAAATAGCAAAAAATAATAGACACGAGGCTCAAAAGTGTGTCTTATGAATATACAATGTGCCGTCTGCCGGCATAAGCTCTGAGGTGGAAAATTGCCCATTATGTCAAACGCACTCAGCTCTTCTTGCTTAGCTTGTATTTTTCCATTTTGGTTTCCTTTGTTCGATTTTGCTATTAGATGAAACTCGGTGACAAAGGTTAGAAAGGGCGGGAAATCATGCGGTGCTTCGAGAAAAAGAACAACAAGCAGTTGAAGGAGGACTTGATTATCTGTGGTAGAGAGCCCTGATTGGACCAAACATGCTGACTTAATAGAATGTGCAATATGTTTAATTTAAAGCAGCGTGATTTCAATATCTATCCGTTCATGTGTGTTCTTTGCTTAATGATTTCATTTTCAATTTCCCTGAATAGTGAGTGCTGTGGCTGACATTTACTATGGATTCAGGATGGCCAATCAGCATTATTTAAACTCACTGGCATGAGCTATGGCGACAAAATCAATATAGTTTGTTCTAATAATGATTTGTATTGTAAGAAACCTTATATCAGGCCATTTAGAATGAACCCATCATGCGAGAAATCTTACCCTAACTTCCCAGAGTACAGCATTTGTCATTGCCATTAGTAAACACTGTGTTTTGTGCGGCCAAAGCTTATATCTGTGACACTTTTTTTGCTGATGGAATTCAGGCAGCAAGAAAAAAACAAAATGCTCCAGCTCCCTTTTATACAAGCACCTAGGATCAGGCCTTGGTGAACTTTTTTGTAAAAACGCAAATACTGATTTTCGGTTGGGTGGTATTCATTGGAATCACCCAAATATGTGGGTGACTCTTGAGAAAGATCTTTCCAGGCGCTTTATAGTTAAAATATTAAAAGACTGGTTGGCCAGGGCTAGCCCTCAAAGGGAAGAACAATGCCGTTTCATATCTATGGGGCAGCAAAGATGGATTTTGCAGGCTGTTAATTTAAAAAATCGCTTCTGCCCAATTTGCACTCAGGACTATCTTGGACAAGTGAGTTGTCAAGTGAGCAGCAGATCAGCAGAATCTCATTTTATTTCGGTGGTGCTCGAGACCGGGTGTTTAAGAAGACTGTGAGCCTACAGGATTATGCGCCTTTACTTTTGCCTGCTGATTTAGGTAGCACCTTACCTTGCTTTGAGAGTTCATAAATAGCGAGCGGCACATGAGCGCATGCTTGGTCAAGTGAGTTCCCAAGTGTGTAGCAGTTTGGCAGTAGCTTGTTTTAGTTTGGTGGTGCTGGAGACCGGCTGTTGAAAAAGATTGGGAGCCTAGAGGATCATGCTCCATTACTTTTGCCTGCTGGTTTGGGTAGCAAGTAACCTTGCCTGGAGAGTTCAAAAACAGAGAGTGGCACGTGAGCGCGTGGGCAGGTGAGTTGCCAAGTGTGCAGCAGTTCGGCAGCAGCTCATTTTATTTCCATGGTGCTCGAGACTGGGTGTGTAAGAAGATTGGGAGCCTAGAGGATTATGCTCCAATACTTTTGCCTACAGATTTGTGTATCAACTAATCTTGCCTTGAGAGTTCAAAAACAGCAAGGAGTGCTTGTGCGGCGCATGAGCACACGCATGGGCAAGTGAGTTGCCAAGTGTGCAGCAGTTCGGCAGTGCAGCTTTTTCGTGATTTCTTCTGCTGTCGGGAATAATTTCGAGCTGGAGGATCCCAAGGACATTAGGGTGCAACTGTGAGTAATTTTGATTTTGAAGCCCTATTGAGATGACTACAGTTAAAGTATTCAGGGGCTTATTCTGCTGCAGCTCTAACTTTATAGTGGTGGAAGAGCCTTAGACTTGCCTTGTAATTGGCAGAGAGCCAGTTGTGGTGTGGTTGTGTCCTGTGGGATATTTAATTTTATTCTTTATTTCTCCTCAGAAATGTATGCACTTAGAAGCCTTTCAAAAATCTCAGAGCACACTATTGCCGAACAGATGTTCGAAATGGCGTGAGAATGACCATACTAGAATCATCAGGAGAGGGGGCGAGTGGGCTAAAAACCTATGTCCCTGTTCAGGATCGGCGGACCATACTTAAAGTGAAAGATGCAAAAATGACTTCATTTTTTAATACAGTTATTTGTGATATGGGCACAGACTCAAGAGGAGGTGTTGTAGTCCACTCAAATGCTTCTGATACGCCATATCCGACTGTGGCAGATGATGAGATGCTCAGGACAGTGGAAGATCATGACAGGTCAGGAAGGACTCAAGAAGGTTCCAATCATAATACGCCTTCTATATTTTCAGAAGCATTTGGGGAAGATTGTACTGTGGAAGAGGGGCCTCCAGGCGCCCTGATGAAAGGAAAAGAACATTATTTGCCACGGGAAGAAACCAGGTCAGCTGCCACCCAATCGGTGATGGAAATATCTGAACAAAACTGTCTCACCATTGCAAGAGCAATTGTTGCATCTAGGCTGGACTATTACAATGCCCTCTTTTTGTTGGGGACGTCCATTAAGAACATTACCAAACTTCAGACGGTGCAGAATAATGCCCTGAGGGCTGCCACTGGGAACTCTAAAAGGGAACACATATCTGAAACTAGGAAACAGGTTCACTGTCTCCTCATTAAAGAGAGGACAGTTTTCAAGGCTCTTTCTCTAACACATAAATGTGTCCACAACCACCTTAGTGCATTGGAGGGCACCCGGGGTACCCCCCTTTGCCTCCCTCCTTCCCTCTCCCTCCTTTGTGTAAATTGTTCTGAATACTGTATCAGTGGTTTGTTTCATGTTTGTAAATTATGCTTCATTCTTTACTGTACCTGTTGTTATTCTGTAAAGCGCTTTGGTGTAAAGCGCTATATAAACTCAACAAACATAAACAACCGGGCACCGTTGTTCCTGGCTCAAAGAGTTGTTAAGTCAGTTCCTACTAGACCCACAAGAATAGCCTATACCAATAGCATAGAACTAGTTGGTCTAGAGCACACCTTTTTTATCAAATAGTAAAGGTTTTAAGATAATTAGTGGGGTGCGAAGGAGAATATCAACCCTGACAGTAGGTTGTATCAAACTATGAAAGAACAGCGGGTGACCACACATTTGTGGAACACCCCCGTCCCCTGCACACCCTAGTGTTGTAAAAACAACCAAGCACTAATATAATTTTATGAAATACATTTTTATAAACTGATGATCTTGTCATCAGTGAATATTATTAACCCAGAAGAGAATTTCTTAATAAAAAATATATGTATATATAGTACAACAAAACAGTTGTGTAAATTTAAAGTAAAGACATTCAACATTACACAAATTTTCCTTTCATAGTTAATGGTTTAAATTATCACTTTTACTTCATAGTTAAAACAAACCAATCCTTCCAGATTCATAAAAATTCAATTAGTATATATAACAGGTAGACATTTGCACTTCGTACAATCTTGATGGTATATGATGTTGCCAATGTTTCAAAGTACAAAACTCTTTACGCGTTTCGGGGAATGTTTCTCCACTTCTTCAGAAGGTGTCTACCAGAAATTTTCTTTTCTCTTTGTATCTAAACAAAATAGTAAATAGATGGAAAATATAATTATTCTAATGATTTTCACGTGATTGTGTATCCATCCATCATAACTAGATCTTAATTCATCAGAAATCACCTGATTGTGTTTTTTTGCAGTTCCTTGATTCGGAATTTTAATGCCAACTTGTTATGCACTGTGTTGCCAATCCTAAAAAAGAGGGTGAGAGAGACTTTGTATAAGTCCCTATAGTAGAAAGAAGTGCTTCTCTTTAAAGAACATACATCTTAATCTACCACTTGAATTTTGTTTGATAGAACAAAGGTGTCAATAAATTACCTGAAGACCAGGTTAGATGTAGCCAAATGTAATATAGGGTCTGTGGTCTCAGTGGCTATATGCAGTCAGCCATCCTGTAAGCAGCCTGCAGGGCGCATTCATAAGCGTGCCTTCACCTGTGGATTGGAAAGAAATCCTCAGGGGCTATCCTTGTCTGATCTCAATAATGTTAATCCCCACCCATGGTTGTATTTATTAATCTAAAAAAGTCACTGTATGAAACAGCACATTGTCAGAAATTCTTACCAATTAGACATGGTGTATCACAATCAGATATCTCTTGCTACATTCCAGATTCCATCTGATGTATCTCTTGAATATCAAAAAATCATCTGTAATAAATATATGAGTGTAAAGAGACATCTTGCTTGGGGTCTGAAAAGAATTCTAGGTCATACATATATGTCATCATTATAACCGTTAATGATTCCCTCATAGAGTCAAGGTAGCAACAGGCTTAAGTGTATTCGAGGACTCTTAATTTGTTATATTCAGAGGTATGTGTTCTCAAAGTAATGTCCTTAAGTACTGTGTTCTACTTAATTTGCCAGTTCTAATGCAGCATGGAAAAATATCTGCAATTATGTTAAAGATAGTAATATTCATTCATCTGTCCACAAAGATAAAGTTCTCATTAAGTTAAGTCCCATGTGGATGCTATGGTCAGATCTGTCTATTTTAATCCAAGATTATCTGGAGGTGGACTCTCTTGAACGGGCTCAAAAACTGCTGTTGCTCAAAAGAACAGCGTCGCCAAAATGGCCGCCATTTTAATCACGTTGCGTGATGACGTCATTGCGTAATAACGCAATGACGTCATATTGTTTACTTTTATTGCCGCGATGATCTTATTAGTAAAACAGACTTTGGAACTAAAAAGAGGCGGCACTTGTCAATATTATCCCAAGTTGGTGTCTGTGAAACACAAACTGTAACTTTTTTATAGTGTAACTGTCAAATAGGTCCAGTTATCCAATCAATCCCAGAAACACTGAATCTGGTCATAATCTGATGTTTTAAAGGAAGATCCAGTTATGCACACAGTCGTGTATATGTGTACATGGCTGACACATTATCAAAAAGCAATTTGTTAAATTTGTGGCAAACATATCTTACTCTCATAGTCTTTTCACTAGATCTAAGTATGTCTATGAACAGTAAGCTAACTGCTATTATTGTCTTAAAGGGGCACAATGGAATATTTCTATGATGTTGCATGGGCATTGTATATCTATTCACCCACTAGTAATTTTATTTTAGTATTTGTCCATTAATTTTATTAGGGCCTTATAAAAAAAAAACAAGGTTGTTTTCTTCATTCATTCCATTTGGACAAAGGCTGTTTAGTTTCTCGATCCAATATAGTTCCCTCTGGCTCATGTGCCTGCCATAATCTCCGCCTCTTGGTGTTTTTTTTACCTCTTCCAAAATAATGACTTTAAGTTGCGCTATAGTGTTTTTTTTTTGGGCAAAGTGTCTTGCAAATGGAGATTTGATATTGTTGTTACGTATATTGCTCTTGTGTTCATTCCACCTTTCTTTAGCTTTTCTGATAGTTTGTCCTACATAGAAAAAGCCGCAGGGACAGCTGAGTCCATATATAACTGATTTTGTGTCACGTAAGTACACTCATGCTTTTGATCTGCTATTGGTGGAGAGCTTCATTAATGCTTTATCGATTGGGCAAGCTGAACAACAAGTTAATGCGTTTTCAGAGGCTGACTGGGTCAGGCACTTTAAAACTTTATATGCGTTATATCAGTTTGTCCTATGGTAGATACTAACCTTATGTTAAGGGATTTAGTCTTTGACCAGGAGAGTATATATGACATCATAAGGAAAGCCAGTAGTGTACGGTCCCCAGGACCGAATAAGTTGTCTAATAGACTATTTAAAGGAGATCCGATCACCTGGGCGGCCATACTGGAGAGTCTCTTCTCTGACATTATCCATCAGATGTGTTTTCCTTCCTCTTGAAGTACCTCCTTTGTTATCCCAGTATATAAAAAGGACTTGAGGTCTGACCAGACAAACTACCCCCAATCACCATCTTTGATGCACACAACAAAGTATTGATGTCTGTGCTAGGTGTTGGTATTAGCAGTGCACCGTGGTGGCATGAGTAATGGTTGCTTAGCTTACCATAACTGGTGAATTTCTGAGGTTTTTCGGTTTTACTTGTAACCTTAAAGTTCCTTTAACAAAGTTTTTCCTTGAATTTCATAGGTTTTTAATAGTGCAACTTAACCATAATGTGCCTTTAACAAAGTTCTTTCAGTGAATTTCATGGGTTTTTACTATTGCTGCTTTAATCTGCTACAAGTCCCTTATATTATACCCCGCCCCAATATGGCAGATTTGGAGTCTGTGGCAAGGTGGTAGTCCATGGACGTCGGGTGGTATTTACTAGGCTCAGAATCCTAGGGGAGATCCAAAAAAGATGTACCCATAAACCAACAAACAGATGTACCTAAAATCACAACTTTTTGTACAAACACTCACGTTAAAAAATACGAATTAATATTGTATATAACACACATTACAATGGAATTCACCAATCACAAACTATAACTGTACACTTCCCATGATCTCCTCAATACAACTCTGCATACATATTAAGAAACACCAGTGCTTATTGGACAACACATTCTCACTAAATAGTAAGCGCATTGTATTCATTTTTTATTAGCTTTCATTACATAAACATGTGCTATAAGACATAAGCCCTTTTTCTTATCACAGAAATGTCAAGCACACTTCAATGGTTTGAGGAGAACTTCCCAAAAGAAGAAATGAGCGACGATAACATCTCCAATGGTACATACAATAGATATTTTAATGTCAACAAATACTGTATTTTGAACAGCTTACAAAAATGATAACTTCTATGTCTCTTACAGTACATAGTTTTCATGCCCCAGTTGAATTATAACCAATCCCCAGAATAACAAACAGAAGCCCTATCCCCAACTGTAAATAATGAAATCATGACCTTGGCCAACAAATTGATGAACTTAGTAATGATTTTAAAGAACTTTTACAGTATGTGAAAAATCATGTGATTGAAAAAGTTCTCTATCACTGTCCTTCTTGCACCTGCCCCCCCTTGTCTCCAGCAATCATCCCCAGCAAATTCTGCACATTTTAATGAAATACGCTTTGATGAAACCTCACTCCCTTCCTCCCCTCACAATTATTGTACAAAAGTTCCTGATTCTCACATTTATCTTTCCCATTCCGATACCCCATCCCTTTCTTGAATAAATATATTTTTTGTACTAAAAATGTTTTGTTTATTGTTGTGTAATATTTCCTTTTTTTTTTTTAAACTCCCATTATGAGTCTGCGGACCACGCAAATGTCCAGGGTGTCCTCACTGAAAATGGAGGTGTCCCTGAACAGGCGCGATGTCCAGACATGTCCTTTTTTTAGTGGCGCACTTTTATTTAGTCCACAGACAGTATGACGGCCCGGGATGTCCACACTCAAAATGGAGATGCCCCTGGACAGGCTTGATGTCTGAACATGTCCTTTTCAGTGTGAAGCACTTTTAATTAGCCTGCAGACACTGCGCTTGTTCTACGGATATCCTGTGCATGCTCTCTTAGATTCCCACCTGGAAGGTGTCCTGGGACGGCCGCCGGCGCTGGAGACGTCCCCGGATGTCATGATATGACCACACCCATGCAGCGTGACAGCGGTGTCCATGAACAGTGTCTGTGGCCATGAACAGTTCAAAAGTACTTTTCCAGGCAATCTAGTGTTTTTCAAGCATCTCCAAGTCCCATTCTACATTGATCCAGCAACCTTTTACTACTTTTTAAGGCCTTTTTGCGACTTGGTAGCCTGTGGGCAGTATGACTGTCTGCCGATGGTTCCTCAGAAGGGACCCATCCATTACTTTTCCTCATTCTCAATCTGGCTATCCAGGAGAGAGCACCTGCTTTGCAGAACTTCTTGGAGACCATCATGGCATCTGCTAGGGCCATCCCTCCTTCCCAGCCACCCTCAACACCACATTAACAACCTGAAGGGCCTGGAGAGGGGAACAGGCATGGTGATGCAGTACGGGACGGTCAAGAAGAAGAGAATGAAGTGGAGGAAGGGTCTGTCACCAGTACTCGGAGGGAGTCTTGTGTGGCAATTTTTTACGACCATTGAAATGTCGCAAAGGCTCGTGCAAGATTTGATGCACTGAGTGCAATGTTGTACTCATTCGTGGGAAACCTGGCTTGTATTGCTACGGGACTACTTCCATGAGGCGTCAGACTAAATTGTCCCACCAGAGTGCTCTGAAAAGGTGATACCTTTCTCAGGTAAGAGCAAGTTGATTTTCTTCACCACATCATCTTCATCGGCTCCTGTCACCACAAAGGATACTCCTTTGGGGCAGAGGATCCCAGCGGCAGCTTCACAGGGCATACAGAACGCTGTTGACCCTTACCTTTTGAGGGTCAAAGTGCTATGCATGTACTGTGAAGCACCGATCTGTAGGAGGGAGCAGTTTCGGAGTGCTTCCAAGGCTGCGGTCAAAGAGCAAGAGAAATAGTGCCACCTACCTTATCAAGGCACTCCCAACATCTTCCTCTCTCCACCTGCCCCTTCATCCCTATGGTTGGTGCCCCTTTCTTCGCTTACCACCCCTACCTTGCCCCTCCTGAGAAAAAATGCTAAAAAATACAACATTGAAAAAATTGAAAAAACAGGTTCCTTTAGGAGCCACCTTTCACAGTTAATAAATAGAAGTCAGAAAAAGAGTCACAGGGCCATGGGCAGCTTGCAAATTCTGCGGACAACGCTGTAGTCTGCTGACATCTAAGCATTTCCTGGTGTGGGACAATTGAAATCATTCTAATTGTTTTGCATTTAAAAAGGGTGGCTCTTAAAAGAACCTTTTTTGGGGGGTGTTGGCTTTTATATATATTTTTTGCTTTTACAAATTGAACTAAGAAAACATTTCACTCAATTTCATTATTTCTTCTCACTTTCACAAAAACTGCTTCAAATCATTTTTAAAGTTTTCCACAAAAATCTGATTACCCGCATCAGTTCGATGAACTCCATCTTGCCGAAAAAATGTTGGTCCTATCAAATTTAATATTCTCATTATGAAACAATGTCATTCCAACATCGCAAACAAAAGCAAACACAGCTTTATTGATGTTGCACCTCGCTTTTTCCATTTGCAGACCAAATTAACAGGAACGCATCCACATCTGTCTCTGCACAATGCATGAAACATTTCTTTTTGAATTAGGGAACATTTCCTTCATCTTTCCCAGTGTGCCCTTTGTTGCAAACTGCAATGAAATTGCAGTCACGTTCCCTAAACTGTTCCCCCACAATGAATGAAAATAATATTCCGGATGTTTCAATTGAACCATATTCGCACAAAATGGGAACAATTCAACCCACTTCATGCCTCGCACTCCATACGAGAACACTTCCAATTCAGGGAATCCAAAATATTTGGCAATTTCACTTTGCTCAGCATACACCTTCACCCAGTGTACCCAAGAGTCCCCCAAAATCCAAATACTCTGCCTGCTGAAAGACATTGCCAACTCCTACTAACAAAACTCCTGCTACTCTCTAGTCCTGTACACCACACCCAAGAAACCTGATTGGCTGTTCCTCCGATGTCCGCGGACACCTCGACTGTCCGCGGCCTCCGCAGTCCCCTTTCCATGCCAAGCAACCTCAAAAGACCTGGATGTGTCACGTACCATACGCTGACTACCATGGCATCTGCAGACACATCGTCCAATTGAAGGGGCTGGGGAGGTTCACACTTTTAAACAATGTATTATACATCGGTGGCTCTTAAAAGAGCCTTTTCAAATTTTTTTTCATTTTTGATTTATTTCCTAAATGACTTACAAATGTTTTCATATGCACCCGACATCTTTTTCACATAACATTTCCAAGTGCATTTTGAATATTGATAAGCAACATCTGATTCCCATAATCAGTCAAATTCACTCCATCACTCTGACAATTGTTTGCACCATCAACCTTGATGTTTTCATTTTCAAAAGATGCCATGCCCGCACCATTCAAAAAAGCACATACACCTTTATTTACAAGGTGCCTACCTTGTTCTAGTTGTGCACAAAACACGCTTGGGCATCTCCACACTTACCTTGAATGTATTTCTGAAACAATAACCTTTGCACATGAAAACAGTTCCTTTAAGCCTCAGAACATATCTTTTAATTCAACCTGCAAATATTCATTTCTTTATTTCTTTGTTTTAGTTGAAAATTACAACTTTTTCAAACCAAGAATAAATGTAACTATTGCAATATTGAGCAAGACTGATTCTGCATTAAACATCTTTGACCATAACATCTTTTCAGTTAAATTCCTTTCCTGACTAAACTACTTAAAAAATATATCTCTTCTGCGTTGTGCCAGGTGTGGACAGGTGACAATTAAATGTTTCAGTGTTTCATGAGAATCTTTTTTTTTTACAAAAGCGACAACTAACATCCATATTTGGTGTTTTTAAACGTATGGCAGACTGTACTTTTATTGGCTATGTATTAAGACATAATCTTAATATAACTGCAGAATATATGTTATCTGGGAACTTAATGAGGTATGCTAGGATTGTATATATAGATTTTAAGGCAAACTCACCAGCATGAACAATTGAATAAGTTGTGCATTTGTTCCAAGTTGAGCACCAATTCCATGACCAGAGTTTGGACATTGCTTTATTAGGATTCTCTATCAAAGTTTGAAGAGAAATAGCAGCGTCCATCAGGCATTGTTTACAGTATGTTTCCAGATCGTATAGCGGCCTCGAGGCAGGCCCATTAAGGCCCCTAGATATCAAAGTCAAGAGAGTCTTTCACTTAGTGGATTTGTTAATGCATTTCCTGTATCAGCTTAAAGCTTCCCATGCCACTTCAGTGGCCAAAGAGACCAGACCTATCTCGTAGCGCAATATTGCGATCGGTATGCTCTTAGGAACCGCTAAGATTTTTTCCCAATATATACCTTCAATATGTTCCCAGTTAGGGTGGTTTCTTGGTTTTTTACATTGGGCACCATATGTTATTACTGGTACTACTTTTTTATTGACTATATGAAAATCTTCCATACTTCTTTTGAAATAGTCTTGCTTGTGATGTTAAAGTATGCACTTTTCAGTTTCAATTCCTTTCTATAAGGAAGATCTGTGATGTTATTGTTGATATTTTGGCCCAAGTATTTGTATTCATTCACAATTGAAAGTAAGGTATTGCTGAGGCCCCAGCAAAATTTGCATCTTGATTTTCTCACTGAGGGCGATAGCACTAGTGTATTCTATTTTTTAATGTTAATAATTAATCCCCTCTCATGTGCATAGTGAGCCAAAGCAGTCAGCTTTCTTTGGAGATCCACTGGTGTTTGATCTAATAAAACAAAATCATCTGCGTATAAAAGCCATGATACTGTCTCATTATTATTTTTTGGAGGAAAATAACGTGTCTGATTTAAAACAAGGTTAATATCATTAATATAAAAGTTAAAAAGAATTGAGGCTAAAATACATCCTTGTTAAGACCAGAGATATTTGGAATTGCTGCTCTAGTAAGCCATCGCTTATTAGATGAGTTTAATAGACGTATCTGAATAGAATTGATAAATTAGGTTTGAAATGTATGACGGGCAGCCTGCTTGGACCAACTTCAACCAAAGCAACTCGTGGGACACTGAATCAAACACCTGCTTCAAATCTATGAAGGCCAAATAGATTGGCTGACTTGTATTAAAAACATGTGTTTTAATTATGGATAAAAGTAGAAGATTTAGAGGTGTACCTATTCCTTTTACAAATCCAGATTGATGAGAGTCAAAAAGGTCAGCATGTTGCATCCATTCTTGTAATTCTTTCATAATAAGCCTTGCAAAGATTATTCCAGGGATGTCAAACAAAATACTTGGATCGTCTTGTTTGCCTTTTTTGAAGATAGGTATTATTATAGAGTCTTTCCATGTTTTAGGAATGAGACCAGCATTACGGAGGTTATCAAAAATGATTTGTAATATTAATGCCCATTCGTAGGGATATTTTTTAAGCATCACATTCTACAAGCCATCAGGGCCTGGCGCTCATGAATTACTTAGGTTATTAATGAGCATCATGATGCCTGTGTGATCGGATATAAGATTCATTGAATCAGTCTGCATGATTGATAATGACAGTTGTTGAGTTAAGGATTTGGATAATAGTGAAGAGAAGTGGGTCACCTTTGCTTGCTCACTAGCTGAGTTTAATAGAACAGTTGTAGCAGATGATGGTTCCTTATTTAAAAGATTCAATTTTTAGGCAGTAGATTTATTTGATATAGTCATTAAAAAAAAATCTCCATCTATTTGTTTTGTTTTGTTTCGAATTTGGCTAATGGCATTTTTATAATGTGTACATAGAATTACTTTAGCTTTCCTCCCCTCAGCATGAGATCTTTTCCTAAGATCGTGTCCTAAAGCAGTTTTAAGTGAATTAATTGATGGATTAAATGGATGTCGATGCTCAAACATTGGACAACTAGAACCTTTAGAGTTTTCTGATACTAGCATGAGTGTGTCTATATATTCCATGCAACTCAGGGATTAGTTTCACATGTTCGATGAGAGTGGAGTGCGATGATTTGGCCGGCGACTGCCTTATTCTATTTCTGCCAGTATTCAAGTCAAAGTTGCTATTGAGTATTGTTCGAAGTGGCATAGGATGCGGGGTCCATTTAATTTCTAAAATATTATGGTCGCTAGCATCTGAGGGTATAATTGTAAACATCTGAATCCTATTTATAGCATTGGCAGAGATTTATACATAGTCTAGAATTGCATTTCATTAAGGTAGTCCACCTTACAGCCCTTTGTGAGAGAGACAACGTTTGATTAGGTAAGCCTTTGATGTTAAGGTTGCCTACTATTACGGATGTAGATAAGTCAGCTTTTACTATAATTTGGTCCAGGAGTTGTCGATATGCTTAAAATATGTGTTGTGGTCAATGGCAATTGGATGCCAATATATGTTCAGTAGGGCTGCTTGAGGAAAAAGCGGGTGAGAGATGTTTTCTATACTCAATTTATTTAACTGAAGGCCCATATATGGAGAGGCCCAAGGTTTGAGAAACATACCAGATTCTATTTTAGTGACAGTCAAGAGCCAAGCCAAGGGGCAGCCTTTGTTTTTTTTAAGTGCTGGAATACAAGCTACTTGGTAATCCGGCCAAGACGGTTGACACGTTATCCAAGTCTCCTGTAATGCTAATATATCATAGGAAGCTAAATTACTTTTCTTCGAATGTAGTAAATGTGAAAATCCTTGTGTACTCCATATTGCCATGGACAAGTGCTTGCTTTGAGATTTCTGGCGTAACTGGACAAAACTGGAGAAAGCTTCTAAAATGGCATTGGTAAGCCAGGACCATTTTGATTGGGGTCAGGCGTGGGACTAGATTTGAATTGGAGATGGCTCCCGCAGATTGTCGGGTGTTAGTATATCTAATCTTTAAAGGCTGATATTTCGCATCTTTGAGTTTTTGTGTCGCAGTTAGATGAAGCATTTTTGTGTCTGTGATTCGAAGGTAATTTAGTATACCTTTCTTTTACTGAATCAAATTTTGAGGGAATCTTAGTTCTTTGCTTGATAAGCTTAAAACCAGCCTCCATCCGGTGATGTCATGATTGCCAGAGCAGGTCAGCCACAATGTTTGAGGGAATAACTAGCTCAATTGTGTCATACCTGGGGCTGTCTGTAAATTTGATTGCCTCTATGTCACATGATTGTAAGTATTCCAAGTTTGGAATGGTTTGAAAGGCAGAAAGTATAGTACTGCAATTTGGAAATGGATCATCTCTGTGTCTATCAATCACAGTTAAAAGGAATCCATCTAAATCAGAGATAGATTTAACTTTTGGCTTTGAAGTAAGACTACCTGAATGCTTTGCACTTGGAGTCATCAATCTTGATACTTGAGCAGGGATTTCATGAATTAATAATTTTTTCATTTCTTTATTTCTTGTTTGGGTCCCTTGATGTAGAGATGCTCTTGTTCGACCAAGAGCTCAAAAGTAAGGGACCTCTTCTTCAACTTGACGTGAGGTGACTGACATGTTGGCTAAAGATGAATGTTGAGTATAGTGCAAACTCTCCACAATGGGGTCTAATTCTGGTAGTGATGAGACAGAGTAGGTTGAAAAGTTCATACGTTGCTCTTCTGCCTGATCCGCATGATTATGCAATTCTAATTTAGTAACAATCACCTCTGACTCCGGGCTAGTCACTGCTACAGTTAGTTCTCGGGGAGTCAAAATTATAGGCTCCGGAGGTGAACATGCAGAGACTTGTAATGAATTGGTAGGAGAGGCCAAATTAGGACACTTACTGGTCTCTTTCCCCAACACTATAGGCAAAGGGGATCTAGTAGGAGTTGCCAACCCATTAATACAACTTTTCATTCTGGGGTTAACAGTCTTCTTCTATGGTTTTTCAAGTTGTTTTGTTGTGAAATGCGATTTTGTTTCTTGGACCTTTTCTTAAAAGGAATTGGGTGGAAGAGATCATATACCTGAGGAGGCACCAGATACTCAATAATTTCTACATCAATTTCAGATTGTTGCTGTTCCACCTTAACAGTCGTTATTAAAATGGGAACCATTTCATCAGTTAAAATAGCAGTGCCTTTTTGTACAACTTTCTCCCTAAATCTCTAAAATGAGACCTCCTCAGCCTCTATTATTTATTTAGATGCACCATCACATTGAGCCTTTGTCGTTGGCGTCAGCATCACCATACCTCTGCCAGTTTGCAAAATTGGTCGAGAGGTTATCTCTGCTGCAACCCAATCAACGTTGGCTACCAGTAACGTAAGCAGTGTGTGATGATGGTCTATTTTTAGTTGTGTTAGTTGCAGACAACATAGAATCATGTGGCACATGGGGCGGGTAAGTAATCCAAAAAGATGGTTGTGGTGTTGCTTTAGCAAATGATGCTGCCGACGACATGGATGAAAAGGATGAGTTCACCATAATTTGATCAGCTGTAATACTGGTACAAGATGGGTGAATTGGACACATTTAAAATGGATTTCCTGGCAGAATCACTCAGTTGTGTTTCAGTTATAGTGTTGAACAGCAACATTGGGGATTGCGGTAGGTCCAGCTGCTGTGTATTTAACTTTGCCGGATCGGATGGTAGGGGTCTGAGGGAAGTCATGGTAGAGTCAATGTTTAGATTAACCAGATGAATGATTGGAACACATGCATGATGCGTCCTCGCTAGAAAAGGAGTCATAGGTGTTGTAAATAACTCTAATTTGTTCTCTGAAATAATTGGTGTGCCACACCCTAACATGGCAGAGTTTGATAAGGGGGCGATTAATTTGCAGTTTGACGGTAGGTTTAAGTCAGTGTTGTCCGAAGTAATTGAAGTACCCGATGTCTGTGTAATAGCAGCAGGCATATTTAGATGATTGTCATTTTGTGACGGAGCAGAATTGCTCTTATTTGCTCGGCAAAAGTAACAAATATCCGAACCCGGGTTATTTCATTGGCATGCATGACTGTTTCGCAATGTTCATTGTTCATTTATTTATTTTTAATTAATTTTATTTATACCGTGCTGGCAGACACAGGCATAATAGCGCACCATGTGAACGGACACACAGGCATTAGGAAATGTATACCGCCAAAACAGATAGTGGAACGGATAAGTTAGAGTCCAGGTGTACAGAGTCAGAAGATAGGTAAGTATTTATTTAAAGAGATGTGTTTTTAATCTGCTCTTGAAGAGTTGCAGATTAGAACATGACCTCACATCTAGTGGAAGCGTATTCCACAGCTGTGGTGCTGCATGAGGAAAATATTGCCGCTCCTTGTATGCCAAGTATGTTCTCTGTTTTTCCAAGAGGCTATTGGCATTAGACCTAAGAACTGTACATGACGGTAGGCGAGAGATACAACTGGCCAGGTTCTCCAGAGCTTGGCCCAACAGGCAATTAATGCTAATGCACATCACCCGGAAAATAATCCGGCTGTGCATATGGAGCCAATGTAAAGCTCTCCTGGTTGATGTAACATGTTCTCTTCTTTGAAGCCCTGCCACAATATGCACAGCTTTATTTTGAATTACCTGCAGCCAAGTCAAATCTTGCTTAGAAATACCCAACAGTAGACTTGAACAGTAATCTATTTTAGCACCAATAATGGCGCGGGCTACCGTGGCACAGTTTTCTGAGGGAAAGAATGGCAGTAACTGTGCGAACAGTTTAATATGATAACATGTGCTTGACACAAGGAAAATTCACCTGACTCTTAATACTCATTTCCTGATCCAGGACCACCCGCAGTGTCATAACCTTAATCTGGGTATGGATCACACAGTCTACAAATTTAAATGATGTCTAGACAGAAGAGAGTTTATTTAGGTGTGTTGCTGTACCCAAAATCAGAAGCTCGGTATTTGAGTTATTTAGTGCAAGCTTGTTTGCTTGCATCCACCCCTGAAAGATTTGATATATATCGGTAAGAGAAGCAGCATCACGTGCATAATCGCTGGTCAGGAGTACGACACACTGAGTGTCATCTGCATAGTTTGTGTACACAACACCCAATCTGTCTAGTTGTTCAAATAGCAGAATCATAAACATATTGAAAAGGGTGTGTGCCACGCATGAGCCATGTGGAACCCCACATAACACAGAGAACTCCTGTTCCTGGATATTCTCGGAAAATACCCTGGCCCTACGATCCACAAGAAAAGATTCAACCCATTCTATTGCCGACTCAGAGAAGTGCGCAGATACCCGTAGTCTCTCTGCCAACACAGAATGATCAACAAGATCAAACGTGGCAGAGAGATCTAACAGCATAAGCATTGTAATGTCACCCTCTGCCATAGATTGCATTATATTAGTTTTAAGCTAGAGTAGGGGAGATTCAGTACTGTGGGCTTTTCTGAAACCTGATTGTTTAACCCCCAAGATCTCATGAGCTGATAAAAAGGCTTCAATCGGTAAGTGAGCCACCTTATCTAAAATCCTCAGCAGATAAGGCATGTTTGTTATGGGCCGGCAGTTGCCCGCAATACCAGGTTCAAGAGATGGCTTCCTAATCAGAGGAGAAATCCATGCTTGCTTTATATTTTTGGGAACAATATTTTCCCTAAAAGAAGCATTAACAAACTTAGTAATGACAGGTGCCAAATGTGAAGCACATGCCTTAATGGTAATTGCTGGGCAAATATCACCTTTACAGTTTGTAGGTTTGAGTTTATCCAAGACCTCAGCCAGATGTTGCTCAGAGATGGGCTTAAACGCAAACTCTGAAAAAGGTTTAGGGGCTGCCTATTCTACAAATGTTATCCCATCCAATGGATGATCAATATTTTTCTGCCTGCTATTTTCCTGGATTTTATCAAGTTTATCCAGGAAAACATCCTGGATATTATTACACCAGGCGGTACCCTTAAGTACCTGACTAAGTGGCAAGGTGCGAGTTTCCAGCTCCTTAAGGATCCAAAAAAGTTCCTTATAGCTTGATGCAGCCCCAGAAATATGAAGATCGCAGTACGTTTTTTAGCCCGAACAAAGGCCAATTTATTGGTTTTGGCAGCCTGCACATAGATGAGTTTATCTTCATCAATCTTCATGATGGTCCGACCATGGGCATTGACAATTTGACAAATCCTCAATGCAGATGTTTTGCGATAGGATCCAATTCAGGGTTCTGCCTTTTTCTCATGCGAAGGGGAAATAACATGCTGTTCAAACCCTAAGTCAGATAACAGAGATTTAAATAACATAGCTGAGGCATCCAATGGGTTGAAAAAAACAAAATTAAAGTCTCAGCAGTTACAGCAGCTTTTTTCAATGGGGTTGTCACGTGTATGCGAGTAGATGCGCTGCTTATTTCTAACGGCATATCAGATGTGAGAGTATACTCAATAACAAGTAAGTGGTAGAAACAAAATACTGATGAATAACGCAGTCACAAAGTATTCACACTGATGGGGAGACACTGCACCCGGCACCAATCAACTGCTGAACAACGCTAGGAAAAGGGGCATTGTCTATGCATTACAAGTAAAATAAATCAATATTAGTGTCAAGATCCTCTAGGCAGTGTAGAGGGATAGAAAAGTCTTTGTAGCTTAGAGTGTAGAGTTCATATGAGGCCAAAGCAATACAATTAATACTGTATCCAGCTGGAGCAAGCAAAGTGAACATGCAGGAAATGTCGGCCTGGGCAGTCAGTCTGGGCAGTCAGGCAGTGAAGCGGAACAGCACTCGCTGGATGCACTCTCCCGAATGCACTTGCAAATATAGTGGAGTAACGTACAGCAAACCATTTCCTCCATAATGAAGAACAATAATATGTGCACATTAAAAGTGAGCCACAGTCTTACAAAATTATAATAAACACCTCCAGTTTTACCCAGACACTGTATACCAGCAAACCTCTACTCCCTCCAAACCAATAGTACCAGAGATGCCACACAACTCAGTGTACCTTTTCAAATTATTCACCCAACAATCTCCCACCTTCCACACAGTGAGCTTTTCTGAGCACTAGCCACATTCATCTTCCCTACACGCAACTTTCAGCACACCTATTACCCTCTCCCCCTGTAAACCACAACCAAAACACCTAATGTGCTAATCCCCACTGTCCCCTTTCCATGCCAGGCAACCTTATAAGACCAAGATTTGGTACGTGCCATCTGCGGACTACCGCAGTGTCCACGTACATCATAGCCAGTCAAAGGGATGGAGGGAAGTTAAGCACAATTTAAGTTATTTAATCTTTAGTGGTGGCTCTGAAAATAACCTTTTTTGGGAGGGTTTGGTGACATGTGTTTCCTTTGTTTTGCTTTTATGTACAATAGTGCTGTACACTCTACACCTTCCTTTACAATTTCCTTACAGGAACCTCTTCAATGTATTCCTAAAATTGTAAAGAAAATAGCTTTTTTGACATCTGTGAAGCGAACGCCATCTGAACAAAAAAAAAAGAACGTATACTGTCATTTACAAAAAATGGCAATCCTGCAGCATATAAAAAAGCAGATACACCTTTACGGATAATCTGCCTTGATTCTTCAATTAGAGGACTGAGAAAAGTTTGTTGGATCTCCATGTGCGCCTCTGATTTATTTCCGGGGAAATTATCTGAGCAGCAATAAACATTTTCATTAGGCGGTTAAAGAAATCCTTCAGTGAAACTTGCAAAGACACTGGAGTCATAAACCCCAAACTGCCCCCTCCACAATGCACAATCACAATATCTGGGCATTTAAAGTGAGCCACACTCTCACAGAATGAACTCAAGTGTGCCCAGTTCAAGCCACAAACTGCATGACAGAAAACGTCCACTTCTGCCAATCCAATATTTCAAAGGCTGCCATGATTATCAGCATACACCTTCAATGACTGAACTGAAGAATCTCCCTGAATCCGCACAGTATGCCTTCTCAAACCCACAGCCATAGCCATAGTCACTGCTATCCCAACTCCTGCAAACAAAACTCCTACTACCCTCCCTTCCTCTACACCACACCCAGGAAACATGATTGCCTAATCCCAATAGTGCCCTTTCCATGCCAGGCATCCTCAAAAGACCTGGATGTGGCACGTGCTGTCTGCGGGCTACTGCGCAACGCAGGGGCAGCCCTTCTACCCTTTCCACTTTCATGTTCTCAACACTTGCCCATTGGCTGATTTCAAAGAGTCACACATGCATCTACCTGTCATCTCACTTCAACTCTTCAGATGTACGCTTGAACTCTCAGGGTACATATCTCCTGTTAATGAAAGGCATCTGCATTAAAAAAAAAGTGCTCTGCAGCTGTCCAAGTTATCTATTTCCAGATTCATCAAGATCTGCATCTAACAGAATATAGTATAGGTATGCTTATATTTTAAATATGTTTTCTTCATCTCTTTCACAAATAAACATATATAAAGGGTTCCTGTTACTTACCCTGCAATGAGCTTCTTAATAAGCGAATACTCTATTGTAACCAGTCTAGCAAATGCCATGCATTCCAGCATTCATCCCATGCTCACATAAAGCAGCAAACAATTGCAATGCTCTGCCCTTCAAACTGTTTCAAAAGGTTTACAATCCTTTTGATGAAAGTTAAAGAATGCATATGTGCATATATCGCAGCACTGTTTTACTGTTTCCTAAAATAAGGGAAAAGCACATGAAATACACCTGTAGACCATTTGTAAATGGCACTTATTGTCTGCCAGTTTAATATGTTAGCAGCGCGTGCATGCATGCCATCATCGCCCATTCCAATGTATTGGTGCTTCTTAAGTCTTTCTTTTTTCCTTTGCATTCTGTCACTTCCAATTCCACTTCTTCCATAATAAAACACAAACTACAAGTCCCAGAATGCAAAGAAAAAAACATGTTTATCTTCACCATTCAAAACTGTGACATGTATATCAAAACACATGTAAAATTCTGTGCTTTTCAATAAATAATTTGGGGAGAATTTTTAAGAAAGTGAAAAAATGCATCTATGCATTTACAGCACTACTGTGTCACTTTTTTTCAAAAAAGAAAGTAAAAGCAGATAGAATAGATTTTTACAATTGCCACTAAGTGTGTGCCAGTATAATATATTGACAGTACATGTATGCTTCCTAACATAACCCATTCCAACCTTCAGCTGCGTATGCAGTCCTTTTTTTTCTCTAAATTGTGTGACTTGTACTACAACTTTCACAATGGTAAAAGTGGAACTACAAGTCTAGGACTATATAAACAGCAACAGATTAGAATACATCATGTTGGCAAGCATGCATATACTCCTAATATATTAAACTTCCACACAGCAACTTCCATTTAAAAGTGTACTACAAATATTTTCCATCAACTTTTCTTCTCTTTTACAGAACGTTACAGAACTTCTACAAATGCACATACGCATTTCTTAACTTTCATGAAAATGCTCATAAAAGCAAACATTTTTAACCATCCACCAATTTTATTAACTTTTTCCTCCTTCCCTTCTAAATATGATCCTTGCTTACTAAAAGCACTTTGCCATTACCTCATATCACCACTCACTTTCATTGACAATTACAGGAAAGAAGCACATGATATGATATGATATGATAGGTTATTTATAACGCGCTTAATACCCAGAGGTTTCTAAGCGCGGACCCGGGAATCGAACCTGCGTTGCTCCGTGTCGTCTTGCTTCCAAGGCAAGCACGTTGCCCTTGAGCTATCCTCCCGAGACATCACTGAAATCAACAACCAAAAAATAAATACCCTTTGAATTGGACAAAGCAAGTACATTAATGTACCAGGTATATGTATGCAATTATAGCAGCACAGTTCCATTATATATACTACCCAAGACTATTCTTTTCAACCCAACATTTCTTTCACTCTAGCCTATTACATTCCTCCATTCACACTCTTACTATTCCCATCTACACACCACCATTGCCACACCCACTCTGTTCCTCAAAACAGCACAATCACTGTACAGATTCCACCACACTACTTACTGCCTTACTCACTAACCCAACATCATCACCTCTATACACTCTTATTCTCACAACCTTCCCAACCACACCTAATATGCCACCTCACAATCAAACAGCACTCTATTAATCTTTACATCACACCCACACACCCATGCACCACACATGCATACACATTGCAAAACTTTCCAATGAAACCTTTCTCTTTTCCCAACAGACAACAAAATGCCTACTAACTACATAGAAAAGAAAGAAAAAGTAAAGCAGATAAGACTAAAAGTAGACCATATAGTCACCCATCTCTAAAACAATTTATAGAAAACATTAAAACAAACAAGCTGATAACCTCACTGAACAAAACTACACTAGCCACACCTAAAGAAAGCAACGCCCCCTTGCAAAAACAAAAAGTAAAAAATCATGTAGAAAGAAAAGCAGACCTACTAACAAACTCATTACTCTATCTGCCAGTGTGTACATAGTCACAGTAAAGCAATCCAAAAAAATTATGTAACAAAAAAGTTCCACCGTAGAGTTCTTCACAATCTTATAAAAACATCTGAAATGTCACGATCTACCCTTAAAAACTACCACTGGTGACTGACTAATCCTGCAAGCTCTAATTGACAGTGCCTTTCTACTGAAGAGAAAATGATTTATATTGTTTTTAAACAGAATGAAACCACTAAGTAAATAATCAATACATTACAAGTACTTCTAAACATCTGCAGTGTCAATATAGAGACCTTTTCAAACTTCTTTGATGGTGAATGGATTCACACAAGCAGAACATAGCCATACTTCAATGTAGAAGTATATAAACAAGAACAACAAAAAACAATTTCCATAGACACTTATGGTCGAGGGTATAAAATGGTTGAACAAACCATCATGGCAAAAGAAACCCTCATAGAAAAAAAGTCCCCAACATACTTTAAACCAAATGCTCCTTTCACCCAAACAAACCATCCCGTGTACAAATGGACATTTAGCTCAGTGTGTGATGTACACCAACAATCCTTTACATCTTTACGACAATTCCTCTATCACTATGAGAAACTAAAAGACAAAAGTAAAATGAAAACTCTACAAATGATAGACTCCTGTCGAGTGCGTAGCCACACTGGTCTGTGAGGACATTCATTAGCCTGCATTTTCTGAACTGCTTGCAAAAGCACTTTCCACCACATCAAAAAGTTAGCAATACCCCATTCTACTATACAGAATCTTGTGCATCGACTATACTATACAAGACGTCCTGCTCTAGAACTGCAACATTTAAATAACATTCTCTTATATGGAACAACCAAAGAACTCCTTCAACAAATAGAGCACATCCAACATAAATACTTTACGAACTGAAGGTGACTTCGAAAATTCTGTACCTTTAGAAAACATTACCAAAAACCTCATAAACACCAGCATCCTAATAAAAAAAAGAAATAGCTAAATTTCAAAACACACCTGCTGAAATACCAGACCAAATGTATGTTGTTGCAGCAGAACGTTTTATAAAAAGAGCACAAAAATAGTAGATCTAGCTTACACAATAGAAGACAATGAAGAATGCCAATGGTTCCAATTAGCTTTACATCTAACAGCAGAAGCTAAATACAAAATAACACCCTCAAGAGTGTCCACATACTGCAACACAAAGCTTGACAATAACCAAATGCCATCACGTGCTATCACTAATAGCTTCCCACTTCCTAAAGCTCTCCAACAGCTTCACTTATGATATGATATGATATGGCATTTGTAACGCGCCTATACACAAGCGTTTCAAGGCGCAACGAGGCAGGAAGGGGGGAACAAAGGGAAGTCAGACAGCGATCCTACTAGGCCAGGTGTCATTTAGATTGCGCAAGTGCATGTTAGTAGAATACAAGATAAATAATAAGGGCCAGCTGGTGGCAAGTTCAAGTTAAGTGCAGACAAGTGCTGGGAAGGGGGGCTGTAGGGATACAGATTCAGTCCCGCAGTGCAGGGGTTGCCAGGGAGGCAGTGCAAGGGGAGAGGGACTGGGCCGAGGACTGAGATCGGTGAGAGTGGACCAGTTGCAGATTCAGTGCAATTTCAGTAATTTAGCCGGGGAGAGGGGGGGGAGAAAGCAGAAGCAAAGAGGAAGGTTTTGAGGTGCCTCCAGAACCGGAGATGGTTCTCCTCAAGTTTCAGGGAGGCAGGAAGGCTGTTCCAGAGGGAGACCCCTGCCGCGGAGAGAGATCTACCACCAACTCGTTGCTTAGAGAAGCGGCTGACCCTGAGGGAGTTGGAGGTGGATGAGAGAAGAGCTCGAGAAGGAAGATATTTAGGAAGAGAGAGTTGAAGTCATTTTGGCCTCAGCCCCAGAAGGCCTTGTGGACAATGCAGAAGGTTTTGAACTTAATCCTCGCAGCCACTGGGAGCCAGTGTAGAGATTTCAGTCCTGGAGAGATACGGTCCCTGGGCTTGAGACCAAGGACAAATCTCGCAGTCCTGTTCTGGATGAGTTGCAGAGGGTGGAGAGTAGAGGCAGGCAGATTTAGATAGAGGCCGTTACAGTAGTCCACTGTCTCCAGAGCCCTGGTAAGGGAACCAGGGCTCTGGAGACAGTGAGCTTCTGGGGGAAGGAGAGGAAAGGAAGAATACCTCTGAGGAGGTGCAGCTGGTAGTGTGACTTCTTGGAGACGTCAGATATGTGAGGAGAAAAGGAGAGTGTGGAGTCGAAGATGACCCCAAGGTTTTTTGCCTTGCAGGTAGGAGCAGGAAGAGGGCCAGGAGAGGCCGGCCAGAGAGCTGCAGGGAAGGAGGGAGTGGGTGTGCCGATGAGTAGAATCTCAGTCTTACTGGCATTAAGGCAGAGGTAATTGGCGGCACACCATTCCTGGATAGCAGACAGACAGTCAGAGATGAGGGAAGGAGAGGAGGAGGCCGAGGGTAGCTTGAAAATGAGCTGGGTATCATCCGCATAGCACTGAAAGTTGGGGCAGTGAGCGGCAATGCAGTGGGCAAGGATTGCCAGATACTGGTTGAACAGCCAGGGAGAGAGGTTAGATCCCTGGGGGACACCACAGGTAGAGAAAAAGATGTCTGAGAGGAAGGACCCCAGTTAGACCTGGGAGGGTCGATTGGAGAGGAAAGAGGTCAACCACGCCAGAGCCTGACCAGTGATATCCAGGTTTTCACAGAGAAGGTTGAGCAGGATGGCATGGTTGACAGTATCAAAGGCAGAAGAGAGATCGAGCAAAATGAGAACACACAGAGTGTTAGAGTCAAGGTTCGAGCACGGGTCCTCACGGATGTTCAGGAGAGCAGTTTCCATGCTTCTGGCAGCTCTGAAGCCAGACTGATGGTCATGAAGACTACCAACAGATTCAGCATGGAGAATAAGCTGGGAGATGGCCAGTTGCTCCAGGAGCTTGCCCAGGAAGGGAGTGATGGAGATTGTGCGATAGTTAGCCGGGCAGGAGGGGTCGGAAGAGGGTTTCTTAAGAAGAGGGTGCACAAGGGAGTGCTTAAGAGGGGATGGCAAGACTCTAAAGGCGAAGGAGTGATTGTAGAAGTCATCCAGGGCAGGAGCCAAGCAGTCGATGTGGTCCTTGATAGTTTTTCAGGAACAGGGCTGAACCTGTTTTGATGAGACTTTCATAGATCAGACTTGTCTGGAAACCTCGTCAACAGAGAAAAGGGGAAAGGCAGAGAAGGAGGAAGGAGGGATGGCTGCAGAAGTGCCAGAGGAAGAGCAGGAAATAGAGGGAGGTGATAGGAGGAGAGTGAGGACAGGATGTCCTGAGTTTTTGAAATGAAGTGAGAGGCCAGTGCCGTGCAGAGGGCCTGGGAGGGGACAGGAGAGGTAGAGACTGCAGCAGGGTTGGCCTGCTCCATACACAATTCTTGCCACAATGAAACCAGCAATTGATTACTAGAGTCTATGGGCCTCATTACACGGTAGGCGATGGACCAAGGTGCTAATATCACCGTGGTCCATGCCGGTAAAATACTGGCACCGCTTTGGTGGAAAGGGGAATTACTGCCCTATTCCAAGGTTGGCGGAGCGTTAATTCCCCCTTCCACCATTGCCCTTCCCCATTCCCATTTTTGCCCCATAGGGCATAATGGGAATGGGGAAGGTGTTAATTACGGTACAGCAAATTTGCGGTGCCGTAATTAGCACCAAGGTCCCTTAGCGGGTTGGTTTTTAACGCCTGCTAACAGCAGGCGTTTGTCACGAACCGAGGAAGCTGGCGGTTGTGGCCCCGTTGGCGCATGAGCCGCCATTGATATTGCCGCCACGTTCCCATCCACCGTACTGTGACGGTCTAGTTTTTTTTGGAGTACGCCGTCGCAAGCCTATTTCTTTGCCTTCAACCCGGAAGCCGACGCGTTGCAACCCTTCGCGTTTAGGCTTTCGGGTTAACACGCTGTTTTTCCTCTAGCTCTTGCTTCCCTTCCACCCTTCCTGCTCCCGCCTTGCTAATGTTGTTCTAGTGCTCCTCTCTCTTCTTCTGTCTACTCTCCCATCTTATCTCCGCATTTATTTGCTGTATGACTTCAACGTACTTTATACTGCCCAGTGCACGTCCGCTCGAACGACTAAGGAACTACTACACCGGAACCCTCGGATTCCTGCAGTACTCCTCTACCATCCAACAAGACAGGGGTTTTTTATGCCATAAGGCTTTTTCCCCGGACTGGCCTGCTGCGGAAGGAGTGCCCCTCCTGGACCTCCTAATAACGGGTTCAGGGTGGCTTCCTCTCGCGGCCGGCCTTATCTGCACAGCAAAGAAAAAACACTGTGGAGGAAGAGGTTCGGAGCAAGACCGGAATCCAAACCAGGTGAGGAGGAGGATTGGGAGCAGGGGGATCAGGAATTGGAACCATTACAACCCGAGCCTGATAGTTTGCAACGCCAGAGTGTAGCAATGGCCACTCCCGAACAGATCCAAGAACTCGTTAATGCGGTTCAGGCTATGAATGTTGAACTGCAAAAGGTTAAAGCGGACAACACTGCCTTAAGACAGATGATCGTTACACGAGACGCGTGAGATGGACTTATCCCCTATGATCCTGTCTTCAGGCAAATATGACGGGAACCCCAAGAAGTTAAAAGAATATATGGAAGCATGCTCCATTTATTTTGCATTCCGCCCCCAGACCTTTTCTTCAGATCATACCAAAGTCGGATTTATGGTATCCAACATGACTGGAAATGCCCTAGCCTGGGCAACCCCGCAAGTCTTAAACAATGATCCCGTCACCCATGATTATGGGGCTTTCTTGATTCGGCTTAGACAAACCTTTGAGCAGACCGAGATCACGCATGTAGCCGCAGAAGAACTCCTAGACGTCCAACAAGGCTCTAGTGATCTACTTACGTACATTTCAACTTTCAAGAGACTTGCTACTGAAGCAGGTTGGCCAGAACGGGCTCAATATACCATATTTCGTCGTGGTCTCAAGGAGGAGATCAAGGACGAACTAGCCCGCATAGTCCGACCTACCACCCTGTCGGATCTGATGTCTCTTGTACTCCAGATCGACTACCGGCTGAATGAACGAAGGGTGGAACGAAGAAAGCATAAGCCTCCTGTGCCCCACACTCCTGGTGCCTCCTCCCTGCCTATGTTGCCATCCCGAAGTCAAAGGGAAGAACCAATGCAGATAGGGGCGGCTCGAGCGCCCTTAACTTCAGATGAGAGAAGAAGACGAAGAGAGTCGGGCCTCTGTATGTATTGTGGTTCAAATACACACCTGCTTCGTAGCTGTCCGGATGTACCCCCTAGGAAGACGGGAAACGACCTACCTCGGAACTAATGGGGACGAGTCTCCGAGGTCTAACCCCAAGTCCCTATGTTACGGTAACCATCTCTTCACCCCCAGACACCATGGACTCGCGTCTCATGATAGTGGCCATCCGACTGGAAACTCCCACCTCAGTACTTCATACCATGGCCCTTTTGGATAGCGGTGCCGCAGGCGTGTTCATGGACACCCAGTGGGCACACCAACAAGGACTCACCCTACAGAAACGTGAAGACATACAAAAAGTGGAAAGTGTGGACGGATCACCCTTGTCTTCAGGTCCCATAACCCACTCTACTGAACTTCTCAAGGTACTTATACTCCAACACATGGAACAATTACAGTTCGATCTCATTCGGGCCGCCCATTTCCCCATCATCCTGGGTATCCCCTGGCTTAGGAAACACAATCCAGCCATCGATTGGACCCGAAACACCATGGCCTTTGAGTCGGAATACTGTAGACAGAGTTGTTTGTCACGTATTCCAAAAGAGACAGTGCAGATTTTGACTTCCGAACGCAAGGAAGTATGTGACATTTGTAGTATACCCACTGAGTTGGCTGAATTCCGGGAAGTATTTAGTAACAATCCGGTTTTGGAATTACCCCCACATCGTCCGGAGGATTGTGCCATAGAGTTGGTACCAGATGCATTGGTGCCCTTCGGCCGCATGTTTTCTTTATCCATCACAGAAAAGAAGGTCCTACGCACCTACCTGGATTCTCATCTTACCAATGGGCTCATCCAGCCTTCGAAATCCCCAGCCGGAGCCCCGCTTTTTTTCATACCGAAACGGGATTCAGCTGAGCTACGGCCTTGTATAGATTATAGGGGCCTTAATAGGGTCACCGTTCGTGACCGCTATCCCATGCCCTTAATTTCCGACATTTTGGAGGCCGTTCAAGGAGCCACCATCTTTTCGAAATTAGATCTACGGAGTGCCTACCATCTTCTACGCATAAGAACAGGGGATGAATGGAAGACCGCATTCAGAACCCCCTTTGGTTTATTTGAGTACAAGGTCATGCCTTTCGGGTTGGTCAATGCCCCGGCAATTTTTCAACGGTTTATGGACCGCCTGTTTTCCGATCTGTTGTATGTGAACACTATAGTCTACCTCGATGACATCTTGGTATTTTCACCGTCTCCCCAAGAACATGCCCAGCATTTGAAGATGGTCCTTCTATGTCTTCAATCCCAACACCTCCTGGTCAAACCCGAGAAGTGTGTATTCAAGACCTCCTCTGTCCCTTACTTAGGTTACATCCTCTCCCAAGAAGGCATATCGATGGATCCCAGGAAGGTGACGGCCATCTTGGAATGGCCCGCTCCATCCTCCCAGAAGGATGTACAAAGGTTTTTGGGTCTGGCAAATTTTTACAGGAAGTTTATCGGTAAATTTTCCCAAGTTGTTCTACCAATCACAGCTCTGCTCAAGAAAGAGGCCAGAAACTTTGCATGGACTGACCAAGCCCACCTAGCTTTCCAGAGTTTGAAGAAGATGTTCTGTACTGCCCCTGTCTTGCTTCAGCCAGACCAGACCCAACCTTTTATAGTAGAAGCTGATGCCTCTGCAAACGCTTTGGGAGCCGTACTTTTACAATCCAAGGATGGAGAAGAACACCCTGTGGCCTATCTCTCAAAGACCCTGTCAGCAAGCCAAAGAAATTACTCAGTAATAGAAAAGGAATTGTTGGCCCTCAAGACAGCGTGTGAAGAATGGAGACATCTGTTACAAGGAAGTGCCCATCGGGTTATACTGCGCACCGACCATAAGAACTTACAGGTACTCAGGAACATGGAATGTGTCCATTCCAGACAGGCACGCTGGGCCCATTTCTTTAGCCAATATGACTTCTCCATCACATATATACCTGGCACCCAAAACAGTCTAGCAGATGCCCTGTCCAGGAGAGACTCACCTGCCACTCAGTTGGCTCCACCGTTAGAGTACATGTTTCCCCGTAACCGGTTGGTGGGAGTCATTACCTCCTTCCTCCAGGATGTCAAAGCGATTACTACCCCGGAGCTGGAAAATAGGCTGCCTCTCAACCTGCGGAGACTTGCTAGATGGTCTGAGGGTCTTTTATTCATTGACCGAAGATTATGCATCCCTTCCAAGCCTTTCCAACAAAAGATCCTGGTATGGGGTCATGACCATGCTATTTCTGGGCACAGAGGCATACGAGGTACCATTGACCTGATATCCCGTTCTTTCTTTTGGCCCTCTCTCGCTCAAGACGTTAAGAAATATTGCCGTACCTGTCAGGTTTGTGCCAAGAGTAAATATTCCACTCACAAACCCTACGGCTTGCTAGTGCAAGCAGAGGCGCCTGTTCGTCCATGGTCTCAGGTTTCAACAGACTTCATAGTCGACTTACCTTCGTCCCAGGGGTTCTCTTGTTTGATGGTTACGGTGGATTCTTTCTCGAAACTGGCTCACTTCACTCCGCTTCCAGGAGTCCCATCTGCATCGGTGATGGCAGAAGTGTTTCTCAAGGAAATATTTAGGTTACACGGGCTGCCAGACAAGATAATATCCGATCGGGGGAGCCAGTTTACTTCTCGTTTCTGGGGGGCCTTATGTCAGCGATTAGGTATTGAGCGGGCCCTCTCCTCTGGTTTCCACCCTCAAACGAATGGCCAAACCGAAAGACTCAATGCCTCTCTGGAACAATATCTCAGGTGTTATACTAATAGCTTGCAGGATAACTGGGTTGCCTTATTATCAACAGCAGAATTCGCTTATAATAATGCCATACATACTGCCACGGGCCTTAGCCCTTTTTTCTGTACTTATGGATTACATCCTCGTGGCATACTTCCTGTTCATAATCCCCCTTCCACCATTCCAACTATAGAATCCATTTTGGCTGACATAACCTTAGCCCACCAGGTGGCTCAGCAGAACTTACTTTTATCTCGAAGGAGATACAAGTACAGGCGGATCGTTCTCGTACCCCCTGTCCCGATTGGAAGGAAGGGAATAGAGTATGGCTATCTACTAAGTTCCTCCCTCGGTGGCTCCACCCATCCAAATTATCTCCTAGGTATTTGGGACCTTTCAAGATTGCTAAGAGGGTTAACCCCGTGTCATATAAACTGCTGCTTCCCAAAAGTATGCATCGCATACACCCAGTATTTCATTCCTCCCTCCTTCGTCCGGTGGATCCGGACACCCCTTCTATTACTCAGAAAGGGATACCGGATTTAGTGCCATCCTCCCCAGAAGAGTATGAGGTATCGGCCATAATAGATTCCAGATACAGAAAGGGCCGACTGGAGTATCTGGTGTCTTGGAAAGGTTATCCACGTTCGGAGGATTCCTGGGAGCCTGTCTCCCACATTCATGCTCCTATACTCACCCGACGCTTCCATAGACTCCATCCGGGCAAACCTGGTGGTATAGGTTTGGGAGGGGGGTATACTGTCACGAACCGAGGAAGCTGGCGGTTGTGGCCCCGTTGGCGCATGAGCCGCCATTGATATTGCCGCCACGTTCCCATCCACCGTACTGTGACGGTCTAGTTTTTTTTGGAGTACGCCGTCGCAAGCCTATTTCTTTGCCTTCAACCCGGAAGCCGACGCGTTGCAACCCTTCGCGTTTAGGCTTTCGGGTTAACACGCTGTTTTTCCTCTAGCTCTTGCTTCCCTTCCACCCTTCCTGCTCCCGCCTTGCTAATGTTGTTCTAGTGCTCCTCTCTCTTCTTCTGTCTACTCTCCCATCTTATCTCCGCATTTATTTGCTGTATGACTTCAACGTACTTTATACTGCCCAGTGCACGTCCGCTCGAACGACTAAGGAACTACTACACCGGAACCCTCGGATTCCTGCAGTACTCCTCTACCATCCAACAAGACAGGGGTTTTTTATGCCATAAGGCTTTTTCCCCGGACTGGCCTGCTGCGGAAGGAGTGCCCCTCCTGGACCTCCTAATAACGGGTTCAGGGTGGCTTCCTCTCGCGGCCGGCCTTATCTGCACAGCAAAGAAAAAACACTGTGGAGGAAGAGGTTCGGAGCAAGACCGGAATCCAAACCAGGTGAGGAGGAGGATTGGGAGCAGGGGGATCAGGAATTGGAACCATTACAACCCGAGCCTGATAGCGTTAAAGTACCAACCCGCTAAGGGACCTCGTAGTAAGGCGGTAAGTGTTAGCGGTCACCGGTACCATTACCGGTAACCGTTAACCCTTACCGCCTACCGTGTAATGAGGCCCTATGTCTATTCCTGCATTACTGGGTTGGTGAAAAGCAGTTTTTGGATTGCTTATAACTTTGGCGCCGCTGAATGAAACCGCATGAAATTTGGGAATTATATTCTAGATCTGATTCTGGTTTTGGAAAGTATGGAGCTATTTTGTCAAGAGAGAACAAAATTAGAGGGCGCGGTTCCCAAAATATTGTAAAGGCTTATAAATGTGGTGCCATTTGACGAACTGCACACAAGTTTGCATAACGAATTTAGGTCTGGATATAAATGTTATTGCAGAGTTTGGTGGAAACACATGAGAAAAACTAGAAAACAAATAATAAAACATATTCCATGTAACAATCTTTGTCCGAGCAAAAAATTTCGAGTTGTTGTTTTTAGACATATACTTCCCAAGTCATGTATTTTTCGTTGTGACAAACATGAGTGAGGTTAGTATCATACGTGAGTGGCTACTGCTGAAACAATGTATGGGCATGTGCCCTCACAGGTTTCTTGTCTACACCAGTTCGGATTTCAAGTTTCGAAGGGAGTCCCAGTGTGACCCAATCTAATTACAAGGCTCCTTCGAGCCCGTCTTCAGGACACTTAATACATTTTGGCCTTGCACTTCTGTCACATTTCTTCATGTGCACATGCTCGTATATATGGAAGCTCTAAAAAAAATGACAAAGTCATCTGTTAAAACTGACCATTCTAATGTGTATTGTTGTATTTTGTTGACATAGGAGCCTTTTCAGTTCGCTGACCTATAATTCCTTTCTAATTTGTAAAACAATACATTGCCTGTTCCAATATAGGTGACACTCAGTTTATTTATAAGCTATTCATTAGCATTCATATTTGGCTCATTAATTAGATTTGGCTCATTCAGGTGTACACACCTACACATATTCTGTACATTCGCATAGTTCAATGATGACAATTCATTTTAAGCCGCAATTACCTGAGTACGTGTTATTTTCCGGTTTCCAAATACATTAATGCGAACGTGCAGGTGCGCCGAATCCTATTCTTTTTTCAAATTCTGCTTCCTAAACAAAAGACCAAAAACATAGCCCAATTGTGGCACACGTGTTTTCCATGTTTTCATCTTGCATACATAATATTGTGCTTAAACGTGCGATACCAAAGTGGTACCACATCTTTATTGCATTTGACTATTTGAATTTATTAGTGGATAATCACCTTGCAGCTAGCTCTTTTCAACACTTAATTCATTTAGTCCTTTCTTTTTTCTTTTGCTTTTATGTTGTATTTCGGTTTAACCCTCTACGTGCTGTTATTCCAGCCACACGGTCTGATCCTGCGTATTATCTATCATAACAAATAAAATAGATGTTGTGCTGCAGTATTTAATTTCTTCCATGATCTATTAGTTCACATTAGTTATTATAAAACGACTTCTTTTTACATTATTACGGACAGTTACTATGTCCATTTACCTTTTGTCTTCTGTAAACACCGAAAGTTAAGAATGTCGATGTTGTGGTGTAGTTTATAAACAGCACTGCCTTTATTTCCATTTCGGGGGTGTCTTGTTTTCTTGTTTTCGCTTGGTATCTCACATACGGTAGCCCTACAATTCAAATGAACTATTTTATTTGTTCTAATACATGGCCTAGATATTTCTGCAAACTCTGATGTCAAAATTTAACCAAAAAAGAATACTGCATATCTTATATGCTTATGATCTGGTGCTCTTTGACAAAACGAAAATAGGGTTGCAAAAGAGTATCAATAACCTTGTGGAGTACATTGAAAAAAACTGAGCTGAAAATAAATTTAAAAAAAACAAAAGTAATGACGCTAACACATAATGCTAACACTAAATCAAAAACTCTAGAGGTATTTCTCAATGGATCCAAACTTGAAACAGTAACAATGATTAAATATCTGGGAGTGATGATAAATCAATCGGAAACAGAAACTCAACGGGTAGAGAAAACAAAAGAAAATGCCCTATCCCTTGCATGTCAAGGTACGCTGCTTCATAACAAATATGGAACCTATTCCCTGAAACCGATGGTGACATTCTATAACCAGAAAATAATGGCTATTGTGACGTATGGCGCAGAACCAATGTTGAATGCGCCACAGGATATGTTGACAATGCTGGAAGGAATAATATGGCAGAAAATTCTATCCCTACCATCTACCTTTCCAGCTCTGCGAATACGCTATGAATTAGCTTTAACGGTAGAGCCTTATGGTGATCAGGAAGACGTGTATCATGGACAATCAACCAACAATTTAAACCATGCATACAAAAACGCCAACCACAAATGCAACAGTGCTTAATATGTGGAAAGAAGCCTGCATCAATCTATTGGAACAGGAGGAAATCCATTTAGAGATGCTTCTCAATCCGCCGCAGAAAGCCAAACTCATCTTACAAAGAAATGATTGGAGACGAACGATCAACCAAAATTCAATGCATAAACTATCATTAACACATAAAATTGATGTTCGAGCACTCCATCAAATGCCATAGTATCTCCAACAGTTTCCAGATCGCTCGATTAGAGACCAGTTCTTAAGGATACGACTAAACATATTACCGACCAGAGAACGAATGACCATGATGAGACAACTACCAGCTGATCTTTATTTTTGCTGCTTTTGTCAAGATAAATACCAGGCAGAGACTTTACACCATATAATCATGGAATGTCCAGTCCTCAACGATAAAAGACAATTATCAGAAACATGTGGCTGGAGCAGAGCATGCCGCTTGAATCAGCTCAGCAGTGGGCTAGAATAAATCAGGAAGCGACAAGAATCTAACTATAACAATCATTCAATTCTGGAAATCAGTAATGGAAACCAATAATAGAGAAGAACCAAAGTAGTATGCAATGAATTTAAGGAAACAAACATGGACTAGATCATGCCGGAAATAATGTTCATGACAAAATTGTTTTAGTAATACCTTTTCCTTTTTAATGGAAATGAATTTGAAATGAGTGAAAAAGTTTTGTAAGCGGCCATGTAGTTATGGTTAAGTTGCTCATCTCACAGGACAAGCACTTTTTGGGCGGCTTTTAACTTTGATCCCCCTGGACAAATCCTCACCAAACTTTGCAGAAAAAAGTATATGGCCCACTCTGAATTATTTTGCAAAGTTTGATGAGATTTGGTCAAGGGGGGGCAAGGTTATAGGGGGGGTCCCAATTTTTATGTCTATGGGAAAAAAGTTTGTTCACTCCTACAGCCCAAACCTCTGGACGGATTTTCATGCGGCAGGAGTGGCGGCTTGGTACCAAAAGCATGCTTTTGTTAATTTGGTGTAAATCCATCCAGTAGTTTTTTTTTCAAATTACCAAAATGCAAGGCAAAAAAATGTGTGATATCATGTCGGTCCGCGGACTCACTTCCCTGTTCGATCCGCAGACTGGCCTCTGATAGGCTGTACTGTCCGCGGACTGGCCTCCGATTGGCCAGAAAACTTTTCAGACATTTGCGTGGTCTGCAGACATCGGGACGCGGCTGCTTGGGTGGTGGGAAAACGTGAAATGCGTTGGTTTTCCTGAAGCGCCTGCCATCTTGGATTTGCAGACTTTTTTAGGGTCCGCGGACAGCGAAGCAAAAACATTTTTAAAAAAGCAGCATTGCACTTGTCAAACTCAAAACACAATATCTGGGGATGTGGGGGGGGTGAGGATTGGATTGGATATGGCCATAAGAAGCCAAACAACAGGTTGTTTCACCCCTGAAAGTCTGCAAACACTCTGGATGTCCTGGGGCAGTCCTGTGGTGTTCGCGGACACTTCATCTGTACCTATTTTTGCATTGTAGGGTTGGGGAAACGCAGTTTTTGGATGGCTTATAACTTTTGCGTCACTCAATGAAACTGCATGTAATTTTGAAATTTTATTCTAGAACTAATCCTCAATGGTTTTCAAAGTTTTGTGGGATTCTGTCAAGAGGGGGCAAAATCAGAGGGGGTTCCCAAAATTTTGTAAAGGCATATAAATGTGGTGTCATTTGACGACATTTGGTAAAACGAGTTTGGATCCAGATATAAATGGTTTTCTAATGTTTGGTGGGATTTTCTCAAGAGGGGGTGAAATTAGAAGGGGTCTTGACATTTTTAGATGGCTTATAACTTTGTTGCTATTCGACGAATGTGGACAAAAGTTTTGAGAAAGATTATAGACCCAGTCGTCAATGTTTGTGTAAAGACAGAATGGATTTTGTCAAGTGGGGGCTAAGTTATATGACTATTGTATGTATATACATTTTGACATTTAAAAACAAATAAAACATGGGTGGATTTCGAGGAAACTCATGAGGAGCATTGGCAATGACATTAAAGCATGGTTTTGCAAATGTGAGTGTGTTTTATTTTTTGACAAGTGTAATAATGTAGGTACAAAAAATATTCATATACCTCTGGTGACTGAGGTATAGCCTGTGGCTGTGGGCAGCAGATTGTCTGGGTCATGGCATAAGGTCATGACGTGGACAATCTGGCTACTGGCCATTACCGCTAGGGACCAAAAATGGTGTTAAAGTGGCCATGTCCACCTGGGACCGGCTATGTGGTAAAATTATTCGAAGGTAGGATAGGTTTGAAAGGGGAAAAAACGCTTGTGGTAATATGTTCATAGGGTTGTGCAGGCTGCCATGGCAAAGGAAGAGGGGCTATGTATGGAGCCCCACCTTCTATTTCCATGTTGGCTCTCTTGGAAAAGGATTTTCCTTCCTACAGGGTGTGCCGCTGTAGGAAGAATAATTCTTTCTCCTTACAGGAAGAAAAATTGATGTTTTAGCACCCTGGGTTCCCGCTTTGGGAACCAGGGGAGCTAATGGGCGTTATCCCCCATTTCAGGGGCTGCAAGTTACGATAATGGTCCATAGCCCAACTTATTTATTTATTTATAACGCACCAATGCCCGCAGACATCAGGTTGTGTGGTTACAGTATTTGTTGAGGAAGATGAGGTGAAGGAAGACAGCTTACTACTTGCTGAGAAAGGAATAACCTTTCTGCGAGCTTTGCGGTCAGTGGATTCGGTGTGGTGGCAAATGAAGGTGGTCCTGTACGAGTACTGTCCAGGTAGTCTGCGACTGAGTAAAAAATTGCACTCAGTGCATTTCACTTTGGTAGCTTTAGCCTTTTGGTACACTCCCAACAGTAGCAACGTACTGGCAAACCCATGATTCGATCTTGGTGCTAGAAGTAGGCACGTCCTCTACCTCATCTTGGTCCTCTTAATTGTCTTTGAAAGTACTGCGCTTTTTTTGTTGTGAAGGTCCTCCAGCTGGTGGTGGTGGCTCTTGGGGAGGAGGGATGGCAATAACTGATGCCATTTTTAAGATAAATAGCAGTTTTGATAAAATTCCTCCAAGTATGTACTGTGCACTAGATTGGTAATGGATAATGAGTACGAAAAGGTGTGCCCGGGAAATTTTGAAGTTGAAAGTTCCTAGATCAGTGGAAAATGCAATTCCAAACTGTCTGCAAAGGACGGATCTTATTGTGAAGTGCAGACTGGTTCTCGGACAAGTCATCATTCCGCGTGCCAGCGTATGGTCATGTGGCACTGTCGGGAAGGTCCGCAATGAAGTCAGATGTTCGTAGGTGACACTTTGTAAATTAGGCAAAAATATTGTTATATTTGGTAAGTATGATATTTGTGATGTCATCTTTGATATCCTGGGTGTTAGTATTAGCAGTGCACAGTGGTGGCGCGAGCTATGGTTGCTTAGCTCACCATAACTGGCGAATTTCAGGGGATTTTATTTGTAACCATAACGTCCTTTTAACAACGTTTTTTTAATGAATTTCATAGGTTTTTATTAGTGCAACTTAACCATAACGTCCCTTTAACTAAGTTTTTTACTTGAAAAAAAAAAAAAAAAAATATATATATATATATATATATATATATATATTCAGTGAAAAAAGTTGTTAAAGGGACGTTATGGTTAAGTTGCGCTACTAAAAACCTATGAAATTCAGTGAAAAAACTTTGTCAAAGGGACGTTATGGTTCCAAGTAAAACCGAAAAACCCTTGAAATTTGCCAGTTATGGTAAGCTAAGCAACCATAACTCGCGCCACCACCACATTTGTGATGTCATCTTTGATGTCCTGGGTCTTAGTCTTAGCAGTGCACGGTGGTGGCGCGAGTTATGGTTGCTTAGCTTACCATAACTGGCAAATTTCAAGGGTTTTTCGGTTTTACTTAGAACCATAACGTCCCTTTGACAAAGTTTTTTCACTGAATTTCATAGGTTTTTAGTAGCGCAACTTAACCATAACGTCCCTTAAACAACGTTTTTTCACTGAATTTCATAGGATTTTAGTAGCGCAACTTAACCATAACGTCCCTTTAACAAAGATTTTTCATTGAATTTCATAGGTTTTTATTAGTGCAACTTAACCATAAAGTCCCTGTAACACAATTTTTATTTACTGCATTTCATAGGTTTTTATTAGTGCAACGTCACCATAACATCCTTTTCAATAGATGAAGACCACTAGCATCTTAGGTCCTCAAAGTGGGAACCCCAGGTGGTAAAAAAAAGATTTTCCTTCCCAAACCGGGACGCCTCCGTCGTCCCGGTACAGGAAGGACAATCTTTTACCAAGATGGCCACCATGGAAAGGGAAGGCAGGGTGTATAAAGAGAATACAACAGGGCATGAGCAGGGGGTGGGCGGGAGGGGATATACACACATAGGGCATGAGCGGGGGGTGGGCGGGAGGGGATAGACACAAACAGGGCATGAGCGGGGGGTGGCCGGGACGGGATAGACACACACGGGGCATGAGCGGGGGGTGGGCGGGAGGGGATAGCGGGGGTGTGGGCGGGAGGGATAGAGACACACAGGGCACGAGCGGGGGTGGGGCTGGAGGGATAGAGACACACTGGGCATGAGCGGGGGGTGCGGGAGGGATAGAGACACACGGGGCATGACCGGGGGGTGGGCGGGAGGGATAGAGACACACGGGGCATGAGTGGGGGGTGGGTGGGAGGGGATAGAGACACCCAGGGCATGAGCGGGGGGTGGGCGAGAGGGATAGAGACACACGGGGCATGAGCAGGAAGTGGGTGGGAGACATAGAGACACATGGGGCATGAGCAGGGGGTGGGTGGGAAGTGAGAGACACACGGGGCATGAGCAGGGGGTGGGTGGGAGGGGAGAGACACACGGAGCCTGAGCGGGGGGTGGGTGGGAGGGCTAGAGACACACGGGGCATGAGCGGGGGTGGGGGGAGGGAGAGAGACATGAGCGGGGGGTGGGTGGGAGGGGAGAGACACACGGGGCATGAGCAGGTGGTGGGTGGGAGGGGAGAGACACACGGGGCATGAGCGTGGGGGTGGGTGGGAGGGGAGAGACACAAGGGCATGAGCGGGGGGTGGGTGGGATGGAGAGAGACACACGGGGAATGATCGGGGGGTGGGTGGGAGGGGAGAAACACACGGGGCATGAGCGGGGGGTGGGTGGGAGGGGAGAGACACACAGGGCATGAGCGGGTGGTGGGGGAGGGGAGAGACACACGGGGCATGAGCGGGGGGTGAGGGGGAGGGGAGAGACACACGGGGCATGAGCAGGGGGTGGGAGGGAGGGGAAAGACACACGGGGCATGAGCAGGGGGTGGCTGGGAGGGCTAGAGACACACGGGGCATGAGCAGGGGGTGGGCGGGAGTGGATATACACACATAGGGCATGAGCGGGGGGTGGGCGAGAGGGGATAGACACAAACAGGGCATGAGCGGGGGGTGGCCGGGACGGGATAGACACACACGGGGCATGAGCGGGGGGTGGGCGGGAGGGGATAGCGGGGGTGTGGGCGGGAGGGATAGAGACACACAGGGCACGAGCGGGGGGGCGGGAGGGATAGAGACACACGGGGCATGACCGGGGGGTGGGCGGGAGGGATAGAGACACACGGGGCATGAGTGGGGGGTGGGTGGGAGGGGTATAGAGACACACAGGGCATGAGCGGGGGGTGGGGGAGAGGGATAGAGACACACGGGGCATGAGCAGGAGGTGGGTGAGAGACATAGAGACACATGGGGCATGAGCAGGGGGTGGGTGGGAGGGGAGAGACACACGGGGCATGAGCAGGGGGTGGGTGGGGGGGGAGAGACACACGGGGCCTGAGCGGGGGGTGGGTGGGAGGGCTAGAGACACACGGGGCATGAGCGGGGGTGGGGGGAGGTAGAGAGACACACAAGGCATGAGCGGGGGTGGGTGGGAGGGGAGAGACACACGGGGCATGAGCGGGGGGTGGGTGGGAGGGGAGAGACACACGGGGCATGAGCAGGTGGTGGGTGGGAGGGGAGAGACACAAGGGGCATGAGCGTGGGGGTGGGTGGGAGGGGAGAGACACAAGGGAATGAGCAGGGGGTGGGTGGGATGGAGAGAGACACACGGGGAATGATCGGGGGGTGGGTGGGAGGGGAGAAACACACGGGGCATGAGCGGGGGTGGGTGGGAGGGGAGAGACACACGGGGCATGAGCGGGTGGTGGGGGAGGGGAGAGACACACGGGGCATGAGCGGGTGGTGGGGGAGGGGAGAGACACACGGGGCATGAGCGGGGGGTGAGGGGGAGGGGAGAGACACACGGGGCGTGAGCAGGGGGTGGGAGGGAGGGGAAAGACACACGGGGCATGAGCAGGGGGTGGCTGGGAGGGCTAGAGACACACGGGGCATGAGCAGGGGGTGGGCGGGAGTGGATATACACACATAGGGCATGAGCGGGGGGTGGGCGGGAGGGGATAGACACAAACAGGGCATGAGCGGGGGGTGGCCGGGACGGGATAGACACACACGGGGCATGAGCGGGGGGTGGGCGGGAGGGGATAGCGGGGGTGTGGGCGGGAGGGATAGAGACACACAGGGCACGAGCGGGGGGGGCGGGAGGGATAGAGACACACGGGGCATGACCGGGGGGTGGACGGGAGGGATAGAGACACACGGGGCATGAGTGGGGGGTGGGTGGGAGGGGTATAGAGACACACAGGGCATGAGCGGGGGGTGGGGGAGAGGGATAGAGACACACGGGGCATGAGCAGGAGGTGGGTGAGAGACATAGAGACACATGGGGCATGAGCAGGGGGTGGGTGGGAGGGGAGGGACACACGGGGCATGAGCAGGGGGTGGGTGGGGGGGAGAGACACACGGGGCCTGAGCGGGGGGTGGGTGGGAGGGCTAGAGACACACGGGGCATGAGCGGGGGTGGGGGGAGGTAGAGAGACACACAAGGCATGAGCGGGGGGTGGGTGGGAGGGGAGAGACACACGGGGCATGAGCGGGGGGTGGGTGGGAGGGGAGAGACACACGGGGCATGAGCAGGTGGTGGGTGGGAGGGGAGAGACACAAGGGGCATGAGCGTGGGGGTGGGTGGGAGGGGAGAGACACAAGGGAATGAGCGGGGGGTGGGTGGGATGGAGAGAGACACACGGGGAATGATCGGGGGGTGGCTGGGAGGGGAGAAACACACGGGGCATGAGCGGGGGTGGGTGGGAGGGGAGAGACACACGTGGCATGAGCGGGTGGTGGGGGAGGGGAGAGACACACGGGGCATGAGCGGGGGGTGAGGGGGAGGGGAGAGACACACGGGGCGTGAGCAGGGGGTGGGAGGGAGGGGAAAGACACACGGGGCATGAGCAGGGGGTGGCTGGGAGGGCTAGAGACACACGGGGCATGAGCAGGGGGTGGGGGGAGAGACACATTGCATTTCATAGGTTTTTATTAGTGCAACGTCACCATAACATCCTTTTCAATAGATGAAGACCACTAGCATCTTAGGTCCTCAAAGTGGGAACCCCAGGTGGTAAAAAAAAGATTTTCCTTCCCAAACCGGGACGCCTCCGGCGTCCCGGTGCAGGAAGGACAATCTTTTACCAAGATGGCCACCATGGAAAGGGAAGGCAGGGTGTATAAAGAGAACACAACAGGGCATGAGCAGGGGGTGGGCGGGAGGGGATATACACACATAGGGCATGAGCGGGGGGTGGGCGGGAGGGGATAGACACAAACAGGGCATGAGCGGGGGGTGGCCGGGACGGGATAGACACACACGGGGCATGAGCGGGGGGTGGGCCGGAGGGGATGGACACACGGGTCATGAGCGGAGGTGTGGGCGGGAGGGATAGAGACACACAGGGCATGAGCGGGGGTGGGGCGGGAGGGATAAAGACACACGGGGCATGAACGGGGGGGGGCGGGAGGGATAGAGACACACGGGGAATGACCGGGGGGTGGGCGGGAGGGATAGAGACACACGGGGCATGAGTGGGGGGTGGGTGGGAGGGGATAGAGACACACAGGGCATGAGCGGGGGGTGGGGGAGAGGGATAGAGACACACGGGGCATGAGCAGGAGGTGGGTGGGAGACATAGAGACACATGGGGCATGAGCAGGGGGTGGGTGGGAGGGGAGAGACACACGGGGCATGAGCAGGGGGTGGGTGGGAGGGGAGAGACACACGGGGCCTGAGCGGGGGGTGGGTGGGAGGGCTAGAGACACACGGGGCATGAGCGGGGGTGGGGGGAAGGAGAGAGACATGAGCGGGGGGTGGGTGGGAGGGGAGAGACACACGGGGCATGAGCAGGTGGTGGGTGGGAGGGGAGAGACACACGGGGCATGAGCAGGGGGTGGCTGGGAGGGCTAGAGACACACGGGGCATGAGCAGGGGGTGGGCGGGAGTGGATATACACACATAGGGCATGAGCGGGGGGTGGGCGGGTGGGGATAGACACAAACAGGGCATGAGCGGGGGGTGGCCGGGACGGGATAGACACACACGGGGCATGAGCGGGGGGTGGGCGGGAGGGGATAGCGGGGGTGTGGGCGGGAGGGATAGAGACACACAGGGCAAGAGCGGGGGGGGCGGGAGGGATAGAGACACACGGGGCATGACCGGGGGGTGGGCGGGAGGGATAGAGACACACGGGGCATGAGTGGGGGGTGGGTGGGAGGGGATAGAGACACACAGGGCATGAGCGGGGGGTGGGGGAGAGGGATAGAGACACACGGGGCATGAGCAGGAGGTGGGTGAGAGACATAGAGACATATGGGGCATGAGCAGGGGGTGGGTGGGAGGGGAGAGACACACGGGGCATGAGCAGGGGGTGGGTGGGAGGGGAGAGACACACGGGGCCTGAGCGGGGGGTGGGTGGGAGGGCTAGAGACACACAGGGCATGAGCGGGGGTGGGGGGAGGTAGAGAGACACACAAGGCATGAGCGGGGGGTGGGTGGGAGGGGAGAGACACACGGGGCATGAGCGGGGGGTGGGTGGGAGGGGAGAGACACACGGGGCATGAGCAGGTGGTGGGTGGGAGGGGAGAGACACAAGGGGCATGAGCGTGGGGGTGGGTGGGAGGGGAGAGACACAAGGGAATGAGCGGGGGGTGGGTGGGATGGAGAGAGACACACGGGGAATGATCGGGGGGTGGGTGGGAGGGGAGAAACAAACGGGGCATGAGCGGGGGGTGGGTGGGAGGGGAGAGACACACGGGGCATGAGCGGGTGGTGGGGGAGGGGAGAGACACACGGGGCATGAGCGGGGGGTGAGGGGGAGGGAAAAGGCACATGGGGCATGAGCAGGGGGTGGCTGGGAGGGCTAGAGACACACGGGGCAGGGGGTGGGGGGAGAGACACGTTGCATTTCATAGGTTTTTATTAGTGCAACGTCACCATAACATCCTTTTCAATAAATGAAGACCACTAGCATCTTAGGTCCTCAAAGTGGGAACCCCAGGTGGTAAATAAAAAAAAGATTTTCCTTCCCAAACCGGGACGCCTCCGGCGTCCCGGTGCAGGAAGGACAATCTTTTACCAAGATGGCCACCATGGAAAGGGAAGGCAGGGTGTATAAAGAGAACACAACAGGGCATGAGCAGGGGGTGGGCGGGAGGGGATATACACACATAGGGCATGAGCGGGGGGTGGGCGGGAGGGGATAGACACAAACAGGGCATGAGCGGGGGGTGGCCGGGACGGGATAGACACAAACAGGGCATGAGCGGGGGGTGGCCGGGACGGGATAGACACACACGGGGCGTGAGCGGGGGGTGGGCCGGAGGGGATAGACACACGGGTCATGAGCAGGGGTGTGGGCGGGAGGGATAGAGACACACAGGGCATGAGCGGGGGTGGGGCGGGAGGGATAAAGACACACGGGGCATGAGCGGGGGGGGGCGGGAGGGATAGAGACACACGGGGCATGACCGGGGGGTGGGCGGGAGGGATAGACACACACGGGGCATGAGTGGGGGGTGGGTGGGAGGGGATAGAGACACACAGGGCATGAGCGGGGGGTGGGGGAGAGGGATAGAGACACACGGGGCATGAGCAGGAGGTGGGTGGGAGACATAGAGACACATGGGGCATGAGCAGGGGGTGGGTGGGAGGGGAGAGACACACGGGGCATGAGCAGGGGGTGGGTGGGAGGGGAGAGACACACGGGGACTGAGCGGGGGGGTGGGTGGGAGGGCTAGAGACACACGGGGCATGAGCGGGGGTGGGGGGAAGGAGAGAGACATGAGCGGGGGGTGGGTGGGAGGGGAGAGACACACGGGGCATGAGCAGGTGGTGGGTGGGAGGGAAGAGACACACGGGGCATGAGCGTGGGGGTGGGTGGGAGGGGAGAGACACAAGGGTATGAGCGGGGGGTGGGTGGGATGGAGAGAGACACACGGGGAATGATTGGGGGTTGGGTGGGAGGGGAGAAACACACGGGGCATGAGCGGGGGGTGGGTGGGAGGGGAGAGACACACGGGGCATGAGCGGGTGGTGGGGGAGGGGAGAGACACACGGGGCATGAGCGGGGGGCGAGGGGGAGGAGAGAGACACACGGGGCTTGAGCAGGGGGTGGGAGGGAGGGGAAAGACACACGGGGCATGAGCAGGGGGTGGCTGGGAGGGCTAGAGACACACGGGGCATGAGCAGGGGGTGGGGGTAGAGACACACGGGCATGAGCAGGGGGTGGGGGGGCGGGCTAGAGACTCACGGGGCATGAGCGGGGGGTGGGTGTTTGGGATGGCTAGAGACACACGGGGCATGAGCAGGGAGTGGGGGGAGAGACACACGGGGCTTGAGCGGGGGGTGGGTGGGAGGGCTAGGGGCTTGAGAGGGGGGTGGGTGGGAGGGCTAGAGACACACGGGGCATAAGCAGGGGGTGGGGGGAGGGAGAGACGCACACGGGTCATGAGTGGTGGGTAGGTGGGACTTCTAGAGACACACGGGGCATGAGCGGCGGGTGGGTGGGAGGGCGAGACACACATGGGGCATGAGCGGGGGGTGGGTGGGAGGGCTAGAGACACATGGGGCATGAGCAAGGGGTGGGTGGGAGGGCTAGAGACACACGGGGCATGAGCGGGGGGTGGGTGGAAGGGCTAGAGACACACGGGGCATGAGCAGGGAGTGGGGGGAGAGACACACGGGGCAGGAGCGGGGGGTGGGTGGGAGGGCTAGGGGCTTGAGAGGGGGGTGGGTGGGAGGGCTAGAGACACACGGGGCATAAGTGGGGGGTGGGGGGAGGGAGAGACACACACGGGGCATGAGTGGGGGGTGGGTGGGAGGGCTAGGGGCTTGAGAGGGGGGTGGGTGGGAGGGCTAGAGACACACGGGGCATAAGTGGGGGGTGGGTGGGAGGGTTGATAGAGACAAACGGGGTATGAGCAGGGGGTGGGTGGGAGGGGAGAGACACACGGGGCATGAGCTGGGGGTGGCTGGGAGGGATAGAGACACACGGGGCATGAGCGGGGGTGGGTGGGAGGGATAGAGACACATGGGGCATGAGCAGGGGGTGGGTGGCAGGCTAGAGACAAACGGGGCGTGAGCGGGGGGTGGGTGGGAGTTCTAGGGGCATGAGCGGGGGTGGGTGGGAGGGCTAGAGACACACGGGGCATGAGTTGGGGGTGAGGGGAGAGACATACAGGGCATGAGCAGGGGGTGGGGGGAGGGAGAGATATGGGGCATGAGCGGGGGGTGAGGGGAGGGAGAGAGACACACGGGGCATGAGCGGGGGGTGGGCGGGAGGGAAAGAGACACACAGGGCATGAGCGGGGGGTGCGCAGGAGGCATAGAGACACACAGGGCATGAGCGGGGGGTGGGCGGGAGCTACAGAGACACACGGGGCATGAGCGGGGGATGGCGGGAGGGGAGAGACACACGGGGCATGAGCGGGGGGGAGGGGAGAGACACACGGGGCATGAGCGGGGGGTGGGCGGGAGGGAGAGAGACACACGGGGCATGAGCGGGGGGTGGGACGGAGGGGAGAGACACACGGGGCATGAGCAGGGGGTGGCTGGGAGGTCTAGAGACAGACGGGGCATGAGCAGAGGGTGGGGGGGAGAGACACACGGGGCATGAGCAGGGGGTAGGGGGGAGGGCTAGAGACTCACGGGGCATGAGCGGGGGGTGGTTGTTTGGGATGGCTAGAGACACACGGGGCACGAGCAGGGAGTGGGGGGAGAGACACAGCGGGCTTGAGCGGGGGGTGGGTGGGAGGGCTAGGGGCTTGAGAGGGGGGTGGGTGGGAGGGCTAGAGACACACGGGGCATAAGCGGGGGGTGGGGGGAGGGTGAGACACACACGGGGCATGAGTGGGGGATGGGTGGGAGGGCTAGAGACACACGGGGAATGAGCGGCGGGTGGGTGGGAATTCGAGACACACACGGGGCATGAGCGGGGTGTGGGTGGGAGGGCTAGAGACACACGGGGCATGAGCGGGGGGTGGGTGGGAGGGCTAGAGACACACGGGGCATGAGCAAGGAGTGGGGGGAGAGACACACGGGGCATGAGCGGGGGGTGGGTGGGAGGGCTAGGGGCTTGAGAGGGGGGTGGGTGGGAGGGCTAGAGACACACGGGGCATAAGTGGGGGGTGGGGGGAGGGAGAGACACACACGGGGCATGAGTGGGGGGGTGGGTGGGAGGGCTAGGGCCTTGAGACGGGGTGGGTGGGAGGGCTAGAGACACACGGGGCATAAGTGGCGGCTGGGGGGGAGGGAGAGACACACACGGGGCATGAGCAGGGGGTGGCTGGGAGGGATAGAGACACACGGGGCATGAGCGGGGGGTGGGTGGGAGGGTTGATAGAGACACACGGGGCATGAGCAGGGGGTGGGTGGTAGGGATAGAGACACACGGGGCATGAGCGGGGGTTGGGAGGTAGGGATAGAGACACACGGGGCATGAGCGGGTGGTGGGTGGGAGGGATAGAGACACACGGGGCATGAGCGGAGGGTGGTGGGAGGGTTAGAGACACACGGGGCATGAGCGGGGGGGTGGGTGGTCGGGGAGAAAAAACGGGGCATGAGCGGGGGTGGGTGGGAGGGCTAGGGGCATGAGCGGGGGGTGGGTGGGAGGGCTAGGGGCATGAGCGGGGGGTGGGTGGGAGGGCTAGGGGCATGAGCGGGGGGTGGGACGGAGGGCTAGGGGCATGAGCGGGGGGTGGGTGGGAGGTCTAGAGACACACGGGGCATGAGTAGGGAGTGAGGGGAGAGACAAACGGGGCATGAGCGGGGGGTGGGTGTGTGGGATAGAGACACACGGGGCATGAGCGGGGGGTTGGTGGGAGGGATAGAGACACACGGGGCATGAGCAGGGGGTGGGTGGGAGGGCTAGGGGCATGAGTGGTGGGTAGGTGGGAGCCCTAGAGACACACAGGGCATGAGCGGGGGGTGGGAGGGCTAGAGACACACGGGGCATGAGCAGGGGGTGGGAGGGCTAGAGACACATGGGGCATGAGCGGGGGGTGGGTGGGAGGGCTAGAGACACGGGGCATGAGCGGGGGGTGGGGGAGGGAGAGAGACACACGGGGCATGAGCAGGGGGTGGGTGGGAGGGATAGAGACACACAGGGCATGAGCAGGGGGTGGGGGAGAGACACATGGGGCATGAGCAGGGGGTGGGTGGAGGGAGAGACACACACAGGGCATGAGCGGGGGGTGGGTGGGAGCCCTAGAGACACACAGGGCATGAGCGGGGGGTGGGAGGGCTAGAGACACACGGGGCATGAGCAGGGGGTGGGAGGGCTAGAGACACATGGGGCATGAGCGGGGGTGGGGGGAAGGAGAGAGACATGAGCGGGGGGTGGGTGGGAGGGGAGAGACACACGGGGCATGAGCAGGTGGTGGGTGGGAGGGAAGAGACACACGGGGCATGAGCGTGGGGGTGGGTGGGAGGGGAGAGACACAAGGGTATGAGCGGGGGTGGGTGGGATGGAGAGAGACACACGGGGAATGATCGGGGGTTGGGTGGGAGGGGAGAAACACACGGGGCATGAGCGGGGGGTGGGTGGGAGGGGAGAGACACACGGGGCATGAGCGGGTGGTGGGGGAGGGGAGAGACACACGGGGCATGAGCGGGGGGCGAGGGGGAGGAGAGAGACACACGGGGCGTGAGCAGGGGGTGGGAGGGAGGGGAAAGACACACGGGGCATGAGCAGGGGGTGGCTGGGAGGGCTAGAGACACACGGGGCATGAGCAGGGGGTGGGGGTAGAGACACACGGGCATGAGCAGGGGGTGGGGGGGAGGGCTAGAGACTCACGGGGCATGAGCGGGGGGTGGGTGTTTGGGATGGCTAGAGACACACGGGGCATGAGCAGGGAGTGGGGGGAGAGACACACGGGGCTTGAGCGGGGGGTGGGTGGGAGGGCTAGGGGCTTGAGAGGGGGGTGGGTGGGAGGGCTAGAGACACACGGGGCATAAGCAGGGGGTGGGGGGGAGGGAGAGACGCACACGGGGCATGAGTGGGGGGTGGGTGGGACTTCTAGAGACACACGGGGCATGAGCGGCGGGTGGGTGGGAGGGCGAGACACACATGGGGCATGAGCGGGGGGTGGGTGGGAGGGCTAGAGACACACGGGGCATGAGCAAGGGGTGGGTGGGAGGGCTAGAGACACACGGGGCATGAGCGGGGGGTGGGTGGAAGGGCTAGAGACACACGGGGCATGAGCAGGGAGTGGGGGGAGAGACACACGGGGCAGGAGCGGGGGTGGGTGGGAGTACTAGGGGCTTGAGAGGGGGGTGGGTGGGAGGGCTAGAGACACACGGGGCATAAGTGGGGGGTGGGGGGAGGGAGAGACACACACGGGGCATGAGTGGGGGGTGGGTGGGAGGGCTAGGGGCTTGAGAGGGGGGTGGGTGGGAGGGCTAGAGACACACGGGGCATAAGTGGGGGGTGGGTGGGAGGGTTGATAGAGACAAACGGGGTATGAGCAGGGGGTGGGTGGGAGGGGAGAGACACACGGGGCATGAGCTGGGGGTGGCTGGGAAGGATAGAGACACACCGGGCATGAGCGGGGGTGGGTGGGAGGGATAGAGACACATGGGGCATGAGCAGGGGGTGGGTGGCAGGCTAGAGACAAACAGGGCGTGAGCGGGGGGTGGGTGGGAGTTCTAGGGGCATGAGCGGGGGTGGGTGGGAGGGCTAGAGACACACGGGGCATGAGTAGGGGGTGAGGGGAGAGACATACAGGGCATGAGCAGGGGGTGGGGGGAGGGAGAGATATGGGGCATGAGCGGGGGGTGAGGGGAGGGAGAGAGACACATGGGGCATGAGCGGGGGGTGGGCGTGAGGGAAAGAGACACACAGGGCATGAGCGGGGGGTGCGCAGGAGGCATAGAGACACACAGGGCATGAGCGGGGGGTGGGCGGGAGCTACAGAGACACACGGGGCATGAGCGGGGGATGGCGGGAGGGGAGAGACACACGGGGCATGAGCGGGGGTGAGGGGGAGGGGAGAGACACACGGGGCGTGAGCGGGGGGTGGGACGGAGGGGAGAGACACACGGGGCATGAGCAGGGGGTGGCTGGGAGGTCTAGAGACAGACGGGGCATGAGCAGGGGGTGGGGGGGAGAGACACACGGGGCATGAGCAGGGGGTAGGGGGGAGGGCTAGAGACTCACGGGGCATGAGCGGGGGGTGGTTGTTTGGGATGGCTAGAGACACACGGGGCATGAGCAGGGAGTGGGGGGAGAGACACAGGGGGCTTGAGCGGGGGGTGGGTGGGAGGGCTAGGGGCTTGAGAGGGGGGTGGGTGGGAGGGCTAGAGACACACGGGGCATAAGCGGGGGGTGGGGGGAGGGTGAGACACACACGGGGCATGAGTGGGGGGTGGGTGGGACTTCTAGAGACACACGGGGAATGAGCGGCGGGTGGGTGGGAATTCGAGACACACACGGGGCATGAGCGGGGGGTGGGTGGGAGGGCTAGATACACACGGGGCATGAGCAGGGGGTGGGTGGGAGGGCTAGAGACACACGGGGCATGAGCGGGGGGTGGGTGGGAGGGCTAGAGACACACGGGGCATGAGCGGGGGGTGGGTGGGAGGGCTAGGGGCTTGAGAGGGGGGTGGGTGGGAGGGCTAGAGACACACGGGGCATAAGTGGGGGGTGGGGGGGAGGGAGAGACACACACGGGGCATGAGTGGGGGGGTGGGTGGGAGGGCTAGGGCCTTGAGACGGGGTGGGTGGGAGGGCTAGAGACACACGGGGCATAAGTGGCGGCTGGGGGGGAGGGAGAGACACACACGGGGCATGAGCAGGGGGTGGCTGGGAGGGATAGAGACACACGCGGCATGAGCGGGGGGTGGGTGGGAGGGTTGATAGAGACACACGGGGCATGAGCAGGGGGTGGGTGGTAGGGATAGAGACACACGGGGCATGAGCGGGGGTTGGGAGGTAGGGATAGAGACACACGGGGCATGAGCGGGTGGTGGGAGGGTTAGAGACACACGGGGCATGAGCGGGGGGGTGGGTGGTCGGGGAGAAAAAACGGGGCATGAGCGGGGGGGGTGGGAGGGCTAGGGGCATGAGCGGGGGGTGGGTGGGAGGGCTAGGGGCATGAGCGGGGGGTGGGACGGAGGGCTAGGGGCATGAGCGGGGGGTGGGTGGGAGGTCTAGAGACACACGGGGCATGAGTAGGGAGTGAGGGGAGAGACAAACGGGGCATGAGCGGGGGGTGGGTGTGTGGGATAGAGACACACGGGGCATGAGCGGGGGGTTGGTGGGAGGGATAGAGACACACGGGGCATGAGCAGGGGGTGGGTGGGAGGGCTAGGGGCATGAGTGGGGGGTAGGTGGGAGCCCTAGAGACACACAGGGCATGAGCGGGGGGTGGGAGGGCTAGAGACACACGGGGCATGAGCAGGGGGTGGGAGGGCTAGAGACACATGGGGCATGAGCGGGGGGTAGGTGGGAGGGCTAGAGACACGGGGCATGAGCGGGGGGGTGGGGGAGGGAGAGAGACACACGGGGCATGAGCAGGGGGTGGGTGGGAGGGATAGAGACACACAGGGCATGAGCAGGGGGTGGGGGAGAGACACATGGGGCATGAGCAGGGGGTGGGTGGAGGGAGAGACACACACAGGGCATGAGCGGGGGGTGGGTGGGAGCCCTAGAGACACACAGGGCATGAGCGGGGGGTGGGAGGGCTAGAGACACACGGGGCATGAGCAGGGGGTTGGAGGGCTAGAGACACATGGGGCATGAGCGGGGGGTGGGTGGGAGGGCTAGAGACACACGGGGCATGAGCGGGGGGGTGGGGGAGGGAGAGAGACACACGGGGCATGAGCAGGGGGTGGGTGGGAGGGATAGAGACACACAGGGCATGAGCAGGGGGTGGGGGAGAGACACACGGGGCTTGAGCGGGGGGTGGGTGGGAGGCATAGAGACACACAGGGCATGAGCGGGGGTGGGGGGAGGGAGAGAGACACACGGGGCGTGAGCGGGTGGTGGGGGGGAGGGATAGAGACACACGGGGCATGAGCGGGGGTGGGTGGGAGGGATAGAGACACACGGGGCATGAGCGGGGGGTGGGTGGGAGGGATAGAGACACACGGGGCATGAGTAGGGGGTGAGGGGGGAGACACACGGGGCATGAGCAGGGGGTGGGGGGAGGGAGAGACACGCGGGGCATGAGCGGGGGGTGGGTGGGAGGGCTAGAGACACACAGGGCATGAGCGGGGGTTGGGAGGGAGGGATAGAGACACACGGGGCATGAGCGGGGGGTGGGTGAGGGATAGAGACACACGGGGCATGAGCGGGGTGTGGGTGGGAGGGATAGAGACACACGGGGCATGAGCGGGGTGGGAGGGTGGGATAGAGACAAACGGTGCATGCATGAGCGGGGGGTGGGTGGGAGGTTTCAGGGGCATGAGCGGGGGGTGGGTGGGAGTACTAGAGACACACTCGGGGCATGAGTAGAGGGTGAGGGGAGAGACACACGAGGCATGAGCAGGGGGTGGGGGAGGGAGAGACACACACAGGGCATGAGCGGGGTGGGGGGAGGGAGAGAGACACACGGGGCATGAGCAGGGGGGAGGGTGGGAGGGATAGAGACAAACGGGGCATGAGCGGGGGGTGGGTGGGAGGGATAGAGACACACGGGGCTTGAGTGGGGTGTGGGTGGGAGGGACAGAGACACACAGGGCATGAGCGGGGGGTGGGTGGGAGGGCTAGGGGCATGCGCGGGGGGTGGGTGGTAGGGCTAGAGACACACGGGGCATGAGTAGGGGGTGAGGGGGGAGACACACGGGCCATGAGCAGGGGGTGGGGGGAGGGAGAGACACGCGGGGCATGAGCGGCGGGTGGGTGGGAGGGCTAGAGACACACAGGGCATGAGCGGGGGTTGGGAGGGCTAGAGACACGCGGGGCATGAGCGGGGGGTGGGAGGGCTAGAGACACACGGGGCATGAGAGGGGGGTGGGTGGGAGGGCTAGAGACACACGGGGCATGAGCAGGGGCGGGGGGGAGGGAGAGAGACTCACGGGGCATGAGCGCGGGTGGGGGGGAGGGAGAGAGACACACGGGGCATGAGCGGGGGGAGGGATAGAGACACATGGGGCATGAGTAGGGGGTGGTTGGGAGGGATAGAGACACACGGGGCATGAGCAGGGGGTGGGGTGAGGGGAGAGACACATGGGGCATGAACGGGGGTGCGCAGGAGGGATAGAGACACACCGGGCATGAGCGGGGGCGGGGGGGAGGGAGAGAGACACACAGGGCATGGGGCATGAGCGGGGGGTGGGTGGGAGGGCTCGAGACACACGGGGCATGAGTAGGGGGTGAGGGGGGAGACACACAGGGCATGAGCAGGGGGTGGGGGGAGGGAGAGACATGCGGGGCATGAGCGGGGGGTGGGTGGGAGGGCTAGAGACACACGGGGCATGAGTAGGGGGTGAGGGGAGAGACACACGGGGCATGAGCGGGGGCTGGGTGGGAGGGATAGAGACACACAGGGCATTAGCCGGGGGTGGGTGGGAGGGATAGAGACACACGGGGCATGAGCGGGGGGTGGGTGGGAGGGATAGAGACACACGGGGGATGAGCGGGGGGTGGGCAGGAGGGATAGAGACACACAGGGCATGAGCGGGGGTGGGGGGAGGGAGAGAGACACATGGGGCATGAGCGGGGGGTGGGGGGAGCGATAGAGACACACGGGGCATGAGCGGGGGGTGGGTGGGAGGGCTAGAGACACATGGGGCATGAGCGGAGAGTGGGTGGGAGGGATAGAGACACACGGGGCATTTGGGGGGGTTGGGTGGGAGGGATAGAGACACACGGGGCATGAGCGGGGGGTGGGTGTGAGGGATAGAGACACACGGGGCATGAGCGGGGGGTGGGTGGGAGGGGAGAGACAAACAGGGCATAAGCGGGGGGTGGGTGGGAGGGCTAGGGGCATGAGCAGGGGGTGGGTTGGAGGGCTGGAGACACACGGGGCATGAGTAGTGGGTGAGGCAGAGACACACGGGGCATGAGCGGGGGGTGGGTGGGAGAGATAGAGACACACGGGGCATGAGCGGGGGGTGGGTGGGAGGGATAGAGACACACGGGGCATGAGCGGGGGTGGGGGAGAGGGAGAGAGACACACGGGGCATGAGCAGGGGGGAGGGAGAGACAAACGGGGCATGAGCGGGGGTGGGTGGGAGGGCTAGGGGCATGAGCGGGGGGTGGGTGGGAGGGCTAGAGGGGGGACAAACAAAAACACGGACATGAGTTTGTGCGGCAGATCCCGCTCCCCGGCCCTCCGCTGGCCACCGTGTGCGGTGGCGTGAGCGGGGGGGCTGGAGGAACAGGGGACACATGGAGCATGACTGGGGGTGGGTGGCACAGGAAGGACACACGGGGCATGAGCGGGGAGGGGGGGACAGAAAGGACACACGGAGCATGAGCGGGGGGTGGGGCAGACACGGGCATGAGCGGGGGTGGGAGGAACAAGAGACAGACACGCTCCTGCTGACCTGACAAAGCCTCTCATGCGGCAAAGAAAGATGGCGGGCGTCTCTGAAGCCAGACACACTGCACGCTTTCACCGCATCCAATGAGAGAGCACGTCAGATGTCCGCGGACATCACGCAAGCTGCTGGCCCAATCACCGTCCTGTCCGCGGAGCGAACAGGGAAGTGTGTCCGCGAAGCGAACACAGATATCACTAATTTGTTTTGACCTACTTTTTGGTCATTTTAAAAGAAACTACTGGACGGATTTTCACCAAATTTGCAAAAGCACGCTTTCGGGACCAAGCCGCTGCTCCTGGTCCAAATTTGGTGAAAATCCGTCCAGCGGATTGGGCTGTAGACGCGAGCAAAATTGTTTTCGCATTCAGTCTATGGAAAAAGAAAAGTTTGGGATCCCCCTATAACTTTGCCCCCCCTGGACGAATCCTCACCACGGGGCGTGAGCAGGGGTGGGGGGAAGGGAGAGAGACACACAGGGCATGAGCGGGGGGTGGGGGGAGGGATAGAGACACACGGGGCATGAGCGGGGGCTGGGTGGGAGGGATAGAGACACACAGGGCATGAGCCGGGGGTGGGTGGGAGGGATAGGGACACACGGGGCATGAGCGGGGGGTGGGCAGGAGGGATAGAGACACACGGGGCATGAGCGGGGGTGGGTGGGAGCCCTAGAGACACACAGGGCATGAGCGGGGGGTGGGAGGGCTAGAGACACACGGGGCATGAGCAGGGGGTTGGAGGGCTAGAGACACATGGGGCATGAGCGGGGGGTGGGTGGGAGGGCTAGAGACACACGGGGCATGAGCGGGGGGGTGGGGGAGGGAGAGAGACACACGGGGCATGAGCAGGGGGTGGGTGGGAGGGATAGAGACACACAGGGCATGAGCAGGGGGTGGGGGAGAGACACACGGGGCTTGAGCGGGGGGTGGGTGGGAGGCATAGAGACACACAGGGCATGAGCGGGGGTGGGGGGAGGGAGAGAGACACACGGGGCGTGAGCGGGTGGTGGGGGGGAGGGATAGAGACACACGGGGCATGAGCGGGGGTGGGTGGGAGGGATAGAGACACACGGGGCATGAGCGGGGGGTGGGTGGGAGGGATAGAGACACACGGGGCATGAGTAGGGGGTGAGGGGGGAGACACACGGGGCATGAGCAGGGGGTGGGGGGAGGGAGAGACACGCGAGGCATGAGCGGGGGGTGGGTGGGAGGGCTAGAGACACACAGGGCATGAGCGGGGGTTGGGAGGGAGGGATAGAGACACTCGGGGCATGAGCGGGGGGTGGGTGAGGGATAGAGACACACGGGGCATGAGCGGGGTGTGGGTGGGAGGGATAGAGACACACGGGGCATGAGCGGGGGTGGGAGGGTGGGATAGAGACAAACGGTGCATGCATGAGCGGGGGGTGGGTGGGAGGTTTCAGGGGCATGAGCGGGGGGTGGGTGGGAGTACTAGAGACACACTCGGGGCATGAGTAGAGGGTGAGGGGAGAGACACACGAGGCATGAGCAGGGGGTGGGGGGAGGGAGAGACACACACAGGGAATGAGCGGGGTGGGGGGAGGGAGAGAGACACACGGGGCATGAGCAGGGGGGAGGGTGGGAGGGATAGAGACAAACGGGGCATGAGCGGGGGGTGGGTGGGAGGGATAGAGACACACGGGGCTTGAGCGGGGTGTGGGTGGGAGGGACAGAGACACACAGGGCATGAGCGGGGGGTGGGTGGGAGGGCTAGGGGCATGCGCGGGGGGTGGGTGGTAGGGCTAGAGACACACGGGGCATGAGTAGGGGGTGAGGGGGGAGACACACGGGCCATGAGCAGGGGGTGGGGGGAGGGAGAGACACGCGGGGCATGAGCGGCGGGTGGGTGGGAGGGCTAGAGACACACAGGGCATGAGCGGGGGTTGGGAGGGCTAGAGACACGCGGGGCATGAGCGGGGGGTGGGAGGGCTAGAGACACACGGGGCATGAGAGGGGGGTGGGTGGGAGGGCTAGAGACACACGGGGCATGAGCAGGGGCGGGGGGGAGGGAGAGAGACTCACGGGGCATGAGCGCGGGTGGGGGGGAGGGAGAGAGACACACGGGGCATGAGCGGGGGGAGGGATAGAGACACACGGGGCATGAGTAGGGGGTGGTTGGGAGGGATAGAGACACACGGGGCATGAGCAGGGGGTGGGGTGAGGGGAGAGACACATGGGGCATGAACGGGGGTGCGCAGGAGGGATAGAGACACACCGGGCATGAGCGGGGGCGGGGGGGAGGGAGAGAGACACACAGGGCATGGGGCATGAGCGGGGGGTGGGTGGGAGGGCTCGAGACACACAGGGCATGAGTAGGGGGTGAGGGGGGAGACACACAGGGCATGAGCAGGGGGTGGGGGGAGGGAGAGACACGCGGGGCATGAGCGGGGGGTGGGTGGGAGGGCTAGAGACACACGGGGCATGAGTAGGGGGTGAGGGGAGAGACACACGGGGCATGAGCGGGGGCTGGGTGGGAGGGATAGAGACACACAGGGCATTAGCCGGGGGTGGGTGGGAGGGATAGAGACACACGGGGCATGAGCGGGGGGTGGGTGGGAGGGATAGAGACACACGGGGGATGAGCGGGGGGTGGGCAGGAGGGATAGAGACACACAGGGCATGAGCGGGGGTGGGGGGAGGGAGAGAGACACATGGGGCATGAGCGGGGGGTGGGGGGAGCGATAGAGACACACGGGGCATGAGCGGGGGGTGGGTGGGAGGGCTAGAGACACATGGGGCATGAGCGGAGAGTGGGTGGGAGGGATAGAGACACACGGGGCATTTGGGGGGGTTGGGTGGGAGGGATAGAGACACACGGGGCATGAGCGGGGGGTGGGTGTGAGGGATAGAGACACACGGGGCATGAGCGGGGGGTGGGTGGGAGGGGAGAGACAAACAGGGCATAAGCGGGGGGTGGGTGGGAGGGCTAGGGGCATGAGCAGGGGGTGGGTTGGAGGGCTGGAGACACACGGGGCATGAGTAGTGGGTGAGGCAGAGACACACGGGGCATGAGCGGGGGGTGGGTGGGAGAGATAGAGACACACGGGGCATGAGCGGGGGGTGGGTGGGAGGGATAGAGACACACGGGGCATGAGCGGGGGTGGGGGAGAGGGAGAGAGACACACGGGGCATGAGCAGGGGGGAGGGAGAGACAAACGGGGCATGAGCGGGGGTGGGTGGGAGGGCTAGGGGCATGAGCGGGGGGTGGGTGGGAGGGCTAGAGGGGGGACAAACAAAAACACGGACATGAGTTTGTGCGGCAGATCCCGCTCCCCGGCCCTCCGCTGGCCACCGTGTGCGGTGGCGTGAGCGGGGGGGCTGGAGGAACAGGGGACACATGGAGCATGACTGGGGGTGGGTGGGACAGGAAGGACACACGGGGCATGAGCGGGGAGGGGGGGACAGAAAGGACACACGGAGCATGAGCGGGGGGTGGGGCAGACACGGGCATGAGCGGGGGTGGGAGGAACAAGAGACAGACACGCTCCTGCTGACCTGACAAAGCCTCTCATGCGGCAAAGAAAGATGGCGGGCGTCTCTGAAGCCAGACACACTGCACGCTTTCACCGCATCCAATGAGAGAGCACGTCAGATGTCCGCGGACATCACGCAAGCTGCTGGCCCAATCACCGTCCTGTCCGCGGAGCGAACAGGGAAGTGTGTCCGCGAAGCGAACACAGATATCACGAATTTGTTTTGACCTACTTTTTGGTCATTTTAAAAGAAACTACTGGACGGATTTTCACCAAATTTGCAAAAGCACGCTTTCGGGACCAAGCCGCTGCTCCTGGTCCAAATTTGGTGAAAATCCGTCCAGCGGATTGGGCTGTAGACGCGAGCAAAATTGTTTTCGCATTCAGTCTATGGAAAAAAAAAAAGTTTGGGATCCCCCTATAACTTTGCCCCCCCTGGACGAATCCTCACCACGGGGCGTGAGCAGGGGTGGGGGGAAGGGAGAGAGACACACAGGGCATGAGCGGGGGGTGGGGGGAGGGATAGAGACACACGGGGCATGAGCGGGGGCTGGGTGGGAGGGATAGAGACACACAGGGCATGAGCCGGGGGTGGGTGGGAGGGATAGGGACACACGGGGCATGAGCGGGGGGTGGGCAGGAGGGATAGAGACACACGGGGCATGAGCGGGGGTGGGGAGGAGGGAGAGAGACACATGGGGCATGAGCGAGGGTTGTGGGGAGGGATAGAGACACAAACGGGGCATGAGCGGGGGGTGGGTGGGAGGGATAGAGACACATGGGGCATGAGCGGGGAGTGGGTGGGAGGGATAGAGACACACGGGGCATTTGCGGGGGTTGGGTGGGAGGGATAGAAACACATGGGGCATGGGCGGGGGGAGGGTGTGAGGGATAGAGACACACGGGGCATGAGCGGGGGTGGGTGGGAGGGGAGAGACAAACGGGGCATAAGCGGGGGTGGGTGGGAGGGAGGGCTAGAGACACACAGGGCATGAGTAGGGGGTGAGGGCAGAGACACACGGGGCATGAGCGGGTGGTGGGTGGGAGGGATAGAGACACACGGGGCATGAGCGGGGGGTGGGTGGGAGGGATAGAGACACACGGGGCATGAGCGGCTGGTGGGTGGGAGGGCTAGGGGCATGAGCGGGGGGTGGGTGGGAGTGCTAGAGACACACGGGGTATGAGTAGGAGGTGAGGGGAGAGACACACGGGGCATGAGCAGGGGGTGGGGGGAGGGATAGAGACACACGGGGCATGAGCGGGGGCTGGGTGGGAGGGCTAGGGGCATGAGCGGGGGGTGGGTGGTAGGGCTAGAGACACACGGGGCATGAGTAGGGGGTGAGGGGGGAGACACACGGGCCATGAGCAGGGGGTGGGGGGAGGGAGAGACACTCGGGGCATGAGCGGGGGGTGGGTGGGAGAATTAGAGACAAACAGGGCATGAGCGGGGGTTGGGAGGGCTAGAGACACGCTGGGCATGAGCGGGGGGTGGGAGGGCTAGAGACACACGGGGCATGGAGGGCTAGAGACACACGGGGCATGAGCAGGGGCGGGGGGAGGGAGAGAGACTCACGGGGCATGAGCGGGGGTGGGGGGAGGGAGAGAGACACACGGGGCATGAGCGGGGGTGGGGGGAGGGATAGAGACACATGGGGCATGAGTAGGGGGTGGTTGGGAGGGATAGAGACACACGGGGCCTGAGCAGGGGATGGGGTGAGGGGAGAGACACACGGGGCATGAACGGGGGTGCGCAGGAGGGATAGAGACACATGGGGCATGAGCGGGGGTGGGGGGGAGGGAGAGAGACACACAGGGCATGGGGCATGAGCGGGGGGTGGGTGGGAGGGCTAGAGACACACGGGGCATGAGTAGGGGGCGAGGGGGGAGACACACAGGGCATGAGCAGGGGGTGGGGGGAGGGAGAGACACGCAGGGCATGAGCGGGGGGTGGGTGGGAGGGCTAGAGACACACGGGGCATGAGTAGGGGGTGAGGGGAGAGACACACGGGGCATGAGCGGGGGGTGGGGGGAGGGATAGAGACACACGGGGCATGAGCGGGGGCTGGGTGGGAGGGATAGAGACACACAGGGCATGAGCCGGGGGTGGGTGGGAGGGATAGAGACACACGGGGCATGAGCGGGGGGTGGGTGGGAGGGATAGAGACACACGGGGGATGAGCGGGGGGTGGGCAGGAGGGATAGAGACACACAGGGCATGAGCGGGGGTGGGGGGAGGGAGAGAGACACATGGGGCATGAGCGGGGGGTGGGGGGAGGGAGAGAGACACACGGGGCATGAGCGGGGGGAGGGATAGAGACACACGGGGCATGAGTAGGGGGTGGTTGGGAGGGATAGAGACACACGGGGCATGAGCAGGGGGTGGGGTGAGGGGAGAGACACATGGGGCATGAACGGCGGTGCGCAGGAGGGATAGAGACACACCGGGCATGAGCGGGGGCGGGGGGGAGGGAGAGAGACACACAGGGCATGGGGCATGAGCGGGAGGTGGGTGGGAGGGCTCGAGACACACAGGGCATGAGTAGGGGGTGAGGGGGGAGACACACAGGGCATGAGCAGGGGGTGGGGGGAGGGAGAGACACGCGGGGCATGAGCGGGGGGTGGGTGGGAGGGCTAGAGACACACGGGGCATGAGTAGGGGGTGAGGGGAGAGACACACGGGGCATGAGCGGGGGCTGGGTGGGAGGGATAGAGACACACAGGGCATTAGCCGGGGGTGGGTGGGAGGGATAGAGACACACGGGGCATGAGCGGGGGGTGGGTGGGAGGGATAGAGACACACGGGGGATGAGCGGGGGGTGGGCAGGAGGGATAGAGACACACAGGGCATGAGCGGGGGTGGGGGGAGGGAGAGAGACACATGGGGCATGAGCGGGGGGTGGGGGGAGCGATAGAGACACACGGGGCATGAGCGGGGGGTGGGTGGGAGGGCTAGAGACACATGGGGCATGAGCGGAGAGTGGGTGGGAGGGATAGAGACACACGGGGCATTTGGGGGGGTTGGGTGGGAGGGATAGAGACACACGGGGCATGAGCGGGGGGTGGGTGTGAGGGATAGAGACACACGGGGCATGAGCGGGGGGTGGGTGGGAGGGGAGAGACAAACAGGGCATAAGCGGGGGGTGGGTGGGAGGGCTAGGGGCATGAGCAGGGGGTGGGTTGGAGGGCTGGAGACACACGGGGCATGAGTAGTGGGTGAGGCAGAGACACACGGGGCATGAGCGGGGGGTGGGTGGGAGAGATAGAGACACACGGGGCATGAGCGGGGGGTGGGTGGGAGGGATAGAGACACACGGGGCATGAGCGGGGGTGGGGGAGAGGGAGAGAGACACACGGGGCATGAGCAGGGGGGAGGGAGAGACAAACGGGGCATGAGCGGGGGTGGGTGGGAGGGCTAGGGGCATGAGCGGGGGGTGGGTGGGAGGGCTAGAGGGGGACAAACAAAAACACGGACATGAGTTTGTGCGGCAGATCCCGCTCCCCGGCCCTCCGCTGGCCACCGTGTGCGGTGGCGTGAGCGGGGGGGCTGGAGGAACAGGGGACACATGGAGCATGACTGGGGGTGGGTGGGACAGGAAGGACACACGGGGCATGAGCGGGGAGGGGGGGACAGAAAGGACACACGGAGCATGAGCGGGGGGTGGGGCAGACACGGGCATGAGCGGGGGTGGGAGGAACAAGAGACAGACACGCTCCTGCTGACCTGACAAAGCCTCTCATGCGGCAAAGAAAGATGGCGGGCGTCTCTGAAGCCAGACACACTGCACGCTTTCACCGCATCCAATGAGAGAGCACGTCAGATGTCCGCGGACATCACGCAAGCTGCTGGCCCAATCACCGTCCTGTCCGCGGAGCGAACAGGGAAGTGTGTCCGCGAAGCGAACACAGATATCACGAATTTGTTTTGACCTACTTTTTGGTCATTTTAAAAGAAACTACTGGACGGATTTTCACCAAATTTGCAAAAGCACGCTTTCGGGACCAAGCCGCTGCTCCTGGTCCAAATTTGGTGAAAATCCGTCCAGCGGATTGGGCTGTAGACGCGAGCAAAATTGTTTTCGCATTCAGTCTATGGAAAAAAAAAAAGTTTGGGATCCCCCTATAACTTTGCCCCCCCTGGACGAATCCTCACCACGGGGCGTGAGCAGGGGTGGGGGGAAGGGAGAGAGACACACAGGGCATGAGCGGGGGGTGGGGGGAGGGATAGAGACACACGGGGCATGAGCGGGGGCTGGGTGGGAGGGATAGAGACACACAGGGCATGAGCCGGGGGTGGGTGGGAGGGATAGGGACACACGGGGCATGAGCGGGGGGTGGGCAGGAGGGATAGAGACACACGGGGCATGAGCGGGGGTGGGGAGGAGGGAGAGAGACACATGGGGCATGAGCGAGGGTTGTGGGGAGGGATAGAGACACAAACGGGGCATGAGCGGGGGGTGGGTGGGAGGGATAGAGACACATGGGGCATGAGCGGGGAGTGGGTGGGAGGGATAGAGACACACGGGGCATTTGCGGGGGTTGGGTGGGAGGGATAGAAACACATGGGGCATGGGCGGGGGGAGGGTGTGAGGGATAGAGACACACGGGGCATGAGCGGGGGGTGGGTGGGAGGGGAGAGACAAACGGGGCATAAGCGGGGGTGGGTGGGAGGGAGGGCTAGAGACACACAGGGCATGAGTAGGGGGTGAGGGCAGAGACACACGGGGCATGAGCGGGTGGTGGGTGGGAGGGATAGAGACACACGGGGCATGAGCGGGGGGTGGGTGGGAGGGATAGAGACACACGGGGCATGAGCGGCTGGTGGGTGGGAGGGCTAGGGGCATGAGCGGGGGGTGGGTGGGAGTGCTAGAGACACACGGGGTATGAGTAGGAGGTGAGGGGAGAGACACACGGGGCATGAGCAGGGGGTGGGGGGAGGGATAGAGACACACGGGGCATGAGCGGGGGCTGGGTGGGAGGGCTAGGGGCATGAGCGGGGGGTGGGTGGTAGGGCTAGAGACACACGGGGCATGAGTAGGGGGTGAGGGGGGAGACACACGGGCCATGAGCAGGGGGTGGGGGGAGGGAGAGACACTCGGGGCATGAGCGGGGGGTGGGTGGGAGAATTAGAGACAAACAGGGCATGAGCGGGGGTTGGGAGGGCTAGAGACACGCTGGGCATGAGCGGGGGGTGGGAGGGCTAGAGACACACGGGGCATGGAGGGCTAGAGACACACGGGGCATGAGCAGGGGCGGGGGGAGGGAGAGAGACTCACTGGGCATGAGCGGGGGTGGGGGGAGGGAGAGAGACACACGGGGCATGAGCGGGGGTGGGGGGAGGGATAGAGACACATGGGGCATGAGTAGGGGGTGGTTGGGAGGGATAGAGACACACGGGGCCTGAGCAGGGGATGGGGTGAGGGGAGAGACACACGGGGCATGAACGGGGGTGGGCAGGAGGGATAGAGACACACGGGGCATGAGCGGGGGTGGGGGGGAGGGAGAGAGACACACAGGGCATGGGGCATGAGCGGGGGGTGGGTGGGAGGGCTAGAGACACACGGGGCATGAGTAGGGGGCGAGGGGGGAGACACACAGGGCATGAGCAGGGGGTGGGGGGAGGGAGAGACACGCAGGGCATGAGCGGGGGGTGGGTGGGAGGGCTAGAGACACACGGGGCATGAGTAGGGGGTGAGGGGAGAGACACACGGGGCATGAGCGGGGGGTGGGGGGAGGGATAGAGACACACGGGGCATGAGCGGGGGCTGGGTGGGAGGGATAGAGACACACAGGGCATGAGCCGGGGGTGGGTGGGAGGGATAGAGACACACGGGGCATGAGCGGGGGGTGGGTGGGAGGGATAGAGACACACGGGGGATGAGCGGGGGGTGGGCAGGAGGGATAGAGACACACAGGGCATGAGCGGGGGTGGGGGGAGGGAGAGAGACACATGGGGCATGAGCGGGGGGTGGGGGGAGCGATAGAGACACACGGGGCATGAGCGGGGGGTGGGTGGGAGGGCTAGAGACACATGGGGCATGAGCGGGGAGTGGGTGGGAGGGATAGAGACACACGGGGCATGGTTCGGTGGGAGGGATAGAGACACACGGGGCATGAGCGGGGGGTGGGTGTGAGGGATAGAGACACACGGGGCATGAGCGGGGGGTGGGTGGGAGGGGAGAGACAAACGGGGCATAAGCGGGGGGTGGGTGGGAGGGCTAGGGGCCTGAGCAGGGGGTGGGTGGGAGGGATCGAGACACACGGGGCATGAGTAGTGGGTGAGGCAGAGACACACGGGGCATGGGCGGGGGGTGGGCGGGAGAGATAGAGACACACGGGGCATGAGCGGGGGGTGGGTGGGAGGGATAGAGACACACAGGGCATGAGCGGGGGTGGGGGGGAGGGAGAGAGACACACGGGGCATGAGCAGGGGGCAGGGGGAGGGAGAGACAAACGGGGCATGAGCGGGGGGTGGGTGGGAGGGCTAGGGGCATGAGCGGGGGGTGGGTGGGAGGGCTAGAGGGGTGGACAAACAAAAACACGGACATGCCGCACGGACATGAGTTTGTGCGGCAGATCCCGCTCCTCGGCCCTCCGCTGGCCACCTTGTGCGGTGGCGTGAGCGGGGGGGCTGGAGGAACAGGGGACACATGGAGCATGACTGGGGGTGGGTGGGACAGGAAGGACACACGGGGCATGAGCGGGGAGGGGGGGACAGAAAGGACACACGGAGCATGAGCGGGGGGTGGGGCAGACACGGGCATGAGCGGGGGTGGGAGGAACAAGAGACAGACACGCTCCTGCTGACCTGACAAAGCCTCTCATGCGGCAAAGAAAGATGGCGGGCGTCTCTGAAGCCAGACACACTGCACGCTTTCACCGCATCCAATGAGAGAGCACGTCAGATGTCCGCGGACATCACGCAAGCTGCTGGCCCAATCACCGTCCTGTCCGCGGAGCGAACAGGGAAGTGTGTCCGCGAAGCGAACACAGATATCACTAATTTGTTTTGACCTACTTTTCGGTCATTTTAAAAGAAACTACTGGACGGATTTTCACCAAATTTGCAAAAGCACGCTTTCGGGACCAAGCCGCTGCTCCTGGTCCAAATTTGGTGAAAATCCGTCCAGCGGTTTGGGCTGTAGACGCGAGCAAAATTGTTTTCCCATTCAGTCTATGGAAAAAAAAAAAGTTTTGGGATCCCCCTATAACTTTGCCCCCCCTGGACGAATCCTCACCACGGGGCATGAGCAGGGGTGGGGGGAAGGGAGAGAGACACACGGGGCATGAGCGGGGGGTGGGGGAGGGATAGAGACACACGGGGCATGAGCGGGGGCTGGGTGGGAGGGATAGAGACACACAGGGCATGAGCCGGTGGTGGGTGGGAGTGATAGGGACACACGGGGCATGAGCGGGGGGTGGGCAAGAGGGATAGAGACACACGGGGCATGAGCCGGGGTGGGGGGGAGGGAGAGAGACCCATGGGGCATGAGCGGGGGGTGGGGGGAGGGATAGAGACACAAACGGGGCATGAGCGGGGGGTGGGTGGGAGGGATAGAGACACATGGGGCATGAGCGGGGAGTGGGTGGGAGGGATAGAGACACACGGGGCATTTGCGGGGGTTGGGTGGGAGGGATAGAAACACATGGGGCATGAGCGGGGGGAGGGTGTGAGGGATAGAGACACACGGGGCATGAGCGGGGGGTGGGTGGGAGGGGAGAGACAAACGGGGCATAAGCGGGGGTGGGTGGGAGGGCTAGGGGCATGAGCGGGGGGTGGGTGGGAGGGCTAGAGACTCACAGGGCATGAGTAGGGGGTGAGGGCAGAGACACACGGGGCATGAGCGGGTGGTGGGTGGGAGGGATAGAGACACACGGGGCATGAGCGGGGGGTGGGTGGGAGGGATAGAGACACACGGGGCATGAGCGGCTGGTGGGTGGGAGGGCTAGGGGCATGAGCGGGGGTGGGTGGGAGTGCTAGAGACACACGGGGCAGGAGTAGGAGGTGAGGGGAGAGACACACGGGGTGAGAGCAGGGGGTGGGGGGAGGGAGAGACACACGGGGCATGAGCGGGGGGTGGGAGGGCTAGAGACACACGGGGCATGAGCGGGGGGTGGGTGGGAGGGCTAGAGAAACACGGGGCATGAGCAGGGGTGGGAGGGAGGGAGAGAGACACACGGGGCATGAGCGGGGGTGGGGGGGATAGAGACACACGGGGCATGAGCGGGGGTGGGAGGGCTAGAGACACACGGGGCATGAGCAGGGGTGGGGGGGAGGGAGAGAGACACACGGGGCATGAGCGGGGGTGGGGGGAGGGAGAGAGACACACGGGGCATGAGTAGCGGGTGAGGGGAGAGACACACGGGGCATGAGCAGGGGGTGGGGGGAGGGAGAGAGACACACGGGGCGTGAGCGGGGGTGGGGGGGAGAGAGACACACAGGGCATGAGCGGGGGTGGGGGTGAGGGAGAGAGACACACGGGGCTTGAGCGGGTGGTGGGCGGGAGGGATAGAGACACACGGGGCATGAGCGGGGGTGGGGGGAGGGAGAGAGACACACGGGGCATGAGCATGGGGTTGGGTGGGAGCGATAGAGATACATGGGGCAGGGGGTGGGGAGGGGAGACACACGGGGCATGAGCAGGGGGTGGGCGGGAGGGATAGAGACACACGGGGCATGAGCGGGGGCGGGGGGGGAGAGAGACACACGGGGCATGAGCGGGGGGTGGGGGGAGGGATAGAGACATACGGGGCATGAGCAGGGGGTGGGTGGGAGGGATAGAGACACATGGGGCATGAGCGGGGGGTGGGTGGGAGACATAGAGACACACGGGGCATGAGCGAGGGGTGGGTGGGAGGGAAAGAGACACACGGGGCATGAGCCGGGGTGGGTGGGAGGGTTTAGAGACACACAGGGCATGAGCGGGGGGTGGGTGGGAGGGATAGAGACACACAGGGTATGAGCGGGGAGTGGTTGGGAGGGGAGAGACAAACGGGGCATGAGCAGGGGGTGGGTGGGAGGGCTAGGGGCATGAGCGGGGGGTTGGTGGGATTGCTAGAGACACACGGGCCATTAGTAGGGGGTGAGGGGAGAGACACACGGGGCATGAACGGGGGGTGGGTGGGAGGGATAGAGACACACGGGGCATGAGCGGGGGGTGGGTGGGAGGGCTAGGGGCATGAGCGGGGGGTGGGTGGGAGGGCTAGAGACACACGGGGCATGAGTAGGGGGTGAGGGGAGAGACACCCGGGGCACGAGCAGGGGCGGGGGGGAGGGAGAGACACACGGGGCATGAGCGGGGGGTGGGTGGGAGGGCTAGAAGGGGGGACAAACAAAATCACGGACATGCCGCACGGACATGAGTTTGTACGGCAGATCCTGCTCCTCGGCCCTCCGCTGGCCACCATGTGCGGTGACGTGAGCGGGGGGCTGGAGGAACAGGGAACACATGGAGCATGAATGGGGGTGGGTGGGACAGGAAGGACACACGGGGCATGAGCGGGGTGGGGGGGACAGAAAGGACACACAGGGCATGCGCGGGGGGTGGGGCAGACACGGGCATGAGCGGGGGTGGGAGGAACAAGAGACAGACACGCTCCTGCTGACCTGACAAAGCCTCTCATGCGGCAAAGAAAGATGGCGGGCGTCTCTGAAGCCAGACGCACTGCATGCTTTCACCGCATCCAATGAGAGAGCACGCCAGATGTCCGCGGACATCACGCAAGCTGCTGGCCCAATCACCGTCCTGTCCGCGGACCGAACAGGGAAGTGTGTCCGCGAAGCGAACACAGATATCACTAATTTTTTTTTACCTACTTTTTGGTCATTTTTAAAAAAACTACTGGACGGATTTTCACCAAATTTGCAAAAGCACGCTTTCGGGACCAAGTCGCTGCTCCTGGTCCAAATTTGGTGAAAAAATGTCCAGCGGTTTGGGCTGTAGACGCGAGCAAATTATTTTTCCCATTCAGTCTATGGGAAAAAAAAAGTTTTGGGACCCCCTTATAACTTTGCCCCCCCTGGACGAATCCTCACCAAAAGCAGAAATATTCAGAGCGACCAAAATACTTTTTTTGCAAAGTTTGGTGAGGATCCGTCCAGGGAGAGCGAAGTTATAAGCCGCCAAAAAAGTGCTCTTCCTATGGAAACAGCAACTTAACCATAACTACATGGCCACTACCGTATATATATATAAGTTGTGACACAAATAACCCAGAAGGCTCTTGAGTAAAAGTTCAAAGGTTTTTATTAAAAAAATAGTCAGAATGGTGCTTCTCTCCTTAATTCTTTGGGGTCTGTGGGACTGGGGGCGATTGGCGCTAGAGCAATCCCTTGACACTCTCGACTTCCCTCGGCCTGGTATTCACCTCCCATACCCAGATGTTCCTATCAGGCTATAAGTCCTATACTGATCGGTAACCCCTATCTGTCTCTTTTCTTACAACGACCAATGGTGTTCTCCCTAAGTCGTTGCCTACCTGACTCGCTAGGGAACATCTATTTCTCCCTGCTTCATAATATCCTTTCGCAACCTCTCACTCCTGATCCCTCGCTATTCCGACCTCATAAGTGATTCTCCTCCCACCACATAACTGTCTCTTTCAATCTCTCTGCCTTTCCACCTGCACTCTTCATTCTTACTTCCATCCCACTCCGATTCTTTTTAACGATTCTGCTCCTAACTATCCTTCTACTTACCTACTGTTATTGCATCTATTCCTTTTCCCTCCTTCCTCTCACTCTACTTCTTCACCTCCTACTAATCTTCTAATCCTGACTGTATACTAACAGCTGCTCTTATCCTCTGAGTCACTGTCACTCTCCCCACTACTGCCGCAACTATTGTTCCCACTCCGCTACTACCACTACCTCTCTCTACTACCTTCCAGGTCACTCAGGGATGTGGTTCCCTGCACACCTCTCTCACTATTGCACACCCCTAGGGATATGGTGCCCTGCTCAGCTTCGGTTCTAGCCTCTTTTTGACCCTCAGGCACTCCCATGGATATGGTACCCTGCTCACTCCCTGCCCCCCCACAGAGCTGGCCCTGTCACAATATATATACATGCACATATACTTTAATACAACACACCATCTGCAAAATAACAAAACAGAAAAACACTACACAAAACCCACCTTTGAGGGAAGAACATAGAATAACCAAAGATAGCAAATTGCAGCACTCTGAGTTATTAAACATAGGTGTAAGGCAAGTAAAGGCACACTTTTCTTAAAAAAGGATATGCTTCTTGGATGAAAAAGGTGTAACAGTGACATAACCACTCTCTAAGGCCCAGAACTTGACCAAGGAGTAAGTTAATAGTCAATAGTACCTTTTTCCAGTTCTGGGTGGTTCAACTGTGTCAAACCAGGTTTTGAAAGTTGGGCAAAGGGATCAAACCAGGTTCGAGGATTGTTCATCGCAGTTGATCCAAGTGTATAGTGGACATCGAGATGGGTATATCCGCTGGGAAAGGTTTGAAGTTGTGACCTTGATATTCCAGTATGGTGTTCGGTGAGGCCGTGACTCGAGGTTCAGTGGGATCGAGCTGTTTGGTAAGTCTATCAACTGAGAGGGAGGTAATACCTGCAAGTAACATCCAGGTGATTTGAGTCAAGAGCCAGCAAGGAACAGTTGATTAGAACTGGACAGGTGACGGGCTCAGCGAGATCCGAAGTGGCATCATCCAAATGACAGCAAGGATGCTGGTGACTGGATGCAAAGACAGGTTTGAATAATTTGAGGTGGTATTCGAAAAATCGTTGTTCAAAGGAGTCCACCATAGCTGGGTCATTTATCAATGAAGATCGGCAATGAAAGTGCCAGTGATTTGATGGCAGTTCGAAGGCTCCAGCTGCAAGAAAGATCTTCTGATTCGAGCAAAGGCAATGACACGCTCAACTGATGTGGTGCAGTGGTGAACTTTATCAAACTGACGGCAAAGCGGTTTAAAATGGTAGGGAGCCAAAGGCATATCAGGATGGTCCTGTAGGTTCAAAGTCATTGAATAGGGCTCAAATCAGGTTCAAAGTAGTTCAGCTGGACAACAGATGATTATTTGCTAGCTTGATCCTCTGGTTGCTGAGTGCCCCAATCCATGGGCTCAAGAATATATTTTGGTCTATGTTCTTGTTCTCCCAAGCCCTACATAGGCTGGCTCACAACTGCAAGTGTCCCATAGCACAGTGTGGCCCTGAGGTCCGTTGTGGTTTGCAGAGAGGCAGGTGTTGTCCCAGCAGCAAGTCATCCCCAATGGTCCTTGGGGATGGTTATGGGACAGAACTCCCCTCTGCTTTGGACATTCAGGCTTCACCTCACTTGCAGAGGGCTTTAGGGAGATCAACTCTCCCAACAGAGGCCCAATGAAATCTTCTTGAAAGTTTGAAGTCCAAAAAGATTATTCCAAGATGAATCATGGAAGTGGTGTGAGACCCCTTCTTTTAAAGGTAAAAGTCCACAGGTGATTGTACTAAATCTAACCTGCTTCAGGGGTCCAATCCCTGCTCTCAAAATAAGTAGACCTTGAATTTCTGACATCAAACCCTAAGTGCTTTGTGCTAAAGGAAGTGGAGGGGACAGGAAGGAGTGATAGAGGCAGGGAGAATCAAGATGGCCGAATCTTCCTTCATCTGTACAGTTACCCCTGTCTACACTAACCCTCCCCCTCACATTCTCAATAGGGTCAGAGGCTCTTTCAAATGCAGAACCCTGGTGTGAGGCCAAACCTTTTGTGAATGGGTGTGCCCTTTGGTTCCTGTTCCCAGGCCAGTGTCCTGTGGAGTGGCTGTCTTCTTGGGAAGGGCAAATGAAAAAAGAGAAGCAATCCCCCAATTCTACAGTCCTACCAGGAGTAGTAAGATCCAGCCTATCTAGTGAGAATACACATAATCCTTCCACAGCTGAACATGCGGTCACAGAGCTGACATGCGTGTGATGTCAATTCGCTGTGGCTGTAATAATTATGATAATACAATCCACCATGCCATAATTCATGTATGGTTTATATTTAAAGTATATTCTGCCATCTATAGGTAGACTCATTATTATATAGATTTTTAGAACAGATGTGCATATCTTAAAGGCAACACCTGCACTGCAGAAGCGTGGCTGTCACTGCAGCTGTTAAATGGGCACATGTGACCTCTGAACCGATTCTGTGTCATGGATAGGCAGGCGTTGCAAATCAGGATACTGATGGAGTAGAATACAGGTACACATATGCTTTTGGCATGCAGCTTATGAAAGGGGAGCCGGATCAGCAGATTCCCCTTGCAGATATGGAATTACCGACATCATTTTATTAAATTAATCCAAATCAAAAAAGCCAGGGCTTCTACACCCATGTGAAATGGCAATCCGTCACAACACCTGATAGTATATTCTAACTGTAATTTATTTTAAAATAACATCTGCAGGCACAAGTTAATATTTTTGAATTCAGTCAATAATTTAGGTACTTTGTTTATTTTTTAGAGTTCTTGCCATTGGCTGTATTTATTTTTATGTTCCTTTTTCAGAGAAAATAGTTTATTTCTACCATTAGATGTTTTCAGTATAAGGTATGTGAAGTATTGCGTATTGTGTAATTATTCTATGTAGGTCATGTTGTAATGTAGTTAGATTCCCGTTGGCATATTCTATCTGAAACGTCAAAGAGAATGAACACTGGAGGTATCATTTCAATGGGTGAATTTTGGTTCAAAGAATTTTAAGTAGGCATTTTGTAGGTTTGTAGGTAAATGCTGTTTAGGAGTAATGGAAGTGATGTTACTTTCAAACTAACCTCCTGCGTGTTTTCATATGCATGTAGTGACCTGATGTGGATCTGCAATCTGCGTGTTATATTATGCATAATGTGGGGAATATTTTTCCACACACATGTAATTTTCCATACAGGAAATTGTTTTGCTTACAGTTTTGTTGCACATGCTTTGTATCTTAGCAGCATAAGTATTGCATGTTGGCTGTGTCTGTCTATTTTTATAGTGGAAGAAATTAGAAATTGCTAAAATTGTATACTACCACATTTTGGTATTACATGGCCACGGTAGTGGCCATGTAGTTATGGTTAAGTTGCTGTTTACATAGGAAGAGCACTTTTTGGGCGGCTTATAACTTCGCTCTCCCTGGACGAATCCTCACCAAACTTTGCAGAAAAGGTATATGACACACTCTGAATGTCTTTGCAAGGTTTGGTGAGAATTCGTCCAGGGGGGGAAAAGTTATAGGGGGGGTTCTAAACCTTTTTTTCCCCCATAAACTGAATGGGGAAAAAACTTTGCTCGCGCCTACAGCCCAAACCGCTGGATGGATTTTCACCAAATTTGGACCAGGAGTAGCGGCTTGGTCCCGAAAGCTTGCTTGTGTAGATTTGGTGAAAATCCGTCCAGTAGTTTTTTTTTAAAATGACCAAAAGTAGGTAATAAAAAATGAGTGATATCTGTGTTCGGTCCGCGGACTCACTTCCCTGTTCGCTACGCGGACTGTGTCCTGATTGGCCAATCGGCTTGCGTGATGTCCGCAGACATGCAACCTGTTCGCTGATTGGATGACGTGGAGCGTTAAGCGCATCAGATTTTCGGTAGCGCCTGCCATCTTGGATTCGCAGACGTCCGTGGACAGCGCGATGAAACTTGGTTTAAAATTTGTATTTAGTAGAGTGTGTTGGTGGGTAAGAGTGTTTGGGGAGGGTGGGAGAGTATGAAATAGGTTAAATATTGTGTGTTTTTATGTGGTGGACGCTCTTGTTGTGTTCGATTTGTCTGCGGACAACACGGCTGTTCTGAAATGTTCTAAATAAACTAAATGGGGGGGTGTTCTGAGGACGCAATATGTGTCCGTTTTGTTCGCAAGCAAGCTGAAACTGTTCTAAGAACACTTGTGGTGTCCTCAAATGTTCGTAAATAAACAAAATGGGGATGTCCTGAGGACGCTGTCCGTATTGTTCTCTAGTAAGTTGAATGTGTTCTAAGAACACTTGTGGTGTCCTGAAATGTTCGTAAATAAACAAAATGGGGGTGTCCTGAGGACGCTCTCCGTATTGTTTGATGGGAAGTTGAATGTGTTCTAAGAACACCTGTGGTGTCCTGAAATGTTCGTAAAAAAACAAAATGGGGGGGTCCTGAGGATGCTGTCTGTATTGTTCGATGGGAAGTTGAATGTGTTCTAAGAACACTCGTGGTGACCTGATATGTTCGTAAATAAACAAAATGGGGGTGTCCTGAGGACGCTGTCCGTATTGTTTGATGGGAAGTTGAATGTGTTCTAAGAACACTCGCGGTGTTCTGAAATGTTCGTAAATAAACAAAATGGGGGTGTCCTGAGGACGCTGTCCATATTGTTCTCTGGCAAGTTGAATGTGTTCTAAGAACACTCGTGGTGTCCTGAAATGTTTGTAAATAAACAAAATGGGGGTGTCCTGAGAACGCTGTCTGTATTGTTCGATGGCAAGTTGAATGTGTTCTAAGAACACTCGCGGTGTCCTGAAATATTCGCAAATAAACAAAATGGGGGTGTCCTGAGGACGCTGTCCGTATTGTTCTCTGGCAAGTTGAATGTGTTCTAAGAACACTTGTGGTGTCCTGAAATGTTTGTAAATAAACAAAATGGGGGTGTCCTGAGGACGCTGTCCGTATTATTTGTTGAGAAGTTGAATGTGTTCTAAGAACAATCGTGGTGTTCTGAAATGTTTGTAAATAAACAAAATGGGGGTGTCCTGAGGACGCTGTCCGTACTGTTCTCTGGCAAGTTGAATGTGTTCTAAGAACACTTGTGGTGTCCTGAAATGTTCGTAAATAAATAAAATGGGGGTGTCCTGAGGACGCTGTCCGTATTGGTCGATGGCAAGTTGAATGTGTTCTAAGAACACTCGCGGTGTCCTGAAATGTTCGTAAATAAACAAAATGGGGGTGTCCTGAGGACGCTGTCCGTACTGTTCGTTTTTTCAAGTTGAAAGTGTTCTAAGAACACTCGCGGTGTCCTGAAATGTTCTTAGGTGGTGTCCTGAAGACGATGTCCGTATTGTTCGCTGGCAAGTTGAATGTGTACTAAGAACACTTGCGGTGTCCTGAAATGTTCGCAAATAAAAAAATGGTGTTCTGAGGACACTGTCCGTATTGTTCTCTTGCAAGTTGAATGTGTCCTAAGAACACTTGTGGTGTCCTGAAATGTTTGTAAATAAACAAAATGGGGGTGTTCTGAGGACGCTGTCCGTTTTGTTCGTTGTCAAGTTTAAAGTGTTCTAAGAACACTCGCGGTGTCCTGAAATGTTCGTAGGGCGTGTCCTGAGGACGCTGTCCGTATTGTTTGATGGGAAGTTGAATGTGTTCTAAGACACTCGTGGTGTCCTGAAATGTTCGTAAATAAACAAAATAGGGGGGTCCTGAGGATGCTGTCCGTATTGTTCATTGGGAAGTGGAATGTGTTCTAAGAACACTCGTGGTGTCCTGAAATGTTCGTAAATAAACAAAATGGGGGTGTCCTGAGGACGCTGTCCATATTGTTCAATGAGAAGTTGAATGTGTTCTAAGAACACTCGCAGTGTTCTGAAATGTTCGTAAATAAACAAAATAGGGTGGTCCTGAGGATGCTGTCCGTATTGTTCATTGGGAAGTGGACTGTGTTCTAAGAACACTCGTGGTGTCCTGAAATGTTTGTAAATAAACAAAATGGGGGTGTCCTGAGGACGCTGTCCATATTGTTCAATGAGAAGTTGAATGTGTTCTAAGAACACTCGCGGTGTTCTGAAATGTTCGTAAATAAACAAAATGGGGGAGTCCTGAGGACGCTGTCCGTATTGTTCTCTGGCAAGTTGAATGTGTTCTAAGAACACTCGTGGTGTCCTGAAATGTTTGTAAATAAACAAAATGGGGGTGTCCTGAGAACGCTGTCTGTATTGTTCGATGGCAAGTTGAATGTGTTCTAAGAACACTCGCGGTGTCCTGAAATGTTCGCAAATAAACAAAATGGGGGTGTCCTGAGGATGCTGTCTGTATTGTTCGATGGGAAGTTGAATGTGTTCTAAGAACACTCGTGGTGACCTGATATGTTCGTAAATAAACAAAATGGGGGTGTCCTGAGGACGCTGTCCGTATTGTTTGATGGGAAGTTGAATGTGTTCTAAGAACACTCGCGGTGTTCTGAAATGTTCGTAAATAAACAAAATGGGGGTGTCCTGAGGACGCTGTCCATATTGTTCTCTGGCAAGTTGAATGTGTTCTAAGAACACTCGTGGTGTCCTGAAATGTTTGTAAATAAACAAAATGGGGGTGTCCTGAGAACGCTGTCTGTATTGTTCGATGGCAAGTTGAATGTGTTCTAAGAACACTCGCGGTGTCCTGAAATATTCGCAAATAAACAAAATGGGGGTGTCCTGAGGACGCTGTCCGTATTGTTCTCTGGCAAGTTGAATGTGTTCTAAGAACACTTGTGGTGTCCTGAAATGTTTGTAAATAAACAAAATGGGGGTGTCCTGAGGACGCTGTCCGTATTATTTGTTGAGAAGTTGAATGTGTTCTAAGAACAATCGTGGTGTTCTGAAATGTTTGTAAATAAACAAAATGGGGGTGTCCTGAGGACGCTGTCCGTACTGTTCTCTGGCAAGTTGAATGTGTTCTAAGAACACTTGTGGTGTCCTGAAATGTTCGTAAATAAATAAAATGGGGGTGTCCTGAGGACGCTGTCCGTATTGGTCGATGGCAAGTTGAATGTGTTCTAAGAACACTCGCGGTGTCCTGAAATGTTCGTAAATAAACAAAATGGGGGTGTCCTGAGGACGCTGTCCGTACTGTTCGTTTTTTCAAGTTGAAAGTGTTCTAAGAACACTCGCGGTGTCCTGAAATGTTCTTAGGTGGTGTCCTGAAGACGATGTCCGTATTGTTCGCTGGCAAGTTGAATGTGTACTAAGAACACTTGCGGTGTCCTGAAATGTTCGCAAATAAAAAAATGGTGTTCTGAGGACACTGTCCGTATTGTTCTCTTGCAAGTTGAATGTGTCCTAAGAACACTTGTGGTGTCCTGAAATGTTTGTAAATAAACAAAATGGGGGTGTTCTGAGGACGCTGTCCGTTTTGTTCGTTGTCAAGTTTAAAGTGTTCTAAGAACACTCGCGGTGTCCTGAAATGTTCGTAGGGCGTGTCCTGAGGACGCTGTCCGTATTGTTTGATGGGAAGTTGAATGTGTTCTAAGACACTCGTGGTGTCCTGAAATGTTCGTAAATAAACAAAATAGGGGGGTCCTGAGGATGCTGTCCGTATTGTTCATTGGGAAGTGGAATGTGTTCTAAGAACACTCGTGGTGTCCTGAAATGTTCGTAAATAAACAAAATGGGGGTGTCCTGAGGACGCTGTCCATATTGTTCAATGAGAAGTTGAATGTGTTCTAAGAACACTCGCAGTGTTCTGAAATGTTCGTAAATAAACAAAATAGGGTGGTCCTGAGGATGCTGTCCGTATTGTTCATTGGGAAGTGGAATGTGTTCTAAGAACACTCGTGGTGTCCTGAAATGTTTGTAAATAAACAAAATGGGGGTGTCCTGAGGACGCTGTCCATATTGTTCAATGAGAAGTTGAATGTGTTCTAAGAACACTCGCGGTGTTCTGAAATGTTCGTAAATAAACAAAATGGGGGAGTCCTGAGGACGCTGTCCGTATTGTTCTCTGGCAAGTTGAATGTGTTCTAAGAACACTCGTGGTGTCCTGAAATGTTTGTAAATAAACAAAATGGGGGTGTCCTGAGAACGCTGTCTGTATTGTTCGATGGCAAGTTGAATGTGTTCTAAGAACACTCGCGGTGTCCTGAAATGTTCGCAAATAAACAAAATGGGGGTGTCCTGAGGACGCTGTCCGTATTGTTCTCTGGCAAGTTGAATGTGTTCTAAGAACACTCGTGGTGTCCTGAAATGTTCATAAATAAACAAAATGGGGGAGTCCTGAGGACGCTGTCCGTATTGTTTGTTGGGAAGTTGAATGTTTTCTAAGAACAATCGTGGTGTTCTGAAATGTTTGTAAATAAACAAAATGGGGGTGTCCTGAGGACGCTGTCCATATTGTTCTCTGGCAAGTTGAATATGTTCTAAGAACACTCGTGGTGTCCTGAAATGTTCGTAAATAAACAAAATGGGGGTGTCCTGAGGACGCTGTCCGTATTGTTCGATGGCAAGTTGAATGTGTTCTAAGAACACTCGCGGTGTCCTGAAATGTTTGCAAATAAACAAAATGGGGGTGTCCTGAGGACGCTGTCCGTATTGTTATCTGGCAAGTTGAATGTGTTCTAAGAAAACTTGTGGTGTCCTGAAATGTTCGTAAATAAACAAAATGGGGGTGTCCTGAGGACGCTGTCCGTATTGTTCGATGGCAAGTTGAATGTGTTCTAAGAACACTTGCGGTGTCCTGAAATGTTCGCAAATAAACAAAATGGGGGTGTCCTGAGGACGCTGTCCGTACTGTTCGTTGCCAAGTTGAAAGTGTTCTAAGAACACTCGCGGTGTCCTAAAATTTTCGTAGGTGGTGTCCTGAAGACGCTGTCCATATTGTTCGCTGGCAAGTTGAATGTGTTCTAAGAACACTTGCGGTGTCCTGAAATGTTCGCAAATAAAGAAATGGTGTTCTGAGGACGCTGTCCGTATTGTTCTCTTGCAAGTTGAATGTTTCCTAAGAACACTTGTGGTGTCCTGAAATGTTTGTAAATAAACAAAATGGGGGTGTTCTGAGGACGCTGTCCGTTTTGTTCGTTGTCAAGTTTAAAGTGTTCTAAGAACACTGGCAGTGTCCTGAAATGTTCGTAGGGGGTGTCCTGAAGACGCTGTCCGTATTGTTCTCTGGCAAGTTGAATGTGTTCTAAGAACACTCGTGGTGTCCTGAAATGTTCATAAATAAACAAAATGGGGATGACCTGAGGACGCTGTTAGTATTGTTCGATGGGAAGTTGAATGTGTTCTAAGAACACTCGCTGTGTTCTGAAATGTTCCTAAATAAACAAAATGGGGGTGTCCTGAGGACGCTGTCCGTATTGTTCTTTGGCAAGTTGAATGTGTTCTAAAAACACTTGTGGTGTCCTGAAATGTTCGTAAATAAACAAAATGGGGGTATCCTGAGGACGCTGTCCATATTGTTCATTGTCAAATTTAAAGTGTTTTAAGAACACTCACAGTGTCCTGAAATGTTTGTAGGGGGTGTCCTGAAGACGCTGTCCGTATTGTTCTCTGGCAAGTTGAACGTGTTCTAAGAACACTCGTGGTGTCCTGAAATGTTCGTAAATAAACAAAATGGGGGTGTCCTGAGGACGCTGTCCATATTGTTCGTTGGGAAGTTGAATGTGTTCTAAGAACACTCGTGGTGTCCTGAAATATTCGTAAATAAACAAAATGGCGGTGTCCTGCGGACGCTGTCTGTATTCTCTGGCAAGTCGAATGATATTCTAAGAACACTCGTGGTGTTCTGAAATGTTCATAAATAAACAAAATGGGGGTGTCCCGAGGACGCTCTCTGTATTGTTCGATGGCAAGTTGAATGTGTTCTAAGAACACTCGCGGTGTCCTGAAATGTTCACAAATAAACAAAATAGGGGTGTCCTGAGGACGCTGTCCGTATTGTTCTCTGGCAAGTTGAATGTGTTCTATGAACACTCGTGGTGTCCTGAAATGTTTGTAAATAAACAAAATGGGGGTGTCCTGAGAACGCTGTTTGTATTGTTCGATGGCAAGTTGAATGTGTTCTAAGAACACTCGCGGTGTTCTGAAATGTTCGTAAATAAACAAAATGGGGGTGTCCTGAGGACGCTGTCCATATTGTTCTCTGGCAAGTTGAATGTGTTCTAAGAACACTCGTGGTGTCCTGAAATGTTTGTAAATAAACAAAATGGGGTGTCCTGAGAATGCTGTCTGTATTGTTCGATGGCAAGTTGAATGTGTTCTAAGAACACTCGCGGTGTCCTGAAATATTCGCAAATAAACAAAATGGGGGTGTCCTGAGGACGCTGTCCGTATTGTTCTCTGGCAAGTTGAATGTGTTCTAAGAACACTTGTGGTGTCCTGAAATGTTTGTAAATAAACAAAATGGGGGTGTCCTGAGGACGCTGTCCGTATTATTTGTTGAGAAGTTGAATGTGTTCTAAGAACAATCGTGGTGTTCTGAAATGTTTGTAAATAAACAAAATGGGGGTGTCCTGAGGACGCTGTCCGTACTGTTCTCTGGCAAGTTGAATGTGTTCTAAGAACACTTGTGGTGTCCTGAAATGTTCGTAAATAAATAAAATGGGGGTGTCCTGAGGACGCTGTCCGTATTGGTCGATGGCAAGTTGAATGTGTTCTAAGAACACTCGCGGTGTCCTGAAATGTTCGTAAATAAACAAAATGGGGGTGTCCTGAGGACGCTGTCCGTACTGTTCGTTTTTTCAAGTTGAAAGTGTTCTAAGAACACTCGCGGTGTCCTGAAATGTTCTTAGGTGGTGTCCTGAAGACGATGTCCGTATTGTTCGCTGGCAAGTTGAATGTGTACTAAGAACACTTGCGGTGTCCTGAAATGTTCGCAAATAAAAAAATGGTGTTCTGAGGACACTGTCCGTATTGTTCTCTTGCAAGTTGAATGTGTCCTAAGAACACTTGTGGTGTCCTGAAATGTTTGTAAATAAACAAAATGGGGGTGTTCTGAGGACGCTGTCCGTTTTGTTCGTTGTCAAGTTTAAAGTGTTCTAAGAACACTCGCGGTGTCCTGAAATGTTCGTAGGGCGTGTCCTGAGGACGCTGTCCGTATTGTTTGATGGGAAGTTGAATGTGTTCTAAGACACTCGTGGTGTCCTGAAATGTTCGTAAATAAACAAAATAGGGGGGTCCTGAGGATGCTGTCCGTATTGTTCATTGGGAAGTGGAATGTGTTCTAAGAACACTCGTGGTGTCCTGAAATGTTCGTAAATAAACAAAATGGGGGTGTCCTGAGGACGCTGTCCATATTGTTCAATGAGAAGTTGAATGTGTTCTAAGAACACTCGCAGTGTTCTGAAATGTTCGTAAATAAACAAAATAGGGTGGTCCTGAGGATGCTGTCCGTATTGTTCATTGGGAAGTGGAATGTGTTCTAAGAACACTCGTGGTGTCCTGAAATGTTTGTAAATAAACAAAATGGGGGTGTCCTGAGGACGCTGTCCATATTGTTCAATGAGAAGTTGAATGTGTTCTAAGAACACTCGCGGTGTTCTGAAATGTTCGTAAATAAACAAAATGGGGGAGTCCTGAGGACGCTGTCCGTATTGTTCTCTGGCAAGTTGAATGTGTTCTAAGAACACTCGTGGTGTCCTGAAATGTTTGTAAATAAACAAAATGGGGGTGTCCTGAGAACGCTGTCTGTATTGTTCGATGGCAAGTTGAATGTGTTCTAAGAACACTCGCGGTGTCCTGAAATGTTCGCAAATAAACAAAATGGGGGTGTCCTGAGGACGCTGTCCGTATTGTTCTCTGGCAAGTTGAATGTGTTCTAAGAACACTCGTGGTGTCCTGAAATGTTCATAAATAAACAAAATGGGGGAGTCCTGAGGACGCTGTCCGTATTGTTTGTTGGGAAGTTGAATGTTTTCTAAGAACAATCGTGGTGTTCTGAAATGTTTGTAAATAAACAAAATGGGGGTGTCCTGAGGACGCTGTCCATATTGTTCTCTGGCAAGTTGAATATGTTCTAAGAACACTCGTGGTGTCCTGAAATGTTCGTAAATAAACAAAATGGGGGTGTCCTGAGGACGCTGTCCGTATTGTTCGATGGCAAGTTGAATGTGTTCTAAGAACACTCGCGGTGTCCTGAAATGTTTGCAAATAAACAAAATGGGGGTGTCCTGAGGACGCTGTCCGTATTGTTATCTGGCAAGTTGAATGTGTTCTAAGAAAACTTGTGGTGTCCTGAAATGTTCGTAAATAAACAAAATGGGGGTGTCCTGAGGACGCTGTCCGTATTGTTCGATGGCAAGTTGAATGTGTTCTAAGAACACTTGCGGTGTCCTGAAATGTTCGCAAATAAACAAAATGGGGGTGTCCTGAGGACGCTGTCCGTATTGTTCGTTGCCAAGTTGAAAGTGTTCTAAGAACACTCGCGGTGTCCTAAAATTTTCGTAGGTGGTGTCCTGAAGACGCTGTCCATATTGTTCGCTGGCAAGTTGAATGTGTTCTAAGAACACTTGCGGTGTCCTGAAATGTTCGCAAATAAAGAAATGGTGTTCTGAGGACGCTGTCCGTATTGTTCTCTTGCAAGTTGAATGTTTCCTAAGAACACTTGTGGTGTCCTGAAATGTTTGTAAATAAACAAAATGGGGGTGTTCTGAGGACGCTGTCCGTTTTGTTCGTTGTCAAGTTTAAAGTGTTCTAAGAACACTGGCAGTGTCCTGAAATGTTCGTAGGGGGTGTCCTGAAGACGCTGTCCGTATTGTTCTCTGGCAAGTTGAATGTGTTCTAAGAACACTCGTGGTGTCCTGAAATGTTCATAAATAAACAAAATGGGGGTGACCTGAGGACGCTGTTAGTATTGTTCGATGGGAAGTTGAATGTGTTCTAAGAACACTCGCTGTGTTCTGAAATGTTCCTAAATAAACAAAATGGGGGTGTCCTGAGGACGCTGTCCGTATTGTTCTTTGGCAAGTTGAATGTGTTCTAAAAACACTTGTGGTGTCCTGAAATGTTCGTAAATAAACAAAATGGGGGTATCCTGAGGACGCTGTCCATATTGTTCATTGTCAAATTTAAAGTGTTTTAAGAACACTCACAGTGTCCTGAAATGTTTGTAGGGGGTGTCCTGAAGACGCTGTCCGTATTGTTCTCTGGCAAGTTGAACGTGTTCTAAGAACACTCGTGGTGTCCTGAAATGTTCGTAAATAAACAAAATGGGGGTGTCCTGAGGACGCTGTCCATATTGTTCGTTGGGAAGTTGAATGTGTTCTAAGAACACTCGTGGTGTCCTGAAATATTCGTAAATAAACAAAATGGCGGTGTCCTGCGGACGCTGTCTGTATTCTCTGGCAAGTCGAATGATATTCTAAGAACACTCGTGGTGTTCTGAAATGTTCATAAATAAACAAAATGGGGGTGTCCCGAGGACGCTCTCTGTATTGTTCGATGGCAAGTTGAATGTGTTCTAAGAACACTCGCGGTGTCCTGAAATGTTCACAAATAAACAAAATAGGGGTGTCCTGAGGACGCTGTCCGTATTGTTCTCTGGCAAGTTGAATGTGTTCTATGAACACTCGTGGTGTCCTAAAATGTTCGTAAATAAAGAAAATGGGGGTGTCCTGAGGATGCTGTCCGTATTGTTCGTTGGGAAGTTGAATGTGTTTAAGAAAACTCGTGGTGTCCTGAAATATTCGTAAATAAACAAAATGGGAGTGTCCTGAATACGCTGTATGTATTGTTCGATGGCAAGTTGAATGTGTTCTAAGAACACTTGCGGTGTCCTGAAATGTTCACAAATATACAAAATGGGGGTGTCCTGAGGACGCTGTCCGTATTGTTCGTTGTCAAGTTGAAAGTGTTCTAAGAACACTCGCGGTGTCCTGAAATGTTCCTAGGTGGTGTCCTGAAGACGCTGTCCATATTGTTCGCTGGCAAGTTCAATGTGTTCTAAGAACACTCGCAGTGTCCTGAAATGTTCGCAAATAAAGAAATGGTGTTCTGAGGACGCTGTCCGTATTGTTCTCTTGCAAGTTGAATGTTTCCTAAGAACACTTGTGGTGTCCTGAAATGTTTGTAAATAAACAAAATGGGGGTGTTCTGAGGACGCTGTCCGTTTTGTTCGTTGTCAAGTTTAAAGTGTTCTAAGAACACTGGCGGTGTCCTGAAATGTTCATAGGGGGTGTCCTGAAGACGCTGTCCGTATTGTTCTCTGGCAAGTTGAATGTGTTCTAAGAACACTCGTGGTGTCCTGAAATGTTTGTAAATAAACAAAATGGGGGTATTCTGAGGACGCTGTCCGTTTTGTTCGTTGTCAAGTTTAAAGTGTTCTAAGAACACTGGCGGTGTCCTGAAATGTTCATAGGGGGTGTCCTGAAGACGCTGTCCGTATTGTTCTCTGGCAAGTTGAATATGTTCTAAGAACACTCGCGGTGTCCTGAAATGTTCGCAAATAAACAAAATGGGGGTGTCCTGAGGACGCTGTCCGTATTGTTCTCTGGCAAGTTGAATGTGTTCTAAGAACACTCGTGGTGTCCTGAAATGTTCATAAATAAACAAAATGGGGGTGTCCTGAGGACGCTGTCCGTATTGTTTGTTGGGAAGTTGAATGTGTTCTAAGAACAATCGTGGTGTTCTGAAATGTTTGTAAATAAACAAAATGGGGGTGTCCTGAGGCCGCTGTCCATATTGTTCTTTGGCAAGTTGAATATGTCCTAAGAACACTCGTGGTGTCCTGAAATGTTCGTAAATAAACAAAATGGGGGTGTCCTGAGGACGCTGTCCGTATTGTTTGATGGCAAGTTGAATGTGTTCTAAGAACACTCGCGGTGTCCTGAAATGTTCGCAAATAAACAAAATGGGGGTGTCCTGAGGACGCTGTCCGTATTGTTCTCTGGCAAGTTGAATGTGTTCTAAGAAAACTTGTGGTGTCCTGAAATGTTCGTAAATAAACAAAATGGGGGTGTCCTGAGGACGCTGTCCGTATTGTTCGATGGCAAGTTGAATGTGTTCTAAGAACACTTGAGGTGTCCTGAAATGTTCGCAAATAAACAAAATGGGGGTGTCCTGAGGACGCTGTCCGTATTGTTCGTTGTCAAGTTGAAAGTGTTCTAAGAACACTCGCGGTGTCCTAAAATTTTCGTAGGTGGTGTCCTGAAGACGCTGTCCATATTGTTCGCTGGCAAGTTGAATGTGTTCTAAGAACACTTGCGGTGTCCTGAAATGTTCGCAAATAAAGAAATGGTGTTCTGAGGACGCTGTCACTATTGTTCTCTTGCAAGTTGAATGTTTCCTAAGAACACTTGTGGTGTCCTGAAATGTTTGTAAATAAACAAAATGGGGATGTTCTGAGGACGCTGTCCGTTTTGTTCGTTGTCAAGTTTAAAGTGTTCTAAGAACACTGGCGGTGTCCTGAAATGTTCGTAGGGGGTGTCCTGAAGACGCTGTCCGTATTGTTCTCTGGCAAGTTGAATGTGTTCTAAGAACACTCGTGGTGTCCTGAAATGTTCGTAAATAAACAAAATGGGGGTGACCTGAGGACGCTGTTAGTATTGTTCGATGGGAAGTTGAATGTGTTCTAAGAACACTCGCTGTGTTCTGAAATGTTCGTAAATAAACAAAATGGGGGTGTCCTGAGGACGCTGTCCGTATTGTTCTCTGGCAAGTTGAATGTCTTCTAAAAACACTCGTGGTGTCCTGAAATGTTCGTAAATAAACAAAATGGGGGTATCCTGAGGACGCTGTCCATATTGTTCGTTGTCAAATTTAAAGTGTTTTAAGAACACTCACAGTGTCCTGAAATGTTTGTAGGGGGTGTCCTGAAGACGCTGTCCATATTGTTGTCTGGCAAGTTGAACGTGTTCTAAGAACACTCGTGGTGTCCTGAAATGTTCGTAAATAAACAAAATGGGGGTGTCCTGAGGACGCTGTCCGTATTGATCGTTGGGAAGTTGAATGTGTTCTAAGAACATTCGTGGTGTCCTGAAATATTCGTAAATAAACAAAATGGCGGTGTCCTGCGGACGCTATCTGTATTCTCTGGCAAGTCGAATAATATTCTAAGAACACTCGTGGTGTCCTGAAATGTTCATAAATAAACAAAATGGGGGTGTCCCAAGGACGCTGTCTGTATTGTTCGATGGCAAGTTGAATGTGTTCTAAGAACACTCGCGGTGTCCTGAAATGCTAACAAATAAACAAAATGGGGGTGTCCTGAGGACGCTGTCCGTATTGTTCTCTGGCAAGTTGAATGTGTTCTATGAACACTCGTGGTGTCCTGAAATGTTTGTAAATAAAGAAAATGGGGGTGTCCTGAGGACGCTGTCCGTATTGTTCGATGGCAAGTTGAATGTGTTCTAAGAACACTCGCGGTGTCCTGAAATGTTTGCAAATAAACAAAATGGGGGTTCCTGAGGACGCTGTCCGTATTGTTATCTGGCAAGTTGAATGTGTTCTAAGAAAACTTGTGGTGTCCTGAAATGTTCGTAAATAAACAAAATGGGGGTGTCCTGAGGACGCTGTCCGTATTGTTCGATGGCAAGTTGAATGTGTTCTAAGAACACTTACGGTGTCCTGAAATGTTCGCAAACAAACAAAATGGGGGTGTCCTGAGGACGCTGTCCGTATTGTTCGTTGTCAAGTTGAAAGTGTTCTAAGAACACTCGCGGTGTCCTAAAATTTTCGTAGGTGGTGTCCTGAAGACGCTGTCCATATTGTTCGCTGGCAAGTTGAATGTGTGCTAAGAACACTTGCGGTGTCCTGAAATGTTCGCAAATAAAGAAATGGTGTTCTGAGGACGCTGTCCGTATTGTTCTCTTGCAAGTTGAATGTTTCCTAAGAACACTTGTGGTGTCCTGAAATGTTTGTAAATAAACAAAATGGGGGTGTTCTGAGGACGCTGTCCGTTTTGTTCGTTGTCAAGTTTAAAGTGTTCTAAGAACACTGGCGGTGTCCTGAAATGTTCGTAGGGGGTGTCCTGAAGACGCTGTCCGTATTGTTCTCTGGCAAGTTGAATGTGTTCTAAGAACACTCGTGGTGTCCTGAAATGTTCAAAAATAAACAAAATGGGGGTGACCTGAGGACGCTGTTAGTATTGTTCGATGGGAAGTTGAATGTGTTCTAAGAACACTCGCTGTGTTCTGAAATGTTCGTAAATAAACAAAATGGGGGTGTCCTGAGGACGCTGTCCGTATTGTTCTTTGGCAAGTTGAATGTGTTCTAAAAACACTCGTGGTGTCCTGAAATGTTCGTAAATAAACAAAATGGGGGTATCCTGAGGACGCTGTCCATAATGTTCATTGTCAAATTTAAAGTGTTTTAAGAACACTCACAGTGTCCTGAAATGTTTATAGGGGGTGTCCTGAAGACGCTGTCCGTATTGTTCTCTGGCAAGTTGAACGTGTTCTAAGAACACTCGTGGTGTCCTGAAATGTTCATAAATAAACAAAATGGGGGTGTCCTGAGGACGCTGTCCATATTGTTCGTTGGGAATTTGAATGTGTTCTAAGAACACTCGTGGTGTCCTGAAATATTCGTAAATAAACAAAATGGTGGTGTCCTGCGGACGCTGTCTGTATTCTCTGGCAAGTCGAATGATATTCTAAGAACACTCGTGGTGTTCTGAAATGTTCATAAATAAACAAAATGGGGGTGTCCCGAGGACGCTCTCTGTATTGTTCGATGGCAAGTTGAATGTGTTCTAAGAACACTCGCGGTGTCCTGAAATGTTCACAAATAAACAAAATGGGGGTGTCCTGAGGACGCTGTCCGTATTGTTCTCTGGCAAGTTGAATGTGTTCTATGAACACTCGTGGTGTCCTGAAATGTTCGTAAATAAAGAAAATGGGGGTGTCCTGAGGATGCTGTCCGTATTGTTCGTTGGGAAGTTGAATGTGTTCTAAGAAAACTCGTGGTGTCCTGAAATGTTCGTAAATAAACAAAATGGGGGTGTCCTGAATACGCTGTATGTATTGTTCGATGGCAAGTTGAATGTGTTCTAAGAACACTTGCGGTGTCCTGAAATGTTCACAAATATACAAAATGGGGGTGTCCTGAGGACGCTGTCCGTATTGTTCGTTGTCAAGTTGAAAGTGTTCTAAGAACACTCGCGGTGTCCTGAAATGTTCCTAGGTGGTGTCCTGAAGACGCTGTCCATATTGTTCGCTGGCAAGTTCAATGTGTTCTAAGAACACTCGCAGTGTCCTGAAATGTTCGCAAATAAAGAAATGGTGTTCTGAGGACGCTGTCCGTATTGTTCTCTTGCAAGTTGAATGTTTCCTAAGAACACTTGTGGTGTCCTGAAATGTTTGTAAATAAACAAAATGGGGGTGTTCTGAGGACGCTGTCCGTTTTGTTCGTTGTCAAGTTTAAAGTGTTCTAAGAACACTGGCGGTGTCCTGAAATGTTCATAGGGGGTGTCCTGAAGACGCTGTCCGTATTGTTCTCTGGCAAGTTGAATTTGTTCTAAGAACACTCGTGGTGTCCTGAAATGTTTGTAAATAAACAAAATGGGGGTGTCCTGAGAACGCTGTCTGTATTGTTCGATGGCAAGTTGAATGTGTTCTAAGAACACTCGCGGTGTCCTGAAATGTTCGCTAATAAACAAAATGGGGGTGTCCTGAGGACGCTGTCCGTATTGTTCTCTGGCAAGTTGAATGTGTTCTAAGAACACTCGTGGTGTCCTGAAATGTTCATAAATAAACAAAATGGGGGTGTCCTGAGGACGCTGTCCGTATTGTTTGTTGGGAAGTTGAATGTGTTCTAAGAACAATCGTGTTGTTCTGAAATGTTTGTAAATAAACAAAATGGGGGTGTCCTGAGGCCGCTGTCCATATTGTTCTCTGGCAAGTTGAATATGTCCTAAGAACACTCGTGGTGTCCTGAAATGTTCGTAAATAAACAAAATGGGGGTGTCCTGAGGACGCTGTCCGTATTGTTCGATGGCAAGTTGAATGTGTTCTAAGAACACTCGCGGTGTCCTGAAATGTTCGCAAATAAACAAAATGGGGGTGTCCAGAGGACGCTGTACGTATTGTTCTCTGGCGAGTTGAATGTGTTCTAAGAAAACTTGTGGTGTCCTGAAATGTTCGTAAATAAACAAAATGGGGGTGTCCTGAGGACACTGTCCGTATTGTTCGATGGCAAGTTGAATGTGTTCTAAGAACACTTGCGGTGTCCTGAAATGTTCGCAAATAAACAAAATGGGGGTGTCCTGAGGACGCTGTCCGTATTGTTCGTTGTCAAGTTGAAAGTGTTCTAAGAACACTCGCGGTGTCCTAAAATTTTCGTAGGTGGTGTCCTGAAGACGCTGTCCATATTGTTCGCTGGCAAGTTGAATGTGTTCTAAGAACACTTGCGGTGTCCTGAAATGTTCGCAAATAAAGAAATGGTGTTCTGAGGACGCTGTCCGTATTGTTCTCTTGCAAGTTGAATGTTTCCTAAGAACACTTGTGGTGTCCTGAAATGTTTGTAAATAAACAAAATGGGGGTGTTCTGAGGACGCTGTCCGTTTTGTTCGTTGTCAAGTTTAAAGTGTTCTAAGAACACTGGCAGTGTCCTGAAATGTTCGTAGGGGGTGTCCTGAAGACGCTGTCCGTATTGTTCTCTGGCAAGTTGAATGTGTTCTAAGAACACTCGTGGTGTCCTGAAATGTTCATAAATAAACAAAATGGGGGTGACCTGAGGACGCTGTTAGTATTGTTCGATGGGAAGTTGAATGTGTTCTAAGAACACTCGCTGTGTTCTGAAATGTTCCTAAATAAACAAAATGGGGGTGTCCTGAGGACGCTGTCCGTATTGTTCTTTGGCAAGTTGAATGTGTTCTAAAAACACTTGTGGTGTCCTGAAATGTTCGTAAATAAACAAAATGGGGGTATCCTGAGGACGCTGTCCATATTGTTCATTGTCAAATTTAAAGTGTTTTAAGAACACTCACAGTGTCCTGAAATGTTTGTAGGGGGTGTCCTGAAGACGCTGTCCGTATTGTTCTCTGGCAAGTTGAACGTGTTCTAAGAACACTCGTGGTGTCCTGAAATGTTCGTAAATAAACAAAATGGGGGTGTCCTGAGGACGCTGTCCATATTGTTCGTTGGGAAGTTGAATGTGTTCTAAGAACACTCGTGGTGTCCTGAAATATTCGTAAATAAACAAAATGGCGGTGTCCTGCGGACGCTGTCTGTATTCTCTGGCAAGTCGAATGATATTCTAAGAACACTCGTGGTGTTCTGAAATGTTCATAAATAAACAAAATGGGGGTGTCCCGAGGACGCTCTCTGTATTGTTCGATGGCAAGTTGAATGTGTTCTAAGAACACTCGCGGTGTCCTGAAATGTTCACAAATAAACAAAATAGGGGTGTCCTGAGGACGCTGTCCGTATTGTTCTCTGGCAAGTTGAATGTGTTCTATGAACACTCGTGGTGTCCTGAAATGTTTGTAAATAAACAAAATGGGGGTGTCCTGAGAACGCTGTGTGTATTGTTCGATGGCAAGTTGAATGTGTTCTAAGAACACTCGCGGTGTTCTGAAATGTTCGTAAATAAACAAAATGGGGGTGTCCTGAGGACGCTGTCCATATTGTTCTCTGGCAAGTTGAATGTGTTCTAAGAACACTCGTGGTGTCCTGAAATGTTTGTAAATAAACAAAATGGGGTGTCCTGAGAATGCTGTCTGTATTGTTCGATGGCAAGTTGAATGTGTTCTAAGAACACTCGCGGTGTCCTGAAATATTCGCAAATAAACAAAATGGGGGTGTCCTGAGGACGCTGTCCGTATTGTTCTCTGGCAAGTTGAATGTGTTCTAAGAACACTTGTGGTGTCCTGAAATGTTTGTAAATAAACAAAATGGGGGTGTCCTGAGGACGCTGTCCGTATTATTTGTTGAGAAGTTGAATGTGTTCTAAGAACAATCGTGGTGTTCTGAAATGTTTGTAAATAAACAAAATGGGGGTGTCCTGAGGACGCTGTCCGTACTGTTCTCTGGCAAGTTGAATGTGTTCTAAGAACACTTGTGGTGTCCTGAAATGTTCGTAAATAAATAAAATGGGGGTGTCCTGAGGACGCTGTCCGTATTGGTCGATGGCAAGTTGAATGTGTTCTAAGAACACTCGCGGTGTCCTGAAATGTTCGTAAATAAACAAAATGGGGGTGTCCTGAGGACGCTGTCCGTACTGTTCGTTTTTTCAAGTTGAAAGTGTTCTAAGAACACTCTCGGTGTCCTGAAATGTTCTTAGGTGGTGTCCTGAAGACGATGTCCGTATTGTTCGCTGGCAAGTTGAATGTGTACTAAGAACACTTGCGGTGTCCTGAAATGTTCGCAAATAAAAAAATGGTGTTCTGAGGACACTGTCCGTATTGTTCTCTTGCAAGTTGAATGTGTCCTAAGAACACTTGTGGTGTCCTGAAATGTTTGTAAATAAACAAAATGGGGGTGTTCTGAGGACGCTGTCCGTTTTGTTCGTTGTCAAGTTTAAAGTGTTCTAAGAACACTCGCGGTGTCCTGAAATGTTCGTAGGGCGTGTCCTGAGGACGCTGTCCGTATTGTTTGATGGGAAGTTGAATGTGTTCTAAGACACTCGTGGTGTCCTGAAATGTTCGTAAATAAACAAAATAGGGGGGTCCTGAGGATGCTGTCCGTATTGTTCATTGGGAAGTGGAATGTGTTCTAAGAACACTCGTGGTGTCCTGAAATGTTCGTAAATAAACAAAATGGGGGTGTCCTGAGGACGCTGTCCATATTGTTCAATGAGAAGTTGAATGTGTTCTAAGAACACTCGCAGTGTTCTGAAATGTTCGTAAATAAACAAAATAGGGTGGTCCTGAGGATGCTGTCCGTATTGTTCATTGGGAAGTGGAATGTGTTCTAAGAACACTCGTGGTGTCCTGAAATGTTTGTAAATAAACAAAATGGGGGTGTCCTGAGGACGCTGTCCATATTGTTCAATGAGAAGTTGAATGTGTTCTAAGAACACTCGCGGTGTTCTGAAATGTTCGTAAATAAACAAAATGGGGGAGTCCTGAGGACGCTGTCCGTATTGTTCTCTGGCAAGTTGAATGTGTTCTAAGAACACTCGTGGTGTCCTGAAATGTTTGTAAATAAACAAAATGGGGGTGTCCTGAGAACGCTGTCTGTATTGTTCGATGGCAAGTTGAATGTGTTCTAAGAACACTCGCGGTGTCCTGAAATGTTCGCAAATAAACAAAATGGGGGTGTCCTGAGGACGCTGTCCGTATTGTTCTCTGGCAAGTTGAATGTGTTCTAAGAACACTCGTGGTGTCCTGAAATGTTCATAAATAAACAAAATGGGGGAGTCCTGAGGACGCTGTCCGTATTGTTTGTTGGGAAGTTGAATGTTTTCTAAGAACAATCGTGGTGTTCTGAAATGTTTGTAAATAAACAAAATGGGGGTGTCCTGAGGACGCTGTCCATATTGTTCTCTGGCAAGTTGAATATGTTCTAAGAACACTCGTGGTGTCCTGAAATGTTCGTAAATAAACAAAATGGGGGTGTCCTGAGGACGCTGTCCGTATTGTTCGATGGCAAGTTGAATGTGTTCTAAGAACACTCGCGGTGTCCTGAAATGTTTGCAAATAAACAAAATGGGGGTGTCCTGAGGACGCTGTCCGTATTGTTATCTGGCAAGTTGAATGTGTTCTAAGAAAACTTGTGGTGTCCTGAAATGTTCGTAAATAAACAAAATGGGGGTGTCCTGAGGACGCTGTCCGTATTGTTCGATGGCAAGTTGAATGTGTTCTAAGAACACTTGCGGTGTCCTGAAATGTTCGCAAATAAACAAAATGGGGGTGTCCTGAGGACGCTGTCCGTATTGTTCGTTGCCAAGTTGAAAGTGTTCTAAGAACACTCGCGGTGTCCTAAAATTTTCGTAGGTGGTGTCCTGAAGACGCTGTCCATATTGTTCGCTGGCAAGTTGAATGTGTTCTAAGAACACTTGCGGTGTCCTGAAATGTTCGCAAATAAAGAAATGGTGTTCTGAGGACGCTGTCCGTATTGTTCTCTTGCAAGTTGAATGTTTCCTAAGAACACTTGTGGTGTCCTGAAATGTTTGTAAATAAACAAAATGGGGGTGTTCTGAGGACGCTGTCCGTTTTGTTCGTTGTCAAGTTTAAAGTGTTCTAAGAACACTGGCAGTGTCCTGAAATGTTCGTAGGGGGTGTCCTGAAGACGCTGTCCGTATTGTTCTCTGGCAAGTTGAATGTGTTCTAAGAACACTCGTGGTGTCCTGAAATGTTCATAAATAAACAAAATGGGGGTGACCTGAGGACGCTGTTAGTATTGTTCGATGGGAAGTTGAATGTGTTCTAAGAACACTCGCTGTGTTCTGAAATGTTCCTAAATAAACAAAATGGGGGTGTCCTGAGGACGCTGTCCGTATTGTTCTTTGGCAAGTTGAATGTGTTCTAAAAACACTTGTGGTGTCCTGAAATGTTCGTAAATAAACAAAATGGGGGTATCCTGAGGACGCTGTCCATATTGTTCATTGTCAAATTTAAAGTGTTTTAAGAACACTCACAGTGTCCTGAAATGTTTGTAGGGGGTGTCCTGAAGACGCTGTCCGTATTGTTCTCTGGCAAGTTGAACGTGTTCTAAGAACACTCGTGGTGTCCTGAAATGTTCGTAAATAAACAAAATGGGGGTGTCCTGAGGACGCTGTCCATATTGTTCGTTGGGAAGTTGAATGTGTTCTAAGAACACTCGTGGTGTCCTGAAATATTCGTAAATAAACAAAATGGCGGTGCCCTGCGGACGCTGTCTGTATTCTCTGGCAAGTCGAATGATATTCTAAGAACACTCGTGGTGTTCTGAAATGTTCATAAATAAACAAAATGGGGGTGTCCCGAGGACGCTCTCTGTATTGTTCGATGGCAAGTTGAATGTGTTCTAAGAACACTCGCGGTGTCCTGAAATGTTCACAAATAAACAAAATAGGGGTGTCCTGAGGACGCTGTCCGTATTGTTCTCTGGCAAGTTGAATGTGTTCTATGAACACTCGTGGTGTCCTAAAATGTTCGTAAATAAAGAAAATGGGGGTGTCCTGAGGATGCTGTCCGTATTGTTCGTTGGGAAGTTGAATGTGTTTAAGAAAACTCGTGGTGTCCTGAAATATTCGTAAATAAACAAAATGGGAGTGTCCTGAATACGCTGTATGTATTGTTCGATGGCAAGTTGAATGTGTTCTAAGAACACTTGCGGTGTCCTGAAATGTTCACAAATATACAAAATGGGGGTGTCCTGAGGACGCTGTCCGTATTGTTCGTTGTCAAGTTGAAAGTGTTCTAAGAACACTCGCGGTGTCCTGAAATGTTCCTAGGTGGTGTCCTGAAGACGCTGTCCATATTGTTCGCTGGCAAGTTCAATGTGTTCTAAGAACACTCGCAGTGTCCTGAAATGTTCGCAAATAAAGAAATGGTGTTCTGAGGACGCTGTCCGTATTGTTCTCTTGCAAGTTGAATGTTTCCTAAGAACACTTGTGGTGTCCTGAAATGTTTGTAAATAAACAAAATGGGGGTGTTCTGAGGACGCTGTCCGTTTTGTTCGTTGTCAAGTTTAAAGTGTTCTAAGAACACTGGCGGTGTCCTGAAATGTTCATAGGGGGTGTCCTGAAGACGCTGTCCGTATTGTTCTCTGGCAAGTTGAATGTGTTCTAAGAACACTCGTGGTGTCCTGAAATGTTTGTAAATAAACAAAATGGGGGTATTCTGAGGACGCTGTCCGTTTTGTTCGTTGTCAAGTTTAAAGTGTTCTAAGAACACTGGCGGTGTCCTGAAATGTTCATAGGGGGTGTCCTGAAGACGCTGTCCGTATTGTTCTCTGGCAAGTTGAATGTGTTCTAAGAACACTCGCGGTGTCCTGAAATGTTCGCAAATAAACAAAATGGGGGTGTCCTGAGGACGCTGTCCGTATTGTTCTCTGGCAAGTTGAATGTGTTCTAAGAACACTCGTGGTGTCCTGAAATGTTCATAAATAAACAAAATGGGGGTGTCCTGAGGACGCTGTCCGTATTGTTTGTTGGGAAGTTGAATGTGTTCTAAGAACAATCGTGGTGTTCTGAAATGTTTGTAAATAAACAAAATGGGGGTGTCCTGAGGCCGCTGTCCATATTGTTCTTTGGCAAGTTGAATATGTCCTAAGAACACTCGTGGTGTCCTGAAATGTTCGTAAATAAACAAAATGGGGGTGTCCTGAGGACGCTGTCCGTATTGTTTGATGGCAAGTTGAATGTGTTCTAAGAACACTCGCGGTGTCCTGAAATGTTCGCAAATAAACAAAATGGGGGTGTCCTGAGGACGCTGTCCGTATTGTTCTCTGGCAAGTTGAATGTGTTCTAAGAAAACTTGTGGTGTCCTGAAATGTTCGTAAATAAACAAAATGGGGGTGTCCTGAGGACGCTGTCCGTATTGTTCGATGGCAAGTTGAATGTGTTCTAAGAACACTTGAGGTGTCCTGAAATGTTCGCAAATAAACAAAATGGGGGTGTCCTGAGGACGCTGTCCGTATTGTTCGTTGTCAAGTTGAAAGTGTTCTAAGAACACTCGCGGTGTCCTAAAATTTTCGTAGGTGGTGTCCTGAAGACGCTGTCCATATTGTTCGCTGGCAAGTTGAATGTGTTCTAAGAACACTTGCGGTGTCCTGAAATGTTCGCAAATAAAGAAATGGTGTTCTGAGGACGCTGTCACTATTGTTCTCTTGCAAGTTGAATGTTTCCTAAGAACACTTGTGGTGTCCTGAAATGTTTGTAAATAAACAAAATGGGGATGTTCTGAGGACGCTGTCCGTTTTGTTCGTTGTCAAGTTTAAAGTGTTCTAAGAACACTGGCGGTGTCCTGAAATGTTCGTAGGGGGTGTCCTGAAGACGCTGTCCGTATTGTTCTCTGGCAAGTTGAATGTGTTCTAAGAACACTCGTGGTGTCCTGAAATGTTCGTAAATAAACAAAATGGGGGTGACCTGAGGACGCTGTTAGTATTGTTCGATGGGAAGTTGAATGTGTTCTAAGAACACTCGCTGTGTTCTGAAATGTTCGTAAATAAACAAAATGGGGGTGTCCTGAGGACGCTGTCCGTATTGTTCTCTGGCAAGTTGAATGTCTTCTAAAAACACTCGTGGTGTCCTGAAATGTTCGTAAATAAACAAAATGGGGGTATCCTGAGGACGCTGTCCATATTGTTCGTTGTCAAATTTAAAGTGTTTTAAGAACACTCACAGTGTCCTGAAATGTTTGTAGGGGTGTCCTGAAGACGCTGTCCATATTGTTGTCTGGCAAGTTGAACGTGTTCTAAGAACACTCGTGGTGTCCTGAAATGTTCGTAAATAAACAAAATGGGGGTGTCCTGAGGACGCTGTCCGTATTGATCGTTGGGAAGTTGAATGTGTTCTAAGAACATTCGTGGTGTCCTGAAATATTCGTAAATAAACAAAATGGCGGTGTCCTGCGGACGCTATCTGTATTCTCTGGCAAGTCGAATAATATTCTAAGAACACTCGTGGTGTCCTGAAATGTTCATAAATAAACAAAATGGGGGTGTCCCAAGGACGCTGTCTGTATTGTTCGATGGCAAGTTGAATGTGTTCTAAGAACACTCGCGGTGTCCTGAAATGCTAACAAATAAACAAAATGGGGGTGTCCTGAGGACGCTGTCCGTATTGTTCTCTGGCAAGTTGAATGTGTTCTATGAACACTCGTGGTGTCCTGAAATGTTTGTAAATAAAGAAAATGGGGGTGTCCTGAGGACGCTGTCCGTATTGTTCGATGGCAAGTTGAATGTGTTCTAAGAACACTCGCGGTGTCCTGAAATGTTTGCAAATAAACAAAATGGGGGTTCCTGAGGACGCTGTCCGTATTGTTATCTGGCAAGTTGAATGTGTTCTAAGAAAACTTGTGGTGTCCTGAAATGTTCGTAAATAAACAAAATGGGGGTGTCCTGAGGACGCTGTCCGTATTGTTCGATGGCAAGTTGAATGTGTTCTAAGAACACTTACGGTGTCCTGAAATGTTCGCAAACAAACAAAATGGGGGTGTCCTGAGGACGCTGTCCGTATTGTTCGTTGTCAAGTTGAAAGTGTTCTAAGAACACTCGCGGTGTCCTAAAATTTTCGTAGGTGGTGTCCTGAAGACGCTGTCCATATTGTTCGCTGGCAAGTTGAATGTGTGCTAAGAACACTTGCGGTGTCCTGAAATGTTCGCAAATAAAGAAATGGTGTTCTGAGGACGCTGTCCGTATTGTTCTCTTGCAAGTTGAATGTTTCCTAAGAACACTTGTGGTGTCCTGAAATGTTTGTAAATAAACAAAATGGGGGTGTTCTGAGGACGCTGTCCGTTTTGTTCGTTGTCAAGTTTAAAGTGTTCTAAGAACACTGGCGGTGTCCTGAAATGTTCGTAGGGGGTGTCCTGAAGACGCTGTCCGTATTGTTCTCTGGCAAGTTGAATGTGTTCTAAGAACACTCGTGGTGTCCTGAAATGTTCAAAAATAAACAAAATGGGGGTGACCTGAGGACGCTGTTAGTATTGTTCGATGGGAAGTTGAATGTGTTCTAAGAACACTCGCTGTGTTCTGAAATGTTCGTAAATAAACAAAATGGGGGTGTCCTGAGGACGCTGTCCGTATTGTTCTTTGGCAAGTTGAATGTGTTCTAAAAACACTCGTGGTGTCCTGAAATGTTCGTAAATAAACAAAATGGGGGTATCCTGAGGACGCTGTCCATAATGTTCATTGTCAAATTTAAAGTGTTTTAAGAACACTCACAGTGTCCTGAAATGTTTATAGGGGGTGTCCTGAAGACGCTGTCCGTATTGTTCTCTGGCAAGTTGAACGTGTTCTAAGAACACTCGTGGTGTCCTGAAATGTTCATAAATAAACAAAATGGGGGTGTCCTGAGGACGCTGTCCATATTGTTCGTTGGGAATTTGAATGTGTTCTAAGAACACTCGTGGTGTCCTGAAATATTCGTAAATAAACAAAATGGTGGTGTCCTGCGGACGCTGTCTGTATTCTCTGGCAAGTCGAATGATATTCTAAGAACACTCGTGGTGTTCTGAAATGTTCATAAATAAACAAAATGGGGGTGTCCCGAGGACGCTCTCTGTATTGTTCGATGGCAAGTTGAATGTGTTCTAAGAACACTCGCGGTGTCCTGAAATGTTCACAAATAAACAAAATGGGGGTGTCCTGAGGACGCTGTCCGTATTGTTCTCTGGCAAGTTGAATGTGTTCTATGAACACTCGTGGTGTCCTGAAATGTTCGTAAATAAAGAAAATGGGGGTGTCCTGAGGATGCTGTCCGTATTGTTCGTTGGGAAGTTGAATGTGTTCTAAGAAAACTCGTGGTGTCCTGAAATGTTCGTAAATTAACAAAATGGGGGTGTCCTGAATACGCTGTATGTATTGTTCGATGGCAAGTTGAATGTGTTCTAAGAACACTTGCGGTGTCCTGAAATGTTCACAAATATACAAAATGGGGGTGTCCTGAGGACGCTGTCCGTATTGTTCGTTGTCAAGTTGAAAGTGTTCTAAGAACACTCGCGGTGTCCTGAAATGTTCCTAGGTGGTGTCCTGAAGACGCTGTCCATATTGTTCGCTGGCAAGTTCAATGTGTTCTAAGAACACTCGCAGTGTCCTGAAATGTTCGCAAATAAAGAAATGGTGTTCTGAGGACGCTGTCCGTATTGTTCTCTTGCAAGTTGAATGTTTCCTAAGAACACTTGTGGTGTCCTGAAATGTTTGTAAATAAACAAAATGGGGGTGTTCTGAGGACGCTGTCCGTTTTGTTCGTTGTCAAGTTTAAAGTGTTCTAAGAACACTGGCGGTGTCCTGAAATGTTCATAGGGGGTGTCCTGAAGACGCTGTCCGTATTGTTCTCTGGCAAGTTGAATTTGTTCTAAGAACACTCGTGGTGTCCTGAAATGTTTGTAAATAAACAAAATGGGGGTGTCCTGAGAACGCTGTCTGTATTGTTCGATGGCAAGTTGAATGTGTTCTAAGAACACTCGCGGTGTCCTGAAATGTTCGCTAATAAACAAAATGGGGGTGTCCTGAGGACGCTGTCCGTATTGTTCTCTGGCAAGTTGAATGTGTTCTAAGAACACTCGTGGTGTCCTGAAATGTTCATAAATAAACAAAATGGGGGTGTCCTGAGGACGCTGTCCGTATTGTTTGTTGGGAAGTTGAATGTGTTCTAAGAACAATCGTGTTGTTCTGAAATGTTTGTAAATAAACAAAATGGGGGTGTCCTGAGGCCGCTGTCCATATTGTTCTCTGGCAAGTTGAATATGTCCTAAGAACACTCGTGGTGTCCTGAAATGTTCGTAAATAAACAAAATGGGGGTGTCCTGAGGACGCTGTCCGTATTGTTCGATGGCAAGTTGAATGTGTTCTAAGAACACTCGCGGTGTCCTGAAATGTTCGCAAATAAACAAAATGGGGGTGTCCAGAGGACGCTGTACGTATTGTTCTCTGGCGAGTTGAATGTGTTCTAAGAAAACTTGTGGTGTCCTGAAATGTTCGTAAATAAACAAAATGGGGGTGTCCTGAGGACACTGTCCGTATTGTTCGATGGCAAGTTGAATGTGTTCTAAGAACACTTGCGGTGTCCTGAAATGTTCGCAAATAAACAAAATGGGGGTGTCCTGAGGACGCTGTCCGTATTGTTCGTTGTCAAGTTGAAAGTGTTCTAAGAACACTCGCGGTGTCCTAAAATTTTCGTAGGTGGTGTCCTGAAGACGCTGTCCATATTGTTCGCTGGCAAGTTGAATGTGTTCTAAGAACACTTGCGGTGTCCTGAAATGTTCGCAAATAAAGAAATGGTGTTCTGAGGACGCTGTCACTATTGTTCTCTTGCAAGTTGAATGTTTCCTAAGAACACTTGTGGTGTCCTGAAATGTTTGTAAATAAACAAAATGGGGGTGTTCTGAGGACGCTGTCCGTTTTGTTCGTTGTCAAGTTTAAAGTGTTCTAAGAACACTGGCGGTGTCCTGAAATGTTCGTAGGGGGTGTCCTGAAGACGCTGTCCGTATTGTTCTCTGGCAAGTTGAATGTGTTCTAAGAACACTCGTGGTGTCCTGAAATGTTCGTAAATAAACAAAATGGGGGTGAACTGAGGACGCTGTTAGTATTGTTCGATGGGAAGTTGAATGTGTTCTAAGAACACTCGCTGTGTTCTGAAATGTTCGTAAATAAACAAAATGGGGGTCTCCTGAGGACACTGTCCGTATTGTTCTCTGGCAAGTTGAATGTCTTCTAAAAACACTCGTGGTGTCCTGAAATGTTCGTAAATAAACAAAATGGGGGTATCCTGAGGACGCTGTCCATATTGTTCGTTGTCAAATTTAAAGTGTTTTAAGAACACTCACAGTGTCCTGAAATGTTTGTAGGGGGTGTCCTGAAGACGCTGTCGGTATTGTTGTCTGGCAAGTTGAACGTGTTCTAAGAACACTCGTGGTGTCCTGAAATGTTCGTAAATAAACAAAATGGGGGTGTCCTGAGGACGCTGTCCGTATTGTTCGTTGGGAAGTTGAATGTGTTCTAAGAACATTCGTGGTGTCCTGAAATATTCGTAAATAAACAAAATGGCGGTGTCCTGCGGACGCTGTCTGTATTCTCTGGCAAGTCGAATGATATTCTAAGAACACTCGTGGTGTCCTGAAATGTTCATAAATAAACAAAATGGGGGTGTCCCAAGGACGCTGTCTGTATTGTTCGATGGCAAGTTGAATGTGTTCTAAGAACACTCGCGGTGTCCTGAAATGCTCACAAATAAACAAAATGGGGGTGTCCTGAGGACGCTGTCCGTATTGTTCTCTGGCAAGTTGAATGTGTTCTATGAACACTCGTGGTGTCCTGAAATGTTTGTAAATAAAGAAAATGGGGGTGTCCTGAGGATGCTGTCCGTATTGTTCGTTGGGAAGTTGAATGTGTTCTAAGAAAACTCGTGGTGTCCTGAAATGTTCGTAAATAAACAAAATGGGGGTGTCCTGAATACGCTGTATGTATTGTTCGATGGCAAGTTGAATGTGTTCTAAGAACACTTGCGGTGTCCTGAAATGTTCGCAAATAAACAAAATGGGGGTGTCCTGAGGACGCTGTCCGTATTGTTCGTTGTCAAGTTGAAAGTGTTCTAAGAACACTCGCGGTGTCCTGAAATGTTCGTAGGTGGTGTCCTGAAGAGGCTGTCCATATTGTTCGCTGGCAAGTTGAATGTGTTCTAAGAACACTCGCGGTGTCCTGAAATGTTCGCAAATAAAGAAATGGTGTTCTGAGGACGCTGTCCGTATTGTTCTCTTGCAAGTTGAATGTTTCCTAAGAACACTTGCGGTGTCCTGAAATTTTTGTAAATAAACAAAATGGGGGTGTTCTGAGGACGCTGTCCGTTTTGTTCCTTGTCAAGTTTAAAGTGTTCTAAGAACACTGGCGGTGTCCTGAAATGTTCGTAGGGGGTGTCCTGAAGACGCTGTCCGTATTGTTCTCTGGCAAGTTGAAAGTGTTCTAAGAACACTCGTGGTGTCCTGAAATGTTCGTAAATAAACAAAATGGGGGTGACCTGAGGACGCTGTTCGTATTGTTCGATGGGAAGTTGAATGTGTTCTAAGAACACTGGCTGTGTTCTGAAATGTTCGTAAATAAACAAAATGGGGGTGTCCTGAGGACGCTGTCCGTATTGTTCTCTGGCAAGTTGAATGTGTTCTAAAAACACTCGTGGTGTCCTGAAATGTTCGTAAATAAACAAAATGGGGGTATCCTGAGGACGCTGTCCATATTGTTCGTTGTCAAATTTAAAGTGTTTTAAGAACACTCACAGTGTCCTGAAATGTTCGTAGGGGGTGTCCTGAAGACGCTGTCCGTATTGTTCTCTGGCAAGTTGAACGTGTTCTAAGAACACTCTTGGTGTCCTGAAATGTTCGTAAATAAACAAAATGGGGGTGTCCTGAGGACGCTGTCCGTATTGTTCTTTGGGAAGTTGAATGTGTTCTAAGAACACTCGTGGTGTCCTGAAATGTTTGTAAATAAACAAAATGGGGTGTCCTGAGAACGCTGTCTGTATTGTTCGATGGCAAGTTGAATGTGTTCTAAGAACACTCGCGGTGTCATGAAATGTTCGCAAATAAACAAAATGGGGGTGTCCTGAGGACGCTGTCCGTATTGTTCTCTGGCAAGTTGAATGTGTTCTAAGAACACTTGTGGTGTCCTGAAATGTTCATAAATAAACAAAATGGGGGTGTCTTGAGGACGCTGTCCGTATTGTTTGTTGGGAAGTTGAATATATTCTAAGAACAATCGTGGTGTTCTGAAATGTTTGTAAATAAACAAAATGGGGGTGTCCTGAGGCCGCTGTCCATATTGTTCTCTGGCAAGTTGAATATGTTCTAAGAACACTCGTGGTGTCCTGAAATGTTCGTAAATAAACAAAATGGGGGTGTCCTGAGGACGCTGTCCGTATTGTTCGATGGCAAGTTGAATGTGTTCTAAGAACACTCGCGGTGTCCTGAAATGTTCGCAAATAAACAAAATGGGGGTGTCCTGAGGACGCTGTCCGTATTGTTCGTTGTCAAGTTGAAAGTGTTCTAAGAACACTCGCGGTGTCCTAAAATTTTCGTAGGTGGTGTCCTGAAGACGCTGTCCATATTGTTCGCTGGCAAGTTGAATGTGTTCTAAGAACACTTGCGGTGTCCTGAAATGTTCGCAAATAAAGAAATGGTGTTCTGAGGACGCTGTCACTATTGTTCTCTTGCAAGTTCAATGTTTCCTAAGAACACTTGTGGTGTCCTGAAATGTTTGTAAATAAACAAAATGGGGGTGTTCTGAGGACGCTGTCCGTTTTGTTCGTTGTCAAGTTTAAAGTGTTCTAAGAACACTGGCGGTGTCCTGAAATGTTCGTAGGGGGTGTCCTGAAGACGCTGTCCGTATTGTTCTCTGGCAAGTTGAATGTGTTCTAAGAACACTCGTGGTGTCCTGAAATGTTCGTAAATAAACAAAATGGGGGTGACCTGAGGACGCTGTTAGTATTGTTCGATGGGAAGTTGAATGTGTTCTGAGAACACTCGCTGTGTTCTGAAATGTTCGTAAATAAACAAAATGGGGGTGTCCTGAGGACGCTGTCCGTATTGTTCTCTGGCAAGTTGAATGTCTTCTAAAAACACTCGTGGTGTCCTGAAATGTTCGTATATAAACAAAATGGGGGTATCCTGAGGGTGCTGTCCATATTGTTCGTTGTCAAATTTAAAGTGTTTTAAGAACACTCACAGTGTCCTGAAATGTTTGTAGGGGGTGTCCTGATGACGCTGACGGTATTGTTGTCTGGCAAGTTGAACGTGTTCTAAGAACACTCGTGGTGTCCTGAAATGTTTGTAAATAAACAAAATGGGGGTGTCCTGAGGACGCTGTCCGTATTGTTCGTTGGGAAGTTGAATGTGTTCTAAGAACATTCGTGGTGTCCTGAAATATTCGTAAATAAACAAAATGGCGGTGTCCTGCGGACGCTGTCTGTATTCTCTGGCAAGTCGAATGATATTCTAAGAACACTCGTGGTGTCCTGAAATGTTCATAAATAAACAAAATGGGGGTGTCCCAAGGACGCTGTCTGTATTGTTCGATGGCAAGTTGAATGTGTTCTAAGAACACTCGCGGTGTCCTGAAATGCTCACAAATAAACAAAATGGGGGTGTCCTGAGGACGCTGTCCGTATTGTTCTCTGGCAAGTTGAATGTGTTCTATGAACACTCGTGGTGTCCTGAAATGTTCGTAAATAAAGAAAATGGGGGTGTCCTGAGGATGCTGTCCGTATTGTTCGTTGGGAAGTTGAATGTGTTCTAAGAAAACTCGTGGTGTCCTGAAATGTTCGTAAATAAACAAAATGGGGGTGTCCTGAATACGCTGTATGTATTGTTCGATGGCAAGTTGAATGTGTTCTAAGAACACTTGCGGTGTCCTGAAATGTTCGCAAATAAACAAAATGAGGGTGTCCTGAGGACGCTGTCCGTATTGTTCGTTGTCAAGTTGAAAGTGTTCTAAGAACACTCGCGGTGTCCTGAAATGTTCGTAGATGGTGTCCTGAAGAGGCTGTCCAAATTGTTCGCTGGCAAGTTGAATTTGTTCTAAGAACACTCGCGGTGTCCTGAAATGTTCGCAAATAAAGAAATGGTGTTCTGAGGACGCTGTCCGTATTGTTCTCTTGCAAGTTGAATGTTTCCTAAGAACACTTGTGGTGTCCTGAAATGTTTGTAAATAAACAAAATGGGGGTGTTCTGAGGACGCTGTCCGTTTTGTTCCTTGTCAAGTTTAAAGTGTTCTAAGAACACTGGCGGTGTCCTGAAATGTTCGTAGGGGGTGTCCTGAAGACGCTGTCCGTATTGTTCTCTGGCAAGTTGAAAGTGTTCTAAGAACACTCGTGGTGTCCTGAAATGTTCGTAAATAAACAAAATGGGGGTGACCTGAGGACGCTGTTCATAATGTTCGATGGGAAGTTGAATGTGTTCTAAGAACACTCGCTGTGTTCTGAAATGTTCGTAAATAAACAAAATGGGGGTGTCCTGAGGACGCTGTCCGTATTGTTCTTTGGCAAGTTGAATGTGTTCTAAAAACACTCGTGGTGTCCTGAAATGTTCGTAAATAAACAAAATGGGGGTATCCTGAGGACGCTGTCCATATTGTTCGTTGTCAAATTTAAAGTGTTTTAAGAACACTCACAGTGTCCTGAAATGTTCGTAGGGGGTGTCCTGAAGACGCTGTCCGTATTGTTCTCTGGCAAGTTGAACGTGTTGTAAGAACACTCGTGATGTCCTGAAATGTTCGTAAATAAACAAAATGGGGGTGTCCTGAGGACGCTGTCCGTATTGTTCTTTGGGAAGTTGAATGTGTTCTAAGAACACTCGCGGTGTCCTGAAATATTCGTAAATAAACAAAATGGCGGTGTCGTGAGGACACTGTCTGTATTCTCTGGCAAGTCGAATGATATTCTAAGAACACTCGTGGTGTCCTGAAATGTTCATAAATAAACAAAATGGGGGTGTCCCGAGGACGCTGTCTGTATTGTTCGATGGCAAGTTGAATGTGTTCTAAAAACACTTGCGGTGTCCTGAAATGTTCACAAATAAACAAAATGGGGGTGTCCTGAGGACGCTGTCCGTATTGTTCTCTGGCAAGTTGAATGTGTTCTAAGAACACTCGTGGTGTCCTGAAATGTTCGTAAATAAAGAAAATGGGGGTGTCCTGAGGATGCTGTCCGTATTGTTCGTTGGGAAGTTGAATGTGTTCTAAGAAAACTTGTGGTGTCCTGAAATGTTCGTAAATAAACAAAATGGGGGTGTCCTGAATACGCTGTATGTATTGTTCGATGGGAAGTTGAATTTTTTTACTATAAGTTTACTTAAGGTTTAAGTACAGTTTAGTTATCACATTTTGGTTTTAAGAACATTAAATAAGCGTTTGTAAGATTTGCTGGTAATCTCTGCTTTAGAGTAATGGTACTATCATTACATTCAAACCATCCACATTTCTTTTTTATATATGCAGTGTAGTGCCCTGAATTGGTTGTGGCTCCTGCGTGGTAGATTATACCGATTGTTGTGAAGGTTTTCTTACCAAGTGATATTTGACCATGTGTGAATCCAGTCAGCTTGCAGTTGTTTTTGGTACCATCTGCATTGTCACGTAGAAGCATTAGTATGACGTATTTACTATGTGTTTGTATTACTAACGTGGAGCGATTATCCGAATTGCATGTAGTAGATAATCTACCATGGTTTGCATTTTGTACAAGTTGCTGAAATGGAATGGATTCACAATTAGGTATTGATATATATATATGAAGCGTTCATTGGGGATTTCTTCTTGTGCTACATTATTGCAGAGAGTGCATGTATGTATCCACATGTATGAAATCTGGAAGATTTCATTTAGAGGTATGTTTTTATTTTCCAGTTCTTGTAGTAAGTACATTTAGAAATTCTTCTGGATCTTCCTGTGAGTTTATAGTGAATTTAACCATTCCAGCACAGTAGTCCAATTGTTGTCTTATTCCATAAACACTATACGTGCTATCAGGATTTTTTGTTCCATTTCTGCGAAGTACTAACATTTGCAAACACAATTGGTCTGTACTGTGTAAGTAAATGGTGTCAACAATTGGTGGCAAATGAAATAGAATATTCATTGCTACATTTGCATAGCAACTTACTCCAACTATATTTGAGAGTTTAAATGGACCAGGTAGTTCTGTATCTGATTGATTTTTTTTTTGGTTTGTCTTCCTTCTTTGATGAAGTACCTGGTTTACTTTCCCTAATGGGTTCTTTTATGTTTGTTTGTGGTACTTGATGAAGTTTTAGTTTCTTTCTGTTGCATTTCTGTTTGATTTAGTTTTTTTTTACAACGTTTTACTTTTTGTGGTACAGAATATGTGTTTAGATGGGGGTGTATAGTGAGCGAAGTCTATTGTATTCTAAAATGCAAGGAATATCAGCGTTTAGTTTACTTGCATCAAAGTTAATTAGAAATAGACCGTCAAGTGTACGTAAGTGTGATAGTGCTACGTAGCTCATGCCTTCTTTAAAGATTGTGTTACCAATGTCTATCATTGCTTTGTCTAGGGTAAGACCGTGTGATTTATGAATGGTGACTGCGTATGCAAGAGTTAGAGAAAATTGTTCTCTGCGTACATACATGTCTTTGAAGAGAAGGAATCGAGCTGTTGAGCGTCCTATCTTTTTTACTTCTGAAAGTTTTTCAAAGAGAATATTGACAAACTGAATTTTGTTGTTCGTGTGTATGTTTGAAAGCCAACAACTGTACCCAGTGCTTCATTAACTAATCCTTGGTCCACATCAAGGTTACGTTTAAGCATTACTCTGCAATTTAAGGATAATTTTAATATCTTGTCCAATCCTGCTGTGTTTGAGATTGATTTTTCTAAACTATTAAGGGGCTAATTCATAGAATTCAGCGCACAAGTGGCGCACGCGGCTAGCGCACAGTGTGCGCGTGCGAATCCCTGCGCCAGCCGCGTGCGCCATAACCCATTTCCGCGCACAGCGTATTCATGGATTCCAGCCACCAAAACCAGCCGTGGCGCACAGTGGCGCAGCGACCTTGCAGCAGCGCCAGTTACGCCCCCAAGAACGCCTTCCGCGCAGGGAAAAGCCATCAAAATCCCCAATCCAGCGCAAAGGGCTGCGCTAACCCTGTACCAGCACGGCAAGCGGGCTACGTGTATTACAGTGGTTCACGTGAAGTTTCTCACGCGATCGGTCCTGGGGGAGCGGGCTATGTGTATTTCAGGGGTTCGCGTGAACTTTTTCACGCGATCGGGCCTGGGGGAGCGGGCTACGTGTATTCCAGGGGTTCGCGTGAACTTTATCACGCGATCGGGCCTGGGGTAGCGGGCTACGTGTATTTCAGGGGTGCGTGAGAAGTTCCACACGCGATTGGCCTGGCCGCGTGTTTTTCAGGGGTGCGCGGGAAGTTCCACACGCGATTGGCCTGGGCGCGTGTATTTCGGGGGTGCGTGGGAAGTTCCACACGCGATTGGCCTGGGCGCGTGTATTCCAGGGGTGCGCGGGAAGTTCCACACGCGATTGGCCTGGGCGCGTGTATTTCAGGGGTGCGTGAGAAGTTCCACACGTGATTGGCCTGGCCGCGTGTATTTCAGGGGTGCGTGAGAAGTTCCACACGCCATTGGCCTGGCCGCGTGTATTTCAGGGGTGCGCGGGAAGTTTCACACGCGATTGGCCTGGGCGCGTGTATTTCAGGGGTGCGTGGGAAGTTCCACACGCGATTGGCCTGGGCACGTGTATTTCAGGGGTGCGTGAGAAGTACCACACGCGATTGGCCTGGGCGCGTGTATTTCAGGGGTGTGTGGGAAGTTCCACACGCGATTGGCCTGGGCGCGTGTATTTCAGGGGTGCGCGGGAAGTACCACACGCGATTGGCCTGGGCGCGTGTATTTCAGGGGTGTGTGAGAAGTTCCACACGCGATTGGCCTGGGCGCGTGTATTTCAGGGGTGCGTGAGAAGTTCCACACGCGATTGGCCTGGGCGCGTGTATTTCAGGGGTGCGTGGGAAGTTCCACACGCAATTGGCCTGGGCGTGTGTATTTCAGGGGTGCGCGGGAAGTACCACACGCGATTGGCCTGGGCGCGTGTATTTCAGGGGTGCGTGAGAAATTCCACACGCGATTGGCCTGGGCGCGTGTATTTCAGGGGTGCGTGGGAAGTTCCACACGCGATTGGCCTGGGCGCGTGTATTCCAGGGCTGCGCACGAAGTTTTACACGCGATTGGGCTGCGTGCGGGTATTAGGGGTGCGCGCAAAGTTTCACACGCGATTGGGCTGCGTGCGGGTATTACAGGGGTGCGCACAAAGTTTTACACGCGATTTCAGCAGGGTACGTGTATTTCAGGAGTGCCGGGGAGTCCTACATGTGATTTGCCAGTGTGGGTCCTCCCAGGTGTTCCCTGTACACCCTCCACGGCCCCTGCAGGCAGCCCACACCACAGGGGACTACCCTGCATCCCTGGTCATGTCCCGCAGGCGGCCCACCCAACATGGGCATGCCCCCCAGCAAAGGCACATGTCTCCTTGCACCAATGATCACCAACTCATGTCCCCTTGCACCCCCCACCCCCAGCATTGCGGGGCACCTGCCAGCAGGCCCCCACCCATGTCTCCCAGCACCCCCACCCCCCCAGTCACCAGGGGCAGCCTCCACCAGGCCTCCACCCATGTCCAACTCATGTTCCCCACCACCCCCACCCCCCAGCACTGTGGGGCACCTGCCAGCAGGCCCCCACCCATGTCCAACTCATGTCTCCCAGCACCCCCACCCCCCAGCCACCAGGGGCAGCATCCACCAGGCCCACACCCATGCCTCACACCACCCCCACCCCCCAGCCACCCGGGGCAGCATCCACCAGGCCCACACCCATGCCTCACACCACCCCCACCCCCCAGCAGTGCAGGGGCAGCCTCCACCAGGCCCCCACCCATGTCTCCCACCACCCCCACCCCCCAGCCACCATGGCCAGCCCCCACCAGGCCCCCACTCATGTCCCCTATCACCCCCATCCCGCAGCCACCATGGGCAGCCTCCACCAGGTCCTCACAATCCCCAACACACATGCACGTCCGCGTGTAATACGAGGAAAGGGCCATGCGCGTAAGCGCGTGTGGAAACTGCACGTCCGCGTGTAATACGAGGAAAGGGCCTATGCGCGTAAGTGACGTGATGCGCGCAGGTGTTTCCCTCATTGCACGTGATGACAGAACACACGTGGATTTCCACCAATCGCGTGTGAAAGTTCCCGGCACCCCGGAACACACGTACCCAGGCCACTTGCGTGTACGCACACTCCCCTCCGATCACACGCGATGACACTCGGACCGTATCCGAACACGGGAAACACGCGCACGGCAAAAGACGTGCACAGGCGTCAACGCGTCTGCCACACGAAGGCAGGCGGAAGCGTCCCCGCGCACAGCATAAAAGTGCGCGCAAACAACAAACGCGTATATACAGCCACGATGAATGCCCCATTTGTCGCTGCACTGATCGTGGGACACCGCAGGAGGAGGAGAATAGCCAGGGCACGCATTTTCGCAACACGGACAAGCCTTTTTGGGATGCCTGACGACCAGGTCTATGGCAGGTATAGGTTTCCACCCCATATCATCCTAGACCTGGTCAGGGAGTGGGAAGATGACCTCACATCCCCCACCCTTTGCTCCCAAGCATTGAGCCCCTTGGAGAAGGTGCTCAATGTCCTGCATTTTTTGGCCACTGGGTCATTTCAGCGGACCACTGCCATAGTGGGGGGGGTCTCACAGGCCACGCAGTCACGCTGCCTACACCAGGTACTGGCAATCATGACAGCGCGCCCCTCAGTCCGCAGGCACATATACATGCCCAGAACACCCGCAGAAAGGCAGGCCGTTGTCCTGGATTTTTTCAGGGTGGCACACTTCCCCAAAGTGCTCGGTGCCATAGATTGCACCCATGTGGCCCTACGTCCACCTAGGGCCATTGAGCACATCTACCGAAACCGCAAGCACTGGCATTCCATCAATGTACAGGTTGTATGTGATGCAAAGGGAATCATCACCTCTGTCTATGCAAACTACCCTGGCTCCACCCATGACAGTTTCATATACAGAATGTCCGCCCTGAGCCGGGCCCTGGAAGCTGGGCAGCATGGCGACAGATGGCTCCTAGGTCAGTACAAATGCCCTTGCACATGCATGCAAGTCACACACAGACAAATATCCAAACCCTAATTATCTCAATTATTATCATCTCCCCAGGGGACAGTGCCTACCCTCTGAGCAACCACATGATGACGCCAATCCGGAACCCCACCACACCACCCCAGGTAAGATACAACGCCGCCCATATTGCAACCAGGGGCATAGTGGAGCGCACATTCGGAGTGCTCAAGTCACGTTTCCGCTCCCTTGACCGCTCTGGTGGGCAACTACTCTATGCACCACCAGTAGTGTGCAGGATCATTGTGGCAGCATGTGTCCTGCACAATGTTGCAACACGGCAGGGCGTCCCGGTGGACATGGTGGTGCCCCCACATCCCCAACCACAGGCGCTGCCCATGGGAGGGGACAGGGCACGTGGCGAGGAAGCCCGGACCCAGCTTGTGGCCACATTTTTCACCTAAACTCCCACCCCTGCGGAGTGCACACAGGCCTGGCACATACCAGGTGACAATCGATGATGACAAAGAGACAGTCAACTGTCACAACCTTACCACCCTGAGATAGTTGCCATGGAAGTGCCACATCGTCTGCATCCCTAGCTACTTAAACACAAGCTATCCTGTGTGACCAAAAGGCACACATATGACATATGACATGATATGGGCCATACACAAGTATTCCAAGGCGCAATGAGGCAGGGAGGGGGGAAAAAGGGAACACAGAGAACGGTACTACTAGGCCAGGTGCCATTGGGATCGTGCAAGTGCAGGGGTAGGGGGAATGGGAAAAGTGCAAGGGGAAGGGTGGGGGGGAGTCCAGTACAGGGGAAGTAGCCCGAAAAAATAATACATAGGTCACCTGGTGGCAACTACAAAGGTGAGTGCAGTCAAGTGCTGGGAAGGGAGGGCTGTAGGGATAGAGAGACAGTACTGCAGTGCAGGGGTTGCCAGGGAGGCAGTGCAAGTGGAGAGTGGCTGGGCCAGGGACCAAGGTCGGTGAGAGTGGCCCAGTTGCAGCTCCTGTGCAGTTCCAGTGGAGAATTCTGCAAGGGAGAGGCAGACAGACATGTTTTCTGTTAAGCAGAAGCAAAGAGGAAGGACATGAGGTGCTTCCAGAACTGGAGATGATTCCCCTCAAGTTCAAGTCAGGCCGGAAGTCTGTTCCAGGGGGAGGGCCCTGCTGCGGAGATAAATCTACCCCCAGCTAGTTGCTCTGAGAAGCGGATGACACGGACATGCAAGGTGTGCATCACAGACACCTGCAAACCAGGCCATGGCCATCACTGTCATGTCACACAAACCCTCCCAAACATCAACATGTCATGGCACGCAATACCCATACACCAATGCAGTAACGATAAGGTACACATTGCCATGTCCTAAATGCACAGTGGCATCGGACACTGCTGCCTGACCCGGAATCAGATGAAATGACAGACCAACAACCTCCCACCCAAAATAAGTCATTTCAAAATGCATTACAACAGTCGTAGACGTAACATCACAATGAATGCCTGTATACATGCACATCATGCATTTCAAAATCAACACTGCAGCTCATGTGTGCAGTGTCCTACTCCTGCATCACACTGCTCAGCGCACAGCACAGTGAACACCCATTGTGTGTGATGTACACCCTGAGCATCACATCTAAGTGACAGACCACGTCAAACATCAAATCAGGCATGTACTGGATCCATGATCGGTCACAGAACATGTGCTGCCGGGACACAGTGGGCACCAGAAGGCAAACAGTGTACATGTGGATATGCAAGGGTGGGAGTACATGTAGTGCATCAGAGTGCAAGTGTGTGGTTCTGCAAGGACATGCACTCCACATATGCATGTGCACTCAAGTGACCATCAGTGTTCCCTACACATCACATGTGAACATCCACCATGTGTACACCCCAGCATGTCAAACCACAACTATCCCCTCGCACCTGAAAGGAAAACACAACACATGAACAGGCATTGATCAGCAGAACACAACATGTACATGGGATACCACCATTACTATGTCAGAGTTCCCATCACACTGCAGGGCAAGGCAACAATCAACAACAACACCCCCCTCCCTCACAAATGACCATGACCCACTGAACAACTGCACCTGGGTCATGGAGCCCCCAAACCTCAATTCCACCTGGCCACAGGATCACCTTTACCCTTCGTCACCATCTCCCACCTTGTGTGTAAAAAGATGCCTGAACCCTCAGAATACACACTCATTTCCGAAACACAAAATCCAAGGCATAAAAACGAACCCAAACACCCTCCAGTAGATGACTTGACGTAGCAGTACCTCACAAAGCCCAAGTACTACCACAATGATGCAACAACCAAGGTAGCACAGCAAAACAATGTCACGACAGGATGTGAGACATGTGTGGTACATGACATAGGATGATGCACCATGAATGAATGTGTACTGTCACAGGTCCCCTGTACAGGCGCGGGAGTGCCACGAAACAACCACCCCCACCATGTCCCGGGTGCCTGCAAGGTCAAACTCACACAGGCCCCTGAGACACTGGTGGGGAAGGAGGTTCAGGGATATGCAGTCGGGACAGGTGTTGACACACTGGATGACTGGAATGAGCGGAAGGAGAGGGGAGGTGGAATGACACATGAAACTAGGGAATGCACGAAAATGTACAACCTGCATGAACACATACACAATCCAAACAGACTTGGACATCATTGTCATGGCCTTCTGTAGTCCAGGCTCAGGAGTGGTACGAACCAACCACCCCCTCTAGGGTTTTGGCGCCTGCAAGTTCGGGGCTTACACAGGCATCCGCAACCCCAGTGGGGAAAGAGGGTCAGGGAACGTTGCTTGGATAGGCACGGGAAGCAGGAACACCGGGTAGAGGGTACAGGTTTCAAAATTGCATAGGATCACGGGTGATTAGGGAGAAAATAACATACCAAATTGAACCACACATACATCCATGCATCAGTACACTCCCCAGCAAGCCTATGCAGAGCAGTTTGTAAGAAAAACAACAAGACACTTAGCTCTGGTTTTGAGTGCTGGCCTCCTGCCTGCGCACTCTCAGGTCCGGTTACAGGAGCACTGCAATGCTGCAAAGAGAGACACAGTGAACAACCTGTACGTGCCAATTGCACAAAAACACAACACCAAACATGCCCCATAGCAACAGACTACTCTACAAACAGACAATCTGTGGTTGATGCTTCGTACCCATATATAACATCACCCCTGTGACGGGTCATACACAGTCAATGCAGTAAGGCAGCCGCTGCTGGGTGCGTGGCAAATGGAACACCAATGTGTCACAATTCACACAACATGCAATGTTCCCTGGGTAAGCAGACAGACCCATATTGCAAGCCATGACTACAGAGCAAGTTGTGTACCACCATGACCGAAACAAAGTTGGCAGTGCATTTTTCATAAAGTACATGGAAAAGACATGCACTGCATCCGAGTATGTCCCTTGCTGCATGTCCCTGTGAGCTGCCCCTTTCCATGTCTCGGAAGGCTACATGGTTGATACAAGTGGCTCAATGGACCTTGGTGTACCGGAGGGTATGTGCCACTGCCCCTGCATGTGTCCCAGACAACCCTACTATCAGCAGCCATCAGTCCACAAACACATCTGAGCTGCATTGTGTGCTTCAACACCAATATTCGTCTAAGCTCACCCTCAGTGCTGTGACTAAGCCTGCATGTGCAACTCGCCTGGTGCAAGCTTTGCTGTGTCGTGGCCCCCCTGTGATGCTCACCTTGCCTGGAGTTCCTTGGAACATGTCAGCAGTACTAGGATGTGGGTCTGCAATCACTGTGCCTCTGCTTCTGCACACATGTGCATGTGGGCACCAACAAACGGGTCCAGAATTCCGTCGTCCAATGGGACATGTCTGCTGGCAAAGGTGCTCTGGAGGCTCATCCCCCTGCAGAAAGGGCATGTAACACATGATTAATGCTTCAAAGTCATCTGTGTGTGTCTCATCAGGCATCTCATTACTTGACCATGTCAGAGAGTCACATCACAAATCACACCATCAGTCCGTCTTTCACCTACAAAGTGTGGAACACTATCTACAGCATGAATTGCAACAAGCACATGTACAGGAAAGAAATGAAACATACTACACAATGCATAGCAATCAATGTCCACATTAATCATGATACACCCCATCTAGCAAAAGCTGAACAGTGGACAATGACACCTAAATCATCCCCACTAGGGGTGTCAACACAAGTCACACAGCACCAGACATGCCACAGATATGACAGTCCAATGCCCTTGTGTAAAATGCTGTAACACCGAACCATCCTTGCGAGCCCATGGATAAGGGAGGCAGGAGTGGCATATGTGAGTCAAGGAACCCAAGCAGCAAACACATACACAAGACAACCATGAAGGGCCCAGCTGGAACAGACAGTGGATGCCTTCAAAAGCCACAAAGCACCGCACCGTCACATGAAAGCACAATAGACTAGCAATTTTAAACTAACTCAACTATTAACTAATTACACTAACTATGGAAAACCTACATTACCTATTTAAACTAACTATCAAACAGAAACTTAACTAACTAAACTAGAAGAAAAATAAAAAATGGCCACATACGACCCGGGGGGGAGGGGAGGCACCCAGGAGGGGGGAGGTACAGAGTGCTGCTCAACATCCACATGCGATGATGCTGAGCCAAAAAAAAAATCCTCCATGGGCTCAACGCCTGCACAGCACGACCTATGTGGGAGATAGATGGTCGTCCGAGTCTGGCTCATCCTGGAAAGGAGGACGTGGCACAGTAGCCTGGCCACGCCTAGCCGCAGCTTGCCCCTCGTCGGCAGCAAGTCTGCCGGACGGGTGAGCCTGGTTCTGTGTGGCGATGTGACGTAGGTCTGCATGCAGAACCTCCCGTGATACACGTGCTTCCTCTTGCAAGGTAGCACGTGTAACACGGAGTTCCTCCTGCAAGGCCTGGCTGGACAACCGCTGCACCTCCCGGCAAGCCTGTAGCTCAGCCGAGATGGTACACTCAAGCTGTGCAAACCTCTCCTCTGCCCGCTGCCTCTGGGACATCATAAGGACACCCAGAGTGGATCTGAGGGAAGCATACTCCTCCCTCAAGGCATCCATGTGCGCCTCTGCGTGAACAGCAATTGCTTGACGCAGAGACGACATTTCAGCCTGGCGTGCCCTGTCTGAGGCCGCCATGCCCAGCCTGAGCGAGCGGGCCGTGGACCGTGCCGCCTGCTGCTGGAGAAGCACCTGCCTAGCAGGGGGGAGCACAGATCGGGCCACACGCTCCATGCTCTCAGCGATGTTCTCCATTGCTGCCCCCTGCCGTTCGGAATTGGCAGTCATTTCTTGCTCCCACTCAGTATACAGCGGTTGCGCGCGGCGACCGCGTTGCCGGGCTCGACCCCTGCGGGACCCAAGGACCGGGGGTCCTCGCTGTGTTGGCACCGCCTGCGGCTGCACGACTACATGCCCCCGTCGACGTGATGTCCCAGGCACATCAGTGACTGGTGTGGAGGGTGACCCTGCGTCCCGATCCACCACGGGCGGAGGAACCAAGACTGTCTGATCCCTCAGTGCAGGTGTCGCAGACAGAGGAGTGTCCACATCAGAATCACTCACCCCTGACACATGGACTTGATGGTCATCCAACTCAACATGGACGTCAGAGTCGTCATCAAGGCTGGACTCATAGGCAGCTAGAGACAAGATGGACTGCAGCACTTGGGGGGTTTCGTGGCCTACCACCCCACGACCCCCACTAGTGCCGGGTTGATGTGGCGTTACCAACCCTGTGTCTGGCATGACAACACCATCCTCTGCCTCCATCACCTGAAAAATAGAGGGGAAAAGGTCAATACACATGTCAGAAGCACACGACACACACACACACCGACAGCAAAGGCATCAGGCAGACATGTGACACACAACATATAACCTGGCATGCATGCTGGGTCTACTTTGAATAGCTTCTGTGATCAGACCTGTTGAAAGGTGGCAGTTTCCATGGAAGTGGGTCTATGCAGTGCAGAAAATGTGTACGCCACTCACTACCTACATGTACAAGCACTACATGGTGTGTGCCAGGAAATGTGAAGGCAATGCAATGTCAAAATCAGACATCACGTGCATTGTGCATTCAATGTGTACCATGTCCAGAAACCAAGCACCCCTCCACCCCAGTACCAAAGCAGGGATGCCTATCATGGTATCAAAAGGCTGACCATACACCTGTGTATTGACAGGCAGTGTTGACTGGCATCAACAGCTTCATGTGATTCAAATGACAACACTGCAAATGATGCTGGGACAGTGGGCAGGACACATGATGGGAACTCCGGAGGCCGCCCACGTGTGAAGAAGACACAACAAGAGTTGGACAGAGTCATTGGCCATTGAACAGGCTGAGGCCTGTGAGCCACACAGATTGTCAGACCCTAAACATGTGTGCAACGCAGGACTGAGGCACAGTTGACATGGGAAGGCTGATGAGATGGCAGGCAATGTATGTAACCAAGGACTGATATTACAGTGATCATCCAGTCAAGGACACATAGGGGCATGCGTGCAATGCACATGGAGCATGAATGGGCACTCATGTCCCTGTGGGACATCTTACCCATGCACAGTACAAGTGAGATACCCTGCATCGAGTACTAAGGCTGTACGACATGGCATATGTCTGGCAGATTCTACGCTGGAAGTTAGCATCTACAAAGGACACATGGACAAGAAACTACACATTGGCAAGATTGGAGCAGACCAGTGCAAAGGTGGAACTGGGGTGCAGAGTGGCGGAGGAGGGGCAAGGGAGCATGCCTACATGGAGTCCCGCATGCAGGCAGAGGAGACATGCATGACGGTAGCATTGCATTACTTACACATCAGAACCATGTACACGTCACATGTAGCAGCAATCATGCACAACACATCCCACAAGTGAACCACACACGTCCTCAACAAACACGCATCAACACTCACTGGACTGGGCATCAAAGTCCAGCTTCTCTCCCACTCCTTCGACCAATTCAGGTGGTATGAACTCCGCAACGAGAGCCTCATGCGGAGTGAGTTCTTCCTCCTCTGGTGCAGGCCCACCGCCAGTCACCAGAGTCAAGTTGTAATTTGAGGCACGCTTGGCCTTAGTGCTGCGCTTGATGTCATTCCAACGCTTTTTGCACTCCTGCGCCGTGCGCACCTCATGGCCGAATGAACTGACATGTTCCGCAACATGCTTCCAGTGGGTGTCACGTTGGGCAGCCGTGGTCTGACTATTGGCACCCACTAGCATGTCACGGCTGTGGCCCCGCACGTAGTCCACGAGGAAGTCCAGTTCCTGCTTACAGAAAGGCTTCTTCCTCGACGTGCAGGAGGTCGTGGCTGTGTGTGGGGTCCCAGCCTGTGCTGCAGGTGCAACCTTCCTCCTCTTGGACTGTGGCGCAGACCCTGGCTGGCTAATGCCGCCCTGACCAGCATGGCCAGTGGGTTCGGTGGATTGAGCCAAGGGAGTGGCAGGTGGAGGGATGACCAGAGGCCTGACTTGTGTCAGTGGCAGCTGGGTGCCCACTGATGGACCCTGCGCAGCAACATCAGCTGTGGCAGGGTGGTTGGCCGCAACGGTCCTGGTTGGCAGACTCACAACCGGGATGCTGTTGGGTGCATCTGCCCCTGCACTTGCCAACACCCGGCTGTTCGGGGCAGCAGATGGCATGACTGCCCCAGGGACACGTGTCTTGGTCTGAGCAGCCCGGCGTGCCCCTATGGTTTCCCCCCTGGCCTGTTGGCGATCTACCAAGGGCTCTTCAAGTGCCAACGCAGCCTGCGCTGGCAGACCCTGAGCCTGGGTGGCGGTGTCCACAGCTGCACCTGCAGCTACCACCACCCTTGGGCCCGTGGCAGTCGATGGAACGGACTGCCGGGTCATATGGGTGCCAGTGCCAGATGCAGGAGCTGCATCCCCCGGAACCACAGGGGGTGGTGGCATGGCTGCACCGACACATGGCACAACATTGTGCTCAAGTGGCGCACCCCTGCCTCTTCCCCCTCTGTGGCTGCCCTGGACACCCTGGAGTCCCCCTACTCCCTGGTCACCATGGCCACGTCCCCGACCACGCCCGCCACGAGGAGTACGCCCAGCTGAGGCGCCCCTCACCTTTGGTGGCCTCCCAACCATGGCACAGATGTAGTAGTGCTGGCACAGATGGAGTGGTGCCAATGGGAGGTGTACACCACAATTGACCTGGCCAATTGGGGTGAAGTGGGTGGGAAGCAAGATGTTAACAGCCCCCCTGCACCTGCAAGGCTGTATGTGACCCCGGTGATGTGGTGATGGGTCACGCAACGCTCAGGCACCCCAAAACTGCAGTAAAACCGTGCACGCAACCCTGCAGCCTACGTGCGTGGATTGAACCTCCCGCAGTACGCGGTGGCACCCAGTAACACGAATAACGCGTACGCATGGGACACGCAGGCTACTATGACATCAAAAATGGGTGCGATACACAGGGGCACCCGCAGTGGGAAAAAGAGCGTGTGTGACTCACCGTCTGACTAGCGCGATGCAGAAAAACACGCGTAGCCAATACCCCCGCCAAAAGAAGAGATACGTCCTTGAGAGCTGTGAAGTTGTGATGGCGCGCGAAACAACAGGAAGCAGCAACACACGTCGGTCTCCACGAAAGGCACGTACAGCGAACTGCTGGGCCCGCTCACCTTTAACCCGTGCTGAGGGAAACGCACGCGCGCGTCACGTCACTTACGCGCATAGGCCCTTTCCTCGTATTACACGCGGACGTGCAGTTTCCACGCGCGCTTACGCGCATGGCCCTTTCCTCGTATTACACGCTGACGTGCATTTGTGTTGGGGATTGTGAGGACCTGGTGGAGGCTGCCCATGGTGGCTGGGGGGTGGGGGTGATAGGGGACATGAGTGGGGGCCTGGTGGAGGCTGCCCCTGGTGGCTGGGGGTGCAGGGGGACATGCGTTGGGGGGGAGTAGTGCAAGTTGACATGTGGGTTGGCTGGTGGGCATGGGCATGGTGGGTGGGGTGCCTGCATGACATGTGCTGGGTAGGCCCCTGTGGTGTGAGCCACCTGCAGGGGCCGTGGAGGGTGTAGAGGGAACACCTGGGAGGACCCACACGTGCAATTCAAGTGTGCTGCTCCCCGCGCACCCCTGTAATACACGTAGCCCCCTCCCCCAGGCCCGATCGCGTGAGAAACTTCACGCGAACCCCTGAAATACACGTAGCCCGCTCCCCCAGGCCCGATCGCGTGAAAAAGTTCACGCGAACCCCTGAAATACACGTAGCCCGCTCCCCCAGGCCCGATCGCGTGAGAAAGTTCACGCGAACCCCTGAAATACACGTAGCCCGCTCCCCCAGGCCCGATCGCGTGAGAAACTTCACGCGAACCCCTGAAATACACGTAGCCCGCTCCCCCAAGCCCGATCGCATGAAAAAGTTCACGCGAACCCCTGAAATACACGTAGCCCGCTCCCCCAGGCCCGATCGCGTGAGAAAGTTCACGCGAACCCCTGAAATACACGTAGCCCGCTCCCCCAGGCCCGATCGCGTGAAAAAGTTCACGCGAACCCCTGAAATACACGTAGCCCGCTCCCCCAGGCCCGATCGCGTGAGAAAGTTCACGCGAACCCCTGAAATACACGTAGCCCGCTCCCCCAGGCCCGATCGCGTGAGAAACTTCACGCGAAACCCTGAAATACACGTAGCCCGCTCCCCCAGGCCCGATCGCGTGAGTATGTTCACGCGAACCCCCGAAATACACGTGCCCCGCTCGCACAATTGCTGTATGTTGCCACTTTTGTAATGCGCAGGGACGCTACCGCCTGCCTTCGTGTGGCAGACGTGTATCGGCTTGTGCGTGTCTTTCGCTGTGCGTGGCTTTGCCCTATGCGGTTCCATGAATACGTGTGGTTCGGATGCATGTGGGCGTTCCGTCTGCTTCCCTGCAGTACATCCCCAGTTACGCCCTTGTTTTCGCGAGTTGTTCCCCATTCCGCACGTTACGCCCCGTGTTCCGCCCACTTTCTAGTGTATGCGCAGAGGTTGTGCGCTTTCACTGTGCGCATCGCGCACGTCTTTTGGGATGTTGCAGTGACGTGTGCGCCATGCACGGGTTTGACGCACATCCCGTGGTAAACACGCGCAGGGACTTCCATGAATCGCACGCGTGCGCCTCTTTTTTTCCGCTTGCGCCGGCTTGCGCGAAGATTTTCGGCGCACGTTTGTTCCATGAATCGGCCCCTTAGTCTTGTTCTGGCATTTGTCACACATGGGTAGTGTCATACCATGTACATCTAGTTTGTCTGTGGCACTAATTTCCATTATTGGTTGCATTTCTTTACTTAACATTATTTAATTGAATTTGAAACAGCTTGCAAGCGTTGGCATTAAGGCCATACAATTGACATTTTTGTGGGCTAATTGTTCCATAACATCTGTAGCACATGCATTATCACCATAAAGGGCATGAAAGTGCCGGTTTTCAATATTGCTTCTGCTTCTTTAGAAAGTATACCAACTCTGACACTTTTTAGGATGTTGGCATAAGTGAGATCTGCAGATTGCCGCATGTTTTCTGTTAATTCTCTGTATTGGAAATACAGAGAATTGGCAATGTATTGCCAGAGGTTGACATTTCCAATGCTGCCAACAGTTTTACGGCAGAGTTTGTGTCCTAATGTTTTATAAATAGGCTCACATTTTACTGGCGTCAATTGAAGAAGATCTCCGAAATCAATAATGTGTTTTACTGCAAAGAGCTCTTCATAGTTTGTTTTGAGTACTTATTGTAATATGAGGTGAATCAAAGCCAACAATAGGTTGGACACCATGCTCACTTCATCTATTAGAAGCATTTTCATTTGTTTCAATACTCTGCGTAGTTCCATTGCAGCTACTGTAGAAAGTTTGTAATAGTCTAATTTGTTTTGGTGTTCTACTGGCAGGAGTAGTAATCAGTATAAAGTGACACCACCTATGTTGTAGGCAGCTAAACCTGTGGGGGCAGTGACAACAGCTGACAGTTTGTTGTTTGTCAATTGTTGAAGGAACTTACTGATGATTTTGATTAGGAATGTTTTGCCAGAACCAGCTTCACCACTGACGTACAATAGTATAGGTTTTTAATTTTGGCAGGTGCATTCCTTGTTTTCATGTTGTACACCATGTGCAATATCTTTTGTTACTTCTTGAAAAATGCTACGTTGCTCATTGTTTAGTTTTGATTGTAGTATAGTTAAGATTTCTTTATCTTCATACTGACACATGGTGTTTTCTAATTCTATCATAGCTAATTTTGCCTCATTTGTTATTAGTGACTCTCCCAGTGGTTCTTGGCTTCCAGTTACAGAAGGTTGACTACTGTCAGGAGTGTCCTTATCTAGTTGGGCTTGGAGTTCTTCTTCGTGTTGCTGTTCATTATGCAACATTGGTTTGTACTGTGTAAAGTTTACATCAGTTATAGTGCTTTCATTTGCTTTGAAAGCGTCTTCATATGAGTCATAGTTATCTAATATTTCTTCTTCTTTTCTCCATGGTTTAAAGAGTTGTAGCAGGGACATGTAATATACTTTTGTATATTGAGGAGTCTTTAATGACAATTTTATATGATTCATTAAATTTGGTTTGGTGAATTTTACTAAGCTGCCTTCACAGTTTGTCACTCTGTATTTACCATTTTTTTCATCAGGTTTTATAGTATTTTTGTATGTGTAGTTTTGAGCTATGTGGTATAGACACATGGTTTCCAAAGTGGCACTCCTGTTTGGGTAGTATGTGTCCAATACATTGCTGTTGGGATCATGTTTGGCTATTGTTTCTATATCTTTGTATGATTTTAGAACTCTTTATCTAGATTTAGCTGGACCAAGACTTAGCCATACTATATTTTCAGATTTACCATACAGTGCAGTACCAGTTAAATGATCAGCTGCTTCATAGGATCCACATTCTCTATGGGACAGCATTTTTATGCCCAAGCTGTATAATTTTTGAGACACTGTTTTCTCTGATGACAGGTCATTCCAGAGGTCTTGCAGCTCTGTCTTTTCTGTTTTGGTTAAGTATGCTGTGACATATCGTGCAACTGCAGAAGAATTGTCTGCAATGTACTGCACATCTATGTTTGCATTCCATACGTGGGCAATTATTGCATTGTAATCATTAATATATTTTTCTTCTTCTTTTCTTTTTATGTAATATGTATTTTTAGGTGACTTACCTTTAACACTATGGGCCTCATTATGAGTCAGGCGTTAAGGGGTTAACCGCGCCGTAAACGGCGCCGACCCTTAACGCCTGATTACAAGGTCCCTTGGCGCCATGGTGATTTTAACGCCTGCTTTTTGCAGGCGTTAAAATCCATGGCGCTAAGGGACTATGGTGCTAATTACGCCACCGTAATTTACGGTGGCGTAATTAGCGCCTTCCCCACTCCCATTATGCCCTATGGGGCAAAAATGGGAATGAGGAAGGGTAAAATGGGAAATGGAGATTTACCGCCCCACTCACCTTGGAATGGGGTGGTAAATCCACCATCCACCATGGTGTAAACGTAGTTTATACCATGGTGGTAAGGGTACGACCCAGGCGGTAACTTACCACCTGGGTCGTAATGAGGACCTATGTCTAACTGAAGACATGAGGTTGTTCACTTGACCTGTATTTGTAACTGGTCTAGGGAAACCAAATCGGCATTTGGTGTAGTATTTCCCTTTGTTTTTGTATTTGCGACGACAATATTTGCCACATTTGTGTCTTTGAAATTGTAAAATTTGTGCATGAAGATCACTATTTTTGGATTCCGATGGAATTTCACAAGTAACATATTTTTCAATAAACTGTAAAACAGTGGCATCACTATCTTGACCAAATTTAGGAGCATCTTTAATCCATAAAAGCATGTGGATATGTGGTGCTCCTCTGGCTTGGTATTCTTTTCTGTAAACATAAAGTTGCTAGTTCACTTTCAAAGAGTAGGTGAAATATGTATTCCACATTTTGTCTAAATCTGGGATCTTCAGAATACATCCGTAATGAGCGGTATTCTGATGCTGATATTTGAATAGGTGTATCATTGTACCTTCCTCCTTTGCCAGTAGGAAAGAGTAAAGGAAAAGCACGTGCTTCTATGCTTTTTTCCCTTATGCTGATTGGTGATCCTTTTGTTTGACGCATTTGGTACGTTTCCAGTGCATCTTCTATGGTGTCATTAGAGTGCAATAGATGAATTGTATAATGGTCTAAAGTATTTGATATTGTAGCAGTATCTAGGAGCTCAAATTGACCAGCTTCTTGTGTCTCTTGAATTATTTCAGTTGTATCCTTCAAGTTTTCTACAATATTAATTACTTTGTAATATTCATTATTCTCTTTAAGATATTGCAAGGCTTCTCTAACTTTATGTAAATCTGCCAGCTGTTGCCAAATTTTTTTGTCTTTTGTAGGTACTCCATTTACCAAGATAATTAAAGATTGTTGCATTGGACCTTGCACTCCTAGAGTGTGCACATTTTCTTTTAGATCTAATGGTAAATACACTACTTTTCCACGAATACCTTTCACTAATTCAGAGGGAGTTAATTTTGCAGTTTTTGGTTGAAGGCGTATTATTGATTGAAATGGGTGCACTGTTTGAATTATGATGCTCTCATATAAATTAAGTTGTTGAAGGGGTTTTGGTAGTGGATATAATTCCAAATTATTTGTGATAGCATGTGAAGGAGTTTGGTTGTTGTCAAGTTTTGTAGTGCAGTAACTACAAAGTATTACGGAGTCAGTTATTTCGTATTTGTTTTCTGCTATAAGGTAGAGAGCTAATTCAAACCATTTAGAATCTTCATTGTCTTCTATTTTGTATGATAGGTCTACAGTTTTTGTGTTACATTTATAAAATGTTCTGCGGCAACATACACATACATGGTTTGGTACTTCAGCTGATGTACTTTTAAATTTGAGTATTTCTTTTTTGTATGTGTGTAGTAAAATGTTGCCATGTGTAGAATTGTTACTAATTTGGTTTGCAGCTATTTCATTCTGTAAGTGGGTTTCACTTCCAAAATATTTATTCTGGATATAGTCGATTTCTTCTAGTAGGTCTTTTGCTGTACAATGTAGAATAATGTTATTTAAATTGGCTAGTGCTAAAGGAGGACTTTTAGCATAGTACAGTTTATAAACTAGATTTCTTATATTTGAATGATGTGTTTATATCCTTTTGATATCATGGAAGGTGGTTTTGCAAGTAGGTCCTTTAATGCAGGCCAATGAATGTCCTTGCAGTCCTGTGTACGTGTGTACTGGACAGGTATCCATATTTTGCAGTAGTTTAATTTTGATTTTGTCTTTGCTTTTCACATATTGATTGAGGAATTGGCGTAAAGACTTGAAAAATTGTTTGGGAATGTTACACATTGACGTGCATGGCCATTTGTACATTAGACATTCTGATTCAGTTGAATGGAGGGGTAATTCTAAGTTTTCAGGACATATTTTTGTAAGGAGTACTTCTTGTTCCATTATGGTATTATTAACTTTTTCATAACCTCGACCACTGCTATGTATGGCAATTTTATTTGTTTGCTTTTGTTTGTACGCTTCTTCATTACAGGTCAAGTGAACAACCTGCTTGTAGAAACCGATTTGGTTTCCCTAGACCAGTTACAAATACAGGTCAAGTGAACAACCTGCTCGTAGTGTGACTCCATTCACCTCAGCAAATACTTAAGAAGTTCTTTCTGTTGACATTTTGTTTATTGAAAAGTCTTTTTTGTAATTTAGTTATTAGTTTTGTTAGTGGTTTCATTTTGTTTAACACTAAAATAAATAACTTTCTTTTGAGAAGAATTGCACTGTCTATCAACGCTTGTAAGTTTAATTTCCTACGATAGGTTTTAAGCGTTGAACCTGGTTTCTCTCCTGTTTTTATAAGATTTTGAAGGACTTTGTGACAGAACATTTTGGCTAAAATACTTTTCTTGGTATGCTTACTTTGAACTATATCAAGATTTAAAGAAGCAGTTTTATCTGTAGTGATAGCTGATTTTCTACTAATTGTTTTTTGGTTTGGTTTACATTTTGACAGAGGAGGCAAAGTTTTTGTACTTGAAACTTCTTTTGTTTCACTAAATGACTGTATTAGCTGTTTTGTTTCAACTTCTTTTACAAATTGTGCTACAGATGGATGCTTATGTTGGACACTTTTATTTTCATTTGCTCTACTTCTGTGTTGCTTTCTACGGACTTGATTTTTGGTGGGCATTCTTTAGGGTCTGTTGAAAAAAATAAAGAAGGTATGGGTTGGGATGTTCTGGAATGTATGTGTGCTGTGTGCATGAGTGTTTGAGTAAGATGATAAAGATGTATGTAATGGTGTGTGATTGTGCATTGGGAACTACAACTAGTAGGGATGGGTATTCTTGAATTAATGTGTTACGAAACTGGGGTTCAGAGGGCATAAAAAAGTAAGATGGTGGTGTGAAGAAGTATAAATAGTATATCTAATGCTATACAATTAAAACAGTTGTTTGTTCTATAACATCTAAATAACATCTAAATTCTAGCGGTTTAGTTGGGTAATTTGTGTGTTGAAAAATACGAATTTGTGGGCCATTCTGGCTGTAAATCGCTGCTTAAGACATGGGGATTTTTGGACAGAATGGTGCAGATTCTCTATTTTTAGGCACAGAAATAGCATGAATTAACCTCACAGTGTGTTTGAGTAATAATACAAATATTATGGTGATATTCTACTTAGTTTTTTTCTAAAATGAACAGGTTACTTCTTAGTTGTTCTTTGTACTTCAAACTCGGTTGCTTCTTTTCAGGAGAATGGTCTTCACTGCAATTGTAAAAGAAACAAATTAGTAATTTTGTTTGTATATAGCACTGTTTTTAATTTAGACATTGATTTTTTTAATTGAAATCCTCAGCGCCTTCCTCAAAACCATTAAAACTATCTTATTTACTTAAAATACGTCGCAACAGCTGAATACATATGATATGTTCTTAATGAACAAATTGTATTGCAATGACACTGTAGAAAACAAAATATCTTTACTATGTCTAGTGAAATTCAAAATGTACCACTTAATACCATTATTCCTGTAACTAAGCTCTTCCAAGTAATAGTGCCTCAATGTCATGGGCTGCTTGTCCTATATAAATGTAAGTAATTAAATAAATAAAGAAATAAAAAAAATATGTAATTGTACAAGTATTATTGTTTGAGATTTGAACATAGAGTGTGCATGCAATTCTGTTTGACTATATGTAGTCTATATATTTAATTTCAAAAATATTAGTTTAAAATGATTTGAGTGTGTGTGTGTATAAAGAAATTAAATAGTATAAAGATTTGTAAGTGGCAGTTGATTTTAGGAGATTGAAAAAAAGACAGTAGATTCATTTTACAGATCATACAAGCTAAAAGTCAGTTAGAAAATGTGTTCATGTACTGTACAGAAAATATGCATACCTGTAGTTTGTTTTCATGCATATGGATATGCATGGAGCTGCAAGTAGAAATCTTGGAGACTTGTACAGTATTTCTTGTAGATGGTGCTTGCCAATGATATGACACTTGTACTCAGAGAGATTCACAGTACATTTGCAGTACTGCTCTATGATGATGCAGTTAGATGTAGAGGTCTTGAATGTGATTGGTGGATGGTCATGTGACTTGTTAGCTACATCCAATGAGGGAATGGCACAGAGAGTGAACTGGAAATGGTAGAAGGGCTGTTCATGTTACGATATGTCCGCGGACATGGCGGTAGTTCGCAGACATCGGGTATTACATCCGGGGAATTTTGGGTTCAGAAGTCATGCAAATGATAATGAGCACTGATAGGGATTGGTCAGGAAAGTTTAGTGGGTGTTTTGTGCCAGGAGAGAGTTTCTCAGATACTCTTTTTGCTGAGAGAAGAACAGATAGCTATGGCTGTGTGTTTCAGAAAACAGATTGTTTGGATTTTGGGAGACTCGTGGATACATTGGTTGAAGGTGCATGCAGAAACCTGTGGAGTACCTGTAGATGTTTCATAGTACATACATTTTTCGCAGAGATGGAGTACAACTGACTTATGCTGGCAATCAGATTTTTCTAAGAAACATACAAAATGCATTGCGATCTTTTTTTAGAATTACAGCATCCATTTTGAAGTAGGTGTTGAGTATTTATAATTTTTGAAACACAGACACCTCCCAAAGGCACTTTTCAGAGCCACCACTTTTTCCCAGAGAAAATTGCAATGGTTTTGATAGGGTAGCACCCCAAAATTTTAGATGTCCGCGGACTGTCCGCAGACTTCTAAGAAATACAAAGGGCCCTGCTTCATTTATTTTCACTTCTATTTTTTAACTGTGAAAGAGCCTTATTTTGTTTTTATTTTTGTTATTTTATATTTTTAAAATGTACTTTTAAATTGTTCGGGGACACGAACAGCGTCCACATACAGAATACGCGATCAGCATGGGCCAAGTTCGCCAAGGAAGCCGCTGTCCGCAGGACACCAAATGCACGGACATTGGTTTGCGCATGCGCGTTGATGTTCTACGGACACTGTTCGGGTCCTGAAGAAATTAAAAGTGCGTCACACGTCAAACGAACAGTTACGGACAACCGTTTGTTCTTAGAACAGTTTAACTTCCTTGCGAACAATACGGACAGACATAGCGTCCTCAGGACACCTCCATTTATGTTTATTTACGAACATTTCAGAACACCGCGTGTGTTCTTAGAACAGTTTCAACTTGCTAGCGAACAGTACGGACAGGTATACTGTTCTTCAGGACACCTCCATTTTCGTTTATTTACGAACATTTCAGGACACCGCTTGTTTTCTTAGAACAGTTCAATTTGGTAGCGAACATCATGGACAGGTATAGTGTTCTTCAGGACACCTCCATTTTCGTTTATTTCCGAACATTTCAGGACACCACTTGTGTTCTTAGAACAGTTTCAACTTGCTAGCGAACAATACGGACAGGTATAGTGTCCTTCAGGACACCCCCATTTTATTTATTTACGAACATTTCAGGACATTGCTTGTGTTCTAGAACAGTTTCAACTTGCTAGCGAAAAGTACGGACAGGTATAGTGTTCTTCAGGACACCTCCCTTTTCGTTTATTTACGAACATTTCAGAACACCGCGTGTGTTCTTAGAACAGTTTCAACTTGCTAGCGAACACTACGGACAGGTATAATGTTCTTCAGGACACTTCCATTTTTGTTTCTTTACGAACATTTCAGGACACTGCGTGTGTTCTAGAACAGTTTCAACTTGCTAGTGAACAGTACGGACAGGTATAGTGTTCTTCAGGACACCTCCATTTCTGTTTATTTACGAACATTTCAGGACACCACTTGTGTTGTTAGAACAGTTTCAACTTGCTAGCGAACACTACGGACAGGTATAGTGTTCTTCAGGACACCTCCATTTTTGTTTATTTACGAACATTTCAGGACACCATGTGTTTTCTAGAACAGTTTCAACTTGCTAGCGAACAGTACGGACAGGTATAGTGTTCTTCAGGACACCTCCATTTTCATTTATTTACGAACATTTCAGGACACCGCTTGTTTTCTTAGAACAGTTTCAACTTGGTAGCGAACATTATGGACAGGTATAGTATTCTTCAGGACACCTCCATTTTTGTTTATTTACGAACATTTCAGGACACCACTTGTGTTCTTAGAACAGTTTCAACTTGATTGCGAACAATACTGACAGGTATAGTGTTCTTCAGGACACCCCCATTTTATTTATTTACGAACATTTCAGGACATCGCATGTGTTCTAGAACAGTTTCAACTTGCCAGCAAACAGTACGGACAGGTATAGTGTTCTTCAGGACACCTCCATTTTCGTTTATTTACGAACATTTCAGAACACCGCATGTGTTCTTAGAACAGTTTCAACTTGCTAGTGAGCACTACGGACAGGTATAGTGTTCTTCAGGACACTTCCATTTTTGTTTCTTTACGAACATTTCAGGACACCGCGTGTGTTCTAGAACAGTTTCAACTTGATAGTGAACAGTACGGACAGGTATAGTGTTCTTCAGGACACCTCCATTTCCGTTTATTTACAAACATTTCAGCACACCGCCTGTGTTCTAGAACAGTTTCAACTTGCTAGTGAACATTACGGAGAGGTGTAGTGTTCTTCAGGACACCTCCATTTTAATTTATTTACGAACATGTCAGAACAACCGCGCTGTCCGTGGACACATAAATTGTTTTTTTTTAAAAAACTGAAACTAATTACAACACAATATAAAAATGTAACTTTATTTAACATATATTAACAATTCATGACAGAGAAGGTGAGGCAGAAACGGAAACAAAAACAGGAGAATTAGGGGTTTCAACATGATTGGTATCAGGTGAAGAAGGGATGGAAGTCTCATCAACACGTTTTGGGTTGTGGAGAGGGTTTGGGGATAATTGACTGGGATATGGTGAGGAGTGACAAGTACATGTGGGACAATGGCATGAGGTTTTTCTTTTAAAATGCTCCTCAACAAAAGTTTTCAAATTATTAAAATTGGTCAACAATATATCCATGTTTTCTTTTATGCTGTCAAGTGTGTTATCCGTAACAGTTTCTTCAGAGGTATTTTCTATTTTGGTAAGCTCTGTACAAAAAAAAATATATATGATATATGTATATAAAATAATAATAATTACATGGTTTATATTGTAAAGTGTGTACCATTAGTTTCACTATCTTGTGACATTTCCTCATGTGGGAAATGCTCCTCTAGCCATTCCAGAGTACTAGACATTTCTGTGAGAAAAAAAAATGATAATATTTTTTTTTAATCTAATACAGAAAGTTTATAAATATATGAGTAAAATGAAGTACACTTACTATTTCAGGTAAGATATGTTCTGAGTACTCTGTAGGTCTGGTTTTGCTCTTAGTTGTGGAGTGTCTGTGAGGTAATTTTGTTGGAATGAATACATATAATATGTATGTGTGTTGCTTTGTGAATTTTTCAAATGTTGCTATGTTATGATATAACAATTAAACATACCCTCCCAGAGTTTTTAGGTAGTGGTACTGTTGTCCGAACATGTCCGCGGACATCAAAAAAGTTTGCGGACATCAAATTCAGTAGAAGGGGTTCAGTATGTTCCATATTACATGTACATAAAGTCAACGTTATTATTGTTAGGTTGTGCTACTAAAAACCTATGAAATTTCAGTGAAAAACTTTGTTAAAGGGACGTTATGGTTAAGTTGCGCTACTAAAAACCTATGAAGTTCAGTGAAAAAACTTTGTTAAAGGGACGTTATGGTTAAGTTGCACTACTAAAAACCTATGAAATTCAGTGAAAAAACGTTGTTAAAGGGACGTTATGGTTCCAAGTAAAACTGAAAAACCCCTGATATTCGCCAGTTATGGTAAGATAAGCAACCATAACTCGCGCCACCACCGTGCACTGCTAAGACTAACACCAACAACATCAAAGATGACATCACTGATGACATCACATGTGTATATACTTTTCATGAAATATGCGTACAAGGGATTCTAATTATAATGTTGTGAAAAAAGTGTCAAGGATCATTGCAATAAATATCATACCCTAATTAGTGCATTGAATGATGCATTGATATAAATAGCATTCTATTATGGGGTTCTATCTAGTATACTAAGCTACTCCTGCAGAAACATAGCATTGTGTGCAGCGTACAAGATGAAGGTATATTATTCGTAATGTTAATATGTTGAATAATTAAATGATAATTCTTTTCTTAATAGATTTTTGTGTACTGTGAAATATGTAATAAGTAGCTAATAAAACCCATGTATTTCATAATTGCATTACTATAGACAAAACACAAAGAGACAAGAACACATACCAATATGGGCATATACAGGGGAAGTGAAGTTAGCAAAAAAGCACAAGTAGTAGCAGAAACAATTCATAACCTAACTGATTATTTTCATGCAAATAAATGATTGCTCTGTTTCAAAGCTACCATTTACCCTATGTATATGTATCACTTGATGTGATTGGACCCTAAGGAAAGTAGTGTGAGTACAATGTATACAAATATGACCATATACAGGGAAAGTACAGCCATAAAAAAACAACAGAACTATCAGAAAGTGCTGATAAGTCTATTGATTATCTTTATGCACAAAAAGGATTGCTGTCTTTCAAGCTTGTGTCTTCCCCTATGTATATGTTTCATATGATGTGACTGGACTCTAAGGGAATTACTGTAAGAACCTACTTGAAGGATACGTTTGTTTGTTTGTGTGTTTATTCATTTGTTAAGCGGACCAGACTCATAAGTAAAAGGGTGCATCGGTAAGGAAATGCAAGGCTTACATAGTTACGTATACACAGGTTACAAAATTTACATATAGCAAGATAAACAATTTTTACATGACTACAGGATATATACAATATGCAAAATAGGGCCGAAGCAAAGGGGTGACCAGGTACTTCAGATATAAAACTTATATAGTTACATATACACAGGTTTCAATATTTACATATAGCAAAATATAGCAAAGTATACTATTTTTACCTGACTACAGGATATTGTCCTCAGAGGAGATAGAGATGGGAGACTAAGGATTCGTAGCAGTGATGTGTTTTATTAAATGTTTCCTGAAGAGTGGAAAGGGTTGGCCTACTCTCAACTCCTGAGGCAGTGAATTCCAGCTTTTGGCTGCCTTAACAATGAAGCCATTACCCCCAATGGTAGTAAGCTTGTATTTGGGGATAGTCAGGCAGTTGGTGTTCCCTTTTCTGGTGGGTCTGAGAGAAATTCTTCTCTGAAGTTTGTCTATAAGGTAGCTAGGGGCAGCATTGTTAAGGGCTTCGTGTGTCAAAGAGAGTGTTTTTAGGAGTATCTTATTCGATATGGAGAGCCATTTGAGTTGACGTCTCAAGGCAGAGATGTGGGTTTTCTTATTTATGCCAAGGGCTGCTCTTAAGGCGTTATTCTGTAGCGTTTGGAGCTTTTGAATAGTGGATTTGTTGGCCCCAATGTAGAGGGCATTGCAATAGTCGATTCTAGAGAGTATTAGAGCTCTGGCCAGGATCAGACAACTATTGTCAGAGAGGAACGGTTTACCAGCTCTAAGTAGTTTGCATGTGTAAGCCGTGGCCGAGGTAAGGGATTTGACCTGCTTGTCAAAGGATAGTGTAGAGTCCAAGTAGAATCCCAAGGTTTTTACTTCCTTGGAAACTTTAATGGTATTGCCGTCAATATTAAATGATGAATATTCTTGGCCTAATTTTTTAGTATTGGCCTGCGAACCCAAAATTATTAGTTCAGTCTTATCATCGTTCAAGCATAGGCCATGAGTGGCCATCCATGCTTGGATGATAAGGTAAACTTTGTTCACTAGGCCCATGTCCGTACCGTAATCCCCAGAAAGTGGTAGGAGAATCTGAGTATCATCTGCATAGTTAGTGTAGGTGATACCCAGCTGGTCCAGATCGTCGAACAGTGGCTTAGTGAAGATGTTGTAGAGGGTAGGCGAGACGCAAGACCCTTGGGGAATACCGCATAGGATGGGTGTAGGATCGGCAGATGCTGAGGGGGAAAAGACTTTCATGGTCCGCTCACTCAGGAAGGACTCAATCCATTTGATGTCGTCCATGGAGAAGTGAGCTGCAGAGTCGAGGTGCCGGCATAAAACCTTGTGGTTGACCAAGTCGAATGCGGCAGAGAGGTCAAGTAGGAGCAAGAGTACTGCCCTTCCTTTGTCTCTCCACTCATCTATTTGGGACTTTAGGTCGATTAGGGCAGTCTCTGTTCCGTGCAGTGGACGGAAGCCAGATTGTCTGTTGCCCAGGAGTTTGTGCAATTCTAAATGGTTCTGAATTTGAGTGTAGGCTGCCTTATCCAATATTTCTAGTAAAAATGGGACTGTGGTAATGGGCCGGTAATTGGTGGGAGTAAGGGGATCAAGTGTCTGTTTCTTGAGGAGTGGTAGCACCCAAGATTGTTTGAGGTTGGCGGGTATAGTACCTGTGGCAAATGAGGCGTTTATTAGTTTGGTTATGAATGGGGAGAGTTCTCTGGCAGCATCTTTTATTAGCTGTGCAGGGCAGGTATCGCCTTTACAGTTTGAGGGCTTCAAAGATAGGATAAATTTTCTACCTCTAGGATGGACATTTTGGAGAAGTGGAAGGTGGTATTATATGCCGATGGTGTCTCGTTGGGCAGGAGAGTGTTAGGCGAATACTGTAGGTTTAGAGCCTTTTTTTTTGTTGAATTTTGTTCTGAAGTGTGTCAATTCTATGCGCTAAGGCCTGTTGGATGTCTGTGCACCAGGATTTGTCCTTGGTGTAGACGTCAGGAATAGCAATAGGGGACTCTAGTTCTTTGAGTATGCAGAAGAGTTCTTTCATACTTGAGTTTGAGTTAGCAATACATTCATCGTAGGAGTTACATTTTGCGTGGCAGATTTCCTTTTTATAGTGTGAGGAAAGTGCAGCTAATTTAGCCTTGTTCTCACTAGAGGGGAAGAACCTCCAGTTAGTTTCACTTTTGTTCTTTAAGGTGCGGAGGTCTTTGAGATGTGGGGTGAACCATTTGTTTAGGTGGGCTGTAGGTTTGCTCGGTCTGAGTTTGATAGGAGCAATTTTATCCAATGTTGTGAGCATAATGTTGTTAAATTCCTGAACTAGGCTGCTAAGGTCAAGATTTTCAGGCAGTGCGTTGAGAGTAGGCAGTATGGCGGGGATGATTTTCTCTACCGTAATACTTTTTTTACTTCTGGTTGGACATGGTGGCGCTAGTGGATGTGCCAATGGAGTGGGTCTGATAGTAGATAAGTGAAAGGAGATCAGAGAGTGGTCTGTCCATGCTAAAGGCAGGATGGATGTGATAGTGGCAGAGCAGTTAAGGTCCGCTATCAGTCCAGTATTCTCCTTTTAAGGTGAGTGGGTTTATTAATTTTTTGGGTAAGGCCTAGTGCTTTGATCGTATTGGCTATTTCCGTTGCATTTTTGTCCATTTGGTCGTTAAATCCTAGGTTGAAGTCGCCTAATATGAGTAGTTGCGTGGTAGGTTTAAGGTTGTTCATAATTATATTATGCAAGTCTTCCTCAAAGGTACCAAGAGGGCCAGGTGGTCTATATATAAGGTGTATAGTGAGGGATTGCAAATTATTTATCTGAATTTTGGCAGTGAGAGTTTTGCATGATTGTGGAGGCTGGGTAGGGACTAGTCTGAGACCAAGAGCCGTTTTAGAGATAATAGCAATACCACCGCCTCGTGCATTATCACGGTCTTGTCTGATTATGGTGTAGCCATCGGGGACAGCTAGCATGAGGGCAGGTTCTGCTGCATTATGGAGCCAAGTTTCCGTAATTGCGAGGTAATCCAGGTTCCCTTCAGTAATTAAGTCGGCAATGTCCGTGGGCTGTGCGACTAGTGATCTAGCATTAAGGAGCGCTCCTTTGAGAGGGGGGGGCCTCAGGTGTTTTGTTGGCTCGGATGGGTTTGTCAGCAACAGGGCAAGTTTTAGGTTGGAGGTTATTAAGCTGAAGGGTATTCACATTGAAGGTGGATGTTGGAGATGGCCATTTGGACTGGCTGGGCAGTCGTGGGTTAGGTTTATAGTTAGTTTTGAGGTTGGAGGCCGGAAGGGCTCTTCTCAGTGGTTCGTATAGTTTGGCTAGTCTTGCGCGAAGTCTGTTATTTCTATTGGACGTGGCGCAAGGTAGGGAAGCGTAAGATATTGTTTCTTGGGCCTTGCAGAATATGGAAAGATTTGGTTGCATAGTGTTAATGGTAAGTAGGCTGAGGTTTGAGGTAGGTATAGGTGACTGATCAATGTGATCTTGACTGCTAGGGACAACCTGTATGGCTATAGCCATGATACAGAGGACTAATGCTAGGTATAGCATCCTTCCAATTCCAGTAACAGGATAGTGTATTATCGGTATCAGAGGTGGGGCTACCGTTCCCGCTAATAGAGCAGATGAAAAGGTAGGACTAGGGATTGTCTAACGTATTGTGAATAGCAACACTAGGTAAGACATAGCAAGAGGCACATTAATGTTGACTAGCGACCAAAAGGTATACAACATGGGTCAAATGCGGTCTACTAGCGATCATAGGGCACAATAAGGGCACAGCATCGGTCAAGTGTGGTCTATTGGCGACCACAGGGCACAACAAAGGGTGCAACATAGGTCAATTGTGGACTAATGGCGACCATAGGGCATAACATAGGTCAAGTGTCTACAAATAAAATAACATTTTTAGTTTCTGACTGTTACTGAAGAAAACCATGTGGCCTAGATATGTCAGCAAAAGAAAAAAGAGTGAGCAATACATGTGATGTCATGAGTGATGTCATCAATGACATTTGTGATGTCATCTTTGATGTCGTGGGTGTTAGTCTTAGCAGTGCACGGTGGTGGCGCGAGTTATGCTTGCTTAGCTTACCATAACTGGTGAATTTCAGGGGTTTTAACAAAGTTTTTTCACTGAATTTCATAGGTTTTTAGTAGCGCAACTTAACCATAACGTCCCTTTAACAAAGTTTTTTCACTGAATAGATATATAAATAAATCATTAATTTGGAACATTGTTATGTGAAACATGGTTGCATAGACTGCATGTATATTTCCAAGTGTATGGGATTTCTAGAATTTCATTTACAGGAATGTGTTATTGTTCTAGACATTCTAGTAAGTACATAAGGAATTTGTGTTAGTTTATTGTGAATGTAATCACTCCTGCACATTAATGCAATACCTGTTTTATCCCTGATACAGTGTAAATTGTGTCAGGATTGTGTGTTGCATTTGTGTGCGGGAGAAGGATTTGCAAACATAGCTATTCTGATTCATGCAAGTAAATATTGCTCACAAGTGGTGCCAATTTAAAAATCAGATTGATTGCGACATTTGCATACCATTGACTCTGGTGATTTTCTGAAATGTAAAGCGGCAGTAGATGTGGAATGTGATGGGCTTCAGGCCTGTGGGATTGTTTTTGTTTTCTTTCATGGGGATTACAGGGAGGTCAGATTTTGTTTAATTTTGTAGCAGTTCTCTATCTGGAGTCTGTTTTAATCAGGTACAGGTTACATCTCTCTGTGTGGAGGAAACAATGTACATATGGCCTCATTACGACCCAGGCGGTAAGTTACCGCCTGGGCCGTGACTTTACCACCATGGCGTAAACTACGTTTACGCCATGGTGGTAGGCGGACTTACCGCCCCATTCCGAGGTCGGCGGGGCGGTAAGTCCCCAATCCCCATTTACCCTTCCCCATTCCCATTTTTGCCCCATAGGGCATAATGGGAGTGGGGAAGGCGTTAATTACGCCACCGTAAATTACCGTGGCGTAATTAACTCCATGGTCCCTTAGCGCCATGGATTTTAACACCTGCTAAAAGCAGGTGTTAAAACCTCCATGGCGCTAAGGGACCTCGTACTCAGGCGGTAAGGGTCGGCGCTGTTTACGCCGCCATAAACCCCTTACCGCCTGAGTCGTAATGAGGCCGATAGTCTATTATATTAAAAAATGCAAGGGAAATCTGCTTTTACTTTGCTTGCATCGAAGGTCAGTAAAATAGACCTGTTAGTGAACAAACACTTGAGAGTGCTACATAACTCATAACGGCCCTCATTACGACCCTGGCGGAAAGCGACTGACCGGACCGCCACAGCGTAAATAGCGTTTCCGCCATTGCACGATGGAGCAAAGTGCGGCCCATTCCGACCCATCGGGCACGAGCACCACGCCATGGCGGAAGTGCAAAGTCCGCGATGGCGGAAATGACACCAAAACGGCCCACACCGCCGCCGTACGGCGCCCTAGGTGCAATACCGCCACCCATCATAGCGGACACCGCAGTGAGCGCCAACCGGAAAGTACGGCGACCGTAAATATACGGAAACGGAAGTAAAAACATGGGCCCGGAACGGGAAACAACACCCCGTACACCTATAAAACCACTAAATACACACAACCACTAAAAACACCACCCTGAGACACATCCCAACCCGTCATCCACCCTAGTGAAACCAAGAAAAATGGGAAAAGTAGCGAAGAAAGCGTGCGACCGCAAGCGGCAGGTCCACTTCTCCCGTGAGGAACTCACCGTGCTAACAGAGACCCTCCAGGAGAATGCCGCCGCCGTCTTCTCCACGCAAATGACCAGGACGGCACTTGCGAACAAGAAGGCCATATGGGCCCTGGTGGCACAGCGGGTAAGTGCGGTGGGGACCGCACCCCGCAACCCACAGCAATGCAGGAAGCGGTGGGACGACCTGCGGATACGCGTCCGTAGCATACTTTCTGCCAACCGCAACATTGCCACAGCCACCGGGGGAGGGTCGGAATCACCCATCAAGCTGACCCCCTGGGAAGAAATCTGTGCCTCCACCATTGGAATGGAGAGCATAGAGGGAGTCGGAGGGATGGAGAAAGGAGTGCAGACATCCGGAGAATCAGGTAGGTGGCCCAAATAAAACAATGCCAAAACCACAATGTACAATCATGTGAAGTACCACGTGCCCACATAGTGCAACAGAAACACATGGCCAGGAGAACGTCCACACACATTGGCCTGATAGCACACTTTAAAACCACAATAAATACATAAATAATTAAAAACCCAAAAAACACCCACTACACGTGCAGCAGGCACACCCTAACTGCAGGCTGCCAAACAACTGCACCCTCACTCCACACACAAATGAAAGCACCTCCAAGGCCCCGACCCAAATCACCCTCAGGTACCACCCCAATGCATGTGATACATTGCCATTCCAATTCCCACAGACCCATCAATAACGCTCGCCCTCCTTTACTCCACCACAGGGTCCGATCCAAACGACGAGCTCCAGGACACCCCTACCAGCACACCTGCAAAGAGGGCCAAGACCGACGGCCAAAGACCCTCCACCTCAGCTGCACGCATCAAGACACGGCAGCAGCACATATCAAGTGGCAGCACACAGGAGGGAACATCAACAGGCACCCCAGCAGCCAGCATGCCCACAACAGCACCACCACAGGTCCCCCCAATGGATGCCACAGAAGGTACTGCCTCTGGTGGCAGCAGCACCATAGGTGACACCCCATTAATGGCAGCATGCTCCGACACAGAAGACGGGGATGTCGAAGTCAGATCCATCCATGACCTGTCCCAATCCCCCTGTCTGTTCCATCCCGTACACCATGAGGATACCACGCAGGGGCACCCACAAGACGACGACTGGCCATCCCCCACAAGCCCTGTGGCAGGGCAACATGAGGCGAACAGCCCCTCTGTGACACCACCGCAAATGGCCATGGCCCAGCAAAGGCAACAGTCCCTCGACCAGTTAATCGTGCAACAGCAGCAACTGGCCACGCTCCTCAAGGACCATGCCGATGGATGTGGGGGCACTAAGGCAGACATAGAAACATCAACTGAGACACTTAGGGCACAAATCGAGAGTAGCACCGAGAGCCTGAGAGTCCAAATGGAGAGTAGCACCGAGAGCCTGAGAGTCCAAATGGAGAGTAGCACCGAGAGCCTGAGAGTCCAAATGGAGAGAAGCACCGAGAGCCTGAGGGGGGAACTGCATGCGACGTCCAAAGACGTATGTGCCGAACTTGCCGCAGTGCGCCGTGTGCTCACTGAGCTCTCACAAACCCTTAGGGACATGCATGGACGTGAGCAGGCAGAGACATCATCCGTTGCAAGTTCCGTCCAGGGCAGCCCCCAACGTAGATCTGGGAGGAACCTGCGCTCCACAGGCAGGGGTGCCCCTGATACCCGCAGAGGGGGCTTGCAATAGCGACTGCCCACTGACAATGAGCATCTTTGGACACTGGTGTTCGGGGGGGAGGTAGGAGGGTGGAGGGGGTGTGTTGGGCTCACTTGGGTGGCGGGTCGATAGGGTGTTCAACATGATATCACATATGCCATAAACAATGCACGATCAAACAATGAGATGTGTGGACAATGATGTTTGTGTACTAGGCCATCATAGGCGTACAGTCCTTTTTGTGCATGTACCAGACACACACAGTGCCACGAGTCCCGTGTCCATGTATCAGCCACCAGGCGTGAGTGCTAGAAGCATGCATCTATGAGATGCTGACGAATTTCACGGCCCTCCTGTGCCTCGCAGACTCCTTGAGGTGCTGCCACATCCCCACCCTCATCATGACCATCTTCAGGTGCTTGCAGTTCTGCGTCAGGGGGCATGGTTGTAGTCCTCCTCATGCTGGTCCCGTGGGTTCCGGACTGGTGTGAGGAGCCATCTCTTCAGTGGATATCCGGCATCACCTGTATGTGGACGATAAACGAATTATGTGGAATGCCATTGCTACGTACGCACCCCCCCCCTTCCTGCCAGGTCATTGCCGCATCACATACCCCACATCATCATGCATGAAATGAGACTCACCGAGTAGCCAGGATCTGTTCCCTGCGTGTCGCTCCATGTAGCGTGGTATTGTAGAGTTCCTCAAGACCATAGAATCATGGGTTGATCCAGGGAATCGGGCACAACAATGTGTAATGATCCTGTTGGAGTCACACACCATTTGTACATTCAGAGAATGAAATTGTTTACGGTTGCGGTACTGGGCCTCCATGGCATGTGGGACGACCAATTCCACATGGGTGCAGTCGATGGCACCAATGCAACCCGGTATGCCGGGAAGTGCATGGAATCCCACTTTTGTGTTGGTAATTTCCTGCTCCGAGCGTGGTAGAGAGATGTAGTCGTCTGCGTGCTGCAGGAGGGCATCAAGCACTTGCAATAGTGTCCGTGAGAACAGTGGCTGAGAAATGCCATGCAACTGTCCGACTGTGTGCTGGTAGGTGCCTGTGGCCAGGAAGTGGAGTACAGACACCACCTTCAGTAGGGGTGGGATGGCGGTTGGGCTATCTATCATGCTGACAAGGTCAGCCTGTGTCATGTCCACAATGGCGGCTATGGTGTCCCGGTCCAAACGGTAGAGGGTGTGGATCTGCTCAGCAGTGAGGTTGAACGGATGTGCTCGGAGGCGTGGGATTGCGGGCTGCCTGCGTGGTGGTAGTGGCTGTGCTGGCAGCCCTTGCTGGCCCTGCCTTGCCCTCCTCCTCCTCCTGCGTCTCCTCCGTGCGGCCGGTTGTAGTTGGTGTTCGTCTTCTTCTTGGAGTTGGAGTACTTGCAGTGCTATCAGGTCCCCCAGGGCCAACATCGCGAGTCCTGCCGGTAGCATTTCGGAGTGGTTGTGGGAGGAGACTGGGCGTGCAATTTATGTGTTTTCAGGCTGTATGGCCTCCACCTGTGGTGATTCATTCCACCTGTGCAAGCTGCTCTCCCCTTTGGGCGAGCACGTCCCGCACACAACGCTGCAATTCGAGGAATGGCATCTTGCTATTACAATCATGTATTAGTACCCGATGGCCGTGTAACATTGGTTGATATGTTCATTCGGCTATGGTCCCATTGTTTCACATGCATTCTTTGCAGTCGCGAACAGACTTGTGAAGGGTCAGTGGAACGTAGTACTCGAGTAACGGTGGGCCCTCATGCATCACTGTACCGAGTTGCACCGACGGGCGGGGCGTCCCATTTGTGGGTGAAGGCAGTTGCCATTTTCACACACAGCCGCACTAGATGGTTTAATTTGTGATTTCAAGCGGCCACAGATGCCTTTTCGACGTGATGTTGCAAATGAGGAATTCGAAGGGCGGCGCTTTCGGTCTTCAGCTAGCGGCGAGGAGATGCCCACAGGTCTGACTGCAAATATAACGTTCTATTGTTCAGTGTCCTTGGGACAGGGGCCATGGCGAGGATGCAATGATTGATATGAATAGTTTGGGATGCGCAATAGCGATGTGGACGATGAGGCCGGACGTTCCCAAATACATGTTACTTCACAACACTGGAATTACGGGCTGGGGCACAGTGGATTTTGCAGGCTGCATAACGCACAGACTCAATGGAATTCTCACATGTTATGTGAGTATGGTAACAGGCGTTCTCATTACGGGATGAGGGAATGATGAATGGATGCATGGGCAGATGATTTGATACGGTGTTTGCCATGTTCAGGGCTTCTTAGAATCTGTCCGCCTCCCCTGCGCTATGTGATGCAGGGCTGCCATAGTGGGACCATCGTCTATCTGGCCTTGTTGAGCCCTCCCTGTCTCGACGCGCCTTCAGACACTTGTGTCCATGCACGTTACCAATCCCATCTGATGGATTCTGTTTTCACAGACGCATGCACAGGTACACTCGTTTGTGATGGTGTTTTCACCTCGATATGGATAGTTATGAGTCGCAAGTGGTTTTGGGGTGGTGATGATCCTTTGGAGTGGGCTTGCATGCATATGGCTGTGGATTTAGTGTGATCATTGAGGTGAGTTGTTCGGATGTAGTTCTGATGGCCATTCTATTCTTTTTCTTTTCTTTTGGTTGACAGGTATCTCCTCCCCTTTTGCCACTGCCATCTGTATGCCACTCCTGCAGATGGCTTTTACTCCCGACACCTGCTGCTTCGTGTTAATCAGTGGAGCAGCATTACGATCTTATGGGACGATCGCCAATGGGCCACATGCCCTTACGCAGTACTAGTGGCTCGGAGCAACATTTCGGCCTTTCAGCTGGACTAGTGCCTCCCTATTGGGACGGCCCTGCGGTTCTAGGCGCTTCCATGTTGCCTTTTCGTACGGAATGTAGCCCCTGTGTACCATGAGGGAACAGGGCGTCACACAGGAAGTAGCTGGTCATTTCTTGCGGATGCAGCCCACAATGGTGAAATGTGTTTTGGAGTTCATGGCCTAATGGCTGTATGGGCTTGGTGAATCTGTTGTGCATTAAATTTCTATTCTGATATGGGCCGTGTAGCGTTCTTCTTTGCAAGTGATGTGGCATATTCCTATTTGGGGAGCGATGTATTGTGAGGAGATCTGCATTGGGTTCCAGCTTCGGAGTATAGTTGCGTGGTACTGTGCTGGGCGCGTTTGCCTACGAAGCCCAGTGAGGTCAGGGGTGAGGGCTGCCAATATGACTGTTTGGATGATGTCATGCTCAGGGGCGGGGGATTAGGTTTTGTGTAACAGATGCCGGTCAGCCAGGTGGACTGGTGGAATGATGTGATTATCGGAATTATGCTGCCTGTGTTTGCGTGCGTTTCTTGGTGGGAGACTGAGGTCATGTCCATTGGTATAGCTTCTGTATTCGTGCCATCTGTGCCCTGCAGCTCCCATTGGCCCCTCTTGTGATTCTTTTGTTCGTTGGCATGCATGGGTGACTTGTACATTTCACTGGTTGCATTGTGACTTCGTTGCACCTACGGGGAGTTGTACTATGTGGCCAGGGAGCGGTGTACAGGCACTCAGTGGGGCCGTTTACGGTTGATTCGCGATGCCGTACTTCTCACCATGGCGGAATGGTACTTTCCGCCGTGCTTGATGGCGTTAGGTACATGTCCGCTAGGGTCGGAATTCGCGTACCCTTGCGCCATGGTGCTAATTACGGTTTGGCATGGCGCGCGCGCGCGTACTTGGTGCAGTTAGCGTTGGCGTTCACTACGGTGTCGCTAATGGCATCGTACTTTACGGTGACGGGTCATAGTCGCACCGAGCGCTATTCGATGGCGGTGTTGCATTTCCGCCATCGTTTTTCGCTTTCCGCCAGGGTCGTAATGAGGGCCAACCTCTTTAAAGACCGTATTGTCAATGTTTACAAGTGCATGCACCTTACGACTGGTGCAATGTTACAGCATATGCAAGAGACAGACAGAATTGTTATCTTTTTACATACATATCTTTATGAACAGAAGGAAGCCTTCAGATGTGCAGGGAATGTTTTTAGTTTATTTGAGTTTTTTAAATTTGACAGGTAATAAGTGGACATTATTTTCATTTGGATATGGTAGTAGGTCCACAACTGTACGCATTGCTCCATTGACTAAACCTTGGGCTACATCAACATTGCATCTTAGAATGACTCTACAGTTGATTCACAGAGGGGGTAATTCATAGAATTTAGCGCAGAAGTAGCACACGAGGCTGGCGCAGAGAGGGAGCGTGCGCCAGCGTGCGCCAGCCGTGTGCGCCAAAACCCATTTTCATGCACAGCGTATTCATGGATACTTACATCCATAACCAGCCGTGGCGCAGAGTGGCGCAGCGACCCTGCAGCAGTGCCAGATATGCCCCCCACCCCGCCTCGTTTGCCAAAAACATTGCACAAATCCCCTACATGGCGCAAAGGCCAGTGGACCAGCATACAGCCCCCCAACCATGAAAACGTGCTAAAAACGCCACTCAGCCCTCACGCGCCAGCAAAATCGTGTGTAAACTCCCTGCTCACCGCTCGGAATACACGTACCCCGCTCGTGCCAGCGAAATCATGCGCAAAACTCTCCGCGCACCCCTCGGAATACGCGTAGCCCGCTCGCCACTCGCGCCAGCAAAATCATGCATAAAACTCCCCGTGCACCCCTCGGAATACGCATACCCAGCTTGTGCCAGAAAAATCAAGTGTAAAACTCCCTGCGCACCCCTCGGAATACGCGTACCCTGCTCGCGCCAGTGAAATCAGGTGTAAAACTCCCTGCGCACCACTGGAATACGCATACCCTGCTCGAGCCAGCCCAACTGCGTGTAAAACTCCCCACGCACCCTTGGAATATGCATACCCCACTCGCGCCAGCAGAATCATGGGTAAAACTCCCTGCGCACCCCTGGAATATGTGTACCCTGCGCGCACCAGCCCCATTGCGTGTAAAACTCCCCGCGCACCCCTGGAATACATGTAACGGCTCGCACCAGCGAAATCGTATGTAAAACTCCCCACATATGCGTACCCCGCTTGCGCCAGCGAAATTGCGTGTAAAACTCCCCGCACACCCCTGGAATACGCGTACCCCACTTGCGCCCAATCACATGTAATTCTCACTCCCGTACCCCCAGATTCATGCAACAGTGTGGTGAGAAGCCACATGCACCCCCTGCAGCCAGACCACACCACAGGGGTCCACCCTACACCCCTCTACATGCCCTGCAGGCAGCCCATCCACCCTCCCCATGCCCCGCAGGCAGCCCATCCACCCTCCCCATGCCCTGCAGGCAGCCCATCCACCTTGACCATGCCCCGCAGGCAGCCCATCCACCCTCCCCATGCCCCGCAGGCAGCCCATCCATCCTCCCCATGCCCCGGAGGCAGACCATCCACCCTCCCCATGCCCCGCAGACAGACCATCCACCCTGACCATGCCCCGCAGGCAGCTCATACACCCTCCCCATGCCCCGCAGGCTGCCCATACACCCTAACCATGCCCTGCAGGCAGCTTATCCACCCTCCCCATGCCCCACAGGCAGACCATCCACCTGGACCATGCCCCGCAGGCAGCCCATCCACCCTCCCCATGCCCCGCAGGCAGCCCATCCACCCTGACCGTGCCCCGCAGGCAGCCCATCACCCCTCCCCATGCCCTGCAGGCAGCACATCCACCGTTCCCATGCCCTGCAGGCAGGCCACATGGCACCATGCACTTGGGAGCCCTGACTCATGCCCCCCTACCAACCCCCCAATCACAGGCACCTGCCAGCAGGCCCCGACTCATGTCCCCCCACCCATCCCCCATTGACAGGCACCTGCCAGCAGGCCCGACTCATGTCCCTCCTCAGTCCCCCATTGATGGGCACCTCTCAGCAGACCCCCACTCATGTACCCCCACCCACCCCACATTGACGGGCACCTGCCAGCAGGCCCCGACTCATGTCCCACCCCTCATTGATGGGCACCTGCCAGCAGGCCCCTACTCATGCCCCCCCCATTGACGGGCACCTGCCAGCAGGCCCTGACTCATGTCCCCCCCATTGACAGGCACCTGCCAGCAGACCCCGATTCATGTACCCCCCATCCACCCACCCGCCATTGACGGGCACCTGCCAGCAGGCCCCAACTCATGTCCCCCCAAACACCATGCCATAACCCATGGCCCTAATCCTAACCCAAATCCCACACCCCCAGCCCCCAGGGCAAACACCCAACGATCCACTGCACCCACTCCCTAGTAAAATACCCATTCCATGATAGTCTAAAAAGAACCAGCATGCCCATCAACAAATGTCCTACAGAGCCGCACAGTGGCAACACATGACTGAGCCAATGCTCATGGAGACATGCACAAAATAAATCATAGTACACCACACAAATAATGTTGAATTATGAAATGTATTAAAAAGTAAAACAAATGACAAAATGAAAACCACTCATGCAAATGAAGAAATAATTAGTGCAATAAGAAAAAGAAAGTCATATCCAAGGAAAAAAACAAATCCAAAACATGAAAAAATATGAGTGGTCCATACCCAAAGTCCATATAAAAAAATCAGAAGTTGAAAAGCATAAAAAAACATGAATCCATGTGAACACCTAAAAAAGAAAGTATGTACATGTCTGGAAAAATTGTAAATGAACGTCTGAAGGGTCCACTATCCCAAAACAAAAGGAAACTTACCTAAAACCCTATCTAAAATACAACTATATACAAAAAGTGGAGCAAAGTCTGTGAACTCCAAATCATAATAAAAATGAAATGAAACTTAAACCTAAATAACTATATACAAAGGCGGCGGGCTAGTCCGACGGCTCACTTATTGATGTCCCGGGCCAGGGCATCATTGAACTTCATGTCGATGTTCTGGAGGTGAGCCTGTTCCCTGGCGAGGTCTCGCAGGGATGCAGCCATGGCCTCCTCCAACTCCCTGCGAGTTGCCTCGAGGCACTCAGCCCGCCTCAAAGCCCGGTGCATGAAGTTCTCTGCCCTGATCATTGTGAACTGTGGCCTCTCCACCCGCCGCCACTCCGCACCTATTCGCTGGCCCAACCGCTGCCACACGGAAGACACTCCCAATCCTGGGTCCTCCTGCCTGCTGTCTGATGCCTGTCCCGATGATGTAGAGGGCCCCGAGGCCACATGCCTCCTATGCGAGCCTGTCGCCACCTTTCTGCTGCCTGCCGCCGCCACCACTACTGCATCCGGGTTGATAGCAACACCCGTAGCCATCATGCAGGTGCCCTGCTTGTATGTGCCTGCACATCGTCCGTTGCCAGGGGTCCAGTTGCTGGGGTGACCACCTGTGCTGGAGCTCTTACTCCCGACTGTGGCAGGGATGGCATCTCCACCAGCCTGGCTGCGTTGGTTGGGGCAGGTCCACAGAGGCCCTGGTGGCATCTGGGCTGGAAGACGGCACGGAGAACGACTGGCCCCTGCACTTAATGACGATAGTATCATGAGTTGTGCATTCGGTTGGCTGTTTAGCTGTTGCATGCCATGGCATGGCATGGAGGACAGGGGTCATGCGGGTGGGGAGGGTTTGAGTGACATACCAGTGATTTTCATGGCCTGTTTTGCAGGGGGGTGGTGGAATATTCAGCTTGCATGTGTTCCTTTTGGTCACACCAGATTGGTTATGTTTAAGTAGCTAGGGATGCACACAATGTAGCACTTCTGTGAAAACATTCTCAGGGTGGTAAGGTTGTGACAGTTGACTGTCTCTTTGTCATCATCGATTGTCACCTGGAAAAATGCGGCCACAAGCTGGGTCCGGGCTGCCTCGCCACGTACCCTTTCCCTTCCCATGAGCAGCCCCTGTGCATGTGGTTGGGGATGTGGGGGCACCACCATGTCCACCGGTACGTCGCGCCGTGTTGCGACATTGTGCAGGGCACATGCTGCCACAATGATCCTGCACACTACTGGGGGTGCATATAGTAGCTGGCTGCTAGAGCAGTCAAGGGAGCATAAGCGGGACTCCACTATGGCCCTGGTTGCAATATGAGCTGCGTTGTATCTTACCTGGGGTGGTGTAGTGGGGTTCCGTATTGGCGTCATCATGTGGGTGCTCAGAGGGTAGGAAATGTCCCCTGGGGAGGTGATGATGGTTGTTATTAGTTGGGTTTGTGTATTTGTCTGTGTGTGACATGCATGCATGTGTACAGGCATTTGTACTCACCTATGAGCCATGTGTCGCCATGCTTCCCAGCTTCCAGGGCCTGGTTCAGAGTGGACATTCTGTATATGAACCTGTCATGGGTGGACCCTGGATAGTTTGCATAGACAGAGGTGATGAGTCCCTTGGCATCGCATACAACCTGCACGTTCATGGAATGCCAGTGTTGCGGTTGCAGAAGATGTTTTCAGTGGCCCTCGGTGGACGTATGAAACCGAGCACTTTGGTGAAGTGTGCCACCCTGTAGAAGTCCAGGACCATGGCCTGCCTTTCTGCTGATGTTCTGGGAATGTATATGTGCCTGCAGACTGAGGGGCGCGCAGTGATGATTGCCAACACCTCGTGTAGGCAACATGACTGCGTGGGCTGTGAGACACCCCCCACTATGGCAGTTGTCTGCAGAAATGACCCAGTGGCCAAAAAATGCAGTACATTGAGCTCCTTCTCCAAGGGGCTCAATGCTTGGGAGCAAAGGGTGGGTGATGTGAGTTCATCCTCCCACTCAGTGACCAGGTCTAGGATGATATGAGGTAGAAACCTATACCTGCCATAGACCTGATCACCAGGCATCCCAATAAGGCTGGTCCTGGTCAATAAATTGCAGGGCCTGGCTATTCTCCTCCTCCTGCGGTGTACCAAGATCACTGCTGCAAGGAATGGGACATTCATCGTAGCTGTATATGCTTGTTTATTGTTTGTGCGCACTTTTATGCTTCGCGGTGGACATATTTGTGCGTGTGCATGGGTTTTGACGTGCACGGGTTTTCCCTATTTGATTCCATGAATACGTGTTTTTCACTAGCGTGTGGGCGTTGCGTGTGTTTCCCAGCGGTACTTCCCACGTTACGCCTACATTTTCATGCGTTGTTCCCCATTCCCCGTGTTCCACCCCCTTTTTAGGTGTGTGCACGAGAAGTTGTGCGCTTTCCCCGTTCCTGTCGCGCACGTGTTTGGAAAGTCACAGTGATGTGTAAGGTAAATGCAGATTTGGCACACATCCCAGGAAAAACACGCGCAGGGCCTTCCAAGAATCTTTTTCACGCTTGTGCCAGTTTGCGCCACAAATCTCGGTGCACAATTATTCCATGAATTACCCTGAGAGAGTCAATACTTTTTTAAATCCAACTGTGTTGAATACCGGCTTCTCTAAGTGATTAAGGGATGCAGGGACTTGTTGACACATATTTCTAATTTGTCTATGCATATGATATGGACTATGAGTTGCTTTTCATTTTGCTTTGAAGTATTTTCTCATTAAATTGAGCACAGTTTGTAAGGGTTGACATGTAACACACACATTGTTGATTTTGATGTGTTCATTGTTTCATTAGGAATGATCTCAGGTTTTTTCTCTGTACAGTTCATTTAAAAGACTACTTTTTTAGGTTGTTTTAGCCTACCCTTTAAATACACCAATCTTTAGTTTCTTTAGTATTTGAGCATATGTTGGGTCTGCTGACTGATGCATATTTGGTAGGTGTTATCTGTAGCAAAAGTAGCACCACATGTTTACATTATCTATGTTGCCGAATGTGGTGCAGTATTCTTTGTGACATACTATTTTGAATACAGGTTGTACTCTGACTGGTCTTAATGGTAGGATATTACCAAATAGAATGATATGTTTTCCTTCAAATAGTTCCTGAGATGCAGTCTTAAGGACTTCTTGCATTCTAAGGTGAATTAAGGCTAGAATTATGTTAGAATCCATGCTTACTACATGTAATAAGTTAACTTTCATTTGACCTAGAATTCTGCCTACTTAAACTGCAGCCTCTGCAGACAATGGCCCTCATTAGGACCTTGGCGGAGGACCATGGCGCTATTAGCACCATGGTCCATGGCGCTAAGCTGCCAACTCCGCCATGGGGGTTGGCGGACTTACCGCCCCATTCCGAGGTTGGCGGGGCGGTAAGTCCCCAATCCCCATTTACCCTTCCCCATTCCCATTTCTGGCCCCATAGGGCATAATGGGAGTGGGGAAGGCGTTAATTATGCCACCGTAAATTACGGTGGCGTAATTAACAACAAGGTCCCTTAGCGCCATGGATTTTAACTCCTGCTAAAAGCATGCGTTAAAATCACCATGGCGCTAAGGGAACTCGTACTCAGGTGGTAAGGGGCGCCATGGTTTACGCCGGCGTAAACCCCTTACCGCCTGGGTCCTAATGAGGCCCAATGTGTTATACTTTAGTTTGTTCTGATGCTCAACTTGGAGGAATTGAAGCCAGTGTAAAGTTGCAATGCTCACCAAGCCGTGACAAAATTAACACCTCCTATATTGTAGGCAGCTCGACCTGTGGGGGCTGTAAAAACACTTGAAAGTTTATCTGTTTTTTCTTGCAAAAAATATCCACATCGGTCCTCATTACGAGGTTGCCGGTAGGTAGTACCGGCAGCCTACCAGCATCCTCGGCTTACTGGCAGTGGCGTAACGGGAGTCCAATAGGACTCCATGGCAATGGGAATACTGAGGCACCGGCACCGCTGCTAACGCTGAGGATATTTCAGTGATTTTTCTGCTGGTAGGGTCTGTGAACAACCGGCAGTCCTCTACCGGCAGACTCGGAGTGAGCCGGTGCATAAAAGGTGCCGGTAACATTGTTATCGGCACCTTAATTCCAGACTGGCTCACTCATAATGAGGTTTATTCTTTTAATTAGGAAGGTTTTGCCAGAAACATGTTTTGTTGTTATGGTGTAATTCATGTTGTATTTTTTCAGCAACTTTCAGTTAATGGCAAGTTGTTCATCATGGTGCTTGTGATTTAGTGTTGGGATTGTGGTGGTGCAAGGAGGAGGAGGATTGCAGGGTTCCAAAAAGAGCATAATACTTCACTATAATTCCCACTAGCCCAAGGTCAGGCACGCAGAACTCATCCGGCCATAGAAATTGATATTTAGGCACTTAAGTGAGGGTGAGTGATCTTCCTCTAGAGATCTGGGAGTCTTGGAGATTCTCTCTAGGTGGCTATTAATTACTGCAATCACGTGTATCCAATATAAACATTTGTACTGCAATAACCCAATGGTAAAACAAGAGGACATGCGATGAATGTATCTTTGACATAGCTGACAATTTTGCATGTAACTGCATGTGCTCTGCATGTAATGTATAGCAGAGCCCTCAACTGTAGACAGTTGCCATAGGGGCTGATAGACCATTTATAATACCCATTCCCCCTCTAGTCCTGCAACTCATAGAATACAGATGTGTCCCACGAAAAATATGGTCCAGTTGTCAGATAATCACTGACATAGCAGTCATCTATGCGCCTGAACACAAGGCGCTGCTTGATTTTTTAAATGTTTTAGACTAGTCATCTCTGATAATAATTGAATAGTCAACAAATTCTAATTACTATTTGCATGCATTGTAATGTTCTTTTTATTTTCATATTTGCACAAACTACGGTTTTCTCAAGGACCTTTTTGCAGCACAGTGCTTCAAATAACATAACATAACCTGTGTGTGTCTACACTGGGCAGTGTAGATAAAAGGAGCTCTTACAGGCAATATTCTAAACTCCTAGACACCGTTTACAGAGTAGCCCAGATATTTAAAATTAGCTGATCCTATCCACACAAATGTTGTTTTGCTCACTTTTAAGTGAGCTGAAAACGTCTTGTTTGTGTTACAACTGTGTGGGTCTTTCGGTCTCTATGCTTCATTGGGTAGACAGTAGGAGCTTTTACAGGCAGCGTTCTACAGCCCTAGAGCCAGTTTACAGATTAGGCCAGGCATTTACAAATTGACAGAATCTCTCCACGCAAATGCTAGTTTGATCACTTTTCAGGGAGCTGCAAACTCCTTCTTTGTTTACATTTCTCACCTGGTTTAGCATGAGACAGAAGGAGGGAAATGTGTCATTGAATATCTGGTCCTAGAGGGCACACGCAGCAGTTGCCCAGTTTATGAGTGAGTGTGGAGTACTCTATGCTGCCTTCTCTGACATTTTCTGAAGACATATTACCAACTTTTGTAAAAGCTGTAATTGTAAGAGCAGTGTACTTCAGGGAAACAGACCAACAGTTCCTCTCCTCCTTTCTTCTCTTCTCTAGTATAAATAGCAGCTAATGGGTAAGGCAGTGCCTTCCCTGGTTCCAGGAGACCCCCTGTGGGGAACAGCTCACACCTAGCACATATGCTAATCCCTGATAGAGATTGTGCAGAAGCCACTAGGTTCAATGAAATTTCTGCTGTTTCATTGTCCGCTCTATCTAGTTGTACTGCACGGGGCACTCTGTGGGATTCCTATATGCAAAATTGGGGATTGCTTTTGTGTATGCCTGAGGGTAGGCTTCACAACGCTAATGCTTTTACTTGCCACAGAGGGAATGCCTCTTCATGGATTGATCACATATACGTGTCCCAAGGTCATGAAGAGCTTAGAGCTTGATGACCATATAACCTTACTTCTTAAATTACACCTGCCAATCAAGCTGCACACTTTCCATCCAAAAATGGTTATGGGCTCCCCAGTTAGGGGTGGACTCACAGTCATAACAACTTGTCATGGCTTCATATTGAGGAATGTTATCAGCAAAGCAAATTTAGTAGGTGACTTCATATCTGATCTCTTTTCTGTAGCAACATTCAGTACTACAGTGTTGCAATGTCTGAAGGAACTAGTGGAACAGGGTAAGATACTGGGGCACAAAACATTTCTACATATCTATGACACCAGGGTTATAGAGGTGAAAAAGGCACAAGAGAAAATGGTTGAGAGAACTGTCACATGAGCACTTTACCTGAAGTTTTTAGGCATGAAAATAAGCTTTTTCTTCAGGGTTACAAATCTATATTACGTCATTGCAAATACAAATGCACAATAACGATAAACAGAATATCCTGGAAAAGCTCAAAAATAGCAATACTGCAGAATCTTGGGCCCTTACTAATAACAAGGTGGTCATATCTGATTTGAATATGGAAAGCTCAGGGACAATGCGTTTGTCTTCAAAGCAAGGCAACGTGGTGCAAGACAAGTTTGAATCCCAATCCTGCACTTAGAAACACTAGCTGGTATGAAGCGCATTATAAATGAACAATAAAATAAAATAAATAATAAAATGGCATGTCCTGTCTCAGAACAGTGTTGAACAGATTATTACTCGGATAAGTACTGAAAACCTGTCAGGACCAATCAGGCAGACCACAGGATAACTGGGCCTGTGGTCCTTGGTGACTGCCCATGTAGTGAAGATGACATTTGTTGGCCAATTTCTAAGGCAAAGGTGTTTAGGGCGCCAGGTACAGATGGTCTATCTCCCATGGTCATCAAGAGTGATCCTCAAGCATGGTTAGGCCCTTTAGAAGTGCTGTTTAAGTCAATCTTCACCACTCACTGTCTTCCTCTAACATGGCTTGAGTACATTATAATCCCTATACACAAAAAAGGTGACATAAACAACCCCAGCAATTACAGGCCTATAGCCATCCTGGATGCATCAAGCAACATGATTGAATCTCTCCTTTTGACGGACTGGTTTATTCATCTAGGCATTATCACTAGTTTTCCAGGTGGGTTTCAGGCCCAGCATGGGCACTGCGCTAAATGCTACCATTATGGCTCACCTTCAGGGGTGTGGGTGGGGGTGTGCTGGGGGTGTGGGTGGGGGGGTGGGTAGCTGTAAAAAAGAATCCCAGTGATTTGGCCGAAGGCAAAATTATCGAGGCTGAAATGACCGAAATCAAAGTGTTCGAATAACCAAAAATTCGAACACTTTGTTTTCGGACATTACAGCCGCGATAATTTGCAAAAACACACACACACACACACATACACACACACACAACACCCCCCCACCCACACACCCAACATACACAAACCCCACTTACCTTCATCTTCACGCTGGTTCCTGCAGCGCTGGTTCCCTTTCACTTCTGTGAAAGGGAACCGGCGCTCGAGGGTCCTTTTCTTCTCGTTTTTTTTTAACAGAAGGCTGCGGGGGTGCCCCACAGCCCCCGCTCACTATACCATGAAGTATAGTGAACGGGGCAATGCGGGGGACACCCCAGCAGCCCCCGTTTCTTTTTTTTTTTTTTTTTTTTTTTAAACACGGACCGCTGCGGGTGTGTCCCCAGCAGCCCCCGCTCGCTATACCATAAAGTATAGTGAGCGGGGGAATGCGGGGGACACCCCCGCAGCCCCCATTTTTTTCTCCAATGCTACCACCAAAGGATCGAACTTTTGGTGTTCGATCCTTTGGTGGTATCATTTTTCGAACATTTGGTCCTTTCGACCATTTTTTTTCGGTCAAAACGACCGAAACCGTAAAAAAGGGCTCTATCGGCTCGACATTCATGGTATCTATTGATATGAGCACTGCCTTGGATCGAGTCAATAGGATCACTCGGTGGAACAAACTGTTGCCTTGGCGTGTGCAGCTGAAACTGGTACAGTTTTTGGTGGCTATGCATAGTGATACTTTCATCAAAGTCAGGTTGACTACGGAGGGTATGGTGTCAGAAGCAGTCGAGACTTTTGTGGGTTTGAGCCAGGGCTGCGTCCTGGCTCCTACCCTCTTTAATGCATATATTTATGACATCAGTAGCCTTTGCCCACATCGTGCCACTTATTCAATCAAGTTGGACCACCTCAAGCTTAACTGTTTAGTTTTTACTGATTATCTAGTCTTTGATAAGCGGCATTGGGCTACAGAGAATAACGTCCTGGTTAATGGCAATACGTCTAAAATTGTAATTTCTTCAACAAACACCAGACCGAAAACTATGTAGTAGAAGGTGGGCGATCAAAGGATGGAAAGAGTCTCATTTGGTAAGATACTTGGGCTACAATCTTACTAATAGTAGCTCTATATCCGAGTGTAAGGCTTCATTAAGAGCCAAGTCTCTGTCCTTAATATCCAGCTAAAAAGATTATGCAATCAGCTGTGCAAATTCTCGCTCCTTCCACTACTTTGGTTCTACTTGGCTAAAGTGGAACCGATTAATTGATTTGGCCTGGACATGACGGTGGCGGATTTGGGCCCATATCTAAACATTCTACAAGATGTTATCTGGAAGGAAACCCTTGTTCTATTTTAACTGATCCCAAATGTTGTCCTAAGACACAGATTGGGGTTGATTTCTTTACAATTCAGGGTTTTCTGTAGACAGTAATCCTGTTATGCTAAAATAATATGCCCACTGGCTAACTCCTTGTACATTGATCTTGGGTACATTTTTGTAGCAAAATCTTTGGACTCTGTTAATATTCATATTTGTAAAGGCAATACGATGAAGCTTTTAAATGACATCCAATGGTCTGAGGAAGAATTCATTTCTAGACCTGCCAAGACAAAGCTGAAACTATTTATTATAGATTGGTTTAGAACAATAGAACACCTAGTTTCCTTTAACACCTACAAAGAATATGCCAAATTTCAAGGAAAAGAGAAGATTTACCAAAATATATGTATCTTTTCCCCTGCAAAAAGGTATGCAGTTAATATCTGCACTTTCACCTTAATCAACTGCCCACTTTACAATGTACAGGTGGCTGGAAATTTTTATCAGATCAATCCATGCATTGTAGACTATGTAAATGCATGTTCACTCCAGAAACACTTAAACATCTAGTTCTCTCTTGTCAGAAACTCACCAGTATTAGAATATATCATTTTCAAACTGTTGTACCAAAAGAAATCAACTGGCCGGGCGTAATGTTTTGGACACGCCTAATGAGGGGTGATAGTGTTTCACTGGTCGTAGCCTTGTACAGATGCCTCTTGGAATTTTTTAAGATTCTTGATGAAGGATTATAATTACTGATGCAATAATCACTGTATATCATCGAAAGTAGTTATGGTTTAAACTATATTTTTTTTAATTGATTTTCTTTTGTTTCCTTTTCTGTTTTTCTGCCCTTTTCTGCTAATTTTACTTATTAGTGTATTTACATCATATTGTTTTTTCCCATTTTATGTATGTATTTTATGTATTCATGTTTTATGTATTTTATATAAAACATGTCATACTTCGTTTATATAAATGTTGGTGAAAAAGAAATGTTCATCACTGACGCCCCCACCCTACCCTTAGAAGGACAGCATTTAAAATCAGGATGAATTAACTAGGGATGTTTTTACCCTTGCCCCATCGTTTTTTTTTTAATGTATTTATGACTCATGGTTTGTTACACACCTTTGCCAACCACATGATGGACAGTGTGTTTATGCTTTCTAGTTCATATTCAGGTATATAATAATGTCCCATGTGTCCCTTTGGAAAAAAATGTGTGCAGTAATTTCCATAAGGCAAATATTAGTTTTACATGTTCTGTTTCACACCACCTGTACCACCAGGTATCACCATCTCTTAAATAGCTGTTATTTATGAATGCAGCTAGGTATTTTGTTCTTGTCGCAGATAGTTGGTGGCATACAAGCACAAGATGTTTTAATGTTTCACTTTCTCCATTGCATAGCCGACATAAGAGATCGTCCTTATCAATCTGCATTAGGTCAATATCTCCTTCGTTTTGGAGAGATTTAGCCTAAAGCGCATGTGTGTTTCTCGATACACAGGACAAGGAAACTTGACAAGGTAGGTTGGAATTTTGTTCTGAGCTTTAACTTCCGAACAGATATGACATTGCAGCTTAATTTTTGCTCAATCATCTTCAGTTCTCATCCAGTCAAAAATCCAGATTTTTTTTTTTCTGCATTTGGATTGGTGACAAGTAGTTCCTCCGTAATGTTTGCTTCAGAAAGCAATTTTTTTACAACATTCGGTCCATTCTTGAATTACAGGATCACTTTGATCAGGATGTTTGCTCTTTAAGATGTTGAGTTGGATAGTGAGGCAGTTAGCTAGAGTTTTTTGATAGAGTGATAGGGCGTTCCACTCAACTATTGCGACTAGTGATCGTAGCCCCAACTCATGCCGAATAAGTTGCACTGGTAAACTTTCAAGTAAATTCAAGGTTTGTTTCCAAAAGTGCCCTTCTATGGAGAAGCAGATTTCAAGAGGTAGGCAAACGGCAGTTTCCGCACTGTGGGTGACTGTTGGGCATACTTTCTGTTTATAAAAGTTGAGTACGATTATTAATGAGAATTTTCTGAATTTTCGATGTATGATTTTGCCTTATGTCGCCTGGACTCGTATTTTTTCTTTCATCACTGCATGTTGAGGGGTGTAATTTTTACTTAGGTTGATCATCACACCAAGGTATTTGGCTGTTGGTGTTTGAAGTAGAGGTTGTTTCCCCAGGTACCATCGGAATGTTTCCTTTTTGGGTCTACCTTCAGTGGCTTCTAGTACTAAGATCATGGTTTTTGCAGTTTGAGGTTATTTTTGGTTGTATAGGTGTTTAGGAGCTGCAATTTCCTTTGTAGACCAATTTGGGTTTGGTCTAGAAGGATTACATCGTCCGCGCATAGAAGTCTTCCCAGTCTTTGTCCGTTGACCTTCAGTGAGAATGAGGAGTCTTCTATGATTGTTGGGGCCATGTCAGACATGAATAATTTAAACAACTCTGCTGCTAGAGGACATCCTTGTTTGAAGCCTTTAGTTGTTTCGATGTTGTTTGTTAAAAGGCTGTTCTGGCTTAGCCTAATTCTGACAGTGGTGTTCGTATAGAGAGCCATTATTGGTTCTAATATGTTTTCCAGGCATTCCCAGTGTCGGAGCTTTTTCCAGATTAACGAACGGTCGACACTGTCAAAGGCTTCAGCAAAGTCTACTAGCGCAATGTATATTTTACTCTTGTTTTTCAAGGCTCTGAGTTTTAGGATATTTAGGAGAAATAGATTCAGTGCACACCCTACACCTTTTACGAATCCACATTGGCGGTTGTCACAGTGATTTGTTGATTTACTCCAGGCTTTTAGTTGGTCTAACAAAAATGTTGCATAGATTTTACCTAGCACATCTAAGAGTGCGATAGGGCAGTAGTTTTTAGGATCATCTCTCAAGCCTTTTTGAAAGTTGGTATAATTACTGAGGATGTCCATGACAGAGGAAGTCTTTTGGTACCGGCTATTGTTTCGAATAAGGTCTTGCAAAGATTGCCCATTCCTCCCGTGCTTTCTTAATTATGAAGTTGGTAAGCCCGTCAGGGCCTGGGGCTCGTGAGGTGCACAACCGCATGATTATTGTTCGGATTTCATTGCTGTCAATCTTCAGATTCCAGTCAGATGTTATTCATTTTCCCTCAAATTCTTGGTTTTCCATATCGTTATGTCCTGTTTTTAATGAAGAAATGTGTTGACTTGTGGCAACTAGGGGATCTGTACTGGTATTATAGAGACTGGAAAAGAAAGTTGTCCATGTGTTTGCTGGTATAGGGTTGCAGGTTAGAGCCGCTTGTTCTATTATGGATTCATTTACTATCGACCAAAAGGATTTTGTGTTCTTGTTTGCCAGTGTTTCCATCATTCTCTCAGCGTCGAGCTGCATTTGCATGTGTTTATGTGCTATCTTCCAGTTTTTATATCTTTGTTTTGGTTTTGCTATTTCAGCATGTTTAGTGCTTGAGTTCATTTTTTTGGTGTTCTCGGACTGCTCTGTTTAGATTTTGCTTTTGAAATTTAAGTTCTGCGTTTGATACATGCTTGTGTTCAAAGGTTGGTTTCATATGCTTATTACTTTTCTGTTTAAACATTTGTAGCAAGGGCACATAGTTGCAGTCTAGGTTTCCTGTTGTGTTAGGTACTTCGTATGATTTGTTTTACTGGTGAACTCCTTCAGGTGTAATAAAGAGATGATTTCTACTTGCGTAAAGCTCGACTTGATGATGGTATTTTTGGTTCAAGGGTATGTTGAACCAGGTCAGTGTGAATTTAAGAAGACTGTGATCGCTTTTGTTTGTTTCATTGATCTCCAGATGGTTTGCCTGGTCAAGTAAGGTGTCTGATACAAAAAAGTAGTCTATAGTTGAGGACGAAAATCCATTTGACCAAGTAGTAGTTCCCCCTTTCCCCTGACTAGCCATCTCCCCTCTAAGATCTCCTACCACCTTACACTGCAAACACAAACCCCCTGCAGACAGCCACCACATGTCTAGCCATGAGCAAAACACTAACCAAGCCATTACTAAGCTCTCCTGTTTAGCCCTCTAACAGTCTTCCACAACAGCAGCTAACCAGATCTAAAGCACCACAGTCTATCCTATCATGGGCTTTTCCCTATGGATAACATACCCCCAAGTATTGCCACCAAACCCATTGAAATCAGATTGGCACTCAGGAAGTGGGTCCCTCTGACTTGCGACCATCATCACCACAGGTTTCACATTTGCCTTTCCCTCTGACCCGCTAATGACCCACCTTCTTTTTATTACAGGGCCAAGCCCTGTGAGGCCCCCAAGAGTGGCAGTTGAGTGATATATAACACCATGTACATTATTAACTGTTATATGAGCACTAATACCTTTTTTTCAGATTGCTTGGATTATACCATGACATTTTCTACCTCACTCATTGCTATTTCTAGCACCACCTAGAGACCATGAAAATGGCAGCGGTGCATGGTATAAATCCCAATAAAATAACATAAAATGACTGCTTCATTTTGAATAAGTTATCTCTGAGTGGTTTTTGGATACCTACAAGGGATGGCAGACTCCATTCAAGAGTTTCTTTTTTCTTTACAATTCCTATTTCTATGTGTCCTTCTTGGTGAAACTCATCTTCTAACATTTGTTTGAACTGATTACATTTCCCCTTTGTAAGGTTGACTTCAGCTGCCTCAAAAAAAGTTTGAAATGTATCACAGCAACCTAACATTTCTTCTTATTTTCTCCAAGGTGTGAATAACTGCAGTTTATCCATGTAACACAATTATTTGTGGTCTACAGATTTGAAAAATATCTTGCATGCTTAGTTAGACAGGGTTTTGAGTGTCTCACTAGAGATCCTTCACAATTTAAAACTCCATATCTTCCAGCTGTTGCATTTGGTGAGGTCTGGTTTGAATGTGAAGTATTGTACTATTTCATATAGCCACATGCTTTCCAAAGGATTTCTGTTTAGATAGTTTGCGTCAATGAGATTTGTTTTCAGCATGTCTTGACTGTTGGGGTTTTCATTTGATAGATATTCATTTTCTTGGAACAATTTAAGTACTCTTTTTCGTGTCGAAGCCTGATCAAGGTTTAACCACTAAATGTTTTCAGATTTTCTGTAAAAGGCTGTGCTTGTTAAACATTTTGATGCTTCATCCAATCCACAGTCTCTATGCAAGAGTATATTTTTGCTGAAGATGTATAATTTTTTTGAAAGGGTTTTCTCAAATGAACTGTTATCCCAGAGATCTTTTAACTCAGTCTTCTAAGCTTTGGTGGAATAGGCTGTGACATATTTTGTCACAGCAGTTGAATTATCTGCAATGTTTTGAACATCTATATTATTATTCCACATGGATTCAATGATGTATTGTATTAATTTATGTACATGGATCCGTCATCTCTGTGAAATTATGTATGTTTTTGGGAGAATTCCCTTTGACACTGTCTAACAGCACATATGAAACTATTTTTCTGAACTGTGATACAGACATAGGTCAGGAAATACAAAATCACATTTGGTATAGTATTTGCATTTGTTTCTGTATCAACATCAGACATATTTGCCACACTTTCTCATTAGAATTAAATAATTTAGTTTGCAGGTAATTCATGTTTTCTTTTGTTGGGATGTTGCATGCAATGTCGTTTTCTATAAATTCCAAGATAGTGTAATCATTGTCATGGCCTCATTTGGGCACATTTATTTTTATCCACAAAAACATATGAATATGTGGTGCGTCTCATACTTCTTTCGCAAAATGTAATGTTCTGCCTTCCCCATTAGAAGGCTGTCATTGTTGCAGATGAAATGTAACATAGAAGTGACATCACATATTTACTGGATCTAGAGAACAAAGTTTTCCTGTGATTTTTAAGCCTATTACTTCTTTATTTTGATTTGCATGTAAACCATTGTATTCTGTTCAACACACCATCTGGGGAGCCTTAGGTCCATTAGCATACAGCAAACATGAGGGTAACTTCTGAACCAGTAATTATTGTGCCACCCATATGTGAAAGCATATTTGTAATACTTGACTCCACAATTGTTGTCTTTTATCTTTTGAAGTAGTTGACTAGCTGACATGTTGGTGAAATGGGTTTTTAGTGTGTGAGCATTACCATAGGAAAGAGTTGCTAGTTCACTTTAAAATAAAAGGTGAAATATACTACCTTGCCAAAAATGCCTCTAGGAAATTCTGATGGAAGTAGCCTTAGCATCTTATCAGATTATAGTTTGGAATGGGTATGCCTTTTCAGTTTTAATACTGTCTTATTAATAGCTCGAGATGACATAGGTTGTCATCGTCGTTATTTATGCAAAATGAATGTAACGATAAGCGATCTATTTTCTGGCACGAAATAAAAGACCAATTTAAACCATTCTGGTCGCTCAATGTCCTCAATTTTATGACAGGTGTACTCCTGTGTACTTTGCTTGTAAAAGGTTCTACAACAGCAGACACATACTCATCTGGAATTCTTTAATATTTCCTTTTGATATGTATTGCAAGGAAAGTTACTGCTTAGGAACAGTTGGTTTGGGTTAGTTGTATTCTTCTACTTCAATGCCATATTGGATAGTTTGTATGTCATTTATTTATCTAAGGATTTCTTGTGGTGTGGCATTCAGCAGAATTTAATTTGTTTTGTAATGCTAGAGCTAGTTATCTGCAATGGCATTGCACATGTTTCTCACTTTAGTATCTAGTTGCTAACTAATGTTGTTATTGATTTCATTTTGTTTAAGATTACTATCAACAGTTTTCTTTTTTAGTTTGAATACACTGTCAATGGTTGCTTCTAAATCAGTTTTCTTTGATAATTGGCAAGAGGGTAACATGGGTTATCAGGTTTTTATGAAATTAGTGAGGACCCTACAATGGACATTCCCTTGAAAAATGTGTTTTTCTTAAACATTTTAATTGGTACCACATTGACATTGGAGGATAGGGTTCCTGTGTATGTGATGTATGTTGGAGGTTGGAGGGTGACGATCTGTTGACATTGTTTAGGTATCTAATTGTTTGGATTTCTTTTTTGATGGAGTTTGATGAATAAGACCCATGTTGGTGGTTGATTTATTTTTACTTTGCAATGTGATATTTATCTCTTCTCTTGCATGTTCCTTTTGTACAAATTCCTTTAGTGAACGGTGAGAGTATGACTTGGTTTTACCTACACCTTGATGTTTGCTTTGCTTTCTTCAGCATTGAGTTTCAGTTGTCATTTCTGGAGTCTGAGTGTATGGTTTATAAGATAATGAACCTTTTTAAAACATGAATGCCACTAACAGAAGAAATTGTAGTAAATACATTAAAAAAACGGTTCAATGGTTGGAAATATTTGTAATGTGGCTTGGTATTTTACAAGACCTTTGTTTTGATAGTTTGTACATGCTTTGATATGGAGTTCGTTGTATGAAGTGGAATCAGATTTTACCAATGTGTCAGCACATGGTAAATTGCAAAAAGCACAGATGACCATTATTCATTGTGACAGTAATAGTTTAGGGTATGTCCCTGGAATATCTTTGCAATTTGCTGGAAATATACATTTGGATCACTGAAGGCACTTTCAAAAAACACATTTCTCTTTTCAGGATTTACTCAAAAACAAGTGTGGAAAAGGCCAAAAGAATTGCATCCAATTGTTTTGAAAGGCAGAAGTAGTGTTAATAAAGCTGCCACTGCATTTGTTCATGACTGTGGTATGCCATCTTTTAGAAATACCAACATGTGACATTATGTGATCAATATTGTTGGAAAGGATGAAGTAGATCTGACATTATGGAAATTAAGTATTTTTGTGGAGTATCCAGAGTTCAGTAAATCCATTTTTGTGAAAAAAGATAATAAGGTGAGTCACCATTGTTAGTTTTAAAATAGTATTTGGATTTATATTGGCAATAAGTCCAGTCTCCATTTTTTGGAAAATCTAGCCCACTGACACGTTCACTTGTCTGTGGATATCCCCAACACAAGTACACTGAAGGGTGGGATTGGATTATTCTGCATTTTGAGTAACAAATGTTGGTTCTGAAAAGAACCATGATTTTATTTGTATAGAACCAGGACGTTTTTGCTTCCCGATTCCTGTTCATGATGCAGGAGCTGGACCGCTTTACAGGAAAGCTCAGGACCGGGACAGAAGGAGTTTATGTTAATTTATTTTTTATTTATTTATGTTTATGGATGCATGTATGCTTGTGTTATGACTGAGTGTATGATAATGGGTGCTCATGTGAATTATGGAGTGCTTCCTGCGTGAATGTGTGTGTGGTGTGTTTGTATTGGTCCGTGGAGCTGATTTTGGCAAGTGGCGGCGTACACAAAAAAGGCATTTTAAAAAGGCCTTTGTTGCACAATCCCACCTACTCACCTGCCAAAATCAGCTCTCCTTGGCAGGTGGTGGAGCCCAGGCACTATACTGGGGGTAGAGTGCAGTGACGGCACATGATAGTTTATAGCCATTTGGATTTACTGTCCATTTGACATTTTGGGGTGGGGGGAAGGCCATAGCCATTTGGACTTACTGCAGGCCTGCCCACATTTTGCTCAGGGGGGGGTCCCAGGCCAAAAATGTTTGAAGACCACTGCTTTAGTGACAATTCATCATGTCAGTTCCGAAAAAGTAGATACCACTCAATAATGGAGGCAATGGGCCTCATTAGGACCCAGGCGGTAAGGGGTTTACGGCGGCGTAAACAGCGCCGACCCTTACCGCCTGATTCCGAGGTCCCTTAGCGCCATGGAGGATTTAACACCTGCTTTTAGCAGGTGTTAAAATCCATGGCGCTAAGGGACCTTGTTGTTAATTACGCCACCGTAATTTACGGTGGCGTAATTAACGCCTTCCCCACTCCCATTATGCCCTATGGGGCAAAAATGGGAATGGGGAAGGGTAAATGGGGATTGGGGACTTACCGCCCCGCCAACCTCGGAATGGGGCGGTAAGTCCGCCAACCACCATGGCGTAAACATAGTTTACACCATGGTGGTAAAGGTACGACCCAGGCGGTAACTTACCGCCTGGGTCATAATGAGGCCCAATGTATTTTGTTGGCCGAAGACCAACCGCCTCATGTGTTTGGTATTAGAAATACAGATCCATAAGCTTGACTAAAGTGCGGCCATTTTGATGTGATTGAAATCGCCATTTTGTTTTTAACTTTCACTTCTTGCCTTCTGTTGAAACTGCTTTGCTGAAAGCTTATTCTGCTCCACTATTACATTATTGTTCATGCATAGAGCAAGGCCACAAGATACTTGTTGAAACATAACACTGGCGACCCAGACAGCAATGCCCGGTCTCCTCCCTCACACGTCCTTGGAAGTAAGCAACAAGGCATTTAGTCATTACACAGGTGCCAGCTAGTCTCGCTCATGCGGTAGAAATGGTAGAAACGAACAATTAATGGCTTGAATTATGTTCTTCTTTGGGCCCCCTTCCCTGAGCCCTGTAGAGCCCTGGAGAGCGATTTGACCCCTTGCACACAAATAGAAACTAGGACATAGCGATGCCTGGAATGTGTCTCTCCCCTGCACGCAGCTTGCTTGCAAGAACAGAAGCAATGTGTTCTCTAAAACAAAGAATTGTGTCTGCAGGCTCGCGAAATTGTTGCTAAAATGAATGTCTGAAGGTGTCATACTTGTCACAATTGTCAATCAAGCAACCCAATTCAAAGGAAATACATTATGGGCGGTATTGAATATGTCACCGCTGATTGTGAGATGCCCATTTTTTATATATGTAACTGTTGTACAATGTTCGCTCTCTTGCGTCCCTCGGGGTCTGGAGACACACGTCGCGGGGCGTGAGACCTAGTCGGTCAACTGAGACTATTTGCTTTGCAATAAACCCTAGCTTTTGGGAATACAACCTCATGTCTGGCATATCATTCGTGTGTGGTGATTGTGCCTTGTTTCCATACACGAGGGTCCCCTAGGGGCCACATCAAAATGGCGCCTGAATACGGACCCTCCCCCACTTGTTCCATCGTGTACGTTGTAATATAAGGAAGGCGAGTTAAACGGCGAGGACGAGACGGTCGAGCCGGAATCAAGAGGTGTTCGGGGCGCCCCTGTGAAAGTGATGAGAGACGCCTTTGCAGATCTGTACACAGCTGATCCCTGATCGACGTGCCCGGCCAGAGAACAAGGAAGTGAGGGTCCAGAAACGAGGCAGAGTAAGCCAAGAGCGCTGCAGCAGTCACTTCCCATTCCCATTGTCCCATCCGCAACTCCGGCCATTGAACTTGAACTCACAGAAAGAAGAGAGGATAATGCAAGGACAGAGGGGACGGGACAGAGTTAGTGCACTAGAGTGACCTGTAGTGCGATCAGCAGGGAGAGAAAATGGGAATTTCAAGAACAGGCAGCGATGTATATAAACGGGAATGATGAAACGTCGACGCTGGACTCGATGTATGATTTCAGGAGGAGCAATGAAAGACAGGTATTGTTGGAATGCATGGGGGAATGTTTAATAAGGAGATGGAAGCAGTTAATTGGGATGGTACCGCCACAGAAGTTGTTGGATTTGTATGCTTTGGCATGTTGTAGAGAGAGAGATGAAGAAATAAAGGAACATGTAGACAGGCTTTTTGAATTTAAGAATGAACTTGATGATGCATATGCTGAAATGTTTACCATGCAAGGGTATAGGAATAGAGATATAAGAAGGGATTGAAAGGAGGCGGTACCATATGTGCAGCGGTGATTTCGAGCCGGGGTCAAGAGGTGTTCGGGGCGCCCCTGTGAAAGTGATGAGAGACTCCTTTGCAGATCTGTACACAGCTGATCCCTGATCGACATGTCCGGCCAGAGAACAAGGAGGCGAGGGTCCCGAAACGAGGCAGAGTGAGCCAGTGGTGTTGCTAGGTCTGGTAAAGACCCGGGGCTATGCTGATGTCGGAAAAGTTGGGACTGGGGGCTAGCTAGCCTTTTGGCTGTAGCCCCTGCGATTCTATCCGGGTCTACAACCAAAAGACCAAGGGCTCTAGCCCGCTTAGCCCCTCCCTAGCAACGCTCTGGAGTGAGCCAAGATACGCAGACACGACGATTATTGGTTGCATCAGTATACGGACGACTTGCACCTTGAAAAGGCAAATTGATTGATCAGGTGAGTCATGCCCCGATTCGAAGTAACCCTGATATTGGTTGAGAGTTGATTTTGCAAAATCAAACGCCAAGCGTAAGGTTGATTAGCCAAGGGAAAGGTTAAAACATGCCTGGGGTATTGTCCACCTTAGTGGGATTTTTCCACTGCGGTAGACAATCTTTGGAAACTGGCCAGGTTGCGCCACCCATGGGGTCGCCGGCGTATGAGATGTATGTGAAGTATGGTGTGGGGGCGATAATGATTTGTGAAATTTGGCATAGGCAAACCAGAAAAGAAGAGGATTTACAATGGCCGAATCACAGGAGTTTTGAGATTTTGAGGATAGATTATTTAGAAAAAATGCTGCTGAAAAAAAAAACACGTCCTGCTGCATTTGATGTCCTTAGAGACTGGAGGAAGGAAGCTATGCTTCGTTGGAAAAGCAGAGATAAAAATGCGTGCAGGCATAAGTGAAAAACAGAAAGAGTGAAAGAAAGGCAGGAGGAGGAGTGGGATGAGAATTTGAGAAAATCAGACAGATGTGGTCAGTTGAGTATAGACAAGATATATCCACAACAAGAGCTGCCTTCATCAGATGAGTTAATAAGCAAAATATTAACTGAAACAAGGCGAGAGCACCAAACAAGAGAGACTAAGAAGACCGCACCAGTGTCTATTGCTCAGCCCCCTTCAGTTGCTCAGCCCCTCCCTATTGTTCAGATCCCAGCACAGCCACAGATCATACAATCAGCACTTCCCACTAGCCAGCCAGCAGCGCTGCAGCCCTCAACTCCAGCACTGCAGCAGTCAATTCCCATTCCCATTGTCCCATCCGCACCTCCGGCCATTTAACTTGAACTCACAGAAAGAAGAGAAGATGATGCAAAGGCAGAGGGGACGGGACAGAGTGAGTGCACCAGAGTGACCCGTAGTGCGATCAGCAGGGAGAGAAAACAGGAATTGCAAGAACAGGCAGCGATGTATATAGACGGGAATGATGAAACGTTGATGCTGGACTCGATTTATGATTTCAGCATGAGCAATGAAAGGCAGGTATTGTTGGAATGCATGGGGGAATATTTAATAAGGAGATGGAAGCAGTTAATTGGGATGGTACCGCCGCAGAAGTTGTTGGATTTGAATGCTTTGTCACGCTGTAGAGAGAGAGATGAAGAAATAAAGAAACATGTAGACAGGCTTTTCGAATTTAAGAATGAACTTGATGATGCATATGCTGAAATGTTTACCATGCCAGGGTATAGGAATAGAGATATAAGAAGGGATAGAAAGGAGGCGGTACCATATGTCCAGCGGTGATTTCGAGACAGGATCAAGAGGTGTTCGGGGCGCCCCTGTGAAAGTGATGAGAGACTCCTTTGCAGATCTGTACACAGCTGATCCCTGATCGACATGTCCGGCCAGAGTACAAGGAGGCGAGGGTTCCGAAACGAGGCAGAGTGAGCAAAGATACGCAGACACGATGATTATTGGTTGCGTCAGTATACCGACGACTTGCACCTTGAAAAGGCGAATTGATTGATCAGGTGAGTCATGCCCCGATTCGAAGTAACCCTGATATTGGTTGAGAGTTGATTTTGCAAAATCAAACGCCCAGCGTAAGGTTGATTAGCCAAGGGAAAGGTTAAAACATGCCTGGGGTATTGTCCACCTTAGAGGGATTTTTCCACTGCGGTAGACAATCTTTGGAAACTGGCCAGGTTGCGCCACCCATGGGGTCACCGGCGTATGAGATGTATGTGAAGTATGGTGTGGGGGCGATAATGTTTTGTGAAATTTGGCATAGGCAAACCAGAAAAGAAGAGGATTTACAATGGCCGAATCACGGGAGTTTTGAGAATAGATTATTTAGAAAAAATGCTGCTGAAAAAGAAAACACGTCCTGCTGCATTTGATGTCCTTAGAGACTGGAGGAAGGAAGCTATGCTTCATTGGAAAAGCAGAGATAAAAATGCGCGCAGGCATAAGTCAAAAACAGAAAGAGTGAAAGAAAGGCAGGAGGAGGAGTGGGATGAGAATTTGAGAAAATCAGACAGATGTGGTCAGTTGAGTATAGACAAGATATATCCACAACAGGAGCTGCATTCATCAGATGAGTTAATAAGCAAAATATTAACTGAAACAAGGCGAGAGCGCCCAACAAAAGAGACTAAGAAAACCGCACCAGTGTCTATTGCTCAGCCCCCTTCAGTTGCTCACCCCCTCCCTATTGTTCAGATCCCAGCACAGCCACAGATCATACCATCAGCACCTCCCACTAGCTAGCCAGCAGTGCTGCAGCCCGCAACTCCAGCACTGCAGCAGTCAATTCCCGTTCCCATTGTCCCATCCGCACCTCCGGCCATTTAACTTGAACTCACAGAAAGAAGAGAAGATGATGCAAAGGCAGAGGGGACGGGACAGAGTGAGTGCACCAGAGTGACCCATAGTGCGATCAGCAGGGAGAGAAAACGGGAATTGAAAGAACAGGCAGCAATATATATAGACGGGAATGATGAAACGTCGACGCTGGACTCGATTTATGATTTCAGGAGGAGCAATGAAAGACAGGTATTGTTGGAATGCATGGGGGAATATTTAATAAGGAGATGGAAGCAGTTAATTGGGATGGTACCGCCGCAGAAGTTGTTGGATTTGAATGCTTTGTCACGCTGTAGAGAGAGAGATGCAGAAATAAAGGAACATGTAGACAGGCTTTTTGAATTTGAGAATGAACTTGATGATGCATATGCTGAAATGTTTACCATGCCAGGGTATAGGAATAGAGATACAAGAAGGGATAGAAAGGAGGCGGTACCATATGTGCAGCAGCGATTTCTTCTGCCGTCAAGACAGGCGAGTGAAAAATTAAAAATATGTATACGAGAGGCGTTAAGATTACAGATCCTAGTATTCCCACAATGGAAATACATGAAATATTTGATGAATACCCCTTGCCAATGAAAAGGAAAGCACTGCAGACAATGTTTGAGTATTTACAGGACAAAGATATAGATGATAAAAAAGCTAGCCCCCCAGAATTGATGGCGATATACAAGAGAGCATTAGCACATGGAACAGGAGAAACAGCCTTATCACTTGATTTGGGAATAGTACTGCATATGAGAGAGGGGGGAGGAAAAGTAAGTGCGGCATTTCCAATGAGAGAAGTCCCACCTACTTTTATGCCTAAAGTAGAGATTACAGCAGTAGGCAATAAACCAGCGCAGGTAACGGAAGCACATTAAACAGCACAATATGTGCACGTCCCCTTCTCCAGTCAGGAAGTGAATAATATAAAACAGACGGTTCCCGATTTAAGGAAGAATCCAGCGGGATTCTATAAGGAAATAGAGTCCTATTTGAGATCATCCATGTTCACTATGAATGATGTAGACTTAATATTCCCAGTAGTTGTGCCAACAGATATATGGAAGCAAATAAGAAAAGTAAATGATTTGGTGGCCTATGGTGCCACTTGGGAAGATTTAGTAGCAGAGGATAAGAATAGACAGGTGGGCGAAAAACCATTGCCAAATATGGCAGCGTTACCAGCACGGATAATACAAAAATTGAAGGAAATAGTTCCAGAGAAAATAATTGTATGGGACAAATTAACTGCACGTGCTCAGGGCAAGGATGAGTTATCTACATATTATTTTAATAGATTTGAGGAAGTATTTACGGATTTAAGTGGACAGGATGTAAGCACAGAAGCAGGTAAAAGACTATTTGTTGATAAGTATGTGAGAGGGTTAATACCTCCAATTCAAAACTTAATAATGACATCAGAAAGTGCATGGCAAGCAAAAACGTTGAGCAAAGTATTGCATATGGCCCAATATTATGAGAACAGAGTGAATACAGAGAAAGAGAAAGAGGTAAAGGATAGGGTGAATTTAAAAACAAGGGTGCTACTTCAGCAAGTGACGGGACACAATAGAGGGAGAGGAAACGCGCAAGGGAGAAGTAATTCGAACATGCATGGAGGGCCTCTGGGACTAAATCAGTGTGCGTACTGCAGAGAGGAGGGTCACTGGCGAGCGCAATGCCCACATTTACAAAATAGGAATGGGTATGGTCAGAGAAGACAGCATAGGGGACACCCAGGAACAAATGGACAGAATAGAAACAATATGCAGCAGCACCAAAATAGTCAAGGAAATGGTACCCAGAATCAATACCAAATCCAAGCTCAAAATCAGACTGCTTTTAGCCAAAATCAGAGCCAGCAGAACCCACAGTATGGAAATCAGAGTGAGCAAAATAGAGGAAAGGGCGGAAACATTTTTGATACACAACCAAATACGTATTATAGTAGTAATTACACATCGGTTGATGTGTTGTTCCCTCAATAGGACAGCCCAAGACAGGGGTCAGAACCAGTGTCTATTCCCGTGAATCAAAAAGGAGCCTACGTAGAAATTAAAGTCGGGAATAGAGAGCACAGCTTTCTCGTAGATACAAGGGCGCAAAAGTGCTCGATAGACCATCACTTGGTTCCGGAAATACCACTGTCAGGGCAAAAGAATATTTCAGTAGGGTTCGCAGGTACCCCAGTGATCAATCTAGTGTCCCAATCAGTACCAGTAACATTAGGTCCATTCACTGAATATTGTCCATTCCTCTTAACAGAAAATTGTGGGGAAAATCTTTTGGGATTAAATTTATTGAAAAACCTGAGTGCAGTTATCCATTGCACTCCTGATGGAGTGTTCTTGACAATTTCACCACAGAATGTACCAGTGTCAGAATTGTTGTCCAAACATTTGCCAGGAGAATTGAGTAAAGTGCCAACTTGCATATGGGTGAGGAATGACAATGATGTGGGATGCTTGAAAATAGAGCCAGAAAAATCGTTCTAAGAGGGAGTAACGCTGCCACATATTCCAGAGTATAAAATTTCAGCAGAGGGAGCCAAAGGATTGAAAAGTATTGTTTCAGATTTGGTAAGACTAGAGGTGATTGAAGAGATTACAGGCAGCACATGTAACAGCCCCATTCTCCCAGTATATAAGAAAGGAGGTAATGAAGTATCATATTGTTTCATAATTGATCTGCGTGCATTAAACAAAGTGATTGACCCTCAATTCCCATTGGTCCCAGACGTCACCACGATTTTGACAATGATTCCTGCCTCAGCAGAATATTTTAGTGTTATAGACATGAAGAATGCATTCTTCAGCATTCCAGTACATAAGGAAAGCAGATACTTGTTTGATTTTACATTAGGAGGACGATCATTAACATTCACGCGCATTCCACAGGACTACACAGAGAGTCCGTGTATTTACAGCATGGCATTGAAAGAACAGCTAGATATGCTAGAATTACCGGCAGGTTGTGTATTGTTACAATATATAGACGATGTATTGATTGCTGCTGATACAGACGAGATTTGTAAAAAAAAGTACTGTTTTATTGTTGTCACACATAGCAGCACTTGGCCATAAAGCAAGCTTAAAGAAATTCCAATATTGTCGAAAGGAGGTGGCTTATTTGGGCTACCTACTTTCGAGAGAAGGGAGAAGACTGACGCCAGAAAGGATAGAGAGTATCTCTGGTATGCCTATTCCAAAAACACAGAAAGGAGTCAGAGCTATAACAGACATGGCTTCCTATTACAGGCAGTGGATTGTGAATTTGCGTTGATTGTGAAACCTTGCAATGGAATGAAGAATGCCACAGAGCATTTGATCTGCTCAAAACTGCATTGTGTTCTGCTCCAGTTTTGGGCACACCAAACTATGAAAAAATGTTCAGATTGTTTGTACATGAGAGTGAAGGCTGCGCGTTGGCTGTTTTGACGCAGGAACAAGGTGGAAGAAATAGGCCATGCGGCTATTTTTCTTCCGTGCTGGACCCTGTAGCGCACGTACTACCACGTTGTTTGCGAGCTGTTGCAGCGGCTGCTGCATCAGTGAAACAAACAGAAGGAATGGTGTTGGGGCACACCTTAATTTTGATGGTGCCACATGCCATAGACGTTCTATTAAATAGAACACAGACGCAACACCTCACTTCTGCTAGACTGACTAGATATGAAATTGTCCTATTCGTGCCACACATCCAAATTATGAGGTGTAGCGCTTTGAATCCTGCAGAATTAATGCCACTGCCCATGGAAGAATTATGTGAGATTGAATCACCTCCCCATGATTGTTTAATGGTCACTGAGGAAGAAACGAAAGGAAGGATTGATTTAACAGATACCCCACAAAAAGAGTCAGATGGAGAACTGTTTTGTGACAGCTCCTGTTTTAAATTACCTGATGGCACATCAACTGCTGACTATGCTATCACTACACTGGACAGTATTGTAGAAAGCAAAAGAATCCCTTACAAATCAGCACAAGCCGCGGAGATAATAGCGTTAACCAGAGCTTGTGAAATATCTGAAAATCTGAGTGTAAACATTTACACTGACAGCCAATAAGCCTTTGGCGTGGTTCATAACTTTGGCCAACTCTGGGCTGAGAGGGGTTTCTTGTCATCACATGGAGCCAGAATTAACATGGCCCTTTGATTGTACAATTGCTGTCTGCACTTATGTGTCCAAAGCGCCTAGCAATAGTGAAATGCGAGGCGCTTAAAAAAGTAACATGTAAAGTGGGAGAGGGAAACGCATTTGCAGACAGGATTGCGAAGCAAACTGCCACTGATTTGAATACCAAAATGTTGAAAGTACAGTCAGAGGAAGTGCCCTGCATGATAGAAAATGGAATTGCTACTGTCAAAGAGATGCAGGCAGAAGCAACTGCTGACGAAATACAAAAATGGGCTGAGGGCCCTGCAGAATTAGATCTAGAAGGCTGCTAGGCGGACAAAAGAAGTAGAAATTGGATGCTGCCCAACTCCTATGTTACCGCAATGGTCATAATGGCCCACAGTCCTACACACATTTGTGCTAAGAAGATAGTCCAGCATTTAGCCACAGTATGGCAGAACACACACATAAAGAAAAATGCAGAAAGACTGGTACAAAATTGTATTACGTGCTTGCAACACAATGTGGGGAAGGGAACAGTGACTCCAACAGGCAGTTTCGGCCCTCCCTCTATGCCATTGAAGTAATCCATTTTGATTTCATAGAGATGGAGAGGTGCCAAAACTTGAAGTACGTTTTAGTGGTTGTGTGTCGATCAGTAAGTGGGTGGAAGCATATCCATTAAAAGAATGCACCGCCATGAGCACTGCAAAAGTAATGTTAAAGGAATATTTTTCACGGTTCGGTCTGCCCTGGGTCATATGGTCAGATAATGGCCCGCATTTTGTGGTATTGCAGATTTGTGCAGGTTTCCAGATTGACAAGAGATTCCATTGCGCCAGAAACCCCATGAGTGCCGGTCTTATTGAGTGTCAGAACAGCAAATTAAAGGACAAAATAAGTAAAATATGTGCAGGAAACAAGTAGCGTTGGGTAGACCCATTACCGCTAGCGCTACTGTGCATGTGCACATCTGTGCAGGCAAGAACTGGGCTCTCCCCGTACGAGATTGTGATGGGGAGGCCAGCGAATGTTTGGTGTGCACCACAGCCAAAGCAGCTAAAAGAGGTAGAATATCCTGTGCTCAGTACATATTGTAACCTTTTAATGCAGAAATTGTGTTTGATTCATCAGCAGGTGCAGGAGGCTCTTCCCGTCAAATACACTGGTCCTGGGAATTCACTGGAACCTGGAGAGTGGGTTCTAGTGAAGAATTTCGAAAGAAAGTAATCACTTGCACCCAGATGGCGTGGACCCTATCAGATACGTTTGGAAACACAGACTGCAATCCGTGTAGACGGTATGAAGTCGTGGATGCATGCAATGCATGCTAAGGAGATCCCATCGCCATTGGAAAAACTGCCTGATCGAGACGACCAAAAAGAGACAGCAGCCCCAGAAACGAAAGAAATTGTTGGCAGTTCCTTGTCACAAAATCTGTCTGATCCTGAAGTAAAGCCTGAAACGAAGCCTGAAAAAATTGCTATAAAGGAGAGAGGGCAAAGAGTGCCCCAACGTTGTCCAGCAGAACCTGCATCACTGCTGGCTGATACAAAGCCTGAATCATCACTCTGGCGCCCATCATCTGTCATTGCGCCGCAGGCTGACTCCGAGTCTGAATCTGGAAGTGCACCCGCACTAGTCATTGATCACACGATACCAGGAGCAAGGTGGTATAATTTATGGCCTCGGAAGAAGGAGTGATCAAATCTGCATTTCTTTTTGATCTTTGTTGCCTCTGTTTCCCATCACGGATAAAGTGGGAACCGTAGGCCTGGGGGAGAGCAGCATGAGGGTTCTGCAAATCGGACAGCTCAAGAACGCGGCTCCCTGGTGCTAAAAAAAAAATCCATGTGTAGGTCACCCCTCAGGGACAAGAGGGGCTCATTTGGTATGAAGGCAATTGATAACTGCTCTGGAGTTGTTTGAGCAATGTGCAGATGCACAGAAATCTTGCCCAACGTATAGCAATTCAGGCTGCTGAGAACTGGCAGAACAAACTGTTGACATTTCCGAACTTATTGACATTCGAACGAGTGCAACGATAAGAGATATTCACGACGAACATTGTTGGAGAAGAGGGGCAGCGAGAGAAAAATGCCAGAACCAGCTTTTGCCCCCTCCTGCACCACCGCTGATAATGAGTTAAATCTAGAGACTGGAATGTTACAAAAAAAAGATTGCCGAAAAAAAATTGTATGCTGATCTTAACAATAGTCATGTGTGTGATGAGTATATTAGCCCCAATAATGACAGTATTGGTATTATGGTACTTAGAAGAAATACATCCATTAGAAGTGCACTTGCCTATTAGAAACATCTCCACTACTGAAAGCCCAGTTCATGTGATTACTTACACTTTGTCCCCAATGGCGAAAGACACAGGGAAGGATATGGAAATAACACACTATTGTTAATCATGAATATGACTCACTCAATATTGAGAAAAACCAATTGTTGAGTGTGTGCTCACTTGCCACAGCATGGTGGAAAGGGAATAGGTTGGTATGTGCAGCCATTGCCATTGAATTCTGCATGCTACGCGTCCTTGAGTACACTATATTATGGGAAATGGAACAAAAGTGAAACAGGTCAATTAGACATAACAAACATGAATGAATTTGAGGAGATTATGAAACCTGTAGGTTGTTCTATATTTCATAAAGCACGGCTGATCACACCAGTAGTGATGCCAGAAGACAGATTATTTGTGCCATATAAATCATCTGTAATTACGTTTCATATGAACCCAGAAGGAAATAAAGATACAGTGCCCCCCTCCTATACAGTAAACTACAGTCCACGCTCTGTTCCCTTTTGCCTCAGGAAAAAGAGCTCCTATTCAGTGGGGACATTCACTAGATGTATGAATATAGCATTCCTTGATATAGAGGTAGAACCAGTTTATGTAGGTGACCCTGTATATTTCATATGTGGAGCAAAAGCGTATCCCTGGTTACCTAGAAACTGGGGAGGTACTTGTTATTTGGGACTTCTGTTCCCAGGAGTATTCCTTTCAAAAACAGAAGATATAGCAAAATTGTCCAGGTCAAGACCACGGCGGGATGAGGAAGGAGGTCTTATTGCAGAAGACATAGCAAAATCATTTATACCATTTTGGGGCCAAGCAATAAACTCCTATAATATAAGACAGCTGTCCAGAATATTAGAGAAAACAATAAATGGAACAACGGAAATATTATACAATATGACATTAGAAGAAAAAGGAATTAGATTAATGACACTCCAAAATAGGATGGCTCTTGACCTAATTCTGGTTGATCGTGGGGGAGTTTGTAAAATCGTGGGATCAGCGTGTTGCGAATTTGTAAGCGACTCCTCCCCTACGATTTTCGAAGCAATAAGAAAGTTGCACTTTTTGAGCTCTGACCTCCACCCCCCAGAAGGAAGTTGGGAATTGAACATAAGCTCCTGGTTCTGGGAAGTATTACGCTCATGGTGATGGGAATTAGTTGCGATCCTAGTAGCATTGCTAGGCATATTTATGACATGTTGTTGTTGTATGCACTGCTTTCCTATAATTTGCACTGAAATAAGTGAGGAGTGTGCACAAATGGTACCAAAAAAGAACATCACTAAATTAGATACTCAAATAAATCATGAAATGAAGACCGTAAAAGAATTCATGTCAATCAATATCGATGACAACGAGGAGGAAACTAGTAGTATGCAAAACTCAGAATCAGATACTTGGTCGGAAGAGGATGCAATGTATGGATGAGGCGTTTGGCATACGGCCAAAAGGAGGGTTTGTCAGTCCAGAAAAAGTAGATACCCCCCCATAATGGAGGCAATGTATTTTGTTGGCCGAAAACCAACCGCCTCATGTGTTTGGTATTAGAAATACAGATCCATAACCTTGACTAAAGTGTGGCCATTTTGATGTGATTGAAATCGCCATTTTGTTTTTAACTTTCGCTTCTTGCCTTCTGTTGAAACTGCTTTGCCGAAAGCTTATTCTGCTCCACTATTCCATTATTGTTCATGCATAGAGCAAGGCCACTAGATACTTGTTGAAACATAACACTGGCGACCCAGACAGCAATGCCCAGTCTCCTCCCTCACAAGTCCTTGGAAGTAAGCAACAAGGCATTTAATCATTACACAGGTGCCAGCTAGTCTCGCTCATGCGGTAGAAATAGTAGAAACAAACAATTAATGGCTTGAATTATGTTCTTCTTTGCGGCCCCCCTTCCCTGAGCCCTGTAGAGCCCTGGAGAGCGAGTTGACCCGTAGCACACGAAGAGAAACTAGAAGATAGCGAGGCCTGGAATGTGTCTCTCCCCTGTACGCAGCTTGCTTGCAAGAACAGAAGCAATGTGTCCTCTAAAACAAAGAATTGTGTCTGCAGGCTCGCAAAATTGCAAACTGTTGCTAAAATGAATGTCTGAAGGTGTCATACTCATCACAATTGTCAATCATCGAACCCAATACAAAGGAAATACATTATGGGCGGTATTGAATATGTCGCCGCTGATTGTGAGATGCCCATTTTGTATATATGTAACTGTTGTACAATGTTCACTCTCTTGTGTCCCTCGGGGTCTGGAGACATACGTCACGGGGCGTGAGACCCAGTTGGCCAACTGAGACTATTTGCTTTGCAATAAACCCTAGCTTTTGGGAATACAACCTCGTGTCTGGCGTATCAGTTTGTGTGTGGTGATTGTGCCGTGTTTCCATACGCGAGGGTCCCCTAGGGTCCACACCAATCATGGCCAAATCGAGTTGTCCTCTCATCCTTCAGGGTTTTGATCTGGACCATTGTCTTTCTCCTTCAGCAGTGTGCAGGTTTGTTTATTCTGTAGGCAATCATGTCCATTGGATTTCTCAGCTAATTCCTGAACTGTATAACATGTCTTAACTCTAGATTTTATAAAAACTTGATAAAAACAGTTAAACAATATTCATAAGCTGGTAAATCCCAGTACTACTGTGTCTTGAGATTGCTGTTGAAGGGCAGATGTTTTAAGTGTAATGTGTTGGGTGGGTGATTGGGGAAAGCTTAATATTGCTGTGATGTGGTAGCTTAAAGGGTGGGGGAGGGTAGTGTCACAGGTATTGTTCAACTTTGCTATTCTTTTCACCCCTCTAGGAAGGGGCCCCATATAAAAGTGGGCTTCATCACATACTCTGTATACTACTTTATTCTAACCAAGACTGGTATGTCGTGGGGGGTAGATTTCCCCCACCATCTGAGTATGCATGCTTTCACCACTGAGAGAGTGATTGCTGTCCATTTATTCCAATGGGTAGGGGAGCGATCTTCCTTTGGATATCGTGTAGCAGACTCGTTTTCACTTCCCTGTTTACTGTTATCCCACTTGTTGAGTCTATGTGGGTCAATATTTGGGGTCGGTCATCGCTTAATGCCCGACATAACCACATCATTTGCACAATCAGTGCGTTCTCACTTTTGCAGTGCCAGCACTTGTACTTTGTTGGAAGCCCCACCATGAATAGCTTACTTGGTGACCAGCATGATTTATGAAGGATCGTAAGTTGTGTGCATTTTGTTCTCACTTCTCTGAGGCCCAGTGAATAGTGTTTCAGTATATTGAACAATTGCACGTTTCAAAATTGTCGCTCTTAGCAGGGATTCACATTTGTGTTTGAGTCCTGATGAGCTCTTATCATGGAGGATGCCTGTCAGCAGTGTGTTGTATGTTTTGAAGACTATGGGGCTCATTACATGTTGGCCAGTTTCCTCACCGGACAACGACAAGTTTGATGGTGAGGGACTTAGCTCCAGCAAACAGCTGGAGGTAAGTCAGGCCCCTTACCAGCAAAAATTGCTGGTATTACCGAGACTTGTACTACCTGGACCGGTATTACCAATGGCGGTAATACCATCAGTGTCCCCATGGACTCCATGGACTGGAGATTTACATCGCACACCAGCATTCATAATCCAGCGGTAATGCCGCCGGACCGAGTGCCGCTATCAGTAATAAAGTTTTCCGGTATCAAGGCAGACCGGCAAACTTAAAATGAGCCCCTATGTGTTTGTTGCCTTTCCATGACTGCAGGAAGTGTGCAATGAGGGAGGTGACAGCTGAATTTCTGTTTGATCTCGTTGCTCTTTCCAAGGATGCCTTTAATTGGATATACTTCCACCTTTGATTGCTTAGTGGGGCAAACCTTTGTTGTAGAGAGTTGAATGTTGCCATGTTGTCACTGGCTCAGACATTGCTTACATTGTTTATACCAGCCTCGGCCCAGCTGCCCCACCTAAACAAGCGCCTGTCTATTTTTAGTTTCCAGTTATTCCAGAGGAGTGCTTCTAAGTGGAGGTATGTGTCTATTCACAGTAGTTCATTTAATGTTTTCCTGCTCTTGTAAGTGGCAAATGTGATTGGGTACAGGAGTGTTTGTGGTTTGTCTCTGTATTTCAGTTCTAGCTTGGAGGAGGCATCTGTGGCCTCTAATTCATGGGTTAGCCAGTCTAGATCTGAGGTGCTGTCTGTGAATGTGCATGGCATATCTGATAGACGATAAGTAATAAATAAGCGATAAATAATATAGCTCTATGTGCAGTAGTTTCATACCTCCATCCTGTCTACTGGTGAAAAGCTTGACCATACCCAGTCGTTGCATGGATTTGTCCTGTTAAGATAGGCACCAATATACCAATAAGAAGATTCAACTCAAACACAGAGAAATTGCAAGTGTCCAAGAAAACCCAGCTTTATTCCAATGCAGACAGCTGCTGGGAGGGCATACAAAAGACAATCTCAAAATAGGGTTAACAACAAGTTTGTATACAAAGAAATCATCATAGCTGACATCATAGTTAGTATATTCATCAAAAACACATGTTCTTGGTTTTGGTTTGTTGACAGAGTATCAAAAATATTGTTATCTATAAGTGAAAATGTTTGCGATTGGTTCTTCTACAACAAATAACTCCTCCTAGGTTCAACTTTCTACACATGGCACATTTCAATCTAACATGCTATTGCTTGCATTCAACTACACTAGTGGATAGGTTATGTACTCATTGTCCTCTGCATTTTTATGCAGTTCCAAAATACTTGGTGAGGAAGGAGAGATGGCGAACCGCTATAATCCAGTTTAAAGAAGCTACTACCCTCTGTTTCCCAGGCCTGAGGACTTGTTTGCCAGACTGTTTGTGACCTTGGCTTATAGTCTATGTTTCTGGATGTGCTAAGGAATTGGCAGGTGGACTATCTAATTGGACCTGGATTAAATGATCATTGTTTCAGTCATTTGGTAGAGGACCACTGTACTCTATCAGAGATCAATTTAATCTATTTGTTGGACACTAACATGTGTGTGCTTTCCTTCGGCAGCCACATGGAGTGTTGTGTATTTGTTTGTTATGGGACCATGTGGCACGGTAGCTACCTGCACCTGGCATTCAAGGATATGTGTATTTCTCACTGCTACCAATCAAAACTAATTAACTTTAATAATTGTATGCTGTTTGCCTGGGGAAACGTTATCTGGTGTGGTTTCAGCTTGTTAAGCAGAATTCTCCTCAGCGCACTGACTTTGGTGTTTGGGGCTTGCCTGAGCATTGTTTAGCCTGGAAATTTGTGTTAAGCAATTTCTTGTCAGGTTGTAGTATTTCATTGGTCTGAGTAATGGCAGTACTTCTGTTCATCCTCTGCCATGTTGTGCTCTTTGTGTCTTGCATGCATGCTACCATTCATTGTGTCCTGCCCGTGTATGCTGCAACCTGCACTGTCTCCATATTTACTTGTGTATAACTCCTTGTGTAACCCTGTCTGTGTATGCTGCAACCCTCCTACTTATAGGAATGCAAGTACTTTGTGTCCTACAACCTATTCTACTATTAATGGCAGCTGTCACTGGTGTTTTGCTAACAGTTTACTGGACCTTTCTCAGTTTATACCTTCGTTCATAATTGGGAAAAGGTGGGGCCAGTGCCGGTGCATCTCCATTACCACACTCCCCCCTCTGGTCAATTTATTGACCACCCCTTAATTGTCCCCCATCCTATCATAGCCATCTTTGGGTATACATATTTTACCTCCGCGCCAAAGCTGCCTCCTTTTCCTACATACTTTTTGGGGCCACATGTCATGAAGCAGCACTCCCCATCACCTTTACAATTGACCCAGTACTCTGTATAGATTTCACGGTCGAGAGGGGGCTCAAACAGGATACCTGGGGGGCCTATTGGTCTTTTAATGATTTGCATTTCTTGTGATCCATCTGTTTGAGTATGGATGTGCACCACATTATCTTTACCCAATATAATTGTCATCATGTGTTGCTCTACAACTTTTTTCCCAGTTTTCCTACATTATGCTAATATTTTTTGCAGGACGCTGAGATCTGTTACCACCAATACCAGGACTGCTATTAGTATTTTGAATGCATTACCTAGGTAGGAACGTATGAGGACAGAGCCATGAACCAGTCCTCATCAGCAGCTTCAATAGTTTCTTGGATAATTTATGTGTGCACATTTTGCAGGGACGTCAATGTCAAGCTCCCATTCTGCTCATTGTGTGCAGGTTAAAAATGTGCAGCAACTTGAGCCAATTTTTGCATGCATGCCTCCCTCCATGGCAGTGAAGAGGTGGAGGACATACCTGTTCTGTATAGTCATTAATCAATGGCTCGCAGATCCTCTTTAATCGCATTGAACCACTTTTCTATGGCATTCAAGGCCTGCAGTAACTCCTATCTTGTTATCTGCAATCATATGGCATTTGCTGTCATTTGTAAGCCAAGGGCGAGAAGAGATGCAAAGGACATAGACGCCCTGCTAAACAGCCTGTGTTCAGATGGGATATTATTTAGTGCATCGACCGATTCCTTCGAGAAATCATTTTATTGTTTCTTGTGTTGTGATTTGTTCTCCTTTTGGTCATTTGTTACCATGAGTTAGCGTACTATTTGCACCACATCACTTTGAGGAACTACCGTTGATAGTGCATGCAACACTGCTAGTGAGCAGATGCCACCTCAACATCTGCTGCTACATACTCTCTTGTTTTTATGTGCTGGGAACTACAGCTGTTCTATCGCTACTCTAAGTAACTGGAGAGGCATCACAGGTTTCCCTGTGATATCCTGTCACCACATTAGGTCACTGCGGGGCAATAAGCATCCCCGCTTTATCCAAAGATCCTGCTCTGTCTGTGGTGCGTGTCCCTAAAATTCCACTATTTGCGTCAATGATAATGCATTATAGCCCTCCTTTCCTTCCATGTTAAGCGTCTGAGCATATGACCCTTTGGGTATCGTGCATGCAATGGATGGGGATGCAGCATAATTCTGACAAAAAATAATCAATCCAACTCAAGGAGATGGCAAAGGTGATGTTTTATTAACAATTATCTAAAACAGGGAGTTAAAACAGACATCAACGGACGTTCGCTCGAGCTCTCAGTACATTTGTCATAAAAACATCCTTATATGCAATAAATACATCAGACATGATGTCATACTACATGGAAAATAAGAAAAAACCTATGAGGATTGTGATAGGTTCAAGGTGACCATCTAAGTATACTTTCTCTAAGGGCTGGGATTGTGAATGGCTATCTACTGTGAGATGGACAATTCATGCCTACCACTAAAACATGCCATCTTTAACACTATTAATTACACAGTATATCATTGGTCTTCAAACTATAAGGCCCTTAATTATACAGCTCTCTATAATTCGTTGGCATGCTCGTGCCATGTCTGGAACATTCGGTTCACTTAGCAGCATGTAAGCCCAGACCCAAGTGCCAGGACGTGGACTTGACTTTACCTCCCCACCCAATTAGCCCAACATCTCTCATCACCCATGCCTTCTGCCATGAAGCTTGTCTTTGAACTCGACATTGCAAAGTATTCTTGTATCTGGGAATATAGGCTTTCACTATCGTTGTTCGAGGACTCCACGCTCAACTCTATTTCCATCCTTGGCTCATGTGACAGGAGACCATGATTTGGTCCATTTTCCAGAATTTAAATGTCTTAAATGAATAAAACTTGGCACGCTTGGTGTTCTTTCTTTGCACCTTAACAAGGGATGATTCAGCTTTACATGATCACTGCCTTCAAGAATAGACAACCAACCTTGGCTGCTTCAACTTTCACACAAGGCCAGACAGGCTTGCCATTCATTTCCACGATCCCAGTTTATCCTTGCTGTGACAGAGTTCTCGACCATTACCTCCTTGGGTCCTAGCTTACTAAATTCATGACACTGATGTCCAGTTTCTATACAATGGCGGCTACATATAGCAAGCTTCTAAGATTAATTAATCTATTTGCGTTACAGCATCTGTACAGTTATTGAACAGCTTGCATTTTCTCCAGTGCTTTGCACACGTGCAGTCTTCTTTTCGCATATGAAAGTTTACTTGATTCTTAACTTTGTCATTCATTTCTGTAATATCCATGCATTCTCTTCAGCCAGTATTCTTGGGGTGTCACACGTGTTTCTTGTGACGCCACTAGCTCCTCTTTTTGATCCTTTTCATATTCCTTCAGGGAGTTCCAAGCATGGCACAATCTCAGGCTTCCAACATATAGGAGGTAGGGGAGTGGTATTTCCTGCAGAGGCATGTAACTGCTCCTCTATATTCCCCCCTCTGGTCGAGTCATCGACCATCGCTTCAATGGTTTCCACATCTTGATAGTTTCTCTTGAAAAAATGCTTCGTTGGGGTCCAGATCTTCATCACCCCCCTCAGGGTGCCGGCTGATTTGGCATGCTCATCTACACCCCAGGTCATGTACACAGTCCATTCGGATTACAATAGACCCATCGTCCCACGTACTTCTTATGATTCTTTGCATACAGGAACTTTGTTCATTCAGGTGCTATGATTTTGGCTGCTATTTATTTTCTGACATCTTCATTAATCAATTCATTGGGTCCAAACCCAGATTCGACATCGATCATGATCGTCATTCCTACTGCTTTCTTTTCTGTCTTCTTGCATTGGGCAATCACTATCCTAATTACACAGAATCCAAATATCACCATCACCAATATTGCTCCAAGAAACCTGAAGACATTTTCCATCCACTGTGGAATCCATGAGAATACGGAAGCAAATTCATCTGAATTGTCCACTATGTCATCTTCCATCTTGTTATGCAGGTTCGTTAGAAAAGTTATCGCTTCTGTCAAAGTCCCATTCTCGTCATAGTGGGAAAGTGTGAATGTGCAAGATGATGGCCTGATTTTGGCGCAAACCCCTCCTTCCATTGCTATGGCTGTGATCATGTCAAGGACATACCTGTTCTGCATGGTCATTAGTTGTTTGGCCCTCAGCTCTTCCTTGATAACATTGCGTCCGTTTATGGTGGTGTTGATTGTCTGCAGAAGCTCCCATCTCATAATCTGCAACCACTTGGCATTGGCCATTGTCTGGATCCCAGCTATGAATATAGTTGTAAATATTGAAACAGTCTTGCTGAACAACCTGGGTTCATAAGGAATGGAGTTATATGCTTCTATTGACATGGCTGAGAAGTATTTATCTCTCCAGGTTTGATTGAGCAATCCAAGCAATCTTCTTTTTCTCAAATGGGCATCTACTTTTGGAAATTCTCCAATGTACAGGTCGGTCTGAGGAATCCCTAATGGTGGAACATGGATGAGCACCAAGGAGCACATCCCTCCCCAATCATTGGCCAGCTTCATGTAGGCCCTAGGCCCACAAGCCCAATATCGATCCATAAGGACAGTTGTCCCTGCTCCCATCCTAGAAACGTCAACTGTAGTTTTGCAGCCTTTGTTATCTCCCACATGCTTCTTTCCATCACTTCGGAAGCACAATGTTGCATACGCCAATGGGATCACAACCATTGGACCTGATTCATCTTCTAAATATGTCAGTAGTTTGACATGTTTAGCCCATGACTTCAAACATCCATTGTTCACTCTCTGCACCTCTTGTACATATTCTGGATTTAGTAGATGAGCTGCACAGGACATCAGTCCTCCTTCCAATCCCTTCTTGGAGTTCCTTAGATTAAGACTTCACTTTGTTCCCAACATGCAGGTGATCCAGCTATTTCTGTTATATCAAGGCAATCTATTCTCTTCATGTCTTCAATGACTACCTCTTCCTGTGCTGCTGCAGGATACACAAGCATCTTGCTCTCCCATCCAGGTTCCTTTTCCATCTCTGTAGTTTTGGTATAATTATCCTGCAATGGAAACAACCATTTCGATCTCCATCGTAAATTGGCCCTACTTCCCTGAAATTGTCCGCTGGTCATACATGCTGCAAGATGAATGAGGCACCTTGCATCGTGTTCTAGGACTTCTCCGGAGATTAAAGTTCACACTGAATTCATGGTATAGGGGAAGAGAGCACAGACGCAGCAACTCCCCTTAGAAGTGTTTTCCCCTACTTCCCTCACGTGCTGGTACCACATGTTATTACCCAAGTGTTCTGCATTATCTAGATAGGTATATATCCCCTAATGATCTTCCTCTGTATCTCTCGTCTGTCTTTTAGAAGCCTTGTATCATTCATGAAGTATATCAAAGGAAGTTCCCGTAGTAGCAAGAACCATAGGGACCTCTTCCTCAGCGGAAGTACTAACATGATAGAAACTGTGAAACATGAGGAACAGAAAGACAATGAGAGTAATCTTACAGGCATATATTTTGCACAAAAACATAGGCATCCATTTTTCATGCCATCCTGGTACTGGTTGCACTTGTTCATTCTCTAGAACCGTGCCAGCTTCTGCATTTCTCATCTTTAATACAATTATCAACTGATCTGTAAAACCTGCTCAATTATTGCGATGAGAAGCCTTCTTATCACTGGGCCAGTTTTAGGATCCTGTAAAAAAAAGTTTGAATATCAACGACTTTTCTGCCAAGAGCAGGCTACACTTGAAGTATAAACACAAAAACAGCACAAGCCGATGAACATCACTGTCAGTAAGTAGCATATGTTTAACTGCTTAGAACAGGTATTCACCACAAAATGAATCTGGGTACTGATCTTGTTTCCAATTTCCGATCAAGAACTGATGTTTAGGCATAGGGGATAACTTTGATGATTCAATGTGTTTCTAAAAGTTCATTTTTCAAAATTCCTGAACTTTTCAGCAAGTCTTTGCACTCCTGCTAAAATATCTAAAAGGAGTGTCCTTTTGAATTTCAGTTCAAGATAAATCTGTATCATCCACTGGTAGTTGCTTCATTGGTCTACTTCTTCGTCATAGATCGAGTGTGCACACCCTGAAATTATTCTTAGTACCTTACGTCTGGATCAGAAATGGTGGCAGGGTGGGTCTGACCGTTATAGACTTTTACATTACTCAGGTGAAGCCAAGCCTGTCTTCCTTGGACCTTTAGAGCTGAAGGGGTTATATTCTCAATGCAAAAGGGACCATTGAATTGTGGCTCATGCCACTTTCTAGCAAGTTGTTAATGAGAACTAGGTCTCCAACATATAACGTAGGTGCCAATCAGGGCCGGTCTTTGCGTCAGGCAGTACAGGCGGCTGCCTGACGTCAGTTATGCTCTAGGGGGCGCTGTGTGGCGGTGCTCCTGAAAGCCAGGCCAGGCCACACGTACTAGCCAGGCCTGCCACATTCATTTTTATATTGTCACAAACCGAACACTACGTCCATGTATTCACTGCTGCAGGCTGCAGCCTCTGCCCTCAGGCAGGGCAGGGGAGCAATCAGCAAATAAATTAGCAACATTTCTTGCTTTATCTTCCCCCCGGCTCCGGGACCCGGGTGGTGCTGGCGCCATCCAGGCCCATGGGCGCACGTGTGGCGTGCCGCCAGGCTATGCGCTTGCGCACTGACAGATTGATTGGGGCTGGCTGGTTGTGTTGTCGGGCCCCCTCCATTACGGAAAAGAGGAGCGAGTGGGTGCGCATCAGGTAAGTGTTTGGGCCTGTGATGTCGTGTGTTCCCCACTGCTCTTAGTTGCTAGTATCCTATTAGACTTTGGGCAAGCGGCCGCAGCCTCCCCCTTCTGCGGCCCACAGACACATTCCTGAAAGATGCTGTTTTCTTGTCCCTCACAAATCAATGTGTCTATGTGTGCACGTGCGTGCAGTTAATTCCACATTTATGTTCGGGAGTGGAAGGGTAGCCATCCCCCTCCTCCGCAGTCTGTTCCAGCTCCCGCCCAGTCCCTGCACCCCCTTCGTTCTCCAACACTTGTGACTCCGGGTCATTAAAATTCAGCGTTATCGTTTGTATGACCTCGGATCATGACGCACTGCAACAGACCTGGGGTGCTAAAGTAAACTATCCCCTTAGCACCAAGGACGCCACCTCGAGACTCCCGCCCCGCCAGGAGTTCAATGTGCTACATGCAGGTCACAGCGGGTGCTGCTTCTGTGAGTGCGCAACATCACCCGCTCATTACCTCAGTGGACAGTATTTCCCAACGTCAACAATTTGGCTAAATACGCAAACCTGCAGACACTTCAGCACTGGGGCACATGTAATGTGAAATTCTCTGGGCAACGGCACATTTAAAGCGACCCCTTTTGTCTTTTGGGCCGAGGGTGCCCACCCACCACTGACCTTCGTTTTCATGCTCGGAGCGATGAGGCTTTGTCAGGGGCCAGTATAGAGAGATGTCAGGGTTGCTCCTCCAACGCGTGGCTGCAGCAGTCCCGAGCGAGTCTGTTGTTTCCTCACGCGTTTGTTTTCTCGCTGTGAACTTTTCCTCCAGTAGTATTTCCCTTCTCTGCCTCTCACTCCCCTCCCGCCCCTTTCGGTAGATTTAGTGCAGACCAAACATCCTCCCCTTGTGCCAGACACACTAACTTACTTGAGAAGGGCACCTCCGTCTAAGATTTAATTCCCGAGAAAGAATGTATTAATATCAGTTTGCAGAGAATTAAAGCTACTCAACAGCATATTGCATATTGCAGGCAGCCCAATCACGGTGGGCCGCCCTACTGGGTTCTTAAAAGTCGCTCATTGTGTTTTATTTTTACACAATGGAACCCTCCAGCACCAGAATGGTTTATTCTGGTTGTGTGGTACTATTAGGCCATTCTTAAAAGTGTGTCTGGAATGAGTTGGGGCCGCTTACAGTCTCATTTAGTAATTGATTAAAGTGCATCAACAGTGGAGGGTTAAAACAATAGGGGGCATAGTTAAAGTACTGCGCTGCACAATTCCATTGTGAGTTATTATTTCAAGCCTTTAACGGGTGGATTTCAATTGCCAAAGAAAACGTGTGCTATGCATATTTTCATAGTCGCCAGCTTTAAAGGAGACAGGAAAAGGAAAAAAGGAAAATTGTTTTCCCAGCTTTCAGGGGTTGTGGGCCTGTAATTCAGTCTGGTTGCTTTTGCTGGTCTGCTCGGCCACTCAATACAGGCCTACCGAGGTGAGTAATGCGATACACCCTGTGAGTGCTGGTTGTGCTATTCATTTCAAAAGAGGGAGGGAGAAAGATGGACGTTTTAGGGTCTTTGCTGGATTTCTACCCGAGCCATGAATGTATTCACTTTATTGTGTGCCTATATACTCACATGGAGCACCCCACATATGGAGCAATTGGTAAAAAGCTACTCAGTGGGTTACACAGTTTACTCAAGTCATTGATGAGTATCCATAGATTATATATTACAGGGAGTGCACACAAATACATAACAACAGGAAGGTGAAGTAGGATGGGCAGACATTTTGTAACAATAAAAAAGTTAAAAACTTTGAGAGTCAATTTTGCTTGATATTGCAAATATGTAAATATTGGCCTCTGGTTCTCAATGTTAAAACTATTGCTTTGTCCTCCAGTCCCTAGTTTATGTAGCTGGGAAGGTTAACTGACATTGGCCCTCATTACAAGTCAGGCGTTAAGGGTTTAACGGCGCCGTCGGCGCCGTTAACCCTTAACGCCTGATTCACACTTTAACGCCTGCTTTTTGCAGGCGTTAAAGTCCAAGGCGCTAAGCGACCTTGGTGCTAATTACGGCACCGTAATTTACGGTGCCGTAATTAGCGCCTTCCCCATCCCCATTATGCCCTATGGGGCAAAAATGGGAATGGGGAAGGGCAAATGGTGAATGGGGAATTACCGCCCCACTCACCTTGGAATGGGGCGGTAATTCCGCCATCCACCATGGCGGAATCCGGCATGGACCATGGTGCTAATAGCACCATGGTCCACCGCCTGACTTGTAATGAGGGCCATTGTCTTGCTTAAGTATTCTAGTGTCTGCTTTGGACTAAATAAGGAAAAAAGATAAGCGTGCACACCTTGTAAGTTGAAGTATTGGATAATTATTTAGATAGATGGCTACTAATTAGGAATTTTTTAAGGTGCGGGGGAAGAACTAAGGTTTTTGCACAAGACCCCTACAAAAGAAAGAGAGGAGTCCGCCTAGGAATCCTCCGGTCCTCTGCACACTATCCTACGTTGGTGAAAACAGATTACTCAAATGTTTAAATAACATATGTAAACAGTCTCATATGCATATAGAGAAAAACATTTTTTTTCTGTTGACTAAATGCAACAACTTAGCATCAAAGGTCTTTTAATGTTCTAAACAAGCCAGAGGCAGAGCCAGCCACTGACTAGCACACACACCAAATGGCAACCCAATGTGACTTGGCACCTTAATTAGGAAATCAGGGTTTATTGTGTCACTGTCCAGGCCGTAGACCGTGGCAAATCAGTGCAGTGATATGTGTGCCCAAGTCACCACTCTGTTGGTTAATGGCGTCTATGTGGCACTCCTGTATGTAACAGCACATATACCTGTTGTCTGATGTGCTCAATGTCCATAATATAGAAGACTGGAATGTTTTGTGTATGTTACTCTGATGAGTATGACATACTGTGCCCACATTTAAACACAAAGCAATCAAAGAAGTTGCCTCAAATTGTACATCCACTAGGCCAAACGCCCTTTCTACACTTCCACACCATGATTTTCACTTGCTGCATGTCAGCACTAACAAGATGCTAATGCCAGCTCTGTTAGATCATAGGCCTGCTCCTTTTTTGCCGAAATAACCCCTGAGGCCTGCATAACAGTGGGGAAGTAGTGGTTGAGGAACTGTGTGGACCCTTTTAGAAACCAGTTTTGTTTAAAACGCTTCATCAGCTTATTACTGGTCAGGCTACAGTTTGTAAGAGGTACAATCCTTTCTGTGTAGCCTTTCTGTGCATTGTTTATTGGGATTCTCTTGTGCGGTATCCTGTCCTGTCTGTAGATATAATTCCCAAAAGATGTTTATTTGTTGGGTTGGGTATGCCCACAGTGAGACCCAGCCCTTCCTCCTCTAAAATTCTTCAGAAACCAGAAGCAAAGGAGTCCTTATGCCCCATTTGAGTGGCAGATGTTGCAGCCATTTAATACTCGCCTCCAACAATTTAAGCTGTCCAAATGAACATGTATGTAATGTTAGGATGAGTATTTGTGAACGGTGATGTGAGCTCCAAGCCATGCATCGGTTATGCATTTAGAGATTCATACATACAATCCTTTTATCACAGACTTGTTTATCAAATGTAGAGATCTCTGATCACTGTTATAGTCCTGAAATGCTCTGTGATTTAATGCAAAGCATGCATGAACCCTCATTGGTGCTATTTGTCCCCTTTGATGATATGATATGATATTTTATTTGTATTGCTTTCCCACTCTCAGAGATGTATTTTGAAAGAGTAGAATAAGAGTGTACCAGACAGTCCATCTTGGAATGATAACCTACTATCAGAAAATTATTCATATGGTTAGTCTAGTATTGTCCCTTGTGAAATACATGTGAGGTGGTACGAACAGAACACCTGGCTGCAACAAAGGGCCAGTGGTCAGTGGGCCCTCAGACCCCTGCAGGCTGGTCACACTGCAGTGTATCAGTACGGACAGTTTGAAACTGCATTCAGGCAAGGCCTTCCCTAAGAGCAGGTGACAAAAAAACATTTACTTGGGCAGCAACAGCAGTGTTTTCACATTAGAATTCTTCTGTAAAGTACTTGAATTACAATGTAATGAAACTAGCTTAATTTATATAGCAATTATTTATTCATATTGAGGAGGGGTTTTGTCGCACAACAGAGGTGTAGTTTGGGAGGGACGTGAGCCAGTCAGGGAAGGAGGGGCACATTCTGATTAATGGGTGGGGCGCCAACGATCCTTCCCGCCTGGGGTGCAATCTGGTGTAAAACCGGCCCTGGTGCCAATAGTAGTTGACTTGGGTTGGTTGTTGAATCGTCTTCTTCTGTGTTCTGAGACCAACCCCCCCATTCTCATATGCCACCCTGTCACTAGTTCATGAGGGGATAGTCTGATCCTGGCTGATTACGAAGGGTATATAAAGCTGGGGGTAGGCAATACAGCCATCCCTTCTTCAAAGTCAATTTAATCTTGGCAATCCTTTCTTTAAGGGGGCTGTTGAGGCTCTTACATATCTCGTTCGCTTGTGGTTGATAAACAGAAGAAAACTTGTGATTTATATTCAATAGAAGCCCTATTTGTTCAAATAGCTCATTAACTAAATGGGTCCATTGTCGGATCTCAGCACTTCAAACACACCCCATCTCGGGAAGGCTTTGTGCACTAAAAAGGTCACTGCGCAAGTGCCATCAGGGTGTGTACATGGACCTGCCTTGATTCGCCAAGAGGAGGGACACACCACCACTAATAAAGACCTATATGCATTACATATTTGCAGCATATTGACATAGTTGATATGTAAATGCTGAAACATACCATTCGGTCGAGGTATTACCCCTCTAATTGTTCTCATTGTATGCCCAACAGTAAACGTTTGACACACAATGCAGTTTACCATAAATAGTGCAACATGCTCCAACAAATTCGGAAGGAACCAGTCTTCCGCAAATGTAGCAGCAAGACTCGCCCTAGTTACGTGTGTGGGGTAATGCAGCTGTTCAAGCGCGACCTTTAATAATGCTACTGGCATCACCGGCTTTCCAGTGCTGTCTTGTCGCCATAATGTTTGTGTGGGGGATAAAGACCACACCCTTTGCTTCGCTAATTCCTGCTCTTCCTGTGGTGCACTTAATGCAAACATTAATAGTGGGCCTCTGGGGCCGGCAAAATGCAAACAACAATGGTGGGCCTCTGGAGCAGGCAGAGTGCAAACATTAATAGTGGGCCAAATGCAAACATCAATGGTAGGCCTCTGGGGCAGGCAAAATGCTAACAACAATGGAGGGCTGTTGGGGCAGGCTGAGTGCAGACTTTAATAGTGGGCCAGATGCAAACATCAATGGTGGGCCTCTGGGGCAGGCAAAATGCAGACAACAATAGTGGCATATGCAAGGTTTGTAAGTAAGGCAGGTAGTGTGTAATACCAACAGTAGTAGGCTGTAAGGTGCGTGTGTGTTCACTAGCAAGTGGATGCAGCCATATTACTGATATTAATGTTAGGATTGGGTTCTGGCCCATTTGTGGCAGCTGAAAAGAAGAAAGTTGGCAGTTTGTAGAGCCTTTGTGGGGCTTTTAGCGTGGTGCTTCTTGCAGAGTGGCGCTGTGGATAATGGTCCTCGGGGTAGTTGTACAGTGGCCAAGGGTGGGTAGCCTTAATGGGGTAGATGCGGCTGTGAGATGACGACAGAATCTCGCATGGAGTGGGAGGAGGGGGACAGAGTGGGGGTGGGCACCGTAAAGAAATCAGGAAGGTACTCACCATAGATGTGTGCTTGTGGCTGCTAGCTCATCCTGTCACGGACAGGCACAGACAGGCTTAGCCTTTGACTCTGGTGCTTTGGAGGAGGGTGCCCGGCTTATGCCTTCCGGCTGGTCTGGGAGCGTATATGCACGTGGCTTGTGGTTGCTAGGCAACCGGTATCAACAAATGGCCTGATTGAGGTGCGGTGGCCATTTTGTTCAGAGTTTCAGCAAAGAATCTTGCTCTGCTGCCTCCACGTGGATAATGGAGGCTGGTAGGGGGGCGGTGGGACTCCACTCCTTACTGCCATGGGTGAGCAGAGAATGTGCTGCAATGGGAGAAGTGAGAGGGGGCTTCTCTTTGGTGCGGACTGTACTCACCATCGAGAGAGTGTGCTGGTGCTCTGCTGGGGGTAGGCTGCTCCTGAAGCTACCAGGGTGGGAGGGCTCCTGCCCTGCTGGGAATGGTGTGGCACTGAAGCAAATAGAGGTTTAGCCTTTGACTCTGGTGCCTTGGAGGAGGGTGCCTTTCTTACGCCTTCTGGCTGATCCGGGAGCGGATAAGAGCGTGGCTCGTGGTTGCTAGGCAACCGATATCAACAAATGGCCTGATCGAGGTGCGGCGGCCGTTTTGTTACGCATTTCGGCAAAGAATCTTGCTCTGCTGCCTCCACGTGGGTAATGAAGGCTAGTAGGGGGCGGTGGGTCAATGCACCTTACTGCGCCTTGAGTGAGCAGAGAATGCACTGCAATGGGAGAAGTGAGAGAGGGCTTCTCTTTGGTGCGGGCTGTAATCGCCGTCTAGATAGAGCGTGGTGGTGCTCTGCTGGGGGTAGGCTGCTCCTGCATGTACGGTTGACATCACATAGGCGGAGTCACTGTACACCGTCACTTCCTGCCCTTCATGTTTCTCGAGCACGATAATACGTACTACTTTTGCTGGAGCTTGCGCAGAAAAGTGAGACGGTAGCCATGCCCTTCCTCGGATGGTTTAAATCCTACTTTGCAAACTGCCAGCAGTTCATATAAATGGATTCTTCCAGATCGCCAACTCTATCCATCATCTACAGAGTCCCCCAAGGATCCATCCTGTCCCCCGCCATCTTCAATCTTTACATGGAACCGTTCAGAAGCCTCCTCTGTCCAAATTACATCCACATTCACCAATATGCAGATAACATGCAGATCTACCTCAAGATATACTCCATTGAAGATATCCACAGGCTCAAGGCGTGCCTCATGTTGATCCAGTCCTGGATGTCTGATGCTTACCTGAAGCTCAACCCCTCGAAGACTGAATTCTTACTGCTGACCAAAAACACTGAACACCCTGACATCCAGACCTGGCTCTCTGTGATGATCCTTGAGGGATCAACTCCCCAGCTGGCCCCCTGTGCCAAGTCCCTTGGGTTCACATTGACAGACACCTCACGTTCAAACAGCACATAGCAAGGAAGACACAAACGGCCTGGTTCCAACTTTCTCTCCTGAGGAAAATCAAGACCTTCATCCCAGAAAACAACTTCACATCCACTGACCAAGCTCTGGTCCTCTCCCACCTGGATGGTGACAATGCCCTTTTGGAAGGCCAACCGGCGACTACCCCGGCACCCATTACATATGCCCTGCATGCTTCAGCAAGACTCATTGAAGGATTACTCAAATTCAACATCACCCCGACCCTCATTGAAGTGCACTGGCTCCCACTACAAGCATGTATCATCTTCAAATCCTGTTGCATCATCTACAAGGCTGTCATCCTGAAGTCCCCAAGCTACCTCACTGAGAAACTCAGCATCTCTGCAGGCCTGCGATCCACCATAAGTAAGGAAATGTGCAGACTTGAATTACGACAGTGCGGGGAGGAAAGAACCAGAAGACAGACCTTCTCTGTCTACTCTCAAAGACTCTGGAACCTCCTCCCTGTCAACTTCAGACTTGCCCCATCACTTTCACAGTTCATGAAAGAGCGCAGCACCTTCCTCTTCAATGGATGGCTCCTCCTTAACACCTAGGTCCAAACACCATGCACTACCCACCCTACCTGAGATTTGTGATCTGCTCGCCAGTGTCTTATCCATGCTACCAATTCTACACCGTTTCCTGTTATCTCCCTGTTCCTTTTTTCTCTGCTTCCCTCACTGTGTTCTTCTCCCTATGACTGTAACGCGCTCTGTTGCTTCCCGAAGCTAGGTCCTCACTCAATAAATACTGTAATCATATTAAAAATATACTTTCAACAACGAGGAATTTTAAATTCAGCTGCTGATGATTTACTGATACTGACCATAAATACTATGGAAGCATTAAGATTATTCCTTGAAAAGAGCATTACTTTTAGTAGGGTATCGGGACACAAGGTGAATAAGGAAAAGTGAAATGCTGACAAGAAACAACAACACAATCTAATAAATTGGGGCTAAAGTGTCACACTCACCTGTGTCTCTGCAGGAGCGATGGATGAGCCTCCCTTGACCCCCAAGCTCTCACTTCCCCTGTTTTCACCCGGAGGGATTCCTGTCAAATACAAGATATACACTCAGACCTGAATTCACCTGATTCCCCTGGGTCCTTCCCTTCACTTTACAGTTTGCTTTGATGTCCCCTAAGGGCTTACCTTGATATTTAGTAAGGTGTGCACTCCATCCTGTATTCGCAGGGGCGTGATTCGCTTATATGAATGATGCCAATGTCTGTATGCTAAATTCAGATGCCACACGCTGTTATATGCCTTCACAGTGAGGCCGAGTGTTCAAGGCGGCAGTTTCTTCACTGGCTAGAAAGTTTTTTCCACAAGTGAACGTTGCGCGGAGAATGTTTAGTGTCCTGAATTGTCCGTATTGTCTTGTTTGCCAAGGTATTTTGTGGGTGAGTAGCACTGCGTGTAGAAGTCAGCTGCTGGTAGGTAAGCGCAGCGTCTTAAATTCGAGCGCGTCTGGTAATGTCTCTCCCTTTTCCCTTGCAGGAGTGGATTATGTGATATTAGCGCCTCGAGTCCGGGATCAGCGCTACCAGAGACTTGGTGGTCTGGTAAGTTTGCACGGAGGCTTTGGTAAGAATGTCTGTGTTATGAGAGGGAGGGCAGTGCAATAGTCTCTGCGTTATTGGGGCGAGCGCAATGACTAATGTCTCTTCTTTCTTTTACAGGGGTTTGTGCACTCGTACAACTGACCTGGATTCCAACGCTGCGGGAAGATTCGGTGAGTATGTGCAGCGTTATTGAAGTGCGTGAAGTGCGTGTGCTAACCCTGTTATTCTTTGTTCTTACAGGTGCCGGTGTGGAAGTCCCCTCTTGACCGGAGATAGCTGCGGCGTGGAGGAAGCACGTAGTACCTGTAAGCAGAAGCAGAATGATCCGGAGCAGGTAAGCAGAAGCGGGAGGATCCGGAGCAGGTAAACAGAAGTAGGATGTTCGGGAGCAGGTAAGCTGAAGCAGGATGATCCGGAGCAGGTAAGCGGAAGCAGGATGATCCGGAGCAGGTAAGCAGAAGCTGGCTGATCCAGAGCACGGCAAATGTGTTGCTGATGCAGCTCACAGTAAGCAACACGAAGCACTGGGAGAATCTTGGGTGTGGCTTATATAGCCAGCCACACCCAAACACTAGAGAGCTCATGAATTGTCATGCACTTCCTGTTTGGCAACAGGAAGTGCTATGGGCTTTTTGTGTGCCTATGCCAGGCGTGCCAAGCCTCCACCCAGCTTGCCCCAACTACCTGCCTGGTACCCAGGACATAAAGAAAAGATATATATGAGAAAACTATACCAGAAGATTCTGCTTTAAAGTACCAATACATGTACATTCTAATATCCCACCCAGTGACATTTTGAACCACACCAAAGACTTGACCTTGGACATCCCACTGCCTACTATGATGGGCCTCTGTTCTTATGAGAATGGGCAAAAATGGTACTCTTGGTTACAAGAATGGAGTATTCGCTACATTAATGGAAGACATAATATGAACGACCCGAGAAATGACACCTTTTTGAATCATAGGGGCAAGTCCACTATTAATTATTTCTGCATCTCCGTGAACAGTTGGAAGCATATTCGAGAGCTCTAAAGCATCTCTGATATGCTTACCAACGGCTTCACATTAGCCTTGAAATTTATATTGATTAATAGGAATAAAGAACTGGAAAACATCCAAACAAAGCATAATAAGGCTATTCGTGCAAATAGCATGAGAATTTGTTTGGACGCAAAAATGAATAATTAGCTACAAAAATATAATATCGAGGCAAACTTCAAACTCTTACTATCTATCTTGGAAGAAGTTGCTCCTTCTGAAAAAAGTACTGAAGTCCTACCAGAACCTAATCCCAAAAAGGTCATCACATTTTTTGAAAGAAGTAAATCAAGGTAAAATTAAGGAAAATAATTTGTGGTTTAATGCTGAATGTAACAGGTAAAACTAGCACAATTGAATGCTCTACAATATGAGATGCAGGATAAGTTGAGGATTGTGCAAACAGTCTTGGCCTGACCTTACATCAACAGCATAGTCTACTAACTTCAGTTCTTTTTGGGAACTTGTCAATAACGGTCATAAAAATTAAGATTTTCATTATATCAAAGTCATCACTAGCGCCCCAGATCATGTGCGGGTAAATCATTTACCTCTCGCAATGGAAATAAAATGTCATCAATCAACACAGGAGATGAGCCAACGCTGAATACAATGGTCCCGAGCCCTGGAAAGCTTAGCCCACGTGTTTCTTATTCTGAAATACTATCTGCTTTGCGGAAGAAGTCCTGGGGAAAAAAAGTGGGCCAGGATGCTATGCCATTGAACCTTTTTTACTCTTAACCGTATGCTACAACAATCTAGGGGTGGACATGGAATTTAAAGGCCGGCCAGCCAGAGCTTTGTAGGCCCGATCAAAGCTTGGGGCTCAGCTCGGGTTTCGAAGCTCTGGAACCAGCTCGGGCTGCAGGCTGTTAAATCCCATGTCTGCCCCACCATGAAAGCTGTTCGCACCCTGGGATTTACTGGGATGCAAATAGGTTTCATTTGTTTTCCTTCCGAAAATCCCTTCTCGCGTCAGAATGGGAGAAAAATGACAAAAAAAGTCTGTCACCATTGAAAATAGAAAAGGGACTAGGTACCTTTTCAGATGACGGTGGCCATGAAAAACTGGTTCCAAAATGGCCGTCGTCATCCGAAAAGGGACCTTGTCCCCTTTGTATGTTAATTGTGGCAGCAATTATGGTTTACATTTTTTCTTTCAATCACAGCGGGTGGTGAAGGCACAATCGCACCTGAGGAAAGCAGATTGTGATTGGTCAATCTGCCTTTCCCAGGTGCGAATTATCTTCCGCCCTCTTGGGGACAAGCAGTAATAATTCCTATATATAAATAGGGCAGTTTAGAGTCCGAAGGGATTATATACTGATTTCCTTCTTTGACTCTCAACTCAAACCTTTTGGCAGAACTGTACTGACCCGCTTACAGGAATGGGTAGACAATGAACATATTCTTGTTCAGAATCAATTGGGATTTCGTGAGTAGTTGGGAATGAATGAACAAACCCTAAATCTCTATCTCATCATATCCAACTCAATCTATGTGCATAGGAAAACAATCTATTTGGCATGTATGGATCTGAGCAATGCATTTGATAAAGTTGTCAGTGTCTCAATGAAATACCCCATAGTTCTCATTCACATTATCTGAGCTCTCCATAAAAACAACTCTGAATGTATTCGCTCTGGCCCCCATTGTCATTGTACTCCTTGGTTCCTGCTTGAGACGGGAGTTCGCCAAAGGTTTGTGCTGGCTTTCTTCACTATATATTAATGGCCTGTCCGAAAATCTGAATAATTGCAAAGCAGACATTCCTTACTTTGGTTATAAAAATCTTCCTATATAAACGATTGCTGATGACAATGTTAACTTACAAGAATGCCTCAGTCTTTACAAAAACAAATTGATGTGTGTACAGTATTCATGAAGGATTTAGACTTTAAGACAAATGTCTCTAAAGCAGCTGTCTTAATATGTAACCGTGGTGGGAAGAGCAAGAAGGGTAAATTACATTCCTTTTGGAAGGAAAAAGGCTGCAAATCAGGTGAGGTCAGGTGAGGGTTTGGTACAATACTTTACTAATTCAAAGTGAGATTTGCTCCTTTTAGAGGCTGTCACAATGGTGGTGGAGTAGTACGCAGTTTTGCCCTCTGTAATCAGAATCCTATGGTTTGAGCACAGAGATTTGAGGATGGTGAGGTCTTTGAGTTATAGTTTTTGCACCACTGTTTCTCTAAGGCTCTGATTGAGCATTTGTTGGAGGCTAGCTCAGGGATGCACCATTGGGCGGATGGTTTGGTTTTAGCACAGCTGGATTTTAGCAGGGCATGAGTGTCCACCAGTTTCATAGCAGAGTTGCTGAGTAATTCCAGGAGGCACAAGCCATTCCCTCTGGTAGGGAAGTCTTCAAAGATTGATTCTGGCTCATTGAACGGGAAGGTTTTGAATGAGTGGCATTGAGTGAGGGGGAATTTAGCCTGACCTCTGTGAGCTGTAGTCGAGTGGGTGACTGATAATGGGATGGCAGTGTGGTCAGACCAGTCAAATTGAATATGGTCTGCACAGGTGATGCACTGGGATGATGTGAAGATTAAGTCTAGGGTGTTGCCTTTGTTGTGCGTGGGGGAGAGCACGATTTGCTTAAGGTCCATGGAAGCGGTTGGTGTGAAAAGCATGCTTTGAGTGTGGTTGTCAGCCTATGACTCACGGACGTTAAAAACACAGAGAAAGACATTATTTGTGTGTGCTAATTTGGCAGAGGAGAGTAAGTTGGACATGTCTGAATTGAAAGAGTCACTTTTGTGAGGTGGTCTGTAGATGAAGTAGAAGGTAATTGATTCCTTGTGCGATAGAGGGAACAGGCAGGCAAGTGATTCAAATAAGCTTTTTCTGGGAGAGGAGATGATTGCACATGGCCAATCACTCCTGTGGATGGCAGTTAATTGCCAGTACGCTTCCTGCAAGTTATTTTTTAGAGGGTGGACTGATGAGGACAAATTCTGTCTTGGAAGGGTTTAGTTTGAGGTAGGCAGTCAACACCCAGGACTGTATGCTGGCTAGGTAATTACAGAGACGAATAATGTCCTGAGTGCTATTTCCTCATGTACAACTGAGTATTGTGTGCGTATTGGTGGATGACTATATTGGGACCTTTGAGGAGAGTACCCATACGCTCCATGTAAAGGTTAAAATGGATTGGTGAGAGGATGGAGCCTTGGGAGACTGCAAGAGACCTGGAACTGGTTAGAGTGCAACAAGTTCATCGGGACAGCCTGATGTCTTCTTGCAAGGTAGGAGGTAAACCGATTCAGGACAGTGTCAGAGAATCCGATTTTGTCAGGGAGGAGGGAGAGAAGGATGCACTGGTTGACCATGTCAAATGCAGCTGAGAGGTCAAGGAGGACAAGGAGACATGAGACAACCCTTATCCATGGTTTGGAGAGCATCATCCACCACCTGGATGGAGGTTGCCTCGATGTTACTCTTTGGGTGGAACCCTGACTGATAGTCATATAGGAGTTAGGGTAGTGCGATTCTGGTGAGTAGTGTTACGCTCACCTGATATCCCCGGGGCGTCTCGAAGGCTCTGAGATCTGGAACCCTGGGTGTGTAGTTGCCCAGTGCTGAATAATGAATCTGCACTTACAGAAGGGAGGATTTATGATAACTGCCTCTAATGGGTGAATCTCCCACCTCCCTCTGACCGATTACCTTCCCACTGGGTTCTTTTCTCACCTTAGTTATTTGTAGGGTGAGCTATCCGTCCTGCATTTCTTGTGCAGGGGCGCTTGACATTTGTTGGTGAGCTGACCAAGTTGCTTCACTGGTGCAGTACGCCTTCCTTGGGCCCAGGCCTGCTGTGACCCCGAATCTGCTGGTAGGCAGGTAGGTTTGTTAATTGTATGTCTTTGTTCCGTTTATGGTGGAAATTCGTTAATGTCTTTATCTCCTTCTTTTCAGGTGCGAAGGTCTTGATGCTGGCGTGCTGAATGGAGAGGCACGTTTCTAGGTAAGAGAAAGCACGAAGCGCAGCACCTTTATTTTCTTTTAAAGCTAACCTGTGTTTTCTTCTTCTTCTCTTCACAGGCTGCTGTGGTGCTGCGAGTGGATGAGAGCGCGATGAAAAACAGGCCCCCGGAATCCGTTAAGGTGAGTACAGCGCTGTGCGGTTGTTTAATATTTTCCTTTGCAGATGTTGCTGTGGTGCTCTAGATGGAAGCGTGGCATAGCGCAATGGAATTCAGGTAAGACTGATGGAATTCGATGTTTTGGAAGTGCGCGTTCCAATATTATTTTTCCCTTTCTCGTTATTGCAGGTCGCAATGTTCAAACAGCAGCTGTGGTAGCGGTTCACCGGAAGTCCTTAAGCTAGTACTCACAGGTGAGTGATGTTTCTTCTTCTCTCGGTTTCCACAGATTGCAGCCCAGTTGAGATGCTGAGTGCTGGATGGTGTTTTCTCAGGTAAGACAGAATAATCTTGTTCTTGTTCTTGTTCTTGCAGGATTACAGGAAGACGCTGAAGACCAGGAGCTGGACACAGTGAGCATCACGCTGCTGGTTGCAGAATAACGCAAACCATGTTCTGCAGTCAGGGTGTGGTTTATATAGCCCAGGTAAAGTAGTACCAGGGAAAGTAGTTCCAGGCCTGCCACACCCAAAACACTAGACCGCATGGCTTGGTTCTTAGATCTAGACTGTGTGGGTGCTTCCATGTTGGATTTAAAAGGCCCATGTACATAAATGGGACCCGATTTGAACAGCCCTTCCTTCCTACATATGAGCCTGGTGCCAAATACGCCAGGACTGGCTCCAAGAGCCCTTTTGCAGTGTTTTTAAGGCCCTCATGGTTCTGGTGGGAGCCTGCTTGTGGCACAACGTGTGTCCCCTCACAGTGGTCATGACAGCACTCCCCCCAAAGCCCCTCTCATGGTATCCTTCCTGTCTGGTCCGGGTTTGGTGGGGTTATCCAGGTGAAACCTCTTAATCAGACGTGGTGCATGAATATGTTCACTTGGTTGCCAAGTTCTGTCTTGAGGCCCGTACCCTTTCCAGTCCACTATATAGGGCCTCATTAGGACCCAGGCGGTAAGGGGTTTACGGCAGCGTAAACAGCGCCGACCCTTACCGCCTGATTACGAGGTCCCTTAGCGCCATGGAGCTTTTAACACCTGCTTTTGGCAGGTGTTAAAATCCATGGCGCTAAGGGACCATGGAGTTAATTACGCCACCGTAATTTACGGTGGCGTAATTAACGCCTTCCCCACTCCCATTATGCCCTATGGGGCAAAATGGGAATGGGGAAGGGTAAATGGGTAAATGGGGACTTACCGCCCCGCCAAGGTCGGAATGGGGCGGTAAGTCCGCCAACCACCATGGCGTAAACTATGTTTACGCCATGGTGGTAAAGTCACGGCCCAGGCGGTAACTTACCGCCTGGGTCGTAATGAGGCCCATAGTATATCTTAGATCTGGTACGTTTCGAATCCAGGATGTTTTTAACTTCAAATTCAGGCTCTCCATCAATTAGCACAGGTTTTGGTGGTGTTAAGACTCGGGTCCTGGTTGTACACATTTTACAAATGAGACATGGAACACCGGATGAATTTGCATGCTTGGTGGTAAGGCTAACTTGACGGCCACCAGATTTATCACCGATTCAATGGTATAGGGTCCTAGATATCTTGGACGAAAGGTCTGGGTACTTTTTATGGGCACATGTTTTGATGCCAACCAGACTTCATCTCCAACTTGGTAATCGGGAGCTTTCTTTCGATGCCGGTCCGAGAATATTTTTTGTGTGTCTTTGGCTTGCAGTAAATGTTCATTTGCCCTTTTGAAGGCTTGGGTTATGCTTGTGTGTAGAGTCTTTACCGCTAGCATTTCCAAGGTCGTGAGGGAGTCTAGTTCAGAGTTACGTGGATGTCTTCCGTATATTGTGTAGAATGGGCTTTGTCCTGTGCTGGTGTGTATGGAGTTTTTGTATGTGTATTCCGCTATCCATAAGAAGTCTTTCCAATTCTCTTCCACTTGATGCAGCATGCAACATAGATACTGTTCTAATGTCTGGTTTGTTCTTTCTGTTTGTCCATCTGTTTGGGGGTGATGGCTAGTGGATAATCGAACATCGATTTGTGCCATGGTACAACATTTCCATAAATTGGATACAAATTGGCTTCCACAATCTGAGATTAGGACTGAGGGGAAACCATGCAGTTTTATAATCTGTTCAAGAAATGCTTTTGCCAGACCGGTAGTGTTAGGAAGTCCTTTGAATGGAATGAAATGTGCCATTTTAGAGAACAGGTCTACAACCACCAGAATGGTATTAAAACCTTGACAGTGAGGTAAATCCATAATAAAATAAAGTGAAAGAGTATGCCAGGGAGCCGGTGAAACATCCAGTGGTTGTAGGACGCCAGCTGGTTTCCGTTTTTGTGATTTATTCTGTGCACATATCCCACAGGATAGAACGAATCGAGCAATGTCCTTATGCCAGGTTGGCCACTAATAATTCTATTTAACCTTGGCTAGAGTCTTAGCAATTCCGGGATGGCCTTCGATCAGGGAATCGTGATAACCAGACATGACCAATTCTTGCAGATCTTTACTTGGCAGATATAGTCGTTTCCTGATGTAGGGTAATCCATCCAGAACTGTGTTTGTTTGTTTGTTTGTTTGTTTGTTTTAATCACTTTTTATGTGCACCAGACCCAGGAGTAGCAGGGCGCAATGGTAAGAAAATGCAAAACTTACATGGTTACAACATAGCAGGATATGGAGTATACAATACAATAAAGGTCTCTAGATCGTAAATAATTACAAAGTATACAGTGTTCAGGGACGGTCAATCAGAATTACAGAAATATAGAGCAGAGGATTGACGCGAGTGATTCCCGTAGGAGGTAGGTGACACAGGTCAGCTAAGGTCAGTAGAGGTGAGGAGTTGAATGACATTTTTTCTGAAACGAGGGTAGGGCAAGTCCACTCTCAAGTCTTGTGGCAGCGAATTCCAAATTTTGGGACGTAGGTACGCAGTTTGCCTTCTGTAATCAGAATCCTATGGTTTGCGCACAGAGATTTGAGGATTGTGAGGTCTTTGAGTTATAGTTTTTGCACCACTATTTCTCTAAGGCTCTGATTGAGCATTTGTTGGAGGCTAGCTCAGGGATGCACCATTGGGCGGATGGTTTAGTCTTAGCCCGGCTGGATTTTAGCAGGGCATGAGTGTCCACCAGTTTTATAGCAGAGTTGCTGAGTAATTCCAGGAGGCACAAGCCATTCCCTCTGGTAGGGAAGTTTTCAAAGTTTGCTTCTGGCTCATTGAACGGGAAGGTTTTGAATGAGTGGCATTGAGAGAGGGGGAATTTAGCCTGACCTCTGTGAGCTGCAGTCGAGTCGGTGACTGATAATCGGACGGATGGCAGCATGGTCACACCAGTCAAATAGAATATGGTCTGCACAGGTGATGCACTGGGATGATGTGAAGATTAAGTCTAGGGTGTTGCTTTTGTTGTGCGTGGGGGAGAGCACAATTTCCTTAAGGTCAATGGAAGCAGTCAGTGCAAAAAGCATGCTTTGAGTGTGGTTGTCAGCCTATGACTCACGGACGTTAAAATAACAGAGAAAGACATTATTTGTATGTGCTAATTTGGAAGAGGACAGTAAGTTGGAGATGTCTGCATTGAAAGAGTCACTTCTGTGAGTTGGTCTGTAGATGAAGTAGAAGGTGATGGATTCCTTGTGCGATCGAGGGAAACGGCAGGCGAGTGATTCAAATCAGCTTTTTTCTGGGAGAGGAGATGATTGCGCATGGCCAATCCCTCCTGGTGATGATTGCCAGTCCGCTTCCTGCAAGTTGTATTTTACCGGGCAGACTGATGAGGACAGATTATGTCTTTTAAGGGTTTAGTTTGAGGTAGGCTGTCAACATCCAAGACTGTATGCTGGCTAGGTAATCACAGAGACAAATGATGTCCTGCGTGCTATTTACCTCATGTACAACTGAGTATTGTGTGCGCATTGGTGGATGACTATATTGGGACCTTTGAGGAGAGTACCCATACGCTCCATGTAAATGTTAAAATGGATTGGTGAGAGGATGGAGCCTTGGGAGACTGCAGGAGACCTGGAGCTTGGTTAGAGTGCAACAAGTTCATCTGGACAGCCTGGTGTCTTCCTGCAAGGTAGGAGGTAAACCGATTCAGGACAGTGTCAGAGAATCCGATTTTGTCAGAGAGGAGGGAGAGAAGGATGCAGCGGTTGACCATGTCAAATGCAGCTGAGAGGTCAAGGAGGACAAAGAGACATGAGTGCCCCTTATGCATGGTTTGGAGAGCATCATCCACCACCTGGATGGAGGTTGCCTCGATGTTACTCTTTGGGCGGAACCCTGACTGATAGTCATATAGGAGGTAGCGTTGTGCGATTCTGGTGAGTAGTTGTGTATCAACTACTTTTTCCAAGCTGTTGCCAATAAATGGGAGGTTCATAATGGGCCTATAGTTGGCCCGGTCGCCTGGATCCAGGGTTAGTTTTTTCAAAAGAGGCCGTACGAGACGAGTTTTGAGGGTGTCCGGGAATTATCCTTCTGCGATGGAGGCATTGATGATGCTGAGTAGCGCATTGAGTGCAGAGCCTGTTAATTGTTTAATGATGGAGGGCGGAATTATATCTTCAGAGTAAGAAGTAGGTTTGGGGAGGCAATCATTTTGAGGAGATCCAGGGGAAATAGCAGAGAGAATTTGGTGCAGAGAGACAGTGTGCCAGCCAGGTGGCAGGGGATGCTAATGCTGTGAGAGGTTGATTGGATGGTCTCTCAGATTTTGTCTGTTGTTTCGATAAAACATGTGTTGATTCTGTCACATTTTTCCTGAGTTCCTCGTACCTCAGGTCAGGTGAGGGTTTGGTACAATACTTTACTAATTCAAAGTGAGATTTGCTCCTTTTAGAGGCTGTCACAATGGTGGTGGAGTAGTATGCAGTTTTGGCCTCTGTAATCAGAATCCTATGGTTTGCGCACGGAGATTTGAGGATGGTGAGGTCTTTGAGTTATAGTTTTTGCACCACTGTTTCTCTGAGGCTCCGATTGAGCATTTGTTGGAGACTAGGTCAGGGATGCACCATTGGGTGGATGGTTTGGACTTAGCCCGGCTGGATTTTAGCAGGGCATGAGTGTCCACCAGTTTCATAGCAGAATTGCTGAATAATTCCAGGAGGCACAAGCCATTCCCTCTGGTAGCGAGGTTTTCAAAGTTTGCTTCTGGCTCATTGAACGGGAAGGTTTTGAATGAGTGGCATTGAGAGAGAGGGAATTTAGCCTGACCTCTGTGAACTGTAGACGAGTGGGTGACTGATAATTGGAATGGGGAGCACGGGAGGGCAAGCCCAATATAGGAACAGGACTATGGGCTGATCAAGGCTGTAAACAAGAAAAAGTGGTCGTGCCTATGAGGTTTCTAATCTACTGCACTTTTATTCTGATGCAGTTATTGTTTCTTATGGACCCGTTTGCCAGCATATCATTAGTTGGCAAACACTTCCTTGCTGTGTACAGAGAATACAGTGAAAAACCCACAAGAGAATGATGCTCAGTTTATTATTCATGACTGACCCATTTTTACGTGTTTTAAAATAAATGCACTTTGTAACATATGTGAGAGACGCACAACTTGAAAGTCACAGAATGCAGTGCATTAATACATATTTTTACAAATGATATGTCGAGTTAGGCTAAAGAACATCGGGCACATTACTTCATGCAATCTTCATAACAAAACTCAGCATGGGCATTACGTCATGCCTTTGCAACTTATCACATAGTTTTGAAACACATACAGATGTCAAATGCAGTCACAATAGTGTTTGTTATTTTCACAGGTGAGTATGGAGTTCCTAAATAACACCAAATGCATTACTTTGAGTGGCTTTGGTATGCGAAAGTTCGGATGGCAGCATGGTCAGACCAGTCAAATAGAATATGGTGATGCACTGGGATGATCTGAAGATTAAGTCTAGGGTGTTGTCTTTGTTATGCGTGGGGGAGAGCACAATTTGCTTAAGTTCAATGGAAGCGGTCAGTGCAAAAAGCATGCTTTGAGTGTGGTTGTCAGCCTATGACTCAAGGACGTTAAAATCACAGAGAAATACATTATTTGTATGTGCTATTTTGGCAGAGGAGAGTAAGTTGGAGATGTCTGCATTAAAAGAGTCACTTCTGTGAGGTGGTCTGTAGATGAAGTAGAAGGTGATGGATTCCTTGTGTGATCGAGGGAACCGGCAGGCAAGTGATTCAAATCATCTTTTTCTGGGAGAGGAGATGTTTGCGCATGGCCAATCGCTCCTGTGGATGACTGCCAGTCCGCGTCCTGCCCTTCCTGGCTGGTCAACATGTGGATGCAGTAGCCTTGGGGTAGGAGGACGTTGAAGACATATGGGGTCCAAGGGGTAAATAATGTTTCAGTGATGAATAAGGCAACAAAGTTGTTGTTTGAGATGAGGTCAGCGATCTCTGCTGCGCAAGTGATTGCTGAAAAAGCATTAATCAACATGAGAGGGGGTGTGCATGTGATCCGTGGTTGTTGGATGGGGGCAAGGGCACTACTGATGAGGTTCACTAGGGTAGCTTGCTGGGGCTGCCCCAGGGCATTGGGCCATTCAAAACCTAGTGAGAGTGGGGATGGGCTGTGGAGGGACGAGACACACGGTGATGTCTTTTGTTGAGTAGTAGTAGTAACGATTTGTTTGTAGGTGAAATGCAGGATAGCGGGTAAGGTCCTTGGCCTTATCAGGCCCGAACAGGCACAAACAAGTGAGGTCGCCTAAGCAGGAATGATTACATAGGTGGTGGGCAGAGCAACGGAGTGGCAGGGCCTGGTCATGTGAACAGCAGCCTACTCAATGCTGTCTGACTGGAGCTGGCATGAAGTCCTTAAGTAGAGGCTTGGAAGGTAGGAAAACTGGAGGTGGGCGGAGCAACTGAGTGGCAGGGCCTAGTCACATGACCAGCACCATACTCAATGCTGTCACAAAGGTATATTTCTTGCTTTATTCATGGTGAGTTCTTGCAATGTGACTGACTTTCCATGATAACACTAGTATCAAAGATTAATGACGCACATTGTAACATTTATTTTGTGTTGTCTGTACATATGCAAATTGGAGGACCCTGGATATCGCTTGAAATACAGCACTCCACAAATCCTTGAACCATCCTGTGTGTTTTAGTGGACATTGTCATCATTTGTAAACCAAAAACTAGCAGCAACAGTTTGCTTGCCTGAAGCCAAGTGGCATTGAAAGCCACATTTATTTACATTCCATGTACTACAAACTATCCCAAACCGAAATAACATCATGTGATTGTGTTTATACAATAAGTGCACAAGATCTGAGCTCAGCAACCGAGGCACTGAGCATGAAGACGGATGATTAGTTAGTCAGTTGGTTTTCATGTTATAGGTTGGAGAAACGTAATGAATATTGCCCCAGCAGTGTCCCTCTCCTCTGATCTCCAGGCAATGGTGACAGATTTTATTTTTGTAGTGCCAAAAAAAAAAAAATGGCACCCATTAGGCCCGATTGTACATTATAGGTGACAATGTTTCATGTATAGTGAAACAAACTAAATAAGCCGTTATCTGTATGCATGCTTTGGCTCTGGGAAGAATTCACCGGAATGGTATGAATGTAAGCACTAGTCTCCACTTGTAAGGATTTCTTGCCCAATTAATGTGCACATTGCATAGGTGCTATCATGAACCAAGGAGATGCGAAGTTCGCAGGACACAAGGTGTGCCCTCCGCACTTGTCTTGCTTAACAAACGTGATCAATAGCTGAACCTCGTAAACTTCAACATAGGCTACCATTTTACCACCGGTTAAGATACCTAGTTTAATATATGAACAGCATTTGGACACACAATCTGTGGCTAATTTGAGAGAAAAGACAGCCCAGAAAATGAAGTCAGATCTTTAAGCACCGGATTCCTTTGCGAATCATGGACAGACTTTTGCAAACAGAGGCAGAGAGTGGCCTTACAGGTGGACCATGGCGCAGTCTGTCGCAGGCTTCCTGCCAAATGGTTTGCAATGAAAGATGTCACCAGATCAGTGGTCGAAGTGTACGAAAAGAAGTAGTGGAACTGTGTTCCGTACTGGCGTGCATCGCTCCCCACAAACCCCATCACCACACACCTTCCCACGCAAAATAACGACCCCCAAAACGCATGATCCTGCTGTTTAGGTAGGGGAACGCTCAGTGCATTGCACTGAAAGTGAAAGTTTCAACTTCTTCCTACACTTTTATTTTAAAACGAAACAATTCCGGAACGGTTTCTTTTTAAAATACAAGTATAGGAACTGTAAAACGGAATTAAAAGAAGTAGAGGAGCACCGCTCCCGCCCACTTCGAACACTGTACCAGATAATCAAATCCACCACGACGCTGGCAATCCAAGGCTTTGCGGGACCATTCCTGCGGACAATGATGCAGGATGGGCCTAGAGAACGTAGCCGGTCCTTTATTCAGACATGGCTTTTAAGTTTCTTGATGTACACTAATAGTAATAACAGCAATAATAAAGGCCTATAAGGGCACTCTTTCCGTGTTTTTGTTTTCCTTTTGGCCATAACTGCGGTGTCTGCTTGTTACCAACACCCTTCCCTAATTGTGTGACCTGAACTTGCAGCGAGAGATAGGAAGAGAGGGAGAGTAAAATAGACTGCGAGAGAGCAAGATGAGGCGGTGGGCGGAGAGAGAGAGAGAGAGAGAAAGAGAGAGAGAGAGAGAGAGAGAGAGAGAACACGAACAAGGGACCTGTGATGTGAGGGGGGCAGGGGGCAACCCGCCGTTGCTAAAAGTGTGCAATAACTGAACCTCGTAAACTCGTAAATAGATACAAATAAAATAAATACATACAACCCCGAAGTCGGCTGCAGTTTTAACCGTGTTTTGAAAAACGAGTCATTGTACTGGCCTGATGTTTGGCCGAAGAATCATTTTTTAGTACAATCATTATGAGACATATTCTGAAGAAAACATACAGCCCCAACAAAATGAAATTAGATCTTGAAGCAATAATTGTTCAATTTGGAAGCTCACGGCAGCACCTGTCAGATCCCTTCGCCGGGTTTCTTTAAGAATTGACTTTTCCAAACGGAGGCACAGAGCGAGTGGTTTCATGGGTAGGCGATGGCGCAGTCTGTTGCAGGCTTCCCACCAAAAGGTCTGCCAAGATGGCTAGACATTTTCTGCAATCATCGCTGTCCCTCTCTGTTGCAGACTGCGGTGTTTGGTCCACCCTGGTGCACCTGGACAGGTTTGGCTGTAGCTGGCCTGCCACCTTGACCAAAAGCGACACTGCTGCTCGTGCTCATTCTGTACAGTGCCCAGTCCGGTCACCCCACCCCTGCACAGTGCACACGCTCACTCAGCAGTGTTCAGGAGGCACATGCAGTGCTGTCAGACCTTGGGCCCGGGCACTGCCCAAAAACCACCACATGTTGATTTTAAGATACAATATAGGGCAGACCATTGAAACCCAGATACAGGCTTGCAAAAACCCCAGGCACATGGGAGTGTTAGGCAGAATTATATGCAGTACCCTTTGGGAACACCACACACAATTAAGACTACAAGTGACAGTACAAATTCACCTTTGGTACAAGCCTACACTACACAGTAAAGTGGTAGCAATGGCTGAGCAGCCAGACTTATCTCAAGAGTGAGCAGTATCAAATAGTTACACAAAGGACAGCAATTACTATGATTCAGGCAAACACTGACTCAAGGTTTTCAAGTAAAAGAATATACATTTATTTCACTCTTCAGTTGTATAACATTACACTATTATAAGCAAGTTAAAAATCACACTCTTAATACACCACACCAATTCCCTTAAATTCCAGACAAGTTAAGCTCACAAAATGATGTGGGAGCAAAATGGCACTCCAGCAATTTAAAAGGGACGGAAAAACAAAGTTAATAAAAATGTACCCACACCAACAGGTAAGTAGGGCAATTGAGCAATAGGAACTACACTGATAAAATCAGATAGAAAATGCTCAGGGCCAAAGTCAATGGGTCAAAAGTCTTTTGCTCAAGATAATACAGTTCAGGGTAGTTTGCGATAAAATTCATGCCCCGGGTTCCGGACGAGGTTGATTGGTAGAAAAGTTAGTTCAAAGAGAACAGAAGGACAAGCCCTCGGTTTGGAGAAAGATTTCAAACACGTTCAACCGAATTTGCACAGTACCTTAAAACGAAGAGGGAGCTGTAGCTGAGGCCGACGTTCCTACTAGTTCCTGCAGGCTCATGGTTCCTGCAGTGACTGTCAGACTGACAAGAAGTAGGAAGACTGGAGGGTCCTGCACTACCCAGGGAAGAAACCAGCAGCAGAGCAAAGCAACAAATAAAAGGTGCGCTCCTTAAAACCCAAGCATGGTCCGACCTTCCTGGCTATCCAGCCCACTCTAGCTCTGTATTGCGAATTCGAGCAGAGGAGGGGTCCTTGCTTGCAGTTTGGGTGAACTGGTTGGTCCCATCAGCTCAAGGGAAGAAGTTTCCTGGAGGATCTTCTCTGTCGTCGGATTCAGAAGATTCGGACCTGCAGCAGGGGTTCACCGGGCAGTTCAGTCGTTGTAGGGGTCCTCTTCCATCATCTCCTCATTGGTTCTTTCGTCCCAGTGGCGATTCTGCCTTTCCAGTCCCAGAGACCTGCTTTTTATGCAGTTTTCCCCCATTCATACAGCCTGGCTGTCAATCAAACAGAAGGGTGGCTGTCCTGGCAAGGACAGTCACCCAGCCAATCAAACAGGAGTGCGACTTGGGTTACCAAGGGAACCCATGGCAGGGATCCTAAGACCCCTCCCTCACATCCTGCCTACCCAGACTTTCAGGTGCCTTAAGGAGGGCTTCTGTTCAGAAGCCCACGAAAAGACAGAGAACAAAGGGACCAAACCTGGTTTGGCGCGCAGAGTAAAACACGAGAAAGACATTTACAAAAAGAAATGGCAAATAAACCCAGCCCGAACCGTAATAAAATATATATGGTCAATTGGGTTTATGTTTGAGGCTAATATAATAGCCTAAAACAATACCACGTTTATATAAGATAACCGCTGTACGGAAAATAGGGTAGTTACCACTGCCACCAGTGAAGTCTTGGTGTAAAGGGGGCGAAACAATGCTCCAAGAGACACAGACAAAAAGGTATAAGAATTAACCCTTTCCAATACTCCAGGTAAGATGGGGTGTATTGGGTCAGTGGTTTAAAGTGACTAAAATAAAGTTAATGGCAACTTTACCTTTTCTGGGGGGCAGTAGTCAGCCCCAGAAAATGGAGTCAGGGGGAAGTATCAAAGACAACCCTGTGTCACTGCACTGAAGGTGCTGTGTAACACACATGAAAAACATGAGGCGATGGAGTAGGTGAGGCTCCAGTGCCCAAGATCACCCAAAAAGTGAAAACACACAGAGCGAAACACATGTAAGGGTGGGAAAAAGGCTCACACTCTTACCAGGTGAAAAAAATAAACCCTAGAAATCCAGCAAAGCTGCTGAGGGGCTCATTAGGTAAGGGAAATCAGCCATTTATGAGAATTCTCCCTAACAGAGAGCACCCACACCACTGCTGAAAACAGCACCTTGTCCTATGCGTTGCTCAGAGAGAGATTCAACACTTTTGTGTACAAAACATGGTGCTGTGTGCTGACGCCCCTTATCAACTGTCACCCCAGGCAGGCGCCTGGAGTGCCTAATGCAAAGACTAGCCTTATGTGGGAGAGAGAGAGAGGAATGAGTTCAAAGAATGCAGACATTTTCTAACACACACACAATAGCTTTATAAATGTGAATATAATGGCAAACGTGGAGTGAATCTCACTGGATTCAGCAACAAACTATCTCGGAACTGTACTCCCTAAATAACCATTTTACCACACTTGCAACAGGCAAAGATGCGTGTGTCAGTTGAGGTAGCCCTTTCCATGCTCCACTCTTCTATCTCTGATACTCTTGATGTTCTTGCCCCTCTCATGAGGATCCGCTTGAAGCCCAAAGCCAAGTGCAACTCCTGGTATGACTCCGACCTAACGCAAGTGCAGGGTGGCTGAGAAGAAATGGCTAGCTTCTTGCGCATCCTCTGACAAACTGGTCTGCCACCTACTCCAAAGGCAATATCGGCTCTCTGTCCGCACTAAGAGAGCTCGCATCCAAGCCTGCCTCTCTGCAGCATCTAACAACTCGTCCAAACTCTTTAAAATCTGCAAGGAGCTGGCCAATCCTGCTGCAGTCTCTACCTCTCCTGTCCACTCCCAGGCCCTCTGCACGACAATGGCTTCTCATTTCATTTCTAAAACCCAGGACTGCCTGTCCACCCTCTCGTTCACTCCTTCTCCCCCTCTACCTCCAGCCTCTTTATGGCAACCTCTCCTCCCTCTTTCTCTTCCTTTCCTCTGTTCTCCTCTGACAAGGTTTCTAGACAAGTAGATCTATGAAAGTCTCGTCAAAACAGGTTCTTCCCTGTTCTTCCAAAACCATCACAGGCCACATTCACACCTTTGCTGCTGCCCTGGCTGACTTCTGCATCCACTCCTTCGCCACTGGAGCCTTCCCTTGCCCCCTGCAGCACTCTCTTGTGCATCCTCTTCTCAAGAAAACCTAAGCTGACCCCTCCTGCCCGGCTAACTATCTCCTGATCTCCATCACTCCTTTCCTGGGCAAACTCCTGGAAAAGCTGGCCATCTCCCAGCTTAATCTTCACACTGAATCTGTTGGTTGCCTCCATGACCAGAGTCTGGCTGCAGAGCAGCCACAGGCACGGAAGCTGCTCTACTGAACATCGTGAAGACCTGCTCTCTAACCTTGATTCTAGTCTCCCCTCTCTCCTCATCTTACTTGATCTCTCTTCTGCGTTTGACATGGTCAACCATGCCATCCTGCTCAATCGTCTCTGTGATAACCTGGGTATCACCATTCAGGCAGTGGCCTGGCTGACCTCATTCCGCTTTGCATTGCCGCTCTCGGCTCCAACTTTCAGCACTATGGGGATGACACTCAGCTAGTTTTCAGGCTCCCCTCTTTCACCTCTTCTCCTTCTCTCATCTCTGACTGCCTCTCTGCTATCCAGGAGGGGTGTGCTGCCAACAACCTCTGCCTTAATGCCAGTAAGACTGAGATTCTCCTCATCGGCATACCTGCAACCTCCTTTCCTGTGACTCACTGGCCAGCTTCCCTTGGCCCTCTTCCTGCTCCCACCTGTGAGGCTAAGAACCTCAGGGTCATCTTCGACTCCACACTCTCCTTTTCTCCTCACATCTCTGATGTCTCCAAGAAGTCAACCAACTGCACCTCCTCACAGGTATTCTTCCTTTCCTCTCCTACCCCCAGAAGCTCACTGTCTCTAGACCTCTGGTTCTCTTTAGGCTCGACTACTGCAGCAGCCTCTTTCTAAATCTGCCTGCTTCTACTCTCCACCCTCTACAACTTATCCAGAACAGGACTGCAAGTCTTGTCCTCGGCCTCAAGCCCAGGCATAGTATCTCTTCAGCACTGAAATCTCTGCATTGGCTCCCAGTGGCTGCAAGGATTAAGTTCAAGACCCTCTGCATTGTCCACAAGGCCTTCCGGGCCTGGCTTCTCAATACCTCCAACTCTCTCTTGGTAAATACCTTCCTCCTCAAGCTCTTCGCTCCTCAACCTCCAACTCCCTCACGGTCAGTCACTTCTCCAAGCAACGAGTTGGTGGTAGATCTTTTTCTTCGGCTGGGGCCTCCGTGCCTCTCTGAAATTTGATGAAAACCAACTTCGGTTCCAGAAGCACCGCAAGACCTTTCCATTTGCGTCTGCCTTCTCTCTTCCTCTCCCTTGCTGATTTCCTGTCTAATACTGCACTGGTCACCCGGCTACCCTCTGATTCCGGGCCCACATCCCTGCCCACCCAGTTGCACACCCGCACTGCCTCCGGCAACCCTTGCATTTGAGTCTGTATCTGCAACCCTACAGTCCCCCTACCTGCACTTTTGCAAACCTGCTGCCTTCACTTACCCTTGCACCTGCCACCTGCTGGCCGCACTTCTTGTTATTGTTTTGATCCCATGTACAGCACTTCCTCCTCCCCTTTCCCCTGGGACTTTTCCCCTCACCCTCTCCTGCACTTGCGCAATCTCAATGTTACTTGGCCTAGTAAAATCGTTGTCTCTGTCCTCCCTCTGTTCCCCTTTCCTTGCTTCGTCGCGCCTTGAAACACTTTACAAATGCCATAGCATATCTTATCAAAGTGGGCAGGTTAATGACCGTACCTAAAGGCCCCAGCATAGTGATGTACTCGAACCAGCTGAGGCATGTATTGTACACAACAGCAGGGAAGGTCAGGAACTCTACTTTCTTATTACTGAGAATTTCCAGTGAGGGAGAAGTGCAGTAATGGTTTCAGAATACCACTAGGGGTGGAGAGTGCGACCTGCCAAATAAAAGCCTTACATGCCTCCAAAGAGTTGCACAGGAGGAGAAAAATGTTGGATCCAGTAAAGATGCAGATGCCAAGCATCACAGCGGCCGGGAGGGAGACCCGTACCAAGTCGCATCGACAGCAAAAAATGTGGAATGTTCCGAAAAGGTGTGTGGGAAGATGTCGAAGCACATCGCCAAACTCAACAACGGTGTGGAAATCAACCAACAATCAATTCTAGAAAACATGTTGTGAACTGTAGAGTAAGTACTATGTGAACTTCCTGGCAGCACGATATTTACAAGGCCAGGCATCCAGCAGATCATACAGCAACATTATATCATGAGTTGTGTTGGCAGCTCTAGAGAGAGATTGATTCCATAGAGTGATCCAGCTTCAAAACTAATACAGTGTTGCATTTACCCCTCCAGAGCACAAAGCTGACATTGGCACCAGGAGCCAGACTACAGAAAATCTGCACTGGTGCAAGTGCAAGTGCAAAGTTGCACAATATTAGCACTAGGGCAAACTGTGCCCTATTTTCTTAGATAATGGGGCACATTAGAAAACCTTTGCACCATGACAAGTGCAGTTTTGCATGTTATAAGCACCAAGGCAAAAAGTGCCTTAGTGCAAAAGAAATACATTTTCAATGCATTTCTGCACCACGGCAAAGTTTGCCTGATACCATCCGTATTACTAGGGCAAACTTTGCCCCGGTGCAACAATGCATTGAAAATGTTTTTTTTTGCAATAGGGCAATTGTTACCCATGTCCTTATAAAGTGCCAAACTTGCGCTTGCAACGGTGCAGAGTTTCTGTGATCTGGCCCCAGATCGCCACTGAGAAATATCAGTGAAAACGAGAGAATGGTCCACACTGGGTCCACAGGCGTTGATAAGCAGGAACTTTGCACCAACCAAACCCCTCAACCACGACATACATATCTACCCTGCAGATCCGAACAGGCCTCTATGCATTGGAAGGGAAAGGAAGAGTGTATAAGAGTTAAAGCAACACGCACATATGAGTTTAGTACCGGCACTTGCCGCCGCAATGCGCAAAGCATTCAGCCACATTAGCAGGGCGTGTGTTTCCTGTAGCATCACTACCTTCTAGGGGGCATGCTGATCCATTTGGGCGACCCCTTAATCGGATTATTGCTTCCGCAAATGTGCCAGCTCAAGAATGATCTCGGCCGGGGCTTCCCACTGGCCATGTTACTGCATATGATATATTAAGCGACATGATAACCATTCTGACTCAACTGCTTTCATGGAAGCAGCATTTACATTGCAGCTGCCAAATGAGAGATGGGAATGCATGTCAGTGGTGTTCAGACCTCTGCTGTTCCACCTAAAGAAAAGGCACATGTAAGGGTCAGACATGATCCTGCCATGTAGTGTGCATCCCCCAGAACCTGTTGAAACAGGCACAGGGCAGTGTGCTTATTTTATGTGTATTTGAAAGTACATTCCATTTGTAAATTTGGGATGCACTTTAAAATGCCCAGAAAGATCCCCAGATTTGCAAAATTGTGCAAGGCAGTGAAAAAGAATTCCAATGCCCTTTGTAAATAGGAAACATCTTGTTTTGATGCAAATGAAGGAGATGTGCTAGGGCCCAAAAAACTGTTAAGAATGTGGCTCTAAATGTCTGTGGTAAATATACGTATGTGAATTGTATATACGTATGTGATAATAATAATGATGATTACTCTTATTAGTATATGGGTTCTTATATAGCACTTCATGCCAGATTTATCTCCCTTGGAAGCACCGTAACAACAGTTTTTGCTCATTATGATACTGAAATTCTCCAGCCTGCTTACCCCCACCCCCCGAGAAGAATGGACTGGACTATAGGGACATCTGGAGATTTCCCTGTAGGCCTGTGCATACCGGGCCACTTTTGTGTGGTGTTTCTAGATGTTCTCATAGGAAAAGGCTTGGGCTTGCAGAAAATGTGTAATATGGGGCCACTTTGAACATTATTTCCAGGGCCTCTTTTGGTTCCCAGTACAGCTCTATGAAAGGCTGTGTCATCCCTGCCGCAGGAATCACCGCTGCGAAGCGCAGGCTGGCCCTGTGCAAAAGCCAAACACTTAGCATGTGTGCTAGCCACTCGAACATGTAAGACTAGTATACGAATTTATGAACAATTCATCATTTAAAGTGCAACAAACAATACACTTATGTTCATATCCACCATGAAAAAATGAAATAAATCATGCTATAATGGATGTTATTATGTCTCCATTTGGCCATGGAAGGATGAAAGGCTGAGTCGACTCTGCCAAAACTGTAACCTCTGACTCTAGGTTGCACGTAGAACTCCAAAAGATTTGCTTACCTCACTCAGTAATGCAGCATCTCCTTTGAGAGTCTATGCACTTGAGCTGGGTTATACCTCATGCTTGGAATGTATTATGTTGATTTCAAGGTTAACATGTGAGCACAAAGCAATTACCTGGGATGCACTTGAGAAAGTGACATACCACGTGACCAGTTTTTATATGCATGCGCCTGAAGGTTTGTGATCATGTCATGTATTTGCCAATATTCAAGGACATTCAAAAAGCATATTTGTCGGAAGGCAAATTATCATGTGCATCGTTTACATATACAAACGGGTTCATGTGATTCGAAATAACACACAGTCACGACATTTAAAAGTACATGGGTAGTAATGATGCATTCCTTTTGTAATGTGAACAACGCTCTTTTTAAATAAGTCAAAAAGGCTAAGTGGGCTTTCTTTAAAAAATCGCGAACACTTTTGTTTGCAAATTGTTCAGATGAGGGTGAATGATGGCACACCATTACTGTCACAGATGTCTCTCTGCTGCAGTCTTTAGTCTTGGTAATGACCTAATGACTCCTTTTAGAGGCTGTTTGTGAAATTAGCAGCACCACAGTTGACAGGGAGAAAGCAAAGAGCCGAATACAGCCCCCTTCATTTTGGTACATTTACACAGATGAGGAACAGTTGGTTTCCCTTGTCTGACAGACCGCCATTTTAGGAATTTCTTAGAGGTGAGGGATTCAAACGAACATACAGGTCGGCCAGACCCCTCCAGCCTTCCTGCCGCCGTAGCTTTGCTTTAACAGTGAAACAGGCTGCATTTCGTAATACCTGCTTTTTTAATGGTCTGGTTGCATTAAAACGTGCAGTAGTTGCTACATTTCTTATTGAAATACAGTGTGACTTCGGAATGGGGCAGTGCAGGCTCTCATAATGAGGTGGAGTGGCACCTGTGACCAGGTGGTAATTCAGTTGGTAGGTAATAGCATTAGCTCATAATGAGGCACTTCATCTTTTAATGCACTTAACCGCAAGAAACATCAGGAGCCCAAGTCATCTACAAAACTCTTAACTTCTGTGCTGCAACTCCTGTCCAGCACTAACCCACACTCTTTCTCTGAAGAACGAACACACACACACACACACACTGCTGCCATTGTTTATTTTACTAAAATTAAATTATTGGCCAACTCCACTCCACCTACCAGCCTAAATCCTGCAAACCATGACCTCTGCTGTTGGCATGATCCCAACTTGGACCATCCAGGCCCCCGAGCAGCAGATCACCCCATTTGTTGCCAACATCCTGAATAGTTTCCTCAGGGAGAGGTTGGTTCCTTCATCATTCAGGAAAAAATGATCAGGCAAAACATACTATGAATCCCACAGTCCGTCAAGCACCATTCCTAGTATCATCTTGCCTCTCTGCCTTAGGTAGTGGAAAGGGTGTTTTGAGGCAACTTAAAACCAGCTTGGACACACATAAGCTCCCCATCATATTCATTCAGAGTTCCGACCACATCACTCATGAAGGAGGATATCTTAGTCACTGAAAACATCAAATTTCTCTCAACCACTCTATAGCCTGCAACACATTTGAATTGACATCTTGTGGTCGGCGGGAGAATGTTTTATTGACCTTAATAAAACAGCGAGCATCTAATACCCCAAGGGGCCCCATTCTTACTGCTCTTCTTTTTCATTGCTACTAATTGTTCTTTCGTAACACAGCGAGTGGTCACGGATTTGAACCTTTGTTGCTCAGTGTTGTCGTGGTTCCAAGACAAACGCGTTGCCCCTGAGCTATCCTCCCTCCATTTAAGATAGATATAGGTGTGGTACTTCAGCTACTTTCTTCTTTTGGCCCAGCCTTTCACTCACATCTTCATGGTACTGCAATCTGTTTTGAAGCAGATTGCAGGTCAGAGCTAGCTGAAGCTTTATCCAACGTTCTGTTTGCTGAAAGATTGGCTGAAGCTAACTGGATGCAGCTTAACTCAAATAAAACTAAGACTATCTTCCACGATCCACCCATTCAGCTCTCTCCTCCAGTCTTGTTGCCATCAACTACAGATCAGTAAGATAAAATGAAAACTATAATGTCAACCTTTTAACGCTTGTAAAAGTTATGCAACTTTGAACCGGAAGCCCATCATTTTTCCAGCTTGCATAATGGGCATGATTAGTTTGATTAATTTCATCATTTCATTTTCTTAGTAATTTGACGAGGGTCACGATTGTGTGTGGTTTATTGTGTCTGCTGTCTGGCAACTGGTGAGTGTCTCACACAAAGGACCTCATTTCAAGTTTAGCGGATTTGACAGCAGGAATTCCACCAGAGTTATTTACCACTGCTCATGTCTGTATTCCTGTAAATCTGTCCAATTCAGAGCGTACAAATGGCTCAGATGATACCATAATACCGTTGGAAGTATTCCAGCAATACCATTTGCTATATTTTTCGATTTAAAAAAAAAAAAAATCTGTCTTTACCTATTGAGGGTAAACTTCTGTGTATGTTTTTAACGCTTGAAATGGTAAAACCTGACCATTGTACATGGGCGAAGTAGTGAGAGGATGGGCATCAAAGATGCCCACATTTTCACCTGGAAACACTTGTGTGCAGGAGTGTTCTATATATTTATTTATTTTTATTTATTTATTTGCATTTATAAAGCGCACAAACAGGCCTCTGGAATCGTGGCTCTTTTACAATAATACTTTTTTTGTTACATTAGATAAAGTGAGAAGTGCTTACTGGATCAAAACATGAAATGGGAAAGCCTGCCCTCATGTTGCAAAGGCGGCTACATCAACAACACATGTGGTTCTAAATGCCACATCATATCATACCCCTAAGAGGTCACCACTGACCAGTTGTGTCTCTTTGTAGTCTCTTCCCTACCATACAAGGGAAAAAAGTGTTTGGTAAACATTGGGGGTTGTTCATTGTGAAAATCCAACTCTGCATAGGACAGAATCTACTTATGGAGGTCAGTAAAACCAGGAGTATTTGACAAATTCAGAACATTCAACCGTTATCATCCAACTCATGATAAGTTCTAAAAACTTTTGAAAGTGAGCCGTTCACTACCCTAAGCGTGCATTTATGGAAACGGGACACCATCATTCCATAATCCATACACATTTTTCCACATGTATTAGTTTTGTTGGTTCTATATGACACTGAGCATGTCGCTGCAACTTCTGTGAGGTTGGTTTTACAGTAGAAATGCATGGGGGGCGCTGTTGAGCAGCCAAGCAAGATGACCTCTTGAGTCAGGAGCTCCAGCCTCACATAATCCGAATTTGAAATAACTCCGCTTATGCCCGTTCACACTAGAGCTTGCTGACATCTATGAACTGAGGAAAAGGTTGTGTGCTCACGGTCCAAATCCTGGTTGGAATCGGAGTGCTGACGCAGAGCATTGAGCCCTGGAAAACCCTTCGAGCCTGCTCCTGGACAACGGGCTGAAGTAGGGGTAGACGACGTGAAGCACTTCCTGCGCCACACTGGAGTGTATGCTTAACTGAGGGCCCTGCAGTTTAACTGCCAAAAATCACACCGACTTCACACACGGTTGCAGTACCCCTCTTGCTGTGGAGATATAACTGGAAGGTGGTTCCACCTGGCGGCATGCCTGGCTTTCCCCGCACCACCTGGTGAGGTGTTGCAGCTCGTGGTGGTAGAGCTGAGCCTGGGACCCAATAGCAATCCGGGACGCTGCCTGGATCAACCTGCTGGCCGACACTGCATGGCGCCTTCGAGAGATACTGCACGCCGGATTGTGAGTGTTCTTCCCACAGACCCCGCTGACTGCTTGCCTGGCCCCAGGTGGGCTGCCATGATAGAGCTACAACACTTGGCTTTTCAGCTGAAGAGGCAGATGCCATACTGGGTCTCATAAAAGAAACGGTGCATACTACAATCAAAGACCCCCAAATCAAAATTAAACAATTAGAATATTCAATAAGGAAACTCATCAACCGCAAATTGCATGCGGTGACCCTCAGCCAATACTACAAAGCACAACGGATTCCCAGAGGACTTAGAATTCCTCTACAACCGACTTTATGTAAAGAAAATAGAGAGTTTTTCGAAAAATGGGAGCAAATTTTAAACAAATGTTCTCTAGACTTGATACTACTTACAATTAAAGAACTCTCAGGCAATATTGAACAACTGGAGAAAGAGATTGACAACTTGTCTAAAGACATAACTGAATTAACAGATGCAGAATCATTTTCTGAGATACTGATTGACATCAATGATAAGTTGGACGGATACAAACAAGATCTCGAATCTCGTTAAATCAGAAAATTTAAGAGAGACACTTACGATTATCTGAACAACGAGGTATATACTTGGGCGGATAAATATCTCAACCCCACACAAAGACCCAATAAATCTATGAGTGATCCAAGTAGCTCTGAATCAGATAATGTAGAAACAGCAGACAAACCAGCAACAGGTAACTCTGCGGCTAGTACATCAGGAATTAATCTAAGACCTAGACAACCCACAAATCCTCAAAGGAAAGATTTTTTAGGAGGAAGAGGACAAGAAGGGGAAGGAAGAAGAGGACAGGGAATGAAGACATGACTGCAGAAAAATCAGAACTAGTGGTTAACCTCTCTACTCGACACTTGACAACTAAAGAAATCAGAACACTTGAGAAAGGTTTGAAGTTTGTGCCAACCGATAGTAACAACATGTTTAACACTAAAGTTGAACTATACAAACTAGTACGCAAACTCAAATTGAAAACATACTTTTCAGAAACAACTAACACTACTGAAGTTCCCAGCCAAACTGAAACAGAATATATCGAATTTAAAGCTAAGGGCACATTTAACCCGCCAGTACATGTTCCCGCGATCCATATTTTTCATGATATGGTGTTGAATCATATCAAAAAAATACAATTTTGTCAACCCAAACTGAAGAATTTGAACAGAGGCGAACTATCCATCATAAAGACCCTATTTACGGATGATTCTATCACTATCAGATCAGCGGATAAGGGAGGTGGTATTGTTATTCAAGATTCTGAACAATACGATATAGAGTGTTTGAGACAACTATCAGATACAATAACATGTCAAGAATTAACACGCGATCCAACTAAAGATATTAAAGCTGAACTACACAATGTTCTAGAAATGGCACTAGAAAATCAATGGATTAGCAACAAAACCAAAAAGTATTTATGGACTCAATATCCCAAGATGCCACACCTGTATATTCTACCTAAAATTTATAAGCAACTCAATAATCCTCCTGGGAGACCGATAGTAGCCACAACCAACAGAATTTTTGCAACCTTTGGGTACCTACATTGATTATTTTTTACAGCCTCTTATTCAACAAACTCTGACATATGTGAAGGATACTACACATTTTTTACAAATCCTAGAGAACATTGAACTTACGACAGATGACATCTTATTTACCATCGATGTGGCGAGTCTTTTTACAAGTATCCCACACGATTTGGGACAAAGACCAGTTGAGAAGCTACTACTTGATGCAGGACCCATAGGAGCCAATCAAGAATTGTTGATGATTCTTTTGAAATTCATCTCTGAGAATTCATGTTTCAAGTACAAAGAAACTTATTACAAACAATTGACTGGTACTGCTATGGGAGCTACTATGGCACCATCCTATGAAAATACATTCATGTTTGATTTCGAAACCAGACATATTATCAACAATCCACAATGGGGTCCACATTTGAAAAAATGGTATAGATATATTGATGATATATTCGGAATATGGTCAGGCAGTCGAGACCAATTGAACAATTTTCTTTTATATTTGAACAACATCGACAAAATGGTTGCAATTCACGATGGAGATAGGGAACCCTAACATTCATTATTTGGATGTGCAAACAGCAATTGAAGGCTCGAGAATATTGACAAAACTTTACTCAAAACCCACTGATAGAAACAATATTCTCCATAGGTTGAGTTTCCATCCACCCAACATTTTACGCAACTTACCATTTGGACAGATGCTGCACATTAAAAGAATTGTGAGGGATCAAACAGAATGCAATCTCAAATTGGATAAACTACAGATTAAACTGAAAGAAAGAGGATATCCAGATAATGACCTCATTAAAGCCAGAATCAAAACAGATGCACAAGACCACACTCAATTACTAATACAAAAACAAGAACGACCACAACCTGGATTAGTTTTTGTTACTAAGTATTCAATTCAGAGTCACAAAATCAGAGACAGCGTTCTAAAAAGATGGACTATCCTACAGATTGACCAAAGAACTAGAGAACTTTTTGCGCAACTATCTGTGTCGCATATCAAAAGAGCAATAACCTACAAGACTTACTGGTTGATACACGAAACAGAAAATCCAAACACAAAACAGCAGACAAATTTCCAGGCACACACCCATGTATGAGTTGTGGCAACTGCAATAATATCATCAAAGGTCCATACATATCACATCCAAGAGCAGGAGAAAAAATTAAATTAAAACAAATGCCACATGTCTGTCAGAAAATGTGATTTATGCAATTAAATGTCCATGTGCTATGTATTACGTTGTGGCGACTGCACGTAAAATACGTGTACGTATCAATGAATACAAATCTTGCATTAGAGTGAACAACCAAACGTCAGCTGTGGCAAGACATTTCAATCAAAATGGCCACACAGTGGCGCAATTAAGATTTACAGTACTTGTGGTTATTTCCACCAAAGACCAGAGTATGGATATGAAGAAGTTTAGAGCCCAGAGAGAAGCAACATGGATCGATAAAATTGGGTCCCTGACACCAGAAGGGATGAACGAAGATTGGATTTAAGTTGGTTTTTGTAAACTTGTTCTTTCATTTTTTTCATTGCATGTATTTTTTTTCTTTTTATTTATTGACTTTTTCCAGCATCCATCACTTGTACAGTTCTTAGATTGAATATATGTCACCATTATTTATTCTTGTTACCTTTCTGCTTACTAATACTGCCACTTTTCTTCTGTTTAATTTTTCATTTTTTTCTAACCTTTATTCTTTAAAGCATCTTTTTTCTTATTTCCTTTCTTTATAACATCACAGTTCAGCCGTACACAATATACCTACATTCTTAACCCACTCTTTTATTTACAATCCATTTCATCAACCACATTCAAACATGTCCGTCTCATTTCACACACACACATAGTACCACGCATGCTCAATCATGTAGGCATCCAAGTCATTACCGTTTCCAAGGCAGCCTTCACAAGCTTAGCAAGGCACACAACAGATGAGTGTCGTGCTGCATTTCGTTGTGCTTATCTACTTCAATGGCAGCCCGCCGCTCGCATTGTTTACGACATTTCAGGTAATTGACACACTTTCTACCGCGTTTCTTTTTGAATATTAAGTTCGAGCATTAAGTTTACACCAGCTCCGTTACCTACCTCTTTAGATCAGTGACCTTACAGAAGGTGTCACTGCTACCTAGACAAGCCTACACTGTGCAGCTGTTAAGATGGATTTCTCAACTCAACTGTGTCCTGGAGGGGCAGAGGTTCAGAAGGGCAGCCTAGTTTCTTGGAACAGGGTAACCTCTGGACAAGCCAGACCAATCAGGGTAGCGATGGCGGCGGTCAAGACTAGGTCTCAAGAGGGGTGAGGTGACTGAAAGCCTGCAATGAGCACACCAAGCAAGGACGCTTACAAATTACTCCAGACAGTTGTTAAATTAAAAATATAGACACATTTATTGCAAGGCCTTTGTAACATCGACCATAGTAAAGAATCACGGTAAAACTCCCATAAACCAACACATCACAAGCAATACAATATATTTACAAGAAAGGGGACTAAGGAATTAGAAGCACAAAATATGCAGACCACCTAGATGGGGAGGAAAACAGGCAGTGCAAGTAATCGTTAGACCCAGTTCGACATCAGAGGCCACCTAACTAAAAGGAAGTCTGAGCCCTACGAAGAGTGGAGCCTTGTGCTCAAAAGTACCTGCACACGTGGGTGCCAAGGGGCAAAGGGGAGTCTCTTCAGGGAAATCAGGCAGTTAAGAGAGGTGAACAAAACGATGATGAACAGATCTCCGCTACTAAAGCGCGGCCTCCACTTGTGGGCAGAAACAGGGCGCGAGTGCGGAAAAGGGTTGCTGTTTACGACAGCGATGGAAAGCCACAGGCTCCTGCGGGAGGGCGACCGGTTAGGGTATTGACTACTCATCGGTCCCCGATGCAGGCAGACCCAGGCTTCTCCGGTTCCGTTTTTGTACTAGCAGGTTCAGATGCGATCAGCAGGATGTCTCGACGCCGTGTAGATTCCGCGACAGCAGGAGTCAGGGTCGAGGGTGTCCCAAATGCAGTGAACACGCACAGGTTTGTTACCACAGCAGGGCAACTCGGCAACCGCGTGTATTCCAGTCCCAAAGCACACGTCTCACTTCAGACCTGGGAACGCCAAGTGTACGAATCGTGTGAGAGTGCCGAGGACACGGGATTAGCAGTAAGCCAGACGGCAGTGACAGAGCAAGGTTCCTGTGTAGGCTGGTCAGTCCACTGGATGGCCCAGGGACGCTTCCGAAGACTTACGTACAGGATTTGGTGAAGATGCCGAGAATAGTTGTTCCCACTATTCTAAAGGGTCGACGCGCCTTTGCAGACCTTCTCGTTCGATCAGAGGCCAAGTGGTCTCGCAGGACGACAGCAGTGCAGGGTGCCAAACCTTCAGCGGGTCACCAGCGATTCATCGACTCAGCTGCTTAGTTGTAGGATACTTTGCTCCTTATCCTTTGTTCGTGAGAACTCAGGAGATCGACATGGTAGTGGGGTTTTCAGCCTCCTCTTATCCAGAGTTCCCTTCGCGCCAAAACGGAGCGGGCCCAATGGGAGATCCGCTCACAAACACTGACACCATATGTGGACCTATCACGGACCACAGTGGTCCCAGGCATTCAGGACTCTCTGGCACCCAGGATGTGTATTGGGAACAGACATCCCAGCCCACATCCTGGAGGCACACACAAGGCATGCAGAAGCCTGCGAAAGCGTTGTGTTTCGCAGGAATGTTCATGATCAAATAAGGACTGCCCGAGTCGGGTTGACCTGGGGGAAGGTGAAGGGGCAAGTCGGTCAGCGGACAGGACAAAGAACCTCGTGGAATGGCCATTTTGGAGGCCAGGCCACCCATTTGGGCCAAACGCGGGAAGCGCAGTTATCATGGCAAAAAGGGGTTCAAAACACAAAGAAACGATAGCTGCCACCAGTCCCGTCCGTGACACACTCGCACATTTCATGATAAGTCCCTCAAGAGTTTCTAGGGCCTTTTGAATGACTAGAGACCCAAGAGCACGGTAATGTAAATTACGGTGCACTCTTGTTTCATGTTGCTCAAAAGCTGCAACATGAGGAAAGGACTAAGGAAAACAAAGTCTCCCGGTACTGACTGTCTTAAGGGCATGTCAGTTTCCCCATAAGAATGGAGCGAAAGCCCAGAGGAGTGCGGCGGAAGGCTGTGCTTCTCTGGCAAAGTCTATATCAGGGTGTAAAACAACAGCAAAAAGTTTGGGGGTTGCCACATGGAAGGAAAATTACCTACAATTATGAAATATTTGCTAACACTCGCCCCTCCCAGACTAAGGACAGGGGGAACTAATCCACCCCTGGATGAGTTTCTTGTTCAGGTCGGTTAAACATTCTGGACAACCCATCAGCATTGCTATGTTGGACACCTGGCCTATGCGCAATAGTGAAGTCAAAGCCTTGCAGACTTATGGACCACCTAAGCAACTTTGGATTCTCTCCCTTCATGTTCATTAGCCACTTTAAGGGCTTATGGTCAGTTTGCACAGTGAAGTGGGTCCCATAGAGGTAGGGCCTCAGCTTCCATAGGGCCCACACAACAGAGAAACATTCTTTCTCTACTGTGGACCATCTGAGCTCTCTGTCCTTAAACTGGCGACTAATGAAACCAATAGGGTGTTCCTTACCCTTCTCATCTACTTGCGATAGTACAGCTCCTATCCCAGTGTCAGAGGCATCTGCCTGCACAATAAAAGGTCTTTGGTAATCAGGGGCCCTGAGAACAGGGGCCTGGCACAAGGAGTCTTTTAAGCCATTGAAGGCCTTCTCACACTCGTCGGTCCAAGTTACCTTCTTGGGTTTCTTCGGAGTGGTGAGAGCAGTCAGAGGGGCAGCTATGGTACCATAGTCTGCCATGAAGTTGCGGTAATACCCTGTGAGTCCTAAGAAGGCTCTCACTTGGGTCTGTAGTAGTGGGGGTAGGCCAGTCTTGTACTGCTTGTACTTTACTGGGTAGAGGCTGTATCCTCCCTCCACCTACTTCATGTCCAAGGTAAACAACAGAGCCTTGTCCAATCTGGCATTTACTACCCTTTATGTTCAAGTGTGCTTTCTGAAGAGCCTGTAGCACAATCCGGGGGTGTTTCACATGGTCTTCCCAGGTGGCGCTGAAAACTGCTATATCATCCAGATATGCAAGACAGAATTCATCCAACCCGTTTAACACATGATTCACAAGCCTCTGAAAAGTGGCAGGTGCATTCTTAAACCCAAACGACATTACCCTGAACTGGTAAAGACCGTCTGGAGTTGAGAACGCTGTCTTCTCCTTGGCATGTTCTGCTAGGGCTATTTGCCAATAGCCTGCAGTGAGGTCAAACGTGCTGAGATACTTGGAGGCACCCAAGGTATCCACCAGCTCATCTGTTCGAGGCAAGGGGTGTGCATCTGTCTTGGTGACAGCATTCAGAGCCCTGTAATCCATGCAGAACGTCAATTCAGAAGTACCTGCCTTTGAACCAAAACCACAGGGCTGGACCAAGGACTACTAAAGGGTTCAATCACCCCAAGATCTAACATTTTGTTGACCTCTGTCTTAATGTAAGACCGTACTTTGTCTGACATTCTGTATCCTCTACTTTTGGTAGGTACGCTGTCTCCTGTGTCTATGATATGTTTGCACCAAGGTGTCAAACCAGGGGCCTGCGAAAACATGGGGGAAATTGCCTAAGCAAACTTTTCACCTCAGCCTGCTGATCAGAAGTCAGGTGAGGGACCACTCGGACACCCTCAAAGGAGCTATCTGAAGGACCACTTTGGAACAGGTTGGGGAGAGGTTCAGACTCCTCTTCCTCAACATCTGAAGCCAGTATCAGTGCTGCGATTTCGACTCTTGGGATGAAAGCCTTCAGCCTATTTACATGGAACACTTTTGGAGCATGTCCAGGCCTTCCAAGGTCCACTAAATAGTTGACCTCACCCAGGGGCTCCACCACTGTGTAAGGGCCTGATCATTTATCCTGTAAAGCTCTAGGCCTTATGGGATTCATGATCAGGACTTGCTGACCAGGTTTGAAGTTGATGAGGGAAGCTTTCCGGTCATACCAATGTTTCACCAGGGCTTGTCCTGCCTTCAACTTGTCACTAGCCAGACCCATCAGGAGTACCATCCGTTTTCTGAGCCCTAACACATAGTCTTCTACGTTGGTAGTAATAGGGGGAGTGGGCATCTCCCATCCCTCCTTGACTATGGCTAAGGGTCCCCGCACAGGGGGACCAAACAGAAGTTCAAAGGGGCTGAAGCCAACACCCTCCTGTGGTACCTCTCGGTAGGCAAACAGTAAGCATGATAAAAGAAGATCCCATTTTCTTCTTTGGGGTTCTTCCAGAGCCCCAATCATACTCTTTAACGTTCTGTTGAACCGTTCCACCAGACCATTGGTCTGGGGGTGGTATGCGGAAGAGAACTTGTAGGTGACCCCACATTCTTTCCACATAGCCTGCATATACTTCGACATAAAGTTGCTTCCTCGGTCAGACACAACTTCTTTAGGGAAGCCAACCCTAGTAAAGATGCCAAGTAACGCTTTTGCAACTGACTTGGCAGTTACAGTTTTTTTAATGGGATGGCCTCAGGATATCTGGTGGCATGGTCGACCAGCACCAAGATAAACCTATTGCCTGAGGATGTTTGCGGGTCAAGGGGACCAAAGATGTCGATCCCTACCCTTTCAAATGGTGTTCCCACAACTAGGAGTGGTACCAATGGAGCTTGGATTGTTGAGCCACGCTTACCAGATAACTGGCAGGAGGCACAACTCCTGCAGTGACTTTCTGCTTGCACCCCCATCTTGGACCAGTAGAAGTCCACGGATAACCTTTGCTTAGTCCTCTTAATACCAAGGTGACCAGCAAGGGGCACTTCATGCGCCAACTGCAGGAGGAAGGGTCTTACAGCAAGGGGAACCACCAACCTCCTATGGTCTCCTTCTGTAGTCTCTGTGGGCTCACTATACAGGAGTCCACCTTCCCAAAAAATCCGATGCTTCCCAGGAGGTTCACCCTCAAGCTGGGAGCAGGCCTGTCTCCTTAGGCCCCCCAGAGATGGGCACTCAAGTTGGCCTTTACTGAATTCTTCCCTGTCAGGACCACCTTCTACTAACAAGTCGTTTAGTTCAGGATGGTCATTGGGGTCAAATACTTCAGGTATCGCCGCCTCCTCGTCAGGTCCAGGCGATTGACCAACTTCCTCCACCGCAGTGGTAGGTGAGTTCGGGGGAATATTTTCTTTCCCTCATTTTGGTTTTCTGACTCCTTTAGCCTTGGGTTTCCCCTTTGGCTGGGGCAGCTCACTGATCTTGGTCAGTGCTGCCCTTGTTTGAGACCTTGTGCAGGGTCTGTCAGCAGTGTCTCCCACGAGCCCTAACGCTCGGAGATCATTGCCCAACAAGTCCTTTCCTGGGATGCTTCTCTGAATGCTCACTGGAATCCTGACCGCTGTACCATTGATAGTAAGATTTACAGGTATTACTGGGAACATGAGAGGTGGGCCGTCAGCCAACTTAGTGGGCATCAGAGTAGCTCTGGCAACTTCCTCTGAGTCTACTAAGGTAGAATCCACTGCAGTTCGACTGCACCCACTATCCCTAAGAGCTGGAGTATCTACTCCATTGATCAGCACACTGTCTTTAAAGTAGTGCTTGGTGTTATCTGGAATCCTAGCATAAGCCTCTGTGACTTTAGGCTCCCAGGAACCCAGGGAAACTAAGACTACCTCAGCTTCTATCCTGCTGGGGAAGGAGTCTGAGGAGAAGGATGCTCTGGTAATCTCTTCTTCCTCGTAGGAGGAGAAGGCCAGATTAGCAGAGTGGTCCCCCAAGGTTTTGACCTTACATCTGGGATCCCCCTTAATGTGGTCAGTTGCTCCACAAGCAAAACATGATCCATTGGGTCTGTTTACATAGGGAGGCTTATTATAACCAGATTTCTGTTTCGGAGGCTGACCTTCACTACCCTGTGAGTTCTATTGTGTCCTACCCTTATTTTTCTTTTTGTGGCCCTTTTGAGAAGAAGATTTATCAGTTTCTCCACCCTCCTTATCTTTGGACTTTTTCCCTTCCTCCTGCTTACCAGGATGAGTCTTGACCTTATGGGACACTCGATGTGACACCCACAAATCTGCTGCAATGGCAAGCTTCTTTGAATCTATCTCCTTAGAATCTGCCAAATGTTGCTTAAGCTCAGGGGAAGAAGATGCAAACATATGTTCCAGCATGACAAGACTTATCATACCTTCAAAGGTAGAAACCTTATAACCTTCGACCCAGGCAGTCAAGTTTTTTAAGAATTCAGTTACATAAGATACCCAAGTACCACCTTCTTTTTTCTTATACTCTCGGAATCGTTTTAAATATTGGGCAGGAGTCTTTCCAAACATTAAAATGAGAGTTTGCTTCAACATTGCAAAATCTGCTCGTTCAGCCTTCGACATTTCCATAATGGCACTGCAGCCAGAATTGGGAAGTCTGCTGAGTAACCAGGCAATTTTATCAGCATTGTCAACTTGTTGAACTTCACATGCATACTCAAATGTATTCAGCCAGTCCATAATGTCTTTCTTTTCCTCATACACACTGAGCAGATATTTTGGAAACCGTGGATGAGAGGAGGCCCCAGACCCATGTCCAGGACCCTTGGATCCATTGGCAACTTGAAGCTTGTCCAGTTCCAAATGGTGATCCCTGTCTTTCTGTTTTTCTGCCTGTTCGATCTTTAGCTTAGCCCTAATGAACTCAAGCTCTTCCTGGCGTTTGGCCACATTGAACTCAAGCTCCTTCTGCCTAAACAGCAGCTCTTGCTTCTTGAATTCAAGCATGGCTTCCCCATCAGCACTGGCAGAGGAAACATTGGACATTTCATCCTCCCTGTCCTCATTGTCGCGGTGGACCAATGCAGCGGCAGAACTGTCAGTTCTACCAGAGAGAGCAGCCCCACCTCCTTTTGCACTGTCCTCTGAAGCTATAGAGCTAAGCTGAGCTTCTTGCCACGCCATGATTCTTTAGATCATTTCCATTTTTGTGCCTTGCGAGGAGACACCTCTTTCAGCACACATCTTTTTCAATGTTTCGGATTTAGAAGCATTTAAAGTTAACAAGGTACTTGTTTCCATACTGTTTGATAGGACTATGGCCTTTAATAAGTTATACTACGACAATTCACTACGTGTCCTTTTAGGAATAACCTGAAATGCCCTCGCTCATGTGCAACACTGGATACCTTCAGTCGTATCCCACCGCTGCCACCAATTTGTTAAGAGGGATTTCTGAACTCTGTCCTGGAGGGGCAGAGGTTCAGAAGGCCAGCCTAGTTTCTTGGAACAGGGTAACCTCTGGACAAGCCAGACCAATCAGGGTAGCAATGGCGGCGGTCAAGACTAGGTCTCAAGAGGGGTGAGGGTGACTGAAAGCCCGCAATGAGCACACCAAGCAAGGACGCTTACAAATTACTCCAGACAGGTGTTAAATTAAAAATATAGACACATTTATTGCAAGGCCTTTGTAACATCGACCATAGTAACGAATCACGATAAAACTCCCATAAACCAACACATCACAAGCAATACAATATATATACAAGACCAAGGGGTCTAAGGAATTAGAAGCACGAAATATGCAGACCACCTAGATGGGGAGGAAAACAGGCAGTGCAAGTAATCATTAGACACAGTTCGACATCAGAGGCCACCTAACTAGAAGGAAGTCCGAGCCCTACGAAGAGTGGAGCCTTGTGCTCAAAAGTACCTGCACACACTGGTGCCAACGGGCAAAGGGGAGTCTCTTCAGGGAAATCAGGCAGTTAAGAGAGGTGAACAAAATGATGATGAACAGATCCCTGCTACTCAAGCGCAGCCTCCACTTGTGGGCAGAAGCAGGGCGCGAGTGCGGAAAAGGTTTGCTGTTTACGACAGCGATGGAAAGCCACAGGCTCCTGCGGAAGGGCGACCGGTTAGGATATTGACTACTCACCGGTCCCCGATGCAGGCAGACCCAGGCTTCTCCGGTTCCATTTCGGTACTGGCAAGTTCAGATGCGATCAGCAGGATGTCTCGACGCCGTGTAGATTCCGCGACAGCAGGAGTCAGGGTCAAGGGTTTCCCAAATGCAGCGAACATGCACAGGTTTGTTACCACAGCAGGGCAACTCGGCAACCGCGTGTATTCCGGTCCCAAAGCACACGTCTCACTTCAGACCTGGGAACGCCAAGTGTACGAATGGTGTGAGAGTGCCGAGGACACAGGATTAGCAGTAAGCCAGACGGCGGTGACAGAGCAAGGATCCTGTGTAGGCTGGTCAGTCCATTGGATGGCCCAGGGACGCTTCCGAAGGCTTACGTACAGGATTTGGTGAAGATGCTGAGAATAATTGCTCCCACTATTCTAAACGGTCGAAGCACCTTTGCAGACCTTCTTGTTCGATCAGAGGCCGCGTGGTCTCGCAGGACGACAGCAGTGCAGGGTGCCAAACCTTCAGCGGGTCACCAGCGATTCCTCGACTCAGCTTCTTAGTTGCAGGATACTTGGCTCCTTATCCTTTGTTCGTGAGAACTCAGGAGATCGACATGGTAGTGGGGTTTTCAGCCTCCTCTTATCCAGAGTTCCCTTCGCGCCAAAACGGAGCGGGCCCAATGGGAGATCCGCTCACAAACACTGACACCATATGTGGACCTATCACGGACCACAGTGGTCCCAGGCATTCAGGACACTCTAGACTCTCTGGCACCCAGGATGTGTATTGGGAACAGATATCCCAGCCTGCATCCTGGAGGCACACACAAGGCATGCAGAAGCCCGCAAAAGCGTTGCGTTTCGCGGGAAAGTGCATGACCAAATAAGGACTGCCCCGGTCGGCTCGATGTGGGGGAAGGTGAAGGGGCAAGACGGTCAGCGGACAGGACAAAGAACCTCGTGGCATGGCCATTTTGGAGGCCAGGCCACCCATTTGGTCCAAACGCGGGAAGCGTGGTTAACATGGCAAAAAGGGGTTAAAAACACAAAGAAACGATAGCTGCCACCAGTCCCGACCGTGACACACTTGCACATTACATGAAAAGCCCAGCGAGAGTTTCTAGGGCCTTTGGAATGACTAGAGACCCAAGAGCGTGGTAATGTAAATTACGGAGCACTCTTGTTCCATGTTGCTCAAAAGCTGCAACATGAGGAAAGGACTAAGGGAAACAAAGTCTCCCGGTACTGACTGTTTTAAGGGCATGTCAGTTTCCCCGTAAGAATGGAGCGAAAGCCCAGAGGAGTGCGGTGGAAGGCTGCGCTTCTCTGGCAAAGTCTAGATCAGGGTGTAAAACAACAGCACAAAGTTTGGGGGTTGCCACATGGAAGGAAAATTACCTACAAATATGAAATCTTTCCTAACAGCAGCCATTCTGAGAGTGCACGAGTCTTTACCTGCTCGCCACCCGCAACTGCGGCCAGCAGCGTTTGAATTCATTTAGGTAATGAACCTCTCCAGTTTGCTTTCTTCTCTTCTTTAGTTTTTTTTCCTCGAATATCACCTTCATACAGCTGCATATGACACGTTCTTTTTAAACTTTCAGACCAGACACAGATGATTGCTTTTGCTCTGTGATACTTTCTAATGGAGTTTTTTTCATGCGAATACCAGGTCAGTGACCATTTCTTCATACCAAGAATAACAGCAGCTAGAATCTAGGCTTTTATTATTATTTTTTGACAGTGTGTTCATATGTCTTTTATTATTTTCTTTTGCAACTTCCCTATGACCCAACTTAATTGATGAAACTCTTTTGATGATGACCTTTCCAAACATTAACCATATGCTGATATTGGTAATGTATGTGTATCTTCTACTTACACTTGATTGTTGAATGATGTTTCCATTTGGTGACCATTTCAAACTACCACATGGTTTCTTATTGTCTAATTGTGAATATCATGGTTGTTCTAATTTGACTGTTACCATTATCTTTGTTAAGAGATTCAATCAGTAGGCATTTATAAACATATAAGTTCACAGGCCCTGAGGAAGGGTTTTCAACCCGAAATGCATAGGCCTTAAGTGACATTTCTGCCTCAATAATTCCAATTCCCCTTGAGGAATTTAAGCTTATGACAATAATATGCAACTTAAGAACAAATAAACACGCATTTGTTTTATTATTATAAGTCTTTGAATAATTTTTGGTACTGAAACCTAACCAGTAGTGAGTGGTACACGGGAGTGCAGCCCGCACCGATGGCTTCACAGCCAAGGTCTTTTTCTTTCATGTTCTATGCAGTGTTCCATCACAGAGACACCCTTTTCAGCGGGTTAGCACCCCAAATTACTAATGAGCTAGTTTTGACTTTGAACATAAATTTTGTTAAAAACAGAGAGTAGTACATAGCTCACCACCAATCCCACTGCTGTGATGTGTGCGCCTGTCTCTGGCTACAGCGGTCAATCAACACGCAGCCCTTGCTGCGTGATCGAGGACACGCCGCTTCGGAGGGGCTGGCCACCTGGCGGTGGCCGCTGCCTGGCCTGACTTAGGTCAGGCTGCCGTCCGGGGTGTGCATTTGGCCGGCCACTCGTGAATTCCTGCTGCCCTAGTGAAAGACGCTACGCATTGCGGACCCAGCCTTGTGGCCCGTCGCGACCGCCCTAGCGGCAGGAGTTGAAGTGGAGCTTGGCTGCCCATACTCAAGTGGGTGGCCCCTGGCGGTGCATCTGATCCTCAGAAGTATTCTTCAGACCTCTGCCGGCCCGGCACACGAGGACTGTGGAGTGCTGGTGTGTCTTGGCCTGGCGGCGAACTCAGTGGAAAACAGTGGGACGATCCGCTCCCCAGCTTGTTGCTGTGCCCAGGTGCCATGTTGGCCACTACCGTCATGGCACGGCCTGCGTAATATTACTGGAGGGCCTCTCTATCTACTTCATTAACGCACCATTGCATTGGTGTCTGTACCCCAGAGTCGCCGAGGTAGACTCTGTTGGGGGCCGGGTTGTGTTCAAGCTACGGCCTAGACGGCTGGGTGGACACTGCATTGCCTGGCTCAGATCATCATTTAAGGTTGTCCTAAATGATCCTGTTTGGCTTGGCCCATACACTGCACTTAAACTACCTGGCAGTGGCACCCTATTACATGGACTGATCTGGCGGCCTGAGGCTGCATTTCTGAGTGCCCTCTGGCGATCACGACGGAAGGCAGCTTACCACCTGCATCCTCTGCTCAGGTTGCTGCAGCTCCTAACTTACCCGGGGATCACTGAATATTGGGCCGGCAACCCCCCGGGTTTACATGAACTGAGCTGGCCCGTTGGCCCCCACTGGTTGCATACTGCTGCACCTGGACGAAGCCAGCGACAGAGGGGTGGCAGCACCTGGGAAATGCACATTTGGCAACGTTGCTCCTCATTTCCCCCATTCCCCCCAGATCGGCTCTCTTGCTGTTGGAGTCATGACTAAAGCACCATCAAGGAAGAAGGGCCTATGGACACCTACACCAGCACCCCGGCTAAATCCTGTGCCCCTGTGGCCGACCCTCTGACAGATGAGCAGGTCCCCTCGACCTCAAATACTAAGGAGGACCACAGGCTCGCGACTGCACAAAATGGTTCCTTGCGGTGAATGTGAAGCTTGATGACATAGGGGGTCATTATGAGTTGGGCAGTAAGGGGTTAACGGTGCCGGTAAAGGTGCGGGAGCCATCAACCCCTAACTGCCCTATTACGTGGTCTCCTTGTGGGAATCGCTAAGGCCACCTGGTAAAACCAGGCATCCTTAGCAGGTCCCGCAAGGAGACCAGCATGTTAACAATGGGCCCTTTATTAACGAGCCCGTTGTTAGCATGCTCCCCCTTCCCATTGAGCCCTATGGGGGCTTGAATGGGAATGGGGATTTACCGGGTCCGGGTTTCTTGAATGAGGAATTACCGGGCCCTCCAAGGTTGGAATGGCCCGGTAATTCCTCATTTAAGTAACCCGGACCCGGTACCCGGTAAGGGGAAAGCCATGTCGCTAATAGCAGCATGGCTACCTCCTAACTCATAATGACCCCCATAGTCTCCACCATTGGTTCCCTGAAGTCTCAATTGGAAAAAGATGGGGCCCGTATCACGGAGGTTGAGACCAGGGTGGGTGGGACATAAGATCCGATTGTAAAGCATGGCCGGGACATTGCTCATCTACAACAGGAATTTAGTAAAGTCTGCAATAAATGGGACGACCTTGAGTCACACTCAAGTCACAATAACATTCGAATTGTTGGAATTCCAGAGGCGGCCTGCAGGGGCTTGATGGAGCGATTTATTGAGAACCTGCTCAAGACATTATTAGATCCTTCTAAGTTCTCACAGCATTTCCTGGTGGAGAGGGCACACCACGTCCTTGCCCTGGTCCTAAAACCGGGCCCCCCACACCACGTTGGCCAGGCTACTCAACTAATGCTATAGGGATTTGGTCCTGCGCATGGCCAGGGAGAGTGGTACGCTGCACTATGAATCCGTCGATATCCATATTTATCCTGATTTGCGACAGCCGTGGTCTCCAAATGCAAATCATTTGAGCCTGTCAAGAAACTACTGCGAATGCACCAGGTGCAGTATGCCTTGCTATACCCATCTTCTGTCTACAGCACTGGGGAAGAGCCCACTTTTTTGAAGACTGACACTGGCACACTACATAGCCTTACCCTTGGCTCTCAATAAAGGCTTACTACCAATTGCCACTGGGGCTGCTCTCTGCTCGTTGGCCACCGCTAGATGTCTGAGGCGGGCTCACAGTGCACCCCTTAGAGTTTGGTATGATGTTCTATGCTGGGGGATACATCCTCAAGTTGGGGGTGATGATGAGGGAGGGGGGACATAACGGGGTTGGCTGCAATTGTAACTGTCTATGACATGTTTGTACCAGGTGTGCAATACTGTTGGGCCTCTGCAGCCCTTTGTTGGAACTGTTAGGTTATAAGTTGAAAACCAGTGAAGACCTCTCCAATAGGGATACTTTTGACTCATTCCTGCCAAATGACCTACAGCAATTGTGCTTAAATTACATTGACCTGCAACATGAGGAATACTAATATTACTTTCTTGTCTTGGAACATACAAGGCCCACCAAGGCTGCATTCGCTAAAACATGGGCCCCCCAGCGATATTATAGTAATTATTCATCTCAGTCACGTGGGGTGCTCACACTCATACACCGCTCCATACAGTTTCAAGAATCTAAACGCAACATTGACCGGCAGGGTAGGTACGTTATGGTGTGGGGCTCTCTGGCTGGAGTTAAAGCGACACTTGTTAATACGTATGGCCCTAACGTAGATGACCCCCAATTCTATGCTCAAATTCTCGATCTCCTACTTGATGACTCACACTCACACATTATATGGGGGGGTGATTTCAGCCTTATACTTGATTGCGTCCTAGATCAATCCAGTGACACACAGAGGGAGCTAACAGCAGCGGGTCGGATGGTGTCAAATGTGATGAGACATTTAGAACTTAGAGACCCCTGGCACAGTCGTAATCTGACTAAATGTGAGTATACATTCTACTCCACTGTGCACAATGCTCATTCCAGAATTGACCTTTGGTTGATCCCTTCCTCACTCATGTCATGTCTGGTGGACTCTGCGATCCACCCACATACTCTCTCTGACCATTCCCCCATTACATTGTCTCTTGAGTGGTTTGCCCCAGTGGTGCCGCAGTCTCTCTGGCGCATGTCCCCTGCATGCTTGTCTGACTCGGAGCTCCTGAAGAGACTGTGCACTGAGTCTGTGGAATTTTTCAGCAGGGACATAACATCGGTTCGCCAGGCTGGCGCTGTCTGGGAGGACTTCAAGGTGTGGGTTAGGGGAGAGATCCTTTCCACTGCCTCTGTGACATTATAGGAGACTAGAAGGAATCTTGCAGATTTTGAGGCTGACATAAAAAAAACTTGAAGACGTATATGCATGTACACATGAGCGGGCATTGCTGGGCTGTATTAAGGGAACTCTTTTGAGGTTCCGGGAACTAACGGACAAGGCGGTCCGTCTGCTATACCACCCAATCCAGTCAAGAAGATATGGTGAAGCAGACAGACCGGGTTGCTATCTGGCATGGGTGGTTGGCGGGGAGTTGGGAGCACAGCACATTTCTGGGATTCTTGGCGCCTCAGGCAATGTCTTGAACTCCCCTGAGGCTGTAAATGCGGAATTCCATGGGTTTTATAAAACACTCTATTCCAATTCCGACAGATGCTCCCCTGAGGAGCTTGACGCCTATCTTGACTCAATACCACTCCCAAGGTCAAGGACAGGCCTATTAGACACTTAATCTACCTCTCAGCACAGAAGAAATTGTTCAGTCTATTAAAGCTCTCCCATCTGAGAAGGCCCCTGGCGCCGGCGGAATTGAATTATATAAGGAGCTGAGCTCGGTCCTAGCCCCCAATCTGCTCCGTACATGGGAAGAAGCATTGCAAACTGGGACTCTCCCCTCATCAATGTCCCGCTCTCTTTAATTAACCCTGATAACAAAATAATTGCTAAATTATTGGCGACTAGACTGCTTCTGCACATGCCAGAGCTTGCTCGTCCCGTTCAGTCAGGGTTCATCCTTGGGCGGACAACGGAATATAACTTGTATAGACTCTTCGGGATAATCTCACAATTTAACACAGATGCACAAGCCGTGGCCACCTCATTAGATGCTGAAAAGGTTTTTGATTCGGTTTTGTGGCAATTTTTGTACTGGGTTCTTCGCTGCATGGGCTTGAGCAAGTCCTATATCTAATGTGTTCGGCTACTATACTCTTCCCCGAAAAGCGAGAGTCAGGACTGGAACTACCGTATCCCCTATATTGTTGCTCGCAAGGGACACTGGACAAGGTTGCCCTCTGTCTCCGTTGCTTTTCATCCTTTCCATAGAGCCCCTTGCCTGCATCATGCGTCTCAGGCACATACATCGTAGACTGCGAATGACGGGCCCCACGCACATAATTTCTTTATATGAACACGACTCACTACTAGTTAAGGATTTCAATCAGGCAATACAACCGGGTCTCGCCTAGCATGTAAAGCACAGATGAGATACTTATTTATTATGTCAATAGGTTCAATATTCTGAGTGATATAGCACTCATGTCACACTCGTCTGAATATCCCCCCAGGTCACAGTGGAAAAGGAATCAAGCTGGTTGGTAATGGTAAATATTTATTTATTTATTTAAAATTCAAATCAAAAACACATTTTAATATATACGTATGGGGCAGCAATCACCAATGTGGTAACAATACAATCAGAAAATAAGTAAGGCGATTTAATTCACTTTTAAGCAGCACAGAAGATAAAACACAGGGAAAAGACAGTTTTGGTTTGTGAACAGATAGCGCTTAGGTTAAGATTTCCCCCTTGCAAAGTTCTTAATTCACAATTGAGCAGTTCTACACAGATGTCAGTAAGCAGCATGTATTCAGGAATAACAACAGAATACAATGTTTGAATATAATCTTCCCTCCCCAAACAAGAGAGAAAATATTTTTCGAACTTTGACACTTTTAAAATGACAGTTGAAATTAGCTTTGTGAAACAATGAAAAGTGTGCAAAAAGGCTTACATTGATATGAATTCCTATGGGAGCAACACTAAGCAGGTCCTAGCAAACATGAACTACAAGATGAGCAACAGAACACACTTTAAATCAGAATTGGAGTGTGGAAATAATTTGAATGGGAAAAAGACACGTATAAAGCGTTAGCAAAATTCGAATTCGCGCTTAATTTCTGCTATACAGTCTTTAATAAAAATGGGTCAAATATACTGTTTCGCAATGCAGTCATTAGTTGTGGATGTAGATACAGATCTTAGGTTTAAGTGAGAGTTGCAATTACGTTTCTATCTATAAAATTGAAGAAGTTATGCAAGTTTGAATAAGAGACGTTTTTGAAAATAAAGACGTGAAAATGAAAACAGAAATCAGTTCTTACAATGACAATTATGCTCTAAACTAGGGTATTCAGGCTGGTTACAAGTTTGAAACACAGTAAGCCCCAGAGTGGTCCGTGGAAACCAACCCCAGCACCTGCGTGTCCGACTTGGAGGACTTAGTCGGATTACCCGTGGGATGATTTTTAAGGGTTTGGGATTTTCAAAAGACAAAAGGATTCTCAAGAAATTATTACTATTACAAGAAATCAAAAACAGGTTTCAGACTGGTGTTACACTACTAAAAGTTCTTAAGTTAAAGAGAGGATGGGTTGAGATTGGGATAGGACAATGCAATATACTATGGGTTACTATGATTCCTGTTGATACTTACAGTCCACTGTAAATTAAGCTTGACCCGTCAGGGTTCTGGTCATCCGGATCGGGTCTACCGCTCAGCAGGGCACCTCTGGCAGGATGGTCAGCTGGGCGGTTTGGGTCAATTGGACTGGCCCCTCAGACTTGGCTTGGATTGGGTTGGCCTCTGGTCACTGGATACAGTAGATTAGCGGGATGGCGAGTTCAGTAGGCAAGCATGAACGGTAGCAAGCCAGACTGGATCAGAATTATTCTTTCCTGAAGTTTAGGATGGTTCAAGAATTGGGCCTAGCTGAAGAAGAGTTCAGCAAAGGCTGGGCCTTGGTTTTGCAAAGTAATCTGGAGTAGGACAAGATGAAGAATTCTGGAACAGGGCGTCACACGGCAATCAGGATGGAGTCAGGAATCAGTGTGTGTCTGTGTGTGTTGAAGTTCCTATATTTATCATGCCAAGTGACATCACAAAGTTTATGGTAGGGGCAGAATTTCAAAACACCCCCACAGCTGTGATTGGTCAAAGGCACTTGCCTTTTCTTGATTGGAAGTGAGAAAGAGCTGTCATATTTTATGATGCAATTTGGGAACTCCCACAGTGATTTTGACCAAAACTTAACTTTTCCACAAATAAATATTTTTATGATTATGCCTTCAACTAAAATCAGACACATGCATTACATATTTTATGGGTTATCTTTACATCCAATTTCCATCTCAGTGTCATTCTGTGGAATTGTGTCAATTTTAACAGGGTTCACTCATGCCTCCAAAGAAAGAGCATACAATTAGATTTACAACTGCCAACCTTTAGATTTATCCTCCTTCTTGTTGCAAAGTTAAAAGTCTTTAAAACTTAATTACAAATACGCATTTAAACACCAAAAGTTCTTGTCAATTTATTTTACTTTCATTCAACTGGCAACAGCTGTCAAATTCCTTTGATCAGGGTGGGGTCCAGAGGAAAGTTTCCTGCCCCACCTCTGAAGGGATCAGTATGCAGCCTGCCATTGTCCTTGGCTGGGCCAGAAATGAATGTCTAATCAGTTCATTGTTGTCAATATGCGAGAACCTCCAGCATTAATTAAGCCTTCTTGTAGCATCAAGGTGTTAACATGAAGTCTTAATCCTTCCCAGGCTGGGCATTAATTATTCAATTCCAAACTGGGTTTTGACTTTAAAGAATTACCTACAGCTTTCATTACAACATATAACTTGAACACAGTTTATAGGTAGATTTTGATATTTAAAGAATTAGGCCATTCACAAACATGCTTTTAAACACGCATTTTTTGCACTTCTTCCCTGAAAAAGCACATTTAAACTGAGTCTTTTAAATCCACTTTTTGTATGCAGCACATACACTTTAAATTCAGCATTATTTCTGTCCTTGAGCGTTGGGCTTTGTTTTGCAATCTGGATATATGTATCCAGCCTTTGTTTGGAGTTTTCTCTGTACAGCTGAAGTTGTTATATGTTGCCACTTTTAGCCACATTGTTCCTGTGTAACTGAAAACAAACTGTTGCTGGGCTGGTTTTTCATAAAATACATTTTTTAGCTGCTGTCAGTCAGCTAGGCCCGGTTTGTCTGAGCCACCTGGAGGATCTGTGATTTCAGTACACTTTTAATTTCAATGGTTCACTGGAAAATGAATGGATCTAGCACCAAAACAGCACTGTGAAGGTTGCAAAAGCTGCATTTTAAAAGGCATTTTCAGTTTTTAGCCCAATTCTGTGTCCTTGCTTCATATTAACTGTAACAGCACCCACTGGCATTCTCCTGCAATGAGAATTCTGTTGTCACCTCCACTTTGACTGTGTGGCAGGGGTGTGCAGCCTTTGGTGAGTGTGACCCATGCGCAGTTTTACAGATTTATGCGCACACAGGGGTTAGCGCATCCAATTTTGGCTGTTTCTTTTGCCATTTGTAAATTGAGGCAGTGTGGCTCATTTGTATGGGTTAAAATATCCCACATACTCTACATTAGAAATCCGACAACAAACCTTGCCCCAATACTGGAACAAGTTCGCAAATTCACGTTATTCTCTGGGTACCACATAAACGAGGCAAAGTCAGAGTTGTTCCCCTTGAACAAAGTCACTGTCCCCCCGGCAGTTCTCCAGGGCTTAAGATGGATGCAAGATAAGAGGAAATATCTAGGTATTGTGGTCTCACGACAACATCAAACTCTACTTCTCGAAAACCATGGGAAATACATGCTCCCACTCGCAGACAAACTGAAAATATGGTCCAGACTGCCGATCTCACTATATGGCAGACTCTCACTGTTGAAGATGATTGTAGTTCCCAAACTTCTCTACTGTTTTGTTAATGTCCCTGTGTGGCCTGGGCGGGCGTTTTTTGATAAACTCTGTTCACTGGCAATTGGCTTTAGCTGGGATGCGGATACTGCACGCATGAAGTGGGAGGCCATGACCAAACCATACAAACAAGGGGGTCTCCAGGCTCCCGATTTCGAGCTATACTATGAGGTTGCTCAGGCACATTTTGCCAGTCACTGGTACATCCGACATGCCCGTCCACTACACACGGACCTCAAGAGGTATAGCACCTCCCTCTCAAGCCTGCACACTATTGTCCTTGCTAACAGCCACTCCGACACTTGCACATTTGATCAGGTTCAAACTACTGTTAATGCATGGTCGAGGGTGTTTAGGAGGTTGCAGGTCCCCAAACCTATCCAGGCTCCATCCCCCTCTGGTGCTGCCTGGGGCTCCCCCTACATACGACAGATCTATCAGGGAGGGGTGGGATCTCTCTCGTGTGATGACACTACGGGACCTCTTCCCTGATGGCACTTTTGTAACTTTGCCAATCTTTTCAGAAAAATTAGGGGATGGTCCGACTAAGACTCTGCAGTATTATAGAATCAGAGCGGCGATTAGATCAAAATGGTTGTCATTCCCCAAAGAGCAGACATATGTTAACCCCCGGAGTCGCAATAGATACTGCAAGTACTCTATGTCTCCTCTATTTGAATATTACACGTTAAAAGTAGAAGCAATAGTGTTATATAGTCTGGACATGTGTTTGATAAACATCGGACCAGAGCTAAACCAGGCTCAATCTGTGATATGGAAAAAAAACTTTAAGGCTATCTAATGCAATCCCGAGTGCAGTGATACGACATGAACTTGGTCTCATATCCCTATCTGCTCGCCTTCACTGGAGGCGTCTTAACAATCATTCAAAAATGCTTACTCCACCACAAAACTCTCTGTATGAAAATCTGTCAAGCATGATCACAGAGAAATCTCCCAAATCTATAAAAAAATATTATGGGGAAATGTTGAATTTATTATCAAATATCAATGCAACAATTGACGACTTGCAGTTGCGCCCAGCATATGTTAAAACAAAGCTATATGAATATGATTGGAGAATTACCCTTGAGACCCTTTCAACGCTGACAATGTACACAGAAATAGCACAGTTTATTACTAGATACACCCCAAGAGCAAGATATTTGATGCAATTCCCGGCAAAATTAGAACAGGACACTTACTTACGATTTAAGTTAAATCAGTTTCCGACTATTGAAAAAATCCAATATTGGAGAATCACGCCCGTAGAAATTGCACATGGTGGATGTCGATTCTGTGGCAATCCCTCCATAAAGGAAACTCTTAAGCATCTCATTGTTTATTGTAGGCACTTTGAAACACATCGCATCACTTTCTTTGGCAAAAATAAAACTGATATCACGACACTAGGGAGAGAATGGCTGTGGATTCGTTGCATGTGGGGTACAAATGTAACGCTGATTCTTTCATTGACAAGGTTCTTAAGCATTATTAATACTCAACTTCAAAAGAAATTAGTTGAATATAAGGCATGGGTGAGACCTGACCTGTAAATGACGCGCTTGAGCTGTTCTGCAAATCATGGAAGGACAGCGTCTGACCAGTAACATGGTTAATGTTAAACCCTGATAGCAATACCACAAGGGCAAATGTAATTCATGGGGACTTAACTTAAAAGGCTCCAGCAAATGCAGTAGTTGACCATATGTTGAATTTTAATAAATGTATGCAATTGAATGTATCCTCAACAACGCCAATGGAAATTACTTAATCTCCCACTATAACTGCAATTGGTGAATCGTACTGTCTGGGCACAGGCAAACAGCTAATGAAAGGCTGGTGTCAACAGCATACATGCAATAGGTGCTTAGTAAAGTAGCGGCGATATTGTAATTTGTGATTATGAAGTGTAAATATGATTTTAGAATTTGTTATATATAATGAAAAAGATATATGAATTACTGTGAAATTTTGTATATAGCATACGTTAAATGTGGAAAAAAGAATAATGTGAACAGAAAATGTTTCAAGAAATGTAAAAATTGTTGTAAAAGTTTGTAAAACGAACTAAAAACAACAAATATATTTTAAATAAAAAAAAAAAAAAAAAAAAGATGGTGACAACTGGGTACACTCAAGGGTTGATTTCCACTCTATACAAGAAAAGCCAAGACACACACTCACCGCCCAGTGCTGCCAGGTTGAGCTGGGAGGATGCTGCGTGGGCGCATTGGTGTTGTATCACCAAAGAGGTCTGACTGAATGCCAGGCATCGGCTTATCCTATTTAAGGTACTTAACAGGCTCCATTACAGCCCTAAGAAGATCTCAAAATATCCCCCCGCAGTGGGAGCCAACTGCACCAAATGTAATGCTGACACGCATCATATGTATTGGTCATGTCTCTAGATCGCCCAGTTCTGGTCTGAAATAGCCGCAATTTTAAGTGAATGTACTGGTGTCTCCCCGGCGTTAACATTCCCCAAGTACCTATTCAGGGACATAGGCAAGGTTTCGATAAAAAAAGATGACTGTTCAATATTGGTTGTCTAATAGCTAAGAAATGCATACTACTGAAGTGGAAGTCCAAAACTGCTCCGAAAGTTGATATCTGGCTAAAAGAAATTACTTATGTTAATGACTGCGAAGAAACATATATATCGTTGATCACACCGACCTGCAGACCAAAGCATATATGTGAGTCGTTTAAATAATGTTTGCATAAGCAGAAGGCCTGTACTGTTTGAGCCCTCTGGCTTAGGCACGAATGTACGTTGCACTCGTTGTCGAAATTTCCTGAATATCCTGTGGCACAATGGCAGAATAATATATTCTATGTGTATAATGTCCTGAAACTGGAGGTCTTCAACTGTAAATAACGTTTAAAAAAAAATAGAAATGCATGTTGGGTTAGTATATACACCCGAGTACAGCGGACACAATGCATACACGTTATTGCAAAAGAAAATAAGACCTTTAGGGGCAGCACAACCATTGCTCCCTCAAATTATTTGAAAACACGTCGTTTCGGCTAGGTTCGTTAAACCCAGACGTTTTAGAGTGTTTGAGCAGGAGTTCAAGAAACAAAGCACTATTTTGCATAACCCTCCCCCAATACCCAGAAGCAGTATTTTGCATAATTCTCCCCAATACCCAGAAACAGTATTCTGCAAAACCCTCTGCATAACCCTCACCCAATACCCAGAAGCAGTGTTTTGCATAATTCTCCCACAATACCCAGAAGCAGTATTTTGCATATCCCTTCCCCAAAACCCAGAAGCAGTAATTTTGCATAACCCTCCCCCAATTCCCAGAAGCAGTATTTTGCACAACACTCTCCCAATACCCAGAATCAGTGTTTTGCAGAATTCTCTCCCAATACCCAGAAGCATTACTTTGCATAACCCTCCCCAATAGCCCAAAGCAGTATTTTGCATAACACTCCCCCAATACCCGGAAGCAGTATTTTGCATATCCCTTTCCCCATACCCAGAATCAGTACTTTGAATAACCCTCCCCAATTCCCAGAAGCAGTATTTTGCATAATTCTCCCCAATACCCAGAATCAGTATTTTGCATAATCCTCTCCCATGCCCAGAAGCAGTATTTTGCATAACCCTCCCCCAATTCTCAGAATCAGTATTTTGCATAACCCTCTCCCAATACACAGAAGCAGTATTTGTCAGCAAAGCGAAATGCATTTGTGAACCCTTCAGAGGCATTCACAGTTATTCATTTGTAAAGAGCACATGTCACTGCGGAGCAATGTTCGAGCCACAGGAGAAATCATGTCGATCTCAAAACTGATATCAAAGAACACATATTACCTACATCACTCACGTGCCAGAAGCTATAACATCCACCAAGGCCCCTGTGCCAGCAGGCATACATGCCAGCAACATAACTGTTTAAAAGAATATACCTATTAGGCTTGATGTGCCACAAGGATATGTCTGAGATGGTAGGCGTCCAAAAAGCAGCACAGTCACACCGTTTGCTGGTAAAGATAATACTTAACATAAAGAGGCATGTCTTATATGTTGTACGAATGGCTATATGGATAAACATGACTAGTAGAGTTGAAATGCTCAGTCTACGTGCACATGGGTTACCGTCTACAAAGTGCCTGCCCTTCATTCACTGTGCAAATACTGCCTATCGGTTACCCTCAGAGAGCCGCCTGGCCACCAGCCTACTTCCTCTGTCCCTGCTAACTGCCAGCCCTTGCAGTCCCCTCTCTACTCCCCCGTCCCTGCTAACTACCAGCCCCTGCAGTCCCCTCTCTACTCCCCCTGTCCCTGCTAACTGCCAGCCCTTGCAGTCCCCTCTCTACTCCTTCTGTCCCTGCTAACTGACAGCCCTTGCAGTCCCCTCTCTACTCCCCCTGCCCTTGCTAACTGCCAGCCCTTGCAGTCCCCTCTCTACTCCCTCTGTCCCTGCTAACTGCCAGCCCTTGCAGTCCCCTCTCTTTCATAGATATTGTCCGTCTCCTCCTAACTCTTGACCGGCCTGTTCACTGTCACGCTGTTCCTGCCCCACGTCACCATACTCTCATGGTCATTCTGTCAGCCCCACTCTGCATCTTTCCCCCTTTCCATCTCCTGTGTCCATTCACATCCTTCTTTCTCATCATTCATCTATGTCTCATTATCTCACTTTCTGTGTCTCCCTCACTTATCACTCCTCTATACATGCATGTCTGCCTTTATCTACCTTCTTCGCTCCACTTTTTCTCCTCTGTCCTTCTCCATTTCACCCTCCTCCCCATCATCTCTTTTCCTTCTCCATTCCACTGTGGACCCTGCCCTCCCGTATCCCCACTTTCTCTTTCATTTAACCTATGCCCCCACTCCTCTGTCTATCTTCCATTTCGATTCTATGTCAAGACTCGGAGGCTCAGATTATGCTCTAACTTCTCTTTACTTACTTGAGCAGCATCAGTTTCATCAACAAACATGAAAAACAAATAACCAAAACTACAAATCCCAACAAAACACCATAACATTTGTAGTCTGTTTTTCATAGGTTGTTCTGGTCACGTGACTTCAGCCTCCAATCATGCCTCTCCTATCCTCTATAGTACGATCTGTCCCCATAGTCCTTCCACTTTCTTTTGCTGAACGAATTTAAACTTGCGCCCCAGCCGGTAGACGACTTAACTTTCCCTGTTTCCTTCTCAAGGCATTGTTTTCTTTGCTTGTGCTAGCGTTCTCGGTATCGTTGAGAAAGACGGGAAAGCATACTGCCTGTCGGGCCCCCCGGTCTGGAGAACTGCATCGTCGCTTTAGCTTCTGGGTCCGGTCTCCAACTGTAGAAACCAGGCAGCTGCCTGTTCAGCCTCAAAGCAAACATGTCTGTTTGACACAGGCTCCAACGGTCATCAGGATTTGGAAAATTCCACCTCTAGCTGCCAATCACTGGCATCTCTAAGATACCTGAAATTCCACTCTACAACTTCGTTCTGTAGTCCTTGTAGGTACACCGCTGTCACCAAGATGTTTCTCTGTAGGCATAAATGCCAAAAATCCTTTGCTAAGTCTGCCAGTATTCTGGACCTCGTTCCTCCCAGACAGTTGATATACTTTACTACGGATATGTTGCCCATTTTGAGGAGTACGCAACAGCAGACTCTCTCCTGGGTCCAGAATTTTACTGCAAAAGACCCCGCCTGCAACTCTAGGGAGTTTATGTGTAGATCGAGTTCCTACTCGACCATCTGCCTCCCATCATCATGTCCATGCAACAGGCTCCCCAACCCCATCAACTGGTGTCGGATTCCATTACCAGGTGCGGGGATGAGCCAAATATTTCTCTCCCATTCCAGGCTTCCATATGCTGGAACGAGCACTCCAATTCCACTATCGGTTCCTGTGAGATCGAAATCTTGTTGTTCGTATGACAAACCACCCTCAGGTGCTCAATCTTGAGCCTCTGCAGTGTTCTTTAATGGAGTGGGCCCGGGAAAATTGCCTGAATCGATGACGCCAATTGGCCTACCAACATGTTTAATTCCCACAGTGATAACATTTCTTTCGAAAGGATGGTCTTGATCTTTTTTTTGATCGTGCTTAAGTTGTCCAATGGTAAAATGAGAGTCCCCTGGTTCCTGCCTACCACAAAACCCAGAAAAACCATGGCTTGTTCTGGCTGTAACTGGAACTTCTCCCAATTTACTAGGAAGCCCAGCTGCTGTGGCAGGTGGACTGGGTATTCAATGAAAATACAGTTTTTAAAATTCTGCATCACCCAAAGTCCTGTATTTTGGGACTGTAAAAATATTGTATTGCAAAATACTGAATTAGGGGAGCAGGGGTTGTGGGGGTGTCCCCTGCTCTCCTAATTTGGAATTTTGGTCAACAAGGGTTTCAGGGGCATCCCGCGCACCCCCGCATACACAACATGTGTTGGGGGGGACAACCCCCCCAAAAAAATCTCAAATTACTAAATGCGAACCTATTGTGTTAGTAATTTTGTAGCTCAAGATTTTGGTTTTCATGATATTAACGTACATCCAGTGGACTGCTGTTGTCACCTTATCCTGAAGCAGTTCTGTGTCCTGGCACATTAGACATATGTTGTCCAGGTAGATAATCAGAAGAATCCCTTGCTCTCTGAGTCGGCTTACCAACGGCTTCATCAGTTTTGTGAAGTACCATGTTGCAGACACCAGCCCGAAGGGTAGACACGTGAATTCCCACATGTGACCTTCCCAGTGAAAACACAGGAATTTCTGGTGTACCGCTGCAATGGGTACCATCAGGTATGCGTCCCTGCGATCTATTCTGGCAAGCCAGTCTCCCTGTTGCAGGATGTCCCTTACGAGGTGAATACCCTCCATTTTGAAGTGTCTGTACACTATGAAACAGTTCAACTCTTTGAGGTTGATTACCAGCCTCAGCTTATGTTTGCCCTTCATCAGAAACAAATTGCTTATGAAGCCATATCCGGTGTCTGATGTCTGAACAATGGCTTTCTTTTGCCCCAGTTCCTGTATTTCTGCATCTAGCAAGCGCTGATCCTCTTCGCTGAATACAATAGGCCTTGGTCGCATTACTTAAACTGGCAGCTGATAAAAATCTATATGAAGGCCTTGGACCGTATCTAGTATACAGAGATCCCTGGAGATTAGCCTCCAGTTTTCTAGGAGCTGCACGACTCTCCCACTTACTGCACGTATGTCTATGTCTCTTGTTTACAATCGCTGAACTGTGCTTGCTCTCACCTGCATTACTATACTATGTTGTTGATGCTCAGCACAACGCCAGCCCCTTCCTCTGCCTCTTCCCCTCGAGGGGAAAAATGGCTTTGGCTTTCTGTCGTCCTGTTCGCTACAGGTAGCTTTGTTACTCTAAGGCCTGGTGTAAGCATAATGGCTGGCAGCGCAGCCCCTGCCAGCCCAACCAAAAACCTGACTGCCAAAAACTGTTTTCAGGGATGCCTGTGCTTTATCTAAAGCGGTGTTAAGTATTGGGAAACCTTGTCATCCTCTTAATGAAAGAATTGCCAAAATGTTTACCCTTAGTTGCCGCTGGGCCTTCACATGTCAGTAGTTCTCTAAGTTTGGGTCTATCTTTACTAGGATAGACCTTCTCCTTTCTGCTGCCATGCTGACAACACAACCAGATCAATGCTCTCTCCTTTTTACTTTGCTGCCTTCGCCATCTGGAGTATTTTTTTGAGTGGCCCTACTACATCGTGCTTATTATCTTAGCATGCTCTCTAAGATCTATCCAGTCCCTTATTTACGTCCTTGGAATGCCGGCCCATGAATATAATCATCTTCTCATCTATTTCCGGCGTTTCAGCAACTCCTTCAGGCAGGTGCGTTCTGGGACACTCAGCCCTTAACTTGTTTCTTGCTTCTGTGGTCTGTGATGTCCTCAGCATTTTTTTATGATACGCCTCTTTTTTGGCCAGCGGGTTTACATTCCAAGGACCGGGGATGGATGATTGAATCTGGGTCAAACTCGTCCTCTTCCTGATCCTCTGGTGCCTTCCTTGTTTTGGAAATTGTATTACTTTCTCATCATTCACCCAATTAGTATGTAAACAAACAAAGGTGCATTTATCTGCTGCTCGAGCAGCAAAGAAAGTCATAGAGTTGCCCAGTTTAAGGACTTGATGGAACATGAGATTGGTTAAAACAAGTCACGTTTTTACACACACCAATCATTATATGGACTACCAAAGACTCAAAAATGTTGGGAGATGTAGTTTTTCACTTTGTTACGATAATGTATGGTTTTTATTTATTATGCTGCTTGAGGAAGTAAAGTTTAGGGAAGCATAATACTTTGCCTCCATGTCTTTAATAGAAGTATGACTTTGTATAACGTTAGTGTTGAAAATCTGAATTTTACCGTAGGATTCCACTGGGGGTTTAATTATTTTAGGCAGGAATAAGTCAAAAATGTTAATTATTTTCATCAAAAAATCAAAAGTCTCCCGTCGAAATCGGGAGGGTTGGCATGCATGTAAAAATGACAAATGACTTGAAATGAAAATGACAATGATTCTTGATTTGTGAATATGTTCTGAATGTTAACTCTGTGTAAGATCATTCCATACTGAAAAATACATGTTTTCTCAAAATATATTTATATACAATTGTATTTTAGTTTAGTTTCCTCACTAAACTTTCCTTCTAAAATTCAGAAGTCATTGTAATCCTAAAATGAAGGACATGTCTAAGAGCTCGATGAGCCTCTCTCTCTGCACCACTTGAAGCAAGGTTGTGACATTAGCCTGCCAGCTTCTTTGATGATCACTCGGGTAACTGCCCATGCCTTTGCCATGACTAAGCTGCTTCATAGTTGCCTGGTATTATGATATATCCATTGCTCGAATAAAGAGAAGAGTGGCAAAACCCTTTCTTTTATTGTACCTCCCCACTGTCTCCATAACAATGCCTTTACTTATCCTTCTCCTGGTCAGCATCTCAAGACTTCTGTACCCAAAGGTGCTGAGTACATGGGCCACAGTGGGCAGTTGCCCCTGTTCTCCTCGAACAACAGGGGCTGGAGTGTAATTTTGACCGTGTAAAGATTCTGAAACCAAAAACCAAATCACTGGGCGTGGAGGGGCTTCTGGCTCTTCTACTGCTTGGCTCCAGCTTGGTGATGTGTTAACATGTCACTTGTAAAATTAGTAGGTGCTGATCACTTCAAAGTGGAAAGGCCACCTCATCATCCCCTCAGCCTTGCCTGGGGGGCGGCTAGTAGACATGCCAAAGCTGTTTGCACAGTAGGAGAAGTAGCAACACATAAAGCAGAATGCTACAAATACAGATCATCGGGTTAGATGACTGTTGCTGATATCTTTAGACCTGCTTGTACATTGTACAGCATTTTAGTTTTGGATATGTGGTGGCGCTTTAGGGCCACCTATAAGCTGAAACTAATGCATTGGAGTACAGCAGGGAAGAGATGGCATATGAGGAGGGATGCAATGCTAGTAGGTGTTGTTTGATTATTTGCACAACCACTGACTGCCCATGGCCATGCTAATCCCTAAGGCCATTCCCACCTAGTCCCTGCCCCTTCTCGCTCAAAACACACCCTCCTGAGATCTCTTTAAGTTAATTTTATCAAGCCTTAAAATCAAACTTTGCAATCTAAAAGGGCCCGATTCATGGAATGTGGGCAGAAATGGCGGACTGTCAGCACGCAGAGAATGACCCTGTGCGCCATCAGTATTCGTGGGATTAGAGACGCATTACTACCCGTCACGCAAGCAAAAACGAGCTGCTCGAAGTACGCCCACAACACACCCCAAGCACACCGAAAAGCTAGCAAAAGACAAACACGGCGCAAGCCTCTGCGCCCCCACTGGCCCACCATCCAGTACCCCTGTGAGAAAGTGGGCCGCACCTCGCAAGGCCAGGCGGCACCCCAGCGGAAACACACGTCTCACCTCGCAAGTCCAGGCTGCACCTCCAACAAAAACTCGGGTTCCCTCGAAAGCCCAGGCCGCACCCCAGCGAAAACGCAGGTCTCCCCTCGCAAGCCCAGGCTGCTCCCCAACAAAAACGTGAACCTCACCTCGCAAGCACAGACTGCACCTGAGCGAAAATGCGGGTGCTCCCTCGCCCATCCAGGCTGCACCCCAGTGAAAATGCAGGTCCTCCCTCGCAAGCCCAGGCTGCACCCCTGCTTAAACGTGCACCTCACCTCGCAAGCCCAGGCTGCACCCCAGCGAAACAGCGGGTCCTGTCTTGCAAGCCAAAGGTGCACCCCAGCAAAATTGCAGGTCCTGCCTCGCAGGCCCAGGCTGCACCCCAGCAAAAACGCGGGTCTCCCATTGCAAGCCCAGGCTGCACCCCAGCAAAAACTCGGGTCCCCTCTCACAAGCACAGGCTGCACCCCAGAGAAAATGCAGGTCCTCCTTCGCAAGCCCAGGCTGCACCCCTGCTTAAACGTGCACCTCACGTTGCAAGCCCAGGCTGCACCCCAGCAAAACCGCGGGTCCTCTCTCGCAAGCACAAGCTGCACCCCAGCGAAATCGCGGGTCCTCCCTCACAAGCCCGGGCTGCACCCCAGCGAAGCCGCGGGTCCCCCTCGCAAGCACAGGCTGCACCCCAGAGAAAATGTGGGTCCTCCCTCGCAAGCCCAGGCTGCACCCCAGTGAAAATGCATGCCCTCCATCATAAGTCCAGGCTGCACCCCAGCGAAAATGCGCACCTCACATCACAAGCCAAAGCTGCACCCAGCGAAAACATGGGTCCTCCCTTGCAAGCACAGGCTGCACACGAGCGAAATCGCAGCTTCACCTCGCAAGCAGAGGCTGCACCCTCAAGACTGGACACCACCCCTCTGTCCCCCTCACCTGTGACACCCCCAGAGGCAGCCCACTCCAGACTTGACACCCCCACAAGCAGCCCACTCCTGAATGGACACCCCACAGGCAGCCCCTCCAGACTGGACGCCCCCCAGGCAGCCCCAGTCCTGACTTGACACCCCCACAGGCAGCCCCCATCCAGACTGGACACCCCCACAGGCAGCCCCCTCCAGACTGGACACCCCCCCAGGCAGCCCCTGTCCAGACTGAACACCCCCCACACGCAGCCCTTATCCAGACTGGACACCCCCACAGGCAGCCCCCTCCAGACTGGACACCCACCACAGGCAGCCCACTCCAGGCTGGACACCACCCAGGCACCCCCCTCTAGACTGGAAACCCCCCATAGGCAGCTCCCTCCAGACTAGACAACCCCCCAGGCAGCTCCCTCCAGACTGGAAACCCCTCCAGGCAGCCCCCTCCAGACTGGCCACCCCCCACAGGCAGCCCACTTCAGACTGTACACCCCCCACAGGCAGCCCCCTCCAGACTGGACAACCCCACAGGCAGCCCACTCCAGACAGTAAACCCCCAAGGGAGCCCCCTCCAGACTGGGCAGCCCCCTACAGATGGGACACCCCCCCTCCAGACTGGACCCCCCAGGCAGCTCCCTCCAGACTAGATCCCCCCACAGGCAGCCCCATCCAGACTGGACACCTCCCCAATGGCAGCCCACTCCAGACTGGACACCCCCCAGGCAACCCCCTCCAGACTGGACACCCTCCCACAGGCAGCCCACTCCAGACTGTACACCCCCCAGGCAGCCCACTGGAGATTGGGCACCCCCCACAGGCAGCCCACTCCAGACTGGACACCCTCCCAGGCAGCCCACTCCAGACTGGGAACCCCCCACAGGCAGCCCACTCCAGATTGGGCACCCCCCACAGGCAGCCCCTCCAGACTGGAAACCCGCCAGACAGTGACCAAACCAGCTGATGTGCCTTGGACTCCCAACTCGGGCAGGGAAGTGGTCTCCACCAGACAGGATATTGTGGTTGGGACTGGTGTACAGGGGGCCCCAGTGGTATCTGGGCCAGAAGGAAAAGGAACAGGCATGTTGCAAGCCAGCCAATGAGGTGGGATAGCTCCCTTTGATAATGTGCAAGCAGACTACGAGCAGCCTGCACATAATCCCGAATGACAGCTGTCTGCCTCGCCAACCCAGTCTGCAGGGCTAGCACATAATCCCGGATGGCAACACCAGATGACAAGAGGTGGTGGGATGGTGGGTCTGGGTGGAGGCATTCCGGCAGGTGCATACTGCTGCATCCAAAGGGCCTCGGACTAGATTTTGCACAGGCACCTCAATGGTGGCCTGCACAGCCTCATGCCCCTGGGACAGGACTGCAGTAGACACACCCACCTCAACACCCCACCTTACCCATGGGCTGGGCTGCAACGGCCACCTCCTCCCTCTCCCCCTCCACCAACCTGGATGACTCCAGTGCATCTTCCACCAGGGATGGCCCCTGTGTGGCACCACCTGTCCCCACCACTGCTGAGGAGACCACTCCCATGTTCATCTTCTTGGACTTATCCCCAGTAGCCATGCCCAATGTCATCAGCGCTGACACAGCCACACCACTCCTCAAAGATGAGATGTCATGGAGGCGAGGCTGTGTCCTGCTCCTCTGCCTGGTGGAGGCATCCCTGCTGCCATGCTCCACAGCACTGGTTTCACCCTGTTCATCAGATGCGACTGTGGAAAAGGAGACACAGAACAGAAACATCATTGTAACACACCAAATTGTGCGTGGTAACACCAACATTCGCATTAACATGACTCGTCAACTGAACAACAATCAATCTCCACACACATGGACATGCAATCCACATCCATGCAGACACCTGCCTGGCCATCACTCCACATATTCACATCAGACTACTTGCCAGTGTCACAACCAATCAATTGTGTATGCTATACACACATGCATCATTTTCACATGCACATGTGAGCATGCCACAGCAACAAGCACATACACATGTCATGCATACACATCAAATGAGAGGCCCCAAGCAGTGGGATGACAAATCACATCAGAGTATCGTGAACTGCAATGCCTTTACATGACTAAGCCAGACATCCAAATGCACGTGGCGCATACACATGAACATCATGCATGCACATGATGAGGGCAACACTACCTCACACTGTCACACTTGTCACCCTAGCACGTCTCAGACATAAGTAACATTGCATGTGTGCGGTCTGAAAGGCAGCACCGCAACACACAATGCAGGTGATAGCACATTCAAAATACATATCGGTCTGATTGCACACATGGAGAGCAATGTCTGGGGCATGCATGCAGACATCCGTCTCAGAAAAATACTTATTGTAAACCTAAGGGGGTCACTGGCAACATGCTGCTACATGCACAGAGCACATGCACCATAGAGCATAGCACCACATGGCTACTCACCAGTCAACTCCAGATGTTCTCGTAACTCGCAGACCTGGGTGTGCAGTGCCGGGTAGAACTTCTCCAGGACCCGGATGTTGTTAGCCGACATCTGGCACCTGCACGCACAGTGCACCTCCGCAGTGGCACCGGCCAAGACGTAGCGCAGGGCCTTGCTGTGAGTCCTGGATTTCTGGTCCTCCCATCGCTTGTGTGCGGTCTTCAGGTGTGGGACGCCACCCCCTCCACGTAGATGGCATCCGTTATCCTGTCCCAAATCTGCTGACGTCCTCCCTTTCTGCATTGCAACACAGGGTTAAAGAGGTAATCATAAAGCTCCAGGACCTTTTCCACAAGGATGTCAACTTCCCTGGTGATGAAATTGACAGCCCTCTGCCTAGCTGCTGTGGGGTTGCCGCTCTGGTCTGATGATGATGGTGCTGCCATGGCAACCGCTGAGGCAGGTGTGGGTGGGCAAGGTGGTTGTGGAGCTTGGCTGTGTAGCGGTGGAGGTGGAATGGCATGGTGGGAGTCCGATGAAGCAGCTGACGTGGTCACAGGGCCAAGGACAGGAGCATAGACAAAGGCTGGACAGCAGGCACTGCAAACGCAGTGCAGGTGGGCAGCAGGCGCACACACTGGATGATTGATTGATTGATTGATATTTTATTTCTATCACTCTCGTACACAAGTGTTTCAGAGCGCGACAAGGCAAGGGAGGGGAACAAGGGAGAACAAAACAGCGATCTTACTAGGCCCAGTGACATTGAGAACGCGCAAGTGCATGGGAGAGGGGGGATGGGAAAAGTGCATGGAAGGGGGGAGAGGTGGAAAGTGTGAAGCAGAGGAGAACCATATAAATAACAATAAATAAATAATAAAGGCAACAAACAGTGGTAATGCAGCCAGCAATTTGCAAGTGCTAGGTTTAAGGCAGCAGACAGGGTAGGTCTGATAAGTGCAGGAAGAAAAAGGGGGGGCTGTATGGGTACAGACATAGACCCCAGTGCAAGGGGTGGCCAGGAGGCAGTGCAGGAGGGTGGCAGGATGAGCAGGTAACTGGGCCCAAAAGACAGAGGGTGGCCAGGTGCACGGTGCCAAGAGAGAACAGATCATCAGGGGAGAGGGGGAGCGAAGGCAGAAGAAAAGAGGAAGGTCTTGAGGTGCTTCCAGAACCGGAGATGGTTCTCCTCAAGTTTTAGAGTGGCAGGGAGGCTGTTCCAGAGGGAGGCCCCAGCCGAAGACAGAGATCTTCCCCCAGCTCGTTTCTTAGAAAAACGACAGACCCTGAGTGAGTTGGAGGTAGAGGAGCAAAGAGCTCGAGAGGGGAGGTATTTGCGGAGGGATAGCTGAAGGTATTTTGGTCCCAGGTCCCAAAAGCCTTGTGGACAATGCAGAGGGTTTTGCATTTAATCCATGCATCCAACGGGAGCCAGTGGAGAGATTTCAGAGCTGGAGAGATACGATCCCAGGGCTGATGGGCAGCAGTAGATGGCTAAGTTTGAGGCAGCACAGGGCAGTAGGAGGCAGGTAAAAAGGCACGGAGGCAGGAGAATGGGTCTTCTGTGTATATCTATGATGGCAGCCGGAAACAGAGTTAAGTGGACTTTGTGCATAAAAAATGAGCGTGGACACGTGAAATCCGAGGAAAGGCCCTCAGCGCTTAACTTACGTGACATGCGCTGCATGCAGGCGCTGACCACGCCATATTCGGGGATATATTAGTACGTGTAGAAGCAACTCTGAATGTGCGTGCATAGGGGAGGAGATGGACGAGCAGAGTACATTGTATTTTGGGGTGCCACGCAATCTGTTCACTTCAGGGACCATACAAACTTATTTTGGTTGGGATTTGCCTCTGCACTTACACACATCTACTTTCAATGTTTGCGAGGCTAACCGTTAATTGGTTATGCCTTTTTCCAACTCTGTGTGCCCCTGTGTATCATGTACCTCTTTTCTTACCCTTCGGGTGGCTTCCGGGGGTTCACCTGCGCATTTTTTGTATTGCGAGGTGCCACTGTGTATCACGCACTGCTATTTTCTTTTTCCGGGAGCCATCCTGGTCTCGCGTATGCATCTTTTTTTATGGGGGGTGCCTGTGCGTTACGCATACCATATTTTTCACACCTGGGGTACTTTTGAGCCTTTCTGGTCTACAGAACTATGTCTTCCATCACATAGACTGCCCCCTCACTCTAATTGCCCAGGACAATTGCTTGGTGTGCCTTCCATTTTTCCCTTACACCTGCAACATGAGTAGAAAGGCCCCAAGAGGGAAAGGGGGCAGACGTGGCCGGGGTCAGGGACATTATGCAGAAGCAGCTGTCACAGCCCCAAGGTTCCAGGGATGTCCTGCAGAAGCAGCTTTCCCAGTCCCAAGCGTCCAGAGACGTCCTGCGTTAGCAGCTGTCCCAGCCCAAGGGGTTCAGGGATGTCCTGTGGAAGCAGCTATCCCAGCCCTAAGGGTCCAGGGACGTGCAGCTGAAGCAGCCGTCCCACCCCCTGGGGGAGCAGGGGGTAATGGCATGCCCCAGGCTACTAGTGGTTCAGCATCTGGGCACTGCAGTGGTTCCAACCACAAAGGGGTAACACCAACACCTCATGGCAAGAAGGCAAAGCCTGCACAGCAGGAACAGACTCAACCCCATGGCACGGCACAGGACACTGGCATATTGACGAAGAGGAACTTTCATGATGAAGAACTCCAGATCCTCATGGACTATGTTGTAGAGGAGGAGCCAAGTACTTCTTACGGAGGTTCCGCCCATATTCTGCCTATATGTTGCCAACCGGAAATTACGACATGAGCAAAGCCAGTGATGGTGCCTATTTCGCGAAAAGCACTTGAAACAAGGTATCCATTGAGAACACCCTACATGTATCCGCGAAGAAATGACGGTCTCCTGAAGGAAATTCCAGAAGTGTGAAAAAGAATGAAAGAGAGAATTGGTGATGTCACATGAAGCAAACGTGACACACCCAGAAAAGATGCGAATGAAGAAAGAAGGTAGACCTTATAGACTGTGATGATGAAGTAGTGAAGTGAGCAACATTTCAGGAGTGAAATAAAGATTGCACGTGCGGAGAAGCACTGAAGAAAATGCAAAACCATTTAAAAATTGTACAGACTCAGTGACGCAAGTAGGCAAAGTAATCATAAGGCTGGCTACGTAGTGAATAGATTGCAGGCAATGCGCCAATGTATATATAAAGGAATGTATAGAATTGGGATGTTCACGCATTTTAGCAAACTTGGACCCTGTGAATGAAGGGCTGAAAGTGTTGCACAGCAGAATAAGAATAGCTGATGGAGAAGGAAGATAAGAGAAAGGCTTGCCTGGCCCAGTGTCAAGAGTCGGGGATGCCGAAAGCCTTTCCATGTACTCGAGATGATACAGTAACGTGAGAAGCAAGCTGAGCTCCTGTTTGAGGTGGAATGAAAGTCACTGAGGGTGCCAAGATTTCTTCATTTAATAGTAATAAATACAGCTCAAAAACGTGGTCTCCAGTCACATGGTCAGATGAAAATAGACTTCGGACGAGCTGCACAGAGACCAGAAGATAAGGTCATGCCACACTCCCTTTTATTCTCAGGCATAGAGAGCCTCTGCAAGGCTGAGTTCAAAGGAGCTAATTGAATGGTAGACCACAGGAGTGATGATGGATTTTGGGCTAATCGATTGGCGAGGCATGACCAGGCCAAACCCCCAGCACCTGGGGTACCAGCTTGCATGCTGCTAGCAAGTGGAATATTCCAGAAGGGTACACACGTGCCAACCAATTATAGAGGGCCACCTATTAGTTTGAGAAGCCGATAGTATGTTGTGTATTTGTCTGACACCGAAGATGACTTGCACTTGGGGTGGGCTAAACTGTCCACCTGGTCTTAGAGACCCACTCACGTCCCTGTAACCCATAGAAAGTATGTGTAGATGTCCCTTGTTGACCAAACACAACCCCTAGTAGGTTTTCTTATTTGCCATGTAGTATGACGTCACTTATGATGATTTTTTAGTATAAAAGAATGTTTTTCATGATATGTTTTCAAGAACTTGTTGATCGAGCTGTGTGGCGTCCGTTGATGTTCGTTGTACTCCCTGATTTAAAGATTTGTTATTAAAACAGATTTTGACATTTGCCAACTTCCTGAGTCAGTCTGATTGTATGTATGAGTAAGATCTGCATCCCCATCCATCTCAGATACTGTTACCTCGTCTTAAAGGACCCGGTCCACGGGATCACTTGGTAGCAGAGAGATGATGGTTACTGAAAGACCCATCGACCCAGTAGGCTTTTTGAGATTGCGGAACATCAGACATCCTCTGCCATATAGCTGGAGGGCCGCAAGGCTTCCTGTGGAGAAAGGCCGATATAGAAAACGTGCAAGTAAAGACAATCCAAGTGGAACATGCCCCTCTTTCACAAAATCCCTCCTGGTTTCCGCAGGCACTGAGCGCACTGAAGACAAAGGTGGCCGTTTGGAGGAGGAGACGATTGTGAGTGTCAGGAGCCGAAAGGCGAATGGTGAGTGGATTGAGGAGAATGTCAAATAATGTGTGAACAGCGGATTGTGGTAATAGTAAAGAATAACAGGAGGTTGGTTGGGTAAATAATATATGACGAGGAGCGTCTAGATACACCCAGAGTCCTATTCTCAAGGAGCGTCTAGAAGGGGTTATTCCAAAACCCAAAGTGGGTACACGGACAAGGTCTGTGAGAGGGAATAACTCAAACTTGAATCGGAGCAGTTTAGGGGCAATAAGTAGCAGCGAAGAGCACTGAGGAAGTACATGTCAGAGTCCACTAGTTTGTTTGTGTATTTTATGTATTAAAGAAAAGTGAAGTGTCAAAGAGGGGCAAGGATAGGTTGTGTTGAGAAGAGATCAAAAGTTATTATCTATCTGTTTAGCCATTGTCAGCGCCGGCTGAAAAAGGTAGATTGGAATAAGTTGTGAAGTAGAGGCTTTGAGCGGTGATTGTTGGTGCGCGTTCATATTTGTTATTTTTCTGAAATGTTTTTTGTATAAAAGCAACGGTAAGTATCGATAGTCAATTTAGACTCATCACAATGGGGGATGTTACCCCACTGATGCATCTTTGCAAGCAACTGCCAAAACACGCACCCAAGATTAAATAGCATAGTGCGCAATGGTTTAAGGATAACGCAGAAAAAATGTTCATGCCATGGCCATAAGGGGGATCACTGTCAAAGGTGGTTTTGCAATACATGACCACATATTTGCACGCTGCGTACACCAGGAAGAAATTGGAGAAAAGGATAGCTAGCTTAGAGCTTTGGAAGATGTACCAGGAGGAACGAGAAGATCTGCCTCCTGAGGATTGGATGCTTAATCAATGCAGGGAGGAAGGTGTTGAGCCTTCTGCCCCCCCTACCGTGCCTAAAGTAAATGGCGATAGTACAAAAGATGAAGGATTGTATCCATTAAGAGAATTAAAAGCGGCATCAGGATATAGCAATCTGATACATGAACAACCTGCTTATAGCTGTGACGACAGCCCAGAAAAAGAAAGGGCTAAAGGAAAGGAGGAGACCTTTAAGGTCCTACAGGACAAAGAGGAGAAGAACGACTGAATGTATCTTTAGATATAGAATGGGAGATTAAGAGATGGAGAGTGGAAAAGGATAAAGCTGACGATGTTATGCTTGTACAGAACGAATGGATGGGTAGACACATATTGCTCAAGCTTGATGGGAGAAGCATCAAGGAAGTAAGGCAAGGGGAAGATCAAGACTAACAGGGTAGAAAAGACAGGGAACAAGAGAAACGATTGAAAGAGGATGAGCATGAAAGGAAGAGTAGACAAAGGCAAGAGCAGATGTGTCAGGAGGAGCAACTAAGGAAGGAAGAAAGGGCAGAAGAACAGACCAAATATGACAACAGACAGAGAGTAATAGAAGAATGAGACAGACTATAAAAGAAGAGAGAAGAGGAAGAAGAACAGAAATTACGGGATAAAAGAATCAAAGACGAAGAAGTGCATAGAGCAAACAAACGAAGGGAATAGAAAAGACAGGAAGCGAAGAAGTGAAGGGAAGCAAAGAAGTGAAGGGGATTAGATGAAGAAATTGATTAAAAAAGGTGACAGGGGCTTGCGGCATTGATCGCATTCAGAAAGAGCCGATGGAACCGAGTCCAGTAATATCATGGGGAAACATAGAGAAGTTTCTTCCGTCGCAAGGAGCAATGCCAGGACATCTAGAGTAAATCTAGATGAGAATTTTGAGATAGAAAGCATCGGAGATAGGATCAATAAAGTTTATCAGGAGATGAGGAGAGAAGGTGAATCGAGAAGCAAGGGAAAAGAAGATCAATCTATAGTTGCCCAGTCACAAGGCAAAGAAGGAAGCCTAATTAATCTCAAGCACAAAGCCTTGCCTTTGGACAGGCTGACTTTAAACAGAGATGAGAAAGATGAAAGCAACACTAGTTGGGGACTAGATATGTCAGATGACAGGGAAACCTTCCATGAGGAAGAGGGAGAAAGTGCATGCGGTCTCGAAGGATGCCTGCAGAGGGACAAGGAAGTAAGATGGTCTGATTTATACCAACCTAAAGATAGGATGCCAGACCCCATATTGTACCCAGAGCGACATAAAGGATGATCGCATAGTGAGGGGGGCATGTATTGTGAGTGGGTGGAATTGCCACTATATGTGAACAGGTTGAGGTAATTGCCAGGTAGAATGCAATCAGGAACTATTGTCCCCACTATGAGTAGGCAGACAATGGGATCCAATTGTGGATTCGGGTTAATGCAATTCCCCTTATTAGAGAAGAAGAAGCCAAACCACAGTACATCCATTGGCCCCAAATGGACAAAGATAATTTAAGATGCAAACTCCCTAGTTTAACGGCGGGTGCGGGAAAATGGATTTATGAGGTAGAAAATATGACAGGAGGAAATACCTTAGCTATAAGGGACATTAGGTGTCTCCCAGCAGCCATTCTTGGGGAAAGAGCTGATGACATTTGGACGAGAGCAGGTTACTCGAATGTCACTGCACAGGACACAACTCATGACGGAGCGCCATTTTATAATTGTAGGGCAGCTATTTGGAAAGCACTCAGGGTACAGTATCCTGATACATCAGATATGGGTGAAATTATGGCACATAAAATGAAGAATGATGAGGATCTGCTTGCTTACATTCAACATTTGCAGGAACGGTGGACTTTGGAAACTTGAGAGCCTTGGGGGAAATCAATGCCAGTGTTTTACCACATTTTATGTCAGGGATTGCCAGAACAAGTACAGAGACAGCTCAAGAAACTAGTGGGAATGGAAGTAAAGCCATGGGCAGAAATACAGTTGACTATCACGCATCATTGCTGATTGCTGCAAGAGAAAAATAAGAAGAAGGAGGATGCTAGGAAGCTTGAGGAGGCTAAGCCAGTCCAGAAAAAATTGTCAAAGTACAACATAGAAGGTGCAGTACTGACAAGCGGAGAAGGGTTGGGAACGCAGCAAGTGGTGGGTATGCCACAGGCGAATTATCAACGCCAAACAGATCAAGGAGGCAATGGGTTCATGCTGAGGGGAAGAGGAACGGGTTTCAGAGGAAGATGTGGTTTACAGAATAATCAGGGTGGCTTTCAAAATAACCAAGGCGGGTTTCAGAATGTATTAATTTTTTAAAAATATTTTTATTTCATTTGAACAACCACAGCAAACATCAACAAAAAACATTCAATGATAAATATCGCATTTTTGTCTCATCCGTCTGTTATCTTATCTAACTCTACTATAACCACCCCCTAACTCAGCCTGTATATAACCCCTCTAGGTAGCTTTTAATCACTCTGCATCTACCTCCTCCATTGCGGTCTGTGTGGCCTCTTATTCTCCATTGCAGGCAAACAAAGTCACAGTGAACACAATCCATCTTTGAATGTCCACGCCCAGCTCAGCTTTTTGTTCACTCAGGGTTCTTTCCCATGCTCCGGTTTCTGTGGTAACCCACTTTTCTAGCTCCCTCCACCACCCCAGCCCTCTTGCATCTTTGCAAGTCATAGCTATATTGTGTTTGGCTATTATGATCTTTCATTTTATTTAGTGGTTTATCTTTTACATTCCTCTGATATCTGCTCAGCATGCAAGCTTAAGGGGTCTGGATATCCAGTTCCATGCCACCTTGGATTGCCTTGTGTGCTGCCTCTCTCCAGAACCTCTGTATTATCAAACATCCCCAAAACATATGTACTAGTCCTGCATTTGTCAACCTACATTTGGGGCATTCTTGCCTTTTCACTCCTTAAAAGTCGCAATGATAGCAGGCGTAAGGTATGCTCTTTTTGTGATATACAATTGTATTAGTTGTAGTGTAGCATTCCTAGAGACCTTTTTGTGATACAACACCACCTCTTTCCAATCTTTATCCTCAAACCTCTTTCCCAAATCCATTTCCCATCTCTCCTTACACTTCAGTTCTGTTCTCGAATTCCGGTCCATCAATACTTCATAGATCCTAGAGACGGTGTGTCGGCACTCTGCCACCGCTAGCAATGTCTCAATGTTTTCATTCTCTATTGTCTCGTCATTGCTATTTGGCCATCTATCTCGCAGTACCTTCACCACAGTATTATGTAGCAATAACTGACCTCCATGTATACCCGTGGCTTCTTGCAACTCCGCAAACATCGTCAGGCCCTTTTCATTCCGCAAGATCTCTGACTGTAGCTATACCACACTCCTCCCATCTTTTCCGCACCATCACCCTACTGCCTGATCTACCCTCCAGAATTGATGCTATCGGTGCCTGTGGCGAGAGGGTGTCCACCAGCCCCATGATCCTGCAAGCCCTTTTCCAAATTTGGATGCCGAATTCTATCAGATAAGGATAATTTGTATGTTTCCCGGGGGAATCCAAAATAGATCCCTTAAGTATCTCATCTTGATAGCTGGCTGTAACAGTGCCGTTTCTGTCATGGGATCGTCAGCCATCCACTGCACTACGTGCTGTAGGTGGCATGCTAAGAAGTATAGTTCAACATTTTGTATTTATAACCCTCCATGTTCGTATGGTCTTTGCAATGTGCTCAGAGCTACCCTGTTCTTCCCCTCTCCCCACGGGAACCCCCTGCATATCTTTTTCAAATCTCAAAAGAACTTCCTAGGAATGTTATATGGGACATTCCCAAAGCAATGTATGAGTCTTGGCAGCACCACCATCGTCAGCAGCGCCACTCTGCCCATCACTGTCAAGGAGTTCCCCCCTTCTCACCTGGGTCCGGTGTTTGCCGGTGTCTTCGATCGCTGCCTTCTTGCGAACGCTCCTGGTCTTGAACAGCGCTGCTCGAGTCTCGTCTGGTTTCAGGTTGCGTTTAGTTCCAGGAATCCGGGAGACTGAAAAGGCTAGAAATGCCCAGAACCAGAAAGGGGGAAAGGGACAGGAGTGGGTAATAGCACTGGGACAAGGAAACAATACCGCGAGCTACGAACACACGTCTGGGCTACTCTGCAATAGCATTGAGACGCGTGGAGCCGCGGAAGGCGTGGTCTATAAATAGATCACGGAGCGCTCAGCGCATGGAGCGAGCAAGGGCTACGGCTCTGAACGCCCATGTTGGAAGTAGTACGGAATGTAAGCCCCGTTGAGACAAGGACCAGGAGGTCCAAAAGGGGCGTGATCTGAAGTTCATGACAATCACAGACAGGGGTAACTTACTCCAGATCTCTATGTATTTCAGCAAACCCATTTTTGGCACTTATTGTATTGAGTTCATATGCATGTGAAGTGTCTCGATTGATGTTGATCCCCAAGCATCTAAATGAGTTCTTGCTCCAGGGCAACTGTAGTGTCTGTAAATCCTCCTCTGCCAGCATTGCCATGTTGGCTAGTGGGAATAGGCATGACTTACTTTTATAAATTTTGATTCCCGTCAGCGCACTAGAATGATCTAACACCGCGAGGATGTATGGCAAATTCACCTCTGGGTTACTCAGGTACAGCAACATGTCGTCTGAATACATGGACAATACATGCTTCAACCCCCCTGTCTTTATACCTGCATCTCCATATTCCTGCCTCAGGTACGCCACCATGGGCTCTGCAGCTATAATATACAGCATTGGAGACAATGGGCAGCCCTGTCTCGTACCCCTGTACAGTTGCCACTTGTCTGAGTATACTCTCCCGGTACAAACTCTGGCCATCGGTTCGGTGTATATCAGCTGTAGCCATTTCATATTTCATGTACTGGGCCTTATCCCCATCTTTGTCATTGTGGCGTACAACCAATTCCACTGCACCAAGTCAAATGCCTTAGTCGCATCTAATGAAGCAACGGCACACTCCCCCTTGTGATTCTCTGTATTGTAGATCACATGGTGGAGTCTCCTGAGGGTCTCTGTAATGTTCCTCCCCGGCACATACCCGGTCTGATCCGAATGGATCAGCACCTGTATAAACCTGCAGAGCCTATTTGCCAAGATCGCGGTAAGGCTCTTGCTGTATTGATTCAACAGCGACAGTGGCCTATAGGATATGCAATCTGTACTTATTTTATCTGGTTTTAGTAATGGCACATCAGGGCTTCTCTCAAACTATCAGGGAGTATATTATTGCGAAAACCTCTCTTCAGCTTAGAATCAGTAGCAATGAGAAACTAGAGGGTTACAAGATCCTTTATTTTAAATTAACCACAGATCCCAAAACTACTATAAACCTCATTGTGTTTTACAGAGCACCTAATCCTGCTAATCACCCTGACACTGACATCCCTCTACTCATCACTCTTTACTCTAACCCAAAACTAAATGCTTGCTCTTAGGAGACATACACCTAGGATACAATGAACCCCAAGACCTTAAAGCCACAGCGTTCCACAAGGCATTACAAGACATGCAGTTTGTACAGATTGTTAATAAACCCACCCACTCCAAAGGGAGAATCCTAGACTGGATACTATCACTGAATACCTCAGTCACCCTGGAAAGCATCAGTAACACCCTTTTGTTTTATCACTTCCTAATCTGATTCAATATATTGACAAATGATTTACAGGAACTCCCTCACCACCCCCCATCCCTATACCAGTACGAAATTCACACAAGAGATACTCACCCCTATCATTAAAAAACTATCAGATCAACCCATCACATCCTCCAACCCCTCTATTATTGCCCATTATTATAATACTTGCCTAAAAACAGACATTGACGAAGCTGCCCCTCTGAAATCCAAATTACCCAGACCCAAACGTAGTAATACCTGGTTTAATGATGAACTCATAGAACTCAGAAGGAACAAAAGAGCGCTAGAGCACCTTATCTGAGAAAACCCCATGGATGAACCAAAAAAATAACTCCTCTCACTTACTTCAAAATATAAACACGCTATTATCCTACACAAATCCAACACGCTTAATACACGCATTGCTAATGCAGCCTCTAATAGTAAAGAACTGTTCTCCATCCTAAGAAAACTGGAACACCCATTGCACCCCCTCGTGTAACCACTGTTAGTAAAGCATGGTTTACAACCATTCAAAACACCTTAGCCAACAAAATAAACTCCCTCCAAGACAAAATCACTTCCAAAAGAAAATTACAAAAAAAAAATCAGAGATCTGTACCCATTTACCAAACTAATTTGACCAACACAACCACACAATGGCCCTCATTACGACCCTGGCGGAAAGTGACTAACCGGACCGCCACAGCGTAAATAGCGTTTCCGCCATTGCACGAAGGAGCAAAGTGCGGCCCATTCCGACCCATCGGGCACGAGCACCACGGCATGGCGGAAGTGCAAAGTCCGCGATGGCGGAAATGACCCCAAAACGGCCCACACCGCCGCCGTACGGCGCCCTAGGTGCAATACCGCCACCCATCACAGCGGACACCGCAGTGTGCGCCTACCGGAAAGTACGGTGACCGGAAATATACGGAAACGGAAGTAAAAACATGGGCCCGGAACGGGAAACATCCCGCCGTACACCTATAAAACCACTAAAACCACACAACCACTAAAAACACTACCCTGAGACACACCCCAACCCGTCATCCACCCTAGCGAAACCAAGAAAAATGGGAAAAGTAGCGAAGAAAGCGTGCGACCGCAAGCGGCAGGTCCACTTCTCCCGTGAGGAACTCACTGTGCTAACAGAGACCCTCCAGGAGAATGCTGCCGTCGTCTTCTGCACACAAATGACCAGGACGGCACTTGCAAACAAGAAGGCCATATGGGCTCTGGTGGCACAGCGGGTAAGTGCGGTGGGGACCGCACCCCGCACCCCGCAGCAATGCCGAAAGCGATGGGACGACCTGCGGATACGCGTCCGCAGCATACTCTCTGCCAACCGCAACATTGCCACAGCCACCGGGGGAGGTCCTGAATCACCCATCAAGTTGACCCCCTGGGAAGAAATCTGTGCCTCCACCATCGGAATGGAGAGCATAGAGGGAGTCGGAGGGATGGAGAAAGGAGTGCAGACATCCGAAGATTCAGGTAGGTGGGCCAGATAAAACAATGCCAAATCCACAAAGTCCATCCATGTGAAGTACCATGTGTCCACATAGTGCAACAGAAACACATGTCCAGGAGAACGTCCACACACATCGGCCTGATAGCGCACGTTAAAACCCACAATAAATACATAAATAATTAAAAACCCCTAAAACACGCACTACACGTGCAGCAGGCACACCCTAACTGCAGGCTGCCAAACAACTGCACCCTCACTCCACACACAAATGAAAGCACCTCCAAGGCCCCGACCCAAATCACCCTCAGGTACCACCCCAATGCATGTGACACAATGCCATTCCAATTCCCACAGACCCATCAATAACCCTCGCCCTCCTTTACTCCACCACAGGGTCCGATCCAAACGACGAGCTTCAGGACACCCCTACCAGCACACCTGCAAAGAGGGCCAAGACCAACGGCCAAAGACCCTCCACCTCAGCTGCACGCATCAAGACACGGCAGCAGCACAAATCAGGTGGCAGCACAGAGGAGGGAACATCAACAGGCACCCCAGCAGCCAGCATGCCCACAACACCACCACCACAGGTCCCCCCAACGGATGCCACAGAAGGCACTGCCTCTGGTGGCAGCAGCACCATAGGTGACACCCCATTGATGGCAGCATGCTCCGACACAGAAGACGGGGATGTCGAAGTCAGATCCATCCATGACCTGTCCCAATCCCCCTGTCTGTCCCATCCCGTACAACATGAGGATACCACGCAGGGGCACCCACAAGACGACGACTGGCCATCCCCCACAAGCCCTGTGGCAAGGCAACATGAGGTCAACAGCCCCTCTGTGACACCCCCGCAAATGGCCATGGCCCAGCAGAGGCAACAGTCCCTCGACCAGTTAATCGTGCAACAGCAGCAACTGGCCACGCTCCTCAAGGACCATGCCGATGAATGTGGGGGCACTAAGGCAGACATAGAAACATCAACTGAGACACTCAGGGCAGAAATGGAGAGAGGTACAGAGACACTAAGGGCACAAATGGAGAGAAGCACCGAGAGCCTGAGGGGGGAACTGCATGCGACGTCCAAGGACGTATGTGCCGAACTTGCCGCAGTGCGCCGTGTGCTCACTGAGCTCTCGCAAACCCTTAGGGACATGCATGGACGTGAGCAGGCAGAGACATCATCCGTTGCAAGTTCCGTCCAGGGCAGCCCCCAACGTAGATCTGGGAGGAACCTGCGCTCCACAGGCAGGGGTGCCCCTGATACCCGCAGAGGGGGCTTGCAATAGCGACTGCCCACTGACAATGAGCATCTGTGGACACTGGTGTTCGGGGGGGAGGTAGGAGGGTGGAGGGGGTGTGTTGGGCTCACTTGGGTGGCGGGTCGATAGGGTGTACAACATGATATCACATATGCCATAAACAGTGCACGATCAACCAATGAGATGTGTGGACATTGATCTTTGTGTACTAGGCCATCATAGGCGTACAGTCCATACTGTGCATGTCCCAGACACACACGCACGAGTCCCGTGTCTGTGTATCAGCCACCAGGCGTGAGTGCTAGAAGCATACATCAATGAGATGCTGACGAATGTCACGGCCCTCCGGTGCCTCGCAGACTCCTTGAGGTGCTGCCACATCCCCACCCTCATCATGACCATCATCAGGTGCTTGCAGTTCTGCGTCAGGGGGCATGGGCACATTTCTACGTACGCACATGTTGTGGAGCATGACACATGCCATCACCATCTTTGCAACCTTCTCATGGCGGTACAGGAGTGCCCCGCCAGACCTGCTGAGGCAGCGGAAACGAGTCTTCAGTAGGCCGAATGCCTGTTCAATGACTACACGGGTACGTGAGTGGGCATGGTTGTAGTCCTCCTCATGCTGGTCCCGTGGGTTCCGGACTGGTGTGAGGAGCCATCTCTTCAGTGGATATCCAGCATCACCTGTATGTGGACGATAAACGTATGATGTGGAATGCCATTGCTACGTACGCACCCCCCCCCCCTTCCTGCCAGGTCATTGCCGAATCACATACCCCACATTATCATGCATGTAATGAGACTCACCGAGTAGCCAGGATCTGTTCCCTGTGTGTCGCTCCATGTAGCGTGGTATTGTAGAGTTCCTCAAGACCATAGAATCATGGGTTGATCCAGGGAATCGGGCACAACAATGTGTAATGATCCTGTTGGAGTCACACACCATTTGTACATTCAGAGAATGAAATTGTTTTCGGTTGCGGTACTGGGCCTCCATGGCATGTGGGACGACCAATTCCACATGGGTGCAGTCGATGGCACCAATGCAACCCGGTATGCCGGCAAGTGCATGGAATCCCACTTTCGTGTTGGTAATTTCCTGCTCCGAGCGTGGTAGGGAGATGTAGTCGTCTGCGTGCTGCAGGAGGGCATCGAGCACTTGCAATAGTGTCCGTGAGAACAGTGGCTGAGAAATGCCATGCAACTGTCCGACTGTGTGCTGGTAGGTGCCTGTGGCCAGGAAGTGGAGTACAGACACCACCTTCAGTAGGGGTGGGATGGCGGTTGGGCTATCTATCATGCTGACAAGGTCAGCCTGTGTCATGTCCACAATGGCGGCTATGGTGTCCCGGTCCAGACGGTAGAGGGTGTGGATCTGCTCATCAGTGAGGTTGAACGGATGTGCTCGGAGGCGTGGGATTGCGGGCTGCCTGCGTGGTGGTAGTGGCTGTGCTGGCGGCCCTTGCTGGCCCTGCCTTGCCCTCCTCCTCCTCCTGCGTCTCCTCCGTGCGGCCGGTTGTAGTTGGTGTTCGTCTTCTTCTTGGAGTTGGAGTACTTGCAGTGCTATCATGTCCCCCAGGGCCAACATCGCGAGTCCTGCCGGTAGCATTTCGGTGTGGTTGTGGGAGGAGACTGGCTGTGCAATTTATGTGTTTTCAGGCTGTATGGCCTCCACCTGTGGTGATTCATTCCACCTGTGCAAACTGCTCTCCCCTTTGGCCGAGCACGTCCCGCACACAACGCTGCAATTCGGGGAATGGCATCTTGCTATTGCAATCATGTATTTGTACCCGATGGCCGTGTAACATTGGTTGATATGTTCATTCTGCTGTGGTCCCATTGTTTCACATACTATCTGTGCAGTCGCGAACAGACTTGTGAAGGGTCAGTGGAACGTAGTACTCGAGTAACGGTGGGCCCTCATGCATCACTGTACCGAGTTGCAACGACGGGCGGGGCGTCCCATTTGTGGGTGAAGGCAGTTGCCATTTTCACACACAGCCGCACTCGATGGATTAATTAGTGATTTCAAACGGCCACAGATGCCTCCTCGACGTGATGTTGCAAATGAGGAATTCGAAGGGCGGCGCTTTCGGTTCTCAGCTAGCGGCGAGGAAATGCCCACAGGTCTGACTGCAAACATAACGTTCTATTGTTCAATGTCCTTGAGACAGGGGCCATGGCGAGGATGCAATGATTGATATGAATGGTTTGGGATGCGCAATAGCGACGTGGGCGATGAGGCCGGACGTTCCCAAATACATGTTACTTCACTACACTGGAATTACGGGCTGGGGCACTGTGGATTTTGCAGGCTGCATAACGCACAGACTCAATGGATATTTCTAATGTTATGTGAGTATATATTCAGGCGTTTTAATCCCGGGATGAGGGAATGATGAATGGATGCATGGGCAGGTGATTTGATACAGAGTTTGCCATGTACAGGGCTTCTTGGAATCTATCCGCCTCCCCTACGCTATGTGATGCAGGGATGCCATAGTGGGACCATCGTCTATCTGGCCTTGTTGAGCCCTCCCTGTCTCGACGCGCCCTCCGACACTTGTGTCCATGCACGTTACCAATCCCATCTGATGGATTCTGTTTTGAAAGACGCATGCACAGGTACACTCGTTTGTGATGGTGTTTACACCTCGATATAGATAGTTATGAGTCGCAAGTGGTTTTTGGGTGGTGATGATCCTTTGGAGTGGGCTAGCATGCATATGGCTGTGGATTTAGTGTGATCATTGAAGTGAGTTGTTCGAATGTAGTTCTGATGGCCATTCTGTTCTTTTTCTTTTCTTTTGGTTGACAGGTATCTCCTCCCCTTTTGCCACTGCCATCTGTATGCCACTCCTGCAGATGGCTTTTACTCCCGACACCTGCTGCTTCGTGTTAATCAGTGGAGCAGCATTACGATCATATGGGACGATCGCCAATGGGCCACATGCCCTTACGCAGTACTGGTGGCTCGGAGCAACATTTCGGCCTTTCAGCTGGACTAGTGCCTCCCCATTGGGACGGCCCTGCGGTTCTGTGCGCTTCCATGTTGCCTTTTCGTACGTGAATGTGGCTCTGTGTACCATGATGGAACAGGGCGTCACACAAGCAGTGGCTGGTCATTTCTTGCGGATGCAGCCCACAATGGTGAAATGTGTTTTGGAGTTCATGGCCTGATGGCTGTATGGGCTTGGTGATTTTGTTGTGCATTAAATTTCTATTCTGATTTGGCCCGTGTAGCGTTCTTCTTTGCAAGTGATGTGGCATATTCCTATTTGGGGAGCGATGTATTGTGAGGAGATCTGCATTGGGTTCCAGCTTCGGAGTTTAGTTGCGTGGTACTGTGCTGGGCGCGTTTGCCTACGAAGCCCGTGAGGTCAGGGATGGGGGCTGCCAATATGACTGTTTGAATGTTGTCATGCTCAGGGGCGGGGGATTGGGTTTTGTGTAACAGATGCCGGTCAGCCAGGTGGACTGGTGGAATGATGTGATTTTCGGAATATTGCTGGTCACAGGTGCCTGTGTTTGCGTGCGTTTCTTGGTGGGGGACTGTGGTCATGTCCATTGGGATGGCTTCTGTATTCGTGCCATCTGTGCCCTGCAGCTCCCATTGGCCCCTCTTGTGTTTCATTTGTTCGTTGGCATGCATGGGTGACTTGTACATTTCAATGGTTGCATTGTGACTTCATTGCACCTACGTGGAGTTGTACTTTGTGGGCAGGGAGCGGTGTACAGGCACTCAGTGGGGCCGTTTACGGTTGATTCGCGATGCCGTACTTCTCACCATGGCGGAATGGTACATTCCGCCATGCTTGATGGCGTTAGGTACATGTCCGCTAGGGTCGGAATTAGCGTACCCTTGCGCCATGGTGGTGTTTACGGTTTGGCATGGCGCGCGCGCGCGTGCTTGGTGCAGTTAGCGTTGGCGTTCACTACGGTGTCGCTAATGGCTTCGTACTTTGCGGTGACGGGTCATAGTCGCACCGAGCGCTATTCGATGGCGGTATTGCATTTCCGCCATCGTTTTCCGATTTCCGCCAGGGTCGTAATGAGGGCCAATGTCACTTCTCTTTAGTCTCACAGGATCATGTAAGTAAAGTGATTGCCTCTCTCCAACCCTCCTACTGTAAAGGTGACAGTTTCCCAGCCAAACTAGTTAAATCCTGCTCTCAAACCCTTACCCCCATCATCACCAACTTCATTAATGCCTCCTTCAGTTCCAACACAGTCCCAGCTGATATCAAAGAAGCTTGGGTAACACCATTACTGAAAAAAACATCCCTAGACCCCAGCATCCCCACTAACTATAGACCCATCACCACAGTCCCCTTCCTCCTCAAAATAATAGACAAAATTGCTTACAACCAAGTCCAAGTGCACTTAGAAAACAACCACCTATTAGGTGAAAGACAATCGGGCTTCTGACCCAAACATAGCACGTAGACTGCTTTACTTGATTTAAAAAATCGAATGGACTCCGAACTCGTCCAAACTCCGGCCTGGTGAATGGAGTAATTACCGGTTCATTCCCCATTCCCCTTTGAGCCCCCATAGGGCTCAATGGGAAGGGGAAGGCGGCAATAACGGTACCGTAAATTATGGTACCGTTATTGACCCTGGAGTCCCTTTGCGGGTCCCGTCCTTAACGCCTGCTTTTAGGACCCGCAAAGGGAACTCGTAGTCGGGCGGTAAGGGTTTTAACAGCACCGGTCTCATTACTGGTGACCGTTAACCCTTACCACCCTACTCGGAATGAGGCCCATAGTCTATTCTTGTGTATACCTTATGTGGAGCAGAATAATGAGTATTCTCTACCTTCTCTGTGTTGTTGCATCCATAGATCCCGTAATTAAGAGTGCTCCAGCAGTGAGTTTAGAACATTGGCAGGCGGAGACAGCCTTTTATGTCTCTTGTCTGATCTATCAAATGTTGGGTCCAATGTGCAATTGAAGTCCCCCCCAATCATGAATATAATGATCTAAAAAATGGTGGCGTCATAGTTGGGGGCATACGTGTTAACAATACATATCTTGCAGTTCTCCAACATACCGTCTACCATTGCTATCCTGCCCTCCTTGTCGGTCTTCATGGTCAACACTTTAAATGGGACAGCAGGGTCCACCCACATAAGGACCCCTCTTGCATATGTCGATTAAGCAGAGCCCACCATCACTCCTCCCCATGCCCCCGCCAGGTGTTTTTTTTTGTGCATCCAAATGCATTTCCTGTAACAGTGCTATCCCTACCTTATTCCTCTTGATATACATGCTCACTCTTCGACTTTTCACAAAATTATTAAGCCCCTCGACATTCCATGTCATGATTTTGACCTTGTCAGCCATTCCACTACCAAGACTGGGCTATCAATGAGGCCAGCAGTCTATTGCCCGCCTAAGCAGGAGTTTGATGCAGTGTTTGTCTATGTTTGTCAGGCTCACCTTTCCCATCCCCCACCGCTCCCCAATCCCATTTCAAACCAAACTCAAACTTAACTTGTCCCCCTATGCGTAGCATGCTGGGACTTCCCCATTTCAGCTCCATTCAGCCTAGCCGCTAGACCAGGCTACTGGTGCCCTACGGGTGAGCTCTGTACTGAGGCCCTAAGACTACTACTCGGGGGTTAGTGGGTGTACTGTCGTCGTTCCCTCTACTGAGATTCTATGCCCACTGTATCACTCCTTTTCCCTTGTTAATGAATCTTATCGCTTCCATGTTACATTTAATGTTCAATGACTATTTAGCTTAAACATGCCTGCACCCAGTTCTACGCTTCGCATGTGCATTATGTGTTCTACTACAGTCGGCCAAATAGGGTTCCTCTCTCCTTGCCTAGATACGTTCGGCATGTCCGGTATTTGTGCACTGTCCGTCCAGTCTTGTGCTTCCATCGGCGTCTCAAAAAAAGAACTTTGTCATTGTATATCACATTTAACTTTGCAGGGTAAAGCAACATATATTTGAGGCCCACCTTCCTGAGCCTGTCCTTGGTCATGATGTACTGGCCTCATCTCTTCTGGACCTGAAACGTGTAGTCAGGGTATATTGAAATCTTTGCCGACGCCCTCTGTATATCCCCTCCTGTCCTGGAAAGGTCAGGATCTTTTCATGGTCCTTATAATTTAGTACTTTAACTAGCACAGGCCTCGGGGGGGAGGGCGCCTGGCGGTAGTCTTCTGATGAGTGAACGATGTGCCACTCTATCGTTAACCACTGCGTGATTTCTTCTGCTCCTATTTCCTGGATCAACATGTTCTCAATGTACGTGGTGAGGTCAGACCCTCCTGCTCCCTCAGGCATCCCTACAATCCTGATGTTGTTTCTGCATGCCCGACCTTCCACTTCCTTAGCATTATCTTCAAGTAATTTGACTTTCTGCTGGAGGACCTCAATGTCCTTTGTCGTTTGTACCCTCACTTCTGTGTTCTCTTTGACCTGCTCCTCCAGTTTCCCAGTGCGTTCTGCTATAGCTAGGATGTCTTGCCGCAACAGTGCCACGTCAATGGCTACTGTGTCGATCTTGGCCTCTAGCGTTGCTTGGAGTGCTGCGATGGCCCCAAGATCTGCTGCTGCCCCGTTTCCACCATGTTTTCAGGTGGCGATGCCTGTCCATTGTCTGTGGTCTCCTTGTCTCTTTCTAAACAATTGGGTTGTTCTTTTGTGAAAGTTTCCAGTGTGGTCTGCTTGTGTTTGGCCTTACCACCCTTGGTCATCATCATGCTTCGCAGATGTTGTAGCACCCCCTGTTTTCACTTGTTTCAAAGAGGTCCGGCGTGCTCTGTTGGGGGCCCCAAATGCAGTGCACACTGCTGTCTCTGTCTCTCCGGAGTTTGTCAACACCCCCCTTAAGATGCAGTTTCTGCTTGCCCTGTCACTGAGTCTGGCTGTCTTTTCTCAGAGCCTCAGGGTTTGTGGTTTGGCCTCTCTGTTTCTCTACTCTTTTCAGTGCAACCCCAGCCCCTTGTAGTCTTAGGATGCACTGTAGCCTACTGTACTAGGCTATATCTATTCAACCTTCCACTCTTCAGGCGAATACCACAATGTGTGTAGGGTTACCAAATGCCTCAGGGTGCTGCAACACACTTTGCTCTGGGCTCCCGGCTACTTCCAGCATGGACCGTCAGCTCTGTATTTGCCCACATCTGTATCAGCTATGGTCAGCGGTGGCGTCTTCTTGTGTCCAGTGTTCAATATACACTTATGGGCGTATTAGGTTGGGACAGAAGGAGGAAGTCCAATGCTTATCCAACCCAGCTACCCTGCTGCTTCAGCCCTGTCGGCCATCTTTAATTTAAAATCCTCATCTCGGTGGCTCCTGCGCACTTCCCCCTCGATGTGGCCGTATCATACATTAGTTCCCAGACAATATCTATTGTCTCAAATGGTGGTCTGTGCTCAGGTTTCACGTTCTAGTGGCATGCGCGCACACACTCCAGGGGTCTTCAAAAGCACCCAGCCCTCTAGCCCCTCCTATGATGGCACCACCTGTAGGGGTCTGGACCCATGCCTACCGGCTTGCACTTCAATATTTGCGGCCCCGTTATTGGTAACTGAGGCGGAGGGACTCTTTCATTCCGATAGGTATCATCTTGTACTGGGGCTTTTTGCTGGTGCGTGCGTCTTATGACCCGTTGTCTGGCACTTCACCCTCAGCATCCACTTGAGGGGCCCTTATGCATCACCCCCATTTGTCTTCTCTCCATTCCCAGCCCTCATTGTCTACAATCTGCCCCCCAGTACCTCTTGTCTGTGGGCACTATATCCAGGGTATGCAGTCACAGTTCCCTCTGTTGCAAACTCTGGCGGCCTCCTGTTATATCTGCCGCCGTGCCGCTTTGATGTTGCAGGGGCGGCAGGGGGTGCCCTCTTCCCATCTTATATTGCAATGCGGCTTTTGCACTGCATCTAACAACTCATCAAAATAAAATATGCAAGAAGCTGGCCAATCCTGCTGCAGTCTCTTCCTCTCCTGTCCCCTCCCAGGCCCGCTGCATGGCATTCGCTTCACATTTCATCTCTAAAACCCAGTACATCCTATCCACCCTCTTGTCCTCTCCTCCTTCTCCCTCTACTTTCTCCTCTACCTGTGGCCTCCCTGTGGCCACCTCTCCTCCTCCCTTCTCTGCCTTTCCTCTGTTCACCCCAGATGAGGTTTCTAGCCAAGTCCAATTTATGAAAGTCTTGTCAAAACTGGTTCTTCCCTGTTCATCCAAAAACCATCAAGGACCACATTGACACCCTCACCCCAGCATTGGCCAACATTTGCAATCACTCTTTCACTACTGGAACCTTCCCACCCCCCTGAAGCACTCTCTTGTGCACCCTCCTCTTAAGATACCCTCAGACGACCTCTTCTGTCCGGCTAACTATCACCCAATCTCCATTAATCCTTTCCTGGGTAAACTCTTGGAATAGCTGGCCATCTCCCAGCTTAATATTCACACTGAATCTGTTAGTTGTCTCCCCGACCACCAGTCTGTCTTCAGAGCAGCCAGAAGCTCAGAAACTGTTCTCCTGAGCATCTGTGAAGACCTGGTGTCTAACCTCGATGCCAATGAGCCCTCTTTCCTCATCTTACTCAACCTCTCCTATGCTTTTGACATGGTCAATCATGCCATCCTGCTCAACTGGGTCTGTGATAACCTGGGTATAACCGATCAGGCCCTGGTCTGGTTGACCTCTTTCCTCTCTGACCAACCCTCCCAGGTCCAACTTCAGTCCTTCCTCTCCTCTATCTCACTATCTACATGTGGTGTTCCCCAGGGGTCTAGCCTTTCTCCCTGGCTGTTCAACAAATACCTGGCACCTCTTGCCCACCGCATTGCTGCTCTCTGCTCCAACTTTCAGTATTATGCGGATGACACTCTGCTCGCTTTCAGGCTCCCCTCAGCCACCCCCTCTCCCTCTCTTATCCCGAATTGTCTGTCCGCAATCCAGGAGTGGTGTGCCACTAATAATCTCTGCCTTAATGCCAGTAAGACGAGATCGTACTCATCGTCACATCTGTACCTTCCTTTCCTGTCACACTCTGGCTACCCACTCTGGGCCCTCTTCCTGTTCCCAGCTGTGAGGCTAAGAACCTTGGGGTCATCTTTGACTCCACACTCGCCTTCTCTCCTCCCATCTCTGATGTCTCTAATAAGTCAAGCAACCAGCAGCACCTCCTCAGAGGTATTCTTCCTTTCCTCACCTTCTGTTATGCTCACCTGTTCTCTCCGGAGGTGTTGGGGCATGGTTGCAGCCCTCCCGGGGGTGAGGTCGCTCGGGTCCAACATCGCCCTCTGTGCTTATGTGGTAACTGGTGGTAATAGATGATGCTGCTCGGGACTGCTCCTGCGTGGAGAATAGGGGGCGTGAGTATGCCAGCTTGTGCGCCTGATTGACTTGCAGACACCTTCTCCCAAACCGTGGTTCCTGTGGGATGCGCTGTCCCTGAAAAGCTCACCTGTTGATTAGTTGTGGTGAACACTCCATCCTGCTGCTTCTGACAGGGGCGCATGTATGATCTGGACCGAGTTCCTTCTCTGGTCCCTTGCATATGGTAGTCCAGTCCTGCTGCGACTAAGCCACTATACTTCAGGTAAGTGTTCCTGTTTGCCTTTGTCTTTCCTCGTATGTTTTTGCTGTATTGTAAAGTTTATTGTCTAATATTGCTGTCCATTCCACTTTTGATGTTTGCTCTTTTGCTTTCTTCCATTGCAGGTGATGTTGCCGGCCCGGCAGAAGCTGCAGACTTTGAGGCAGCAGTCTGAGGGAATGAGGAACGAACAAACAGAGGTACAGTATCTGGTAAATTGTTAACTAGGGGGCGTGTGGGGTTCAAATGCAGCACGGCCATAGGACGGATGTTCTAACCTTGTCTTTCTTCTTCTTCACAGGGTCCGAGTTCGTGGATACGGAGTGCAGTGCTGTGGCGTTGGGCTCAAGTTCACTGCATGTCAGGAGATGAGTCTGCAGATGAAGCGATGAAGCACCGGGTTCCTGGAGCTGAGTATGCAGGAGAACGCCTGGTTTCAAAGGTAAGTAAACTGGTCCAAGTGGCGGTGAGCGTCACGTTGCACGCGAGTGCACAGTAACGCGAAGCACCGGTCTTAAGGATGTAGCAGCTTATATAGCTGAGCTTCTGAAGCCACGCCGACCAGGTTCAGCCTGCCTGCCAAACCCTGCCACACCCAATGAGTCGGCACATGAAGACCAGGCCTAGGGAGCCACACCGGATGAGTCAGCAGATGAGGATGTTCTCTGGAATAAAGGCTTTCTGCTCCTGGAAAGTTCTTGTAAAATAAAAACACTCTTGCACTGAAATAAAGTAAAAGCAATCCTTCACTGAAATAAAGTGTTCCTGCTCACATCTCTATATGAGCCTGGTGCCAAAGGCACCAGGACTGAGTTCAGCTAGGGCCCCTATGCTTATGGGTCCCAAAGGGACATAAGTGAGTCAAATGACCCATTGCCCTCATCACTAGATGGTGTGGTTTTTGTGTTCTGGGGCCATGACACCTTCCCCTAGAAGCTCACTGTCTCCAGAGCTCTGGTTCTCTCTATGCTGGACTACTGCAACAGCCTCTTTCTAAATCTGCCTGCCATCTTCATACAGAACTGGACTGTGAGACTGTTACTTGGCCTCAAGCCAAGGGATCATTTCTCTCCAGCCCTGAAATCTCTCCTTTGGCTCCCAGTGGCATCAAGGATCACATTCAAGGTCCTCTGCCTTGTACACAAGGCCTTCTGGGGCCTGGGACCACAATACCTCCAACTCTCTCTCTTCAGAAATATCTTCCAACTCGAGATCTTCACTCCTCCACCTCCAACTCCTTGAGGGTCAGTCACTTCTCCAAGAGTTGGGGGCAGATCTCTTACTTTGGCTGGTGCCTACCTCTGGAACAGCCTCCCTGCCTATCTAAAACTTGAGCAGAACCAACTCCGGTTCCGGAAGCACCTCAAGACCTTCCTCTTTGCTTCTGCCTTCTCTCTTCCACTCTCTTGCTGAAATCTTGTCTGATACTACACTTGTAACGTGGCTACCCTCTGAATTCAGGCCCAGGTCCCTGCCCGCCCAGTTGCACTCCTGCACTGCCTCCTGACATCCCATGCACTTGTGTTCTGCTTCTGCAACCCTACAGTTCCCTTACCTGCACTTATTGACACCTATTGTCTGCACTTTTAACACTTGCACTTGCCATCTGTTGGCTGCACTACTTGTTTTGGCACTTGCCCACTCCCTCCCTTGCTGGCACTTCTTCCATCCCCTCTCTGCTGCACTTGTCCGATCTCAAAGTCACTAGGCCTAGTAAGATCATTGTTTTTGACCTCCCTCTGTTTCCCCTTCCTTGCCTCGTCGAGCCTTGAAACACTTGTATATAGGTGCATTATAAATGCCATATCATGTCATATCACATCATATCATATCATATATCATATTGTCTAGTGAATGGGGATATGTAACATGCACATTTGCTGCAGGCCATTGAGGGGGACAGGCAGTGTGCGGGATGTTGTTGTTTGTCAGTGTGTGTGTTGTGTGTGTTTGATTTGCATGCAGTGTGCAGGTGTTGCTGCATGTGTGCAGGGACACATGTTGATTGTTGTCTTGTGAGTTGTTGTTTGCATGTGTTGTATGCCACTGAGGTGCGGCCATGGGTCTTGAATATTGCGGTGCATGGATGTGTTAGATGCACCCTGTTTCATTTTGTTCATTTTCTGCAGCTACTTGCATCAGGGAATGATGGCTATTTCATGGAATGAGATTTGACTGTCGACTGCATGCCAAGGGGACAGGTAAGATGTGCATTTATCTTGATCGTTATGGAATGGCTACTTTAGTTGCTGCATGTCTGGATGTGTTAATTCTGGTGGATCGCACTCTTTGTCACAATTGTCTATTACCTCCTGTTAGTCATTATTTTGGGGATCAGGTTTATTGTGCTCATGTTGCCATGTTGAGTAACATGTGGGTCGATACTGCACTGCTTTTGAACACCCGACGGTAGGGACATATTTGTGCGCATCATGCACATTATAGGACATGTGTGCAGCTATAGGTAATTGTGCTTGTATTTTGTGTACATGTACATTTTTGAGGCCATGTATGGCTTGCAGCTCAGACATGATGTTTCAGGATGTATCGCCGCTTACACATCTAACAGGTATGCTAGTTACTCAAATCCGCCAGAGCGCCAGGGGACCACTATGGTAGGGATAGTGCACGGGATAAACTTTAACATTACATAAGGGATGGTTTTGGTGCCAAAGAGGTGATTTATGGTTGGCATAGTGGTAGTGGTGTCCTCCCGCTTCAATGTGTTTCTTTTGGAAACACAAAACGAAATGTCTTTTAGTTCTAAGGAATGCACACAAATTTGCAGTTCCAAGGGCACTTTCTAAGGGTGGTTTTGTGGGCACAGTAGATTGGCCTATTGTCATCATTGAATGGCACCTGGGATTTTGTGGGGGGGCGCACTCCACAGGGGAGGGATTTTAGGTGAAATAAGATTGCACAAGCTGGGTTGGTGCAGCCTCTCCACATTCCCTTTGACCAGCCATACGCAAGCAATGTGACTGTGGGTGTGGATGGGGTGCCACCACCATGTCAATCGGGATGTTACGCCGCGTTGCAACATTGTGCAGGACACATGTTGCCCCAATGATCCTGCAGACTACTGGTGGTGCATATATCAACACACCACCACAGTGGTCAAGGGAGCAGAAATGTGACTTGAGCACTCCGAATGTGCGCTCCACTATGCCCGAGTTGCAATATGGGTGTGGTTGTACCTTACCCCGGCTGGTGTGTTGGGGTTGCGTATGGGCGTCATCATGTATGTGCTCAGAGGGAAGGCACTGTTCCCTGTAGAGGTGAGAATGGTTGTCCTTGTCATTTGTTGACAGTGTCTATTGGTCTGTGCAATAAGCATGCATGTGCATGGCCATTCATACTCACAAATGAGCCATGTGTTGCCATGCTTCCCAGCTTCCAGGGCCCGGTGCAGCGCGGACATCCTGAAGATGTAACTATCATGTGTGCTGCCAGGATAGTTGGCATAGACTTCAGTAAGTATGCCCTTGGCATCACAAACAACCTGAACATTGATGGAGTGCCAATGTTTTTGGTTGTGGTAGATGTGCTCTGTTGCTCGAAGTGGACGTAGAGCAACATGTGTGCAATCAATGGCACCTAGCACTTTTGGGAACTGTGCCATCTCATAAAAATCCTGGACCACTGCTTGTCTTTCTGCCGGTGTTCTGGGCATAGAGATATCCCAGTGGACAGAAGGATGTGCAGTTATGATTGCCAACACCTGGTGTAAGCAACATGACTGCGTGGCCTGGGAGATGCCATCTACTATGGCAGTGGTATGCTGAAATGAGCCAGTGGCCAAGAAAAGCAGAACAGTGAGCACATTTTGCAAGGGGCTCAGTGCTTGGGAGTACATGGTGAGTGATGTGAGGTCATCTTCCCCCTCTGTGACCAGGCCAAGGATGATATGGGGGGAGGAGTGCCTATACCTGCCATAGAAGTGGTCATCAGGCATGCCAAAAAGGCTGGTCCTTGGGTGGAAGATCCAGGACCTGGCCATCCTCCTCCTGCAGTGTCCCAGGATGACTGCTGCAACAAATGGTGCATTCATCAAGGCTGTATCCGTGCATTTGTTGATCGTGCATGCTTTTTTTGCATTTGTTAGTGTGCGCGTTGATGTTTACGTATGCTATTGCATGGCGTAGGTGTTTCTGAATTTGTGCATGGCTCATTGTGCGCAGGCGTTCCCTGTTTAATTCCATGAATACATTTGTTTTGCACGTGTATGGGCAGTGCAATTGTTTCACGATGGAACGTCCCTCGTAATGCCCACATGTTTTCTTGTTCTTCTTCATTCCATGTGCTCTGCCCCCTTTTTAGGTGGCTGCACATTCCAGGCCGGCCCTTCCCTTGGAGTTGCGCACAAGGCGTTCTTTGGCTCGCAGTGACGTGGTGGACTGGCACAGATTTCTTGCAAGTCCCAGGTAAGCCCTGCGCATTGTGTTCCATGAATCGAAAAACGAGGAATTGCATGCAATTTTTGTACGCAAGTTCCGCTGGTTCAGCGCAGATTATTCCATGACTAGAGCCCTAAGTGTCTGGCAGGATTTTTTAAAAGCAGTCTTCTGGGAGCTACTGGTTTAAATCGGCTACTGGTGTAACTGGTGTAAAATAAATGTCTTAACCAGATCTGTCTTCAGACACTTGGTTTATAAGCATTATATGTGTCCTTCGCTTAAATCCTGTTAAGGACAAGCATTAGCAAAGCCAATAGTTTTGGTGTGTGTATAGGTATTTAGATAGGCATTTGACAGGCACTGCTATAATGTATTTATTTATTTAATTTCTTAAAATGCACGACTTGCCCTCAGGCCTCAATGCGCACAAAAAAAACAGACAAGACAAAAACAACATAAGAGGTGTCGAAACTCACAGCATTTAGGGTCCACGTGGATCCAAGGTAGTAATGGTATCAAATTAGTCATTTGAATTGAACAAGTACGTTTTTACGGCTTTCTTAAAGCTATTCAAATTTGTCACTTCCAGTAAGTAGGGTGGAAGTTTCTTCTGTAGCTCAGAGGCGCAGTAGTTGAATCTTATGCCACCAACGGTTTTAAGTTTAATGTGTGCCGGCTGGAGTTTGTTATTCCCATTTGATCCAAGTACTATAGATATCACCAGGGGTGATTCACAAGGTAACCAGGAGCGCATCCAGAACGACATTTGCGTATTAAGGACATGATTTTGTGTGAGATTCTATGACACACCAGGAGCCAATGGCTCTCTCTCTCCTAGCCTCTGTGAAATGTGCCATCCTTCAGACACATTTTACAGCTCTACCTGCACTATTCGGTATGGTCTGCAATGATTGATTTTAAGTTGGTTTTAGAAGTGCCAGCCAGCAAGCCATTACAGTAGTCATTATTTATTTTTGTTATGGCCCAGGCAAGGTAGGCCAAGTTGGTGGAAGAAAGATAAGGCCCGATTTGTTTTATTAACTTGGTCGTGTATGCACAGAAGGATCTAAGGTGTGCAAAGTATTTAGTAATGGATATAGTAGAATCCAGAACAATTCCAAGGGTCTTGACAGATGATGCCACTAGAATATCACAGCCAGTGATACTAAATTGTTTATACCTTGTTCGACGTTTCCTTAATCTCTGTGCAGTCACGACTAAGAGCAGCTCACTTTTACTATCATTTAAGGCCAGTGAGTTGACCGCCATCCAGGTATGTACTAGTGACTAGATATGATTGTTCGTCCGGAGTCAAGGGGCCTCATTACGACCCTGGCGGTACGGGGTTAAGGGTGGCGTAAAAGGTGCCAGCGCCGTTAACCCCGTACCGCCTCATTACGAGGTCCCCTCGCGGGACACGGTAAGCACACCTGGGAAAACCAGGCGTGCTTACCGGGTCCCGAAGGGGTAAGAGGGAGCAAACAACGGGCCAACTCGTAATGGCCCGTTGTTGCTCCCTCTCCTATTCCCATTCAGCCCTATGGGGGCTGAAATGGGAATGGGGAAGGACCGGGTCCGGGTCCTTGGAGGGAGGAATCACCGGGCCTTCCGAATTCAGAATGGGCCGGTAATTCCTCATTCTGGGGACCCGGACGCGATTTCGGCAGCAGCCAATAGCGGCATGGCTCCCGCCGAGGTCGTAATGAGGGCCAATGTCATCACTAGTTCATTCAAGGATCAGCTGGGTGTCATCTGCATAACTAGGATATTTAACTCCTGCCTCGTCCAGGAGATCAAACAATGGACGAATGTAAAGACTCAAAAGTGATGCACAAGTATGTGCGCCATATTCAAACTTCTACTAATAATGTCCATTTAGTACTATTGTAGAAATGCCTGGTAAATTCCTTTCCCATATCCACACACAAGCCCAAACTGTTGGCATTGCCAATGCTGGTTTTCAATTCCTGCTGCTAAATATGCTGTGAAATGTTTTATTTCAACCTGGGGATGGGTACGGCTCCCTCACTTCCCTCAGTCTGGGAATTTCGGAACCCGTGGTTCCGCCCCCTGTAGCAAAAAAAACAAAAATGCTGCCCATGTCTTTATCCCTCATTTCATCTCTGCCAATGTTCCTCCTGCTCCCGCTGCCTGTAAATGTCCCTAATTCTCTCTCTCTCCCTGTACCTCCTCCTTTTGCTTCAGTTATCCTTCCAGCATTTCCTTCCCTGTCACTGTTCCCCCTAAAACTCCCTGTCAATGGGGGTCATTATGAGTTGGGCGGTAAGGGATACAGGGCACCTGTAAGGAGACCGGTGCCGGTAAACCCTTACCGCCCAATTCCGAGGTCCCTTAGCAGGAGCCGCAAAGAACGTGTGGTCTGACCACATGTCCTTTACGGGTCCTGCTAAGGGACCAGGGCGCTAATAACGGGCCTGCTATTCGCGGGCCCATTATTAGCTCCTTCCCCATTCCCATTGAGCCCTAAGGGGGCTCAGATGGGAATGGGGAATGGTTGGTTGAATGGGGACTTACCGGGTCCTCCAGGGTCAGAATGACCCGGTAAGTCCCCATTCAACCAGACCGGACCCGGACCCGCTATTGGAGGCAGCCATGGCTGCCTCCAATCTCGGAATGAGGCCCAATGTATCTCCTTCTTTGGCAGCATCCGTCCTTTTCTTTTTCTCCCTGCCTGTTTCTTGGAAATACGAGCCTTCAGAATGTTTGTAGTGTCATGAAGTAAATGTGTAATTCAATGGCCGGGCCTCTTTTTTTGATATCTGCAGAAGACCCCTACATTCTGCACAACGAACCCACTGATCGGATGCCTGCTTTTTTCCTTCTCATTGCATTACCAGTGTTCCACATTCATCCATATTTGCTTCAGTGGCTAAGATATAAGTAATATAAAATTATTGTCCCCAGCATTGTGAAATCTGAGCAAGGCCTCAGTACTGAAAGAATGCCCGGTGTTTTGTACCACCCTCCCCAAACTACATCATTCGTGTCACACCTCCATGGGCACTTGGTGGCAATATCTGGAAATTGTGAGGTTAGCGTTAGATGGAAGTTGGTACCTTGTATATTACATAAGCACCTGAAAAAACTCTGATTTCCTGCCATGATGTGTGCATCTTGCCTTCCTGGTTCATTCTTGTTATTATTTAATTTTCTGAATAAGTGCCAGGTTAGATCATGCAAATACCGGACACAATAATGTACTCTCTCGAAATATCATAACTACAGGTGAGAAAGGCTGTGAGTTGAAGAGCGCATGATGCCAATGCCTGGCACACGTCAATCCCTGAACATCAGCTTTGTCAACACGTGCGCAGACAATCGCCTTCCGCAGTGCAGGCTGCATTTACAGCACCAACAACTCCTTTCATGATAAAATGGAGAGCAATACAAATCTTCTTTGTTGAAGTTCTTTTACTCTGTTAGTTTTCAAATCAACACCAGACAAAACAGAGACGGTGGGGTGTCTTTATTTTAAAAAGCCAGGGGGCGTTCCCTGTGAGAGTTTTATGTGGATATGGTTAGTAACAGCTTGCTCCTGAGTTGAGAAAGTCTAAGCTCTACGGAGGCCGAAAAACGGTTGCTGTGCAAGTGTCTGGAAATCAGGATTGCCAGGCACCCAACAATGGCTGTGCTCCTTAACACATAACCATTTTTGGAATTCAATATGTTTTAGACAGAGAATGATGAAAGCTCTTCCCGCCGAGAGAGCTCGCGCATCTCTCTCCCACTGTTCAGCTTGATTCTTAAACGGGGAGGCACAAGGAAAACAACGACACTGCGCTAAATGTTCTGAGCAAATAAGGTACTACTGGCGAGGCCTACCTATTGCCAGGCTCTGTTCACTGCTGTGCTTCTCCTTCTGCCTTTGAGCTTAGTAACAATTGTAGGCGTCTGCTGTTGCCCGGAAATTCACTTAAACAGAAAGGTAGTGCATTTATTTTTATTTTTTTAAATTTTTATTTTGAGTTAGCTGAACAAAATCAGGTATTCTCCCTTGCGCAGGAAACCACGCTGCCTGACTGTGTGACTAGTTGGGACGGAGGGACGTCAACTCACCAACATGTCAGGGAAAGTGACACCACACACCTGATGGCCTCACAGGAAGTGGTATCATATGACCTTTGACCCCAAGGACACTGCAAGAAGTCACGTCACATGTGATGGCGAGGCTGTCTTAAAAATCAATTTTACTTTAGCAATAATACAATTGAAAATAGTTACTAGAGCAGACAGAAGAGCATTTTAGTTATCAACCACATTTTTATTTGAGTGATGCCTCAATGTGCCTGGGTGGCGTCATGCAATCACAGGGGTCGACCTATAGCAACGCGGACCCAGGACCACTGCCTAACCATTCCACAACACCGTCACATGGCCAGTTATACCATTTTATGCCAATCGTGGGGTCACATGTTGTGCATAGGCGTTGCCCACTGAAAACAATCCCTTATTCTTAGGTGCTGCCATCATATGTCACAATCCGGGTGCAGTGATGATCTGAAAGGCACCGCCTTAGATGACCATTTGCTTCCATCACATGGCAGGGGCAGTCTCTAGTCTCTTAAAGTCTCTAGTATTGTTATCCAAATCTGTCAATACCTTGTATGTGTTCTATAATCACCATACTTAATGTGCAGACTCTTATGTTCTGTTGCTTGGTAGCATATGCACAACCTGGTCTCAACTATGCTTGCAACGCTACCCAATGCAGCTCATATGCATTTTTTATACGTCATTGTATGTTATGTGCAGCCTTACCTGTGCTGTTTCTGCCATCATAGGCTCAGTACTATTGGAATGCCCCAGTGATGCAATCTGCGACTTCTTGACCTGCATTGTGGAAATGACAATATGCAGATATGATTATATGTATATTTGCATGCATGTATGAATGTCTGTATGCGCTGGATTTTATATGATGCTGTCCTGGCTATGAAGCAATTGAGCACAGTATGACAAGGGGATACAGTAATGATAGGGTGCGATAATATGGATATCATTAGAAAGGTAGACTTTGAATGACAAGGAGAGGGAAGATGAAAAGAGTTTCAGGCAGGGGATACAGGCTAATGAGGGAAAGGCGACCGGGCCTTGGCTAATGGGTAAGTGGATCTGCAGCTGTGGGCCTGAATTGAAGCTATAGTTCTGTGTGCTCACTCGATCTTACATTCCTAACTGCACTGTTCAGTCCCTGGCCCTACATCAGCGATTCCCCCACTGGCCTCTTCCTCTTCTGTTTAATTGCTGCCCGCTAATGCCTTTCCATGCCTGCTAATGACTCATAAGAACCTTTGAAGTCACCATATGTAATGTGTAGCCTGACATGTGCAGTTGTTTCCACCAAATCCCAAGTACATCCTCAAATGCATCAGTGATTCATGAGAAGACAGGTTATACATCACAAGTACGGTATCAGCCATCAAATGTCATTAAAGACCCCAGATGTCCAGTTCCCAAACGCCACTTGTCCACCTGCCTCCCACACTTCGCTACGGACACCACTCTTCCCAGAGCTCGGGCCCTGGCAACCACACATGGGACCTCAGACATGTAGCGTGTTATCATCTGTACCCGGCACCTCGACCTGCATACACCATATCCTGAACGTACTACTGACCTGGTGCATATGGGAACAGAGCTTGCCGCCCCATGACCAGCTGTAAAACCAAGCCGATCTTCTTTGATGGTCTGAGAGCTATTGTCCATCCACCCATTCACATCTCCCATCCAGCCTTTTTGCCCTCGACTACACAACTGTAAGGTAAAGTTTAAGTCTGTGATATTAACCTTTTTCAAATGTTTGGTAACTTCGGAAAGGAAGTCAGAATTACATATTTATTTGCACTAAGCATCATATCTCCTGGTTTACGCGAAGGACATGATCTTATTAATGTCATTATTTACTTTTTGGGGTAATTTAATAAGGGCTGACATTGCGTATGCTTTCTTTTGTCTGCTCTGAGTAAACTGCGGGTTGTCTCACATAAGGGGCGTTATTTTGAGTTGGGCAGATTTGAGAGCAGGAATAACACCAGTCGATTAACTTTGATGAACATGTTGGCAGGAGACATGACATCTAAAGGAAAGGTGCCCCAGCCAAATGAATGGGGACAAAATGAGATGCCACGAGGTTGGTGGGGAGGGGACAAACAACCTTGACCACCCTCTAAAATGACACCCATAAATACCACTGGCAGTATTCCTGAAAAGCTGCATCATTCAGCATCTATCACTGGCTCACTTATAACAGGGGTGGTATCTGGTATGCTACCAGACCAGTGGTATTAAAGCAATAGCACTTGGAATATTTTGATATTGTTCTTGTATTCATTTACAACAGGTAGAAGATCATTTCTGTGCATTTATTTAATGCACAAAAAGATAAACTCTGACATGTTATGCATTACACAAGAAACGTGTGAGAGGGTAGGGATAAGAGAAGCCTACATTTTCTCTCCCGAAAACGTCGGCCTTGAAAACGTGTTTTTCTTTATGAAGTGCTTGCCTCTCGCTTTTCAACGGGAACATAGCTTTTGGTAAACACGCATCGATTTTCACTGGTAAAATCCGACTCTGCACAGGACAGACTTTACCTTTAGTGCTCTTCCCTATTCCTCTAGGGTTCCCAGGGATACCAGAGATCGTATCTCTCCAGCACTGAAATCTCTGTATTGGCTCCCAATGGCTGCAACAATTAAGTTCAAGACCTTCTGCATTGTCCACAAGGCCTTCTGGGGCCTGGGTCCTCAATACCTCCAACTCTCTTCGTAAATACCTTCCTACTCAAGCTCCTTGCTCCTCCACCTCCAATTCCCTCAGGGTCAATCACTTCTCCAAGCAACGAGTTGGTGGTAGATCTCTTTCTTTGGCTGGGGCCTCCCTCTGGAGCAGCCTCCTGCCTCTCTGGAACTTGAGGAGAACCATCTCCGGTTCGGAATCACCTCAAGACCTTCCTCTTTGCTTCTGCCTTCTCTCTTCCTCTACCCTGCTGATTTCTTGTCTGATACTGCACTGGTTACCCGGCTACCCTCTGATTTGGGGCCCAGGTCCCTACCGGCCCAGTTGCACACCTGCACTGCCTCCCAGTAACCATGCACTTGGGTCTTTATCTGTAACCCTACAGTCCCCCTACCTACACTTGGGACACCTGCTGTCTGCACTTACCCTTGCACCTGCCACCTGCACATTTTGTTATTGTTTTGATCCCATGTACAGCACTGCCCCCTCTTCTTTCCCTGGCACTTTTCCCCTCCCGCCTCCCCTGCACTTGCGCAATCTCAATGTTACTTGGCCTAGTAAGATCGTTGTCTCTGTCCTCCCTCTGTTCCACCTTCCTTGCCTCGTTGCGCCTTGAAACACTTGTGTATAGGCACGTTACAAATGCCACATCATATCATATCATACTGCTGGAGGAAACCTTCAAACCTATATTTGGGAGAGCAGCAAAACCAATGGTATTTGCCAAACACTGCAGATTGTATCGGGGCAGGGCAACCTGAAATGTGGCTGGAATAGCTGTGCAGGTACACTACCCTACGCATGCATTTCTGTAAATACAACTGCATCATTATATAATTCAGCCATATTTTTCCACATGTGTATTTACTAATTTAATTAGTTGTAAACGGCCGTGTGTGTGTTGCTTTGCTGACACATCTATTCTAATAGACATTCATGTTGGGATAGTATGGGATAGTATGTGCACCTGAGTGCAGCAGACATAATGCAAAAGAAAATAAGGGAAATGGGACAGTACAACCCTTGCTCCTCTGATTATTTCAAAGCCAGTCTTTACAACTTGGTTAGTTAAAACTTTGAGGCTTTACAGTATTTAAACAGGAGTTCAGGAAACCAAGCAGTATTTTGCATCATTCTGCCACAATACCCAGAAGCAGTATTTTGCTTAACCCTCCCCCAATACCCAGAAGCAGCATTTGAAAGCAAAGGGAAATGCATTTGTGAGCCCTTCAGAGGCATTCACAGTTATTCATTTGTAAAGAGCATATGTCGCTGCAGAGCAATGTTCGTGCCACAGGAGAAATCATGTCGATCTAAAAAATGATATCAAAGAACACATATTACCTACATCACTCACGTGCCAGAAGATATAACATCCACAAAGCACCCTGTGCCAGGAGGTATAAATGCCAGCAACATAACTGTTTAAAAGAATATACCTATTAGGCTTGATGTGCCACAAGAATATGTTTGAGATTGTAGGCGTCCAAAAAGCAGCACAGTGAAAGTAATATTTAACATAAAAAAGAATGTCATATACATAATTACACATTTACATATATTACATATATATATATATATATATATATATATATATATATATAATTATATATATATATATATATATATATATATATATATATATTTTACAGGGCCTGCTGTAATGATGGTTAAGTTGCTCAACTCATAAAGAGAACACGTTTTTGGATGGCTTATACCTTTGCCCCCACTGGACTAATCCTCACCAAACTTTGCAAAAACAGTATATGGCCCCATTGGAAGGATATTGTGAACTTTGGTGAGGTTTGGGGAAGAGGGGCAAAGTTATAGGGGGTCCCAAAATGTGTGGAAATCCTTATAGATGCAATGGAAAGAATGTTTTGCTTGCGCCTACAGTCCAAACCGCTGGGCGGATTTTCACCAAATTTAGGAGCGGCAGCTTGGTCCCGAAAGCGTGCTTTTGTGAATTTGTTGTAAAGCCGTACAGTTGTTTTTAAAAAGAATTGCCAAAAAGTAGGTAAAAAAAATGAGCGGTAGCTCGGTCCGGTCCACGGACTAATTTCCTGAGATCACACCCGCTGATTGGATGGTGAAAAACGTGAGCAGCATCATATTTTTGGAAACAGTCGCTGTGTTGGATCCACGGGCAGCCACTGGTGTCCGCAGATAAGGAAAAAGTGTGCAAAAAACATTTGGGGTTATTTGGTGGCCAAAAGAGCGTCTGGGAAGGACGGGTAAGTGGAATAAAGTTGACATAGAGCTGTTTGTACAGGTGAAAAAAGGGTTGTCAGGTGCCACCAAGTCCGCGGACATAGCCGTTGACCATGGACAGCGCAGTAAGAAAAAAAGTGAGGAAAACACATTAGGGGTTGTTTTGTGGCTGTAGGAGGAGCTGGGAAGGGGAGTGGAAAAAAGTTAAAATGGAACCATTTTTGTAGTTAAAAAAAGTGGTACAGGCTTAATTCTATTGTTGCGGACACAATAGTAGTCTGCGGATCCCCATGTGCCCTGGTTCTTTTAAGGATGCCTTGCATGGGAAGGGGACTGCAGTGACTGCGGACAGTCGTGGATGTCTGCGGACATCAAAGGGATTAGCCAATCATGTGCTGTGGTGTGGTTGTGGTGTACAGGTAGAGAGGGTAGCAGTGTTTTTTTTGTTGGGTGCAGTGAAGGTGTCTGTATCTATGGCTATGAAGAACCAGAGTATGTGGATGGTGGGAGATTCTTGGATGCATTCATTGAAGGGCTACACTGACTCTTGTGGCATCTCTGCTACTATTGGATTGGAAGAAGTGGAAGTTTCGTGGTATGACATTTGTGGGTTACACTGGGTGTCCTTATTGCCATTCTGTAAGAGTATGGCTCACTTTAAACGCCCAGATATTATTATTGTTGTGCATTGTGGAGGCAACAGTTTGGGCTATATAAGTCCAGTATCTTTGCAGCTTGCCATGAAGAATATGTTGAGAAGCCTAATGGACTGTTTCCACCTGCAAAGATCAATGTTTCTCAAATCAATCCAAGGCAACTATGGAGATGTCCACATTTGTTTTCTCCACAAATGGAAGAAGCTAAGCACCTTGTCAATAAAGGTGTATGTGCTTTTGAATATGTTTTAAGGATGGCATCTTTTGAGAATGAAAATGTAAAGTTGGATGGTGTAAATACCTTTCAGAGCAATGGAGTTCATTTAACTGATGTTGGAGTTTTCTTTGGAATGTTAAAAATGGATTGAAAAAGGTCATGTGAAAAGGTTAAAAGGGAAGATGTGGAGTGCATACTAAAGCATTTCCTAGTAGGTGTAGGACATACAAATGAGAAAAACAAAACAAAATATGAAAACCAAAAAAAGGACTCATTTAAGAGCCGTCATTGTAAAATGAATTCTTTAAATTGAGTTTAAACCGCCCCACCCACTTCAATTAGTCATGCCGGTCACGGACAACCCAGTAATCCACGAACACTATGGGTCTGATTCACAAAAGCATTTTAAAATGGCGAATCACATTGGAAAATGCTCTGTGAATCAGGCACTATCGGTTCAATCCGAGCATTTTAAGGATGCTAGGCATGGAAAGGGGACTACTGGTTTTGTCGATGTGGTGTACAGGAAGACTGGGCAGAAAGAGTTATATAGTTATATTTGCTGTGTGCAGTGACAATGGCTATGGCTTTGAGGAAGCTGTCATGCATGCTGGACGTGGTCCTACCTCCTACGCTCGTAGAACAGCTAGACCGTTCTATTCCAAATGGCGGTTGTTCGATACGTTGCCAGGAAAACGACGTTTGCACTTTTCACGTCGCTAACTTCACGTGTATTCTGCTTCGTCACGTGAACTACGGCATTACGTATTTAAGCAGCGTGGAAACTTCACTCGCTGCTTCTGATCGAATCATTTGGCGTTGTGTAGCTGAACCTCCGGTCTGCATCCTTGCAGGTTACTACAGCTACTTTTTGGGCCTTCTATAGCGTGTTTTCCGCCACACGCTGATTCCTGGAGCTGTTGCGTGTAAATCCTGCTCGCGTGTAAATCCACACGCGCACACTATCTTCTAGCGCTGCTGGCCTGGACTGCGTGAATCCTGCTCGCGTGTAAATCCACACGCGCACGCTATCTTCAAGCGCTGCTGGTCTGGGCTGTGTGAATCCTGTTCGCGTGTAAATCCACACGCGCACGCTATCTTCAAGCGCTGTTGGCCTGGACTTTGTGAATCCTGCTCGCGTGTAAATCCACACGCGCACGCTATCTTCAAGCGCTGCTGGTCTGGGCTGCGTGAATCCTGTTCGCGTGCAAATCCACAGGCGCACGCTATCTTCAAGCGCTGCTGGCCTGGACTGCGTGAATCCTGCTCGCGTGTAAATCCACACGCGCACACTATCTTCAAGCGCTGCTGGCCTGGACTGCGTGAATCCTGCTCGCGTGTAAATCCACACGCGCACGCTATCTTCAAGTACGGCTGGCCTGGACTGCGTGAATCCTGCTCGCGTGTAAATTCCACACGCATATATATTGTCTTCAAACGCTGCTGGCCTGCGTGAATCCTAATCGCGTGTAAATCCACACACACACGCTCTTTTCTTCGCGGCTGTACAGAACCGCGTGTACTTGTTTATACCTTAAAAGGAGCGCTATTTCCAACTCCTGCACCTGTGATATTAACAGGGGGATTGATTCATTTCTATACTTTACTCTACGTGGGAAGGAAGCTTTTCAAGGATAATTGGAAGGTGACAGTGAACAGTACTTTGGACGCTATCCTGTGGTGCATCAACCCGGTATCTAGCGTGAGCCTCGTTCCGTTCGGGATAAGTCTCCCTTACTAATCTTCCCTTCCTTGTCGTTTGTTCTACCTTGGATTCCTCAAGAGACTCTGCTGGATTCATCTGCCCTAGACTCAAGGTCAGTGTGTGCATTCATGACATTCTCTATTCCATCATACCCAGGTTGGGGCAGTTATTCATGATACTTTATTTTGTTCTAGGCTGACTTCCTATACCTTACCCACGCCCTTTCCAGTGATCCATCACTCTACCTGTTTTACCAGTCAGAGAGTTGTATCATTGGGAAGGTCTTAACTTGACTTCACAACTATCAAAACGCGTGAACAGGGATCCGGAAGACCCTACCACCTGTATCCTTTTGAGTACCGTATCCTTTTCAGTTAATACTTTGGTGCTCTCTGACAGAAGCAGAGTTTCTGGTTTGTGGGCGATTCATGGGTCCATTGGGTTAAGGTGTACTGTGAGAAGTGTGGATTACCTGGGAATCTTGGATTTCAAGAATTTGAAGTTTCTTGGTTTGGAGTTTGAGGAATAAAGTGGGTGAAATTGCTCCAGTTTTGTGAGAGTATGTTGACTTTGAAGCATCCAGACATCATTGTAGTTCACTGTGGTGGCAATAATTTGTAATGAAGGGTAGATTTTCATAGTTGATGGAACTGTTTCCACTTTGAATATTGTTTTCTCTCGGATAGCTGAAAGACAAATGTGGAATTGTTCGAATTTATATTGTCCACAAATTGAGAAAGCAAGGTGCAATGTAAACAAAGCTGTATGTGCTTTTTGGTAGGATGTTGGAATGGCATCTTTTTAGAGTGAAAATATCAAGTTTCATATTGTCAGCCTTTTATGAAGAGATGGAGTGCATTTGACTGATGTTGGCAATCAAATATTTCTTGAAGATGTTCAAAATGCATTGTAGCAGTTTCTGTGAACATATAAAATATGGATTGAAGTATTTTCCAGTACTTGTAGTACGTAAAAACAAAAAAACATAAAAATAAAATCGAAGCACTGTTTGTGAAAGTTAGAAAAAATAATGAAGTTTAGTAGAACATTTGTTATTTAAGTATATACAACCAAATAATCCCAAAAATATATAGAAGCCAGAAAGTAAAAAAAAGGTTATTTAAAGTGCCACCATTTTAGAACGAAAAACAAGTTAATTGATTTTAATTCCCTTGTCCCGCGGCTGGAATTTTTCAGGTGTCCGGGCAGTATAATAGTGTCTGTGGACCTTACAGGCTGAAAAAGGTCCTCTGATATTTCTTTTTAGTTCTATTTTTTTTTACTGTGAAAGGTGGTTCTAAAAGGAAACTTTTTTTTATCTTTGTGGCTTTTATGATTTATTTGGATTTAGTTTTTTTGTCAGAGTGGTGAGGAGGTAAATTGGGGTTCGGAAGGTTGGGTAGAGAGGGAAGGGGCAGAAACCACAGAAACGGAGGGGCAGGTGGACAGGGAAAGATGTTGGGTGTGCCTTAAATATAAGGTAGGGGGCAGTGTTTCTCGTGTTACTTGACTGTGGCTTCAAAAGCACTTTGAAACTGCTCCCCCTGAAGAGCAGTGTGTCGCAGTATATACAGAAAACTGTGACCCTTGAAAGGTAAGTATTGACAGCCTCCTGTATGGCCTGCATAGGAGCGGGATCCTCTGTGCCATGGGAGTTCCTTGTGTGGTGGCAGAAGTTGTTGAGGAACATGGGGTATAGGAAGTCAATTGCCTCTCTGTGACAAAGGGAAAGACTTTCTTAGAGCACCTGAGTGGTTGGATTTGGTGTGGCAGCTCATGGATCTGGTGCTGAAGGAGTACTGCCAAGGTTAATCGTGAGTAAGTACGACCCTGCACTGAATGTATTTACCCTGGGCAGCCTGAGCCTTTGGTACTCCCCCAACAGTGGTAAAAAACAACACACCCATGACTCTCTCTGGGCGCTCAAGGTAGGCACTTCCTCTACCTACTCTTCCTGTTCCTTATTATCCTCGTCCTCATCACTGCACCTATTGCCCTGTGCAGGCCTTTCACATGGTGGTTGTGGTTGCCCCTGGGAAGGAGGGATGACCAGGAGAGATGCAATTGTTAAACTTCCTGATGTCTGTTGGAGTAAGTCTCTTGGAAGATTCTGTCTGCTGGTGTGCCAGATTATAAATGACTTAAAGTAGTAGGTGGGTCCCTTTAGAGGAATCGTCCGCGGACTACCAAGCCGAAAGTAGGCCTTGGAAATTTGTAAAAAGTTGACAGATCAAGTAAAAATGGTCTAGGATCTCTGGAGGGATACACTTTGAAATTGAAATATTGTAGATTGGCTGAAAATGCAGTTTCAAACTGTTTAGGGTGATGGACACTGTCTGCAGACACTCAGTCACGCTGCATAGGCACGGTTACATGATGATGTTTGGGGATGTGTGTGGCTGTGGGTGTTCGCAGACCGCGTTGAGTGGGAGATACCGGGTGCATGCACATGAATGTCTGGAAAAGCGTGCGCTGTCTGTGGAATTATTAAAAGTATGTTATGTGAGACCAGACATGCGCAGACACAGCACGATGTGTGGGGACACTCTATTTGATAAACGGACACCCAAATAGTCTTGTAGTCAATGGACTATTAATTGGGTTTTTAAAATAATTTAATGTATCACAGAATAATATAGAAGATATTTAAAATATAAAAGAGAAATGTATTTATCCAAGTGATGGGGTATCAGAATGATAAACATAAATGTGAGAATTCGGAATTCATATAAAGTGATGATCGGGTGACAAAGGGTAATAATATTATTGGTTAAGTTGCTGAACTTATAGTAAAAGTACTTTTTGGGCAGCTTATAACTTTGACACCGTTCATCGAATGGTTACTAAACCTTGCAAACGTGCGCACGCTCATTGGATATTTGAAACTGTGAAATGTGTCATCATTTTTGAAACAGTGCCCATATTGGATGGCCGGATCATGGGCTTTGTGCGTGGACAGTGCAGAGAGCAAACGGAGTCTGGGAAATATATCTGGGGTTACTTTGTGGAGGAAAGAAGGCCTGGAAAGGGTGGGGAAGTGGTCAAAAGTTGATATAGAGCTCTTTTTATAAGTGAACAAACGTTCTGTAGGTGATGGGGTGTTTGTTTGTTTATTTATTTATAATGCGCGCCGGACCCTGGGGTATCAGGGCGGAGGGTACAGAGAAGGTTACACGATTACTTTCAGTTTAAGGATGATTAAGTTACAGGGAAACATAAAACAGCAGTACTCACCACTCCCTAATACAGAGGAGTTTGGGGATTGGTAAACATAGTAGACATACAGGCACATTGCAGTAAATTACAAAAGAGCAAATGTATAAGTAGATAAAGTCAACTATAATTACATATTTACAGTGATCATGCATGACTGGGATAATGATCCGGTGAGTGGTCATGCGATACAGACAGATCAGTAAGAGAGTCAGACTAAGGACTAGTGCAGGATAGGAGCTGGAGGGTTAGTGGTCGTTTGCCCTAAGCCAGTTGATGGTATTGTATCTCAGTTTAAGAAATGTTTGGTCAACCCTCAAGGTGGGTGGGAGGGAGTTCCAGAGCTGCACTGCTTTGACGGGGAAGCTGCCCCCACCAGCTTTCACTAATTTGAATCTGGGTACCATTAGGCAGTTGGCATTGGCAGTTCTAGTGGGGCAATCAGATGTTTTTCTGGTGATTCTCTGCACAATTCATCGAGGGGCAGCGTTGTTGAAGCATTTGTGGATGAGCAACACCGTTTTCAGGTGGATTTTGTCGTTGATAATTAGCCGATTGGTGTGATGCCTTACTACCGAGATGTGTTATCTTCTAGCAAAGCTCGGGGGCGATCTTAGGGCACTATTCTATAGATTTGGATCTTATTTAGGATATGTTTACTGGCACCCAAATAAAGGGCATTGCAGTAATCCTGTTTACTCAGAATCAGAGCTCGGGCAAGAGTGATATAGCTGTCTTTAGATAAGAAGGGCTTGGCACCTCTAATTAGCTTGCAAGTATATGCCCTGGCCAAAGCCATGGCATTAATGGCATTAACCTGTTTGGCTAGGGTTAGGGTAGAATCGAGGTCAAAGCCTAAAGTTTTTACCTCTTTAGCGACAGGTCAAAAGCAGCCGAGAGATCGAGAAGGAGTAGCAATGCTGTGTTCCCCTTGTCCTTCAGTTCATTGATCTGTGTTTTGAGATCGATCAAAGCTGTCTCAGTACCATGTTGAGGCCTAAATCCAGATTGGGGGTTCCCAAAAGCTGATTGGCCTCTAAGTAATCCTGAATCTGGAGGATTCAGGATTTCTTAGTCTAGTATTTTAAGCAGAAAAGTATTTTAAGCAGGAAAGCTAATCGTCGTAATGGGCCTCTAATTGGTAGGGTTAGAGGGGTCAAGTGATTGTTTTCTAAGGAGGGGGAGGACCCAGGACTCCTTTAGGTTGTTTGGGTTGGAACCAGTTGTGAAGGAAGCATTCATTAGTTTTGTTATGAAGGGAGAGAGGTCTTTCGCAGTGTCTTTGATGATTTGATCCGGGCATTTGTCGCCCTAGCAGTTAGACGGTTTGAGAGAAAGTATAATTTTTTCGACCTCAAGGATGGTGACTTTGGAGAAGCTAAAGCGTTTTTCAGGCTTGGTATCCAGAATAGGGGTACTGGCAGGTGTAGCTAGGTAAATTAGCTTTTTTCTTAGCAATTATGTTTTGGAGCAGGGTGATTTTATTCATAGATGTGTTCTGAATATCAGAGCACCAAGGTTTATCTTTTACGCAGTTGTCTGCGAGGGGCATGGGGACTTCCAGCTCTTTTAAAATGATGAAACGTTCTTTTGTACTTGATTTGGCCTGGTGGATTCTATTGTTGAAGGTTTCCTGTTTGATCTTAATTATTTCTTTTTTGTATTGAGCTGATATGGTGGTTAAGATACTATTATTTTCCTCACTATGTAAGTGTTTCCAAGTGGCTTCAAATTTTCTTTTTTCGGCTCTCAGTATTTTGAGGTGGTGGGTGAACCAGGAGTTCAGGTGAGTTCTTGGCTTACTCTTTCTCATTTCTAGTGGGGCGATACTGTCGAAAGCTCTAGTCATGATGTTATTATATTCATTTTACCAAGGCTGCTGGGTCCAAGGTGTCTGATAGTGAATTGAGAGTGGGATGATCAATGGCTTGAGTTTGTCCACTGTAATATTCTTTTTGTTCCTGGTAAGGATGGATGGAGCTACCGGTGTGTGTGGGATGGTGGTAGTTTTGCCTGCCGGAGTAAAGGAGAGAAGTGCATGGTCGGTCCAAGATTGAGGGGTTATAGAGGTAATAGAAGCATTGCAGTTAAGGTCAGCAAACAAAGCACGGATACTGCCTTTGTTATGTGTAGGTGATGTGACTCTTTGTGAGAAGCCAAGTTCAGTAAGCATGTTAGATGTAACAGTGGCTTGCTGGTCATTGAGGTCATTAAGTCCCAAGTTGAAATCTCCTAGTACTAACATTTGAGATGTGGTTTTTAAGTTGTCCGAAAGGATTATGGATATATCCTCCTCAAAGGTGCCAAGGGTCCCATGCGGCCTATAGATGAGATGGATAGTCAGTTTTTGGGAATCCGAGAGGGAGAGTTTTGCAGTAAGTGCTTCACAGGACTTGAAATTGAGTGGTGGGGCTAGTCTAATGGAGAGGGTGGATTTAGATATAATAGCAATACCATGGCCTCTGGTGTTACCTCGGTCAGCTCTGAGTATAATATAATTATCAGGGACCGCAAGCATAGGGGCAGGGCCTGCAGCTGTGTGGAGCCATGACTCAGAGATGGCCAGAACATCATAGTCTTCAGAGCAGATTAAATCAGCTATTTCTGTGGCATGTGCCCATAGGGATCTAGCGTTAATGAGTGCGCACTTGAGGTCCGGAGAGTTACGGGTAATCGGGTGGGTCAGTTGATTGGCGATAGTCTTGTTGGAGTCTGAAGGTTGAGTGGGCACTGGCTGTTTTATAAGCGAACATTTCTTAAGCAGAGGTGAGCGTGGGGTGGATTGCGGTATAATTATGTTCTTGGTGAAATATTTGTCACATAGGCCTTCTGTCGGGGGTGTATTGGTCTTCCTCACGTTAGCTAAAGGCTCATGCAGTCTAGTTAGTCTAGAACAGAGTTTTAGATTTCTTAATTGCATGTTGCATAGGAGGTCGGTTTTTGCTAGGCCACTAAAAGGATCCTGCTGATCTGGTAATGTAGTTATAGCAAGGTGGTGGACATTGCAGCGTGGTTTGGAATCTGCTTAAGCGAATGTGGAAGGTTTAGTACTACTGTGTACTGTGTCCGAAGATAGGGTTCAACTGGGACAAATGGGTGAGTTCAGAGGGATCCTTAAGAGATGTCCTGCTACTTCTCCCAGAAGGAGGAGCAGTTAGGTAGTTAGAACCTATGTTGCAGGCTGGGGGATCTGAGTTCGAGAGGGTCCAGTAAAGGAAGTGTAGTAGTGCAATGGAGGCGGACATAATGTGTAAGGCATATAATTGGCTATAATCTGTGTGTTGCTGCTTAAACCGGGATCGGGTCCATTCCCCTAGTGTCACGTGGACATGGATGATAATGGGTTAGTTTTCTAGCAGGTTACCGTTAATCCTGTAGGATCAGAGGCCAAGGTAACTTGTGGCAGCACAAGTGTGCGGTACGTAGTCAGAAGACTACTTCAGGAGCAGCAAACTAAATTGGCAGGATTGAGTTACAGATTTACTGCAGTAGCATGTACATTTGTCTAACGGCCAGTGGCTTGTGAAAGCCTGCTGTGCGGAACGACAGCAAAGATACAGTTGACAGCATGGGGTATTTGAATATGCATAAATGCGGTCATAGGCGACAAGAAAAGCAGATGATAGCAAAGAACTTGTGATGGAATGCAGACATTAGCAATATGATATAAAATATGGATAATGGCGCAGAGCTTAATATGAGTTGAAGGTATTGGCAATGTAGTATGAAATGCAGATATTGGCACAAAGCTCAACATAAATTATGCAGCGCAGTTAACAACAATGAGGCAATAATACATGTAAGGGAGATTGGGCGTGGGTTAGCAGTGTGGAAGGTGAGTCCCTCCGTGCTGTGAAGGCCACGGTTTCCAAGGATGCCACGAGTACAAGCAATTAATTGCATCTAACAGAATTTGACAGGTTACATGCAGTGAGAGTGTTCACAAGTGTTATGGAGCCACTAGAATGGTTATGGTGTTCCACGAGGGGGCGTATGACAGGAGTTCAAATACGTAGTATGGTGGTATGGTGGTGGTGGTCATATGGGACTTGTAGGAGGCACACAGTGTCAAAAGGTCAATGAATAGCTGTTGGAGCCGGCGACACCTTAAGCAGTGCATGTGTGGCCTGGGAGAAAACCTCCTGTGGGGGAAGGGCTTAGCTATAGAAGCTTACACACATAGGACAAATGCAGTACCTGACGAGTGAAGTATTCAGGAGAGATCAGTCAGTTGCGGTACAGGGTTTCTGGCAGACGGTATGGCCAGGCATGGACAGGCTGGGACAGGAGGCAGCCTTCGATCTGGGCCTTAGAGAGGAAGGCTGGCTCACGCCTACCGGGTTGTGATTGATGCACTGATACTCACAGTGGCCAATGATAGCAGTCGATGGAGTTAGGTGGGAATGAGGCAAGGAAGGGTACATAGGACTACTGGGAAGCCATCTTTGAACGGGCGCCCACGTGAATCCCAGTGTGGGATCACATAAACAAATTAAATAAACTTGGATCTGGAGCCTGCTGCACTTTTATCTGAGCAGGCGGAAGTTAAGGCACGTTCAAACAGCGCTTTTCAGATATTTGCTCAGCGAAATTCAACGGCGATCTGATAAGCCCACGGGCTCACCTCAATGTAGTAGGAAGCTACAGCTTCTCCTCCTAGATGATGCACTGCTCCTGCAGTGGGGAGGGGAGCTCCTGCTCCTCCGGCGACGGTGAAGGCAATACACAGGCTGGGACAGGAAGCAGCCTTCGATCGGGCCCTTAGAGAGGAAGGCCGGCTCACACCTATCGGCATGTGATTGGTGCACTAATACTCACAGTGGCCAATGGTAGCAGTTAATGGAGTTAGGTGGGGATGAGGCAAGGAAGGGTTCCTAGGACTGCTGGGTGGCCATCTTTGAAAGGCCACCCACGCGAATTCCAGTGTGGGATCACATAAACAAATGAAATAAAGGTGAATCTGGAGCATGCTGCACTTTTATTTGAGCAGGCAGGAGTTAATGTGCGTCAAAGCAGCGCTTATCGGATATTTGCTCGGAAAAATTCAACGGTGGTCTGATAAGCCCACGGGCTCACCACAATGTAGTAGGAAGCTCCAGCTTCTCCTCCTAGATGATGCACTGCCCCTGCACTGGGTAGAGGAGCTCCTGCTCCTCCGGCGAAAGCAAAGGCAATACACAAGCTGGGTGTGTTCCGTGAATTATTCTGTCCATGGACATTATTGGGATTGGGGTGGGGGTGAGTGAGTATTGTCATTTCAAGGTGTTTTGTACATACTTGTTATATAGTTTAATTCTATTATGGTGATTGTGGCCAAATCTTAATATGTGTATAGTTACTATATGCACTATAAGTGGAGTATATTATATGTGTGTAATATGGTGTAATTATATAACAGAAGTGTTTATGGTATTTATGATTGTAGTACAATTGAGGATAGTGATCGACTATCTTTACTTCGCCTTTCACACATTCAACCATTGTATCCTATTAAACAGCTCCATGATACCTTTGGCATTACGGAATTGGCACTGGGCTGGCTGACCTCTTCCGCCATTAACTGCCCTTCACAGCTGCAACTGTGCCATTTCTCCTTCATCAGCTCAATCTCCACTTGCAGTGTTTTCCAGAGTTCTAGGTTGGACTACAGCAACATACCCTTCCTCAGCCTCCCCCTTTCTTCCCTACACCCCCTTCTGCTAATTCAGAATAGGTCTGCCAGATTTATTCTTGGTCTCAAGCCCATGAATCGTATTTCTGCAGCCCTAACATCTCTTCACTGTCTCCTGGTGGCCGCAAGAATGAAATTGAACACCCTGTGCATTATACAGAAGACTTTTTGGGGCCTGGGACCACACTATTTACAACTTTGTCTCCCTAAATACTCCACTGCTAGAGCCCTCTGCTCCTGTAACTTACATTCTCTGCTTGTTAAATGTTTGTTGAAACAGAGAGCAGGAGGCAGGTTTCTCTGTTTGGCTGGTGCCTCTATTTGGAACAGACTCCCTGCCCCTCTTAGACTTGAGCCGGACTTCCTTAAGTTCTGGACATTTCTCAAAACCTTGCTTTTCTCTTCCTCTTTCCTTCTATCCATTCCCTATAAACTCATGCTACTGCCATCGAAACTGGTGGCCTGGTCCCTCAGAAACCTGACAGGGTGCAGGCCCTATACCTAGTATACATCAGAACCCCATCCTTTATTCAGCACTGTGCTTTCGGACCCACCACCTGGCGGCTGTGCACCCCACCCTTGGGACTGCTCTACCCCAGGACTTAGGAAGTGGCCTTTGACTTTGGTACTCCTTGGCACTTCCTTCCCGGGCTCCCTTCAGCACTTGTGCATCATTACGCCCCCTTCTCTTAATGCACTTCTATCACTGCACAATGCATAGGTGCATTTAGAGCAGCACTGTGTACAATTACTTTGTATAAGTAAGGAAAATGTAGATGGAACATATGTCTAGAACATGGAATGTGGTTGTTTAATATGTTGATAGGGTTAAATGTAGATTTTTTGGAAATGATTGCTGTATGGATGTGTGAGTGTTTAAAACCAGGCAATGAGGGAGTGTTAGAAACATAAAAGTAAAAATGTTATAAGGGCTGGCCTGTATGATGGTGTGCATGCACTATTTGGGTCTTTTAATAATGCCTGGCCTGTAAGGGGACTGTAGAGACCTTGGATAGTTATGAAGGTGTATGGATTATGGTCCTAGAAAATTGTTTCTGTCCTTTTTTCTTTTTCTCTTAAATACAATTGTCCATTATTTCCATTAGCATAGTATACAATGCTAATGGAAATGTTGGCGAATCATACTGAGTCTACTTTATTCAAAAATGTAGAGTAGATGGAATCTATACAATCTTTTGTGTTCTATTTTTTAACTGTGAAAGGAACCTTTTTTGTGTTTTTTGATTTTGGATTTTGTTTTTGCAGGAGATGCGAGGAAGTAAGGTGGTGGAAGGAAATGGGGAAAGGGGCACCAATGACAGGGGAAGATGTTCTGTGTGCCTTAAATCTGAGGTAAGGGGCAGTGTTTATCATGCTCCTTGATTTCAGCCTTTAAAGCACTTTGAAACTTCACCTCCCTGCAGATTGCTGTGTTGCAGTATATACAGGGTACTGTTGTCCTGAAAAGATATGGATCTACAGCCTCTTTTATGGATTGCAAGGTAGCTGGTGGGATCTTCTGCCCCACAGGAGTAGACTGTGTGATGGCAGTTATGGCTGAGGAAGATGAGGTGGAGGAAGACAGCCTACTACTTCCTGAGAAAGGCACAGATATTCTCAGAGCATCCCCTGGTTGGATTTGGTGTGGTGGCACATGGAGGTGTTATATTATGTTATTTGAACTTGTATTGCTCATGGTCAACCAAGAGTATCATGGCGCTGAAGTGGTCATGTAGGAGTACTGCCCAGGTTGTCTGTGATTGAGTACAACACTCAGTGCATTTCACCTTTTTAGCCTTAGCCTTCGTTACACCCCCAACGGTGGTAAAGAACCGCCACACCCATGATTCTCTCTGCGTGCTGGAGGTCTCATCTTCCTGGTCTTCTTGATTCTTTTCTGATTCATTGACTTTTTTCCATTGACCAGGCCCTCCAGCTGATGGTAGTGTTGGAGCCTTCTGGGGAGGAGGGATGGCCACTGCTGATGCGATTTTTTAAGTTAAATAGCAGTTGTACTAATATTTTTCCAAGTATGTGCTCTCTCCTGGATTGCAGATGGAAAATCAGTAAGAATAGGTGTAGTAGCTGTTCAAGGGTACATTTTCAGCTTGAAAATTCCTAGATCAACTGAGAATGCAGTTTCTAACTGTTTGCAAAGCACAGACCAGTTTGCGAAGCGCAGACCCGTTCACAAACATGTCATCATGCCACGCACATGTGGAAATGTGACACTGTCCGGAAAGTCAGCGATTATCTCAGACCTACGCGAACATTGGTGAACAAAAAACAGTGCAAAAAGTTGCAGAAATTGTTACAAATTTTGATAGAAGGTGGGGAATGGCACAGCAATAAGGTGAAACTTGCTAGATCGGCCAACAATGCTGCTATATTGGGGTAAGTATATTATTAGGAAGTTGTAGCAAATTAGGGTGCACTGATGAATACCTACGAAATTCTGTGAAAAAACACTGTTAGAGGGACGTTATGGTTACAAGTAAAACCAGAAACCCCCAGAAATTCACCGGTTATGGTAAGCTAAGCAACCATACCTCACGCCACCACTGTGTACTGCTAACACTAACACCCCGTACATCAAAGATGTCCTCCTGCATCTGGCTTTCCAGAGGTTTTAAATGTAAGTAGAATTGCGCCATTTGAAACCAAAAGGTGGAGGAGTCTGCTTGCCTTAAATCCTTTCTAGGGAGTTGCAGGGTGGGGGGCAAAACTGCGTAGATACTTTGCCTATTTAACTAAAAATATTAATTTAATTAATTCTCCTCGGCAGAACACCACGGGGTGATTTTTGTTAAAATTCGAATTAACAAAGTTCACTCCCAGTGTGTGCTGTAAACTATACTTTAATTTAATTGGGTAATCCTATTGGTCCATCTTCCCCAATGCAGGCCTTTAAGTGGAGGGGGTCAGAAATCCAAAATTCTCAAATCATCCCCATTTTTTTCTGTCCAGCTTCCCCAACACAGGCATTTAAGCAGGGGTGGGGGGTGGGGGGGGGTTAAATCAAAAATTCTCAAATCATCAGAATTTGTACTGTCCAACTTCCCCAACACAGACCTTTCAGTGAGGTGGGATCTGAAAACAAACCGCTAAATCACCCTATGTTTATTTTAAACCAAAAGTGTGGGGGAAATCATAATTGCCATAAGTATTTGTAGCAATCTATAAACCAAGCTGCTAGCCATTGAAGTGCGCAGGGAAATCTAAATTGCACATCGCTACACATGTAAATTGCTTGTTCACTGACCAGTTTGATTATTTCTTCAATTGTAATCTGTAGAAAGTAAAGTATTGTGATTTATGTTTTTCCCAACCAACACGATATGAGTCTTCAGTAGGGCCATCACTAAAAAAACGGAAGTGAGTATTGCAGGGCTCCTAAATTGGGGGTGGGAAGGAACCCCCCAGGTTATGGGCGGTAACTCGACAACTCCTGGCCTTTTTGGCTCTCAGGAGTTGTGAGACCCACTCCGGGACCTCAGGGACAAGAACAGTCTTGTTCATGGGCTTTCAAACATGGGGGAGGCTGGCACACACCTGCATGCATGGGTCCTACAGGACAATGAGGTCCTGGGTATTAGTGTGGCTGGCAGAGAGGCAGGTCTTTCTCCAGAAGCAGGCCATCCCCAATGAGCCCTTGGGTTGATAATGAAGTAGAGCATGCCTCTGCTTTAAATTAATGAGTCTTCCCCTCACAAATGGATGACTGCTATCCCAAAAGCATCCCGACAGAATCCTCACATTTTCAAGTACAGAGATGATTCAAAGAAGGGGTGTGGGGCCCTTCTCTTAAAGGCAAAAGTCTGTAGTGACTGGAGACAAGCTTGCCTGCTTAAAGGGTGCAATTCCTGTTCTTGGGCAAAGTGGACTTTGCCTTCAGATCCAAAATGCTTTGTGTTGATGAAAATGTAGGGGTGAGGAAGGGAGAGATGTAAAGAGAGAAAACAAGATGGTGGACTCTTTGACAAGCCAGTCTGTGCCCAGTCTGTGCTCCTCCTGCCTACACAAACTCAAACCTATTCCCATGTCAGTAGCATCAAAGGCCCTTTTGGTATGCAGCACCCTGGTGTGAGGAGAGTCCTTTTGTGAAGGGTGTGTCCTTTGATTCCTGTTTCTATGACAGCTTCCTGTCGACTGGCTGTCTGACTAGGGAGGGTGTTGCCTGCTCTCCCCACGGATCAACTAGAGGCAACCCCCAGAGAAACTCTCTTGCTGGGAGTAGCAGAGACATCCTGGCTGGGGAGAATACACATAACCCATCCACAGCTGAGCTGGGCTTACAATGCTGACACATTTGTGATATCAAATTAATGTGGTCTGGATAATTATGAGAGATGCTGGCTATCATACCTCAAACTCATGCATGGTTTCTATGTGCAGTTGCCTGTGCTAAGAGCATAGTAACTCTCACAGTGATGTTATTTGGCAACAGGGGTCCATAGCATAAATGCAGTCCCAGCATTACAGAGACTTTGGCTGTCGCTGTGGGTGCCAAGACGGCACCTGTGTCCCCTGAATCTGCAAGGTGCTGCTGGAGAGCAGGCGCTGTTGATCAGGGTACTGAACCTAGTTGGCAGGTCACCCTTTCTGGGTTGGAATTGCCTTCATCCTTTAACCCCTGCCAGATGGCAATTTCACACACCTTCTTTTCGTCTCCCCTTAGTTTCCTCACTACTCACCCTCCTTATTGCCTATCTCCACATAGACCCCCTTTGCAATGCCCATGGAAAAGCCCAAACTATTGGCCTTGTCAATGCTTGTTTAATTTTTATATAGCGCGCCCTAAGGTGGTCACTGTTTTATGCACTCCCATTTTTGAAACTAAAGGGGAGTGAGGCACAGAGACAGGATGTGATTTGGCCAGGATCAAAGAAGTTTGGAACAGCATTTTGCCACAAATTTTAATTGTCATATCAGGCAAACTTACTAAACCTCACACCTACATGTGTATTGCACACTGTGTAGAAATTATAGGCATAACTTTGATTGTTTAACCTTGGGACAAGATGAAGTATATTTTTTGTAAGCCCTTTCTCCAGGGAATCTCCCCACCCCCCAATTGTTGTAGCCTTTCATTGTTTTGACTGTTCTATGAAACAACCACAGCTCATAAGCAAACCTGACTATATAGAAGAGGTCATGTTGGGCAAAACAAGCATGGGTTCTTTTAAGAGAAGAAATTAGTGCAAGAAGTTATGCATGGACGGAACAGTATATATTTCAGAATGCAACTGTGTTATTGTGCAAAGCGCAATGGCCAATGCAAAGAAGGCAACGCACTGTGAATTCAGATTTGAGAAATGGTCAATCTTGAAAAAACAAAACATACTGTTAAGGCGAGCCTAAAAGTCTCAAGTGTACCAGAATAATTGGAGTCAATCAGAACCTTACTCGATGACGAAATAGACAAAGTGCAAGGAAAACCCTAGCTTTATTATCATCCAAATAAAGCAGGAACAGCATACAAACATTCAAATATTGAGGCTCTCATCGAGCAAATACAAAACAGACACTTAAGTACTAAGAACGTGTCATCATCGACATCATAACATAATCATAGTTGTAAAAACCTATCGGGAAAGGGGATTTGCTAATATGTATGGTTACATATAGATTACTTAAGGGTTAAGCATTTAATTGGGCTAGACCTATCTGATGGCCCCACCTGAGACCATCTTATTGTGATGAAAGTAAAAAGACATCATGTCTACACTACAGGAATGGTTGGCATATGATTCGAAAGGTGGCATGACACTACTAGGTTTGCTAGGTTGGCATCTTACTGACCAACCTTGGAAACTTGACATGTGGTCAAAATATGAGCCAAACAGGGTCTAGGGGGAGAGAGGCCCATGGACTGTCCATTGTTCAGTTAAAGACCTTACCATCCCTCATTCCTGGCCAGGAGACTGGTCAATCTCTTTGTACTTGGCCTTGCTCGGCATCTCGTGTCTGCATGCGCTGTTAGGGAGTATTGCTGGTTCATAATGAATAATCAGTGTTCTTCGAGCCTTGATCAAGTGTTAGGGGACCATGAATTAAATGGAATGAGCTCCTATGCATTGAGATTTTGGATAATGTTACAGTGCCTGTCACATTTTCTGTTTCCACTAGGGACAGTTTCTAGCTACTCTTCATGGAGTTTATTGGCTCGCTGTTCTACTGCACCGGGTTAGCAAAGACTGGTTGTATTATTATAAACCTTTAATTAATCTGGGTGTATCTGCTTCGATCTTGGTAATTTCTATCTCGTGTCCTTGTTTTGCCATTCCCATCCTTGCTATCTGGTACTAACCTTGGCTCTAAATGCCAGCTACCGTCTGAGCTCTGCACAGCTGTCTTTCTGTGGATTCAGCCTTTCATGTTCCCCCGATATTTTGAGCTATTTAAAAGCATGCTGCGACTTCCATTTTTAAGAAGACGGCTGCCCAATTGCACTCTGGTTTCTATGGTAGTGAGCTACACTCGCGTATCGTTCATGTTGCATTCAATATATGCATTAGTTATGTTAGTGTTCTTCATGTCTAGTGGATGGTATGCTAAAATCTTTCATGTATAAATTAAATTTTCACCCAGTGTATGTCTTCTTCATGTGGAGTGCATATCTACTTTTTTTGAATGCATGCACCAGGTACTGCTTTTGCCATCTTCAGCTTAGATTGTCTCTATGTCTTGTTGTATCTGTCTGGGATAAGGGCAGTACGGTTGTCTTAATGATTAGTGCTTCACACTTGTGAGGTATTGGATCAGGGGTAGGGTGGAAACTATGGATGATGTATTCATCTGCCTCCCAACATTCCCCCCTGTGATCGAGTCCATGATCACACTCTTCCTTCTGCTCTCCCCTAGATAGGGTTCCTTGAGTACCCATATTTTACTCACCCCCTCAAGCTACCTCCACCTCTCACATGTTTGTCACTACTGTAAGGCATGCAGTGACATACCCCAGAGATGTCACAGTTCACCCAGTACTCTGTGCAATTTTTAGGATTGGGGGCATATTTATACTTTGACCCTGGAGGAGCTATATGGCCATTTATTGCTCGGGTATGGGGGAAGTCCTCTGTCTGTCTGTGTGAGTATACTCATGTATGTGAGTATCCAGTTTTATCACTATTTCCAGCACTGCTGCCTTTTTGGCAAGTTTTTTGTATTGGCCTATTGCTATTCTTAGGGTACAGAAAGCCAATAGTACCAGTACTAGTATGGCCAGAAGCACTTTGAATGTGTTAGCCAATCAGGAGTGTATCCAGGAGAAAAGATACCCAAACCAACTATCATCTGCACTGTCACACACATCATCCCCCATTTATGCATGCAATTTGACCAATGCCACTATTGCCTCTCTGAGAGTCCCATTTTCTTTTTTGTTAGTGGGTAGGTGTGCACAGAGCAACGCCGATTTGTGCGCACACACCACTCTCCATAGCAGTTATCAGATCAAGGATGTATCTGTTTTGAAGGGTCATGAGCCTGATTGCTCTCTGCTCTTCCCTTATGGCATTAAAACTTCATACCGTTGTATTAATGGTTTGTAAAAGCTCCCACTGGGTTATTTGCAGCCATCTGGCATTTGTATGGGCCTGCAACCCAGTTGTAAAGTAGGATACGAAAACACTTTCTGCTTTTCTGAACAATTTATGCTCATCTGGTATGTCATCATATGCTGTTACCACTTTTGCAGATATGCAATTACTTATTTTGGTGCATTTAAGGGGTCAAGACCTTTTATTTCTTAGGTGTGTGTTCATCAGGGGAAAATCACCAATCTGCATCTCACTCTGGGGCACTACTAAAGCTGGTGAGCATATCACCACCAGTGAGCACCAGCCTCCCCAAGTTGGGGGAAGCTGCATAAAGGCTCTTGAACCACAGGCCGAATAGTGGCCCATTATTACTGCTGTACCTACTTTCATGCTAGTTACCTCAATAAAGCATCTGTATACTTTATTCATTCCCACCTTTACTGCTGCTTCATTCCGGAGCAGAGGGTTTCATTTTTCAGTGGTCGTATTAGCACTGGTCCCCTCTTATCTTCTACTTAAGTGAGCCTTTTTGTATATACAGGCCATTGTTTAAGATGGGCATTTGCGTTCTGCAACACCTCTCAAGTCTGCCCAAGGAGTGCCATTGCTTTTCACCCTATGAATCCTTCCGCCCATCCATAAACAGTAAGTACACTTCCTTTTATTTATTTATGTTTATTTATTTATTTAAATTCTTGTTAATGTGCCAGATCGCCCGAGGACCTCAAGCCGCACACGAAACAACAAACAGTAAACAGACGAAAGAAGAGCAGCGTCAGTTGCAAGAGACACTAGATAGAAGGTGCATTGAAGAGGAAGGTTTTCAACTTCTTTTTGAAGTCAGCAAGAGACATGGCCATTTTCAGATCAAGCGGGTTGGTTTCCAGGGGGCAGGAGCCAAAACATCAAAGTCTTCTCATATTTGGCTCAGCGAAATCTAGGCTGACTGAGTTTGGCCTGGTCAAGTGACCTAAGAGAACGTGAAGGCCCAAAATGCTTGAGGCGCTCAGAGAGATAGAGGGACGCAGTGAGTGTCAGGCCCATAAAGGTAAGTGTCGGAATCTTAAAGGAGACACAGTGCCTGACAGGCAGCCAGTGCAGATTTCTTCTGGCTTCAGTGATGGACTGCTTGTCAAAAGGGAAATTATATCGTACCTCCTATTGCAACGAATATATGTATATTGGCCTACGCCAAGCTGCTCATAATCCACTTGCGAAGAAATCCGTGTTGCAAGGTCCTGACCTTAGAATCAATGTAAGCCGCCATTTTAGGTCAATCCGCCACTTTAGGTTCTCTCTGTAAAGTCACCCTGTGAGTTAAAATGGTGGACGATGTCATTTTGAAATACAACATGGCCGTCTTGACCTCTGTGTGTAATTAATATGTAACTTGCCTGCAGGCCACTTGTTGGGGTCGTGAACTGAGACCTTGTCCTTCATTGACCTGTGTGTAAAGGATTACTCGTGCCAATGAAACTAATCCGCAAGCATATGTTAAGAACAATGTATCCAAATACTGAACTAAGAGCACTTGTTTAACTACATTGTATTAATGTTTGAGAAGACCTTTATGAGAAATCCTAAAATACACTGTTACCGTGTAGGCTTGTTGGCGAATGTATTAAAGGCAATCTCTATGCATATAGTGGTGCGAACTCGGCATGAACCCTAGATCAGTAATGTATTAGAGGAATATTAACCCGAAGTAGGGTTGGACATCATGTTTGTAAATGGTATAAAAGAGCAACGAATTCTAATGTACAGCGTCTCTCACTAAGCACACTGAACCACGCTGGAGTTTGTTGTGCTGTACTGAGGGCCGTTAGCTATCTGATACTTTCCTTGGAAAACTGTTCAGTATAAAATAAAAAGATCTTTGTATGTTCCTTTGTAACCCCTGTTCGGTGTATTTCCTTTTGGGGTACTCAGCCTCGATATTTTGATTTTGTTTTCACAGTTGGCGCCAGAATAGGGACCCTCAAGATTTATGCTGGATTTTGGAAGGTTGACACACGCTATCGGACCGGGATCGGACGGTGTGACAAAATAACGGGCCCCTTCTGAACGAGACGTGACACCTCAGCAGCGCTGCACGACCCGATCCCTGGACGATTAGCTTGTGGTCCGAGACGCCATCTTGACGAGGGTCCACTTATCGAGGCGGGCAGATTTGCCGAAATCACCAAACATGAGGTAAGAGTATCGCCTTAGGTAAGATTCTTTGTAATCCGATCGGACCTCCTTAGGATTGATCAGGTGAGTTGTGACCCGATTCCTAAATGTCCTGATAATTTGATTTTGGCATGTTGTATCTGCAGACACAATTATTGACCAGGTAACACCAATAATTTGATATGCCTGCAAAATTGTCTACCTGCTTCAGGGCGTTGTTCCGCAGCAATGGACAATCTTTGGAATTTAGCCGTCCAGCACCACAGGAGGGGTCGCCGGCGTGTACTATGTACTGTAAGCATGGCATTGGAAGTTAGTGTTTAATGATATTTGGCACAGACAAACCAGACATGCCTCCGAACTTCAGTGGCCAATCAATAGTAGTTTTGAAATCCCTCGTATTGAGTATTTAGAGTTGATTCTATTAAAAAAAAGGCTAGACCTGCAGCATTCGATGTTTTGCAGAATTGGAAATAAGAAGCGTTGCAGCAATTTAAGAGTAGAGAAAAACATGCGCACTGTCATAAGACGAACGCCGAAAAAGCATTATTGTATGACCTTGATAAACATTCTGAGTCGACGAGGAATATGGATAGGGCTTTCTCACTTGGAATTCAGAAAATGTATCCTTCTAAAGACCTTCATGTTTCCGACAAATTTATCGACAAATTGTTAAATGAACGAAGTCCTGGTGCCTCTGTGCCACCTCCGTATGTTCCTCTTCCCGCTGCTTTGCCTCTTCCTGTTGTTCCTGCTCCTCCTAATGTTCCTCCTCCTCCAGTTACTGTTCCTCCACCTATTCCTCCACCCCTTCCTATTGCACCAGTAACAGTACCTCCATTGAATTTGCCTGCCCCCTCTCTTCCAAGTGGTCCTGTGCCGCTTGTAGTCGATCAGGGTGCGGGGTCAAGGGTTGTCACTCGCAATACTGTACCGCCAGAGAAGAAACGGGATTTGATTGCATGGGCTAAGCATTGTATGGAGAGAGATGATCAAGCTAATATTTTTGCCACTTTTTAATATGAATAATTTTCCTGAGAAAAATGTTTTTATTGAAGGTTTAGGGAGTCATTTATGTGTAATGTGGGGCAAATTAAATAATACAGATCTCCCGCAAGGGTTAAGGGATCTAAACACTTTATCGTTTTCAAGAGACACTGTGGAGAAAGTAAATGAGCATGTCGAGAGGTTATTTGAGTATAGAAAGGAGTTGGAAAGGTTACAGAATGAGGATGATGAGGGGGAAAGTATGTATGTACAGAAACGGTTCCTTCCTTGTCGAAAATCGATATCTGAGGAAGCACGAATTTGTACGAAAGACACGCTTAGATGGATTTCAGATATGTCGATAACTCCAGTTGAGGTATATGACACATGCAGTCAGTATACGCCAGAAATGCAGAGGAAAGTGATAAAGGTAATGAAGAGTACCTACAAGATGATTGTGTAAAGAGAAAGATTAGTTGTCCCACAGAGTTATTGAGTATTTATAAAAGAGCTTTTTCACTTGACACTTCTTTGACTGCTTTAGCGCTCGACTTAGCTCTGTTGCTTAGTAAGCGTTTGGAGTTGCCTATTTCTCAGTTGCCTATGAGAGAGGTTCCTCCGACATTTGTCCCGAAGGTTGAGATTGCGGCCGATGCTGTGGCGGGTACAGTCGCTGTGAACAATCCTGCACATTATGTATCGCAGTTTGTTCATGTCCCGTTCTCAAGACAGGAAGTGAAAACTATTAGACAATCTACTCCTAATATTAGGAAAAATCCGACAGGATTCTATAAAGAAATAGAGTCTGTCTTGTAGTCCTCAGTGTTAACCCTAGGCGATATTGATTTGTTATTTCCTGTATTCCTGCCCGTAGATTTGTGGAAACAAGTTAAGACTATAGAGGACGTACCAGGGTTCGGAGATACATGGGCGAACATAACTAGATTCGATGGAAAAAAGGCCAGCTGGTGAAAGACCGCCCCAGGTATTAGTAACTTTGCCTGATAGAATTTTTACAAAATTGAAAACCATAATGCCTGAGAAAAGAATTATTTGGGACAAACTTACGGCCTGTGTCCAAGGGAAGTCTGAGGGTGCTACCGAGTTCTTTAATCGGTTCGAACAGGTATTCTCGGATTTCAGCAGACAAGACTTAGGCACAGAGTCTGGGAAAAGATTATTTGTGGACAAATTTGTGCATGGATTGCTGCCTGATATCCAGTCACAAATGATGTGTTCTGAGAGCGCTTGGCAGTCAAAGTCCCAATCAGAAGTAGTGCACATGGCTCAGTACTACGAGAATCGTATCAACAATTGAAAAATGAAAAGGTGATTTAAAGACTAAAGTATTATTACAGCAAATTTTTAGAGGCCCCAGAGGGGGTAGTTCGCAGATTAGAGGTCAGTATGTTCCACAAGGGAATGTGCCTTTGGGTCCAGTGAACATTAACCAGTGTTCCTATTGTCGACATTTGGGAATATGGGTAGACGATCCAGAGGTCGCCCGGGTGTAGAGGGCCCTAGTAGAGGTCAGTTTGCACAGGATCCTCAGCAACCTTTTTCACAGGATAATCAGACTCCGAGTGTAGATACTAGGAACATATTTGATAATCCTTCTGCCGCATATCTATCTGAGGAGCTTCCTTTTGATGATATTCTGTTTCGTTAGGATTGCCCAAAGCAGGGTTTGGAACCTACACCTATTCCAGTCAATCAGAAAGGTTCCTACGTTGAAATGGTGGTGGGAAATAGGAAACATCGGTTTTTGATAGATAATGGAGCACAGAAGTGTTCCATTGATCATTCACGGGTTCCAAACATTCCACTGTGAGGGCAAACCAATGTTTCTGTAGGGTTTTCTGGCACACCAGTTGTTTGTCCAGTTTCTTCTCTGGTACCTATTTCTTTGGGTCCCTTTATAGGCCACTGTCCATTCCTTTTGACTTCAAATTGTGGAGAGAATTTGCTGGGGTTAAATCTATTGAAAGAATTAAATGCAATAATTTATTGTTCTTCCTATGGAGTGCGCTTGACGATTTCACCACAGCAACTTTCTGTCTCTCAATTGTTAACCAGACCTTTGCCGCCAGAATTCAGTGATGTACCAGAGTGCTTATGGGCTGTTGACGACAATGATGTCAGTGTTTTACAGATCGAGCCTGTTAAGATAGTCTTGAAACATGAAATTGAGCTGCCACGCATTCCCCAGTATAAGATTTCAGTTGCGGACGAGCGAGCTTTGAAATGCATTGTTTCCGTTTTTGTGCATCGCGGGGTGATTGAGGAAATTTCAGAAAGTTTGTGCAATAGTCCGATTTTACCCGTGTACAAGAAAGGCGATAATGCAATTCCATTCCGTTTCATAATTGATTTACGTGCCATTAATAAAGTCGTCACTCCGCAATTTCCAATTGTGCCTGATGTGACGACAATATTGACCATGATTCCAGCTACAGATATTTACTTTAGTGTTGTGGACCTGAAGAATGCTTTCTTTAGTATTCCTATAGACAAAGATAGTAGATACTTGTTCGCGTTCACCTTAGGGGGACGTTCGTTCACATTCACTCGTGCACCTCAAGGGTACACAGAGAGTTCTAGCATCTACAGTAGGGCTTTGAAAGAACAGCTTGATACCCTCGAATTGCCTTCTACTTGTACATTGCTTCAGTATGTTGATGACCTGCTTTTAGCTGCTGATTCTGAGAGCGCTTGTAAGGAGGGCACTGTGTTGTTGCTTATTCATCTAGCTAAAAATGGTCACAAAGCTTTGCTTAAAAAGTTTCAATATTGTTGCCAGGAGGTCGCCTATTTAGGCTATCTCCTGTCAAAGGAGGGAAGAAGATTGACACCTGAAAGAATAAAACACATTTCTGGCATGTCTGTCCCAAATACACAGAAGGAAGTTAGGGCCTTGATAGGTATGGCTTCTTACTGTAGGTTGTGGATCCCAAACTTCTCACTAGTGATCAAACCAATGCTGGCTTTGACAAAGAAGGGCATTTCTTCGCCATTGCCGTGGAACCCGGAACACCAGCAATCGTTTGACTTGCTCAAGACTGCATTATGCTCGGCACCAGTTTTGGGCACACCAAACTATGAAAAGGCCTTTGTGTTGTTTGTGCATGAATGTGATGGATGTGCTTTGGCTGTATTAACGCAGGAACATGGAGGGAAGAATAGGCCGTGCAGTTACTTTTCTTCCGCCCTGCGATCCTGTAGCATGCGCTTTGCCAATATGTTTGCGAGCTGTCGCTGCTGCTGCTGCGTCTATAAAACAGAGTGAGGGAATGGTCCTAGGCCATGATCTAACCCTGATGGTGCCTCACTCTGTAGATGTTCTACTGAACCAAACGCAAACGCAACACCTCACTTCTGCACGGTTGACCAGATATGAATTGATCTTGTTTGCTCCTCACATCCAAATTAAGAGGTGTTGTGTTCTTAATCCGGCTGAACTCCTACCTTTCCCGCAAGGTACTGCTTGCAGCGATGAAGAGTTACATGACTGTCTGTATACTACCGAACAAGAGACAAAGGGTAGAATTGATTTGAAAGACACTCCTTTGAATAATCCGCAAGGAGAGCAGTTTTGTGATGGCTCCTGCTTCAAACTTCCGGATGGTACATCCACAGCTGCTTATGTAATCACCACATTAATCATATTTAATGCATACATGGGTCTACCCAAGGGAATGTTTATGCCTTCTCCTTTATAAGAGTAATTGCTTACAAGGAAAACTTCTGTTAAATGTGCAATAGAAATGTTTCCAAAAACTATTAATGGTCAATTTCAAATAATATAGTAGCTTGTTCAATCGTCAAGTTCCTGAAGGAGAATACGTCTTGAATATGAATGAGAGGATCACAATAATGTTTAATTCAGTTCCTTTTATTCTTGCTGTTGCTCTTGCTGCTGACTGGCTCTCGTCATCGCTCACATCTGAGTTTGCCAAACTTCTTCACCTTCAGACTCAGTATCTGTGGACAGAGGGGGTCTCATCTCGATACACTTATACATCGTGGAGGTGTATGCGAGCTTTGCTTCCCTCAACTTTGACCACAGATGGAGTGATAACTTCCACAACAAAAGGTCCTACAAACAATGGCTTGTGCCACTTTCGAACATAGGTCCGACCAGTACCCTGTTACCAGGCTATAGTAGGAGGGTCTTAGTAATTTTGCTCATTGTTTTCATCTGTGTTACTCGTACCGCCCTGCCTCATCTGCACCTGTCGAGACATACATTTAAGAGACTCCATCATAGCTGTCAAATAAACATTCATCTCTTTGCATAATACAGTAGCAGCGTTCTCTGCATCAGTATGAGCCTATGTGGGAGGAGAAATGGGCATGGGCATTCTGCATCCAATCACCAGCTCATGTTGAGTCTGATGATGGTCATAGCCTGGCTGATTACGTACGGCAAATATGGCTAAAGGGAGGCAATGTAACCAACTCTTTTTCTGTCTCTTTTAGTTTGGCAATGCACTCTATTAGGAGTCCATTGAGGCACTCACAAAGTCATTTGCCTGTGGGTGATAGACGGATGAGAATTGTTGCCTTATACTCAAAAGGATAGTTACATGCTCCAAAAACTAATTTACAGAATGTGGTCTTCTGTTGGAACACAGCACATCACACACTCCCCATCTTGGAAATATCTCTTGTACAAGGAGCTTCGCTGCACATGTGGCATCAGGATGTGTGCATGGACAAGCATGTTCAGAGGAGAATTGCCTAGCATTTCGTTGCTGGACTGCCCCAGGGCAGGACAAAGACTGATATGTTTGGGATATTTCTCCTCTGTGAAAGATAGTGAGCTAAAGACTCTGGGTAAGGCTCTTGTAACCAGGACTCATGTCTGGCAGAGAGTCTCCCAGGACCCCCCTTGTTATTTGGACCACCTTAGAGCCATTGGGAAAAGGGACATATGACTACTAACATACCTGTAGCCCTTACAAATTTGGATCATGTCAACATAGTTGATATGCAAATGCCGGAATGGTCTTGTGGGACAAGATATTGGTCCTCACAGTTCTCAGGGTGAGAGCAGCAGTGATTTCTGACAAATCAAGGAATAAACAACAAAGTAGCTAACATGCTGCTTTAGCTTAGGGACAAACCAGTCCTCTGAAATCAGTACTGTAAGACATTGGGCCACGTTACAAGTCTGGCGGTAGCTCAATTTTGCTCAATTTTGAAACATACAAAGGAATTTAGCTGTAGTTGCCTCTAAAACTCTGTATTCCACAAACTGGGAGTCTGAAGGGCTTTTAGATGGAATATAATATAATTCCTGAATATACAATAGCGAAACCGCCTGTGGTATGGGTTTCAATTTATGTCTAGAAGAAGTCTTACAAAAATCGTTATAATGTTGCCGAAATGTATTTACATTATTTATTTTTAGCCAATGGAACAGCTTCTGCCAGTTGGCGCCTCAAACGGAGTGCTTGTGTTGTTTTTCCCAATTTCTGTATTTAGTTGATACATTTATAAGAATTGTTTGTCTTTCTTGTACATTAAAATTATGATTGGCTCTGACAGCTGCACATTCCTTTCAATATAAACTTTTTTTCACATCAATTATATAATCAAAGGGAGGGGAGTTATTTAAAGGCAATGGCTGTATTTTAATATTAAGCATTTTTCCCAGATCCCACTCAGTTGTGATTAAGGCTTTAGTTACACCATATAGATCTTGATAAAAAAATAAATTTAGTTTGTATATTTAATATTATCAGATGACCAGTGCAGGCGATTATCTTGATAATGAACATTCAATATGAGTTTTCTTACGATAGACAAGAAAAAGATTTGATCACTTAACTTATTATGTGTTATTGTAATGGGACTACACCGAGTACACAAGGCAGAGCTTGTTATCGCATAGTCAATATGAATTCTACTATGCCATTTGACCAAGTAAAATTGGGCATGTGAGCCTTAGCGAGGTAAGCGCAAAGGAATCCCAAATTAAAAAAGGCCATTAATTTAGACCAGGAATGGAGGGGATGCCCATGGGCCTAACATCGCTGCTAAATGCAGATCTCTTTTATTAAAATCTCCCGCTTTCAAAACATGACCAGTAGGTGTTCTTTCAAGCCAGTAGGTGATTGAATGAAACAAAATGCTCTGTATAGATCATGACTGGGAGCCACCCGGGGGGTCATATATATCAATAATTAAAATGGCTTCGGATTAGGCGAGGAAGATTGTAAAATTCCCATCAATACATAAGCAAATTTGCCAGATATAGAAACGGTGATAAATTTAAGTGTGCCTTAACTCCTTTGGCTAAACATCCATTTGCTCACCCCTTCACTGGGGGGGGGTTGCATTTTTTGTCAAAATCTGAAAGTCATCAATGGAGATTGGTTTGGTGCACCAAGTTTCTTGTAAGAGAAAGACATCTGAAGCCTCTATTATTTATTTATTTATTTATTATTAGCATTTGGTTTTACAATGAAAACCTTAAGCTTTTTAGCAAAATATAACAAATCATCTAAAAAGAAGAAGAAACAAAATGAAACACAAGGAAGCATGGAGAAAAAGAGAAGAAAAATAAAAAAATCACCCAAGGGAAGCAAGGAAGCAAGTAAACTTCTAAGAGTGAATTAATGCGTCCATAGGGAGGTGTGATGCTGTCTACCCCAACGGTTACATTTGCTTCATCTGTCCACATAAGTAGCTCTTTCAAATATCCAAGGAAAGCTATAATCAGAGAAATACTATCCCCAAAAAGGATTGCTGCCCACCGTTTGGCTAAAGTTCTAGTTGTACATTTCTGAACAGATTTGCCCATCCATCTGTTTCTCTGGCTGTTCAAAGTAAGACAGAACATGATTAGGTGCTGTAGGGTTTCCATTGGCTCTCCGTACCACCTACATATGTAATCTCTCTCGTCTCTAGGTTTTCTTGCTTCCTATGCTTCTTTGGTAGATATTAGGTTAATCCGCAGTATCATGAACTCTCTTCTGCGCCTACTACACAGGGATATTTTCAAGTACTCCTGGGGATTTCCTCTTCCCCTATGTTTAAGTTATTTCTGTCCATACAGCTTTAGAGATCGAACATTGTCTCGGGTGTAGATCCAATCCAAATCCAAAAGTTTTTTCTTGACTTTGGCAGGATTTGTCATTAGGGTCTCTTCAGAAGTATTGCATTCTATCAAAATGGACAGGTAACAGTTTTTCCAGGTTTTTAGCCTCTGGTCAAGTTCTTGTTGGAGTCCCTAATTCAAAACCTTAAAGCCTCCTTCTCGATTGGTCAGGAGGCATTTATGAAAGAAAGCCAGTATTTTCCATTGCACAATTGACCCAAGTGAGTTGAGACCCAATTCTTCTCGCACCAAATCAATAGGCGTGCACGAAGGGAGAGCCAACATCCGTCTCCAGTAAATACCCTCCAGTTTTCGCCAGAGGTCTTTCAGATGTAATGATGTAGTTTCAGGAGCCATAGGTTATGATCAGCACAACCTCCATGGTGTAAAAGTCAAGGGCCGGTTGTAATATAAACTTACAATGTTTCTTCACAATTGTTTTTCCCTGCAAATTTTCATATGGTCTCCTGTGGTGCTTCTACTGCACTGTTATTGATACAGAGTCCCAAATACACAAGACTGGATACTTATGCGATTTTTTCTCCTTTGAAGAACCATGCTTTTTTCCCAGAAAGTTTATGGCCAATTTTCCAGAGAATGTCAGGATTTTCGTTTTTCCCCAAGTTTACTTGTAAACTGTTTTCGTCCAAATAACTTGGTAAAGCATCCAGCCGCCTCTGTAAACCTACTTTGGTTTGGTCAAGCAGGATCAGGTCGTCTGCATAGAGCAGATGACCCTCTGTGATTCCTGCAATTCTCGGAGGAAACATTCTGTTTTTTTCAAAGGCTTGGGGTATGGCTGAGATGAATTGGTTGAATAGCATAGGGTATAGTCTGTAGCCTTGTTTCAAGCCCTTTGTTGTTACTATTGGCTCAGTAAGGTTGCCTTTTTTCTCCAATCTAACACACATGTTGGTGTTCATGTGCAGAACCAGTATTGCTTCTCTCAGATCATCTAAGCAGTTCTATTTTTTTAACTTTGCCCATAGTTTCGGTCTCTCAATCACGTCAAACGCTTGTGCAAGGTCTACTGATGACATATGAACCCTCATCTTTGATTGCGCTTTTACGCTTACCTTGATGTGATTCATCAAAAAGAGGTTAAGGGCAGTTCCTATTCCCGTTTCGAAGCCTGCTTGCCACTTATCGAATTGACCAGAGCTCATCCTCCAAGAGTTAAGGGCTCATAGAATCAAGGCACCAAAGATCTTGCCCATAACGTCAAGAAGGGTGATAGGTCTGTAATTAGATGGTTCTGCCCTATCGCCCTTCTTGAATATGGGTACAACAATTGAAGAGCTCCATGAAACAGAAATCAGCTTGGTTCTCTTTATTTTTGCGAACAAGGAATAAATATCCTCAGTCCATCCGTCAGGGTCCTCTTTAAGTTTACAGTTTTCCAGGCAATCAGGGCCTGGGGACCTTGAGTTACTTGCCAATAAGATCAGGGCCTTAATTTCAGATTTCTCTGTTGAAAATGACCAAGGTATATTAGATAGACATAGCTGTGGCCCTGTAACATTGTCGGAATTAGACAATGTCTCAAAGTGCTTCTTCCAAACTGCTGCCGAGACCCCATTCAGCATTATAGAGTTTTGAGGTGCATTCTAGTTATTTAATATCTTCCATATTCCGGTGGTGTTCTTCGAAGCAATTAAGCTCAACATCTTTTGAGCGTCTCTTTGATGCAGGAGCCATTTGTGATTTTTTAACCAGTTTTCTATTGTTGTTTCCATTTCCTGGTTGTTTCCAGGTCCCAAAATTCATACTTGGCTCTAGACAAGGCAGCTTTAAGAGCTTTTTTTCCCTTGTATAATGTCAATATCAAATGCGTATTTTTGTTTAAAGCCACATTTCGAATGGCCCCTATATATCTCCTTGTACACCTCCAGTCTACTGGTCTCTTCATCCCTAGTCTCCACTTCTTCTTCAACTTCAAGTCTATTATGCCCAGGTTGCACATGTAAATTGGATCCTGATGTAATCTGGTTCACGAACGCTACATGCCAATTGACGTAGTTAGTATTTCATGGTCGCTCTTATCTGACGTCCTCACCATGAGGTCTGTCAGATTCCCAAACAAATTCTCTGAGGCAAACAGGTAGTCCAGGATTTGTTGTTCTGTACTTCTTTTCCAGGTCGTTTTTGGCAGAATATAACCCTGTATGTGACCGTTTGCCATGTAGATGTTTCTTTTATTCATCTCATCTCTCCAGATGAATCCTCTAGCTATTTGTGGAGAAGAGTTTATTGATCGATTAGATATCAGTTTTGCTTTCTCAACAAAACAATGGATGTCTAGATCACCACATATAAGGATTTCAAAATTAGGAATCAAGTCCCTAGCACTATCACTTGTGTCCAGTACTGCTTTGACATACTCTTCGTCCCTGATCTCCACCGGATTCCAGTAGAGGTTGATGAGTAAAAGGTTCCTCAACAGGTTATGTTCTTTCAAACCTGTTGTAATAAGGAGAGCTAAGATCCAGGGCGAAGGGTGAAACTCTTTGTCCTCTTTAAATTTTATGATGTTTTTTAGGGCAATTAAGAAGCCAGCCATCGGGCATCCCTTATTACCTTTTTACAGCAGGGTTGATGTATACCTCATAGCCGTCTACTAAAGGAGCTTCTGACAGCCATGTCTTTTGGAGACATATTATTTCAAAAAGATTGAATTTCAAGTCACCTGAGCAGAATAAATGTGTGAAACCTTGCGTATTCCGAGAGAGATGTTTTTGTCCCAACTTGTCCCTTGTGTAAGTGCTCTGACTGCCGTTGGCTATGAGGTCAAGTTCCCACTAGCCAATGTCCCTGCCAACCATTACCAATTGCCACATTCTACTATTTTATTTCTCTCTTGATGCCTCCTCCCTTCTGTTTCTTGATTGTTTGTTCTGTTTTCCACAGTTCTTTTTAGGTTTCTTTTGCAAGAGGGGTAATCTTTGTCACTTTACTCTGTCTCCTTCTGTCAGTATTCGATCTCAGAAGAAAGATGTCTATAGCTTTTGGAAGCCTTAGATGTCCAATATTGGGTCCCTTTATGTCTTACCACTTGTGGTTCTTCGGTATCATATTCAAACAGCTCAAACCCCATAGATGTTAGCTTACCAGCTACTTCCATAATTCTATTTTTTTTGCCTTTGGAGGCAACATAGATTATAGCTTTATCCACTCTATCCTCCTCCCGGAATTCGATCAAGTGGAAATCACAGGAGTCACTGTTTCTCTGTCTCAGGAAACAGTGGAACAAGCGCTATATGTGGGTTCAATTTAACACCAACCCATCTTTTCTTCTTTGTACATTTTCTAACAATAACCGATAAGTGAAATTGTCTTTATGAGCAGGACTTTTGTTTCTGTTAGACCTTTTCTCCTCCCTTGAACCGTAAATGTGTCTTTTGTTAATGTTAGCTCTTTTCTCATCCATTTAATGCATATTTTGGATTTTATGGGCACACATTTTGATGGTAATTTGTCTTCTTATATGTTGATTTCATCATTCGCTTGTTTCTTTCTCAAGGTTTGTCATTGAGAGTCCCTCACTGGTAGAGGTACAAACTTAGTTGGTCGTTCGTCGTCTTCTAAGTTGGACTCTAGAGATTCTAGTTTCCGTGATCCATTTAAATGATACATTTTTCTAAACGTCACCTTGTTTTGCTGTGTTCTAGAAGGTTTGAAGGTGACTGATCTTACTGGTGGGGAGGCTAGGTTCTTCCACCTCTATTTTTTTGTCCCTGTACTTGCACCAAAAAGGAGCGAAACCCCTTCATGTTCCAGGACAACCACTGTGTCAAGCTGGTTGGCCCGAGAGGACCGCGTACCTGCAGTCTTGGTGGTTGGTCTCGCAGAGGTCGCCAGTCTGGAGTCCGGGAACTGATGAACTAGTGGCACGAGGAACCAGCCTCTCCACCACCCAAAAGAGGAACTGGGTGGAGGATGGACCAACTTCCAATGTCACGAAAGGCACTCTCCAGATAAGCATGACAAGAGGATTGTTTAGGCACAGACGGATGGAACCATAGTCCAGGTGGAGCTTGTTGTCGAGACCATGAATCTTCCAAGAACCTGTGTGCTGCGACAGTTGGTAGATAGACCAGTGTGGCAGAAAGGGTATTCGCAGTAGGCAAAAGGAGCTTGGCTGGTGCTGATGGTTCCAATGGTACACAGGATAAAGTTCGGAGTCAGGCAAGACAGGAAAGAGGGAGGTCAGATGGAGCTTGCTGTCTGGCCAAATAAAGAACTGTCTAAACGTGCCCAGGATGGAACAGGAGAGTGCAGGCTAGCATAGGGTATGACCCAGATACACAGTTGGTGGTAGATGACCCAGGACAGGGCTCAGGTAAGGGCTGGTGGAAGGCTGGCCCAGGACAGGACGCAGGTAAGTGCTGGTGGCAGGCTGGCCCAGGACAGGACCCAGGTAAGAGCTGGAGGCAGGCTGGCCCAGGACAGGACCCAGGTAAGAGCTGGAGGCAGGCTGGCCCAGGACAGGACCCAGGTAAGGGCTGGAGGCAGGCTAGCCCAGGACAGGACCCAGGTAAGAGCAGGAGGCAGGCTGGCCCAGGACAGGACCCAGGTAAGAGCAGGAGGCAGGCTGGCCCAGGACAGGACCCAGGTAAGAGCTGGAGGCAGGCTGGCCCAGGACAGGACCCAGGTAAGTGCTGGCAGCAGGAACAACGAGGCGAGCGAAGCGAACCACGTTGAGATGCGACCCGCTTCAACTCGCGGCCTCTTTTATGGGCCGCCGGCGCCCGAGAGGCCTGGAACGCAAGCTGTTCCATTTCCGGGCGCCGGCGAACCCACAACGAGGCCTGGAAGGCAAGCCCTTCCAAGGAGGCGAGCCCAGTCCACGGCGCATGCGCGGAACCGAGACAGAGGTCTCCCGCGCATGCGCCGAAGGCCGCCGGCCCCGTAACCAGTCGCTCCCCTCCCGGCGAGTCCCCAGACGCAAACGCGCGGGTAGACTCGCCAGGAGGAAATGGGAGCGGCAGACCCCAGTCTCCCGCGTGACATGACACACTGTCAGCAATAGGAAAGAACAATTGGTCAATTTGACCCCTTTTTGCGGACACTCAGGCAACCAGAATTCAATATCTGGCAAGGAATCCCTTCTTTTAACACTTTGTAGTTGTGAAGACTGAAGTGCCTCATATTCTGACTTCTGCCAGCCAGACTGACTAACCAACTTCTTTAACCTTTCTACAAGCATTCAAGGTCTATCCCAGCTGATAAAACAGATTTGCATTAGTTTTCAATAAAGCCACCATTAATGGTGAGTCAAATTCCACCATTGCCCAATTGGCAGAGCTGTTCTGCCATGGTAATTAAATTTTTTGTATGTCTGAAGATTGAACGACTTCAACATAAGGGAGCTGATGAAATATAGACATATAGATATATGTTCAAAAAGGGACTAAGCAGTTGGATGGCTCTCCTCAAGAATAACCCATGTGCCCATGTCCTTTAAGGCATTTGGGTTCATAATCGGCATCTTAAAGTGGGATTTATCTGCTGATGGGTCTTCTTGTTCAGATGTCGGCATGTTTTTTATTGTCTTAGAAGCATACAGATTGTAAGTTGCGCTAATGAGATGTTTCTTTGATGATTCATTACTTTGTGTGAGCCCGACCCAGCCAAGTAATTCTCTACCGGTTTCTTCCCTCCGATCTTAAGAGGACCATGTAAGTGTGCTTGACAAATGTGGCCATCAGAGCCAACTCTTTCAACAAGGGAACACCCTTGAGTGCTATCCCTGCTGATAGAAGAGACTCCTCTCGGTTTTTCCTTATCTATTATATCAATAGTACGAAAACAATCCAGAGGAGACTGAAGGTCTCCAATGGGCTTTTTATTTTTCAATGTATGCTTTAACTCAGTAGGAGGAGGCGTTACTTTTTTACTCATGTTTGACTGCTCGGTAGCACTTTGGCTAGGGCTACTTGCGTTTTCACCATGAGTTTGCACCCACTCCTTTGTTACTGATGGCCCGCCGTCCTATCCGGAATTGTTTTGCATCAGCTGATGCTGTTTTTGTGCTTGCCAAAGTAATTTTAAGCACTTGTAGCAGGAGTGCTTTTGCTGCTCGTTGTTCTTCGACCAATATAGCGAGAAAGGAAAACTGTGCATCTAGCTTAGATGCTAGATCATTACAGTTATTCTGAAGATCACATTGACCTGTGCCAATAGTTCCACTTAAGATGGACCTATCACTGGCACTGCTGGATTTGTCAGTAATCACTGATTCAGAAAGAGAGACAAAGGCGTCCATGTCGGGAGAAGCAGACAGATTTATATCGATGATATCATCCACAGTATTTTGATCAACCAAAGTCTGTTCTCCTCCCAATGATGCATGCTTTAAATTGACAACCAATTTCAACAATGAGTTATTGTTGTCAATATCGCGCGATAGAGACTGGTCTAAGGAGTCATTGACAATTACAGAGGAGTGTCACCCATCGGGTGGTGGCTTTGCCTTAAAGAAAGAAGTGATTTTGGATTGCGTCAGAGGAATTTGGGATGCTTTAAAAATCGAGACCTGCTTAACGTTAGTCTTCTTTACTGAAGGTTTATTTTTTGCAGCTGCACTGCATAGTGTTGCCTTCGAGTCATGTTTATTAATGAAGCAAAGTACAACAAACAGATAGCCCAAAGTCTTACCTAGCATGGGAAGATAAATTCAGTGCAGGAAAGGTAAAATTCCCCACTCCACATGACACTTGCCACAAGACACAGGACACTCAGCCTCACACTCGACTAAGCTATGTTGTTTGCAGAGCAATGAGAATCCTCCAGGCCAAAGAAACAACTTGCAGAGAAGATGTAGATCACGAAAAATGTTGATGCCAAAAGCTGATCCTTGTGCTGTAGGAAAGTAGCAGGGCGGAGTTCCAGTCACAGAGGACACTCAGCCTCACACGCAACGCATGTGCTGACACGCTCGATGTAGGCTTTTAAATGTAAGCATGTCAATTTCCTCCAGGAGGCAGGCCTGATACGTTGCGTGCAGATCAATGAGAATACTCCAGGCAAAAGAAACAGCTTGCAGAGAAGATGTAGATCACGAGAAATGTTGATGCCAAAAGCTGATCCTTGGGCTGTAGGAAAGTAGTAGGGCTGAGTTCCAGTCACAGAGGACACTCAGCCTCACACGCAACGCATGTGCTGACACACTCGATGTAGGCTTTTAAGCGTACGCATGTCAATTTCCTCCAGGAGGCAGGCCTGATACGTTGCGTGCAGATCAATGAGAATCCTCCAGGCAAATGAAATAGCTTGCAGAGCAGATGTAGATTGCAAAAGATGTTGCTGCCAAAAGCAGGAGGGGGTCCCAGTCACACAGGACACTCACCCTCACACTTGACGCGCCTAAGTCTGTCTAATAATGGTGCATGCTGTACTGGTGTGCCATCTGTGCACAAGAAGCCCCTCCTTTTCCAGTGTGACAGTCATGCGTGTACTGTTGACGACACATAGAGAGAGTCAGAATACACTGTTACCTCCTCATCGCCATGTGTTTCAAGTACTAAGTACTAAAAATCAACGCCACTAACTCTTCTGCTTGTGCTGAGAAATTTGCCAGCAATCTCGTGCCTGTCACTATTTGAAATCTGTCATTCACTCTTGCTTTCACCACTGCTGTCACACTATGCCTTTTGCTGTGATCTGATCAATTGATGATGACTTATAAATAAAGAGGATTATCCCTCCTCCTAGTGCATTCTTCTTAACATGGGGTTTTTCATTATGATATTCAGTATAATAGTGCAATCATGCACGTAATCTCCCTCTTTCACTGGCTCTGCTATGAATATGGCTGGATCTACCACTCGACACCTGACAATTTTGATCGATGGATTCTATATAATCACCTCCTAACCCGATGCTCTCTGTATGGTGAATGTGCTTTTGGGTTTGTCAAGAATGGCTAAAAGGGCATGCCCGACATATAATGTCACTGAACAGCCCATAGTTATGCTGGCTGACTTCTAGATTGCATAAGCTGCTGCAGCCAATGTTTGTGTACATGGGTAATGGCCTCTCATAACTGGATCTAAGATTCCACTGTAAAATGCTTATGGCTTATGTTCCATTGTAGTCTTCTGTGCAAGGACAGCCATCATCACTACTCTATTGGAATGGGAAAACAGGAAAAAGTCTTCATTGTAATCAGCGTTCCCTAACAATGGGACTCTGCTTATAGCTAGTTTCAATTCATCAAAGGCATCTATCATTTCATCTGTCCAGGCTATGTGACATTTGCCTTGATGTGCTTCCTTCAGTCCTTTCAAAAGTGGTCTGACATATGTGCTGTAGTCAAAGACCCATGCCCTACAGTAATTGCAAAGGACTAGGAATTGCTGTAATTCTTTCACTGTCCCTGGCCTGTATGTTTTCATGATTGCTTTTGCTCTTTCAGGTGTCACCTTCCTTCTTTTGATATCAGCTGACCTATGTATTGGACCTCTTCCTGGTAGTATTGCTTTTCTCTCTGTCCACCTTCTACCCTTTCTCTGCCAATACTGTCATCAGTTGAGTCTCTCCTGTACTCTTCCTCAGTGTTTATGCACATCAATCTGTCATCCAAGTATTGGATGACTGCACTGTCATGATGTATATTTCCTAGGTCAATCCTTAACACTCGGTTGAAAACCGAGGGTGATTTACAGTAGCCCTGGGGCAAACCAGTGTGTTGCAGGTGAATCCCGCGATAGTCAAGCATGGTCAAGTATTGTGAATCAGGATGCAAGGCTATTGAAGGAACGTATTCTTTATATCAATCACTGTAAAATATTTCCTTTTGGATGGAATGTTGAATAATATAGTGTCTGAATTTGTCATTAATTGGAATTCTGCCTCAACAATGTTGTTCAGGGGCCGTAAACCCCGTATAAATCTCCAAAACCCTCCTGTTGCTTTTTTAATTGGGAACACAGCTGTGTTGCATGTTGATTCTGAAGGCACTAAAATCCCCTGTTGCACTAGGGGGGCAATGGATTCATAGATCCCCCCCCATCAGCTTCCTTTGACATGGCATACTGTCTTATTCATGGTAAAATAGCCCCTTTCTTTAGTTTAATTTTCACTGCCCCTACTCCTTTTAATAGCCCAACATTCCAGAGTGAGCTTGGTACACACGCCAAATCTTGTTGCAGAAAGGGCCGTACCTTCTTTACCAATGACATTCTCTGGGAAATTTCCCTGTTCTCAATTTGGAGCTGGTAGGTGAGGCAAATGCGGAAACATAGATTTGTCATCTGAATCATCATCTTTAAATATTATTTAATCAGTCAAGTCAGTCAGTCTATGGGCCTCGTCGAGTGCTATTACTGTACACCAATGTATCCCATCGTCGTCAATTCTATGCAAAATTACTTTGCCTTCCCTTACACTTGCACTTGCTACTTCTAGCTGAAGTGCAATTATCTGTTCTTCTTCCACATCCGTGGCAACATCTGGGTGAAACAGAAACTCTGCTAGTAACGTCAATACCTTGTCCTGTCTTCTTGGAAGGCGCACTAGCAATATGTATACCCCATAAAAGAAAACTTCCAGGTGGTGTGGTACCCCCAGTCTGTGCTCTCGTAAAAGGCTGTCATGAATTCCTGTGCATACAAATAATTAATCCCTGCGGTAGGACATATTTTCCCTCCATCAGTAAATTATATTGGGCCTCATCACGAGTTTGGTGGTAGCCCTTAAATGTGGCGGTAATGCTGTTATCACTGCATTTAAGGGTTGGCACAATCATGAGTCGGGCGGAAAGTTGGAGTACTACCTTCAGCTTTTTGCTGGAGGAAGAAATCTCAACTTTCCAGACATTTTTGGTGCTATTAGCACAGCGCTAATTGCACCAGAGCTAATAGCGCTGAAAAACTGCATTGGATCCAATGAGAATGTGGATTTACTGCCATACTGCTACTCGTGATCTGGCACTAATAGTACCGGACTGAGTAGCCAGAATGCTATTGCGTTGGCGGTACCGTCAAGGCCGGGATGAGGCCCATTGTCCTGTTTAATTTACTCATCAAGGGCCCCGAGTCATGGTATTGTCATTGTCATGGTATTGTTTGCACGGTTCAAATTATCTTAGCACCACTGAGAAGTGACTTTGCACTGGCAACACAAACCCTGATTCATAGAACAGTGTAAAGTGTATCTTTGGAGTGCAAAGTCAGTGCACAGTTCAAAAATGACTTTGTACCAAATTTGCCCTGCAAAAATACACTTTACACTGTTGCATGAAATAGGGTTTGTTTTGGCAGAGCAAAGTACATTTTTAGTGGTGCAAATTCACTTTGAACCATGAAAATAATTCCATGAATCGGACACCTAGTCTCTCCCCAATATGTTCACTGGTGTCTGCCAAGTATATATCAATGGCATAGCCCTGTCGTGTTCTCCTATGGTTATGGGTAAACTGTCTGTAAAAGGAAACTTTGTTATTGCCCCAGAAGATCCTTGTGCATTCATGGATATGCCTGACATTGGGTATTTTCCCTCTCTAACACAGGATTGTGTAGCACACATATCTACCAAAAAAGGAACATTTCTTATCACCTATTGTCATGCCGACCTGTGGTTCATCTTGTGGGTCTGGTGTTATAGATAGGATGGGACGCACCACATCTGTCGTGGGTTGTCCTAGTGTGGGCACATATTCAGTTCTGTCCTTGAAAAGGGATTCCCTCCCACTACTGTCATACCCCTTATTCTTAGTGACAGAGCCTGCAGCAATATGTTAACCGTCCATGGTGTCACAGCATTCTGTTGTGCAGGTGTTTATGACTGCATCAGAGCTTGTTGTGTCTCCATTGGTGTTTGCTGTGTTTGGGGCGGCATCCCCTGTTGTGTCTGCTGTATTTGCAGCGCTTGTGCCTGATACTGCTTGTGATGTTGGGCATAATATGCTAGAGGATCTGTGCTATACGGTGGGGGATATATTGGCCCTCCTTTTGTGTCTACTGGTTTCCAATTCTGTTGCATCGATCCCCTACTTCTGGTTACACGTGAAATGTGCCCCATTTTTCTGCATGTCCAACAGTGTTGTTGTGGTGGTCCTCCAAATCATGGTTGCACCCATTAAACTCTCCTCCTTACTTGTCTGGGAATCCAAACCCTCTGCCTCTCGGTGTAAACCCTCTTCCCCAGGGCTAATAGTTATACTCCCCCGTCCCCACAAAGTTTCCGTTTGGGCTTGGCCTTTGTTTCCTTGACTTTCTTCATGTCCTTCTCTTGTTTCAACATACAATGATGAACTAACTATATTCAATTGCATCTCAGGCCACAGTTTTGCTTCTATTCCCACAATTTTCTTGAATTGCCTCTGTACGACTTTGGGGAGTTCCTGGCTTAGAATGTGATAAAAATAAAAATAAATATTTTTGTCGCATGGCTCCCTTGTCTGTAGTCTCCATTTCTCTTGAATGTCATATATGTTTATAGCGGGTTCTTCCTCTGGCACCATTTTCTGTGTCATGGTTGCACCCATATCTGTGTATGTGTCTGGATATTGTATTCTAAGTGCCCTCCAAACTTCGGCTCGACAATTATTAAAAGGTGCTCCGTCATATTGTGTGTTTTTGGCGGTGTCTCCAGGATACCCTGCCCACTTCCAAATGTCATCTGATTGCTCCCCCAATATGGCAGTGTACAGACTTTTATGTCACCTATTGCTATCATCATCCCAGCTGTCATTATTTCCAACTCATAGATCCACTTTCCTGCCCCTGCTGTGAGCAATGGTAGTTTATCAGTCAAGTAATTTTTATCTGTATGTGGCCATGGTATATATTGTGCTAGTCCCCTCCTTTCTCTAATAAGGGGAATTGGTTCAGCCCAGTACCCAGTCCCAGCAGAGCTGCGCCCCTTGTTTTTGTCACCATGTCTGTCATGCTCACTCTCTTCCATCTGGGTACATTTCCCAGTCCAGTAACACATCGCGTCCTCCCTTCTAAACTATCTGATCATACCTTTGGGAGCCTCAAATATTCAGTGGGTTCTGACTTCATTGCTGCCTCCTCTTTTTCTGCCCAGGGTACCTCTCTACCTATCTGGCTAAACATGGATGGGGCTTGTGTTACCATGCCCCTCCTCGCTTCCCACAACTTCAAATATTGTGTCATCGCTCTCAATCTAGTCTACTAAGGGGATTGGTCATGTATGTTTGGTTGATCACTTCCTCCATTATGTTTCTGCCTTCTGGCTGGTCTGCTCCCCAACTCCCTATTGCACCAATACCTTAATTTCTGATCCTGTCTAGACTCTCCTTCTCACAACCCCTTCTTTCTCTCTATCTGATCCCACATGTCTGTGCATAAGATCAACTTCCTTGCAGCACTTCTCTAAGCTCCTCTCTCACTCCCTTTCTTCACCTCACTGTTTCTCTCTTTATTTCTCTTCCCCCCTTCTCTTTGCTCTTTCCTTTTCTTCCCATCTCCTTTCTCTTTCTGTCCAAAAGTGCATGCCCTTTAATAATGTCATTAACTTACTTTCAGGGCCTCACCCTACTTCTCTCTGCATCTCGCTGCCCCTCCCTTTCTTCCTGATTTTATCTTTCTCTTTTACTTTCTCCTTCTAGTCTCCTCTCCCTCTCTTATCCTGCCTCCCATCTCCTTTCCTGCTCTCACTTCTTTGTTTCTTTTCTTTTTCTCCCTCTCTTCCCTTTTGCTCTCTGTTTCTCGTTCCTCCTCTATTCTTTTCTCTTATTCTTACTCTTGCCTTTCTCTAACTTCCTTTGTCTTCTCTTTAGAATCATTGATTCCCTTTCCATCTAAATTTACCATTATCTGTCCTCCTACCCATTTATTTGGTAGTATTGCTGTCTTCACCTTATCGGTTTGCCTGCCTCTTGCTCTTTGAACCTCTTCCTCAGTTTCTGTCGACCTTGCTTGCAACTTACGATGCTCGTCATATTCCACATGTGTGGACACTGGTCATTGTTTACTTATTTTCTCTCCACTTACAATGTATTCATTGCTATATGCGGGAGGTGCATATGCAGGCTTAGTATATCCTGATGCTGCTTTTACTCAGGGTGCAAGTCGATGGTTTCTGATGATGCCACATTCAATTGGTATATTAATTAGTCAAGCTGATAATTAATGTCTCTCTCCGCTTTCTCCCTCTTTGGTTCTTTTGTGCTTTGTCCATTATTCTGGAATGTAGTTATGATTTATGTGTACACATGTTTGTACTATTATGGAAATCCATGATTGTTAATGGATATGCTTTCAGAATCAGTGCCTCAACTTGGTGATATCATAGATAGTTGCCGGCACACGGGGTCCATAACTGTATGAAATATCAAAGCCCATTTTAGGCCACTCCATTGGTACAGGCGGAGATCAAATTGGTACTCAACCCCCCATGAGGGTTACTAACTATGGCAGTGGGGTTTCTGTATCAACCTATATTCTTGTATTCTATTTTATTTTATTTTTCTTGGCTCTCTCTAGTCGCAGTAATCAAGACTGTGGTGATAATTCCTGACGTATACGGGGACATCAAACAAGTCAACATTAAATTCAATTGTTTCTGAGAACTATTGATAGCTGGTCCAACAAGTAAGTCCATAAATTGTGTGTAGGGGACACAGGCCCACTGGGTGAGTTATGTGTGCATGGGGTCTCTATTCCCCTCAACACGAAACTAGTTTAGGGTTCTTTTTGACTTGATTCACTCTCTTTGGTTCTTGGGTTGCCACTTCATTGGTTTAACCCTACTGTATCTTTTGCCCTCAGTGGAGGTTCTGACTATCGTTTTAAGGCACACTAGGTGGGTGATGGCATTTTCCTGTTGGTTGATTTACACTCCCCACCTTTTTATCTACATATTTTTCATTTTTAGCATGGCTTTTATCTGGTTTCTAATTTTCAGTTGTAGTAACTTCCACTGAGCTCCAACTTCCCTTAGGGTCCTGAAGAAGGCAGTGAAATTGATCTGCTGCTGAAACGCCCGGCCCAGTGAAACGTGGCACCAAATACAGATCCTCTCTTTGTGAACGTATTTGGGACGTAGACCTGGGATGTGTCTAGTTTTTGTTCTAACATCATGGGGTATACGTACAAATGGATTCCATTTAGCTTGCTAGATAGGGACATGAGCATGGGGCTGGTATTGTTTATGCTTCAAGTTGATTTATTCATATTTGTTACCATACCTTTGTGTACAACATTCCACTCCTTATCCATATATTTCTAATAAGAACTGATCTCATGTGTGTAATATTAAGTATCTCACCAAAAATACACATACCTACACTGAGTCCCCTTTCAAACTCATATGTAGGTAACATTCATGCAAAAATAATTTTCTGATTTGGAGGGGTGATTTAATGGTGGTTATATGTTTGTATTATGTGATTAACAGTATTTGAGGAATTTGTACAAATTTGAAATATGTCAAAACTGTATGCATCTGTTTTTAAGTGGTAGGACCTTTTTGGCTTACGTATAAAATAACATTTGCTTTGTTTCATATTTATTTGTGTCTTCACATAGATTTGTTCATTACCAAAAGTAACGGCTAGGCCTAATCATAGGTTGGCCTTTTGAGAATCACAAATTGAAATGGTTCATTTACGGGACTCCCCATTTTGTGTTTATTGTTCTGCTCATTTGTCCCCTTGATGTCTTTTGAGTTTTCTTTCCCTCTTGTGAGCTACATTGGGACAGCCACGGCTGTCTTTAGGGACTTTCAAAGTTATCAGTTTTTTTACTTTTTCTTTCATTGTTTGGGTTTCTCTGTTCCGTGTTTTGATTGTTAACTTGTCCCATTTTAGGGACTCTGCGGGGACTATTTTCCTAGCACACAGTATCTTTTTCCATGGGCTTGTGTTTCCATATGACAAATTTGGATTTTTTTGATTCAATTCTTTTTGTTGGTGCACCATCGCAATGGAAGAAAGTGCCACTTGAGCTGTATGGAGGATCAAATTAACGATATAATAAAGGGTTTTTCCTTTTTTGATGCAGACAATATTAATTTTCAACCCGCCCAAACATCATCAGGTGAGGATGTTTTTGAAATTAAAGAAAACATTGTTCTGCACAGAACTGCATGGACACTTCCTGTGGGAATATTTAAAGGTAAACATTATCCCGGTAGGATTAGTGGTGAGAAACGGTGAGAAACGAACCATGTTTGTTCCTAGAAGATGAGACCTACAAAACCAATTTTGGCTACATCGCCAGCAAATGTAGTCGAGATTTAATGGTATTAACCATCTCTATGGCTCAACGCCTGTCATCACAAATACAACATGAATTGTTTACGGCGGAAGCGGTATTCCGTAGCAGTACGTTCATCACAAATATTCAAGAGATTCAGAAACAATTTGATGAATTTAAAAATACAACTCTGACAAAAAAGACCAAGAAGCTAGCTCGAGACACACAAGAATTTAAGCTAGAAACTAGTTACCCATATTTGGCAGCTAACTATTTACAATTTTGTAATAGTAATAAGAACCAAACTGGAGTTTTACAGCAGGGACAGGGTCAGAGGGTTACTTTCTCTGATACTAGTAGCAATTCCTCACAGGGGTCTAATCAAGGCTACAACTGTTCCCCTATACATACCCCCCACCTCATTTTCCACCACTGCTGCAACAACAGGGATATAGGCCTTTTTTAGGCAGAGGCCCTACACAAGGACAGGGGTGGGGCCCACATTATCCGGCTCCCAATTGGTACCAACCTCCACAACGGTCTCGACAATGCAGGAGGACACATTACTAAAGACATATCAACTAACATTGCCAGTGTTTAACCTTTCAGGCAAAACACTCTCGATGTAACAAAATAGTGTCCTGTCAAAGGGATTGTCCATTTTCCCTACGACCAGCACTGACTGGTTTTCGGTCCAGCCTGTCATCCATAAATGTTTGAGAAAAATTTGATTGAGAGCATTTTTCTGGGGCAGTGACCCGGTGGATACAATTGCTGACACAGGTCTACAATGCCCCTCTACCTTCACACCCAATGACAACCAGGTGCCGAAGGGAATTATAACTTTTGAAAAATGTATACTCAAAGAAGTCAGGAACCTGGAAAAGAACAAACAACAGTGGAGATACAATATCACCAATGCAGAAAAACAAGCGATGGGTATATTGTCCAATTACCCTGACCTAGTCATTAAACCTGCGGACAAGGGATGGGGTATAGTGGTCTTCAATCAGCTACAATACTACGGATGATGATGAGTCTCTTTGATGATGGTGACAGTTACAAGAAATTGAGAAAAGATCCCTGTGACAATCTCAAAACTGAGATACAAACAATAACAGCTCAAGCATATGAGCGAGGATGGGTATCCAAGAATGAATTTGACTTCTTGAATACATCGGATGGGCTCACACCTGCCTTTTATGCTATACCAAAAAACCACAAGGACACCCGCATTCCACAAGGGTATTCTATTGTGGTGGGATGTGGCTCGGTTTTGGAGCTAATTTGTAAATACATTGACAAATTCTTACAGCCCCTCAGTCAAAAAACGAATACCTATCTTCGAGATAGTACATCAGTGATCCAACTTGCTGAAGGTAGACCCTTCAAGGCGGAGAATGAAATTTTGGTCACCCTTGACATATGGGCACTCTATACGAGTATCCCGAAAGAGGATGCAATTCAATGTGTACGGGAAGTTTTGGTCCCCGAGCCACCACTGCGTGATATCCCGGCTGAATTTATTTTGGAATTATTGACTCTGGCCCTTGAAAGAAATTACTTTAAATATAAAGATCAATTTTTTCTACAGAGCAAAGGTAAGGCAATGGCCACTGCCTTTGCACTGAGTTTGGCCATTCTTTACATGGCCATGTGGGAACATCATTTTGTTCTCACTAATACCAACCCTTTTCTGGCTTACATTCAGGTGTGGCGTCGATATATCGAAGACATCTTTATAATTTGGCAGGGGCCGGCGGAGACAATTCAGCAATTTTTTGAATGGCTAAAAGTATGCCATACAAAAATCAAATTTACCATCAATACCAGCATTAGTGAAATCCATTTTTTGGACCTTAATATCGGTGTGAGGAATAATAAACTTGAATGTTCCTTATTCAAAAAGCCTAGAGATAGGAATACCTTGCTTCACTTCATGTGTATCCATCAGAGAAGTGTCAAGGACAACCTTCCATATGGCCAATTTCTCAGGCTGAGGAGAAATTGTAACTCCATCACTGATTATTTACATTACGCTGAGAGTCTTAAAGAACGACTTGTAGTAAGAGGATACCCAAGCAAATTGGTGTCCAAGGCCATTAAGAGAGCCAGATACACACCTAGAGATACCTTAGTAAAAGCCAAAGAACATTGCAAGAAAGACAAGCTGATCTGTGTATTAACTTAACTACACATACCAATGCGGTAAAGAATGTAATAAAAAAATTCTGGCCTCTTGTTAAATTGGAATTACCAAGATGAACCTCTGCCTTTGTTTGCCATGACAAGGCAAAAGAATTTAAATGACATGTTCATCCATGCCAGATCACAGTTTACCAGGAAGACAACGACAGGTTGGGATTTACGCCCAATTACTGGTCATTTCCCCTGTGGGGGTTGCTCTTCCTGTAGATTCAGTAAAAAAAGTCAAGGAATTTGAGGTAAGGAAATGGAATTTACGTGCCCACACCAACTTAAAAGACCTAACGCCATCAATTGTGTAGAGTGTCCATGTGGATCAAAATACGTAGGACAGACATCCAGACCTGTGCACACAAGAATTGTAAAGCACAGATCCCGCCTCAGATGTAAGAACATAAATGCACCTTTAGTTTCCCACTTTATGGAACATGGACACACGAATGATGACCTGACTTGGTGGGTTCTAGAAACTATGTCCTAAAGTACATATACACCACAACAGTTGAATATTTGCGAGGCAAGATGGATACATCGACTTGATACGATTGGGAATGGCCTCAATGAGGCTAATGATTTGACAGCTGGCGAGCAAGAGCATCAATATGGGTTGTGATATGCCTAGAGATGAGGAGTAAGTATAACCATCCTGCACTCAGCTGTGATACTTTTAAGCTCTTTGGCAGTAGCACTCCGTAGTGGTTTTAAGAGTGGGTGCAGACATGTCACTTTTATGCATAGCTCTCAACCATTTGTCTCACAAAGGCGGGTGAAATCACCCGATTTTGTTTTTGGCGGGTGAGACGCCCATTGGAATGAATGGGCGTGCAGGAGGCTTGGTGGGTGAGTCAGCCCTTTGCAAGGTGGGTGAGACCCGCCAAAAGCGGGTGAGTTGAGAGCTATGCCTTTATGGGGTTTGCCCATTTGCCCATAACGTTCTGCATATGGGGTAAGTGTTATTTATGGGTGGTAATCAACTACTGTGTTGGGAGCTGAGCGTGGTGTAGCCTGGAGCAGAACTCCCTCAGTGTGATGATTCAGTCACTGTAGAGGAAAGTCCATTTATCACTTATTTCAGGAATTTGGACGGTGCATTCTTCCGTGGTGTGTTTGTAGCGCCATGAATTGGTGTTGACTACAGCACCCACAGTCCTCGGAAACGCTGGTCACTTCAGTTTCGAGCATAAAGCTGTTTATTGTTTTAGTCCTATCTCTTTATCTATGGACATCACAGTTAGTGATGTGGTGAAGCGTTCGGAGTTGTGGTCACGTGCAGTCTCCTACACCAACTATGCGGACGACACCCAGATACTCATTCCCATCTCTGGTGATTATCTTGCTGACACCAAGGCCCTCAATGACGTCTACTTGGTCATCCAAGCCTGGATGGCCCAGCACCAGCTATGTCTGAACGACGATGAGACGGAGCTACTTATCCTGGGTACATCACAACGCCTGAGCAAACTTGAGCCATCCTATCAGTCATTCATCATAGACGGCAACTCCATACAAGTCTCGAAAGACACTAAAACACTAGGCTTTTACCTTGCTTCACCTTATCCTTGTCAAGACAAACTAATGCAGTCAGGTCCACCTCTGCCTACACGTGCAAACTCATTTCAGCCTGCAGACCATTCCCCACCACCTACAACAGTGTCACACTAGCGAGAACACTTATCATGGCAAAAATAGATTACTGCAGTGCTCTATACTTAGGCACCAGCCAAGAAAACCTGTCCAAACTCCAAACCACCCAGAACAATGCAATTCGAGCGGCCCTGAACATCCCTCATAACCACCACATCTCAGAAGCCAGAACTAGCCTAAAGTGGTTATCCATGAAGCAGAGAATTTCCCTAAAAACGCTTGCCCTCACGCACAAATGCCTAGCCAACAAGGCTCCGATCTATCTCTGCAGTCGGCTTTCGCGCCACTCCACTTCCTGTCTACTAAGAACTGCTCAGACTCACTGCCTTACTATCCCTAGGTTTAAGCTCCAAAAAGCGGGAGGCACTAGCTTCCCTGTCCTAGCCTCCAAACTTTGGAACACCCTACCCGCTGCCATCAGAGCTGAAGACTCCTTCAACACCTTCAAGAATAAAACCAAATCTTGGCTCTTTGACCAGCAATAGTTGTGTTAGACATCTGTCCTACTTACTCAGCCCGCCTGTTCCCCAGCACGATTTCCGGTCTGCTACCTTCCCAACTACCTCAGGGATACTTCCTCTGTGGAGCCTAGGGACACTGTACCATGTGTAATATATGTAATTATTAAGATTGTTATTAAGTTGTATTGGTATACTTTTATTGTAATCTATCTGCCTGTATACAAATACAAATACAAGCCCACTTCTTCTATAGACCATCTTGACGAGTATCAAGTCTCTCGTATAACTTACAGACGAGAATTGGAACGGGACACAACGCAAACAGTTACTAGCTAAGGATCATACGCAAGTGGCTATATTGGACTATGTGCCCCAGTAGCGAATATTCCCAGCATGCAACTTTAATATACTTGTTGCTACGAGAATAGAGCTTTTGTGATGTTTTAGAGCCTGCACTGATCCACCTTCAGCGTCTTACTCCATACGGCAGAGCTTTGTTGCATACCCAATCCTCCATACATATTTATACAGTTTTTTGAAAACCGACATGGGATACCGTGTTATAAAGGCACCCATGAGAGATTTCGAAATGCTGCAGTTTAGAGTAAGAGAAAACGTTTCACTTTTACCGCGAGGTTGCAGTTGGCGTTTAAATGTCACCGGTAACGCGGCAGGAAATGCCAACAGTCTGTCGAGTAGGCAATGATAGCTATTTAGCACTGGATGCACCAAAATTACCATGACTAATTGACATGTTCTGGTATGTTTTTGCAGCCAGAGTATCAGTGCAATCAGAGCGAAGTGCCTGTGATGGAAAGGAGTGGGGATAATTATGGTGTTCCTCATACCCTGATGGTCCGCAAATAATCAAGATCAGGGTGAGTGTTTGTTTGTTTGTGTACCATACTATGGTAAGTTGGTAATATCAGAGATAGTTGCTGGCACACAGAGTCCATAACTGTATGAAACATCAAAGCCCATTTTAGGCCACTCCGTTGGTACAGGCGGAGATCCAATTGGTAGTCAGGCCCCCACGGGGGTAACTAACTCTGGCAGTGGGTTTTCTATATCAACCCATTTTCTTGTATTCCATTTTATTTCATTTTTCTTAGCTCTCTCTAGTCACAGTAATCAAGACTGTGTTGATAATTCCCGACGTATCCGGAGACATCAAACAACTCAACTTTCAATTCAATTGTTTCTGAGAATTATCGATAGCTGGTCCAACCAGTAAGTCCATATATTGTTTGTAGGGGACACGAGCCCACTGGATGAGTTGTGTGTGCATGTGGTCTCTATTCCTCTCAACACGAAACTAGTTTAGGGTTCTTTTTGACACTATTCACTCTCTTTGGTTCTTGGGTTGTCCCTTCATCGGTTTAACCCTAATGTATCTTTTCCCCTCAGTGGTGGTTCTGACTATCGGTTTAAGGCACACTAGGTGGGTGATGGCATTTTCCTGTTGGTTGATTTACACTCCCCACCTTTTAATCTATATATTTTTCATTTTTAGCATGGTTTTTATCTGCTTTTTAATTTTCAGTTGCAGTAACTTGTATTATATGACATCCAGAGAGCTTGAACTTCCCTTAGGGTCCTGAAGAAGGCAGTGAAATCGATCTGCTGCTGAAACGCCCGGCCTAGAGAAACGTGGCACCAAATACAGATCCTCTCTTTGTGAACGTATTTGGGATGTAGACCTAGGATGTGTCTAGTTTTTGTTCTAACATCATGGGGTATACGTACAAATGGATTCCATTTAGCTTAGCTAGATAGGGCCATGAACATAGGACTGGTATTGTTTATTCTTCAATTCATACTTGTTGCCATACCTTTGTGTACAACATTTCACTCCTTATCTATATATTTCTAATAAGAACTGGTCTCATTTGTGTTATATTAAGTATCTGACCAAAAAAAACACATACCTACACTGAGTCCCCTTTCTAACGCATGTGTAGGTAATATTCATGCAAAAATAATTTTCTGATTTGGAGAGGTGATTTAATGGTGGTTATATGTATGTAATATGTGAGTAACAGCATTTGATGAATTTGTACAAATTTGAAATATATCAAGACTGTATGCATCGGTTTGTAAGTGGTAGGACCTTTTTGGCTTACGTATAAAATAAAATTTGCTTTGTTTCATATTTGTTTGTCTCTTGACATAGATTTGTTCATTACCAAAAGTAACGGCTAGGCCTAATCATAGGTTAGCCTTTTGAGAATCTCAAATTGAAATGGTTCATTTAGGGGACTCACCATTTTGTGTTTATTCAACTTGATTAATAGCCTTGTGCAAGACCTAGCAGGTCGAAAAACGTGTTGGCTAGAAACATTATGGTCACGAAACCAATGAATGTACAGGCTAAGTACAGTGTCCCAGATATCAACCTCGTCTCTATACAAATCTGATGGGACACTATCTGGGCCTGAGGCCTTGCTTCTCTTTTGGGAGTTTATAGCTTTTGAGACTTCTGAGAGAGTAATATAAATGCATCCTTCATAAAAAAAGTTCTTGATGGTTGACAGCGGCTGACTCACCTCTATTCGTGTGATACCCCCCAGGGTTACAATAAAGATTAGAAAAATGATGCTGCCGTGCTCATGCAGAGATACAACATTGCAAAGGTATTTCCCCATTGGCGTCCACCCCTGAGATCATCTTCCAGAATGCTACTGAGTCACCCTCTTCGTGCACTATTCTAAGCAGCTTCCATCTTGTGGTGGCATAAGCCTCCTTTTCTTTAGCAACTACTTTTTTGTAGTGTTGTCTCTGGGATCGAAAAATGACCCTATCAATACCAGATCCCGCTAATAGAGGAGCCATTATATGGCATTTGACTTGGCAACATTCTTTATAGTGCCATTTAAGCATGTTTATTGCATTTTTCTTGACCTCCTGGGCCTTGCTTGTTACTTGTGGGAGGAGATTGTCAATAAGCCAGCCATGACATGACATGACATGATAGGTTATCTATAACACGCTTAATACCCAAAGGGTTCTAAGCGCTGACCCGGGGATCGAACCTGTGGTGCTCTGTGTCGTCTTGCTTCCATGGCGAGCATGTTGCCCCCGAGCTATCCTCCCAAGACTATGTAAGGATTTTCTCTTCAGTAGCTTCTACTCTGCATATTTCTGTCATGTTACTCAGAATAGCGTTATATAGTGGGGGTTTCATTTCTTGATCCAGGATACTGGTCCACTTTATTGTTTTCTGAGCGTGCCCGTTCACCACTAAAGGTGCTACCTTATATTTCATCCGGGGACACTGTATAAGATGAGTATATTTTCTGAAGTGTACGCATAACGGCTTATGTTCGCTACCTGCTTTGTTTAAGACCTCACAGTTAGTTGCCCTTTCCAGTCCTTTGCAGACACCAGAATGTAGCGTATTATAGTGCTGCCGGTAGAGCCAGAAAAGATCAGGGTAAGTGCTTCATCTTTTTTGAAGCAGCCGTTGCAAGCTCTGAGACTCAAACTATACATAGTGTGTATTGTGTCAATGGCTTGCGTGTTTACCCTCCTTGGTTTTGAAGCATCTAAGAGTGGAACATCCCAGGCACTATCCCGATCCTCCCAGAGTCCATCTAGTTCTAGGATGGGCTCCAGCTGCAGGTTAACATCATCTCTCACCAATATAGTTGGACTTAGTTGGTTAACCTGCCCATCTTGGATTAATTTTCTTACAGTGTCTGAACCAGACTTAAGCACTGGCCTGTTGTATATATTAAATAAGAGGGTGGAGTTTCACCCGGGAGCCCTCATGACCAAGTTAGTTCCCAGTTTAAGGACATGTTCACTCAGATAGTTAACTCACTGCTCAGCCTTCCTTTGTGCAGTTTCCTTGCCAAAATGTCAAAGTTGCACTCGCTTGCAGATTACAATGTCAGATCTTATCTGTGATACGCAGCCCTTCACATATTTTATCCAGTGAGGGCATTTATTCTTGAGTGACTATTGATCTTCATAGGACTCCCAGCCCAAACTTGGAACATTATACATTGTAAAGTTTGAATAGTTGTCATTGCACATTTTAGCATTATCATTGAACAGTTTGTGATCCAGTGAACAATTAGCCATTGAATATCCCCTTTGTTGTGCGAGATTGCAGCGCAGACAGGTGTTCACCATGCAACAAAGGTGGAGCTGAGCTATTGCTTATTACAGAAGGTCTTGAGGCCGGAGGGGCTCACTGTACATTATTTCTGGTAGCCAATGAAGGGGCTGCATTATGTGTTGCACTATGTTGTGTATATAGGGTGATGCTTCTTCTCTCAGTGCTTGCGGGGCCGATTATTGGACTAATTACTGATCCTTGGCCCACATTCTCTTTTCCCTGTGTAGCTTCCCCAGCAGCTTTGATATTAAAAGAGGATTTAAGGGGGCAGGGTTTGCCAGGGGGCTTGGCATTGAGAGACAAGGCAGCAACGCTTTCTTTGATCGCTTTGATTTCAGTCAGAAGTTGTAATAGGGATTTCCCAGTTTTACTCACAATTATGTTTCTGATGTCATTGAAATACTCCATTAAATCTGGCTGGCCCCATCCATGACATTTGGAGATAAAATCTCTGGTGCTGATGATTTTTCTTTTACTTCTGTGTCCGTCTTCAATGGGGGGTGCTGCTTTTGCTGCCGGGGTGTGGGCTTCAGCAGCTCAATCAGGCTACTTTGGGAAGGTGAACACACATTATCAAGGGAACCATGCCTATTCTGCAGGCTCAAGGAGGGATCTATTATGACAACTTCTTCAAAAATGTTATCTTGCTCCCCCACCTCATGTGTCTCTACTCGGGGTGTAGGGGAGAGAATGCTATCTTCGATAAGGTTACGACTTGGCAATGTGGTGTTCTCGAACCCATATATTTCCAATATATTTTCTGCGTGAATTGTCTGTGGCTCCTGCCCCCAACTTCTATTTATTGGCAGAATATAGTTTTTGCCCCCTTCCTGCCCCAGACTTTTATCAACTTCAAAGGGAGAGAGGGTGTCCCGTCGATTGATTCGAGAAGGGTACAATACTGTATTAGTAGGGGATTTCTCTACTGGCACAGGAAACAACGAGATAAGAGCATCCTCTGGGTTGTTCATCACACAGTTGGATTGGATTGAGGGGTTTGAATTCAAAGCTAAATTAGGAATTCCACTGGGCTTCTCAATTTCGTGGAAAAGGCCCTTTATTTCAGAGATTAAAATATTTACTTCATTTTTCCGCTGAAACATTTAATACATTTTCTTTCCTCTGTCATTAGGAGAGATAGGAGTGGGGGGCCTTTCTTTTGGAAATGTTCACACTAACAGTATAGCAATGAGCAGATAAAAAGACTTTTCTATCAGGGCCTTGGCAGTATCCCAACAGTAATGCTGTCGGGATACCGCCAGGGCAAATAGCGTTACCGCTACTCAGTCCGGTGCTATTAGCGCTTGATCACGAGTAGCAGTACAGCGATACGTTCCCATTCCCCATTGCCAAAAAAACAGGCATTAAGTATAATATTTTACCTCCTGCAAAAGGATGGAGGTACAACTTCAAACTTTCCGCCCAACTCATGATTTGAGCGACCCTTAAATGCAGCAGTAATAGCATTACCGTCACGTTTAAGGGCTGAGGCCAAACTCGTGATGAGGCCCTAAAATGAGACAATATGCACTATGCTCACTATGTGCACTGTTGTACTAAAAAGAGAGCTCAATTAAAACAATGCAATACAATGCCAATAGTTCAATACAAAATTATGTGGTGCCTGGCTCCCGAGCAGGCAGTATGCACTATTTTCACTATGAGCAGCTCTACTTTCAGAAGAAAGTTCGGTTAACACAGTGGTGTGCAAAGATCTCTGGCCAGCAACACCCCACAGAATGGCTGCTTCGTTCGAGTGCAAGCTGCGCTGGCATACTTCCTGTCTGTGGGGAGATTTGACGTGGATGCTGTGGGCCAGAGTCCGCCTCCCCCCTCGCCCTGAGGATTGTGACATTATATGTGCATTGATGTTTCTCAAAAAGTCACGTGAGGACACTTTAAAAAAGTCTCCAGAAGTCATCTACGGCTTCAGTCCCCCTAGCACTCTCCAACTGGACTCACCTGTGTTGGGAAAACCTGCCTCGAGGGTATGACAAAAAGTGTAAGAGGACCGGCAACCCGCTTGTTATTAGATGATGTTAACAATGTTCAACGTTGTTGTGCGCCTTATGCACCTTTTCTATTCATTATAGCCAAATATTATCTTCAAGCTTCAAACTTGTCTTGTGAATTAGATTGAGGCGTGTGGCTTGCAAAACAGAGTTTAAATGTTTTCAATTTCAGTCTTTCGTGCCACAACTAGTTACCTCCCTGCCAGTCCGATGCTGAAGATCAGCCTAAAGGAAGAGCGCACCACAGGAGACTAGACACAGCATCATAGTTCAGTACCCCTCCAGGAGTTCATGCCTGTAAGTGAGAGAGGAACACATCAGCCCCAGCGGGCTGGCAAACCCCCATTGTGATGCCAACACCCACACCCTTATCCCTCGTGGGGGAGTAGATCGGTTTGTAGTGCTAAGCAGGGGGGAGGGCAGGCACCACTGGCAGCAGGTTGTCTAGATTATGCAATCAAGGGGCCAATGGGACACCAGCACCCATACCCTTGTCCCCTCTGGGATAACAAGTTCAATGTTCTCTGCAGGAACAGGATTGCTCACAGCGTTTTATCTGTGCAGGCTCGTTGAGGCGCTGTCGTGAAAAGATTGATTTTAGTTTTTTGCAGTCTCCACAAATTTGATTAACAAATCTCATGGGAATGGTCAAAGTTTCTCATCCTTGGGGCTCCACAGGCAGCGAAGGGGAGAAGCTACAATTGAATACTTCGGCGTCTCTCTCTGAGACCACGCCTCCTTCGTCATCCAATGCTTTTGAGTGGCACCTCAAAAACGCCCCTCACTCTCCGAGAAGCCCCACCTCGCTGCATTTCCCTCCTTCTGAGTGTCACCACAAATGCCACTCATGCTCTGAGTAGCCTGAGCTCACTGCTCCCACAACGGACCACACCTTTCAGGCCACACCACCACTTTTCGTCCTCCACAAAAATATCCACTTCTACAAGGCCTCAACTATCTTGCAACATAATGCTGGCCCTAGTAATCACTACACAATAATATACATTACGACCACAGTCCAGCCCTCCGTGAGACATCTGTCTTTTATTTCTGCCCCATTACGAGGCTTACCACGTGATATTTCCTGACCCTTTTCAGAAGTTAACTCTTTTCTCTTTTATCTGTTCACAATCTCCCAATATACACAAAATTCCCTCCCCAGTTTTACCATGCCTATGTCATACTTACATCGATGGATCTGCTGGAGGTCTTCGGGATTGAGTCTCCCCTGTCAGTCTGTGACCCTTCACACCCTACGAGGCATCCTGCGGGGACCGGACATGACTTTCCTCCAAGGGGCCTCCTGTTGACCCTTGTCTGTTGCGTGTTTTGCGCTCTCCACTGGTCGCCTCTGTAGTCCTCAGGGGATACAGCGGGGACTTCTCAACAATCCGACAACACTTAGCCAGCCCGTTCCCTGCTACTATATGTTAAGGCAGGTCCAAAAGTCCCAAGTATGCTAGACGAATTGGAGTCAGTCAGAACCAGACTCAATGATGACATAGACAAAGTGCGAGGCAAAACTCAGCTTTATTGTCATCCAAATAAAACAGGAACAGCATACAAGCATTAGCAAATACAAAACAGTTGGTTAACCACTAAGAACGCATCATCACCGACATCATAACATAACCATAGTTGCAAAAACCTATGGGGATCAGGGATTGGTTAATAGGTATGCATACATATAGATTACATAGGGATTAAGCATTTAATTGGGCTAGACCTATCTGATGGCCCCACCTGAGACCACACATATTGTGATAAAAGTAGAAATACATAATTTCTATGCTACAGGATTGGATGGCATATAATTTGATGAGCGGCATGGCACTGCATGGTTTGATAAGTTGGCATGTTACTGACCAACCTTGGACACTTGATTGGCCATCAAGATATGAGCTAGATGGGGTGTAGGGAGAGAGATGCCAGTGGGCTGTCCATTGTTCAATTAAAGAAGTTACCATCCCTCATTTCTAGGCCATGAGAACGGCAAACTCTTTGTACTTGGCCTTGCTCGGCATCTTGTGTCTGGGTGCGCTGTTAGGCAGTATTGCAGGTGACCTGTCTCATGCTGGCTCCTAATAAATGACCAGTGTTCTTCGAGCCTAGATCACATTAGAGAACCATGAATGAAATGGAATTAGCTCTTATTTATTGGGATTTTGGTTAATGTTACACTGTGTGTTGTATTTTCTTTTCCACCAAGAACACTCTTGAGCTACTCTTCATGGAGTTTATTGGCTTGCTGTTTTACTGCACTGGATGAACAAAGACTGGTTGTATTTGAATAACCCTTTAATTAAGCTGCAAGTATCCACTTGAATCTTGAGAATTGCTATCTCGTGTCCTCATTCTGCCATTCCCATCCTCCATGTCTCGTACTAACCTTGGCTCTTATTGCCAGCTAATCTACAGTCTGAGCATTGCACAGCTCTATATTTCTGTGGATTCAGCTTTTTGAGTTCTCTCTACGTTTTTAGCTATTTAAAAGCATGCTGTGGCTCCCGTTTTTAAGAAGATAACTGCCCAATTAAACTCTGATTTCTATGGTAGTGAGCTATACTTGCGTATCGTTCATGTTGCATTCAACGCATTTGACAGTGGAAAAAGGTGAAAACACGTTTCTGGCACAGTGGTTGTACCCATAGGCACAAGAAAGCTCAGAAAGCCAAAAACCAATAGCAGCAGATGACATGTCTGCTTTTAATGTTAATGCTAATTATTTCTTATATGGCGCAACTTGCCCATAGGTTTTTTTTCAGGTGCTTCAGGTGCAGCCCCCTCACATCAACCCACAATAACCCAGCACACTCCACATAAACAGCACAGAACCACAGTACCCAGCAAGCATGTGTGTCCTCAGCACAGGCTTCAGCAATGCCAGGACACGCCCAAGCTAATGCGCATGCACGAGCAGCAATGGATAGACGCTTGCGCTTAAGGAATCAAGATGAAAGAACGCATACATCCTCAGCTCCCAGTGCTGGCAAGACATCAGCGGGGCCGCGCCCATGTTTGCCTTCACCACAGGCCCCGCTCAGTCGTAGATAAATAACATGGCTTTAGTTGCTCCGCAATTGTCAGAAACAGATTTCTTGTGATGCAGTGAGTGCTGCCTTGTGTATTTAATGCAGGGATAAGAATGTTAACTGCAGCACTTTCAACCAGATTTTCTATTCTCCGTTTTTTCAGAAACCAGAGTGCAGGAACACCACAGACAACATGCAGACTCTGTGCAGAAGCAGCACAAGCCAGAGCTAAGTAGCAGTTGCTTCATTGAGCTATATCTGTGCATGCTATGTAAACTATAAACCACAGTGTGAGTTAACAGCACACCAATGTAATCAAGCATGAGGTAATGCAAATACGCCATTGTATTCTGTATTCTGTATGAGGTAATGCACATCACACCAATGTATTCTGTATGAGGTAATGCAGCAATGTACCTTCCATAGAGGTGAGACAAACATGATTTGCCGTGGCAACCAAGTGAATGCATGTGTGTACATCACCATGTGCCTGTGTGAGTGTGCATGTACCAAGGAGTCGAGGAGCATGACCGTGAAACCCCTATACCTATCAATAATTTCTCCCTAACCTTCTTTACGGTTACCCTCCAGTTACCCTGATTCCCCCTACCCATCCAATCCGACAGACCCTAACACTCTTTTCCTGGTGAAGGTCACGCAGTTCTGTGTGCTACAAAAGTGCAGGTGCCAATACCTCATGGGGAGGCAGGAGTGTATGCTATCTCTGCACAAGAATCCAAAGGACCTGTGACAGTAAACATTGGTTATGTTAGTGTTCTTCATGTCTAGTCGATGCTATGTTAATATTTGTCATGTATAAATGCAGGTTTGAATTAGTTTATGCATTTTTCATGTGGAGGGCAGATCTATTTTTTGTTTAATGCATGCGCCTGGTACTGTTGCAATAGTAGCTTGACTGCTTTTGCTATCTTCAGCTTATAGATTTTCTCTATGTCTTGTTGTACCTGTCTGGCATAAGGTCGCTACGGTTGGCTTCGTGAGAAGCACTTCCCACCTGTGCGATATTGGAATGGGGGCAGGACAGAAGCTATGGATGATATTTTCATCTGCCTCCCAAAAACACTTTAGCATGAAAGCAGATGTGATGAAATGTTACATTTGAAAATAAAAGGAGACCACTCGTGCAAAGCGTGGTTCTGGGTTATGTTACTGCACACAGTTGTGGAAGCTCCAAATTTGCCACCATTGAGTTGAGCTCCCCAGTCTGATGTTTAAGAGGTGAGAATGGTCCAGTGGGGGAACCCTTTAGCTGTGAAAGAAAGCAACAACTGTTTTTTTAATTGTATCATACAGTTAAATAAATAACTTTTAATACATAACAGCAGTTCCATTACACATGTATGAATTGACCAGTCAACTGGATGGGCCACAACAGAATAAACAGCAGCATAAAAGAAACACAGTCTATAGCTTTCAATTCTCTAACATTAAAATTATACCATACACCATTCTCCACATTTTAGTAAGGAAAACAATGCACCTCATTAGGAGTTTGGAGGAAGCCATGCCCTTAATAAGGGCATGGCTGCCTTCAAACTCACGTCCGGGTCCGTGGTCCCTGAATGGGGAAATACCAGGCCATTCTAACTTAGGAGGGCTGAGTATTTCCCCATTCAGGGAACCTGGACCCGGACGTTCCCCATGCCCATTCAAGCACCCATAGGGCTCAATGGGAATGGGGAGGGAGCTAACAACTCCCTGGTCCCCTAGTGGGACCCGCAAAGGATGTCTGGTCTGACCAGACGTCCAGAGCGGGTCCCGCAAGGGAACCTCGTAATAGGGCAGAGTGGGTTTAACAGCGCCAGCACCTTTACCAGCGCCGTTAAACCCAGTCCTCCCACCTTGTAATGAGGCCCAATGAATCCCTCGTGTGAACCAAGCATAAATCACTCCCATAGTGCGATGGGAGAACCAGAAGATTCAAATGTTGATGCTCTAAGGGCCCTACTGCGTAAGATGTCATGCCAATTCCACCACATCTTCACCACATAAAAGACAGTCTATTCCCCTTTGGAATGTTGGACCACTTGCCTACAATCTCATAAGCATTGAAAGCATTGAATTTAAGTTATAGGTAGTCCCACATAATGTGATTTCCAATGAAACTGCTAATGTATGAAGGGGTCTCCATACTATCAAGTATGTAGGGAAAACACATTAGCTGTTGACTTGGAGGCCAGGTTAACAAACATTTGGTCTTGGTTTGTGGGATATTTTGACACACTCAGCTGTGCTGTGCTACATCGCTTTACTGCATTGGGGCTGGAAACAGCAAAATGGCTGCGCTGACTCCTGTGTGTGCCAAGATCTTTAAACTGCGTTTTAGTAACAACCAGAAAATGGCTGCACCACCCTGCCACCCACCTTTCAGGTGGGGTGGAACAGAGTACTTACTGAAGGAATGTGCCAGTGTGCTCTGCAACATTTAACATGGTGTGAAGTGAAAGAGGCAGCAGTATTTTGCAGAAAACCCAAAATGCCTCTGTAAAATAACACTTTCTCAACCTTATAAATGCTGTTTGGCACTAAAACCATCAATTTATCATGAACCACTGTGATTAAAAAGGCCCTGCAATGCCGAGGATCATTCATTGTGTCTCAGAGGAAATAGGCCTCATTTGATTGACAGCTCCTGTCAAAATGTATCCTTGAAAAATCAACCCGGGGCTTTGTTTTCATTTTACACGGGAAATGCGTCTATTTTCTTTGCAACAGTATCAAGAATCAGCTGTCCAGAGAAAAACTCTAAATAGATGCCTTTAGCTGTATCCATGCTGCAAAACAACTCCAGCACTCAAGAAAAGAAGTATAGCTGCAGAAAGTGTATATTTGCTGGAGATGAAAACCAGATTCAAAGAAATAGTAAAATGTGCTTTTTCCTGACTGAAGGGGAAAAATCACCTATTTAAAAGTGCATTGTTGTGTAAAGGCCTGATTACTTAGAAATATGAAAGGATTTGTTACTGATAGAAATACACCTATAAACTATTTTAATTCCATAGGTTTAAAGTAAACATTTAAAAGGAGACATCAAAGCTAAAACCCAGGCAGAGTTGGCAAACATATTAAAAAAGATGCTCTGCCAGTCGCTAGCCCTGAGAAAGGGTGACACCTCATACACTTCTGGAACAGGAAAGTGGCTTATTGCTAGCTTGGAGGCTTTGAATACACCAGGACAAAATAATTTCCCAAGGTGTCATCAGACATTCGTCTTTGCTCCAGGCTGAGACAATAGCAGGCTGAGACTCTCACCTGTCAAGTATGAGGGGCAGTAAACTTCAGTCAAAAGAGAGACCCCTCATCCTGCTTCAAAGAATTGACATTTGCTTGCAGATGGGGAAAAGAAAAAAAACGGATGAAGTGACAATAGACTTCCTGTTGGTTTTAAAAAGCCTATTTTGTAACTGAACTTTAAGACATTTAACTGTGCAGCAAGAATGAGGAAAAATATGAAAAGCTTGAAGTTTTAAATCAAATTTTATGCTCTTTCTTTGAAAACCTAAAGTATTGTTATTGCGAACATAACATGTTGTACCCACATCCCAGGGGTAAAAGCGCATCTGTGTACACAGTTGGGAAATTTTAGGCCAAATCTTGCATGGTTAAAATTGCCAAAATGTAGCAGAAAGCAAAACCAAGTCCCATAGACTTGGAATTTGGATTGAAATATGACCCACAGAATATGTAACCTGTATATCTGATTTTCTCAGAGGTTATAACTGTATATTATGTATTTGTGGCAAAATGAGATTTTGGTTCCAGTGGCCAGGGGAGGTTTCTAGTCATTGTAAAAATCACCCATAAACATGACATCCTTTTCTGTGATCCAATAAGCGAAGAGCTAGGAGGAGACTTCTACCTTGCCCAATCCTGTTATTAGTGGTGGGAGTAGTAAGCCTGCCCCTGCCATATACTGTAGTGATGTCATTTGTCATGATAAATAAGGGAACTTGATAGCACACACACGGACACTGATTCCTGAGACTTTCTAACTGATTTCCTGCTTGGCGTCCTGTTCCTGATTTCTTCATCCTGCTTGATCCTGATTCCAGATTTCATTGCAAAGCCAAGGCCTATGCATTGCTGAACCCCTTTTCAGCTAAGCCTCAAATTCTAAAAATCTCAAAAACCCAAGAGAAAGCATCCTGATCCAGTCTGACTTGCTACTGCTAGATGCATGCCTGCTGCAAACTCGCCATCTGACTGATCTCCAGTCTCAAGTAACCAGAAAGGCCCGTCCAGTGCAGGTGACCAGAACGGCCCAGATGATCGTGTCCCGCCCATTTTGCCCAGCTGTCCTTGGATAGAACCGATCTGTGTGAGGACCAGAACCCTTGACGGTCCAAAATCCTAAATTAAAGTGGATTGTGTGTATTAATAGGAATCATAGAAAACCATAGCATACCTTGCCTTTCCTTGTCTCATCCCAACCTCTAACCCATCCTATCCTTACCTTTATAACTTGTAACATTGTCGGAATCCTTACTGCAATCCTGTCTTTGATTTATCTTGCTAAGCACCATTGCTTTAGTCATTTTTATCTTGTTTAAATCTTAAACTATCAATCCTACTTCGAGTGATCGACTGGTTCCGCCGGGGCGGGCGCTGAGGATCTAGTGTTGAAGTCATGAATCAACACTAGAGCTTACTGTGTCCCTCTTTGGTATTCTGGCCGGAATGCTCTAGCATAGATTAAAACTATAGTAAATATTTTCTTGTTCAAACTGAGTTTCTTTTCTGTTTTCACTACCCGATTTTTCTAAAGACGCCTCTCATTCAACCTTGCATATCTTTCTCAGTTCAATAGATAGAGACTTAATTTCAACTTTGGATTATACCTAAGACCTATAGCTACATCCCAACCCAAGAACTCCAAATCAGTGTATTTCACCCGTTTTTCTTTAAAACTGTTTGCAAAGTTTTACATATGTGATTTTTATTTTAAATTATTTTCAACCTTCCACTCAGATTCAAAGTGTTTACTTTTGCTCAAACTATAGCTCATGATTGTTAGTATCTTTCCAAGGATGCTCCCATAGAGATTTGTACTGATATAGGGATTTTTGCACACATTCATTGTTTTACCCAGCCATTTTCTAATGTCATTTTAAAGTGTAAGATTTCAAATATGTTTTTCTCTCTTGTTTGGGGAGGGAAGGTTAGATTCAAATTCTGCTTTCTATTCCTTATTCCTGATTACCTGCTGCTTCCTCATATCTATTAACAATTGTTTATTTGTGGGTTGAGGAATATTGCAGGGGAAATCCGAACTCAAGTGCTATCTTTCCAAACAAGCCCAAAGTGTTCTTTTCTCTGATATTTTATATTTTGTGTTGCTAAAGAAAGGGTGTGATATGAGGGGTATATCACTCAAAATATTGAACCTATATATATAATAAATTAAGCATTTAAGCTGTGCGCTGCATACTAGGCTGAGACCAGGGTGCATCGGCTGATTGAAATACTTAACAGATTTGGGGCTTGTCCAGGATTTTGAGTTTGAGTTACCATCCGTGACAGTCTAGCACAGCGGATTAACCTGCAGGGTAGTGACACTTTGCTTGGTTGGTGTACTGTGCTACACTGTACAAGCGCCTCCCAAAACAAATACTCCAAGACCAGAACGGTCTGTAAAAGTAAAAGTAAATCAACCCCGAAACAATTAATAAAGAAATTGATATTTCCAAAATGGCTGATCCTGTAGAAATAAGTATGGCTAGGGAGCACCCTCTGCACAAGCTTTTTGTCAGGGGTGAGTGGCCAGAACAGAATGAGCATGTCTGGCTGCAGGAAATCACAGAACAGGTCGCTGCCATGAACCTGTATATATGGCAGGACAAGGGCCCATTACACCAAGCTCTCAGTGAATTGTACATGGCTGTAACGCTCACCTGGTTCCCCCGGAGGCGCCGGTCTTGATCTGGCGAGGATTCTGTCTTCAGTGTTAGGCGCAGGGTTCGTTTTGCTCCCGGACTGGGCCCCCTTCCCACCGACAGTTTAAGCTGAAGAGTGAGATGTCTGCAAGGGTAAACCAAGGTATTAGTGTTTGGAAGATTCGAAAAGTTCCTAGCCCCTCTCGCCCTTTCTTTCCCTGTGGAACTGGGTTGATATTGCGCTTACCTTATATAGGTAAATGCCGGGCTCTCCATCCTGCGTCTTGTGCAGGGGCGCTGGATCCAGTTGCTTCACTGGATGCGAGCTCTGCCTCTTGATAGCAGAGGATTTGCTGAGAGCGAAGACGCCGTTAATGCACGAGCGTGCCTTGTAAGTATTAAAGTTCCTTTTGCATTGTTCTCTTCTCCTTCAAAAGTCTTAAGTCTGTAAAGTCTATGTCTTTCCTTTTTCAGATGCTGTGACGATGAAGATTATCCTTCTAATGGCACGTAAGTAGAAAGACTGCACTAGCGCTGGAGAATGCTCCGTAATGTCTCTTTTGTCTTTGCAGGTGCTGATGTGCAGCGCGAACAGATTGAAAGCGACGGGTAAGCAGTCTTGTAACTAAGTGCTACTAACCGATGTATCTTGCCTTGCAGGTGCCGGAATGCAGCGCGAGCTGAGTTGGAACAGGCGTAACACAGGTAAGCAGAACTTGTAGTTGAATATTACTGACCGATGTTCTTTCTCTTTGCAGATGTCGGATGCCGGAAGAGAAAGGCAGAAAAAGGCGTCTTGGATGCTGCCGTTGGATTAGGTAAGTAGATTTGCTGCCTTTACTTTAGCCTAACCTGTGCCTTTGTTTTGCAGGAGCTGCAAAAGACTGAAGAAGACTGAAGATTGGATTCCAGCAGGTTATTTCGTGTTCACAGGATCTGGAGCTGGAGGTTTCCTGGAGCTGACACGGTGAGCGTCCTGCTGCAGATGCAGAATAACGCGAAGCACGTGAAACCAATCGGGTGTGGTTTAAATAGCCTTCTGTAGTGCTTAGGCGTCTCCTTCCACGGCCCCACCCAGGTAAGAAAAGAGTTCCAGATTTCTAGAAGAGTTCCTGTGTTCTGCTTCCAGGGAGTGGCTCCTGCTCCACCCAGACAGAAAAAGTAGTTCCAGGCAGAGAAGGATCAAGAGACCAGTTAGCTCGTAAGTAAGCAGCATGGTCTGCTACAGGTAGGTCCACCAAGCACTCTTATCTAATATGAGCCTGGCGCTTCCTGTGCCGGGACCAGTCACCATCATGAGCCTGGCGCCACTGGCGCCAGGACAAGGTCCAGAGGGTCCCTATAGGGACTGGCTGGTTCCTGGGATCAGAGTCATGGGCCTGCTTCCAAGGTCGTGGGGCAAGTCCTGACCCCTTGGAAGCAGGGATCATGACAGCACCCCCCCTCAAGGCCCCTCCCAAGGTTGACTTCTCCGGAGGTCTTGGTTTGTTAGGAAATGTCCGATGAAATTTCTTGATTAGTCGGGGTGCGTGTACATGTTCTGCAGGTTCCCAAGATCTTTCTTGGGGGCCGTAGCCTTTCCAGTCAATCAGGTAGTGTAGTTTTGATTTGGAGATCTTGGAATCCAGGATATTTTTGATTTCAAACTCAAGTTCTCCGTCAACTAGGATAGGTTCAGGAGATTTAGTCAATCGGGTTTCCGGTTGAACTGGTTTTAGTAGTGAAACATGGAAGACTGGGTGCATTTTCATGCGAGGGGGTAAATCCAACTTGACCGCTACTGGATTTATTATGGCAGTAACAGAGTAGGGTCCCAGGTATCTTGGGTTAAAGGTGCGTGGTCCCTTTAGGGGTAAATATTTGGTAGATAACCAGACTTGATCTCCAATTTGGTATTGAGGGGCTTCCTTTCGATGTTGATCTGCCCCTTTCTTGTATTGTTCCTTGGCCCTTTGAAGGTGGCTAGTAGCTTCCTTGAAGGCTTGGGTGATGGTTGAATGTAGGTGGTCAACTGCTGGTGTTCCAAGATCCTGAGGTGGATCCAGGTTAGAGGTTCGAGGATGATTACCATACAAAAGAAAAAACGGGGTCTTTCCGGTTCCAGAGTGGACTGAGTTATTGTAAGCGTACTCGGCTATCCAAAGGATGTCCTTCCAAGTTCCTCCTGTCTGTTGCAGCATGCAGCGTAGGTACTGTTCCAAAGTCTGATTGGTCCTTTCGGTCTGACCATCGGTTTGTGGGTGGTGACTGGTGGAAAGCCTCACATCAATTTGAGCTAACCGACAGCAACTCCGCCAGAAGTGGGAGATGAATTGACTTCCTCTGTCTGAGATTAAAACTGAAGGAAAGCCGTGCAACCGAACAATGTTTTCAAGAAATTCTCGAGCCAGGATTGCTGCTGACGGTAACCCCTTTAGTGGGATGAAATGTGCCATTTTTGAAAATAAGTCTACAATTACCAGGATTGTATTGTATCCGGAACAGGGAGGTAAATCGGTGATAAAGTCCATGGAAAGGGTATGCCAGGGATGAGGTGGGATTTCAAGTGGTTGTAAGAGGCCTGCTGGTTTTTCCGTAGGACTCTTGTTCTGGGCGCACACTCCACAGGACATGACAAAGTTTCTGATGTCTTTTCTCCAAGATGGCCACCAAAAGTGACGCTTGACCTTTTCCGAGGTCTTGGCCATACCCGGGTGTCCTTCCATTAAGGAGTCGTGATAACAAGAGATGACTTGATTTTGTAAGCTGGTACAGGGTAGATAAAGTCGTTCCTTGAAGTATAATAAGTCGTTCTTTACTGTGAAGTCTTCCCCCCGAAGCTGCCATTTTTGTATGTCCGTTGGAGTTACAAGTTGTTTAACCTGGGTTTCAATTTCTTCAATGGATTGCATGCTGATCAAACCCAGGATTCTTTGTTCAGGAATAATAGGTACGAGCTCAGGGTTAACCATGTGTTCCTCTACTCCGATTCGAGAGAGGGCATCCGCTTTACCATTCTTATTGCCTGGTCGGTAGGTGATTATAAAATCAAATTCGGCAAAAAATAATGCCCAGCGAAGTTGTCTGGAGGATTGATCTTTGGCTGATTTAAGATACTGTAGATTACGATGGTCAGTAATGACAGTGACTGTGTGTCGGGCTGCTAAGAGATAATGCCGCCAGGCCTTAAAGGCGGACTTAATAGCCAACAGTTCCTTGTCGGTAATGGTGTAATTGATTTCTGGGGCTGATAATTTACGAGACCAAAACGCCACGGGGTGCAACTGGTTGGTTTCTGGATCTCTTTGTGAAAGCACTGCTCCCATAGCAAGGCTGGAGGCATTGGTCTCGACGATGTAAGGTAGTTCCGGGCGGGGATGTTTTAAAATCGGGGCTGAGGTAAATTTAGTCTTTAGCTCCTGAAAGGCTTGTTCTGCCTCGGTAGACCATTCAAAACGTTTGTTTTTTCTGAGGAGAGCTGTAATGGGTTGGACTACCCGAGAAAAGTCTGGAATAAACCTGCGATAGAAGTTGGCGAAGCCCAACATACTTTGAACCCCTTTTACAGATGATGGTGAGGGCCACTTGATTATTGCATCTACTTTCCTCGAGTCCATGTGAACTCCGTTAGGTGACAAAATAAATCCCAGAAATTCGACCTCCGTAACATGAAAGACGCACTTCTCTAATTTTGCAAAAAGTTTGTGTTTGCGGAGCCTCTCCAGTACTGCGGTTACATGTTTTGAGTGTTCTGCCTCAGAGGACGAATAAACCAGAATGTCGTCAATGTATACAACTACACACACATCAATGAGTTCACGGAGCACGTCATTCATAAAGAACTGGAATGCGGCCGGTGCGTTACACAACCCGAAGGGCATCACTTGATACTCGAACAGTCCATACTTGGTACGAAAGGCCGTCTTCCATTCATCGCCCTCCTTTATTCGCACCAAATGGTAGGCTCCTCTGAGGTCTAACTTAGTATATATGCAGGCGTTTTTGACTTGGTCAAGTAGTTCTGGGATCAATGGCAATGGATACCTGTTCTTAATTGTAATCTGGTTCAGGGCACGGTAGTCTATACACGTTCTTAAGTCTCCCTCCTTTTTTGGCACGAAGAACAGAGCTGAGGAGGCCGGGGACTTCGAAGGACGGATGAATCCGTTAGCCAGGTACTGGTCCAAATATTGCCTTAGGTGGAGATTTTCAGGTTCAGTAAGGGCATAAATCCGACTGCACGGAGGGGTGGATCCGGGAATCAGGTCTATCTGACAGTCGTATGATCTGTGAGGAGGCAAAGAATTAGCTTGGTCTTTCCGAAAGACATCTTGGAATTCCTGGTATTCAGGAGGCAGTTGCGGACTCTCAGAAACGGTTGCAGCTAGTTTGGTGGAGAGCTGAGGGTAGCAGGTAGAAGCGCATTCTGGAAACCGTATTGTCTTTGCTCGCCAATCAATTTGAGGATTGTGTTTCTCCAACCAAGGAACTCCCAAGATGACTTGAAACTGAGGGGCCTTGATCACATCAAACACGATCTTCTCTTAATGCCCATCTTGGCTTACTAACGTTACTTCCATGGTGGTGTGAGTTACGGGTCCGGAAGCTATTTCCGTCCCATCCACGGTGGTAATGACGTCTTTCACCGTCTTTGGACAAAGAGACAGATTCATCCTGGCGGCCAGCTCACAGTCCAAGTAATTCCCGATTGCGCCACTGTCAATGTATGCTTTAATGGCATGCATACGATTAGGTTGTTCAGGACTCACGAGGACCATGGGCATGATGAAATGCGAGGTCAAAGAACTGGTTTTAACGCTCGGCAAGCGGACCTCTACACTTGCCGGGCGAGGTCGTTTCCCGGCTCAGAATTCTCGGTACCTTTATCAGACGCCCCTACTATCTTCTTCTTGGGCTTCACTGGACAATCTCGAAGAAAGTGCCCTGAGTTTCCGGAATAGAGGCATAATTGCAGTTGTCTCCTCCTTTCCCTCTCCTTTTGGGTTAAAGGTCCTTTTACACCCCCTATTTGCATGGGTTCCACGGAATCAGTTCCTTTCGTAGAACTTTGTGGCCTTGAAAAAAGTCGGGTTTCAAATCTGGATCGATCGGCTTTCCGATTCTGAAGTCGATGATCCAATTGCACTACCAGATCGATATATTCGGAACAGTCTTGTGGAGGATTTACCACTTGAGCCAGAACGTCTTTTAATTCCCCACGCAGACCTCTGTAAAACAGTGTGATCCTCTTATCCTCCAGCCATCTGGTTTCCACCACTAGTCTGTTAAATGATGCAATATAAGTCAGAAGATCTTGATTGCCCTGTCGTAGCGAAAGAAGTTCATTGTCCAAGGCCTGTCCCTGATAGTGCCTTGCAAACAGTTTCTCCATACTGGCTTGGAAGTCCTGGAAGTTATGGAGAATGGGGTCATCTTGAGACACTAAAGGAACAGACCAATCTGCGGCACTGCCACTGAGATAAGAGAGCACGAAGGCCACTTTAGCCTGGTCCGTTGGAAAAGCGGCGGGTCTGCACAAAAAGTGCAAGCGACATTGATTGAAGAACACAGCAAACCTTTTTGAATCACCTGAAAAGCGTTCGGGCGGAGCCAAAGGTATATTTCCTGGTAGATTGATTTGTACTGGATTCGAGGAAGCTGGAGGAGCGTGGCCCCCACTTGGGGTTGGTAGAGGAATTTGTCCTGCTTGGGCTTGCAGCAATTGTCTAGCCAAATCGTCTGTTCGCTCTTTGGAGACCACTAACTCCCTCCTTAGGGCATTTGTTTCCTGACGTGCAGCGTGTACTTCCGCCCTCAACTCCCCGAGTAATTGGGCCAGCTGGTCTGTGTCTGAGGTTTCCATTGCGCCTGGGCGGGAATTTTGTGGTAAGGCTTCGCGTTCTGTAACGCTCACCTGGTTCCCCCGGAGGCGCCGGTCTTGATCTGGCGAGGATTCTGTCTTCAGTGTGAGGCGCAGGGTTCGTTTTGCTCCCGGACTGGGCCCCCTTCCCACCGACAGTTTAAGCTGAAGAGTGAGATGTCTGCAAGGGTAAACCAAGGTATTAGTGTTTGGAAGATTCGAAAAGTTCCTAGCCCCTCTCGCCCTTTCTTTCCCCGTGGAACTGGGTTGATATTGCGCTTACCTTATATAGGTAAATGCCGGGCTCTCCATCCTGCGTCTTGTGCAGGGGCGCTGGATCCAGTTGCTTCACTGGATGCGAGCTCTGCCTCTTGATAGCAGAGGATTTGCTGAGAGCGAAGACGCCGTTAATGCACGAGCGTGCCTTGTAAGTATTAAAGTTCCTTTTGCATTGTTCTCTTCTCCTTCAAAAGTCTTAAGTCTGTAAAGTCTATGTCTTTCCTTTTTCAGATGCTGTGACGATGAAGATTATCCTTCTAATGGCACGTAAGTAGAAAGACTGCACTAGCGCTGGAGAATGCTCCGTAATGTCTCTTTTGTCTTTGCAGGTGCTGATGTGCAGCGCGAACAGATTGAAAGCGACGGGTAAGCAGTCTTGTAACTAAGTGCTACTAACCGATGTATCTTGCCTTGCAGGTGCCGGAATGCAGCGCGAGCTGAGTTGGAACAGGCGTAACACAGGTAAGCAGAACTTGTAGTTGAATATTACTGACCGATGTTCTTTCTCTTTGCAGATGTCGGATGCCGGAAGAGAAAGGCAGAAAAAGGCGTCTTGGATGCTGCCGTTGGATTAGGTAAGTAGATTTGCTGCCTTTACTTTAGCCTAACCTGTGCCTTTGTTTTGCAGGAGCTGCAAAAGACTGAAGAAGACTGAAGATTGGATTCCAGCAGGTTATTTCGTGTTCACAGGATCTGGAGCTGGAGGTTTCCTGGAGCTGACACGGTGAGCGTCCTGCTGCAGATGCAGAATAACGCGAAGCACGTGAAACCAATCGGGTGTGGTTTAAATAGCCTTCTGTAGTGCTTAGGCGTCTCCTTCCACGGCCCCACCCAGGTAAGAAAAGAGTTCCAGATTTCTAGAAGAGTTCCTGTGTTCTGCTTCCAGGGAGTGGCTCCTGAACCACCCAGACAGAAAAAGTAGTTCCAGGCAGAGAAGGATCAAGAGACCAGTTAGCTGGTAAGTAAGCAGCATGGTCTGCTACAGGTAGGTCCACCAAGCACTCTTATCTAATATGAGCCCGGCGCTTCCTGTGCCGGGACCAGTCACCATCATGAGCCTGGCGCCACTGGCGCCAGGACAAGGTCCAGAGGGTCCCTATAGGGACTGGCTGGTTCCTGGGATCAGAGTCATGGGCCTGCTTCCAAGGTCGTGGGGCAAGTCCTGACCCCTTGGAAGCAGGGATCATGACAATGGCCCCTAAAGTTAAAGAGGAACAAAGCAAAATTTCCAGATTTGCGGCTTACCTATATCTCTGCATAGGAGTGATGCGGAAAAAGCAAGCTGAAAACATAGTTCTGGCAAAGAATCAAATTGAATCACTAGAGAGAATCCAGAATGATCTAGACTCTGCATAACAAAGGCTACTAAAGAGCCAGGAATTAGAGGCAGAATCTAGAGATTATGTCACAAAGTAAAAAGAAGATCTGGCTCTCCTACAGAAAGAGAATACAAAGCAAGACACCCAATTACAGGCACTAAAAGCGGAGTGTCAGCAAAGGGTTGACTCTCTGCAACAGAGTCAACAGAAACTGGCACAACAATTACATTTTTTTTTAAAATGTATTTTATTATTTTAACGTAACTTACATAAACAACATAACGTTCATACAAACCTCCCCCTCCCCTCTTCCCCCTTCTTCTACAGGACCACCCCAATTCCCTATTGTTCATCTTAATTAGAGCCCCTATGAACTGCTTGCTTCTGTGTCAGATGAGTTCTCTTCTCGCGGGTGGAATAGCGTCACTGTTAGCGCCACCCATTGTTGCAGGTCTGCACCAATGTCTTGTTTCTGCTCCCGCTGGGCGATTTCCCAGGCCCCTGTTTCCGTTGTCGACCATTTACGAAGGTCCGCCCACCACTACATTACGCTCGGAAAATTAGTGCTCTTCCACTCCATTGCAATACGCATTTTGGCCAGAATATACATCAAGTCTTTCATCTTGTTGAGCGGTCGGTTCTTCTTGTGTTTTTTGTATTTGCCCAGTATGCACGCCTCTGGGGTTTGTATGTCCAAGGTTATGTCTGCTTCTCTCACTTTAGTTTCTATTTGTTTCCAAAAGGTTTGCCGTGCGGGACAGCCCCAGAACATATGTGTCATGGCCGCATGGGGTTCATTGCATTTGGGGCACTCCTTGACTCCAGCACCTTTAAATTTGGAGATAACCTCTGGAGTGAGGTAGGCTCTGTGTAAAACGTAGAATTGTATAAATTGTAATCTGGCGTTTCTGGACACCTTTTTATGATAATGTGTTATGACTTGCCACTCATTGTCCTCAAATTGCTGGCCCAATTCCCGCTTCCATTTTCTCTTGCACTTGAGGTCTGGGCTGGTCGAGCCGACGAGCAGCGACTCATAAATCCTCGAGGTTTCGTGTCCCCCCTCAGCCGCATTCAGTATGTTTTCCACTTCTTCTATCCCAGCCTCTAAGTCGCCAACCGCAGGCCATCGAGTTTTGAGTACACTTATTGTAGCACTATACAACAGGAACTGTCCTGCAGGTAATCCCGTGGTTACTTGCAACTCCTCAAATGTTAGGATGCCCTGCTCATTCACTAGGTCACCCAGGGTGGCAATCCCGACAGGTTCCCTGATGTTCCTAATTGTCTTCAGGCCGTCCGGTCTGGCAGTCAGTGTGGCTGTTAGCGGAATCTGAGGCGAGTAGGGGTCTTGTGTGTTCAAGGCTGTGCAGGCTCGCTTCCACATTAGGATCCCAAGGTTGATTAGGTATGGGAGGTTCTGTTTTACGTTGGGTGTGGCCCAGAGAAGGTCTCTAAGGAGCCCCAGGGAGACCGCCGGCTGTAGAAGTCTGGTGTCAGTAGTCTCCTCATCTGCCATCCATTGGATCACATGTTTTAATTGGGCTGCCATGTAGTATAATTCGAAGTTGGGGATTTGCAGGCCTCCCCTGTCGCAAGGCCTCTGCAACACTTCTAGCGCCACTCTGTGCCGTCCCTCCTGCCATAGGAACCTCCTGCAAAGCTTATTCAGCTCTCCAAAGAATTTCGGCGGGATGTAGTATGGGACGTTTGTGAAATAATGTAGGAGACGGGGGAGTGCGACCATTTTGAGTAGACCCGCTCTACCTGCCACCGAGAGTGGCAGCCTGCCCCAGTGGTTCATTGCTTTTTCTAGGTTATCCTTGGCTTTCGCCGTGTTCAGAGCATGTTCAGTCTTGGGGTCTCGGTGGATTGAGACGGCTAGATATCTGAAGGAGGATGCTCCCACTTAAACGCCAGTTTGGGGAGGTTTGCCTCCATGACTTTGCTCAGGGCCGCCAGGGGGAAGAGGCAGGATTTGTCATGGTTGATTTGTATCCCAGTGACTCTGTGGAACCCCTCTAAAGTCTCAAGAATGTACGGCAGTAAGTGTTCAGGGTTACTTAGATAAAGGAGCATATCATCCGCATACATTGAAACTAAGTGGGTCACCCCGTCTATGACAATGCCCCCATCACCATATTCTTGTCTGAGGTATGCTGCAATGGGTTCAGCAGCAAAGATGTATAGCATTGGGGAAAGGGGGCAACCCTGCCTCATGCCCCTATGGAGATGCCATTTCTCAGAGTAGGTGCTGTTGGTGCGTACCCTAGCTGTGGGGTTTTTATAGATTAAACAAACCCATCTTCGGAAGGCCGGCCCTATTCCCATTTTGTCCATAGTGGCGTGAAGCCAGTCCCTTCTGACGGAATCAAACGCCCTAGTGGCATCTAGGGATGCTACTGCGCTTTTGCTTGACCTACCTTCAGTGCTATGAATAATGTGGTGTAGTCTGAGCAAATTCTCAGTGATGGTGCGCCCGGTTACGTATCCCGTCTGGTCCTGATGGATCAGCTGCGGGATCACCCTTCTCAGCCTCCTAGCCAACAATGCCGTCAAAATCTTGTTATCTACATTTAGCATGGATAAGGGCCTGTACGAGCTACAATCGTCGCTCTCCTTGCCCGGTTTCAATAAGGGTATGATTACTGCTTTACGCATGGTTTCCGGTAGGTTACCTGCGTCATAAGCTTCCCTGTAAATTTGGGTCAGTAAGGGGGCTAGTGTATCTTCGTAAATTTTGTAAAATTCACCGGGGATTCCGTCAGAGCCCGGTGTCTTCCCAGTGGGGAGAGATCTGATAGTGACCATTACCTCTTCAGGAGTAATGGGGTCGTCCAAGGTCTCAGCAAGCTGCCGATCCAATGCAGGCAGTCTGATAATGTCCAAGACGTCCTCAATGTCAACATCGGCAGAACTTTGGGGCTCGGCGTAAAGCGCTTGGTAGTATTTCGCAAATACCGAGTTGATCTCGGTCTGCGTGTGCGTTGTTGTTCCATCAGATCTGTGAATGCGACAAATTGGCCTCTTAGGGGTTTCCCGTTTGTAGAGCCACGCTAATAGTTTCCCGGGTTTATCACTTAAGGCGTGCTTCCTCTCTATGTGTTTTGCGTAGCTAAGTCTCCCCAGCTTTTCCCAGTGGACTAGACATGCCTTTTTGAGGTCCCAGATTTTTTGCAAGTGGGCTGGGTCTGCAGAGGACTCGGCTTCGAGTTCCTGCAGTTCGCTTTCATCTCGACGTAGCTGGGTCGATGTGGATTTCTCCCCCCCCCCAATGGCAGCTATCATCTCCCCCCTCATCACCACCTTAGACGCCTCCCATGCAGTACGGACGTGTTGGACACTGTTCTCGTTAATTTGGCAGTAGTCCACAGTGCTATTGCGAATCTGTTCTCTAAAGGCTCCATCCAGCAGTGCTTCACTCCTGAGCCTCCACGTGGGTACTGGGGGTTGGGGCGCTGCCACTGTCCAGGTGACTGTGAGTGAGGAATGATCGGACAGGACTCTAGCATGATATTGTGCATCCTCAAATGCGGCCTGGTGTTCATCACTCACTAGTAAATAGTCTATTCTAGTGTATACTGCATGCGGGGGCGAGTAAAAGGAGTATCCTCTCGCTTCAGGGTGGTGCTCACGCCAGAGGTCTACTAGTGCCAACTGTAATGTCAGTTGTTTCAATATTTTAGCAGGCTGGGAGGGGCGGGAGTGCTTACTATCTGACCTATCCATGCGGGGATCAAGGGTGCAATTATGGTCTCCCCCCCATATCAAATTACCGCCTCTGTATGGGCCCAGCCTAGTGTATAAGGAACGGAAGAAAACAGTGGCATCGTGGTTGGGGGCATAGGAGCTAATCAAACAGACCTCCCTCCCTTCAATGGTGCCATGTATCAGAGCCATTCTTCCCTCGTCATCTACTTTCGTGTGAATTAGGCGTATGGGTATGGTGGGGGCTATCCATATAAGGACACCCCTGGCATATGTTGAAAAGGTGGTGCCTATCAACATTCCTCTCCAGATCCGGGCCACGCCTCCAGCTTAGGGGCGTTCAGGTGTGTTTCCTGCAAGAGAGCAATTCCGACCCTATTTCGTTTCACGAATGAGAGTATTCTATGCTGCTTGACGTAGCAATTCATCCCTCTGACATTCCATGTCATAATTCTTATTTTGTCAGCCATGTGCTGTAGGCGGTCTGATGTTCGGGGCTTGCGCCTGGGATGAGTTCATTAAGGGTTCTTGCGACCTCGGGTGCTTTGGGTGGTCCTGTGTCTGCATACTCTTTAATTTCCAACTGGGGACCCATGTTATAGGCTCCCCTTCTCCCCAAAAAAAACTTTGAACTTCCCACTAACATTAACGCGTGTAGCGAGGTTTCCCCCGTTCTGACTTTCCCGTTTCTGCTCCGTTTGACCTAGGGTCTTCAGGTGCCCTACGGGTGGGTTCAATGCACCCAAATTTCTTCAGGAGGTCCTAAAGAGGAGCTTTCCAAACGGACTCCCAAGCAGCTTCTGTGAAGATCACTGTTGCTGCGGTGCGGTGCATCTAGGTTTTCATAATGGCCCAACTCATAGCCGGATGCCTTATGTCACTTGGGCTGCTGCTTCCGTGGCCTGCGCTCTTTGGGTTCTATATCTGGAACCTGCTCCCTGTCCATCCACTCGCAGGCTCCCGCTGGTGTGTCAAACAGTAGCGCTTTGCCGTTGTGTAGCACCTTCAGTTGGCCGGGTAGAGAAGCATGTAGCGTAGGCCTGCATTTTTTAGCCGTGCCTTAGTGGAGATAAATTGGGACCTTGCCATCTGGACTTGGAACGTGTAGTCCGGATATATGGCCACCTTGGCCGAGTCACATTGTATGCGGCCGCCCGATCTTGAGAAAGCTAGGATCGCTTCCCTATTTCTATAATTAAGTACCTTGGCTATTATAGGTCTGGGTGGGGCCCCTGGGGGAGGCCCCTTAGTGAGGGAACGATGTGCACCCTCAATGGTAAAGCCCTGCGACAGCTTACCAGCCCCGATCTCATGTAGCAGGAGATTTTCAATGTAATTCGTGGGGTCGCTCCCTTCAATGCCCTCTGGAAGTCCGAGGAGCCTGACGTTGTTGCGGCACGCCCGTCCTTCCACATCTTCTGCTCTGTCCTCTAGGTTCTTAATCTTTTGCTCCAAGGCGTCCACATCTTTGAGTATCTGGGTTTTCGTCTCCGTGTTCTTGCAAACCTGGGCTTCCAGAGCGTCAGTTCGGTTAGCTATAGCGCGGACATCCTGTCGCAGCAGATTCAAGTCAACTGCGACCGCGTCAATTTTGGACTCCATGGTTTTTTGCAGTGTCTTAATGGCTTCCAGCAACTGTGAGTTCGCTGGTTCCTGGACCAATTCCTGCTGTGCCACAGTATTGGAGGTGCTAGTTTCAAGAGTAGCTGGGCTGCTGGCCGCATATGTTTCCATGGTTGTCTGCCACTGTTTACTTTTGTTGCTTCTCGATGACATTTTTAGTCCGCCCAGCGGGCCACCACGAGGACCACTGCAGTGCAGCGCTGTGAGAAGGATTGGCAGGGTATGTGTGCTGTGACACTTTGGGACTATGGGTGCAGCACCCTGTGTCCCTGGCGTAGGCAGCGGGTGTCAGGCTCTCCTCTCAAATCAGCGCCCAAGGGTTCATGTTCGCTCGTCCCCAGGCAGGGGCAGTATCAAGAGGTCCACAGCCAGCTGAGCCAAGGACCGGTCGCTGCCCGAGAGGCACCCCTCCCCAGCGAGGGCCCCCTCGTGCAGAGTCCGCCGCCGGTGCCACCAGGCCAAGCGCGGCCCACAGCTCCAGCCGCCTCCCTGGAGGTCCACAGGCCGGGGTGCCAATGTGGGTGGAGCACGTGGGGGGCCACCTTATCCCTGTGTGAGTCCAATGATGGCAGCTTGGACCCCCCCACCCTCTCCTTACCCGTCTCTGGTAGGGCGGGCTAGCGGGTCTCTCTGCGCCTGCTCCCGCTCCCCTCAGGCTGAAACGCACTGGGCCAGGCGCTGTGTTCTCCGGCCGCAATCAGGCCCCATGGGGCTGCTCTCACACCTCTGGGCGTGGGGGCTCCAGCAGCGCGTCCCGACCTCTCAGGGCCGGGTCTACTCAGGGTCTCCGCCGCTCGTGACGGCGGCTCCGGCGCCCCACTCCCTCTTCACAACAGGCTCGAAGGGGTCGCCTTCCTCTCTCCGTCTCACTCGGGACCAGCAGAGCGCCACCGGCCGCTCAATGCCGGGACTCGGCCGGGGCTCAAAGACAGGCACCGGAGCCCACGCCAACGCAGCGTGTGGTCTGCTCGTCTCCACTCCTCCCGTCTAGCGCTCAGCACACCTCCCAGGCACCGCAGGCCACTCCAGTCCCAGGAGCCGACTGTGATACGGGCCGTGCCCCTGCAAACAGTGTCCTCATTTAGGCAGGCGCCATTTTCAGATGTCCGCGTATTTTGGTCCACATCAAATATCTTCGCTCCAGATGATTGCAGCAGCCCCAAACTTGGTGTGTGGGTGCTCAGGGCGTTTAGCCACGGGTGTGGCGATTTTTAGCAAAAATAGTTTGATAAAACCGCAGTTTCACAGCAAAATCAATGACACATCATGTGGAGCTGCTCGGAAAGCTTCCTTCTTACATGGCGGTTAGCCACGCCCCCCACACAACAATTAAATTATAATAGAGCCATCGCAGAACAGATAGTTACCCTACAAAACCAGAAAGAAACCTTGAAAGTGGAAAATAATAAATTAATTATGAGAGACCTACACTCTCAAACAGAATTTGATGAAGAGCGCCAGAAATCCAATGTCATCAAAAAACAAAGGGACAACCTGGCTGAACAGAGGGGCACCCTAAGTAAGGAGAGTGACGCCTTAGGCCAGGAAGTAAGCCAATTAAAAACCGAGTTAGAAGGAAGGAAGCTGGCCCTCCAGGGGCTCAATGAATTAAAGACAGAGTATGGGAAGCTACTGGGGCACACCAGACGGGTGGAGGGTGCCCTGGAAGAGAACACCCAGATCAAAGATGCTAAAACTCAGAAGGTGAGTCTCCTGCAGTAGAAATTGGCCCAGTATTCCAAGACCATGAAGGAAGCGCAGAGAGACAATAAGGCTCTCTGTGAAGAGAATGATGGGCTCCACCAACAAGTAGCAATGCAAGAGCGAATCATTGAGGCCAGTAAGGCCTTGATAGAGGGACATAAGGCTCATATTTGTGCTTATCACCAGGATATTCGGGCAGAAAAAGAAAAGGTAAAGAGCGACAGAACAACCCCTGATCATAACATAAGGACCCCTGTACTCAGGGACTCTATCCCCTTCAATACCATGAACTCTGCCTGCTTCATGTCTACTGGCTCATATGAACGAGGGGCCATGGGGATGGTAGAATTCAATAGAGATGGTAAGATGGGAGTGACAGATCAGCGCCCCCCAGAAATTGATGGACGGGCGTCCCTGTACAGATCCCCAAATGTTGGGGCTGACATCTTTGACCAGGAAGACTCCTATGAGGGGAGAGTCAGGGAACTGGACCCACAAAAATATTGTCTTCCAAAAGATCATTTTGTGAAATTTGGTGGGGAACTCCAGGAAATAAAGCCCAAAAAGAGTATCCTGAAGACCACTACCCAGTTAGGGCAGTGGGGCGGGGGCCCCCCCAATCCTGGGGGCAAGGGAGAGCACCACAGGAATAAGGAAACTAGGCCCCAACACTCTGCAAGCCCGTCACAAGCTCACAGAATCAGGGCTTGCCTAGAGGATCAAGAATCCACCTCCAGTAGCAGTGCCTCTGAGTCTCAGGACTAGTGGACTAGGGTGACTAAAACCAAGAAGGCAAACAAAATTAAGAGAGCTGTGTTAAAAGATCCCCTTAAGCAGATCAAGGCCATTAGGAGTGTTATAACTCCATATCATAAAATGCAAAGTATTCTGCCTGTGAACACCTAGAATTATATGAACAGATGATGGACACTTTTCATCTGAAGGACAGCCAGAAGAGCATACAGTATGTGAAATGGACATTCTCTCCTGAATACTCCAGTTTCTTTGCGGGACTGGAGGATAAGGACCACTCAAGATGGTCCACCTACAGGGCGGCCATCTTAAAACATTTCTCTGCACATAGAAACCCCCAAGAGGCCCGCAAGGCGGCCTACAATCTACAGTGCGGGGAAGATCAGGCTTCACAAGAATTTGTGCAGGAGCTCAAACATGCCTTCGCACAGACCACCAGGAGGGTGCGCAGAGATAGTCGGGAGTTCATCAACTCCTTCTTTCAAGCACTCCCCAAATACATAATGACGCAGCTAGTGAGGGACTTTCATGAGAAAAGATCACTGGACTGGGTCATAGAACAGGCGATCCGTATTTATCAGGTACAAAAACCTGTAGATAGCAAAAACACAAACAAAACCCCCAAACCAGCCAACACCCCTGCTGCTGCTAAGGTGGCGGAGGTGAAGGTTGAACCCATTTTAGATCTGGAGATGGGGAGGCCTAAAAATATACCTGTACAAAATACATCCAATCAAAGAACCAGAAGGCCCTCGGGCCAGTCCCAGACAGGCGGTAGTCAGGGAGGTCATCCCACAAATGGGACCCCCAACTACCCTGATTACATCAGCCCCCGATACAGGCGGAACAAACCCATCCTGGGGTATGTGTCGACTCCACCAGCCCAAGGGGGGGAATACAACCAGGTAGGTACCACCCCAGGAAACTTCCCTCCTAACTTTCCCCAGGAGGGCAGTAATCCCCCAAATGCTGGGTTGAGTTTCTTTCCCCGGTACCCTCAAAACCCCAACCTACAGAACAACCCCACTTTACAGAGCCCAGACAGCCCAAACCGGGAGAGGGGAGTCCAAGGGTGGAGGGTTAACCACCACCTTCACTATGGGAGAAGGGTTAGTTACCCATCCTGTGATTCACCTAGGATGGACCAGAGACCCCTGTACCAGCCGGAATGGGTGTCACAACTGGAGTGCTAGGTCCAGAACCTGTCCCAGGATCTGGGTCACATGTTGAGGGCTCAGCAGGACCCTCTGGTAAAGATGGCGGCTCAGAACCCCACAAACTAAGGGTCTGGTATGCTAGAACAATGACGGGGAGAGAACCCTGACAACTCACCGGTTCCGGAGGAGGAGGCATGGGGGAAGGGAGGTGTAAAGCCTTAGAGGAAGCTTCCTTCCCCACCCGTGAAAAGCCCTGGGAAACCCAGAAACCGGAACCAAAATCTCCTGCCCCCGAAAGTCTGCAACCCAAGGAACAGAGGGCGGGTAGGAGAAATAAAGAACCCAAAAAGACCCATTTTCTGGAGGAGGATAGTGTCCTCCAATTTGAAGGAGAGGGGTCCTCAGAGGATTTTGAAAAGAAGATCTTCTCTTTCTTGGATGGGGGAACTCCTCCCAAAGAAAAGTGGGTCCCAAGAGATCCTAATGAAGACTGGGTAAATGTGGGGACTGAGTTAGAATCTCCCATCATTGAACCCCAGAATGATAATCAAGAAAACCATACTTCCCAAACCTATTCTGGTGACTGCCTCCAAAAAGGGGGAGGGGCAGAATCAGAACCAGGGGAGCCCAAAACTCCCCAAATATCCAACTGTCATATTTTTCTTGCAGATCCCCTAGCTCCCACACAGAATCATGCCCAAACTACCCCGGTATCAGAGTCAAGAATCAGGAAATTGACAAACCAACTTGCCCAAAATGCACAATATCTTTGCCCCCTTGAGGAGAAGGAGGGAAGATTTTGCCCGGTCCAAGTATAAGGGCAGTGTACATTGTCGTCACTGGTGGACACTGGATCCCAAGCAACACTTCTGTCAAAGAGGGCCTTGAACAGCTGCATTCAGGAAGGGGGGAGAGATACCAGATCCCTCTCACCCCTCTTCCTGGACAACTTCAGTACTTTGTTGGGAATGAAATTCCTATCGAGGGGACTGCGGATCTGGAAATTAAAATTGGGTGACCCAAGAGGAAGCACCCGGTCATAGTCATCGAGCCGGAGGGAACCCCCTGTCTATTAGGGAATGACATCCTCTGTAGGTTGTCTCCCCTAATAGACTGTGTGAACCAGGTACTCTGGACCCAGACTCACAGGCCAATCAAATTAAAACAGAGTGTCAACCATGTTAGTCTAAATGGCACATGCCACATGGTTGAACAAAAACCAGATCAAATTAAGTTTCATCTTCAAAATAATGAAATACCCGACGTTACAATAATTGCTGCGGGACAACAAATTGGTGATGGGAACGCCTCTCCATTTCTGCAAATCAACCTTCCTTCCAGTTTCAAGTGACATTTCACACTGGAAGGAAATACTCTGAAATTCTATGCCAATTCACAATCTGAAAAACCCAATTCCATTGCCAAAATTGATAACCAACCAGCACAAAGTGTAGTTGGCATTCAGAAGAAGGGTGAACAGCTCTTCTTTCCGATTCAGTTAAATGACGGGAAGGAGTTGTCCTCGCCCGAGTGGACTTGAATAGCGAAGAAAGCTTCATCAGTGAAGTATTATTCAAGAAACTCCCAAGGGACCAGACCCTACCCGCTGTAGAGTCAATGCATCAATAGGTATGGGGCCTGGAAATCCCTCGTTCCAAACATCTTCTGCTTAGCAGGTGTATGATCAAAATGTCTAGAGGTGATAAAAGCATAGAGCACAATTGTTGGGTCGTGCGAGGCGTTCCTTCCGCCTTTTACATGGGCAGACACTTCCTCAACCGACTCGAGAATTTGGATCCCAGTTATTGCCAAGCCCGGTCCCAACTGGAGAGTAAATCTCAGGGTCCTGGTAATCCTAAAGAAAGCCTTCCGGTCAGCCCCAGTGGTACGGTAGGAAACGGAAGTTCAGAAATGGAGGAAAGGTCCCCATCCCAGGCCTCGCATACAGAATCTGCATCCCAAAAGGTGACTTGACAGAAAAGAAGGGGGTCCACGTTGCCACCCCAGGCACACTTTGCAGCAAATCCACAGCAAACCCAGTGGGGGATATATCCAAAGCATAGGAATACTTCAATTTTCACTGAATGCATGTGTATCCCACTGCTCTCACCCCGATTGGAGGAAAGTTAGTGGGAAAATTTTCATAACCGGAAAAGTGGGTCCCAAGAGATCCTAATGAAGACTGGGTAAATGTGGGGACTGAGTTAGAATCTCCCATCATTGAACCCCAGAATGATAATCAAGAAAACCATACTTCCCAAACCTATTCTGGTGACTGCCTCCAAAAAGGGGGAGGGGCAGAATCAGAACCAGGGGAGCCCAAAACTCCCCAAATATCCAACTGTCATATTTTTCTTGCAGATCCCCTAGCTCCCACACAGAATCATGCCCAAACTACCCCGGTATCAGAGTCAAGAATCAGGAAATTGACCAACCAACTTGCCCAAAATGCACAATATCTTTGTCCCCTTGAGGAGAAGGAGGGAAGATTTTGCCCGGTCCAAGTATAAGGGCAGTGTACATTGTCGTCACTGGTGGACACTGGATCCCAAGCAACACTTCTGTCAAAGAGGGCCTTGAACAGCTGCATTCAGGAAGGGGGGAGAGATACCAGATCCCTCTCACCCCTCTTCCTGGACAACTTCAGTACTTTGTTGGGAATGAAATTCCTATCGAGGGGACTGCGGATCTGGAAATTAAAATTGGGTGACCCAAGAGGAAGCACCCGGTCATAGTCATCGAGCCGGAGGGAACCCCCTGTCTATTAGGGAATGACATCCTCTGTAGGTTGTCTCCCCTAATAGACTGTGTGAACCAGGTACTCTGGACCCAGACTCACAGGCCAATCAAATTAAAACAGAGTGTCAACCATGTTAGTCTAAATGGCACATGCCACATGGTTGAACAAAAACCAGATCAAATTAAGTTTCATCTTCAAAATAATGAAATACCCGACGTTACCATAATTGCTGCGGGACAACAAATTGGTGATGGGAACGCCTCTCCATTTCTGCAAATCAACCTTCCTTCCAGTTTCAAGTGACATTTCACACTGGAAGGAAATACTCTGAAATTCTATGCCAATTCACAATCTGAAAAACCCAATTCCATTGCCAAAATTGATAACCAACCAGCACAAAGTGTAGTTGGCATTCAGAAGAAGGGTGAACAGCTCTTCTTTCCGATTCAGTTAAATGACGGGAAGGAGTTGTCCTCGCCCGAGTGGACTTGAATAGCGAAGAAAGCTTCATCAGTGAAGTATTATTCAAGAAACTCCCAAGGGACCAGACCCTAACCGCTGTAGAGTCAATGTATCAATAGGTATTGGGCCTGGAAATCCCTCGTTCCAAACATCTTCTGCTTAGCAGTTGTATGATCAAAATGTCTAGAGGTGATAAAAGCATAGAGCACAATTGTTGGGTCGTGCGAGGCGTTCCTTCCGCCTTTTACATGGGCAGACACTTCCTCAACCGACTCGAGAATTTGGATCCCAGTTATTGCCAAGCCCGGTCCCAACTGGAGAGTAAATCTCAGGGTCCTGGTAATCCTAAAGAAATCCTTCCGGTCAGCCCCAATGGTACGGTAGGAAACGGAAGTTCAGAAATGGAGGAAAGGTCCCCATCCCAGGCCTCGCATACAGAATCTGCATCCCAAAAGGTGACTTGACAGAAAAGAAGGGGGTCCACGTTGCCACCCCAGGCACACTTTGCAGCAAATCCACAGCAAACCCAGTGGGGGATATATCCAAAGCATAGGAATACTTCAATTTTCACTGAATGCATGTGTATCCCACTGCTCTCACCCCGATTGGAGGAAAGTTAGTGGGAAAATTGTCATAACCGGAAAAGTGGGTCCCAAGAGATCCTAATGAAGACTGGGTAAATGTGGGGACTGAGTTAGAATCTCCCATCATTGAACCCCAGAATGATAATCAAGAAAACCATACTTCCCAAACCTATTCTGGTGACTGCCTCCAAAAAGGGGGAGGGGCAGAATCAGAACCAGGGGAGCCCAATACTCCCCAAATATCCAACTGTCATATTTTTCTTGCAGATCCCCTAGCTCCCACACAGAATCATGCCCAAACTACCCCGGTATCAGAGTCAAGAATCAGGAAATTGACCAACCAACTTGCCCAAAATGCACAATATCTTTGCCCCCTTGAGGAGAAGGAGGGAAGATTTTGCCCGGTCCAAGTATAAGGGCAGTGTACATTGTCGTCACTGGTGGACACTGGATCCCAAGCAACACTTCTGTCAAAGAGGGCCTTGAACAGCTGCATTCAGGAAGGGGGGAGAGATACCAGATCCCTCTCACCCCTCTTCCTGGACAACTTCAGTACTTTGTTGGGAATGAAATTCCTATCGAGGGGACTGCGGATCTGGAAATTAAAATTGGGTGACCCAAGAGGAAGCACCCGGTCATAGTCATCGAGCCGGAGGGAACCCCCTGTCTATTAGGGAATGACATCCTCTGTAGGTTGTCTCCCCTAATAGACTGTGTGAACCAGGTACTCTGGACCCAGACTCACAGGCCAATCAAATTAAAACAGAGTGTCAACCATGTTAGTCTAAATGGCACATGCCACATGGTTGAACAAAAACCAGATCAAATTAAGTTTCATCTTCAAAATAATGAAATACCCGACGTTACCATAATTGCTGCGGGACAACAAATTGGTGATGGGAACGCCTCTCCATTTCTGCAAATCATCCTTCCTTCCAGTTTCAAGTGACATTTCACACTGGAAGGAAATACTCTGAAATTCTATGCCAATTCACAATCTGAAAAACCCAATTCCATTGCCAAAATTGATAACCAACCAGCACAAAGTGTAGTTGGCATTCAGAAGAAGGGTGAACAGCTCTTCTTTCCGATTCAGTTAAATGACGGGAAGGACTCTGTCCTCGCCTGAGTGGACTTGAATAGCGAAGAAAGCTTCATCAGTGAAGTATTATTCAAGAAACTCCCAAGGGACCAGACCCTACCCGCTGTAGAGTCAATGGGCCTCATTACGACTCAGGCGGTAAGGGTTTTACGACGGCGTAAACAGCGCCGACCCTTACCGCCTGAGTACGAGGTCCCTTAGCGCCATGGCGGATTTAACACCTGCTTTTAGCAGGTGTTAAAATCCATGGCGCTAAGGGACCATGGAGTTAATTACGCCACCGTAATTTACGGTGGCGTAATTAACGCCTTCCCCACTCCCATTATGCCCTATGGGGCAAAAATGGGAATGGGGAAGGGTAAATGGGGATTGGGGACTTACCGCCCCGCCAAGGTCGGAATGGGGCGGTAAGTCCGCCAACCACCATGGCGTAAACGTAGTTTACGCCATGGTGGTAAAGTCACGGCCCAGGCGGTAACTTACCGCCTGGGTCGTAATGAGGCCCAATGTATCAATAGGTATGGGGCCTGGAAATCCCTCGTTCCAAACATCTTCTGCTTAGCAGTTGTATGATCAAAATGTCTAGAGGTGATAAAAGCATAGAGCACAATTGTTGGGTTGTGCGAGGCATTCCTTCCGCCTTTTACATGGGCAGACACTTCCTCAACCGACTCGAGAATTTGGATCCCAATTATTGCCAAGCCCGGTCCCAACTGGAGAGTAAATCTCAGGGTCCTGGTAATCCTAAAGAAAGCCTTCCGGTCAGCCCCAGTGGTACGGTAGGAAACGGAAGTTCAGAAATGGAGGAAAGGTCCCCATCCCAGGCCTCGCATACAGAATCTGCATCCCAAAAGGTGACTTGACAGAAAAGAAGGGGGTCCACGTTGCCACCCCAGGCACACTTACAGCAAATTCACAGCAAACCCAGTGGGGGATATATCCAAAGCATAGGAATACTTCAATTTTCACTGAATGCATGTGTATCCCACTGCTCTCACCCCGATTGGAGGAAAGTTAGTGGGAAAATTGTCATAACCGGTTTGTGTTCTATTTTATAGATTTGCACTGATTATACCGTCCTTACCAAGGAGGACCTCTTTGGGGACCCAGAAGGAGAAACCCAAGGAAATCCGGAGTGTCGCTCCACACCAAAAAAGAAAACCTGAGCGAAGGCTTGGGGTATCATTCCACATTCCAATCAGAGGCAACGAGGAGAGCATGTCGCATGCTTTGCTGATGGAAAAAGGACTCATACCCGACTGAACCTGCTTTTTCAAGAAAAGAAAAATCCCACTTGCCCAACTCCCCCACGACTGGCAGTCCAGATGAAGTCATTGGGGGAATCTGTGGGATATTTTGACCCACTCAGCTGTGCTGTGCTATATCACTTTACTGCATTGGGGCAAGAAACAGCAAAATGGCCGTGCTGACTCCTGTGCTCGCCAAGATCTTTAAACTGTGTTTTAGTAACAACCAGAAAATGGCTGCACCACCTTGCCACCCACCTTTCAGGTGGGGTGGAACAGAGTAATCACTGCAGGAATGTGCCAGTGTGCTCTGCAACATTTAACATGGAGTGAAGTGAAGAGGCAGCAGTATTTTGCTGAAAACCCAAAATGCTGCTTTAAAATGACACTTTCTCAATCTTAAAAGTATTTGTATTTGTATTTGTTTATTATTTGTATTGCGCGCCTAACCCTGAGGTAGCTGGGCGCTTGTAAACTTAAGGTTACAGACATGGATGGGCATATAGTTTAGAAACAACAGGAATAAATAGAGCAGAAAGGACCCTGGTTACATAAGGGTCAAAATCTGGGATGCCGGCACGTAAATACAATAGTAGGCTAGCAGTCGATTGACCAGAGTATAGAAAATGTATGGCAGACCTATCGAGTACTTCTTACTGGGGAGGTTTGTTACTTAACCAGTTTTTTATAGCAGTTTTAAAAGTGAGGAAGGAGGGTTCCTGTTGAAGGGGGATGGGGATAGAGTTCCATCCCTTGGCAGCTTGGACTGGGAAGCTGGCCCGTCCTGCTGTTTTTAGATTTTATCTTGGGACCACTAAGTTTTGTGAATGCAATGATCTGGTGGTACGTGTGGGTTGGTGTAAGCAGATTTTGTCAGCCAGGTATTTCGGTGCTGCATTGGTGAGGCATTTGTGGGTGATGGCCAGGGTGCATGATTCTATCACGGATGGGTAGCCAGTTGGCGTTATGTCTGTGTGTGGAGATGTGACATGATTTAGGGAGATTGAGTGCTGCTCTGAGTGAGTTATTCTGTAGCACGTGGAGTTTGTTTAGGTTATGTTCTGAGGAGCCAAGGGAAAGAATGTTGCAATAATCAATCTTCGACAGCTACTAGGGGATAGAAAGGACTTACAGCCATAGATCAGTTTGTTGGTGTAGGCCGTGGAGGATGCAACACTGTTGACCTGTTTTTTAAGGAGGAGAGTTGAGTCGAGGTAAACCCCCAATGTTTTAATCTCTTTTGATACTTTGATTATGTTGCTATCAATGACGAAGGAGGAGTATCTGGTATCGAGTTTGTTAAGGCGTGCCTGAGTACCCACGATCATTGTTGTTGAGCAGTTTGGAATTGTGGTTGTAGCAGCCAGTGAGGGGAACAAGGACTTGAGTGTTGTCTGCATAGTTGCTGTATACAACACCCAAATTGTCCAAGCGGTCAAATAGGAGTTTCGTAAAGATATTGTATAATGTGGGTGAGACGCAGGATCCCTGGGGGACACCACACAATATTGGAGTTGGGTCAGCTGAGGCAGATGCTGAGAAGACTCTGGTGGTCCAGTTTGAAAGGAAGGATTCAACCCAATTGGAGGCATCAGGGTAGAAGGCTACTGCTGTTGTCAGGTGTTTGGTGAGGATTTGGTGGTCGACAAGGTCGAAGGCTGCAGATAGGTCAAGTAATAGTAGGATTGCTAATTTGCCTTTCTCCTTCGCCTCATCCATTTGTATCTTAAGATCTAGGAGGGCTGTCTCAGTCGTAGGAGATTGTTCATCTCTAAGTGTTTCTGGATTTGTAGGTAAACTACGCGATCCAGAATTTTTAGAAGGAATGGGACGGCAGTGATGGGTCTATAGTTAGTGTTGCTTGGCGCTAAATCCATCAGTTTCTCATGAACCACTGTGATTAAAAAAGGCCCTGCAATGCCCAGGATCATTCATTGTGTCTCAGAGGAACCAGGTCTCATTTTAATGACAGCTCCTGTCAAATGTATCCTTGAAAAATCAACCCGGGGCTTTGTTTTCATTTTACACGGTAAATGTGTCTATTTTCTTTGCAGGAGTTTCAAGAATCAGCTGTCCTGAGAAAGTCTCTAAATAGATGCCTGTAAATGTATCCATGCTGCAAAACAACTCCAGCACTCAAGAAAAGAAGTATAGATGCAGAAAGTGTATATTTGTTGTAGATGAAAACCAGATTTAAAGAAATAGTAAAATGTGCTTTTTCCTGACTGAAGGGGGAAAATCGCCTATTTAAAAGCACATTGTTGTGTAAAGGCCTGATTACTTAGAAATGTAAAAGGATTTGTTACTCATAGAAATACACTTATAAACTTTTTTAATTCCATGGGTTTAAAGTAAAGATTTAAAAGGAGAAATCAAAGCTAAAATCCAGGCTGGGTTGGCAAACTATATAAAAAAAATGTTTAAAAACTTGCTCTGCCAGTTGCTTGCCCTGAGAAAGGGTGACACCTCATAAACATCTGGAACAGGAAAGTGGCTAATTGCTATCTTGGAGGCTTTGAATACACAAGGACAAAGGAACTTGCCAAGTCGTCATCAGACATTCGTCTTTGCTCCAGGCTGATACAATTGCAGGCTGAGACTCTCACCTGTCAAGTGTGAGGGGCAGTAATCTTCAATCAAAAGAGAGGCCCCTCATTCTACTTCAAAGAAATTGACATTTGCTTGCAGTTGAGAAAAAGAAAAAAAACTGATGAAGTGACAATAGATTTCTTCTTGGTTTTAAAAAGCCTATTTTGTAACTGCACTTAACATTTAACTTTGCAGCAAGAATAAGGAAAAATATTAAAAGTTTGTAGTTTTAAATCTAATTTATGCTCTTTCTTTGAAAACCTGGTTGAACTTATTACTGCATAAGAAAAAGAAGTTGTAAAGAATAACAGATTGTGGCGAAAGTATTGATATTGCAAACTTAACATTTTGTACACACATCCCAGGGTAAATGCACATCTGTGTACAAAGGCCAAATCTTTCATGGTTAAAATTGCCAAAATGTAGCATACACTTGGGGTTTGGATTGAAATATGACCCACAAAATATGTAACCTGTGTATCTGATTTTCTCAGAGGTTATAACTGTATAAATATGTATTTGAGGCAAAACGAAATTTTGGTTCCAGTGGCTAGGGGAAGTTTCTAGTCATTGTAAAAATCACCCCATAAACATGACATCCTTTTCTGTGATCCAATCAACGAAGAGCTAGGAGGAGACGTCTATCTTGCCCAATCCTGTTATGAGAGGCGAGAGTAGTAGGCCTGCCCCTGCCATATACCGTAGTGATGTCATTTGGCATGATAAATAAGGGAACCTGACAGCTCACACACAGACACTGATTCCTAACTTTCTTCCTGATTTCCTGTGTGGCGTCCTGTTCCTGTTTTCCTCACCCTGCTTCATCCTGATTCCAGATTTCATTGCAAAGCCAAGGCCTATGCATGTCTGAATCCCTTTTCAGCTAGGCATTAAATTCTAAAAATTCCAAAAACCCAAGGGAAGCATCCTGATCCAGTCTGGCTTGCTACTGCTAGATGCATCCCTGCTGCAAACTCGCCATCCCACCGATTTCCAGTCTCCAGTAACCAGAAGGGCCAGTCCAGTGCAGTCTGGTGACCAGAACGGCCCAGATGATCATGTCCCGCCCGATTTGCCCAGCTGTTCTTGGTTAGACCCGATCTGTGTGATGACCAAAACCCTTGACGATCCAAAATCCTAAATTAAATTGGTCTGTAAGTATCAATAGGAATCATAGAAAACCATAGCATACCTTGCCTTGCCTCATCCCAACCTCTAAACCATCCTATCCTTACCTTAATAACTTGTAACATTGTCAGAATCCTTATTGCAATCCTGTCTTTGATTTATCTTGCTAAGCACCATTTCTTTAGTCATTTTTATCTTGTGTAAATCTTAAACTATCAATCCTACTTCGAATGATCCGACTGGTTCCGCCGGGGCGGGCGCTGGGGATCTAGTGCTGAAGTCATGTGTCCCTCCTTGGTATTCTGGCCGGAATGCTCTAGCATAGAGTACAACTATAGTAAATATGTTCTTGTTTAAACTGAGTTTCTTTTCTGTTTTCACCACCCGATTTTTCTAAAAATGCTTCTCATTCAACCTTGCATATCTTCCTCAGTTTAATAGATAGAGACTCATTTCAACTCTGGATTATACCTAAGACCTATAACTACATCCCAACCCAAAACCTGCATCAGTGTATTTCACTTTTGACTCTTAAACAAAATAAATAAATATTACCTTTACAAACCAGCCTGATTCCTGGTCCATCGTGACCTGAGGTATTTGAGAAGCGGTGCGATATGAGTGGTATGTCACTCAAAATATTGAGCCTATATATAATATAATAAGCATTTCAGATGTGCGCTGCATACTAGGCTGAGGCCAGGGTGTATAGCCTGATTGAAATACTTAACAGGTTGTTATTCACCAATTTACCCCTCATGGTACGCTTAAAGTGATCTAACCCCAGCATCAGAAGTGCCTCCCGAGAGCTCCCAAGGACCTGGTCAGCAAGGCGCTGCATCCCACCCATGGTGGAGAGCGTCATCTGGGATACCTTGATATATGATATGGCATTTATAATGCGCCTATAAAAAAGTGTTTCAAGGTGCGATGAGGCAAGGGGGGGAAAACAGATGGAAGACAGACAATGACACTACTAGTCCAGGTGTCATTCAGACTGCGCAAGTGCATGGGAAGGGGGAAGTGGGGAAGTGCAGGGATAAGGTGGAGGGACAGTGCAGTACATGGGATAATAGAATAAATAACAATAAATAAAGTATGGCCAGCAGGTGGCAAGTGCAAGGGTAAGTGCAGACATCAGGTGTCAAGTGCTGCTGGTAGTGGGACTGTAGGTATACAGAAACAGTACCCAAGTGCGTGGGTTGCCAGGGAGGGCAGTGCAGGTGTGCGACCTGCGGGGGAGGAGACCTGGGCCCGAGAGCAGAGGGTGGCCAGGTAGCCAGTGCAGTATCAGTTACAGCCAGGAGTCATCAGGGGTGAGGAAAAGAACCTTGGTGGTAAACTCATCGAATAAGATCCCCATGAGAGTGTTGCTCTGTGCGTGTGCTAACTTCCAGTAAAGTGTCAAGCTGCTGAGCATAATTCGCTCTCGAAACAAAAAGAGGTGAAACTCCAGAGAAATCATTGCAGCGGGGACGTAGGAGGGCAATCTCAGGAGATGTCTGATCAATTTCATTTGAATCTTGGCGAGAGCCCCCAGCTGTCCCTGGGCCCAGACTTCGGCTACATAGCAAAAGATGGAAACAATTTTTGCAGTGTACCTCTTAAGCAGTGTTCCCACTGACAAACCTCCTCCCTTTCTAGAAAAAGAACATTCAACCCCCAAAGTTCTAACACACCGCACCTTTAGGCCGTTCAGGTGGGATACACCTCTAAGATTGACTTCAAAGGTGATCCCGAGATAGACAGAACCTCATTCAGAGTTCCCACCAGGTCGACGCAGGATTTCAAAGATCAAGATTTTGGTTTTCATAGTGTTGACCCTAAGGGAATTCAGGGCTGAGAAGTAGTTAAGGTTGTTAAGTGAAGTTTGGAAGCACAATTTCTTCAGCGTATCCCATCCACAGTACCATCTTGTCGCTGAGTTTAGGCAGCAGTCACTAAGGGTCGGCCAGAGCTAACCCCATGTTGGAAAGGTAAAGGTTGAAGAGAATGAGGGCTTGGATGCAACCTTGTTTCAGGCCTACATCAGTGTGTGTCCAGGCTGATGTTCCCCCATTACTCTTCAACCAGACCTTAACACAGGTTTCAGCATGTAGCAGCATGATCATTTTTAGTAGAACGGATGGAATCCCCCAGCTATCCAGCTTCCCCCAGAGCCTAGCCCGGTCGACCGTGTCAAATGCAGCACTGTAATCTACAAATGCTGCATAGATTGGTCTCTTACAAATCAGCCGGGCTTGCTCGGTGATAGTGGTGAGGGCTAAGACATTAACAGAAGTCGAACAGCCCTTTCTGAAACCGGTTTGGTTCCAGGGGATGATGTTTCCAACCTCTGCCCAGTTCCTGAGTTTGTCCAGTCAGACTCGAGCAAAGACCTTGGAGGAAACATCCAGCATTGCCAATAGGCGATAATTATAAGGATCGGCGGGAGGACCCTTCTTATGGACTGGGACTAGAATACTGTTGTGCCAGGAACGCAGGACAAAGCAACAACTGTATGGGAGGCAGCAGAGAGAAAGTGAGATCATCTTCAGATGCCTTGTTAGATTTTGCACCCAGAATAGAAGGGAAGACCAGGTGCAAAAACTAACGAAATCAACTGCTCACTTCACACTCTCTGTAGGGCCCTGTTTATGCTGTGAGTTCCGGGGCAAATACCCTTTTCCTAGCAAACAGCACAGTGTTAAATTGTTTTCATATCCACGTGCCAGGCGTGCTTTCAAATGCAGCATGCTTGAGCCCACCTTTCCTTTCTTGTCCGTGTCCAGTTTCATCTAATCCGCCCCGTAACCGTTTTCCCTTGGACTCTTCTACCTCCCTTTGATTTTACTCATCCATCCTTCTTTCTCCATCATACTACAGGATTTACTCCGTCTTCCATTTACTTTCTCTATTTTTGTAGGTCCCCTTTTACCTCTCTTTCCACTCTACCAGTCACCACGCCCCCCCCAACCCCCTCTCCTTCCCCGTTCCTCTCTCTCGATCAATTGTTGCCTTTCTCCCTCTAATTCCTATTCTGATTCACCAGGGTCAGTCCAGCATAACTGCCATATGTCACCAATTGCATGAAGACATGCAGCCATCATGGCTAAAAACAGCACGGTAGGATCCAGTCCACTGGCTGGCCTTTGTGTCTGTCTGCGATTTTAATATATGGCCGTGGGCTACTGAACAGTTATTTCATTTGCATATATACTATCACAGACTTATAGCTGTAGAGGGCACCGCTTCTATAGGAGAAATGAAGTCAGAATTATATGATTTAATGAAGAACTGCATTTATTGGGGAGAAGAGACATTTACCTTCCTCATTGGGCTAAAATCATCACACTGATGTCATCGTCAGAAAATTATATTTGTAAATAAAATATGAGCAGTACCAAAATTAGCACGTGGAAGCTCGATTGTTCTCACAATGTAAAGGGTAAGGTGATTCAAAATACTGTGTATATATACATGTTTCAGAAACAGAAACACTTAAGACACTTGGGAACGTGACACTAGAGCAGTGGAACAGTTGCACAATAGGCTCAAGCAATGCTCTGTAGACATGGCACTAGCCAGCATGGACGTGGACTTTCCAGCACTGCTCTGTAGACATGGCACTACCGAGCAGGGACGTGGACTTTCCAGCACTGCTTTGTAGACATGGCACTACCTGCTCTGTAGTCATGGCACTACCGAGCAGGGATGTGGACTTTCCAGCACTGCTCTGTAGACATGGCACTAGCCAGCATGGATGTGGACTTTCCAGCACTGCTCTGTAGACATGGCACTAGCCAGCATGGACGTGGACTTTCCAGCACTGCTCTGTAGACATGGCACTAGCCAGCATGGACGTGCACTTTCCAGCACTGCTCTGTAGACATGGCACTACCGAGCAGGGACGTGGACTTTCCAGCACTGCTCTGTAGACATGGCACTACCTGCTCTGTAGTCATGGCACTACCGAGCAGGGACGTGGACTTTCCAGCACTGCTTTGTAGACATGGCACTAGCCAGCATGGACGTGGACTTTCCAGCACTGCTCTGTAGACATGGCACTACTGAGCAGGGACGTGGACTTTCCAGCACTGCTCTGTAGACATGGCACTACCGAGCAGGGACGTGGACTTTCCAGCACTGCTCTGTAGACATGGCACTACCGAGCAGGGACGTGGACTTTCCGGCACTGCTCTGTAATAATGGCACTACCGAGCAGGGACGTGGACTTTCCAGCACTGCTCTGTAGACATGGCACTACCTGCTCTGTAGTCATGGCACTACCGAGCCGGGATGTGGACTTTCCAGCACTGCTCTGTAGACATGGCACTACCGAGTAGGGAAGTGGACTTTCCAGCACTGCTCTGTAGACATGGCACTAGCCAGCATGGACGTGGACTTTCCAGCACTGCTCTGTAGACATGGCACTACTGAGTAGGGACGTGAACTTTCCAGCACTGCTCTGTAGACATGGCACTACCAAGCATGGACGTGGACTTTCCAGCACTGCTCTGTGGACATGGCACTAGCCAGCATGAAGGTGGACTTTCCAGCACTGCTCTGTAGACATGGCACTACCGAGCAGGGAAGTGGACTTTCCAGCACTGCTCTGTAGACATGGCACTAGCCAGCATGGACGTGGACTTTCCAGCACTGCTCTGTAGACATGGCACTACCGAGCAGGGACGTGGACTTTCCACATGGCACTACCGAGCAGGGAAGTGGACTTTCCAGCACTGCTCTGTAGACATGGCACAAGCCAGCATGGACGTGGACTTTCCAGCACTGCTCTGTAGACATGGCACTACCGAGCAGGGACGTGGACTTTCCAGCACTGCTCTGTAGACATGGCATTACCGAGCAGGGAAGTGGACTTTCCAGCACTGCTCTGTAGACATGGCACTAGCCAGCATGGACGTGGACTTTCCAGAACTGCTCTGTAGACATGGCACTACCAAGCAGGGAAGTGGATTTTCCAGCACTGCTCTGTAGACATGGCACTACCGAGCAGGGACGTGGACTTTCCAGCACTGCTCTGTAGACATGGCACTAACGAGCAGGGAAATGCAATTTGTTGTGTACTGAAGCCTAATTTATTAAAAAAGCAATAAAGTTACATGCAGCTACAGGTAGAAGGTGTTGTAGGGTCCACCATTCCTCCACTCAGAAGATAAACCATGCAACTTTAATGTGTTCTGATCTTTGCATGAAAAAAGGAATCACTATCGTCGATAACGGCCGGGGGTTACATGAAAGAATGGACCTGCACACCGCATCGGCTGCTGAAAGCAGATACGCAAGGAGGAGGTGAGTCCATGGGGCAGATACAATAGGTAGTGGTGCAAAAAATGAAGACAATTAATTTTGCTGCACTTTTTCTGTGTGCGTGATAGGGAACGATATACACATGCTTTGCTGCAATCCATAAAAAATCATGAATGTTGCTTCTGTTATAGAGAATGGAACAAATAAATCTTGCCAAAATTGCACAAGAGGTGGTATTAGAAAGGTTTGCTGTGGGCACATTGCAAGGTCGTCTGCTTTACAAACTGATTCTGTGTGTGCCATGATGTGTATGCACTCCTTCCTCCGTGTGCGCGTTGATAATTATTGTGCATGTTATTGTGGCATACCAATTGTTATTAACAACAAGTAGAAACATGTGCATGACTTTACGGTCATAATATATTTATGTTATGTTATACAGCGTTTGTATTGCCCCCGCCATTTCTATGGCCTTATTCTAGCTAACACAATGTTTGTGGCTAGAACTTTTCAATATGTTGACCACAAACCTTGTATAACACCACCTCAATTTTTGAACCTGGGCAAGCAGATGAACATCACAAACTCATTTTATATTATACTAAAACATATATGATGTTTTTCATTTAATGGTCCGTTCTGGATTGCTCCCACTTCTACGATTATTTATTTTTACAAGAAACATACATGATCAATCTATAGACTGCTCGCATGACCCCTGACCCCAAGCCCACTAGCTTTGAAAGTTCTTTCCACCTCCAAAAGGGGTTTCAACTGGGCCTAGAGCAATACAGAGGTCATCATCCTAGGGCTGCCTGCAGAGATCAGGCAACCTACAAGAAGCATCCAGGTGCCTGCAGAGGTGGCCTTGCTCCCCCACCACCTCCTGCTGCTAATCTGAGCATAGCATCCTCCGTCCAGCCTGGTCCCATCAGCCACATGCACCACCATCAAACGATGAACAGAGCGGCCAATCCAGAACTCCATCTATCGGCGTGTCCTGCTCTGTAGACGCAGGCTGGTGGCTCTCCCTCTCCTTCCCACCATTGGATGCTCATCACCACTTCCAATGCTTGACTCCTTGCTTTGGGGTGACTCTTCCCCTGGTGACCCAGCTAAGGGCAAACATCCAGCCTTTCCCCCAGCCTCGTTGCCTCTATGTCTTTCAACTATTGCTTTGCTGTGTCCTGCTACTTGCTTGTGAGTAACAATTACATCTTTGCTCAGCCCTTCCATCACCAAACACCTCTCTTCCTAGCTCTTCCTTTCTCTTCTACTTTCTTCATTCTCCTCTGCCCAAAACCATTTCAACTCTCTTCGTAGCCCTATCATTTCTTTCCTCGACAGCACCACTCTTCTCGCTCACCTATTCTTGCTATTCACAAAACCTCGAACTCTAACTTTCATCCCACTTCCTCTTCTCGCTTCTATCTCAAGTGCCTCTTAACTTTGCAGACTCAACATCAGTATGCTTCTACCTCTCACTCTCCTTATATTGTTCTTTGGAATGCACAATTCATCTGTAACAAGACTTACTTTTCCTCTGATTTCCTTCTTTCTCATTCTCCCATTCTTGACTCCATTGCCCTTACATAAAAAAATGTATTTCTCTTTTTCTGCAACACGTATTGCCCTTCAGAACCCTGCCTACACCTTCACCCACTCTCCCAGCCCAACTGGTAGGCATGGCGATGTAGGACTGTTAACATCTTCCAAACTTCTTATCTCTCCTACTCCCCTAGCTCCTGCTATCTTCACAATTGGTTCTCCCGATGGTATTCACATCATATCTCTATCAGTCACCTGGTCGTGCGGGTCAAATTATTGACCACCACTCCGAACCAATTGACTCCCTTCCTCCCCATCACCTCCTCTTTATCGCAGGTCACTTTAACCTCCCCTCTCTCTTCACTACTCTATCCACTGACTTTAGCACTCTTCCCCTTAAAATCTCACTCTCTTCTGCTCAGTATCTGCCCACCCATTCAAATGGCAACTCCCATGACATTATACTCATGTCCTCTCAACTATCCACCTCTATAATCTCCACTCTCCTTCTCCTTCTGATCATTCAATCATCTTTGCCTAAATGTCTACTCCTACCACCAACCCAGTCTGTTCATCTACCACTTCCATTTCCAAGCACAAGTTTCCCTTCTCCAAATTCCCTATCTACCTCTCCGACCTAGACCACTCTCTTGCCTCCAATGCAACATTCATGGCTCCATCCACTGATAAAGCCTTCACTAACTTTAAAGCTGCTCCTAACGCTTGCTTCTCTTCTCACTTCCCTCTTACTACATTCACTCCTAACCCCTCCCCACCAAGGCCTTGGATTATACCTACCATCCACACCGTGAAAACAACAATTAGGAAAACCTTTGCACTTGGGAAAGATCGAGACACACCTCAGATCTCCAACTCTACCTGTCTGCTCTTCAGAATTACTCCTCTGGGCACGACTCTGCCAAACATGACTTCTATCTCTCTCATTTTGTTTCAATCCTGTGAACCTAAGGGTCTCCAAAAATCTCTCAACTCAATTCTCTCACCTCCTAAAGCCTCCGCCACCTCCTCTACTCTTTCTGATAATGGGTTAGCTTGATAATCTGCTTAAAAAATGTCCAACATTCTAAATACCCTAGCAAATTACTGTCTTTCCCCCACCTACTCACTTTTCTCCACCACATTTTCTCTTCTCTCCAGTGACAATGTCTTCCTTTGCCCCCACTAACCCTGATGGGATTCTTCACCTTCTCCTCAGGGATAACCTTTCATGTGCATTGATCCTCTATCCCCACATATAAAGAAACTAGTAGCTCCCAGTGTTTCTCCATATCTTCAAAAGAAGGTCTGGGAGTCCCTCTATTGGCACAAACACAGCCCATTGACCTGTTCTTCGGAAGATGACCCCCTAATAGAGTCTCAGCCAGGCTTTATCTTACTGCGCTTTTCACAGAGGAGACATTTCCATATGCATATCAGTCTTTGTCCCACCCAAAGGCAGACCTGCAATGAAATGCTCGGCAAATCTCCTCTGAACAAGATTACCAACAGCAACCCCAAACACGTGTTTCGGCCTAGCCAGGCCTCATCAGTGAGGTGGAGCAGTGCCTCACTGAGCACAGTGAGCAGGGGCTCCACATCTGGATTGCCCTGGTAACTTATGGCGAGACCCCAAGTACCTCAAAAGAAAGTCTGGGAGTCCCTCTGCTGACATGAGCACAGCCCATTGACCTGTTCTTGGTTGCATGGGACCTGGGAGAGTCTCGATCATGCTTTAGCTCAGTGCGCTTTTCACAGGGGAGAAATGTCCATATGCCTATCAGTTTTTGCCCCACCCAACGGCAGTCTAGCACTAACATGCTATGCAAATCTTCTCTGAACAAGATTACCAACAGCAACCGCAGCCACGTGTTTTGTCCTAATCGGACCTCATCAGTGAGGTGGGAGTGTGTTTCTCTGAGCACCATCTCTGTACCTCTTCTCCTGGCACCTTGATCTCCTCCTGTGGCTTTTCCTATCAACTCTTCGCTGATGACACTCAGATCTTCTCCTTTTTCAACTTATCTGGTGAGCTGAGTTCAAAAATGTCTTACTGTCTCTCCGCCATCAAATACTGGATGGCATCTTACTCAAGCTGAACTCCACTAAGACTAAAGTTCTGTACTTCCCATGCAAACAGGCTATCTCTTCCTTTCACCTCTCCTTCACTCTGTAAAACAATGTTAAAATGTTTTGTAAGCATTTTTGTGCCAAAAATGCATTGTTTTCCCTGTAATTTTCATTAAATAAATAAATTACATTCTCTACAGAATGATAAGGGATTGATTCGGTCCTGCTGGGATACGAAACTGTGACTGCAGGTCGCACCTAGAGAGGCCAGCTTCTAACTCCCTGAACTATCCTACCAGCTTCTGTGTTTTGCATATAATAAGAAACAAGGCAAATACATATGGCTTCACTTTTTTTAAATAATTCTTTATTTATTCTTCTGCATGTCATTTTGACGAACTGCGCCCTCAACCGGAGAGGGTATTTATTCAATAAGAAATAGTGCAAAAGCATGTTTTGTTTTATTTCAACATTCCTCTCCTATAATATCTCCCTCCCCCCACCACTCTCCCTCCCATTCACTCCTTATCCCACCCCCCCGGCGCAAATGGTTAACCAAGTATGATGACTGGGCTGCAACATCAGTGGCACTATGTACATTTTATTCGACAGGGACTTCCCAAAGCACTTAATGCAGGCAGGGGAAAAATCACGGGGGTCATTGCGTACTTTGAAGATTAGCTATATTTTCACAGAAAAGAGCTTCATGCTGCTCCTCTGGTTTGATGTACCTCATGTAAGATTCCGGTTAAGTTTTCCATTTCATAAATTTCCCTCACTTTGAGGGCCCACATTTCATCAGTTGGCAATCTGGGTTTTCCCCCCTAATGGTGAGGCACGCCCTGGCCGCCAGAAGCAAAAAGTGTACCATATGTGGCAGCCTGGTCCACTTCTCTTCCACCTCCTCAAACCCAAATAGCACCAACAATGGGTCCAACGCCCTCTCAATCCCATTAATACCCCTGACCCAACTGAGCACCTCCTTCCAAAACCTACACACTTCCGGACAAGCCCACCACATGTGCCAATAGGTAGCTCTCTGGCCACAGCCTCTCCAGCATGATGGACAGACGATGAGGAACGTACTGGCAACCGTATAGGAGTTTTATCCCGTGCAGCTTGTATTGACATGCCACAGAAGTCTTGTATGCGTTCTTGCATAAGTCACCACTGCGCTTCCTCCAGTTCCCTCCCTAGGTCCTTTTCCCACTTTCTCCGGTACTGTCCCATGTCCCCTACATTAGCTTTAAGGAGTGCCTGGTAAATATTGCAGGTTATTCCCTTGGACGTCTGCATCTCACTCAGTATCAATCCTAATTCTGTTAGGTCTCTCTATATTCCCTCTTTCCATTTTTATGACATCAATACCCCTTTCTTTGAATTGCAGGAAGTGGAATACTGAAAGCCTTCCTAACCCCAATCCCTCTTCAAGCTCCTCAATGGTAAATGTATTTCCTTTAACCAACTGTCACACTCTTTCGAGCCCAGCTTCAAACCATGCCTGGAATTGCAACAGCTCCTGAATCTCCTATGAACAGAGGTGCCCAAATATGACCCTGGGGTGATGGCCAAGTAGTAACCCCTTTCATCTCTCTCTTTGCACTCCATAGTGCCCAGAGCAGGCCTAATATATTGTGTTTCTGAACCTTGTGTGGTAGCTTACTCAGCAGTGCTCAAAGCCATTCTCCCACCGTCACGGGGCGGAGCATATGATTTACCATCCCTACACAGTGTTTATCCTTATCCTTGTCCATCCCTAAATGGGGAATCAATGCATGTAATTGGGCCGCCCTATAGTAGGTATACATGTCCAGCTAGACCACACCTCTGTTGTCCTTAGGCTGCGTAATATTTTCCGGGCTACACTTTGCTTCTGCCCCTGACATATAAATCTCATCATCTTACGGGTGAGTTCTTTAAAATGTTCCTCCGGCATTTTTATAGGGAGCATGTGGTATAGGAATAGCACCCTTAGTACTAGGTTCATCTTAACTGCATTCATGCGGCCCGGCCAAGCAAGCGTCAGGGAAGACCAAATTTCTAAGTCTGAAAACAGCCTAGTGATCAGTGTCGGGAAGTTTGCCTGATATAGGTCAGGTATTGCTTGTGTTTTCCAAATTCCAAGATACTTCAGCGCTATGTTTTCTATATGCCTACCATACCTCTCCAGGCCCTTTACCAGCTGTCTTGCAGAGTATCCGAATGGGAATATGCCGATTTCTCACAATTGATCTTAAAGCCTGCCAGCCTTCCGTAATCTCCCAATACTTGAATCGTTTTTGGTATGGATCTATGCGGTTCTTTAACATTGTCTGCATACATTACAAGTTTCAAATTCATCTCATCTTGCCCGATTCAGAGATTCCTCTTGTTTCCTGATAGACACTCTGTCCACCCGGGGGTCCTCCCAGGAGTTAAAGTCTCCACCCAAAATTGTCAGCTCTCTGTGTCGAGCCATTCCCTCATTCAGGGTGCATGAGTTGAATCTCCTTTGGCCCTGGTTTGGGGCATACACTGATGCCAGCACCCCATTAATCCCTTCCAACATTCCCTGTAATATCAATAGCCTCCCCTCCAACCGTTCAAATATCGAAACATGTGTGAGCTGCAGATGCTTCCCAATGACAATGCTCACACCTCCCTTCTTAGTTGTGCCCGAGGCCCAGTGTACCTGTCATATAACTCCTCCTTTCAGGGGGAGTCATCTCCAGCTTTTAGTCTAGTTTCTTGTAAGAGCAATATATCCCAGACTGCCAAATGGAATTCCCGCATCACCAGGGATCTTAGTGGGAGAATTGCGGAATTTGGCATTAAGAGTGCTCACAGCTAGCCTGCGCTCTCCCCGTTATCTTTGTCTATTGTGCCTGCCATCCATTATCCACTGCCCCACCATCCCATGTTGCGTTGCCTTCCAATAGCTTCCAGTTGTTGCCCACGCTGCCCTCCCCTCTTCCCTGTAACCTCACTGTAACCAACCCCGAAACCCCAATGCCCAAAACACATGTGGATCCCAGTGGGCCCATTTAGTCCTTACTCCACTGAGCCCCACTAGGTGAACTTGCCGAGATGCCCCAACAACGGTTCAGGGCTACCAGGGAAGCTCCATACCTACCCCCTCCCTCTCGTTTGTCCACATTAAAACAATCAGACTCCGAGCAGCAAGCATCTCTCCTTGCCAACCTCATCCTGATCAGCTTCAGAAAATTATCGATGTCTATGTTCAGGGAGTGAGTGTACAGACTTCTGAATTTGTGGCTGCCTGGTCTCTTTGATCCCGCCCCTTCCTCATCCCGGTCCCCTGGGTATTCTTTCTTTCAGTGTTTCTGTACCTTCTTCCATCTGGTGTGTTTCCTGATCCTGCAGGTGGGCCAACGCCCCCTGTGTATCCTCTTTTGTGGTTATGCGGAATTCCTCTCTGCATTTTTCGAATGTGAGGGAGAAGGGGAAGACCCAGCGGTATCTTTTGTTGCGCTCTCGCAACCACTGGGTCAGAGTTTGGCAGTCTCTACGCCTGGCCAATGTAAAGGCAGACATCTCTTGATATATCGCCACTCATAAGTCGGGTCTGGTCGATTGCTTCACTTTCTCCAAGATCTGCACTCTTTCCCTGTAGGTATGGCATTTGTCTAATATAGAGCATGGACCACACGGGGGCCCTCCGGCTCCATGCACTCTGTCAAAGTGGATCTCTGTCTCACCTTCAGACACCCCTCCGAACAGTGTTTCCAGGATGGATTTGACTTTTGCCTCCAGCCCCGGGGCCCCTTCTCCTTCCGTCTCCTTTACCCCAAGAATCCAAATGTTGCACTGGCGCTTGCGGTTCTCAAGGTCATCCACCTGTATCGTATTTTCTCTCCTCTAGTTCCTTGAGGCACGCTTCCATCTGCAATTTTAGAAGGTCAGCTGACAGATGTAAATGTTCCAGCCCCTCCACTCTTTCCTCTAGCTTGTCCACTAGGCCTCCCTGGGCTTGGAGTGAAGTCCGGATGTCCCCTCTGATCCCTCTGATGGACCTTCTTCTATCAGCGCAGTTAAGCCTGCTTTTGTGACTGTGTCTTGTTTCAGGTGCCATCCCTTCTCTTTTGGGTCCTGCTTGGCCGAGTTCTGTCCTCTTGTAGACTTACAATTTCTTGGCAGCTGTGTCTGACAGCATGGGTCAGTACAGCTTCCCACTTTCCAGGCCTCTCTCCCCTCGCTCCGCTCCTTTTATGCCCGCTTTCTCATAGGGGCAGTCAGTAACCGGTGTGTGAGGAGCTCCTCTGCTGTACTCATAGGCTCCACCGGGGTGTGAGATGTGCCCCTTGTCTCTCCTTGTGGCCCTTCCTGCCTTCACTTCTCTAAGTGTCAGTACGTGGGTGTCCTAGGTCCCGCTCCTCTCCTCCTCTGCTTGGTTTGTAGGCCATCTTCTAGTCTTGTCGTAGGCACTGACCTTGTCTCGCTTCCAGCCATGTCTGCTCCTCTTCAAACCTCTCTCCACGCTCCCGCCTTCTACCCCAACCTCTATTGCAGTGATGTTCGCCTCGGGGCAGGTGTGGAACCTCTGCCTTCCTCTGTGTCAGCGTGGTGCAGGGTTCTCTTTCTTATATTCCATATTCGTGTGATTGAACATGGCTCTGGGTTCTCTTTATCCCTCACAGTCCTGATCTCCTCAGTGAGCTCTGTCCCTCCTTCTGATGCTGGAACAATGCCTGCTGTGGTCCGCAGCGTGCTCCTTATCCCATGTGCTGCCATTCCCACGTCCCGCAATGTTGTGGCTGCTTCTAGTGGGGGTCTTCTTCACGACCTCTTCTTAGAAGGGGAGACCCTGTTCGAGGCCTTCTCTGCACTTCGATTGTTTCCGCACTGGGTCTCAGGTGCGCTCACCCCCCACTCCGCAATGCGGTTGCTGCTCTGGCATGCCTGATCCGTGTCTTACTTTCGGTTTCTCTCCGGGGGGGTTAGTCACTCCGCTTCGCTGCTTTAGGTTTCCACCAACGTTTCTCCCTGTGTCCTGGGAGTTCTTCTTTCTTTTCTGCTGTCCTGCATTATAACGGGCTCACTGTTCGCCCCACTCACATTACAAGGGGCATCGATACAGAGCCAGTGTGTCAGGCAGCCATCTTGCCTGCACCCCCTAGTAGTCTCTCATGGCTTCACTTTTCAAATGTGAAAGATGCCCCTTTGTTTGAGGCAAAATTTCATTGATGCATTTTTACAAATTGAAGTAGCAAATACAGTAGATCATTAGTTTGCTTCTTGTTTGCCTTAAAACATATCTATGTGGAATGCTTTGCAGCCAAACCTGCTCACTACTTCTCCTATCATGCAAGCAACACGAAGAGTGCAAAATGTATTTCCTCAATTTTTTTGCCAAACAACCCAATGTATGTGTCGTGACCCCTGATTGTTTTGTTCGCACAGTTAAAATTCCAGACAGCAAGTAGTGCCAGGTTCACTTTTACGTTAGTGCTTACACGGAGGTGTATGATCTCATGTGGACTCTGAGTGAAACACAACTGATACACGTTGAGATTTTGGGAGAGCCAGAGCATGAAATGTGGAGTGCTGTTTGGCAGCAGTGACTACCTGCCAGCGAGATATGGTGCTGATCTGTAGCAGAGACCAGCTGCCAGTGAGGTATGCTGCTGGTCTGTAGCAGAGACCAGCTTCCAGAGAGTTATGGTGCTGGTCTGTATCAGAGACCAGCTGCCAGTGAGGTATGGTGCTGGTCTGTAGCAGAGACCAGCTGCCAGTGAGGTATGGTGCTGGTCTGCAGCAGAGACCAGCTGCCAGTCAGGTATGGTGTTAGCCATTAGCATAGATGCTGACAGGGAGGTAATATGCTGGCTGATCACATAAAACTAGGAGATGGAGAAGTGTTCCACCATTCTCTGTACAGAGGCCATATTACACCGGAAGGCTCAAAATATTGAAAGCAGTATTTGTGAATGAATATACAAATGTAAATTGTTATTATGCCAGACTGGAATAAGGACTGGCTGAACAGTTTAGAGGTAATTAATAGAACGAACAGCGCATGGCTCTTAAAGAGAAGATTTATTTCTTCTTGTTATAACATTAATGAAATGCTATATATTGACTTCTCTGGGCAAACTCAGAGAAATTGCTAGATTAACATACATGTAGACAAGCGTGTATATAGGCGTGGGTACGGAACTTAAATTGGGGTTACCCAGGATTTGTGGTGGACGTTTTCTTATTTTGCAGCTATGAAAATGGGCCAATGTGTGATAAATTACAATATGAGGACCAGTTCATGTGTTTCCAGTAAGCACATTCTAATGAGGTTCTTGCTGTAGTCTTTAGTTGTAATACTTTAAGGTCGGCATATCCAGTACTGCTTATTGTTTCCTGCAATATGAAGTAATTATACTGCTGACATGTCTCTATCACCACTGCTCACCCAGGTACACAATCCCTAGAAAGAACACATGCAGGTGGATGGGTCATATGTATTACATAGACAGCTTTTTGGCCAACATTCTGATTTCTGTATATTCAGCACTATCACTGCGCTACAGTTAAATTGAGTATCAAGTTCCATAGGAAATCTGAAAATTGAATTGCTAATAACTTTTTACTTGCATGACAGATTTTGGTGATATTTTGCAAACAAGTTCACCAGCCCCTACTTCCCTCCCTTAGCGCCCTGTCTCCAACCCCTGCAGGACTAGAAATTTTGCGAAAGATTTGTTAAAAATGAACATGTTATCAACCAGGCAAAACAATGCTGTTTTTGACCTACTCCCATTCATTTCCCCATAGAGAAAAAAGTAAACATTTCTGCACAGCGCACAGCAACAGCTGCTGGATTGACTTGGACCATGTATGAAACAAATTGGGCACAAAGCGTTGACTCGATTTCCGGAAGTGGTCTGGGGTTGTTCTGTCCAGTAGTTAAAATATTTGACTGGGAAGGGGTACCCCCCTTCTCCCAAAATGATAGGTATGTCTCCCCTGGTACTTTACAGCAGAGAGGCTTTTCAGAAATGAAAGAGCCACCATTTTCTTGTTGTTCGATGCAAGAAATAACCAGAGCTATTTCCCAAAATCCCGGGGTTACCCAAAAACAAAAAGGGTGAAAGAGAATCAGGCTAGAGGTGGGGAGGATAAAAGAGGACACCATATGAAATTGGGAGGTTGGGGTGGCAGGCTATGGACCAAGACTAGAGCTTTAACGTTTTCTCATACCGGGGTTGTTTTCGCCTAACCGGGAATGAAAGTGCATCACATGAATAACCCGGGTTATTTTACAAATAACCAGTGCCATTATATGAATAACCATAGTTATTTGTAGTAAATTACTATTATCAGCGATATACTGACCACGGATATGGGAAATGTTTTTTTAAAGAGAGTTATAAAATGTGATTAATACAAAGAAAAGTGGAATGTTACAGCTACAGTGAGGTGGGGGATGGGTGTGGTTGAAGACTATGGAAACTCAGGGACGTCATTTAGGGGTCAGCAAAGGTCGCAACTGTGACCTTTGAGGTCTCCCTTGCGATCTCTGTCTTTAAAAAAAACGGGGAAAAAACTCAATTCAATACAATAATTGCTAGACTCATCAAAGGTTTATTTCAGACACACTTCGGGGGGCGAGTCACTGATTTAGTCTGTTCTTAAACGCCTCAACTCAGTCTTTCATCTTTCTAAGGTCGATAAATGAGTACCAACACAGGTTGGATGATATTGGGCATAATTTTTTTCTATATAAAGCACTTAAGCGTAAATGCTATATAATAACACATCAATATCATTTGGTCATGGACGTCTGCTTGCATTCACAGTAATTTAGTAATATGGGCCTATATACACTGATCTTAACGATATATATGGCGATCCATTCTTGTATGAAATGTACATCATAAATTATGTGATATCGTAACCATATTTATCGTAGTGTACAATGCTATGTGATGCCACTTCCTGTTTTGTCAATAGGTGAAAGGTCGTGTTCCATCGCTTCCCGCGATATCACTTTGGGGTGAGGTCAAATGACATCACTTCCTGTGATGTCATCAGGGGGTCAAGGGTCGTGTGATGTCACTTCCGCTACCCCTGGCATTTTGGTGAAATGACGTCCCTGTGGAAACTGGGTTGCTTTAAGGAACCGAATGGTGCAATATGGCAATTGGACATGGCCAAAGACCAGTGGGTCTCAACAAAACCTAATGGGGCATCATGTAAAGGGTAATATGCTGTTGACTGGTTAATTATCACCAGTCTGCTGGAAGGACTTGTGTGGGTAACCCACTAAATTTCTTTTGAAAAATATTTAGTTTCTCCAATAATTCTTGAAAAAGTACTGGTAATTCCGATGAATTTATAGTAAAAGTATTTTTATTCAACCATTTACATCTTTCTGAGGCCTTTGGCAAACGTTATATTTTTCAATGTATTTCGGTGAATGATAGACCTTCATCATGTATGTGTCGTGACCCCTGATTGTTTTGTTCGCACAGTTAAAATTCCAGACAGCAAGTAGTGCCAGGTTCACTTTTACGTTAGTGCTTACACGGAGGTGTATGATCTCATGTGGACTCTGAGTGAAACACAACTGATACACGTTGAGATGTTGGGAGAGCCAGAGCTTGAAATGTGGAGTGCTGTTTGGCAGCAGTGACTACCTGCCAGCGAGATATGGTGCTGATCTGTAGCAGAGACCAGCTGCCAGTGAGGTATGGTGCTGGTCTGTAGCAGAGACCAGCTTCCAGAGAGTTATGGTGCTGGTCTGTATCAGAGACCAGCTGCCAGTGAGGTATGGTGCTGGTCTGTAGCAGGGACCAGCTGCCAGAGAGTTATGGTGCTGGTCTGTAGCAGAGACCAGGTGCCAGTGAGGTATGGTGTTAGCCATTAGCATAGATGCTGACAGGGAGGTCATATGCTGGCTTGTATCAATGACTCACTTCCAGTGAGCTATGGCACCTGACAGTAATTATAACTAGCTGACGGGGAGATATGATGGCTTACAAGACTTGGTTCCATGGGATGTTAAGGTTTCCCCCAGAATGAGGGCTTTTCTTGTCTTTGAGATGGCATTGGAGTTGTGCCTTTAAATTCCCTATCTTATAAAGATCATCGCTAGCAATTGAGCATGCTGATCTCATAAAACTAGGAGATGGAGAAGTGTTCCACCATTCTCTGTACAGAGGCCATATTACACCGGAAGGCTCAAAATATTGAAAGCAGTATTTGTGAATGAATATACAAATGTAAATTGTTATTATGCCAGACTGGAATAAGGACTGGCTGATCAGTTTAGAGGTAATTAATAGAATGAACAGCGCATGGCTCTTAAAGAGAAGATTTATTTCTTCTTGTTATAACATTAATGAAATGCTATATATTGACTTCTCTGGGCAAACTCAGAGAAATTGCTAGATTAACATACATGTAGACAAGCGTGTATATAGGCGTGTGTACGGAACTTAAATTGGGGTTACCCGGGATTTGTGGTGGACGTTTTCTTATTTTGCAGCTATGAAAATGGGCCAATGTGTGATAAATTACAATATGAGGACCAGATCATGTGTTTCCAGTAAGCACATTCTAATGAGGTTCTTGCTGTAGTCTTTAGTTGTGATACTTTAAGATCGGCATATCCAGTACTGCTTATTGTTTCCTGCAATATGAAGTAATTATACTGCTGACATGTCTCTATCACCACTGCTCACCCAGGTACACAATCCCTAGAAAGAACACATGCAGCTGGATGGGTCATATATATTACATAGACAGCTTTTTGGCCAACATTCTGATTTCTGTATATTCAGCACTATCACTGCGCTACAGTAAAATTGAGTATCAAGTTCCATAGGAAATCTGAAAATTGAATTGCTAATAACATTTTACTTGCATGACAGATTTTGGTGATATTTTGCAAACAAGTTCACCAGCCCCTACTTCCCTCCCTTAGCGCCCTGTCTCCAACCCCTGCAGGACTAGACATTTTGCGAAAGATTTGTTAAAAATGAAAACGTTATTAACCAGGCAAAACAATGCTGTTTTTGACCTACTCCCATTCATTTCCCCATAGAGAAAAAAGTAAACATTTCTGCACAGCGCACAGCTACAGCTGCTGGATTGACTTGGACCATGTATGAAACAAATTGGGCACAAAGTGTTGACTCGATTTCCGGAAGTGGTCTGGGGTTGTTCTGTCCAGTAGTTCAAATATTTGACTGGGAAGGGGTGCCCCCCTTCTCCCAAAATGATAGGTATTTCTCCCCTGGTACTTTACAGCAGAGAGGTTTTTCAGAAATGAAAGAGACACCATTTTCTTGTTGTTCGATGCAAGAAATAACCAGGGCTATTTCCCAAAATCCCGGAGTTACCCAAAAACAAAAAGGGTGAAAGAGAATCAGGCTAGAGGTGGGGAGGATAAAAGAGGACACCATATGAAATTGGGAGGTTGGGGTGGCAGGCTATGGACCAAGACTAGAGCTTTAACGTTTTCTCATACCGCGGTTGTTTTCGCCTAACCGGGAATGAAAGTGCATCACATGAATAACCCGGGTTATTTTACAAATAACCAGTGCCATTATATGAATAACCATAGTTATTTGTAGTACATTACTATTATCAGCGATATACTGACCACGGATATGCGAAATGTTTTTTTTTTAAAGAGAGTCATAAAATGTGATTAATACAAAGAAAAGTGGAATGTTACAGCTACAGTTAGGTGGGGGATGGATGTGGTTGAAGACTATGGAAACTCAGGGACGTCATTTAGGGGTCAGCAAAGGTCGCAACTACGACCTTTGAGGTCTCCCTTGCGACCTCTGTCTTTAAAAGAAACGGGGAAAAAACTGAATTCAATACAATAATTGCTAGACTCATCAAAGGTTTATTTCAGACACACTTCGGGGGGCGAGTCACTGATTTAGTCTGTTCTTAAATGCCTCAACTCAGTCTTTCATCTTTCTAAGGTCGATAAATGAGTACCAACACAGGTTGGGTGATATTGGGCATACATTTTTTCTATATAAAGCACTTAAGCGTAAATGCTGTATAATAACACATCATTATCATTTGGTCATGGACGTCTGCTTGCATTCACAGTAATTTTGTAATATGGGCCTATATACACTGATCTTAACGATATATATGGCGATCCATTCTTGTATGAAATGTAAATCACATTATAGTGATATCGTAACCATATTTATCGTAGTGTACAATGCTATGTGATGCCACTTCCTGTTTTGGCAATAGGTGAAAGGTCGTGTTCCATCGCTTCCCGCGATATCACTTTGGGGTGAGGTCAAATGACATCACTTCCTGTGATGTCATCAGGGGGTCAAGGGTCGTGTGATATCACTTCCGCTACCCCTGGCATTTTGGTGAAATGACGTCCCTTTGGAAACTGGGTTACTTTAAGGAACCGAATGGTGCAATATGGCAATTGGACATGGCCAAAGACCAGTGGGTCTCAACAAAACCTAATGGGGCATCATGTAAAGGGTAATATGCTGTTGACTGGTTAATTATCACCAGTCTGCTGGAATGACTTGTGTGGGTAACCCACTAAATTTCTTTTGAAAAATATTTAGTTTCTTCAATAATTCTTGAAAAAGTACTGGTAATTCCGATGAATTTATAGTAAAAGTATTTTTATTCAACCATTTACATCTTTCTGAGGCCTTTCGCAAACGTTATATTGTTCAATGCATTTCGGTCAATGACAGACCTTCATCAGGAACTGTGTAAAACGTTGCTTTAAATCTTTGGTCTGATTTACTGTGCTTCCTTATTGGTAATTTATCCAATTTCTCTTCACTCAAGCATGCTTGTTTGTGTTAGCTTTTGCATGTCCTTAATATGACTTCTTTAACTTCCTGTTATGTAAGTTAATGTAGTAGCAGCAGGGCACCTTGCTCGCATGAAAAGGGACCGCATCATGTAAAGGGACCACAGTGAAAGGCTGTGGCCATTGTCTTTGGCTAGTGTGCCTAAAAGAGACCAAGTGCTATGGCCATAGCCGATGGCCATGGCTAGTGGGCCCATTTAGGAAACCTATTGGAGCAATATGTAGAGTGGCCACGGCCAAACCCATGGGCACTGGCCATGGATAGTGGGACTGCAAGGAAGCTATTCGGGCAACATGTAAAGGGGCCACTGTTGAAGGCCAGGGCTAATGGTCATAGGTGAAGGCCATGGCTAATGAGCGGAAAAGACATTTAGTGTTTTAAAAGATACAGTGGGTATGCCGAAAGCCATGCTCATGGGCCAGGACTGAAGGCCCTGGCTAGTAGACCAGAAAAACAAGCCGTGGCAACATAATGGGTCCAAAATAAACATATTTGGGGAACATGTGCAGTGGACATGGCTGAAGGACATGGCTAGTACCCGGGGTGCAGTTAAGTTGTGCAGATTGAACGCAACAAATCCTTTGAAATTTAGCAGATGCAGGAAGTCATTACCAGCTTAATTTTGCGCGTTCCTGTTGCAAAGCCCATGCACACATATATATTGTTTTTTTAAATTTAATTTAATGTGGTATTAGATCAAAGTACTATTTCACATCCCAGCAATTAATTTAATTACAAGAGCATTGCAATGTTTCATTTTCACAAGACATTAAAACAATGAAATTCATCATTCTAAAATCTATATGCATTCATCACCTATTACTATTTCATTTATCCTTACAATTTCTCTAAAATTTCAATCACAATTTTCCACACATTGTATGGGCGATCATGAGGCTAATATTGGCAGAGTTATTACAGTACTTCCAAAAAGAGTCAGCACTAATTGTCATGGGATTGTGCACAAATGGTCCCAATAGTAGCATGTAAATCTCTAACAACTTTCCACACCTGGTAAGTACATGCTGTGCACTTTCATATGCCAATGGATCTTTACACATTCTACATGTCCGAAGGGTTTGAGCGATATACTTTACTAGCAAGTTGAATCTGGGTACATGAACTACAGGGAATATCTTTAAGTAAGATTGTGATTTAAAATATTTATATTACTTCGTGCTGTGTGCAGGATATCTTCGGAGAGATTCCATGTGGGTGTAGTTGTTAATCGAATCCCAGTCTTTCAACTTCTTTTCAAATTCATCTCTAATACAAAATAATCCTGTCTCCATTCTGGTGTCCACTCTATTCTTCCAAATAACTCTAGCGCATGTCTAAACCATGCATGCAGACCAATTCCTTTTCCCTGTTTCATCATGGCATTACCCATTTCAATCAGAAATGCACTATTACACTATTTATCCAATATACCCCTAGGTTTCAGAACAACAGATGCAAGTGACATAAGGCCAAACTCTAGACCAATTAATTCCATTGGAACAGATCTTGCAAGACCAAGGACAAATCTCCAAAAGAGCCCTTCTATAGTTTTTAACCACATGAGACATTTGGCTCATGTTCAATACCTCAAGGCCATAGGCAATGGCGAGCACACATCTTTGTTTGCATAGCATCTTTATTCCTGTGTAACTATATCCAGCTGTATTAGTTGTACATTTTGTAAAAAGAACTGTCTGGACAATGGCTCTCTGTCTTCTGTAGGTCTTTAGTTCCATGTATTTATTATCTCCATATTCAACGCTTAGGTACCTATATGACAATACCCTTTCAATGTTGCTTCCTCCAATGATCAGGGGGGCTGTACTACAGCCTTTACCATAACACATCAATTTAGTTTTTTCAACATTGACAACCAGATTGTTGGCATTAGCAAATGTATAAAGTTTAGTGGCTGCGCTACGCAGGCTGACATGTGTGACATATGTGTGATCAAATAACAAGATGTCATCTGTGAATACACCCAGCACACGTGATGCCCCAATTTTGGTGGACTACAATTTACACCCTCTTACTGAGTCGGAAGGTCAGCAATTTAAATGTTGAACAGTAGGGGGGGTCAACACACACCCTTGCTTCACACACTTGTTGGTGTGTACCTCCTCTCTGCTGGCACCCCCCCCTCCAACCTTACATGGACAAGTGTTGTGTGATGCAATTGTGTAATTGCCTCCAGTAAACATGGGGCAACGCCCAACGTCTGTAATTTCCACCACAATTTCCCATGATCTACTATGTCAAAGGCAGATTTTAGCTCCACATTTGGGACATACAAAGGTAATGCTCCTTTACACCATACGTTACCCACTAGAGAGTCCAACAATAATATATTGTGTGATGTCGATACCCCACTCCTAAAACCTGTTTGAAAAGTTTTGATCAGTTTATCCTCCTCAACCCATGTTTGCAAAGCCTTCATCAATAGGGATTTAAAGAGTTTGCTGGTGACATCCGTTAAGGGAAGTAACCGGTAGTTAGTTGGTGATTTTCTGCATGTTTTTGAAGATAGGATTTATATATATTACAAAAGAAGGGATTCACATTGACATGCAAAATGGCATGATGGGGGGTTTGGGGACATCAATAGGAGCATGACAAGTTCAGCTGGTCACGACTTCCCACATCACCTGCATGTTGCATTAAATCTGCACAACTTAACTGCACTTTAACTGAGTATTTTTTTAGTGAATATCATGGGTTTTGTTTGACCATGTTTCAGTGAAAAAAATATATAAATATATATATACATCTGTGATTCAGATAAAAATCTGGTAAAATATGCAGTTCGTTGGTGGTGTCCATCAAGTTAACAACTGCCACCCAGTGGTATGTATGGTGGTTGGTTTACAGAAAAAAACGAATAATTGCTGTGCCCACTAGAATATCTGCATTTGTTTCTTGTCCATCTTTCAGCCACCAAAAGGGAAGATTCTTTAATTTGGCATAATGTATGACAAGTGAACTATGGCAAAAATATTCCCGGTAAAAGTGAGCTTGCTTTTTTTTTCCGTCCAAGTGCAATTACATCTATTATTAGTGAATGCACCACGTCCCGTGGTCTATATTCTGGCGCACATGTTTCCGATCAGTTGCCTGGCTTTTTTATTCATGTGCCGATTATTCCCCTGTTTTGCTCTCCATTTCTTTGGGAATAAAGGATGTTTGTCCCCAATCCTGATGTTATTTCAATTTTTCCAATAGCAGATTGATGTTTTGTCCCTATGAAAGTGTTTTCTTAGTCTCCATCATATGTTTTGTCCCTATGAAAGTGTTTTCTTAGTCTCCATCATCTGTTGCATGTACTATTTTAGATATTCCCATGGGATTTGCTATGATTGCTGACTTATTTTCAAGTTGCTTTTTTGTTTCACAAGCATGCACATGAAAGGGTGGTAATGTCCAACATTGGTTCTCGGAATGAAGAGGCCATCTTGGAAAATGGATAATACGATCAGAATAGTGTTTTGGTGCCACCACATTACACATACGAACATTCAAATATGCATCAAGAAATTTGAAATATTTACTTTTAACAGAAGCTTGTATTTGTTTTAATTTTATATTAAAAAAACATATATCTCAGACCTTTTACGTGATTGTGTGTTTTTTTATGCACATGGAACACATGATATGTGGCTCTACTAGATGTGCAAATTAATGGTTTATTTATGTGCTATAGTTTTCTCAAAAGTTGCCATTTTATTAAATAAAAAGGGGTGAGATGAAGGCCTATCTTTCCCTAACCTAACAAGGACGGCCCTGCCTGGCAAACTAAACTAGACAAAAAATGACCTAGTGTCCAAAAATGTATCTGACTCTCACCCTATTACACACAACACAATTATACAAGGAATCTTTGGCTATTTTTCTCAAAGCCTTCAAAAAGTATTAATTGTGAACAGGGTTGGACTCCATTCTCCTGGATCAATTCAGGAATACCTCCAATAAACAAATAAAGTGATGATTCAATAATGTTATCTGCAATAACAAAGTTTGATTCAATGTAGCACAACCAGTCTTTCCATTCACTGGATCCTTCCACTTGACAAAGAAAATGCCTCTTTCACAAATGCCTGGTCACAAATCAAAACAACTGTTATTTTCCACAGTCTCCTGGTTGGCAGAGAACATGTTTATCCCTCAAAACACAAGTTCATAAACCAAGACAATTATTCTCTTCAAAAAGGCCAAGTAATTAATAGCACATTTCACATCTTCTTCAAAGGAAACACATGTGTCAGGATAGCATAGTAATTGTTCTTGTTAATGCAAATGTTCATCACAAAAGGAAACAGAATTACCACATTCTCTCCTACAAATCTCATTACCACACCCACAGTACTTCAAATTATCTTTCCTGGTAGACTCACCTGAGAGGACTAACTACTATTGGTCTCTTTCCTGGTGTACTCTCCTGCCAGGATGAAAACACCTACAACTAAAATTGGGTTCAGAGGTAATGCTTGTTCCAAAATTCTCCACACCAGTATCCTGGGTGTGGAGGCTTGAACAATAACTGCTTCTCTTTAAAGCCTCTTGACTCTTGACAATGTGGGTTACAGCTCTTCCAACATTGGTATTCCATAAGAGGGAAGTTGCACCCTTGTTGTCTCTGTATGCTTCTTCTATAACTGTTTGGCTGTTGGCAATGCAGGTTACAATTTTCCCCCAATTGGTATCCCTTAACGGGAGATTTTGGGCCCTGGTTGCCCTTGTATCACTCTCCTGTGGCCTCTTGACTTTTGGCAATGTGGGTTACAATTATTCCCCAATTGGTATCCCTTATCAGGGAAGTTGCGCTGTGGCTGTCTTATTTCATTTATTTGGTATTCAAAATCATTAGTTTCAATTAAAAGTCTTTTTCAGAGTGTCCCGGTTTCACCTGGTGTCTCAGGACAACTCAAAGTTCTTCCTTTTCATCTCCTTTTGATTCATGGGTACGGTAGCGGGTCTCTTGCATCTGTCTGCACTGCTGAAAGTTCCGATATGACTGCTGTGGTAACCGCAGTCCTTCCGGGGAGCTTTCACAGCTCTGTGAGATCTGTGGTTCTGCTTCTTTACCAGATCCGTTCACAACAAGTTGGGAGCTCATCTACCACAGGGTGTAGCTTTCCCCATTGCAGCTGCACCTTCTCTGCATGATCACACCTCCTCCCCCACATTGGCCTCAGCTGGTGCTTCTACTGCCTCCACAGCATCTCCTACATTCAGTCCTGCTGACGCCTATGGTACGCCATCAGCGTCTCCTACTCCCACCTGAAATTCATTCTGGAATTTCATTGTTCTGCTCAGAAGCTTCATACTACAACAAGTAGACTGCTTATTAAGCTTCATGGTACTTTTAATCTTCATTAACTCTGAGCTTCTCTTTCTTGTCCCGGTACCTCAAGCAATATGGATTCTGAAGTCCATAGTGGTTTTTACAGGAGAAAGATCAGTTTGTTTATAGTAAGCCATGAATGCTTTAGGTACATTAGGGGGATCATGAGTTAAAGAGGCCACCAAATCCCACTGATATGAGTACCCTCCCTCCCATGTCATCCTCCTGCATAACACCCCCCCAGGTTCAGGATCAGGTAGCAACTGCCTTTCCCTGGACACATGAGATTAGGCTGATGATCTCACTGGATTCATCACATACCGTTCCCCTGATGTCGCTGGTTTTCACAGCCTCTATTGGATATTGAGAAAGGAAATCTACATTACCCTGTTCTTTTCCTTTCTCATATTTGACCAAATCCAAAAACTTGTGCATGACTCTGGCATTGGTGTTCTTTCAAAGGCTCAGACATTTAACGGGGGCATGATCTCTAATGAGTTGGATCCTTCTACCCGTTAGATAGTATCTTAAATATTTCACAGCCCACTTAATGCTGAGGCTTCAAGTTTAAGGGTAGCATAGTTCTTCTCTCGAGGAAATAGCTTCCTACTAATATAGAGGATAGGGTGTTCTTTACCATCATGGCATTGTGCGAGTACAGCTTCATTACCAGTATGTGATGCATCCGTTTGTAGAATAATCCCTCTATTCAAGTACGCCATCTTCAAGACAACTTCACTACATATGATATGCTTCAGTTTATCAAAACACACTTGGTCCTCATGGCACCATTTACGTTTCTGGGCTTCTGCATTTTTAAGCTTGTCAGTGAGAAGGGAAGTGATGGATGCAAAGTTTGGGATGAATCTTCTACAATAGCCAATGCCCGTAGTTCTTTTTTTGTTTTAGGAGCCTGGGTTTCTTCAACAGCTATAACTTTTTTAGTTTTGGGTTGAACCAATCCATTCCCTACAAAGAAGTCTAGATATTTCACTGCAGATATGGTGAGATGACATTTCTGTGGATTGGCAGTGAGTCCAATTCTCCTTTGAGTCTGAGTCACCATATACAAATGGGACATATGTTCTGGTCATGATTTAAGGTGGATTATAACTTGATCCATCAGTTTTTGGAAGGTGTCCAGGGCCCCATGTAAACCAAAAGGGAAAATCTTAAATTGAAATAGACCTATGGGGGTGGGAAAGGTCGTCTTTCATTTATCTGCTAGATTGACTGGGACTTGCAAATATATTTTTGTCAAATAAATTGTGAAAAGGTGAGCCGCATCTCGCAACCTATCAATAAGATTGTTGATCTGAGGCATGGGGTAACTGTTGAATTGTCACCGTTCATTAACCTTGCTGAAGTCAATAAAAAACCTCCACGAATTGTCAGGTTTAGTGACCAATACAATAAGAGAAGACCAAGGATTTTGCGAGTGCTCAATGATTTCACCATTCAACCTGGCTTCTAGCACTTTTTGACTAATTCTCTTCCTAGTCTCTGGGATTCAGTAAGTCTTTTGATGTACAACCTTCCCTGGAAGGCAACGAATATTATGATATATTCCCTTAACTATCACTGGTTCAGTTCTAAATACATTAGGCAATTGCTGTAAGAGGTCTATTAAATCTTGTTTTGGTTTTGCGCTAAATCTGGAGAGATTAAATTGTTGGTATCATTCTCATCAGTTAACACACTGGTTAATATCACTGAAGTGTTTTGAATAGGATTTTCTTTCCACTTTTAAGGAGATTAATATGATAGATGTGAGTTTTAATCTTTTGATCAGGTTGTAAGATTTGATAGTTGGAAGGTCCTGCTTGTTCTGTAATCTCATAAGTGCCATGCCACCCGGATTTTGTTCTCAGAGGAGGGAAGTAAAACCAGAACCTTTTGACCCACAGAAAAAGATCTTATCACTGATTTCTCATAGTATTCTTTCTGGTGTTCTTGGGTTTTGCAAAACAAAAGAGGTGATGGGTGGAAGATTTGGAATTAATCCTAGCCTCTGGCATTGCTCTGGCCAACCCTCCAGACCATCGTTCTTCACCTGCCAAGCCATTACAAAAGGGGAAATACCATATGCAAATCCGAGTTGGTCCCACCCCAAAAGGGGCAGTCCAGCCCAAACTGCTTGGTCACATCCCTTATGCACGAGACCACAAGCATCCCCAAACATGTTTCAGTTTCGTTGGGCATCATCAGGCTCAGGACCCACGTCTGGGTATACCCGCCCCACTCAGGGTGACTACAGAAAAACAAAAGAGGTGGTGGCTGGAAGGTTTAGAATTAATCTTAACCTCTGGCATTGATCTGGCAACCCTCAAGACCATCATTCTTCACCTGCCAATCCATTACAAAAGGGGAAAGACGTTGACATATCCCAGAGGTTGCAAATCCTCATTTTGCTGGGTGTTCAGGTGTTGAGCATTGATCTTCGTAGATCACACTGTTATTTTCAAGCTCTGTTTCAGAGGGATACTTATGATTAGTCTTTTCTGTATTTTGAGCATCATCACCTACTTTAACCAACAAGCTAGTAAGTGTACCAGGATCATGTGCCACCATTTTATTCTTCCGATTGGCTCTTTTGGTTAATTTGGATGTTTTCACAGGGCGCAATGAACTGATAGAGTCCTTGTGTATGCTATCAAATGTCTGCAACCCATTTCTGTTTCGCTTCACATTTTGTCTGTTTATCAATCACTTTTGTTTGCTAGTCAGAAATATCACCTCGGATCCTGATACATCGTTAGCCTCTTCAAGTTGGAATTCGTTATTTGAGCAGTGATGTTGATCATTACCCATATTAGCACTGCTTCAGCGTTAGATTCAGCTGTTGCTATTAACTCATCCAGGCTGCTGTCATTGCGATGACTCGCCTGGTAATTGTGGTTAATAGTCGTAACATTCTGACGTATCTTCCCACACAATCTGAGTAAAACTTTCAATGAAATTTGCAGTGCCATAACCGATGCCGTTATTTCAGCGTGCATCTCATTGACTACAGTCGTATCTCCCGATTCGTCGTACTCTGCATACAGGTTAGATGAGGCAGAACGTCTTGTGTTAGGGCATTGGGTATTACCCGGAAGATTGCTTTCACTGCCCTCCAACACTCCTCCCATTTCAACCTCCACCATACGCTCTACTTCATCAGATCCATTGATGTTTTTCTGTAATGAATAACGTAATTCTGATTACAAATTTTCATCCACCACCGAAGGCCTTGTGTTACTCTGCACCCCACTGATGTTATTTTTCCTAAATCCTTTCCTCCATATCAATAGTAGCGTGGGAACAAGGGGCTCTCCTAATCACAATTGCTGGCTCAATAGGAAAGGAAGACGTTATTTTCCCCTTTAAACTAGCAGACGGAATTGTTAGGGATTTAGATTGCTTTTCCCAATTCATTTACACTTAGGCCCTCATTACGAGTTTGGCAGTAACCATGCCGCTATTGGCGGCAGGGCTGCCGCCGAAATCGCGTCCGGGTCCTCAGAATGAGGAATAACCGTCCCATTCCGAGTTCGGAAGGCTCGGTAATTCCTCCCTCCAAGGACCCAGACCCGGTCCTTCCCCATTCCCATTTCAGCCCGATAGGGCTGAATGGGAATGGGAGAGGGAGCAAACAATGGGCCATTACGAGTTGGCCCGTTGTTTGCTCCCTCTTCCCCTCGTGGGACCCAGTAAGCACGCCTGGTGTGACCAGGCGTTGCTTCTGGGGCCCGCAAGGGGACCTCGTAATGAGGCAGTACAGGGTAAACGGCGCCGGCACCTTTTACGGCGCCGTTTACCCCGTACCGCCAGGGTCGTAATGAGGCCCTTAGTGTTCATGTCTTTATGCCTCAAATTGTAACCCCTCCTTTTTAATGACGATTTACCTGCCATTTTTAACCACTTTTTCTTCAACAGTCTGCACAAAGTACTTGTGTGCAAGATTAAATGACGTACTTTCTTAGATTGTTGTAAGCCTCTCCACTCCTCTCCCTGCGAAATGCAGACTGCGAGACTGCACGAACACTTTCCAACACTTCCACGACACACGCGGGCTACGCACCATTCTGCTGCTTTTGAGGCGTCCAGGTGAGTAGGATGAAAGCTCCAGGCAGGAAAAGCAGGCATAGAGTGCAGAGGCAGCAAAGACTCTTTCCATGTGAAACTGCTTGAACACTTTCCAACACTTGCATGACACACACGCGCTACTTGCAATTCTGCTGCTTTTGAGGCGTCCAGGTGAGTATGGGGAACGCAGATACTCCACGCCCTAAAAGCAGAGCATAGAGCGCATAGGCAGTATTTCCCTGCCACACTACAGGACCACTTTACAACACTTCCATGACACACACGAGCTACGCACTATTCTGCTGCTTTTGAGGCCACCAGGTGATTAGGAGGAAAGCAGATAGTGCAGGCGTGAAAAGCAGAGCGCAGAAGCAGGCCAGCAAAGAGTCATTCCCTGCGAGACTGCAAGAACACTTTCCAACACATCCACGCCATGCACGTGCCACGTGCTATTCTTCTGCTTTGGAGGCTTCCAGGTGAGTAGGAGGAAAGCAGATACTCCAGGCACGAAAAGCAGCGTGCAGATGCAGGTCAGCAAAGAGTCTTTCCCTGCAAGACTGTGGGAACACTTTCCAACACTTCCAGGACACGCACGACACGACATCAATAAAGTGCAGCAATAACTGGCATTAATCATTGACCCTAGTAATAGTGAGCATACCTATTTCCTCTAACAATACAGCACTGTAATACTTTGAGATCTGGCACATCAACAGATTGCACTAATAATGAGTTTTGGCATAGGAGGCCAGATGGATTAATTGCTGGGATTCTACCCTTAACGTAGGTGTGGGATAACGCACACACACAAGCTTGAGCTTTTCAGAAACCACAGACATTTAACATTAATCTGCAGTAACAGAAGTGCAAGTAACAGTCCAAGTTTACCAGCAAAATTGAGCCGAATTGAGCTCGTAAAGCAACTAAAGAATCATGTGTTGACGCATGCCTTATCAATTTCAAAGTTATATTGCTGCGGAATACTTTACAAACACATTTTTTGTTTTGTTTTTAGGTGTGTCAGGTACACCCATGCAGTGCTATTGTATTGATAATGTGTATATAAGTAAAAGCTGAAAGGTAAGAAAGCTACTTGTCATCTGTGTACCTCCTCTCAGATCCCATATTGTAAGGGATACTTTCCCACCTAACATAATGGTGCTTCTCAACTGTGTAGCAGTATTGAGGAGGGTGCTGGTCACATGACCAGGCCCTGCCACTCATCTGCTCTACCCACCACCAGTTTGCACGCCTTCCAGCCAGCCACTTAAGAACTCCAGGCCAGCTCCAGGCAGACAGCATTGCTCATGTGACCAGGCCCTACTACTCATTCGCTCCACCCATGTCCAGCTTTCACGCCTTGCAGGCAGCCTTTTTTTCCTTTGCAGTTGCTGAGCAGGTGCAAGTGGATATTGGTCACAAGACCTAAACCCTACCCACCTCCTTAGCATTGCCCCTTCCTTTTCTTTCTCAACTCTTACATCAAGGGTGTCTCTCACCAGGCATCAGAAGTGAAGGGCAGTTGAAGAAAAATCGCAAATCCTGTTTGGACCTGTTTGGTCCAGGAGGACCACGACAAGAACCCCTGCTTCTCTAACATCGGATAAGCTTCCTCGAATATGTGTTTCACCCCTCTCTCCCAACAGCCTGTCCTTACCATCAACACTCATTGCCAACTATGCTGCTAACCATCAACATCATGGACACCTCATCACAGCAATCTCACCCACGTCACCATAGACCCCATCAGCACTCCATCACCTACTACTACACCAAAACTGTGCTTGCCAATGTCCACTCAGCAAACAACCATGCAGCAGATATCGCTTAGCTAATCACCACACATGACTTGGATTCCATCTTCATTACTGAGACCTGGATGACAGACACCTCATCACACACATCCTAGATCCTAATCCCCAATGAACGAACCAGGACTGTTACTCGCTTCTCCAAGAACTCAACACCATCCTTACAACCAACATCAACCACCATGCCCCAGTGAAAAAATGCACACTTAAGCTTAAACCTTCTGCACTCTGGTACACTCAAGAACTCAACTTCATCAAATGAACCATCAAAAAACAAGAACAGACTGGGGTAATATCTTGCAGCACATCTGACCTCAACCTAATCAAGGAACACTCTGCTACAGGCAGACGACTGACCACCACTGCCAAGGCCAACTACTACCAAAACACGATAGCCAAGGCCAACAATTAAAGCAGGTCCCTCTTCAAAGCCGTCAAGCAGTGCAGCATCCATCTGCCCAACGTACCCTACCAAGTCAACTGAAAAAATCCACCGCCATCAACAAGATCATCATGATCCGCCAACAAATAGACATCAACGCTACCACGGACAGCATACTACAGATCCTATTTTGCAAAACCACAACTACGTGGACAACTTTCAAGACAATCACTATGGAAGACCTCATTGCCACCCTAGCATGCCTCAAGGCCACATTGTACGCAGATGACATCCTCCCAGATGACATCCTCCCTGTGTCTGTACTCAAGACACTTCCTACTGAAGCATTCCTTTATTACCTGATAATCATCAAAAGCTACATAACCCAAGGCACCTTCCCTTCCACCCTCAAGAATAGACAAATCCTCCCGTTTCTCAAGAAACCAACCCTAAAACCTGACAACCTCAAAAACTACTGCCCCATCACCCATCTTCCTTTCCAAGGTAAGATCCTTGAGAAAGCAGTAGCCACACATCTCTTCCAATACATACACACTAAAAACCTCCTTCAGTCCCACCAATCTGGAATCAGACCCAGATGCAGCACAGAAATGGCGACCATCAAGGAGATCGACAATGCCCTTAAAATCCTTGATGATGGCCATCATTCCGCCTGGTCCTCCTTGACCTCTCAGCAGCATTTGACACAGTAGACATTGTTTCTCTCTTCCCTTTCCCATGTTGCTCCTCCTATGTTTGTAAAACAATCTGTTGATTCTCCAAGCTAGGTCTGTGCTCATTAAATACCCTAATAATAATAATCTAACACAAGTTTATTTGTTTTTATCAAGATCACTTTTATTTGTTATATATCCTAACATAACGTACATTTGCATCATCTAGTGTTGTTTGATCGCTCTGTTTTTTTCTCCATCATACCACATTACTCTTAGGCTTGAAGGACCTTAGCATTAGCCCAGAGTTTAGTCTAAAGGAACCACTTCAGGAAACAAGCATTGGCAAAGTCAACCCTCTTAGCCTTTGCCTACGTTGTTGCTAGGCATTTGCTATGCACTGCTATCACATGCCCTGGTATTCAAACAATGTGATAGCTATTGCACATATGATGTCTGCATATGTGGTTTTACAATGGAATGAGTGCATGGGCCCTTGATGGTTGTACCTGAGAATCACATTAGCACGGGGGAAATGATGCCTACTTCAAGTATATATTAGCAATGCATGCCACGTCATGTTCCACATGATGTTAATATCTTGGCAAATCCTTTCAATGTCTGGGCATTCATGGTATCCTTAATATAGAAACAGATTACTAATGATGTTAGCACATGTTCATGTAATGCTGTTGCCTGCAAATGAAAACTGTTGCTTTTGCTAATGTTTGCAATGTACGTATTTGAAGCAATTTTTGTGTTTGAACATTTTCATAACTATTCTTGTGCATGCTTACTTCTCATTAAAGGTTCCATTGTTTCACAGTTTTTAACAATATCACATCAGCGCCTTTTGTTTTCCACGTGGGTTGACCTTTTGTTCCTGAAAGTCAGTAGGAAATTTGGTCCCCAGGCAACTGATACTTGTTAATGATGAACTCATTCTGGTGGGATTCTTCAAGCTCCCGTAGATGGGCAGCGCATGATGCCTGCAACGGTTTCTTTGATGTTTTCTTTTCAATCAATATATGCAGGAGTGTGAGGAAATGATTGTTCGTATAAAAGATTCTGCATATTAGGAAACAGGAGAGCCGGGTGCAAGGGTGCTATGGCGCGCAGGTACCGCCGAGAAAAACAGTCTCTGGCAATGGCAGTGCCACTCATTGGCGTAACAGGGCCCCTGCAGCCCACGCCGTGCGTAAGTCCTTTGCTTGAGAGGGGGCCCAAGCAGAGCCGGCCTTAGGGGGGGGCAAGCTGGGCGACCGCCTGGGACACCACACACCCCAGGGTGCCATAAACCCCCACCACACCAGCTCAGGGAGTCTTACAAGGGCTCCCCCGAGCTGGTGTTGTGGGAAAAGGCACGGCAGGCAGCATTTTGCTGTTAAAAGTGCCCGCCACTGCGGGAGCCTTTAACAGCAAAAAGACACCATTGGCCCCCCACCACGCCAGCTCGGGGGAGTCTTTTAAGGGGTCCCCTGAGCTGGCGTAATGGCAGAAGGCGTGGCAGGCGCCTCATTGTCATTGAATGTACCCGCAGCGGCGGGCTCATTCAATGACAATGGGGTGCTAACGCGCCCTATTCATTTCATTACCTGGTGTCACATGCCATGCCCAAAAAAAAAAGGTTTCACATGCCATGGCAAAAAAAACCTCAGATGTGCTGCATATCTCTCTAGTGAAACGTGCTGCTGCATGTCATTACTACAAGTGACAAATGCCACTGGCAAGTGACACATGCCACTGCCAGGTTTCAAATGACATGCCCAAAAAAAGTGTTCACATGCCTTTGCAATATAAACTCACATGTGCTGCATATCAGTAGTCGTTTTTCAAGTTATAACCTTTAAAAAAAATTTAAAAAAATGGGAAGCCCCACAGAGCTCCATCAGAAGAGCTAGTGATCTTGCGCCTTAACCATTATGCCACCACGTTCTGGTAGCACTGTCACTTCTCTATTTTAAGTCTCATCTGAAAATAAACTGCAAGTGCGATTCGAAAAATGTACATGATAGAAAAAGTTACTGTAAATATTTGCATCTTATGCTTTTCTTGTATAATGCCAAAATAAAAAAAAGATGGTTCCAACCAAAATCTGTTACTTGTAATGCTTAAAATGTCAATTGCATTGTATTGTGTACGTATTTCTTCCTGCACTTATCAGACCTACCCTGTTTGCTGCCTTAAACCTAGCACTTGCAAATTGCTGGCTGCACTATCACTGTTTGTTGCCTTTGTTATTTATTTATTGTTATTTATCTGTTTCTCCTCTGCTTCGCACTTTCCACTTCTCCCCCCTTCCATGCACTTTTCCCCTCCCGCTCTCCGGTGAACTTGCGCGTTCTCAATGTCGCTGAACATAGTAAGATCGCTGTTTTGTTCTCCCCTGTTCCCCTGCCTTGCCTTGTCACGCTCGGAAACACTTGTGTACAAGCGCAATATAAATAAAATATCAATATCAATACGTGGGAGTTCGAGTGCAGTGTCTGAATTTTTGTATATTTAATTTATAATATCCCACAATGATACAGTGGGTGTTTTACACTTGTCTAAGTATTTGAAGATATTTAAACTGTACATTTTACATCAGCTAGTCCAGAGCTTGGCGACATGCTTTGCCACACTTGTATTTTAAGTGCTTTAAACCACACAATTGCTGAAAGTTATTTAATATAAGACATGAGGCTAAGCGAAGAGATGCCTGCAGTACTATTTGAAGCAATGAGGAGAACGATTTCAAGGTGATATTAAGAGAAATGCAGGTGACATGACACGATATAGAATACATTGACAGTGAAGAATGACTAGCAAGAGCTGCTGTCTGAAAAGGTGATAGGAATTGGATCAAGAACAAACACCATGCAGACAGTTAGCTCAGTATTAGAGTCTAGGGCTCTTAAACTTGAGGTTGAGAGTTTGAATACTGGCTCTGAATGTATTATTTAAAATAAATGTAATTTATAATGTCCTGCAATGATTCAGAGGATAGTTTCCACTTGTTTCATGTCTTTGAAGTTATTTAAACAGTACATTTTACATCAGCTAGTCCAGAGATCGGTGACATGCTGTGGCACACTTGTGTTATAAGTGCTTTGAACCATGCAAGTGCTAAAAGTTATTTAATATAAGCTAAGAGGCTAAGAAGAAAGATGCCTGCAGTACTATTTGAAGCAAAGAGAAGAACGATGTCAAGGTGACATGAATAGTAATGTACGCAGGATTGCATCATATGGAATACATTGACAGTGAAAAAGGAGTATTAAAAACTGCTGCCTGAAAAGGTGATAAGAACCGGATAAATGGCATACACCATGCAGATAGTTGGTACAGTGATAGAATCTGGGGCTCTAATGCATGAGGTTGGGAGTCCGAGTGCAAGGTCTGCATTTTTTTATTCAGAGGGTATTTTTCACTTGTTTAATGTCTTTGAAGTTATTTAAAGAGTACATGTTAAATCAACTAGTCCAGAGATTGGTGACATTCTGTGGCACACTTGTCTTTTAAGTGGTTTAAATCATGCAATTGCTTAAGGTTATTTCATATAAGACAAGAGGCTAAGAGGAGTGATGCCTGCAGTACTATTTGAAGCAATGAGAAGAACGATATCAAGGGGATATGAAGAGAAATGTAGGTGGCATGACACAATATGAAAACATTGACAGTGAAGAAGGACTATCAAAAACTGCTGTCTGAAAATGTTATAAGAACTGGATCAAGAACAATCATCATGTAGACAGTTAGTTCAGTGGTAGAGTCTAGGGCTCTAAAACATAAGGTTAGTAGTTTGAGTGCTGGTTCTGAATTTGTAATTATTTTTTAAATTTGATTTAGAATATCCCACGGTGATTCAGGGGGTATTTTTCACTTGTTTAATGTCTTTGAAGGTATTTAAACACTACATTTTACGTCAGCTAGTCCAGAACTTGGTGACATACTTTGGCACACTTGTGTTTTAAGTGCTTTAAATCATGCAATTGCTGAAAGTTATTTAATATAAAACAAGAAGCTAAGAGAAGAGATGCCTGCAGTACTATTTGAAGCAAAGAGTAGATTGATTTCAAGGTGATATAAACAGAAATGTAGGTGACATGACACAGTATGGAATACATTGACAGTGAAAAGGGTCTAGCAAAAACTGCTGTTTGAAAAGGTTATAAGAACTGGCTCAATGGGAAACACTATGAAAGCAGGTTATTCAGTGGTAGAGTCTAGAGCTCTAGGTTAAGCGTTTAAGTGCAAGGTTAGAATTTCTTTTTTTTAAAATTGTATTTATAATATCCCACAATGATTCAGAGGGTATTGTTTAATGTCTTTCAAGTTATTTAAACAATACATTTTACATCAGCCAGTCCAGAGATTGGTGACATGCTGTGGCACACAGTGGCACATGTCACATGTCACAATCAACTCCTACCCCATTTCAGCTTCAGGCCTGAACTTTGGTATTTCAAAATATTCATTAGGAATTTTTCAGCCTGAGCAGCTTTAGGCGCTTCTCCTTAGTCAATATTTTAATACAGTAAAGTTGAACTCAGTGTTTGCTGTGAGTTACTGATTCTCTGTCCTGAGACTGATCAGGATTCTGGAAATATGCAATATGTGGGCAGAGTCAGCTTATCCTGCGCATACACTTCCTTAGGATACTACCTTGAGATCCTTGCAAATCATACCTTGATACTCAGTTGCTTGTTTTCACATCAGTCTTTATTGTTACATGTTATGTTGAATTACCTTCATTCAATCGGATTTCTTTACATGCTGTGGATGTTTAGGGCCCATTTCAACAAAAAAAGCGAATAGACGCTGCCGCCTGTTTGTTTTATGAGGGGTATGAAAAAATACATGATTTATATTGACTATTACTTGTATAGTGTGTTGGCAGCTTCATGGGAGATTGACTGTTACCATAATAGCATATATTGGCCCTCATTACGACCCTGGCGCTAAGTGAAAAACGATGGCGGTAAATTTTTACCGCCATCGTTTTCCGCTAGGTCCGATCATGACCCGTGACCACTAACTACGATGCCATTAGCGGCATCGTAGTTAACGCTGCCGCTAACTGCACCAAGGACGCGCGCACGCGACCTCCCACACCGTAATTACCGGCATGGCGCAAAGGTACGCGAATGCCAACCCAAGCGGACATGCACCTAACGCCATCACCCAGCCCCTTAAGTACCTTACCGCCATGGTGCTAATTATGCCATCGCGAACCAACCGTAAAGGGCCTTGTGCAGTGAATCCAGCTGCCACAGGTGCACAGAATCAGCACAGGTGGAGGCAATACAGACTCAGGAAGTAGAAAAAGAGCACACCCAACCCCTTCCCAGACCCAGTCACACTCCACAATGATACCAATAGGACTAGCAATGTTGGGGCTGGAGGACCTGATAGCAATGCAGTGCTACAACTTCAACTGCAACAACAATAACAACAACAACAGGCTGCACAGAGGAGACGCAGGAGGAGAAGGAGGGCAAGGCAGGGCCAGCAAGCCCCACCAGCACAGCCAGTGGCACCACGCAGGCAGCCCCCAATCCCACGCATCAGAGCCAGTCCATTCAACCTCACTGCTGAGCAGATCCACACCCTGTACCGACTGGACCGGGACACCATCACCACCATTGTGGACATGATACACAACGACATCGTCAGCATGATTGAAACGCCCACCGTAATCCCCCCCCGACTGAAGGTAGTGTCCGTGCTCCACTTCCTGGCCACAGGCACCTACCAGCACACAGTGGGGCACTTGCATGGCATATCACAACCATTATTCTCACATACACTGATCCAAGTGATCAATGCCCTCCTCAAGCACACAGACGACCACATCTCATTGCCACGGTCTGCCCAGGAGATTGCTAACACCAAAGTGGGTTTCCATGCACTAGCTGGCATACCTGGTTGCATTGGTGCCATCGACTGCACCCATGTGGAATTGGTGGTCCCACATGACATGGAGGTAGCGTACTCCTATTTCACTCAATCAATGTGCAAATGGTCTGTGACTCCAACAGGATCTTCACACATTGTTGTGCCCGATTCCCCGGATCAACCCATGATTCAATGGTCCTGAGGAACTCCACAATACCACGCTACATGGAGCGACATGCAGGCCCAAGATCCTGGCTACTTGGTGAGTCTAATGTCATGAGCATGGAAATGTGAAGTGGGTAGGTGATCGACGTACCAATGCATACTTCACCTGGCAGAAAGGGGGGGGGGGTGATGCATACTTCACCTGGCAGAAAGGGGGGGGAATGATGCATACTTCACCTGGCTGTGACTAGCAGTAGCCAGATCATACCCTGAGGCAGCACTTACGTCATCTGACAACTGTATACATGATGCCTGACCTAAGCAGCCCTAACATGGGAATGAAGGTGTCTCCCAACCAAGACATAACCATCTGCAAGTGCATTGTACAAAATGTGACCACATTGACTCCAACGAAAAGCACCTACATGCACGTCACCAAACACCATCAACTGACAGGCCTGTCCCCCATAACTGCGCACAAAGGAGGGTCATTTCGGACAGGAACATCAATACACCACAACACAGAAAGCAAGGCCCACAAACTGTCCCTATTGACATCAGTATTGTTCACCGAAGATCATCATGGCATGTGTCATGCCACACAATATGTTCGTCAGACGAAATGTGCCCCTGCCCCCTGACGCAGAACTGCAACCACCTGACGATGAGGATGATGAGGGTGGGGATGGGGCAGCACCTCAAGGAGGCAGCGATGCACAGGAGGGGCGTGAAATGCGTCAGAATCTCATTGACCAATGCTTCTAGCACACACGGCGTGTGCGTGTAACATGGAGACGGCACTTGGGGCACTGTGTGTGTCTGGGACAAGCACACTGTGGACTGTACAACAATAAAGCACACATACGCAATGAGCAATGTCCACACATTTGATTTGTGCTAAACAAAAAAGTGTATTATGATTGTGAAAAGGTATGACACACCCACTCCCCCCTCCCCCCTCCCCCCTCCCCCCTGAACACCCCAACACACCCACTCCCCCCTCCCCCTGAACACCCCAACACACCCACTCCCCCCTCTCCCCTGAACACCCCAACACATCCACTCCCCCCTCCCCCTGAACACCCCAACACACCCACTCCCCCCTCCCCCTGGAATCCCTACGAAGGTGTGAGTAAGTCTGTGCAGCAGTGTGTGATGCAGTAATTCTCCACTGTCCAGCCACTAATGACAGTCCCCTCCCCTGGCCCCTGGGGCACCCCTGCTCGTGCTGCACAGGTTCCTCCCTGATCGTCGGATGGGGCTGCTCTGTGCCGAGCTGGTTGACGAGGAGGTTCCTGCTTGCACATTTGGACGCATGTCCCGAATGGTCTGCACCAGTTCTGAGATTACGTGCCGCACAGCGGCCAGTTCTGTGCAGATGTCCTTCGTGGAGGACTCAATGGCAGCCGTGACTCTGTCTGCACATCTCTCCATTGCATCCCTTGCCCCTCCACACTCTGCAAATTGCTCATTGAGGAGCAAGGATAGTTGCTGCTGCCGGGTGACGATCTCATCCAGGGTCTGTTGATTCCTCTGGCTCATGACTAAATGCATTGGCATACCCATTGGGCTGTTCACCTCCGGCAGCGGGGATGGGGTGGCTGGCCAATCCTCGTCCTCTAACTGCCCCTGTGTGGCATCCTCATGCAGGCTGCTTAGGGATATGTAGGGGGAATGTAGGTGGGCAGTGGGGCTTGCATCCTCAATCTCCTCAATGATCCCTGCTTCACTATCGGAGGAGGCTGCAATGGCAGCGATTTCGCCAAGAGTGCTGCTTGCAGCAGAGCCTGTCCATTCGGTGGGCACGATTTGTTTAATGTGCGCTGCTGCTGTTGATTCTGTGGTGACAGTTGTGGTGGCTGTCAGTGCCCTGTCCTCTTTCCCTGGCAGGGATTGTGGCTGCTGTGGTGTTTTCCTCGGGACGGCAGAGGTGGAGGCTTGCGGTTTTAGCACAGTTGTCCTGGCCCTCTTGGTGGCTGTGGAGGCAGTGGTGTCCTCATCCAGAGGGTCTGAATCTGAGCCTGTGGTGGAGCAAAGGAGGGATGGTGTTATTGATGGGTCTGCAGACATTGGGCCTGCATTGTGACGAATGGCATCTTATCAGTTAGTACATGCAGCACATTTGAGGCAGGGGCATACAGGTTGTCTGCCTTTTGTGTGGAAGTAGCATGGAGGTATGTGGGTGCCGGCAGTTAGGGTGTTCATGCTGCATGTGTACAGGGTGGAGATCGGATGTGTCTGTGGGCAGTCTCCTGCTGCTGTGTTGCATTTGCACTATGGGGCAACATTGTACTTCACATGATTGGACTTTGGTGAATTTTGCATGGCTTGATTTGAGCCACCTACCTGCATCTCCTGATGTTGGGAACCCTCTCTCCATCCCTCCTACTCCTTCTATGCTCTCCATTCCGATAGTGGAGGCACAGATTTCCTCCCACGCTTGCAATTTGATGGGTGATTCAGATCCTCCCCCGGTTGCCGTGCCCAGGTTCCTGTTCGCCGAGAGGATGCTCCTGACGCCGAGCCTCAGGTCGTCCCACCGCTTTCTACACTGCTGTGCGTTGCGGGGTACGGTTCCCACCGCACTGACCGCTCTGCCACCAGGGCCCATATGGCCTTCTTCTTGGCAGTTGCCGGCCTGGTCATTTGCATGGAGCAGACCACCGCAGCATTGTCCTGGAGGGTCTCTGCAAGCATGGTGAGTTCCTCACGAGAGAAGCGGTCCTGGTGCTGCCGATCGCAGGCTTTTTTGACAGCTTTTGGCATTTTCAAGTTGGTAAATGGGTGGGTAATGGGTTTTGACAGGTCTCAGGGTCGGATGTGGAGTGGTTGGGGAGGATGGCAATGGATTGTGTTTTTAAAGATGACCGCCGTGCTCATTCCCGTTCCGCCACGATGACGCTACTTCTGGTTCCGCTTATTTACGGTCACCGTTAATTAAGGTGACTGCTATGATGGGTGGCGGAAGTGCACCTTGCGCGGCGTACGATGCCGGTAGGGGCCGTTTTGGGGTCATTTACGGCATCGCGTACTTTACATTACCGCCATGGCGTAATGCTCGTGCACGATGGGTTGGAATGTGCCGCACTTTACGGCATGGGGCCAGGGCGTAAACGTAAATTACGCCATGGCGGTAATGTTCGATACTTACCGCCTGGGTCGTAAAGAGGGCCATTGTGTCCTGCATGTTCATGAAAGTGATTTGGCAGTCCACACTGGCATAGTTAGTGGCTGCTCGTTCATGGGAGTCATTTACAGTCGACATACTGGCATAGAATGTGTCTGCAGCATCATGAAATGTATTTACAATGATCATTACTGGCATAGATTTTGTCTCCAGATTTATAAAAGATATTTACAGTGTCCATTATTTGCATAGATTGTGGCTGCAGCTTCATAAAAGTGACTTAAAGTGGCAATGCTAGCACAATTTGTGGACACAAGCATCATGATAATTTTGTAAAATACTCCCATGTACTCTTGGTGAAATAGTATCTATTGGATTTTTTCATGTTTACAGAACGAAATGTAATATGGATTTTTACCCTATTTTCTTCAAACACTTCAAAAATGGGCTATTTCAAAAATGTTAACCATTCTCAGGAGAGAACCGCTCCCTTACTACATTATGAGAGCTCCCTCACTGCACTGATTCACTCACACTAATTTATGGGATATGTTAATGCCCCTCCACTAAAAATGTTCAACTGCTTCCACTGACCTTGGAATTGTTTACAATACCAGTGCCCCATCTGCTCACCCTCCTGGCACCAACTCGCTGCCTTAGCAAGCTCATAATGATTTTACTGGTTTGTGCCCTATGAAGGCTGGTACTTTTGGACACCAAGGGACAGACGTTGCCACCCCATTGTTCCTACACTAGCTGGGAGATGTAGGGTTTGATTGAAACACATGCATCGTTCCTTTAGTGCAGTGCTCAACACCTCCAGTAGGCAGCACAGTCATTTGCACATGCCTGGTGGCCCAGGCCAGCCGCTGGAGTGTGTGGTGTTCCCTTTGTTTCTTCATGAAGCTTGGGGGAGCCCCAGAAGGCTCGCAGAGGGCCCCCCCACATGCTGTGTACGCCACTGGTGCCACTGCCCTAGAACTTGGACACCACCACCCTGTGGGCAATTCATAAATTGGCTCACCTGCTAGGAAATTACTGTGAATTGGAATTATATTTTGAAATGTAAGTTACTTGGCTTCCAAAGCCTATGTAGGATTTTCTGCAGTGTAGAAGGAGAAAAAGTCAAGCGTCGGAACATCTTTAAATTCAAGCCACATATACATTCTGACTGACGAGTCGCACCCCTGGGAGTTTAGACATTCTCACCGTCTGCTGCTTTGAGGGATGTGTCACCAACAAGGATGAAACAACACATTACTGCTGCAAAATGACACCAGCTGAACCTCTCTGATGCCTTGCTTCATGCAGTGACATGAATGACCTGAATTCTTTAACACAGCTATAAACAAGTCTTCAGCACAGCATTTCCTTTTAAAGAGACCTTGTAAAATGTTTGTGTACGCTTAAAAAACATTTCATGTTCCCACTTTCAAAATGTGTACGTTTGTGGTTTTTTGTAATTTTAATCTCAAATGAAGTGTAACAAGGTAACATAAATGTGCCATACCACCCATTGCATTGTTAGAAATGCCCCAAATATTACCGTAAAATGCTATTTTGACTACAGATTATGTTAAAATAAGGTATCATCACATTTAGTTACATTTCTATTTTTAATGAAGTAAAACAGGTATTTCATAACTGAAGCCTTACATTTGTGCCATTATAGGAAACCAGTCGCGAAATTTAAGTCAACACTTTGTGCCCAAGTTGTTTCTTATTTGGCGCAGGAGTGGCAAGAGTGGTCTGCTATGGGATCCTTTTGCATTTTTTCTATGTTTATTGGAGAAGGCAGTCCTCTGCTGCAGGAAAAGGAACCTCGCCTTTAAAACATCAGTGTGGTGCGGGAGTGGCGAGAGTGGTCTGCTGTGGTTAGATCGTATTGCATTTTTCCTATCTTTATTGGAGAAGGCGGTACCTTTGCTGCAGGAGCAGGAAACTCATCTTCAAAAACATCAGTGGCATGCAGAGCATAGTGCAGGAGTGGCAAGAGTCGTCTGCTGTGGGGTCCCTTTGCATTTTTTGTATGTTTATTGGAGAAAGTGGTCCTCTGCTGCAGGAGCAGGAAACTCACCTTTTAAATAATCAGTGGTACACAAAGGGTGGCGTGGGAGTGGCGAGGATGGTATGCTGTGGGATCCTTTTGAATTTTTTCTATGTTTATTGGAGAAGGCAGTCCTCTGCTGCAGTAGAAAGAAACTCACCTTTGAAAGCATCAGTGTCTCTTTTTTTCATGTCCTCCACAACCACTAAGGCATTTGCGCTGGCGCTTTAGAGCCTGCATGCTGGAGAATGCCTTCTTTCGCGAGAATATTAGGGATCTGTCCGTGATAACACAATCGTGTGAGAATCCTTCAAAGTGTTCATCAGGGGTTGTTGCATGTCTAGAGAGGGTGGGGTGCTGAAGGCTATCCGTAGGTCGACTTCCAGTATATTAAAGACTTGGAATTACAACACGGTTGCTTGATTCCCCCCCGACGTGAGAGATCTTCAGGGCAAAACGGGAACAAATGCGCCTCCTCATGGAAAGGCGAGAGAGATTCCTGGGAGACCTCATTAGAGCTGCAGCATTTGGGGAGGGGGACCCTCCCAGCTGCACATTGGCATGCACAATTAAATGTGGGCGTCGACCAGACGATATCAATGAGATTGAACATCCTAGTGGGACCCTTAGCATGGATCCCTTGGTGATCAACAAAATATTCAGTGTGTATTATGAACAATTGTACACATCACAACTACAGGTAGGGCATGATTCTATATCATCGTATTTGGATCAGGTGGCCATGGGATGGCGTGAGACGGCACAAGGGGAAAAACTGAATGAGCCGCCGTCTAAGGAATACATTTGTAAAACTATCTTATCCCTCTCCAATGGTAAAGAACCCGGCCTGGATGGCATCACGATGGAGTTATATAAGGAGTATTCTGATTTAAGTCCCTCATCTCTTTTATATGTACAAGGAGGCTTTTGCCTCAAAGATTCTTCCTCAATTGACCAGAACAGCTATGGTGATGATACTTCTAAAACCAGATGAAAATCCACTGAAGTGGTTGTCGTAAAGTCCTATATCCCTAATTAATGCAGACAACATTTTAGCCAAAATGGTAGCGGATCTCCTCCTCCCATATATGCCTGCTCTGGTCCTGCCACACCAGGCAGGCTTTATACCTGGAAGGTCAATGCAGAACAACTTAAGGTGACTATTTACTCTCATGAACAATGTAAACCCAGAAATCCCTATAGCAGTCACTGCTTTAGGTGCAGAAAAGACCTTTGACTCAGTGGAGTGGACCTTTTTATTTGAAGTCGTGAAGTGCTCTGACATGGGTCTTGTTTATCTCTGTTGGGTCCTCCTGCTACCCTCAAACTGAGATAAACACAAATAGAATTATGTCAAAATACATCTTACCGACTCTCAGCACGAGACATGGGTGCCCATTGTCCCAAATCCTTTTTGCCCTTGCCATCAAACACCTTGCATGCTACCTTAGGGAACACAACATACACTGGGGTGTTGGAGTGCTTTCTCATGTTTCAATCGTATCATAGTATGCAGACACAATGTTACTGTACTTAAAACACCTTTGGGAAAATGTACAACCAGTAGTAATGACCATACAACAATATGGCGACATCTTTGGACCGAGGATTAATTGGTCTAATTCGGAGGTATTTCCCTTGACTTCGGTAGTTTATCAACAAGATATCAGGAAGGATTTTAGATGGTGCCCACGGGGCATGCACTATCTAGGCATACACATCACAACCTCCCCGACATATTTATTAGAGACAAACTATCTGAAAGTTCTAACTTGCCTGGAACACACAGTGGAGACATGGATCCTCTTAGTCATCTCAGAGGCTTCTCGTATGTCCTTAGCGAAGAGGGTTATATTACCGAAATGTCTATATATATTTAAAAATGTCCCAATTTGGCCCCCATCTAGCTTTTGGTCCAGAGTATGTAAATTAGTGAGACGTCTAATTTGGTCAGTTACACAACCCAGGATATCATCTGATGTATTAATCTTACCATATGAACAAGGTGGTTTTGAGAATGATATGACATATTTTATTTATATCGTGCGATCAAGCAAGGGGAGGGGAAACAGGGGGGAACAAAATAACACTCTTACGAGGCCCAGTGACATTACGAATGCACATGTGCATGGAAAAGTGAAAGGGGGAAATTGCGTGGAAGGGGGAGAACTGGGAAGTGTAGAAGAGAGGAGAGTAAATAATAATAAGTGTAATGTAGCCAGAAAGTGGCAAGTGAATATTTAGTATGATAGGGTAAATCTGATACATGCGGAAAAGAGTAGGGGACTGTATGGGTACAGATACAGATCCCAGTGCCAGGGGAGGCCCAGAGGCAGTGCAGGAGGGAGACAGGTTGTTGATAAAACCTATGTTGGCGCTGACAAAGAAGGACATTATTCTGCCTTTACCGTGGAACATGGATTGCCAGAACGCTTTTGATTTGCTTAAGGCTGTGCTGTGTTCAGCACCAGTTTTGGGCACGCCAAATTATAAAAAAGGCTTTGTTTTGTATGTGAATGAACGTGATGGATGTGCTTTGGCTGTTTTGACACAGGAACATGGGGGCAAGACTAGGTTGTGTGGCTATTTTTCCTACATGTTAGATTCTACACATTAGATCCTGTTGCATGTGCTTTGCCAAGATGTTTGAGGGCTGTGGCTACTGCTGCTGCATCTGTGAAACAAAGTGAGGGTATGGTTTTAGGTAATTCTTTAACGGGCTAAGATGTTCTATTAAACATAACGCAGACACAACATCTCACATCAGCCAGATTAACAAGATACAAGCTGATTCTATTTGCACCACATATCCAAATTAAGAGATGTTGTTTATTGAATCCGGCTGAACTATTGCCTTCTTCACAAGAGAAGGATTGCAGTGACAAAATGTCACATGATTGCCTCTTTATTACAGAACAAGAAACTAAGAGCAGAATTGATTTAATTGATACATCCTTAAAGAATCCACAAGGGGAGCTATTTAGTGACGGCTCCTGATTTAAACTTCCGGATGGTAAATCCACCGCTGCTTATGCAATCACCACATTAAACACTAATGTGGAGACTAAACGAATTCCGCATAATTCTGCACAGCTTGTGAAATTTCTGAAGGGCTTAGTGTAAATGCATATACAGATAGTACGCATTTGGGGTGGTTCATAATTTTGGCCGACTATGGGCTGAGAGAGGATTCTTGACCTCACATGGAACAAAAATTCAACATGGCACTCTGATAGTCCGGTTGCTGTCAGCACTTGCCCATCCTACACAACTAGCAATAATGAAGTGTGCCGCACACCAGAAAGTGACAGACTATGTAGGAAAAAAGAACGCTTTTGCTGACAGAATAGCCAAACAGACTGCTACTGACCTGCACTCAAAGATTTACGTGCTCGATCCAACAAGATGGATTACTGACACTTGTATGATGGACGAAGGGATTAGCAGTATAAAAGAAATTCAGGCTGAAGCTACTGCAGAAGAAATCAAACAGTGGGGTGAGGGTCCAGCGGGTCTAGATGATGAGGGTTGTTGGGTGGATAATGAGAAACAAAGATGGATGCTTCCCAATGCCTATGTCACTCCTATGGTCACCATGGCTCATGGCCCAACACACATATGTGCCAAAATGATTTGCCAACAGTTAGATCCTGTGTGCTATAACACTAATATCTAGAAAACAGCTGAACGTCTGGTCCAGAGTTGCATGATATGTTTGCAACATAACATTGGGAAGGGATCATCGACATCGAAGGGCAGTTTTGGTCCCCCCTCCATGCCTTTTGAGGTGATCCATTTTGATTTCATTGAGATGGAATGTTGCCAAAACTATAAATATGTCCTAGTTGTGATCTGTGCTTTTAGCAAATGGGTTGACACTTTCCCACTCAAAGATGCCACAGCAATGTCAACGGCAAAGACCATGCTTAAGGAATATTTTCCTATATTTGGCTTGCAGTGAGTGATTTGGTCTGAAAATGGTCCACATTTTATCGCTTCTGTCATCCTGCAAGTATGTGCAGGATTACAGATTGATAAACGGTTCCACTCGGTCAGACATGCTCAAATGCTGGCCTTGTGGAACGCCATAACGGTATCATAAAGAACAAAATTGCTAAAGTTTGTGCACACAGCAATCTGAAATGGGCTGACGCTTTGCCAATATTCTTACTATCAATGCGGACGACCGCACAATCGAAGAGAGGGCTCTCCCCCTATGAGATTCTCCTAGGGGGAGACCAGCCAATATGGAATGCTCCGAGACCCAAGCAGTTAAAAGATATCAAATATCCGCTTTTGTCTGACTATTGTGATTAGTTGACTCAAAACGTGCGTTTGATTCACCAACAGATATGAGAAGCCCTCCCTGTAAAATACGAGGGTCCAGGTCATCGACTCCGACCTGGTCAGTGGGTCCTGGTGAGGAATTTCAAGAGGGGCACTTGCCTTGCAACTCGTTGGAAAGGACCACATCAGATCCTTTTGGCAACGCAAACTGCAGTACGAGTGACCGGAAAGAAGCACTGGATCCACGCGACGCATGTGAAGAGTTTCCTTTTCCTCTACCCTGTGACAAAGGGGAGAAGAAGGGAATTGATGATCCCGATGCTCACAACAAGCCTGCTTTGATCGACACCAAGGGTGTCACGAAAGTCCTTCCTGAGCCCGTGGGGCCTGGGGAGATTGCGGCTGCTTCATTTTCTTCTTCACCGTCGATCAATCTTGTTTCTGCTTCTTCAGGAAACGACGAAGCTTTGTTCACCGATCATTCAGTACCTTAAGTTGTAAGGTACGATCTGCGAACACGGAACAGGATTTAGGTTTAGGGCCTGCTGACATTACATTAATGCAATAGAATAGAAAAGTACAGCTAGAATTCTGTGCCCTCAAGAAACTCACAAGAAACCACAGTTGAGCCAGTCCCTCGTCATTCCTCTGCTGCATACAATAAGAGGCAGGGACTGGCAAAGTTACCTTCAATCACGATAGACCACGTGGTCAATTGCCACCCACGGATGAACTAAAAGAGCCTAACAGTGAGGCTTCTTAACAGACAATAAGAAACTATGCCTATTTTGGAGACCACTCGTACTAATAAGGATACTGATCTGATAATGAGTCCGCCCATCGAGGGTCATGGTCCCCGCACAGTAACAGTTTGTATTGTAATTACATTGACATTCAGTTTTGGTATCTGGAGCGTGTACATCCGCTTGATGTTTTATTGCCAACTGCAAGTATTTCCACTATGTCTCCACCTTATGTGCATTCGCACATTCTTCATTCTCGAGACCTCCAACATAGAGGGGGTTATCATAACAACACCCTCCTGATGATCATGAACGCCACCCATGCCATTCTAAATAAGTCCAATTGTTGAATATGTTCACATCTGCCACAACATGGGGAAAAGGGATTGGGCTGGTATATACATCCACTCTCTTTAATTACTGCTTGTTATGCTTCACTTAGGGCATTATTCTTTGGCCGATGGAATGATAGTGTCACTGGGAATGTTGATGGGACTAATCTCAAAGAGTTTGAAAAACAAGTTTTAGCACCTTTAGGGTGTTCTCTGTTTGCGAATAGGAGCAAGCTAAATGTTGCTTCTATTAGGCCTTCTGATAGACTCTCCAGACCTTTCCAATCAATGATTACCTTTAAAATGGCTCCCATAGGTAATAGGGATGCCATGCCTCCTTCCTGTACTGTCAACCATAGTCCAAACTTTGTTCCATTTTGCATACGAAGAGAGGGTTCCCAACCAATGGGTACATTCGAGGAATGTAAAAACATTGCTGTGCTAACTAGTGAAGATAGACCTCTGTACGTAGGAGATCCTGTTTATTTTGTTTGTGGTAATGAGGCATATCCATGGTTGCCAAGAGATTGGGAGGGTACTTGTTATTTAGGTATACTGTTACCAGGTGTATATGTTGCCACCACTGCTGATGTTTCTAGAACTCGTCCCAGGCTGGATGAGGATGGTGACACTCCCTCACAGATTCTGGGTGACGTTGCTAAATCCTTTGTGCCATTTTGGGGACAGATAATAAGCTTCCAAGATATTAGAAAATTGGCAAGGGTTTAAGAGAAAACCATGAAGAAACCACTGATATCCTACATAACATGGCATTAGAGAAAAAGGCTATTAGATTAGTGGCTCTTCAAAATAGGATGGTGCTAGACATCATTCTAGCTGAGTGTGGTGGGGTGTGCAAAATGGTGAGATCTGGGTGTTGCATTTTTGCACCCGATTCCACCCCCACCAGATTTAAGGCAATTAAGAAATTGCACACCTTAAGCACTGAGGTACATGTTCCAGAGTGAAACTGGGATATTGGCACATGGTTCTGGGACTTGTTACGATCTTGGGGTTGGAAAATATTTGCAGTTCGAATGGTGATCCTTGGCATTGTATTATTCTGCTGCTGTTGCATACAGTGTCTTCCTGTCATTTGTTCTATGATAGGGAGAAGTTGTGCACAGGCGGTTGGTAAACTACAACCTAAGGCACATATGCCGGGAAAAATTACTAATGCCTTGGTAATGCAGGATATCACTATAAAGAGTTAATGCCGATCAATGTTTTTGAAGATAGTGATTCAGGAGGTACTGACAATGATACATGGTTTTTGGATGATGCTAATGTTTGAGTAATGCTCTTGGCTCAGGCCAAAAGGGGGGTTTGTAAAAGTATATTTTGCATGAATACCACCTGATAGCAGGCATTGGCCTAAGCACATTCACATCGCACTGTAAATCGCATTTGAATGTACCTGAAATAGGCTGACTACGCCGCCATTTAAAGTTATCCACCATTTTGATTAACTCCTGCTTTCTGTCTCATGTTAGAATTTGTGTTTTCGGTTCCAGCAGAGCAAAATTAACTTTATAATGTGTCAACGTAGATAACCATACTGAAGCTGCTAAAGTGAATTGTTTGTCCTGCACTAAAGAAACCTTGGAGTTAAACAAGAGCCAAACTCATCAGTAATATAGATGCCATCTGTACCAACAGTGCCTTCTCCGTTCAAATAGTGAAATAGAATGATGAATAGCTCAACATGTGCTTTTACATAAATCTTTGTTTTCACTCCTTGAAACTAAGTTGACTTTAAACTCAAGAACAAATGGTAGAAAAATATAAGCAAATGAAATAAGGACTGTTACCTTTGTGTTGAATGTTTGGAAAACATATGAAGTGTTTAACAGAAAACAACAAATTATTCAAAGATGTTTAAACATGTATTAGTTATGTGGAAAGGCTATGAACCCTAGGTAAATGTATGACACAAAGAGGGGCTGGACGATGTGTCCGGGATTGTGGAAAAACGGTATAAATACTTGTGTTTCTGAGATGTCCAGCACTCTCTCATCTCACAGTGTCTGCTTGCACACATTGCAGGGTGTTGAGAGTCCGACATGTGCCTGTTAAAGTGTACATGTACCTTTGGACTCGTGACTGTTGTATTTCTATTATGTGGTATTAAGCCTTGATATTTCTTTAATCTTTCACTCAGGTGTAACCCCCAGTCAGTATGGTTTGTGAGGCGTGCTCCACCCTTTACAATTGTATATCATCTTGGCAAATATTGTCAATTTATACAGGCTGACGATGTGGACCGGAGCAGGTTGTTGGTCCATCTGAGATACGTTGTTCACTCTGGGAGGATGCCGGTCAATCATCTAACAAGTCCACCAAGGAGCAGAGGTTGAACAAACTATTAAATAGGTGGAGCTCTTTAATTATGCTCACCTTTAGGTGAGACCAGTGGGCATAGGCAGTATGATCTAATGAGGAGTTACTAGATCCAGAACTCCATTGTAGGGCACAAGGTAACAGCGTATTTAGCTCAGCATGTTTCTCTTTGCCTCCTAGCCGAGAGGTAGCTGCGGGGAGAGGGCTTATAACAGTGTATCCCTTCCTGATTTAGATGCCAGGATGGCAGAGACTGCGAAACCAAAATTCTGAGTCTGGCAGTCCAATTCCTTAATAATGCATTTGCGAGGAGTATCCAGTGTCGATCATATCCATATCAGGGGGTATATTTATACGACCACCTTTCAGTCTCTGACTTCTGCGAGTGCTAAGGGCCAGGACCTCAGACATGCGGTCTCTATTGGAGATAGGTGACATGACCGCTGTGCTCACATTGGCTGAGTTCAACCCGGGCATTATGCTTAGCCCAGGGGTGGAATTTATAACCTCACAGTTGCTAATGCTAGGGGTTTTCAAAACAGAACTCCTTCTTGCAGGCATACTACAAATCGGAGAACTCAGGGCAGAGAACTCTGTGTGCTGTAACCACAGGTTCAAACAGCATTTACTTGAAAGTATCACCCTGTAGCATGCCACTGACTCACCGATGTAAGCGGCCCAGCGGAACGGAGTACTTCCATAATGGGAGCAATGCAGGCTCCCTCAGATCACCTTCGGATCTTGCTGACACACGGAATGCTGAGCGCCACTTGCAGCCCCAGACACATGGCCAGGACCATCCCAAACACAGCCAACAATGTAGTGCCCTGTGGGCTGCAAGCCACTAGGAGCGAATAACGAGTAGAGGAAAGGACCCACTGAACATCCCGCTGAACGTCAGGCTACACCGCAACATAGGGTTGCAGCCGCCTCCGTTGCCAGCTGTGTCCTAGTTGGCATCTCTATGACTTCAACCTTTCCTACTGCCCCTTAGACATTTTCTGAGACAAAGCAGTAATCCAAACACGGCTTGTGGGTTCCCCTCCCCCAGGTACACACCCCTGGGTTATCCCCCATTGTCTGTCCATTTAACATTACTAGATCATGAGCACTAGCGTCATTTAACCATGTAAAAGCCCCTTTTCCCAACAATGACTCACCTAGCACCACTCCCTCCATATTCAGTGGGTACATGTTGAAGTCTCCACATATAATAATGTGGGGGTTTTCCGCTGAAATGAGGGCTTCATCTAGCAGAGCCATTACTGAGTCAAGAAAAACACATCATGAACACATATTCACGCTATACATTTACAAGAAATATTGACATTTCCCTGCTAGTGTCTCGACTTTATCGGCCCAGCCACAGCATGTGAACAAATGGGTTAGGTTGGGAAATAGTCTCCACAACCAAGCATTTATTAATTTTAATCAATGTTAATCCTGAATCTAGCCTCCCCAGTAGTCCTTTTTGTGCCTGATTTAGGTACACCTCATAGCCTTCAGAAATCGGTTTGCACCAAAGCCATTTCTCTTGCAGGCATATAATGTCAAACTGTTCCAAACCTAAATCTTCATTTGAGAATAACTCTGTGAACCCTCCAAAGTTCCAAGATCCAATATGGAGTGTCTCCTCCCTATTCTCTATTTGGCTCTATTGTTGGCGGGATTCAGCTAATACATCCGCCAGCTATGACCAACTTTGGGGCTTTCCCCCCTCCTGCCGGGGCTTGTGGTGATTTATTACATTCCATTTATTTGGGATCAAATTGTCAATCGGAATTTGCCAGTGGGTGATAGTCTTTGCATTCTTTGTACTCACTTTCCCACTTGGACTCTCTTTCCAATGCCATTAGGGAATTTTGGTTCCTCTCATCGCTGGCCTTATCTGTATGGTTTCTTTTTTTAGGAGTGTCAATTTTATCTCTCATCACATCTTTCCCCCTTGACATTCCTGTTTTCTCAGTATAGTCACTCAGCTCATATGCCAGCAGTAAGAGCAGGTCACTTAATTCTAATAAGGCAATTTTTATCAGTGAAGAGTCCAGATAGAGGATCACACAGTCCATACGAATCTAATTTACGAATTGGCTAACCCGAATAGCCTCTGATGTTATGTATCGCATCTTAGGGATATGTTGGTATAGTCTCATCACGTTCCTCTGGTTCATAATTAAATTGTTGGCCACTGGGAGCAGTCTTTCTAAGTAGACTCTAATCATCTTACTTGACCTCGTAGAACCTATATCTTCAGACATGGGTATCAGTTTTGTACTACTATGACTCTACTGAGCTGTTCTCAGAGGCTTTTTCAGGCCATCCACCGTTGGTCGTCGGTCAGCCCATTGACCCCAGGCCAGGAGGTGTCTCTTCCAACGTTCTAAAAGGGAATTTGTTAGCCATATTATTTTCCAGCTTTGTCTTAAATTCCAGAATTATTGGGAGTGCAGAAGGTGCGCTTGTTGCTATATGCTTTGCCTGGCGGTCTATCTCAACGAGTTCTGAACTACTTATATGGTTCCAATCGTCGTTTTCCTCCTCCCTTGCCATAGTTTCAATCAAGTCACTGAGGCACGATTCAGATTGGAGGTCTGTATAATCATTACAGATTTACCTTCTAAAATCCGTACCCAGGAATCATAACAATCTCTTTGTCTTTTGCCTGTGGATCCCCCAGATCCTTTCTTGTGCGTTTCAGTATCTGGGTTGATTCAATTGTGGGTGGAGTACTTAAATTCCTCATGAAGGTCCTTGATCCATTAGACTTACATTTTAGCCCCATCTTTATATTGTTAGATTTGCTGCCACTATTTTCTGACTGACCTTGTTTAGCCGGCTCTCTGCTCATCCCGTCAGGCACCTGAAAAGGTGAAATATCAAGAATATATTGGCCTCTCTGGTTGTTATAGGGCCTCCTTCACCCACAGCAATCCTTGCATAATCCCCCCTCTCAGATGTAGGATCAGGGGGAAGCTGGGCCATTCATGCTAAGTCTTCAGTAGGAATTTTCACTTTCACCAGAGCCCTCTCAGATCTATACTTAGGAGCGGAATTAACTTCTCTACTAGATTGCAGCACATTTGAGGTAGGGGTTGTCTTTCCCATTTCTGCAGATCTCCTTGGTCTCAATTGGGAGTTCTCTTTAGTCTGGTCAAGATCTTTTTTATGCTATCTTCTCATCCATTTACAATATTCCAAGACTGCTTCCATTAATACAGATGTGTCCATTGCTTCTCTTCTGGCTAGATCATATAATCTGTTTTGCCAGTTTATTGATGCTTCAGCTTCTTTATCTAATCTGTCTTAGACTTTGCTCATAAAGCTTTCCAAAAAAGTCCTTTTTGCATCAGCCTTAGCTATTAGTGTGGCTTGATCTTTCAGTGAGTTGTTAAGGGCCTCGTAAAGCTTAGAAAAAGGCACCATTGAGATTGAAAGGTCAGCCATAACAGTATGTTGTTTTTCCACTTGAAACATAGATTCTCCTCATGAAGACCTTTCGGAGATCCCAGATGATCTACAGTCTGGACATTCTGCCCTTATTTCATACGTGGTAGGGTCACTTGCATATTGTCCCTCCCTGGGGTTTTTCTCCCTCACACATATCTTATCTCTTCCATCATCAGGCTCCCTTTCCAAATCTAAAGTCTGAGTTGACATGGGCACAACACCTCCTGATGGCCATTATTTAAGTTGACAATATGATAGCTCCTATGATCCAATTGCTTCTTGAGACTCGTTAGGCTTAACCGCTTCTGCAAGGTTATTTTGGTTGTTAAATCCAGGATATCCTTGGATAAATGGGCTGCCAACTCTGAGTTTTTCATCTCACCTACTTTATTTGTATTCACTACGTTATTTCTCTTTTGAAAGTCTTGAGAGAGACAATCACTTGGAGTAAAATCACTGCCACCCATTCAGAAACAGGAAATATTAAACCTTCCAAGGTCCTGCAGTCCTTCGCAATCCAGCTAGATTCCTGCCGCCCCCCTTCCTGCCTATTAAGTCTGAAGTTAGGTTTTTTTCTCAAAAAGGGCAACAGGGACATCTCCTGCGATCCCCCTCTCGTCATACTCTTCATGCCCTGTTTGTCCCTCAGACCTTCCGCCTTAAACATATTTTTAGGTAAGAAGGCAAGGTATAGGCCACATCTTCCGTTGTGCCAGTCATTGCCCCAATTTGATCGAAGTCTTTCATTGGGCTCTGGTTCGCCATCAGAACCGACTGCGCGCATGCCGCTGTGAGAGGGGAGCTTTTTGCCTCGATGGGGAGCTCCTCATTAGACAGGGACTTGTTCACAACCCCTCCTCCGAATATTGCTCCCATTCCCCCTTCTCAGGGATCTGGCTGTGGCTGTAGTTCACTGCAAGTTTTGACACTTGCCCGGGCTTCACTTTTGTTCACAGTCTCAATTGCGACATCCATACAGATCGACTCTGGAGCCACAAGCAGTCTTACCTGCTGGTGCGTTCTTGCTTCCGCCGCTGACATGTTCCTCGCATAGCCGGGGCGATGGCTGCTGTTTGAGTCCTCACTTCCTCACCCAGAAACCCGGAAACACGAAACACATTGCAGCACACTGCAGCGCTGCACCAGCAGAGGGGATAATGTCGGAAAAGCCACCTCTTTCCTCAATAGAGACAGAAAGCAGAATGTGCTTTGCTCAGGTCTGCTCGAAAAACACTGCAGCCAGTGGTCGAAGTGTACCAAAAGAAGTAGTGGAACTATGTTCCCTGCTAGCCTGCCCCGCCCCTCACAAACCCCATCGCCCTGCCGCCTCCTACACACAATACAAACCCCCAACCACATGTGCCTGCTGTTTAAGGGAATGTTCAGTGCAGTGCACTGAAAGTGCAAGTTTCGTCTTCTTCCTACACTGTTATTTTAAAACGAAACTATTCCGGAACGGTTTCTTTTTAAAATAAAAGTATAGGAGCTGTAATACTTAATTAAAAAAAGTATAGGAGCACCGCTCCCGTCTGCTCCCGCTTACCTCAGCCACTGACTGCAGCACACTGCTGCGATCCGCCAGCAGAGGGGCTAATGTTGGAAAAGCCACCTCCTTCCTCATTAGAGACAGAAAGCAGGCTCTGCTTTGCTCAGGTCTGCTTGAAACACTGCAGCACATGCATGATAAATGTATTATGTGGAGTGCGTCATGACTGAGCAGGGAAAAAGATCACGTGTCAAAACGGCTGTACTTTGTTAATGTATGCAACAGGGTTTTAGAGCTAGGGGGATTACATTACTTGTATTAGAGTTAGTCAATCTAGGGTTGGGGACTGACACTGTAAAAGAATATTTATGATTATGTAAATTCTCTAACTTGGAATATAAACTGTAACTTTGTTGTTATTCAGAGAGAGTCTGGTTAGTTTTCAGCTCAAACGAACTGACCAGGCCCTCCCAGTGGTTAGCATGCAATAGACTTTCTGTTCTGACAAAAATGCACACGTTTCTTCGCAGAAGCCGTTCTTTCGTAATGAATCATGAGGAAAGTTGGTTAGAGCCAATCAACCCTTTTTTCAATATTAGTGTGACAGAATGCCTTCATGGGAGAGATTGGATTGGAAGACAGGGCTTATCTTTTGGTTGGAGTGGAGGTGGCATTTAGTTTTGCATTTGGCAATTGGGAAACAGAGCCAATAACTTGGGAATATGGTTTTGCGAAGAAGGTGCAGTGGGGATGCACGTGGAAGGAGAGTTGAATGGCAGGGGAAATTGGCTGAAGCTTATAGAGGCAGGGTTGGAGGAGGTGTGGAGAAGTGGCAGTGAGGTAGAGACTAGAGACAGGGATTTTGTTTAGATGGATTATGAGGTGTTAGTATGTTGAAGAAATAGGAGCTATATGAAACATCTTTTCAAATGCCACGTGGGTGAATATTTTGTTTGTTTGTTGTTTTCAAGAAAGTAGAAGCCGAAATAAGGAGCCTCTTTGTTAACACCACGGATATTGAGAATGTTCGGCTTACCGCTGGGGTCAGTGTAAAACTTTAGAAGTATAACTTCTAGGGTTCTAGATCTTTTAGAATTATAGAGAGGATTTAAAGCTGAGTTTTTATGTTTTGTTCATTTTTGTTTGTGCTATGTTTGTATCGTGCAGCTTAGCAAAATTTACTGCAGGTCTATAGTGTGGTCATATGTAAAAAAGGTGATCTATATTCAGATTGCAGGATACATTCGGGCTACAACCTTATTATGCATATTATGCAATATTATAGATTTAACACTCCATGTCTGCCAAATGTTCAAGCATGAGCTTTTTCCAGAGCATGGGCTGCGATGATTGAAACAAGTTGAGGGCAGACCTACAGAGAGGCTCAACTTTCCATTTATGTTTATCTTGTTATTGAGCAAACATTGTAGTAAAGACGGTGCCAGGCATTAAAAGTACAACAATCATGTATTCCAGCAGAATAGCCATCTTGCTTTAAACACTGGAACTTGGCAACTAGTATATGCCCACAGTGTACTTGTATATAATACGGTAGTGCAAATAAAGTCACAAAGATCCTGACCCTTTCTTCTCTGAGGTTGTTGTAAATTCTGTAGTGTAATGTATTTCTGAGTATGTTTGCACTCAGAACATTTTGAATGTTGTTAGTATTTCTGATTATTTGGGAGAATTGCAATACATATGGTACCTCTCTTGTCCTAGAATAGTAAATCAAACATATTCTCGATAAATATTAGTCGATTATATTAATGTTGCAGCAATCAAAGTGGAATAGTAATATGTTAACATGTTTGCTAAACTAGCATCGATATGAAACGTATGTCCAAGGTTCCCTTCCGCCATGGTTTTCGACTAGGCATGCTGTCCATTTTACATATTTATGTGGGGTGTAGGATAGTAATGTGACATCAGATATATGTAACTGCACTGCATAAAGTGTGTTGTCAATCTACGACATGACAGAGTGCTCTAGATGGTTCAATACTGTTTTGGGGTATTTTTTTGAGACTCAGCAGTTTTTCGGCACAACAGTGACTTCCTTTTGTACACTGTTGGACAAAGGCTCAGGTGTCCAGTGATGTAACCCAGAGCCTAAGAGTGTCTATGCTTGCTTGCATATGACAAACGGACAGTGCATTCAGGGATTTAGGAGAAAATATGTAATGTCCCTTACTGGTTTTTCTTTGGAAAACCAAAAAGAAGACGAGGGAAGCGCAGGTACAGTACTTTGTGTAGGGTGGCATTAGATCAATTAAATCTTTTAGTACATATACTTGAAGGAGGACATTGAAGAAGTATCACAGTTATAGTACTTTATTTGAACAAACATACTAGAAGTATTTTTTTGGTCATACTTTGGAAAACAGGTACAGTAATTGCGTTTTTACATTATGAGTATATATTGGTTTTATGTTGTGCATTATTGAAGGTTATTCATTTGTGTATTGTTTGCATTTATTATGTTGTACATTATCGAAGGTAATTCATGTGTGTATTTTTTGTATTTACGAGGGGCAGATTATTTTTGTACAATGTAGTAATTATTGGTAGACAGACTCATGCAAACAGCTCTCATACCAGCACACAATCTCAGCTGTGAAATTTAGCTCCAGGTTTAGGAGAGGAGTTCTGGGGACATTTTAGGGATCTAACAAAATATGTCAAGTTTATCCTCTGACAGTTCCAACCACATCTGCTACAGCCGGCTGCAACACTGATCAACAACTCAGCATCTGCACAGTAACTGCACATTTATCTTCCCTAATGGAATGTTGGTTCAATCACTTATATGATCAACGAGATACCCTAATCCTCATCCACAAGATAACAACCCTAGTGGAGACCACCTGAAGGATCCAAAAAATGAGTAGCCATACGAGTCTTGTGACATTTTATAAAGTAGAGCATCCGTATGGGCAGATGTAACTGTCTGACTGGATTGGCATCATTGTTGCTTGCTGTAGGTTCATTGGCAGAACCGCTAATGTAAAAAGGGGCATTGCATAAGGTTGTAATATCTGGGGCTACATAGCTATTATGCTTTTGTAAGTGGCTGTACAAGGTTCTTCGGGGATGCAATTTCACCAAAATGCCAAGTGTAGCGGAAGTGACGTCACACGACCCTCTGATGAAGTCACAGCGAGTGCTGTCATTTGACACCACCCCAAAGTGATATCACACGAAGTGATGGAACACAACGTTTCACCCCTTGACAAAACAGGAAGTGGCATCACGTAGTATTGTTCCTAAGTACACTACGAAAAATATGGTTACGACATCACTATATTGTGAGATGCATTTCATACAAGAATGGATCGGCATATGTATCGTTAAGATCAGTGTGTATAGGCCCATGTTACTAAATTACTGTGAATACAAGAAGACGTCCATGGCCAAATGTTAATGATGTGTTATTATATAGCACTTATGCTTAAGCACTTTATATAGAACAAATATACATACAATATCACCCAACATGTGTTGGTACTCATTTATCAACCTCAGAAGGATGAAAGGCTGGGTTGAGGGGGTTAAGAACAGACTAAATCAGTGACTCACCCCCCTGAAGTGTGCCTGAAATAAACCTTTAATGAGTCTAGCAATTGTTGTATAGAATTCCAGAAAGACAAATTATTTGCTATTCCTATTCTTTCGTATTTAGGGTCAGGGTCACTGCTGAACGTGTTAGACTTGTGCTTTTCTAAGAGGCCTAAACAAGAAAGCCAGCCACTCCAGAAGCAAAGAGTCACATGGCGCTGGCCATAGCCCAAGACCTTGCATTAAAAACAAAAACATGTTTTTTTTAGGGGGTAGAAAGGGAGACGACAGGGGCAGCAAGGCACTTGCGACCCCCTGGGAACCTCCAAATGACGTCCCTGAGGTTCTTATTGGGTGCCTGAGACTTTCAATTTGACAGGGATTTTCAGGATGTCCTTCTCAGTGATGTGATGGGAGACGAGGAAGGAGTATGTGGCTTTGGGATTGTCTTTGGAAGAGGAAACAGTTCGGAAATAGGATATGAGGCCTAATATGTGATAGAAACACGCACACACAATCTAGAACAAATAAGGAAGGCAAATAAGGAAGGCTAAACATAGATCCACTTTACTGTTTTTTCTCCCGATCTTTCTTTCGGTTTACTCAATTTTTGCTTTTGTGTACATTAAAGTGCGCTGGCTGCAAACGTATGTCACTCTTGGTAGTAAATAAAGGCCAAATGGCACTTTTCTTCTAATTGGACATACTGCAATCTGCCACTGCTATGCTAACTGGGCCTAAAGGAATCCGGCACGGTGGCACTAACTGGGCAGCATGAGATATATCACATTGCTTTGCCAACTGTGCCAAATACAAGCTGAACCTGCTCAGCTGGTAAAATAGCTCAGCAGGTTGAGTGCTGTTGCGATCTGTGTGTGATCTGCAGGGTCGAATCCCTGCAAGGCCAACTTGCCCTTTCATCCTTCTGAGGTTGTTACAATGGGTACCAATTTCGATTGGATAATAATGATAGTATATACGAATGTTCTATGTAAATTGCTTTGGATAAAATTGCTATGTAAATGACAATCTATTATTATAATGCATAATAGAGACTGCAAATTCATTGCTAACTGGACATAATGAACCATGACACTACTTAGCTTAAAGGACCTTCTAAGTGGGCATAATGGAGTCTGACATTGCTATCCTAAGTGAGCATGATACAATGCGACATTGCTGTGGAAACTAGGCACACTGAAATGTGGGTGTGCAGTGATGTCTGAACACAGTCCTGCAATGACTCTTGGTTGTCAATGGCGTGAGTGCCTGATCATTGCATGGCAGTGAGAATGTATATGGAGATTTGATAACAATCCCAGTTGTTTGATGTGATTGCCAGATTATATAATGGGAATCGCTTATAACTAATAGTTGTTAAAAGTTGTCCTGACCAAACTATACACCAGCCAAAACTGTTGCCTTTGTCAATGCTTTGTTTGCTCTCGTGTTTACATGCGCTGCATATTTGTGGTGACTGTGTTGGCTTTGTATAGGATGCTTGACATTACAAAGATGCCAGTATGAGCTTTATATTGACCCTTAATAGACCATAGAATGTGCCCTCATGGAAGCCCACACAGGCCAATGCAAACCATGGCAACCCATAATAACCTGCGACTGTTTTTTCATATCGGCTCCTTGTTTGCTGCTGCTCCGTGAACGCTTTAGATCTCAGAAGCTCTTTGCTGCAGCCCTCCGCCGAGGCGCCTGTCTCTTTCTCTAAGATGTCAGAGGAGTTCAGAAGAAATACATTCAAACCGAACTTCAGAAGATTTACCCGTGGAAACGCAAGGTCAACACTGAATTAAAAACACCACACTGCAGCGCGAGGCCATGCCAAGCAGGTCTTTTTCTTTTTCTGTTCTATAAAATAGGGTAACACAAATCTTTGTGGGCATGAAGAGCATCAATAAATTGTAACAAAAAAATAGCATCTGAACTATGCAGGTTCCAATCTGATATATCTTCCTTTTTTTTATTTCTCCAGAACTGAAATATATTCGGATTATTTCTTCATCTCACAAAGTTTATTTAAAACTAGGAAAAAGCGGCATTAATTCAGAGATCTTTTTCTAACGACGCATTGACTCATGGAAAACCTTTCCATATGCTTCCCGCGCTGCGGGGTGAAAACCAGGGGCAGCATGACAGAAATTGCACAACTAACACATAGGGTGTTACCGCCTCTGTGGCAGGAGGAGGGGTCGCGGAGTTGGGAAAATCCCTGGTGGCTCTGTGGAGGAGTATCAGCATCTGAACACGTTGGGGGCATTCACAAAACTTTTTTTTCGTGCATGAGCAATATGCTTTTCCACGTGTCAGAAAACGTAGGCTCGCGACACCTGTGGGTTCTCCGTTTTTAATTGGTGTGTTTGCCACCATTAAAGTTGGATTCATTTGCGAAGTTTAATGATTTGACTATGTCAGAAGGGTGCAGCGGTGTTGAGGGAGGTCAAAGGGACCCCAGTCCCTGATTCCCCAGAGTGCATTAAGATATGTAAGGAAATTGGTACCACTCCCCTTACCACATTGCCCAAAATCTCTTTCTCTTTTTCAGAACTGGAACTCCCAGAATGCACTTGGTTGCAACAAGGAAAACCCATAATGGAACTATAGAAATGGAATCATGGATGAGAATGTACTCGAATGTTCACTTTGAATAAGGATAGCCAATACCCAACCCGACAATCCCATGCAGACTCCAAGGGAATATGAGGAAAACCAAACGAGGACTGTGCATGGAAAAACACTGAAGGGGAACTGTGTGGGGGCTGGGGGAGGGGGTGGTAGAAAATCATTCCCAAAGTCACCCAGTTGGAAGAAAAACGCACTAAAGCTGGAGGAATTGAATTCCACAGAGTAAACAAGGAACTGGAGCAAATGGCTACCGCCACACACAGAGATTGAAAAGGGGATTTAGATAAAGGTTTCCAGGGGAAGTCTCAACCCCTATAGGGATAGCTTAGCTGGAGATTGGTCAAGGGAGCATGTGACATGAAGGACCATTGGGAGCTGGGAGGAACTTCACAATGGGGTAGGCAGGTCAATACAATCTAAGCCAGTCCAGAAGCAGATGAAATGTGTTCAGGTGAGGTAAGGAATGGAGTAGGTGGACAAAGAGACCAGCGATGAGGGAGTGCAAGGTGGAGAGCAGTTCTGAGAAGGATGTGCACGTGCTATGAGAGAGTGAAAGCAAGGTGTTGGGTGTTAGAGTGGTACTCTTAGGACCTACCTGGGTCCAGGCTCCAAGGATCTATGTGATCACTGCACCACTGAAAAATACTGAATCAGGAAATTCTTACTTGAAAAACGCAGCGCGCAGTGATCAGATAGTTGGATCTTTCAGCACTGATGAACTTCTAAATAACGCATTTCAGATGGCGGATGTCCCCATCATTTGCCCCCTTACCTCTCATTTTATGGCTCGGCTGGTCTGCCTCCTTCCGCTTGCATGCCTGGCTCTGCGCAAATTGTCTTCATCTCTACAGTGTATCCAAACACCTGCAAGCCTCCTTTTTCTTCTCCTTTTCTGGTAACTTCGTTGATTTCATCATGGCTGCCTTGTTTGCATGAGGCTGTGTATCTAAAGTGCTTCCCTCCATCGTCTGCAGTGATTAGCTGTTCCCTTTGTTTTCAAGCAAATCGGGGGACCGGCAGGCTTCATCCAGCCCTTGTTTCAAAGGTTTACTTTCTAAGGTCCCTGTCAGCTTCTCCGTCTGCTTCACAGACAGCAACATGAGATTCTGCAACAGCCAAACCCTCATTGTCACTGAGGCTGCTTCCATGGACTATTGGACTGCCATGACTCTCTTACCATATTCTGTTTGGGTTAGTTCCCTCCTTGATTTACCTGTACTCCCTTCTTAGAGGGTACTCAACTCTTCCTGTCATGCTCTCATGTGAAGCTTATCTATACTCACCTCTACCATCTGACTACCACTCTAAATTCCTTAACTACTGGTCTCCCATTTAACTTTTAAGTCAAACTGAGTGTATTTCTGCATTTACTTGACAGTCAGACTTGGGTGTATTTTTGCATTTACTTGACAGTCAGACTTGGGTGTACTTTTGCATTTACTTGAAAGTCAGACTTGGGTGTATTTTTGCATTTACTTGAAAGTCAAACTGAGTGTATTTTTGCATTTACTTGAAAGTCAGACTTCGGTGTATTTTTGCATTTACTTGAAAGTTCAACTTCAGTGTATTTCTGCACCTAACCTTTGGCCATTGATTGTAACCTGCTAGCCCAGTGACTGTTCAATACTGCTTTACTTGCTTACTCCTCCCTCTGCCTCTTCTCATTTCCACTCATGGCGCTTTCTGTTTCTCCCATCTATTCCAACTGCTTCTCTATCAACTACCCTTCCCTTCTCACTAAGTTTGGAAAAAAGAAATTTAAAAAGGATATCTTGGCCTCCAACCCTGGACTCCCCATTGCTGATACCTATACCAGCGCCTCTACCAGACAGACCCTCACCAACATCCTCTTTGTTGTTCCTTCGCTGGATCTATGGACCCCCCCCATATGATCTCTGTGCTTTGTCCTGTCTCCTCCTCTCCCATTAATGGTGGCACTCGCTGGGATGTCCTCATGGCTTCTTTCGACTCCTCCAGAGTCATCCTTAATGTCTACCTAAATGGCACTGTCATGGTCCAAGGTCCTCAGGCCAATCTCCTCCTCTTCGATAGGCGTTTTCCTCGCCTCATCAACTTCCTCTCATCTCCAGCTGTCCCCTCCTCTCACTCCCTGGCTACCTTACCCACTTTTTCCTCCTCCTCTGCCACTCTTCAGGCTTCCTCCACAACTCTGCAGGGCGTACCTCTGATTTGTACCCCTCCCCAGAAGGTCTTTAAGGCCAGCAACCTTCTTCATATTGCCACTCTCAGCTCTCACTCTGCTGTCAAACACTCCTCTGACATCTGCCACCTCCTTGAAGAACTGGACCTTGATGTCCTCAGTCTTATGGAGACATGGTTCACGACTAGCTCTGTCACAAGCTTTGATACTCTACTCCCTGAGGACTACAAGGTCCTCTCCGCACCCAGATCCACTCAACCTGGAGGGGGCATAGCCCTGATCTTTCCTGAGTGGATTCCTGCCACTATCATTCCCATTCAGATTTACTCCTCTTTTGAATGCCTTGTCTGCAGGCTCTCAATCTCTCCTAGCCACTCTTTTACTGTTGCTACTCTCTACCGCCCCCCCCGGGCAAATCACCTCTTTTCTCTCTGAGTGGGCCGACCTCTCCTCCTCCCTCCTGGCCTCACCCACTCAACTCCTCCTCCTTGGTGATCTCAACATTCACCTCGATTCTCACTGTCCCTCATCGCTGCTCTTTCACAACCTCTGTGTCTCCCTCTTCCTCTCTATCCTCCCCTCTGGCCTGACACAGTCTGCAGGACACACACTTGATATATTGATGTCACAATCTCATCCTCACCGAGGGCTCACGGGGCCCTAAAGACCTTATTCGGTTCCCCTCGGATTCCTTTGAGTCAGTCCTGGCATTGTTGGCATCGGAGACACATGCTGGGACGGGGTTCCAATGGGCAATGGACAGGCATGGCCACCCCATGTGGAATACTGGGAAACTGCATTCAGCGGTCTAGCGTCCAAGGCGGGGCCCGCCTGAAGGCACCTGGAATACCACCTGGCTATTTAAACCACTCCCGATTAGAGGCACACGCTTCGCATTATTCTGCCTTAGCAGCGTGACGTTCACCGGGTCCTGCTTCGCATCCAGGCCTCCTGAGGCGAGAAGAGGCAAGAACCATTGCCATCCTTACCTGCTCTGCAGCATCTTCCGACAACCTAAGTCGCCCAAGGCAAGAACCATGGCCATCCTTACCTGCTCTGCAGCATCGTCCTGCAGTAGAAGTCGTCCAACGCTCGTTGTCCTCCTACAACACCACCACCACTGGAAGGTAAAGTGGGAACTAGACATCTAATGATATGATATGATATGATATTTTATTTGTATCGCGCTCGAACACAAGTGTTATCTTGGGAACTACTTACCAGTTCGTCAGGAAGACCATCGCCTTCAAGACATCTTTCGTCCCCTTGAATTCCTGAGAACCACTCTTCTTCAGTTCTTCTCGACCTGCAAGAAAAACAAAAGCACAGGTTAGCCAATTGCAAGGACGCTCTCAGCGCCGCTTGGCGTTCCATTTTACCTTCTCGAACTCGGCTTCGGCTTCCACCGCAGCTCCCAACACCTGCAAGAAGAAGCGAGAAGGTTACTTAGTGCAAATCCAAATAAAGACATTGCTTTCACATATAAAGACTTACCTGAAAAGAAGAAGTTGCTGCCGGTCTGGACTCTGGCTCTCGCCAGTGAAGAAACTCGGCACAACGGTGCCATAAACGATGCACCCCTGCCCAGCGCGGCAGGACGGAGAGCGCACCCTTATAGAAAGCAAGGTGAGAGACGTCCCATGGGGAACTGCAAAGGGAACCCGGGAGGTGGGTTGCAAAGGAAGGAACCAACAGCAGTTAAATCTCACGTCCTGTCTTCTAGATCCGATCCTCGACAGCCCGAATTCAGGGAAGGTGAAGGGTCCCGAAGAGTATCCCGGTTTGTCGTGAGGCGTCCCCGTGGAAACAAGGTGAGCGTTACAATTGATCTCCCCTGGCCTCCCCCTCTCTATTCCTCTAACCACTCCTCTCTCCTGGAGTGACCACTGCCTCCTCTCCTCCCAACTCTCACTCTCTTCCCCCCAAGCCAACCACACCCCAACACTTCCACTTACCTTCTCGGACATCTGACCTATGAAGCGTGTGTCAGCTGAGGCTTTCGCTGCCACCTTCTCTCCCCCTCCTCCTCCTCTGGCTGAATCACACCCCGACACAACCCTGTCCCTTCTCTACTCTTCTATCTCTGATTCTCTTGATGCTCTTGCCCCTGTCATGAGGATCTGCTTGAAGTCCAAAGCCGAGTGCAATTCCTGGTATGATTCCAACCTAGCTACACTTAAACGTAAGTGTAGGGTGGCTGAGAGGAAATGGAGGTCTTCTTGCTCATCCTCTGACAAACTGGCCTGTCGCCTGCTCCAAAGGCAATACAGACTCTCTGTCCGCATTAAGAAGAGAGCCCACATTCAAGCCTGTGTCTCTGCGGCATCCAACAACTCGGCCGAACTCTTTAAAATCTGCAAGGATCTTGCCAATATTGCAGCAGTCTCATCCCCTCCTCTTGCCTCCCAGGCTCTCTGCAATGCCCTTGCCTCACACTTTATCTCTAAAACCCAGGGCATTCTGTCCACCCTCGCCTCCCCTCCCCCTCCTATTCCCTCTCTGTCTGTGCTTGCAGACCCGCCTTTAACCACCCACCCACCATCCTTCTTTTCCTTTCCTATTTTCTCCCCTGACGAGGTCGCTAGACAAGTCCGATCTATGAAAGCCTCATCAAAACAGGTTCATCCCAGCTCCTCCAAAACCATCAAGGACCACATTGACACCCGCGCTCCTGCCCTTGCTGATTTTTGCAACCACTCGTTTGCCTCAGGATCCTTCCCCTCCCCTCTGAAGCACTCCCTTGTGCATCCTCTTCTCAAGAAACTCATAGCTGATCCTTCCTGTCCGGCAAACTATCGCCCAATTTCCATTACCCCCTTTCTGGGCAAACTCCTGGAAAAGTTCTCAGCTTAACCTTCATTCAGATTCTGTTGGTTGTCTCCATGACCTCCAGTCTGGCTTCAGAGCGGCCAGAAGCACGGAAACTGCTCTCCTCAATATCCGTGAATATCTGCTCTCCAACCTTGATTCTAACATTCCCTCTGTCCTCATCCTTCTTGATCTCTCTTTTGCCTTCGACATGGTCAACCACATCATCCTGCTCAACCGTCTCTGTGATAATCTGGGTATTACTGATCAGGCTCTGGCCTGGCTGACCTCTTTCCTCTCTGATCGACCCTTCCAGGTCCAACTGGGGTCTTTCCTATCATCTAACTTCCTCTCCACCTGTGGGGTTCTCCAGGGGTCTAACCTCTCACCCTGGCTTTTCAACCAATACCTGGCAACTCTCGCTCACTGCATTGCCATTTTCTGCTCAAATTTCCAGTGCTAAACTGGTGACACTCGGCCACCTCCTCTCCCTCTCTCATCTCTGACTGCCTAACTGCCATTCAAGATTGGTGTGCCGCCAATGATCTTTATCTGAATGCCAGCAAGACAGAGATCCTCCTCATCGGCACACCATCTCCATCCTTTTCCCTCACTCTCTGGTCGGTCTACCTTGGCCCTCCTCCTACCTGCGAGGGTAAGAACCTTGGGGTCATCTTTGACTCCACACTTTCCTTCTCTGCCCATATCTCTGATGTCTCTAAAAAGTCAAACTTGCTACTGCACCTCCTCGGAGGTATTCTTCCTTTCCTCTCCTTCCCTCAGAAGCTCACTGTCTCCCAAGCTCTGGTTCTCTCTTGGTTGGACCTTTGTAACAGCCTCTTTCTAAATCTACCTGCCTCTACTCTCTGCCCTCTACAACGTATCCAGAACAGGACTGCAAGACTTGTCCTTGGCCTCAAGCCCTGGGATCGTATCTCTCCAGCTCTGAAATCTCTCCATTGGCTCCCAGTGGATGCAAGGATTAAATTCAAAACCCTCTGCATTGTCCACAAGGCTTTCTGGGGCCTGGGTCCAAAATACCTTCAGCTATCCCTCCGCAAATACCTCCCCTCTCGAGCTCTTCGCTCCTCTACCTCTAACTCCCTCCGGGTCAATCGTTTTTCAAAGAAACGAGCTGGGGGTAGATCTCTATATGAGGCTGGGGCCTCCCTCTGGAACAGCCTCCCTGCCACTCTAAAACTTGAGGAGAACCACCTCCGGTTCCGGAAGCACCTCAAAACCTTCCTCTTTGCTTCTGCCTTCACTCCCCTTCTCCCCTGCTGATCTGCTCTCTTGGCACTGTGCACCTGGCCACCCTCTGTCCCCTGGGCCCAGGTACCCGCTCACCCTGCCACCTTCCTGCACTGCCTCCTGGCCACCCCTTGCACTGGGGACTGTATCTGTACCCATAGAGCCCCACCCTATTTTTCTTCTTTTTATGCACGTATGCACTTATTCAGACTTACCCAGTCTGCTGCCTTAAACACAGCACTTGCCACTTGTTGGCTGCACTACAATAGTTTGCTTCCATTTTCTATTTATTTTTATTTATTTTATTTATCTGCGCTCCTCGGCTCTGCACTTTCCACTCTCCCCTTTCCATGCACTTTTTCCCTTTTCCCTTTCCCATGCACTTGTGCGTTCTCAATGTCACTGGGCCTAGTAAGATTGCTTTTATGTTGTGCTGTGTTCTCCCTTGTTCCCCTCCCTTGGCTAGTAGCGCTCTGAAACACTTGTGTACGAGCATGATACAAATAAAGTATCATTTATTTTTATTTTATTTATTTGCATTTGTATAGCGCACTTGCAGTACAGGGGCATTAAGGCGCTGTTACAAGTAGTTGTAGGGCTTTTGATTCATATATTACACAGGTGACCAGAGGTCTCTTGGTTACACAGATACAAGCATAAATACATGTGATGCATGATATGCATTATACAGTTTACAGCCGGTAGTCAGGTACATTTCATACAAAGAGCTTGGTTTTAATGGCTTTGCGGAAGGCTTGGTGGGACTTCGTGGGATCATATCATATCATATCATATCTCTTCTTGGCTCCCTTTCCTCGCACACAATTGCAGTGTGTTAACTTCATAAAAGAAAGTGGGGGACACCCCTGCAACTCCCGGACCTGTGTGGCACAATATTGGCAACGTGGTATTTTTGTTACTGCATATTTTCGCAGTAAACGTATATGAGTTTTGTACTCAGTATTTTTGTGCAATACCAAATCCACCACAAACCTCTTCAAAATGTCCACAATTGTCGTTAGATCATTCAACCCCACTATGCTGGAATTAGGATGGAAGGGGATATGCAATTTTCTTTTGACACCTAAAATTTCACACATCTTAGTCATTACCACAATCAATCTGAATCTTTTGAGGGCACCTGAAATTAGTTGATCAATACTGTAACTGCTGTGTCACTTTTGAATTTTGAACATTTTCTAAAATGTCTTTAAGACTCACAAATATTCCTTTCCTTGCCAACTAATTAAGATAAGGGGTCATTTTCTGGGTCTTCCAATTATTGGTAGTAGCTTCCAACAATTGGGTCTTCTTAATGTGTGGCAATTGAATCTTGATTTTGTGCATCTTTCTCCATTGTAGAGTAGACAGCTCACTTTCAGATTGAGCTTCTGATTGAGCTACTTCTATTGTCTGTATTTATTTTTCCAAGGAGATGTTTCATATCAATGTATTTGCTTTGGGTTGCTACAGTTTGGGCTAGTTGGTCAGCCAAACCATGGTCTGTTTTACTGGGACCTTCATCTTTTGAGTGACCCTTTTTTTCTCAAAAATACGGTCATCTTGTTTAATCCACTGAATAATCTATTGTTTGGATCGACTGCCCATATTTCTTGGGTTTGTTGTTTGCACAAAGCATACTTATGGCTTTTCAATTGACTAAGTGCTCAGCAAATCCATTCCAAATATAGTCAGAATTGGTTATGATTACTAGTTCTTGGAGCTGATGATTTACGGCATTAAGGACAGCTTGATATATGGCCATCAGTTCTGCCACCTGACTACTTCAGGGACCAACTTTATAACCAGGGGAGGTTGTCAGGTATATCGCTTATCCAAGCTTTCTGGATGCCAGATGCTGCTTCCTTCTCATCATTTTCTTTAATATGGTAAGAACATTCATCCACATACTATGGACATTCCCTGACAGATGTTCCCATCACACAATTTATGTGGTGCTAGATATGCCTTAAGAATGTTGGTTGGCTTTTCTGAGAGCTTCTTCATCTAGACAATGGTCTTGAACACAATCATATAGATTGGCTCCTTATGCCACTCTTTTTATTTTGATCATATCTGATTTTTACAGGATAACCCTACATGGAAACAATCCATGAAGTAATCCTTAAATTAGAAACAATCCCAGTTTGTATATGGTTGCTCGACAAATATTGTAGAGGCTAGTGGGAGGTCTCAACTGTTGTTGCTTCCCATAGATCCAGGAACAAAGAGTGATTTCTTGCATTCATTAAATTTGATCTCAACAGAAGATAAAGTATTGTTTGCATAAGAGGTCATGGTTAAACAGGTGTTGGGAAATCCAGTCTTCAGGAAAAAATCCTTATTTTTGATTGGATAAGCCAAGCATGGAGCTTGAGGTAAACTTCCTTTCAGTTGTTTCACTGCCTCTTTTTAGAGTCCCTCACTCCCACTGGACCCCTGTCTTCAAAAAGGGTTGAATGATCTCAGCGTAATTCTCTGTGAACGTATGACTATAATTTGTCAATCCTAAAAGACTTTGTAATTCATGTAGATTTGTGGGGGTTTGCAATTTCCGTAGAGACTCAACCTTATTTTTCTGAGGATTAAAACCCATAGCTGTGATTTCATGACCTGAAAAGATTACTTTATTTATTCACCACTGTGCTTTCTGAAGTGATAACTTCACACCTGCATTTCTTGGTTGAGTCAGCACGTGGCAGATCCTCTCCACCTGTTCTTCCACAGTTTAACTTTTGATTAGGAGGTCAGTTTGATTGGCCAAATTCCCCATTTCCACAATTCCAGGCATGGCTTTATGTAGGAATATATTTAACTAATTCCCATAATTATTATATCCAAATGGAGTTTGGATCCACATATCTTGTTAAACCCAAAACCTAAAGGCAAGTTTATATTGGTGTTCACGGAGTACAGAAACAGTCCAATACCCATTAGTCAAATCAAGAGCAGTATATGCTTTAGAACTCTGGATCTGTACAAGGCCCCAATAATTATAAGGAAGGGGTCTCTGGAACAATACATATCATCGTATTCAATTCTCTTAGGTCTCCACAGATTCTTCACAGTGCATTGGGTTTCAATATTCCAAGTACTGAGTTATTAAATGAACTGTGAATTGGTTGAGCGATACCACAGGATTACACATTTTTGATAATCTCTGTAAGTGATTCCATGGAGTTTAAAGTTATCTGGTATCATGTTACAAATACTGACACCATATTAGGGTCCATGGGCATTGTGGTATAATGAAGGGATGTGTGTCTACGATCATAAGAATCAACAGAGAACCTTTTCTAAAAATCAAAAGTTACTTATCTTGGTTTTTGCTTTGGTCTTCTGTCTCATAGTCATCAGTCACAGTGATCTGCTCTTCAGCCATTTAGCGAAAGCCTGGAAATATTGCTTGGGTGGTTATTCATAAAGTATCTTCTAATTGGGATGATTGGTCCCTACTTATGGTGCATACTTGAGCAATGACATCCTTAGTGTTGAGGTAGTTACTAGTAACTTTGAATAGTATTTAATTTTTTATCATCTCACAGGTATAGCCCTTCACTCCATAAGGGCTCAGGCAGTAAACCATAGATGTCCTCACTTGTCAAGTATAGTTTGTGGTCTGCAACCCTGAGTATTGTGATTGCAAGGTATGGGCCAAATAATGGGGTTGGTTAAATACACTGAAACGTGTCTGGAATCAACAGCCATTCCAATTGTGGTATCTAGGGGTAAATCATCTCTCTGGGGACCATTATATCAACTAATAGCAGGATTGTGTCAACTTTGAGATGTACTTATAGATTTGGATGTAAAGAGGACATACTGCTGAAGAATATTATTTAAGTCAATTCAAGATTCTTCATTAAACAACGTATGCCCTTTTCTGATCTTTATTGGCAATGTGTATTGTCAAGTATTTCCTGGAATAGTGACTTCTTCGTTAATTAGAACTTTGGCAGCGTAAGGCAGTATTTGAGCTGACCTAAATGCTTTTTCCATCAGATTTCCTCCGATTTTAGCCGAGACTGTATTATTAGTATTATCAATATGTACAGCAAATCAAAGTAGTTTGTCATTTCCAATATAAAAGTCAGAAATCACATCTCTCATGACTCAACAAATATACTTTTCTTTTTTTGTTTTCAATTTTGGTCTAGCATACACCTGCTGGTAATCATGTTTTGAATCCATAGTATCAAATAAACATTACCACTTATCTATCAGATTACATGTGGGAATGTTCTGATCCTTGCGTAATTTCCTAAGCAATCTTTCACTGATAAAGCTTCAATCTTGCGTTAAGTAATCTTGGGAGAGTACTGCTTCCTTACTTTCACTGGGTTGTGAAAGGAAGCATATGAGTTCTCCTTTCTTTTGTTATCAAGTTAAACAGCTGGTTTTGTCTCTTGAGTTATCCTCGAGTTGATCTTAATCCTCACTGGAGGTCTTCTGTTGATAAAACTTCTATGTATTTCCCTCCAAATTGGAACACCACTTGTTATTGGGAGGAAGATTTATTCTCAAAGGTTCTAGGGAAGTTCCTTCACTATCATCTTGATCTTTCCCACGTGAGTGTTCTGAAAATGAAAGTCCCTAGGTCAGGATGGTTTTCAAATGACAGTTGCCGTTCAAACTAACATAATTGGCACTTCTTTTTTGATTGTGTGGAGAGTTTGGGTCCAGAGGGCCTAGTTTACACAATCTATGAAAGGGGAAAGCCTCTGAAGTAAATGGTTTCCCAGTAAAAGAAAAAGATGTGCTCTGAGGAGCCATGACTATCACCGGATGAGTTAGTCTATATTGCCCTATTTTGATTTTGATGTCAGTAACCCCATCTACTGGGATCTCCTTTCCAACAATATTATATCATTGCCAAAGGAGTGGTTTGATGATAAAACAGTGACTTTCCCCTCTTTCTTGGTTCAGAGTGTCAAGTACTTCTCAACATATCAATGTCACCTGAGACACTGGGCCTCATTATAAGGTTGCTGGTCCGGTAACAATGGTAGACCGGCACCCGCGAGCAGACCATGTCAGATGCACCGGCACAATTCATGAATGGTGCCGGTGCATCCAGCCTCCCCATTTCCATTGAGTCCAATTTGACTCAAATGGGAATGGGGAGTAATAAATACCGGCACCCGGCAATGGAGATTTATCGGGTCCGCCGGGGCTGTAATGCCCTGGTAAGTCCCCATTGCCTGTCCTTAAGCCTGTATAGGTTTTTTTCATCTCCAACTTACAGAGAAAGTGTCAGTGGATAATTCAGACTACATTTTCATGATTTTTGGAATTTCATGAACTTGACCTTGGGTTGTAACCTCAGGGGCATTCTCCCAAGGGTCAATTTCATCTCGGTTGGTCAAGGACTCTGTAGGAATAAAAATATACTTAGAAATCAACATTGGCATAAGGACTTTTCCCCTTCTTCATGTTTGAGGTCACTGGTACTGCTTGGATTGTAATGCCTAGAAAAACCTGGAGGAAGGACAATTCTCTTGTTTTAATGTCTCTGGAGACAATCTCAGGTTTACATATTCTTGGGTCTCGTGTATAGGGTTTTCTTTGCTACTCTCTTAACTTCGATGTACTGCTCTTTTGGTGGAAATTATATATTTAGGAAGGAAGAAAAGCTGTGCTCTATCGCCCATGAATTCTCCTAATCCTCAAATGTAATTGTCACAATCTTCTAACTACATTTCACTTTATTTTTCTCTGATTTTATTTCAAGGAATAATTAGGGTTCACCCTTGGCCTTTGACAATTTTTCAGCAAACTCAGGGGAATTTCCGTGTGAGGCAAAATATCTGGCATATCTTTTTTTGTCACCTCACCCTTACTCTTTTGTATTTTCAACTGGAACAATTTCTTCTTGTCACTAGGGTTGGTACAACTCTGTTGAGATGTCATCACTTGCCCACTGCTCTATGTTAAATGTTTAACTTGTCATTCAATTTATGAAAATATCTCTCCATCCTCCAGACTGTGGGGTGGTCTTTAGCCATATTTCTGTTTTTCCCTAGAAGGGTAACAATCACTGCTAGGAAAGTAATTTTGTTAACCCTGACAACTGTTGTCATATGTCCTGCTTCGTCTCCACTCTCCCTGGTACTGGGATCTGTTATCCTGGAACCCGGGAGGATGAGAAAGTAAACTGTCTAGGTATTGTTTCCAGGAAGTGGTGATTGGCTTCTTTCCCTGGGAACATCTGAATTTGGATTTCACTGCATGGAACTAAATGCCAAGGACTAATGTTTGTCTCTGGTTTTGTGGGATCAGTATTTTGCATGCCAAGTGGATGATTAGCGGTTGGCTCTGAATAGAGGGACGTCTATGTCTATGAGGATCCTTGAGAGCAGAGGACTAGGTCTTTGGCCCCTCTGTCTCCCCTCTGTCTCTAAGTCTAACTGAAGAGTCCTCGTCACCTCAGCTATTGTAATGGCGGCAGGTACAGGTGTTTGTTTGGGGTTCCTTTCTCTGTTTTGGGGAGTTTTTGGGTTCTGTAGTACATAGATCCTTGTAGCTTCCATGATTATCCACTTGAGACTTCTTAAGTTCTCAAAATAAAAAAACAAATTGAGTCACTACTTATTTTGGAAGGGCATAGAAGAATGTAGTTTTGAAATGTGGACCCTTGGTATTGACACACAGAGAAATCTGGGAAAATGCAAGCTTGAGTTCTTGAGGAAACTGCCCACAAGTCTGGTCCTCAGCCACATTAAATTATAATCTGTCTTGCTGGTTTCTTGGGGATTTCTGTAAATTGAACAATATTTCAATATGTCCACTTTGTAAGATAACTTTTTGTATTAATTATGATCTTGCAACCCAGCAAAGAAACTTGAAAACCTGGCATAGAAAATCTATTTGATGAAATCTATGCTCTTTTGGTCATTCTTCAATCCAAAGGATGTCATCATCTGTTGGTACAATTCTAAATCCCAAACAGAATATTTTGCATTTTTATTCTAAACAGTCATAACACTTTTAATAGCCTTAATCTACTCAAATGGCTGTTTCTCAAACTGTGATTGTGTTATTTTCTTTGCCTCCTCACTTTCATTGAATTACACGCATCCCTTGAGATTAGGTGGCATTGAATTCCAGAGACTCATTGTCCATGCATTAAAGCTTGAGCCACCAATCTTTTTTAGGAGAAATGGAGGTTGATGGAGTAAAATGCTTTTGTTAGAGCATAATTCCCACCTGAAGGGAATCCTCAAGACTTGTGATGAGAGGTATATAGGGGTTGCCCCTACCAAACACTCGAACACCATAGGGGTGCCTTTAAACTGGACTCTTTGGCTAACCAAGAACCAATGCAATTGCAATATTCTGCACGTGTCAGACACATGACTTTGATGACTGATACCACAGACAGCACGTACTGCTCCATTTCGAATCGCCTGTAAGCTTTTCAGGTTCGCCTGGGAAGTTCCGACCAGTAGGCTATTGCAGTAGTGCAATTCTGAGTTTATGATGGCAGCCGTGGTCATAGCCTTGTTAGACTCTGATAGATATGAATGAATCTGCCATAACAAGTGGACATAATAAGAGCATGAGGATTTGAGATGGGAGACATGTTTTTGAAAGACAAGTGAGAGTCAAAAACAATCCCCAATGTTTTGACAGAGTCAGACACCTTGACGTTGTTACCTGCAATAGAAAAGCTGTTATATGATGCATCTGGTTGATTCAGTTTATGTCGGGTACCTAAGATAAGCAGCTCGGTTTTCTTGCTATTTAAAGTCAAAGAGTTTGTGGGATGTTTTTATCCACGCATCCAAGCCCTACCTCAAAACTGTGCAGTACTGACATGGAAAACATCATGATGGCCAGAGCTTCCCAGAAAATGCACAGGGAAATGCATGAAGAATAGGCTGCCACTCATTTTTGCCGATGTTATGGGCACAGAAGGACACTGCCTAAAACCACCATTGGACTAACCACACAGTAGTCTGAAACCATTGGGAATGGCAATGCTGATTGCCAAAAGCAAACCCATAACTGTGGAGAATTCATTTCTTAAATCCCAAAAAGGGGTGCAGTACCAGTACTCACCACTATCAAAAAGCCGGCGTTTTAAAACAACACCAGATTTTACTTTTTTTGTGTAAAACTGAATAAATGAACCTAAAGCAAGCCAAAGAAAGACTTACTGAGAGGTGGATCCAATGTAAAGTTATATTCTGAAGTGACTTGAAGGTTTATAACAAGACTGGCTGAGCTGTGGATTTCAGCAGTTTAAGTAAATTTGGACCGAAAGACACTAAAAATCTAAATGTTTAAATTGACTGAGTGACCTACTTTTGAGTGTCACATAGGTTTCAATTGTTTAAATGTCATAGTTTTAAACTTAGAATCAGCATTCTAGCTGCATATGTAAACATTGTCTTGACTTAAACTGGGTAACAAAAAGTGACAGTTTATCTGAAACCTGGCTTAAGGAACTGAATTTTGCCTGGCAACTACCCCCCATCAGGAGTGAAACTTGAGTCACAGCTGTGTTCCCAGGCCTATCTGCCTTTTGCTGGCCACACTAAGGATATGCCATCTCTCTGATAATTGAATTAAGGGGAGCCCCCACAGAATACAGGAGCTCTGAACAAAGCCCTGTCCTGACTCAGGCAAATGTTTTATTGGCGGGAGTCGTAAATGGAGCTTCCTCCTGGAAGGACAGGGGAGGGGCACTGCCTGTGAGAGCAAGCTGGCTTGGCAGAACTGGAAAAACCAGAAATTCAACCTTGTGCTGGGGGGAAACCACACCCCTTTGGGGCCAGAACATAACTCTAAAAAGATGAATAACTCATAGTACGGACTTGTGAAAATTATTTAAATGACACCATAATTCTTGTGATTTTTCTGCCCACATTTTAAGACGTGTTAGGACCCGGTGGTATGTTCAGGGGGGTTTTAGCGGAAAAGAGGATATTACTCAAAATGTGTGCATGTGAAAAATCTGACACTTCATCAACTAATGTCCATACTCCTTGCGCACATGTGTGTATATTTGGGTTAATGTCCGAAATTGCAAACCAGTTAAAAAGTGCAAAATATTGCCATTTCTGAATGCAAGCTCTCAGGAAGAGCAGATTTGGACAAGGGTATACCTCCTGTAATGCATGATGGGTACATGTAATTTTAAACAAATGTGTACCTGTGCAAATATGTTTTTTGAGCAAATATAGATTGTGTGTAAAGTTGACAGGGGTGGGTTCTCTGTACCATAAACAGACCTCATCATGATGACACTTCATTTCATTCCCCCAATCAAGTGGAATAGGATGAAGTGGCCAATGACAAGTGGAGAGGGGTAGAGCCTAGTGATGCTGCACACACACCCATTTTAAAAACAGATAAAAGCAGACAGACAGGTCAGATAGGGACCTTCAAATCCATTTGCAGCGGGACGCTCTGCCGGGAAAATCCATACTTTACCTCCATCAATCTCTAGAGAAAGCTGTGCAGAAAGATCCAGACTTTAAATCCATCAATCTCCAGAATCCAGAGAGAGAGCAGAGCCCAGACCAGAGTCCAGTCTAAAAACCTGACCAGATCCGTGGCGAGGCCCATTTAATTCAAGAATATAGTGTGAGTACCTAGTAGAACTGTGCAGAACCAATCTCTTAGTTAAAATAATATAATTCAAGCTATTTTAATCTAAGTAGAACTGTCTCCTAACTGTCACCTGTCATTTGTAAAGCTGTCACCTGTCATTTTCTAGTTGCAAGCTGCACTTGTCTTTTTGAACTTTAAAATTTCAAATCTGAAAAACGACCTTTATTTAATCGCTCATATCTCCGAAACCGTTTGTGCTAGAGACTTGCAGTAACTTTCCTCAGAAAGCTTAGAATCATGGCTTTTCTACGAACCTAGGACCGCATTCCTACCTCCTATAGTTTTGCCGCAATCGCGGAAAACGCACTCGCGAATTTACCGCGATTTGCAAATTTCTCAACGTGTGAAAACAGCAGTTTTCTTGCTTTCAGTTGCCAAAAATTCGTTTAACCTGCTAGTTACACCCTAGATCCTTGCTAAAGTGAGCCTGGACTAATATTAACTTGATACCACTCACCCTGAACTCCTAGAGGGAATTAAAAGCATTTCAGCATATTCCTCACTTCATTGCCAGCACATATAAAAGCATTTTGGGCCTGTGTTTCCAACTTCTGTAGTCTAAACTTGCTGTGGTGAACTGAATTACATTTGATTGCATTTCTGAGAACTGTGTGCTTTCCTTCCATTTCCTTGCATTGCATAAAGGGGGGGGATTGCCAGAGAAAAGTGATTACATTGTTTTGTTGAAATCATATTGAGTATTTTCTGTATTGCATTTTCATTCAACATTAGATCCATCTGAACCTATATAAAGCATTCTCTACCACTTTCTTCTTCTGTTCCTATTCACAAGTGTGCTAGTGCCAGATTCTCCGTTGTTAATCTTTATCATATCAGATTAAGTGTGATATCCAATTATTAATTTATTATAAAGTGTGATATATCTATACATTGTTTAATTTTTTTCAAATAAATCTTTTAAATTTGCAAAACAAACCTACTTCTTGGCTCAGTGGGGTCAGGGGGATTCTAAGAGAGGGGTGTTATATAGGGGTAGTCATCCAGAACGCATGAACTGGACATAAAGATATATCAATAAGGGTTTCCATTCAGTATCCCAGACTAGGCATTGACTTAGCTGTAGTGTTGAATTGAATCCTCTTACAAGTTAATGGCCATCCAGGCCTGTATTGCCTTGGAGACTTCATTTACCCTGACTAGATCTTAACTGTGGGTGCCTGATAATTAGAGCACAATCTGGGTATCATATGCATAATTAGCAAACTGTACCCCTAGATAAAGTAGTAAGTCACATAGTGACCTGATATACACGTTAAACAAAAGTGTTGACAGTCAGGATCCCTGGGGCACACCACACAAATGAGAGGCCATTTGTGATTGCACACTATCCTTGGTCACATATGGAGTTCTTGGTCCAAGGAATGGTATGAACCAGCATGCCGCAGAGGTTGTGCAGCCGCCAACCTTGACTAGCCTATTTGTCAAGAAAGCATGATCGACAAAGTCAAAAGTGGCTGACAGATCTAAGAGAAGTAACAATGCCAGGCTGCCCTTGTCAATTATGCCTGCTATGTTGGGGTTTAGATCCAAAAGTGCAGTTTCGGTCTGGTTCACACAGAACCCGGATAGTCCTGGAGCAAGGAGTTTTTTTTACTCTGTCATTCAATTTATGAAAATCTCTCTCCATCCTCCAGACTATGTGGTGGTCTTTGGCCCTATTTCTATTTTTCCCTAGAAGGGTAACTATCACTCCTAGGAGAGTAGTACTGTTAACCTTGACAACTGTTGTTATATGTCCTGCTTGGTCTCCACTCTCCCTGGTATTGGGATCTGTTATCCTGGAACCTGGGAGGATGAGAAGGGACACTGTCTAGATATTTGGTTCTAGGAAATGGTGATTGGCTTCTTTGCCTTTGGATTTCACTGCATGAAACCTAAATACCAAGGACTAATTTATGTCTCTAGTTTTGTGGGATCAGTATTTTGCATGCCAGGTGGACGATTAGTTGGTTGGCTCTGAATAGAGAGACTTCTTTGTCTTTTAGTATTCTTGACAGTAGAGGACTATGTCTTTGGCCCCTCTGTCTCTAAGTCCAACTGAAGAGTACCTGTCACCTCCGCTATCGTAATGGCGGCAGGTGCAGGTGTTTGTTTGGGGTTCATTTCTGTGTTTTGGGGAGTTGGGGGGTTGTTGGGTTCTGTACCACATAGATCCTTGTAGCTTCCATGATTATCTACTCGAGACTTCTTAAATTATCAAAATTAAAAAAAAACAAATTGAGTCATTACTTAATTTGGAAGGGCATAGAAGAATGTAGTTTTGAAATCAGGACCCTCAGTATTGACACACAGAGAAATCTGGGAAACTGCCCACAAATCTGGTCCTCAGCCACATTAAATTGCAGTCTGTCTTGCTTCTTGGGGATTTCTGTAAATTGAAAAATATTTCAATACGTCCACTTTGTAAGAGAACTTTTTGTATTAATTATGATCTTGCAGCCCAGCAAAAAAACTTGAAAACCTGGGAGAGAACATTTATTTGATGAATTCTATGCTCTTTTGGGCATTCTTCAATCCAAAGGATGTCATCACCTGTTGGTACAATTCTAAATCCCCAAACAGAATATTTTGCATTTTCATGGTAAAGATCGTAACACTTCTGCTTGATTGGCTGTTTCTCAAACTGTCGCTGTGTTGTTTTTTTATCTATGCCTCCTCACCTTCGTTGAATATCCTCCTCAGAATCTATCCATTTATCTGTTTCGGTCCCATGGTTTACAGGGAACCCAGATTGTCCTGGAGCAAGGAGATTATTTTGTTCTACAAAATGTTTATAATGGGTATATGACACCTTGCAAGTGTTTTCAGCACAAAGGGAGCATTTGTAATCGGCTTGAAGTTTCCAGGATCACTAGGTTCTAAATTCTCTTTTTTGAGTAAAGGTGTAATCCATGCCTCTTTGATGTTCTCTGGTACAGAGGCTTCAGAGAAGGAGTAGTTGATAAAGGTGGTCACCCAGGGCATGAGAGAGCTCGGAAACTGTTGAAACAAAGTGGCAGGAACGCTGTCCCCTTTACACAATGTTGGTTTCAGCATAAGCACTATATTAGATACCTCTCTTTATGACGCTTCACTAAAAGCGAAGAAGGGGCCACAGAACTAGTTGTGATACAAGTAATCTGGATCACATTTTCTGAGGTTTTGAGAGAATTGACTTGATTCGCTATGCATTGTTGCTGCAGATGGATTTTCTGAACACAACTGTCATGAATCACCTGACACCAATTGTTATCAACTACAGGGCATGGTTCCACAGGACTGCCCTTTAGTTCTTGAAGAACTATGAACAGCTCACTGGGTTTGGATTTTGCCATCTCAATTCTGGCATTACATTTAATTTCCTTGTCTTTAAACACAATGTTCTTGAAGGCCTTCATGGTGGCTTTATAGGCCAGAAGTGATGCATCAGTTGGATATTTGCGCCAGAATCATTCGGCTTTACTTTTTGCGGTCCTGGCAGATAATAACTCTGGTGAGATCCATAAATAATGTGAAATCATGTCTTTTGTACTTGATTGTTTCAGTGGGCCAAGGATTCATATGCCAGATTGATAGCATTGCTAAAACAAGAAATAAAGTCTGCAAGAGGAATATCTCTTTCTAGAGATGGTCGTAGGGGCAGAATTGCAGAGGTGAAAGCTTCAGAAGTGACCATCTGTGAGTTGCTAATAAATGTATATTGATTAGTTGGCTGAGGATATTTCATAGCACAGGAGGAGTGAGGAAGCTCAAAGACAAGATGGTGATGATCTGACCATATGCAGGGTAGTGCACTGGATAATAGTATCTCCTGGTTTCTGGACACAATCCAATCAAGGGTGTTGCCACCAGAATATGTAGCTATTTTATCATGTTGTTTAAAGCCAATAATTTCGTATGTACTTAATAAGGATGCTGCATCATGGTCCAATGGGTCATTAGCCAATAGGTTGAATTCTCCCAAAATCAACAGAGGCGAGTGTGATTTGGGGATAAGGCCAATGATAGCTAAGAGTTGTTCCTTAAACATGGGGGTCACTATAGGTGGTCGATACAATAACAAGATTCTAAGGGTGCTAATTGGATTCATACTTAGTTTAAGTAACATAGACTCACAGTGATCAAGTTGAGGTTTGTCTGAGATGTAAAAATTAAGATTCATTAATTATCTGTGGTTGCTTTCTTTTTTCCACTTTGCTATTCTCTCATCTAAACCTCTCTGTATTCCTCTGTATCTGACAGGGAAATAAAATATTTCTGCTTATCTGAGTGAGCTTTGAAGAGGAAATGTCATGCCTGGTGCCACCTACATACTATGGCGATGCATCTCAAATTCCCTAGTATGTGTCATGCCACGGGCTCTGGGGAGCCGCTGGAGACTATGGAACACTTGGCGATGGCGGCGCCATTAGGATGTCCCGGGTTTTGATCTCTACTTCCTGGTTGCCATTCTAGTCTTTTTCTTCTGTCTCTCTGTTTTCCTATGTAAGCCCCGCCCCTATCGGGGCCGGCTCGTTGCAACTTTGTCAGTACGCTCTGTTGCTTGCTTCCGTGCTTTCGCTTTGCTCCAAGCCTGTGCTATTTTCCTCTTGTATTCCGTTCTCCTCCCTTCCCTCCTGTCCCTTCTCCTTCTCCCATCGGCGCCTCGCCGCCGCCTTTGCTTTCCTTTTTTCCCCTGGCCTCCCACTCGCCTTTGTTGCTCCGGTGAGTCCCGTCTCGCCGGTGTTTGGATTTTTCTCCTCTCCTGATACGGAACTCTCTTACCTTCCTGTGCCGGACCTTCTGCTCCATTTTCTCGTGGTATTCCCTTCCTGCGTGATTTCTTTGGACTTTCTGAGCTGACCAGTCCTCTCTACCACACTCATTCGGATGCAGTGCAGTTACGCTGCTGTTTTTTCCAATCGACTTTTCACCCGACCGGCCAAAGCATATCTGCAGTCTTCAGTTGTTACCATCTCCAAGAGAGTTTTTTTTAGCCGTTGCTTTTTTCCCTCTTTCCTGGTTCCTGCGGGAAGGGGGCCCACTGCTTGGCAGGGAATCAGGGTGGCTTCTAACCGCGGGTGACCGTACCTCTTCTCCAGAAGAAAGAAAACAAAGAAGAAGTTTACCCGGCAGGAGACATCTTCAGAGGATACAGGTGAGGAGGAAGGGGAGACGGACGCTGATATTGCTGACAACCCTCCTGTCACTGCTAAGTCTGATAGTTTGCAACGCCCACAGTCAAGAACAATGGCTACTCCTGAACAAGTACAAGAGCTTCTCACAGAAGTGCATAATCTCAAGCAGGAACTGCAGGCGGTCAAGATCGAGAACACTGCTCTCAGGCAGAGGATAGACCGTTTTGAACAGTCCCGAAGTGACCTTCCTCCTATGCCCTTATCTTGTGGGAAATACGATGGATCACAAAATAAATTCAAGGAATTTATGGAAGCTTGCATCATCTACTATACTTTCAAGCCCCAGACCTATGCCACAGACCAAGCCCGTATAGGGTTTTTGATATCCAACTTAACGGGAAACTCCCTGTCTTGGGCTGCCGCTCTGGTAACCAGTGCCAGTCCTTTACTACAAGATTACTCCGGTTTCACGGCCCAATTCAAACTGACTTTCGAATGTCAAGAGACCACCTTGGTTGCCAGTGAACAATTGCTGGATATTCGCCAAGGAAGCACTGACCTCTTGTCATACATCTCCTGTTTTAAGCGGGTGGCTGCCGATGCAGGTTGGCAAGAGAATGCCCAATATACCATCTTTAGAAAGGGGCCTGAGAGAAGACCTCAAGGATGAATTGGCCAGAGTAAATCGCCCAGCCACCCTTTCTGATCTCTGGGCTACGGTCATCCAGCTGGATTTCCGTCTATCAGAAAGACGGTCGGAGCGTCGGAGGCCGCATGGATTTCCAGGACCTACTGAATCTAGTCTGTCCTTTCCAACTCACACCTGTTCCAATATGGATGAACCCATGCAAATCGGAACCACTCGAGGACCTCTCTCCGCTGAAGAACAAAAGAGATGCAGGGACAACAACCTGTGCATGTACTGCGGATCTAACTCACATCTTTTGAGGGATTGCTCTGACGTACCACCCTGAAGGTCGGGAAACGCCACACCTCGGAACTAGTAGGGACAAGTTACTGAGGGGGATTCTCTGGTCCCTTTGTGTCGCTATCCATTACACCAACAACCAACTCCACAGAGGACAACCGCCTTATGGTTGTCGCTGTTCAGTTATGTCTCCCCCAACATGACCTGGAAGTTTTAGCTCTGCTTGATTGTGGGGCGGCCGGATGCTTTATGGATGTCGTCTGGGCTGACAAGACAGGCATCAGTCATTTGGAGAAAGAGGAGGACCAGAAAGTGGAGGGGGTTGATGGCACGCCTTTAAGTTCCGGTCTTATCAGACACACCACTTCTCCAATAGTAATGAAAATGCTCCATCATACCGAAACCATCCAATTTGACCTGATCAGAGCGGCTCATTTCCCTGTTATTCTGGGGGTTTCCTGGCTGCGAAAACATAATCCTTCTATTGATTGGACTAAGAACCAATTGTCTTTCTCCTCCAATTATTGTCAGCAATCCTGCTCCATACAAGCCCTGTCTGCAACGGTGCATACTCTTCCTGATCCACCGTCTATAACAGAGGTTCTAATGGTGAACAATATACCCAAGGAGTTTCAACAGTTTCAGGAGGTGTTTCAGGATGTTGGTCTGCAAGAGCTACCACCTCATCGGCCAGAAGATTGCCACATCATCCTTCTGCCTAATGCTGTGGTTCCCTTCGGGCGCATGTTCTCTCTATCCCTCAAGGAAAAGGAGGTTCTTAAGCAGTACCTGGACTCGAACTTACACATGGACTTATCCAACACTCCCATTCTCCTGCTGGGACATCCCTGTTTTTTGTCCCCAAGAAAGGAACAAGTGAATTACGACCATGCATTGACTACAGGGGCCTTAATCAGGTAACAATAAGAGACCGTTATCCTATGCCACTTATCAGGGACATATTGGAGGCAGTCCAGGGAGCACAGGTGTTTTCCAAGATTGACCTCCAAAGAGCCTATCATCTTCTACGTATTCACTCCGGTGACGAGTGCAAGACTGCATTCTGTTTTCCTTTTGGACATTACGAGTACTGCGTCACGCCATTTGGCCTAGTCAATGCGCCATCCATATTTCCGCGCTTTATGGACCGCACCTTCTCTGATCTCATATCCCACTGTGTTATCGTCTATCTCGACGACATCCTGGTATTTTCTAAGAGCGCTCAGGTTCATTGTACACATCTCCAACAGGTTCTTCAAAGGCTACAAGACAATCCTCTCAAGGCTAATGCAGAAAAGTGTGTCTTTGGAGTTTCCCAGGTATCGTACCTTGGTTCATTCTCTCTTCAGAGGGTATTCGGATGGATCCTGCCAAGATAGATGCCATACTTCATTGGCCCACTCCCGGTTCCGTCAAGGATGTCCAGAGATTCCTCGGGATTGCAAATTTTTACTGCAAGTTTATTCAAGGCTTCTCAGACACAGTTCTTCCCATTACCCAGTTACTTAAGAAATCTTCCATCCCTTTTACGTGGACTTCACAGGCTAGTCAGGCCTTTCAACAATTAAAAAGAAAATTCTGCTCTGCTCCCATCCTCCGCCAGCCCGACCAGACATTAAGATTCATGGTTGAAACTGATGCCTCATCCGCTGCTTTGGGTGCAGTCCTCCTACAGGAACATGCTGGTCTGGAATACCCTGTGGCCTATCTATCCAAAACATTAAATGACAGTCAGACCCATGACTCCGTCATCGAGAAGGAACTATTGGCAATGAAGACCGCCTGTGAAGAATGGCGTCACCTCCTACAGGGGGCTTACCATCCTTTTGAAATAAGAACAGACCATAAGAACCTAAAGGTCTTACAGAATATGGAGTGTGTCAATTCACGTCAGGCCCGATGGGCTCACTTTTTTACTCAATTCGATTTTGTCCTGTCCTACCTGCCTGGTTCTAAGAACATCCTAGCAGATGCACTGTCCAGAAGACCGTATCCCGGAATTGTTTCAAATGAACCCCCCAGTGTACTGCTACCCGACGTCAAAATAATCTGTTCGGTGGATACTTTTTTGAAGAAAGTACGTTAAGCCACACAGACTGCCAATATCTCTCGTTCTACCCTGCACTCCGAGAACATTCTCCTCAAGGATGGGCTGGGTTTCAAGCAACAATGCCTCTTCTTGCCCAACGCACAGACCCGGCTTACTGCGCTTAAATGGTGCCATGATGACCCAGCAGCAGGGCATAGAGGGGTAAAGAACACTCTGGAACTTCTATGACGCAGATTTTGGTGGCCCAACATGTCCAAGGAGGTCACCTCTTACATCCATTCCTGTCCAGTCTGCTGTCGGTCTAAATACTCCACTCAAAAATCCATTGGTGCCCTACAACAAGAAGAGGTACCGAAAAGACCCTGGAGCCTGATCTCAACCGATTTCATAGTGGATCTACCACCTTCTGATGGGTGTTCATGCATCATGCTCACAGTGGACTGTTTTTCTAAAATGGCCCATTTCACACCTCTGGCTGGTTTACCCACCACACCGGAAATGGCGACGGTGTTCGCCCGTGAGATATTTCGCTTACACGGTACCCCGGATAAGATCATCTTTGACAGGGGTCCACAATATACGTCACGCTTCTGGAAGGTACTTTGTGAAAGGCTGGGCATTGACCGCGCCTTGTCATCAGGGTTTCATCCCCAGACCAACGGGCAAACGGTGAGGACCAACACTACCCTTGAGCAGTATCTGCGTTGTTTCGCTAACAGTCAACAGGATAACTGGGTTGGCCTGCTTCCCACTGCAGAGTTTGCTTACAACAACGCCGTCCACAGTGCCACCGGCCTTAGTCCTTTCTACTGTTCCTATGGGTTTCATCCCAGTTTTACTCCTTCCCTATCTTTTTCCCCGTCTATTGTTCCTTCTGTGTATTCTCTACTAGCTTGTTTAAAGGAAGCCCACAAGACTGCCGTGGAGAACCTACAAGCTAGCAGTTCGCAAAGCAGTCCCAAGCGCTTGCCCTCTCCCACCTGGCAGAAGGGTACTAAGGAGTGGTTATCCACAAAGTTCCTCCCTCGCTGGCTGCGTCCCTCGAAGTTGTCACCCAGGTTCTTAGGGCCATTTCCAATTCTTCGCAGAATCAATCCTGTTGCCTTCCGCCTTCTACTGCCCAAACACATGCACCGCCTTCACCCTGTGTTCCACTCGTCTCTTTTGAGAGAGTTCAGGGTGGATCCCTTTCATCGTCCTTTGCCCCGAGATCCTGTTCCCAATGGTGTTCCTCAGGAGGAGTATGAGGTGGCCTCCTTTTTAGACTCCCACTTTCGGGGGGGTCGCCTAGAATACCTTATTCATTGGAAGGGCTATCCCCACTCTGAGGACTCCTGGGAACCGGTTTCTCCTGTGCATGCGCCAGCGTTGTCGGAATAAAAAAGTATATCGTGCCTCCTATTGCAATAAATATATTAATATTGTCCTATGCCAAGCTGCTCGAAAGTCACTTACGAGATCTGTGTTACAAGGTCCTGACCTTTAATCCATGTAGGTCGCCATTTTAGGTCAAACCGCCATTTTAGGATTTATGTGGAAAAGTCACCCTGTGAGCTAAAATGGTGGACGATGTCATTGCAAAATACAAAATGGCCGTCTTGACCTCTGTACTTCGCTAATGTGTAATCTGCCTGCAGGCTACTTGTTGAAGTCATGAACTGAGACCTCGTCCTACGTTGACCTATGTGTAAAAGGATTACTCGCGCAATGAAACGAATCCACGAGTATATATTATGATATTATGATAATGTATTCTGTATTGAACAAAGACCATCTGTTTTACTACATTGTATTAATGTTTAAGAAGACCTGCAATACGAAACTTAGAATACACAGTTAATGCATACACTTATTGTTCCATGTAATAAAGAACAAACCAGTTAGATGCGGCTATTTGAGATTCGGCAACAAACCCTAGAATTGGTGATGTATAAAATAGAATATTAACCCAAAGAGGGGTTGGCCATAGCGCTCACAAAAGGTATAAAAAGCGAATGCATTCTAATGTACAGTCTCTCACTGAACACACTGAACCACGCTGGAGTTTGTTGTGTTGTACTGAGGGCTGATAGCTATCTGACCTTGCACTGTTTTATAATTGTATTCGATAGAGAACAGAGTACTTTGTATGTTCCTTTGTAACCTGTGTTTGGTGTATTTCCTTTTGGGGTACTCAGCCTCGATATTTTGTTTCTGTTTTCACAGTTGGCGCCCGAAAAGGGACCCTCACGATTGATGCCGGATTGTTGAAGGTTGACACTTGCTATCGGAGCGGGATTGGACGGTGTAAAAAGTAAGGGGCCCCTGGATGAGACGCGACACCTCAGCAGTGCTGCACGATCCGATCCCTGGACGACTAGCCTGTGGTCTGAGACGGCATCTTGACGAGGGTCCACTTATCGAGGCGGGCAGATTTGCCGAAATCACCATACACGAGGTAAGATTAGTTAGGTAAGATTCTTAGAAGTACCGATCAGCCCTCCTTAGGTTTGGCCAGGTGAGTCATGACCCGATTCTTAATTTAACCCTGGCAATTTGAATTTTGGCGCATTGTATCTGCAGACACAATTATTGACCAGGTAACACCAAGAATTTGAGATATGCCTGGGAAATTGTCTACCTGCTTTAGGGCATTATTCCGCAGTTATGGACAATCTTTGGAATTTAGCCGTCCCGCACCACAGGAGGGGTCGCCTGCATGTACTATGTACTGTAAGCATGGCATTGGAAATATAGTATTTAATGATATTTGGCACAGACAAACCAGACATGCCTCCGAACTTCAGTGGCCAATCAATGGTAGTTTTGAGATCCCTCGCATTGAATATTTGGAGTCAGTATTGTTAAAGAAAATGGCTAGACCTGCAGCATTTGATGTTTTACAGAATTGGAAAAAAGAAGCGTTACAACAGCTTAAGAGTAGAGAGAAACATGTGCGCCGTCATAAGACGGTTGCCGAAAAAGTGTTATTATATGATCAGGATAAACAGGCTGAGTCTGCTAAAAATATGGAAAGGGCTTTTTCACTTGGTATTCAGAAAATCTATCCTTCCAAAGATCTTTGTGATTCTGATGAGTTTTTTGAGAAAATATTAAATGAACGAAGGCCTGGTGCCTCTGCGCCACCTCCGTATGTTCCTCTTCCCGCTGCTGTACCTTTTCCTGCTGTTATTCCTACTCTTCATGCTCAACCGGTTGTTCCTATTCCTCCGACTGTTGTCCCTCCACCTGCTCCTCCGCCTCTTCCTGTCGCACCAGTTACAGCTCCTCCATCGAATTTGCCTATCCCCTCTCTTCCAAGTGGTCTTGGGCCGCGTGTAATCGATCATGGTGCAGGCTCGAAGGTTGTCACTCGCAGTACTGTACCACCGGAGAAGAAACGTGAGTTAATTGCATGGGCTAAACATTGTATGGAGAAGGATGATCAGGCTAGTGTTTTTTCCACACTTTTTAATGCGGATAATTTTCCTGAGAAAAATGTTTTTATTGAAGGTTTGGGGATTCAGTTATGTATAATGTGTGGAAGCTTAAATAATGCAGATGTTCCACAAGAGTTAAGGGATCTAAATACTTTAGCACTTTACAGAGATACTGTGGAGAAAGTAAATGAGCATGTTGAGAGGTTATTTGAGTATAGAAAGGAGTTAGAAAGGATACGGAATGAGGATGATGAAGAGGAAAGTATGTATGTACAGAAACGGTACCTTCCGTGTCGTAAACCGATATCGGAGGAAATGCGAATTTGTAAGAAAGATGCGATTAGATGGATTTCAGACATATCGATAACTCCAGTTGAGGTATATGACGCATCTATGGGGTCATTACGACCCAAACGGTAAGTACACCAACTTTACCACCATGGAGTAAACTATGTTTACACCATGGTGGATGGCGGATTTACCGCCCCATTCCAAGGTGAGTGGGGCGGTAAATCCCCATTTCCCATTTACCCTTCCCCATTCCCATTTTTGCCCCATAGGGCATAATGGGAGTGGGGAAGGCGCTAATTACGGCACCGTAAATTACGATGCCGTAATTAGCACCAAGGCGGTTTAGCGCCATGGATTTTAACGGCTGCTAAAAGCAGCCGTTAAAATTGAAATCAGGCGTTAAGGGTTAACGACGGCGTTAACCCTTAACGCCTGAGTTGTAATGAGGCCCCTAGTCAATATACGTTGGAAATGCAGAGGAAAGTGATACAGGTAATGGTAGAGTACCTGCAAGATGAATGTGTAAAGAGGAAGATTAGTTGTCCCACAGAGTTATTGAATATTTATAAGAGAGCTTTTTCGTTTGACACTTCTTTGACTGCTTTAGCGCTCGATTTGGCTCTGTTGCTTAGTAAGCGTTCGGAGTTGCCTACATCTCAGTTGCCAATGAGAGAGGTTCCTCCGACATTTGTCCTGAAGGTTGAGGTTGCGGCCGATGCTGAACGAGGTATAGTCGTTGTGGACATTCCCACACATTATGTATCACAGTTTGTTCACATACCATTTTCACGACAGCAAGTGAACACCATTAGACAGTCTATTCCTGATATTAGGAAAAATCCGACAGGGTTCTATAAAGAGATGGAATCCGTTTTGCAATCCTCAGTGTTCACCTTGGGTGACATTGATTTGTTGTTTCCAGTACTCCTGCCCGTAGATTTGTGGAAACAAGTTAGAACTATTGATGATCCACCTGGGTTGGTAGATACATGGGCAAATTTAACTTGACTTGATGGGGAAAGGCCAGCTGGCGAAAGACCACAACAAGTGATATTAACCTTGCCTGATAGAATCATTGCTAAATTAAAAACCATCATTCTCGAAAAAAGAATTATATGGGACAAGTTTACGGCCTGTGTCCAAGGAAAGTCTGAGGGTGCTACTGAGTTCTTTAATCAGTTCGAACAGGTATTTTCGGATTTCAGTGGACAAGACTTAGGCACAGAGTCTGGGAAAAGGTTATTTGTGGACAGATTTGTACGTGGATTGCTGCCTGATATCCAGTCACAGATTATGTCCTCTGAGAGCGCTTGGCAGGCGAAATCGCAATCAGAAGTACTGCATATGGCTCAGTATTATGAGAATCGTGTCAAAAATGAAAAAGAAAGGATTGAAAACGGAAAGGTGATTTAAAAACAAAGGTGCTATTGCAACAAATTATTAGATGCCCCAGAGGGGGTAACTCTCAGGTTAGAGGTCAGTATGTCCCACATGAGAATGTGCCCTTGGGTCCTGTGAACATTAATCAATGTGCTTATTGTCGACGAGAGGGTCATTGGCGAGCACAATGCCCCGTCCTTCTACAGAGGTCGAATAATAACATGGGTAGGCGATCTAGAGGTCGCCCGGGCACAGGGGGCCCTGGTAGAGGTCAGTTTACACAGGACCCTCAACAACCTTTTTCACAGGACAATCAGACTTTGAGTGTGGATACTAGGAACATATTCGATCATCCTTCCGCTGCATATTTATCCAAAGAGCTTCCTTTTGACAATATTCTGTTTCGTTAGGATTGCCCGAAGCAGGGTTTGGAACTTACGCCTATTCCCATCAATCAGAAAGGTCCCTATGTTGAAATGATAGTGGGAAATAGGAAACATCAGTTTTTGATAGACACTGGAGCGCAGAAGTGTTCCATTGATTGTTCACGGGTTCCAAACGTTCCACTGTCAGGGCAAACCAATGTTTCTGTAGGGTTTTCCGGTACTCCAGTTATTTGTCCGGTCTCTATACCAGTACCTATTTCTTTGGGTCCCTTTACGGACCAGTGTCCTTTTCTATTGACCTTGGATTGCAGGGAAAACTTTCTGGGATTGAACTTGTTAAAGAATTAAATGCAGTGATTTATTGTTCTTCTGATGGAGTACGCTTGACAATTTCACCGCAGCAATCTTCCGCCTCGCAATTTCTGACTAGACCTTTGCCTCCGGATTTCATTGATGTACGAGAGACATTATGGGCTGTTGACGACAATGATGTCAGAGTTTTGCAGATTGAGCATGTTAAGATAGTTTTGAAACATGGAATTGAGCTGCCACGCATTCCCCAATATAAGATTTCAGTTGAGGGCGAGCGAGCTTTGAAATGTATTGTTTCCGATTTTGTGCAGTGTGGTGTGATTGAAGAAATTTCAGGAAGTTTGTGTAATAGTCCGATTTTACCCGTGTACAAGAAAGGTGATAATGTAATTCCGTTTAGTTTTATAATTGATTTACGCGCCATTAATAAAGTTGTGGCACCGCAATTTCCAATTGTGCCTGATGTGACAACGATCTTAACCATGATTCCAGCTACAGCTACTTACTTTAGTGTTGTGGACCTAAGGAAGGCGTTCTTTAGTATTCCTATACACAAGGTTAGTAGATATTTGTTTGCGTTCACCTTAGGGGGACGCTTGTTTACATTTACTCGTGCACCTCAAGGGTACACAGAGAGTCCTAGAATTTATAGTAGGGCTTTGAAAGAACAACTTGATGCCCTTGAATTGCCCTCTACTTGTACTTTGCTTCAGTACGTTGACGTCACAAAGCTTTGCTTAAGAAATTTCAATATTGTTTCCAGGAGGTCCCCTATTTAGGCTATCTCCTGTCAAAGGAGGGAAGAAGATTGACACCTGAAAGAATAATACACATTTCTGGCATGTCTGTCCCAAATACGCAGAAGGAAGTTAGGGCCTTGATAGGTGTGGCTTCTTACTGTAGGTTGTGGATCCCAAATTTTTCACTAGTGATAAAACCGATTTTGGCCTTGACAAAGAAGGGCATTTCTTCGCTGTTGCCATGGACTTCGGAACACCAGCAATCGTTTGACTTGCTTAAGACTGCATTTTGATCTGCACCAGTTTTTGGCACACCAAACTATGAAAAGTCCTTCGTATTGTTAGTGTATGAACGTGATGGATGTGCTTTGGCTGTATTAACGCAGGAGCATGGAGGGAAGAATAGGCCGTGCGGTTACTATTCCTCCGCCCTTGATTCTGTACCATGCGCTTTGCCAAGATGTTTGCACGCTGTCGCTGCTGCTGCTGCGTCTGTAAAGCAGAGTAAGGGAATGGTCCTGTGCCATGATTTGACCCTGATGGTGCCTCACTCTGTAGATGTTTTATTGAACCGAACTCAAACGCAACACCTCACTTCCGCACGGTTGACGAGATATGAATTGATCTTGTTTGCCCCTCACATTCAAATTAAGAGATGTTGTGTTCTTAATCCGGCTGAACTCCTACCTTTCCCGCAAGAGATTTCTTGCGGCGATGAAGACTCGCATGATTGTTTGTATACGACCGAGCAAGAAACAAAGGGCAGGATTCATTTGAAAGATACCCCTTTGGATAATCCACAAGCAGAGCTGTTTTGTGACGCTCTTGCTTTAAACTTCCGGATGGTACATCCACAGCCGCTTATGCGATCACTACCTTGAGCACGGTTGTGGAAACTAAGAGAATTACGCATAATTCCGCGCAGGCCGCAGAGATTATAGCATTAACCCGAGCTTGTGAACTTTCCGAAGGGCTTGCAGTAAATATATATACTGATAGTCAGTATCCCTTTGGGGTGGTTCACAACTTTGGGAGACTTTGGTCGGAGAGAGGATTCCTAACCTCGCATGGTACCAAGATCCAACATGGCACACTAATAGTGCAACTACTCTCAGCACTTGCGCTCCCTACCCAGTTAACAGTTGTAAAATGTGCAGCACATCGCAAGAGAGTAGATAACATTGGAAAAGGGAATGCTTTCGCTGATCAAATAGCTAGACAAACTGCCACTGATCTCTTTACGGAGATATATGTTTCTAGGGAGACTGAAAATGCTAATGTGATGGATGAGGGAGTGGGGTCTGTATGGGATATCCAAGCCAATTCCACAGGAGAAGAAGCCAAGAGGTGGGCTGAGGGTTTGGGAAAACTTGATGACGATGGGTGTAGGGTGGACACAGTGGATGGGAAATGGTTTCTCCCCGATGCGTATGTGCTAATGATGGTTGTAATGGCACACGGTTGTACGCATGTGTGTGCTCAACAGATGACGAAAATGTTAGAAAGAGTGTGGGTAAACGACAAAATTTCAAAAATTGCTCAGCACTATGTCCAGAATTGTATGATTTGCCTACAACATAATATGGGAAAGGGGATAGGAACCCCGAGGGGAAGTTTTGTGCCACCCTCTGTCCCATTTGAAGTAATTCACTTTGATTTCATTGAAATGGAGCGATATGTATTGGTAGTCATTTGTGCCTTTAGTAAGTGGGTTGAGGCTTTCCCTGTTAAAGATGCCACAGCTATGACCACTGCGAAAACTATATTAAAGGAGTATTTTCCCCGGTTCGGTTTGCCGAGAGTTATCTGGTCAGACAATGGTCCACACTTTGTCGCCGCTGTAATCCGACAGATATGTACAGCGTTACAAATTGACAAATGGTTCCATTCAGCCAGACATCCTCAGAGCGCCGGATTAGTAGAAAGACACAACGGTATCATCAAGAACAAACTTGCTAAGATGTGTGCCGGCACCAAACTAAAATGGCCGGACGCCTTACCGATTGTGTTATTAGCGATGCGTACAACCCCTCAAACTAAGACTGGGCTCTCTCCATTTGAGGTGGTAATGGGGAGACCTGCCAATATCTGGAATTTGCCAAAATGTCGAAAGTTGAGAGATATCGAAAATGTTTTACTTTCAGATTATTGTAGCCCATTGACTAAAAACCTGTATTTGATTTACCACCAGGTACGAGAGGCCTTACCTGTGCGGTATGAAGGCCCGGGCCACGGCATACGACCTGGGAGCTGGGTGCTCACTAAGTCATTTGAGCGCTCCTCCTTCTCGCGCCTCGCTGGCGTGGGCCGTCCAGGTCTTGTTGGTCACCCAAACAGCTGTGTGGGTAGCTGGCCGAAAGAATTGGATCCACGCGTCACACATCAAGAAACTTCCTCACCCTGTGCCACACATTACAGAAGAAGCAGAACCCCTTGCTGATACTGCAACCAATGATCCCAAAGCAGTAAACAGCACCGAGAGTGTGTCAGAGAATATCTCTAAACCCGAGAGGCTTGGGGAAGCTGCCATTTTGTTTCCACACTATCCACCAATTTTGCACCCAGGAACGGCTGTTTCAAACGCAGCCCCTTCATTTTCCCGGATACGTTGCTTCCAACGGGAAGTGACGACACATTGCTTCCGGATCAATCAGTGCCAGGAACAACCAGATATCACTTGCGTCCAAGGAAATAAACATACGGCATGGTTCGACTGTGCATTCAAGGAAGGAAAAGAATCATCGAGGGCTTACTTTTGCCCAAATTTGAGAAAGAGGATTCTGTTGGCTAGGGTTTTGGAAAGGACACAGAAATCACGACTGGGGGGGTCGCCAGCAACAAACATTGGGGTTTCCGTTTGAAGACTGCAATGCCTGCTACCGCCGCCGCTCGTATTGGACTTGTAAATAAGGGGGTGACCAACTGGGACAATGGACAAAATGCCTGGGCCCCGAAAACGTACTGCTGTATTTTTGTAATAATATTTGGTTTTATAATAGGCACTGTTGTAGGCCTTTGGTATTTAGAAGAAGCTTACCCTTTAGAGTTTTCGCTACCCACTGTAAATGTACCCACTGTTCATACACCTTTTGTGCATTCGCATACTTTGTCCCCTAGAGATTCCCAGCACAGACAAAAGTATCATAATAATACTCTGTTACTTATTATGAACGCCACGCATGCCATTTTTAATAGGTCCAATTGCTGGGTTTGTTCACATTTACTGCAACACGGGGACAAGGGGCTAGGTTGGTATATTCATCCTTTACCGTTGACAACTGCTTGCTATGCTTCTCTTAGAGCACTGTTCTTTGGCCGATGGAATGATAGCATCTCAGGGAACTTTGATGGAACCAATTTGAATAGTTTTGAGAAACGTGTTTTGACTCCCCTGGGATACTCTCTGTTTTCAAATAGGAGCAGACCGAATGTTGATCTATTAGGCCTTCTGATAGACTGTCTCGTCCCTTTCAATCTTTTATTTCCTTTAAAATGGCTCCGATAGGCAATACGGATGTCGCCTCCTTCTTACACTGTTAACCATAGCCCCGATTCAGTTTCTTTCTGCATACAGAGGAATGGCACTCGGTCGATGGGACATTTTAAAGGTTGTGCCAACGTTGCAAATTTGACTGGGGAAGACAGACCTTTGTATGTAGGCGAACCTGTCTGTTTCGTTTGCGGTAATATAGCGCTTCCATGGTTGCCCAGGGATTGGCAGGGAAACTGTTATTTAGGGATCCTGTTACCTGGGGTGTTCATAGCAAGTACTAAAGAAGTTTCGAAAGCTTGTCCACGTTGGGATGAGAATGGTGATACCCTGGCACAAGTATTGGGAGACATAGCAAAATCAGTCGTGCCATTTTGGGGGCAGATAGTGAATTCAGAAGATATTAGAAAACTAGCGAGAGTACTGGAGAGAACCATCAACCGGACCACACATATACTCTACAATATGACATTAGAGTAGAAAGCAATAAGATTAGTAGCACTCCAGAATCGAATGGCATTAGATGTCATTCTAGCTGAGCGTGGTGGAGTATGCAAATTAGTGGGGTCCGCTTGCTGTGTTTTCGTACCAGATTCCTCCCCAACTATCTTCAAGGCAATACAAAATCTGCACGTCCTTGGTTCCGAAGTGCATGTTCCCGAGGGAAACTGGGATCTAAGCGCTTGGTTCTGGGACTTCTTGCGATCTTGGGGTTGGAAGGTACTTTCAGTCTTATTAACTATTTTAGGAGTTCTGTTGTTCCTTTGTTGCTGTATTCAGTGTCTGCCTGGTATGTGTTCGATGCTAGGGGGATGTTGTGCCCAAGCGATAAATTCGATAGGACATGAGTTGTATGCCTCAGATAAAACTAACAAAGAATATGTGTTAAAAGATATATTAGTAAAAGACCTAATGGCAATAGATATTTCAGATAGTGATTCAGGGTACATGGATACTGATGCATGGAGTTATTCGTAAGGAGACCCAAAACAGTTTTTAGCACTTGGCATAGGCCAAAAGGAGGGTTTGTCGAAATAAAAAAGTATATCGTGCCTCCTATTGTAATAAATATATTAATATTGGCCTACGCCAAGCTGCTCGAAAGTCACTTACGAGATCTGTGTTACAAGGTCCTGACCTTTAATCCATGTAGGCCGCCATTTTAGGTCAAACCGCCATTTTAGGATTTATGTGAAAAAGTCACCCTGTGAGCTAAAATGGTGGACGATGTCATTGCAAAATACAACATGGCCGTCTTGACCTCTGTACATCGCTAATGTGTAATCTGCCTGCAGGCTACTTGTTGAGGTCATGAACTGGGACCTCGTCCTATGTTGACCTATATGTAAAAGGATTAATCGCGCAATGAAACCAATCCACAAGTATATATTATGATAATGTATTCTGTATTGAACAAAGACCATCTGTTTTACTACATTGTATTAATGTTTAAGAAGACCTGCAATACGAAACTTAGAATACACAGCTAATGCATACGCTTATTGTTACATGTAATAAAGAACAAACCAGTTAGATGCAGTTATTTGAGATTCGGCAACAAACCCTAGAATTGGTGATGTATAAAATAGAATATTAACCCAAAGAGGGGTTGGCCATAGCGCTCACAAAAAGTATAAAAAGCGAATGCATTCTAATGTACAGTCTCTCACTGAACACACTGAACCACGCTGGAGTTTGTTGTGTTGTACTGAGGGCCGATAGTTATCTGAATTTGCACTGTTTTGTAATTGTATTCGATAGAGAATAAAGTACTTTGTATGTTCCTTTGTAACATGTGTTTGGTGTATTTCCTTTTGGGGTACTCAGCCTCGATATTTTGTTTCTGTTTTCACAGCGTTGGTTCAGAGGTTTCACCGTCCTTTCCCGGGCAAGCCGGGGGGGGGGGTCTCCTTGGGAAAGGGGCATGCTGTCATGCCACAGGCTCTGGGGAGCCGCTGGAGACTATGGAACTCTTGGCGATGGCGGCGCCATTAGGATGTCCCGAGTTTTGCTCTCTACTTCCGGGTTGCCGTTCTTGTCTTTTTCTTCTGTCTCTCTGTTTTCCTATGTAAGCCCCGGCCCCTATCGGGGCCGGCGTGCTGCAATTTTGTTAGTACGCTCTGTTGCTTGCTCCAGTGCTTTCGCTTTGCTCCAAGCCTGTGCTATTTTCCTCTTGTATTCCGTTCTCCTCCCTTCCCTCCTGTCCCTTCTCCTTCTCCCCTCGGCGCCCCGCCGCCGCCTTTGCTTTCCTTTTTTCCACTGGCCTCCCACTTTCCTTTGCTGGTCCGGTGAGTCCCATCTCGCCGGTGTTTGGATTTTCCTCCTCTCCTGCTACGGAACTCTCTTACCTTCCTGTGCGGGACCTGCTGCTCCATTTTCTCGTGGTATTCCCTTCCTGTGTGTTTTCTTCAGACTTTCTGAGCTGGCCTGTCCTCTCTACCACACTCATTCGGACGCTGTGCAGTTACGCTGCTGTTTTTTCCAATCGACTTTTCTCCCGGACCGGCCAAGGCATATCTGCAGTCTTCAGTTGTTACCATCTCCAAGAGGGTTTTTTGAGCCGTTGCTTTTTTCCCTCTTCCCTGGTTCCTGCGGGAAGGGGGCCCACTGCTTCCCTGCTTGCCAGGGAATCAGGGTGGCTTCTTACCGCGGGCGACCGTACCTCTTCTCCAGAAGAAAGAAAACAAAGAAGACGTTTACCCGGCAGGAGACAACTTGGAAAGGATTCAGGTGAGGAGGAAGGGGAGGCGGACGCTGATATCGCTGACAACCCTCCTGACACTGCTAAGTCTGATAGTATGACCCTGGGAAGTTCTGGGCACCGGAGAGGTAGTCTCAAGGACTGGTGATAATCCCCTTTCTTCCATGAAACTGAGCTGTTTCTGGATTTTAGATTCTGATTCGGAACTCAATTAAATATCTTTGATTTATTCTCTAAATCTAGCATTAATGGTCCATTTCAATTATCATCTGCTATTTACTCGGTACCAAATGTTCTGTTGATTCATTCAGACAAGACTGGTTAATTTCAAATGCTTTAGCTTTGGAATATATGTTTTCTTTCTGATAAATATGTATTCCCTCTGCTGACTCTTGGTTGATAGTCTGCCAGCTAGCTAATTCTTTCTTAAGGTGTTCAATCTCTGACATCAAATCATCAAAGATCTTTAATTGTTGCTTTGGATGTATCTCAAAATGTTAAATTATCTTCAATTCCTGCATCATTTATTTTATAGTCACCTTACTTCGATCAACCTGGCTTGTGCCTGTGTCAATTGTAAGGTAAGCTGATGTATTTCTTGAACTGCTGCATCCTTCTGCTGTGCTAACTGAGCCCTTTGCTGCATAAGGGTTTTCATATCATGGTATAGCTGATCGAATTCAGTTTGGAAATCTAAATCCTTCACAATAAGTTTTGCATTTATCTCTTACCTCTCTTTCAATTGTATTTTTTTCAATTATTATTTTTTTGTGCCCTCGGTTTTACATGAAAAACTTACACAGGTAACAGAGAAGAAAGAAAAAAAGAAAAGTGCAATTATTACAGTTAGAAACATACATGATACTTAAGATACAATTCATATAACATCAGTTGATATAAGATCATTCAGTGTAAAAAGAAAGACAACCCCGGAACAGGAATTCATGAGAACAAACACTCACATTTTTAGGATTACCTCTATGCATCTTATCATAGCTAGGACCATAGGAACGTGTCTGCCATCTAGGATCTCTTTCCAAAACTCATAAACACTTACAAACCTGCGACCTGGTAAAAACATCCTAAAATATTTATATCTGATAGACTAGGATGAGGGGCAAATTATGAAAAGATGGTTTAGTGCTTCAACCACTCTGAATCTCTTACAAAATCAGCATGTTCTTTCAGCTTGCTCGATACCTTTTCTGGCCCATCCACTTCTGCAGTAGGCAGCACAGATAGTGCATACACAAAGAATTCAACCTTGTTGGAAAGGCCTTAGCTTGACCTAGCCATTTAGCTATGTCTGACAGATATGCATAAAATAGGGCAGGGGCCAGGACGCCTTCTTGGTGTATCCCCCTATCAGTAGTTACTGGAGTGGCTAAATCCCCCTTTTGATTCAAGCGTACCTTCTTCAGGGTGCTGGAGTGGAGAGCCATTTCCAGCAGATATGAGGAATATTCCTTTGAGAGTTGAGAGTTTCTGCCATAGGGCTTCTCTCCTCACTCTGGTAAAGGAAGAGGAGATATCTACAAACGAGAGGGATACATTTTTTCCTATCCTGCCTCTTAGATCTAATCACAAGATTCAGCAGAAAACAATTTAATTTAGTCCTAAGACCACTTCTAAAGCCTGTCTAATTAACATCAAGTCTGACAGCACTCGTCACCCACTCGTTTAGGAACTTGAGGGAACAGAGACGCAAAGATGTTGCTACTCACATCAAATAACGCGATAGGCCTTTTTGAAAATAGGGATTACTGTTGCAGATTTCCAAGATTCCAGCAATGTTTTTGTGGCCAGAATATCATGAAACAGTGCATTCAAAATCCCAGCCCATAACACAGGATCTGCCTTCAATTCAAAATCTGATACACCCTCAGGTCCGGCAGTCCTGCAATGTATTTGCAGCCTTTATCAATAGTTCAAAATCTTCTTTAATGAATGTTAAGGACCATGAATGGGAACCCTGCAATTTCAGAGTCTTCATGTCTTTTTATACCGAGGCATAGAGACAGTAAAGTGATCCATCCACACAGACTCCACTATTGCGATTTAGTTGCCTAGAAACGTGCGCTGTGGCGTCATCATTTACAAGAGACTAAAAGTCCTTTGCATCCCGTTTACATGGCATCTTTAACATGCTCATGTCCTAATTCTGGTAAATCTGACTTTTCCATCCTTGTAGCCAGTTTTTGAATGCTTGATTTTGATCTTGTACTTTCAGCCAGCCAGTACCTACGTCATTCGTTCTCCTCACAGCCCAAATGCCCTTCCTTAATAGTTTTTTTCTCTTGTACTACAGCATAATATTTCCTAGATTTTGTGACTTTCCTCTGCAAAACACTAATGAATAGCCCCCCTACAGCCAATGTGTCAGAGTGTATAAAGTGTCAAATATTGATGGCTGTAACAACATTCATTGAGACTAGTTTTGGAACTGAGACAACAATGGAACCCAAATGAGCATTACATTCCTTGACTGATCTCGAAGACCAGCTCAGGTGATTAGCTGCAGCGTTGACCCTCAAGTTGAATTCATCAGTTACTTCCATCAGTAGGCAAATCATACAATTCTGGACATAGTGCTTAGCAATTTTTGAAATGTTGTCGTTTACCCACACTCTTTCTAACATTTTCGTCATCTGTTGAGCACACACATGCGTACAACCGTGTGCCATTACAACCATCATTAGCACATACGCATCGGGGAAAACCATTTCCCATCCACTGTGTCCACCCTACACTTTTCACACGCTTTTGAGGGAAGTGAATTAGCCCTCGCAGTAGAGAATGATCACTGTCTTAGGAATGTGGCTTTTATCACTGCAATGGCAAGCTGACATGGCCCGTAACGATCCGCCAGCCCATGCCAAGGTATGCCCGAGAGAAGAGAGGGCCTCAGCGAGGGATGTGGGCTGTTACCAGCCATGTCAGCCACTCTCCCAATGGGGTGAAAGCCATTTTCCCCTCAGGAGTTCATTTGGATGTGAATGGTTTTCTTTTTTTTCTCTGTAGGGAGATGAGCTCATCTCCCTATGGAAAAAGAAGGTAAAAAAATGGCTGCCACCATTAAAATGGAAAAGGGACTAGGTACCTTTCCGGATGACAGCAGCGGCAATATAAAACATGTTGAAAAATGGCCACGATCATCTGAAAAGGGACCTAGTGCCCTTTCTTCTATTTTCTGCTGCGGGTGCGGAAGGTGATTATAGAATCGCGCCCGGGAAAGACAGATTGTGATTGGCCAATCTGTCTTTCCCAGGTGCGAATGTAGAATCTCAAACTCCCCATACAAATCAAGCAAGGACTGCGTCATAAACATATAATAGATTGTAGAGGCAGTCTTTCTCAAATGCTAGGTTTCTCCTCATGGCCTCCCCAGCGAGGATTCCTCATTCACACATACTATGTCCCATTCCTTCATAAGTTGTCTCCACTTCCTCCCATTTTATTTTACCATGCTGTTAACCATGATCTTCCTTAAATGTGCTTTGCATACTTCATTAGCACAGTAGCATTTGAAGTCAGCCAATATCAACACACATTCAGCCTCACCAGAGGCAAACCTATCCTGCAGCAGGTCAGCAACCTGATCCACCAACTCCTCAGCCCCTTTAATATTATGATTCCAATAGATAGTGATCATAAGGCTATTCCTTTGCCTATAATTCTCACTCTGATGAATCGATAACCCCAAGGCCAAGAGACCAGGACTGGAAGCACTCAATCGCCAATTATACCATCCCGGGGTGTTTTTCACAGCTGTAAGCAGCCTCCTCACGGTCTCCATTTCAACCTCTGAATAGCAGGCTGAAAATGTATCATATATCCATCTGGAGATGGGGGTTCCACTAACCAAACCTCCCGAAGATTAATAACATACAAGGACAACAGTAAATCAATATTTTTAACATTCTTCAGCAGGTGCCAATACCCTCTGGTATTCCAAGAGGACACTTAAAACACCAAATCCTATGGGGCAAATCTACCCCCCCCCTTCATTCTGCCCATGAGCCAACATCAATCCTGGTCAGACATACCCACATGTACCTTCCCCTTCTCGACCCCCACAGAGCTTACATCAGCATTGCCCCTATAAAACCTATTTGTCATGAAGCCCCAATCAAACAATTGCTATTTTTCAGCTGTGGGCTACATCTACCAGCCCAGCAGAACTCCCCTGCCCAACCAAACTGCATTTTTAGTAGTTACAAGAAGAATGGCTGCGCTGGCTCTGCGAGTACATATTCCCCTGCATCACCAAAACTGCGTTTTAGCAGTTGCAAAAGTAATGGCTGCACTGGCTCTCCTGAGCGCATATGGGGCGAGCTGAGACATAGAACACCCCAAGAATGGCTGCAGCAGTTCTTCAAGGGCACCAAAAAGAAGAATTCAAAAGCAGCCTGGCTCAGCGCTGCTATGCTGCCAGCTCAAGACTTCCAACTGAAAGAGAAAATGTTGTGTGCGTAAAATGATTTTGCACTGGTGCTATTTCCATGTTTTCAACATTACACAGTTTGGTTCCAGTAAAACACATTAATGCCCATCTATCTTCAGGATGAACACCATCAATGGAGGGCCCTTCCTCCCTGAAAGGCATTGGGCCTCATTACACGGTAGGCGGTAAAAAACGGAATTTACCGTCATGGCGCTATTAGTGTGTCCGCCCTCGCAGGCGACCATTAATACCGCCCCATTCTGAGTACGCGGACACGCGCATAGTGCCATGCCGGTAAATGACCCTACCGCCATGCCGCAAAAGTCCTCCAAGAGCACCTTACCGGCTTTGACCAAAGTGCTGATAGCACCTCCGCCCTCACGCTACATGGAAATAGCGGTTACCGCTAATAGCGCTTACCGCCATTAGCGGTCACCGTAAAAAAGCGGAACCGGAAATAGCGTCATCGCACAGGAACGGGAAAGAGCTTGGCGGCCATCTTTAAAAACACAATCCATTGCCATCTTCTGCACACAGGACCTGCAGCAACAACACAGCTGGAAAAACTTCTACCCACAACATCAGAGAATGTCCAAGGCCCTAAAGAAAGCTGATGTGCGCCAGCGCAAACAACGCTTCTCCGACGAGGAGTTGACAATGCTAGCAGACACACTAGCTGGAAACGCAGATGTAGTGTTTGCAAGCGACATGCGGCGTCCCGCACTGCTGAGAAAAAAGGAGATCTGGGCAGAGGTGGCGCGGAAAGTCAGTGCAGTGGGCACCACCCCCCGCACCGTAAAGGACGTGCGCAAGTGGTGGGACGATCCGCGCCTCCGTGTACGCAGTATACTATCGGCCAACAGGAGTCTGGCCATGGGCACAGGAGGCGGAGGAGGATCCCCGATGAAGATGCAGGAGTGGGAGGAGACATGTGCCAGCATCATTGGCATTGAATGCATCGAGGGAGTGGGCCAAATGGAGCGCGGTGTGGCAACAACGTCAGATGGAGGTGAGTGTCCACGCAAAACACTGCAATGCAAAGCATGAGGTCCTCCCCCAAATGGGACATGGGAATTATCTAATGGATGGGGGCATCACACACACATGCATAGAACCCTGCACACATGCCGTGCACATCCCCACACAACCACATGCATACAGCACCTCACACACGTGTCACCCTGACTCATGTCTGGATGACCCACCCATCTGGCCAACAACTGCATGCCGAAACTAGATGTCCAAATCCATAGAACTGCAGCAACAACAACATATGCATGATGCACGTTGACCCATCACTGATGCTATCCCTGTCTTGCTCCCCCACAGGCTCACAATCTGACAGTGAGGAGCTGGACTCTGCAACGCAGGCCCCACCACCCAAAAAGCAGGCCAATGGCAAGGATGCAGGCACCAGGCCCAGTACATCGAGGGGCACTGGGAAATCTGGAGTGGCCCAGCGGTCCAAAGCCACACACGCACCGACAACACCAAGGGTTGATATCCCATCCGACACTGTGGTAGCACCCACACCACTCACCCCCACCACTCAGGAGCCAGTGGCAGAAGGCACGCTGTCCGCAGCCAATAGCTCCGTCGGGGAAGCAGCTACCACGGCACCCATGAGTGATGTGGAGGACCCATGTCCGACACCGGAAGTGCAGCGTACACCCAGTCCCCAGCTGTCTTCACACCACAGCCCATGCAACACAACAAATGGCAGCATCCATGAGGTGTATGCCGGAGAATCACTGGCAGGGTTATTGAGTCCCGTGGCAAGATCACCTGATGGCGGCCACATGCAGCAAGCCGCGCCAAGGATGAACAGGGGCAGGGCCACAGACGAGGGCATAAGCATAATATGACAGCGCCAGGAGGAGCTCAATGCCCTGGTTGGCCAGCAAGTGAGCGAGGCTGCCTTGTCCAGGGAGGAGATTCGGGAATTTTCAAGGGACATGAAAGCCGCCATGTAAAGCAACACGACGTGCATATGTAATGAGATGGCCGCTGTGAGGCAGGTCCTAACCCACATTGCTGAAGCGATGGAGAGCATGCGTCACACACAGGGACCTGATCAACCAGGCACCTCATCGTCTGCCAGCTCCAACCAAACAAGCACCCTGCGCAGGTCCAGCCGGTCCTTGCGGCGGCCAGACTCACAACCCCCCAATGGTGGTAGTGGAGGAGGGAAGTAGGGCCAGCCTGTCACTGTTGACACTTGCAGACTAATGCAGCACTGATGTGCACACCATGTTTGTGGGTGTTGTGGGGGGAGGGGGGTGAGGGTGTTTGGAGGAGTTGTGGGGGGAGGGGGGTGAGGGTGTTTGAGGGAGTCATGGGGGAGGAGGGGAGGGAGAGGATGTTTGGGGTGGAGGGTACATGCACTTTTGATTCACATAATGCTCAATACACACGTTATGGCATGGATAATCACATGACTGGACATTGATTATTGTGTATGTGTGCTTTATTGGTGAAGGGTGCACAGTGTCAATATCCTCCCAATACCCAGTGCCCTGAGCTCCACATCAATTGCACCCTCCTAATCCATGTGTATCAGAAACAATGGTCTATCAGGTGCTGGCGCACAGCACGTCCCTCCTGGGCATCGCCACCTGCATGACCTGCAGCCCCCTCTCCTCCATCCTCATCCCCGTCATCATCCTCAGCAGGTGGTTGCAGTTCAATGTCAGGGGGCATTGGCACATTCCGTCTGATACACATATTGTGCAGCATGACACATGCCATGGTGATCTTGGCCACCTTCTCATGCCCGTACAGGAGTGCCATGCCCGACCTGCTGAGGCACCGGAAGTGTGCCTTCAAAAGGCCAAATGTCTGCTCAATTACCACGCGGGTACGGGTATGTGCACAGTTGTAGTCCTCTTCGTGCCTGTTCTGTGGGTTCCGTACAGGGGTAAGGAGCCACCTCTTCAGGGGATAACCGGCATCACCTGCATGGGTGCAACAATGGGTATGTGTAAGTGTTTACATCTAGTGGAACCTGTACATATCACACAAACAATCATAGCATTGTGAATGACATCCACTGATCCAAGCACGCATGGCAATCAGGGTAACTGCAATGTGGGAAGGTGAAGTAGTCCTTGCACCATGCATGCATACGGCAGAGATTGCCATGTCCTGGCCGAGTTTAAGTCATTCCTGTTTCCCGGCCCTGTCAACGTTTGTACCACACTGCTAGTATACTGCCATTCCTCATTTGAAGTCACCATGCTGTTTTATGGCAATTCAGTAGTGTTGTACGGGTGTGGATCACTTCAATGGCACCCCCCACTCACACCCAGTTGGAGTATGCATCCCCCCCACTCACACCCAGTTGGAGTATGCATCTCCCCCCCCTCACAATCCACATCACACTGCCATGTGGTTGGCCTGCTACTCACCAAGTAGCCACGAACGTTGCCCAGCATGTTGCTCCATGTATCGTGGTATTGTCGAGTTCCGCAGGACCATTGAATCATGGGTTGATCCGGGATATCGGGCACAACAATGTGTGATGATCTTGTTGGAGTCACATACCATTTGGACGTTGATGGAGTGGTATTGCTTTCTGTTACGGTAGACTACCTCATTGGCATGTGGGACCACCAGTTCAACATGGGTTCAGTCGATGGCCCCGATGCAACTTGGGATGCCTGCCAGTGAATGGAAGCCAACTTTAGTGTTGGAGATCTCCTGGGCAGTCCGTGGCATGGCTATGTGTTGACTTGTGTGCTTCAGGAGGGCATCGAGCACCTGGTTCAGCGTGCGTGAGAATACTGATTGTGATATGCCATGCATCTGACCTACCGTATGCTGGTATGTGCCTGTGGCCAAGAAGTGGAGCACAGTTACCACCTTCAGTAGAGGGGGGATGGCAGTACGGATGTCTATGAGACTCACAATGTCGTTGTATATCATGTCTACAATGGTGGTGATGGTATCCCGGTCCAGACGGTAAAGGGTGTGTATCTGCTCAGGGGTCAGGTTGAATGGACTGGCTCTGATCCTGGGAATTGGTGGCTGCCTCTGTGGTATCACTAGGTGCACTGGTGGTGCTTGCTGCGCCTGTCTTGCCCTCCTCCTCCTCCTCCTGCGTCTCCTCTGTGCTGCCTGTTGTTGTAGCTGCTGCACTGCAATCATGTCCTCCAGCCCATGTAATGCTGCTAGTATTGCATCCATCTTGGTGTGGGAATGGGTGTGGGAAGGGGTGTGGTGTGCTCTTTTGTGCTGCCAGTCTCCATTGCCTCCACCTGTGCTGATTTTGTCAACTTGTGGCAGGTGGGAACACTGCTCAGGTCTTTTAACGGGTGGTTCGCGATGCCGGTATTAGCGCCTTGACGGTAAGGGTTTTTTGGGTCTTCGCCATGCCGGTATTGCCATGTCCGCATGGCTTGTGATGGCGTGCTATTAGCGCTATGGCGCTATTTCCGGACTGAGGGGTCGCGCGCCCACGGGCTTGCCGCTAATAGTGCCACCGTACTGAGCAGTGCTGCTAATAGCGGTTTGTTCGGGTCGTAGTTGGGGAGGGGATTTAACGATACCGGTAATCCCTTACAGGTACCGGTAAATTCCTACCGCCTACCGTGTAATGAGGCCCATTGTCTGCCAAATAAAATCTGTGAAAGAGCAGAGAAATTTGTTTCAGGCCATACGGCAAGCTTTAACTCTTGCAACAAAGTAACACAGGCAAAACTCTTCACAAGAAGCTCTTGCTCTCCCTTTCCTAATGCCAGTTTCATAGAACACTTGTTTTGAACAGATTCCTGTGTATTAGAAATTGAGCAGAGCAATGGAAATGTTCAGAATAAAGATGCGAGGAAAATTGCATTTGTAACGACCAGGCAAAGTAAAATGAACCAGTGTTGAACTGCTCTGCTAAACAGTGAGTTGATATTGTACAAGCTCAATGGAAATAATACTGTAACATACCCTGAAACAAAACTATATATGTTGGGAAGAAAAGCTGCCAAAATATAAGCAAATTGTAAATTTCCCACAAAAAGAACTTCAACATCATGGCTAAGCCCAGAAATTGCTGTCAAACCAGTCTTTGCAAAGGCAGACACTTCTAATGTGCCAGCCCTATGTGAAAGGAAGTTCCCTTTACACATGAAAGACCCAGAGATGTTTCTGAAGTGATAACTGCTTCTCACCCAGAGATTCAGTCAAATGAGTATCAATTCTGCTGAGGATCTTTGGGCATTTCTGTAAGTTGATGTACGTTCTCAGCCAACCTCTCCTCCATCTCCTTCAGATGAAAGAAAAGGTGAGCAGGGTGCTGCAGACCTCCAAATAACCAGACAAAGAAAAACAATACACTAAGGAAAAAAACTTGGTGCACCTCTTTACAAGCAAAAGAAGATTTATTTTGTTTACAAAAAGGAAAAAGGTGACAGAGGATGCTGTGGAAACCAACTTCAACGCGGCTCTCCATTAGTTAAAAGCAGACATGCTATTATAAGGCAAAGCATCAGCACTCGTGACACACACATTATACAGTGTTCATCCCCCACCCTCATTGGCTACCACCTATATACATACTACCTGTCCCCTTATAGTCCCTCAGCCTATTGGCCAAGCTCTAATCAACCCCTACCCTCTAACACGTGGTCCTCTATGCCATCACTTTCAGGTCCTGCTCCCTGATTCGGAGATCTTCCAGGATATTACCCTCACCAAGGACCTATTCATGTGATGTGCACCTGGTTGTTAACATGAGCTCAGTGAATACCTCTGAGGTCAAAAAGGCCCTTGAGAATAAAGGAATGCTTCTCTTGATACCAGACATGCGGGCACTCCCACCATGCCTCCCCGTCGTGGGACTATATTTGTTGGCATCACTTCTTGCTCCTCATACCACAAATCATGAGATGCTTCATTCCTTGCTCCCCCCTTATCTGCTGCCCATCCCCAGTGCTTCTCTTGGGCCACTCAAAGACAACACTAATCAGTCCAATTGTGATGGATTAGGTATTCTGTTTTATGGATGTCTGGCAGTTCAAACAGAATGGCCATTATTCTGGGGGCGCTAATATTGTAAATCTGGCCCAGGCCTTTTGGCAGCTCTGTCCTTTGCCCTGGTTCTCATGAGTTTGTCCTTTGGAACGGGCACAGACCTACCCTTACTCAGCCATTCACATTCCTTTCGGGTTTCGCAGGCACATAGCTTGTTACAATTATACTGTGTTTGATTCCACTGCTGGGGCTTCGGATGAGAACGTGATTCACAGTTTATTACCATACTATTCTGCATTCAACAGGGCTTGCAACATACTAGGTCTCACTTTAAACATGGCGGTGCTTCTCACATCGGACCCATGGCCTGCATTTTCATCCATGTTCATTAAGTTTCAACTATTATACTTCAATAGCACTTGTGCCCCCAGCCAGGGCCTATCTATATGCTCATAGCTTCTATAAAGCAACTATATTTATTATTGCCACTTCACACGTTCCACCCATGCTTATGTGCACCTTTATTTCACGTGCATTAATGTACTTTCCACAGCCTAAATTGATAGGGAGGGCATCCCAATCTGAGCTGTGGAGGCCAAATAGACATTCTGTAAGCCATCATTTAGCTGGCCAGCTAGTGCCCAAATATCTGTGCCCACATTTTCTCTTGGGCCACTAAAAGACCACACTAATCAGCCCAATTGTGACGAAATAAGGTATTCTATTTCGTGGACGTCTGGCAGTTCAAACGGGATGTCCATTATTCTGGGGGGCGCTAATGCTCTAAATCTAAATCTGCCATATTTTCCACAGCCTGTTTAATTTCATCTTTCCCTGACTGGATATCCTGCACTGACCATGGCCCATGCAGGAAATATCTGGTCAGTACATAATCAAAAGCAACTTTCAGATCTTCCCCTGTGATGACATTGCTGGATTTTATATCTGATTACAATTACGATTTAGTCTATGTAACAATATAAAGCCCATAGCCAAATAAGCGATCTACTTATACTATTTCTCTCACTTCCAAATTCACTTTTTTGCAATCTACTAATCCGCACTTGCCAATTCACAAGCACTAATGTAACTTCACACACCTGTGCACATTTTGTGTTAGTCAATGCATGTGTGCTTGGACATCAGTGATGTCATCAACTGTATGTCCTGGACAACGAGACCCCTGTGTCTGCAAGATACATTTTGGTCAAAATTGAAAAACTACATCAGTTGGACACCTTGACGTCACACATCTTCAATTATACAGTCCCAACCCACAATTATGGGGTCATGAAACAGACCTTTTTTATTAAAACGTATATGCATTTAAATAAAGCAATTAAAGGTGAAATCAAAGCATAGGTGCTTTATGCAGGGGAAGTTACCACAATGTTACACAATCACAGGCAGCTGCTCTACAAAAACAGAAAATGACCTGTCTGCATGAATCTTTCTATTTCCTACACACATGCATCCCGTTCCATTATCAGTTCTATATCTTAAGCTCTGAATAATGCTAGACATTCTAATTGTACTTCTACTGCTTGTCAGTCAGTAACTCCAAATCCTTGAGTTCACTAAAACAACTCCAAAATACACCTACATTCACATGTACACATTAATCAAAAACCTTGGTTTTCCCAATGACATATATACATGCTAGAATCAAAGAACTGTTTCCGGTCTCTTTCTTCCCTTGTAGATATGATGCTATGAGCTGATAACGTGTGTGAAATGTACACTCTGCTTACAACTTGGATCTGCAGGTTTTGGGTTATGGAAGTGTTTTCAAATTATCATGCACAAACTATTTTGACTCACCCACCCAACCTCAACATTTTTTTTCAGATTATTTTAAACACATGTAAATGCCCCTCCCTTTTCAAATCACATATGAATCTCACTGTGCAATTTCTAATTGTGGGGTCACATGGGATTTACATTTGCACTATTTTTGTGGGAATAGAAATGCTCTCATTTTCCAATGTAATTGCATTAACTACGGCCGTCGCAGAAAATATATTATAAAACTGATCCTCAATAGCCCATGCTTTAGGGCCCTTGAACCATAGTCTAATATCTGCTATATTTGTGACAGAGCTTTGGGTACAATTTAACGATATTATGATTTCAGGAGCGCCGAATGCAGAGAAGTCATATCTGTTTTATTGTGCATGCGCATCGGAAAGGTATTTTAAGTCAGATTTATTTGGCATCTCACTTAATTTTACCTGCAGTGAGATTGCACTCTTTATTTTCCATTTAAATCAATGTATTTTCTTAACACATTCCCAAACCACCCCCATTGCGGAATGTGGCAGGAAAAAATATAGAGCATGTATCACTTCTTTTGGGGAAATATCAGACTCACTTTTGGTTATTCCTTATTGGCATGGAGCCAGGAAAAATCCACATGTGTTCCCAGGAGAGTCTCAGTCATCATCAGGTTATCTTCTGCAGGTTCCCTTGTGGAAAGAAAGCATCCCCTGAAACATGAACCCTTGATCTATCTTTTTAATCAATTTACTAGGAACAGCTCTCCCCAGTGTCCGAATCTCTCACCTTTGTACTTACATTGTTTTAAAGTCTCCATAATGTCCACCTTATGTCATAATTGTGTCACAGTATATGATTGGCCATGTTCCTTCATTAGCCTCTCTCATAGTTAGACAATCCAATTGAATACACCCCTCGATGCAGCTGTATATTCACTGTTATGTTTTATCTGTTGTATGTTAAGCATGCACTAAGCAAATATTCTGTAATAGCGCCATGATGCCTGTGGGCCGCTGTGCGCTTTATGAATTTAATTAAATAAAAAATAAATAAATACATCTTTATTAGACGATTTTAATTTCTATAAAAGAATTGTTGGGGCCAAAACCACCACAAATTATATTTTTATTGCAATTTTGTTTTTCTTCCATGATTTATGACAGTAATGTGCAAATTCAATGCAACCAAGATGAATGGAATCTGTGTTTGCAGGCACATACATTGATATGCAACACGATTGTTTGGCATATTGCTGAAAAATTTTATTATATATTAATAATCGTATTAATGATTAAAAATCATGGACAATGCAAATTTGATATCAGAATGAAAAGGAGGACGTGAGATTTAAAACACTTTCTCTAAGTCATATCATTCATGAATTATGAATGTTCTCTGCTTTTGCATATAAAGTCAATAGTAGAACAAATTCTGTTTACACCATTGAATTGAAAAAGTCTAAACGTGTCCTGTAATTTACCATAGAGTCTTATGATCTGCATATGACTCTGGTAAAAAGACCCACATCACAAGTTCAGAGAAGCCTTGATAAATGTAAGCCAGTTTACCAGGCTCTCTGTGTTCTGCTCACATTGGTCAACATTCATGTTGGTTTATGGTGATGGAGGATTCAACATGTCCTGTTAAGTGCACTAGAAGTGTTTGAGGCCAGCCATAAAAATGAACTGAGTTTTACCAATAGATGATAATCTTGATATTCAACTTAAAATCTACATGTTGGCTTCATTAAATACAGTCTTATCCAAACCAATAAAACTAATGCTTCTTTCTTTTTCGATTGTATTAATTTTTACATTCAAAATTATATCAAATGATTTAAATGAAATACATTGTAGGATACAATCCATTTATACATTAGCTGTGCTCCATTTGAAAGAAAATAACAAGCTAGTTTAGAAAATCACAGATGCAAACATCGGCTGGTGTAGTCTTTAAATTAGATCTTTTTGCATTGCAAGCAAGTCTCTCTTTATCAACACAGCAGTGCTTTCCAGGTTATTTAACATCAGAGCCAGTTCATTGGCTTCCTTGCATTTTTGATTACCCAGTTCCACAAGTGTTCATGGTTTGTGGCTGTTAGGGAGATTTTTCATTTGTATGCCATAGACCCCCATCACTTTTTGCTGGACTTCTGGGGCTTTTTCTTTTCTCCTGACTGACTGGGACCCTTTTACCTACTCATTGATTCTTTTTGCTCTCACCATGGAACCCCTGCTTGTTATGTTTTTACATTATGTTATGGAGTCCTGCCTTCCTCCATATTTTCTAAGGCATCTGTAATTTACTTGTGCAGTACACATAACCTTTTGTGCAGTGTTGCTTGTAGCCCTTTTGGCTTTCCTTTTATATATTATTTTATTTTCCTTGTGCGAACTACTGTTCCCAAGGATAGAGAGATACTTTTTATCCTTCTTACCTTTTCTTTTGTGAGGTCAGCACCCATCACCTTATGTGGAGTGCTGAGGGGTTATATAGTATCCCCTTTCTCCCTGCTCCTGTAACATTTCTGTTATAGTGACAAGCAAACCTGAATGGCTGGTGGCAGTGGATGTGTCCTACCAACAATTGTGTATGCTTTGTTCTACCTTCGCTGTGTTCGCAGCTGCAGTTATATACAGAAGGGTCACCATTGACCCAAAATGGTGGTTTCCTTCTTTGTGTTGCCATTTCTTGTGTGCTTGTCCTTTCTTGGTCCTTCTACTGCTGTCCTGGGTGGGGGTGGCCCTATTTTGATTTTTGTCTTTGCCAGAAATACTCTGTGAAGCTTGTAGAGGCTCTAGAGCCACAAAAATCACTTGTTTTACTTTTCCTTTTTAAAGGAAGATAAAAATAAAGTGGGGAAGGGGGAAACCCATGGCAGGTGTGGCTTGTCCATAATGGGCAAGGGGGTGTCAACCCAATGGCCCCCTCACCCATTATGGCGTAGCCGAGGAGAAAGCTCAGTTAACCACTGAGTGCTTCCTCAGCTGCTTTTTCCAGCTGGGGGAATGCTCCTGGGATGGCTGAACTGTTAACAGTTCAGTTCTCCAGCCGCACATGCTCATTGAGCCATGCAAGGCTGGGGCGCTTTGCTTGTCCAGCCGTGCATAGCTCATTGGAAATGCTGCATGGGGAACTGCATGTCTCTGTGTGCGAGGGGGAGCTCCTTCCCCTCCTCACACAAACAGGCACAGCAGGCTGGAGCAGGGTGTTTAAGCACCCACATGCAGGCCCCTGCACATATGTGCAGGAACCAGGTAGCTCTTGCTTCCCGATTCCTGTTCATGATGCAGGAGCTGGAGCACTATGAAGGTGCTCACTCCCCACATCACGAATAAGACTCAGAATAATGGACACATCCCAGTAGGGAATGAGACCAGGACATTTTTCTTCTGACAGTCCTCGCAGCGCTTCGGCTTTACATGCGATTATCTCTTCTTGCCATTTGTTTTCTACGAATATTGTCCCTCTGATGATAAAGAATAGCTCCTTCACTCAGAGTACTCCTTGAGGTTTGATGTTACGTGTTTTCTCGTTCTGCAGCATTTGTACTATTACGATGTGTGCCTGGAAGGTACTCCAAATCCTACAGAGGGCTTGATGAACAAGACACTGGGCATCCAACAAAGGTGTTTCTTGGGGTATATGAACTTTGGGCATTCCAGAGGCATGGGGTATCAAAGAGCAGACATAACAACTTTTGTTGGTTGCCTATTTAGCCTTGGCACTCATATCTGAATGCCATGTATTGGCTTGGTCAGGATGGCGGGGGTCTTCAACAGCATCTAATCCCAGGCCATGGTACGCATCGTATCACTTGCCTTCTGCCCCCCTTTTCCATCTTTTATTCCCCCCCCCAAACCATTACATACCTTTTTCACCCTCTGATATGTTATGGGAAAAATGTCTGTCCATGTTTCATCATTGTGTTCACCATCACTCTGCCAAGACGAGGTTGCATAGATTTGTGGGGTTAAGACATAGGGCTTAAAGTGCATATTCTTGCCATCTGAGGTAGGTTCCCTGGTTGTGTGCATATTTACATATGGCGATACCACTACATTAAACGTTGGAGTGTCAGCATTATAGTCATTCGATTTTGTGCAGAGTGGTGAGATTAATATTTGCAATGGCATTGTGGGCCCATATTACTTCAAACCCATTCCAAATGAGGCTCAATCCATCTTGTATTAGTTCTTTACCCCACCCACCCTCTTTTATATCACCCAATATAAAAGTGAGGCTCCAGTATAACCATAGACAAAACAACATTAGAGAAAAAACAATGCCTACAAAGTATAACCCACACCCATAACTATAAGCTCTGCAAGCACTAACTTCTTCTCTATTGCTATCTAAATTTGTTGTGTTGTTAGTGAGGGACCTCCTTTCTGCCATGAAATGGGCATTACATTTATTAAACCATTTTTCAACATCCATATACTCTTAGTAATAATGTACACTATAACGAAATTTTGCATTCAATTTTCTACTTTTCACCCTTTTTTACTCAGTGGTTTATCAGTACCTTTTTGATTATGGCACTGCACTTTCCTGCTCTTGTGGCTGTTTGCCATGGGGTGCTCTGCTTTTGTGTGCTTTTCTTACGTCTGTGAGGTGTATCCAGTATTTCAGGCCCTTAACCTTTACAGCAGAGGGTGTGTAATACACTACCTCATAAGGGTGTAGAATGTTGGAGAGTTCCATCTCTGTATGCAACTGCGCACATATACACTTTCAACGGGCATTAACTGCATCATCAGACTGTCTGCTGCTGGGGTGTTTGTGTCTGTTTCACTTTCTTGTGTAAATGGGGGTGCTATTTGTTTAGCTATACTTCGCACAGCTCGTGTCAGTTTGGTGAGATATTCCTTGAACTCGTCCCCCAGCACTGTAGCAGCTCTGTGAGCATCTGATGCCCTCCTTACTAGAGATAGTGGCGTTTGAATGCGCCTCCCTGTCACTATCTCATGCAGGGACAAATGATGGTCCTTACTAGGCTGCGTCCTGAGTTGAAACAGTGCTAGGGGCAAGCAAAAAACCCAATTATTTTTAAGGGTATGACACAATTTGGAGAGTCTGCTCTTGTGGAAGCCGTTTATCTTCTCGACCAATTCCGTTAGCCTGTGGGTGATAAATCGAACACAGCTTGTGTTTCACACCTAGCAATGAGGTCACTTCCTTGAAAAGGTCATTTACAAAATGGGTGCCATTGTCTAAATGTATTACATCACAAATCCCCCACCTACGGAATACTTCCCTTACAAGGAACTTTGCCGCGCATTTGGCATCCGGGTGTGCACAAGGTCCTGCTTCCACCCAACGTGAAAAGGAGCACATCACCACAATGAGATATATTGCTCCATTGCACCTTTCGGTCATGTCGGCGTAGTCAATGTGTAACTCTCAGAAGTGTCATGTTGGGCACGGGAGTGTTCCCCGCAGCATTCTAAGGGTCATCCCCAAACTGTATGTTTGCCATGTAATGCATTCTATTGTTAATTTTGCAAGGTGTCCTTGAAGGTTTGGAACAAACCATTCCTCGTGGATGACTGCTGCTATGTGTTGTTTTGTAACGTGTGCAGGGAAATGAAGCTGTTCGAAAGCCAAGTGCAATAATTCTACAGGCATCACCACTTTTTCTGTCATTTCTTGATGCCAAAGGAGGTCTGTGAGTGACTGCTTGCATCCCCTCTTTACCCATATTTCATGTTCTTCTACTGGGGCGTGCTTCTGCAATTCTATTATTTGCATCATTGGTGTGGAGTTATACCCCTCTGCCTTGTTGTTTTGCGTGTTTGTTTTTACTACAAATTCTACTGCTTGGGGAGCGTCAATGTATGCTGCTTCCTTCGCAGCGGCGTCCCCCGCTGCGTTTCAGAGTGAGATGGCATCAAAGTTATTCATGTGGGCCTGGCATTGCACTAAAGCCACTACTGATGGCTCCGGCAATGCTTCAATAAAGTCATTCAACAAGTGTGCATGCTGTATGGAGACCCATCTGCTCTCCTGAATCCTCTTCTTTGCCATCGTGACAGGCCAGAGTGCAGCATTGTTGTCACGTATGCCGAGTCAGAGTATATTGTCACTGTGCATCCTTTGGCTGTGTTTGATGCTTCAATTAGGGCTATTAATTCTGCAGCCTCTGCTGAAAAATGTGAAGGGAGGTGTTTCTGCACTATCACCTCATATTCGTCTCCCTCTATTCTCACCACTGCTGCCCCTACATGTTTTTCTCCTGTCTCGGAATCAATGGATGCTGATCCATCCATGAAGTACACCTCACCTCCTTCTAGGGCATTTTCACAGGCTTTGGGGATATCATCACCTTCCCTCTCATATGTGGCGCAGTCATGAGCTTGCATGTCTTCTACTGTGCAGGGGTCTATAATGAACGTGGCTGGGTTTACAGTCTTACAGCGTACAACATATATGTTTGGGCTTGAGATGATTATTTCATATGCGATGGCTCTCTGCGTGGTGAGTGTGGACTTTGATCTTTCGAATATGGCAAACAAAGAGTGTACAACAAATAGCGTCACTGAACATCCCATTACTATGGTGGCACTTTTCTCTATTGCGAAGGCTGCTGCGGTGAGGGCTTGTTCACACGTGAAGTGCCCTTGCATTACAGAGTCCAATGTGCCGCTGTAATAGGCTAATGGCTTGTGGCCTAATGGTGTTTTTGTGTGTGAGTACTGCTGTCATTAACATGCCATTGCAGTGGGAGAACCGATAAAACTCCCGATCATAATCTGGTGACGATAGGATGGGTGCTGTTGCGATGATGTCTTTTAATTTAAGGTATTGCTTGATCATCTCCTGTGTCTATTTTATGGGGGCACTGTCCTTTTGAGCTTCTTTCAGTGCCTGGAGAAGAGGGCGCGTGTATGCTGCATAATCCAGTATCCACGCAGGGCAATAGTTGCATATGCCAAGAAATGTTTACATCTCTGTTACAGTTTTGGGCATTAGTGTTGCACGTATAGCTGCTGCTCTGTCTGGTATTATTCTCTTACCGTCCTTGGATATTAACTGCCCCAGATATAACACTTCTGCCAGGCACTACTGCAATTTTCCTCTGTCTACCTTGGACCCCTTTGTTGCTAGTAAATTCAACAATGTTATTGAATCTGCTCTACACTGATCTTCACTTTCCCTGCAAACTAAAAGACTGTCTACATATTGAATTATTGTTCTCTTTACATCGATGTTGCTGAGGTCTTCGTGCAAAATTCTGTTAAAAATGCTAGGGCTCTCACAATAGCCTTGTGGCAATCTGCAATGTTCATATATTTTTCCCCCCAGAGTGAATGCTGTTAGGTATTGGGAGCTGGGGTCGAGGGGCACTAAGAAAAAAACATTCTTCAGGTCCACCACTGTGAAGCATGTGGCCTCTTTTGGGACACTGCACAAAATGGATGCAAGATTTGGGGCAAGGGGGAACTATTTCTGTATGACGTCTTTAAGTGGGCGTAGGTCCTGTATCATCCTCCAAGCCCTGCCCTTTGTTTTTTGATCAGATAGATAGCTGTGTTGCACAGTGAATTTTATGGCATGTTGTCGTAGTGCACCTATCATCTCTTTTACCCTTCCTCCGCCTCCCTGGACAGTGGGTATTGTTTTACTCTGGGTGGTGCCGCACCAGGTTTTATTTTTATTTTTATGGGCGTTACTTCCTGTAAGAGCCCTACATCATGTGGCCCTGTTGTCCATAAATTCGGCAGTATTTGTTTCATGTCTTCATCAAAAACTGAAGGTGGTGCACTGACACTGGCCATGAACGGGTTATTTACTTCTCTATGTTGAATCATTATGTCGCCGGGCACACAGATTTCCATGATTATCTCCCCATCAGTCTCACTGTCAGTGAACAGCTCTTCATCAGTAAGATCACGCAGCGCTATGTTTGGGTCTATACACAACACTGTTCTCCACTCACATCCATGCATGTCCAGTCCTATTGCCACAACACGTTTAGCTGATACTTGCACCCCTTGTAGGTCAATCGACAGGGAGGTACCAGGCACAATTTCTGGGCTTGCCACTGGGAGAAAAATGAAATCGAATTTGTGTTATTTCAGGCACCACTCTAGCTAGTACCTGTACCCTATAAATGAACATATCAACATTCGTGAGCACTCCCCTTACTGCTACTTCATTTGTCATGGTACTGATCATTAGCATTGCTTTAAGTGGGCATACGCCCAGAGTGGAGTACACTATCTCTCGCTCTGTAAAGGAGATGGTCATATTAAGCTTACTGAGGAGGTCCCTCCCTAGCACATTTATGGGTGAGTCTTTGTGATATAACAGCGGTGCCCGCACCGTTTTTCTCCCACCATTATGTCCAAGTCTTTTGTGTAGGAAACCTTCAAAATTGCCCCAGAGAATCCCTGTGTTTCAAGATTTTGGCCCGATAGCGGAAATCGGCCTTCCATGAGGCACGATCTTTCAGCACCTGAGTCCACCATAAAGATTAACTGTTTGTTTCCTATCTCTGTCCCCACCAGTGGTTCCTCATCTGGACGTGGGGTAGTCGATAGAACTGGACATGCAAGTGCTCTCTGTGGGATGTCCTACTCTGGGTAGGTATTTGTTCCCGGGACAGAGAAAACGCTTTGCCCCATCATTGCTGTTCCGCGGAACGGCACAGGCAGGCTGTTCGCTGTAGTAGTGAAAACATTTGTGTGGGTATCTCCCATGGTGTTTTGACATGCTAATTGTGTTTGCATGCCCTCTTGTGGTGCATGTGGCCTCTGCTGAATTGGTTGTGTTCCTTGTTGAAAATTATTGTAATATTGTTCATGTTGCCCATGACCACCCATCAGTAATCCATAAGGGTTGCCCGGATGAGGGTGGCCGAATAGCTGCTCATTTCCAGGTCGTTGGGGCCCACGATAATATCCCATGGGTCGGGCGTGGCATTTCCTTGAAAAATGTCCCCATCTCCCGCAATTCCAATGGCCCCCTCCCATGGCCCCCTCCCCGAAATCCTGGCCCTACAAACCCACCTCTCTGTCCCCTGTACCGACCTCGTCCTCTTCCAGGCCTTCTCTGTCACTGGGGTCCCTCGTATTGCTCCTCAACGGCCCAATGGTCCTGTCCATTTGCGGACCATGTTGCTGCCATTCTTGCCAGTGAACCTCCTGACCTCTCCTCCCCGTCTCCCTGTCTCTCAATAGGCAGGGCCGCGGTTACTTCAGCGACCTTCACCATCTTATGTTGTACAAGTTTGGCCTTGTCTGCCAACCTCCTCTGTGCAATTTCATTTTCTCTTTCTTTGATCCTCCTACAATGATTTACTATAATGCTCTGAATTTCAGGCCATCCTTTGGCTTCTATCCCGGCAATTTTATCTACAGCCTTCTGTACCTCCTTCGGAGGCCTCTTTTTTTTTTGTAACTTCTTTTTATTGATTTTACAACACAGAAACGAGAAAACAAGAACAATGAAAAAGATGATTTCCCCAACCCCTCCCCACCCTCCCACCCCCCAAAGGCAGCTGCTTTGTGTCCGTAGCCCATTAACGCCATGGACCAGTCACTTCAAGGTGTCAAATTAGATAAGTGGCGATCCTTACCCCCCCAACAACCACCCCCTCTCCTTGCTCCCGAAGCGGCTCCTCCTTGTCCACGATCCTTTACCTCCAGGGGTCCCCAGCCGACTCTCAACACAAGTCCTGTAAGCACAGGCACTGGGGGCGCCACCCAATCCGAAAGTCATCCTTAAGAAAAGCCAGAGTTTCCTCCCAGTCCCTTGCAAAGGCCTGCAAATTGTTATCCTTAGCATATGTAGCCCATTCAAGTGGCACTATTTCCCAGAATTTTCCCAGCAGGTCCTGCAAAAGAGGAACTTCCTTGCTCTACCACCTCTGCGCTATTACTGTCATAGCTGCGATTGTAAGGATCGCCCTTGCTTTCCCCCGGGATTTGGGCTCCCCCACAAAGTTGGTCTGCCCTATTCCCAAGAGGACCTCCTCAGGGGGTTTACTACTACCTGGCCCATATGCTTGTTCCTGGAGCCTCTGAACTTCTAGCCAAAAGTGCCTAATTTTGGGACATGTCCACCAGATGTGCTGCGCCGTGCCCTCCGTTCCACATCCCCGCCAACAGTACCCGGAAGTAGCAGGATACATCTCCCTAAGGCGTGCTGGCGTGTAATGCCACCCAAACAGGAGTTTATACCACATTTTCTGCAGCTGAGATGCTTTGACCAGCTTGGGAATGTTCATGACCTTTCCTTCGGAGGCCTCTTTTAATGATAAAGTAGAAAAGGGAGGTTGATTAGTCCCATGACGAGCCCCTCTCCGATCTCCACATGTCCTGCACCCAGAGAATGTACTGCACAGCCTCTTCCTCGTCCCCCGTGGTGCATTGCATCACAGAATGTAAATCTGGGGTGTCGGGGAAGGTCCTCCGCAGTGCATCCTATACTTGAGCTCTTACATTATTAAACGCTGACCCATCATGGCGGCCATAATTTGTCGTCACTCCTGGGAAACCAGCCTTCACCCACACCCTATCTGGTTGGTCTCCCACAGCAGACTTTTTATACCCCTTATAGCCAGCGGGACCCCTACAGTATGCTTTTCAAAAGCATATATCCAGTTTTCCAGCCCTCCCGAAAGTGGGGGCAATGACTTCAACAAATGATTCTTGTCCATCTGTGGCCATGGTATGTAATGGGGCCTCCCTGCTCCCTTGTGAATGAGGGGAATCTGTAACTTCGTTTTGCTCCCTTTCTTACTTACCTTTGCTCCTTTCCCTTTGCTCAATGACATGTTTCCCAACCTATTTCGGAGCCTCCCCAGCCACCTTTCTCATACCACCTCATCCTCTGACTCTTCTCGTAACGGTAGTGGCATTCCTGCCACCGCCACTCCTTCCTCATATTAATCTAGATCACTCCACACCTCATCTATTTCCCTGTCTGATTCTACACTTCCCTGGTCCTCACTTGCTTGGCTACCTTCTTGTCCTACTTGTACTATCTTTATGGGGGTATTGTTAAGGTGGAAGAATAACTCCCCCGATTTCCACTCGTCTTCCGGTTGGCTAGATAGGTTCCTGGATGGGAGTGGTGATGGTGTTGGCCCACTGCCGAGACGGATGGCGGCTCCCCTCCACGGGCAATATTTGGTCCCTGTCACATAGTGCTCTCAACAATGTCAATTCCATTTGTGTGTTAGTGAGTTGTCTTTCTAATTCATTAGTTAGGCATGCAAAAATTACTGGTGGGGTGCACGTGGGACCGTACAACCCTCTAGGGTCATAGGGAGGCGGGACTGTCACTGCTGGAGTAGGCGGTGCATTTGGTGCAGGAAAATAAGATGGCTCACTGTACCCCGCAGCGGGCCTAGTCAACACTGGGTAAAGCCTAGTGAGTTCTTTGTCCCCCGTTTTCATCACTTTCCCCATCCACTTCTCCTCCCCCCTGCCAGGGCCGGTGCGTTTCAGACGGCACTTCCTTGTCTGCACCACTCACAGGGGATCTCTCCTCAAACTTCCTATGGAGATCCCACACTTCTCATATATTTTGAAGTTGCTTTCCCCAGTACTTTGCAAACAATTGGGTTGTCACAAGATCTGATATTCTTTTGTTGAACGACCCTCCTTTTGGCCATACTTGGGACGATCCCTCCCCCTTTTTCTCAGTGAGCCACTGGTCATGGTACTTTTGGATTTTCTCGCTGTACAAGGGGAAGTGCTGGAAAATATGGGCTAAGGGTGTATCTACCCCCATAATTCCCTGTTTCACTCTCGTGTACACTTGTGTATGTGTGTGTGCACCAAAATAGAATTAAAAAAACACTTATGTTTAGTTTATAACACCTTAATAGGCAACTTATAATGTCACAGTTTAAAGAACTTTTCACTTACACCTATTCGACTCCAGCATGTGTATATATATATATATATATATATATATATATATATATATATATATATAAAGCAGAATTTGAACAAATTCGACACAGGACAAATTTACATATACTCTTAGACATACTGACACAACCTTGACGACGATTAATATAAAACACAGATCTGCTGCCCTGCTGGTTACTGCCCCACCCTTACCCTGGATTACTCTGTTATATTCTTCTCCCCCACTCACCCTTTTGGGCTGACCTCTAAAATAGTTATGCACACAAGACAAAGAATTTTCTAATATCTCCTGAGTCTATTCATTACACAAGACTCCTACGTTTTTTCTGTTTTATCTCCACTTATTTCCTGCACTGGTTGAGACAATGCTTTGCGGCGCCACCTTCCACCCCCTTTCAGAGCTAGGTTTCCGTACTCTTGCCGTATTCCGTTACTTCTATATTCACAACCTAATGGCCATGTAAAGAAAAGAGAAGAAAAAAGCAACCAGTTAACATGCATACAAGCATTAAACCTTAAATTTGACTCCTCATTATTCCCTCAGTATTACCCTTATACTCATCCCCTTCTTTTTCAATCCCCCTCTTTTGAGGTTCTCGCAACCAATACTCACGTGTCCGGGGTAATCTGAGAGCCTCTGTTCATGGTCTATCCACAATCGGGGGTGTAACCCAACCAAGCCGTGACCCGTCTTGGTGAGCAGTCAGGTATTTGCAATGGCCGGGACACTTGGAACCTCTCTTGTGTGCGTTCACTGGTCAGCCGCAGGTGGCGATGGTTTTGCTGGAGGGCATCCCGGATCTTGCTGCACGACACGGGGGTATCTCTCGGTGCACCCTTGATCACGTCCCAGGGGTCACCAAGTGAAGCCACTCACTCCCCACATCACAAATGAAACTCAGAATAATGAACACATCCCAGTAGGGAATGAGACCAGGAGATTTGTTGTGAGAGGCAACAAAGTTGTATATAAGATTCAGAATCCAGAGAAATCTGCTGATTTGAGAGCACTCTGGCAAACAAACAAAAAAACCAATACATTTTAAAGGGTTACAGCGTCATCTGTGACGTTTTCTATAAAGTCTACAAGTTACATTTTGATTCGTGAGGGAAGGGGTTCGAGTATGGTGCTGTAGGGGCCGGCTCCACAAGATTGCTTGGTGGCTTGGCAGGATGTTGGGCATCACATGATTCATCTGGGCCGGTCCATGCGAGGTGAAGGTCGAGTTAGGTCCAAGAGAGGCGGCTGGTACTGGCTAACTAATCTACATGCTATCACACGACATACAGTAAATAATGGCTATTACTACACCTTTGAAAATTTAAGAGAGGCCTATAAATTGTACATGGGTGTTCACATTATCTCACTTCAGTTCATTGGCGAGGTGAAGGGTGTGGGGGTCTTGCCCTCCAGGTGACATGTGGAGGGCGGGATTGATAGCTGTCGGATCTGGCACATCAGAGTGGGAGGGGGTGGAGTGACACATGTTAGTTTAGGACAGAATATACTGTGAAAGGAGTTTGGTTTTATTGGGGGCACTTTAGGGTGGTCAGCAAGGACGGGTCACACTTCTGCTACATCCAAAGAATAGCTTTGGAGGGGCACAGGGTTGAACAGGCGGTAATGTTCCAACAGTGGGGGTGAGAGGTGCAGGAGCGGGTTTATTGAGATAGATGGGCCACAAGTCATGATTCGGCCCGGTCACACAGAGGGCAGTGATCTCAGAGGAAGGATGAAAAGAATACACTTTTTGCTCGTAACAATTCAAACTAGAGCATCAGTGAGAAATGGACTTGGGAGGCACAGGCACGGGAGGAAAAAGGTGGGGGCTGTCAGTGCTTGCTATGCGTGGCACTGCTGAGGGGAGAGAAGGCTTCACAGATACCAGAATGCCGCCTAGTCCAAAGATGGAGTTGGGGGTACACAAATTGGTGTCCAAATGTGTCTTGCAATAGCCCCACCTCTGTATGTGCCAGGGACTTATCCCCTGAGGCTACAGAAGTGCAAGGAAGGCATCCCTCCACTAGTGCAAGAGCAGGTGGTCCCTTTCGCGTAGAGTGTATGGGGGGCAAAACTGACCCCCTCCTTCCTTACAACTAGGTAGGACAATTCAGGACCAAGGCAGAAGGTACATTTTTGTTAATCTATTTTGTATTTATGTATGTGTTTGGATGCGTTTATGCTTGTGTTATGAGCGAGTGTATGACGACGGGTGCTCGTTTGAATGATAGAGTGCTTGCTGTCTGAATATGTGGGTATGTGTTGGTCCATGGAGATGATTATGGCGAGTGGGTGGTGGGAGGTTGGGCAAAAATGCCTTTGTTGCACAATACCCCTACCCACCTGCCAAGATCTGCTCTCCTTCTCAGGTGCTGTGGACAGGGGTCGTATTTTTTTACTAGACATCTATCATAGCTGTCCAGTAAACAATACCATGCTTTCCCCTCTTCCCCCAGCGGCTTGCATACACACATAATCACTTTGATTGTGTGCGTGTGTTGGGTGCTGTGAAGCCCAGGAGACAGGGATGCCATCTTTTTACGAGACATCTGTCATAGATATCTACTGAAAAATACCATGCCCGCCCGCTGGGGCCCCAGTTCCAGTTGCAAACTGTTTGGTTTTTTACCCAATGTTTTTTAAATGTATGCTCTAAAATACAACATTTTAACCCATTATTTTAAAATATTTCCCAGGGGGAGAATCACCCACAGCCTCCCCCCCCCCTTGATTGGCTCAGGCTCCCTCAATACGCTCGGTTGCTATGGCATGTCTGGGAGAAATATGTAAGCCGCTCCACTTAAAAAATTCACCAGCCACCACTGTCCCTGGGAATGTGCTGGGAGCGGGGTGGGACGAGCACAGGGACGGTGGTGGGGGCAGTATAGGGGAAACCATGGCATGGTGGTGGGAGCAGGGTGGGGAGGGCCCAGGGATTGTGAAAGGAGTGGGATGAGGGAGCACAGAGACTGTGATGGAAGCAGATGTGGGATCCCAGGCACCATACCCGGAGTAGGGTACGGTGATGGTGTGCAATAGTTCATAGCCATTTGGACTTACCTTCCGTTTGGCATTTTTGGGGGTGCCCGGCCTGCCCACATTTTGCTCAGGAAACGAAGGAGGAGTTTGAAGCTCTGCAGTTCTTTGTCTTCTTTGTCTTCTAGCATGCCTGCCTGGAACCAGTTCCAACTGGGAGGCTGGTTGTCCTGAAAGCCCTCAGAAAAGTAATATAAGTCTTTTAAAGTACTGACCTGCTATTGTTGGTGTTGTTTAGCCTTTTTATTCCTACACTAGAACATTTTCTGAGTTGCTATTACAAGTAATTTTAATTACCTTGCACAGCATTAATTAACAGTACAAGTCTTAACATATGGTTTACTCACCTGAAGTATTGCATTGGTTTTGTATTGCATTGCTTAGTTTGAAATAGTACTTACTTACTTAGCTGAGATTTAACGTTGACCTTGTGCATATTAAATAAATAACAAGTGTACGATAACTACAAGTGTGTAAGTGTTTCTTTGGACCTATGTATATACTGAGTTATTTGTACTTACCTACAACTCACAACTCCTTTCTAAGATAAACCTGGCTGTTCTGACATACCAACAAAACCCTGAGTAGTCCAGATTTATACTAGAAGTTGGAGTCCTGTAGACCAACAGGTTTGTTTTATAAAGTCCTTCCTTAAGTGGACTTTAGAAAAACTTCCCTTACAGTGGCCAAATCCATGCCATATGTTGCGTGCTGTATCTCAGGTGTGCATAGCATCCTACAGGTGCAGCCTCGTTATGTTAGTGAGTAAGAGGCAGAAATCATTAATAGAATGTTACAATATTCTAGCACCCCTCTCACTTAAACTTGAAATAATCTTTGTTGGTTTTGACTTTTCCAGCACTGAGCTGTCTGCCCCAAACTTAAAAGGAGCAGTGATGTTTGTCGTTTTTCAGCTTTAAGGTTATGAAATAGTTCTGGGTTACATGTATTCTGACGATTCAACCATATAAAGTCTTGTGTACATTAAAGGTAACTTAGCAGTCAGAGATGGCTAACATTCTAAATGTCAGGATTCATCATGCTTATAATAAATAAAATGTTTGCATTTAATCATACCCATAAACTAATAGTGTTGCACCCTTTGGGAGTAAAGAAATACTAAGGGAAAACATGATAACCCAACTGGAGCAAAACATTTCCTTACTGAGTCAGAAACTGCTCCCACTGTGAACAACATGGTATTATGTATGTGCCAAGTAGACAATAAACTGACAATTGAAAATGTAGGAGCTTGTGATATACACATAATAGAATTATACATAATGTCAACAATTCTTAACATAGACGATGTAAGAAAATATGTCATGATACAATCCATAACAGCAACCCATTCTTGTGAGGTTTAAGGATGGATGCTACACTAACAGCATATGGCCATTATGCTAAATATCATTAACATACATAAGTCAATAATACAAGGCCAGTGCAACATATTAAATAAGAGAATCGAGTTCCCAATACTCTTTCATACCTTTTGTGTGTTATTTTTGTATGTACTTTTGTATGTACTGTTTCTCTCCAGTAAGGCTCATGCTGCAATATTTAGGTCGCCACCCAGTGGTCATTGTTTAACTACTTCCAAAAGGTGCAGCTGTGAAATATTTTCTGAGACAAAATGCTTGGTGACTGCCAATTTCATGTTCTTAGTATGAATGTTCGATTATTATTCAGTCCATCTTAACTTAGCTTTTCTGTTGGTTGTAACAATGTAGTAGCACATGACCATTTAATGACAAAAATAGCACTGCTGGTGTCACATGTGTCGTACTTCCTCAAATAGATATGTTTACCACTTTGAGAGTGCAGAATAAAATCAGCCCTTACCAGACTGTTGCAGGGCTGACATTTAAGGCAACCAAAGCTGCCATTCGATTATGAAGCATTTGTATTCTTATTTTTGTTTTTATCACTGGCATTAGCCTTCACAAGCATATTTCCTAGTGATTGACTTTCATGGTTGGTCATCGTTGTGGATTTGGAATTCATTTGCAAAGTACTGGTTCACACCGAAAGATATCTGGCTTACGTGTGACTATCTCTTTAATTTTCTTGCTGAGATTGGATTATGTGGTAAAATAGAAAAAATCAGGTTCTATAGGTTTCTCCTTTCTTTTAAGTAAGTCATAGCTTGAGGCTGTATCCTCATGAGCTTAATTGATCAATTCAGGTGTGTAACCTCAAATAAGAAATCTGTTCCTTGTTATCTTAATGTGTGTAGTAGTTGTTTGGTCATTAGAGTCAATACTTTTCACACTAACTGATTAAATGATAGACTTTAGAAACGTCCTCTTAGGGTGAAAACTCAGTCCATTTAAAACATTATTGCAGTCAGTGGGCTTCCTATTGTAAAGACGGGAGAGGGTGTCTGTACTCCTGCTCTCTATATGGCAGAGGAGAGGCACAGAGGACCCCAGCCAAGATCCTCTATTGTTGGTAGCAAGACGAAGTTTAAATGTCACACAAATCAAATCAACAGTCGGTTAGAGCAGTTAGGCTGAACAGTACTTCAGCTACTAAGTTCTGTATGAGGATCCCCCCACCTGGGCAACCTGTAAATAAAGGTATATTTCACAAGCGCAGTCCATATAGTGTTCTCAAGAGCCTTATTTCCTTCTAAATAGGTCTACGACCCCAAAGTAAATGATTACGTAGAATTCTTTGGTGAGTCGTCGATGGGCCCTTCTTGAGTGCACTCCCTTTCAGGCAGGAGCCACGGTCATCGAGATTCGGTGAAGAAAAGAGTGAAGACTGTTGTTGCGGCAGCAGCTTCAGTTCTTGCAGTGCTTGTTGACGATCGGTCGAAAACATCCTGCAAACTGATATCTGCTGATATCTGATATCGTTCATATCTGCAAAGGGTTACTGAATAACTTTGGCCCAGCAAGGGCGTCCAGTTGTCCGGCGTCTCTGCGGTCTTTGGGTGGCGGGAAACCCACCAGCGGATTCTCCTCAGTTGTCGGCGGCCTTGGCTTTCTCTGGCAGGACGAAAGCGGTCGACGGTGATGAACAAGGGAGTCTTTCAATCAAATGTTCTTAGGCAAAGGGAGCACAGCGGCTCCGGTCGGCGACGGCGGTCGTCAACGGTGGAGGGCTGTCCGGTGCTTCTCCTCAGTGGTCCCCTTCTCTGGTCGGCAGCCATTCGTAGGTCTGACTACCAGGGAGCTTTGGCAAATATCAACTGGTGCTTAACGGTCCCTCGTAGCTCGGGCAGAGGTCTCCTAACCAGGTCCTCTCTTGGATCAGTTCCTTGAAGGCACAATAGCTTTCAGATTAGCGAAGGACTGCATCAGCAGTTCTTTTCTTCCACTGGGCTTCAAAGTCAAACATCAGTTTCATCTTCAGCTTCTGAACGAGCAGTGAGAGGCCCTCAGATATACTGTCGATTGCCCATTCACTCGGCTGGATCACACTCAGACAACCAATCACTCAGAAGGGCATTCAGGCAGTCAGGCAGCCAATCAGACGTACAGTGCATTCAGGCCATTCTTCTCCATCTAGACACTCACAAAAATGGAGGACGCTCAGGGCACCTGTCAATTCTGCACGGAGCTGCCACCAGCCTGTACCCTGCTCTGTGGGCCAGAAACTAGGAGAAAAGGGTTGTACTCCCACCCATGGGTGCCATAAGGGTATCCCAAGGGTCTGTTCACCAAACCAAATACAGGAAGAGCTGCACCGCCAGGAGTCCCCCATGAACTCCTGCGCTGAAAACAACACAGAACATACATGATAAGGCAATAAAGGACAAGGATACAGAGGCCCTGCCCCTCCGATGCATTTACCGCATCACACCTATATAAGTCAGACCCCACCCCCCCAGACTGAGGTTAGGGCATCTAATCTCCCACAAGATTGACACTCTCATCCAGACGGTCAACATACCTTCTGGAAAGTCCATCTGCATTATCATGACTCTTCCCTGGTCTATGCTCAAATGTGAAGTCTAGCTCTTGCAGGCTAATGGACCACCTGAGCAGTTTCGGGTTTTCACCCTTCATCTGCATATGCCACTTTTAAGGCTTATGGTCTGTTTGGTCCTTAAAGGTAGACCCTGTAATGTAGGGCCTAAAACGCGTAAGGCTCCAAACTATACTGAAACATTCCTTTTCAACAGTAGGCCACCTAAGTTCTCCACTCTTGAGTTGTCTACTGATGAATATGATTGGATGTCCCCTCCCTTGCTGTAATCAGGCGCACAAAAAACAGGTGGCCCACACAGACTTTCTTTCAAGCCACCAAAGGCCCTCTGACAGTCCTCTGTCCAATTAACCTTCCTTGTTTGTTTGGGCAAAGTCAGAGCTATCAGAGGGGCAGCTATGGTTCCATAGTCCACCATGAAGTTGTGATAATACCCAGTGATGCCCAAAAAATCTCTCACCTGGGTTTGAGTAGTGGGAGTCTCCCAGTCATGTACATCCTGTACTATACTGTGGAGAGGTTGAATTTGACCCCCTCCTACCTCATGACCAGGATACGTGACTTTCCCCTGAGATATCTGGCACTTGGTGCATTGATAGTGAGGTTGGCCCTTTTCAAGGCCTTCAACACTTTATCCAAGTGAGTCAAATTCTCCTCCCAAGTGGAACTGTAGACAGCGATGTCGTCTAAGTAGGCCATATTAAAGGCCTCCAGCCCACTGAGTGCATGATTGACTAAACGTTGGAAAGTGGCAGGTGAATTTTTCAACCCAAAAGGCATGACTCTAAACTGGTAGAGGCCCTCATGTGTTGAGAATGCAGTCTTTTCCTTGGCATGGTCCATCAGAGCCATTTGCCAATCGCATGAGGTACGGTCAATTTTGGCAGCACCTATGGTGTCCACGAGCTAATCAGCCCTGGGCAATGGGAGCGTGTCAGTTTTGGTGACGGCATTGACCCCTCTGTAGTCCACACAGAACCTCCAATCCTTGTTACCTGTGTGGGAACTTGCCCTGGGGACAAGGACCACTGGACAGGACCAGGGACTGGTTGAGGGTTCAATAACACCCAGATCCAACATTTTGGCAACCTCAGCCTGGATGTGGTTCTTCACTGTATCTGACATATGGTAGCTCCTGCTTTTGACAGGCACACTGTAACCAGTGTCAATTCCATGCATACACCCACCACGTTGTAAGGCCTGGTGTCAGTGAGAACAGAGATGCATACTGCCGGAGGAATCCCCTGCAAGCCCTCTGCTGCTCTGTTGTCAGATCAGGAGAGAGATGCACTCCCTCCACTGAGCCATCCTGAGGGTTACTATGCAGAAAACCAGGAAGGGGCTCACTCTCATCCTCTTCATGCTCTGAAGCCAGCAAGAGACATGAGACTTCTGCTCGCCTATGGAAAGGCTTGAGCCTGTTAACATGGAATACCTGAGGGGCTTCCCCAGGAGCTCCCATGTAAACTAGATAGTTGACTTTGCCCATCTTGGAGATGTTTCTGAAGGGTCCAGTCCACTTATCTGCCAAAGCTCTAGGCTTGGTAGGCTCCATCACAAGGATCTCCTGTCCTGGAGTCCAATCCACTTGCGAGGCTTTAAGTCATGCCAGTACTTGTTCAATTCCTGGCTGGCCTTGAGATTCGCTGTCGCCTGACCCATCATCTGTGTCATCCTCCTTCTGAGGCCTAATACATAGTCCCCCACTTGCTTGGCAGGACCTGGAGGGGTGGCTTCCAAACCTTCTCTGATCAAGGCAAGGGGCCCCCTCACAGGATGTCCAAAGAGCAACTCAAAGGGGCTAAAACCAACACCCTCTTAAGGTACTTACCTGTAAGAAAACAACAGGCATGGTAGGAGGAGATCCCATTTCCTCCTTAGGGGCTCTTCCAAAGCACCTAGCATGCCCTTGAGAGTTTTATTAAAACTCTCGACCAGACCATTGGTCTGGGGATGGTAGGAGGTAGAGAACTCAGGAGAGCCCTGGCAACCACCTTGGCAGTAACAGTCCAAAGGGGTATATCCTCAGGGTACCTGGTGGCATGATCAACCAAGACTAGGATGAACCGATGTCCACCTGAAGTGGGAGGGTCAAGAGGACCGACAATGTCGATGCCCACCCTCTCAAATGGTGTGCCAACCACTGGAAATGGCTGCAATGGGCAATGACACTGCCTCCAGTCTTGCCAGATAACTGACAAGTTGGGCAGGTCCTGCAGTGGGACTCCACTTCTACTTCCATCTGGGGCCAGTAGAAATGGGCAGAGAGCCTTTGCTTTGTCTTCTTGGTCCCAAGATGACCATCCAAGGGCCCCTCATGTGCCAACTGCAGTATGAAGGGCCTGTAAACGGGGGGTACCACCAACCTCTTGAGGGCACCAGGTTCAGGCTTAGCTGGCTCACTAACAAGGAGCATACCCTCCCAATAGATACAGAATGTCCTAGGCACTTCTTCTTGTGTTGTGCCTGGGACAGGGCCTGTTTCCTCAGACCTTCAAGAGGGTGGCACTTTCTCTGCCCCCTACAGATGACCACCCGGAGGGTCCCCCTTCAGCCAACAGGCATTGAAGGTCGGGTGGTTCTCCGGGTTGAGCACCTCTACTGCAGGAGGGTCTTCTGCATCGTCTTCCTCAGGAGTTGAGTTTGGGTTTACCACTGGATCCAGCCCGTCCGGAGCATGAATCCCAATGGGTGCTGAAGGACCATCAGGAAGAGAAGTGGTTCCTTTCGCAGAGGTGGCTTTCCTACTCTTCCTTCTCTGTGTCTTGGGTTTCCCCGTCGGTGAGGTTACCGGACTCCAGAGATGTTGCTAGGGGGGGCTCAGAGGGTTATAGCCCTGAATATTTTGGTTGTAGCCCCAGATAGATGCTCAGGAGCTACAATCAAAAGTCTAGCTAGCCCCAAGTCCTGACAGTCCCAACATTATCGTAGCCCCAGACCTTTTCCAGACCTAGCAAACCCCTGCCAGACTCTGAGCCAGACCTGGTGTGACCTGTTATTGGGTGACCACCGCAGCAGCCATGGGTAGACCATCCGAGATCATCCCTATTTCCACCAAATCATTTCCTGACAAAATTTTAGCAGGCACATTGTCCTGGACCAGTACAGGAAGCTTCACGGTCTTGTCTCCAATCGTGATGTTGACTAAGGCTACAGGCGATAATTTGGGAGGCCCACCAACTTACCTGGTGGTTCTCAGAGGAGCACCTGCATAGTCCTCTGGCTTGAGCAGGGTCCTGTCCACCACTGCCATGCTTGCCCCAGTGTCTCTCAAGCCAGTGGAAGGCTGGCCATTGAAGAGGACACTTCTCAAAAACCTACGGGTGTTCTGTGGGATCGTCGCCAGTACTTCTGCGTACTGGTCCCATGCCCCAAGGGACACTAGGGAAATCTCTACAGGAGCACCGAATGTGATTCCTGTAGAGGAGGGGAGGACAGGGGCCTCCACCTCAGGTATGGGGTAAGGGTAGGTCAGGCTGACAGCCTGGACTCCAAGTGCCTTACCTTTACAATTGGCGTCACCCTTCTTGTGATCCAGAACCCCACAATCCCAACAAGTATCAGCAATGCGGGGCACAGTACTGGAACCACTGGGAGCCTGCCTGGTAGCAGGTGGACCACTACTCTTACTTGAAACCTACATAGGACTTATCCACACTAGATATTTGGGTCTTAGGAGAGGAAGGTTTTGATTTATTCGACTGTGACTGCTTCTGGGACTCCTCAGACTTGGCAATCAAAGCCGACTTCATACACTCATACTGACCCCTTTCATCCACACTCCTTTTCAGAATACAGTCGTATCCAGTCTGAGGCACTCTGCTTAACACTTAGCCCAATCTCTTTTATCAACATCATACATTTCACAAGCCATCTCTAACGCTTCAATCTATTGGAGGATATCAGAACCTTATGCATACAAACCAACCAAATCTTTGATAAACTTGGTGGCTGGGGGCCTGACACTCTCAACTGGTTTTGCTCCACTCTAGCTTTCTCTAGCTGGATTTTCTGACACTCAGTGTCCTTGTTCTTAAGTTTAGTTTAGTTTATTGTTTGATAATAGTTCAATAGAAAAGTTCAAAGTCCTTATCTTTGAGATCCCTATTCTTAAGCTCCACTTGTTGTGCCAACACATCTTTCTTAAGCACAGCTTCTATTTCCAACTTGCGGTATTCAAAGGCCAATTTCATCCTTGATAACTCAAGTTCCAAATCATTACCTAAAGAAACATTGCTGGAGGTCGGAACAGAGACAGTAGGAATGGCGGCATATGTTCAAAGTCTAACTCCCTGGCTTAACAAACACTCTGGAGAGCCTCTAAGCTCATCCGAGTCAATTTACCATTTGCAATAGATTGCATTGCTTGTAATTTAGTTATCTTGTACACAACTAAACCTCAAATTAACAAAGTAATGATATTTTGTAAGTGGCAAGATTACACACTGATTCTTAAAACCATAAGCCTACCACCGCTGCCACCAGTGTAAAGATCGGAGAGGGGTGTCTGTACTCCTACTCTCTATATGGCAGAGAAGAGGCTCAGAGGACACCAGCCAAGATTCTCTATTGTTGGTAGCAATTGACGAACAATCAAGGCCTAGCTTCTCAGGAGGTGATGTGGACTGGTTCTTAAATACAGTGTAGTCCCCAAGCACCCACAAAAGAATGTCCACACACTGTATTAGTTAAAATAAGTCTTTATATAATTAAGGTTCAAAGTTATATACACAATCACAATAACTCACTTTGTGCTCTACAATGACAAATATATACACAGATCTACGTGATACCACAATTACTTTGATTCCTTTAAAGTGCATTAACTAGAGGTAAATTAAATATCACACAAATCAATAAAGCCAGTGAACCCACGATAAACTTTGGAGGAAAACAGTCAGTTAGGCAGAACAGTACTTTGGCTACTAAGTCACAGTTCTGTATGAGGAGCCCCTCACCTGGGCACCTGTTAATAAAGATATATCATACGAGCCAAGTTCATATAGTGTTCTCAAGAGCCTTATTTACTTCTAAATAGGTCTACGACCCCAAAGTACCTGGTTACGTAGAGTTCTTTGGTGAGTCGTCGACGGGCCCTTCTTGAGTGCACTCCCTTTCAGGCAGGAGCCACGGGTTGTCATTGTGGCAGCAGCTTCAGTTCTTGTGGTGCTCGTTGACGATCGGTCAAAAACATCCTGCAAGCTGAGGCATGCAGGGGCACCTTGACAACAAGTGTTTCGTATCCGGAAAGAGTTACTGAAGAACTTTGGCCCAGCAAGGGCGTTGAGTCGTCCGGCGTCTCTGCGGTCTTCAGGTGGTGGGAAACCCACCAGCGGATTCTCCTCGGCCGTCAGCGGCCTTGACTTTCTCCAGCAGGACAAAAGCAGTTGACGGTGATGAACAAGGGAGTCCTTCGATCAAATGTTCTTAGGCAAAGGGAGCACGGCAGCTCCTGTTGGTGACGGCGGTCGTTGACGGTGGACGGCTGTCCGGTGCTTCTTTTCATTCTACTCGGCGGTCCCCTTCTCAGGTCAGCAGCCTTTCATAGTTCTGCCTACCAGGGAGCTTTGGCAAAGATCAGCTGGTGCACAATGATCCCTCGTAGCTCGGGGAGAGGTCTCCTAACCAGGGCCTCTCTTTGATCATTTCCTTGAAGGCACAGCAGCTTTCAGATTAGTAAACGACGCAGCAGTTCTTCTTCTTCCAGTGGGCTTCAAAGTCAAGCATCAGTTTCAACTTCAGCTTCTGAACGATTTCTAGCAGTGAGAGGCCCTCCAGATATACTGTTGATCTCCCATTCAATCGGCTGGGTCACACTAAGGCAACCAATCAGCCAGAAGGGCATTCAGGCAGTCAGGCAGCCAATCAGGCGCACAGTGCATTCAGGCCATTCTTCTCCATCCAGACACTCACAACACAGGATGTGGATTCGGACAAGTACTTTGCCATTCAGCACTAACACTGCATGCATACCAGTTTCGGGCAGGGCTATCTCAGTCATTGGGTTAACCACCAGATACTAGACACCCATAACACAGAATGCATATTCGTCACACACTTCATTCACCTAGGTCCCACCCCCTGGGCGTACCCACAATATACAGTCATTGGGAAGACTCCAGCCAGTCTGTCCTGGACTTCCCCACAACGCCATATATGGAACTTCCACCCAGCAGCCAGTCAGGAGGAAGGGACAGAGTCAGGGCTTTCGAGGACTTTGGGAAAAGGAAGCTAACAGGCAACAGAAAGCAAGAGGGCACATGGGCCATCTTGTTTACTATCAGGATTCCACTGATTCCAATGACAGGGCCTGGGCATCCCAAAATGGAGGACGCTCAGGGCACCTGTCGATTCAGCACAGAGCTGCCACCAGCCCATACCCTGCTCTGTGTGCCATACACAGCTGCCCAAAAACATACACTAGGAGTACAGGGTCATACTCACACCCATGGGTGCCATAAGGGTATCCCACGGGGCTGTTCACCAAACCAAATACAGGAAGAGCCGCGCCGCCAGGAGTCCCACATGAACTCCTGCATGGAAATCAAGACAGAACATACATGATAACACAATAAATGACAAGGATACAGAGGCCCTGTCCCTCCGATGCATTTCCAGCATCACACCTATATTAGTCAGATTGGAAAATGTCCTCACAATATAGTACTATATCAAGATAACGGTTCTGGATATGATATATCTCAGATGTTAAATGAATTATTTCATGTATGTAAGCTACATGAAGAAAAAGGTCATGTAAAGTCTCCATTGTCTCTCTCCATACTCCAAACACAACATTGATGTATCTCACCCATTTTATCAGGCGTTCATTCCAATCCAGATTATCAATGATGTAAGTATGTTCCAAACTAGGCACACATACATAAATTCATTTGCTAAGGAAGGAGCTGTTGGAGATCCCTAGTCATACCTGATACATGGAGGTAACAGTTGTTCTTAAAACCTGAGAAATTGCTTTAAAGAATGATATGCACAAGTTTGCATGAGAATTATTTGACTACTCCAATATTTTCTTTCTCCTGTAGCAAAAGCCACTGTAGAGCATTCATGTCCTCATTATGTATTAAGACGTGCAGCTTTGAATATCAATGGTAAATACAATATCTGATGCTTTAAGGCCTTCTATTGAGTCGATGATGTATAAGAAATTGCCTTGTCCTTAATGTAGGTAGGAGATTTTTCTATTAGTCGGTTTGAAAAGGTATAAACATACTCATCCATGGACTATTTGTGCCAGCCACAATGGATCTGCCGGCGGATTCATGAGATCATTATGTATTTTAGGCAACACATAAAAAAGGGGTCATCTGCGGACATGTGTTTGTTAAAAATCTGCTTGTCCTTCATTTATCCATCCAATCTCTATTGCTTTTTCTCTTAATGTTGCAATAACAACACTGACGTCTGCTATAAGATCCTGTTCCAATAAAGTGTGTGTATCTTGTAATTGTCTTAGATATCCCACCTGATGTTTGTCTGCATCAAGAGGAACTCTTCCCTTGTGAGTCAGCATATTCATTATTCATTTCTTAGAAAAAAGGTTCCTAAACATTTTAATCTTATTATAAGTCATGGTTCTAGATGTAGAATGAAGTGATATGTCTTGCTATTCGATCAAAGTTATTTTATGGAAGCATTCAATAGTAGCAGTAGTTACGTATGGATTAAAATACTTTTAGGAGTAAAGTCAGATTAAGTTAAAATAATGTAAATGTAAGTCTTCTAACCAATCTGTACAGGTCAATGTTTTCATTGAGGATGTACAATTAAATGTAAGGAAAAATGATAGCCCTACGTGTATGGCTTCTTCTGGAAAGTTTGTAAAAGTATAGTTAGAAATATTGGTCACTAGACATTCTTTGGTTGCTATTTCACATTTCCCCTGACTGGAATTTTTCTTTTTGCCTCATCTTGTTTTCCTTTTCTTGAATAAATCTCATCATCAATATTTGAAAGAGATGGTTCTTCTCTTTCTGGTGTTTCTGTTGTCCTCTCTCTTCAACCTCATGTCATACTTCACTCAAGGTTATATTATCCTGCGCAGAAATGTGCTTGTTGGTATTCACACCATCCACTGTAGAAACAGTTGGCGTTTCTTGTTTTCTGTGTCTTAGCTGGACCAATCACAGGAAGAGATATTCCATGATCATGTTGTTCTCATATTATAAAACTCTTGCCAAGAACACTATATCATCTTTTGTTCAATCTTCGTTTAAAATCATTTGTTCATTAATACTTTTACAAAATAATCTAGTTCTTCTGGTCTAATAGGTGAAGATAGTTGTGACTCCATTTCATTGCTTTCTGTATACAATTTTTGTAAATTCTGAGCTAGTTCTTCAATTGGCAAAATCATCAAGTCAAAGGAATATTTATTAAGAATATTCTACCATCTACTAATAAACTCTTTATCTCTTTTACACAGAGTGGGCCTTAGAGAAATTCGTAAATGCCTGGATATTCTCTGAGCTTTATAATATTGACTTAAGTTTGAGACATGACGTGTTTGCCTGATCTTTTTAAGTATAATATTCTAACTTTTGGACTGCAGTTTCTGGTTTTCCTTACCGGATAAAGTCTGGTCCGTACTTAAAATTAGACCTACTATTCTTTCGGATGCTTCATCGAAAAACAAAATGTGTCTGCTCTGTTACCTGAAATGCCTAAAACTTTTGAAAACAACATGACCTTTCTAAGAATGATATGAAGGACATTGAGCAAAATATGTGTTTGCAGCCCACTACAGATAGCAGAATTAACCACAGAAAAGACAAAGAGGTATGGGCATGTACACAGTAAAAGTACTCACTATATTCTAAGATATGTATCACAATTTTACAAACTTTATGGGTGCATGGGTTAATAAGACCCCTGGCACCTGGGTCTAAAAATACATTCCAAAATACAAATTCCAGAGACAACAATCAACGGGAGCCCCCATGAACAAGCTTCAGTTATGTCCACACAAAACATGGACTTCTGAATTCAAAACATAAAACATTATGTATACTTTATTTTGAACAACATTTAATTTTAAAAGAAAATTAAAGAAAAGAAAGGCCACCCCCCAAAATGGTCACTGGGCATGGCCGCAGGACATGCCCAGTTGCCCAAAAACCTTCAAAATGGATACATTGGCCATTGGGCCTGGCCACTTTTATTGGGATGGAGGAATATGTGGCATGACTGAAGGCCTTGTCATAGTCAAAGTGGCCTCTGGGCATGGCCAGCTAGCGGCCCACTGACCCAAGAGGTAAAGTTACAACTGGGTATTGGTGCAGGACATATCCAGTGGCTACTTCATGTCGCTTGGTGGGACATGAGGCATGTTCGAGTCTGGGGCATGGCCAATAAATCAGTCCATCTGAACAATGTCTTAATAAAAGTTTTTTTAATTAATTTCAATGATTTGGTTATGCTATAGCTTATCTAGGGATCACTAGCCACTGTCCACTTTGTAAAAAGGAGGATTAAAAAACTGTGGCCCTCTGACTGTGGCATGTATCTCGCTTATTAGTAAATAACCTGCTCCCACTGGCCAAGGCTTTCTGTCCATACTGCACCAATTAGAATATAACATTGTGTCTGAACTTAAGTTGTTTCACTGAATTTCAATTTCACTGAGTTTTGTAACATGGTAGCTTAACCTATCCAGGACCCACTAGCCACTGTACAATTTGGATATAAGACCACACCCTACTAGCAGCGACCCATATCCCTGTCACTAGTAAATAATCAGGCCCCACCAGCCATGAACCTTGACCGAGCCCACTGTCCCCTTTGCAACAATTAGTCTAAAAGATTGTGGCCTACAGGCCATGACCCGTGACAAGGGCCATGAACATAAACAAACAGGTCCCACTCACCATGGCCTTGGCAACAACTAGGCCAAAAGACTGCCTGGCCCCCTTTCTATCCTTTTTTTAAAGTAAACAAAAACATGAACGTTTTGGGTAAGCACAACAAAAAGGGGGTGCCCACAGTACATCATAACAGGAGCCCGAGTGCTTATTATCTATCTATCTATCTATCTATCTATCTATCTATCTATCTATCTATCTATCTATCTATCTATCTATCTATCTATCTATCTATCTATTTGTATTTGTATTTTGTTTATTTGTATAGCGCACAAGGCCCGAGGGCAACAGGGTGGATTTTTAGTTGCAGGCAGGTTACATACATGTACAATATTTAACTTAAAATATGCAAAATATACATGGTTACAGACACAATATTTACCTTGGAAATATACAGAATGTACATGATACATAAAGAGGGGTGTACAGGAAACACAGTCTGAGCAAAATATAAGGTAAAGATATAGAGGGTAATTCATAGAAATTCGCACAAAAATGGCGCACGCGGCTGGCGCACAGTGTCCCCGTGCGATACACTGCGCCAGCCGCGTGTGAAAAAATCCTTTTCATCGCACAGCGTATTCATGGATTTCAGCCTCCGAAACCAGCCGTGGCGCAGAGTGGCGCAGCGACCCTGCAGCAGCGCCAGTTACGCCCCCAAGAACGCCCTTGCGCAAGGAAAAGCCTTCACAATCCCCAAATCATCGCAAAGGGCTGCGCTAACCCTGGACCAGTTCACAGGGCTGGCAAACAGCAAACGCCAAGCGGGGAACGTGTATTTCAGTGGTTCGCGGGAAGTCCCACACGCGATTGTCCTGGGTACGTGTACATCAGGGGGGCGTGGGAAGTAACACACGCTATTCCATCAGGGCACGTGTATTCCAGGGGTGCGCGGGAAGTATCACACGCAAAAGCAGCAGGGTATGTGTATTTCAGGGGTGCGCGGGAAGTATCACACGCGATTCCATCAGGGTACGTGTATTCCAGGGGTGCGTGGGAAGTATCACACGCAAAAGCAGCATGGTACGTGTATTTCAGGGGTGCACGGGAAGTATCACACGCGATTCCATCAGGGTACGTGTATTCCAGGGGTACGTGGGAAGTATCACACGCAAAAGCAGCATGGTACATGTATTTCAGGGGTGCGCAGGAAGTATCACACGCGATTCCATCAGAGTACGTGTATTCCAGGGGTGCGCATGGAGCACCACACGTGAATTGCACGTGTGGGTACTCCCAGGTGTTCCCTCTACACCCTCCATGGCCCATGCAGGTGGCCCACACCACAGGGGCCTACCCTCCACATGTCCCGCAGGCACCCCATCCACCATGGCCATGCCTCCCAGCCAACCCACATGTCACCTTGCACTACTGCCCACCAACGCATGTCCCCCTGCACCCCCAGCCACCAGGGGCAGCCTCCACCAGGCCCCCACTCATGTCTCCCACCACCCCCCAGCAGTGTAGGGGCAGCCTCCACCAGGCCCCCACTCATGTCTCCCACCACCCCCACCCCCCAGCCACCAGGGGCAGCCTCCACCAGGCCCCCACTCATGTTTCCCACCACCCCCACCCCCCAGCCACCAGGGGCATCCTCCACCAGGCCCCCACTCAAGTCCCCTATCACGCCCACCTCCCAGCAGGGCAGGGGCAGCCCCCACCAGGCCCCCACTCATGTCTCCCACCACCCTCACCCCCCAGCATCCAGGTGCAGCCTCCACCAGGCCCCCACTCATGTCTCCCACCACCCCCACCCCCCAGACACCAGGGGCAGCCTCCACCAGGCCCCCACTCATGTCTAAAACCAGCCCCACCCCCCAGCATCAAGGGGCCGCCTTCACCAGGCCCCCACTCATGTCTCCCACCACCCCCACCCCCCAACAGGCCCCAGCTCAAGTCCCCTATCACCCCCACCCCCCAGCAGTGCAGGGGCAGCCTCCACCAGGCCCCCATTCATGTCTCCCACCACCCCCACCCCCCAACATTGTAGGGGTAGCCTCCACCAGGCCCCCACTCATGTCTCCCACCACTCCCACCCCCCAGCAGTGCAGGAGCAGCCTCCACCAGGCCCCCACTCATGTCTCCCGCCACCCCCACCCCCCAGCAGTGCAGGGGCAGCCTCCACCAGGCCCCCACTCATGTCTCCCACCACCCCCACCCCCCAGCAGTGTAGGGGCAGCCTCCACCAGGCCCCCACTCATGTATCCCACCACCCCCACCCCCCAGCCAAAAGGGGCATCCTCTACCAGGCCCCCACTCAAGTCCCCTATCACCCCCACCCCCCAGCCACCAGGGGCAGCCTCCACCAGGCCCCCACTCAAGTCCCCTATCACCCCACCCCCCAGCAGTGCAGGGGCAGCCTCCACCAGGCCCCCACTCATGTCTCCCACCACCCCCACCCCCCAGCCACCAGGGGCATCCTCCACCAGGCCCCCACTCAAGTCCCCTATCACCCCCCAGCCACCAGGGGCAGCCTCCACCAGGCCCCCACTCAAGTCCCCTATCACCCCCACCCCCCAGCGACCAGGGGCAGCCTCCACCAGGCCCCCACTCAAGTCCCCTATCACCCCAACCCCCCAGCAGTGCAGGGGCATCCTCCACCAGGCCCCCACTCATGTCTACCACCACCCCCACCCCCCAGCCACCAGGGGCATCCTCCACCAGGCCCCCACTCAAGTCCCCTATTACCCCCACCCCCCAGCCACCAGGGGCAGCCTCCACCAGGCCCCCACTCAAGTCCCTTATCACGCTCACCCCCCAGCCACCAGGGGCAGCCTCCACCAGGCCCCCACTCATGTCTCCCACCACCCCACCCCCCAGCAGTGCAGGGGCAGCCTCCACCAGGCCCCCACTCATGTCTCCCACCACCCCCACACCCAGCAGTGCAGGGGCAGCCTCCACCAGGCCCCCACTCATGTCTCCCACCACCCCCACCCCCCAGCAGTGCAGGGGCAGCCTCCACCAGGCCCCCACTCATGTCTCCCACCACCCCCACCCCCAGCAGTGTAGGGGCAGCCTCCACCAGGCCCCCACTCATGTCTCCCACCACCCCCACCCCCCAGCAGTGCAGGGGCAGCCTCCACCAGGCCCCCACTCAAGTCCCCTATCACCCCCACCCCCCAGCCACCAGGGGCAGCCTCCACCAGGCCCCCACTCAAGTCCCCTATCACCCCCACCCCCCAACCACCAGGAGCAGCCACCACCAGGCCCCCACTCAAGTCCCCTATCACCCCCACCCCCCAGCAGTGCAGGGGCAGCCTCCACCAGGCCCCCACTCATGTCTCCCACCACCCCCACCCCCCAGCCACCAGGGGCATCCTCCACCAGGCCCCCACTCAAGTCCCTTATCACCCCCCAGCCACCAGGGGCAGCCTCCACCAGGCCCCCACTCAAGTCCCCTATCACCCCACCCCCCAGCCACCAGGGGCAGCCTCCACCAGGCCCCCACTCAAGTCCCCTATCACCCCCACCCCCCAGCAGTGCAGGGGCAGCCTCCACCAGGCCACCACTCATGTCTCCCACCACCCCCTCCCCCCAGCAGTGCAGGGGCAGCCTCCACCAGGCCCCCACTCATGTCTCCCACCACCCCCACCCCCCAGCCACCAGGGGATCCTCCACCAGGCCCCCACTCAAGTCCCCTATCACCCCCACCCCCCAGCAGTGCAGGGGCAGCCTCCACCAGGCCCCCACTCATGTCTCCCACCACCCCCACCCCCCAGCAGTGCAGGGGCAGCCTCCACCAGGCACCCACTCATGTCTGCCACCACCCCCACCCCCCAGCCTCCAGGGGCATCCTCCACCAGGCCCCCACTCAAGTCCCCTATCACCCCCACCCCCCAGCAGTGCAGGGGCAGCCTCCACCAGGGCCCCACTCATGTCTCCCACCACCCCCATCCCCCAGCAGTGCAGGGGCAGCCTCCACCAGGCCCCCACTCATGTCTCCCACCACCCCCACCCCCCAGCAGTGTAGGAGCAGCCTCCACCAGGCCCCCACGCAAGTCCCCTATCACCCCCACCCCCCAGCCACCAGGGGCATCCTCCACCAGGCCCCCACTCATGTCTCCCACCACCCCCACCCCCCAGCAGTGCAGGGGCAGCCTCCACCAGGCCCCCACTCATGTCTCCCAGAACCCCCACCCCCCAGCAGTGCAGGGGCAGACTCCCTCAGGCCCCCACTCATGTCTCCCACCACCCCCACCCCCCAGCCACCAGGGGCAGCCTCCACCAGGCCCCCACCAAGTCCACTATCACCCCCACCCCCCAGCAGTGCAGGGGCAGCCTCCACCAGGCCCCCACTCATGTCTCCCACCACCCCCACCCCCCAGCAGTGCAGGGGCAGCCTCCACCAGGCACCCACTCATGTCTCCCACCACCCCACCCCCCAGCCACCAGGGGCATCCTCCACCAGGCCCCCACTCAAGTCCCCTATCACCCCCACCCCCCAGCAGTGCAGGGGCAGCCTCCACCAGGGCCCCACTCATGTCTCCCACCACCCCCATCCCCCAGCAGTGCAGGGGCAGCCTTCACCAGGCCCCCACTCATGTCTCCCACCACCCCCACCCCCAAGCAGTGTAGGGGCAGCCTCCACCAGGCCCCCACTCAAGTCCCCTATCACCCCCACCCCCCAGCAGTGCAGGGACAGCCTCTAACAGGGCCCCACTCATGTCTCCCACCCCCCCACCCCCCAGCAGTGTAGGGGCAGCCTCCAACAAGCCCCAACTCAAGTCCCCTATCACCCCCACCCCCCAGCAGTGCAGGGGCAGCCTCCACCAGGCCCCCATTCATGTCTCCCAACACCCCCACCCCCCAGCAGTGTAGGGGCAGCCTCCACCAGGCCCCCACTCATGTCTACCACCACTCCCACCCCCCCCAGCAGTGCAGGGGCAGCCTCCACCAGGCCCCCACTCATGTCTCCCACCACCCCCACCCCCCAGCAGTGTAGGGGCAGCTTCCACCAGGCCCCCACTCATGTCTCCCACCACCCCCACCCCCAGCAGTGTAGGGGCAGCCTCCACCAGGCACCCACTCATGTCTCCCACCACCCCACCCCCCAGCCACCAGGGGCATCCTCCACCAGGCCCCCACTCAAGTCCCCTATCACCCCCACCCCCCAGCAGTGCAGGGGCAGCCTCCACCAGGGCCCCACTCATGTCTCCCACCACCCCCATCCCCCAGCAGTGCAGGGGCAGCCTTCACCAGGCCCCCACTCATGTCTCCCACCACCCCCACCCCCAAGCAGTGTAGGGGCAGCCTCCACCAGGCCCCCACTCATGTTTCCCACCACCCCCACCCCTCAGCAGTGCAGGGGCAGCCTCCACCAGGCACCCACTCATGTCTCCCACCACCCCACCCCCCAGCCACCAGGGGCATCCTCCACCAGGCCCCCACTCAAGTCCCCTATCACCCCCACCCCCCAGCAGTGCAGGGGCAGCCTCCACCAGGGCCCCACTCATGTCTCCCACCACCCCCATCCCCCAGCAGTGCAGGGGCAGCCTTCACCAGGCCCCCACTCATGTCTCCCACCGCCCCCACCCCCAAGCAGTGTAGGGGCAGCCTCCACCAGGCCCCCACTCAAGTCCCCTTTCACCCCCACCCCCCAGAAGTGCAGGGACAGCCTCTACCAGGGCCCCACTCATGTCTCCCACCACCCCAACCCCCCAGTAGTGCAGGGGCAGCCTCCACCAGGCCCCCATTCATGTCTCCCACCCCCCCCCCCCACCCCCCAGCAGTGTAGGGGCAGCCTCCAACAAGCCCCAACTCAAGTCCCCTATCACCCCCACCCCCCAGCAGTGCAGGGGCAGCCTGCACCAGGCCCCCATTCATGTCTCCCAACACCCCCACCCCCCAGCAGTGTACGGGCAGCATCCACCAGGCCCCCACTCATGTCTCCCACCACTCCCACCCCCCCAGCAGTGCAGGGGCAGCCTCCACCAGGCCCCCACTCATGTCTCCCACCACCCCCACCCCCCAGCAGTGCAGGGGCAGCCTCCACCAGGCCCCCACTCATGTCTCCCACCACCCCCACCCCCCAGCAGTGTAGGGGCAGCTTCCACCAGGCCCCCACTCATGTCTCCCACCACCCCACCCCCAGCAGTGTAGGGGCATCCTCCACCAGGCCCCCACTCAAGTCTCCTATCAACCCCACCCCCCAGCAGTGCAGGGGCAGCCTCCACCAGGCCCCCACTCATGTCTCCCACCACCCCCACCGCCCAGCAGTGCAGGGGCAGCCTCCACCAGGCACCCACTCATGTCTGCCACCACCCCCACCCCCCAGCCACCAGGAGCAGCCTCCACCAGGCCCCCACTCAAGTCCCCTATCACCCCCAACCCCCAGCAGTGCAGGGGCAGCCTCCACCAGGCCCCCACTCATGTCTCCCACCACCCCCACCCCCCAGCCACCAGGGGCATCCTCCACCAGGCCCCCACTCAAGTCCCCTATCACCCCCCAGCCACCAGGGGCAGCCTCCACCAGGCCCCCACTCAAGTCCCCTATCACCCCACCCCTTAGCCACCAGGGGCAGCCTCCACCAGGCCCCCACTCAAGTCCCCTATCACCCCCACCCCCCAGCAGTGCAGGGGCAGCCTCCACCAGGCCACCACTCATGTCTCCCACCACCCCCTCCCCCCAGCAGTGCAGGGGCAGCCTCCACCAGGCCCCCAATCATGTCTCCCACCACCCCCACCCCCCAGCCACCAGGGGCATCCTCCACCAGGCCCCCACTCAAGTCCCCTATCACCCCCAACCCCCAGCAGTGAAGGGGCAGCCTCCACCAGGCCCCACTCATGTCTCCCACCACCCCCACCCCCTAGCAGTGCAGGGGCAGCCTCCACCAGGCACCCACTCATGTCTGCCACCACCCCCACCCCCCAGCCACCAGGGGCATCCTCCACCAGGCCCCCACTCAAGTTCCCTATCACCCCCACCCCCCAGCAGTGCAGGGGCAGCCTCCACCAGGGCCCCACTCATGTCTCCCACCACCCCCACCCCCCAGCAGTGCAGGGACAGCCTCCACCAGGCCCCCACTCATGTCTCCCACCACCCCCACCCCATCAGTGTAGGGACAGCCTCCACCAGGCCCCCACTCATGTCTCCCACCACCCCCACCCCCATCAGTGTAGGGGCAGCCTCCACCAGGCCCCCACTCATTTCTCCCACCACCCCCACCCCCCAGCAGTGCAGGGGCAGCCTCCACCAGGCCCCCACTCAAGTCCCCTATCACCCCCACCCCCCAGCAGTGCAGGGGCAGCCTCCACCAGGCCCCCACTCATGTCTCCCACCACCCCCACCCCCCAGCAGTGCAGGGGCAGCCTCCACCAGGCACCCACTCATGTCTGCCACCACCCCCACCCCCCAGCCACCAGGGGCATCCTCCACCAGGCCCCCACTCAAGTTCCCTATCACCCCCACCCCCCAGCAGTGCAGGGGCAGCCTCCACCAGGGACCCACTCATGTCTCCCACCACCCCCACCCCCCAGCAGTGCAGGGACAGCCTCCACCAGGCCCCCACTCATGTCTCCCACCACCCCCACCCCATCAGTGTAGGGACAGCCTCCACCAGGCCCCCACTCATGTCTCCCACCACCCCCACCCCCATCAGTGTAGGGGCAGCCTCCACCAGGCCCCCACTCATTTCTCCCACCACCCCCACCCCCCAGCAGTGCAGGTGCAGCCTCCACCAGGCCCCCACTCAAGTCCCCTATCACCCCCACCCCCCAGCAGTGCAGGGGCAGCCTCCACCAGGCCCCCACTCATGTCTCCCACCACCCCCACCCCCCAGCAGTGCAGGGGCAGCCTCCACCAGGCACCCACTCATGTCTGCCACCACCCCCACCCCCACCCCCCAGCCACCAGGGGCATCCTCCACCAGGCCCCCACTCAGGTCCCCTATCACCCCCACCCCCCAGCAGTGCAGGGGCAGCCTCCACCAGGGCCCCACTCATGTCTCCCACCAACCCCACCCCCCAGCAGTGCAGGGGCAGCCTCCACCAGGCCCCCACTCATGTCTCCCACCACCCCCACCCCCCATCAGTGTAGGGGCAGCCTCCACCAGGCCCCCACTCATGTCTCCCACCACCCCCACCCCCCAGCAGTGAAGGGGCAGCCTCCACCAGGCACCCACTCATGTCTGCCACCACCCCCACCCCCCAGCCACGAGGAGCAGCCTCCACCAGGCCCCCACTCAAGTCCCCTATCAACCCCACCCCCCAGCATTGCAGGGGCAGCCTCCACCAGGCCCCCACTCATGTCTCCCACCACCCCCACCCCCCAGCAGTGCAGGGGCAGCCTCCACCAGGCACCCACTCATGTCTGCCACCACCCCCACCCCCCCAGCCACCAGGAGCAGCCTCCACCAGGCCCCCACTCAAGTCCCCTATCACCCCCACCCCCCAGCAGTGCAGGGGCAGCCTCCACCAGGCCCCCACTCATGTCTCCCACCACCCCCACCCCCCTGCTACCAGGGGCATCCTCCACCAGGCCCCCACTCAAGTCCCCTATCACCCCCCAGCCACCAGGGGCAGCCTCCACCAGGCCCCCACTCAAGTCCCCTATCACCCCACCCCCCAGCCACCAGGGGCAGCCTCCACCAGGCCCCCACTCAAGTCCCCTATCACCCCCTCCCCCCAGCAGTGCAGGGGCAGCCTCCACCAGGCCACCACTCATGTCTCCCACCACCCCCTCCCCCCAGCAGTGCAGGGGCAGCCTCCACCAGGCCCCCACTCATGTCTCCCACCACCCCCACCCCCCAGCCACCATGGGCATCCTCCACCAGGCCCCCACTCAAGTCCCCTATCACCCCCACCCCTCAGCAGTGAAGGGGCAGCCTCCACCAGGCCCCCACTCATGTCTCCCACCACCCCCACCCCCTAGCAGTGCAGGGGCAGCCTCCACCAGGCACCCACTCATGTCTGCCACCACCCCCACCCCCCAGCCACCAGGGGCATCCTCCACCAGGCCCCCACTCAAGTTCCCTATCACCCCCACCCCCCAGCAGTGCAGGGGCAGCCTCCACCAGGGCCCCACTCATGTCTCCCACCACCCCCACCTCCCAGCAGTGCAGGGACAGCCTCCTTCAGGCCCCCACTCATGTCTCCCACCACCCCCACCCCATCAGTGTAGGGACAGCCTCCACCAGGCCCCCACTCATGTCTCCCACCACCCTCACCCCCCATCAGTGTAGGGGCAGCCTCCACCAGGCCCCCACTCATTTCTCCCACCACCCCCACCCTCCAGCAGTGCAGGGGCAGCCTCCACCAGGCCCCCACTCAAGTCCCCTATCACCCCCACCCCCCAGCAGTGCAGGGGCAGCCTCCACCAGGCCCCCACTCATGTCTCCCACCACCCCCACCCCCCAGCAGTGCAGGGGCAGCCTCCACCAGGCACCCACTCATGTCTGCCACCACCCCCACCCCCCAGCCACCAGGGGCATCCTCCACCAGGCCCCCACTCAGGTCCCCTATCACCCCCACCCCCCAGCAGTGCAGGGGCAGCCTCCACCAGGGCCCCACTCATGTCTCCCACCAACCCCACCCCCCAGCAGTGCAGGGGCAGCCTCCACCAGGCCCCCACTCATGTCTCCCACCACCCCCACCCCCCAGCAGTGTAGGGGCAGCCTCCACCAGGCCCCCACTCATGTCTCCCACCACCCCCACCCCCCATCAGTGTAGGGGCAGCCTCCACCAGGCCCCCACTCATTTCTCCCACCACCCCCACCCCCCAGCAGTGCAGGGGCAGCCTCCACCAGGCCCCCACTCAAGTCCCCTATCACCCCCACCCCCCAGCCACCAGAGGGAGCCTCCACCAGGCCCCCACTCAAGTCCCCTATCACCCCCACCCCCCAGCCACCAGGGGCATCCTCCACCAGGCCCCACTCAAGTCCCCTATCACTCCCACCCCCCAGCAGTGCAGGGGCCACCTCCAACAGGCCCCAACTCAAGTCCCCTATTACCCCCACCCCCCAGCAGTGCAGGGGCAGCCTCCACCAGGCCCCCATTCATGTCTCCCACCACCCCCACCCCCCAGCAGTGTAGGGGCAGCCTCCACCAGGCCCCCACTCATGTCTCCCACCACTCCCACCCCCCCAGCAGTGCAGGGGCAGCCTCCACCAGGTCCCCACTCATGTCTCCCACCACCCCCACCCCCCAGCAGTGCAGGGGCAGCCTCCACCAGGCCCCCACTCATGTCTCCCACCACGCCCACCCCCCAGCAGTGTAGGGGCAGCCTCCACCAGGCCCCCACTCATGTCTCCCACCACCCCCACCCACCAGCCACCAGGGGCATCCTCTACCAGGACCCCACTCAAGTCCCCTATCACCCCCACCCCCCAGCCACCAGGGGCAGCCTCCACCAGGCCCCCACTCAAGTCCCCTATCACCCCCACCCCCCAGCAGTGCAGGGGCAGCCTTCACCAGGCCCCCACTCATGTCTCCTACCACCCCCACCCCCCAGCCACCAGGGGCATCCTCCACCAGGCCCCCACTCAAGTCCCCTATCACCCCCCAGCCACCAGGGGCAGCCTCCACCAGGCCCCCACTCAAGTCCCCTATCACCCCAACCCCCCAGCGACCAGGGGCAGCCTCCACCAGGCCCCCACTCAAGTCCCCTATCACCCCAACCCCCCAGCAGTGCAGGGGCAGCCTCCACCAGGACCCCACTCATGTCTACCACCACCCCCACCCCCCAGCCACCAGGGGCATCCTACACCAGGCCCCCACTCAAGTCCCCTCTCACCCCCACAACCCAGCCACCAGGGGCAGCTTCCACCAGGCCCCCACTCAAGTCCCCTATCACCCTCACCCCCCAGCCACCAGGGCCAGCCTCCACCAGGCCCCCACTCATGTCTCCCACCACCCCCACCCCCCAGCAGTGTAGGGGAAGCCTCCACCAGGCCCCCACTCATGTCTCCCACCACCCCACACCCCGGCAGTACAGGGGGAGCCTCCACCAGGCCCCCACTCATGTCTCCCACCACCCCCAACCCCCAGCAGTGCAGGGGCAGCCTCCACCAGGCCCCCACTCATGTCTCCCACCACCCCCACCCCCCAGCAGTGTAGGGGCAGCTTCCACCAGGCCCCCACTCATGTCTCCAACCACCCCCACCCCCAGCAGTGTAGGGGCAGCCTCCACCAGGCCCCCACTCATGTCTCCCACCACCCCCACCCCCCAGCAGTGCAGGGGCAGCCTCCACCAGGCCCCCACTCAAGTCCCCTATCACCCCCACCCCTCAGCCACCAGGGGCAGCCTCGACCAGGCCCCCACTCAAGTCCCCTATCACCCCCACCCCCCAGCCACCAGGAGCAGCCTCCACCAGGCCCCCACTCAAGTCCCCTATCATCCCCACACCCCAGCAGTGCAGGTGCAGCCTCCACCAGGCCCCCACTCATGTCTCCCACCACTCCCACCCCAGAGCCACCAGGGGCATCCTCCACCAGCACCACCACTCAAGTCCCCTATCACCCCCCAGCCACCAGGGGCAGCCTCCACCAGGCCCCCACTCAAGTCCCCTATCACCCCACCCCCCAGCCACCAGGGGCAGCCTCCACCAGGCCCCCACTCAAGTCCCCTATCACCCCCACCCCCAGCAGTGCAGGGGCAGCCTCCACCAGGCCACCACTCATGTCTCCCACCACCCCCTCCCCCCAGCAGTGCAGGGGCAGCCTCCACCAGGCCCCCACTTATGTCTCCCACCACCCCCACCCCCCAGCCATCAGGGGCATCCTCCACCTGGCCCCCACTCAAGTCCCCTATCACCCCCACCCCCCAGCAGTGCAGGGGCAGCCTCCACCAGGCCCCCACTCATGTCTCCCACCACCCCCACCCCCCAGCAGTGCAGGGGCAGCCTCCACCAGGCACCCACTCATGTCTGCCACCACCCCCACCCCCCAGCCACCAGGGGCATCCTCCACCAGGCCCCCACTCAAGTCCCCAATCACCCTCACCCCCCAGCAGTGCAGGGGCAGCCTCCACCAGGGCCCCACTCATGTCTCCCACCAACCCCACCCCCCAGCAGTGCAGGGGCAGCCTCCACCAGGCCCCCACTCATGTCTCCCACCACCCCCACCCCCCAGCAGTGTAGGGGCAGCCTCCACCAGGCCCCCACTCAAGTACCCTATCACCCCCACCCCCCAGCCACCAGGGGCATCCTCCACCAGGCCCCCACTCAAGTCCCCTATCACCCCCACCCCCCAGCCACCAGGGGCAGCCTCCACCAGGCCCCCACTCAAGTCCCCTATCACCCCCACCCCCCAGCAGTGCAGGGGCATCCTCCACCAGGCCCCCACTCATGTCTCCCACCACCCCCTCCCCCCAGCAGTGCAGGGGCAGCCTCCACCAGGCCCCCACTCATGTCTCCCACCACCCCCACCCCCCAGCCACCAGGGGCATCCTCCACCAGGCCCCCACTCAAGTCCCCTATCACCCCCACCCCCCAGCAGTGCAGGGGCAGCCTCCACCAGGCCCCCACTCATGTCTCCCACCACCCCCACCCCCCAGCAGTGCAGGGGCAGCCTCCACCAGGCACCCACTCATGTCTGCCACCACCCCCACCCCCCAGCCACCAGGGGCATCCTCCACCAGGCCCCCACTCAAGTCCCCTATCACCCCCACCCCCCAGCAATGCAGGGGCAGCCTCCACCAGGGCCCCACTCATGTCTCCCACCACCCCCACCCCCCAGCAGTGCAGGGGCAGCCTCCACCAGGCCCCCACTCATGTCTCCCACCACCCCCACCCCCCAGCAGTGTAGGGGCAGCCTCCACCAGGCCCCCACTCAAGTCCCCTATCACCCCCACCCCCCAGCCACCAGGGGCATCCTCCACCAGGCCCCCAATCAAGTCCCCTATCACCCCCACCCCCCAGCAGTGCAGGGGCAGCCTCCACCAGGGCCCCACTCATGTCTCCCACCACCCCCACCCCCCAGCAGTGCAGGGACAGCCTCCACCAGGCCCCCACTCATGTCTCCCACCACCCCCACCCCCCAGCAGTGCAGGGGCAGCCTCCACCAGGCCCCCACTCATGTCTCCCACCACCCCCACCCCCCAGCCACCAGGGGCAGCCTCCACCAGGCCCCCACCAAGTCCACTATCACCCCCACCCCCCAGCAGTGCAGGGGCAGCCTCCACCAGACCCCCCACTCATGTCTCCCACCACCCCCACCCCCCAGCAGTGCAGGGGCAGCCTCCACCAGGCCCCCACTCATGTCTCCCACCACCCCCACCCCCCAGCAGTGTAGGGGCAGCTTCCACCAGGCCCCCACTCATGTCTCCCACCACCCCCACCCCCAGCAGTGTAGGGGCAGCCTCCACCAGGCCCCCACTCATGTCTCCCACCACCCCCACCCCCCAGCAGTGCAGGAGCAGCCTCCACCAGGCCCCCACTCAAGTCCCCAATCACCCCCACCCCCCAGCCACCAGGGGCAGCCTCCGCCAGGCCCCCACTCAAGTCCCCTATCACCCCCACCCCCCAGCCACCAGGAGCAGCCTCCACCAGGCCCCCACTCAAGTCCCCTATCACCCCCAACCACCAGCAGTGCAGGGGGAGCCTCCACCAGGCCCCCACTCATGTCTCCCACCACCCCCACCCCCCAGCCACCAGGGGCATCCTCCACCAGCCCCCCACTCAAGTCCCCTATCACCCCCCAGCCACAAGGGGCAGCCTCCACCAGGCCCCACTCAAGTCCCCTATCACCCCACCCCCAGCCACCAGGGGCAGCCTCCACCAGGCCCCCACTCAAGTCCCCTATCACCCCCACCCCCCAGCAGTGCAGGGGCAGCCTCCACCAGGCCCCCACTCATGTCTCCCACCACCCCACCCCCCAGCCACCAGGGGCATCCTCCACCAGTCCCCCACTCAAGTCCCCTATCACCCCCACACCCCAGCAGTGCAGGGGCAATCTCCACCAGGCACCCACTCATGTCTGCCACCACCCCCATCCCCCAGCCACCAGGGGCATCCTCCACCAGGCCCCCACTCAAGTCCCCTATCACCCCCACCCCCCAGCAGTGCAGGGGCAGCCTCCAGCAGGGCCCCACTCATGTCTCCCACCACCCCCACCCCCCAGCAGTGCAGGGGCAGCCTCCCCCAGGCCCCCACTCATGTCTCCCACCACCCCCACCCCCAGCAGTGCAGGGGCAGCCTCCACCAGGCCCCCACTCATGTCTCCCAGCACCCCCACCCCCCACCAGTGCAGGGGCAGCCTCCACCAGGCCCCCACTCATGTCTCCCACCACCCCCACCCCCCAGCCACCAGGGGCATCCTCCACCAGGCCCCCACTCAAGTCCCCTATCACCCCCACCCCCCAGCGACCAGGGGCAGCCTCCACCAGGCCCCCACTCAAGTCCCCTATCACCCCAACCCCCCAGCAGTGCAGGGGCAGCCTCCACCAGGCCCCCACTCATGTCTACCACCACGCCCACCCCCCAGCCACTGGGGGCATCCTCCACCAGGCCCCCACTCAAGTCCCCTATCACCCCCACCCCCCAGCCACCAGGGGCAGCCTCCACCAGGCCCCCACTCAAGTCCCCTATCACCCCCACCCCCCAGCCACCAGGGGCAGCCTCCACCAGGCCCCCACTCATGTCTCCCACCACCCCCACACCCCAGCAGTGCAGGGGCAGCCTCCACCAGGCCCCCACTCATGTCTCCCACCACCCCCACCCCCAGCAGTGCAGGGGCAGCCTCCACCAGGCCCCCACTCATGTCTCCCACCACCCCCACCCCCCAGCAGTGTAGGGGCAGCTTTCACCAGGCCCCCACTCATGTCTCCCACCACCCCCACCCCCAGCAGTGTAGGGGCAGCCTCCATCAGGCTCCCACTCATTTCTCCCACCACCCCCACCCCCCAGCAGTGCAGGGGCAGCCTCCACCAGGCCCCCACTCAAGTCCCCTATCACCCCCACCCCCCAGGGGCAGCCTCCACCAGGCCCCCACTCAAGTCCCCTTTCACCCCCACCCCCCAGCCACCAGGAGCAGCCTCCACCAGGCCCCACTCAAGTCCCCTATCACCCCCACCCCCCAGCAGTGCAGGGGCAGCCTCCACCAGGCCCCCACTCATGTCTCCCACCACCCCCACCCCCCAGCCACCAGGGGCATCCTCCACCAGTCCCCCACTCAAGTCCCCTATCACCCCCCAGCCACTAGGGGCAGCCTCCACCAGGCCCCCACTCAAGTCCCCTATCACCCCACCCCCCAGCCACCAGGGGCAGCCTCCACCAGGCCCCCACTCAAGTCCCCTATCACCCCCACCCCCCAGCAGTGCAGGGGCAGCCTCCACCAGGCCACCACTCATGTCTCCCACCACTCCCTCCCCCAGCAGTGCAGGGGCAGCCTCCACCAGGCCCCCACTCATGTCTCCCACCACCCCCACCCCCCAGCCACCAGGGGCATCCTCCACCAGGCCCCCACCCAAGTCCCCTATCACCCCCAACCCCCAGCAGTGCAGGGGCAGCCTCCACCAGGCCCCCACTCATGTCTCCGACCACCCCCACCCCCCAGCAGTGCAGGGGCAGCCTCCACCAGGCCCCCACTCATGTCTCCAAACCACCCCCACCCCCCAGCAGTGCAGGGGCAGCCTCCACCAGGCCCCCACTCAAGTCCCCTATCAACCCCACCCCCCAGCCACCAGGGGCAGTCTCCACCAGGCCCCCACTCAAGTCCCCTATCACCCCCACCCCCCAGCCACCAGGAGCAGCCTCCACCAGGCCCCCACTCAAGTCCCCTATCATCCCCTCCCCCCAGCAGTGCAGGGGCAGCCTCCACCAGGCCCCCACTCATGTCTCCCACCACCCCCACCCCAGCCACCAGGGGCATCCTCCACCAGGCCCCCACTCAAGTCCCCTATCACCCCCCAGCCACCAGGGGCAGCCTCCACCAGCCCCCCACTCAAGTCCCCTATCACCCCACCCCCCAGCCACCAGGGGCAGCCTCCACCAGGCCCCCACTCAAGTCCCCTATCACCCCCACCCCCCACCAGTGCAGGGGCAGCCTCCACCAGGCCACCACTCATGTCTCCCACCGCCCCCTCCCCCCAGCAGTGCAGGGGCAGCCTCCAACAGGCCCCCACTCATGTCTCCCACCACCCCCACCCCCCAGCCACCAGGGGCACCCTCCACCAGGCCCCCACTCAAGTCCCCTATCACCCCCACCCCCCAGCAGTGCAGGGGCAGCCTCCACCAGGCCCCCACTCATGTCTCCCATCACCCCCACCCCCCAGCAGTGCAGGGGCAGCCTCCACCAGGCCCCCACTCATGTCTCCCACCACCCCCACCCCCCAGCAGTGCAGGGGCAGCCTCCACCAGGCCCCCACTCATGTCTCCCATCACCCCCACCCCCCAGCAGTGCAGGGGCAGCCTCCAACAGGCCCCCACTCATGTCTCCCACCACCCCCACCCCCCAGCCACCAGGGGCACCCTCCACCAGGCCCCCACTCAAGTCCCCTATCACCCCCACCCCCCAGCAGTGCAGGGGCAGCCTCCACCAGGCCCCCACTCATGTCTCCCACCACCCCCTCCCCCCAGCAGAGCAGGGGCAGCCTCCACCAGGCCCCCACTCATGTCTCCCACCACCCCCACCCCCCAGCCACGAGGGGCATCCTCGACCAGACCCCCACTCAAGTCCCCTATCACCCCCACCCCCCAACAGTTCAGGGGCAGTCTCCACCAGGGCCCCACTCATGTCTCCCACCACCCCCACCCCCCAGCAGTGCAGGGGCAGCCTCCACCAGGCCCCCACTCATGTCTCCCACCACCCCCACCCCCCAGCAGTGTAGGGGCAGCCTCCACAAGGCCCCCACTCAAGTCCCCTATCACCCCCACCCCCCAGCCACCAGGGGCATCCTCCACCATGCCCCCACTCAAGTCCCCTATCACGCCCACCCCCTAGCAGTGCAGGGGCAGCCTCCACCAGGGCCCCACTCATGTCTCCCACCACCCCCACCCCCCAGCAGTGCAGGGGCAGCCTCCACCAGGCCCCCACTCATGTCTTCCTGCACCCCCACCCCCCAGCAGTGCAGGGGCAGCCTCCACCAGGCCCCAACTCATGTCTCCCACCACCCCCACCCCCCAGCCACCAGGGACAGCCTCCACCAGGCCCCCACCAAGTCCACTATCACCCCCACCCCCCAGCAGTGCAGGGGCAGCCTCCACCAGGCACCCACTCATGTCTCCCACCACCCCCACCCCCCAGCCACCAGGGGCAGCCTCCACCAGGCCCCACTCAAGTCCCCTATCACCCCCACCCCGCAGCAGTGCAGGGGCAGCCTCCACCAGGCCCCCACTCATGTCTCCCACCACCCCCACCCCCTAGCAGTGCAGGGGCAGCCTCCACCAGGCACCCACTCATGTCTGCCACCACCCCCACCCCCCAGCCACCAGGGGCATCCTCCACCAGGCCCCCACTCAAGTTCCCTATCACCCCCACCCCCCAGCAGTGCAGGGGCAGCCTCCACCAGGGCCCCACTCATGTCTCCCACCACCCCCACCCCCCAGCAGTGCAGGGACAGCCTCCACCAGGCCCCCACTCATGTCTCCCACCACCCCCACCCCATCAGTGTAGGGGCAGCCTCCACCAGGCCCCCACTCATTTCTCCCACCACCCCCACCCCCCAGCAGTGCAGGGGCAGCCTCCACCAGGCCCCCACTCAAGTCCCCTATCACCCCCACCCCCCAGCAGTGCAGGGGCAGCCTCCACCAGGCCCCCACTCATGTCTCCCACCACCCCCACCCCCCAGCAGTGCAGGGGCAGCCTCCACCAGGCACCCACTCATGTCTGCCACCACCCCCACCCCCCAGCCACCAGGGGCATCCTCCACCAGGCCCCCACTCAGGTCCCCTATCACCCCCACCCCCCAGCAGTGCAGGGGCAGCCTCCACCAGGGCCCCACTCATGTCTCCCACCAACCCCACCCCCCAGCAGTGCAGGGGCAGCCTCCACCAGGCCCCCACTCATGTCTCCCACCACCCCCACCCCCCATCAGTGTAGGGGCAGCCTCCACCAGGCCCCCACTCATGTCTCCCACCACCCCCACCCCCCATCAGTGTAGGGGCAGCCTCCACCAGGCCCCCACTCATTTCTCCCACCACCCCCACCCCCCAGCAGTGCTGGGGCAGCCTCCACCAGGCCCCCACTCAAGTCCCCTATCACCCCCACCCCCCTGCCACCAGGGGGAGCCTCCACCAGGCCCCCACTCAAGTCCCCTATCACCCCCACCCCCCAGCCACCAGGGGCATCCTCCACCAGGCCCCCACTCAAGTCCCCTATCACTCCCACCCCCAGCAGTGCAGGGGCAGCCTCCAACAGGCCCCAACTCAAGTCCCCTATCACCCCCACCCCCCAGCAGTGCAGGGGCAGCCTCCACCAGGCCCCCATTCATGTCTCCCACCACCCCCACCCCCCAGCAGTGTAGGGGCAGCCTCCACCAGGCCCCCACTCATGTCTCCCACCACTCCCACCCCCCCAGCAGTGCAGGGGCAGCCTCCACCAGGCCCCCACTCATGTCTCCCACCACCCCCACCCCCCAGCAGTGCAGGGGCAGCCTCCACCAGGCCCCCACTCATGTCTCCCACCACGCCCAACCCCAGCAGTGTAGGGGCAGCCTCCACCAGGCCCCCACTCATGTCACCCACCATCCCCACCCCCCAGCCACCAGGGGCATCCTCTACCAGGACCCCACTCAAGTCCCATATCACCCCCACCCCCCAGCCACCAGGGGCAGCCTCCACCAGGCCCCCACTCAAGTCCCCTATCACCCCCACCCCCCAGCAGTGCAGGGGCAGCCTCCACCAGGCCCCCACTCATGTCTCCCACCACCCCCACCCCCCAGCCACCAGGGGCATCCTCCACCAGGCCCCCACTCAAGTCCCCTATCACCCCCCAGCCACCAGGGGCAGCCTCCACCAGGCCCCCACTCAAGTCCCCTATCACCCCAACCCCCCAGCGACCAGGGGCAGCCTCCACCAGGCCCCCACTCAAGTCCCCTATCACCCTCACCCCCCAGCCACCAGGGGCAGCCTCCACCAGGCCCCCACTCATGTCTCCCACCACCCCACCCCCCAGCAGTGCAGGGGCAGCCTCCACCAGGCCCCCACTCATGTCTCCCACCACCCCCACACCCCGGCAGTGCAGGGGCAGCCTCCACCAGGCCCCCACTCATGTCTCCCACCACCCCCAACCCCCAGCAGTGCAGGGGCAGCCTCCACCAGGCCCCCACTCATGTCTCCCACCACCCCCACCCCCCAGCAGTGTAGGGGCAGCTTCCACCAGGCCCCCACTCATGTCTCCAACCACCCCCACCCCCAGCAGTGTAGGGGCAGCCTCCACCAGGCCCCCACTCATGTCTCCCACCACCCCCACCCCCAGCAGTGCAGGGGCAGCCTCCACCAGGCCCCCACTCAAGTCCCCTATCACCCCCACCCCCCAGCCACCAGGGGCAGCCTCGACCAGGCCCCCACTAAAGTCCCCTATCACCCTCACCCCCCAGCCACCAGGGGCAACCTCCACCAGGCCCCCACTCATGTCTCCCACCACCCCCACACCCCGGCAGTGCAGGGGCAGCCTCCACCAGGCCCCCACTCATGTCTCCCACCACCCCCAACCCCCAGCAGTGCAGGGGCAGCCTCCACCAGGCCCCCACTCATGTCTCCCACCACCCCCACCCCCCAGCAGTGTAGGGGCAGCTTCCACCAGGCCCCCACTCATGTCTCCAACCACCCCCACCCCCAGCAGTGTAGGGGCAGCCTCCACCAGGCCCCCACTCATGTCTCCCACCACCCCCACCCCCAGCAGTGCAGGGGCAGCCTCCACCAGGCCCCCACTCAAGTCCCCTATCACCCCCACCCCCCAGCCACCAGGGGCAGCCTCGACCAGGCCCCCACTAAAGTCCCCTATCACCCCCACCCCCCAGCCACCAGGAGCAGCCTCTACCAGGCCCCCACTCATGTCTCCCACCGCTCCCACCCCCCAGCCACCAGGGGCATCCTCCACCAGGACCACCACTCAAGTCCCCTATCACCCCACCCCCCAGCCACCAGGGGCAGCCTCCACCAGTCCCCCACTCAAGTCCCCTATCACCCCCACCCCCCCAGCAGTGCAGGGGCAGCCTCCACCAGGCCACCACTCATGTCTCCCACCACCCCCTCCCCCCAGCAGTGCAGGGGCAGCCTCCACCAGGCCCCCACTCATGTCTCCCACCACCCCCACCCCCCAGCCACCAGGGGCATCCTCCACCAGGCCCCCACTCAAGTCCCCTATCACCCCCACCCCCCAGCAGTGCAGGGGCAGCCTCCACCAGGCCCCCACTCATGTCTCCCACCACCCCCACCCCCAGCAGTGCAGGGGCAGCCTCCACCAGGCACCCACTCATGTCTGCCACCACCCCCACCCCCCAGCCACCAGGGGCATCCTCCACCAGGCCCCCACTCAAGTCCCCTATCACCCCCACCCCCCAGCAGTGCAGGGGCAGCCTCCACCAGGGCCCCACTCATGTCTCCCACCAACCCCACCCCCCAGCAGTACAGGGGCAGCCTCCACCAGGCCCCCACTCATGTCTCCCACCACCCCCACCCCCCAGCAGTGTAGGGGCAGCCTCCACCAGGCCCCCACTCAAGTCCCCTATCACCCCCACCCCCCAGCCACCAGGGGCATCCTCCACCAGGCCCCCACTCAAGTCCCCTATCACCCCCACCCCCCAGCCACCAGGGGCAGCCTCCACCAGGCCCCCACTCAAGTCCCCTATCACCCCCACCCCCCATTAGTGCAGGGGCAGCCTCCACCAGGCCACCACTCATGTCTCCCACCACCCCCTCCCCCCAGCAGTGCAGGGGCAGCCTCCACCGGGCCCCCACTCATGTCTCCCACCACCCCACCCCCCAGCCACCAGGGGCATCCTCCACCAGGCCCCCACTCAAGTCCCCTATCACCCCCACCCCCCAGCAGTGCAGGGGCAGCCTCCACCAGGCCCCCACTCATGTCTCCCACCACCCCCACCCCCCAGCAGTGCAGGGGCAGCCTCCACCAGGCACCCGCTCATGTCTGCCACCACCCCCACCCCCCAGCCACCAGGGGCATCCTCCACCAGGCCCCCACTCAAGTCCCCTATCACCCCCACCCCCCAGCAGTGCAGGGGCAGCCTCCACCAGGGCCCCACTCATGTCTCCCACCCCCCCACCCCCCAGCAGTGCAGGCGCAGCCTCCACCAGGCCCCCACTCATGTCTCCCACCACCCCCACCCCCCAGCAGTGTAGGGGCAGCCTCCACCAGGCCCCCACTCAAGTCCCCTATCACCCCCACCCCCCAGCCACCAGGGGCATCCTCCACCAGGCCCCCACTCAAGTCCCCTATCACCCCCACCCCCCAGCAGTGCAGGGGCAGCCTCCACCAGGCCCCCACTCAAGTCCCCTATCACCCCCACCCCCCAGCCACCAGGGGCAGCCTCGACCAGGCCCCCACTCAAGTCCCCTATCACCCCCACCCCCAGCCACCAGGAGCAGCCTCCACCAGGCCCCCATTCAAGTCCCCTATCATCCCCACACCCCAGCAGTGCAGGTGCAGCCTCCACCAGGCCCCCACTCATGTCTCCCACCACTCCCACCCCCCAGCCACCAGGGGCATCCTCCACCAGGACCACCACTCAAGTCCCCTATCACCCCACCCCCCAGCCACCAGGGGCAGCCTCCACCAGGCCCCCACTCAAGTCCCCTATCACCCCCACCCCCCAGCAGTGCAGGGGCAGCCTCCACCAGGCCCCCACTCATGTCTCCCACCACCCCCACCCCCCAGCCACCAGGGGCATCCTCCACCAGGCCCCCACTCAAGTCCCCTATCACCCCCACCCCCCAGCAGTGCAGGGGCAGCCTCCACCAGGCCCCCACTCATGTCTCCCACCACCCCCACCCCCCAGCAGTGCAGGGGCAGCCTCCACCAGGCACCCACTCATATCTGCCACCACCCCCACCCCCCAGCCACCAGGGGCATCCTCCACCAGGCCCCCACTCAAGTCCCCTATCACCCCCACCCCCCAGCAGTGCAGGGGCAGCCTCCACCAGGGCCCCACTCATGTCTCCCACCAACCCCACCCCCCAGCAGTACAGGGGCAGCCTCCACCAGGCCCCCACTCATGTCTCCCACCACCCCCACCCCCCAGCAGTGTAGGGGCAGCCTCCACCAGGCCCCCACTCAAGTCCCCTATCACCCCCACCCCCCAGCCACCAGGGGCATCCTCCACCAGGCCCCCACTCAAGTCCCCTATCACCCCCACCCCCCAGCCACCAGGGGCAGCCTCCACCAGGCCCCCACTCAAGTCCCCTATCACCCCCACCCCCCATTAGTGCAGGGGCAGCCTCCACCAGGCCCCCACTCATGTCTCCCACCACCCCCTCCCCCCAGCAGTGCAGGGGCAGCCTCCACCGGGCCCAAACTCATGTCTCCCACCACCCCACCCCCCAGCCACCAGGGGCATCCTCCATCAGGCCCCCACTCAAGTCCCCTATCACCCCCACCCCCCAGCAGTGCAGGGGCAGCCTCCACCAGGCCCCCACTCATGTCTCCCACCACCCCCACCCCCCAGCAGTGCAGGGGCAGCCTCCACCAGGCACCCACTCATGTCTGCCACCACCCCCACCCCCCAGCCACCAGGGGCATCCTCCACCAGGCCCCCACTCAAGTCCCCTATCACCCCCACCCCCCAGCAGTGCAGGGGCAGCCTCCACCAGGGCCCCACTCATGTCTCCCACCACCCCCACCCCCCAGCAGTGCAGGGGCAGCCTCCACCAGGCCCCCACTCATGTCTCCCACCACCCCCACCCCCCAGCAGTGTAGGGGCAGCCTCCACCAGGCCCCCACTCAAGTCCCCTATCACCCCCACCCCCCAGCCACCAGGGGCATCCTCCACCAGGCCCCCACTCAAGTCCCCTATCACCCCCACCCCCCAGCAGTGCAGGGGCAGCCTCCACCAGGGCCCCATTCATGTCTCCCACCACCCCCACCCCCCAGCAGTGCAGGGACAGCCTCCACCAGGCCCCCACTCATGTCTCCCACCCCCCCACCCCCCAGCAGTGCAGGGGCAGCCTCCACCAGGCCCCCACTCATGTCTCCCACCACCCCCACCACCCAGCCACCAGGGGCAGCCTCCACCAGGCCCCCACCAAGTCCACTATCACCCCCACCCCCCAGCAGTGCAGGGGCAGCCTCCACCAGGCCCCCACTCATGTCTCCCACCACCCCCACCACCCAGCAGTGCAGGGGCAGCCTCCACCAGGCCCCCACTCATGTCTCCCACCACCCCCACCCCCCAGCAGTGTAGGGGCAGCTTCCACCAGGCCCCCACTCAAGTCCCCAATCACCCCCACCCCCCAGCCACCAGGGGCAGCCTCCGCCAGGCCCCCACTCAAGTCCCCTATCACCCCCACCCCCCAGCCACCAGGATCAGCCTCCACCAGGCCCCCACTCAAGTCCCCTATCACCCCCAACCACCAGCAGTGCAGGGGCAGCCTCCACCAGGCCCCCACTCATGTCTCCCACCACCCCCACCCCCCAGCCACCAGGGGCATCCTCCACCAGGCCCCCACTCAAGTCCCCTATCACCCCCCAGCCACCAGGGGCAGCCTCCACCAGGCCCCACTCAAGTCCCCTATCACCCCACCCCATGCCACCAGGGGCAGCCTCCACCAGGCCCCCACTCAAGTCCCCTATCACCCCCACCCCCCAGCAGTGCAGGGGCAGCCTCCACCAGGCCACCACTATGTCTCCCACCACCCCTCCCCCCAGCAGTGCAGGGGCAGCCTCCACCAGGCCCCCACTCATGTCTCCCACCACCCCACCCCCAGCCACCAGGGGCATCCTCCACCAGTCCCCCGCTCAAGTCCCCTATCACCCCCACCCCCCAGCAGTGCAGGGGCAGCCTCCACCAGGCCCCCACTCATGTCTCCCACCACCCCCACACCCCAGCAGTGCAGGGGCAGCATCCACCAGGCACCCACTCATGTCTGCCACCACCCCCATCCCCCAGCCACCAGGGGCATCCTCCACCAGGCCCCCACTTAAGTCCCCTATCACCCCCACCCCCCAGCAGTGCAGGGGCAGCCTCCAGCAGGGCCCCACTCATGTCTCCCACCACCCCCACCCCCAGCAGTGCAGGGGCAGCCTCCACCAGGCCCCCACTCATGTCTCCCACCACCCCCACCCCCCAGCCACCAGGGGCATCCTCCACCAGGCCCCCACTCAAGTCCCCTATCACCCCCACCCCCCAGCGACCAGGGGCAGCCTCCACCAGGCCCCCACTCAAGTCCCCTATCACCCCAACCCCCCAGCAGTGCAGGGGCAGCCTCCACCAGGCCCCCACTCATGTCTACCACCACCCCTACCCCCCAGCCACCAGGGGCATCCTCCACCAGGCCCCCACTCAAGTCCCCTATCACCCCCACCCCCCAGCCACCAGGGGCAGCCTCCACCAGGCCCCCACTCAAGTCCCCTATCACCCTCACCCCCCAGCCACCAGGGGCAGCCTCCACCAGGCCCCCACTCATGTCTCCCACCACCCCCACACCCCAGCAGTGCAGGGGCAGCCTCCACCAGGCCCCCACTCATGTCTCCCACCACCCCCACCCCCCAGCAGTGTAGGGGCAGCTTCCACCAGGCCCCCACTCATGTCTCCCACCACCCCCACCCCCAGCAGTGTAGGGGCAGCCTCCATCAGGCCCACACTCATGTCTCCCACCACCCCCACCCCCCAGCAGTGCAGGGGCAGCCTCCACCAGGCCCCCACTCAAGTCCCCTATCACCCCCACCCCCAGGGGCAGCCACCACCAGGCCCCCACTCAAGTCCCCTATCACCCCCACCCCCCAGCCACCAGGAGCAGCCTCCACCAGGCCCCCACTCAAGTCCCCTATCACCCCCACCCCCCAGCAGTGCAGGGGCGGCCTCCACCAGGCCCCCACTCATGTCTCCCACCACCCCCACCCCCCAGCCACCAGGGGCATCCTCCACCAGGCCCCCACTCAAGTCCCCTATCACCCGCCAGCCACTAGGGGCAGCCTCCACCAGGCCCCCACTCAAGTCCCCTATCACCCCACCCCCCAGCCACCAGGGGCAGCCTCCACCAGGCCCCCACTCAAGTCCCCTATCACCCCCACCCCCCAGCAGTGCAGGGGCAGCCTCCACCAGGCCACCACTCATGTCTCCCACCACCCCCTCCCCCCAGCAGTGCAGGGGCAGCCTCCACCAGGCCCCCACTCATGTCTCCCACCACCCCCACCCCCCAGCCACCAGGGGCATCCTCCACCAGGCCCCCACTCAAGTCCCCTATCACCCCCACCCCCCAGCAGTGCAGGGGCAGCCTCCACCAGGCCCCCACTCATGCCTCCCACCACCCCCACCCCCCAGCAGTGCAGGGACAGCCTCCACCAGGCCCCCACTCATGTCTCCAAACCACCCCCACCCCCCAGCAGTGCAGGGGCAGCCTCCACCAGGCCCCCACTCAAGTCCCCTATCACCCCCACCCCCCAGCCACCAGGGGCAGCCTCCACCAGGCCCCCACTCAAGTCCCCTATCACCCCCACCCCCCAGCCACCAGTGCAGCCTCCACCAGGCCCCCACTCAAGTCCCCTTTCACCCCCACGCCCCAGCAGTGCAGGGGCAGCCTCCACCAGGCCCCCACTCATGTCTCCCACCACCCCCACCCCCCAGCCACCAGGGGCATCCTCCACCAGGCCCCCACTCAAGTCCCCTATCACCCCCCAGCCACCAGGGGCAGCCTCCACCAGGCCCCCACTCAAGTCCCCTATCACCCCACCCCCCAGCAACCAGGGGCAGCCTCCACCAGGCCCCCACTCAAGTCCCCTATCACCCCCACCCCCCAGCAGTGAAGGGGCAGCCTCCACCAGGCCACCACTCATGTCTCCCACCACCCCCTCCCCCCAGCAGTGCAGGGGCAGCATCCAACAGGCCCCCACTCATGTCTCCCACCACCCCCAACCCCCAGCCACCAGGGGCATCCTCCACCAGGCCCCCACTCAAGTCCCCTATCACCCCCACCCCCCAGCAGTGCAGGGGCAGCCTCCACCAGGCCCCCACTCATGTCTCCCACCACCCCCACCCCCCAGCAGTGTAGGGGCAACCTCCACCAGGCCCCCACTCAAGTCCCCTATCACCCCCACCCCCCAGCCACCAGGGGCATCCTCCACCAGGCCCCCACTCAAGTCCCCTATCACCCCCACCCCCCAGCAGTGCGGGGGCAGCCTCCACCAGGGCCCCACTCATGTCTCCCACCACCCCCACCCCCCAGCAGTGCAGGGGCAGCCTCCACCAGGCCCCCACTCATGTCTCCCACCACCCCCACCCCCCAGCAGTGCAGGGGCAGCCTCCACCAGGCCCCCACTCATGTCTCCCACCACCCCCACCCCCCAGCCACCAGGGGCAGCCTCCACCAGGCCCCCACCAAGTCCACTATCACCCCCACCCCCAGCAGTGCAGGGGCAGCCTCCACCAGGCCCCCACTCATGTCTCCCACCACCCCCACCCCCCAGCAGTGCAGGGGCAGCCTCCACCAGGCCCCCACTCATGTCTCCCACCACCCCCACCCCCAGCAGTGTAGGGGCAGCCTCCAACAGGCCCCCACTCATGTCTCCCACCACCCCCACCCCCCAGCAGTGCAGGAGCAGCCTCCACCAGGCCCCCACTCAAGTCCCCTATCACCTCCACCCCCCAGAAACCAGGGGCAGCCTCCACCAGGCCCCCACTCAAGTCCCCTATCACCCCCACCCCCCAGCCACCAGGAGCAGCCTCCACCAGGCCCCCACTCAAGTCCCCTATCACCCCCACCCCCCAGCAGTGCAGGGGTAGCCTCCACCAGGCCCCCACTCATGTCTCCCACCACCCCCACCCCCCAGCCACCAGGGGCAGCCTCCACCAGGCCCCCACTCAAGTCCCCTATCACCCCCACCCCCCAGCAGTGCAGGGGCAGCCTCCACCAGGCCACCACTCATGTCTCCCACCACCCCCTCCCCCCAGCCACCAGGGGCAGCCTCCACCAGGCCCCACTCATGTCTCCCACCACCCCCACCCCCCAACAGTGCAGGGGCAGCCTCCACCAGGGCCCCACTCATGTCTCCCACCACCCCCACCCCCCAGCAGTGCAGGGGCAGCCTCCACCAGGCCCCCACTCATGTCTCCCACCACCCCCACCCCCCAGCAGTGTAGGGGCAGCCTCCACAAGGCTCCCACTCAAGTCCCCTATCACCCCCACCCCCCAGCCACCAGGGGCATCCTCCACCAGGCCCCCACTCAAGTCCCCTATCACCCCCACCCCCTAGCAGTGCAGGGGCAGCCTCCACCAGGGCCCCACTCATGTCTCCCACCACCGCCACCCCCCAGCAGTGCAGGGGCAGCCTCCACCAGGCCCCCACTCATGTCTCCCAGCACCCCCACCCCCCAGCAGTGCAGGGGCAGCCTCCACCAGGCCCCCACTCATGTCTCCCACCACCCCCACCCCCCAGCCAACAGTCAACTATGTACAGATAAACAAGCCAGGGTGCATGATCCCAACAGAAGAAATGAAACCTATCTAATAACACTACCTAATAAAAAAAAACTATATACAAAAATGTGGCCCATTGTCCAAAAGGTCCAAAAAACATGCAAAACCAAAGGAAACCTAACACTAACTACAGAACTATTTACAAGGGCAGCGGGCTAGTCCGAGGGCTCACTTTTGGATGTCCCGGGCCAGGGCATCATCAAACTCCTGATCAATTTCCCGGAGGCGGTCCTCCTCCATGGCACGAGGGTCCGCAGGGCCATCGACGTGTTCACCTCCAACCCCCTGCGGATTGCCTCGAGGCACTCGGCCCGCCTCATGGAGTTCTCCGCCCTGACCATCATGAGCCGTGCCTCTTCCGCCCGCTGCCGCTCCGCATCTATGGCGTGGCCCAACCGCTGCCACATGGAAGACACTTTCTGTCCTGGGTCCTCTTGCCCTCCGGCCGATGCCTGCCCCTCCGATGTCGAAGGCCCCGAGCCATCATGGCTCCCACTACGTTGCTGCTGCTGCTGTGCCTCTGCCCATGCACTGCCTCCTGCTGCCTGCATGTCCTCCGCTGGCTGGGGTGCAGTCGTTGATGTGGCCACCCCTTCTGGACGTCCGACTCCCGACTGTGGCAGGGATGCCTCCTCCACCAGCCCAGCCGCACCGTCAGAGGCAGCTCCACAGGCCACCCAGGTGACTGATGGGTGGGAAGATGGCACGGAGGACGACTGGCGCATAGGGGGTTCAGTTGAGGAGGGGGTCGCAGCAAGCCCCATCAAACGGAGGAATCCGGCCTGGGTGACCTGTCCCAGTAGGCCGACGCGGTCAACGAGCCATTCGAGATGACGTGCAGTCTCCTCATGAAAAGACTGCTGGTCACCTCGCATGGCCCGTTGACGCAACGCCACACCAGTTAGGACAGTCTCAACCCAGACCCGGATAGCCACGTCCGCAGGCAGAGGAAGGCCAGTTGTCGTGAGCTCATCCCCTGCCTGAAAACGGGTCTGGACGTAGGCATCCCTGCTGGTGCAAGATGATGCAGGGACAGGATCAGGGACAGGATTGCACACAGGCACCTCCGCGGCGGCCTGTGCTGCCTCCTGTCCCTGGTCCTGCACTGCACCACTAGCACCAGTGGAATCCCCACCTCCAGACCCCGTCTCTGTTGCTTGCATGGCCTCCTCCTCCACCAAACCCCCCACCAACCTGGATGACTCCGTGCCATCTTCCCCCGTTGGGCCCTGTGGGGTCCCAGCTGCCCCTTCTGCTGCCGAGGAGTCCAACTCCGACCTCCGCCTCTTGGACCTCCCCCCGGCAGCTGCGGCCTGGGACGCGGCACCGGACTCCTCACTCCCCGACGAGATCACAACCTGGGAGGGAATCCCCGCCGCTGTGCTCCACAGCACCTTCTCCTCCCTCTTCATCAGTTGACGCTGCAGACAGGGAGAAATAAAACACAGGCATCAGAGCACTGTACAATGGACACATACACACATGACAGTTGTACATGAGAGGCATTTGCAAACCTCAGACATGCCATCACAATCCCCAACACACATGTAATTTCAACTTGCACACATGAGCCATACCACAGCCATATCGCAACTGCCAGCACTATCCATACACATACAACAGCATGAGCAGGCAATGGTGAGCCAGACACCACATGCAACACAGGGAGTGCACTACACATGTACACACACCACCACACTTGCATGCATGTGTACACCTCTGCCAAGTGTCGCAGTGTTCAGATGGGCATCCATATCACATCTGCCAATCAGGCTTCCACATCCCGCTGTCACATGCATCCATGTTGCATCACTGTTGCACCCTTGTCAATTACACACACATGCACATGTACACAGTGCTGATACATGCAGCTGAAGACAACATACATGAGTGACATCACGAACATGCCTACGTACATACACATTCATCCAAACATGTGTGCCCACACAACTGCATTTGGCATGCAAGCCTACACACACAAGCACCATCCATGTCTCACACATGACAGCCCTCGCATGTGTTAGCCTCACGGCCCTATACACCCCCACCCATGCTCGACCCCATACAAACAGATGTGCAACCTGCACACTACTGAAACATCACCACACACACAGTTTACAATCAGGATGCATGTACACTTACCGCTCGACTCCAGATGGGTGTGCCTCTCAAAGACCTGGACGTGGAGCGCTGGGGATATGCGTTCCAGGACCCTCATCTGATCTTCCGACAAGTAGCCCCGGCGCCCCTTAGCATCCGCTGCCTTCAAGAGGCGCCGGGCCTTGTTCAGGGTCCTGGACCTGAAGTCCTCCCAGCGCTTCTTGACATGTTGGAAGTCGTGGACTGCCACCCCCTCCGCGTTGATGGAAGTCACGATGTCTGTCCAGATCCTAGTCCGTCCTTCCTTGTCAGCGCGGGAACTTCCGAAGAGGGCATCATACTGCCCCAGGACTTGCTCCACCAGGACACCAACTTCCCTGGCACTGAAGCTGGTGCCCCTCTGCCTCTCTGGCCGGGGGTTGTCAGTGGTGCCAGATGTTGCAGTGCCCGACATGACAACCCCAGAGGCAGGAGTGGGTGGGCAACTGGGTCCTGGGGCTGGGCTGTGGAGCGATAGAATCCCAGTCGGGAGTCTTCGGTTCCAGCAGGGGTGGTCACAGCAACAGCACCCCTGGCTGATGTGGAGGCAGCAAATGGCAGGGCACGTGGGCAGCAGGCAGTCAGGCAGCAGCAGATGTCAGGTGGGAGCGTGCTCGGGGCTCTGGGGGGCAGTACATCGGCTTTCTGGGCAGGAGTGTGGTCTTCCGTGTGCTTACGCATGGCCAGCTTGATACGGAGTGATTTGGCACGTGAAAATCCCGCACGTCTGCGTGTAATTCGAGGAAAGGCCCTTAGCGCGTAAGCGCGTCTGCACGCATACGCGATTTCATTGACCCAAAGGGCCCCATGCGCACAGCTGTGACGTCACGCGCATGGGCGTTGAGAATGGCGCGTGTAAAAATAAAGAGATACACGTCCGAGTGTCAAAGCGTGTAATTGGTGGAAATGGCCTCATCGCGTATGCGCGTCTGTGACGTGTCTATAAAAGGTACGTGTAGAACGCCATTTCCCTGTACGTGCTTTTCGTGGAGAGCGAGTGGGTGAAATCTGTACTTCTTGTCGGTTCACACGTGATTTACTTCACAGCGTTTCCAGTTCGTACTCCCTGTTACCTCTGACAGCTTTTTCTCTTTTCCTCTTTTTCCTGGGCCTGTTTCCTGAAACAGCATTCCCTTCTACTGTTGTCCGGACAGCGTACAATTCTTCTTTTGGCGGGGGTGTTGCCAACGCGCACACGCGCATATTTTTCACGCTTTTGTTCCTGGCAGATGGTGAGTCGCGCATGTATTTAACATCTGTGCTTGCCCCGTGTGTCGCATACCCCTTCAGAGGTCATTCTAGGCTGCGTGTGACACGCATACGTTCATTCTTGTGTTTCTGGGTGCCACAGGCTAGTGCATGTTTATTTTTCCACGCACGTCATCTAGGAGGGGTTGCGTGCACCTTACTTCCCTTTTTTGGGGTGCCTGTGCGTTGCGTGACCCGTCATCTTTCCCCAGGGGTGACATACAGCCTTGCTAGAGCATTAGGGTACGATTACCATCTGGTACCCAACCCCTTTGACCCCCAATTGCCCAGGACAATAGTTCACAGCGACTCCCATACTCACAATAACATCAGTGCCATGGCTGGGAGGCGACCAAGCCGAAAGGGTGGCAATGGTGGCCGAACCCCAAGTGGTGGCCGTGGTGGATCCTGTAGGGGACGTGGCCATGACTTGCAGGGTGCCCCTAGCCCCCCATGTGTGGAGGAGCAGTCAGGGACACCCATGCCCCCCCCTTGTTGAGGTTAACGTGGCTGACACCATCCATGCTCAGCCCTTGTTGGACTAGCCCACTGTGGAACCAGACCTGGCACAGGTTTGACTCCATGGCTGACTTCCAGGTCAGCAGGTCTAGGCCACATGCGCCGGTGAACGTTGGTGTCATCAGGCCATGTGGATCAGGGGCAGCTAGGTCATCTGCTGCCCCGTGTAGGCAGGCTGGGGAGGCTGCAGGGGCAGCTACGGCTCCATCCACCCCACCTCTCACACACCCAGCCAGGACAGTGTCGGTCCAAGTCCATCATGCTGACATTCCCCCTGACACCATCACGCTTGAGCTAATGCCTGCACCAACTCCCATGCTGTGTGTGCAATCCCACATTCCTAGTACTGAGTCCACTGGGGCTCCTGCCCCTAGTGTCCAGAGCGGCGTCGGACACTCAGGATCCCCACCACCTACCAAGTGGAGGAGGAAGAGTGCTCGTCCAGTAGAGGCTGATGCCCCAGACACGGCTACACAGTTCGGCCCGTCAAGGAAGCCCAGCTTCAATGAGGCCAAACTGAATGCACTTGTAGAGTACGTGTCCGCACATGACCGTGAAATGGTGATTGTTGCAGGATCCAAGACCACACCTGCACAACGTCAGGCACACTGGCAGAGCATTGCGGACATCATAAGTGCCCTTGCAATCGTGAGGCGCACAGCTAATGAATGCTACAAGCGCTGGAATGACCTGAAGCGCAGGGCAAAGAATAAGCTGGCCTCAAGTCATGCCGCAACTCTAGTGACTGGAGGTGGGTCACCAACAGACGACATGGAACTCACTCCACATGAGCAGGTTGCTAGGACCTACGTCACGGAGGAACAGATCCAAGGCGTGGCGTGGGAGAACTGGCAGATTACAAGGCATTGTCCGGTGAGTGCACATGCATGTGTGTGTCAACCATGTGCATGGTTTGTGTGGGAGGGCTTCTGTTTGGGTGCCAGGGGAGGGTGTGTGTGCCTGAGTGGTTTGGGTCACCCATGTGCCTCTTCCTATACATTCTGTGCACCAGCATTTGGGTATAGCAGCATCCCTTCTGCCAACATTAGACATCCAGCCCAACACCACGCCAGTTGCCCTTGGAGTGTCATCTTGCCACAACATTGTTACTCATTTACCTCTGTTTATTCAGGCAGATTGTTTGCATGCCACCACTTTTACTCTGGATTTCTCAGTCCTATTGTCACATGTGTGACATGGCTATGGTACAGTGGACTGGCTTTGTTTCCTGCACATGATTTGTTTAGACATGTCCCTGTGCTATAGGGCCATTTTGGACTGGCAGCTCCAGGTTAAACATTTGAACCATTTAAATGGAATAATCAATTTCAATAGCAAACTGGACTGAATGAACAATTGGTGACCTCCTCTCGCTCTTTACTTCATGGCTAGGGTACATGCCATCTGTGTGATGGCATGTGTATTTGACCTGCCAATCACTGGCCAATGTGTGATGCCACTGCTAGGCAGCATGCATCAAATGTGTTCATCTTCCATCTTGGTGTCATCAATGTGTGCCATCTGCCTACCCTTCACACGCAGTGACGATGCATGCATGGGAGGGTTTTAGTCATGTGGGACATGTGATAATCAAATACTGTTTCTGTAGCCTCTCAGCCCTAATTCGCCTTGCCCCAGACAGGTGTGGTACCCTCCGACATGGTGGCCATCAGCCACCTGGCAATACCGCATGGGAGCAATCCATATACGGTATGGCAACCCAACAGGCAGCATCATCAGAGATGATGGCTCAGGCCATGGATAGGGTGGCCACTTCCATTGTCCCCCCCGAAAGGCTGATGGAGCGACTAATGCAGGCAACAGACTCCATCTGCCAGTCACACAGGGAGGACATGTTGGCGTCCGACAGGGACAGGCGGGCGGCACTGGTGACTCTGCAGGACGCCATTTCCATAGAGTCCCAGGGCCACAGGGAAGCCCTGAGGGTGGAACTCCTTCACCTCAGGACGACTCTTGTTGAGCTTGAGGCTTCAACAAACAGAAGGACAGAACAGCAGCTGGAGCGTCTCACACATACGCTCTCAGCTGAGATGCAGGCAACTGGGGCGGAGGTCCGGGCATCCCGTGAGTTGTTGCATGGGGACCTCCGCACAATTATCCTCCAGAACGAGACCTACCACACCCGCATGCTTGCAGCCATGGAGGAACAGACTAGGGCTTTGCATGGGCTGCCTCCCATAGTTGCACCACCACCTGATGCAGCTGCAGAGGGTGAGGAGAGCGACAACAGTGATTCTCCCACAATAGGGTAGCCGTGTAGGCCATGAGCCCATGTAGGTGTTTTTTTTCCGCAAGATCCACACAGGTGGGTTTTGGTGTGCACCCTGTCCTCGGACCTCCTGGGTGGCCTCCCCCACCCCCCCGGGCCCATTAATGGCCATTGTTTTATTTATTTTTTTAATTGTTTTTTATTTTTATATTTTTGGGACAGTGTGTTGCCTTGTGTGGCTCCCGTGGGCATACACTGCATTGTGGTTGGGCACATGCAGGCTTGTCATGATTTTGGTTCAGATGCTTGGGTTTTTGTGACACACACCCCTCCTGCCTTCCGTTTCAATGGGCTTGCAAAGGGTGTGCCCAAGTGAAATTGACGTACATGGTCACATTGGACTCCCATTCGATGTGTGGGCAGTCTGTAGTCAATACTATGTATACATTCATAGTGCATATTGTTGTTGTATTGTACACTGCATGGTGTATTGATATGTGCCTCTGCATCCATCTTATCCTCCAAATTTGCAGGTCCATTTCTCATGTCTTCACAAGGCGGTCCACCTTGGAACTGGAGTCCCTGTTGTAAGCAGTGCACCTACACTCTTGCGTGGTGCTAACACTGTAAACTTGGAAGTGTTTGAAGTGCTGGCATCATCAGGTAGTGAGGCTAGCTAATTTTTAAGTCTGTTATGTCATGTTTAAGGTAGGTTGGAGGTTGTGTAGGTGATTGGTATTCTTGGTAAGTATTTCGTAATGTGTGTTGTAGGTCCTGCATTACTGTGAGCATTTCATGTGTGGCCATGTTTCCATTAGGCACACTGTAGCTGGTGACACTTAGGGCATGTTGTGTGGATTAATTTGTTTGCTTTCACACTGCATGACATGCCATGGTGTGTTGTGTGGCCGTGCCGGGGAGGGGTTGGGTGGCATGGCACTGTTTTCATGTAGTATTTTGGAAGTGGGTATTCATTTCTGCAGCATGGAAGTGTGTCTTTTGATGACACTGCATTGGTGGTGTTTGTGTAGGTAGGGATGCACACATTGTGACACTTCCACATGAAAAATCTCAGGCTGCTATGGTTCTGACAGTTGACTGTCTCTTTGTTGGACATAATTGTCAGGTCGAGTCATCATTGCTTATCAGATGGTATGTGCCAGGGCTGTGTGCACTCCACAGGGGTGTGATTTCTATGTGAAGTAATTAGCCACCAGCTGCGTACGTGCTGCCTCACCCCGTGCCCTCTCCCCTCCCATGTGCAGCGGGCGTGCATGTGGTTGGGGATGTGGGGGCACCACCATGTCCACAGCCAGGCCCCGGCGTGTTGCAACATTGTGCAGGACACATGCTGCCACTATGATCCTGCACACTACTGGGGACGCATATAACAGCTGCCCGCCAGAACGGTCAAGGGAGCGAAAGCATGACTTGAGCACTCCGAATGTGCGCTCCTCTATGCCCCGGGTTGCAATATGGGCTGTGTTGTATCTTACCTCTGGAGGCGTGATGGGGTTCCGAATTGGCGTCATCATGTGGGTGCTCAGAGGGTAGGCACTGTCCCCTGGTGAGGAGGTGATGGCCATCATTAGTGGGGTAGTGACATAACTCTGCATCTGACATGCATGCATGTGCAGTGGCATTCATACTCACCAAGCAGCCATGTATCGTCATGCCGCCCAGCTTCTAGGTCCCGGTTTAGGGTAGACATTCGGTAAATGAAGCTGTCGTGGATGGACCCTGTAAAGTTGGCATATACTGAGGTGATGATTCCCTTGGCATTACATACTACCTGCACGTTGATGGAATGCCAGTGCTTGCGGTTCCTATAGATGTGCTCAGATGCTCTGGGGGGACGTAGTGCCACATGGGTGCAGTCAATGGCACCTAGCACTTTGGGGAATTGTGCCACACCGTAGAAATCGAGGGCGGCAGCCTGCCTTTCTGCAGGTGTCCTGGGCAGGTATATGTGCCTACGGACTGATGGGCGTGCAGTGATGATGTTCAAGACCTGGTGTAGTGACTGCATGGCCTGTGACACCCCACCCACTATGCCACTTGTCCGCTGAAATGATCCTGTGGCCAGGAAGTGCAGTACATTGAGGACCTTCTCCAGGGGGCTGAGTGCTTGGGAGCACAGGGTGGGTGATGTGAGGTCATCCTCCCACTCACTGACCAGGTCCAGTATTATGTGTGGTGGAAACCAGTACCTCCCATACACATGGTCATCAGGCACCCCAAAAAGGTTGGTTCTGGGAGTGAAAATTCGGGCCCTCACTATCCTCCTCCTCCTCCTTTGGTAACCCACGGCCACTGCTGCTAGGAATGGTATATTCATCCTGGCGTCTGAGCTTGTTTGTTGTTTGCGCACACTTTTATGCTGCGCGGGTCGACGTACGCCAGCAGGTGTAAGTGTTTCAGGATTGGACCATTTATTTTTCGGTGCGTCGTAGGCGAACGTGTGAATCTTCCCGCCCACCCCAGGAATACACGTACCACGCTCTCCCAGGCCCATTCGCGAGTGAATATTCCCGCCCACCCCTGTAATACACGTACCCCACTCTCACAGGCCCAGTCGCGTGTGGAAGTTCACGGGCACACCGAAATACACGTACCAAGGGCAAACGCGTGTGGAACTTCCCGCGCACCCCGGAGTACACGTACCCAGGCCAATCGCGTGTGGAACTTTCCGCGCACCCCGAAACACATGTACCCAGGCAAATCGCACTGCTGTGGGGTGGGGGTGCAGGGGGACATGAGTGGGGGCCTAGTGGAGGCTGCCCCTGGTGGCTGGGGGGTGGGGGTGGTGGGTGACATGGGTGGGGGCCTGGTGGAGTCCGCCCCTGCACTACTGGGGGATGGGGGTGCAGGGAGACATGGGTGGGGGCCCGGTGGAGGGTGCCCCTGGATGCTGGGGGGTGGGGGTGGTGGGAGACATGAGTGGGGGCCTGGTGGAGGCTGCCCCTGCACTGCTCGGGGGTGGGGGTGCAGGGGGACATGAGTGGGGGCCTGGTGGAGGATGCACCTGGTGGCTGGGGGGTGGGGTGCAGGGAGACATGGGTGGGGGCCTGGTGGAGGGTGCCCCTGGATGCTGGGGGTGGGGGTGGTGGGAGACATGAGAGGGTGCCTGGTGGAGGCTGCCCCTGGTGGCTGGGGGGTGGGGGTGCAGGGGGACAGAGTGGGGGCCTGGTGGAGGCTGCCCCTACACTGCTGGGGGGTGGGGTGGTGAGAGACATGAGTGGGGCCTGGTGGAGGCTGCCCCTGGTGGCTGGGGGGTGGGGGTGGTGGGAGACATGAGTGGGGGCCTGGTGGAGGGTGCCCCTGGTGGCTGGGGGTGGGGGTGGTGGGAGACATGAGTGGGGGCCTGGTGGAGGCTGCCCCTGCACTGCTGGGGGGTGGGGGGGTGGGAGACATGAGTGGGGGCCTGGTGGAGGCTGCCCCTGGTGGCAGGGGGATGGGGGTGCAGGGGGACATGAGTGGGGGCCTGCTGGAGGCTGCCCCTATACTGCTGGGGTGTGGGGGTGGTGGGAGACATGAGTGGGGGCCTGGTGGAGGCTGCCCCTGGTGGCTGGGGGTGGGGGTACAGGGGGACATGAGTGGGGGCCTGGTGGAGGCTGCCCCTACACTGCTGGGGGGTGGGGGTGGTGCGAGACATGAGTGGGGGCCTGGTGGAGGCTGCCCCTGCACTGCTGGGGGGTGGGGGTGGTGGGAGACATGAGTGGGAGCCTGGTGGAGGCTGCCCCTGCACTGCTGGGGGGGGGTGGTGGGAGACATGGGTGGGGGCCTGGTGGAGGCTGCCCCTGCACTGCTGGGGGGTAGGGGTGCAGGGATACATGGGTGGGGGCCCGGTGGAGGGTGCCCCTGGATGCTGGGGGGTGGGGTGGTGGGAGACATGAGTGGGGGCCTGGTGGAGGCTGCCCCTGCACTGTTGGGGGGTGGGGGTTCAGGGGGACATGAGTGGGGGCCTGGTGGAGGCTGCCCCTGCACTGCTGGGGGGTGGGGGTGGTGGGAGACATGAGTGGGGGCCTGGTAGAGGCTGCCCCTGGTGGCTGGGGGGTGGGGGTGCAGGGAGACATGAGTGGCTGCCTGGTGGAGGCTGCCCCTGCACTGCTGGGGGGTGGGGTGGTGAGAGACATGAGTGGGGGCCTGGTGGAGGCTGCCCCTAGGGGGTGGGGGTGCAGGGAGACATGAGTGGGTGCCTGGTGGCGGGTGCCCCTGCACTGCTGGGGGGTGGGGGTGGTGGGAGACATGAGTGGGGGCCTGGTGGAGGCTGCCCCTGGTGGCTGGGGGTGCAGGGAGACATGAGTGGCTGCCTGGTGGAGGCTGCCCCTGGTGGCTGGGGGGTGGGGGTGGTGGGAGACATGAGTGGGAGCCTGGTGGAGGCTGCCCCTGCACTGCTGGGGGGGGGTGGTGGGAGACATGGGTGGGGGCCTGGTGGAGGCTGCCCCTGCACTGCTGGGGGGTAGGGGTGCAGGGATACATGGGTGGGGGCCCGGTGGAGGGTGCCCCTGGATGCTGGGGGGTGGGGTGGTGGGAGACATGAGTGGGGGCCTGGTGGAGGCTGCCCCTGCACTGTTGGGGGGTGGGGGTGCAGGGGGACATGAGTGGGGGCCTGGTGGAGGCTGCCCCTGCACTGCTGGGGGGTGGGGGTGGTGGGAGACATGAGTGGGGGCCTGGTAGAGGCTGCCCCTGGTGGCTGGGGGGTGGGGGTGCAGGGAGACATGAGTGGCTGCCTGGTGGAGGCTGCCCCTGCACTGCTGGGGGGTGGGGTGGTGAGAGACATGAGTGGGGGCCTGGTGGAGGCTGCCCCTGGGGGGTGGGGGTGCAGGGAGACATGAGTGGGTGCCTGGTGGAGGGTGCCCCTGCACTGCTGGGGGGTGGGGGTGGTGGGAGACATGAGTGGGGGCCTGGTGGAGGCTGCCCCTGGTGGCTGGGGGTGGGGGTGCAGGGAGACATGAGTGGGTGCCTGTTGGAGGCTGCCCCTGGTGGCTGGGGGGTGGGGTGGTGGGAGACATGAGTGGGGGCCTGGTGGAGGCTGCCCCTGCACTGCTGGGGGGTGGGGGTGCAGGGGGACATGAGTGGGGGCCTGGTGGAGGATGCACCTGGTGGCTGGGGGGTGGGGTGCAGGGAGACATGGCTGGGGGCCTGGTGGAGGGTGCCCCTGGATGCTGGGGGGTGGGGGTGGTGGGAGACATGAGTGGGGGCCTGGTGGAGGCTGCCCCTGCACTGCTGGGGGATGGGGGTGGTGGGAGACATGAGTAGGGGCCTGGTAGAGGCTGCCCCTGGTGGCTGGGGGGTGGGGGTGCAGGGGGACATGAGCGGGGGCCTGGTGGAGGCTGCCCCTACACTGCTGGGGGTTGGGGTGGTGAGAGATTAGTGGGGGCCTGGTGGAGGCTGCCCCTGGTGGCTGGGGGTTGGGGGTGGTGGGAAACATGAGTGGGGGTCTGGTGGAGGGTGCCCCTGGTGGCTGGGGGTGGGGGTGGTGGGACACATGAGTGGGGGCCTGGTGGAGGATGCCCCTGCACTGCTGGGGGGTGGGGGTGGTGGGAGACATGAGTGGGGGCCTAGTGGAGGCTGCCCCTGGTGGCTGGGGGGTGCGGGTGCAGGGGGACATGAGTGGGGACCTGCTGGAGGCTGCCCCTACACTGCTGGGGTGTGGGGGTGGTGGGAGACATGAGTGGGGGCCTGGTGGAGGCTGCCCCTGGTGGCTGGGGGGTGGGGGGACAGGGGGACATGAGTGGGGGCCTGGTGGAGGCTGCCCCTACACTGCTGGGGGGTGGGGTGGTGGGAGACATGAGTGGGGGCCTGGTGGAGACTGCCCCTGCACTGCTGGGGGGTGGGGGTGGTGGGAGACATGAGTGGGGGCCTGGTGGAGGCTGCCCCTGCACTGCTGGGGGGGTGGTGGGAGACATGGGTGGGGGCCTGGTGGAGGCTGCCCCTGCACTGCTGGGGGGTGGGGGTGCAGGGATACATGGGTGGGGGCCCGGTGGAGGGTGCCCCTGGATGCTGGGGGGTGGATGTGGTGGGAGACATGAGTGGGGGCCTGGTGGAGGCTGCCCCTGCACTGCTGGGGGGTGGGGTGCAGGGGGACATGAGTGGGGGCCTGGTGGAGGCTGCCCCTCCACTGCTGGGGGGTGGGGGTGGTGGGAGACATGAGTGGGGGCCTGGTAGAGGCTGCCCCTGGTGGCTGGGGGTGGGGGTGCAGGGAGACATGAGTGGGTGCCTGGTGGAGGCTGCCCCTGCACTGCTGGGGGGTGGGGGTGGTGAGAGACATGAGTGGGGGCCTGGTGGAGGCTGCCCCTGGTGGCTGGGGGGTGGGGGTGCAGGGAGACATGAGTGGGTGCCTGGTGGAGGGTGTGTCACGCCCCTTCGAAGACGGTGGTCCTTGTGGCATCGATGGACCTTAGGACAGCGGGTGTCAGCCATTTTTACTAACAAGATGGCTGCCGTAACTGGAGTTGCGGGTCTAGCCTCTGCACAACTCGGTTTCCAGGAAGTGCTGTCTCCCTACCCGAGTGTAGGTATATCTGTTCCTGAGATCAGCACAGAGTTGCGTTGCTACTCCGCTTCAACAACGCTACGTAAGTTCGCTTCTAGGTATCCTGATACGGCTTGCTAAACACTGCATTTCAGCATTCTAAACTTTCCTGCTCTGTCTCAATTTTAGTGCATCTCTCACTGCCTCTCTGTCTCCCGATTCCACGGACTCCATCTCTTTCTCACCAAAGTTTGCCCTCCGGTCTCGTTCCGGACCGCGGTAAGCTTCATTCGGAATTCTCCGGTATATCTAATTCCCGTTTCTCTATCTTTCCCGACTTACTATTCCCCCTTCCTTCGCATTGTTACAGGCCCATGTCACACCGGTATTACGATCGCCCGTGCAAGACTCTGCTTCATCAAAACAGCTCCTAGCTCCGCCCTTCTTGCCTCTCAGGTAAAGACTTCCCCGTGGCTTCCCATTATTCTTTCTAGTTATCTCACTATTTCTCATCAAAACCTTTCTTACAATTGTAGAAGTTTTCTGAGGGTTCTGACTGGCACCTTTTCCCACACATCGTTCCTGTTTAAGGGTAATCAACATTTCTCTACATCTTACATATCCATATTTCACTTACCTGCTGATACTTACCAGTCTCTTTCTCTTTCAAGACGAACGTCCTCCGGACTTCACCTGAATCTCCGCCTGCAACTGAAGACATCACACCGCTATCTTCGGCACAGGGTTTTCTTCCCCAGAGGGTTTCCCTGGGACTTCTTCTCCTACCTGGTATTATCTGGGAGGGGGAAGAGGTACTTGGGAGGCTTTCACTTTCATCTCTCCGCTTGGAACAAGGAGAGTCTTCCCCTGCTGGAAGGTGTCAGTCATAGGAGGAGGAACGAAGGTAACGGTGAGTCCTTGGGGTAACCTGCCAGTTGTTTAAATTGGAATGAATATTGTGACTTTCATCATTTATGACAGTTAGCAACGCCCACTAAATATTAATTGAGTTTCGAATATATTCTGAGCAGGTTATCTCAGGGGTTCAGGGTTACAAGGAAATATGGACGCATCCCAACAACAGCAATTAGTCACTGCAGTACAGGCGTTGACGGCTGAAGTGCAGGCTTTAAAACAGGAGAATGCCTATCTCCGACAACAGGTAGGCAGAGTCCCTAGTTGTTCTGAGATACCTCCTGGCCCAATTCCGGGGGGTTTATACGATGGTAATCCTCATAAACTTAAGGCCTTTATTGAGGCTTGTACCGTTCAGTTCTCATTCAAGACAGCCTTTTTTCAAAGCGACCGTGATAAAGTAGGACACATGATTGCGAATTTAACAGGTCCCGCTTTAGCATGGGCCACGCCTCTTGTTACTACAAATAATGCCTTATTAGATTCTTACCCTGCCTTTTTGAACAGTCTTAGAGCCATGTTTAGCCGTCAGGAAATCACGGTTTCAGCCCAAGAACAGTTATTAGATTTCAAACAAGGATCTCAAGATCTGTTGTCTTATATCACCACTTTCAAGCAGTTAGCAGCTGGCACGTCATGGGCGGACGATGCTCTGATCACTATATTCCGCAGAGGATTAAATGAAGAGTTAAAAGATGAGATCTCCCGAGTACCCAGACCTCCAAATTTGGCAGAATTAATAACCATGGTCATGCAGATGGACGACCGACTGCAAGAAAGATTAAAGGAACGACGTCGCGGCCGTTCCGTGAGACAACCTATTACATACTCTCCTAGTTTAGTGAAATCTCAGACGGAAGAACCTATGCAGATAGGGACTATCAGAGGTCATCTTACTCCAGAAGAGCGCAATAGACGTCGGGTTAAGGGCCTGTGTATGTATTGTGGTTCCAAGGAACACGCAGTTCAAGATTGTCCTCTCATCCCAGTCAAAAGACAGGGAAACGCCATTACCCAACCGCAAGGGGAACCGCGGCTAGGGAATCAGTAACAGGTTCCTCATCCTCTATGGTACCATCACAAGTAACAGAGATCCCCGATCTTACTATGTTGGCCTTGCAAGTCCAAATCAAATGGGGAGATTCAGATCCCATTCCGGTCACGGCCTTAATAGATTGTGGGGCCGCGGGGAATTTTGTTGATACCCTCTGGAAGACCACTCATAATATACCGTGATCAGTTAAGACCTTGGTAATCCCAGTTGAGTCGGTGGATGGTAGTCCGTTAACTTCAGGACCCATAAAGGAACAAACCATACCTTTGCAGATGAATATTTCCTCCCATCAAGAATCTGTTGTCTTTGATGTAATCCGTACAGCACACTATCCAGTAATTTTAGGGCTACCCTGACTTCGTGCTCATAATCCTTATATCAATTGGAAGGCGGGCACTGTTTTTCTGGGCTCCGAACATTGTTTGACGCACTGTCTCTTGGACGGAGCGGTTGGGTTTCGTCCTACTATCTCCATGTTGGAAAATCCGGGTTCCCTCTCTATGTTGAACCATATTCAGGAGTTGCCCCTCGAATACAGGCAGTTTCAGACAGTATTCTCCGATTCAGAATATGCTGAACTACCCCCACATCGGAGAGATGACTGTGCCTTGGAACTAGTTCCAGATGCACCGATTCCTTTCGGTCGCATGTATGTCCTATCAGGACGAGAACGTGAAGTTCTTATGGAATATCTTCAAAAGAATCTTCGCAATGGACTTATTCAAGAATCCACCTCACCAGCTGGAGCTTCCTTATTCTTCATCCCCAAGAAAGAATCTACGGAACTCAGACCGTGTATAGATTACCGGGGCTTGAATAAGATCACAATCCCTGATCGCTATCCTATGCCTCTCATACCAGATATACTCGAAGCCGTTAAAGGAGCTACCATCTTTACAAAACTGGATCTCCGCGGGGCTTACCATCTCATCCGTATACGAGCTGGCGATGAGTGGAAGACTGCTTTCCGTACTCCTTTGGGACATTATGAATATAAAGTAATGCCTTTCGGCCTGTCCAACGCCCCCGCTGTCTTCCAACACTTTATGGACCACCTATTTTCAGACATTCTTCTTCACACAGTTATTGTCTATTTAGATGATATTCTGGTTTTCTCTACATCCCCATCGGAACACCGTCAGCACGTGAAGGAAGTCCTACGGAGACTGTTTAACAATCATCTCTATTGCAAACTAGAGAAATGTGAGTTTCACAGAAACCAGGTTGCCTATCTAGGATACATAATTTCTGCAAATGGGGTAGCCATGGACCCTAGGAAAGTTTCAGCTGTTACTGATTGGCCTATACCGGCGTGCTTCAAAGATCTGCAGAGATTTCTGGGATTTACAAATTTTTACAGACGTTTCATCCCACATTATTCGCAAGAAATACTCCCACTGACGACTCTTCTTAAAAATAATGTACGATTCTTTTGGTCAGAGGAGGCACAACTAGCATTTGAGAGACTGAAGGAACATTTCCTCACAGGACCCATTTTGATTACTCCAGATCAAGCCAAGAGATTCATTGTTGAATCTGACGCGTCTCATCAGGCCCTTGGGGCCGTTCTGCTTCAAGAAAATGATCAAGGAATAGAATGTCCTATAGCCTATCTTTCTAAGACACTGTCTCCCTCTGAAATAAATTATTCAGTGCTTGAAAAAGAACTACTAGCTATAAAAAGGGCATTTGAAGAGTGGAGACACCTACTATTGGGGGCAAGACACCCAGTTGAGGTCCGGACTGATCACAGTAATTTACGCGTCCTACAATATGCTCAGACCCGAAATAGCCGACAGGCACGTTGGGCACACTTCTTTTCACCGTATGAGATTGTTTTCACCTTCATTCCCGGGAGAGTCAATCTCAAGGCTGATGCTTTGTCTAGAAAGGATTATAACTCCTCTACGCCTTTCCGAACAGAGCCTCTGTTTCCCAGAGCCACATTCGTGCAGGTAGTTACCACATTTCTACAAAACGTGGCTAACTCAACTTTGCAATTTATCCAGTTGAATCCACAGTTTCTGGCAACCTGGAAACTTACCTTGGTCCAAGGATGTGCTTATAATAACAAAAAGCTCTTCCTCCCTTCGAGTGAACTACGAAGAACGGTTCTGAATCTTTGTCACGACTCCTACCTAGCTGGTCACAGAGGTGTGGCTAATACTAAAGAATTGATCCAGCGTAATTTCTGGTGGCCGGAAATGACTCGAGACATCATAGATTACGTTTCTGCTTGTGCCATCTGCTTGCAATCAAAATGCCCGCGATCTGCCCCTTCGGGTCTCCTCTCAGTAATGCCAGTTCCTAACCGTCCTTGGCAAATGATTTCCACAGATTTTATTGTCGATCTGCCACCCTCAGACGGTTGTACAGTAATCATGGTCACAATCGATTACTTCACAAAATTGGCACATTTTGTTCCACTTCCGCGGATTCCCACCGCAGCCCAGATGACAAAGGTTTTTCTTTCACGGATTTTCTCTCTTCACGGACTTCCTGAGACCATCGTTTCTGATCGAGGTTCACAATATACATCTCGATATTGGCAGCAAGTATGCAAGAGTTTGCATATCTCCCGGGCATTGAGTTCAGGTTTCCATCCACAGACAAATGGTCAGACGGAACGTCTAAATCAGACCCTTGAGGGTTATTTGCGTTGTTACATCTCTTCCTCACAAGATAACTGGTGTTCCTTGTTGCCTTTGGCAGAATTCGCATATAATAACTCTCGACACTCAGCCTTGGGGTTCAGCCCTTTCTTTTGCTCCTACGGATATCACCCTCAGTGTTTTCCCAGCGGTCCGGTCTCCGCATCTAGGTTTCCCGATGTGGACCTTCTCATCAATGCTATTCAGATGGGACATCGAACAGCCAGGACCTCTCTTCTGGAGGCCCAGGCCCGTGTCAAACGCTCTGCTGATAGACATCGCACTCCAGCTCCGAGGTTGGTGCCAGGAGACGTGGTTTGGTTGGCTTCTCGATTTTTACCTCGTCATCTGGTGCCGTCCAAATTGTCCCCGAGATACTTCGGTCCCTTTCACATTTTGCAACGAATGGGGTCGTCTGCTTACAAGCTCAAGCTCCCTCCGTCTTGGTCCAGGATTCATCCTGTTTTCCATGTGTCGCAATTAAAGAAGGACGTGGTGGATCGTTTTTCCCGAGCACGGATGGGTGTACCCCCTCCTGTCATCACCCCGATGGGTCCCGAATATGAAGTGGCTGGTATTTGTGATTCTCGTCTTTTTCGGGGACGTCTGCAGTTCTTGGTTGACTGGCAGGGGTATTCTCTGGCTGATCGCTCTTGGGAACCTGCATCGGCTGTTCATGCTCCGGCTCTGGTCCGCCGATTTTTTCGGTCCCATCCGACTAAACCGGGTGGCCCGGGGCATTTGAGGGGGCATACTGTCACGCCCCTTCGAAGACGGTGGTCCTTGTGGCATCGATGGACCTTAGGACGGCGGGTGTCAGCCATTTTTACTAACAAGATGGTCGCCGTAACTGGAGTTGCGGGTCTAGCCTCTGCACAACTCGGTTTCCAGGAAGTGCTGTCTCCCTACCCGAGTGTAGGTATATCTGTTCCTGAGATCAGCACAGAGTTGCGTTGCTACTCCGCTTCAACAACGCTACGTAAGTTCGCTTCTAGGTATCCTGATATGGCTTGCTAAACACTGCATTTCAGCATTCTAAACTTTCCTGCTCTGTCTCAATTTTAGTGCATCTCTCACTGCCTCTCTGTCTCCCGATTCCATGGACTCCATCTCTTTCTCACCAAAGTTTGCCCTCCGGTCTCGTTCCGGACCGCGGTAAGCTTCATTCGGAATTCTCCGGTATATCTAATTCCCGTTTCTCTATCTTTCCCGACTTACTATTCCCCCTTCCTTCGCATAGTTACAGGTCCATGTCACACCGGTATTACGATCGCCCGTGCAAGACTCTGCTTCATCAAAACAGCTCCTAGCTCCGCCCTTCTTGCCTCTCAGGTAAAGACTTCCCCGTGGCTTCCCATTATTCTTTCTAGTTATCTCACTATTTCTCATCAAAACCTTTCTTACAATTGTAGAAGTTTTCTGAGGGTTCTGACTGGCACCTTTTCCCACACATCGTTCCTGTTTAAGGGTAATCAACATTTCTCTACATCTTACATATCCATATTTCACTTACCTGCTGATACTTACCAGTCTCTTTCTCTTTCAAGACGAACGTCCTCCGGACTTCACCTGAATCTCCGCCTGCAACTGAAGACATCACACCACTATCTTCGGCACAGGGTTTTCTTCCCCAGAGGGTTTCCCTGGGACTTCTTCTCCTACCTGGTATTATCTGGGAGGGGGAAGAGGTACTTGGGAGGCTTTCACTTTCATCTCTCCGCTTGGAACAAGGAGAGTCTTCCCCTGCTGGAAGGTGTCAGTCATAGGAGGAGGAACAGAGGTAACGGTGAGTCCTTGGGGTAACCTGCCAGTTGTTTAAATTGGAATGAATATTGTGACTTTCATCATTTATGACAGGGTGTCTCTGCACTGCTGGGGGGTGGGGGTGGTGGGAGACATGAGTGGGGGCATGCTGGAGGGTGCCCCTGGTGGCTGGGGGATGGGGGTGCAGGGAGACATGAGTGGGTGCCTGTTGGAGGCTGCCCCTGGTGGCTGGGGGCTGGGGGTGGTGGGAGACATGAGTGGGGGCCTGGTGGAGGCTGCCCCTGGTGGCTGGGGGGTGGGGGTGCAGGAGGACATGAGTGGGGGCCTGGTGGGGGCTGCCCCTACACTGCTGGGGGGTGGGGGTGGTGGAAGACATGAGTGGGGGCCTGGTGGAGGCTGCCCCTGCACTGCTGGGGGTGGGGGTGGTGGGAGACATGAGTGGGGGCCTGGTGGAGGCTGCCCCTGCACTGCTGGGGGGTGGGGGTAGTGGGAGACATGAATGGGGGCCTGGTGGAGGCTGTCCCTGCACTGCTGGGGGGTGGGGGTGGTGGGAGACATGGGTGGGGGCCTGGTGGAGGCTGCCCCTGCACTGCTGGGGGGTGGGGGTGCAGGAAGACATGGGTGGGGGCCCAGTGGAGGGTGCCCCTGGATGCTGGGGGGTGGGGGTGGTGGGAGACATGAGTTGGGGCCTGGTGGAGGCTGCCCCTGCACTGCTGGGGGATGGGGGTGCAGGGGGACATGTGTGGGTGCCTGGTGGAGGCTGCCCCTGCACTGCTGGGGGGTGGGGGTGGTGGGAGACATGAGTGGGGGCCTGGTGGAGGCTGCCCCTGGTGGCTGGGGGGTGGGGGTGCAGGGAGACATGAGTGGGTGCCTGGTGGAGGCTGCCCCTGTACTGCACTGCTGGGGGGTGGGGTTGGTGGGAGACATGAGTGGGGGCCTGGTGGAGGCTTCCCCTGGTGGCTGGGGGGTGGGGGTGCAGGGAGACATGAGTGGGTGCCTGGTGGAGGCTGCCCCTGCACTGCTGGGGGGTGGGGGTGGTGGGAGACATGAGTGGGGGCCTGGTGGAGGCTGCCCCTGGTGGCTCGGGGGTGGGGGTGCAGGGAGACATGAGTGGGTACCTGGTGGAGGCTGCCCCTGGTGGCTGGGGGGTGGGGGTGGTGGGAGACATGGGTGGGTGTCTGGTGGAGGCTGCCCCTGGTGGCTGGGGGGTGGGGGTGCAGGGGGACATGAGTGGGGGCCTGGTGGAGGCTGCCCCTACACTGCTGGGGGGTGGGGGTGGTGGGAGACATTAGTGGGGGCCTGGTGGAGGCTGCCCCTGCACTGCTGGGGGGTGGGGTGGTGGGAGAGATGAGTGGGGGCCTGGTGAAGGCTGCCCCTGGTGGCTGGGGGGTGGGGTTGGTGGGAGACATGAGTGGGGTCCTGGTGGAGGCTGCCCCTGGTGGCTGGGGGTGGGGTGGTGGGATACATGAGTGGGGGGCTGGTGGAGGCTGCCCCTGCACTGCTGGGGGGTGGGGGTGGTGGGAGACATGGGTGTGGGCCTGGTGGAGGCTACCCCTGCACTGCTGGGGGGTGGGGGTGGTGGGAGACATGAGTGGGGGCCTGGTGGAGGCTGCCCCTGGTGGCTGGGGGGGTGGGGGTGGTGGGAGACATGGGTGGGGGCCTGGTGGAGGCTGCCCCTGCACTGCTGAGGGGTGGTGGGGGTGGGAGACATGAGTGGGGGCCTGGTAGAGGCTGCCCCTGCACTGCTGGGGGTGGGGGTGGTGGGAGACATGAGTGGGGGCCTTGTGGCGGCTGCCCCTGGTGGCTGGGGGGTGGGGGTGGTGGGAGACATGAGTGGGGGCCTGGTGGAGGCTGCCCCTGGTGGCTGGGGGGTGGGGGTGGTGGGAGACATGGGTGGGGGCCTGGTGGAGGCTGCCCCTGCACTGCTGGGGGGTGGGGGGGCGGGAGACATGAGTGGGGGCCTGGTGGAGGCTGCCCCTGCACTGCTGGGGGGTGGGGGTGGTGGGAGACATGAGTGGGGGCCTGGTGGAGGCTGCCCCTGGTGGCTGGGGGGTGGGGGTGCAGGGAGACATGAGTGGGGTCCTGGTGGAGGCTGCCCCTGGTGGCTGGGGGTGGGGTGGTGGGATACATGAGTGGGGGGCTGGTGGAGGCTGCCCCTGCACTGCTGGGGGGTGGGGGTGGTGGGAGACATGGGTGTGGGCCTGGTGGAGGCTACCCCTGCACTGCTGGGGGGTGGGGGTGGTGGGAGACATGAGTGGGGGCCTGGTGGAGGCTGCCCCTGGTGGCTGGGGGGGTGGGGGTGGTGGGAGACATGGGTGGGGGCCTGGTGGAGGCTGCCCCTGCACTGCTGAGGGGTGGTGGGGGTGGGAGACATGAGTGGGTGCCTGGTGGAGGCTGCCCCTGCACTGCTGGGGGTGGGGGTGGTGGGAGACATGAGTGGGGGCCTTGTGGAGGCTGCCCCTGGTGGCTGGGGGGTGGGGGTGGTGGGAGACATGAGTGGGGGCCTGGTGGAGGCTGCCCCTGGTGGCTGGGGGGTGGGGGTGGTGGGAGACATGGGTGGGGGCCTGGTGGAGGCTGCCCCTGCACTGCTGGGGGGTGGGGGGGCGGGAGACATGAGTGGGGGCCTGGTGGAGGCTGCCCCTGCACTGCTGGGGGGTGGGGGTGGTGGAAGACATGAGTGGGGGCCTGGTGGAGGCTGCCCCTGGTGGCTGGGGGGTGGGGGTGCAGGGAGACATGAGTGGGGGCCTGGTGGAGGCTGCCCCTGGTGGCTGGGGGGGTGGGGGTGCAGGGGGACATGAGTGGGGGCCTGGTGGAGGCTGCCCCTGGTGGCTGGGGGTTGGGGGTGCAGGGAGACATGAGTGGGTGCCTGGTGGAGGCTGCCCCTGCACTGCTGGGGGGTGGGGGTGGTGGGAGACATGAGTGGGGGCCTGATGGAGGCTGCCCCTGGTGGCTGGGGGGTGGGGGTGCAGGGAGACATGAGTGGGTGCCTGGTGGAGGCTGCCCCTGGTGGCTGGGGCGTGGGGGTGGTGGGAGACATGGGTGGGTGCCTGGTGGAGTCTGCCCCTGGTGTCTGGGGGTGGGGGTGCAGGGAGACATGAGTGGGGGCCTGGTGGAGGCTGCCCCTGCACTGCTGGGGGGTGGGGGTGTGGGAGACATGAGTGGGGGCCTGGTGAAGGCTGCCCCTGGTGGCTGGGGGGTGGGGGTGGTGGGAGACATGAGTGGGGGCCTGGTGGAGGCTGCCCCTGCACTGCTAGGGGGTGGGGGTGGTGGGAGACATGAGTGGGGGCCTGGTGGAGGCTGCCCCTGCACTGCTGGGGGGTGGGGGTGGTGGGAGACATGAGTGGTGGCCTGGTGGAGGCTGCTCCTGCACTGCTGGGGGGTGGGGGTGGTGGGAGACATGAGTGGGGGCCTGGTGGAGGCTGCCCCTGGTGGCTGGGGGGTGGGGGTGCAGGGAGACATGAGTGGGGGCCTGGTGGAGGCTGCCCCTGGTGGCTGGGGGGGAGGGTGCAGGGGGACATGAGTGGGGGCCTGGTGGAGGCTGCCCCTGGTGGCTGGGGGTCGTGGGAGACATGAGTGGGGGCCTGGTGGAGGGTGCCCCTGGTGGCTGGGGGGTGGGCATGGTGGGAGACATGAGTGCGGCCTGGTGGAGGCTGCCCCTGCACTGCTGGGGGTGGGGGTGGTGGGAGACATGGGTGGGGGCCTGGTGGAGGCTGCCCCTGCACTGCTGGGGGGTGGGGGTGCTGGGAGACATGTGTTTGTGATCAGTAGTGCAAGGTGACATGTGGGTTGGCTGGGGGTCATGGCCATGGTGGATGAGTTGCCTGTGGGACAAGAACAGGGGTGCAGAGTAGTCCACTGTGGTGTGGGCTGCCTGCAGGGGCCGTGGAGGGTGTAGTGGGAACACCTGGGAGGACCCACATGGCCAAATCACGTGTAGCATTCCCCGGCACCACCGAAATACACGTACCCTGCTGAAATCGTGTGTGAATCTTCCCGTGCACCTCGGAATACAAGTACCCAGGCCAATCGCGTGTGGAACTTCCCGTGCACCCGAAGTACACGTACCTAGGCCAATCGCCTGTGGTACTTCCCGCGTGCCCGAAGTACACATACCCAGGCCAATCGCGTGTGGTACTTCCTTCGCATCCCAAAGTACACGTACCCAGGCCAATCGCGTGTGGTACTTCCCGCGCATCCCGAAGTACACGTACCCCAGCCAATCGCGTGTGGAACTTCCCGCGCACCCCGAAACACACGTACCCCGGCCAATCGCGTGTGGAACTTCCCGCGCACCCCGAAACACACGTACCCAGGCTAATCACGTGTGGAACGTCCCGCACACCCCATAGTACATGTACCCAGGCCCGTCACGTGTGGAACTTCCCGCGCACCCAGGGACACACGCACACGCTATTTTTCACACAGCGGGTGTCCGTGTTTGTCGGTACCCCTTTGCACCTCATTTGTCCTAGAGGGCCACTGTATGGACCATTCATCATGGCTGTATATGGGTGCTTTTTGTTAACGCACATTTTTTTCATGCGCAGGGACGCTACAGCCTGCTTTCTTGTGGCGTACTTGTTTGGCCCTGTGCGCGTCTTGACCGTGCACTGGTTTTCCCTATTCGATTCCATGAATACGTGTTGTAGGCGAGAGTGTGGGCGTTCCGCGCACTTGCCTCCTGTACTTCCCCCGTGACGCCCATATTTTCACGTGTTGTTCCCCATTCCGAGTGTTACGCCCCGTGTTCCGCCTACTTTTGTGATGTGCGCCGCGCTATGTGCGATTTCGCAGTGGCCGTGGCGCACGCTGTTGGATGACCTGTGCGCCGGCATGCGCGGCGCACATTTTCAGCACACATCCAATGTTTTTCTCGCGCACAAACTTCCATGAATCGATGTGCACTGGTTTCCCTGCGATTTTCGCACTTGCACTGCGATTTTCGCACTTTTACTGCGATTCGCACGTTTTGGCACCTCTGTGCGGGAATTTTCGGCGCACATTAATTCCATGAATCGACCCCTTAATGCGAAATTGCGCATTATCACCCGAAGGCCTCAGAGCGCTCAAACGGCACAAATAAACATAAAAGCAGGCAACATGGCAGAAGACCAAAACAAGGAGCGTAGATTACTCAATCCCGCCATCGAACAACCACATCTTGAGTTGTTTTTTAAATATATTGATGAATCCACCATTTCTTATAGACAGTGGTAATGAGTTCCAGGTCTTGGGAGCCCACAAGCTGAAATTAATACGACGAACTCTTTTTAGGAGTTGGCGAGGTTGTAACAAATCAAAGTTACTGTTACATCGCAGGTATATCCTAATAGGTGCTTTGTGTATTTTGTCAGAGAGATATTTGGGAGCCATCCCGGATAAGCATTTGAAGACAATTACAGCACTTTTGAATTTGATTCATTGTCTGACTGGGAGTCAATGCAGATTCCTCCTCTCAGCCGAAACCTTTGAGTATTTGCTTAAACCATTGACTGCTCTAACAGCTCCATTATGAATAGTTTGCAGCTTACTTATGTTGGACTTAGAAGTACCCATCATCAAACAATAGTCGATTTTAGAATTAACAATAGCACCAGCTACTATAGCCAAGTTAGGCTTGGATAGGTATGGGCGAATTTGCCAGAAGAGGTTAGAGAAACAAGCACAAATTGATTTGAGATAGGATGCATGTTTTTTAAACGAGAGATGAGAGTCCATGTAGACACCCAGAGTTTTTACATAATCTGAAACCTTAATGATACTATTGTTAATTTTAAAACTTTGGTACTTATCCTCAAGAGATTTAGTCTATGTGGGGTACCAATTATCATTAGCTCCGTTTTAGCTTCATTAAGAGACAATGAGTTTGATGCCATACAGATTTGTATCGCTGAAAAAACATCTCTTACTCTACAGGCATCTTGTTCATAGTTTCCGGATAGCGTGAACACCAGCTTGGTGTCATCAGTATAATTTGTAAATCTGACACCCATGGATCCTAGCATATCACATAAAAGTTTAGAGAAGATATTAAACAGAAGCGGCGACAAACAAGAGCCCTGAGGGACACCACATAGTAGTGGGATGATTAAGGAGGAGAAGTTCCCCTTGATGACTGCGGCAGATCTAGGGCCTAAAAAAGATTTGAACCAGTTTGCTGCGGGCTGGGAGCATCTACCTACTGTAATACGTCTTTCGGCTAAAAGCTCATGATTGATCAATTCAAATGCAGAGAAAAATCCATTAAGAGAAGGATTGCAAGATTTCCATTCTCTATAATGGACACAATGTTGTTCTGAAGATCCAGAAGGGCTGTCTCGATGCCATGGTTGGCCCAAAAGCCAGATTGTTCCTCAGCAAGCATATTATTACCTTATACAAATTTCTGGTATTGTTCATAGGCAATCTTGTCAATAATCTTCAGTAAGAACGGTACATTGGTAATAGGTCTGAAATTACCGGGTATTGCAGGATGAAGATTCTCTTTCTTTAATAGAGGAGTGATCCAGGCCTCTTTGAGGTTGTTAGGTATGTACGATTCATCAAAAGATTGATTGACAAAATGTGTGACCCAAGGGGCCAAAGTAACAGCAACATCTTTAAAGAGCTTTGCAGGAAAGGCATCACCTTTACAGGAAGATGGCTTGAGTTTAAGAATAATGTCCAGAACTTCCAATTCTGATACTCTTTTAAACTAAAACATTTCCAATGTGGGTTTAATGCCAGGATCCAGGTTCTCCAGTGTCACAGAGAGATTGGGAAGGGTATTCAATTGTTCTTTGATAGCTTGTTGGTGTTTTTCGGTTTTGCTATTAAAATCATCATGAATGGCTTGACACCAAGCATTACTTTCTTGTGACTGATTGGTAACCAACGGGTTCTTTAATTCTTCCAGAATGGCAAAGATTTCCTTACTAAGAGATTTGGCCTGATGGATTCTGTCATTAAAATGGTTCGCTTTAGCATCAAAAATGGTTTGTTTATAGCTTTTTACAGCCTGTTTGTAACACTTTATATTTTCAGAACACAGAACTTTTCTCCAGCATCTTTCAGCAGTTTGTTTAATATGTCTCGCTGTCAAAATGTCTTCAGAAAACCATTTGTTCTGATTAGTAGATTTGTTCAGTTTAGCAGGTTTAAGGGGAGCAAGCGAGTCAAATGCTGTGTTGTTAGCTAACCTAAACATTTTGGTAAATTTGTCAAGAGGGTAGTGTTTCTGTAAAGGGGGAAGAAGGGGAATAACCAATTCCTTAAATGCAGCATGCGTCAAACTTTTTATGAGATAGTGATCAGACCATATATATTCCGTAATGGCAGAAATACTGGTTTGTACATTTTTCGTAACAATCCAGTCCAATATATTGCTATCTTTATGGGTGGCACTACAAATTTGTTGTTGGAACCCAATAGATTCCAACAACCGGGCTAAGTCCAAAGAGTCTTCAAGAGGATTATTATACCAATAGTTAAAATCTCCAAGAATAATAAAAGAATAAGAATAAGAATAAGAAAATTATACTTATAGATATACATGTTTCTTTCTCTACATAATGGTTACATTTTTGTTTCTTTTTTATCAGCTAGACTGGTGTATGCCTATGCATTACAAAGATACCCCAAAAATAAAATTGGAAAGCAGCAGCAGTTGCTAGTTGGTCCTATTCGGCTGTTACATTCAGGGACACAAAATGCTTCATCACCATGCAGAGCACGAGTTTGGAGGTGAAGTTCAGATGAAGTGTAGTTGAAGAGCAGCAGAGGTTGCTTGTCAGTTCTATTCAGCGGTTACACACAGAGAGACAAAATCCTCCAACCCGTGCTGAGCATGAGCACGGATGTTAAGTGCAGAGGAAGTGAAGTGGGGAAGCAACAGCGTTTACTCGTCAGTCCTATTTGGCTGTTACAACCAGATAGACTAAATCCAACATGTGCAGGGAGAGTGCAGAGCTGAAGTGCAGAGGAAGTGCAATTGGGCAGTTGAGCGGGAGAGCCGATTGACTGTTTACATCCACAAAAATGAATTGGAAGGTAAACGTCAACCAGCGAAAAGGACGTCTTTGTTACAATAATTATGCTTTGTGGTGTCCTACGTGATTTCTGATATGAAGTCCTCACTGGTGATGTCCTCACCGATGTTAAGAAAAGTTAACTTTTTTAAAGGGACATTATGGTTATGGTTACAGCGTACAGCGTACAATCAAAAAAACAAAGAAATTCATCAGTTATGGTAAGCTATGCAACCATAACTTGTGTCCCCACAATGCACCACAAATAGCATCACCAATGTCATTGTTGATGACATCACATATCCTGACAAGATCTTTTTGTTTAGTGACAGTAAGAAGTTTTAACAGGGGATACGACCTGGAGATACTGCATTGAAACCGTGGCAATCATAATTTGAAGGTGCTATATGTGCATGCCTTCACCTTGCAGAATGTTCTTAAGTTAGTTTCCTTAGTGTTTGGCCTGAGCTGATGGGATACATGCATCGACAAATAAGCAGGACCAGACAGGTAATACAATGTCTATCCTTTATGTGTATTATGGCTGACACTGATCTTCGTTTCATTCTCTAATCATAGTATGTGTTTCCTGTTTACTAAATGTTACCTATCTGTGCTTGTCCACACATGAGTATAGTAATTCTTGTATACTTAGCCCGTGGCTACAAGTTTAACATTACTGGGGTTCTTGATAGTTTTGAACATATAATCACACTAACCAATTCTACCATATAAAGAATATTCAACTTTTTTGGTTCATGTAGCCTTTGCCTATACTAATGTATTTTTAGATTAATATATTATCAACAGAAATTCAGTAGACAGTTTCTGTTTGAATAAGTATATTTTGTGATACATGAACTAGTTCATGAGAGGTCTACCTATCACCCTTCATTTGTTGGTAGTGATACACTTAACACAACCCTTTGTAAGGACTTGCTGATGAAGCGATGGTGTTTACTTGCCTTGTCAATGTAGACTCCAAGGGTTTTGACAGCCTGAGAGACTGGAATTAGTATGTTGTCAATGGCAAAGGAGTGTATTGCGTGTCTAGTCTATTGAGCGTTTCAGGGGACCTAACTAAAAGTAGTTCCATTTTGTCTCAATTTAGGCAGAACCAGTTCTGAGCCATCCAGGTTTGTATGGTGGAGTAGATGGAGTTGAGGGTTTTGGAGTCAGTCTCGTAGTCACCTTTGAGTTCTAAGAGGACCTGAGTATCGTTCGTGTAGTTTGTATAGGAATAGAGGACTGGTGAATATATTATATAAGGTAGGTGATATGCATGGGCCCTGGGGGACGCCTCATTGGATGGTGCTGGGGTGTGCGGATTCTAGGTCTGAGAAGACTCTCATAGCTCTTCCTTGGAGAAATGAGGTGATCCATGCAGTGGCATTAGGTGATAAGTGTGCATAAGTTGTGAGGTGAGGCACAGGGTTTCGTTGTGAATGAGATCAAAGGCAGCCCAAAGGTCCAGGAGGAGTAATAGAGCCGGTTTGCCAGAGTGTCTAAATTCGTCCATTTGGTTCTTGAGGTCTAATAGGTCTTTTTCAGTTCCATGACCTGGCCGGAAGCCAGATTGCCGGGGACCCAGAAGGTTGTTAGCTTCAAGGAACTGCTGGACTTGCAGGTAGGCTGCTTTGTCTATGATCCTAAGGAGAAAGGGGACTGTGGTGATGGGCCTGTAGTTGCCTGGTGTGGTAGGGTCTATTGAGGGAGGGGGCAGACCCAAACTTCCTTGAGGCATGCAGGGACAGTGCCAGTTGAGAAGGATGCATTGATAAAGGCAGTGAGGAAGGGTGCAAGAGTGGAGGGGAATTCTTTGATGAGGGTAGCTGGGCAGATGTCACCTTTGCAGTTAGTGGGTTTGATGGAGTTCTTCAGTGCTGTGACTTCTTGTTCGGTGACTTCTCTGAAGGAGAATAGGGGTGAGTTATCAGACCTGTCAGTGGGGATTTGGGACGCATGGTGGTTAAGTGACTGTTGGTTGATTTGGATTTTACATTGTAACCGGTCAAGTTTGCTGAGCATGGCATCTTGGATACTATTGCCCCAGGCTTTGTCTTTGGTGATGATTTGTGGGGGTGGGGTGCGTTTTTCTAGCTCCCTGAATATGGAAAAGATCTCTTTAGCGTTGGAGCTTGCTGAGTCTATCCTAGTGTTGAATGAGGTGGCTTTGGCTTTGATGGTTGTTATTTTCAATTATTCTTTTTAAAAATCTTTTTTTTAAATTCTTCATTTATATTCAAATATAAACTATACAACATATAATCAACAGCAAAGAACAGAAACAAGGAAGGAAATCTGTCATCAATAGCTAAGAAATATGGCACCAGTGAAAAATATATACATATCATTTTCAAGCCCCTACAAGTCAAGAGATCATGGAACCTGTACACATCTAAAAATAGCCCCCAGATTTTATCAAAAATGAACGTTTTTCTCAATCTCCTACTATTTTTTAATTATTTTGCCCTTATGTTGAATTCAGTTGTGAAGGAGTCACAGGGGTTAGCTTTCCAAGTGGAGAGCGCTTCCCTTTTTTTAGATCGAAGTTCAAGGAGATTGTGGGTAAACCATACATTGTAATGCTTGGTGTGTTTGGCTTTCCTGAAAGTGAATGGGGAGATGGTGTCTATAGCTTGGGAGATGATGGTGTTAAAGGTTTGAATTAGGGATTCAGGGTCTTTTGAGAAGGTTGGTCTTAGGGCAGGACTAGTGAGGTGGGGTATTCATCTCTCTTGAGTCAATTGAAGGGTGCTTTTAGTAAGAGCTGGTGGGAGTGGTGTAATAGGTTGGTGGACTGTCTTGGCAAAGCTGATATCAAAGAGGATGGGGTGGTGGTCAGTTCAGGGCAGGGGTTTGTTAGCCTTGATGATGATTTGGCAGTTGTGTTGGGCTATCTAGTCAAGGGTGCAGCCCTTGAAGTGGGTGGGGTCTGAGATGACTTGTTGGTACCCTAGGGTACCCTGTGCTTTGTTTAGAGATTTGACTGCTATATCTTTCTGGTCATTTAGGCCGAGGTTGAGGTCACCTAGGAGGATGGCCTGAGTGAATTTTTTTAAGTTGTCTGTGAGGAGGTGAGTTAGGGCAGCTTAAAAGTCTGTTACTGGTCCCGGTGGGTGGTAGACAATGTGGAAGGTGATGGTGCAGCTAGGGGAGGGGTTGAGTTTAAGGAGTAAGTGGTCACTGTTGTTTTCAGTTGTCTTTTCTACCTTTCTGATAGGGATTGAGTCTCTTGCTATGAGGGTGACTCCACCGCCTTTGCGAATGGGCCAATCTTGTCTAAAGATAGTGTAGCCAGGGGGGATGGCAAGTGATAATGCCAGGACGGAGGCTTCATGGAGCCAGGTTTCACTAATTGCAAGAAGACCAAGATTGTTGATGGTGATAATATATTGAATGTCAAGGGTGTGGGCTGGGAGCGACCGGGCATTGATAAGGGCACAGGTAAATAGTTGGGGTGCAGTTTTGTTTGAGGTGGTGTTGTTGGGTTCTGGCTTGATGGTGGCGATGCGCAGTATAGATATGTTCGTGGAGGGAGTGGATGATAATTGTGAGTGTGTTTTGGGAGGCAGGTAGTGTGCCAGGTTTGGATTTTGATGCAACTAAAATGTTCAAGCTTTCGAGAGGTGTGGCTGGAGAGGTAGTGGGTGATCCTGTGGGTGGGTTGGCAGCAGAGGTGGTGGTGAGACGGTAATTGAGCTTTCTTTGTACACGTGCTGAGATTCTTTCTTTTCCAGTTGACCCTAGAATGGGTAAGGAAGGGGACGAGTGTTTAAAAAATCTAGGGCTAAGGCATAAGTGTCTATTTAGGGCAAGGCCTGGCATAGTAATGTTAATGTGGTTGGGGGTGTAGGTGGTAGTGAGGAGTGGAGTGGGGGTGGGTGGGTGGGTGGTTAATAAGGGTAGGAAGGGAGGGAGAATTGGTAAGAACGGGATGGGGCTCGGGAGGGGGTGGTGTCGTGGGCATCCGAGATGGGTGAGGCTATTGCCTATGCGGGTGAACATGCCTGCTGTGCAAGGGAGAGTGAGGGTCCTGGTAGGATGGGAGAGAGACTTTCTTGCGCAGGTAATATCTAATTTTTCTTGCGCAGGTAATATCTAATGTTGCAGTGCGCCGTTGAATAGCTAGGCAGGCAGCAGGGGTTTGAATGGCTAGCTAGGCCTAACAAGGATAAAATGGCTAGGCAGAGCAATGGTGAGGTGGCCAGGCTATGCATATCCTGGATATGATGTTAGGCATAGCATTGGTCAGATGTAGTTAATAATGTCTCTCAATCCTTATTCAATTACTCATATATTAACAATTTGGTCCGGTCTGACCACAATCTCGTCAAGAAAGTCTATAACTGCGTATGTCAAAATAAATCTGTTTCCAGAAAGTATCACCATCCACCATTCATTAATATCTTCATTCAGAGGGGCAAACTTTCCCAGAACCATTGTTCTCTCTGCTTTGATAATAGGGCATTCGGTAATCACATGTTTTAAAGTTTAGACCTCTTGGTCGCACAAACGACATCGATTATCAGGTCTAAACAAGTCCTTTTTTGCAAACAATATTTTCTTTGTAGGTAACAAATTTAGACGTAGTCTTATGAATTCATCACAATGGTATCTTGAGGCGAATTTTGTTAGATATTTTGCTAAATGGTCCACTCCCTGACTTTCACATTCTAATTTGAGACTCTTTTTCAATTTTCGTCTCTGCGAAATATTCATCCAGTCGCAGTACTTCAATTATTTCTTCACAGCACAAGGATTATCATGTAGTAACTTGAGTGTTGGACCTATATGTGAAATCTGTTTCAATACTTTCTCTGACCAATCTTTTAATAAGCCTTCATATTGTTTTCCGAGGGCTTCTTTTAGAATGTTGTACTCAGAAGCTGTATTTGACATTGTTAGCTTTCTTAACAGGGACATAGTCTTCCACAACACCGATGACTCAAGGGACTGTAGTCCTAATTCATATCAGATGGCACTCACTGAAGTGTTTTGTGGAAGCCCCAGTACGCATTTCCAAAGGCGACCCTCCAACAGTGGCCATATCTTGTTGTCCAAATTAAAACCAGCTTCACTGGCAAAAGAAATAGCTGCTACCACTTTTTGGCGATAGAACATTATGATTGCAATAAGAGCAAATTTACCATACTCTCGATGAAGCTTAGTGCCTTGAAGTTTTAAGCTATACATTTTGATTTTAGGTCTTCCCACTACTGTTGTTCTCGTATCGAGGTATTGAAAATTATTCCAAGATATCGGATATTCTGTGTTTTTGCTAATTCTTTTCGGGCCACAAACCATTTAAACTTTCTTCCCTTTGGCCCTTCATTTAGTCCTAATGTTACTATTTTGGATTTACCTGCATTAATTTCCATATTGTTTTTTTGTCAATGAGTCTCAAGTTCTGTTAGCAATCGTTGTAATCTAATTCCGGTAGTATCCACTATGACTAGATCATCTGCAAATGTTGCCCAGCTGATATGAAGGCCATTTATTTTTAGCGGAAAGATGTTACAATTTCTAAGGGCCTCTGGCAAGTCTGCTATATATAATTTGAAGATCAGTGCTGCTAGGGGGCAGCCTTGCTTCACTCCTCTTTTTGTTGGAATATTTGCAGATAATTTTCCTTCAGCATTCAACCTGATTTTTATGGAGAAGTACTTGTGTGAAGTTGTTTTATCATCTGAAGAAGATCCTCAGGGCATTTCCACTTGTGCAATTTCCCCCAAAGGGTTTCTCTGTTTACCCTATCGAAAGCTTGACGCATGTCGATAAAAGCCAAATACAGGTTTCTTTTGTTCTTTAGTGCCTCTAGTTTTAAAAAGTTGAGCAGAGTTAAATCAGCTCTACTCCGACACCTTTAGTAAAACCTGTTTGTCTTGGGTCTTTAATGTTGCATCTACTGCCCATTTTGTGAGTCGCTTTTGCAAAAACATTGCAACGATTTTCCCGATCACGTCCAATAGTTGGCCGGATCTGCACAATCACCTTTCTTAAATATTGGCACAACTACCGCTGATTACCAGGAACTTGGGATCATCTTCAATTGCAAGATTTTTTTTAATAGTACCTCAATGAAGATGGCCCAACTGGATTTTTGTTTCTTTAGCATCAGGTTAGATATACCGTCAGGACTGCCTGCTCCCGAGTTTTTTAACTTTGTGATTACATCTTCAATTTCATCTTTAGTGTGGGGGAGTTTCCACATGACATCCATTATTGTGTCATGAGTTTTTAATTGTCCCATTGTTGTTTGAAATACAACAGAGAAATGCGTTATCTAGGCAGACTCGTTTACCCCCTTTTCCATATTAGCTTTTGTGATTGAGACCCAGCATTTATAATTGTCCAAGTTTCTTGGTTCTTCCTACCACAAATAATTTTAGCATTGATTTCGCTTGTTCTTGACTTCGCATTTGCTTGAAGTTTGACGGGCAGTTTCTATAATTCGGTTTAGGTTTTTTTTTTTTTTTAAATGATTCATTAGGACGGTCGGATTTTAAACGCTTGAGATCGTCCATCAAAGATTTTTTTGCATCCACTATTTTTTTGCTAAACGGGTGTTTGTGTCTGATGGTCTGATTTAAAGCCACTCTTTGTTGACTTATAAAGGTCTACCCAGCATCATAATCCAAGGTACTCCCATTCTCGATGTTATAAACAGATATTTTTTCTGTCAAATCCACAATTTCTGCTGGCTTCAATTTGAGTCGATTTAGACTTGGTTTATTTCCAACATTGGCCAATAAATTTCATTAGTCTCAGTCGTTAATGAACTTACTTCCCAAGAAAGCAACACAGCATCGTGATCACTGTTTTGCATTTCCTTTATCATTAATTTTGTGATCTCTTCTCTGCTATTGCATGTTGCCCAAATGTAATCCAAGGTTTTATAGGAGTTATTACGGTGCCATGTATGGCAAGCTGGAATGTCACCAACAGTTTGGCCATCTCGCAATTTCTTGAGTTCATCACATTAAGCCAGTGTTTTCCTCGATTGTGTGCCCCTTCTGAGGAAAGATCTTTAATGAATCCATCCTTATTGACCCAGGAATAGTTCAAGTCGCTGCATATTACAACCATAGAATTGTGATAATCCAGCACAAAATCATCGACTAAATTTGATATGGAAGACAAAAGTTTTTTGTGGAACTTTTTTCTGGGTTCCAGTAAACATTTATTAGTAATATATTATTACTTTGACTGACCTTGTCTTGCGTTATTTGGATTATTACACCATGGACAAAAGCATTTGGATGGAGGGATTTTAACAGTGTCCATCCTGGAATGTTTTTCATTAGTGTCAGTAGCCCAGAAAATGGCAGACCAAAAGAATTTTTGGATGCCGGATTAAGGCTTACTGTGTAGCCTTCACAGACTGGAGAGACTCACATCCAAGTCTCCTGCAAGAAAAAAGTGATTAATTACCAGTTTTTAATACCTCATCTTGAAGTAAATGAATGAATCCACAAGTGTTCCATGAAATTAAAGAACAATGGTCCACATGTCTTGACTTGCTGTCCTAGTGTTGCTTCATTTCGATTCATCTTGAGGTTGACGAGTATTCTATTTTATTGTTCTTATTCGAATGCCTGTTTGGACAATTTGCTGACTTGCTCAAAATGTACACAAAGGGATCATCTTCTGGCTTCATTCACTGATGATCCGTCCACTCTTGACGAGTAAGCCGATTGCCCTTTTCTTGGAGACTTCTCATCTTTTTTTATTTTTATTTTTATTTTGCTATAGCTGATTAAATCAACTTTTCAAAAAATCAAAACAAATGTTTCACTTTACAATTATAAAATCCAAAAACAAAGTAATTATACCTTGTTATGAATGGCGCTTCTCAGTTTGCCCCATAAGGTTGCTGCCAATTAGGGAAAAGAAAGCTTTGCAAAAAGGTTTGTTCGTGGTATAATAAATCAATTCAAAAATTCAAAAATTTAAAAGGGATACATATGACTATCTAAAAGATGAAGTCTATAATTGGATGGATAAATATGGTCCTCCATTAAGGAAATCCAAGCCAGCAAATTCAAGCGAGACATCGAGTTCCGGTACAGACACAGAAAGAGAACCTACAAATAGAGAAGAAGAGAACCTTGCAAGTACCTCGGGATCATCAAGACCGTCAGAGACATCACCGAGAGGCAGACCTACATCTTTTTTAGACAAAGGAAGAAGAGAACAAGACGGGGGAGGATAAAGACAAAGAGGGAAACCCAACACAAGACTTCAACAAAAGAAAACATAGTGATGAATTTATCTGCAAGGACATTGACTACCAAAGAAACAGAAACATTGCAAAAAGGCCTTAGTTTTGTACCAACATATGACAGCACATTATTTGATTCTAAGATAGAACTGTATAAACTGATCAGAAAGATGAAATTGAAAGTATTCTTCAGCGAGCTTGAACATGAACAAGTGCAGACTATTGAAGAAGAACTTAAAGAGTTTAGAAGCAAGAGCACTTTCGTTCCCCCGATAAGTATACCTTCAATAGATATCTTTCAAAAACAGGTGACAAGGGATTTTGAAAAGATTCGATTTAAAGGCCATTCAATATGCAACATGAAGCCCCATGAATTGAAATTGATATGAGATTCATATGGAGATACATCTATCACAATAAGGTCTGCGGACAAAGGAGGGGGCTTGGTATTGCTAAATACTACCGATTACGAAGAAGAATGTGAGAGACAACTGAGTGACATAAATACCTATGCACGATTTTTAAAGGACCCTACACCAGAGATACGAGATAATCTGGAAGTACTGCTTGAAAAAGCTGAAGAGTTAAAGTGGAACAATCATCACATGAAGACATTTTTGATCAATTCACATCCCCGAATACCACACTTTTATACCCTACCGAAGGTCCATAAAGATCCTGTCAAACCCCCTGGGAGACCCATCGTAGCAGGTATGAACATATTATTGGAACCTCTAGGCAAATATGTGGATTATTTCTTACAACCACTCATCCAAAAAACTAACACATACATTAGAGACTCGAAACACTTTTTACAACTTCTGAATTCGACACCATTTGACCCCAATAACATTTGTTTCACTATAGATGTAAAGAGCCTTTACACCTCGATCCCTCATGACCTAGGAAGTGAGGCTGTACAATGGATGCTTCTAAAAGAAGAAGGGATACCAGCACAAAAAGAATTTATAATGGCCCTACTTGAATTTATAAGCAACAATTCATATTTTTGATATAAAGACCGATACTACCTCCAAGTAGCTGGTACCGCCATGGGGGCTACCATGGCTCCATCCTATGCTAACTCATTCATGCATACGTTCAAGACAGAATATATATTACAGAACCAACAATGGCAATCAAAGTTAAGTTTGTGGATCAGGTATATTGATGACATTTTTGGGGTATGGAAAGGCACAGAGGAAGAATTAATTATATTTTTCGAATATCTGAACAGTAAAGATACTAGAATCCAATTCACATATGAATACTCTCGAGAAAAAATACCATCTCCATGGAGACCAATAAAAGGAAACTGAAGCCTGCGCGAGCATGCTAGACAGCGGCTCACTTCCACAGCACGGGTGAACAAGTCATACGGTAAGAGCGGCTACCTTAAAGGAATCTCTGCAAATATGGTAGTGAAACCAATAGTCCGGTGACATTTTATATTTCTGTCCACAGATACCTCTGTGTACATGCTCGTACACATGTAAGAAAATAGCATAACCCAGGTAGGACCCGCATTGATATATAATTCCATCTACAAAGACAGTATTTACCAGCTTGTCAGCTAACTAAAATGTGCTTTCTATTTTGTTTTCTTTTCACTATGGTACACACGGATTGTTTCTACACACAATACGGTATGTGTTTTGTATCGGTTCTACTTAAATGAAATGGTTTGTTAATTTGCCAATTATGAACAAATATATTAATGGAATATTAGTTATGTGGTACTAAAAATTGCCTTAATACTGCCCTGAAGAAGGTTAATCCGAAATGCATTGGCTCTTATGTATTATGGGCAACTCAAGATGGAAACTCAATTTATGATTTTCAGGATTACGCGACTCTAAAAATTAACAGGATTGTGAATTAAACATACCCAGTTACAAAATATACACTTTTGAATTGATTTATCATACCCCGAACAAACCTTTTTGCGAAGCTTTTTTTTCCTTAATTGGCAGCAACCTTATGGGGCAAACTGAGAAGCGCCATTCCTAACAAGGTATAATTACTTTGTTTTTGGATTTTCTAAGTTTGGATAGGTCCTTGTGCAACGGGACCTATATGGACTGTCAGCTCCAGGCAAAAGTATTTTGAATGTAAAAGTATACTCATCTACAGAATCTGATTACCAAAGGATTGAATAAAAGTAGTGCCCTCCTCTTCATCTATATATTTTTCACTTTACAATTATCACATTAATATAATAATACAAAATATTGAACAATTTTGATTACAGTCAATTAGGCACAATTAAAACATTAATATACACATTAATTTACACAGCAAGAAAAAAAAAAGGAAAAGAAAAGCATCTAACATTTTCAGATGTAGTTTGGAATGACATTACAGTTTGATTTCGCTAGGTAGAATAGCTTCTAGAAATTGAACTAGAGCTTTTATCACAGAGAATTTCGTGTTTGAGATTAATATACTCCAAATCTGATTTTCATCTAGCTCAATGATCAAGTTTAGCGTGTTAGAAAAAAACTTAACCCGTTGTTCATTCAACTTGCCACAAGATATCACCAGATGTTGAAGCGTTTCTCTTTCAGTGGCAATATCACAGTAACAACAGTAGTACATATCAGATGGAATGACATTACGCCTTGCAAGGACTTCCCTAGTTGGCCATAGGTTCAGCCTAAGGCGTAACAATGTATTCCTTATGGACGACGAAGGACAATTCAATAGGTAGCCTGCCGTTTGGCCTAGTTTTTTATTGCCAAGATTGCTATTGCTGAAGTCTTTATATTTCAGGCAAGATTCTCAGAAAAATGCACACATCCTCCACTTTACTCTACACACCAAAGAGTTTAGGCCTAATTCGAAACGCAAAATTGGCATGGGTGTACAGTTTGGGAGATGTAATACCCTTTTCCAAAAGCCAGCCTCCAGTTTGTTCCACCTTTTATCACTGGTATATAATGTTGATTCCACTCCATAGATCATAACAGGAATTACTTTTTCTTCATAGAAAAGAAGAAGATGTTTCAAAGTGAATTTCCCATATTTATAAATTAGGATTCTAGCCTGAGAAGTCAGGCTTCTAAGTTTAGACTGAATATTGATCAAGAATAGCTTGTCAGTAACAGTATTCTCTATTGTGAGCCCCAGATATTTATATTCTGATACTTATTTCAAGGGCTCATTTCTAATGGACCAGATGCAATTGTTAGTTTTGTTTTTGCCTTGGTTTTTGCCGAATAATATTTGAGTTTGTCCAGGTTAACTATTAGATGGTTCACTTCAATATAGCAGGAAAGGGCAGATAGTAGATGTTGTAGTCCCTTTGGCGTTTGTGATATCAGGACCAAATTGTCAGCATACAATAGCCATGCTATTCGCTGACCCCCTAGTTCAGGAGCATCTGAGACAACTTGAAGAAAAGATTTACCCATGTCCAAAATGTATAGATTGAACAAATTAGAGGCCATAATACAGTCTTGTTTAAGGCCTAGATGTGTACTAAATGATGAAGACAAAAGTCCCTCCAGGGATAATCTCACCTGCATAGTTGTCTCCGAATGGAACTGAATTATCAATGCTAACAGTGAGGCTGGACAACCAAGAAGTTCTCATTTTTGAAATAATAGTTTGCGGTTTATTGAATCAAATGCTGTCCGAAAATCATTGAATGCAAAATACAAAGATTGTTTCCGGGAGGCGTACTGGGATTTAAGCATGTTAATAGCCATCATATTAGGTAAGGTGCCAAGCCCACTGACAAATCCAGATTGGAAAGGATCTGTCTTGTGATGATTCTTGGATCAGTTATTCAGGTCTCTTAAAATTAGGCGGCAGAAAATGTTCCCGGGAGCATCTAACAGGGAAATGGTCTGTAACTGGCCGGGTTTGCTCGATCTCTGTTCTTATAGATTGGAATAGTGATGGAATGCTTCCAAGATACCAGAATGTTTTGTGATGCGAGTATGGCCCATATGATCGGAAATTGTTTCATTAGCATATTTGACAACCCATCCGGACCGAACGCCCTAGAGCGGCTAGCTTTATTGATAAGATGTCATCTTTATCAAACCTTAGATGGAATTTAGTATGATGCGTGTGCCTGAATGGGCTCATTTCGTTGGAGCAGAAAATAAATGTGTATAATACTGGACCCACGTCTCCTGTTTCACGTCATTGGTCTGAACTGCTACCTGGTATCCTGCAGTCGCTTGATTGATAATTTTCCAGGAGTCTGCAGAGCTTTTACTGGCCAATGATTTTAACATATTGCTGCCATCGCATTGGTATAGTTTAGCCTTCAATCTCCTCATCCAGTTCCTATATTTGGTTTTGATATGAGTCAAGGCTAAAGCTTGTTTGTCACCAGGAAGTTTATAGGCTGCCCTCCTTTCAAAACGGACCAGTGATTTCTTGTTTTTTACTTCTTGATCAAAAACATGAAGATGAGGTGTTTGTTTTTGTCTGTGGCGAATGGAGCTGGCTGAAACAACTGCATTAATTCATGATAAATTACTGTCGGCCCTTGGTTCCCCATAGTTTCATACTTTATCTGAGCATCATAACATGACCTAAATGCTTCTAAGGAAGACTCCGTCCAGGTTAATCTACTCCTAGCAGAGTTTACCATAATAGAACCCTCGATGTATTGAGGTTGTCCTTGAGTCATGTTAAATTTGGATGTCCAGGTCAAATTTAGCATGTTATGATCACTCGCTTCAGTATAAAGAACTTGGAAGGATTTTATTGCATTCCACATATTCTTAATCACATAGATGTAGTCAATGATTCCCCTGCTAGAGGCTCGATGCCAGGTTGCCCTTGCAGGAGTGTCAGTAGCAAAAGATCCATTTAGCATAAGCAGGTTTCTGGACTCAACAAAGTTTGACCACTTAGCTAATTAATTAATGCATAATGGATGTTGTCTCTAGTAAGGTTCGACATTTGCACAAACGGATTAGGTGAAAACCATGCTTCTGATTTTAAGGATGAACTCTGCTTAATGGCAGTTAACAAACCCGATACTGGTCTCCCGGCGATGCCTTTAACCGCTGGATTCAAGAGGATATCATGATTATTCCAAGAAGGAGCAGTGATAAGCCAAGATTCTTGTATTAATATTACATCATAAGGTAGTAAATCGATTTTCTTTTTGTTTATTAAGTGCTTCTATCCTATCCTCTAGAATTCCAGCTAATCAAAGATAGAACATTTTCCTGAGGAACCAGATGCTAACAGTGAGTAACGTTTGTGTTGCAATTGCAGTTATGTGAGCATGTATTTTGCTTTTTATTTAGTTGATGTTTTGTGGATTGAATGGAAGATACTGGAGCAGTATGCTCAGAGGGGCCCGGCCCTGACAGAACTATAAATCCAAGGTCATACAACTGGGACTTAACGGCCCAAATGCTGTTAACTACGACTCTGGAATTGATCCACAAGATCACTGATGACTGATTCATTGCATCCGAGAATTCTACTTGCTCAATATCTATGGTACCAATATCGTCTAGCTCAGAAATCTCACTAAATATGGATAACACCGAGGCTCTATTCAAGTTATAATGAGGAGCCGGAGAGGGCCGGCATATCATGGTTAGTGAGTGGACTGCTGGCCGTTTAGTCGAAGGAGTTGGATTTTTTTGTTTTATCAAATTTCGAAGGTCATGCAGATTGCGATTCTCTATGTCCTTGGTCCGAGACTCACTTCCATTTAAAGCATTTCAGTCATCAAGGATCCACAGTAAGGTGGATGTAATCATATTTTCTATAGCTGGAGATGGAGAGGTTTGAGCTAACTGATCATCACTCTTACTTCGAATTTGTGTATTTGTCAGTGCCTGTGTAGGATGAGTACTATCAGGCACTTGGAATTGAACTGTTTGAGATATCTGTGACAACGGAGGATTAGGCTTGATCGTGTTTGCACTTGTGATGTTACAGAGAGTTTTTGGAGCGGATGGTTTGTTATCGCATATCGAAAAGCTCAAGCTCTTAGGGGCAGGTTTAGAAGCCATATATTCATCCACTGCTTGTCTTATTTCTCTGTGGCGAGCAATTAGGGCCTGATCCTCCAACACTGGAGGGGGATTTGTGAGTAATACTTCCCTATTCTGTTTTTCGCTGTTCTCGGCATAAACAGCTGAGAGTGCACTTACCAGGTCATTCAAGGGGCTATACGATTGAACAAGGCTACTCTTTTCTGGAAGGACCTGACTCTTCTTAGTCTGGAATCGCAGCATATATATTCTTGCAATAGCCTTAGATGCAGTTTTAGTTGCTGTCGAAGGAAACAATAGATTTTTGATGAACAATTTGATTTGGGATGTTCGCTTGGCCGTGGTTCTAATATTTTTAGATTTCTTTCATAGATCACCCTTAATTATACCTCTTTTAAGAGTCAGGTCCTATGTGTTTGTACTTACGCCTTCAAACAGTGCATCATTTTTTTTTTATATATCAGTAGAGGAATCATTTGCCATGCAAGCCAAGTCAATAATAGGATTCAGTATGAATGGTATGTTATGGGGTTTCTGTGGAAGCTCTTCTGGCTGCAGGTTGGTTTGAGAGCTTACCGAAAATTTCAAGATGGGCGTAGTAAGTAAATCACCTTGTATCTCTAATTTATTTGAGGTGGAATGCTGCCAGGATAAAATCTGATTGAGTTGATGTGAAAGTACATCAGCCTTATTAGTGAGTGCATCAAACAATTTAGCCAGGGAGAGTAATGCTGTGTTCATTGAAGTGCAATTTCAGTTAAGCCGTTTGTGTTTTCTACTGGTTCAGCCAAGGAGAAATGATTGGTCACCGCTTTCCGTGGAGTTGGAGCTATGAAGGACAGTTTCTCCACCGAGTTCATGTCACTGATGTTTGTGAATAGAACCAGTGATTTTGATAGGTTTCAGATAGTGCAGAGAAACATGAGGCATTCGTGTCTAAATAGGTTACAGCCATATCACCAGTAATACTTATTTTGGACAATTTAGAATTTGAAATATCATCATCAGACAGACCACTCAAAACAGGTATTTTGCCAGTGATTGCACTAGGGCCGGTTACAACATTCTTTGGCAGAATGCTATCAGATAACGATACATTTTCTTTTGCAAAAATTACCGTTGGAACAGTCACCGTGGGATGATATACCTGGCAATCTGGTATTTTCACATCCAATATGGCCTGTTTGCCAGTGTGACCAAGTGAAGAGCCATTTTGAGGGCATCTATTTGTGTCGACTGAATTTGATGTAGGACGCATTGATGCACTTGGCATATTTTCATTTTCCAGATCGATAGTGTCCAGATGTTTTAAGTCACGACAGAAAGGCCGAATATCCATTCCCAATAGGATTTCAGCCTTTGTACTTGATTTGGGCTTTAATGAGCCCATAAGTGGTGTCGAGCTTAGTCGAGTTCTTTTTGTTGGGCATTGTGGCGAGTTTTGGAAGGATCCCAAGCCAATTGGTGCAATGGGCAGCCGTCACTACCGGCATGCCCGATTTCAAAGATGTTATACCCCGTTTCATTGTTAACGTGAGTTAACTCCAGTCACAACACACAAGGCCCTATAAATCAAGCAAGACCGGATCGTACCAAAGCTTAGCCATGACCCGCGACAAGCGCGGCAAAGCGGCTAAGGAGTACTTTCCGGTACTTACTCCGGTGCGTGCGCGCAGTGCGCACGCGAGCCCAAATATATAGTCCCGTCTACAGGCGTTAAGGGCTCATCATAATGGAAAAGGAAAACAAAGTAAATAATAGTGGACTGCTATAGTAGAAGGTAAAGTAAGCAGTTCTTGAAGTGTTTCTTCACCTTATGGGAGCTGGAGTCCTTGTGTTAAGTCCTTGCACAGAGGCAGTAGAAAGATCCAAAAAGAAGGCAAACAAACGTCTTCAGATGAGAAGAAATCAGCGGGCTAATTGGTACTTTCCGGTACTTCCTCCGGTGCGCCGGAGACTTCTCATCACGGGCACTAGCATTCCCAATCTTGTATCCTAATGTTAGTAAATCCATTTTAGCTGCTTTAAGAATATTTGCAACCAAATGGTATTGAACTGGAGCAAAACTCGGTCAGAGTGCCTCTCAGACAAATATTCCACTATAATAATATGTATGCACTAATAATGAGAGAGATCAGGTGCAACAAATTAGGTTGAATCTTAAAACGTATTGATCCTTTTGTGGAGCTGCTCTTTATATTTAAGTTAATAAGAATTCTAACCTGTTGATATATGGTTATGTCTTTGTTATTGGATTTATTGTTTCGTAATGTTTCATGAATGAACATTCACGTGATAAAAGGACATATTAGAAAATACACATTGACAGTATATACACGTGACAACTTTAACACGAAAAAACAAAGTGAGACATATACTAACTAATGAGAGGTAATCCTTATAGCCAACCCCACCCAGCAATTCCTCACACCTGTCACAAGGACAACATTGCATAAACTAATGTACACTTTTAATGGACATTCTTCACATTTGAACAACACAACAAAACATCTCTCGCACATAGCTTATGCTGGAAATCGAAAGGACACATAACATTACTACAGTGAATTAGAAAATATACGGACCACTATACACAATAACAAACCTTTGCATCAAAAAATACGCTGACAAATCTGTCATCTATTACCTGATCATAGGGAATACCTACACACCACCCAAATCCAAATTTGTGTTAATCATGTGCACTTTTAAAAGGCAGTTGTCATACCTATGTGTTTCATAAAACGCACCAAAATTTGACAAACTAACCACATTTACATTAGAACTTTTGAATTTTACAACATGCTAATAGCCTACTAAAAATACTTACTAAGACATAAGATGCAAAATATTGTTTTAGCTCCACCTTCTTGTGTGCTTCATGAAGTTTATGGTGCTGAGTGCTAAGAAACCTTTTATGCCATTGAGCTTCCAAGGAGCCAGTGGGTGGTACTGCAGGCCATATGTCTATCTGATAAAAACTTTGGTAAGGATAATTTCATTATTTAAAAACACAAACAAAAAAAATAAACATGTTTCCAGGCATACATGCACTCACAAGTGCCTTTGTCAACGGCTTGCTCATCAACACCCCCAAGACGCAATCATACATACCATGAACAAAAACTTGTGCACCAATAATTGCAGACACACATGCCATCTTACCAACCATAGCACTAACAGAACCCTCTGTAAGGGTGTCCAAGCAGGAAGCAGACACAAAGGTGGCATGGTTTTGGTTAAAGACTTTTTTTAGTGTATTGAAATAGGTCTTCACTACCCCTATCTTCTAAGAGGGGTTTCCCTGCCTTAAAACTGATACTAAAAGGGTCTGTCGGAATGTCCATCAAATTAATGTGCACCATCCTGTGTCACGGTTTGCTACTGTCCGTCACACTACAACTAAAGGATAAAGTTAAAAAAAATATTTCTTCAGGAGAATGTCCACTTCTCCTGCTTTTCGGCTAGTGTCTAGAAGAATGTTCTCTTACAACAAAAATGCAGGTTTCACCAAGTCCTTATACAAGTTCACATCCAGGAGAATGTCTCCCTTCTCCTGGTGTAGATTTATACAGTTTCCATTAAAACCAGGGGAATGACTCCCTTACGCTGTTGTTTCCAGCACAACTCTCAGCTCAGGCCAATAGAATCCCTCCCTTCTCCTGGTATTGCTTGGCACAGTTCACAAAAAAGCCAGTGGGAATGACTCCCTTGCACTGGTGTCTTAAACACAACTCCAGGTTCAATACCAGGAGAATAACTCCCTTCTCCTGGTATTGCTTGATACAGTTCACAACTAGGCCAGGGGGAATGACTCCCTTCGCCAGGAAATGTATTGCAGCTCCCAGTTTGGTACCAGGAGAAAGACTCCCTTCTCCTGATATTGCTTGGTACAGTTCTCTCTCACTGCTTTTAGCTTCATGTCAGAAGCCTTCTGTCTGGTTGAGCGACCTCATAGCTATAATGGCCTGTCATTTCTAATATTTCATAAGGTCCACACGATCGTGAAAGCATTTTGTGCTCTGAGGTGGGTAAAAAGCCTAAAACCTTCTGTCATATGGAAAATAACTGTGATACCAGCTTTTATCATAATGACTCTTTTGGCTTTCTTGGGTCTGCCTTAGATGTTTTTGGACTGGGTTGTTGAGTGTCCTGACCCACGTTTGAGCTATCATGCTGCAACATCTGGTGCTGTGGGCTTAGAAAATCCAAGATGGCCAAAAAGCCCACATGTGCGCCAGAATCTAGGAGAACCACGCAGTTTGTGCACACTAAGATGGTTGCCTAACTTGCCACCCACCAGTGCGAGCAGGATGGGCCGGGGTGCCATGAGTGAAATGTGTGCCAAAGGAAAAACCGCACTTTAAAATCACCTTTTGTTTCTCTGAATGCCAGCTCAAAATGCCTATTTTCAAACATTGCAACACATCCAGAAATCTCACTGAACACCAGCAGACATCTGGCAGAATGATGTATGTGTGCATACTAAATCTGGGAAGTTGAAGAGCCCCAAAACAATGTTCATAACAAGACTGGCTGAGCGCTGCAGGTCTGCAGCAGCCTAACTGAAACTGGATTTAAAACTACCAAAAATCGAAAATGTTTAAATTAACTGAGTGACCTACTTTTGAGTGTCACATAGTTTGTCACTGTTGAAATGTCATAGTTTTGAACTCCGAATCAGCATTCTAGCTGCATATGTAAACATTGTCTTGACTTAAACTGGGGAACAAAAAGTGACATTTTATCTGAAACCTGGCTTAATGAAACTGAATTCTGCCTGACATCTACCCCCACAGGAGTTAAAACCTGCTCAGCCACTCTTCCCCTTCCCAAAAGGAGTTGTCACCTCTCTGATTAGATTAGGGGTGGAGCAGCTACAGGGAGTTGAACAAAGGCCTGTTCTGGGCCCAGGCAGATGGTTTATTAGGGTGGCCGTAAAATAGCTTCCTCTTGGCAGAAGCTGGGAGGGGCAGGGTCTCTGAGCTTGGCAGAAACTGGATAAACTGGTTTCTACACCATGTGACCTGAAAAGACACACCCCTGTTGGTTAGAATATGATTCTAAGAAAGATGTATAACTCACAGTGCGGACTTGTCAAAATTATTTAAATGATACCATCATTCTTGTGAATTTTCTGTGCACGTTTTAAGACGCGTTAGGAATTTGTGTGATGTTCTGGGGCAAAACCCCGCTATTTATGGATACTACAGACTCTGTGTTTAAGCTAGAGACATGGGAATTTACTGGAGTATGTAAGGACAGGCCGTGTATATGTGTATAATTTTTAATGAAGAACCAAGGTTGCATAACCCACTAAAATCGAAAATGTTGCCGTTTCTGAATGCAAGCCCTCAGGAAGAGCAGATTTGGGACAGAGACTACCTCATGTGATAGGTAATATGTACATGCAATGACAAACCACTATGTATTTGAGAAATGTGTATTTTGATCAAATATAGATTTGTGGGCAAACTGACCAGGGGAGGATCCTCTGACCCATAAAACCTACAGCATCACTCTGACTCACAGTTCCTTCCCCAATCATGGGAGAGGGGAGAATTGGGCCAATGACAAGTTGAAAGAGGGGCTGGCTAGTGATGCTGCACACACACCCACTTTCAAAAGACATAAAAAGAGCCACTGGAAGCTAGAGAGGACATTCAATTCCATTTGCCGCGGAGCCTGATGACCGACAACTTCACATCCAGAGATCCAGACTTCAAATCCATCAATCTCCAGAACCTGTAGCAGTATCCAGAAAGCAGAGCAGTATCCAGAACCAGAGGCCAGAGATCCAGAGTGACCCAGACCGCTGTTAGCAGAACCAGAGAGCTGACCCAGATCACTGTGAAGTGTCGAGACTAGAACCGGAGTCAAGTCCAAAACCTGACCAGATCCGTGGGAGGCCTAATTCAAAAATATATTGTGAGTACCTAGCAGAACTGTGCAGAACCAATCTCTTAGTTAAAATAATCTAATCCAAACTATTTTAATCTAACCAGAACTGCCTCCTAACTGTCACCTGTCATTTGCAAAGCTGTCACCTGTCATTTTCTAGCTGCAAGCTGTAACCTGTCGCTTTGAACTTTTAAAATTTCAAATCCGAAAAACAACCTTCACAAAATCGTTCATAACTCCGTAACCGTTTGTGCGATTTGCGATTTGGCCCGATTTCTTTACTTGTAAAAAGATAGCTGCTTTTGCCTGAACTACTAAATTTCATTTGCCTCTTAAGAACCATCCCTGAATCATTGCTAGAGTGAGCCTGGACTAATATTAACTAGATACCACTCACCCTGAACCTCCTGAAGGGAATTAAAAGCATTTTCAGCATATTTCTCACTGCATTGTCACCATATTCAAAGCACTTGGGTCTGTGTTTCAAAACTCCTATCTGTTGTATAAGCTGCTGGGGGGGAATTGAACTGAACTCTATTTGATTGCATTCCTAAGAACTGAGTCCCATTCTATTCATCTCCTTACATTGCATTAAGGGGGGGGGGGGTGAATTGTCCAAGAAAGGGATTACATTGTCTTTTGCTGAAATCCTATCAAGTTATTTTCTGTACTGCATTTCATTCCACATTGCATCCATTTGAAACCATAAAAGTATTGTTGCTATAGTAACCATCCTATAACCACTCATCATTGATTATAAAGAAGTGTGCTAGTGCCGGACTATCCATTATTGATTACTGCTCAGATTAAGTGTGATATTCAATTATTAATTTATGATAAAGTGTGATATATATATATATATATTGTTTAAATTATCAAATAAACCATTTAAACTTGCAAAACAGAACTACTTCTTGGCTCAGTGGGGTCAGGGGGATTCCAAGAGAGCGGTGTTATATAGGGGTAGTCATCCAGAACTCATGAACTGGACATAAAGATATATCAATAAGGGTTTCCATTCAGTATCCCAGAGTAGGCATTGACTTAGCTGTAGTGTTGAATTGAATCCTCTTACAAAGTGGGGGCTCGTCCGGGATGTTTGGGTTAGATCTATCACTTGTGCAGATTAATACAGTGTGCCAGCTGACCAGATACACATATCCGGTCGGATCACCACGCTGTGTTACGCTGTAAAGCACTCCTCAAAGGAACGCTCTAAGGAAAAGGTCTGTTTTGCAAAAATAAAATACAAACTTCTGTAAGTCAGGAAGGAACTCAAATTCCAGAATGACGACCTTGGTAGATATGAAAATAGCCAGAGAGCAATTCTTGCATAAGCTATTTGTGAGAGGTGAGTGGACTCACCAGGACCGCATGGTCTGGTTGCAGGCCATCACGCAACAGGTCACTGAAACAGGGTCAGATATATGGAGAGATCAGGGTCCCTTACATGTGGCCCTGAGTGAACTATACACGGCTCCTAAAGCTAAGGATGAACAAGACAAGATGGTTAGGATAGCGGCATACCTGTACCTATATATGGGAGACATGCAGGATAAATGTACTGAAAGCCAAGATCTGGCGAATAAGCGACAGATGGCGTTAGAGAAGGTCCAATCTGACCTGGTCTCTTCTGAGCAGAGGCTGCAGGGGAGCCAGGAGTCAGAAAATGATAGTAGGCAGTATATCATTAAAATAAAAGAGGACATGGATATACTGCAACAGGAAAAGACAGACCAGGTTACCAGAATTCTGGCTTTGCAGAAGGAACGCCAAGACAGTTTGGACTCCCTACTGCAGAGCCAGAAAAAGCTGGAGCAACAGATCAATTTCAACAGGGCATGCACAGAGCAGGTAGCCACCCTGCAAATCCAACTAGACAGAGAGAAAGAGGAGAGCAATAAACTGATCCTGAAAGACCTGGATACCCAGGCAGAGTTTGATCAGGAGCGCCAGAAAGCTGATGCCTTCCAAAGGCAAAGGGACGACCTGACGGCACAGATGCAGACTCTTAGTCAGGAAAGGGACACCTTAGGCCAGGAAGTCTGCCACTTAAAAAGAAAAATGGAAGAAAATCACCTGGCCCACCAGGGACTAGGTGACCTCCAAAAAGAACACCAGGACTTGCTAGAGCACACCAGGAGGGTGGAGGAGGCTCTGGCAAGAAAGGAGCAGGCCAGTAGGGAAGGGACTCAGGAGGTAACCCTCCTGCAGCAAAGACTGGCCCAGAACTCCAGTACCAATCAGGAAACGCAGAGAGAGAATGAGGCTCTCTGCCAGCACAATGATAGGCTCCAACAACAGGTAGCGATGCAGGAGAGACTGATAGAGTCTAGTAAGGCCTTAACTGAGGAACTGAAGGCGCAGGCTCTTGCATTGCAACAGGGAGCAGGGGCGGATAGAGACCAGGTTCGCTGGGAAAGGGAAACTCCTGAGCATAACCTCAGGAGCCCTAGTACCAGAGGCCTTTATCTCTCTCAGTCCCTGGACTCTGCCACCCCCATGTCCCCTGGCGCACATGAGCACCGGGCCACAGGGATGGCAGATTACTATCCAGCCAGAAGCATGGGGCTCATAGGCCAGTACCTCCCAGGAATGGATGGGCGGGCATCCGGGTATGGGCACCCAAGCACAGTGCAATTTAGTGGGGAACCCCAGGAGAATAGGCCCATTAAGGGCATCCTGAAAACTTCTGCCCAGTTAGGTCAGTGGTGGGGGTACCCATCAAATCCTGGCAGCAAGGAGGAATCTGAAGACTCCTCTGAACGGCGCAGGACGCAGGAGACCAAGTCCCCACATTCTGTCAGCCACTCCCAGGCTCGCAGAATCCGGGAAAACCTGGAAGATCAGACAGGAACCTCTGGGAGCAGTGCCTCTGAGTCAGAGAATGAATGGACCAGGGTTACCCGAACCAAAAAGGCTAATAAGGCAAAAAGGGCCTTGCTTAAGGACCCATTGAAGCAAATAAAGGCAATAAGGAGTGTTATCACGCCTTATCATAAGAACGCCAAGTATTCCGTATGGGAACACTTGGAGCTCTATGAGCAAATGATGGAGACTTTCCATTTGAAGGACAGCAGTAGCTGCATCCAGTACGTCAAATGGACATTCTCCCCAGAATACTCCAGTTTCTTTGCGGGGCTGGAGGACCAAAATCATTTAAGATGGTCCACCTATAAGGCGGCCATCTTGAAACATTTTTCTGTTCACAGAAATCCTCAAGAGGCTCACAATCAGCCTATAATTTGCAATGTGGGGAGGATCAGGCCCCACAAGAATTTGTGCAAGAACTGAAACGTGCCTTTGCGCAGACCACCAGAAGGGTGCGCACAGACAGCAGAGAATTTGTCAATACATTTTTCCATGCCTTGCCCAAATATATAATGACCCAGCTCGTGAGAGATTTTCATGAGAAAATATCTTTAGACTGGGTCATTGAACAGGCTACCCGGTTCTATGAGGTGCAGAAGCCCATAGAAAATAAAAGCAATACCCAGAAAAATCCCAAAACCAACAGCACCCCTGCTGCTGCCAAGGTGGCAGAGGTAAAGGTTTCCCCCGTTTTAGATTTGGAGATGGGGGGGCCTAAAAACCTGCCTGCACCAAATAACTCACAGCCCAGAAGGCCCTCGGGCCAGTCACAGACTGGGAGTCGAGGAGGTAGTCCCACAAATGGGGTCCCCCGCTCCCCTGACTATGTAAGTCCCCGCTACAAGGGAAACCGACCAATCCTGGGTTATGTGTGGACTCCTCCAGCCCAAGGGGGGGGGGGATCCAGCCAAGCACCTAACCCAGGGAACTTCCCTCCCAACTTCCCCCAGGAGGGCAGAAATTCTCCAAATCCTGGGCAGAACTTTTTCCCCAGGTATCCACCCAATTTCCAGCCCCAAAATCATCCATCCTTCTTTCCCCAATTCCCTGAGCCCAGACAACCTAATCCGGGAGAGGGGAGGCCAAGGGTGGAGGGGTACCAAAATCTTCCCAACCAGGGGTACTACCAGAGAAGGGATAGCTACCCTTCCCGGGATCAGCCCAGGGGAGAAAATAGAGCCCCGTATCAGCCTGAGCGGGTTTCACAACTTGAGCACCAGGTCCAAAATATGGCACGGGATCTGGGTCACATACTGAGGGCTCAACAGAACCCTCAGATGTGCATGCCGCCGCAGAATGCCCCAAACTCTGGACCTGGTGCTCCAGAACAATGACGGGGGCAGCACCCCGATAACACACCGGTTCCCAGGGAGGAGGCACAAGGGGAAGGGGGGTGTAAAGCCTTGGAGGAAGCTTCCTTCCCAACTTGTAAACAGCCCCTGGAAAACCAGCAACCGGAAACAAAATCTCCTGCCCCTGAAAGTCTGCCACCCAAGGAGCAGAGAGGAGGTAGGAGAAACAAAGGACCCAAACAGACCCACTTTGTGGAGGAGGTTCAGGTCTTCCAATTTGAGGGAGAGGGATCCTCAGAAGATCCTGGGAAAAGGATCTTCTCCTTCAGAGATGGGGGAACTCCTCCCAAGGACAAATGGGTCCCAAGGGATGTCAATTCAGACTGGGGAGATATGGAGACTGAGCTACCGCCGCCCATCATCTCATCCCAGAACCCACAATACCGAAATCCCCTGGTTCAAACCCATCCTGGTGACTGCCTCCAAAAAGAAGGGGGCGGCCCAGAACCGGAACCAGGGGAACCCACAATGGCTCTGATCTCCAGTTGCCAACTTTTTCTTTCAGATTCCCAAGGCTCTCCACAGAATTCTGCCCAAATCTCTTCTCTAGCAATGTCCAAAACCAGAAAGTTAGCCCACCAGTTGTCCAAAAATGTGCATTATCTGTGCCCCCTTGAGGAGAAGGAGGGAAGATACTATGCCCCGGTACAAGTACAGGGGCAGGGTACAATTTTGGCACTGGTGGACACTGGATCCCAAGCTACCCTTCTGTCCAAAAGGGCCTTTGATGAACTAAATGCAGGAAGGGGGGAGAATTACCGTATTCCTCTCACCTCTCTTCCTGGACAACTGCAGAACTTTGACGGGAAGGAAATTCCCGTTGAGGGGACTGCAGACTTGGACATTAAAATTGGGCGACACAAGGTGAAACACCCGGTCATAGTAGTGACTCCAGAGGGCACCCCTTGTTTACTAGGGAATGACCTCCTGAGAAGGTTGTCACCCCTAATAGATTGTGTAAACAAGGTCCTCTGGACCCAGACTAGCCGACCAATAAAATTAAAACAGAGTGTCAACCATGTTAGTTTAAACGGCACCTGCCACATGGTTGAACAAAAATCTGACCAAGTACAATTTCACTTCCAGAACAACCAAATTCCAGACGTGACAGTAATAGCAGTAGGACAACAGACTGGTGATGGGGGGTCCTCTCTATTTCTGAAAATCAACCTTTCTTCCAGTTTAAAGTGGTATTCCACACTGGAAGGAAACACCCTGAAATTCTTTACTAACCCACAATCAGAAACTCCCACTCCTATAGTCCAGAAAGATGTGAAATCAGCTCAGAGTCTGGCTGATATTCAGCAAATTGGAAAGCAGTTGTTCATCCCTGTTCAGTTAAATGATGGGAAGGACTCTGTTCTCGCTCGAGTGTGCGTGAACAACGGTAAGAGCTTCATCAGCGAAGCCATGTTCCTCCAATTCCCAAAAGATCCAGCCATTCCCACATTCAAACTGATAGACAAATGGGAAATGGACCTGGAAGCACCTAATTCCAAACAGCTCCTGCCAAGCAGGTGTATGCTCAAAATCTCCATTGGCAACAATAGCATAGTCCATAATTGTTGGGTCGTGCGAGACGTCACTGCCGACTTTTACTTAGGCAGTGACATTCTCAATCGCTTTGCCATTAGTTTGGACCTAATAAACTTCAAAGCTTGGTCCCGATTAGCGGATAATCCCATGGGCTTTGATGATCCAGAAAAAGCATTTAGGTCAGCTCAATTGCTACCTTATGCAGTTGAAATTCAGATTAAAGAGGAAGTCACTATCCCAGAAAGGACCCGACAATTCTCCCTGGAAGTGAAAGTTAAAAGAGGAAAACATTTGAAAAACCCTGATGCTTACATACATCTAAATGCTTCTCTCCAACAGCAAGGGTTAGGGGTAAACCCAACACCATTAGTCAACATAGAACATGACACCATTCCAATAGAGGTGGATAACAGCGACTTAAAGAGTATTACTCTAGCAGCAGGCACCATTATTGGAATGGCGGTTGATGACCAACATTTTTCCATTGATCTAGGAAATGACCTGTTAGGACCAATCCCCAAGGACTGTTTTGACAGTGACAGTGAGGACAATACAACACCAGACAGGATTTTTACCCGGCATGGGGGGAACTTCCTGGTGTACACTTCTTGCCCCTATGGTAAGGAAGATGTGACTTGTGACTTCAGGAGGGATGAGGTGATTTTCCAGGTCCATGAGGGTTGCCTTTCCCACCTGAGGCCTCCAGTCCAAATCAGCACTCTGACCAGGGACTTCTCCACCCAGCTGGAGGAGGCCACTGAGATAGCCAAACCAGAAGTCTTTCCAGGCTTCAGGCAGATGGTGGAAGAGAGAGTCAACCTAGCTGATGCCTGTGTGACTCTGGAACAAAAGCAAAAGTTGAAACAAGTTTTCTTGGATTTCCAAGATCTCTTTGCGGTAGACTCATATGACTGTGGTCGCACCGACATCCATACAACAACAATCCCCAGGGACCCTGGAATGACTCCAGTGTTTGTGAAGCAATATCGCTTGCCTCTCGCATCCATGGAGTCCCTTACTGAAATAATTAAGAACCTTGAGTCCCGGGGGATAATCCGTCCAGTCCACAGCACTTTCAATAATCCGGTGCTGGGAATATTGAAGCCAAACGGCCAGTGGAGACTCTGCGCCGACCTTAGGGAGCTCAAAAAACGGGTCCATACTTCCCGATGGCCTCTGCCCTACATTGACCAAGGGCTGGCCAAGATCCAGGGGTCACAGGTATTCACTGCAATAGACCTGACCAATGGATACTGGACTGTGCCTGTCAGTAGGGAGGACCAATACAAGCTGGCTTTTACCTTTGGGGCCAGCAGTACACATGGACCCGGACTCCCTTTGGATACCTCAACTCCGGCAATGAATTCAACATTTTCCTACACAAGGCCATGCCCGACCTGGGTGCAAGGGGTAACCTGGTTTATGTAGATGATGTCCTCATCAAAAGTTCATCTGTGGAGGAACACATAGCGGAGATCCGTTATGTTCTGACCCAGTTGAGGGCCGCCGGAGCAAAACTTTCCTTTCAGAAAGCGCAGTGGTGTAGAACCCGTGTTAATTTCTTGGGGCATGAGATTCCTCCTCAGGGTGTCTGTCCCCAGGAAAAGAAAGTGGAAGCACTTCAGAAATTGAAAGACCCCACAACTCTGCGGGAACTAAGGAGCCTCCTTGGACTGACTAATTACAGCAGAAAGTGCATTGAGGGCTACGCAGAGATCACCAGACCCCTGATTCATCTCCTGAAGGGGGGGGTCAAGTGGGAATGGGGTCCAGAACAAGCTGAGGCAGTAAGACAACTCAAAAGAAGCCTCTCACAAGCGCCATGCCTAGCTTACCCTGTCAGAAACAAGGAGTTCTTCCTGGAGACAGGGTTCTCTAATACCTGCTTGACGGCAGTATTATACCAAAAGCATGACAGAGTCAATAAAGTAATCTCCTATGCGAGCAAAACTTTATCCTCTGTGGAGGAAAAATTCAACGATTGTGAGAAGGCACTCCTGGCAACGGTGTGGGCATTGAAGAATTATCGCCCGTTCATCCAGGGGGAACACATCATAGTGGAGACTCCACACCAGCATTTGCAATATCTCCAAAGTGACAGAATCCGGGCCGGAAATGTGAGTAATTCCCGAATTACTTCCTGGATTCTGTCAATGCAAGGCTTTCCTGTGGAGGTCCGATATGGCCAAAACAAGAAGAGTCCCCTCGCGCAAGGTCTGGCTGACTTGCATGATTGTGCCAGAGAAAACTGTCTCGAGGACGAAAGTCTAAAAATCAAGGACAACATGGAGGCATACCTTAATTCCCCACACAAAGTGTTTGAAGAGGACAAGTGTGAGAGAATGCCCGCTGTCTATGTGGATGGATGCTCTTACCATGTTGACAACGACGGGGAGAAAGAACTGGTGGCTGGCGTAGGGAATGCATGGGTGAAGGAGTTTCCAGAACGCTCCGCTGGATACAAAATTGGTCCCCGAAGTAGTCAGGTGGCGGAATTGATGGCTGTGCATCAGGCCATCCTCACTGCTGTCCAGCATCAACTCCACGAACTGGTCATAATCACAGATTCGGATTATGTACAGAACGGGTTCGTGGAGCACCTGGTTAATTGGAAAACCAGAGGCATGTTATGTGCTAACAACAAACCCTTGAAACATGGGAAGTTGATCCAAAACATTGATGATCTGGTCACATCGAATGGGATTACCATCTACTGGAAAAAGATCAAGGGTCATTCCAAAGTAGAGAACCAGACAAAACTGGAAATGACTTAGCTGATCAGCTGGCCAAAACCGGGGCCATCCAAGGGGATCTAATTGAGATTGAGTCCCTGTTGGGGGAAATCCAGGTCACTGCTATCACTAGGTCCCAGACAAATGCTCACAATGATCTTTCAACTGCCCAATGGAGCAAGGAGACCCCTGATGCTGATTTGATTACAGCTCAGAAGGGGGATCCAATTATTGGTAAGTTTTACCAACACCTTGAGGACCCTGAGAACTTTCCCCTGATGGATACCGACTACATTGGGAAAGAGGACCTAAGAGTGTTGATGAAATGTCCAAAAATGTTCCGAATCCAAGACGGTTTGTTGGTAAGGAAATCCCAAGCTGGCCACGATCAGTGGGTGGTTCCTACCTCATTCCGAAGCCTGATGTTAAGTCACGCCCATGATGCGGCCACTGCCGGTCATAGGGGGTTTCACACAACACTGGAAATCTTAAGAGAGGTTGCATACTGGCCACACATGGGGCAGGACCTCGACCAATACTTGAAGGGGTGTCTTGTGTGTGCACAATTTCAGCCATCATCCCTCACACACCGTGCGCCTCTCCAAAAGAGGGGGATGACACTGCCATGGTCAGATTTGCAAATCGACTTTGTAGGCCCTGTGATTCGCTCATCTAGAGGAAACAAGTACATGTTGACCGTTACATGCTTGTTTACCAAGTGGGTGGAATGTCTCCCAGCCCCAAATTGCAAGGCAGAAACAGCAGCTGCCTTGATGATTAACCACATCTTTTCCCGTTTTGGTCTACCTCAAAGGATTGAATCAGACAGAGGGAGCCACTTCACCAGTGAAATGATGACAAAGATGTGGGAGATACTGGGGGTCAAGAGAAAGCTACACTTAGCTTACCTGCCAGCTTCTTCTGGAGCAGTTGAACGCTACAACCGGACAATTGTGAGCATATTAAAGAAGTTTGTGGCAGATTCTGGGCCAAGTTGGGATATCCAATTACCTCTGGTCCTAATGCCATCAGATCTACCCCTTCATCTGCAACCAAAATGCACCATTCGAGTTGATGACTGGACGCAAGATGGTGCTTCCGCAGCATTTGCTCTACAGGACCCAAGAGCAGACACTAATAAATGCCTCCACAACTCACGAGTATGTGGAGAATTTAAGGAAACACCTTCAACATGCTTTTGCTTATGCTCAGCGGAATCTAGAAAGATCAGCTGATAGCATGAAGACCCACTATGACCTGAAATCTTCCAGGAAGGAATATCAGGTGGGGGACCGGGTCTATCTATACAATTTCCAAAGAAACCAGGCGAAACAGCGAAAATTTTTGCCTACATGGAAGGGACCGTTTGAGATTATAGACAAAATCTCCCCTGTGGCCTACAAGATCCGCATCCCCAAAGGCGGTTTGGCAGAGGGGGAAGACAAGTGGGTCCACATGAACCAGTTGAAGTGTTACCATCCCAGGCACACTCTGCAACAACTGGAGGAATCCTAGAGGGTACTGTCTCAGATTAATTCAGTTCTAACTTAAAATATCCTACATATCGCCTATCAAATTCTGAGTTTCTCAATGTGGGTGTTTTCGTTTTTGAATGCAAAAAGAAATGTGCATGTTCATATGTTTTGACTATAAATTTAAATTTATATGCCACCCCACTATATCAATGGTGGGGGAAAAATGTCTATGAATAGGTGTTGCCGCTCTTCCTTTGCCGTCCTAGGAGAAAGAAAACCTGGAGACTGGCCAAGGAGGACGATCCGGAGAGGGCCCAGGGTACCGCCCAATATTCCCATCAGGACCGGCGAGGAGAACCGATCGATCAGTACCGGATGGAGGAAAAGATGCTGAACTGTGCCATTTGCAGAATTGGAAGAAGATTATGCGGACAGACCAGTGCGTGGGTCAAAACCCTTGTGCACCCGACTCCCCATCGACTCAAATTCAAAGGGCAGTCACGTGGTGGGGCTTTGTTGGGTGTCCTGACCCACGTTTGAGCTATCATGCTGCAACATCTGGTGCTGTGGGCTTAGAAAATCCAAGATGGCCAAAAAGCCCACATGTGCGCCAGAATCTAGGAGAACCACGCAGTTTGTGCACACTAAGATGGTTGCCTAACTTGCCACCCACCAGTGCGAGCAGGATGGGCCGGGGTGCCATGAGTGAAATGTGTGCCAAAGGAAAAACCGCACTTTAAAATCACCTTTTGTTTCTCTGAATGCCAGCTCAAAATGCCTATTTTCAAACATTGCAACACATCCAAAAATCTCACCAGCGGACATCTGGCAGAATGAAGTATGTGTGCATACTAAATCTGGGAAGTTGAAGAGCCCCAAAACAATGTTCATAACAAGACTGGCTGAGCGCTGCAGATCTGCAGCAGCCTAACTGAAACTGGATTTAAAACTACCAAAAATCGAAAATGTTTAAATTAACTGAGTGACCTACTTTTGAGTGTCACATAGTTTGTCACTGTTGAAATGTCATAGTTTTGAACTTAGAATCAGCATTCTAGCTGCATATGTAAAAATTGTCTTGACTTAAACTGGGGAACAAAAAGTGACATTTTATCTGAAACCTGGCTTAATGAAACTGAATTCTGCCTGACATCTACCCCAACAGGAGTTAAAACCTGCTCAGCCACTCTTCCCCTTGCCAAAAGGAGTTGTCACCTCTCTGATTAGATTAGGGGTGGAGCAGCTACAGGGAGTTGAACAAAGGCCTGTTCTGGGCCCAGGCAGATGGTTTATTAGGGTGGCCATAAAATAGCTTCCTCTTGGCAGAAGCTGGGAGGGGCAGGGTCTCTGAGCTTGGCAGAAACTGGATAAACTGGTTTCTACACCATGTGACCTGAAAAGACACACCCCTGTTGGCTAGAATATGATTCTAAGAAAGATGTATAACTCACAGTGCGGACTTGTCAAAATTATTTAAATGATACCATAATTCTTGTGAATTTTCTGTGCACGTTTTAAGACGCGTTGGGAATTTGTGTGATGTTCTGGGGAAAAACCCCGCTATTTATGGATACTACAGACTCTGTGTTTAAGCTAGAGACATGGGAATTTACTGGAGTATGTAAGGACAGGCCTAACCCACTAAAATCGAAAATGTTGCCGTTTCTGAATGCAAGCCCTCAGGAAGAGCAGATTTGGAACAGAGACTACCTCATGTGATAGGTAATATGTACATGCAATGACAAACCACTATGTATTTGAGAAATGTGTATTTTGATCAAATATAGATTTGTGGGCAAACTGACCAGGGGAGGATCCTCTGACCCATAAAACCTACAGCATCACTCTGACTCACAGTTTCTTCCCCAATCATGGGAGAGGGGAGAATTGGGCCAATGACAAGTTGAAAGAGGGGCTGACTTGTGATGCTGCACACACACCCACTTTCAAAAGACATAAAAAGAGCCACTGAAAGCTAGAGAGGACATTCAATTCCATTTACCGCGGAGCCTAATCCGAAAAACAACCTTCACAAAATCGTTCATAACTCCGTAACCGTTTGTGCTAGGAACTTGGTTTAACTTTCCTCTGAAAGCTTAGAATCTCAGCCTTTCAACAGGCCTAGAACCGACTTGCCACTCCTTATACTTTCTCCGTAATCACGATACTCGCACCCGCGAATTTTGCCACGATTTGCGATTTGACCCGATTTCTTTACTTGTAAAAAGATAGCTGCTTTTGCCTGAACTACTAAATTTCGTTTTCCTCTTAAGAACCATCCCTGAATCATTGCTAGAGTGAGCCTGGACTAATATTAACTAGATACCACTCACCCTGAACCTCCTGAAGGGAATTAAAAGCATTTTCATCATATTTCTCACTGCATTGTCACCATATTCAAAGCACTTGGGTCTGTGTTTCAAAACTCCTATCTGTTGTATAAGCTGCTGGGGGGGAATTGAACTGTACTCTATTTGATTGCATTCCTAAGAACTGAGTCCCATTCTATTCATCTCCTTACATTGCATTAAGGGGGGGGTGAATTGTCCAAGAAAGGGATTACATTGTCTTTTGCTGAAATCCTATCAAGTTATTTTCTGTACTGCATTTCATTCCACATTGCATCCATTTGAAACCATAAAAGTATTGTTGCTATCGTATCCATCCTATAACCACTCATCATTGATTATAAAGAAGTGTGCTAGTGCCGGACTATCCATTATTGATTACTGCTCAGATTAAGTGTGATATTCATTTATTAATTTATTATAAAGTGTGATATATATATATTGTTTAAATTATCAAATAAACCGTTTAAACTTGCAAAACAGAACTACTTCTTGGCTTAGTGGGGTCAGGGGGATTCCAAGAGAGGGGTGTTATATAGGGGTAGTCATCCAGAACTCATGAACTGGACGTAAAGATATATCAATAAGGGTTTCCATTCAGTATCCCAGACTAGGCATTGACTTAGCTGTAGTGTTGAATTGAATCCTCTGACAGGGTCCTGCATGATCTGATATGATATGTTATTTATAATACACTTAATACCCAGAGGTTTCTAAGCGCGGACATGGGGATCGAACCTCTGTTGCTCCGTGTCATCTTGCTTCCCAGGTGAGCACGTTCTCCCTGAGCTATCCTCCCGAGACATGATAGTCATGTGCTCTTTAAGCCTCTGGGCTGTTTGAGACATAGGTAATACTGCCTCTTCCCTTTCTTCCCAGGTCTTCCGGAGCACGTCCAATACATCTCTGGGGTTGCGTCCATAAAAGTGCTCAAAAAGAGAAACCCTAGGGAAGCATGGCAGGCTTTTCTGATGACAAAAGGGTCCAGTTGCAATGATCTGCTTCCAACTGCTTTTGCAAAAAATGTTTTAAGGTTTTATTAAAATGTTCTACTAAATTGCCTGTTTGAGGATGGTACACAGAGGTGCATAGGGCTTTTATCTGTTACATCTCCTTCACTTCCACCATCAACTTTGACATAAAGGTACTCCCTTGATCAGTCAATATTTTGCTTGGAAAGCCTATCCATGACAGAAAAGGGATTTGGTGTTTAAGAATCTGTTGTGATGTATTATTCTTCTATGGGAAGGCTTCCGGATACTGGGTTGCATAATCTAGAATTACTAGAATATACTTATTCCCTAGTTTGGACGGCTCTAATGGGCCCATTATATCCATTCTAATTCTAGAGAATGGTACCTCTATAATAGGGAGGGGTTGTAGTGGTGTAGGTGGAGGGGAGTGTTGATTTGTTTTCTGGCATAAGGGGCATGTGGCTATGAAGTTCTTAAAGTCAGCGTAAACCCCCTAGCCAGTAAAACCTGTTGATTATCTGCCCCTGTGTTTTTGCCGTTCCCAAGTGTCCCAAAGTCAAATGGACATGAGCCATTTCCAGGACAATCCTGCTATGACTTCTAGAAATGGCGATCTGGGCCCTGGTTACCACACCTGCTGTAGGATATCCCCTTATATAGAAAGCCTTGCTTTATATAAAAAAAATTGCCCATCCTTAGACCTTCCTTCCTCTTCGGGCACAACTTTCAAGAATGCTTCTGACAGAATACATCTACAGGTTTGGGAAAGATGATTGCGTCTAAAATTCCCTGGGCGATTTTCTCTCCAGTTTTTATATGGTAAGTATATTTCCCATTATTCTGCATTAATATCTTTATGTCACTCCTGTAGTCTGGGTCCATTACTCCAGCCATTACGTCCAGACCATATTTCCAGGCTAAAGTGGATTTGGACACTAGACGGATGTAGGTACCCTTAGGCGGTGACAGAATTAGTCCTGTGGAGATCAACTGGTGTTCTTCTACTTCTATAGAGAGATCCAGACTACTATGCAAGTCAAAACCTATAGATTCAGTAGTAACTAGAGTGGGACCAGTGGCCTGTTTGCTCAGTTTGGAGTATTTCAGGGTTCCTCAGTTGATATCAATTGAGTCAGATCCCAGCACTGACACCATATGCAAGGGTTTTGAAGAAGGAAGCTGGCACAAAAGTGGCATGGTTTTGGTTATAGACATTTATTAGTGTATAGAAAAAGGTCATCACTATCCCTGTCTTCAAAGAGTGGTTTCTCTGCCTCAAAACTGATACTAAAAGGGTTTATCAGCATGTCCGTCAAATTAATCTCCACTATCCTATGTCACAACCTACTTCTATCCCTCCCACTAAAACTAAAGAATAAAGAAACAGAAAGTTCCTTCTTCAGGAGAATGGCTCCCTTCTCCTGCTTCTCGGATAGTGTCCAAAAAAATGTTCTCTTACAAAAAAAATGCCAGGGAGAATGACTCCCTTCCCATGGCTTGTGGCTTTCACCCAGTCTTTATACAATTTCACACCCAGGAGAATGGCTCCCTTCTTCTGGTGTAGATCTATACAATTCCCAATAAAACCGGGTGTTTCCAGCACAACTCTCAGCTCAGGAACAACAGAATCCTTTCCTTCTCCTGGTATTAATTGGTACAGTTCACAACAAAGCCAGGGGGAATGACTTCCTTCCCCTGGCGTCTTTAACACAACTCTGGGGTCTGCACTAGAAGAATATGATATGCTATGATATTTTATTTGTATTGTGCTCGTGCATAAGTGGTTCAGAGCGTGACAAGGCAAGGGAGGGGAACAGGGGAGAATACAACAACGTTCTTACTAGGCCCATTGACACTGAAGGAACGTCTCCCTTCTCCTGGTATGGTTGGTACAGTTCTTTTTCACTGCCTTCAGCTTGCTGTACACTTTGCCACTCTGGTTTGTTGTAAGTAAAGCCCAAAATCAATTTCCTCTAATACTCTCAGTATCTGCTTTTGGGCCCCAGAGCCTTCCCAGTGGTCTGTGCTGTTCTCTATCCCACTCTGACGAGGAAGATTTCCCCTAATGCTCTCGATATCTGCTTTTGGGTCCAAGACCCTTCCTATTAGGAACCTTGAAAGTTATCCTCAACAGCAAAACAATGTACATAGCAAACATATGATAAATTAACCATTAACCATTTAAATACATAACATAAAGATATTATACAAATTTTATATACATTACATTACATGGCATCAAGACACAAACCGCATAACAATGACCTCAAAACGTACACCTACACCTACACCCGATTTTGAATACCTGTTCACATACCCCTATAATAACTCAAATAATTGGATCACAAAAACATTTACAAAACATATACTCTTATGAAAATGTTCTTTCTTCACTCCACAGAAATCACTGTACTGTAACATCAACCTGCCAAGTACAAACAAGCACACATTGAACACACTACTCAAATACAACATCAATATAAAAATGATACACATACTATTATTAAAATATAAACACATTAAAACGTTTACATGAATCCAAAAAAGAGGAAATAGTTAAGGTTTAAGCAATGGTGATTGAAATGTTGATTTTATTTTCATCTCATGTTTAGAGTGCAATTATACTTTAAAACTTGATTTTGACATGCTCAATGTTTAAAGACTTTAACATTTATGGATAGTAACCTTACGTTGTTTTAAAACATTTGTTTCATACATATATATTATACAACACATATATTGTATACATATGTCATAGAATCATGGTCGTGACCTCATAGTTAAGGTTCAATCAAAATGTCCTATACTTCACCTGACATTTGTATTCCTTAAAACCTTTGAACCCTTGACTTGGTCTTCATCAATATAAACACACAACTGAGCGTGCCCAATCTGATCAAGCATGATACGTTTGGTGAGAATGCAAATATTCAAAGGGAAACATAACATTGTGAACAGGATTTCTTGAAATTGTCTTTTTCGATGTTCAAAATTTTTGCAACAGTTACATTTTGCCTGAAAGTTATGCATGGTGAGAAAAATCGAAAAAAAACTTCAGTCAAACCTGAGATATAAACTTATGAGACAAGTGACATGTTCAGGGCCCTCATACTGTAGGAAACGTGCATTGCAAACCTACTAACCCATAGCCAGGCCACAAACAATGCACTGGAAATATAGGCACCATTTTTACCCATAAAACAGGACACCACGCTAGAGGAATACACACCCTACACATGGATTGATCACCAACAAATCACTTGACAAATGTGCACTCTACTGCACTATACAGAAGTATGAATTACATTGCTAGTACCTGAAACGACTTAGTGAAATATGCACCCAACACACATTGCATTCTATAGCACAAAAACAACATGCTTAAGGAATAATCACCATACACCACAACACATCGGTATACATGACATTTGCAATAGTAGGGGAAAATCATCATCTCACACTATCAATGTATACCATACTGCACACCAGTCTTCAACAACATTCACAATAAACATTAAAAACATGTTGCATGGAATCATCAAATAACTCTTATGTTATGATCCTTAAACACTTTGTACCTATCGTGTGCTCAAGGTTTCCTTTGCCAACATGGAGCAGTAGGATTTCTGGAACATGTCCAAGGCTCACCATCTTGACATTTATATACCCGATTTTTTTCTTCCAAAGAGCATCCTGTTTTCATGTTCATTTTAGCAACTCTGTACTTCATACTCTTATAGTGAGTTGATCCCTGAGTCTCCCATGACCTGTACTGATATTCTTCCTGTTGTCCAGCTGACAAATAACCTCACATTAGAGCACATGTATTTAATACCACGTCTCATGCCACCGCACAACACCTAGGCTAGCTCCTCATACCATCAGAATGTTAAATGTTTCCCACCACACTGTGCCATCATCTACACACTATAGCACAGTCCACACACATCCAATCATATCTCCATGCAGTACGTACGCCACAATCATCAACACATGTCAATATCAGCGCATAGAAACATATTTCAAAATGCGATCGTTTGATGCATTCATTCCGCAAAGCATTTATCGAAAAAGAGGAACACCTGGAAATATGACAATTATAGTACTGAAAACGTTTTTCCCCAGAGCCTGTCAAATGAGCTCGACCTGACCTATTATTTCCAGAATTGCTTGCTCTAATATTAGAGTGTTCAATCACTGATATGTTGTGTTCTCAAATCATGACACAGATGCATGTATTAATGTAATGTAAAGGCTTTGACAATTTTCCTTTTGATAGCTGTCATAAACATTCACCATTTGCAGCCCCAAAAAACGGTTCTATTCACACATGTCCTAAGCCAGAAAGTTTAAAATGCAGATCAACAGCCCCTAAAAGAAACATAACAACCTATGAACGATGACCTCCGGCTCTTCACATTGAACTCTTATTACACACCCAGGCTTCTTACTACGACGGCACACTTTCTCTGATCATACAAACTGATGACTTGCGCCACGACAATTCACATGGCTAACACAGCCCTCACACTCCTATGTTACATCACTCATCTAGGAAATTCGAATGATCCCCGGACAGCACTGGCAATGCACCAATGTTTACAGCCAGTAAGAGATGCTGCAAATCTTAATGCCCCATCGCATCTGGAAATCCCCGCATCCTTTGCAAGTAATTCCTTTTCAGCCCCACGCACTATCTATGACTATGAAATGCATAGAGAGAATGCCACTTTGTTTATATTGCTCTCTAATTTCGCAACATTAATCATAGCCTTTCCAATAAAAAACTCACTCCTCATAACATTATGTTAATCATATCTGTGCCACAAGCAGCTATTGTTCCTGTGCTGATGTGTACATCATGTAAAACATTATGCAAATGTGTGGGCACCCAACGCTATTTGAGTATCTCATCTGGTATTGCCAGTTCTGATGTGACCTCTATACACACCATTGAGTAGACACACGCAAGCATTGCCACCACCACGTGAGCAAGCAAAGCAGACACAATTCAAAGAACTAGGACAAATCATGTCAAAAGTACTCTTATTTCACTTAAAAAACATACTTTACATATGGCAATATATGTATATATTAAAATTAAGCACAAGTACCTTATGTCAAAACACAATGCAATAAAACAATGGTACGCATGAGGAATTGCGTAGTTGTCCATAATAGGTATTTTCAGGTATTCATGGCTTCTCCTAATGTCAATGTCGGAAAATGAATGATTCATACTGTCCCTACATCGGAACTCTCAATATACGTTGTCATACGTTTATTGTGTTGTAGCTCTACAGGGTGTATCTGGAAATAGACAGCATTTACAAATTACCATAAATATCAGATCATTTCCTTACAGTTGAGCCATCACCAAGAGAACTTTAGAATTTGCAACAACATATCAATAGCCAGCTGCTCCGTGTGATAAGCAAAGTATCGTGCCTGGAAATACGTAAGTGTGACACCTGCAATTTGATAGCCTAACCCATATGAATGTCACATGTTTTAAATGAGAATTCTGGCAATTGTTATTAGTCAGTCTGAGAACTAACGGGGTTCGGCAATATCTGAATAATGACACAAACTGGAATGCAGGAAACATACTCAGAAAACTGTCGACCACTAATAAATAATAACTTCTAGCTTTTAAACAAAGTCAATTGTTAGTAGTAGAAGGGACACAAGTGATTGACAAACCTTAAACGTGTTGGTAAGATTAATGCAAACCTATGTACCTGTATTTACAGGTCTACCTTTTGAACTAGCGTATTGCAAGTTACAGCGTCAAGGGATGCTTTGTCCCCATTGTCAATTTCCCAAGGGTGTAATTAACAAACATGTAACATAAAAAAAAATGTACATTCTCACAAACATATAACATATTTCTAAGCATACATTTATTCGTTGTGTTTCAGGGACAATTGAAAACAGAAACGCTTAAAGTCTAAATATTAACAGGACTAAACTCACATGACTTACACTCACAATCAGAGCATGAACACATGTCTGACTGACACAACAACCTCACCCATCCTATTGTGCAAACTCTCACCATTGTACACATTCATTCTACAGACAACTGTCATTCCTGTCACATAGCCAGAGCCACAAGCACTCCTTGCACCGATACAACCAGAGCCACGCACATATCTGTCAATGACCCCCTCCCCAACCGCAAACACTCCTTCCACTTACACCCCCACAAGCACAATTTCCATTTACAAAAGCATCACCGTAACAATTTCGTGGTCAGACTGACTGCCAAGATTAGGACAGTCAAGAGTAAATTGTGCAAAAGGACAATTTGGAAGAGACATTAGGTGTAGGTAGAGAAAGGATGGGGTAGAATTCTGTCCATCTGTGTGCTGTGAATGATTGGGAGTATAATGCATGAGTAAGTCCAATAAATACAAGTCAGAGAATGTCCGGCTCGCAAGTCATGCGTTATTAAGTTGCTGGAGCTGTTAGCTGACAAAACTAAATCTGCTGTTCTAGGTTACATTATTGTGCATGCATGTTGGCATGAAGCCTTACTTTAAACGGCTCGAAGCCTTTACATAAACCCTAAGAGTGCTACATCGGAATTACTCACAAAGCACTCGTTAATAATTACATGATTTGGAGATGGAGTTCTGGAAATGGGGAAGCCTTGAAGCAGAGATGTGGTTAGGTGAAAACGCACACTAGGAACTACCCTGTTGGGATTGGTCTCATTACTGTACAAAGTGTTACTGTAACTTAACATTATACTATGTATTCACATTATGATGTAACACCATTCCATCTGGAGTTCATGTGCGTTTTAGTTCTATTGAGAATGTTCAATGTTTTGGTTTGTTATGAGAAGGCAGTTGGAGCCAGCCTCTCAGGAGGGCGCCTGCTGTGTTTCGCGGTCTTCTTACTTTGACAATAAATATTTAATCAAAAAACTTAACATTGGCGACGAGGATGGGATACCGTCAGGACTCGCGCGCGTTTGTTTTGCCTTCGTTTGCACCTGTTTTGCCGATTTAAGTGCTCCGACGCTTTCTCCCCTCCGACACAGCAGGCGAGAGGCAGGCGGAGGGAGTGGCTGATCCGTCTGAGCGTCAGTGTGAGTACTGTGCCGCGGCTTATTTCACTGTATTTTGGATGACCTTTAAAGATTTACTACAAAGGCTCACTGTGGCCTGCTCGAGCGTTATCTCGCTCTCAGAGACTCGCGCTGATCCTGCGCGCTCCTCAATGTAATTGACAAACAGAGTTCGCTGCGTTTCAACACGCCCACATTCTACGTGTCAAATCCCCACCCAGCCCCATTGTGACGTTACGCCCAGCAGAGTGCTGCCATTGGCTGAGACGCGGTGCATTGTCTACCCTGATCTCCCTTGTGACATTCTTTACGCGTGTGTAAATCCCTACGCAAGAACTCATCTGAACTTAAAGGGGAACACGCATAACCAAGCTGTTGTAATTCTCAGGCACCTGCATGACTTTCCAATTATCCCCAATGCAGTATGCCACTGCTAACACAAAGGGATTACAAGCAGTTTTAAAAGCAGCTCAAAGGGAGTGGGAAAAGTAAAAAAAAAAAAAAGAAAAAAAAAAAAAGGAGGAAAAGAGACTTTTTGCTGGCAGAGAGGTTATTGACACTTTTATTCAGTTCTTTGGTCATAACTGTTGGAGGCCCCATAGTCAACCACACTCCCAGTTTCCGTATTCCATATTGAGTGTAGTGTTCTGTCTGTAATAACAAACAGGGTATGTTGTTGGGATAAGGGAGAGCACGGACAAGCCGTTGGATTCCTTTTAACCGTTAAATATAGATCAAGGATGGTAGCACAAAAACAACGGTTTTGTAGGGAATAATATTATTTTTAATACTTGAAAAAAATCTTGAGGCAAAAATTTTGGAGGTGGGTCACCTCTAGTTCACAAGTGCAAGGTAGTTCAGGAGGGTAGCAAATCCAAAAGGGGGGTAAGTGCTTCACTGTTCAGAACTGGGGATTAGATTCTGGAACTGTGAGATGATAATCCGATCTAGATCGGGTTAGCTGTTCATTTTCTGTGTTCTGTGTCAATTTCTTTAATGGTTCCCGTGGGTAACAAAGGATCAGAGGTATTGACTGTTTGGAGATGCACAAAAGTTAAAACACAGGGGAGACTTCTTTGGCCAAGGGGCCAAGAAATGGGAGAGAGCTCTTCTAAAATTGCACACTCATAGCATCTGGGGGTGTGCTGGAGAGGTTGTTCACGCAATATCTTATTCCTTCCAATCGAGATATTTTCTGTCTCCAGTACAAAACATGACCTCTATTCCACCTCCTCTTCCTTTTGTCAGCGAGCCAGGTCGTCCTGTCATCCCATGGGATCGGTGGAAAGATATATTTGAGAATTACTTGGTGGCCATGGGTGGAGACAGATTTCCTGCTGCACGGAAGAAAGCTCTCCTTCTTCACAATCTAGGCACCGAAGGGCGCAGGATTTATGATGGACTTCCTAGAAATCGTGACCTGGGAGCTGGTGATATGGATGAGTACTCCTTTGCCCTTAAGCAACTTCGAGATCACTTTGAGCCGAAGAAGAATGTCAGTTTTGAGCGGCACAAGTTCTTTCAGAGAGTCCAGGAGAAATCAGAATCTGTTGAATCATATGTTGCCTGTCTCAGATCATTAAGTTATACGTGTGAGTTTGAGCAATTAACAGATTCGCTCATCAGAGACCAGCTGGTCAGATGCACAAACAATCCTAGAATTCAGGAGAAGCTACTGGCAAAAGACATGGTTCTTCAAGAGGCGATTGAATTGGCGAGAAGTATTGAACAAACCTCTGAGTACGTGAAGGAACTCAAGATTGACAAATCAAATGCTGATCAATCCTCGGTGTGTGTGGTGGATCAAAAGAAGAGGGGTAATTACTCCATAATGAAGAGAGGAGCCTGGAACGCAAAGGGGATGTGTTCTCGTTGTGGCAGCCTCAGACATGGAATGAATTTTTCCTCATGCCCGGCCAAGAATGCAGACTGCTTCAAATGTAAAGGCAAGGGTCATTTTGCAAATGTTTGCAGAAGTAGGTCAATCAACTGTGTGGAACCCAAAATGGAGAATAATGAGGAGTTTGACAGTAAGACAGGATACTATGCTCATCAAACTTCTGCCATTCAGGAGATGACCCCTAAACATGTGTTTCAAGTATCGGAAGTATCCACTGATACTAAAGGCCCTGTCGACATATTCCGCATTGATGGTGTTGAACTTTCTATGAAGGTAGACTCTTGCTCACCTTGGTCCATCATATCCAGAGACACTTTGAGAAATGTCCTCAAAAAGGATGATGTCGTTATTCTTCCGACCAGTATTAGAGTATGTGGATATGCCAACTCTGACATAAATATTGTCGGCCAATTCTCTTCGGAAGTGTGCTACAAAGGGAGAATCTGTCAAGCCACGTTCCTGGTGGCGGAGAAAGGAGCCTCCTTACTGGGTTGGGAGGAACAGAAGAAATTGGGGATAATAGTGCAAGCCAGTGCACCTGTTCCAGTCTCAATTGCTGAAGTGGAAGATTGCTGGACCAAGGAATTTCCTGAAGTGTTTACGGAGGGTCTTGGCAAACTTAAAGATTTTGAGCATCACATTAGATTGAGAAATAATGCTCAACCTGTAGTGCATAAGGTTCGTCAAGTTCCATTGAAGATGAGGGCGCAACTCAAGGAAGAACTTGACAGTCTGATGGCCAAAGGGGTTATTGAACCAGTAGTAGCTACGGAATGGTTGTCCCCTATCGTTTTAGTTACTAAGGCCAATGGTAAATTGAGGTTGTGTGTAGACTTACGCAGTCTGAATAGGAACATTGTGGTTGAGAGACATCCCTTGCCTAATATTTCGGAAATTCTGTCCACTCTAGGAGAGCCTAAACTGTTTTCCATCATTGACCTGTCGTCTGCGTACCATCAAGTGCCGTTGTCTGAGGAATGTCAACAGCTAACAGCATTTATTACTCCAGAAGGTGTTTTTATGTATAAGCGTATGCCCTTTGGTTTGGCATCAGCGGCATCTGTTTTCCAGAGAGTGATGGAAACAGTTCTCAAAGGGCTTAGCAACGTGACTGTGTTCCAAGATGACATTCTCATTTTTGCTAAGAATAATGTTGAACATGACAATGTTTTAAGATCTGTTTTGGTTAGACTTAAGGATGCTGGTTTAACGGTACAAAGAGAGAAATGGAGAATTGCCATGACAGAGGTTGATTATTTGGGACACAAGATTTCTTGCAAGGGTATCTCTCCTAGGAAGTCGTTGGTGGACAGTATTGTGAGTGCTCCCCAACCCCGTGATAAGGAACAGTTACGATCGTTCATGGGGTTGGCGGAATATTATCACAAATTTGTTGATGGGTTTTCAAATATATCGTCTCCTTTGAGAGATTTATTGAAGAAGGGCTCCAGATATGTGTGGTCGGATGAATGCCAGGAAGCCTTTGTTAAGATTAAAGAGGGCATAGTTGAGGCTCCTTCCTTGGGGGGGTTTGTATCTGGAAGGAAGACTGTGTTGGCTGTAGATGCGAGCATGTTAGGGCTTGGAGCCGCCCTTTTTCAGTATGAAGGGAGCATTGAACATGTTATAGCTTTTGCCTCCCGGCCACTGAGGGGGGCGGAGAACAACTACTCTGTAGTGGAGAGAGAAGCGTTAGCTGTCTCATGGGCAGTAAGTCATTTCAAATTTTTCCTTTGGGGCCAATCATTTCTTGTAAAAACTGATCACAAACCTTTAGTTCAGTTGTTGGGCAGTGCCGACTGGACCAAGGGTTCGCCCAGGATATCCCGGTGGATGATTGATTTGTTGTCATACGATTTCAGGATGGTGTATGTTCCTGGTGATGAGAATGTCATTGCTGACTGTCTTTCCAGACTACCTATTCAGACCAAAGATTTCAATAATGTGAATTTGGAGTCTTCGGTCGGTATTTGTGAAATGGTGCAGAATGCAATAAGTGAAGAAGAATGGGTGTCTGCCGACAATCTTGATGAAATTCTAGGCCAAGTGAAAGTGTGGGTCAAAACAGGTTGGCCTAGAAAGGATCTGGTGGAGAGGAAATTTGATGCGTTCCATAATATCAAAGAGGAACTGAATTTGTCAGAGAATGGGTTTCAACTTAGGAAGGGGTTGAGGATTATACCTCCCTCTGTAGTTAGACCCAAACTTGTGGAAATAGCTCACCAGGGTCACCTGGGTATGGAGGGCACCAAAAGACACATAAGGCAATCGTTTTGGTGGCCAGGTATAGATGGTGAAGTGGAAAGAGTTGTCAGGAAATGTAAGGAATGCGAAAGAAGTGATAAAACAAAAATGAGTGTCCCAGCGGAGCCTTGGAGGAAGTTAGCAGTGGATTTGATGGGACCCATTCAGGAGTTGGGTGAAGATTTCAAATATATCATTGTACTTGTAGATTATCACTCAAAATGGGTCGAGTGGAAACCTATAAGGGAGGCAACCACTTCTCAAATGATCACTTTCTTTGAGGAAGTGTTCTACAGGGAGGGGTTTCCCTCTGAGCTTGTCTCAGACAATGGAGTCCAATTTTGTTCGGACAGGATGGTGGAATTTTTTAATAGATACGGTATCAAACATTACAGGACAGCGTTGTATCAACCTAGAGCGAATGGCTTAGTGGAAAGGATGAATAGGTTTCTCAAAGGTGGTCTGCAGTTGGCCATGGCATCGGGATTGAAGTGGCAGACAGTTCTGAGAGAAATGGTCTGGAGTTACTGTGTGACTCCACACTCCATTACTGGTGTTTCACCTTTCTCATCTCTCAAGGGTAGACACCCGGGGACAAAACTATGTCCGGGTTGGATGAATCTAGCTAGGAGTGTGAATATTGACAGAAAAAAAATTATGGATCTAGTTAGGGAGACTCAGGATGAGTACAAAGTTCGTTTTGATAACAAGAAGTTTGTTCGAGGAGTGAGTTGGTCTGTTGGGGACTGGGTTTACATCAAAAATCCTAGAGTATCTCCTAAATGCATCACTAGTAAATTTATTGGTCCCAAAAGAATTGCAGTTATAAGGGGAAATGTTGTTATTATGGAGGGAGGTGAATGTTGGGCAATGTCTAGACTAGCCAAAAGTAACAAGGATGCTGCTGAAGGTAGTGAAGAGTGGGACCAGGAGTTGTATCATGAGACAGGAGAAGCTCCAGTGTTTGGACCACATGCAGATAGAGTGGTGAATGCTGAGTGTGACAGAAATAGTAGCATTGACATGGGTCTGAAAGCGAGCAGAGTCAGGAACAGACCAACCAAGTTCAACGATTATTATGTGGGTTAAAACTTTTTACTAAAGGAAGGAGATGTGTTGGGATTGGTCTCATTACTGTACAAAGTGTTACTGTAACTTAACATTATACTATGTATTCACATTATGATGTAACACCATTCCATCTGGAGTTCATGTGCGTTTTAGTTCTATTGAGAATGTTCAATGTTTTGGTTTGTTATGAGAAGGCAGTTGGAGCCAGCCTCTCAGGAGGGCGCCTGCTGTGTTTCGCGGTCTTCTTACTTTGACAATAAATATTTAATCAAAAGCTGTGTTGCTCCAAAACTTAACATACCCATTTACAATATCACAGCAGTGCACATTCCAGGATCAAGATCACCGGGGTGGCCACCTAATAACGTAATCACTGAGGGCACACATCCTTAGCAAGGTCGCAGAAGGAGCCAGATCATGCAGGTGAGTATAAACACAGGAGCATAACCAAAGTAGGACACAAGCAAAGAGAAAATGTATAAGGTCTCCAAACAGGAGCAGGGTCACGATGGCGCACAACCCAAGAGCAAAACAAAGGGGAAAACCAACCCAGCAGCAAGACCAAGGCAGTACAATAAACACACCTTAGGCCCGAGTTCTGCAGCGCTTGTGGCTCTAGATGTCCTGGGCTACCATGTGTTGGGAAATAATGATCATTTACACAATAGTAATGTCTATGGACCATTGTCTGGGAATACATCTAAATGTTTTCAGCAGATACATACAATTATTAAATGCATGCTGTTGGTTTATATTTAACAATTTTAATATACTTTTTAAAAAATCGTTTTTTTGGGAATTTTCAACTTGACATTCCATGTACATAACGATTTTACCATCAGCATACACAATTCATTACATGATTCACAGTAGGGTATAAAACAACCTTCAATGAAATACTCTTATGATGACATCAAAAACTCGAGACTTAAGAAAACCATGAACCATTAGACAAGGTCATCCTAGATAACCAGGCGCGATGAATGTATTTGGCAACAAGATAAATATCATTGGTTGAAGCAGTGGAGCAACATAATGTGACTGCTTCACGACTGCTTCTAATTCCTTCTCTCTTGAGCAATGGAATAAGGTATAGTTTTCTTAGGGCACAATAGCATTCACAAAATAACAAAAAATGCATTACTGATTCAGGGGCCAGAACACATGATAGACACACCACTGGAGAGCCCCCCATCCAGCCACATGTGAATGTTCCTACCTGTAAACTTCCCAATCTAAATGGAACAAGGTACGAGCATAGGCTGGAGTGATATCCATTTCCAAGTTTTACATACCTCCTTTTCTGTGATAGGCGCCCCTTGTTCTTCCTGCTCTTGTTTCACAGCTTAACTAGATGAAGGTCTTTCATGAAGCACTTTCTGGGCTCTGTGATGTTGCTTCAGTTGCATATAACTTGCCATAGTATAATGATGGGTAATGTCATGGGGATGGGTGATTTGTGTGTGAGTCTTCTGTTGTTAGGTAGGGTATTCCTTTGTTAGTTTGATGTTTTTTTTAGCTGTCCCTCTAAGAGCCTGCCTACCTTTTCACCTTGTTAGCACTGTCTCTGCTTCAGGAAGAAAATGGAACACTCAGCTCGCTTAGTGATGTGCACACTTAGCAGTAACCAAGACAGACAGCAGTGAGGCATTTGGCAACATTGTGTAATTGTTAGTGTGGGTTTGTATGTTGTCTTTAAGTTCCTTCATTTCTCTTGTTCTCTTTTCTTTCCACTGATGACGTTCGTATCATTACTCCCCTGGCTTATGCTTTTAGGGTGGCCCATGGTATGTCTGTGAGAGGGGATGCACTTTTATTAACCACTTAACTGCAGGCTACTCTATACATTCTTTCCATTTCCTATTCAGGTATCTTTTTGTTATGGGTTGTTAATAGTCACCTTGGTACATTCTCCATATGGATACCATCGGTATGTGTGGGGATACCCCAATTTCTAGCAGTGTTAAAGCATGGTGTACGAAGTTTGCACTAGATTTTTTTACATTAGAAAATAATCAATTCTTGTGAATGTGCCATGAACACATGACACATGTGTGAATTCTCTCTGTCTCAGGTGTTGTTGCCTCCAAGGTTCAATTAGGCAATGATCCGTTAGGATGTCCTTTAAGATTCCTTCATCTGAACTGGGTCTGATAATTCCTCTCTGTGATTTGTCTAACAAAGGATCACACACAAGGCTCCAGTCTCCCCCAAGTATTACTGGGGTTGTCCCTGTTTCCACCACAAGCCTGTTTCAGTGTACGAAGAATACTGCTATAGTGCTCATGGGGACATCTATGGATCCGAGGAACAGCTTGTGCACTTCTAGGTCTACTTTGATCAATGTAATCCTTCCCTCTCCATCTTGCCATGTATTTAGGAGCTTGTATCTCGTTGGTCTGTGGCAGGGAATAGCTACCCCCTGCTTTTCCCCACTTTTTTCCTGTGTGTTCAGCTGCAGAACAACCTACCCACTGAGTCTCTTTGAGGTTTCTGTGATTCAGTTTCCGGAAAGTGCATTTCTTGGATGAATGCCATGTCTGGCCTTTTAGATTTGAGGTACTGTGGTATCTTTTTCCTCTTCATGAAATTGTTCAGGACGTTGACATTCATCAAGATCATGTGATGCTCAGGCATGACTGTTACTGTAGCAAGTAACTCCAACTTCATATTTATTCTGGTGAACACAGACGTTGTCCAAAAGGTGTCT